>NC_045640.1:10039940-15902440 GCF_009829145.1 Chiroxiphia lanceolata
TCATATAGAAAATCCTAAAAAACAGAGGAGATCTCTCTCTCTGTGGTATTTTTGTGGTGTTCTCTTTGGTTTAAGAAATTAATAAATACCTATGTTGTGTGTGCTATCAACATGTCACTAAACTGAATTATCGTTTTACCTTGGTTGTAGATTTACCTTGATGAAATATGGTTTTATTATATTGATCTATTATGATATAGATTTACCTTGATCAAATATAGTTTTACCATAGCTTAAAGCTATGCATGTGTGGTGGTGTATCCTCCCCACCCCAGGCTGCACTGAGAAATGCTGGTGATTTTTTTGAGCAACCTTAAAACACTCGTTTTACGACAAAATGTTTGGAGTAGTTTGTGCTTTTCAGTCTCAGCTCACAAAGTAGGTAGTGTATCATATTTGCAATTACCAGTGAAAAATTGAAGCAAAATTTCTTTCTCAGAAACTAGTCTTGTTTAATGATATACTGAAGCAAGAGAGAATTTCATGCAGTATAAGAGGATTGTGTTATTTAATTTTTTTAATGCTTGTTATTAACCTAAAGAAAAGTAGCTTGTTATATTGAGGTTGTTTTTATATATATGTTTTGACTAAAAACTATCTTTAATGAAAAGCTGGAGTAGTTTTTATCTGAGAAGATAATCATCAGTGAGTATTTCGCAGCTCCATGTTCATTCCATTCTTTACTTTACAGTTGCAAAACATTTTAAAATTCTGTTGCTTTTTGAAGTCTGACAGTTTCTGGCTATCTTATTATTTCTTGAAGTTACTCAGGAAAAAACGCATAGCATTTGCTCTAAAAACAGGTTTGCTTTACTGTTCAGTGCATTTTCTATGCAACTGCGATTGGAAATTAGGGCACTAAAAGTAGAGAAAATATATCAAGGTAAAAAGTTAGTTGTGCATCAAATTAAACAGAGCCCCATACTAAATGCACAGATCAAGTAAAGCAACCTTCTATGAAGAACCCATGAAGCGCTTCAAGCTTGTGTTTGGGATATTTTTGTAACCTTCTGAGCTATGAGTTATAAAATATTCGACATCACCAAACTGTTCCTGTAGGTTGCTGTGCTGGTGCAGCTATTTATTTGTGCAGAAACTAATTCTGGTAACAGAACATTTTGCTGAAGTAGCTTGTTTTAATGCAAAACTTTGGTGATGCCCACTCTTGCTTTACAGTACAGAGTCATTCACTAAACCTGGTTAGTGACATCACATTGCTTTTCATACTTCTGTCATCTTATGCTTTAAGTTGGCTTTGATGTTTGTTGGGTACCAGAGGATTGAATCAATGATCTCTCTGTCTCTCTCATGTTATTTTGTAAAAACACTCAGTGCAGAAAAGGAAAATGACAATAACAGGGTTTTAGAGCTCATGTCTTAGATCTTGCTGTGCTTCTGTTTGGGTAAGGAATAGCGTCCTTTCTAAACAAATATGAACTCACTGTGGAATTTCGGATAAAATTGTCCTTAAAAATAAGTAATTATATTGGCATTTTCCTACTCCTGTATGTCTGTCTGTAAAATGAGAAGTAGGTGGTTTTTAGAAACACTGCAGCTGCCAGTGTGGTCAAGTGCACAGAAAAACAGCTGAAAAACCCTTTGATTTCTGAATTGCACGTAGCTGTAGTAACAGCATAGTTTTGGTGGCAGTTATTTGCAAGTTAACTGGCTTTCTCTAATTGTTGTTGTTGTTACTAGCTTGACTTAATAGAATAATTCTGATCTCTAGAAATGTATCTGAAGGTACAGTTTATATTACTGGTGAAGAAAGCAACCTACTATTAGGAACAACTAGAAGAATGCAATCATTGGTTCAGTTCTCTGCTCTGTATAATGCATGATCAACTGTGATGTGAATTTGCTGCTCTGAGTGTCCACAGCCATTACAGCAGTTCTGACTCTGCAACTGTTCTTGATGTTACAGTGGACTAAAGAGGATGGACATAGAACTGCCACCTCTGCTGTCCCTAACCTGTTTGTTCCACTGAACACCAACCCGAAGGAGGTCCAAGAAATGAGGAACAAGGTTTGTAATAGAAGTAAAATAACTTTGTTTTGGTCATTGCTATTTGTAATGAACTAACTTACTTGACTCTAGTGAAATTTTGGGGGTTTAGTAACAGTTCTGGTATTGTCCTGTCCCTTTATAACTAAATACTGAAACAATTCCTAAGTGTTCTGAACTAACCTTGGAAAAAGTTGATATTTCTGTCCGCAACATGAAGACTTTCCTTTTTCTTAGACCAGTTGCTGGCTGCCTCTGAAACAGCCAGCCCTGAGTTTGTGGTAGTAATTCTGTTCCCCGAGATCATAGCTTTACATTAATGACCTGTTTTCTTCTTTGATTTCACCAGTTGAAACTGTGGCCCAGACAGAGTAGTCTGTGGATCTCTCTCCATATTTTAATGTATTATAATATGCTGTGATTGTTGCAGTCATTTTTTTTTTTTACCTTCAGAACTGCATGTTAATCTTTTTGAAATGAGCTTGCAGGTAATTTTCCAGTTTTCAAATTTCAGGTCTTCTTGTCACCATTTACCAACAGGAAAGCACTGAATGCACTGAGGTTTTTCAATTTATTTCCTTTGAAGTATAAAATATGAAGTATAAAATACTTAACTTGTTCTGAATTGTTTTGCTGCCTCTAACTGATGCACATATGGAACATGGGAGTTAGCATTATGTCACAGGAAGGGCTGTGTGCAGGGATACTAGCAGGAATACTGATTTGTTCTAAAATAATTTGTATATGGATGACAGAGCTTATGCTTTTCTTGACTTAGCACTGTAAAATAATAATCACTTGAAATCAGAATTCTGGTGAAATTTCCAAGCAGTTTCTTGGTGTTTGAAACACAAATATTGTTTTATTAAAAATTTGAATGAGGTGACTAAGAGAAGTAAGACTTCAGATTTTATGCTTTGCCAGTGATGAGAAGGGTAGTAAATTAGAAATAAATACAAATGGTTCAGGATGTCCAAGCTTTCTGAAATGCCAAGTATTAATAGTCTGTCTTGTTTGTATATTTGTATGCATGTGGGGTTTTTTTAATAATTGAATGCCCTTTTTAGTTGTAAAGTAGAGGTCTTTCGGGATGCATGCTTTTCTGCATTTATCTTGGAACAAGAACTAGAGTATTTTAGAAATAAATTTCAAGTCAGTCGTTATGAATTCTTTGCCACTGTAGGATATCTAATTTAAATTACCTGGGTTTAAAGATCCAGTTTCTCTTCCCATCTTCTGTATGGAAAGAACTGAGAAGTATTTAGGATGCAATAAAAGGGGGGGTGCGTTTGCATAAACTGACACTCTGGATTTCTCACAGAGAAATTATTTATGTGCCCTTTTGAGAATATGGTCCTGACTAGATCTAAAAATGGGATGTTGTGCAGTGTTTTACAATAAGTTCTATAGGAAGATGATAACTGTGGTGTAATATCAGTGACTAGTGGCTGATGGCAGAAACCTGTAACTGACTGGTCAGGTACAATACACTTATACAAGTATGACCTCTGTGCTTCTCTGCTCTGCTCGCTTTTCACAAACTGGAGTTGTCTGTTACATGCTCTGTAGAGTTATACCATGAGGTAGTACTAAAAAGCAAAGGACAACACCTGCTGTGGTACTTAAAAACTAAATTCTGAGAAATGTGATGGAACAGCCAGGAACCTGAACACTTGCCTTCAAGTGGTGTTAATGAGCTCAACTTCATTTGATGTGTAGGACCAGAGCGCTCAACACTGGTTTGCAACCTGTTGGCATGTTCACTTACCCCTTTCTCAAATACAAAAATGTGGTCAACTTTTCTCTGTCGTTCATGAGTCTGTGTTCTGCTGCTTTCCTTTACAGATCCGAGAGCAAAATTTGCAAGATATTAAAACTGCGGGCCCTCAATCACAGGTTCTTTCTGGGGTAGTTGTGGACAGGAGTCTTGTACAGGTGAGAGTATAAAATTCCTAAAACTATTAGCTTAATCTACGATATCCTCTGCTTTCACCTAACATATCACTATGAAATTATTCTCTAATTGGCAGAAAGTAACTGTTTATAAGGTAAGTCTTAGAGGTAACACCGTTGTCTTTGCGAGAGTGCTCAGGGTCAGAAATGTAGAGGCTTCAGCCATGTAGCCCAAGCATGCCTGTGGAGGATGCTTTTTGGTTTTTTTTTGCTGAATGTAATGCATGAAATTCAGAAGGCTTTTTTGTATGGATTAGATTCTTGTTCAAAAATATTGGGCTTTGTGACAACTTTGTTTTCTGAGTTGATGTATTTTGAAGTATTAATACTGGGCACAGCAGGCTCACTGTGGGGCAGTAGTGTTTCATGTTAAATATGGTTTTTCATGCTTCATAATATTTTATTTGAGAGCAGTTTGGGAAAAAAATCTGTTAGACATCAATAAAACTTAAAAGCAGTATATCTGGATATACAAAAGACTATAAATCATAGCTCAAAGTAAAGTAAGAATGAGAGCTGTACAGTTACACTGTATAGCTAACTAACTTTAAAGCTTTATATATGTGAGTGCTTTAACTGCCCCAGATAAGTATTTTCTGATATACTTTTTAAAGTTTGACAAGTCTCGTCATGACCATATCATTATTCATGCTGGGTGTCATATTGTGTGCATGTCAATTCATTGTCATTTGCAATTTCATCTACCAGTTACTGTTTCTTTGCATGTTTTAGCAAGGCTCACAATGCTTGCGGTTGATGTTTTCAAGCCCGGGCTCGGTTTGCTCTGTTTACTCAATTTACTGTTGCAGGATGCTCCCCTCTCAGACTGTACGGAATCTATTGAAGGGCTCGATCTCACAGAGCAGGCCTTTAGTCCCGCTAAATCTCTGTCTGTTAGAAAGGTACTGCCCTGTCATACTGCTCTAAATACTGTTGTTCACCCTTCATTTAACCTCTCCTTACCCTGACCTTTTCCCTCTGTTAGCTAATGACTCGGCTAGAGAAGAAAAAAGATGAAAATAGGTGAATCTCAAAATTATGTATATGCAATGGTACAAACAGTTACTTTACCCTGTTAAAGTGTCTTTTAAGGATTTTGATCTTTTTATTTGTAGAAGCTGGTGAGGAAACACTTCTGATGTTAAGGTGCTGCATATAGTGGGTTTCTTTGTGCATGCTGTTAGTGTTGAATTAGTCTAATTTGAGATCAATTTAGAGTTAGCTTAATCTCAGCCTGATTACATCAGTGTAATTCCAAGGATACCAGTGTGTGTTATGCTGACAGGCACTGTCAGCTCTTGATCCCTCATTGCTAGACATCTGGCTTCCTTAGAACTTCCTGCAGTTATCTACTAGAGTTGCTAAGTAATGCCCCACACTTCCAAAATCGATTGTTTTTCAGACTTCTGATCATGCTTGTGCTTACATAATATACATTAAATACAGAATAAATTCAAGAGATGTGGGGATGTTGGGGTCAGTCCTTGGGGCTGACTGAACAGGAGCAGCTGCACACTGCAAACGACGTGTCCTCCACTGTGTTTCTTTCCCCAGTTTCAAAGATGTTTCTAGAGGTGATCTAACATGGAAGCACAGTGTGTAAATAAGCATCAGTGCCTCCGCTGCTCCAGTATTTTATCTAAAAGACTCTTAAATCTTGGTTTTAGGTCATACCTAACACCTTATCAGAATACCTTTCCCATGAAAAAAAAACCAGAATACTTTGAATTACACCATTGTTGAAAACCTCATGGTGTTATAACACTGTCTAGTGTAATGAGCCAGTTTATGTTATAGATACTTGGATCATACTGAAAATTTAATAATGATCTTTTTCAGATTGCAGTTTGTTTTGTGCATATTGTGAAAAGAAAAATAATAAAATGCCATTTCCAAATTTAAGATGAAAAATAAAATAAAACCAAATTCTTCCAGGCAGTGCTTGCCTCTTATTCTCTGCTTAATAATACTTTCAAAGGGAAAAATTATTTTTTATAGTCATCCATTTGATATCACAACACAGGCAGTTTCTTTCATCAGTAACGTATTTCAAGTATTATTTTCAAACAATGGCATCACTTTTCTATAAAACTGTTCAGATAGTTTATCTGCATTTTTGTAGATGGCAAAGAACCATCAAATGGTCTGTTGGTTATATGATTTTGCCTAGTAGTATCATGTTAGGGTTTAGATGTCCAAATTATTTGTTTCCATTTTTGTGGTGTCGTGAAAGTGCTTTCTGCCTGAAATACTGTGTAAAATTAGATCACAATGTAAATTACAGGAGTAATTATGAAATAGAAGTGGCCTATTTCATAGACTTTATTTTAATATGGATTGTCACCTGAATGCTTAATAGTTTCCCATTTGGGGGTAAAAACCAAAACCCAAACAAATAACCCCCTCGAAAAAAAACCCCAACCCAAACCAGAAAACCCAATGAACCAAACAATGGCAACAAAAAAAACCACCAGAGAAAATTCCTAGAAAGATTCTACCAAAAACTAGTCATGTATTGTGGAACAAAGGAAGTGTGAGTGATCTTACGATGCCCACATAAACCTCACCTGAAAATTTCAATGAAACTTTTGAGTCCTGTACATCAAGGACTTACAGACTTTTAGGTACCAGATAATTACAAGTTCTCAGTTGACAAATTCTTGGACACTTATTTAAGGTTCAAATAAAAAGTTTCTCTAATTGCAGTAACACTTAGAATGTATTATGTTTTCAGTTAACATTGAGCTTTATATCGAGTGCTAATCAAACACACTATTTCGGATGGAAAAATCCCTGTTTGTGTACACTGTGCATGTACTGCTTTGAGTCTCCCGTGCCTATGGCTGCAGCAGTGAATTCTCCATTTTGCCTTTTCACTTGCTTTGTCCATATTCTGAGAAGTCCTGGCCGTGTTGCAACACAACCTCCTTGTGCATCATGTAATTTTATTCCCGTTTAGGTTAACCAAGCTTCTACTGCAGTCTCAGCTGAACAAGAGGGAATGTTGGTTGTTTGTACCAATGACCATCCTGTAGTCTGATCTAAAATAAAATAAATTCACATGAATTTTCAAGAATTTCCAGTAGAAAGGAATTCACCCATTTCGTGTCTCTTCCTTTAGAATGGAAATTCTGTGGCTTTGTTCTTCCTGAAGAACCTCTTAATTCTGCCCCAGAGAACCCCACTGGGTTTGAGTGGCAACTTTTACATGAACAGTACTTCAGAAATCTTGGTGTTTTGGATAAAGGCACTGCATGAACGTCAGATTCTGTTAGGACAATTATTATGAACTTACTGTCTGATTGAGAGAAGAATTGGTGTGTAGGAGGTGTCAGTTTTGGTCGTATTTTTCCCTGAGAACAGGGTGAAGTGCTTGCCTGTTAAATAACTCTCAGGTTTGAATTTTTCTGTAAAAGCATGATTTGGTGGTGAAGTTACAAAATTACATGATTATCTAAAATTTCCATGTAGGAAATACGAGGTCCATGTTTAATACGAAGCTGTATTGTGTATCATTAGCTATAAATTACTTTCCCTTTGGATCTTTATGGGAGTGTATGCCCCTACAAAAATTTTTCAGTGAGAATACATTCCATTCTTTAATGTAATCTATCCTGTAGTGTTTACAGTGGAGAAAATACTGTTGATATTCAGGTGCTTACATATGCAACAGACTTCAAATAGTCATCAAAATACTATTAGAATCATCATCAAAATAGTACTCGTATCAGCATAATCCAGATGAAATCACTATAACATTAGTTTTTTTCATGTTATCTTGTGTTGAAACAGAATGGGAGTCTTTTTATGGGAATTTATTCCTTCTCTACAGGCTTTGGAAGTAATTCCAGGCCAATTTTCTTGTTCAATTTTCCTGAACTTTCATAGGAATCTCCAAGTGGCACAGACAGATTAATAGCTCTGCAAAATCTTGTCTATTTTAGTGTCACATTTGACAATTTAAAATATGTCCTGTACTGTCTTTTTAGTTATTTATACTTGTTTTTTTCTGTCTCATATTTCATTTTGTTTGGTATATTTTTATGTGAATTCTTGGAATGCTGCTTTGTGGCCTATTCTGTGAAGTAAAATATCTCTGCTTCTTTGCTTTGTACACATTTTAGAGTAATCATGTTGCAGAGCTTACCAACGTATCACTATAATTTATTTCCCACATAGACTCAGTGCCTCTACTGGTATAATTTTCATTAGTGGCCTGTGAACTGCTTCCGTATTACTGATACTGAGTGAAACTGGATGTGTTAATCTGCAGTCAGCTTTTAGCAGATCAAAAGTTTGCCTTTCTCGTCTCTTGTATAATTTTTCTGCTTTTATGATTCAAAAACCAAAAGTGCTTTTTCTTAATAATATGTAATTCACTTACTGTCCTTGCCTCTGATCTTTTCAGTAATGCTTCTCTTGGGTCAAAGCTACTCAGCAAGTACAAATACTGCTTGCATTGATCGTGGGTGTTTTTTGTGGGGTTTTCGTTTGGGTTTGGTTTTTTTTTTATCTAGTAAATGCGATAAGCTTGATTTGTTACTTTTATTCCCAGTAGTTAACAAAGGTACTCCCTGAGGAGGAGAACACATCATGCCAGTGCCCAAGGCATCTTGCTGCTAATTGCCTCTCTTGCTGTTTGCCATCGTTAAATCAACAGGCATTCACTAACATTCTGTTCCATTAGAAGTTGTTCTACCCAGGCATTCTGGATTTAACTTGCAACGTTCAAAGATTCCTAAACATTCCAGGGGTACAATGGGTACTGTGTGTCTTGTTCCTCTGTTGACTTCTGTAATCCCAGAAAAGTCTAGAAACTCTGCCTGAGATCAGTGCTTTACAAAGTCCTGCTACTCATTGCTGAGTTTCAGTTAAATCTACATCCTTAATCTGAAGGGTGGGCAGAGTTAGAGAGGGAAATACAAAATTGCCATGGGCACCAGTTTTTTGCCATTATTAAAAGCTGGGACCTGTAGTTTTAGGGGTGTTTTATATTTTCTACAAAACAGTTAGGATTTGTACAAGGATGGATGTTTCTGTGATCTTTTTATGCGTTATCATGTAAAAAAATCTGTGAGTATCAAATCAATATTTCA
Source organism: Chiroxiphia lanceolata (assembly GCF_009829145.1). Classification (NCBI taxonomy): domain Eukaryota; kingdom Metazoa; phylum Chordata; class Aves; order Passeriformes; family Pipridae; genus Chiroxiphia; species Chiroxiphia lanceolata. The sequence continues at coordinate 10,048,995 of NC_045640.1, forward strand.
TGGAAATAGTTGAGATTTTGACATTCTACTGGCATTCTGCATATAAGATGAAGTTTCCTCTTATTTTATGGAGAAACAGAATGATCTGTAATGTTTGAGATGTGTCTCTCCTCCAGTTCCTTTCAGGGTCTTACACTGGAGACTTGTTATGCTGTTCCTTCTTTGGTACTTCTGGCTGGTGTTTGCTTCCTGAGGAGTAGCAGAGATTCTAACAACCAGCTGTTCTTACCTCCCTGGATTGCTCTAGACCAGATTTCTGGAGATCTCTCCTGAGGCTTTCAGAAGTATCTGACTGCTCTTGTCCTCATAACATCTGGACATTCTTGTCTGTCACCTCCTTGGTGCTGACAACTTGTCCAAAGCAGCTCTCGGCATCCAAAACAACACTCTAATTTCATCAGTTTTACAGTGAAGATCCCGTGCTTGTCCATGAAGTATGGACATGGAATGGAATGTTTGTCTCTTTGTTCAGGCACTGCGTATTTTTGAACTGTGCTTTTTAATGCTTTCTTTAAATATTGGTACAAATAACATTTGAATATGGAGATGACCTGAATCAGTCAGTAACCCCGTACCTGTTTGGTAACAGAATTCAAATACATCTTTTCAACAATGAAGAGAGTTTGGGAATCACTGTGATACGGGGCACATTTCCAGACTAGTGTCAGTAGAGTTCTGTATATCCAATGGAAAAAACCAAACGCTTAGACAAGTCACTTGAGAGATAGAGCAGCTATCTCCAGGCAAGCATCTTCTGTACCCAAACCAATGGCTTTAATCTTCACTATATGGTTAGAGAAGAAAAACTAAAAACATTAGAGAATCTGATGCAGCTGCTTTTGTCCAGTGGAACTTAATGTGCTTAGAATTGCTAATGTTATATTTTTATTTGTATAACTTTTTATCTGGCTTATGTGACAAGTGTTATAGATGTAAATATGCTAACTTGTATAAGATTACAGTTAACCTTAATTACTTAAAAATGGCTTGTAATAAACTGTTAATCTGGCGTATACAGAACACATACAAGATGGCTTTTTACTATAACATCTGTTTGGTGTTATGTAGTAGTTGCTAGAAATGGCTTTTCCATCATTAAAAAAATACAAAACAAAACACAAACCCAAAGCAAAACAATAATAATAATAATTATAAAAGACAAAACAATAAAACAAATCACAAACAGAAATACCTGTAAGCTGAGTCCTGTGACCTTTTACAAGTATTCTGTGCCCAGATTGCCATGCAGGTTGGCCTGGTATCATGTTTCTTTATGAGAAACATGGGAGAAAAAGAAACTTGATATACTTTTGTGACTTCATATATAATTCAGCTGGACTGTTTGGCTGCTGTTTGATTTACTCCTTAATGGTGGATATTCCCTGGTGGAGACCTGTTTTCTCCTTTATATTAACCTGCTGTAAATTAAATTAAAAAAAAATCTGTAATAGCTTTTTTTTTAATTTAAGAGGAAAAAGTAGCATTTTTCAGATGATCTCTTTGTTTTGTTTTTAGTTGCTTTGTAGCCTCTGTACTTCTCAGGGTTCTGCAAGTTACTGCTTGATTGCAGATATACCTTAATTTTCTTTTGCCAGGGAGAACTGGTGACTGCATCAAAGGCAATAATTGAGAAAGAGTATCAACCAAAAGTCATAGTGAGCACAACAGGACCAAATCCCTTCAACAAACTCACTGATCGAGAACTGGAAGAATATCGCAAAGAAGTAGAAAGAAAGCAGAAGGGACCAGAAGGTTGGTTTCTCTGTGTGGATTTGTTTTCTGCAATAGGCTATAATAAAACAACTATATCACTGATTTGAAGGTGGGTTCTCTGCAAAGGCCATGGATAAATTATCCAGCTTTTGGGTGTTTCAGTTTTACCAGTGTGAAATACAGATTTGAAAAGCGTGTTGGAGATAGAATGTCCGATCTAAGTGTTAACTGTGTGTTCTGTAAAATGTGCCGATCTCATTCTAAGACTATCCTAGTAGACCAACTAGACAGTAGGGCCGGTTACTGTTCCTATTAGGAAATTGAAAGCTTGAAACTTAAGTCAAAAAAATGTTTTGGTACTGCAAAGTGTTGCAGATTTTCCGCTTTGTTTCACCTGGCTCTGGAGCTGGGTAGTGCAGGGAACCGGTGGTGCTTTATAGCAGCAACACTGCAGGTTTCTAACTCGCTGAAATTTGTGGATTTGAGGAATCCATTGAATGGGGAAGGTACAGAATAACATTTGATTGCTGCTTGGAAATGGAACATCTTGGGCAGTTGCCCTAAAACGGACTTTTTAAATTATCGTAGAATTATGACAGATTTGTGCTGTAAAAAGAGGTCGTTGCTGCATCTGAGGTGCCTCTGCTGCTTTACTTCTGTATAATTTTAAGGGATGGTACTTACAACGCTCATCTGTTGTGAGGTTTTGGATTCGAGTGATGCAGAAACCAGAGGTGCTCCTTCTCTTGGAAGTGTGTGTTCCCTGGACCTGTTTTTTTGGGATAGCAATGTAGGAGCCACTGTATGTGTTGGGTTCATGAAGTGCTGGGTTGTGTGGGGTGGGATGCTCTCCTGTCATGCCTGTTTAACTGCGTACCTTTATTCTCTCAGTAACAATGCCACATCCTTCTTAGATAAGGTGTCAGAATATGGAGAGACTGTGTTACTGAGACAGACACCAGCTGGGGAACAGAGTACAGTGCTTAGAAATCAGACCATCAGTGAGCAAAACACGACACATAAAAAATCTCTGGATTTGAAAGGCAGATCAAACACCTTTCAAGGAACAGATACGAAGACTTTACAGGATCGTGGCGTATCATCGCTGTCTAAATCTTTAGATAACACTCAGTTTGCTGCTGCATGGGTTTCTTGTCAGACCACGCAGCAAGTCATCCCACATCTAAATGGAGAAGAGCCAGATGGGCAGAAGTCCTCCCATAAGGAATTTCATACTGCAGTGATCAAAGCACTGAGGTCCGATCCTGACCTTTTGGCTGAGGCCTCAGGTATTACTAACGTGGTACAGCTGTGCTTGCAATCCAGGGAACAACCTCTTTACCTACACCATTTGGAGATTCTGTCAGTTGACTCTCATCTGTGGGACTGATTTCACTTTTAATTGTGTAGGTGAACTGTATGGAACAACATTTTAATGTTGTTCCTGATATATGGTGTGCTCTATTAATGTTTTCCTTTGGATCTAGGGCTGTTTAAAGCTGGAAGCAAGGGGGACCCTCTTACTAATAACTAATACTCAAACCACTGTGAAATCTGTTTGGAATCATATAATTACTGCATGTTTTTCTGATTATCTGTGCAGTCTTCTTTTCTTTCGGGACGCAGTTTTGTTTACTCAGAGTTTTAGCAATACAAAGCAACCAAAAGAACATTATCTTGTGCAGGCCTAATAGCATATCCCCTCCCCGTATTTGTTTATGTCTTCCTTGTGGTTTTTCCTCACAAGTTTTCTTTAGAACAATGTGATAAATCAATTGATAAACAATAACACTATTCATGCCCTCTTATTGAAAAAAAAAATAGCCCCCAAAAAAGCTACAGAGCACAACTGTGACTTGAACAGTTGTGTTAGTATCAAACTGTCATTTAGTTTTCTTTTGCTTGTTTTGGTATTATATAATATCCTGACAGAATTTTGATTCAGAAAAATGGATTGGTATCTTGAGTGCATGGAGCAAACAGACACTTGTTTTCTCACATGCTGAGAGGTTTTGTTTGCCTTTTTAACTTCTCTTTGCCCACACCTGCAGAGCCTTCAGAAGATGGCAGGCCACAGAAAGAGAGAAGCCCCCCTGATCACACTTCAGCTCGCACTCCTCCCAGCACACCCATTAAAATAGAGGAAGGTATGTTCTTCTGATTTGGGGGCCAGGGGAAACCAGTAACTGCATCCTTAGTGACTGACGCATGAAAGTACATGAACTAGTATCTAATAACAGTAAATTATTACTTGTATTTCATTGTTCTACTACCTAAAGTATACTCCACTGAACTGTAACAGGAGTTATGTTTACAATAATAAAGAAGTGTGCATTAATATAAAGATAAATTTTCATCTCTTCAGAATTGCCTTGTCATCTCTTGGTGTTTCTCAACTGATTTACCTTTTGTACTTTTTTTGTGAGAGAGAATTGCTCTTACGAAATGAAATAGTGTCTGATGGTGAACCAGACACATATCTACATGCTTTGGTAAATCTTCACTGATTGCACATTTCTTAAACATTATTGTACTTGGATTACACCTCCGTAAATATTTTTTCCGACTCAGTTTGAATCTAAATTTGATTATTTGCTCACCTTATGTCGTAGTTTTAACTAAAATGAGAGCAGGGCCTCTAAAGTCGACAATTTCCTCAAGAAAGGATAAAATGACAATCTCAAACAGGTGTAATCCAATTATTGTCTTGTTTCCTTTACCTTGTACATTGTATATATCACCTGTCTGTTAGTCTGCCATTCACTACTTCATCTCATTCTGTTTTCTACAAGAATGGTTGCAACCATTCTTCTAACGTAACACAATGGCTGTGATGAATGCATAGATTCTCTACTTGTGCTTTTTTCTTCTTGTGGCTGCGTTACAAACAGGAGATGGATATGCTAAAGAGTACCTGTTACCATAGTAAGTATCATTCCATACTCTGACCTGCTTTTGTGCTTTGCTTCACTCTTGCATCTTTGTTTACTAAGGCTTTTGTTGGTTTTGCCTTTTTTTTTTTTTAAAAAAAAAAAGCAGGCTTTTTCAGTTAAAATGTTGGTTTCTTTAGTTCTGAATTTCATGAAATTCCAGGTAGTTGCAGATCTCATGTTAAAGTGCACTCCCCCTTTGAGACAGACTGTGAAAGTCACCTTACGTGTTTCCATATCTGTGTGTCCAGTTCCTCAGTTTGAAAAGGAATACTCTGAAGTTGTCTGTGAGATATAGCTGAAACAGCCCTGGAAGTTTCTGCCCCAACAGTTTGCTGCTGCCCACACAATTTGGGTGTGGTAATGAAATGGAAGAGTTCCTAATCTGTTCCAGTGCAAAAGTGCTACCGCTGACATGGATTTAAACTTACACAGAAGACTTCTGCACGGAAGTGGATATGGAACTATTTCCATGTTTTCTGTTAGCTGCAGGGGAATTCAAATTCCAACCAAGGAATAGCAGCAAGTACTTGGTGGCAGCAACTTCTACAGCTGTTTCAGCTATCTCTGCAGGGCTCCTTCGGATTATACTTTGGAGAAATCAAAATGTTTGTATGTCCTGTTGTATCTGAAAGTCGGTGTGTTTGTCATAGATATGAAAGTCAAACTACGTAGACACCTGTGATGTTACTGATAAAGTTCTAAAACCTGAAACTTCTTTCAAACAGAGAATTGTGTTCCACAAACTCTTCTAGTATAAGTTTTCCAGAACAAAAAAGTTTATTTTAGAGACTAACTGGAAGTTCACATCATGACAACTTTGATTGGGGGAGGTTCTGTAGAATGACGATGTTCTCTGTATACAGCGTCTTCTCAACTTTGATTCATCATATTCTTTCTATTTAAGTGTAGCTGAAGTCAGTCAAGTGTTTTGTGTTAACTCAGTTATAGCCTAGTTGGTATGTTTGTCCACATCTTTGTGTTGAGGAAAAAACCTAACCCCATAAACCTTTATTTTCATAAATAATGTGAACTGTAAACACACACTAGTATTGATGTTACGCTTCAAACACTTAAACCACAGTATATATATAAAGGGAGAACATGAATGTAGAGATGATTATTCTGAAAAAACTTTAGAAATGTTGAGGTACTGCTGAGTTCTTAAACTGTAAATAGGTTTTACAGCAAGAGATTTTTTTTTTTAAGCCTTCCTAGTTCTGAAATCCATCCAGTAGAGTAGCAGAGCGTTTATGTGTTGTATGCTGGCTCCATTGAATGTGGAATTTGTAAATCTCTCTAATTCTGGTAAAATACTGCCCACAGCGAGCTAGATAAACAGATGTTTGCTTGATTCCAGCATCATGTTAAGCTATTTAATAAGGATGATGGGAAAGATAGCAGTCTTGTATAATGAGCTATAAACCCATTTATGTTTATTCAATGCTCAGGCCAGCTGGCAAATGCTGTTTGAATGCCTGTAGCTTCCTATTCTTTGTTTTGAAGGAATTTCTAATCCCTTTTTTTAAAACTTCTAAGCTTTCTTAAAAAAATCCACCTGACTCGTGGTCCAGGATGGTACCTGTTCTAAAAATTGGGCCAACTAATGAGTGGAATATAATATTTTTACTTGGAAGGGACCTACAGTGACCATCTAGTCCCACTGCCTGACCCAATTCAGGGCTGACCAAAAGGTAAAGCACGTTATTAAGGGCACTGTGCAAATGCCTCTTAAACACTGACAGGCCTGGGGCATCAACCACCTCTCTAGGAAGTCTGTTCCAGTGTCTGACCACCCTCTCAGTAAAGAAATGCTTCCTGAAGTCCAGTCTGAACCATTCCCACACATCCTATCACTGGATCCCAGGGAGAAGAGCTCAGCAATGCTTTCGGTTAATTCCTGAAAAGTTAAATGAAATCCAAAAGCAGTGTAGTGGTAGTGAAGAATTGTAGCTGGTGTTTCTTATGAATTTGTGTCTCCCATACATACACAGGCTAAACTAGAGCTTCAGGAGGCAGCTTGTACTGTACATAACTGCTTTCTCTTTTTCGCTCTGATTTAAATCCTGCCTGCATTATAACTTTTAAACTGCTAACTTGTGCATTCCGAGTGTTTGGCACTGGGATACTACTGTGTGGTGTTTATTTAACCTATTAGAAGCTCATGGTGCTCTAGGCAAAACATGTTTGTTTCCTAGCAGGTATTCACAGAACAAAGCCCTCTAAAATTTATCAGAGGATTATTAATCCTATCTGGCAGAAGTAAAAAGAACACTGTCATTTTCATAGGAAAAATGGGAAAGTATCAAGCATTTTCTGTAAATTCTTGTGAAAGCCTTCAGTCTTTTCAAATTAAAACAAACAAGATTTTGAGAGGGGCAAAAATAGTTGCCTTTCATTTGTGCCTCACAATGAGCATGGCCTGGATTTTGTTCTAAATTCCTCCTTACGTAACGTCAATGGGAATGATCTGACACAGCTCACGGGACACTGCTCGGAGCAGTGAGGAACATTGCAGGGAACTCCACAAAGTGCTCCTTGTTGGGTACAAAGAGCAGCTTTACACAGAACATCCCTAAAGCACCACGGTGAGTGAGGAAAGTGTTACAATTGAGGGAGGAATGGTTCAGTTCCCCTTTGGACATACAGTTACCACTGGACTTCTGATGTTCCTTTCTACAGGGTGAGTTTTGCTGTTAGATATCACATACATTAAAAAAACAAGCTGTGTTGCATAACCTGCTGAGCTCATTTAATTTGATAAATGACACGGATTTTACTTAGAGGAATCCATAATATTTACTCATATCTTGCAAAAAAAGGGGAAGCCTTTGTCATAGGAAATCATATTTCGAAGCAATATCGATTAGATCTCATGGAAGAATATTGTGAAAATCCCTGCATTTTGGCAAGCCAAAAATATAGAAATTCTTGGATTTGCGTGTATTGGATCACTGCAAACCAGCAATTAGTTTTATCCCACCAAAAGAAAAAAGAATCAAGGTGTGGAATTGCATAGAGCTCTATTCAATGCCAATGAAAACTGTGGATTTAATTCCTGCTTTACTGCAGTAAAGTCTTGTGTTGCTTGCAAATGTCACAAGTGAAACAGGAGAGAGATCTGAACAGTTACTTTCTTGCTGATGGAATTCAGCTTTATCTGTTCTGTGCTGGGAGCTTAACACACAGAACTTTGAAATATCTTATTTCTTCTGTGTCCAAAGCTGGAGGAGAACAGCCCTATGACAAAGGCTTTTATGCAAAGTAAATACATTAGTTTTTTATAGAGCGCGCTCACCCTCCACTCGCTTCGCTTTCCCCGTTCCAGGGGCACTTACTAAACTGACTGTGTCCCTGTCTGTCCGTCCACCAGAGACACGGCAGGACCAGACCTACAGAGATGACAGTGATGCTGCAACTTTCAAGCAAACCCTCCCAGATCTCACCCCTGATGAGCCTTCGGAAGCACTCGGCTTCCCTCCCTTAGGAAAGGAGGAAGGGAGATGTGACCAAGATGTGCCCAAAAGCCAAACAGAATCACCTGCAGTGGAAAATAAGGAACCCCAGTCCCAACCCACTGAAGAGCCAGCGACACCAACAGCTGAGGAGGGGACAGCAGCTGATGCAGGTAGTGATGAATCTCCAGGGAAGTCCCCATCAAAAAAGAAAAAGAAGTTTCGCACTCCTTCCTTTCTGAAGAAGAGCAAAAAGAAGAGTGACTCCTAAAGGCCAACCCACTGCAGAAACACTGTCACATTTTCAAATCCATTAACCACTAGAATGTACCAGATCGTACTTGAGTGTTTTGTCTTACTATGTAAATGAATGCCACAAGTAATCCAACCAGCCCCTCAAGTTATGGCTTGATTTTTTAAGGTTATAGCCAGAAACTAATGTCCCAAAAGGTGCTAATCCTGTGTGTTCAGCAGCTGCCACAGATCTGATCCCTAATTTGTAATCAAATGTAAACGACTTCTATATGGAAGGCATTGATTCACTATTTTTAATTTAAAGCCTGCACTGCTTTGCAAAAGAATATAAAAAAATCACAATTAAAAATAAAACACCCATTGCTTACCACAAGAAGTGTTCTTTTCCAATATTCTGTTCCAAGTCACAAGTAAATTTCTTCTTAAATTTTGACTTTTAGAGAGGATGCTTTTGCAGTGGTGTTCTCAAAGGGGGTGTATTCTTGAACTGACATGTAAACTTCTGCAAGCTTGTGAGTACAGGCCGTGTTTTGGCCAAGCTTTGAGGCTCTCCACTGCTTCCTCTCTCTCCCTTCTGACTGTTGTAACAAAACGAAGGTGTTTTTCACTTTGTTTTATTTTGTAACTGGCTGGTGAAATCATTGTCTAGGACTGAAATGACTGTGATGTGTTCTGCTCACATTGTGTGTTCAAAGAGCCCAATCTTGGTTTGTTTATTTTCTTTCTAGTGAATTATAGTTTAAGGGAAATCTGTCTTTTGCTCTTGCCTCCCTGAGTCATGTGGTGATTTGGCTGTTAGAAAAGGTTAAAAAGTAACTGAAGTGAAAGTATTCAGAAGTTTTTCAGCTGGTGGTGTGGAGCATGGGCAGGTGTATTTTGGGCCTTAGCACCGGATTTTTTCACCCTCTTAAAAATCCCTTTGGTGCACACGCAACCCTGCTGTGCATGAACCCCATGTGCGGCCTTTTGTGTTTGTTCCTTCCCACTTACTTATAAAAATGTAAATGCATTACACTGAGTATTTCACCTTGTTTTATAGTAATTATTTTATCTTACAAAAGCTGGCTTTTCTCTAAATCTTTTTGTTGTTGTTGCCAGCAGTAAAGTACAGAAATCCCAAGTAACCTTAAAGGTGTATTTTCACCGTTCGCTATAAATGTTTGTTAAATGTGTAGCATGGCAAATCACTCTCGCCACTGAGTTCACTGTTTCCCAGTTATTGCCATGCTTCTGTCTATCACTAAGTGTAAAAGTAGTTTAAGATCAGGTAGGTCAAGCTTGCAGAATTCTCCGGGAAGCGTGTGCCGTCACCTCGGCCAGAGGCCGGGGGTCAGTGGCCATTTCTGGTTTCTGGACTTTGCATTTCGGGTTTAACAGCAGCAAATCCCAACACCCCATGGGGGTGAGGGCAACACACTGACTCACAGTAAGTGTCTGTAACACAACAGAACATGGATGTAACCTTTTAGGACAATACTAAATGTTGCAATTGGTAAAATAGCGGAGAACTAATGCCTTACTTTCATGCGGCAGAAAGCACGGAAGGCCGGGTGGGTGGAGCGGCCGGAGGCAGCTCTGGGTGAGCAGCACAAGGCCTGTGTTGGGCTGGGAGGTGCCGATGCCTCGGGCTGGTTTCGGGCAGTGGAGGGGCAACAGCCGGAGGTGGAATTAGAGCTGTCAGGCTTCAGGTGAGAGAAGAGGTTTCGAGGTGGTCCTTGGTACCGTGAGAAGTGTGACGTGGCCTGTTGTGCGACGGGTGGAGGGCAGGTGGGACAGAGCAGTCGGGCACTGGGCAGGAGCCCCGGAACAGCAGAGCTCAGGCAGGACTGCATGGCACGAATGGCTTTCAGCTTCTACTCTAACCTTGTATGTCCTTGTACACTAGGAAGCAAACACCACTTATTTTGCTAAATTGTGTTTTATGACAGGGTCGTAACTAAATGACTAATTGCTGTATGTTTCAGTTCTTTACTGGAGTCCCTCCATTTATCTTGACCACATATGCAATGATTCTTAATTTCTAATTTTGTAGTTTGTTCTTTTAGTTCTTTGTATTTACAATATGAAATGTAGTCATGTACGGTATGGTTACACACTTTAGGGCAGAATAAAGTCCTGTGTTTTTCTTTCTTGTATCATTAAGTTCTACTCACAAATAAAACTCTTGAAAACAAAATCATGCTCTGCTTTCAGAACTTGTACAGTTTTATTCTACAGCTGCAGCCTGTTTAATTAGGTTCGTTTTCTCTTAATGATTAATGTGTTGATTAATGATTGCTTTAATGTGTTCTAGATATTACTCAAATTGGCTACTATAAGGCTCCCTGCCCTGGGTGTCCCAGCTGAGCAGGAGGCAGAGCCTGGTGGAGGGGTCCTTCCTGCACCCATCATGGGGTCAGCACTGTGGTGTCATGCATGGTTGGCTCTATCAAGGAGACCTTTGGCACCTCGAGTGAAGTTCTGGACCCACTTTGGCTCAACCAAAAGGGGATGTTCAGTTTAGATGAGTGTAAACAAGTGTAATTAACTGACCATAGGACTGTACAATGTAACCGTTTATTCATAATGCAAAAAGAACAGTGCTTGGTCATCAAAAACATCACACAGTATTAGAAATATAAAACATCTCTCCAAATTTAATTGTTTATTAAAAACAGCCCCGTGCCAAAGTACCAGTGGGGTTCAGGAAGCCTGTAGTGCTTCTTGCTTTTGTTTGATCATCTCGTTTGAAGGCGTTGATGCAGCATTTGTAGAGATCTCGTACCTGCTGTACAGAAACTGCCCATCAGAGCAGCCCTGGGGGTTTCTCCTGTGCCAGCCGAGCCCCTGCAGAGGCTTTGCTCGGGGGCAGGAGCAGAGCAGAGCCCCCTGTGTGCTCCAGGACCATGGGAACAGCACCTGGTGAGTGGGGAGGGCTCCAGGCCCGTTGCTGTTGTGCCTGTCTCTGCTTCTCTGATGATCTTAATGCCTTACTCAGCTGTTTGTGGGGGAGGTGTGTGTGTCTGTCTTGTTCTGTTTAGTTGGTTTGTTTTCTTTTTTCTATTTGCAAAGCCCACCTGATTGGGGGGCTGCTTTAAACATAACTGCTGTGTTGCTGCAAATGGTCATTATGTATCTCTTTCCAGAAGATCAAAATCTTCCGATTTGCTCAGCAGGGTCGGGTGCCAAGACTCAGCTCTTGTAGAAGTCCTTGGAAGCTGGTGAGAGTTTTGTAGTTCCTTCCTTACTCCTCCTTTATCTGCTGTTTTATAGACCCAAGTAAAGCAAAGGGGACAAGGAACAAAACTCCACAGGCAGTGAAGCAAATCTCGGCCCCAGCCAGCCAGTAAACTGCAAAGGAAAGGGGATTGTCTCGTTAGTGCCCTTGACCTTGCAGATGTGTAAATGCTTCAAAGCTGCTGCTCTCACAATGCAGAGAGAACACAGAATTACTGAATCCCTGGTTGGGTGAGCCAGAGCACCAGTTACTTGGCAAAGGGCTGCAGTCAGGAAACAGGTTCTGGCTTTGCCTCAGTCTTCAAGCTCTGAGCTGCTGTGTGGCCGCTTCCCTGTCCTCTGTCCCTCTGCCCTAAATGGCCCAGGGAACTGACCCCCATGCAGGGGCTACCTGTGCTCTTTGGCACCTCCCCTTCCCACCCTCCCCGCCCAAAGGGAGCAGGGAGCAGGAGGCCACACTCACCTGCAGCCGACAGGATGGGTCCCAGGGCTCTGGCCAGGGCTCCCAGGCTCCTCAGGATCCCCATGACTCGTCCTTTCTGGCTGGCAGTGCCTGTGCGAGGAGAGTGTTACACTGTGTGGATGTTTTGCTTGGGACAGGGACAGTGTGTGGGCAGGGCACTGCTATAGCTTTGGGAACCTTTTCATTTGGAGGTACTTCCCACATGCTTCTCCTTCTCCTGTCACTTCACACCCACTACCCAATCTTTGCTTATTTGTCCTCCAACCAAGACAATCACGACTGCTTTGTTGAAAAAACACCAGGGCTTGTCACAAGTGCTTGTCCAGGGACAACTTGTAGTGCATTCTGCCCCCACCCCACCAAAAAAGAACCTAAAAGCTTTACGTTGTACACAAGATTTTCTGAGGAGGCACAGGTATACAAGAAACATGGAAGTGTGAATGCAAGTTAAATAAGAGCAACTGTCAGTGCCATTAATGAGCAAAGCCTTAGTTTTCCACCTCAGCACGGACTGCAGTGCTGGCAGCCAGCTGACCCAAAGCTACAGAACTGTGTCATCCACAGATGGCAACACAGCTACAGCTGCGTTACAATGTTACCTAGCAACCCGTGCCAGAAGGTTTCAGAAGGTCCCTTGGAAGGTCTTTTCTAAGGAACCAGGAAGAAATGATTTCACTGCTGGCAGGGATGGCTGGTGTCTCTTTCAGAGAACCCAGGCTGTTCCCCACTCACTGCTGTTTGTGGCCTTTGCCCATCTCTTTAGCTTCTTAATCACCACCAGCAATACGGTTGCTGCAGTTTCCCCTTCCCCTTGGAACAAGCTGCTTTACACAGTACAAAATTAGTGTGATACTGATGGTCACTGAACAGGTCATTGCTGTTAGTGCTGAAACAGTCAGGGAGTGTGGTCAGTTTTGAGAGACAAGTACAAGCCTCTCTGGGGGTTCCCTACCCTCCCTTGCAGGATGTTTCTGAGTTTCCCAGGATCAGGATATTGTCAGGATATCCCCAGCAGCCCCACTGAGCTTCCCTTCTGTGAAGGACGCTCATAGAAGGGAAAGGCTGTAGCACTGCCAGCCTAACACAGCTGGTTTGCCCACCCCAGCCAAGCTTAGTGGAACTACATCCATGGATTGCTGGCTGTGCTGGGATGGAGCAGCAGGGATGTGACTGGCTTTAGCCTCATCCTGCAGGGGTGGCCATGGCTTTGGGGTTACACACGTACAACACGGGGCAGCAGCTGGGGGAACACTTGCATTCCTGCTCTCCTTGTTAATGCACTGGGGGAAAGTGCCTTTTATAAAGCCAAGCAGCAGCCCAGGCCACGGGTCCAACACTTGGATCCAAGGTGAACCAAAGCCATGAGCGATCCTGTTGATGCTTCACTAAACTTGAGGTCAGTTCTATACTTGAGCCAAGTCCAAACAAAGGTCAGTGATGTGGCCAAGGGTGGCCAGTCAGAGCAGGAAAGACACTCACCATAGCCTGACACCACTGCTGACAAACACGGGATAACAATGGCTGCAGCTGGAAAAACCCACAAAAGAGACTGTTAATGAACAGCAGAGCTCAGAACAGTTACAAGAGCAACAGTGAAAAAACCATGTGGCCCAAACTCATTACTACTGCAGAGAAATATGCTGAGCTCTGGGGCACTTGACCAACACTGAGTCATCAGGTTTAATCCAGTCCAATAATGAAAACACCCCCTCAAAGCCAACCTGCACGAAGAGCCCAGAGCCGGGAGTGCTCCAAGCAGATGTTTCACATTAGTAACTCTCACTCTGTGAGCCCACGGGACAGGGATGGACAGGGCAGATCAGCCAACTGGTAGTTTTCCAAAGCACTCTGGTCTTATCAGGTGGAGCAGGGAATCGCTCATGTTCCAAACAGACAGTGAGGTGGCTGTGCCCAGAGTGACACTGTCCCTGTGCACCCGGCTTTACTGTACTCAGGGATGAGAGAGGCAGCCATGTTCTGTCTTGGCAAATAAGAAAGTTCATGTCCAAGAAGAAAAGGTTACAAAATTTTTGGACACAAAATCCAAGAGCTATTCGACAATCACTGCCCTCTTACTGAAATAGGAGGCTTTTCTGCCAAGAGGGAAGCGCCTTAAGCATACAAAGCAGAGTCATTTCTGGGAAGGAAAGGACAACTGGAGAGCAGGAACAATGGACATGTTGCCTTAACTGCCCCAACTGCTGGGGCACAGGGAGGAAGAGAGGGGGAAGAGGCCCCCCACAGAGGCATTTCTAGCTGGCTTAACTGGGAAGAGATGGAGTTTTTTGTCAAAGTAGGGCACCTAGGAAGACTCAAACATGATTAGACAAAATGAACACCTCCCTCACTCCTCACGTGTCAAGCACACAGCTGGCCATACAATAACAAACCACTCAATAGATGCATGTTGTGGTTTACAGTTTGCTCTTAAATCAAGCTGTACCATGGAAAAGAGAAGTCTTCTACTTTTGTAATTAGTCATATTTGAAGCTTCTTAACAATAGTTAGCAGGACTGGGAATACCTGAAATCTCTTTTCAGACAGGGACTGCAGTAGATGGATCCAACTTCACTCATAACTGTTTCCCTGGATAACAGCTTAGATTGGCAGAGTAGCATTTATCTAAACACTTTAACATCTGGCCCTTGCTCAGTCTGAACTCCAACCTGCAGCTTCAGCAGGTGCAGGTCTCCAGCCTGTGGCCTAAGAAATAACACAGCCACCATGGAGGGACAAAGACATGATGTCTCCTTTTCCTGAGCTGAGCTGGGCTATTCAGTGAATATTTTGCTTCTAGGTCTGATAAAAAGGGGAGGAAAAACCACCCTCAAGAGCTCCCCAGTGAGACAAGACAACAGGAGCACTAGGGATGCTTTCAAGTATCACCATGACAACTTCCTGTGATACAAACAGCACCACAAAAAAATCAGGCACTGTTTCTTCCATATTTCATAAACAGAAACATCAGCTTTCTGCTACTTATAGTTTGAAATTAGAAGTGCATCTTTTTTAACAGGGTGAATAAATACAGGAAGAAAAATCCTTTGTTCTTAGAGTGCCTTTTGATCAGCTCACCGAAGGAGTACAGCAACAGTCCAACACTCAGCATGGTCACATTTGCAGCCCATCCAATTAACAAGAAAGCTGGAATCAGCAACATAATAGCCTGCAAAATGAATGAGTCACACGGTTACATGTAAGCCCTGCTTGTTAAAGCCTAACTCTACGTGTCCTGCCAGTTCTCTTCCGCTGATGGGACAACACAGAAGCAGAAAGGCCTTTCTTCCCAAGCAGGCATTTCAAAGTCACCTGGATGGCCACACACAGCACAAGGCACTTTTCTGTTCCCTCTCACTGTCACATGATTGCAGACCACATGCACGTTCTCTCTATCACAGATCCACCGTTTGGGGGGGATTTTTTCTCTTGTTCTGTGTTGACTGGGACAGAAATCTACCTTTAACTCTTCATCTCCTGAGCTGGCACACGAGAGCAAAAAGCTTGTGTGCAGCAGGACTACAGCTCATCTGCTTTTTCTCAGCAGTATTGGCTGATTTTATCTTTAGCTTTCAGATTCCATATTTCTGTAGCCAAGAAGAAAAATGGTGAGGTGCAAATGGCATCTGAAAGTCAACACCCCAACACTCCCCCCCAGAAACCAGTCTTCATCTCCTCCAAGTGCTGGACTTCAGTTCCTCTGTGATGTCTCCCTTGCTTACAGAGCTCCTGCAGAAAAGAGAGGCCAGATCTGCTGCGTTTGATAAAGGAGGGTATTCACTGCCACTAAGTGCCTCATTTTGAAGATTCAGTTATAAATGAGCTACTGTAACCACTGTGCTGAGAGGCCACGTTTGCCACATGCTGCAGATTCACAAATTGCCAGAATAACTTCAGCAAAAGGGGGAACTCCCACAAAACCCACTGACATCCATGGAAAGAAGGGTGCAGGGCCAGTAGGTCTCTGCACAGGGCACAGGGTGTTCTTGAGAAGCCACCACCAGAGGTGATGACACTTCTCAGGGCAGGGAAGAGGAAGGAGTATAAAATCAGTGGGGCAAAATCAGTGCGCACAAACTGCAGTGCAGTGCCAGCAAATGCAGCAGGCTGGCACAGCACACGCAGGGGAGGATAAAGCAGCAGGAACACAGAGTGTTCATCACAGGGAAATGCTTCCTATGTGACACAAGCAACGTGCCATTAACTTTTTTCTGCCAGGGAGCAGGGTGGAGATTGTTTCACCAGCAGAAATAACTTTAAGAAATGCTGAGTCGATCCACTGGAATGCAGTGCAGTTTGGAAATCGTTTTTTACCCTGCCACCATTGAAATCACAGGAATCAGTGTATTATTATACATTGATGGAGGTTTTCACAGCCTAAGCAAACCTCTTGCCAGGTAGTCACCAGCAGTTCAGAAACACTTGAAACCTGCTTTGTTTAGTTCCGCACACAAATGTAAAGGACAAGACATATCTACTGTTCCCGCAGCTGTATAAGCTGCAGGAAACTGTTCCCCATCATCCCAATACAGCAGCTGCAGCATCTCTATGAAGAAAGAGCCAAGCAAAACAAAGCAATGTACACTTTTGTCAGTCTGAACACTGGCACATGCTATTGTTACATGTAATACCGATGATCACAAATCAAATATTGCAAGAAGAATCTATTTCTCTCTGCCCACCAGTGACATACACTCTAAGGAAAGCCTGTCAAGGATGAAGATGGCCAGACTGAAAATCATTTCCCAGAAAGAGAGTCAGAGACCAGCTCTGAAGCAGCTTTAATAGTTTCAATGTCTGCACTGCAAGAGAAGTCACTGAAACAAAGCATAATCTTCACAGCATTTTACATAGCTTGCACAGATGGACGATCTGTTCTCATTCCTTAATGCAATTAAATATGAAGAACACAAAGTTTCAGTAATATTGTTGCTGATATGATAAGAAATGGTCTAATGCTCCAAGGTTTAGTTAGACTGGTAAGTGCCCATGGTCTTGAGAAGTCATTTAGCTGGGTAGATGAGACAGAAATTTCTTTTGATTTGACAAATACAGTTATATAACCTCCAACTACCCTCCACTGCACCTCAGGCTAAAAATTAACAAATCAGGTTTATTGGGGGAAAAGAAATAGAAATATTATTTTTTTTTACCCGTTTTACAGCTCTGATTTCATTTCCTGGCTTGATTCGGCGAGCATAGCCTCCCTGGATCACAGCCATTGTTATTCCAATAAAGAAAAACATCTTGCCCTGCTGCATGCTGGAAGGGAGGCAAAAACACACATTGTGGAATCACACACTGAGCATTCCACCCTGGGATTCACAGGGCTCCTGAGGACCCTTCCCTGAACCAGGGAAAGAGAAAATGCTTTTTGGTGCTCTCACGAGCAGTGCAGGTCCTCGGTGTGCTGACATCGGTTTCCAAGACAGCAAGGAGAGACACCTCCAAGTCTTGTCGTGTGGATGGGACAACTGCTGGCAAATGCTGCAGCCCCTTCAGACTGCTGTGGTGCACTGCAGTGTTTCTAGGGGGGCCCACAAAGAGTCACCACGTAAATTGTGCCGTATGCACGGGAGTCGTTGGTTTCTGAGGAGCAGCTCCTGCAGGGCTTGATTAAGGTCACCAAAGCACAACGTGGGCACTGGCCTGGTGGGGATCACATGCTGCACCAGGAAGGCGGTCACATCACTACTCCCTCCACCCTTCAATATTTCCTCAGTTTTCCTTTTCACCTCTCCCACCTACTAAACTGTGTGGACATTCTCAACTAAAAGGTCTCACCTCCATGACAAGGTTGCTGTCTCACAGCCTGTGCTGCTGACACTCAGCTGTGGAGCTCACTAAGGCCTGTCCTGAACGGACGGTGCAGGACTAAGTTCAATACCCTAGAAAACCTTTCCTTGGCACACATGTATTAGTTAGGACACAAACTGTAATGAAACACAGACAGGGAAAGATGAGACAACCCCCCCAGAATTACTCAAAGGGAAGGACACACACAGGGATCAAGTTGCAAGTTCACGTTCCTGGCTGGAATTCTTCCTATGACCTGACAGGAAAAGTATTTCAAGCTGAGCTGCTGTTAATGGATTCTGTTCTCTTCTCTAGTGTTTGACTAAAGGAAATCAAACTCTGTGACATGACTGTACACCATATGCAATGCAGAACTCTGATGAGCAAATAAAATCACACAGCTATCCCTCCATCATTTGCCTCTTTGAGTTTCAAGATTTGTCCTGATACTGAAAAACTCCACTGAGCAAGAAGAGAAAAGGTTTTACAATAATCAATACAACTAGCCCAGCTATACATATTTCAGGAGCTTTAATTTAATTTTGTGTATTGATTTTCTCTAGTTATGAGAAGTTGCAGATTATTTCCTTTCATGATAAACAGTGTGCCTATATTTTCATAAATTCTTCCCACAAAGCCCAAGTTTCACTGAACACAAGACTTGCTTTCTAAGTGGTTTTACTAACGTCATAAAGCCTCTCTTGAAAGTACAAGAAGAGACCTTAAATCAAGATTTTGGAAAATATCCTAGACAAAATATACAACATTTATATTTCAAGTGTGCTTTACCTGCTGAAGTGGAATCTCTGGTGAGTGAGAAAACTCAGTGTATACTCCAAGCCAGAAAACAGGAAGAGGTACAGGAAATAAGCCAGGCCCAAAATCTTGAGATTCTGAAGATCTAAACAAACAAAAAAACCAAACACCAAGGAGGTGGGGAGAAAACCACCGTGGTGTATTTCAAACATAGCTTGAGAATATAACTACCATAGTAGAGCAACATTTATCAAGTGTACAGGGAAAAGTTCTCACCTCAGATGCTCTTTTTAAATATCCATACAAAACACGCCACCACAACATGAATTCTGCCCACTGCAGCTCCCTTCTTATGAAGGGAGGAGAGACAAGAAGACTGATCTCCCTCTGGGTCAGCCTGGTCTCACTCACCCAGCCCATCTACCTCACATTCACACCTTCACCTACATGGGACTGATTTATTTATTTTAATCCACACCTGTATTTCACTCAATGCCTTGATGCTGCTCTCAGGATGTTACTGACTGAAGCACACTGTCCCTTTTTCTAAGCTACAAATGGTCTGTGCCAGGTTACCTTACTTATTTTTCTGCCAATGCAGGCTTTGGCAGGTTTTCTCCAAAGAGGCAAATATTACACTATTTCTGATGCAGCAGCAAGGAGGGCTGAATGATCAGTTGGTGCACCTGGCAAATACTGATTTATTTTCTACAGCTTAAAGAAATTAATGTAGAGAATGGAGCAAATCCTGCATCTCCAAGTCCTGAATTCAGAAAAAAAATTCCAGTCTGAAGTTTCCTGGTTTGCAGCTTGAATGAGAAAACTCACATCTCCCTTACTCATGCCTTGATCTGTCCTTTTAAATCACAACTTACTGCAGCTTACTCCATGCTGCAGCCAGTGCCTGAAGAAAATGCAAATGAAGTATCATGCCTTCAAAACATTAACCTCCAAAACCTTCTTTTGGGAATAACAGCACCAAAGTCCAACCAAACAGGGAACTTTCAATTCCCCGTTCCCGAGTTAGTAAAGCAGGTGAGCAAACAGAGTGCTGCTTCTGAAACGGTTTGAGTAAAGTTTTCCCTTTAAGTTTTCAGGTACAAAAAGGGACACAGTGTTACTATAAACAGCCAGGTAACACTTACTCTCCTGTGAAGGGGATTCCTTTCCTCGGGTGACCGCAGAGAACTGAAATAAAGCCAAAGGGCTGAGCAAGTCGACTGCTGCCTGAAATCCAGATGTCACAGAAGAGACCTGATCAAAGGCAGAAAGAGGTTTATTTAAAAACCTACTGTAATAAGCACTGCAAGGAATTGACAGTAACCGTCAGCTGTGCTTCTACACCTACACAAATCATCCGAGATGAAACAAGGCACCTGGCATTGGGATTTGAGTGGCTCCCAATAACAACCCAGACTTTCTGAACCCAGAACTGGCTCCAGCACTGTCACTGAAAGATAGAGCATTGATAGCTCCTTTCACTGAAGACAGAAAACAGATTCTTCTCCAGATTCTTAAATAAGGCAGAAGAGGCTTGTGCTCTACAGCCTCGAAGGTGGCTTTATTTGGTTCACCTTCTGCATCATCCCTTATGTCCAAAGAACATTTCCTGGGAAAATAATGGCACATCTGCCTGCAAGCTCACAGGAAGCTGAGGATTTGCTCCTGTTCTACAAGTCTGAGATCAATATGTACAGCAAATCAAACACCAATCTGTTTTGGTACTGGTTGCTCTTTTGGCCAGCCAGTGACACCTCCTGGGGAAGAAAAGGAAAATATAATTTTTAGAGACATTCCTTGGAGATATTTTAGAGAGATTTCCAGAGAGATTCTGCCCAGCCACACTGTGTGGCTTTTTAAAGAGGAAAATTTATTTTATAGCATCTCTGGGCCTTGTACTCTGTACATCTCAACCTAATTACGCACCGAGTAGCACTCTCCCTGCTCCACATCCACAGGCACTTAGTCTTCCCTCTATAGAGAATTTAAATTGTAAATTGATTATTTTTCATGTAAAGTATAGAAAAGTGAAGAAAATACTAAAAGAAATAACGTCTAAATTCTTCAGGAAACAATCCTTTTTAAAGTAGGAGATTTTTAGCCTGTCACTTTGCATGGCAGTCACAGGAAGAGATAAGACAGACTCAGGAATCCCGAATAATCACACATAGTATTTCACGCCTTCAAAGCACTGCACAGGCTTCATCTGATGAGCTTCCTTCTCTTCCCAGATAGGGAGGGAGGGAGCTATCACCCCTTTGACAGCAGAGATTAAAGGTCCAATTATCAGTGGAACTTAATCTCAGTGCATGACCTGAGGACTCATACGGACTGGATTTAACAAAGCTGTAAACAAATCAACCTTCAATAGGGTATTAACGTGACCCCTGCCTTGTTCTGATAGTCAGAGCTTCTCAGTATCTGACAGCAGAGCTCTGGAGCCCATTAGTCTCACAACAGCAGCCAGTTCAATATACCAGGCTGGGCTTGTATAAAGCCATAAAAATTGCTGATCCGCACAGAACATACAGGGATATTTATTTCCCCTCCCACTGTATGTATTGCAGGGAGTAAACAGACACGCCCAAGAAGTTTGCCCGTGCTTTTGAAAAGTCTGTAAGAGGATTTCCTGAAGCTGGCTTGTAGCAATCCTCAGTTCCTGCATTTGTTGGCACCGCAGCGTTTGTTTGCACTATAGCAGAGGGGATCTGGTCACAAGCAACCCTCTGCAAGCACGTTTGCCAGTAATGAAAATCCCCTGTAGTTTGTACCCATTTTGAATTATTATTATCCATGTCTGACAGGATGCCAAGGTGCTTTGTACTAAAAGGCTGATTTTAGTTTGGTGCATACATTTAAAATCTTAAGTGTTTCATGAAATATATACATAAGTATTAGATTTTTTTAATATAGGTGGTTTGTGTGTGTGCACACCTACATTTCTTTCAATTTCCTCTCTCTTTGCCATAGAAACTGGGCTAGAAGTAACTTCATCCACTAATTGATAATGAAAACACTGTCCTAAAACTGACTAACGAGCTTCATCATCCCCAAATAAAGTACACACTGCCAATTTCAGTCCATGTCAGCAGCTCTATGAAGTTTAGATTCTTTGCAGGTTCAAAATCTGCAACATTTAACTTGTATTTAATTTTTTAACTTCTATCCTTATGATTTATTACTCCCAAATTGCTCAATTTTACTTCATGATCACCCTAGAAGTCACCTTGAATGGTGACTTTTTTCACAATGTCTTTGTTTATTCTGTTTTCCTCTAATGCAGAGAGACTCAGTAACACATCTTGAAGGCAGAGTCAGTCCAAATCAGGAATGCAGCCTGGGCCTTCCAAGCTGCAGCCTTACCCTCCAAACCAGACACTGTTTAGTATGCAAAGAGCACAGCTCTGTCTTTCCACAAGTCTGCTAGTGATGCTGCATAGCCCTACACACAGTTCTTGCACCATTACCTGGGCACCAGAAAAAAAAGTTGTAAAACCCTCCCTCCAACTAGCAGCCTTGACCATGACTAGCTTAGCTAAAAATTAACTCAAAAGCTCTTAAATGGGACATATTCCACTAGAGACCTTTCTATTCCTCCCTTCTCCCAAACAGGCCACAGCAGGAGCTGTTTTGGCTACCTCTCATAAGGCCAGTGTCTGACAGGTAAAAAGTGCAGCTCTCTGGTCTCTCTTTACTTGGTCAACTCGTGGAACAATTGAGAAAAAGAGGAAGGAGGATTGTGAAAATTCTGATGTCTTTGGATGAAAACTCATCCTTGTTCCCCCTGTGCCCCTCCCTCTTTCCCTTTCTACGGGTTAATTCCAACATGAATCAATGTGAAACACTTCTCTCCTGTGAGAAGTGGACTGACAGAGAAACAAGGGTATAATGAGAACACAGCAAATCTCAAGGAAACAGATGTCTGATCCCACTGCCACATCCTCTCCTACCAGTTATCATTAGCATTTCCCCTCTTTTTACAGCTTTGTCCTTCCAGCATATCCCACTCCTATACTGTGGGAGCACCTGCTCCAGCTCAGCCCAGCCAACTTCCAGAAAGGCAGCCAACACACCTGCCTTTCCTCTGTCATCCACAGGACAAGGAAACTGCTCCCCTCCCACTCAGAAAGCGAGAGTAATTACCAAAGAGAGCAAAGCAGTTCCAGCATATTCCAAATATGCTGGAACACGTGGATCATATGGGGCCACTGCAAGCTGAGAAGAGATGGCACATGAGCACCAACCCTGAGATCAATCACAAGAGGCCCCAAAGCCAGACAAACAACTCTCTTGTCAGCAAGCAAACACCCCGTGTACTTTCTGTGACTGGGACCTGACCCTGAGCAGCACCTCATGCAATCCCCACTGCTGCACAGGGACAGAGCCCCAAGAGCAGCAACAGAGCCCTTCTTTTCTTACCAAAATTCAGTCGTGTTGGCTAACACAGACCAGCTTATCAGAAGAACTCTCCAGAGGATAAATAAAAGGTGGAGGGACATATTCAGTTATCACACAGTCCTAAAAGGCACTGGAGCCATTTAATCACTCTACAGCAAAGGAGGAACTGTTCATAGAATAAAGATTTGCTCTACAGCACTTCCTTACTTCAACATGTTGCCACCAACCCAGAGTGTGCAGCTCTAGCTAAGAACAGGATTTTATCCAGAATGTTTAGAAACAGCCAAATAGGAAAGAGGAACAGATGACACATGGAAGAGTTGTTAAAAAGAAAAAAAATAAAATAGCTGTAGTGCTTGGGAACACAATGTGAGCAACTGACTTCACACCGGACACAACCTGCTGGGAAACATTCAAGGGAGGTCTAAAGTTGTGCCCTGGTAGGACATTGCAGACAAAATTTCCTGAACAGTTCTCAGTATCAAAGGGGTTTGGCCACCCAGAGACCAAGCACGCTCCAACAGCTGAGTGTTGCTTAGACACCAGAGATAACAGGAGTTTTGTCCCAAAAATCCAAATAATCCCTGAATTTTAGCACATATAGGTATTTTCTATCTGTAGAAGAAAGCACAGCTCAGAAATAAGTAATTTGCTACTTTAGTGTTCAAAATATTCAAAATCACAAAATCTTCTGACTTGGAAGGGACCCAGAAGGATCATTGTGAATCTTAGGTGAATGGCCCACATGGGGATCAAACCCACAACCTGGTGTTATCAACACCATGCTCTAATCAACTGAGCTCATCTCGGGGTCATTCAAACAAAAACAAGAATAACAGTTAAGAAAATTTTTAACATATACTGGCCAAATGAAAGAAAATCCAGTCTCTCATGCATTTACTTTTATGATTAGCTGAAATTCCTCCCCAAGGAGCCCTTGTGATCACAGTTTAAATTTCACTGTCTCCCTCCCATGCTTGCATTAGGTTTTGAGAAATTTAAACCCAACGCATCAAAACTAGCAATTAAGCAGTTATGTTAACTATACTTCTCATATTACACTGGGCTAGGAGATGGGACCATCCCAAGGCCAGGTTGGATGAGGCTTCGATCAACCTGGTCTAGTGGAAGGTGATCCTGCCCACGCCATGGGAGTTGGAACTAGTGATCTTTAAGGTCCCTTCCAACCCAAAATATTCTGTGATTCTATGACCATGCAACCACTTTGACACCAGCCTGAATAATAATCCTAATCCCAGGAATGAACTAAATTTCTGAGATACTGGCTAAACCCCTGTTTCCAGTATTTCAACAATTCTCAAATCCTATTTTTACAAAAAAAACACAGATCCTTAGACTGATAATCCATTTACCCGTTTTCCCTTGGGAAGTGTCTCTGGAAGTAGGAAGAAGATGAACAGTAAATCAGCCACAGCAAACATGAGTGCTAACAGTGCTGATCGGAGATAGAAGACTTCTCCTTTCTCTGTCTCCATGGCGAGGTAAGCACCGATCATGGGGCCCAGGGTAAAACCAAGGGAGAAGGCAACACCAATCATGGCCTGCAGGGATACAGTGAACACAGACATGGAGTTTTAGACACCATTTTTTCCATTCAGGCAGCTCAGTTCTAAAACAATTTGGATTTCCTGACATTTTCCTAGAAGAAATGCAACCAGACACAGAACCTAATCACCCCCATGATGTAGGGAGGCACAGAAAAGAGCATGAAGTGTGAAAAACCTGTTCTTTCCAAATCACTGATTTTATTTTCTGTCCAGTCAAGGAAGTAGCAGGAACAAGCAATGGCCCATCACAGTTTGGGAACAGCATCAGTCAGATGCTATTTGCTTTCCAGAAAGCAGAATAAACATGCCTACTCTGCTTTGGAAAAGAAGAGGATATAAGCCATACAGATGTGAGCCATGGTTGTACTAAGGGACTTACTCTCAGGCCCTAAAAATAGGCCCTGACCCATTTTATTTACTAATGCTGTATGGCTCTCTCTCTCCACAAATAAAAATTTATTTTGGCTCACCAGGACTACAATAAATTGCTTGGAAAATCCATTAGCTATTACTGTGAAATCTAAAGCTTTCTCCTCCCAAGAAGCAGCTGTCCCACGTAGTGGCTTATAACAATCTGTTAAGAGAAGTTTGGGCCCCCAAGGTTTTTAAAAGACATAACTGGTAATTCACAGGCCAAGTTCAGCCTGCGGGGTGTTTCCATCTGGGCCACTGCCTTCTGGAAGGGGATAGGGCAGCTGCTCACACTCCTTGCTGCTCAGTCAGCCAAATGTCACATCCTTTACCCACTGAGCTCAGATCCTGAAGCCAGTGCAGCATCCAAGGAAGTCTTGAGGCACACTGGGCTGTGCTGCTGTGCTTCCACAGTTTGGAAAGGCAAGAAAAATGGGTTGTTCTGTAACTGGCCTCCAGCTACCAAAACTGAACCATAAGACCTTTTGATTTCAATGCTATTATAATGAGAATTAAAGTTAAGCAAGAGTAACAGCTCTAGCGCTTAAAGAGAGAGAGTTTTTCCACCTCCAGAACATCTGTGTTTCACTTGTAGGTGAAGGTCATTGGCAAGCAAAGTCCAAGAGCTCTCAGCAATATGATCTGGCATGCTTTCAGAAGCAAGGTGGTATGAAAAGTCATGTTTTCACTTGATCAGTGAATACACACCTGAGGAAGACATACTGAGCACTTAAAATCAATAAAACTTACCTGGTAAACCTAAACACATACCCCACAAGTGTAACTCACCATGCCCTTGCTCCGTGCTTTTGGAGAGTGCAAGTCAGCAATGATAGCTGTGGAGAGGCTGACATTCCCTTTGCTTATTCCACCTATGATCCTGGAGAGAAGAAAAACGCCAAAAGTCCTAGAGGCAGCCCATAGTGAGTATGATGCTATCAAACCCATCTGCAGAAGCAAGAAAGGGTTCTTTATAAAGCAAAGCAAAGCTGATATATAATTTCTGCACATATCCCAGCTAAACATTTAATTTTTTCGTTTATTTTTTTTCAAAGGCTGCTCCAAAACCCACGTAACAGAAATGGCTAAATACACTCAAACTGCACTATGTCCTGAACAGTGATGTAAAAGAAGTAGAAACAGGTCCATACAAACTTCATGTAATTGTGATATTTCTAACAAAACTAGAAGAGCAAAGTTCAGTGGAAGTTAAAGCAGTCCTGGGCACAAAACATTTTTGTACATCCCACTCCATTTGTTTCCAACATCAAGAGGAACCCGAGTTCAAAATAAGAATTCAGAGTTCTAGCCCTTAAATTTCATAATCAATCATGAGCACAAATGCTTATTTAATTAACTCCCCAAAGCCTACAGGATATGGGTAATTTGTATGTCCTCCACAGTCAAGTTCCATCATCTATGTATGCACTTGCTGTGCTATTAGAAACCCATACTCTGACCAGCAACAGAGAAAACATCTTGGAGAATGTTCATGTTCGTAAGAAATACATCTTGCACTGCTCTGTAGCACTTCCTAACCAACAATTCCCAGGATTTGTGATCAGCCCTCTTTAATCACCTGGGGAGCTAAACTATACAGGAATTTAGTCTAACATTTGTAAACAGAGCATCTGAAGTCATACTCCCATACACAGGGTAAAGGGACTTTGGAAAACCACAGAAACAGGTAACTATTTTGGTGCCCTCTATGTACAATTCTGGATCTGAGAAGCTCAGCTTAAGCAACTCCGTTCGGAAGTCTGGCCAAGTGACTTGGCAAGAAACAGTCAGCAACCAACAGACCTAGAAGATTCAATTCTAGAATTGGATTGTGACTGTCACAATTCACACACAGTTCAATTTCTGTGCTAACCACAAGATCTTAGTGCCTTCCACTGTGTACTGAGACGCCAGGACTAAAATCAGCACGTGACACTTACCACCGTCATCAGGATGACAGGCCTTCTGCCCAAGCAGTCTGACACAGCACCAGTGAGGGGAGAGGAGAAAAACTGTAGGATGGAAAAGATTGAGCCAATCAGACCTAAAAGAAAAAGATAAAAAAAGTATATATCATTAGACTTAACTGCCTTCATCTTAAACACAAAGACAGCCAACCTGTTCTAGACCTATCGGGTTATCTCCTTTAAAAACATGAAATTAAATGTAAAACAGCAGCTATAAAGAACAGCTTTGTCTCTAAAACTAAGCTGCTCTCAAAACACTAACCTTGCATTGTTGCTTAACTGAGGCACAATTACAGACAGACCAGATACCCAGACAGACCAAGTAACAGCCATAAACTGGATGGTTTACTGGTTACTTCACTGGTGAGAAGGGGGTTGGAATTCACTGATTATAATGGAATGATGATTCTCCAATGCTTCCCCAGTTGACTACATACATTTTATGTTCTTAAGGTAGAGATAACAGAGTCTTTAATAGTCACAGTTCTTTTAAGACTTTTTTGATTATTTGAACCTGATTCTGTCACAATTAGTTTTTCTTTCCTTTTCATCATGGAAAGAAGGACTTAAGCACTGCTGTTGGTGAGGCACCCTAAGAGGTAGAAGTGATTCCAACAGACTCCAAGAGTCTTTGAAATCTGCCTCCAGTTCCTGTGATCTTTAATTCCTCTTTTCTCTTGCCATTTCTAGCTTCACAGACTTAATAATTTGCACTACACTCTCAACAAGCAGACAAAAGATGCCTTGCTGTCAGTTTTTCTCTAAAGGAAAAACTGGGTTATATGTCTCAGATTATTCAGCTATCAAAGACTTAAAAGGCAGAGAAGAGACAGACCAGAAGTTCTGCTCCCTTCAACTTTGAGGAAGGCAGAGTATTGATACTGTGTACCTTGTCAAGAACAGCTGCTTGTGATAACTCAGAACTCAAAAAAAAAAAAAAAAGGCAAAAAAATCTTACAGTGGCAGTTTATGGAAGGCAGTTCTCTTCCTTGTGTTTCTAGCATTGTAAAAACACCCATTCATGCCAAATATTTCAAAGCTAGCATGCAGCAAAAGGGCTGTTCCATGTGGAGGAACGAGCTGGGAGCTGAGGGTGACCACGGCACTGGCAGTGCCCTCACCAAGCCAGGTCCCACACGACCCGGGCAGGCTGGGCAGAGCAGGGTGCTGCTGACAGGGCCCATGGACAGCCCCAGGCAAGGCAAGGGTTATACATCAGGTCCATCCAGGGAATCCAGTCCAGACCAGCAAGAGCCAGGGGCAAAGAGAGGAGTGGAAACAAGACCATGATGTGAGTGTGATGACTTGTCAGGGGACAAGACACCTCCAGTGTAGTCCAAGGTCCATCCAAGAGATGAGGACAGAGACAGCCCTGGAGACAAGGCCCAGGTCCCAGCTGAAATACAGCTCCTGAATCACAGCAACCAAGTATGGTGCTCTCAGGGCCTTATGTGGGCAGAGAAGGTTTCTGACCTAAAGAGGTTCCAGTCCAAGAAAAGATGAAGGAAAGAAGAATACGTCCTGCACTGGGAGAAACAAAGAGATGATCTTGCAAGTACCTTTCCATCCTATGGTCCTTGTGACAGATGAGGGCAGTGAAGGAATACAGGCTGAAGGAGATTGCAGTGGCCTCTGCTTAACATCACAAGTATAATTAAACTTTCTACTATTAACATTTAAGGCGCATTCAGACAAGAGAGACTGAGACAGGAGCTGACTACAACTAAAATGGTTTGCCCATATTCCCCTGCTTCTGCAGCCTTGGTCATCTCTCCAGTGAGTTAATTCAACTCAATCTGGCAGAAAAATAATCCAGAAAAAAAAAAGAAGAAAAATTCTGCTGGTTTAACAAATCAAATGGCTCGTTAAGAAAAGCTGTCATCAAAGACAGCAGAAGAGATGAAGCCAAATGTGACAGATACCAGGTTAATTCAGCCACCTTGTTTGCACCCTCACTGGCTGTGACTGCCAGGTAATCAGTGAACAGTCCCATCCCGACTTGATACTGCTTCTAAATAAGTTCTCTTAATACTTTACTCCTAGAGAGAGAAGACAGATACCAACTTCCTTTCTGAGACAAGCAGTGGCTACTTCATATGCATGTTCCCACTTGGATGCTGTATTTTCTTCAAAGGGCAAAAGAGTTAGCTGGACTCCTCTGGAATGAACAGGGGGATAGACTTGTTCCCCTTGAGAGCAACTGAGCCAAGTCAAGGGATACACCATTCCAAAGGGTATATGACATGGCAGGTAAAAGAAAAACAACAAGTTGAACTCCACTGGGGGTTCCCAGCCCCTTGTTTAAAGAGTCTGAGATGGTGAGAAGGTGCAAGGAGGGGGATTGCAGTCAGGCCTTAGAGGAGATAGACAGCAGCTTCTGAGGGATTAAAGAAAACTGTTTCTTAGCATTCAAAGCCAGTAATTTGACTAAAAAATGAGCACAGAAACAAAATCATGCCTGCAAGGAAACTGTGGGAAAGAGGAAAAATGCTTATAAACTTTCCAATGCCTGTTACACCCAAAGAAACAACTTTAAATAGTAACAATACATACACACCTATTCTAATGAAGTTTTGTGGTTTGTTTCATTTTTAAATATT
The DNA here is from genome assembly GCF_009829145.1 of Chiroxiphia lanceolata. Taxonomy (NCBI): domain Eukaryota; kingdom Metazoa; phylum Chordata; class Aves; order Passeriformes; family Pipridae; genus Chiroxiphia; species Chiroxiphia lanceolata. Next base: position 10,078,520 of record NC_045640.1, read on the forward strand.
TTTATATTTACCTTGTGGGAGGCCTCAGCTCACTAAAAGCAGAGGGTCCAGTCACTCTCACATCTTCATACTCTTAAATCACAGTTTCCTCACAACTGTCTAGATGGCAAGAAGCCAAAAGAGTCTCTGATGTGTAACATGACGTTTATGCTGTTGGATTTCCCTCCCTTCTCCTGCTGGAGCCCATCCACACCAGTGTCCCAGTGACAACAAATGTTTCTGGACCCTGCAAGGCAGCAGTTCTGCTGCTTTTAATAGGACTAATGAGATTTAGAAGTAGTGCTGCACTATACCCGCCCAAGGGCGAGGCAAGGCTGGAACTCACAAGTTTCTATTTCCAGTGTTTCCTACTGATTGATCTCCAATCTTGTGCATATCAGTTGTGAAGGGAGAGTAATTTTTGTGACTGCACCAGGCCCAGCACAGCAGGATCCTGACCCCAGCTGGCAGTCTGACAATAAGGAACAGCAGGCCTGTATTTCTGTAACAATCTGTAGAGCAAACTGAGCAAGATCATAGGATAATTCAGGTTAAAAGGGACCTCTGGAGGTCACCTACTCCAACTGCCTGCTCTTAAGGTCAGCTGTGAGGTCAGACTAGATTGTTCAGGGTTCCACCCAGTCAGGATTTGACAATCTCTGAGGATGGAGACTAAAAACCACTCTGGGCAGCTTGTTCCACTGACCATCCTCATTGTGAAAACATTCATCCCTATCTCCAATCTGAACTTCCCCTGCTTCTACTTATACCTTTGCCTCTCCTTCTCCCACCACGCACCTCAGTGAAGAGCCTGGCTCTCCATGACCTCCCCAGAGGTGTTGGAAGGCTGCCAGTAGCTGCAGAGCAATCCAGGGCCCCTGACTTTCCATCTGCACAGCCCCCCACTGAACTCCCCTCAGTGTATGGATGCCTTTCTTTTGGTACTGGGGACCAAAACCAGATGCAAAGCTCTAGATGTGGTCTAGCAAGTATTGAGTAGAGGTGGTGATCACTTCCCTTAATCCACTGACTCTGCTTCTGTTCAGGCAGCCCAGGAGCTTTGGCATCTTTGCTGCCAGGGCTGGCTCATGCTCAGCTGCTCACCAGGGCCTTCACAGCAGAGCTGCTCCCCACCAGTCAGTGTCCAGGCTGTATCATTGCAAGGAATACTTTTTCCCACGGGCAGGACTTAAAATCTGTCCTTACTGAATTTCATAAGGTTCCTGTTAGCCCATTCCTCCTGCCTAAGTGTCTCCAAATGACAGAGACGGGGATGCCCAGCTCTTCATTCCTATCAATGTGGTGTAAAAAAAATCCTTTATTGTCTAAGAGACACTTCCTGTGTTACTTAAATCTAAATCTAATAACAGGCAGGCATGCTTTTTGTATATCTTGTCATTCTTCACATCAACAATGCAAACAACTTCAAAAGAATGCTTTTTTTTTTGGCTGTTTGTTTGATTTCCATACCTCCAAACAAGACACTGTTGTATTTTCGCTCTGGAGGTATCCCAGCCATCCCTGCAAACCAGTCCACACCACGTTGCAATGACAAATAGAATCCATCCTGAAAAACAGACAAGAGGGAAATAGAAGCAGGAAGGCAGTCTCTCTGTTCTATTTTCAAAGACAGCATCAGAGCTTAGCAAACTAGAGGCAAGTTAGATGATTCCTTCCCTCCTTCTCCCCACAAGGGAAAATTTCTTCCCTGATCAGTTGTCATAGGCTAAAAATAGCTAAAATTGTGCATGCTAACAGGCAGCAGATAGTTGGGTGTACGTGTTTGGGTGGAGGAATGTCTGAATTTGAATGTTTTTAAACCATGAGGCTCGCTATTTGCTAAATCCTGAACTGAACAAGCATACCCTGAATCTTTCAATTTATAAAGCAAAATGAGACACAGTCTATCCCACTGCACACAGACTATTCTGTCTGGGAGAAACAGGGGACTGTAGGTCCAGAAAGAAAAGGTGATGCAAAAAAAAAAGAATGGTTCTTGAGAAGAGGAGGACGACTTGAAAAGAAGGAGGCCCAGAAAAGAAGGTGAAGGTCTTGGCTATAGGAAATACACTGGAAGTGGGTGAAGACCCTGGAGATCAGAGTCCGTGGTTAGGGTTAGAGACAGAGCTGTAAGAAGGACAAAAGCTACAGCTGAAGTTGGGTTAGAAGGGGGCTGAGAGTCGTAGGTGTGGGCTGCAAAAACAATTCTCCCATGACAACACCTTCAGCTTGAGCAGCAACACCTGTGTTAATGAGCACAGATGGGAACCAACAGGACTTTCTGCTCTTGTTCCCAGACCAGCAACCAGCTCCCCGCTAAGGATGAAAGGTGAGATGGAACATAACACTAGGAGTAGTATCAAGAGGGGTGAGAGCTCTCGTCCCTGTGGTTCTTAGATAAACTCCAGCATGATGAACTGTCTCACCACTGACATCAGTGTGAGAAATACGTGGATTTTCCTCAAAACAAACCCTTCATTTTAATGAAAAAGCAAGAGCAAAGAATCTCATGCAGGTTCACAAATAAATTCAGTCCGTGAACCATTTAAATGTGCTTGGTAATTATTAATCTGTCTACAGCTAATTGGTTTGCCCAAAGGCAAGTGATTTTTCTTCCATTCCTCCCTAAAGATCCTAATGTTTTCTGTGGGTTGACTTTGTTCCTTACCTCAGTCTGGCTGTAATAATCCAGGATGGAAGGAAACAGTGGCAAGATGAGAGCGAATCCCAACAAGTCGATGAACAGTGCCAAGAAGACAGTTGTAATAACTCGATTACTGTTCTGCTCTTTCTTGTCATCCATGGAGCTGGTGCTGGTTCCTCTCTCTTGCAGGGCCATGTTCCCAGGTGCTCTGCTTCTAAAAAAAAATTACATTTATATCCAGTCAACAGGAAGCCTTCTGCAGGCCTTTCATAAGAGTATCTTGCTGATTCATTCTTGCTTTCTACAGCCTTCACAAAAATAAACATTAGCTCTGGCTATATTAAGCTATCTGGTTTTCAAGGGAACAAGAACCTCAATTTTCTAGTCTTTGTTATCAGCTCAGCACCAAGTCTGCATCAAGAACAGGCTACAAGTGCAGTAAAATAACAAACTCTACTATAGGAGAATCTCAAACAAAACACAGAACTAAGGAGCATTTGAAGTTTGTTGACATGTGAGCAATGCTTATACAATGGTCCCAAATGTTTCCAACTCAGCATTAAAGAAAAATAGGTAAGAAAGGGCACTCTATTCCAAATATTCACATTCAAGTAAGTAATAGTTTATTTATGCCTCGAGTGTATATGAGAAATGACCAAAACAAGAACAATTTAAAAAAGAAAAGGCAGACTTCTTAACTATTGCACAAATGCTGTCTTCAAGATAAATCCCAGAGAGCAACAGCAATTTAAGAAACAACACAAGAACCTTTTGAAACTTGATTTTGTATTTCTTTCTCTAGGTGACAGCCACTGATAGGCTGTATGAGTTGAGGCATCAAATGATTAAGGCAGCATTTTTATTTTGGCAATCAGAACTATCAACTCTCTTTGATAATACTCTAAAACTGTCTTAAAGTCCTAAAGAAGGATGCAGGCCATATATCATTGAATATTTAACAAATAAAGAAGCCAGTCTCTATTCTGAAAGAATACTCTGTTTCAACATTTCAACATACATCAAAATCCAGGAGTAATGCATAAACTATGGACTTCATAAACTTCAGACTCACGAAACAATACAGGATATTTCAGTCATAAAACAAAGAAATTTGCAGTCGCTTCTACTGCAAAAATCTCTCAATGTTTGTTGCACTAAAAGAATAAAAAGGAGACAGAATTTCATCCAAAGCCAATTAATACAAAAATATTAATTGACTTTGATGAGTCAGGAGTGAAAACAGTGAGCAATTCTTAATATAAATTCTATTCCAGACCAGACATACCGTATTACATTTACCTGTGCATAGAACACCATATTACACTAACTGAAGGTCATAACACTTTGTCATGCTCAACAGTAAATGTTATTGTGACATTTTCTTACCTGTGGATTCAGTTTATTAGCCCTGAACCATTATTAAAGTTCAAATGCCATGAGGTAAACAACCATGGAAGAGGGCCACCTGCAATCCACTCAGTAAACTCCTGGCACAATGGTCTTAACCAAACTGGTCTGATCACTGGCAGATTTACATTCAAGATCCTTTTATTTAAAATGGTAAAACATCATGGATACAAATATTGAGCATTACTTGCTTGCCCAAGAGCATCTGGAGCCAAAATAAGCATTTCTTTAAACAAATGCTCTCTGGTCCAGCCAACAGCTGAGAGATGGGTTCATTATGGGAGATTTAATAGTTTATCCTCACAATTTGTTTATTCATCCACTGAATTGTGTGACCAAGCTGAACTTTATTCCAGGGTTATTTGAAGAGGGTAATATCCTTCACACCATACCCTCATGAACATTTTGGCTAGTGTGCAGCTTGAACTCGATGCTTGCACTGACCTTTTCATTCTGCTCCAGTTCTGGCTACGTGGTTGCAATTTCCCTTACGCAACATCCCAAGGTACTACATGTTTCTGCCTTTGTGCTCCATCAGTTTTGTTGTTCAAACCTCTCCATATTTTTTGCTAGGCAGGAAACCACCAAACACTTTACAGGCCCTGGCATCCTGTCAGCAAAAACAGAACACTTCACCTCCACCACGACATCTGCTTTCTGTGAGGCGTGCTGGTAGAGGGAGAGGATTTTCAGTTTAGGGAACTTGTTTCTCTGGACACGTGTGTCCCTGACACTCGCTGGCCCTGCCTCGGCTCTTCTCAGCCCTCCCTCGGGATTCCCCGTTTGTGTCTCATCACTTCTGCCTCCGACCTCCGTCAGTCCGGGGGTTGATGCCGTGCCCCCGGGAAGGGATGGGCAGCAAAGCTGGCCCTGCCCGAACGCACAAACTGAGATTTGTCATCTTCCAGCAGCAAGAATTCCATCCTTCTGGGGTTTTCTCTGCGTCCACTTTTCCCTCTCTGAAATTCCCTGGGCCCGGCTTTACCTGCTGAGCCTCGAGAAGGCTCCTCTGACTCCTTAACACAGCCCTGATCCAGGTCAAGGGCAGCCGCCTCGGGCTGGGGAACAAAAATCAAAAAGCAATTTCCCGGAGCAGCCGAAGTGCAGAGGACAAGCGAGGCCGCCGGGCGGGAAAGGGGCGGCCCCGGAGGGATGCGGCGGGAGGAGCCGCGGTCCCGTCCCGCCGGGGACACCCGGGCAGCCGCAGGACCCGCCACCCCTGCGGGTGCCCCTGCCCGGCCCTGCCCCGCTGCCCGGCCCTGCCCCGCTCCCCTGCCCCCCTCCCCGCCGCGGGCAGAGCCCGCCCCGCTCCGGGGCACCCCCCTACCGCTGCTCCGGTGCTCGGGCGGCCCCCCCGCCGGCAGGAGCCTTCCCTGGGGATGCTGCGGGCGGGCGGCCGCGGCTCCTCCCCGGCCCTCCGCGGCGCCCCGGCCGCCTTCCTCTTCCGGCGGGGATGGAGCCGCTCCCGGGTCCGCGCCCGGCGCCGCCGAGGAGGGAACCGGCCCGCCCCGGGAGGCTCCGCTGGGAGCGGCGGGGCTTGAACCCACACCCAGGGCAGCCGCGCCCGCGCCAATGGACCGCCCCACTGGGCATCGCGCACCTCAAACCACAGCCCTTCCTTCTTCGATAAGGACAGTTTTAAAGACGGAAGACACACGTGCTCCCAGAAGAGAGGGATGTTTTTTCGTTAGTTGCTACATCGCCACGTTACAGCAGCTGTGAGTTTGATAAATGGAAGTTTCCTGGTACCTGACCAGGGTAGTTGCAAAAGATGTAACTGTTCCTAAACCAAACTGCTCCCTTAACACTGTAAGTCTGTAGCCCGGAGAACGTGAATATCAGGTTTGACATGGACAGCAGCATCGAGCACTGTTCCCTTCTCCAGCCGTGTCTGGTGTCCAACTGCCTAATTAAAATGGGAGTAATACGGCTACAACTGGACTTGAGCACATGTATCACCACAGCCTTGAATATGTAAGAATCTGCCAACAAGGTGTATAAAGTAAATGAATAAAGTGTTGAAAAGACTTCTGGTTCCCTCCAAGGCAGCGTAGTTGTGTCAGGGGGGTGGATGTACAGGTATTAGCACTTGGATACAGTTCTTTCACTCAGTGACATCTCTCTCATGGTTCCTCAGCTGATTAGGCTTGGAGGAGCTTATGTAAGCGTAACATCAGGATTAACATGCCAGTTGGATCAAATGGGGAGCTCCTGCTCTCGTGTTTACCTGAGAATTTTATGTAGTTGATTAGGTGTGAGAAACTAAATGTGGCACATTCAGTACATACCCTGAAAAATGAATGATTATGCCAGGATTGCAGCCCAGTTGGAGGCAAACTTCTGCTGGGAGGTGGTGCTCCAGACTACGCTGGAATAATCATTTAACGTCTGGGAAATATATGTAGATATGTTCTTCTGGCTCCTAATCATTGCACAGAACTGATCAGGCACCATCTGAATTCAGATACATTAAAAAAAAAAAATAAAAAAAAATCCTGCTCTTCCTGTTGTTAAACCTACTGGCCCAAAGCTTCTGCAGATCACTGAGCCCAGCTCTGTTGCTGCAGTCAACCATGTCATACAATCCTGCGCATAAACACATTGCACTGTTTCTAGAACTAGACAGCTCACTGCCCACTCCTTCCCAGTCCAAAACCTTGCACATCTGTAAGAGCAGCCTCAGTACCTCCAGACAGTAGGGGCTGATGGTGAAAGGTGGAGGCTGACACCGAGTATGGACACACCATGGTAGATAAGAACTTCTGCAAGGCATGACTGAGAATATCAAACTGCATCCAGCCACCATAAATAAGGTAATTTATGCAGTTTCTAGATGAAACAGTTTTGTTCTCCCCTTATTCTTCACAGTATCCCTATTCAGGGTTGCTACTCTCTGGGACAGCTGACGGTGGCAGATAACCTACCTGAACAAAGGGCAAAATGGTAATTTTCCTTTTTTGTGTCTGATGACTTGATTGTAGTTACAGAATAGTTTCTTTTTTTGGCTAATTAAATACAGATTTATAATTGATAACAGATGTGTCAAAAGGCCTGTTATGATAAGCCGTTTTAAGAGCAACAAAGAGACAAGACAGTAACTCGTAAATGTGATTGTATTAAGAGAAACTTTATGAGAAAGGGTCTGCCAACACTCCAGCTTGTCCAAGCCCTTTGTAGTCCAAATAACCAGACCTTCCTTTCACATAAGAGCAGCAATGGCAAAACTATCAGACCATATTGACTAGTCAGCTGAAGCAAGACTAGGTAGTCCTGCTTTCCAAGTCATGTAAACAGACCAAGTGCCCTCAGCTGCTCCTCATACAGCTCCCCCTCAAGGCCCTTCACCATCTTTGTTGTCCTCCTTTGGACACCCTCTGATCTCTCTTCAGGGCCTCTCTGCCTTCGAAGGAGTCAACAGCTCCTCCCAGTTTAGTTCTTCAGCAAACTCAGCACACCTTTGAGTCCTGCATACAAGTCATTTATGAAGGTGTTGAAGAGAACTGGCCCTAAAATGGAGCTCCACTAGTGACTGGTCCCCAGCCTGATGTAACAAAAGGTTTCTGCTGTACAATTTTTTAATGTGTGTGAGTGTAGTTCAAGTTAGTCAAAACCTGGTCACACACAGGTAAGAATTCTGATTATTACTAAAATAAATAGAAGCATGCCACATACAAAAGTGTTATTTTTATTTTCCTTATGAAAAGCTGTGGATTTTCCCAATAAGCAGGTTCACTTTTTCAGACAGATCTGATGATGTTGTCTCCTCAAAAGGAATGCATCCAAAGAATGCAATTAAAATATACAAAAGCCATAGGATTGGCTTTTTCTATGACTGTAAACCCAAACTTTTCTGCTGTATACAGTCCCATTTAATTCTTCCATTTTTTCCTTTTCATTGCTTTCCATTCACCTTCCTGTGTAGCAAGGCTACCAAGAAGCTCTTTCACTTTTCTTTTTCTGGCTGAATCTCTGTAAGACAAACAACATATAAAAAAATTCAGAAAGTTTGTATTAGGGAAAATAAGTTAATACACTAAGAGAATAACTATTAATTCATAAAAAACCCCACAACTATTAAATGTCACCAACATGTATTTTAAATAAAGACATTATGCATCTCAAACTAGAAAAATGAAACTGCAAAGTTGAAAACACTTCAAATGATCTCTATTGAAAAGATTTGGTTTTCCTCAAATTGTCCCATTTTATTTAGGTTTATTAGTATGGCTGATCATTAATGTCAGCCTTGGCATGCAGCAAAGAAATGAACACACAGCAGAATAGCCCCCAAACTGGTGCTGAAACAACAGCCACATTACCTCTCCATGATTTCTGAAAGTTGCATTCTGGCCAGAAACTGGTTATCCTTCCGAATCTCACGAATGGCTCCTTTAAGTTCACGTTTATGCCTCTGAATCAACTGCTTTCTTTCTTGCTCCTTCTTGCTGCTTGCCTGCTTTCTTCCAAACTCTAAGCTGGAATGAGAATGCATGTGTGAGCATAGAACACCTTAACAAACACAACTTATTCATGTTAATAAGGAGTAAGTTTCTGTGTGAATACTAACTCAGTATTTTAATTCCTGCATGTTATATAATTCACTTGCAAAATAAGGAGCCACCCAACGAACGTACTGGAAAAACACCTGCCAGACCTTCTAACTGCACATTGTCATCATGCCAACAACCAGCAGACAACATCTACACTTCAACCCCCCATATACCTTCTGCTCTTTGAACAGACTGAAAAAGCTAGAGTAGGAGAATAAAAGATGTCTGGAGAAAGATGGAATCTCCCAGTGTATTTAAATTTTTGCAGATGTTCTCTGTAAATGCATTTTACAGAAGTCTGATCAGTTACTTGGGGATAAATGTGTATGGCAGAGGAAAGCTGTCCTCTTCAATTACTACAGCAAATAAAGCAGACAATTTGTGCCCCTGCAGATAACCAACAAGGCTAAATAAGTTAGGAGCCAATATGAAGCAGAATTCCTGAATCAGAATACTGTTCTATTATCTACAAAACTAAACTGGTGTTATTAAATCTAATTCCAAAACAGAACAGAAAAATGCACGTGGTCACTGCAAGCACTGTAAAAAAAGGGGGGAAAAAACCCAATGTTTTCTGTCACTGCTACTGTTGGAAGGTAGAAAGCTGCTTGGCTGGGGGAACAAAAGGAGTAGGCAAGCAAAGGAACACTTCATCTGACGGATGGTTATTTATCTGATGCAGAGCACAAGAAAGGTCTGCCTTATTTTTTGCACTAAGGTGCAGAAAATCCCTCAAAGCTTTCACCATCCATTCTTACCTTCATATATTTGATATATGAATGAACTACTCACTCTTGTTCTTCTAATTTCAGTGCCTGACAGAGCACTCTTTACATTTGTTGATTTCATGGCTGGGCTTCGCGAACGAAGATTTGGGAAGGCTTTATCCACATTTGTTACAGGCACGTTGGTGACTTATGAGGCCAATACGTGACAGACATATCCGGTTGCAAAAAGCACAACAGAGAGACTCCTTAGATGAAGTATTCAGCAAGACACGGTTCTTCCTGCGTTGCCTTTTCTCCTCGAGAGAGATCCTGCGTGTGTTCTCAAAGGCTTCCGCAGCGTTATAGATGCTGTGTCTCCAAGCCTCCCGATTTGAGGCCAGAGTGGACCAATTATGGTGATCAATATGGCCAAGGCTGAGATGTTGTTTCAGGGAGTCCTTGTATCTTTTCTTCGGGGCTCCTCTCTTGCGGCAGCCAGTGGCAAGTTCACCATAGAGCAAGATCTTAGGGAGGCGGTGGTCCTTCATCCTTGAGACGTGCCCTGCCCAACGCAGCTGGGTTCTCATCAGCATGGCCTCTACACTTGTGACTGCTGCTTGCTCAAGAACAGATGTATTGGTCACATAATCTGACCAGTGGATGTTTAAGATTGTACGGAGGCAGCGCTGATGGAAGCGTTCTAGGAGACGCAGGTGGTGGCGGTAGATGACCCATGATTCGGAACCATACAAGAGAGTAGACAACACTATGGCTTTGTAAACACTGATCTTGGTGCTTTTCTTCAAGTGTTTATTACGCCATACTCTTTTGTGGAGTTTTCCGAAAGCACTGTATGCCTTTGCCAACCTGTTGTCTATCTCCCTGTCAATCTTGCCATCCGAGGAGATGAGGCTACCTAGGTAATTAAACTGCTGGACTGATTTGAGCTCTGATTATGCTGGCGATGGTACATGCCTTCGGTAGGGCCGCCCATGCCAGACAGGTCAAAACAGCAGGGCCAGATACAATAAATCTATGGCCATTTGTTGATTTACAATCAATTATATGGGCAAGAGTTGATTTCCAGTGCTATTTTTGCCCACAGATAAAATTTGCATTTAAAATTCCTCTTTCCTTTTTTTTTTCCCCCTCCCTTCCTACCACCCAAGTAGCTGGCCCCTTGTGAATTATGCAGAAAATCTAGCAGAAAAACAGTTATCTGTTTTGTGTCCCGTTTTCCAAATCCATTTTAGCTTCCCAAAATCTTAATGTTTAAATGCACTTCTTCTCTGCATCCAGTGTTCTTTACTTACACTTTCACAATTTTAGGTGTATACTGTTTCAATGGTACTGGCTTCTTTTTCTCACATATCAGTGGGGTATAGTGTTTTACTTTGGTCTCCAGCTCTTTCAGAGCACTGTGATACCATTCCTGAAAATGCAAAACAAAGTACAATTTTAAAACATATCTAAGACACTGTAAGTCACAAGCTATTGTAGTCTGAATCAACAGGAATGTTTTCCTCATATATTCTTTTTCTGGGTAAAGTCACTGCTATTCATCAGGACATTGCTAACACTGACATGCTGTAATCCAGGCCGGATAGGTTTTAAAAGCTTTTGGAAGTCCATTAAGATGGTATCATGGACTATAAAAAAGGTCTGCAGGTATTTTCACCTAACAGAGGAAGAAACAAGACTAAAGGCAGTTTAACTCAGACTCTGCCTTTCCGGGTAATTTTAAGAATGATTATTCTTTTTCTTTTGATTGCAGAAATATAGGCCATTTAGCAACATTCATGCAAGAAAACACTGCTCTCTAAGGATGTTTTATGATGCCTCTTTGAGAAGAAGACAATTTTGCTACATTCAGAAGAGACAGATTTAAAAACTAGAACCTCACTGCTAGAAAATAAGCAACTGCCACATTTTAAGTAAGGTAGCTGACCAGGCATATTTATGTTAGTTTTACTAAAATAGTTACAAATTTTACTTCACCAGTTTGGTACACCTATTTGTTGTACCAAAGTCTTAGAGATTCATCACAAAAGTACAAGAGCAACCAGATGGCTAGACTATTCTTATAAATTATGTCACTCATGGAATGCTACATTATTACAAGCCAATTTCTACTCTTTTCAATAGACATGATACACAATGAAAAAATAGCTTTTCTAAACATTTTCTAAACATTCTCTTTGGTGTTTCCACAGAAACATCACTACTATTTTTGAAGAGCACAAAAGGCAAACTCCTGACTCTTGAAAAAATCTCACTGATGCTTACACTTGTTTTTTTGTTTGTTTAAGCACAGATGAAGATCACAGAATTTATTAATAAAACAAACATATCAATTATTTCATTCCTGAGGAGTACAGACCTGCATTTTTTCAGGATATTCATTCACTGGCACATGTTGTGTAAGGAGAACTCTGACAGGATGCATTATTTCATGGAATGATGGTAAAGACTCATAGAGAGCTGCGCATTTTTTAATAAGGTCAAAACACAGGGCTAGACATGATAACCTGTTAATGCACAAAAAAATTAACAATTTCACTTGCAAAAACTGTAATGGATTTTCAAATAAAAGGAACTGAATTAATTAAATTTGGGACTGTTAGCAGAATCTATTATTAAGACTGCTTGATAGAACCAGTGACAGCTAGAAATAGATAATTCAGACCAAAAATATCACCCTTCTAAGCAAATGCCCAAGAAATCTATCAGAAACAAACCTTTATGCCAGTGCACTAAGCAAAACCAGTACTGTGTATTTGCCACTTATGAGGAGTAAGATTTTTTTATACTAGTTTTAACAGTGTTCTGGTAATGGTTCTGAAGTTCTAAAACTTCATCGAAACAGAATTAGTAATTTTGGTTTTCAGTTTTCTTTTAGAACTTAACAAAAGGCTTACTCATCCCTGAAGTAAGTGGTACCATAACATAAGCCCAGGGTGAAAAATGAGGTTGAATGTAGCTAATGAACATGTTTAATGGTGCTCTTTCCTAATTTCAGTGTTTTACTATTTATGTTATACTTCCTAACATAATGTTTGTATGTACATACAATTATTTGATTCTGAGCAGCTTGACAGTTCAAAGTACTGAGCACCTTCTCTGTCTCTACATCATCCTCATCAATTCACAGCTGTACCAAAACCAAATGGAAGGTCTGAGCACTCCAACAAATGCTCTGCACAATGTTCTGGCAAAAGATTAGCATATTTTCTGTGCTACAGAGTAGCATCATAAAACCACAGCAGGACTATCCATTACTCCTATTTTTACTCCTCAAGAGCACTATCACTGAGATTTTCCAACAGATGATTTGGCATTTCTTATGTTCACAGTTCCTACGTACCTGATATGATTCATTTCTGTTTTGCTGGTTTCCTCTAATCTAGTCACAATACCCAATGGCAGATTTTGCTTCTGCCAACTTTCCAGATCCTCCTTATCACACACCAAAAGCAATTCTAAATTTTTCCCCACCGGTGTAAATGGGTGCACTACAGTATAGCCTAGAAAAACAAGAACAATCATTAAACAAGATCAATTCTAAGCATTCTTTCTGAAGAAAAACAAACAACTCATTTTACCTTTTTAATCATATAACCTTAAAAAATACTTTTATTAGTATTAAATTTGTCTAAGACAGTTGAAAACACTGGAGCATTGGTACAATCGTAGGCCAGTGCTCTAGTCACAGAATCCAAAGGCAGGGACCACAAAGTACTGCCCACTAGAAGATCAGGTTTGAGACTAAGGAACCTGAATGTGCTCAAGTCCATGAGGCCTGATTCATCCAAGGGTCCTGAGGGAGCTGGCAAGATGAAGCTGCTAAACCACTCCCCAACATGTAGTAGATTGCTGAAGTTTCCAGTGACTGGAAAAAGGGAAAAACTGCTGCCGTTTTTAAGAAAGGGAAGAAGGGAGATCCAGGGAACTACAGGCTGGTCAGCCTCACCTCTGTGTCCAGCATTAGCATGGAGCAGATGTTCCTGGAAACTATGTTAAAACACATGCAAAATGAAGAGGTGATTGGTGACAGTCAACATGGCTTCACTAAGGGTAAATTGTGCTTGACATATTTAGTGGCCTTCTATGACAGGATTACAGTGTTGGTGGATAAGGAAAGATGTCATCTACCTGGATCTGTACGAAGCATCTGACACTGTCCCGTACAACATCCTTGTCTCTCTAGACTGGAGAGGCACAGATCTGACAGGGGTCAAACTCAGTATGACTCAGTAGATAAGGAATTGCCAGTCGCATCCTGGGTGGCACCAAAAGCAGTGTGGGCAGCAGGGACGAGGGAGGGATTCTCCCCCTCTAATTTGCTCTTCCGAGACCCCACCAGGAGGAGTGTGTTCAGCTCTGGGACCCCCAGCAAAAGGAGGACACGGACCTGCTCCAGGGAGTCCAGAGGAAGGCCAAGAAGCTGACCAGAAGGCTGGACCACTTCCCATATGTGAGGATAGGCTGAGGGAGCTGGGCTTGTTTAGCCTGGAGAAGGCTCCCAGGAGACCTCCCAGAAGCCTTCCAGTATTTAAACAGAGCCTACAGGAAAGATGAGGAGGAACTCTTTATCAGGAAGTGTAGTGATAAGATGAGGGGTAACAGTTTTAAACTGACAGAGGGTAGATTTAGATTAGATATAAGCAAGAAATTCTTGGCTATGAGAGTGGTCAGTCACTGGAATAGGCTACCCAGAGAAGCTGTGGATGCCCCATCCCTGGAAGTGTTCAAGGCCAGGTTGGATGGGGCTTTGAGCAACCTGGTTTAGTAGAATGTGTCCCCGCCCTTGGCAGAGGGGGTAGAACTAGACAGTGTTTGAAGTCCTTTCCAACTCAAACCAATCTGCGATTCTTTGAGTCATTCTATGTATGGGGAAAGTGAGGACACATAGATTCACCTGCCCTGTGGAAAACAGGATGCACAGTTAAACTGCCACTGAGGATGGAGCACTGGATATGCTTAAGAGGACAGGGTAGGCATAGGACTTTCCCATGGAGTTACAAGTAGATGGCTTTGACCAGAAAGTGGTCAAGAAACACAGTGAGCTGGAGCAGTGAGAGCCCCCAGCTGCAGTTCATCGCTGAGCCTCTCCTGTGGGCTCACAGCAGGGCCCCTCAGATACACTGTAAACTCCTCTCCCACTCCAGCTAAGGAGGAGCAGGAAAAGCATGGAACACAGAATATATACTGGAGCAGAGCATGCAGAAAACACTAGAGGATCCCTATACTTCTGATCATAAGCTGATATGTGAAACTACTTACAGAGCAACGCCAAAGATGTGTCTGAGGAATTTCATGGCTAAGGGACAAAATAATTTCCAATCTCTGTGATGGACCTTGTTTTGTTTTTTTTCTTTGTTTTCCTTATGTCCTGCAAGCTTGCAGTGGAATTTTCTTAAAAACTTTTTCAAACTAAATTAAGATTATTTACATGTTATAGAACTTGTACATGGCCAAAAGACAGCACATTTAAATAAAGGTTCTTAAGGTTTGAGACCCGAAGTTGTGAGAGATTATGACCCACACAGACTTACGCAGGATCAGGAACAAAGATACATTTTATTATCTGCTTTACTCATGAGAGGATGGCAGATCTCATTAGCAATTCCATTAGCTAAGGCTATCAACAATGACAGCTCCTTCCTGCTCCCTCCACCTCCAGCTTTTCTTCTTTCAGGTAATAATTGAGGTTTTTTTAGTCTAAATCACACAATCAATCTTTTATGAAACTGCATTACATTTATTTTTTCATGTGACAAATTCATGGATCAAGCTTGTAAAATTAAAACAGTAGGAGTTATAATCTGCTGACTCTACTCACTGTTAAAATTGAACTCCAAGATTTTTTTTTTGGTGTGACAGTATCAATATTCCAGAGAAGTACATGTCAGCTCATTCTAAAACACTCTGTGGTGACAGCTGAACCATCACAATTATCAGCAATATTTCCACCATGAATATTTAAAAATGTGATTGGATACTTTAAGAACTTCAAAACATCAATATTGACTGGAAAGTTCTCACTGTGCCTCTAATGTTTCTTGTACTGAGCTTTTCCTCGCTGCTAGCAGAAATGCAAAATAAATTACAGAGATATAAAGAAGTATTTTTTAAAAGTAATAATTGATCATCAATTACCACTAAATATTTTTCAAGTTTCTTATCTGATTTTGCAGAATCCTCTATTTAAACTGTACCAAAAACCTTTGTAGATCAAGTATTCCTAAAAGAGTACACAAAGGAGAAAATACTTAATAACCCACCCACTCCATAACCTCTTCCCACCTCCTTCTAAGAGTTCAGCTGTTGGCATTCTGAGAATCCAGGGCTTAGCTCTGATGTAGCCCAGCTGTGTAACCTTGGCTCACACTTCAGAAGAAACTGCTAAGTTGGGAGAAGCAGCTGGGGAAAAGTCTGTAGGGTACAGCCATACAAGAAAATAAAGGTGAAACTGCAGTGCTAAGCTTGTTGAGAAACGGGATCATGAGTAGCTCAAGAATTAAAAAGCAAAAAAAAAAATAAGCCAGCATGGAAAGGCATAAAAATCCTGAAAGGAAAAGAAGGGAGCTGCAAAGACTACCACTACTACTGAAGATGTACCGGAATACTGACAGAAGCTGAACCTTCCTCACCACACTGTTAAAACTACCTAGAGAACAGACTTCTTTATCAAGAGTGATGAGCATATTAATAGATAGTGTGTAGTCCATAAAATCCCAGATATCATGTGAGTTTGCCAAATAATTGAATTTTTTCAGTTGCTTCTCTTCCCATGTGCTGTGACACTCACAGTGCCAGAGATACTAACACAGGAATTAGCTACTATGCTCTGACAAAGTTCCTCATAACTGAATTGCTGTCATTGAACTTGTCAACAAAGAAGCCCCAGAACCAGAATAACTTTAAAGACAGAAACTAATCCAAAACAAAAAGTCAAAGAGAAAGACTGGCAAATATAAAAAATTTGCTACCATATGGATTACATTGAAAAGATCATTTTATTCTCTCTGCTGTCTGTGCAAGTTGCTAAGTTTACACACTTCTATTACTAATCCTGCTTGTGGGGATAGCTGCCCTCTGTTACACTACAACAAAACCATGTCACAAATAAATAACTTTGTGATATACTTCTCTCACTTATCTTGGTAACATGGCTGTTGGCTGAAGAGGGAGGATGTCTGCAGCATTAGTTGCTGCCTCACTGTGAAGTTGCAGGGTACTCATCAGGAATCCATCAGGAACCGTTAATTTCCAAGTACAGTCCAATCACACAGTATTTAGAATGACAGTATTGCAAAAATACTGCACTGCGGCCAACATGGCTTCATTTCCTTTAATAACTTCTGTTCTTTCCTTCCTGCCAACAATACTAGAGGATCTAGTTCACAAGATGCCCAAGAATCAAGGTTTTGTTTGGCTAAACTAGCAGATGATTTTGGCCTTTTGTTCAAAAACAATGAAATCAGTGTGAAATATTTGTATTGGAATTTAAAAGATAAACCCTAATCCTAAAGTTTACCCTAAAATAAATACTCATTTACTCTAAACAAACTCACCCTGGGCCTGTTTTTTGGGTAGAGATATGTGAAGTACTCCAAGAAGGAAATTGATGAGTTCTGGTACAAATCTTCTGGAGAGCGATACATATTCCAGGAACAAACAGCATATAAATAACCCTTTAATAACATCTTGCAATGTTGTAATGCGACACTAAAAGAAATAAAAGCAGAAAATATTCCTAATTAAAAGTCTATATATCACAGCTACAGGATCTCCCCCCAAAAAAATGAAGTATTAACTATGTTGTAAACATTTGAAGTCTGTAAAATTGCTCTCTCTGAGAGTAAGCCATACTGGCTTTCCCTTGCCCTCACTCTAGAGTATATGCAGAACTGAGATGTTTCTCAGCACTGGTTTAGCCACTAGAAGGTGCTAAAACCACAAACAGTAAGTTCTTTAGAAATGAACCAAGGAAACAGAAGGCTCAGAGCAACTTGGCAGCAATCGAACAATTAGCTCAAGAAACATATAAACAGGATATTAGGATAGAAAAATAAGGACATATTTTAGCTCAATGCACTGCATTAGGTACACTTTCGAGGAAAATCAATATTGCCAATTTAAAAGTAAATAATTTTTCTTAAGTATGAACAAATGCAACATATGAAAGAGAAACCACTAATGACTTCAGATTTCATTCAGTCTGTTCTATTAGTCCTATGTAATTCACCATAGAAGGGATACTTGTGTGACAGCTTGAAAAACTGAGTAGGCATGGTTTTGTGAGATGGACTGTACTCTGCAAGGGTATTTTCCTCTTCTCTTTTTCTTCCAATTACTACCTGTGACTATACCAAACACAAAGCTGCCTTTTCAGTACATTTCCACTATATACATTAATGCTAACATACATAGTTGGAGTCCTGGGAAGAAATAAGAAAATGAAGTTACAGACTGAGATACAGCATCAGAGACATACCTTAGTAAGGAGCTGACTCATGTAGATAAAAGCAGGTGTTACAACTGGATGCCAGAAGTCGGAAGTTGGAAACAGCAGAGATGTAATTTTCAAATAAATAAGCTGATGGCACATAAATAAGGCAAAATACAGTTAAGACATTAATCCCAGGATCTTGCCTTTACACATACGTAACTTGAAATGAGTAACTGCCAGGTAGTAGTCATAAATACTACAATATACATAATTTTGAGAAATCTGATATGATACGTGACCTATTTATTGAAACAAAAGGGGTTATCTGTTACGGGATATCTATTATAGGTCTAACATTGCATTCATTGAGTGAGGCAGCTGAAAGAAGAACTGAGAAGGAACCATGCCTCCCAACCCCATTTACACCACAAGAACATCTGACCCCCTCCAGCCCACCACAATCACATACTCTCACACCACAAAAACAGGAGTAAGTGGCCACACAGCACCTGTGACACCTTTCAACATGTCCTCACCACAGACAGTGAAGTGACCAGGATCCTCAGGCACTGCCACACACCAACAAATAACAGTTGCAGCCAAAAGAACTGAACACTGATTAGGTACACTTCTGCTGAAGGAGACTTGCTAAATAAAGAGCTACAAGTGACCTGCCAAGACCATCAGGAAGTTAAACATCACTTTGGAGGTAATTCTGATAATTATCTAAGTGGATATTTACATAGTAACCTAGAAGCAAGTAAAGTTTTATTGTTTTAGGCTCTGTTTCTCTCTGTGAAGCTTCTGCTGTAAACAAATACTCTCCTGAACTGTTTTGTTTACTGTATGCCACATTCCAAATTTCAACTTCACAGCAGGCACATGAAAGGTCAACTAAGATGATCCCTCCATGGAACATTCATTCAAACAAGTGCTTTGAGAATAGGAAGTGATACAATTTCACCCTAAAAGATAACAATGGCTTGCAACCTGGAAAAGTCCAGTGAAGGGACTGAAAGCCAGAAGTGTGACTGGTGTCATAAGGGTGACAGTGACAAATTAAAAATAGAAGTTAAAAACTCTCTACAATTCATTTCCTGCAAAATTCAAAACATCCTGAATAAAGACTCTTCAAAAGAGCTCAATATAAACATCTTCCAAGCTATAAGAACCAAGCCTTCTAAGCAAATCCTTCAGTCTAGTTCCTTTCAAGAGTCTAATTATTCCATTAGGCAGCAGCAATTCATCAAGTTGAGAGACAGAAAAGTAGCTCCCTTTGAATTAGACTTACAGTTTGTCTTTGAAGTTTTTGCTACAACTAAAAACCACTCAGTTTCCATATGCTCCATTCTTGAATTCTCTAACAGCCATTTACCTAGACATTGCAAAAGGAATCTGCTCATATTTAGCATGACCAATGAAATTGGGATGTTACTAATATAAGAAGGAAAGACCAGTTCTTTCCAAGTCACTAACTTGGCCATTATCATATGCAAAGTACTAAGAAATGTTGTGGGTTTATACCCATAATAATAGTTTCTTGGTGGGGTTTTTTGTTTGGTTGGTTTGTTTGGGGTTTTTTTTGTTTTGTTTTCAGTTTTTTTAACCTAGGAGATACTGCAGTTCTATGGAGCACTTTTTTTTAAACATCTGCACTTACAACAACTAGAGAAATCAGGACATAACTGATAAAATCACTTCTTTGTAACTACTCATTTAAGTTTCATCAGGAAAACAAAGAATGTTCTGCTATGAAACTGGAGTGGCAATTTTAAGATATTTTCTCCTTATTAATATCACAGATTCACACTTTTGTTCTGAAGAATGTGTGTGGGTTGTTTGTTTCTTAGGGGTGAGTATTTCTTGTTGCTGTGGGAATTTTTGTTACACCTTATCTCCAGAAAAGCAATTTAAAATATGGAGAAACCTAAACAGTCGCCGATGCTAATAATTCACTACATATTTTGAAATTCAAAATAAAATTTAATATCATCCTGCATTTATTAGAACTTCTGTACTAATGGAAAGAGATTATCCCAATAATATGCGTTTGTTACCGTGTCTAAACCTGGGAATGTTGCACGGCCTTTGACTTCAATCACTTCTTCCATATCATGAGCAGCGTCTCGAAGGATAAACTTAACACTGTCACTGGCTGCCTCAGGAAACATCTGGCAAAGATTGTACAATGGCCTATTAACAAGAAATTTAAGTAATAATCAAGTTACACCATTGATATTAATACGATGTTAATAAAAACCTGATTTTTAAGCACTTTATTACAGCAATAACAAATTCCCCGAGACAAATTATTCTTTTTTAGAAATAGCCATCCAATATGCAGATAATTATTATTGTAACACCTTAGTTAAAGAAATATATATTTTTCATTGGGCTTTGTGAGATAATCTTTGAGTTGTTGGTTTGAGTTGTTCTAAATCTTAAATAAAAAAATAATTAAACACTTTAAAATATACTTCCAAATCTTCGCTATGGTTATAACACATCCTTCTGAATCTCCTAACTTTAGATTTTACTGCACTGAGGTATGTTGGCTTATACTAAACAGCCCACTATTCAAAACACCCTCAGGCAATATTAAGCAACGTGTAAGGTGGCAATGTGCTTAGCAAAATTATTACTGAAAACAAGACAAAAAACCCCAAAGTACGTTAGGTCAGCTCCTGGCCTATGGCTAGTGCCTACAGGGATACGTAGTCTGGAATCTGCATCTGTTTTGTCAGAGTTCTTTCAGTATTTTCAGTTAAATATGTCTGCAGTGATATTAATAAATCCCAGTTCTAGAACACAACCAAAATGTATTTACCCTTTTGTACAAAGCCCCACCATGTGGGACAGTATCAGTGGGTCAGTACTCTTGCTGAGCAATGAACGCTAACACTGCACATAGCTGATTTTTAAAAACTTACTGACTTTAGCATGGAATAAAAATGCTGAGAACTACATAAAATAACTCCTTGAAAGAAATCCCTCTATCCTGCAAAAATCAAGATGGGAATCACAAGTTAATTATGCTTGGAAGGGACCTCTGGAGATCATCGGATGCAACCCCTGCTCGAAGCACGGACAACTTCAAAGATGGGTCAGGCTGCTCACAGCTTTGTTGAGTTTTGTGTATCTTCACAGCTTCTCTGGGAAACTCATTTTAACGTTCAGAACCTTTGCTGTGAACACTTTTTTTCCTTAAATCTAATTGCAATTTCCCTTGTTGCAGCCCATGTCCATTGACTCTTATCCTCTACCTATACCTCTGAGACAAACTTGGCTCTCTTGTCACAGACTAACTCCCTGTCAGGTATTTGAAGATAACAGTGCCAAATTGACAACTTCCTGCCAAGTGTTTAGTTGGAACTTTCCTATGAGCTTACTGTAACACTCCTTAATTCCATTTTCATCTAGTTCCCTGAGTGAATTCACAGAACGAAAATCCATGGAAAAATCAGAGACTGCAAGGGAAACTGCACACTGTCATTGCAAATCTTAAAACCCTTTACCAGTAGTCTAAATAACTTAATATACAGAAGTTTCATGCATATATCATATTATTTATCCACTACTCATGAAAAGTATTTTGCAGATCAAAAAATACATTCTGAGGTTTCGAAAATATCTTGGTATAACTAACAGGTCAAGCAACATATGAAAAAAAGTTAACATCATAAAGGTGGAGAGTTACCAGCTGCCAACAAGCCTTACAGAGTATTTGAAAGAAACAACATTTATGCTTTACTCGAGGTAGCTTTTCTCTCTAAATCATAAAAGAGCAAAAATCCGTAGGATTTAATACTTACAGGACCAGTTTGTCAATTGTCCTGAGCTCTGGTAAATCCAGAGTTGCCAACTCTCCAATATATTCCAAAAGGAAGCCGAACAATTTCTGCAAGAAGCATAATGTTAAAATTATTAGGGTTTTTTTTTCATTGTACATATTCTTACACAGTACAAAAGAACAGTAATACAGACTTAGAAAATGAAGAATAGTTTGTTGATTCTACTCCTATTCACAACATAGAAACATCTATGTTCTATATTGCCTCCTAAACACTTACTAAAATTCACTCTGCAATTCAAACTTTATTTTAAATAAAACAAAACCAAACCCCCATACTTCCAACTTGGCTTTGTTTCCCACTGCAAGGCTTGGATGATTGCATTTCTGAATTCTCTCCAGTATAATAAGCTGTTGTTCTATTGTTCTTCCAGCCAATAAAGACTTAAATGTCTCGTAGGACTCAGGAACTAAAAAATAAAAACAAAAAACAACCAGAAAAAAATCTCAAACTTTATAGCTTTAATTCAAGTGAATGTGTAACAAAATTTCCAATTCGGAAAATATTATTGTTCAGAAAAAAAGATCTTTTAAAAGTTTTAAATAATCGCCTTTAAAACAGTAATAATCTATCAGCATATATGTAGTATTATATCTATGAACAGAAGTCAGAAAATAAAACCCTGGCATATATTTCGTTTCTTGCAAAAGTCCACAACCTAACTGGTTGAGCTAATAACTTTGAGTTATTAGAATAACTTTTGAGTTATTTTATTGTGACTGCTTCTGGTTAAAGCAAAACCTGAATGCAATTTAAAAGGCTTTGTGTAATAAGTCATCTCCTTTGGATGGAAAAACACAAGCATTTAAGGAAGTTGTTTGAAAGGTTGTTTAATCTTGCAACAGATTAGAGAATCTACACTAGAACAATAGTTAGATCCATTATGTACTTAATATTAATGAATGTTTTGTGTACTGCTTGAAACGTGCCTCCTCCTTCCTGCTAGGCACAGACCCAAAACTAGTCAACTTTGAGTGTCTCTAACAATACTGTGATGTTACATCACAGGGATTAAACCTGCCTCTTCAAGCATCTTCTGACAAAAATGTCAGTCCAAACACTTGGGAAAGTAAGTTTTTCCCATTTAAGTACAAATCATAGCTTCTCTTGGGCAGAACAGTAGCACTTTGGATTGGATGTTCTGGTTGCATCAGAAGGAGCCTGGATACTTTTATTTTTCTCTCCTGTGTTTATCTTTCAATCTAAGGCTGCTCAGAGGAGCAGAAACAGCTCCGGGACGGAACAGATCCAGTTCCTACTGCTCAAAGACTGACTAGGGCTGATCACTTAGAACAGCAGTTACTGGCTACTCTTGGAATAGTAGAGGACAACCATGAAGCAAAAGTTCATGTATGAATGTAGATCCTACAGGGCAGAGAAAGAGACTTGTTGTTATAAGCCCCTTGAAGACAACAGGTATCTCTGGATCAGTCCTTTGCTTACCAGTGAAAGTATAGGGCAGCTCTGATTTTGCAGCTTCCCTTTTTGGATCTAGTCCTCCACAGTCTGTGATTCATTTTCATTTGTCTTGTGTTTCTCTCTTCTTTATTCCCTGCAGCTTCTTCTTCACTCTCAAGGTCAGAGTCTAGATCAGAGTGGCTATCTGCAGCATCATCCTCATCTTCACTAGCAGATTGATCTTCACTTTCTTCTTCATTCTCATTTTCTTCTTCCCCACCTTCCTCATCTTCTTCCTCCTCCTCTTTTTCTTCCTCCTCATTTTCAATATTAATTTTTCCATCCTGCCAGTAAAGCAAACAAGCCAGTTAAAACACTGATAAAGTGACAGCACCTCATCAGAAGCATCATGCAAAGCTATCTCAAATACATGTGAACAGACCAAGCAGCGAATAGCAGCAGTGCCAGCCAAGAAGGGATTTAAAGGAGAAAACATATCTACATACAGATATAAGAATAGTAGGTATTTCCAAGGGGCTATAAGAAACTGGAAGACTAGGAAGTAGTATATGAAGACTAAAAGAATCAACACAAAAGAAAAAACTACTAACAGATGATATGAAGAAAAATTCAACATCCCTTACTGAAACATTCTTGATTAAAAATATATTCCTTCTATGTGTTAAATACCATATCAGATAAATATTTGTTCCCATCCTGATTTTATTAATCATCAGTTTAAACTCACATTCATAATTTGTATGCTCCCCTTTGAGGACAACAGCAGTTCCCTTGCTACTTGTGTGTAAGAGGATCAGCATACACACATACGTGCACCACAGTCAGGGTGACTCACACATCAGCTCTAAGGTTATGTTGCTCTGCCACCCTAATCAAAACTATTTCACAGGGGAAGGGTTCTTTCAGAAACCCACTCATCCTCAGGCTGAAATTTGGTGGAAGCTGTTACCAATACAGTGGAAGTTCAAAAAATGAATAGAAGGGTTAAAGCCTCCTCTCACCCAGTAGGCCAGCAGTGGAAGAGGCTACTGCAATAGCAGGAATATAGTCAGTAGACTGAGGGGAAAGAACTATTTCCCTCTACTAGACACTGTAAGACTACAGAGAACAGAGTCTCCAGTTTTGGGCCTTGAAATACAATAAAGATATCCATAAATGGCAGCAAGTTCAGCAGAAAGCCATCAAGATCACCAGGGCGCTGGGCACCTGCCCTATGAGGAGAGCAGACCTGGTTTGTTCTGCCTGGATATAAAGAGAAATCTTTTCACAGTAAGGACAGTCAGTGCACATCTCCTGTGAAGCCTCCATTCTTGGAGATTTTCCAAGAACAGACTGGATTCTGAGTAAACTGGTGATTTCAAAGTTGACCCTGCTCTGAGCAGGAGGTTGGACTAAATGTCTCCACAGAGTTGACTTCTAAACTGCTTTTCCTATTTTCTTTACAGAACTCTGAAAATTCAGAAACATTAAACTTTACCTTGTAAGACAGTAACCGTCTGTCATCTTTATCCAGGATAAAGCCATCGGCCAGATCATCAGCTGACACGTGGCTGGGTTTCTTCTTATCTGCCTGTTCATCTGTTCCACGCATCCGACGCAGTCGATCTGCCTGTGTTTAACAAGAAATATTGCACAAAGATGTGAGCCTTCCACATCAATGGAAGATCCCTCAATTACTACAGCTAAGAAAATCAAAGAAAGAAAACAGTTAACTGGGATTATTCAAAAAGTTGCTGAAAAAAACCCAAATGAGCAACTTGAGAAATTACGGGAAAAAGTTGATGATAACTTATTATTTTGTGGGGAGTGCAATCTGATAGGAGCACACGGTCAATTGGATTAGCTTATTTGGAAGACTTTAAAACTCAGTTTACCTGAAGCATTGTGTTCCCTCAGTTTAAAATGTATCTGCTTTGCTTATGGGACATCATTACTAGAAAAATATAAGCTTCTAAAGCATTTTGTGATTCTGCAGTGTTTGTCTGATTCCTGTACGTGTAACAAGCTTGTAGTAAACACAACCATATCCTAAGATTTTTGAGATACAGACTGAGGATCAAACAAGATACTGAGAACAGAAAAGAAGAAAAAAAAAAATCATTCTCTCTGTTCTGCTATTAGATACTGGGCTGCTCTGAGGTAACCTGAAGGTACTGAATTCCCTGTGGTCCTACATGTGTCCCTAGTACACCAAATCAAAAATTAAAAGAACCATTTAGCAAATTATTTAATGTTTCCATAAGATTTACAGCTCCATGCAATAGAAGTAGCATGCAACATTTCCCAAAAGAACCCTATTCCTCTGCAAAGCAAGGTTATTTGCATGGTACTGCTGAAAGACACTTGCAGCACCAGAAGACAACAATAAAAGACTTGCCAGTGTATTAATTCAACTGCTGTGCAACACAGTACTCCACTGACTTAGAAGCAGCTCTCAACTCTGAATAACTTAAAACATTTAAAGGCAAATCAAAGTAACATGACATTTTTATTGAAGAAAAACTGACTCATTTCATAAACCTCCATAGTCACATACTAAGCCTATGGAGCTTTTTGTTGTAATATCAGATTACAAACACAAACAGACAATTTCCTGAATTCACCCCCCTTGATGAACTGCAGTTTAGTACAGCCACTACCAACCTAAGGTCAAGCAATATAGCAGTCACTCCCAAAAGGCAGGCCCCAAAACAATCTCAGCCATAAATGGTTTACCTCGAGCTTCTGGAGCCGTGCCTGCTCCTCTTTTGCCAATTCTTCTTCTGTCTTCATCCTTTCTGAAGGCTTTGCTTTCATCTCAAATCCAAGTTCTCGAACAATCATATCGTATTCATCAGGCTAAAGAAATATTTATGTGATTGTTTATTATCTCAAGTTTCATTATTCTGCTTTGCAGCCACCCCCCTACCAGACTAACAGCTAAGAAATAAGACTGTCAAGATAAAAGGAAAAGACTGTTTCCAAAGCAAGCTGCAAGAACATTCAACTCAGTATTAAGACATGGAATGGAATGAACACTTGAACAGAATTCTCCTGGAATTTCCCCCTCCCATACTGGAGTCACCACTGAGAAACTAAAATATAGTATCTTAAATGAAACTGGTTTACTTATTACTTGAAAAAACGTTAAAATATTGTTATTACCAAACACAGATAGAATAAATTAATAAAAGAGTAATTTGCATTTCACTTTATACTGTCAGACATGAGCTAAGACTTTGCTACTTCAGTTACATAGAAGTCTAGCTTAGAGAACTTAAAAAGGGATGCTGATATTCAGCGAGTCTCAGCATGCTGTGAAATATCTTAAACACAAAAACCAACATACCAAAATATGAACTTTTATCCAGTATCTTCTATTGTACTTTGAGATAAATTTTAATGTAAGATTGAACTGATTAACTAATCTCATAAAAACTGAATTCTACTGCAAAGCAATAAATAAGAATTCACAATGCTCTGTGAGATACTACAAAATTTCTACAAGGAAAAAACCTCAACACAATACAATACCTATTCTTAGATTTAAAAAGTTATTTCCCTTAGTGTAAAATAAAAATGGTAGAAAAAGATACCTATTCAAAAGTAAAATATTTCCACTCCCTTTTTGTAGATAGAACCCAATTTACAACCAGGAAATGTCTGTTGTCAAGTACGAGTTGTTTTATCCAAAGAACACCCTGAAGGCATGCAAACCAAGTCAGTGTTCTCAACAATTTTAATTCCTCAAGAAACGTATTTATCACACAAATAGCTGAAGTCAGTAGTGTTGTTCAGCCTGCAGCCTCTTTCAGACTTGATAACTAATCCTTACCTTGGGTTTTTCTACTTCTTTGTCCTTTCTCTCTGACTTTGGGGGTTTGCGGGCCATAAGGGTTTGGATTTCCTTCCAGTCATTGTCAGTTTTTCTGTGAGTTCTAATGTACTTTCTCTCCGAGTTTGCCTCTCTTGCTAGAAAAACAAAACAAAACCAAATGCAGCAGTTATGTTCAGATGGACATGACACAGCATTTCCAGCACAAAACCAAAATGCTGTCTTTAGCAAACGAATAATTTCAGACATTAAACATTTATAAGGTGCAAACATTCTTTGTAGAAGAAGCAATATAGAGCTATGTTGAATGGTACAAGAGCTGCATACAGAAACCAAATTAGGTGTCAATAGAACGGGAGATTTGGGGATACAAAAGAACGGTAGACACTCAAGTTATTACTCCCGAAATGCCTACCAAGTCAGACAGACTTTATTCAAGGAGCTCAGACTCTTCTAGACAGCTTCCTCCTTTGCTTTCTGTGTCACTACTATTCCTATTCTGCAAACACAGGAATCATGACAGCTTCTTATCATGTTCATTTGTACTTCAGGGCTAAAAACTCACCTTTTCTTGTTTAGATTTGCTATCATCTCTTCTATGAGTTCTTTCCTAGATTTAGGTTTTTCCTCCTCTTCATCTTCCTGCCCACTTGATACTTTTTACGAAGGAGGCCTCCACCTCCTCCAAAGTGAGCAGCAGTTAATTCAGCTGGGAAAAAAAAGTAGAATGTGAATCCTTTTCAAATCCATACATGACTGCAGGAAGCTGCTGCTGGGGCAGTATCTCCCTATTCTTGGAGAATGGGAGCAATTAGAACTATTGAACCAATCATGCATTATTCCCATCCCTATGGAATGGCTGTACCAAAAGAGATTATATTAGACACATAATTTACACTAACAAACATTTGTATGAAGTAGGGACATGTTTTTTTTTCCAATATTTATCTGGCAGTTAGGTTCAGAGGTGCAAGAAAGCAGCCAGAAAACTCACACTTCAGACTCTGGCCCAAGAGCTCAAAATACAGGTACCTATTCATGCTGAGAAGCTCACAGAGTAAAGAAGTGTCCCAGGCAGGTATGTCCAACTTGACACCTGCTAAAATCCAGAGAGCTGGTCTGTGTGTGGTTAAGAAGTAATTAAATCTGGCTTAAACATTCCCACCAAGTACATAATGTTCTTCCTCACTGAGAGACTGGACTGAACAAATGATGTACGTTTACCAACAATAAAAGCAGCAGTGGGACACCAGCTGGCACATCTTACCTGACAGTGTTCCTCTTTCTTCTGTGTCACTGTCACTGTCGACAATGTCATTTAGTTTCTCAATTTCTGCCAAAGATTGGCCATAGTGAGTCAATTCTTCATCTTCGTTAAGATTATAGATATTCTTCTTTCCATAATTTTGCTAAGAACAGTAAAACACCCATTAAATATCAAAAGATCTTCAGCTCCCAGACAATAAATTAACACAGCCTGTATTTTCAGTACTAGTTGAGGAGATTCTTGTTCCAGTGTTTTGCTGGAACTCAAGACTGGAATAAGAGCATTACCAGACCAACACTTTTATTCAAGTATATTAAACCTTAAGTGAGGGAGTATCATGTCTCTCTTATACTAATGTAGAAATGGACTAACTCAGGAAACCTACAGAAGCTTAACTTCTATCTACATCTGTAACAGCACTTTCTAATTACTACATTTCAGGCCTAATGAAACAGAATTAAAGCTATACAAATTACCAGCAGAGTATGATGTTACACTACTCAATTCGGAGGTTGAGTATCATGAGGCAGAAAGGAGAGTACTGTGCATACTATTCCTTTACAGAATGACAGCAAGTTACAGAGCTCTTCCACTCAGCAAATGAAATGGCTGCTGTTCTCCAGCTGTACTGGAAACCTCAAAGCATGCTTGACAGTTGCTGCCTTTTCCTAATTCAATTCACATATGATAGTAGTGAAAGTAGTTCAAGAAAACCAAATAATCAATGAATCTGCTTATAACTGGCTTCCTTGAATGTCAGTGCTCAAAGAAATTTATCCTGCAAAAAGTGTCTTACAAAACCAGAAAGATTTAATGAAAAAATTTCCCACAAAAAAAATTTGGTTTCATAAGTTCCAAACATATAAAATCAAAAATAAAGCACTGTGCTGCAAAATCCTCTGCTAACAGGGTGCTCTCAAAAATCAAGCATTCCTTGTGGTTTTGTGTTTGGTTTTCATTTTGCTTTCTTTCTTTAAACTCTATAGTTTACCTGTCTTTCCAAAGCGAATCGTCTGATCATCTTTTCCTCTGGATGTTATATTGGTGTTATATTCACCAAAACGTTTATCTTTAAACACATTTGACTTTCCCCTTTCTTTATACTCTTTCAGCAATGTGTGGGTGCGCTAGAGGGAAAAAGACAAAAGGAGATAAATTAAAAAAAAAAAAAACCAAAGAGAGTAACTACTTTCTAAGTCAAGGCAAAAAAAGGCTCCATTGGTATCCTGTAAGACATAACAAGCTTTATGTTGCCGTTATATAAGAATAATTTATCAGAATGCATGAAAGAGAAGAAAAAACATTAATGAAAAAAAAGATGGGAAGCTCATGCATATAGTTCGTGTCACTAAGTTCTCTTATAAGCCAAACCCATGTGAAGAAAAATATGTTACACTGTATCTCATCTTTATTTGATCACATATAAAAACTGTGCCTTTCTGCTAAAGAATTCTGATTTGTCTGAAGCTTAGGAAACAAAGAATATTATATTAAAGAAAGCAAAAAAGCCAAAAAAAGTCAGCTGAACTTTTTTTGGTCTTTTCATCTAAGACATAAACCCATGGGTCCATGCTTCAGCTCTGTGTTTTGCTGTTGAGCAAGAGAGGTCAGGCATAAGACAGTAAAAGAAGTTTATCACATCCCCATGAGGTGGTTACAATACACTCTACTTATGGTACAAGTAAGGAGACAGGTTTACTTTTCAGTGCCAGTGATCTAATTCATAACAAGCATCTGATTCACTTTACCATGAAAGAAAACCCCCAACTCTTAAAATTTGATCTAAAATATTCACGAAGTTTTCTAAAATCTTGACAAATAGTAATGAAGACTGAAAGCTAATTTATAATTTCATGCTGAAAATACCATATAGTTTATAAAAAAGAAATGCTGGCTGTGTTTAGGTTGAAAAATAATGCATTTTTATTGAAAACATATTAAATGAATCTTAGGGAAAGTTACTGTTGCCATTCATATTGCCAGGACCTGGCAAAGTGCTGCACCGAAGGAAAAGGATCTATTTCCTACATGAGGCCTCTGCAGGCTCACTGAACATTCACAACTTTCAGATGCGGCAGTAAATGACACCAAAACTCACGTTTCATCTCCTATTGTGCCAGTTCTACCTTGTATTCACTTCTTGCACAAAATATAATTATCATACAGCTTAAACACTGGTATGTACTTTAATATGTACTTGGATATTGAAAAGTACTTTTGTTTATCAATTATCTGATTACCTCTCTTCTGATTAAAAAAATCACTGAATACGTCACCTCTCACCTGTAAAGTGACAAACTATCCATTTGCTTTTGCTGCACTTGTCCTTTCAGTAAGTGCTTTAAATCCGTTTGAAAACAGAATGTATGTAACATGTCAGAAAGAATCTCAGGGGCACATTTTCAAATTATACTTTTTTCAGCCTTAACTGAACAGAGTTTTTTTTGCTGGTTTGTTTGAAGGGACAGATCATTGAAAAATCCAGTGTTTCATCCAAGGATAAGGTAGGCTGCTAGAATCCCAGAGGCATAGTAGGACATGCTCTCCCTTACACATTACAGATTTTAGACAGGTAGCTGGTGATGGCAGCAGAGAAAGACAAAGAGACAATTTTAGACGGTACAAAGGTGGAAGATAAAAGATTTACTCTTGTTAAGTTGTAAGATCGTTCTTATGAGAGCAGAGGACAGATCACTGCATGCTCCTACAACACGACTATTTAATCAGTTCACAAAAGGTCACCCGCATTTGTTTCTAGATCAATGGTAGTTTCTTTGTATCCACACATTTCTCCCTGCATTCAGACCTTAGAGCTCTCCTTAGAGCTTTCACCATTACACCAACACAGCATCATTATCAAGAAGTTTTAACATCCTATGATCACCAAAACCCACCAACGCAATGAACACTGACAGCACTCTGGTCCCATATTTGCTCGTCGACAACACGTGCCACTGTATTCTGGACCTGGGTAACTTGAAAAGAGAATCATTCCCACACAAGCCAAAGCAAGACTTGTACTCCTGAATCCTGTAGGTTGCACTGGTGGGAGCCATTCCCAGAGCTCCCCATCATCTCCCGAGCAGCGGGAGGTGACCAGACATTCCTGTGCACGACGAAGGTGGTCCCTTATCTCACCTGAGAAGGCTCCAGCCTTATCATCTCCCCACTACGGGGACGCTATCCTTTCTCCCTGTTTTGGATGTCCTCTTACCTTCTTGATGGCCTTGGACCGTGAGACACCAGGCAGCCCCACATCATTCTTGGTCTTCCTCCCCAAGATGTCACACTTCTGCCTGTTGACCTTCACACTCGAAGGGGTTACTCTTGACCACGGCCACTCGCCGACTTCACGGGGCCCTTGGCTGTGGAGGGCCCTGACACCTTTCTCTTCCACTTCGCCGCCTTCCCCATCTCTGCTCTGGCTGCCCGTGGCTGAGGGGAGGCAGCGGCTCAGCCCTCACAGAGCTCGGGCGTTCAGCGCTGGGGGGGGGGAACGGGGCGAGCAAAATGGCGGCCGGGAGGGGGCAAAACTACCCCGAACTGCCCCTCAGCCTGACAGCTGCCCTCCGGGACAGCTCTCCCACTCCCCGTGAGAGCCGGAGGGGAGCGGAGCGGAGGAAGGGAGCAAAGGGGAGGCAGGAGGAGGAAGACGAAGAAGAGGCGCAAGTCCCCCGCTCTCTCCCCTCAGCAGTGTCACGGAGCACCACATGCGCACCGGCCAGCCCCACACCTCTCGCGAGATCTCCGCCAAACTACCGCGATAATTGAGACTCCCCTCCCGCTTTGGGACGAGTCCGGGGAAGGCTTAGCAACATACATATCCCAACAGGCCCCGCGCGGCAGCACCGACGTCTCCCCCGCGTGCGCCGCGCTGTCCTGCTGGGATTTGTAGGTGCCAGGCAGCTGTGAGGGGGCGGTGGCGCAAGAGCGCGGGGCGGTGCAGCCTGGGGCGGGGCGGAGAGCCATGGCCGGGGCGGGCGGGTGCTGCTCGCTCCCCGCCTCCGCCTTCGGGGAGGGGGAGCGCGGTGCCGGGGCGAGCAGCGGGTGATGGGGAAGAGGCGAGCGCGGCGCTGAGGTCCTGTGGGGCCGGATGAGCCGAGGCTTGGCGCCGCGGCGGTGGCGGGGCTGGAGGAGAGGGCGAAGGAGGCTGTAGGGGCGGCCCCCGCTCCGGTTGCCCTGAGGGGAAGGAGCCCCCGACCATGGAGATCGAGAACATCGTGGCCAACACGGTGCTGCTGAAAGCCCGGGAGGGTGAGAGCCGTGGGGAGGAGAAGCGGGAGGGCGAGGCGGGGCGGGCTGGGGGCGCACGGCGGGGGAGGAAAAGGGTCTGAGGTGAGGGGGAAAGTGGCCGCGGGGAGGGGGAAGAGGAAGTGATGGAGGAGGAGAGGGTGGGAGGGAGGAGAGGCTGCGGGCAGGGGGTCCGGGCTGGGCGGGGACCCCTCGGGGGGGGCGGCGGGAACCGTCCCGGTGAGTCCCGGGTAGTGCCCCGAGGCACCTGCCCCGCTCCTCCCGCGGGATCAGCTTGGAGTTACAGCCGTAACTGTGGCTTTGCTTCTGAAAAAAAAAACAACAAACCACCCCTTCCTCCTTCCCCTTGATTCAAATAGTGTTTTTACCGGATGTTTAAGAAGGTCGTTCGTCTGTAGTTCTCGGTTTGTTTATAAATATACGTGCACATGGGTATAAGGACGAAGTGACATAAGACTTCTCTGGGGAAAACCTTGCACTCCATCTTGTTGAAATTCCTGCCTGTGGAAAAACAGAGCTGGTGAATACGACCTGTACTTTGCAATCGAATATTTTGTATTAACTTAATGCAAAAGTATGCTGTTTTCCATTAGATTAGTACTTACAGTTTGACTCCCCAGAACACCTTGAGTTGGAGATTCCTCCCCTCAACTAACAAACATTTGGATAATTAATTTAGTATAACACGTGGTTCCTGTTTAAAAAAAATTCTGAAATAAGATAGTCTTACTGCTTTTTCGTTTATATAACTGTCCATTAAATGGCCACTTTAAAGCCTCCCCAGATTACCACTGTAGTTCGTGCAGAGTGTGTTTTTCAACTATAAAATGTGCCTATTCTTTTTGGATTGGATCTTGCTTTTCTTAATTGGGTAGAGAAGTTCCATTAGGTTAGCTGGAGCTGTTCAAAGTGAGTAAGAACAACAGAATCTGCCTCTGTATGTTTTGCAAGTTCCTCCAACTCTAAATGGGTTTGGCACTTACGCCATATGTGTATCCAGTTAAATTTGCCTTAAGCAGCAGGAGAGGAAAATCAGCTTTTTGACTTTGAAGTGGGGTTTAAAAACCAGAGCAGTGATCACAATTTTGGGCCTTTTCCCAACCTTAGCTAAAGAGACCACCTCAAACTAGAGAACGTGTTTTGGCTGGTTTCACTGACGGTAACATGTCTGTGGTGGTGTTGCCTGAATTTGGAATTTGCATTAAAGTGATCTGAGAAATGAAGGGAAAGTGGAATCTGGCTCAAAACTTTACTGTGCCCAAACCCTCACCACAAAGAGTGGAGTGGTAATCTGGAAAGGCTTTTAAGTGGCTACTTAATGTCAGGTTGCCTCTTTAGTTAAGTTTTCACTATGTTTAAAATAAATTATAGTGGTAGAACTGACCAAACAAGATATTTTAATGAACTAAATGAAAGTCTGACAGCAGCTGATGTGAAGAAGATCAGTTCTATCTGATGTGAGACTTATAAAAGTAGTGGTAATAAACTGTTGCTCTTTTGTACCTTTACTTGGCCTGGGCTTTTTTGTAAGCATGCACAAAAAATGTGATTTCTGGCTTTAAAACTCTAGAACTCCACTGATCAATTGGTATAAGTTTTTTAACCTTTTCATGTCTGAATTCCTGTACATGGGGTACTTCTTATGTCACATTTTCAAAACTCTTGTTGAAATGAAAGTATTTTCTGACTGTTGCATGATCTGTCTGGTCTGGGAGGTCTGGTTTGCTACATCTGTCAGGACCATTCCCTAAAGTCCCTGTCCCAGCTCTGTTCTTATGTGCCAGTAGACTGCAAGGTAATGGAATTTGCAAAGTTAGTATGTGAGATAGATATTGCTGAAATATATTCTTTGCTAAAAGGGCCTCACAGCTGGGACAGAGGAGCAGACTTTCACATTCCTGTTACCTCACTGTATCATGTATGGAAAGGTGGCATAGTATGGAAAAGTGCAGAATTACTGTTTCCCATGGAAGAAAGTGAAATCCTAATCTAGTATAAAATAGCAGCTTTACTTATTTTCATGTATAGGCTTGAGCCACGTCATTAATCATTTTTCTCAGTGTGGATAAGAGAGGGTGTTGACCTGGATAAATATTTCAGTTGTAAAAGTAAATGAAATAACATGTAAACTACTGTGCTCTTATTTTATAGTTTGCAGTGACATGTCGAAAGAAACCAGTGAGGTTTAATTATGGCTTGCATTGGTCAATCTCAGTCTAATTTGAGATTCTTTTCTGATGAAAATGAGAGCAGTAAAAGATTGTACCCTTGAATGCATCTTACAAAGTCTTTTAACCCCAGAGAGGTGTCATTTTCATTTTGCAAATGTAGAAACTGAATTAAAGCTGTTGTGTACCTGTCCAGTTCTGGTGAGAGGCTATGGCAGAGGCTTAATGAGAATTCAGAAATCCTCCATAAATAGCACCAAATCATACCTGAGCACATAACCAGACCTGACAGTCAAAATCGTGATCCCAGATTTGTACTCATAATTTTCCTCTTATTTTAGATACTCTAATACTTCTGGATGTCAATGTATTAGAGATGTGAATATAATTTGGGGTTTACATTTGTAGGTGTGCAGGATCGGCACACCTTGAACATCCAGGTTCATGTTACTGTTTAAATCTGACTTGATATGTAGAGAGTAAATTTGATCTATGTCATTAGAGGGCAAGGAACTAATTAGTGTGCTTGGAATGCATTTTTACTGTTTCTTCTCCTACAGAACAGAAACAAAGTGGTATTGCTCTCTGTTTCTGTGCTACCTTCCACCTTCTCACTAACAATCTTACTGTTAATTTATTTAATTGATATTTTTTATTGTTATTTCTAATTCAATTTACATGATGATAACTTCTCTTTATGGGAGTTTACTAATCTCACTGTTTATGCCATATCCAACCCCAGCTTTCCCTCAGCCTCAAAACTTTAAATTTTGTCCATGAGAGGATGTTTACACCTTTTAATAAACAGATTATTTTAATAGAAACCTCTTTCCATTAAAGACTTATAATATCTCTGTAGCAACTACAACACTTCTTTATGTGAAGAAGGAAAACCAGGAGGGTTCCTTATCTTCTTTAAATGTGACTTGGTAAATGTGACTTGCTCTTATGGATGTCAATGGTGGCTCATAATTCAGGACACTTGAATGTCCCTGCTACTAGAAAATACTGTGATGACACAAAGTACCCTTTGGTACTTCATGGATCAAAGATTTAGGAGTCAGGAGCTGTACTGGGAGTTTTTCTTTCCTTGTCCACTTTTCCAGTTGACCTGCTTCTGCTGAGAGCTAACCTGCCCATGGAGGGATTTGCCTTCAGATGAAAACTGTAGTGCAAAGTGTTCTGGGATTCCCCATCCCAGTTTCCTGGGATAAGTGACCGCCTGTGCCAGTCCAGGTCTTTCCTCTTGTGTACCTTACTTTTGAGGGAAACCTGTATGTGAGAAAGAAAAAGGGAAAACTTCCTCTTAAGGTGAACCCTATGGTGGAACAAGCACAAGTGACTCAGTAGAAAAACAAGAGATTATAAAGCAAACTCAAAGTTGATCTTATGAGCACCGAGGTGCAGGAACTGAGATACAGAAACAGGTAAGTGTTAAGTGATAGTGATGTGTGAACTGAGGTAGCTGGTGTGAAAGCTTGCAATTCCATGTTCTCCTTACTCAGATTTTCACATACAGGGATTTTTATGTGTAAAAGAATAGTGTACAGCAATATGACTTTTAGTTGTTTACAAGAGCAGAGGAATTAACACGTTCATTTTTTCCCAGCAGAAATGTCTTTGAAATTAGTATCTCTTGAAGGACACTGATGAATTTGTCTCATAAATGGAGAGAAAAAAAAAAAAACCCTCGAAGTTCACCAAAAGATATTTGTATTTTATATTCACTTTTCTCTTTATGTTTGTATCTTCTGGGTTTTGTAGTTATTTCTATCACTCTCAGTAAATCCTTTGAGTATATGTAAGCCCCAAACTCATTTCAGCAACCCACATAGTCTGTGATGTTTTGAAGGAAAGAAATTAATCTCTGTATGTTTTAAACTGCTTAGGAGTCTTTCTTTTTTCATTGCCTAAAGTAATAGTCTTTAAAAATACACCCAAAGGGTAGATATGTAGTACCTTTGAAGTCAATGGCAGTTTACTCCAGTTGAGGATCCATGCCAAGAGTACATTTTAAACATACCTGGTCCATTTGCATCCATTTAAAATTCATTTGTACTGCTGTGGCAGGAGCAGTTTGTAAATGGAAATTGGGTCTGCTGTTAGGCATATAATATCCTCTGTGTCCTGATTGATTTTGGCTAAATTAGGGTCATGCCTCAAGCAAATTTTCTTCCAGCTCTTGTTTGTGTTGGTTCTAGGTTGTGGTTGCAGAATGGGTGAGGTAGTTTCCAGCTGGATCCATGAACCAGTCTGGGGTGTGTGGGGTTTTGCGGTGGTTTTTTTCCTATGTTGCTGGGTGTTTTGGGTTTGGGGTTTTCTTCCCAAAATTAGTTGTCAGATGGATCAGTAAGCTCCTGCAGATTTGATAATTGCTAGGTGCAGCCCAAGGATGGATTTAGCAGGAACCCTTCAGTAAGAGAGTGTGATCACAGTGTGGCTTAAGTGAATCCTGCAGGATACTTGTTTCAGCACTGATAATTGTGTTACGAAGCACTCTTCACAGAAAGCAAGCGGTCCACTCAAAGAGTGGGTTTTATCTGTCTGGGCTTAAAGCAATTGGAATAATTCTGCAGGTGAAATACATCCTACTTTTACTTGCAGTATAGGGTAACAATTCAGAATAGTGTTGGTGATGATAGAAGGAAGGTATCCTATAATGTGTGTTTTTGTAACTAGGAAAATAATTCTAAGGAGATTGCTCAGATTGCTGCAATTTGGCTACTGAACTGAACTAAAATCTTTAATTATTTAAGGAGTATGGACAAGGGGGAAACCAAGGCACACTCATACCCAGAAAGTCCATTCACCAACAGTAAATATGAGTTTTAACAGGAGATGCCGAGGCTTTTTGTAGTTGCTTTTAATTGTTGTCAGTTCTTCCCTCGTTTGCCTCCTATGTTCTATTGCACTCCCTTATTGAATTGTGCTTTAAATTGTTGTAAACTCATTGTGGCAGGAAACATGTCTTCCTGTGTTTGTACAGAATTATGCACAATGTCTGCCTTTTTGTCCTTTATTTAATGAGCTGTAAGAAGAATGCATGTGGGCATGTTGGAATCTTAAATAATTACATTTACTAAATAAACACAACATGAGAGGTCTAGTTATTGATACACACTGCTGCTTTGGTTATGTCAAATGTGGCAATTATAGTAGAGGTTTCACGATCCACTTAAAGGAATTTTATTTCTTTAATATCTGTTGTAGTGTTGATGTCCTGTCATGATAAAAAAAAAGCCTTGTTTGTCAATGAGTTGTCTATGAAACCAGAGTTTTCTTACTGGTTTTTTTTCCCTCTAGTAAATCCTGTTCATTAATTTGTTATAGACACTTCAAAATGAAATGTATACACAGATGTTACATTGTTTGATTGCAAGCTTAGATTAACAAGTTCTGGTTCATATGAGTTACATTTACTTAAGTTGCTACAAGACTTCCATTCGGTACCTAATTGCTGGAAGTGCAGGAGCTGTGCAATGTGAATGCACCAGCATTCCTCCATGTGCACATGATCCCTGGAGTTGTGTGGAGAGCCGATGTGAAGAACCAGTTGTTCGAGTGGTTATAGCTGTGGGAACAATAAGGGATTGTGCACATAAACAAGCTGCACAAATATTCCCGTCGAGAGCTGGGCTTGAACTGCTCCCAGTGTCACTGCGCTGACAGGCAGATAAGCAAGAGGACTCCAGCATTACCTTGCTGAAGTCCAACTCTGTGCACTTGAATCCAGGAGTGTGCGCGATATTATCTTATAAAGGCCATAACAGTCTGTAACCTGTAGGTGTCTTGATGTGTTTATTTATTGTACTGCTGCATTTTTTGCTTTGTTACGTTCAAAAGTGCCTTGGCCTTTGAAATGCTGACGAGTTCGGGCCCTACCTTGTGCTGAAAACTGGATTTTCAGCCAGGTGGTCTTGTGAATTTACTGAGAACCAGCCAGATTGGATGTCTCCAATGTCTGGGGGGAAAAAAATCTTTCTCATAGAAAAGAGTTACCCCTCTATTTAACCTAGTTGTTAAGCTGTGACCAGGCTTGTTTTTGAAGGAACAGAGATGCTGGAAAAACACATCTGACCTGCGAGAATGGAGAAGGTTTGAGAAGGTTGCAGTGATCCCTCAAAGCAGTACCATATGAATTGTCTCTAGAGCTGGAAGCACAACACCTTTCTCAAGTGGTGGTGTGTGTGAACTTGTCTCCCAGACTGAGCTCAAGTACTCCATTGTTATGGTCTGATCTGAGGACCTGAGGTAATAGTTCCCGGTATTTTGTGTCTTGAAGGTAGATCTTTCCCAGTAAGGTTTTGCCAATCAAAATTTATTACTTAATGGACAGTGTTTATAAATGTCTGTATAGCACAAGACCACAGGTTTAACAGGACTGTTTTGAATTTTTTTTTTTTTTTTTAGTGAAAGGTTTTAATCCTTATTGTGAGTCGTTAAAGGAAAATGTGGTAAGAAGGAGAAGATTTGAATTCATTATGAGTTTTAAACTTGTTAGGAAACGTGTCTAAAACTGTGTCTGCTGTGGGAAAGACGTATTTTAAGGCACTGTATGTGCCTGTGTTATTTTTCATGCATCTCAGTGTAGGTGATGTTAGAGTTTCTGTATCAATTGTTTTGCATTTTTACATTGAAACCATTGATTTGATTTATACAGCTAAAGGCTGTGTAGGATGTCATCTTGTTGCAGTTCTATGCTTTCAGAGCTTATCTGGGTGTGGTCTAGTATGAATTTCTCAGCTGGTATCTGACAGTCTGGTTTGCGGATTCAGTTTTGCAAGAATGAAGTTGTGGCAATCGTGCAGCCCCGTGCTGTGGAGCTCTCTGCTTCTCAGCCACACACACGGGGCTTGCCCTGCCCAGGCAGGAGAGCTGAGGCACGGAGGTCCCCAAACAGCCACTGAATGTGACCACATATGGTCTGTGTACATTTATTAGCCAAAGACAGTACGATGGCTTCTCACCATTTTCATTCTGACAGAATCCAATTTTCTGTCTCAAGGAAGAATGACTTAGTAATGTTCAGTGAACAATGTGCTCAGTGAAATGAGAGTCAATCTGCAAATCCTGTCTGTAAGAAAGATCACTGTGGCTGTAGGAAGTCCATCTGATGACTTGAAATATATTCTTATTTCTCTACATAGATTGCTTTGTTTTACCACAACAGTTTCTTTTTTTTTTTTTTGCAACTAGTTGTGGTTTTACTGATGAATAAGCCAACCACTTTGCCCTTACATACATTTTCAAATATTCTCTGAAGTTTAAAAAAAAAAGTTGAGAAATAAACATCTAAACATTTTTCCCATACCATGTTATAGTGCAATGACCTAACTGAATTTAGTATGTATCATTTTAAGAAGAGAAAACCTGTAAAGAGGCAGATGTTGAAACTGTAACTCTAAGAATTGGGGAGGAGGAGAAGGTAAGGTTCTCATGTTCCTGCAAATGTAATTGTGGTCTCTCCCCACTCTAATGGTGTGTTGCTGCATCCACCCTTCTCTTGTACAAGATGAGTCGCTTCAAGTTGGACATTGTTCTTAGCCAGCAATTACATCTGAAAGAGGCAAAGTGGTAATTCATCTAAGCCACAGAGGTCAACCATAAAGCTGATTAACCTAATGGCTTTGCTGCTCTGTTGGAAAGTAAGCTGTTGGTCTTCTGGAAGAATTTTATCTTAAGTATTTTAGAATGAGATCCAGAATAGAAGCTCTGAAATCAATATTAAGACACTTTCAAACCACAACTGTTATAATTTGATTTGATTCTTCTTTTAAACTGCTTCAGAAATGGAAAAGGATTTTGCAATTAGGGAGCAATATGACAAACTAATTGGCCTCCTGCCATAACTTTTACCAGAAATGGCTCTTTACGTTACTGGACTTACAGACTTTTACAGTGCACTTGCTGTAAATACAAGAACATTCAGTTCAGAGAAGAGGAGCATGTTGATGTGGTTGATATTCCTAAGCACTCAATTCTTTGTGTCATTAATAAATATATGTAGTCTTTATCAACTTCTATAGGATGATGAATTCAGTTGCATTCTAGCGTGTGGTCTCTTTTTGTAAAATAAAGTTCATAATGGTCACCTCATAAGTAACTGGCCAAATACTTGGGGCAAAAAGGAAAACAAGTCCAGCACTTTCTTGTGTTGTACTTGAAGTATAATGCACCAGTGATCCTCTCTTTTTGGGGAGTTGGGGTGGTTTTGGTGTTTTTCTTTGACTGTGCTTCAGAAGATGCTATACTTGGTGTACATAACAGTTCAGTTTACTTCTTCCAAACAGCACTGTGGTATGAATTTGGGTCAATTGTCATTCTTGGTCAGTACTGATTGTACAGTGTCATGCACAAATTAGTCTTTCTGGGCACTTTCTAACGGAAAAAATATAACTTCTGTGGACCTTCTGTGTATTTTTTGGTTACATGGCTAAAATTAACACTTCTGACCATGCTTTCATGATCACATAATAATCTACACTCAGACCTTGTTATTCAGCGTCTGTGTACAGGCTGTCTATGTCAATATTCCTTGATTTTGTTTGTATTCAGTTCTCTTGGAAAAGCTCTTTGCTTTGTGTGATTTGATTTTCTTCATGCGTATATTGAACTTAAAATCAAAAGTATTTTGTTCAAGTAGTTGGAGTTTGTTTTAATGATGCTGGTAATGACAACTTCATTATTAATTCTAGTACTGCATGAAGCATGGGATGGGAAGTAGATTCCATATGTTTGTATTCTAAAGCATTTTGGAAGGCGAATGACCTGCAAAGTGATATCAGCAAATGAAGTGCAGAAGTTTTCTTTTTAGAGAGTAAGTGTTGTCTGACACCTTACTGCATTAAGTCTGCAATAATGTCTACAAGGCAATGTTTACAGGTTTTTATTCCCTATTTGTTACTTTTCTAGGGATACTAGAGTTGAGAATGTTTTGTTGCAGCAGCACAGTGAGATGTCAGTGTTTCTCTTAGCTGGGATCATGTAAGTTTGGTATGAGCTAAGGTCCACTAAGCTGTGACTGCTCCAACTGAAATGGTGATGAAACTGTTCAAGAAGCTTATGTTTGAGTGAAGGGGGCTTTTTTAAAATACTTATTTTATCATTCTGAAGGTGTAGTCCTTTCTCCCTAATGATTTAATTCTGAAAGAGTTGAGTCCTCTTTGCAGCTTGGTTTCTATTCGGGTTACATGGGGTAACTCCCTTCCTTTCTCTCCCATTGTGGTTAACAGTATGTACTGCTTTGGTGTGCTTAGAAAGTTTCTGGGCAGATTTGCTACTGTTCTGTCACGTGGAAATGCATCTGGCCATATCACTTAGCAAAATCTTCTTTTAAAATATTTTTGCAGCAAAAAATTACTCTTCTGCTGAAATGTTTGCATTTGCAAACATATATACATATATATGTTCCTGTGTTCTAACTCTGCTTTTTTGATAAGTATGTTCTGTAAATGAGCTTACCTTGACGTGAAGAAGCCAATGTGCTAAAAGTCCAATGTAACAGAGAAGAAGTAGCACAGCTATATTTTTTGAGAAACAATAGGAAAAATACTGTAATAGTTTTTTAAAATCCAGTCAATACTAATGCTGTGAAATCTGAAGTGTTGAAAATATCTGAATTCCACAGCAGCTAAGTTCTTCCTGATATCCTTGTATTCTACTATTGTCTAGAATAAATGTGTGTATTTGAGCTATGCCCTCTCATTTATAGAGGGTCTTCTCTTACTGCCCTTGGAAAAAGAAAGAGAATATTTATGTACAACCTGATTATCCAAGAACTTTGTTCTTGGTGTTTTGTTACGCAACTTTAACGTCTTCCATTCTTTACCATGGTTGACAGATAATTCTCAAAATTTTTTTTGTTCTGTCTTTGATGTTTCAGTTTTGTTTGTAACTTTCAGAATACCTAGGTATTTGCCTTGTCTCTGCAGGGATATTCTATATACACAACCAAAATGGGAACTATTTGTCTTGCAAAGACTTCCGCATTTTTTAGTGTTTCATGTAGAAGTTCTTCCATATTAAGTTGTTGTTGGTTTGGATAACCTTGTGGATGGATTTCTTTCTAGATATGAAAGGTAGTCTGACACATCTGTGCAGAATGGAACTAATTTTATGCTGTTAATGTTATGTTTAATTTTATTCTGACATAGCATCATTTTTTACAGTACTCATATTTTTCTTCTAGGCAAACGGAGTGGGCGTAGTAAAAATGGAAAGAGATGCTGAAGTTGCCACCTGTTAGTCACTGTGAAGGTATTAGATCCTCAATTGGTAAGTGTCCTGTGGAATTAATGGTCTGGCTGATTGTTTTTGAGAGGGAAGGGTAACAGTTTGGTGGTGTTAATGGAAAGGATCTGTCTTGCTTCCAGTGCTAATTGGCAAAAAAGCTATTGAACTTTTAATATGATGGAGGATTTATGAGAAAATAAATTTATGAGAAGATAAAAGCTGTATCACAGCTCCTCGTTTGTTAAAGGAAACTGTTCCTAAAGGATAGATTTACAAAACCATGAATTAGAAAAGGCTCATGTTATAAATGAATGATGTGGTTATATATTTCACTCTTTTCCTTAATGTCTTGTAATAATTTTTTAACCTTTTCTGTTATTATCTTGTATTCCCCTCTTTCCAAACAATCTCATTTGCTTTGGTATTGCTATTTCACAATATTGTTGCTTTTCTGCACCCTAACCTAAATGAAACTCAACATATAATTCAATGTGTTTTAGTAAATGTGATAGTCTATGAGAGACAGATGTGACTGAAGAGTGTTTCACTATTCTTTGGGATCATTGCATATTTATGGTATCTTTGCTAAATATGTTAACGTAAAATCTTCCTGTTTCAGTGATGTTTGTTCTGACCTCAAATGGGAATGAGGACTGTGATGTTACAAAAATAAAAATAAATAAAGATCTTTACTTATTGTTTCTTTCCTAGAAGAGACTATAGCAGCTTTGTGACAAGCAGCCTATAGGAAGACTTCTCTTCAGACAGTTCTGTGATTCCAGGCCAGATTTGAAAAGATGCATCGAATTCTGGATGCAGTGGTAAGCACTGAGAAATTGGAGATGGTTACCAATAGGCAATTGCTTATATTTTGTATGTAAACATTTGATTTTTGTGCTGTCTTTGGCTGGAATAGATTAATTGTCTTCAATGTAGCTCATGCTGTGCTATGTTTTGGAT
Source organism: Chiroxiphia lanceolata (assembly GCF_009829145.1). NCBI lineage: Eukaryota > Metazoa > Chordata > Aves > Passeriformes > Pipridae > Chiroxiphia > Chiroxiphia lanceolata. The sequence continues at coordinate 10,122,224 of NC_045640.1, forward strand.
TTTTGACCGTAACAGTGTTGATAACTATAATGTTTTAGTTCTTGCTGAACAATAATTTACACAATGTCAAGGCCTTCAGTGTTTCTCATGCTGCCCTAGAAGTGAGTGGGCTGGGAGGTGCACAAGAAGTTGGGAGCGGACACAGCCAGGACAGCTGACTCCAAGGAATATCCCATACATATGGTGCTGTGCTCAGCAATAAAAGCTGGGGAAAGAAAGAGAAGGGGGGAAGTTAGAATTTGGAGTTTGTCACGCCAGCTAGCTGTTAGCATGATGACGAAGCCCTGCTTTCCTGGAAATGGCTAAATGTCCCCCTGCCAGTAGGAAGAAATTAGTTTATGTCTTACTTTGCTTTGCTTGTAATGCAGCTTTGCTTTATCAAATTGTCTTTGATTTTAAGCCACAGGATTTCTCACTTCTGCTCTTCTGATATCAGTGGGGGGAAGTGATGTGAGAGGCTGTGTGGGGCTTAACTGCCTCCTAGGGTTAGCTCACAACAGTTTAGTAGTTTTCTCTACACGTGTCTGTTTCCCTAATGCCGCATCCACGAAAATATAGTGTGATCTACCCTGTGCCAACTGTAAAGCTGTAACTTCTGATGTATGTCAAAAAACTGTCTCTATCACTTTAAGGAAAATGTTTAATATTTACTATATAATCTCTGCCGTCTTGGCATGGTCAGAGCTACAAACATGGGCATGATGGGAAAGAGAGAAGGAATTTCAGGAAGACATGCTGTTTAACTTCTTAAGCCTGAAAGAGTGTCTGTAGGATGATTATGGCTATACTCAGACTTGAAAATCTTATAAACAGAGGCTTGGAAATGTTGCAACTTGCATGGAAGCCCTAGGCTAGACAGCATGTGCTAATTAAAAACAATACAATGGAGATGGAAATTCAGGGAACCATCTATGGAAGGAGAAAAACCAGATTTTCAGAGACCAAGGGAAAAAGTCTTGATACATTTGCATCTTGGTATCTAATGCTGAAGAATGAGGGGAGGAAGGAAGTGTGCCCACAACCATTTTTGTAAAAATCCTCAGACAAAACCCTCTTTGGGAGGGGAAAAGTAATGAGAAAATTAGGCAGGCGTACAACAGCCCTTAAGAGGAGAGAATAATAGCTCAGGGCTTTTTATTCTTTGTCCCTATAGTTAATCCAAGAGCAATGAGATATAGGCTAAACTGAGATTGCTGCCAAAAGAAAAGCTTTTTTTTCTATTCCACCCATTTTTGTTCTTAATTCAGGGTAACAAATGACTAAAGAATGTAGAAATGGGGTAGTGCTGCTGCTTACATGCATCCCCAAAACACCGTATCCAAATGCAAATGCTCTGAAAGAGGGCAAGGTGTAAGGAAAGTACATGGGATTATTGCTGTGCCTCCCGCTTCACTGTATGTGCCCCTCGTGGGAGTATAAACTGAGTCACTAGATCAGCTAAAAAGGAATTTGAGTGTCAAATAAGTACAATTGCTTTATATTTGTCAATGAACCCCTATGGAATTAGGCTTCTCCCCAGATGCATTTCACCATATTTTTGTGACTCTTGGGAGCTGTTCTAGCACCAAATTCCAGAGATCAGTTTTTACACTAACTGAAAAAACTGAATTATTTTGAAATATACAACCTGTAATGTTATGTAGATTACAGCACTTCTTCTGTGAATTAATGAAGACTGTCATAACTAAAATAATTTGATGTAAGGGATGGTTTCGCAATTTACTTTTCTTTTTTTAAAATGTATTGTTTAACTTCCATTTGAAAATCACAGTGAAGAACTATGCTTGGGAATTACTGGATACACGTGCATCCCAAAACACAATATCTGTCTCCCATCTTAATTGATAGGGCTTTCTGACTCTTATATGAAGCATATGATTTCAGCAGTGTGATTATTTCAGGAGTCCAAAATCAAAAGTAGTAAAATACTGTGTTTGTCTACCTGTGCTGATTACTAAGACTGGTAAGCTCCAGCTCTTGAGAACTCTGGAGTCAGCTTGGCTTTACAGAAAGAAGAGTTGTGAAATAATTGAATATAAGTGAAAGAAATTAAAGTGAGGAATTACAGTTATCCAGTCTAGTGACTCATTTCACTAGCTGGGGGTAGGGTTACTTAAGTATGAAAAGGAATGGGTGACAGCTCAAACTTCCCTCTTAAGTTCTGTGAGTAACAGGATTAATTGGAAAGGCCATCTCTCAAACTTCCTTTTAAATTACAGTATCCTCTTAAAACATTATGCCTGACTATTTGTATTGAATTAGTGACCTCTTTCGCATAATTGAAAATGTTAAAGGTGCTAAGTGCACTGCTGAACTTTTCTGATGAACTTTTCTGTCCTGCTCAGGTTGTTTGGTAGTTCCAGAATTCCTTACCATTAGACTTTTTGTAGTGGAATGGAAGTAGCAAAAACAATGGCTTGCAACTCTTAGTGGATTGAGTACTGGGCTGAAGTGGGTGATACCATAATGTCCTCAGCAGAAAAGATGTTGATGACCTTAGTAGTGAGTCAGTGTGGGTTAGTTGTGATTAATGCAGAACTGGAGATCAGGGATTCTGTTATTCCCAGTATTGTGTGTGTGTATGTTTGGGTCTTGAAGTGTCGTTTTTCAGTGTTTCTAGTTTCTTAATAAAGGTAAATAACTTCTGATTAGATCAATCACTTGGAACTTCCTGTGAGGTTCCTAATGGTTGTTGTCTTAATATGCCCAACTGTTTTGTATGATACAGTCCTCCATTCTGGAAGTCTGCCATATATTCTTTGTTCCTAGGTACGTGCATTTACATTCTGAAATGTGAACTAACCTTTGATTGAGTTGGCGCAGCTTATGAACCTAATACAGGTTGCTGTTTGAGATTGCTCTTTTCTAACGCATCTTTCCCCGGATTTTGTGTTGTCTTTGAATGTTGTAACTTCTGATGTTTGCTTCTAGATATCCTTAAAATTATGAGTAGTAAGTAGTCCTTGGAGTTATTCAGTTTTAGTAACTGTGTGACGGTTTGTTGGTTGCGGTTTTTTTTTCCGTAAGTAGCTACCTCTGTTCAGCTGCCAGTTGTTTATCTGCAAATGCACTGTATTGCACTAGGCTGTTTTCTGCATCTCAGTATCAGATATTACTAAGTCAAAAACTGACAAATTTTGTATCTACTCAGTTTTTCAAAGAATGAAGTAGGGTTTGGTTTAGGTCTCACTTATTTCCAGTTAACATAACCTTGTAGAAAGGTGGTTTTTACCAAGACTACAGCTAAGAAGAATAGACGAAGGAAACAAGTACGGTGAAGAAAAAGCTGATAATTGTACTCTTATTGTTTTCCATCTGGATCATTGTGTCCTACAATACTACATAAATACTATTTCATTATAATTGATCTAATTTAACCTCTAGGATGCAGTTTCTATGATTGCATTTAGACTAATTGTTAGGTCTTGTATGTTTTCCAAGGTTAATTCCGTATGCTTTTCTTTTTCCTTAAGACTGTTCTTCATACGTTTCACTATATAGCCTAAAAATCTAACTAGATTTTAAGCAATGAGAGCCTTCAGTTCCTTTTATATTAAGAGTATTGTGTTATTGATGATAAAATTTACCTACCATCATGTAAAAGACTTAAGTGCCAAATAACTCTGAACATAATTTGATTTTCAATTCCATTCCCCTAGGCAGAATATGAGGTATCTTCAGATGAAAAGCGTATAGACTGTGGCCTCAAAGTTTTAGAGACGTACTTCACTAATGGGGTAAATATGTTATATTACAAAATATTTTCCCAAGAGTTTTGAAAAAAATGTCAGATAAATAGATGGAAATGTTTGCATTGTTTTTTAGTAAATTGACTTTCAAACTTCGTTAGTCCTATTTTTATCTTTCTGAGAGGTGTGCTCTAAAATTCTGCTCAATCAACTTGAGCAGAAAACTTGACTGATCTCTGCTTTTAAGACTACTATGACTACTATTTATTCTCCATTTAACACCTAAAGAAAAATTAATAACGAATTAACTCAGAATTTTGTGATCTGAAGATGAGAAATTCTTGGGTTTCTTTCAGACTTTGGTTGCTTTGCTGTATATTTGCAGAATTGCTGCAGGTTTTTGTAAAGTGAAATGCTCTTTTCTTCTGGAGCATTCTGGTTTTTTATTTTCCATGGTGATAATTAATAGCTGATTTTTTGCATTTATTAAGAGTCTCTTTTTTGATATCCAGCTGAAGCTTTTCTGTGGGTATATAATTAGACATTTGCTTTCTATGAATAGATGTTCCTTCTATTTCTCTGGTCATCTTATACAAAAGAAAGTCTTGAAGATGCCTCAAAAGCAGATAAAACCTAATTTGCTACATCTCTGCCGAGAATTTCTTTGGTAGTACCATAAGTCACATGCAGTTTTTTGCAAAACATCCCTCCCCCCCAGATTTCTTTGGTCTGGTTTGAAATAGTTTCCCAACTTGTGTTTATGTTTCTTTCTCCTTTTTTTCATCTTGCCCAGGGAAATAGATGACTTGTTTTTGTGGTGGTAGACTTATGGAAAGAAAAAGAAATTTGACTTATTGCCAAGTTTGTTTTCCCAGATACTGAAGTAGTAAATAGCTGGAATAGCTTTCAATACATTTTTCTGTAATAGGGAATAAATAAAACTTTGCTCAAATATGACTTTCTTGATTTTTCTTGTTAGTCAAACCATTTCTTTTCCTGTATTAAGATTTTATTTCATGTTGAATACAAAACTTTTTCCATTGATTTAGAAAATTGCTGTAATTGTTGCTTTTCTTTCTTTTTATTATGTCAAGTCTGCAGCACACTTGCCAGAAATACCTCAGGAAACAGTAAATGAATGTAAAGCAAGACTGGAAAAGAACCCTTCTAAGGATCTTTTTATGGACTGTACTAGGTAAGTTAAAAATGCCTAGTGCTAAGTTTGAGTATCACGAGAGAAATTCGTGTGTTTCTAAGAAAAATGGAAGATGAAGTTGTTACACCCAGAAGTATTTGGTCTCTGAAATGAGCATAGGTAAGAAATTTGGAACAGATTTATCAGAGAGCTAGGTTTCCTTCAGATGTGATTTAGATGTTTGACTTTTGCTGAGCTTTTTCTTTAATGCTATTTTTGCATAAAATCACACTGGTGTCTGCTACCAGGTATTCTGTTAAGTTAAATAGTGTTTTTCTTATTATATTCTTACCTTTTGAGTGACTTCTTTCCATAATGAAGGTACTCATTGAAATGTGAAGTTGTAAACTGGAACTGAAATCGTTTCTGAAAACAATTTTACACAGTTTAAGGTTCTTGAAAACAGGTTGAACTGAGGCCAACAGTTATGTTCCACTGAGATGACTGACTAGAGGATCTCTTGTGATAGTTAACAGTAAAGAATACAACTTGGTTTTGTTCTGAAGTCGTGGACTAGGATTTCACACCGTAGTAGCAGGGAGGCTTTTCTTGGAGGGATGATACATGTTTACGAGTGTTACATGTCTTTTGAAGCCTTTATGTTTCTCATATTTCTGGTTCTTCAAGGCATGCTTGATCATGTCTGAAGGATTGCTTCATGTTTTGTCACTGCTTGGGTCATCTCCCTGACAACAAAATAAGCATGCTTTATAACAACCTGAGATTAAAAGGTTGAAAGGGATGTGTGAGAAGACCTAGTGAAACATGTCTCAAACGGAGTATCTCATGTAGGTCATCCCCTTTCCTCTCTGTGGTAAATACCTTTATACAGGTTGAATTAATTGTTTCCTCCATCTTGGTGGTTTCATTTAAGGGAATGATAAGGTGCCTGGTGTTCAGGTATGGATATGGCATTTAGTACTTCAATTTCGAATCCTAGAATAAAATTTCATTTACCACTCTCCAAAGAATGTGTGAAACCTTTTAGATACTTTCAGACATCATATTTGTGAGGTCATTCATGCGTAAAATAGCTGCCGAGAGGCTGATATTTGGGTGGGTTTGAATATATGTTGGTAGATTGATAGCATCTCCTGCTTCATTGTTTTTTTTTTCAGAATAAGATGGGTTTTATTTTTCTGTTTATTTCCTGCTAGAATTGTCCATGAATACCTAAGCAAAAGACCTTTTGAAGCTTACCAAGAAAGTGTGTATTTTTCCCGTTTCTTTACAGTGGAAATGGCTGGAAAAGTAAGTTTATTATAATGTTTGCATTATAATTTAGTTTTGCTTTGAGACAAATTCTGCTTGTTATGCTAGAAATGCTGTAAAGCTCTAATGAATGACTCTGCCTGTCTAAGAAATTGTGATCTGGAAGAAAAGATGTAAAGGATGATGTTGATGGGACAGCAAGAGAACCAGTACTCCAATGGAACTATCTGTCTGGTAGTGTTTAAGTGGTAAATTTGTATTGGGTAAATGGAAATTCATTATCATATAAATATATGTTTGGCTGTCAAGTGTGCAATGGAATACCAATATTGCTTGGGAATGCTCCCATCCTTAGTTTCAACCTTGTCTAATTGGTGGTTAATAAGCAGATTAATCTAGTTTTATAATCCACTGGATGCTTGGATAACTAATCAGTTTTTTAGGGCAGTACAGAGACAGATCTAGTACTTACAAGATGGTAAGATTTATATATATTTTAGAATCTAGTTTTGGGCTTTAAATCAATACTAAGTGTCTAGACTCTTTCAGAAGGCTAAGATAGCTACAAAGTGATTCCAGTTCAGCCCTGTGGGTAATGTGATCACATATTCAAACATTAAGGTGCTTGAGCATTATTTTTGTTGTAAATTCCAATACCCAATGTCTTTATTTTACTGAATTGGTAGCAGAAACCAGTAAGAGAACTAGAGAAGTTCTTCAAATTCTCTACTAAATGAACCTCCATGTGTTGTCCTGAGAAAAAACCTGCATTAACAATGAATACTCATTTGAAACAGAATGCAGAAAAACCCACTACCATGGAATAGCCCTGCTCTGACACATTTGGGAGAGTTTTAGCATAGAATGGTTAACAGCTCTACTGCCTCCAGTTACCTGTTCTTCTTCCACTACATCAACACCTTAATAATTCAACTCTTGAACTGCTCTTGCATAGCACAACTCTTTCTTTTTTGAAAAAGCAAGGTAAAATGAGAAGTGGTTTATCTTTTAGATGCTACATTGTAAGCATGGTGTGATTGCAATGCATGTCAGCCTACTGCAGCTAAGGGAGCAGCAGGACATGAGAAATTATCTGTGATGAGAACACATAAGGCTCTAACTGTAAACACAAAGGGCCAAGCTGACCAACTCTTCTTCCTGCTGTTGGGGGTATCTGGTGACCACATGAGGGAGCCCACGTTTCTAAACAGAGCACCCCTTTTCGTTTGAAATTCAGCTTATTACAGTGCTGTCTTCATGAGGCAAAGGCAACATTTGTTCAGAATATGTCATAGAACAGAAAGGAGAAAATCAAGACAGACCTCGGGATGGGGAGGGGATTACTGGCGTTTGTGATTTCTGTTGCAGTAATTGTTTCTTTCTGTTAATCAGGCAACCAGTAACCAAACACACGTTTAGGCATTACCGAGTCCTAGGCAAAGGTGGATTTGGAGAGGTGAGTATAGAAGTATCTTTCTGTGAGGCAGTTCCTAAGAAAAAAAGAAAGGTTAATACAGAGGAGAGGCTGTTTAAGTCTTGTCTCCATCAATCTACATTTGACACGTCACCTGGCAAACTGTTGTCAGTCTGAACTGTTTTCTTTTAATGTGTTAGTTTCAGAATTGTGGGTTGTGCACAAAGTTGGAGAAAACTTCCACTGACTGACAACAGTTGCTTCTATTTAGAAATTTCATTTGGCAGTGAAAATTTAGTTTGTATTTAATAATTATATAGAATATTTATGAACCTAAAATAAAATCTATAGATTTTATTAATTCTATTTATAATTAATGGAACTTTTTCCTCCCCTGTGTATTTTAACCAGAACCCTATATTGAAGGGGAAGTAGGGTTACTAAATTACCATAATCTTTCACCTGTTTGATTATGATGTGGATATTTGTCCTCTGTCCTGCTTGTCTAGACACACACTGTTATCACAGTCAGTTGTTTCACTAACACAAGATCCACAGTTTTCCTGAATTATTCAACCCCAACAGAAATGGGTTTGCCTCTGTATAATCACTTCTTCTATTCTGTTCCAACATTTGTGACCCTTTAAAGTTGTTTCATGAGTGAAAGCTCTGTATTGATGCTTACAGATCATCATTTTCTGAGAACTTGAAAGAGTTTGAAAAGAAAATGAAATTATTTAAAAATTCTTTAAAATAAAAACTCTAAATAAGTCCCTAGCATCTCTGACACACCATCCTTCTTTTTCAGGTGTGTGCCTGTCAAGTACGGGCAACAGGAAAAATGTATGCTTGTAAAAAGCTAGAAAAAAAGAGAATAAAGAAGAGGAAAGGAGAATCAATGGCCTCTAAATGAAAAAAGAATTTCTAGAAAAAGTGAATAGTAGGTTTGTAGTAAGTATCTACTTCTGATCTTATTTTCAGAAATGTGTCTCTATTTATTTTCGTTCAGTTTCTTCCAGGACCTTATGGGCACAAGACTCATTTTTTAATGATTTAGAGATCGCATGACTGTGAGAAAAATCTTGATACAATAATAAGTATGTTTTATGTGTTATTGTGGGTAGTTCTGTTCAGAGGACTTTTTTTATCTAATATTGAATTGGTTTCAGTCTGCCTGCTTTTTTTCTCACTTACAGCCAGAACATTTAGTGTATTTCAGCATGCTGATGCCACCGAAAACTTTGTCCTCTGTTTAATAGTGAGTTTCTATATCCTTGGGTATTTTTGTAGCGTTTGTTACTCTATGCTTATTCCAAGATAAACATGACATTTTAATTGTATATTGATTCAGATTATATTGCTTTGCTGTGTGCTAAGGCTTAAAGAGGTGTCTTGGATGTGAAACAATCAACTTTTTAATAGAAATTCCATGGAATGAAAATCTTAGTTTTAATACTTTAACCTGATGCTATTATGTGTATTATGGTCTCTTAGTAGCTCTAATTACTAAGCAGTGAAATAACTTAGAATGAGCAAAGATATACCAAGTAAAATTTATCCCAGGTAATGTTTACTTTTTAATTGAAATGTTGTCATCTAAATGTTAATTTAAAATGCATTCTGCTTTGGTTTTAAATCCATTTACTGATAAATTTTGTGTTGCTGTTGAGAGAGGATTTTGAAGTACCTGTTTCAGAGGATAGTGAAAGTTATTTATAAATATATATGTATAAAAATGTATGTATGTATTTTCCGATAAGCTTTATGTATTAAAAAAAATCCCATACAATACTGCCAGCTAAAAGAAAAAGTAAGAACCTGCTGGCCAGATACATTAATATTTTAAACTATTGCAAATTATGCTTTTGTATAAATATGCTAATGTTATTTTTGCACAAGGCTTCTGGGCTTGAATTGATTGAAACTGAATCCAGAAAGTACCTGAATTGATCCATGAATTACTATAACAGTGAAACTTCTATTTTTGAATGACATTTTTTTCAGCATATGTAAATACTCTAAATCAATAATTGATCAAAGTCAAAATTGAAATCAGTTTATAGAATTGAGCACGAGTTATTTTTCACTTGCTATTCAATGGGGTTTTTTTTGGTGCAACAGGAAAGATGTGGATCTCAGATCTGCAGTAATACTGGCTTGGGAGCGGGTAGATAATTTGTCATGCCTGTATCACAAGTAAAGTCATTAATAGCTGGACATATCAATGAAAACTCCAAATAGGAATCCTTGCCCCAAGTAGCTGATTTCTGTATTTATTTCGTTTTCTTAATTAGTGTTCGATTATGCTTCCAAACGAAGAGTTTGGACCTATTACTGAATTAGGGCCATTATTTACTTGTATTGCATTTAAAATATATTTATTGAGTAAAAAAAAAAAATCCTACTGATTTTAACCCAGCTAGCTTACCTAATGAAAGCTAAGTATATGTTTGAATTCCATTGCTCTTAGTACGAGTTAGGTTATCTTTGTAGGTAATTTTGAAGATCCTGGCAGATAATCATCAGCAGAGCTGAGCCTTTTCTATTGAAAATGAATTTGTAACTTCAACAGCATATGTTAAATTTTGTAATATATTACATTGTGTTAAAGTGGGGTGGGTTTTTTGAGTTCACAGGTTTACTTTAAAAGTTTAAATCCACTTTAAAACTTTTACCTAAAACCTGAAAAAATCCTGTATTCTTCCTTGCCTATCAGCACCACATTCCAAATACAGGGAGAAGAAAGACTATAAAGAACTGTACTGAGTCTTTACTCTTGACAAGTTTTCAATAAATATGCAGTCACTTGGAGGGTTAGAGATAGAAACTACACATTTGATCTTAAATAATTTCTTGAGTTTCTTTAATGTAGGGCAATTTTGAGTCTTGTAGAAGTTCAGGAAGATGGTTTGGCAATGCAAAATTCCTGAGGTACTGATAAAATAAGTAAATGGGCATGTTGTCTGGACAAAGAGTAATACAGGTAATGTGCAGCTGAGGGGCATCATCAATAACTAATTTTCTGGATGGAGCTCTATGGTGTCTAAACAGATTTTCATAAGTTTTTGTCTGGTGGTGTAGGGTTTGTCTATACAGGCAATTAGTCTGTATTCCTTTGTGTCTTCAAGTTCTCTGCAGGAGTGATTTTCTACTTGCCTGTTTTTTTATTTTTGTTTTAAAAAAGGGATTCACATATTGATTGTATTGGAAAAAAAGAGCTATAAATTGTTTTGGAGTCTGTGAATGACTAATGGTCCCCTTCTCGCCCTGCCCCATTTTTAGGTTAGTTTATCCTATACGTACGAAACGAAAGATGCCCTGTGTTTAGTATTAACCATAATGAATGGAGGGGATCTGAAGTTTCACATATATAACATGGGAAATCCTGGCTTTGATGAAGAAAGGGCTATTTTCTATGCTGCAGAACTGTGCTGTGGCCTGGAAGATTTGCAGAGGGAGAGAATTGTTTACAGGTGAGTATTATCTGCAGTCACTGGTACCTTTCCATGTCTGTTCAGCACTGAATGTATTAATTGTTTTCCACTAGAACAAGTTCACAGTAAAAGAAGCAAAAAAAAATTCTTGTCCTTTTCGTGGCATGTCCTTCAGAATTACTGATCTTATTTGTCTTCTTACTGTTAATTTAGGTCTGGATGCTTGATACGTTTTAAAATATTATAAAATTGATTCAAGGTTTGTTTGAAAAATGAAAATAAGTTATGCTTTATGAAGCAAATTAATTTTTAATTCAAGTAAGTTTTAGGAATATGGGATTGTACTCCTGCCCAATCCAAAGTAGTTCACAGAAGGCTATAGAAATCCCTGACTGCATTGCATGTTGTGATCATGAGGGTAAAATGATAGTCATAGTCCATATGAAAAACTTCTTCTGTTTTTATTTCAGGTTCCTCCAATAAACACATTATTGCTTTTGAATTAATTAAACTATCAGAAGCTTTCTGCATTGTAATTGAGATTGTATGATCTTACTGCTGTTTTCTGTACATACATCATTTAACCCCTGGTATGCATCAATATTACAGAACAAGCAAAACAAACTTCATGGTGGACCAAGAATGCTTTCTTTATATTCCTACTTTGTAATACCTAGTACGAATTCTTTCAAAGAAGATCTAAAGTCTAACTTAATATAGTGAGTCTTAGTCTTTTCCCTCCCCAATACAGAAGACCAACACACACACACAGAGCAGAAAGCAGCAGAACCACAGAGTAAATCAGGCTTCTGTTGGTGGTTGGATGTGGTTCCCTAGAGAATTTGGCCAATCTTGCGATGTCACACGGTGTGTTTTGGCACAGATGTAGGAGGGAAGCTCAGATGAAAGATCTGATCGGCTACAAGTAGGTCATTTCACATTGCCCAAGTGAAAACAAAACTGTTTGTTTAAAATACGAAACAACAACAACAGAAAACTCCAAACAAAACCAAAACCCCCAAACCACAGCCCTCCTGTTTAAGCCCAACTTTTTAGCTATTTGCCTACAAGAAGACCTTCAAACACATATGTCAAATCCTAGTGTTTTCTGTCTTTGATTCCAGATCTTGGAGTGGTCATGCTTTCTTCTGGAGCAGTCTTGATGGCTAGATCTCTGCCCTGTTTGGTGCTATTATATAATCAGTTTCCAATTATTAAGAAATCACATTAGCTTAAATTTATGAGCATGGAAAAAAGTGGTTTCACAACCAGTTCTGAGTAAAATTGTCTCTTAATTAGAAGCATTATTTTTAGTCTTCTGCTCATACCGAAATGAAGAAGTGAGAGACAGTTACCTGTACTTGTGTTGGAAACTGAAGAATTTATAAACTCAGAGGAAAAAGAAGGTCTTAAATTTAATCATAATACCTGGGAGTCTTCAGAATGTCACCAATTAGTGATGTGTTACACAATCAAAATTCTCTATCTTGCATTTTAATGGAAATAGATTTAAGCAGCAATACAGTGATTAAATATGTTTAGTAAAACAAAGAGGTGGGAAAATTTGTCATAATTATTTATTCTCACTAAAGAAGTTATGGTGGCAACCTCCAGTCTTAATGTTGTTGTGGAAAGGGAGAACATAATGAAGCACATATTCATTGATTCCGTGATTTATTTTTCAAAATTACGGTAACTAGTATTTTACATTCTCCAGGACAAGAAAATACAGAAGGAAAGTTTTTCTTATATTTGCTGTTCCTCTGAAATTAGAAATAGTTCTTTTTCTTGTTGCCATATCTCAAAATACCTTACTGTGTTTGTTTTCTAGCTTTAAAAGATATTTAACTCTTTTTAGACAAATAGCTTAACCTGTTAAGGTGGATTTTAATTCTGTAACATACTGTGGTAAAATATTTTCTTGAAAATGGGTTTTTGTGTCTGTCCATCTAAAATGGCAGTTTTAGTGTAGGTCAGTCATGTTAAAATGTATTATAAAGGTATTATATTTGGGATTTGCTGCCATCAGTGGCAAAATGCCTCATACAGTGGAAAAACATACCCTAATTTTCCGTTGATACTGGTTTTCTTCTGTGTACTTCTTGTGTCTTTTTCCCAGTTATTATTGTATTTCCAGCAGTGGTGTTAGGACTGTCTGTAGGACCCTGGAGTCAGTTGAGCCATTTTATTATGGGGTTCCCACTGGATTAAAAGAACAGATGTAGAACTGGAAGGAGGACCCTGCCCTGCCCGGTGACAGCAATTGAGCCGGTTTGCTTGTTCAATGGGAGCTTGTGAAACTATCTGTGACTTCCCATATGGTGCTGATGTTAAAAAAAACAAACAAACAGACAGACAGAGGCAGTAGTGGAGCTATTCATCCATCTGCTGCATTTAAAGTCTGGTAATACTTAAAGCTAAGTCAGTTTTACATAAGTCAGAGCGAGGAACAAGTGCCTGCTTTCCAAAAGGGACTTAATTGCTGGAGTTTCCCTGCAGGAGTTATCCATCTCCTAAAGGATGGTAGTGGTTTTATCAGATAAGTTGCTTGAATACCTAGATTTTCCTCACAAACCCATGTACATACCCACAGTGCCACTGAATATGCCTGGAAGCTAAAAATGAGGCTCAAAGACCTGTTGAAGCTGTAGTGGATAAGCAGCTCTTTGCCTGCCTCATGCCTCTGCTCAGAGCAGACATCTGTGCAGTGAAATCCAGGAAGGGTTTCTCTCTAGAAGTTTTCTCTGTAGGAAGGCTGGTGTTAGCTGTGGCATAAGTAGACTAGTGCTTGTCTAGTCCAAATTAAAATACAGAATTTTATTCAAGTTTGTTAACAAACTTCTTAGTTTTGTGAGCTTTGCAGTCATCCAGCCTTTCTCTGATTCATAAGGGAAAGCTGCTGCCTCTGTTGATAGAATTACATTGCCACCTCTCACTCTGAGTTTGGTCATCCAGTGCAGGGTGTCTGTGTATTCCAACAGAAAGTGAGATTTCAACCTCTGTTGTGGTGTAGGAAGGGAAGAGGGAGAAGGCTGATAGCCCAAATCTGGCATCCCAGGAAGGACTAGGACTTGTAGCTGAATGCTTCCAAAAGCTGCCTTCTTTGTGCTGCTAGGTCAAGAAACTAATAGCATTAAAGAGATGGAATTTTGGCTGGAAATGAGTTTTACTATGGACTAACCAAAATCATGTCAGACCACAATAAGGTTCTACTGAGCAGAAGATGTTGCTATTGAGTATTAGGTTTTAGGTTGGGCTTTAATCAGCCGTTTTGGAGATGGAAATCTTTAAACTTGTTTACTTGAGTTAAATTGAGCATATAGTTTGTGCTTTAAAGTAGATGTGTTTCTACCTAAAGTTTGAGCTGAATTTTCTTCTGCTTTTTTGATACTGATGTGGAGTTTTTAATTTTTTGGGTTTTTTAAACTCTGATCTATCCTGATTTCTCTGAGATTGTAGTATCATATCTAACATCAAATTATTAACATTATGGGGGTTGAATAGACTTAAAAGCATTAGAAACAGAGTATCTTTCTGACTTCTCCATACAGTTAATCTAATAAGATAATGAAACTTTAACATGAATAAACATATTTCAGAACAAAAGGAAAAAAGTATATAGATTTCTTTGTGAACAAGTTGTATGTGTGCATTTTGCTCTCATTTAGAATGTCAGTTCTAGAATCATTCTTGCTAAAATTGCTTCTTTTACATTATTCAGTCTTTTCTGCTTGTATAGATTAACTGTTCTTGTCGCAGTTATATGTATACCCATATATGTACATATTGTTTTTAATAATCTACTCCAATAATAACTGACTTTTTAGCCGAGTACTGGTTTTTACTTCTGTATTTCTGGCTTTATGATATTTATGATGGAATAAATCTAAGAGACTGTATTGCAGTCATATACTTTCTGATGGACAAATATGTATATATAGTATACATTAACAGTATACATTATAACTGATTATCTACATTATTATAATTAATAATGTGCATTATATATTTTATGCATATATTTCATGCCTATATGTGTATGTATGTATAAAAGTTCTCAATAGAATTTGCTAGAAGATGAATCCTATAAGTAACCTCTGAACAGCTTCTGATTCAGCTTCAATGATTCCCCAAATTTTCATTGTGTGTGGGGGAATCCAAACATCCCATTGAGTTTCTTCTTTTGTTCTGAAAGTACAAATGCACAATATGATGCAGAACTCCAATACTGAATTAATTGCTCTTTTACTATTTCCTGAGTTTTGCTAGCATTTAATAGCTAAAAAATGTTGCTTTTGAAACTTGATGCTTACAGAAAAGTGATAGAGACTCCTAGAAATTTGATTGCAAAGAATCCTAGCTAGATGCAGTCATCCAGCCTTTAGAAATTGCATATCCAAATTAAAGGAGTGGAGTTTGAATGGATGTGCTTAGTCTTGAGAATATGAATTTTTGTTGATATTCTGACACCCTGGGGTGGAATATAGCAAGTGGTCAGCATCAAACTGCAGCGAACACCTGTGTTTTATAATTTGAGAGTTGTATTGCTGATATTCTGAGGAGAAATATCTTTCACCTGTGAGCACAAATTTGGGTGTAAGTTGGTGGTTCCTTCATATCAGGATTCAGAGTTGTGTGGAGAAAGTTTCTCATCCATGGAGCATAAATTGCTTTTGTTAATGTAAATGGATTAGAGAGCTGGGGGAAAGTGGATCTGGAGTTCTCTGATTAAACTGTTTGTATTACAGGCCATCAACGTCACAACTCTTTCTTGTATGTGGGTGGAAAAGTTGCTTCAATCAGAACCAAGAAATCTTATGTTGCCTTTGTGGCACTTGATGACGAATAATTTTGCCTTTGTTTAATTCACATTTCTGTTGTTTGATTTGTAGAGACTTGAAGCCTGAGAATATACTTCTTGATGACTGTGGTATGTAAAAATTAAAATTAATTTTGAAATAAAGATTTACACCTCCTAATTAATACTGTGCCAGAAATCAAAGGGATTTCCTCATGATGAAAGGAATCTTAACTTTAATTAGCAATGAAAAAACTTCCCTTGCTTTTTAGAAGAGAGGGGAAAAAACTTGATCAACGATGATGTTTGAAGGGTTAAAAAATGGCTACTTTTTCCCATTTGCTCCTCTTTCTCCTTCCTTCTCTTGATTTAAGATGGCTAAAACTTTTACATGGATTTGTTTTGTTTGTCTTTTCTTCAACTATGGAAACACAGTTTGTTAGATGTGGGGCCAGAACTTTACTTAGTAAACCAGAATGTGTAGTCAGTAAGAAGAAAAGAAATCTGAAGCATTTCTGTTTGTAAGATTTCAACTAAAGGAGTTCTCATGGTCACTAGTGCTTATGTGACTGGAAAGAATCAAGGAAGTACAAACAATATGAAATGTTTGTAGTCTTTTGTTTTTCAGAAGCCAAATTAATCTTCTTTAATGACTTTGTATGCAAGTCATTACCAGAATCTTTTGAATTGACTGTAGAACATGTGCAGCAATTCTCTCCCAAGCTGTGGGTGAATATTACAAGTTTGTTCTTGTAACTGCTGAGCATTTTAGTTAAGGAAAAACTGTTCTTGAAGTCATTAACACAGTATTTTTTTTTAAAGTCAGCATGTTCTGACTGATAAATTTCAAGAAAGATGATGCTTGGGAGAAGTCCCTTTCCAAGACCTAAAGGTTTGCTAGACATCAAATGCATTCTTTAATTTTTCTCTCCAGTAGTGTCTTGCAAAAGCTGACAGCTTCTTTGAGGAAAAATGTAGCCTTGCAGGACTGCATTAGAATGCTCTCTCTCTGCCAGGGATATTTTGATCCAGTTCCAAGGAGCAGAGGAGACTAATTAGAAAGTCGCTTCAGGAGCTCAGATCGTGCACTTGAGAAGGGGTTCATCAGATGTCAGAGAACAGAAGAGCATCTGAATGTGTTTAAAATGGCATTTGGTGCTCCGGAGCGTTATTTCCAACCAGTATACAGAGAGGCACTTGACTTTCTCTACTCTCTCTCTCTTCATCCCTTGGTTATCTGTCATGTGTAAATCAGAAATTAATATGCTGTTAACTTATATTGATGCTGTAGAGATTTTTGAATTCCAGAGCATGTATGCACAAAGACACTTGGGCATTGGAATAGGCTGCCCAGAGAGGTGACGCAGTGTCCACTCTAAACAAGAGTTTAAAAAGCCTTGCATGCTTTGGGCTGGCTGCTTGCTCAGAATGTTGTACTAGAGACCTTCTGAAGTCCCTTCCAACCTGAATCATTCCATAAATTTGGGTATTTCTGTAAATGACAGTATCCCTGTCTGTTAGAACCAGTAGTATAAATGTGTGGGGTTTTTTTCTTTTTCCCCAATGGATCTTTTTTCTGCTATAGATGATTGGCAATATTTTCCTTTAAAATTGAAAATATAATTGTCCTTTCTTCTGTCTAAACTTGTATATTTTTATTAAGGAAGTACCTTATGCATTTTTACAGTAAAATGTCTTACCTTGAAATGTCTTAAATGTGGTTGAAACAGTTCCTGAGTCTGTCCAAGAAAGAATGGTATCTGTCCATGGGAATTTGAGGGAGGGTGGGGTGAATTTATTCCCACTGCCCTTCTTGGACTGGTTCCCTATCTGAGCAGTGCTGGTCATGAGAAATCAGTATTCCACCATGTGATTTCTACATCGTAGGTACTGGTGTAAATGTGTGACTAATAGAGACAGTAATCAGCTTGAGAAGTTTGGCTGATAAAGTGAGGTAGAAGCTGTTATCTACTTAGGAGTGATTCATGAGAAGGGAAAATCCTACTATATGACATGTACATATAAATAATTCTAAGTAGGTTATTGACTCAGCTGCTTTTGTTTTGGGGTGGGAGTGGGAATAGCAATTCTGAGTACTCATGCTTGGCATTATTAGAGTACTCTGTGAGAGGAAAACTGGGTGTCTCAGTACAGGCTACAGTCTTCTCACATTTGGAGTAAGTTAAGGAAATTTTGAAGCTTTATTAGGAAGTCAGCTAAGTTTTTGTGGTGGGAGTACAGAATGGAAAAATACAAGTGTCTGATGCATAGGTACAGAATCTGAAACGAGCAGTCATCACTTGCATTTGTCCTAGAGCAGCAACCTATGCCAAAGCTAGGAATTAGAGTGCTCAACAGCAAATTTTTTATGTATGACCTTCAGGAAATCAGTTAGATCTATGCCTCTTTTTCTTTACATATTTAAGGAGGAGCTTAATAATAATAAAACATCACTCCTTTCTACTTAAGTTAAATAAACTTAGTGATATGAGTATATGAATGTTTTTGATATTTTGGGGTGGGTTTTTTTATGAAGTGTTGTATGGAAATTTTTTCAGTGATGACCCTGTATTATTTGCTGACTATTTATAATTTATTTTAACATAAATAGGTCATATCAGAATTTCAGACCTTGGATTAGCTGTGCAGATTCCAGAAGGAGAAACGGTCAGAGGTCGAGTTGGGACCGTGGGTTACATGGGTATGTAAAGTATCCTTTGCTTGTTACATTTTACCAGAAAATTTGCTCCCGTCAATATAACAGTGACTTGTCCAGAGAACTGTATTTGGCCTGGATTACTTACTAGACATGTTATGAGAAGAAGAACGTGGTAGATGTTAGTAGTCAATTTTAAGCCTACTGATAAACTTGAAAACTTAACTGAAAATTCTAGCTTTAGGTAGAACTTCAAGAAAGCACCTAATTTTTTTCTAAGATTCAAAGAGATTTAGCATCACAGGTAAGCAGGTGGATTACTGTGACAATACATTTCTTTCCAAGCTTTGGAAAAACTTATTCTTAGTTTGTAAACAATACTGGACTTAAGCATTAAAGAATTTTAGTTCTTCTCTTGGATACAAACAGAGTCCTTACTGTAAAAATTAACATTTCTTCAAAGTGCAGAGAAGCTACACAAACATCTCTGCACAGAGCCAGAAGGGTAACTGAGAGTTTTTCCGATATTTTATTAGTCAATTTAAAGTGAAATGTCATGGATGTGTGTTTGGTTTTGTTTTGTAGCTCCAGAAGTGCTCAAAAATGAAAAGTATACATTCAGTCCGGATTGGTGGGGTCTTGGCTGCTTGATTTATGAAATGATTGAAGGACAGTCTCCATTCAGGAAGCATAAGGAAAGGGTCAAACGGGATGAGATTGACCGGAGAGTAAAGGAAGACCAGGAAACATATTCAGACAAGTTCTCAGAGGAGGCAAAATCCATCTGCAGGATGGTGGGTGAAGAGATGTAGAGGTTTGAAAATTAAATTTCTAATCCTTTTAAAGAGATCAACTACACTGTTTTAATGTCTTCATTCAGAAGGGAAAGCTGCATAAATTGATTTTTCATCACATGATTGAAATGGTCCAGTACTGTTAGGACCACATGTAATTATAGATGGAGTACAACAGCTCAGCTTGGATACAGCATGGGAAGAAGTGGCTAGTTTGCTCACCTAAAAGAGTATCTACAAAATAAGAGCTTTTTTTTGTCTTACCTGATCTTAAATTTATACAGAAAGCTTTCTGTACTAGTTTATGCAAAATATGTGCATTACTTAAGCCCATTGGAAAAAAGTTAGTCTATATTTCCTGAAAGAAAAGTCTACTGAAGCATCTGTACTGTAAAATCTACTCAGCGTAGCATCAATTAAAATATTCTCATATAACTGTGGGTATAATCTTCAAATGGTCTGCTTTCAGGGATTCTTTTGTCTACTGAAAATATATTTGTTCCCACAATGTTGTCATTTGGACTTCCAGTTTGTTTTGATACTTGATAAATTTTATCTAATAAAAGGCCAAGTAGCAAAATAAACTTATTGAAAGACATGGTATGTAGAATTTTTTTAATTGTGGGATTATATCATGTATCAGCTTTTTTTCCCATGTCTTTGCAGTTACTTGCTAAAAATCCAGGGGAGCGACTGGGTTGCACTGAAGATGGAGCTGCTGTTGTAAAGCAACATCCTATTTTCAGGAACATTAACTTCAAGAGGCTGGAAGCAAACATGTTAGAACCTCCATTCTTGCCAGATGTAAGTAGGTGAGACAGATTTGATTAGTATCTAAAAAGGCAAGAACTGTCATAATTCTATGTCAGCAATCATATGATCCCAGAGAAACCTTTAAAATTAGTTAAATTGGCAGGAGAATGCCACTGTAGCTATTAAGAGCTAATTTTTTTGTATCGTTTCATCTGAGATCACTATTTACAATAGTGGCATTTCTCTAGGGAGCTTTTAAGGACTAAGAAATCAGCTGCAAAGTCCACTTCCATAGTTCAGATGCAGAACAAATGAGAAATATACTTGAAGAAAATACTCTGGAGTTGAAAGGAGGGTGACAGAAGATGAATGAACTATGACAACCGTTAAGAAATCCAGGGAAGGTTTTGATACTTCCTTTCCGTTACTTGCAGGATGGATGAAATTGTTCAGGTGCCTTGTCATGAGATTCTTTTAAGTTTTCATATTTCTGCTTTGTAGCACAGTGTAATTTGGGGATCAGCACTGTGAAATATAAAATTGCAGGTATTTCACTCCCTTTTTGCTCATATAGAAAAACAAAACCCAACCAAAAAATACCCAACCCCAAAACTTTAATGAATCAATCTTGTCTTGTACTGCAGCCACGTGCTGTATATTGTAAAGATGTCCTGGACATAGAGCAGTTCTCAACAGTAAAAGGAGTGAACCTGGATACTACAGATGATGACTTCTATTCCAAGTTTGTTACGGGTTGTGTCTCCATCCCTTGGCAAAATGAGGTAATGTATATTTCTTAAAAGATTATTTTCCTTAGTACAACAATATAGAGGATTTAATAAAGGATATAATTAGTATTGATTTTCTCTTCAAGATGTAATGAAGTTTCTGCTTTAGACTTCCTTGCTTAAAGACTTCAAAAAGAAAGTTTTTCCCAAAACATAAGCAGCTTGCTAAAAACTGAGATCTATGGTAAATTTTCATAGATAGAGTCTGACATCATGTCATCATAGATACAGTGTTCAGAACAGTGTTTAACTTCAGCAGGACCACCTTTTCCTTGTTCTTCTGTCACATGTTATTCAGTATTGCTGTTCACAGGAGAGAGATGGAATGCTCTTCCAAGTGTTCAGAAGCAAATAGGCACAGTGCAAGTTTTTTGTATATAGTGGCTGTGTATCAATAGAGGATTCAAGTGACACAGTAATACAGAATTGCAGACTCACCTTTCCAAGGTTTCAAAACAAACAATTGAATATCAGTTGAGTCAGACTTTTCTCTTAGAGCTTTTTCATGTGCCTAGTGAATGACTATTCGAGTATTCTGCATAGAATACTAGAATTTTACTACCTCTTCATGCAGTTCAAATCCTCTTTACCATTTCAGCAAGAGCACTCAATAACAAATCTTTAAAATCACAGTGGTTATGACTGCCTTCCCCCTATTATAAGGTGTTAGTTGAAATTAGTATTGTCTTGAATTCTAGAGGTGTAGTTTCTTTCCCAGTATGATTGATTTTATTTAAAGCTTGAACACAAAAGATGAGCAATTTCTCAAACAATTTGGAGAAAAAAGGTACATTCCCTTTTGTTTTCCTTTTGCTTTTTTGTGTTACATTAAGAAGGAGATTTGAAAAGGTGTCATTTGACATAGAAAGTCTTCACTAAGAAGAAATGAACCTTGGAGAAATAGATATTTCCTATGCTATGTTGTAATTCTGAACTTCAGAATATGATCTAGTCATGAAAAAATGCACTGGAGCTTAATAACCCAGCATAGCGAGGTAAAGTTGGAAATAGTTGTGGAATTCTGGTGATGGCAATTCCTTCTCTTCAAGGAATAACTGTGCAGACTTCATTGTACATTTGTGCTTATTTTTTATTTTAATTCATGTTACTGAACCTTCCCCCAAATCTTTGCACTTGGTCTTTTAAGAATTCCATTTGCCCTCCCATGACTGTATTAATGTCATGGTTTATGCTAAAAGCAGAGTGCATTTCTTCCTATTTCTCTTTATGCCCTCTCTCCCTTCTACGAGGTGTATTCATCTGGCTCCATGCTGTTTTGACAGATGTGTGCCAGTGGCATTCACAGACAAATGCCAACTAGATGTGGGCATTAGCCACTCCCCCCCTTCTGACCCTACCTGTTGGTTACATTTTGGCATTCACCTGCTGTCCTTTCTGCACCCAGTGATTGTGGGTTTATTTCTTTTATTTTCTGTGTATACAGACAAAGATTATTTCAAAATCCCTTTCTTCTCTCCAGAGACCCATCTTCATTATACCTGGTTTTCTTCCCCGTGTCATGTTTATTAATTCAGTTCAGGGTATAGAGATATTACATGTGTTAGGCTAGACTGCTCTGATGTGAGCAGAATGCACGAAAGGAAAATCAGTTTCTGGTTCTAAAAACTTCTGCTTATTGCATCATAGGCAGAAGAAAGGCAAGAATGCAACCAAAACAAGAGAGCACCTGAGTACTTCCCTGTGTGATAGTCTCTCATTGCTACTCTTTAGTTTGTTGAGTGCACAGGGAGAGCCCGTGTCGGCTTTGTGCCTCCTTTGTGGAGCTCTGTGAGTGCTGTAGTTTGGCTGATGAATTTAAAAGTGTCAGGAGTACCCAGCCAGAGTAAACAGATAATACATGGAACTTGTTTGAGAGGCTTGTGTGGACATTTCATTTATATTTCATATGTTTCAAAGATGATTGAAACGGGATGCTTTGAAGATATCAATGCATATGAAACTGATGGTACTGTGTCACCAGACAGAGAGAGGTCTCCTAAACCAAAGAGAGGCTTCTTTCACAGACTCTTTAGTGGAGAGGTAAGGTTATTTCTTTTCTTTTATAAGAAAATTAATAGTAAGACCTTAACTTCCATTCAGGTTGTTTATATTATTTTATGATAGGAAAAACAAGTTGTTTGCTGAATACTGAAACTTAATGAAATCTGGTTTCCCCTCCACTGCGTTTCAGAAACTGTGGCAATCCCTCTAACTCCAGGATGTTTTCCTCTATCAGCATTCTGCCTTCCTTTAGTTGCCTGGGAGAAAGGTAGTGGGTGCTGTTAAAAGCTGTGCTACAGATCTTTCTTTACTAAAGAGGTTAATTTGGGGCTTGCTCCTTATGTATTTTGCCAGTTTTTAATTAAAACTTCTGGAGAGATGTCTTCAGAGGTAATTGAGACCCTCTGTAAAACCATATATAAGTAACTTAGCAAAAATAAGTATATATCCAATAAAAAAGTAAATAAGTAGAAATATCCCCAAAATGAAAGAGTAGGAAGAAGCACCATGAAACAAATGTTAAAATATCTGTGGTAGTTTAATGCCTTTAGCAAAACAACAACGTATCTTCACAAAACAGCAATGTATTTTCACATAGCTGATAATACACAGCCTTTTCTTACACACTGACTTCTAATCTTTAGTAAACATTCAGAGAAGTCAGTATTACCACCTAAAAGACACAATACATTGTGTTTACCTACAGGATGTAAGAAATAGGCTATTTGAAAAGGTTTGCAGTTGAAGATGTTATACCCAATTCTGCTTGCTCAGTGTGCCTGCACTTAGAGTGGAATTACCTTGATAACTATGAATATATTCCAGTAGAGAACACTTTGGTAGAAATTACTTTTGCTTTCAAGCAGAAATGGAATTTTAAAATAGCTCAGAGTGTATCATTAAGTAGCCACAGCAGGGCCATGTATTAAAATTGTATGAAGAAATTTTTTGTCTTCAGCTGGCAATTCACCTTCCTAAAATGATACAATGCTAATGGAATGTATAATAGTACCATCATTTTTAGTTTACCTTTTCAAATTCACTTTTCTCCCACTTACAGTAGGTGGAATAGGAGGGGTGGTTGAGTGTACTAATAATCTCAGCTAAAGATAAAGCTTGTGTCTTACTGTAGTCTTTTCCAGCCAAATCAGCAGGATTCATACTGTCCCAAGATATGTTTCTATGCATTGAGAAAGAGTCCTAAAAAAATGAATATGGTTTGAGAGTTTTCAGTTGGTTTTGAAGTAATAAGACTGCAGTTAGTTGTCTTGTGAAGTTAAAAGGAGGAAAGAACTTAAGGTTAAATGAAACTTTAATGACTTGAGATTTGGGGTTGGATTGTGGCTTCCTTTGATTTTTCTTAAAGCATTTAGTTAGCATGGAATAAAATGTGCTGGAGAAAGAGCCACCCTTCTAGCCTTTCTGTTGCCCATAAAACATAAATAAACAATTGTCTTGGTTCTGCAGCTGAGTTGTCTGTTTGTCTTATCTTGCAGGTCTGTTTTAAATCTGATTGCAGTGATGATGAGCAGGAGTCCTCCAGACTTTAAATCATTTTACTCTCATCAGAAAGGATGAGCAAACGTTAAATGTTTTATATCTCTGTAGCAAATTGTATTATATATATTTTTTATCTGAGTTCAAGGATTTTTGTACATTTGTACTTCATTTGTTTTAAGATGTATATTTTCACTAAAGCTTAATTGTACAAAAAGCAATGAGTGCCATTTGAGTGAGTGTGTTTCTGTATGTATTTGATTTATCTTGATTAATTTTTTCTCAGTGGAATGAATCTAGGAATACTAAAAGGATTTTAAAGCACAGAGATAATATCTATGGCATCAGTGTAACTTGACTTTGTATGTTCCTGGTAAAACTCTTCTTGTTAATTAGGATCTTTATTAGCAGTTTTCTTAACTTTAAAATTGCTGTACTGATGAATTTAATAATTCTGATACTATCCAGCAGCATGGCAGTGCTATTACCTAATGTATCTCTCAAGCAACTGCTAAGAAAAAAAAAAAGGAATTCAGTGCACTGTGACCTGCTATTAGGAATTGCTCTTTACTATCTGGCTCTGTAGAATATCTTTCTGTATTTCTGTATAAAGAGAATTCTGAACATTTAGCTTAATCCTGTGACAAACTGTAGTACCCCATTCTTCTTTTTTCTACCCATCTTACACATCCTCTTCATACAGTTTCTTGGCATGAACCTATGCCAAAATTTTGTAACTATATTTTGAAAAGTTTGTTGTCTTTACTGAAAGGATTTCTTTATACCTGTGGGGACACCTTTTTATTTTTTTCTGTAAATGAAATTGTTTTTAACTCTCTTTAGGATGTTATAATTTTGTAATGGGTTAAAAAACAAAGCATGGGCTCTTTTTACTAACCTACTCTCTGCTTATTATGTTGTAATATGCAATGTTGTGGGGTTGACAGCGATCACTACCACTGAGGAAAGGGCAAGATAATTTAAAGTAGCAAATTTTAATTATGTAAATATTTTTTTCCTATAACCTTTTAAAACAGAAACATTAAAACCTGCCTTTAATGATTACTTAACACAAATGTGGAGCTGATATTGAAGTTTATGATTACTTGATGTTCATTAGTAAAACTGATAAAAGCTGCCTGAAAGTTAGTCGAACTTCCATTCTTCTGGACTCACATATGCCAGACTTTTTATTTGGTTTCCAGTAAAACTATTAATCTCTGTGTAAGAGTCAATTTAAAGAGCACATTTCATTAAGAGCCTTTTCTGTTTTCAAAATTTGAATGAGGGACTTAAAATATGATGGTATGCTCTTGGAGTTGGAGACATGACTAGTTACATATTTTGTTCTGTATTCTGAAGATTTGTCTCCACAGAACATGCTTTTTTTTTTTTTTTCGTTTCAAATCTCTGGGGCACCAACCAGACCACATATGTATTGTACACACAGAGCAACTGAGTAGCCCCCCACCTCAAATAGGTCTCTGCTTGTGATTCACAGACCCACTGGAAGAAATTTAAGCTGCTTCTGAGAAACTCACAACATACATTTGGTTGTCAAGCCCATCATCAGGTTTTAATTCACAGTATTTGGTCTCTAAAGACAAGTGTTTTGATGGATTGGAATTTGAAAAAAGTTGAAAAACCAGTGTGTTACAGAACTCTACTGGGGTTCAGCTGGTGTCTATCTGAAATTGCCACAGAAATAAGGAATGAGAGACTCTTTTCCTGTGTTGTTAGTGCATTTTTCCTGCAGTCTACAGCAGCACACAGGACACCAAAATGACTGTTGTGGAAAGTACAAAGAGAAATTGGCAGAGGGAGAGAGGGTTTGAAGGAATTACTGGAAGATGGTCTGATGTAATAGTGAAGGGATGGGAGGCTTGACAGAAAGAGAAATGTCTGAAGTGAGGGTGTTGGCTGGAACCATTATGTGTGAGACAATGAGCTGGCATGGTCTGACCTGACCCTCTTAATTTTGTACCACAGTAATAATAGGACTCTAAAGAGATGAGAATGGAAAAATGGGGAAGTAGTAGAAGTGTTTTATAAATACCTACCTGGTTGCAGAAGTCATCATTTCCCTGATTTAGGGTATTAGTTTTTTAAGGTCTTAGGTTTGCTGTTCTGAGGCAAAGGGGGCTGTATTAAGACTGGACATATGGGGTGACAGAGTGGGTTTAATATCTGCGTAGAACAACTTGAAATTTGGGCAAGAATACCATGGACACAAACTGAGTAAATTTTATGAAAAAAATACAGGAATGGGCTTTAATAGATTAAACAAAAATATCTGCAAGTTTATTTATCATGTATTTCAAATTTTCTTTCCTCATTGGATGGAGAGGAATCTTAAGAAAAATCAAATCAGCTTCTCTAATTTGGAGTGTTGAGACAACACATTCTCCAGGGTTCTGCGAAAAAAAAGACTAGATGAAGAGAGAAGGGAAATTGTTCTTAAGTGTTTATTTACATGTCTGCTTCTTTGGACAAGGAACTCCTTGTAAAAAAAATGGAGGATTTGTTTGTTTTTATGAAGTTTTATTTTGTTAAATTTCACGAGTTTTTTCATAAATTCTCAATAATATTTTTGAACTGGTTTTGAGTGGACTACATTTGCAGGATTCAGACCTAAATTCCATTCCTTTTGAGATTTGGGTTTTCTTGGTTGGTTGGTTTTTCCCCAGTAGGCTCAAAATGGCATTTTTCTACTATAAATTTGTCCCCTTTAGCTAGAAATACAACCACATAATAATGACTAGATATTATCTAACGTGAATCCCCTAAAGAATTAGAAAAGACAAGAAACTGGAAGGATCAATATAACTCTCCTTATACGGTATGTGGAGATGAAGATGTTTTGGTGTTTAAGGTGACTAACATGGGTTAAATGTCTTTATTGGAGTATTGGGAGCTTGGAGATGCCTTTTGAAAGTGGGGAAGGGGTAAGGAGAAGGGAGAACACCTGAAAGCAAAATAATGTGGTGTGATAAATTTAACATGAACTTATATCTTGATTTTTTTAGGACACAACTGAGACAAAGAAGGGGAAGGCAGGAGGTCGTGTTGACTGATTTATGTAGCCTTTTATTCCCAATAAACTGTTGTGGGGGCGAGGGGGGAAAGCCAAGGAAATTCTTGTTATTTGGTATGACTTCATTGAGATTCTAGATCTATGTGTTAGAAGGCTTTAATAGCAGTGAGACAATCCAATAGCCCAGCTGGTGCAAGCTTTGGAAAGATCTGTGGAATTCCATGGAGTTATTTGCGTGAGATCAACCCTCCTTTTCTGTGTCTTGTTTTGCAAGCATTTGTGTACATAAGTCTCAATGTCTGCTTGTGTGTACCTCATGAATCTCTATTTAGCTCAAAATTCAGGAACTGTGAAACGATGTACCAGTATCTTATTGGTTTACTTAATGCTTTTGAATGTTGTGACCAACAGAATAGAATCTTCATGCCTCAGGGTTGGTTTTTTTCCTACTAAAAAAATTGTCAGCTTCCTCCCCTTGGCTCCCCTGAGGTGTAGTGTTCATTATAGAGATGGTGTTATGTTTCTGGATTATAACAACAACAAAACAGTCTCAGCTGAAAAAATGAGAATTTAAAAATAATATTAAATAGGAAAAAACCTGTGGTATATCTGTGACAACAAGAGCATTATTGACAAATCTTAGCCTTTAATAGATGTTGTCTTTTTTTTTTCCCGAATCAGTCTTAAAACAGTGGTTTTGAAGGGTTATGAAAGAGAATTGCCTCCATCTCAAAATTAAATTGTTTAATTTATAAATCAATGATAGAAGCTATTAAATACAATAGCAATCCATTTTTAGAATGCACTCCAATTATTTTTCAAACAACAGTGAAGAAGAAATACAAGCAATTTTTCATTGCCATTTGTTGAGAGAATACTTATTTACAAGTTACTAAAATAAGTCAACAGAAGGAATATTTTTCTATGGTTTACAATTTAGTGTTACATTAATTTAACATTGGAATTACCACCTTCATTTTAGTATAGATTCTCAGAAAATACTTCTCTTTAGGAAGTCCTCGAAAATTTGAATGATTGGAAAGCATCTTTAAACAGAATTCATGTTTACTTTGATTTGAATTACCTGCCTGGCTTATTTTGGTGCTTATGATGTCTCTTCTGCTGAATGTACAATTCTTTTTTATTGTACATAAATAATTGTTCTTGTGGTGTAACTTGAGTTTTGCACATGAGATGTAGGTAACTTTTTTGTCATGTTCCAGATGTGTCCAAAACACCAGAATTCTTTCAAGGCATAGGAAGCTGACTGTTTTATGTATTGTGTAATTTCCAGCATCTCCAAACCACTGACTGTTTTTGTGTGAGCTGTTTTCCTGGATGTTCTAGCATTGTAATTCCTGAAATAAAAGCAAAACACTGCCGCATATCTCAACCACATCTATTACTGTCTAATGTGATTTATTTACCATGTCTGTCATGGTATCTGGGATAGAATAAAAAGAGAAATTGTAATTTGAAAAAGAAATTTACAATTTCTTGAAGCAAAAAATATGTATTGCATATTGTAAGTTTTTTACAAATGTAAGATAGTCCAATCCAGGAAAAAGTGCCCTAGCTCTATTATATTGGCTCAACTGATACTTTATCTCATGGTCTGAATCTGGATTTCTGCATAAATTTCTGTTTGCAGAAAAAATTACTGGGACGGGCTGTTTTTCATCAATGCATTTATTGTAATTTTCTGACATGAATTAAAGGACTAAGTGCTGAAATGCTCTGCAAAACAGCTTCAAATTAATTACTTTAACAACAATACAACTGTGCTATGACATGTTGCAGATTATCTGTGCGTATGTCAAACCACGTGGGCCAGCAGTCTTGTGAAGTCTGTTGGATTATTTGAGTAGTACTAATTACCTGGTGAATCGTTCACAGAAATGCAGAAATACTGGCCAAAGTGTGACTTCAGGACAGTGAAAAATATTCCTGACATGCTTGTCCAACCTGTTCTTAAAAACATTAGATCCAGAGGTAACCTTATAGACAAGGTAAGAGCATGTTCCTTTTTTTTTCTCCTACAGGCTGAGATTATTTCATTGTCATCCACTAAATTTCATATAATCTTTAAGGTGTGCACTGTTAATGCATTGAAATTGTGACTTCGTTTTTCTTTGAGGTAATGCTGACTTTACAAAAATGCCCATTTCTAACCCTGCCTGCTTTTTCTTGCCCCTTGCCTGTTTTACATGACTTTATTTTTGCCAGTGCGACTGTTTGTGGGGCAGGATCAGTGACACGATACATGCAAAACCATAGGTCAGTAAATTTGGATTGGGAGTACCTACTGATAAAGGTACTCACTAAAGAAAAACCTGATGCCTCCGAGTTGTCTTACAGTTGTCTCAACTCCTGCTTGAAGAGCCAGAGGGCTCCCACTGCCGAAGGACAAGAAGAACAAAGAGGGATGTGCTTGTGGGCAGGCAGTGCCTCTGCACTCCTGCCAGTGAGTCAGCAACCCATAGGGGACTGGCACACATTTGATCTAAAGCTTCAGAGCAGGCTTGCAAGGACTGACTTGGTTGGTGGCTTGTTTAATCTTTTATAAGAACTTATGCTCTTCTTAATGTGCTTAAGTTTATTTGAAAGTGTGGAGTGACACATGCAATTAACACAGTGTGTGCGGCATTCCAGCTCTGCTGTCACCTTCTATCGTGTATCATTTGCTAAATAAAAAATTCATGATCATCCACATGTTCCAGAGAAACCTTCCTGCAAGCTTTATCGGAGAAAAATATATTTTTTTTTTTACCTTAGAAGCTCACATTTTGTTACACTTTTATAATGAAATAGGGGTTTGCTCTAAGTTGAATTGCTTTCAGTACTGTGGATAGGTTTACTGCAGAGGAATGTTTCAAATGTTTCTTTTATTAACATGCTAATAAAGTTAACTGGCAGAGTGCTGAGTTACTGAATATTTGGCAGAAATGCGATCTGTGATGACTTCTGTTGGCCCGAATATTCAGAGACATGAGCTTTGCTTCTTTTGTTCGTATGTGCTAACAATAACCAGGTGGAATTACTGGAAATCTATTTTCTTAATAGTTCCAAGAGCTGTTCTACCTTTCCATTGCTGGCACCCAGTTTCATGTGTTTGAGATAAAATTGAAGTACCAGGTCTCGTCAGCTGTCATTTACAATCCGTGTTCAGCGAGTGGTTGTATGAAAATCAGTGGTTATAATTGGAAAGTTCACAGTACTGTTGATTTTCTTTTTAAGTGCTTAGTAATCTAATCAATTATTTAAATGTTGTATACTGTCTCTTGTATCCTGTGTATTTAGCGTGTGCTTTACGAGTGCGAGGAGTACCCCCTGAGGAAGGTGCCGGTGTCCGGCCCCTCACGGGCCGCGGGTCACGGCCGCCTTCCGCCACCAGGGGGCGCCGCGGAGCAGCGCCGGGCGGCCTCTGGGACCCGGCGCCTCCCGCCGGCTCCGGCGCGCAGGGAGGGGCGGGGTCCGCTCTCTGATTGGACAGAGCGGCTGTCACTCTCCCTGTTTCTCCGCCCCTTTGCCGCGTGCCCGCGCGTGACGCCGGGCCGGGGTGGGCGGGGCGGCCCGGTGGGGGCGGGGCGGTGGCGACGCGGGGGCCGCCGGGACGGGTCCAAGATGGCGGCGGGGCGGACGGGAGGCGGCCGCGGTCCCGGGCGGCGCCCGCCCCATTCATCGCGGCTGTGACGGGCCCGGGCCCGCGCAGCGCCGGCACTGCGGCGGCAGCGGGGCAGGGGCGGCGGCAGCGGCGGTGAGACAGCGCTCGGGCCCGCCGGGGCGCCCTCGAGAGGGCGGGTCTGAGCGCGGGCCGGTGCCGGCGGCGCGGGCGAAGCGGACATGGCCACCATGGAGAAGCTGACGAAGGCGTTCGAGTCCCTGCGCTCCTTCCAGCAGCAGCAGGGCCCGGCTGCCCTGCCCGAGGAGCCGCTGCAGAGACCGTGAGTGCCCCATGCCCGGGGCTGGGGGGTCCTCGCACGCGTGTCCCTCGCCCCGCCCGGGCCCGGGCGGCCGCCCCGCCACCTCCGCTCGGCCCCGGCGCTGCCCCGTCCTGGGCAGGAGGCGGCTCCGCAGACCTGTCTGGGTGCTGTTGCTACTGCCGCCGACTCTGCTGAAGTTTAAGTGCCGAGTAACTTTCAGGGGGAGCACGTTTGAAAATGCAGCGGTGCGGGTGATGAACGGGGGATACAGCGGTGCTGTGTGGGTTTCACAGGCTGGGTCCAGGAAGGAGAACCTTATTTTCGGCTGATACACTGCTGCAAAAAAAGGCAAAACCCCTTAAACGTGACTTAAAGCACTCTTTTCAACCTCTTGTTTTCTGGTAACTCTCGAAATCCTCCCTCACAGACCTTGTTTTTCAGTGCTTGATTCTTTCTGCGTGAGTGTCTTTTCGCTGAGCTCTCTCCAGCTGATTATCCAGGTTTCTTGAAATAAGGATTCAGGGCAGAGCAAGAGAAATTTCTTCCATTCTGTAGTTTACTTTCATATCTTTAAGAGTGCCAATTGTCACTTGGTTGATTTTCTTCAGTCTCGTCAGAACAGTACCCTGAAAGTTCATGTTGAAGTTAAAAACAAGCGTTAACATTTATGAGTTCAAAAGTTGAATGGAGTTAAGTCTGAGCTCTGAAAGGTTTGAAAGGAGTTGCTGTGGATATGTGGATATGTCTGTTTGTGATAAACTTCTTTTAAAGTCTTGTGCTGTGACTTGCTGCCCAGAGACCTAAGAGGGATTAGTTTAAATATTCCTGATGCCCTTTTGCTTTCTTAAGCATTATATTTGTGAGATGCTCTGGTGTCCCATCAGGAGGCATTATTGGAGGACAAGGAGCTGTTCAGTACCAAAGTGCTGCCCCTTTCATTTGCGTCCTCTAAAATAGCTTTTATTGAGCAGGTGCAAAGACCCAGGTTTTTACAGGATAAAGACATGAGTCACACAGTTACTTCTTCTCCAGCTATTGGGGAGATGGGGGAAGCAGAAGGGTTGGGGAGCAGGTAACTCCTAAATTGGCGATTTCACACGGGGCTGGCAGAGGAAGCGAAGCAGCAGCTCTGGGCTCTGGGCCACCTTCTCCCACAGCACACTCTGGTACAGTTGCCAACTAAATTATCACTGTTGGGACTGTTTCTGTTTGGAGAGTGTTGTCTCAAACAGTCTCAATGCATCGTCACACTTGGTGCATAATAGGTGAAAAAGCTCATCTTCATGAGCTGATTGTTTTTAGATAACTTATTGGTGTGCATTTTTTGTATAGTACTTTGAGTGACATGGGGGATGGATGACCATCTATTTCTAGTCTTTCCTATATGCAGTTCAAAAAGTCTGTCTAGAAAGTTACTGATGAGACAGGTTGTGGTATTTCAAGAGAAAATCCTGAAAATTCTTTGTGATGCTTGCTGAGGAATATCATGCTTGGTTTGGGTGGTCTAAATTTAGGCATATTCTACTCTTAACATTAAAAAATTAGTGTTGTAGTTGTCCTTGTTGACTTTGCTTTGTGTTTAAAAATAGGCTGTGTTTTCAGGAAGCTGATGGGATTGCATGCCCCCAGGAGCAGTACAAATTTAGTGACAGCACTGAGCCTTATAAAAGCCTGTGAAAGGCCATTGTAACAGCCTTTGCTGAAGCTTCCCAAACTTGTAGTGAAATGGCAGGTGACATCTTGGATGTAATTCACAATACTGTCTGCATTTATTTTTTCTTGTTTGTAATAGACTGGAAAGGAAAATTGTCTCTGTGTTTATCTTCCTTATGGTTCTGTGTAAATAGCACTTATATATTTTGTAGTTCTGTCTGGATCCTGTGTCCTACTGAGGGCTGTCTCCTGCTGTGAAATGTTTTACGATCAGAGAGATCAGGGTAGAGAAGAATTTATTGTTTGCACAACATGTATCCATGTTTTTCTTCACTTTGTTGTAAGACAATGACTCCAGAACTTTTGGTAATATTGATATCCTTTCTTTACTTTTTTATTAAAATATTAATCAAATCCAAGCTTTTACCAAGAAGGTCAGACCTTCTTCTGTTTTGAGAGATTTTAATCAGCAATAATCATGTGTTATGTTTATATTATGCATTACAGTCAGATGTCAGTGTCTGGTCCCTTCTCTTATCTCTTGTGGGGGTTTTTTTCCCTTCTACGGAAACTTAACTTGAGCTCTCTGTCATATTGCTTCTGTGCACTTCTGCTGAGGCATCTGATTTTCTTCCTTATCCATTTTTATCTTTTTCAGACTCTTCAATTTTGTTTTAAATTGGGTGTTGTGTTTTGTATTACAAAGCTCCCACTAACTTAGAATTTTATTAGTATGATGTAAAAATTCAGAGTTTACTCACTGAAACTGAAAAGCAGACAGGTCATCACACATCCTATATTTTACATTTTATTAATTTTTACTTCTTATCAGCTGAGAGAATGACTTGCTAGTGTTTCTTCCGGAAAGGTATTTAGCTTTTATTTGGTTAATCCAAAGGTAGATTCCTCACTTGGCAAAAGCCCAAGTGCTCTCCAACAGTATGCTTTTTTCTGTACTCACCAGTTTTTCTGTTTTTTTTATGTTTGCCTGGAGCTGTGGTCACAGATTGGCTTGATTAGTGCTATATGGATGCCTGTCATGAATTTTTGCTTCATTGAAGACCACGTGAACAGTGTGGATAATACATATGACCCTGCCTGACAGTGGTGGCTCCTAGATGGTGTTTTTGGAATTAGCATTTCTAGAGTGTCTAGTAGACCAGTTCTAGTTAACTTGACTACCCATGATTGCCTGTGTTAATACACATTGTTTCAGTTGTCTCCCATATTTGAACTTAGTTTGTTTCTTGACCCCCTCATACTTCTGTTTGTTATTAATAGAGTAGCTTTTAGTTTCCTGTTATTTTTCCCAAGATTAATGTCAAGCCGTTTGGTTTGGCCCTTTTTCTTATTGCTGGTTCAGCTTTAGAACTTCTCTACTGGTAACATATCCTTAATTTCAAGGTCTAATAAAAATTAGCATTGTTGAGCTGCATCTCTTTGTAGTCAGCTCATCGGGACTCAGAGGGGAAAATTATCCAGGCTTGATGGTTTTCTTACGTTGTTCATTAATCTTCCTGGCTAGAGATGGTCTGTAGGAGTAGGCAGGAGATTAAACTCCTCTGCGTGTGAGATGAAGCTTTCCTGTAGATAACTGCTACTTCCAGTATCTCCTGCCTTCTGTTATTCATTAGATATGTGTGATTGATTCATCCAATGTGTGATGCTGTTGTTGCCCCCCTGGGTATGCTCATCAGCAGTTTGCCTCCGGGCTTCATGATACTTCTGAATAGAGCTTTATTTTTGTTTTCTTTAAATAAAAAAATCATATGTTCTCTCTAGATCCTGTTCTGTTACCCTTCTCCCTCTGTAGCACAGAAAATGTGTGCATGCACGTGATATACATTGTGGCTTTCCTTCCACTTTTCATTTCCTTAAATAATTTCTTTAGAATTGAAATTTTCTCTAGCCAGGCCTTTTTTAATTTTTAAGTTAGTT
The DNA here is from genome assembly GCF_009829145.1 of Chiroxiphia lanceolata. Classification (NCBI taxonomy): domain Eukaryota; kingdom Metazoa; phylum Chordata; class Aves; order Passeriformes; family Pipridae; genus Chiroxiphia; species Chiroxiphia lanceolata. The sequence continues at coordinate 10,157,003 of NC_045640.1, forward strand.
GTTTCAGCAAAATTTTCAGTGGTAGATGAAATGTTAGTTGAGCTCTCTGTTTACAGATATCTGCCCAAGAGATTGATCTCTATTAGTCTGAGCAGTATTGAACAGCACAGCCTACCTTGCTCAGGGCTATATTATGTGTAGATAATAAAGAACTTTATTCTGAAAGCAGTCTCATTCAGCAGTATCTTTAATGTGTTTTGTGTCCGGAATACTGAGCTTATGTGCAAGTTCAGATGTGCCTGTTCTATTTTTGGGTTGAATGTGTGCTGAAAATGGTGCTCATAAGAGATGTGGGCAATGCTGGGCAAACTTATCCTGAAAGGTGAAATGATTTGGTTTCCGAGGTGGCTGTTCACATCAGTGGTGCTGACATTGTGGAATCAGATTGGCATCTTGGGGAGTATTTGGTGTGTTGTTAGAGATGATCTGAAATGCTGCTGAAGACTCTTGGTGCTTTTTCAAGAGGGAGAGAAAGACATTGTGTATCTTGGTCAAATTCAGGTTGTCTGCTCGTGTTCTGCCAGTGGCTTAAGAGCACAAGCCCAAGAAGGGATCCTCTTTGAGGAATGCTGTAGCTTGCCTAAATAGAGTGCTGCCAAACCATAATGGAAAAATGGCCTTGTTCAGAGCTATTCCTTAAACTTCTAAAAATGGAAGGTATTTCTGGGATGAGATGAGAGGATCTTTGTGGGAAAAACTGAAATCTTGGGAATAATGTAACACTTTTCAACCCCCCACTTCCAGCCTGATGGAAGAAAAAAGAAAAAGGATACTGGCAAAGAATGACTTTTTCCAAAACTGTACTGTTATTTGAGCTAAAGCTCTTAAATATTACAATGTAATTCTTTAAAAAAAAATAAATTGTCAAACACTGTATTTTGAGTTAGCTTAATTTACTGTGCTCATTGGCTACTTGCTATTGGTCCTTAATGTTGTGGTAATGATATTAATGCAACTTAAGGCTGTTCATATGTTTTTCCAGCTTCTAGTTCAGAGACACTGTTTTGCTATTTGATGAGTTTTGCTATTTTTTGCTAAGACGGAAAATTATATATTAAAAATACAGATGATCAGTTTTCACTTGAAAAACAAAAAGGAAGATTCTCTGTGAATGTAAGTGAAGGAGCTGGTAACTCCTTATTGTGAAACAGACTCAGGAAAAGTACCTTTGGGTGTGTGGTTTTGCTCTAGTGTTGCTACTGCTTAATTATTTAGAAGTAACATCTGCTTTCCTAGAAGTGATTCTGTGTCAGTAAAGTTGGGAGTAGGAGATACTGCACGCTGAAATAAAATTTCACAGTCATGGTTGAGAGTCTGTCTCGCTCTCTGTTCTCAGTTCCTTTGTTGGGGGTGGAGCAGGGAAGAGCTGCTATTCCAAGAGCTTATGTCATGCTGAAGTGAATGCTAAACAGATTTTGTGAAGTAGAAGCTTTTCATATTGTGCTCTGCATTATTTGTGGATGCACATCCTTTGATTTTGTGAATTTTATTCTCTTTCTTGTGCACTCTGGGCATTACCAAGTGTTACTGTAGGGACATTATTCTCGATGAGCAGAGACTGTGCCTTGAGCTTTGCTATTTTTGTAATTACCATTTGGAGGAATGTGGTCTATGATTGGATTGCTTTGTCATCTTTTGCAGTTCAGATACAATATGGTCCATTTAATAGAACTCAAGTTCAAGACCTTGGCAGACAAAAAAGTCTAAGATGATATTTTGTATGAGGAAGGTCTTTTCAAAAGTGGTATTTTTTGTTCTCATGGCTTCTTTTCCCCAACCTTTTTCATTCTATCAGTTTCTTTTATTTTCACTTTGTTCTAGGTCTGCTCCACTTTTTCTTTCCTTTCCATTTACTCTTCTTCATTTTTCTTTCCCAAATGTTTTCTCAGTGAAGATTATAGAATTAATATGATATTCCCTGTTAAATGGTTTATTGTCTTTCTAAGCTTGTGTCCTTCCCTTTGCTTGTGTCCTGCCTGCTCTCAGCAGCAGTTGGCATATGAGGTCCTGGGATTACAGGTGGTTGGTATATAGCTGTTTGTCTAATGACCAGAAAGTGCATCTTTTTCATGTATAATCATTAGATGCTGCTCCAGCAAGAGTGTTTCAATGGTCACTTTTGAACTCTTGTTTCAGACTCATTGTCATTATTTTCTTCCTTTAGAAAGAAAGAACTTTCAGCTACCAAGAAAGATCGAGTGAACCATTGTCTAACAATATGTGAAAACATCGTTGCTCAGTCTTTAAGGTAAGACAATGTCTTTATTGCATTAGGATGAATAGCAACTTTGTAGTGTTACCTATTTGGAGGATTCCTGATAATTGCTGGTTTTAAGTGCTGAACTTCTGTTTAAAATTGAAATGGCATGATTTTGTGCTTTTAACCTTCCCAACAAGTTGAAGAAGTACTTTTGTTTTAACTGTTGGTAGAGTAGGCATTATCCTTCTACTGCAGACAGAGAAACTTAGGCACAGAGGTCAAATACCTTGCCAGGTTATGTAGGAAAGAGCAGGGAAATGATCTCCCAACTCCTAATGAAGTGTTTTTATACACCGTATGTCTTCTCCTCCTGTGTAAGTGTGTATAATATATGTGTAGTTGGATTATAAAACACCTTCAAAAACAGCATTAGTGTTTCCTTTTCAGAGTGCACATTGTAATTTTCTAATGTTTGTTTATTTAGAAATTCACCAGAATTTCAGAAGCTGCTGGGCATTGCTATGGAACTCTTTCTCCTGTGCAGTGAGGATGCAGAATCTGACGTCCGGATGGTTGCTGATGAATGCCTTAATAAAGTTATTAAAGTAAGAACCACATTTTGCCTTTTCTTGATGCAGTGTCCTGTATGAGTTCACACTAATGTTCTTGCAGTTGCTTTTCTTATTTCAATAATACCTCATAATGTAAGAGGCTAAGTAAGCTTCTTTACTAAATTCTGTACGTGCTCTTAGGAGAGCTTCTAATGCCCAGATCAACATATTTAACTTGTCTTCTGTCATTCATTGTTCCAATCTAGTCTTTTGTACAGTTGTTCATTAACTTTGTTCTCTTCAAGTTAACCAAAACAAGAATGTTGGCTTTTCTAAAATCATCTTGTGTGGGAGAAATAGTCTGTTATTGCTCTGTAAACATAAAGATACTTAGCATGAGGAAAGGTAAAAATAATATTTAAAAGCTACTTGAAAGCTGTAGTGCTTTTTCATTCTGGGCTAGTAGTATACCCCAATTCAGGTAGTGTGATTTGCTGAGACTTCTAGGAGGAGATTTTAGGCGGTACTTAGGATAAATATGGTGTTCTGGAGATTGTTTATTCCCCTACTGTGATCCAGAGTGAAGGGCTTGTTGGAGAACAGCAGATGGGCATTCATAGGAGGTCAGGCAAGGTCTAAATCGTGATTCAAAATATCTTAAAATGAACCTTTTGAGTAAAATCCTTGGAGCTGCTGCTTTCAGGACAGGTTTGCCTTCGTTTGCCCTTTTTTTTCCCTGGAAATAATTAAACTTTAAGTCAACCTTAGGTACCTGCATAATTAACTTAGTTGATGCAAGTTTAGGTGCTTTAGAAATATGCAAATAATAATTTTCTTTAGCATGAAGGGGTGCATAGAAGCAAGCAAACTAAGCATCCTTATTACTTTATGGATTTCCTCAGTTAAGTTCTGTTTATTTGATATCTGAAGGAATTAAGTTTCGGGGATTGAGCTTGTGGCTGAAAGTTGTATGAAGAAAGCTTACTCATTATGTAGTGTATTCCATAATGATAGGAATGAGGAAGTGCAGGTGCCTTCCTTTTTTGTTTTGCCCTGTGACACTTTGCTCTTTTCACTTTGATTTAAATGTTTTTCCATTTGTGGGAGAGCATTCTGTACAATGTATACACTATTATTGAACTTAATTTGCTTTCAAAGATGCTCTGAAACTGTTTTGAAGAATGCAGACTTACTTCCTACTTTCCGTGAAACTCTTACATATGCTTGATATAAAACTTACTCCATAAATTCCCTAATCTATTTAATATTGTTGCTTTCTGGTGTGGTTGAAGGTAACTTGAAAAACTTTTTTTTTTTTTTCCAAATGCTTGTATGATAGTTGGTTTTGTTTTAAAGATTTAAGTGATTTTAAATGACAGTCTTCTATCAGTCCTTAGACTTGCCAGTTGGTCACAGCTCTGAAATGGTAACAGTGAGATTTTCCAACCACATGGATGTATCAGACTGTTATGGAAGCTGGTTGTAGCTTGTATCCTGTTTCTATGTTTCATGCTGTGTGTAAGCAACTTAGTCTTTAGGCAGACACTCTTGTGTATAAATACAGAGACAAAAAGATGTGCAGTTTTATTTTTGGTTGTGCAAGTTGCAGTGATGCTTGTGATGAGTGGAACAGAGGTGTTGGACCCCTGAGCTTGCATTTTAGACCAAGTTCAGCTTTCTTTAGTACCTCAGGCATTTTTAGAGACTAATTCTTTTGCTAGGTAGATGTTTTGTGTTTTCTCTCTTGAAATTGGAGAATATAGATGTAAACATTACTTGTGTAACTGTGTGTCTGGAGTTTATGCTCATTAGTCTAACTGAAAAACTAACACTTCTGTGTTAGGCAAGGCTGACCATGTAACTTTAGACAAGGACGCTGTAGGTCATCTTTAAGTATCACTACACTTATCTGTCAGAACCTCAAAGACAACATACACAGCTCAAAATTTAAACAACCTTGGTGATACCTTGGTGATACCTTTAGAAGAAAAAATACCAAGTTGGGAGTTTACCAGTTTTCTGTGGGTAAGGTCAAACTGTCTTGTTTCTGAAGCTGCTGCACAATGTTGTAGTATTCTCTGTGCTAATGATACTGGTGGGACTCTTCACACAGATTGGAGTACAGTTGGTCTCAGTAATTGGGTTTTATTATTGTAGTTATTTAGAGTGACTGTGCTTACAATTTTTTCTGCTGACATTTTAAATTCTAGCCCGCTAAAATTATAGTTTTACACCAGCAACAAGAGTTGCTCTAGTTGGGTGTGTTGTAAGGACAACTTAACCTTGAATCCAAATAGTAATTGGTGCCCTTTTGTGTTGCTTGATATCCTTATATACAGGGGCAGTGAACGTCTCATAAAAAACTAAATTTTATCAAATAAGTCCTACCTGCTGTCATTTAGGCACCTGCAGTCTACAGTGGGGTGCTTATGTTAATATAAAGATACAACCCAGGTAGGATTTTTGTAGGCCAGTTAAGCAATTGACTGGTATAATTGGGGTGAATGGAGTTTTGGGGCATAGAGTTTTAGGCTGGGGGAAGTTGTGGTCTGGAGGAGCCACAGGCACTTCACTAACCCTACTTAAGCAATTGTGGCCTGCAGCTCAGTGTGTATCATAAGATTTTGTAGTCACCCTGAGTAATGCCATGAAGATGTGAGTTTAATGATTGGTGGCTCAGAAGGCAGTTAGAAAATAAGAAATTAATAAATTATTGAGCGGGCAACAAAGAATTAAATATTAAACGTTAAGGCACTGTAAGAACTCATGATGCAGTCACTTTCACATTGCATGGAGCTCTCCTCTCGTCTCAGGAAGGGGTGGTGGAAACGTTCAGAAATAGTAGTACACACTAGAGAAAAAACTGGAAGGGAAAGGGTAACCAAATGTATACAAATTATTCTGCATGAAGAGATTATATATAGCGGAACTGTTTTCGTATTTTTTGTATTCTCTGATACTTCAAAGGTAGAGGACGGCAGAGTTGAGGTGAACAGAAAATTACTACTTCTCAGTACTTACTTTGTTTCACATACATGGGTTCTTAGCCAGAGTGCAGGTTCAAACTACAAGGTGTACGCTGTCGCTGTGTGCTTGATCGGATCCTGGGAAGTGACACTTGTGGTGTCCAGAGCACCTTGTGGTACTAAGTGGATGCAAGAAATAGGCTGATTGATGAAAGAGGGGATTTTCAAGGGCTGTTAAAGGTAATGGTACAAATACAGCTTCAGTTTGAGAAATAGTAGGAGGCTGCTTGGCAGTGTGGGTGTATAGCAGGGGATGCCTCTTGCTGCTTGGTGAATACTATTCTTGTGTTTTAATGTTCTATTCCTGAGTATCTGTTCCTGGCAATTGCTGGAAAGCATGATGGGTTGGCTCTGCTTGGAGTCTGATCCCATATGGCCTTTTGTAGGTAGAGTGGATAAAGTAGTCAATATTAGCTGCAAATAGAGTTTGTGGAGTTTGTCTGCATTTGTGTGAAGGATAAAGGTGTCCCTCCTCAGTGATTATCACTTTCCTGGTTATACATCAAATATAGGGACCATGAGATAGTTGTGCGCCTTTTTTGAAGCTGTTCTATTGCAAGTGTAATGTCATTCCTGTAAACTGCCTCCCCTCTGATACAGTGTGTTCTCAATGCATTTTATTGCAGGCTTTGATGGATTCCAATCTTCCCAGGTTACAGTTAGAACTATATAAAGAAATTAAAAAGGTGAGTTTCTTTCATGTCCTTCTGAAATATGGTATTCATTACCTGTTTTGGTATATTGGAATGTAGCATTAATGTAAGTGAATGGTTTGTCTTTTAAGATCAAGGTCAAAGCTTCATTTTGGAAGGATTTGTGACTGTTCAATGTATTTTTCTACTGAATTCTTCGCTGTTGGCCCCGTTTTTCAGATTTAACCACTCCTGAAAGCTTATCTGGCAGAAAATGTGTGAACATTTGGTGCGAACAGCAGTCTGAGTTAACCTTAGTGACTCCCAACCCAAAGGAATAAGGCATGTTCATGATGTTTGCTCCACTAACTGAGCTGGAAAGAACAACTTGAAGCAAAAGGGTGGAGAAAAGTAGATGGAGTACAGTGACATTCTTAATTGACACAACCTCTTGGAGGAATCATTTGATCAAGACTTGAAGACCTGCTACAGCTACTTTATGAATGTGTGATGTGTACTTACAGCTTCTTACAGAGGCGTAGAAAAAATACTGAAGCATCTCTCTTGGCACCAAAAGTCACAATTTAATTATGGTCACAGAAAGAAATTCAGTAATAGCCTTTTTGAAGTCTGTGACTACAAAAGAGAAATGCTGCGTTCAGGACAATATTACTGAAATCGTATCTCTTGCAACTATAAACATAGAAAATATGGGTGTTATTTGTCACACACTAATAATATTGCTTTTTGTTATTTTTGGAGAGGAATGCTAGAACTCTAGAAAATAAGTCACAGAAGCAATGTGCATAGCTTTTCTTCTAGCAGATTTGGACTACTTGTAGGCCTTGTAGGAATATCTTACTGTATTGTTGTGCCTTAATGTCGTGCAATATTTTTGAGGGTATGGAAATGGACATATATCTAATTAACAGAAAACAGCCAACATATAAATTGCTCTGAAATTTCAGCACATTGTGACCAGCTGCAGGAGGAAATATTTTGTTGTTCAGGTGGCATGTGTTTCTTGAAAGGTGTTCTCAGATTCATGGCAGAGGTGTGAGAGAGGTAACAGGAGCACCCAGCAGACTAAAGTTTTTTTTGTACATCAGTTGGATCACTTTAGGAACCATGCCAGAATGTGCTGTTTGGTTGTGAACCTGAAAAATGTGCATTTTTTAATTCAGATGCAAGTATTTTTTTCTTGTCATGCTAAAAAGACCGCAAGCCTTTGATACACGAGTGAAAGAAAGAAAGAAATTACAGTTTTTAAACATCTCAGCTCTGTCTTCAGAGGGACTTGATTTGAGAAGCACTTTGATTGGGTTTCAACTGCATTAGATAGACACTTTCTCCTAGACTTCCATAGTTTTCTTTATTTCCAGCAATGCTAAGGAGCTGTACTATATCCTTAGACACTAATGTAAGGGCATTCTGGCTCAAGTCAGGTGCACAACTGAAGGTGTCAATACAGGCAAATAGATACTAAACTTAAGCAGTCAAGCCATTGTGAAGTGATACAGATCAGTATGTTGATTTATTTCCTTTGGTGTGCTCAGAAGCTGAATGTTATTTATTTGCATATCTTCACTGCTGTCAATTTTCTGCTGCATTTATATCTCTGCAAGTGTTCCAGTGATTTTTAGACTCTCATGTCATCAGTGTTTCTTTGTTGATTGATGCCTTTCTCTGTGGTATTTTAAGCAGATTTCAGCAGAGTAGACATCTCAGACATTTCCTTCTCTTTCATGGTGTTGCTTATTATTCATTTCGGGTCACTCAGAAAATTCCTAATACCAGCTAGAAAAATGAAGGTAGTCATGGAGCTGACTTCTTTTTGGCTAAGGGAAATTTATGGCTTCCAGACACCTTACATTTTTATCTGTTTAAGTAAAATAAATTCTATAGTATACATACTGTATATTGTATATTATAGGCAGGTTTTTTAGGAAATGGTTTTGCTTGATTAAATGTAACAATTACATACTCTGTCTAGAATGGTGCTTCCAGAAGTCTACGTGCTGCACTCTGGAGATTTGCTGAGCTTGCCCATCTAGTTCGACCTCAAAAGTGCAGGTAAACACATCCCTAGTAATGAATTTTCCAAAGAACTTTTAAAGAAATACGGATGTTAACAGAACATTACTGTTCTGAAGTTTTAAATAGGTAATTAGGAGGTTGGAGGAATTCCTACCACCTTATTCTCTCTGGAGTAGCTTTATTTGATTAGCATTTAATGGAGTTTTAGTTCTGTGCTATACATGACTATGGGGAAGAGGGGGAAAAACTTATGAAGACAATGACTTGTGGTTTTTAAGTGTATTCTTGTATTCAGAAGACTTATTTTCCTTTTTTCCTACATTCTATATAGCTAAAAGGTATATTTTTGTATGATTTAATAATACCACAGAATTCAAGTATGAATTAAAAATAATTAGATGGGTACCGTTGTTCTGATCTCAGATTAGTTTTTCTCCTTTGCTGTTCTTAGGCCATACCTAGTGAACCTTTTGCCCTGTCTGACACGGATAAGTAAGAGACCCGAAGAATCCGTCCAGGAGACTCTGGCTGCGGCAATACCAAAAATCATGGCAGCATTCGGCAATTTTGCAAATGACAATGAGATTAAGGTACTTTTCTTTACCCTGTTAGTGCTTCCTGTTATATCCCAAAGCATAGTCAGCTGTCAGCATTATCAGACAGATGTTACAGCAAGCGATGTTCCAGCTGCCTGGCTGAATTAAGGCAGAAGTTGCCCTTGGTTGTTGTGCATGAAGTAATGCTTAGAAAAAAATGAAAAATACTTTTGTGGACTTCTTAATTCACTTCTGTCTTCTTTTCTTTCTCATAAAACGTTAAGTAAGGTATCTTTGTTTTTAGGTTTTATTGAAGGCTTTCATAGCTAATCTTAAATCCAGTTCCCCTACTATCCGTCGAACGGCAGCAGGATCAGCAGTAAGCATCTGTCAACATTCACGGAGAACACAGTATTTTTATGCCTGGTTATTGAATGTACTTTTAGGTAAGACTTGGGGGGGGTAGAAATTAATTTGCTTTATGTGTAGGTAACACGGCATCTTTTTCCATGTAAGACACTTTCCATATGTGGAAGGTTTTCCGTTAAAGCAAGGATACTTAAGACTACCAGTGACACTGCTAATGCTTTCTCTATTTTCTGTTAAGTTAGATGAAGATATTTCTAAAGTTGCTTGTATCTCTCTATCTGTTGCAATGCTAATCAGTAACGTTGAAAAGAAGCTAAAGTTCAGAAAGCAAATAGCTTGTTGGAAAATGTGGAGTGCTTGGGATTCTGGGAGAACTTGCTGTGGGTCAGGAATCTGAAGACTTGCATGGTTCATCACCTTAGTTGTTAGTTATTAGTTCAACAGGTCTGAGGTGAAGGATGTGACTGCTGTGTTCTGGACCATGAACACATACCCTGTAACCTTTTTTAGAAATACCACCATGTAGATTCTGCTCTAACTTAGACGAGAAATGGAATTTTTTTTTCTGTTTAAAAGCACACAACTTTCCATCAGATATTGTTTCCATATTTCTTCAACTGGGAAATTTGCATGGTCTTTGGGTTGCTTTGCAACTCATGTTGAGAAGCTTCTCTGGATTTCAGAGGAAACGTGCCTCAGTTTTGTTACTGAGAAAGGGTTCTTTAGTATGTAGACTACATTGCAAAAGGAGAGGCAAGGAAGACCAACAGATACAAAAGGCATTATCATGTCAGCCTTGCTGCTTTCAAAAACATGAGAAAAATTCAAATGCCACATTGTGACTTTCCTCCCTTAAAGGTGATGTGTGATAATGTCCTGGAAATGGAATTGATTCTGATTTTTTTTCCCCCTCCCTGTTTTATGTTTTCTTACATAACTTATATTTGTTCTTAATATGTTTTGGAGTTGGCTGTGATTAGGAGGTAGATATATGGAACAAGGTTCCCAATACCTGATGGAAGGGGCAAAGTGTAAAAGTCTCTCATTAGGATGGTAGTGCATGTATGTGACAGAATTACGTTTGGCCATAGACTGCCAAGTGAAGAGAGGAGGCAGGTGAGCGGAGGAAGAGAGTCTGAATCACTTGGTGAAAGCCTCAGGTATAAAAAACCAGAAAATTTGTTTTGTTTTTATGGAGTAAAAAGAGGTAGGGAACAGGGAAGGTGATACAAGATCCTCTGATCATTCTTCCGTGTTGCTTAACAAATTGTCAGGAATATTAACGATATATTTTCAAATATTTCTATGTTTAGAAAGCATTCTTAAGTTGCTGCTAGGTTTTGGTTGTTTTGAGTTTTTTTATTTAAAGAAGCCATTATATGGACTACATGAGATAACATTTGTGTTGAAACTAAGCACTGTCAGTAAGTGATTGTCTGCTTCATTTCTATCCTCAGGCTTGTTGGTTCCTGTAGAAGAAGATCGTCCTACTCTTTTAATTCTGGGTGTTTTACTTACACTAAGGTATCTCATACCTTTATTGCAACAACAAGTAAAAGATACCAGCTTGAAAGGCAGTTTTGGCGTAACAAGGAAAGAAACAGAGATTTCACCTTCACCAGAACAACTTATACAGGTAAAATATGAATAATAACCCTTATCTGAAGAGTGCTAATTGGAAGGAAAATAAATGAGTCTTGATCCAGCATTAGTTTGATATTGAACATTCTAAATGCTTTTCTCAAATTCCTGTTTATCTTGGTAAATGATAGTTGATCCAATGACTGGAGTTATTGATAAGTAATGACGAGAAATCCCAGAAAAAGGAATCAACAGTACCTGTTAGCTGCTCCCAAAGGAGCCAGGAGGTTATTATGGTGCTCTTTGATGCGATTCTTCCTTCTGTAACAGTAAAAAGAAACAATGGACTTCTACCAAAAAGCCACTTAAATGGCTACAATGGATTGACATTCTCTCCTTGGAAGAGTATGGTGAAGATCAGATATAGCAAACATCAGTTATTTTTAATGCACCATTGAAATTTAATGTTGTAGCTGACAAGACATGTAGTATGCTATGTCTTCATAATTTACTCCAGTACTTTGTTGGGTTTTAGGTTTATGAATTGACTCTGCATTACACCCAACATCAGGACCATAATGTTGTGACTGGAGCTTTAGAATTACTACAGCAGCTCTTTAGAACTCCCCCACCTGAACTCCTCCATGCTCTGACCACCTCAGGGGGCATTGCTCAGGTCAGTGTATCCAAAGATGAGCCTGCCAGCAGGAGCCGCAGTGGGAGCATAGTGGAACTTATAGGTAAGCTATATTTTTGGTAATTTGAGTAAATGGAGATGAACATGCATCATCAACTCTAGTTCTCAGTGTTAGCCAAAAGCATGAAGGATAAAATGAAATGTATGAAGTTATGCATGGCTTTTTTTTTTCCTGAGGTACAGTAAATATTTTTTCCCTCCTTACTTAAACTGGGTTCATTGAGTAATGACAAACTTCAGAGATTTCTTTAATTTGTGTTGATTTTTTTTTGTTACACAAAACAAGTTAAATATGATGACAGATTTTTTTATCCACAAAATTAGTGTTGTTCTTACTAATCATCTGACAACTGCGATTCATTGAAGCTGATCTAATCAGAATTTATATTAACTGAGAGCTCCTTGTCGAATACCAAAACCAGCATGAAATGAAAGCATAACTTAAGTTTATTAATAACTATTAAAATCAGCTATCAGCTTTCTTGTCTATGAAGTGCATGTCCTTAAAATTCTCTTAACTGCTGCTTACTAGTTTCAAAAGAATCAGTCTCTGATTGGATTTCTGTAGGGACTTCTGTATTGAACTAACAGATCATTCAACACTGCTGCTACTGAAGGGTAAATTATTAGCTGGAAGCAATCATAGCAGGGAAATTTAGAACATGTTTTTAAAAGCAAACTTTGCTCAAGTGGCATAGAAAATAGAAAGTAATTTGATGGCAAATGGTCAAAAAACCTTGGACTTCAAAAGCAAAAAAATTGCCATTTCTTCCTGGCTTTGGTTTTTGGTTTTTGTTTGGGTTTTTTTTTCCTTCCCATTTGTGGTTATTAGAATTCCTTCATGATTTCAGCAGCTCTGTCTTTACCCTGATGTGTTACTTTCTGTGATTTGCAGCTGGAGGGGGGTCTTCATGCAGCCCTGTTCTTGCAAGAAAGCATAAAGGTGATTATTTTCAAAAACAAATCTTTAATTGCATTCCTTCCTGATTTTTTGAGGGTTGTTTTTTTTTTCTTCCCCCTCCTCACTTCATTGTCTTGCTGAACTTGGGTCTTCATTCATAACTGCCTTTGTTATCAACTGAGCTTAATCACTGTAAATATGAAAAGAATACTGGCGCAATTTCTGATATTGCAATCAAGATATTCTAAAATTATTTAAGGCAGTATAATTTTATTTTTGCTGTAGTTCACCATCAAAGTTATGGTGATGATTATTGGTGTAGTTTTCACTTCTAAAGAGCACATGGAAAAATAAACTCTCTGAACAGGGCATACTTCTTTTTGATGGTAATATTTAATCTTTAATGTAACTCACAAAATACTTAACCTTCCTGGTTTTGTTAGGCTTACTTTCTTTTTTCCTCTGTAATTCACTAATGCATGTGTATGTTTGCATGCTTTTTAATGTCTTGTTCTTGATGATTAATTCTATACATCTTTTCTCTTGCTGGGTGTATTTTATTTTTTTTCTTCAATAGGTAATTTATTTAGCAGAATTTTAAAGAATACAATTTGCTCTGAAGTATTCTTTTCCCGGTTTGTGCATGACAGTACTTCATATTTAGTTATACGCTTACACTTTGATATAAAAAAACAAGTCATATTACTATGACAGAACCAGTCTAGATACAGCTGAGTGACACTTTTCATCACCTGCATTAGATGAGCAAAATGTTGCTACTGCATTGAAAATATGTGTGTGAGTGTAGTGCAGTCACTGCAAGCGTTATTAAGCAGAGAGATGTGCAATGCTGAAAAGAAAAACTTTGAGCAAAAATAGTTTAAGACAAAATCAGATTATATGAACTTGAAGGATCATTATAGCTTATACGTTTTCCAAGTATGTCCTTCCATCTCTGTGGGCAAGGAATATCATAATGCTTGAAGTACCTTACCTGTATGCTGTAAGAATATACCTAGATGTGAAAGAGTGGCCAAAGCTGAACAAAATAATGCCTATGAATGTAATAGTAGTTTCTAGTTTAGAAACGAGAGGTTGAAAATGGGTGTTCTGAAAGTAGATATTGCTGCAGCATCCAAAGGTGAGACACAGTGTAACAAATCAGAATAACACCACATAACATTTGTAAATGAAAAATGGTAAATCATCCTTTTGGTACTTTGACTTGTTAGTAGTGTTCTGTATAACTCTGAAGTTTTAATAACAGTGTAAATTCAGTTTAAGTACTTGTTAAAACACTAATCTTTGCTTCACTCAGTGGGAAAACATGTATGAGTCATCAGCTTTTATCCTTTCTGAAGATTATGGTATGAAGATTTTGTGGTCTGAAGCAGTGGCATAAACAAATTTGAAGAAATCTCTTAACGATTTTGTGCTTTGTTCAGGTTTAATTTCAAATTGTGAATCTTTTGTTTTCTGCTGCTCTCCATTCTAGAAAGGAGAGAAAATCCAAGCCTATACCCAGTTCCTCCTTGAAGTCATTTTACAGTCTACTGTCATATAGAGTAGTAGTCAATGGGTGAGACTTCTGAAGCTGTAATATTCCTTTATGTGTAGGGGTGTAAAGTGAGGCTGATCTATAGAAATCTGTGTGTTCCACATCTTTGCAGTCTTACTGTGTCAGACCAACTTCACTTCTGAGCAGCTGCCCTCTATTGGTTTGTTTATGTTTCAGCTTCAGAAGATTATTTGCAAAAAAAGGCTGAAAACTCCTTTTGAAATGAAAGCCTTAGTTCTGCAACTTAGGACTGATTTCTATTTTTTTTTAATCAAATAGTGGAAAAATATGCTGCTGCTTGTGTTATATACTCAGTTAAACATACAAAGCCTAATGTGCCTCATGACTGTTTTTCAGTGTCCTTCCTCTTTCACTTACTTTTAGAGGTGGTCAGCTGTGGAAAGCAGAAGAATATCCTGGTTTGTTTCAGTGAAATGGATGTAAATGTGAGAAATAATAGAGAAGAATATATTATATTTCATACTTTTTGTTGGGAACTCTTAGCATAATTTTACTCATTCTTTCATAGGAGTATGTAGTTCTCAATTACTGTTATTTTACAGACAACGTGTATGGAAATGCTATGGTTACTTTTCTACCTTACTTACAGGTTTAAGTAGCATAAACCATTCATTTTGGAGGAAGATAATTCTACAGTGGTACTGCTATGTATGAAAGCAGTTGTGAAAGAGAAATTCATTCAAAAACCTGTTAATACTTTTTTTACCTCCTGATAATTTGAATGAGATGCAAAAGAATTCACCTAAAGTTATCCAGACATCAGTATCTTGCATGGCGAATCTTAGACTACCAGTGGAGTATATTCAAAATGACAAACCAGTCCTATCTCAAAGCATTTATTGTGAGTCCCCTTGTCTCAGTGAGTGACTTAAAACATCCAGAAGGATGGGCTCAGCAGCTCCCTCTGCACTCTATGTCCTGTCCCATTGACAGACTTTTCAGTGCAGTTGTGTCCTTGGTTGGCTTTCAGACAGTTGTGCATCTGCAGGTATCTTTCTCTTTCCACTGCCTGTAATTTAAATAGATAATGCTCTGTGAGCAAGAGAACTCTGTGGTGATCATGTTATAAGTGGTTCTCAAGTTTCTTATGGCAGAAGCCTCTCTGAAGATTTTTTGCCTTAGTAATCCTTGGTTCTTAATGGCTGTTGTCCATGGTTCATCACCCTGTCCCACTTATGTTGTCTTGTGCTTCTGGTCTGCACTGCTCTTCCCCCTAGGCATTTTCCATTCTGTTATAATTGGAGTTCCAAGCCCCAGACTGCAAGCAGTCTTTGATAATTTTCTTAGCCTTAAGGAGGAAGAGGTTATTTGTTCTATTACTTGTGGTGCTTTTATGTCCATCTGAGTTGAGGGCAGACATCCAGATGCCAGATATCCAGTCCTTAATAATAGGACATACTTGATGAAATTAGTTGGATCTTAAATATAGTCCACAAAAATAAACTAGAATTAATAAGGTTGTAGATAATTTCCTGAATGGTTACACTGTTAGATAAAACTGATCTGTTTCCTTGTCACTGCTTTTTCTTTCCTGATCAGTTAGTGAGGGACTGGATGTTCACTTTCTTCATTCCTTTATTTTTTCCATCTATTACCTGTCATAGCTATGAAAAATTATTTGAACAAACTTTATAAAAAATAGATTTCACATCTAAATGTCTGCAACTCTTCAGCATTTCAAACTGACTATGATTTTGGAAAACTAAATTTTTTTCCTATATCACTTCTCAGGTAAAATACTTCTTGGTGAAGAAGAAGGTTTGGATGATGACTCTGAAACCCGATCTGATGTCAGCACTGCATCATTTACAGGTACCTACCTTTCTCTTTAGCAGTGCAGTCAACAAATACATTCTTTTACTGCTCTGTGTGAAATATATATATAAATGATGTGTTATGGTGATAAGGAAGTGGATGGGCACTCAATAGACATGCTCACAAAACTGAAACTGTAAATACTGTTGTGTATAAAACATACTTAATGAAGTTGACTGCATTTTTTTTTTGATGGAGAGACTGTCAATATTCAGTCACTGGTATAGATGGAGTGGCATCTTACAGATGCTTATTTCCCTACCTGTAGTTTAACTGTTTAGTTACATGTTTTCCTTAGCCTAGTTTCCTTAGCCTAGTGACCTAGTGTGTAGTGTGCATATCAAGAGTTTAAACACTTGATTGACTCATAAATGTCTGTGTTTTGCAGCCTCTGTGAAGGGTGAGATAACCAGTGAACTGGCTTCTTCTTCAGGTGTGTCGACAGCGGGGTCAGTGGGGAGTTCAGCTGCTGACCCTACAGGACACGATATCATTACTGAGCAGCCACGTTCTCAGCACACGCTGCAGTCAGACTCTGTAGACCTGGCAAGCTGTGATTTGACAAGTACAGCTACTGAAGGGGAAGAAGATGAAGTGCTGAGTCGAAGCTCTAGCCAGATCAGTGCTGTCCAGTCAGATGCCACTATGGATTTGAATGATGGTACACAGGCTTCCTCACCAATTAGTGATAGCTCTCAGACTACTACAGAAGGTCCAGACTCTGCTGTAACCCCTTCGGACAGTTCTGAAATTGTAAGTGTGCAACGGGCAGAGGGGGGATCTCCTTCTACTGAGGGGCCCGACATGTCTCAGAGCTCTTCCGTGGAGGGCCAAGACTTGGATTCGTCTCCTTACTCGTCTTCTACTTTTCAATCCTCAGCTAGTAACAGTGGAAAGGTCAGCAGCTCACACCTCTATTGGAGAGCTTGACCTCCTTTTAACACTTTCACTTCAGCAATAATTAAAAACTAGAAAGCTGTAATCAGTGTGCTCACTGGGCAGGTCATGTGAAGGCATTAACAGATTGTTGCTCACTGAAAGAATGGCAATATCAAAGTCTTGACATAAATATATTTTCTTAGTAGCATATCATTCATTTTGTATATATATATTAATAATTGTTTTGGTGCAGGAGGATTAATGAAAGTGTTAAAGGGTGAACAGTCTATTCGGAATGATTAAAGAATATTTTTGGGACCTACTGCTTCACACTGCCTTCTGCCTGTGCTTTTTCACTTGGCAACACAACTCATCTTCTTTTTTCCTTTTTATTCCATCTTAAGGATTTCTCCTATAATGGACCAATACTGCATGATTTACTAATATAACAGTTACATATCTAATAAACGCCTGAAATGTGCATACAGTATAGCTATTTTAAGATATTTGTCTCTCTTGGGCAAATATATTTTGAGGTTGTAATAAAAACAGCAACAATACAATTACTGGGAGCCAGAGCAGAAAATGCAAAAGGGGGAAAACTTGAATTTCTTAAGCTTTTTTCAAACACTGTCAAACTTTTGGCTTAAGTTTTCTGATAGTAACTTCGGAAGAGTAATAGTCTCTTACCACTACAAAAAAATAGTAAATTTGTAATTATGATAAGCAAATACTTCTGCACATCTGAGGATTCAAGAACCAAAGGAGTGATGATAATTGCTTTCTGAATTAAATTAAGGCAGTGCAGAGGCCAAAGTGAGTAAGCATTTATTGACAAGGTTTGTTTATTGGCAAGATGCATTTCTTGCAAATCCTTTGTCAGACTATGTCAGTTTGCACACTGTTTGCAAGCAGTAATTACAAGTAAAATTATTTTTTCATTATTTGATAGGAGTTGTACCCAGTCCCAGCCTTTTTAATGAACAGTTTCCAGGTGCTTATGAGGTCAGGGAGTAACTGAAGTATCTTTCCTTCTGATAGACTTAGTCAAATGTTTTGGGTTTTTTTTAATTGAACTGTATTTTATCATTATTATTAATTTTATAGTTATTAATTTTTATGGTTATCATTCCATATACCTACAGCCTATATAATGCCTTGGTACTAAGGGTCAAACTCTTCCAGGAGTGTCCATTTAAGTAGTCTCTAGTTTAGAATGATTAAAATACATTTAAACTTATTTGTCCTTTTTTGTTCTAAACAGTTTGACTTCACATATCCAGGACAAATGAGGTGATGGGAGAGTTTGACAGCAAGGGACAAGTTCAGTTTGTGGCAGTAAAGGTGTTGGTTGTGATTTGTAGCTGCTGAGATAGAGATGTTTGGGGTGAGGGAGCAAGGAGAGCTGCAGGGGAGCAATGCACCAGGTGTTCCACTTTCTCACTGTTACCAGCCAAGTTCATGGTTCAGCCAGGAGACTGTCACATGAACTGTGGCTTCCAACAGCCCCAAGGCTGGAGGAGGAGGGGAGGTGCTTTGGGGCTTGCACACAGCTTTACACTAATACTTATCAGGCTTATATTTGCTTTCATATTATTTCTAGATTACTAGCACTGCATGTTTGAGATTTAATGCTGTGTGTTAAGCTAAGTTATTTAAAGTCCTGTCCTTGCATTTGTGTAGGTTTTGGAGGGTGCTGAAGGACAGTATTCTGGAATGCAGATTGGGCAGCTACAGGATGAGGAAGATGAAGCTGCAAATATTCTCCAGGATGATTCATCAGAGTCTTTCAGGAATTCTTCTCTTGGTATGTTGATAAATATGGGGGTGGGGCAGACTGGTGACACCATTAAGACAGGTGTACAGGTGCATCTGCACTTCCAAGGGAGTGAAGACTCATGTAATGGATATAAAAACCAAATAACTAGATTGAAATACATTCTGTATTTTACATTTCAACACTTGTAATGAATCTCTTGTTTTGATCACTGCTAATTTATTTTTCATGTTTGTATAATTAAGTTTAATTAAAGTGCTTTTAGTTTGCATCTGAAATGGTATTCCATGAATTGCCTTTTTCTAAAGCTCTTCAGCAGCCTCACCTGTTGAAAACCATGAGCCATAGCAGACAGCCTTCTGATAGCAGTGTAGATAGATTTACATCAAAAGAAGATGCAACAGAAGCTGGTGATCATGAAAACAAGGTGAGAAATAGTCACAGTGGTCAGTTTTAAAGTTTAGAACAACTAAGTTAAAAAAAAATAATTAAAAAATACAGTTATGATCAAATAGATTAGTGGTGTATGGGGGTAGCCTGTATATGTGATGTACTTCATTATAGGTCAAAGTAACTGAGGTTATTTAGTGAATCCAAGTTATAGCCTGAATTCCATTTAACATATGGTGAATACACAAGTGTCAATATCTTTAATGCAGTCACCAGCAAAGCCATAGCAGATCATGCACTGCTGAGAACCCTTTTTGTCTGCCTGTGCATTAGTAGGCTATGCTGATACCTTATTACTCAAATACCTTTGTGCTGGTTTCTAGCTGTGTAGATAACTTTGTGATCTCCTCAGAAGTTAGTATGTCTTGTGCTGCTCTAACCACAAGTTTCCTCTTCACATTTTTTTTACTTTACCTTTGAACTTGGTTCTGAACTGGGGCAAAAGGAGTTTCATTTGTGACAGGTGGAGTTAGGTCAGCTTGGACTACTGTGAAATTCTAAATGTTAAACTGCAGAAGGCAGTCAGCCTTCTTTGAAACAACTTTGCAATTAATTGCTTTTCATGTGAAGTTTCCAAAGATTATTGTTTGGTGACAAAAACTGGTTTATCAGGCTCTTCACATGCAAACAGCAAATCTAGGTAGAATAATGTTTCTGTAGTAAAATTGAACTGGTTCTGATAGAGGATATAAACTTCTCCAAAACATTATATTTTAAGGCCTTCTTTTGGAATGTATATTAAACACATTTTGTATTGCAACCCATATACATTTGAGGATGTGCTTTGTTTCTAAATCTTATTGTGCTTAATATTTTATTTAAATTGAAGATTAATTTTTCTATAATAAAAAATTGTGCTTTGCCTTCAATAGCCCTCCAGGGTAAAGGGAGACATAGGGCACTACACGGATGGAGACTCTGCTCCTTTAGTGCACTGTGTCAGACTGCTGTCAGCTTCTTTCCTACTTACTGGGGAGAAAGGAGGTAAGTTTGTCTTCAAGGTTCCTTGGTTCATTGTGTCTCTCAATGTACAGTGTTGGAAATGTGATCAGTTTGCTCTGTCTTGTTTCTCCCTTTATTGGAAATCTTTTGGGGTGGGGTTTTTCTGTGATAGTCCCTAAGCACCACATCTACATGTTTTTTAGATACCTCCAAGGATGGGGGTGACTTTCCTGTCATTATATATGACTGATCTAAGATGTTTGTTCTTTTTCCCTTTTCTAAACTGTTACTTGCTCATGTGCTCTGATAATGTAGTGTTTTTGGAAGGAAGTGAGTTAGAGGTATGTTACAACTGTATATGAAAATTTCAAATATATTCCAAATACAGAGTATTTCAGAAAAAAAGAAAGCAGCCATATATCACTGCTGCCTCTGATAAACTGGAACTGTTGGCTCTGCCTTCATATTTTTGTCCAGGCTAAGCTATTTATTTTACATGGTGTTATTAATTTAATTAAAAACAATTCAGGAAGCTTTTAAATACCCTCCTTTTATTTTTTTTACATTTCTTCTCTACAGCTTTAGTTCCTGACAGAGATGTAAGGGTGAGTGTAAAAGCCCTGGCAGTGAGTTGTGTTGGAGCAGCTGTTGCCCTTCACCCTGAGTCTTTCTTCAGCAAACTGTATAAAACACCCCTGGAAGCAATGGGAGAAGAGTATGGTATGTTGCAGTTCACATATTTCATTTTGATAGTGTGTTTGGGTTTTCAAGTAAGTCAGGCAGCATCTCTGCTGAAAACTCCAAACCCAGTTTAGTATTTGTGAACAAACATTGCATGAATTAGAATGAATGTGCTGTCTATGTGAGTGACGTGTGGTGAGGTACTTTTTTTATAGTTAAAGTTTCAGTGGATGGGCTTCTGACAAGTTGAAGTTTAGTACAACTGCTGTATAGAAGTGCTTTGTTTGATTTACAGATGGTTTCTTCTAATTTATTTCAATCCACCTTATAGATGGTTTCTAAGCCATTAGGTAACTTTTACAAATTATCAGCAGGGACCTGGAGTGTGCAGCAGGTTTGGTATATTGACCAAAATGCTTCTCAGATTTCTGCAGAGCATTTTATGTATGATTGAAATAAATCACTAGTGTTTTTATATATATGATCATTGATGTGAATAATGTGAATGATCTGTAAATTGAATGCATGGGATCTCAGAAAGGTAGAACTAAGATGGGTGTATTTTAAATATGCTGACATTGGTTATCTAATACTTGAGACCTCCACTAAAACATTTCTAGGGATCAGTTAAGTCTAATACTAGTATTTTTAAAATAAAGTAGTTGTAACTTACTTTCTTAGAGGAGCAATATGTATCGGATATTCTGAACTACATTGACCACGGAGATCCCCAGATTAGAGGAGCTACTGCCATTCTGTGTGGAACAATTGTCAACTCCATTCTAATTAAATCCCGCTTTGATGTGGAAAAATGGCTAATAAATGTCAGAAACTCAACAGGTAACAATTTATTTTAAGGGTGTCTTTTTTTCTCTTAATGCAACATTGCAGTGTTTCATTGCTCTAAATTCTTTTTTCTGTTGTTTTGTTAGGAAATCTCTTTTCCTTGGTAGACTGCATACCTCTGTTACAGAAAACTTTGAAAGATGAGTCCTCTGTTACGTGCAAACTGGCTTGTACAGCTGTGAGGGTAAGCAATAGTAACTTATTTGCACCACCACAGATCACAGGGATGTGATTCATTACTAGGTCCAGGGGAGTTAATTCGTCAAGGAGAGGCACAGGCTGACTTGACTGTATTGCAGCTTAAAGGCCAGTGAGGTAAAGCATAGCTTTTAGTAAAATGTAGATAGTTTGTGTATGCAAAGTATGATTTTATATGCAGAGAGGAGGGGTTTGTGATACAGCTGAGGGAGGGAAATTCAGTTAGTTAAATGCAACTTTTTAACCTTCTGTTCAGCAATCTTCATGTTTGTGTGTGGTGGTTTCATGGATGATTACACTTATGATTATGGCTTTTTAGAAGACTTCACCAGAATTGTTGAGTTCAGGCAACTTACATTAGTCAACTTTGGCTCTTTATTTCAACGTATAATGTATCTTGACTTTATACCTTTTGGCAGAAATGTTCTAAGTCTTTTGGGTTGTTAATCCTCAAACAAGAATGTACATTTTTTGTAGTTAAATAAAACATAGAAGTGTGGTGTTCTGTAACATTTTCCAAAGGTCACACATTGTGCCTATAGTTTAACAGTCATTGAAATGAAGAGGTATGACTTTTTCAAAAACTTTGGAAATCAGAACCAGCTGTCTAAAAATACCCTGTGGAAATTAGGAGACTGTTTTTAAACAGATGAGAATATAGTGCTTGTTATGTTTAAGCCCAGTGAGTTTTAGACCTTACTCTTTGGGGGATTGTCCTCTGATTTGTGAGGCTTGCATTGCTCTCCAGAGTTTAATTTCAGGTTTTAGCAGTTCACATGGAACTAGTAGTCTGGCCTTGCAAGTACCTGGCTCTGATACTTTCTCCTAGCTCTTTTTAGTATTCTAAATGAAACAGGGTTTTTTTTTTGATCACTTTCATACTTCTATTCAGAGAACCTCTTCTGTAATGTAACTGAAAGTTGTTTTTTCTTTTCAGCATTGCATCATGAGCTTATGTAGTAGCAGTTACAGTGAACTAGGTTTACAATTGATTGTTGACCTCCTTACACTGAAGAACAGCTCGTATTGGTTAGTAAGGACGGAACTTCTGGAAACACTTGCAGAGGTAGATTTTCGGTAAGTGTTTATATTTTTCCATGGGTATAGTAGCTGAAGTGTGGAGATGTATGGGGAACTGGAACCATAATGGAGCAGTTTCTTCTGGTGCATTAATTGGTTTCATAAAACTAGTTCAGACCAGTCAGCCGTATATGGAATGTATGAATTCCTTGTCAGGTTACCATTGGCTTCTCAACCAAGCCCAATCCTACTAACACTGTGTAGGAGTTTCTGGTTCGTTGGTCTGTTGTATCAAGTCTTCTGTAAATGTGTGATCAGAGAGGAACCATATCATCTGGAAACTAATTTGGATTTCATGGCCAGGTGTGAGTGTTTTTAAAGAGCAAGTCTCTGACTTGTTCTCCATTTTCAACTCTCTTCAGTTCCTCAGTTTCTGTTACACTGAAATGAAGGTGACTTGATTTCCTTTTTTTACATTCCCTCATTCTCTACGGGTTCTTCCAAGCTGAAAGAGAAAGATGTTTATATGAAAATTCTTCAAGTTATCCTTAGTCGTACAAAATTGGACTCTTTCTGAGTAGTCGTGTTTTTGGAATGTGTTACCGTGTTTTCAAGAGTCTGATTATTCTATGCATGGGAAAAAAATACAGTCACAAAGTGTAAATAATGGTTTTTTTACAGAAGGATTACTTTTCTTTAGTTATGCTAACCAGAGAGTAGTTTAGCACATAGCTTACCTTTTAGGTAGCAAAAAATGTTTACTACTTATATTCTCCCTGCAGGGGTATTCTTAAAAATAAAAAGAACCCTCAGAACTTTAAGTGGAGAAATAACATGTAATGTTAACTAATGTACTCTAAATTCTATTTTATCATAGGCTAGTCAGCTTCTTGGAAGGAAGAACTGAGAGCTTGCACAGAGGTACTCATCATTATACTGGTGTAAGTAAATTATTCAATCATTATATTGTATTTCCGGATTAAGGTACCAGTGCAATGTCATTACTTTGTTTTTAAATTCTGTCAACACTGATAGTTGTTGTAAGTTTGTTTTATGTAAATATGTGTTCTAAAACTTTTTACAATTGGGAGTACACTTTACTATGGAGATTCAAATATCTTAGTGTTCTTTGGGGGGTGTTTTGTGTTTGTTTTTTTTTTTTAACTTAAAAAATTTTGGCATTTATGTAGTTAGGTATTGTGCTTGGCAATGTTAAAGTAGAGATCTTACAAGTCTTACAAACTTGTATGACAGATGAAATCTCAGTTTTTAATTCTCTTTTAGCAATATGGTCAAATGATGAAAATGTTCAATTAACTTTAGTGTGTCAACTTATTTTTTAGCTATTAAAACTTCAGGAGAGAGTACTTGATAATGTTGTAATATGTCTACTTGGAGATGAAGATCCAAGAGTGAGACATGTGGCTGCAGCTTCATTAGTGAGGTATATATGATGGTTTTATTTATAGGAAAAAAAGTTGTTAGGAAAGATATTTGCTTACTAATATATACCTGTAATGAAAATAATCCCTGAAGTGTTTTTTATATATATACACATACATACATGCTTACATACATATATATATTTGTTTAAATGAGAGATGGTAAACACATGCATCTTTATGGTTCCTGAAATATGCATCGTTTTGGCTCATCAGGCAATTGTACTTTGCTTTCCATTATCATTACAATTACATTTAACTATTACATTCTGAGGGTCACTTTCTGTTTCAACTTGACTTCAGGATGTTTTTCTGCATGCTGAAGTGGTTTGTTCAGTATCCTGACAGTAGCTGATGGACTTGAAATGTTGAGTTCTACAGAGCTGTGCAAACTCCCAACCATTGTAATTTACACACAGTCACAAGCAGTGTATCTTAAAACTTTTGTGCTCACTGATTATAATGCAGTAGCAAATTTTGTTTAAAAAGCAGCTGTTTGCTGGAACCTACTATGATTACAGTTGCTGTACACAGAAATGCACCAAACAGTAAGGATTAGTTGGTAGTTTATTTATTAGAATTGAAAGACTTAAGTTTTATACTGAAAGAAGTTGGGAGCATGTAATACTGAATTCCTGGTGTGTTTTAAATATAGATATCTATCTGAGGAGTCTCTTTCCTAGTTTTTTCAGTCTATTAATTGCTGTCCACTCCTAATAACAAATAAAGGACAACAAAACCTTTTAAAGTTCTGACTTTAAAAGGTCAGAAAAAAGTATTGTATTGCCGAAACATCTCAGCAGAGAAGTCTTGGAACTGTTGCATCATAGAGTTTGTTGCTTTTATTGAGGGACTTGATTTTGAAGCAGAGTTATTTTGTTAACTGACTGGTAACAAGTTGGAGTTTTCTTGTATCTTCATGCTGAATTAGTGACAGCAGGTATGTTAAGGGATGGAAAAGACTTAATTGCCTAAGAAAGCTGCTACAAGCTTGCAGAAGCCCCTTGAAACATCCAGCGTGGGCAGTCGTTGGAAGTACTGTCCCTGAAATTACAAAAATAAGTACAGTAGTTTTTCACTGTTGGATAAGTTGAAAAAGTCATTGTTCAAGAAGACTGGATTTTACTGTATGTTTAGGTTTTGCTGCATAGAAATTAGATGGTGGAAAATCGCCTTTTTCAAGTAGAAATTAGTGTTTGGTTGATGCAGATGTTAATGGAGAAAGTAGCTGGGGAGATGGGAGCACCAAGAGAGAAGTACTCTAACAAAGTGTTTGTTGTAGTTTGTATAGGTTTGGAACAATTTCTATGTCCTTACTTGAGCTCCTTGATTATAATGAAGTGCTATTGTATAAAAATGAATTCAGTTTAATCAGTTTTGAAACAGCTTGTATTTACAACTTGATATTTGTAATTATTGTATGCAGCTTTCTGAACTGTATATTAAATGTACTTTAAACTGTATATTAAATAATACCTCCATAATACTTTTTCTTTTTGGCAATTATCATTAAGGCTTGTTCCAAAGCTGTTTTATAACTGTGATCAAGGACAGGCTGATCCAGTTGTGGCAGTAGCACGAGACCAGAGCAGCGTCTACCTGAAACTTCTAATGCATGAAACACAGCCCCCATCTCACTTTGCAGTGAGCACTATCACCAGGTATGTTATGTCTGCTCTTGCTTTAAAAGCAACATGCCCCCAAATTTCAACTTGTAACACCTTGAATCGTAGTTAAATCCTGCAAATCCATGTGCTTTTTCTTGCCTGTAGGAGCACCTGTGGTAGTTTTAAAGCTCCACAGAAACAGATTAAAGAACAAACTCCTGTGTGAGTTACTAGTGATGTGCTGACACACTGATTGTAGGGAGTAATTGTTTTGAGATAGTTTCTTCTGTCCATCCTGAAGTCACCCTATTGTCCATTAAATTGCACAATTAAGTGCAGTTTTTCAAGCTAATTGTATATATACATTATTGTTCAGATATGTTGACCTGGATTTATAACTCTTCACATACTGTTTAATGATTGTGGTTGCAGAAGTCTGTACTCCTTTTATAATTTAAAAATAAATTCTAATTTTGATAGTGTGATCTTGTTGCTGCATTTTTGCTGCCACCTATACTTTTACTGTTTAGATATTTTGTCTTATAGACAGTGTGAGTTGTATGTGTTTATAGGAGCTCTTTGCTTCTATCAGTTTGTCATACAAGTTTTTAATTATGTACCTTTTTACTATATGATCTTGATCATGTCACTTAAGAGTATGGAAGCAATAGAACTTTGTGGGCATGGTATTATTCCATATAGAAAATACGATTTTTTCAACAGCAATAATCCAAAGTCTGTAAGCATGGAAAAATGTGAGATGGATTTGAGCAAAAGCAAAGACTAATGTTAAATTGGTGGTGATGTCCCAAGCGTCTAGTTGAGTATTGAAAGTTGATCTACTGCTTCTGTCTGCTAGCAAAAGGATTTTATTTATAAATAAATTGCATTTATGAATACAGAAACAAAAATATTACGGTATAAGATGGCATTTAGAGTGTTCTCAGATTTTGTAATTTATAAGCAGTCTGTGAAATACATAACAGTAATTTAAACTATAATAATTTTGATTGGGATGTTTGGGTTTTTTTAGTACATATTTTAGTGGTATAAATATTTTTATTTCAGAACATATAGAGGTTACAATATGATGCCAAGTCCAACAGATGTCACTATGGAAAACAACCTTTCAAGGGTTATTGCAGCAATTTCCCATGCATTGACAATATCCACTACAAGAGCACTTACAGTGAGTTTTCTTATGTGTGAGTTTTCCTATAGATGAGTTCCTTTGAGTTTACTTGCTATGGTAACTGACTGTTTCTTTTCTGTTTTGCATGCTTGTTTTAATATTTATTATTTTTTGGCTATATTTGTATCTACAGCTTTTGTACTGTGATAATGGCAATAGTAATAGATTTAATTCTCACTATTTAAATACCCTGTTGCTAACTCTTCCAGTGGTGAAACTAACTCAGTTCTTGATGTTAACTTTTCAGTTTGGCTGCTGTGAAGCTTTGTGTCTTCTCTCCACAACATTTCCAGTCTGCACCTGGAGTGTGGGATGGCACTGTGGGTATGTTCCCTCATTTGTTAATCAAGCTTCTGAAAGTCATGTTTGCAAAAGGGAAGTATACTTATTTAGGCACTGGAAGTCCTGGTTTAGGTATATGCTGTTAGGCTTACCTTAGCAGTAAGCCTAAACAGAATACAGAAGATTATAACCTCAGGTTGTCAAGATATTAAGTGTCAGCACTTTGTCATCCCTGGAACCACCGTGTTTGTCACAGGGATTGGCTGCAACTTCTGAAATAGAAAGATGCATATGATCAGCACCTATTAAAGTAAGTAATAGGAGAAAATTTTGCATGCTTTTGAAAGCATATTTGTCTTTGGGATACTGTGTCTTGTGATATCTCTTTAAAATCAGAACATTATCATTTTCATCTTGATTTCATGTTGAAAACTGGTGGGTCAAGGAAGCTGGTTCATCATTGCTTCTGTAATAGTGTCAGATGCATTTAAATTGTTCTCATGTGGCACACTGGATGGGAACATCAAATCAGATGTTTATAATACTTGTTATATGTAGGTAGTATATGATAGCCCCCAAGTGCTTACATTCTGAAGAGTTTCTTCAGATTGTAACTGTACAGTTGTCAGCCTAAAGCTTTGATTTTGCCTCTGATTATTAGTATGCTGTTCCACATGAGCTGTAAAAGTATCTACTGGAGATGTGCACATGTGGAGCTGTTTGGTTTTAAATAGATTTAACGTAATTTGTGTTAATTGTCTTAATTGCTGTCATTGAGTCTCTACTCTTATTCTACTCGGTTGCAAAATTTTGTCTTATTTTAGAAATGAAATAAAACCCCAAAACAAAAAACCAACCCTTCCTCAGCTGATCTTCTTGTCAGCAGGCCCTTGCTTCCCTTGCTGGCCATAAGTGAGGTGTGCTCTCTTTATGCAGTGTAAAAGATGTCTTGAGCTATAGGTCCAGTTTTAACAAATGAAGTAATTCAGGATGTGAGCAGTACTTGACTGGAATATAAAATCAATGTACAATTTGCAGCAATATGTCTTCTACTCTACTCAGCTTAAAAATGCTATTTTTAAGATAATCTAATGCATCTAATATTCATCAGATCAGCATTTACCCTTTCCCCTTATTCCTTCTTTACAAATTTTTGGCCCATGTTCCTTCTAATTTGGATTGTAATTTTATTTTTGTGAAATGATATGGACATTTGTCATTCTGGATAATAAGAATACAATAACATGGATAGTAACATGAGAATTTTGCCAAAATTCCTGTCTTAAGTATTGTTGTTCTTTTGATTAAGAAGCTATTGGAACTGCTGCATTCCAACTCTGTACAGCTCAACATGAATTAAGTCATGGGTTTCTAACTGTATGTAAGGTAAACAACAGCTGCCTAGGAAAATACTTTAAAAAAAAAGAAAAGGAAGGCACTGTAATTACCTCTGTGGCTTTGTCAAAATAATAGCTATACTTAGTGTAAATTTTATTTTCTCAAATAGCTGTAGTTGTATTAGACCAGAGTGACTACCTTAGAAGATTTTTTTTTTTTTTAATTAAAGAATACCCTAAAAGATTCCTTATGTATGTTATTCACATAGTATTCTGCCAAACATCTTTTGGTCATCTCTGCCTGCTCTTTTTGAAACTTGAGTTCTGTGGGAAAATGTGATTTTATAGTTATTGCCCAGGAAAATACAGAATGCAGCAAATTACAATCCCAGGTAGAATCCACTCATAAATCTTAAGGATTTGATGGATTACAACTGTTTAATTAAATTCTTGTCACTTTAAAGCACTGTCTTGTCACATTGCAGTAGTATAGCTAATGTCTTCCAACATCCCTACCTTGCATATGTGCAAGACTTAATTGGAGATGCTTCAGGACTGTAGTGGTTAGCAAATAAATACAGAATTCTTCAGTTTATCAGTAGATGTCACTAGTAGATTTGACGTTTGCTATTAAAAAAAAGACTATTCAAAAAAACGGAGTATTGTCAGGTCTCTGCTGCAAATTGGTGTTAAAAGTCATGCTTGAGTGTTAAATGTGTATATCTAGTAGTACTGATTTCATTTCTTTAGATTAACCATCTACTTGACTGTTAGCTTTTAAGACTTTAAATTTACTAGAAGAGGGGAAAAAAGTTATGACATTCCAAAATTAAACTTCCAGTGTTTCCCAGCCAAGTTCTTCAGATGAAGCTCAGAAGGGCTGCACCATTGGTATGGCTGGCTTGGTTCTGTCTCTCCTTTCATCAACATGGTTCCCACTGGACCTCTCAGCACATCAGGATGCTTTGATTTTGACTGGAAACTTGCTTGCAGGTAAGGCAGGACAAGAAGAGTAGGATTGTCCTAATATTTTTACCATTACTATTAGAAGGCCCATATCTCACTCTATTCTGATTGTATGCAACGAAATACTTGCAAGATTAAGCAGGAGAAATAAAGAAAGAACTTGTACCCCGGAGGTTTGAAAAGGTGCTGCCTCTTTGTTGCAGATTTCCTCTCCTTACCAAAGGCCATGTGCTCAGTATGCCTGGTACAGGCTGGGTACGAAGAACCAGCATTTTGTTGCTGTTTAAAACTATGCAGCAACTCCTGGGCTTGAATTTCTGTCGTGCTGGGGTGACAACCATATATGCCTTTAAAATTTTCTGATGCTTAGTTCCAAGTTTTATCTTCTATTTCTTCAAATAATATAATTCTAATTACAGCAAGTGCTCCCAAGTGCTTGAAGAATCCCTGGAGTGCTGAAGAAGATTCAAACCAAGGTGCTGCAAAGCAGGAGGAACCCTGGCCAGCTCTGGCAGATCGAACTCTTGTCACTTTAGTAGAACAGCTCTTTTCTCATCTGCTGAAGGTCATTAATATTTGTGCACATGTAATGGATGATGTTGCTCCTGGCCCAGCAGTAAAGGTATATATTAAAAATAAATAAGTACAACTGTGTGACTTAAATACTGTTGTGCTATAGACCTCTTCACATTTTAGTCTTGATACAGGAAACTATCTAATTCCTTGGTGATATGACTTCACTAGGGGTAGTAAAGCAAGTGAGATGAAAAAAACATGCATATAATTCTTCCACAGAGCAGGTTCTTCTTTAGTTCTGCAGTTTTTATAATAGGAACTTAATTTTTGAACCTTTTATTCCCGGTGACTTCACCTGAAACATTAGTTCAGTTAGGAGTATATGTAGTAGATGGAGTATTGGATTGCATACTCTGGGAAATGTGGTGACTTTTGGGTTGGTTGGATGATTCTAATGCACTGAGCTCCTTTGGGGGCTAAAAGTAACTCTTCTGAAGATCCTGTAAAATATTTTGGTTTCTGAAACAGCTCATATGAGGTACTTCCATTCTTGGGGTTTTGTTTTGGGGTTTTTTGAGGCATATACATGTGAAGACTGATTTAAAGACTGTAAGACAGTATTATTGAGATTAGTAATTTCTTCATATTTTAAATGTGTGAATATTGTTTTGACACTCCTTTATCTGGAATCAAAAGAAACTTTAGTCATTGAGCTCCAGTTTCATCTCATTGGCTTATGCTGAAGTTGAGGAGTAAAATAGGAAACATACGAAACTTTCCTTTTCACACAGGAAATTCATGTCCTGAATCTGAGAGTTGAGACATTTTAATTTAACAGACAGTCAAATAAAGGGGAGTTTAAGCAAAAGATAAATATGGTTATGTTTGTATAGAAGAAGAAAGGCTACTTGTGCTTACAAAACTAATAAAGCTTCTTTTAATTCTAGGCAGCATTACCTTCTCTTACAAACCCACCTTCTCTTAGTCCAATTCGGAGAAAGGGGAAAGAGAGGGAGTCTGTGGAACAGGCATCTGTGCCAATGAGCCCTAAAAAGGGTGGTGAAGCCAGTCCAGGTAGGCACATTCAATCCTGTGAGCCTGACCATCTATCAGCCCCACCCAAGTGTGATCAAAGCTTAGAGAGAAGAGTAACTCATTTTCTGCCAAAAGGATGGCAGAGCTGCTGTCAGAAGTCCTTTTCAGTAATGCATTGGTAGAAAGGCAGCTGTGGGTGGGGGCTTCTTCGCTGTTTTGAGTTTTATGAAAATTACCTGCACTTTACAGAAGCAAAGTACTACTGAATCCTTTTCCTCACTTTTTCTGGATCTACTCAGCTATTGACTAAAACGAGTCATTTTTGCTCATATGTTACTTAGAAGAAATTTGAAAGTTGCTTTGCAGCTTTTGGCAGGAGTGGCTCAAATTACTTTTGGAAACAAGGTTCTGAATCTTGAAAACTTTTCTTAGTAATGAATGAAGGAAACACGTGTTAGTTCTATTTTGTAAATCGTACATGCACCTCTGGGTTGATTTCTCTCACCTCAATGGGCTGGTTTGTTGGAATGCTGGTTCATTTTCTAGTAGTATGTTTTTGCAGTTTGGAATATGCATGCAGATTGAAAAATTCATGCTGTCTAATAATGCAGATGTGGTTAATTACGTTGAGTGTGTCATGAGCAACCCGGAAAAGGTATAGTGTGCTAATCTATTATATACTTCCAAGCTCCTAGGCAAACTGATACTACTGGGCCTGTTCCAACAAGTAAATCATCTTCAGTAGGAAGCTTTTATCATCTTCCATCTTACCTGAAGTTATACGATGTCTTGAAAGCAACCCATGCTAATTATAAGGTACTGCATGATATGGATTGGTTGAATTGTAATGCTGGATAATCACTTTGTTTCTTTTAAACATGTCTCTGCTTCTGTCAACTCACTTGTTTGCCTGTGTGAACAATTTCTACACACACAAAAGAATTTAAAGAAAGATCACAAATACCACCAATAAAACCAAAAACTGATGAAGCAAAAACCTGTTACAGGCATTATCACGCTACTGCTTGTTTCTCTGCTGTCACTAATTGTGGTACCAAATGACTTGCTGGCTTGGCAGTGCCAAATGGATCTCCATGTCTATTCTCCCCTCAGTTTATTCCAGTATTGAATAAACTTTTCCTCATTAGTTCAGGCAGTAGAAGATGTATTCCCTAGAGACTTGGTAATCTGATGTGTACACTTCAAGGACTGTGTTATTACACCTCCTGTGTTTCTGAGAAATGCATTATGACCCTGAGATGAGCTCAGCTGGTTAGAGCCTGGTGCTCATAACACCAGGGTTGTGGGTTCAATCCCTTGTATGGGCCATTCATTTAAGAGTTGTACTCGATGATCCTTGTGGGTCCCTTCCAACTCAGTATTCTGTGATCTCTTTTCCACTGCTTGTCAACATCCTAGGCCTTCCCAGATGATCTAAATGCCTCAAGCTGAAAGATCCTTTCTTTTTCTTAGTCAAAATGGAGTCCTGCCCCTCCAGCAATTCATAAGGCAGTCTAAGCTGTCAGTGGTGTTGGTTGAAATTCTGAAATTCTAGGCAAAAGATCATTTTGTGTCAATACCCACTTCTTCCTGTAATTTGTGTCTCCTTGTCAAGTAATTGTTAAGAAAAAGTGTGGTTTTACTTTCTGGGAACAGGTTACATTGGATCTCCAGAACAGTAATGAGAAGTTTGGATGTTTTTTACGGTCTGCCTTAGATGTTCTGTCTCAAATCTTGGAACTTGCTACTCTTCAAGACATTGGAAAGGTATAACATTTATTTGTTTTTTCTTTTGTAATTAACTTGTCCTATATCTGCGGTCCTTACTGGGAGAAAGTAGATATCACTGATTTCAAAATAGGTACTCTTGAAAAAGACAGTAGTCCTAGAAGTGTTGTACTGCTACAATGTTGGGTGAAGTACTGCAGCATATTTTCCAGGTTAAATTGCTGCTATTGAAAACCAGAGTAATTTTTTTAGTGTTTAAATTTCAAGGGGGAGGTTTCTTTCCGGTAAAAATGGTTTGTCTTCAGTCATTTTTACCATATTTATATGTTTAAATATACAAAATGCCAGAAGGCATACTGTACTCCTTCATCTTGTATGTCTTGATATTTTTTTCTCCTTAACTGTGATGTTAGGCATGGTGGTATTTTAAAATTAGGAGACAAATATTGCATTTTTATTTCTTTACATACTTCCGTGATTTCCCTTCAAATTAGTGTAGTTTTACTAAGTACAAAAACCTGATCTGTGGTCCAGTTTTCATTGTAATACTTTATATAATGAAGAAAAATGCAATTAGGTGCATTTGTTTTTCTGTTTTTTTTAGTGTGTAGAAGAAATTTTGGGATATCTAAAATCATGTTTCAACAGAGAACCAACAATGGCAACAGTTTGTGTACAGCAGGTAAGGAGGTAATTTTTTCATTTCTTGAAGATTAATTCTGATGTCCTGTGGCTGTCAGTTGGATACTAAGACTGGCCATTGTTTTAAGGGAAGCGGTATGAGGAAACCTTGGCCCAGGTGGAGCAAACAGAGCATGTTTTCTTTCATTTTCATTACTTGTTGTGTAACGTGATACCATCTGAGTAATATAGCTTCTTCTTGAACTGCTTCCAATTCAAAGAACTATTTTAGCTAATAATCAGAAAACAGGCTTGTTTCCTGTCTTACAGAAAGTATTCTTCAGCCAGTTACATGAATCAAAAAAACCTGGAAGGCAAAGAACTGCTTTACTGATGGCTTTCTTGCAGGCTTCAGTTAAACATTTAGGTTCAAGTCATCAAAGCTTAATTTTGGTTAGAGGCAATCTTCAGTAGACTATTTTGAGTTGCCACATGGGAATAGCTTCAATTGCAAAACTAATCATATCTTTTTTGGTGAGGTATGGATTGTTTCTTTTTATTAGCTTTTTTCTGTCTTCATGTATTTTGACTACATGATCCGCAGGTTGCATTTTGACCTTTCCTCTAAAGTCCTTTGAGAGGATGAGGAGTCAAGGGGCTTTTTTTCTTGAAATGTTAACTTTTCTTTTTTTCCTTCCAATTTTCTTCTCCAGTTATTGAAAACATTGTTTGGGACAAATCTGGCTTCTCAGTACGATGGCTTGTCTTCAAACCCCAACAAAGCTCAAGGCAAAGCTCAACGCTTAGGTTCTTCCAATTTGAGACCTGGTCTCTATCATTATTGCTTCATGGCACCATACACACATTTTACACAGGCCCTTGCTGATGCTAGTCTAAGGAACATGGTTCAGGCTGAGCAGGAGCACGATGCTTCAGGGTAACTTCCTTCCCTTATGATATAATGTTAACTTGAACTACAGGCTCTTGTTAGTGTTTTTCATAAATTCGAGTATCTCAGGGGTGCTATGTAACTTGAAATTACAGACTTAAGGAGAGTAATTTGTCTTGGTTGGGACATCCTGAATCCAGTTATCGTTAACATGTTTTCCAAAGCAAAGCTAAATCATTAAAATGGGTATCACTGAAGTTTTTTAAAAGCATAATGGTTTTAAATGCTTGTGTTTGAATACATTTAATTAATTTGCTAATTACAGCAAATAGTCAACAGCCTAAAGGAAAGGCAGAAGGATGACTAAGCAAAGACCAGAAATTCTTTCTCTAGTGCGTATTTGTTGTCCTCAAATATGTGTGATCTGATCAAAGTGTACTGTAGGCTGTCCCTAAAGTTCTTGGAGCAGTTAAGTAGATTAAGAAAAGTTGGCATTGGCTAAACAATGTGCAATTAAGAACAGCATGTTTTGTTTCGGTTTTTTAAATGTGTTGTGTGGGGTTTGTTTTTTTTTGTAACAGATGGTTTGATGTGCTGCAGAAAGTTTCTACACAGCTGAAAACTAGCATTTCCAGTGCAGCAAAACATCGTGCTGATAAGGTACTTGTATCTGTGTCCTCCTGAAAGAGCTGTATCTTAGATTTAAAACATTTTTCCTCCTTTTAAAACTAATTTGGTTTTGAATCAAAGACCTGTTCAGATGTTAGATTACTTTAAAATCTCTCTATTACAGAATGCTATTCACAATCACATTCGTTTATTTGAACCCCTTGTCATAAAAGCATTGAAACAATACACAACAACAACGTCGGTACAGCTGCAGAGACAAGTTCTAGACTTGCTTGCTCAACTGGTTCAGCTGCGAGTTAACTACTGTCTGCTGGATTCAGATCAGGTTGGTACCTCACCACATTTGCACATTTGTCATACAGGGATCTCACCAGCAGGCTTAGGTAACATTTGCAGCACAAATACTTCCAATAATCCATCTATTGCACTGTAGGTAAAAGGAAAGACTTAAAGGAGGGAAAAACTCAATTTCACCTCAAGCCACAAAGAGCTTCAGATTTCTGGGGTTTATAATTTAATTTCTGAGTTCTGCAACAACTATTTAAGAACTGTTCATCAGACTGACTTTAGGAATAAAATGATATGGGCAATACTGTCACTGTTGTTTAAATAAAACTTCATTTACATATGGAAATACCTTCTTTCCATACTGAGAATATGGACTTCCTTATGACGGATAAGGAGCATCATGGTTGACAACTATTGCTTGATGTTAATGGCAGTAGAGGGGAGCTAGTGGCAAATACAGTAGTCTGTGTGGTTGCCCATGTAAGTAGTAAATTTGTAACATAAAATTAAAATGGATTATTTACAAGTGTTTTATTTATTACAGTATTTTTGGGTTTATAAACTAGTGTGACTTTCAATACCTAACTTTTCTGTAAGTTCACGCAAGATAATTCTTTTTAATTCATATATACTTTGGATTTTATCTTGGTTTAGAGCTAGATTTTTGGCTGGTTCTTAACTTCTTGACTGTAATGCCTCAAATAGTGTGTTACATGAGTGAAAGAGAAGTATACAGACTATGAGTAAAACATGGTCTAAGTTCATGCAAACTGTAATAAGCTGTAACATCAACAGGATTGTAGAGGGAACATTTCATAACATTTTAGAATGAACTATAAGTGTAAATGATTTTCAGTGCCCATCTGTAACTGTCAAAATGGTATCAAATGGGAATTAATGTGTCTGTTCTGATGCATGGTTTATTCTTTCTTTAGGTGTTTATTGGATTTGTGCTAAAGCAGTTTGAATACATTGAAGTAGGACAGTTCAGGTACGACATTAGCAATGATCCTTTGAACAGTGTGGGTTTACAGCTGTCTCATTCTGAAGCAAGTAGTGATAGTTTTGCTGGTTATTTCTGCCTTATGAAAAAGGGAGAGTTCCATTCTGAGTAATGTGCTTGTTTTTTCTCTGGCTTCAGTGGTAACCCTTTCAGATGTTTTAGGTTCCATTGACTGAACAAGTCAGGAAGTAACACCTTAGAATACAATGTGAAACTGTGCTGTTCTGTTTCTCCATTTTGGTATTGTAAAGCCATTCTTTGGGACCCCCCACCAGAGCTATACTTTCAGGAATCAGCATTTCTTTGCTAGATTCAATTGCTTAAGGGAGAGCTACTTCTTACTATTGTGGATTCAGAGTGAATCCCTATGTGTGCTGATCACCTGGTACACTTTGTATAGGACCTAATTGATCATAAGCAAGGCAGTGAAATTTTTATTGTCAGTTTTTTCTGTTTTTTTCTCTCACTTGAGTTTGTATGAAGAGATGAGTTGGCTTCCTGCTCTGTGGATCTCCTACAGAAATACGCTAATGTCTCATGTGCATTAGATGGTATGTTATAATATTAGTAACTGTAATGGTCAAAGCTTGAAAGAAATCCCTTGGGAGAAAATCCATCATACAGAACAGAGCACCGAAAATATAGAAATACTATATGAAAGCAGAACAATACATTGTTTAAAAAAACCTGACTGTAGAAAGATTGAGTTTTACTGAAGAAAGCTGTGCAATTCAAACTTGACACTTTAAATTTTTGTTTCATTTTCAGGGAGTCTGAAGCAATTATTCCTAACATCTTCTTTTTCCTGGTGTTGCTGTCTTATGAGCGGTATCATTCCAAACAGATAATTGGAATTCCTAAGATCATTCAGCTGTGTGATGGTATCATGGCCAGTGGAAGGAAAGCTGTTACACATGGTATCTAAAAAAAAATTTTAGTAAATAAAAAAACAAAAAAAAGAAAAAAGGTACCAACACTAGTAATAGCAAAAATTCAGCAATAAAACCAGTGTTGGCTACTAAGCTATAGAAAACTATAATCATACTGACTGTTCCAAAAGTCACTAGCTTTTAAAATTAAGACATCAAATAATCTCACTTAATTCCTTCAGGAAGTTTATTAAACCATACTGACACTGCTGCCCCACATTTTGCATCGTACATAATTGCAGCAAAGCTTTTATTTGAAACTTTATTAGGTAATGAGTTGACAACATAGCAGTACGTTCAAGGCTTTGATTTAATTTTTAGTCCACTTCCCTTTTTCTTCCAGCCTGTAAATAAACATCTCTTTCGTACTTGACAGTGATTCTGCTGAGAAACCCTTTATAAAAATATCTTTTTTTAGCCCTATGAGAATGGGCAAATGTGTCCAAAATGTAAATTTTCTACTAGAAGTGAAAAGATAGCCATCATTATGCATGACAAATTTGGGGTTTGTGGAGTTTTTTGGGGTATGGGTAGAATCTTTAATAAACTAAAGCCCAGCTTACTTTTAGTAACTGAACTATTAGATCAAGAAATCATTGTTCAAGAGTGACTTGCCTCACACTAAAACAAAAACATCTCATTTCAGCAATACCAGCTCTGCAACCCATTGTTCATGATCTCTTTGTGTTGAGAGGAACAAATAAAGCTGATGCTGGGAAAGAGTTGGAGACGCAGAAGGAGGTGGTGGTATCAATGCTGCTGAGACTTATCCAGTACCATCAGGTAAGAGAGGAGGACAAAGCATCCCTGTTTATGGTCTATAAAAGGGTAACACTGCTGTGACTGCTAAAAATGCTTCAGGCAATATCAACAATTTTCTATACAAAAGTTGAGGAGCTGGACTCTGTGTGATAGCTTTCCCTGTAGAGTGAGCATGCAAAGATCTTTGAGGGTAGGGGAAAGGTCCTGCATTACAAATCAGTATTTCAAGTAAAATAACATGTCTGTAGAATTTCGTAGTCAAATCTAGATAACTAAGCACTGAAATGCTCCACTTAGGATCACGATCTTGGTTGTGTTGCTGACAGATTACATAGAAGGTTAGTGGAAGAGAAGAAACTTAAAAGAATGGGGGTAAAATGGAAGAGAAGACAAGTTTAAAATTAGGAAAGATGCTGCATAAGGATGATTTTGCTGTACAATAGTAGTATCTTGAATAAGACTTATTTGAACAAGGTAATGAAACTGGTAATTAGGTATTTGTTATCACTTGCTACTTTGACCCAGACCTCATGGGTTTGGAAAACATGTTTCTGCTTTGTAGGAGTATAACAATGGCTTTCTTCAATACACTTTGTTTAAAAGAAAACCATAAAAGTAATTTTAAGAGAAGTGACATGATCAACATGGGATCTTATTGCTTATTCAGGTGCTTAACAAACTTAATGTTCCTTTCATCCTTTCAAAATGCAGTTCTAGTGTATGCTAATGTAAGCACTGTATTTTCTGAGAATAGTTGGAAAAAAGTCAGTACATCTTGTCAAAATAATTTGTTAGAACTGCGTGTTCAGATTGGGGTAATTTTGTGTATCCACATTTTCTTTTGAATTTGTAGTTTTATAATCATAAAATGACTAATATAACTATATGAAATGACACTCTGTAGACACATGATGTGAAATAGTGAATAATTTTGTGTTACATAAGGTACTGCAATTGCTGGCAGATCTCCTTCTGACACACTTAACCTATTAAAGACCACCCCTGCACTGCTCTTCCCACACCATCCCATTTGTAGCTCTTATTCTGCCCTGTTCTGCTGGTGCAATATGTATAAACTAACCCTGGGCTATTCTTTTGTTCCCTGGCTGTGGCTGGGATGCTCTGCAGTGGTGTCTCTGTAAATCTGGGAGGTTCCAAAAGCTGCAGCCTTTAACTCCACCCATGGAGCTTCAGAGTTCAAGTCATTCAGGCCAGAATCACTTCTGTCTGCTCTCTCACGTGAAAGCTTTTTGGGAAGAAAGTCACCTGAGAATCTCTCTCTGCCTGATCTGAATTATCTGACTTTCTGTGACAAGTGTTCTAACTTGTTTTCTGAACCAGGTTTTTCTGTCCCACTTCCCAGTCAATATATTAACACTGTTGCTTGCTGTGTCTTTGGCCTGTCTGTCTTTCAAAGCATAGTCTCTATAACCTTCAAACCCATAACTCATTCAGCTAGTAGAAGTGATCCTTGCTTGGTGTGCCCCATTATGTTCTCTCTTGTAAACTTTTATATGGAAGTGACAAATCTCAGGTGAACAAGCTCCATGAAAGTGTTTGTTCTGTTTCCTTGACCAAATGTAAACTTTACTGGAGCTAAAGGCAGAGTATACATTTGGAAAATTGCTCTCTACCTTCCTTCCCTTTCTGTTGAATTAGTGGTACAACATTTAGATTTCTGATCCTTTTCTTAGTTGTTTGTGTATTCTTTTGCCAAATACCATTTAGAAAGGATAAAGAAAGCAATTTTTTTGTGGTTTATAAAAGTAACTGGAAAATTCTTTAAAAATCACCATTAACGGCAAAAGAGTTGTAACTAAGAACAGGCTTTTATCCTG
Source organism: Chiroxiphia lanceolata (assembly GCF_009829145.1). Lineage (NCBI taxonomy): Eukaryota > Metazoa > Chordata > Aves > Passeriformes > Pipridae > Chiroxiphia > Chiroxiphia lanceolata. Next base: position 10,196,785 of record NC_045640.1, read on the forward strand.
AAAATGGGGGTTTATAAATGTGTGATTTCTCATGTGGGATTTTTTTTCCCACTTTTTGGCAAATGGTTGAAACAATGAATATTTTTCCCACTGTAGTATTACTTGAATGTTGCTTGTTAGTATTGGCATTTACTTACATTCTTTTGGTCTTTTCCTCAGGTACTAGAAATGTTCATCTTAGTATTGCAACAGTGTCATAAAGAAAATGAAGACAAGTGGAAGAGATTGTCCCGGCAAATAGCTGACATTATTCTCCCAATGCTTGCAAAGCAACAGGTGGTTATATGATAGTTTTAAATCTGTAAACATCTAAAATAATTACTGTAATATATGTATCAATAATGGCTTTGGGTATTTGAATTTATTTTTTTTTAATATGAAGACAAATTTTCTTGAAACTGTGGTTGCCATATCTGGAAAAAACACTTACTGCAAGGTAAACTAAGTTTCTGAAGTGATGAAGTTCATATTTAAGTGCATGAAGTATGTGCACTATGATTGAGACTGTCTCCAGAGGAGGCTCATTCTATTTCTCTTAGATACATGGTTATGTCAGAACACCTATTAAATGGCCTGAAGATTGTCCAAATGTCAAAATTACTTTTTTTTCATAGCTACAGTGGGTCTAATTGCAGACTCGAATACTCAAAGCCCTGTCCAACCTGTCCTTGAACACTTCAAGGGATGGGGCAGCCACAGCTTCTCTGAGCAGCCTGTTCCAGTGCCTCACCACCCTCCCAGTGAAGAATTTCTTCCCAATATCTGATGTAAATCCACCCTCTTTCAGTGTAAAGCCATTTCCTCTTTTCGTATCACTACCTGCTCTTGTAAAAAGTCCCTCTCCAGCTCCCTTGCAGGCCCCCTTCAGGTACTGGAAGATGCTCTAAGGTTTCCCCAGAGCCTTTTCTCCAGGCTGAACAACCCCATCTCTCAGCCTGTCTCCATAGGAGAGGTGCTCAGCCCTCTGAGCATTTTCATGGTCCTCCTCTGGGCTTGCACCAGCAGGTCAATGTCCTTCTGCTGAAGACCCTGGAGCTGGATGCAGCACCAGAGCAGAGTAGAGGGACAGAATCACCTCCCTCAACCTGCTGCCCATGCTGCTTTGGATGCAGCCCAGGACATGATTGGCTTTTTGGGCTTTTTTTTTTTTTCTTTTGCCTAACTTCCTCTTTATAAATAAAAGTGTCTTTAGATGGAATTTCTTATATTTCAACTTGTACTTATTGCCTTTCATCCTGGTACTGGATACCATTGAAAAGATTCTGGCTCTTGCTTCCGTGCTTGTCATCTCCTTCTCCTGCTTCCCCTGGTCAGATACTTGTGCACGTTGATGAAGATCACCCTGAGCCTCCTCCAGAGTGAACAACCTCAGCTACCACTTGTGTGACAGGTGCTCCAAGCCAGTAACCATCCATGTAGCTTTCTGCTGGACTCCCTCCAGTGTGCATGTTTCTCTTACTGGACTGCATACTGGGGCAGGAGAGTGGGTGCTTCATATCTGAGAAGTGAAGAAGACTCCTTTTAGAAAAAAAAATTTCAGTGCTGCTCCCTAAGCAATAGAGGACTTGTCTTTGATACAGCTTTTCTGGAATTAGAAGCACTTCAAGGATAAAAAGTAGAACTAGTGAATTGTGCCCTAAATGTTCTTTGCTCCATGATGGCAGTTCCCCAGTCTGAGGAGGAGATCTTGTGGCTGGGGAGAGTGGGCAGGTTCAGAGAGCAGGTTTTGAGCAAAGCTAAAATGTTGGGAAATTGAAATTTATGTTGTTTTGTATGACTGTGCATGTGATCAACTGTCAAATTATTTAAGCAGGATTGGGGCATCTAGATTTATAGTTCAGTCCTTTGCTTTTTGTAGTTGATTGTTTTAGAATTTATCTAAAAAACTGCTCAAGTGAGCTGTCCTGCCTCTGTTGCTTTAATACCACTGGAGCTGTGCACTTTTCTGATGATTAGGAGGTTTTTTCCTCGTAGTTACCTGCTTAAGTTTATTCATGACCAGCATTGCTCTCTATAAAAAAACTTGGTAGGATGTGCAAGGAGGAGAAAAATTTTAAATTTTGTAACAACTCAGTCTTCTGGTCTCATTCTCTGAATAAGGCCTATTTCTCCTAAAAAAATATATGTGGTACGTATACTGGATTTCATATAATAGGTTTTTGTCGTTATCATAATTCAGGTGTAGAAAGGCCTGCAATGAAACTTTAATTTACCTTTATGGCTTTTGGTTGCTCTGAATTTTGTACTGTAAAGCACACAGGTTGTCATAGAAATGTTTAAAACATGAAATGGTATTTTTGTGTTGGAGTTACCATTAGTGGATAGTTAGAAATTAGTTTTGTGTTTTTCTTTTACAGATGCATATAGACTCTCATGATGCTCTGGGAGTATTGAACACTCTGTTTGAAATTTTGGCTCCTTCATCCCTTCGCCCTGTGGACATGCTTTTAAGGAGTATGTTTGTTACTCCTAAAACAATGGTAAGCAATTGTTTCCAGAGACGAAAGAATCTGGTGGCTTTCATGCAAAACAAAAGAACATGTGTTTCTCTTTAATAATTTGCTACGTAGTGTTAAAGTACCTGCAGCAGATTTTGGGAATGAATTAGTTAGAACTAATATGATTTACCAAGTGCTTTATACAGGAATGTTCTGCTTATGGATTACTTGCCTTCATATTGTATTTTGAGGATAAGGGATAGAGAGAAAGGTACTGTTACAATAAAGTCTAGAATTCAATTTGATAGATGAATCACATTTTTCTTATGCAAGTATTAGTACCATTTTTGTAGTTGAGAGATTGTTTTACAGAGTGAATATAAGCTTGACAGTTACCACAAGAAGAGCATTTTGGAAGATCTGAACTTAAAAGTTGTTTCCTGCTTGTTCCGTTCTGAGAAGGGTCTGGTTTTTGTTTTTTTTTTTTTTTAATACATTCCTATGTTGTGTTGTTTAACCTCAAAAGTGTTCAATGTTCTGTTTTTTTATGTTTGTATTAGGCATCAGTGAGCACTGTCCAGCTCTGGATTTCTGGAATTTTAGCTATCCTTAGAGTTCTGATTTCACAGTCAACAGAAGACATTGTTCTATCCCGTATACAAGAGCTTTCCTTCTCACCTTATTTGATTTCATGTCAAGCAATTAACAGACTGAGATGTGGAGAAAACATATCCACACCAGAGGATCGCACTGAGGGTAAACAGGCAAAATATCTGCCTGAAGAGACATTTTCTAGGTATGTTGTCTTTTGAATAACTTAGGGGAAAGATGTTGGTTTCTGAGAAATCACAAATACATTGTGCAGTATTTTACATGTATAGAACTGTTTCTGATAGGAATAAAGTCTCTTAATAAGTTGATATGGGACAAGTGTGTGTGGAGGAAGGAATACTGAGATGGACAGGGATGTAGATAAGCAGTTTGTTGAGCAGAGACTTCAGACTGTTCTGGTACCTCTTCTCAAGCCAAGGGATTGACTTAATGGAGCTGTTAAAATGGATGAATCCTGGACTTATTAAAATCAGGTCCAAAAACTTAACTGCTTAACCCTTCCCTTCCTTTCTGTGTGGTGACTAAAAGACAAGTCATTTCCTTAAGCAGAAGCCCAGGTACTGTACTGGAATCTTGGCAGCCATGGGATTCAAATCTATTAAGTTAGTCCTGCTGTTTATTTCCTATTTTTCAAGAGCTGGCTTTGTCTAGTTAGCTTCTCATGTTGATGTCCTCAGAGAGTGATGAACTTCAGGCAAAAGAAACGTGGAGAGAGGGCAGTGGTATTACGTTACAGAATGTTTGTCATTAAGGCATTGTATTTCAACGCGGTGGGAAACATTTGAAATAGATATTTGTTTAAGAAAATAAGGACTTTTTACGCAAGTATGGAACTTCAGATAGGAATAAAATGCTGTTTCTTATCATTGAGCTCACTGTGAGGGTGATGAATAGAGGGAAAAGGGGCTTCTGGGCACCCGTACTGTGACCTTATGCCCAACAACAGTGACGTGGGTAATGGTTATGGCCAAGAGCAAGGATGGCTTTCCTCAAATGCTCTTTTTTGGTGCTTATTTTGACACCACCCATTGCCCCATCTGGAGGTTTGATACAGAACCTGTGTAGTAGAGTGTGGATAGATGAGGCTGTAAACAGCTGAATTACTATGACTTGCTGAATTACCTCTGCTCAGCTGAGCTGTGGTAACTGTCACAGTTTGTTTTTAGCTCAAGGCAAATCACTATAAAGACACCATAACATTTTGAATATAAACTTTGTAAGTGAGGTGGGATGGTGTATGAATCCTAGCATAACTTCAGCTGATGGAGTAGATAATCTAGATCCAGTATGTAATTATTGAAGTGCTTATGATCATATAACATCATATTTGTTTTAGGTCAGCCTGTTCTGTAGCGTTTCATTTAGTATGCTCTTCAGGATGAATGGTCAAGGGCTTCATATTTTACTTTTTAAACCTAACTAAGTTATGTAGGCAAACCTCACCTTGTTCTGAAAGATGTTGCATTGATAGTTTTCCTGTTGATTGTGCACGTGTTTTTTTTCAAGGTTCTTATTACAACTGGTTGGCATTCTACTGGAAGATATTGTTACCAAGCAATTAAAAGTGGACATGAATGAGCAGCAGCACACTTTCTACTGCCAGGAGCTGGGCACACTGCTTATGTGCTTAATACATATCTTCAAATCAGGTAATACTTGAAACATTGTCTGTGTTGTATCATGTAGTGGCAGAGTGGTTTTTCAGTTCTAAGACAACCGTTGAATGCATTGAACTACCGAGGAGTATGTAGGTGCTGAAATGTTATATTTTACTCCATATAAGGAACTCCCCAAACTTTTGTGCTTGTGTATGCAGGGCACATTTTTCACATTTCTTCAGTCTTTGTGGAACAAAATCTAAGTAGTGACTTATCATCTCTCCTTTTTCACAGTCTAAAATCTTCCAGTCTAAAAAAGTGCAAAGCGTTCCAAATTTCTGGCCATATTTCTCATGTTTTTTCTCAGTTTGGAGGTTGGTAGGTCTGTCCAGGCTTAAACTTACTGAGTTACAGACCACTGGTTCAGACTCATGACAAGGTAGCTTCCCTTTTTTTTGGTCATAATTAATAAAAACATATAAAACAAACAAATCCCCAGAAAAATAGGAAAGGTAACACTGTTCCAGCTAACTGGTCAAATTTCCAGTTTTGGAAATTCTGCTTTAGGTATCTTCTGCTCGATACCCAGTAATCTGGCCCTTAGTTTAATTCCTTAGTCTTATTTTCCTAGTAGTGGCACTATCTTCCCTTTCTTCTTTTATTCTTACTTTACTATGACTGCCCTTTTTGAATACTGATTTTCAGCTTGCAGCTGAAATCCAACCTTAGATTAACTGTAGTTGTCTCCAATTTAAAAGGTCTTGGCACAAGTCCCTGGTTCTTCATAGACCTTCTTGCAGATATGGGACAAGGAACTCTGCATTCCATTGCCTCTGTCTACAAAATGGGAGTTAAAGTACTTTACTACTTAGCAGAAGTGAATAACAAAAAAGCGCATGCCTAATACTGTTGTTAGGCATTTAAGTCGATTCAGTGCTCCACTATATCTCAACCATCTCAGATCTTTTTTTCTTTTCAAGCTCTTCCTACACAGTTCAGTTTAAGTCCTTTATTGAGAAAAAAATCTTAGTTCTGTTCCTATCATTCCTGCAAGCTGCTTGCAAATATAAGCATTGTAGGTGTAGAGTTAAATCAAGTGCAGATGGATTCGTTCTGGATCTTCAGTTAGTTCTCTATCTTAGCTCAAAGCTTCTGCATCGCTGTGGTTTAACTTTCAGTAGCTTCACTTCTCTGAGTGTTCAGTGACACTGACAGGTAGAAAAGTGAGAGGGAAACCAATTGAATTACATTTTGAGAGTTTGTTCAGCTATGATGGATGATGTTTTGATGTGTCAGCAGAGAGCTTTGTCTTAAGAAATGGAGTCCTCTAAACCAAAGTTCTTGGTGTAAGACTCCAGGACTGTGCATGAAGAGGCACAAAATTTGGTGACAGTTATCAGAACCTTCCTTGATCTTTGAAGGGTGCTTTGGGGCACAGAACCCGGGGTATAGTGAGTTGACAGCTCTCTTCCTGTGTGTCTGTTAGAGTAATAATTGTTTATACTATTTTTGTTTAGGAGAAACACCTGAAAAAATATTATAATAAATAACTTGTGCCAAAGCCGTTTGGAGTAAGTGATTAATTGGTGTCAAGCCGGGAGCAATGAAATCAGAAAAGCAAGCTGGTGATTGAAACTGGGGAAGTAGGTTCTTCCACAGTGGCAGCTGGGGATAATGGAAAGGGAAAGCACCTAGTTCTGCTGCAGTGACAGACTTCCAGGCTGCACTGGGAGTCTTTCCAGGAATTATGTAGAAATTTTCATGGAAAATTAAATATTAAAATACTCATGCAGAACACTGGGATATGTGTATTGCACGATCTCTAGAAATTAGTTTAATGTAAAACTACAAATAACTTAGGGTATAATATTACTACTAGTATTTATGCAGAGTAACAGAGTAGAAGAAACATTGTTCTGACACCTGGGCTGTGTTTTCATGTCAGAACATTTTTGTTTAGGTTTAGGATTAACTAAGTGCCTGGTTTTGTAATACTTTTCTTTTGTTCAGTTAAAACCTGCATACCTATTTTCTCTTGAAGTTATATGCTCCTAACTAGAAGTGTAGCTTATAGCAACTTGTGTCTGGAAACATAGACTGTATTCTGTTGTTTTTAACCACTGTTCTACTTAGAAGTTTTATCTTCTCACCTGTTACAGTGTTTTCAAAATGTGAGTGTTGCTGACTCCTATGTAGGTGCTACTAGATTATAAGTGAACATTTTCAGTAGAAATAAAAGGCATAGACCAAGTGAAAAGATGAGCATGCAGTGGCTTTCATGACTGTGGGAAGTCACTAGATGGTGCAGTTCCTGCCAGTGCAGGAAGCTGGAATGGTGCTAGCACTGCTTTGCTAGTAAGTGGAACCAGAGTTTTAAGATTCAGTTACTTTTCCCATTCTTTGCTGTTTACATTGTGTATTTATCAGTCCTGGGGGCAGCTTAAACTAGTCCACATGGATGTGGAATTTACAACTTCATTCTTCTGTATATCTGGCAAAGCAAGCAAGTAACTCTGCAGATTTCCTTCATTATTCTGATTAGCTCTTGGTTTCTAACTCTGAAGGAACCCTTTTTTTTTTTTTACCCTGGTCTTACCTTCTCATAGAAACTCAAGAAGTTCTATACCTTTAGACAACTTTCCTTGTTTTCCCCCCCTTTTCATATTTCTTGTTTTCCCACCCTTTGTTTTGGCACATGAACACAGAATGAGCAAGTCAGAAAGCAAAATTTTGCTTTTGTGCTGAGTGTTCAGTATGCAGGGTAATGGCAGAAACACTTTTTGCACTTTAGAAATTGGATGGAAGGGTATAAGTTTAGTTTCAATTACATGTATTTGGAAAGCCATCCTCTGAACTAAGATACTTGTAAGCCTTCTTCCTTAACATGCAGAATAGTAGTTCCATCGTGGCTCTTAATTAGAACATCTGTGTTTTAATTTATAAACAAACAAACAAGAAAGTCCTGGTCCCGCACGGAAAATTTTAAATTTAATAAAGTTTTCATGTATCAGATGAATTAGTATTATAATCAAACCTATCTAAAGCATTATTTATTGAGTCTGAGACCTGGTCATTTCTGGTTTACACACTGCTCTTGGGCAAACTCCATCACTTGCCTTAAATTTATAAAACCACTTAGAATATACCTTTCTTGCAGGAATTCTACCCTGAATAATTTTGAGACCTCAGAATTCAGACTGAAGTATAGTTACTCTTAACATGCTTTTGTTGTTGTTTTTAGGGATGTTTAGAAGAATCACAGCTGCAGCCACCAGACTTTTTACAGGAGATGGATCTGATGGTAGTTTCTACACCCTTGAAAGTTTGAGTGACCTTGTTCAGTCCATGATTCCCACACATCCTTCTTTAGTTCTCCTCTGGTGTCAAATCCTGCTTCTTGTCAATTATACCAACTACAACTGGTGGTCAGAAGTGCATCAAACCCCAAAGTAAGATTTGGTTTTTGTTCCCTAGTAGTAGCCATGTGTTTCATATGTTTGCTAAAATCTTATTAAAGCAATCTAGCTTCTTTCTGCTAAGCCTATCAGCCCCATGAATAGTGCTGCTTGGATTCTGAAATGTAGTTCTGCATTTACTTTACATGTACTGTGTTGTCTGTTCTGACATGGGTATGATTTACCAATATTGTCTCTATTTTTGTGGCTTGTGCATCATTCCAGTTTGACACTACACTGAGTGCTCAAGAGCACTGGTTTGGCTTGAGAAAAAAATGCAGTAGATTCTGTTATCCTCTCAGAGATGCAATAGCCCATGTTTCTCTTTTAAATAACCCATTTAATTCTTTAGACTGTCTGAAAAAGTAATAAGCAATACTGCAGTTGTTAAAAAATAAAGATCTGATGGGAAGCCAAGTGTCTACTTCAAAGCAGAGTAATGTTTGAATGAAGTTCATAGGGAAATATATGTTATATAAGGGCATTGGTGGGACATTCCAAGCAATTTGGTTGTTAATGTTTCAGTAGCTGTACCAAAGAAAATATAGCAAGAAAATAGTAACAAAATATAATGTACTTCCTGCAGGCGACACAGTCTTTCTACTACTAAATTGCTTAGCCCTCATATATCTGGAGACAGTGATGAAACAGATTTGGAATCTAAACGGGGCATGTGCAATCGGGAGATAGTGAGAAGAGGAGCACTCATTCTTTTTTGTGACTATGTTGTAAGTTTTGAATTATGACTTTTATAACTACAGTTTTGGGTTATGATGCTGACAGTCATTTATTATTGGTGTGTGTTAACTGAATCTGTCTGGCTCACAAGTGAAAAATGAAGACTTGTGAAATGAATAATTTTATTTTCAGATGGTGCTTCTGTAAGATTAGATATGACTTCATTTGGTATGTTTTTGCTATTCTGAACTGAGAATTCTCTTGGCTTGTAATGGATACCTGGTGGGTAATAGAATTATCTTCTGGGTATCATATCCCTTACTTGTCAGGTGCTTGGAGCACACTCAGTAGTTTCAGGTTTCCCAACACCAGTAGCAGTGCATAATGTCCAGGAGACAGGGGATTTTTGTCTCTACACCTTAAGAGGAGAGGTTTTACATTAACATTTAACTTCCATTTTGTTTCTCTAATGACAGCAGTTCCTGTGGCTTTGGCCTCTCCTCACTGCCTCAATATTAGCATTTTCGTTCATTGGGAACCTTTGAGGTGAATCCTCTGGTCATATCTAGTATTGCACTCTGGTTTGCATTGCAGAGCGGTTTTGAGGCAAGCAAACTGCATTCCTTTCAGATTCAATTAACCAAAAGCTGTGTGTAAGAAGCACTTCAAGTACTAATGGACATTCAGTCACCAGAGTCAGATTAGAGGTAGTCCAAGGTAAAATCCTCCCAAACCTCTTTACTGGGGTGGGACAGCCTCTCAGCATTGCCTGGTTAACTCTACAGATCTTTTCATCTTGCATTGCACTGCTTGTCAATACACATACAGCCTCTTTAGGTTTGACATTAATTGTTGACAGATTGCTTTGGATTTGTTTTCCAGGAATTATTCATCTTGTATTAAAGGCCAGTAGTAATAAAAAATCTTTAAGAAGAAGCCTAAATGAAAATTACATTTTACAAGACAACTGTGTGCGTGCATGTTTATTTCAAACAGCATTTCATTAAAAGCAACATCTTTGAATCGACCTTCTCAATTTACTTGTTTCTAACCTGGGTTTTTAGTGTTTTTAAAAAAATAATTTGCACGTTCATTATAAATATCTAAATTTGCAACAAGATCAAAAGCATTTGGAAAATTTGTCATGTAAAAATAATGATGGTGATATTAAAATATAGACACTTTCTGTCATTATTTCGAAGTAGCTGTCAGAATTATATATGAGAAACTTCATGTTGTGTCATATTTAGTAATTAAGTTTTAACATTGGTGTTACTGGAATTAAATTTTAATTTTTTCCCCTTTAGTGTCAAAACCTACATGATTCAGAACATCTGACCTGGCTTATTGTGAATCATGTTCAAGACTTGATTAATCTGTCCCATGAGCCTCCAGTACAAGACTTTATTAGTGCTGTTCACAGGAATTCAGCAGCCAGTGGTCTCTTCATCCAGGCCATTCAGTCACGGTGTGAGAATCTTGCAGCTGTAAGTTTATCTAGATAGACTTTTTGTAAAGAATAAAGTTGCTTACATTTCAGCATAAGTTTAACTGGTAAGTACGCAAAGTCTGACATTTCTGGGTCACTTATCGACTCTTAACTTTATTTTTAAAGTCACTTGTTTAAAATGCAAACAGCAAACCTTATATTAGCAGCATCAGTGTCAGATGTGTTTCATTTCATCCAATCTATGAATTCAAGTGGAGATGGTTAAGTTACTTTTCTTCCTTCCTGGCTATTACCCCACGTAATCAATACCTGAAGAGTAAATGAAAGCTGTAACTTTCGCCTCTGATTTCAGTATTTCAGTACCTTGGTAATATAAATAACAAACTATAGAGGCAGGAGTATGAATCAGTCTGTCTTCATAGGCTCTGAGAATATGAAAATGATTTGCAAGCTCCTACCTTGCCCAGTGATGTCCCAAAAATTGTAGACTCTTGGTGAGGGAAAATCACCAAGAAATTCAGGGTATGATTTCTCTTGATTATTTTGGTTTCAAATTAAAAGGAGTGAATGATGTTTTATAGGGATATAAAAGGTTGTATGCATCCCTCTTAATCTTGGGAGCTCACTAGGTGGGAAACGTAATTTGCTGGACTTTCTCTAGAGTTAATTGTGGAAGATGCCACCTGCAGCCTGAGTAGCCCTAGTGATGTTTCCTATCTCTTCCCATTGTCTCTGCGTATCTAGTGCAAATGTATTAGTGCTTTAGGCATGTGAGTAAAACACTTTCAAGTTACATAGGATTAATCTGGGCTTCAGTATCTGAGAATCAGTCAAATTAACTAAAATAAATAAGTTTGAATGGAAGGTGTAATCATTCTGTGAGATGTTTTGTGAATATCAGAAAAGACAGTAAAATAAAAATGTCTGATATTTACAACCTGCTCTAAAACAAGACTGGCTTCATGAGTCAAACTGGTTTTTTCCTTTAGATTATTAGTGCTGAATTGGTGCTCATATTTTAAAAAATAAAAGAAATTTTAAAAATTCTTTGCAACCCCTTTTAATCATGTGTAGCTGTCGCTGCTTTTATGACTCAACATGTGCTCAAGAAATCCCTAATGCTTCTCTGGATTCCTGTCCATCTCTTGTCTTGACTCTTCTCATGTTCCTGCCTTCTTCCAGCAAGAGTTGAAGCTTCTCACCATTTTCAAAGCTTTTTGCAATTTCACTGAAGTCTCTAGCTTTTTTCCCTGGAGGTTTTGCTCCCTACTTTTCTTTATGAGAGTGCACTTTTACAGTTACACATCAAACAACTTAGTGTTCATATTAATTAAATAACCAGTAACTCAAACCTATTAACATATAGATAATAATAATGATCAGCTAGTTGTCTGCTCTAGTTTTTTATAAATGCCTTTCACTTTAAGATCTTTGTGTTCCGATTGATTTTTTTGTGTGTTTCGTTCTGTTTCAACACCTAGCCCACAACTCTGAAGAAGACTTTGCAGTGCTTGGAGGGAATACATCTCAGCCAGTCTGGGGCTGTCCTGACCCTGTACGTGGATAAGCTCCTGTGCACCCCGTTCCGGGTGCTCGCCCGCATGGTCGACACTCTGGCTTGTCGGCGGGTGGAAATGCTTCTGGCTGCAACTTTGCAGGTAAAGAGAAATCCATTCCTCTAAACAACATTGGGCAGTGCCAGCAGTATAATCAAATGTGATGATTTAAAGTAAATCAAAATATGATGTCGAAGTGATTTTACTGGAAAGGAATTTTTAAATTTAATATATGGATACATGAATGTTTACGTTTCACTTTATCTGCCTATAACTTTCTTAATCTGTTAAAAGTATCTGTGGGGATTTTACATATTTCTGTCAAATTCTTGTGACTCTTTCCTATAGAACAGCATTGCTCAGTTACCAGTTGAAGAACTTGATAGAATTCAGGAGTACCTTCAAAACAGTGGATTAGCAACAAGGTAAATAATACCAATAATACCAGTATGTGTTCAAGTGTCAAACTAAATAATGTTTTAGTACTAATTGTGTTAACTCTGTTTTCCTACGTTTTGGGGTTTTTTTTAAAGATCAGATAATGGGTCTTTTTTGGAAGTAAAATAGGAGTAAAACCTCTCATAAGATGCTGGCATATTCTGGCACAGGGGCAGTTGTGTTTGCTGTGTTGAATTTGCAATAAACTTAAGAATTGCAGCAAGCTAAAGGCATGATATCATCAAATTTTCTGTCCTGCATCCCACTCAGTATTTAACTTTTGAGAAGCAGCAATCTCAAAGTAATTTCTTGACAAAAATCTATATTAGTAAAACCAACTTTATTGTTTTCAAACTTTTGCAGAATATTGTGAGTCCAAGCTAGGTGGGATTGTTTTTTGTTGTTTTGGTTTTGTTTTGTTTATCCCCAGACTGCTTTTAGAAAAAGGAGCAAATTATTCAGTTTTTGAAAAAACTTTATTTGATGTTGGAAAGATCTTAATTTACTGCTTTTGTTGTCATTGATGTTTGAAGTTAATGTCTGTTGACTGAAATGAGAAATAAGTAGGGAGAAAGAACCTAAAACCTAAGCCTGCAGTAGATCAATGGTAACATGCCTTCATAGGTAACATCACATTTGAATTTTTAAAAAAAACTCCAAAAAAATTAGCTTGTACAAGTTCTTGATAGCAGTAGTGGAATTAAAACAAAAACCAAAACAACCAAACAAAAGAACCCCTACCCGAAAAAGAAAAAAAATCCCTGACATTGACATAAATCCAAAACCTGGAATTCTTAATATATTTGAAAATAAAAGTATAGTTTTAGTGGATTCTTCATTAGTATCTTTTACAATGTATTTGCCTGCAAACAAATAATCTGTACACTAACTTTGATTCTTCTTACTCATTAAAAAGATTTGCTTCATAAAGAAACTGAACAGCTTAAGTATTTCACGCTTAAGTATTGTACGAATTCTAAAACTAAATTAAATTTAAATCTTTACTGTTGGTGATGCTGAGTTAATTTGTTTTGGCCACTGATATCTGGAGAAACTTGCAGTTTTGCATCCCATGACTGCATATATCCATCAAAAACTTAAGACCCTACTGCTTTTCTCTCCTGGGATTGGAATTGATTCTCTGGATGTCTTTGTGTTTTTAAATTATTTACAAAACTGAGTTATCTTTCTGCTGATGTGTTCTTCTGTTTTCAGACACCAAAGACTTTACTCGCTCTTGGATAGGTTTCGTCTTATGGTAGCACCAGACACAACTAGTCCTTCACCTCTGGTTACCTCACACCCATTAGATGGAGAAGACCAACCAGCTTTAGAGAATGTAATTCTAGACAAAGTAAGATTATATTTAGAAGGAGTCGCTAAAATTACAAAATATATAAATGCATCTTATTTTTACTGTGCAGTTAATGCTCTCAGGATTGTCAGTGTATCTCAAATATAGATCAGTGATTAATTTCATACGTGTTGGCTGACTGTTGAACTTAGGGTGGGTAATTAGCACTTGCATAGATGTTTGTTATATTGACAGTGCTGTGAAAAATTTACCAAATTTGGTTTCTTTGCCTGACTTTAATGGAAAGATTTAGTAGAGACAGATAAATAATCTGGGGTTTTTTATGTGTTTACTACAGTGATTAGTTTTATTCATTTGCTGAAAGTTGTTGGTTGGCTCTTGAAAATTAATCATTACTTGTCCATTACTTTTCCCTTCTCAGCTTTAAATTAATTTCAGAGAACCATGTGGAATATTTAGCTGTTTCTGTCTTTCATTTCTGTCTGTATTTCCAAGAGAGGTGGGGGGCTAAGAGCAAATCTTTGGGGCCCGTGCCTTCCTTTTTTCTAGTTTGTCCCATGGCACAGATAATTTCTCCTTTTCATTCCTCCATGTTCTACAGTGATACATGATGATAGGAACATATGTAGCTGAGATGGAAAAAATTATTTGATTAGCTGACAGTTTGGACAACTCTGATAACCACTTGAGGAACCCCTTGGCTTAGGGGAGAGATTGAGAGCTACTTGGACAGCGAGAGAAAATGCCCCGTAGCCTTCTGTCTTCGTATTAACCAAAAAATCCAATTCCACCATCACTGAAAATCTGCACAAAGGAAGTAGTTTTTGTGTGCTTCCTCCACAACCTCTACATAGTTCATAGAATCATAGAATATCTGAAGTTGGAAGGGACTTATGAGGATCAACGAGTTCAACTCCCTATTTCTCCCAGGACTACCTAAAACTAAGTCATATGACTAAGAGCATTTGTCCAGATGCTTCTTGAACTCTGATGGGCTTAGATGTGTTCTAATTAATATCAGCAATTTTAGGTTGTCCAATTATGATAAAGAAAACTAGTAATGGAGTAAATTTGCAGTCATGCATGAAGGTCTTAATTTATTCCAGGGATTGTTAAAAGATAGATGTTATCTTCATCTGTGAATTTATTTGAATCCGAAAACTTTTCTTCTTTGGTTATAGTATTGGGTTTTTGCCATTACTGTTATGTTTGTGTGACTACTGAGTATTCCATGCTTCTTTCTAAATAGTCTCCTCAGCTTTAGGATCTTAATACATACACCTGCACTGTATATAAAGATACATTTTTCCTCATTTCCTTTCCGTACTTTATGGAAATAGACAACTTATCAGTGAATACCTATTGGTCTAGTTTGAGATGTTCCATTTCCATTCAACAGTTATTTGTTTTCCTTTGCTTTTTTCATTGAGGTTTTTTTACATTAGTTTAGCCTACTGTAGCCTAAACAGACATTCAGTGCCAAGGAGCAGTTCTCCTCTTGCCTCCATGAACTGTCTTATTTTCTGAAAACAAATATGTAATAAATTTCCTTTTTTAATTATTAAAGGACTGGTATGTGTCACTAGTGAGGTCACAGTGTTGCATCAGATCTGACTCAGCACTGCTGGAAGGTGCAGAGCTGGTAAATAGGATTCCTCAGCCTGACCTGAACTCCTTCATGACCAGCAAGGTAATTTCTTTGTCAGATGAAGAGGATGTAAGTAGTTCCAGTGTTCATACTGATAGTATTAATAGATTACATTCTTAAGTGGTTACATTCTTAAATGTAGGTACTTCAAATTTCTATAATACTTGTAGTTCATTTTGGAAGCTAAAATAGTAGACATTTGTGTGACACAGTAGATAATCTGTGTCTAGCAATATTGCTAATAGTATCTTTGTAGTAGTACAGGTTGGGTGTATAGAGTGGAAGCAAAGATTCCTTTACGTATTGCAATCACAATAATCCTGTGTTACCATTTTACATAATCTTCTTGTTTTGCCATACAGTCCATCTGTTTTTCTGTAACCTTTTCAAAATCTGTGCTAGATGACTTGCAGTGTGCCAGTAACAGGCCACAGATACTGAATCTGGCGTAAAGGACAGCTTGTATCTGTTACTTTTTTTTCTAAGAACATATTTTTTTCAAATTCTCTATGTTACATTTGCTGCTGGTATGCAGAAATAATAGTGGAGAAACTGTTCTTAAGAAGATGTTTGACTTGTTGGTTTGAAAGCTTATTACTTGAAGATTCCTTGTGTATATGCTGTCCTTAAGCTTTTTTCACACATTGTCCTGAAAATCTGGAATAAGCATTTTCTTTTCCAGTATGGTTCTGGTTGGAATTTAAATGTGGAACCCATGTGGGCTTAACTGTGGTGTTGTTACACCACAATAGAGCAGAGGTCATAATAGTAAGTTAGTTAATTGCTAAACTGTCAATTTACCACCATATTAGTATGCCAGCAATTTCTTTTTATTTACTCTTTGATTTCAGGAATTCAACCTAAGCTTGTTAGCACCTTGTTTAAGCCTTGGCATGAATGAAATCTCAAGGGACCAGAAGAGTAGCCTCTTTGAAACAGCTCGGAGGGTAACTCTGGATCACGTGTCTTCTGCTGTACAAAACCTTCCTGCCAACCACCAGGTTTTTCAACCACTATTGCCACCTGAGCCATCAGCCTACTGGAAAAAACTAAGCGATATCTTTGGTAATAGAAATAATGGTCTTTTAAAGTTTATTCTCTCCACTGCAAAGATACTTTACCGATGTGTTGTGAATACATGAACTTGCTATTTAAAAATATCAAGATATGTGGCATAAAAGTGCTTATGAAATAACTCTGAAAAGCATTTATTGAAGGGAAAAAATTCAAACTGCTAGATTTCATCCAATCTTATTTTGTAGGAGATGAGGTGATGTATCAGTCTATGATGACACTTTGTCGTGCACTGGCTCAGTATTTGTTGTTACTCTCAAAACTACCAGTTGGTCTCCGTGTTCCTCCTGACAAAGAGGATGATATCCTGAAATTCGTAGTGATGTCAATAGAGGTAAGAAACTACAGCATAACTGAAGATGTGATGAAATGTTGGAAGAGGGAATAACTTTGTCTTAAACTGATAACCACTGAGTAACTTTTGATGTGGGCAATGTTTTTGTCTTAATTGTAGAAATTTCTTCATTGGTCTTTTACCTGTGCTAGTAAATCACATTTGGCTTATGGGACAAGAGCAGCTTTTTACAAGGAGAGGTTGATGGAATGGCCTTGGCATTTGGGAGAATGGGCTCTGCACTGATATTTGGGACACTGAATAAACAGTATATAACGGTCATAATTTTCTTGCAATCTTGTAATCTTGTAATCTTCTCTCAGGAAAAAAATTCCATACTATTTGCTAATAAAACTTTACATTTTGCTGAGTTAACAAAAAATTATCTTCGGTTAGAAGTTGTTCTGTTGTGAGAATTTGCTATTAACGGGAAACTTCTGTTTTTACACAGGCACTATCATGGCATTTAATGCATGACCAGATTCCATTAAGTGTAGATCTTCAAGCTGGTCTGGATTGTTGCTGTCTGACACTACAGCAGCCTACTCTCTGGAATTTGCTGTCTTCTGCAGCTCATGCAACATATGCTTGCTCCTTAATTAATTGCATTAGATTTATCATAGAAGCAGGTGAGTGCAGTTTGAACAGCTAGAAGAAAATTTTGTTAATAAATTGTCAGTCATTGCTATCAAATGCTGGGTGAGGGTCTGGAATATTTCCTTTGAGTCCTTATTAGTTATTTTTTTGACAAAGTTATTTTTTACTACTTTAATTTCTCATTTAAAGTTTTGTGTTTACTTTTGAACATGGCAGATGCCTTGGGTATGTTAAACATTTGATTACTATGTGGTGTTGATTAGAAAAATTAAATATGAAGTATGCAATAGCTGTATCTTTCAAATATTTTTCTCAAATTCAGTTGCTGTGGAACCTGGTAATCAACTTCTTAGTCCTGAAAGAAAGAAGAATACTTCAAAACCTTTAACTGATGGTGAAGTTGATTCAAATGTACTGAGTAAGTAAATAGTGAATTCCACTTTACCTTAAACTTTCACTGAAGAAATATTTGAAAGTACCCTTTCCATTACTATTATTTTTAACAATGAGAGTTCATCTCAGACCTTATTTGTATTTGGTAAATGTCTATTAAATATAGGTTGACGTATTTTTGACAGGTACAGTTGCTTTTCCTTGGAAGGTAAACATTAATGCAGATGTTTCCTTTGGAGGATTGTTAGCTGTGCAACATACTACAGACTGAGGTTTTCAAAGTGTTGTGGGATTTTAAAATTTCGTGTGGGAGAGGTAGAATTGTTAATATTTCTTGTGAAGAATGGCAGATTAATTATCTGCCCTTGTACAGCATGGGAGCAACTATGTTGAGGTGAAGGTCAGGTCTACTCTATGTGTGGACAGCAGTGTCCTCCATATCCAGCTGTGCTGGTATAGTAAGATATCACTGCCATCTACAGAAATTATCTGCTTCTCAGGTTTAGCATAGAGCCAGCTATGAGACTGTTTTCTCATAAAACAGATTCATTTGGTCACTTTAAATTCACATCAATACTCTGTTCAGTGTGGCCTATTCTTGCTGGGGTTGGCAAGGGAACTGCTCTGCTGACAGATCTCAGGTACTGGTGATCTCCAGCACTGAGACTGTCAATCAATGCAGGCCATTGCAGGGAGGGTTATAGGAGTACTCATCAACTAGCTGAAATATTCTAGAATATTTCTTTGTATGTGTCATGGTTGTGGTTTTGTTCTTTTTAGTTGACATACTCTTTTGTTAAGAATTCTTTGTTTTTCTATCTTTTTAAAAAAATTATGTCTTTTGACTAGATTCATGAAACTGAATTTCTTTCTCTCCCTACAAAGAAACCAAGCACATTACTGCAGCGTGTGAAATGGTAGCCGAGATGGTGGAATGCTTGCAGACTGTCTTGTCACTGGGGCACAAAAGAAACAGCAGTATCCCCGCCTTTCTTACTCCTGTCCTCAAGAACATCATCATCAGTTTAGCAAGGCTGCCTCTAGTGAATAGTTACACAAGAGTACCTCCCTTGGTATGTTTATGATGCTTTGTTATCAGGACTTTCAAAGTTATTGAAAAACTTTTTGAAAACCAAACATGGGTGCTGCATCTCAAGTTCTGCATCAGTAGGACTTCAGCCTTGAGTTAGTTTGATCAACCAGTTTGCCTTTTTGAACACTGAGTTGCAATGTTGTAAAAATATCAAATAAGAGTTTACATTAGATTCACAGATTTGGTTAGCAGGGAGTGTAGATGCTCCTTACCTTCTTAGGTGAAAAATTATCTAGCTGGTAGTTTAAGAAGGAAAGAGCAAGAACTGGATGCTTTGTTAGGGCTTATATTTCGTACTGCTTCATGGTATTGCTTAACCTGGAAGAAGTGCAAAATCTACACTAATACCTTCTTTAACACACAACATTTTCTGTCTTGCTAAGCCCCACAATGATGCAATGGTGCTGAGGTGTCTGAACTAATTCAGGTATTTGTGTGTGGTACTACACCATGTATTCCATGCAAATACTTGTGGATTGGTATTACCATTCTTTCCTAAGTCATCTTGGGTCTTTTGGCTTATGTAACGTGGATTTGAGAACATCTTGTGATTACCTCCATGTATTGTTAGTACTGTGAAATGACTTTGTTTAAGTAAACTTCAAAACCATTACCAGAAACATGCTTATTAGGCAAAGCGAAAGGGAGTTTCCTGATATGTGGAAGGCCATTTCTCAGGCCTTTCTCTGTTTTTGAAGGGATGTCAAAAGAGATTTTTCTGACTGAGAATTTTTTGTCCACTCTGGGATGTATCTGTGCTTTCTCAGGTGTCAGGAGTATGTGAACTATTTTCCCTGAATTCCCTTTCAGCATATCTACACAATCTTGAGAGTCATCTGGCATTTAAATTCTAAACTGAAATATGTGACAGGAACTTACTACTTTTATGTCCCAGCTTAGACCATAAGACTGAGTAGTTAATTAACTGTGAGAAACATGCTGAAAAAACCCCTAAAATTAAAAAAGCAGGCCAAAATCTCTAAAAGCTGTATTAGATGTTGAAACTTTCTCAAAGTATTTTATTTGGAGAATTACTTTGTTTACTGATGTCTCGTTGCTTTTGAATGGTACTCGTATATTTAGAGCTGTCATGTAAATGCTATATTTGGTTTATATAATTAAACTTTTATTATATTTCTTTAGGTGTGGAAATTAGGCTGGTCACCAAAGCCTGCAGGGGACTTCGGCACCGTTTTTCCTGAAATCCCAGTAGAATTTCTTCAAGAAAAAGAAATCTTTAAGGAGTTCATCTATCGCATTAATACACTTGGTATGTACAAAATTAAAAATTAATACACTTGGTTCTTATTGGGCATTTACCTGTGTTGTGAAGTTACTGAATAACTGTATCTAGTACTGTTTGCTAACTTTTGTTGCTTATGTGGGAGACAGATACTATATTTCAGAGCAGTTTAGTAATTGTGCTGCAGTAATTCTTATATTTTGTTAAATGCAGAGAATAAATTATAGAAATAAAGCCAAAAACGAGTCCAACTTCGGGAGATAATTTCAAGGTGCTCTTGCAGAATGGCCACTTGTTTTCTGGAGCATACTCTTGTCAGTATGTTCGAGAATATTTTGCTTCCCCTGCTTTTTTTCTATTAATATAAATAGAATTTAGTGGCAAACTCTCAACATTTAAAATGAGATGATGTGACTTTAAAGCTTCTGGGTATGTTAAGGTTTGCTGAACGAGAGCAGTATGGCTTAAAAGTTCAAGTCTTTGTCAACAGATGGGACTGTCAAGGATAATGCGTCAAATTTTCCATATGCTTACAGAAAGTCTTTGTGGTTTTTGGGTCCATCTGTTCATCCCTGCCCCCAGTCTATGGGTTAATATTTTACTGACTTGTGGTCTAGCACTTAAATCACTATAATGTCAAAGATAACATTCTCATTTTTGATTCTGTATAGGTATCATTGCTATAAACTGCATGGTATTATTCAGGAACCCTCTGCAGTCTTTTATAGGTAAAAATCTGGTTGGGAAAACTTTAAAAAGTGCTTGAATTTTAATGGACTATTTCTAGGCAACTTGGTCATTTTGCTTTTAGGGCATGAAGATTCCTTGGATTGTTATGGGTTTCTCCATGACTTTGTTTTCTGTGAGAATTGGCCAAGTTTCTGGATTATTTTTTGTGTTGTGAAAACCTGATAGATCTCACTGCTTTGAAAATTGGACAATCGAAGTAATATTTAAATGTCTATAAGCAATTACCAAACAGGACCTTTTAAATAGTAATAGTAATGTACAGAACTCCCTTCTAAGGAGTTCATCACTTTCAAAAGTAGAACAGTTTAAATCTCAGCTCTAGTGATTACACAGAATCACAGAATATGCTGAGTTGAAAGACACCCACAAGGATCATCGAGTCCATCCCTGCACAGGACCATCCCCAGGAATCCCACCATGTGCCTGAGAGCAATGTCCAAAAGCTTCTTGAACTCTGTCAGGCTTGGTGCCTTGACCACTTCCCTGGAGAGCCTGTCCCGTTACAAAAATGCCAAATCCAGTAGGAAATGGTCTGAAACTAAATCTATGGAAATGATGTCCCATTTTTTTAATGCTGTTCCATGTTTACATTTGTACTGACATAAATGGCTGTCTCTGGGTGTTTCCATAGGATGGATCAGCCGTACTCAGTTTGAAGAGACTTGGGCTACTTTGCTTGGTGTGCTTGTAACTCAGCCTATTGTAATGGATCAAGAGGAGAACCAGCAAGAGGTAACATCATTCACTGAGTTTTTTAAATGAAATTTTACTTAAACTAAGAACAATGTTTCTACTAAGAAAACTGTAGAGCAGAAAAGAAGTGACTGAAACTAAGACATTTTTTCTGTTTTGTATTTCCTTCTTTTCATTTCCCTGTGAGTTCAGACACATCCATCTTATGGCTTAAAGCTTCTGCAAGCATGTAAAGAGTTTGGAAAAAAAGCTGTTTCGACTATATTAGTACATCACTCAACACAGTTCAAAATTTGCTTGATTAGATGTTTGGCTTTAGGCAAAGGATCTCTAAAAACTTTGAGAGAGAACTTGTGTGAGAGAACTGTGCCTTTAGGAAATATACTAGTTAACTGTAACTAATATGTATTACTGCAATTACCTGTGCTATCTAAAAATCAAACTTTAAGGGGAGTTTCTTTGGTAAGATTTTTTTTCTAAGATTCTTGGCTAGAAATTAACTGACCTGGAGATGTGTCTCACTCCCAGTTGTAGACTGTATATTAGATATTTGGGCTTCTAACTCAGGAAAGCATTCAAAATTCAGTGGAGGGCATTTAGGGATCAGAGCTGAAGGAATTTATAGCAAAATTCATGTCCAATTTATATACCATACCAAAATATATGTATCTATGTATTTATATACCAATTTCTATACCAAAATATTCATGTCCAAAGAAGGGCAACAAAGCTGGTGAAAGGTCTAGAGCGCATGTCTTATGAGGAGCAGCTGAGGGAGCTGGGAGTGTTTAGTTGGGAGGAGGCTGAGGGGGAACCTCAATGCTCTCCACAACTACCTGAAAGGAGGTTGTTGCAGGGGTTTTTTAAGTTGAACATTTGTTACCATCTTACAGTCTCTTTTGTGGTCTGATGCTTTGTTTCACCAAGTAACTAATGGGTAGCTGCAAAGAAAGAAGCTAAACACTTGAAAAGTTCCAAAATGGACATCTTGAGGTTTCAATGCTGTTGGGATAAGACAGGATGCATGCAGAGTAGCTGATGAGATGGAAGGATATGTTCCTGCTGCAGTCAGTGCTTTGTGTGCACTGTTTATGTCAGATAGACTTCTGGACGGGAAGAAGACTAGATGTTGGGCTGATTAATGGTAATTTAGTGAAAGATGACAAACTGATATTCAGGGCTTTCGGGTTTTTTGTTTGGTTGGTTGTTTTGGGTTTTTTTATACAATTCAAATCACAGTGAGTTCATTTTACAGGAAGATACAGAGAGGACCCAAATTAATGTTCTTGCAGTACAAGCCATAACCTCCCTGGTGCTGAGTGCAATGACAATACCTGTTGCAGGCAATCCAGCAGTCAGTTGTTTGGAACAGCAGCCCCGCAACAAAGCTTTAAAAGCTCTGGACACAAGGTATGTTTTTTACTTGTTTTCAAATGCATACAATTTGTGATTAACACATAATTACAATTGCTTAGTCAAGCTGCAGCAAAAATATGTACACTCTATTTTCTAAGCAAGAGTATGTATAGATGGGTCTATTTACATAGAAGTTACATGGACTGAGCATCATGAACCTGCTGAGTTAAAAGACTATCTGAAAAAGATAATTTCTTATTAAAATCCAGCAAACAGTGTGCAGAATGTATTTCTCAACACTTTTCAGTTTTAGCATCCCTAATAATGGAAAAAAGCACAGGCACATAACATTGCAGAGTAAGCCAGTCAGACTTGCACAAAAATGTTAAAGGAAAAATCTGCTTAAATTGATTTCTATTGGCCTTTCAGGTTTGGGAGGAAGCTAAGTGTTATCAGGGGAATTGTTGAGCAGGAAATCCAAGCAATGGTATCCAAGAGAGATAATATTGCTACTCATCACTTATACCAAGCTTGGGACCCTGTTCCATCACTTTCTCCTGCTACTACAGGTAAGTTCTTGTGGGAGGGAGGAAAAGGGATGAGTGAATTTCTTTTACAAATAAGAAATGGAAAAGATACTCTTAGGAAAATTTATTTGAAATCCAGTTTGTAGAAAATGAAGCAATTTTCACATCTACTTTGTTATGCACTTCTAAAAGAATTCATCTTATGTTTTGTTGTAGGTGCTCTTATCAGCCATGAAAAGCTCTTACTGCAGATCAATACTGAACGAGAAATAGGAGATATGGATTATAAACTGGGACAGGTTTGTTAAAAGCTCAACTTTGAACTTGACTTTTATTATATTTCTTTCAGTTTGTGAAAAATTAGTTGAGGGATTGTTTAATGTCAAGTAGAAACTAAGACCTCTGAGTGATGCAGGGTAGGTAGATCATAACTGGGTGTCTCTTCTCAGCCAGAATACTGTGTGTTGCCTGTCGTTTAAAGGAAAAATGTATCAGGCTTTAAGATTTTTCTACTCTGACTGTGGGGGTGTTAAATGTGTTTCTCTGTTATTTGTTTTTCTCTTTTGTTTATGTTGCAAGGTCTCTATACACTCCATATGGTTGGGAAATAATATCACTCCACTGAGAGAAGAAGAGTGGGGTGAGGATGAAGAAGATGAGAATGACGTACCTGCTCCTTCCTCTCCACCAACCTCTCCTATAAACACCAGGTGTCTTATTTTCTTCTTGTCTTTTCCTTCCTTTGACTTATTAATAATCTTTTATCTCTTCATGTTGAGTTCAATAAGCTGGCTTTATAAATTGAGTGCTGGTAAATAACTGTATTATTTCAAATCAAGTATTTTAGCAGGACCTAAGAATAGCCATTTTAACACTTGTTTATTGTGCCTTGCAGGAAACACAGGGCTGGTGTAGATATACATTCTTGCTCTCAGTTCTTGCTTGAACTATACAGTCAGTGGATATTGCCATCAAACCCTAGCAAGAGAACACCAGTTATTTTGATCAGTGAAGTGGTGCGATCAGTAAGTCCAAATTATTATTCAGAGTCATAATTGAGTATATGTTACCAAGTATTTGGAGCTAAGCAGCTTTTATACAGCATCTTTTAATGTATGGAACACACTGAATTTTCCTGCAGTGCTATTGTATGGGCTGTACAGAAATATAATTTGAGCAACTACAACATTATACTGATTTAAGCTCTATAAGCACCTGGATTTCATGTTCTGCTGCTACATTACAAATACTTTATCGTTACTTAATGATAACCAGTATTTTACTTGACTGCTTGCTAAAACAAGATTTTGTTATCCTAATCCTTTGTAAGAAAATGAAGATGAAACAATAGTGTATTAGAGAATTAAATTGACTGTTGAAGTGTAGAAGCAAAACTAAAGAACACAGGTGTGAAGTGTGTCTTGATAGCCATTATTCACTATCATAAAAGACTTAAAATTAAACTATCCTTGCAAAAAAAGTATGTATTGAGTGTTTTGGAGTGGTTTAGTACATTGTAAATGGCAATGTTTGTTTATTTCTCAGAATTACTTAGTGGATTTGATTTTGTAAACCTTTTGGAAAAAAGGGACAATTTGGAGGTAATTGTTGTCCAAAATGAATGGGGGAATTAATTCTGGACAACAACAGTTGATAGTTATTTCAGACACTTAGATAAATATTTACACATTTAATAGAAAATTGGAGGAATCTTTTGCTTGCAATTATAACAGAAGGGAGAGTCAATTTTTGGCTGTCTGCTAATGAGCTTTTTTATTTTCCGTTTTAATTTCTGTACAGCTTCTGGCAGTATCAGACTTGTTTACAGAAAGGAATCAGTTTGAGATGATGTATACAACATTGACAGAGTTGAGAAAGGTGCATCCATCAGAAGATGAGATTCTTGTACAGTATTTGATACCAGCTACCTGTAAAGCTGCTGCTGTTCTGGGAATGGTAAGAAATTCTCATGAAAGTTTATTGCAAATTCCTGAGTGTCTGGGTAATTCATCCTTAGCTTCTGCTGCAAAGTCTGGTGTGTACTTGGTAAGAGTGGTTTGTCTGTAAGAATACCCCTTAGCTGGTCTGCATGGCTGTAAGAGGTAATAGAATAATTATTCTGGGCTTTCAGAGATTGCAAACAGTAAGGGGGTTTGGCTTGAGATTTTTTTGAGGTTTGAGCATAATTTAATGTGCTTTTTGGTTTGTCTCACTTAGTTCAGTGTTGCCTTTGCCCTGGACTCCTCATTTGTCACACTTCAGGCCAGAATTGAGGACTTGTGGAACAGCTTTTGCTAGATTTGTATTGCAGATGAATGGCTGTAATCTCATGGGAGGCTGGGACACTGCATTTAATGAATATGTAGCCAGATAGTCAGATATCCCTTTTCTTTCCCTCACTCTTCCCTACATTGCATCATTCTGTTTTTCGATGTGTAGACCAGAGGCATTTTCCAATGGACATTTCAGAGTGGAATTATTTAGGAAAAATAATTACAAATTCTTTTGGAAGAAGTTAGCATTTCTAGAAACTCTGAGACTAATACAAAGCTATCTGGGTAATAGTGATTAGAGAAGTTTTGAAAGACTTTTGGAATAGGGCTTCCAGTAGCTATTGTAGCAGCGACTGCTCAAGGGAAGGCTGTGAAAGTGATGGCAAACATACAGAAAGTTTTACAGATCAGCTTATTCTGACTAGGCTGTAATTTCCCACTCAGTGAACTAATAGCACCTTCTTACAAGCAAACAGCTGAATATAACAGCTTAGTAGGAGTAAAAAAAACCCAGTTAATTCCATCAGGAGTTACTTGTCCTGTGCTCAGTTATGTAGAAAATCCACTTAAAAAGAGCAACGAGAGAGCACACACTGTAAAAGTGTCCTGTATCTTGGATAATTCATGAATACAGGGACAAGGTGAAGTAAAGAATTTCTACTAAATACTTAGATTGTAAGAAAAAGACTTTTCAAAGCTAACAGTTCAGAATAGATTTTGCATATGCCGGTAAGTTGTTGTAATTTAATAACAGGGAGTGAAGTATCTGATACCTGCTTGGTGTTTGAATACTAAACATAGAATTGTAGAATCATTTAGGTTGGAAAAGACACTTAAGATCATTGAGTCTAACTGCTAACACTCCCAAGTCCATCACTAAACAATGTCCCTAAAGATGGAGCCTAAGGAGGCTCAGGGGAGACCTTACAGCTCTCTACAACTTCCTGAAAGGTTATAGCAAGGTTGGGGGTTGGCCTCTTTACCCAGACTGCTAGTGACAGGACAAGAGGAATTGGCCTCAAATTGTGCTAGGAGAGGTTTAGATTGGGCTTTGGCTGTTAGGAAGAATTTCTTCACTGAAAGGGTTGTCAAGCATTGGAATGTAAGCGGTGGAGTCACCATCCCTGGAAGTGTTCAAGAAACAGCTCACAAAGTAACATCAATTTACTAGTTAATCTGCAAATCATCTCTTATCTGATTGCATTAGTCTTGTGACATTTGATTCAAAGTAGTTTTAAGCCAGGCTCTGGTTCATGCCCTATTTTTTGCTCTTTAATTTGTTCCAAGTATTGCCAAATGACAGGACTTGCCAGTATTTTGAACCACTGTTGACTTCTAATGAATACTCTTGTTGGATGTATTAGGATAAAGCTGTGGCTGAACCTGTAAGTCGACTGCTGGAATCAACCCTAAGAAGCACCCATATGCCAAGTCGGATTGGAGCTCTACATGGAATTCTTTATATCCTTGAGTGTGACTTGCTTGATGAGACAGCAAAGCAACTCATTCCAATTATCAGCGAGTATCTGCTCTCCAATTTGAGAGGAGTAGCACAGTAAGACTCTTTCCCCCTTCCCCCCTCGCTCCAAACTGTTGCATGTTTGTGTGAAGAAAAGGGTTCTCTGTTTGCAGTTGTCAGTACATTTTAGAGCAGGCCGTTGTATCAAGCAGGTTTTGGTATTTTCTTTGAAAATATCATCCAATTTTGCATTTAATTTACAGAGCAAAATGATACTTGAGGGTGAGAAAACATAGTTCAGGCTTTTGTCTCTTTGGTAAATTGTGTTCCTTAAACCTCATTTTTCTGTCAAAAGGCACACTCATGGAGTAAGACTTGCAGGATCAGTAATGAAGTTTATTTCTCCTAAACAGGTCAGGCAATGATAACTTCTTATTATGTGGCCTGACAATTTCTTGCATTGCACTGGATTTTCATGATAAGCTGTGTTCTCTTACGACATCTTGGTGATACTTTTTGAGATTTTAAAAATGGCATCAATTTAATGTGCAAAAATACTGTGTTTCTAGGATTTGTTTATAGTGTCTCTGTGACCTAGGCAACTTTGATGTGACCACTGGTGTTTTTGCTTATTTACAGTTGTGTGAATATCCATAACCAACAGCACATCTTGGTAATGTGTGCAGCTGCTTTCTATTTGATTGAGAATTACCCACTTGATGTAGGGCCTGAATTCTCTGCAGGAATTATCCAGGTATGTTGTGATGCCTCCAGTCACAGGTGTTCATGTAACCTGGGATCACCAATTAGTAGTCTTTTAACACTTGATTACTTGATTGTGGTGTAGGTATGCTTTTGGGCTTACCTTCATCAGTTCTTCTTAATATCTGATGCCATGCCATACTAGTTCCAGTGGTATGGTGCTAGAAGATGACCTAAATACACCTCAAAACCAGGCAGTTGTCTTTTTGCTTTATTTCAGATGTGTGGAGTCATGGTGTCTGGAAGTGATGAATCAACACCATCCATTATTTATCACTGTGTCCTGAGAGGATTAGAACGACTCCTCCTTTCAGAGCAACTTTCTAGGCTGGATAGTGAATCACTGGTTAAACTGAGTGTTGACAGGGTGAATGTGCAGAGCCCCCACAGAGCAATGGCAGCCCTTGGATTAATGCTGACTTGCATGTACACAGGTATTCACTTTTTCATGTGCTGAGAGACTGCCTTACTAACAGTGCTAATTTTTTTCAATTTACTGTTGTTACCAGGAGTAAAAAGGGTCTTATTTTAACATTCACGGTGAATTTGTAACAAATTGTTTTGGTTTAGGAAAGGAAAAAATCAGCCCCAGTCGTATCACAGATGCAAATCCTGGTGCTCCTGACAGTGAATCTGTGATCGTAGCTATGGAACGAGTGTCTGTCCTTTTTGATAGGTAAGAGAATAAAACATGTAAGTGGGGCACTGGGAGGGAAATGATTGTGTTCATCACTGTGTGGTCACTTCTCTATTTGACAGTTCTCATATTTAATTAATGATGTTTCTCTACTTACTATTGCTTAACAGTTACCCTCCTAGTATACACAGTAACACTGATGGAATTGCTGAAGGCAGCACAAATGTACAGGAATGTAAATGAAAAACAGACATGTCCTAACTGATACTGTGTGTTGAACAAACCATAATACTTCATAAATGTATTTTCAGCTCCCTTCAGGTCAAACTCTTAAGTGCTTTTCAGGATGTCTTCTACATAATCAAGGATATAAATCCAGTTTACAGGAAATAATCTTTCAAACCACCCTAAGAGTTTAAAACTTTTTTCCCCTTCCCCCACCCAGGGGTTGCTCTTTCCAAGGCTGTTAAGTAATTGCAGTGGAAGGGTACAGTAAAACTTCTGTATTCACATGGAACTCATTAAAGGAAACATTTCAAAACCCCTGTTTTGATCTGACAATCTCAAGCTGTCTTAAGTGACTATAGCATGTTAGATTTTGTGTAGTAGTTTGTGGGTAATGGTTTACATTTTTTCAAGTGTTCAGTGTTTTTTCCATAAAAACTGGATGAGGGTTTCACTTCTGCACTCAGTGAGAACAGAACTAGAGCAGTGCTTGAGTGCCTTTGAAAATATTACTCTGAAGAGGCAGCAAAACAAATGTGAATACTACAAGCAGAAACTAACTTTGGCAGGGAAGAATCACATGATGGTAACTTAATCTTGACATATCAACAGATACAACCTTTATTAGAAAGACTTTCCAATCGGTGTTATTTAAGCAAAATTGGCTGTAAGTTGGAATATCTTTTCCCCTCTTTACAGAGCAGCACAACTTGCTTTTCTTGTTTGGTGTATTGGTCATTCTGACCTTGAATAAAAAAATGCAAAGATGTTATGAGTGGAAATTAGTATTCTCCTTATAAATGGTCTTTTCTCTGATACCTAGGAGTAGTGATCTCCCTGTCCTTTTTTGTTCTTGTTTGGATTTTTCAGCATTCCTATTGCTAAGTCTCATCTCTCATGCAATTCCAGACCTTCAAAAAATGTGACTATTTAAAAAAAAAAAGTGGGGAGTGTAGGGGGAAGGACATACCTGTAACAACTTCTGATAGCTTTGATAGACCTCTTTGAGTAGTCTGTTACTAAGATTACATGCAGATTTGGATCCATCAGTGTTGAGAACTTGCTTATGTACAGATGAAAGTAAAATGTTCTTTCTATTGCCAATTAAACTGGAATGGAACAAGATATGTACTGGAATTCAATCATAAAATATTTTCTTTTTTATTATTTTTCAGGATCAGGAAGGGATTTCCTTTTGAAGCTAGAGTAGTGGCTCGGATCCTTCCACAGTTCCTTGATGATTTTTTTCCCCCACAAGATGTAATGAATAAAGTTATTGGAGAATTTCTGTCCAATCAACAGCCATACCCACAATTCATGGCAACAGTAGTTTATAAGGTAGTATTGATACATGTATTTTTCTTCTTAAATGTTTCAGAAGATTTCAAATAACAGTTCAGTCTAAGGGGCAAATACCAATTTTGTTAATTAAATCTAACAAACCAGTTGCAGTGTTTGAGCTGTATGTCTGTGAGATTTGTCTTCCAGACAGTATGGAGGGCTAGAATCCCCATGTCACCTGGAAGCCAAAGCCCATAGCAATACAGTTCAATCAGTGATAATGAGAAAATAAAGAGAAAATTAGTATTTCTGATCAGACTGTTGATCTCAGGGAGCCATCCCAGGTCATCTGACCTTGTGAACCCAGCAGTGAAACACCTATGGACTCAGTTGGGCTTCTATGTGTTTTGCTCTTCAGCACTTACTGGACTCATGCATCATTGGAGAGTGCATATGTTCACCACATTTGATCTGTAAAAACAGGCACCAGACAAGTCTTGCACTTCTCTATGATTACTTCAGTTTGGCACATGTGTCATGAGTTCACAAATTCTTCAGACTCAGACTCTCCAAGAATCTGGTTTGTGAACCTCAGAGCTTTATAGCTGGAGAGAACCTTTAAAAGAGAAACTAAACTTTTCCCCATGACTTTATTCTTGTATACAATATTTTGCAGGTATTCCAGACACTGCATAGCACTGGACAGTCCTCAATGGTCCGTGACTGGGTGATGCTCTCTCTCTCTAACTTCACGCAGAGAACACCCGTGGCAATGGCAATGTGGAGTCTTTCCTGTTTTTTTGTCAGTGCTTCCACCAGTCAATGGATTTCAGCAATGTATCCTAAAAAGACTGAAAGTGTGCCATTTCTAGGTAATAACAGTGATTCTGTAAAGCACATTGATAGCCTTGAAAGATAAGAGTACACAAAAAAGGCAGTTTTACTGCAGTTAGTAGTGGTGTATATTGCTTTGTGCTGTTGTACCTCAGGTATGAAGGAAAAAAAAAGAACTTCTAAAGAGATTAGAAGAACAAAGTTATCTAAAGCTGCTGCTTTAAGATCTGTTCCTTGTGACTATGCAAGATGATTGGGAAAGTCCTTACTTTGAAGGACTTTTTAAAAACTTCACCAAGATAGCACTGCTGTGACCTTTAAAAGCTTTGCTTTATATTCATTCTGCAAGATAAAATGTATTTTAAAAAAAGGAAAAAAGTCAGCAAACTCAAACTCAAGAAAAGTATCCTCTATATACAAACTGTATTTTGCAAGTGTGCCCCTGGCTGTGCACTGCAGTAAGAGTAAACATTGGCCAAAATAAATCGGAACAGCCAAAAGGCATACATAGGGGGTATTAGTGCTGGGTTTATTTAAAAACAAACAAACCCCTCAAACAAACAGAAAAATAACTGTTGTGTTTCGTGACCAGATGAAAAAGTGGCCATTTGTCATGTTTGAAACTTCCTAATGACTCTCAATCTCAGCAGTGCTCTTTGGCTCTCAGCAGTGGCTGATTGCATTGTTTGCTCCAATGGATAAAGAAAACTACTGCTAGATTGAAATGAATTTCTGGGGATTAAAAATCGTATGATGTTAATGAAGGAATTAGATTAATGTACTAGTAGTTGAATTGCTAGATGATAGTATTTTGCACTTGAACATTGTTGGTGAACTCAAAAATAAACCATGTTTTTGCAGAACAGTGTTTAAAACTGCTACACCAAAAGATGAGCAACCTCTGTCATATTATGACCTTAACTTATATTTCAGTCTTCCACATATTATCAGCAGAATGGGAAAATCAGAGCAAGTGGATGTTAACATCTTCTGTTTGGTGGCCATAGACTTCTACCGACATCAGATAGATGAAGAATTAGATCGGAGGGCCTTTCAGTCGGTGTTTGAGGTGGTGGCATCTCCAGGAACCCCATATCATCGCCTACTAAGTTGTTTGCAAAATGTGCACAAGGTCACAGCATGTTGAGCACCCTGATGTGTAGTGGAACTGCATGACTAGCGTTGGAATATGAATTATGGGGAATGCAAGATCAAGAAAATATCTGGGGTTGCATTTGTGATAAATATGGACCTGTCAGTTTTACTTCCAGCACGCACGGACAAGTGCTCTGCAGCACTGGAAATCACCTGAGAAGTCTAGTGTAGTTCTCATTGACACCAGGCACCTGTGAGTGGAAAGAAGTATGTCAGTGTTTTTCAAGTGGTGTTTGGGACTAACCTGAGACACACATAGTAGCTGTAAATACGAGCAAGTACCACATGCAAGGTAACTGGTATTCCTCTTCTTCCAGTGTTCAGCTGAAGCCACTGTGGTGCAGCCGGTAAGACACTGACAGACTGTTACTGCTGCAGTCATTAGCCAACTTCATAGTTTTATGTCCCTGTATATACTGTTGTGTAGTACAGAATAGAAATTGTTTCCTAATGTCTCTCCCAAACAAGGAAAAGAGAAAATGGCTTTTATGATTTGCACCTCCAGCATGTGATTTCTCTCTCTGGACTTTCTGATATCCAGTGGTGTATGTGTTGGTGATATCGGAGATATAGTGCACATACGTAACCACACATTTTTCTTTTTTCTTCTCAGGATTTAAAATTTGAGTACGGTATATCAGTGAAAGAAATTTTAACTTAAATATTTCTATATTATGTACAGTATGTAAAATTGTAAGATGTGTCGTGCATGAGCTGTGCTGTAATTGGAGATGAACAGAAGCCATGCTACTGAATGTCTTGACATCTGTATTGTCCTCATTTTTTTTCCCTTTGCTTGAATTCATGTTCCTTTTGGAAATCCATCTTAATGTACAGATTACATCTTGTTTTGCATCTCACTTTTTCTCAAAGTGCTTTAAAACTGGAATATGTTGATTTATTTGTCTTGAGAAATTGTACTAAGGAGGCATTCTTGTGATCCATTTTACTATAGCTTCTTTTGAATTCTTTTATTTTGAGACATAATGGTAAAAAAGAGGACTAGTTACTCTGGATCAAACTTTAAATACTTAAGAAACTGCTCTTATTTGCTGTACGGCATTTTAAGAGACAAAATGGTGCAAGCTCCCCAGTAGTCAACAACTGTTTGACCTTTCCTAACTGAGACCATGGAGTCACCTGGATTCAAACCACTTTCATGTAAACAAAGTTTTGATGGCAGTTAAGAATCAGAAGGCTGCTGTGGTCTATTTGGGGACTGGCTAAAGTGTTAAATTACACAACCTCTTTTATTACCTGTGTATACATAATGCTTTAGACACAAACAGTACAAATATCCATGAATTTCAGGACACTACACAGGGCCAGATTTAGGTTTTACTCACCACCCAGGGAATGCCATTGATTCCTAAGCTTTACATGAGGAAATCTAGCACAGCATTTGTCTTTAGTTGTATTTGTTGTCATTCTTTCATTATAGAGAAATGATACCTTGGTTCTCAGTCAGATCCTACATGTAATCTCTCTTCATTTCCTTATCACACCTTTTGGTGACACTTGGAAAAATGAGATAGTGTTGTCAGGAGGAGCATGTACTGTATGTATTTCTGTATATAATGTATATGTTGAAATTA
This sequence comes from Chiroxiphia lanceolata, assembly GCF_009829145.1. NCBI lineage: Eukaryota > Metazoa > Chordata > Aves > Passeriformes > Pipridae > Chiroxiphia > Chiroxiphia lanceolata. Next base: position 10,230,254 of record NC_045640.1, read on the forward strand.
TACACATGTGACAACATTTAATGTATACAGATGTGTATATTTGTATTTATTAAACCCATGTATTTAAACTAATTCCAATCTAGACCAAAAATTGTTGCTTCTGCCCATAAATTGATTACAAAGGAATTGTCCGCTGGTGTCACTTCCTTTTAGAAACTGGTAGAGGAAATTGATAGTGTGGGCAGTAGAAACAACTGTAGATGTTGCTGTATTTAGCTCTCTACAGATCTTACTATCTAGAGCAATTATTTCCACCCTTAGTTGGGTTACTCTTCTTTCTTGGGCCACAGCACTGTGGTGATTTTTAAAGAAACTGAGCAGGATTTCAGAAAAAGGTTTAATAAAATAGATACTGTTTGAAAGTTTTTGAGTTATATTGGAAATTATCTTAATTCTGATAAAAGTCTAATTCCAGGCAGTGAGATATAATGCCCTGTGTTTTCATTAAGGGGTAGTATAGATCACGCTTCCCTTTTGTAACCATCAGTAATCGTTTTGTACTGTAAACCCACACACCAGTCAGTTTTTGTATGATATATAGTTTAAGTGAAGATATTTTTGTAAGCTATTTTCCAAAATTTAAAATAGATTTTAATATATTTTTTAAGCATCAAGTTAGTCATATTCTCACCGTATAACACTATATGTTGTGTTACAAAACTGTTAAATTCTTCATGATTTTAAGCTCCTCATGATTAACACAGACTAGCTGGTTACTTTACCTTGGGATCAGGGAGCTAGACCTTTTATGAAACTTTCCAAACCAGTTTGGGACTTGCCATAAAATCTTTCCAGCCACTGAAGAAATACATTGAAGTCAGCATGGCTGGATGAAAAACATTAGTTGTGGCAGGCTCCCTTTCCTCAAATGCCCATTGCCAGCCTTAGAGCAAATATTTGCATTACCTGTTTCAAGACAAGCTCTAGAGCTGATGCAGTCAGTTCTAACCTCACACAGATTCATTGGTAGTAATGACTTCATCTGTTTTAACCTCTCTTGGAGATTTGTCTTAGTATATACACCTCCTGTAATGTGTCCTGAGTGTCTAAAGAGGGGCACCTCCTCATAGGAAATTCTCTGTGACCTGAAGGGGAATGTAGCTTAAGGGTCTTCCTAGTGTGCAAACACACTCTGGTAGTGCTTGAGTTCTAACATTTCACTGCAGCACACTTCCCTGTCCACTTCCCAGACATGCTTGCCGCACCCTCATTTCTTTTGGAGTGAAATCATATTCAAAATCACTCCTTTCTGCTCTTAGTGACAAGAGGTGTGTGATAGGGGCAGTAGCAGCACAAGTGACCACATAGAGATACCGATGTTGGGTTTAAAGGAAATAAATATATTGCTTGTCCCTTGAGATTGACTTAATGTGAGATTTTATTTCACAGAATGTTTTTAACTTGCTGTAGACAGAAAGCTAATTCTGAAAAATCAGGCTGTTTATTTTTTCATTGATAGCAGGGTAGAAGTGTGTTTGGGTTTAAGACATACATTTGGTATTCTGGCTAAACAAAGCAAACAGCATCTTTAATGTGCTTTGCAGTGAAACTGGCTTTTTTGCAGCCTTACAAGATGAGAGGTATGGCAGGACAGGGAGCATACATGAGACAGATTAATGTTTAAAACTTCATTTACAATTCAGTTGTCAAAGAACTTACTTTACTAAATCTGTAACGTGGCCCTCCTCTAAGAACACCATATGCCAGCCAACTTGTTATAAATAGTTTTTGGGCCAGCTACCCACTGGCCCATTAAATAAAGTTTGGTTTGGGTTTCATTTCAGCGTGCCCTCTCCCTTGCACTGAGTGCAAGAGTGAGGAGTTGGAAACTACAACCCATTGTAAACCAGTTTTATTTGCAGGATTCAAAGTTTTCTTTACTATTTATGTTCTTTTCCAGTTGAAATTGAATGTGAGTTTATTTAAATCTTTTCTAAAGTGTATACTCAGATGTCAGTTCTTGCCGAAAGCATCTAGTAAATGATTGTGTGTTACTTTTGCTTTGGTAGGAATGCCTTCTCAGCACCAAGACATTGCTTTTTTCTTAAGCAGCAGCAGCATTCCGAAAGCACTGAGTAATGAGTGAACAGGTTCAGATCAAACAAAGGGAGGAACAAGTGGAACCTTTTGGGTTAAAAGTAATTTGTTGATATTTAGTAGATTTGCCTCAACAGCATTCTGTCTCACCATTCTTCTTTTTCAGTGGCTGTTAACTATATAGGAGGTTGTGTCAAAAACACTGCAAAGACAGTTCTCCAAGAGCAGCAGACCTTGTTTGTCTTAAGATTTTGTGGAGCTGTCAGGGCTAAGCATTTATACTTCCTAAATAAAAGAAATTTGAGGGTATAATGAGCAATAAATATAGCAATAAGCAGTTTAATTAAATTCAGTCATTCGGGATCTTACCCCGTGGTTGAAAGGGATAGGGTGGGAGAAGATGGGGAACTGATTGAGTACATTCATTGCATAGATCAGAATTTTTCCATGTACAATCCCAACTAAACTTTCTACTAAAGGTAGAAATCAACAAAGTGACAATGGTAGGTGCTTTGCTCTTTTAAAACAAATTTGGTTATAAGGATACAGCTGATGAAAGTTATAAGAGAGCAAAGTACTTTGCTAGTTTTTAGGTAGTTTAAGTATTCTAAAGTGAAAACAAGCTGCTGTAAAAACTAGAGTAAGCAATGTAGCAAAATTTTGGGGTAATTCATTATGTTAATTTTACCTAATACTAAGATTTTGGGTGAACTTTTTGTGCATGCTACCTAAATATTCATTAAAAATCTTGAGACTCCCACAGTCATACCCAGGAGAGCTTCTATTGTATATCAAGTTTTAGCTGTATTCAAGTAACTGGGTATAAATGCTGCAGAGCATTTGTGAAGCATGTGCTGCTTTTTGTCATGTGCATTTTGTGTGAGCTTATCATTCCCATCAGTCCGTGTATACACACCAGCAAGTTGGATAAACTTGACAAGGATAAGGTAATGCACCCTGTGGTGGTGTTTAGTTTGAGGGCGATGATGAGCAGAAGCTTGGAGCCCCAACCTGAAAAGAAATTGTACTCTAAGGAAAAGGAAAGCATATAATTTTAGATGTATGTTTAAGTTTAAAAAAAAAAAATGCTGAAAATACTGCACATTGAAACTAAAAGAAAAAATAAAATATAACTATTACTGTAAGTGATTTTTCTCTGGTTATTTATAAAAAGGTCTTGATCCATTCTTGCTAGAGTTTTTTCCCCAGTATCTCTTCTTTTCAACTACTATCAAATAAGGAGCGTTATTAAGATATGCAAAAATACTTGAACTCTCTACAAATGTAGCTACACTTCACAATCACAGTGCTCTTTGCAATTAACCAAGAACTATCACAGTTGAGCTTTTAATTGTATCTAATAGTCATGCTTGCCAAAACTTCTCTGGGATTCTAAATGAGATCAGAAAAGGCAAAATTTAAGTGTACAGCTGTATTTGTGAATGAGAGTGTATTTATCTGCAGCAGTCCTGGGGAGGGATAATGTTACACAGGAGAAGAAGTGGTTTAACTTGCCGAAGCTTGGTTTCCCAGCTGTTAGGCTGCATCTTAAAAGAAATTTCTGGGTGGTCTTGCTACTGAACACTGGAGGATCTCTTGCAATACTCAACTGCTCAGAAACATCTTGTTTTGATTAACTTTGCAGCACTTGGCTGTTCTCTGGAAACTCTGGCATAAGGTTTAAAGTAGTAGCTTAATGTAGAAAGCACGTGCTGGTTTTGTCCTTAGTCAAAATAACTTTTTTACATCTTGTTTTTCCTTGTCGGCGTCGGTAGCGAATGATCAGCCACTCTTGTCACCTTTTAGTTTAGCCGTGGAACTGAGGAACAGAACTGTGCTGGGGTAAGTTTCTTTGTCTACGGAGTTGAAGACTTGTTTAAATAATAAAGTCTTCATCTTTTTGTCACTCAGAGAAGAATACCCATTTAATTCCTGGAAATATTATCCCTAAAAATGAATTGCCAGGCACAGCGAGATGAAGCATTGCACTTAGCAGACTAGAACTTTTTAATTTACTATAACTTTTCTGCTTTCCTCACTGCCTCTCCTGTCCTCTATAGGTGTTGGGATTTTTCCCTTCTTTTTAGTCAGTGCAGCTGTAAGAGTATTGTAGCCGTCATTTGGGAATTGGCACAGCTCCACCCCAGTTACAAGACAAAAAGCTTTGATTGCTTGTAAAACTATAGCTAATTATACCATAAGTTTTGCATAACTGTTTGAAGAGATGAAAAGATTTGTAACTTGCAGGTTTGTTAAGAAGTTGGAAGTAGGAACATGAAAAAGTTTATGCAATATATAGAATGGTATTTTCTGAGCCAAACCTCCTGTTCTTCTATTGCAGCTGTAATTCTGTCTCAGTTTTGTTTCTGATCTTTCCCATGGTTTGTACATCCAAGTATGGCAGAGCAATCCTTACCCCAGGTGCTGGTTTCATATCCTTCAAACTGCAAATGTCATGGCTAGATTTTGACCAAGTGCAACCTGATTGTTTTATCTCATTATTTACCTTTTGGAGTTCTTTCAGCCAGGCCACAGTTTGGGCTCCAAGCAAAACGCATCCCCGAGGGCTGGCTTTGACCATGCACCAGATGCCTACAGAGCTGTGAGCCAGGTTAAGGCAGACCATTTAAATATAATGGTTTTGCTAATCTAGCTTATCTGGAATTACATGCATTGTAAAACTTCAAGTCAGTGTTGAAATAACATCTCCAAATGAGAATCTTAGTCTTTTCTACCCGTTTCTCCCCTTGAGGAAGAGGTACAAAGTGTGTTTTCATCCCTATCTTGGTGTTAAATGGGATTGAAGCATCTGTTGTGTGGTCTGGTGGAAATGCAAGTGTAAAGCTTTGCTAACTTAACTTTTCTTGATATGTCTTATTAATGTTTCAAATACCATCTTTGGCATTTGATTTAACATCTATGAAAATAACACAATTCATTGTTTAACTTTTGTTTCAGGCAAGTTTGGGCAGATACTCTTTTAATTATACTTTGTTCATAGTCATTTTTTTTTTGCCTTCAGAACTGCTTCAAACTAACACTGTTTTAAATGAACGCTGGATACTGCAGAGCTGGGAGGTATTTTTAAGTGCTTTCGAGGCTTCTGATCCTTACATCTTCTGGTAATGTTACTTAAGCTCATTCCTTCTCCTCCTGCCTTCTTTCCTCTGCCCTGGCTCCTAGCGTAAATATTTCACCTGGCAACTGCTTTAAAATAAAATTTGTATGTCATCAATAGGTTGGTATGTGATTAAGTAACAGAGGGTAAGACTGAGTGATCCAAAGTACCTGGAGTTTATGAATTAATTGGGGGTCCTGAAGAAGTGAATTTTAAGAAGGGGAATGAACAAATCTCTAGTTTTTTAATACTTAATGTAACAATCTAAGAATATTGTTGAGGTGTTCATCAGTATCAAAATCAAATGCTTTCACAAATGGTATTTCAATCTGTACTTTTGCTGCTTTACTGCTTCTGTGGTTCTGTCTGCACTCACTGAAGCAAGATGTTTATATACTGCAGGGTTACTTAAATGTGACCATGTGGATAATACGTGTTTCCATTGCAGTGTGATCTGATAATACTAAAAAATGTGAGAAACATGATCTGGCACCTGGGAAACATGCAGGCAGCACTAACAGTAACAGAACTGCTGCTTCTGAAAACATTATCTGGGACCAAGTTAAAATTTTCAGTGGTAAAGCAGAGACTTTATTATGCTGACAGGTTAGTTTTCCAACTCTACCACAGGCCTGCTGTGGGGTTTGAGAGTATCCCTGTGTGGGAAAGATACAGCAAACCTGGTCTGATTCAAGTTGAGTTGTCTCAGATGACAGGATTAAGCAAACCTATTTGTCTTAGATCTATAAAAATCCAAACTGCATATTATACCTTTGAAAATAATGATGAATTTGGTGATGATGGAGTGTTGTAAGAAATCTTGTTGAGTTACTGTGTTACACTTGAGAAGATTGCTGCACCATCTGTACTGGTGAAAATATGAGGGACTCAATTTGTTGCAGTAAAACTTACAGTGCTTAAACTTCTTTTGCATTTTTGCTGATGGGTTAAATATCGTCAAAGTGGTTATTAATTATTAACTTAGTTGTGAGATCTGGCTCTCCTTTGTCTGTGCTGCTTTTGTTCTGAGTTAGACTGAATTAACTCTAGATGAAACATAAATGCCAGTCCCAAACTAACAATGATCAAACTGCATTGTTCTGTGTAGCTTAATTACAAGAAAAAAAATGCGGAACAGGAGATGAAATTTATTGTTTCATGTGTACTCAGTCATGTGTTTTACTGGCTATAAAATCTCATGTAGGCAGGATAGCTTTGGAAGCTGAGTAGCATAAACAAGAATTTAGCCCTAAATTACATATTTTGAAGAGAGTTTCAAAGGCTGTTGTAAGATGGGCAGTGATGAGAGTTGTCTGACATATGCTTTTTTTCTTGTGCTTTTCTGCTCTAAAGATCCAGGATGTGATGCAGGAAGGAATATTGGATTTGTGCAGCAGCCTGGTGTGTACCATATATGAGTAAAGAACCTTTTGTCTGCTGATGGCCAGTTATGGAAAGAGAATAGTATCCATGTTTTAAAAAAAACCCCAACTTTTCCCAACCACAGGCAATTGGATGGTTCATTGCCATCTGTTGCATATCATCACTTTTTCTCTGTGCCACCGTCATCTGATATCAAGGTCCAGGCAGTTTGTGGACCTTGAGGATGTTATCTTTGCCCTTGAGACCGAACAGCTGTGGTGCACCCAAGGACAGAGAGGCACCTATGACACTTTTAAGGACATTTCAGGACAGGGCCCGGTTGACAGTTCCTGAGAAAGGGGCTGAGAGCTGAAGAGAGGGTGAGGAATGACTTCATGTGGTTTGTCTGCAAGGTACAGCCCAGGGACAAAGCAGTGACAGGAAACTTCGTCTTCTCACTCTTCACCTTCAATGGTTGTGTCCACTTCACCACAGTGTGCCTGCAAATGTTAAAAGGCTCCTGTTGTTAAAGATTTAAGAGCATTTTTTTTAGGCTGCTTCCAGCTTTTGTGCTTTCTTTTGCTCCATGGGTGTTTATAGAGCAGCAGCAAGGAAAGGAAACACATTTTTAGTGAGCTGTGATGGCAAGATGAGGGAAGCTTGCAGAACTTGAAACTGCTTCTTGGTAGTGTGTTTTACCCTTATAATTAGACTTTAACTTGAGTGTTCCTTTATATTTGATTATAAAAAGAATAAATACTTTATTTGTTCTTTGAACTACAATTTTCCCTGTAAATTGCTACTCCAGTCAGCCAGAACTGTTATTCTTCTTTATATACTGGTGCCTTTCATCTAGTTGAGGAAACCAAATGTGCTTTTTTTTATTCCTCTCCTGACAATCAAAAAACCTAAAAGTTTTTCTGCTTTTTCTAGTTCCAGTTGCACCTCCTCATACTGCTGCATTTTTCTCTAGTGACAGTCTGATGTTTTGCATTTTCATAGGTAATATTCTTGCCTTATTTGGTTTCTTGATCACAGTGCAGAAAGTTACTTCTCTGAAAAGATGTTACTTTTAAGTTATACAGTTGTGATGTACCAGTTTTCATATGCAAACATTAAGGTTTAACAGACACTAGTTCTTTTTGGTTTTGTAAACTGACCTCTTGACATAATGATTTAAAAAAGAAAAAAGCTTGACTGGTTGGTTGGTTGTAAAAACTTGGTATGGCACAGCTTATTCCGAAATTTTTAAATGTTGAGTAATGCCTAGCAGTCCTGCTGTCAGGGAAATCATTAGGAAAAGGGTTTTGAGAGAATGAAGATGGCTCCTGACCAAAATGCTTTTTGTGTAAGGGATACTTTCTTATTTCCGTGGTATGATTTGGTCTCTTCCAATCCTTGAGCTTTTCTATCTTAGTCAACGGTTTACGTCTAAAGGATTTTATTAGTGTAATTGAACATTTATGCAACTTTGTCCTGCAAGATTAAGCATGATTGACTGTCAATCATATATCTCTAGGCTTTCTGAGTCAGCTCAGCAGCTTCAGATAAGTTATCAGTAGTACTGCTTGTGTGTTACTTTTTCTGCCACATCCTCACCGGTGCCAGTTGTGTTCAGTTGTTCTTCCCCTGGCTGTTTAACTTTGGGGTGGATGAGTGAGGCAGGTTTCAGCGTTCTTCCAACACCAGAAGCAGCATGAGAACTCCTCCTTTATTCACCACTGACAGCTTTGGAAATAGGGTGAGTTGTTCTACCCCCACTCTGGGCAGAACATCCTGGTAAGCTGGGCACATATTAAGCCCTGGGTTATTCCCTGAGCGACTGCAATCCACTTTGTGCCACGGGTCACAACCCTTGCAGTTTACCAGTTTCCAGTGCACCTCATCACTGTCCACTTACCTAGGCCACACCTGCTCAATTTGTCTGTGAGGCTGTTGTGGGAGAATGGCACAACTGATCAACATGTAGCTGTTCCTACTAGCACACTTCTCTGTAGATGTAAAAGGTTTTTTTATCCCTGTTTTAGCTTACTTTCTTTGAGAAACAAAAAATTTTAAACTGCTGTGAGAGGCTGGTTCTAGGAGGGGATGTTTTCTGGTGTATCTAGATCTGCCATTTTTATCATGGGAAAAGAACAGTGCAAGGCAACAGCATTAGTGAAAGGGAATTTAAAGAACTATTTTTTCAGTAGAATGTTCTGGTATAAGACTTTTTCTGGAACTTGCATAAAGGAAAATACATTAAATGTTTATGCCTACCCACAAGTCACATGCCTAAGTTGAAAGTTTCGCTGTTTGTCTCAAACCAAAGGGTATCAAGGATCCAGAAGGCAACATGTGCTTTCATGTGTGAGCTGACTTAGTGCTCCTGGACAGTGCAAGGAGACACCTTTTTCCTCTAGTCTTCCATCATGTGAGAATTTTGGATCTCTAAAAAACTTCCAGAAACCAATTGTAGTGCAAATTGGGGTATATTAAAACGAATAAAAAGGACTGTTATCGCGAGCCTTCAAATACGTTTTTATGTCAACTCTGAACAAAGGGATGTTTGAATGATTTTGCAGAGTCATCCTTTCTCCACCAAATTTGATGCTGTTGGACATGAGTGTTGGTTTTCATTTCCCTTTCAAAAACATGATTTTATTATGCTTTTAGTACTTTACAAGGATGCTGAAACCAGTGTTTTTTCATAGTAACTTTAAATGAAACCCAGCACCCAGCAGAGTGCCAGCACGGCCCCTCAATGGAGCTGTGGGCTCTACGTCCCGCTGCTCCCCAAAGTACCTACCAGCCCCATGGAATTCCCATCCCATGAGAAGTTCCACTCCACACTGGGCCTTATGTGAGCTGGCGCAGCTGCTGCCTTTGAGGCATGGGGAGGGAGAGCCTGTTGGGGGCTACTGGTGGCAGATTAAAACCTGAATTCACAGCCGGGTGCTGAAGTGGTCTCTTCCCGAGGTAAAAGGCTTTTGTAGCTTTTTCCAGTTAACTTTGAGCACTCCTGCCTTTCTGCTCACACAGTTTAGCTTTGACTTTCTTCTCCTTATCTGTCACTAGAGAGTAATTGTCTCTTTCATAAGGACCTTGCTTTAACCTTGAACAGCAGTTCCTGTGGCACCTGATGTGCATTATGAACTATATATACTGATGAAAGAGCGAGGTACAGTCCTAATGTTTTCCTTGATGTTTTCTTTTTAAATCTGTTTCAAGGAGCCCTTTCAGATGGGACATGAAAGCTTTCCCACTTATAAAAGTCCTTATGAAATATTTTTATTTTGAAAACAGACATATTTAGAATTGTAGGGAAAAAACAGTCTTAGCAGGCTGAAGCTGCAATATCCAAGCTGTTTCCCGTTGCTGTTATTTGTCCTTTCATCTGGGTCTAAACATGAAATGTACATTTCATTATTAAATGCATACAGAGCCTTTCATTCTGGGGAATACTCATGCACATACTTCAGTGCGGATTTTTGCAATGTGTGGTATTTTACAGGCAAAAGGTTTATGACAAGACTTATGCCAGGGAGTGCTGCAACAGGATTATATACTGGAGGGGGAGAACTCTCAGGATATGGTTGAGGAGACTCATAGAGGGGTTCGGATTGGAAGAGACCACAGTGGATCATTTTGTCCAGCTTCTCTGCTCAAGCATGGACAGCTTGTTGTCCTCCAGGACTCCCAGGTCCTTCTCTGCAGAGCTGCCCTCCAGCAGGTCAGCCCCAGCCTGTGCTGGTGTCCAGGGTTATTCTTCCCCTGGTGCAGGACCCTGCATTGGCCTTTGCTGAATTTCAGGCAGTTCTCTGCCCATCTCTCCAGCCTGCCAAGGTCCCTCTGAAGGGCTGCACAGCACTCTGGGGTATTGGCCGCTCCTCCCACCTTTGTGTTCCAAACTTGCTGAGGAAGCATCTGCCCCTTCATCCAAGTAATTGATGAATAAGCTAAACAATACTGGGCCCAGTATTGAACCCTGGAGGACACCACTAATGACAGGCCTCCAAACAGACCCTGTGCCACTGATCACGTCTCTCTGGGATCTGCCATTCATTCAGTTCTCAATCCACCTCACTGTCCACTCCTCCAGCCCACACTTCCTGAGCTTGCTATGAGGATGTTGCGAGACATGGCATTGAAAGTCTTGCTGAAGTTGAGATAGACAATATCCACTGTCTCCCCTCATCCATCCGGGTAGTTGTTTCATTGTAGAAGGTAGTCAGGTTGGTCAAGCATGATTTACCTTTAGTGAATCCGTGCTGACTACTCCTGATCCACCTTCTTGTCTTCCACGGGGAGAGAGATGGCCTCCACTCAAAGGAATAAAACCGGGTTGTTGTTCTGGAACAGGTGCCTTCTTGTACTTGCACCCAGTGGCAAACTTGAGCTGGCTGTGACAAGTAGATACAACCAGAAATTCAGAATTGCTTCGTGAATGGAGGGCACAATGAAGGCTTCTAGGCTTTCTGCCTCAACCGGGCTTGTAGGAAAAGAAACAGGTGCAGAAACTGAGCTTTATTCATCTCACAGGAGGAAAGCTACAGAACTGCCAGGCATGCAGAAAAAGGAAATGTAAAAAAATGTGTAGATGTGTTGTTAAGGGAAATGAGCAATGCACATTCTCTAGCAGGATTAGGATAGGAACAGGAACAGACTTGCCAAGCTAAGGGAAAATCCTGTTTTTGAAAAATGAAGGGAAAAGGACCCTGTATGAGGTTTGATAGGAAAAGTAGTGACAAGTGTTACCAAGAATCAGGAAAAACAGCAGTTAAATGGCCAAGCTGTGCAAGATGGCTGATGTTCACAAATCTTCAAAGATGAACTCAGCATTAATGGGAATTAAAACTTGAGCAACAATGCTGGAGAGTGCTTGAACTTATTAGCTCACTATTGTCAGTGATCCTTGCTGATGGTGTTTGAAGAAGCATAACCTGAGCCAAGCGATCACTGGAAGTGCTGCCCTTCTTGTAGGATCAAGCCCAAGAGAAGAAGTCCCAGAATGTTTTGGTTCTGCCCCAGTGTTGCACTAATGTAGTTGTTTGATGGGGCCTGGGAACAGTAAACTTTCTTCTGTTATAACGTGTAGATTCTCCTGTCCATCTCCCACAGCCTGCAGGACATATGTAAAACTTCTGGAAAAGAAGTATGCAAGCAAAGAAAATTTATGCGGTAGCTCAGAGCCATGATGAAAAGCGCTTTGAAAAGTGCTCCTAAGTTTGTGCAAGGGCAGGACGCAAAGATGCCAAGAGGATGAAGTAAAATGCAATGAGTAAAGTTAGTGGACAAGAGAAGTGCAGAGAGATGCAAAGCACTGTGCTGAGATACAAGTGGTGACTTGGAGAATGAGACTGCACAGGTATGACCAGTGCAAAGCAGCAAAAACCATCAGTGAAGTGCAGAGCAGCACCACGTGCTCAGGGAAAGCAGCACTGCTGCCATCAACAGTGAGACAGTGATGAACATGTGGAGATACAGAGACTTCCTCCATCTGATGTGAGAGAAGAGAAACTTGCAGGAAGCCAAGCCAAGTGAAAATCAAATGACAACGTGGTGATTGTGGTAAGGACAAAATAAATGGCATACAGGGTGTTTTGGAAATCCAGCATGCTGGGATTGCAGGTCATGCAGAAAATACAGGATTGCTTAATGAAAATCAAAGTAGAAACCTACCCTCATTAAACTGTGGCCAAATTGTTTTAAAAAATATAGCAAACAAAACTGATCCAAATAATTCATAGAACAATGAAAACAGGATCATGGATTCACTAGTTTCTTTAGTCACCTCCCACAGGATGTGATAGCTGTACTTGATTACCAAAAAATAAATGCAGAGAGAAAGAAGCAGCCCCGGAAAACTAAGATACAGCCACTGCCTTCAGAGGGCAAAGAGGTGAAGGCAGCAGCAGAGAACAGGGTTTTATGCAAGTTCTCCAGGGAACAGCAGGGCTTTCCCATGAAAAGCCTTCTTGACCTGAGGCCAAAGGCTTCAACACAAAGAAGAGACTTCTGCTCCTGATACTACCTTTTTTTCTCTCCTTTCTCCCCTGAAGAAAAAGAGGACTGATGAGTGATCTAAGATTAAAGGTGCAGTGTTGCAATTTTGGGGCATTATGTCAGTTGTGAGAGATCAGACTGCGAATTAGGGGGGAAAAGTAAATTGAGAGGCATTACTAGAAACCCCATTATTAGAAAATCCAGCAATAATCTTTGATAAACCCACGAATATTTGCCAAGCAAAGGCAATTCCCCAGTGCATAGGAAAGCTTAAGAGACAGCAGGCAGTGCTCTGAGCATGATAAAAAATTAAAACCATTACAAGAGAGAGACCTGGGGTAGTATGTCCTGCAGAGCTAAAACGCTACTCCCTGGGGATCCACAATGCAAGCCAAGCAGCAGTCTAGTTCTGGGGGAGAAAAAGAGGTAAAAGCTGCAACAGATTGTGTCATTTTGCTGCAGGTGTACAGCGTGGGCCAGGAGAGGAGGGCTGGCATGGAGGGCTCCTTGGCAGGGGGAGCTGCTGCTGCTGCAGCGGGAGATCATCAGCCTGAAAGGAAAATTGGGCTCGTGTGGAGCTGGATGCTTTGCAAGCCAGTGTGAAGTTTGGAATACTGAAAAGGATTCACAGTCAGGAGAAGGTAAATAGATGAAATTCAGGTTTAGAGCTGCACATTTATCCCTGCAGAGGGAAGATGGGAACAAGCACATGTAATAAATGGGGAAAGTTACCGTTTGTAGCTTATGCTTGCTAGGATGTCAAAAGACTATGTCACCCTCCTGAATCCAGGGGAGAAAAATTGATTGCTGTGTTTGGGATGTCTGAGGAGCAAGGAGATTGCTCAGCAAGTATTCAGAGAACTCAGTTTTTAGCTATAATTTCCCCAGAGGCTGAAAAATCTGGTGAGAAGACTCCCTGCTCTGGGAATTGCAGTGCTCAGAGCTGAGTGAGCATGTCCTGAGCACAGTGGAGCAAGTACGGCACTTCAATCTGTGGTCCAAGCCAAAAGAATTTCTGATAATATGTATCCTTCTCTAAAAATGCTTCACTACCATTAGATTATCACTATAGGCACCCTTATATATATATATATATATATATATACACACACACTACCACTGGCTCTTGCCTATATGTGCATTGGCTAAAATGCCATGGCAATATATGCATATGAACCAGTGATAGTTTTAGCCCAACATCTTTGATTTTTTTTTTTTCCCCCCAAATAAACATGGTACAATGAAGTGTCAGCACAACATGTTAAGGGTGCTTACTAAAATACCTATCTGGGAGACAGGTGGGATAGAGAAACTGGCATGCTGGGCTATGTTGGGAATTGCTTCTCTGGTTTAACTTGTGCTGTGGCCAACTGCAGAGCTCTGCTGTCCAAGGACATCTGTTGGGCATGAGGTGTTAGTCCTGATAAGGAGCTTGAGAAACTGAAGATGAGTTTGAGAAAAGTGCAGAAACCAAAGGCAATCTGGTGAAAGCTGAGTTTTTCAGGGACCTTTTGTCTCATAGAAAAATGTGCCCCTTGTGTTCCATGATAGACGGACTATGTTTGATGAGCCAATATGCAGTGGTGGATAAAATGGCTTGAGTTGCCCTCAGGAGGGATGAAGGCATCCTTAGCAGCATGGGTGGGTGCCTTCTGATCCTGGCTTTAGGGTTGTGGCTGGCTTTGGGATCAGGGTACATTTGTAGGTTTGCCCAGTTGCTGCCCTGAAAGAACAGGCACACACAGGACTGTGACACTGCTATTGGTGAAGGCACTATTGCTGTTGCAAAACAAGCTAAGCATCAATATGCTTAAGCAGAGAAAAATGCTTGAGCATGGCCTGCTGAGAAAAGGATCAGCTTAACTGACCTTTTAATGGTCAGGTTACAGGTACATACTTTTTATTGTCAGCTCAGGCACTGGAATTACTGTCCAGCACTCCTTGGAGATAGCATATCCTATGGATGATGGTGTGTCTGATACCAGCATCCCAGCCTTCCACTCCAGGCACAAGGGTGGCCACAAAGGGAGTATAGACACAGATGTGTCTTGGCCAAATCCAACCTCTGCCTACCTGTTCCTATGGCTCTACCTGCTTGCTGTCAGCAATATAAACCCTGGACACACTTGGAGCCTTGTCCCAGTTTGCTTCTGCAGCTCTGGGAAGGTGGCTTCTGCAAAGTCTTAAGTGATGAGGGGTGGAGGGAATATGCCCCAAGGAGGAGAGGACAGCAGCTGCCTTTCACTGCTCTGCTGTGCTGGCTGGATTGTGTGTAGGACCTGCACCAGGTGGAGAGCAGTTTATTTGGACTGTCTAGAGGTACCACTATCTATACCCTTAGTTCTCCATTAGTAAATCTTCCCTGAAACATTAAATACGAGTTACTTGCATTTAAATCTCTTCTGTTACTTTTATTTATCCTGGTTTGAGTTGCCAAGCAGCTTATTACATTTTGTCCTAAACCCAGAGCAGCTGTGCAAGTTTCTGAGAGAGGAGATCCCCAGCCCATGCTTCCAGCCCTCTGAGGGATCACAGGCACCAGCTGTAGGTGAGTTTGGATTTTGTGAAATGCCTTTGGCAAACCCACCATCATGTCCTGGTCACCAGTGGACTGGTGTCTACTGAGCCTGGGCATGTGGCTTGTGGCTGGGATGATCTCCAGTGAGCTGCAGGGTGGTCAAGCCCAGAGATACATCACTTTGGTGTTGGGGAAATTTTCCCTCTAGCTTCAGTCAGCATTTACAAGTCCTGTTAAACCTGAATAACCACAATCCAGGACTCTTGCTTCAGAAACTCTAGTGAAGTAAATTTGTCTCTGTAGAATACTGCTTATGCACCAGGATTTTTTTTTTCCTTTAAGAAATAGATGGAATTATGGATTATAGTTGCCAGTGTTGGTGTCTACTCTTAATTTTTTTGTACTTTCATATGCTTTCCACTGCAGTTATTGAAAAGCTTGTGTGAAGGGGGTATTTACATCTATTCATTCCCAGGACTCTGGCAGGGAGGTTTCAGTGCACAAAGTTCCCCACCCCCTCACATGCCGTCAGCCAGTGACTGCCAGGTCACATCTGCATTAAAAGTCACATTTGTTTTAAGTTAAACTTTGAAATCTTTAGTTAAGCTAAAGTTAAACTTTGAAATCTGTTTAATTACACTGGTGTAAACTCATTTGTGGATGCTCCTCTGTGCTTTAATTGAAATCTCCATTGCATTGGTTTTTCTTTTGGAAAGCTGAATCTGTTTAAGAGCATCCACATGGATTTGCAATTGGTTTCAATAAATAGAATTAAACCCACATTTTGCTTAAATTGCTGCAAGTTTTAATGCAAACAGGGCCTTGGTGAAATTCTAAATCCCCCTAATTCTTCTGGAGCATTTCTCTCCCCTGTGACACTGAATGTTTTTATGTGTTTTCATGTGCCCTGCAAACCGGTGTGCAGGTTCTCCAGTATCCAACCTTTTCCTGAAACAAGCAACCTACTTTGAGTTTAGCAGCCTCTCCCCTGCCCCTGACTGGCTCTTGCGCTTCCAATCAGGCACAGAGGAAACATTTAAACAGGCAGCCCCTCTGCTTTGCCTCCCTGGCTCTGCTCAGAGCAGGAATCAGCCATGCAACTCAGCCCAGGTAAGGCCACACTTCACATCCCCGTTGCGGCCATCGTACATTTAAAAGGTTTTTCCCCTCGAAGTGCTCCGATTTACTCTTTGCCCCCTCACCGCACAAAGAGGGGGAGAGAGTAAACCCCTCCCGTGTCCCGGGAAGGCAAAGTCGTGGTGAGAGCAATTGCACACGGCTGTGGCTTTGCCCTGGTACAGCTGACACCAGCAGCTTTCCCGGCCGAGAGCTGAGGGCTGGAATGGGAGAGGCTGGGGGTGGGATAGGAGAGCTGTCAGGGGCTGTTGGATCAGCCCAGGTCCGTGTCCCGCTTCTTCACAAGACTGGTCAGGATATTTTGGGCGTGTGGCAGCCCCCCACTCATCCTCTGGTGCAATTGGATGCTGTTTTCGCCAGGCAGTGGGTAATGCAGCATCAGGGTTGCCACCAATGAACTGATCCATTGCAGAAAATCCAGGCGGGCATGCACCTCCTAAAAACCTCCTCTCTACCTTTTTCAGAGGCTGTTAGATTACCCTGATGCTTGAGTGTAATCTTCTGGCTGTTCTCTGTGCCCATGAATTACTCAACATGGCATGCTGGATCCTTAGCTGCAGGACAGTTTTTCCAGTTGTTTGTTTTGAAAGCTCTTAAGAGCAATATACTATCAGCTGAGGTTTCTAATTAACTCTGAATAGCTAGTCTGCTGCCACTCAAGTATAATTCTCATTAGCATCTCAGCTAACAAGCTTCAGTGTTTGCCCTCCTAATTAGCTTCTAGTTAGAAGTCTTTCCCTATCCTAAGATGTGCTGTTGTTAATTGCAGTTCCAATTGCTTTTACAGCAAACTCCTGAGAGACTGCTAAAGCTCTGGTTTATATAGCCTGATAGAGACCAATATCTGGGATACTTACAACTGCAGGTTCTTTTATTCTCCTGTAAGTGTGCGTCTTTATGACATCTTTATGCAGACAAGAGGGGGGATGGAGCTGCAGCTTTTAAAATGAATGAGGAAATACTTTTTTAAACAGGTGGTAGAACTCGAAATGAGTGCTTAAAGCAAAGTACAACTTTCACAGCTAATGCTGCATAAACGGCTCTCCAGTTTTTTTCTGTGCAGCTGTCCATACAATGGCTAGTTTTCCATGCCCACAGGTTTCTAAGGGTTTATGAGTGCCCCACAAAATGCCCTATTGCTGCTGACTTTAAAATCACGGATAGAGAGTGTGTCAGGTTGGCTGTTCCTTCTGGGCTGGGAGCTCAGGATGGTATTTCTGTGGAATGCTCTTAGCAGGGTTTAATGTATGCCTGCGAGCTGGATTAACCCCTTAGTCCCCACAGCTTGAGAGTACTTCCAGCACATGGATGTCAGTGGGCTCACACAGCTAAGCCCGTGCAGACCAGGCCAATTGGACTGAGGGGAGCAGGGTCTGGGGGCGGAAGGGCTCCCACTAGAGCAGCACGGAGCATCCAGAGGAGAAAGGTGAGTCTTACCAGTGTCACAAAGTACCTGAAGTTGTCAAAGTGCTTGTCCCATGGAAGTAAAACCATTCTGTGCACTTTCAAATCACACAGTTCTCCAAGAGAGGAAAAATACCGCTCAGCTTATGAAGCTTTACTAGTGGACTTTTCACTGCAGACATGCCCAGGGCCCTCCTGTTATCACTTCCTAAACTGAAACCCACTTTTTGCTGAGGATTCTGAAATGGGTTTAATGCATCAGATCCTGTGCATCCTACTGCTCTGGGTAGAGTAAGAAAAAGGCGGCACTGAAACCAAGTACTGAATTTTACTGTAGGATGCCTGGATCTTTCTGCCTTGGTAACTTCTTGCTTCTCGTTTTCTAAATTGAGGGGTAAAGTCTTGATGATGCCAAGACAAACCAAGTTAGAAGATAAAGATGAGTCTTTTTTATTTTTCTTGGGGCAATGACTATAATCCTGTGATGCTTTATCATGCTGCAGGTAAAGGTTTTGGTTCTAGAGGACCCTTGCACCCAAGCAGAGTCCCCCTAAAGCAACATGTTGGTGTAAGGATGTGCCCCATCAATCCAATTGCAGTATCAGGCTTTTAGAAAGAGAGAAATTCTGGTAATGAATACACTTCTGGGTCATAACCCATTAAAAATTGAATTTAAATGTGGCCTACTCACACTAATAGCAATAGATTTAATTAGTCAGAGATCTTTCAAATCTGCTTTAGAAAGATGTGTAAGAGCCAAAATGGACCTAAGGCAACCGGGCAAGTTCAAAAGGTGGGAGTATATTTACAAAATGTTGCATGCATGTACTGTTCATGTCAGGTCTAATATTCTGGTCACAAATTATTAATTATCATTTTTTTAGCTGTAAAATATTTATAATTTAGAATACAGTCCGTGATGAGAAGCTGATTTTCTTGATTTGATTGCCTATATCTAATTAATGTGTTGGAAAATGGGAGTAATGATGGTGAGCAAATCTCAGTGTTTGAATCTATTTTAGTTACATATCAAAACGGCGTATTTAAATGAACTGCTTAACCTCTTCTATCTACAAAACTGGATTCCAAATCACAAATATGTCATTTACTCTGCTGTACTTTAGTTCCAGATGGCAGTGTAAAGTGAAGCACACGATATGATAAAACTTTTTTAGAAGCTTTAGAGTAAAACTTGAGTTTGGGTTTAGGGAAAGAAAAAAAAAAATATTTCCAATGAGGGATCTGGAGAGAAAGTATTAAATACAGCTTAAAACAGGGGACTGATCAAAGGTAGCAGAAAGAAAAATTCAGAACAAAGGGTTCTATTGGTAAAGCAGAGATGCTACCAACATGTTAGTGTGAGCCATCAGACAGCAAGGCAGGTGTTAACTATTTTATCTATTTGTGATAATAAAGTAATTCCTTCTTTGCATAATGTTCACTTTGTGAAGACTTAAGTGCTCTTAGTGTCTGAGGGGGAAACCACAAAAGACCACCAGAGCCTGGGCTGTAACAACTACTGCCTTTGAAAATTGCTGAACAGATAAAGCCACGTATGGAGAGTGTCTCATGATCTCTCTCCTCTTTACCATGGTCTGCCCTTAGTATTTTTCTCATCAAACCAGTTTATGCAGTGCTGGCTTATTGCCAAATTTGTCACATAAAGTATTTTTCTTGATGTGATTATAAGCTAAATTGGTGTCATGATCTTTTTTCTTAAGGCAAGCAATAAATTAAATTGTGGGATAGAAAAATGGTGCTAAAGTACCATTTATGCTGACAGCGTAGAAAAAATAATCTTGAAACAACTCCTAAACATACTGATTGAGTAGGTTCCTCTACCTCAATCAGGTAGAATCTTGACTCCATTTGGTTCAGTAAATGTTCATGAGTTTTTCTGAGTCTGAAAATGGAGAGGATCTTACAACCCTAATTCTTCCTTCTAACAAGGCTGTGATCCAGGCCATTTCTTACAGCAGAACAGCCTTTCTGCATAGATTGTTAGAGAGGGCATCCTCTTAATTATTTATACTACACATACCAGGTGTGCTGATTATGAAATTTCCCTTGAGGCTTCAGAAGGAAATGAAATCCTAATAAATGCATGAGATAGTGGAACAATGCTAGAATCTCCTGGATGAAAATCAGTCATCCGTGTCAGTGATCCTCCTTTACAGTGGTTTTTAGAAAACATTACAGAAGCTAATCTTCTTAGACTTGTCATCCAAACTATCCTGGAGGTGTGAAGAAACTGCCCTTCCAGGGAACTTCAGTGCTTTTGTAGGAAACAAAGAAAAATAAGGCTAGAGGAATACATTTCTTATCTCGAGGAGGCGTGGAGGTGGCAGTGTTGGTATTGATGTTTACTGTGTTTGCAATTAGTATTACAAACAAAAAAAATTAGAAACATGGTCATGAAACCCTCCGGAAAACTCTCTTTATCAAAATGCTGACTGGGGAAATCTGAGAACTCTGTTTTAGAAATATGGGAAATATGAACTGCTCTTGTCTTGGCAAATGGAGCAATTTTGTTCGGAGGAGAGACTGGTATTTGTTTGAAATGCTTGTGATCCAGAGAGTGTGCAGTGAAGTACAAGGGAAGAAAGGGCCTTTCCCTGCAGAAGTAAATGGAGAAATACCAAAGACGCTGAACATAGGACCAGAAAAGGAGAAAGATCTTGATGTGAGAGACAACAGGGAAAGCAACACAGAGATGTGAAACAACATAATATTGTTCTATGATTCTATGGTTTAACGTAACAGTGAAAAGATGACGCTGTTTTTAAACCAGAGCAATGTGCAATGACCATGACAAACTCAGTTCTCTTGTCACTGCACAAACAAAAAAATCTCTTAAGAGGTAGAATAGATAAATATATGAATGATTCTATGAATTTTGTTGTTCAAAGTAACAGCTAAAAGAGTAAGATACTTGCAGAGAACATGCAGCTGGTGAGAAGACTATCATGAGCTCAAGGAAGCGTGTATCTCTTTTATCAAAAGGATTGAGGAGGAAGGACTGTAAAGCTGGTGGTGTTCAGAAGAAGAGCAGAATGTTGTTAGAAGTAAAAAGAAATCTTTCAGAAAGTGGAGTTGATGTCTGAACAGAATAAATAGAAAAGAGCATACAGGCAAGTTAAATAAGGCAAGGTAAACAAGGCAGGTAGAATCAATTCTGAGGGGCAGCTTGCTAAACTCGCAGAAACAATGACAAAACCACTTCAAACACATGAAGGGTAGGAAGCCTGTCCATCAGCAGCTTGATAGGCAATTGCAGTGTAATAAGAACACTCAAAGTACACAGGGTTGTTACAAGGCTAAATAAATCTTTGCTTTGCTGTTCATCATAAAGGATCTCAGGGAGCCCTCTCTTCTGGAGCATTTTGGTATCTGAAAGTGTGTTTTAAACTGAAGTGTCAGCAGAACAGGTTTAGAACAATTGGATAAAATGCGTAATACTATTGATAAAAATAGGTGGTAGCCATGGTAGCCACCCAAGAGTCCCAAATGTAAAGTTCTTGAATTAATGGTTTCCTTTGATATGGATTAAATAATTGATGTGACAATTGAAGGTGGCAAATGTAATGAATGTTTAAAGGGCTATGTACACTGGTAAATCGAGCCTTCCTTGGTCAAATTTATGGAAACTAAAATGAAGACTTGTAAATATGATATATTGGGTAAATGTCAAAATTAATTTTGTAGAAGGAAGCTGTCATAAATCTGTGTACTTTGAAGCCTAGTAGCCCTTGGGCAGAGAAGATTTAGTTGATAACGTATAGCTGGACTTCCAGGGTCCCTTACCAATAGTCAACAAACTCCCTAAATAGTTCAGAAATAAAAGGGAATGTCTTCCTGTAGTTTTGAAGTGGTTATGGTTCTAATTAGTTAAAGGTAATAAAACCTCAGGCTAGAGACTAAGTCATCCTTTTTCCAGTTGCAGGAAGTCACCAGGCTGCAAGAATCTCTGTTGGTATCTCTACTGTTAAATTACCTACTAATGCTTTAGGGGAAAAAAAGAGAGTGGACAAACTTATCATAAGAAATTTTCAAGGTAGTTAAAACTAGAACTGACTGTGAATATTCTCCATTTTCTCACCTTATCTAGACATCTGCAAAGTAATGCATAAAGAGAAAAGAACCGTACCTATGCATGCACAGAGATGTAACCATTCAGGAAAATACCTTGGTGCCATTGTGTGTAACTCTTGGAAAATATCAGCTCAATCCTTAGTAGTGATCAAGAAGATAAATAGGATGAAAAAGACTTTAAAGAATGCTTAAAATAAAAAAGAAGGTTTGAGGTTTGTGTGTAAATCCACAATGTGCCCAAGTGTGATAACTGTGTCCTGAATACTGTAGGAGTAGAAATAGTACACAGAAAAGCTGCAAGAATGCTCATAGGTACAGAAGGGTTTCTGTGCCAGGAGATTTAAACACAGGCTTGGAAAGGACCCCTGGGGTTGCCATGTCCAGACCTCCACTACTGTTGGCACCACAGCACACAGCTTTTTTCTCAAATGCTGCCAGTGAATTCTCTGGTCTCTGGTTTGAATGCATTAAGCTTTTTCAGCTCTGCCTACATGTCAGTAGACAGCTGTCCTACTCTTGTTACACCACCTATTATGTCTTCCCCCCCTTGTTCAGCAGTGTCATTCATCCTGAAAACTGAGCTAGATTCTAAAACTATTTTTTTTATTTATTTTTTGGGTCACATCTGAATTACCTGTCATATCCACCTGAAAAGCTGCCCAATTTTCCCTTCCTTGTCTCTTTTATATTTGTGAAAATCCTTTTTCATATTTGTTTTGACATCAGGGAAGGGAAATTTTTGAGGGTTTTGGCATCTGTGGGACATATGGGGAGAGGTAGGCATGTAAAGTGTCTGATGTCTCTGCTGTTTCCCATAGTCCTCATTAGAGGGAGGAAGGTACACAGCAATTTTTTGCTTGTACTGTTCAGAGAGATGAGATAATCATTGGGAGAGAGGAGTTCATGATTAAGTTCTGTTGCAGAATAACTAGGCTGAAAAAAAATCTTTCATATAGCTATTAATTAATTTATTAATTGCTTTTCTTATACTAGTTTTCTTTACAGAATAACTTTATTTGAGAAACCATTCCATACCAAAGAGCCCCCCTTTTTTCCATAGTAAGAGTCAAGTCTGTGCAACAATGACTCAGTCATAACAAGACTACTACCTCATTGTAGCTAGATATAATTTTAATTGAGGATGTCTATTTTAAATGGGCCAAAATCTTTTATGTAATCTAAGAAGGGAAAAAAATAATTCTTCATTTAGATTGTTTGATGTGTTTTATTTGCTTGCTTTTAAAGTTCTTCAAATGCATCACAAAGCAGTGGTGGATGCCTTCAGTGATCCACTTAACCATTTTACATCTGTACTACTATAATACACACATCCCAGACATGGTTCTCTCACTGGAACTGGGAGGGCTCTGGCCAGTCTCTGACTGTGAGATTAGGAAAATGTCAGAAGAGAAGAGGTGAGGTACTGCCCTGGTCCATGGAAAAGACATTTGCAATTCTGGTGCTGCTTCTTGTTTGAAGCATGCTGGTTTATTAGCACCAGGCCCAGAAAAGGCATCCATTTGGATCAAATCCAATGACATTTGGAATTTGATGCATTTGTTTCAGAGGCTGGATCACTCTCCTGATGAACCTCTTTTTGTCTAGGGACATAGCTTAAATCTGACTAGAAGCTCTTTTTTAGCATTAATTGGGAGTTTCTGCTTCTTAGGGCTATTGAGCTCTGCACCAACATCCAGTCTCTAGCTTTATGTGGAGCATCTTTGGTGACTGATCTAGACAAAAGTGTGAACTGGAGGGGATATTTTTTTCAGATTTTGGCTGTATTTTGCAACCACAGAAGTGACTGTTTCATTGCTGAAGCTCTCACTGCTGAAGTGAATGTCTGTCTCACCAAGAATCTTTGCCCAAGAGATGGGGCTCAAGGGTTTGAAGATGTTGTAGGCTGGCATGAAGGCAGACTAGTGAGTGTTGTAGGAGAGCTACACAGTACCATGAAGGTACGTAGGATTTTCTTACGTGATCTTTGCTTCCTTCATTTTTTTTGGAAAATCACAGTGGTGGGTCTGGGAAAACAAATTATGCCAAATTGAGGGGGGTTAAAGGTAGTAAAATAGATGATTCAGTGCCAAGGGTGAAAAGTCTTGACTGAGATCTGAAAGAGGAGGAAGGATACAGGACAATAAGAGCTTGCTTGCCACTGAATAAGGGTGTGTGTGTGTGGTAGTACCAGCTATGGGTTTGGATGGCAGCCCATGCTGGAAGAGTGACACAGTTGGTCTCCTCCTGTGGGTGCAAAGTCATTGCTCATATGAGATTCAGAGGAAGGTGATGGTGTGTGCAGTAGGTTTTTCTGCAGTCTGGATTCTCTTTCTCTGTGGTACAGAACATACACTGACAGTACAGCAACTAGTGTGGATATCAGCCATGCTCTGATCTGCACCTTAGTGTTCTGTGGGGGAAAAAAAATAAGCCTGAGCTCAGATGTGCCCTAAGGGGTGTGGATCCATCCTGCGAAATGAAAGTGGCCAGTCATTCTCAAACAGGCAGAGGGTACAGCTCATTCAAATTGAGCATATTTAGAGAGGCCACAAAAGCATAAACCTGACCCTGATTTAGGGCTGGTAAGACTGTGCTCTGTATTGGCATGTGGTATATTTTATTTTTGGATATTTAATTGAATAATGGGATCGTGCAAGTAGGATTGGCCAGCATTGCTCTCCATATACCAAAAGCAATATTAGACTTTGTAATACTCCCATACCATTGCAAAACCTGAAAAAAACAGCTGTAGCAAGTCAGCAGAGACACAACTGTAGCCATCAGGTGATTGGTTGGAAGGATGACAAGCCATGTTTGTGTCCTTATGTTCAGATTTACCAAACTGCAGGATCCTCTCTTGTTTTTCCTTAGAATAATTAAAGAAAAAAAAGAAAAAGAACTCCAAGGAATTTAATCTCTGTGCAACTGTGTACTTGTTCCTAAATAAGTCTCCCAAACACTTTCTGATGCTCTAGATACAGGACATCAAATTCCAGCAGCAGGTGTGTTCAGAGCTGTGGGGGTCCAGTGAGGAGGTTGTGTTCCTTGGCAGAGATTTTTTAATTATCACCTTGTTAAGGTGAGTGGGAAATTCTGTCTAAAAAAATCATCAGCGTGGAATGATGCAGAATTTTACCTCTCACTTTCTTATTCTGTGGGAGGAGGTTTCTAGGGGCACTTGCTGTTCACTTTTAATGCTGTTGAATAAACTAATGACTGTGTCACTAGGATGAGTGAAATTTAAATCAAAATCTTGTGTCAGACTTTATTTCTGAAAGGGCCTGAAACAAATTCTAGAGCTCTGGCACACATCTTGCTAGATGTCTAAAATGAATTGCAAATATTTCCATTTACTCAGGCTATTCATCTGTCCCTATTTAGGGGGATACATCCTCTGTTTTGTCAAAAAGTGCAACTTTTCTACCTCTTACCTCCTGTTTTTATGGTTAAGTATGTTTCAGTGAGATTAAAATGTACTTATTTTCTCAAAAGACCTATTTGCAACTTCCAAAGAGTGCTACCTGCCCCTCTACTTCTTTCAAATGCATATTTAAAGAATTGGAAGAAACAACAAATTTGAAGAAAATGAGGCTCACAGTATTTAAAAACACATGCATAGACTTGCTCTTTAATTACGGACTTTTCCCTAACAATTAAATGTAGAGCTAGGTGTTACTTTATTGAGTTGGGTTGTGATAAAAACACACTGGCTAACAGTTACTCTAAAAATTCCTTTAAGAAATGCCTTTAGTTAAATTTTTGCAGGTAAACTCTTTTACGTTGAGGATGAAGAAGGTGCAGGAAGTTAACTAGGCACACAACTGTTAGTCAAACTATAGAAACATTCTATACTCTTTTGGACTTCAGAGAGTTTTATGATCTGGAAAAGGAGTCAAGAAGCCCAGCCTGTTTTTAACCTCAGCTTAAACAAACACTTAAAAATGCAAGGTAAAAGCACTTTGGTGGTGATAAAAGAGATTTTAGTTTGACATTTTAACCCTAAAATAAGGTTAGGACTTCAGATGCTGGGACCAGATGTACCTCTGGTGATTTCAAGAGGACTTGTTTGCAGGATCTGGTTCCCTCCCCAGTACTTGTCCTCGTATCTGCTCAGACTCCTGGAGACCCTTTTCCCACCCACATCCCCAGCCAGCTCTCACGCCACATCCCACAAGCAGCTCCCACACTCTGCAAGCTCCAAACCCGGCCCGGTGAGTCAAACCTGCCCCTGTTGCTGAGGTCTCAGCTCACAGCCCTGCACTTGCTGCTTAAGATACAAATGATTGGTGTGGTGGTTTTCATATAATAACTCAATGGTTTTAATACTCATCTCAGAAGTGGTCGAACTTGGGTTTGGGTCCTCCTTCTCCCAAGGGATATTCAAATCCACCTGTCCCTTCCCAGGCTGTAGGCAACCTCTCAGCCTGTTCTATTGAAGTTGTGCCATGGTGCGGAGAAGGATTCGCAGAGCCCGAGAGAAGAAGCAAGTGGGAGCCTGATTGTAGCCTACCTAGAGAGAGGTGGGGAGCAGGTATCTGGCGGCATTCCCAAGGCTGCTTACTATGTAATTTGCATTAAAACATCTTTGGATAAAAACCAAAACCAGCCCTGGAGGCAGAGTCCAAACCCAGTGCTTCTATCCACAGGGAGAGGTTGCAACCACCTTGTCCTGGCAGCAGGTGCTATTTTGGTGCCACCCCAAACCACACCTTCTTCCTCCAGCCATGTCTTTAAATGAAAGTTGGAGCAGCTGCTCCCTCATACTGACACCAGAGCCACGTTGAGGAGCATTAGCTGTGTTCACGACCTCCCAATCCCAACTGGGCTTCCTGGGCATAAGTGCTAAGAGGTTCACCTTGGCCAAAATATTTGGATCTCAGCATGGAGGAAGAAAAACCTGAGGTACCCAAATACCTTCTTTTGGTGAAAAAATGGGTTCCTGCAGACTGTCAGGTTGGAGGAGGGGAAAAGTCATGGCTGATTTAGCTCTGTGTTTAGAGTTGGAAATTGTTTCCTGTTGTGATTCTCTTCAGGTATCCGTGTGGCTTTGAGGACCTTGCCCAAAGTGAATTGAGAGTGTGTTTCATTGTGAGATGTGACTGAAGGACATGCAAGGTTGACTTCAGCTCTGGAGTGTCCAATTCTCTTCTGAAAATTACTTCAGTTTCACAGTCATTTAGAAGCTTTAGAAATTTTTCCCCTTGCTTTTCTCTGGCTTCTTCTTCTGGTAACAATACCTTCGGGACCCACCATATTTTAAAAAAGGGTTTGCAATCCTCTGAAGGACAGCGGGCTGAGCACTGAGTATTAACTTCCTAATGAAGAAGTTGGGCAGATGACAGAAAAGTCAGGAAAAATTATACCTGTTGGTGCCCTGGGTGAGGCTGGAATGTCTTTTAAAGAGACACCTTTTGCTGGCCATGGTAAGATGTGCAGATGAGGATGTGTGTCATATTCTTTATGCTTAAAATGAGCAGCTTTCAGCACACGGGAATGAGGTTATTGAAGGCCTGTGGGCTGATTCAAGTTATTTATGATGGGGCTATATAGCATGGGGAATACATTTGTCAGTGCTGTTTGAAAGGCTAGACTTTAAAAACTAAATCAAACCTAGCTCTCTAGACCTTTGCAAGATAACCCTGGCTAACCACAGCTGACCTTCCTGCTTGAGTGGTACGAAATGTCTCCTCACTCCCCTCCCCACACAGTGCCTTGTTCTGCCAAACTCTCTCTCCCCAGATGCGAAGTTCTGCTCTGGGTCCGTGATCTGCTGTGAGGAGTCCTGCTTTGACTTTAAGGCTCATGGAGGATCTTCTGTTCCTAGGACAGCAGGTACTGAATTTTTTCTTCCACACTATAAAACCCTTGAAGATACGAAGGTGCGGGTTTGTGCACTGAGCCTGTGCTTTCCTTCTGCTCTGCCTCTGAAATGTCAGGGAAGGGAATGGAGCCAAGTGGTTCAGGCTGCAGTTTTTGAGTGTGGAGAAGGTACTGTGTTGTCTTCTCTTTGGCCAGAGGAGGTCAAGTCAGTCACTGTTTCAGTCCCTTGTAGGCAGTGATTTTACAGGTTTGTTCCTTGTGGACAGAGGAGTCTGTCCACCTCTCTCTGTGGTGGTCACTGACATGGGTTTTCATAGGGTTTAACTGGTTGGTTCTTCGTCCTTGAACTCATTTGGTTCCTTCTGATGCACTGGCTCTGAGGGTGCTGTGCCACTGGACCATGTCAGAGATGTTAGCCAGTAGGCTGGAGGAGTATATTTTAAAATGTGTTAACTTCAAACATTTTTTTTCCATGGTTTTGAGAGTGCAACAATTTTTCGTGTCTCACTGGGGACATGCTTTCTTGCAGCTCAGTATTGGACTTACCATCTCCTCAAGCTTTTATATGCAAAATTCTCTAATGAGAATTTTGTCCTTCCTTAAAGATGGACAAAATAATTTTTATTTTTGGTGATTCTTATACAAAATTACAGGACACAGAAGAACAACTTGTGGCATCCAAGCGTGGTTTTGATTTTTAGCAGTCTGGGATTTGTCCTGAGATGGTGCACAGTCTGTAAGGACATGCAATGCTTTCTGAATTTTTGGAGAGAAAATACAATGCTTTTCCACTTTATGAGGGTTAATGTGCATGTTGAACCCTTTGTCTGGGCTCTGTGGTGAGGCCGTGACCCAATCTTCCTTCAGCAGACCTTTCCTCTCCTCTTCAAAAACTTATATTGAAATAGTTACTGTTAGAAAGCAACCAGGTAAAACAATGTGCATGTGTATTTATATAAAAGTATAAAAAGTGTGTATGTGTGTATATATATGTGTCTGTGTGTATAAATAAAATAGCAACACAGATGTTGGCTCTCTGTCAAATGTAAATGAAAGCCTTATTCACAAGATTTGCTTACTGTTTTACTGTGGTTTCATACTGAATTGAGCAATTGGGAATGAAAGAGAGTTGATTTTTTACCATTTCTGAGTGCACTGCAATCATATTACGTTAATAGTCTAAACCAAAGCTAATCTTGCTTTCCCATATACTAGCATGTTGAAAGTAGTGAGGAGCATCTAAATTATCTTAAAAGTGAGAGTGATTCCAGAAACCTTGACTGATAACTCACACCACTTGTAATATTTTAAATGCTTAGATGGGAACTTGCATGTGATGCCTGCCTGAAGGAGTTCTTATTTGTAAGATAAAAGCAAGGGAGGCACAGTAGAATATAGCACAATAATGAGATGTATACAATACTCCTGAAATATTCCTGATAGCTGTGGTGACCAGTATTTGCGGTTCTCTTTTGCCGTTACAGCAGAAGAGCCTTGAAAATGCAAATTTCTGTCGAAGCAAACACTAGTAAGAGTATATCTGATCCTGCTTTTGGGATCTTGCTTTTTATTACTGAGTATAGTGTCAGGTTCTGCCATTCCAGAGGGTGTTTTCTGTTGCTTCAAAACAAAAAAGCTTTTTGGACCTATCTTTCAGCTTTCATCCCTGGTTAAATGGCTCCTTTAACCCTGCAAGGCACTGCAGAAAAACTACATTAATTTTTTCATCTGGGGGTCTGCCATGACCCCTCTTTACAGCTTTTACCCAGAGGCTGGAGGAAGCCTGGATGTCACTTGTGGTTATCTGATAGCTGTGTACAATACCCAGAGAGGCGCTGTGCGGATCAGAGGTCAGGGATGGAGCTACAGATTGGCTGATGAAAGAATTTGGCTCTTGTGGAAGCAGGTTGAAGCAGGGATCAACACAAGTTAGAGTGCCTGGCTGTGGTATTCTCCAGATTTCAGGAGGTAGAGAAGATCAGAGAGTTCCTTGGGAATATTTCATGTAACATCAAGCAGCTCTTGTCAGACTTGCTCCTTTGTTTTCAGAAAAGTCAGGATGATATTTTGGAAAACACTATTACCATTTTGCTGGGCTGGTTTGTACAGCCAGAAGAAATGCATAAGGGTTTGTCTTGTCCCATTTATTGAGGATATCCAAAGTTCTCGTTTCTCAGATGTGTGTTGGGTTGTCTAGTCACTCCAGCTTGTGTGTTCAGTGGTCCTGCCAGATCAGCACTTCACTGAAGTTCTCCTTAATGTATTCACAAAAAGTGACAAAACACTGCATAAGAGGCCTCATGGAATGATTAGTTTAATCTTCAATTAGTTCCCACTGAGACTTGATGAGAAATCATTTGACAAGGTGGGCATGAGCTTTAGTATAATCTGCCTGTCCAGTTACCGTGAAGCACAGTGTGCAGAGAGGAAAGAGGCTGCAAATGGAGAAAACCATGATGCCAGCATTGAATATTTTAGACTGCTGCCTGTGATGCATTTTTGGTCTGCTTGAGCAGCTTCAGCCACTGGGATATTGCTGCCAGGCATTAAAGACAGCATGGAGGATATTTTCATCTATATGGCTGGTGAGATGTTGACAAGAAGCAGTCAGACTTGTTTTTGCCCATGGTTGGGAAGGTTTGTGGATCAGGCTGTTGAGCTCCTCAAAATCCACAGCAAATTAGGAGCTAAAGCCAGTCAAAGTAGTTTTTACCATAAGGTGATTGAGGTGGGGGAGAAGAGGACTGAATTTTTAAGTCCTTTGGAGTTGACTGATTGCCTCTAATAAACAGTTGCACAAGAGTGCCTCCCCTGGGAAATGCACCATTGCCTTCTGTTTGCACAGACAAAGGAAAACATTGGCCACTTTTATTAAAGGGAGTGAGACACTGTGCTGTGAAATGGCTTGGTTTTCTGTAAATTGTTTATTCTTGTTTCTCTGCAATCAGATGGTAGTTCCTTGTTTCATTGTTTAGGTCTCTGATTCTACAGTCATTAAAGCTGGTTTTTATAACTAAAGAATCCCAGCCTTCTGAGCAATTGAAGACTTGCTTAGAACATGAGGATTCAGAAGTGCTCCTTCTGGCTATGGAGAAGTCTGTCAACTTAATGTTAAGGGATGAACAGAATAAGAATTCCCACTGCCAATCACGTCTGCCAAAGACTCCCTTCAGACAGCTTGTCTGTACAGGCATCTTCATGCTGGATATCTCCTTCATCTGTGTGGTTTTAGGTTCCATACTTCAGGCCTGCACTCCCTCCTCACACATCTGGGGTTGGTTTCTTATTTAAGCTGCATATACCTCGCACGCTGTGGAGTTGGCTGGAAGTAGGTATGTTCTGCAGTACTGAAAATCCAGTCTGTTAGCTCTTCAGTTTTGTTACTATCAGAATAATCTTTGCTGACCTACTGGAGGCAGTTTTTCTGCCAAAAAAAGAGTCATTTGAGTGCTTGCTAATCCGCCACAGGCGAACCAGGGCCAGTTAATCTATAATTTAAAGTAATCTTGTTGATTGCACTTGCATGATCGACTCAGCTGAGAAATGGATGGTGGCAGGCACTCTGTCACTCCTTTTGGTAGTATTAGCTTTGCTTACATCCAAATCTGCATTGGGGAAGTTCAGGTTGGACATTAAAAAGAGATTCTTCTCTGAGAGGGTGGTCAGTCACTGGAGCAGGCTCCCGGGGAAGTGGTCGCGGCATTAAGCCTGTCAGAGTCCAAAGAGTGTCTGGACAACGCTCTTAGTTACATGGTTTCAGTACTCCTGTGAGCAGCAGGGAGTTGAACTTGAAGATCCTGATGAGTCCTTTCCCACTTGAGATGTTCTATGATTCTATGAGTAACCACACTGCAGTGGCATTTATAAGGAAGCAAATGATGCTGCTTTTCCCTGCACAGACCTGCACTTACTTGAGGCAGGTCCTCTGGTTTACAACACTGAATGCCAAGTTGAATGGAAAGCACCAGGGAGGATTTAAAAATCTCTGGTGGTTTTGGACACCTGGTGTTGGACCTGGAGAAGTTTGCATCTGAAAGTGGTTTGTGGGCATCAATTAGTTCAGAAGAACTTATGAAAGGGGGCAGATAGGCTTCCTCAGGCTGGTCAGAATGCTACTCCTGAGTGTGGCAGCTAGAAAAAGTTTCTTTGGTCTATGGGCTGATAGGTTTGCTGGCAGCTTTGCACTGTAGTGAAGAGAGGAAACACATACACACTCCTTGGTTTAGTGATAGCTGAAACAATAGACGATAATACCTGGATCAGAGCAGCACACTAAGGCTGAAATATAAACTGAACCCTGGTGTCTGCAGAGTGCTTGGAGCAGACTTGTGTCTGATAAACAGCAGAGAGACAATGGGAGGGGGAAAACAGCTGGAAGAAGCCAGGAGTCAATGACAAACATAACAGCAGTTGCAGTACAGGCTTATGGTGAAGGCAGCGAAAGATGTTGAATCCCAAGGCAGAAGGCTGGTTGGAGAGACACACTTGGATGTGGTAGATGACTCCTTCTGGATGTCCATGGGATGTCCATGGAACAAGACTGTGCATCCTTAAAACAAGAGGGATCACAAGACCCCAAATACCGCAGACCACTGTGTCAAAAGGCGCAATGTTACATGCATATTGCAATAAACATTTCTGTGCTGAGATAGGTCCTCCTGCCTATCACAAGATGTGAGAGCTAATGCATAAGTTTCCAATATTGTGTTTGTCTTGGAGCTGCTACTCAATGTCCTGGTAGCTGTAGAATTTTGATCATCTGCACAAAGGCAGGAGTCATCCTTTTGGGGGAAGGATTTGCAAACACAGACCACACAGGACTTCATGAGCCCCATCAGTAGCTCCCTGAAGCACTTTGAGCATGGCATTGGAGTAAAGTGCTGTGTGATACTTCTAGTTCAGTCCCTTGGAAGCTGTCTATGCTTCCCTTCTAAGGACACGAATGCTGTGGGATGGGTGACATGGCTGGCAGCCTGTCCAGAAATGGCATCTGCCTCTTGTATGGTCCTCAACTTCCATTAGCAACCACTTAAGTAGATAAGGTCTTTGGCTATCACAGCATGAGGATGCTGGTAAATTTGGTTTTACTGACCTTTTTGGCAGCTCTCAGATCAGACAGGCTTTTAGAAGTATCGTCTGAACTTTATAAGTTGCAATGCTTTTCTTGAATTTCCATTCCTGAGGCTGCCTCGCAGTAATACCCAAAACACCATTACATTTTAGTATTTAAATCTTTTATGAACTGATACGAAAATCTCCTGTGCCCTAAATATTTTATCTGAAATATTTTTTTTTAAATCTTTAAATTATCCTCCAAGGGGCTCGAGAGCTGAGTAAACCCTTGTGGGGGGGAAAGGGCTGCAGCTGAGGGAAGTGTGGGGTTTCCAAGCAGAAGTGCAGGACAGTCAGAGAAGCTCCTGCCTTCCTTGACTTGGCAGACATCTTTGAATTTTAATGCTTTTTATTTTCAAAACCTGTGGCTGATTAAACTGCAGAGCAGCAGGACTTGGTTCCATCACTGTCCCCCACTGAGATGAGCCTGTGCGAGGTGTTCCCCAGGAGCTGCTGGGCTCACCTGGAGTGTGGCTGTGGGTTCAGGGCAAGGGGCTGGTCCAGCCTCCCCACATCCATTGCCAGCCTTGGCAGGAAGCCAGGGGAGACAGTGTGGGGATGCAAACAGCTGCGAGGTGGATGCAGAAGGCTGCCAAGCCAGTAGCAAACTCTGAGCAGCGAGGCTGGGCTTCTGGCAGGGAACTGCCAGCAATTTGTGCTGCAGTTTCTCTGAGGTTGCTGGAAAAGGGCCCACACTGCTCTTCTTTCTGGAAGAACAGCAAGCTAGAACCCATTTATTCAACACAACTCTAATGCCTGTTACCACAACGCTGCAGAAACTCACTTAGCTGGAGTGCTGCACCAGTGCCAAGCTCCCTGCGCTTGGCTCCCTCTCCTCTGTTGGAATCTGGGGAATGGCTTCTCGCTAACGGATCAATGAATTGATAAACTCCTCCAGCATTTATTTAAATATCACTACCTTTTATGCTGCTGCTGGGGAAGGGATGACACCAGCAGCATTAATTCTTGCTGGGGGAGAAGTGATACTGTGTACAGCACTATGCTCAAACCAGCTGCTGTCATCTTTTTTTCGTGACACGGCTTTTTTCTCCTGCCCTGCTGGTCATGGGAATGTCGCTCAGCACAAGGCACAGGGGCAGACTCCTGCACAACAGGGATTATTTTTCTTCTTTGTGATACAACTCAAATCCAGACCGGATAACTCATGGTTTACATCTAAAGTGAACTGCTTGGAACAGGTTCTCTAGAGGAGGTTACTTCTGAAAGAGTAATATTTCATAGCATTTTAGGAGCAGTTTTAATGAATTAGATACTTTTCAGCATGTAGCTTGCTAAAACGTGCTAAAAACCGAACATGGGCAGGAGGACTTATTGACTAACCCCTGTAAGTAAGCAGGGCCAAAATAAATTCTTTCAAGTGGAATTTGGGAAACCATTCATTGGGAATTCAGTGATTTTCATTGTAATATGGTTTGTTGCTTCCTTGCCAGAAAAGGAGTATGTCTGATACTATGGGTTGTTTTGTATGCTAAGGATCCTCAAATGTTTTCTTAAGAGTAAGGAAATCTCAGAAATTCTCTGTTTGCTATAAATTGAACTGGGAGTATGACACATGTAGGACTGATGTCTTTTGCTTTCAATACTATATAACTAAATTTTGAGAATATTGCCCGTCTCTCCCTGTATGCCTGAAAATTAGGAACATGTGTGATTAAAGTCCATCCAATTTGGCAATCCTGCCTGCATGTATTGTAAGTGCCAGACGTTTTGGGCAGTGATTATTTGTACCTTATGGACACAAGGGATTTTTTCCCCTCCTCAATATGCTAAACTAGGGTCTGTAGCATGAGTGTCTGTGTTTCTGCTAAACTTAAAAAAATACAAAGTAATTTAAAAAAAATTCTTAGTATTGTAAATTTTAATCTAATCACTATCAACATACCAGTCCCTACCTGGTTTCTCCAAACAGTGAATTCTTTGGGTTCCCTGCAGTCCATGAATTCCTTCTTCTAAAACCCCACAAAATTCCAGCTCTCTCCCTTGTCTGCTAATGCTTCCTGGTCTGACCACAAAAACTGCTGAAGCCTCATTTCCCAGCTTGTCTGCATTCACCTCGCTGTCTCTTGCCATCCTCTCTCCAACTGAATGTTCTGTACAAAGCTGGCTTCCATGGTTAAACTACTAAAATAGGCAAAGGAGATATTTTGGTCAGAATTTGCCAGTTCAGCAAGATCAAAATGCGTTGGGAAATGTTCTGATTACAGTGAACTTCAAGCAGGATGTTGTCTTGCAAAATGAAATAAAAAACTCCTCAGCTTCCTCGAGCTCACCCACACCTTCTTGGACTACCGTCCTGGGCTGCCCAGTGCCCCCACTCCACCCATCAGGGAAAACCTGTCATTCAGACAGCCCTGTGGCAGGGCTTTTGTGTGAAAACATTTGTTTTTCTTGTTCTTTTTGTTCTAAGTGTTGTCATATCAAAATCTTCTCTGCCCCACATCAGCCAGCGTGCCTTCTCCTCAGCCAGCCTCCTCCAGAGCACCCACTTCTGTTGTCGGACTTGTTTGCAGGTATTATTTATTTTAGACATCCATAAAAGCTATTCAACCATGCCATGTCTTTTGGCTCAGTAATGTGTTGCTGTCACTTGTCCCTTCTGGTCTCTCCGTTTGTTTCCCTTGTGGCATGCCCCCAGGTTAGTTGCAGACCTTCTGAGGAAAGAGACTGTCCTTTTTTATGTATCTCGACACACCTACTGTACTTAGCCTGAATAATTTTTTTTTTTCATTCTGTATTGCAATAGGACCTCCTGCAGTTTGGGTAGCTTTGGCTTTCCTTTACAAATGCTGCTGTATTGTTAAACTTCCCTCCCAGGTCCTAGGACAGCATGAGCTGTGTCTGTGTACAGTTCTACAACACTGACCTCATGGCTCTGTGTTCACAACAACCTTATGGTTTCCTGTAGATTCTGAGCCTTTACAAACCCACATGACTCCAGCAGCCAAGGAAACTGGCAGACTGAATGGTGCATGGACCTTATCGGAGTTCCTAAGCCCAGCTACAGTGCCTGTGAGGTTGCTTCCCTACCTCAGGGTGAGCTCCTCATTTCTAGCATTCCTCCTCAGCTCAACAGTTTCACTGCCATGTTGGTTTAATGAAGGAGAAAAGGCGGCAACTTCTCCTCTGTGATCACCTGTCCCCTGCCTACCTTCTCTGGCCAAGATTTTCAGAAGTAGTGGAGAGTTGTTTCCTCTCCCATAAAGTATCTCATAGAGTATTTCTTGTCTCATAGAGAATCACAGTATCATAGGAGGATCCTGAGTTGGAAGGGATCCACAAAAGGACGAGACCAACTCCTGTCTCTGCACAGGAGCACCCCAAGAGTCACACCATGTGTCTGAGAGCATTGTCCAAATGTTTCTTGAACTCTGTCTCACTTGGTGCTCGACCACTTCCCTGGGGAGCTTGTTCCAGTGCCCAACCAGCCTCTGGAGAAGAACCTGTTCCTAATATTCAACTTAAACCTCCCCTGACACAACTTCACACCATTCCCTCGTGTCCTGTCATTGGTCACGAGAGTGAAGAGATCAGTGCCTGCTCTTCCACTTCCTCTCATGAGGATGTTGAAGACCTCATGGAAGTCTCTCCTCAGTCTCCTCTTTTCCAGGCTGAACAGACCAAGTATCCTAAGCCGCTCCCATACAGCTTCCCCTCAAGGCCCTTCACCATCCTTGTTGCCCTCCTCTGGGCACTCTCTAATATCTTAATATCCTTCGTATATTTTGATGCCCAAAACTGCCACAATATTCACAGTGAGGCCACCCCAGTGCAGAGCAGAGCGGGACAATCCCCTCCCTGGCCCAGCTGGTAATGCTTTGCCTGATGCCCCCCAGGACAGGGTTGGCCCTCCTGGCTGCCAGGGCACTGCTGACTCATATTAACTTCCCTTGGACAGGACTCTCAGGTCCCTTTCCACAGCTCTGCTCTCCAGCATCTCATTCTCCAGTCTGTCCGTACTGCATTTGCATTTAACCATCTTTGCAAAGTTGCAGTGGGCAGCATCAGAGACACTAAACCCATCATTTTCTGTGAGAAAGTGGGCGTTTTAGCCCAGTGGATAGCAAAATGTGGGGCAGGAGACAGCCTCCCAACACATGCAGCTTTTTTAAACTTAAACATAGTATCCCACTGCAATGCAAGCTCCAAAGGCTTTTGTTTTTAGACAAACAATACATCCTAGTACACCCCTTTAAGAAGAGTTACCAAGGTGTGTCTGCACTGAAATGGCCAGAGGATGAACCACGTTCTCTTCAGTCACTATCCAGTTTCAAAGTTTGTTGTTGCCCCCATGTTACACTCCTGGTGGGCCAGACTGAGGATTGGGAGGAGCAGTGACCAGTCCTCTGGTTTGGACGATCTGCTTCAGCAGCTTGCCCCAAACACAGAAGGGTGAAAGCAGCTTTGTTTGTTTGTTTGGTTTTGGTTTTTTAGTTATATGTATTTAAGACATTTACAAAATGTTCTGCTGAGATACTTATGCGTTTTAGAGTTGGACCTGTGCCTTCAAGGGGTGACACATCTGATGAACCCTTCAAGGGGACCTCCTCCTCCTAGTGTCACAGCTCCAAGGTGCTACCTGAAAGGGGTGTTGCTGCCAGTTAGCCTCAAGACTTTCCTGAACCAAAGCTAATGGTGCTTCCATTTCTGAAATCGAAAAAGGCAGTGATCTGTGTGTCAGCAGCCCTATCGACAGCTCCCGTGTGGGTTTCAGACATGGAAGTACATTTAGGAGAAGTTGCAAAATTTCTTGTATCCTAATGGAATAAATTCTGATTTGCCAAGAAGCATCTGCCTGACTTCTACCACAGTCCTCATCAGCAGGATCGGACATGCTCTTCTGTAACCACAGTGTAATTGCTCACAGTTTGTGGGTTGGGCTCCGGTGATTGACTAGAGCCGTTATTTCCCAGCAAACAGAAGGGAAAACACCATTCCCTAAAACCTGGCTTAAGGAAGTTTTGTTTGGCATGCATTAGCCCATACTTGCAAAGCTGAAGGCTGTATACAGGGTTGGTTAGCACAGATCACCTGAAGTGTAGTCAACAGATGTATTAAGATTAATGGAGTTGTTTGAACTCTGTGATAACATTTATAGGAAAAGTTCATTAGATCCACATCTGCAAATTATAAAACCTTCTACCCTGTTTGGGGTTTGTTATCTGTAGAGATCACTGTGAAAAATGGAACAGCTGTGAGAGCTATTATTCAAGTCGATATATAATAATTGCAAAAAAAGGTAGGGTGTTTAGACAGATGATATGAAGAACAGATTTGCAACAGGATCATTAGATTCATATTCCTTAGCTCTCAGGAGCAGGTGTGAATTGAAAGGAAAGGCACGAGTGAGATCCTCAAACCCACTAAGATTGGTGTTCATAAGAACATCTTCTGGATTTGTCATGGCAGTGCTCATCAGAGGAGGAACTGGGGCGAGCAGGAGAGTGAAGAAGAGAGCTTTCTCCTGCAGAGGAAAGTAATCTACAGAGGTGTACTCAGTAGCTCTGTTATGTATATCATTGGTTTCCAAGACCTTAACATTCTTATTTTATTGATGAGAACAGTTAGAGCTTCAGTTGCTTGCAGGGTATTTGGTTCCAGACTGGTCCTTGGTCTTGAGGAAGCTGGTGCTGGAGGACTGTGCCATCAGCAGAGATATCAGAGCGGAGTTGATGATGGATATCAGTGCCTTTGGTCCGGCTGAGTTGCAGCTCGTCATGCCAGCAGTTACTCTGGGTTTGGTGACCAGCCAGTCGTTGAGGTAGATGACAAATCTTGTCTGGCCTCTACCTTGAGAGGGGCAAGAAGCAGCTGAGTGCTAATTGACTTTCTCCTCCCAACGCTCCCATCTTGGAAAGGGACAGCTCTTGCTGCTGCAGAGCTGCTCTTCTCCTAAGGGTTTGCTGGTCCTGTCTTAGCTGTTTGTCCCAACTCAGGGACCAGGAACTGCACACTTTTACAGAACGCCATCAGAGAGAGGTGCAGCCTGGAGAGGTGTCTTTTCCGTCCCCTGGCTCTAGTGAAGACTGCAGGGATTATCTGGGGATAAAAGAAACTTCTCTTGCTTTCAGCTCTGTATAGGAAAACAGTCACTTTTATCAACCACTTGGCACGTGTGCTTCAGCGAGGTAGAGGAGGCATGCGGGGTCTCCATAATTAATATCAGTTATTTTCTCAGAGGAGGGGATAAAACCTGAGTCCTTGAAACTTAGATTCCCTTCTGGTGCTGAGGAGGAGGGGAATAAGGGAGGTATTACTAGAAAGCATTTCTTTTATTTAACAGATGTTAAATAGCACTATACCACTATATCAATCTGTCAAGTATACTAATAGAAAACAGGGTATAGAAAAGTTGAGATGTGAATTTCACAGGGAAACAACCGCCCCTTTCCTGCAGGATCCTGGGTTTGGGTCTGAGGGCCAGTGTGAAGCACAAGGAGCAGCTGCACATATGCCAGGCACATGTGGATGGAGAGGGGAAGGAATAGTTGTGGACTACAACAAAAAGAACTTGTTGCAACTGGAAAGGTTTTCACCCACCCTGTCCTGGTTGATGCAGTCGAAACTGGATTAAAAATATCTTTAAAGCAGGGATCACATGTATCTCTTGGTTTTTATAATGTGTGTGTATCATGCTATTTCATGATACAGTGGTGTTTCAGTGGTGTTAATCAGCATTTTCAGAACCTTGGTGGATTAAAGCCTGGAGGAGAAAAACAAACCTCTGCTGGATGATTAAAGGTTGAGAAGCAAGCCTGGCTTTGCAGTAGCGTGCCTTGGTCCCAAGTCAGACCCAGAGCGATGGTATTTTCTTCTTGAACACAGTGTTGGTTCCTTAAACTTGCCCTGGTGATCCCCAGCCACTGGCTCAGTTCGGTACGGTTTTATTAACATAGCTGCCTGGAGCCCAAGGTTAAGTGATGAGAATTTCAAAACAAAACAATAAATTAATAAAATGAATGTGTCATCAGCTGATCCTCTTCTGACCACCATCTGTCCCCTGATCATGTGATGTCTCCCAGCTGGCCACCCAAGAGACAAACCATGCAAGATCATCATCACAACATATGCTGCTATTTACACATTTTTAAAGGTAATAGTTGCTAGGCTGTCATATTAGTAGTTAAAAGCAGTTATTTGGAAGCTAGGGGATTTTTTTTTTATTTCTCTCTCTCTCTCTTTTTTTTTTTTTTCCTTAGGAAGGCAGTGACTCAGCAGGTACATTTCTGACAGAGACGTGTTCAGGGTTGTATCAGTGGAAGTTCCTATGTACAGTTTATGTGATTCCCCCCACCACCCCCTTCCCTTATTCTGTGGTATGCTATTGTGGCTCTTGTAATAAACAGTAGAATAAATAAAATAGAAAGAAGGCAATGATACTACAAATATCACTAGTGTATCTTTAAGGAACATTATTTGCTCCCTTTGCCATCTCTAGGATGCAAACCAAGCTGTGCATTTTTTAAACTATTGTTAAGATCAAGGAGTGGTTATGAGAAGACTTACAATTTATAGGATACTTAAGCATTAAGGATTGAGGCACAGAAACATTTCCTGGGGATTAACGACTGACTGGGTGAGCCTCAGGCCATTAACCCCTGCCTGCCATTAATCTTCAGGAATGCCTTGCAGTGAGGTCGTTATTGCTGTTATATGCTGAAACAGAAAATAATAATAAGAAAGGTCCGTGGTTTATTATTTGATTTTTACATAACACGATATCAATTGAGACTGTAGAAATGCACATCTTTATCTGGTTGTACTGCTGGCATAATGCAGTTCCTGCATCTCCTTATTTGTGAAAGATTATTGTCAGATTGCAGGAGTGTAAGAGTGGCAGGATTTGGCCCACTGCTGCATTTAATTCAATGAATAAGCGGTTCTTCTCAGGTATAACTGCTGGCAGAATTTAGCCCTATATAAAACCCAGCTCAAATGCTTGTTTTACAGCAAAGCAATTTATTCGCAGTTCTAAGCATCTCACAGCCTTTTTTTAACTCATTGAATAATCCTTTTAGGTTGCCCATAAAGCAGGTGAAATGCTTCTGCTGCAGTCCTAAGGCAGAACACAGGCTGCATAAATAGCATCTAAATTACTAGGAATACAAAATACAATACAGTAATACATACCTACAAGGCAAATTCATACTGACAGGACTGCAGTGTGTGCTTATCAGCAGCCAAAACATCTCAGGAAAAAAAGTGGCTTTATATTGAAATTTTATATACATTTCTCTGTATATTTAAACACTTAAATACTATTTTGTGCATGGTCTAAACCCAGATGCAGGCTCCTTTTTAATGAGCCTGCCTGCTTAAAACATTTATTAGCTTAGAGATGTATAGTTTTCATAAAGCTGGCTGATTCTTTTTGCAGAATATCTTTGCAAAAAAAAAAGCTTTTTTTTTTTTGTGTACGTGGCCTCAGTCCTTGCAACCTCCTAGAGAGTCTGTCAAGGCGCAACTTAAAAGCTCGTTCAGGCGACCATGACCCCCTGCTAGCAGATTGTCTGCCTAAAAGGTAAGGCGAAAGCTAAAAAGAAGTAGAACTTAAAGTAGCTTCTCAAGGCTGCATAGATCTTTTTTTTTGTTAAACCTAAAGTGTTTAAAAGCTTTAATATTGATGGCCTGTCAACTTTGTCCTGATTCTTTGGCTTTCAGTTAAAAGGTTTTTGTTGTGTAGCTTATGCAGTTGCTCTGTTGCTATGGAAACGTGACATCAAATGACGTTTCTCTGTTTAAAGCTTTTAACTAAATTCCTGCCTGTCAGATGTAGGCCCCATTTTGTGCACTCAAGCTTCAAGCTGTTGCAAAAAGGTTTCATATGTTCTGTTGTCATTCAAATTCTTTATCCACATATGCATGTCTTGCACTACAAAAAACCTAAACTAAAAACTCAATCTATATTAAGTGTCCTCTTTTAAAACCCTTTTAGGTCAGTCAGCAATGGCTGCAGCAGAAATTCCCAGTTACATTGTCTCTTCTCAGACTGAGAAACACAGGAGGGCCAGGAACTGGACTGATGCAGAAATGAGAGGTTTAATGCTGGTTTGGGAAGAATTTTTTGATGAGCTGAAACAAACTAAAAGGAATGCCAAAGTTTATGAGAAAATGGCTAACAAACTCTTTGAAATGACTGGAGAAATTCGCCACGGAGAGGAAATAAAGATAAAAATTACAAATATGACATTCCAGTACAGGTAAGCTTCAGTTCATTCTTTTTATTTAAGAGATTTTTAGCAGGGACGGCGCAGTGATTTTTGCCTTTCAGAAAGAAGTCTCCTAGAGGAAATCTGTCGATAAAAGATTAAAGATTGTTCATATCGCTTTTAAAATTCTCTCTTGCCAGTGCTGTTACGTCATTGTTAATTTTTCCCCCCATTTCATGTCAAACTCTGGGACAACTTTGTTTCTTTAAAATTAGCTGGCGTTGTTATGATGCAGAGGGATGGAAATGTATTTAGTGGGGAAAAGAGATTTATTTTTTTTTTTGCTCTTTGCTGAGGGGACTGATTGTGTTAGCTTGGAAGCCAGTTCCTTGCAGGGAAACTCCTGCAGTTTGAAGTGGCCACTGAGAATCGGAATTGCAAGGCAAAGTTAAAAAAAAACTAGAAGAGAATAATGTTTGGGGGGGGGGGCTGATGCTCCTAGATTTTGGTCTCGTGAGTTGAAGGGTTACACTTCATGGGGCCAAGAATAATTGAATGTCTTATTACTGAGTGACACACATTGCTATAATTATAAGCAGCAGCAGTGAAAGAACTATTATATCTGCAGAGAGAGAATCAATGTGCACCGTCAATACTGCTCCAAAGGAGTCGGGGGGAGGGCGGAGGTGTCTACAAGGGGATGATAAAGAACAGGCAGGCAGGCAGGAGGGAAGTTGGCTTCAGAAAATGCGAGGCATTTGTGCATTTGTTGTATGCAGGAAGAAAATAATTAGAACTTAACAGAAATATTTCCATATCTTTTGTCTTTTTTTTTTTCTTTCCTTTTTTTTTTTTTTAAATTCTTATCTCTGTGAGGCACAAACTGCCTCATACTGGAAATCCTGAGTGGTGATTTGAGCTATGTGCTTGTAATGCAAGAAAATCAAATATGTGACTCTTTTATTTAATCTCTCCTCAAAGCTCATATTAATAATAAAAAAGGTTATTACAGCAGGCAACCATGTTAAAACTCCTCGCTTTTCTGTAAGGCACCCTTACTGTATTTAATGCAGAGACTGCTCATCAAATAGAAAACTAGGGAAAATCCTGTAAACCCCTTAACTTTGAATGTCCTTCTACATTTCCGTGATTCACAAGCATAACGTTTAACATCATTTGCCATAATATTAAACCTGATGTTTTGTAGGAAATGCTGATGTCTCCAAAATGTTTTACTAACCCTGCTGTAATCCTTACAGTTTTCTTCACTCAGACTGTAGCCGAGAAAGCTGGAAGTAAGCTAAATTTTTGCCCAGCATCACCCCAGCAAGTCGGGAGTTGCTGGCTACCAGGCTTTTGCTTAGTCTGCTAAATCTGCAGTCCTCCCTGCTGAGAAATACATCTCACGGCACTGAGATTTTACAGGTGTCTAGCAACACCGCACGATATTTAAGTGCCGTAATTGCCAAGTGGAATAGGTTATTTCTGTCAGCCTTTGTTCTAAATTTTCAGTGTTGACATCAATTAGAGAGTCTCTTTTTTTTTTTTTTCCTAATGAATGTTTTTACTTTAAAGTTGCACTGGGGGAAGGGGAGAAATAAGATCACTCACATACATGCACTCTGTGTGCGTGCAAGAAACTGCACTTGAAAAAAATACCCTTCTATTTTGGTGAACTTCTAAGATTGCTTCTGTTGCATGTTGTCACGCTGCTTTTCTATTTTGCAGTGCATTGCAGCTCCCTGCTTATTGATTGAGATGCTAATTTTGGAGAGTTAGAAAACTGCCTTGCGCTGTCAGAGTGCTGTTTCATTTTGTACTCTTGAATATGAAATGCATCTTTTTGTTGTTTGTTCAAAACCTGTGTGCTTTGCATTCAAGGTGAGGTGGTACAGAGAACAGGGACAAACAAAAGCTATGTCTTACAATATCTGTTTCTCTGGGTAATTTTTGGTGCTATGTGAGGATGGGGAACATTGTGATGAAACTGTAAATGATGTGAGTGGCCACTGAGTACTGGCTTTGCTATAAGGCAGCTGAGTTTTAATCCATGTTTTGGTGCCTGCAGGTCAGTTGAGGAAGATGCTTTACCTCACTGTATTTCTGGACATCATCGCTGCACTGTGGCATAAGCTGGAAAAGAAGATCCTGAGAGTAGGAAAATGCTCTATTTTGAGATAATACTTTGTGATGATTATGTAGGGCTAGTAAGTGTGACATGGGAGAATGTAGCACCAGTAGCAGGAATTAGGGGGGTGCTCTGCACCTGAGTGCTTATTTCTTCCCATCACTTCAGGGTCCTTTCCTTTTTTAGGCAGCTGTTCACAGCGCTGCAAAGGTGGAGTGGTCTCTAGTCCACCTTTGACAGCCAGAAATGAACTGCATTAGAATATTTAATCAGATCATATTATTATTTATGTGCCACAATTTCATAAAGGAACATAAAATGCTGTCCTACAAATTGCTACACATACCTATATGAATGGATACCTATATGTATATTTTTTCTATAAAAGGAAAAGCAGTACTTGAATATTTCTACTAATCTTTTTAACCAAATTCAGTTTTAAAAGTGTTATCACTGGCATGTCTTATCCTGGGACATCTCTTGAAGCAGGTGTTATTGGTGCTTTCCAGTCTGAGGATCCCATGGCATTTTAAGAGGCAGTTCAGTGAATACTGTTTTATTTATTCTGCTCAGTGAAAGCCTTTCATTATTGTGCAGAAGGTGTCAAAGTCATACAAACATATGAATAAGCAGAGGAGGAGCCTTTCTTATCCAGTAATTATTGCAGTTGCTGCAGCTAATGCAACTATGTACATGCCTACGGTGGCAGGAGGCTCAGAATTTGCTCCCAGCCCAAGTATTCACCCTGGTTCTAGGTATGTTTGGATCCTGTGTG
The DNA here is from genome assembly GCF_009829145.1 of Chiroxiphia lanceolata. Taxonomy (NCBI): domain Eukaryota; kingdom Metazoa; phylum Chordata; class Aves; order Passeriformes; family Pipridae; genus Chiroxiphia; species Chiroxiphia lanceolata. The sequence continues at coordinate 10,274,909 of NC_045640.1, forward strand.
GGATTTTGTGCTGCCACATGGTTAATTCAGGTGTACTTCAGTGCATGTGAGCATCTCTCAGGAAAGCAATTTTAGCGTGAACGCATCCCATTCCTCCACATCTGAGGTGAAAACATTATTCAGATGTTAAAATGCCATATAGAAATCTATTTTATCTCATTATCTCCTCCTTGAATTCTTGTGTTTATTGCTGACTGCCCTATATTTCAGTGAGATGACAAGAGAATGAGAAGTTGCTCAGAAAACACAGGCTGAGCTGTGGAAACCTTTCTTTATTAAGAGAAATGGGAAAGTTTGTGAAGACAAAGAAATATAAAGAAGTTTTAGAGGTGCATAAAAATATACACTACTATTTTTCAGAATGTAAAGCAGATATTTTTTTGCCATAATACAAGAAGTTATTTATTAGAATTGCAAGGCAAGAAATGTAAAACTAGTTAAAGTCATATAAATTTGTATTACACTGCATAATAGGCATGTGGAACTCATTACCACTGAAAATCATTGACACCAAGAGAGCAGCAGGTTGTGTTATTATTATTTTTAGTAAAAATTAGATTTATTAAATAAAAATGCAGGTGTTGTTTATCTTCCAGTTAGGTAGAGTTATAAAAGACAACAGGTTTCAGGATATTACTAGCTGTCGATGGAAAAATAATCATGTGTTTTTATGGGTGAATGTGCCCCCAAATCTGTCTGTCAAAATCATTCTTGAAGTATTTAGCACTGACCTTTGTCAGAAGTGAGGCAGCAAGATGATGGGCTGATCTGGCAGCAGTTCCTGTTTTCCTCTGCATGACTGTAGTCCAAGTGCATTTGGAGGAAACTGGGGAAAAATATACCGTGACCTGAAATAATTCTTACTGGAGTCTCAGTATATTAAGGGACCATTTCATCCACCGTGCAAATTGACTGGATGGAAAATACTGCACAGCCCCATAGGTGGAAGGAAAATTTTTTTTTTTGCAGGTGCATTTGAATAAAATTCTGCTTTTAGGCATTGCTGTAGAATCTGAAATATCTGCTGTGGATAGATCAGCCACAAGGTTTTAAATGTTTCATTTCAAAGACACCTGTGCAGTGAGCTGCACGAACCTCCCTATTTATCCATCTTGGAAGGAGGAAGGGCTGAGTCAAGCTTCCTGGATTTCAAAGTTAAGCTTTCTGATGCTCTGGTCATCAAAAGTTTTGCTGAGATTAGCATGGCAGCTCTTGCAGTTTAGCATCACACAGAGTATGTGCCAGATTCTTTTGTTATGTAGCCAGCTTGGGGCTATCAGCTCATATGAACCTGTAATTAGTCCTTCTAAAAGAAAGCCCTGTCCTGTCACCACTAATATGCTGATCTTACTGTGTAACAGTGCACTGGTTCTGCTGTTAGAATATTGCCACTGACACAATACCCACTGGCTTACAAAAAGGGAGCAGGGCTTTTACAGCTTGCACGGTGGTCCACAGTTTTGACTGATTCCTTCTGATGTTTAAAAATAAGAACTGTGTGAATGCAAATTTATTATTTTAAAAAACATCACCCTCCCCAAAGCCTAGAAAACAGGATGCAGCTGTTGCTCTTTGATTTGAATCACAGTCATTTAATGTTAATGATTGGTAAATTTGAATCAGTCTCATGATTTGAATAAAAGAGTAGTCTAATTTTTTATTTCCTTGTGTACATGACAGCAATTAAACATTGTTGCTTGTGTAACCCGTTGCTATACTCTATAACCTTAAGCAACTAGAATATTTGACCTCTGTTACAGAAAATGATAAAATATAAGTGTAGCCAAATTACTGCATAAAGCTGAATTTGAATATTTTACAGTCTTTCTCTTTAATTTCAATAATTTACAGCAGATGCACAACTTAATACTGTACTTTCATACATCTTTCCCTTCCTCACCATTCATTGGTTCATGAACAGTTGCTATTTATTATTTATTTTGAAAGCTTTTCCTAGAAACCCCAGGAGATGGATCTTGTGTCCATTCCTTGAGGCAAGTAGTAATATCAAATACTGCAATAATAATAAAAAAGCAATACTGTTTTGAGCAAAGCCTAGAAAAAGAGGCAAGCTATAGATTGCTTGCTTTTTGCTGACTAAATAATGATGATTTAAAAAAGTTCTGTAGAACATAATATGATAATTTTATTTTAGAAAGTGGATTAATAGGCACAGAGAATAAAGCCTGCAGAAAGGTCAATGGCAGCACAAATGACTCAACAGTTGTCTCAGTCCATTCAGCGGAACAATTTGGCAGTAGGATCTCAAAGTCCATTAATTTATTCACTTATCTGGAATAAGACAAGCAACCACCTTTCAAATTACTGGGTTGGCATGCCTTAGATATTTGTCTGCTGGAAATCTGACTTTGTTCCCTGATTTTTTGGAGAGCAGAGTCGCCTCTGCTCTCAGCTGGATTTTAATAGAGCCTCATGAAAGAGCAACAGGTCTAGATAAACCCAGTGTGAAGTTGTTTCTCAGGCTCTGCTGACTTTCCTGCTTACCCCTGTTTCTTACCTAATTTTTCTGCCTGCCTTGTTCACTCAGGCAGCGATTTGCCCAATTTCAAAGTGCACATCTTGCTCTCTCATTTCTGGACTGTTGCATTCTAGCCTTCATATTGTACTGTTTCTTTTTAACATCTTCATGTTGCATTATAACAAACAAACAACCCAGCTTGCATCTTTTGGAACCAGCTAAGATTGCTGTGATGAGTTATGGTAATGACTAACAGCAGTAAATTAATTTTAAACTTCAGTTTTGCCAGGGTTATGCTTACCTCAATGCAGGCAAAAGCTCTCAGCTGTCTCACTAGGTTTTCTGAACTTCTGGTAGTTGCAAAAAAAAAAAAAAAAAAATTAAAATCAGTAAACCCTGAAACTTGATATTAATTTTACAAAGTTTGTTATTTGATTTGTTTTTACCAGAAAGCTAAACCATGACCACTATTCCAGTGAATGTTCTCCCTATTTATCTCCACCTGCAGCATTTCTACTTTTTTTCCAAAGGACTGACACTCTCTTCTCCTTTATCTTCTCATCTCTCTATCTGTTTCATCCTTTTTACTTTATGTAGGAGCCAGACTCCATACAGGTAGATGATTGCTGCTGGTGGTGCTTTTAAGCTAACACAGTTCTCTTGCCTAACTCCTGGTAGTGATCCCTTTTATTTAGCTCAGAATTATGGTAAGCAGTCAGAAGTAGAAGAGTTAGTATCCACTCAATGCACTGAGAGCCAGAGAAATACCTGGGTTTATATAGCTGCAACTCTACAGCTCTATGGGCTGATAATAAACAGCAGCTCTTCCTTCAAAATCATCAGAGTTCTGGAAAAAATAGGGTCTGGGTGCACTGCTGAGTTCAGTCAAAAAAACCCAAGATAATGACCTACTCAGGCAAAATACCTACTCTTGAAAACCCCCTGCCATGGGCAGGGTCACGTTCCACTCGACTGTGTTGCTCAAAGCCCCATCCAACCTAGCCTTGGACACTGCCAGGGATGGAGCATCCACAGCTTATGTGTGCAATCTGTTTTCTCTACCCTTTTAAAGTTTAAAATCATTACCCTTTGTCCTATTATAACAGGCCCTGCTAAATAGTCTCTCCCCATCTTTCTTGTAGGCCCCCTTTAGCCACAATAAGGTCTTCCTGGAACCTTCTCTTCTCCAGGCTGCAGGACCTCAGCTCTCTCAGCCTGTCTCTGTGGCAGAGGTGCTCCAGCTCCTCCGAGCACTTTTGTGGCCCTCCAGATGGGGTTTCACAAGAGCAGAGTAGAGGGGCAGAATCACCTCCCTCAACCTGCTGCCCACGCTGCTTTTGTTGTAGCCTAGGATCATGGTTGGCTTTGTGGGCTACAAGTGCACATTGCCAAGTTATGTCCATCCTTTCATCCACCAGCACCCCCAAATCCTTCCCTGTAGGGCTACTCTCAATCCCTTCATTCCTCAGCCTGTATTGATATTGGGGGTTGACCCGAAAATCACCACGAGGGTGGCTGATTTAGTGAAAGCAGATGAAAGTAATAAGGCTGAGGATACTCAGTATCTTCTTTACTTCAGGGTTCACTGCCCAGGTTTCCCTGTCAGATGTGCCTGGGGCAGGGTCAGTGGAATTATCAGTAGTAGAAAAAAACTGAGTTGGGAATCATCTCTGAAAGTTTTGTGAAGATTGAGGGAGGTCCCTGGGGACTGGAGGAAGGCTGTTGAATCTTCAAAAAAGGCAGGAACAGGAATTAAAAGTTGATCATCTCCCCTTAAGTCCTAGCAAGATCATAGAGCGAGCTGCCTTGTAAGCAATTTCCAGTCACTTAAAGGAGAAGGTGGTGGCTGGAAATAGTCAGAATGGATTTACTAGGAGGGAATCACATCTGACTGACCTACTTGCCTCCTGTGATTAAAAGACTAGATCTATGGATGAGGGTAGAGCAAAGTGTGTTGTGTAGCTTGACAGCAGAAACCTTTTTGATGCGATCTCCAAGAACACTCCAAGAACATTGTTTTGTCCAAGCTGGGATGTTATACTCCAAATGGAAGTACTACCAGCTGGGTGGAAAACTGGCTCGGTCTCTGGGCACAGAGAGTAGTTGTTACTGGCTTGTAAACTGCCTGGAGGCTCATGCCAAGTGTAGGACTGCAGGGGTTTTATACTGGGACAGGTCAAACCATGTCCCAGTGACATCTCAATGCAGCTGATGGCCTTGGCAGTGCACGGCTGAGCTGTGCTCATGTGTGGCCTTTGGCATCTCACCTGTGGGGATGCTGAGCAGGGTGGATGCACTACACTCAGCAGCTGGGGATGGTAATGTTTTAAGCAGCAAAGCTTGAATACATTGGGGAGTTCAACACAGGCAAACGAATGTGCCATGTAGACAGACTTGGCTAGTAGCTTATAGTGGTTTAATTGATATGTTTTTTCATGTAAATAGCCTAAATAATTGAACTAAAAATAATCAATATCAATTGATGGTTGTTGTCAGCCCTCTATTTAGCTATTTTCTATCTGTGCTAAATGGATATGCATGTATTTGTAGGTTGTGCTAGATATTCTCTGACTATGAAATTGCAGCAGTAGGTTGTGAAACATGTATGAAATTAAAATTTTGCATGCATAGAGGGCATAAAAGTATGGATGGCTGTGAGGCTTTGCTATGCAGGACTATGATGTGCATTTCTAAATAGCTGGAAAAGCTCATCAGACCTTGCAAGGACAAGGAAAAAGAATCCTTAAATGGCTTTAAAATCTAAGCAAATCTTTCTAACTTCTTTTCTCACTAGTGGATTTCCCCTTACTCTAGGCTGAGAGCTGTTTAAAAGGAAGAACTTCAAGTTCTCACTTTTAAGTTTGGCACCATTTTTATTATGTTTACATGTTATTTAATTCTATCCCTTGCAGGACCAGTGTGCACAGGATGGATTCTGAGAAGGAAAAACCTGAAAGGCTTCAAGAAAGGGGGGCTGGGCCAGGTGTCCAGGGATAGTTTTTATCCTTTTTTTTTTTTTTCTGCAAATGGAAACCTCTTGCTATCTGTGAGAATCAGATTTGATGCAGCTTTTTGTTAATTTGAATGAAATGAAAATGGAGCATTTGTCATTGGTCTTGCCTTTCCTGTTGTGTTCCTTTTCTGCATTTTGAGTAACAAGATCCCAATGGGGAAAGGCAAATTAAAAGAAAGTTTGGGACTCTAGCTGGGCACTGGAGCTTCTTTGAGACGTATAATTCATCTATACATCTCAGTTTTATATTTCTCAGTAAAATGAAATAAAACCCAAATAAAATAACAATGGGTACCAAGTGGGATAGCAGTGAAATTTCTGTGAGGACTGAATAATAGATCTCATAGTAAAATGCATGTGAAAAGACAAGGTCATGACTGACAGTCCATTCACTGTAATGCTTTTATTTATGCTATTTCTAATGCGTTATTAACTGGTTTTGCTCGTATTTTGTTTTGCCTTTTTTTTTTTTTTTTGTAAATTAATGAAATTCTGTGCTTCTACCTACACTGATCTTTATTCTGGAACAAATGAACAGACATCTACATCTTATGGTTATTACTGGGATGTTTACCAAGGCAATTCAGAATTTTTAGGAAATATTAAGAAAAGTATATGAATTATATTTATAGCCACTTGTATTCAATATGGAAAACAAATATTAATTCTTCAAAGAATGGAAGGACAGGGCTACCCACAGTTTGGTAAAGGCTGTGATGTGTTGCCTACTCTAGCTGTCAGGAACTGTTGTCAGATTAGTTAAACCTGGTGTTCTGTAAGGGGAAGAAAAATTATTCAACCACCAATGTAGTCCTGTTTCCATTAGAAGTTGTAATGTTCTTTATTTGTATTCAATTTAATTTGGGGTTTACGTGTAACTTTTAATTACAGGTCAAACCTAGGAAAAGAACCTGAAAAGCTTCATTGGATATCAAAAAAGCGTCTAATTTTATTCTCATTAAAAGCATTCAGTTTGAGTCCTAAATGTGACCAAACCAAATATTTTGAGATAGGTCTCTGTGAAAAGTACTTTTATAGGAAAACAAGCTTTAATGTTGTGTGCCTTTTTCTTGCAGGAAATTAAAATGCATGACTGATAGTGAAACTGTTGCACCTGACTGGCCTTACTACAAAACCATTGATAGGATCTTATCCAAAGTGACAGACCACAGCGATGTGAAAATGCATGAAAATCAACAACCAGGTCCTTCTACATCACAGACAGAGGCTTCTCAGTCTCCATCAGCTAAGTCTACACCGCTGTATTTGCCATATAACCAGTTTACATATGAAGGAAGGGAAGAATGCTTTGAAGATGAACATTCAGAAAGCTCATCAAGCTTACTTTCATACAAGCTGAGGTAGCATCTATTTTCCGCCCTTTCTTGTATTTTACGGAATGAACCAGATCTGCCCTGTAAAGGGGACACCCTCACACATTTTTCTCTGACAGCTCTTGTGTTTCTTCTGTAAATCACGAATGACATCTGTTCTCCAGTATCAGCCATTTTGTTGAATTAGGGAATTTTCTTTATTTATTTATGAGAGACTGAAAGGGAGTAGGAGAACCGGGCAAAAAGTTGTATATTATTGCCAAAATTCAGCATGCATGTCATGGCTCACATCAGGTAGAGTGTTTATAATAGGAGTACAGGCATGTTCAAGAGAGTCCTGTGGTGCAATCAGAGATATAGCACACTGCTTACATGATTTTTGGCTTGCTCTGGTCTTGCTTTTGATATGACTATGAAATTTCTCTGGCTTCAGTTATTATTGAGATGGTGAAAAGATGCAAACTAAATATTTCTGTGGACACTGAAAAGCTATTCATGCAGTTTGAAAGTACATGGCAATGTTTTAAATACAATTGAGAATGTCATTTTTTTAAAAAGTAAATGCCAGTTTGAGATGCAAACGTGTTTCCTTTTTTGATATGACTGGAGTTCTCTGGAAGGCAGAGTTTTAACAAAAGGCAGAGTTGTACTCCTGACACAGATTTTAGACTTTCTGGTCTCATTTTTCATCCAGAGTGGTGTGAAATAAGAGTTGATTACAGTTTTCTGGCAGGAAAAAAGTTGATCCTAGAGATCCTTATCACGAGGCTGTGGGGCTTTAACTGTAACAGTAAAATTACCTGTCAGTCATGCAACTCTGAAGATGTTGAGCTGGAAGAAGAACCAACCTAACAAGTTTGAATTATCGTTTCCAGACCCCCTCTTGGATGTATAAAACTAGGGTAAATTCATTCAGTCATTCAAGCAAATAGTCCTTGAATAGCTGATTATTTTTTAAAACTTTTTTTTTGGCAACTGCCTGTTTATTAGGGTGTGTAATTCTTGAACTGTAGCACCCTTTTGTTCACAAAAAAAGATTTTTTTCATCCTAGTTCACTATAAGTAGTTGATATTCCTGGTACACAAACTCATTTGACTTTAGAATTTGCAAACTCCAAAGTCACATTTCAGATGCAATAACTTTGTTCCCAATTCACTGTTTGATTCACAATAACATTAAATAATATGTAATTAGAAGGTTACTTTTGCCCAGATGTGGTAGAGTTTATCCACTAGACTATTTAAGAATGCAGGCATACTCTCACAGTCTCTACTATAAAAAAAACTTGTGCAATGTAATATTGTGCATCTTATTTAACAGCAAGATATGGACACATTTACAAGTTAAAATACAGCTCCACTGTGTTTAAAAAAAAAGAAGTTGAGCGGCAGATACCACTTGAGAGATCAGTGTAATGTTTCAGATGAGCATCATGATCAGATTAAAAGCTAGAACGCAGTTGTGATAAAGGGACATGTATCTGGCAGGAAAATGAGTGTTATTCCAATAGTCAGAGGAGGGTGGAAAACCTTGTCCAGATTGTCCAGAATGAGAGAAGAGTAGGGAACCCTTTCTTGACCAGAAGGAAATACAGGAGTTGCTAATGATATCAGATGGGTTAAAATCACTTAGAGTTGCCATGGTAAGACAAGGAGGTTAATTGTTTTAGACTTACTAATGGAAAATTATGAACTGAAAAGCAATTTTCAGCCTAAGCAATTAGTGTGTCATCCTGTATTTAAAAAACACTTTGAAACAGCCAACAAGAGAGTAAAGAATTACCATATAAAATTTGGGTCTGTCTTGGCTTTTTTTTTGTAAATGCCCTTTCCTCTAAACACACAAAAGGAACTGAAGACAATACTGGGATTTGAAATTAAAAGACGTTCTAGGTCCTCGATTTCCCTCTCTATTTTTGTGCTTAATGGCTGTGTAGAACAATTACTTTGAAAAATATTTTGAAAAATATACACACAAATCTATATGTAAAATATAGATGTGTTTTACAGCTGTATATTTTACAAGTTACACTATGGGAATTTTTTTTTTCAGTAATAAAAATCTTAATGTTATGACAACAACAGGTAGTGAAAAAACCCTTCAAACAGTAGTTCTAAGTCAACTTTTAAACTTCTGAAAACTTTCCTGTAATTCCTTTAAAATCTCCAACACAGCTTTTGAGTACCAGCTTTGTGTTTTGCACAGTATCCTTGAACATAGCAGGAGGCTACTTGGCTATATAAATTTTAACTTAAAAAAAATATTTCAATGTAATGTTTAGCTTTCATGTTAGAGAAAAATGTCAAGTTTTATTCTTCAATCAGGCTAAAAATAGTTGAAACTGGTTTTCTTTGCATTTTGTTTGAGTTTGGGACCTTCTTACAAAACCCAAATTTTGCTAGTTAGTGATAATACAATTAATGTGGGATAAAATTAATTTTAATTTTTCTTTCAATTTGCAGATGAGAAAAACATCTGGAATCCCTATATCTCTTTAATGGGGCGCCTGCTATTTTGTTAGCATTGTTCTAACACTGCTCTTGGGCTTCAACAAAGCTCGTATTATACTGCATAAAACATCTGACAATAATAGATTTATTCTATTATGGCCGTATAATGTAATGCCATGTGGTGGAGTCTTGCACTGCAGCTTAAACTTTTAAAATCCAAATTCCTGACACCATTATAAATGATGTTTTATGTAATTGAAAACAGTGGTTTTTCACCCTGTGGACTAATTTTCATTGTTAAAGTAATGGCAGAATATAATTATACAGGCTGTGAATGTGGTTCAGACTTCATCTGTTCTTCCATTTCTATTGCACTGAAAATGGGGGTGAAAGAGCTACTTTCATAGATTAAAAGACCATAATATACCCACCATATCATCTAGTCTTACTTCTTGATAGATACCATTTGAATTTGGTTACTCTGGTGTGGAGCCCAGAAATGTTATGGAGAGAGAGGGTTCTGTGACATCCTTCCCTTAGCAGGGCACAACTGCACTCAAGAGCCCCATGCCTCTGCTGTCCTCCACTTCTTTGTTTCTATGATTTGTTTGAGTCTTGGAAATGTTTTACTGGATATCCAGTCTGGATCTGATAAATTCTGAAGATGGAGAATTCACTCTTCCCTTGCTTCCAGTGATAAGTAAACCGTTGTTTGAACCAGTCCCTTCTTTCTAATGCAAATTTAGTGAATGAAACTGTCAGATGCTGCTTCTATTTACCTTTCTTTTCACCATATTGGAGATCCTTTCAGTATTTTTTGCTTTTTGCCTCAGGGTAGTTGTGTACCATGATCGCACTGGCTTTGGTACTCTTTAATTTTTAAATATAGATTAAGTGATTTGGTACAGAAGGTTTACACATGGAGAAAGTAAGAATTGGTAACATAAATTAACCAACATATGAATTAAAAGAAATGCATTAAAACCTAGTGATCCTGATAATTCTGGAAAAAGCAGTTTTGGCAAAGCCTTTAATATTTCTGAAATTATGCCATGGCTATTTAAATCTGAATGGGCACAATCTACAGAGAAGTTTGAGCTTTAGGCTATGCACATTATGTAGTACATCTTAACTCATTATGCAGACTTGTTATGCAAGGTGCTTTGCCCAGGCTCCAAGCCATTTCTGTGGTTCTTTTCTATGCTTTACTTCACGGATGAGCCTTGTTAATTCCTGGATGCATTTGGTTGTGTTTGAATGAGCTTAGTTTACCAGAAGATCCAGGTTGCCTGATCCTTGGTCCTTATACTCTGAAGATCTTTGTGCCATCTCTAATATTAATATTGCTTATTTCCAGATCATTGTTAATTATTTTTCCTAAAGATATAGGTTATGAAGGTCTGCTCAGGTTTGTACATAGCTAAAAAAGCACAAACAAGCAGGAAACAGCTGTTAGGTGTTGAAAGCCATAAATTCCAGAATCTGATTGTACTGGAGACCCATTTGCCATGAGGTAGTAAGAAAGGAAGAAGTAAGAAAGGAAGTATTCTTGTTATGGTTTTGTGGAGGTAATACATTTTGATAGATTACTCTTTGTATTCAACTCCTGCTTGATTAATTATTCACACACATCCCTGAACAAGTCCCATTGGATGAGTGTAAGCAATCAATCAAGGAACTTTTAATTGAACAGTGAATTAAATTGATATTAGATAGGTAGACAACAAATGCATTTGAGACTTGCCTAATATCTTGCCTGATTATATCTGGAGGTTTTGCTTTCTTCCCCCTTGTGTCCAATACACACTGTTCTTTCTGCTCAGTCTCCTACATGAGGTGGAACATTTTCTTTCCCTTGGTTGGCTTCCTTTGAACCCTGCCTCTCTGTTTTAGAGCCTAGCATGGAAATAGCTTCATGAGTTTCTACTTGGAACATGATGCCTGTGCCAAAGCTCTTTCCTACTTTGTTCATGTGGCCAGGGGAATGCCAACCTTTTGGAGGCTCCCTGACATAGATACTGGAAGTCCAAGAGTATCAGCAGATTGTATTAGAGGTCCTTGATTTTCTAGGCCCCTCTTTCCTCCAGATCTTGAAATTTACCTTCAGAGTCTAGGCTTGGCAAGGAGGGAGATGCTTTTTTGGCAGGGGGGCTGTGGATACTGTCACGAGCTCTCCTTCAGGAGCTATTCTGCAAGAGGAGAGGACTTTAAGTGCCAAGTCCTTTCTATGAACTTGTGAGTGACCACAGAACCCTCTCACTGACAGTCACTATGGCTGGAAAGAAAAGGAGATCAGGACCACCACCAAAGCCAGGGATTCCTGAAATAAGTATTTCTTTTCAATGAAGGCTGTCTAATTACCAAGTTGTGTTTGTTAATGGGAAACAAATAGAGAGAGTACTTTGGAGACCTTGATAAGAATCCTTGTTCTTTTGGGGGCACTTCTCTGTGCTGAAAGACGATTTTGATCTAGCACTCATCAGTGAATACTTTCTTAGTTATTAACAGACTGAAGATACTGCTGACACAGTTAACAGGTAGCTGCCATTGCCACCAGACATTTTGCTGCTCTTTTCTCTCTGGATCTGTGCAGGACAGTTACTATCTTGGATGTATGGTATTACATCTTACAGGTTTTGGATGGATCACATTTAACTGAAAAACAGGTAAAATCCTTTGCAGACTCTAGGAAAGTATGATTCAAAGTTTGTTTTTTTTTTTCTCTTGAAAATAAGACTTATTTTAATTTTTTCAATCTAACTCACTCCATCTTTGTTTTTCATGGGGTCTTTTGTTGGTCTCAATTGAAATTAAAAACCAAACAGCAGCCACGAATGCCAAGAAAGCCACAGAATACTCAGTGCATCTCAGTACCATTGACAAGCCTCAGATTTTCTCTCTCATTCTTTATTAAGGACCATTCTTACCAGGGCTTACTTTGACAACACACAAGCCCTCTTGTGGCTCTAGGAGTGAGTTCCTACTTGTTTCAAAGACAAGAGGTCTTGCCATAGCTACTTCATATTATTGTGTTAGGGAAGAGGATAGAGATTCATCAGGTTTTCAACATTTAAATCCTCTGTGAAGACAAAAGGTGACTTTGGCTAAAATAATATCATCATTTCAGAAAGGTTCTTGCTCTGCATACCAGAACTTGTGCACTCTTTGTGACCGTGAGTTCAGTGATGGGAACCTTGGAATAACAGATTCAGTGTTGTCCTTAGACACATGCCTGACCTCTTTGAGAACTACATGTGAAATAATTCTGTCCCTTAGAGTTAATGAGGAGAAACAGAATTTGATGTCAGCCAAGACCTATCACAAGATGGGCTGTGATAATTTTGGTCATCAGCGGCAAGCTTGACTCACAGTTTGAGCAGAGCAGCATATATTTATTTTATGCACATTTTTTTGATGCCCGAAATCAAATATGCTATACAGAACCTGCAAAGGTGAGTTTATTTTGCATACCTTCCAAAGTTTTGTTTAGCGTAAAGATGATAGCTTCTCCTTTCCCTTAGCATCGCCGTAGCAGTATAATGTTGATGAAGTCCTTTGAGTTGTACAAGTAATTTCAAAGTCTTGGATAGTCTGAAAGCCTGTGGTCTTTTTTCACCCTTTTAGTTTACATTTACGAAGGAAGATTGTTGCTTGTTCTTGCCTGTGCAGAGGGGGGCAGCATATTCAAATGACTAAACAGTACTCAAAACAGTTTCCTTCAAGACCAATTCCAATTTTTTTTTCCTCTAAGAATTTAATAGCATTTAATTTAATTACTTGTTTCTTTCCATAGACCTCACCCTTTCTGGGTCACTGCAGTCTTAAATGTCAAGGGGCTTGTGTCTTTTTCCTATATTTGCGTTAAGCCTTTCAGGTGCTTAGGATTGTTTATTTCTCTTGCTGAGAGATCTGAATGTCATAGTCACTGTTGCACAAAGCCTGTCAAGTAGGATAAGAACATGAATGAAATTATGATACAAATCTGCCACAGCTGAGTGACCTCCCCTTCACTACCGTTCTTCACATTAATAGAAACACATTCCTCAAGAGTTCAAGTTATCCTTATTCAAGGGTGTCTTAAAATCTGCAAGATGTTGACATGGCATACTAGTCACAACTGTGCCATCTTATTATTGCATTTCACTTAGAAAAGATACTGCATTTGGCAGAACACGACTGAGATGGCTGTTTGTGTCAAGGAACTTCAAGACACATCATCAGATAACTTTGATGTTGGGGACTCCAGTCTGGAGTTACAAAAAGCCTGAATGAAGACATGGACTAGCACTTGAAGTTAGAAAAGAAGTTATCCACCTCTAACTGGAGGTTTCTTAGATGTGTACTATACTTACACATATTCCTTCTGCTTGCCTTTTTTCCTCCTTCATGTTTTAGCATGACTCTTTCTTAGATTACAGGTTAAGAGCAACAGATCTCTGTGTGTGTTCTCACCTGTATGCAGTGTGGGCTGGTTTTCAATCCATGTGTTGTTCAGTCACCCTAAGTTAGGACAGAAATGTGAACTATACACCTGGAAAGCATTGTCTTTATTGCACGTTTATCTCTCTTCCAAAACAGAAACTCAGAATGATACAGCATAGATGAGATTCTTAAAATATTCCCCAAATTCCACATGGCAGTTCTACATATTTCAGACGAGGATGTACAGTTTGATACATGCTTGTCTAACTTCCATAACCTGAGAGAGAGTTATTCTGCCACAGAAATGTCAACGTGACTGGGTACATAGACAGACTTGAATTCAACCATCTGGTGTTTTGCACCCTCAGCTTCCTCAGCTGCTCCTCGTAAGACTTGTGCTCCAGACCCTTCCCCAGCTCTATTGACCTTCTCTGGACGTGCTCCAGCACCTCAATGTCTTTCTTGTCATGAGGGGCCAAAAAATGATCCCAGAATTTGAGGTGCCTCAGCAGTGCCGAGTACAGGGGGACAATCACTGCCCTGGTCTTTCTGGCCACAATATTGCTAATCCAAGCCAGGATGCCATTGGCCTTGGCCACCTGGGCACACTGCCAGCTCTTGTTCAGCTGGCTGTCAACCAGCACCCCTAGGTCTTTTTCCACCTTTTCCAACTTTTATGTTGTTTATAATGTTTTGTGATGAAATATTAAAAAAGAGCGGTCAGTGCAACTGCTGTATCTTGTTGCAAGGGCAAATTCCAAGACTAATATCCTGTAGTGGGACCAGACTTACTGATGCAATGCTTTAAAAAACAAGCTGTAAGTTACCACCACATGTAACTGTGTAGCACTTTTTCTCAACGGGATGGTTATTGCAGCTTTAAAATTGGAGTTTCAATGGCCACATAAGCCAAATGTCTCTCCCAATACAGTGTATAAATTCAGTGCGTAAGAAATGTCAAGGTTAAAAAAGGAAAAAAAAAGCCTGGTATTCCACAGGGAAAGTTCTTATTAAAAACAATGAGATGTAAAACCTTTTTCTTTTTATAATCTATAACACCATGCAATAATACTTACGTTTTGGCATGAACTTGAGAGGGAATTTATTGGAGAACGCAGGAGTTTAAAAATACGACTAGGTTGTAGCTTGGCCAAGAATGTGCTATAGAATTTTAGGTTCTAACTTTTTTCTTTTTAATATAAATATGAGTTTAATTGTTAACAAATATTCACATTTCAGAGCTGAAGAAAGACCAGTTAAGAAAAGAAAAATGCAAAACTGCAGCTTCCAAAAGAAGAAGCTAAAATTAATGGAAGCCATGTTGGAAGAACAGAAGAAGTTGAGTAGAGCTATGGAAGAAACCTGCAGAGAAGTGCGCAGGATTCTGGATCAGCAAAACATCATTCAAGTTCAAAGCTTACAGTTACAGGAGAGAATGATGAATCTACTGGAGAAAATGATCTCCAAATCTAATGTGTAGTTTCCTTTGTGAATGCCTCTGAGATTACTATTGCTACTATAGATAACCCTTTATTGCACACCATATGTGTGTCTGTTGCTCTATTCCCAGGTTTTCCATGGAAATTAAAACCCTAGTGTAATCTTAGTTAAGCAAAAGAAGAGATAATGCAGGGTGAGAGCTATCCAGTATGATAAAATTAGTGCAATATATGCCTAAGTTGAATTATTTTTATACGGAAAGGTTAAGGGATGAATAGCTCGGGGAACTGAAGTACTGTTTATGCCTAGGTCAGGTATTGTTTTGCAAACAGTGGTGTTGTATATTGCTTCACATCAAGGACTACAGCTTGATCTGTTTTAGGAGAATGAAACAGTGCATTTCTGAACATGGTAATTGCACCTTGACTTTGCTGATGATTAAACCCTGTTTTGAAACATATGCCTGATTGTATAAGTGACCTATGGTTTTTGTGAAGAGCTAGTTGGGACCATGAGGTACATCCTTTTAAACTCCATGCCTGATATGAATAGTACTCTAAAGTATTAGGGTAAAAATAATCTATTCAAATACATTTTTTGATATAAAAAGAACCCCCCCCCAACCACCTTACTATATACTGAATACTAAAATATATAGAAGATACTTGAAGTTGCTTTTGATATTAAACATTTAATTTTTTTCATTATTAACTGGAACCTGTTGACTTAACCAGCAATGAAAACTCGCATTTATTCTCTATCAAAAAAGAAAAAATATTGTACTGTGTGTATATACATATATAATGTCTATCAAATGAAATAAAAAAAAAAGAATACACTTACTTATTAATGCTGGGCAGATAGTTTGCTTTGGGACAGCAGAAAATACTGGGAGGGATAACCACAGTCAGAAGTTTACAATGATTAATAGCAGTGTAAAGATCTCCTATACTGATGCCCAAAATATAGAGATGGAAGTCAAGAAGAACATTTAACACCTCAACAACAGTATTTGCTGCTGGCACGGCTCCTGTGTGTGTTTAGATGTTTGAAGGGGGGGTCTGTAAGGCAGATCGACATGGATGCACCACACGAGGGAGCCGAAGGCATAAAGGACTGTGTCTTGGGAGTTAAGATGAAGCACCAGCAAGTGTTTGGCTCTTCAGTGAAACAAGACATTTAAATACCCCTAACTTTAAATTCAAAAATTCACTGGCTGAATTTCCTAATACCATTTCTTATTGTGTTCTCCTTGAAAAACATATTTCTGCTGCATTTATTGTATAGGCAAGAGTGAAGGTTGGATTCAGGTGTAGAAACTATAGAATTAGTACTAGGAACTCAGGCCATTTTCCATTCTTGCTATTCAATAATGTCCCCTCTTGAAACTTTGCCTTTGAAGGTGTTTGCATTCTCCTATATAATTTAATGTGTTGTTGCCTGTGCTAAGGTAAGCTAAACTATTTTAAATCCAGACACAACAAATTAATCTCGAATTATGCTTGCTGAACAGGATAAAGGTTATGCTCACCAACCAAATTAATAATACATGGAGATATTTCTTAGAAGATCCTGCAGGTAGGAAGATTAAGAGTTATTAAATATCTAAATGTGGCCCATTCCTACAGAGTTTAATTAACAATAACGGGATAAGGCAAATGTAGTAGAAAACTGAAATTGCACAAAATGGTGGTTGCTGAAGTATAAACAGAATAACTTTCCTTCACTCCACCTTTACTACAGTAATTGCATGATTAGAAAAGTGGCAAGTATCTGTTCTGATTCTGCAGAATAGTTTTATACATTTCAAATGTAGATCTGTCACAGATTCAGGTGAGCTGATGTATCCATGTTGTAGTGCTTCCTGACACTTTAATGTGTTTAGAGTAAGATATAAAGAAACTCTTCCCCGACTCCACGGGAATGAATAATATTTACTGATACTATCTACTTGAACCATATAACAATTAAATCCAATTAATGAGCAATAACAATGGCAACATATTTGAACCTTGTACCATAGACTAGGTAGCCCCTCTCCTTGCATGTTATTACAGGTCCAGAGCTTTAGGAACACAAGAATGGAGGAAATCTACTTATTCCTTGCCTGCTAACATAAGGAACCACGTCATATAATCCCTTTGGTAAATGTGTGGACCTGTATCTTAAAATGAGTCAGGTGTTTTTTCCTCAAAATTATATGCATTACAGATGGTAAGCTGCCATTTAGAAGATTGCTTCTGGGATTATTCCTGATCAATTTATACCAATTTCTTCTTGTATCAGCACTGGTTTTGCCGCTTTATGTGGTGGTCAGTCTTGAGAGCCGGATGTTGTCTCCCATGCCGCCCTTCTTCTGATGGATAACACTCTTTCATAAGGTAGGATTTTGATGACTGTTTTGTTAATTTTGCTCTGAGTTCATCCATTTTAAAGGTGAATGACCAGAATGATATACAGCATTCTAGATGAGACTCTGAACATTGTCTTACATAACCGCATTAAAGGAATTGGTGTTTTCTGAAAGTTGTGAGATTTTTTTTCTATACAAAACATCATTTTTATTAGTTAAATTTAGTAGTTCAGTTTTAAAACCTCATCTCTCAAAAAAGGCTTTATTCCCATCAATGCAGATTATCTGTGTTTTAGCCCTGTTTTTGCCTAGAGAGTGAACACGGCCCTGCTGTAGACAAATATTATTAGTTTCATGTATGATAGAATTTTTCTAATGCTTTTTGACAACAGGTTGAAAATTCCTTACCTACCCATAGTTCTTTTTGCTGCTGTTTCATTTGTTCCTGTACAGATGGAACATTTACTTGAACAAAAAGTTGAGTGTTTTTTTCTGGGGATTTTTTTATCTAAGGTAGGCACATCTTCCTCATCTCTATGGGACAGTTAGCTGCAGGTATAGATATTTGAATGTTTGAGATATTCAGACTAATTATAACTTGAAAGACCTGCCTAGAATTAAAATGCCTGGTAGAATTCCTAGTTTTGCAAAACAGAGACACTGCCTCTGTGTCAGTGTGAGTAGGGAGTTGAGTGTAATAAATGTTCAAGGGGAGCACATCAAGGGTTATTCAAGTTTATCATGACATTAAAGGAACTTCCTCATGGCTTCTAGAAGTGTGATCAACAAATAAACTGTAGCATAGGAAAATAAATTTTTTATTTTCAGGGCAGTAATGGGGTCAAGTCAGTATGACACCGCCTTCACTAAATGCAGTGCCTGTATTACACACACAGATGGTGCAAATGGAAAAATTAAATAGCGGAGGAAATATACTGCCTGGAGGCAGGTGACTTTTGTAAGTGATGCAAAAATAGAAGGAAAAGGAGCCTGAGGAGGCAAATGAGGAACATGCAAGCAAGTAGGGAGAAGCAGATCGTGGTGAAAGATGGGAAAATACATGTTGGGCAAAGGGGCAATGTAAATGCTTCCAAACAAAACTAGTAATGATGGGTGAGAAGGAACACAACATTTTAAAAGACAAGAAAGTGAAAATAAAGAAAAAGCATAATGTTGAAGGAGAAAAGTCAGAGCATGAAAAGCTAACACTAGTGAAATTCTGTATATTTTGAATAGACAGCTCCTACAGATAACTTAGAGAAGTTATAAATAGTGTACAGCAAGAAGTGACATTTTTTCCCACCAGAGAAAAATAAGTCTCTGGACCAATATTTGGAAGCAAAAATATTTTTCACAAACTAGAGAGATTAAGTAATTGGTAGGAGGATCCCATTATAATTAAACAGCATTTTCTCATTTGGTTTTAACAATTTTTTGGTTAAAATAGTTTGTAACTGTTTTTTTTTTACTTCTTGACCTTAAATTGGAGAAGCATTTTAAGATTTCAATTTATTTCAGGCCTTGCCAAGTTTAACAGTTACCCACCAAACCACGCAATATATTTATGGACAGGAATGTCTTTTATAATTTTCTCCATAAACTGGTGTCTCTCTTGCAAAGTACAAAACCAGCAGAAAAAAATGTATACAGGATTTAAAAGTTATTTTTCCAGACTTAGTCTGCCCAATTTGGTGTAGGCAAATAGCTTATAGCTCTGTAACCCCAAGCTGACAGCCTGGTTCTGTGAACAGTCTCATGTTCTAAAGACAGTGGGACTACTCAAATGAATAAATATATTGAACTCTGCACATATATGTTTGCGAGATCAGTTCCTATGCTGATAATGTAATGTGAAAGGCAAATTTGAAAAAGAAATTTAGGAACATTTGGTGGTGTTATGTCAGCAAGTAAATACTAACCATCTGGTCTCTAGATTGCTAATCTATTTCCCCTGATTTTATGGGTAGCATACTTCCTGTGTGTGCAAGCTTGAGACTACATCATTAAACTTTTGTGTTGATCTTTTTTAGTGTTTTAACAGAAACATTTAAAATACTTTGCCATTTTGGATGTGAAATTTTCTTCCCATACATAATTTTTCTGGTTGGAAATTTTTCATTCTACTGCAGCTTACTTTAAGTTGAACCACATTTCTAATAAGGATGAAAAATTTCAGGTATGTTCTTTAAAAAACAGACCAGTAATCTGCAGTGAATGACATCATTATCTAGGACCAAGTAATTACTACCTATAAGATCTCAGTTTGATCCTAGTAAAAAGCGATGTCATAGAATCATATAGTACCAGGTTGGAAGGGACCCTGGTCCAACCTTTCTTGGCAAAAGCACAGTCTGACTGTTCTCATTGTGAAAAAATGTCCTCTTTTGTCCAATCCCAGGACAAAAATTCCATCTTCTTTGTAGCCAACCTTTAAATACTGGAACATGGCAATAAGGTCTCCCCTAAACCTTCTTCTCCCGAGGCTGTACAAAACCAGTTCTCTCAGCCTTTCCTGTTATGGCAGTCTTCCCAGTTCTCTGATCATCTTTGGGGCCCTTCTCTGAACCCTCTCCAGTCTGTCCACATCTTTTTTGCATAGTAGGGACCAAGACTGAACACTGTATTCCGGGTGTAGCCTGATGTGCTGAGTGGGATAATGCCACCTTGATCTCTGTTGGTGATGGCCTTGTTGGTGAAGCCCAGCATCCTGTTGGCTTTTTCTGCTGCAGCAGCACCACCCTGTTCACTCATATTGAGCTTGTTGTCCACTAGGACCCGCAGGTGCCTTGCCACAGACCTGCTCCCCAGCCAGAATGATCCCAGCCTGTGCTGCACTTCTGGATTGTGTTTTCCAGGTACAAAACATTATACTTGTCCTTGTTGAACTTCATAAAGTTCTTGTTAGCTCACTCTTTCAGCCTACCCAAGTCTTCCTGCAGGGTGGCTCTCCCTTCCAAAATGTCCACTTCCCCACTCGGTCTGGTGTTATAAGCAAACTTTATCAGGGTACACTTGATCCCATCATCCAGATCTTTTATAAAGATATTGAACAGCCTTGGACCCAATATAGATCTCTGGGGAGCCCCACTTGTGACAGGCCATCAGTTTGAAAAAGAGCTATTTACAACCATCCTCTGGGTGTGGCTGGTCAGCCAGTTCCCCACCCGCTGCATGGACCATTTGTCTAGACACTAAGACATCCATGTCTTTAGGAGGGAGCTCTGGAAATCCATACTGAAAGCCTTGGAGAAATCCAGGTAGACAATATCCACTGCTCACTCCACATCAACCAAGCAGGAGGTCGTAGGAGGAGATCAGGTTTGTCAAGCACAATTTGCCCTTGGTGAATCCCTGCTGGCTTTTCCCAATCATGTGCTTCATTTGACTTGTGATAGCCCTCGGGAGGATTTCTTCCACAACTTTCTCAGGGACTGAAGTAAAATTGATGGGCCTATAATTTCCTGGATCTTCCTTTAAGCCCTTCTTGTAGATGAGGTGACATTAGCTTTTTTCCAGTCTTCTGGGATGTCCTGATCTTCACAGTTTCTCCAAGATTGTGGAGAATGTCCTTGCAATGACATCAGCCAGCTCTCTGAAAACCCTTGGGTGCATAATGTCGGTACCCATCAATTTGTAACAGTTCCCAGACCAGCTCTTCTTTCACTGACGGTGGGTCTGTGCTTACATAAACCTGGATTTTTGTTCCCTGGACCTGTGGCCCAAAAGTGCTAGTGAAGAATGTGTTGAGAATCTCTGCCTTTTCAGCATTGTGGGTGACTAATTCACCTCTCCTGCTTAACAGTGGGACAATATTTCCTTGTCCTTCTGGTTGTTGTTTATGTTCCCATTGTGGTTTTGACATCTCCAGCCAATTTCAATTTGAGCTGAGCTTTTGCTTTTCTACCTGTATCTGCACACCCTGGCAATGCCCTGTTTTTTCCCTCTCTGGTACTCTTCTCTTTGGTTTTGAGCAGACTCAGAAACTCACATTTAAGCCAAGGGAGTCTCTTGCTCCACCTACTTCCTGTACCTTTAAAGGGCATGAACTGGTTTTGTGCTTCCAGGAGAGTGTTCTTGAAAAACTGCCAGCACTCACAAGCTTCTTCATCTTCCATGGAAGCTTCCCAGGAAATCCCTCCCAACTGAGCTTTGAGCAAGCTGAAATTTCTGACTGTATGTTGTTATTTTAGGGGTAAGTTCTGGATTTCAAGAAAAAAAATGAATTAGTGCATACTATTGAAAGTATAAAATTTCCTACATACTTAAATGTTGAGAAGTACTTATCACAGCTTGATGAAGGCTTGTTTCACTGAGGGAAGCTATAGAAATATCAATTTTCTATGAACTGCAAAGTAAACATATTTAGAAAATTAATTAAAACTACTTAAAAAACTCTCCATGATTCTCATTCTTCCCCCTACAGGTTTTACTATAATTTATCTTTAATTCAATATAATCAGATTAAATGCAATCTCCTTTATGAATGTATAAAACTTTGCCCACATGAATTTACGTGGTGTTAACTATAATGCTTACATTTTCTTTAAACTTATATGAATAAGGTTTTATATCCTTCCTTTTCATTTAGCTTATCTTGAAACTTCACTAGATGAAGATAAAATACACCACTATTAAATCTTCCACAAAAGTAACTGTCCATATAGGGTTTAAATCTTCATCTCATCTATTCAAAGGTTTAAGCCTCTTTAGAGCTGGTTCACATTGGTTAACATTCAGTAAAAAATGAGACTGAATTTCACCATGGTAGAAGTGGCATAACACAGATAACACCAGAAATTATGCACTTGTTTTGTGTCTCCTTGCTGCCAAGTTCTGGTGATTTGGTTTATGCATTCTCATGAGAATAAGCCATGGCCTCATTTCAGAAAGGTGGTTAAAAAGAGTACAATGAAGGACTTTATTCTTCAGACTTTGCTGCTGTAAGATTGCCTAAATATGTTCATTCGTGCAACGAAAAACTCCATACTTGTGGTTTGCTTACAGAAGGGTACCAGCATCTTCATTTGACAGCCCTGTGCTGAAACATGAGGAACAGCATGGTGCCTAGTGAAAGTTTAAATTGCCTGAACACTGGTGCAGTGTTCCTCAGCAGTACAAGAAAATTCCTCTCTGACAGTTCTTATAGGCAGCCATCTGTCTCCAGCTATTGCTGTGCCTCTGAATCTTTTAGCTGGAGACACAGCAAAGTCTTATGATCTTTCTTGCCCACTCCAAATCAAAAGGAAATGTATTTGATGTGTAAGGTATGTAGTTCAAGTTCACTATTAAGAAAAATATGTCTTATAAAAAAAAAGCATAGGCTAATTTTCTATTTCAGATGAAATTAGGATGTTATGTTAGGCAAGAACTTGGAGTAAGCCAGTTATCAAGGAAAGAATGTTTATGGAAGATCAGCCATAATCACTGGGACTGCAGGAACTGGCTGGATGACCTGGCTCATGAAACAGTCACCACTAATGTTGTATCCTTAAAAAGGTGAAAGAGGAAGTTGGCTGCCACAGATTCAAGTAAATAATCCATCAGCATTCAACTTTTACCATGGAACAGAAATTTTAGTAGGAGGCAAGGCCTCAACCTAGTTCTGAGAGGCAATTAGAAAGTGATGGTGAAGGTACATGGTGTCACGGCCAAAATGACTCAACTTAGTGCACTTAATGGAGAAATCCATATCTTTTCATTTCAAAATGTCATTTAGAATAACTCCAAGTTTAATCTTAAATGAAACTGAAGTTTTGGTGGAGCACCGAGAAATTATTCTGCTTTATGTAAGTACATCTTAATTAGTTTCATATGAGTTTTAATTTATGAATTTATACTAATAACCACGATGATTTTTACCTAGAATGAGCAAGTATCGTCTAATCTTAAACGCCATTCAGAATCTAGTTATGAGGTGGAGGAAGATGAAGTCAGCCTGAGCTAAATCAGATTTGAGAGCCAGGGCAGAATCCTGTCATTCTGTGTTATTAGGCATGGGCACTGTTTGTACAAAAAACACCTTTGCCAAGGTGACCCAAGTGCCACTGTGGTCATGCCATGCCTTGTCAGCTGAACTTCAGGAGAAGAGATTAGCACAAGCAGAGCACTGCTTCTGGCAAGTAAACTACAGACAGACCGAACTTGGTCCAGAAGGACTTTCTGTCTTCTCTGAAGCTTGGAGATGAAAAGTTTGGATGAGAAAATGGGAAAATGTTTGGACTTGACTTTGTCACATCCCGATAGGAGCGAGGTAAAATGTATTCTCTGATTCCTGGGTTAACTACTGAGAGTAGAGGATCCCTCCTTCTCTTTTAAATGCTGCACAGTTTGTCCTGGAGATAGGGTGTCTTACCAGGGGAATTATGTTAAATAGGAATATACAAAGTCGATTTTTCTATTACTCACGTCACCCTTCAGTGCCTCAGAATCTCATTTTCACTCAGCTTCTTTTCATGAAATCATATGTGAACATGGAGAACTCTCAGCATGTTTTTCCTGAGGTTTAGGGATATGAGTGACATTTTTAGTCTGACATTTGTACCTCATCACTTAAACATGTGTTTAGCCATAAACTTAACAAGCAGAGTCCTGATATGTCACCCTTGTATGATGTGTGGACCTGAGAGGCACACTGGAAATGGCTTCAAAGAGGAAAAAAGAGAGACACAGGAATAGGGCACTGGAAGATATCATCCATGATCCTAATTTAGTTTGCTGTTTAGATGGCAACGACAGAGCTTGTTTGCTGGATGAAAAACTGTTGCAGACTAAGATGATAATGACTTTTTTGGCCATGGTACTTGGAGCCACAAGGAATACCTACCTGAGATATCCCTCTCCCTTACAGCACCAAAAATACAAAGTGCTTCTTCAGAACATGTAAATTCAGCTGCAAGATGATACACATTTTTAAGCCCAGTGGGACAGAAGACACTCTGCTTAAATGAGACCAATGAGACAGGAGACACAGCTTCAATGGAGCTGCAAAGCCATGGCAGGTTAATTAGTCTTGCAATTCCGAATTAGAAAATTAAAGCTCCAAGGCTTAAAACCCAACCAACTAAACAAAACCGACAACCCCTTTAGAGAAAAAAAAAAGAAATACACTACAATTTTTTTTCATTTTGGTGTATGTGTTTTACCAATATTAGAAGGTGTCCATGCCACTATGAAATTAAAAATTTATACTCATTCAGGCTCAACAAAGCATTCCTCAGGAACTGAGAAATTTTGGGTATAAACTATTTGCCCACAAGAAATGGTAGAGTAGAGGTTTCTGTGCTTCCACTGACACCAGTAAAGCCAAACTCAATTCTTGGGTTTCCAGTTCTTGGCAGAAGTGTATTAGGTATGCTTGTGTCCTTGAAGCAGATGTTTTAGCAGATGTTCCAGTTCTATATATTAGGGTTGCTTATCAGCACTGAAGGTTTAACATGACACCAGCTTTGACCACATGTAGTCACAGTTAAGGGAGGAAAAATTGACATCAATGAGCAGTAATTTGTGTTTTCAGTTTTTGCCTACAACAAAATTAGGATATTGAATAATTATATTTATATGGCTGGGCACAGTCAGGAGCATGGCCTAGCTGTGCCTCTTTTCACACAGAAAAAAATGTTCCAGACAGTTTGCCATCTAAACCTTCAATTTTGTAAATGGCATATTTAAGTGCACACAAGAATCTTCCAACACAAAAACTATTTAACTATATTTAATGTTTAATTAATTAACATAGTAGGTAAGGACACAATTACAAAGCCAAGTAGATGCACAAGATACACAGATCAATCCTTTTAAGTCTAAATGGGATTTGAGAGGATATGTCCTCTATTGGCCAGTCAAGATTTAACAAGATCAGTATCTATCCCCCTTTAGTTCTACTGCTTCACAGTTCCATGTGAAGGTTTTTTGGTGTGCTAGGGTGGGAAACACCATCACCCAAACCAAAATGCATTTATACAAAAATATTTTCTTCCTTCTCCCTCTGCCAAGAGTGTCTCTCACTAGGTATAAAACTATGCCTAAAACAAGGAAAAGGTATTTCTAGATATTAGATTAACTAGTAAGCCAAGGTAGATACTGATGGCTATGTGATCATCCGCAGTCCTCAGTGTGGAAAACATGGTCTTTGCTGACCCTTTGAACTGGATGGTTAACAGGAGGAGGATGAGCTTTTGGAATTTAAGAAATAAGTCTTATAATGAGGATTTTGCTCCCAACTACCTGACCAACACAGACTAACTACAACGTATATGACACCTAATCTTCCCTGCTGTTTGGAACAAAATTAAGTGATGAAAGTTGGAATCATGCTTGTATACTGAACAAGCATTTAATACTGACAATCATATATGATTTCACGATTTTAAACAGGTTGAAAACATTATATGATAAAATTGATATCTATGTGAGGATTCTTCCGTATGTCTAAAAACCTTTTTGGAGCAATCAACACTTTCATTCCTTTAACCAATGTAATTAAACACTGGTAATTAAAACCACAGACTTTGCATTAGATACTGGACTAAGTTTATCTTGTGACTTCTCATCTGGTGTTTGTGACAGCAATAATCACGCTTCAGTACAGGATGCATTGCAAACCTCTCCAGATGAAACCCAAGAAACTGTTCTGTGACAGCCACGCTTGGTGTGATTGAGATGTCTGCACACCCAACATTAAGCTACTTAGGCTTATAAGCCAAAGCTTTTCCAGCCCCAAAGCCACAAATCCTTATCACTTTGTTTCACACCCTTTCTTCCTTTATTGTCTCCAACAGTAAGTTACAGCTGAGACCTTGTGTGGATTTTTGAGGGGCCATTAATCGCCTTGTTCCAGATTCTAACCTAAAGTCTTAATCACCATTTCCAAAAGCACGGAACTAAAGCACTGAATTCATTCACGATGAGTTGGATTTTTCTGACTGCAAGTAGAGTGTGTGAACACACTTGTTGCCATGTCAGTCTTCAGTGCTCACTTCTTTCTTGCTGAGTAATACTCACATAGGGAATTCTGCTGTACTACAAAATAGCCTTCTGTGAAGTCAGATTGATTACATACTCCTGTGCTATTACAAAATCACAAGAAATTCTGTTGGCTATCACAAGTAGAAAAGGTTCAGTGTATTTGGAAGGGGCAATCTGACACTGCCATGCAGTAATTAGTTTACAGTTAGTAGGTGCTGATGCCACTTTTTAGCATCCCTCCTCTTTGAAACAAAATAAAGCATAATTTCTTTGTATTAACTCCATAAAGACTCAGTGGGAGACTTGTAGATATCTTTATTGGAACAGTTACAACTCCATTTTATTACTTGTCATTTTCAAACAGATTTTCTTCTGTTACAGCCATTTACAAGGTCAGACTGTTTGACATACCTGGTTGATCAATCTTTTGTTCTGTTGGCAACAGAAATATTGACAAAAGACATATAGTCTTGACAACCTCATATGGAAGCTGGAAGTAATTGGGCTATTAAGAGATGGCAACCCCAAACACCCTTGATTTGTGGAATGCAATTCCTTCCCTATGACCTTTCCCCAGTCAAAGAGATAAAGAACTATCGCTTCTTTGGGCAAATTTAAGTCTCTAGAGTATTTTTTAAAATTACTGTACCTCACCTGAAAGAATCAATTGCGAGGTTTAAAATCACTCAGTTTTCTTCCTTACCTTTTGAATTTTTAGCCTTGCTAAAGATTTACTAATTACTTTTATAGAACACAGTATGTCTGAAGAAGTTCGGAAGTCTGTTACACTGATTTGCCACAATGTCTTTTGTGAAGAAAAAGACATAATGCTTGTTTTATTCAGTTATTTTTCCCTTCAGAAGATTTTCCCATAAAACTGCATGAGAGAGATAACAAAACTGGGATGTAAGTCAACTGAGATACCTCATGTTGGTAGAAGTCTCCCTGGGATAGACTGACAGAGTTAAAAACAGCAGAACGAGAAGGTGAAGGTTGGAGTAAAGGAGCAGGATCCTCTGTTTTTCCAAAGAGCTTTTTCTTTTGCTCTGTGTTTTTGTTTTTCCTGAAAATTCTGGTATACTGTAAGCATTTCAGCTTGGGAAGGAGTTATTAAGAAACAATTTCCTGGACTGGATAAAAATGAGACAAATTACTGAAGTTAAGTAATATTAAAATTTAGAAGTTATCTTATGGACATAACAGCAACAGTGAATTCTAGGACACACATCCTGCTCTGGATACTGGAAAAAAAACAAAACAAAAAGCCCAGAAAAAGGTAAGCATTCTTCTGCACCTCGTGACTGATAGGTTCAGTTCCATTTCAGGTTTCCAGTGCACAGACAGAGACTGAAATGAAATACCCCACATACAAAGGACTTCTACAAGTATGTGTTAACAATTAAAGATCTCAATCTTCTGCAAAGATCACAAAATCTTTTCAGGTTCTGTAGTAAAGTCCAATAGATTTGGTTAATTTTTCCCTTTTTTTTGAATCTTATACTCCTCAGGCATCTCTTAACCGGTGTTCACTTTTGTGTGTACTGTCCTCCCCTCTTCCCATTTCTCCTATTTAAAATAAGGTTTACTAGAGTTGCCCTTTGGAAATGAAGAAACTGTCCCCGATGTATTTTAAGAACTTGTTGCCTGTGCCCTGGGCACAGAATACACTGAGTTGGAAGGGACCCACAACTCTTGCCCTTTGGATGCTTAAATACTACGCAACGCGTTAATACCTCCTCACCCTCACTGGATGCCCTAAAGGCTGAACCCAGTGCCACCCTGCTCCCTCCCACCTTTGTCTTTACCTTGTCAGGTCTGTCTCCCTTTGTTCCCGGGCTTCAAAGGCCGGGCACACCTGTCTGAGGCACCTCCGAGCGCCTCCTTCACCAACCCGCCCCTTCGCCGCTGGAGCCGCGGGTTATTGGGTCCCTTCCTGCCGCCGGCTGCCGCTCAGATGGGGACAGGTGCACCCCGTTTTCTCGACTCCGAGGGGACTCTACGCCAGTGGCTGCTGTGGGATGCGATCCCCGAATCCCTGCCCTGGTCCCGATCCCGCCGCGGGATCGCTCCCAGCCCCGTTCAAACGGCCGCCGCCAGCCCGCGCCTGCGCACTTCACGCCCCGCCGGAGCTCAGGACAAGGCGAGGCGGCGAGGCGAGACTAAAAAACTACGGACCCCGTCATGCCTTGCGCGGCCCGCTCCCCACGGCCGGAGTTAGTGGGCCCCTCGCGGGGCACGCTGGGAGCTGTAGTTCCGCGGCGCTGGGTATTGTCTCTCCCCTTTCTCTGTCCGGGAACCCGACCGCCACCCCGCCGGGCGGGCGCCGTGACTGACAGCGCCGGGCAGCCAGTGGCCGCCGCGCCCTCAGGCCGAGCCCGGTGCCGTCTCCCCGGTGACCGGCGCAGCCGCTGCCTTGGCGGAGCAGCCACAGCCCCGGGGGACGGAGGTGAGTGGGTCCGAGCGGGGCAGCGCCCACCGCTGCCCGCCCAGCTCTCCCATCCCCCGCGCCGCCGAGCGCCCGGCCCGGGACCCCGCCGGGGTGCGGCGGGAGGAGCGGGGGGAGCAGATGGGCGGCGGGAGAGGGCCCAGGGGGAAGGGAGCGCGGCGGCGGGGGCCGAGGGGAGGGAGGGGAGAAAAGGCAGCCCCAGGCAGCCCCTGTGCGCGCCCCTCGGGCTGCGGCGCTGCCCGCGACCCCCGACGCGCAGCGCGGAGGGGCGGGCGGGCGGTCCGCCCGCGGTGGGGAGGTTCGGGGGGCGCTCCCTGAACTCCTGTCTTTTACCGCTTGATTTTTCAAACCGTCCCTGCGGGCTCAGGTGCCGCTTTCTCCCCTCCCAGCAGCTCCACCCCCCCGGGGAGCGGCTGCCCCAGTTAACGAGTAACCCCGCGGAGCGCTGCTCGGGGAGCGGACCCTGCACCCGACCCCCGCGGCGTCCCGGGTCGCTCCCCGTACCCGCGGGATGCCGCCCGTACCCGCGGGATGCCGCCCGTACCCGCGGGATGCCGCCCGTGCCCGCGGGATGCCCCCTATGTCAGCGGCTCGCCCCCCGTGCCCGCGGGATGCCCCCCGTGCCAGCGGGTCGGCCCCCGTGCCAGCGGGTCGGCCCCCGTGCCCGCGGGATGCCCCCCGTGCCCGCGGGATGCCCCCCGTGCCCGCGGGATGCACCCGGACGCCGCCAGGAGCCGCGGGATGCACCCAGGAGCCGGCACCCGCGGGAGCGAGGCTTTGGGAGCGGGTGTGCGGAGCTGCGGCGCATCCAGCCGTGCCCTTCCTGCCTTCGCCCCGGCAGAGCGCCCCGAGCCCTTCCCGGCCGGTCGTGTCCCTGAGCGGATCCCGCCTGAAGTGCTGCCCTTTCTTTGCGCGGCGCCCCAACAGTTCTGTAACGTGTTTGCAAGAAAAGAAGGGGGGGGGGGGGAAAATGCCTGACTGCCAAAAAAACCTTTTCCCCTTCTTAAATGCAGCAAATGAAACTGAGCTGTAAACGCATGACTGTCTATACAATAGCTTTAGAAAACTTTGTCCTTAGTCGCATGGCTCTTGTCAGACAAAACAGCGAATGTCCTATTTATGTTCCTTACACTTCGTACATCGACGTCGGTGTGAGAACAGTTTTTATTAACAACTACTTTTTAGCCTGCTTTTACTAATTACAGTCAGTATTTTTTGAATGATCACGCTCGGTACAACTAATTGTTTTCTAGCAAAGCAGTTGCTGCTGATACAGGGAACATAATGGTGTGTTTTGCCAATTCTGAAAAAAGTTTTTTTTTTATTAAAATATTGTCCTGCCCAAGTTCTCAAACAACTGGTAGCTGTCTTCTACAGGTTGTGCTGTTACATTTCTCGTGTAACTTGTCTATAAACATGTACCACATTTGAATAGTTAGTGGAATTCAAATTTTATAACTTCATTTGAGCTTTGTAGTTACTTGGCATCATTTGTGAAAGTCAGTTCACAATGATGCCTTAAGATGCCTGAAAGAGTGTCATCCATGCTGAAGAGTCGTTTGCATTACTTCAAGACGTGTGTGAGGGATGAGGGAACAGTCCCTCTCCTCTATGCACTTCCACTTTGCATACTTTATCCTTTTACAGTCCCACTATTGAAAAACAAAATTAGGCCAGACAGTTCTTTGCTGTGTCTCTGCACATTAATATGGATCCTGTAGTGCTGAGTATCAGCTCATTTGCAAAGGCTTTTTGAAAGGAACTGGTGGTCAGTCAGGTAGTCTTAAACTTCTCATGCTCCCTCACTGCCCTCTGTAACTTGAAGGTTAGACTGTAACAGCAGTGTGCCTTCTGTTTCTGTTCTTTTTGTTGCTATGAGATAACAAGAGCAGAAGCAGGAAACAAACCGCCTCTTTCCCTTGAAAGTAAGCAAATAAGTGTTATTTTCTTTGGAGTGGAGGGTTTGAAAATGACATGAAAAGCCAGCATGGATATGTAAAAACATTACATACAGAAATGCAATGTTTGTGGGCTAAAGTACAATCCAACTGTAACTGGTATTTTTGGTGGTTTATACCCCACGAATAATTGCTTCAAATGGTAGACCAGAATGTGTGCTGGCAGAAAACTCAGATGTTTCATTTTGTTTTGCAGTTCTATGACAAAGCTGATGTATATGGGCAAATTATGTTATTTCACATACGTGTATATATTACTGTTTTTGTCTGAAATGTTCTATG
The DNA here is from genome assembly GCF_009829145.1 of Chiroxiphia lanceolata. Classification (NCBI taxonomy): domain Eukaryota; kingdom Metazoa; phylum Chordata; class Aves; order Passeriformes; family Pipridae; genus Chiroxiphia; species Chiroxiphia lanceolata. The sequence goes on from NC_045640.1 coordinate 10,306,051, forward strand.
AAATATTTTGTAGTTATAAAACCACAAAGCTTTATCTCAGTGCAAGTAAAATGATGTCTGTTTCACTACATTTGTACTTTGTTTCACATTGGAGATACTACACATTTTGTAATTTATTACAGGAAAAGGTTTTTCAGACATATTATTACTTTGAAACTGTGGAAGTTTGTGCCACTTCTGTGCCATATCTCTTCAGCTCCAGGCTTCAAATCTGCAAAGAAATTAAAAGAAAACTTAGGCAATTAGATAATTTAGTTTTGAACTAGTTTGTTAACAGTTTGTCAGTCAACAAATCTCTGTTGGAATATCTTTGCTTATGAGAAACACTATTTTTATAACTTTTCCATTTGCCTGTCACACCATTTTTGCAGAGAAACATACTTGATTACTGAAGGTTCTTGTAGAAGAGATACATTTGTCCTTTGTCTTGAAGTTTCCTAGATTTAGTGAACTGTTCTTTGTCATGGTTGAAATTGGCACAAAAAATGCACAGTAATATTCAGGTACTGAGGGAGGGAAGAGGTGATTTTTCCAGTGAAGTAACACAGTTTTATTCTTTGGTTGGTATTTGTTTTGTTTCATTTTGTTTTTATTTTAGTGGATATACACATTAATAGCAAACCCCCTTTAATGTTGAATTACTTCCTAACTTTAAACTCACAAAAGTACATAAACATATCAATAGGTGGAAGACTTCACACCTGTGGAAAAACATCGTTAGAGAAAAGTAATATACCAGCAGCCTGCTGTTTTGCTTTTATAATTGTCAGGTTTTTGAATGATGTTCCATTATCAGTGGTTATCATCTGAAACAAATGCTTGATGTGTAAGGAGCATAGGTTTGGAAGGCAAATAGGTAAAATGACTTATGAATAGAATTAAAAGGAACCCTCTCTTAGCAAATGTGGAATTGTGAGGTAAGACAACACTGGGGTTTGCTTCTTCCCAAGAGCACCCTAACTAAATTTTCATTGTACATTTTTTTTTTATAGTGGCATTTAGGGTACTTTTTTATAGAATAGAAAGATAGCTGGAAAGATCTGGTTTTTTTCATCAGCTACTTCAACATTACAATATTGAATCTTAATTTTTTTAAGTAACAACTGCTTTTTATTATATTTTTATTATATTTTTAGAATGAGTTTATTTATAATCCCATGCTCTTTTAATTGTTTCCTTTCCTCCTGCAAGCTAGTAGTGCACTTTTAGGTGCCAGATACTACAGACCATTATGTTAGGTTAGCAGCAGAATTTTGGAGGGTACCCAGGGGACACATTAGGCTATTCTCCAGACAGTTGAGAACAGAAATATTCACTATAAGGCAAATTAAAACATATATATATTTACGCTCCTAGATAGCAGGTTTTTATTTACTGATGGGCATTTATTAGTTCATTTTTTTGGTTGGAGAACTACCTCTTGAAATGTTTAATAATTATTCTCAAAAAGTACCAGACCTACTTAGAGATAACTGAATGCACAGTGATATCTTAGTTCCCAAGTTTGGCCTCATCAGGAAAGGGTCAAACTTCATTTAAGGCATGAGAATGGATGCAAGTTGAGGGGTGTCTCTTACAGCAATGTAAGAGTTAAGTTTGGTTAAATGTTTGCAAAGCATGTTCTTATGTTATGATTTCCATTCAAAGGTTAAGTGTGAAGTTTCATTACTTCTTACAGTTAAGGGTTTTTTTGTCTAAAATTGTAGGAAAACTGTTGCTAATGAAGCTAGATAATTGCTATATTAAAACAATTTGCAAAAACCATACTACGTTGAACAGTCACAGCTGCACCGTCAAGACAAAAAACCTAATGTCTCTTTGTTCAAAACATTACACACTAAACCCCAAAAGTAAAGCCAACAGGATGTCTTCTAATATCTTGAAGGCTGTCCTGTTTTGGGTTTGGAAGGGTCCTAAGGGAATTACATCCCGTAGTAGAGTATTTAGTGGAATATTCAAGCAAAGAGAGTGGTTTTTTAAACTTCATAATCAAAGAGCTCATAGGTACTTAAGTAGTGAAGACTTTGATCCTAAAGTTTATTTTGGTTTTGGTTTGGTTTTTAATTGGTGAAACTTTTGAAATAATTGCCCTTCTATTTGTTCTAACCCAGGCGGAAATACTGTGAAAGTAGTACGCTGTGGATTGAATCACATTCTGAGTGTGGGTTTTTTGTTATTTCTGTAACTGAGAACAATGTCAGAAGGATTTCTTAATCATTTTTCTTCCATGCAAGTAGTGGGTGGGACACCACTAATTTAGCCATTTAGATGTGATAAAGAAATGTGTTGTCTCTGTGTGTATGTGTATATATATTTTTATGTGTGTGTTTTTATCTAAAACGTTGCCCGCATTTTGCCCACATATGCAAGATACTTGCTTTCAAGTACCTTACACGCTTTAAGTATGTTACCATGTGACTGAGTTATGAATAAGCCTGTGGACCAACTCAGAGCTGTAATTATTTTCAGAGTAGTCTTCCATCATCCCCATATCACCACTGACGAATCAGAGCTCAAATCAGTCCAGCAGTTTACCCAGGCAGCCTCATCTCCTCGGGTGGTAAGATTGACGGAGAGATAGACAACAGATTAGCAAAGGCATATAGTGCTTTTGGAAAGCTTCATAAAAGAGTTTGGCAAAATAAACACTTGAAGAAAAGTACAAAGATCAGTGTTTACAGAGCTATTGTGCTGTCTACTCTCTTATATGGATCTGAATCATGGGTCATCTACCACCACCACCTGCGTCTCCTAGAACGCTTCCATCAACGCTGCCTCTGCACAATCCTAAACATCCACTGGTCAGATTATGTGACCAACACATCTGTTCTAGAACAAGCAGCAGTCACAAGTATTGAGGCCATGTTACTAAGAACACAGCTGTGTTGGGCAGGGCACGTCTCAAGGGTGAAGGACCACCGCCTCCCTAAGATCTTGCTTTATGGTGAACTTGCCACCGGCTGCCGCACGAGAGGAACCCCAAAGAGAAGATACAAGGACTCCCTGAAACATCTCAGCCTTGGCCATATTGATCAACATAACTGGTCTACTCTGGCCTCCAATTGGGAGGTCTGGAGACACACCATCTATAACGCTGCTGTTTCCTTTGAGAACGCCCACAGGATCACCCTTGAGGAGAAAAGACAACACAGAAAGAATTGTGCCTTGCAGAATATACCTCCTAAGGAGTCTTTCTGCTGTGCCTTTTGCAACCGGACGTGCCTGTCTCGTATTGGCCTTTTTAGCCACCAACGCGTTTGTAACAAACGTGGGTAGAGCCCTTCCCAAATCTTTGTTCACGAAGCCCAGCCATGAGTTCTCACTTGCTCAGATGGAGTTCGTTGTGATTTTATGTAGCTGTAGTCCTGTGGTTATTTCTGTCAGTCATCCTCCAGACCTATGGAGGGGATAGTTTCAAAAGTTGAACAAGTTGTCATTTTTTTAATTTGTGTTAAGACATTTTTATGCATTTTAACCTGCTTAGTGGAAGAAATTTCTCTAAAACAATGGAATTTACCCAGAGTATATTTAGAACAAGACATCCAGACTTCAGTGTCAACACCAAAATGTAATGAAATCTACTATTTCTTGCTGTTCATGTAAAGCTGCTTTATATTAATTCTAAAGTCATGACTAGATTAACACTGGCAGCATGTGGAGTTCCTTCTTTCTCACTCTTGTTTTTTTTTCTTTGAATTTTTAAGCTAAACTAAAACACATGGATGTTGGAATGACTGATTGAAATGCATTTTTACAGTGTTTGCTTTCTGACAAATTGGTTTTGAATAGATTAATTGCTTGGTGTAACAGCAAATCTGATCTTGGATCCCTTTGGTCTGATCCATGACTGAGTGCCCATTTGTTGTTGCACATGTAACTGAAATGTGTGTAAGAATGTTGAAGTATGAGATACTTTAAGCTGCCCTTACAGTCAGTCAGTGGAGAGATACAGGCAACTCTAGGGGCAGTTAATCTGTTTTACAGGGGTACATGTGGTACCTGTTTTTATACATTGAATGTTAAGGGTTGAGGTGTAGCTGAGTGGATAGACACGAGCTCTCATTTTGATGTTGCTGGGAAAGGATAGATGAGCTTCATCCAGGATTTTCACTGCGCTGTAAAATGCAGTGGTATTGCAATGGTGCAGTAAGCCAGAAGTTAACTGAATAATAGATGGGGGGGGGTGTTGGGGAGGACATAACATGCTGTAATATAAAAACACTGACTGGACATCAAAAGACTTAGGTTCTGTTCTTTGCCATTCAGTCACTTTGTCATTTTGGACAGCCACTTTATTTGGATTTGCTACTCCTTTCTCATAGGTAAAATTAAGACTGTGGTACCTGTTATTTTCAAATTGTTTTGAGTGTTTTGTTAATTCTCTAGCAATAGGTTTTGGTAGAGTTCATTAGTAATATTTCTGAACAGTAAAGGGAATACTGGGTACTAAAAGCCCTGAGATGTGATTGAGAATTAAAATGTCTTTTTTCTTTCTTTCTTTCTTCAGGACTTCATCAGGCGAAGGAGTGATGCTCTTGAAACATGACAAAAATCTGGACTGAATAAAAGTTTTCCTATTGCAGGAATAAAATCCAAAATGTATAGGCCAGGGGAAACAGTCAAACGTCGACTCAACATGCATGCTCCTCCACGGATAAGAAGTGTGGAAGTTGCTAGAGGAAGAGCAGGTTATGGGTTTACCCTTTCTGGACAAGCTCCTTGTGTTCTTAGTTGTGTGATGAAAGGAAGCCCTGCAGATTATGTTGGACTTAAAGCAGGAGATCAGATATATGCAGTTAATGAAATCAACGTGAAAAAAGCCTCTCATGAAGATGTAGTGAAACTTATAGGAAAATGTTCTGGAGTCCTGCACATGGTCATTGCTGAAGGGATTAGTCATCTAGATTCATGTTCGAGTGATGAAGAAGTTGGTTTTTATGATGGGAAGGGGTGGCTGAAACCCAAACCTGACTCTAAGGCTCTGGGTATAAACAGAGCAGAGAAAGTTGTTGAAGAAATGCAGTCTGGTGGCATCTTCAACATGATCTTTGAGAATCCTGCTCTTTGTGCTGGTAACTCAGATAATTCTGCACCAAAACAAAGATCATTTTCAGTTTCTGCTGCTATGAAATTTGAAACTGGCAATGAAAGTGTGAGCAATCCAAACCTACTGTCAAAGGAAGAAATAGCCAAAGTCCTGAGTGATGATTCGGTTTTTAGACTTGGACTGGAGGGCGCAGAAGACTTTGGATTAGATGCAAGCATTTTAAATGTTGCCATGATCGTAGGTTACCTGGGCTCAATCGAACTTCCTTCAACGACCTCGAATTTGGAAAGTGACAGTTTGCAGGCTATTCGTGGATGCATGAGACGTCTGCGGGCAGAACAGAAAATCCATTCCCTGGTGATGATGAAGATAATGCATGACTGTATTCAGCTCTGCAGTGACAAATCAGGTGTCGTGGCAGAATATCCTGCAGAGAAACTGGCATTCAGCGCTGTTTGCCCAGATGATAGAAGATTCTTTGGACTAGTTACAATGCAGACAAATGATGATGCAAGCTTGGCTCAAGAAGATGAAGGGGTTCTGAGGACATCTTGCCATGTTTTTATGGTGGATCCTGAATTATTTCATCATAAAATTCACCAGGGTATAGCAAGACGTTTTGGACTGGAATGTACAGCGGATCCAGATACAAATGGCTGTCTAGAGTTTCCAACATCATCTCTACCTGTTCTGCAGTTTATTTCTGTCCTGTACAGGGATATGGGGGAACTGATTGAGGGAATGCGTGCAAGGGCTTTTCTTGATGGTGATGCAGATGCTCATCAAAATAATAGTACAAGCAGCAACAGTGATAGTGGAATTGGAAATTTCAACCAGGAAGAAAAGAATAATAGAGTTCTGGTGGTTGATTTAGGGACCAACCCGAGTAAACACATTCCTAACAGCCTATGGGAAAATCCAGTAGGAAGGGGACAAAATCAGCCTGCTTCCCACTGGAATGGCTTCTGTCACGAGCAAGAGGGAAGCATCCCTTTAGAAGTAATACAGAATGATAAGACCCAGAACGTAAGCAAACACTTAAGTCCTTCTGCTCGTATTGAAGTGCCGTTGGTTTCCTCCCGAAATTCAGTACCCCCATCAAAGAAAAATGCTGCAGGCACGGGCAATCAAAGGTGGTTGCCTGTGCATGTGTTACAAGAATGGCAGCATGGAAATGCCAGCGACCAGGAGTCGTACACGGATTCTACGGACGGCTGGTCAAGTGTTAACTGTGGAACCCTTCCCCCACCAATGAGTAAGATTCCAGCTGACAGATACAGAGTCGATGGCAACTTTGGTCAGCCTCAGCTAAAATCTCACAAAAATGAATGGTCTAAGAAGATGTTTTGCATTCAGAACAAATTTGGCGCTCCCCACAGTATTAGGAAGTCTAAAGAGGATAAAAAGGTAAGAATATGTTGACATTGGTTCCTAAAAAAACCCCAAAAAACCCCACCCAAACCCATCAGTCTATGGTACTTTTACACCATAATATTTGCATACTAAAATGTAAACATGTATTATATCATTTACAAAATTTCAGATGAAGGAAATAATATGGTTCTTTCTTGTTTGCAGAGGCGTTGCATATTCCTCTTTAATTTAGTGCAGCTCTGGAATTGTACTTCTGCTGGAAGTGTTGTCTGTTAGTGTTTTCTCACATTTCTTCTTGTCTCTTCATTGTTTCCAAATGTTGCAGTGGCATTGCAATGAAAGGAGACATGACAATTTAGCAACTTCAGTTTCTTTTGACCTCCAGCAGCAAAAGAATGGAAACAGTCTGGATCTTAAGTCTGGTTCTTTTTTGTAGAAGACTGGCTTGCAAATGTTATTTTATCTATCTAATCTATGGTATCTATTTTTATAGAGATGTAGTCTAATCATTAGTCAAAAACCTGGGTTATAGACTTTTAGTTTTAACTCAATAAGACTATTTTATTACAAAAATTGATTCCAGCAAACCTCTCAATATAAGTAGCATTAAAAACTAACATCAAAAACTATACCTTAGTGGTAGGTCACAAATCTAACATTCTGCCAGTAACCTGTAGTTCAAATTTTATTCCAAATTACTGGATGAAGTAGATGAAGCATTTACTTGTTTTGTCTATATTAGACAAAGTGAGGCGATTACAAAAAAAAAAAAAGGTGTGGGAGGAGTATCCAAGTATACAACATGATTACATACTGTTCCCTTTGTGACATACACATTTTGCTGTTGAGGGAACTAATCTCTTGGGAGTCTGTTGTTGATAACTGGGATTTTAGTAAAGGGGAGGTCATTGGTCCAACACTAACAGAATTAGTAGCAATGTTGTATCTGAAACATTTGCTGACTCCAGGGAAAGACAGAACTTTGTAGTCCAAATTAGTCTTCAAGAAGCTTTGTCAGTCCATGACAGGAAGTTTTGCTTATATGATTGATTCAAATGTCCATCATGCTATCCAAATGTGTTTTGAAAAAATGTGGCTTTTTTCACCTGATTAAAAATATACAAATGCTACTCAGGTTGATGACAGTAGAGGTTCATTAGTTGTTTCATACTGTTACAAACAAAGTCTTTGCAGTGCTGTGACAATCAGTCAGACATTTTGGGTATTAGATTGCAGAACTTCAGAATGTTTTGATGTGAAAAGAGGAGTTATATTGCTTTTTCTGCACTGTGAAGCTAAAAACTTGCACATATGTTCTTTTGTATGCTTTTTGTGCTGAAAATAAAAAAAGTAAAGTAGTATATAGAATAGTTATACACTAGTGTATTGTGAAGGTGAAGTGACTGCTATAGGCAGCAGTTTTCCAAACCCACAATGATGTATTAAATTTCATGTGATCTTAAATACAAAGTGATTCACACTTTCAAAAGGCAAATAGAAACTATCCAAACAGAAACACTAAATTTGTAAACATTACCCACCCAAATGAGCTAATAATCAATTCTATCTGCTACCCTGAAGATTACATGCTTCATGATCTCTGCTAATGGACCAAGGAAAAGACCTCTTTATAGGCAGCACTTGGTACAGATGCATTGTTCCCAAGTGCTCTTTGGAAACTGGACCAGCTGCATTGGATGCTGCTGAAATTCCTTCAAGGTCTCTGTAACAAATTTGTGTTAGCAGTGTTGTCCATGATAGTAATATGGATTGCATTTTTTCAGAAAAAATTATTTTGTGGAAATCACAAATATACTAATGAAAATCTCATAGAAAATTTCATACTTTAAGATGAAAGATGTTCTATATGTGGGCAAAGAGTAACAATGTTTCACCTACTGTATCACTCAGATCAGCATAAACCAACACTAAGTATCTCAATCTTCCCTTTTAAATCTATTTACTAATAAAATAGACATTCTGTTCTTTGATTAATAACAAATTTCTTTGAAAGAACACATTTAAAATGTTCCTACACGGCTTTAGCATTTAGTGTCTTCATTAAGGCTAGAGAATGTCTTTTGCACTTTAGTGTTGTTTTCCAGTATTTTTGAAGGCTGTCGAAACTGATGAAAAAAGCTTAGGAAGGTTATTCGGAGTAAGGCGCAGAGATGAAGTTGTACAATGTTCTCATCTTGAATCTGTAATGAAAATAGTCAGGGGATGTACTTTATTGGTGAGCATACCTCCATACTTTAGGTACTGCAGAAATAGGGAAAATCTGTTTTTGCATCTTAGAGCACTAGTTCACTTTCATAAGAGAGTGATATTCAGAAATTCAGATTCTCTTTTTTCTTTGTGTGAAGAGAAAAGTTAAGACTGCCTATTCCAAACCATTATTCAGGTGGGTTCTAGAAAACTACACATACTCAGCTTCCTGTGACCTTTTTAAGTGCTAAGGACTTATTTTACACAGCATGCTCAGACTCATTCCAGTCACGGAATAAAGTATATGAAGTGGCTACATGGGAGTAAATTCATATTTTTACAACCTAGTGGCTTAGTCTAATGCTTCATTTGGCAGAGCAGTCTTTAAATTGCTTTTAATTAAGGTGAGTTTTTTGTCCTTTACGTCAATACTGAAGGTAATATATCCTGAGTGAGACTGTATGGAAGCCACTAGAGGGAGAAAAGGTTACCAAAGCTAGAATTTTTTGTGATGAAATCTCTACTTCCATATTATATACTGTCTACCTTGGAGCTTTCATTACACGAGTTCCTGGATGCACTTCTGCACTAGCAGAACTGCTGTGCAGCTAAACAGTGATGATCACAGCATGTAATTCTGAAAAATACATTGTATCATACAATACTAGTGGGGGGTAAGATGGATCTAAACTATTTCCAGATTTTATAGCTACACTTACAGGAGCAGATGTGAGAAAGCGTTAGTGCACATATCTGTTTAAAATTGCACTTTCAGAACTGAGGCTGGGAAGTGTTTCTTGTGGGTAGGAATGGATATGGTGTTTCAGACTTCACAAGGAAGGAAATACATTTTCTGAGCTTTGTTTTCCCTTTAGTGATGATGTTTTCAGCTCAAAAAGTAGAATTATGGTTAATTCCGTAATAATTGGCAAACCCACTTTTAAAATATTAATTTTCTTTACACTGCTCTAAAGCATTTTAAAATTCAATATAAGTGTGAATAGTTGAAACTAGTTAAAAATGCCTGATTTGGTTGCTAGTGAATAGCATGAGGTTTTTTGTTTTGCTTTAAAATGTTCTAAGAGAATATCCCGAAATTACTGAACTCATACTTTCAGAAAAGCTGTATATCTATTTTTAACTCTTAAATGGTTTCTAAATGGTGTCTTTTAAAATATTTTTTTTTGTATGTGGGAAGAGGAGAACTAAATCAGGGAAATTTTGATTCTAATGCACGTCTTCTGAGTGAGATTTACTGGAAGGTGCCTCTGGCCCTGTGCACCTCTAAAATTATTTCCTGTACTAAATTTCACATTTCTAGTGTTTCTTAAAAGTGTCACATGAACAGATTTCTACTGAAGCATCTAATGAGAATTTTTTGTAGTCTTCTTGACTTCTGTAGGTCTTAGACTGAAAAAAGTAGTGGGAGGCCTGATGATGTTGCTGAAATTCGCTGAGAAGTCAGCGCATGGAAGGCAAGGTGCCTTTCAATCTGGGAATGACCAAGGAAGATTTCTGGTGACAAGAAGCTTCTGAATTGTTTTAAGACTGATGCTGGGTAGGAGTGTGTAGTCTTGTGAGGTCTATAAGACTAACATAAGAAGAGCCTGGTTATTTTTTCAGTGGGAATAGAATAATTCCTGCTTTTCTGTTTGTTATTCCATTTGCACTGTGCTGCCTTTGCTGTTGCATTGCTATTTTCACCTTTTTTAGCATCCTGCTGAGTTCCAGTCACTTACCTACTCACTCTTTTTGCATAATTTTTGGGTGACGCAAATGAAAAGCAGCATAAGCAATATGAAAACATCAGGGGATGTTAGGATTGGCAGGGGACTTGAGAAATTGCCGAAAAGGGAAGCATTCCTTTCCCTCTAGACTAAATTAATATAATACATTTGATTTTGTTCAACCCTCACTCTCTGTTTTCAGGCTAGTGCCTGGCCAAAGATATGTCTACCCATTACTGTTTTAAATTAAGTTTTACTGGGAAAATACTCTTTTTTCCACTGGAAAGCTCCATAACAGTCAGTTTTAGTCTTTAAGTTCTTTCTCCTTGAGAACAGAACCCTAGGCATTGACCTCTCACCATTCTTTAAAAAAAAAAAAAAAAAGTTTGTTTTGATATTGTGGCTGTGAGTATAACATTGAAGATCAAAAGAGGTTTTACAACCTGAGCCTGATAACTAGCAGTTGGGTAGGTTTATTCCAAGTGAATATGACAAATATGACAAATTACATTAAAATGTAATTAAAAAGCTTTTCAAAAATTTGGGTATTGATTTTTAGAAACCCTTTCTGTTTCACATTGTTGCAAGACTTCTATCTTGACCACATTATTGTTTGTGCTAATGAAAAGTGTGAATTTGTGACTGGATCATATTTGTAGATCTTAAAGGAAGACTAAATAGATAATCTCACTATCTGAGACTCACTGGACAATAGTACTGCAAATATATATATATATATGCACACACACATATATGTATTCTAAACTATAGAATGTATCAACTGCTTTGAACCCTCATAACTCAAGCTACTGAAAATATTGTAAAAATGTAGAAGAGAGAAGACAGATATGCAGTACTGTGGGGTTCGCTATATTATATAATATAATATATAATATATTTCCTGAGCAACTATTATATATTATTGTTACTCTGTTTTGATTAGAAGTTTAACTGTAACTACTTCAGAGTTGTCTTTGTTTCCAAAGCAAGTGTTGCAGAAGAAGAAATGCTGGTAAGTTAAAAATGGAATTTTTTTGGGGGGTGAAAATTTGTAGTTTGCTACAGATCCAAGAATTGCAGTTTTTTAATGTTGGTAACTGGATGGTAAACTAATTGCAAAACAGATATTTTAGATGCAAAAACAATGTTGGCAAAGCTGTGTGGTTCCCATATTTGTTTTTTGTTGTATAATTACATGTTTTTTTCCCTTTCCTTTATAATTCTGTTTGCTCACTAGCTTAAATTGTTCTACCACAGCTGTTTATAAAGCAGAATTAATGGCAGCTGGATTGCTATTCTTATGCAGTACAATTTAATATTACCCTTTGGAATTATAGGCTTTGAGATGTACGTATATACCTTAAAGAGAACTCAACTGAAATCCCAAACACCAAGCTAAATCTGAGAATGTACTAATGTGAGTTAATCTGCAAAGAGGCATTTATAGGAAATAGGTCCTCTGATACATTTTGCTATGAGAAAATGAAAAGCAATTACATGTTTAGTACTTTCATTCAGCCTTTTCATGTGTATTGTAGTCTTCTAAAATTATTTTTAAAAATGGTCAGTTCTAGGATCTTTAAAATGTATGAAAAGTTAAAATAATTTGTGTGCTAGAAAGAAATTAGTGTGGAGAAAATAGCACTGAATGAATTGAAATAATGAAAAATGGTTTAATTTTTACATTTTAAACATAAAAGCTTTGAGAGAAGAGATTATACAGTTATTGTCTGTACAAAGATAGATCTGAATTCCTTGCAGTTGAGAAGATTTAGAGAAGAAAAGGAGCTGTAAAATACCAGTTCTTCACTGGAAAAATAGATCCATATGGAATAAAGGTCTTTAATTAACAAAAATAAGTATGGAATTTCTAAAACTTATCTGCAGTGGTACTTTTTGGCATTCTTGATATCACTTGATTTATATATTCCACAGTTTAATAGTGTGGAAAGAGAACACCACATAATTGTACTTTCCATATAGTTTCATTTCATACCTGCTAATATTTGTCATGAGAAATACTAACAATATTACTCTCTTTTTATTTTCTCTTAGTGATTCTATTTTGTTTTAAACCTTAACCACCATTAACTTACTTTCCAGTCAGAAATCAGCTTATTCTTCTACTTTCCAAACGTTTTTTCATAATTGTAATATAATTGGTTGCTCTAATATTATTTTTGAGATGGGTTGACCTGAGCTATAAGCAGTTTTAAAAATGTGTGGGCAGGTAATGTATTCAGAAAGCTTATTTCTTGATTTCTTTTGCTTTTCTGATGATTCCTGATCAGAATTTTGATTGCTACTGATTATTGGTCTATACTGATTTAATGTTCCCAGCTAATGCCTACCTAAAGTTCAAGATGATTTGGAGCCAGTTATGTTGTCTGTAATTGTAATTTTCTCCATATTTTCCCCTAGTGTACTAAGGTCTTTCTGTTCCTCTGCAGTTTCCAACTAACAGGCTTCCAACTCATGTAAGATACTATTATCTAGTTATACTGAGAAAATGATCTTACTATTTAATCTGCATTAATAACATCAACATTTATGTGGTTTTTTTTTCTTGAAAAGGGATTAGGATGGTACTGAAGTGTAGATGGTCAGTGTTTTATGCCTAATATCCTTAGTATGGGAGACAAGCAATAAATTTCATTTACTTGGATGTTCAGCATGACAGCACAGTCTCTTTTCTGTGTCTTCTGGGAGTGCATAGAGATCTTACATGAAATTTTACATCATTCTTGATTGTATTATGGGTCAAACTGCCATTCAAAATGCTACTGTAATGGTTAGAAGGCAGTGAAATGTGTCATTATCATCTGATTAGTAAAGAAGTATTCTTAGAAGTGATCAAATCTACTGACCAGTAATGGTGAATAATAGCATTTGAAGTCTTTCTCATACTGGTGTCCCCCAGCCACGCCCCCTCAAAAAAAACCAAACGAAATAAAAACCAGACCCAAAACCATTGCAGGATTTGCAGTGTATTAAAACCTGTGGAAAAGCTGAGAGTAAAGTTTGAATCATGCTAGACCTTTTTAATTAACCCTCTCCTACCTGATCCAGTTTTGTGAGGTGATGTCTGTCCATGATGATGGCAGCAGTGTAGGGCAGCCTGAAGGGCGTTAGTTTGTTGTGGTTTTGCCCACAGCACATGGAGCCTTCTCTATCAGCTTGTACTCCAGGACTTACTACTTCTGTTCCTGTTATGGTCCAGGGATCTGGACCACAGCCAGTTCTTTTCCCAGTTCCCTCCCAGATTCCTCTCTCTCTTTCAGGATACGAGTGGCCCTGACCGAACATATCCCATATTTCAATCCATCCTGTTCTCAGGCCCCACAGACCCTCATTTTACAAGTCCTGCAAGTTTCACTGTCAGTTTTGGGTGGGGAGCAGGTGACGCTGATGGGATGGGTAAAAAAGGGGGGTCGTGGCCTGCAGACTGCTCTGCAGTGCTGCAGTGGGGCGGTCCCTCAGCTAACAGGACTCATAGTCAGGAGAATGGGTGCTTAGGGATGGTAGTGGACAAGAGAGGAAGATACAGCGACATCTTCCAGAGCAGGGTTTGAGACTAATAGTGACAGCAGAATAATATTTGCCTCAACTATTTTTTTTTGTGTGTGTATGATCCTTTCACTATTGAGATTTTGTGCACTGACTATATTGGCATTACTGTGGCATCCCTGTTTCCCATCCCTTTTCAAAAAGGTCTAAATTAGAAACTTTCTTTCTGAAGTCTCAACCTGCATTTTTTATAAAGATGAACTGCTGATCCAGACTGACCCTTCTGCTGCTTAACAGCCGAGATTAAGTTTGGCAAGTTTTGAATATCTGCAGAAGTTTCAAATTATATGATCAGTGTATCTGGGTTCCAAACTGTTATGCATTTTACCATACAAAGTCATACAGTCAAACCTAAGCTTCAATAGCTGGAAATAGGAGTAGGACAAATTAAAATTTGATGATTTTATAGTTAGTATGATTAAGCTCTGTGACACATAGAATGTACCAAGTTCTATATTAGTTGAGCTCCCTAAACTGAGACATTTTAAATGGTGGTTTTCCTTTTTTTTTTTGGTTGTTTGCAATAGCATCTCATTTGTGAAGATAAGCAACCTCCTTTTGTTATGTGCTTTTAGAGGCAATTTTAATAAAAGTTAGTAGTCAATTGACACTTGTACAAATGCTCAAAGACTCAGAGAGTTTTTGTTAAAAATTTAATTCATTCGACTTTTTAGTATAGGGAGATGCTTACCTGGGGAGTTGTCTTTCTGGAGCAGGATGGCCAGCTGCTGGTAGTGATGGCTGTTTCTGTTGCAAGTATGGTTTAGATGGATTGTATAAAACTCCCCAAACTGTTGTTGTGGTGAACTTTTCTAATCCAGCCAGCAAACAGTTCTAGGTGAACATTCTTGCATGTGCATGGTCCTTTTGTGTTCTTTTAAACAGTCAGGACAAAGAATAGTACACTTGTTCCACCTGAACAGGAGGAGGAATATTTTCTGTCAAAATTAGCACATACCAGTAACGATATTTTTGTCTTTGAGCTCTTAGAACTTTGTCCATGACATTCAATTACTTTCTTACAATTTTTTGGTCGAACATTTAAAAATATAAAACTATTTCACTCATGTGCCTGTGAATCTTGTGAGATTAACTTTTGTTGTGAAACAGTTTTGAAAGCATTTGAAATCATGCTTTGTAAACATGGAGGAGCAAGCTTGTGAGTGTTTTTTTAACTTTTTAGATTAGCTTCCCTTCTTATATTTTATCTTTCCTTCTTGCTGCTCTTCCACAGAGCTGCCAAAATCTATCCCGTAAGATTTAGCCCCTTTAGTTTCCTCTCAAGATCACAAACTGTAATGTGTTTTCAATGAAAATACTAAATTTGCTAGAAGCTGGCCTAAAGCCTCACAGTTTTTCTTTCTCCTTTTTCCCCCTTTCAGGATTCCTGTTGCCAGCTCACTCTATTCTGTCGTTGTCAGGGATGCCTGAACTCCTAACAAAAATCTCCCCCTTCCTTAGCCTCTTGTACTCCAAGAGCTGCCAGTGTCCTCTCCTCACAACCCCCTTCCTGCACCTTCACTATAAAACTTGTTCCAGAGGAGAGGAATCTCATTGTTTTATTAGTAATATCCAGATGCTTATTAGTAATACCCAGACAATAACTGTAGAGAGACACAAAGACTATTTAGTAGAGACACAAAGACTATTTAGTAGAAAATGGAAATTTCAGGTTGTTACCTATGACAACTTGTTACAACATGATAACAGTCGATAAGTGCATTTGCTAGAATGTGAAAGAGCATGATACAGCTCATGCCATAGCTGGGAATTTCTTTAAAAGGATTGAAGATGTTTTCTAAAGGTGTTTGGTTTCTTTGGGTTCTGAATAATTGATAAGGTTTCATCAACTTGCTTCTGTGCACTCAGGCTCCAGGTTAGAGTATCATATTGGCTAACATAGTCTCACCTTGCGTTTCTTTGGTTGTACCAGCTTAAAAGAGTTCCTGTCGTGCTCAGGACAGAGTTGGCAGTGAATATCATCGGTTGTGTTGGCGTGACTGTCTGTGGATCTGCCTTAGAAATAGGATTATTTCATTTGATAAATTATAGTTTACTATTAGTGGAGATGAGGGGACAGCCTGCTGCAATTTGTGAGCTTGCACAAGTGGTCAGAGGTACCTGAAGCAAGCATAGCCACCGAAAATCTTATATGGAACTACTGCCTACCTTGTTTATCTGTTAAAATTACTTTTAAGTGCTCATCCTTTTTCTTTCCATCTTTAAATAATTAGAGTTCTGTAAGTCACCTTATATTGCATCATTTTTGTTCTTTCTCTCCTGTTTGCAGTCTATTGTGAGTCATGTGCTTCTTCTCTCTGTCTTGCTCATACATAAAGTACATCATTTTGCACTTCCCCATTTGTACTTTTCTTGTACACCTTGTTATCAGACAGAAACTCTTCTCACTTGGACACATTCACAAACTGCTGCTGTATCAGTCCTCCTCTAGTTTTCAGTGCTTTTCTTGTCAAGGAGATTAAGAGATAGCTCATCCATAGTGCCAAATAAGCAGGTTAAGCATTAAATTAAAAAAAAGCATTTAAAGGAAAAGAAAGGCTATAGTTTGGTCAGTGATTGATCATTATTTCTGAGGACTGTATTTGCACCTGCCATTTCCTGTTAGCCAAAGGAAAAGGGGTGATCTAGTAATATATTAAAAAAAAAAATTGCACATACTCCATTCATTGTCCTTTTTCTCTTATGATTATACATTTAACTGGTATTCCAGTCCATACTATTTCATAATTTTTACTTTTTTATAAGAGTAGAAAAAGAATGGATTTTTTTTGAGCATTTGGACTTTAATTCCTTTAATCCTTTGTTGTTTTTCCTCTCCATCTGCCAAAGCATAACAGGATAAAGGCTTTTAGATATATGTACTTTTATACTTTCACCATGACAGATAGTGGTAGTAGGGTTGCAAGTATCTGTATTGCAGATAGGAGAGGATGTGTTGGTGTAGCACATGCTTTTCACTAATCAACTTGTTTTCACAAATTCTTGTGCTTTTTCTGTCGGCTTATGGATTTCTGAAATTCCTAAAATGAAGACACTTAGTGAGGTGTCAGGTGGACTTCAGTTTCTAATTCTATTCTGTGATAATATTTCTTAGATTTTCTTTAATATCTAGATATTTTTAGTTTTCTTTTATAGATTTAGCAACACAGTCTTTCTGGAAGAGAATCTTTAAGGTAGGATAATAAATAGTTCTAGGGCTTATAGGCAATCCATACTTAAAAAAAACTCCAACCCTACAGCCTGGTGTTCATGTAGCAAATTTCAGTGTTTTAGTTTGGCAGCTCATAGAGAATGAAACAGCATTTTTTTCATAGAATGGTTCGGGTTGAAAGGGACCTTAAAAATCATCCAGTTCCAACCCCCCTGCCATGGGCAGGGACACCTTCCACTAGACCAGGTTGCTTAAAGCCCCATCCAACCTGGCCATTTTGTTGGCCATACAGTGTATTGCTCTGAAATGTTTTTAGTTCATTTAGTGTTTTTTAATATCTGTTTAATAGTGTAATAAAGGCTTTTAGAAGTATGATAATTTCTTTATGGCTAACAGACTGCAAAATTTACATTAACATCAGTCACTGCATTAGCAATCTCTCTTGGCTCAAATACTGCAGATTTCTTTAGCTGTGCTGATTAGTACATTCGAGTTTCAATGGCTTTTTTCTCTTCAAGTCATGGATGCTATTATTTCCAGCTCTTCAGAGTCCCATGAAAAACATTTGCCAAAATGGTGGTATTTGCTTAAGTTACATGATTCTTTATTTACTTGTATGCCTGTGTGTATGCACAGCACCTTTTTTAATTGATTTGCAGAAGGAGGTCTGCCTTCATAGTCTCAGCGTCTGGAATAGAGTCAAGAAAAGATGAAAAGGGAGACTTCCCAGGAAATTAAATACTTATGAATTTGAGTCTCTTTTTTTCAGTAATGCCTTTGTTAATTTCCTAGATTATTAATTTGATTCTTCAGAGCAAGGAAGATATTTTTGTCAGTTGAAAACGTTTTCTTAATTGCAATTGTTATCCAGATGTGGGTTGAGGAAATGGTTAGCCTAGTGAATTTCTATATTTTGTAATAATTGCTTAAGCACTGTTTTATTCTCAGAGCCTCTTTTTTTTCCCTCCTGCTTTTATCTTTACTGTTCCATCCAGGGCTCAGTAGTGAGTTTTCTATAACAATGCCAAAACCTATAAATAAAAACTTTGATTGGATACTAATTTAGTTTCTCTTTTCTATTACCACGCAATTTGCAAGTGGTTTTTGTCCACTCTCCCTCTTTCTTTTTGTTATGCTTCTGCCCACAAATAGGTAAGCAGTGCTTACTTCCAAAATGGGGCATCTGATGATAATTAATCTTATCTAGAATCTGCTGCTTAGTGGAATCTAATTAGATTTGTCTTTAGGCACTCTGTTCCTCTTCCTGCAATTTGTAATGTTACTATTTCAAACTTTTTGAGTGTATGTTCTCTAGGTGCCTGTCTTAATCTCCCTGAATCAAACATGGCAGTCTCTACTATTAAAACATATACTGGACAGTTTATGTTCTTTTTTGGGATGAAATAGAATGAAAAGTGAAAATGTATTCATTATTCAAAATAGATATGCCTGCTATTGATAGTTTTTTCCTTTTTTTTTTCCCTTTCACCACTTTTCTTTATGAAAGATGAAGTTCTCTGGGGGATGCATCTCAGAGAATGCATGTGCTCTCATTTGAGAAGCACGTGAAAGACCATTAAGCAGAATCCATACTGTGCAACTCATCATCATCATGGCTAGGCTTCGCGAACGAAGATTTGGGAAGGCACTATCCACATTTGACTGTGCAACTATTTTAGTTTCAAAATACCAGTTGTACTTGAACTAATGATATTGTTAATTTGCTGAGCTGTTTGTAGGCTGAGAGTTTCATCACTAATTCTCAGCTTAAAAATTTAAAAATTGCAGAACTAGTGTGGTCATACTGGACTAGTGGTGGAATCTAGTAGTTGTACATATATATTCATGTTGTTTTAACAGAAACTTAGGCATACAGGAGGAGCCATGTTAATGTTTGAGAGGTTGTGCAGCAATAGTAATGGATACTGCTGAATTTAGTCAGGGATTAATGTGAAGTTCACTGTGTGACAGATTACTGCATTAGGCATAAACTCTATGTTTAGGAAACGCATAAGCTTTATCTTCAGGAAAGACTGGCATGACAAGTGTGAACCACCTCAGTAGTGCCTGCCTGGATGAACAGGTGATTTTTAAAACTTGCTCAAAAAGATGCTCAAAAACCCCAGGAACTGTCCTCACTCCTGTGGGTGCTCTCTGTAAATATTTACAGAGAGCACCTTTCCTATCTTCACATTTAGCTGATCGTTTTAGCAAAAGCCATCTTAGCTTGTTTATACTGCACTTTTAAATCTTCTCGTAAAAACCTTAAAGCTAATCTCCATTACCAGATTTCCAGTTTTCTTTGGCAGAACCTGCCCAATTTTCTTCTCAGCCAAAAAAAAAAACCCAACAACAGAACACCAAAAAAACCCACAAAACAGCCAACCTTAGTAAATTGAAAATTGGGAGGGAAGGAGATTTTGTAGAAAAATTGATAACTTTTAATACTGAATAAAGTTGGACTCTCAAGCCTGTTGAAGGGATGAACTCTGCTACATACTTTGGATCCAGATTCCTGTATGTTGTGT
Source organism: Chiroxiphia lanceolata (assembly GCF_009829145.1). Lineage (NCBI taxonomy): Eukaryota > Metazoa > Chordata > Aves > Passeriformes > Pipridae > Chiroxiphia > Chiroxiphia lanceolata. Next base: position 10,325,674 of record NC_045640.1, read on the forward strand.
TATGTCTTGACATTTCTATGAGCTTGTAAACAGGAACTGTTGTGAATACTGGTGATGGTCCAAGCACAGTTGCTATAGAATAGTGTTGTCTCTGTGGGAATTAGCAAACAGGCAGACATCTTCTGTTGGACACCTTTTATTGCAGTGAGGAGTCTGTATAATATTCTTGCTGCCTTTCTCTGCTTTGTATGAGTGGTTGTTAGCATGAGATTATGAGGATGTGAAATTTGTGGTTGTTCTTTTGATTAATGTGACATATGTAGACTTTCCAATGATTGATCAAAGGGATATCAAAATATTTCAGAACTGAGAGCACAGAAACTTGCTCAAAGGAAGAAATGAACGCAAATAGAAAATTTAATAAATATTACAAATCTGCCAAATAAGCAATTATAAAAGTACTAATATATACATTTTTAAGCTTACCGGAATGAAGAGAGATGCTGAAATGAAAGAGAATAAAATTTACTCTGATTTAAAATCTTTTATTTTCTAAAGCAAAAAAGCATCAGTAGACAGGGAGGAATTTTCCCCACAGTGAAAGGAATCCAAAATTTCAGGCACATAATCACAAGTTTTCATAATGTAGTGAGTTTATGTACATCTGCTTAGCACCAGTCACTGACTGTGTGCCTAATTTTAGGTTTAAGCTTACACTTTGCTGTTTGGCATAAACTTGATACGTACATGCTTGAGTAGCTTAACTGACATCTGGTGACTTTTTAAGGAGAAAGAGTATGATTATGTGGACAAGAGAAAACCATTAGATTTAATTACTGCAGCACCAATTGTAGTAATGGAACATCCAAGTGAGGTAGTCTCTTTCCTTAGAACAAAAGATCCTGCATTTGGTACTATGTGATTTAAGAAGTTGGACTTCACAGTAGCAAGGTTTTAAAAAAAACCAAGAGTAGTGAAAGTAAGATTTTTAAAAATGTGGAGAAAGGTTCCAACAGAAGCTGGGTGATTTCTAGGATGGTAATTTCCTATAGAAAAGCCAAATATCTTGTAAATAATTTCCAGTTAAGACAGTAAAGAGCTAGATTGTCTTGCTTTTAATACTGACATCTAGAATGTGTACACTTAAGCAACCTTACTGATGTTTATACAGTAACTTAATCCTGAATGTTTAGGATATTTGACTTGAGACTGGAAAAGTCAACTGTAATGAATTTTAGTATGTGGTTGTACAGGGGCATGGCAAGTGACCAACTTGTATTGAAATTGTGGTCCCGTTACAGATTTTCAAATCCATCTCCTTAAAATTCAGATACTGTCACTATGATCGGCAGTGTACTAAATTTAAAGAAGTAAAATAATAATATATGTTGTCTGTTTTGTTTAGGCTGCAAAATTTGGACATTCAATGGGATTAAATCAGGCTCCTCCCCCACGTTCTTCTGCTCGAAGATCATTTGGAAGATCCAAGCGATTTAGTATTACTCGCTCTCTGGATGACCTTGAGGTAAATAACTTTCACTCAGAACTTAGAAGTGAGTCTTAGAGAGCTTACAGTAGATAATGCTCATTATTGCTGAAAGTAAGTAATGTATTAGTGTGATAAAGTTACTAATCATCACATGACATTTTTCTGAGGGGAATGGAGATTTCAGGTATCAACCTGTCTTTTTCAATATTTCTTTATCAGATTACATTGATGCCAGCACTAGCCATTCTTTTTGTGGGGAATTTTGACTTTATGTTTCCTATCAGTTGGTTCTGTATAAAGCAAAACAATATAGTTTTGCTGATCAAAACGGTTATAATATCTTAGAAATGGATGTATCATGATATATAAAAGAATCAAATGTTCATCATATTCTGCTTTTTGTTTTGCTGATGAATTTTGACAGCAGTTGAGAAAATGGAATTCATGATCACCGTGGTGATTTTGGGTCTTTCTCAGTGTAATATAGTGCAATTTCACATCTGGTATAACGTGAGCTGATGCCTGGACCTCAGTGGCCAAACCATATTGATTTTGGTGAAAACAAGGAATGAAAAGCCCTCCTCCTGCTCTGCTGTAGGAACCACCTGTAGGAATATGTCTTCATAATATCTTCTAGTGTGACTCCTCAGGAAAACCTGACGTGGAGAGATTTTTCCCTTACCCCTTTATCATGCTTATCTGGAAGAAGGTTGGTGGTTGGGGAGAAACAAAAATATGTGCAGAGCTCTTGGCATAAGAGCCATGGAATACACATTATACCATTCTTCATCACTGGAGGGAATGTGGCACACTGAGTCCTCTAAATGGGAAGGAGGTGTTTAAAAAGCATTTGAGATGGGAGGAGGAAAGGAGACACTCTTGAGTTTTCTGCTGTAGGAAAATGTAGGAAGAAAGGCATTTCACTGACTGATCTAAAGGAGAAGGGAGCTCAGTGTGCTGGATTTTTAGGGAGCAGAATATATGGAGAAGCTTCTGGTGTGCTTAGGGAATGCAGGTAGGAACTCTAATTACTTTTTTCCTAGCTGTTTTAAAGTTTTTTTTGTTGTGGTCTATTTTTATCTTATCTGAATTGTCTTGTTTTAAGTGTCTTGCTTTTTTTTTTCTTGTCATGGAAAATGCTTTTTCATTTCTTTGCACTCATAACTTTAATACTGTAAGTGCATAACTTAAACAAACACAGCAAGATCCTCTGGATAAAAGGTTTTGGGAACCATGCAGCTACATCTCTCTTAATCAGAAAATAGTGATTCTTCTAAACTGAAAAAGTTTGCTGCTATATATTACCAGTTTTAACAGAATTTCTGGTCGCAGTAAGAGAGAATCCTCTCAGAATATCAAAGAGTCTAGTGCTAGTTATTCACGTGCAACAGGAAAAACAGTTCATTCCACGTTCTTCCACATTGAAATTTCATCCAGGTTTATGTGCATATCTCATATTTTGAGTGTTTTAAACACTGAGAATAAAATTTAATTTCTGTTGTTGGAGCTGTTTTACATTGCATAAATATTCATTAAAATAGGGACTTGGGACTTTCTGGTAATTTCTAAAAGATATCATAGTTACTGGCCTAAAAAGTCTGTTTTTCCCTCATTATGTCTTAGTTGGTATTCGTTATTGTATGTAAATTGAGTAGCACCAACAGGAGGGATTAAGAATCTATCTGTGTCCCAGCGTCCTAATTGTTACAGCAGTTACTTTGAATGGAGAAACTTACATTCTAGGTCACAATATGAATTGGACAAAGGAATAATCTGTATTAAAATCTATTTGGATGAATGCCCTTACTACATGGAGCTATTTGGGTGTGGACTGTTCTCTGTCAATTACTTCTTTTCTTGCTCTGCATGCCATAAGAGAATGATATCCCAGCCACCAGGAGAAATAGCAACCCAGAGAAGAATTTCAAAAACTTCCTAAGTCAAAGTGTTGAGTTGTTTTAATTTTGGTTCAGACTTTAACATTGCTACTGCAGCACTTGTCCCAAGTACTCTTACACTAAGTGTAGTAGAACACAATGTTGTTAGTGCATGTTTAGTTTATTTCAGGCCATCTATTTACAGTTGCTGGAAGAGGAAATAACAATACCAGGAAATTCTTAGAGACTCCACCTTTGGAATAATGACCGTGAACATATTGTATAGGCTACTTGCTTGCTTTTGTGTTCTTCTCAATTAGCAGAATGGATAAGGTACTAATCCAAACATGAATTTCAAAAGTTAATATGCTTCTCTGTGCTTGTGGCTCTGATTACTGTCAGCATCCAACTTAATATTCTAAATTGAGCAGTGTAAGTAGGTTCCATGGAGTTTCTTTCATGGGCATTTGCTGAACACTCTTTATTGCTTACAGGTCTAAAGAATGCTGTATTTGGATTTTTTGTTTAAGTATAAACTTGCTCCTTTTGTCTTCGGAGCTGCCATGTGTGTGAAATACCAGCCATGAGTGTTGCTATCTGCTGCCATAAGGTGGCGTGATTTCTTTGAAATGTGCTATTTATTTATTTCCAAAAGATCTGTCCAAGCATAGAGCACATTTATAGAAATTTTAATGAATAAAAACGTGATTACAAAAGAACATTTCATTTTTTCTTTTAAATTGTTATATTATGGCTGGTTATACATGCACAAACAATATTTGTATAAGGTTAGAATTAGTTAATGATATAGTTGCCCCTCCTCAAGCGTGTCCTCTTCCATACAGAAGCTGTATTTTACATAGAAGAAAATAGACAAGTTCATAGGATTAACATCTAGGTGCTGCTTTTACTAATACAACCTATACTCAAGATTATTTTAAATCTGCAGGGATCAAAACAGGATGAGAGTGCAAAATTAATGGCGCAGTTAGGGTACAACTTTGGTAGGAAAAATGTCTCACAAAATATAAAATACACAATTTTATTTCTGAACTGTGGAAATTGTACTGGTTCACACCAGGGATGATGATGATTGTCCTGTAAGTTGGAACTGAATTCAGAAAATGAACGTGTCTAATACATGCCTTAGTTATGTTGTTTTCACAAAAAACGTATTTAGAACTTTTTCTTTAGTAAATTACAAGAAACTGGTTTTGTTAAGAACAGATTTCTCTTTTATGTAACAATGAATTTTCCTATGTGAATAGTTTGTCATTATGAAATAGTGTCCATTAACAACCATGTTAAAATGCCATGATTTGCACTAATTTTACTTTCTAGCACATTTCAGTTCGTATTTTCAAGGTGTAACTTAAGCTAAAGGGACCTTATAATTACTTAGTATTTGAATTGATAAGAGGGCATGATCCTATCTTTCTTCCCAGTTTTCTTCCCTGTAGGTAAATGCCACTGCTCTCATCCTCTTGCACAATTCTGTCCTGGCAGAGATGTTGTTTATAAGTTTATAAACACATTAAAGATGACTGTGTGAGACTGCAGAGAGTAGAACACTACCTGTGTAAAAATTTACATTTAACAGAGTAATTCTTTAATTCATAAACAGTTTTGGAAACAGGTTTCATAACACTTTCCACTGTAGCTCATTCCATTGATCTTTTAATTTTTCTTGAAGTCTGTAAAAATGGGGGAACCTCGCGGTATTGTCTTGAAGTCAATTTAGGTTCCTCCTCACAAAGGAGACATTCAAAGCTGTTTCTTCCTGAAAATAATTTTGTTACTTGTACTTTTGGTATTTCTCTGTGGCTGAAAATAGGGCAGAGTAGTATAATGAGAGACATAATCTCATAGAGAAACAAATGTGAGGCTCTTGGAGTATTGTTAAATAATCATTTAATGTAGAGATATTTTTAAAATTAAAGACAATTTAATTTTTTTAATCAAATATCAGGACAAAAAAAGATGGCTGTTGCAACTTTTCTTCTTGTTCTCATCCTGTTTTGGAAACCTTAAAGTTATATCCTGTATGAAAAAGAACATTTATAGAGTTTAGTAATGTTTTCAAAGTGGGAATGTATCATATATTCCTTTTAAAAGTCAGTGTGAGGACTTTTGTTAGAATGTTCCATCTTAATTATAACCAATAATAATGTAGTATTATTAGGTGTTATTATAGATAATAATACTTGATTTTTTTTTTCCTGTTTTGTTAATTCCACTGAATCAACTATTTTTTTGCATTTCATCTGCTAATTGAAAGTATGCAACACATCTCTTTGATATGAGGTTTTTATACTAATGAATGACATGTCTCTGCTGGATATTAGCTTTGGCATCTGTGGGTGGCAAAACCCCCTAAATACTCATTTGACTTAATAAGGAGTTTTTAAGTGGATACCTGTCTTTGGTTGACTGATTTAAATAATCAGACAAAGCTTACACAGAGAGATAATAGCTTATATTAGACCAACTAGCATGCTAGGAAAATCAGACAAGAAGAGCTAAACATGCCCAAAACTTTTCCCAACCTGTCAGATAATCTAATAAAAAGTACTAACTTTCCCTGCAGAGGTTGCTTTACTGACATTCTGAGATCATCACCACAGCCACAATGCCACCACTGTGGCCAGTATAACGACACGATTTAAATCAAGAGGCCTCTTCAGCTTCAGCTTATAATAGTGAATGTAAAATTTGAAAAGAATGTATATCTTTGTCTTAGATTTCATAATTTTTTTAAAGCTATGATAACTTAATGCCAGTTCCACTGTGTACCACCTTTAAGTATTGTGTCTTTGGCATCATTTTGTCCTAATTTTTATCTGAGATAAAACCAACCAATAGACAGTTTTGCTGTCAGCTTTCATGAAGGTGGGGGAAAGGTCCGAAAGGGAAGGTGTGAAATAACAGTGCATGCATGAGAAAATCTCCATTTTTGTATGTAAAAGGGAGTTGTGTATTTTTAGCATGCTGATAATAGAGTTCATAAAGGGTTAATCCAGTCTCATATACGGATGTTCTGAAGTCTGAGTGTTAACACAGACCAGCCCCTGACACTGCTGTTTTGGAAGCCTTATGGATTTGTGCCCACAGTCCAGGCTCTTGCTTCTCTTTTCCCTTTGCTAGCACCAGGGGTCAGCTTTGGAAACAATGCAAAGTGATTCCACAGTCCCTTGCTGTACTAGCGCAAACCCTCTCGCTTAACTGTGATATACAGCCTTAAATAGTGCAGGTTAGTCATGACATTACACACTGATTTCTTTGCCTTGAATTACTGTAGCATATGTGGTCATGGAGCTGATCAGTAAGACTTTGAAAGCATCCTGTGATTTCTGCCAGGCATTCTTCTGCTCTGTTCAGGCCTTTGGCTGTTACAGTCCTGGCTGGAGTTGTTTACCTGCTCGGCAGCATAGTGGCTGTACACCTGTGCTGGTAAGTGAAACACTGCCAGGACACAGGGGTGGGCAGGGAATTACAATGTTTGTACTGTCACACTGTTGGAGTTGTCATTTATGTGGCTTCATCCTGGGCCAACTAATGTATTTACTCAAATGATTTTGGACATGGTTTGGAAGTTAGCCTTACTAGCCAGCATCACTGTGCCCAGCAGTTTGGATACAAGCAGCTTGATAGATAGGAGATTGGGAGAGCTTGGTGGCACAGCCAGAAAGCACCATCTGTCTTTGGTACTACACAAGAGCTTATGGTACTGTTTATTTGACTCGTACAAATACAGCCAGGTTACCATCATCTCATTCTGGATGTTGCCTGTGTTATCTCTTAGACATTTTTTTCCTTGCTGTCATCATTCTCTGTATGTCTTAACAACATTCAAAAGCATCATTTGGTTTCACATTTTGTTCTTTAGACTGCTCTAGTAAGAGTTTCAGACTCTCAATCATACTCTGGAGGATCACTTTCAGGCTTTTACTTTGGCAGGTGGGATCTTATCAGGTACTTTAGTTATATCTGTTGTTACTCTCTGAAGAAGGAAACATCATGCTAGTAATATACATTTTATACATTTTATTTTTCTTCACGGGTTGTGCACTGGCACTACTGTTAAGCTTTTGCTGGTATTTTGTACTGTACTGTAATTTTTAAAAGATTACCCCTATCTACTCCTAAGTTCACATTTATAGACTTTTTCATGGAAAGTTCATGTGCTCCTCACACAGTTTTATGAAGTATCTGACAAAGGTGGATTGGTCAACAGATGAATACAGTTGTGTGTAACCTCTTTATCATGAATTTGAAATACTTACTTCTAGATACAATCCAGAATGTTAAATTGTGTGGGTTTTTTTTTTTTCCCCAGACACTGAGAATAATGGGATCTATCTTCTGTTATTGTAATTGGTAAAATTACCAGCCTTTAGTAATTTTACTGTTTTCTCCTGCTTTTGGGTTATTTTCTTTACTTCAGATTCTGGAGAAATTTGCTATGTAAATTTGCACGTAAAAAGCAGAGTAGTCAGAGCATATGCTGAGAGCTGGATCTCATCTCTGCTTTCTTTGGTATTTTTTGGCAGTGCTCATCCCATGCTTTGGTGCTTGAGAAGAAACCAACAGTGTTGCCTAGGAGAGATTCCTTAGGGAATTTGGTCCCCATATGTGCAAAAGCAGTTGGCATTGTATGGGGAAATTTCTCTCTGAGGAAGCAATCAGTACATTGTTTGACTTGACTCTGCCTCTAAAGTGCTGTCCAAGCCTTATTGCCTCTAGGCTTGGCTCTCCAACACAAGCCAATTTCTGTCAAAGAACCAGAGACACGAGATATGCTTTTAGGGACTAGATATGAACTTATATTCTGCATAAATAAATCTTGTAGTAGCCAGTACCTCCATTTTTAAGATGTGTGATTAAATGGACACAGGTGAAATCATATCGTGTCAACATCTCTGACGCTGTCACATTTGTGGAACTGCAAGGATCAGCCAGGATGAGCAAGTTAAAGTAACCACCTGAAGCTACAGAGGAGTCACATTCCTTAGTTCAGCAACATAAAGTATTGGACTTTGGTTTTGGCTCTGTTCTTTTGGTTCTGGTTTCCTTGAGTAGTGACAAAACATCAATGCTCACACAAGTGGAACTCTTGGCAGGTGGCAATTTCTCAGGGCTGTCTTTCTCCCAAACCTTTGGTACCTTCTTTCAAAATTGGGCTTACTCTCTTTGAACTGAAACTTCCCTCTTCTGGGTCTAATTTGTGAGGCATGTGACATTAAGGCAAAATAATAGCTTACTGCACTGGAGTCTGTTTCTGAAATGCAGAATTATTTTCTGCTTAAGACTGGCCCTTGCCTCAGTTTCTTATTTTGCATTTATTGATTCAAGGACATCTTTTTAAGGCTTCTCTCAAGAAGGTGAGTAGTGAGGTGAAGTTACTGCAGGTAATAAGGACAAGAGCAGTCTCTGAATATGAGAGCAGGCTGCTTTTAAAAGACTGAATGACTGGACAACAAAATTGCAGATGAAAATGTATGCAGATAAATGTAAAGCAATGCAAATGAGGCAAAATAGCCCTAGCTTCATATATCAAATGATATATATGTCTCTCAAATGACTGTTTCTTCTCAGAAGTGAGGCCTTTGAATTATAAGGGAGAGTTGCATGGAAACATTACCTCAGTACAGTAGCAATGAAGCAAAATCCTATACTATTAATTTTTAGGGAAGGAATAGATGAGTCCATTGTATACATTTGTGGTTTCTCCATACCCGGTCTCTTTATTTTAAAATGTTTTGACATATTAGAAGAAGAAAAGATTCAGAAATGTGTAAGAAAGTGCAAAATCATGGGTGGCATAGAAGAAGTAGGTGGAATTGACTGCTCACTCTCTCCTTCGGGACAAGAAGTCGGCACCATTAATTAAAGGTAGCTGGAGCCAGGAGCAAAACAAACAGGAGAACACGATTGTTCTTGTAGGAGGTGAGTCGGTCTGTGGGATGCCTCACCACTGAGTGCTGTGGATGCAAGAAATTTGCATGTCCTGGAGGGAACGTGGACAAGTATTTGGAAAAGACAGCCACTGGGGATTATTAAGGAGACAAGCCACACCAGGTTTCAGGAAATCTCCTGAACTAAAAATACCCGAGGTCTGGGAGGACGTAATCAGGGAGATGTCCTGTGTGTTGCCCTGTGCTGCTTGTCGGTAGTATGTGGCCACCACTGGAAACTTAATACTGGGTTTGATAAACCCTGGGTTGGAACTGATTATGTTGACAGACTCGAGGGTGGACATTGCTTCTTCTTGACTGGGGTACTGTGGGAGTACCCTTGGCACAGGAAGCTGCATTACCTTTCACTTGGCGTAGGCTTGTTTGTTTGTAAAGGGCTCGCTGGCTGTGGTATCTCCTGGCGCTGGGTCACTGCCCCGGGTGCCGAGAGCATTCCCTGTTGGTGCTGCAGCTCCCTGTGGGAGAGGGCCCTGGCCGCTTCCCTGCTGAGAGCTGCTGCTGCCAAACAGATCGCCCATGCAGTTCCTGGGTGGGAATGAGGAACTGGGTGACTGGTTTCGTGCCTCTCCACCCCTGCCCTCCCTTGGCTGCTCTTCCTGTTACCTGGTATGTCTTCTTGTCGTGTCACATGCTAATGAGGGTAAGGAGGGATTTTTGCCCTGTGAGACCTGGGTAATGTTAGGAAATGAATTAAGGCTTTATTGAATGAACTGCATTGGTATTTCTAGAGTGTAGTCACAGAATACATATGGCACAAATGATAGCACTGTAGCTGTCTGTGAATTGTTTCTGTCTCTGTCTCCATGCCTTAACTGCTGGGATTTTGGCTAGGACTTGGTACCATTTAATGTTCACTGTCCTTATGCATTTATGAGCCCAGTGAAGTTTAAAAAAAAAAGGAAAAAAAACCAACCCTGAGTCACCTGTGGAACTTCTACTAGATGAGCTATTGCTTTTTATTCAGTATTAAATAATGAAAACATTTCGTAAGTACTTCTGATACTTAAAAAAATACAGTAAAAAGCCCATCCTCTACTTCCCTCTGGACCGAGGAATTGCTGGAGAATGGTATGTAAGGATTACTGTTGGGCATGCATTTCTTTCTGAAAATACACAGATATTGCTGGTCTGTCTGGAGAGTAGGTGTGGTATTGAAAATTATGAGAATAATGTTTCACTTGGAACATGATCCTTGTAAATGCCAATGCCCTGCTTACTCAAAAGAACACGGAGCATTTTGGTAGGATGAGATAGGTTGCACAATATGCATACATGTGATTGTAATCATACTGAGGCACGTACCTACATGCCAGAAACTGCAAGAAATTTGCTGTGAGTCTTACAAGTTTTAGCAATATTTTTTAAAAAGTATTTTTAGATTATATTTTAAGTATTTTTAGTAGGGATTGATGACCTAGTTCATTCAGGTAATAAACTCATCAAAGGGGAATGTATTGAAAAAAGAGAACACTTTGGATGAGAAAATGCTGTTGACTCAGTCCTTAAACAAGTTTGGACAAACCTTTATGACAGAGTCCTGTAGGCCCTTGCTGAATGTATTTTACATTAGCAGATTCCTCAGCAGTGCTGTTGTCTTTACAGAGGCTTTATTGTTGCACAGGACCTGCCTAAACACCGTTTTGAAAGCTGCCTGTTCCTTTTGATGAGAAGATACAGAACCAGTATTTGAGGGCGGAGAATGTGCTGGGGAGGGAGGAGAATGGGAGAGGTGTTGATAGGGCAACAGACAGAGAAGCCTCATTTTTTCACTGGACTCTGGAAGAAGTAAATATGTGTTCAGAAAGAGCGTAATAATAAAGTTGAAGGGGCTGTTTCTTAACAATGAGATATTAGACCATTTATACATGGAGAAAACTTTTACTGATAGTCAAGTGTCTGTAAGTATAAAGTTTTGTTTGTCTAAAGCGAACAGAAAGCAGGAATATGTTTTAATGAGTAGCCTTCCGAGCTAAGAAATCTTGCAGTGAAATATGATAAGTTTGTAAGTATAAGTATTTAAGTTGACTTTTATATATAAGCTCTATTATGAAATTAAGAATATACCATTTTTATAGACATGTTTTAAATCTCTCTTTTGCAGCATCGTATTGCTTTTAAAATGTGGAGTGAGTGTATTAGATACACAGATACTTCTGTAAGTTTTTTATAAATCTTTCACTTAATTTTCATTATACTTGCACGTTTCCGCAAAGCAAGAATGTCTTGTTACAGATAGAAATTACCTTACATTGTTACAGCGTTTTTAAAAAGTTGTGCAGCTAAAGTTATTTTTCTTCTTCCAGCTGGATTTTTATCCAATAAAACAGAATCCAGATGGTATGTGTTATTAAAATAACTGAAAATAAATGATAAGTATTTCTAGAATACAAAATTTATGAGGTGTAGAGATTTCAGATTGGTTTTAGTTTCTTTTTTGCTTAGAAAACACATATTTTGCAAGTAAGCGCCCTAGATGTATTATCAAATTTTGAAATTATAGCCTTATTCTTTATGTTTATGTAGCTCAGAGTAAAATTGTCTTAAATGCTAAAAGTATGGCAACAAAATTATCATATTTTAAAATGAGGAGAGAAAGAAACACTTGCAAAGCTTAGAAAGATATATATCCATTTTTGCTTAAAATTAGTAGTTTTCATGTTCAGTTTTACATTGATTTCCTCAAAATCTATTGATTCTTAGAGGCTCCATCTACAGTAGTAGAAAATTCAGAAGTGGCTTAATGTGTTTCAGTGGTCTGTCACTTATATCCTCTTTAATATGTAGTTTAATTTTAGTTTACTGTTGGATTGCAAGTCACCTTCCATCTAGATGTGCAAGTTATGCTGTTTCTGCATGTTTTTATTAGTGGAGAGAACTTATTTGTCTTAAAATGTTGATCAATGAAGGGGGGGAAATAGTAATTATTTACAAACATTTTTGAAAAAGTGTATTTTTTTTATTGTCACTTTACAGTCAGGCACTATACAATTATTACAGTATGGCTTTTAAAACCAAATACTGTTTTTTAGAGTGGATTTCTGGATGGCAGATCCTGAACTTCATACTTGAAAATGTGTTCATGAGTTTCAGCAGTGTCGGCAGACAGCAGAGGGCACTCGGAACAGTAGTTTGCATCATTCTCTTTGCTTCCCTGAATTTGCTGTAAGGGAAGTCTTAGATAGACAAGGCAGCTTGTATTTCAGTTATTTATACATGAACAAATTCCAAGTAGTTTGGCTTGAAAATATTTTTGTTAATATTGCATTGGAATAGGACTTTTATCTTTAAAATTGGTAGAGGGAATCCACAATGTTATAAATGAGAGAATCTTTCCTCTTTTGATCAGTAGCACATATGGGGTCTGTTTATTGTTGAGGAGGTGGCAAATCATTGACAGAAATATATCCAGGCAGATTACAGAAAATTTGGAGAATTAGGAGAAAAAAAATTTTATTTTATAGCAGAGTTTTCTTAATTTACGTGTAAGCTTTTTTAATAGTCCTGCTTTTTATTTCAGTAACTAGGGTCAGTGAGCTAAATCATATTCTTAACATATTTTTTCTCTGGCTGTCATGCAAGTAGTTGTTACTTTAATATGACATAAAAAGTTAATACTTAATGAGATTTAAGATTTTTGATAGTGCATTTTGCCAATGTCACATTTACTTTAGGACTGTGTGACCAGGAGCTGGTCCAAGGAATTGCCTCTTTCTAGTTGCCTGGTGGTTTTTGTGTGAGTTTTCTTCTTTTAGGAGTCAGGGTTGTATTAAATCCTATTAATCTTTTGACAAGTTAAAACATATCAAGGCTCCCTGTCATTCTGTCTTTCTCTTCAGTTTTTTCTGCTCTGAAAACAAATGTACAAGAGAAAATATGAGCAGGAAGTGGAGGGAGGGTAGAAGAAAAAAACAGATCAACCTTATCTGGGGTCTCTACCCCTTCCCACAGTTTAGCTTCTAAACAGATGGATGTGGGTTTACAAATGTCGTCTTCAGTGTATCTGAATAAGGCTTTTAAAGCTGTTGTACCATATTTTAACACTTTCCATTATTAGCTTAACAAATTAACATTTCTTGTGCTTTTGACCTTTGACCTTTGAGTTGCCTGCCTGGTTTACAAATATGCTACAGAAAATCACAAGATTTTGTATCTGCAGCTGCTGAAATAACCTGTGAAAATGTAGAGGAATATGAATTTTTTAAAGGGCTTTCAGAGTCACATGACACTTCATAGACATGATCATTAATTGATACTGTCTAATTGGTAGAGTTTATTTTCAGTGTTAGTAGAGTCACTGTATGGAAAAAATGTGGACGTACAATGAAGTAAAATCAACAATTCTAAGGTCTGTTTAAACTAAGGGATTATTAGGTTTGTAACACCAAGTGTGAGTGCCCAGAATGTGTAAAACATTGCCCACCCACAGTGTTCTGAATAACATTCACGGCAGTTCCTCCAGGGAGCTTCTGGTCTTGCAGCTACATCCCATTGCATGGGGGGTTATTTTTCTCTTACTCGTTCTTCTGGGTAACATCCTCACTTGTTAAAACTCTGCCAGTACTTTTGGTCTTTCTAGGTGATTCCTAGAGGTTTTAGGATAAAGTAAACGCTCAGGATAAAAGTCCTGTTTTGTGTTACCCCAAAGGGATATTCACAGGGAAGTTCTTCAGGCATTTCTGATCCATTTGTGCTTTTTACTTATCCACTGTAAGGATTATTTTGCACCTGGTCACCTGCATATTTGTAATGGTGTTGCTGTTTGGTTAAGTTATTGACAGTGAAAATACATTCTGCATCCCACTTTGTTCAGTGTCAAACAAAATGTAGTATTTAAACAACTCTGGCATTTTTTCTTTATAAAATTGTACATTCTAATACTTGTCCATACACAGGAAAACTGTTCTTCTGTGCAGGTATCACAGGGTATTTGCTTTTGAAATCCTAAAATAATGGAGGGTGTAATTTGTAAAACACATTTCTTCCTGTCTACCCACCCATTTGTTTCCATTGCATTTTGTCATGGTATTAAATACTTGTAGAACCATTCAAAGCTGCAGTGGTGTGCCTATTCAAGCAAGTAATCAATCACAAAATTAAGTTTGGCCATTGCAGAAATTGGCTTATGTCTCTGAAATACTTGTTAAAATATGCTTCCTCCATTTTCACTTGCAATTAACTTAAAATTTCTTCTCTGACCACTCTAAATTAAATTGAGAAGGTTAAGTTTTTCTGTTAGCCAAGTTTCTTCATTCCAAATCCAAAAACGGGAAGATGTGCAGACTTTTGCAACTCAATCATAGCATGAGATATCGAGTGAAGGCTCCTGTTCTTGTCTCATTTTCTCTCTTTATCAGTTCAGAGTAATATTTACCTTCTTCATAGGGTTGTTTTTATTTTAGGGGCTCAACCTAGGAACTATATGGATGTGGGGTATTCCACATGCTGCACTGAACAAGGGAGAAGGTTCCTCTTTCCTAAACGACTATTAGTAAGTCCACCTGGGGTTTAAGGACATCCCACTAGCATAAAAATGCCCACTAATCATTCCCAGTTTGCAATTCTGGTGTTTATTTTTAGCAGAAAATTGTATTCTGATTGCTTTAAAAATAACGACAGTGAATGGTTTAGATACGATCACTGTTTACGTGTGGACAGCAGCAAACTTCCTGAAATCCTATACTTTCCATATAGAGTCTCTTGAAGACACTGCTGTCACAGGCAAGTGAATAGCACTTCCCTCTTACATTACAAGGAGCCTGTTTTGCTCTCTGTTCCTGAGGCACTGTGCACAGAACTCTCTTGACATCAGTTGAGGACAGGCTCAGGTAGTGAGGAAGGAAGGGCAGAATAGCAGTTGGTTTTTGAAAGGAGAATTTTGTCTTTAGTGACAACAGGCTACTCCAAGGTTTAATGAAATCTGCCAGGTCTCCTTGTACTGCGGATTTTTATGTGCAATTTAAATTGTTAACCACTGGAAAGTTAAACAGAATGGACCATTTGAGGTCCTACTTTATTCTGGCTTGCATTATGTAAACCTCTGAAAATAGTGGTTTACTATGTAAACGTTTCTGTAACTAATGTTAGGGTGATTAACTAGTGTTTCTCTGAAAACTGTCTTGGAAATCTCTTTTATTGAATACAGGACTATCACAGGATTCAACGTCATTTTATTTTCTTGATTTGTTATAGGAAATGTTTTAAAATACAATCAGCGTGATTTATATAAAACGATCGAGCTTTTCTGGTGAGAGATAATTGAGATCTAATCTGAATCCCTGACGAACCACAGCTTCCTGCATTGGCCTGTTGCTATTGGTAACATAAAGGGAGTAAAATAGAACTTCATACGAAATGCCTTTAAACTTTACTGGCGTGTACAGGCATGGAACAGGGTTGAATTTTTTAGTTTAATCTTTCAGAAGCCGATGTGTTAAGGAAATGCTTTTTCCGTATTAAGTGAAGATGAATTTAGGAAGAGTACTGTTAGGAAAAATAACTGCTGTTTCTTACGAAGAGCGGGTAAGTGATATGAATTATATTTAGCTAAAGCAAGGCATCGTTGCAGTGAGAAATTAGTAGAGGCTATTGTTACTGGCAAGAAATTAAAGACTGGTATCAGCTTCAGAATGCTTTTTGCTTAGTCTTTAAGCTTTTTTACTTTAAAGTATTTGAGTTAAAATTCCTTTGTAAATGTAAACATTGGATTTTATTATCAGAGAAAAGTAATCTTACTATGCCAACTAACACTGAGATTTCTATATGCATTTATGAGCTGTGACCAATATGTATAAAGCTAAAAAATCAGTATATTTATAATGTGTGCCTAATTTTTAATTCTCTGCAATGTTTTTTGTATATGCTTTCTGTACCATTATATCAATATTATATCTTGATGTAAAAATGTATATATTTTGTGTATATCTTTATCAAAATAATTTTAGGGATGGATTTGGCACTTAAGGCACGGTGTTTATATGTGATAAGATTGGTTTTGTTTGGGGTAAAAAGTTGAACATTTATTTCTTAAATGAATTCCAAATGTCACATCATTTATTCTTATGTTGTTTTTATAGATTCAAATATTTGACAAAAATATACTGAACATATTCAGGAAAGTTACTGTACCGTAGTTTTACACTATTTTTTTTCTTCAGAAGTCTTGCATACAGAATCCTTTTGTATTAACTATTATAAATACAATTTGGTGATAGAGAATTGAAAAGGGAAATTGTGTAATAGTCCTCTTTTAAGTGGCATTCTGAAGGGGCACCCTTCTCAAAGAATTCTAAATCATGAGATAAATTGCAATAATATTTTGAAATGAAGATAAAAACCCCTGTAATATTACTCTCATTTTTAGGTGAGAAGTACATTTGAGACTGTTTATTAGAAGGAAAATCTAGCAATAATTTATAAGTAACATGGTTTTATTTTTTATTTAAAATGTTAGAATAGTATATACTATATTTTGAGACAGGATCTTCATTCCAGAGATCACTGGAGTTCATGGTATAAGCAATGCTGTATTTAAAAGGATAAAAATATGTGTATGTAATGTAAATCCTGGAGTAGTGTGACTGAAGACCTTGGGATCCACTCATAATTCATACCTTGGCAAAAGGATGAGTGCCTTCAGGTGATTTAAGAAGTAGTTTGAACAAAGCTGGATGCAAGCAGACGGTCAGCTGAGTGACAGGCTTTCCCTGAGCTAAGTGACAGAACGTTTGAAAGTTGGCTCTTTGTATTCAGTCTGTAAATACTCAGTGCTTCATCTCTCTTAAAGAACACAACAGGATTTCCAAAGTTATTTTCTATACTGAAATCATACGAGAAAATCAGTTTAGAAGGGTGGTGGAGCTAAGTGTGCTGTTGCAACCTGGAAGACTTAACTAGAGGGGGGCTTTTGTAAAATAGTGTGTGGTATGATACTGTACAGGGTAAGTAAGTAACAGATGCTGGCGGCAGCAGTCAGAGAATTCTTTAGATGCTGCAACATGCCTGTATTGGAAGAAAGTGTGATTTAGAAAGGAGACACAAAGAGGTCATTTTTAATCCCTTTTATTCTGAATCTTTCTGGGTACCTGGGAAAGGAATAGATGTTTCTGTTTAGTCTGTGATGTTGTCATTATTAGATAGAGTAGGAGAGAGAAATACGTCTTCACTCTCCTTAAGGATTTTTACCCTCCCTATCTCACGAGGAGTGGGAAACAGAGATGTCTTTTTTGAGTCAGGAAGGCACTCACTCCCACTCTGATAACAGAGATGATTTCATGTTGCTCCATTTTATTGCTAAGGCCTGGCATTTCCCAGTATGTGTCACTGCTCCCGGTATCCCCATCTTTCCCTTTGTTCTACTCCATTACTTAAGCATAACTTCGACTTGAATGACAAATCTTGGGGTGGAGAGAAAGGACATTTTTGTATTGTGGTTACCTGGGTAGTCTGCAAATGTGGATTTATTTTCTCAATATAATGTCTGGGATATGGGTAGGGTAATTTTTGGGTTTCTGCATGATGGTGTTATGGCAGAATTTGACAGTATCTAGTTACTTACCTGGGACTTGATCTATTTGAAATGGAACATGTAAGATGGAACTGAGTGGATTTTCTGGATAAGAGTTTCTATCACCTGAAAGTTGTCATCAGACTAGCTTCATGTAGGGGTTCATGCATTATTCTCCTTTATGCCCTCTTTCCCTTTGTACCCAGTTGTTGGTGCAAGAGACTATGTCATCTGCTTCTATTCTAGAAAAAAAATTATGTACTTACAAAGTAGTTTTCTCCCTGATAATTATTGTAAGCTAAAACTCTTTTAGATTTGCTGCAAGCAGATCATGAACATGACATCAAAAGCCTCCTGGGCCCTTCTGGTTTTTCCACCTAGCAAAGAGAGATGATACAAAGAGAAATTTAACATGTTTTCTCTTATTCAGAACATTATGCCATCAAATGTGTGCTGAAGCATTTGCCAGTTTACAGAGACCTAGAGTGTCTTATGGTTTATGATAACTGGGAAGCCTGTTTATGATAACTGTTTAACTTGCTGACCTTGGCACTGAGCTTCTCACTTGAACCACAGGAATCAAGATCCTGCCCTGAAGTATCGGGGAGAGAATTGCAGCCCCGAACTCTGTGTGTGTGGGCAGTGTGTGTCTGTATAACAGCAGCTAATCCAGTTAGATGAGCAAGCAGAGTTCCCATGAAGAGATACACTGGAAGACATTCTAGTTTTCCTACATTAGATTTATTTTTAAAATTTTTGTGATTTGTTACCATCAGATTCCTGGCATATACCACGGGCTTTTTCCTAAACCAGTTTGGAAACTGGGGTAATTTGAAGAACTAATTTCAGGTCTTATCTGGTTGTGAAAGATTTGAGGGTTGCACGCAATTAGATTTTATCTCTGGGTGATAGTTCATATATACATTCACAATATATATGTTCTGTCATTTGGAATTAAATGCTTAAATACTTTTTAAAAATCTTCACATTAGCACTAACTGACACAAAGTCATCCCTGTCCTTCCTCATCTTTCAGAAATGGCTACCTACATTAACTGTTCAATTTTACAGCTTTCTGATACACATATTTTTCTGTAGGTGGTTCTTAATATGTACGTAGTGTTAAATGTCATCAAATGATCAAACTTGGTTTGTGTAGTAGATCAAATTTTGTCCTGAAGAGCCTCCAGTGGTGGTAAACATAAGTGCTGAAGAACGAAAAACAGCCCCCAACATATAGTGTATTTTTAAAATGAGATCATCATAGTATTTAAAAAAATCTGGTCTTGCAACTTATACCTTTAGACAAATCTAGACAAGTTTCAGCTGAACAGTTTAGAAGAGAAACTTCTTTGTCTAAATGTGCCGTATGCTATTTCTGAAACGTTAATATTGAGATTTCTAAATACTCACAAATGTGAACATATTACTGTGAGTTCTTACACAATAATTACAAGTTTAAGTTTTGAGCTGGTTTTATTGAATTAGGTGGTTTTAGTTGTTACACAGATGAATTTAAAGAAACGTTCTTAAAGTAAATTTTTTTCTATGATCTCTAGAAGTAAATGGATAATGCTTGGAACATGATAGGTATATTTAGTGACACTGTAATGTACAATATAGTTTCTCCTACAGGCACTTCTTTAAAAATGTCTAAACATAGTAATTACTAAGGCCTTGCTTGGAGAGATTTTAAGATGTTGATACATGTAATGTAACGCGCATTAGCCAAAGCATTTAAAATAATCACACAAAACCAACCCAAAAAAGGTGTGTAGAAAGTTCACTGCATTAACTTATGGTAAAGGGTTTGAGGTAAAACTCTATTTCATTGTCAATTAATGATTGAGCTTTTCTATGAAATTACCCCACTTTCCTTGTAAAATAATATTTTACAATTGTTAACTTCCCAGTTTTTGCCAAAAGTACTGTATTCTTTTTCCTATCATGAGAATCCTATTAGTTTTACTTCATACCTTTCAAATTTGCTGTTTGAATCCAGATTGATGCAAGCTGCCGAAGTAAATGACCATTCCTAAAACATATATATTTTGAAAGTACTTTTATTTTTTTATGTCTAATGTGTAAACTGATACTATTACTTTATTTTGAGTCATCCTTTTCTTCATTATTTGAGAAATGACATTGAAGTTGTTTGTTCATTAGCTGTACTCTGTACAGTGATGTGACTAAGAAATTAGAAGCAATCTTATTTATAAACCAGATTTCAGTAATGTAAATTAAATTTTCTGAATTACAAACATGAATTAAGTTACGACCTCTGAATGCATAATATGCTTGCTAGACATATGTGCAAAACAGAAGTAGAAAAGATGTCCTAAGCCTCACTGAAGAACTGTAACTAAAACAGAACTACTTTTTTCATACCTGAAACAAAGCTATTAAAGTGAGATGCCTGGATACACTTTTGATTATATTATTATGCTTCACAGATGCAGAAACCTTTATTTTTGTGTAGGTAAGAAAGAGGTGCCATAATTTTTTGGATCTTTTTCATGAGAGGTGTATTTGTGTTTATCTGAAGTAGCATCAGGGGAATGATGTCAATAGGGACGAGTTCAGACTTTGAAAGTTCCAGCACAATTGTGTCAAAGACCAGATCAGATCCTCTCCTGGAGAAGTGGGTGCTGAGGCCACAGCAGTTTATAACAAGGGATGTTCTTCAGATAGTGTTAACAGCATGTGAGATCCTGCAGTGAAATAGTAGAAGGAGAATAATTGGTCTTTTAAGGATTACCAAAAGGTTTGTGGATTTTGAAGAGTGGGAATGTTTCTTCCCAAGACTAGAAACTACAGGCAAACTATGAAGAGACAGCTGTTTGCTTGAGTTGTGTGTGTATATATGTATCTGTTTTTTTTCTTCTGTGTGTTTTCCATCTTGAAGAAATTGTAGATATTGTAAGGCATTCTTTCCTAGCTTTTTAAAGAGCTGTACAAAAGAGAATTTCTTTTTAACTATTTAGAAAGTTACTTAAAGGGACCAAGAAAAGATTCCCCAAACTAAAACAAAAATATTTTTTAATAGTCATTAACGAATCAACACAAACTTAAATCTAAAAATCATCTGTCCTCCAGACTTCACTCAGTGTCAAGGTGCAAGCATTTGAGTACACATTTGAGAAATGTTCACTACTTGGATTTAGAGAGGTGTTAGCTGCCTTGAGATAATTTGTGATCAAAGGTGAGAAGTTTAGGGTATTTAAGCACCTAAACTTCCAATGTTTCACTAGAAGACTGATTATCCTTGAAAATGTACAATACTGGTAGAGATGGTGACGAGTTCTTACCTCTAGGTTATTGAAAACACTTTGAACAACCTTTTCTCTCTGTAGCAGTCAGAAGTGATGGACAGGGGAAGTTTTCAGAGTCATCTGAAATATGACAGAATACTGAATTTTAATTTTAATTCGACATATCTCCAGATGTTGCAGCAAAATATAATATATGAGGTGTTGTTTCCATTTCAGGTCTTTGCAGGTCAGTTTTAGGTATCTACTTTGTCACAGGTACCAACCAATTGTCTCTGCTCATCTAAGAAGGACTTTTGCAAGCAGTGTAGCTACCACAGCAGGAAGTACTGTAAATACTAGTGGGTTCAAATTCCTGGACAGTAGTGGTTAAAAGGCCTGGGATGAATTTCATTGTGGGGAGGAATCACCTGTGAAAAGCAACAGCTGGTTTCTTTAGATTTTCCTCGCTAATGCTATCTGTTATTAATAAGGTCATAAAATTAGCCAACACTTCAAATATTATGTGAAGCTCAAAGATTTCTAATACTTGCCATGAAACTTAAGTAATACTTCTTTTTCTCTTTCTTATTGCAGTCAGCAACTGTTTCTGATGGAGGTAAGCTGAAGCTTGTTTTTACTTTTATAATGAAAAACAATCAATTTTCCACATTAGGCAACATAATATGTGGTAAATAATGTGATATATTACAAGATATAAGTCCAAAGTGGCACAGAACTCTGTGACTGCTTTGGGAGCTGTGCCAGTGAAAATATTGCAGGATCGTGTTCACATGGTTTCACTGGTTTATTTGCATAATATTTTTATGGCACATTTATATATGCATGTTTTTATTATAACTAGGCTTCTTTATTCATAATAATAAAGAGGCAGAGCTGGTAGAGTTTTTTGTAATTCGATGGTAGATAAAATCTCATTCTCTATTTTATTGTCCTTTATATACCTTGTGTGCTTTTGAAGAGATGTTCTAGCTTCTAAGTTGTAAGCTGTGTTGGTACATTTGTTAATGTTGATGTTGAAATTTCTTAAATGTGATGCATTTTGAGAAGGGGTAAGTAATTTGATATTTGTAAAATCCCAGCATGGAGCTTTTGCACTTCTGGAATACTTCTAAGTAAACTCTTCTTAATTGCACCTAAGCTTGTTTGTTTTAATTTTAACATGCCTTTAATGTTTTAAAGGATGTCCACTCTTTGTTAAACGTTAGAAGATGATTTCTCTGAAGCTTCGAAGTTAATTGAAACAGTTTAAGTATGCTTCCTTAATGGAATAAAGAAATTTGTATAGTTTAGAGTATACAGGAGATGGCTTTTCTCCTTGTCTTTCTTGGCAGGAATTGGTTCACTCCATCCTGCAGAGAAACTCACTTACATACATATTATTACATTTGCTATTCTTTGACAACAGTACAAGACAATTTTATTAAATAAAAGGGGCAGAAGGGAACAAACTGTGTTGCTCTAACTAGTGCAGTGGAATTGCAGAAATATTTTGAATGGTAAGGATAATTTTTTTATTTTATGTGCAAATGTAAATGCAAAATTAGCAATGCTATTCACAAAACTTCATCATGTCCTAATTTCTGATTCCTTGCGAGACTAAAAGTACACTTGTGAGAAACATTACTGCTTTGGTTCTTTTGCCAGAGCCGTTTTCCAATGGTTGGCTGACTTTGTCAGGTATTTTCCTTCTCTACTGCTGACACAGTCTACTGCTGTACAGTACTTCTGTCTGGATGAGAAGACAGACCCTGTATTATATCTGTCTTGTATGCAAAGTGAAAAAACAACAAAAGAGAAAATAATAGTGTTTATTCTGCTTTCAATTTCTAATATGTAACATATGTTTTTGTGGGAAAAATGTGTATTTTTCCCCCCAGGTGTTACCTGCTTGATATAAAAATCAAAATAAAGCACAGACTTTTTGTTTCTGTATGTAGCCCAGGTGCTGAGGGCCAAAAATTTGATTGACCTTTTTTAGTTAAAATGGAAAGTGCTTATGTCTTGTCTCCAGGAGGGTTCTTGCTCTATGTTAATGAAAATTATTTTACTTCTGTTGCTTATCCAGACTTGGAGATTCCTGTGATAGTAATGATATGATAGTAATTTCAAGCTTTTTATACCTCCAGCTGAAAATTTATTTTAAAAATTCCACTTATTTTCAGTTCTTCCAATATGACTTTTTTATCGCATTCCAAATCAGTAGGTAACTGTTTTCACAATTAATTCTATACAGTTTTGTGAAGTCATGAAATCTAAGGGCCATGTAAAGTTGCAGAAGTGAAAGAACAGCCAAGAAGTTATATGCAATTTTCTCCTGAGTAGTATTACCTATCTTTTCAACTAGTTCAGAATATTTAATGTGAATGGTCTCAAATGCTACTTAAGAAGGGGGGTGTAATTTGTGTAAGAAATGGTAGTTGAACTATACTGAATAATATTGAATCAATGCTTAACTACCCAGAAAATGGATTGGAAAGATAGGAACCAGAGAGACTGTAACCAGCAAAAGTGAAATTAAATAAATTCCTAATTAATTTCATTTAGAGTTACATTACTTGCATTGAGTAAAAAGCTCTGATTCGTGTGTGAATTACATTTTCCAGCTTTTACTTTTATTATGTCACAGAACTGAAATTTTTCCAGTCTTCCTTAATCTCACTAATGCATTAATAGTTCCACAGATTTACACATTTTAGGGCATTTCTATTTTAGAGCAGTTTTAACTAGTGTAACCATTAGTACAGCACTGCATACTTCCCTTCCTAGACTAAATCTTTATCACAAAATGTGGGTTGGAAGAGACCTTAAAGAACATCTCGTTCCAACCCCCTGCCAGGGACAGGGACACTTTGCACTAGATCAGGTTTTTTTAAAGCCCCATCCAACCTGCCTTGACACTTCCACGGAAGGGTCATCCACAGTTTCTCTGGGCAACCTGTGCCAGTGTCTCACCACTATCACAGTGAAAAATTTCTTATATCTAATCTAAATCTACCCTTTTCCAGTTTAAAGCCATTACCCCTTTTGTCACTCCATTGCGTTGTCAAAAGTCCCTTTGCAGCTCTCTTGTAGCCCCCTTTAGGTGCTGGACAGCTGCTCTTTGGTCTCTCCAGAGCCTTCTTTTCTGCATTATATTACTAATTAATATTAGTATTTTACATATAACTAGATAATATAAACACTATTGTTAAGCTTTAGTCTGGGAAGGAAATTCATGTGTAAAAAGTAATTATTATGTGTTTATATACATCCTTCCAGTGTAATAAGAGGCACAACAGCTCTCTGTACATTTTCTTTCCTAGGTCAGTGAAGCCTCGTCATATGGCTTTTATTACATTAGAGCCAGGCACTGGAAACCATCTACCCCTTGTTGTGTTTATTTTACATGGTTCTCAGCTTATGCAAGGCTGAGATGTTCTTACCAGCCAAAACTATGCACTTGGGCTTTGCAGGATAGGTGATGTGTAGGAGGTACTTAAATTAGTGTTGTTTCCAGAGGTGGTGACCAGTAGCAACTCTTAACTGTAATTGATTTGCTTAATGAATTGCAGACAATTGGAATGCAAACTGTAATACTGCTTAGATGCAAGATCACTGCTATAGATCATCTAATCTGCAGCACCTATGCTCTAGGAATAGCAGAAACCATTTTATGTTACTACAACGACCTGTAATTAGCGGGTTTCTCTTACTTCCCGTCTCAGAAACTGTCCTTTCCCGCTGACTGTAGGAATAGTGAGTGTGTACACAGCACGCAGGCTGCGGCTGATGTTTTGAGCACTGTGCCATCTGAATCATCACAGGGATGATCAACAGTCCCCAGCTAATGTGTGACTTTGCTATTTATACCTGGATGGCGCTTTACAAAGGGAAAACCTTAAGGTCGAAGGACATATAACAGAAGTACTTCATCACTCATCTCCCAGACAGAGGGGGTGAGGTATCTGAGCTAGTGAGAATGTCTTAGTTCTTACCTGCTATTCCCTGCTGAGATCAGTTCCTCAAAACTAAAGTCTGTTACTTCCAAATATTGCAGCATAACAGATACTAATGCACATTTTTTCCCCAAGATACTACTTTGCTGTAGTTTCAGCAGATTTTGCCTTTTAGTGTTCATCGCTTGGAAAGAATTTCCATAAGGAAAAGTGTTCTTAAACACCTTTTTGAAAGGCATCTGATGTTTACAAGAATAAATAATGTAAAAGTATTTTAAAAAGTAACTAAAGAAGGTAGAGCAAAAAATTCACAACGAAGTACAAAATGAAACAAACCTCTGTTTTACGCTTTTTACACTCTAAATACGGATGGATTATTTCCTCAACAGGTATATGACTTATTTGTCAGTTCCGCTGGTGGTGCATGCTTACTGTAGCTGTGTTCCACTGTAACATAAATAATTCAAGTTCCTTTAGCAGCAGTGGCAAAAGGTCTTTTCTTTAAATTATTTATGTAGCATTTTATAATGCTTTGTGGTAAGCATACTATTGCTTTCCTCTGCTTGAAGCCATGAGGGTAAAGAATCAATTTGTTTAGAATGCTGTTAGAGGCTCCCAGGAATTGCTGGGGGGAAGTGCTTTAGCTTCCCTCATCCCAAAATTTCAGAGGAACAATGTGCTGTACAGTAAGGTTAATCTACACCCAATGGGTTCCAGGACGTTACAGCTGAACTTGGTATGGATTCAGAAGGATGGCTTTCAGTGAAGGGCTTGAAGTATTTGATTAAGTGGCACCACAGTGGTTCTTATCAGCTTTACCCAGGTAATGTATTTAGTGATTAACTAGAATATCTTAATTATGTGAATGTACGTGTTCTGATGATTACAGGGAATATGTTTAGCTTCTCACAATAATAAGTATTTGTAGGTTGAAATATATATATAAAACACATAAAAGTGCATACAAAAATGCCCTTTGTGAATTGTATTCAGGCTTATGGCTTTATATTATTTAAATCAAAACTTTCGAAGCCATCTTATCCTGACTACTTTCAAGATTAGTTGATTAAGTGCCTGCATTTTCTTACATCATGCTGTTTTTGTAAAATATAAAACCAAGACCCTGCACAGAATGTATAAACGCAAAAGGTGTAAAATACTGGGTTTCGAGGATTTTTTAGATAGCTTTCTGTGTTAATTCTGTATTTGAAAAAGGTAATAAATGAAACTGGATGAGTTTGCACCAAAAGTAGTTTTTCTTCATTAGGTATGGTTGATTTCAAACAGAACAAAAATAAAGTTAGGTCCCTGGGATTTGGGATGCTTGAGCAAGGAGCCTCTTTCACAGGTAATACAAGATGAGTTGGTGCTTCTGACAGTAAGGACAAAGGAAGGCAGGCATTTGGAAATTTCACAGCACTGCTATTGTCCGTGCTGTCCATGCAGAGTTGGGGTTTTTCACATTAAACTCCTCTGGTATCCTGAGATTCCCAATAGCTCGTTGTCTTTTTTTAAATACTTTACGAGGAGGAAGAGGAGTCCACTTCACACGACAGCCTTGTGATTAGAACGTTTGAGGGTGGGAATCAGGGCTCCGTGTTTCCTCTGATGATCATCACAGAGTGCTCATTAGACAAAATATGTGACCCGACTGGAAAGCTTCTCCATTCCCGCTTTCCAAGGTGGGCTGTGTGTACCTAGGAATGCATGAACTGTGAGTCAGGAAACCTGATGCTGCAGTCTTACATTGGAAACATTTCTCTGCAAGAGGAGTGGAACAGGAGTTATGGTTTATACAGTCTTCATTTAAGCGTGATTTGGATACTTTGTGTACTAGTGTTAGAGTCGGGGAGATTTTTTTCTTTCCATCTTTCTTTTTCTCCAGTTCTTAATGGTATATCTGCACTAGGCTGTAACTGTTTTAATTGCAACTCTTTATCTGTATGGTGAAACAAACTACAACAACCAAGCCTTTTCTGGGAAACAGCCTTGTTCTTCATTGTTTTCAGGTTGACAGGTAGCCCAGCAGAAAGCTGTAGAGATTTTAAAAGCAAACTGACTGCATTTTTGCTTTAAGGGAAACCAAAGCAATGTCAGGTTCAAATTCAAACAGTACTTTCTGAAAAAGGTCTGAATTAGCTAAATAAAATCCACCAGAACAGAGACAGTTTACTGGGAATGCGTAATCCCTTAATGCTGTGTTAACACTTTGGAGGACCTGTGCCAGTAGCTCCACGGTTGTTGGAAATACAGTCTTATTTCGGTTCATTTGTGTTCGTGGGACCTCTGGAGTCGGCAGCATATCAGAGGGAGGAGAGTCCAGCGCAGTTTAGAGCGAGTGTAACTGAGGAGCTGGAGAGAGTGAGCAGCTGGTAGCAATTAAAGGTGGTTAGCAGTTACCCCCTGGTGTAAACACGCAGAGGTTGTAATTGCAGTTCGGTCTCCCTGCTGCCATGGGGAAATGGAACGGCTGCCACTGGGAGGAAGGTGAGTGAGGCTGACCGGCTGATGGCTGCTCTGCTGCCTCTTCACAGTCCCTCCCCAGTCCTAAGGCACTGTGACTCCTTGGTGGAGAGCTGAGCACTTTGTGTGGCTGCTCCCTAATTTCCCTCCATCAGCCAAGTAGGTTTCAAGGGTTTGGGATGTGGGATGAGTTTACCTTTCTGACTTTGCCTGAAAGGAACAAGGAAATTTTCATCATTCGTCACTGGAGAACACTGGGGATTGAACCTTCCAGGAGTGAGGCAGTATCTGAAACTGTTCCAGATCTATCAAGGAGTGGGTGTCTATTTATATCCTGGACTGTAAAATAAAACATATCCACCTGCAGAGTTAAAGCAAAATACTTCAGATAATAAATTTAGATATCATTCTCTTCAGATTCACATTAGCTTCTTTCACAATAGTTTCACTGTGGTGACAGCTATTCTCTAATGAAGCTAACAGTTGACTTGGTTATGCTCTTTCATATGCCTTAAAGGAAAAAGTGAATAAATATTTCTGTAAGAAAATTTGGCATTATTTGCTGAGTATTTGTAATTAGCTTTGATTAATATGGTGATTAGGCAAAGAAAAATGTTTATATACATGAGGTGTTACTATTGCCCTTAAATATTATCCTCGTTGAAAATATAAAGTTACATTTCATTCTTCTGTAATCTAATTCTGTATCTTTGTCTTATTTGATTTTTTTGTCTTGAAAAATAGCTTTGCATACAGAAACTCGCAGTAATTAACTGTTATGTCTTAGTGAATATTTCTGAGCTACAGAACATATTTAAAATGAAGTTTTAGAACTTTTTAAAAATTTTTTTTCTTATCTTTATGACTATCTTTATAACTTTTTCCTATGCTTGTAGCTGTTGTTTAGTAGTGCTTTTTTTCAAAGTTCATAGTTCCAGGGAAGAACAGTAATGTTTTGTAACATAAAGTTTGGAAATGCAAAGTGCTTTCAAATATTTATAAAAGAAAGGAGACCTCAGGAGATCTTATAAAGTAGTATTTTTGGTGAAATTACTCCTTGCTTTAGTTAATCCAAGTGAATAACTGAGGAAAATAGTAAAATTGTCCCTGTGAAGAATAGTCCATTTCTGGCTTGTTGTGAATTCAGTTTTCTCAAACAGCTTACATTTCTAGTGAGCTGCATACTTGCTTTTCCATTTGGTATAAAATTATTGAATATACCGTCTATTTAATGTGAGGATATTATTTTATCACATCTTTTGCTGCAAATTTTTCAAATAATTGAATGTCTGGGTTTTTTTCGTCCCTTCATCACATTTAGTTTGGCATCTGTAGTGTCACCTGTCCTTTGTGTGCACTGGGAGATGTAGAGAGCATGCTGTAAAAGGGCATGCAACAAGTAAATGACAAATTTGTGAATAGGACCCTGTTGTAAGCAGTTCCCTCTCTTACTTAGAGCAGCCATTTCTTTCACTTTTCCACTTCTGTGAATAAATGGTCACTTTAAGATTTTGTGTGTTCTGTTTACTGATATGTGACAAAGATGGTCTGGGGTAATACTTGAATTATTAGTTAGGCTGCTACACAGGGTTGGGTTTTCCTGAATTCTTTATGGATTCTTGTTAATTTATTTTTCAGAATACAAAGAGCACTTCTGTTTTTTCAAGATCTAAAGAATCTGGTAATTTCTCATCTTGGGGTCCCTAGATTATTCCAGTATGTTGGCTGGAGTCTGGAAGGGAGTAAGAGATCCCTGTTTTTATTAGAAACCATAATAAATTGAGAATCTGTGGTTTGATACCTCTACCTGCTGTGGATGAGGAAGGCATCCATTACTAGCTCATTTTCTTTAGTGTTCTTTTACTCAGTCAAATCCTTTCCTAAATTTTCAGTATTTAACAGGCATCTTTTATTTCCACATAAAATTTCACAGATTCCTTGTCTCTACTGATTTAAGTGTATATGAAATTTTGCTATCTCCTATCACCAAATAGATTTTTGCCATTCTGGTGAATGGTGGGTTCTTGAAGGTCTACCTTCATTGAATAATCTTATGAAGGAGTGCAGTCCATGGGGTGAGGAATGTAAGCAGGAAAATTTGCCCAAGGTATTTTATTTCATGGAGGTGTTTTATTTTGACCTGCCTTTTCTGCTTCTGGCAGGGGTCTGCTTTTAAGACACTCATTTAATTTTCTTTGCAGTGCAGCAGATGAAACTTGAGAGATGTTTGTGGTTATTTTTTCTATGCAAAAATGGAGAGGGATATTTTGAAGTCTGCACTACTGTGAGCTTGAGCAGGAGGTGTGATAAATCAAGTAAACAGTGTTGAAGAGTAAAAGTAAATAGCACTTTATTGACAGATTTGTTAATTTCTTTTATTAACAGAGCTGAATAGCACTGATTTAAAAGACTGCATCAGTGAGAACAGCCTCAGTAGCAATGCCAGTCTTCCCAGTGTACAGAGCTGTCGAAGACTTCGAGAAAGAAGAGTTGCAAGTTGGGCTGTTTCATTTGAGCGTCTTCTTCAGGATCCTATTGGTGTTAAATATTTTTCGGTGAGTTGTGAGAGATGATAACAGGCCTTTCAAAACAGGTGATACTGCTGCAGTAATTTTGCCATATTCTTTTTTCTTTCTTTCTTGACACTATCCTTACAGAGGAAAAGAGACAGGAGTTCATTCATGCTCAGTTGTTGTCTGAGCACCTTTCTAAGTTTAAATGGGTTCACAGTTGAGTAAGAGTTCCCAGTAATACACATATTGCCATACGTTTCTACATAGCAAAGGTTTCATATGGAAGCTATACTTTGTTTTGTCTGTGAACTTTTAGAAAACTTCCCCATTTTGTAAAATGTTATTTTTGTATCTGTAGCCTTTGCACAAGAAGAAGGAAGTAGTTTCAGTAGTTTCCTAAGAATGGGTAATCTATTTACATTTATCTACTGAAATGTTGAAAGCCATGTAGAAGATTTTTTCAATGATATAGTGGCTTATTTTCCTGCAAAAGGCTTTTAGAAATACTTTTTGGAAGTAATTATGGTACCTAAGAACACTTGATAAAGGTACACCTTACAGGAATAGTGTTGAGTATTTGCAAAGCATAAATTAAGCTGCTTCACAGCACATTTATAAGTTGTAAATAGCATCATCTCTATTTTACATGCAAGGAAATTGAGCGTATACACTTTTATTGCACTGAGAGTATGTTACTGATTCTGAATATGTTACACAAGGACAGTTTGTGCTGCCCAAATAATTTTCACGAAGAGAATATGAAGAAACTTATGGTAGATTATTGGAATCTGCAGTAACTCTGAAAGAGTCCCTTACTTGATATAAAAATATTGAGATACCAACATGGTTAATAAGCAGACTTGCGTGTGAACTGGTGTGGGGACCCAAAACCCGCAGTAACAATGAACATCTGTTGGAGGAAACTGAGAAAATGAAAGTAAAATAATATACCCTGTATATTGTGTTCCCTGGTTTAGCAGAGTAGCCTTAGAGTTATCAGCATGTCTGCTTAGATACTGAGACTTCTCGTCAGACTGGAAGAAAAATTACAATTCTGATCTGATGTTAGAGTCCACCTGGAAAATGATGTGATTTGTGGGGACGCTACTGTAAGTTTAGTTGACTTTTCTAATGACTTGTAAGCCATCACTAAACTTATGTACCCTTAGGAAATTGCTGCATCAATCTTTCACTACTGCAGATGTTCAAAACGTATTAAAAACGTAGAAAGTAGCTTATGACATTTTAATAAATATTCAGATTAAAAGGTTAAAGATAGATTTCATTTCACCAAAAAGCAACCTCAGAAGCTTTGGAAGTCTTACTTCTTCCCCCCCCCCCATTTTATTCTAGTTAGAACTTATTTTTTTAAACACTGCAAAACTGTGTGTGTTAAAGAAATACCCAATTTAAAGAACAATTAGGGAATGTTAAAATTTATTGTGTGCACCACCATTTTCTTGAGGCCCAGGAGATGTCCAGAGCCATTGCTTAGGTTCATTTGCAACCTCGTTGTCATAACACTACGGAATTACAGATTCTGCCAATATTCAAGAACACTGAAGCATCAGCATTTAATTCAAGGTTACCCAGTAAGCATCTTGGTGTGTTTAGGATCCAGCATGCATCTGCCTTTCCTGAGGACAGCTTTGTCACAGAGCAGGAATTACTCTCTAAGAAGGAGAGATTTTGCATGTTTTGCAAATACTCACACTTTGCATAATAGCCTGCTGATCAGAGCAGTCAGCCAGGAAGTGAGAGACCTGTTTGCAGGTTCCCTCCTCAAGGGGTTCAAACCAGCACCTCCAGCTTCCCAGCCATGTGTGGCAACTGCTGGGCTGCCTCATGTTCCAGCTGGGGCACCGCTTGGTCTTCCTGGTGAAGCCAGGAAGTTGTACAGGCAGCTGTGCCCAAATCATGTGGCCACAAAGCAAGCAAGTGGGAGATGGACTGTAGATTCCTAGTGAATGTGCTGAGTGGGGAAGTAGGCAGTTGTGTTCCAGTTCCTGCTCAGTAATTTGATTCCCTTTTAGTATGTAATTACATGTAAAATGCAGAAATGTCTCCTGACTGTTCTCTTTTATACGTTTATACTATTCTCTTTTATATGTATATAATTGTCTTTTATATGTTTGGTGTCACAGGTTATGTATCTGAAGAACTTTTAATTTAAAGAGAGTTTGCTAGGTGATTTAGATTCCCTCTATTGTAGTTTATCTCAATTGCTTTCTTACAGTTGGACTCTAGACCTAAAGTCTGCGTAAATCTGAAAAGCACAAATAAACTTAAGTTTTATGTTTTTTTCTGTGGAGATTCTTCTTACCTTGCTTTCTGAGGCTGCCTTGTATGATAAGGAAGCTTCAGTGATACCAATGTAAGTTGATTGAAGGTTATGGCTTGTGGCTGACTTAGAATAAGATTTCCAATTAACCACGGATACCTTAAAGCTCTGAAATATAAACAAGCATGGTTCCAATTATGTAAGTGCCTAGATAACTTTTTAGAGGATGAAGTTAATTTTGCTATAACTTTTTCCTCCCAGATGATTTAAATGCTTTCATTTTAAGATGCTGAGAGAAAATACAGATTTGAATATGGGACAGTTTGTGGTCGTACGGGTTTCCAGCTGAATCAGTACCAGTCTCCATTTGGACTTTAGGATGCTATGACATATAAGTTGTGATTATTGTGTGTTGTATGGGAGATTTATTTATTTTTTTTTTCTCTAAATAAGTATTTTCCAGGGAGAACCCATGTAACCACATTAGCAAGCAGTGGTAAAAGATTGTTGTGTAGTTGCAGAAAGAGACTGTAATGAATACAGAATTATGGGCACTTCTTGATAAACATCTCCTCTGTTATATCAGTAGAACTGCAATTAAAGACAGTGTCCAGTGTAATTTTTTAATGTAGTTTATAAGTTATTTAAATTTGTACTAAAAGTTTATTCAGTAGTTTATACGCTACTTAACATGACATTTCAAACTTCGTCTTTGTACTAGCAAATGGTTTGATTGTAACTTGATGGATTCTTCTCAGTTATACATGCTTAAAAAGAAATGAGAGAGAGGAGAAGCACTAGGTATGTATTGGACATGCCTTGATTTTTACTTTAGAAGAGAACTGGATTGTGAGACTGATTGAAAAGTTACCATTATGCAAATGTACCAAGCATTATAAATAAGTTGTTTGAATTGGCAAGTAACTTTTCTTTGAGACATTTATTTATTTATTTGTTTATTTTTTCCCCTAGGAATTTCTCCGGAAAGAATTTAGTGAAGAAAATATTTTATTTTGGCAGGCCTGTGAATATTTTAACCATGTACCTGCACATGATAAAAAAGAGGTAAGTCAATGTTGTATTTCAGTACATTGTGTTGTCTCTTCAAAAATTGTTACTCCTGCAAGATTATTGAAATTACTGGAGCTGTGCTTGGTCTGTACGTGACATCACTAAAATAGGGCTGGCTGACCTACATTTAAGATGTTGGGTATATTTAAACTGCAGCAAAGTACAGAGGTAGCTCTGTAAAAATGAGGTAAAGTATCCTGGATGTTGGAAATGGCCAGCTTTGGTAGCCCAGAGCATGGGAGTGCAGAGCAAGTTAATTTAACATGTCAAGGAAAGGCCTCTTACACTCTTTTAGCTAGACTGCCTCCAACAACCAAGATAATGTGTTTATAACTAACTTAGGTTGTCTGCTTCTCTAAACATAGTCATGTTTGTTCACAAATTATGAGAATCTCCATCTCCTCCTTTTAAGGTAGTCTGGCATTGGTCAGGCAGTTTAGGTGAACTTTGAATTTTGTACGAGCTGGCAACCCTTCTGTCTACACCACAGCCAAATCTGAGCTCAGTTTGATGTGTTTTTAATTATTTCCATGATGTGGGTGTTTCAAAGTAAACAAGTTAAAAATTATATACTTACCTTTTTCTAACTTCTAGAAATTGAATCTTAGAGGATTTATTTAAATAGTAACTGGTATGTAAAAGGTCTAAAATCTAAAAAACTATTCTCCTTTGTAAAAAACCATTTGCTGTGCTTCACTTTTATTATTTTCACAGCTTGATTATTTTAATTTTTATTTTGATGGCAATTTTTACTACATAAGAAATATTGTAATTATTCGTAATTTTAAAGGAAAAACCCTATTTATGTGCCTGAAACTAACAAAAGCTGACATATGAAAAATATATATACATAAAGGAAACAGGAATGGCGATATATTTTTGAGTGGAATATATCAGTGTAAGAAATACCTAGCTAAAAATATGGTTTTAAAGTCAAAATACATTTAGCATTTCTTTTCTGTAGCTTTCTTACAGAGCTCGGGAGATCTTCAGTAAGTTCTTGTGTAGCAAAGCTACAACCCCAGTTAATATTGATAGCCAGGCACAGTTGGCAGATGATATTCTCAATTCTCCACATCCGGATATGTTCAAGGAACAGCAGCTTCAGGTAACCACAGTAGACATCAGTGCTCTATATTTGTCAATTATCTTTTCCTTTACAATCTATAAAAATAGTTTCACATGCTTTACTATGTATAAAAAGACATTGACATCAAGATCACATAGATTCTGCTAGCAGAATAGAAAAAGGCTGCTTTAATGGAAGGCTGCTTGACTGTTTTTCTGTTATATGTAGAAAATTGTCTTTAACTAAAAAATAATCTGACAAGTACTATTATTGAAAGGAAGGTTTTGTGCAAGTAAATAATTCCATGTGCTGCAACACCATTGCATATGGTATTTGCATATGGTTGCTTATTCTTTTTTTTTAGTGGAGAGTTGAGTACACAAATAGTGTCTAATTTTGGTTAAAGTAGTTTGTAAAATGTCAGTTGTATTAAAGGAGCTCTTGTGCTTTAAGGGTACTGTCAGGCAAACATCTTTTTAAAACTGTTGATGTCTGAAGACCTCTGAAGTGGATGTGTTTAAATAATTATTGGTGTTCAGAACAGTTACATAACAACAGAATACACTTTGCATTTCCTGTAGAATCTTAAGTTTCTTACTTTTTGCTCCTAAGTAATCAGTTTGGTTACTCTTCCGCCCTAACAGTTTATTAGTAGAAGTAATTTTGAGATCATGTTGTTAAATCAAGGCTGTAGCCTTAATGAAGCAGATCACAATCTTAGTCAGCACACAGACTGCATGTTTTTGGGGGCAAGCTGAGCAACTGGTTGTATTATCATCCTTCATGTGCAAAGTGGAGATAGAGAGGTGAGTCTGACTGCTGGTCTGGAAGCTTGTAGTGTTACGGTTACCCCCTATACACCTACCAGGGCCTGAGGCTTCTGTGGGAATTACCAGTCACCATCTTCCCAGATATTATTTCATGCATTCCTCATCTTGGTGTTGTGGAGACCATGCCTGAATTCCTCCTCATCCTCTCCTATTTGTTTGGTGGAGTACATGGTGTTCTTATGAGTCGGGTGGCAGGGCTGATGCAGGTTTTCTTCCTTTGAAAATGCTGTATCCTTAGATTGGAGGGCTCAGAAGGTGGGAGAAAATGCTCATGTGAAGTCCTGCCATGGGTTCAGTCCCAGCCACATGACCTGTCTGGACCAGACCTACTTATCTCAAGTTGTCAATGCCTCAGTCAGACCGGTTCCTCCCACTGGAAAATTAGGTGAAGCAGAATGAGAGTTACTTCTGCCCAAGCAAGTGGCCTTGGAGCTAGTTGTGCTGGCTGAGCTACTAATGGTGTGTTGCCTGGCTGAGGTCAGTGCTGGGTGATCAACTGCCTTGATGGCTCTTAATATCTTGGTTTCACCAAGTGGTGTTTCTGCAGTAGGTCAGTTTGTGGTCTTGGTGGGTGGCATGACCCTGAGAACACAGAGCTGTAGGTTGTGTAGTTACTGCAACACACCCACAGACTTTGAAAGTTCAGCTCATGGTGGAGACATGATCTTAATAAAGCAAAAGCTCTGCATTTGTGGTCTTTCACTAGATTTTTTTAGATTTCGACCCTGACCAGAGAGTGCAAGAGTGCTGCTCTGTGGCAGTCACTGGATGAGTGTTATGTGATGCTGGGGAATAGGAAATGTTGCTGCAAGGCTGCAGTGGAGTTGCAGAAGTGTGTGGGAAAGTGCTTTGGAAAGCACTGTTCAGGCCATTCTCTCTCAACTCTGCCTGTTGGGAATGCTCCTGGAAGTTGCTTTCTGTCCATGTCCTGACAAATTTGCCCTTATTTTGTTGTTAAAGGTGTTGTAATGACAGTGTGGATGCAGCCAAATACCTAGTTAGGATTTATTTTGTTATAAATTGAATAAGTACAATCACGTTGAGTGTTTCCAGATGCAAGACAGTGTAGCTCACTTGAAGATACTAAAATAAGAATAAAAAATCATGCATTTAAAGTAGAGTTGTATAAATGGATGTAAGTTTTTGTACTCTTGTTTATGTGTAAATTTCAAATTATGCTTTTATAAGATACATTTCTCTTTCTCATTTGTAAAAACAAGTACCTGCTAGCCTTTTCCAAATAAGCAGAAGTCATTAAGATATGTAAATCAATATGATAATAATGCTAAATATAGGAAATCATGGATGTGGTGTGGGCTAGAAGCATAGTAGGGCAGATGATAATCAGCTCAAGGTAAACTACTTATACTCTCATCACTCTGTACAGCAAAGTCAAAAGTCTGTGATTTTTTTTGCTGTATTAAGTATATTTAATCTGCAGACTGCATCTCTGAAGTAACTTTTTTTTGTGTCTCTTGATTTTTTGCAGTTTTTTCCTTTATTCTTCTCACGTAGCATGGAGTAACAATTTTATTCATTTGGGACTAAATTCTGTGATGGGGGAAACTGCAAAGCTTTGTTTTTCATTCTAAAGCTGTGTTAAATTTAGGGTACTAGTGTTAGCCCTACCATAGGCATGTCTTATCTTTTGGGAGCGCAAAATTCATTCAGCTTAAAATGCTGTGACTGTTGAGGAATGTAACCTTTATAAGTTTCATTTTCTTAAAAAACTCAAGGACAGCTGAAATATTTTGTATTTTTCAGTTACTTTGGTTTTTGTGTGTGTTTTGGAGTTCACAGACTATACTTAGGACTTTCCCCCAGTAATCTTATATCAGTAGTGCTTCTGTGAGTCCTTGACCCTGATGCATTTCAATTTCTTGTAATTGCTTCCCCATATTTTACACTGTTTTGGCAATACACCTCAGTAGTATTCACTGAGCTCAACAGAACTCAAGAATTGTTTCAAAGCTGTGTGTGTTGTCTATACTAAGTAATTTGTGGAGACTTGGCCTGAATATATATGCTTTGAAATTAGTTGCCTTTTTTATAGTTTTGCCAGTGTGCCTGTGGTCAGAGAAGGATTTTATTTTTCACTGAGAAAGAGATTCCCCTTTGTGAGCAGGTTTTTAAATAAAGTCATACTTACTGCTGTTTACAGGTTAATGTGCTAAATTTTTGTGGGAGTTGGCTGTTGCAAAATAGCTTAATTTGCTTGATGTGTTAAGTTTATGTAACCATTATCCATTGTGTTTTAATTTCAGATATTTAACTTGATGAAGTTTGATAGCTATACTCGCTTTCTCAAATCCCCCCTTTACCAAGAATGCATCTTAGCAGAAGTAGAAGGACGTACTCTTCCTGATCCTCAGCGTGTTCCCAGCAGCCCCACTTCTAAACACAGTGTCAGTTCAGAGAAGTCCAATATCTCGACACCAAAAAAGGTTACCTTTGCATTGTTGTTATCTGAAAACCATGTTTTTAAATAATATTTTTGAAGTTCTTTAGAAAATCAAAGATATATACAAAATATATATAAAATACAATTGAAATGTTTGGTTAGAGATGCTGGCAAATACAATTACAAAATATTTATGTGCTCAGGAAAATGCCTTTTTTTTTTTGTCCTTACCTTTGAAACAGTTTTCTAGATATTGACTTCCTGAATATAATTTAAAATCTTTGTTATTATTTAAATGTATGTGTACAAATAAAGGTAAGGGTTATTTTAATGCACCGGTTCAGAAGCTTATTTTAATTGAACACTGGACTTGAGATGTGATAATTTAACCTTTGCTGAGAGCAGACATTTTATCAGAAGTTTTGAAGAAGTCTTAATCTAATCTGACTCATTTTTGCAGAGGGCAGTTTTTTTAATTTCTTAGCCCTTACTGAACTAAGATACTTCTGTGTTAAACAAATTCAGTTGCTTAAAAATTAGACCAGTAATCTTACTGACTGATCTCCTAACATTATTTAGGGTTTATTTTTTGTTCACGTAGATAATACCACCTTAGCGTTACATAACTTTATGGATAAATTATAACTTTTCATTTTTCATGTCAATCACTATGGATTAGCCCGTCTGCCATTATGTATTTTTATGACTGGAAACCTTTTAAAAGTAGCATTTTAAGGAATATTCTAGTAATCTAACAAGAATACTAGCTTGTTAAAAGCAAGTTTAGTTTAATATCAAACATTCCTGACATTTGTATTCTTTAACACTAATAAATACTCTATTATACTTGTAAATGTTAAACAGTACTTTGTCATTGTCTTCAAATGCAGTTCATGTTCAAGGCTAGCCTAGGAAAAATACCAAAATTAAATTCAGTGTTTTAAAAGGGCAGATGGCCTTTCCACATTAACCTTAGGCATTACTGGTGAGTTGGAAAGAATTCTTCAATATTTGCAGGAGCTCTCAGTGCCTTGTTTCCAGCTACTGTTTTGTACTCCCTACCAAGTGGCACATTTGCATCCCTGTGTTTCTTTTTGTTTCCACTGGTGGGGTTTTTGGAGGGTTTTTTTTTTGATTGCTACTGAGAGGGATGCTGGCATATACGCTTGCGCGTGGGGTAAAGAAGACAGCTAACCTGACCATCACACTCTTGTTTTAGGAAGAAGTGTGGGAAGGTTTATTTTAGACAATATACTTACAACTGTGATCCAACCAATGATTTAATTGTGTTTTGGTGATAGCTAAGCGGTAAATCAAAGTCAGGAAGATCTTTAAATGAAGAGTCGGGAGAGGAGGACACTGAAAAGAAAAAACGGGGAACGTTCTTCTCGTGGTCAAGAAGTAAAAGTTTGGGAAAATCACAGAAGAGAAGAGAAAATGGTGATTATCCAAACGGTGAGTATTCACATTCTGCTTTGTTTCAAGGTTGTTTCAGCAACAGATGTGACTAATCTCATCATGATTAGTTTGTATCTAGGTGCATCCTTGGAAGTGGCAGAGGGAAAAGAAACTGTTGAGTCAGAAGGCCGTACTGTGCTAATAGCATTGCAAGTTTTGTGGAAGCAGATACACAAGTAAATAGATGAAAGTATTAAAATATTTAAGTTTGTTTTTATTGACTTCCACGAGACTTTTTTTCAGCTTATCAGTCATTGTGCATTTCTGTGTGCTGGTAATTGCTTTTTCAAGCAGAAAGCTACTATTTTTATAGTAAGATAATTTCAAATCTTTACAGAGAACTTCAGCAGCAGTGTGTGCAAATAATGCTATAATTACAGCTGTTTCAAAATTCCTACATCTCCATGGTCCTACTTTTCTATCAGTACCACAGAGATACCTGTGTGGTAACTTTTGAACACAATTACTGCCTGTAAAAGTCAGTTATGAAAACCCTGCTGTTTTGTTGCTTAATTGTGTTTGAGAGTTTAAGGAAGAATTCCCTTATGAAAGCACTTGTACATGGCCTCTAAAGGAGGAAATGAAAGTTTTGCATTAAATCATTCCACTGAGTTAAAAAAAAATGGACAAATTCCCTGGAAGCACCACATTTGGTCCATACTGTTACTGTGCTTTTTTCAGTAAATGCCCAGACCCACAAGATAATCTTTGATCATATGCATATTTTCAGTGTTCTCATTATACTCATGTGTGAAAAGACATCAGAGACATTTGCTAAGACTATAGACTTAACCTTCTGAAAGTGACTAGTAATTGTCCTATATTTTAGTTTTCTAACACCATATTTGGACTTTTAAAAATATTTATTTCCCTTCAAAATAGCTGAAGAGGTGTAATAATTTTTGAGATTAAATATTTAAATCTTATTTAAGCTAGTTAATGAAATTACAGTTTTTTTAAAAAGGGGTTCAATTGTTTTTTTTAAATATAAAAGCCAGTAGGTTTATTCAAGGGTTACATAACCAAGAAATACTTGACCAAAAGTTGTTTTGGTTTCCATGCATCAGTGCACAGTATAAAGGTTTGGTGGCTTTTTTCCCCTTAATGAAAAAAAAAATTTTTTTTTAACAGAGGAGGAGCTAATATTTGAAATAGTTTTCAATGTGATAATAAATAACAAACCCCTTTACTGATTGCTGATTCTTTCCACAAACAGATTCTTTTCAGTCCAATGGATTGTCATACAGACGGGAATCACAAGGCTCCATGTCATCAACTGCTAGTCTTGACTTGGTAATGGCTGGCTCTTACTAATGAACAAGTGGGGAAGCAGATAAAACAGTGAATTACTAATTTTCTAAGTAATTTGTTTGACATAATACTTTGGGAAAGGGTTTTTAAGTGATACAGTTAGAGCACAAGATGTAATATTAAGCAATTTTAGAATATTAGAAATGTACTAGAGGTTGTATTTATATACTGCTTCTTATTTTGTCCTTGTATCAGAAAGATATGCTTTACATCTTGCCTGTCTAAATTCAGGTATCAGTAAACTTCCAAAGTAGTTTCCGTTTTAAGGGGCTTTTTATAAACAGCTTTTTCCACCTACCAGAGCTTTGAGATTCTGTTCTGAACAACCCCATGTTAAAGCTTTCCCTCTTCTTGGCCTGTATGCAAGTTGCATTAGGCTGATTTCTGTGGTACTAGACTGTAGTAACTATGTAGTTCTGCCTATGCTGCAAATACTGATCAGGGAAACAAGCATGGTGAAGTCACATCTATTTCTGTTGCAGAAAAATTTCTTGTCTCAGCAGTGAATCTTTTAACTCTTTTACCCATTCGCTGTCTAAAACTTTATCTGTTCTTGAAATAAATTTAGATTTGTGCAGTGTTGTTATCTTTACCTAAAACTTCCCCCCAGGATTTAAATTTATTTGATATTTGTGGTATTTGAAAAGATTTCTAAAACATGATAGAAAGTGTGCTTTTTGGCTTGATTTGATTCGTGCAGACTCTAAAAGTTTATACGCACACGGTCCTAATTTTCCCATTGGGCACTGACCTTTCTTTCTTTCTCCTTTAAAGTCTGAAACCTCAAGATTGCCTGCTTTTGTACCAGATAAAGAGAAATCCCCCAAATACTGCTGTGTAAACCTTCCGGATGGTTCATCCAGCAAAATGGCTGTTAAATCTGGATTCTCCATCAAAGAGGTGCTATCTGGGCTCTGTGAGAAGCATGGCATTAACATAGCTGCAGTGGACCTTTTTTTAGTTGGAGGTGATAAGGTATTGCATATTCCTGGGCTTTTGGGGTTTTTTTGAACATTCTCATAATAATTTTGCTAATCAGGAATTCTATTCCCTCTATACTGTTATGTGTCTCCTGGATCTGCCTGTAGCTTTATATTGTCAGTGCTGGTTAATTGAAGGAGAATTTTAGTGAAACTTTAACTGTTGCAGTTCTGTTATTTTCTATGGTGTCTACATTACGGAAAACAAAAAAGAGCTTGTGACAAAGATTTCCTTATAATAATGAGTTAATTTAGGTATCTAGTCCATGTAGTTTATCCAGGGAAAATGTTAGCTTGCATCCACAAAGCAAACAAATGTGTTTTAGTAGGTGGTACTGCATTAAAGCAAAAACCATAGTGACATTCAGTTGTTCAAAGATTAAATATGCTAGAATTAAGGTACAGGTTTTCATATTGAGGAAAATTTCCAAAACAACAGTCTATACAGATGGGGCTGTGTCCGTGTGATGGCTTAGTTCAACAGAAATGTCTCCAATTCAAAGAGAAGCTGTGGATGTGAAGCATTTATTCCCTTAAAATGTGTGCTTTTAATTGGTCTAGATGATTACAAGGAAAAAAATCAATGAATGTGCATAGCTATTGCCTTTTTCTTTTAAA
Source organism: Chiroxiphia lanceolata (assembly GCF_009829145.1). Classification (NCBI taxonomy): domain Eukaryota; kingdom Metazoa; phylum Chordata; class Aves; order Passeriformes; family Pipridae; genus Chiroxiphia; species Chiroxiphia lanceolata. The sequence goes on from NC_045640.1 coordinate 10,367,660, forward strand.
TCTTTTAAAGACTGATAGCTGGCCATATTTTCTATTGCATCATTCTATGTAATTTATTTAAGTTGAATAACCTAGACTTGTTTTAAAATACCAAGTTCCTGAATACCTGCTGACTCCAGGGGAAGTTTCACAACTAGCCAAAATAAAGCACACTTTAATCATGTTCCATATTGTAAATGAATATTCACTGAAATGCATGCAACCTATATTAATAATTTTCTGAGTATTTAAAAAAAATTAAAAACACAGCTGTTCTTTTTTACATATTTTAAAAATTAATTTTCTTTCTCTTCTTTTATTCCTGACATGTGCTCTATAGCCACTGGTATTGCACCAAGACAGTAGTATCCTGGAGTCTCGGGACCTACGTTTAGAAAAACGCACTTTATTTCGGTAAGAGTCAAAAATACTGCCTTCCTCTGGCATTTTCCACCCCATTTTTCATTTTACTTTTTGTGAGTGCGCTAAAGTATGTTTCTAGTTACCTGTGCAGTGAAACAGTAGTTGATGTAGAAATGAATTTGTGTGAATTCAGTAAAAAAATCCAGTCAGCCATGTAATGCAGCATCTTAGATTGTAATCCAGAGTCCAGCATGAGGGGATCTAAGGTTCCCATTCATTGTACAGGCCCATAAAATAAATAAGTCTCAGTATCAAGCAAAGAGTCTCGTGAGGACAACCAGGGTAAGGATCCATGGGAGAAACATGGACCTACAGGAACGTTTCAAACTGAGTGGAGCAGCACCTGATGAGTATTATGTGCTGCAGGAGGGAGCTTTCTGGATTGCTGTCCTGGATACAAGTGGGATTTTCGTGCCAATGTTCCAGTTTAGGGACGTTTAAATAGTGTTATGATGCTCAAGCTGAAGCAGTTGTGAACAAGCATATATAGGACAGATCTGCAGGCCCAGAAGGACCTTCCACATCAGGAAGGGACATGTTTAGTAGATTGAAGTAGCACAAGAAAGGGATGGAAATTGAACTGCCAGTCTCTTAGTCTTAAGGTGAAATGGATATATTTATTGTTCCCATTGAACTGAATGTTCCCATTCAGTTACATCTGTAATTATGTGCCCACTTGGAAAATTATAGTAAGACTAAATGTATAAATATAAATCTGATTATAGATTTATAGCCCTGAATCTTAAGCAAGTCAATGCTAAATTATTAGTATGGATGTAATATAATTTGGCACATTATATATTTAGCTGTATGTAATATTATTTGATAGCATACTTTTTATCAAAATAATCTGTTTATATTTTTTTCCCAAATGAATCCAAACTAGTGCTCTGAAAACTCCTGAAATAATTATTTCAGGAAAAATTAATGGAGTAAAGTGTTTGTGTTTTATTAGTGAATTGCACTTTTGAAATGAATAAAGTTTATTTTGTTAGGCTTTCCTCATTTTGGCTTTATATTGCTTTCCTTTAGGAAGCAGGACTAGTTTCTATTTAAGGGTACTTCAGGTTAATAAATGTTGCATAGAATATTCAATTTTGAAATTGAGATTGAGCAGTCTTATATTAGGTGTGAGTTTGTTGAGTTTCCAAATTAAAAAGCAACTTTAAGTAGGCAGTTCCATATGGTATTTGTGTGTTAATTATAATGTATAAAAGTTCTACATTATTCCTTTCTCTGGGCAGACACTGTGTAAGCAAATATAGTCAAATATTTGGAACATTTTCAGACACAAGACAAATACTATCTGTCTATACTGGGTTTCCTGTATGTTTGCTGCTTCTATGTCAATTACTAGTTGATGATTAAAATTGATCATTTTAATTCAGTAGCTGTTGATTTCAAAGAAAATGTGAGAGACAAAGTTTCAGTTATTCGTGTTTTGTTTGGAAGGGAAAAGTCACCATGACTGAACATCTTGTATTTAAGTAATTTGTGTGAGAGAAAAGATGGGGTTTACATTTAATCGTGACTGAGAAAATTACTAGTAAGTGTCGTTTGTTCAGGTAGTGCACATTTCTTCTGATAGTTTTGTTAGTAATAAGCCTGCCCTTTTTTTCATACTGTAGTACCATTGTAGTCAAACAAACCTATTATGGAGGAATCAGGGCACAGATAAAGAGCATGTAAAAAATGAAAAATGAAACTAGGCACAGTTCTGTGCAGGGGAATAGATGTTAACAAATTAGTTGTTTGGAGTTTTATTTTTTTTTCTATTTCATTATTTTTTACTATTTTAATGAAATGATAGAAAATGATGTAATAGACTCTTCAGAGAGCTGTCTTTGGCCTTTAAGTTCCAAGTGAATTTCTTTTACAGCTTTGGTATATTAGTTTATCTTACAGCAATTTTTCCTGATATGGTGGCATGAACCCAAAAGTAGCATCATTTGGAATTCCACTGTGTTCGTTCCTCTGCTTAAAAATAAAAATACTTGTCCAAACCCATCTCATGTAATTGAATTAGAAGTTGTGAGTCTCTTGTGGAATTGGGGAGAAATATTTCTCTTGCATCCAGGTCTGTAGTTCAGGCATAGAGTCACTTTGGAAGCACTCCTGGACCAGAATGGTCAGAGTAATTTCTGTAAAGATGATTTGATTGCTGTGAGGATCATCATGCAAATAGGTTGGCTTATGCCTTCACTCAGCTCTGGCAAGTGAAATAGTAAAATTTTTATTTGAATTAAGAGTTTTTTATACCTTTGATTTAGGATAAATTTGTGCTACTGAATTTTCAGCTAGTTACTAGCTAGTATAACTTTGCTGTAGGTTGGGTTTTATATATTTTGGTAAATTTTATTTATTGGAATATTTCGTACTTAATGTTACAATTGATATGTTTCAGGCTGGATCTTGTTCCGATCAATCGGTCAGTTGGTTTGAAGGCTAAACCCACCAAACCAGTAACAGAGGTCTTAAGGCCTGTGGTTGCAAAATATGGTTTAAATCTTAATGAACTTGTGGCAAGACTAGTAAGTATCTTTTGATGTAATTCAAGCAGCAATACTTTCTGTCTGAAGAAGATAATGTGATATTCCCTGAAATTATTCCTATCCTGACAGGCATTAAAATAGGTGTAGCTGGATTTTGAGATAAAATACATCATAGTCATAACCATTATACTTAATAGTAGTTCCCTCAAATATTTAGTCTGTATCTATTTTATATTCCCCTTCAGAATAAATCCAATGCCTTAAATTACCAAGTTTCTTCCAGAGCTCAACTCCCATTATTAGCCAAGGAAAGTGATTGGGATTAAAGTTTTGTTCCATTATCCTGGGAATCATGAAAGTTCCCTCAATTCCCCTTGCAGAAACTTTTTGTGAAGGCAGACTTATTCAACTTCTCTACTACTGAGCACTTGGCTACATGTTCTCTATGCTATTTTGCTGGAATATCCAGGAAAGTAAAGTTTTGTGATATTTCTAGAATGTATCCTGTCTTAACTGAACAAGTCCATGTTTTTAAGATAACTGAAAAACATGTTGGTATAAAGATAACTTCATTTAATAAAATTACAAAATTAACAAAGTACAACCAATTTAGAATATAAAATATCTCAAACATCCTCTGAAAAATATGGTGTGCTGAAGATAGCAACGGTTCTGGAGTATTTGTGCACACTTGCAAATTGGACGATTTTTTTTTTTCTCCATGTATCTTCTTTTCCCCAAATACCATTCTCCTCACAAGAAATGGGTTACACTCATTGGAATCAAGGTAGTTTTATACCAGTGGAATAAACATTTTTAGAGCAGTAGAAGAAGAATATGTTGAGTCTACACTGCTTTGCTTATTTTCTTTCAAAAAGGTCAGACTGCATAAATTTGTTCTAAAAACAGCTTTTTCTCTTATATACAAACTGTGATCCGACTTTAGAATGGTGAGCAGGAACCACTTGATCTTGGTGTCCCTATATCTAATCTGGATGGTCAGAGGGTTGTTCTAGAAGAAAAAGAACCAACAAAAGGTAGAGGTAAGTCGGTATAAAAGCTTTTATTTATGATGTCAAGTCGGTGTCATGAACCCTGACTCTGGTGAGTTTCTTCTGTTGATGTGAAGGTGAGAGAAATGTGATTAAATTTAGATTTGTCACATGGAACATATATTCTTTTTAACTAAAAAGCAGTGCAGTTTCTGAAGATTGAAGATTAAATTAATCTGTTGGTAAAAGTACTTTTACTGTTGCTGTAAGAAGTTTTACACTATATTTGAATATTTTATTTCCATTCAGCCATATATTCACATACATATTTAGGGGCATAGTCCCTAGGAATAATGATGAGAATAGAGTGCCAAATAACTTCTGAGAATTTGGCAATTATTTAATAAGAAACATTCTATATAAGTAAAACAGATGCAGTTTGGGCAGCAGCTATATATATTGCTATGAAAACTTCCTTCTTTAACATGAGAAAGTAGCAGAGCCTACTTTTCCAGTTTTAAGTGATTGTTTCTATAACACTAAAAGGGATATAGTTTTCATTACCCTAGGAAAAATAAAATAAGAAAAATAAAAATTTGTCCACTGAATAGTTGACAATCTTTTGACACAATTGACACTCTAGATTAATGTCACCACCCTTAAGAGTAAGGGTTAGGTTTCATTAGGAGACCTTTTTATAGATATAGAACACTTAGTTTTAAAAATTAAATTAGATATTAGCTTAAATTAAATACACTTAGAGCAGAGATCCTCTTTAAGGAAGAATTAGGATAATAAAGATGGAGGCATTTTTTGAGAAGAATCACATTTGTCATTTTTGTAATAAACAGAACCAACTGGTTTTTTGAAAAAAGTTATCAATCTGAATGGATATCCTATGGGTAATTAGTTTAAGGATTACAAAAAAAGCCTAAATCCAATGTGCTGTCAGGGGCTATAAAAGACTAAATTATAGAACATCATTCTAGCAGTGGGTTGGTTCTGTGGCAATGTACCAGTGAAGAGGGCCATGATTCTGTGTTAGTATATTTGCCTTAGGGAGGTGAAATTTGAAGGAGCCATTTGGTTATTTGGAAGGTGACAAGGAATATATGGCAATGTCTACAAAACAACTGATGCAGGAAAAGGTTCAACGTGACCTTTCAATGGTCTTTTCTGCTGATTTTTTTTTCTTGCTTAAATTCTAAATTTGATAATTGCAAACTGACTTATTAGCTCAGATTTTGAAATTATATCATGTAAAGCAACTGGAAATTTAGAACTTAAGTAAAGTTCAGCATCTTTAAGCTTTAAAAGTATTGCCACTATGAGGAAAATTTGAAGATGGGAGGGAAATTCTGATAGGTTTTGACTGAAAAGTATCAGGAATATCAGCTGTGTTCACTCTTTTTGTTTTCTGATACATCTTTGAGCAATTTTAAAGCAGAAATCTGTTTTGTGAATCATTGTCACTTAAATATTGCTTCTCTGGGAAATTACAAATTGGCAGTTATGGAAGGCATGTTTATGTTTATTGTTTACAGAGAAACAAAAAGGTACATTGGTAAAACAGACTGCAGTTGTATCTACTTCAAGAAGTCAAGCATCTACTGTAAGTCTCCTGCAATGAATTTTGTCCCTTATTTCTTCTTTTGTTTCCTTCTAGAATTCTATACTAAAGGCTGCATTCATCCATGATTTTGAATCAGCTAAATTATATAACTAGATTGAATATAGCTACAATTCGTCTGATGTTTTTCCACTGTCAGCAGCATCTATTTGTGAGAACTTTGTCATGTGTTGTATTTGTTGTTTTGTGTCTGATTGGCTTATCTATGTTAGAAAATGATTGAGTTATTCTGAGATTCAAAGGCTGTTTCTGTTACGTGAATTCTTCAGAGTGAAGAATATTATATTTATTTATACTTTTTTGGGAACTACTATGGCAAATGTTTCTATGCCATAATCAAGACAAAACTAAAGCATTTATTGCCGTGTTAGAGAAATGTGTTTCCAAAATAACTTTTTCATTCCCTTAGACTATATTATGTACACAATGATACAGCCTAAATGTAAGTAGTGCCTTAACTTTCCTTCTAATGCAGGGAGAGGGAAGAACTCTAGGAAAATCTAATTCTATCAAAATGAAAGGCGAAAATGGAAAAAATGCTAGGGAAGTCCGGCTGTCAAAGAGAGAAGACTCTATTGCAAAGATTGGAAAAAAAAAATGTCAGAAAATTAATTTGGATGAAGCAGAGGGTATGTGAACTTTATAGCTTACATATTAACATAAGTAGTCTTAGAAAAGTGAGAATTTTGTATCTGTGTGGGATAAGGTGCCATGTGTTTAATACTGCATTGTGAAATCAGTCATGATCATAATATTTTTGTTTGGTGCTGTGTTTGAATTGTCTTTTTTTTTTTTTTTTAAGTTGAAGGTAAAATTTTAAGAATACCTAAAGTTAGATGTAGGTACCTAGTGGGATTTTCAAAAGCGAAAGGTACCTAATTCCTGTATAAAAAAAAAAGGAATTAGTTCCTCAGCTGCAGTTGAATCTCCCATTTGATACCCTTTGCAAGCCATGTAGAAGGTTGCCTTTCTGCCTTTACGTAAGTGTTCAACTCACTGAAAGGCATTCTGCACAGTAGTGTAGATCCTAACTTACTCAGGTAAGAATTTTTGTAAATTTTCTGCTGAAGGGCAGTACAGTCTGATAACTGTGGAGGAGCTGTGATGGGCAAGAGTAAAACTTAGTTTACATTCAGCATGTGCCCTGAAAAGGTATTTGAAAATAGAAACAAGCAAAGAGGTCATTGGTAATCTTGTATATTCTGAGTATTATTTTTACCTTCATTACATCTTAATAGTTCTGGTGATCTCATTGGAAAAAAACTCATAAGAGAATTTGCATTCTTACAGAAAGATGTCCATGGGAGAAAGTGGAATAAAAATGATGTAGCACTAGAAATACTGATATACCACCCTCTGCCCTAGGACATTAACTGAAGCAATTGCTTGTCTTGTCAGCCCTACACGTTCCTCCCTATTTTCCCAAGTAGAAAAAAATCAAAGGATTAAAATTTACTGCTGAAGTTACCTAGTATGCATATCCAAAACCTGGTTATGCACATTTATACAACAAATGAATGTTTATCTGTGAATGTTCATCTGTGAATAAATGTCCACTGACTAGAACTGAAAAAAATGCTATGGCTAAAAGTTTTATTACGAAATAGATGTCTTTTAATGTAAGTGTTATTACAAAATATTAGTGCATTTTAAATTATTTTCTGTTGCTTACTATTTTGTTAACTTGTTTTCCACATTTTAATATTTTCATTTTTCTTCCTAGGACTGAGTAAAACATTAACATAATTTGAAAACTTCAGAATTCGAGGCTTTCACATTTTATTTTGAATTTTGTGAAATTTGTCAGAGTTTGGAAAATGCGTACCAAATGTTGTAGACTGTTTTTTAATGAAAAAAAACAACTGTCCTATGAACTTTGAAATTTCAGAAAGAGACATTTTTGTGTGACGTCTTAGAAGTGTTGCATGTTTTAATATGCCTACCACCATTTTGCAAAACTTTGGCAATAAGAAGCATTTGGAAGCTTCCATCTTGGCTACGTTCAGATTTTATGGCATTTGACAAAGCATGTTAAGAAGTCATTTTTACAAATACATTGCAAAGCCTGCCAAATATGAATAGAGGATTAGGAATAAGATCATACAAGCGTATGACTTCATATTATGCTAAGTTAAAAGTGATATTAACGTTCTCTTGCTTGATTTTGTAACGGCTTTTGCTTCAAACAATATTTATAAGCTGGATTGAAACTATTGATTTTAATTAACCTGTTGGAGATGGCCTTTTTAAGCATCTTTTAATATTCAATAGTTAAAGTGCTCTCTTCTTGAAAAAGTAGGACATGCAGAGACACTATATTAAGAATTACATATTTTTATATGTATATGTTTTGTACCAAAGAGTTTGTTTATTGTTGCGATGCTTCTTTTTTGAGGAGTGGTATAATTCTTGGCTTATAATTGATAAGTTTCTTGTTGCCAAGTTTTGGAACTTTCTAGAACAGTGTTGATTTACTATGAGTATTATTTATATATAGAAACATATTAAACCATTGGATATCATTAAGGACATGATCAGAAAATCACTTCTAATTGTGTTAAAACCTCAATAAAAAGCTGCCCTATCGCTTTTGGTCATGGTTCCTTGGATGGTTATTGACTACCTGTAAGCTACTGATCCATTGCAGCACCAAGTAAAATGGGGTTACTTAAATCATCATCTGATCATACCCTGTGATGATAACATCCTGGTTTAAAACTACACCATGAATTGAATTTAAGCTGTGATAAAATATAATTCAACTGAGAGAAATTCAATATAACAAGGAAGTTTGCAACATTCTGAGTCTTTGAATGTTCAAATGGCATGGCTATTTTTGAGTTAAGATGGGTAAAACCCATCTAGAATATAAAAATGTGCACCCACTGTCTGTGAGACCAGAGCCTTGTTTTGTATAAAGAATTAAAAAAAATCCTGTGTGTGTGTACAGATTTATTAACTGCGTAAAATAGAAGATGTGTTCAAGGCTCAGTGAATTGCAGCTGTTCTAAACTGCAAAACTCTTACAATAGCAATGCTGATGGTCTTAATTATAGTGATGCTAGTGAACATTGCTGCAATTGAAAAAGTTCCTAATTAACATGGGATCTTATTTCAAGGCAGCATTGAAAGAATTGAAGATCTTCATGGAAAATAAATGTGCTGAAAATGTACATTTTAATGGCATTGCACTTTCTGACAAAAACTTGTCAATTTTGGGTTTTTCCCCAATAGAATTTTTTGAACTCATATCCAAAGCACAAAGTAACAGAGCAGATGACCAACGTGGACTGCTAAGGAAAGAAGACCTTATTCTTCCTGACTTTCTTCGTTTACCACCCACTGGACCAGAACCATCTTCATCTACTCCCGCAGGTCCTAAAGGCTTCAACAAGCGAGTTTCAAAAAATGATGGCAATGATGGGTGTACATCACCAACTGGAAAACAGGAGTCCATACAAAACTTTAATGAAAATTCAGTTAAGAAAATGGGTTACTCAGAAAATAAACACAAATCTGCCTTGGCAGCTCTCCACAGTCAGAAGACTTTCAGTGTTCCTTTTAGTCCTCCATTGTCTCCCATTCCGCATGCACAGGAAAACAATGCAACAGTGTGGAAAAGGCAGTCAAGAGAATTACAAGCTGAAGGCATACAGATGGTAGATGATGACAATGTGGCAGACTTGACTCTTGTGGCTGAAGGAGATATTAGTAGCCCTAACAGCACTTTGCTACCACCGCCACCACCGACACCACCGTCAGACATCAGTAAACTCACAGAAGCCAACTATCCACCCCCAACTCCTTTTACAGGTAATCAGGAAAAATCTGGATATCAAAGATCCAATTCAGGTATTTCTAGATTTTAATAGTCTTTCCTTTTATGTAAAACTACTTTTCCTTGGCACTGTTAATCAGTATTTGGCACCCATTAAAACAAAAAAGAAAATTCTCTCTGCACCTTAATTTTTTTTTTACAAAAAAAAAAAGGAAAAAAGATTTTAATTGCCTTAGTCTGTGCTAACTGTAATATTTCTGGTTGCCTTTAACAATGTACTTTTGTTTGAATTTGGCATGTGGCCAAAAATGGACACATGCAGACAAACGTTTGAAACATATCCGTGTGCTATAATTATCTCATTCACCCTCAGAGTACAAAACAGGGTGTCAGCATTTTGAGCTCCATAGCACTGTTGTGTTCCAGATTTTCTGATCCATTTCTCATAATGAGATACATGATTAGGGTTTGGAAGTTTAAGTACTTTAGCAAAAACCCTAATTATGTGTTGAAAATTGCAGTACTGCTCATGATTAAAATCTTAAATGGATAAACCTCAATTTAAAAAATATTTCTCTAATAAATTAGATATTTGTGATTAAAAATAAAAATGTTATTTTTTTTAACCCATACTTTCCTACACAGAGAAATAGATTGCATCTATCACGCTTTCTCCCAGAATTTCACATGTCAAATAGCTCTTTCTATTAGATAATTTCAAAGGAAATATGTAACTTTTTCAGGATATAAGTTTCTTGGTCTAGCAATATCACAGAGCAATATTAGCCCAAGGCTGAAGTATGGAATTTCTTTATAAACATGGACTCTAATAATAATTGCTATTACCAGAAACAAGAATTTGAAGACGATGGGTGTCATGACATTGACATTTTACAGTCGTTGTACTGTACATTTTAATGTAAAATATAAGAAGAGGTATCTATGTGCTACATTTATTTTTGATGTTTCACAAACATATGGTGCCATAATTTGTATGATCACATTTCTTTGTGATGTGGGAATATACAGTTTAATTATTTATCTTTTTACACAGAGTATTTGATACTGTTCTTTATCTGTATGGTTGATGATTTGTAAATACTTCTTTGGTTGTTGGATGCTTATAAATGGCAATGCAAATTATTTCCTCCTCTTGGTATTTTAAAAACAAATTCCTTTATTAGTAGTATTTGAGAAATGTTCTATAAGTGCTACCACTTAATTTCTGAAGCTGAGTATTGGACGGACTTGTAACCAGTGCCTATGAATAACAGAACCACAAAATGTACTTCGGACATATTGATGTATATATGCATAGATTTGTGTTGGTGTCTTTCTGATAATATGACAAGTGTACAACATAGGTATCAATTTGCATATTTTTCAGTGAGAACTGTTAAAAAAACCATTTGCACTTAAAAAAAAACTTCATGAATTTACAATATTTTAATGCATGCCCTACATTTCTGTGTAACCACTGAGCTGTAGCTTTCCCTTTTCCCACTTTCTACTTTTTACTTTGTAGAAATCTTTGTGTAGTTTTCACATGTATTTTGTATCTTTGTTCTCTCAGGAGTAATAAATTCTAGGTCTAGTTACACAAACTGGTTTTAAGCTTTGATTTTCTTCATTATTTTAAAAAATCTTTCAGTCCTGGATTATGAATTCTGATTGAAATTATCTTCTTATAACAAACAGACTAATAGATATGAACTAGCAATTACCGTGAGACAAAGCTGACAAAAGTTAGATTTGTTAATAATTTAGATATTAAAGGACAAATGCTGTCTTGAGATGCTGGTGGGTCACATGTGGAATCCATAGCATTGACATGTGCTCCGGAACGCAGATAAGACAGGAGATTTCTTTTGAATTAGTCACAACAGGAACTCCTGAAAGGAGAATCTCTTCTGTCTGTGGGTTCGTGGGCTAAACTTTATATTTATTACTTTCCTTCTTATTTTAAACTAAAGCACCTCTTCCTTGGTCTTCAAGAAATGAGCTGGTGATCTCAGCTCATTTGATGTGGAGTAACTAATGTAACCACCTCTTTGTTTGGTAGTCTTGGGTAAGAAATGAAGGGTTGGATGGGTGCTGGAGACTGCACTCCTCTTTTCATTCTTAGAGATGGGTCCTGTATAACAGCACTGTGTGAAGCCTAATTGAAAAAAAAAAAATTCTGCAGAGAGGCTTGTCGTGCTGTTAACTAGGACTCGTGTTCTGGGGGATGAAAATCCAGTTTTTCCAAAAGTCACTGTGTTCCCACATATTTGTGGGCCTCCATGAAAGAAAAAGAAGCAGTTTAAAGTCCTGCAGCAGTTCCCCTTTTAAAATTATTCAGAGTTTTTCACAACAAATAACTAATATTCTACATATTGAATGTTATTTTTTTAAATCGATCTTAATTAGCATGTATTCCAACTGGTCTTCTGTACTTTCACTGATGATTGTGACTTATTTTTCTGTCATAGTCACCTGTGAGAGATGTTTAAGCAATCAAACTAATTCTGCAAAACTAAAAATCTAAATTTCTCTTAGCTTTGTGACAAACCAGATTCCTTTTTTTTTTCTTTTCTTAGGAATAACAAAAATCTGAAAGAAAGATGTGAAACACTTTGGTTTTTTGCCTTATTGCATAAAATAACTGTATTCTATGCTACTCTAACAACTCATTCCTATTTTATGGGAACTGTATTCTACAAAAGAACGGTGATTTTATGGAAAAAGTGTGGGCTGAAACAAAACTTTTCTATTTTCATGATTTCATGGAGTTTGCATGGAAAGGCTGTTCAATGGTGTGCATAATTATGATAAAGGCTTCTGGAAACTGTCCAGTCAAGAATCGAAATCTCAAAGGACTAAACCATTAATAATGGTTGCTTTTTTAAGTGCTTTAATGGTTCTTCAGTCATAATCTCCTATCAATGGAAATCTCATTTCTAATTGGTTTATTCAATTAAAGTGTTGGGATATAAAGAAAAATCATGACTACTTAATTTGAAGAGGTCTGTAATCTTGGTTTCACATTGGCATAAAGGTAAATGATGTGTGTGCTTACCCTCCACGTTTGGGCTTTTGTATGTTGGGTTTATAAGTGCTGGGAAAAGGACTGGGGGGAATGAAGTCGTCCCTTGTGTTCTGCAAGGGACAATTTGCTGATGCAGTAAAGCCAGGCCAGTATCCATCCCTGTAATGGGTAACTCTTGAGGTTTTTTTTCCACTTAGAGATCTAGAAAGCAAAATATGAACAATAGAAGACAGTAAAATGAGGTTTGCATTGCTCAGAGCTTTTGAGAACAAATTTTCAAACGCAGTTCTTAGCTTTCTGAAATAGGTGTAATGTTTTTATACTGTAGCAATACTTAGCTATGAAGTAAATATCAAATCAGTTAGCCACACAAGAATCATTACTGATTCTAGTTGCATTACTCATCAAGAGAAAATGTCTTTATTTTGAATAAGCCTGCTAGTTCTGGCAAATTTCCCACTTTAAAAACCAGAGATTTCTGGAATCCGAAGAATGTCTCTACGTATAATGGTGGTGGTACTCATCTGTGGAAGAAATAATGATTGTGTGGTGTGATTGGATTGAAGGGATGCATTAATTTTTGAAAGTGTTAAAATGCTGATTTAATCTCTTTGTTGTTGTTTTATTTTTTTTAATTGCCTGGTGTAGTCTGGGTACTTTGAATGTTGCCCAGTTTTTCCCAGGGGGTCAGGCACATGTGTTACCTAAGTGCAAAATAGCTGTCATGGGGAAAGGCAGCCTTCCTCTCCTCAAGAGCTGTGAATATTAAGCTACAGGCCTTGCACTAGATTGTTTATTCAGCAACATTCCACTGGCCTGTGAATTGTTTGTGATGATTGTTGCTTCTGCTACCAAGTAGGTGGGCTTTTAGTTGTAATAGCAACTGGACTTTTTCATGGAATAATACTATTTCATGCCAAGGTAGGACAATTTGCAGCAATTCAGATTGAAGGTGCACAGACTGTAGATTTGATTCCATCAAATTTTTCCTCCATCTGTTAAAAAATTCCCTGTTGTTTGGTTTATTTTTTTAAGTTGGGATGAGAATTATTCTTAAAATGACATTAAAATTATACTCAATGAAATTATTGCCTACCAAGAAGGTGTTTCTTTTGAGTAGATATATAGACTAGATCCAGCAATGCAAAAGAAAAAGAAAGAGTTTATTGAAAGCACCCTTTTAATAAGTATGTAATGTCATTGGTTAAGATAGAAAGCCAGCTAGGGAAAATAAAAGCATGGTGAAATTTCTGCAATTATACTTTAACAACATGTCTATGTAAGTTAAAGGGTGATTTTAGACTATGTGAAGTTACATAACTTTTTTTGAAGACATACTTGTTTGTTTCTGAAATAGACATTCAATTGTATCCTCAAAATAAACTTGCTTTCTTTCTTATTGAAAAGATTTCTTTCAGAAATGGAATAGTTAATACCAGTGCTAGGATGCTTTTGTTGTGAAAGATAAATTATGCAGAAATAAAATGCAGGGTGGACTCTCAGAGCCTGGGGCTGGCTATTGTTCCCAAGGACAAAAAAAAATTCCAAACTGCTCCTTTTCATTATTCACAGAGAGGATGCAGTACATGACAGCTGAGGAATAGAGATCAGATAATATCAGTATAATTTCTGTGACTTTCACTTTTTTTGGCTACTAAACTTTTCAAGGGTAATGTTCTAAGGGTTCTAAGGGTAATGAATTCCAAGTGCAAAAACATTTGTAATAATTAGGGAGATAAAGAGCAATCACATATCTATGTTCAAAATTTCAAAATAAACATTTGGTTTTGTAATAAATTATATAATATTTTGCATAATTAATATTTTACATAATCTCTTAATTCGTGTGGCATATTTTAGAGACAATCCAGTGGTGTTCCCTGTGTAAATCAAGATAACCACATAAATGAAAACATAAGTAAAAATTTAAGAAAAGGAAGAGATTATGACTTAAAGATGTGAAAATAATGTAAATTATTATATTTAGCAAAGGCTGTTGTCCTGCAGTTACTTATCCAAGATAATTGGATTCTGGATCAATATAAATAAGCACTTGTGGGGATCCAGAAACATTAAGGCCAGAATCTGTTAATCCTCTTTTAACCAGAGCATGATTAAATGGGAGAATTACATGCAGTACATGACTGTGATCAACAACAAACAAAGGAGAGTTTAGAGCAGACAAACAGGATGAAAGGAAGGCCTTGGGGGATGATTATTTGAATTGTAAACTTATTTCAATCAAGCAACAAGATACTAATTTTAGAAAGAATTGCAGATTTTGTCACTGACTAGATAAAATGTTAGAAAAATGACAGCTGCTCTTTGAACCAAACACACGTAGGCTAAAACCAGATCTATGCGAACCTGTGGCAGCATTTGGATGATGAAGTGAACTTGGTTGAAGTACTAGTTGAAGTGTAACCAGTAGCCCTGCAAAACCACATTTTAGAATTTCCTACCTGAAAAATAATGTAATGAATGGCAGATTAAATTAAAGTGGATTCAGGTAATTCAATCCACCATTTCCCAACATAGTACTCTCTGCAATAATTAAACCTGCTGTTAGTGGTGACTGATGGAAAACCGGAATGAACGTTAATAATAAGTGCTGGAAGACCAAACTGTGTAGGCTGCTTCACAGATGTTTTATCATGTCTGCTGCTTAGAAAGTATTAAAAAATTGTTTCAGTTTTTGCAGTGGAGAAACAGAAAGTTTGAGCAAATTGACCAGTGTTGATGAGGGCACACATGTCAGCCTGGATCAAAATTCAGAACTTTTCATGTTTCTGGCTTTAAATGGCATTCTGTGCAGTTCCCTTCAGCCACTGTTGTAGCCATGTAGATGAAATATCTCTGCCCTCAGCAAATACAGGTTGCACTGTTTCCTCTTTTGCATCTGTATGCCCCTAGTGAGTAGCAGTGGCCATACCAGCTTCCTCTTCCATGTAATATTCCAAATTTGTCTTTCTGAATCATGTTTTGTGCTTTGTTCTTCTTCGGAATACTTTGGAGATGAGTGTAATGAAAGGATTTCTATCCACCCCGTCTTTCTAAACGTAACGCTGCAAATGTTTTCCAGAAATTCCCAGGACAAAACTAAATAGGCTGGTAATGTAAAATGTTGCTGCTTTGTTTAATAACCCATTTCCTAGCTTGATGCCTGCATTTTACTGAGTCAGATTTGAAGACACTGAGCATATGCTGCAGTTGGTGTTTCATCATGCAAGTGAAATTCAGCATATAAAGTCAAGTTGCCTTTGAAAAGATTTAGCATAAACTGTAGGTAGGAATCTTTTATAAAATCTACTTTTTCCTCGGTGCTGTATCAATTAAGAGATAAAAAGAAGGAAACTCCTAAAGAAAATTTAACCTGCAGAATTCTAAAACTTAAATGTAAAGTATCCTTTTCCCTCCAGAAGCATAAACCACTTTTCAAACTTGTAAAACAGATAATGCTTTCAGTGGTAACAGTATGTCAGCCAGTGTGGAAGTCATTTATCCACCACTTGAAAGAATCCACAGCTGGGAGGGTTAAAATTTAGAAGTAGCATTTCCTGACAGTTTGAACAGGGAAAAGTGTCTTTCATAGAGTGAAATTGTCAGATTATGTCCATGTTAAGGAAAAGAATTACTTGTACTGACATATTTCCAGGACACCAAAGTGAACACCTACTGCAGAAGTGACCATCACAAAACTCCTTTTTTAAGACTAGTGAAAAAAGACTCACTCAGGCAGTGTGTTACCACCTTAGGACAGGCTTTGTGGAGCCAAAGCCTAGAACAGTGTCTGCCCAATCTCCGCATTACAGCACACACCAGAGCTTTACTGATTTGGAGACTGAAAGTAATTTGGGGGAGGTATATGCCAATAAATTACCAATTCCAGGAATTGTTCCTGAAAACTTCAGTGGTTTCTTTTCACAAGAGGTATATTCTAAGTATTATACTTCAAACAGATTTTTATCTGCTGTAAGTCAGCACAAAATCATTAATCTGCAGCTCATTCTTTTTAACTGAAATCTGATCCTTTCTAACAGTAGTTAAATGCCTGGGATCAATGGTGTGGAAGTTAGCAAGATATTCTTGTTATCTTTCCATAGAACTGAGAGTCATCTAAATAGTAAATGCTTTTGACAAGAACAATAGGATTTTAGCAAAGGTAGAATGATAAGTGAAACACTCCATTTACATGGAAGGGGTTTTATTAAAAAATCATAACTAAAATTTGACACATTGAAAAGAAATTAATAATTGTGGTGTAGAAACTATCATTGCAAGGTGTTGTGGGTGAACCTTTAAATCCCCAAGCATCTGCATTTTACGTACAGTTATATGATCCTATCATCTACATTTGACAGTTAATGCTGTTCCTGGAATTTCCAGGGGTTTTTTTGACTTTTGTCTGGAATTTGGCCAAATGCTCCCTTGTTCCTGAACTATCTGGAAGACAATGTTGTGTGATCTCTTGCTTAGATCTTAGAGCTTGAGGAATATTTTATACAGAAGAAAAAGACTTCCCTTTGTCTTCCTCTGTGAAGGCAATTCTCCATAATCATAATGTTAAATTCAGAGTTCTTGAGAGTAATACATAAAATGCAAACATCAGAAAAAGGGAAATACTGGTAATGGAAGTCAGGAGATCAGGTTCCTGCTTGTAACCTTTGGAAAAATGCAGAAAGGTGCAGCCTTCTAAGCAGTTATTGGGCTGTGAGTCTGTAAAACAGAAGATCTCTCTAAGGACAAAAGATGACATGCGTTATCCCATCTTTAAACCAGCTGGAAAATATTAATGGGATCAGATGCACAAGAAAATTCCCTCAGAGCTGCGAGGAATGCTTGGCAGGGGAGGTGGAGATTACCAATAGGCATGATTGTGCTATTCCAGGGTGGAAATTCATCTGTGTGACCACTGCTCCAAGCACTGGCTTCCTTTCCCTTCTGAAGTTAGGTAGGACATTTGACAGATTAGATTTGGGAAAATGTAATATCAGTCCTGACATGCTTTATGCAAGGCAAAGCAATTCAGAGGGGAGGATTCCTTGGAGGTTTTCATCACTTCAGTGCAAGAGTACATGAAGAGAAATTTTATCTGTGAACCTCTGCACCTTAGATGGTGCCCTGCGTAGCTAAGTGTGTTCAGGTATTTGTTACTCAAAAACAGAATATGAGAAGGAGACCAGTGCAAAAGTGTTGTAAGCATCATTGAAATCTCATTATTAAGCTCCACTGAGTACATGCAAATCTTGAGTCTCTAAAAACTTGTGAGATGTATCTATACACAACTGTTTTGTGGAAGCTCTCCTATTATTTATGTTAAACAGCCTTGCTTCATAAAAGCTTTTTTTTTTTAATGAGGGGAAAAAACACATTAAAATATTTTTTCTGTGTAATGCTACTCTTGAAATCATCTTCCTGTTTGGTGTAGATGAGTTCAGATCTTTTCTACCCTGACAGAAAAAGAGAAATCGTCCTCACAGTATCATCCCTTAGCAATTCCATATTCTTTTGAACTGGTATTTTAGACAAGATGTTCTCTATTACTGTCCTCCCTCTAGTAGTAATTTATTTGATGCCACAGAGAGGTTGCTTCTGAAAAGGTCATTAATAGAAAAATATGTCCATAATGTGGATGTATTCCTGTTCAGATGAGCTTATGTCTTGAGAAGCCTGAGAGCAAACATTCACCTTATTTTTACTGTGTTCCTTTTAGAAAACTTGCACGCCCAGTTGCTTCATGTGGTGACTCAGTGACACCATAACTCCAAGACTTAGTGGCATTTCTTTTATTTAGCTGTAGAAAGACGTAGCAACCAAATAAATACAATAATACTCACACCTCTCCTAGTGTTTCTCAGTAGGAATTTCCAGCTCTTTCATCAGTTGTACCCTGTTAATGCAGTCTGCATCTTCTGACTGTGGAAAGTGTTTCAGCCTAGTTCAAGTCAACAGAGCTATGAGACCTTCCAGCACCATCAAAGTTGTTCCTTTACATTACATTTAATAGAAGGATGTATTCTCAATACTAGGACAACTGAATGACTCATGTTCTGTCAGTGCAGTATATTTGTGGTAATTTGTCATTAGTAGGCACTTTAGAAACTTGTAGCTCTTTTAAACCAACTTGAAAGGAGAATCAGAGATCTTCCTCAAAGGGCATAGTAGATTAAAGACATCAAGAGTACAATTCAGTACACTCATGTTAAGATAAACATTTCAGAACAGGAGAATAGCACTTTGCACCACAGCCATGCAAGCAGCAGTTGAAATTAAACCCATGTTCGGCTGCAGTAGGAAGATTTAAACACAAAGTGTTATATAGTCCCATTAAATGTTAGCTGTAATTTAGTAGGCTGGAGTCGTGCTGGGCTATCAGGGCTGAGAAAGCTTTCTGCCTCTCTCTACTCAGCTGATTTGTTTGGAGTTTGATCTAATTCCTCTAAAAAAAGGCAAGCATTACTGATGTGGAATATCTACATTATTCATGTAGGGCTGTAGTGTAGCTAAAACACTAAACATTGCACTACTTACAATTTTAGCTTGTTTTTCTTAAATAGAAAACTTTAACCCTCAAGAAGACTCTGGAGTGAGTTGATTGAAACTGTATGAAAGTGCTTTTTTTGTCTTTTTCATTTGCATTTCGCCCCTTTTCCATATAAAAAAGTTCTTGATTATGATGGTTATACATTGAAATTTCTTTTTCTTGCATAAAACTGTACCAATCACTTTGTGGGACAAACACAAATAAAAGATTTGAAAGACAGCTGTGGCATTTAACCACCCAGTTTCATGGGATCTGTGTGGCTAAATGTGCTGGTCAGGCACTTGTGTGTACTGTGACAGAATGTTCATAAATATTTTGGATAAAGCACGTCAGATAATATGGTATCTTTTAAAAGATGGATAAAAAGATACATAGAAAAAAGGGATTAAATATGGAATGGAAGCCCTTACTCAGTCTGCCTTTGTGCCTTGAAAGTTTCTCTTTTTTTTTTTCTTGGCTCTCAGTTTGGTGTAATAAATGTGAGTCTCTTTCCCTGAATATATCACCACTTTTTAGATCATTATGGTGGGGGAGCCACAACTACAGAAATCATGTTGTTAACTGTGGTGCAAATCCTGAAATCAACTCCTTCATCCTTCCCTTACTGCTGTTGACACAGGCTTCTCTGCACTTGCTTTAAGAAGCTCCTAGCAGTTTGCGGTGTCACACCTCACACAAAACTAGCTTTTGGGAACTCACAGGTTTAAACTATGATTATCTTGGGACAGTAGCAACTTTGAGTGTTTAGAGAATAGGCCCAAATCCTGGCAATTGTGATTTTAGAGGTGCTGTACCAAAAAAAACCTTAAAATCCAGATTTTTTTAGTGTTTAAAGCCAACCTCAGAGGGTCCCTTCAGAGAGACCTCGATAGGTTGGAGAGATGAACAGAGAAGAACCTGAAACTCAACAGGAGCAAATGCAGGGTTCTGGACCTGGCAGGAATAACCCTGGGCGCCAGCGCAGGCTGGAGGCTGACCTGTTGGAGAGCAGCTCTCTGGAGAAGGACCTGGGTGTCCTGGAGGACAGCAAGCTGTCCATGGACCAGCAGTGCCCCTGTGGCCAAGGAGGCCAATGGTGCCCTGGGGTGCATTAGGAAGAGTGTTGCCAGCAGGTCAAGGGAGGGGATCCTGCTGAGGCCTCACCTGGAGAGCTGTGTCCAGTTCCAGGCTCCACAGTAACAAGAGAGACATGGGGCTCCTGGAGCAAGTCCGGAGAGCTACAGAGTTGGTCAAAGGTCTGGAGAATCTCTCTTAGGAAGAAAGGCTGAGGGAGCTGGGACTGTTGAGCCTTGAGAAGAGGTGACTGAGAGGGAACCTCATTAATGTGTATAAGTAGCTGAAGGGAGGGTGTCAAGAGTATGGAGCCAGGCTCTTCTCAGTGCTGCCAACCAATAGAACACAAGGCAACAGGCAGAAACTAATGCACAGGAAATTCCACCTGAACATGACGAAGAACTTCTTTACCGTGCGGGTGACTGTGCGCTAGAACAGGTTGCCCAGAGAGGTTGTGGAGTCTCCCTCACTGGAGATATTCAGGAACCGTCTGGATGCAATGCTATGCCACGTGCTCTAGGATGACCCTGCTTGAGCAGGGAGGTTGGACGAGATAACCCACTGTGGTCCCTTCCAACCTGACCAATTCTATGATTCTGTGAAGTTGTTTCTTTTATTCTTGCCCTGTAAACCATGGCCCATAGTATCTTGGCTGCAGTTCAGGACAGTGTACTACCTACAAGTTCAAGTCATCCCTTCCTAGTCTGGTAGAGAATTAAGCCCTAGCGAAGTAAAAATAATATCTCAGCAGACATCTGGTCTTGGAGGCCAGTTGAAGTGAAGGAACATCTCCCATTCTGCCCCACTGGAAGCTCTATATTCTCCTCCTTCACCTTTGGGTTTACCGGTGTAAGAACTTTTGTTCTAGAGGTGTACAAAATTATACAAAGTAGTTATTTTTAATGGAGTCTTTTTAAAAACTCTGAAAAATGCTAAATTAAGACAGATATATAGTAAGATTTTACATTGGTCTTTGAGATCTAATGTTTAGTTACCTGCCTGGTACATCAGTAAGTCTCTTTGATGGAGTAGATGAATATCTCAGCTGACTATCTACCATTAGGGCCTCAGAGGAAGCTGCAATATTGAAAACTGCTAAAACCAGAAGATGCATAACTCTCCTGTTTTGTGTTTTTTGTTTTGTTTTGTTTTTAACTCTTCTGGTAGGTGCAAACCACAGAAAGAAAAAAGATTCACAAGGAACTTCAGGAAACTCTTGTGAGCAGACCTCTCACAAAGCAAAGACCAACAGAAGCTTTAATCCTCCTGGTGCAAGAGGGAATCCTGGAACAGAGCTCCCTGTAAACAGGATAATCGATGTGGATGGAGTCAAACTGGAAGACTCTGGCACACGGTCCTGCGATGATTCTGAAGGGAACCTCAGCTTTGAAGGTTACGTCTCTGAACTGAGATCTTGCCAAGGGAGGATGAGAACTGGAGTTTACAGGACATCAGACCTTCCATCTCTGATTGCTGTCAAGAGCGAAAAGAATAAGACCACTGAGTATAAGGCTACTTTTGTTTAAATCTCTGTTTTTAATTAAATATTCTGGTATTTTTGCTTGGCATCAGCAGCAATGGAGATATGCCTTAGAGAGATGTTTCTGCAAGTTATAGGTGGTTTTCAATGCCCAGTTGCCTTCAAGGAGCCTGCCATACCATCACTTCTGATCTGAGTTAGAAGCCCTAGAATGAAAAGATAGTATTCCAGTGAAAGTATTGAGCTTTGTACTTTTACCATTTCTATATCATTTTCCCTGGGATAATTCCATTGCACAGTGCAATTAAAATTTCTATTTCTACCCCTACCCTTCTTGTCTTTATTCAAGACAAACTTACTTTAAATTCCCCCAGCCAAAACTTTTAAGATAATTTCAGTTTAATCTTCTAATATTTTTCTCTTGTCTGCAGGATTCCCTGTGTTTTAGTAGATTTTTGAAGTGTAAGTAAAATCAGTTACTGATGTAAAGAGATTAGGATTATTTTCTTAATATCTTCCTGTCTGTCTCATAACGTTTGGGAAGAGGTCCAAGTGGAATTCAGTCCATTGCCTGGATATATGCAATAAAACCATTGTAATACAAGCAGTAAGAGGCAAATCCCCCCCCCCCCCCCCCAAACTGTGAATTTCCTGTGCTGGGAATAATAGCTGCTTTTGTAGCCAACACTGGTGATATTTCCATACCAAAAATGTATATCTAATTACGTAGTGGTGTGAGGGTTGTCAGGTCCCTCCTCATCACTGCTCTCAGTGTCTTTTAACTTTGGGGTAAGGCACTTTTGTTGCTGCTCTTTCAATAAGTGGTTCAGTGCCTCTCTTTCTTCTTGTCATTCGTTTTATTTCAGTTAATTTTCTAGTCTCGGGTGGAGAGCTGAGAAAGAAAAGACACTTAAGACTGCTGAACATGTTCTTTTTTGCCACCTTGTCTTTTTCCTCCTTTGCCATTTCTTCAGAAGAGGTTTTGAGCCTGGACATGCAAAAGGGTACACAAAGAAATAAGATTGGTGGACAGCTGCTCATCATATTGAGTGGATATAGTGAGACTTCTGGTGGTTCACTGCTTTGCAATTATTGTGAGACTTAAGAAGTCATGCTGATAGCTCCTGAACTGCAGATCCACACAGGCACTATGTCTAAAGCATCACAGCAATTATTGATAAACTTCTCTTTCTTTGCTCCTAAAGCATACCAAGAATCATGAATTTTCTGAATAGCTGAGGGTACTGGACACTGTCACTCAGTTTCTTAAACTCAAATCTGTAAGGTGAGAAAGAGGATATGTAAGATTTTGTAATCGTAAAGTAAGATTCCTAAAGCTTAGGCTTAATGCTTAAGCATTACATCAAATATTCCAGTGATATAAAGGGATACAACACCCATTAGCTTTAATACTTTAATTCTTTTCTGCTGTAATTGATTTTGCTTTCAATATTGAGGAAAACCCTTGTGTGGGCCCGAATGAGGATATATCCCATGAAAATAGCCTTTCTTTTAAAACTTTCTTACTTTAAACTAATTTGAGAGTCCTGATAAAATCATGGTGGTGTAATGATACTAAAGATTTGGGAAACACAGCAGGCAGAATGTAGCAAACCAGTCATAGCCCAGTGAAGCCCAATGATGTGAAAACATTTAAATATCTATGTATTTTTAAAGCTATTTTTGTTGTTGTTGGATTTTTTGGGTAGTTTTTGGTAGCATTTTGCTAACAATTGCCCATGAGAGAATATTTCTTTGCACAAATAAATGGCCACAATTTTTTCCCATGTCTGGAAAATCAATAGCTTCATTCTAATCAAGACTAACATTACAGCAGTCAAACTCAAGAGAGGGCATTTTTACCTGTGATATGCTTTGCACTGTTTTTGTGTCTTGAAAAATAAAATCCTAATGGTAAAAACTTGAAATTCAAATACAGTAATTACAGTCTTTATTAATCTCTGATCAGTATTTTAGATGATACAAGGTTGCTTATCTCATGTTGTGCAAGTGCTCTTAACTGACTGGTAGTGAGCAATACAGAACTCTTTGACTGAAAGCTGAGGGGAGATGCAATATCAGCTGAAAAACCTTGAGTACCATGGAAAGGGTGGATAGGGATTGATCACACTTTTCTAATGCAAGGATTAGGGGCCATCAGATGAAGTTAACAGAAGCCAGGTATAAATCAAAGAGCTCTTTCTTCATCTTCTCCTGTTTTCTCTCCCCAGCCTGCTGTGTTTGGAAAAAAAAAGCAAATAAAAATGCTGTTCATAAATTCTGAGTGCAACATATTGGATTTGACTGTATCAAGGATTCAAAGAGAATTTGACAGCATGGGAGTCAAGCTGCATGCAAGAAAAGGAAGGATGTGAAAGAACAGAGTTTTCTTTAACATAGAGAAAAATCTTGGCATGATGCCTGGAAATCCTGTAAACAAAGGGACATGGGAAAAGCCGTTTCTCCCTAGACCACACTGTCATACCAGTTATTGGCGGATTGTTTAAAAGAATGGCTTCTTATCTAGGACTAATGGAAATTAATTCCTTAGACTTAGAAATAATTAATAATGTTAGCTTTCCTATCCAATATCTGGCAGAATATAAAAGCTAAACCTGCTGGAATCAGGAGTTAATAAAAAGGAATATGGACAGCCTGTCTCTGGCTGATGGTTTCCAATATTTTACTAGGAGTGTCGTCTACTTTCTAATTACTGTATGACTTCAACATTGTTATGTGATTTTAAATTACCTCCTCATACTGTGATTTCCACTACTAATCAAATGTGCTTGAAATTAAAAATCAACCTAATTGAAGCCCTGCTTGATAGCTTGATCCTTTATCTTGCCATCTAGTTCCTAAAGATAATCAGATTTTATGTGGCTTTATTTCGCTTTTACTTTTCCCAGTTTTTCCCTGTTGAAACACCACTTCTGCAGAGTTACTCTTAACGTCCTTCTAATCCCATGGTGATAAATAAAGGGAAATTCAGTTATTCCATCCTCTTATGTGAAAGAGGGAGATCCACTGACCTGTATCAGTACTCAAACCTGAAACTGTTACAACCAGTGATATAAAAACCCCAACCCCAACACTTGGAAAACCCTGCAGCATTCTAAATCTCATTTCACAGTTGTCTTATATTTCACTTGTTGTCATGGTATCTGATTTTCAATTGTGGTGGTTTCAGCCTCATTGGCTCCACACGTCGCAGTTTTGTTGTGTTTTAGTTTTAAAGGCTTTGTGAAGAATAGAAAATATACATGTAGGTAAACTTGCAACGAGACTTCCCCATAGGATTACTGTAGCTGTGTGCCTTGTCAACAAATCTGTGATATAACACACATGCAAAATAAACCACTGCTCTGTTTAGCTCTGGGGGACTGCGTGACAAGGAACAAATGGGTTGTGAAGACACATAAACAGGGTTTGCAGAGAGACTTTGCAAGAGCTTTACTGCTCTGTGGGAAGGAGCCAATACCTGAGCTATACTGTGTCCTTTCTCATGCCCCTGGAAGTCTTCTGGGGGCTATTTAATGTCATTCAAGGATGCTGGGCCCTTCAGGCACTACTTCTCTGCCTGAAAGTTTTGGCTTCTTTGTGGCTTTGCTGTAGCATGCATTGCTTTATTCTTGCTTCTTTTCTGCTGCTGGAATTTACTGTTCTTAACAGAAAACTTCTAAAAGACATGACTCAGCCAGTAGCCTCCTTGTCTCACTGTAGCAGAGATAACCAGGACTTACGAGCATATTTTGATTCTTTGGAAGTAGCTTGATTTTTGCCACAAAACTGAAATCCTTGCCAGTAGTTGTTTCTCTGTAGTGGTGCTGCTGCTCATCCAGACCTCTCCAATGTAGAATCGATAGCAAATACTGTCATTTAAAATGGTCTCTCCTAAGGTATTTGGTAGCTGGGAGACCAGGCAAGTGTGTGGTAGCGTGATACAAACACCTGGAGGCATCTTTTCACAGTTTCTCAAAGACTTTGAAAAGTTTCCAAAGGCTCAGTTAGGCAAAGGCCCAATGGCAGGTCCTTATCGAGGGGTGTGAGAAGCCAAAACCCTTGCAGGTCTGAGGCACTCTCCCTAACTCCCAACCACAGCTCACTGACTTGGGTTTAGAAACAACTATAGTTTCTGCATGAACAGGTGGATTTCCAAGCTTTGTGGGATTGTAGCAAACTTGTGTGACAACACTGTTGCTCTGTGATAGTGTGGGTGTTCTCAGCAAAAACAAGTGACCCATCCAAACCCTTCTCTCTGTGCTCTTGGAACAGCATCCCAAGCTCAGCATCACAGGGCACTGAACAACCGTGAGATTTGTGAACCCTAATGCAATGCCAGTTAAAACAAGAAAGCTTTCATTGATCTTACTGAAATATTTCCTTCCTCTAGACCAACTGTCACTTTTAGCTGGTTTAGTCTTGATTTTTTTCAGAAAAAAAAATCTGCTGAGAAGTGCTGGATGATCAGGTGTCTGTAAATCTTGCCTGCATTACTCAAAATGTTAGCAAATCCAAGATGTTGCACATGAACCAAGATGTTCTCTGAATTGCTTGTGTGAAAGATAAGAAAATTGTTTATACTTTTTTGTCCCAACTGATCATTTTGTTGTACAGCCTAAAATGCTGATGTACAGAACTTGATTTGTATTCTTGTTTTATTTGTGATTTTGTCTATAAATGTCTATATGATCACTTTCTAATATGAAAACGCACATTACTTTTGTTTCTCATGCCTTTTCTCCCCAAAGTATTAAGAAATCATGTACTGCACAATAATGTTTATAGAATCTTAAGTGTGTCAAACTCATTAAAATGTTAATTGGATATGTAGTAAGTAAATAGTTTATGCCACTGGTACTGATAATGTTTCATTGATATCTAATTTCCATGTAGGGAAAAGATGTGAAAAAGATTTTTTCAGTTATTCTGGGACCTGCTGCCACTTGGTCATCACAGTTTAAATGTGATGAATGTGAAGAATGAGACAACCTGAGACTTGCCTGCATTTTATTAGATTCTGCAAAGATATCTTCTTAAACCTAGCTTACATAAAGAAATTCCTTTAGAAGAGGATTCTTAAGAATTTCTGCCAAATATTTATATACCTTAAAAATAGCTCATGCTCTGGAATTTAATAATAGTAGGGTATGTTTTTAGCCGTTGATTAATTCCTTTTGCTCTGTTCTAGCAACACAAAGGGATTGCAAGCCTGAATAGCCAAATGTTTTCCAGGTACAGTGTAATCCTCCTCTGGCTTCTCTTCTGCATAGTCGTGGTGGGTTGTCTAGATCTGTGTGGTGGTCTGAGGGGACCAGTGCATCAGAACTTCTCTGCCCTTGCAGCAAGCATTGCTAAAATACACAGATGCTCCACCTACCAGAGAGCAAAAGGGGAAAAAACTTGGGGGTAACAGGGCTTCAATGTCTGTGTACACTGACTTGTGTCAGTGACACAACGGTCCTTCAGTCCTTCAATCCACATTCCTTTTGGTGCTTAGAAAGATCTGTGCCAGAGCGAGGGGGCATACAGAAGTTTAAGAACCAATAGTAGAAAATAATGACTGATAGGAATGGAATGAAACCTAAATCTTCCGAGTCCATGACAACACTGGAGATGTTGTCATGCTGCCATGCATCATTATAATGCTGCCCATTATAATCTCATCCCAGTTTCCAGTGATAATGCTGAATCCCACCCCTGCAGGTACACAGAGCTGCAAAAACACCAGAGCATTTCCAAGTGCACATAGCCTGCAGCAAGTGTCAGGGCTAGTGCTGTAAAGGCCACTCACCCACATCACTGGAGAAGGCCCTGGAGACCACGTTTGGGAAGTGTATTCCTAAATACCTTGTGTCTGCTTTGACAGGGAGCACCAACCTGTACCTCATTTGCATTCTCTGCCTGTAAAGATCTCACAATCTCAAAATAGTATATAACTCACTTATGTGCAGATTCACACCTCAATTCCAGACTGATAAGGAAATTAAAGGTCTGCTAGAAGTTCACCTGATTAAAGCTAAACCTATTAGAGTGGCACATTCTTAGACCAGGGCACAAAAATGAAACTAATTCTTCTCCCCATTCCTGCAAGAAGTAGCTGGGGTCTTTCGTAATGCTTTGAGTCCTTTCTGTAAATATGAAACCATGTGATGAGGAGAAACTATCCTTTTAATTACTGTTCTCCCTCATTTATAGACTTGCACATGCATCCTTTTCAGTAGCTATTTGCCTATATTTACCAGTATAACAACAACATGAAATCCATCAAAACCAGCTACATAACCTTGACCTCTTCTGTGATTTTAAAGTTTCCAGAGCCGGTTCTATGGCCTGGCCGAGATCAGCCCTCTGTATGCAGACCAGTTAGCTGAAACTTGTTTGCAACCAGGAGATAATCTGTGGTCGTGGGCACATATCTCCGATCTTGCTCTTACTCATTTGAGCGTTGACTGAAGTGTGAGCATGTGTGTGTTAGAAAATCCAAAGCACAACGCATGCCACAACTTCATTCCCTGGAGAGAGGGTGAAGGCAGGCAGATGTTCATCTCCTGTGGGAAGGTGCAGGATGGGGAAGCTCCATTGGTCTTGCACTGCCTCCATCTTCTGGAGAAAGCTGGTTCTCCCATTGCATCTTGCCTTTTTGTTTTATGCTGTTGTGGGAAAGGGACTGCTACAGAGGTATGAGATTCTGCTGCCATTTGTTGCTTATACCACTAAAGCACCCAATCTGTGATATCATAAGATATAATTTTCCTTGCTAGACAGCTCTGTAGTACATAGAATTTAGCCTCCTGTGAGCAAAAGAAAGTCCAGTTTAGTTCAAAATAGACTTAGCAGAGCTGCTCTGAAAGTTGTGATTTCTCTTCTAGGAGAATGCAGTTGGGATCTTGCCTAACATTAGGTGTCTACTCCAAAATTGCCTTTGTATCCTAAACACTGGTTTTACTTTATGTACTTGCTTCAGATATAATTAATACTGTCTGTGGATATAAAGAATTGTTTGTTTAATACTGTCCACGGATATAAAGAATGATTTGCTTCATCCTTGAGTAGAAACATACTTTTGGACAGAGGACTCATACCTTAAGTTTAACTCTTCTGTATTTTCAAGGTCTTCATTGCTTATGCTGTGAACCTTGATACCTATCTCAGATGTAAATACATATGCAGAAGGCCCCTGAAGCTAGGTGGGGTGACTCTGATCTGCCAGTTCCTCCTGATCTGTGAACAATGTAGTTCAATGACAGCTCAGATTGTTTCTGCAGCAATTACACAGAGCAGCGATTACATTTCTGCAGCAATTACAGGGAGTGGCACTGGAGATACAGGAAAATGGGGGGGAAAAAAGAGAGAGAGAAGGAAATACAGCAGAGGTATTGACCATGCTGTGGAATCTTTAGCCTAAGCCTATTCTAGAGGCCAGTGATGAGACAGTGAGTGGTACACAATCACTTCTGAAGTCAGGATTTGTGCGGTGGGGAGAGGGCTGCTCACCTGGTTCTTCCTGGGACATCTCTGCCTGCCTTACCTTTAGGAGTACAGGAAAAACGGCCTTGGAGTTTTGTCAGGGACAGAATCCCTATTGATTTGGTAAAAAACTGTGCAGCAGTATCCAACAGGATGAGACCATGGACAGGCAAGAGCAGAGGGAGATAATAGAGGAGGCTTGTAGTTTGGCTTTTGTATGCAGTGAGAGGGGTGCCCAGGTAAGGGACACTGTGCCACTCCTTCCAGGAGGCAGCTTTATCTCTCTGCTTACCTGTTACATTACCAGCTCTCCTAAATGTATCCTGGAGCATGGGACTGAGGTCCAAGAGTCCTTCTCCAGCACGGGAACAAGAATTTGGCAGCAGAGAGACTGAGGGGAGAAGCTGGAGGAGTCCCTTACAGGTTTGTGTGTATACATATATATATATATATATATATATATATATAAAAGCACAGAAAATGTGGATGTGTACATATATATACAGGTTTCCATACATAATATTATTACGCCTGCAATCAGAATAATTGGGAGCATTATATGTGAACCCTACTCTCCACCTTACCACAGGAAATCATCCCAAAGTTGAGGCAGGTTGTGGGTCTGGCATGCTTCCCATGGGGCTGTCTCTTCCTTGTTAGTGCTCTTTCCCTCTTCAAAAGGGAATACTTCAGCTGCCTTCAGCTGCAGAAGTGGAGCCACCTTCCCTCACACATGCTTGACTTATAGACCATTTTAAAATATGCCATGGGGGCGTCTAATATGCTAATGAAGCAAGTGGGTGGAATAGCAGGAATTTGAGCACAGCTAAAAATGTACATGCCTAACAATTGCAAATCAGCCTGTGCTGAAGTTACCTAAATGTGTTGGCATCGGTGGAAGGTGGGTGCCTCCACACCTCTTCTTGTCAGTTTTCAGTGAGTACACAGCTAAAAAAACCCCTTACGCCTCTGTATATGGGCCTACTGTTTCAGCCAGGGTTATTGGCAAAGGTTTATACCAAAGTCCTTGAAAAATACAGTTACCTACTTTCCACTCTTATTCATACAGTAGGAGTCTCTTCATGCAAACACATCCTAGACTGGTTGCAGGCATAGTATTTTAGATATATAATGACATCTGGGTGTATGAACAGAACTAAGTGTTATCATGAAATGGACTTCTAAAAGCTTAGATTAGATCGATGTCTGGGATGTAAAAATTAAGATTCAGCATGCTGTGGCTTGTAGCAGAGCTTCAAATCAATCACAGATTTGTGTCATTAGGGGTACAAAAGCACAGGTTGGTTTTGTTTCTGCAGCTCAAGCCCAGCTCTTCTATTGCAACTTTTTTATGATTTGTTTTCTTCAGAGCAGAAACGAAGTTTTCTGGATGCATCAAAAAAAATATTCATGAGCACAGTTGCAGGAAAGGCTTTAAAAATATGTACCTGCAATAGATACCTGCGGTGGCTGTATCTGGCTGTATTTGGTTAAAAATGAGGTTTCACAGAGAAGTACACATGAAGCCATTACAAAACCAGTACACACAAGGGTGGTCAATTGAAAAGACAAAAATCACCATCAGGATTTTGTCTGATACCACATCCTGCTGAGGTCAACCACCCATGCCAGTGGGGACCAGGAGATTGTGCTCACAGAGTTCAGCCTGATCAGTGTGTTATATGCCTCTTTGGGAAGTGTTGGCAGGAAAGACTGTCACGTGAAAGGCTGAAGCAGGGTTACAGGCATAGGGAAAGTATAAGAAAATGAGGAGAGCCTTCCTAGGTGCTGGAAGAAGAGGAGGGGGTGGCCCAGGTCCCTGTTGCTGCTGCAGAGCCTCTTTGAGAGGCTGCAGCTTCTGGGTGCTGGGCTGTGGAGGGTCCTGTGCCTGTTCCTGTGGGACATAGGCCATCAGGACAGGCTGTGCAGCTCTGGACTGAGGGAGGGAGGTGAATACAATACCTTGTGACTGGAGAGGGACTCATGAGGTCTGTGACTTTGAGGTTGGTATAGCTCTGAGTGCAGATCCAGTAGCGTGAGAAGAAAAGGTGCTAGTGGAGAGCAACCAAGGAGGCCACATCTGAGGGGCAGCAGTGAGATAAGAGGGTAGAAGTGCCAGATAAACACCAGGAAGAGGGGTTTGGTGAAGTGTGATATTTTACAGAAACATACCAAGGTCAACTGGAGAAATCATGTGGAGAAAATCCATGTCCATAGGGAGATGTGATGGTAGTGTGAAGATCTGCAGAGCTGCCAAAGGAGAGTCCCAAGCCCTGCAGAAGGCAGCAGAAAAAGGAAAAACCCGGTAACACATGAGACTGTCTTATGCATAGAAGGAAGATAATCCCTCTGCTGCTGAGCACTGTGAGGCATTGAAGACTGCTGGCAAGGTCGTGGGCCAGGATGGGACATCCACAGCCAACGTGTCAGAGGGGATGAGGGTGATGAGTGAGTGAGATGGAAAAAAAAAGACACGATAGATCCTAGAACAGTTTCAGTTTCAGTCCCTGGAGAGAAGATAAAGGAAATCGGTGCAGAAAACCCCAGATCTGTGAGCTTGCAGGTGAGGGAAGCCAGGAGAGCTGCTGGAGGTGCTGGGGGAGTGTGGGAGGTGAAGGGAGTGAGGAGGAGTAAACATTTGGGTGAAGGAGTATCTTTCTGTCCCAGGATTATCTGCTAAATGCTGCAGCGCCAAATCTGTGTTTGCTGGGTCTCAGCTGCTCAGCAACCAGCCTCTTGCAGCCGCGCTTTTACCAGCCTTGCTGCCTTGAGGAGAGGGGGAGGGTGGTTTGTGAAAAGGTTTGTTTGCTCTGGTACAGTGTCGCAGAGGTTATGTGCAGTTTGGGGACTGCGAATGCTGACAGCAAAGTCTACTGCAGGAGGGGATGGACTGGGACTCCACCTCTCACTGAAAGCCAAAACCATGTCAATTTTTTCCCCCTGGATTTTCTGAAGCTTCCAGGGAAATGAAGGGATGTTTGTGGTTGCAGTGTAGCTGGGTCCTGCACTGTTTAAGGCCCATATGAATAACTCAACTTTTAAGTTTGATTTGAGCCAAAATTGTTTTTTTCTTTCTGAAATAAGCAAACAAGCAAAGTGATTTCATCTTGCTTTCTTTGCTTTAGCAAAAGGAACACAATGGTTTTTCTCAGGGCACCACTGCAGGAGACATAAAAGAAGGTGGATGCTCAATTCTTGCCTGTGAATGTGAGTGACAAGATTGAGGTTGCACCGTTTGCCAAGGCAGGTGTGACCTGTCCTCTCATACTGGGGCAACTGAGGAGAATGAAGGAGGGACAATGTTCCTCATGTACTCCCAATGTTGCTGTGTTGCCTTATTTTTGTGTATATATATATATATATATATATGTGTGTGTGTGTATATATAGATATAAAAGTCACTATACTTTTAGCCCAGTAGTGCTGGTTCTGGTGATTAGGATATTCATTAAGTAACAGGGACAGCTGAGTTTTGGTAATGGCTCCCAGGATGATGGGAATGATCTCAAGCAACAGAGATGAAGGGAATCCCACCCGACAGATAACAAGGTCTGTAGTGTGGTTTACAGGTCCCCTAGAGGAAAAAAGAAGAGAGTTGAGCTGGTCTGCGAGTCAGTCTCTGGTCAGCATTGAGTCCCTTGCTAGTACACCAGGAGCAGAATTGCACACAGGATGGCTTGCATCCCACCCGTTCCTGAAAGATAAATCCAAAATTGTATTTTTAATGCCAGAAATATTTCTAATTCCTTCCAGTTCATGTGCAGCCATCAGGTTGTATAAAGGTCTTGGGCAGAGCATGCTTGCAGAGACTTTAGATCTTGCACTAGTTCCTTTTGCCAGCACTGCTCCTGCAACCATCTCCTTCCAGGAAGCTGAGTCTGGGCTTCATAGCAATAATGCCAACTAAAGCTGTGAAGTCAGATCATCTTAGGAGGCAACATTACCCAGTTAGTTGGGGTTATCTTGTTACTATGAAAAAGCTTAGAAATTTGCAAAAATACAGAGGGGATCAATCATTAGAAAAGTTTATAGTTTTTCTTCAGTTTTGTAGTAGCTGAGTGGAAGTTTTCTCAGAAACATTTACAATGGTCAGAAAAAATGGAGAACACATGACCTTGCAGTCATGGGACAGCCCTCTCAGAGTCTTCTTGGTAGCTGGTACATAGAGATGAATGCAAATGGGGTGGTGGTGGTGGTGTGTTTAGACTTGTCTTTTCACTTATGTCTAGTCAACTAATTGACGGAAAAAAACCCTGAAATTTTATTATTTCATATTGATGGCTTACTCAGTTAATTTACTTCTTGTTGATACTTAATGATTAAGGATGGTTGTTAATATTATGTCATTATTACTAAGCAGTTCAGAGTCTGGACTCAGTCTGGGCTTTTATTAATTGTTGTTAAATTTTAAGAAATAAAAAACATTACAATGTGGGAAGTGAAGAAAAGGCAAATATGTGAGGCAGCATTATCAGTATGTACTACATGGCCTGCAGTAAGATTTCTGTCTGTTTCTCCTCATTTACTGTGGGTTTATTTGCCTTTTCTTTTTCCCATGATGTTAGTATAAAGGGGAAAATGACTGATGAATCTAAGGGATTTTAGTCTTTGATATAGAAAGATTACAGCCTACAAACATGATAAAGAATTCCTAGTCTTATTTTGAAATCTTTCACTGTCTTTAGTAGTAGCAGAATCTGGCTCCAAATACATTTGGATTATGTGTCCACAGGAAATGTTCAATATTATGTGCAGCAAAATTAAGACTCAGAATATACCTTTCTTTAAAGGAAAAATGGAATTTTCTTTGAAAACAAGAACTAGACTCTAGCTTCAGTTTTGTTTGTGGGATGAGTTGCCTAAGAGCTGTCAAATATTCTGTCCCCCCACACCGAAGTCTTTCCTCTAGCTCCTATTTCCAGATTTTCTCTTTCTTTTATATATATGTGTATATGTATACACACATGTATTTGTATTTATTTAGTGTTTTACAGAGCCTTGTCTGAAATGGGCACTAGATGAAGTCTAAAATCTAAAGTTAGAGAGTTTATCTTGAATGCCGTATGGATTGTTTCCATATCTTCATTGTGTTTCTCCTTGTTGTTACAGTATTAGCTCCATACACACCTGACTCTTATTTCCCTTTATAGGAAGTTTCTGTCACTATACTGGAAATAGTGAATCACAGAGGAATTGACTTGAGAAGGTTATGGAGAGCAGTTCTGCAGCTCATCAGCCTGACCCATGGGACTATGGTTTTGGGACAGTGCCCTGGGTCTCACAGGCTGCAGGGATGCAAACCAAACAGCATCTGCTCCCTGCAGCAGAAGACATTTTACTCATGACAGGCACCCCAGAGGTCTTAAGAACATGTAGTCTGGTGATACCTGAATATGAGAGTGGGTGCCTCTCTACCTCTGGAGTCATTCCCATCTCACCCAGGCCCGTGCTGCTGGATGGTTCCATCTGGAACGGCATAAAACCAGACCGGTGTAGGGGATTCACACATCTCAGCTCTCTCTCCCCAGGTTTGCTCCTCAGCTGCTTCTCTGTGCACATTTCTTGTGCTGCTCATGGCCACAAGGTTCACATGTGACACACATCTCTAACCAAGATCGTACTCTTCACACTTATGGACTCCCAAATGCCCAGCATTCTCTGAAGTGTATAAGAATTCAAATATCAAAACTTAATCTTCAGTTTTCTGAGTAGTTTCTTGCCAATGATACGTTTCTTAAAAAAAAAAAAGGTACGGCATACTTCATTTTTACTGATTCTACAAAAAGCCTGAAGAAGGCAGGCAGAGTTTCTTCTGGTTATAAATACCTGAAAGAGTCACTGATCATTTAACATAATTTACCAAAAAACCACACCTCAAATTCTGCCTTTTCGCTGTGGCCATAAGACCTGTTCAGACACCTCTCTGCTGAACCAAGGCAGGCAGCATACATGTAGCCGTTAGGGTTTTTAATGATTCAGATCTGTCTGAGCCCTGAAATCACTGTTTGGTTGTTATTCAGACCTTACTCAGGGGTAATTCCCATTTTATGGTGGTGCTCCTCTGGCAGCTGTTGCAACTCCTGGCTTTGATGTCTTTTCCTTTTGCTTTGTGCCAGCACCGTCCTATCAGCTGAAGTGGCTCCTGGTGTTGGTGCTTCTTCATTTTTCTTATGTTAAAGAATCAGTTTGAGCTAAAAGCTTAGAATTGTGACTCCCTAGAAAGTCACTCTGCAGCTCTTGATGTAGATCAATTCCTACAAACTACAACAACTGAGAGTATACACACGGACACAGAATGTATTCTTACTTTTCTTCTCTGTTACTTTTAGGTATGCAAAAATGCTTTCCTACAACCTGGTGACTTGTTCACCGTAGAAACACAGTGTTTGTCGTCCTGAAAGCGGATGATTTTCATTCTGGAAGTGGGTGGAAGAGGGTATTTCCACAGCCTTAAAGAAGTATCTTCCTCCTCTCCTTGCTCCCCTGCTCCTCACTTTCTGCAGAACTTTTGCAAACTCTGAATGGAACAGCAGCTAATGCTATTCTTTTTCTCTTTCTTTGCATCACTTCAGTAGCCTTGGTGGTAAACAGATGTCTACAAGCCATTGTACAGGCATTACTAATTTGAAGCCTGATGGCCAAAGTCAAGAACGAGGGTAGAAAGTGGAAATCTGTTCCAGCTTTGCCAGGTGACCCCAGGCAGATCAGACTGCCTGTACATCCTATTTCCACGTTTGAAATGAGTGAAAATAAGACAAATCTATTCCACAAGTCTATTCTGAACCTTTATTTACTTCAAGTCTTCCAGCAACAAGCAATGCATACGAGCAAAGATTTTTTTTCTGCTTGTTTGGTCTTTGCTGGATTTTGAGAAGAAAATTCCAAATTTGCCTGGTTCCTACTGTTCCAAGCCTTACTCACAGTAGGAAAGTTTAGTCCATAAATCTATATATGCCTATTTGTACTAACAGGAGCTATTACTGTAATGAAGGCCACAGTAGTGTGATAGCACAGCCAGTGCAAATTCCCTCCAACGTGATAAACCATCATGTCAAAATTGTGCAGGGAGTAGCTCTGCTGCACTGCTGGGCCCTACTGCCATGGTCTTGTTGGGTCAAAAAAATTAAAAATAATCATATCCCTTCCATAGCTGTGCTAGTGAAACTTCAAAGGGTAGCACACAACTTAAGCAAGGACTGTGGTATTCTTTCTGTTGTTGTGGCTCTGGGGATTTTGGGTGTGAAGAGGTGCGGTCCCTGACTGACAGGACATGGCTGGCAAAAGCCTCGAGCACAGGCACAGTTGTACCAGCCAAACCTGTGGATTTTGGTTGTGAGGCAAGGTGGGGCTTAAATACACTCCACTGGTGAAATCTCCATTTTAGCAATACCCTCTGCATCCCTGTTAAAAATGCTTCTGCATTGCAGCTTTCTCAGACAGGCTCTTACAAGACAGAGATGGCTTTGCTCAGATGGTGGCAGAAGGGAGCTTTTTGGTACACAAAATGTGTTTTCAGAATAATGTCTGTTTTCTTTCTTTGTGACTTTCCCAATCTGTTGCTGGAAGGCTGCTGTTGCAAGTCACAGCTGGGCAGGTAACCATCTGTTAATGAGTAATCCTTGTGTCTGATACTGGCATTGATCTGGTCCATATTTTGCAATGTAATCCCATCTCCTGAGTGGGCTTGCTTTGAGCTCCTTGTTTTTGATACACCATGATTTTAATTAGCTCCTGAAGAGAGAGAGAAGGGGAACATCTGGATAATAAATCATCTCTGGTTGCAAGCTCCTCTGGATCAGCTCCTCTGGAAGTGTTATTCAATATTTGCTGATTACACCAGGGATCATCTCTGAGGGTCAGACACTTTGTAAACTCTTAACTAACTCCCTGTGGTTTAGGGAGAGTCTCTCCCTACATGTCATTCCCTTCTATCCATGAAGACATTAATGATTAACAATGATAACAGGTCTGCTTACTTAGAAAACTAAAATACCCTAAAGTCGAGTAAATCACAGTCCCTTATGAAAGCTCATTGCTGATTCACCCTTCCACTTCAGCCCAGCCCTGGAAGTTTCCCTGTACCAGGCAAAACCTTCATGAGAGGAAAGCAAAGATGAAAGTCTGTGCTCCTTTCACTGTTGTCTTGGCTCTGACTCTGAGCAGTGACTGTGCAAAGACGGTAAGTCTGATTCTTCTGTTTAGGAGTGGTGGATCAGCTACATGCTGCCTGGCAAGACCATGTTGTCTTGGGGTTGGATGAGTGAAGCCACTAAACAGACCAAGAGGATGAGAGCTTCAAATGGAAAACAAAATGGATTTGCTAGATGAAGGTTGACAGCAGTGCTGACTAAATGGGGGACCTGGGGGTAGATGGTACTCTACATTTCTGTGTTTAAAGCAATTGCTTACATCCATGTCCTGCCAGGGACGAGGAATGGGAGGGGAGGAAAGATCACAAAAACTGAAATCCTTTGAAAATATATCTCAGAAATGTATTGACACAAGCAGGTACCTGCAGTAGCATGGTAGGAGAGTGCTCCCCTGACAGACTTTACTGCTGTCTGGTAACTGAACAGGCCAGCTTAGGCAGCTATCTTGTTCTTCTCAGACCTCTCCCTGTTTCCACATAATTTTTTTACATTTTTTATCATGTGCTTTGTACCTTTTCTGTGGTATATCTGCCAGGCACTTGAAGCACTGCTGAGCGTGGCCATGATGGTTTGACTTTACTAGGTGGCTTAAACCCCACCATGGCCTGGCATCCACCATGTACTAGCAGGACAGCTAATAGGCTGGACCTTATGATCAGCCCTATTTCACTAGCTAGGTTAAAACTAACTCAGATATACTTAAACAATACTATAAGATGTACTTAAACAATGCTATAATCCCAACTATTCCAGAGAATTACAGAAGTATCTCCTCAGATATTACACGTGGGAGCAGAGAGAAATATTCATGGTGCCAAGGAAAAGATCAACCCTGGCTGAAGCAGTTGCAGACTGCTCAGTGCTGGCAGAGTCAGTGTAGACTGCAAAAATTGTTTTTTTTTCTGCAGAACGGTTCAAGCCCTTCCTATATGTCCCAGCAACAGCTTTTTCTTAACCCTCACTTATGTCCCCTGTCCACTTCTATGTTCATGATGTGTTGCTTCTTTGGCTGTTTTTTTAATATTTTTATTTTGCTATAGTTTAGTTGCCAGCACTGGCAACTGTTAGTGGCAGCAGCACTTTATGTGTATTACCATTTTTTATTATTTCCTGTGGCTTAAAATCATCTCAACCTAGTGCTCTTTGCTTGCTGATCGGCAAACCCAAACACAGCTGGAGGTTGCTTTTGTAACTAATGCCCTGGGGGAAATACAGCAAAACTGCAGGAAAAGTCAAAAGCTGAGGTATTGTTTGTAACTGTGAACTGGCCCCAGAGTGCATGTATGCTTCCTACCGAGAGAAATAGGAGATGTGTCACTTGGCAATAGAAAGATATAAAGGAGCAGAGCTTTGGCCTTTGTTGTATTGTGCTGGTTTAACAGCACAGATCTTTTACGAACCAATGTGTATCCACTCTCTTTCACCAGACTGTGCCCCACCAAAAATCACATGCAAATAATGAGATGTTTGCAGAAGCACTGGGAAAAACGCAGTTTCAGGGCACCCTGGAAAATACATTTGTCCCAATAGGATGGTTCCCAGAGTGAATTTGTGTCTCCAATCCACATTCTCTTTTTCTCTTTGTAGCGCCACAAATCTCGGGCAGGAAAAGGCTCAAAACATGAGTTCACTCGCCCACAAGGTAAAAGTCAAATCCAATAGGTCTTATGACAGTAAGAATGATCTGCTTGTCTGTGTCTGTGCTGTGCAAGTCGGTAGGAAGCCTGTCTTTGTTTCAACATGAATAAGGATTATGGAATGGTTATGCCAATATTAATTTCTGCTTAAAGGGGAATTTGGGATTAGCTCAGGAATCTCAGGTAATTTTCCTTCAAGTGCAGATTAATGGGAAGGTGCTGATGGGATTTTAGTTTGTCTGAGCTGGTGTGGCTTTATATTTACTCATAACGTGGTGTGGCTGGAGCTGTGTAACTCCCTTTACTTTAATCAGAGCTGTGTCTTCCCTGTCGCTTTAAAGCACATAAATTCTTTGTATGTATGGGTTCAATTTCTACCACAGCCCTTGATCTCTCTGTGGGAGAAGGGTTTGAGCCCCATGCAGCTTTCTGGGTTGCATTTATTCTGATGGCAGCCAACAAACATCCTGGCTGTGTGCAGGCATTGAAGACTTCCATTTTATTTTATTTTATTATTTTATTTTATTTTATTTTATTTTATTTTATTTTATTTTATTTTATTTTATTTTATTTTACTTTATTTTATTTTAT
The DNA here is from genome assembly GCF_009829145.1 of Chiroxiphia lanceolata. Taxonomy (NCBI): domain Eukaryota; kingdom Metazoa; phylum Chordata; class Aves; order Passeriformes; family Pipridae; genus Chiroxiphia; species Chiroxiphia lanceolata. Next base: position 10,406,907 of record NC_045640.1, read on the forward strand.
TTTATTTTAATCCTGTGCTTTTGCTGTTAAAGATTATGTGAATCAGGCCATTAGTGGTGCCCTTATAGCTTATAAAAGTCTTCAACAGCCTTTGGGATGCAATATGTCTTCTGAATGAGGATGTATTTTCACAGCTCTCCTAACTACTTATAACGAGAGGTATTGGATAGAGAAGGCTGATATTTGAACATTTGCTTAATTAGTTCAGACAATGCAAACTAGGATCAACAAGAGGATGGCAGAGGGGCTGGTAGTGGCTATTTCACATTGACAGAGAAGGGGATAGTTAGGGCAGATGGAGTGACCATAATTCCAACTGATTAGGAAGGATTTGGACCACATGGAGGGGTTATTTTTTCCATAATTCTGATAACTGACCTTGGCAGCTCTTTGAGATGATGAGTCTTGGCTCATGAGGGTTAACAGATATCCTAAGGGTTTGCAGGAGCCCCAGCCAGCATGGAAGGGGTAAGCTCAGGACAAGGAGCAGCCGTACATTGTCTCTGAGACATGGAAATGTGCTGTGCTGCCAGTTTGGTTGTACGCCCCATTTCTCTACTATGGCAGTGGTTGGCTTCCCATTCAAGCTTCAGGCTTTCAAAACTGATTGCTTTTAGTTTAATGGTTAAATAAGCTCTGACAGATTTTCATTGTCTTTTTTATCTTCAGCCTCTCTCATTCTCAAGACTTGTCTTGAAGGATTTTTTTCTGATAGACTCCCACTAGACTTCCTTAGACTCCCACCACCCTTCCTTAGACTGCCATCACTGACGTGGTGAATGTAAAACTTGCCCTTTTTAGATGCTGTCCCATCAGTTTCTCCCCATTTGTAAGGAATATGCTTATCCCAAAGGGAGAGTGGTGTAATCAAAAATATCTGTCTACCCCCAACCTTTAAAACTTTCTTCCTCCTGACTGTTTCTATTTCAGTTTGTACTGTCTGGTTCCTTAATTATTTTAAAAAAGATGTTACAATGTGATATTGGTTTTTGAAAGGATACAACTTCAGAAATTATTTTAATATGCAATTACAATACTACATAATTAGAAATGATAATTGCAATTAATGAATATAATTGGCATTTGCTGTACCAGAAATTGCAATCTATTTTGAACTGAAATGATCTGAGATCTTTATTCTACTGCAGAGTCCATTAATCTTTGTTGATTCAGTCATTAGATAGGATTTTAAGCCTCTTCTTATGCACTAAAAGTTGCAGAGACATGGAGTCAAAAGTAGAGCTGAAAAACTTATCTACCTTCATAAATCCATATAATAGCATATAATATATATACCTGTGGGTTGGTGTTCAGCTGCATGATGAGTTTTTTATTCTTGTATTTCAGTGTTTACAGAGGATGGAGATTTATGCAAATTTCCTTTCCGGTTTGGTGGAAGGTTTTATCACTCATGTATTTCAAATACATTTTCCAGAAAGAAATGGTAAGTTGACATTGCTCATAAATGAATACAGCATTCAAATGAAAATGTCATCCCTCTAGTGCTTTAATCTTGCTTTTGGAATAATTCACTTGAGCTCGGCGTTGTGCCCAAGAAGACCAGTGCAGTTCTGCTGATAGTCACGGCCCTCAGGTCAAGGCTCGTGCTCAGGGGGAAGGCAACCCAGGCACTGCATCTCCAGCACCACAGAAAGCTCAGGAACAGCAGAAACGTTCCCTCACTGCCCTTCATATTGGAACCGTGACTTACATGAGTGATAAGAGCTTGCACAGAAAAAGCAGAACCTGATAGAAACCCTCTGCTGAGGGAGAGGGATCCAGACACCTGCAAGAGAGGACACCTGGCTGAGGAGTTATTTGATTTGTGCAGGCAGTACTTGTATTGCAGCAGAGAACATTTGATTTTTGAGGAAAGTCGTTTTCCCTGCCCTCCCTCCCTGCGGTATCTCTAATTTCTATCCAGATTGGCACCAGGCCCCTTTCGGATAGTGCAGTACTAAGAAGTGAGGTTACTCATGTTTGTTGGGTAATGATTTATTCTCCTAGTGTGTTTAAGGCCAGGTCTCCTTCATTTGGGCAAAGGTTACTCTTTTACACATGCAGAAGCTGTTAAAAGTATTCATGACTCATTTTGGGGTAGGGGCACTCATATGGGAACCCTGCTGAAGCAAGCATTGAATAAACCAGATTAACTTTGCAGATAAACCCATATAATAGGTGTATATTAACAGAAATCAAAGGCAACAATGTAGGGAATATGTGGGCACCAGTAATGTGAAAATATATGCCCAGATGAGCATATGTGTGAAAGGCAAACACTTGCATGTTTTCAGGGCGGAGATAATATTTTAGAGTTTATTTTACTTGCCCATGCAGGCCAGAACTCTCATTTTTTATACCTGTCTGTCTAATTTTTTCATGATCTGTGGTGTCTTTCTGATGACACATCTGTTTCAAGTGTAAGTGCTGGTGTAATGTAAACAACACAACACACAACTGCTTACAGAAATAGACATAGAGCTCCAGGCTAGGAAACCACTTTGGAATTCCCCCAATATCCACAGTGATAACACAGGTAAGAAAAGCCTCCAGGAAACAAGAATTTGAGACTATCTTAACTAAAGAAAGGGAACTGGAATAATTTTCCAATCTGAACCGCGTCTTTGATGAACTGTAGCCGCAAAGAGTTTGACCTTTGGAGCCACTTAATTTCGTGCAGTGCTTAAGGTGTATCCTGTTAATACATGACACTCTGTGTATTTGTTTTTAGCCAGTTAGGCCACAGAAATGGAAAAACCTGTGAATAGATGGGATCCAAGGTTAGAGCACACTTTAGAGCTGACCTTGGACAACTCGCTCTCATGCTTCCGATTTTTTAAAAGCCATTTACAAGCAGGGAGACGAGGAGGAGGACAGCTGGAGCTGTTTGATTTTGACAGACCATTTCACCCTATGGGTGACCTTCTGGCCAGTGTTTACTCATTGCTTATACGCTAAAAGCAACTTAACGTGTGACTTCAGGCACAGAGATGCCGGTAAAAGAGCCCTGAATAGCAGTTGGGAAACCTGTTCCGTGCATTTTTGTGTGACTTGGCACTAACCCAGGCTGGACTTATGTTGAATAACTGATCTCGGGGGACCTGGCAGACAGCAGGTGAAGGCAAGGTTTGTGTCCTTCCTGTTCCTGCCTGCCTGCAAGCTGCTAGTAAGGATGGAGATGATGGGAGGCTGGGTCCAACATGCCTCTTTGGGGGCAAATGCAAGGAGACCAGACCAGGACAGTGCTGGCTTATGCATTTCAGTTCATGTCCTTAGTACTCTACTAAGTCATACTGCAAGGCAAGACTTCACAGTGCAGGCCAAAGCCTTCTCCAATTGGCTTTAATTTTATGTTTTCTCATAGCACCTATGACACAGATACTGTGTTTCAACATAAATCAGCTCCTGACTGCAGAAAGCCCTCCCTACTTTTTTTGAGAGCAACAAACAAGTTGTATCTTTATAAATATTTATTGAAAATACAGGAAAGAAGACGAAATAATTGCAGTATTTAAATAATAGACTTCCTTTAACAGCATCCTGTATTGCATTTCCCTTTAATTATAAGCTATTTTCACAGATAAGTTTCTCTTTAGTGTCCTCTTACCAAGTCTTACATGATAACTTACTAAAGATATCATGTAAATTTTCCCTTTGTGCTGAGGAGAAAAAAAGCCAGCTGGAATTGCTTCTGAATTTCATTGCTACTTCCAGAAAGACAGAGCAGTGTGGGGACTGACAAAATGGGTGTGCAGTGAACATCTGTGAGAGCAAATGGGGACAGTGGTCTGAACTGAACCGAGCTGTGGTTGCAGGGAAGCTGCCAGCACCCTGCCCCTGTGTCCCATGGTGGGATGGATTCCTCAAGATTCTGCTCAAGGGGAATGGCAGGAGCAGACCTAGCCTGAGATTTTGGCTGTAAATTGGAAGGCTGTAAATTCATACCCTGGAGAAGCCTTATCTTATGCTTGGGTGGTGGATATGTGGGTCCCCTGTGCAAAGATACGCTTAGATATGTATAGGAAGGGCATGATCTTACCATATTCCCTGGAACACAAGAAGATAACTTTTGAAACTTTGGCCACAGATTGAAAACAGTGCAGAGGAGAGCTTTTTGGACAGCTGGATTACAAGCTGGAGAGTTTATGGCAGTCCTGTAAAGGAGAAGTACATGTGGGTTGAGCTGGGACATGTCAAGCACCAGGCTTGAAATTTTTCTGGTGCTGGTGGTGGTAGGTTTGGTGTTGTCAGGTGAAGTCTGGACATCTCTCATGGTCAGGACAACACCTAAAAAGGTTTCAGGCAACCTCCAAGTCTTGAAAAGAGTAGTAGCACCAAGTGTGATGGCAGAGGTCTTTCCTTCCACCAGTCTGTCCTGAGCCTTTGCTTTCTCTCTAAGACATCCTATTGTTAGGGCTCCCAATGCTCCTGATGGGTAAGATAACCCACTTTCCATTTATCTTGTCAGCCAGTTAGGCCTCATCTGTGACACACCATTTTGTTTGTCCATTCCTATGTTGTTTTCCATGCATGGGTTTAAAATGTTATTTAAATCTATCCCTAGAAAGTGGACTTTTCTGGTGTAATTAGTTCAGTGTCTGTGTCTTTAAGTTTTCACTTTTTATTAACAATTTTATGTGATAGGCTGATGTAAAGACATTTGCTGTCTGATAAATTTTGAGCATGTGTGCATTTGCAAATAGCACAAAGAAATAATAAGCCTATTGGGTTGGTCTGGCTGCTGGAGGTCACATCCCCCGAGACCGAAATATCATCGCATTTTTGCTAAGCCTCAAAGCAAAGAAGGCATTTTGAAAAGAAAAGGAGGGAGATAAGTGAAGTAGTTTTGAGGATGTGCTGAGGTTGTCCCAGACAGTGAGAGATATGTGGTGGAACATATAGAAGGATTATGTGACTGGGCAAGAAGCCTGACACTGAGGAGGCAGCTTGACATCACAAGGTAGGACCAACCTCTTTGTAGTCACTGCAAGATGATAGGGAAGGAGGGGACTGGCTGTGGAGAGCATTGAGTGGGAGGACCAGTGGGTTGTGGAAAGCTGATAGAAGGAGCTTCTGTCAGGGTCTCTGATAACAAAAAACATTTTAGACAGAAAAATTTGAGATCCCCCTTTGCTTAGAACTTGACTGTTGCTGGACAGACTCCAGACAGCATTGAATTGCATAAAAAATGGTTTTTTTACCCCCATAATGACCAGAGTTTTCTTGCATTTCTTAGGTTTATACAGAGCCTTTTTCATTTGCCTATTCCATGCTGCCCAATGTACCATCACTCTGCTAAATCAGAAATCATGTCATTCAGAAAAGTCAGAAAAGTGTGGATTCTCCTCCTCTGTCATGGCTGGCACAGATGAAGTGTTCAGTCAGAGATGGTTTTGCCAACAGTGACACAGGCAGTACTGAGAACACTTTTAACTCATTCCTCATCTTAATCTTCATGCACACTAGACCATCCTTTAAAAAAGCACAATCTACTTCCCACCAAAGGATCATTGAGAAATTTCCATCAGTTCCCAACAGAGTCACACCGGCCTTAATGCTTATGAGAAAACAGCCTCTTTAAGTACGTGCCAAGTTAATCTGCACTAGACTACCAAGTACCTTTTTGTTAGTGCACCTTATATAATTGAGGTCACCAAACTTAATATACATGGCCTGTTCAAATGCTCCACAGGAATTAAGTGTTTTAAATGCCACATAGCATCTAATTAAGAAGGAAAGTAGGGCAGTTAAAATGGTACACATGCACTACAATAAAATTTCAATCTAGCTTGTGACATCCAGGGGTGAAAAAATATTTGATCACCCAAGTGTTCAAGGTATGACAAAACCACGCATAATAAAAATAGATCATAAGGCACATTATTTTAAAGTAAACTAATTTTTCTAATGCCATGTAGCTGATTTCTCTGCATTAGAATTGGTTAAGGAGGATGTTTTGGTGGATGGAGCATTGGGACAGGACTTGGACCCCCAAGATTCAGCCTCATTTCAGTCACATGTTCCCTGTGTGACTTTGGGGAAGCCTGTAAGTTTACTTCTGCAAATGAAGAACAGCAGCTCAGTGCTTCTTGGAGTGCTCTGAGCCTTGGAGATAACAGACCAGTGAGGGCAAGGAAGGTGTACAGAAAGCAGTTGTCAAAATTCGCCTTGGTAGGATTCCCACAGGCGACGTGGCGTGCAGGACTCCGTCCTCTGCTCTGAAAAAAAAGGGGAGGTTTTATCTGTCTGTTTGGAAATCACCACCATGTCAGTTATTTCCTCATTTCATCTAGCAAGTTCCAAAATAAGAATGTTTTAAAGGAACTGAGTGTGAAATACATTTGTCACTGAAAGCCAGGAAAAGTCCCTCTGCGGACATTCTCCTGTCTCCACAGATTATTAAAGTAACCATCAGGCATCAAAAATAGTCTGGGTCCTCTTCTGCTTGTTTTGTAATGAGTAAAGGGGACATAATTTGTTTGCTTTGGTTTTATTTTTATTTCTGTCTTTCATTTTCTAATCTTAGAAATAGAAATAATGTTGGTATTTTTCTGGAGGATTTGTCGAAAATCTCAGATTCTGCTTCTACATCTCATTTTCGTCTGTTTTTAATTTGAGAGGAATGAAGCAGAGCAACTTTAACAAATGAAAGCAAACTTCTCCCTCTGGTGTTAAGAGAGTTTGAATGAAAGTAATGTTAATTAGAAAAAAAAAAAAGTATGAATTTCCAGATTGCCAAAGTGTGAAGGCCATGAAGTTATTTAAAGCTGCACTAAACTTCACCTTTAATTTTCTTTTCAGGTGTTCAACAACACCTAACTTTGACCGGGACAGGAGGTGGGGACACTGTGCTTTGTCGTACAAAGACCACTCAGGTAAGGTGAGCCATTGCTAGGTTGCTCCAGGTACCTGGCTCCTCCTTCGCAGTAAGGAGGGATGGTGCCTCTAGTGTGTGACCTGTTATTTGGTGTACACAGAGCAAGCCTTCACATCAGCTGTTTCCATAATCTCTCTGTGACTCTACAGAACCATAGTACTAAATTGTGTATATCACACAGTCTTTAATTCACTCTCTGTTGACTAATTTGAAGTCATGGAGAGAAATGATGGTAACGCCAACGTGGAAATCTGAACTCCAGCTGGAGCTGAGCATAGAGGTGATCATCTTCTCCTCCCGCACAGCTTGGATGTGCCTATTAGCTTTTCCTTCATTTAATCAGCTACTTTTTCTGTCTGTTTGACCTGTTAATTGTTTAGAAGGCACATAAACATTTGGGGAAAAAGCAGACCTCAAAACCAGACTTCCTTGGGTTTTGGGCTCCGGGCTCCGTCAGAGAAGGCAAGAGGCTAGACACATTCATTGCAAGAGTCCTAAGGGACCATGAGAGGATTACTTAGCTGAACAGTGCTATGGCTTCATGTGGTCATCACACACCAATGCTACAATTACCTCATTGCAGAAATCTGTCTAAAACAGGAAGTTAAGGTCTGTGGCAAACTCTCCTTTCTATATATATAGATATCATGGCTGGGCTTCGCGAACGAAGATTTGGGAAGGCACTATCCACATTTGCTACAGGCACGCTGGTGGCTTATGAGGCCAATACGTGACAGACATATCCGATTGCAAAAGGCACAGCAGAAAGACTCCTTAGATGGTGTAATCTGCAAGACACGGTTCTTTCTGCGTTGCCTTTTTTCCTCGAGAGTGATCCTGCGTGTGTTCTCGAAGGAGACAGCTGCGTTATAGATGGTGTGTCTCCAGGCCTCCCGATTTGAGGCCAGAGTAGACCAGTTATGGTGATCAATATGGCCAAGGCTGAGATGTTGTTTCAGGGAGTCCTTGTATCTTTTCTTCGGGGCTCCTCTCATGTGGCAGCCAGTGGCAAGTTCACCATAGAGCAGGATCTTAGGGAGGTGGTGGTCCTTCATCCTTGAGACGTGCCCTGCCCATCGCAGCTGCGTTCTCAGTAACATGGCCTCAATACTAGTGACAGCTGCTTGCTCTAGTACAGATGTATTGGTCACATAATCTGACCAGTGGATGTTAAGGATTGTATATATAGATATAAGTCACTTTAATTGACACATTGAGTGAAAGCACCACATCCCAAGAAGTTCAGTTGGGAACATGCATCCCTGTCCTCAGCAGTACCTCAGTGACTGACCTTTTTTTGTCTCTGTCTTCTCAGCTCCATCCCAGCTGGATGTTGGAGAATCTCATTTTATGAGGAAAGCATGCATCTAATTCTCAATTCATATAGACACAGACCAGCACTGAAAAATCAGGTGTTGTGCTGGTTAAACTTGATGCCCCTGACGTTTTTTTTTGGATCTATGTCTAAACGCTGATCATGTTCCTCTTTTTGCCATCTCACTACTTTTAAACGCAACCCGTCTTATTTAGTCTGCAGGATATGACCAGATGCCCTGAGACATCCACTTTCCACTTTCAAAGGAAGGGCATTTTCCACCATCCCCTTTCAGGGAGTTCTCCACAGTGTCACGAGTCTCACTGCCAAGCTGATTGCAATCTACCAGAGCACTTGAAAAGCCAACATTAGCTGAATCATGCTGACAGTCTAAAATTAAGCAGTGCATAGCATCACCTTTTTAAACTTACTGACTTTAAATTATTCTCCAGCCTGGCTTTATAACAGATTAACAGTAGATCAGAGGCAAATGACCCAACCCGAAAAAAAGCAGCACTGTATGTGCCTTTGCAATGTAAGTGTGTCAGACATGAACGTGGACCTTATAGGCAGCTCATGCCTTACAAGAGCCAGGTTATGGGGGCTGCACTTAGTTATTCATGAGTGGCCTCCCAGAGCTTAAAATATTGGTAGCTGCAACTCGTGACTGCTTTGATCCTCCAGTGAAACAGTTACTGTCACACTGACAGCTGGCTGACTCAAAGAGACTCCTCCAGGAGCTGAAACAGCTCTCCAAGCCTAGTGTTGCATTTCTGGGGGTGCCTTGTGCCGCCTCTGTCCCTCTGTCTGCCCATCACCATTGTCTTGCAAGATATTTCGCTACCTGCAAGCCTTTTTGGAATTCTTGGCTCATTTTTGCCTGTTACCTACAGGCAGAGTGGGTTGGGTAGGGTGGGTTGGAACAAGAAAGACACTCTGTCTGCCTGCCTCTCGCTGAGGGGTATCTCTGTCAATGCACCTTAACATCAGTGAGGGCTTTCCCTGGCTACTGTTTTTTCTCCAAAAAAAAACCTAAATAGGATTTACATGTCTGAGAGAGGAAAGAAAAGAGAAAATGGATGGGATACCTGGAAGAGATCACTGCTAGCTGTTGCAAAATGAAAAAAACCCCCTTTATTTCTAGAAGTATTTAGAATTTTAAAAAATTAAATTAAAGTGTTTTAGCTGCTGTTTTATTTGTAAACATGTCTATTTTTTTTTAAAGCAGCAAGCACTGTATTTGAATTTAAAAAATGTTTAACAGATTATCAACCATAGCTTAAAGAGAAAAGTTTTAGGGTGAGATTGAAAGGAAAAGTGACAAAATGGATGAAGGGAATTTCAAGCAAACAGGAAGAAAGGTCATCTGCTGAGGAAGACAGCTGGGAATAAATAAGCAATCAAACTGAACAATGCTGATCTTTAAAATAATATGATTTTGTTGGGAAAAAATCCACTAAAACATTAAATATTTGGGGAAATCTCAAACATTTTAAAGATGATTGAAAAACAAGATGAAATTTCAGGGAGAGAGTATCCTTTGGCCATGAGGGGTTGGTGAGAAGTGTGTCAACTGGGATGGAGATAAAGTTTCTTGAAAGCAAAGGTTGAAGCACAAACTCTCTCCCGGCCAAGAATACCATGTATATGTGGGGATCCTACTTCAAAACTTTGGAAGTGCTACAAATCAATGCTAAGCAAGTGTTGGAGGTATTGATACAGAAAAATGCATCTGCCAAACTCAGGGAAAGTTTAACCAGACAGCCTTTAAGCTACAGGATAAAGTGAAGCTCAGGCATGTAGTTTCTGCTGGAGGGAGTTGTTGGTACTGCACTGTGCAGAGTCAGAGCTTGCTTTATCAACAACCACGGCCCTTGTTCAACTCCCCCTACTACCTGTGGGAGCATTCTTGCTGCCTTCAGGGGTTATTTGCCCAGGTTTCCAGACATCCTCCTCTCCTGCCCAGGGGATACCTCTGGTGTGTGTAGTAGCTGCCCAATGTGAACCCCTTCACACACATGGACCAGCTGGTCTGTGCATCCACAGCTTGCAGTTATGTACACATATGCACAAATGTGCAATGCCTCTATTTGTGGGACTTCCAGATCTTGGGCAGTCTGGTAGAACTACTGCTCTGAATATCTGGAAATTTTGGACAAATGGCCAAAACCCCAGGGAGGCCCAAACACTGGAAAAAAAGTGCCAGACAGTGAGTATTTTTAAGGTATATCTGGACTGATACGGAAAGAAGAAGTAGAGCAATGTGGGCTGTGCAGGCAGGAGGAAGAGGCATCACTCCAGGAGGGGCTCTGGGGAAGATAGGTGGCAGAAACAGAAAGTTTTTGTTGGGACATATGGGTAGAAAGGTGAGACAAGGCTACTACTCATTTAGCAGAGACTCAGAGATGTGAAGCTGAAGTCAAGATAACTGCTGGCAAGCAGAGTGTTTTGCCAATGAGGGTGCTTTAGATAGTGTTGAGAAGGCAGGGACTTAGTACTCCCCAGTTAATGGATAGTTAATGGTGGTCAGGATTCCCTGCAGGGAACTGTGATGCTTATGAGCAGAAGTTGTTGCTGGACTCCAGGAAAGGTGGGAAGGGACACTGAACACCCCTGAATGGTCAGACTGGAGTGGTGGGTGGGATGTAGTGAGGTAGTCACTGGGAAAGAAATGGAAGACTGGAAGTGCTTTTTGCAGATTTAACAAGGGTACAAAAAATTACTTGAGCACTTGCAGCAGCAGAAGATGTCTTGGAGATCAAGTCATGGTTTGGATGTAATGGGAATAGGAAATACAGGATTTTCCTTTGAGGAAACATTACACCACTAGAAGTTTCCTAACTATCAACAGCAGGAAGATTAGTAATGTCACTGACTTTACTTGCTTTCCCTTGATGTTATCCTGGAGTGAAACTCCCAGTGAATACACCCAGACCTGCTATCTGATAGGAATTACTTCACTCTCTTCTGAAGTAAATATTTTGATCTGTGCTGGGGAACCTCACATTCACAGCGTTTTAGCAAACTTCAGGATGTACCATTTATGCTTCACCTTAGCCCTGCATGTGTGTGCCTGTGCCTCTGTATGTTGCATCCCGTGCTCAGGACTGCACTCTCTAGCTGAAGAAGCACATGGATTGAGTAACTCTACAGTTGGTGTCACAGAGTTTGATGAGCATTAGAAAAGAGGATTAGAATGCAAACAAGCTGTTGGGCCAGCTCTGGAGCAGGTGTAAACATGCTGTTGGTTAACTTCAGGGGAGATACATCCCTCAACACTGCCTGAAATCAGGAACATTGCCTGGACAGCAAGACTTCCTACGTTTGCATGGCACACTGCCATGTAAAGATTCTATCGCAGGAGTTAGAGGGTTATCCTGGCTCATATGCTCCTCTCCCACCACATTTTCCCATGATTTAGAAAATTCTTTAGTAAACAGAGATATACTAGAATGGTCCAATTTAATTTTTCTTGGCCTGATTTACTTGGATGTACTTTGTGTTTTGCTTTATAATTTCCCCCTTTGTTCTAGCTGCCCATAAGTTTTAGACATAATCCAAAAATAAACAATAGCAAATTCTTCTGTCAAGGGTTGTCCTTCTTGTAATTTGAAAGAGAGATGCCTAATCCCGGTGATTGACATTGCAATGAGAAGGTTGCAGGATAGAATGCTGGGCAGAGGCAGAGCTGCAGTCTTCCTCCCTCCCCAGTGTAAAGGCACAGCTCCATCTTGTGGACACCTGTCCCATCTTCTTCCTCACTGCAGTGCCAGCTCTGGCAACTTCAGTCATGCCTGGACCTACCATCTTTGGACAACTTACTCTGGGGGTGAAGATTCAGCTCAGTGATTTACCATATGGTTTTTAAAAGCCAGATAAATATAGCTGCTATACAACTGAAAACAAACTCAACGTAAATTGGTTGGATAAACTTCGTTTTAGCTTAATAGGTGGTATTAAACCCACCGTGCATTGAACCAAAATGGCAGATGCCTAACACAGCAAAGCCTGACTTATCTGGCACCTGTTAACAACAACCTCTTATGTGACCTCTCTAGATCACTGTGCAAGCAACCCTTGCCAAAATGGAGGTACCTGTTCTCTCACCCACAGCCATAGGATGTACCACTGTACCTGTCCTGAGGAATTCACAGGCGAGGATTGTCAGCTGAGTAAGTATCTTCTTCCATGGGTGTTACAACATGAAATGTGAGTAGTAAGTAAAGCTCATTAATGTTTGCTTGATGAAAAGGTAGTGCTTGATGGGAGAGACCACTACAGCATGAATGTTTGTGTAGGTGGATTTCCAAATGGTTGTGACAGACAACCCATTCCTGACAGGACATCTGAAAATAGCTTGACTGTACAATTATAAATCCAAGTATGCTCTGAGCATGGGAAGCACAAAAAGTCTCTTCCCCTTGCTTTGCTGTTTTAAAATTTAAATAACCCTTACATGTTTGGAAATTACTTATATCTAGGAGGTAGGGCATAAAGACATGACAAAGCAACACAATTTCAGGTGATGCCTTATCCCTTATGTATATGCACATATGGGTCTATTACAACTTTTCCTGTGATGTCAGCTTTGTACCTGGGCAGCTGTTCCACCTTCAGGGCAGTCATTTTCAAAGGAGTAGAGTCAGGCCAAAAAGCTTTGCTTGGGTTATTTTTCCAGTTTTATGGTGGTGTCAATCCCAATTTGCTGCTCATCAAGCAAGGAGTCTGGATTTTTCTCTGAGGGTTTTCAGTTGTGCTTGCTGAAGTTTAATGAATGCTTTTCATAGAAACGTGAAATTGTTTAGTTTGAAAAAGACCCTTAAGATCATTGAGTTCAACCATTAGCCCTACACTGCCAAGTCCCCCACTAGCTCTAGACTTCTTTCCTGACAATAAACAAAGAAGCTTTTTTCAGTGAATGATACATTAAAGTGGCACAGACACAAGTGTATGCCACCATTTGACTTTTTCTGTTTGCTGAACGAACTTTTGGAAGGGCTTAAGTAATGGTGATGCTGTTATGCTTTAGGAGAAAGCCACCTCTGTCTCCAGGTCCTTGGAGCTTCTGCTCTAGTGGCTTAGTGCCTCCACACTCTGGAGGCTGGCTTGCTTGAGAAGCACTGCCAACAAACACAGATCTGCTCAACAGGAAAGAAGGGATGAACAGGGAATGATGGAGATTGTGGTGCTGTTTCTTGCAAGGAATAACATCTGAAAGCTTGTGTTGTTTGTAAAACTTTGTTTCAGAGAAATGTTTTGACGACAATCTCTATGAGTTCTTTGATGTGGGCGTGAGCTGGTCAAGAGTCCAACACGGAACTGTGGAGCAGTGCATGTGTGTGAATGGCCAGATCGAGTGCGAGCGTGTTGAACACAAAGGTAAGGCACTATTTTCTGTTACAGATGTAGGCCTGCATGGACAGTGAGGATATTAGAGCCTGTGTGGTGTTACACACCATAGTGCTGCTCTTGCAGCTCACATACCCTCCCTAAAAGAGAACATTTTAGCTTTCTTTTCCATGTGTGAGCAGTAATACTGACCCAGGAAATCAATATGTCCATCCTTATCTGAGGAAGCAATTATATGCATTATGATGAATTTTAGGGACACACCTCAGGGTTTTCTTTGAGAGGGATGTAATCCTAATCTGTTGCATGTAAGAATATGCCACAGATTATATAGTAGAAATGGTAAAATTTCTCCTCCAAAACTGTAACATGCTTGAGAGGCACGGCCTGCTCTATATTCCTCTGCACACCTACAATCCCTTCATATTGCCGTTTCGCCTCTGTGTTTCTTCTCAAGTCTATCCCACTCTTGAGTTGCTACCACGTAACTTCACCCACCTCCAGGATCCCATATGACCTGCATTGACCCCAGAGTCCCCATGATTTTTGGCCAAACTTACCCATTCCTGGCTGGGGTAGTGCTTAGGTTATGAAGCCTCCTCCTTGTTTTGGGGCTGCCAGGTGCTCAACACAGCTGGCCAGGCACAGGGCATGCACTTGGGGTTCTCACTTACCTGATGAAGCCAGCACATCACCTTCCATTTGGAAGGAGAGATGTTGCAAGGCAAACCATATGCCTCACCTCTAGAGGTGCTCTGGTATGGCTATTCTGTTACTCAGTTTGGCTGACTTTTACCCTGCCCAGACTCCCAAGGAACTTACAGTACAGACAAGCTTCATAAAAGCCCTTTGAAATAGGTGCGTGCTTTTATTCCCACCTTACATAACTGGAAACTAAAGTATGGAGAGTCAATAGCTTTCTAGGACATCAGGAGTCCATGGGAGAGTTGCGAAATTTGATAGGACTTAATACTTCCCGATCACAGATCTAAAATATTTAACTGAGCTACCTACTAGATGTGTTATTAGAAGTTTTAATACACCTTAGTGGCAAGCCCAGAACTGGCAGAACCCTCTGCAGAGAAAGAAGTGTTAATACCATCACCACTAGTAATAATAATAATCCCCACCTCCATTTTATCTATTGTTCATTAATAATATTTTTCAATAGCTGACATTATCCAATAGCAGTAAAAACAATGAGACAGACCTTAGTGGGCAGAAACCAGCCGTATTTCCTTTGATTTATATCAAGTGTAGGTCTGAGATGAGCAAAAAAGAAAATTCTTCCCAAAAATATGTATGCACAGAGAAGATATACTAAAGTAAAATAAAATGGACTGATTCTCTTGAATAATTTGTACCTTTGGTTTGATCTTTGGTTTCTGCTTGTAGGCTGTGTTCATGATCCTTGCATGAATGGTGGAGAGTGTAAAATGGTTACCTTCAGTGGGAAAATAGTATGCGATTGCAAAGAAAATTATGGGGGAAAGTATTGCAATATTGGTAAGTATAACAACCTACTGGCAAATGGAATATGGAGCTTTCATCTAGGTGTGAAGCTGGTGGGTTTTGCCCCTGTGTTGTATTCTGCATTTGAGGACATTTCTTGTAACAACTGAAGAGTCACATAGAACAAGGGTCTAATGTATTTCTGCAGTGTAAAACACAACACACACTTCGCTGAGACTCTGTTTCTAAAAATATTTGTTCATGCCCTTAGCTCTATAGAAAATCAATCACAGAAATTTTAATCTAATTACTCATACCCATATGGTAAGTTACCTTTTGAGTTACCTTGAATTTTAATAGCACATTTAGCCCAGTACAGCTTACATAAAAACGCTTACTTGCTCTGGTGGGTTAGGGCAGAGAAATCTGCTTTTTGGTGTCTATGTGTTAGTCCTGTTTTGCTTATTAGAAGCTCTACAGTTTTTGATAGAACATTCCTCCAGAAGACTTAACATTTATCCATGCAGGAGTTAAATCTGCTTGTAAAGCTTGTTTGCAAACTAAATCCTCGAGTTATATCAGTGGCTGAGTGCACAAATCCCATGGCTCATCAAAATTGAAGATATGACTCCCAGTAGCTATGGTGGGCACCTATTTGGTCTGAATGGGTAGTGAGGTAAAAAATCATGGTAATGAACACTGCAATTTGTATCTGGTGTTCTTTTTTTATTCTGATAGTTAACAAAGTGTGCAGCTAACTATTCAAGCTGGAAATAAAAATCCATTTGGGAGACCAGCAGTACAGCTGGAATAACAAATAACAGGAGTGAATTGTCAAATTGGATGGTGTATAAACTGGTCCTGAACCTTCACTCACAAGGTACCTGATGAATTATGCAAAATGGGTTTGTGATGCTTTTAAGTTCTTCATAAGGAGCACTATTTTAGCTGGGGCCTGGATTATAAACGTCAGGATGACAGTGTTATAGCTGTAATACCGGTTTCTGTCTGACTAGCTTAGAACAAGAAATAAGCAGGTGCTCTTTGATCACTTGAAAATAATAAAGCAAACATTTGATTTGCTAAACAAATGGCTTTGGATGCTTACAATCCATCTGTGTTCAGCTGCCTAACGCTCCCACATAAAATGGGATCTGAAGGAGTGTGTTTATGTGTCAGGGCCTTGGAAACAAGTTTAAAAAAATGAAAAGAACCCTCTTTGCCAGGATTTAGTCATTCTAAATTCAAGCAAATGAATTAGTGCTCAGGTCTCTAGATCTGATGGTATCATCACACTAGGGCAATGGTATTCTGGTGAAAGCACTAGGAGTACTAACCTCAGAGCACACAGAACTGATTTTTAAATGTGTTGCATTATGTTTTTGTTTAACCCTTCAATTTGATGCTGTAAGCACAGCTGGCTTTTTTTCTTTGTCTCCTTCTTACTGTCTTCTATAGTTTTCCTTGTTTAACAGGATGCAATTGTGAAGTTACCCTTTAGTCTGAATAGCTTGTATTTATAATGCTTGATTCAGATAATGTTACAGTGTCTCCTAAAAGTACTTTAATCTGAATTATTCAGTTATAGAGGCCACCTTAAGCCCAAGTTGTGATGCTAAAATATCTGATTTTATTTTATTTTTATTAAAAAAAAAGAAATCAATCAATTTAATAAACAGTAAGTCTCCCAACCTGTTATTGAACTGTGATGTGTTTGGGGTCTCTCTGATGTCCTCTGCCCTCAACTTATACAAAGAATAACCAGTCTTGATATGGAAATCAACTGGAAAAACCGCTAATTTATCTTAATATTATACTCACAAATATTGATGAACAATGTACCATCCGGAGGTAGATCACAAGTCTAAGTACTACTGTAACTCAAGCACTGTTGAAGTAGACAGAAGAGTAAAGAAAGTAGCAGGAAATTACTGAGAAATACTTCTCCCATTTGAGGATTTTCTTAGCACATGCTTGGACCATCATACCTGATAGACTTTTATCTGTTTTCCATGAATTTGTCTAAACTCTTTGGAACTCCTTTACGCTTTTCCCTTTCACAGCATGCCATGTCAAGAAGTTCCAGAATTTAAATAGATGTGCTGAGAAGTAGTATTTTCTATTGTTAACTAAAAACCTACTGCCTGGTAATTTCATTCTTCCCCTTTGAACAGTGAGTAATGGAATAATCATAACTTTTGTGATTTTAAAGATACCTATTTATCTGTCCATTACTTTTTTTGGACTACAGGGTCCCTGTCAGCACTAAAAAATTATCTTTTCACTGATCTTAAAATTTTCTTGCAAACAATCATTATATATATGTGTGTGTGTATATATATGTATGTATATATATGTGTATATATATTGCCAAGCCATTATCATAAATAACCATGCAGCTACTGGAAAAGGATGATCTGACTAAAAAATACAGGAGGTGATAAAAGTAACATAGGAGATATCCATAACAAAGGAGATAGATATACAAAAGACAGTTTCTAATATAGATTTCTATTCTTTGTGGTAATACATTATTTTCTTGCCCTTAAAGAAGAAGCTTTCAGTACTAAAAAAAGAACTATCATTTAAAAAAATGTTCTGAGATTTATGTGCATCAGCAAAGTTTAATTTCAAAGGAAATTAGATACATTGTGAACAAATCTCTCCCCAAACAGATGCTATTTAAAATTTTTCAGGCATCCATGGTTAATTAAGTTTAATTCATAATACTTGCTCTTAAATATGCACCTATTTTCAGAAATAAGGATTTTGTATTAAAAGAGTAGCTTCATTCTCTCTGGAAACAGAGCTCTTATTGAGAGAGCTCTGAATCCAGTCTCCAGGTGAAGAGGCAGAATTAACTATCCAACCATGAGTAGCAATGGTTGTCTCCTTGCACACAGAAAGTAATAAAAAGGGCCCAGGCCCAGCCACTTTGGCAGTGTTAAATGTGAGCAAGAAGTGAAACCTGAGGATGATGTGAGTGGGATATTTTGTGTTTGTTATAGGGAGTGGAGAGGGAATTTTTATGAGAGATATTTAACTTCAGAATATTTAACTTCACTGGAGGTGATAACTGATGACAAACAGTTATAAGCATGTAATTTTAAAATTTCTTTGACATTTTATGTTTCTTTGAACAGATGGGAGCCATAGTGGAGATATTGGGTGAACACAGAGGGACACACAGCTAAAGAAACAGGAGGAGTTATTTGACCAGAGGACAGATAACTCAATATAATAAGATTTATGGAGAAGTTAAAGGGAGTTGAAGGGTAAAGGAAAGAGATATAGAACTTTTTTCCAAGGGATTGGTTCTTTTTGTTTTCTGTGGTTGAAACCCTACCATTACATTCACACTATTTGCCTCAGTTGATATGTGAGCGGAAATTAATATATATATTTTGCCCAATTTCCATGTAAAATCACTTTTTTCTCCTTACAATTTCTTTGTTACTGCTTTTTTTGGGTGTGGGTTTTAAGTAAATTTGGGGTACTTATTTGTATTTTAAATTTATGCTTGTTTTATTGGAGGATATGTTAGTGGGATATCTTTATTCTGTTTACTTAATTGTCAAGTCTTTTCCTGAAACTTTTAGTGTCTTTGAGTGGCTTTGTTGTCTACTGTTTATCAGAGAAATAGCTGGTATAGATATGTGGGGTTTAATACTACATATTTCAATGGCATGTCAGCTTTCAACTGGATTTTTACGGTGTAGGATTACCTTAATCATTGGGTGGTACATTGTTCTTGATGGCTATCTGGGCTTTATTTATGGCTCAATTGTTTTATCAGGACTCAGCAACAGATCAGGGTATGTTCTTGAGGAACTACTTGTGAAAATAAGGTAGCCGTGTACTAAAAGGCAGATTTTGGTGCTTTTCATGATTAAACTAATGAAGAAGTAGAAAGCAGCACATAGAAAGTCTGTCTCACATGGAAAGCCTACTTGGATTTGTGTCGCTGTGGTTGTGGGTTACAGTAGTTTTGAGAGTATTGGGAGGACTGCACGGAGGATTGTACATTTTGAGTTTTCTTTGGATTAAGGTTTAGGTAGCAATACTGGTTTGAGAGTACTTTGGTCATGATGAACTGTGAAGTTGATGAAGACATTTTTGAAACCTCCTTATGTTTTCTAGTGTTTGGTTTTGGTTTTTTGTTTCTTTTTCCCCCCTAATTAGGCTATGGGTACTGGAATTAGAGTGGCACCATAGCTTTAAAGAAAGTATGAGTTGGAATGCTAATTGGGGAAGGCTTATGGTTATGTAAGGAGATGTGGTGTATGTCAGATGTAGGTTGAAGATTCTTAGAAAAGGAAGATGACAGAAGAGCTGAGTATATAAATACATACAGGAAAAAAACCTTCTTGGCCACATCTTTGGGGGTTAAACTGGGGGAGTATGAGGCAATAGAATTAGTAAAAATGACAGCAAACCCACCTTTTCAGTGGTTCTTTTACTGAAATAGGGTGTTTGCAGTTTTCTACTAAAAAAGGTACTTTAGTAAAGTAAATTCAGCTCTGGAGGCTGGAAGGAAAGTTTTAAAACTTTTTTCTTCTGAAGAAGATGGAAGATAATGCATCTTCATTTTTGGTTTATACTTACCATCTGCTAGAATGTTTTTGGACTAGTGTTTAACTTTTTATTTTCTAGGATCACAAGAGACAAAAAAAAAGAAATAGGGTGAAGTATAATAATGAGGTCTGTTGGCTTACAATGGTGAGTCTTCAACCAGTCAGCCAGTTCTCCGCTGAACTTGGACTAGTACGTCTGTGACTTAGACTTGAAGAGGATTTCTAAGTGGGGCTGAGATGATGCTTGTTGCTTGCATGTCTGAAGAACTGGGATTAGTAATAAAACTAGGCTGAAAAAGAATAAAGTTATTATGGAACAGCAGATAAAAAAGCACAGTTATGGCTGAATATAGCTTGGAGAGGTGACTATTTTATTTGCAGAGGTAAAGTTTAATGGGTCCCCTGGGAAGATGCATGAGGGGAAGGCATGGAATAATGATGCAAGGATAATGAAGAGAAAGCCCAGGGCTCCACTACAGAAATAGTAATGGTGGGTTGGATTTTTATTCAATTTTGAATTATTCCAAAATAATTCAAATAATGCTGGAGTTACATGGAGAAAGAAGTTACATAGTAGACTGTCACCTGCAGTGATAAATGGAAGGGGGGATTGGAAGATGAAGAAATAAGTGAGCATGGTATTGTCAACCAAGTACCCACCTCTCATTGCACTGAGATATTGCCAATCTAGGGAATGGTGAACAGGAGACTGGAGATAACTGTGGCTTTGCAAAAAAACAACTATAAGGTGTCATTTATGCAGGTGACAGCTGTGAGCAATAATAGTGAGACTATTCTGATCTCCCAGCTTTCTTTATAGGTTTAGGATAATAATAAACATTTTGG
Source organism: Chiroxiphia lanceolata (assembly GCF_009829145.1). NCBI lineage: Eukaryota > Metazoa > Chordata > Aves > Passeriformes > Pipridae > Chiroxiphia > Chiroxiphia lanceolata. The sequence goes on from NC_045640.1 coordinate 10,427,320, forward strand.
CTAATACAGAATAAAACATAAATGAAGAAGGAAGCATTGTTTGCATGGAGGTTATAGATTAGTCATTTACATTTGAGACCTTGGCAAATGTGGGCTAAAGAGGAGATAATGAGCTATACTGGTAGCAAACATATAGCAAGGATTAATTCTGGAAGGACTGAGTGATAAGGCAAATTCCAAGAAGAGGCAAAGATTTCTCAAGAAAGAGTCTATATTTCCAGATAGGAGTAGGTTTGAGATCAACGGAGAGCTTCTTTATTTTTACAAAGAAATGCGTTTTCCAGATATTGATGGACAATAGGTTTTCTGTGGTGTCCTCTGTGCTCCTACAGAGGTACCTTTTTAGATTACAAGTCTTTGTTGTAATCCTAGTATAAACTAATACAATTAATATCAGCAGCTGCTAACGTGAAGCAGCTGCTTAGTCCTTACTCTTGTGATTGAATGCCTGACTTGGCAGCAGTATTAGTTACTGGGTGCTGGTTAATTCAAAGCCATAAGGGTGTTTTTAATCCTATTTTTGATTTATTTGAGACATGACAGTGGTACCAGTTCACTATGTTTTATAGAGGGCACATCTCTTGCAATGTGAGGGGACTGACATCTCTTAATCCATACAATCTGTTTTCCTGTATAATTGTCAGTTAGGAAGGTGGTTGAAGGAAAGATGTGGAAGACATGGTACAGCAGCTCACAGGCTTTCAGCTCATCCTTGGATTACTGTATTGTTTGTCTTTCCCATTGCCTGCTTTCTCCTCCCAGCCCACACCGGGTGCTTCGGGGGCTCCAGAGACCACCCCACTCGTTCCTGTCCCTCTACAGTGCAACTGCTCATCTGCTGACCATCATTAATTACTATACAGTCTGTTTCTATTCCTGTCCAGAGACTTATTTTGGCTCATACTCTAAACACATAAGGGCCTACGGGTATAGGTATAGAATGAAAGCTTTCACTATGAATTAGGCACTCAGATGCTCTTGAAAATCCTGTAAGATAATTTGTGCAATAGGTTGTTTCACTGTCGAAGTAATATAGCACTGGAATTTTTGCTTTTTGCTGCTGGAATTTGTTTCCCCAACCTCTTGACAACCTATTTCCTAAATACATTGCTCCTTTTAGCTCTATATAGCTACCTATTTGATTGCATTCATGACTCTGTAAATCATAACTATTGTACTAGAATTGAAGATAATCAATAGAAAAATGAAATGGAAGAGATAGACCTTTCTCTTATCTAGAATATTACTTTTCCAAGCTGTCAGAAAATACTGGCAGAGTTTATAGGTTGCTGGATTTAAACTTTTATATTAAAGAATTCAATTTACTCAGAAGGTAGCTTTGTACATTAGCTTTTATAAGAAACATAAATCTCTTCAATTTTAGCTCTGTTGATCTAAGCATTTGCAAGTTTGAAGGTACAAAGATACTTTGAAGAAGAAATATATTAAAAAATAAGTGAAGTATCCCATCCTTATGTTAGAATGTAACTGAAAAAGATTTTTTCTGTGCTATGCAAATCACTTTGTTTCCCCAGTCTTAAATCCAGTCTTGTTTTACATGGTAAGTTTCTACTAGATTTAATTCATTACAAATGGATGCCAATTTTTCCATCTTTCTGCCTAGTTTTTGGCTCAGACAGATTGTTTGTATGTGTTATAATCAGGTTACAGTTTCAGCAGGGATTCATTTCAGTGTTAGAGGTTTTACTGCTATTCAACAAACCAGAAAGTGGCACAATTATTGGAATCAATTCCTTGTTATAAATCAGTGCAATCTGCCATTGTATGAAATCATGAGCCCAAACAGAAACACTGAAATCTAGGTATATGACTGAATGATACAGAAATATAGCTATATAGATATATAGCTTCCCTTATACTTCACTTGTGGCATATCATCTTTAATTTTCAAACTCTGAAAGCTACAGAGGGTGCTGTTATTCTCACTTTCACAAACAGGAGTTAAAATGTGAAGCAATTTGCTTCAAGCCAGGAACAGTCCAGTCCTGAGGCTGCTGCCATGCAGTCCTCTGCCCCTAGTCATTGGACTTCATATTCTCATCATTAAAGAGTGAAAAAAAATGGCAACTGCTTTCTTCTGTGATGTCTATGCCCATCTGGGCACCTTCCCAGATATTTACAGAGATTTTCAGTAGCACAGGAAGATAAACCAAATCTTCCTTTGGAAGCAGGGCTAAGTTAATGTAGATGTCTTTCAAAGCTCTCTGCATGGTGTTAGTTTCATTTTGCATGGGAATATTTGCCTTATTACTTTCAGAATACCTAGCAGGGTGTGTGTCTGTGTGTATTGTGTTTCATTGTGATATTTGGTGAAATAAGATGCCTGTAAGAGCAATTTCTATGAATACTGGAGACTCCTTTCTGTCACGCATTTATTGCCAGCCCAGACTAGTTGTTAGCTGTGTGTGCAGCTCCCTGAAATCAAAGCCTTTCACGTCTTTCATCTCTGAGGGGATCTCACAGATACCCACGAAAGGAGGTCAGGGAACTTCTAGGTGAATCAAGAAAAGACAGACCCTTCTGCAAGCATCTGATGAGTCCGAGCTCACACAGAAAGGAAACTTGAAATTATCTGTGTAAAGGATGCCTTGAAGAGCAACACATCCTGCAGTGCTGAGGCTGTGTAAGCAATAAACTTATACAGAGGCATAAAATGTCATTGTTCATTGCTTTTCATCTTGAGGAAATGGCATGAAGCTGAGTCAGGGCAGGTTTAGGTTAGATATCAGGAAAAGGTTTTTCATCTGATGGTTGGTTGAGCACTGGAACAGGCTCCCCAGGGAAGCAGTCACAGAATCAAGCCTGTTTGAGTTCAAGAAGTGTTTGGACAATGCTCTCAGGCACAAGGTATGATTCTTGCGTGTCCTGTGCAGGGCCAGGAGTTGAACTTGATGATCCTGATGGGTCCCTTTTAACTCAGTATGTTCTATGATTCTATGATTTTTAATAAATGAAACAGGTTTAGGTGAAAATATACATTTGTAGATGTATTAGGAAGACTTTGGAGATATATGAGTGCCCTGTCTTGCAAACCAGTTGCTACCCAGTGAGTGCTGGAGTGCTTTCTCAGACCAGTACAGGGCTTAGGCTCAAAGCACTCCAGCCTTTGAAGCTTCCAGCTCTGGAGCTTCCTGAGACACTGCAACAGGAGTGGAAATGTGCTCCAGGAAAGCTCTGGATGGAGGATATTCTCTTAATTCCACCAATGTTTTGTTTTAGTTTATGATTTTCTAAGAACTCTTCCATTGGGGTAATTGATATTTTAGGCACTGGAGAAGACCACTTGTAAAGGCATTTGTAAGCAGAGAGGTAATGTATGTCCTTTTCCTCTTCCCCCCTCTCCCTTCCTGTCTTCAACTTATATAGAACAATAAAAAAATATATATTCTAACATTTAATAAAAGCATTACAGGTTCGTCAGGGAGAAAACAAAGCGTTTCTGAATAAAAGGGTTACTTAAAACTTTACTGTCCCAGAATTAGGACTATCAGGGGAAAAATGTATTTTTATTACCAGAATGGAATAGCTTATGTGTATCTGGAAGGAAAATACATTCAAAGCTCAAAAACATTAGGAAAATTGCTGATGAGATGTTTTGAGGAAAAGAAAATCTGAAAGATGTATTGTTTTCTGCAGAAAGACTTCCAAAGCAAACTCCTAAAATATTCAGGTATGTAACTATAGAACTTGAAAAAAGATCTGGAGATAAAAAGTTTGTGAAATGTTTTCAGGCAGTTAGCAATTAGAACTGGTTGTATAACTGCTATTTCAGGTTGATGTTAATTTTAAGGTCCAAACCTGCTTTTTATTGAAAAATTAAAAGGCAAAGACTTGGTGTGACATGCTAATAAAATATGCCACCCTAACACAATTGGAATGTTTTATGTGAACTGTTGCAATATCTTGGATTTTAAAAATAAAACATGACAGGAAATTATTTCTAGTTTTAAATTTTAATTTTTTTTTCCCTAAAAGAAACGAGCAATAGTGATATTGGCATAGGACTGTGGAGTAACTAAAATCTGCATTTGCATCAAAACTTTCATAATATAAATGTTTAGGCCATTTCTACTCAACATAGTGATTGGCAGTAGCACAAGGGAGTGAATGAAGAAAAAAATGCATATTATGTCCTCCATTACTTTCTTACACATGAGAAAATAAATATGTTTCAGAGTTATCAGACATTGTGCAACCTATAGAGATTTGGGAATGAACAATTCCCAATCAGAGCAATCCATCAAGAATTACTGAAAGCAGATCACCTATACACCATTTCTGACAAAGAGGGAAAAAGAGATTTTTTCAGTGCTGTAACAGCTCAAAAAAAGAGAATTAGAGGGAAAAGGTCTATATGACTTCAATAGTTGCAGAGACTTTTTTTGGAAAACTGTTTGTCCTGAACTATAGGTGATAAAATGTATTGGGTTTTTCATATACTTCTCATGGCCTTAGTTACACAATGAAGAACCCATTAATGAGAGCCACTGTGGGTACCAGGGTGTTGCTGCCAGTCAGGTAAAGGTTGCTGGAGTGAAGCACAGACCAGTGGAAAGCTACTAATGAAACAACTGTGTTAACTCAGAAACTTCTCCACAAGACATGAGATTAAGTCATGTTATGTCTGTGCCCAAAATACTCCTTATAAAACCAAATAGAAACAAAAAAACTGTTTGACAGATATTACTGTTCCTGTCAATAAGTGCAAGATGTAATCTAAACTTCTTAGTTACAGAAGGAGAATGTGAGGAATGGTTTAAAAAGGAACCAAACTCTTCCAGTTAAAATAGTCTGGCAGCTTTAGCAATGACTGGCAGACCTGATGAAACAGAGATACATTGTGTTTTAAGACCGACAAGGATGAGCACAACTTTTAAACACTATCAGCAAGATGTCCAAACCATTGGTATTGCAGAACATGGCCCTGGTTTACACTGAAACAGAATCTCTTGTTTCATCCTCATAAATGTAGTCAACTCTAAATTGTTTCTGAATATAATAAGTAGGGTACAAATAAAAACAGCATTTTGCACTTGAAATATGAAAAAATTTAGCATACAGCACGATGGTGGTATTTTCATGACACTGTTTCAGGCAAACAAAGCAGCGTAACTTGCAAGTTGCCCGGAAAATACATGGCAGGATTTCCAAGACATGGTTACTATTGCTAGCAATACAAGTGATAGCTCACAAATTATTTTCTGTGAACTCCTAGATTATGCTTGTTAAAATATAAATTTGATTTAATGTTTTATTCATAGTAATTGAAATAAAGCCAATTTGGTTCAGGGTGTGGGTGGGACAAACTGTGGTCTCATCATCTCAAAAGTGTCTGCCAGGCCAAGCTAGAGAGTGAATTTTGCTAGGTGTTTGTGGGCTAACTCGCACAGAAGTTCTTGCACCAAACTTCTTGACTTCCGGCTCCCAAATTTATGCCATATGCTTGCTTGTGGTTTTGGGGTCTGTCACACTGATGACTTGGAAGAATAATTGACACCAGCAGTTCAGTGCTGTAATTCACCAGCTCAGTGCTGGTTATGGGCCCTGGTTCACGTGTAACCTTATTCTGTCAGAACAAACAGATCCTTGGCAATAGCTGTCTACACTGTGTAGTATGATGGATCATTCTCACAGTGTGTTTTTCAACAGTCGGGCAATATCATGATGTTATATCTTTAAGTATGTCTGTAAGATTAGAAGAAGATTCCGCCAGTCTTGCAGATGTCAAGGACAAGTCACAGTGACATGGCTGGGATAAGAAACCTTCTGAGGCTTGGTCACAATTAATCCTCTTTGTGCATTAGATGGTTTTCTGTTTCCTTTGGGATACTCTGAGCTGTGTTTTGAAGTATAGGCTTTCTGCTCAGTGGAGTTATTTGTATACAAATGCATCCCCATATGTTTTTCAGCCTAATGCTGGTATGTGCTGTTGATAGATCTTGGCAGCTGAGTATATAGGTCATAGAATATGTATGTGTTAGACCTATCTGAAGAAATAACCCACATGCAGGTGACAAAGAAATGGCTTTTGAATAAGAAAATTCGACCTACTAGTTAAATTTTTGCAAAATAGATATGTTTGCATTATGTAGCTACATGTATGTAATATATACTGATATAGTGTATATATATATATGGGCACATAAGAGGCCATAATAAGTTCTTTCAAAAATCAGACCTTTTAATCACTTGCTAGCAGGGCAGGATTTTTTTCAGTACTTTTCAACATATGCATCTCTATTTGAACTGGTTGCCTTAAGCATTTTATATTGTCATTGGAGATTCAGTCAATGTGGACAGGAGTGTATGGGATCCACCACATCTTAAAAAAGTCATCTCAAACAGGCTGGATCAGTTTGGCACTAGCAATTCCTTTTGTCTTAATTGACTAAAAAGGGAGTCCCCAGTGATGGGCTCAGTTGTGTCTAAAATTAGACCAGAGGAATCCCATCCATATTGCTAACTTTGCTGCAGATTGCTGACTGAAATCTTCCATACATAGTACAAATTTTAGGTCTAATTTTCTGCTGTTCCGCCTCTTGAGTAATTATTTGTGCATGTGTAAAATGAGGTTAACTTACTACTAGTTTTAAACAGAAGTTTTAACTGCTTGGGTTACTTTATTGAAAAATCCTGATTTGATGCATTCAGTTCCTGTGGAACATCAAAGGCATTTTACAGAACTAGGCCCGCTGGCTCTCATTTAGGACCTCACAGCTGTGAAGTAAGTATTGAACATGCAGTTAGCATTGATTCCTGACCAGTCTCTCTCTCTGCCAGTTCCGAGCCATCGGTGCTACGTTGGCAATGGAACGGAGTACAGAGGTACGGCCAAGACAACCATTTCTGGGCACAGCTGCTTACCTTGGAATTCAGACCTGCTTTACCAAGAGCTTCACGTTGACAGCACTGGGAAAGCAGTACAGCTTGGCCTGGGGCCGTTCCCTTACTGCAGGTGAGGAAAGTTCTTGTTTGCTCTGCGTTTGTGCAGCAAGACGTGGATGTATTGTGGAAAGAAGAAAGGCCAGGAATCTCAAAGCAGGTGTTTTGACTGTCTCAGAAAATCTAGGTTGAATTCAGCAGCCTGACAAGAGGGACTGTACAGAAGACAAGATCTGGTAATAGGCTAAATCAATAGCTGGGTCTGTCAAGAGAAGCTCAGGCACAAATTAATGTTGGAAATACCAAGTCCTTTTTTTCTCTGGGGGATGTTTATTTTTTTAAATGAGACCATAGTGCAAAACTTTTGAAATTGTTCATTAATGACTGTCCAAAAGGAGAAAGCAATGCAGTAGCTAAACTGAAATGGTTAAATTTAATTTCTAATTCTTTGCTTGTAAAAGATGTATCATAAAGGAAAATATTTTCAAAAGAGAAAAATTATTTGAAAATGAAAAATCAAAGCACTATATTGAAATAATATTGAGAAGGGACATCAGATTTATTTCTTGGATTTCTTACAAAGCAAAGATATTGCCAAATAAGATTTCACAGTGTTCCAATTTTGACTGAACCACATACTGATAAACTATATTTCTGCTGAAATTTTCTGTTGAGCTATACTGAAAATAGCTTGTGCTATATAGGTTTATGTCTCCTCCTCAGTCACCTTATGTTCCCCCTATTTCTGAGGTCTAGATGAGGTCAATTTAGAGAGAACATCTCTCATCCTGGAGATGAGCAAATGCTAAAACTGGCAAACTTTGAATGATTCTCCATAAATTACTGGTTGATGTATAAAGTTTTGTTTGTTAGTTTTCTGTTTGTTTGTTTTTTTCACAGAAGTTAGACCAGTGTGTCAGGAAAATCAGAATGCACTGCACTTCCTAATTTGTTTGATGATAAAAAGCATGCATGCATGCTGAAATAGCTCTTCTCTATCTAACACAAACTGACAATAAGCAATTTCTACCCCCTCCTTTAAACCCTCCCAAATTGCTTCATGCAAGCACTTCAGTACTTGATTTATGGTGTCCCAGCACAGCATGGAAATTTATCTGGCACATATTTTATGCCTTGATAAAACCTGAGCCCTTTGATTTACATCATTTATACCCAATATTCACTTTCAGATTTGAAATGCAAAGAACAAAATGGTGTAGGAGCTGATGTGTTCATCTTCTGTAGAGCTGAGAAAAAAGCTTTTCACTTTTTTGTCATCTTGTTACAATTTCTGGGGATATCTCTGGTGCACTATATAATCCTGCAGATATCTTCTTCAAATAGTCAAATTTAGAAACATTGTTGGCAGAAGATGACTCAGCCTGTGTTGCTTCTTCAGTTCTGAGAATTTGAAAGTGCTCTAATCTTTTTCTGAAGAGCAGTCAGATTGAAAAAGAAAAAAATTATTGAAGAACCTTACAATAACAGATAGTGCTTGTGATAAATCCAACTGGAATTAGAATTACTGTTTATCTGGAGCCCTAAATTACCATGTCTATTTTTCTTGGTTTAGTAAAGATCTTTTTGGGTCTTCAAAATCCCCTTATACTCTTGAAGGAGTAAACTGGGCAAATTTCTGGTAACCTATAAGGCATTTATAAAGATAATCACGCTGTACCACAGGAAAATCCTAATGGAATCAAACCAAAACCTGTTTGACACCAAAGTAACAAAGGGCTAAATGATTTCCTTTACTCCTTTTTTCCCCACCGTTTTAGGAATACAATTTTTTCTTGACGTAGTTTTTCATTTCCTCAGAGTCTCCAGGGAATGGGAACCTGAGCTTTGCAAATTCATTTTTGCTAGCTATTCCTGTTATGGATTTTCTATGAATCTACCTGTGTTGGAATTTCCTCACTTAAAAAATAACCTAAAAAAAGGAATCTCTCCTATGAGATTTAATTCTGAAAATAGCTGAGCTCATATATGTTAAAGCACTTCAGTGTGGGCTGTAGTTAAACCCTGTGAACATGCTCATGCCTCCAAATACTTGTAGGCAAGTTTTACAGGTGTTTAGTCATGTGTCTGTATTTCAGGTCCTAGAGAACCTTAGGCTTGGTTACCTTTAAGATGAAGAATTCCCCTTGTAGGGGTTAGCGGGTGCTTCAGCGCTTTGTCAGATGGCTCAAAACCTGAGAGTCCTGTCAGTGCTCTGTATGGGGCAAGAGGAAAAAGCAGAAAACCTCTGGGAAGCTTGAAACAACTCTGTGGTTAATGCTTGTAATTCTCTCTCCCCATGAATTAATTAGAAATCCAGATCATGATGAGAAGCCATGGTGTTACATCATGAAGAACAACAGTTTGTCTTGGGAGTATTGTGACATTCCAACTTGTGGTATGTAAAGACTTTCTTAAAATCCATGTTGTGAATGAATTAAGAAGATTTATTGATACTACAACAAGCTTTTGTGGGATAACTTTGAATGTTCTACTGTACCCAGGAGTGTTTAATATTATACTGTTATTATTATACTGTTTGCAGTAAATCAAATGACAACAGACTTCTTTTGCATCTTTTGGAGTTGTGATACAATCCGTGATTTTTGTCCTGAATCAGCAGTGGTGTCATACTACTGTTTTCAGTCACAATAATCCCAATATCCTTGACTTTTCTGCTAGAACATGTGAAGTGTCAGAAATGATTGATGCTTTGGTACAAATTGTCATTGCTCTGGGAATTACTGGGCCCAGAGAAGGGAATGGGCCTCTGTGAGCAATGAAAAGTCTGTATTCTGAAGATGTATGAGACATAGTATTTAATTCTAAAACCTAAAGATTCTGCTCTTCCCCTTAAATAATATTTACCTGTTAATAATGTTGAAGCCAACCTTTAGAACAGAGTTTTAATTTGAAAAGTTGGTTTATAATGTGTTCCTTTTATTTCTCTTCTATGGTTCTAAAGCATTTAGTAGATGATACTAACACAAATGCCTTGGTCCTTGCTATCTCAATATCAAAGCTCAGTCCAGAATCAAAAAATGAAGGTGTGATGTATCATGTATAATGGGAAGGTTGTATCTGTACTGGTAAATGAAACAGTGTCTGGGAATGTTCATAAATGAATTTAAATTACACTAGTACACATGTAGCCAGTGTTGGGAATAGGCATAGCCTTCTGTCTTACAAGTCTCCTGAGGAACTGAATAAAATTCAGTTTTATGTGAATGTTTAAGGATAACTTTCAGCCCGGGGAAGGCTCCAGGAAGACCTTACAGAACCTTTCACTACCTAAAGGGGGCGACAAGAGAGCTGGAGAGGGACTTTTTACAAGGACCTGTAGTGACAAGACAAGGAGTAATGGCTTTAAACTGACAGAGGGTAGATTTAGATTGAATATTAGGAAGAAATTCTTTACTGGGAGGTTTGTGAGACACTAGAACAGGTTACCCAAAGAAACTGTGGATGTCCCATCCCTGGAAGTGTCCATGGCCAGGTTGGATGGGGCTTTTAGCAACCTGGTCTAGTGGAATGTGTTGTTGCCCACAGCAGGGAGTTTGGAACAAGATGATCTCGAAGATCCCTTTCAACCTAAACCATTTTGTGATTCCATAATTTAATGAATCTTTCTTTTTAAAACATCTGTAAAAGTTATAGTCCTCAGAAATCGCACGGATTTATAGTCTGATGCCATATCTCTTTTTATCTCAGCAAGCAGGGAAAGGAGGCCACCAGTTCCAGACAATGTAGGTACTTACACAGTTACCAGAAGACCATGTGGGAGAAGACATAAAAAAAGAAGTTTTGTGAGACCTAGGATTGTTGGGGGATCTTCATCTCTGCCTGGATCTCATCCCTGGACAGCAGCTATATATATTGGAGGGAGTTTCTGCGGTGGAAGCCTGGTTCAGACTTGTTGGGTTGTGTCAGCAGCACACTGCTTTGCTAACAGGTAAACTGACCCCTTAATGTGACAGTGGGTCCTCACAACAAACTGAACTGAAACAAGTAAGAAAGAAGATGAGATTATAAAGGACCAATGTATCAAAAGGAATTTCTGGCAATTTGAATGCTATTAATGAGCTAAAAAATAGCTTGGACTTCTATAATCTTGTAATCTTGTTCCTTAAGGAGTCTCAAAGAAGCTAAATGAACTGACTAAAGGAAAAAGGTAGGGTGAAGTAGGACATAGAAGGGGAGTTTGCACGTGCAAGAATCTGCAGGGGAATAGAAGTATTTTGCTTCTTCTTAGTTACCTGTTCAAATATTTATGGCTATTTTGAGATATAACAGAGGCGACTATGCTCACTGCTGTGTTTTGTTCAAAAAGACTCAAACAGCCAAGCAATGATTTATTGGAGACAATAAATTACTGTTGGTTGACACAAATATAATGAACTGGGCTTTACAAAAAGCCACAGGGTAGAACTAAACTTTTGAGGCTGATTTTCTTAAGAGATGGGTTTTTTTTCTCCTGTGGGACACTGGAGAAAATATTCACTATAGGATGTTCTTACTTTATTGCAAATACTTAATTGTCTACAAATGTTGAACACTTTCCCTGCTTTCAGTTTGATTACATTGAAGGGAAAAATATTACATCATTTCATACCTATTGTTCCTTTGCATAGTAAAGAAGCCAAGAGAAACAGAAACCTTGTGCCAGAATACATACACTGATAGCTTGTAGAGCTAATAATACCACTGTGAATGCTGTACTGAAGCATTTGGAACTTAAGCCACAATGCATTTGTTTTTCAAATGTTGTGAAATAGCTACTAACTTTGGCAGCTATTCAGGACATTTCCACCCACTTCCAGCTGCTGGTTTGGTACATAAAGATTTTCCATAATTACTGCATTGTAATTTGCTCTCTTTTGTTTGTTTAGTACCTCTGGTAGTCACAATTCCAACTGTTTTCCACTAGGCGACAATAGATACCTGTGCAGCTCAATTATTTTTTGTTTTCCCTTTTCTGCAACCCCTCCTGTTTTATTTCTTTTCCTGAATGAGCCATTTGTAAATCATAGTAGAACCATTTAGTGCTTCTAAAATCTATGTGAACTTCCATTCTGTCTTACAGGCCCAAAATTTGATTTGCAAGGAGGTTGGTTTACTACTGCAACAACACTGAGAAAATCATGGCCTTGCATATTGATCAAAGAACATTTTATTGTCCTCTTGTATTCTTCATACCTCATGTATAAAATAAACATTGCCTTTTCCTTTATTAACCTTAAACATAGTTCTTGTTGAAGGGTTGCTGCTGGCTCTCTGCATTGCAATGACCCAGAATCTCTTTCCTCTAAGTCCATGACTGCAGGGAAACGGCAATGATATTAACCACTCTGCATCCATGGATGATGTGTGACAGCAGATATTTTCTACAGCTCTGGATAACAAAACATATGAGAGCTGCAATGTTGGAGACACTTGCTAACTAAATTCATTGTAGAATTATGCAGATGCAGATTGAATTGGTTTTAAAACAAGATAGAATTGGTTTTAAAACAAGTGAAATGTGAATTCTGTTGCTTTCAAAGATAGAGAATGTACTGCTTTCCCCAAACACTGATAATTTCCTGATTATTCCCAAATGTCCCTTACTTCCCAAGTGCTGTACTTACTGGTCTTTATCAGTTTTCTGTCCTAGGACACTGTATATGAGAGGACTATGGTCTTTTTAAAGTCAAAACCTGATAGTTAAAAAAGATGACGTGAATTGCAAAAACTGTGTTCTCCTCTGGTTATGGTGTTTGCTTAGATTCATGTACTGTTGGATCTTTCCTTCACCAGGTTGCTTTTGATTCTGGACAACAGAATTAACACAGATCAATCTAATCTCAGAGCAGAAGTGGTGATATCTTTTACGTGGAGGCTGCCCAGATGTTCCCGAGTTGCCAGTGTGCCAGCACCTTTCAAATCTTGGCCCATGACTGTTAATTTTTCAGGAGACTGGTTTCCCAGAGAAATGAGATATCCACCACTGACTCATATTTTGATCCCTCATTTATTTCTCCGTAATTTTTGTACTCATTGGCAAAGTCTGGTTGAAGTTGACTCAGTTAATTTTCTAGAACAAGAAGTGTTTACAGCCCCCAAAGATGCTTGTTAGCCAGACAGCAGCTGGGCAGCAGTGCCTGTGCTTGCCTTTCCCTTCTGTCAAGAAGCAGAAGCCTTTCATGAGGCTAATCAGGACCCACAAAGCCTGGGTCTCACTGTAACCTTAGATATCTTTTTCCTTGCTCCCAGTAGGTAGGAAGCCTGGGAAACAGGTCAAGGCATTAGGAGAGGGTAAATAATGGACGTGGTGGGAGGCTGAGGTTACACCAGTTCATAGGATACATAGCCACTGGAAAATTGGCTGCATTTGTCCTGTCAATCACAGAACTGCTTGTTCTCTCTTTTGTATTACAGCCCCCTAAAATCCACTATTACAGTAGTTCTGGGTCAGCAAATATTTAATAAAACAACTGATGTAACACAGACATTTGAAATAGAGAAATATATCTTGCATCCTGAGTATTCCGTGTTCAACCCTACTGAACATGATATTGGTGAGTATTTTTGTTCCTACAGTTTTATGTTCTGTATACTCAGTTTCAAGTTTAGTTGGTGTGTTAAAAAATGCCTTCCTAGTGAAAAAATCATAGATACTGGGAGAGGCTTTTGATTCCAGAGGTTCTTAGTTCTACCAGAGTTATAGCAGCATCTGAAAGCTAGACAAATTCAGATGAAAAATAAATTGCAAATTTAAAATAATTATGATAATTAGCCTGTGGAGCAATTTACCTAGGTGTGTGGCAGATTCATCATCACTTCAAGTCTTTGTGAGATTAGGCATTTTTTCAACTGAACCAGAAACTGTGGGCTTGATGCAGGAATTACTTGGTAAAATTCTATTGTCTGTATTGTATAAAGGATCTGACTAGATGAATATAATAACCCCATCTACTCTGAAAATCTGTTTTACTAAGAATCATTTTTACACTGAGATAGGTTTAAAAATTGGCTGTCTTATCAGTCAGAAGTTAAATGCCCTTCTGATTGACCTTATAATATTAGTCAGAATGACAATGGAACAGCAACTCACTGCTTATTTTCTGATCTGTTCTTGTGAAAGGTGGCACATCACCCCAGGGTATCAAGCTGTGTGAGCACTTTGTCTATGCGACTTTAATAGCTTGACATTAGGAATATTTTAGGTCAGGCATGGACTGGCTTTTTTGCACCCAGATGGCGAATATTTTCTGAATGCAAAAAGCATTCAGATTCTGTGTTGGTGGGAGCTCTGTCACAGTGTAGCAGACGAACTAGATTTGAGGCATTACTCTGCTCTGAAATATCCTGGTATAAACCATTTCATACGTAAACCACCTCATAGCCTCTGAAATTTGGCATACCTCACAGGTTTGCAATGTCCAAATTGAGGGAGAGCTGAACATGGAGTGCCTAAGATGAGCCCAATCACAAAAACAAACAAGCAGGTAGAAACTGGGGGGAAAGATGTGGGGTTGTGTTTTATCCAGTCAGTGATTTCTACTGATGCAGTAGAAGAGTTGTTTCCTGCTGAACACTTTTCTAAGGGAAACAAACTACCACATGGGTGTTTGCTGGGAAGTTTGGGGGATTCAGCAACAGGCAGAGTTGGTGTGGAAGAGCAGGAAGGTGGGGACGAACAAGCTGCTGAGTATCGGAGCAAGGTTTGTGTGGGCTTCTCAACCTGTGAGATACTCTTCCACCAAGGCCAACAATTGTAATTGGTAGAGAAATAAGACTATCCAGTGGGATCACTTGCTTTCCATAGATGTGCTCACAAAACCTTGAGCTTCCAAAAGGTGTGATGGGAAGGTTTAATAGGTGTGTCAACATTACCTCAGCTCTGTTCTCTTTGAGTGGTGTGGCCAAACCAACATGGTGCCCTTGTTCCACCAAATACAAAGCTCCCTATGCTGCTCCAAATGAAAGAGATTTGCTACAGGGGAACCTGCTACAGAGTTTCAAAATCTTTCGGTATCAATCTCATGATGCTGCACAGCTTCATATTTACACTGTTTTCAGCCCCTTGAGGGGTTAATAAGAGTTTTTCAGAAGCTTGGTTTTGAAATATGCTGGGTTTTTATTCCTTTATTTTCAAGATCTTGAATTTTGCTGAATTCAGTGATAACAGAGCATAAAATACACCTCTTGGTGTAATTAATTTTTTAAATGGAATTGGAATTAGGCCAGTGGTCAGTCTTTCAGAAGCAGTGAGTACTTGCACATCCCACTTATTTCAGCTGAAAGTTGGGGATATGTCACTGTTATTTAACTATAAGTTGGGAGGATACATATGTATTTTCTACTTTCCCCTTTCTCTACAAAGGCAGTGAAGCAAAATGTGCTCAGTGAGCATAGCATAAAATAAATATTCCCACAAGGGGAGTAGCTGAATGTTTCAGCCTTCAATTTGCTGTGAAATCAGGTGCTGTTGAGATGAGTCTTTGATTGAAATATCTTAATTAAGAGAGGCTTAGGGGATAATTAAATTTGTATCTGAGACCCATTGCTGCCAATCCCATTAGAGAAAGGGAACAGTCACTTTCTTCCTCCTGTATTTTCTGTTCTGCAGCTTTGATTAAGCTGAAGAAGAATGGCACCCGTTGTGCTGTCAAATCCCAGTTTGTTCAGCCCATCTGCTTACCGGAAAGTAACACTGTTTTCCCTGACCAGTTGAAATGTCAGATTTCTGGATGGGGACACAAGCATGAGAGTGAGTAAAATGAGAGCTGGTGTCTGTAGAAAAAAGAAGATGATAAAAACATAATGCTCAAGTATATGTTATACAACTGAGACTTTGGTAAAATATTTTGCAAGGGACTTCTGGTGAGATTCTTTTTACCTGCCTTTAGATGTTTACAACACTTACATCTGAAACAGTCATCCTGAACTTCCTTTATAGTCCTTGGAATTTGGAGCATAGTTCCCTTGACCAAATGTTTGCACTGATTTTAGGATGAGATGAGCTATGAGCTAACTAGATCTATGTTGCCTGGGAGGGGAGCAGGTAGCTGCTTGTAGGTGCCAACAACCTGGTACCTTAGTCAAGTGAATCCTACCCCTGGTTTCTCCAGGTAGGTATCAAGGACTAAATGTGTACTCTAAAGGCTAAAAGAAGTAATGGAGCCTTCGATAAATGGATGATTTATTACAACATCTGGAAAGGGAAGAGGACAGCTGTGCCAGGGGACTGAATCTCTAGGAAATGACAGAATCCGAAGTGGATTAATGTCTGGACATGGCATAGAGTCTGACTGGAGGATCAGAAAGATCATAATAAAGATTATTATCTTTTAAAGATATCCACAACATGATTACTGAGAGGAGTTAAGTGTGTTTATATGTTGTATTGTGCCCTGTGTTTTCATGTTATTGACATTCTATAAAAGTGACTTTCTTTTCCTCCCTATGATTTTTTTAAAGATATAACTGGTTATTCAGATGTCCTGCAAGAATCACTGGTTCCACTTATTCCTGAGGAGAAGTGCAGAAGTCCTGAAATTTATGGAACAGAACTCACTGAAAATATGTTCTGTGCTGGCTACTTTGATAGTAAATCTGATGCTTGTCAGGTAATGCTGTGAGTCATCTCTAGGCAGAAGATAGAAATGTATATTATGGCCAGAAATGTTGCAGTGTTACAATTGACACTTTTGATATTACGGTATTCCTAAAGAAAAGAAATGTTCCTAAAGAAAAGAACCTTATATGGCTGCACTCTTTGCTTCCACCTTTATTTTTTAACCTGTTCCATGTCAACTAAGAAGAGCTACAGGGTGTTATATTACTCCTACCTTCACAAAAGGCAGTGACAATGCACTGGATGCGTTGCTTTAGCTCCTGGGTGAGCCTGCACGTGGTGGCAATGGTTTGCTGGCCAGCTGGCAGGGATGTGCTGGCAGGAACAAGCAGCAGGAACCCGTGTGGGGCCAACTCCCTGAGCTGCTGCCTCTTGCCTGAGGGGAAATAAGGACACCTGGGTAGGAGGTGAGGAGCAGTCTTGAAGTTAGAGAAGAAAGAGTTGAGGTTTCTACAGTGGATGGGATTGAATGGTGTAGAACATCAGTCAATTGGAAACTGTGTTAGGCAACCTCTGTCCTTCAAGGAACGATCACATAACTGCATGCTCTTACTGCTCTGAATAAGGATGCAGAATTGTTGTGGTGAGAGGTGAAACTTTTTAAAATGAAGGATCAGGTATTATTCCTTACATAAACCTTCAGATTTTATATTCAGTTCATTTTGAAGGAGGAGGGTTATGCTGTATTAGCATAAATTTGTGAAAAGGCAGCACACAGCTAATGGTTGGCAGTGAGATTAAGTGCAGCAAAGAATATCATGCATAATGTATGCTGGAAGCCCTATAGCCCCATACATATGTCATAAACCTATCCAAAGAAAGGTGTCAAGAGTGAAATGGCAGCAGCCAGCAGTGGCTCAAGATTTCCATCTGATACTGATGGTAGTTACTGTCTGCAAGTGTTCATACTATAGCCTGGACACTACCCTGCTTGCTCAGCTTTCCTTGCCTTACCCAGGAAGTGCAAACACAAGAGGCAGGATCACAGCTGATTCTCTCTCCCTGTCTTGGAAAAACAGAGATCAGGAATGAGAGGGAGAAAGAAGAAAAAAGAGGGAAGGAGAAAGGAGCTGCACAAAGATGGGTCATCTGGAGAGAATTGCGAAGTCTGAGAAAGAGCGATTTAGAGTCACAGATGTTGCTGAAGAACAGTGCTCATGACATGAAATCATTATTAGTGAATCAATAATTATTTTTTTCCCTGTTGTCAGACTTGTAGTGTGGTCTGATGTCATAACAAATGTAGCTGACCTTGAGGCTTTCTCAATGTACACTTAGGGTATTAACCTGTAAACCATGTGTTTCGTATAAAAATATTTCAAGACCAAGAAATGCCAAGCAGATATTGTGTTTTGCTTTATTATTTTTTAAAGATTTTCTTGGAAAATTTTTTTTTGATCAGTGCACTGATACCAAAATTGCAATCAATGAGACTAATTGTGGAAAATAAACAAAATTCTGAGAAGTAAATTGATCTCAGGTGCAAGAGTTCATTTGACGTCCATCATTTATCACAGAAATCTCCTAGTGTAAAGGCAACACAATTTTCCTATGTATTTTGCACTCAAGGAATTTTCTTTTGAAATAGGAAAAAAATATATTTCTCCTTCATCTCAAATAAGAGTGGTGGCTCTTTCACCAGTACACATGGTGAAATGGTACACATTTTTCATTTCTAACATTTTAATTCCTGTAGAAAGTCTGTCTAAGAGTAGTAATAATAATAACAATAAAAACCCATGTCCTGAATGTTCGCAAGCTTTAAAATAAGTAAAAGCGTTCCAAATTCATCCTTGCTGTAGTGTAGTTTGGGCTGATTTTTGGTTTGTGGTTTTAGTGACAAGGTAAATGCTCAGTAGCATCAAATTCAACAGATGCCAAAACCCCATATGCCACATAAAATTACAGCATCCCACAGTCACATGGAAAAGTGTGTCTATATGCAACACCTTTCTTTGAAAACTATCATGTTCTCTGACAGTTACAGTAAACTGCATCGAGAAACTCTCCAAATGGACCCATGTAACCCATCCATACAGTGCTGATATTACAGCGTAGTGCCAATCCTTAAAGACTTGCTTACCCCCATTGAAAGTGATCTCAATCAACTGTGCTCTTCATGAGGTGTCTGAATCTAAAAGAATTTCCTATTTTTAAACAAAATCTGATACTTTTGTTCAATGTGTTTTTTAAAAAAATCCACCATTATATTAGATGTGAGTATGGCTAAATAAGCTTTCTATAACAAAATTTCAGTACACTGATGCTTCCATTTTTTTTTTTTTAAAGTTTAAATCTCACATGCAAACATTCCTAATTTAGGACTTTCCCAAACTGATCTTTTTCTGACTGCTTTCTATCAAATTAGATAATCTTTGTTTACTTTTAATACAGGGAGATTCTGGTGGACCTCTGGCCTGTGAGGAAAATGAAATCTCTTACCTCTATGGAATTATCAGCTGGGGAGATGGCTGTGGCAGAGTCAACAAACCTGGAGTATATACACGAGTGACAAACTATGTAAACTGGATTAATGAGAAAATAGCCCCCCGAAAAACTAGTTGAACAGTTAAATACGCTAGCATTTGAAGCAGGGTTCAGGAATCTTCTGGTTTCATTAAAGTGGCATAAGTATTTTATTATAAACTGGTATAAAAACTGTCATGGTAATTCATAGCAATTCCAAGCCATATCACCAAAAGTAGGCCTGATCAATCTGATGTCAGCAGCCTTGATCTAGAATTCTGGGGCTGTGGATTGCTCAGCGTACATGAATGTCTTTATTTGTCTTAATAAAAAAAAAAACACAAACATGTTGAGACAGTGCACAAAAATCTACGACTCTCTGTCTGCCTGGTGGATTACATAAAAAGTGATTTGATGTGTTTATGCAGTTTCTGGCCATCCCCCAAACCAACCCATAACAACATTGTACTTGTATTCTCAGATGAGATAGAGAAATAGACAGGAGGAGCACCAAAAATGAAATTCCCTCTCCCTCAGAAGTCATCTCTTGAAGTTCAGATCAAGAGACACCAATAGAATATCGTAGGTAAAGCTGCTCCTCAGCTAACTGCAACAAACCAGTTCTGGGGAAAAAACCCGGAGGGTTTAGTTTTTGTTTCAACCAACCATGTAAGCATATTTTTGTATTAACGTATTACTATGTTCCACTGACGTAAAATCGAGAATGTGCCTCAGAGCTCTGCTGAATCTGATGTGCAATTTTTCAGCTCCCCTCCTGGGAGCTCAGCGTTTCTTGCTGAAAAGTGTTGGAATTTGGAGCACCTGATTTAGGCCAATAGAGCCAGGACCTTTTTCAGACTGTGATCTGCTCCTTGCCCTGAAGATAGCAATGGAAATACTTTACCTTGATGATAAATCCCTAAGCGTTTCTTAAATTTGACAGTGAAAGTGTCTTAGATTTTGTACTAACAAGTCGTTCAGCTGTTTAGATAATTCAGAAAGGAGGTTTTTCTTAATAGATTTTTCAACTGGATGGCTGGGGGAGCAGCTCGATATTTTCCTTGGGGATTTGGTGGTATCATAAACCACAGGCCTTGCTGTCATGGTCTGTGGAATTGTTATGGGAACAATCAAAGAAATTATTAAAATATATACCTGTTTAGAGGCCATGGACTCAGCTGTGTTAGCAAAAAAAGAAAATTATTCAATGACAACAACAACAAACAACAAAGAAAATTACAGCTGCCTTTTTTTTTTTTTTTTTTTTTTTAATACATGCAACCTTTAGCCATGTCAGCTCTGTACATTTGAAGTGTTGATGTGAAATGTATTTTTCCCCTGGTAGTGAACACTTATGAACTCTGTCAAGTGTTTCAAGCAAAGTTGTGCTTTAAGATACAGAATTTTAAAGTGGTGCCTAGATACTCAGATACGTGTTTTGTTTTATAGTTCTGGTACTGTCCTCATGGGTTTCTTAGTAGTGGTGAATGATATCTGCAGTTAAAAGAAACTTTGTAAGGAAAAATAACCAAACCCTGAATTTGTGTAAGTACAAATATATAACAATGCTAATCTAGTAGAATGATGTAAACTGTTTAATAAAAACATTTACCCTCTGTTTCTGGGACTTAGTCTGTTATGTATAAAATTACAGGAAAATGTTTGAATCCCTCTGTAGGTTGTTCTATAGGTTGAGAGCTGATAGAAACATGAAATAATACTTTGTGTTGGAAGGCATCTGCAAGTTGGGCACGAGGATCATTTTCAGCTGGTGGTGCTCCCAGTTTTGTGCAAGTGCCACACAAATTTCCAGCAGACAGATGTAAGTGCTTGGATATGGTTTTCAGCTATGAATACTGTGAATCCTGAGATCAAAGTCTTTAGTTTGTTTTTCTGAAGCACTAAACACTACCTTGAAAAACTGAGATCCACCTCTGGGGTCTTGATTCCAAAACAAGCTGAAGACTCTTGTCTGGCTTTTCCTTCCTGGCCATTTGCATTATGAGTCTGGCTTGCTTAACTCCCTGAAATGAATGTGACCATGTAACAAAACTAACTGTACCTGCTGCTGAAAGACAAGTACTAAATCAGCATGAAGGAATTATTTACTCTTCTTTGGGAGGGATTCATGAGGAACAGGTTTCCATTCAAAGCTGAAGCCATTCAGAATGTCTGTGTTTGTTCTGTGACTTCAGTTTCACTTTGAAATTAATATCCATCCACACTGTGCATACCTATGATCTTCTGGTTTTGTGTTATTTGTGTTCTCTCTCTGTTCTTGTGTTGCATTAAAGAAGGTGGCTGTTTGATTGGAAAGGTGTTAGACTTGTGTTTCTGACAATTTGTGTAGAGCTTTTCAGCTGTCCTGTTTTCAAAATCCATGCTGCTTGTATCACCACACAGCAACACCAATACAAACAATAACATCTTTTTAAAAAGTATATTAAATGGTCTGTTTTCTGCCCTCAAAGGTCTAAATAGCAAATCTCCAATTGATACTGTAATACTTTGAATGCATTAAAATCAATTTTTGACTTTCAAAGCAGCCTCTTTGTCCACTGTTACTGCATTGACTTTGTGGAACTAAATTAAAAACATTTAATTTAGCATCGGTTGTATGGTGACTAGCACTGTATTAAATGCACAGACCCACAGTAGGAGTGAAAAGGAAATGACCAGGATAAGTGAGATGTCCTTGCCTGACCTCTCACACCCCTGACATCAGTCACATTCCTGAGGGGCACTCCAGCACCTTCTGCCTTCTATCTTTCTGTTGAGCATTACCCCATGGAAACTCATCTTCCATAGTTTTCACCTCCTTGAAGTGATTATCACTTTGGTTAAAGTGAAAGTCTAGCTTAGATGTACCAGTGAAATTTTATCTGATATTTTTCCTAACTTTATATTGAAATTGAATTGGAATGCAAAGCCAGTGGAACAAACACTTTCCTAATTCATTACAAAACACACTTAAAGATGGTTTTATTAAATTGTGTGTTATTCCATGCAAACTGATTGATTAAAAGGAAAGAAATAAATGCAAACATCTAAAAACCCCTTCTGTTTTGCTATTGAAAGAAAAATGTGCTGTGGTGCTGTTCAAAAAAGCTGAAGAACTAATTACCATCAAATAAGATGCAGTAGGAGTATTTTTGGAATAATGGACTCTAATTAGTCCATTGCTCGTGGAAGTAAATCCGAGGACATCATTAACACATCTTATTCCATTAATTGTAGCTGCTGTGGGCTTGGCATAAGCGTGTTGTTATCTCGTGACAGTTGCATTGCAAAGAAGAAAAAAAAGAGATTATTTTTATCTGGGCTACTTGGCTGTATGTCTTCTGGGAGCCAAGGAGAGCTGTAATTACACTTTTGAAAAGTGAGAATTGGGCGTTATAAGGAAGGTACGGTAAGGGGGTGCTTCTGCCGGCCCCGCTCGCGAGGAAAATCCGGTCCGGGCTTTGCGGCCGCCCGGGCCGGGGCAGCCCCGGTCGGGTCAGCGGCAAAGCCCGGAGCGGGGCTGCCCCGCGGGCGGCCGCAAAGCCCGGAGCCGGATCGGGGCGGGGGTCCCGCCCGGAGCGGATCCACCGAGGCGGTCCGAGCGGGGCTGCGACGCTCCGGATGCGCCGGCCGCACCTCCCGCTCTGAAACCCTGGAGAAAAAAAAAAAAAATTATTAAAAAAACCCCCAAACCCACAAGCAACCCAAAACCACGCGCACAGTAAAATACGTGAACAAAGAAGTCAGTGAAAGGGTTCCCGGGACCCCCTTTCCCCCCAGCGCGGTGGGGCCGGGCAGTGCCGCGCCGCCCGCGCGGGGCCCTCCTAAAGCTATTTTGGAGGTGACCCTTCGGGCGGCCGGAGCGTGGGGCGGGCGCAGCGAGCCGGCGCAGCTGTCCGGAATCATGACTGAAGATGACGGATTCCGTGGTGGTGGAGGGTCACGTCAAGTTGAGGGACGGAAAAAAGGTCCCCGTTCCGAGCGCCCCTTCGGCCCCGCGGGGCCGGGGGTCCCCGGCCGACGTCCCTTTTCCCCGAGGGGAGAGAGCCCGCTCTCCCCTGCACGGCCCTGGCTAACCCTGTCCCTTTGCCTCTCGTTGCAGTGGAAGAGCAGGTGGCTGGTGCTGCGCAAGCCCTCCCCGGTGGCAGGTAAGAGGAGGCCTGGGCTGGGGGGAGGCAGGGCAGGAGTGTCCCTCCTCCTCCTCGTCCCGTCGGTGGGGGACAGGGCTCGGGGCCCTCGGGGCTCGCAGGGCTCCCCTCGGGGTGCGCACCCTTGGCAGGGCTCTCCAAAAGTTTTGTCCGGCCTCGGGGCGAGCTCCTGCGCAGCTTAATGCCAGGCTAAAACCAACGGGAAAAGTGACTTTGCAAAGCAGAGCCATTGGGTTTAGTGCCCGTTTAAAATGGAAATTTTTTCTTTTTTTTTTTCCCCCGAATTATTATTATTTCTTCAGGGTGACTGCTGGGTGTATGTAAAAAAAAAAAAAAAGCTGGCATTGTAAGCTTGGTAGTTATTTTTGATCAGTGTTTTGACAGAAAATATCACTTCAATTTAAAAATAAAATGACATTTTGAATTAAGGGGGAAAAAAAAAAGAAAAAAAAGATAGTTTCCATGCTTCTGAAGGGGAAATTGAAAATCTTAAACAGAGCTGATGTTTTACTGCTGCAGAGGGAAAAGTGGGTTTTAGGTTTTCCCATCTATTCCCAACAGGGAAAGCATTTGGGCCCAAAAGAATATCTTTTCAGGGCTAAATGTTGTCATTTAGAAAATCTGAATCTGCATTGCTGCAGAATGGATTATGGTGTCTTTTCTAGGCTGTTGCTGGTAGACTGAATGTTTCATAGTAATTGAAGCTCATCAAACCTAATTCTTGTTACCTGAGCTGTTACAGTAATTTTTTAGTGTCTTAAATACCTGTATCTCATCTGAATCTGTGAAACTTCTCTGTGTGGAAAGGCACCTGTTGATTCTAGAGCTGGTATCTGGACACGTGAATGTGGGCCTGGATTTCTAACACAAGTAAGCCAAATTTGAGGGGGATGGATGAGGAAGCCTCATCTATCAATGAACTGAATGTAGCTTATTCCTCAAAAGTAGTATTTTTATTCTAGCTAAATTAGCCAGGTTTACAAAAAAAAAAAGGCCCCACTGATTTGATTTTCTTGCTACGTAAACCGTAGTTGTTGTTTCTTCAGACACACAACTGTATTGTAGAATGCTTAAACATTGTGGTTGCAGCTGTTTTTGCTAACAGGTGCACAAAGACAGTTGGGGATCCGTGCAAAGCTCTACATTAGTTAGCAGACAGTTCAGTCTTTCAGTCATTTTTCATCTGTTTGGAGATTTGCCAGTCCTTGCCCAGCTGAGAGCCCAGGGCACCTCACCAGGGCTCAGAGCACTGCACCCCAACATCCATAAAATGGTGCAGGGGGTCTTTCTCTCTGTGGTTTATAACTCAGTTTAAGCTGTGGATGTTGCAGCTTTGGTATTGACCATTAATTTAATTTACAGCGGAGTACTGTGTGATAGGAGAGGAACCTGGAGGAAAGAGGGCTGCTTTTGTCATAAATGCAAAAAGTGGGAGAGGTCTCTTCCCCTTTTTCTTGTTTTTTTTTGCGTTTGTTTGTGAAATGTGCTTTTCCCGTGGGACTGTGACACTTGAATTGCCTTCTTCTGTTGCACAGTTGCTGTGTAATAAACTCCTCTAGGAAGGAGTTAAAAACAACTGGTGAGACAAGCAAACATTAAAAAATAAATAAATAAAAGAAGGTGTGGCACATAATGATTTTTAGCAAGCGCTACTGTGTAGCATTTAGCTGGGAAACCTGAGCCGGCATGAACAATCTCGCAGTGCTCGCCATTTAGGAGTTGGGTAATCTGTGAGCTACTGTAAGAATTTCGTTTGTGGTTCAGTATGTTCTAATGGAAATACAGATGACAATAGCGTCTCGATCCTTAGAGTTTGTAATGTGAACAATATCATAGCATAACTCCTAATGTTCAGAATTAATGAGTCAGTCCCTGCCAGACTCCGGAGAGTATCTGAAAAAAGCCACTGGACTTTGATGAGTAAGATAGGGAAGACTTATTACTGGCTTCCTTATTTCCTTATTGCAGATTACTCTTGGAACATGCCTTCAGTGTTTGCTTCCTGAAAACAAGGGCTACCAACTACCTGGGGTTGGGGTGGGAAAAGGAATCCGAGTTCTTACATTGACTTCATGCAGTTTTCTAAAGCACCTTTGTATTGCAGCAGAGTGCTGAGAAATGTGTTACGGTCTATGCTCTGCCTCATCATCTCTGACAGTTTTGCTTCTTTTAGACTGTTTGCTCATGCTGGTGTCAGTATATATCACGAGCGAAAATAAAAGAAAAAGCAAAAAAAAAAAAAAAAAAAAAAAAAAAAAGGGCACAAGGAGAGGAGCAGCATGACCTTAGAAGACATCTGTGGCTTGGAGCCTGGGCTCTCCTATGAGGGCCTGAATCACACACTCGCAATCATCTGTCTCTCTCAAGTTGTGATGCTGGGATTTGAGAACAAGGAAACAATGTACGCATGGGATGTACGAATACGCTACAGTTTGGGGGAAGGTAACCTTTGTCTTCTTGCACCTTCCCCCCACACTTCCCCCGCCCCCATGGGGTAAAAAACTAAAGAAAAGCAAAACTAAAATGCAAATAAAAAGTACAGGAAAAGACTGTCACTCATCTGAGAGTGAAGAGACTGGTCTTCCCCTTAGATATTAAAGCAGGTGTCCCTTATGATAGGTTTTGACTATAGTACTGCCCAATACTGGTAGATAACTGTGAGACCTCTTAACTTAGGATTTTGATTTTGGCACTGACATTGTGTAGCTTTGAAACAAAGTGATCAGACTTGGTCCTACAGTTTACTCAGGGATTCTGGGAACATGAATTAAGAGATGCAGAGTTCTGAGTTGTACTTGGCTAGTTCAGGCCCATTTTTCTGAGCTGCCCGCTAGGTGTTGCATTGATAATGCTTATTGTTGCTAGTGTCCCATTTCAGAAAGAGACTTCTTGCAATAATGATTGTCATCAGACACATTCTCTCCAGCTAGCTTCACTTTTCTGCATCCTTTTATTTTATTTTCTTGGATAGCAGCTCTAAAATGTACAGTAGTGAACAAAGAGTGATGATGTTGGTAATCCATAGTATCTGTCTTATGTTTGTTTAGTCATAACTAGGGAAGGAGGGTAGGTGTGTGGGAGACACACATTAGCCATCTTTATCATTTGTTACATATGCTGTGCCATCTGTTTGGTTTGTGGCTCGTTCGTTTGCAGTATATATGTTGAAAGATGGCCTGGGAATTTTTCAGTAAAAAAATGTAAAACTATCAGAAGTGAGATGTGTGGATGTACCTCTCAGAGCTATCAAATATGAAGTCTTGCATAACAGGAAAGGTTACGGGGGTTTCTGAACAATTCCAGCGCAAGTAGCTGGAGTCACTGGTACCCTTTGATGATACAACTATATTGTCTTCCAGTTTATTTTTTTTTTCTTTTTTTTAGATTTGAGATCTATATATAGCATAAACTTGTCCTAAAACCTGAAGGAGAATTTGAATTTGGCAGGGTAGGTCTGGTTTTCATGATCTTGCACTGATGCAGTGCTGAGATGAACAAAGTAATCTCAATCTGGGCATGAGGGTTATGGTTGTTATTGGAGGAAATGCAAAAGCAGTGAAGAGTTTTTTTCAAGGAAAACTGTGAATGAGGTAGGAATAGAGGCTATTGGATGATGACATGTGCAGCCATGGAGTACAGATGAAGTGGGGGAGGAGAATGTGTGCGGAAGTGGAGAAGTGCAGAAGTAAGACACAAGTATAATTGGTTGAAATGACAATAATCTGTAGAAAGTTAATTGCAAAAAAACTTAGGGGAAGGAGACTAAACCAGAGCATAGAATTTTTTCCAGGATTTTATCTTTCAGTGAAGCTGCAGTTAGGAGAAAGAAGTCAAATTAAAGTGAGTAGACAGAAATAAAAAAGAGAGGAGACTTATATGAAGAGAGGATGGTGACTATTGTTTTTTCCTAAAGTGTAGTAAGAGTGCCTTTGTGTGCCTTGAAAGTAAGGTGGCTGGATGATAAAAATAGGCAAGGGACAGATGACCTCAGAGTCTGGGAAGCAAAAAAAAAAAAAAAAAAAAAGTGAAAGGAGTTGACACTGTTCTTGAATGGGGACCACAGAATGAAGCATTCGCACTGGAATTCCCAGTGTTTTCTCTCAGTTTTTAGCCAGATGAGGTGAATGTGATTCCTGGAATGTGCTTGAGCCCTCCCTTAACTCTTTCTGAGAATTCAGCATACTGCAGGTCAGTGAATAGCTGTGAAGACGAAAAGATTAGCTGAAGAAAATGAGGAATTTAAGTAGTACCTTCTGTTCATGGGTATATTCAGCTCTATGTCTTCAAGAATTTTTTTTTCTTTTATAGAACAGGAGAAGTTGATGGCTGGGGAGAATTTTGAAAAAAAATCCAATTTGCCAAGAAAGCAGCATATGGAGAAAGCTTCATGTTCAGATATGCTTTTCTTCTACTTTGGCATTGTTCAGATTTGGATATGCTGTGTTTTGACAGTGGTCTAGAATTTGAGATGGAGCTCTTTGTTTTCAGCAGCTGCTGTAACTTGCAACTGATTGTGTGAAGAGTGGGCTCCATTCCTAATTTATGAAGCAGAAAGAACCCTGATGCTTCTGCTCCTGCAGTTTAATTGTCAGCAAAGTCCTGGGCAGAGTTAACTGAGCAGAGGGCAGAGTTAACTGAGCAAATGATATTGAAGATTCCTTACTGAGCATTACTCGTCACGCTGGTTTTGCTATCTTTTTCATAGTTTATGTTTAAGCAGGTTGCATAACAACCGTGTGCCCAAAAGGGGACATCGTGTGACTATTGATTTGCTCCCTAGCAGCACTACTGGCAGAGCTGTAAGTAGAGCTGTGGTTAGTTAGATCTATCTCTGTCTCCTTGCACATTTCACTCGAATGACTTTGTGGCTAATTCTGCTGGAGCCTCAGGGAACTTACCAAATGCATGTCATAGATGAGGAGTTGACTTACAGCTCAGATCGTAACTAAGAATATAGCAAGTAGTTAGATGAGAAGTAAGACTCGGACCGAGATGAAATGTGTGATGCTTGGAGAGGCCTGGGCAAGAAACAGGGAAGAGTGGTTGTAAGAACTGAGACTACCTGGAAGTTACCTTGTAGATTTTGTAGGCAAGGAGCTTTTTGTATGATCTTTAATACATAACAAAAAGCTGAATCTATGTGCTTCTTGATAAACACTCTACTAAAAAACTCTGCTGGGAAATGTAACAGTCTTGATGCCTCTCTCTGCTAAGACAAGTGGGGATTTTCGGGTGGTGTTGTTTTTAAATTATAATTGTTTTTCTGTGTTATTTTTTCTTCTTTTGTTGTCTAATCACAATATGAAAGAAATAGAGGACTAGTGGAGGTCGAAATTATTGTTTGAGAATTATATGCTTGCTTACTTAAATTGCTCCCTTTGAAACACTGAGATTTGAGCCCTTGCATTGATCCCAGTAACTTATTATTCAGAATGCAATAGCTCTGCAAGACAGAATGGGAGACCAGCCTAGAATGACTGCTACTTTAGGTAAGGACCCTTGCAATATAGGGGATACTGGAGTTGGAATTTGAACCTGAAATTTGTAAACTTGAATGAGCTAGGCATTTGGTTTTTTTTTTTTCTCCACTCCTTTGAAATTTAGGCTGTGAAATATGAAAAATTTTCATATGAAATATGAAAACTGACATCTAAAAGTGTTTTATTACCTATGAATCATTTAATTTCCTAGTAATTTTAAATGTCTGGGCATCTACCATCACCAACTCCTAAGAGAATCACAAAGGTGGAAAAATGTAATTTTCTCCATTTTACTGCTAGGGAAGAAATGAAGCAGTTTATTAAAGGTTGCAAATGAGTCAGTGATAGAGGTCTGGTTAGAATTCGCCTAATTCTTTGAGCCTTGGGTTTTGGGCATCATGTGATTTGTGTGCATGCATGTAGGAAAGCAGTAACATAGTTAGATGAGGAGACAAAGAAACCTGTGTAGTGATGCAAGGATGGAAGAGGTAAGTGAAGTGTGTGCTGGATAACTGACTAATCTGAGATAGGGAGTAGCCTGGAAGATTTAGGATCAATTAATGTAGCATTACAACTAATAATTTGTAGCATCCAGCCAAGATACAGTGGGTTTTTTCCAATTCTAAACAGGCATAATAGAGAGTAGGGAGCTTACAGTTACTTTCATGGGGCTGTCTGGGCTCCATGTAGAATCTTTATGTTAGTCTCCTGGTGTGGGCAGGGGTTGGTCCAAGAACCACAGCTGAATGGAAATGACCTATGTAACTTAAGTCATGGCACCTTAATTGTATATTGTGCAGTAATTTTTTTTCTTCCTTATTTGATAGTTCATAGATTTCAAGTCTTTGTAGCACCTGGCACCAAACTAGAGAGCGGGCCTGCTACCCTGCATTTCTGCAATGACATTCTTGTCCTTGCAAAAGACCTTCCTCCCAGTGTCATGGGGCAGTGGAAGCTCTCAGATCTGCGCCGGTATGGAGCTGTCCCAAACGGATTCATCTTTGAAGGGGGTACCAGGTGTGGCTTCTGTAAGTACAAATGGAAACCTGTCTTCTAAAAGTTGCTTGATACCTCTTGTAGAAATGAAAATGTAGTCTCATTCAAAGTGGAGGCTGCAGAACCAGCTGTGCTGCTTTGTCATACAGGCAGCCTCATATCAGAGGATCTGTTCTGAGTAGACTTCTGCAGGCTAAAACCCTGGTGTTCAGTGGGTATGCAGACTGCCAGTTTGAATGTGAAGTTGTTTGACTTGCGTACTGAAATGTGAAAATAATGGATTTATTCAAGTAACAAACTGAAAAATTAGAAGGTTTCAGAGGTGATCCAAATTCAAATGTATTCTTCCCTGGGACTTTTTTTACAGTTGTTCTGCCTGTTCCTTGGGACTTGTGTACTGTTGCTCTTCATGTTAATTCTGGTTGCCATACTTCTACGGAGTGGGAAACCCAAGTTCCTGGCCCCCTTCAATATGCAGGGCTTCAAATCTTTATCTTCCTCAGGAACAGTTGGTGCCCCCATAAAAAACAGCCCAGTACAAGGCTCTGAAGTTGTCTCACTGTGTAACCAGGCACTGAAATGTCACTGAGATCAGAAGAGAAAAACTGACTATGTGTCTGTAGCCTTGAGACTGGGAGCACAACTGCAAGTGAGAGACCCTAGATCCCTGCTCCTAAGCTTAAATGCTTAGTTCCCAAGATTAGCTATTGTATAAGAAAGCCTGGAAATAGTAGGGAGTGTGTATATATATATATATATATATGTATGTGTGTGTGTGTGTGTGTGTGTACACATATATATATGTATATGTAATCCTTCATTTATGTTCTTTAGTTAAATTGTGGCATTTCTTCTGTAGCTTGTTCTAAATCTGATACAATTGCTATGCTCCAAGAATTTAAAATGGTTTGGGTTTACTGAGTATTGCTGTAACTTACCTCCACATTGCAGAAAGACTAAATAGTTTAGTCCATGGGCCAGGATGCCAGATCATAGAATCACAAAATGGTATGGGTTGGGAGGGACCTTAAAGATCATCCAGTTCCAACTCCACTGTTACGGGCAGGGGCACCTTTCACTAGACCGGGTGCATAAGGAACATGAAATATGAAATGTGGTTGGATGATACATTGTCAACAGCTGATGTGGCTGAACATGAGCCAGCAGTATGCCCAGGTAGCCAAGAAGGCCAGTGGTATCCTGGCCTGTATCAGGAATAGTGTGGCCAGCAGGACTGGGACAGTGATTGTGCCCCTGTACTCGGCATTGGTGAGGCCACACCTCGAGTGCTGTGTCCAGTTCTGGAGCCCTCACTACAAGAAGGACATTGAAGTGCTGGAGCAAGTCGAGAGAAGGACAATGGAGCTAGGGAAGGGTCTAGAGGGTAAGTCCTATAAGGAATGGCTGAGAGAGCTGGGTTTGTTTAGGCTGGAGAAAAGGAGGCTCAGGGATGACCTCATCACTCTCTACAACTACCTGAAAAGAGGTTGTAGCCAGGTGGGGGTTGGCCTCTTCTCCCAGGCAACCAGCGACAGGACAAGAGGACACAGTCTTAAGCTGCACTAGGGGAGATTTGGGTTGGACATTAGGAGAAATTTCAAGCATTGGAACAGACTGCCCAGGGAGGTGATGAGGTAAGCATCTCTGGAGGTGTTTAAGACTGGATGTGGCACTTAGTGCCATGGTCTAGTTGACATGTCCAGTCAGAGATTGGACTTGATGATCTCAGATGTCTTTTCCAACTTAATTGATTCTGTAATTCTGTGAAATGTGAAACTAGTGGTCAGGTGGTGGAACCTGGGTTACCTAGCTGGTTTCTTTTTCCCCTGCCTTAAACTTAACTTAAACTTTCTGATAAGAAACATGAGGTCATCAATAGCTCTCCCGTGTCCCTGCTTTTTTTAAGTAGGAATTATCTTTTTTTGCTTTTAGTTGGCAGGTGATGTGAATTGGACGAATGCTTTGGAAAGGGTCCCAATTTGTTGATCATTCATAAGAAATGTCTGTCTTGGTAACTCAGACCTTTCAGTTGCCATGAAAGGGTGTTTTTGCCTTTCTCCTGCAGGTACAAAATAGCCTGTCACAGTTGGAAACTCTTTACAAGTTCAAGCTTTTCTTGTTAAAGGAGCTGCTACCCTTAACTGAGCACCTAAACATATCTACAAGCATAACAATATTTAAATATGTGTTTACTCTAAACAATTGAGTTAATATTGCCACTATAAGAAATGCTTTTTGTAAATAGAACCTAAATAAAAATGTAACTCTGGTTATTTTTGACAGAAGAGTGTTGGCAAAGAGAAAGACCATCTTTCTTCAGGTATTTGACTCTCTTACCTCAATCTTCGGGAATTCTTGAAGAATAGGCAAGCAAGTAATGTTCAGGAAAAAAACTGATATGTTATTACAGAAGTTGTTTTATTTCCTAAACAAAAGCACTCTCCATTACCCTGTCATCGAAATGTCGCATAATATTATGTAGACTCTATTATTAATGTTACTTTCCTACAGGTTAAACCATGTCTTTGCTCACATTCTTCCTGTGGAGCTCTGAATGCAGAGGATTAGTGAATTTAAGGTTTAAATACCACTGTAGTAAATACCTAAATAAAAGGAACCAGTGATCTTGTGGTTCGATTCCCTCTCCTCTCCATATTAAAACCCATGAAGCCCCAAACAGAAGCAGAGCTTACTTTTGGATATATCTGTGGTAAAACTGAGGTCTGAAAGGGCATGAATTGGTTTTAGTTTTCTGATTCTTACTTCCTTACAAAATTTATCATAAATATAAAATAATTAATTGTGTTCTGGAATTAGTTGCTCAGTACAGGTTTTGTTCAACTCCAAAGGCTTTGGTACTCGATCCAGATAGAGAGAAACCATCTGAGATAATGCTGAGATTCCAAACATTAAATCGAGGTGCATTTTCAAGATGGTTAACATAGGCTTATTAATAAATAGGAAAAAGAGCATTTACATTTTGAACTTCTCTTACTTTTAGCATCACAACTGTACTGGTAGAGATTAGAAAATACTTTTTCTGCTTCTGAAAGCTGCAGATAAGTTATTCTCCGGGGCAAAATTTTGCTCTCTCTGTAGCTGAAGCTTAATCACACATACCATTTGCAAAAAAGCAGGCATCTTGGCCTGGGAGTCAATTGAGAGGTTTACATAGAGGAACAGGCTGGAAAAAAGGAGCCTCTCACTTTCCTAAGCTGCTTGCTCAATTAGTGCGCACTGATAAAAATGACCAGTTGCCAGGAGAATCTTGACTTGGAGGTCAATGTGAAAAAATTCAAGTAGGGTGATAAAAGGGCATGTTAATACTGTGAGAATTTAATGTTCAAGTGCTTCAGGATTAGCTTCCAGAGCCTGGTTTAAAGCTGTGTCATGTTTTCTGACAGTGTCTCCTGGAAGAAAGGAACCTGTAGGACCCTTAGTGCCCTTTGGAAAAACAAATGCTGATGCTGCTAACTGCAAGATAAGCAGGAGTATTTCTGTGATTGTCTTGATATTTTGATAAAATTAGGTACTTCCTTCCGTCTTTCCTTCCTTCCGTCTTTCCTTCCTTCCGTCTTTCCTTCCTTCCGTCTTTCCTTCCTTCCGTCTTTCCTTCCTTCCGTCTTTCCTTCCTTCCGTCTTTCCTTCCTTCCGTCTTTCCTTCCTTCCGTCTTTCCATTCTGCATTTATTTGAAAATGAAAAGTAGTAGGGGTGGTTAAACTGGGGCAAGATCTGGAATTTCTTGAAAAATTCTGAGTTGTGTCGATTAAAACTTTTGTTAATATGCAGATATTGCTCTGTGCTGTCTCCTTCTTAGGCGTGCTGCAGACAACAACCAATTTTATCTTATTTTTCAGTAGTCGTGCCCATATCGTAGTTGGCAATACTAGGAACACCCTTTGTCATTTTCCCCAGAGAGAAAAACAGCCTGAAATACCCCCTAAAGGGGGTTCTCAAGCCCAGGGTTGAGATGTATTGGTTGGACAATATGCTGATGGCCACGAAATGAACAGCTGTGGTTTGTACCTGTTCTGTAGCTAAAAGATTTCAGGCTCTGGCATTGTCTGGCAGCTGTTAGGAGTAGTAATCAATGGGAAGGGACTGACTCTTCCTCCCTGCTTTCACACACAGTACAGAGGTTGAAGTAATTTTTGTCCATTGTGAGGGTGTGTTTGCAAATGGGTTTGCTGTTTTAGTATGATAAATTAAAATCAAACATTAGCAGGATTTAGTAGTACTTGGAAGTTTTATGAAATTGACAACTTCTGTTGAATGTTTGAGGGACTGTACAATGCTTTACTGACTGACACAGAAGACTGGCTTAGTGTTTCAGCCTTGTGCAAGTGGTTGCAGGCTGCTTTTCACCAAGTCTCTTACCCCATGGAGAGTGTGAGTGAGCCCTTCAGTCTGGTAAACAGCTGCGTGGTATTACAGGGATGCATACCACATATTCCTCAGCTTCCAAATGCCTGTTTGCACCAAATCTGATCCAGCACGTGACTGGGATGTGTGGTTTCTGGTAGTGAATCTGTCAGTTTTCTGAAGAAAGCAGAAAAGAAATGTAATTACTTGTTTTTATGTATGCTTTTGAAACATTACTTAGTTAAACCTTACCTACTTGTTCATCTCACTTGATGTTTTTAGCGAGGACCCTCAGACTTCTTCCTCCATTTGCAACCTAGTTCTATCAAACAAAACAAGAAAGAGAATGTTTCCTGTGAGAGTCAATCAACAATTAAGGTGTTCATGTGAATAATAGAATCTACAAAGAAATATTTTATGTGTATATTGGATCCGCATCCACACACACATGGACATGCACTGTTTGTTATATGAAGGCAATCACATTTGGTTTTGGGATTTCCAAATGAGTGATACTTCTTTGCTGAAATAAGCATTTGAATTAAGCAGCCAGCTTGCATGAGCACATTTACTTTTTTAGTTTCCATTAAAGTCAAAGGCTTGTAGAGCCCATTAGGAGTTTAGGTAACTCTTGACAATAGTCATAAAAGAACAAAGTGGCCCAGGTATACTCTTTATGTACAGAAGTACTTGAAGTATCATTTTTTTCTTGAATGGCAACATGCGTGTGTAGGATTCTGCTGAATTATCAAGCCCATGTAGTGTATCACTGTACTTGAGATAGGAATGTCCTCTGCTATGTTCTCTCTGTATCCTGCTTGCTTATTGTGCAGGAATGTGAAGGTTCATCCAGCAAGCCTTGTGCTGCCCTGCTCCCTCAAGAAAGATGTGGCTTCTGGCATTGATTTGATTCATGGGGGAACAGTCATACCATCCAGGATTAGGCAAACTGATTTCCACAGACTCCCTCTACTCTGTGCAGGGAGAAGTGAGCTCAAAGAAAAAGCTGAATTTCAAATAATTCCTGAATATATTGCAGCCAGGTTTCCCCCCCCCCCCCCGCCCAATACAGTGTTCTCTGACTTTGGCATCTCTTGGGGAGGGGAAATGGGGCAAGTCTGCAAATGAGTCATCACCAGAAACCTTCATAGTTGTCAAACTGTGTGATTAGTGTTGTAATCAATCTCCTAGATGGTCTCTGATCCTGAAGCCAAGGTGTGTATTTGTTTCTTTGGCTGAAGAATTTTTGATAAGCAAGATGTGAAGAGATGCAAATGTGGTGGAGTGACAAATCAAGTTATGAAGATGTTGCTAACAATGTTATCTTGAATAGATTTAAGCAGAACAGGCAGAGACTTAGATGTGACGTAAATTGAGAATGACAGAAGAGTGTGGACCAGAATATGTTTTCCAGTTTTGCTTGCTGGTTATATCTAATTTACTAAAATAGTTAATGTGGTTTGTGGTCCACTCTCTGTTATCCCTTTTGTTTGGATCCTATAGCCCTTCGTCAAGCTGTTAAAAGTGTGTCCGTTGTTTAAGTGAAATGTGAGCATCCTGTTGGATATGACAGGGCGTGTGTGGAAAGTGATGGGGATGCAGTAATTCTGATCAAGACCAACCAGCTCTTCTGCTTTCAGTAAAATTGGAAAAAATATGTATGCAACTCAGAATTGGCTAGAGACAGGCAGAAGTCAAACACATATGTCCAGATTAGGGGCTCAAGTCCCTAGGAAAGTAATGTGCAAAACCCTACTGCAGATCTAAGATCGGGTACTGTAGTTTTCTATATGCATGGGCCTGGGGAAGTGGCAGTGCTTCTTCAAGGTCTGTATGCTAATTTCATTTCTTTCTGAGTCTGGTATTGAATTATTATGTCCCTGAAATTTTTTCTGATATTTTAAGATAATTTTTTCCTGATGTGATTTATATTTGGACTGGCAATTCTCAAATAAAATATCCTGTGGAGCCCTTCTAGTCTTTTGTGTTGTTCACGTAGTCATATATCATGGAGCTCATAACTTGTTTGTTTGTTTAGTGATTCTCATTCTAATTTTGCTTGGGGCTATTCTTAATGAATGGAAAGCAAATATCAGAATAGAGCAAAGGGTAAAGATCTGATGACAACCTGTGGAGTTGTATTACGTTCTGTTAATAATAGACACATAGGACTTAGTCTAGGAAAATTTATACTATAATCCAGCAATATAACCAAATCATAATTCATTGGTATATAAAAAACTCCTCTTGGTTAAAACTGGTTAAAAGTAGAATTAACTTAATTCATGTTGCTGGGGACACTAAGTATCTTCAACACTTGCCATAAGATTAGGCCTACAAAATTTTAGGGGTAAATAAGAGACCCAGACAGCTGATAAGAATAAGTCTTCTATTTTGGCATTGAGAGGGGATTGGAATTAAGTGATCTTTAAGGTACTTTCCAACCCAAACCATTTTATGATGGTGTGACATAACTCTAAGTGCCTGAATGTCAGAAAATTTACATTAATTATTGGATAGCTCTTGAATTTTTATGTGTTTGTGTTATAGTTGTGTGTGCTGACCTGAATTTTTTATTTCTTTTCCCTGGAGAATGTCCCGTTGACTTGTTTTCATGGCTTGCACTTAACACTCTTTTGATTGCTACTTTATAAATAGTTCCAGCTAAATATATTTCTAATGTATCCAGGTGAAAACCACATATTTATGTCGTGCTTCCTTGCAGGGGCTGGTGTCTTTTTCCTCTCTTGCGCTGAAGGAGAGCAGATCAGCTTTCTGTTCGACTGCATCGTCCGTGGCATCTCCCCGACGAAAGGCCCCTTTGGTTTGCGTCCAGTCCTACCAGGTTAATATAGGAAGTATAAAGTAACCGAACGGAGTAGGAACTTGCCGTGTCTCGCATTTGCTGCTCTGACTGTAAGAACAGTCAGCAGGCACTGAGGGTGTGGAGAGTGCAAAGTGGTTTTCATTCTGAAATGTCACAGCACAGATTTATAAGCTGAATGTACCCAGTTTCCCCTTGCTGGTCCGGCTCATTCATATTTCTGGTGATATTGCTAACTTTAGCCCTCTCCTGTTTAACAGTACTGAAAGATGGCAATTTGAATTGAAAGGAACACTAATCTTTAGTTTTAAACTTACACATTTAACCTGGATCCATGTCTGCAGTGCTATTTTGATAGTTTAATGGAAAACTAACTTCTGGAGCATTTTGAGTTCGTCTGAAACACTAAGTTTTGTCAACCTTGGAAAACTTTGTCAGGCCTCCACATCACATTTCAGTTTTGCAGCTTGAGCTTTTTTCTGGTTAAATTCCCTTTCCCATTTCACGGTAGATGCTGCGTGCACTGTAATGTTCAGAGAGGAAATTGAATGGCATCATAGTAAGCCCTATTGCCTTTTGATTCCAGCAGATGGAATACAATATTGAGTCAGAATTACTGTGTCAAACAGGACAAAAGTGTAGAAATGTGATTGCAGAAAAGTATCTGTGACTTGGCAGTGGAATACAGTGGGAATAGGCTGCAAGAATGGTGGGATTTTTGGAAAATACTTAGAGTTTCTGTTTATGTGTCAGGCGGTTAATAAGTATGTGACAGGGTTTTATTGCTGTTGTAAGATTAAGATAATTGCAGGAAGGAAATGTGATGGAGAAAATTAGATCTGGATCTGAAGTTTGTGAAAATAAATTATGAAAAGTTAGTTAACATAAATGCAGTAAACACAAGGCTCAGTTCATGTCTTCTTTCTCATAGTAGTAAGACGGAAGTAAATTAAATAATCAAGGAGAGCAGAGGACAGAAAAATCATTCTTCTTGTATGATGGTATGTATTTGCATTCAATTAAGTGTAGTGTTCAAAAAAAAGGAAACAGCAAAACCAACAGAAACACAAAAGTCAGTGTTGATACTTAAAGCTTTGTCATTGAATACATTTTTGTACGTCTAAAACTCTATTACATATATACAACTCCTAAATCTTTCATTTACCAAAAGATTTTGTCCAGAAAAATTAAGCCTACAAGCAACTATTCTGTTGTTCTTTTTTTAATTTTTTTTTTTTTTTAAATTTAAATTTTAGATGGCTCAGTCTTTGATGAATCATTTTTTAGAAGAATGTAGGAATGAATCTACTTTCACATCTTTAGTGTGTATCAATTCTGGTATTTGTAGGTTGTTGTGCACAGTCACATACCACATTCCCTTCCCTTCTTCAAGAGTTCTGACCTCACCTAAGTGCATAAAGTGAATGTGGAATATCTTGGGGATGATTTGGTTTTTTATAAGAAAAGACCTCTTTTCTGAGGTCTTTTAATTTCTCTTCTGTGCTTGATGAACTTGCCTCTGAAATGAGGTGAAGAGATACTTGGCCACTTGATTTCTTCTTGTTTCCCCAGAGAGAAGTGTTTTGTAGGGAATTGTGCTCCTCTTCTTGCAGACTCCTCTGCCTTTTTTCAAGCTACCTTGACGCCTTTAACTTTCATTCTTGAGTGCTTTACCCTTGTCTCTTCTAGTTTGTTGTTACTCCCTATCTACGCATTTGTAGAAAAAGTTATTTTTTATGTTCTCCTTCATTTATTTTGCCATGCAGAAGCTTGCACAGATCTAAGGCACATGCACATGTACAATACTAGTGATTCATCCACAAACTAGTTTTCCTTATCAAGTATGTTGTTACACAGAATGTACTGTATTGCTTGAAAAGGTCAAGTCTACCAGCTGTATACTGTCTCTCTCAAGTATTGAAATTCACCCAACCTTTTGAAAGGATTAGCTAGTAAATGGATTAATTATCTGTACACATCACATAATTAGATCAAGACTTCCAGATTAGGGATTCTACTAGGACAGACCCAGTCAGTGTTATTCATATTTACTTCAGTGCAGAATGCTACACACCCTCAACTGCACTGTATGTATGCAGTGTTCTACTTTTGTGTAATTTAAAAGCTTTTAGAGAAAGCAACCTCCTCTTCACAATTTGCTGTTTGAATTTGGCTTCTTGCCGCTGTCTGTACCTTTCCAACTTAAACATGAGGTATACTTGAAGCACTCTGGTATTTTCAGGCAAGGAAAACACAAAGGGCAGATGCACAGAGAAGAACGTAATATGGTAAAAAATTCACACTGGCAGTGTTGGACACCAATGCCCACAAGTATAATCTATAGATGTTAAAGCAGTCAACATCTGAGTAGTCTTTGTCAAAAAGAGTAATGAGTGAAGCCCGTTGCTTCGTGTACAAGCAGCTCAACTATATGGTTAAAAAGAGTGCTGAAATATTTATGTGTTAGCATAACATTAATAGGAAGTGGTAGAGACTGATTTGAAGAGGACAGAAAATGATCAGTTTTCTTACTTGCCATAGTGATTCTTTAAACAAATGTAAAATACCAGTATCCAAATGGAGTTTGTAAACTGCCCGTGCAAGGGATACTTGCTCAAGGGCAATATTCTTGTCTTTTTGAGATTTTAGTTTTAAAAAGTATACCTTATTTTCTTAGAAGCATGGTGTTCTTATCACACAAATATATGATTACTGTATGTATTTTATTATGTCATCTATAAAATATGTGATGAAAATCAAGTGCAGTGGAACTCATAAACTTGACTGAACATTGCAAAGTGTCACTATCTGGTCTAATCTCTCATTGCAGACCCTGCTTTGAGCAGCAGGTTATACTAGAGAACTACTGAGATCCCCTCCAAACTGAATTATTCTGTGTTTTGGAAATGGGTATCAAATTACTATTCTCATGGTAAAAAATAACTCGGTGTACATCCAAAATAGAATGCAAAAGGAAAAGAACATTAGATGTTTTACACTTTATTACTGGTGGTACTTTGGGAGTCCATTAATTCTTCAGAATTGTGCCACAATAGTCCTATTGATAGCTCCATTAGCACTGATTGGAGATTTTGGTTTATTAAAAGCTGCATGATGAGGTCTCATTAAAAAAACATATGGCATTGAGTGGGAATGTGAAGGTAGTGTAGGTAGTGTCGGTATAAGTATCTGTAAATGTTTTTAGGCGGTGTAACATTTTAAATAAAGGACTCAAATGAGTGATGTGATATCTTTGTATGACTTGTTTTCCTCAGCTACTAGGTGGATGATAACTGCTCTACCTGGCTACTAGCATGGTCTCTTTTTTTTGTTTCTTTCTTTTTTTTCTTTTTTAGCTTGAAAGG
Organism: Chiroxiphia lanceolata; assembly: GCF_009829145.1. Lineage (NCBI taxonomy): Eukaryota > Metazoa > Chordata > Aves > Passeriformes > Pipridae > Chiroxiphia > Chiroxiphia lanceolata. Next base: position 10,467,481 of record NC_045640.1, read on the forward strand.
ATATTTAGAAAACAGACCAAGAGAATTTTACATTCTATCTTGACAGAGGTCTAGATATTGGCTTAGTAATGAGTCACTGACTGCATGGTTTGTAATCTGTGCTGAATTTGCATGCATGTTATTTGAGAAATGTTTGTTTATCTAGGATGTGTTGAATTCCTTCTTTTCACTAGCAAGATTCATATTGAGTGCCAAACCTGAACACAGCAAAGGCCCAAAGATATCAGTGGGCACACCAGTGCTCTCTAAATCTGACTATATGACAGTCTAGTCCTGCAATCTGGAAGGACCCCAGGTGTAATGTGGATAGTCTTGATGCTCTCTTTTAATTTTAGAAGTTTTTTCAGGGTGCTTTGGGACTGACTGGAAGTGTACAGTGCTGCTTGCTGATGCTCTTTCTTTTTGTTGAAGCTTGATATACCTTTGACCATTGCAAGACAGCTCTGTGGCTGCCTTCTGCAGTATCTGTACCAAGTGGATCTTCCTCAGACTCTTAGGACATCTTTTCATTCCTCCAGACATCTTACAAGGTGTGGAGATGTTAGCAAGAAGGTGAGGGTCCAGGCCTGGTTTACAAATGTGCCTACAGTTACACAGGAAGAAAGAAAGGAGAGATTTTTAGCCTAACTTAGCTAATTTTGTTTAATGAAGTAATTAATGTTGCATTTTAAAGATGCATATAATCAATTAGGTAGCTGCTGACTTGACTGGATACAATACATTTTTTCCTGACAGGTGCTTATTGAACAACCCTGGAGCTTTGAATTACTGTGACACTTTATTCGTATGTTACCAAAGTACTCAAAATCTCCCACGATGAGCAGCTGATGTGGCTTTAATGAATACCCACCAACGTAATATAAAAATAAAATCTCCATCAGAGGCATTTTTAGTCCAACTAAATTTGATGTAATCCCTCCCCTTTGCCCTAAAAGATCATTTAAGAAGATTTCAATGACTGCCTCATACAAAAAAATTTTTCCTCGTAGCAAGGGATCCATTTTTATTTGGAAAATGAAAAAAAAATAAATTATTAATTGGAGGACCTGAGTGAATCTAACCACCTGAATTTCACGGGAGTAAATCAGGTGACAGGATACATTTGTTAGGAACTTGGGAAACGAAGGTAATAATTGCTCTTAGAGTTGTTGGAGCTACTGTCGGATGTTGTGTGGGCAGAGGCTGAGTGAACTTCCTTGGACAGCTGTCCCAGTACCGGTCATGCTGCTTCTGTCCTCCTGAGTTCCTAATATGCTAAATTGCCATTCAATTATTTAGATTTGTGTATTGTGCATGCACAAGGTATAGGACGATGCCAACAAATCCAGCTTTGCTGTTGAAAAAACCTTTCTTTTTATAAGTTTTAAGCCATAATTCTACACTCATATGACAGGTCATAAGTTATACACTCCAGTAAGGACTGGTCCCTAAAAAGTGACTACCAGTGACTTCAGTCCATGGTCTGATCTTGTAGCAAGAGCTCCTGATTAGAGCTTGGAAGTCTATAACCAAAAATACTGGTATAAGAATCTGCTGCTTCTGGGGAATAGTAGTATCTGTGTTTTCCATAGAAGTCTGGCTTATTAGCAGAGAAGATTAAAGGCAAAACAAAGACTTAGATAAGACAGATAGACAATTATTTTAATATACCCAAGACTTAGAGTCTATATGTTTGGCAGGTTTTGGAGCTATTTCTCCAGATATTTCCTAGTACTTGCTGGGAAAGGGTCTTCTACTCAATCTTCAATGAACTGGCAAGGAGTAAATTGGTAGTACATAAGTATGAACCAAATTTTTATACACACCTTTTATACGTAGGCAATCCTTAGGGGAAAGTTTAACCAAAAAATTATCAGTCCTGTTGGACATACGTATGTCTTTGGGGTTCATGTTGTTGGGTGAAAGCTTTGTGGTTCTGTGGCTGTGTAGCTCATAGGAGTTGAGCCTGTGGGAAGTAATTGAACATGTAAAGTGCAAACTTACTGACTTCAACTTCCCTCCTACCTCCTCATCTTATATTGGCCATTTTTAAAATTATATCTTGAAATTGTATCGTTTGCTGTCTGTAAGAGGGTACCAGTTACTAGAAAACTAATTGTTGTGTATGTGCCCTAGTAATGTTCTGAAAATCTGTACTTGTCAAACAGTCTTCTCTGAGGAAAGTGAAAGGACCTTTCCTACTGACAGATCTTTGCTCTGGGAAGGGTTAGTGTCTGTTGCATCTTGGTTGACTGATTTGCTGATCTGTTATGCCAACTTCATACTCAAAGTGCTCTTAGAACTCTATGTTGAACCTTTTAGGACATAAGGGCATTTAATAGATACAGCAGAGTAACCAGAGGACATTAAAAAATAGTCTCAAGCAAACTGTTTGTAATACTGTATGCTACTGAACAGATCCTTGCATAGACCTTTCTGGTTGCACCATAGGTGGTGATGGCCCAAATATTGGTGTTTTCCTTTGGCAGAGATCCATATGGAAGCACTGGGGGTTTGTGTGAGATAATCAGTTACACAGGTTTGAACTAGTCAATGCTGAATACGAGTGTCTTACAGTGTAAAATCGGAATAGAGACCTAACAAAATATCCCCATCAAACAATCCTATTTTCTATTCTTAAGTTGGAAGGTGTCAAACACTGTTTGAGCTGGGAGACACAGAGGGTCCAGACTCTGTTTGTCATGGGCATTATTGCCTTGTCCCTGTTAGAACCCTATGATGTCCAATGTATGTTGTTACAGATGGACTGCGTGTCTTGCTTTTTCTGCTAATCTTATCCAGATTGCAGACTTTCCTCTACATGGGAAAGAAAGTTGGAAGTTCCAGCATTGCCACTTCTGTTCCTGTGATGCACTCGGATCTACCTAGGGCAGGTCAGAAAGTGAACATGGTGAGGGATGAGAGATGTGGCAGCTTCTTTCTCAGAGTAGTTAAAAATGTAGGGAGCTCCCATGGAGCTTCAGCTCATCTGGCAGTGCTCCTTCCCCTGATTGTGAGTTTGCTTTGACTGCTGTGTTGACAGCATCAAACCCAAGTCTTTTAAAATTAAAAGACCTGGGATGATAATGAATCTTTTCTTTCATCCTTACAACTGGTTTTTGTCTTACTAACTCAACCACAGCAATGTATAGCATTTTTCATCCTTTTTTGACTCTTATTAAATATTCAATGTTTTTTGTGGTGTGCTAGCGCTACTCAGTTGATCAGATATACAAGAACAGCAGTTGTGAGTAAGCTAATCTATTTTATCTGTCATTAATTACTTTCCCTGTGTATTAATAAGAACTACTGAAACTTCTGATGTTGAACAAATTAGCGGACCATATCCTTTGCAACTGCGGAACATGGCACACTTGTCAGTGCTATTTGAAAGAATCCATAAGGTTTCTCTTGGGATAATGGTTATGATAACTTCCAGCATCTGGTTTTATTGTTGTGCTGGCTGGAAACAAATGATTTGAAGGAAAATGGCCTGTTTACTGATGAAACTCTTCCACACTGCTGTGTAACTTTTGACTCTTTCTTTTTTTTTGTTGGAATACAATGAGCCTACTTCAGTGAAATAATTTCAGTTAGAATGGCAAACTCACTAAAATGTATGGGGAAAATCCCTGATAGGACATTTTAGGAGTGGTTTATATTATTCTAACTTGTCTTTTATTAAATATGAAGACAGAGAGCCAAATGGTTGCTTATTTTATCTCTCACTGCTGATCTTAATGACCTTCTGAACATCAAACTTAAAAGTGAAGTCTTTATAAATAGATTATCTGGATTGGAAGGTGTCAGATTAATTGCTATGACTCTGACTTTATGATGTAGATTTGTAGAATGAAAAATTTGGTCTTTCTCATTGTTAAAATTCCCAGTGAGTTCAGTGAATTCAGGACACAGGTCAGTTTAGCTTTCAAGTCCTCTAGACCTGGTGGGTGCTAATTATTTCTGTAGCTATTGCCTTTGGTGCTGTGTTCTTCAGTGTTCTGTCCCTGGTGGTAACTATTACAGACATTGGGTATAATCTCCGAAAATCTTTGACACTTATAATTTTAACTTAGTGTGTAGCACATCTCCAGGATGTGCTGAAGGCAGATTGCCCCATACATTTTTCCAATCAGCATTTCAAACATAAGAATATCTGACATAAGAACGTCTTTTTTTCTTTCCTTTTTTTTTTTAATATATTTTCCGTGTTTCCTCCTTTATTTGTTTGTTTATTTATTTTCTGTTTCCTTTTTAAAGATCCAAGTACAAATCCAGCCTATTCAGAAGAAAGATTGGCTCATGAAGCTTTGCAATTAGAAAAGCGCTTGAGCTTGCTGTCCCATACAAGTCGCCAAGGCAGTGGAGGTAAGAAATATCTTTAATTAAATAAAAATAAATATCTTCCTTCCTTCTCAGGCTTTAAAAGTGAGCATAAATATGGGTAACTTACAAGAAAAATAGAGAAATGGTCAAGACATTTGATTACCTGTAAAAGCGCCCTTCTTGCAAGTATCAGTGAGGAAAAAAATTTCTTGCAATATATGCGTAAATGAATCACAGAAGATCTTTTTGTATATAGATGTGTGAACATTTTTATAGCAGTAGTATTCCCATTTTTATTTGTACAGTTAGGTATGTTTGTATTTTGGTACAGTAACCTGATTAACTACGGAAGTAAAATATGTTTGAAAAGGGGAGAACTTGGTGCATAAACCTTAAAAATCTAGCTTTGAATGCATTATGTCTGACAATGTGGTAGGGTTATGGCAAGGTAACATACTATTGCATTTTATTTTTCCTGTGGGGATACAAATTACTGCAGGAATTCTGGCTTTTCTGACAGCAGTTCCGCTTACAAAAAGCAGATGGAATCCCAGGGTCCTTCCTGTTTGTACATATTTGCCGTGCTTCAGTCTCTCGATTGTGTTTTAAATGTAGGTTGATGCATTTTCTTCTTTTGTAGGAGATGACAGGAGTCTTTCAAGCTCGTCTTCAGACACCAGCCACTCGGACGTCAGTGTTGGGAACAGGTTGACAGTTTGGCCTGAGCAGTCTTCAGCCAGCACCTCCCAAGAGAGCCATGGACTGGCAGCTGCCAAGGGCATTCATCTTGGGGAAGAAAAGACCCTTCCAGAAGGGGCACGTGGCACCACCAAACCACCTCCCAAGCCCCTCCGATCCAGACAGCTGCAGGAAATAGGTCGTCAGAGTTCTTCTGACAGTGGAATAGCTACTGGTAGTCACTCTTCTTACTCTGGAAGCTTCTCTTCCTATGCTGGGAGCTTGGACATTTGCCACGGTGATGAGTTTGGATCATTGCTAAGCTTGCCATTGAACTTTCCGTCAGATCAGAGTTTATGTATTTGTCCTCACAGCGAGTCCCAGAGAGGTGTGGGATCAGAGTATCAGGTTCCCAGCTCTCTCAGACATATTTATGATATACCCAGGAGCGTGTTACAGGCAGCTTCTAAAGATGTGCAACAGAAGAGTGCAGACTCTACACTACCCAAGGACCAGGCCCTGCCACCTCAAGGTGTTAGTGACCCAAAACTGAGACTACCACACTTGGAAGCACGGAGGGCACCTGAGCACAGCCAGGACAGAGGGACGCCTTCATCCTTACTCGGAGAAAGCAGCAAGGACTCAAGTGATGAGACATATGTGGATTTTGTTTCAAGGTGGTCAGACACAAAACCACAAGGACAGGTGTCAGACTCCAAAAGTAGTGAGTTGTCACCACCTGGTGGGGCCTCAGCTGACCCCTGTGACACATGTAGCCCCCACCTTGGGATGACAAGAGCTCTTTTTTCAGCTTGTCCAATCTGTGGTGGACTAAAGGTAAATACCTAAGACTGAGCAGATGCTAACAAACCTTATTTAATATAGCATGATTAATTTAAAATTACTGAAGTTGTAGGTCATAAGTAATGTTGTTTCCTTTATAATTTGAACAGGTAATAACTTCTTTTTGTTGTTCGTGGTCAAATGGAGAGGCTTAGCACATGGTTTCCTCAAAATCTGGGCCTGGTCAAGGAAACACTGAACAGTGTAGGCCACCAGTTGTTATTTTTAAATTGGCCAATTTTGGCTGTGGGTATATGTGAGTGAAGGAGAGAGAAGTTTTGCAACCACTGAATTCGTCATATAATAGCAAGCAAACACGAAGGACATTGATCTGTCTTGCTCCTGGTATTTACAAAGAAGAAAGAAAGGGGGTCAAATAGTATGTGCTGCTCTTAAGGTGACTAGAGTGCATATTTTTTTTTCATTGAAGTTTTCTTTTCTTTATTTGAGCCTTGCACAAGAAGCCAGATTAGCCAGGTTTCTCACTGGAGAAATACAAGATGGTCAAGTCAGCATGGTAATCCATAGCAGATCAACTAATCCAGTATTGTGATTGGCCAATAACAGATATTTTAGAGGAGGGACACAAAAGCTCATTAGCAGTCTATGACCAGGACAGATTATTTGCAGGAAAAATTATTTTTATCACCAGTCACATGAAGACTTAAAACCTAAGATATGGAGGAGATTCACATGGCTTTATAACCACATTTACCGGTATCTGTGACTTTGATATTGTTAAAAATTCTTTTTGAACCCTGCTACATTCTTGTCTTTTATGGCAGTAAGCATTATGCATCAATTATACATTGCATGAAGAAAATATATCTGTTTTTATCCATTCTGGAGAAGACTTTTTTTTGTGAATGTGCTTGCTAAACTAGAATTGGGTAAAGCTGCTTGTATTAGTGAGCTGTTGAAAGGCTGTGAAGGTTAGTAAGAGTGCTTAAATTAGAGAATGTGCAAAGCAAGGATTCAGGAAAGAGAGACTTCTGCTTGAGGAATTAAATGCTGCCATTGAAGTGTTTGCATTTAATTAAGCATGTGAGATTACATAAATCACCGCAGTGAAAAGGGCTTGGATGTATAGTAGGTGATGAAAGAAAAATTAAAAGGTTATAAATTTGAGGGATTATTTTCTTCTCATGAGGTGTTTCATGCATTTGCATCATTGACTGCCTTGATTTCTAGAAGGGCTCTGAGTTGGGATCAGAAAGCTCAAAGGTGTCTTTGTTATGGGCAGTGAGGAAAGAATTAGATAAGGCACAATTAGCTCACATGATCTAAATGTTTGTGGGTGATCCGAATTGTTGGTTTAGACATGAATTTATCAAATCTTACCCTGGATATCTGTGGAAGAGGGAAACTGAAAGGGAATATTCCATTGTATATCTTCAAAACCATTAAAAGCTAAATTATGTCACTACTTCTTTCACTGCCTGTTGATCCCAAGAAGATAGGTACCCACGTCTTTATTGCAAACTGCTGTCAGGTTTCACAGTGTTTCTAGCTGCCCTAATAATATAAGTTGGCAAGAATTTCAGGTATTGTCAATATTTAAACAAATTTAGTGATAAACACTGCTGTAACCCTCTTACTAACTTTTGTTTTAGCATGAGATGTGCACATCTGCTATTTTTTGTTTTAAATACCTATTTATAAGCAGTCAGGAAAGAAGTCTCATTAAATGGATTGGTTCATGGGTTTGTTTTTACTTTTGAAAGAAAAAATAACCTTTTGATACGTTCTCCTGAACTGTCAGGAGAAATTATTTTAGCAGCGTGTAATGGACACTGGCCTTTCTCATGGTGAATGCAGTGAAAGCACAAATCCATATGCTGTAACTAAAAAATAATTCTTATTTCTTGTACTCTGAACAAGATATGTTTAAGATGCAGTTAGGACCAGGAGGAGTTGATTTATGGATTAATGAAGATACCAGGTTTTCACATTCATTCAAATTCATGTTCAAAAAGCTTTAGTGTGCCAGTGTTTGGAGTTCCTTTGCAATTTCAAGTTAAGCTGTTAATTAAATTGTGTTAATGGTTTTTAAATGCCTGCTATGTAAAGTGAGTAAGTGACCTGAATAGAAGAAAGTCTACAGCAGTAGTTAAGGATAATTAAGGATACATTTGTTTGTTTTCTGCTCTGTATGTAAACTTTGGCAAATGGAGGTTAGGTTTGGGCATGCTGTGTGTGCACGTTGGAGTTCAGCATGTGAAGAGTTGGAGACAGGTTGCAGGATGAAGACATGCATATATGGAGAGCATGGTGGTGTTCATGATTGGGATTGACTTGTTAACAACCACCTGCTCCACTAATGACAAGGACGATGAGGAACATAGGGACAACATACCCTGGGAAAGCACCAAGGCTCAAACAGAAAACAGGGCAAGGAAGCCTTTGTGTTTCACTCTGCATGATGAATAGAACCAGCATGAAGAGAGTCATTAAATATTGCTCCTATGATTTCTATATTGTATTTCCTATTAGACATTGGAGGTTAATAAGCAAGCATGCAGGGTGTTTTGCTTTCCATTGTACGTAATTGTAGTGTGCTCAAGATGCTCCTTTACAAACTTCACAAGGTGTGCCTTTGCTATGTAATTTTGCCTAGTTGATTTCAGTGCTGTAGATGATTACAGAGATGAATTCGTTGTGTATTGTAAGTATAATTTAAGCTCAGAATGTTGGATTGTTATGGGATTTCTGAGTAAGCTGTAGAGATTTATTATTGGACTTATTACATTTTCAACTACTTAACTAATACTAATTTGACAAATTTCATTGTACGCTTTTTGCTCTGTAACTTCATTTGATGCTATAGTTTAAGACATGATGTCAATGTTTTTTATAGGGTGTCTTGTTTTTTTTTTGTTTTTTTTTTTTTACACCACCATTGTTTGTAAATTTTCTTAGAAGTCTGAAAAATAAAATTATTTTCCAACTGGTTTTGTCCTTTTCCATCTGACAAGTATTGGCTTTAGTTTTGCTTTGCTTTTTGTCCCCTGACCTTCATCTCCTTGCAAGTTGAATTAATATGGAATGTTTATGGCTGTCTCTTCATACTACTTAGCATAATACTCAAATCACTGTTGACAGCTCGAAATGTGCCTATTTGTAGGAATTACATTTATGTATGTCTGGGCCATGCTAAACTCCTATTTATGTCAGTGGGAGTTCTTATTTATGTAGAAATATAGTCTTGATTACTGCTTTGGTAGTTAACTTACCATGATAGAGAGGAAAAGAACTTGTCAGTTTGTGTGTGGCTGTTGTCATCAGTCTGTATTGGTATTCAACCACCTCCTTTAGTTGATCTTTTTAAAATACCAAAACCTCCTGGGAGATAATGGTTCCAAATTAGGAGCTGATCTACTCAAATCCTCTCTGAGGTACTTGTATGGTTCCCGCTACCACAGTAGCTGTGTGCCTCAAACTTTGAATCTTCCAGCATATCTGTAGTAAGTGGAAATGTGGAAATATAATATTGTGGTCATGATGGACAAAAGAGTTTGGGGGTTTTGTCAGGCAGCAGGATCTACAGTGCGGAGGGGCTAAGAACCCTTCCATACACAGTATCCAGAGAACTGGGCCTTGGGGGGATGTGGATCTTGGTTTAAGCAGGGAGTTGCTTTGATTAGGTGATAGGATATTTAACTCTTTTAGTCTGTCTTGTAGAAACTGCTTTATTTTGCATTACAACTCTAAAGGAAGACATGCATGTTTGTAGTGTGATCCTTGAGCAGGCTCTTTACTAGTCACGCAGCACCATGTCCCCCTCTCAGAGCATGTTAATCACCTGCAGCCTTGGGTGAGTGCAGAGTCTGTGTAGATCTAGAGCAACCATAAATAGCTGTGTGCATTGTAGACCAGGGAGAGACTAAGCATAGAGAGAAGTGAGGCTGATGTGTCCTCAGGTAGAGAAGGGGCTTGAAGTTTAAAGAGCATCCTCCACTGAGGTATTTTTGAGGTCTTGCCTGGACTGATTTTACCACAGTCATGAGCAGCCTGTAACTGGGCTGGGAATACAGCCTTGGTATTCCAAATCCCATACAAACCCCTTAACCCTGGAGTCAGCTGGTGTGTCTCCTTTCATTGTAGATGCTGCTTTTGAAAGTGGTGAAAGAGAAGGGCTATAAGGTCTTACCTTGTATAGCGAGATTTGAGAAATAGCAGCCTCAAGACTACATGGCCACATCTGTGTAACTGAGAATATTTTAACTTTTTTTGGCTTTTAGTCATGTCCTTCTCTAATGTAGTATTAAAGCAGATACTAAAGAAATCACAATATATTGTTATCTATCTACAACTTTATTGTAGCTATTTTTTTCAGTTGGAGTCATTACCTCTTTCCCCATTAGACCAAACACCTTATGTGTTTATCTTGTAGTGTGTTTATTGCCATGCTTTCTCTGAAAATGTAGGAATGATTATTTGTAATTGCACACCTTTCACATCTCTTTTTAAGGATTTTTTTTACAGTATTGCTGTGTGATGCTGTAGCATTTTATGCTTCTCAGGCCTTTAAAAAAGCTAAAGGCTGTCTAAATTCTCAGCTGAGAAGGATGCATTTGTCATCTGCAGCATTGTTGCTACTTGTATTTCTGCTCTAATCTGAGAGCTCTGGGCAGCTGGGAACACATATACTATTAAAACTATAACAGGAGCAATTTGCATCTCAGAGGAATCAGGAAGTCAGTTGTCAGTATTGACCTGAGTGATGGTGTGTTTGTGAGGCTCCTGTGTACTTTGATAACCCTTGATTCTGGGTCTTACTGGCTTTCAGCATGAATTATAAAACTTGCTCTTGTGCTCTCTTCTTTTAAGATTTAATTCCAATTGTTTTTCTTTGAGTCTTGACTGTGATACATTAACCTGCAGTGACATCTTCCATCACATGTGCCAGCACTAAATAAGGTGTCTGCACTGGACAATGATTTGGCAATCTGGCATTTTACTTACACCATAGTTATTGTAAAAGGCTCTGAAGACTCTGAAATTTTTAGAAAGTAAAATTTGTGTTATTGTTATTTTTTTGAATTTTCATGGATTCAAAAGCATCTTAAAACCTACCTATTCTTCATCTTTCATCTTTCTAAAATAGAAGAAATCTGTCACCCTTGCTGCTCTTGACAATGAAATGTAGTAATTTCTGGAGCTGGCTGTGCTGACAAAACCACAGAGCACTGCAGGTCAGAGATTGGAGCAAAAATATGTTCTCCAGTTGAAACTGGCAGAGGAAAGAGGCATAAAACAGGTGGGGGTGGTATCAGGCTTAGAGCTGGATTTGGTTTGTTTTCCTTTCCGTAGTTTTGGCCAGGACCACAAGTCTCTTGTAGGGTTGACTCGAATCCTCTTATAAATGTACTGTCTGGTCTGCTTATGCACTGTGTTGTGATATTGCTTACCATCAGCTTACAGGGAAGGAAGATTTTTTTTCTCCGCAGTTTACTGCTGTTATTTTATTGAATATTATAATGCTTCTTGGCCACAGGCTTCACTCTCAAGTAATTAAGAAGAGATCCAGCTTCCTTTTATATTGCTGTTGCTGGTGTTGCTGGCTCATATGTGACTTGACTCTTCCAAAGGTTTACATAGAGAAAGTCACTTTTAATGGGCAAGACTCTGGATTTGAGATGTCACAGTAAAACACGAGACATGCCAACCCTACCAGAACTGTGCAGGTCTGCTTTTGGCCCTATAGGAAGCTGCCTTATCTCTTAGCTAAAAAATTATACTCAAGCTACTCTTCATCTATAATGAAAGAATCCTCTCAGCATTTGTGCAAGGAACAAAGGTTCTAATCTAAATTCAGAATAAAAAGAATTAAGCTCTTGGCACTTCTTGGGATCAGGCACTATGGGGAACAGAAAGCCTGTAATGGTCTGTAACGGGAAAAGAAGTGCCTGCCGCAGAAGCCCTGGTAAGTGAAAAGATAATAATGTCAAGAGAAGAGAGCATCTTTTGTACATGAGGGGATGTAGACAATGTAGCTCAGCAGAATTAATTCTTCTGTACCAAACAGAAGTGTTGCTGGTTTGCTTTTCTGTCAGAGACCCATGAAGATATTGATAAACCACAGTATTGACCTTCTATACCCATCAGAATGATCAAATGGAAAAATTTTCTTCCTCCTCTAAATACAATCAAACTGGATAATAGCTTTTATTGTTACTAATACTGATGGCTACTTCTTCCTCTGTTGAGAGCAGTAACTTTTCTGAAGAGAGAGAAAGAAATGCTTTGAAAGAGAATGCTTTATCTTACAATGAAAGCTGGAAAAAATTACACCCTATGGAATGCAGAGTTTGTGAGATTTTTGTTTTTGATCCAGTTGTAGAGGAGGTTCTTCTGATCACTAGGAATGGGGCCAAAATGGGAAAAAGGAATTTTTTTTCTTTCTTTGTCTTCTTTTTTTTTTTTTTAATTTTTTTTTTCTTTCCTTCTAAATATAAATCTCTTTCTTTCTGGAAAAATTCAACAGAATCCTACAAAGTGGTAGCAAACACTTTCTGTCTTTATTTGCTAAAAAGGAGAACGTAGAATTCACCTGCAGAGGAAGAAAACACAAAAAGACATAAGGAAAGCATAGATTACATGGAGCTGAACTCAGGGGAAGCAAATAACTCCAGTGGCAGCCCGGGATTAAGATTCCCAAGTTTGATTCCCATGTCGTTTATCTCCTTCTGCAAGATCATAAACAGATTTACTTTCAAAAAACCTCAGTTCCTTGACTTACAAACATTTACAATGTTTGTAATATCTACTAACACTCTATTTTTAAGATTGTGGATTAAAGAAGGCTAAGCAGAAAATATTTTGTTTTGATTAACAGTCACTGATATCAAAGTAATTGCATGGCTCAAAAGGAATTGGTGAGTGTCAGTAGGATAGCAATCATTTGAATGGGATGTCTGGAGGGCTGACAGCAGCTCACTGTGAGTAGATGAGAGGACTGAAAATAGATGCTCAGTAGGGGTGTGACCTTTACAACCAGCCTTTTTTGACAGAGCCACTTAAAACTGGAAGCATGCAAATTAGAAGAATGAAATGTGTTCCAAAAAAATTACACAAACTCTGCTTAAACTTGCCCACAACTCTTAAGAAGACATAGGAATGGAATTAGTTTTTGTAATTCAAGATTCCCAATATACTTATTACTTCAGAATATTTATGGAAATACTTTCAATATGTCTGATAATATCCCATATGGACTTTTAATCAGATTAAATCTGAAGTTATCAGTTGTGTAGAGGTTGTGATGTAGGAAAATCCTTACTGTTTCTCATATAACTCTGTAACTCTATACTAAGTTGTATTACTTTGCTCATAAAGAGCGAATGTTTTTTCCCAATATTAGTTAGTAAAGTTTAATAATATGGTAACAACATCTTCATATAGGTAATGAAGTTTTGGCATTTGTTAGCATGAAAATATGTGGCAACACATCTTCTGAATAGAAAATTGTTTATTGCCTGCTCCACTGAACCTACTTCATGAACCAGTTTGAGGAATGAATCACTGAAGGATATTTTTTGTTCAGAACTGAATGAATATTCCCCTAGGCAAAGGAGTTAGTAAATATATGTAAGCCATTCTGATATAAGAAATGCCTACCAGTTTTCAGAATGGGCTGTTTTAAAGTTGCTTCATGATTTTACGTGTTGCTTTACTATGCATAGCTCTGAATGCTTCTGCTGAAATGCTAGGGAACTTGTCTGGGGGAGAAAAAAAAGCAAATTCTTTGTAAGTCCATACAGAAGATAAGGCTGCCAAATTTACCTCTCATGCAACCGTACAGTCCTGCCCAAAATGTTCCACTGAGCAGAAGACTTGTTGCAGATTTCAACACCTTTTGTCTGACACTCTGAGAAGCGGGGCCACTGAAATCTGTGTAACTGAAGTGTTCACTTTGTAAGAGAATTGGTCTGGATCTGTGATATCTAACAGAAGCAGACTTCAAACCTTGTCCCCTAGTGAAAGAGTGGAGTTGATTGCTCTGGACCTCAGGAAATACAGAAGGAATATGTACTGAAATCTGGTGTTCTGCCTGGCTTAGTTTTGGATGCCTTTGACAAACCTGCTGGCTGTGCTATAGAGCTGGTTGTCTGTGGCAGACTCCTGGCAGGAATTTGTGAAGGTAAAGTGGTGTTTTGGGCCCTATCTCACTTTACATAAAGAGTGGTAAGAAGCTTGAGATTTGGACTGATCTAGGAATTTTGAGTTAGGATTTTATTGTTGTGGCTCCGACCAGCTTACCTCAGTCTACCTAACTGCATAATATCTGTATCTGGATCCTATTTGCTTCCCAAGGCTATTGTCAGGACTGATGGGATGGTGTTTCTACAGAAGTTTGGTTGTGGACAATAAAGAGATTAGATTAAATACAATGTTTTCCAGGCTGCAGTGAGAGAGACAGAAAGTTCTTGTTTGCCTTTCAAGTGAACTGTGTGCAGAACAGGAAATCTTTAATAAGAGTAGCTAAAGGAGAAAATCAACCTGCAAGGATGAAGCAGCTGCTCCACAATTTTTGTTTTTAAAAGATGGCAAACCTATCACTAATTTCAAGAGAAATTTTTTGTGTGAGAAATTGAACTTGAATAATGGTGTCTTTCAAGAACTGCAGTTACTGGAAAGAAGTTATTAATGCAGGAGCCTTTACACTCAGTCGATTCAGAAAGTCTATGACTTGAGGACACGGCAGTTGAAAATCAGTTCTTTCTAAGAATGGGATTAGCCTGAGGGCCAAACAGTTTTTCAGCATTTAGAAAGGAGCAAGTTATCAAGAACATGCTTGAGGATATGACTGAACTTCAAGCCAAGTTGTAACAACAGAGGGAGAAAAACCCCCTGTAACTGTATTGTGTTTTCTTAATTTATTTTTTTTCTAAAATCCTTATGAATTTGCATCAAATCCTTATGGATTTCATCAAATCTAAGTTTGCAAATTTTTTTGATGCAGTGCCTTTTTTTTTAACTCAGGTCTGAAATGTAGGAACTTTGGGTCAGAACTAGCATGGCTCAGTGAGACATCAAAGTTACTGCACCTGACCAACTGAGCAAATCTTTTTTACAATGTAAATAAAGCTCTTTATCACACTGTTTGCCAGTTGCACACAAAATTTTCTGTTCCACTCCTAAGTGACATTGCAGAGGGAAGGACTTCCTTGCATTCTGACCATCCTTGCTAGTGTAACAGCATTTTGTGTCTTGAAAAACTAACTTGCTTCAGGCAGTAATTCAACCCATGAATGTAGGATGGAAGTGTGGGGAAAAATGTTATCTGGAGCTACTGTTGTTTTTCCATCCCATCTGGTTCAGCTCCAGTGAAGTTTGATACATCAATATGTCTCTAATGACACAAAATTTGTGTCTTAATTGTGTGTGTAGAAGTTAGACTGGGCTTCCTTGGGTGGGATGGAGATGTTAAGATCGAAACAAGTGACTGTGGTCCATAGGATAAATGAAAGCCAGGATGGGGTGAGTGAATACCAGACTCTTACCTACGGGCTTCTGGGCTGCAGTAAAGTGCCTTTACTGCATGCAAGCTCTACTTGTACGTCTTCCTTGGTGTTATCTTTTATGTATTTCCATGTTTCTTTTCCCAAAGCAGGGTAGATGAAAGAAAGCAGACCTTGACACTTTCTCTGAAGCAGTTCAATCCTGCACAAGTCAAAAGGGTAGATAGAAAAGGGGCTTTAAAGCTGACTTTGTGCTCCTAAGTCTTGTCACATGAGGGTATCAGGCTATCCACACGATAAAGTGCAGCAGCCAGCTGTCAGTCAACTAAAATGACTGTTTCAACAGCTGGGAATCAGTGGGACATGGACTCTGGCTGTGTTCCCTCTCCCCTAGCCACATCCTCTGTAGTAGTCTGGATTCTGTGGAATCTTCTGCTAATTCAATGCTGATTGGAAGCAATTTTGAATGTACAAGAAATTTGAGCCTGGAAAATATTAAGGAAATATAAACCTTTCCCAGATCTGGTTTATTACAAGGGCAGAGAAGTGCTAAGTGGGCTATATCAGGGCTAGTAACTGTATACTTGAATCCCCTGTAGCACGAGGAAAACATTTCCAGATGAAGTTTGCCAATTCATCTCATTCCTCGAGGCACAAAGTCAAGCAGAACACACGTGCTATGGAGATAACTACTATAGAAAGATTTGGAAAAAAAACTACAGAAATAATTGTACCTAATAATTTATAGCAGTGCTCTCTGATATAGAAGAAGCCTGTGAGCAGCCCCCATGCATAGCTAAGTATCTGTATCCTTTGAAGCTGTGCAGCTTAATTATAGTTTCATTACTTTTGACAAACCATAATTTCAGTGATGGGCTGGGGATAAAGAAAAACACTTGTCTTAATTTTACTATTTTAAGCTTTCTCTCCCTTATTTGTCCTTCTAGTTCCATCCATTTCTTTCTACTGATGATCACTGATTATCTTGTTAATAATTTTTTTTTCTGGAAGAAGTTGACTAACCATAACTCTAAATGTGAGGCTGAAAAAGAAGGAAGATGAATGTGAAGATCATATTGCAAGGGTTTCATTTTTATTCTTCATAGGCCCATAATTAAGCCCACTCTAGTTCTCTCTCTGTGGAACAGGATGCACAGGTTATAACAAGGATTCTTTTCTTTGTGTCTTTATGTGGAATGGGCTGGAAGGAAGGAATCAAGTAACTAGTCTAATGTAAATTGGCGTGACTCCATCGGCTACAAAATAGGCACAAGTATATTTTTAGTGCAAGCAGAAACTAAGTTCTGTTGAATAACACTCTTTAGGAGAAGTAGAAGAAGGAAAAGACTTTTCTTAGGGCAGTCCCCAGGTGAATGTTTCAAAAGGGTAATTACAACTTAACATAAACTTTCCCCATCTCTAAGAACCCATAGACACAGGTTTAATTTGTCTCTAAGACCTGAGATTTCACTTTGCCAGCTTTTGAAATATTTTCATTTGAGCTCTTCTCTATCTACTGTCACTTTAGCTGTAGAGTTGTAGTTGAACTCTCTGTTTGCAAAGAATCCCTTTTCTTCATGAATAACTGACTTCCATTTTAAATCTTGCAAGTAGAAAACTTGAGTAAAGGGGATACTTCATGCACTTTTGAAAAGTTAGTGTAATTAATTTTCTGTGAATTAGGAACTTCTTTTACAAGAAGAGGTGTGATAAGTTAGGGTACTCTCAATATGATGGCATAAGAGCTATCTTTATATTTAAAAGTATACAATGTTGATTGAAGCTCATCCTTTTTCCTTATCAGAAAAGGAATGTCTCAATGTCAAGAAATGAGTGGATTATCAGACCTTTTGTCTTGAATGTCTCTGCTGGTGTAAATTTTCTGTAAATTGGTCCTTTCTAAGCCAAAAGAGCAAGGCCACCTGAATCCCTTTGTGAGTACTTGCATAGATATATCTCTATGTTCATTATTGTCCTTTTCATTTATTTTCAGTCTCTCCAAGCTTCCTGCTAAATACTTTTGTGTTGACTTTTGAAAATCTTGAAACTCGCTGATGCTCTGACTCAGAACTCTTGTTTCTATTGGGATGTTCTGTTCTAAGAAAATATAGAACAAAACTTCCCATTGGTCAAGTTTTTGCAGGTATCTCTGCAGCACTGAGATGTTCAGTGATGGCACAGTTAGTCTTTGTGAACTTTCAAATACAAAGCAAAAGGATCATGTGAGGTCGTGTCCCATCTGTGTGCACCTTGCCTCTCCTGTTTGTGTTACATGCTGAGCAAGAAGAATGAGCCGAGAACTGCACACCACTTATTTGCACAGTAGTCAAATTTGCTGCTTTTCATACGAGTTTCAGCCCATCTGAACATAATTTTCAGTATTACAGTAGTTTTGCTGGAGTCTCTGCCTTGAGTGGTTTTCACTTGGTGCAGAAGGAGTGGGAATGAACAGATCTATTGTACAAAGAAGCTCAGACTAGCAAATGTGGGGAAACTGTATTCTAAATATCAAATGTTCTTGCAGTAGGGTAATGCTACCCCCTGTTGGAATTTGGGATATATGAAGCATAAACCAGAATACATAGAATTGAAGCCTCTTTGACTTTGTGTGTTACTTTTTTTCCATTGTACTTGATAAGATTTTAAAAGTGCCAGTCTCTATAAAAAAAAGGTCATAAATAGGAAAGGGTTTTTTTCTTCCAATTATCAGAACTGAATTAAAGGCCTTACAACTTCTAAAAGAGAAACACATCCTGGTTTTTTGCATGGCTAAAACTACTGTCTGTACTATGATTCAGCTGCAAGCTGAATAACAGCACTTGTGTCACCTGTGAAAGTATGAATGGCTGTAGCACTGCTGAACCTTCAACAGTCTGGGAAAATGTGTTTGAACTCTTTTGCATAAGCACTGCAGCAGGAGTTTCTGTTTGTGCCTTAGGAGAGATGGTTTAACTGACAGGAGAGGAGCTGAACAAGGCTCTGAGAAGGGGTAAAGGGAATGTAACATTGCTATAAAAACATCTCTAAAAAGTTGCCAACACTATTTTGAATCAGAAAATCTGCTGGGTGTCTTAATGCTTAAATTAAAATTGTTCCTTTTCATGAAATTGCAGAACATCATCTGCTACTGTAAATCAGGACAGCTCAACTGAGGAGTTAGGGGGAACAGTGTAGCTGATTCTTATTACCTGGAAGAATTCGTTGTCTTTCTTTTGACCCTAAGAATATAGGACATGCTGAACTTTCAGTTATATCAGGGGTGTTTGCCTTGGTTCTTAGACCCTGTAGTTGGAGAAAAAGCAGTTCTGTTTCTAAGCTGAGAGTATTTGATGATTTTATTTAATGGCAGTTGTGTAAGGAATCTTTCATGCCCTGAATGGTGGAATGATTGCAATAAGATATATCTGGTGAAAAATGAGGTAGTGAAGGGTGATGTTAATACATTTTATTATGTATCTAGCATCAATTCACAGGTGTAGTTGTTCAGGGTCCTGTGCTCTGAAATCAGGAGATGCTGTTCCCCTGTTGTCAAGTTTGATGAATATATTCTATGACATTTGCATACGGTGTTTTTATTTTTCGTGAAGCATTGTTTTTAGTACCTGTCTTCTAACTCCTCCACCAGTTTTGGCTGTGTTTATCAAATACATACCTTGGTGTTGTGTGCCTTCAGACTTTGATATGTACTTAGAATGCATTATTGCTTTGGGCTAACTGTATAGGCTCTTGACTTTTTTTTTTTGTCTAGAAAGTATACAAGCTTGGCTTGTAGTAGTGCCTGGAAACAGACACAAACACCACTGATGTGTTTACACCAGGTTTTTTATATGCTTTGGATGGTATTGCATAGTTGCTTCCTCTAGAATTCTGTGTGAATACTTCTGTACATAATGAGATATGTATGTGATGTTAAAAGGATGTTATTTAGGTTGAAAAGTTAAGCCCCTCACTGTTAAGGAATTGACAGATTTACATGCCATCTTGATTGTACCCACACATGTGTCTCTCTTGTGTAGTGAATGAGACAGATGTCCCATGGAAAAAATGGTATGTGACCATGTAATTGCATTGCAGTCCAGTTGTTCAGCACACTCCTAGTGTGACTGTCCAGTGTGTAGTAATTCTATGTCTGGTTTTGAAAAGCCAAAGACAACAGCAACAACGTGCCTTGTTGCTATGTCAGCTTCCCCACGTACTCATATATTATCAGTAGCAGAACTTGAAATTTGACCTTTCAGTATTGCAACCGAGACTTGACCACCTGAATTTCTGGCTGTTGCTGTTAGGGGGCAGCTGGATCCAGGTGCTGGCTTTTGTTGGTTGGGTCAGAGGACTCAGCCCATCTTTTCCTTCTCTCCCATAACTGGAAGGCTTCAGAGTATGCTAGAGGCAAGTCATGTCATTTTCAGAGCTAATGATCTTATTCTGATGCCAATGGCTGTATTCTGGGTTGTGTGACAAAGGGCTGGTGGCTGCAGGCAGGTGGGAAGCCCAGAGCAAGAAGCAGGAGGCCACTCTCAACAGAGGCGTATCGAAATCACAACAGAAGAGGCCTCTGTAAAAACATGAGAGAAGATGGGTACACAAAACTAAACAATACTTCTGTTTTTTTCTCACATTCTGTTGTTTAAACAAGAACTGTAACTTGTAGTTTAGCAGAGCTGTGATTATTCCACAGGTTTTAAGGGGTGTGTTTTAATGTGGCACAGGCCACGGCTTGCCAGTACCACTGAAGTTGCCGTCTTCATGCCTTCATAAAATAGCTGATGCTTGGGCTTAGCAAACAGAGGTATTTCAGAACTCACTTCAGCAATCGTTCTGTAGGCCACCAGTTGGCTTGCAACAGATGAAGCTGAGTGATCAAGAGTTTGTGGCTGAAATTGGACCCCTGCACCCGAAGCATGCCATAGGCATGGGTTTCTGTTTCATTTGGAGTTGTTATGAAGGATCATAGAGTTTAATAATTTGGTATCTTTTGTTCAGAACCTGATCAACTGCTGGGCATGGTGAAACTGCCCATCAGTATAGATGACCTTTAGAGGTTGGTCCACGTGTCTGTATTGATTGACCTTTCCTTGAATTTTTTTAATTATTTTTTTCTTGTTGTAGCCTAAGCATTCAAGCTTTAAACTTTTCTGGTGATTTAGAAAAATAGAATAAATCATAGTCTTTAATCCTCATGAGGAAAGTACTTTAAGTGTCAGTTTTATTAAGGACTGGTTTCTTTTTGCTGAAATATCTGAGCTTTGCAGAAATTTTGACATGATCAATGCTGTTTCCTTTCCATTTTCTAAAAGCACTTTAAACTTTTCCTTGTGACACCGATTTCAAAATCTTCATTCAGGATTTCTCATTGAGTCCTTTGCTCCTTTGTGAAGTTGCTGACAGCTCAACTTTGTCATAAATTATATAATGTAACTAATCTGCTGCGTCCCTTTACACACCAACTATGTGAAGCAGTCAGGGAGTTGTGATGAAGTACCACCAGCTGTATACAGCAGGTAGGAGAGTGTTGTTCATTGTTAGAGAATTCTGCTCCACAGTTTTTGCTTTTCAGGGACTCAGGGACTTTGAGTCATGATTTTGGTGGTTTCCTCTTGAAAAACTGGATATTTTGCACAGCCTTGATACTGCATAGTAGCTTTAAAATAAAGGATGGGAGAGAAAAAAAAATCTAGATAATCTCCTCTGTGAAAATTAAGCATTTGACCAATGTAGCAATTGAGCCTCTGTTTATGAGTGCGTTTTTGGTTTGTGCAGAATAAAAATCTCAGAATGCAAATATTTGCTTCTCCTACTGTCAAGTATTAAGTTTTCTTTCATAACAAGAAGAATCTGGGAGCTTCTAGTTTATGTTAAGCCTTTCGTCTTCAAACTGGGGCAAAACTTCATACATATGCTTAGACTAAGGCAACTGACACCTAAAAAGCATAGAATATTTTGTGCTGGAAGGAACCTTTAAAGGTCATCTAGTTTAACCCCTCTGCAGTGAGTAGGGACACCTTCCACTAGGTCAGATTGCTCAGAACCCCATCCAGTCTGACCTTAAATGTTTCCAGGAATGGGGCGCCCACCACCTCTCTGGGCAACCTGTGCCAATTTTTCACCACCCTCATAGTAAAAAATGTCTTCCTTATATCCAGTCGAAATCTACCCTCTTTTAGTTTAAAACCACTACCCCTTGTCCAGTTGCAACAGGCTCTGCTAAAAAGTCTGTCCCCATCTTTCTCATAACCCCCTTTAAGTATGGAAGGGCTGCTGTAAGGTCTCCCTGGAGCCTTCTCTCCTCAAGGCTGAACAGCCCCAACTCTCTCAGGCTTTCCAAATAGGAGAATTTCTCTAACCCTGTTCTTTTTGTGTCCTTCCTCTGGACCTGCTCCGACAGGTTCATGTGTTTCTGTGCTGAGAACTCTAACTGTCAGTAGGTGCAGAATAATGGAGCTGTACAAAGCTGCCAAACTTAGATGAGCTGAAAGAAAAGCTTTATTTCTAAAGATACACAAAGGGAATTACATAAGCTGTGACTGATGAGGTGTGTCTGAAATGCTGACACAGTTATCAGGCGAATGGCATTTCATTCCTCTTGCCAGTGATGATGGAGGCCTGCTTGGCATTAAAACCTACAGAAGCTGGTCTGCTTGGAAGTATAGTTTCCTCCTTTTTAGGAGGCAAAATAGGAAACAAGAATATTTTACTCCCATGAAAATACCTGCTGTATATGGAACAGCTGTCCATCAGTTCCTACCCTTAGAGTCAGTAATGGGAGCCAATAATCTTAAGACAATATTTTCCTTTTTTTGTTTCTACCCATTTTACTTACAAGCTTCAGGCTCCCTTTTACATCATGGAGGTGAGCTTACAAAGAAGTTGTGATGCCTTTTGTCCCTATGAATCTGGCAAAAATTCTTCTAAAACCAAGAAAACGTGCAGTACAATATCTTTACTCCTTACTGTGGAGCTTATACTGGATGATCCAGACTTTTTGGGTGGATCTTGTGCCCAAAAACTTCCACAATCATCAGCAGAACAGAATTAGGTATGTAGTCCATAAAATGTTATATAGAGAAGGGTAGGTGTGCTGCTCTTCATATGGGACAGTATTTTTATCTGCTATTTTTCCTTTAAATGGAAAATGGTGTGATAAATCATATATTTAATGAAATTTAAAGTCAGTAAAAGTCTGAATGAAATAAAATGAAACTATAAAAGAAAAAAAGGTGAGAGAAAGGCAAAGATATGACAAATATATAGAGAGGGGGAAAACAATCCCATTTTGATTGTAAAAAGGATTATGTATTATGATGGTTATTTGTACACACAGAAATAAATACCAAGGCTTAGGTTCTATTTAGCTCTTTAGGGCAATTGAGCTAATCTATGAATAATGACCCAGCATCAAACTAGTGGGTTCTCCTAACATCTGTCATTGAACCCTGCCCAAGATATTTGGAAGCAGAACATAAAAAATGAATGTCATCTGACAGGAGCCAGATCACTACCAGAGTTAAAATAGCCCTGGACATGTAGTTCATGATGTGTGATATGTATCCATTTACTGTGGGTGTTGTAGTGGTGAGGTGGTTTGAACTAACAACCATGCATCACATACTTCAGCACTCAGCTCTTGGGTCACACATAAAAGATTATATGTTGCAAAGACATTTAACTTATATTTATGTGTAATATTATGAGATATGCAGGATTTAGATAATCACATTGTTAGTTATTGTCTGAGTATCATAGCAGGCATAACAAAAGCATATTATTTGAGTGAGGTCACTTACCCCTTTTCTTCTTTGATGTAATCCTATGGTAGGTTGAGATATGTATTATATTCTGCATTTGAAAACCATGCACTTACATTTGTAAATGATGCCATAATAACTTTAAGAGTTTCTCTTATAAGCAAAAGTAGTGTTTGGTCGAATTATAAATGATAGCTTTTAAGTCTCTCTACTGTTTTTTCTACCAAGTTGCGTCGGTCACCACTGTTGTTTAGTGAAGTCTCTGCCTTATAGAGGATTGCAGTAGGAGGCTTCAGAGTTGCAGAAATAATAGAATAGGATGTACTGAAATGGAAATGAGGACAACAATCTTATAGACTGAAAAAAATCAGTAACAAAGGACTGGTTTTGTTTTTGTTATTATCTCATGTAATCACAGCTGATTCTTGTAGTTATTTGTTGTCTTTCATATGTTTCCTGTAATTTCAATGATACTTTTACAGTGTCCCACATCTGATGTCATTTCACACATCAAACTTCTGTTTGTCTTTTTGCATCTTTCTTTGTCAAGTATAATCTGATATTTTCTGAAATGCTATGGGATGCCTTTTCTCTTTCAAAAATAGAATCTTGACCATATTTCTGATTTCCTCCCCTCCCTTCTACTTTTACTCCAAGTAGGTGCTCAAATTCAGTGTTTTATGTATTAAAATATATAGCTAGTGTAAAAGCTCAAGTAAATACTGAAGCTGTATGTTCCATGTTTGCAATAGGATCAGGCAGAAACATCTTGTATGTTGTGTGTTGCAGGGTTCAAAACCCACTCCAATTGGTTCAAGTAAGCTCTTTTAATGTTCATTTTATTAGGTGAAACAGTATCAGGGTAATATTTTCTAATATTTTTCTGGTTCATTGCAAGGTGCATCAAAATCAAAGAAAGCCTTTCCACTGAACTTCAACTGAAGTTGGACCTGTTTGCTGGCTCCGACAGTATTTTGTGATGGTCACATGTAATAGGCTTTACACCTTAATATGTTTTCCTTAAGAAAATATTGTGCAGGAATTAGTATGACTTGAACTTCTAGGTAGCTAATAAGAAAATAATCTATTTTGTGTGTGGGAAGTCAACACAGTGCCTATATGGGGAGAAGATGTACGTGATGTCTATGTAAAGTCCTATGTGTGTCGGAAAAGTCACCACTTTGTAAGAAAGCATAGGAAATGGAGAGATATCACAGGTCACGAGTTTGTATATTTAGGTGAGGAAAGCTCTATGCTGGTTTTTTGGGGCTGAGTCAGGAGCACACCAGGCTTCTGTCTGCTCGCAGCACCTACCATTTTAAACAATATAGGCCTGGCCTTAATTTATGTCTGTTAATCCTGTTACTCCACCTTGATGTCCTCTTTGTCTCAATGTTAAATTTTTTTGCTTCATCGTGCCTGCTACGGTTGCAAAGCATCTAAAGCCAAGTTCATTAGCCTTTTCTAAGGTATGTGAGTAAGCTATGTACACAAGAATACCCCAAAACCTTTTTTAAGGTTTTCAACTTATACGTGTTTTGAACATCTTCATGTCTGAGCACCTTTGCATCTGTTTTGGATTTTAAACCACTTGTTAAGCTTTAATGATGGTGAAGTGATTTCTCTGCCATTCTTCCTATATTTTGTCAAGTTTCTATATCTTTTAAAGATTTTTCATTCTAAAATTTTCTGTTTTCTTTAGGGAACAGCAGTATTACAGTCTGGAGTCTTACCAGCTACATCAGGTAGGAGTCATTTAGTTATTTGCTTTGTTAAAGGATAATGTTTAAATCTCAAACTGTGATAAGAAAAACAGATTTATGGAAGCAGAACTAAAGATTATATTGAGAGATATCCTGTTTGTGTTTGGTTTTGCTGCTGCAATTCATGACTGGCAATTATGAAATACATTATAATCTGTAGTAATTTTGGTTGCAAGGATTAATATGTTTGTTTTTTCCTTCCTTTTTTTAATCTAAAGAGGTTCAAGGTTATCAGTTTCTATATGAAGCTGTTTAGTGATTTTTCTACTTACATATTTGAAGAACACCATGAAAGTGTTCTTTTGAGGCTATATTAACACCAAAGGGAAATTTGATTTATATGTGTATAGCCAGTTTTCTAAATAACACAAAACAACAGGAATGTTACCAGAGGCAACACAGAGATGCTTCTCTCATGTCATTGGAACTACTGATTGACCAAAAAAATCACTAATGAGAGGACACTGAGTATCTGGGTCTGGAAAAATTGTTTAGGCAAAGGTAACAGACTGACCATCTTTGTGTTGTAGACCTTCCTATCAGTAAGATGTGTTGGGCATCTGAGTTCCCTGCCTAATGTAGCCAAACTGGTCTGGCACCTTTGAATTATCACTTTATGCCAAAAATAACATATCATAAGCATTTGGTTTTGTGTAACATCTCCATCTTAGTCTTTGAAGAGATCTGGGAAAAGAATTTGGTTAGTATCTTAAATACCTTTACGTTCCTTAATATATTCCTTGCCAGACAATTCATCAGATCCATTAAATTTCATAGGTTTCCTGCTTCCAATAGACATAGAACAACAGCTCTTTGTACTTGAGTTTCTTTATTACTTTTAAAAACCTTGTTAAATATGTAAAGCAGTGTAGCTGATTGATACTTGTGTGAACAAATCCAGTAAGATATCTAGGATCAGGAGGTGTCTCTGGAGAAGGTTTATAGAAAACTCTGTTCCTTTGTCTATCTTAGCAGGAGAAAATCCAGAAGCATTTAGCAGATCTTGTTTCTAGTTATTCCACTCGAGTCAGTGGAATTACTCTTGATTTATAGAGGTGTAGGTAGGATTTTATCTTTCCCTCTGGTACTCAGATTTCAAGTCTTCTAATCAACCCAAGGAAACCAGAGCACTTATGATTAAAGTGTGTGTAAATACCGGGAAACCAGTATGTGGTGGGCACAATATTATTTCTGTATTAATTTCAGTGTCAAGTTAATTATGGTTGTTAACAATTATGGATGAAAAAAACTTAGTCTATTCACACATATGAGAGAGTTACCTGTTTTGAGAAAACCTATCATTAAGTAAATTGGAATTGTAGAAATGCAGGGCAGCTTTTTGTATCAACAGAAAGAGAAGTACAAGACAAGACATTTAAGTAGGTGGGTTTTCCTTCCTGATACATTGGGAAAATATTGTGTGAGAAAAGAATTGAACACTTATTGGAATAAGTATAAATGCTTAAGGCAAATGCAGCATTTAAAGCCAGTGACTGAAGTTTTTAGCTATCTTTGTGAGGTTCCATCTCTCAGATGTTCTAATACAAGTACAACTTTATTCTTCAATACTACACTATGTTTCAGAAAAAAACAAAAGAAACTGAAGCTTTCTCTGTCTCATTGCATTTTTCTTGTCCTTAGGTATTTAAAGTTTTTTCTTTTATATGTGTGAAGATTTCAAGTATAATTGAACTTGGTATTGCAGAGCTTTCAAAATAGTTCTATAGTCTTTGACTCTTAAATCTAAGCAGTTAACTGAAGGTGCCAGGATGCTGAGCAGTCATTCACACAGTTCTGTTGGACTAAACATCATTAGAACTTTTCTATGTTTCTCTATTATGAAAGGCTATTATCCATTGTTGAGGATAACATAAGGGCACACTAATTTGAGGTAACTACTTTCAAAACCTGTCTTATACATGGCAAGATACCTCTACTACCATGAATGATGGTACAGTGACCCAATGGCCAGTTATATGTTTTGCTAGTGCAGCCATTGACTTAGTCACAAACATGTTTCTTTTTTATCACAGAGAGGACTGTGTAGTATTTTTATTCAAGTAACTGTAGAATGCAAACTCATTCCTCCCTGTGCTATAGGTGCCCACATATTCTATGCAATGTTTTTGGTCTTGAGTATTTCAGTTCTGTAGCAGGACATGGAGTTAAAGAGTCAGGATCAGTTGTTTAAATATTTTTCAGTTTATTGGTAGTGAATGTGGGTGATGATATTCTCTTTCTAGTTTTAGTTACATATGCTGAGCAACAGCCTTAGCAACTGTAGAGAAATGTGTTTAATTCTAATGGCAAGCTGAAAAGTGTTCATAAATGCTGCAACAATTCTGAATTGTATTTCTAGATGGAAAAAAACAAGGTGTGAATAATTTATTTCTGGTTTAAATAATTTGGTTGGCTTTGTTATAAATAATATAAATATTGATTAGAAAGAGAGACTGAATTAGATTACTTGTGTTTGTAGGAGAAATATTCCCATTGTTATTGTAGCTTTGTACTAGATCGAGGTAAGGGATTCTTTGGAGTTGTATGATGTGAGAATGTGTGCTTTTAAGTATAATAGGCTGCATTTATAGTTATAATGGACCTTAAAATACTATGACAGGATAGAGGTTCAAAAATATGATTCAGATTTCCTGATTTCTGAGACTGCTGAGTTCTGGAGGCACCTCAGTTTGGTACACTTTGTGTGAGAATTTCTCATAGGACCTTTACAGAAATTCTTATGTCTGCTTAAGAAATTCTGTAGTTTGATCTTGTGATTGCAATTTCAGAGATACGTACATAGGTCTTTTGCTCAGGAACTGCTTGTATATTTCGAATTAAGGGATCACGAATGAGATGCACGTTCAGTGCTGAGAGGTGAAATGAAAGCATGTTGCTTCCCCAAATGGTGGTATGAAGAGCTTGTCAGTATCTTCATTATCTTTCTGGTACTATAAATCAAAGTATTGTAGGAAAAACAGGGCTGAAGCTGTCGTGTAACTAGAGCCTTTGCCCGGAGGTTTGGATGTACTTCTGTGTGTATGTCTGACAGGTGTTTAGCATGTTCTGCAATGAGACTCCTTAATGCACCTTAAATAATCCAAAGTCCTTTGCTATTCTTACATTAAGAATGTATTTCCTAGCAGCTGTGCTGTTTCTCATTGTGGTTTAGGCCTTTTATTTAAATCTTGTTCTCCTTTCTATTCCATTGCAACAGCTTAGCTAAGGAACCTCCAGCTCTTACTTAAAATATTCTCCTTCCAAATGATTGTATTTTTTCAGTTGAGTAGAACCATGTCAAAGCAATCCTCTTTTATGAATGATGTTTAAACCATGAGGCTGTTTTGTGTGGAAGGGAAATGCCACTATTTCTGTCCTTAATTGCCAACCCGCTCCATGTGAACTGAGCAGTCTGAATCCCAAGACTCCTCTTTAGAGAAGCTAAGTTGAGAAGTGGAGTGGCTTGCAGAAGTGCTTAGAGACACTCTGCAATCCCTGGAGAAGCCATTTCATGCCGGCTCTATGCACTGCATATCAGAAACTTTTGTCCCTTCCCAATTCCCACAGGGAAACTGGTTACCTGGTCATTCCCAGGAGCCAGGCCCAACCCAGAGTATTTCAACACTCCAATTAAACATCTGTAGTGGGAGGTCTCATCTCCCTGTACTTCTGTGTCACAGGCTCTGGCTTTGCAAAAGTCAACAGTCGAATGGGCAAATAAGTTAACAAATATCCTCCCATGGAAGCAGCCACTTTACTATTGTTCTGTGACTCATAAATTATCTCTCTTCTTTTCAATTTTTTTTTTGTTTTCCACAGGAGCAAATTCATCAGCATTGCAACAGACACTCTTGCTCTCTGACAGTCACTTTGCTTGTAATACCAAACCTACACAATGCTTGATAGGAAATGTTCTGAGAGGATGAATCAAGGAATAAACATAAAACAATGTTGTGGATTGGAATTCAGCTGCAATGTCATCTGAATTCTGATTATGAACGTTGTATGTCTATTAAATTGTTCTTAGGTAGATAGGGACTCAAGGCATGAAGACAAAAAGAAAGAATAAAATTAAGTATATAACAGGTGATAGGTGCTGAAATTACGTCAGCTGTCTGACAGCTTATCTTTTATGATGGAAAAATACGCTTATTTTTGTGCATTTTTAAAATTTTTTATTGCAAACCTATGCAGCCTGATACTTCTATTCCAAGCTTAGGAGTAAGTTTTCAAGGAATTAATTGAGAGCAATGAGAAAGAAGAAACTGGGCCATACCATGGTGGTTATTGTTGTTTAGGTTGAAAATAATTTATAATTCACAATTTTTTTCAGGAGACGTTGTCAGCTCTTCAGATGTAGGAAGACCAAATGCACTCTGATATTTTTATTGAGCCAGTAAAGGACTGTGCTGAGCAGTGGCCACCATAAATATGTAATGTCATACCTTATAGGGCTAAACACTGTAATAGAAGAACATCATTATAATGAGAAACTGATTAATAAAACCCTGTCATAATGTGACATGCTCTTTCTTGGTCGTGTTTTATTCTACAAGTGCACTCAAAATGTAGCGGAAGAAATACAGATGCTCTGAAAAAGCAAGTGGATTAAAATACATATTGCATTTACAAGATAAACCTTGACTTTAATGATTGTCTGAATTACTAGGGGCCTTTCCCCGGGAGGGGAAAGGAAAAAGTCACTGTGGTAAAAACCATATATTGGTGAATGAGCCAAATGCTGCTGCTTCATCCTCTGCGTTGAGCAGATCCAGTAGGTTCCTGTTCCCTCTTTTGGGGGTAACAGAAGGTGGTAAGTTCATGCCACAGTGACCCTCTAGTCCTGTCTATTCTGTGTTCCTGTTTTGCTTTCCTGTGCCTTCTCTGGCACTGAAATCTGGGGAAATTACATATCCCAGTCTTCTAGAACACAAAGGTGATTATTTCAGATTTTTTTCCATTAAAGAAACACATTATGTGAACTCCATTCTTGACCAGTGTAGATCCTGAGCTTTAGATGTATGTAAAGCAGCTTTGAGGGTATATTTTTCAGAAAAGCAGACACCAATTTAGACCCTCTGTGATTCTCTTAAACACATTAAACAGGCATCTTGGAGGAGCAATATTTGAACAGTGTGCTTGAAAACATTTCTGATTTTGAGTGATTCCACCCCTTCTGAAGTGCTCTGTTAAAGAGACAGGAGGCATTTCTGAGTATGGTGAAATCTGTAGAGCAAATAAGTTTTTTAAAGTATCCCCTTCAGCTTTTCTGTATTGCAGATAATGCCATTTGTACTGCAGAAAATATATGAAATTACTTTGAAAATTAAAGAGGACAAAGAGGGAAGTTTTGTAGGGCAAATATACAGCACCAGGAAGTCTTTTATTACATTTACATGGAAAAACCTCCTGGTGTACTTGCAGTATTTCTCCTCTCAATCAGTCGCTCTAGCCTTCGGATGCTCTTTCAAACAAGGTATCTGTTTTCAAAGGAGGAAATGGTAATGGAGTGGATCAAAGTTCTTCATAATAAATGTAGTTTTAATTCAACAAGAAGCAGGAATTTTTCACGGAATGTGGTGTTGTCTTCTGTCCTGACTCCTTCTCAAGAAATTTAATAGCCCATACCTGAAGAGTCTGTGACCTGTTCCATGAAGGCAAAGTAGAAGCTGGGCAGTGAGAAGTGATCTCTTGGTAAATGCAGTGTAGCGTTGCTTGTGTCTCCTCACTGGTCACAGAATGATAGGTCACAAGATTTGAAAATAGAAACTGTCTGGGCTCAGTGTATAGAATATATTCCATCTTCCCTCTAGTTTTTTATTTTTTTCGTGGCTTTTTCTTGTAGCACATATGCTGTAAACTGTTATGCTTATTTTTGAAAAGTGGGCATAAAGCAATGACTGTAAAGTTAGAAAAATATTTCAAATATTTCAAATAGGGATTGTCTTCATTGAGCTACATCAGACTTTTGACTCTAATCATATGTAGGAATGCAAAATATTCTGCAGATTATTTTAATTTTGTCACATTTTGAATATCTTCTTCCTCTTACACATTGAGGAAAGGAGAACTGAAATAGCTCTCATGATGAACTACTCAGTTCTGACAAAGACTTGAGCAAGTCAGCCTCATAGAACTAGGTGGCAGGGGAAACTGAAAAAAATATTATTAATAATCCCGTGTAAAATGAGAAGAATGATAGAAGGGAGAATCTGTTTCCTACTGGATACTTTATTTGCTCAGAAAATTGTCTTGCTAACTTGCTTGTTCCATTCCTGCAAGTTTTATCCGAGGAGTCATAAATAAGAAACAAACCAGTTTATATGGTAGCTGTAAAGAAGGAAGAAAATATCTAGGTCGATCTCTGTTACATGTGTTTATACAACACAGTTCAAAGCTTTGAAAAAATTCCCTGAGAGATTTGACTATGTAAATATTTGTTAGTTGCCAGATTTGAAAGTGCAGAAAATGCAACAGGTCAAATCCTGAAACGTTAACATAGTTCTTTTAAATAAGCTCTGAATGGGAAAATTTAAACTTGACCATAAATGGATTGGAATATCTTATTATTTTAAATCTCCTTTCCTGTCCTGTGTGCTCTTTACAAACCCTAAAAATGTTGCTTAAAAATCCACATTTCCACTGGAATTATTTCTGTTGAATTGCAATGATTTTTTGAGGGAGAAAAAAAACCTCACCCCACACTTGCTTTGTGATGAAGCTGGAATTAGCCTAAGGCTGTAATCTTTCTTCAAAGTAAGGTAAGGCTTTCGGCTTCATAAAACATATTCTGACATTCTTAATGCAGAGATAGGATGCACTGGGTGAGAAAAAGGAAGATCAGTTACAGAGAAAATATAAGTAAATCAGCTACCCTGGGGCTGTCCTATTTTTACATTTATTTTTATCAGCAGTCTTGTTAAAAACAAAATTTCAAATAGCATTTTTAGTGGTTAAGTCCTCACCAGAGTGTGTAAAGGTTCTACAATCTGATCTCATTTATTAAAATACAAAATCAGCTTCTCAGTATGGCATGCTTTAAACTTGTTTTTTGTAGCCTTGGATTACCCCATATATGCTCTTATGTACACAAAGACTACAAACTAAAGGTTTTAGTTCAGCTGTGAACTTCTGAAATAGGTTTTTATTATTTTTTAATCCATTGTCCTCATTAAGTGATATAATCTGTATTTTTCTAGATTTATTTTATTAAACTGTAGGATTCATTTTACAAGCCTGGAAATTCTTAGTTTTAGGAGAAAAAAAAATATGTATACTTTATACAGAAGAAAAAAAAAGAAACTGACATTTTCTTTAGATTCCCAGGCCATGCAGTTTTCTTAGGTATTTCAGACTATTTATTTTACATGATTTCTCCCTGTTACATAAGAACTGTGGTAATTTTTGGACGCTATTTTAAAAACAATTTGCAGAGAAGTGTCTCACCTACTCAGATTCAGTTTAGAAGAGTATTATTTTTATACCTGATCCCCAGCACCCAGCAGCACATGGCACAGCCGCTCTGTCAGCAGTGGCAGGGTTGCTCATAGGCACAGCCTCCTATCTGAGTTCTGTTCAGTGCCATCTACTTGTACAAGAAGTTCCCTCACAGTTATTCATGTGAGGAAGTAAGTGCCACTCAACTTGATTAAGGTGCTCACAGTGACAGCAGTGGAGAGAAGAGATGCAGGGCTGGATGGGGGTAATGCTAACTCAACAGGAAGGTGTAATGCTGATTAGTAAATAAAGAAGGAATGTGTGCATGTAGACAAAGCACATCACATGTGTACCACACTGTAGGTTTCTGAGTTGCTAGCTCTTGTTTCCTCAAATTTTCCTAATACTCCACCTGGAACATCTTGGGGATGGTCCTGTGCAGGACCAGGCTAAGACTGGGACTCTATGGTCCTTGTGAGTCCCTTCCAACTCAGCATATTCTGTGATTCTCTGATTCTATGAATCAGACTGGGGAAAGGAGACTGGCTGTGCCATCTGGCATGTCTGTGGTAAAGCTTTCCTGGCTGTAACACTGAGAAGGTGTTTCACAAGAGCTGCTATGACCTGGATTCAAACCCCACGGAAGCTTAGATCCTTTGTGTACCCTTTCCCCGCTCCAGTTTATGCTTGTCTAAACACGGGTGGTGAAGCATGATACAGTTGTTTTCATTCACTTCAATAAGTTTTGGATCCAGTCTGATCAGATTTTAATGAGCACTTTAAATTTTGTTGTTGCTAAAGCTATGGATTGCAAAGGCAACTCCCCACTCAGTTACAATGACTAGGAATTCTCAGTGAAATTTTTCTAGTTGCTTCAAAAACATCTACTGAAAATGCTGATGCACAGCAAATACCTAATAATAGCAACAGCTATTTAGATTTAATGTGAATCTCCATCTTTAAATAAGGTGGTGCTTCTGTCATGGCAGCTTCTGGGTCTTTGAAAGTGCATAGAGGGCACAGTCTCCAAGCTGGTAAGTAAAAGTGATTATGAGGTATGTGTGTGCATGTAAATTTAAACTAATTTAAACTTAAATTATTTTAAATATCAGAAAATATTGAAGGTAAAGTATGATTTGATTCCCTATTGTAAGGCTTATGTATTTCTTTGGGCTTTTTTTGCTTTGCAGAGCTTTTGTTAGAAAGGCACTGACAGATGGGATAAGTTTAGAAGAGGCAGTGACAGATGAGATAAGTGTCAGAGTATAAGCAGTAATCTTATTCACAGTGGTAAAATGCTGACAGCACCTTAAAAAAGGGCACCCACAAAAAAAAACCTCGCCTCAGGCCATGAGAAATCCTGTACCCTAATAATGATATGCTGAGAAAAAAACCCCACTACATTTATTTATACTTTTTCTTGATAATGGATAAAAAGAACACTGCCAGCAGATAAAATTATGTGTGTTTGTAATACAAAATTAATTACAATGTGTTCATTCTATGGACATAGCATTTTTGCTTGCCTTGTTTGAACTGGCGTGGAGTCTAAGATCATGAAGAAACCTGGGCAACTTTTTTCAGCTTAGTGCTCATGATGATGTTGTGCAACCTGGCTTCTTGTAAAGATGATGATTTGCACTTGGAAAGCAAAGTTATCTTTGGAAGGGCTAGTTTAAACATTTTCTACAGAGCTTTGTCAGAAATCAAGAAGTTATCCATCATGCTGGAGGTGGAATTTTAACAAGAGTCTTCCAGATGCTCCCAAGATCACCCACGCACTGCTCCCTGATTCATGTGTTCAAGATAGCTCTGCTCCCACATCCATGTACAGCAAAACCCACTGTTGACTTCAGTGGCCTTCAGTGTGAATACTTGTAAAAATGTCCTGAAGTTTATTTCCTGGTGTTACATTCATTAGAAAATGCTGGCATCACCACTACAGAAAAGTCAACACTAGCCACTGTTTCTGAGATTATTCTGTGTGATTGTTTAGTTTAGACAGTTACAAGTCAAACCCAGAAAAGTATATGCTTTGATTATATTGTACAAAATCCTAAATCCAAAGCCATTAACAGTGTTCCTGTATTCTAGGTCCTAAAGGTGGATATGAGATGCTAACACTTCCTTCAGAACCTGGAACTCCAACTGGCTCTGAGGGACCTGGTGAGTACAGATTTTTGCAGTCAGTTGCATCAGAGGACACTAACACCTCCAGTTTCTTTTTCTTTTCTTTTCTTTTTTTTTTTTTTTTTTGTTTGTTTGTTTGTTTTGTTTTGTTTTTGTTTTTTGTTTTTGTTTTGTTTAGATCTCTTTTAAGTGTTTATTTTTGAAGTGTTGCCCTTTGAACATGTCACCTTTACGTACATTCTCACAAACACACTTTGTACTGTATTTCTGTTTTATTTATTGTGCATTTCTGAGAACAGTGCCTATATTGGGTAGAAAATATGAACAACACTTGCTAAAAGAAAGGCAGTTTAAAATATAATTTTCTTCTTCCCTCCCCAGTTATACTCTTCCTTTTGTTTCCCCATCAGGTCAGGGCCACTGAATTTTCAGCTTTACTTTTCTCCTGTTACTTGCTTAACTGTCTTTTTTGATTTCCCCTTTTCTCTTCAAGAAATCATGATATTCTACCAATTCTATCATATGTAAGCATGCAGAATGTTGTAACCATGCATTTTCATCTGTTTTTCTTTCAAATTCTCCTTTCACAATGATCTCAAATATTGGTCTTCTGAACCCTCTTATGAGCATCTTGTGCTTCTATCCACCCAGAATGGACTGCTGAAAGCACTGTCTTTGTCCATGGCTCTCTGTGTGGGCCTTGTTTTCTTAGGAGGAGCTTTTGACTCTCTCGTGCTTGCTAAATAAACCTTTATCTTAAAAAAACTATGAGCCAGTTTTTAGTGTCTAATAAGCTTTTGGTTTTTCTCTGAAGGAAAAATGAAATGCAAAGTATTTCTATGTTTACAAAGAAAGCACAGTTTCTATTAAGACAAAACTGACTGAACAACAGAAGACTTTTCCTTTCCTTCCATTCCAATTTCCAAACTTTGTTCTTGGTTGTTTTTCTTTTTCTTCTTCCCACTTTGAGAAGAATGTTTGGCTGTTGCCAAGGGCTTCTTTTTTCTGTGTGTTTCTTTTGTTTTTCTTGCACAAAGACCTACCAATTAATACAATATTCTCCATATGTGGCTTTTTAGTTCTCAGGAAAATCCCTTGTTTTGTCTGGATCAGGTATGATATTCAACTTCCTTAAACCTGTCAACTGTTTAGCTCTATAGAGAAGATTACTAGTTTTCATACTAGCCAGCTTTGAGGATGCTTCACTTAAGCTCCTGCTACATCACTTTAACAGCGTACAGAAAGACTTAAAAAATTAACTTTTCGTTCATGACTCTGTATTAGCCCTTAAGATTGTCATTTGTGATGCAGGTTCTTAGTGGTATGATTCTGCTGAATTCCTTTTGGCACAGCCAGGCTAAATTCCTTTGAAATACTTTAGACAGAATAATTCCTGAAAATGATGTTTAATGAAGATATAAAAATTTCTTCTGTTTGATTCTGCATTGATTTTGCCATTTTTTCCCTAACATCTGGCTTTGGAAAAACAGCTTGAAGTCTGGCTGTCAGAAAACTATTTGTATACTTTATGGATGTTCCTAAATTTTCTTTATGAAAATCTGTGGGAAAATTGGCCAACTTTGCAGACTTTTACATTTTTGGACTGAATAGTAGACTCCTTTGATTTAGACAGCTTAAGCCCGGGGAGATTCAATTATGCTGGAACATGCCCTTACTGTTGCCTAACTTTGTATGAACTATCTCTGCTATTCTGAATACTTCCAAGGAGATGAAAAAGTTTCAATGATTATTTATGGCTGTTGTTGTTTGAATATAAGAAGTCATTCTTCCCTACGCTCTAAAATGCCTTGATATTCTACTGTTTTTCCACTCACATCTCAGTAGTGTCTAAATGGCAAAAGAGAAAAGCAGCAGTTTGGACAAACAAAGTTTTGAGATGAGTTTTATGTGGGGACAAGGAAGGGCTTAATGAGAGAACTTCATGGAAAGAGAGAACCTGAAAGTGATACTATTTTTCCTCTGCACTTCTTTGTCTTCAGCTGGCTTAAGAGCAGAAAGCATTTAAGGGTAAGGACTCCAACTGGACTGGACTGGCAGAAAAGATTAGAATAACTGAAAGTAGGGCTTGAAGAGGTCTTTAGAATTAATCCAATAAACAAAAAAAGTTGTCTCTAAGTCAAAATCACTTTATAGGAGCTATTTCCTGGTAGGTGTTAATCTGTGCCTTTTTTAGAAATTTCTAGAAAACTGTGGAATTTGCTCTAGTGTTCTTATGTGTTTTCCTGCAATGAAAGTCTTATATTACGTGGTCTGTCCCTGCTTGACATAATTCCTATCTTTTTCATTCAGTACAGGAAAGCAGCCAACATTGTCTCCTCAAGCTTGCTTTCCCTTTACTTGAAATAGTTCTTCAGTCCTTTTTTTGGGATATGCTTTCTGAACCTCTAGTGATTTTGGTTGCTGTCTTGCAGATGATGTAGTAGTTTGCATCTTCCTAGAACAGATCACTTCATATAACGTTTCTAACCTAAGCTGGAGCTGGAAACCTTATGAGATAGTGCTGCACATGTTGCTGTTGTTGGGAAATGTCTGCATAGTGTTTATTTTCTGCCAAAACACAGTGAGATCCTGGTCTGTGGTCTTCTGCATAGATCCTGACTTGATCAGTGTGGCTCAGAATCTTTTAGGAATAAACTGTGGTCTTCTCATGCCCCATCTACCACTGAGGAATGTACTGTTTGGCAAGCAGAGTTATTGCTGCTCAATGTTTTCTTTCAGTGTGTTTTTGTATGAAATAGATAATTAGTCATTGCAAATAGATCTAACATGTTATTTATTTTAGAAGGGGCAGTAGGTTATTCAGCTGATGTCCCTACATCAGATCGACCCCACAGTGAGACAGCTACCTATGTTAATATTCCTGTCAGCCCTACTTCCAAAAAACAGCTTCATTACATGGAACTGGAACTTCAAGAACCTAGCACAAGCATAAGAGGTAAGGAAGTCTACAATACTATTTAAACAGCAAAGGATGCAGTAATGCAGAATGTATGGGGCATGGGGAATCCTAATTTCTTATAAGGAGAAGCTGAGGGAGCTGGGGCTGTTTAGCCTGCAGAAGAGGCTCAGGGGAGACCTCATCACTCACTATAACTACCTGAAAAGAGATTGTAGCCAGGTGGAGGTTGGTATCTTCTCTCAGGCAACCAGCAACAGGATAAGAGGACACAGTGTCAACCTTTGCTAGGGGAGGTTCAGGTTGGACATCAACAAGAATT
Source organism: Chiroxiphia lanceolata (assembly GCF_009829145.1). NCBI lineage: Eukaryota > Metazoa > Chordata > Aves > Passeriformes > Pipridae > Chiroxiphia > Chiroxiphia lanceolata. The sequence continues at coordinate 10,505,085 of NC_045640.1, forward strand.
TCTGCACTGAAAGATTAGTCAGGCACTGGAGGTCTTTTCCAACCTTAATGACTCAATAATCTACCCACAGGCTTTTGCTAACTGGTAGTTGAACTCTGGTATGTTTGTGAGGCAGTTCTTTGAATTGGCATCTTTTTTGGGAAAGATTTTTGAGTAATGGTGTTCTATAAGATGTTGCATCCCTTTGACAGGTGCATTGTATATGTGCTCCTTCTCAAGTGAACATTTCTATGTCTGTGGAGTTTGAAAGACAGTAATTTGCTTGTGTTCTCAAGGTTTTCATCCCACGTATTAGGACTAAACTTACTTAAGTTTTCTTGCTTGGCTTCAGAAATGGGACTGTGGGTGTAGCTGTACAGGGCTTGCTCCTGAAGACACTGACTCTGGAGCCATGCAGCAAATGATTAAGAACAGAACACAGTACTCTTCTATCTGCTGTCCATGAGGATGTTTGAAAGTGCTACAAAGAGAAAGCCAGCCCAATTATCTGATTTTTTAAAAAATACTTTGGATTGGGTATTTTACTTCTAATGCTTAACTTGAACAATTAGTACATAAGCATGCAATGTATCTATCATATATTGTCATTTAGAGATGCAGTCCTTGTTACAGAAAGCATCTAATCAGAATCTGGCATTTAATTGCTCACATTTGGTATTGATGGTTTTTCCATCTATAGTTTCCAGCTATTAAGATTTTAGCTTTTATACTTTTAAATTCAGCAATTTTATAAACTTTGAAATGCTAGGATTTTTCCCATTGGAGTTTTTTAAATGTTTATATGGTTTTAGTTAAGTAATTCTAAGCTTCTCTCAGACTTAAAAGTAGTTCTCCTGTTGAAATATTTTATCTTCATTTTAAAGGCAATGAATCAAGGCATTAAGAATGAAGAGTCAAATTCCATAAACTTTCCTAAATGTCAGCCACCCTCTCAAGCTCAAATGGTGCAACTTTGAAAGTGCCTTTAATGACCATAAATACTTTATTTTTTCATATTAAAGTTTTCCCAGCCTGCATCCTGTATGTCTGCACCTATACAGAACTATTTTACTCTAGAGAAGACTGAGCAGCTTTTATCTCCCCTATTGCCAAAAAATGAACTAAAGTGTCATTCTGGTTGAGGCTGAAGGTGGTTGCTCCAGTAAATGTTCACAGGATGCCTAATCCATCCAAAGAAGAACTCTGCCAACTGCCACAAATGTTTTCTGTTCAAATACCAGATGTTGGTCATTTACTGACTGGTAGCTTGGTGATGAAGCCTCATAGAAGTGGGAATGCTGAGTTCAATGATGTCATTTACTGGGAGTAGTAGGAATGGAGATTTGAACCTGGGGCAGAAATGCAAGTGGTTTCATTTGTGCTTATTTGAAGAAAACCTGATAGCTGAAACATGTAGATATACAAAGCACCTCAAAAAGCCTTGTTTAGCTATGGTTATAATCTTACTCACTTTACATAGCTTGCTTTAAGACCAGGCCAAGATCATCCAGGAAATCAGTGGAAGAAGTGTCTCAATACTTAACCCTGTGCCAGTTTTACCCAGGAATATATGAGGGGTAGAGTCTTTTACAGGGTTTCATTTGATGTTTCAGGGAGTGGATCATCCCGGTATGCACAGATTGACATTGCAGCCACCGAGACAGCCCACAAAGTGGGGACACAGCACGCCCAGTGCCGGGAGGAACGTTTGCAGGAGCTGGAGCAGAAGAAGAAAGGGGCTCAGCAGTGACCTGTCTAGGAAAGAACTTTTTGCTCACCACAAATTGATACTAATTCATCTTCCAAAAGATTCACACTAATTGTAAAAAATAGTTACGCAAAATGCTGCCATTGCTTCTTGCATTTATACCAGATTCATTCCAATATCTTGATTCCTAATTGGAAAGCTGGTAGCATGAGGGGTGTGTTTGGTCTTTCTTTTTATTTTAATTTGGTTGAAAAGTCCAGATTTTTTTTTTTTCATATGCAATGACAGATGTAAGTTACCTTTTTCTATAATTCTAAAATCATGTAGAACCTGGAACCAATTTCAGTGTTTATTAAATGGTGGCATTTTCTTTAAAAATAAAGAAATTGAATGCGTGTAGATAAGAGAATGTGAGTGTGTGTGTGGTAAGTGTGCACATATGTTTACATATGTGCATATGTATGTATGTAAACACACATTACTGATAAAATATATGTATATATCTGAGTGTATAAAACATGTAAAACCTCTATTAATATATTAATAGACTCTTACAAAAGCAAGAAAATCCAGTGCCTACTTTTTTGCAGGCACAATTTTGTTCAATTTATATGCTTATTTATGGACATGCTTAACTTTACCTATGGATAATTCAGCTTTATACCTCACCAAGAATCCTCCATCTTTGGTTAAAGTTGCTCAGATTTAAAAGCTGTAGTGTCAGGGATGCATACGTGTGTGCATACAGAAGAGAGCACACAAACAAGTTATTTAATTATGTCTATAAGCCACAGTAATGTGAAGGGCCATTTTGGGTGCTCCTCTTTCTTAAAAACCCGAGATCAAACCATAAGTTTGATTTCATAGCTGCTGAGTACCTGTAATACTTAGCAATTTTTCTGGAGTGGAGCATATGTATCCCTTTGAAAATCAGGCCTCAGGTTTCTCAGATAGAATATTTTAAAATCAGGGTATTAAAAAGAAACATTCACTTTTGAAAATTGAGTCCTTTATATCACAACCCCTATCCCGAATGTCAACCAGCATCAAAAGCAGAGCATCCACATTATGTCTAAAAATTTCATTGAATAATTCTCTGCTGTCCCTAAAAACGTAAAACCAGTTCTGTGTAAGAGGATGATGTCTCCAGAGATGCTACAGAATTGAGGCACAACAGGACATTATCTTGTAAAATAGGTTTAACCATAACTCTGAGGCATCCTGCTTTTGTACAACGAGATTGTGTGATTCAAAACCTGGTTTCCCATGTTGCATTGCCTATGTAATTCTTCTGTTATTTTTATTTGTCCTGATATAAAATGTTATTTAAATAAAATGTTATTTAAATAAAATTTTATATAAAATCCTATGGCAGTGACACTAGACTAACAAGGAAGTGTACTTATGAAGAAAACAATTTTTTTTCTGATAACATATCAGCTTTGGCTTCCAGAAGTTACCAGGAGTGATATCCTGGGTATTACGATTTTTTGACTGTGTCATCTTAAGATCCAATATCACAGCCAAATTTTTAGATATACGTCATAATTTATACTGGTGACTGGAAGTTTTGTGCCAGTGAGGGTTTCATTAAATGACTTAGTATAAGAGATGGGTGTTTGTTTTTGAGGCAGAATTTAACCTATAAATTTATTTGACTGTAGCCTCAATACTAATGTAAAATATCAGAAATCTCTCAAATAAAAAATATGTGTTTGAGAGTTGACAATTTCCATTCTCATCTATCCTGTGCTCAGATGTATATTTCTGTTGATCCACCTTGCTTATTTCTGAAGGGAAAGGAAAAGAAGCATTTCTTATGAGAGTCTAAGTTTAAAAGATTTTTCTTATTTGACAAGTGAACGGGGGTGATCTGCTTTGTAAACACATGCTCAGTATAGCTTGAATGGCCTGGGCTTCCTGAGGTCAGGTTTATTTAAACTGGACTGTTCTTCAGTCAAGGATCCTCCACTGGAGGACTTGCAAGGTTAAATCTCTTGCTATGTACCTATTTATATTTAATATTTAAAATGTGCATACTTTCCCTGATGCATTGAAATGCAGTGTTTTCCATGACAATATATAATGAAACTACAATATTTCTGTTGTAAAAATCTGTTTACCAGGTAAATATATTACCTAGGGTCTCTGCAAAGGCTGTCTTTCTGTATGTTGGTCAAAACTGTTTGCCTTGAATCTGGGACTTGTAGCATGGGTAAGGATTTGACACAATAGTAAAGCTCATCAGGTTGCTGCTGCTGGCCTCACAGAGGAATCACAATTTGAAAAAAAACGCTTTTCAGGTTGAAAAGAGGCTTTGAATCTGTGCGTGCACATGGTTCTCTGTGTACATGTGTTTGTGTATGTCATAGTAACTTCAACTAGGAATAGCTAGATGGCCGTATATAAATTTGCACTAACAGCCTTTGTTAATGTCAACTCAGTTATCCTATGAGGCTTTCCTCAAATGAAGTATGTTACTTTTTAGGCTTCTGTTTCTTTTTTTTTTTTTATGTATGTAGGAGGCTGAAGCAGAAGGAGAAACCATAGTGTTGCAGCTATCAAAAACTGGTTAGTTGTTTTGGTAGTGCCTCCCTGTCAAGTTACAGGGTTGGCATTTCTGTTGGAGAAATTAGAGCTTTCTCATTTGAACAACAGGAGGTCACAGAAATAGAAAACCTTTTTCGTAAATATGTAAAATCACATGACTTCAACTTCCACTAGCAAACTGAGGACAATGGAAATCAAACCATAAGCCTATGAGCAGACTCGTGCTCACCATGTAGCTTCCATGGGTTAACTCTAGTACTGCTGTTAATGTCCAAATAGTTAGGGGTTTATGCACACACCTTGCATAAAACTTGTTCACAAGTGATCTAAAATATAGTTTGTGACTACTATAGGATGCTTCCAGATTCAGAGCTCTTTGCAAAAACCCCCAAAATATCTCCCATAATTTTGAGATAAATGAGACTTTTTGATTTAGCATTCTATCAGAGTCAGATCTCCTCCCGCTCTTACCAGGAATTAATTACCAGAAGAACAAAACAACGTAATGTAGCTGATACTTCTGTACTATGTTCTTGAAGTACATTAACATGGCAGAATTGCTCTTGGTGACATGAAAACAAGCTGTCAGCAAGTGCAGTGTTTGGGCATAAGCATTAGTGTGCTGTGTATGTACCTCTTTCTTTCTGATAGACCTACTCAGTAAGCTGGCACCAAATGTAACTACTGCATCAGTGAGGTTTATGGCATTGCTCGTAGCTGTTATGGAGCATTTTTATATGCAAGTGTCTGGGTGATGGAATTTCTCCAAGGTAACGTGCTGCAGGATGGAGGGCTGGAGTTTGGAGGCATTTAATTGCCCAACAATGCAAATAGTTGTCTGGGTTTTAATAGCACTCCCGACACCTAATTGTGGAAAATGCCAGTAGGTGTCTTTAGGCATGTAAATGTTTGTGAAAATCTGCCCTGAGAGTTGTTTTTAGCAAATGGCTTGGAAAAATTCCTCATTTTTCCTCTCTGCTTTAAACAAAGCAGTTTTAAATCAGTGTCACTTGGAAAGCTATACTTGAATTATGAGTGATTACACTTTTTTGTGAGATGCTGAAACATGCACCCTTTGGTAAGTTCCTCTTCTGGTTTGTCTGGGATAACACACATACTTGCTAAAATAACCGTGGGAGGAATACACAGAATTTCATGAGTTACTGTAAAAGTTATGATTTTTTTTCAGATGACAGTGCTGTTATATTTTTGTGTCACCTTTTCTCTGGGGAGATCCTCAGCTCTCATTCGACCAGTCATACAAACAGTGTTTTGCAATTTATGTTGAAAGGAAAAGTTAATTTAACACCATGCAGCAATAGGAACAAGCAAAGCAGAGTAAGGATGGGAGAGTTAGTAGTTATTAAAAAGAAGTTATTTAAAAAGAAGAGTAAGGAGCAGGTCTGCAAACATTGTCTTTTCAGTGTAGGTGAGTATTAAGTGCCATTTTGTTTAAATTGGTATGGGTTCTCATGGATTCAATTTTATGCTTTCCCCTGACCAGCTGTATCAGCTGAATGGCCACAAATCCATGAGGCCTGGTGGGATTCATCCCAGACTGCTGGAGGAGCCAGCAGATGTTATAGCAGGACCCCTTTCAGTCATCTGCCAAAGGTCTTGGGCACCTGGGGAGGATCCTGATGACTGGAAGCTAGCCAGTGTTATTCCAATATACAAAAAGGGCATAAAGGAAAACCCAGAGAACTACACACCTGTTAGTCTAACCTCAGTTTCTGGAAAGATTATGGACAGGATAATGCTGAGTACAGTTGAAAGGCATTTAATGAACAATGCACTCATCAGCCTCAGTAAACATAGGTTCACATAATTTGATATCCTTCTGCAATAAGGTCACCTGCTCCAGGATGAAGGGAAGGTGGTAGATGTAGGTTTTGTTGCTTTCAGTAAGGCTTTTGATACTTTCCTCACAGCATCCTTCTGGACAAGTTTTCCAGAGCAGGTTCATGGTGTGCTGGGTGAAGTACTGGCTGAGGGGCAGAGCTCAAAGGGTTGTGGTGAATTGGACTAGATCTGTCTGGTGACCAGTCACCAGTGGTGTTCCTCAGGGCTCAATCCTAGGGCCGGTTCCTGTCAACCGGATTGTTTATCAACAATCTGGATACAGGAGTGAATGCCCCATTAGAAGGTTTGCTGATGATACCAAATGGGGGGATGCTGTTGAGTCTCTTGAGGGACAGGAGGCCTTGCAGACGGATCTAAATGTATTGGAGCATTGGGCTATGATTAATGGGATGAAATTTAACAAGTCCATAGCCAGATTCTGTGCCTAGGATGGGGTAGCACTGGGAACAAGTATAAATGGGGAGAGGAGTGGCTGGAGAGCAGGAAGGATCTGGGGGTGCTGGCCAACAGCAGCTCAGTGTGAGTCAGCAGTGAACCCTGGCACCCCAGAAGGAAAACCCCATCCTGGGATGCATCAAACACAGCAAGACCAGCTGGGCAGGTGACCTGTACTCGGCATTGGTACAGCCTCACCCCGAGTGCTGTGTGTGGTACTGGGCCCCACAGCTTAAAAAGTAAGGGAAGGTCCCTGAATGCATCCAGAGAAGAACAACAAAGCTAGAGAAAGGGGTGGAATGCCTGTGCTTTGAGGGGTGGCTGAGGACACTGAGTTTGTGTTGTTTCAAGGAAAAGAGGCTGAGGGGCGACCTCATTGCTCTCTATAGGTTCCTGAGGACAGGAAGCAGAGAGGGAGATGCTTTTCTTCCTGGTACCCAGTGATAGGATGTACTGGAAAGGTTCAAAGATGCACCAGGAGATGTTTAGATTGGACATTAAGAAGCATTTCTTTACCAAGAGGGTGGTCAAACACTGGAACAGGCTTCCCAGAAAGGCAGTCAATGTCCTAAGCCTGTCAATACTTGAGGCACTTGGACAATGTCCTTAATAACATGCTTTAACTTTTGATCAGTCCTGAATTTGTCAGGCAGTGAGACTAGGTGGTTGAGGTAGCTCCCTTCCAACTAAAATATAATATTCTATTTCTGTTTTTTCTGTTTCTTGTTATTCTGTTCTATCCCATCCCATCCTAAAGATGACAGGCTTCAGGGAAGCCTCACTCTGAGGCTTAGGGCAATGATATCAGTTGGTTACTGATCAGTTGCTTATAAGTTTTCTCTGAAAGGCTGGAATATATGTGACAGGATAATACATGTGATTCTTGTCCTGGATTATGATACAATAAATAGATTTATAAGACGGTGAGCGAGTTTAGGAAAGTGCAAGTGACACGTAAACTTTGCATTTAGTAAAAACTTGAGGTTGAGTGAACTTTAAAGCTTGTGAGCTTCCAAACATTTCCCTGCATCAGAGCATCTAGAAATAATTCAAATTTATTATCCCACTGTGTACACAGAGGCGTATGTAACATCACCGTTTTACTGAAATAACACGTGTCAACTTATTTGAGAAATGTGCAGTGTGGGGGGTGGGATCAAAAGCAGATTTAGCATGACAGTAATCTGTCTCTACATTACATTATACTGTTGTGAAATCCTTAAAAAGAAAAATAAATAAATAAAAAAAACCCCTAGCATCTGCTATTGTATAAGTTAAATTTTACTTATCTGTGGGCTGAGCTGGAAATTTATGGACCATTCATATTCAGAAAATAGAGCATATGGAATGTTCAGAAAGGAGCCTGGCCTTTGGATACCAGAGTTTTATTATGTAATGAATCACTCAGATTCCTCACTCCCCGTGTCTCTGCCACATTTGGAGGATGTGCCCCATGGCCTGCCTTTGGCTGCTATAACACTTTATCCTTTTACTACCAACAGCCAGTAATACTAGATACAAATTGGGAAGCACAGGAAAAAATCTTACTGGGAATTTCATGAAATAGGTAGGTGTCAGCAACGAGCCAGAAAGCAGCAGTTGTCCTTTGCCAGCTATTACACTGACAGAAGGGTAGCACCAGAAGAGTGTACGTGTCTGTAAAATGCAGTTTGTGCCAGTACTGGAGATCTGCTGGCATTGTACAGTGTGTGGTTTATAGCAAGGAAGTGGTTTCCTTGAAAAGACCGAAGTTGAGGCTGTGTCCTTGTTCACATAGATGATGTGCTGGTACTGCCTCCATCAGGAATGGAGTAAAACATCAGTATGATTAAAAGCTGGAGTCTGCTCTAAAGGGGCAGACTGCCATGCTCCATGTATGATGGTGTGTCTCATTGTCCTAGCGTCACGTCATGCAAATGGTTCAGGCCTGTACTGAATATGCAATCTAGAACTTGGACAGAATTATCCTCCATGTCTGCTTTTTTCTCCTCTGTGGAAAGTATATGAAAGCTTAGTAAGTAATTTGGATGAAGGATGGTGAGAGCTGGGCCATCCTACGAAATAAAAGAGCCCCCTGACCTGATGTGAAGGTGCACCTAGTTCTGCATTCAGCTATGCCGGTGTCATTTACAGTGGCTGGGATATTTGATAGAGATGGATCAGGTCTACTGAAAGCCCAGGAACTGGTCTTAGATTAATTTTTGCTGTCTGTCCATTTTATGGTGAATGCATGATACTAATGACCATAAGTGATAGCTGTGAGGATGCACTTCCTGCCGTGACTGGGCTTGAAGCCCCAGGTGTGCTGCTCTGAAGTTTGCAGACACTAGATGCTCTTCAGCATGTCTACCTCTGTCCAAGCCTTCCTTTACAGTGGCAACATTTAACATGGTTAGAGCCCCTCATTGCTGTCCCTCTGGTTGGGGAACTGTCAAGGTGCAGGTTACAGCCTGTAGCTGGCCATGTCTTCATGGACTGTGATGGGAACCCTCTCCCTCTGTCCATCAGCCCTGAGCAGTGCAGGAAGAGCCATGTGACCTCCTTCTGCTCTCAATCTCTGCTGTAAGTGGTCAAAGCTGAACTGGGTGAGTCGCTCTGTTCCTTGGTTTGAAGGAGCTGCAGAGAATTCATATTTTTTCTCACTGTAAGTTTCTGGCTAAACATGCTCACTTCTGCTTCTTCTGTGATCCCAGACACATACTGTGGCAGTACTTTGGACTTCTGACTGTCCTAGTTGGTTACACTGGCTATTTTTTTTCTTTCAAAATTTCTAACAATTCCTAAAACCATCTCTGGAAAACCGTGTTCTTATTCTGAATTAATAACGAATCATAAAGGAAAACTTTGTTTTGCAGCTCTGCAGAGAAGGAGGGTCAGTTAGTACAAGACCTGAAACAACTGATCAGTGGTAAGGGTTTAGTGATACCAACAAACTGAGGCTAATGCTAGCATTGCCTAAGACATATGCATCCCAGATAGATCATGGTTATTAGCTGCTCAAAGAATGGCTTGGAGAAGGCTAACTGGAGTCTTCCAGGCTGCAGTTACCAGTGTGGAAGGTGTTCAGACTGTTGGAATGTGGTTTTTGTGTAAGAATCTGTGTCAGTTCAGTACAGATTAGGAAGAAGGTATAATCTGAAAAATTCTTACCAAAACAGGGAGAAACTTGCTGCATTTCCCAGTACCAGCAGTCTGCTCTTGAACCAAAAAGAGCAATATCCCTTGATTCCTGAGCTTTTGCCATGGCACACTCGTCTTTGAGAAATGTCACTTTTTGCACATAATTCTTAACTCTTCTGTTTTCTTGAACTTCAAAATGGAACAATTAAAGGGACACCAATGGAACTGGTATGAATACTATACCCAGGAACTGGTATGAATGAAGACTCTTTACACTGTGACTGGGCATATTTGGAATTGCAAACTTGAGTCCCAGAACCTGGAATCTAATTGGTTGGAAAACAGACTCTTTCCCCATTGAAGGACCATTTAGTTAATGGTTTTGGTTCAGATGTCTTCTTAAATTAGAAATTGAGATTTGAATTTTGCAGTTGAACTAATGGATCCAATGCCAGGCATTGCAAATTACTGGTTTCCATACTCAGATTTTCAGTTCTCGGTGTGTTTATTCTTAAAATAGTGCAGCTCTCTTCTCTCTTTAAACTGCCTGGAAAATTATAACTTTAGAACATTAAATACCATTTTATTTTAGTAGCAGGCTTATTTCAAAGTGATTCAACACTCACTTTGCCTATAGAAATAACCAGGTTAAAGTTACCATAGACCAGTTATTGACAGGCAACCTTTGAGACTGAAATGGTTAGTTTTATTAAAATGGATGTGTGCAGCTTTCTGATAAATTAGCACATCAGTGAAGGAACAAAGTTCACATGTTAAGCATTAATGTCTGTGTACGGTTTTTTTTTTGATTTAGTAGAGTGCTCTTTTGTTGAGCACTGGGAAATTACATGAAGGTTTGGATATGAAAGTGTGTTAAGGGCTATTGATAAAAGCATTTGGATTGCAATCACTGCTGTACCAAATACAGTTCAACTTGAAATATTTACTGTGGAGGAAAGTTTATGAATTTATTTTGGCTGTTCTGGACAGATTTTATGAATGCTTCTATTTTATGCTTTTGGCTACCAATAAAAGAAATCCATACAGTCTTTTTTTTTCCTATATGTTAACATCCTGTTTCCCAATAGGTGCTATATGAATGGCCTGAAATACATGTTAACTGTCTTGTATTAGGAAATGTTGACTTTGGTATTTAGAAGCAGTTTGTTAGATAACACAATGCATATAGAAAATGCAGCACCCCATTCTCAGTTACTAAGGTAGGTCTGTTTGTATTGAAACCAACAATCTATTCTATTTACTGACTTTAATTACTTTATTTCTTCTATTCTCATTAAATACTATGGAAAGAAGAAGTGCATTCAAATATTATTTTAAAACTGCCTGTGTACTACTTACTAGTAGATTTTTGTATGTGAAATGGCACCTTTAAAAAAAAAAACAAACAGGCTGAAACCTTCTCTGAAGTGGTGCCAAATGATGGCAGAGAAGGGCTGTGGATTATGAGCATGTTTGGCAAGAAACATATGAACTGTGCTTTATCTCTGTCTGGGTTAGCCCAGAGCTGAACACTGTACTTGATCCTGGGTTAGGGCCTGCAGAGGAACTCTCAGCAGCCTGGCTCCCAGTGCGATGCTCTGGTTCTGGGCACCGTGGCACGCTGGATTCTGGCTGGGGACCTACATTCTTTCATGGGGTGTAACTTAACTGCATTAGTTCACCTGGACCCATATGTTGAATAAATGACAGAACTGAAAATATGGTGTGTTAGGGCCCCTTCAGCTCCCTTTAGGGTCAATGGAGTGAGCTGGCTGCTGAAGTGAAGCTGCAGACCCTGTGAGCTGGGATTAAGGCAGCCACTGAGATGTGCCTCCTGTCCTTGAACTGCTATCCAGTCAGGGCTCGAAGCCCTTCTGAGGCCCTGCTAAATGCTCAGCCAAGATGAGCTAACAAGGCAGCCACGTTCTGGAAGCTAAGCTGGTTTCTCTGTCTCTTGCTTTCTATCACCTTCTGTGCAAAAGCTCTGTTAACCCTGGCTTGAGGGAACTCCACAGAGAGAGCTGGGCACGCAGCAAGCAGGAGAGCCCAGCCAAGGATCCTGCTTCTACCAGCTCCCGAGCACTGAGATCCCTACCTGCAGGAACTGGATCTTAAAAGGCACATGGTAACTCAGCTCACAAAATGTAAATGATCTCTACTTGGTGAATTTAAATACTCTTGCTATTGTGGATCTATCAGGCATCAGGATCCCTCGGGAGGCGGAAATTGTTGCAGCAGTACATCTACTGTAGTGCTGTTCCTTGTCTTGGTAGAATGATGCCATCTTAGCTGTTGTACCAACATGTAGGATGTGCTTATTTTAAGAAAGACTTGGTTATTTCTGTTGTATTTAATGCCTTAAGTATTTATTTTCCTCTCATTTCCACCCCCAAACTTTTTAACAAAGAAAATCTGTCCTACTTCTAGTCACTGACATGTTTACTTAAATTGAGGTTGTTTTTCAGGGCAGAATTTGACTAACTGTATAAAATATTAAATTTTCTCATTTTTTTTCTCCTAACAAATGCAGTTCTTTCCTCCCTCTTTTGCTCCCACTTTTGTATTTCAAATTGTTTCTGAGTGGTTTGAAAAATTTGGTAGTTAAAATAATTGCAAAAGGATCAGATAAAATACCTACTAAGGAAGATAAGGTTCAACTACTGTTTAAAAGTTGTTAGTTCTTTCCTTTTCAGATGCCTCTTCCGTGCAGTCTCACCTATGAACTCCATTTTCACCTCTCATGGGGTACAGGACTGTATGTGTATTTCATTCATACCATTTTTCTTTGCTTTGAATTTTTGTTGCTATTTACAGAAACACAACAGTGGTGACTCAAGTTACTTTTTAATCTTTAATGTCTCAAACACTACCCACTCTTGCTATTTTGGCCGTATGAACTGTCTTTGGAGGCTTAAAAACTGAAATAATTAACTGACTTGTACATATGTTGTCGTGTGTGAGGTGCAGGCTATAGAAAGTAGAGTGAAATCAGACTTTACACCTCACTAGCCTGTACACTACTCTGTCCCCAAATCTCAAAATCAGGGAAAGCCCCAAGGAGTCTTGACAGGAATGGAGACTATTCCTCATGTCTTCCCTAGGCTGTTGTAGACTCTACCTCAGCCACAGACTATTTCAGGGGGAAGTTGGATGCAGGGGTAGTAACAGTCTTTTTATTTTTTTTCTCCTCTAGGTTTGTGTGAACAATCTTTGGGCCTGATGACTCATTAACAGCTATGTTCAATAGCTAAAGTGAGGTGACTTCGCTGACCCCAGTCTCCAACCTTTGCTGCTGCTGATCTGTGACTCGTTCCCAATTTTAAATTACTGTGACATGTAAATATTTTGTCAGCCTCTTGTACTTTGCCATGCTTGCCAAACATTCTCTCTGCTGGAGCTTTCCTGGCCTTTGAGCCCAATTACTGTCATGGTGTGGTGGGTAAAGACAAGGTACATCCACCACTGCCTGGTTCAGCCATCGCTGCTCTTTAAATCCTGTGCTGAAGCAGCTCTGCACTTGTTCAGTAACTCATCAGACCCTGGTTATTTGTTCCATGAATCCAGCACCTTGTGCTGCTCTGAACTTCTTCAGAAATCCCTCAGTAAGCATATTCTATTTCAGGTACATGCTGAAGATGAAATTCAGCTTTCTGCTCTGCCCTCCTGTGTGGAGCACACAGCTGCTCTGCCTGCCTGCAGTGTAGGCTGAGACACTCACGTTGTTTTCCCGAATGCAGCACATCTCCCTCAGCAGCAGTGTCTGAACATGCTCAGGAAAAGCTCTTCCACTCCCACAGAACCCAGTTAGGATTGCTAAGCAGGAGTGGCTTTGCTTAGCTCCTCTCCTCTGCTGATGTATTTAGTGCATGTGTGCAAGTTCTTCACCCAAGAACAAGTACTGGGGGCCTCTCCACATCCAAGCTACAGCCACCAAACTGATTTGGGGCACACAGATTTAATTCTTACTCTGCCAAGGGAAAACCGAAGGACATAGTGAAGTCTGCACTTTCTAACATAGTATATAATACAAGGTGTTCTGCATTCCTTTAAAAATTGAAAAAAATAATGATGAAGACAAACCTGTAAGATAATACAGCTACTGCTCTGATACAGAAACTGAACAGCCCTTCAAGTGATAGTTTGGGGAAGAAATAGTGTGTAGCATCTAGAAAAACAAACAAACCAGTTTTCTCATAAATAGTTTGTAGCCATTTTTGGGTTTACTTTTTTTTAGCTTACCAACCAAAGGTGATGTATACCATAAACTACGTGAACTGAGCCACCTAAGGAGACTGATAATATTAATAGTAGCCTGCTATCAAGATGGACAATGAGTCTCTGAAATATAAATAACTCTTAGCTTACATAAAATTAAAAAAGTAAAAAAAAAAGTTTACTGCTTCAAAGAAAGAGATTCAGAATCTCAAAGTAAGACTGCTACCACAGTTTTGGTTCAGATCACCATCATAATATTAGTCTTTATGTACAGAATCATGCTACTTTTATCCCATGATGGACCCAGGATGAGTGCCTTATTCTGACTGAATGGATCTCTTCACTATTTCTCATGAACAGGTAGGGAGAGCGAGGCTCAGCTTCCTCATGTAGCACATGGCAGCACTGCAATCTGCAAGTCACAGAGCTCCTAAACCAAGAAGCTGTAATAGTTTACCTACGCTGGACCTTTGTCTTAGTCTTGTTCCTGAAAAGTGTCATTTGAAATAAAGGGTCAGCATGGATAATTTCAACCCAGATGTCTGATGTTTGCCAAAGTTCTGACCAGAAAAATCTGGTCTTGAAAGGGAAAGCGATAATAACCTTTACTGGAGATTGCACTGGAATATGTGCTCAGAGAGAAGCTGCTTTAGGGAGCCTCCCACCTATCCAGAACATAGAAACACATTCTTGTGGTACAAAGCTACCCCTCCTCTCTTAGAAACTACTGTGTGAATGAACACTACAGGAATAAGCAGCATGCTCAAAACTCAGGTCTGGTTACTTCTCGCTGTATGAAAGGGAAGGAAAAGAAAAAAAGCCACATCAGTATCTTGTTTTGATTTTTTTAATGACTAAGTGTAACAAAACCAAGCAACCATGAACAAGATAATTGTACACAAATATTCAGTAACTTCAGATGAGTTAGTCAATAAGTAAACTGTGTGAATTGACCTCAGTACTTGTTCCCTCCTTACTCCTCCTCCCCCTCTCACATGAAAGACTCATACAAGTGCAGCTCTGAGCCACTGCTCAGTCAGAGCCATTGCTCAGTCAGTAGAAATATTTTTGTTACCTTTAGTAGGAAATGTAATAGGACAAGCATTGAAATAAAGACTTTTCTGGTCTCTGTTCTAACTTCCTGTACCTCAGTGTTTGCTTTCACTGATAAGAATATCTTACTTGACTGTAAGATTAGTATTTTCTTACTAGAAAGAATCCTTTGAGAGTTCACATATTTTTACTTCTGACATGACTGATTATTTCAAAGGCTCCTACTTGATTCAGATGTAATATTTATATGATCCAAGATGTGCAACTTAAATATATAATCTAATCATTTAATTTTGTAGTGCAAATACAAAACTGGCAATTAAGGAGACAAAAAAACCCATTTTCTTACAAGACAATCTGTTCAATCCTTACTATTTCAGAAGGATTCCTTGTAAGCCCTGTTCAAAAAATCACATTATCTGTTTTGTCTTAATAGATTGATCCCATGAAGTAGAACAAATTTTTATAATTCATTGTGTTGAAGACCTTGAGAGATTCTGCTGGATAAGTCTTGCAAGTGCTTCTTTACCTATCAGGAAAACAAAACACATGATGCAAATTTCAGTAAGACAAGAAATTACCAGTATAATTAATATATTCAGATGTTGTTATTAGTATATGTAACAATGGGGAGAGCAGAGAATAGGGAGATTTCAAGCTTTTTAGAATTAGGTCCATAAAAAACAATTATGTGTATCCTCTACTAAACATGAGAACAGAAGTGGCTTGAACTCCCCCTCTGGAAGTCATTCAACTTGCATGCAAAATCAGCACTGGACAATCTACTTACCCTCTACTGCTGAGTTAAGCTTTCAACATGTATGTACACTGGATTTATACAGACCTTATATCCTAGTTCTTTTGTCTTTTCTTCCAGCATGGCGTATTTCTCTTTGTTTCTGTTCAGATGCTCCTTATCTCCAGTTCCCTCTACGTGCTTCAGTTTTTGGTGTGAAATCTCTAATTGTTTCTGATAGTGATGGTGTTTTTCAATTTTTGCTTCAAAATGTTTCAGCTCCTCCTATGACAACAAATACAAACAGCTTCACAGGATTTTCTTTTCAAGGCTTCCTTTCTCTTTTCCTGCCAAGACACCGCTAAGGATATTTTACTAAGTGAAGCACAGAAAGCTTTTTCAATTCCCTGCTTCTTAACAAGGTCTGGACAATCCATTATCATCACCACCCAGACACCTGATTTTGAAAGCAGATGCTGAAAATGACCCACTGCGGAGTCCTTAAAAGGAGACTGTGGATGGCTGTGAGGTGCTGGGAGATGAAAGCAGTGAACACCAAAAAAAAATTTGTGCATAAGAACAGTGGACTGGGGAGAGGGGAGGGAGACAAACAATTTTTAAAAGAAGACTCTTTTCAAAATCAGGTCCTGGATCTGTTATTTTCTGCTCAGACTTAAATGTTTTCTGGATTTACAGTCTGCTACAACAAATCTGAAAGAGGATGAATTAGTTAACAAACAAAAAGCAAGTCTTAATTTGCCCCAAAGAGAGTGGCCAGACTGTGGTGTTCAGTAACGTAACAGAGACAGTCCTCAGATAGCCTGATACGGGATAGTGAATAATGCCTCTACCCACCAAAGCATGTCCTTGTTTTGCTAATTCAAGGCAAAAGATTCAGTTTCTCTGTGTCTTAGGATATCTCCTCTGTGAAGCGGATATGAACAGTTCAAACTGTTATGTCACTTATGGCAGCAGGTCTATGCATTACCCAGAGATACCCAACCAAACCCTGCAGTAAAATCCTGGTTTGACAGAGCCCACTTCATTTTGTTCATTGGTGTGTTTCAGTCCTGGTGGCTGGCAAAATTTCTCTCATTTCAAGACAATTAAAAAAAAGATTAAACCCCATCATCTTAATAGTTCTTTTTTCAGTTTTCAAAGGAAGGAGGTTTTGTCTTCAATATTTCTGACAAGAAAATAGTTTCCTTGCGCTGTAGAACATTCCAGTCTGTTTTACATACTCCATTCAGGACCTCAGTTTGAGGTTTCATGGTCTGATAAATCATTTTAGCTGCAGATGTTTTACTGATTCTTCCCATCTTCCTTTTGTTAGGATGTCCCAACAATCATGGTAACAATACAGGTTTGACCTGGTGATGAGGGTCTGCATGAAAGATTTCTACTAAAACAGTAGAATTAATAAGCAGATTTGTGTTCTTGCTTATGGAATTGGTTTTTTCTTTTGCACTGTGGCAGATAGGAAGGTCAAATTTACCTCTCATGCAATTGTACAGCCCTGCCCAAAATGTCCCACTGAGCAGAAGCCTTGTTGCAGACTTCAGCACCTTTCCTCTGACACTCTTAGAAGCAGGGTCACTGAAATCATTGTAACTAAAATGTTTGCTTTGTAAGAGAATTGGGCTGTACGTGAGTTAAAATAAATAAATATAGATCTTTGATATCTCAGAGAGATAGATTTCAAACCTGGTCCCAGGCAGTTAAAACTCTCTCATTACCTTATCTGGAAAAGAAGCTCAAAGTGTCCCCAGCCTGGCTGGTAAGACAACATCTTTTGTACACGCAGCTCCATGAAGAAGCCCTAAAGAGAGTTACTTCTTCAGGCTATCAATTAAAATCCATTCTGATAAACAGGCACAGTCAGATGAAAAGATAATCAAACATTTTCTCATTGCAACTTGACTTGAACAAAACCAATATGAAGCACATAGGAATTAATTTCTATTATATTTCCTTGAAGAGCAGTCACAGGAGTTATGGGTTAGTTCAACATAGCTCCAACGGGAAGTTAACAGTGCAAGAGGTGGGCATGAGAGGCAAATTGCTGGTTATATAGACTGCACTGCTTCCCAAAGAAGTAATTAAGACACTGGGTAAGAGAGGTAAATCTGGCGTGTTGGAAACAAAAAAGCAGGGTTCAATCTGTCAAAGACTTGAAATATGCGACGCTTGTTCTGACAGGATTCAGAATTTTCATTTTGCTGAATGTAACAGAACCATGCATATGACTAGTTACATACATGTTTATATAGTATTAACAAAGAAGCATTACTTTTTTTTATGATGGCTGGAGAGTAATACAGAAGTGGCTGCAATCAGAGTAACATTGAGTATTTCTTTATGTGGGAAAATATCTTTGCATAAGAGATCTCAGTGGAATTCTACTTACCCGAAAAGACTCAAGTTCTTTCTCAGTGAAATTGGCTGATTTGGCCATGTCCCACAAATCAATCACCCTTGGTTCTTCAAATTCTAAACAAACATATACCATTAAATGAAAATCTGGACACAATGCTTTCATGCCCAACTTCTAGGAAGTATGAGCATGCTTTCTCATATACATACACACAGAGACATTAAACACTGCATTACTAATAGATCTATTTAGATGAAAAGGGAAAAAATACAAGTACTGGATAAAACTACAGTACTGCTGTATAGCAAGTAGTTTTTCAAAAGCAAAAAAATCCCCATAGGAACTCAATAACAGCATTGCTTGCTCTGCATGTTGTTTTGCTTGCCTTCCAGGGGCTGAAAGTGTAATATCCCTACTCATGTGGGCGTGGAAGACACATTGCTCCTATCCTTTCATTAGGCTTCTAGTGTTGGGTTCCACATAGAACAGCCTGGCTGTATCTCTTCAGCCCACTGTGGTACACTATTACTGTGATACTGTAGCTACACCTTATTACTTGCCCAATGATTTTTATTTTTTTAAAATGAAATTAATCCCAAATAAGCACAAACCCCTCTGTATCATACCACTGGTTGTGTCATATCCTTGATGACTGACTTTACGCAAACGCTCAAACCCCTGATTGATGCTTCTTAACTTCTCTTTGAGTTCTCTGTGCTTGTTGTGCAAGATTTCCTCTTTCACCAGGTTCTCTTCAGATGGATTGATAACATTTTTGTGGATATCTGTTGAAGAAGAACGAGAATTACTGATTGTAGGCCAAATCTTTATAAGTCAATAGAAATCCACCAAATTAAAGGTGAATAAAAGATGCTAAGGAAATGGGATAGGGATGGTTGGAGAGTCCCTTGCCTTCTTCCCTGGACCAACCAGAACATCCGACAGTGAAATGACTTTCAGCAGCTTCCAGCTTGGACTATACAATGTAAACATCAAGCTATCAGCTTTAAAATTCTTTAGCTCTCAGAATTTTAGCTCAGATTAGTACAGCAAGCTGGATTCAGATCCTTGATGCTCTAATACACCTCAGGCTTGGTGTCTAAGATATTTGAGTATATCCTCTTGGGCTCCCAGCTGGTGAGATAAAACATGCATGTTCTGCAGACTTTAGAACCACATTTTGCAGCAGCTTGCTGCACAATTTCCAGTTAACTACTATGGCCATCATTGTTAATCTGATGGTATCTTAGCTGCTTGAAATGCAGGCAGAATCAGAAAACTAAAATGGCAACATTTTCATTAGCTGGCAAGATTTTTGGCAGCTAATGCAGAACTAAACCCAGTAAGTATTTGAAAATGTCAGCATCCGCAAGCAGTTCTGACAGAAATGTCAGGAGTTTCAAAGAAGTTTGGAAATGATAGAAGCAATGGGTAGAGAAGAGAGTTGTACTGATCTCGAAACATCAGAAAAATGTTCAGGTACCTTCTGTTCTGCTCACGGTCTCCAACAGAATATTGTATTCATGAATCTTTTCTTTGTGATGCTTAAATTCTCGCCAAAGCTTATTCAACTCCTCATCAGAGAACTTCCCAGAGGTTTTGGCCTGAAAGAAACATGAGCTGATTATATTTTCCAGGCCAAGTGCTTTTAAGTGCACTCACATGCCAAAACGTCTTTCCACTTCCCACCACATTTAGAAAATTATTAAATGCAGCTTTTCCTTAGATCTTTTAATTCTCTTAATATTAGTATGAGGTCAGGATTTAGACACTGATGGATAAGGTGGCTTTAATCATGTCAAAAAGAAGTTTTCTTCAGACTTCTAAAGCCACACTTTTTAAGCATGAATGCATATCCTGGAAATTTCCACTTGAATACTAGACTGGGAAAGTTCTTATTTAAAATCCCTCCCCTCATATTTCACTTGTAAGCAGCCTATGAAATGGTTCTATTTGAAATGCATTTTTTGAAAAAGCCGATAAACAACAATAAGAAAACTGTGAAAAACACTGTAGATATACTAATACACAGTGTGATAGTCACGCTCAGGGAAATCATGAGGTCAGTGAAATTTGACTGAAATTCTCCATTTGAGCTCCGTGGACCCAGGCTCTTTCCTTCATGCAGACCAATGCAGGTGTTTTATTTTGCAAAGACAACCTGCCACACCTGGATGGTCTGGATGCAGGTGGGATACCCTCAGGGCACGAAGATGTGAGCTACAGAGCACAGAAGCTTGGCCAGTACTTAACAGAACAGTAGTAAAGCTTATCACTTCCAAGTCTGGAGGCTCTCAGAAGATACAGCCAACAGTTCAATGAAGAAACACTGATTTTCAATACTCCAGTTCCTGGAAACTGTACTCACCTTGCTCCATAACTTTTCCAGTCTCGGATCATCTAGTGTGTCACTTTCTGTACCATCTTTAATATAGTTGGTATCAACGAGTTGAGAGTCCTTCTTTCCATTCATTCCGTATTTAGTCATAATGACTGCAAAGAAATAGAAGATACAGAAACATGAGAACCAACTATGGATGTATGGAAGATGAGAGATGGGCTACATCCTTGACTTGTAGAGCTGGATTTTGCAGCTCACGGAGGAAAACCTAACAGTTTAAGACACAGAGATCCCAGGTTTAACGACCTCTTCTGAAAATATCAGGAGCAAAGGAAATCTGCTAGCCTGCTGCAGCTCCCTACTGACCTCCAAGGAGCCTGTGTGTGCTCAGTGTCCAGACAGACAACCTGTTATTTAATGGTGTGAACACAAACACAGGTGTCTAACTGGGCATGTGTCTGATTCAATGCTTAAACTTCCTCTTTCTTACCATTTAAGTTGCGTCTGAGTTTGGCTTCTTTCTCTCCGTCTTCATCTAGCCCTTCAGCCTTCAGTTTTTTCCAGCTTAGCTCATCCTTTTCTTGTATTTTTAGATCACTATGCAACTCTGCCAGTTTCACAGCAGAAAGATGGAGCTAACAAGAACAGAGAAAGGTTTGTATTCAGTTATGTGCAGTCACTTCTTGCTGTAGTTACCTCAGAAGCCAGGATAGATATTGCAGCACTGCAATTTTTCTCAAACGAGGTGCCATTGTCACCATGTGTGCTTTCTTGTGGACCACCTTCCAAACATATAGTTACAGTGAGTTGGTAAACTTCATTGGTTAGTACAGTTTTTCAGACTACCAGGTCACTGACAATGGCCTTGCAGGTCAAAGAAACTTCATCAGCAATTTTTACTATGATTCAAAATGAAAAACATTCTCAGATCACTTCTTAACAAGGTTTATGTGCATTAAAATATCCAAAACCTACAGGTATTTCTGTCTGGCATAACAGAACAAAAAGATAAAACACTGAGGCTAAAGATAAAAAAATAAAAAAAATTAAAGTTAAAATGAATTCCAGGTCAGCCTGAAGTTTTGTGAACTCCAGAGAAAACAGGAACAGAGACAATGACTACTGTGCAGCTGGCTAAGCCGCACTGCTGTAAGCTGAACCTGAACTTCTGAACTTCCAGATTTTGGACACTCTTAATAAAAACTAAGGAACTACATTAGTCCACTGCTCTTTAAGGGAAAAAAAGAGAAAGCTTCTATTAAAATTCTCCCAATTCCAGTAATATTTTTCTGATTCTCATTACAATTTAGTACAAAGCTCAAGTAACTGTCCTTTTAAGCATTATAAATCCTTTGAAACCTGTTGGAAGCCTCTTGCCTGCCTCATTCATGTAACACAGAGTGAATACATAAGTTAATTTAAAGTATTCAGCTCAAGAACTGCTTCCTTCAAGGTCATCTCACGTAGGACTAAAAAACACCACGTGAAAAATGTCAATGGGTAAGAATCCTCGTCACTTTACTAACGTGTTGTAGTGGTTTGAATCAAGTTTTTCCCCTGCAGTTGAAAATGGTAAAACCCCAGGGGGTGGTGGCCCTAGAAGTTTTGAAGTTTTGTCCAATGACACATCTGGAGTAAGGTGTTAGTGGACTTCCACCTATATGCTGGAATAACTAACTAGAAGGAGAGGTGCAAGGCTAAGTTTAATGACTAAATAACAAAGCAACAAGTTCCTTACATTCATTCCTTACTCTTCATTCCTTATGCTGCCTGGACATTAACATCCAAGTTAGGCACCTGGCAATTCTGGAAACGACTGCTGGAAATTTGTCAAACATTACAACAATTAAGCCATTTGCTGTTTGCCTGGCTACAATCACTACCTGCAACATCATTACCTACACTGTTGCTTCTCAGAGGAAAGGGTTCTTTACTACAAATTTTTTAGATGTAACATCGCCCAGATGCTGGAGGCCAGTGCTGCTTTGGGATGGCCAGGAATCCCCTTAACAAGTGATGCTGGAACAGCACCAATGGCAACAGCCACGGCATAGTGGGTTGTTAAAGACCAACGGGCCAAATCACACACATGAAACCTACAGAGTATTTGCCACTGGTTCAAACAACTGCAGAATTAGGGTCTGATCAAGCAGAAGTCTTGTAATAAAATAACTTTTTAAATTTTTTATATTAAGCATAAAGCTATGAAAAGAGATGCTGGAGAAAGATTAAACCCTCCCTCTCAAACTCTCAGGGAAACAAGAAGGAATTCTGGCTTGCCAGTTCCTGGTCCCACTAAGTAACATTTTGGGGCTTTCCTAAGGACTGCTTGTCCTGCTGTGTGTTGCAATGCTGAATTGCAGCATCTATCTTTTATGTCACAACAGAGAAGTTCCCTGTTTTCAGTACTATCTCTACCACTACCAAAACGAAGGAAAGAGAGTTCAGCATTGGCACATGCAAATATTTCAATGCAGGTGTAACACACATAGTTTTCCTCTTATTTCATGTATTGCCCAGACACACTGAAAAATTGCTTTAAAAAACACATACTGTGTGTCAGTTGTACTCAAAGGTGAAATTCAGAAGGTGGCAAATTTAGTTCAAGTAGGTGTTGCATCTCTGAAATCTGGCTCACACAGAATTTACTAAACCTTAGTTCTTTACTGAGAGATTTAATTTTATAGTTTAGTATCTTACCGTAGATGATGTAAAGCACCCTAAATTTTAATTCCAGAAGATCCAGGTATGAAAATTAAAAAACGTTGTAACTGGAATGGTAAGAGGAAACTGACAATACTAGTATAGATTATTTCTAGTCTCCATGTTGTTTCTTCTTCAGCTCAGTTCACAGCTGGAGTTCCATTAATACACATTGCCCTATGCCCCATTCAATCCTTCTCCCGTTGAGGGAAGGAATATTTTTGATACCTTCTTTTGGCACATTGGGAAGCAGCATTATGGCAGGGTTCTAGTTTTTGACTAAACCCAGGGATGCCCTACCTCTAATTCAGTAGCTCAGGCTGAGGAATGTCTATTCAGGATACCGAAGATCCAGAATTAATATTAACTATATTTCTTTGCCTGAAAGAACTGAATCTTTGCCAGTCATGAGCCTAATTTCCAAGGTCCACAATAGTCAGGGGATATGTGCAGTGTGCTCTTCTCCTGTTGGAGCTGTTCTGCTTATTTCTAACCAAATACTTCCACTGTGATTAAATATTTTTACTGTATTTTTACTTTAATTAAATATTGTTTCATAGTTCAAAATGAGAGAAACTCAAGTATCACTGTCAAAATTAAGGCTCTCATCTGGGACTGGTGATATCCATTTGTTGATGCCCCTGCATGCGTCTACATGACTTGGTGTGAATGAGGGTGACACAACCAGCAGGGGGGAGGGTTTCTTCCTCTCTCAGTGAGATCCTGTCCTGTGCAAAATGGGAACTAAGGCCTTCAGCCAGATGAGAGCATCACAGCCCTGAACGACAGGGCTAAAGCATTCGACCAGCACCGGAGCCAGTCTCAGATCCTCTATGGCACCAGAGGGACTTCCCTCCCTCTTCCAACTTCCTGGCCATGTGGTTTAACTGCAAGATTTAAACACGGGAAGATCAACACTTCGGAGGGTAAAGATACGTATCGCATCTGCCGAGAGAACACTTTGCACAGCACGGCTGTTCCCCGCCGCCGGGACAGCCCCCACGGAGCGGGTCCCTGCGCTGCTGGCCGGGGACAGCCGTGACCGAGAACACAACAAAAGGCACCGCAGCCCGGCGGCCCAGAACCGAACATCCTCGATCTCTCCTCACACACAGCTCCCCGTACTCCATCTCCTGAGGCGGCTGACGGGGAATGAGTGCCCGAAGCGGCCTGGCCCGACCCCTGCTCCCCCTCCGGGCGCCGCCATCGCCCCGCGCCGCGGCACTCACCCGCTGCGCCTTCTCCCAGATCTGGTTCAGCCTCACCACTCGGAACTCCCCGGCCTCCCGCCGCTTGCCGCCGGCGGCCGCCAGCCCCTCATTGGCCTCCCGGGAGTACTTGCTGGCCTGGCCGGCGGCAGCAAAAAGCAGCGCGGCGACGAGACCCGCCAGAGCCCGGGGAGCCGCCATGTCGTGCTGCACCGGGAACTACAAGTCCCGAGATGCTCTGCGCCCTGCCTGGCCAGGGAGTGGATGTTGGTGCTGGAAAACTGGTTGGGAGTCCAACTTAGGTCGAAAATCGAGCGCTCTGTGTCATTCTCCTGAGCGCTTGCTTCAGCAAATGTTCTGAGTGTGGCAGTTTCTGCGTGTTTCTTTCCCCCTAGCCTGTAGTGACTGCAGCGAACGCTCTCCTGCGCTCTGTGCGTCCCTCAGCGAGGTGTTGCTGTCAGCTGTGCGAGGAAAAGGGGGCACGAGTGTGTTTGAACGCCACTGATTTTGGCGAGGTTTTGATCAAACGAGGTTTCCAGATATCAGCACAATGTTCAAGAGTACACAGAAAAAGAAAAGGCAGCTCAGGGAGGGTGATGAATCCCCCCGTGCACCGTAGGGGAAAAAGGACCCTTGGAGATGGCAGTGGAGGACACCTCTACCCGGGACAGCACAGACGGATGATGGCGCGGGGAGAAGGAGGATTGTGAGAAACGCATTACCAAGTAGATTGGGTTGTTATCGAGGGGCGGACTGTGAGAATGGCTCCGGGTTCGGTGGTCAGTGCTCAGAGTGTAGCTCTTGGGCAGAAGCCTGTCCTGCATCGTGCCAACCTCCCACCGCAGTGCTTCCTCCTCAAGGAGCCAGCCAAGAGGTGCAGTGGGCAACAGGAAATCTTTGGAGAGGATTAAGTCAACCTTTATTTAGACAAAAAACCCCCATGGTGCTGTGAAAATGCCCAATATTTAATCCAGGGTTGGTATATATCCTCCCCAGTTTTAAGAAAATGCACTAAAATATAATGCTGCTATGCAAGAAGTGCAGGAGATATACAGCAAACTCCATGGGTGTTTCTGATGGGAAGGCGATGAAGGAAGATGTTCCTTCTCTTGTCTTCTTGATGAATCCTCTTCTGCACACTTCAAAGCTTGTGTAGTACAGGTTTTTCAGCATAGTCGGACAATTTTATGTCGAGTTTATTTAGCAATGTAGTAGTGGAGTTACTTTTGTGAGACTAACTGGCAGTGGAGGCAAACAGTTACTTCACAAATTCACCTCAGATCTCATGTGTGAATTTCAATCTCAAATTAAAGAGTAGCTCTGTAGTACTGTCAACACCAAGCCTTCATGAATTATAAATCAGTTCTATGAGAACAAATAGATTGCCTAAACTATAATGAAATTTCTGAAAACAATGCCCCAGGGAAGATTTTTACTGGACTCTCATTTTTGCCTTGTAAGCAATATAAAAGTCTCTTTTCTCTTCCACATTCTCCCAAGTCAGAGATTCTCAGTGTCACTAATCTAGAAGCTGTGGCTGTAAGACTAAATGGCACAAGTGGGAAATGGCATTGCAATATATGTTGCATTGAAGAGCAATTGAAGTGAGCATTGAAGTACACACTGAAGTACGGCAAACCAGTGGTGGGGAAAGAAACCAATGAGCCTTGCCCAAATCTTGCAGAGCTCTACACATCAGTTTTAGGATTTAGAGCTTGTTTTATTCTTATTATTACAATGAATATATATTTTTGAATCACTTTGGAATAGGTGTTTTTGTCTTGTCTGCCATTTGAAGTATTGATTGAGTTTTCAGGCTCTCTGCAAATAAATTCAACTTCCATGCTATATAAACTCACACAGGTTCCCATCCTTCTTCTTGTTTTGAGTGTACTTGTGCACAGCTTTATGCATTTGTTTGCCTGAGTTTTTGAGCTACATTGTGGAATTTTTTAGAAATAAAGAAGGGCTGCAGCACCATTAGTTTGCTTATGTTGGCTTGTTGGATCTCATTCTCCAGTGCCCTTACATCTGTGTCAAGTGACTGTTTGGTATTGTTCTGTGTGTCCTGGTCCAAGCAGAAGTGGTGCAGGGCAGAGAGTGGCACTGGGACAGAGCTGGTGTGTCAGCTGCAGAGATGTCCCACTCCCTTCCCCCGAACTGGGCAATGGGGGGAGGACAGAGGTGGTGTCAGGGCCTGAGGGCAGTGTCTAGGAGTGAGGATGTCGGTGCAGTCAAAGACTGTGTTTTGGGCAAATATGTCACTGAGCTGGTGGCAGATGCCCAGCAGGGCTGCCTGGCCCAGGAGGGTTGTTCCTGGGCTCCACATATGCTGTGTAGGGAGGGTCCCAAAAAATGGGTGAGATGGTGGTGTCACCCCACAGGTATGTCTGGGTCATGCTGGAGAGCAGGAGCTGAGTCTGGGCTGGAGAGGGAGAAGTACTGTGGGAGCTGCCATGGGGCCACCTTCCACAGGGGGAGCGGTGAAACCACGGAGTGGGGAGGGCAAGGGGCTCCCCGTGGGTCCCTTCTGTCATGTCAGGGCTCCAACAGGGACTTCAGAGACAACCAAAGAGTCTGACAACCCAAACACTTTATTGAGGCATGTTGATAGCTTTTGTATTTTCACTCTAGCAAGCAAAATTTAGTTTGCGAATGTACGTCAACTGTAATAAATTTTCCTATTGAAGAACAATGCAGCTCAAGCATTCTTGTCGTGTGTCTGGTTCTGGGGGTCGAGTTCATTACACTGGGCAGCAGTGGGGAAGAGTCAGGACTCCACTATCTCTAAGTCCTTCAGATATTGCTGCACCCAGCGTGTCTCAGGGTCTGCGCAGAGCATCCTCCCGTTCCTGGTGACCACGCTGTTGGGGAAAAAGCAGTGTTGAGGTGCTCAGCCAGGGCAGCAGGGTACCTGTATTGGGTTCTGCTGGCAGCACCCTGGCTGTTCCTGTCCCTCCCGTACACCCTTGGACATCCTTGGGGTGCTGCCCTGGCTGTTGCCCCCGAGCCCTGGCAATGCTGGGTACTCACATCACGGCTGGTTGTGGGCAGGTGTTGCTGGTCCTGTGGGCAGAGGTGATCATTCTGCGTGGAATGGGGCGTGACAAGTAGTTGAAGCAGCAAGAGGTGGGGATGATGTCTGTGAGGGCACAGAGGCAGGCCCAGTGAGACCCTACACTGTGGCAGAGGCTCTGCCTGTGGCTCCCAGGGGATTCAGTCAGCTGTGCTGTATCCTCTGGGGACACCCCCTGGAAGCCTCCACCTCTGAGTCTGAGTCCCTGCTTTGGTGATGACCATCTGCTCCCAGCCTTCCCCATGGACACAAGGGTCCCGTCAATAGGGATGGGGCTCTTTCTCAGAGAAGGAGAGCATACCTTGCGGCTGGGATGGTGTGCCAATGCTGGAGTCTCCAGGATCAGCCTCAGCCAGGGAGCAGATAGCCACAAGGAGCAAAAGAGCCATGGCAGCTGCAAGGGCCTTCATGGTGCTGGGAGTGCTGAGGGAACCACGAGTGAGGCTGGAGCTGGGGTGGCTGCAGAGCTCTCCTCTGCACGATGCCTGGCCCCTACTGCTGCTGACCTCCTTTTGTACCCCCACCACTGGGTGGGTGCAGGGTTTCAAGGAAAGAAAATGAGTGTATCATTCTAGGAAAATTATGTAAGGATCATCCAGTTTTGCTGAGCTGGAGAAGGCAAAGAAACCACAGAAGAAGAAGTGCTGGCCACAGGTCTGCAACTTTCAGATTCAAGAGAGAACAAGTCTTAGGAGGAGTGGCTGAGGGAGCTGGGTTTGTTTTGGCTGGGGAGGAGGAGGCAGTGGGGAGACCTTATTGCTCTCTGCAGCTACTCAAAAGGAGGCTAAAGTGAGGTGCAGGTTACTCTCCAAAGTAACAAGTGACAGGAGGAGAGGAAATGGCTTCAAGTTGAGCCAGGGTACATTATGAAAAATTTTTTCTCTGAAAGGGTTGTCAAGCACTGGAACAGTCTGTCCAGGAAAGTAGTGGAGTCACCATCCCCGGAGACATTTAGAAGATATGTAAATGCTATGCTTAGGGACATGGTTTAGTGGTGGACTTTGTAGTGCTGCAGGGACTGAGGGAACACAAGTGGGGCTGGAGCTGGGTGGCTGCAGAGTTATCCTCTGCACGATGCTCAGACACTGCTGCTGCTCCCCTCCTTCTGTTCCCCCTGATTTTCAAGGAGAGAAAATGAGTGCATCACACTAGGAAAATTATGCCTAGTTTTACTGAGCTGGAGAAGTCAAGGAGATCACAGAAGGGTAAGCACAGGCCATGGGGCTGTGACTTTCAGATTCCATTTGGGTGCTTGACAGGGATAGTCCACAACTTAAACCCCTGTGACACCAACCCTACTGCTGCAGTGATCCCACTGGCCAAGAGCCAAGCAGAGCCACAAAGCTCCCTAACCAGGGGGCTTTTCCCCCTGAGGGAGGAAGTAGCAAGTTTTGTGGATTGCTTTCTGAATGTGGACTGGTGGGGGCATTTGGGAATTACCTTCTGGAATTGGAAATTAACCTCTTTTTATTTGACCTTTTCCTGCTGGATCTATGAGGGTATATAAGTTGTTTCAGGTAACCTGAATTCTCATTGTTGACCTTACAGAGGTCAGCAATCTACATCTGCTATCTTTTAGGTATGGAAATGAACCATTAAGTGAGAAAGGAATCTTACAAATAGAACAGAATGAAAAAATGAAAACTAACACAGAAACAACAAAGCAAGTCTTCTGGATATAAAAGAACAATCTTTTGAAATTAACACAACTAACACCTATGTGCAGCTGGCACAGAGGGGTAACCCCATGCTGCCCTACTCTCGTACTGGACATGTCTTATACTGAGGGGAAGGTGTCTGAAATGCAACATGCAAGGGACTAACAAGAATGTCAGCCTGGGACACACTTCCTTCCTGCTGCTGTAGGATTGATCTCAAAGCAGCACTAGAAGGGCACCTTTGTGGTCATCCTCTGGCTGCAGCAAGACCTACAGGTCAGGACCCCTTTTGATTCATGTATTTACATGCAATAAAATAAACAAAAATGTTATGATTTTTTCTAGGCAAACAGCTCTGGGGAAGGCCCATCTTACAGTGGAAGTTGCGAGGGTCCTGAGCCAGGGAAACTGCAGGGAAGTACAGTGACCCACCAGGAGCTGGTAACTCTCCCAAGAGTGGCCAAAGAATCGTGGGTGTACCAGGAATCATGGCAGCCACCCCCACTGCCACAAAAGGCAGCCCTGGGGAGCAAAAGGGCACCTCTTGGAAGATGGGGCATTCCACTGGCTGAGTGGAGAGACTTGAAGTCCACGTAACCCAGCAACCGAGCATGTTCTGTGACCTCCTGCACAGGTTGAGGGCACTTATCCTGCCTGAACTCCAAAGCAGAATGGTGGGCAGTCGTCTGAGAGCAAAGGCTGCAGCTCTGACGGGGGGGCCTGCACCATCTACCCCGGTGGTGGCTGATGCCTACACCCAAATGGAGCTGCTGAGGGGAGAGACTGCAGTGCAGACCTCAGTTGCAGGAAGTGCCAAGACACTTTTCCCGGGGCACGGACAGACCTGGCCACAGATGATGTGAAGGTGTGCCCAGGTGGAGGACCTGCACCAGCAGGTGGCTGAGCTGCAGGAGGCAGTGAGAAGGCTACACACCATCAGGGAGGCTGAGAAAGAGTTAGAAAGCTGGCTTCAAGCACAGTCTGCAGTGGACACACTGCCTGCAGCCAAACAGCCAGAAACTCCCCTGAGGACGCACAGAGAAACTCTCCTGATGGCACAGAAGAGAGGGGAATCAGTGTGGAAGAATGGAAACTTGCAAGGGCAAGGACCTGCAAAAGAAAGAGACTTCCCCCAAACCCTGAGGTGCTCTTGCAGAACAATTTCGCTGTTTTACAGACCAAGGAGGATTAAAAAGTTGCACATGGAATTCTGTGTCCATGGCTGGTGTCCCCAACATAAGAAGGATGTAGAACTGTTGAAGTGAGTCCAGAGGAGGCCACAAAGATGATCCAAGGGTTGCAGCACCTCTGCTGTGGAGACAGGCTGAGAGAGTTGGGGTTGTTCATCCTGGAGAAGAGAAAGCTCTGGAGAGACCTTCTATCACCTTCCAGTACCTAGCAGAGGCCTGTGAGAGAGCTGGAGAGGGACTTTTGACAAGGGCATGCAGTGACAGGACAAGGAGGAATGGCTTTAAACTGAAATAGGGGAGGTTTAGATTACATGTTAGAAAGAAATTTTTTTTACTGTGAGGATGTTGAGACACTGATACAGGTTGCCTAAAGAAGTTGTGGATGACCCATCCCTGGAAGTGTTCAAGGCCGGGTTGGATGGGGCTCTGAGCAACCTGGTCTAGTGGAAGGTGTCCCTGCCCATGACAGGGAGGTTGGAATGAGACGATATTTAAGATCCCTTCCAAACAAATCATTCTCTGATTGCCCTGGAGCTGGTCAATGGAGTGAGGGCAGGCGTGATGTCAGGAGCTGGGGGTAATGCTGGGTAAAATCTAGGAGATGCAGCATTGCTTGCTGCCACAGAGAAAGTGGAAGTTTTGGAGCATTGCTGCTCTGGTGGGTACCTGAGGTGCCCCACACCTCGCAGATGCAGCCCTCTGGGGATGGCACAGAGGCAGCTAGTGTCAGTGCCACATGCCCCCAGGGAGCCCAGTTAGCCCTTGCCCAGGTGAGCTGCCTGACTGGTGAGACTGGAACACTGATAAAAACACATACCCTCTCAAAATCATGAATTTTTTCAGAATTGAACCTTTTTGCATAAATGAGGATCTAGTGGGTTTCTTGCAGTTGTCTGCCAAAGCATCCCTGGGGGGTTACTGGCCTGTGCAGTACCAGACAATGGGCATGGGAACCATGGTGGGGGCTGCAGGGATCTCCTCTGCACAACGCTCAGCCCCTGCTGCCACTGCCCTCCTTCTATTCCCCCAGAGATTCAAGCAGAGAAAATGAGTACATCCAGGGATGCATCCAGAGAAGTTATGCCAGGATTGCCCATTTTTGCTGAGCTGGAGAGATCAAGGAGACCACAGAAGGGGAAGCACTGGCCACAGATCTGCAACTTTCAGGTTCCATTTGAGTGTCTGGCAGGCAGTGGCCAGAGCCCAAAACCCTGTGATACCTACACTACTGCTGCTACAGTGACCTGCTGGCTAAGAGCCAGGCTGGGACATGAAGTTCCCTAACCAGCACCCTGAGCAAAATCAGAACAAGGCCAGAAAAAGCTAAAAAAGGAGGAAGTAGCAAGTTTTGTGGCTTCTTTCTGCGTGTGCATTGTTGGGGTGTTTAATAATTGATTATATCACACTGCTGTCACACCAAGCCTGTCTGAGTTCAAGAAGCATTTGGACAACACTCGCAGGCATACAGTATGACTCTTGAGACTCTCCTGTGCAGGACCAGGAGTTGGACTTTGGTGATGATAGTTGTTCCCTTCCAACTTTTCAACTCATGATATTCTGTGATTCTGTAATTGCAAATGCTTCCCTTTTCCAGCTGTGCTAGGAGCTACTTGAGGCTTCATTTGCAACACTGCAATAAGCTGGTCTCAGTGGGTGCCAGCAGAATCCTGTCTTCCCTCAAGCTCTTACTGTTAATGCACCATCTCCTCCCTGATACTGGAGTGTTTGTTTTTTGGGGGGGGCTAAGTCAGTAGAGACAGTCTAAACTGGATGAAGCTATCCTGCTTGGGAAGAAGTGGGCAAGCAGTAATGACAAAAACTTAACTGCTAAGAGGCTGCAGATTACAGCCAAAACTAAAATCCTTAGAGTTGTAAATCCTTGCTTCACCCTGGGGACAGGAAGGTTGGGGACAGCCTACAGGCTGCCTACGGCTCTGGAGCAGGATGAGAGTCCAGTCATAGAATTCTAGAATTGTTTGGGATGGAAGGGAACTTAGAGATCATCTGGTTCCACTTCCCCTGCCATAGGCAGGGACACCTTCCACCAGCCCAGGTTGCTCAAAGCCCCATCTAACCTGGCCTTGAAGGGATCTAACCATCCTTCCAGGGATGGATCGTCCACAGGTTCTCTGGGCAACGTGTACCGGTGTCTCACCACCCTAACAGTCAAGAATTTTTTCCTAATATCTAATCCAAACCTCCTCTCTTTCAGTTTAAACTGTTCTTCCTTGTTCTATCCCTACAGTCCCTTATCAAGAGTCCCTCCTCATCTTTCCTGTAAGCACCCTTTAGATAGCAGAAGGCTGCTAAAAGGTCCTCACTAAAGAGCTGTGGGGACCAGGGCCACTGGCACTGATCCTTTCTTCTCTGACTACTTCAGTCCTGCCAGGCATAGGCATTGGACAGTGTCACAGGAGCTGGGCTACTAGAAATGCTCACTGATGGCCTATCCTCCTCCCAGGCAGCATCCCTGCACGAGCAGGGCAGTGCTCAGCACCAGGGATGAAAGGGATCCCCTGGCAGCACCTGGACAGCCAGGAGGAGACCAGCCATTGTGGGACAAGAGGAAGGCAGTGAGGAGGGCACTGACCAACTGGGAATTTTAAGCATCTCTGCCTGGAAGGTCTGCACCACTTGACAGAGTGGGCAGCAGAAGTGGTGCAGGGCAGAACACGGTGCCAGACCCTGGGGCAGAGCTGGTGTCAGCACTGGGGGTTCCGCTCACTCCACTTGAGCTGGACAATGAGGTGACAGCAGAGGTGATGTCAGGGGCTGGGGACAATGCTGCCTGACTGGATGCAGTGGTGGTGGAACCAGGTGCTGGGGCTGGTGAGACAGATCAAGGTGTCATGACAGGGCCACCACACCACCACCTCCTGGCAGATGAGGCAGGGAGTCTGGTCCTGCTGCACTGCCCACCTACTGCACTGGTTGGTGCTTCCAGTAAAATAACCTTCAGGACAGAGGTGACAGATCAGCACCAGTCCTCCTCCAGCCTGGTCCTGTCTCTGACCCTGAGGGGTGGCTGTACTCACTTGAATTCCCCAGAAGACTGGGAGATGCAGCACCGCTTGCTGCCACAAAAGAAGTGGAAGTTTTGGGAAGTTTTGGCAAGTGGC
This sequence comes from Chiroxiphia lanceolata, assembly GCF_009829145.1. Classification (NCBI taxonomy): domain Eukaryota; kingdom Metazoa; phylum Chordata; class Aves; order Passeriformes; family Pipridae; genus Chiroxiphia; species Chiroxiphia lanceolata. The sequence goes on from NC_045640.1 coordinate 10,538,413, forward strand.
CGAGATACCCCTCCAGCTGGCAGATGCAGCCCCTCTGGGGATGGCACAGAGACAGCTGGTGTCAGTGCCAAACGTCCCCAGGGAGCCCAGTTAGCCCTTGCTCATCACTGCTGGTGGGCTGCCTGGCTGGTGAGACCAGACCACTGATAAAATCACATACTCTCTCAAAATGCCTAATTTCTCTAGAAATTAGCCTTTTTGGGTAAATGTGGATCTGGTGGCTTACTTGCATCTGTCTGCCAGATCATCCCTGGGGCGTTGCTGGCTCATGTGTGGCTAGACATGGAGCATAGTGACCCCCAACCTCACCTTGTGTGCCGCCTGCTTCAGCTCCTACTGGATACTGGGGAAGAGGAAGTCATAGAATCCCTCTTCATTGGCCCCTCTCTGGCTCAGCCCACTGGTCTGGTACTCCAAGAGGGGAAAAGAGGGTATGTGCCAGGGGCTGTTGGCAGTGCAGGGCTGGAGGCTCAGAATGTCAGCTCCGGGGACTTACTTGTCCATTCTTGTGGATACTGAGCCTGTTGCACCAGCACAGCTGCCCAGTGACCTTGGGTCACACTCAACTCACTGGCACAGCCTGCACAGTGCCAGGGGACAGCAGCACTGTCACCCCCAGAACCAAGCTGGGGTGGCAGTGAGGGTGACACCAGGAACAGGATGAAGGAGAGGCAAGAACACCTTTTCACAGTGCAGGGGCCTCTGCTTGCACAGGTGGGCACCAGACAAAATCTGCTCTGGCAGGTGCCCAGGGGGATGTTTCGTGCTCACCTTCCTCCCTGGTGACCTGATGCTTCATTTTGGTGAGGAAGAGGTACACAGGAGGGTCCTATCTGCCCCTCTGGCAACACTGTGGGACCACCCACTCTCAGCCCTCCACATGGACTTGGGGGTCCCATAAAGGGGCATGGGGCTGTCTCCTGGAAAGGGAAAGCATACCTGGCTTCTGGCAGGACTCAGGAATGCTGGGGTCACATAGATGGGCCTCAGATGGGGAAACTGATAGAAAATGAGTGCATCATAATGGGCAAATTGTCAGGATTGCCCAGATTTGCTGAGGTGGTGAAAGCAAGGAAACCACAGAAGGGGAAGGAACCAGCCACAGTGTTGTGACTTTCAGATTCCATTTGGTTCCTGGCACGGACTGGCCAAAAGCCAGGCTGGGGCATGCAGATCCATAACAAGAGCACTGAGGAAAATCAGGACAAGGCTGGAAAAAGGAAAAAAAAGAAGTAAGTAACAAGTTTACCTATCACTACACCCCTGATTAAGAGTTTGTCTCCAACTCTCTTGTATGTCCTCTTTAGTTACTGGAAGGCTGCGCTAAGGTTTCCCCAGGCCTCTTCCCCAGGCTGAGCAACCCTAACTCTCTCAACCTGTTTTCATAAGAGAGATGCTCCAACCCTCTGAGAATCTTCATGGTCTCCTCTGAACCTGTTTGAACAGATCCATGAGTTTCTTCTGCTGGAGATTCCAGAACTGAAAGTATTCCTTCAGGTGGGTTCTCACAAGAGCCAAGTACTTGGGAGAATCACCTTCTTTGACCTGCTGGTCACCCTTCTTTTAATACAGCCCAGGATAGAATTGCAACACCAGTTGCAATTCACTTTGTAGTTGAAAACAGAAAACCAATTGTATCTGCACAATTCCATTCCCTGTTTAAGTCTTTGAGGAATGCAACATCCATTGATTTAAGTTGATAAAGTTTTAATTTTTCCCCTTTGTTCTAGGCCCAAGCCTGAATTATATGATCTGTACTTTTATCAGACTTTTATGTAATTATCACCTCTTTTCATCACTCCTTCTCTCTTTTGTTTCTGGAGATAAGAAGATTAACAAATAATGCAAGTTCTGCTTTCTCAGTTCTCTTTGTTCCTACTCCTGTTTGTAAACTTAACCCCAGCTGTAGCTTAAATACAAACTAAATATATCCGTTATCCTTGTTCAGTGATTTTTAGTTTTGCAGATATGCACTAGTGAAATGAAATTGCTGATGTTTACTTTCCTTAAGTATAATACAATTATAAGAAAGTCCTGACTTGTACTGTGCCAAACCTGGACATATTTGAAAAGTTATTACGTTAGTATATTTTATGATCAACACTCCATTCTGTGCTGTTGTAGTCTGAGTGTCTGAAATTCTGCTAACTTTATACTTAATTCTCTATATTTGAAAACATGGGAAGGTCTTACATGTATTTAACAGAACCTTAAACATGGTCTCAGGATCACTGTAAAGACCAAAAAATGACAGTAGCTATTAGTATCTGCAGACCCTGATTCTATCCTTGGTTTTGTAAGTCTGCAGTACCTCAACAATATATTTCAATCATAAATTCTTATTTTTCTAAATGTTTAATTAGAAAACAGCACAAGCCAAAGCCTGAGCTAGGTGACTCATAACTCTTCCAAAACTGATTTAATTTCTGTAATACAATATACCCTTGTATCTGTTGAGAGCATCCAACAGCATACTGGGCAACAAATTGTGCCCTACTCCTCCTCTTTAACCTGACATTAATTGTAAACCACCACTAATCATCTCCTTAAACACTCCCTTTCTTGTCTGTCCTGGTAAAAATTACATGTACATTTGTCTTTTGGTCCTAATTTAAGTAAATTTAGGACATTTTTATGTATGGGAGGCAAATAGTTGTGAAACAACATTGTCTGGTTGGAGTTTTTTGTTTAGTTATTTGTAGGCTGCTTTTGAGGTCATGCTCCTTTTTAGTTAAGATAGCAGCTACCCATTGACTGACCTTTTATCTTCATTCAGATAATATAATAAATATGTCCTTTGTGCTTATCTAAATTGGACAAGTGTGTCTAAACCATGCATGCAATAATAATTGGCTCTTGACTATAATATATATTTGCAGTTATAATTCCATTCAGAAAGATGCACTACAAAACTCCGTTTTAAGTTTTAAGAATGACAAGCAGTTACGAATCTTAAATTATTTGATTAGGATTAGTTTTCAGTCACCCATTATATCTGTGCTTTAATTATGCTTTTCCTCCTTTAGAAGAAGATTAATCTAGATCCCAGTGCTTTAGTAAATTAACCACATCATAGCATGTGTCTTGGACAGGTCCTCCATCAAAGACTAACTTTTCCTTCCCTATCCATTTGGAAAAGAAGCAATAGTAAAAAGCCTTTCTGCAGAATGAAGCAGCAAACAAAACAAAAAAAATAAGCTAAAATGCTATCTAATTCAAAAGTTCCCCCAGTTACATTTCTGTACAGTTATCCTCTCCTCTCGGAAGTCTGGCATTTTTTACGATTTGGATTTTGGGGAGGTTTTATTTTAGCAGCCAATCTTATATCTATAACAAACTCAGAGCTTTGTGATTATTAAATATTGCAGAATAATTGCAGAGAAGAATATATTAATGAGTCTCCAACTAGTCCAGGTTTGCCTGTAGCTTCATCTAAGATACCACAGTACCCTTTCATACCAACGTCAGTCCTGTTCTGTTGCCTGTTTTTGACAGTGGATAAATAACACCATTTTGGGGGTAACCAGTCTATACTTCACCCTCCTGAACACTTTGAATTCTTCCCTTGGTTAAACAATAGATTTTAGCCAAGGTTGATCTAAAATAACTGGAGATACTCCATCCATGGACTAAAATCAACAGTCTTTTTCTGCAAGAGACTAAACAGGCTACCTAAATGACAACATTTGGTCCCAAAAAGGTGTAATAAATATGATGGGAAGGAAAAACTGTCCTAAAAGCATCTGTCTATCCCATTTGAATGGTGATGGAAAACCAAAGCTTCCTTCAGTACTTATCATAGGAGCAAGTTATAATCTGGTCTTGCAAAGAGCCACAAAAGTACCTTAACACTATATACAATCCTACTGTCTTTATTTTCACCTGCAGATTTTTTTTTTTTATATTTTGAATTGGATATTAATAGTTTAAAGTGTTTTTGGCCCTATAAAGATCCAGATCCATGCTTGGCAAAAACTCTTGGGTTGATGTCAGGAATTGATAGCACAGGACCCTTCCAAATCAAGATGGCTTTGGAGATTCCTGGTTGTCTTTGCTTGGTTGGTGACAAAAAACATTCTTGGTGTCTGGTGTCCACCTCTCGGTATGGTTTTGTAAACATGGAGGGAACCTATTTCTTCTTCTAATTCTTTTAAATTCTTTTATAAACAGAGGAGAAAGTATCTTATACATTGATTTTTTTAACAGAGATATATAGTTCTTATATCCTAATTTGCATTAATTTAAAGAGAATTTTTTCAGATGTGCTTAAAGTCTTCCAGGACAAGACAATCAGAGATATGTATCTGGACTGAGCTGAACTCTCTCATCAAAGAGACAATCCTGTTTGTCAAGGGATTAAGGCTGTTCCTTCACTGTGTGCTGTTCTGGAAATCTCAAACCAAAGTCAGAGTCAGCTTTTAGACATCAATTTCGACTATTTCAGCAGGGCTAATGGGACCTGGATTCCTCTGATATTCCCTTAAGGCATCTGCAATAGCTCACTGGGATTGAAAATCACAGTTGTCTTAAAAGCACTTTACAGGCTCATTCCTCAAATGGCCCAAGGGCCTACAGCTGTACTTGAGACATCACTGTAAACCTGCCTTCCCTGTGCAAATTCCATTTTCAGTTCAGAGGGGCAGACTTCATCACAACTTCTGTCTCCATGATTCTCTGCAGGGCTGACTCTCACTTCCTTGTCCAAGCAAACCCAGAGAATGCATCCTTTTCCAGCATCAGAAGTTTTAGGTCTGCTTTGTTCCAAGTCTGAATCCTAGGAAAACTCTTCTGTTGTAGTGGGGATGAGAACTTTTTATTTTTTTGTGCATTTAAATTAAGTTAAGCTATGTAACTGTTTCCTTTTTCTGAAATAGCTCCTTTATTTTTTCTTGAATTTAATTCTATGCATTCAAGCAGAAAGTTAAACAATGTCCAACTGAAGAAAATTAATTCCATAACACACTGAAAAGATGAGCTGGGGAAATGTTTGTTATTACATTCCCTCCTTACCTATGTCCTTAATATGAATTACTGGAATGTAAAAAAGAACTAATCAGCTTGGGATTTATTTTAAAATAGGTATTCTCATGTAGTGGATCCTTTCTTCTATGTACTTGATTTTAGTGAAAGAAAAAAGCAAGTGTTGATATAATATTATTGGAAAACATCTCTATAGAGTAGTTAATTCTCAGAAGTGGTAACACCTTTCTATTGCCATTATCCTCCTGAAATTACTTCCTTAGCTAAACTGTTTAGGGCTGATGCTGAAGATGTGTGAAAACCAACTTATGAATTCTGCCCTTTCAGAAATGATCTTTGTGGCTGATTAAAGTGAAACATGACTTGTTTTGAGAAGAAACAAAGAACTCACTGGCATTCTTAGCTCTTTGTTTTGCTGACTACAGCTCTAGATGACTAGATGATGCAGGGGTGAATCCAGCTTTCCTTTCTAATTCCCAACATATGCTTTTATAGGCTCTTTCTTCATAAGTGTGGAGGAGATAAGGATTTTGTAGGTGAATCTTGACTTGTTTCAATGAGGCAGAGTTTAGATATTGAATAAATTCAAGATTTGAAATGAGAGGTGGTTTCTCAAGCATTCAGAATCCCAGAAACTATCTTTGTTTTATAATTCTGGTACTAATGCATTATAATCCACAAACTTTACTCTTGTAAGACTACTTGCATTTTAAATATTAAATAAATAGGTAAATTTTGAATAGAATTTGGGCTGTAGATTATTAGTATAAAATAAACAATGAATGTAAAATAAATAAATGAATTGCTAATACATATCTCACCTGCCTCTGAAATGCTGCTCCTCTGTGATGAAGCCCATCAGTGCAACTCATGGTTGGGTCTAGTTCAATAAAAAATGCAAGAGCAGTTCAGTGAAACAGAATACGAGATAGCAAAAAGGATTCTGAGAAATGCCAAGTGCCATGTCCTTGAATACAATATACTTAAGTGCTGCATTTTTCTCTCAGAAAAGTATTATAGGTAATTAATTGTAACTCTGTTCCTCCTGAATCATCCTTTCTGGAATCTGACAGTGCAGTGTAAAAGCAAACCTGACAGATGTGCTCCTTTACATCAGCTTTCTGCCAGTGTAACTGTGTCCTTTTTATCAGGAATTTAGTTAAGGACTCATTAAAAGTATGGTTGCAGTTTAGCTTGATCTGAGTTTCTCCTTGGAAATGTAGTACAGCAATCCTGACGGCTTCTACACTGCTGATTGTCACTGTGAGCTGTGACAGTAGGAGGTCTTCAGCATTGAGCAAGTGTACTTGTGTGTTCATCTCTGGCTGTGCTGCCAACTTGAATCATTTCTGACTCTTGCTTCTCTGCCTCTCTTGCTTCTTCTTCCTCTTCCCATCTAAGTGGGGTTATGTTATTATTTTACATATCTTCACAAGCTCCCTTCATTGTTTTTGTTTAGTGTTGACATCACAACTTTCTAAGTATACATTCATAATACACACATCTCCTCCATTGTGTATATAGTTTTCAAACTTTACCAAACAATACCTATACCTTTCAAAATTCCTGGCTCTCTTTTCCTAGATACTCAAGGAAGACTTGTATGTTGCAATTCTACGTTATTCAGATGTAGTTCAGTATCTTTTTTTATATCTGTTGAGACACACAGAAAACTGATTATTTTCTGGCATGTTTGTTATCAAAACTCTTGAAGAGAAGTAGCAATATTTTTCAAGTTACTGTTAAATAGGGAATTGAATGTTTGGTGAGCAGCCTTCAGAGACGGGTTGGCATTTCAGAGTATTACAAGATCTGACATGAGCACTTGAGAATTTAAAAGGAGTAGTTTTCATGCTCATTGCTGTTCCTGAAGTTTCAGCTGTTTATGCAGCAAAAGGATCATGGGAACTATAGAAAATGAAACCAAATAAACAGATGGGATCTTCTAGTCTGGGTGAAAGAACTACTCTTCTTGTGGAAGGTTCAAAGAGGATTTCATAGCCAGAAAAAAATCTACATCGCCTGCTATGTCTGAGATCTTAGTACTTCATAGCGAACATTCTCAAGGAGGGAGAGACCACAATTGAGTTAGGACTTTACCAGTCAAACACTGATTTCAGGGTATTTTGTTATCCTTATTGTCTATGAGGCATTCCAATATGAAAAGCCTGAGTAGCAGTGGCTGAACTTCCACTCAAGAGTAATGAACCCCAAAGGACAATAATTGTAGAGGGAGATTAGGTCACACCATTCTCAAGAATGAGAGCAATTTTCATAGTTTTGGTACAACAGCCTGAAAAATAACTTATGACCTGGAAGAAAAGACCTGCTCCTTGCCTGAAATATGGACTATCCAGGTAGAGATGTGCTGTGAAGAAGTGCAGGTAGGGTTTTACAACAGAGCAAGAAGTACTGAGCGTACAAGATAAATGGTGAGTGTGAGCAATGGGAGGGATGATAAACTGACTTTCTTTGCTATGACCTGGGCCAAAAAGCAAGAAGAAAGACAGGAAAGCCTGCACTAGCTCGTGGCATCCTGTTATCCCCAGTTTTTCAGTTGGATTGTGTTGCTTCTGCAAGATGGACTACCAATAAAAAAGAAATTAGTGTAATTGTCAAGAAAATTCTTTTCTGGGGAAAAGTGGTTAAATGAAAAGAATGATTCTGGGTAGTGTTAAATGTGGCATAACTAATATTGAGCTCTACAGACGACAAATTTACCAGCCAGAAATATAAATAAATGGAAATCTAAATATGAGCCACTTAATAATTTCTATTTGTTTGTTTTTATCTAGATAGCATCCAAAATAAACACTGATCAGAAAAGATGGAAAAATAAAGTGAACAACCAAAAATTTGTTACACTTGGGAGTGAGCAGCAAGATCCAAATGTGGCTCTTTGTTGCCACAGAGTTAGGAAAAATGTGCACAAGAGGAAATGAACGATGTCTCTGGGGTTCCCAGAAGAAATCTGAATGTCCCTCTTCACCGGTGCTACAATACATGTTGCTGAAAGATGTGGCCAGTGCCCATCTGTGCTGTAACACAGCACTGGAGCTTGACCTGAAAAATGCTGAGTTTTTTGTACCTCCATCCAGAAGACATGGATGATCTGCCCCATTAAACCAAATGCTAGCAAGCCTGTATCTCTAAACGTGCATTACACAGAATTAATGAGCAAGTGAGCTGTGTTTGCTGCCACTTTGTTGATAAAACCTTTTCAAACATTCTCCTTCCTTCCAGGCTGCAGTTCTATATGCTTGGTCTGTACAAAATGTTCTTGGAAAGGAACCACAGCTAAAAATCCATATCAGATATTTCCAAGAGGTTGAGAGTTTTTCCTTATCCTGCCCTCTCTCTCTCAATGTACCCATCCTCATTTTTCATCACATTATATAGATCCTTCTGGAACCTAATGCTAAGCAGATACTGTTTCTCTTGAGATGATCATTAAAAGTAACTGTTCAGAAATTGAACAGCAAATAAAATTTGCTGTCAGTACTTATCTGAAAAAAAAGTTTTGTCTTTTTTTTTTTTTAAATTTTAATCAGATGTGATCTTATTTAGTCAGAACAAAATTGTGTTGTGGAGTGTGCATTGTTAGCTGCATTCCAGTCCAGCATTGAAAAACTACCACTACAGCCAAGGAAGTTAGCTGTGGCCCAGGATTCCTATTCATCCTCTGTTTTGGGCTGTATGTTTTTCAGAAACAGCTTATAATATTTTTGAGTATTTTGAGCACAGATGTATTCCCTAAATTTCTCTGGCTGTATGGGTTATTTGCGACTGGTTTCTTCAACTTGAGTGGACAACACAAAAATCCAGTGTAGAAAATACTGAAACATATGTATAAATTGAAGTAAGACTTGATTAAAGACACATATGTTGTTTTGGAATTGATTCTGACCTATTAAAGTTCATAGAGGGCTTCCTTCTTGTAACTGCACCCTAAAAATGACATGAATCTGTTCTAGAACGTGGGCATTTGTCACATTTTTTATAATTAGAGTTAGTGGTAAAATCTGACTCTTTTGCTGTAACAAGGGTATCGATCACATGGGATTATTTCTGTTCCATGCCTCAGAAAAGCCCCAAGGGTTGAACAGACATAGTCATGGTGAAAAGTTTAAAATTCCATCATGGTAATTACTTTCAATACTCTGTTTACATTTGTTGCAGAACTAAGAGTGTCTGTCGGAAAAAGACCATATGTGAGAAGGAAAGGCAAGTCATTCTTGTACTGCATGGCTGGCAATCAGAAAAGGAAGATGGAGTTGCTTATCCTTATTTGTTCAGCCTTGACAGCTGAACAGAAAAGCTGAGTCATATTATCTGGTGAAATATTATTTGCAGGTGAAATAGATTGGGTCAAGCACATTCCATGGAATATGTAAAGTGGAATTTCACAGAAACTTTAACTTGATTTTCAACAACGCTTTGATATAATGGTGAAGAATTTAGACTGCTTTAAGCTACATATATCCTGTCATTTATATAAATTCTTTATTTCAACAGTTTTCTCTCAGGTGTGTGATGGATCAACATTTAAGAAATTTTATTATCTCCAAGTGTTTTACCCATGAAAGGGTTGTAATTGTGTTGGTTAAGCTATGTTGTTTGGCTAAATTATGGGGATTTCAGAGAGAACTTTATGTATTCAAGGGTGGGATGATCTTTTCTGCTTTACACATCAATTTTGTAGCCTGGGGACTTGGGTTTTGCCATGGAGAGCTGCATGTCAGTCCCTGAGCTGCATGGTAGTCTCTGTTATTGCTGTGTGTGGCTGCAGTCTCTTACATTATGTTTGCTAAGTCACTCAGGACCTGATCCAAAAGACTTTTAAGTCAGAGAAAATCAGTTTACTTTTATGGGTTTGGGTAAGGTCTGGAAGGCCCATGCCTGCTCCCAGTGGAGGAAGAGAGGATCTCTTACTCTGAAAGTGAGCAGGTTCTACTTTTGGATTATTAAAAAAGGCAGTAAATCTAAAGTAGAAGTGGACTGATTAATTGATAATGAACAGAAAAAAATGCTGTCACTATTAAACATCACCACTGAAGATGAATGCAGATAATCATAATTTTTGGTGTGAATAGCATCATCAGGAGAAGTGTAAGAGGCCAGAGGGATTGGCATCATGTCTACTGCTTGTTTTTTCTGTTCAGCTGCTATGCCTTAACATACCAAAACCAGCTCTGGATCTAGGTTTTGGAGGGGTTTGGAGGTGAATCTCGTAGTTGTCAGTTCCCTTCAGAAAGAGTGCCTGGTGTATCTGAGGCTGTGCATGAGAAACAACCAAACAACCAAACAACCAAAGAGGAACACTTGTAAAATTAATTTATTTGGAATAGTCTTTGGCCACAGGAGGGCAATACTGTTCTATAATAAATTTGGCAAGCTTTATTAACTGAAAGTCTGGTTCTCAACAGGTACCTGAGGGGGTAATAGGAGTGATCATAGTTAACAGTCATCAAAGTCATATTGATCAAGAAGTGGATTTACACCTTTAGCTATGTTTGCAGTGGCTGAGCAGCTGGTTCTCCCAGTCCTCCTTTCCAGAAGGAGCAAATTGCAGCAAAGAATCTGAGAGCTGTGATGACATCTAAGGAACTACTGGTTCTCCATCCCTGGTTTAGGTTGATACCTGTTGATGCCATCCTCCCTTCCACCCTCTAAATTGGAAGGTGGCACAAACAATACAACAGCCCCCCATGGTGTTGGGGGAGCGTTTTTTGTCCCTTGTCCTGCAGCTATTTCAAACTGAAGTAAGGAGAATTTTAACTGAAAATGCTGAGAACCTCACTAATAGTGGTAGGAGTATTCCATGGAAAGGATGGATTTTATTTTTCTTTTTTTTCCTTAAGAAATTTTCTGTGTTTTCCCTGGTGGCCGAGGACATGTGATTCTTTACTGCAATCCAGGCATAGGAGCAGGAGTCCTAACTTATTAGGTTATTGATTTATGCCCTTCCTTTTGTTGATTCATGCCCTTGCTCTTAGCTGGTCAAATAAATCTTATTAGTTAGAAGATTCTCCAGAGAAGCAGGTGTTGTGGGTTTTAAATCCCCAAAGCAGTTGAGAGAGCTGAGTGTGCCTTTTGTGGCTCTTCAAAAAATAGGAGATACCACTGTTTGATTTTATGAGAGAAAATGGAAACTCCCCTGTTCTCTATGAAGGTTAATCTGCTAGGAGTGCTTTGAGACTGGTGGATTTAAGCTTTAAAGGGAGGGGAATACTTGGTTTACAAAGACTAAGAATTTAGTTTAAGAGTGGTGTTTGGCACAGTAAGAATGTGAGTACCTTTGAGTACTTAATACATCGCTTGACATACTTCAAGTTCTTATTAATATGAAAGTAATTTGTGCAGTCTGGGTATTTCTTGAGTTTGGAGACAACTGTACTCCCCAAACTAATGGAGAAGAACAGGAAACTTTTTAAGGACTGGCTCTCTCATCAGTGCTATTAATATGACAGGAATAGTCTTCAAGAAAAATTGAAATAATATTAAAAGTTAGAAAGGCATATTTATGAAGGATAGGTTACTGGCTCCCAAGCTAACCTTTTAGGTCATCTGGAAATGAAAATGTTTCAGAGAACACAATGCTACTGAGCTGCTGCACTTTTAGCTTCTATTTCTGAATAATAGCTCAAAGAAATCCCGTTCTGAAAGATAATTCTTCTGAGTGGTGTTTTTCAGTTTGTAGCTTGCACACTGCTTCTGATGGGACTCTGAATGCTGAAACTCAGGTATTTAGCTTTTATTTAGAAGGTGCTAAACTTCCACAGAATGTATTTAAGGTAAGAAAGAACATCGATGTCAGGTTTGTCTTAAATGTCAATTTATTTATTTTATGCTTTACTTTTAAAGTGTGCTTTCAGTTTCATAATCGAGAACATAATGTTTTATTTTGCAGGGATAAATTTCATGGCTTTTATTTTTAAATTTGTCTAAGGTGAAGCGAAACAAATCTGACAGTTTCAAGGTGCTTGACTTGTCAAGAAGGCCAAGAACCCAAGGAAGATGGCAAGTCCTATGCAGGGCTTGTGGCCCAAACTGGTAATTATCATCTTCCAAACTTTTGGAGTAGTTTTGGAAGCTGATGTCCTCAAGTGCTCGGAAAAGGAGGGGAATTAATTTTAGTGAGTGACAACCAATGTCTCTTTGGTAAAGGATGGGCAGTGATGATACAAACCACAATGTGATGAAGTTTTCCTGGCTGAGTATGTTGTTTTTCTGGGGGAAATGTACATTTTGCAATTGAACACTTGGGTAAGACTCCTTTTATTTCATTTTACGCATCACTTATTTTGTATATGCAGTGAGGATAAAAGAAGTGGAGCCACTCACCCAAGTCTGTTGTGTGCTTTTTTATGTATTCAGGTAAATCTCTTTCTCACTTTTCTCCATAGCCACTTTTTCTGCTTGAAACACTACCTTAAAAATCTCATAGTTGACTTTACTGTCTTATCCTTAAGTATTGTAGAAGAGTTAAAGTAGTGCTTCTTTGAGTCTTTGAGGATGTTTTCTAATACTTAAAAAGTGTGAAAATGGTCACATCAGAGACGATTCTGATGTTGCTTTCATCTGAGATTTTTTTCCTACTCTCTACCACGTATGCAGTGTATTCCTAGATAGGTCTGCACCTATTTTCTGTCACAAGAAGTTGCTCAGGAGAAGTCATGAGCAGTCAAATGTCAACTGAATGTCAGAGAAATAGCCCTTATAATGAAATCTAGTAGGGTGTCCAATAGCCTCATGCAGAAGACAAAACTTGCTTTGTGACCTTTAGGACAAATCAGACAAAACAATAAAACACATAGAAAGTAATGCCCTGCACGGGGTTGAAACAGATGGTCAAGCAGATGGTAGAAGTCTTCTACTTTTTTATTGTTTTTATTTTTCTTCTGCTTTTTAAACAATTTACAATGATTATTACTTTGAATTTTTATTTTTGTCCCACTTCTGAATGTTAGTAGGCAAACCCAATTTTTTTATTTTTGATTCTTTCTCTTTAATATAGTCAACCTCTTCTCCTGGCTAATCATGGAAAATTTGCTGTTTATTTATTCACTTGTTTAGAGGCTAGAAGAGACCATTAGGATTGTCTCATCTGACCTCCTGTACAAGCCAGACCAAGGAACTGAACTCCATAATTCCAGCATAAATTGTTTAGACAAGAAACATGGCTTTTAGAATGACACTACATTTTGTTTCAAGACTTCTAGTGACAAAAAGTCACTATATTATCTGGTAAATATTTGAAATCCCTAATTACCTTCACTTAAAAATTGCATCCTCTGTCTAGCCTCGATATAATTAGTGTCATCTGGCTGCTGTGGGATCTGGATATGTCTGGTTAGTTGCTCATGAGAGAGTACCTGAGAAGAATGAAAAAGAATAGCTGTTCCTCCTGGACCCTGATGCCTTTGGCAGTCTAGCTGAACTATTTACAAATATTTTTGGCTTAAGCTTGGAAAACTATCCACAGCAGGGTTTTGAAGGTCTGTGTTTTGAAGGCAAGTGGGACAGAAGAATTAGCATTCACAAGGGCTAACTTTATCAAAAGAGTCCAAATGCTCCTCTCTCATAAAAAAAAAAATAGAATTGTAGTTCCAAGCACCTAAGTTAGAATATTTAAAGTGAGGCTTCTGCTTACCCAGATCCCCAGAGGATGCTCTATTAATATTCTGAGGTGTCAACAATATACTCTTCTGAGAGGTTTAATTTTGTTCCCTTTTTCTTTAGTAGCCCTTTTGGCTACATCTGGGGGACTGTTTGAAGGAAGTGTACTTCCAAAAAGAATGGATTGACTTTCACTGAAGAACCTGTTAATAAAGAAAAAATGATTTATACCTGAATTAAATGTAGTTTTCTTGCTTCTGCCAGATGAAATCCTAGCTGGAGAGTGTTAGGGGATTGTTTGTGCTTTTAGGTGAGAGAATAGTTGTATTGATATAGGTCCAGGACATTTAAAGTCTCTAATAATCAATTATGTAAACTAAAATCACCTCTGATCTCAGTCTGCAGAGATGATGTGTACCATTTGTTTAGGCTATTATTCTTAATGAATAATTTTATCTTTTTTTCCCAGAGTTTTCTTGTTATATTTGCTTTTGTTTTATGCTTCCATCTCATTTGGTGATGAACAAGCACACTGTGTGTGGGACTGTTTCTGGGCTCTAGAGATGTGGTAGCGCTTTGTCGCTTTTCACTTACACGAGCCACAATGACATTCAATCTGGAGAAAAATATTATTGCTAAATATTAGGGCACATGAATTACAGATATTTGTATTTATTGTTACAAAGGTAAGTGTACTTTAGTGAGCCAGCTGTTCAACACAACACATCAACTTAAGAGACCAAAGAGGTTTTCAACAACATGGCCAGCACAGGCTGGAAGGGATGATCTTTTTTTTTTTTTGTCTCAGCTTCCCCAGGACTGCTGATATATTACAGTAAAAAGTCTCATGTTTTCTATTCAGACTTTAACAGGATGCTTATGAAATCTCACATAGTAGCTAAAAGTTCCTGACCAGTGCTGTCTTTGGCTACCTAATGTCTTGCTCCTAATTCAGTTCTCCTTTTGCCTCACACACAGAACTATATTGTCTAACAACTGCTGTCACCACAGGTAGACAAAAAGAACCCCTGTAATCTGAAGTACAGGAAAATTATGCTGATGGTAAAGTCTTGGCTGTTTTATGGCCTTTCAGGGATGTCATGAGAGTCTTAGAATAATAGATGTTTTAGTCAGTGTCTGAATTAAAGAAAATTAATAGAATTGACCATATAAATTGGTGTAATACAAATCAAAAGATGCATGTTCTGCTGTTTGATCACACCCACTTTTTTTTTTTTTTTGTGGCTTTTAGGTCTTTCTATTAAAAAAATGCTAATAGGAAGCTCCAAGGCTATAGAGATACACAAGTCTGTACTCTCCTGCAGTTGATTCTTTTTCAGGTGTTATTATTATCACAAGATGTAGCCAATGGATGGAACACCGTGTCAAAAGCTGCTCCTTGGTGATACACTGCAATCAGGGGTGCTGGTTTCTATTTGTTAGTTAGCTATTCCAGGGCAAAAAAAAAAAAGCGGTTTAAGTCTTTAAACCTATTATGCAGTATTCCAAAAGGTCAAGTTGCTGTTCTTTTAAAATACAATTTAATTGAAACTGGACAGTAGTCTGGATCTTCTTCAGGCGTAATGAAGTAGGCTATTGATATGCACCATGTGTCCCTGATTAAAATCAGAAGGCTAGGAATGTTCAGCCAATTAGGCAATTTGTGAGACATTGGCTTGATTAGTTTGGGACCATGAAGAAGCAGGTACACAGAAAAATACTTTGTGTGTTTCTTGTAAGCAAAAAAACCCCAAACTGCAGAGTACTGGATTATGTCCAGGCTAATAAAGCCAGTTAATTGGTTGAACTCTCTTGTTGCACTTTATCTCCCAGAAAGATTTTTCTGTAGTAGAAATTTACAGTATAGTTAAATATAACAATAGGGGAACACAGAGTATTTTTTCCATGAAGCAAAATAACTATTCACTGACATTAGGATTTTGCAAAGAACGATCTCAGAACATGGACTAAAAATGATGATCCAAAGACGCTGGTGAAGTTCCTTGTAGGAGTTTATCCTTGTAGCTGTGCTGTGATATAGACAATCTGCAGAGAATCAGGATGTTTGGAGCTGTGAGAGTTGTGTACGTGGGGAAAACACAAATTCCTCTGATCACAAACAATTTAAGACGGGGTATGCATTATCTCTAATGGTCATGTTTGTCTTTATTTACACTTGAATTACTGCTTTGAAGTATTAATGCAAAGATGAGAAACCAAGAATATAGTTTGACATATGGAAAAATCCACTTATTTTGTATCATGAACGTAGCAGTTTCTGCCCACCTAATTTTACGAATCCATCTAAGAGCAGGTGTTGTTGCCTAATTCCCTAGTAAAAAGAGTGACATTTAAAGAAGTACAGGTGTGGTTTTCATGATTAGTGAAAGCAGGAAAAGCAGGAAATTAAGCAGGAAAATATTCACTGTGGAAGATGTTTAGAGCCACAGACAAATAACTCCATGTATTTCAAGTTTCAGCTTTGTCTTTCTGGTTTATCATCTTGTACAGACCCTTATGAAGTACAAAGATACATGTAGTGATGTTGTAGTATTTTGCAAGAATATGGCTGATTATGAATCTATCCAAAATACAGAAAAATCTCTCAGTATGTTTGAAAAATCAGAATTATCTTTTTAATAGATTTTTTAATTATAGAAAAAGGAAATGTTTAATTATCTCTGGTCTCAGAGGTACACATAGGATGTTCATCAGATTTGTCCAATTAGTTAGAGCTGCAGTTGTTTCTAAACTGAAGAAAATATTGACACTGGCAAGTAAAGATGGAATTCAGTCTCCCTCATGAAAAAGAAACACCACATTACAGAGGCTTTGACTGAAAATGAAACCTTTGTGTCGTTTGCTTAGCTGGTGTTATAAAATGTGCTTCACAGCTTCTGAGTGTCTGAAAAACAGGTTGATTTAATCATGGACTCAGGAGCTTTATTCACATGAGCAAGGGAATTAAAGTTCAGCTACTTTGTTGTGGGCTAATCGTTAATCCCAAGGTGACTGGTACCGAGGTGCCTAAGAGATAGAACTCAATTACTGAAGGTGATGAAGGTTTTTTGGCCGCCTGATGCCTACTCATTGCATTTATGCTGAACAAGGAAGCAGCTGGAACAAAAAAAATAGCAACAATGAATCCTTCAGGGACTGTGTCAGGTCTGAATTAAGGAGTTTGTTTCTTTGGCCATCCAAAAATTTTCAGTGGAAACTGATTGTTATAAGGAATGCAGTTGCGCAGCGGAATCTGGCAATACCTATTTGGTATTTGTATTGCTAGTAGGGGCAGCAAATATAGGGACATTTACCTATGCCCCAGTCCTGTCCCAGCAAAGTTGTCTGGAGCTACTGGCCATCTGTGCAGAGGATTGTGTGGCTTTACTGCAGCTCGCTGCTCTGTGCTGGGGATTTTAGTGTAAGCTGTAGGACGTGGGAAAAGGCAGTTTGTGAGGAGAGCAGGAACCCTCAGGAGAGCTGTCCTGATCTGAGTATCAGCATAGCTTTGAATTCCTTGTATCACACTCCCACTGTATTTAAATTAATGAAGTGCTTGCTAGACCATGGCAAATAAGTGTGAGAATGATTTTATAACTTAATACCTCTGATGTTTCCCTGACAGAGGTCAGTACTAGACTCCAGTTGCAGAGTATCCATGAGAAAATGCTGGGAACATGTGCTCGGTTAGGGTCTCCTTTTTCCAACTTATTCCTTGAAAAGTAAAGATTTAGTAAGAAGGTCTGACAAAGTCCTTAATTCCTAAGGAAATTTTAAGTGAGCTGTGTGTTAAAGGTACCCTTATACAGGAGTGGGTACGCAAGACAAATTCCATGTGTCTTAGGTGGATACAGTCAGACCAGTGAGTTAACAGAGGTTGCATCCTTCTGTGGCTTGGTTTTGTTATTTGACTGGTTTTATTTGAGAGTATCTGCAGTGCTGCAGGTGGGACAGGGAGGGAGCTGTGCTGGACTATAGCCTGAATGAGGCTAAGAGCTGGGACAGGTACTTACCTTCATGTGTTCATCAAGACATGGGAAGTCCTAGCTCTTTCAAGAACCCTCAGGATTAGTTTGAGGGGACAAATTTTGGAAGGAGACATCTCAGCCTTTTTATAGATGTTGTCCCAAAGCAAACATAAGGAATCTGTCCCGAATTTATGAATTGCTCCACAGGTTCCTAACTTCAGCCTGGTATCAATAGCACCACACCACCTTCTCTTCATACCATTTCAACACAAATCATAGTATTTGGCCTCACCAAGCTGTTGTTGTAGTGCTAGCTGTGGGACCTTCACCACTCTTTTAAAGTGTTCCACAGTGTGTTAATCTTAATTTTTGACTGTGTCACCATTATAAACCTGCATTTTCTCTTAGATCATGTCCCTGCGCTATGCCAATTTATACACTCTGAATCAGCCTTTCTAAATAAATTCTTCCTCAGATCCCCAGAAGCACTGATCTCTACCCTAGTCTTTGCAGGGGCAAAAAACCCTCACTGATAATTGACGGACTAATATGCATTTCCACACCACCATCATCATCCAGACATTACATTAATTAGGTTTCTTTCCCCGAAGGGATATGTGTCATAACTTTCTTACCTTTACATGGACATTCTTTCAAGACCTGTTAGGTGTAAGGAAGAAAAGATGATGCTTGTTACAAGTATGGAAAATGTTTTAATTACAGGTTATAAACACAATTTCAAATATATTTAAAAACATAAATCTCATGAGCTGTTCCTGTATCTTCCACGCAGAATTCTAAAAACTTGTAGAAAGATCTCTTAGCTGGTAAGCTACAAGAACTCTTCACTGTGTAATTTTTCGGTTGTGCCCCATCTCTGGGTAAACACCTCACAAAATACACTCATGAGGTTTTCCTCTTCCCTCTATATGCAACTATGTCTTTTGAGAAATACTCCCTTTACTAAAAAGCTACCTGGTAATCTGAGTCTCTGTTTTGGGTAGTCACTTGTCCTGTAACTTTGATGGCTGATAGGATGCTTAGAAAGTGCTTAGGTATTAACTTGGCTGATTATTTTTTGTATTTTCTGTGCTGTAAGAAGCTGATATTGACCCTTCCTGTCCACCCTTTTACCTTCCAAAATTAAGATATACATTAAACTGTTTCTTTAACTTGTTCCTCCCTATTCAGACATCAGAATATACTTCACAAAATCCTTTTTCTTAGTTTTGTACCATTTAAAATAAAAAATAATTAAAAAGAAATCCCACAGCATTGTATAGTTTACAGTAGCTATGAGGTTCTTATACAAACACTGTAAGTCAACAGTGTAAATATTAGATTAAATAACAGAAAATTTAGGCATTCTCCCACCCTTCCTGCCATGTTTTGTTTCCAGTGCCATGTGGGAAGAAGGGAAGAGCCCCAGGCAGGTCTCCAGCTTTGAATGCTTAGGAGAAAGTGGCATGCAAAGCACACAGAATACAAATAGGCACAGCAGTGAACATGTTGATATACGATCCACATTGTTCAGTCTGCTGTTACTGTTCCCCTCTAAGGCACTAAAACACTGAAATGCCCTCTTCCATGTGAGGATCAAATCATAATTTCTTAAATGTTTCACACAGCCACATGCTTCACTTAACCTGGAATGAGCACCAGCACTCACCTCTTGGTGGTAATTTTGCATGACTGATACACAGATTTTGCATGTCTTCTTGTGTTTTAACATACTGATCATATCTTTTGCAAAATGAGCGATGTTTCTGCAGGACTGGAGTCTTAGGTACTTTCACCACAAGTACTACATGAAGCTTTTCTTACAGCTGGAGATTTTATGAGGTCTTTCTGCCTTGCAGATTTTCTGTGTGAGATCAGGTCTTCAAGAAACTCTGTTCTCTTTCTGGCCATTTATTTTTTTGTCATGGCAGTAAGAGCATAATCATCTTTGAAATGTCAACTCTTCTTTCTTCTTGGACAGAAAAATGACCAATAGTGCCACAGTTCATTAGGAAAGACGCTCAGATTACATTATCACATAAGTCTTATTTCCAAAGAAAATCAGCCAAAAAATAGATATGAACTGTGATTAAAAATGTTCAAGTTACAATTTCCTGTTACAAAACTAGACCAAAACACTAATCACTGAATATGTATGAAACTCTGTTACTGCTTCAGAGCATAAATAAATTATATCAATAATAATTACTAGAATATTAAAAACTGGGTTTACTTTCAGAAGTATCTAACAAGTACATATCCTAACTAGTTTCAGACTGTCAGTTTATTTTTATATTGTTTACAGCTCAGAAAATTTCAGAAATTTTTGTCATTGTCCCTAAAATCTTACTTCGTGGATTCAAATTTGTATTTTGTCTGAAATTTGTGTTTTGCTCGTTTCCTCAAACTCACACTTTTCTTCACATCTGATGTACACATGTGTTCTCTTTAAATTTTGTGTCACCAGGAAACTTCATTGACAATAATTTTCTTTTAGTTGAAGTAATTTGTAAAAGCATTAGCTAGTATCAGTTCCAAGACTGATTCTTTAAAAACTCTAAAAATGGAGTCCTGCTATCCCTGTCAACACTCCAATTGTTTGCACATCTTAGAAAGTTTGCCTCGATTTTTGAGTCTCATTTTTAAGGCAGTATTATGGGCTTTACATCATATTCAGCGCTTTACTGAAAGATTAGATCTATTTTCTATCCTATTTTGAAATTCTTGGGTCTTAGCTCTTAAACCGACATCATTTTGATTCTTTAAAAGACACCTGCCACTTGCCAAGTGCTTTATGTTTTACTTTGATTGTAGTAATAAGCTGAAAAAGTGTGCTTGTGATTATTTACCAAACCTAAAATGTAATTCAAAGGAGAAACTGCAGCTTTCTCTCCCGGAAACTCTAAGTTCAACCTACCAGATAATCATGTGTTTAGGGTTATGATAACAGATGCACAGTGTCTATGAGTCACCCTTTTTTTTTTTAATGTCAGATCCAAAATTATAGCTCTCTTTTGATAATTTGTACTCCAGAGTTTTTCCTCCAGAGGAAAAAGGTGAAGGAACAGCATCTGAAAATTAAATACCATGTGGAGAACATGACAATTCGCCTTTCCTGTCTTGGAGTTAGAGTTTAATTGCAATCATAGAACTCTTCAACCTAAATTGCAATTGCAGATTTTACAGCCACATCTGAAGGTTCATGTCTTGCAAGTAGTTTCGTAGAATGATTTGTTTATGCTCAGTTTGGTAATAAGACTTCTCTAAGAAAGAGCTCCAGCAGAGATGATGGGCAATATTTTTGAAATCCCCAGGTCTTCACTAGTTCTGAATTTGTTTCTCCTCCAGTTTTCAGATATGATATTGTCCCACAGCTGTGGAAGCCTGATGGCAAAAGTCTGCTTTTCACTTCAACTGCAGAGAGAAAAATCCTGAAATGTAGTTCTAATGAATTGTCATAGCAAATTGTGCTGTTTATCTAGTCAGACAGGTCACAAGATATTCGTATTCCGTCCATAAGAAACCTGTGTGATTCTTCTTTGGAAAAAATGATAGTGGGGTATACCAATAATGGTATTATGCTGATACCAGTCTTTGCCTACATCAGTACCTTATAGTTTTATTTTTTGTGATGAGAGAGTTGGTTAGGATATATTATTAATTTTAGCTACTTGGCCAAATGGAACTGTTTCAGCTGTGGATTTGGGGTCAACACAAGCTGGAAATGACTCCTTTTTTGTAAAATCCAAGCTTCTTTCTGTATACTAAAGAAAAGAATCTAAGCTTGAGAAGGTTACAGAACAGCAGAGAAAGAATAAGTAGGCTCAGTTAGAATTAAAAAAACCCCAAGAATAGTTATTGTAGTGGTTGGTTTCATGTAGATAAAACCAGATTTCTCAGCCTAAGACAAAGGAAAAGGAAATTTTTGTTTGTGTTTATCACATAATGAATTGTAACTTGTTTTTCCCAGCTAATTTGAGAATGCTTGTACCTGAAATTAGGAAAAAGAAACTCAGGACTAAATGTTTCATTGTTTCCATCATGCTTCTGAATTTGTCTGAATGTCTGCTTGCATAACAACATTAATAGAGAGCTATTCTGGTTATATGAAGGGCATTGTATTCCTGTTAAACTCATTATACACCAGTATTAGTGAAATATAAACCAAGCCTAACCTTTGTCTTTTTCTCATCTTCAAAACTGGCCTAATATGTAATTATTTTCATAAGGGTTGATGAGTAATAACTCATGGGCACTTACGTAGCACTTCTGGATCCTCACAAAGAAGCCTAAAAGAATGTTAGCCCCTGAGCTGCATTTGAATTTTCTTCTATAGTTTAAGAATCTCAAAGCTTTTCATAAAAAAAAAAAAAAAAAGTTGAGTGTTCAGAACATAAGGAAATAGAGCCTAGTTTTCTGAAGGGTATTTCAAGGGGGAGCTTATGTGTCCAGAATTTTGCCTTATTCTCTGCAAGTTGGGCAGATTCTGAGATGCCCCAAATCCTAACTGTGCTGCCCATCCCATAGTGCTTGTTCCACATGCCTTTATAGCAGGTGTGCTTATTTGTTCCCCTCATCAATTTTAAATTCAAAATGGATAAATTTGCTTGGCCTCTTCTTTCAACAAACATCTCCAAAAGGATTAGTATCGTCAAGATCACCCTAAATGACTCCCAGCTGATGACCACAAACATAATATGATTTGGCAGCTCCAATTTTAAGATTGCTTTAATACCTCCAAGCTGATCACAGCCTTTCACAATTTCTTGTTGTATACCAGTTATACATCTAAGTGCTGTCCTATTTCTTTTCCCACCTGTTTATGTGAATGCCTTCTTAGAGCAATCATTTTTTACACAAAAGCATCCTGTTTCAAAGTGACTGCTGCCAGAGAAAACACACCAGTGTGAATACTTAAATTGCTGTAGGAAGTGCTGAAATAAATAGTTTGACTGAAAGCCATCAAATAATTCTGCTTTTTGAGAATTTTTTTTTTTTTTATCTCCTGGCAGACTATGTGTTCACTTCAATTTACATCAGAGTGGGCTGTTTATTAGTAAGCAGCATGACATCAGAGTGGTCAGCACACCAAAGTGATTGTTCTGTGTATGCCACAGAATTTTGAGAATTTTGAAGATTTGAAGGGTAGCAGCAGCAGTTTTGAGAGAAGAAGGGTGGTTTCTTAATCAAGCACAGCAACCCAAAAGCTCCCTTCTCTCTAGGCATGCGACTTGACTGAATTTGGTGGGGAGGGGCAGAAAACATCATGAAAATATACAGGGAGGCTTTCTTCAAGAAGAAAGAAATGCCACAAAGACAGATTTGAGAACACTATATTGACGAGGATTCAACTGTGTTGAAAATGAGATATGTGAATGTATTACTTTTCCTCTGATGCTTCAAAAATACAATTTTCAATCTCTCGACTGGAACATATCTGAAATCATTTTGCTTCTTGTCAGACCTCTGCTTCTGTCAGATGTTCTTTAAAAAAGCTATTTGGCAGATGTATGAAACAACACATATAAAAAGCCTCAGAGGTTTCAGGATAGTGTCAGATAGCTGTGTGAGCTACTGACCAAATGGGCAATTGCAAACATTTCATGGTACATTGTGCTATCTGCCATTGTATCACCTCTCCTTTTCTATGTCTAAAACAAGACCCCTGAGGAAAGACCTAGGTGTATGTATTAATATCTCCTGCTCTTACAAGAGGAGTTCCAGCAGCAAGGCTGAACCCACTCCCATAGTGGGTGCCAGAGAAAAAAATGTATGGCAAAAATAGGTTGCTGACACTTCATATGCATTGAGAGACATTAAGTTTATAGAAATATTAGGCATGCCCATTAATCCGTTATGAGCAATTGCCTCCCTGGTAATTCATCCATTTTACCATTCATTGTATTCTGTCCAAGCCAAATTATTAACAATTCAGAACAATGTGCCAAAAATCAGCTCAGGCAGTAGTTTACAACTCACAGAAATGGGGTCTATTAAATTCCTAAGAGCTTTGGAAACCAATCTATGCAAGTCTAAGTACATCACAATTTCAGAGAGGCAACAAGCATTACAATTTTTTTATTGCTATTTTACCAGTCAAAAAATGAGGTCTCTGGTGTATTTGAACTCTTCATAAGGCTTTAGACTATACTGTCTTGTAGATAACCAGCTTTACTGAAGATCAATGTAAACCCAAATGTACTCATAATTTATGTCAAAGACTTTGACCTTTGCGGAATATTTAAAGACTTCAAAAGAGTCTAATATGATAACATATTAGATCACCATAGCTGTTCTGCATCGAGTTCAAGGTGGTTTTTTATGGTTGAAATGTTAAATTTAATTTGCAGGAATATCCTTTAATGCATGTACATTGTTTTATGGTTGCTTTCAACCAATTTAAAAATGCTGAGGGCTTACTTATGTCCATTAATAACTGCAAATATGGTAGTTTAAAAGAATGTAATTTATTTCTTCTAAACTTGGTATCACAAAGATCAAAATAGTACTTGGAGTTTTAAATAAATGTCCTTTTTGTTGTTATGTAGAAGGGAAAAGTCAAATGTGTGAGGTTCAAAGCAACATAACAGACATTTCATGAGATAATGTTGTCTAGTAATGTAATTGTTGTCAATATTGCCAAGCTGGGTTAACAAATTAGAAAATCTCTGTGCAATACAAAATTCTTCACCCTTGTCAATAGTTATTAACACAATTCTGTTTGCTCTTTCTTCTAGGCTTTTGAGTCTCTCATTTTGGTGTGCTGGTTTTGCCATCTTGAGGTTCAATCAATAAGTTCACAGTGAGCATTTCTATACTGTTAATGTATTTGATTATTGGATATTTGTTATTTCCTTATCTAAAAAGGATGGGTTACAACAGTACATTTATTCTCTGAGATGAGTGTATAGATTTCGGATTTTAGTGGATTACACAATGCTTTTAGAGGAATTATTCATATAATTTAGATAAGTTAAGAAGTTTACACTGTTTTGGCACATGTTCCTCTATTAAGAGCAGGCATATATTTTGACTCTCATATACTCAGTCCTTTAGTTCATCTGCCTGTATAACAAGCAAAGAAAAGAGTGTGCCTGTGTAAGTGTCAAAACCAATTTTTATCATATAAGACCTCTGCACTCCTGGCCACATTTGTGGAGTTCTGACACTAGGGGAAGGCAAAGTGAAGGATTTTTTTCCTACAGTGTGGCTCTGGCCTCTCAAGAAGCAATTGCTGTAGCAAATGCATCATAGGATTCATTCACTCATATTTATTTTGCCTTGCAGAAGACAGAAAGAGTGCAAGGGACTCCCGTTCTGGAAGTCACAGAGGCTGCTATGCACTGCCTTGTGCTTATTCCATCACTTCTGCTCTGACACCACCGACTGCAGCCAGAGCTCCCTCGTTAAGCAAATAATGCTGCCAGACCAAAAGCTGGAGGTTTTAACATAATTCCATTTAGGCTAGATATGAGTATCATTGCTGCATTTTGAGAGAGTATGACTTTGGTTTTTTTGTTAAAACAAATGAGGACAATTAGTCAATAGAGCAATTTATGAAGTCTTTGATGGAGTCTCCATCACTGGCAATTTTAAGTCGAGAACGCAGGTTTTCTGAAGCACCCTGCATCAGTCATGATTGAAAACAGGGAATTTTATTAGCTTGCCTTATGCAGAAATTTAGAAGTTGATTTCACAAAGGTCCTTTCTGCTCTTTCAGAGTAGGAGCACCTTTTTGTTGTCATTAAATCAAAGGCCATTTCTGCATCAATAATGAGCTGATTGTTTATAATGTTAATTGCTTTGACTTAGTGTCTGATAAACTTTTGCATTGCCAAACTTATTATTGCTTTTCCATTTATGTGGAAATAACATAATAACATCATCCAGGATTTTTTTTTCTTTTTTTTTCTCTCTCCTGCAAACATCCGTATGTCCCGATGACTCCATTGACCATATGAATGTTTTCAATCAGTTTGATGTAGACAACATTAATTTGTAAGTAGTGCCAAAATTTTAAAATCAGACTGTTATATGGCATTAAGTGAAATGCTTTGCAGAGATGCGAACATATTATGTCATATGTCAACAAAATTACATTTATCAGAGAGATTAAAATCTTGTCAGGGACCTTGCATTCTATCAGATTCACAACTTCCAGCTTTCGTGGAGAGAAAAAAAAATTCAAGATAGCTTTTCAGTTTAATTCTTGAATCCAACTGAAGCATTAACCTGTCTTTCCCAAAAAGTAGGCACTCATTTGCGTAACTATGTCTATGGCATGTTCATTTTCAGGAGCTTAGACTTTTTTTACACTGCTTCAGTAACTGACAGATGAACTGGAAGGCAGGTTTCATTTCACATACTTAAATTGTATCACATCTCTAGGACCATCCAGCTTGCTTGCTGAAGCAGAGGAATGTTGCACAGTTTCATTAATACCTGTCAGAAGTTTGAATTTAACAAAAAAAAAGTTATGATTCAGAAACAGCTGACTGGGTTGTAGAGCATTCATTTGGCCAAAACCTTTTCAAATCTGATGGAACTGTTTGTTTCAGAGCTAAAAAATTTTCTGAATCTGTGAGCAATTCCTGCTTTCATAAGGGGAGACAGCACAATACATAAGGTTTGTGCTCAGAGAATATTCTAGAGCAGCAGTTTGGCTTTTGCAAGTTGTCAGAGCTTGATTGACTTCATCATCACTGTTCCAGTTTGCACTTTCTTGATATTTGGCTCTGCTTCTGATTACAATTTGTTTTTCACCCCTCCTCATCTAAACTTCTCATCTAAAAGATTTACCCCACCCCTGAAACTGCAGGTGTTCAAATGAAGTCATTACAAACTTTGAACTGTTTTCTTCCTTGCACTGAATCCTAATCTCTGAGCGGAACCCACTGCATCCTGTGCATAATGCAGAGATACCCTGCTGTGCTTTGTTTATGGAAATGTCTAAAATTTACAGCTATTTTTTTTTTACTCATCGTTATCACATATACACACAGATATCCAGGTCGAGTGCCTGCATTTGTCTGGGATATTCAAAACAGAAATAATTGTACTTTCCTGCCTTTGTACTGACAAGTGCTTGTGAGGCACAGAGATTTTCAGTCCTTGTTCAGTTGGCATTCAGCACAATCTATGTGTTTTCCATTTAGCATTATTTATGTCATCCACCCACAAAGGCAGATATAGCCTTTCTGTCTGCTTCCCCTCACCACAGAAGCTATTGATCAATAAAAAAGAAGGCTACCTTCTCTTCTTAAGGAACTTTGAGTTCTGGAGTCCAAACAGGATAAGAAAAGTAACAAAACCACCCCTATAAAACAGAAACTCACTACAACCCCTTTCTAGCTCAGAAGCTGAAGTGTGGAAAACTCTTTCTTCCTTAGCTCCAAACACCATATCAGCCGAAGGTTGAAATATTCCTGTGTTTACATCTCACAGGTGCCTATTTCAACACTATCAGTGAATAAATAATTAATTCTTATGTAGAGTCAGATTTAGGTAGCCCTCAAAGCAAGAGAAAAGTCTAGGGTGTCAAAGACTGCGAGTACCTACGTGTGGTTTATATCTAGTGGAAGTTGAAGGAGTTCAGCCCTTTTGAAAATCAGATCCCGTTCACTGAGGGCCTAAATCCTTCTGTTGAGCATGGAAATTTGGACATTTCTGTCATATTTCCTCACTGGCAAGATGATGAGTTCAGTCAAACTTGTTTAACCCCATTCCATCCACTTCTCTAAGCTGAAATGAAAAATGCATCTACACTATTCCCTAGCAGATACTAAGTTTTTTTTAAGAAACTTCAGTGGTGTTAAGTCCAGTTTTCCAGGCAGTCTTTTCAGGTTTTTAATTACTTTGAATAATAAAACATTTTCTCCGTTGCAGCAACTTGTGCTAATTACTTTCTGTTCTATTCTCAGTGGACATGAATAATGGTTTGTTGCCTTCATTTCTGTTCCAATCTTTGACAAGCTAGAAGACCACTAAGTTTTCTCACTTGTCTTCTCTATGCACAAACAGCCCAGTCCTTTCATGTGTGCTTGTTTTATACATTATATACAACACTCCTCTCTATACAACGTTTTCCCAATGGCATGTTTGCTTATATGGTGGCAGTAGGCCAGCAAAATAAAGTGCATGGAATTGCTAGAAGAAATCCAAATGCCAGTTGCATTTTGATGTTCACAGTATGTTAAAACCCACAGCCAAAGCAAACTTTGTCCTTTATCCACTCCCACCAGATTCCTACTGGGGATTCTTTTTCATGTCATCCGGTCAAGGACATGAAGATTACAGTTAACAAAGTTTGCAGAGGTAGTAAGTTATTCATGGTAATAAAATGACCTGAGTCATTTTATTATGTGGCAGTCAACAGAATGTCACATAGAATGTAGTGCAGATAAGTTGATGAACACAGGAAAAAGTTCTGTGAACTTCTCCTGATGGGCTCCAAGTTAGCATTTCCACTTGGTGCAAAGATCAGGGTTTGGCATGGTCAAGTTCAGGGAAGGCAAACAGGGATCAAAGGCTTGAAACGGCTTCTATAAAAGGAGTAGTAGCAGTTTTGTAACTGGTGAAATCTTCTGACTACAAGAGGTTCTTGGGGTGAAAGCCACAAAATCACAGCAAGCTTGGAGAAAAAAATGGGGACTTTTCTCTGTCACTGTATTGTACAAAAATAATGGGAACCATGGTCTAATCGGGCAGGAGGAAGCAGTATGTTGCATGTTTCATTGTAGACTTATGAACACTTTTGTCTGGGATATTGTGGTTGCTGGATGCAAGAGAATTTACCGTGGGCTCAGGGAGAAACTGGACAATGTCATGGAAAAGAGCTTCCCTAAGAGTAACTAAATACATGAGAAGCATAAAGCCCAGGAATCTCCTGAAGAAGATAGTTAGAGGGTGGGAAATCAGGATAAAACATGCTCGTACTGAATTTTGGCGCTAGTGTTTTGTGAAGAACATTAGGCCTCATGGAGCTTTGATGTTATCCAGTGCTGCCTTGCTTCCTAAACTCGGAACAGTGCACTGAATTTTTGCCAGGTGCAGCCAATATTTCTTCTTCAGAGGAGATGAAAATGAAATTCTGGGCTTGTTGAAGACAACGACAACTTTCTCATTGACGTCAACAGATAAGCACTTCATTCCTGGAGCTTCAGCCACAATAAATTTTCATGGAAGTAAACACTGCAACCGAGAAGCCTGCCAGGATGCTGAAATTTATGAGAAAATAATGCAAAATTCAAGGTACAGCACAGTGTTAATCAGATTATCCCAAATGCACAGAACAAGTGTCCTGACTGGCGACTCAGAGACAAACTTAACTAGAGTAATATTTTGATTTATCGTATTTGAACACAGAAACATTATTATAGAAATAAAATTTTTCTGAAAATAAAATTACTGTGACCACACCATGGTAATAGTGTCTCATTCCTTTTTTGAACTAGAGCAATTGAGAGACCTGCAAGATTCTAGTCAAAAGTGGAAGTTTTAGGGGAGAAAATGGTAGTTGATTCTAGAAATGATTTTCATAGAGTTGACACTGCTGCCTCATTAATGGTTTTACTGTAGAAGATAGATATGGTGTTACATATGGAGAAACTTAATTGGAAGTTTAACTTTATTCTGATCTAAAAGCCTTTTCTGTTCCTGAGCTGTGACAGCCTCATATGTTTGTTCTGATTGTGACATTGATCACTGCAATTTGAGCTCTGATACCCTGCACAGATGTAACCATGTTTCCCTCTAGGGAAGATACAAAATTTTTGTACAACGCTATGGCACAAACACTGCCCCTCCCCTGCACTGGGTACACTCCTGGGACCAGATACTGTATGAAGTGTCACAAATGGTGCGAAATACAAGAAAGTGCTGGGTCACTTGCTGGCAATTTAAACACTTAGTAAAGACTCTAAAGCTTTATGGAATCATAATGAGATTGCGTCAGTTCCCAGAAAGGGCTTGGGCACCACAAGAAAATGCATGAGTATTTGAGTGCCCAGAGTAGGACTTCAATTTTCCAGTTAATCCTCTACGAGAGCCATAAAGCCATGATATATATAGATAAGTATCTACAGTGAAAACATGTACAGAGATGTGTAAAGTAAGCAGCTGCTCTTATGTATTGCTTGTTCTATAAACAGTGCTCAGTAATCCAGTCCAGGGGCAGAGCCTGGTGCATAAGAAGCGCTGTACATACAAATATCAGGAAACTTGCCTATTTAGAAAAAAAGTAAGTATATTACGAATATTATTTCGGTTTAAATTATTCTCTATTATGTCTGGAAATTTAGTTGTCATTTTAAAATCAGATGGAAACATCACTTAAAAAAAAGTTTCATTTATTTCTATCTGAACAGTTTTGAAAGGAATGGAAATACTGCTAAAAGGAAAAGCCATCTTTAAATGGCTTAGCAATGTTTTTGTTATAAGGATTCAGAATTCTACTTCCCAGTATGAAAAGCCATCAGCTTTCCCTTACATTTGGTATGGCTTTCAGTTCCTCACAGAGATTCTAATTCCAGATTTTATTTTTTGACAAAGTTTTTTAGTGCAATATTGACTTGGCTGAAAACCACTGCAATGAATGTGACTCCATGTCAAAGTGCACAAACCTGAATATTTTGGTGGGGTCTGTCAAACCTAAAACACTCTTTCTGTTGACTTCAGTGGGAGGTGAATCAGGGTCCAATATGGCACACTGGTGTACATTTCCAATACATGTGTACTTTGTAAATAAGCTTGGAGAAATCGTGTGATGCACAGAAATGATTCTGTGACTGCTAAGCAATCAAGAAGACACTCCTATCCTGTGACTTGTTTTATGCATGGAGGTGATACAGACTGACATTCCTGGGGCTATTTTTCTAATATTGCAGATACTTCTGAACAGTGGGTTAATGTGCTTGACATGTCTGGTACGATTATATTACACCTTTGGCAAGCAAGGGTTTTGCTCTAGTGGTGTGTCAGCAGTATATAGAGGAGTAAAGGCCAATCAGCCTCAGTTAGGGAATAGGTTAGAAATATCTTTAGTGGGAATGGGACAGAAAACAGCTATGCAACCACAGCCACATCAGTGAACTGGGACTGTATGTTGCACCACACAGAGTACAGGAATAGTGAGGAAGAGAGCAGCCCCTGCTTCCTTAAAGAACCTCTCATTAATGCTCTTCAGAAATCACCATTCACTCATCTGCTTTGTGGTTGGGCATTGGAACAAGCTCCCCAGGGAAGAGAACACAGTGTTAAGCTTCTCTGAGTTCAAGAAGTGTTTGGACAACCCTCTCAGGCACATGGTGTGACTCCTGAGGCTGTCCTGTACAGGGCCAGGAGTTGGACTTTGATGATTTTTGTGGATCCTTTCCAACTCAGTATATTCTATGATTCTAACTTCGCCTTATCCCTTCACAATATATTGGTTCATCATAGCTGACTGTAAAAGGACCCAGAAGTTCAGCCTACTTATTTTATCCAGAAGGCTAAAGACTTAATTACCATGAGCAGCGGTCTAATTGTAGGTAACTCTTCTCTTGCAGAGAAAGGTATAGCAAGATCCAAGATTTGCAGGCTGAAACTGGAGGATTTCAGGCAAGAAATAAAGTGTGTTTTTATTTGTTTATCTTTATTTATTTATTTTAACCAGTGAACAAAGTAGCTCCTAGAACATTTCATGTAGATAAAGGTATTTCCTTTAGCCTTAAAATTATCAGCTCTGATCCAGTAGCTACACAGAACAAATCACTCTTGTCTTCTCCTTGGAATTAGTTTTAGGTGGGGTTTTTTGCACTATAAAATATATTATAGCAAAATTTAAAGTCTGTCACAGTGTCCTGTCAGTCTTAATTCTTCTTATTTAATCTTGCCAGCACGTTCTCCTGGCTCAGCTATTTTTTTAGTATTAATTTTAAAAATACCTACAGCTGCCAAGTTAGAAGTATTGGTAAGCATGCTCTGGGATATGGATAAATAAGATGGAGGCAATAGAACATCATTCCTTGAGTAAATATATACTTCAGAGGGTGAAGTGGCTTTAATTGTAAAACTGTGCTAAGAGGACATTGGAATAGACATAGAATTATATAGGTAAAGATGAAGAGGCAGTGAGGGGCAATGTAGTTACCTGGAGAAGCGTCTGGAAGAGCCAGAACTGAGGCTCCCCTGCAGCCATGGCAACACAAGTGGCTCAGATAGTTCTCATGATGCTTCCTCTCACCTTTTCCAGCAGCAGAATGTCACTGCCCCTCCACCAGCCATTGGACTATTGTGCTTTATGCATGTCACGGCTTCTGACAGATTCTTGCTCACATTAGAAGTCTTGAGCCTTGGTCTGTTCTGGCTGGCTGCTGTTAGAATGATGCATTGTCCCTCCTTCTTTCTAGTTTTCTTTATGCAAAATCAAACTCCTATTGGAGTTCATAATGGAACATCCCATAGAGAAGGTTATACAAATATCTGGGAGGAGATAATCCCATGGGGCTCATTGTCTACTTGCTGTACATAGATACATACTTCAGTATAACATGTTATATTTAGATATCTAAGTGTGTCATGGTATAACCATATAATTTATGTATATCAACTAGGTATATCATCAGGGTAGAACATCTAGGTATATCATGCTGTAGATATAATTTAGTGTTTAATCTAAAGGCTCTGAAATGAGCTCCTTTCAGAGCAGTGATGCTGGAAAAGATTGACTAATGGTCTGGTAATTCCTAAATTCTCTTTTTTAAAATTCTTTTGCAATAAATATTTTTTACCAGACACTCACGAGTGTTATGATTTTATACTATTAAAATGCACATCCAAGTGTTCCATTATCTAATGAGCAAATTTGCTAATCTCCTAGTGAAATCATGTTTGAATGCAATATATTTTCTGTTTCATAGCTGAGAAGAAGTGTGCATTCTTTACTCTGTTGTAGCATAGCAGTGTCTCACAGCCTGACACCCCCAGAAAGAATTGCTGAGACTCACAAGATTCCTACTTCTCCAAAGTCATTTATCCAAACTGACATGTAGGCTTTAAAAGAAATGTTATAGCTGGGAGGGTTAAAACTGTGTGAGCTTCATACAATTCCTTTTTCATAAGAGGCACAAAGCTCTTTGTTATGCAGATCTGTGTCTGTACCAGTGATGTACTTCATATCTCATGTGCTGCTGTTCCTTCCTACCTTCAGTCCTACGTTGATAGAAGCTGTCTTATGTGGGAATAGAAATCTGCAGGTGGGATCTCTAATGGGTATTAAGGTAATTGAAGACATACTGAGGGTATAAAGTGATGGCTGTTGAGCTTAGGGCCACATTTGCACTCACCCTGAGGCAGCTAACTGAAAATAATAGCAATGACACATATTTTATCCACTTCTTTATGAGTGTAAAACACTTCACAAAGGTGGTTAGAAAAGCTATAACAGGAACTGCAGCCGTTGTTTGCCTCAATGACTTGTCCACCCAGGAAATTACTAACAGTGTAGTTCTGCACCATGAGCTAGTCCTGTCCTTTGAGGTCATTCCCTGCAGGGAAATGGCTGCATTTCATCTGGAACAAAACTCTAGGTGGGAGAAAAGAGTAAGATATGAAAGATGAGAGAACTGAAATAGTCAATGGTAACTGGTTCAGGTATATTTTTAAGGGCAGCTTCGCTGAGTAGTACCACTTATATGGTGATTTGAGCAAGCACCAAATGTGGAATCAATTGTGGTGGAATTATGCAGATGATGGGAAAGGCTTTATTCTGCTGTGGAAAGTGGATGAATGACTGGGGTATTTCCAAAGGTGGTGCTTGTCACTGAGTATGGTAAATGTTGACTATTTCTTGTTATCAGGTGAATGGGTACTCATGAAATTCAGGTGTAGTTGGAGCAGGACCTACTTTACCATATCTTTCTGGGAAAAGGAGGTACCATCATTAAAAAAGCCTCCACTTCTGCCTGGACAACTCAGGACATCTAATTTGTTATTTTGGTCTACTGACCTTTGATTGTCCTGATAAGTAGTTGTGGGCATGAGTTTAGCATCCCACTTGAGACCACTTTAGCCCAAACACAGGCAAGCAACTGAATAATGCACAGGTAAATGCAATATGCCTTTCCAAAACAGTGAAAGTTTTACTTCTTTCTTTCTTTTTCTTTTCCCTTCTGAATGTCACAAGTTTCAACTCCTAACACTGCAGGTATTTAAAATAACCACACTCCATGCTGCAGGACCTTTTCACCAGGAGAAAGCTTTTGTACCAAAGTGAAAGAGAAAACATTTCAGAAGCTGAATTTTTCCTGGTTGGCTTTGCAGATAAAACTCCCCACTGCTTTTCTCCTAAATAAAACATGTAAGATTAAAAAATATTTGCATGCGTGCTCTGTGATATCTTTTTATTCCTGTTTTAGTTGACATAAGACTTCTTGCTTCTTTTGCGTCGTCATTTATTGTGTTCGGCAGTTTCAGTGGCAGTGCAGAGTCACTGACTCTTCACGTATTTTCTGAAATTTCCAATGATACAAAATTAGCTTTAATTTTTTAACAGCTTTTACTCACAGGTGCTTAATTACCCTCCTATTTCATGATTTTATCCTCATTACTTCAAGGTGAGTCTGAACAAGATTATCTTCCCTTTGACCCTGATATGCCAAGGGATGCAGTCAGCAGTGTCTGTACGGTAGGTTGGAGGAGGAAGGGCACAAACACAATGCTCAGCATCCTTCCACATGGTCTGCTAAATCCTCTTCCAATACACATTGCACTGTGGGGATTATCAGAGGGAGTCTGGTCTCCAAAGGCTCCCCTGTCAAGTTTCTTTTACGTGCCTTCACTGCTGCACAAAGGTTTCTACAAAGCAGCAACTTATTTTAGGAGGCAAGACCAGAGGAAGCCAGGGAAGGGGGAGGGACTTTCTAGGACTTTGTTCCTCTTCTGCAGAATAGGAAGCTGCTGGTGTAAGTGCTTAAGTCAATGAAGCATTGAATTTGCTATCTACCTGGGCTTGGGTCATTAGCTGTGGTGTTGTTATAGTTGTGCAGGTTAATCTAGGCCTGTTGCAATTCTCTGGGTAATTGAAATGTGGGAGAAAAGCCCCATCCATCAACAACCTCTTCCTCTAACGGGTATCTTCTCTTTGAGCATCAAGGTTTGTTTTCCCTAGGGCAGGTTACTGTGCTGTTACTAAGAATACAAGGATTTTCAGGCAAGGAGTACTTTGCATAGCAGAGATTTTGGAAGGCACTTGATGGCTTGTAAAATTATGCATTTTTTAAAAAATAAATTTACTATTGAGCATGGTTGATTTTATTTCTTTCTCATGATTGCATTCAGGATGGAAATGATGGCTAGAAGGTTTGGATGTGATGATGAAGATAACTCACATCTGAAGCAGGATCACAGTTCAGGGGAAAAGATCTGCAGAGAGGAGGAAAGCTGATAAACCACGGAACAACAAAGTGTGTATGTGTATCGAGCATAACTTCCTGGAAAGGAGGAGCAGGTACAGCAAATAAGAGAGCAGAATTCTTTACTAATGACAGTAACAGAAGTGCTGTAGTCCTAATTCTCCACAGCTGTAAATAGCTATAGCCCCAAGAGACAAATAAAAGCCCTTGAAACTTGTCTTTTGCTAGCAATAGTAGCCTTTTCCAAGAAAGTCTATCTAGAAAATCACTTCAAATAAGGTGTTTCAAGAATAGGTTTATTATGTCCAACATGATCATGGTCTGTCATTTGCAAGAAGGGTATTGTACATTGTGACCTAAATATATAGTGAATGGCTTCAAACACTACTGGAAGGAACTACTTTTTGAAAAAAAAACCACTCAGAGCGGTCAGAGCCTGGTTGTCTTTCTGATCATGAGCATCAGTACCAACAAAAGCAATTTCGATATCAGAAATCAGAGACTGGAAAGAGTAGGGATGAGTCTGCTGTCACCTGAGTGTTGGAACTAACCACTAGTGAAACAGAACAGCGTTTGTTTTTCATAGGTCAGTTCTGAAACAACCAATAAACATACATAGAAAATGGTATTAATATAGAAAGTCATAAAACTTAGAAGGCTAATATATTCCCACCAGGAAAACTGGCAAATGTAACAGGGAGAGCATTAAGACTGTCAAAAAGAGGAGGGTTGGGAGATTTGAGTACAGATAACATAGGATATTTTGCACACTATAGCAAAAACACTTGTTAGGTGAGATTATTAGACTGGGTTATGATATTACTTACATCAAATTCAGTGAAATATTGTTTACAGCTGCTGTATTTTTCTCTTATTTTTGTTGATATAAACTAGGACAAGAGTTGGCACAGAACCTCTCAGAACAATTCTTTCTATTAAACTTCATGATCTTGTCTTTCTTTGTGTTTTTTCCAGCGTTGATTGGGAATTCTCTGTATGCTCTTCTAACATGAGCCTTGTGTTCTTCCCAATGCACTCATGGCAAAATTATTTCCAGGACACTAGAGGATGATGTATTATTTCCAGAATAAATAGCCAAAATAATCTCCAATTAAGGAAGTTATGATGTTGTCAGTAAGGTATTAAGACACACTAAAACAATGTAGTGACTGGACAGTGGTGCTGAAGCATTTGCCTTGTATTTAAGGTATATTTTTTCTATATATACAACTGTTCTGCAATCTATGGGCCATTAGAATTATGTAATAGTGCATACATGCCTTTTAAAACTATATCTATAATGTAATGTATATAATGCCTTTTCAACTATATAAATTGCAAATGTAAATTTGGATCAAAACTACACAGTAAGACTAGTGTGGAAATGTTAGCCTGCTTTTTCCTACCAGCTGAGAAAATTGCTGTTTGCATTTGGGAATATATTTCCCACAGAGACAAACACTATGACTGTTCTGGAAGGCAGAGATGCATCCCCTGACTATATGTTAACACAGGAGTTTGTGAAGCCCTACAGTCGATGGAAGAACTTGAGACATTCAGAATGATTTTGCACAACCATATGTATTGGCTGGAGAAAAGAAATACCAAATTCCAGAAGGTCTTCACTTCTCTTATAAAATCTGTATTCTTTCAAATCTCACCTTTTCACAAGGGAATATAATGATATATGTTTTTCTTCAGCTTTATAATCACGGTGTAATAAATTCTTTATTTTTCAGCTGTAGCAGTACTTTTAACAAGAAGGTCTTAAATTGGGTATATGTGACCCGGTGGGCCAGAAGTGCCAGTATCAAAATGTAAACTTGCTCTAACCATGGAAATTTAATGTGAGTCATGCTGGATAAAGTAAAACCTAGGGACTTTACTCTGTAGACTGGCCAGGTCAAATCATTACGTAAAGAAGGAAAATAAGTCCGAGCAAGCAAGAACTAATTTTCTGCTTATGGATAGTATGTGACCATACCATTGGCTTCGATTTCAATACCAAATAGTTTGTTGGATATTGGGCTCTCCCCAGAGGCAGCTAGGAACTGGTTTCTGATTTGTTTAGTGTGTATTTGAGATTATCAGCAATATCTCAGTCTTTTTCTCCCTAGATCCTAATTAAAGGAAATACAATTTTTGTTATAAAAGTGCAGTGCCTCTGGAGCCTATAAGAACCTAGACTCAAAGTTCACTTTCTTTCAGTATTAACTTCATTTCTCAATCCTAGAATAGCTAGAATATTTGTAGCAGATAGAAACAGACACCCAGAGAAAATTATTTCAGTGCCTCATGGCAAGGCTACTAAAGGAAATAGCAGTCTTTTATATCCGCATTGATCAGGAAGCTATTTCTGTGGGATTCGTTCAGTTCTGTAATTTCTATTTCAGATTAATAAACAGATCCAGAGGGACAGAATTCACACATCACCCACAAAACATCTCATTCAGCTGTTTCTAGAAGTTGCTGCACAGCTTTTGCTTTCAGCTTTGCTGTTGAATTTGAGGTATTTAAAAATTTCATTACCTTCTGTGGCACTAAGAATTTTGCAATAAGCAGAATGTCAGGGAGTAGGTGTGTGAATCCCCTCACATTCTTTCCTTCATGCCACTGGTGTATGTGAGTTCACTCTTTCTGTGTGAACCATGGGTTTTTTTTCAATTAGCAAGATGTTTGACTACCAAAGCATATAATCCTTAGACTTTTTCTTTTCATGTGACTCATTGCCTCTCTTGTCTGCTAATTAATAAGGTTAAGCAAAGTTTTTGTTGATGAAATGCAAACGCTGCATTTCTTTCTACCATTTCAGAGAAGTGTCCCCAAATTATTTTATAATCTATATTCATTTACATTAACATAGCCTAAGAACTAATTTCTTGTCAACAAACCAAACATGATGATTGTTCCTGGACCTTAGAAAACAGTGGTGAACAGGTGGTAACAGTTTGCTTTGATCTGTCCATCCCCCAAGCCAGGTTTTAATATTAAGCTACTTGCAGCTGCATTTGAAAAAACTTCAATATTTGTTTTCTCAAAGGCTTTTTTTATCCATGTAAAAATTGCTAATGATCTGCTGTGTATTTGCCAGCCGAGTAGTTTACTCAGCTGTGTTTCTAATTCATGGTGTTCAGAATTCATCACTTGCACACAGTTGCTGGTTTAGGTAATTTAAACTGCCTGTAATTAAATGATTCCCAGGAAACTTTCATGAGCACATCTCAACCCCTTATTCCTGAATCCCAGTGATGTTTGGGCCACTGGTTAACAGAGGCTGCCATCTTTCCTGATGACTGTTTTTTCCATCCATCTGTACCAGAGGTGTTTGTGTCTCTTATTCCTAGGTGCAAGATGATTTAATGCAAATATTAATACTTTAGCTGCTATATAGAAAGCAGACAAAAGGCAGTGACATATGTATGGCAGTTCAGAAACAAAATAATTTCTATTAAATACAACTGTTGTATCCATTTTCAAATCAATTCAGATTGTTCTATGGTTGTATTACTGTATTATTCATTTAAACTGTAGAGAGGGGCCCTTTAAATAATGTAGAAAAAATTCTGAATTGAATCAAATAAATAATAGACATAGAAAGATCCATAATGGAATGGAATTGTTTCAATTAACATCGATCTTGTTAAGAGAGTGTTAAGGACAGAAGCAGGACTGGGAAGACAAAGTGCTGTGTTTCAGCAAAGCAGGATCAGTGGGATCCCCAGGGCTGTTCTTGCTGACATTCTAGTTCTCAGCAGGAGCAGGGCTTGCCTCGGTCCGCAGGGATAGGGGAAATTGGGACCAGGCACTGCGGTTAGGGTTCGGACACAGTTGAGGTCTCGTGATGCAATGCCAGTTTATTCAAGGGAAACAAGGGTTTAAAAAACCGCGGTTTAAGGGGTGGACGCTAAGCCAGGGAGGTGCAAGAGATTGACAGCTTAGGGAAAGATGTGGTAGGGGGACAGGGGAGAGATGGGTGGAACTCTCCAATATCAGAGGGGATTGACTAATGGTAGCTCTCTCTGCACTGTGATAGCTACAGCTTATCAGTAACAGAGGCATGGGAAAACAGGGGAGAAGAAGAGATAAACAGCTTTCAAAGGGGAAGCCTGAGGGAGAAATAGGGACAATATGGGGGTACAGCAGGATCTATAAATTTTGACAATAAACCGGGGTGTACAAGGGTTCATAAGCACACAACAGCAAACTGGGGAAAAACTGCCAGTCTGCTGGGTGGATTATTCAGTGAGTAAAAAGTCCATTCAGACTCCATTAATGCTTTTCCAGGCCACATATCTCCCCCGTTCTGTCTTTTCATCCATCACAAGGGCTTGGTCTGGAAAGTGCCTAGAAGTTTTCACTCACCAGACCCATAATCCTCAAAGTGCCTTTTTTAGTGGGCCTCCAGTTTCTATCATACCTCTTCCCTCTCTCTCAGAGGACCAGGATAAACCCAGCCTTGCATCGGATGAGGGGCAGATCTGCAATATCTTGGCAGTGCCAAGTTCAGGAATTTATTGCCCCATCTAATACCCCATCCTACAGCCACATGAGCTGCAAGGGTATTCCTGACAGATCAGAGGGATGTCAGGTTTGCAAGGAGACAGCCCTAGTTTCTAGCAAGTCTTCCTTTTGGTCTGCCCAAAGAAGGGCTGACGAGCAAGATACAACTCTCTGGTGATTGTGTGGCTGGGTACCAGTTCATGGAGCATTTGCAATCAGGGTTTCAGAGCAACTCTGCATGTGCACAGCACAAAGTGCAAGGACACCAGAGTCCTGACTGACAGTACATTGCAAAAGTGTCCCAATAACTCACCTATTAGGCCTTATTTGTGTTATATTTTATCATATGGCTCTATAATACCTTATTATTTTTTCATAATACCTCTTTTTTACAGTGGAGGGTATGTTAGATACACTTAAAGTTTGGGGTTTTTTTTTCCTTTGTGATATTTCACTCTGGCTTTAAAGTTTGTGGCATGAAACCAAAAGACAAAACAAAACTCACAGGCAAAGTATTACCAGGAAGAAAGACAAAGTTCTCTTCTTAGTAAATCTCTGTTATAGAGCTACTTTGGTCATATGGAGAAATTGTTGTTACTCTCTCAGCACAGGAATAAAAAGGCAAGAAATAACAAATCACTAACTGAAATGACAAATTCTTTCTATTTAGTATTAGAGTGAGATTCTGCATTGAGAGTATTTCCCTGGCTGTTCCATTAAAATGCTCCAGGAAATAAGAAAATCAGAGCAATAAAGAACAGTAGTGCTCATAATGGAGAGCCCCAAATGTTTTGTAGAACCAGGCATTGATTCACTTCAGAGAGGCAGCATTGTATCAGATGGTGGAAGGGTACCAGTGCACTGTATTATCAAGCTTATCAAGAGGTCTGTGACCTTTTCAAATTACTACAAAACTGCAGCAGATTAGCAAAATGCCTTAGCACTTAGAATGGAAAAAAAATTAAATATTTTATGTGCCCTGAATAACAGCAGAAAATACATCTTTATTTCATGTTGTAATAAACTTTAACATTGTTTTCTACAAGAAGCTTGCATCCAAGAAACTATGCTCTTAATGGAAATATTAAGTACAACCTTGGAAGAGTTATTAAAGCTTCATATGAATGGCCAAACAGGGCATTGCTGAATTCCTTTCTATTTGTCTTCCTTCAAAGATGATATTGTAGCAATAATAAATGTAGGGCAATAATGGATATAAGCTTAGTAGAAATATTCAGAAAACCAAGGAGATCACACATCTAGTAATACTGAGGAAATTATGAGTCTGATTCTGATATTTTTTGTGTTGGTGGACAAAAATGTCTCCTTAGCTGCCAGTAGAATCACCTATGAGTAAGTGATAGAAAAAACAGTCCTTGTACCTTGCAGGAAGAATAAAAGACTGTAAAGTATTGCATGTGTTAGTTCAAATATGAACAGAATAATGAATTATACTGCAAAAATGAAGAAGGATGTTAATCAAAATCAGCACACTTTGTAAGAGAGGACTGTACCATATTTGAAATATTTTGGGGGACTTCACGAGGTGGGGACATTTTACCCGGTAATCTCTTGCTCATTTCTAATTCCTCTACTTGTCACTGTGATGGGTAGAGGACTATTGTTCTTATAAATGAACATTTCACAAATGTTCTTTATTTGGCTGAACTGGAAAACTCATTTATCAAACAAGAAGGGATCTTCAGGGCTGATGCAAACAAATTAGATATTTTCTGAATAGATGTTCTACAGCATGAACGCTGCATATGCCTGACAGCTTAGGAGAGGGACAACATACACAGAGTACTGGCCTCTCAGCCGTGCTGAATCTTTTAAAATATGATTGCCTTTGTTGTTTTGTAATTCTAATAAACAGCTTTAGTGATAGGTTAAATTACTTGGGCCATTTCAATCAAATCACAGCTGCTGTTTAATTTACAAAGCAGTTAGGATCATCCTCTACACCTGTGGGCTTTTGAGCAAAATAAACAAGTGTGAATGCTTTCTCTCTTCCAGGTGCCATTCAGTAAATGTTACTGTGTGTGAGACTTCAGACTTTGGATGAGTAAAGTGCATTTAAGTAAACCAGTTGATAGGGTTGTACATGTAAGAATATCTATCCGACTTTGACAAGGCACAAAGCTTTATCTCCCAAGACATTAAGACTAAAATGAGCAGTGCAGCTTTGCAGGTGCACTATGTTCTAACAAGGCAATGACATTAATGATTAACTGCTTTGGGTCATTGCTTTGATGTGTTCATTCACAGACAATCCTGTACGATGTAAGAGAGGCTGGCTGAGACTTGTTTTCCACTGGAGTCTTCAAATGATTAATTGGTGGATAAAGATCATATTTATTTCTTTAAAATACAGTTATTATAGATTGTATCATCCACAGGTATAATCCCTGTTGATGTATTGTACTGGAGAGCTAAACAGTGCAAATAAATATCTGTTCTCTTGTGTAACCATCAGCTGGGGAAGTGTTAGAAATGTATGGACTCAGCCTGAACAGTTTTCAGTTCCTGAGATCTGATATTGTGTCTGAAACCCACTGGACACTAAACTGTTGCTACCACTGAGTTTGGGTGCTAATTTGAAGGTGAACATACGAGGGCTGCATTTACAAACTATCTGGGTACTCACAGCATCAGAAGCACTGAGGGGATAATATGGAGTCTGAACACCACCTAAACCCCAAGGTTTGGTGACCCTTGAAACGCAGAAGTGAGTTTGAAAATGTTATCTTACATTTTATATCTGTTAGTTTGCATATTCAAATATACAATTTTTTATGATTGAATTGCCAGAACAATTGGCATGTTGAGATACTTCATATGAAGAAAGTACGCTAATATGGATTAGTATTTATGAAGTCAGAAAGGACTGAAACCAAGATTGTTTTCAAACAGGGATTGCAAAGGTTACACAATTCCAGTTTCCTCTAAGGCAGGGAGGCCTTCCTCCTGATGAGGAGCAGAGTATTATGTCCATAATACTGGTGTTCACCCTACTTGCATTGTAGATATTGCACCATGAATAAGTGACAAAGTCATTTGTTTGGCGTTGACTTTCAGGAATAAAACCCTCTGGTAACTCTGACATGCAGGTATTACACAACCTGCCACATATATAGCCATAGCACTTCTGTATCGTGTTTGTTGTAATTGCTGTTCAGAAATATTAAGCTATAGTTTTCACAGAATAGGGTAGTAGCATTCTTTCAGTGGGGGATCATTCCTGATGGTCATGTGTGATTTTTTTCTTGCAGATTTTTTTCAGCTTTCCTTTCACAAGTACCTCCTGGACAAGTCTTTATACCGCCTTCGGTTTTGTAGTGGAAGATCGAAGCTCTTCTGTCTAAATCA
This sequence comes from Chiroxiphia lanceolata, assembly GCF_009829145.1. Taxonomy (NCBI): domain Eukaryota; kingdom Metazoa; phylum Chordata; class Aves; order Passeriformes; family Pipridae; genus Chiroxiphia; species Chiroxiphia lanceolata. The sequence continues at coordinate 10,581,239 of NC_045640.1, forward strand.
GCAATCTTTGGGGTGCTGCTTGAAGGTGTGGCATTACCTTCCCTACCAAATGAATGGAGCCAAATGAATGAATAGCTGGATGGCATTAATACCTCCAGTGGGGAGGACAGAATGGCAGCTTGCCTCAGTGATGCTCAGCTTCTGTTCAATAACTTGTTTTTTAGCATGCTTTCTTTGTTTACACTCTGCTACCAGGCATTCAATTCTGAAATGGCAAAGGCTTGCCTCATAATTTCAAGTAACATGTTCTGGAGGACAGCACACTGCTAGAGCTCTATGCCTCCGGTGACCTCTCAGTGCTCGTTTTCTCTTGATACTAAACCAAGACATTTCAGATCCTCTGTGGCATTTCAAATGGTTTTGGAAATCAGACTGTAAAGGTAAGATATCTATCACGGTCATTATACAAACAAAGTTCACATTCTGCTTGGAGCAATTTAAAATATTTCCACTGTTTTCAGGTATGTTGGTCTTAGAGGATCTTTTGAATTAATCTCTAATTTCTCTACATCTAAACTAATTAATTCGCCTTTAACCCCATTCAAAATGAGGAACTTCTGATGCAGCTGTGAGATGCTGCATCAATTGGTCATTAATATAGCACTGGGACAGCAGAGTGGCAATGTGTTCATTGCCTGAATCAGTGGTTTTACTAGTGTAGTTTCCTTGTTAATGTCACTTTCTGTAAAGCTGTTAGAGATCCAAGCCACCTGGATTTTAACCTGAAATCATCTAGTCCCAGTGCTAACAAATAGGAAAGAAGACAGCCTGTGCTGAGACACTGTGATGTGAGATATCAGGCTTGCAAGCCGGGAGACAAAAGGACTAATTTCTCAGCTACTGACTTGCCATGTCTCTTAGTCTGTCAGTGCCATTTCTCCTTCCACTGTGTCTCATTTGTTTTGTAAGCTCTTGAAGCAGGACATAATCTTGTTTAGCATTTGCTCAGGGTGTAGAAAAAGAGAAACCTCAGTATAAAATATTCTCTTTTTAAGCTGCTTGAAATGGAAACAGATATGATGGAAAAATGACGGTAACAGAAGGGTGAACACAGATAATAACTTTACTCCTGGCCACTTGAGGAGAATAGACCATTATTACTGCTTTTTGATTTCTCAAGAGAAATGAAAGAGCCTGGTCATTTGATGCCTTATCCTTGGAGACTAATAGCTGATATTTTTTAGAGCAAAATGCAGCATGGTTTTATAACTGATGAAAATTATTGGTTGTGAATACAAGAAATTTTGAATTATTTATTTATACTCCCAGTAGAGTCAGAGTGATATTATTTTGTAGGTGAAATACATTCAATTAAAACCTGAGCTGTAGCAGGAGAACTAAACAGTTTTTCCAGTTCAAATTCAACTTCATAAATAGTTGAGACCACAAAAAGGGGAGGAAAATATTCAAATATCCAAATACAGCATCTCAGTTATTTGAAATTAACTTTGGCTTTGTTTCAAATTGGCATTTTTTTATTTAAAAATGAACCTAAATTAAATGTACAGATTTATGTCCATACTTCTGTCATCTTTCGACCAAACAAAACAATCTAAGCTTCCCACCTACTTTGCTGCAGCTAGTCAGAAAAACATAATTATTCTTCAAGAGGGAATCCACTTTTGTCCACACTAATGTGGCCAATATTCAGGCATTTTTCAATCAGCCTAAGTGGCCATACTCATTATATCTCTATGGTTTGTTTATGTCTAAAACATATCGATATCTCTTTTCATTAAAGTGAAATATGACAATTTTATCAGTCCAGTGTATTCCCATTTCAGATATACTTTTAATGAAATTAAGTAATTATATTTAAGGCTCCTATAAATTAGAAAATACATGTCAAGAACTGTACTAAGTAAATGGATTCATAATTACAGGTAGGCTGAAATGTCTGACAGAGAACCTCATGCTGACAAAACCCAAGGTCCCTGCAGAATTACTGTGAGGTCAAAAGAAACCTGACACAGAGGTGCTGAAGTGGCAGCACTTTTAAAGCTGCTCCCAATACTCAAAGTAATTACCTTTCTGAGACCAGAAGGTAAATATGGAATGAGTTCATGCACTGTGGTCTTGGTCTGAATATAATTATGTTCAAGATGCAAATGAGCCAATGAATGACAGTGAGGGACAGAGGATTGATGTGTGCACGGGGAAACAAACGTCAATAGATATCTCAAGTGTGTTTTCAGCTTCATAGAGGATGTGACTGGAATTATTGTTGAACTTCTTTATAACTCTGGCATTGTTAAATGTAATTTGGCATATGCTTGAATAGGTGGGCTTCTGAAACAGTGCAAATCTGAGGTATGGACATCATCCACCAGAAACAAGAACTTATCCTCCTGCTACTGATACACTGTGCTCTGCAGATCACAGGGATGGGTGGGCAGAGACAAGGTCAACAGCAGAACTCTTCTGTTCCTGCTCTGGACAGCTGTCTGCAGTTGGTGAGCCAGGGACAGGTTAACACTGAGGTGGAAGGCAAACCCGTTAATCTGCCATCTCTGAGGAACAGGCAGTCCTGTTGAGGACTTGAGAGGAATGCTACCTTGAGAGGAATTCCTGACTATATAGTACGAAACACAATAAGCGTCCCCTCAGATAATTGTTCAGGAATTTATCATCTTACAAGTCATATAGTTATTACAAGGAATAAAAGTGCTGCATTGTGCACTCACAGGAGACTTGGAGGTATCAGTCTGAAAGAGCAAAGAATGACTAAATTGTAGAAACTATTCTGGGAGTGGCTTTAAAGCAAGCTTTTGATGGATTCAGGGCTATAGACTGTCACAGTCCTGCACTGTATAGATTTTCAGCTTCATTTTGTTGAGATGAAAAGTGGATAAGAGAGTTCACCATCCTGTTCTGGAAAAGAGCCTCCTTATATTACTTCTTTTTAAGTTTTCATAGGAGACTTTCCCAGTATTAGCTATCAGGGACATTTCAAACCCATCAGGTTGAACAATGAATCAGTAACCACTTTTCTTCTAGGAATTGAACTAGTAATATATTTTAGTTCAGCAAGTAAATTACCCATTTATTAGCTGTATTGTGTTTATATCTGCATTTACTGCTTCTAGAGCAGCATGTAGAGTGGATATCAAATTATGAAGTGGTATCTGCAGATTTTCTTTTACAGGATATACTCTTTGGACTAGATGATCATCCTAGGGCCCTTCCTATGTAGTTAACATGCAAGCATACTTGAAGAAGCTGGGTGTAATGGTTTTAGCTGGGACAGAGTTAATTTTCTTCATGGTAGCTGATTTGGGGCTGGGCTTTGGATTTGTGCTGGAAACAGCATTGATAACACAGGGTTGTTTTTGTTATTGCCAAACAGTGTTTACACACTGTCAAGGTCTTTTCTGCTCCTCAGCACCCCACCAGCGAGGAGGCTGGGGCTGAATGAGGGGTTGGGAGGGGACATAGTCAGAACAGCTGACCCTAACTGACCACAGCCAGTCTCCCATTCAGGTAGATTTGTTCAAACTGGTAGTCACCTATGCAACTGTGCACATCTCCCTCTGGGTATTTCCCCATCTTCCCTTCTGCTGTGTGCTGTTCTTTGGATCCTGAAGGCCTTCCTGGGAACACTCTATTTCAGTGTCACGTCATCAGTATCTTGGCATGGAAGTGTCTCAGTTGATATTCTGTTGCAGCTGCAACATTTTCTGGCTTTTTTTTTTTTTTTTTTTTTTTTTAATTCAAATCGCAGTTAGAATTTTCCTGGAATTGGTCTGTCTAGAGGTACAGAGAGTAGTGAATAACTGTTCCCTATGAAGATGTCCTTGCTCCATTGTTTTCTTCTTTGTATTAGTTCATTTGTACTGAAACCCCCTCAGTAATCTTGCAGTCAAGGTGCCCACAAGTCTCTGCAGCTATTTCAATGTTAAGGGCAGACTGCCTTCAGCACTTTCATTTCACTTCTTCAAAATAATTTCTGTAAGTATTTGTTCATAATGAGGCTGATAGTGCCCTAGGACTGAACCTTAGAAGTGAAAGCATTATATTGGTGTGCACTGCTCATAGAATCACAGAATAGTCAGGGTTGTAAGGGACCTCTGGAGATCATCTAGTCCAACTCCCCTGCCAAGGCAGGGTCACCCAGAGCAGGTGACACAGGAATGCATCCAGGCAGGTTTTGAATACCTCCATAGAGGGAGATGCCGTGACCTGCCTGGACAGCCTGTTCCAGTGCTCTGCCACCCTCAATAAAAAATTCTTCCTTATGTTGAGGTAGAACTTCTGTTTTAGTTTATGTCCATTACTCCTTGTCCTATTTCTAGGCACCACTGAAAAGAGTGCAGCACAACCCCCTTGGCACCTGATATTGAGACATTTACAGGTATTGATGAGATCCCTTCTAAGTCTTTTTTTCTCTATACTAAACAGGCCCAGCTCCTGCAGTCTCTCCCCAGAAGAGAGATGCTCCAGACCCTTCAACATCTTTCTGCTCCTCTGGTGGACCCAATCCAGTGGCTCCTTGTCTTTCTTGAACTGTAGAGACCAGAACTGGACACAGTACTCCAGTACACTAGGGCCAAGGAGAGGGGCAGGATCAACTCCCTTGAGCTGCTGGCCATGCTCTTCCTGATGCACCCCATGATACCATTGGCCCTCCTGGCCCCCAGGGTACACTGCTGGCTCATGGTCAACTTGTCATCCACCAAGACTCCTAAGTCCTTCTTTGGAGAGCTGCTCTTTAGTAGGTCAGCTCCCAACTTATACTGGTAATTGGGGTTGTTTCTTCCCGGGAACAGGACCCTACATTGTTGAACCTTATTATCTTTCTCTCTGCCCAATTCTCTGGCCTATCAGGGTCCTGGTGAATGGCAGCACAGCCTTCAGGTGTGTCAGCCACTCCCCACAACTTCATATCATCAGCAGACTTGCTGAGGTCACAGTCATTGAGGTCACTGATAAGCAGGTTGAATAAGACTGGACCCAGTATTGATCCCTGGGGAAGACCACTGACTACAGGCCTCCAACTGGATTCAACTCTGCTGGTCACGACCCTCTGAACTCTGCCATTCAACCAGTTCCTGATCCACCTCACTATCTGCTTATCTAACCTGCATTTCCTGAGTTACCTATGAGGATGTTATGGGAGACAGTGTTGAAAGCCTTGCTGAAGTCAAGGTAAACAACAACCACTGCTCTCCCCCATCCACCCATCCTGCCATGTAATCACAGAAGGCCGTCAGATTGGGCAAGCATGATTTCCCCTTGGTGAATCCATGCTGGCTATTCCTGATGACCTTAATTTCTTTTACATGCTTCCTAGTGACCTCCAGAATGTTATTTCCATCACCTTTCTTGGGATGGAGGTAAGACTGACTGGCCAGCAGTTTTCCCGAGTCCTTTGTCTTGCCCTTTTTGAAGACGGGAGTAACATTTGCTTTCCTCCAGTCAAATCAAGTGGGTGCTTGCTCATATCAGATTCCTGGGGTCAACAAAAGCAAATAGGTTATTGTGTCCAACTGATGGTTCTATGCATCTAGAGCTGTGGTGATCCATAGCCACATCCAGGCAAAAATCCCCAAACACACTTTCCACCAGATATAAAAGACTGGACCCTCTCATCCAGTGTGGGCTGTTTTCAAGTTAGGCAATAGTTTAGTCTTATGTCAGAAGCTGCTCCCTCTGAAATCCCCTTGTCCCTCCTACACTTGGCAACCTTTTAAATCCCAGATGTTTAAATGCTGACTCTCATTCCCCAGGCCTATTTATCTTGCCCATTAGGGAAAGTTGTCTTCAAGAGTTGTTAATGGAGCGGGATGACTTGGGAAAAGGGTATGGCAAAACACTCCTGCTCCAAGAGGAGGAAAGGTTCAACTCCCATTATACTGTGAATTCAGGGATTTGGGAAGTGGTTAGAACACAATAAGGTGAGGTTGCAGTCCCTGTTTTTCATGTAAAATGACGCAGACCTGGTTAAAGCCTTGCAATTTCTGGGGAGTACATTTATCTTCAACATCCTTTGACAAAAAGAATAAATTACAAACTTGTGGTACTTTGATGCTTGAGTCTCCTAGCAACAGCAGTTCCTCCAAAGATGATCCCTGTCATTTCAGAGTGACTGAACCTGGACATTTAAAAAAGCCATCTACGGATATAATGAACTTTAAATAAGCCATGTCTTTGTGAAAGCCTCATTTCCCATTTAGCAGATTTTATTTCCAAATCTCATGATAGCTTAATGATAAAATATAATGATAGTTGTGCTTATTGTGAATAGAATCACAAAGGAGGTGAGTGGTTTCTTATTCATAAATACACCTGAGCTAATGTTTAATAAGCCAGCTGTTTTTTAAAAGCTTGTCTTCTCTGAGGTTGAGAAAAGCAACTCTTATTTACTGAATGAAAGGTTTAGGGTTTTAGAACCAGCATGTACTATTATTTGTATACCTGAGATTCAACTGTGTGACTGTGAAGTAATTTTACTTGTCTTTCATACTTCTAAATTTCAAATTTTATTCAAAATTTTTTCCCAACCCCATTTTTCAAAACTCAGGCTTTTTTTCTTTGTGAAATAGAGAATTGTAATGAAAAGACCTCTGAAGGGTGAAAAACCAACTGAAGATTTTAAAGAAGTAGATATGAGTTGTGCTCTGAGTAGTGCACAGCTGTGTCATGAGGGACCTTCAGAGATCTGTCCTGGCTACGATGCTGTTTGGCACTTTTATTAATGGACTGAATGATAGTGTGGAAGTGATGCTTGCTCACTTTGCAGATTCTCTGGATGAATGGATGAGAATTTAAGCTGATCCTGATGTAGTGAGGAACAGGATGCAATCCGATGAGGATGAAGCTCTGCACTCATTTAGATATAGTCCTTTAGAGTGTGATATGTAGTTATGTATTTCCTGGCTAACCAGAGATGTCCCTGTTGCCTGGAAGTCAAGAAAATTTTATGCCTGTCTACAAGAAGGACTGGAAGGAGGGTCTGGGGAAATACAGGCCTGTCAGCTGGACCTTGGTGCTGGGGAAAGTCATGGAGAAGAACATCTTGAGTGCTGTCATACAGCACGAACAGGACAACTGTGGGATCAGGCCCACCCAGCATGGGTTTAAGAAAGACAGGTCCTGCTTGACCAACCTGATCCTCTTCTATAACAAAGTGACCCATTTAGTGGATGAGGGAAAGGCAGTGGATGTTGTCTACCAGGGCATTAGTAAAGCAGGTCTTGAAGAAGTAGAATCCATGGAGGTATTTAAAAGACTTGTAGATGTGGTACTTAGGGACATGGTTTAATGACAGACTTGGCAGTGCTGGATTAACAGTTGGATTTGATGATCTTAAGATTCTTTTCCAACCTGAATGATTCCATAATTCTGTCATTCTGTATAGCTAGCAAAAATGGCCCCAGGAAAAGGATCCATCACACAGAATAACCTACACATCAGACATGAATCAATAGTGCAAGCATACCTGGAAAAAAACATTTTGCCTGGTAAAATGTCATATGAAACAAGTTTAAGTCCTTCTGCTTTATTGGGCTCTAATGAGAGTGCTGCATTCAGTTTGGGGCAGCATGACTCTGGAAGGATATCAACAAGAGCAGTGACAAAGATTGTGAAAAAAACCTCCATCTCTGGAAAAAAAGTGGCAAAATAGGATATGTTTACCTCAAGAAAAATCTCTACAGAAGCAACATACTAAAAATCTTTTAATAAGTAACTGGAATGCAATGAAAAATGGAAGTTATAGATTGTTCCCCTTCTCCAAAGGGTCTCTCTCTCATATACAAAACTAAGAACCAAGGAAGTCACTACAGGAGGAGCAGGTGAGGCTCTGTTTTGAAGCTTACATGCAAGGCACAGATTTAGAGTGCTCTTTTCTTCATGCATTAAGAAATATGATGCTGTTTTACAGAAAAATATTAGGAAAAACAACACACGGAGACAAACTGGTCAAGGTTGTGTGTCATTCAAGTTTCAGATACCCAGATTATCAAGAATAGAAGCCTATATTTAACATTTGACAATATATAGCATTATTTCCCCATATATAAAATTAGAGATACAGCTGGGTCCAGTGGCTGATAACTGCATAGTGAATCTAGTGTGCTCCTTTATGGTATATGCAGTCTGCACTGTAATTATTAGTTGTACTGGACTGGCTGCATACACTGTCAAAAATGCATGTAGGAATCTTCTTCCACCTGCCATAATAATGGATTCACATTATTTCTCTCAACATTTAGCAGTGTGCTGGACAAATCTTGAATAAATTTCTAAAATGATATCAGGTGTGATGTTAAGGGATGAGGATGAGGCAGAAAAGAGATGGGGAAGGTTGTATTCATGTAGTACAGATTTATGATTGCAAGTGTAAGATTGCATTGTCACCTAGGAAAGGAAAATGATTGAATAAAAGAGGGCTTAAATGATACACATTTCTAACATTTGCTAAAGTATTTAAAGCAGTTCAGTTTGGTCTGTTGGAGGATATTACAAGAATTGGTGTATTGATCTACTTGAACACATCTGAAATTAAACAGCAGCATTAACAATAACATAGTGTTAGGTGGGAAGCACACACTCCTCTGCTTTATCAAAAAGCAAAAACCATGGGCATGCAGTACATTTCTCTTTTCCTGTTGGCATTCCCCCATCCACTGAGGTAGCAGGTTCCTCTGTATTCTTATCAGAGCTCTTTGCACACATCAACGGCAACACCAGAGCATAAAGCAGCAAATTAATAGAAACATTTCCATTCTCTGCTGGTAAATGCAAGGAAGTTGATCAGTTACCTTTCATTATAATTAAATAGCCATTGTAACACTTGTCTCACCAAGTGAAAAATGATAGACTTGATAGGGAAATACACAATATTTTGAAGCATCTGATAGTGGACTAAATTGTTAAAGAAACAACAGTATTCTACAGAGAGTACAAGAGGCATAGGAAAGATGTTTAAGTGCAACAGGATAAATCCACTTGCAACATGAAAATGGGGAGATAAAAACACTGTCATGTACAAAGCAAGAAAAATTAATATTAAGGTACAAGTCTGGTCTGTACTCCTCTTTGCGCCATCTCTTGCCCGTAGAAATTATATAAAGCAGAATTCTCTCTCAACACTGAGAGTGTTGAACTCTCAGTATCTTTAGTGGTGTAAATAAAATGCCATTGATGCATATTTTTGCACTCATGTATGAAATATGATAACTAAGATAAAGCTAGAGTAACTCAAATTTTACAGAAATATAGGATCTCATTAGAAATCAGACTGGAAGACACCTTCATTTCAAAACTGGGTCAGCTGTGAGGTCTGACCAGGATGCTTAGGTGTTTATCTAGTTGGGTTTAGGAAACCTACCAGGACAGGTACTGCCCCTCTGGGCAACCTGTCTCACTGTTTGACTCTCCTACCAGTGAAAAGGTTTCTCCTTTTGTCCAGTCTGAACTTCTCTGTTCTCAGTGTATGCCCATGTCCAGGCTCTGGGGCCACTCTTAGGCCTTAATGCTCATGGCTGGTCTCACCTGGGACCTCAACCACAATCCTGTCCGTGGATTTGAGAGCTGCATTTAAGCTCAGACTTTGTCACCCAATCTGTACCACTTCAAACAGATGTGGTAGACTTGCCTCTGGCCCTGTCTCTGTCTACTTTTACACCTGGCTGAACTCCATGGAGAGAACCTGGATGTGGTCCATCCCTCGCTGTGGCTGCCAGTGGGTCCTGTTGGAAGCACCTGGTTCTGATTGTCGTGTCAGAACCTGTGGGGCTATGTCCCATCGGTGAGGGCAGTGCCTGCACTGGGACCACCCTAACTTCCCAGCTCGCCCTCCTTTTGGGAGCAGCCAGCCCTTGCTGCTGACAGGCTGTTGTGTCCATTGCCTCACCTAACACCACTGGGGAGAGCCTCCAGGCAGGATGCTGTCCGGTCCCCTGAAGCTACCACTTCTGGGAGCTGAACAAGCCCAATCCCTCAACCCCTTCTCAAAGGGCTGGTGTCTCTGTCCCAGTGATCTTGGTGATCTTCCACTGAACTCACTGCTGTTTATGTTTGTTTGAAAAAACTCATCTAAGAGAATATTTTCTGTAACAGACCAAAGTCCACAGCTCTTCTAACTGAATTCTGCTAACCTCATGTCTGTGGCACTGTCTCCTGCTTCAGAGTCTTTACTTCCATTTCCAGATGCTATTTTAACTGATACCACTGGATTTCAGCCTGAGAATATTCTATTATCATAACCTTTTCATTCATATCAGTCTAACAATTTAGCAGCTAAAACACATTTGGCAATTGGACTAAACAATGAAGAAATGGGGCTCTTTCTTAATGAAATTGTCTAGAACATCTGTAAGGGAAGCAAAGTAGCTAAGTTAACTACTAAGTAGTAAATTATACTTTTAGTATTAGTGGAACCATAGCATTTCATCACTTCATAGTTTTTAGTTAATAATATTTTATGTATCAATGAGTATTTAAATCTGATTTTCTTAGCCTCTGTTTTCTAGATAACTCAATAAAAAACAGGCGCAAATTTAAGCATGAAAGAAAACAATGAATGTGAAACTAATAAGATTAAATACCCATATAGCCTTCTGAATTAAAACAAATAAAGGAGATGTGGCTGGACAAGTCTTTAAAATAGAGTAATTATATTATGGTTATTACAGCTGCCTTTATTTAATGATAAATACTACTTTCTTCTTGAGCTGAAATTTCGAATCAACCAATAAGTTGGCACTTGCAGTAGGTAGTGGTGGAAAACACAAGTAAATGCTTCCACATCTGAAATCACTGTTGCGGATTTTTTTTGTTCTGGTCAAGTTTTAAATGTCTGTGCAAGACTTGCAGGCAGAACCTCTGTTTAAAATCAGTCCATGTATGCAAAAAACCCCAGACAGAACAGCAAGACAATTGAGAAAAAATATAAGGCCTCTCTATCAAAGTAGCATTTCTCCATTGGGACAGTCTGGTCAGAGTACACAGGTGGGTGGCTGTGACCCAATGACTTTTGCCTCTTATCCTTTGCTGCTATTCCTTGTTGAACTACATGGCTGGTCATGATAATAACCCTCAGGTAAATATCTTATTCTCTCTTTTGCTGATATTCATCTTAAAGCCTTTCAGGAAATGCTGAGAGCCTATGGAATTGCAAAATCCACTCAGTCTCTGGAATCCCTCTTTGGGACATGTATAAAGTAAAGGCAGTTCTCCAACCTTTGTTGCTTTCACACTGCTTTTACTTCAAATCCCTTTGGAAGTAAGATCTGTTTTGCGTTCTTCATGAACAATAATTATGTCTTCATGAGAGATTTTTCACAGAGATTTCTATAGCCTTTTTATTTCTAGGTAGTGTATAACCATTGTCTAATCCCAGATGTGTTTATGGTTAATCTCCAAATTAAACTGTGAGCAGCTAGAATAGCTCAGATACTCTGCATCTCATAGTAGATGAATATGTGAGTTTCTTGCCAGAAGACTGTGTCTCAGATGATGTATCCCCAATAGAAGAAGTAAATAAATTAGGAACTTAATTACTGCCTCACATGATATGTATTCAGAAGTTTCAGTGCATAGCAAAACAAGTTCAGGGAATTGCAGTAATTTCCTTTGCCACTTTATTTGATTGTGTGACGATGGAGAGGGAACGAGGTAGCTTCATTTGCATTACAATTATTATGATTTCTGTTTTTCAAATCCAAATATTCACTCAGATCAGGAATAAGAATAAAACATCCCATTAAGATCTTTTATCCACAATGTTATTTTGCATCAGTGATAAATTACAGCTAGTTTATATTCCCTCAATTGTATATTAAAATGTCTTGTAATAAGCAGATGTTAAAGAAACACTCCTAAAAATATTGTATAGGCCAGTTTTACAGTGGAATTAGTCAAAAGTTGTATGACTAGAAAAACTGAGGAGAACTGGCATCTCTGCTAAAAGTTGGTATGGGAAGTGAAGTATTTACAACACCTTGCTTGCAAAAGTAATTAAGTCAGAGGCCAAAGATGGTGCCAGAACAGATTATAAATCATGAGATTTTAAAGCAGATCACCTCTGAGATTTTTTAAACTTGTTTCTCTGATGTGGAAGCCTTTAGACTGTACATATTTCATCTTATCTTCCTAAGCCATAGGAACTTGGAAACTTATTTTTTGTTCCCCAAATGAAAGCTGAGATTATTATGTACAGACATGACTTAGGAGCTTGGACTCCAAGAAAAAACACCAAATGCATTGTAAAGCAACCACTGAAAGTTTAAACACCAGCTTTCTTTCTTGATCGGTTTTTCCTTTTTCACATGACTGAACTACAGGTTTAAGTGGCATGGATTGGATGAATCTAAATATATGAATGTTTGACTAAGCACTTATTGGTGATGAAATGAAGCCAACACTAAGAACTGCCGCTGAGGGCTCTGCTGTCCATCAGACAGTTAAAATCCCAAAATTCTGTACAATTTTGTTTCTAGTTTAAAAGCAGCTGTTCTGGTTCTAAAATTAATTACACCTCTTTTCCCTTTGTTTGATTTACAGCTGTGTCAGGAAAGGTTTCAGAAAGTTTTGTTCAGGATTATATTTACTTTGAGATACTGTTGGAATGATTTCTTCTGTGAGTCTCTGTATCTGTGGAGAAACATACTGTAACACTGTCCATAACAGAGGGACATTCTCTTGGACAAGCAGCTGCAAGGAGAGCCTTTCTGGTCCAAAATCACAGAATCACAGAATCACAGAATATGCTGAGTTGGAAGGGACCCATAAGGAACACTGAGTCCAACTCTTAGCCCTGCATAGGACCATCCCCAAGAGTCACACCGTGTGCCTGAGAGTGTCATCCAAACACTTCTTGAACTCTGTCAGTCTTAGTGCTGTGACCACTTTCCTGGGGAGCCTGTTCCAGTACCCAAACACTTTCTGGTTGAAGAACCTTTTCCTAATATCCAACCTAACTCATCCTGACACAACTTCAGGCCATTCCCTTGGTCACCACAGAGAAGAGATCAATGTCTACCTCTTTTCTTCCCCTCACAAGGAAGTTGTAACTGCAATGAGGTCTTCCCTCAGCCTCCTCTTCTCCAGGCTGAACAAAACAAACGCCCTCAGCTACTCCTCATATGGCTTCCCCTCAAGGCGCTTCACCATCCTCGTTGCCCTCCTTTGGACACTCTCTAATGGCTTAATATCTTTCCTATATTGTGGTGCCCAAAACTGCCACAATACTCAAGGTGAGGCTGCCCCAGTGCAGAGCAGAGTGGGACAATCCCCTCCCTGGACCAGCTTGTGATGTTTTGCCTGAAGCCCCCCAAGACATGGTTGTCCCTCCTGGCTGCCAGGGCACTGCTGACTCAAACTTGCCATCGAACAGGATATCCAGGTCCCTTTCCAAGGCTCTGCTCTCTCTCATTCCCCAGTCTATACGAACGTCTGGGGTTGCCCCATCCCAGGTGTAGAATCTGACACTTTCCCTTTGTTGAACTTCATATGGTTGGTATTTTAATACAATTCACATGGATTGAGAATAAAATTCTAGTTTCTCAGTGCATTCCCAGCCTGCACATGTTCACTGAGCAGGACTGATGAAAATGGGGACTGTCCTGTCAGAGCAGGAACCTTGTCCTTTTGCTTTTGGTTGTCTGATACCCTTCTCTGACAATGTATCTACTCCTGTCTTCCTCAACTTGATGAGACTGAGTTAGAACACTGTTTCAGATTACTCCTACTATGGAAGCCCAAGACAGAGAAGGATTTTGAATATTTTCCCACACACTAGCCTTTTATTTATTTTTTTTTAACTTTTTTTTTTATTTTTTTCTTTCTTTTATTTTTATTTGTCTGATTATCAGTATGTAACACAGTACATATTTTAAAGACTTGAAATTTTTCTCCCTAACTTACTTTTCCAGATACTAAAATTGCAGCATGGCATGATGACTCCCTTAGTAATTCAGCAAGAGTTTCGGCTTCAAAGAGAAATTGTCACTAAATCATGGCAGAAGAAGAGATGAAACAATGAAAACTCCCTCTGGTGTATACGGATTGAAGCTTAAATCAGACTCTATGAGTGAGATCTGAGGTAGCAAAGATGGGGAATAGGCTTTTTGGAGACAACGTTCCCCTCAAGGACTTTGTATGACTTCCTGAGCAACTGATTTTAAATTTTTTTTGAACTTGCATGGTTTTGCTTATGATGTTGTGATTAGAAACTACCTCTCCTTTCGTATGTGTAGTTGTTGGTGTTCTTGGCAAAAAGAGATCCATGGTCTTTGCTAGGCATCTTGGGCATTATTATAAATATATACACACATACATTCCTGCATTATCTTTCAGAGCTTCTATTCTTCCATGTCCCTTCCATATAATAAACAAGGAAAAACCCTAATCTACACTCTCTGGTTGGTTGGTTGGTTTTGGTTATTTTTATTTTTTTTTTTTAAAGGACAAGAATTTTTTTACTCTAATTCCTAGAAAATTCAGTTTTAGTTCAAAATTCTGGGTTTTTCTTTTTTGTACCATTGTAAATCTGTTACTGTTATTGTGAGGAAAATTGGACTTATATTACTGAACTGAGAGCACAACACAGCCCTCCAAATTTTGGAAGAATTCTTAAGTTGCTTGGAATAAAACCCAAGATTGTAGGTGACATTTCAAATCAGACTGCCTGTAGTGTGCTTGCATGCATGAAAAAATAGAAGCCTTGTTGACAAATGGAGAATGGTGAGCTGAAATAAAGAAATATTAAAATGTGAAGGAGCAGGAAATGAAACAGAAAGGGGAAAACTACATGAGGCATAATGAGGATGATAAAAGAAGGAGGGGTAAGCACAGCTAACTGAAGAGAACAAAGGGGAAAATGCCAACTACACATGAATCAAAGGCCTAAAAGATGCAAGATGCTGATTGAGATAATGAAAGAAATTCAAAGGGCTTTCTGCAGGTAGCATGTCTTCCTTCAGATATTGAGAATGTTTCTGAGCAGGGAAGGAAGGGAGATGGAGATAGTATCCCAGCCAGAAATAAAGCCATTAGCTTCTTGAAGTACATCACCCCTGAGGGAAAAGCAGTGTGGAAGTGTAAAGTGATATTGCTCCTTTTTGGTAGTGGGCTGAGGGAGAATTGACTTATTTAGAGTACTATACCAGCCCAGACATCTGGGACATTGCTTCCAAATTTAGAAGAATCTGTGAAGGCACCTAAATCTGTATTTAGGGATCTGAATAGCTTAACTCAAGGGCTTAGCCCTAGATTCTCCTTTCTCAGACAACTAGCAAGTATATATTTTTATTTGTGGACAGAGACAAAACAGATGACAAACCTTTGTCATGATGAAATATCTTTGTTATATATGCAAACAAAATATCACCAGTCCTCTTCGGCTAAATGTTATCTATTTGGCTACTGTTGATAAGACTTGTACCACTCAGTATTTGGCTTAGACCACTGAAGTTTCCTAAGACAGAAGGAAACATTTTAGTGACTATACATCACATTTCCCTTGGAGAAAACAATTACTTTTGTATAATTCCTTCTTTTCCAGTATAACTGCATAGTGACTAAACAATATAGCTAAAAAAAAAATTGTTCCTTGTATTTTCCACATATCCATCTTATTCCTTGATAATGAAAATGCAATTTAGAAAAAAAAAATAGCAGGACCATAATTTGGTTAACAAAATTTTTGGGAAATCTGTAAAATTCTTGAAAAGGAAAATAAGAACACAGGAGGTCTTTCAGATTTGGAAAGTGGGCATGCACAGAAACAGTGCAGTAGAAACTGCTCAGTTTGAACTAGAATACCGGCCTGTCCAGCTCTGAGATGGACGGTAAACTTCTGCTCATCAAAAGATGTTTTTCATGTGCGAGGTATTTCCCATTATCCAAAGAAAGCATTGTGCACAGTAGGTGCAAGTACAAAATCTTGCCAGGGGTTTTCTCAGGGGTGACTGTGAGAGAGTCCAGCTACCTCTAGGCTGCTGTCAAGCTGAAATTGACACTTTATATGGACACAACCAAAGTGTTATTCAATGGCATGATGGAGGTAGGAGCCTTCGAACCATTTAGTTGGTAAACGGCTCCAGTGAAGCCCAAGTCCTGTACCCAGTTACTCACTTGAGAACCTGCTGGAATCACATTTGCACTAGTTTCACAACCCCACCTCCTAAATAACTGAAGTTAAATATGTCAAGGATCTGCAGGTCTGGGGCTACAGATGCTGATAGCTGCAGAGATCTGAAGTGATCACCATCTGCTGTGGTGCAGTGCTGGAGCTGTACTTTCTAAACAGCAGGTTGTTTACTTAGGAACATACTACAAGATAAACCTTGAGTTGTCTCAGGTTATTTCTTTATGTCTTTGTAGTTGCAGTTGAAATATCCTAGAAAACAAAATTGAGGTGAGAGGTGGATGAATTGATGTTGTAATTTGGGTGTTTGGTTTGATTACAGTCATTGCTTTCATTCTTTGAAATTTTGTCTTCATGAAACATGGTAACCTTTTAGTGCCAGGCAACCTTTGAGAGATGCATAGCTTTAAACTGTGGCTCTAAACAATATTTTCTTTCTATGGGGATTTCAAGGAAGCTGTCAATGTAAATGCATATAAATCTGCCAAACATGCACAGCAGTTTCTGAAAAAACATTTCTTATTACAAACACTGCATGGGGATAATGGACTGCAAGAGCTATTTCTTTTTTTTGAAGGGAAATCATTTTTCAAGCACTTTGCAACACAAACATTCAGCACTACAGCTGTCAATTAAATGCAAGTGAGAAAACATAATAACATAATATAAAGCATAACACCATAACATAATCCCAAAGCATAAGCTATGGCTATCTGTTGCCCCTTCTGAAAACAAAAAACCAAACCACTTCTAACGTCTTGTAGGATTCTTCATTGCTGGGATAAAATAAAAAATGAAATTCAGCTTTCACTAACAGAATGGCAGTGAACTGCTATCCAGCACTGGAGCAACATTAAACATCCCCTCAGGCACAAACTTCCATTATTTGGGCATACCATGGTGGAGGAATCCTTTCTGCATTTTAACACTGTTAAACCTTGTCATCTTCTCAGCAGCAAGACAGAGGAACAGTGAGATACTAACACAGACCCAGCAGTTGCCAGTGACAAAACAGCCCTTTCTGAGCTCTGTCACACATTAAGAGCAGCTCCCCTACGCTGCATGGAAGAGTTGCCATGCCAAGAGTACCTGTGGTGAGAGATGAAAAATCACTAAGTAAAATAATTTTAGGGAAAAAGCTCTTAAAATATTGAAATAGTACCTCTTCTTTTTTCTTTGTATTTCTTTATTTTTTCAAAAAAATATATTTTCTATTTCCCTCTCTTCAAGGCTGTACTGTAATGACATTAATGAGCTCTTAGGAGTTCACTGATCTAGGAATCTCATTGTAGGGTAAATAATAGTATTAAAGCCTAAAAATTAAGAAATTCAATTGTTTTAATTATGCAATTGCGTGGGGAGCTTGAGAATGTGCACCCTAAGCAGTCAGGCACTGCATTAAAGAGGAAGATAACAGAAGTCCTCAAAGGGCTGACAAAGGCATGCACAAGACACCCGTAGTGATTTGTCAAGAAGGCTGTGCAGCTTGAGTAATATCTTGCTTTACAGCTCTATAACCTAGGCTGATTCATCCTCAGGATTCAATTCACCCGACTTAAAACTTTTTAAAAATTGCACCTCTAAAGTACTTACTCTCCATCCTTAAAGGATTCATCACTACAGCGAGTAAATGGTGGCATGTGCAATGAGATTATGCCTAACTGATGAGTACTTATTACAGTAAATAAGAAGCTTATTAAGTTACAAAAAGTTGTAGCTTGGGTTTTTTTTACTGAAGCTGCTGAACAATTAAACACTGCCAAGTGCTGTCTGGTTGCCAGTACACAGTGGTAGGAATCCTTTAAACTCCGGAACAACTTTATCACATGAAAAGTGTGACAGTAAGTTGGGCTGTACAGCTCGAAAACCCTGAATCAGTCTTATCTTTGAGTAAGACTGGAAAACAAAACTCTAGAAAGAGCTCCTACAGTCAGTGGGTGAACAGCTGATTTTGGATAGCAAGGTGTGGTCAGAGTCCTTAGAGCTTCTGATCAACCAATCTTTCTGGGGTGCAAGTTGTTTTGGTAAGGCAATGCAATGGTTGGGAATGTGCACATCAAATGCAGATGATGCTCTTTATGACTTTCTTAGTATTCTCACTCTTCAGTAAGGGTAATAGGCAGTTACTGAGATCATGGTTGAATTTCACTAAAGGTTGGTAAAAGATGGTCCTAGATGAACTCTTTGGTGTCACAAAAAATGTACTGGAGATTATTTCAGAGAGGATGAAGCTTTGCTGCAAGGTGTTACATTCATTTCAGCATTTATATGCACAAAATTATTCTAATCTTTACATTTGTGTTTTCTCCACATACAGTCCAGTGCAATTTAGAAAGGTGAGTACTTTTCAAGAGCTGTCCTAGCACCAAGGCTATTTCTCTTCTTCTCTCTTGTTTCCCTCTCTCTACTCAGAACTGCAAAATGTCGTGCTGTTATGCTCTGACAATCCCACAGAGGAGTTACTTAGCCCCTGCCATACTTTCCAGCTTGCTGCAAAATTAGTTCTAACAGCAATACCTAGAAAACACTGCAGATTGTTATGATGATTGCTGGCTGACTTATGTTTGGTGCACAACATGAAGTGGGAAATTACTGCCATCCTTGTGAGCAAGAGCTTGCCTGTGTTTTTAGAAATTTACAGCTTGCTTCCGTTTACCTGCAAAATAAAAAGCAACTTAAAAGGAAATATGGACCCATAATGGCACTACAATTGGAACATACCTTCAGCGAAAGGATTAAAAAGGCCTCTCCTGTTACTGTGTTTAGTCCAACAGAACCACGTGTTTTGTTTTGCTCTAGGTATGTACCAGCATACAAAACATTTCATAAAGTAAAGGAAAAAAACCTAACAGTTTGAAAAAACTCTGCTTACCCTTTCTTGACAATAGTAGATCTTGACAAACTGCATTGGCTCATAATAAATTGAAATAGTTTGTGGCAAGTTAAGCATGAGCTCCTGGGCAGTGTCAGAGAACGTACCTGGACTTTCTATATGAGATAAAGAACAATGGTGCACCTTTAATGAATAGATGATAAGATTTTGATTTACAGACGCTGTTCCAGGTATCTGTAGATTTCTGCCTCAAAACAGGATAGATCCTCTTTGAAAAGTAACTGTAAAGAAAAGAAAACACAGGGGTTTGTAGAGTCTTTTCCACTTTTTGCTGCTCACACCTCTCTTCCTGGAAAACCTTACTGCAGCCAGGGAGCCCTGGCTGTCAGAGTGACTACTGATGATGGGGAAAGAAAGTTTTTTGCTTCTAGTGATCACCTCCTCTGATGTTATGCACAGACTGCTTTCTGGGGAGACAGAGGAGCATGTACCTGCCCTTCCTCCATCTGCACCTGTGTTCCATTATGTGTTGTTGAGGGAGGGCTGTAAGGCCCCTTTCCCGTTTCATGGAGCACCCTGGAGCTGTGTAGGATTGTGGCTGGCAGTGCTGGACTTTCTCCTTAAGGAAAACAAGTGTCAGAGCTGGTACTCAAAAGCAAGAGTCTCTGACTTACACATGCACAAAATGATTAGTCGATTGAACCGTGTTGCCCTCCACATTATCCACCTTGTTCCCCCTCTGTGCCAGAAAACACCCTGGCTGTTCACAAGAGGAACAAATCAATTTGCAGCAAATTAACTGAGGAGGAAACTTAACGAGGTTCTTGGTGTGAATGTCACTCCCCACCTCGGGTCACCCCCCATGTTTACATCTTTCTGTTCTATGGCCTCAGCTGAGGGTAGGCAGCAGGTTTTGTGTAAAACACTCATTAAAGGAAGAATATTTCCATGTATTTCACTAGTTTGACATTCAAGTGGAGAGGAAAAGTAACTTATTTTCCTGTGCCACATACTGCAAAGAGATTGAAGGCAGCTGTCTTGCTAGAAGGTGTAATGGTATAAATCACATAGGTATTGTTACTATAGAAAAATTAATACTTAAGGAGTTCTTGCTATCCATCCAGCATGACATGGACTGGAGGGAGAGGGTGAGACATGCACTTCCTATTAACCACAGCAGTTATAGATCTTCAATGCTTTTTAACTGATGTCAGCGTTAAGGAAATGAAATCTACTGTTGCTATGGTAGAGAACAGACAAAACCAAAGTATTTGAATGTAAAGTGAGCACAGAGTTGAAAAAGGTTGATGTAAAGTGATCAAAGGGAATCCTTCATGTTTCACAGAAGATGGAAAGAAGAAATACAGCTGAAGAAAAATCTCTTTCAGTTACATTAAAAAAAGTGGAAGAGACATTTCTATACATGATTTTCTGTATTCAAATTGTGGAACTCATACATTTTCAAAAGTCTTGGTAAGAATTGAATATACATACAAATGAACAGAACCAAAGGTATATGAGTAACCATCATATAAACTTAAAGAAAAAGCAAAGAAGCTTCATCCCAGCAACTCTAGTCTTATCAATATTTTAAGAATTTGTTTTAATTTCTTACTTCTCTCATCTGCTTAATATCTGATGGTAAAAATTTTAGCAGACTGGATTTCATTCAATTAATCTTGGAAGTGGGAAATCCATCTACATATTCAGTTTTCCTTTTCTGAAGAGTAAAATGTTACCCGAACGTGAATAATTACTGTCCCCTTTTGTACTAGAGGGGTGTCTGTTTAAAATCCGTACTCTTCATTTACTTTTGGATGTGAACTGGTAGCTTCTCCTCCATATTTTGAGACCTGATTGAAAGCAAACCTCTGTTCACAAAGGAATCCCATCCATTTGAATTTTTCAACAAATAAATTATCTGCTAACGGATCTGGGTGCGAACTCTCTACTGGATTTTCCTGGAGTGAGACTCAGTCATGCAGTCCCCCTTAGGCAGGAGAAGAGAGCGACCACTCGGTGTTCCGTGGCGAGAAGACCTTTAATCCAGAACTCCCGTGGTTTATATGGGCTTGGGGGGAGGGCAAGAAGAAGGGCCGTGATTGGGTCAAGGTACAGGGGGAAGGGAGTGGCTTGAGAGCTCCACTGACCAATGGGAGATACAGGAGGACCGCACTCCAGTAACAGAAACAGGGACTTGAGGAGAGGCGGGCGAGACCTCTCCTGCTTGTGCAGGGGAGGAGTCTGTGATTGGGGAGAGGAGACAACATGGCTCCGAGTGGGGGGGCCGCGTGGGTCGGGAAAAATACACAGCTCAGGGGGGACAACCCATACAATAAATAACTCAATAGCCATTGTTTTTCTGCTTCGCTCGATCCCAGAAGTTGCCGCTGCAGCGGACCTGCATCTAAAGTTGCTCTTTCCAAGCCTCATAATCGTGGTGTTTGCCTACAATCTGCTGCTTCTGGCATGAATTAAAAATTGTAAAGTACCTTTCATGACCTAAATACATGACATTATCAGTTTGTGATATTTAAAAATATCAACATTTGGCAGTTTGATGACAACAGCCTTTAAACTAGAGACATTTGAACTGCAGCTATCTTCTTCTGTCTTAAAGTCAATAACGGAGAACTTCATCATTCTTACAGAGAAATACAACTAAGATGCCTTATTCTGGTGCCTTCAATTTTTTTCTTAATTGTGATTTTCTCTGGATCTCTTTTCTACATCTTGTGAGCTTCACATCTCTTAGACCTTCATTCTGGTAATTGTATTTAAATTCTATTTTCTTCTCCATTTACTCTTTTCACAAAGGAGACTAATCACTTCTTCACACTGATGAGTTCCCAAAAGTCTCCTTTTTAACTTTTTTCTAATCACCTATGCTCTTTTTCTGAATTTTCTCTGGTGACCCTATGACTTTTGACTTTCAGAGCACAGTTTTCTGCATTTGATTGTTTTATTTGAACATTTAATTGCTTCTCATTCCTGCAGACGTTACTTCCCTTACATTTTATAACAAGACTAAATCAGGACATTTCCGCTCATTTTTCTGGCAATAATCAGCTGAAACCAAAAGTGGCTGTAGGAGGAGACCTATTTTGTGAATTTTTATAGATAAATTTCTAAAAAGTTTTGAAGGTATTAGAAGCAACTTTTATTACCATTTTGAAAACTACTTGAAAATTAAATTATCAACTTACAGTAACTTTAAGGTAGAATAAAATAAATACTTAAATTTATCAAAATATTTGCTACCTCGTTAGAAGAACTTCGTTTTTTTCAAAGCTGCTATGTTCTCACACTAAAGGAGACTAAGGTACAGCTAGAAACTTAATTTTACATATTTCCATCATGGAACTGAGTCTACAACTTACAGTGAACACGAGGAGGGGTTTTTGCAGTATGTGCAAATGTTTGAGGGACAGTGCACTGACAGAGGGGGTCACTGACACCTGGGAACTGGCTGTGTTTCTCCAACTACCACTTGCTCCATTACAACTGTGAAAATACAAAATGCAGGGGTTGAATCCAGGTCTTGTTGCCCCTGTGGAGTAGCATGGATGATGTGACTTGGAAGACCTTGCTGGGCACATCACACTGGGGCACAATGTACCAAGGTACAGCACAGCAACCTTGTATGTCACTTTTCCTAATGTAAGCCAAACTCTTTATTTTCTTTAATAGTGGGTAACTCAGCATCTGGAACAATCATAATAAACTTTACATGAGAGCTATGTTATCCCAGGCTGGCTGATACAGCCTGTGTAGCCTCTTGGACAAGATGGCTTTTCTTCTCATGATAGCAAAATGATTTTGCACCTTCTCTATTGCTTGGAAATTCTGCTTCCTTAAGTGGATTAATTCTATGGTTGTAGGTGGCTACAATGTGTTTGAGAGCCCCGGAACTGTGCTCTCAAACATGTAATAAGCCAGGAACTGGAGACAAATAATATAGAAAAAATTGATCAGAAGCTTGAAACAGTAGTAAACTTAATTGTGTGCAAAAAGGCTCTGCACCATTATTCAGTATCTGTTTTCACATAGCTGGAGAGAGAAGCTGGACATCCTGTTCTCAATGTCTGTTCTCAGAAGTTTTCCTAATCTTCCATCTAACACAACTTTAAATGCAAATTTTTAATTTGGTGTTGTGCTTACTTTCTCTTTTCTTTCCTTTCCTTCCTTGCCTTGGCCAAGCAGTTTTCTTAAGTTTAGATCCTGCAGATTTGCTTGTTTTTCTTTAGGGTGATAAAAATCAGTCTCTTTGGTGGTGTCCTGTTTGTTTAATGTCCCCAGTGGGAGGCAATCGGGTCTTTGTTCCCAGTGCTTATTCCAACATTAGCGCTCAGGCCAAAGAGAAGTTTGAACAAGGCATCTGCAGACCTCTCCTGTGGGCTGAACCAGATGGTGTTTCCATACCTGTTTTCCAATGTACAGTTTTGCTTTTACTGCTGGTGTCTCTTGCTCTAAAAGCCAAGGGTTGCCAACAGCTCTGGTCTGAGCTGAGAAAGGGAGAAAGGGCTTTGCAGAGGATTTTGCATGATGCCATCACATGAGATGCTAACACAGCAGAGGGGCAGAAGACACGATATGGCCTTCTGAATGCTGCTCTTACACCTCTCCTTACAAACCTGGCCTGAGCAGAAATCCTGCATTCAGGTAGGTGCTTCTTTTGGGTTATGTGAATGTCTGTTTCATCTACAAGCTATGGTTATATAAATATGGCATACGCAGTCACATCTTAGAGATCCTTGAAATTCATTGTGACAAGTGAAGAACGTGGTAAGAACATTTTTAGGCATTTAAATTGGATAATTTATAAGCTGTAGATAATTTGGTGGCTATCATCTTCCAGTTTGGACATTCCACCCCCAAAATAAAAAAACAAAGTTGCCCAAAAGATCCTTCTTAGTCTGAAGACAAAAAATGACATTTTGAGGAAAACCACTTTCTACATTTGTAGGGACTACTGCTGCGTAGTAGAAGGCTTTGAGCCACTAATGATGGCTAACACTTCTCTCTAGACAAGATGGATAGTGATGTACTAGACGTAGAAACAATGGTTACAGTCCTGCTTCTCTCCCCTACTTGAATTATAATTTAAGTGGATACTATTTCAAGGCCTGCTGCATCTAGGAAGGGTCATCTCACAGCCACAGGTCCCAGCATGGAAAGGTAACATAAACCAGGGCTGCTCTGGAACAAGAAGCAGTTTTTAGCTGCATACCTTGCAGTTTGCTCTTGTACAGCCTGTATAGATTTGCTGTAGCTCCACTCTGACACACTCTGTTACCTTGTACATCCATGGGTATGGAGGGGCCTTAAATAAAAGCTGTTTTTTGGGACATACCAAGACATAAAGTTGTTGAGAAAGGCTGTTGAGGAAGTGTAGTGGCGAGAGATGTAAAAGCCAGGATACATTTGGCTTTTGTAAAGCTATACCAAATTTTTTCCATCAAAACTCTCTATGTACCAGCTGTTTTTAATCAGGATTTGGCTTACATGACCCTCTTTTGCCCCTCTTTGGTGCACAGACTTCCTTTTGTAGGGTGATGTGGGAGAGGGGTAACACCTTTTCTTGTAAAGATGCTTGTCAAGGGTGCTCCGGTCTTCTCTTTGGTTGGAATTTTCCGGTGTTGTTTTTTTTTAATTAATCTTTTATTTCACAAGTAGTTTCCACAATTCCTTAGTGCTCCTGAGATACTTGCCATCTAATTATTTGTGACACAGCTTGCTTGCTCTGGTACTGCGTTGTAGATGCCCTGCTGAGGAGAGCTCAGCAAAGGAGGTTAGAGATGTTGTTTGTAATTCAACACACCAAGGAAGGATAAACCATTGGTGGAAAAAACCCACCAAAACCAAAAACCTGTAGTGGAGCTGGTCTTACAATTGGACAAAATTTTCCATGCTAAGCGGGGCTAAGACCCAACAACCTTTCCAGTACCAGAAGCTCAGCACAGGAGCACAAGTTATACCTGCCTACCTCAGAGCTGCAAAGAAATGCTTACTCAGTTCAATTCAGCTCAATTTGTTGTTAATAAAAGATGTAGGCTGTGTGGCCACATATCTATATTTATTTGTGAATCTGCAGCTTGTTAACAAATACCAAATCTGAGTGATTACATTTACATTCCAGCGCAAATCATTCAAAGGAAATGATCAGACAGTGAAACTACCAACTGAGAGTTCATGTTTTCTTAATGATGGAGGTTTGAAAATACAGACAAGTTGGAAGATCTGTTTAAAAACTATTGAATATGTGCAAAACTGACAAGGTGAATTCAGTTGATTTAATCCAGATGTTTGCATTTTAAGTAAGGGAGAAGAGACATCAATGAAAATTTATAAGAGTAGTGAGATTGTGCATAATGAGACACTGGAGAGAAGAATGTAAACCAGAAGTGTCAGTGAGGATTAAGGGTATGAGTGTTTTGCTCCATTAGTATGTATTAGTGCAGCCAGCCATGTTTGAATTTCAATTTGACATAATTTGGAAATGCATTCTATTGTAACACTTTGTTAAATTGCGTACTGGGGATTTCAGGAGAATTTAAAGGAATCAGGCACTCTGGTGCCAACAAAATTCAGTGAGACAGTTGTGGTCCTTCATAAATTGTGGTGGTTGTACATCTTTAGTAAGCACTATCCTAGTGACTTCAGTGTGGGTCATGCCCAGTCCATCTAGGGCTGTACTTGAATTTTTTCCAAAACCCTCAGCAGCTAAAAATAGGACTGGGCAAAGGATTGCCCTTAGCTTTCCCTGCTGTGAAACCAGTTATTAAATGCCAGTTTATAACAGTAATGCAGCTTTACTGTGTATCCACATTCAATATGTTGCCTGCTTTCCCTGTAGCACAGAGTGTATCACCATTACATCAATATCAAAATCAGACTCAGACCTGGAATTCAGGTCTTGTGATTGACCCTGTCACCACTTGAGATGACATATTTATTCTCTGGGTACCTATTTCTGATAGGACCAAACACAATTCATGTTTTCAGCATCTCTCAATCCTATTTCATGCTTTTATTTCAATATGAAAATATCCCTTACCAGAATCCACTGTTTATTATATTTTTAAGTATTTTTTGTGTTTCCCACCTGGTACAGTCAGACTTGAGTAGACTTAAGTACATATACAAAGACATTTCTATATTATCTTTGTGAAGCTTTCTATTGCTTTATATGGACTTAAAGTGTGACAATGTCCAGTGCCAGGGCAGTGATACAGTCTAGTTGATTCTGAGCTACGGTCAGGTTCCCCTTTTGCTTTGACCTTTATTCAGTCTTCAAGCCTTTTGTATTCTTAGTTGCCTGATTGGCCAGTAAGAAAACGGAGGTTTCTCCCACCTAGAACAGGCTATAACCTGTCTGGTGGCTTAAACTACATTGTTGACAAAAGGCAATGCAAATTGGAGGGGTGAGCGGTAACCAAGAAAATCTGAGAATATAAAGAAAATTATTGGGTTATAAAGCAAAAAAAGAAAAAAATCTGAAGAAAAATAGAAATAAACTTATGAAGCTGAAATCTTTCTGGTATCTGGTTTCTTTGAGATACATTTAAGAGCTGGTATCTTTAAGCAAAACATGGCATTTAACCTCAAGCCCACATTTTAAAATAAACATTTTTTAGAAAATAGCTATGAAAAATGAAAATGAGCAAAGCCTCCAGATGGGCCCCGCACACCTTGACAGTGTAGGGAGTTCTTCATGTTCCTGGATGCTGGGCTCTTGTGGAGGTTTACCCAAGGCTTGACCTAGATACTGGTTTGGACTGAAGTAGTCCTCGAGATTTTTGCTTCTGCCTTCTCCCTCAGCTGCTTACAAACTAACTGGAAGAGAGAAATATATCTTCATCTCAGTGCCAACCAACTTCCTGGCAAAGGCTTTGAGAAAAGTTGTAAGGGGAGGAGGGAATCTCTGTCAATTTTGGGTACCAGCTGGGGACTTTGCCTATACCTTCATTCTGCTTCAGGAATAGAAATAGATCCTGTGTCGCATAAAAAAGTAGTTTTCTTCTGATAATGAGAAAATAATACTCTCTCTTATTTATGTCTGGAAAATGTAACATAGCAGAGACCCTGCAGGACAATCTTACAGCAGTGCTCCTTTTAAAGGATTTTGTAGTTTAAATAATTTCTTCATGTACTTCTGAGTTTCATATTTGACTTCCCATCATTAATTCCACTATGAAAGCCAATTTGATGCTGAACATAAAGAAAAACTGCTGAAGTTCATATTCCGGAGAGATTTACATCAATTTAAATGGAGTGGCAGGAACTGACCCTGGGTTAGTAAGGACACTTGGTTTTTTGTGTGCATTTGTTTCAGGCAATGAAAATATGTTTTGAGAGCACTAATAGCATCTGTCTTAGATAAAAAGCATATGAGCAATTGCCTGGAGAAGCATTGAGCCGCTCACCTGGAAAACACAGTGTTTAAAACATTATTTTCACACCCACATTTGTCCATTTAGCACAAAGCATTAGAGACATTCAGATCTAGAGCAGAGATTTCAGGCTTTCATTTTTCTGAGACAGTCTGTGAAGATGATTGAGTTAAAGGAATTTTTTTTACTTCTCTTGTCACAATTTTCATGACAAAATGCAACTTCTAGACCTACTTTAGTTCTAACTAGCAATTACCGGGTTGTTTATTCTTTTAACACATGACACTTTTTAGCACATCAAAGAAAAGTGCAGTTATATTACTGTACAGTAAGATCATGTCATTCTTCAGGAAGTCAACATATTTCTGGGAAAGAAAGATTGTGAACCACTCAATTTCATTGCAATGAAATGTTGCTAATTTTATGTCAGTGTGGCAGAGCCTGGTCATGGCTAGCAAGCAATTAAAAAGAAGGGTTGGTAATTATAGACAGAGAATGCCACAATACTTAAGATATTTCAAAGGAAGCATTTGCCTTTCTGTGTTTCCCGTCCAATTTACCTACAATACAACCAAAATTCTTCACTATAATAGTCTTAGGCCTGTTTGTTTACACGTTACATGAACTACATGAGGGAAATATGTTTTCAGAGGTCATTAATTTATAGATATTTCCCAATTTGCATACAGTGCTGTATTCTGTCTGGCATCATTGATACCAATGAAGTTGATACTTCTGATTCTGATTTTAACTCTCTGTTGAGGAATAAAAAGGCCTAATATATCACATTTCATATAACATTGCTATGAAAAATGTGAATTAAAATTTTACTTTTTTTTTTCAGTTAGTTGTCATGGTTTAAGCCAAGCTGGAAATTAAGTACCAAGCAGCTGCTCGCTCAGCCCCTCTCTCTCCCCCCACCCTGATGGAATGGGGAGGAGACTCAAAATAGAACTTGTAGGTTGAGATAAGAACAGTTTAATAATTGAAAATGAAATAAAATATGGTAACAATGGTAAATGATAATAATAATAGTAATGAAACCAGGATATTGGTGCTACATGTATTTTGCATCTCTGGGTACACAGTGACAGTTATTCTACTCCCTGTGTATCTATATTTTAGTGTACAGATGGCCATGCTTCATTAGACCTATAATGATGTCTGCTTCCATTTTTGACAGGAGGAAAGAGCAGATAAATGGGCATCAGTATGAAGGAAGATATATTATAAAAGCTACCAAAGGCTGTTTTCTTTGGTCATTGTGTTTTGAGTACACTCAGTGTTTTTAAAGCAGTTTATAAGCATATACAACATGTTTGCTAATGGTTCCAATATCTGTTTTCATTGCTAATTGTTTCTCGACATTGTTTAGCATTAAGTGGGTGGCTGGAAATCAGAAAAAAATGTCAAGTTAAAAACAAATTTATGCTCAAAAATTTTCTGAGCATTTTGTGAACAGGAATGTACCCTCTGCTTTGTAGATGAAGTATGCACATTAATGCAAAGTTGTGGTTTGAATCTTTTTCCTCCAAACCTGTGTTGATCTCTCCTTTAGGAGACATTTTCTGTAACTGCAAGCTTCCTGCTGGGTCAGACAGAATGAGCTCACAGATCGTTTCATATGCCACTTGCTTAAGAAGTGGAGGAAACAAATTCAAATTCTAAGTGGTGGCAAGGTTTTGAACGTCTACATGCCAACAAGATACATGGCCCAGCACGTCAGTTTGGTGGGAGAGAAGGTAAAAAAATGATGTTTCTTTCTTTCTTATTCATCAATATTTCCAGCTTAGACTTGAGAAAACAGTTCTGTCAAAACAGGTTTCTGAAAATTTGTTTTAGTTTTCAACCAGCAGCCATTCTCTGATGAAAAAAAATGTTGCTCTGAAAAATGTCACACCAACCTCTGCTCTTGATCTTGGTGAGATCTTGGGACAGTAGGGTCTTTGAATTTGAGTAAATGCTTTGCTGCATGTTATAATCGAGTGTTCTTTAGCTCTTTTTTTGTCAGAAGACATAAATGGGAATTCCTCGTACTATTCCCTGGTTGCTGTTAATTACATTCTTCCTTACTGAAACAGAACAAATAGTTCTTGTAAATTTTTGTAGTGTTAGTAACTATGTTTTATAGTTCTGCCTTCAGTTATTATTATCCAAAGTCAAACTAGGTAATCTTTAAATCCCAGATGCCTTGAAATTTCTTTTAAAAAGCACAGAGTTTGCCTCTTTTTGATGATTCAGTAGGAGATTTCAAGGAGTTAATGCTGTTAAGCCCCTTGATTCTGGTGTTGGCTTCCAGGTCTCAAATGTATACTATGTACCCTTTGTAACTTCTTCTTCTTTAATTTCTGAGTTTAAAGTGCCCAAGATAAAACAGTAACTGACATTGGTCCTTGTAGACTTGATGAAAATGAATCACAAGGCACTCAGAAAAAGAGGATGCAGATCAAAGGTCAGTGCTGAGATTCCTGGAAGTGTTTGTATGTGTTGGACTAAATCTGCAGAGGTACCAGGGTAAATCATTGCCATATTAGCCACTGGAGCCACAGGTCATATGCCACTGGAATTCCCAAAAGTCTTACTCAGATCTTGCTGTCTGGCCTAAGAGATGCTGACATTTCTGCCCATTGGTGCTCAAATTACTCCCTAATTCAGGTGCCACTGGAGGTCTGGGAGCCTGACTTGCACAGGAGATTTTCAAAGCAGACTGACAGGCACTCTTGAGTGTTGGGCCTCACAAATTACAGCTGAGGACAGGCTGTACTTACCCCAGTGCCCACAGCCTCAGGACTTGAAGCCATAAAATTTCCTTTTAGCTCTGGATTAGGCTCTATCCCTAACGCATCCCAGCTGTGTATCATAGATTTTAGGAAAATCCTGTGTAAAGTAAGATCTGGTTTAAGGGACCCAGATAAATCAGCTCTTGTGAAAATGCCCTGATATGAGAATCCTGTCAGAGCCTACTTTCTGGCAGCAGAGGGGTGGAGGGCCACTGCCTGAACACCTGCACAAGCTCAGGGTGCAAATGGCTCCCATTCAATATCATATGAGGTTTAAACTTGTCTGCATGCATAAATAGTTTTTCCTTCTTCCTGACCTTTTCTAGTCTAATCCCATGAGTTACTCCTGCCCTCACAGAAATCGTTCCTGCCATTTCCTATGACTGCAGTACCATACCTGCTGTGGACCTACATTTTTTAATTCAGGTCCCAGTGTTGCATGTTACATGAGATGTCCCAACAAAATCAAGCTAAACCCTCTAATTATGCAAATTGTCGCAGCACTACTATTGGCAAAAGAACTGTGACAGTTTCCATGATCTGAAGGCTTTAACTCTAGAAGTCCTGGGCTTAAGTGTCTCTGCATTTAGCATTATTTGTACTATCCCTGCACTATCATTCATTAACTCGTAACTACTCATTGAGTGTTGTTTGTACAAGGAGCCTAAAAGCTACTATTTCAGCTCTGTTGTGTATTCCAGTTACACTTGTCCTAAAAGAGAGCTCTGCCTTGCTGGGTACACAGTTTATTTTTCCATCCCCTGTCATTTTATGTTTGTCACTTCAAAGATCTCATTGAACCAGGATTTGTGTTAGCTAATGACACAGAACCTCTCTGCATACAACTTGGCAAGAATAAAGCATATCAGCAAGTAGACACGTTTGT
The DNA here is from genome assembly GCF_009829145.1 of Chiroxiphia lanceolata. Classification (NCBI taxonomy): domain Eukaryota; kingdom Metazoa; phylum Chordata; class Aves; order Passeriformes; family Pipridae; genus Chiroxiphia; species Chiroxiphia lanceolata. The sequence continues at coordinate 10,612,224 of NC_045640.1, forward strand.
TCTCAGTGGGAGGTTTGTTTGTGTGATTTGTTTTCAGTGGCATAGAAAGGTTTCCTTCCTTTCTCACGGGTGGCGCTGTTGTTTCTTTCTCCAATTCATATTTCTCTCAAGTGAGGTGGCATCTCATAGATGGTGCCCAGTCTAACAAAACCACGATAAAACTACCAAATTATCAGGAAGAACAAGTCCTTCAGGGCTTGAGTATGTTTGCAGCCACAGAGGTATTGTTTTAGTGAAAATACTAAAATACTTTAATTTTTATTTTTTAAAATATTTATGAATACTCATTCTCTGGGAAGGTTTAATAAAGTACTGCCAGAAAAAAAAAAAACATTAAATTTAAGTTAATTTCATTTTAAAATTCATGAAATCCTTTTGCTGAGTTTTTCTTTTTCTTTCTCAAGTAAACTGTTGCAGTTTCTGAGTTATTGTTTGAAATATGATTACTGGCACATCAAGTAGATGTGCTTTTGCCTGTTTCAGCTTTATGAGGACCAGTTTGTTAGGCATGTAGACCTTTGGGAAGGTAGAATAAATGTTCTGTATCTTGACTACTTTTCTTCTTACCTCAGCATGCAGTGAGGGAAAGGTGCAAAGGATCCAGTAGTAGGTGCTGTGGAAGTTGTTGTCAAGCAGTATCATTGCAGGGGCCAGCAGGGAAGTGTAAGGAAAAATTTTCTTCAGAAGTCATAGGTAGAATATATCCTACCAATGGGATGGATGGGGATATCAGTTTTAAAACCATATTGAAAAGAAAATCACTTGGTGGCATGTGTAAACTGAATGTGAAGTTTCCATCAGCCAGCATGTTAATGTAGAGAAGGAATATAGGTGCACCACTGCAGTCATAATAATGTCAAGGGCAAAAAAGAAACACATTCCACAAGTTTTGCTGTTCATATAATTAAAGTCTTAATGGTCTTATCCAGGAATGCTTATAATCCAATTTAATTACAACAGAAAAAAAAAAGGAAGAAAAGGGAAATTAATACTGTCACACAGAAAACCTCTCGGTAATAATGGTGGTGTATCCACTTGGAGTAATTTTTATTACCGCTTTTACACCTTGATCTTCATTTGTCTGTAGCTCCATGTTACATCCAATCTTACTATACTACCTTTTTGGTATACTAGATGCTATTTCTTTGTTTTCTGTGTTAGCTGGAGTTTCATCCAGGTCCAGGTCTGCACTCTGCTAACTGACCATCTGTGATTGATTTACAGCTTTGAGGTCAGATTGTGTCCCATCTTTTATCATCCCATGCCCATAGTCCTCTTCAAGTCATCCTGTAGTCCCTACTCAGGAGACTGATAAGCCCTGCTGTCAAACCAGACCTGTGCTTCTCTATACTATAACATTATATTAGAATCATAAATAGCTCATCCTGCACAGAACAACTATTTGTTATTACTGTCTTTATAAAAGTGTGGTTTAACCTGAGATGGCAACTCAGCCCCACGGAGCCGCTCACTCAGTTCCCCCACAGTGGGATGGGGAAGAGAACTGGAAAAGTGAGAAAACCCATGGGTTGAGCTAAAGACAGCTAAATAAGTAAATAAAAAACCACACATACAAGCAAAGTAGAACAAGAATTCATTCACCACTTCCCATGGGCAGGCAGGTGCTCAGCCATCCCCAGGACAGCAGGGCTCCATCACACATAACGGTGACTTGGGAAGACAAACTTGATCTCTCAGAATTCCCTCCCCTCCATTCTTTTCCCCCTATGCTGAGCATGATGCTGTATGGTCTGGAATATCTTGGGTCAATTGGGGTCAGCTGTCCTGGGTCTGTTCCCTCCCAGTTTCTTGTGTTCCCCTAGCCACCTTACCGGAGCAGAAAAGGCCTTGACTATGTGTAACTCTGTCCAGCAATAATGGAAACAACCCTGTTATCAATGCTGTTTCCAGCACAAATCCAAAACACTTCAAAAGGGGAAATTGTTTTCCAGACATGATGTCTACAGAATTTTTGGTATTTTCCACACAAAACAATTATTCGTAACAATAGAGACGTCATTTAAATCCTTTAAAAAATCCAAAGAACAAAGAAAACCAAAAGCCAGACCCCAGGAAAAAGATATTTTATGACTTTTCTGCACTTGGAATGGTGAAAAAGTCCATTTTACTTCATGAATTCAAAGTTGTCACAGTGAAAATCTACCTCTCGTGTCTACAAAGATATTCCAATTAAAGTTTTTACTTTTCCATCAGACTGTGACAACATTGTTCTTCTCATTGGTTTCAAGAAATTCTTCTATGTGACTTGATATGGCTGCTCTTCTCCTCAAAGGGTAGGGATATATTTATTATATGTTACCTGTTTTGTTGTTCATTTTTCCAAGTGTTATATTACCTAGCTGATTGACTTAGTGATCTTTCCAGTAATGTGGTTAATATGATGGGAGGAAGAAGTAAAAAGGAACTTTGGGGGATTGGGCTGCAGACAGAGATTCTTTGGACTAAATTATAGTTATTCAGGGCCTAGTCCAGTATGACACCCTGTTCTACAAGACTAAAAGCATCCCAGTTTATGATAGTTGTGGATGGTTGAAGTCATGGTTATTTGGGGTCATAAAAATGTCTTGGATGAAAAAGACAATAAAATGATTCTATATTGCTGTTATTTCCTCCATTCTAGTGAGCGAACGTGTTTTGCCATTTGTATTCACTTAACAAGGACAGATAGAGACAGAAGAAACAATTTAAGTGAGGAAATAATCACTATGACTCAGTGCGTGTGTGCTAGTAAGAAATTTCAGTAAGAGCACGAAGACACAGACTGCTGAAGGAGTCGATGCAGACAGGGCAATGGTTCACGCACAAACTGGGGCCTTAGTAGCTCAGAAACCAGGAACATTGTTCCAGTGACGATGTCAAAACTGTGTGTTGTAATTAATGAAACTCCTTCCATCAGAGAACTGGATTTAAGAGCTTTAGCAGAGGTTCAGTTAGAGTACAGAAGAATTATGTTTTTTATTTCCTTGTGATGCTGGAACAAATAGCCCTGATTTGCACAGTGATTGGAGAAAATTAGAAAATGTGTATGGGATTTTAGGTTTGTTTCCTGTCATTTAGACCTCTAGTTTGTGGTTGAGCAGTGGAATTAAGATGTGAAGCAAAAACAAAATTAGAACCATCCCATAGAGAAATAGGCTGAAAGCATTTTAGAATTTTCTTAGGAAGCTGTTGCCATCTCTATTCTACTGCGATGAGGTTTCCCATGCTGGGAGTGTGCAAGACCTGTGGTTTCCACACCACAGACAGGAACAAGAACTATTCCCAGACTGCAGTTAGAGCTATTCTGAGTGTGTTGCTTTCTTGCTGTCACACTCTGATACTCCATTTCCAAGAAAAGCCTGCCCGCTGCAGCAGTGCGTATTCTGGGTAACAGATTCTGCAAGTGAAAGGTGAATTTTCATCATGGGAGTCAGGTATTGCCTTGATCTCCACCACTCCCTGTGGACCTTTTTACTGTCTGTCACCATCTGGCATTTTATTATAAAAAAGTACATTGCTCTTCAACCATCTATTTCTTTTTCAAACCTTTGGACAAAGGACGTAGATGCTAGAAAAGGCAAAGAGAGCATCCCTCTCAGCCAAAATGCAGTGAGGTGGGACATGGATCCCTTAGGGCCACGTACAACAGGAGGTAACGTAATCCTCTGAGAGCTGGACAGGGATTTGAAACAACTTTGCACACACCGAGCAAACCCAGCGTGCTTTGGTGTGTCCTTCCCAGTATGGCCTGCAGAAGTCTCATTATAAATGATATGAATGGTGATTAGCAGTGGGGTAAGATCCTGCTGTCCCCAGAGAAGCAAGCTTACCAAAATATATAACGTTATTCTCCCTCCGTGAATTTGAATATTATTAAATTAATAAGATGCTGATTATTGCATTTGCTGTGAGTCTGAAAACTGTGGTCTGGCATCTTGTTGCATTACTTCTTTGACTGTTTCCTCTGAATGTAGCTGCAACTGTACGTAGTTTAGGAGGAACAGAAGAACACAGAGGTAAGACATTTGTCTTCATACAAGCCTTATTACTGTCGTTAGTGTTCTTGCCATGTGTTTGATATGAATTAACAGAGGGATTAAGTGGCAAAAATTAACTAACTGAAACATTTTACAGAGGAGGATGTCAGAAGGTGCATCTTCTCAGCATCATTGTAGTACACTCTTAGTACAGCCTTTGTGATTTTTTATAATAAAGTGAAGATGCAAGACAGAAATCAAGAGTGCAAGAAATGCTGATTGATTCAAACTCAGGCTTAAACTAGCAAGGTGTGTTCCCTTCTGCCATCTACCTTAGAGATGACTTGAAACCCTCTTCAAGCACTTAATGAACAAAGAGCACTGGATTAGAAAGAAAGAAAGACCAAGAGGGCACCAGAAATCCTACATGGTAAAGCTGCATGTTAAGCAATGCTTAACATCACTTGATAAAAATATACACCTCTGGTTGAATCTGTTAGCAATCCTTCCCACATATTAGGCTTCTCCCAAAATCTTTCTGGCCTCTACCCTGACTGGATTCAGTCTCTCCCTGTCCTTATTTCCCACTTTTCAGTTTCTTCCACTGGTCTCTTTATGCTTTTCTGAAAAAAAAAAAAATTAGCTGAACCCCACCACTTTTTATCTCCTCTTCTGCCATAATTTATCAGGATGTAATTTTCCAGGAGATATAATGTAATTTTCCAGAAGATATTGGGTTGCCAAGCATTTAGGGATGACTACCACTGTTTTATTTATTTCTTTCTCTACCATCATCAACTCTTCCAGGATTTTCAATTTGGCTTCGATATAAGGTATCTCTTTGGTATCCTTTACCCAAATACAGGTGTGTATTTTCAGTCTGAATCTTTTTAATACTTTCAATCTATGTCATACCTCTAGATCTTAATTAAGCACTCAGAATTGCTGTATTTCACACTTCAGAGCCATACTTGAGACAGTTTCTATACTAAGGAGACCTATGATCTTTATTTTTCTTCTGTAAAACAGAGGAATTTTAAATTATTCACCTTCTGGATTGTATTTGTTTAATTTCAGTAATATCTCTGCATCATGAAAATGCAAAATGAAATCACAAATTGTTAGGTTCTTTTCTCTTACTCTAGCACATACAGCTTTTTTTTTTTTCATTTTATCCTTTACCCAGGAGTGAGTCTATTCATTATGACAATAATGTCACACAACACAGTATCTAAATTACCTCCATAATGCAACTCATCCAGAAACAAATAGGAGCTTATAGCAGTATCATTTCTGCTTCATGCACGAGCACACACACACTTTGAATGGATTGTGACATATGTTTGATTCACAGCTCAGGTGTGTAACCCTTTAAGGCCTCAGCCAGAATATATTGTGTCCAGGAAGCATGTTTGCATTGACTTCAAATAGGACTGATTTATCAGGCACTTCAAATTTTTCTATCGTTCACTGCCATTTTTAATCTTCTACCTTTGCATGAAACATAACCACTTTCTGTGTTGCCAGCATTCTCAGTGTTCTGGTAATATCAGAGATATAGCAATTAAAATATTTTTTCTGGGTGGGTGAATATATTTGTCTCCATTAAATCTTCATTTCAAAGCATAACCCAGAGGGAGTTTGTAAATTAACCCAGATATGAGCTTTTGTAAAGCAAAAGCAAGCCTATTCTTTGAATAAAAATTACATTTCACTGAATTAGTTTCCACTCTCAGGCAGAAAAAACACATTATTGAAAGTCTAACTGAAGGGCTGGTCCCACCAGGACAGTTTGCCTTGGTAGTATCAAACAACATTCAGCCTTACTCTCCCATGCTGAATAACTCTAGTGACATCCTACTTGATTTTTAGTTTAACAAATCTTGGTAATATTTTTGCCACAAGGAAATCAACAGAACTATGCTCAATGTGATGTTTTAGCTTTAGGAAATTTAAGGAGGTTTTGATAATGTTTTACTCACTGTATAACATCTGTTTCTATGTTATATCAGAATGACTTAAAGTAGTTTTGGTTTTGTTCTGTGTTGTTTAAATCTATTCTCTAAAGATCTGTATTCAAGGAACTTCGATACCATGTCTGTTATGCTTTCACATCTAACCATGTTTTCTTCTTGATCACAGCTGGGCTATTACATCCTTTGAAGCAAAATTCACTTCACAGCATTTCAGCCCAGTGCTTTGCCTTAGAACACATTTACTGCACAGCTAACTTGCACAAATTAGGGATCTTTTAGGCTCATTTGATATAGAAAAAAGAACAACCCAAAACCAGTTGATAGAGGTTTTCGGTGTTTTGTGCTTTGAATTCTCTGAGTAGGTGACTTGCCAGACTAAAATAATAACAGCTTGCAAAACCCTTCACAGCTCTAAGCCTGTGAAAGACAGACTTTCCAGATACGTGAGTGTAAACCTGGAGATGTGTAAATAAAGAAAATCTGGATTCCCAAGTGCTCCTTGCCCCCCCCCTCTGCTATTCCTAGCAGTGTCTCCATGCCTGCAGCTCTCTCTTTCTCTGGACTCTTTTAATTAACTTACTGAATGCTTTTGTGTTACCTTCAGTACAGATACTGAATGTGCTGATCTTTGGCTCCAAAAGAGTCTTGTGACTAGTGAGCCAAGAACTCAAAGTTTGTGTTGGAAGTTACTCTAAAAAGCAGAAGAAGTTGGTCCTTCTCTGGAAATCAGCAGTAAAATCCGTCTCATGAAAGTGACTCTTTCCTGTGTGTTGTATAATGAAGAACTATTGTCACTCTTGTTCAGGCAGGCACAGTAACTAACACCGAAATATTTCCATATCCTTAGTCCTGTCATGTGCTAGAAAGATGAAAAGAGGGCAGCACTGTTATTCCAATTAGGTTTCAATTAAACATATGAAATACAATGTACTGTTGGATGGGTTTGGCAAAAAAGAAAAAACAAAACAAAACAAAAAAACCTGTCCAATATCCTATTTCATAAAGCAATTTGTCTTTTCTCACTTATTACATCAATAGCCTAGAGGTTGTGTTTAACTGTGTAAAGTGGACTTAGAATAGAAATGTTCTGCTCCTGTGCCTCAATAGAAGTAATTCTTTCCTACCTGGAAGGAATTAGTTAATGTTTTCAGGTTTCCTTTTGCCACAAATCCTAAGCATCTGATGTGCATCAACAACACACAGGAGGGACAACCATGGCCCAAAGCTGCCTAGGACCGTTTTCATCTCCAGCAGTAAAAGGATGAGGGCTGCAAGAACACCTGCCTCTGTGTGCAAAGGAGCACATCCTGCTCCTTCTCAGTGGAATACATTCATCTTATGCTCAAAAGAAGTTGTTTCGGTTTCTCTGCAACTAGGAGACACCTGAAGTCCAGAGGAGCTCCATTTTTGCAGCTGCTGATCTGTGGAGAGCTGCAGGTGGGACTTGTGAAGTTACAAGGATGAGCTCTGTGCAGGTCCAGAGGTACAGTCTGAGCACATATACTGGCTTCTCTCACACTTTCTGATCCAGCCCTGTGAGCTATTTTCCCACAGTGGCACAGCTTCAGCAGGAAATATATGAAATGTTTCTCATTGTGCTCAACCCAGAGCCTTTTGGCCAGAGATATCACTTGGGGATTAGGAGAGGAGCCAGGGTGGGAATGGACATGTCACTTCTCAGGGCAGTGTTCTATTGCTGTATAAAAGGGATTCCTTCCTTCTCCTCATGTAACTAAAAAAAAAGAAGCGAAAAAGGGTACTCATCACTACAGTTTAAAGGACATTAGTCCAGTTAGTGCGTGTGAGAGGGCATTCAGGGTTGAGATCCACAGTGGGTTTATGACCATATCCTAAAGTCAGGATTTAGAACTGCTAGAGAAAACAATCAGGTCAACCTGCGCCAGGATTCACAACTGTAAGGAAGAGCCCCAGGGTGTTACCATGGTTTGTGAATCAGGAGAGAAGTACTCATATTGAGCAAATGAAATAACCATTTCTAACATGTGTGGGGATCTGCAGTCATGTGTGGTGTCTTCTGCAAGGGATCCTTTCAGCCCAGCTATGCAAATGGCAAGTGCCTTTCCTCAGCCTCCTGCAGCAAGCGTAAACCTCATTAACAGTTTCAGCCTTAGGTAATGAAAACTGTAAATCTGTGATACTTCCCTGCCCAGAAAGGAGCTGCACTGGCTGAACAAAATTAATCAGCTCACTGCACTGAGAAATAGTTTAATCCTCCTGCAGTGGGGAAGGAGGGGGAAATGAACAAATATCTTCAGGGAGCAGGGCTGGCTTATAGTTCATCAATGAAAAAGAATGGCTTTTAAAGGAATTTAATTTTGCAACTGTTGTAAGGAAAAAACCCAACCCACCTATTTAATACTCATTGTTCAATATTGTTTCTTCTATCAGTGAGAGACTCAATTTGTAGCCTACATAGAGAGTTTGGCTCATTCTTAGAGACCTCTGTGTCTTCTGACAGGCAAAAGCAGATGTACTGTATCTGACATATGCCATAGTCACTGGCAGCAGAGGAAGCCCAAGAGCAGCACAGCTCCGCAATATGGGTTATCTGTACTAATGACATCGTGTTAGAGTATCCAGTCCTGATCACAAGAAAGAGGAATATAACTTCACACACACTAGAGAGTACAGGTAATGGCAGCAAATACTTTGTGGAAAGTTTTTCCTCCATTTCAAAGCTAGGGGAGGTGGAATACTTACAGTTTTACATAGTGGATCATTACGTAGAAGATCTGATTTTGATCTATCGAAGGGATCACTATTGATTGTGATCTGTCATAAACCCTCTGGCCTGCCTAGGTAGCAGAGGAAAAGGAAATTCAGTAAATTCAGACCGGATCCACATTCACTTGCCTCTTAAGTGCACATTTCTTGTTCATTTCTGTATGAACAAGCACATCAACTACTTGCGTATTCTGAAGAAAGCATTGTACAGACCTAATTTTAGTGACTAAGCTGGCAATTATTCTGAATTAAAGGAAGTTTCCTGTTTTGACTCTCTTTACCAATGTTCTTTGCAGCAATGAGCATGAAGAAACCTTAATGACTTGCAAATCTTTTGAATAAAGTTAATACTAAACAGGCTGAGGAAGTTGTGGAGCTCACTTTCAAACTGCATTAAACTTTTCAGTATCACACAGGAAACCTACAGGCTTCTCAGATTTTGTTCTGACAAAATACATGTAAAATTGAAAAAGGACATTCACTTTTTGAAGATTATTTTTAAATTGAGTCACTGCATTATATAGGTTGTGGAAAAGACACCTACATGAGAAACAAGCAAAAAAAATTGCAAGGGGGGGGTGACTGTTTCGTTTGATAACTTTCCATCAAGGCACAGTGGGAAGAAAAAAATTTTCACTAAGATTTCTCAACAAAATTGTTTTTAAATTGTGCTTAGGCTGAGTTATTTCTGGTGACTTACATGTTAGATTATATATCCAACTAGTAACTCAAGTGTTTATTAGTGATTCAAATATCAGTAATAGTAATACTATTTTATCTACTATTTAGTCTAGTCAGTTTTATATATTCTGTCCTCTTAATACTCAGCATGTAATAGCAAGTTCTAATACTTTTAAAGGTGTCGTTTAAGAAAAATGCCTTTTGAATTGAGTTATTTAAGAATTACAACAGCCACTGACAAGTAATTCCAGAGAAATAATTTGAACTCATAGCAATATAAATTACTTTTCTGGAAGTGTGTGTCATGTATTAGTTCATCAGTGCAAGGTAGTGCAAGATTAATGAGAAGGATTTAAAAAGAGTGTAGCTGGAGTAGTAAGTAAAAGAGCCACCATTTTTCTGTTTTCATTGAAATAGATTAGAAAGGAATTTTTTTAAAACTATATTTATTACTTGAATATTTATTTCATTTTTTTTCTGCATGGATCAAACCCTATCAGTACATCTCATTTTTGAAGTGGGGCTGGGAGAGTTTTCACTGCCATTCTCAGTTATCAAACTTCAGGCCAGGATTTGTTGGCAAAGTTATCATTTACCTATAGTCCAAACGCATTTGCTCAGAACAAGATCAAGGATGACTATCCTATGTTTTATTCCCATGAAGGAGGACATCTTGAAGCTGTTTTGTCCTGTGTTTAGCAGACACTACATCAAGGAAAGATTTTTTAGTGTAGTATTAGGCCTTTCCAGATCTCCAAACTGTAACAGTAGCCCCAAAACAACACCTATAATATTTATATGTATATATCTTACTGGATTTCCACATTTTCTTATCTTTATCCTTTCTATCAAATTGTCCAAACCTAAGAAGAGATGATGGTTATATTATTTAATGAATAATTTTCTTTGTGCTTCAACTGATTCAGGCAAACTTGAGTCTCTTTTGCCACTTGAGGTCAAGATTTTTCTAGCATGGTGGTTTCAATTCACCTCTGTTTTTGTCTTTAAAGTTGTGGTTTTTCTCACAGCCCCACTCTGTATGAATGATCTTTTACATCTGTATCGACATTTCCTGAGCTAGAAAGGTGGCTGTACAAGTTTGACTGAGCATAGCTTACAAAGAATGAATTATTTTGGCAAAAAAGGCCCCAGTGGGGGATTCAGAACTTCAGAAGTATCTGGAAAGCTGTATTTGCCCCAAATCAAACTCTCTTTTGGTTCTGATGTATCAGAAACTTGCAGTTTCCTTGCGTTTAAAACATGAGTGCAGGAAAAGCAGTTGCTACTGGGGTTTGGTACATCTTCTGCTCCTGTGATATTCATCACCTCACATCCCTTAGTCTGTCCCTGGCCAAAGTTCATTAAAGTATTAAGACTCTAGTCGATAAGCTGAAAAACATAAATGTACAGACATACAGTTCAAATCTATAGGGCTGTGAAATACAGGAATTTCTTTCGAGACTGTAAACACATATTTCTGAATCATTCCTGTCAGAAATGTTTATCTTTAAATATCCTTCTTCTCCTTTGTTTTTCTTTATCCAGTGTTAGTTATACCTGCTGGGCAAGGAAAGCAGGATTATTTCATGTTTTCTTGGTACTACAGAACTGTTCTATGGAGGATTCTACCTCATAGTGTTTTTCACCATTTTCAGTGTCAGAAGTCATTTTACCATCTCTAGCAGTATTGCTGGGATCTGTACATGATGACCTTACCACACAGCTCATATTTCTTTTGTAACTGAAACAGACTCTTACTGTAAGGGAATTTCAAAACTTTGTGGCTTTTTCAGTTTGTTTAAATGACACAAAAATTGAGTCTGTCTTACCAGTTAAGGAGCATATGGAATCCAAGGATGTCTAGACTAAAGGTGAAAAACATTCATATCTTCCCTAGGGTGTTAAGTTTACTAATAAAAGATAAGCATTCATTTTTCTTAACTTTATATATTTTTCCCGTGATTTACTTTTAGAATTTTTCCTCCACTATAAAATGTTAAACTGTATGGTGTTTCAAATAAGGGCATTATTGTGGATTCTGATCTGAATTCTCCCCTTATTGTTGTTGTTTTTATATGACTTCAAAGTGGAAATAAATCAAAGAGAAAGAAAACCTCTGGTTTCCAAGGAGACGTGGTAGGTCCAGAAAGGTATACACTTAGAACAATTCCATTACCAGTGTAGATGGTGGAGATTAAATATTTTTATTTAGTAGTAGATACTGTTAAAATGAGTGCAGCCTTCATAGAGCAAACAGTAACAAGGGTGCTTGCTGGATACCTCAAAGAAATGATAGAAACATATATATTAAGAAAAATAAGAAATACCAGCTCTGACATTGGTTAGACAGAAATGGGAAAAATAGTCAGGTTAGTAACCATACAGACCACAAAGATCTAATTGATAAATATTTCTTGCCTCTGTTTGAATATTTGAATATTTGAAGGCACTTATTCTCCTCAGTTACTGCTGGAATTGAAAACAGTTACTATTAAAACCAATTATTTTTAAAAGCAATCTGAAACAATTTGAATGCAGGAGCTTTTAGACAGTCAGCCAAGGAATTATCCTCAATAAGCTTTGGTCTGTAATGAAGTTTCAGAAGATTGGCAGAATACTAATGTTGGATCAATGTTGAAAAATGATGTACAGGAGACTTGGGTAATTTCAGGCCTAAGTAATAGCTTAATAGCCTATATAAGTTAAATAATAAAGTGGCTGATGCATGACTCAATTAGTAAAGAATTATAAGGTAAGAAATAGGTCAGCAACCAACATTGGTCTCTGGGAAACAGGATTGATAACTGCAACGAGATACAATGAATTCCTTATGTCTTTTACCTTTGCAGTTTGAATGGTTACTCAAAGATAAAGCTTATCACTGTGAATAATGGCAAGATTTGAAATGTATAAACAACTTAGAAAAAATAGATAAAATGTATTTATCTTACACTGAACAAAGAAACAACCCTGTCCTAACTGGTAACCTATAGGTTATCTCAGTGTTAGTATCAGAAAATGTAATGGTGTGAGCAGAAATAGATGGATGGAGACTTCTTCATTGAAGGAAGATTTTCTCTGATAGATTCACCACAGTTATGCTGGAATTTTTGTCTTTATTTCATGTGTAATCATCTGTTTAGGTGTTTAAACCGTTTAACTGTTTCACTGCTTGCAACCATTCTCTTAGAAAGCAATTTCAGTATGCAGCATATCTGTTTCTTTCAGGTACTTTTCTTCATTCTTAAAGTGGTATGCTTGGTTGCAACATTTTTAGTAGGGAGTTTAATTTATGAAGAAATTCAATGTAAAATACATAAAAGAAAATTTCATTGGCCATGACTTTTGGTAACTTGCTGCAACGACTATTAGAGTAGGTACAAATAGCAAAAAGTAATGGTTTCAGGTTTAACTCATAAAGAAAAGCCAAATAAAATATTTCCTGTAGTAAATGCATGTGGAGAAATTAATTTCTCATGTATTGCAAAGGCTGAATCTTGGTTTTTCTTTTCAAAAGTTTAGCCAAAGTGAGGAAATAATAAAGAATGCTGAAGTAGGCAAAAGAGATTATGAGCTGTGAAAAGGAAATATGAAAGCCAAGATGAGCCAGTTTGATAAAAGACTAGATAGATCATGCAATACAAAGGCCAAGTCACAGTTTGGGCTTTTCTGCACTTGGCAAATATTTGGCCAAGAAAATCAGCTCAGAGAAGGGTATCATTACTTTGAAAGGCTGTTAATATATCTGCTAGCTGGCCTTTTCAAGCCTTGGAGAAGCAAGGGTAGTTAGAAATTTTGACCTAATGTTATATAATGTATCAAAGCATTTTTTTTTTTGACAGCCATTAGAAGTGACTTGAAAGCTGTTTGCCTCTTGCTGCTTTGCTTGGATAGGTTGTGTGGCAGTTGTATAATTAAGTATCACTTCTGCACACTTTTCAAGCTCTAGACTAGGTTGAATTGCAGCCAGCCTGCAGAAGGCTGCTGACTTGTTTCACAAAGACCTTTAGCAAGTTGTCTGGCTAAGAGAACATATAATCAAAATGCTGCATTGCAGATTATGCAACTAGACCAAAAACTAGTTTGGTAAATGCATCAGGTGCATTTAATGGTTTTCTTTCTAAGTGGTTCACTTTTCTATAGTCTAAGTGCATACTGATATTGATCAATGCTGTACTGTAAATCTAGGATTGAGTTTTTGCACCTCCTAGGTAGGTGTTCATGGCTTGCTCTCTTGGCTGTCTGGCCTCATGCCCATCTGTTTGGACTGCAGGATCATAGTGCTACCCTGATCCTGTACTTGTACTCCAAAGCATCTGCTGACACTAATAAACCAAGGCAGCATAGCTCAGGAGTGAGGAAAAGAAAATATGGCATTTTTTAATCCTGGCACAAGTTTTTCTTATACATGGAATTACAAATGGGATAGATACGAGAAAACTGTCGTTATTAAGTAATTCTGCTTATTTGCTCTGGAGGAATTAACTGAGTATTGAGCTCTAGGAGGCTGCCTGACCAGTTGTAAGGTTTGCATTTGCTTGATGGGCAGCCAACACTGGAATTGTTTTAACTGGATCTACCCATAAAATTATGTGAGTTGTCTAATTAGAAGACTTCTATGAGGTCTACAGGTATAAAAAAAACAGAGAGGAAAAATCCCACAGGTGAAACATAATCAATTTATGATTTTATGCTTTTTCTTCTAATACAGTTCACAGCAGCTCTAGTTCCTAACCCTGGACCAGACTTTGCCCTTGTGCTTGTTCTTTCCTCACATAAATGTCATGCAGTTCTCTCAAATGCAGCAGCAATTCCTCTAGGTTGTCTCCTGTCAGTGCAGACAATGCAACGACCCAGTCATCTCCCTGCCCTTCAAGCAGTGGTAGATCAATCCCAGACCGAGCAAGATCAATCTTTTGGGGTGTAGGTTGAGTGGATAATGGCCTTCCAGTGATTGGTGCCTGAAACAAAAACAATCAGGTATTGGCTTGATACGTCTTGTCTAACCTGAAAGGCAACATCACTGAATGATTTCTACATTTTGTAAAAACAAGAACACTTTGAGAGAAAATATTTTGAAGGTATCCAAAATATTTCTTTCTGGCAATTCAAAAGTAAAATTTTGTGAATTTATTCTTTTTCTTTCCCTGTTTTTCCAACTTGTTAAACTTCAACCAAATTTTATGAATAATCTTTTATCTTTCCAAGACTGTATTTATTAGTTACAGAGAAAAGATTTGCCCAGTTTTCCTTTGGAAATTAATACAATATGCATATGATTCTGCTTGTTAAGATTAAATCTGTTTCACCAAACAACCTTAAAATCATGCTGTAATGTCCAAGGCAGCCACTATATCTCTGTAATGATCACCTAAACTAAGCAGGATCTGAATAGTCCTTTGCCTAGGAATCTCAGGAATCTGGTGAAATAATCAAACAACCAATGCATTCAGATATGATTTCTAGACAGGGAAGAGAATAATTTCTGGACTGTGATGGCTGTTGGATAAGGAATATGTGTAGCCTAAAAATTTAAAGTTATATCTTGAAATTTAGCTCTGCATTGTTGTCTCAGGGTTTCTGAGAATTGGCTGCTTCCTGCTGCCTGTGCCCAGAGGGGCCCTGCTGTGCTTGCTCACTGAGAAGAAGAAACATTGCCAGAGTACAACCACTTCCTCATCACTTTTTCATTTGGCCTTTTAGCCAAAGTCTGAGCTGTAGACTTCCTAAATCAATAAATGAGGATTGCCAGCTTCCAAAAGACACCTGACGCTCTGGGGTCCAGTTTTCAATGGTGCAGTGGTGGTGGGAAAACTCAGCTCCCAAGGTTGTCAGTGAAGACATCATTAGGAAGCCTCCAAAAAGATTAATGGTTGCAGAAAAAGGGCCTATGAACCAAGAATCTGTTTGGCTTTGTGTATGCAGACAACTTTAACTACTCTTGATATCCATACAGTGCCTTGAAATGGCTTCTCCATCACTTAAATTTTGGGTCTAGATTTTAGCTCTGGCCTTCTGGGAACAACGTTCCAGGAATCAAAAGCAGAGGTCCTGGCCACCATCCTGTGCAGATGCAAAAAAAATACCAAACCATTTCTCAGAAATGCTCACTCAGTGTTCCTAAGAAAAGCAGGAAAGAGACACAGTTGTTTATCAGCTGTTGACAGGGAGAAATACAGAGATTTTCCCCAGTATCATTTCTATCCCTTCTGGCCATTCAGGAGCCTAAAGCCAGGCAGAGGCTGCAGATTCTTCAGAGAACTGTCTCATAACAAGTAAATTCATGGTCTGCAGTAAGGTTATAGGTCGCACTTTCCCCCTCCTTCCTCCAGATATTTAATCTCTTTTATGTTTAAAAGACCAATAGGAAGAATTTTCAGTAATTTATTATGGAGGTAGAAGAGGGAGGGAAAGCAAGTGAGCACTGCAGCCTCATTTGGTTGCACCAGCACACAGTTTATGTTAACCTAAGAAGATGCTGGTTTAGTTTTACCCTTCCCATTCCAGCCTAGACATGATCTCCTCCATCCAGTGCTGGATTTCAGCTGATCTCAGTATGAGTTACACTGGGAAGATGTAGCAGCTGAAAAAGTAAGTCAGAACAACCAAGCAAACCAAAAATGAGAGGATAGCTTTCTGCTCACTGTGCAGATCAACACTGTTATGCAGAGGATTGCCAGAGCAGCACCCAGATTCAGGCTGGCTCATTCTGTCATGCAGTTGTTCTCCTAGGGCTGGGAACCAGACCAGTATGAAAGACTTTGTGCAGGACTTCTAGCAAGAGGAAAATTGAGCAGACTGGCTTGGAGACAGCTGCCCTGGCAGACAGACAGTGGCTGTTAGAGGAAGGCAAAGATTTTCATCTGTCGTGGCAAGTTCCAGGCTCAGATTTTCCTAGTTACTTTTTCCTTCCTCCTACTCTTATAGAGCTCCTTGTAGCCTCCAGGAAAGGTATGACAGCATTTTAATAGAGATTTTGAAAGAAATAAATTAGAAAGAGAACCAAGACTGGCATTTCCATGCTAGGATACCATGAGCTCTAACCTCACGCTATTGGAAAATTCAGCGGAAGGCAATTTTGATTTTTTTAAAGCTTAAAAAGCTTGTTTTTATTTCCAGTTTACACTTACTCAGGATCAAGTTAGGGTAATCTTTTTCTTCCATTATTGTCCTTAAGCTTAAATAACCTTTTTTCTCATCTTGTCTTTACTTAATTGATGCATTTGTAGCAATATAATATTTTATCCCTTACAGCTGTGGTTTTATAAGGTTAAAAAACTCTGCTGATTTCTCTCAGAAATTAGCTGCTTGTTACTCTGAACATGCTGATATTTAATTTTCTGCCTTATTCTGATTTCAGTTCATCTCTTTTCAACATCAGTGTCCAGGATTACATATACTGCAACAAAGTTTTATCAGTGCCTTGTAAAATGGCATTAAAAACTCCCTGTCTCTATGGAAAAAACTTTGCCTGATATATTTAAGAATTACAATTGTCTTTTTTATGTCTATATCACATTGATAGCTTGTAGTCATCTCATGATTGACTGATACACCTACTTCTTTCTCATTCATTGTCACTTACAGACAGGAAGCCCATAGTCTACGGCAAAAAAAGTGCTTAAAATGCTTGTTTCTCTTCCCTATGGACATGACCATAAAATTTTTAATATTACACTCCTTTTCAAGGTCACACAGTACATTACATGTACTTCTGTATATCAATTCACTATTTTACCACGTTGACTATACTTCCCATCTTGTGTCTTTTGCAAATGACACATATTATTTCCTTTTTGAGGTGCAGAAAATATGATTTTTTAAAAAAAATCAATTTAAGCAAGCAAGCTCCATGCCTCTGAGTGAAGAAATATCTTGAAAACAAAACTTATCTCAAATATAAAATTGGGCATGTCTTTTTATGTACTGGATTTACTAATACAGACATAATTGTACAGTTATACTACCTAAATATTAAAAATTTGATTTTTCAACTGTTGTAGTTGATCAAAAAGAGTGACATAAAGTTGGAAGGACAACTTCAATAGGAGCTCATTATTAATTACAGCTTCACACTTAGAGTAAAGAACCTTATCTCTTTAAAGTTTACTTAAATCTCAGTTGTGAATGGCAATATCAGATTATCAGACATCAGCCTGAACTAATTCTATTCTCTATGATGGAAAAAAAAAATTAAATCAAATTAACGTACCTAATTATTTCTAATGAGAAATAGGAACTAGATAACTCCATGCTAGATAAATGGGTGGTTTAGTTGTTTGACTAGATTGAGCTAATTGAGGGGTAACCTTGTGATGCTAATGCTTTTATTTCAAGTAGCTCAGTGGTGTATTTTATTTCTTTAGTACTTTTGATAATAACACACCACTTTTAGGTCTGGGATTAAATATTTTCTACAATTTTCACTGAAATATGTAGTGAAAAAACAGAAAGAAACTTCTTTTGCTGCATCCATATTGACATATTTCAAAGATGTAGAAGTGATTTTAGAAAACTTATGTTGAGAACAATCCTTCAGTGAGGGTTCCTGAATGTCCTCAGAGGGCACTTTCACTTGTTGAGAGCTGGAGTGTTATTTTGTTTCTCCTTCTTAGGGTTACTTAACTCATGGTTATTTTCCTTGAGTGGAAAAAGAGGTTTTACCAACTGTCTTATTTCAAATCATCCCTAGAACCTAGAAAGGATGGGATGCTGATCAGATGTGTTTCAGCTGGGGTAATAGTATGGCAAGAGCTGGATGACACTGCCCCAGGTTTCTGCATTTTCATCTTGCTCATCACTACCCTGTCAGACTGAGGGCCTCTTGCAGACCCTTCAGGAAATTGGATCGGAGCCATGTGTGCCAAATCCTTCACCAGCTGTTGCCTAGTCATCACCCTGGTTGCTTGCTGCCAGGCCTGGACTTGCTCGTTTGTCTCCATTAGCTGAACATATTGATTGGATTTGCTCCGTTCTGCAGGGAAAGATGTTTTGTGGGTTGCTGGTAGAAGCTTTGTTACTTGTGGTGAGGTGTTTGTTAATGATACATGAGCTGGTGAGGAGATGCTTGATGGAGATGAGATAAGGCTTAATTCATCTGAGGAAGAAAAAAGCTTTGCCTATGTGATAGTGAGAGGGGAAAAGATAGTTGGATTAAAAATAAACCTGTCATTGCCCTCAGAGGAAGGGAAAATGAGCTGTTCAGCCTGGCAGCACTCTGACTGGAAGAGGTGTACACAGAATAGTTTTCCATCTCCTATCTCTTACATAATAAAAATGCTTTATGTAAGGGCCATTGAACTACAAATATTATTGCTTTGTGCCGTAGTAACTGTTACTGAAGTCTACACAGTGTCACTGCTCCTTAATAGGTAATCCTGTATTCCCAATAACTGCTGTTGCAAGAGGGAGAGATTGGAGCTAAACCTTAATATTTCTTATATTGTTTTCCAGAATGGAGTTTTCTTAAGTCTTATAATGACACTTTTTCTTTTTCTTTTTTTTTAGTCTAAGTGATAAATTAAGATCATGACAAAATACAACAATAAAAATAACACTTAGGAAGAAGGTACCACAATACTTGCAATGCAAATGGATGCCAGAAAAAGCAATACCATCCAAACAATAAATGTGAAAAATGTGTAAAAAAAACTTTCTTAATCTGGGAACAGCATTTCTTCTCTAGAACTTCTTCCATAGTTTCAAGGATTAGGTTAGAATTCTTGCTGTTGCATCTTTAACAGTAACCTTTGCTTTCAAGGAAGTAATCATGCACAATGAGGTAAGGGAACACAATAACACACTTGTTCCCTACTTCGTGGGCAAAGACACAATGCTTCTAAAACCAACTCATGCTGTAACTGCATGTGCAGAAGTGGCAGATTCCTGGGGTAGTAATTTTGATGAGCATGCAGGGGAGTAGTGATAAAAGTGGCAGCCTACGGAAGTCTAGTGGCCACCGCAGCTCCTGGTCAAATCCCACAGTGTAGGGGATGAGATTGCACACACTCTGTCAAGGGCTGCAGAGGTATTTACCAGCAGGAGGAAAAGACATAAAGTCTGGCATCACAGGCTGTATGCTCTGATCATTGCTGCCTCCTCTGCCTGTTCCTGTCTCTTAGTCTCTGCTAAGGCTAGGTCTTGTTTTCCTTATATGTCTTGTCCTAGTCTATTCTCCTTAATTTTTTCTTGTCACAATCTTTTTACCAGTCACTCTTTGTATCCCCATATGAGAATTCTGTCTAAGTACTGTCCTTTCCTATTCTTATTTCATATCCAAGTATGCACTATTGCAGCTATCTGAATTTCTTGCGTAAATAATCTTTCCTCTTTCTAGACACAGAATTCATATTTTACTAGGTAAACAAAGTCTCGAGTTTCTATAAGTTTTTGAATAGGAGTTTATTGTATGGTAAAAGCAAGCAGCTGGCTGGGTGACAGAAATGGGGACAAGTTTCCCAAATCTGCACACCTACTACAGTGTACTTTTGGCATTTATCTTAGCTACTTCATGCATATTAATTATATCATATACAGATGATGATGATACATATACATTTTATAGTTTTTTGCTAAGTATTTAATATATGGGTTTTCTTACAGCTAAAGCTAAAAGGGTTATCTCTACAACCAGTCATAATTCATGTATTCTTGGATGAACAGGTGCCTAAAAGATTTAAAGTTCTACCATATTTTATTCTTAGGATAGTAGGGAGGTTTAGGGCCCCTTGACCTTGTAAGGGTCTGTTTTATTTCTTTATGGGGGTGTAATTAAGTTTTACAATCCGTTTGTTTTATTTTGATGTAATCACCCATTTGTTTCACGAACCACAATTATTTATCACACTAGGTTTACTAGATGTAGAAAAGACCAAACTAGACAATTCAATCATCTCTAGTGTTTGAAACTCTGTGCATGAACCTAATTTTTAATACTGACTTGTCAATAAAATTTCATACTTGATTAATAACTGCTTGTTTCACAAAGCATAAAGACAGAACTCCCCCTTTACTCTCATGAGAAAAGAAGGCACTGGGCATAAAGCAGAATTAGCTTGTGAAAAGCACAAAACATTTTTGGCATGACCTACAGATGAGATTTGGATGACATTTGAAAATCTTTGCTGCTGAGATTAACCACACAATGCTCCTGGAAGGTTATAGCTGGCACCTTTGCTTTCAGTCCAACATTTTCATACAAAATAAGTTTGAGTAACCTGTGTTGCAGCATGGAATTCCTCCTTGAATTAGCCAATTCTGCATAGAGCAATGAACTTTGCAAGAAGGCCCTGAGTTCTTGTATATGTATAATGATGTTCTAACATCTGTCAGTTGCTTAATTTCCAAAGGGAGGAGTGCTCTCCCCAGCTCTCAGACTTGTAATCATCATTCTGCATGCTGTACTCCAAACAAAAGCACTCTGCTGTCGTGCTCTGACATCTAATGAGAATGATTGCTCTCCTACCCGAGGAGAAAAATTGCTAAGCAGCACCAAGGCAGCAATTACCGAAATAAAGGCAGACATTTCCCTGCTGGTGCTGGAAGGAGGTGTCGATGGCTTTCTAAGGAGCAGGGTTCAACCCTTTGCAGGTGAGGTGCAGGTAAATTGTTCTGTATTTGCTGAAAACTTCCTGGAGGATTTATGTTTTATCTAGTCTCCCACCCAATCATTTTCTGGCCTGAATTTCCCTAATATTGCATTTCCTTTGTTTCTGGCAACTGCAGGTGGGACAGTGTGGATTTAGCTGTATTTACATCAGAGATGATCTCTGTGGTGACAGTGGGACAGACTGACCTGATGGGCATTGGAAAAGGCTTTCAAAGTAGTTGAGACTCAGCTAATGTCTTATGCCCTG
The DNA here is from genome assembly GCF_009829145.1 of Chiroxiphia lanceolata. Lineage (NCBI taxonomy): Eukaryota > Metazoa > Chordata > Aves > Passeriformes > Pipridae > Chiroxiphia > Chiroxiphia lanceolata. The sequence goes on from NC_045640.1 coordinate 10,633,458, forward strand.
GCCAGCAACTGCCTTAACTGAAGTATTAGAGGAGACGAACTAAAGGAAATAATTTTGAACAAAAAGACTAATAAATATCAAGACTGCTCTAAGGTTATATAGATTTTCAACTGAAATGCCCAGAGTGTGCCCTGACCCAAGGTTCAGCTGTTTAGGGTTCAAGGCCTGATCTGGTGCAGCTGAGCCATGCGATTTTTGGCTCACTTTTACTGAGGAAGTCGTCAAGGTGTGATGAAGTTTGCAAGCTGTGCATACTTATGCTAATAAACATGAGAAACAGAGACTGAAGTGGAAATGCTGAGACAGTAAAAATTAGTGAGAAAATATAGAACCTTAAGAAAGAAGCAGACACCCAGAAGATGCAAATTCAGTGGAAGGTAGATGAGCAATACAAGGTGTAATAGAGAGTGACCGTCCTCCCTGCCTGGCTGTCTGACAATCAGGGATTCATTGGTGTTTCGTCAGGATGGGAAGTCTAGTAAAGCTTAGCCTCATAACACCTCACTCCTAGCTTTTTTTTCTGCTTAGTAGGCAATAAATAACTGATTTTCACTCCAATGTTACATTAATTTTTCCCGTAGAATCTCTTTATTTGGGAAAAAAGACACTTTTTGTCCCCCAAATGTGCCTAAGTGATGGCTGTTTAACAACAGGAGCTTCAGCAGAAGTTGAACTGAAAAGAAATGCAAATAGTTTCCATAGACTGCAGGATTATGAAACCTGGACTTTTTATTTTTACTTTCTGTTAGAAATTTTATGGCATACAAATACAAATCTAATTCAGTCTGAAGTCAGGACACTGTCAAACCTCTTGTGCAGCTTAGAATTTAGGTGATGCTTTGCTGCTCACAGCATATGGATGGGCCTGGCATCCTCAGAGAAAGGTGCTTCATCCACACATCAGAAGGGATTAAGCCTTGTCCAGCTGGGGTAGGGTGTGATAGGTTTGATAACAGAGGCCTGTCCTTGTTCTGACCCTGATAACAGCCATATCCCTCCCTAATCCAAAGAAACATACTCTAATGCCTCTGTTTTTTTCCCTCTGAAATCTCTCTTTTGTAATTCCATTTCTATTTTTGGCAGTTTTTGGAGGAAGGGAGTAAGCAAGGGGAATCATGATGACCAGCTTAGCAGTTTTATAAATAAGTGGGAACTCTGGTATCAGAGTTCTGCTCTGCTATTCAAAAAAGAATGTGTAACAGCGAGGACAGATTTGAAATCTGTGATTTTTGTGGAGGTGGAAATAAATAACTCTATTCATGGTGCATAACTTCTATTAAGAGGCTGATGTTTCAACCATAAAAAAGTAATAAAGTGTGCTAGCAAAAGGATATGCCATGTCACATCTAAACAATTCACATACTATAACTGTTAGGCTAGTGATACATCATTCCCATACCCCATTTATATGGATGTTGGCAAGATTGTGAGAGTATAGGCCTATGTGCTTGAATGAGGCAGTGGTTTCCTTCACTCAAGTTTTGAGTGTTACAAAGTAGGAAAAATGTAAGTTTACTCTTCTTTGTCTTTAAGAAAGGATAAAGTTGTAGATAGGAGTACAGCATTCATGGGAATTTTGTCTTCAGAGAGGCTCTTTCATTAGGATAGTCAGAGAAAGAAGGCTACTTGTTCAAGCTAATCAGAAGTTCTAATCATCAAGAGAACTATTTAGTGCACACAGTGCATAGTATACCTCACATGATAGTAAACTCTGCTGCATACAGACTGTGTTTAATCAGAATTAGTACTCATCTGATAGACTCAAAGTTTGAAGGCCATAATAGGTGTGTATCGATTTAGGTAAAGCAAGTAAGAGTTTAATTTGTTCTCTAGATAAGAAAAACTGTGCCACATCATAGTAAATATTGACATTTTTATAATCTATTTTTAAAGAAAATTTAGTACAATACTTCTTCTCAATAAAGTAAATCTAGGTATTTTCCTGGGGCAGCCAATGTTCTACAAAATCTTAAATGAGAAGAGATGATGATGTGCTAAACTGAATTGCGGATTGGATGTGGAGGATTTCTGATGTGAGCTTAGGCTAGGCCATAATTGGGAGCAAAATTATGCATGGGCAAGTTTTACACTTTACCCAAGGACTTACTGTATGATGCCAGGCAAATGCCTTAACCTCTATGGGGTGGATTGGTGCCACCTAATTTTGAATTTTTGAATGTCCTAGGCCTCCTGGATGGCCAATAAAAAGAGTATGGGACCAGCAAAGGCCAGTACAACTTATCTCTGTAGGTACTCCATTGCTGTCACTTCCCTGACTATCAGTATAGTTATTTTAATTCTGTATTTTTATTCTCTGTCTCATTTCTCTAGTTCACCAGCTGTTCAGACTGTTACCATGCACCTCTTTCACTCTTAAAGCAACGTGTTGAAATGCAGTGAAGCTGCAGGCACTATGTTAAGGCAAATACCTGTACACCATAAATAAACACCTAGGTACCAGCTAAAGACAAAAATCCCACCTTTTCAGTGGTCATCATCATGTTTTTACTGCTATCTATTGAGTATTCTATTAACTGGAAAGCTAATGATCCATCTCAGCACAGCCTTGTCGCCTGAATTGAAATAAAGAAGAGAAAACTCTTGCAACTCTGAGGAGTTTTTTCTATCAATTTGTTAACTCTTAGTTACAAGTCTTAGCTGCTAAGGAGATATTAATAGTAGAGATCAAAGAAAGAGATCACAAATGTCAAAATTTCCAGCTGAAGACATAATTACCCTAAAAAGCTTTTTATGTAACTTTCTGCCGCATCTGCTGGAATTTATGAATCACAAAAGAGAAACTCATCATCCTGAGAAAGAAATTAAAATGCATAGGTCTTGTTACATTTTATGCAAACTGAAGATTTGTTATGTTTGGCTTAAATAAAAGTTATTTTTTTTAATTATGTAGTTTGTAAAATTGGTGGAACTAAAGTATTCAGGAGGCAAATATATAGCATCTTAGGAAGAATTTGTGACCAACTATTGGCTTGCCCACAAGCAAGTTACCATGGAAACAAGATTGCCTTCCTTCTAAATGGATGGTGTTGAATATTTAATATTTGTAAGATATCTTTGATATTACAAGTAATAAACTTAGAATGTCAGAAGAGACCTTTAATTCATCTTATCTTGGTGCTGAATTTCTCCTACTATGCCCCTTATTCAACCATTAACTCATGTTTATCTGAAGTATATTCTCCAGAAAAGCATATTGTATTGATCTGAAAAATGTGTGCCTGATATCTTGTCTGAACTTGAGTGTGACTTCAATTTAGTCAGTGGTTCTTGCTATGCATTTCTCTCACAGATTAGGTATCCCCTGGTATCTGTGAAAGTTTCCCATCTTCTGTGGTTAAGAAAACTTACAGACTTCTCTTTCTTAAACCTTATCTCCTGCAGTTATGATATTTAAGCTTTAAATAATTTATGTGGATTACTTCAGATCTTGCAGAAAAGTAGGCTAGATGTGGGGATTGAGAAGTGAACCTTCTCCCTGGTTTTGTGTGTGCAAGCTGAAAGCAGGGGAATCACAACATTCTGTCTTCTTGCATGTTGCACTGTTTCTCTACAAAAAGAGTAGTCACTGATTATATGACAAATGCAGCAAGAAATTATGTAGGATTTGGGGCCATTTTAGACATATATGCTTTCAGAGGACCTGTAATTATGATCTTTCTTTGAAGCTGCGTGGTGAGCCCCTGTCACTCCAGCTCCCTGCTTGCCACAGAGCACAATGCTCAGTCTCATCAGGTCCCTCTTCTTCCATCCATCATGGGTCTCAAAAATGTAGGATCAGTGACTCTGAGAGTGCCCTGTAGAGGTGCAATGTGGGGCAGCCACCAGGGGTTCTATATCTGTGAGCGATCCTAAACTATCAGGATTTATGTCTAGAAGTGAGGCTACACCAAGCAAGTAGTTTTGTGAAAAATTTAGCTGTAATCCCTCTAAAAGACTCTGTGGCCTGAATTTCCTCTCTTGTGTCTGCCCTTGCAGCTTCAGAAGCTTAGCATTACAGTGTACGTTTATATTAGTCTCCAGTGTTTAATATGTCTAAAGTTAATATCGCGAATGTGTGTATTGCTGGAAAATTTAGCCACAATAAAAGATTTCACACATCCAAGGGTTTCAATATTGTAAGCAAAATGTCTGCAGGGTTGGATATTTGTCTCTTTTTAGAAAACAAGAAGCATTATAAAACGTTTGAAGCTCCTAAATTTCTTTCAGCTTCACAATATGAGAAATATTTGAAGATAAAATTACCCAAGTTCCATGTCCTAATTTTTAAAAAAATTTCTATTCAATTAAAAATGCATTGTTTATAGAATTTTTCATTATTGTTTTCAGTTCTGTTGGATTTAGTACTATAGCTTCATTTTGTCTCATCTGATCATACAGACCAAACTAGACCGTATTGCAGTTGAGTTCTTCATGCAATTTTTATGCCTTGAGATACAATCATCTATTTTAACTGAACTGCAATTACCTAAATTAATCATAACAACCAATACATAAAAGAAAAAAAAGTCACCACCACAAATAAAAGGGGAATTATTATGTTAACACAGAAAAACTGTTCTGAAAACTGTATTTACCAACTTCATTTCTTCTGTTCAATGGAAGCTCAGATGGCATCTAAGAAAGCTCTAGATGATGTAGATTGTGTTCTGGCTCTATCCTCCACGCTTGTTCTCTGCTTAACAAGGACAGCTGGAAAATTAGCAATGGGATACTTTGGAAGACTGACTGTCTGCTTAACTTGCTGACCATAGGGAAATGCCAGCAGCATCTTTGTCATGAGGAAAGGTGAAGCTTTGCTACAGGAGTACACTCACACACTTGCCACATACTTACAGAAATGAATTTTCATTGGCTTGGGAAAAAAGACCAAATTAATATGTAACTATAACAGCTTCTGTCTTGAGAGCTCATATTTACTTTCTCACAGCTTTTCTTACTACGTTAGAGGAAAAATTATGTACTTCACTCCGTTTTTTAAATATGAGATTTTTCCACTGACTACAAAGGGCTATGAGTATATTAGCATACCAGCTAATTAAGTTTATTTTACATTCTTAATATTTAGCTATGCATAAGGGAGACATACAGGGAATTTGAAGATTCAGGTATTTTAGAGGAGATTAGGTCTTAAGAACATCAGAAATTAAAAGCTTCAAGTCTTTTTACAAACACACATATTTCAAGGATATTGTCAGGAGCTGTTGTCCTCAGAGGGAGTGATAGCCACATACTCTCTGGAGGTTGAGCTGGCATTTGCTGCCTAACTGAAGAATTCTAGAGCTTTAACTCTACATCACTTAATGAACAGCACTGAGGAGCTTAGAAGGGAATTTGAATTCCAGCTGGATGTAATCATCATCATTATTATTAGTAGTTTATGTTCACATGCCTTCTTAGGCAGGGATCTTGCTGTTTAGCTTGAAGTTTTCTTCAGTCTCATTATAAAGTGAAATACCAAATCCACCTAAACAGTCATTCACTAATTTGGGGGATTTTACTCTCCTGTGTCTACAGTAATTGGAAACAAAACTTGCAAAAAACCAAAAAATAAAAAAAAACCTGCATGTGCTATAAGACAGGGGACTCCTTCCCACCCTAGCAGCAAATCACAGCGTGTCACACCATCAGGCTCAGCTGCTGTTTCTGTGCAGTAATACTGTTTAAATTTGCCCTCACCTTAGAACACATTGGTGTTCAAACAAAGCAGTCTTCTGTGACCCAGAGCATGTTAGTGTCTGCTATATCTCTAATGTAAATAAATGCCATTTTTTCTCCACTAAACCCAAATTTCTCTCCTTATTCAGGCCCTTTGGTGCACTATAGGGACTCATTTTCTGCATTGCGAGTATAAAATTCTCCAAGCTGGCAGCAGTGTGATTGCTCTGTTAATTATGAATAATCAGTCCTACTGTCAATCCACCATAAAAATATAGACCTCTGTGTGCTCCACTGTGGTGTGGGGGGGTGGAAAGTATTTGCTGTATACACTGCAAATACATGTATCACAAAAAGTGGCTATGTAAACATGTATATATAAGGGTATGTAAACCACATACTCAAATATAAATGATTTCTGTTTATCTGGAACTAATATGACAAAAACTGCAGCAAATAATGCCCTGCAGATTTAAATTTCGTTCATTTTGCTGTACTCCAGAGTATCTCAATTAAATGTGGATTCAGAGGTAATTCATTCTTTCACTTGCAATGTTGCCAGGGAGAGGCATCCCTCAGAGTCACCTCATTGTCTAATAAATTTCACTGCTCTTACCTAGGAGCATGGACTGGTCTGGACAATGAATATTTCTTTAGCAGTTGCCCTATGAGATGAAGGACTTCTTCAGAAAATCAGTGAAGGAAAAAATTTTCCTACATTTTCAAGCGAAGAATAATTAAAATGTTGATGTTTACCCTGTCTGAAATTGAAGTAAAAATCCAAAATCTCACAAATAGTTTTCAAACAGAAATCCAAAGGAAAAATAAATTGGTCTTATGAAAGTATAGAAATTAAGTGTTTAAAAAATTCTGAATTGTGTACTTAGATTTAATTTTGTTTAAAAATATAGTTTTCAAGAGAGTATTAATTTAGAAAACTTGAATAGAGTATTTCCAAAATGTTAAAATTTGTTTAAACTTATTATAGTCTACAGGAATTTCCTGCTTTAGAAACTGATAAGTTGGCAGTGGAAAGAGATATTTTCCTTTAAAGTTACTATTGAAAAAAAACCACCACAAAATCAAAACCAAAAACCGAACAGCCTTCCTGCAAAAAGAATATCTTAATTCACAGTCTAGGTCTCCTCTGGTATGTGAATTCATCACCATTACGTAACTGGGAGTCCCTGCTCCAAACCTGCTCCCATATCTTCGATATGGAGGACTGTCCTTTTGTTCTGGTTTTTTTTAAGCTTATATGGAGACGGAAGAAGTAATTTTTTAGTACATGTATAGGAAGAAGAAGTCATACTGACGGTACCAATACCTTCAGAACAGGCAGAGGTAAGTTGAGATCAGATCTATGTTTTTAAGGTCTTCCATGAATATCTTGGCACAAACCATGGGAGATGAGCAAGAAGAGAGAGGGGCTCTGTGTCTGATGCTGTGCCTAGGATAGAAACAGAGGTGAAATTTGCAGGGTCACAGGGCCAAAGCACTTGACTGTGTGGCAGCTTTTCATCTCAAAGGAAAGAAGAAGCAATCTTTTCTGTCTGAGCCCCCGGAGTCTGCTCATCCTCCCTCCCAGTAGGTGAACAGTGCATGCCAGCCTGTGCGCTCTCTACCCAGTCCCATAAATACTTCCTGCGTTTAAGCTGTTCTCTGCTTACTGTCATTACAAATAATTATAAGAATTTATATGGTGTTCTTTTAGCCCTTGAGCTGTGACTGCTTATGAATCTATGATATAACTTAGTAGTAAACAAAAAATGCCTCTGGCACACAGGCTGTGTGCACTGTGCAGTGCAGTGCTCCTGGGTGAGAGTCGATTGTCACCATTTTATTGTTCACATTCCAAAGCTAAGTGAAAAGGAATCTTTTAATTCTCAGAGAGGTGAATTTCCATCACAACTCTGATACCCTTTGTCTGACAGCCAGCACTCAGCAGAGCACCCCAAGCACAGCGAAGGGAGAGATGGGCAAAGCAGACATGAAGGATTTAGCATTCTGTGACATCACTGTAAGGCTGTTTATCACAATTTTAGCATGCAAATCTTATTTGACAGCAATCCTGCCTCTCCTCCAAACTGATGATAGTTGTATGAGTACATGGATGAGGGGAAGACAAAATAATTTAAATATAACTTTTAATACCAATTCTTTTATTAATATGTCAGCTCTCCGAAGAGCTGTGTGAACACGGTGAGTTAAAGTGCATGTGCTGTATTTCTCATGATAAAATGTCATACTGGTGGATAGTCATGACCTGGCAATGTGTGCCTGCAGCCCACAAAGCCAACCATTATCCTGGGTTACATCAAAACAGCGTCATCAGCATGTTGAGGAGGGTGATTCTGCTCCTCTAGTCTGCTCTTGTGACACCCCACTTGAAGGAATGTGTTCAGTTCTGGATCCTCAGCACCTCCCTGGTCAAGCAGGGCCATCCTAGAGCACATTGCACAGGATTGTGTCCAGTCAGTTCTTGAATATATCCAGTGAGGGACACTCCACAACCACTCTGGGCAACCTGTTCCAGTGCTTGGGCACCCACACAATAAAGAAATTCTTCCTCATATTCAGGTGGAACTTCCTATGCATGAGTTACAGCCCCTTGTCCTATTGCTCAGCATCACTGAGAAGAGCCTGGTCCATCCTCTTGACACCCTCTCTTCAGATACTTATGGACATTCACTGGGTCTCCTCTCAATCGTCTCTTCTCAAAGACCTGGCTCTCAGTCTTTTCCTGTAAGAGAGATGCTCCCATGCATTGATCTTTTTTGTAGCCCCTCATTGGACCCACTTCAGGAGCTCTCCATGTCTTATACTGAGGAGCCCAGAACTGGACCCAGTATTCCAGCTGTGGCCTCACCGGGGCTGAAGGACTGAAAAATGCTTTTACTGTGCTGCAAGTGGTTCTTTGGGGCTAGTATGGTAAATCACTGCACAAGAAGGAAGCATTTAAAATAATTTTTACTCCATGTCCATTGTAAGGGACAAGTAAAAGGGGAATCAGCTAGAGAATAAATTGAGTTGGTTCCAGGAAATGCATTTAAATGCTTGAGCATTTAAGTATTGAGTCAGACATATACTAAAAAAAAATAAATTATTCTAACATTGCTTGGTTAGTTGTCCTGGTTTTAGCTGGATGGAGTTAATTTTCTTCCTAGTAACAGGTATAGTGTTGTGTTTTGGGTTCAGTATGAGAAAAATGTTGATAACGCTCTAATGTTTTGACTGTTACTAAGTAGTGCTTACTCTAAATCAAGGACTTTTCAGGTTCCCTTGTTCTGCCAGTGAGGAGATGTACAAGAATCTGTAAAGGGGCATGGGCAGGACAGCTAAACTGACCAAAGGGATATTCCACACCAGAGTCATGTTAACTCTAAAAACTGGAGGGAGTTACCTGGAAGGTGGAACAATTGTGGCTCAGGGATGGGCTGGATACAGGTTGGCAGATGGTGGACAATTGCATTGTGTATTACTTGTTCTTCTTGGGGTTTATTTCTCTCTCTTTGTGTCTTCCTTTTCATTACATTATTTTTATCATTATTATTAGTGTTTTATTTTATTTTGTTGCATTTCAATTATTAAACTGTTCTTATCTTAACCAGTGGGCTTTACCTTTTTTCTGATTCTCCTCCCCATCACACCAGGGTGGAGCAAGCACATATCCATGTTATTTCACATTTAATGGTTGGGGGTTTTTTTATATTGTCATAAAAATATTGTCATGTCCCTTCTATGTTTATACATTCCTATTATAATTCCTCACTCAAATATTTGAACACACCTCAAATGTTTGTTTTCTCGGTTATATTTTATTTGCTGTTTATGCTCATGTATTTCCCTGAAAGACTCCTTACCGAAGTTTTCAACCAACTTCCACATGTAGTAAAAAGCCTGATTTCTTCCTGACACCCACTCATTACTCATCTGAGGAGGTGGTGAATGGTTCAGATGACAATTATATCTGACCACGACCAAATGACCAGAAAGGTAATGTACTATGCTCTGGAATTCAATTGCTGAGCTAAAAGGGCAAAAGATGATGTCCTTTTTGAATTTAGTTTAAAGAGAAAAAAGAAAACCACAAAAAAAAACCCAAACAAAAAAGTTCCCAAACCTCCCCTTTCAGCCTTACTTTCCAGTAAGATGAGAAATGAGCAAGGAAACCTAAAACTGCTCTTACAAAAGAAGTATGTAAAATAGGTTGTCTTTGTCCAGCAACTGTGGTTCTGGCCACTGGCAGTATTTAAATAGGATTGTTTCACAGTTGGGTGCAATACACCTAGAGTAGAACTGTTATTTCCTCCTCCTCTGGCCAACCCCAGGTTTTCCCTCTGCTCTCCCAGTTGCCATTGTGCAATTTCAGATCAGAACGTTTATTTATCCCAAACTGAAATGACATACCTAACCAGCGAGATCAAACCCTGTCATTACTCCCACTTCCAGCTGTCCGGTTTATATTTCAGAGCTGATTTATGGTACTTGCCTGCCTCGCTGCCTGAATAGCCCAAGCAATTTATTCCATAATGCCCTTCTTGTAAAGAAATTACGCCTGAATTGCTTACAGCTTAGTTCTTCTATGGTGGCACTCCATGCCCTGGTACTTTTCAGTCATTCTCCATTTCAAATAGCTCAAAGGCAAACTGTGATCTGGGATTTTGATTATAATGCTCGGACTTAGTGCAGTTAAATTGGAGAGGGAAAAATAGTCGACTGGAGGTCTGTAGGGTTATGAAATGATTTTCAGCTGTGCAAAACCCACATAAGTTCAAAAGATTGCTTGGGATTTAAAAGGTGTAAAGAGCTCAATTTAATAACCTGTCTCAAGCTAGGAGAAAAGGGAGTTAAAGTGTTGCATTCCTTAAAGAACCTTATAGATGTGCTGTTTAAAGCTGTCAGTGTTTGGGGGAAACTAAATAATAATTTTGAACTGGTTTGTTCATCCTAGTCATATTTTCTTAAACAAAAGGTGGTATCCAGGGCTACATATTATTTTTGTTCCTTTACTGTTAATTAGTTCTGTGTTAAACTCCTGCATGGTGATTGGCACTTTAACATTTAACAGGACACGGATCTTGAAGAGGTTGACCTGAGTGCGATTCCATAAGGCAAATGTGAGTTTTACACCTACCTAAATGTGACACATTACAGGTGTAATGCCATCAAGTTGCAAAGACTGGGAAGCTGTCTCGGTGGTGGAAGTTTGTTATGGCCCTTGAGAAAGCAGATGGAAACACAAATTCTCTTCCTGTGACAGAACATATGGAAGATGATATAGGCTGACACTTTCATTTTCACCTGTATGTCTTAGCCTGTATAACCCAGAGAGAAATTAAAAGAAAGAACAACTGTGGCCTAGCCTAGTTGAAAAAGGCATATGTAAAGGAAAAGGCCTTGATAACATTATTCTTAGTTTTATCTTATTCCATGAGTAGCCCAAGTAAGTATAATAGTATTGTTAATGATATTCAAAACTACACAGAATAACATGAGGGTGTCTCCCTTTTGAGAATTCAGAATTAAAATAGTTATTGTTCAAACAGTAAAGGATTAAAAAGATAATCTACTACTACAGAAAACAAATAAATAAAAATCTCAAATAATGAGTGTTGTCAGTTACAGCATTACCTTACTTTTGCCTGTATGTGCTGTTTTTTATCTGTATAATTATTTTCCTCACAGTAACATTTCTGTACCAATATTTTTACAGTATCGTAAGGTTCCCTGTAAAATCAGCCCTAAAGAAAAATGCAGACCTGGGGGCATGTCTGACAAATCGGACTCAGAATGGAAATGACAGGGAGCAGAACACAAAGTGCAAATGCCTAAGTACTAGGTTTCTCTTTCCTGATCTGGGAATTTGCACACGGTAATACCGGTAACCTGAGAACCAAGAAATTCCGGACAGGACTTGAAATCTGCCCTTTACCATGACCCACCAGGGGGGAAACACAGCATAGCTCATTTCTGGTGTCCATACCCATGTTCCAAGAGTCATTCCAGCAAAACTCAAACTGGAACTGTAAAATTGTAAAAAGGCTTTACTGATGTGAGGGGTGTTAAAGTGGCCATGCACAGAGACAGAGGTGTGGCTGAGACCAGCTCAACAGCTGGACTTCCATGAGGTCCACCTCCTCAAAACCCTCTCCACCACATGAAACAAAGCACAGGAAATGGGGACACCTGGGAAATTTACTTCATCCTCCAACTCTAAACTAAAACACTAGTGTGGGTGCTGGCTAAAGGACAATCCACCCAGACAAAGGTGGGCACGTATTGGTGTTCTTGCAGGACTCAGACATAAGTGTCTGTAGTGCAAATGAAGATGTTGAGTTTAGAATAAAAAGTTTTACCACAAATTATTATGGGCATAGTGTTATGCAGCTCTGGCTGAATAAAAAGTATTCAAAACATCAGAGTGTATGATTTCTAAACCATGTAGCTCATGGAAACATATTAACTTGCTAAGCATGCACCAGGTGCCTCACTTCAAGGAAGGTAGCAGAAGAAGGGTTCTCTTTTTATCCTGTATAGTCTGGAGAAAACAGAGGTCTCCAGGGAGAGTAGAGAGACCTTTAAATAGAAAAAGCTTAGAAAAAAAAAATCACAGGAAAGAAATTTTTCAGACAGGCTTTTAAGGACCAAGTGACTCTCTGAATTGCCACAAAATCATCGTATGTAGGCTCTTATGTGGTGTCTTCTGGGCTTCCTGGGGTTTGTAAAGTATTTCTGTACTTTGCTGAAATACAGCTGAAAGCACTAAGTCAGCACCAAGCTTGTGAACATCAGACTATCGCAAAAGAAAAAAAAAATCGCACTGAAAGTAAGGATGAGGAAGGAGTCAGAGCGGAGACCCCAGTGCAACTATGTTGTAGCTGCAATAACAGAGCACTCCTGGACTTCTTTAATCTAAGCTTCCTTTCACCCAGAAGTTCAGGCATCTTGGAAAGCCTATATCTCTTGTAAGAGATACAGTTTCCAACAGAGGAACAGACAGTTTTGGAAGCACCTCTTGCTTTCTCTGCGCAAAGAAAAGCCTGCACACATTTATTTTTCTTTCTCTGCTGTCATACTGATTAGAGCAGACTTTGGGTAGGGTTTACCTTTTGGAGGCTGCTCCTAGACCATGTGCACACCCATCTTTCCTGACCTCTGCTTGTCTTTTTCTTTCTTTTGAGAAGTCCATCTAAAGTTTGTTTTCTCTTCTCCTACAAAGTTTCCTTCATGCCTTTAGCAGGTTCATGTCTGTGATGCCTTTTTAAATTCCCTGATGCCTTTTTACATTCCTTTTTTTTTTTACCTTTATCTCTCCTTCTTGTCTGGGAGATTTCAACTCACTCATCATTCCACCCTTTACTTCTGATAGATAAGAAAAATACTACTTCTCTAGGTGTCTGTCAAGCTCTTCAGCATACTAATTGCTGTTTGTCAAAGAACAATCATTAAAATGCGTAGTCACTGCAGAAAAATAACTGTAATGACCTGAGATAAAAGTGTTCCTTCCATCTTTCCTGCCACCACTGAGCAGGTGGTTACTGCCTGTGGTTCAGCTCTGAAGGATGGTGTATTCCTCAAAACCTGCATTAGTGCCCAGCTGGCTACATGAGATTCTTGACTATTAATTGCATCAGCCCCATGTAAGTGATAGTCAAAGTGATGAAAGTTCACAGACTGGCCCACTCTTCTGTCACCTCTTCTTGGGTATACTTAACTTCATAATCTCCTTCTCAGCCTTTCTAATGGAATTATCTTGAATCACCTTGACTTATTCAGTAATTTTACTAATTTTTCCTCAACTGGGTGAAGCTGATCAGTGTTTTCCTGGGAAAGTTGCCCTTTATGTTGGCAACCTCCAGATTAATAATGACATAAACAACTGAGAGAATTAGGCAGCTGGATGGGAGTGTGTTGTCCAGTATATCTATTTTAGAAGTTATATACACACTTGCTATTCAAGGATAAGCAGTGTTCCTAATAAGTTTTTGTACAAACAAGAATGTTTGAATTGTACACAAAAAGTCCATAAATAGTGAGATGCCTACAATAGCACCAGGATACAGACCTATTGCATTAAGCATGTTTTCTGGAAGTAGAAAATCCTTCCATCAAATCAAACTAAGGTCTAAGAGATTTCTAGTTTGAATATACTCTGCAGAAATATATCACAGTCCTAAACTCATGGAACCTTTGTGGTTTCCTAACCAAAAGCACTCGGCTTTCACAGAAATACTGAGTTTAACTATGTTTTCACTAAAAATTTACCTTCTCTCCCTCATGCTGCTTTCCACAAGGTCAGTCATTTGCAATTTAGGCATCAGAGGCATGAGCAAAGGGTTTCCATGACACTTTAGACCCTCAGCATCATCTCAGTTATTTCAGTGTTTTTTTCTGGGTTTAACTGACTTGAATTTAAAAGGTAACACTGATAATTAAGTACAAAAAAAAAGAAAAAAGAAATCAACTCCTCTTTGAAATCTTTATTTTCTCCCAGGTTTCCAAAGAAATAAAAAGATGTAGGGAAATTTGTCATTATTTTTACTGTATAGCCTAAGTCTAAGCAAACTCAGCCTCACAGATTGCCTGTGCCCAAGTGTGGGAAGGCTTTTACATTAAGCCTGACAGAGATAGAATTGACCCTTATGTAGTTATTTAACTTCTGGATTAGGGAAAAAGTGACACTTTTTTATACATGTATTACAGGTTTATGAGGGTGAGGTCTGTACTGGAGGACAGGTAGATTGGTTTGACCCTCAGAAAGCCAAATCTGTAAGAAGTCAGTTTTGATCCATTTATTCTCCTACCTAAATAGTTCAGCAATGCTGACATGATGTAATGCCTGGGAGTACTGCCCTTGATCTGACAGCACTGCCTGATCATCCCTCCTACTGCTATTAACTTCTTCCCTACCTCTTCTCCATCTCAAGACACCCCAAACTGCATGCAGTGTTTATTGGAGTTGCCAGAGTTTATTTGCTGGACTCAGCAGAGCTCAACCCTCCCAGAGAGAGAACTACTGTATTTTATATTTAGGTCCCCAAATATCCCAGCTGGAATCATCTTCATTTCTGTGCAAAATAGTGAAGATACAATGCTGGCAACTGTGCTCTAAAGAAGAAAGAGGGAGAAAAGCAGATGGCATGGGGAGAGATTGGCAGTTACAGCGTAAACTTTAGAAATCTATAGTATTATGTAGCCTGCAATTACAGGCACCTCAGACTAGACTGCTCAAAGGTGGGCAATAAAAGGATCAGAAAAATCAAGGAATCAATAAGGCATTCAGAGCTCTTTCCTTCTACTACAGTGTTTCACATTTACTCTGTATATATCTCTACTTCACAGTATTTCAATAAAGCAGGAAAATGGTCAGTCTTAAAGCTGAGCTATACAATTCACCCTTCATGCATTACAAACTACTACTTTAGAGATTTAGTGCATGTCTAGACAGGGATCAATAAAATAATATAATAATAAAATAATAAATAAAAACTATAACACTGTATTAAAAAGAGTTATTACTATATATGCTAATGTTCATAAGGATAAGTATCCCTCTCTTCTTGGAAATTAACTTTAGAGCAATTTCAGGGATTTTACACTTGTCTTTACAGAGGACAGGTAAAATGCAATTCCTTAGTGTGTATGAATAGTATCCTTTAGGTTTTTATGTCATTATCTGCACAATTTACAAACAAAAGAAAAGCAAACAAAACTCCACAAATGCCTAAACCTTTTCAAGTGCATAAAAATTTGATTTCAAGGGTATTTTGTCAGCTCTTCATTTTTCAAAATGCTAGTTAGGGCAATTTTTATAACAAGTCCAATAATTAGATAAAAGTGCTTCATACCTTTTAGTGTGGAGCTACATAGAGGTGGCAAAGGAGAGGAAAAATGAGGTAAGAGTAGTGAATTCAAATGAATATTAGTAGAATGTCCTGGCACACTTATCAAATGAGGATATTTTTGAGTTGATGATAGCAGATGCTGAGCAGCCAGAAAGCCATCAGCTGTTGTCTTTCTGAATTCCTCTTTATCTCATCAGCTTCTTCTGAATATTCAGGAAAAGCAGTATCATACTTTTCAAATGGCAGCAGAAATCCTGGTCAGAATACTCACAGCGTGCCTCAGTGATATCCACAGCAGACCTCACAAGACAGGCATCTTTGACTTAGGTCAAAGAAAGGAATTGGAGGAAAGGAATTGACCCTTCTACAGGTGTTGCCAAATCCCCACCTTTTGTGTTTCTGTGAAGTTGTACATGTGTATGCAGACACACATGGATGGCTGACCTGTCTCGTTCCTTGCTCGTATCAAATGCAATCATCCTTTCCTGTGGTTTATTCACCAGGGAAATAGTGTGCTCTGCTTTGGCAGAAGAAGTCTCTTTTTGAGTGACATGTATGAAGCGACACCTTTCTAGCCTATTGTTCATGGGCTGATAACAATCTAATTACTATCCAGTCTGTGTGTGGAGTCCTGTGCTCCTAGACAAAGCAAAAATACTTCTTAGAAAATAAGTATTGGGAAAGAGCTCCCGTTTTGCTTCTACTGTTAGACTTCGCAAGATCTCAACTATATTTACAGGAAGGTTAAACAGATTGAGTTTCTCTCCACTAACATGTGATTGCTAAGGAATCTGAGGGTTCCTGGGACTCTCTGAGTTGCTGCAGAGGTAGGGTAAAAGGAGATTAGTATCTTTTCTCTCCTGCCATCTGTAAGTAGCAAGGCTTTTACTTCCCACACTCAACCAGAAGACTCATATGTGACTGAAGTAGAGATCTCTTACTTGACAAACACTCTCAGTAGGAAAGTTGTCAGAGAAGCAACAAAACACTACTGTAAGCCGTGATGAGTGGGAACATTAAGTGACCTTTACGTGGTTAGAAACAGCTAACACAGTGAATAGGAAAAGAGTAATAAAGATATGATTGTATTAGTGAAGATGACCCAGACTACTGCCCAGGTAACTCAAAATTTGGAGTAGGCCTTTTCTGCATCTTTTATGAACTGTGCTTACTTGTACCATGTTACCTGCATGGACACTGCACTGTTATTTGCGTTAACAAAACTAGTGCTTTCACAGGTGACACAAGCAGAAGCTTTGTTTTGGATGATCTGCTCCTACCTGTCATATATGCAAATATCTGCTTGAGACTTGAGTGAGACCTACAGGCTGCAAATGTTCGATTTGAGCTTTTTTTTTTAACAGATGAGTGAGGGGAGGAAGCACCAGAAGAAGTAGGCAGAGAACATGATTTAAAAGTCAGAAGATAAGAGGAAATAAGATGGTTTTGGTTTGCTTGTTTGTTTTTAAGCTGGAAATAGGCACTGAAACCCTGGGAAACATGTATGGTCTATACTGTCAGTTTTGCATTCACAAATAGAGACATTAACAACTGATATCTTTACTGATAAATCTATCCAAATAGGTAAAGGAAAGAGTTACTCAGAAATGGGCCCTGTGAGTAAGAAGGTTTTTGTAGTGACTTGCCATCAATTTTATATAGTTCACCTGTAAATTCACACTGGAGTCAAACATTTTTTCCCTAAGTCAAATTAAATTTTAAAAGCATAAAAATGAACCATAAAATGAATATTCCAAATAACTGTGGTGTGTCAGCAGTTGAAAGCTTCTCTGGCATGATTGAACTTTTCAGTGAAATTTAAGGATTTCTCAATTACAGGATTTCTGTAAATGCTTTGGTTAGGAGTGGTCCAACATTCTCTGATTTTTTTAATGGCCTTTAGTGGATTAGAATAATGGATTTTAATGTGAATATTTGCTCAGACTATTAAAGACTCAGTAATTTCCAGAGTTGTGTATTGAGACATGACAGTACCTGCCTCATGCATTCCAAATATTATGCACTTCACTGCAGAACACCAAAGAGCTGAATGTTATAGATTTTCTTTCCTTTCTTTTTACAACATACTGCACAATACTGAACTGCTGTTATATAATTACCTTATTTTTCACAATCTTGTTCATTTTGGAAGGAGTCTGAAAGGGATTGGTTGGTGGAGGAGTCTGAATTCTACAGTATCTCCCAGGATAATACTACGAGAACTCACTATGGCTCATGAAATGCTCACAGATTATGGTATTCAAAGCTACAGGAATATCTGTAAGGGGAAAACAACAAAAAAAGGAATTTTGCTTTGAAGGGATAAGAAAAAAAGTGACATCCCCCCCCCCCAGTGAACATTGTTCCTTTTGCTGAACCATTTAAGTGTTCTGTATGAAATGAAGCAGGTATTCATAGGAGGAGGAGAATGTTATATCATAATTTAAATAAAGTGTGCTTTATAAAATGGATGCACAGACAGAATGAAGCTCAGGCAGCAAAATAAGTAATGTGCCAAAGAAGCCAAAGAAATACTCCTCTACTTTTAGAAGAATGTTTTCACATGCTGCACAAAATACCTGGAGCTATAAAGAAAAGAGGGAAGTAGTTTTCTAACCTTGATTAATAACTTACATGGCAACATTTTTACTAGATAACAAACGGATTCATCTGGCTCCTGACCAGCAATACCTCCAATGACTAAGCTTACTGCTGTCTGGAGCAATTTGCATTGATTCTCTCCTCTTCTATTTAATCTCAGATTTTGGTTGTGAATGGAGCTGGTACTGTGGTGCCAGTGAATTTCCTATAACTAGATACACTTTTTTTTTTTCTCTCAGTTCCCACGTTTATCAGCAGTTTAGACTTTAGCTAGATATACTTGAGATCACCAGTTGCAAAAAGAGAAGAGAAACCTGATATATTTGAGTTGAAAATAAAGCATAATCGCAGATAAAAGCAGTCTCAGGCACAACAGTTTTATTCACTCCTTTTCCTTCCAAATCTTCCTTTTTGTTTACTGTATTTCTGACGCCCCAATGCTGATGCTTATAGATCTTGATACAGGTGGAGGAAAGCTCAGAATTACAGGGATGTAATTCTGAAGCTTATCTAAAACTTTTAGTCTAGGATAAAAGTTCACAAAGAATCTGGTAAAGCAATTATGAGAGCAAAGAAAGCATCTATAGGCTTTATGACCCTATTTTGGTTTGTAAACACAAAAGTTGGCCATGAGAAGTTGCAAGAGAATCTAATGATGCTGAAAGATATGTAATACCCTTGCAGATGAAATTCAGTGTTGATTTGTGTCAAGTAATGGAAGAAAGGGTAAGGGGGGGGGGGAATCAACCCTAACTAAACTAAAGAAAATTGGTCTGTTAATTACGTATTACCATTCAGTAAATATATCTTGGCATTTTTGTGCATAGTTCAAACAAATGTCAACTCAATGATCAGCAGTGGTCAAAAACGTAGATGGTGTATTAAAGAATTAGTAGGAAAAATTCAGTGAAAAAATCAGAAAATATCACTATGTCAGTCTAAATTCCACTGTGTATTCATGTTTTGAATACTTTGTATCTTTGATCTTATATATAGAAGATTGTTGAAGATGATAAAAAACGCCTAACAGTTGCTAGATAAAGAGAGGCTGAACAGATTGAAACATATAAACCCATAAATACCATACAGAAAGTGAATAAGGAACAACTGTTTGTTATTTCTCACAGGATGAGACCTGTAGGGCAGCAACTGAAATGATCACATACAGTTTGAAGAATACACAAGAAAGAAAATTGTTGCCCAGCAGAAACACTGCCATTCTTGCATTGCTACAGTGTGATATGGACCTTGAAAGCTAAAAAAGGCTCAAAAATATATTCATGAAAAAAAAGAATCATTCAAAATAAGGATGCAGATATAAACTTTGGTTTAGGAAGTCTCTGAATTGTGTTTTGCCTGAGGTGGAAGTATGCAGTGGGGAAAACTTCACTGTGTTATTTCCTGTTCATTTCTTGTTTTCTCTAAGCCTCTGCTGTTGGTTCCTGTCAGAATCATGTAACTCAGTGAGAGATTTGTTCTGCTCATCTTGTGATACTGAAAGAGCTGAAAGAAAACTATGAACCCATTTCAATTAACACTTTTGAGTGATTTGGCTTCCTACTCACCTGAGAACAGAGAGGAGGCCCTCATCATGGTTCCTGCTTATTCAGGGACATGCAGGATGCTGAGTACAGTTTCCTTGGGAAAGAAACTCAAATTGTGCATGATGAAGTCGGTTGCCTTCTTTAATTTTTGCTCAGTAGCCTCTTCTGAGAGATGGCTAAGAGGTTTAGTACCCTATAAAAGAAAAGCAAATGGTGAGTTATTGGAGGCCAGACACCTTCTTCTTCAGATCAAAGCTTTGACAAACTATGCTGCTCCAGGCCAGGTGACTGGTTAAAAGTTCATAATGAGAGGCAATGACAGTGAAATCTAAATACTGCATCACGGTGAGGGCAGCGGTAGATTGGGAGCTGTTGGCTCAGAGAGAAGAAATCACCTTCAGGACAGGAACAAATATTGCCCTGTGACTGTTGCAGTTACTTTTCATACTTTGCTTTGGAAAAGATGAGCTTTTAGCTAGGAATGTTTTCAGCTGCAGGAAAACAATTGGGAATATTATTTTCTGTTTGAGAGCTGGATAGAAACTAATGGACCGAGATGAGCCGTGAGGGTAACACTGCTTTGCCCAGAGGATACTGTCTTCAAGGACAGTAAGAAAAAACAATTTTTAAGACATGAAAAAGACGAGAGGAGTGTAAAGATTCCCTGAGACATAAAGTAGAATATCAGGGGTGTTCCAAATGGAAACATGCTCATGTTAAATAAAAGGGTTGGTATAGGTGGCATCATAATTTCTGTACGTGAGAAAATCTGAGGAGGTATTTAAGGATAAACTTAGAGATAAGTAGCACCTAAGAAGAAAAAAAATTCACTCATTTTATCTCTTTAAGAACTTAAATCCAAAGGCAGTCCTGTCACATTTAGCTTTGCTAGTATTCACTACATTTGTTTTGCCATTAATGAAAATATTTTCTGTTTTATTTATGAATTTTTATAATTGAAGATTAGTTTGGCAGACTCAGATGCACTTAGTGCTTAGTTCATTTTAAAAAAGCTGAAATAATTACTTAGAGATGAAGAGATTTTACTATGCATATTTGTTTACTATGAAGTCTTGGAACAGCAACACAGATGTTGGAACAAATAGTTCGAACTCATCACTGAAAAGATTAGCTCAGCAGTTAAAGTTTGTTGAAATAACTTAATTCTTGGAATAATAAGATATAACATTCTGCAGAGATCAGCAGATTAATGACCCACTAATTAACTAAATGACCCGTAGCTGTTATATTAATATTCCTCATCAAAGAAGAAATATTTCCATCCAGCGGAATCATAAAGTAAGATTTGCATATTTGTTCCTGTGAAAAAATAGCAATTTCTCTGCTTGTTTTGTTCTGGACCAGTACTATTCAGCTATGAATTATCACTAGCTGTAATTCCCTGGGAGTCAGAACTCGAAGACTGAAAACAGCGTATACTGATTCAATGATATTTAAATGAATGATCCAAGTCACCCTGCTTCTGCACAAAATGCATCAAGCTTTTATGAGCCATGGAAAATTGGCCTCATGGATTGCCATTCTATAAATCTTGTAATTTAAATAATTTCCTTTGTAGGTGGTAAATGCATTTTTTTTTTTTTTTTACTTTTTAAGTGTGTGTTCATCTTTCTTTTTTTTTTCTATAAAACTGCTTCAGAGAGAGTAGTGCAGTCAGTAGCAGTGCAGCCTCAGTCATTTAGTACTCCACATACAGGCTTTAGAGCACCCCTGATTTTTCAACATTGAAAACATCCAAAGAGAGGAGACACTTAGGCATCACCTATTTGTTCATTCATTTAATTGTTGATACTGGCAGAGGTATTTTTTTATTGCCACTGTGCTAAGTGCTTTCACAGTGCACGTGTGTCTGCTTGGAGCTGTGGTAGGACCATCAAACCCCACAATGTAGCTATACACAGGTAAGGTTTTGTGAGCATTAAGAGAGCTGCAGAGCTAAAAAGTTACGTTCAAAGATGGTAAAAGGGTAGACGTCACTGGGAGCCATTTTCATAGATGGCAAGTGACAGTGAAGATAAACAGATCTGAGTTTTCTGTCAGGAAAAATAAATTTGGTGTAGTTTCCATTATCTTACTAAGATTTAGGCTTAAAGCCTAGCAAGGAATTCTCAGACTCCATATATGGAGACAAATTCGTTAAAACCATGGTATCAAAAAAGTAGATAATTATCACATAGTGATTTCTGAAAATGATCACCGTTTAACTAATCAAGCAACACTTTAGATACCACAATGGACGTCAGCTCTGCTGCTGGGAAAAAGTAACCAATTTCTTGCACAGAGTAGAATAATTGTCACTAAGAGCAGAGGAGGCACTTCCTTAATCCAAAAGAGTATAATGTTAAAGCAGCATAATTATATGGGGGCTGTTATGTATAGGGGAAAAGAATGACTAAGAAAGATGCTCTGCACAGAACAAGTGTGATTAAAAAAGCAATCAGGCACTAATGTACTGCACTGTTTTAAATGAGATTTAATACCTGGTTTATGATTTGTCTCATTTGTGCTCCCTTTGGAGAACCAAGAGAATGCAATTATTTTCCTGTAGCTGCCAAGTATACAACTCATACTGCTTAGGTGAAGTATGCTACCATAATTGTCCTAAATAATTTGAAAAGGGTGATTATTCAATATTTGCTTTCTAGTATCTATATTTTTAAAGCCATGTGGAACACACTGGTGATTTTTCCTCTGCAAGCAGGTATAACAGCCAGGAAAGTTGTCAGCATGTGTTCAAGGCTCTGGCCTCCCTGCAGGTCAGCGCAGTCATGATGTTTGATCCCTGCCGTGATGGAGGGTGACACTGGCTTTGGTTTCTGTACTATTAGCTTTCAGCAGTGTGGCAGTGGTGTAACAAATTGAGGTGAAGGTCTGGAGAGTAATTGTCACAGCACATATCTCATTTTGTATGAAAATTACTCTTCTTGTTTTTCAGTTCCTCTTTTCTGGGTCTGTATGACTAGATAAAATATAACTGTAAGGGCAATGTACATAATTCATCAAAGCAAAAGTTGTTTTAATATTAATTTCATATATTAATTTTTATGCATATTAATAAAAAATGTGAGTGTTTTAGTTGATTTTTACATGTCAAAACTTTGCCTTTGCTTTCAGAGTTAAGAGAATATCCTCTGTAAGAAGAAAATTTCATTACAGTTTGATTTTTGTACTTTTCTCTGCTTTAATATGTTGACATTTCACTGTGTCTCGCTTCTGTAATCCCTTAATCAAGGTATATATAATGATTTTAATTGCTGGCATAAATCCCTGTTGGTATCCATGGTACCATTTCTTTGCTCTTTTTCAGAATTCTTCCCACTGCTTTTTTGTTTCAGGTGATGTAGTTCTTACAACTCTACCCTGTATTTTATTTGCTGCTGCACTGGAGAACTGCTAGCATCCAACTTCATGATGTTTAACTTGTGTGTGAAGCCTGAACTTGTATCTTCTGCTGTCATCTCACACTGCAAACTAAGTCAGAGCACTTATCTCTGATCATGAGGGCTTTTGAGCAGTTTTATCTTTCCATTTGGTTATTCTTCCACGATATGCATGACATGTTAATAAATTTAATCTCATTTCATAATCCTCCATCTGCATGTCTAACTTTAATAGATTGTCCTACATTATTTAGCTGGTATTTGCAGTATTGGCTTGATTCTCAAACATGATTTTATGTCTTTTGAATATATTCACCTGATATAGAATTGATGAGAAGCTGAAACATTCATGTTCTTGGCTGTAAGTATTTTGCAAATACTCTGACAGAACAGGTAAAAATGTTGTCACCTAGCAACTAATAGCACTTTTTTCCATATATATATATGTATGATTTTTTTTTCTGGAATTGCCTAGATGATTTTCTCCCTTAATTTTCGCTTGCACTTTTTGTGAGAAAACGAGAATGTGTTCCAAAAAAGGTTTTTAAAAATGGAAAATTCAGCTGGCTGTTAAATTAGAGGGCTATGAAATATCCTCCAAGTTATTGCAGTCCATAAATCAGTGTCTGCCTTTTCCTCATATCTTTGAAACTGATGACTGTGAAAAAAATCCTTAGTGCGTTTTTCCTGTGTGGTATATGAGGCTACAGGAGAGCCAAATTAGCCTTCTTTTATAGTGCAGTGTGGTGGGGAACATTTTTTAGGGGCAGGGCATTGTCCAGTGCAGGATCAGTATGTTTATTCTTGTTCTGAAAACATCAGGCACTAAAAATTGAGTACAAAAAAGTTTGCCCACAATCTTATCTGGTTATATTATTACCTAAGAACAACCAGCAGAATGCACACTATGTTTCTTCGTCATTAATGCCAAAGAGTTTTGTGTCAATTCCCAATTACTCACTTTAGGAGCACTGGCAGAAAGAGCAGACATCACTCAAGGGGAAACCTGTCACTCTGCCCTTGCATTATCTAAGCAGTCAGATTCTTTAGGGGAAGGCACTAGAAATCCTGTCTGCACAACTTTTAATTAAATAAGTATTTCAAAGTTTTTTCCCAGTCCTAAATCATACCCTTGCCTGAATATCTGAAGCTTTGTTTGTTTGTTTGTTTTTTCTAATCTTAAGTAGGCCACTGCTGCCTTTGTTCTATAAATCCACCTGCCTTTTTCAAGTTGTGGTACTGATCTGCATAGGATAATTCTGATTTTAAAATAAATTTCTTTCAAATTTCCACATTAAATACATATTAAGTTACTCTTGAGTTAGTAGGAGACGAGTGTCTGCTTTTAAAATTAGAAGTATCTGATACACCTCTTCATTGTCTGTAATATTCATTTCTTCTCTCTGAAAACTTTCTTTTTAATGTCTTCTATATAAGGCATTTTTATATATTTTTCACCACTTCCATTGAAACTTTTTTTCAAGTAATAAGTGATTAGAACTGAACACATGATTATGAATGAAGCTATATGAAGGGCTTAAATAATGTCATAATATTGGAAGATGTTATCCATAGGTGTGTGTATATAGGTACATATTACCCACATCACCTAATACTCTGTTAATGATGTGGTTCACTGGCTCTTCACAAGATTGTTTTGGTGTTCTTGATAGCAATTTAGTCTGTTTGGACTCTTCCTAGGACTTTATATCATTACACAGAGATTACTATGCATTTTCTGTGCATTAGATTTGTTGTTTTGTACTGAAGAAGGAGCCCTTCTCCTCCCTCCTTTGGCCCTTGTGCTAAGTGATTTTCAGCTGAGTACAAATTTCCCGTTTCATTTTTTCCCCTTCTCTTGATCATTAATAAACCCCTCAAATGACATTAATTTATTATTAAAGCCATTCTCCTATGATGGGAAGCAATGCTTTGTTCTTACTGGAGATGAGAGATTCCACTTTTTTATTTGATTAGTTTGATGGGGTTTGTGTGTGTGTGTGTGTACTGTTTTATTTAAAACATTTATTTTCTTCTCTAGCATTTCTTTGCTGTGAAAAATTAAGACAAATCCCAACAAAGCATCAGGGCTGCCCCAGTGAAATTGCTCTCCTTTGAGAGAGAGCCTTCCCTCACCTTTGGCCTTTTACAACATTTGAACTCTGGGCTGTGCCTGGCTGAATATTCCTGCTAATTACCACAGATCTGCCCAGCTCTTCAGGCAGCACAAGAGTTACATGGCAGGACTGCAAAGGGCCCTGCTGAACAGAGATGCAGACATGCTTTTCCCCATATATAGAAGGCAAAAATCTGCAATACTTATTTACAGCTGTCAGTAGCAGCAGAATGTAGGAGCTGCTGTTAGCTAGTCCCATCTCTAGTCTTATATTCTTCTTTCTGGGAGGAGAGATATTCATCATTATGTTCCTTCCCTAATATAACTTTCAGAACCCTAAACATGCCACAGTTCCAGGTTAAATATCTGTGAACTTTTTAAAGAAATTTAGCATATAAATAAATGACAGGATATGGTTCATTAATAAATGTTTGTGAGGCTAAGCAACTCTTTTAATAGTTATAGAATAAGTGTTGCAGAATACAGATAAGTATTAAAATCAGCTTGATAGTTCCCTATGTAATCCCTGACTAGACTAGTGCTTTATGGCTGGACTTGTTTTCAGATGTGCTCCACTGGGCAGTTTAGGTTGCTTTTTCTGCTTTACTCTTTCTAATTTAGTCAAAGTTAGTCCAAAATCAAAAACTTGCTGCTAGATTGGTTTTGTTTGTTTCAACCCTCCACTTGTGCTAGTGGAGACTGTAACATCCCTTCTTCAGACTGTTATTTTAGATCAATCTACAACTAGCACAGCTTGTCTCTCTAGCTGAACAGATGTGTTTTAACAGGATGGAACTCTGCAGGATGATCCTGAAACTCTGCATTTTATGTAGCTCTTCTTGCTGCTAGTTTTTTACTGTGCCATCTGTATTGCCATCATACAGAAGCGAAGTCAATGGGGCATTAAGAACTTGCTGATGCTACTGTTTCTGCTTGGAGTTGAAAGAGAGATGCAACTTTGCTCGGCATTTTGATGACTTTGTCACTCTTAATCAAAGTCACAATATGGATTTCTGGGACAGTTTATGAGATCAATAGATGCACGGAGGGGAACTGTGTATTTGGGCCAGGAAAAGGAGGGAACCTGTACTTAAGATTTTAGAATTAGGCAACAGCTGCTAGTCTGTTCTGCTCCTGATACCAGGGCCTTCCCTCATGCAACATGGAACAAGAAGCTTTAGCTGCGTACATCCATACTGTGCATCCAACTGTTTTAGAAAGCGGGATTTTACTTATTTTTTTCTTCACATCTCCTAATTGTTAGTAACACAAGCAAACTTTCTCCCCACATCCAGCAGGCCTCAACAAACCAACAGACAAAAATCTAATCACCATCTGACATCTTTGAAAAAAGAGACAAGAACCAACTTTTGAGGCTTTGCTTTAGTATTCAGCCTCATGAAATCTTGACTACAGCCTATGCATTTGCTTGTTGCTGTGTGCTTGTCTCCTTGCCTGTAGTGGGGTGGAAGGGATCATGGTCCTGCTGAGTGGCACAACACACCTGTCATGGACTGAACTGCTGTTGCTAAGCAGTGATACTTCCTTTTTCCCTGTCTGCCCTGTTTAAGTGATTTAGGAAGCATGATGCAGCCTTGCTGTTTTCAGCTGATGTTAACAGACTGATAGAGAGTCCTCCCTTCTCTGCCAGTTAGCTCAAGCCAAAAGTCTACATCCCTCTTGCTTCCCTTGCAGAGAAGGTTTTGGTCTTTTTTCCACTTTGCTCAAAGTGGAAAAAAATGAACAGAGCACCAAATTCTGCTCCATTGTTTCAGATGCTTCAGGTCACCCCCGGGATTATATGGCTGGAAGACAGTGCAAAATTTAATTAAATGGCTTGAAGACACTCACTGGAGCGTTGCTGCCTTTTGCCTGTGTTCTGGTTTTATCTTGTTCCTGTGTACACATCAAAGTACTGCATTTCTTTCTTTTCATTGCTGCCTGAAACCAATAAAACAATATTTCCCTGAAGATAACGAAACAACTCTTGGAAGTAAAAAAAAAAATAAAATACACCCAATATCAGTGGTGTGTGATACTAATTTCCAGCGAAGTTGTTGCTACTTACTGTATGAACGTGTGCTAGGTGGAATCACACTGATAACTCAGGGAAAATAGCTCTGTGGGCTCAGGCAAGGCCAAGGCTCCAAATTTCAGTTACAGCAAAGCAAGCATAGCAAACCTCATGGTCCTATTTGTCCCATTTCTAAAATTTGTGGAGTGGTGCTTAGTCTGAGAATACTTTTTTCTCTGAAAATTCATAATATTACCATATACTTACATAAAATGCTCTTGGACGGAGGCAACAAAGGTGTAACAAGCAGAATAGGAAGACTTCAGTAATGTTGGGGGTCTTCTACTCTCCCCACAGTTGACTGGATTGCTTTTGTTTGGGCATCTTCACCCAGCAGCTACTTACTGGTGGTACTCACAGAAAGAGCTGGGGCTGCATATTGCTGAGCTGAGCACTGAAATGCTCACCCCTGTATGGGCACTCCAAGGATCTGTGTGGGCAGGGCCGTGATGGGTGTGCCTCCATCACCAGTTCAATGTGCTCATCTGGTGAATGTCACTTTCTGAAATGTCAATGTTTTCTCAGGGTTTTATGCCATTTCACATGTTCATTTCTCACTTGAGTTACTATTATTATCTCAACAATCTACCTTCTCTCCTGTTTTTTTTTTTATTTTTTTTATTTTATTTTTCTGTGTGGCTCAGCTTATGCCCTCTCCCACAGTCAAGTGACATTTTTCCAGCAGAGCTGAGCAAAGGCCACGCAGTTCTGATTTGCACAAATGGGCCTTCAGGCTCAGATATATTTGACTTGGCTGGGGCTGAGGGTTACAACATACTTCTGCTGCTTTCAGTTTCACATCTCTCTGAGTCATAACAGATGCTTGTTGAGGTATCTACAACAACTTGAGGCTGTCCTGGTACATTTTTACATTAAAAAATAATATACACAATTCTATATGAAAAACACAGAATACAGAAGGAATAGTTTGCTTTCACCAGGGTTGCAAATAAAAGATCAGTATTCTTTATAACATGTTGATTTGATTGAAACAGATAAATTTCTGCTAAAATATGTTGTATCATTCCTTATCTTAAAATTCAGGGTGAGTTCTGATTTAAGATATGTCTTAAACTATTGATATATAAGAGGATTTCTCCTCTAGTAAGAGCCCTTAGGCAATCTGAGCTATGTTGTTGTGTTAAATAACTCCCAGATACCCACGGGTGCTGTGGAAAATATTAAGCCCTTAACATGTTTCATTTACTCTTAATCTAAGTCCAAAATAAAAGTCGTAATTTACATACTTTTTTAATTAAATTCATTTTATAGGTTCTGGAATACAGCACAGTTGGAAGTGGCATTTTAGTGTATTTTGTGGACAACTGATCAGTACAAATTGTGGCAAATTGGTCCAGCACAGAACTACCCTCACCTGAAAAAGAAATAGTCTGGAAATCTCAATGAAGGTCAAATCCCATTTGGGCTGGCTGGGAATTACAGCAACATGTGATCATTTCAGCTTGAGAAGATTCTGCTTGGGTGAGATGGAAGCGAATAGCAATGTGACCTGCTTATGGTATTATTAACTAACCTGACTTTTACTCATGTAATCTAAAATCCTAGATTTAGGAACTAGGAATGTCTCAGTATATTTTCATTCCTGTAAAACATCTGAAGAAATCAGTGAAAGTAAACACACATACATATTAAATTAACACACTTTTGTTGCTAAGGTAACATATTTCAGATCTTCTCTGTGGGAATACTGCTCCACATGTAGCACAATTCACAAGTACTAAAGAAATCATTTTATGCAGCCATTTAGCAACATGAACAGTACATAGAGTTGAGGTATGTGAGTGGTTTAGCAAGAAATTCATATTCAGCACGAAGACTCTGACAGCTTTGTGACAGCTGGAATTTAGAGAGAATCATATTCATGAGTTGTGCTCTGTACTGAGGCAAAATGATAGCAGGAGACAACCTCCCTTTATTTGCTCCTCTCTTCTGCCCAAGTTCCCTTCACCTTTTACTGTATCATTCAACCACTGGCCAGGGCCTTATTACGAGTATAAAATGAGGTTAGCACTGCTGAGTTTTAGCAAACAAATGGTGCACTTCATTAAATGTGGTGCCTTGGCCAGGAGGATGGACTTGGGGAAGATATTTTGATATTCTCATAGCAACTGTGCAGAGAAAAATGGCTGAAATTTCAGGGTGTTACTTTCTTTAAAATCAGAATTCATATGTCATCCTTTGTATTTTTTTACTCTAATTGTACAGAATTTTATAAAGACTAAATTTCGCAGAATTTAGGAGGGAAAAGGAGGTCAAAAGGAATATACATGTGGCCTTAATGAGCTAGACCAAAGCAGAAAGTGCACATGTGCCTCTGACCAGAGAATGAAGAATTGAGGATATGTTTTCGGGAATAGACAAGTCCAATGTACCTTTTTCAGGTATATTTTATTTTCATTTTTATAGCTTCGGTACAGAGATTTAGTACTTTTTCTCCAGATTCAAGAAGAAACTCTGCCAGCCTGGCGAGTAAGGGGCTGGGGCTGGGGCTGGGGGGAGGATAGTCCATTATATCAGTATAATGGGGCCTTGTCAAAACATCAGCTGATGTGTAGCAATGTTTAAAATCACCCTTAGATTACATGTACTTTTTCAGTTCACCTGGTGATGAAGTCTTCTGGGAAAATATTACACCAGCACTATGAAATCCCTCTTTTTATTCGTAAATGGAGGACAATGGATCCTGAAAAATGGATGGCAACATCCGGGCAAGCCCAGTCTCCTGAACAGACTCTGTGTTGCTCCACCTCAGCCAATGACTGTGGTAGAAATACCATCTGTTTATTCACTGAACCTTGAATTATAGCAAATATCTTACTCTGGATCAAATTCTTTCCTGAATCATTGCATTTTACCTGAGCTTCCACAAAATGATCTGGACGTTTTCAAGTAACACCATTATTTCCATTATTACTTTCATTATAGTTGAATGTTATATGATTTCTATATCTTAAAATATGTGAAAATTACAAGACCTAATACACAGAAAGAGAGATTGTGAAGGACAGCACTTGATGAGGAGACCATTAAAACTGATATACTTGCATTATTGCTTCTTACTGCCCAGCAGATATAACTGTAGGTAACTGCTATAATTCAGCCTGATGTGTCTCTATGAATGTTTCTTCCCCGCCATTCTCCTTAGCACAGTAGTTTTTCTTCTTAAGTTACAATAAAACTTTGAAAGTAACATTGCAGATAAACTTAGCAGCAGAAATTGTTTGCTGCTTGTTAATTTACAGTCTTGAAATGATGGTAGGTAGAGCTTAACGCAGATGTGGTGCAACTGTGGAGAATAAATGGAGCATGAATAGAAGGTAGGGCCTGGTTTTGATTAGATTTGTACTTCTATAAATCTAGAACATTTTCTTTCATTTGGCTGGCAGAAGACTAAAATCTGCCCGGCATGGTGTTTTTTTAATTTGTATTCTAACCAGGTAATTGGACACTTTCTTGACAGAAACAGTGGTAAGACTTCTTATTTGCATGCTGAGATTGTTTTTCAAACACTGTAACTATTTATCAAAGCAAAAAATATGGCAAATAAGGCACTAATGAAGATGACCACTAGCAAGGCACCTAAGGACTATGATATTTTTAGTGGATATAATGTGGAAAAAGAGAAAAGAAGTATTTGGAAGAATTGGGAAAATTTTTAGAAAACTGTTTCCTGCTAGTAACATCACTGAAGACGGATAGAAAACTGCTGAGGAAGGAAGGCATTCTGGCATATCCTTAAAGGATAGCTAGGTTGCCTATGTCAGAAATTCATTCTTAAATAACTTTGAGTTCTCAGAATGTACATTCTTGTAACATGATTTCATTATGCTATGGTCTACCAAACCCAAGACATTTCATATGAGTATGTAAAACTGTGAGGGGGAAAGCTTTGAAGAAAACATGTCTAGTTTTTGTTTTTCTACAGTTGTCTATTAAAACACTCACACCATCTCAATTTCCTCTTTGCATATATTAATTAGTGTTTGTCTCACCTAAATAAAGTTTCCTAATTGGGCTGTCACTGTGCACCAGAACTAAGGGTCCAGGAACCATCTACCCTGAGAGATCAGGCGTGAGCAGTAAGGCTGTCAAAGGTTCACAAGAGCCAGTCTTTGTGTGGCAGTTATTAAAGCCAAATTCTCTACTTCTGTATCTCTGATTATACCACTGGAGTTGTTCGATACATATCTGTGTGCTCTCCTTGGGAAACTACGTAGAAATTAGTAGAGATCTTTGTATTATAGGAATAAACCTATTAGGTTTCTTCCTATTAAATGTGACTATCATGTTTAATCCCTCCCAGGAGATCAGGGATAAAACAGTTGATTCATTTTAAATGTCTATTTGTTAAGGCTAGTTGGGTAGAGGAGTGCAGCATCATCGCTTCAGAAGAGGTTTGGACAAAGATAGCAGGCAAAGCTGTCTCAGTTGCATCTGCTTGTTCTGGGGTGAAGTGTAATGACTGGCAAACTATGGAGAAAAATTGATACCTTCAACAGTATAGAAAAATTTTGCTGTTTCTCCTTCATTGGTATTTTATATCTCTCTCCTATTTATGCATCTCTCTTCCATTTCTGACAGATAAAAGCATAACACTGTGGAAAAGAGTCACCAGGCTGGATCAGTAGATGTGTACTATGTTTTGGACTCATACTGTGTTTTCTGATCGTATGGATTTGGTTAGGACAGTCTGAGAATCAGAGAGTTTTCATCTGTTAATAATCTGAGTTCAACACAGTTCTTCAAAGTCTGGTGTGCTCAGCTCAGCCTGGGCTCACACAGGCTCACACACAGCTGCATTGGTGCTCTGGTTGTCACACCAGCTTCCCAGGCACAGAGGACACGACCTTCTGATAAACCTGTGAAGGTCTGAAAACCTAAGGAATGAAGGGAGAGAATCTGAAATGGTCTTTGCTTGGGGCATGGAAGATTCAGAGAGTTCATTGTTCCCACATTCCTGATTTTGTTTAAGACATTATCATACCAAATTTGTGTAGCAGTGTCTCCTTTGGTGCTGGACAGAAGGCTTTGGGGTGACCTAATTGTGGCTTTCTAGTACCTAAGAGAACCTGCAGGAAAGATGGGGCAAGACTGTTTACAAGGGCAAGTAGTGACAGGAAAAGGGGGAATGGGTTTAAATTGAAAGAGAGTAGGTTTAGGTTAGATATTGGGAGAAAATTCTTTACTATGAGGGTGGTGAGGCACTGGAACAGGTTGCCCAGGGAAATTGTGGATGTCCCACCCCTAGAAGTGTTCAAGGTCAGGTTGGATGGGGCTCTGAGCAACCTGGTCTAGTAGAAGGTGTCCCGGTCAACAGCAGGGGGGTTGGAACTAGATGATCTTCCAGGTCCTTTTCCAACCCAAACCACTCTATGATTCTATGGAAGCCTGCTAGCCACTTAGCAGGTCTTTATAAAAGGTAAGTATTGATCTACAGAGAAGATCTACTGATGGTGTTGATCACCAGTTTAACCACTGTGTTTTGCAGATGCTGAATTCCTTCTGTAATGAGAATATGAGTCATGTGAGAAATCCTCAGTTGGGAGGATGGTGAGGAGTCCGTCAGCTTGTCAGTTGAACCATCCAAGGCAAGAGATTCCCTTAAACATGATCTAATTCATCAGCAACTTATTTCCTTTTAATTCTGTATGCCTGTATCTTTATCATAATTTTCGTTTTGCATTATCTTGTTTTGAATTTGGATGTTGCTTGTTTCATAACCTACCTTGAGTTAAAGACAATTTAAAATAATTCACCTGTCACGGATCTGACATTCCTTAAAATCTATTGGGAAATATTATCAAGGGCTCACATGCCCACATTGTTGCAAATATCAGAAATATGTAATTCTATGTAAGTAGCAGGTTCCAGTAGCAAGTTCTCCAGTGGTTCCTATTAGTCAGAGATATTTTGACAGACAATAAGGCAGTGGGGCCTGAAACAAGTGCTGATTCTCATGTTCCCTTTCTGGACTGTTCGCTGAGACCTGAACTGCTGCTTTTGGGAAAACAGAACTCCAAATGGACTTTGCACAAGGGACCCTGTCCTTTGCAGGTGGCACCCAGCAGTCATGAGTAAATTGTGTCTGCTGGCCTTGACAAATCCTTGTCTGCAGCCATCACTGTACAGACTGTATGCATATGAGTTTCAAAACATGAAAATCCTATATAATTCATTTAAGGAAAGGGAGGGATTGCCCAGACAAGGGACAACTCAAGAAACTCTCTCTATAGGTTTTGTGTCACTGGTATTGTCATATGAATTTCTGCTGTTGTTTAATATGAAAAAGCAAATGGAGCCATGAAAGGATGGGGGAGAAGGGATTTAAAAACAGCACCAGGAAGGCAAATGTTTCTCTTTCTGTCTGTAGCCTGTCTGTCTAACAAATCTCCTTCCCAAGCAATTCTACATAAAGTGGGTGGCACGTACAACCAAAGGCTCAGCAAGGCGCTTTTGCAGCTGTTGGTATTGAGGATGCAGCTGCTTGATTTTATAATTTCCAACACCCTTCTTCAGAGAGTCTCTTGCTGTCTAAAGAGATATGGGAAGTCATTAGCCAGCTTTTATTCTTCGAAACACAATACAGAGGACAGAATTGGCTGGGATTGTAATTTTACAGCCCTATAACGGAATCAGTTCTAAAAGTTAGCTCTTACATGCTTAATCTCTGGATTTATAAAGATGAAATGTAAAGAATTTTTTCTTTTGGACTTATATTCTAAAGATATAACTCATGATTTCCCAGAACAGAGGGTCAGTTATCAGCAATAGGTGTTCTTTGATCACTTGTTTGCCTGTGTGTTCTTATCTCAAATATATATATAGTCCAGGCTCTAAAGTGCAGGGCACTGCCTTGTTTGTGTAGCACATACAGGTATGCTTCCACCTTGTCCCTCCTATACTTTGTAAGGAGTGTGTCCATCCTCAGGTTTCCTTCAGCTCTAGAGCTCCATTAAAATGCAGTGATGCTGAGGGATAAGGATAGTGGATCACATGCCATTCTGCTAAGTCCCCCTTTTTAATTTGAGCGCTTGCCTGTGACTCTAACCCTGGGCAATCCTTTTACTCAGTGCCAGAATAATCAACTGAGTGGGATGTTTAGGACTGTTTTACTAGAGGCAGCATGATGCCAGCCTGCCTCTGTGGTACTGACTAAACAAGCAGGTGGCCACCTAGCAGGAACCATAAACCAAGGCAACACCCCCTAAACCTCTCTTCAGTTTGGATAGTCTGTTGCTGGATTTGCCTTTGTGCAGTCATAGAACACTTTAACACAAGCAGGCAACCAAACAGTTGCTGCTGTGCCTTGGGGTGCTTTGAGATTTCACAGAAAGTTGTTTCAGAAGATTCTAGGGGTTTGGTCAAAGACTGGACTTGATAATTTTGGAGGTCTTTTCCAACCTTAATGATTCTATGATTCTACAACTCCAAAGACATCTATCCAAGTTTGTGGCTTCTGCACAAAAGTGTCAGAGTGTCTCTGATGTTCAGTGTTTGTGGTGATTTTAGGCACTGGGCTCCAAGGAACACATGCAGGTCATATGAAAGTCAACTAAAATCTTAGAAGGAGAGGGAGGAGATGTAAGATGTGGATAAGGACAGGTTGTCACTGCCAGTTCCCTTCTCATCTTCTGGTCGTATGACATCTTTCCCCTAAGAATCATCTTTTGGGAGCAATGAAATGAACAGGAACTATGGTATTTGGAACCTAAAGGAGTGTCAGTAATATTGACTGCCAAAATGGGTTGAAAAAGGACAGGCTTTCAAAACCAAAATGCAATGCATTAACCCCACCTCAACAAGGCAGTGTCTTAGAGAAGCCAGCCATGGAGTGGAGAAGCCAGAACTATCTGGGGAGGAAGAGAGGAGTTACTGGGTAAAATGGGATTGAAATAAATCAGAGCTCTGGGAGGAATATGTGTAAATTCATGCACTCAGCTGTCTACAGCTGCTGAGAAAGTAAATGTATGTGAACTAATGAGTTTTGTATCCTGTCGATTTCCGCTGCATTCAGGGTCGAAAGGACAAAGATAATCTGAGACTAGATGCATTTTGCCAATTTTTTGACTCAGCAAGCCTTGAGAAGAATATCTGCAAGAGGTAAGCCCCAAATCTAAATCTTTGCCTTCCCAACCTGAGTATGCCAGCCCTGAACCCTGAGTAGATTCATCTGCTTTCTCAAAAGGAAGATTAGAATATGGAGGAGGTTTTTTGTTTTGTTTTGTGGTTTTTTGTTTGTTGGGTTTTTTTGTTTGATTGGGGTTTTTAATTTTATTTTTCAGTTTATCACTTGTTTACCTCAATTGAAATAGAAAATAACTGTGAGGATAATCATAGATGTCTGAAGTTTCATATCTACAGTTCTATGTAAACTGAGGGTTTTGTGGTTTTTTTATAGTTAACTAATGAAAGAAAAGCACATAAATACTACTTAATGCTTGTATCTTTTAATGTTTTGCTGAAAAATTAATTAAGAAGTCAAAAAGTGTTAGAATGTCCTATGGCAAGAGAGAAGGGAGATAGCTTTGGCAAGAGAGAAGGGTGATAGCTTTCTTAGAGTTTTCTTCAATTTATTATCTCTGCTTTATAGTATGAGGAAGTGGTAGAGAGTAGTGCATTATACACTGCAATGTTGTAATTTTACAGAGAGGAATGCTTGGGCAAATACCCAGTACAATATCTGGTATATTCTACCACAGTTAGAACAACACGTGGACATAATTGATATTCAATGTAATTATTGATTAATTCTGTTGAACCATCATAATAAAGTGGAAAAAGGTGACTAGAGACTATGTTAAGTGAGCAGTTTGACTTTATGAAAGACTGCTCCAATGTTAAAAATAACAAGTTACTAGTAGAAGCAGAGAGAAGACAGTTAAACAAGATGAACCAAATTAGATGAACTCACACAATATAATATAAAAATTGCAAATTAATAATAGTCTTAGAAGATTACCAGTTAGCACATGAAGAAAGGAGCTGAAGTCTGTGATGTCAAAAGAAAAAAAAAAAGCCAAACTATCATACAACTTTACTTACACAGGTGTAGTGCTGTGTAACGGGGCAGGAAGCTCAACCTCTGCCTGCATATGGGACTACTAAGAGGGTCACACACTTTGTGTTCATGGGGACAGTTTGAGTGATTTCAGCAATATTTAAGTGTGAAGCCAACAGGCTCAGTCTTGCTGAGGAACATTGACTACAATTTTCAGCCTAATATATCATGACAGATTATAGGGCAGCAGCAGAGGGAGAGCAAAGATGTGTAATGAGGCTGGGAGTACAGAAAACAGACATCACTGGTAGCTGCTTAATTACATTTTGCCAGTTTTCACTATAAAATCTGTCACTTCTCACTTTTTCAGATGATTGTTAGGGGTGTTGAGGGGCCCGAAGGTATTTTTTGTGAAGAATGAAAAGAAAGGAGGAGAGAAGTGGAGGGGAGTGAAGGCAGCTAGCATGTAGGAAGCTGCTTGCTGTGGCATGTGCTAATGCTGTGCCGAGAGGTTGTGCTGACTGGGGTGTGGCAGGGCTTGCCAGGAAAGGGGGCTCAAGCTGTGGGTACCCACGGGGAGTGGAGATGGGACACATGGGAAATGTTAAGGTAGGGGTGGTTCTCTGAGAAACCAGTAAGAAAAGAAAGGCAAGTTGAATGTGAGACACTTGGTCTTTCCCTAGTGGGAAGTAGTTCCTGCTTTCCTGATGGATGCTGTAAATTGTTTTGTCTCCCTGGAGAGAATTTGTGTCAATACAGGTCAAAAGTGCCAAGGTCCTTCTTTTAAGGCTCTAATTTTGGGGAAGAAAATAGTTATCAAAAATGACTGAATCCTCTGTGGCGGTCTATCTCCTGTCAAAGTCTGGGTTTGTGCACTGGGATGTCTCATCACACAGAAAAGGTGGCATCACCTTTTATTTATTACATGGCTTTAATAAGGGTAAAAAAAACCCCTCAACTGATCTAGGGGATTACAAAAATAGAAAAAAAAATAGAAAAAATCCCTCAAACATTTTTCTAGTTTGGCTGTACTCTCCTTGCTATTACTTAATTTCCTACTCATCTCCTCTTTTGTCAGCTCTGCTCATGGGATAGGAACTGTGTGTACTTAGCCTTGTTTCCGAAGAAAATGAAAACTCTGTGTGTGGATATAACTGTCCCTCTCTATATTTTTAGAAATTATGGTGAATATTTGCTCAATACAATAAAAAAATAAAATATCAATTCCTAAAATTTCAACAAAATTTGATATCTGGAAAGAAACCCTCCTATTATCCTAGTCAAGAAAATAAACTCACCCTTTATTAGATAATTTATATTTTCATGCTTGCATTTCTTCTCAGAAAGGAGGCAGAGTAAAATGGCCAAATCCTTTTTACTTGAACAGCAGTAGAGTGCAAAGCATTATAAAGGAAAATTTGAGAAATTGCTTTATTTTCTAAAGGAACTATCCATAGGTCACAAGGACAGCATGTTTGCCTCAGAAAGCCTAGAAAAACAACAGCATTGTTTAGAAGGCAGCTGTATCATGAATTGAGAGAGCTTATCAAGTTCACAGTCTGCCTGAGAACTGACACTAGTACCTAACCTGAACAGGATCAGACTGTGCAATTGGTACTTTATAGCAACCAAAAGTAAAGGAAGAGATTGAGTTGCTGAGAGAGAACTGGACTTGTAGAACAGGAATCTTTAAGGGCATGAATTGCTGTGCAGAACATACTGAACTCCCTTACACTGAAGCACGAGTAACCTTCAGAATTCATTCAGGGTAGACAGATGTAGGTGCATGAGCCAAACTGGATAAACTGGATGCTGTAAAAGCAAAACAGAAGGTGTTTAAACTCCCTAAGCCTCAGGAAAAAAAAAAAAAAAAAAAAGAAATATGTTAAGGCATAACACACTGGTTGCATATTATCCCTCAGAGCTATGTGCTTGCCTAGCGATGTGTGGGATTGCGATGTGTGGAGCAAACACCCCGGCAGCATGATACTGTGATAGGAGTCAGCAAAGACAGTAGTGAATTGTTGGATCATGACTCTGTGAAGGAGTTTCTAGAAGCTGTCACAAGCGCGCACTGCCAACAAGCCAGCAGGGCATGGCAGTACTGTTTGGGGGTACTAGCACAGGGTGATGATGTCTAGTTGTGTGGTGTTTCAGGGTACAGAGTGATGCTTAGCTGTGTTCCAGTCAGGTTAAGGTGTTGAAGGAATACAAAGTAATGGGACAAATACTTTGTTTTACGTGTTTGGAAAAAATACCACTTGCTAAACATCTCTGGGGCTTCTGATGAAGGTGAAAAACTGTGCCATGAAGATCCATTTACTGTTGCATGAGCATCAGGGGAAATGAGGCTTACCCTGTAAATGCTAAGTAAGGCAAGAGGAGGACTGCAACTCATCATGGAAACAACAGACAGTCCTAAATGACTGTATCCCACTTTAGGGCTAAAGGCAGCTGTCCTCTACCTCCTGCTTTCTGACTGCCTGTGTCACAACCTTAGTGATGCTGACAGTGAGACAAAAAAAGAGCTAGAGCTGGTAACAAGAGAGTAAGCAGTGGCAATTGGTGGTTTGCCTTTGGAGCACTGACTCTGATCCAGGTGACACGCTTGAGTTTTCAACACCTGGCTCAGTGCATCTCTATCACAACACTCCTATTGCACTTTGTTGTCATTCTCAGTTAGGAGCCAACAATACATGCCTCACACATGATTATTTGTCACATCAGAAGAATTTACCTGTCCAAGTTTAGCTCCATCATCATTCATAGCCTCTCTAAGGACAGCCAGTCTCCCATCCAGGTTGCCTTAAGCTGACAGGTTGCTCATCCTCAGTTGCTCATCCTTCAGATAAATTCAGTAAATTAGACAGCAGGCTTTTGGGTGGAAGGTTTCTGAGGTCTGCAGGCAACATTGGCCAGATGGGAAGAAAACTGGTTAATGGTTGAATAGCATATGCTGCAGCTTCAGGGCCTGACTTATTGGTATCTGCTCAGAATCACTCAATAATCACACCTCCAGGTGAGGGACAGAAATCCTCTCCTCTTTGTTACTTAGGCCCTGCTGACAGTACTCTTCATCTTCCAAGAAATTACTTCAGTAACACCACTGAGGGGAGCAGTGACCTGTGGTGTTTGCTTCTACAGAGCTGCTCTTTGCTGTACCCTGGTCTAAGTTGCAAGGCTGTGTCAAAGCTAAGCTGGGATACCCAGCAGCTACCCTTTTTTTTAAAAAAAAAAAAAAAAAAGCAGATTTAGCAGATGAATGTGTAAAAGCTGTGTATTTACATTTGCAAGAGAAAATATTAATTGAATATTCAGAATGAGAGGAAATGGCCTCAAGTTGTGTGAGGGGTGGTTTAGATTAGATAATATTAGGAATTTTTTTTTCATGGAGGGGATCAGGGGACAGGCTGTCCAGGGAAGTGGTGGAGTCGCCATCACTGGAAGTGTTCAAAAAACATGTGGATATGGCACTTGAGGACATGACATAATGGTGAAGATGGTGGTGGTGCTGGGTTGAGAGTTGAACTTGCTTATCTTGAAAGTCTTTTTTAACTTTAGCCATTCTGTGAT
This sequence comes from Chiroxiphia lanceolata, assembly GCF_009829145.1. Classification (NCBI taxonomy): domain Eukaryota; kingdom Metazoa; phylum Chordata; class Aves; order Passeriformes; family Pipridae; genus Chiroxiphia; species Chiroxiphia lanceolata. The sequence continues at coordinate 10,673,310 of NC_045640.1, forward strand.
TTTGTGATTGGTGAAAACAGTAAATATGTCAAGAATCACAAACTGGGCAAAGAAGTAGCCAAAGGAAGTACCATGTTTGAGGATTATTTCATAATCCCATTCATTTCCTGTTGAAAGGTGAGATTTGTCATGGCCGTTTCCCAGTCTTGCAAGACAAGGCATTCAAAGCCTCACTATCTTTACCATCTGGAAGTTATTTAAATATATAACTTTTTTCACACCTTATCCAAAAGGGACTTAGACAATGCTTGTGCTGCAACACTACTGCAGTGCCACTTCTCTGGTTTTCTCACATCTAAACAGCCCCAGTGCTTTACAGATTTATTCAAGGGGAAATTTTTTCCATGTTTTTTTTTTGTTTCCCATTGCTATCCTCTGGACTCTCTCCAGTGGATTCTTACCCATCAGTTGTTTCAGGCTGAGCAGCGTGAAGGATTACTGCCTCTGCCATGCAAGTTGCAGTTCTGGTTTTACATTTCACTATCATGCCTGATGTTCCTGACTTGTCTATCACGAGCCAAACTCTCCATGAACTTGATATGAGGAGCCTTGGCATGACTATAATAAACTGGTGATCTAACAGAAGCCACATGTTCATCAAAACTGGGGCTTGAAATAATATATGTAGAATCAAAATATAGGAAAGCTTTCAAAATCTCTGTTAGACCATTTAAGGAAAAGTCCAATTAGCAATCCATCCTTCAAGCAGGAAGAAAGAGCAGAATTGAGAAGACAATGCCTTACCTCAATTACATTGCAGAAGAAAGGTAATGACAATGTTTTCTTTCATTTAATAATGCAGAGGTGGATAAAAAAAGCAGAGTAAAAAATCCCTGAAGAAGTTTTGGAGTATTTGCCACATTTTCCAATTTTATTTCAGTTCACTCTAACATTAATATACTATATTTCTTTGGACTAAGGACATGGAGATGAAAATGGGGTTTGCAAAGATGGGTCCTTTGAAACCCCTTTTGAAGTGAAAGGAAAATTAGATAACTTTCATGCATATATTGTCACCTTATATTGAGATCCTTGTTTCATAAAGGGAAACCTACATCTTGGAAGCTGTCTTAAAAATCAGATTTTCTTAAATATCCCAGAGGAGTCTCTTCAAAGTGCTTTTCTGGCTCAGAGCTCTTCAGTTTTTGAAATTAATACCAAGAAGCATTCAGCAGATGGACAGTCAAAGAACAGTTCAAACAATGCAGTGATCAATCTTGTTTCACTCAGATATCACCTGTGCAAAGAGCAATAATGACCCATGAACCCGAAATATGGCGAACAGTTCCCTGAGCTACAACACAGCGTGTATAGCAGAGGTGAAGAGGGCAGCCTGAGAAAGGTTTAGATCAGCTTGGTAATAATACTACCTTATCCCTGATTATGTTAGTGCTGTGGCTTCCCAGAACAAAGACATGGATTGCTCTGGGCTAACATAAAGAAAAGTCTGACATAAACTTGTTGGAGCAGCACATAAAGGTTCACAGTGCCAGTCCCTGCCACAGTCCTCTTTCAAAGGGCATAAATCTGAAATAGATATATAGAGGATAGAAAAGAAGGAAGGAAAGAAAGGAATCCAGTGTATGGCTCCAGCACCAGCCCTCACTCAATATCAGGCCAATGCAGATCTTTTCTAGGAGATGTGCTGCACATGATAACAGAATCATAGAATATGCTGAAATGGAAGGGACCCACAAGGATCATTGAGTCCCACCTTTCTGCCTGCACGGAACCATCCCCATGAATCACACCATGTGCTTGAGAGCATCATCCAAATGCTTCTTGAACTCTTGAACTTGGTCAGGCTTGGTGTTGTGACCACTGCCCTGTGGAGACTGCTCCAGTGCCCATCCACCCTCTGGGTGAAGAACCTTTTTCTAATGATGAATGAGATTGTGTGTTCAAACCCATGGTTTGCTGTCAGTGATTAACATTTACTTCCTTTTGTGCTTTTGTAGATCTCTATAAACTTTTCTCTGTTCCTTAAAGTATAAAGGACCCTTTAGGTCTTAATTGGCATTGAAATAGTGAAGTATGAAAATGGGTAGCACAGAACACTTAATTTGGCTGTGGAAAACCCCAGTAATGATGAAGGAGAATAGAGCAGCATAGCTTCTCTTAGAAATTGAGACCTTCTGTAGCATCTCTTAACCTCAGAATAAAAAAGGAAAATGCCTTCTACGGGTGTGCAGTGAAACACAAACATGAGCTAAAGCAGCTGATGTTATGTGGAGGAGCTGAATTCATAAAGTTATCTCTCAAAATGGTGATATTTCACTAAGTGCCTGCACATATGTCTAGCTCTTAAGCTCCTTGGATGAAGCATTTTCTTAGCTCAAAGACCATACTTGTGCTTAGTGTGTCCAACCCACATCATGAAATAACCATTAAGTAAGAAGCAATAACTGAGATAACATTCAGCTTTGTTTGTGATCTCCAAAAATAATATGACTGAGCTATTACAACAGCTGTAATGGGGAATTTAGGGGTGATACAGAATAGAATATTTTCTGCTCTGATGCCACAGTTATATCATCAGACAGTTTGTAATGTGCATCAGTTGTCACAACAGTGAAATCTTTTCCACTGTGGAGATAATTTCCTGCTCCGTTACTTCTATACAGCTTTCTGTTGCAATAAAGTTGAAGTTGTTATTATGTGGAAAATATGAAGAGTAGCTAATTATACTGGTCTAGCCATCCTGCAGGTGTTTTACATTGGTTTCTAGAGTCCAACTAACATGTAAAAAATGTGTGCATATCTTCTACTTATACTTCCAGCAAACATTTTTTGAAGTCACTCTTTCCTTTTAGGGCACAGAGCACAGCTGGTTTCATAGGATTTTAGTCTGATCTCATCTCTCCTCTTGTTTTTGGCTTTCCTGATGCTCACCCCACACTGGTCACTGACTCAAGAAATGTGAAACCAGTAGCTGAACTGCAATAACAGGTTCCAAACTCCTCTCCCAGCCCCTCAGATTTCCTCATGACATCAAAGTAATGGGTCAATACAATTCCTGTATCAAGGACTCTCTCCCATGGCTACCCTATCAAAAGCCATCCCTCCACAGCCTTCACTGTTGTCTCTGTGCTTCTTTGTTCCTCATGCACTGAACAACTCCCCTTCTCACAGCTTTTTTCTGTCTCACTGGCACCATGAATTCTACCATACCAACGCTTACAGATGTGGTTTATTTTGCACCTGTGAGTAATTTTTCTATATCAGCCTTCATTTTATAACCCTGTCATCACACTATCCAACATTTATTTTCACGTGCCAACATCACTCTGCTCTAGTTGAACATCACCAGATCACATCATGTGCCTACTGAAAACGCTTAGTATAGTAAAATGTTTGAACATTCCCATGAATAGTGCAAATATAAATTGTTGGACAGGTGAACTTCTGAAATTATATTGGGCAAACATTTTATTTTCTTGATAACTTTTTAAAATATTAAAATTTTACTCTGAGTTTTAGCATGAATTTGTTGAAGACTCAGTTTCAGTATTCTTTCACAGAAGAGGATCATAAGCTATAAGGTTATATTGTTTGCATAAGTATTATAGCTAAAATTTAAAGAAAAAATCATCCAAAGTGGTCTCTCTGGAAAACACAGAATTGAGCTGTTGAACAGCTATTGCCCAGGGCTCATTTAAAAAGTTTTAGAGGCTTAAATGGCTTTGTTTGTTGTCATCGTGGGTCTTAATTTTTTCTCATGCCTCTTTGTACCATGCACAGGGAACTGTAACAACAGAATTTCAAATCAAATGGCATCATTTATAACTCTGGTAAAGCAGATTGATTGGCAATACTGGAAAGAAAAACTGTAAAGTGAAATAGTTGGAATATCTCATCCTCAGCTCTTCCTAAGACACTACAATTAGAAAATCAGAGAACTTGCAGTGTTTTAGGGCAGAGACTGAGAAGAGATATTAGCAAGTTTGCCATTGCTTGACATCAATCTAGGAAGTGCAGTGAGAATTTTTTCACGCCATCAAAAGAGTGATTACTGATTTTTTCATCACTTTGTTTATTGTTTCTCAGTTAATAAAGGGATGACATCAGTATGATGAAATAACAGTTTCCAACCACTGCATAAATCTTGAAATCATGGAATCTCTTATAAAGCAGGAGACTACAGCCTTGTAACAAGTTTCCCTCATCAATAACTCTGTTTCTCCTGAGACAGCCAGTTGCTAGTTTTGGCTGAAGTAGGTAGACTTGCCATGTCATTGTTCCTGAGAACTGTCTGGGAGAGGAGGAAAAATGTCCGTTCCCACTGTTCACAGTACACAGGACAAAAAGGAGAGTGCTTAATTTTCCTTAGGAATTTCTTGGACTGTTTACAGCAGACATTAGGAAAACTTTTCTAGTGATAATGCCTGCCCAAGGGAGGAATAGATTGTATTGGGAGGAGAGAAGTGTTGTCTCTGTTATTGGGAATTACACTAGAATTCTAGAATTCTGTTTGATTCTTGCTTGGGTCAAGGGTCAGACATGGATTATCAAGATGTAAAAAACAAGTAGATCACCATTTAAGAATTTTTCTGGTCCTGTTATTATTTATTTATTTTTATAAGCATTTTCCACCACCAATCCCGATTTGTTTTATGGGAATTTACAATTACATCTGCATTATTGAATGCAAGCTCCCTAATGTCCACCCGTGTAGAAATTCATGTAAGAACACAAGAGAATTTCAGACTGTCAAGACTCCTTGCATTATGAATAATTTTTTTAAAAACCCAACCCCTTACTGTCTGATATTTAAGGGCTCACAAAAATTTTTATTCAAATTGCAACTTTAAAGATAAATGTACTTTCATCACTAACTTACCTTTCGCCTCTGTGGAGTATCTTCATTGCTTGCATGACATATGGTCATTTTTTAGCAACGTGTCTGTCCAAGAAAAAATCCAAAATATAATGCATTTTAAATAGCTAATTTAGGTCAAAAAGGACAATAAGATCATTAAGTCCAATTGTTAATCAAACGCTGTAGAATCCAACGCTAAGCCATGTCTCTCAGTGTTACATCTACAAGTCTTTTAAATATCTGCAGGGATGGTGACTCAACCACTTCCCTGGGCAGCCTGTTCCAATGCTTGACAAACCTTTCTATGACTAATATCCAATATAAACTTCCCCTGGTGCAACTTGAGGCCATCTTCTATTGTCCTGTTACTTGCTACTTGCAAGAAGAGACTGACACCCACCCAGCTACAGCCTCCATTCAGGTAATTGTAGAGAGTGATAGGGTCTTCCCTCAGCTTCTCTTTCTCCAGACTAAACACCCCTAGCTCCCTCAGCTGCTCCTCATGAGACTTGTGCTCCAGATCCTTCACCAGCTCTTTGGAGAGAAAAGATTGCTGTTTTGTTTATTTATTTAAATGGCAACTTTCTTTTTCTTTTGGACTTTTTTGTATACATACATATATACCACATTGTAGTTCACTCAAAATCTGAAAAAGAATTTAAAATCCTTGAAAGCAGATTTGTATTTATGAGATTGCTAGTTGTGACAGATTACCATTCACTCTAGAAATGGAAATTATGCTTGTATGATAATATGACAATATTAAGGGGACTATTATTAAGGGGACTATTACTGTAATCTTCTTTTTTTTTTTTTCTGTATGCTGGTTATGTGCTTATTCAGGTCTTTCATTCACCAGATCTGTGACTGTATAACTGACTTCAGTAGTTTGGTCCCAGATTTGCACAGATATGAGTCAGAAGAAATCGAGAGAATCTTTGAGATATAAAACTCAGTCTGAATACAATGAAAGAGGATCCACATTTTTTAACGTATTTGTCATTGATATTATCAATGTTGAGTATTTTTTAATTTCTGTAAAAATGTATCTGGAAAGACAGAAACAGATATATAAAAATAGGTATATATTTATATAATTTATATTTATATAATTATACTAATATAAAATATTCATGTCATTCCAATGGTGTGCTCATATTCTTTCTCTACCAGCGAACTGAGTCTATTTTATGGTGTTTTTCACAAACACGCCCCAGTCTTTTTTTTTTATACTTTGCATATGATTTTGCAAGACTCCTTGACTTTGATTGAAAAGCCATTTGATAAATAATGTAATTATCTTGTCCACTTCTGTATACCCCATTTACAACATAGCAGATCATTTGTCAGCACTTCATTAGCCAGACAGCCACGTGTCTTAAGTGAGCAAAGGAATATATTTTAGAATGTAAATATCGAAAGATAGGATTTTTTTACTGAGTTCAAACTACACGTAGTGTAGATGGGCATAGGTAGATGCATGGGTTAAAATCTGAAAAAGAAACATTTCTTTGAAATGTCCACTGATACAGGGGTCATGTCTCTGTTAATAACAGGCGGCATGACTCACGTTGTCTGCTGCAAATAATATATGTTGCAAATATAGTCTGTCTATTTATCTGCAAAGTCATTTTATGAATTGACCTTGAATGGTAGGACGATTGAAAAGTCTTCACTGTGAGGACAGAAGGAACAATTTTCAGTCTATGCTGTTTCCTGAAGCTACTTGCTTTCATGGCAAATTATTTCTGCTGTACGTGAGATCACTTCAGTCCCATTCTACTACCTGTTTGCATAAGATTATTTTCAAGGGGGGAGGGGGAATAGAATATGAAAGCAAAGGGAATTATAAAATAATTACAACATTATGACAAGTAATAAACCAACTGTTTATTTCTTGAATCAGTCTCCTTTTATTTTTAGATGTTAAATGTCTATCTACAAGTAAATATAAAGAAAATGGAAGACTTCAGAAGTCCAAAAGGAGGACGCTATTCTCACAATTGAGTTACTGGATGAAACTTTATAAAGGTCTTTTTGGCCTTTTATCACCAATACAGATGACCAAACATCCCTTTGCAAAATTTTGACTTTCCTCTGCAACCTGTTTTTTGAAGACAAGTAGCAGCAGAAGGAAATGCAAGCTGAAGCTAAAAGTCTCATTGTGGTTGCTTTCAATAACTGAACCCTTTTTTAGAATTTCCTTAACACAAGATGCAAGGAAATGTCTTAATGCCTCTCTGATTGCATCTCTGAAATATTATGTGGATTTGTGTTCAGTGGTAAAGGAGGTAATTTTCTAGACTCAAGGGAATCCTTTAATTTTTGCAAGCAGAAGTAGATGCTTGACACTCAAATATCAAATTTCTGAACTTGTAATGATGAACTAGACTATGGTACTTAAGTGACTTAGGAGCAAAATTTATTAAGTCTTCTGTAAGACTGTATTTTTTTTACTCATAATGGTTCAGTGTAAAATGCCAGGGTTTTGCGTCTGCAAATTCAGTTCTGCTCTCTCTCTCAAATTAATGTTGCTTTTCTCCCACCATATATTGAAACATTTCAATAACGTGCACATACCTGATGTTCTTACCTTATGTTTACTGCTTTATAGATGTCCTGTCACTTTCCATCACAATGATACAATGAAATTATCTATTCTCTATTATTTATATGCTACTGAAGATCAATATATTCCAGGAAAGATGCATATACATCTGCCTGCCTTTGAAATGTAAGAAAAAATTGATAGGTATTTGACACAAAGTGTTTTTGCTGAGCGTTTTGTCATGTCAATGCAAGCAATCTCTCTTGTTGCTTCTTAAACTTAAGTAAGTAATACTTATGTGTTTCTGTTGGCTTCTTTTTGGTAACACTGAAAGAAACAAGCCAGTATTGGTGAAAAAGAACTTTTACTGAACTTGGTTAAAAAAGTTGTCAGACCTCTGCGCTGCATGGAACGAGAACAGAGTGTTTCCAAGCCACAGGATAAGTTCCAAATTCCAGACACTTCATCTAGAAATATCTGTCTGTAGATACCTAAATCTTGACATCTCACCCTTAGGCCATGTACATCTTCTAGCTCCTGTTTTACTTCTGCCAGTCACACTGATGTATCTCAACTCTTTGTCACCTCCAACAACAGTGGACATCAAATTTTTAGATTAATTTAGGACAAGTGACTGAGATGTTTGGTAGCCTATGAAATGATATCCTCTACCTTTTTCAGTGCCCTTTAACAGTCCAACCCATGCCTGAATTCAATATGAACTGAAATGTAAGTAACAAGAAAATGAGGTTAAGTATGAGCGCGTATTTTAAGTTGTCTCCATCCTGTGGTTATATAAGCCTGTAGACATCTCATGATTTGGCCTAGAAGTTCCTTGTATCTTCTTTCAACCAACTGGTAGTGTGAGAAGTTTGTTCAGCTGATGCAGGAATGACTGACAGTGATGCTAGATTCAAACACAGAGCACAGCCCACAGAGAATTATAAAGTAGGGCATTTAGGTTATAGGCAGTCCTCTTTAATCTGTCAGGTTGTTTGTACAAATAGTTTCTTGTTTTCAGTACAGGAAACACACAGTTTAAAATCAGCCCTGGATGTATAGGACCAGGCAGCTGGTGGAACAGAGTTGAGTGTGAGTAGGCAACAGAGACCTGGCAATTGCATTGCTCAAGTTGGGTTAATTGCACAGCCTCAAAGAGTTGTGTCCCTCTTTGGCTAATCTGTGGGAATGAGACTTCCTAAATAGCCCTAATAAAACTGGATACCCTAAATCTGTTTTCAACTGAAATTGCCTTAACAAGACTCTCTTTTTGTTGTTGTTGTTGTTAATAAGCCTCTGGATGACACATTTAATGGTCTCAGGTATTTTTATATCTCGTAAAGATTATATGTATACCACCCGCATGACATCTGGAGGATGACGCAGGGAATTCAGTTGTAAATAAATCTTCCAAGTGTATGGATTACCTTATCGATATCAGTTATTTCAGTCCTTCATTTTAGTACAAAATGCACTTATTTATTTGTCTGTTTCTCCTGACTATCAAATTCTAACAATATCTTATCAAACACTTTAGCATAGCCTTAATATCTTTTGTTTGCATGGTTAAGTTTGAACAGTGATGTACTCACAATGGCTGCTTTGTACAAGATCTTGACACTAATTAAAAGTTTAATCAAATAGTGTAATTTTTTTTATTGTATTTGTGTGTATAATATAAGCTTGACTTTAAGTCTTACTTCCCACATGGCATAAGTTCTACAACCCCTTCGTAATTCAGTAGAACTGTGAGCTGCAGCAATAAGAATCCTACAAGAAAATAAATTAATATGAACTAAAGGTTTAAAGGACAGGAAACCCATCGAACATATACACTTTGGACAGCTGTGTTTCCTCCTCTCAATCTCTTTCATTATCCACTGTCTCTACTTACAAAATACCAATTGCTTGAGACTTTACCCCGTTCCTTAACACTGCTCACAAAACCCTGCATTAAGATCCACCGTGAGTTATAGGTTGGCATTTGGATTTATTGACAGCACAGGTGCACAACTGCTCTTTGACATAAGTGCCTTCTTTCTTGAAATTTCACTCCAGGACCTTAGTTTTTCTTCTTGGAGTTTGTTGGCTGAAAGAACCCTATGCTTCTTTCCAAGGCAAATTGAAGAGAGCAGAGCCGCTGAATTGACAGAATTTCAACTGATGAGGTGGTATTCTGACCACAAATATCTTGCTGAGCTCAAACAGGCATCCTAAATCGAACATAAAATTGGTCTCTATAGTCCAGGAATGGGAGTGTGACAATCAGAAGGTGAACCTTTATTACAGTGACTTAAAGATGTGCATATAAGTTCATGTCAACTCCACTTTTTCTAAAAAAGAGTTAGAAAATGGCAAACTAACAATTTTCTTGAAAAATCTTTTAAAAGCATGGATGGATTAAGATTATGCTTTTTTCAATATCCATATCAAAACACTTTAATTTCCTAGTGAGCTACTTTCTCCACTACAGAAATCTGATATAAATAATAGCTGCTGTAAACAGAGTTTTGAAATGATCAAAATAGAGAGTCTAGAACTATACAGAGTCACTTAACACTGTTCCTGCTTAGCGAACTCCTGATCCTACTTTCTTATGCTGAAAATGTCAAAACAAGATATTTCAACGCTGTCAAAAAGCTTTCTCCACTGTTTTCAAAACATATTTTTGCCTAAATTGATATCCTGCTTTTTAAAATTTTGATATAATAGTACTCATAAATTTATTCTAATGGTAAATTGCTTTGAGAAAATTTATCAGCATACTATGGAGGTTTTTAGGAAATGTTAAAACTAAACTAATATATTATCAACAATTATACTGCACTTAGTTGTGCAGGCTGACATTGCAGTCCTGAATATGTGTCATGAGACCAAGTGCCACTGTGAATTACACTTCTTAATCACATACATAACATTATTTCAAAGGTGAAATAACCTCTGACAGAATGACCTTCTTTAAAATAGGCATTTCAGTATGAATGCAGGTTTTGACCTCATATGGAGAAATGATGTGAAATCTTGTACAAATCCCACTTTAGATTCTTTTTACCCAGCTCAGAATCTGCTTTACCTATTTGGATATTGTAGAAACCTCTATTGTCTTGTAATATGTCAGTCCTTTGGGGAACTGCCTTCTTTGTGGTATAATGAATAAATTAATGGCATTTATACTGGGCAACTGTAAAGAAGTTTTTTAGGTTACTTAATTATTCTGCTGTAAACTGTGTTTACAGTCACAGGAATGTAGCTCTGAAATACTGGAGCTGTGTGCTGTTAATAGGTAAAAGTTTTAAAATTAACATTCTTAATTTTTGGCTGCAGCTTGTATACGAACATTTTTTAAGACATTGATATTTTACTATGAAGATTTTGGAACAGCACATTAATGAAATATCAGATACTTGAAAGTTCCAGATACTCAGAGTAAAAATTCTGGCTACTCATTTGGCCTGGAGAAGTCAGTTCTTGTTCTCTTCCTTGTGCAGTGATTTACATGGTTATAACAGGGCCTTATATTTCATCTCAGGTTTGCCTTGTATATCTGTGTAAGAGATACTGCAAATTCAGTAAGTCATCTTAACGCTTGGGCACGAGGAACATGCTCTGTTCTGCCTAATTTGGATGTAAATTTAATTGTGACTATAACCTTGCTGATAAAAGCTGGATCAAAAGGCAGTTTGACCATTAAATTTCCCGGGTTGGGGAAATTTTGTTGGGGTGCTTGGATTTTTCCAGCCTTGCAGTTTGAGGTATTCTGTTTTCATTAGACCAGGTTTATGAACATGGATGGAGACATATTGACAGCTGGGAAGGAGGACCTTTCACCCTGCAGCCGTGCCTGGGGATGGACATGCTGCAAGTACTCTGAAAGGAGCAAGAATTCTCTCTCGTTTCTTTTCCTTCTTATCTTCATCTGCTCCGTTTCTCCTTCTGTGTTCATAGCGCTGTATGTTTCTTCGCCCCATTTTTTACAGTTCTTCAGCAATCCTTTTGCCATTTTTTTGTCTGTTAAAGCTTTTCTTCCACATTTAACTCTCTATGCCTGCCACAATAGATAATTGGTGATAAGAGTCAAACGCGTATTTTGGAGTGTTGTTTTCTTCAAGAATCCCCTGCATGTTTTTACTGATCCCTATGGTGACAGAATTTTTCTGACACTGACTAGTGGCTCGTCTTTTATTCTTGTTCAAGCCAAACAGTCTTTATACTGACCTTGAAGTGCCTAGGTCAATGGAGGAAAATAAAAGAATCCTTTAGTCTTACACCCTATATCCCTGTAATTTAAATGCCCTCTAATTTTTACCTCATCCTTACTACTTAGGGCAAAGTTTAAAAGTCCAAGAATTCATAGACCCTATGTTTTGCATCAATAGAAAGAAAGAGAGGACAAAGAAAATCACTTTCTATCACTTAGGCAAACAGAAACAAAGAGACTGTGAAATGAACACAGGTAGCAAGGAAAACACCATGAATATTGATTCTTCTTTACTGTAGAAGCTGTTATAAACTGCTTTTTGGGTGAAAATATTAGTGAGTAACATGTCAAATATTTGTTAAATGAATAATTTGAAGTGAGGAGTAGCAGAAGGCTGTGTTTCCTGCAGAGGACACAGGCAGTGCTAACTAAATATATCTGAGAAATCCATTATCTTGCCTTCATGAGTAAAACCTTTCTCTACTGGCTAAGCCCTTAATGGATCTTTGCCATATTTGGATTAGTTCCATTGAAACTGAAACAAACAAAAAAATTCGGAACTCCTTGATAGTTAGCATGGTATCAGATGAGAGAAAAAAAGAATACAACACTTTTTTGAGTGAGCTCACGTTCTAGTCTGCAGCTTTAATAGAGATGATGGCTGTTAATTCTGAAAATAGGTGATGCTGAGATATCTGAAATTAACTCCCTACATGAAATGAGAGAAGGAATGGGTTTTGGTTGCAAGGACCTCTGTCCATTTTCTTATTACATCCTCAGGATGATGGTGGCATTTTCATTGCTCTTAATCTGGTTCAAAAATCACCTACCAAATGAAATTTTGCTTGCACCTTTTTCAGTTCAAATGTGCAAGGCATGGTTGCATAAATTTGCAACTTGTGTGCATGACATTTAACTAATTTTGGTGATTTTTGTGACACAGATATAAGGGCTAAAAATTTTTCTCCTTTAAACAAGGTAAGTTACGAGTGTCTTACTACCTCTACTTGAATGGCAGAGGATACTGTGGGGGTAATAACCCAAGGAACAAGACCTTTGGTAGAAGACATATTCAAATCTTCTCTCTTTATATTTTGAATATCTGAGTTGGTGAATATTCTATTTTTACAATGTGTGAATTTCCTTCTCATAAAAAAACCTCTGTTTTCAAACTCAGTGAGTTTTGCAGACTATGAATTTTTAATGAAATTGCATGAATTCTGGAATAACAGGATCTACTGTTATTATTGGTATTGGGAAATCATAGTGTCTCCTGCTGACTCAGATCATTAGACTGAAATTTTGTGTCTTTTTGTTAATAAATGTAACCTGATTTCTTCAGTGCAATTATCATCCATAGCATTATCTGCATAACATCACATCTATTCTCCTTGACTGTGCATTATAAGCTGTTTCTGCTCACATTCTCAGACAACATTGATATGGCCTTAGTAGGCAGCCTCTATATATAGTTTTCCATGATGTAGAAGTTCCATAGAGGAAGTTCCATATAACTGAACATATCCTTCTAACTTGGTTTTCAGACCTGCAACCCAGTTGATTTGGTCGTACAAAAAAAATTTCCGAAGATATTTTGTTCAGCACATTTCCCCAGACCAAAACGTTGAAAGCTTTGTGACATCAATGCTCTGAGAACTCAGCGTTCAGAAATTGCTATCAGTGAGGAGACAAGAAAACCTGAATATGATTGATGCAATGACAGTAAATTTTTCAATTTTTTCACATTGAAGAATAGTAATGACACCTGCATAGTATGCATTTATTTTATTTGAAGATGTACGACTTTTTTTTGTCATTCCAGATGTACCTCTTCAATCTCTCCCAAATCTGTGTTGGTTTCTACAGTCTTCTAAGTAACTCCATCATCACTTGCAGTGTTATATGGCAGCATGTAACTGAACTAGCAGGGCCTGGTTACTGTGTTGTCACCCCTCTCAACACGCTCATCGTGCTTTCCAGTAAGGAAAGGTGCAGGATTGAATTTTCTCGTGATAATAATTTTGAGCTGACTGGAATTGTGATCTTATAAGCCTATAATGTGTGGTGCAGGCCAACATGAGTGGGTGAATAATGCACAGTCATCTGTAAAGGCGGTTGCTCTACAGCCTTTGACTTTGCATTGTGTGTCTCTATGGTGAAAACACCATCTGGTAATTGAAAATGAATCTTCCATTGCGGTTGAATAAAAATGTTACTGCAGAAGTGTGATGAAATGGAAGCAGGTGGCAAATACAGCCTTATGCAGTACCAGTACAGTGAAATGTTGTGGCAGTCTGCTGTGATCAGGAACCCTCATCTCTAGGCCATGAAGCAGGATTCATAAATCTATCTGGACATCAGGATTTTTGCAATTACTTCCAAAGACGCTCATAACTTACAGTCTCAAAGGCTTTCATCTGATACAGTATGCAAATCTTTATTTTACTGCATACTTCACCTGACGTTATCCAGCTATAAAAAGGGGTTACTGCAGTCAGGTCTCAATGACATTGAGAGCTCAATTGTCCTTCAGAAAGAGTTTTCCAGCAAGCTCCTTAAGTGGGTAGCTGCCTATTTGTCTCCCAAGGATTTTTGCAGAGGTTGAGCACAGTGGAATGTGGAGGGTCACTTCCCTGGTTTTTGAAGCGGAGTGGGGAATATTGCTTGTATCATTAAACTTCCTGAAAATTGATCATTACCTGAAGCAGTAACATGACCATCTGCTGCCCACCATCCATGTATGAATTTATAGAAGCACCTGTGATGCCTTTTGACTCCTCTGGTAACCTTGTTTGGTGACTTTAAGAGTACAAATTTGCTGGGGTTGCTAGTGGCTGCTTTGGGACTTACAGCACTTTGTCAAAGCTGATAGACCGTTTAATAAACTGCTACAATGTTCACACAAGATTTTCTTTTCATCAGCCAACTGTATTTGACTCTCACTGCTGAGAAGTGGCTTGACATCCCTACCTTTAGAACTACAAACATTTTTTTAAGCCTTTGTAAAAGAACTGGATGTTTTTCTCATGCACAGCTTGCTGCTGATCTTCTGGGTTTTTTTACCTACCCTTTACATCTGAAGAGAGAAAGCTTTACTTGAACTTCTGTTTGGTTATTTGGCAAGAAATATGCTTTCCTGCTAATTTCATGCTATACATAATACATCTTTATAACGTCTATTTTTGTCAAAACAATCCAGATATTTCCACATGGCAAAGCCATCCACCTTTGCTATGACATTGTACACTGTGTCCTATGTCCCTGAGTCTTTTGCACTGGATTTTTTTTTTAAGAGCAACAACAAACTGGATTTGGGTTGTCTTTTGGCACATGCAACTTTAAATCATTCAATATTTAGTCTCTGAGTGGCTTTGACTCACTTGACAGCTGAATCCTTATGACTGAGGGCTAAACCCACCACCTATATCTTGCATGAGTGTTGTTAATCTGACATCATGACCATATTGTGCTGTAGTGATGCATCTAACAACACTGGATATTGGGTCGTGCCTGCAGTTGCATCATCTTGTGCTTGCAAACTTGCTTGCCAGCTGGCCCTCAACGCAATGTTAGAAACAAGACCACTTCCCTCTAGATGAAACCTCCCTAATCCAAAGAGTTTATCATTTTGTGCAATGAGCTTGATGGTACTCTTGAGATCCAATAATCTTTGATCTCAGCATGCCTTGTACCTCATGACAAAGCAATTATTATTCAAGGCAGCTATTTGCAACATTATCAGTTAGCTGGAAATGACTCAGTGGTCTCTGAATCCCGCAGTGAAGAAAACATTCCCCCCTAGCTACAACAACATTTGTGTTCTCAGCTGACTATCCATTAGCCAACTCCTGTTTTTTCCAGTTCCATTTTCCAGATAGGAGAACTTGCTTCTGGGTAAATACATTGATCATGTTTTGCCTTTCCCAACATGAAGGTACTTGATTCGTTTGAGGAAGGAAAGACCCCACTTTTGAGATGTTTTCATGCTGAAGC
Source organism: Chiroxiphia lanceolata (assembly GCF_009829145.1). Classification (NCBI taxonomy): domain Eukaryota; kingdom Metazoa; phylum Chordata; class Aves; order Passeriformes; family Pipridae; genus Chiroxiphia; species Chiroxiphia lanceolata. The sequence goes on from NC_045640.1 coordinate 10,688,868, forward strand.
ACTGTTAGCCCCTGGAGGTACATGCGAGGTATATCAGACGCATCACCAAAGGCACAAACACATACTACAAAGAGAAAACAGAGTGGGAACTCTAGTTTTCCAGCAGGAAGACCTTTTAAATCAGACTATAATTAGTTGTCTCCATACCACTGAGACTAGGACAAGAAGTAAAGAATTTAATTTATGGATATGGCAATTTAAATTAGATAATTTTATAACATCTAATTCTACAATACTATTTTTGTAACAATCGAGGTGTAATTTGAGTTACTGTAGTGAACCCTTTTCTGCAGTAATTCATGGGAAGGTTAAGAACTGGCTAACACAAATAGCACCGAGACAGTTTTTTCAGATGAGATCTTGAAATTGCTCTCTAGCATGGGATGGTGCCTTACATACTGCTAATAAAAGTCAACATGGGTCAACAAGGACCAATTGTAAGAAAACCATTCTGGAACTAACACAGAGAGAAGGTGCTGCAGGATAAGCAGGCAGGACACATTCTTCAGCCCTGAGCTCAGCAATGCTTGTGACTCAACCAAAGCATGATGGTACAAAAGCACCTGTATTCAGTGAAGTGCATTTTTTATGCTGAAATTGCACAGGCAGTCAGCTTTGAATGCCTCTGGCAGGTTGGATCAATGCTGAAGTAAAGAGTTTAGGTGTTGTGTGGCTGGGATGGATATTGTTTATCCCAAATAGCTTGAGGCTTTTTCTACAACACCCCATTTATTACTTATTTGCAATAATTAAGCTGGATTCTCAGTTCTGAACAGGCCAAAGAAATAGCTTCTCTTTCAAAGATCTTACAGGTTCAAAAAAGGTCAGGATAAAATTGTTTTTCCCATTAAGACATGCTTTTAGCACCTTTAGCCTGGAATTATGTATTTTATTCAAATGGAGTTGTGGGAAATAAAACAAAAAATATATTTTTGCTTTTAGTTTGGCACCAAATACTATTTAGACTATAAAATAAATGTGACAGGAAACATTGCTGATGTTTCTTATCTAAATGTGCGAGCACATTAGCACTGTTTGCATTTACTCTCAGTACACCTGCTGATTTACTCTGCTTGGAAACCACCACTTAAGTTAGTCAGTGATTTCAAATCGAATTATGCCCATCTAGTAGAAAATCACTAATCTGTTAACATGATAGTTTCTATGCCCTCCTGCAGCACTGGTAATTAATAAACTGATTTCTATCTCAGACTAGTTTTCAGTAAGTACAGCACGAGTGACATTTTATTGTCTAATTTCTAAAAGATAACTGAGGAAAAGATGAAGTCTTTATTGTAGCTATGATTTATACATCGAAGGTGAAAATCAAGATTATTTGGTGTTAGTTTGGAAGATATAAGAAATGAGGTCACTTCTGGAACTGTCTTATTTGAATGTTGCCAAATTTCCCAGCAAATATGAAAAGGATAGGATTCATCCAAGAGAAGGCAGGACTATCTTGGGTTTGTAAGGAAAATGCCAAACAGCACAGTTACAAATACAGAAATATGAAATATATTCCTTGGTGTGCTAAATATCAAAATACTTTCTAATTGGGTCAAGTTTCTTTTTGATAAGCTAACTTTCTTCCAATCTGCCATTAAATTTCTTTGTATTAGTCAATGTATATATCCTTCATGGAGATTGTCAAACATGAGTCCTGCTTGTCTTTAGCTTTCCAATACTTTGAGTACCTTTGTTTGGAGGATTGCAGAGAATCAAGAACTTACTTTTGTATAGCTACAATCTAATCAAGGATATATAATTATTAATATTTTTCCTTTTTCAGCCACTTTCTGTGAAAACTGTGCCTTTCGAAATTACTAAATCCAATATGGAAAAATCCACTTGCTTAACTTTGGTCAAAATTATGTTTTTGTCAGTGTACTTTGTGCAAAGGCCATGAGTAGTGTCTCTAAAAGTACAGGTACCAGTACAAAGTACACTACAGCTTGCATTATATTAGGGAAAAAAATAACCAAGGAATATAAAAATCTGCTTGCAATTAATGCAGTGAATGCATGTATTCTCAATAAATATACATGTCTGGGTTGTTCACTTGGTTATCCGTAGGATGAAAATCAAAGGAACTGTCCTGATGTAAGACTGCAGCAACAGGATAAAGCTTTAGGTACCTATGCCCTATGGCTTATGCTATTTTTTGCCAATACTCCTCAGCTCTCACTTTTACCATGAGTCTATTAAAAACTCTGTAGCAAGGAGAGACAATTTCTCTGCTGCAGTGAATTTGGTTTATGTGGCAAGGTTTTGGTAGTGGAGGGGCTACAAGGACGGCTTCTGTGAGTAGCTCCTAGAAGTTTCCCTGATATCTGACAGAGTCAACACCAGTTGGCTCCAAGATGGACCTGCCAGTGGCCAAGGCGGAGCCCATCAGTGACGGTGGTAGCATACCTGGGATAACAGAGCTAAGGGGAGGGAAAGTTACTGTGCAAGAGCAAATTGCACCTGGAGTAGAGAGGATTGAGAATATCTGAGATCAACAGCCCTGTAGACTCCAATGTCAGTGAAGAAGGAGAAGGAGGAGGTGCTCCAGGTGGGAGAGCTGAGATTCCCATGCAGCCTGTGGCGAAGACCATGATGAGTCAGGCTGTACCACTACAGCCCATAGAGGTCCATGGGGGACCAGATATCCACCTGCAACCCATGGGAATCCCATGCAAGAGCAGTCTCCTGGTAGGACCTGTGGTCCCATGCAGAGACGAGCCTATACTGGAACATGTTTCCAGGTAGGACCCGTGACCCCACAGAGGGACCACACTGGAGAAGTTTGTGAAGAACTGTAGCCTGTGGGAAGGACTAAGTTTGGAGAAGTTTATAGAGGACTGTCTCCTGTGGGAGGGACTCCACACTGGAGCAGGGCAAGAATGTAAGGAGTCCTGCCCCTGAGGAGGAAAGAGCAGCAGAGACAAAAGTGTGATGAATGGACTCAGACCCATTCCCCATCCCCCTGCACTGTTGGAGAAGAGTAGGGAGAGAAATGCAGAGTGAAGTTGAGCCCAGAAAGAACAGAGGGGTGAAGGTGTTCTATTTCTCATTATCCTACTCTGATTTGATTGAAAAAAATTAAACTAATTTCCCAGAGTTGAGTCTGTTTTGCCCATGACAGCAATTGCTGAGTGAGCTCTTCCTGTCCTTATCTCAACCCACAAGCCTTTAGATATGTTTTCTCTCCTCTGTCCAGATGAAGAGGGTAGTGATAGAGCAGCTTTGGTGGGCAGCTAGTGTTCAGTCAGGGTCAATCCACTACTTGAAGAAGTACTCCAAATCTGTGCTTTTTCCTGGTTTCTATCTCCCTTGCAGCTGTAGACCAGCTGCAGAGATGCTGCTACAACTCACTTGCATAAGAGTCCGAAGACCAGACATTCCCCTGACATCAGAGCTGAGCTCCTTCCTACCAGGCACATCTAAAGTGTGCCCCTTGTGTAGGGAGAATGAAAGTGGAGAATGCCCATCTTTTGGCTTTCTACAAAACAGCTTTTATTGCTTTTCATGCAATAACCTGAAGTATTTTCATTTACTTCTCAAGTTTTATAAATTTATGAGATCTGGAAAAGACCGAAGAACTTAAAAATGTGCTAAGTGGGTAAGTACCAGTAGATCATGTGGACCCTGCTTGTTGAGTACATTTAATCTTGGTTCTTGAGTAAAACTCACATGGATGATAGCGAATATGTCAGTTGGGACCCATGCACAATGCCCAGGCTGCCTTACATCAAGATATACATCAAGTTCCTCCCACCATAGCATTTGTTTCTATATTTCTGCAGTTGTAATTGTGTTTTCAGACATGAGCTCTCCAGTATTTGGGGCTGCTGGTCCCAGCTGTTATAATAGCAATCCTTGGTGTGGAGTCACTAAGCATTAACATATTCACAGAGCAACTAACAGCTTATTTCTGCTAATGCCTAAATGGAAGCAGATTTCTGAGGACCCAAGCATCCTCCAGTCAAGACCTTCAGTCCTTGTTTGCAGGAAGGATGTATAACATAAGCCTATAATTACATTCTGTAGAATAATCAATAAGAGAGACAACAATTCTTCCAGACTGCTGGATGCCTGGTTTTCTAGACATTCTCATGACTTCTGTTAGTATGGCTATTAGAAGTAGGATAACTTGTGCAGTGTAAATATACATGATGGCAATTGATTGGAATTGTTTGTACCAAAAACCTTAAGTGGAGTTGAATACAGACATGTAAACTCTAAATTTGGAATTGTACTACTAGGATTTGATAGCAAATCATACCATTGGAAATTGGAAATGTTAAAAATAAGAAGCAAAAATTAAAACTTTTCATTTAATGACTGTTTGGTCCTTCCTGATTAAATATTCCCTTTTGGAAGCCAGAGGCTGATTGGCAAGCTCAGCAAAACACAAAAGTGTATTTGCTGCAAAGGCTGTGCTGTCTAAAGCTCTGCTGTCTTTTTAAGCCCTTTAGAAATAGGCTTCTCCCTTTTGTTCTTCAAGGAAAGCAAATTATTACAAGTTGGTGAGCAATATAACAGCATCTGACGTACGTGTGTTGAGTAGAAGAGAATAAGCCTTTGCTCTTTAATGTATTAGTGTTATTATTTTGCTCTTTAATGTATTAGTGCTATTAGTGTATTAAGTCTGCTCTTTAATGTATTAGTGATAGACATCCTCAGTAGACATATAATTGACCAAAAGATGAAGGGTTCTGTGGAAGGAAACATGGGGCATTACAGATAATGCAGTTGGGACAGGGGAGTTAAATTGAGTTGTCAGAATTTGCAGAATTAACATAAATTTATGGTTTTTTAAAAAAATTAAATTCTGAACATATCTGAACAAGCTGTCTAGGCCCTAAACTTTTACTTGTAAAGCAAGGGAATTTTAGTATTTGCAGTAATAAGTATTCTTTTGAAGTCTGTTTTTAAAACTTTACCTCCTGACTGCCCTGTGGTTACCTCTGTTAATAAGTCCAATATTTGACACTGCTACAAATAGAACTTAGCCATGACTCTCTGAGAGCTTTGTAAAAAACACTGAATACTTGATGAGTTGATACCATGGAGTCTTTCTGAAATATCATTTCTATTCCACTTTTTTTTTTTTTTTTTTGATGAGGAAACTGAGCTGAAAGACCTTGCCCTGGCTTTTAAAAGATCCAGGATTTAGATTCCAGCTCTATCATGGAGTATAATGTACATGACAATCCTGAGCCATTAAAAAGAGAAATGAATTATTGCTAATATGTGAGATACAGTCATGAAAAATGTTCTATGGAGACTTGTCACAGGAGCTGCAGAAGGTTACTGAGCTGCACAAATTACAAGCAAAATAATTTCATTTAATTTCATTAAATATTTGTGAGGATTTTGTGTGTGCAGCCAGTTTGGAGTGAAGTGGATTTGTCTCCTGCTGCATCTTTGTTCTCAGCACAAAATAGTAAAGCAGATCTGTAGCAAAAGTACTGGCAATGCAATTGTCAGCTTCTGTTCTGTATCAGACCAAATTCTTTTCAGCCTTTTGAAAAGGAGTCACTTAGGATATGTTCCAAAAATGTGGAACATTATGTAAGCAAATTGGAGCTTGCTTTGACTCTCACATTGTTGTCTCATATGCCTCCTTAACAAATGGATGGTCTCAAAATTTTTTAATGTAGGTCAGCATCAAGAGTGCCAAATTTCTCAGGTGCTTCCATCTGGTCCCTATGGCATATTGACATGTGCAAGCATTCCTTCAGCCTCATCATCTTCACTGTTGGCTGGTAACATCTGACAAAGCTGCCAAAGTTCAGCATTGGAGGATACAGTGATAACTGTCAATTTAACACATGGTTATGGGACACAAACAGCAGTATGCTCTTAGGTAAACATGCACCAAAAGTCCACCGACAAAGTTTAAATGCCCCTAATTAAGGTTATTGTTCTGAAAAGATGGATAGTTGTAAAAAATAAATTTGAGGTTGGCTATAAGAGGGTTCCCAATTATTGACTAATTCAGTCAGTCATTTAGAAAAGTGTTATACATGATGGGTTTTTTTGTGATCTCACGGTACAGGAGAATAGACCCAAATTTCAGGACTGCTTCCTATGACAATTTCAGTATCTTATATCTGGAACAAGGTTAATGGTACTCAGCAGTAGTGCTGTAGGGTACAACCATGTAACTGAGATAACATCCATTTAGCCAATAAATTATCATTTTTTCCCTTAAAGGAAAAAAAAACGATGCAAATCAGAGGCTGTAGGGTTTTGTCCACTGGGCAAAGCTCCATCTTATCTCTGCATTGGCGGGTGTATGGCTTAATACAAAGCAGAATAATTTACCGAGCACCATCAGAGTGCTCACTTATCAGTGTTCACATTAACATCAAAGAAAAATCTCCTGCCACTGGAGTTTGCAGACAGAAAATAAAAAATAAAACTGTTGAAATTGTTGTCTTACACTCAAAACAAGACAATTAGCTTCCTTGTTCCTTTTCCTCTACATTCTGGAACTAAGCCTGGTACTACTTCATCTCTGAATTAAGGAGGAAACACAGAAAACTCAGTTTCTCTACCACTACATCCCTTTTTAAAACTTACTTCTTTCTCTGTTTACTTCTTGTACTCATTAGTAGCCAACAGCATTAAGCATAATTCTTCCACTAACATAATCCTTCTCTCAGCAGATTCAGCAAACACAGTGCAGTCAGCTGGAAGCTGTTAATCCACAATATTTTGGCAATTAAGATGAGTCTAAAATACATAAATAAAAGTATTGTGTTGGAGAAAAGGAAGCTGAGGGGAGACCTTTTTTGCTCTCTACAGCTACCCGAAAGGAAGCTGTAGCGAGGTGGAGATCAGTCTCTTCTCCCAGGTAACAAGAGACAGGATGAGAGGAAATGGCCTCAAGTTGAGCCAAGGAAGTTTAGACTGGATATTAGGAAAAATTTCTTCATGGAAAGGGTTCTCAAGCATTGAAACAGGCTGCTCAGGAAGATGGTGGAGTCACCAGCTCTGGCAGTGTTCAAAAAATGTGTGGATATGGCACTTTAGGACATGGTTTAAGGGTGAATATGGTGGTGGTGCTAAGTTGATGTTTGGACTTGATAATTTGGATAGAGGTCTTTTCCAGCTTTAAGGATTCTATGATTGTATGATTCCCATTAGTAAAATTGTTTATATTCCAAACACCCACTTTTCTTCAAAGACCGTTTTTTCCAAACTTCTTATCATTCATTTTGTGTTCCATCTTTCAGTATACCTCTTTGTGTATGTTGCTTAAAACTGGATACATTAGTCATCATTGCTGACTCTCTTCCAATTCTTATGTAGACACTTCCTGAAGACTAAGTGTACCCCATTAACTTGTACTCACTTTGTGACCCAGTGTCACATCCTCTAGATCTTTTCCTATCAGGAAGCTGCCCAAGATGTTTTTTTCTCCATTTTTTAATGCATCTTCTGGCTTTCATTTTCTTGAACAAATGCTTGTCACAATTGGCTATTTTTGATTTTAGACAATTTCTTCAGGTTATCAGATTTACATTGACACAAAACCTGTATTTCACACATGCTCACAGCAGCCCTGTTTGAGAGGATGAGCAAGAGTATAAACACATCTGTATTTCATCTTCAGGTCCTTAACAGAAACATTAACCTGAAGTGGGTGCAAGTATCCATGAAATGGGACAGAAAAAAAGGCTTGTCTTGGGTTTTGTGCTGAACCTGCTTATTTCTTTAATTGTTTACGAAACAGTAATGAACCTTAAAACTTGCTGACATTGCTGTTTTATCATTGAGGACTCCACGTGTGCCTGGACCTAACAGGTGTATTTTCTCTCAAATGGCCTAACTTAGGCTAATGCACTTGTCAACAAATGCAAGCACCTTTGGACATTGCTGCTTTTACTTCCACCCTGCAGAACAACTTAAAACTCCACTGAGTCTGTAGCTCTCCCAGTTGGCCCCTGGAAAGCTGTGACCTCTCTCCACAATCCTTCATTTGCATTCTTAGGTTGATCTGGCTTGGACAATACTGGAGTGTTCCTGGGAGCTTTTAACCCCTTTTTGCACAACCCCCTGGAACAGGTCTGCTCAAAGACTGGAGGGCAAATTTTGCTGCTGAGAAATGTCATTTAGCTAATCCAGAAAGGACAGCTTTAGCAACTGAAAAGCTTCATATGAGTGTTTTGATTAAATGCTTTATAAAATGCAATAGAAAGGATTCTTTCCAGCTCATTTCATCCATTGGTAAAATCCGTATTTTCTATTTTGTTCTTTTAAGTTATTATTTTAACTTCCATTTTCTGTGATTTTAGCTTATTGAAACAAAGTCTTTTGTTGGTTGTGAATAACTCTTTCTCTGTATGTTTTAATTTTAAGCTCATTTGCAAATATATTTTTTCTCAAATTAAGAACAAAAACCATTTCAAGTGTTAGAATTTCCAATGGGATGCAAATTTCTGTTTCCAAGCGCTTTTACTGCAACCACTGATTAGTTTCATATCTCCTTCTTTTATGCTCAAAGCACTCCAGGCATCATGGTTTCCTCTCCATAAATAAAACTTTACCAGTAATAACATCTTAGGTTCTTGGCAGAGTAGATACAATTCCAGAGATAAAAACTCATTCCTTTAGTGACACTTCTTTGATGGGAAAGGGAGGAGTAATACAATCTGCAGATATAGCATTGCCTTGGGGAGATACTGGAGTAATATCGTTGCTAATATTCTACTGGGCTAGACACCACGGCTCAGAGAAGTTCCAGTTATTGTGGAGGCCATAGGCAAGCTTGTGTTTTGGCTTTGTGATAACAGGATAAACACACGGGATCTCTTAGAAGTAATCCTGGTACATTGTCACTGTGGGTTCATGTTTAGGAACAAAAAAAAGCTTTTTCCTCATTCCTTGTTAATAACAATTCTCTGCTCAGCCCAATGACATCTATTCAGAGAGGAGTAAGAATAGCCATTACAAAATAACTGTTTTAAAAGCCCCTCTCTCATTTTTAATTTTTTTTTTTTTTTTTTTTTACCCTGCTTATTCTGCTCTAACTACAGCACTGATGGTAAAGGTAGGGATTCATCTCCCCTTTTTCCCACACCTTTGCATGTCTGCAGTGCAGATGGTCAAGGTAACTGCATTTATAAACCATGGAAAAAACCAGGTATTTTAACCAAAAAGATACCGGTATGCCAAAAGTGTCCATTTCTTTCCTGGCTATTTAGTGGCTGCCAGAATGCCAGCCTAGTTGTAAAAATGTCTCTTTGGAGACAGGAATTCCACCCTGAATATCAGAAAAATAAGCAGTAGGTGATGAAAGCACCAGATCTGACACACAACTCTGTACTGTTTCTCACCTTGTATGACGCACAAACCACAGTCAGATCCCATAACTCAGCTCAGCCCAGGAGCAACCTTTTTCCTTAGGTCCCTGCAGATGATATCCAGTATTGGTGCATGGCTCTCCCATTGATGCACGTGTGGAGCATGTCCTCCTGTCCAACCCTGTGGATGTAGCTGGAAGCGCAGAGCTCTGCTATCAGCTTAGTGGGAGTCCTCATTTTCTGTCCAGGCAAGGAGAAGGTTAAGATGCTGTAGTGGTAAACCTCAGTGAGACAAATAATACCTCTGGAATGGACAGAGGTCAAAGTTGCAATTTTGGAATAAAAGGAAAGCTGTGTGGTAGGGAAACTGCTTTACTGACAATTGTAGTGTCAGCGCAGGGTGATGAATGCCCTGAGAGTAGAAGACTGTTTTGAAAACCCTATGCCAAGCATCTTTGCTATCTGAAAGAAGAAACACATTAAAACTGAAAGAGTATCTCAAATTTATCTCAACATGGGCTGTTTTTACTTTGAAATAAGAATTGTTATGAAGATTGTTATGAATACTTCACTGAGCTCATGCCTGAGGCCAATGATTCCTGTCTCGGTCTCTGCTAGAGAGAGAGTTGCTTGAATTTGTACTAGTATTGTTATTTAGTCTGTCATGCTGTTACTATAGGGAACAATAAAAACATCTTTACTGTTTTAAAATTTTAGTTGTCTTTGAAATAGCTGGGGATTTTGTCATCCAAATGCAGGCACTTCTGTTTCTCTGAGGTTTTTATGGGAACAGTAATCAGAGATAAAGCTATTAAACTGCCAGCCTGGGATCATTTGATGGTGTATTTGTGAGTAAGTATGATTATGAATGTTACAAATAGTTCTTTCTGAATTATTTGTCAGATTTGTGTTGCTGTGCAACGTATGGAGGGAAGGTCACTGCACGCAGCTGTCTGTAATCATAAATTAATTTAGCACTGCACTTAAAAGAAGCATTGACCTGACAACATTGGGAACAGACTCTAATTCCTGGCCTTTCTCTCTGCAGTTACTTATGCTGTAGCCTTGATGGAAACTGTTCTGTAATGATTGCTTCAAAGGTAAAGGCACTAAAGTGTGAACTTACAGGGGTTTGTGTTTTCTTTGGCTCTGCAAATTGGCTACTCAAATGTGGTGTTGTAGTGGTTTGGATTTTGTTTTCCCCCAGAAGCTAAGAAAAGTGGTAGACCCCAAGGGGTGGAAACCCCTGGAAGTTTTGAAATTCTACCCAATGGGCGCTCCTGCAAAAATGTAAACATATCACAAGCACCGGAAGAGACGAGTTGTAGTTTTGGTTGTCAGAAGGAGTAGACATGTTGTAGAGCCACGAGGAAGGGGGCTCGGAGCCCCTTGGGGCCTCTGGGGCCTCCCAGCCCCTGGCTGGTGGGGGACTGCAAAGATTTGGAACAGTGTTAAGCTGGGCTAAGTGTCTGTAGCTGAACCTGGAGATGTTTCTTCATTGTGAGCGGCAGTGGCAGAGCTGCACTGACCAGAGCGGTGGCAGAGAGCCAGAAAAGATAAGACGCGGCAGAGGCATTACAGCCAAGCAGGAGGGAACTCCTGGAAAGAGAAAGAGAGAGAGAGAGACAGCCGGCAGCAGAGCTACAGAGTTCTTGGGGGTAAGAACTGACACCAGACCCCCCAAAACTCCCTTGAGACCCCTCTTGGAAAGGAGGGACATGGACTCCCTCCAAGGAGGGAGGGACATTGGAGAGCAGTTTTGGACATGCAGCAGCGGAGAGAGAGAGGAGCTGAGAGGCTCGGTCGTCCTGAGAGCTGAGCCAGGATGGTGTGGGAGGTTGGCCTTGGGGGCCCTCCCTTGCTGCAAGCTACAAAGAAGCTCGCAGCCTGAGACAGGGCACAGAGACCCTGCAAGGAGCTTGAATCTCCTGGAGATACCAGACTGTCATGAAGACCCCCTGTGTCTCGTGATATGACCGTGGTGAAACGACCTTGTCTGGGGTGAACGAAGCCCACGGAAGACCCCTCGGTTGGTGGCGACGGGGCCGAGGGAGCTTGGATACCTCCCTCGTGAGTGCTGGCAGAGATCCAGCAACAGCTGCATGCATGAGAGAGAGATAGACTGCTACTCTGAAGAAGTTGTTGCCCTGAGAGACTGGAAGGGATCTGTCCTTCTTTCCCTCCTGGACTTTTATTTGGAGGGGAGAAGAGATCTGATCCGTTGTAAATACTATATGTCATGGTAGAGATAGTTGTGATCGTGTGTATAATGTATTATGATATTTATTTGTACAGTCATTGTAATATATTCCCTTTCCCCCATTCTGAGTCTGGTTGTGTTTTGTCTGGAAAAACCCATCTCACACTGGGTTGAGATGTGGGAGGGGGAATGGAGCTAGGGAATTGGATTTTGGGGTATCTCAAACCATTGGTGGGCAGCATCTGGCTTCTCTGGAGAGAGGTGAGAAGAGTCATGGGAGTGATAGCTTGACGTGGATATTGGGTTAAATTAGAAAGACTTTAATTCTAATCTTGGAAAGTTTTTATGGATCTACATTAGGGTAGCCAAGAAACTGAGCCAGCGGTTTTGACTATATAACAAGGACAATGTCACACTGACTGACTTGAGAGTGGAAATCCTGATGGTGAGAGTGAAAATACTGACAGTAATTATATGTTTAGAATGACAAACTCTGTATCCTTTCATTTTATTTAAGTTGAAGTCAGAGGGAAAACACCCGGTAAAACGCAAATGTTTATTTTTGCTCTCAGTTTTCCACAAAAATTCCATCTCTTCCAGAGAGCCTACCAATGCTCCTGTTTTTCCTGCCCATTCCTCCATTGTCTGCCTGCAGAACAACATTGCTGAAATATCCTTCTGGGAAGCATCTGGGGCTTTGATGGTTCAAAGACAGTCAGAAAAGGCTTGGCCAACCTCAGTGATCAGCTGGAAAACTTCTTTAGATACCAGAGACCAACGGAAACAAGAGGAGGAGGGGAAAAGGAGGTCCTGCAACAGCAGGAGCTGGAAAAGTGAAGAGCAACAGTGCCAAGTGCACATATGAGTCCCTGTCAGAGCTCTCTCTGGCCAGAAGAGGAGGTGGGAGTAGGTGATGTGCCAGAACCTTCCTTCTGGGCAGCCTGCTTCCCGCTTCCACACTCCCTGCCATCTCCATCTGACGCCCCACAACAGGGTTACATGAGTTTCTCCTTTGGGTACCCACGGCCAAAAATGTTGGTGGGTGAATTATCCTGCTGAGATGACTTTGGTTTACTTCGTTACGCTAATGTCTAGTTGTACCTGAAAGATCCCTTCATGGTGCCGTATTTTGTCATAATTAGAGATGTTGTGCTGCCCAGCTCCTTGATTGAATGGTCTCCTGATTGAATGGCCTCCATAGGAACAGTATCACCACTTGTTGAAAGGAAATTTTGCTGTAGGTTTCCTTCAAGTAACTTCCTGCTGGAGTTGCTTAATTTTTTAAAAAAATTATGGAGGCTCTGAGGTCTTTCTCCTGGGAGGCAGGAGATGTAGGTTTGAACATTTTAAACTTTAGAGGTAGGAAATTAATTTAGGTCCCACACATCCTGAGAGCTATCAAAAATCATCTGATGGTTATGACAGTTTAATGATTGTCTTGACTGTTTTTCTTATAAAGCTCAAAAACCAAAAGAAAAAAAAAAGAAAAAAAACCAAACCACAAAAAAAGAGAGAAGATTTGTTTGTGGATAATGAATTTTTTTTCACTGTCAAAAGAAAACAACAGGAAAAAAATCAAATGGATTTGACCCATATTGACAAATTATCAAGGTATGTTTCATAATTTTACATTTTCTTTACTGATGTTATCTCTGATGGTATTTCAAATATATTTCAGATGTCTTTTAACTTCACACTTTAAGGATATAAAGTTCTACTTTCCCCTCTACAGACATTTCCTCCTACTCCTTGTTTAATCTTAAGTGCTACTTTTATTTTTCTATGTACACCCACACCCAGGAATAATTTCCCTATCTGCAAATGTGGTGGGGTTTTTTTTTAAAGTTTCTTTTGTTTTTTTTTTTCCACTCAGATGAAACTTTCAATAAAGAAAGGCAGCTTGCCTTGTGTCTTTAGTACTAAATTAGTTCCATTGTCTTGAGTGACTTCTTTGGTGAAAAAGACAATGAAAAAGGTTTAGTTCTCTCCTTCACACATTTTCACAGTATCTTCACTGTTGCTCATTCCATAAATGCTAAGTAACAGAAGTTCAGCATCCCTGCTCCATATGCTTAGACTTCTGCCTCTAAAATGCAGCAGAGAATATATTCTTAATCTCCAGGGAGCATGTGTGATTCTGCAAAGGCTTGTTTGCACTCATTTTACTTCGTGCTTCTTCAATGGTTCAATTAATTTTGGCAGTCTTTGCAGGACTGGGACCTATGAAACTGATTTCTTGGAGCACTATTTTGAGGGTGATCTTATGATATCCAGTAATAACTTTACCGCTAAGAATAGGACTCATCTGAACTAGGTGCTGCTCAAACTCAAGGTGACCCCTGCCTGATACCCAGCATTTACATCTAATCAGAGATTAAATATAGCAAGTGTGGAAAAGAGCGAAGAGGAGGAGGGATGAAAGAGTGAAAGTCTTACAGAGATCTAGTATTCTGCATTAGCCTGAATCACCAAGATATTTCTTAAATACAGGTTTTTAAAGGGCAGTTAGTTATGAACCCAATTTCCATTTAATCTTTTTTATTTTCCATAGGTTTATTTTGTTTATTTTTCTCACTTCCATACCAATAATCCCTAATTATACATCACCCTAGAGTCTTTACAGAAATAAATGTTCAAAAGACACACTTTATGTACAGAAGACTTGATGAATTCCTCTTACATTCCAGCACATAAATGACAAAGATTCTCAGTGAAAACTCTTCTGAATACAGCTAGATAAAAAATATTTGTAAAGGCCTTTCTAGACTTCCCAGACGAGTGCAAAGACAGACAGCAAACAGAAAAGTACTGCAGATCTTCAGTCTTTCATATTCCTTCCATAAATTCTGACATCTGCTAAAAGGCAAGAAAAAAGATAGTGACAGAGAAATCAAAATGTAAATATTTAATAATGAACATATTGTGTGTAGAGTATAACACCCTACTTCAACAAGAAAATTAATTCTTTGTTAAAATTTTCACTTACACTATTGAATATATTCCTATATATCCCATGTGACTACCTCCTAGTGTTTTTTTCAGAGCTTTGAAATTTTCTTGCAGAGCCTTCAGTATAAATTGTTTACTCCAGATTTCAAAAGTGAAAGAAAGCCCATAGCTAAAACAGAGATACAATGTCCTTATGAGAGGAAGAGGAGGGGCAGGCACTGATCTCTTCTCTGTGGTGACCAGTGACAGGACACGAGGGAATGGTGCGAAGTTGTATCAGGGGAGATTTGGGTTGGATATTAGCAAAGGGTTCTTCACCCAGGGGGTGGTTGGGCACTGGAACACAGTTACCCAGGGAAGTGGTCACAGCACCAAACCTTTTTCAAGAAGCATTTGGATGATACTCTCAAGCACGTGATGTGACTCTTGGGGATGGCCCTGTGCAGAGCTTAGGGTTGGACTCGATTATCCTTGTGGGTCTCTTCCAATGCACCATATTCTGTGATTCTGTGAAAAAAATTACTTGTTGGTTCCCGTTCTGAGTAGAAAATTGACTCTAACAAAGTAAATTTACAGGTCTTCTAGCACAGAAGGTCCCTGTAATGAGTTTTGTCTCAGTACATGACACTTTGCTAAACTTTCCCCATTATGAGTGTTAAAATGCGTCATTTATTTGAAGTGGATAGAATCAAATGAAATCCTAATAATCAGAAGCAAAGTCTAAACAAGACAAAATGCAGTAGATCCCATTTATTTTTGAAGAAGTGGCTCAATTAACTCAGAAATTGCCCTACAAATGTACAAATGTAGTAACAGCTGTTTCGTGTTGTAGCTGTACTAAGAATATAAGAGAACAGGTGTAGAGAGATTTAACAGGTTTTATTAAGCAGTCTGATGCAGATATAAAAAGCTTCCTGGCACATGGTACTTGCATGACCTCTGACAAAGAAGCAACAAACTCAAAGCTAACCACAAGTAATAAACAACTGCTCATATTTTAATTTAACTGTTCTAATCCACTAGATGACAAGAGAGAAAAAAGGAGTAATTAGCACTTCTGGAGCTGATAGGTGAGGAGGTGACAGGCTCAGCAGTGGGGGAACAGGCAAGAGGAAAAGTCATTTGCACGGGAGGAATAGAATGATCAAACGTGACAGACTGAGAGCAGTACTATAGTGGTTTATAAAAATGGTGTGTATTCTGATTTATTTTTTTAAATACAATTTTCTTCCAGTCCAAGTTATACTGACCTGGACAGAGATTATAAGTATTAATAAATTTTGTAGAATTCATGCTAGTTTCTTTATTTCATTAATATGGCATTTTTTCAGTTGACTGTTTTAAGTTGTTGAGAATTTTGGTAAATTGATTTTGATACAGAAGAATTGTAGAATGGTGTTGACATCATAATCATATTTCTGATAGAAATCAAGTCTTTTGATTCAGACCTGGGATGAAGAAACCCTGGCTGTGTGTATAAACTGGGGAATGAGAAGCTGGAGAGCAGAGCTGTGGAAAGGGACCTGGGGGACCAGGTCAGTGCAAGTTGAATATGAGTCAGCAGTGCCCTGGTAGCCAGGAGGGCCAACTGTGTCCTGGGGGGCATCAGGCAAAGCATCACCAGCCAGTCCAGGGAGGGGATTGTCCCACCCTGCTCTGCACTGGGGCGGCCTCACTGTGAATATTGTGGCAGTTTTGGGCATCACAACATAAAAAAGACATGAAGCTATTAGAGGACATCCAGAGGAGGACCATGAGGATGGTGAAGGGCCTTGAGGGAAAGCTGTATGAGGAGCAACTGAGGTCACTTGGTCTGTTCAGCCTGGAGAAGAGGAGACTGAGGGAAGACTTCACTGCGACCTTCAACATTCTCATTAGAGGAAGCAGAGGGGCAGGCACTGATCTCTTCACTCCCATGACCAATGGCAAGACTCAAGGAAGTGGCATGAATCTGAGTCAAGGGAGGTTTAGGTTGGATATTAGGGACAGGTTCTTCACCCAGAGGCTAGATGGGGACTGGAACAGGCTCCCCAGGGCAGTGGTCACAACACCAAGCCTGACAGAGTTCAAGAAGCATTTGGACAATGCTCTCAAGAACATGATGTGATTCTTGGGGTAACCTGTGCAGGGTCAGGTATTGGCTTAATGATTCTAGCTTCCTTCCAACTCTGTATATTCTATGATTCTATTCTATTCTATTCTATTCTATTCTATTCTATTCTATTCTATTCAAGATTCTGAAGACATCAGCTGTAAGTCTTACCTCCAAATTTAGCATGTGTCAAATATAGTCTAAAAATGTCTGAAGAGGGGATTTAAAGGTTGGCATCCCATAGGTGGGGAAGAACATTCAGTGCCTCCGAAACTGTGTCCATGTTTTACAAAAATTATATGTAGAGAAAGGTGAATTACTGTGTGGATGGGTTTGGCAAAAAGCTTCAGCGGAAAATATGATTGTTTTGTTTTTCTGAAGGAAGATGTCTTGCTTATGAGACTGTGGGGTTTTGGTTTATGGCAGGTAAGCTGGTAGCCAGACTTTAGTGAGTGGTAGGTAGTCTGTGCTACTTTTTTAAAACTCTTGTAAGGAGGATGATTTTTACAAAACCAGATAATTCTCTAGGAGAATTACTGTGGACTAGATAATAATACGCTTGCCAAAATTCTTTGGAGTTTTGTTTTTGATTCATTTTTGGGGGTTTTTGTTTGATTTTTGTAGTCATATCTAAGGAGTTGTACATTTTATTTAACGATATATAACTTGTGAAAGGCTCTGATTTTTTTTATTGTTATATAATTGAAACCATAAAATGGGAGTTATTAGACATTCAAGGTTAAATAATTCTAGAGTTCAAGGCAAACAGACAAAAGTGCCTGCACTTACACAGTTGGAGGATCATTTCCCTCAATATTAATTTGATCATGAAGTAAATTCTATTTCAAGTGTGTGCTGGTTTAAAAGTTAACCAGCAGAGGAAACCAAGCCAACTCAAAGAGAGATTACAAGTCAGAATAACAATTTAATAAAATAATACAATAAGTACGACCACACAGACAAACAACAGGCAATAACCCACAAAGCCCAAATGTACAACCCAGCACCCCGGGGCACAAACAAAACGGTGTTACCTGGGCCCCCCCCCCTTGAGTCCAAAGCAAAGGGAGAGGGGAAAAACCTGCTGGTGGGAGAGCTGCTGCAGTCCAGCCAAAAGTGGTGATTGTAGTCCAGCTGAGGGTGGTGGTGAGCTGCAGTCTGGCCAAGAGCGGTGAGCTGCAGTCTGGTTGAGAGCGATGAGCTGCAGTCCTCCTCTGGATCCCACGAGTGGTAAAAAGGTTCTGAAACTCCAGGTTTATATACTCTCCAGTTCAGGCAGGAATGTTCAGTCCTCCCCTCAGAGCAGGGAATTCCATAAAAGGATGTTTAGTCCTTCCCTCAGAGCGGGGAATTCCATAAAAGGGTATAAGGATGCTCATTCCATAAAAGGGTATGAGGGTGCTCAGGAACATCCCCCCCCCCCCATGGGAAAATGGCATGGAAGGCTATAGAATACACAGTTTTGGGCTACACCCATCCAGTGATGAATTGGTCCCAGCTGTTCTAACCAGGACAAAGTGATACAGAAATAATTGCAGAAATTTTAATAATACATGGCAAATATCTATCCTCACTCAGCTTCTGTCCTCAATGTTATTTCAATACAAAGTGTGTCAGAGATGTCCTTCAATCATGTTGTTCATTTCTTTGTGAAAGTATCAACCCATAGTTACCAAGAAATACCTCTTCATTCCCAAGAACAGTTAGGCACAGTGGTGAAAATTTCCAGCCTTTTACTGGTCCTTTCAATATGCATTTGGTTCCATGCAAGTTTTCAAAAATAGTTGTTGACATAAAACCTTAAGTTTCCTTTTAATAGAAGATCTCTCTTCAATTATTTGTATTGTGCATTTACCTCCAACAGTCTACCAGTTTTACCAACATGTGAATAATTAGTATGTATGCAATGTGGGGGATTAGGAATTCTCTTTTACACTTGAAAAAATAACTTCTTTTGTTCCTGTTAGCGGATGAAAGCCAAATACTGAAGTAGTGATGACAGATGTTTCCAATATCTATCATAGGTGTTCTGAAGTGGGCTGTCAACAAAATTTACATTGACTAAGATACAGTAGGGTTAGGAAAGAACTATTTTATTTCATTGTAATAACTACAATTTCTGCAGCAGGTGCTTCTCAGCTTGTGAAGTTGCTTCCTTCACTCTGCTTTCAGTTAACTTCAAAAATAGGGTTTTACAGTGTCTCTTCTGTCCACATGGTGAAGTCATTGTAAACTGACTTTTGAGTTACCACGAGAAGGCTACAAAAGACCTACTCACTGCTGGTGTCAAGGTGCCATGCTTGCATCCTGAGCAGTATGTTGTCTCATAAGATGCCTAAAAATTAAGGAGAATTCCAATCTTTTTGTCTCACAATGGTAAATGTTTATGTTTTTTTAGTGAATTTCCATTCTAATCCCAGCAAGCTAACAGGTTGTGTTTTTTTCTTGTCTGTAATGAAAAAAAAAAAAAAAAAATTCTCTTTTCATTAAGTGAACATGGCCATGGTGAACATTAAATGAACATTAAGTAGGTACAGAACACCTTGTCCTGCCTATGTCTAGAACTGCCATTAACATACAGGATTTACCTCACCTTGGAATAAATAATTTATATATTTGAAAGAGTTAACAAAACATTATTAAATCATTACAGGAAATTTAAAGGTGACAGATCTATTGAACTTGTCATTTTCTAACTAGCAACAGCAGTCAAAGTAATACTTCATTTAGATGAAAAAAATTGTAGACTCAAGTTGTGATGAGTAAAATTGGTTGATGTATATCTTTTGCCATGCAAGACCACATTACTTATGACAAGTATAAAGGAATGAGACAGATCTGAACCCTCTACTAGGAATGTTAAGTGCCTGATCTGAAGAATGGGCAGATGCATAGAGAAGAGAGTACTGAAGTATTGTCCAAGTAATCCTAATTCAGTGTCTCTTCCTTGGAACAACTATCACTTTGCCTTACACCATGTGGAAAAGCAAAGTACCAGTTAGGTAAGTGCCAAAACCCTCCACATTTTGGGAAGTTTATTTGAAATTCCTGCACTTACAGGCTGTATTGTGCTTTGAAGCAGAAAGGTTGATATCCCATCTGGACCTAATGCAAAAGTCTGAGATGAGTTTTCTTGCTCTCTGGACTGGAATTGAAACCGGAACCAATTACAAGCTGTGTAAAGAGGTTACTCATAAACCATTCAGTTCATATATTTTAAAACCATCTCCTGATCAAACTGTAATAGCAACTTTAGTGCATATGTGAGGAATTTGCACTGCAAATGCATATAGCTGTAAGGCTACGAGCCAGACCTCCTACCCTGCCCTATTCCTCCTCATCACACATTTGGCTTGTTCTTTAGATCTAATGAAATGTGCAAAATGAGCATGACAGTTCTGCCCTTTGTTGATCTCCAGATTTTCATAAGCTTGTAAGGTCTCCAGGGCAGGAATGTTTTCTAAACAGCCTCTAAGCTTTTTCTGAATATGTATAATTAGGTTTGCAAAGTTGCTTATGTTTTAAAGTCGGACCAGAAATTGTAAGCTGATTTCCATTCAACTTTAACAAAATATTTCAGCTTTGGCATAGAGGAAAGCATAAAACCCCCATGAGATTAAAATGAATTAGAGTATTATAGACTTCTAAAAATTACCTAAAATGAAATTTTACCTCTAGAAAGACCAATAGCTGCTGTCTGTGCATGCAATTCATATGTCCATCTAAAGATATGTCATGGAAACTTTTGGAGGGCTTTAAGCAGTGACTTCCAGGAATCTCCTGATATTCATCTTGGCTCTACTCCTGGCTATTCCTTGTCCTCTGGAGCTTGTCCATGGCCTTGCCTTCCTTTGTTTTCTTTGCGTTTTTTTTCTACCTCAACCATCACCTTGTTGACAGCAAAGTCTTAGTGATAATCAGAAAAACTTGTTAGCATGGGCTCTGATCCACACAGCTCCTCCCAAGAGACTGAGTGGGCACAGGGTTTGTCTGCATGGGTAGGTTCAGAGGATCTTTGGATCCCCTGCTTGTTGTTCAACCTGGATGGCCATGTGGCAGCCCTGGCAGCCACGTTGATGTGTTAGTGCCTCATCTGAGCTAATCACCAAGGTAGAGTGACTGGAATAGGTGTTTCCTTATGCATGAGCTATGCTGGTTATGCATGAGCCTGGTTATGCCCACACAGTTTGTAGTGCCAAACAGGGGAAATCCAGGGTCTGTTTTCATCCATGCATGTAAAATTTACCATTTACAAGAGCTATTTTACAAATGTCTGTAGATTCTGAGCTTCACTCTTTAGAGTTATTAAATTTGCCCCCTTTGTGATGGTTAAACTTTGGCAAAAGAAACATATTGCTTTCTGATGAAGTGGCTGCCAGCTTCCCTCAAATCATAACTTTAGCTTAATTGCTTCTGAAAAATGACACGATGTGTTGTTGTGTCTTGCAAGATATTAAATGATGTGGAAAATCCATTAGAGATCCTGCTGAGATGTGGACAACACCCGAGGACCAAGCAAGAAGCTCTATATTTGTTATTTTCCAAACTTTAAGGCATGAGCTTTAAAGGCGTTTGCATGTATGGTTTATCAGATAGCATTAAATTTTTAAAAATAAATAAATCAAGCTGAGAGCTGCTTGAGTCATTCAAAGGCTAAAGAGTCATCCAAAAGAAAATGAAAATTCTCCCTGTTACTTGATCTCCACTGGGGTCATTTAAATTTGGAGGTAAAGAGGTTAGTGTCTATACGCAGGCAGTATAAAATAAGGCTGAAGGTATGAAGGAGAAAAGCTTCAATATGTGAGTTTCCACCTGGTTTCTTCCTTTCTGGTAGAAGCTGCTTTCTGGTAAGCACTAAACTCCAAATGTGAGGGAAATGTCAGCTGTAAAACTAGAAAGCTTTTACCTTGCAGAAGCAGGTATGGATGAATGACTTAAAAGGACAGTAAAGCATGAGAAAATAACTTTTCATTGACATACTTGACTTCATCAGAGGGTGCCCAGAGCATTTGAAGGCGTGTGCACCTCAAGAACCAGGGCAAAACCAAGTGACATCTCATTTAACTGCTGTGATTCTTTCTGTTTGGTCGAGTTCCTGTGATCTTGCAAACTTTGTACAGCACCAGCTGAAAAAAGATGTCTATACCTACAGAATCTAAGCTCCTGCAGATGTGTAAGCATATTTGAAGGTTCTGACTGGTGGGACTGAGCTGCTAGTAATGACTGAGGTTCCTTCTGCACTTTTCTCCATTCTTCTGCACTTTTCTTTTTTTTTGGAGGGGGGGATGAACAAGAACTTTTTAGGGTAGCGTAAACCTCTCCTTTTTAAGTTGTTCTTTGTTTTTACTTTGTTTGGGGTATTTTTATTTCTTTTTTTTTTTTTTTTAATTTGTTTTTTTTCACCCCACTTTGCTTCCTGCTTTCCACGGCATTTATTCTGCTGTGCATCCACCAAGACATCACTCAAATTGTGCCTTGGGAATCCATGTTAGCTAGGAGCGCAAAAGAAGATGACCTAGAGGGTGAGAAGGGATATAATGTTACGGAGGAAAATTTCATAGTGTATATTACACATTTAGATTTTTTGAAAAATAAATGAAGAAAGGAGTAAATTGGAATTAGGATGTAGAAAAAGAGGTCAAATTAATTTTCACAAGGAAAGGGATAAGATGATGCAAGATAAACAAAATGTGTAATGTAGCAGCAATTCTGTCCTGTCTGTTTCCTCAGCACGTGTTGTGTGCCTGATTTGGCAAGTACAGACATAACAGGAATATGTTTGGAGAAAAGTTGCTATTAAGATGTCTCTGTCGTTTTTTCCCATTGTTAGTACTCTGAGTGAGGCCGATCATAACCTCTGCAGGTTATAGGCTCAAAAGAAAGTGAATTAGCCTCTCAATTCTGAGGGTCACTCAGAAAGCAGTTTCGTTAGAGTAGGGAAACACTGATAAAAAGTGTCACTGTACAGACACAATGAAGTTCTGAGTAGGTCTCAGCTTGCATTGAAGCAGTAGAAAATTATCTGATCACCTCAGCCTTGAGCACAGCATATTAATTTCCTCAGCTGGTTTTCCTTCCTGCAGTAGTGCTGAACATGAAGGAGGCTGAGGCTGCAGTCCTGCCTCACACAGCCAGTACATAGGCAGCTCTTTGAGAAGCCCCTTTAAATGCAATAATTCTCACTGGTGAACACACTTGAGGATGCAATTTAAAAAGGAAATAGATTTGTTTTATTTACAGACCTCTGCCTCTCTTTCCAGTATGCATGTTAGTTTGTCAGTAATCATTTTTACTCAAATAGTTATTAACTTCCAAATGAAAGGTCCCCTTATGCAGCAAGATATTGTGTTATGTCTTCACCTTTTATCTTTGTCATTAGTGATACAGAAAAACTCAGGATAGATTCAAAATTTTTAATTTTCCACTGTGTCATATTTTGGGCAGCACATTTAGGCGCACAGAGTTTGTCTTGCTTTTGGCAGGACAACACACTCAGGGGAAATTCATAGAAAATATACTTTGGAAGAATCAGTATCTCTTGTTCCAGGCTTGGGGCCTTGAAACCATAAACACATTTGAAGGTGTTCACTGATGTGAATTTCGAGGTGAATGGTGAGCTGATGTGACAGCACAGGCTTCTGCCTCCAAAACCCGCCAACTTTGGTTTTGTTTTCTGTTCCAACCTTATGATCTTTAGTTCTTGTGCAGTTGCTTCTAAAAACAATGTTCAGAAAATTATTTCTACTCAGTATAAAATAAAACAGATTGAAAAAATAAAAAATGTTAATAAACAAATACCAATTTAGCATGCCAGAGAGTGTGGTTACTGTAACTGATAAGAAAGAAAAGCAAAGATACAATCACAGTGTTTTCGGTTTGTATTCTTTCTCCCAGGCACAAGCTGGATCATGAGCTCAGTGTATGACCTTCATGCCCATTAAAATTTAATGAAAAACAGGATGCTCAGTTATTTCTAAAAACTCTAGCTGCTTTCTCTTTTTTTGTTCTCTGGTTCTTGTGAAGTTGTTACCTCCTGGCAACCTCATGCTTGGCTGCTGTGATCAGCTGTGATCAGAACCGTGATATTGCCAGATAATTCTAATCACAGAGACAAGCAGAGCCCACAAGAAGATGGTGGGCACAGGGATGAGAAGTAGGATCAGGCCTTGGGAGAGAAAGGACCAAAGCAATTTAAAATATGTCCCTGGTACCCTTTTGAATAATGGAAAAAAGCAAAGCCTGCAAGCTTTGACAGGCTGACTGCTGGGGAGACAAGAACTGTGTGATACAGATACAGAGGGAGACCATGCAAAAGCATCAAAGGCAGGAATGTGTCATGGAAAGTAACTAGCAATGACATGTCAGCCTGAGAGATGCTTTTTCACCAGTGAATTTCTAATGGGACTGCTAACTGGTAAATGAAAGTGCTGATTGGTTTTCCAAAAGCCAGCTTGGAAGCCATACAGCAGCAAATGCATCATCATGGGTGCTTCACATGGTCTCCCACCAGAAATGATGTGCGTAAGTGTCCCTCCATGAGGATGGTATTAGCCAAATTCTCCCCTGAGTGGATACTTTTTCTTCTCAAATTTGATGAGGGAAGTTTGCCTACTTCATCCCTGGGTTTTATGGCACGTTGGATGATGCCTGTCATCAGCTTTGTGGGTTGTCAGGGCAGTCTAGGCTGTGTTTTAATCCTGGTTCCACCTTACCTTTGACTCCACCAAAACCACTGCCCAGCTAAGAACAGACAATTTTTAAGATAAAGACACAGACTTTAAGAAAGGCAAAGAATCCCTTAGTGATACTTTCTGTTTGGAGAGGAGAAGCTGTCACATGGATCATGATCAATTAGCCATGAAGAGAAACATTTCAAGCCCTTAAATAACAGCAGTGTTCTGAACTGGGGAATAGAATAGTTCAACATTGTTCTGCATTTAATGACAGTGAATTTATTCTACACAGCTTTCTCCAGAGATTATAAAACAGATGTTCAGCCATAAATATCAGAAACAAGAATTTTCAGAAATGAACAAAACAAGTGTAATTCTTGCAGAGATAGTTAAAAACAATATAGACTCTGCCCAATATGTACATTATTTCTGCAGCACCTTCCTTTCTGGCATTTTAATGAGTGCAGTGACTGGCAAGTGGACTGACAGAAGGCATCAGCCACGTCATACTTCTGTCTTGGTGTCATGGCTAATAAAGAAGTGTTTGGGAAATTCAGTCTGAGTGAAAAACCTAAGGCTTGAACAACATTCTCTTCCTCATATTTCTATTTGTAAGGATTTATAACATACCTCAATAGTATTTATACTTCAAGCTTCTTTAAAGCAGCTCTTTTTTCTTTTCTTAAGGCAGAAGATATTTTTGATTATTTGCATATAGCTTTCTGCTATAGCTGCTTCGCAGACACCTGTTTCTAATCCTCCTCAATGTACACATTGCTTTTGGCAATTTTCCAGCATTGCTTTACCATACTGTAAAGAGTACACTTAGCATGGGTTCTCTTCCTTACTTTCTGAGAGCCTGGTTACTTTGCTTCCCAGCCACAACAAAAGCAAAATTCTCTATGAAATGCTAAGTGATGCTGTGTTCTCTAAGAAAAGTCTTTAGTTTTTTGTATACCGTGAAAAAATGTCAACTTAAACAAACTTATTTTTGACTTCTTGCTCTTGTTTTGGATCCTAACGGCAAAATTCAGACCTTTATATTTCTCTGTCATCTATAAAAGGTTTCTGTCTCCACGGATAGATGTATTTTATTATCAAACATACAAATAGGCTTCGAATTAAGGGGCAAGAGACACTCAAAGAACATAGTGACATCTTTGTGTTGAGGAATCGATGCCTTTATTACCAAACACACTCAAGATCTGTGTACTTTCAGTAAGATTAGACTGCATTTTGAGCAGAAGGTGTGAGAGAAGGTACAGGATTAAATATTTCCCTGAGGGGGTATGCATTTCTTCTGAAACAAGCTTTGTGCAGGCAGGTCAGTGGAGAGAACCTAGTGAGGTCCTGCCATACAAATCCATCCAATACAGAGGGATAATCACAAAGAGTCAAGATATCACAGGTACTACACAGCAAGTGAGAAAGCACATATGGCATTGAACAGGTCAAATTAATCCCGGGTCTGATGCCAGGAAACTCATTACATCCAACTTTGGAAGTGTTTTCAGTACCATTCCTTCCATACCTGGATACTGCGCAGATTTTCTAACTTTTTGAATGAACTCCAAACTTTATTTAGAGACTGCCTGGTTAGCCCTATAACAATCAAGAACTGAAATTTTAACTTCTTGGGTCTTGAAAACGTAAGTGATCCTTCCAGAAAGCACATAAGCGTGAATATTTTCAAAAATCATCCTGTTTCATATATGGAAATGGTATCATTCTTAAAATCCATGTAAGCTTCAGATGTCTTCGCAGCTAAAATCTGTACAGGTGACACATCCAGTGCTTAACATGAGTCAGTATATGCTGGCAGACAAGGATGGGCTTTGAGAGAGGCTTTCCAGCATTTTCCAGAGAGGAAACAGGACAGGAAAAAGTGCAGGAGGATGCCAAAGTTTCCATATTGCTCCTTTAGAATGCTTGCACTCCTACTTCTAAGTTCCTGTTTCAGCACTACAAACACACGCTCAGAGGTTTCGTGGGTTCTGCAATTCAGTGTCATAGCCAAAATCACTCAGTGTTGTGGTCAGCCAAATCCACATTTCAGACATACAAAGCCCATGTGTGCAAGCCAACACTAACAGGTTTTGCACTGAAGAAAAATTGGCTTACAAGTACGGAAAGAGGCTAAAGCAATGTGTGCCTCTTTGTACCTGTGTAAGTCGATGAGGGCAGGTTGATTCTCACAGGCTGAATTTTCAGCTCCTGCAAGACACAAAATCTTCTCTCCATGACACTGCTGCTAAGTACAAATCTCACTACAAACCCGAGCACAAAACCTCAAAACACTGTAGCATACCAGGGTCTACTGTGGCTGCTGTAATGACCCCAAATAAGCTTTGCCTCTTGGTATTACATGGGCAGCAAACTTGTTATGGGATCTGCAAAGGCAAGGTAGGAAGGAGCATGATCCTAACACCAGGGGAGTGTTAAAGGAGGCACTATCTTATTCAGAATTCCCAATTAGAGTAATAGTGACAATAAAGAAGTCATTTGCTGTGAGCCATGCAGAGAACTTGCAGATGAGAAAGGGAAAAACCCCCAAGTAACAGACCCTGCCATGTGTTGTAACAGAGGGGACTTCACATTGGTGTTAGGTTACCCAAGGCTTGGGTGTCACGTGTCCTTCAGCCTTGGGTGTCATGTGGCCTTCGGTCTTTCTTCTAGGACATGTAATGAGGTTATAAGATGAAAAAAAATTTCAACAATATTTGTAATTTAGATTTGGTGTTGCCATGACTTGTTTGTATCTCCATAAGCCTTTTCCATTTCCTTGAATATACACATACAAAGACTCGATTATTTTAGAATATCTGTTTCCTGTGTTAACCAGTCCTGGATGTTGTCAGAAAAGATAAAAGAATCAACAATTATTGGGAGAAATAATCTCATATTCAGTGCCATGCTTTGAAGAAGAGAGTACTCCTTTAGGCCCAAGCCTGTGTTTTCCCCAGGAAGATATAAAATCTAATACAATCTGAGGGGATTTACTAAGAGTTTAAATTGTGGTCTTGAATGAATGAAACAATTTAAGAGAAACGGAGGCCAGTTCTTGTGGAGCAAATAGGTATGCTAGTGACAGAAGAAATGATGAAGCTGTCAGCCTCTAAGAGACAGAAAGGGAAAGAAGCACTTACGGCCGGGGAAGCAGCAAGGTATTTTCTTGGTGTGGTTATTGGGGCCACATAAATAAGATCTTTGCTGAATTGAGACTCCTTTTCAGTACAGTTGTTAATTTAATTCTTGGTTTTATCTTTCCAAGACCCTACCTGTTCAATTTAAAAGCAAGTCTCTTGCCTCCTGTCCTACCCTATGTGTTTCTCTATGGTTCACCTTCGCCATTACTGCTTGATGCTTGCTATACATTCTCAGGTCTATTAATTTTTGCATTCTATACTCCTGTTCCTGATGGGAAACACAGGACTAGCATCACAAACTACAAACAGTTTCTGATTTTAGGTGTCTGTCCTCCACTTCCTACAGTGCAGCAGCCTGCTGGGGTTTCTGAGGATCTGCTCATGTGGTCTGGGCTGCCCTCTGTGCCTATGATATCCTCTCCACTCTTGTTGCCCAGGTTGGCTGGATTAAAGGTAAGACACGAGTGCTTACCTGGGCTGTGGTTGCACCTGAATTGTAATGTGAAGAGGCTGTGGGCAAAAAAACACCTGCATGGGCCAACTCCTCCTCTTCCCTCTGGTAAGGACCTGTGATCTCATCCTCCCACCCACTGGTACCAACTTTCTACAATTTCTTCAAACTGGGAAAACCAATTGCTCATGTCTCCAGAACTCGTCTTGGTACCCCTAATGATTTCTGACTCTTCTTTGGATCAGATTACTTATTTTCATATGGATTTTAGTCATGTTGCTGGAAGATTATTATTTAACTTTTCAAGTCTCTGAGAAGCATTCTTGCAGAGGCAATCATAATAAAATGAAATAGTGAAAATAGACTCCTTTTTCTTGTCCTCCAAAGACCTGGACCATTTTTTTAGAGACGGACTTGCTATCTCCTTTGTAGATCTTCTAAGTGTTGGCAATCAGTGACCTCAGTTCCTCTCCTCTTGACAAGAATCTACACTTCCAGGAGGTAAGTGAGCTATGTCTCAGTTCCTTGTATTTTCAAAGCTTTCAAGACACCCTTAGAAAGTATTTTCTTACTCTAATTACACTCAGGATTTGCCTCTTTCCAAAGAAGCAGCCTTTGGGATTTTAACAGTTATCTGATAACTGTTCTAAGTTTCTGATAAAGAATTTCAAATGCTATTATTTTTGATGGAGAGAATGGCAGTGTTTGAGTGACAATCAGTTAAGAAAATGAATTAAAAATGTGCTGATTCATCTGAAGCAATAGGAAATTAGAGATAAGCAAAGGATGACTCTAATAAAACACATACTTCTCTCTGGTTCCTTAAATTCAAAACAAAAACTCTATTTTGCAGAACTCTGTCTCCAAAATCCTATACTGCCAAACAGGGATAAATGAAGGTGGCAACTGCAGACTGGCAACCATGACACCGCTGCTGATGTACAAACCTTTTGCTTTGCTTTATGGGATATATTTTAAATGCAGTGTTCTAGAATGCTGTGGAAAATATATATTATTAAAAACTTCACATTTTAGGCAGTAAACTCAGTGGAGGTTTTGAAGGAGCTTGAAACAGGAATATGAAATAACAAAATGCTTAGTGATTTATTCTGTGATGTTTTGCCCTTGTGAAGAAATTGCCTGCATTGGAAGTGTATCATAAAAAAAACCCAGAGCAGATGGGTTTGTATGAGAGACCCTGTACAAATGGGAGAATAGCTTGTAAAGAAAATAAATGTCTGGGTTTAATCAAAGATTTATTACATAGCATCAAAGTCTTCTGAGGGTGGGTAATGAACACACTCAGAAGCTCCTAAGTAGAGCAATTCCAAACTAATATATCAACTATTACAATAATCCTAAAATTGATTTCAGATAAAGGCTGAAATGAACACACAGTTGAGACGAAGAGACCATAGCAAGGAATGTTGCACAGGTTATCTAAGAAAAGAATAGCAATAAAAGGTAGAACACAGATTGTTTCTCATGATGAATTGAATTTAAAAAATATATCGTTCTACTTTTTTATAAGAATCTTATTTCATTTCAAATAAACACTGCAGAAGCTTGAAAAACTGGATACCTGAAATGGATAACAAAAGAAAAGTAAAACACATAATAGACAAAAGTGACACAGATTTCATCTTTTTTAAATTAAGACCTCAAAAGTAAGAAGACAGAGGTAGAATGGCCTGCCATCAGAGACACCCATGTGACTAGACTGAGCAACAAAGCTGTGCCATAAAGCTGATGGTTCCCTTATGCTGCATCCGGATTCTGTCCATAGAAGACTGGTATGAATCTAAAACTGGATGAAACACCTATATTTGAAAAAAAATGATGAAATGTGGCCTTCATAAAATATAAGGAGAGTGTTCTCTTCAGACTGTTTATTATTATTGTTCTCGTGTTCAGGACCTACTAGACTGCCTACTTTTTATTGTAGTGGTAGGGCTGCTGTCACTGTTAAGATCAAGGGATATAAACAAGACAAGAAGAGGTCATAGTTTTTATTAGATCAACTGATATAGTTGGAAAAATACCGCAGTGCTCAGGCACATGGGCTCTCTTTCAGGCCTGAAATAGAGAAAGTCATTTTCAAAGGTAAGTACCATGTGCTTCCATCACCTGAAATAAAGGATTGTTGTTATTTCTGTGTGGGAGAGATGTTGGCAGGAGGAGAAATGATGAAGTGGTCCCTTATCACCTGCATGTCACCTGTTGCTCTGGCTGTGGTCGAAAGTGAACCAACAGACTCTTCACCAAGAAAGATCCACAAGCTGTACAGGTGCAACTTGCTCGTATCTCTACCTTAAACCTGGCTCAGGTACAGCCAGTGACAGCAATATAGACATAGCCAGGTAAGGCAGGAATTAAAATTAGCCAACCTTAATGGCAAACCCTGCAGTGATGTTTTCCTTCTTCTTGTTATTACTGCAAACACTTTGAACAGTCGAATGACAAAGAAGTCAGATGTAGACTAATCTAAGCATCTAAAGCGAGGCTGTAACAGGCGTATCTTTCTCTCTTCAGACAGAAAGATATGTCTATCATCTGTCTTTATCAGAGATCATTTCTGTATAGCATGTACATAACTAATTTCTCCCACACACGATCCATACTTATTAACATTGTACAGATTTAGATATCAGCATAACTAGGTTATATATAACTGAGAGAGTCTGGTGTCATGACACAAATTTTAAGGGACTTCAAAGTGGTTAGTTAAGAAGGAAAATAGTAATTCTAGTAGGAAAGTGAATGACAACTGAATATACTTACAGCTGAGAAAAATAGAAACCTAGGTCATTAAATACACACCATATTTGTTGGTTTTATGTGAATTCTCTTGAAGTTTTTTATTTGGAAAAAAATAATTTTCCTATAAAAATTGATTTTCTGTCTCACTAATGTTTCAATCTTATTCTTACCCATCAAGGTGAGAGTTTGTTTTTTTCCCTTTGATAAAGATGATTCTGGGGCTTAAGTGAGGCAAAATATCTTTAAATAAACCTACATTTCACAAAAGTGATGAGCACAGTGTGTCTGTCTTCTCCATACTATACTGAGTATCAAGTGAGGAATACCGTAACATTTTGGTTTTCCTAAGGACATTTTATGATACACTCTTCCAATCTTGTCCCAGATTCACACCGCCTGTAGTCATAGCTTAAACCATGTATGACAGTGACTCATTAAATTCGCTTTTAGCTGGAAGTGGTGAGAAAGGAGCAAGAATATATCCAGCTAACAAAATGTGAAGATAATGCAAAGGCAAGTAGATTCCTGCTTGCATATCAATCTACTCCAAATGCTACTCAAAATGTATGTTGTCCCAGTCAACTTTACTGCAGAGGATGTAGAAGGTAGTAGATGCAAAGGAACTGATTCCATTTGCTTGACAAAGGGTTTTGGAGGAGAATAGGTTTGCCAGTGTGTGGCTACTAATAAAAGAATTTTAATATCCAAAGTATAAGACCCTGTTAGTGGGAATCAATAAACGAAATTAATGGCCATGGTATGTAGTTCACACCAACACTGAAGTTTTCAGGAGCTTTGTGTGTGTGAGAAGGAGACAGGGTCTTATGGATGTGTCTGTGTTGGCAAGTTAGAGCTCTAGATGAGTTCTTTTTGGTGCAAGCTCAGTGTGCATCTCTACTTGGAGTCTTGTTCACATCCAAGTACTGATATGTTGGACACGGTTTCCCTCCTGGTGGAGTCAGGACTGAGTCTGGGAAGGGGAAAAAGCCACCTACAAGTCTAACTTACCACACAGTGTAAGGTGGTCCAGCAGTCATCTGTCTCCTCACGAGAGCTGTGCACCCAGGACAGGCAACAGGCACAAACTTCAGTGACGCTTCAAATGCACTGGGAGCATATTGCCTTTGAACAACAACAACTGGCAGCACCAAACCAAACCCTGCCCTTTCCACATTTGAGCCCCAGGATTAGATAATGTAATTGACCCTGTGTATAAATTCTGAAAACAATAGAGATAAGTAAATTGAGATAAAATTTAATTAGCTCAGTTTTTTTCTCTTCTGCCAGTCTGAAGCTGATATATTCAGAGTTCTTAGTATCCCAATTTATTCCACTGTCACTAGAAGGTGTATCTTGCCTGGATTTGTATTTTTAATATCTCCCAAAATGGGATTCTTCTTTTTCTTTTTACTATTATTTTTCTTCATTTACTTAAGGAGAAATTGTTAAAAGCATCTTGTACCACATAATGCATAAGAAGTCTCAAAAACTAGTCCTGAGGTAGCATTAGTCTTAACAGATTTTCTACAGTCACTGGAGAGATTCCACCAAATCCTACAGTTTAACCTACATATTTGACACCTCTCTTTGGGACTGTGTTAATTTCCATTTAGTTTTTGTCTCTTTTTGCTATTTATATCTAATTTCATTTTTATAATATAATCTGGAATTAAATCATGTGATTATCACTTTAAATCAAATATAGCTTGTTTTCAGTATCAGTCAAGGCCATCTCCAAGAACAAATTTAAATGCAGAAGGAAATCAGCTATTCATTTCATGTTTGGTTCCAGAAGCAAATCTTGCCAAGCTGAAGAACTGTGAGTTAAGCCATATGGTTTTCATAAAACATAGGGACTTGAAATTTATTTTCACTTTGTAAAACAAAAGTCAGTGTCAAAACACTGTATGTGCAAAATTCAGCATCATGGAAAAAGTTGACTATAAGACTGTTGGTGTCACACTGCTTGAGTTCAACACCTCTAAGGCTCAAGATGATTCTTTACAAAATGCTCGTAGCAAGAAGAGAGAAACCCACAGCACAGAAATTTCAAAAGAAAATTTTCTAACATGACTAGTGAATGTAGATAACCACTTCTGAGAATCCAAACATGAGACATGTTGAATGATTCCCAAAAAGCAGATTTAAAACTTTTTGAAATGAACTGCCACTTTTTGAGAGCTCCAAATTATGGGTTACTTTTCGGGTACCTTAACTCAAAGAACTGGAGTGGTATATGGTCCTTCAGTGAGCTACAAAGTAACACAGTAAAAGATATGAAATGCAGCTTTTAGCATATATTTGAAACGAGTATGAAAGGAAGCTATTTCTGCATGTGACAGACTTTAAGGCATGCATTATAATGGACAGCTTGGGGTTCTATATTGTCCTCTATATTCTGGTGCTGAAACTGGATTTAGAGCTCTCAGTTTCAGTTGTCTGAATTATGAACCTCTCTAAGAGTTCATATTTGAAATTTACTGCTCTTTAATGTTCTGACTGATCTGAATGCAGAGTTTAAAGTGCCTAAGTCTAGAAAGGGAAATAAATATGTTTTGGTTTGGCTGTTCACTTCTAAGTCTGCTTTTTCCAGGTTTCTTTCTGCTGTATAGTCACAAACTGGAATCACATTTAAAAGACCTAAAATATTGGTAACCTGTTCTTATTTCATAAGGCATGATGAAATCCTACAATTCCTCCTTTTGATTTGGCCTCTTTCAAGGCTTGGTAATATTTTGCTTTGTTTATAGTCATCCTACATGCAAAGAACCTGAAAAGCATATTCTTTTTTTATGTAGCTAACCAAAAAAGGGTTATTTTTCAGGTTTTTTTAATTAAATAAATAAATATCATGTTCATGCAGAAGCTGATAGTAAAAATCATGGTTTTAAGAGTAGTACTGGATATAATCCCTTATGCTTTATAGTGCATTACACCCTGTGAAGAGCTGAGCCTATACCTAAGTTTGACTCTGTTGGGTATGAGGAAAGTGGGTCAGAAGAAACATATACTGATCCAAATAAGATGTTCTTGTGAGTTTGGTCTGTAACATAGACAGTCTAATCTATGTTTGTCAATGAAAATTAAATTATAAAAGAACATTTGACAGTCTTAAGGAGAAAATACAATCAATATATCTCCTCCAAGAAGGGTTATAGTTTCTGTAAACTGAGCTCCCAACACAGCAGTAAATTTTTGTATTCAATACTGCCTTGTCAGCTCCCTACCTGCAAAATTAATATACTTCACCTCAGAGTGGTACGGTAAGGGTTTAATTATCTAGTTCTTGCAAGGCAATCAGGCACTACAATGATGAATACTGTAGAAAATGACACAGGAATGTTAATAATTCTCAGTGCAAACGGTACTTCAATTGAACTTAATAGACCAAGCACCAGGCCACCCTCCGGTCAATGAGAACAAACCATAAAGTCAGAAAGCTGCTTGCTCACTGCATCCTATCCCTCCTCTAGGCTTTGAAGGCAACAATTCCTACGACCCCAAAACGGAAGATAAAGAAACAAAGCAGATACATATGGAGCAAATTAAGGTTTCTCAGTCCATTCCTAGTTTTCCAGTGTACTTCTCTTCCAGGGGTCTGTGTGTGTGTGTGTGTGTAGTGAGGACCTGCATGGGTAGTTCAGTGCATCAGTAGCTTTCATTCCTGTGGTACAATAATAATAATGTTTTTGTTGCTGAGCCATCGGTAAAGTTCAGACACTTTCAATGCAGGATTTTTTATTTCTTTTTTCAGGGTGTTTTAAGTCTCTTTTGAAGGTTTAAGTTGATAGGACTTGAAATCAACTCTAAAGTGAATAATGGCAACAAATGCCAGCAGGGAAACTGCTGAAATGAAAGTTAAAATAATCTGTGCTCTCTTAAAACACCTTCCCTTGCCCGGTTCATAATCATTAAGAGGCAAATTTAGCCCAGGTCTAAAACTAGGCTGGCACACAAACAAATTGTTTAACACTAAGAACTGGAGCAGAAAAATATTGTAGGTATTGCACTTTTGGGGATGTACCTGTACATGATAAGGTTAACTTATGGAAGTTCTTCAATGGTAACATACCCCAGGCCACTGTACTGCTGCTCTTAGGTCTGACCAAGAAAAACTGGAGTCTGTGAGGGCAGCTCCCTCCATGTCCATGCCTTGCCCCCCAGAGGTCATGTTGGCCTCCCCCTGCCCAAATACCTGGTAGCTAAGGCTGAGGATGTAGGAGGTCCAGGTTTGCCTCTTCTCTATGGGGGTCCTGGTGGCTTCCCCCTCCTTCTTAAGGTTGCTTCACTTGTGCATCACTCCTTCTGCCACTCCACCCCACAAAGGGACACTCATTGGGGTGGAGAAATAAAATGTACATTTAACTTAAATAATTACTTTTGGCGGCTGAAAACAGCCTTGTGATAGGAAAGTGCCAGACAAGTGACTGTGGATGGTCTGTCAGCCTAACTTACTGCATTAGACCTGTCTTCCTGAGCTCTGGGGAAGCATTGCTTTTCATTTTGCTTCCAGCTCATTTTATGTATCTACTTTATTGTAATAGTATGAACCACTCTAATAGTGGTCTTTTTTTCATAATGAAACTGATTTTTTTGTGTGTAAGACTGTACTGACACCAGTGGGATATCACCTGACAAACCAGCATACCTGTGAGCAGGATTAGAACACAACTATTAACAGGACTTGGTATTGGGTAAATTTTCATGAGTGTTTGGCCACTTTCTTCAAGTTTTACACTTCCAGTGTTGAAAAGTGTAAATATGAACTATTTATCTGTTATACAGCAGCATAAACCTACTTGACAAAATTTTATATTCAATAGCTTTGACTTTTAGACTTTGAAGCTTCTTATATTTTGAATCAGGATTTCTGACTTTGCCATAAAATAAGAGGTAAAATTGTTTTTCAGTACCTACAGAGAATACTTTCTGTTAGCACTTTTTAGGAACTGAAATTCAATTATAGTACAGCTGTTAATTTTTATAGTTTTCACTCTTACCCCTAAATTTGAGTTTAGCTTCTTGCAGTTTAAGGGCCTTCAGATTCTTTTTTAAATACCAACTATCAATACACATTTTATTAATTTTGAACTGATTTCTGATAGTTCATTTTAAACACAGGGCATTACCAGGGTATTATTGCCTCCCACTGTTGGTCAAAATGACAACAGTGTAGTGTTACATAGCATGCACAAACCACATGCAGGCATCACACTGTGCCTTACTATAACTGGGGTGCTTCTTTGGACCCGTATATTGTAAAATTACAAACACAAAGTCTGTATTTCCATTTGTAGAGCAGCCTGAACTGGAATTGGAGGGCTCACCTCAGTGTCATTTTGCATCCTTCCTTTCCTGAATAGATGAGAGGTTATTTATATCTTTTCTGTCCCAACAATTTGTTACCAAAAAGAAACTGCAACTTGATGTCACCTTGTTAGGAGGTTTCTGCTCCTAATACTAATTGGCTTCCTCCTGGTGTGCTTGTTTTACAGTATGAGCTATGTATATATTACACCTAAGAGAAAACTTTGAACTACAGTTTTCTGCTGCTTCATAGGAAGGAAATGTCTCTCTAAAAAATGTTTTACTAGCTGCAGTACAATTTCCTCAGATCACTAAAACCACTGGAGATTATTCATCCATCTCTGTGGGACCTATAACTGGCTGTTTGATTTGCTGATCGATATTAACTGTAGAGGACAAGAGATCTCAAAGACATGAAATTCCTAAAAGTTATGCAAAATATCATCCTCTGTGGAGGAAAGCATACCTGTGATTATGCTGAGAACACTGCTGAATGTTTTCATCCCCTATTAGACACCTAACTTTATTTTCCACACCCAAATTCATGTAAAATTAACCTCCACTGAGATCGCTCTTTACAGAGTTCCTAAGCAGAATTTATATTTCTAAATCAATCCAAATAAATTTTGACTTTGCAGATGGTACTGAAATACTAGGAATACTGGGCCTGTCCTATATTTTCACACATCTTTCCAGTACGTGTGTGTTTACCTAATGCCAAAAAATGGCATGGAGCTCTGTCTGTGGCAGTCTGCGGTGTGCAGGAGTTTTGGTGTCGTGCAGAGAATGCTCCTTGGTGCGAATCAGTGAGCAACTATACGTGGATGGAAGCACTCTGCTGTTGCTCTGCCTGGTGATTCAGCTGCACAGTTTGTTTCATTCTTTATGCATCTCCTGTCAATGCAAATCCTTCACATTACTGAGGACTTCTAATCCGTTTATTTGTGATTCAGCCTTGGTGTGAAGATAAACACTCCAAGCCAGTAAGAACTAACTGTGATAAAGCCCTAAATACTGTGAAACAAGAAGACATTATCAAATAGGTTGATTTTATTTTTTTAAAGGAATCACTCTCTGCATACTCCTCGTACATGGTGTTCTTCATGCTGCATGGAAATAAAAAATTCAGTACTCATTCAGGTCACTTTGAAAGCAATTCCTCTCCCCTGTATGCAATGATTTTCATTTCATTCTATCTCATATAGTTTTGCATCTGCTTCTGGTACTGGGTCACCAGTCTGGACTGGTCAAATTAATCTGGCAGAGGACAAGCTTGAAGGAACTACTTGCTTGTTTCAAAGGAAGGTAACGAAAATAACTTCAATAAATACTTGTCACCTGACACTTCTCCACTGGATAAGAGATACTGGAACTGTTGTAAACCAAGTTCCTCTCTCCATGAGGGAGAGAATTAATGAAGCTTGGTGCCCTAAACACTGAGGTGATAAATCCTTTTCACTGCTGTAAGACTTTCTTCACTATGGAAGTACTCAACACTAAATAACATGACAGTCCAATGCCTTCCACACATCCACATCCTCTCTCTGTGTCCTAAACCTGACCTCACTACTCCCAGCTCCAAGGCATCCTCAGCTTTACTCTCTGTTCCCTCTTCTCATGCTCTGCACTTGCCAGTTTGCAGTTTCCAGTGCCTGGCTAGTACTCACCAGCCTGGTGCCCAGCGCTCTGCATCCCTTCGGCTGTGGAGTGGTCACAAAGGACAACAAGGGATGAGGTCCTCGTGCCTTCCTTGGCACAAGACTTAGACGGTTTTAATAGTTTGGAGAATGCCACCGTCACACACAAAAAATGAGAATCCTTTCCACGATTCAGAAGGGCTACAAATGTTGAACTGTGCTTGTTAAAAGGGTGTTAAATGTGACCCAAGACTTCAGGAGCCAAGAAGAGGGACATAAGCCACTGTGTTTCCACATTTACTGACTGAATGCCGGGCCTGCGATTTGGATGCCTCAGTGTACTAACACATGGGGATGGGAGCGAAGCTGAGAGTGAAGTACCTCTCTCCTACCCTTCTCCCTCTTCCCACAAGAAATTTGCATCTGAATAGGAGTTTGCTGAAACTGTGCATAATCTGAACTCCTTGGATGTTTAGTTTAGAGACAGATCTTTTTCATATAAGAAGGAAGTGTAGCCTCCTCAATTTCATGTGGCTACATCAATTTATTCCAGCCAAAGATCTAAACTGCTTCTGTCAGTTGTGACTGTTTAAATTTAAGAGCTTTTAACTTTTTTTGTTGCCTAGATGAAAGAATTACAGTGCAACAATCTCACAGTCAAAACATTTTTATTTAATTTATTCTTCCAGAAAGCACCTCGTTCAGAAAATGAAGGTGTATAGTATTCAAAACATTTGAAGAAATAGCTCTTCCAGTGTTGCTTGCAGAAAAGCCTCTTGCAGATCCAGGGCAATTTTGATTATAGAACCACAACATTTAATGATACTCATCAAAGAGTTATTTTTTTATCCACTCCAGGAACTACAGGGAACTTTTTATACTTCCATATGAAACCCATTCTCTCTCTTCTACAGTTTATTTAATTGCATTTCACACTACAAGCTGTTTCTTCCTGCTGTCTTTGTTCTGCTCTGGTGCCTGGCATTCTCTTTTATATTTAGGGACCTCTGGGAAAGCTAGATCTGTAGGAAAAATCTGTTCATATGAGTATTTGGATCTAAAACACTGCTTGTAGTCATCTGTAGTCTATTGAACAGGTTAAAGAACTTCAAGAAGTGCCCAAGCAAGTTTGGATAATCTACATCTATACAACTTTTTACAGAATTTGCAATTCCAGTGACATTTTTAAGGAATTCAAAATTTTAGTATTTCTAAACCAGTAGCAAAAAATCATCACAAGCATTAGTATTAATCCTATGAATATTTTTTAGAATAACTTCTGATTAGCTGGCCTGGTGTCTTCATCATTTAGTACTTCTCTCATGCTGGTGTCCTCTGCAAGTCTTAGCAGTGATGAGTCAATTTTTTCTTCTAAATTGTTCATTAACTTAAAAAATGAAGACAAACCCCAGTCCTTTAAAGAGGTTACAAGTACTGCCCACTTGATTTTCTCTTTGTAGTTGTGTTTCAAAATAAATGCATTAGCAGGAGTATAATTTGTTTAATATCTCTCCTTTCCTACAGAAACCAAATCTTTTTCAGGAATAACACTAATAATTTGTTGAATTATTTCATTAAGACACAGCAAATATTAGTGCTTCAGAAAAATGTGTAACACATCTACAAAAGCTGATTTAAATTATCAATGAAAACACTGAAACAAATCATGTTAGACTGGCTGATAAGTGCAGTGTAGCCACAAAGAATTTAATTAGAATTTCAGCATTTGATAGTTAGCTAACAGGGTAGAAGTAGCATGATGATCTAATTTGACTTTGTATTACCTTGAAAACTCTTTATCCAGACAAAACTTTCCCAAAATAATCAGAGTATTGTTTAACAAAATTCTTGTTTTGTATTCAAAGTAGGGAAGTGCACTGAGTTCTGCTGAGATATATGGACATCAATAATGCTGCAAGTTACAGAGCAAATCAGATTTTCCTCAGATAGACAAACGTATTTTACATATACATGCACAAGGAAAAGAACTGTTTATTGCACTAAATATTGGCCTGGAGTTTTCTGAATTTAGTTGGTGTCTTCTAGGGCAACTGCACAAGAGATATCACAGAAGATCAGCTTTTCTCCAAATTATTCGTTCTTTATCAATAACTTGACCAAGTGTGGTTGAAAGTGATTTCATGGTAAAAAACCCCCCAAAACTACAGAAATGAGCAAAGGTGCAAAGTGGTTTATACTGATATAGCTGTAACCACACAGTGGTTCATTCCACTGTACAGATATACAGGTATACTTGTTTCAAGTTATAAAGCTGAAAAAGTTGAAAACTTTTCTAATTTCCTTCTGTGCAGAAATTTCAGTGTATTAACTTTACAGAATGAAACCCTACTGAAGGACTGGTGATTTGGAAAAGCTTTTAATTGGAACTTTTGTTGGTCAGGTTTAATTACGGATAGTCTTCTGTCTCTGCATCTAACCTGCTAGATTCTAGAATGGAGGGAAGAAATACAGCTGATTTTAAACAATGGTTCTCTAAGAACCATTCAAGTTTTGGATCTGAAAGCCAGGAAGTGTTAGTTTATGTTGGGCAGCATCCACAAAGAAATATGGTCTTAGTCTGGGAAGATACAATGACCAGACAGAGGCTGTAGCAAGGTGGGCATCAGTATTTCTCCCAAGTAAAAAGCAATGAACAGGAGGAAATGGCCTCAGATTGCACTAAGGGACACTTAGATTGGATTTTGGGGGGAAATTCTTTACTGAAAGGGTCATCAAGCACTGGAATAGGCTGTCCATGGAAATGGTGGAGTCACCATCCCTGGAAGTGTTTAAAGGACATGTTGACGTGTTGCTTAGGGACAAGGTTTGTGGGGGCCTTGGCAGTGCTGGGTTAGTGGTTGGTCTTCATGATCTAAAAGGTCTTTCTAACCTAAATGATTCTATGATTATGCTATGTACTGTGAGCAGTGTCAAAAATATAATAAATGTACACAGTGCTGGTAGCCTTAAGTACCTGCAGGACTGTAACCATGTTTAGGCAAAAGTTCAACAATGCTGAAGCTCATTGGAAATGAGTTGTTTAGATATCACTGTACATTGTGCATGCCATCATTTTAGTGTGCAACTTAATGTTTTCAACAGTAACATTGAGACTTAGTTTTTCTAGCGAAAAGAAAATTGTTCTTTTTTTCATCACTTTTCTTTCCCTGTGCTTCCTCCTATCTTGTCCCACAATTTATGCCTGATACTCTTCCCTGACTCTTGAGCCACTGCATGTGAGGCTTCAAACAGCCTTGTCTCATCACAAAATCTCTCATAAACACTCAGGAGTGTCTGCAAGCATTGATATTCTCTGCTCTTTGATATTATGATATTATAATGACAATGCCTCCCAAACAAGTGTGATTCTACTTCTCCATTGCTGAAAGTCCACTCAATTTATTTAACATTTTAATTTTAAAATAACCTATTTATGCAGTTCTGGAAGTACAGAGTGCTTTGCTAGCAAAAGGCTAAAATCTATCATTAATCATGCCAGAATCCCTCACGGGCACAGCCCATGAAATTGATGGGACAATGAGAGGGAGGAAGATGGTGCCTTTAATAAGAGAAAGAATATTTGAACACTGGTTTTGATGATGAGACAGTGCCCACCTTACTCACAGAAACCGAGTCTGTGTCTACAAATAGCGTCTGCAAAAAGAATGAGACCTCTGGGAATACTTCAGGAGTGTACACCTGTGCAAAGTAATAAAAATATTATG
The DNA here is from genome assembly GCF_009829145.1 of Chiroxiphia lanceolata. NCBI lineage: Eukaryota > Metazoa > Chordata > Aves > Passeriformes > Pipridae > Chiroxiphia > Chiroxiphia lanceolata. The sequence continues at coordinate 10,730,107 of NC_045640.1, forward strand.
GCAGATTTCAATCAGAGTGAAAAATGCTTCCAGCTTATAACACCTAACAGTATGTGAAGTACTAACTAATGAAACTTTGCTTCAGCAAGTGACCCTTGATAAAGCTGGACTTGAGTGGGGATAGTACTGAACAATTTTAATGGGTAGCTTTAAGAAGCTTTTGATGAAAGATGAATATGAACATAAGGAATTATGTACTATTGTGCATTTTACAGAATAGAAGAATAATTCTCTGCCAAAATAGGTCCGGTCATGAAGAATTTTTTTTTTTAGAAACAGAAAAATCAAAAAAGAAATTACAAACCACGAATCTGGGCCACTGCATTTTGTTCTTCCAGGGCATTTGTCATTTTACCTTGTTTACTCCCCTTTTTATATAATAATCATGTCTCAAGTCAAATAATGTCTTTGATCTTGTGCTGTGTACACAAAGTTTTCATCTTGTTGGAGGACTAAATATTATTAAAATAACAATAGACTAAATAGCCAAACACAGACTATCAGTTAATAACAGTAGACAATCTTAGCTATTAGCCATTATTAGCTAGAAAATGGTGGATAAAGTGATTCCAAAAGGATTAGGTCATGTGATGGGTTCAAGAACAGAAATTCCAAGGGTCTGTGTAGATATCCATGCTAGCTCTAGATGGATTGCAAACAGAGGGATATTTTGTCATAGGAAAAGGTTATGCTGTTGTATCAGGGCTTAATCAGATGTTGATACTTTGGTCTGTGTTTGGCCCAGCCACTTGTGAAAGTTTTGTTCTTTTCCGGCCAAGCTATGAGAAAACAAGAACTGACAAACGAGAACTTCGTCCTTGAAGCAAGTATCTTGTATAAACTGAAACTAATTGCTGCCTTATGATTGGCTTATCGCCTTTAAAGGGCATTTGAAGGAGAAAGTAAAGTGGAGGAGGATGAAGTAAGCCTCCAGATTCATTTAGAAAAGACCCCTGAGGTTTAATGTGCAAGCGCGAGGGGAATTCCAAGGTACCCACGCATGTGTAGAAGTGATACCACTTGCATAACAGGGGGTGGCACTGAAGGCCTCTAGCTGGGCAGTGCTGGCCACACCTGCCCACGTAGACGTCACCAATTAATTGTATAAAAAGCAGATAGCTCGTGTTGGGTGGAAGATGAAAAAAGCTAGCTTCACATCAAATGACAAAGCTGCCTTCTGCGGGGATGTCCGCTATCTTGTGAGCCTGCCGACTGTCTGAGAATGCAGCTTCTGCTATGGGTAATTCTAGGCATTCTAGGTTGGTAAGATAACTTCATAAGCAGCACCGGGGGGACTGGGGGAGTCGTACTGAGGGCTTATTCTTCCTGCTCCTTCCTCTCTCTCGTGTTTTCGTTTTGTTGGACATCTCTTGGTAATAAATATTGGGTTTTTTCAGTTTCCAACGGTGCATGGTTTCAGTTTCAGCATCCTTTTGAATTCTCCCTATTACAGCTGTCTACATGCAGGATGATCTAAAATCCTGGGATATGTTCTAAATGTCTGAGGTCCTGATTAACCCAGCACCAAGAGATTATCTTCTCACAAGTAAATATGGCTGTTTAGTAGAGCTGGCATTTGAAGTGCTTCCTATAGGTACATAACTTTTATTTCCTCTTGATGTATAAATCTAATATTATTTTATTGTCTCTTTTTTGTGACAGCAAGTCCTACAGTTACACGAGGGATTGCATTTTGTTCAAGTATTTTCTGTTCTTGAAAGTATAATAAAACAAGAAATACAGCAAATAAGTAATTTGTAATTTAAGGGAATTTGATTTTTTTCCAGCCTGCTTATTCAATACAATTTAAAGCAAATTACAGAAAGCAAAATACATTAGAGAGGAAAAGGCAGGAGGATGACAAACCTACAGAGTTTTCCTTTAGATTGGTTGCATCAAACAGTGTATCTGGACTACCTGCTAGCTTTTTGATTAAGGCAGACTCTAATGTCACACTCTCCGTCTCAGAGGGGACAATTTGCAGAAAGAACTAGTAATCTTTGCCTTCTCTATCACTTACCTAGCACACTTCACAGGTTTTAACAGACTGAAATTGTATTCAACTTTGCTTAAAGAAAAGCGGAGGGGGTTATTTAGCTTGTGGTAGCTGGAGTTTCAACACGCTATTTCAAATATCTGTACAAAATAACTGTCTGCAATCGCTGTTGTCAATGTCCTTGTCTCTGGGCTCTTCAAGGCTCTAAACACAAACTAGAGTCTGCCATGGCAAAATGCCTTAACATTCTTCACAGAATAAAAATCAGCTTAGCACATATTTAAAGATGCATGTTTACACATTGAACAAAACTGCCCAGTCCCTTTACACAGTAAAGCACTTGCCTAAAACACAGAAACCACCTCACTGAGGTGAGCATCTGAGCCATTGAGTTGGTACATCTTTGGAGGTGAACTAGGACCTCAGAGGCATGGAGAGTGAGTATTAGGAGTGCACAAGGGACTGACATAGTTGGGCATGTCTTCAACTAGTTTTAGGTACATAAGAAATGCCTTAACTTGTCTGATAGGAGTTCCAGAGCTCCAGCTACTCCTGTACTCTATCTGTGAAAATGGCATTTTGTTATGATATTGTTAAAGGAGAGTACCAGAGCCTGCCCTTTGTCAGCAGACCAACACTCCATACTTCTCATAGCATTCACAGTTTTAGGATTAGGAAAGTTAAAAGGGTACATCTTTATTTATTGCCTTAAACATTAGACTGTGAATTTGTCTAATCTCTCTAGGAGCTGTTGATTCCATTTGCCACCAAGTCATATCTTGCAACAAGCTCCAGAAGTTCCTTAACTACTCTATTTAAACAATAGTTTATTTATTTTAAGTTGACATCCAACCAACTTCAATTGGTGTTCCCTCATTCTACTTCTCAGAGAGTTGGTAATCAATCACCTTATCAACTGCTTTCAAGATTTTTTAAATCTCAGCAATATCTGCTTCAGCCCTGTCCTCCGGAACTGGAGATTCCAGCCTTCTTAACTCTTCCTCGTGTAATTGATTCTACATTACTTTGACTACTTCGCTTGCTATCTTATATGCTTGTTCTATCATCACTAGTCCAACTTGTGGTAGGATAACCAAAAGTACATGTAGTACTCATGATGTCATTACCCTGAGACTTCTCAATACCATTTTTGATGATACCGAACACTTTTTGGGGCATTTATCTCCCACTGCACAATGACTCCACGATTTCAGAGAGCCAATGATGATACCATCATACTTTTCGTAAATTGCCATCATCAGTTCAAAACTCAACATTATACTGCTATAATTTTGATTATTTTTCTCTTTGTAATTTACCTTAATCTATAGTGAAGCTCACCTGACACCTTTTTACTCACTCGCTCGCTCGCTCTCTGACTCAGTTCTGTGAGGTCCTTCTGAACTTATTCACTATCAGGACAAAACTTACTATTCAGAAGAGCTTTGTACCTCTTCCAAGTTTGAAGATTTCACCGTGCATCCCTTTCTACCAGAAGCAGTGAACAAGGTTATGCTAACACCCCCCCTTTCTTTTCTCTAATAGCAGGGCATGTGAATGTGTTTCTTTCCCAACTCCACTTTTGGACAACGTGCTAGAGTGGGCCAGCACGTAATATTTATGTATGGTGTGTAACTGCTGTAGTTGTTCTCCTTCCCCATCAGCCCACAGAGCACATGCAACTGCAACTGGCACACAGAGCTGAGGATCAGAGACATTCAGCATCCCTGATTCAGAAGTTACTTATGTAAGAGCAGGAACAGGTGGATCATATTTGCAAAGGAACATGGGGCACCCCTCAACTTCTGGAGTGTCTCCATTCCAGGGTAATTTGGTTTTCAGTAATAGAAAGTTGTGATTTTTTTTCCCTCACCCCAAGGAATAGTAAAAGTCTGATTCATCTGTGTACTGTAGAACAAAACATACACTCTTTGACATCTTGTCTTCAGGGTGGCTTGACTTCATTCACAGGCTGTAGAGAGTTTTTTTCGCATTGTGTGAACTTAGTAGGTCACATTGGCCAAATATCTGGGGGGAGATAAGTTATCAGGAAAGGAGCATATTCCTTGGAAGGAACATGATCTGATTTAAAAGGTTTTGCTAGGATGGAGGGGAATTATATTCCATTTAATTCTGTTCATTCTTTTGTAAACTGTGGATTCCTGCTTCCTTTTAATCCTGAGAACAGGACATGCAAATGTATTTCTCAGTAAATCAGTGAAGGGCTGCAGGTTTGTTGGCAGCATGAAAGAGGATTGATGGTGTGGGACAAGCAGAATGGAAGAAAAGAGGAAGCTTTCATGATTGCGAACAAAACCTATTTTAAATGAATTTTGTGAGGAACTGGAAAGGTTCAAAGGAAATGCTAAACCAAAAGAAAGGAGATATTTACTGTGTCAATACAACTAAAAGAGAGCTGCTCCTGATGCTGGTCTGTAGGTAAGTTGCATCTCTCCTGCTTCCGCAATTTGTCCCCTCCAAACAAGACTTGTTGTGCTCTGCAATGACTGGAGTCTGACTCACCTTACTGCGGATTTTGAAATGAGCCTGTTCTGCCAATCTGATTCCTTAGCACACAGAAAACCCAGACACAATTCAGGAATTTTTAACATCAAACGACAAAAATCAGAGCAGCAGGAAGAAAGAGAGTAGAGCTAGGACTGACTTTGTCAAGCACTAGTGAGGGGTCAGGATTAGAATCAAAGTCAAAGCATTTACCATTGGGTGAGAGTAAGCTCATTACAGGTGCTACAGAGCTCCTAGGAACAAGTACCTTGTTGCCTTATTTTTAGTTATTTATATGTCAAAATACATTGAGATACTGTCAAACAAGAACTGTTACAAGGAGTGAAGTAATAACTGGGCATTTTATATATGTAAGCCAGAAGTCATTAGATAGCACTCTGGCTTTGTAAACTTGTTCTGTACATACTTATTTGTAAGTTAGATATTTTTCACCTTTTGCTAATTCTGTGCTAGTACAAATGCATTAAATTAAACATATTGTAAGGTTTGCCTTACAGGATCTGGTATTGCAAACCATAATTTCATATAGAACAGCTAATATTATATTTCCAAAGCAGTTGCTTTGAGCAGTGTGCTATTTGGGGTATATTTTAAAAAAAGAAGGCAAATGGAATTAACTGTCATTGAAGGCACAGTAAATTAGCTGTCATTACGAACAAGAGCAAAGAATTAAGGTTTTGCCACAAGAAGCAAAAGACTGTGGTCCTTCCCACTTACCTCTATACACATAACTGATACACCTACACCATCAGGTTGATCTCTGCAGGTTCCCTCCATAGATCAGGGTGCTTTAAAGGGTCAGTTTAGGTGTGAGGTGGGCTGCATCAATCTCTAGTAGTGACTAAGTGCCTAATTTAGGCCTAATACATCTGGGCTTTTTCAAAGGGGAGTACTTGTGAGAGGAGAAAAAAAATTAACTGCTTTGAGTTACTAAGTAGATCATGAAAATCCTAATGATAACACACATTGTACTGTCAAAGAAAAATGAGACATTAATCAAGTTAAGTGATAGAATGAAAAATACCTCTTTTTTGAAACAAATTGTGAAAAATAGGAGTTTCAGAGCCTAAGATGAAAAGAGATTTAGGGATGTGATAATCCTAACAGCAGCACAGAAAATTATGTTATTAGGAAGTACATCTTACATGAAAATAAGGTAGTCCATCTTGAACTGAAAAATATTCCTATGAGGGACAGAAATCTTCAAAGGCAGAAATGTAAGTCACTCCCTGCACGGTCTCAGCTTGAAATCAGATGCACATGGAGGGCAAGGCAGAACCCCTAATTTCAGTCACAGGTCTGCTTCATTCATTGAGTATCTGATTGAATAAGGCCCTGGACATAACTGCAGGATGTGGATTTCTATAGTCTTGTAAGGGGCAGAAAGAAAGCACATCAGTCTGTCCCAGAGCTAGACACAGTGTACCACTGTAATTATTAACTTGTATCTTCAATAAATTTTTCTGATTGCTGTGGGTTACCATTTGTCAGTTGGCAATTTTATCAGCCAAGGAATAGAAACAGAGCCCCAGGCTTCAATTCTTTTAACATTTTCTTCTTTCAGGCCTTGTTTTTATTATCCACTAGATGATCATAAACCAGGTGACAACACTCAAACATTCTGCTGGCAGTTCTGTGGCTTTTTAGCACGGAGAAGAAAACACTCTATCCTCTGCTTCTCCCGTTCCCTGTGTGACGAGGCAGGTGCTGTTAATTCTGGTCATGTTGCAGCTCCCACCTTTGCCCAGTTGCCTCACTGAATCTGAAAGCTCTCTGCTTTATCCAAGGAAGCATAGTCAATGCCCCTCTTTCCCATAGCCTTTGATGAATGTTTGAAAAGAACATCTCTAACCCAAACCCTCTTGCAAGCGGATCATGCTCCCACCTCACAGTGCAAAAGCCAATGTGGCAAACTTTACAGAAAATATTGCCCTTGCAGAAAAACTTCTGTGTGCTTCTTGTAGTGTCTTTTTGTCTGTTTTTACTGCGTTTTTGGTTGATTTTCTTTTTTAACTGTACTTTACTGAATTTCAGCTGACCCCCTGACCCTGTGATTTGCTTTACTGTTTCACTTGACACTTGAGTGATATGCAGCTCGTTGTTACTGTCCTGTTCATTTCCATACTCTATGAGCAATCACAGCATCTTTTTGAAAACACTGAGCAGCTGGTCAGAGGTTCATTTCAGATCTCGAAATTTTCCTTTTTTTTTTTTCCTGGCTGCTTAGTGCTATTTGTCCCAGTTCTTTTTATGACACAGAAAAATTCAATTTGCCAAATTTTGCTCAGATGTTTGGGAAGGTGAACTGAAAATAAGTGGAGATAAGGGGCTGTCCCAGTCAAAACTGGTAGGGAAATCTGGACCTCTGAATATTTCTGAAGGAGATACACAAAAATGTTAGCAAAACACCAGTAACAGAACCTTAACTCAAAACGATTGGAAATTCTCCCTGGAAATATAAGTAAAATCATTCTCTTTTCCCTTCTTCACTGTTCCCATGATTCTACCACAAAACTATAGAAGGACCCAGAAGATAACATTGCTATTCCTCAAGATTTGTTTGCTCTGTGATTACACAGATTATGCAAATAATAGATATGCTAATTGATAACACACAGTTTCCATCTTTGTGTACAACTGTCTCCCTGCAACCCTCCATTACCCCGAAGCAACTGTATTTACCAGGAAATTTCTAATTACCTGTAGTTGCAGGAAGCATCTAAGGTCTTTCAAAGTGAGAGTGAGAATCAGCTGTAATTCCTGGCCGCAGTTACAAATATTTAGCCCCTGGGTAACAGCTTCCGATAACTCCTGCTAACAGTTCTCCGATTTCAACATTTCTCAAAATCCTGAGTTCCATTACAATTTTTTTTCAAGGATCACAATGAGAAAAAATGGAGAAAATTAGTTTCTTTAAGTGCTTGATGTAAATCAAACTGAGCTTCTTAAGCACAGACCAGTCATGGTAAAAACATGCAGTATAAAAATGCCGAATACAAGAGAACATGGAAGGACAGAGGAAGTCCATAGGCTGTAATACATGTAGCTTAATTTTGTAAATTTATGTTTTCCTAAACCAAAGCTTCTCATAACTTTTGCCATATCTTCCATTGGAACTCAACTATCACTGTCTATTCCATATTTCAGGGTATTATCTGGGATCAGAAATGTGCCATGAGCCATGAGCTGACGAGTAATGCTTGAGGAGAGGACAAATTTATTCACCAAAGAAGCATGAAAGGAGTTTGAAAAAGGATTCTACTATAGCCTCAATCAGTTAGTTTGTATAAAGTAAACTGATTAAACATTTGAAGCCGGAGATAGCTGGTAGAAAAGCTGATTCATGTGACCTTGCCATTTTTCTGCTTACAGCACTGCACTGACACCAAGGCTATGTTTGGTGGTGGAAGAGTCTTTTAGAAGTGTCTGGAACTATACCCAGTTCCATACCTACTCAGCTGACATGGGAACAGAAGAATGTAATTTCTGATCCATGGTTCCTTTTTTTTTTATTTTAAGAAAAGTATATATTCAATGAACTATTGATTGAGATGTTCTCTGAGAGGCTAATGAGAACCATAATCTGAGATAGTAGCACCATTTATGCATTGGCTTCACCTCACTCCCATTACAAGCAAAAGTCTCCATTCCATAAATATTTTCTGTGGCACCACTGGAGTTTGAATCAGACTTTGGTATCAACAAAGAGTTTAAAAACTGAATTCTTGTTCAGACATCATTAGTGTGGATCCTAATTAGAAAATTTATGATACAGTGTGGTTATGCAATACTTTTATTTATTCTGATGATTGTCAGAAAAATACTTCATCCCATATTATTGTTGCCAGTAACAGATTTGTGTTGACAATGGTTCAGACTACAAGCAGCTGCAGCTTGGTTCTGATGTATGTGATCAGAGACTGACAAGTTAATTTACATCATTTAAGTAATATGTAAAATAATAGTAATACAAGCTCTAGGACTTGTTATTCTTATTCTCTCTCAGAAAGGTTTATTTAAAGAATGTGCATGAACCAGAGGGAGATCCTTAAGTATGCTTTGGAGTGGCTATTTTTTGGCCTTTCAGAATAATGCCCTAACAATCCTAAAGGGGCTGAGTTTTTTAGAAGAGTATTTGTTTGTGTTAGCAAACGATGCAGTCTGACCTGCTGAATTTTCTTGCTTTGCAGAGGATGTTCTTTTCCTAGGGTACCTCATGCCTAGCAGAAGAAGCAGAAATGTGCTTGCTCCAGCTGACTTGGGTTTTTCAAATGCAGATCTGCAATGAATGAGAAAGCCCACCTGTTTTTTTTCTCACTGGGACTCATTCTCTTAAATTCCAGGAGGCTTGCCCTGATGGCATACTTAACTGTCCTTATCCTTATGGTACTCTCTTTACCTTGCGGAGTCTTCTCTTTTTTCAGTACCTACTCTGAGGGGGTTGGTTTAGGGGATGTGCCTGGTATGATGAAACTCTAGAAAACGAGGTTTCTCTTACAAAGGGAACACAGCTGCCATGGTGTTATATGTGCTGATATTGCTGCAGCAGCCTCAGCACTGTACTGCAGCAGTGGTAAGTGACCTCATGGGAGCATCAGCAAGCAAAGGGGGCAACCAGGGATGGGTTCCTGACCAGCAAAAATGATGCGAGGAAGGCCTGTAGACAGTGGGAGATGGTCACTGCTCTCTGGGAGGCCAGACCAGGAGGTGCAGAATAACTTGATAGAACCCAGCTGGTGAGACCAGGAATCAAACAATAGGAGGTTTCAGATGTTCCCTAGCACTGATAATCTCCACTCTGCCCTGCTGTCATGGGTGATGGCTTGCACCCTCTGTTATCCAAGTTTCACTCAGTCTGTTCCCCTCTGACTTGTTCTTGCTGGAAGAATCCTCCTAATCAGCCCTCTGATTTTCTCTAAGCTAATTGCCTCCATGGACCCTTTTGTGTTCCCTTCCACTGCCTCCTCCTCCCCAAAATCCTAAATAGGTGTAGTATTGCTTGACTCTGCTTGCAGATAAGTCTTCTCCTATTTCCCATCTGAATGATTTTAAATGAAAATTCTCTGGGGCAGTGACCACCTTCAAATTATACCCATAAAGCACTCTGGGGACCTATTCTTGGAGAGCATTAAACACAACAATGATAAATCTGACTGCTAATGATATAAACAAAGGAACAGGTTTGCTTTGCTGCTGGAAGGCAAATCACAGACACTTCACTCTTTTGCTGCTGGTATTGGCTGCCACAATCCCATTTTCTCTTGCAAAACAGAGAACTAAAGATCAAAATTACATATTGAGTCTGGACTTCTCTTTATGTCAGGAAAGGTAAATCTTTTGGGGGAAGGTTGTGTCAGGGAACATTGGCCCAGCAAAGAATAATAATAGGGTAATAGAATAATGATGTCAATATACTAAAAGCAGATTTGTGAAAGAATTAAACAGTATGTGCTGATTTTTGTTCAGATATATGTGTCTCTTTCTTGCTCTTGTAAATTAGACAGAGCTGTGCTTTAGCATCTGAGGGAAGATTTGGGAATTCAATTATATAGAAATCAAACTGTTGCGCAGCTTTTTTTCATCAGTTTCATACTGTGTTTCTTGTAACTAAAATGAGAAAACTTGCCAATGCAGCAGAGAAATTAGTACTGTTCTATAGTATTATTGAGCATAAAGTTCTGGGAATGCAGAGAAGTTATAACTCCCAATATAATACCAAATAGATCTGCTAACATTTAAGACCATTTCTTGTGAACTGAAAGGCTAAGAATAAAAGCCTTCATTCAATGCATTTGGAAACCCAAGAGAAGCTCTTCAGTACATTACCATGTTCCCTATGGATTAGTATAAGTAGATAGTTTGCTAGAAACTTCTGACTTTATTGTCAGCTCTTTTATGTCACATTGTCACGTATTGATCATAAAGATCAGGGTTAAGAAAGAAAAATAATAAGCAAAAGGAAGTAAACTAAGAGCTTGTTTAAAACAGTGGGGTTTTTTTCTTTAGCATTAGTAAAAAATGCCAAAACAACTGCTTATTTATTTTAAATAAAATAGATGAGATCTAATTTGTCACTCCATGGAACTGCAACTTTTATAACTATATCCCAGCTACTCAAATAGCAATGATGTCACATCAACTTTGGAAAAATAAGATGAAATCTTCTATACTGTGCAAATATCCAGCAAACTGTGGGTCTGATTTTTTTAATTGTAGGTGCTTTGAAGTATGCACTTTCATTGAGCATTATTTTCTCTGTTTTTCTTCTCTTATTTTCCCTCTTTGCATATTTCATTAGTGATAATTGTCATTGAAAACAATTCAGAAGAAAACATTTTATGCTACTAACCAGGGACCTTTTTACAAGCAGCTGTTGAACCATAACACTCCTCCTTTGTGGGGTGAGTTGAGAGCTAGATTACATTTCTTTCATCTAAAAAAAAAAAGAAAAAAGGTAGTTACATTGCTTTAACTGTTGCGAAATATTGTAGGAGGGAAATTAACCTCCCACCACACCTCCATTTCTTATTTTCTTAAACTTTCCAGGCCTGATTCACCGCTGTATGACTTCAGTTCTAAGTGCTGTTACAATGGCTATGCACAGGAAAGAGTGCAGCTGGAGTAGCACTGTGGAGAGTCAAACTGATTATCTTGGCAAGTGACTAATCCCATGCTCCACAGGACAGCCTTTAAAACAACATCACACTTCTTATCCAGGAAATAACTTTCTGATCAGCAGAAGTGCTATTCACCTGCACCTATATGCTGCATTTTCTGAGCTTTACTGCTATACTGAGCTTTACTTAAATAGAACAGGTCCCAGAAGTGCATAAATACCAGAGCAGACATAACATGTTCACCTCTAAGAAAAGTTGACCATTTTACAGAGTAAACCCAAGTGAAGGGGACATTGGGAATCACCAGTGATCTGTGACTAAGACCAAGGAAATGAACTGACCAAAATAGTGTAAAGAAGGGCTGTTTGCAGTGTTTGCAGATGGGATGAGACAACAGGAACCTTGTGAAATTCCACAGAGAGAGAGGCAAAGTCCTGTCCCTCTGAGGGGGGACACTGACTGGTGGGGAGCAGCTCTGCTGTAAAGGCCCTGGGGGTCCTTAGTGTTCAGCTGAGTATGACCAACCCTGGCAGCAAAGGTGCCAACAATTCCTGCATGAAATGAATTAGAGTCAGTGGATTGAAGGAAGTAATCATTCACCTCTGCTCAGCACTTGTTAGACCACACCATGTCCAGCTTTGACACCTCAGAACAAGATATCCTTAAACTGTAGCAAGTTCAGCAGAGGACCACTACTGTGACAGTGGGGCCGAAGCCCTGTGAGGAGAGACTGAGGGACTTGGGCTTCTTCAGATCCTAGAAGAGACAGCTTCAGAGGACTGAACCACAGCCTGCCTGTACCTACAAGGAAGAGAAGACAGAAGCAGGCTCTTTGAAGTGATGCCTTGTGGATAAGAGGATAAGAGACAATGGGACAAGAGAAGTTCAAACTGGGTATGAACAAAAACATTTTTCCCTATGAGAACAGTGAAGCAGTGGGTCTCTGTGCTGGGGAGATTGTGCAGTCTCCACCTCTGGAGATTTTCAAGCTCAGACTGAACAAAGTCCTGAGCAACCTGGGCTGACCTCAGAGCTGATCCAACTTTGAGCAGGAGGTTGGGCTAGAAACCTCCTGTGGTCTCTCCTACCCCAAAGAATATATTCTTTGATCCTACCAGAACAAGAGTGGTTAAGATGTGCCATATAAATAGCTTCTCAAGGTGTTGAGATACCAGTTCTAGTATGAGAGCAAAATAACCTCCTGTTTCAACACAAAATCCACAACATCCTTGTTTAATTTTTTTTCCTCCCAACGCTAAGCTGTTCAGTGACTGTTTGCGACTATAGCAATATTTAGGCTGTATGGTAATTCACAGCACTGAAGTTTGAAATATTTGAGCATCAACAACACTTGACAAAATCAATGTATGGGTCAGTATCCTATTTCTGATTCATCACTATTGAATTATTGCTTATTTATAGTGGTTTAGGAAAGAATGTGAAAGCTGACAAATTCTGTCAGGCAGATCTGTTTCTAGTTTATAAGTATACACATTAGTGTATGAATTTTCTCTATCCCGATGGATTTTTTCACTTGCTAGTACACTTATAAAGAGTGGAAAGAAAGAAACATGATTCCAAATGTACTGATGAAGGTAGTCCAAGTTATACTGGGAAAGACATATACCTTCTTCACTAAAGAACAAATACCCTAACTTGTAGGACAAGAATCAATGTCATGAATGGCTTTCTTTTTAAGTTTATATGACCAAATAGTTTTAGTTTCTAACAGAACAGACTGCTGTAAAGCCAGATAGATTTTTTCTTACATTTATATAAAACAAAACAGTTGTAGTTTCTTATAGAAAATCTGATGGGAGTTCAGATTGAATTTAATTATTTCTCCTGCCCTTTCCCAGATGAGAGTCCTTTTCTATTCTCATAGTTAATTAAATAGAGACTTAGGAGAGGGAAAAAGCACATTACTGTGTTCACTGTGGTGGTTTGGATTTAGCCCTGGGACTTGCTGATGCCCTTCCCATGCCACCTGCCTTAGTGTTCACCTTTGTGCAAACTGTGTGGTCATAGAGATTAAGGGGCAACTGATATCACTGCTACCACCTTTTAAAAGCTTTGCTCACTGGAAATTTATTGCTCAGGAGAGGAATAGGAAGTTCTGGGTTGTAATTCTTTACAATACTTACTGATTCCTACCAGTTCCCTGGACAGCCAGTGGAGGAGAACAATGATTGTTTCAGGAAACTACAACTGCTCCTGGCATTCAGGGATATCCTAGCTATGCTCTCCATTGACTTCAGAGGGAATTTAGGCTCTTATTTTAGAACAAGTATATAAACTCCTTACTTCTTCCACATCTTCCTTTCCAAAGCTAGTTCAATGCTTTAGGAAATCTGGATCTCACCAACACTGCTTTTATTTTAAAAAAAAATATTTTTCATGGCATTCTGGAGTCTTGTTCAGATGATTTGACTGATAGGATTTTCTGATTGTTATCTCAAAATGTTACTGAAACAGTCAGAAGTTGTCAGCTTTAATACTGCATCCTTAAGCCTTTGCTGAACATCCACTCAAGGGAGTAGCAGAAATCGGCGGTTTAGCAGAGAAAAGTTTTAACAGAAGGTCACACAAAATCATAGTGGAATCATTAATATGTTTTCAAGTGGACATTTAAGACAGGCCCTTTCCTGGACAAAGGGACATTAAAAGACACTTAGGAACAAAGAGCCCTTGATGCGAATTTATTCTATCCAGCTGTGGGTTTTGAACAAGCAAACATAAAGCTTGGCATCCCAAATCAAACAGAAATCTCTATTAGTCTCTTTTAATATGTGAAATATAAATGCATAATGGAAAAAAACCCCCAAAACTGGCTCTAAAAATTACCAAAGTAGATTTACTTATAGAGCATAATACTTTTAGAGAGGACACAAACATCAAAACTGAGAAGGGCAAGTTCAGACTACAAAATTGTGTTCTAGAAGCAACAAGTCTGAAAAGACCTTAAGGTTAATGATAGATAACCTCAATATGTTCTTCCAGTGAGATGCTGCGGAATAGAAGTTACAAAAAATGTTAGGAGTAGCAAGAAAAGGATGTTTTCTTGATTTCTACAGAATGGTGCTTCCAGGTCTTGAGCCAGACCTGAAAATAATCTTGTAACATTGCTCAAAGAGCAGATTGAGGTAAAGTCTGGGGGCTGCTGGAGAGAGGAACCTTCAAAAGAAAAGGAAGCTAAAGCAAGTCACATAAAAATTGAGTTAAGACAGCATCTCAACTAAGAGATGCTACACAACTGCAGTCGAGTAGGATTCAGCATCCTCATCACACATATGACTACTGTAGTTTGCCATCTTTAAAGAAAGTATTAAAAAACTTCCCATAAATCTGATTTCAATCCAACATTCAAATACTAAAGTGACAAAAATGTAAAGTGTGGCATTTTTCTCTTCATGCTCAATTAACAAAAAAGTACTTGCTAACAGAGGTAATAATCTCACCATAAATTGAATCTTTTGCTCAAGATTAAATTCCTTTCAAAAAATACGTTCTAGGAATGTTATAAAGATGTGTTTGCGGTAGAAATTATCAGTGGCTTTAAGTTAACTGTTTTATGTAGAAATTCAGTAGAATGATCATTTTTGCCTCCCTGATTTTAAACTACAAAAAACTAAATTTAACAAAATTTAGGATTACACTTTGAAATTAGGTATACTATTTAGGGTAGAAAAGGTTTCAAATTCTTGTTCTACTCTTCCAGTTAAATTTACTAAATTTACTAAATTTACTACTTCTGAGTTTAGTTCTCAGAAGTAACTGTAATTGGAGAAACATTTTAAAACATGCTTATTTTTCTATGCAAATGTGCCTTCTGTTTCATAACATTTCTGCAGCAGCAGTAGGACTGAGGGGCTGTGATTACCCTTTGCTCAGCAATCTGTACCTTCAGGACCACACTGCCTATTGGGATTGCAAATAGGATTGGCTCCATGTTGCCTAGCATGTGGAGCAACATACACTGTATTATTTACCTTCAAATTAAAATTATTTTTATAATCTAGCCATCAAAGTGGGAAGGAAGCTACAGGCTCCTGTTTATTTCTGGTAATAAAATACAACTGGGCTATTTTTTAAAAGAGCAGCAACCTATAAAAATTAAAATTAGAAAGTCAAATGAGGCTAATATCCCATCTCATGGAGTTTATCAAAGGTTTTATAGCTCTAATCAGTGGCCAAAACAGAAAAAGTGGTGAAAGCTGATTTGCCAACTGAGCACTTCATATAGCTATCTTGGCTTTTCTGTAGAGAACTGGAACAGCATAGAGATTTACCATAACTTCCAAATTGTCATTTGGGTACTTCTTCATACCCTTCTGACTATTAACCCAGAAACAACTATATTTTATAGGGTCATTTTTCTACAGCATTTGACTGTAAACAGGATTATTTAACACTAATCAGAATAGCACAAGCTGGGCTGTAATGTGTTAAAAACAGATGTTAGGTAAGAATATGAGCTAATTTTCTTTTTACCCAATTGTCACTGATTTCAGTGAAACTATTCCCACCTCGTGATTATGGTCAGAATCTTTGTCTTTATTCTTGATGGTAGAAAAATTTTAGCCTTGTTTGCAATATAACTCAAAATATCTGTCTCAGCTGATAAACCTTGGACTTCACGAGAGACAGCAAAATCAGGGTTTTTTAGCTGAAATCCATAGTGTGCAATGGATTTTATGCAGTGGATTTCACACCTGATGGATGTAAAAGGATGTTCACTCTAATTGCATTACATGAAAGAGTTTTAACCTTTTCCTCTAAATGTACTTTAATATAACATTGGTCAATGCAGAGACAGAGAATGTTATTTCATGGAATGTCATTAATTGATCCAAGAGTAGAAAACCAACATTCATCAATATGGTATAAAAAGAGTGAGTAAAATTTCCCCATGTTCACTCAGCATCAATTAAGGAAGCACAAATGAAAGTTTATGAATAGTACACAGCCTCTATCAGATGCCATGCGGTCCCATGGACTCTAGGAACTCTAGGACCTGTAGTACTCTAGGAATTATCTAGACAGAGCATTTTTTTTTCAAAGAAAATGTGAATATTAGCTAGATCTATTTAATTATGTCGCAGGAAAGAGCATAAGGAAGCCTTTGGGCAGAAGGATGTACTCAGGTGTGGCAGTGATAGACATGGAGTGTCAGACTAGGCTGGCTGCATCTAGACTGCAGGAGAGGAGTGCTTTAGAACATTCCTAACCACCTCCCTTTCTCCAGTCATCTTGGCTGGGCCATTTCAACCCCGGGGGGTGTCCCAGTTCCTGTCCCAAGTGCTGATTGCAGACTGAGACCTCATCACAGTCTACAACCTCCTCCTGAGGGGAAGAGGTGGGGCAGGCACCGATCTCTTCTCTGTGGTGACCAGTGACAGGACCCAAGGGAATGGCTTGAGGTTGTGTTAGGAGAGGTTTAGGTTGGATATTAAAAAAAGGATCTTCACCCAGAGGCTGGTTGGGCACTGGAACAGGCTCCTCAGGGAAGTGGTCACAGCACCAAGCCTGACAGAGCTCAAGAAGTCTCTGGATGATACTCTCAGGCCCATGGTGTGACTCTTGAGGATGGTCCTGTGCGGGGCTCAGGGTTGGACTCAATGATCCCTGTGGGTCTCTTCCAATTCAGCATATGCTGTGATTCTGTGGTTGGGATTGTGCTGTGTGCAAGACTCATCCTGGTGCTGGATCTCTCAGAACATGGAGATAAGAAACATAAATACTGAAGTTTAATACACCACAAACAAGTAATTTCAGGAGAAGATGTGCACCCCAAATGCCTTTTAAGTTTTGGATTGTTTTATTTTATAGAAAGATAAACATCAGAGAAGGGGAGGTGGGAATTGGAATGAGAGACAGTTTGTATCACTGTCCAGGCTTTCACCTTCTGTCTTTGTGGGGAGTCTGCACTCCTTCCTGAAGCCAGAATTTAATTCTGTTTCTTCAAGACTCTGCTAAGAATTCCTCCAGTGCTTACTCTGCTGACATAGAACAGCTTAAATAACAACAACAGGGCTATTCTTTCCAGGGAAATGCCAATACTGACCTGTGCTGCAGACTGACATTTTTCTGCATTCCAACAGCTTTGATTTTTGTTGTTGTATCCCGCTTCAGGTAATTGAGCATCACCCGATGTGGAGCACATATAGACAACAAGCAAAGGATAGAATCACTCATTAACCAGTATGGGAGTACTTCTTTATAAAGTACTTCTTTGACTTTTCAGGTCAAGTAATTATAATTCCTAATTCTACAAAATAGTGAAGCAATGTACATTAGAGAGTAAGTGTTTTCTTGGAATATTATTATTCCTCTCTCTCACTAACTCTTCAGTGTTCTGCAAGTAATAAATGACCTGAATCTTTTTTATTCTCAAGAGAAAACCAGCTTATCACCTCTCCTTTTACTTTATGGCTACCAATAACGTTTTATTTCATGTGGTCAGACTGATTAACACTTCTAATTAAATTCAGAGCAGTTTTTCTCAGTCTGCATTTACATTTGAACTTTCTAACCTTTTTTGAATGCAAAAAAAATAATTATGCACAAAAGCCTGTGATTTTTTTCCCACCTACACTGGTTGATCTAATGAAAGATATGACCTCTCTGTAGAAAAGTTGTATTTTAATTTGAATGTGCTGTAAATTCACATTATAAAGTTTATCCAGCAACTGGAGTCCCCAGTTTTCACAAGGGAGGTTGAATCATTAGACCTCAAACTTGAGACCTCTTATCTGCTTTATTAGCAGACAAATGACCATTTTTCTGGACTGAAATGACATCAGTTTCTATAATGACTCAAGCTAGTACTTGAGAACATAAACACAGCTTATGGCTGGGTAGCTCCTGGGTTTCTCATCTAGAAATGGACTCCCTCAAAAAGATCTGAAGTTGACAACATTTTATATTGCTGTTGCTGTCAATTCTACTACAATTAGTACTACTCTTAAAGCATGTTCTTGTGAACTGCAGAAAAACTGGCGCTGGCACTCACTAACATGTTTATTTTATAAAAATATTTTTGTGTTCTAAAGTGTCTTTGTGGAAAACAGATTAGATTTTAGGCTTATAAATCACATACTTGAAAAAAATTCTACTTATTTTCTCTGAGAATGTAACATCTTACAGCTTCAACAGAAAGTCACTGAAATCACTAGGAACATTTATGTCATAGGGATTGATTGTGGGAGTAGATACATAACAATTTAGATACAGTAGATATGCAAAAATTTCCCTATAGCTCCCTGATTTTTTATTTTCCTTTTGAAAAGAAGTGTTCAAAATTACAGCACAGACCTGTTTTTCTGGTGGCATTTTGTTCTGTACTGACAAGTCATCACTTTCCATCATTCCTCCTTATTGGTATGGTTGAGAACAGCAACTACGGCAAAGTCATTTTTAAAACAAACGGGAATATTTTTGGCCTTTCAAAATGAAAGAGCTTTTGTTTTAAAGTAAGACTGCAAATTTGACAAATAAACTTTGTAGATCTTAGTCTTTAGGAAAGGTTTGTGAGAACTTCTAAAATATTAATACACAAGTATATGGTTGGAGTATCAATATGACATTGAGGGGAAGGAATAAAATTTCAGCTTCAATCTCTGTGCACAATTAATCATTTTGAACTGAAAAAAATTATCATCACTCTCTACAACTACCTGAAAGGAGGTTGTAGCCACATGGGGGTTGGTGTCTTCTCCCAGGTAACTATCAGTAAGACAAGAGGGTGTGGTCTTAAGCTCTGCCAGGGGATGTTTAGGTTAGATATTAGGAAGAAATTCTTTACAGAGAGGTTAATCAGACATTGGAATGGTTTGCCCAGGGAAGTGGTGGATTCTCCATCCCTAGAGGTTTTTAGATGAGACTGGATGTGGTACTTAGTGCCATGGTCTAGTTACCACGGTGGTAGTGGAACAAGGGTGGGACTTGATGCTCAGAGGTCTTTTCCAACCCGTCTGATTCTATGATTCTATGATTTTAAGTAAGGAAGAGCTGCAGGATTAAATGGTCTTTGGAATGAATTGATGGCCACAAGTGCAAACGTTGCAGTCTTCTTTTTACAGGGGAGAGGTACACACTTTGTGCAACCAATGATTGCTTCTGACCAATAGACTTCAAAACCTGTGTAGCTCATCCTCACTATATATATTTCACAGTCTACATTTTTATACTAACCTGCATTTTAAGAACAATTTTCTGATTAAGATCTACTTCCTTCTAGCTGCTCTTAGACCCACAAGCTCTTTTGTCCTTCAGACCTTGCAGACCTCTGTTCTCGGACTACGTTAGGCTACAAGCTGGGGGCTCTTGCATGTTCTTTGTGAGTTACAATGCAGAAGTTAATGTTCTGGGGACCCCTTGCTGAAAAGGTTGATTCTTAACAGATATTAGCTTTTTGGGCAGTATGGAGTGCAAAGAAAACCTAAACTTCCCTATATTGTCAGTGTAACCTCATCATGAGCGCTTCAGTTATAATGAACAGCGAAGTCATAATTTTACCCTAATATTAATGTAAAAATTTGGTTTTAATATTTAAAATGTCCTTGGGGTAATTTTCACATTTAATTGGGTGTATGATATAGACAAATAATTTTATTGCATGATTAATTGCTGTTTCTTTGAATATTACCATGTGCTTCCCATTAACCAGGTTTCTAATATGCACAGTAGCTTTTTCTACTGCAAAGGTTTGTGACCCTTTCTAGATCAACAGTATGTAGCAGTTAGAAATACAGAAAATTAGCAATCTCAGTTTTATATCTTCTGTGAAAAACATCTGCCTTACTACAGGGAGCACAACCTAACTCTGCTACCCTGACACAATGTGTTCCTTTGTTTCTTCACTTTGTTTCATGGTGCCATTTTCTAGTTCATATTATGATGTTTATTAACGGGGAAACAAATTGTTTGGGTTCCTTCACTTCTTGGCTTTAGCTTACTTCTCCCCTTAAACTACACTCCCTGATGACAAGACTTAAAGTAAAACAATAATCTTCTTCTACCCTGGAGCATTTGTTTTTAGTCTAAATAATTCATTGAAACAAACATTCTATTTCACAGCTACTGCCATTAGTCTTTTTGTACTTTTTAAATAACAAATGGTATTTTTGAGAAATGGTTTACATAATGGATAGTCACTCCCATACTTCTTCAGCCAAGCAGTATGAATTATGTATAACTAAATGGAGAATGCATATATTTTAAAAGGAGTGAGGACTTCCCACAATAACATTCCTTCTCAGCAGAAGACAAACTCCTCCAGCTCCCCATCTGCATCTGCAAGGGAGCAGACCTTCCTCCCTCTGCTTTTTTCTTCTCTGCTGCATAGGACCAGCCAAACTTGCAGTGTCCACGAGGAAGACAAAGAAACTGCTGCTCTCACCTGGGAAAAAGTAAGAGTTGATTTGGTGAGGCAGGAGCCCTGCTGACAGCCTTGCTAACAGCTCAGGTTTGTGTAATGAGCACAAGTGTTCTGCATAGCAGGAATGCATATATGAGAGAAGGCAAAAGATTTGTTAAAGCTATAATGAGCATAATTAACCCTGTAACACATTAATATACAAATTGAAATGCTTGTCAACTAGATATTAACGGTGTTTTGACATTGAGTGTCCTTGAAGGCAGATTATATTTTTTAAGATAGTTAGGAAAACTGAAGTTTGGTAACTCTGTGACAGCTGATACTGTAACAGAAGAGTGATGTAAATTTAGTGTTAGCAAGCACTCAATATTTTGAAAAAGGTCTAATCTGCAATTATCACTTATGGGAGCACACAAACATTGGATGGGTTAAGGCTAACTGCATGCTTTGTGATGCAACTGCAGGAGCTGCTCCCACAGGTAAGATCTCTGCAATCTGTCGTCGGTTTTGTTCTGTGTGAGTCAGAGAAACTGAGTGTATTTTGTTAAAAAGCTTACTTAATTTTAGGAACAAAAAGTATTTAATATGTATCAGGTTGTTTCTACTGTGAATACAGACAGCACTTCGTTTCATAATTTCCATGTGGCTGATCAGTAGAATGAGTACCCACATAAAGGACAGCTCTTAGTCCAGACTACCTTTAACTACCAGTCATGGATAGTTAATCATGGGATAACAAAGGTTGGAAAAGACCTGTAAAATCATTGAGTCCAGCCATTAAGCCAGCACTGTCAGGTTCACCCCTAGGCCATGCCATTAAGTACCATATAATATCTATGATTCTGTGATTCTATATCAGATGTTTTTTGAACACTTCCAGGGACAGTGATTCCACCACTTCTCCAGGCAGCCTGTTCCAATGCCTAACCCCAATTTCAGCGAAGAATTTTTTCCTAAAATCCAACCTAAACCTCCCCTGGTGCAAATTAAGGTAATTTTCTCTTGCCCTATTATATGTTACCTGGGAGAAGAAACTAATCCCCGCCTGTCTTCCTTTCAGGTCATTTCCTAATAGTTAGGTTCCCTGGTGGGCAGGATTTTCAGAATATACTGAGAAAATTCATTACTTCAGATGGGACAACCAAAACTTCAGACTGTCAAAATCGCTTGTGCCCAGTCCTTGGAAAGTCTGAATCCTGTACACACATATCTAGGTCCATCTGCACAAACTGAAGCTTATAAATCGATTTCTATGAAAGCCAATAAGCAGTTAACATGCTGAAGGAAAACCACATTTCATCATAATGAATTATGTGCCAACAGACCAACCTTTGAGAAACAGATGAAAACCACAGTTAACTAGAAACAGCAGTAAATTAAAGAAAAACTCCTACAAATAAATTTGAATGGGCTTGGCTATACCTGCATGTTTTTTCTGAAGTTATGACACTAAAATGTTGAACTTCGAGTTTCCATGGCAATGTGTCAGTGGTTCTCACCGAAAGAAAAAAAAAGACCATTATTTTCTCTCAGTAAAACAGACTCCCAAGGAAACAAGAACAGATGGAGGAAAACAAAAACATCTTGAAAGTACTCTTATTATTTAGGGATGGAAGAACTTCAGAAGTTTTAGGGGATCGGTTTGAATAAACACCTTCACATCTGAAGTCTCATATGTGTCTTATGCAAACTGGCACAGCTCTCAGATGTCAGTACCAATACAGTTTTCCATCATCCTGTTTATTCTTCTTTCCAGTATCCCAGTCAGTGCTGATTCACTCCACAGGTCAGACTGCCCCTCTGCTCCAGGTTAAGGGAAATGACTGATCGTCTCTGCTCAGAGATTTGAAGGCCACTTCTGGAATACTTTTGCAGTCTCCCATGCAAAGGAGGGATAGGAAGTCACAGCAAGTCCAGCAGAAGGTCTCTGAGAGATCTGGGGAGCTGTGTCACATGATGTGTGAGGAGGTACAGAACTCTGGGATTGTACATCCTAGAGAAGGGAAGGCTGAGGGGGGCAGTGGGGAAACGTGGTGCCTCACTGATAAAAGGCTCTAAGGAGAAGGAGTTAGACTCTTCTCAGAGGTGCGTGACGGTCCTGTGCTACAACGAGGAAAAACCCAAATCACCTTTGAATATATGCCAGGGAGTCTGTGGAACTGCTGGGTATTCAAGACTCAGGGTGGCCAGGTCCTTGTTCTAACTTTGAACTGTGCAGGATGTTGGAGTTCCTTTCCAACCTAAACTGCTTGGTATGCTATGACTTTATATATGTTTCAACAGATACCTCCTCCTTCCTCATCCTTCTGTCACAAGGCTCAGTGGAAAGACCCAGCAATGAGAAAGCTGGCTGAGGCACCCCTGCACACCAGGGGCAGGACAACTGATGAGATGTTTGGCATCTTATTCTTTCTATCTGGCTCCATGCAGTCTTTGCAATGGGGCAACCTTGTTCTTGCAACCAGGTTCTTTCTCATCTCCTTGTTTATAACTCTGTCACCTCCTGTGGATGACAGATGGTGGCAGCTCAATGACAGCTGCAGAATTTAAGGTACCTAACACGATTTTATCATGTTGCTGACCCAGCAAAGACCCCAGTTAGTTAGCTCTGAAGATGTCGTTGCAAAGCCTGGGACTGCTTTCTCCCTCTCAAGCCCTCCTTCAGAGTGTAACTCAGATGACATTCTCATTTCCTCAAGAATGAGGTTTTTTCCTTGTAGTGCCAGTGCCTGGATACATGCAGGGGCTGTGCAAATGAGTAACACTATTAAGAAGGAGAGAATATATTACTGAACTCAAATGATTAATCTCACTGCAGGGGTTGGATTGTCTGTCTGCTACAGACATCATGGAACTGAGTGTGATGTGTTCATACATGAGGCTTTTTCCTACAGGTATGAAAGAAACCATTTTGCATTTCCAAGTGCAGGAAGCAGAGTGCTAGCTGTGCTATGAATGCAGCTAGGAGATCATCTCACAGGAGATGGGAGAAAAAGGAAAGCAGAGGGCTTCTCGTAGGCCATTTTTGGACTTTCTAATAGCATATTTACAGTGCAGCTACTTTAGTTGCACTGCAATGACTGTAATCTCTTTTTTTTCCCGTGACTTATTACAAGGATGCTCATTCAAAACTTGAAATCTGCTATTTCAGCTCTATTATACATCACGGGCTTAAATAAAAAAGAAGGCTGAAAACCAGAAAAAAAAAATATCCATAAAATATCCCCATTGTCCTGAGCTAAAATTATGTATTATACTTGGGAAATTGCGGGTTCAATATAACTGGAGTTTCATTGTTATTGAAATATGTATTCTGGTTTGGGAATGGTGCAGGAATGACTGAGAGCAAGGGTAGTAGGAAAAGCCCTTGCTCCAGCTATGCACAGGAGTATCAGTTAACGTGCTGCTGCAGTTTGCAATAAAGGGTGTCAGGTGTGTTTATAACTCTCTTATCCTTTTACAGAGGTGTATGTTTGCTACAGGTGCAGATGACCTGAAGAAGTATCTCTGTATGTAAATATTTGCCTGTATTTTCCAGTAATGCCAGTTGTTTCAGAAAGAGTTTCTGCCTCTGCCTGAAGGGAATCCAGGTGTCATTACAATATGAAACTACCAAATCTTTTCCATAAGCATCATGAAACTCTGACTTTTGAGTAGTAAGGTAAAACACAGTCATGATCTAGGTTTGCTTATCAACGTGGGATTTCTTCATACCTGAAAGTGAAGCTATGCAGAACTGGATATAAACCTCAGAAGATATTTATACTTGTAGCTCTTTCCACTCTTGGAGAGAGAAGCTGGCCCCTGAGGGTCAAAACCAAGATAATACTTACAGAGGTGCTTTGCAAAAGGAGAGTCAGCTGTTGTACTAAAGGAAGCTAATCCATTCATGTTCTGTGAACTGTAGCCTTTGGCAGGGACAGGGTGTCTGCAAAATACTTATAACAAATTGAATGTAGAAAATTAACTGAGCTCTCCAGAACAAACTTGCTGAATCTAAACAAGCCAACATATGACAGCCAAATTAAACTCTCAAATGCAGAAGAACTGATAGAGTTGCCTTGGTAAGATGAGCCTTCTGAAACTGGATAATCTTTTACTTCTTAAGTGGCTTCATTGGTTTCAGTGGGATGACTGCTGGAGTGTCTACTATAAAGATGTTGGAATCTGGCTCTCTCCAAGAAAAGTTTGGGAACTGTTCAAACTGATAGGGCAGAATTGTGTTTAGAGGACACTGAGAAAATTTAAAATAGGTGAGAAACAAGCAAGATCAACCCTTGAGGAGCTGCAGCAGCAGTTCTGTGGGCAAATATCACTATTTAACATGAACAGCAACAGGTACTGACTAGTATCTGAGAATCAGGCTAGATGTGTGATTATAAGAGGACTTACTGTTGTTTCTCATGACTAAAAAATTATACATAGAGGTAAAAGAAATTGTGCATTACTGACTCCTGAAAAAAGCTCCAGGACATTTCAGGTGTGTCAGGGTGAAACCCCTGTGAGAAGCTGGGGAGATTGAAAGGGATGGTGAGGAAACCATCCCTCTGTACCTGGCTGAGGGTAAGGGCATTGTAGTCATACAATGGGTTTCCACTGTTGGGAGCAGAGCATCACCCTTTCCAGGTTATGAAATGATCCAGCTGCTGTATGCCTCTGGTGAAGGGCAGGGATTAGTTATATAAAAGTTACAGGGGAAAAGAAAAAGGTAAAAGTAAAATAAAAGGAAAAAACCACAAAAGGAGGAAGAATGACAGAGACAAGCAAGGGGGAAAAATGTTGACATAGATAGAACAACTGAATCAATGGCAAAATTCTCTTTTTCTTCCTGGTCTACTTCATATCTGAAAGTGTGCTTGTTTTGAGTTGCCTTATTAACTCTTCTCCTGGAAGGCAGTTTGCTCTCCATCCATGCCCACCTGCAAGGTTTCAGGCCAGAACATTTAATGGCAAAGAGCAGACCCCTCAGGGGTCATTTGTTTGGGTTTTTTCCACACAAACAGAAAGAGAAAAGATGCTAACAGCCAAGACTTAAGGCTTTTTAACACGGGTTTGTGTTGAGGCAGGAGTCTGGGCCCAGGGTTAAGATGCTTCTTGCTGGGAACAGGGCAGCTGCGGCTGCATCCTAGCTCTGTGCAGTGTGCCCTTGGTCCTAGTATTTTGACTGCTTCCTTTACTAAGTTTAAAACTATTACCTTTTTCTAAAATAAAAAAGCTGAAGAAGAGATCAATTAGGTATTTATTTCAATAATAAAATTTCAATTCAAATAATTGCGTTTTGTCTAATTTACACTGGAATATTAAACAGTGACGGTGATAATTAGGGAAAAAAATAGTCCACTTGATGAATTCAAAACAGAAATTTAATTACTCATGTCTGCACCTGCGTCTCGAATTTTATACACGCTCGGTTGAAAATGTTAGGTTCAGTCATTATGATGTTTATAAAGGATGAACTGTTCTTCAATGATTTCTCTAATCTATTCACTTAAAAAAGGCTTATTCAATGTCAACATAAACTACACGCTGCCTGAAAGATGGAAAATACCACTCCTCTGGGTGCCAGGCATATTTCTAATAGCTTTTGTCTTGGAAGACTAACACGATGAGGCAAGACTGAAAGTGGGTGGTGCACCTGAAGCCTGGTCTCCGGAGGACTGTCTGGATCTTGTCAGCTCATCACAGCTCATCAGGCTCAGGGTAGCAGGAGCTCCAGCATGTGCCTGTGGAGGAAACAGAGGCTGAGGGATCAGCTCCATGGGAATAACATAAATCACATGGCTGTGACACTGATGTAAAACAGGTAAATAATAAGCTGAATACCCTCTTTGTCATGATAATTGGAAACGGTTATTGCAAACTGAATCCAGCACAATGCTTTACTCCTCTGGCTATCAACTGAAAGTGCTTTATTGATCTTACAAATATATAGGAGGAAGGACTGGCTATCTAGATCAGCTGGAATGGCTGCCCTTCTGGGATCTTTAGCCAGTTCTTAGTGTGGACACTCATTTGATCAGTTGATTGCACAGGGAGGAAGGCATGAGGATTTCCCGCAACTGGGGAAAGCAAAAGAGTACAAAGCTATACTTTGGCCTGACTCATATGGGTAAAAGAGTTAAAATCAGAACTTTTTAGCTTCTTTATAGTTATTTTTTCCCTTACATTTTTATTCAAGCTCAACAGGCCAGGTGTAAAGAAAGGGGGTTGGTGATGAGTAAACTATATTTAAGTATCACAAGAACCAAACTTCAACACCTAATGCTGCTGGAGATACCTAACACCTCTGTCCCAGCATCTTCCTTTCCTCTCCTCCCATTGTTTCCAGGTGTGGCCCCAATGACTTGTGCAAGTATGGGATTTTTTGATCTTGGGCAGGAGTGAGGAGGAGAGGACATGTTCTGGGAACAGAGGGAGAGGTTGATTACAGCAAGGATCAGGATTGGGTGTTTTAACATATGTCTTTGCACAGGACTGCTATAAAACCACCGAAGGCTCATTTCTTGCCAAGAGATGCAGGCAGGTAGGAATGTGACTTTAAAAGAGGATTCTTCTGATTGTCATATCTCTGTTTCAAAAATGGTTTCTGCATCTTCCTTCGCTACACTGATGGGGTGGACTGCAAAGTGGGTGCAGAGTCCTGGGGCAGAGGCACTCACAGTCCTCAGCACCAGGGGCTCCTCACCTCTGTCATTTCACTTCTATGAGCAATGGTCATGGGCATTCTGTTTAAAAAGGTGTCCAAGTTCAGTTCTCTTTGTCTTTAAGAGTCTTCTAATTTATTTGTTTGTTTGGCTCACAACCTTGTGCTTCTCAAACAAGAGCTGTGTCAAACCTTTCCCATTATTAGCCTTGCCTAACCATTTTGAAAACTGCTCCGTAGATTGTATCTTTTGCAGTGAATTACATTCCTCAGTTATTAATTTCTGCCATCAATCACACTTTATCTTTTCCACAGCTGAAGAAGTATCTTGTCACTTCTTGTATGGAACAGTACACCAATTAAATTTGATTTATACTGTTATATATTACATTCAATTAAATTTAATACACAGGGTATAATTTTCCCTTCTCGAAGCTTTAGGAATAAAATCAGATACATTTTCACTGGTAAATGATAGGTTAAGCAGAACCTCCACAACATTAGATGTAAAAAAAGCAGACACCATGGTTCCTTTTATTGGTTTGTGACAACCAAGATACTGAGGTGTGGAGATACTGTTGGGTAACTCTCATGATAATTTAAAATTATTGCACATTATACTCTCACTATATCACTCACAAAAATGACTGTGCTGGAATACAGCACAACTTTACCTTCACTGTAAAACACGACCCTTTATTTCCTTCTCTCCTTCTCTGCTCCTACACCTGTATCTCCATGTTTATATTTTTTCCTTCTTCCTGAGAATTCCTACTGAGGGAACATATAACCTTTTTAGAATCTATGTCTGGACACAGAGAAGAATAGGAATTGCCATTAATATCATTCTCATGTTCAGTCTACCATTATGAATTCTGTCAGCTTCTCCAGCTACTCCGCCCTTTGATCTGAGGAGAGAAGGCAAAATAAGAATACAGAAGAAAGGCAACAAAAACAGTTCAATGACACAAGCTGCTATATGATAATACAGGAAATCTTTGTGAAAATGAATGGTTAAAATAGAATATTTTGGAACAAAAGGCAATTGCAATGAGAATCATAGAGCTGAGATGAGCATCTTGGCATATCTATAATTCTCACTTTGCCAAGTTATTGCTGACTGGAGCAAAAGAGAAACAGAACATGGGCACTAACTTCCTCACAGATTTCCATATGTACTGGCCACTGCCTAAAAGCATTTTTGCTTTGAAATGGGGATGCAGCTTATCATTCTGGAAAAAACATCCCTTGAGGTTTCTTCCTTTAAATTAGATTACTCTCCCCGAAGCAAGAAAGCAGTTTGATAACCTCCTTAGACACTACATATTAAAATTGAAACATTGTTTCTTGGGACTGTATGTTTTTTTTAAAAAAAGTGGTGATCTCTGAGAAGAGTTTCATCCTGTTGGTGTGTATTACACATAAGCACATCTCTGCTGGCACCTTGAATCCCATGGGCCTGTGGAGTGACACACAAGGGATTTTGGGTTCCTCTGACACTTTTGCTGAGACTTTGCAGATGTGGTTCCTGCTGAGTCTTCCCTAGGGAGCTAAGCCATGACATGACTGCAGTGTTTAGGCACTCATCCTTCTGTGTAAAGCAATTTCAGAGCCTTAGAATAGATGTGTTATTCAAATGTGCCTTTTAATAATTATAGGTCAAAGTTTTGTTTTCTTTCATTATGGCATGTACGTAAGATTAGAAAATGTTTGCATAATTATGCAAATTATTATCCATAGAGCGGTGAAGAGGCACTCTGTTAAAGTGAAATGAGAAAACTTGCAGGTGATAACAGAATTGAGGAGTGGGAAAAAGATACATTTTTATGTGGCAAAATGGGTTGCAGTAAAATCTTCCTTTCCCTCGCAAAATCCTGAATAGGGAAAAAATCATGAAGGCTATGAAATAGCTGGCAGAAAATTCAGTCAGTTAATATGCTACTAGAGGAATAAAATAAACTGTTAATACAGGAGTTCTTACTGATACCAGAGGTCTGCAAAATGTAGTCATGATCCTCAAGATAAAGACTCTGACAGAGGTAATATGTACAGAAACAGAAACGGTGTGTGGAGTGAAAAAACGTACAACATGGTTAAAAACCACTCTGAAAAGGAGAAAATACCATGACCCATTTAAAACTAAATCACCTAATGAAAAGATGTGACAAAAAATGAGTAAACAAGCAGCAAGAGAGGATTTTAAACAACACAGTACCAGATCTAGGTTAAACAACATATGGTGTCTGTCAGGCAGCTGCTTATTGAAGCGGGGGCAAAATAGGATGATCAATTATATGGATCTGAAAAGAATTGCTAGTGAAATTGTAGTGAAAAACTACAAGTGAAATAAAATTGTGCACTGAAAGGCTTAAATGTGTCTATTTTAAATTAATTATTTCAAAATAAATTTTAGGCTGAGTTAATATTTTTGTTACTTCCATCTAACAGATGGTACAGGATAAAAATAACGTAGTCACCTCACTAACACATCACCCAGTCAGATGCAATTGACACTATCTACTTTTTAAAACCATAATCTTCCAAAAGAAAAATGTAAGCTTTTGTAGAGTGTCTCCAGCAACCTCTAGAGAAATCCAAAACAAGCTTTGTACTCATACATAGCCCCCAAAATCCAGTAATATCATGTTTCCATGGTACAGAAGATCAAAGAAACACAAGTCTGTAGGAGGGGGTCTCTGTGCCTGAATCATAAATTAAGAGGAACATCTGGGAGCATCTATGAGCTCTTGGAGAAACACCAAAATTCCCTGTGTAAGTGACTAATGCTGATCCCAAAAGCAGGCAATACAAACAGTACATCTCACTAGACTTTATCTCTTGGAAAATGAGTTTAGTGACTAACATAACACAGCCTGTTCTACTGATTCCCATTCCCAGTTTTGATTTAATTTGGAATATTATATGGCCTCTTAAAATTCAGGATTTAACTCACTGACTTTGTACCAGATCACTGGGTATTACCTATCAACATATTTTTTCAGAGTAGTAGTGAATTCATTTCTCATAGTTGTTTGGCAATAATTTACACAAAGAAAAAAGTGCCTACAGTTCCACAAACCTTTCTAACAATCCTTTATTCTTTGCATGCTGGTGCTTCAGTTCACTGACTAACTCACTTCTTGCAAAATTGGCATATTAGAGGAAAAATTATCCTTGTCTTCTGTGGAGTAAAATGTATCGGTGTGGAACAGCCAGTCTCTGGAAGGCAACAAGCTCTCATGCATCTCAAGTTCCAGGTTTACTTAATTGGGAGCATTTTTCAAGAGGCTGTAAAATCTCATTTTTACTATTAGAAATGCTATTGTATAAAATCTGATTATATATACATGTATATGTGAATATGTATTTTGTAGTCCACTTAAATAACTGTTATGAAGTTTTCTGCTTTTCTTTCCAGCTGCACTTTTAAGACAAGGGTTGAAGACCAGTGGCATTTTCAATTTGAAGTCATAACTGATTGTAGAAAACCCATATGTCCTTTTTCACCTCAAAGTGAGAAAAAAATTACTACTTTTTAGTATTTTTGAATATAGAAATATTTGTGGAAGCTTCTTTTTGATATAACAGAGATTTATTAACTGTGGAGATCTTGTGACTTCATATGTATGGTTCAATTTGCTGACATGAAGGCAGTTGAAACACAGATATCCTGAGTATGGAAATATATCACTATTAAACTCACTTAAATATAACTAATTCATTAAACGTAATCAGTTTAGATTGGAAAAAAAATCATTCAATTGATGTGGTAAAGATTAAGGCAGACGTAACTCTGTGACCACACCAAGGGAATCAAAAAGAAACACTGAGCTAAGTCAAAGAGCAAGGTGTAGATTCAGTCAAGACTTTGAGGCAGTCACAGTAATACAACAACAGGTGGTGCAAGGAAAAGTGGTATGAGGACAGGGAGTTAAATTTTAGTAAGGGAATAGGATTTTGTAGAAGGTAAATAGGGATCACTAAAACCAATTTTGAAAATATCAGAAGAGAAGAGGTTCCCGATAACTCTTCGTCTGGCATCTGTCATAGCCTTATCTGGATTATTTAAACCCTTGTAGGTTAAAAACCCAGGACTCAGATTTGGTTTCGCTGATAGGAATTGTCTTCTGTGCAGTACTTATAAACATCTACTGAAATTTATAGATTATACTAATGGTTTTTACAGGTTTCTGTTACAAAAATGGGCACCATACTTTCACTTATCATGAAAGAATATTAGACAATTATCTTTTTTCATCCTTAAACACATGAAAGGCTTAAATCTAAGAAATTAGGCTTTTAGGGACCTTAAACCCTGAAGTTCAGGATCTACAAGTGAAATGAAAAAACCTAGTCTAACTAATTGTAAAAAACATATTTATTTATTTTGAACAACCCAGTGTAATTTTTGGTCAGTTCATATGTTTGGTTTTTGTTGTCTTTTTCTTTTAATGTGTCATGTTGACTGAAAATTATTTCAGAATTTTAAAATCTGAGTGGTCTAATTTGTAAAGAACAAGAAAAAGTGTTTGACACTCACAACTTTCACTGCTTCCAGAGTAGAGCAACACCAGTCTTGTGTCTAATGCTGCCTGTAAGGGGAATCACAATAATGCCACTCATCAGAGAGAAACCCTTTCAGAGAAAAGATACAAAACTTAATGGTGATCTATATTTTATGCCAAAAAATAAATATGTATCACACTTGATAGAACATTTCCAGAGAGTTGTTTGCTGCAAAATTATTCCCAAATGTTAAGTCACTGAAATAATCAGTATTGATGCCTATCATAACATCCAGTTATTAAGACTTTGTAGAACTCAGCACTATAGTTTCTGGAAGCATGATTTTTTTATCACTAGTCTGTTCTGTTACAAAACCCACAGATCATTTGGAATCTAATTTGATACTTCAAGATCTTTTGACTAAGTTCTGTTTTATAAAATCAAGAAAGAAATGTACATAATATAACAAAGTCCTTCTCTTTTTTTTTTCTTTTTTAAGTTTCTTTTCTGTCCTGAGGTAGCTGCTTGTGAAGGCACAGATTAATATCAAGTTCAATGTTTTTGGTATTTCCTAGGCTTCAGGTTAGTTCTACAGGCCTTTTCCTCTCTAAATATTCTTGCATTTTCAACCAAGTTTCCCGTCAGACACGGATCAGTGAAATGTTACAATTCCTCATGAGACAGAATTACTTATTTTCAACTGTATTCCTAGTTTTTTTGCAGGTATCTGAATGAGTGGATTGATTTCCCAACTGTGTCACTCATTGAGGTGTGCAGTGTCACTAGTGTGTTTCAAAATCTGGAGTCTTCTTCAGGTATGGATTTGTATGCCCATTTCCTTTTTTTTTTTTTATGTGCTCAATTGCCAACCATATGAAACACTAGGAGCTAAGGAAAGCTTTTTTGTTAGCAAGGCAGCAAACAGTAATGGAGACGGAATTTCAGGAAAAGGCAGCTTAGAAAAGCAGCTTGTTTTCCAATTCACAGTGAGAAATGGTGGGTGCCACCTCTGAGGGGTTTCGCTTGAGCATAGGTTGGAAAGAAACTGGGACAGAGTTCACATGTACTAGTCACTGCATTCATATCCTAAAGCTTGCAGAATTATGTTTCAGTGGTGGCAACAAAGTTCTGTCAATTAAATGAAGCCTCAGCTGAAAAGTTGTCATAAATCTTTGCTATTCAAGGGTGCTGGAGACATGTTGAGGTGGTGAGCTCAAGAAGATGCCTCTTAGGGTGATATTTTTTAAAAAATGGAAACGCCTCACAGTCATTTCTGTTTAATAATCAAATGGAGCCAGCACTTCATTTATTCTTCTTCTATTTGAATCTTTGTACTGGTTTTTGTATAATTAATTGAGAAAATATGGTAAAGTATAATTAAGCCGATATTCCTTTTCAAGGTAGATTTGTGTTTTCATTTCCTTGTGGGACAAACAGAGGCTTCTCTTTCCACTCCATATTCATGTGTCACTTCTCTAAAGCTCAGGAGGGGATGCACACATGCATGAAAGGAAATACATAAGTATGAACAAATCAGAAACCCTGAGATCTGAGGCATCTCAAATTTAAATAATCCCTTCAGCTGCCAGAATTTTTCTCCCTTAATGATATTTCTGCTGCTTAGAATATTAACAAAGTCTCAAAAGAGCTACTGTAATTGCTGCCTTCTGAGTCCTGTGGGTTTTAGAGGCAATAGGATATCTATTGTTATGACAATATGACATTAATCGTTATTACCATTGTTCTGTGGTAAAAGTAACAGCAGGCTTGGTTTGGCTTTGAATGGTCAGATTAAGAACATTTAACAGCATAATCTCAGAGATCAGCAGGAAGAAAAGAGCTCTAACATGCTTTCCAAGCACCTCTTCAGACTTTTCCAGCATGAGCCAATGATCCCATCAAGCTGAGAGTGATTCAAAATTCCCAGTGCAGGACCTGCTCTGCCTGGAAAGGTGTGGAGAGTGTCTGCTGCAAAGCCACTACCACAGGAACAAGAGCATTTCCAAACTTTGCTTGGCACAGAAGCTGCAAACACATCTACCATTTGGTTCACCAGACCAGTGTCAAGGTGAAGTTTTTTGCAAAAATCACTTTTCACGTCTGCAAACTCCTCTTGTGCTTTCATTTCTCTCCTTCTTTATTCCAAATTTCATCTAGTCTGTCAGTTGGAATGAAAAATATTGATATGCTCTTGCCTTACAGGAATGCACCTGCAGCTGTCTATGGAAGACATTAAGTCAGATTGCATTATCTTTGCCAGTTTTGCTCATATCATGTGCCACCTTTTCATGCTTCCACATAGACTCTTGCTGATCCTTTTATTTACCTTCCAACCACACTGGCCAGAATGACTCATAAACATGTGGTGGGACAGGTAGGTATGTTTTTACAAGTGGTACCTTTGTCTCTATCAACAAGGCTGTCAGGGATCAGGCTGTCGTCTTTTGACAGCTCTTGTTTGGACCAAGAGAGGTCACTTGCAGTTTGACCACCTGTCATCTTCGATCAGCTGAATTTAAGGATGGGGCTAAAAGAAAAACTTGGGTAGGAAGACACAGAGATTAAATCCCTAAACACCTCCATGTTTGCAAGATGAACACAATCTCTTGATGTCTGGACTCTTGTCTGTATATTTTCATTATGGCAGATTTCTCTCAAAGGTGCCATTGGTTCACACAGAATTTTTTTGGTTTTGTTTTTAGCTTTGGGGAGACAAAATAGTAAATTGGAGTCCATGCTGACATATTATGGGTTTTTTTTAATAACTGTGGTTGCGTATGATGACCAGTTCTATGGGGTGTTTATAAGGACCATAGAGAAAACTGAAGTTGTCCTGAAGCCTCGTTTTTGTGTTCAGGAGGTGTTGGTAAACTTACTTTGACATGAAGAGTTGACTGTTGTGTTTGCTATTACTTTAGCTACTGGATACAGAGAAATCCTAAAAAAAAAAACTGATGGGGAAACATCTGTAAAGATTTGGAAACAAACCACCGAGGTCATCATCTGGAGTAGTCCCAGCAGTGGTTTTTCCATTAACCCAATGCTCTGACCTCAGAATCATATTGACAAAAACAGGGAAAAATGAGGAGTGACAATATGCCCTGTTATGCAAAATAAGTTTTTTTGCACTCTAAATCCCAAACATGTGAGCACTAAAGACAAGTGACCCTGCATTAGAAGGGGTAGTCATTCAATGCAAGGAACCTTTTTGACAAATTTTTTAAAAAGGACGAAAACTGGGTTTGAAGTTGTTGGAAGTAGGATTTTTTGGAGAGAAGAGATAGGAAAAATATATCTGCAACTTGTCTGCTATTGATAATGTAGGATATTGTCCTGCCTCTGCTCAGATTTGTGTCTAGACTTGAACAAACTGATCACAGAGTGATCTTGAGGACTTCTCTCCTTTTGGAGGAGTGTGATTATGGGGGAATGTTATTTTTTTGAACTGAGAATATTGCCTTTACCTGTCTCAGATGTGAAATTCAAGTGTGGTACTTTCTTTGTTAAACTTTCAATTAATGGTAATTCAGAAATTATGCCAAACCAAAAAAATTCCTCTTACATCATTAGGTACTGCCATTGGATAGTTTACAGCCTAACAGTCGGTCTTGGACCTACATTTGACCAAGAATTTAAGCTATATTAAGTTTATGTTAGCACCCTTTTGATTTTAGTAGTGTCCAAAATACTGTGATGACTGTAACTCTGGGTGCAGTTCTAGTCTAGTTCCAGTATTCACTTCTCACCATGAATAAAAAGCTATCCAAATATTGTCCTTTATGCAAGAAGAATAAAAGGTGACTGTGGCAAAGCCCATTTGAAATGGCTCTTCTCCCCATTATTTTGAGTTAGTTTTGTTTAGAGTGGCTTTTTAAAAGAACATTTATGTGCACAAAAAAAAAAAAAAAAAAAGAGAAGAATATCAACTAGCTTATACCAAGTCAATATCCTTCTGACACGGGTTTCAACAATGTAGTACAATTAAGTTTGGTCAGTTCATCAGAGGTCAGAAGTACTGTCTGAGATACATACTTTGGTGTTCTCCAGGGAAGCCTATTTCTGTAAGTAGTGCAATTCTAAGTAGATGTCAGTGCCAAATTGTTCAGTAATGTTCTGAAAGCATCCTCTCCTCTTCCTCAGTTTTCTGTTGTATCTGACCTATACACATCTCTTCAGTTATTTAAAAACTAATCAAGGACGGAAATTCCTTAGAATAATGTTAGCTCTGTAATGAAGCTCAAGAGTCCACTATGATTACAGGAAATATTCTGGGAACTTTTTTTAAATTCGAAGTGACAATTAATTAAAAAATATGATAGATATCCGACCTCTAATAAATTAGCTTGGGAAATGTTAGCCAGATAATTTCTGTGGTTTTTGAGATCAGAAAGTGTCACTCTGTATAGCCTGAACTCATAACACAACGCTATAAACCTTTATTCAGTGACTTGTGCATCAAGTAAAATGTTTTGCTCAAATTTTCTTTACTTTTGATCATTTTAAATTTTAAAACATAGGTAAAGATTGGGTGAAAGGGGAGGTGGAAGAGAAGTGCTGAACCTTAAAACTTACATCTGCATGTCTGAATAAAGATAACCACACAGCTTTATGTATAGTGTCAAGTACAAATGTGTGTATATGTGTATATATTTACATCAGTGTGAAGGGAAACACCATCATAACCCATGTTCACATAAATTGAAGGCATGAATTACCATCTTCTGCTACAGCCTCCTGATATTCTATTCCAAATTTCTACTCTTTTTCTACTGTGTTTTTGCATTTTTCATTGTACTCTGGTATTTGCAGAAGTTCCTTATTACAGTAGGTTTGAAAGTAAAAAAAATTCTTAGAGAAAACATTATTCATTGGAATTTGATGATTTAGCCAAGCTGTCACATTTGATGCAAATCAATTCATTTCAGTCAAATTCAGGCGGTGGTGATGTTTCTGTCAGCTTCTCCTGGCACCCTGTCAGTCTCTTCTGTGGCTTTTAATAGGCACCAGAACTCCTGGCAAGGCCCAAGTCAGAGATCATGACTCCCCCAGATTTTTATAGGAGGAAAATCCCCTTGGATTGTTTTGGATCTGCAACCTCACATCTTTTAATGAAAAATTTCAAACTTGAGCTTTTCAGTTATGAGCTGGCAGCTGGCCAACACCTGAAGAACCATGAATCTGGGGTGAATGACAGCTTTTTCCATGTGATTTTGCTCCTTCATAGGATACCTCTGTCAGGTTAGATGGTAGATCTGAGTATAATCTGGATACCTACAAAACTTCTCTAGCTCATTGCTCCTAATGTGCAAGTTAAAAATTCGGTTTTAGTATTTAACCTGTAGCTTTTATTTTCTTTTTACTAGATAAATTCAGATTTCTTAAATGATATTTTGTTTAACTTAATGTTCCAACTTATATTCAGAAAAGCAAAGACCAAGGTCATCAAAACCTGGATAAAACAAGGAATGTTTTAAGCAACGTATCATCAGAACAAAGTTCAAAAAATCCAAAACCAGCAATACAAGTCAACACTCCAGAAGCAAACCACAAACGCTGGAGGCCAAGAAAAAATGATTTCAAGTCACTAATTTGTAAAAGTTTGTCACAACTTCAAGTTTATTTGAAAAAATATTTAGATCTACATCTGCTTATACCTGCATGACACTGCAGCTCAAGTTCCCTGCAACGCATATTGTATCTATTAAAAAAAAACCAAACACAGTATAAAATAAATAATCACTACAATGTTAAGGGAAACATTATCCTTGCAAAGCTACTAAATAAAAGAATTTCCATTTCTCAGACTCAGTTGGCATATCGTGCATTTCATCTAGGACGAAAGAACATGTATCTTTGAAGAATAAAATAAACATTGCTAAATGAAAGCTTGCAACAGTAAAATCCCCTGCATTCCATTAAGCGAGGATCTGAGTTTCATAACTTGTTTCACAACAATCTGCTCAAAATTTACTAAAGATGTTCTGTATTTTTTAGACCAACATATTCTCCTTGGCATAAAATGTAAAGCAGCACAGACAGTTTCTCATGCAACAAAAGGAAAAAAGGTGAAAACAGAAGGCACTGGAGACTGAAGATAAGTTGACAATATCTCACCAGATCACTCAGAATACTGAGTCCCACTGAGCTGGAAGAACAACTCATAACATCATAGGGGGAATCTTTTGATGGATCCGATCAATTTTCCTAAATTTCAATAAAAGTTCAGTAGGAGCAGTGTTGTTAAATAAGTCAGAACTGTTAGAATAAAAAAGGTTTTGTCTTCCTAAATACAGAATGGCTTTTGATTGTCACGCAGGATTTAACTTTGAAAACAGTTCCTTTTGGTTGAAAATTCACTTTTGGAGTTAGCCTTTTCATGCCTGTCAGTTTTCTGTGTTGGGAGAAAAAAATCAAGAAACTTTCCTCTTGCAAATCTTAATGAGACAGCCTTGATGTCCAGACTCGAGAAAATCTTTAACAGTTGTGAACAACTAATAACCAGGAAAGAGTTATGTCCCTGGAAGAACCTGACTTCCTTTGCAAATGGCAAATATGATCTCGGTTTAATGAAGGAGTACCAAATGTTCATTCTCTTCACTTTATAAAGAATAAAATTCTATCCCAGGACTTAATCCAAATGTAAAATAAGCACTGATCACTTCTCTACTTTTATTAAGATACACAAATATGTGACTGCTTTAAAAAGGTAGGTTTGAACAGAAAAGAGACTGAGTCTTGGCTATGATAAGTAAGTTACTTGGATTTTAAACACATGGAAAAATGTAACTCAGTAGTGTTTTGGAAGAAGCTAAGTGAGAAAAAAAAATTGTGCTCTTCTATATTGGGCTCTCTCTATATATGTGTGTGTGTTTAATGAATTTTTTTGAAATTTCATTATAACAGGTCCCTAGCTGGAAAAGACCCACAAGGCACAGAGACACCCATGATTACTAAAAAGTTCACCATAAAAATATGCAATTTGAAAAAACAGGAGGTATTAAGACTGGAGTTTTGCAGGTGCCTGAAAATGTATGTAAAGGAGATTAAAGCATATAACTGTTTATCCCAGAAAAAGTTTGCTTAGTACATAATAACTTCACAGTTAATTGTGAAGGAGAATTTTTATCTGCTTAATTTTTGTACCACATTCACCATTGGTACCCTGTCATCTGTCATAGAGGCAAGCTCCCCAGAGTGGTAAGGGTTATTTAATTACCTGAGATCAACAAGAGTCCTCCTGTAGTGTCTATCTGGGGCCTTTTAGGGCAAAATTATTCTAATTTCAGAAAACTCAAGTTTGAAGCAAATACTACCACAAACTTAAGTTACTAGCAAATGGAAGCAAATTTTCAAGTATATCTATATATGAAATGGTCGTTTTGTTATACCAAAAGGCAACAGATGATTTTTTAGGCCACCTTTATCTGATGACAGAAGTGAATATAAATGACTGAGTGAGCCAGAGTCCTTTCTGCTTCTAAGAGTGGAAGGAGCATTGATGGAAGGTCATAGATGAAACAGCAAACAGCAAATGAACAGTCAGATAAGTTCAAGGACTAGCAAAGTCCGTGGCAAAACGCCTGTTGATGCCATCAGGTCTTGAATAGTCTTTGAGGGACCTGAGAGGAGAAAAGATTAAGGTGAGCCTTCATGACAAGAAATGTGGCAAAGGGTGGACTGCCTTTGTAAAGGTCTTATTTTTCATTTCTTAAAGCTGTCTTTTATCTAAATCTCACCACCCTTACAGCATTGCTTGTATAAAATCTATGATCCATTCTCAAAACTTAGCTTGAGTGGTGATCTGTGCTCTCTCTTCCCTCAGTACAGGATGCAGCTGGTATGTTGACCCTTTCTGGGTACACTTCAGCCTCCAGTCACATCTTTTCTGCTGCTCTTTATTTCTGCAGAGAAATTAAGGATTCATGGTGCTGCTGCTTTTCAAGCTAGAGCTGGAGACCAGAGGGCAGCACAATTTCTTTACAGCTCCAGTTTTTCCAACAAACATTTGGAAACATTTAGTACCAATTCACTAGAACATCAAGCTGTTAGTAGCAGGTCTGGTGACTCGAGTGTTCACCTTTATGGTGATAAATTTAACTATGGAAGTGCTGTCAAACTTCAATGGGAATCTAAAGCTGACATTTTTGCACTGAAAACATCCATGAGAACTTGCAGAAGGCAGGACAGAGCTAAGAGGCAACAGCAAAGGGAGGATTTTGTGTGAAATACAGTGACTTCCGGCCAGTTCACAGATGTAGCAAAGAAATAAAAAAAAAAAGTTAGATGATACTGAAAGAGATTATTAATGAGACCTGAATCTCATTAGGATCCCCAGCAGGTTCAGAGATCATTTCTTGTTCTTGTCAGATCTCAGAAGCTGAGATGCTTCTGCAGAGCTCAAAGTATATAATGTACTGGATTTTTACAATTAGTTTCAGAAACCACAGCCTGTCTTTTCAATTTCCAGTTCTTCCTTGCTTTTGTCGTGCTGAAATGTCAGCTTCTCTTATGCTACTTCAATTCATGCATGCTCTCCTGAGAAATGACTGGAATGTGACAAGTTTAATTTAGTTCAAAAATTTAGGGTGTGACTTTAAATTTGAAAAATCTTTAAACTTAAAAGGTTTTGTACAATTGTCTGGGCCGGATTTTGCTCTCATTCTGTGTGAGAGGAGATTATTTGAGCCATTTTTCCCCTCTCTACTCTCATTCTTTACTTGGAAAAGTTGGTCCCATGATTATGGAAGTTGGGTTCACAAAAAGCAGAAAGGCCTATGAGCTGAAAAATAAATACAGATGTTGATGAGACCATGTGGGGAAAATGTCAAGAGCAGAAAGGGGGACAAACACAGGAGTATCAAAATACAGCACAAACCTGTTCTTAGAGGTAGGAGACGGCCCAGCTGTCCAGTTTAAAATGAAATTACAGGATAAGGATGATTTCTTGGGAGATATTTGCCTAATCTGAGGAATTTCAATTATGGTAGCAAAGATAACTGAACTAAATGCTTAGCATAATAAATCCTAAAAGTGAGGAGACATAAGTATTTCACAGAAGTAGAAAGATGTTGGACAAACATGAAGAAGTTGACAAATGAAGAGTTGATACTTTGACAATCAAAGTGCCCCTCTTTTCTGAAGAGCTTGGACTAGGTTTTAGACAACGCCATTCCTGGAAAATTTAAGGACCCTTTTTTGCATCTTGTATTTAGTGGTCATCAATAAAAGGGTTTAAGACATATATCTTGCATTTTCACCATGATTTTAAGGTTCCTTTCCAAGTATATAATAATAATTTTCATCCGTGTATCACTAGAATATACAGAAATGAGGGGTGAGATGATTCAGAAAATTAGAACCTGAAAATGCAAATTGGTCTTAACTCAAATGCTGTTAGGGACAAATTCTTTCTACCTACTTAATTAAACATCCCTGTTAAATTCTTCTTTTTGTTTCAGAAGGCCTCAGCCATTTGAGTGTAAATATATTCCAAGAAAAATCTTTCTCCTTGTAAATGATGGGGGTTTGATGCAAATCTATTAGAACCAAAATTGTGTGGTAGAAATGCATCTGTTCCAGTAAAAATTTGAGAAAGATATTTCAGCTCAAGGATGAAATCTCTGTTTAGGATGAAAGAAAGGTGCATTTGTAACTCTCATCCACTTTCTGATTTTCATTTTTTAAGGAAAACACCATGAAATGTTCTGGGTTTGTGCCTTTACAGAATAAGAAATTCTGGAAAACTTACAGAGTTTTGTAGGAGCTTCAGTTTTATTCAGCCTGCACAGAGAATTTTTATATTATCAGGAATAAGAAGAGGTCAGTTGTAGAGGTAGGAATCAAGTTATGTTTGCAGTTTATACACACACACACACACACAAACTATATGCTTGGACAAGACTTACAATAATAATAATTGACATATATTATGTCTGCTGTGGGTGCATCTGTACACACTCCAAAGTATAATCAATAAACATCACCAGATTTTTCACTGCCATGATTTGGGAGCCTCAGAAGCTGGATCTGTGAATCCATGTGACAAATTTTAATCAAAACACAATTGTTGCAATAAAATTCCTGCTACTTTAGGGACTGAGTGCTGAAAAAAAAAAAATCCAGCCTACAGTCTCCTTCTTTGCTGTGATGTATTGCAGTGTTTGGGTATTCAGACTGTTATGCTAAGGGCAGAGCTCCACTGACAAATGAGCAACTCAGCACAACGCAGAAACAGCTGCTGAAGGATTTGTCCATCTGCTGACCCAGGGACATCCTTCTGTTTAGAAGGCTGGCAGCTTCTGACTGATTAAAATTATGCTGACTGCTTTGAATTGGACTCACTCATTTCCACTCAAAATTGTACACAGTGGCTGGAAAGGTGACAAGTCACTGTTATATCTTGAGTGATTAAGTCCCAGTCAAGGATAACGACAGTAATAACTGGCTGACA
Source organism: Chiroxiphia lanceolata (assembly GCF_009829145.1). Lineage (NCBI taxonomy): Eukaryota > Metazoa > Chordata > Aves > Passeriformes > Pipridae > Chiroxiphia > Chiroxiphia lanceolata. Next base: position 10,772,224 of record NC_045640.1, read on the forward strand.
AGAGAATCTTCCACATAAATGGGAGTAATATAATCAACAGTGTTGTCAGCTTACTTGCATAGTTTCCTACATGGAAATTTCAGAGCCTAAAATGAGCAGAACAGAAATAAAAAGCAATCACGTTTATTACCATGCTTCGCATTAAACATCTGCCATACATGTTTGTCTGCTGTTGGTTTGACACGATGGTGTAGCAATTACTTGGGCATTGCTCCTCTGAAGAATTGTTACCCAGTATCTTTGAGGCCCAGAGCATAAGTGGCATTTGTAAAAAAATGAGAAGTTTATATGAGTAGAAAGATACTGTCAAGTCAGGTACATAAGCCACGCATGTGAGAAATATTTATCTGCATGTTTTCAGGCATAAATAAAAAATCAGATGGCAGCAACCAGAAAACTGCTTCTGGATTTGTAGATTGCTGTATTTCATGTACCGCCCTAAATTTGATGCTGACCTGTGTCAGAGATAAATAGCATAACAGAACTTCTCTGTGCTTCCATGTGGCAATTTGTATGCTTCTCTCATCATTTTTTTATCACCAGAAACATGATAATTACCATTAATATCTCAGTGCTGGATCTATGACATGTCAAAAGAAGAAGGGAGTACTGACACATGGTATGGGTCAAAAACAAATCTTTCCCTGGGGCTAGAAACAAAAGCATTTTGAATCATTCAAGGAGTTTGGAAGTAGGTTTTTAAATATATGGGTAGATAAAATATTCCTTTTTACCATTGCCATCAGAAAGAGACAAATGGGGAGAGATTTTTGGGCCAGTGGGTTACACAGCCTGCATTTAGAAATATCTGCTTGTAGAATGGATTGCTACTTTTCCACAGCATCTGCTTGTGGAATGGTCTGCTACTTTTCCACAGTCACCAAATGACTCTGCAGTGGCTTGTCTACAGATGTTTGAGCCATTCACTTTACATTTACTGGGGACAGTGAAGCGAGAATTTGTGAGTTCTGATAAAATTTAACACTATATGTAGCCTCATACAGGGACAGCAATTTATTATAGGTATTGTCATAAAGTCTCATTAAAGCTAATCAAGGGACTCCAACTGATTTCGCAGGGGTGTAAAACTAGACACTAGAAATGGGAATGAAAGAAGATTCTTGGTCCTTCCTAACAGTGATGAAGCACAGCTAGAAGTGACCACGCTGGGACTGAGCTCCTTCCATACTTCCAGACCAGTCTGAAAGCAATACCATGTTGTATTTTGGTGACACAATATTATTAAATTGTCCTGATACCAAGGCTGACACTCAAACTTTGTAGAAATGGTCTGTCTGAGTTGCAAATATCTCCTCTTGATATCTCTTGTTTCTTGACATCCTGACTGAGCCTGTTCTGGGCTGATTGTGTGTTTTCTCAGTTTATGCTATTGGGACTCAAGGCCAATTCATAACTGATAGAGAACACTGTCAACGAATGTCAACAAATGGAAGAAATTCTTATTATAATTCCAGTTATCACCCCATATCTAAGTTTCCTCTATGGCTTGTTATAGAACTAATTTCGCATGTGGCTCTGGTATCACCAAGGCTCAGGAAACAGATTTTTTTTCAGACTCTAACTGCAAATGGGCCAGTAATGAGCTGTAGCTGTAAGCATCAACAGAATATATACATTTATAAATATCTTTAATGTAGGGAAAGAAATTTTCCTTTGAAAAATCCACACAATAATGGTTGGTAGGAGTGATATCATTCCTGATCTCTACTGAATGGTTAAAAATGCAACATGCTACAGGTCTTTTCCAGATGAACCTTTATTAGATGCACTGTAGAACAGGTCTATATTTTCAGTTTGCTTCCAGGAGCATTGCACCACTTATTCTTGAGCAGAAGAGATTAAAATGGGGGGGGGGGGGCAGGAAGGGAGAGAATGTGTCAGACAATGAAAAGTTAGAGAAAATGCCTGCTTCCATGTCCTAGGGAACTTGTTTACATGAAAGCCACCTCCTCTATTAACATACTGAGCTTTCAGAAGTGAGGAGACACTGGAGAGCTGACACGAGATCCTGGTGTCAAAGCAGACTCTGAAACTTTATTTTGCTAGGTTTGGAGATGGCAAGAAATCAGATGCTGAAATTAAGCTGGGTTGGGGATTTGTGAAGAGTTAAAATTCCAGCACCATGGGAGACACTTTAAATCTTTATATTTTCCATCCCAGTTGCACTTGCAAGATATAGTCAGATGCTTACAGATCAATGACTGCATGTATAACATAAGTACCATCAGATTTAAAATTATCTATCCATGGATAGAATCCATTTTAACTTTGCACAAGGGAACATTTCCCTCACTAAGATTCAGATGCAGAAGGAAGCCACACTTAGGTATCTGTGTTTAAATTATCAGTCTTTTACAAATAATCAAAATGCAGAAGGAACTAATGAGATAAGCACCAGAAAAATCCACAGCAACTGCTAGTTTTTCCCCTTTTTCCAGTGGGTGAAATTTGGATTACTGGATTAAGCCAGTAGTGTGTTAGTTACATTTTCCCTAATTGGCAGCTGATCAAAATAATTCCTACACTTTTGGAAATGGGGGGAAAAGAAAATATCTGATGTTTTTAAATTTCTCAAGGACAAGTTATTGTTAACAAATGTTCTCAACAGCAAACAGCTTTTCTCTAACCACAAACCCCTTGTACTTCATTAGATTGTACAAATAAGTGGCTAACACTGTCCCTTTGTTCTTCTCTCTGGAAAGTAAGAATTGCAATAATCAGATCCACAGAAGTACAATGTCTTCAAACCTAATACAATCTTCAACTACAGATTCTTTTCACTACTCAATTTTATTGTGGTCTGTTTATTCTTTATTTCTCCTTTGGTCTTTAGGTATCCACAGGGTTGAGTGTGAAAAAATAAACTCATCATTCTTGTTTGTTTTTCTCTGAGTAATTGTTTGAGCATTTTATTTTAAACACTTCTGCTAACCCTTGATATTATTTATGCATAATCACTGCTAGAGTGTCAGTACTGACTTTTTTTCTAAATGCTGCACCTAAACATTTATGTCTGTTATTTTTCAATTTCTCTATTACATTTCAGTTGAAAAATGTTTTGTGTGTCTGAGAGCCACTTATCACAGCAGAGCTTGTATCTGCCTATTTGCTATGCCTTCCCTTTGTGCAGCTGCTTCTGGAGTGAATGCCTGGCTCAGACCTCCACTAGGAGGTTTATCTCTCCTGTTCTTGGGCCCAAAACTTAGTCCTGTATTTTGTTTCTTTTAGAATATTTTTGTGTTCGGTTCTATCCATACCCAGAATAACCTGGAGTAATAGGTTATGTTGGTCATGTTTGATTGTGGGAATAATGTACTTCTAAGAAGACGAAATTCTGTGAACATATTTTAAAATTCTAATCTATCTTTTGAATTTTTTCCCTTTAGATCTTCTTTTTCTTCTGTGCACTTTACCTCACTAAATCTAGCTGCAGAAGTAGATTCATCATCCCTACTACTTCTTGTTTGCATGAATTCTTTACGGACTGAAATTTGTTAATAATGGATACGTGTACTTGTTATAACAAATAACTTTATCAATAACTTCACAAGTTCTATGTACACTGTTTATATACACAGGTAGATCAATACCAAACCTTTTACTTTACTCATTATATTTTACTTTACTTTTAAAATAAATAATTTTTAAAATAATTTAATATAAATAATTTTTTACTCATAATGTTTTTGTTCCTTAGATGCTGTTTGAATAGGGATCAGCGATGGTTGTGCCTCCAAACAAACTTTGACTTCCATAACGATGTTCTCCTGAACAGCCTTCTCAAAAGTTTGGGATGAAAAGTTAATAGGATCCATTTTACCATTTTCCCTGATAATTTCAATTCAAGGTCCTAGTAGAAAACTCTCAAAAACTCATCTCTCATTGCTGTTCAACATTATATAATTTTTTTTACCCAAAGCACATTAAAAAATTAGAGGTATGATAATGACAGGAAGAATAGAAGTTAGCTGAATATTAAAAATATTTTGAAATATTTGGCTCAAAAAGGTCTCCAGATTTGTGAGGATAGTCTATTTATTTATTTTTATATTCCTTCCTCAATTGGTTTATTCTGCATTCCAGTGGCATCCTGGAATGTTGTTCATAAAGCCAGCAGCAGAGTGCTGACAGCAGAAACAAAAAATTTCTTTCTCTGCTGGGTTTCTCAAAAGAAGGATACTGGTGACACACGAATAGTTTATATTTAAATATTTTCAATTTTACAGTTGAGCTGATATGTAGACACTGGGGTTAGAAAGGATGAAGAGGGAATTATCCAAAATGAAGACAGGTGAAAATACTTTTGTGATGGTGATAATGAATATCTTATTTGAACAAAAAAACTCCTGTAGACAGAAAAAACCATACTGTTACAGGAAAGACTGGTCAAGAGTTGCACATCCTTACAAAAATGATACTGGTGCTGTTGTGGCACCTACATTGTGAAAACAGAGCAATAAATATAAGACTTATAAAATAAGTCTTTAAAACTTCAAGTTTGTAAAAGGTTCAAACTGGCTTTCACACAGTAAGAGAGGTAGTATGTTGAGCTGTGCCAATCTCTTGGTCAGGGACTCTTTAGAGGTCTCAAGTAATTCCCCTTCTCTTATACTCTTAAACGGAGCTTTTTGGAGTGCATAATGGGTGCAAGGGAAACAAGGACATTGCCGAAGAACCAAACTCTTTCAAAACGATGTTTAGGTTGGAGTCCAAAGCAGTCAGAATCATGCTAGTGAAGCTAGTTCTAGCACTGAAAATCACCAAGGAAAGTCACCTGCTGTTGCAGTGACTAGCTGGCTCTCAAGGAATTTATTGGTGATACCCTGCTTGTATCAAAGTTGGTAGGCTGGTTTCCTGGTCTTCAAAAGTCATTGATAGGATGAATTCTAAAAAATTTTGTGGGTTTTTTTTTTCTAGTAAACTTTCATCCATTCTCTGAAACATAGTTAAAATTTCATTTTAATGACCCATCACCAGAGGTTCAGGAGTGTTTGCTGTCCCTGTATTTTGTCATGGTCCAGAAAGAAATGCTATATAATCAATGAATATCCAAGAGAGAAGAAAAATAGCTGCCATGTATCCTGAAAGATTCAATGTGCAAACAGGATCCAGAAGGAAACTCTTCTCCAGAAGTACATATAATTTCTTTAGCCTGAGTTTTAATTATATTTCAAAGACAAAATCAAGATTTTCAGCGTGAGCTACTTCACACTTCATGAGAAAAACTGTAAGTGGTGGAAGAAAGAATTTCAGAAATACAAAGAAAAGGAGAAAGAACAAATTGTGTTGCTTATGAACTATTTTTTAACTTAGATGGACCAGAGCAGTGCATATTTTTTAGAATAAATAACAGGTTGCTGCCCAGAGAAACACATGGTTTAAGAAATTTCCTGATGTCATTTTTCAGGTCCAACTTGCAAAATATTTACCTTCAGATAATGAGAATTTAAGATGGAACTAGGTGATCAGCAAACCCTGAGGGGTGCTCTGTTCTGTGTCCTCTGTATTCTGTGTCTATTCCTGCCACACGTGCCACACTCCTTAAAAGGGGCATCCTTAACAAAATCTGCCCCACTGTCACTTCTCTCAGCTATTTGGAAGTCTCCATTGACGGGTGGTGCTGCCAATCTGTAGTGACCATCACAGAGCACAGCACCTCTCTCTGTGAGAAATCCCTCCTGCTTTCCTATCACACAGGCTCAGCAGAGGCAAGGTTGGATTGCCCTGGGTTCTCCAACACGGGCACTGCCACATCAGGCAGAAAGCGTGGAGGAAAAGGGACGGTGTCCAGGACTAGGAGTGGTGCTTGGCACAGCACTGTGCTGCCGAGGACCTCATGCACCTGCCAAAGAGCTGCTGCCATATTCCCCTGCCAAGACTGCCAGTGTCTGCTGTCCTGGGAGGTAAAACATGCCTGGCTAAAAGCAAGGTGGGAAACCCTTGCTAGTCAGTGGTAGGCTTTAAAGTCTTTCCATGCTCTGTGTCATTAGGATATTTCAACACACAATGGATCAGTAATATATTACTACAGTTCTTTACCAACTCACACTAAGACTGCTATTCTATCTGTAGGAAAGCTTTCCACCAGTTTGTGCGGCTTCTTACAAGCACTGACTAATTACAACTTTGACATGCACTGGCCTAGGTCCAAAAAACTGAAATCCCACAGGATGTGCAGGCTGTAATTTTTCAGAAGCCTGAGTAAGAGAAGCAAAGATATCTATATCTTCTTCTTTGAACTGGCTTCAAAATTTAAAGTTTAGGGGAAAATCACACTATTATACTCCCTTTTAGTGTCCAGTGGTCTAGCAAACACATAAGACCTGATGTAGAAAACATTAAAAATATGTGAAAACTGTGATTAAGAACAGGATTTCAGTAAAGAAATTTCAGTACCTTTTAAAGTTCTCTTCATTTATTTTATATGAACATGGAAAGGAGATCATATTCTCATTAAAATGTTTGGTTGATCAAATTGCCACCTTGGCTAAGAAGGAGTCTTATCTAGCATTTTTCACCGTAACAATTTTAAAAATTATAAGAAGAAAATTTCTTTATTCAGCTGAGCTCTCTTGTTCTAAAAAACTTCATGTGTCTAGGAGACACATTTTTTATAGGTTTATTAAGAAACCAATTGTCTGATATTCAAAATAAATCAACCCCTGTGGATTTAACCATGACAACAAAAGGTGCATTTATGTCAAACAGATTTCAAACATGCATGCCTGATTTGTTCTGTGTGTTTAGTTTAATGCCAGTGGTTTGGAGCCTCGACACAATAACTTGGCGCTGATACATATTCAGTTGCTATAACAATTGTTTTCCATTACAATAGATCTTGCCTGTTCCCTTGAAGATTATGTTTTCAATTCATGCTTTTACTGTGCCCAAACTCTACAATTGCAACAATCAAAGGTTAACTGGATCTGCAGTTCTTGATGTTCCTGATCCCTGACAGGATGCCTTCCTTGGGCGATCACAGGGTACCAGGCGCAGTGCAGGAGTGGCTGAGAAGCAGCAGCAGCCTGTGGTTTGGTATGCAGGTCATGAGGGGTGAGGTATGAGGGTTGCTCTGTTGCAAAGTTTAAGCCTTTGTGTTCTCACGGGAAAACTGCTCAGCCCTTAAGCCTTTGAAAAACCTGCTTCCACATACCAGCAGTGAGCAGTCGAAGTAAAGCACCAAGGACCTGCTCTGCATTTAGCTTGCCCCATCCTCACTACAGTACTTGAGGGGGAGGATGAGATGGCACAGCTGAGACACCGAACATGGATTTCATTTTCTGTGACACCCAGTTGGAGGAGCACCCCACTAAAAGCAAGCCAGGAGAGGAGAGAAAGACCCTATGATCAGACATGGAGAGATTTTTTTTTGACTTTGGGAGACCTGGCCATGGGAAGTGATAAAGAATTGGAGCCCAAAACCAGTGCAGATGTGATCAGAGTAGAAGAGAGTTCTGTAGGAGGGGTGTAAAGGAACAGAAACTCTGTGAGTTTGACAAAGAAAAATACCTTAAGTGGGATGGTAGGGTAGAGCTCGTTCAGGGACTAGGGAGGCACAAGACCAGAAGCCATCCAAGTTAGAGGGGCCTGGAGAATAAGGACCCTGGTGACTGGAAGATACTCCCTTGAAATTAAATCTGAGAAATGAACTTAAGATACCTGTATTTTGGTGGTCAGCTGCTGCTGGCAGATGAAGTGGGGCAATGAGGATGCCAAATCTCCCATGATGGTGAGATACTCCAGTGCTTGGCTTTTGCCCTTGCACACTTCTGGCAGGTTTCTTCCTTCACCTTGTTTGGATGTAGGCAGAGTTACTTGGAGCAGAGCCTGGAGAACTCCTGCCCCATTTATGTATCTGGTACCAGAGTTGTGAGCAGCAGCCAGGACTGACCCCTGCATGCATGCAGAGGGGTCAAACTGCTTCACTGCTGGAGAACCACAGGAAACCATGGAGTATCATACCAACAACTGAAACTAAAACAAGCTCATGTCTACTGTTTAAAAGTTCAGGGATCTACACACCGTGAAAGGTTTCCTCAGAATCTGCCTGGACACAGAGTCCTGTGAAGGCTGCCCCAGCCAAAAATGAGGAGTTGCCAGAATCAAATGCATGTCTATATTCCTCAGGGCACTAATGAACTGGGATTTGGGGGCAAATTAGGGTTTTGTAGGGCAGAAAACTTTACAGAATCACCAAATATGCTGAGCTGGGAGGGACCCACAGGGATCATCAAGTCCAACCTTTAGCCCTGCACAGAACCATCCCCAAGAGCCACATCATGTGCCTGAGAGTGTCATCCAAATGCTTCTTGAGCTCTGTCAGGCTTGGTGTTGTGACCACTGCTCTGGGGAGCCTGTTCCAGTGCCCAACCACCCTGGTTCTGAGTGAAGAACCATTCTCTAATATCTGAGCAAAACCTCTGCTGACACAACTTCAGGCCATGCCCTTGGTTTCTGTCACTGTTGTCCAAGTATCTAATTTTGCCCCACTTAGAAATGGTTTCACTTGTGGCAAGAATTTGGGAAGAGATGAATGAGTGAAGCAGGGAGTGTGGGTATGAGAAGGATGGTCTCGTGTTGAAATGCTCTAAGTCCCAAGAGAGAAGAAATCTGTGCTCCCAAGTATGGTGTCAGTGCCTTACTTGGGAATTCAGACTCTGTCAACGAGATTTTGAAACCAAGTTGGTCCTAGAGACTAACATTTCTAGGTCAATTTAACTTAAATTTGGGCAGTACTCACTATAATAATGATCAGAATAATTATTGCAGTAAGTAATCTTCAGAATATTGTTATAAGAACAAAAGTCCAAAGAAATAAAAAAATTATCCCGTTTTGCAGAATGAACAATTCAGGGTTTGGTGTATGAAGAATATCTGACACCTGTGAACTCTAATGACAATTTTGAACTTGTGTCTGGGACCTTTTGTGCTGAATGTTGTCTATAGAAGACAAAGTTCACACTAATGATATTTGCTGCTAGTCCTGTGCATTTAAAAAAAGGAAGAAACAAAAAAACCCAAAAGCTTCACTGTTCTCCAAGCAAGGAAAGTAAAAGCATATATTTGATTACTTCATACATATTTAAGCTGGAATTTGTCCCTGCAATATCATCTCCATAGGAACAGAATTAAAATAATGATAGCAAAATGTCAAAGAAAGTGGACACATGATCAATTAAGAATAACATATAAGGCAAATATGAGGTGTCAGGTGTCATAGATAATGGAGTACAGTGCCCCTATATGAAAACTTTGTATTTTAGGATTGAAAATATTTTCTCTTAAATGGTAAAAAAACCCCAACGCAAACCTAATATTTTTCTGCTTTTGTATTTCATCATGAAATGGCATTTTTAGGTTATCCAATGGAGCCAATAGGAAATATATGAAAAAGTAGTTCAAGAAGAATCTAAGAATATATGGAAAGGCAAAGCCTTCCAAGAATATTCAGCAGTAATATTGCTTATTGCTTTGCAGTAGATCTAAAAGCAGCTACTCAGCTCTCCTCCTCAGCACACCACAGCACTAAAGCAATTATATCACCAAATGAGCTTTTGAATCAAAAGTGAAAGGCTTTACTGAAGACAACAACAAAGAAGTGGAAACTTCACTGAACTTCACTGGTAACTTTTGCATCCTTTTCTAATTCTTCCCATTTTTTTTTTTCCCCAAAAAAGAGATTTTGAAAGTAATTAACATACTACGGCAATATTTCGAATCACCCATCTGGATGGATTTTGTTGTGTGGGTTTTCTCAGAACTAGTCATTTAACTCTCTGCCACAGCAGTACTGTGCATGTGTCTTGCTGACAAGAAATTTCCATTACTGTTTTTAGAGAACAGCCGTGAATGACCCTAAAGTCTCATTTCTGTGTGATAATACCCTTTTGTATGCCTCCTATTAAACACAGAGAGATAGAGTTCTTGTTCTTTCATGTGGATTAATTCCCATTTATTAACCCTGCATGTTATCTGATCTTCAACCAGTCATTCAGCACTGTGATTTTCCTGCATCTCTGGAGGAATTCAGCTTTAGAATGAACTGTCATAAATAATTTCATAAACTCTGCAAAATTGGTTCCCCTCTGTTTATCTTTTTTTGTTGTTGTTATCATTTGTGAATATCCTGAGCATGACAGGTCCTAGTACATATCTTTTGAGACTCTCGATAATCTAAAATGCTCATTTACTAGCACATGTGGTTATAACAGGACAGAGACAAAAATTATTTTGGTTAATTGAAGGAAAACTTCTTCAGCAGTTTTTGCTGAAAGCTCTTGTAAACCTTTTTTTTAAGCCCAAGTACACTGGATTGACAGGTTTACCAGTAAACTGCCTTCTTCAAAGAATACTTATAGCATTTTAAGACATTCTTGTCTGTGACTCATCTCAAATCTATATTTTCATCCATATTTATTAATTTCATTTCTCATTACAGTTCCTGGCCAATCTGGTTAGTTCTAAAATCAAAAGTAACTGGTTGGTCTTTCCCGAGATGATCTGAGGCACCCTTTGAGACACCAGTGGTACCAAATTAGACATTTTTTTTTTTTATTTCCCTGATTCTGAGGCTGGGTCAAGCAACAGGTAGGATATTTACTGAATACTTTGTCAAATCTATTATTCTATGAAGATCAGATATCTGAATTTCTTTTAAAATATAGCAACTCTAAGAGGTTTGTGTTCAGTCCCCTGCTCTTGACAATTCTGGCTGACACAATTTCCCATGACCCTCATCTCTCCTCTTTTGCAACAGTGATACGTTCCCCACCTTCCTTTGCAATAAGTGAGGATCAAAGCTTTTAATCTTCATTGCCTATTCATAATTCTGACTCGGGCAAGCTCCCTCTTTCTGATGTGTTTGAAAGAATTTTAATTATTGGCATTTATATCTTCGCTGAGTTACTCCTATTCTTTTTTTTTTACTGACTGCCTTGCTGTTCATTAGTATTTAATTTGCTACAATCCATTATCTTCTTCTCAAGTGGATACCACTGCTACTTTTAAGGGTATGCAGTATTTTCACTTCTAATACTTTCCTTTACTCTTTTGTTCAGCTATGCCAACTTTAAGACACGGAAATGATCATCCTAGGCCCTAAGTTTCTAGTATAATGTGTCCCAATTGCATTTTACCTCATTATCTGCTCATTTTAAATGTCTCTTTAACAAGCTTCCTCATTTTAGGGTAGTTTTTTCCATTACAACATTTCATTCTACTGTGAGGAATACCTTTGTTTTCCCTCTCAGTAAAGCTGTTAAATCCATGCATCTTCTGGTCACTGACATTGGGTGGATCTTTTGAGTCTCTAGTTCTGGGACCTGCTCAGAGCTAATAGTTATTTGTCCTCCTGTGGGTTTGTTGACTGTGTGCCCTAAAAGCAGGAATTAATGGGGTGATTGCATTTTGAAATTAAATTTACCCAGGATATATAAGATATCTGATGTCTCTCAGTGCTGTTGTCTGTTTTCTGCCCTGATTTGCCTCCTTCCAAAATGATTTTCAGTGCAACTCTCTGACCTCCCTCCCACTGACAAGCCTGCAGGAGGAAGACAAACTCTCTTTAGAAACATTCATCTTCTGAGTTCTCTACAAATCATCTTCACAAAGGGAGAAAAACTGCAGGGTGGAAGACAGACAATACAAGCATGCAGACCCTTTACCTCTTTCCTGCCTGCCAGGAAACACCTTCTCTCTTCTCATGCTTCCAAGTGCACATCACTCCTTCTGCACTTACCTGATACTCAAGAACAGCAACAAAAACTCTCACAGGGACAAGCTACTGAGTTCCTACAGTTTAAACCAATTCAGGACTGAAGAGGTTTATTAAAAAGACATTCAATTAATGAGCAATTCAGGATAATGCTTGTCACTCCTTATAGCCTGCTGATCCCCATGCCAGTGAGAAAGCCCACCACAGGTTTGCATAAGCATGTGTGAGGTTCAAGTCCTCACTGCAATTCCTTAACCAGTTGAATGCAACTCACAGCATCTGATGGGGTGGCTGCTCCATCCCGCTGAGCAAAGGTTGATGGGACATCAGGGCAGCTTCTGGTGGGTTTTGATTACTGCTGTTTCCACTCAAATATCCCTGATGGAATCTGGATCTCTTTCCCCCCATGGTGTGGGGCGGCCCAGTTCTAGTTCCATTTCCATCTGAGGAACCATTTCCAACGGCTTGAGTGGATGGGGGGGGACTCCAGCGGCAGGGGTTTCTTCAGGTCCTGAGCCTGGAGGGGAGAGGTGCTCTCCCCTCTCTCCACCCACGTGGCCCCATGGCAGGCACAGAGACAGCACACCGGTGTGGAGAGGAGGCAAGAGAGAGTTTATTGTTGGGGGGGTTACATTTATAGGGTTAGAAGGTCTCACAGAGTAACCAATTAGAAGTCTCAAGGGGCTTACAGGAACACCCAATCACAGAAAGGGGTTAACAAGGTCCAATGAGAACACCTTAGGACATCTTCCCAGGACATTCCTGTATGGGAGACAATAGTCCTTCACAGGGGGTGTCGGGAAGAAGAAAGCATGAGTTAGCAAAGAGACTACAAAAAGCCATTTTGAAACATGTTTAAACCACAGTTTTCTCATATACTGCAGATTTCCTGCCACAATGGAACATTTAGGATGTCCCCCCACGTTCCTTAAAATGATCATCTCACTTCATGAGGATCAGCACGGCCAAGTCAGATATGGTGATGCACTTTCTGAGCCCTTTCTAATAACCAATGGTGTGAAACAAGGCTGCGTTCTTGCACCAACTCTATTCACAATCTTTTTCAGCATCATGCTCCAAAGGGCCACGGCAGACCCCGATGATCAGGACGGTATCTACATTCGATACCGTACTGATGGAAGCCTATTCAACCTAAGGTGACTGAAGGCCCACACCAAGACCTTAAACCATCTTGTCCGGGAGCTGCTTTACGCTGACGACAACACCCTCGTCACCCACACAGAAGTAGCTCTGCAGCGTTTAACATCCTGCTTCGCAGAGGCTACTGAGCTTTTTGGGCTGGAAGTCAGCTTAAAGAAGACAGAAGTTTTCTATCAACCTGCACCTCAGGAAGTCTTTCATCATCCCCATATCACCATTGGTGAATCAGAGCTCAAATCAGTCCAGCACTTTAATTACCTAGGTAGCCTCATCAAATCAGTCCAGCACTTTAATTACCTAGGTAGCCTCATCTCCTCAGATGGTAAGATTGACGGAGAGATAGACAACAGGTTAGCTAAGGCATATAGTGCCTTCGGAAAGCTTCATAAAAGAGTTTGGTGAAATAAGCACCTGAAGAAAAGTACAAAGATCAGTGTTCACAGAACCATAGTGCTGTCTACTCTTTTATATGGATCCGAATCACGAGTAATCTACTGCCACCACCTGCGACTCTTAGAACGCTTCCATCAACGCTGCCTCCATACAATCCTAAACATCCACTGGTCAGATTATGTGACCAATACATCTGTTCTAGAACAAGCAGCAGTCACAAGTATTGAGGCCATGTTACCGAGAACACAGCTGCATTGGGCAGGACATGTCTCCAGGATGAAGGACCACCGCCTCCCTAAGATCTTGCTTTATGGTGAACTTGCCACTGGCTGCCGCAAGATACAAGGACTCCCTGAAACAACATCTCAGCCTTGGCCATATTGATCAACATAACTGGTCTACTCTGGCCTCAAATCAAGAGGCCTGGAGACACACCATCTGTAACGCTGCTGTTTGTTTTGAGGATGCACACAGGATCACTCTGGAGGAGAAAAGACAACGCAGAAAGAACCGTGTCTTGCCAATACCATTGAAGGAGTCTTTCTGCTGTGCCTTTTGCAACCGGACGTGTCTGTCTTGCATTGGCCTCTTTAGCCACCGGCACGCTTGTAGCAAATGTGGGTATAGTCCTTCCCAAATCTTCGTTTGGGAAGCCTAGCCATGATGATGATCCCTAATGCTATTAAAAATGTTCATGCTTCTTTTATACTTCTTTTCAGTCTCTTTCTTCATTTCTAAAGCTTCCTTGCAATTTCCTTTGATCTGGTGGATGGTCACCTACCTCTCTAACTTGATCGGTTTTTGGTCAATGCCTCCCAGCCAGTTTTACGTATTTGTTACACATATACACTGTTCATGCTTGTGCTCTTATCTTAAAAACTATGGTTAAGCAGACCACTTGCCAAGATTATGCCATTCAGGCACCCCACACAAAAGCTAATCAGGGATCTCTGACTTAGTCCTGCCCTCCGCAAAGGAAAAACAGGCAGTGAGCCATTACTCCACTTATTTTCTTGAGGACAGAGATGAATCAGTCCAGGTGAGCATAGGACTGGTGCCTCCTTCCTTTTACGTCTCTCTGGACTATCCTAATAGCTGTCTTCAGCAGTAAGGTTTTTGCTTTAATGTCTTACAGGAACCCAGTGCTCTTCCTCTGATGCTGAATAAGACTCTCCTGCAGACAGGTTGTATTTGGTGCATCAAAGAGAAAACCATTAACCAGCTACAAGTTAATTCTAACTTACATCCTTTGGTTAGTCAGGAACAGTCAATGGAGAATGGAGACCCAGAAGAGCTGCCATCTTGTAGCTGTTCCCTGTGGGCTTCATCCCCCCCCATGAAAGTGATAAGACACAATCTGTCTTTAGTCAGCTAATGCCACTGGGGATTTCTCCTCCACAAGGGGAGATTTTGTTGGCAACTTGTCAGCTGAATCCAGGCCACGTTCCTCACACAGGTGGTTAGACATCTCGTCCTTCATTCTTATGGCTAGTTCAGCTTTGCATATTCTCCAAGTTCTGTGTGACAAAAATCTAACGTTTTAAGCAAAACCAAGACACTCAAGTGTCAGCTTGTCACACTAATAAGGTACATTGTGGAAACAGGAAATGAGCTTTGTTTTTTATCAAATTTTCTCTTCACCTCTATAAAATAATCAGACTGATAAAATGCAAGTCGAGCATTTATCTTCTGTCATTATAAGATGTTGTGTGAACTTCTCTCTCATGCGAATTAGCATTGATCTTCTTCTCTTGATGTTTCCATTCCAGTAATGAAGTAATAGAACCTGACACATAATATGATGAGATAATTTTTTATTAGACTGCACCCAGATCTCATCCATACCTTAAGATAATCAGCAGTTCATTTTTTGCAATGAATGGCTGAAATTGTCATCACATGGCTATAGATTTTAATTTAATAATCTTTATAAAAATAAGCTAAGTTTTCAAAATAAAATATGCTTTAGAAAAGGTTTTGATGCTCAAGTTGCTGCAAAGTTATGTGGCATTTGGATAGAGGTAAATGCCAGATGAAAAATTACTTTAAAACAATGACAATATTTGCTCTGTTTTTGAATTGCTGCTTTTTTTTTGAGGCAGAAGTGAGATGCATGCTTTCAGAGACAAGCTAAGTCACATTTATATCAATTCCAAGAAAATAGAGTAGGCAAGCCAACATAATAACATTTTCTTTCTGACTTGTGCTTCTTCAGAAGATGTTTTCCATGGCTGTAATACCACCATATTTTAAAAAGTTATCCCATCAAGTCATCGCAAATCAAGTAAAAGGTTAGCTCTGGGCCTATGCACAAATGCAAATACCCTTCCATTACATAATTTCTTTCCTTCTGTTTTCATGGATTTCATTTATACCTGGCCTTTCCTTTTATACTTGTCTGCTTGTAATTCTGTCTTGTTTTACAGTCAGCTTGTAAGCTCCTCAGGGACAGAAATCATTCTTAGTTCTGAATCTGGGCAATGTCTCACTCAAAGGGGTCAAGATCTAGGACTGGAGTCACCGGTTGCATGGTGCAAAACCACCAGACCTTCAAGCACTCTCATCTTCAGATTTTCTCAAGCACCCCAGAGGTGAGTGAGACAAGTTTAGTTGAGATAATGCAGGTAGAGTTGACTTGCTTTGCTCTGTGTGGAGGGATCTACCTGAGATACATAACAAAGCTTCCATTGCAGTCAGTTTCATACTGTGGATGCTGTTGGGAATTCATATGAGCAAAGGGTGGTATCTGTTTGTATTACGTGAATTCCTTCCCGGCTGCTATTGATCTTTTTACCTAAATCTAAAGTGATTACACAGGAATTTTAAACCAGCTTAGTATATGTAGACATAGATCTATGCAGACACCTACGACTGCAGGTTCTCACTTTCAGCTGAGTAAATGTCACACTTTATGTCTTTGTTAATCTCTGTCTGTTCACTTCCTTGAATCCAGTTGTTCTGCTCCCCTATCCCAAATCGAAGGGGGAACACCCAACAAAAGAAGGACATAGACTTGGTGGAGTGGGTACAGAGGAGGCCACAATGACGATCAGAGGGCTGGGACACATCTGAAGATAGGCTGGGACAGCTGGAGAGGCAAAGAAAGCATTAAGTACTTGAGCCTTTTCCTCATCCTTTGTGACAGTGTTCCCTCCCGCATCCAATAAAGGATGGAGATTCTCCTTGGCCCTCCTTTTCTGTTAATGTATTTACAAAAATGTTCTTTATTATCTTTTTTAGCAGTGGCCTTGCAGAATCTGTGTGTTTTATAATATGAGTTAACACAAATGCATAAATAGGTAAATATAAAAAGTAAATCAACAGTCAGGCAGTCTTGAACATGAATACATAGAGCTGTAGATTTGAAGTGTGCTGGTTGAGATTTCCCCAAAAGATCAAAGCCAACATAAGAATGGTCTCAGTAATTACTTTTGCACTGAGACACAAATGGATATTTAAAAGCTTCTAAGCAAAATTAAGAAGCTTATAGTTCATTTGAATGTAACCAAAGGACAGTTACATACCACACCAAGCCACTAATAACCTCACAAAAGCATGAGAAAATTTGAAAATAGAAAACTATTAGGGGGGCCTTCTGAGTAAAAACAACCATGTTACAGAAAAAAATCCTCTAAATATATACTTTCATAACAATCGGTGAAAATTAAGGGAGAAGTCTAGCTCTAAGGGTGGACTAGTAACACAAAAATTAGTTTTTTCCATTTTATTCTGAATTTTTTTCTCAATAACAGAATTTCATCCTTTTCTTCTAATATTGCTCCTGCTTTCACTGTTATTTCCATGACACATAAGTAGACACCCTGATCAGTTCTGTCCAGATTTATCGCTTTTCCCTCTGAAGTCAACTATTACTTTTAAAAGTCAATGCTAATAAAGAAATTAAATTAGTTGCTATTAAGTGAATTCAAGAAGAATGAGGCTCAAGAGCAGCCTTCCAGACCAATTGTTTTTGCTTTTGGGTGTTCAATTCTACTTGTACCATTGAAGCATCAGTATCGACAGCACTACCAAAAGTCACAGAGTTTATTTTCAATTTTTTATTACTGCAATTTTTCATTACTGCAATTTTTCCTTTGGCTCTGAAATAGTTTATTGGAAGGTTTCAACAGGTGGCCACACAACCCCAATGACCCTAAATGCCTACAGTCTTAAGTAGTCTTAATAACTGTCAAAAAAGAAAAATATCTAGTGTTAGCATCTCTATTTTTAAAAAAAAAATTAGAGACTTCCTCACATCTTCAAATAAAGCAGCAGCCCCTGTTTGAATAGCAAAGCTTCGGACTTCATTTTGGACCTTGAAAAAAATTTAAATTTACAGACTAAAGTAACCCAAACAACACACCCATGTACTGGTAGCTTTCCTTCAGCTACAAGAAATTAGACCCTTTATAGGAAGTATCTTAATTTTGAGGCAGACCAACCACAAGAAACTAAAGCAGTGTTTCTGATTCTGTTGAATATATTAAGATTAAGTTTGCAGCAAACTCTCTCTCAATCAAAGATGGTCAGACAAAAGGCATCATTAAAGAATGAAAGGAAAGGGAAAATTCGTATAATATTATTTAAGTCTGCACATAATTGTAAGCCATAGATTCTAAGTGTTCCTTTCATTTCAAAGGGAATGTGAACAAATAATTCAACAAGTCATTCAAAAATATACACAAACCCAAAGATTGTCAGAATCTTTTGATGAACTAGATCTGATGTGTGTTGTGAACAACTGGTTTCAGATGCTGAAAGAATCAACATCAAAGTTATTGGCCAAAAGTCAGGTTTTAATATCAATTTGTGTAAATGCAACTTCAACAGAGCTTCATGAGAAGATTCACTCTGTTGCTTAATACACAGATGAAGTATACATAGGAAAATTGGATCAGAATCAACTTAGAATTATTTACACAAAGGCTGGGAATGCCAAAGGGTAAGGGTGCAAAGAATATTGAAAAGGTTTTGCAGCACTTAATTATTGACTAATTTAGCATTGAAAAAATAGTGATTCAATGGGATTTACTACAATTATAACAGACTTAATTATAGACTTATGCTAATACCATTCATACCATAATCAATTCACACTAACACACACAGGCAAGGAGATGAATACATCTATAACTATGTGTGTAAAGGTACCTGTCAAAAATTTCCCTCAAGTTCAGTGAAATATTCACGTCAAATCCCTTTGTGCTTCTCAACAGGCATGGGCTGCACCTCAAAGAGTGTGTATGTGGGGGGATGTCAGCCTAGGCCTTGTCATCAGCAATGGTCTTTTGAGAATTGCAGACTTGAGGGCTGCAAACTTGGAGAGGAGTCCCATTCAGAGCGAGGTGCTGGCGCAGCCCACTGTGGTCCAGAATAGCTCAAAGGGCCTCACTTAGGACCATTGTTTATAGGGTTGCAAGACGACTGGCTTTAGTCATCAGTAAGTTTCTATCCTGGCCATAACCCAACTTGGTAACTACCAGATTCTTTCCCCCCAAAAAAGTCCAGTAACAATGGCACCATTCCACTAGGGCTACAGATCAGTTTAGGGATTTACCAAGGCATATCAGAATAACTACTTGTCCTTTGTTCCCCATCTTGGTTGGGCAGATGATCTTCCTGTTACGGTCAGTGTTGTCACCACCTTTATCGTGCAAGAGCTCCTGGTATGATCAGGGATGCTCCCTTGCCAAAATGGAAATGGACCCAAAGAGTGTCTGGATGCAATTTCTAGGAAAACTGTCTGAGAAAAAGAAAAGAAGAGCAAGGAGAAGCAACCAGCAAGCAAATAACCCTAATGCAGGGTTGATTAAGAAGAAATTGCTTATTAAAACTATGTAATCTAAAATGAATTACTGTAATTTAAAGTCTACTTACAGTAGTTAAAAACACTTACAGCATTAGTTTATCTTATCTAGTCTGTGTATTGCATAATGTTTGTAATTTCACGTTTCTGTTGAACTTCTTAACTTTTATAGAAACTATTAAAACAAGCAAATTGAAATAAAATGTTGTCACTGGACCTTTCTATGCTTGTTATGCCACAGTATGTACCGAAGTGGTCATTCTGAAGACAAAAGGGTAAGGACTCATCACATTCAAGAACCAAAGGCAGTCATGAGTAATTTCAATGTTAAATTAACATATAAAATCAGTGTAAAGTAATAGTATATAGTCATGGGAAGCTGCCCAGGAAAAGAAACTTCTGTAAAGTCCAGAAGGGAAAGCAGAAATCTCACCATACAAAGAAAAGAGAGATCAAAGACTTGCTGCATCAGGACATCTCTTTCTTTAACCATAAATTAAGAAATACCACATACTGCTCTGAAAAAAAAATGGCAGTTGAATAATCCTGGGTATGACCATTAATCTCATTTTCAGATGCATGGAATAAAAATAAGTACGTTCTTGACTTTGGAAATGTCCAGGAAGAGAACACTCCATCCATAAAAAGGATCTGGTTTTTCTTTTTTTTGCTTTTAAGGTTCCGATTATGGTTGCTCAGTCTAAAAGTTTCAACCTCAAACAAATGTATAGGTAGTTGTCTGCTGTGAGCAGGAGCCCACACACAAGATATTTAGGAACATATTCATTCTTTCCCATCCAATTGAATATAACCTGTGTCCAGATCGAAGTCACATTTAAATATATTTTTGTCGTTTATGTCCTGTAGTTTTCTTCTCTGGTGAGACACAACGCTCATGTAGCTACCAATGTGGTCGTGCCCAAAGTGAGATGTGCAGACCTTCACAAACCTTCTTGCTCAGAGCAAAATAGGACTAAAAGAGCAGCTTCTATACCCTTGTTAGACACTCTTTGCTAGTCTCAGGAATAAAGCTATAAGTGCTAGATTTGAAGCTGACACTGGCACCTGCTCAGTGGTTTCAGCAGCTTTCTGTGTCTCAGCAGGGAGACTGCACCTGTGAATTATCACACAGATGCTGATGGCAAGGTTTAAGAGCAGCACTAGCCTACAGTCACCCTTCAGAGATCCTTTCGAGCCTCCTTAATTATCAGGATTTGTAATAAATTCAGAACTAGCCCCCCAGTAAGTCACCCAGCTCCCAGCATTTGGAAAGTTACTGCTTTTCTAACCCTCCTGCTGTGTCCCAGTCACTAGCCAAAACCAGTGCCCTGGGAGGCTGTGGAAAATCTGTTTATCCAGTGCTGGAAGAGCTGCCTGCCAGAGCAGTGTTTTACAATATGCTGTGTAAGCATGTCCCTGGAATTCACCGCATTAATCATGCTGCATTTTGTTCCTAGGGCAGCACACTACAGAGGTGGTTATGGAATCTATTTTGACAAAGGGGAGAAAGTTCAGGCTTGAAAACTTCAAAATTTTAGCATTTCCCAAGATATTAGGTTAGAAAGCTTTTTCCTTATGCTCGAAATCTAACAGAAAAACATGGATGTTTTGTAAAACAAATTAAAGTAATCCTTATTTGATTCATATATTACATTCATGAACAGCAGGTAAGTTGAATTTGAAGCTTGCAGCCTTCGTCTTAATCTTTTTGCCAAGGCTCATACTCTTCTGTTCTTTCAGCAGGCAGAATGAACATACAAAATAATGATGACCATTGACACCTTGTCTGGGTGGGGAACATGTTCAAACTCTGCAACTGTCCACAGCTATTATGCACAGTTCTTTAATGTACCTAAGAATCACAGTATTACCAGTTCCACCCAGTTCTGTTGGTGTCACAAATTGTGACGACATACAGTATCTAAAACAAAACTGAAATTTCTAAAGCAGCACAAGTAATAATACTCACAAAGAGGATTTCGTAAGGATTTTTAAAAAGTCCAAATTTAAAATGTTCTTTTTTAAACCTGAATTCTGCAAAGGACATTCTGTAATACAGAATTTATTCATTCACTTAAAATGAGTAAGATCTGCCAAACTATGAATTAATAACGATAGCTAGTCTTTTATGTCAAATCAATCTCACCACTTGCCCTCCCAGGGGAGAGTTCGTGATATTTTGTTATGTGCTTCAAATTATTTCAGCGGACTTTAAGCATGAAAGTTGAGCAGTGGATGTTTTGAACCCTTCATTGCCTTTCTCAAAGAGGTGATAGTGGAATCTGTGGCATCCATTTGTTTGTGCTTGGATATGAGGGTCTCTGGGCTGTTACTGTGTCTGTAGTGGGAACAGTTCTGGTAGCTTCAACATGTGCAGAATCAAGCAATTAAGAGTAAAATAATACGGGGAAAAAAGGATATGACTTTGGGTAAAGAAGAAATAAACTGTATGTTTATAGGCTGCATAACGGAGCAAGGAGACAACTGAGGAAGAATGAGGGCAGTCCATCATCCAGGGCTGCGTTTCAGAGGTTGACCTATCCAAAGGGAGAGAGAAAGGACTTGGTTTTATTAGCACAAACACACTCTACACAGAAGAGATACTCCTGGGTCTTCCCCTTGGAGGGCAAAGGGTCAAACCCACAAAAGAAGTAGGGAACGGTAAATCTCACATCTTAACCCTAATCCTCCTCTCTCTTCACCCAAAATGACTGCTGGACTCTGTTTAAAGGTAGAACTTGTGGTCATAGTACTCACTTTTAGGTTTTTTTTGCCTTGGTGTCCATGTAACATGAACTGTGGGCATAGTTGTGGGAACAGAGCCTAGGAAAGTCCCAAAAGTCTTGCTCATTCACAGTTTTCTGCCCCAAAGAACATGAGTTTCACCAAAAGCAGGGACAGAGATTGCCCTCACCCATTAACTGCCCGGAGACTTCTTCAACAACACATAATCTAGAGGTAAGGTTTGTGGTTTTCAACCACGAGACAGTAGCAAGCTGAGCTCAGCCCAGTACTCCAGCCTCCCTCATCAACACAACATACCTGCCAACACCCCCCTACAACCACATTTCCTTCACCACCACCCTAGATACAACCTGGAATCCTCTCCAGACTTCTGCATCCCAGTGAGTGACCTGAGGCTTCCCCTGCTGCCCTTATGCCCTACCAAAAAATTGTCTTGAGACCCCACCAGCACAGCTGCTGATCCCTGAGAGAACAAGAGGAGCTGCCTTAAACCACAACACTGCAACCAAACAAAACATTTTGGGCTTTCTTTATAGCATATTCTAAAAGATCTGGAAGGACATGCTTTTTGCTTATCTGTCTTCCAAATACCTATTGCCTGTTCCTCATTAGTGCACATTAACACAAGCTGGGGAGACAACCTGGCATTACCAAGGACACTGAGGGATTATGAGCTGCTGTGGTTTGTAAAATGTAAATTTACATTTTAGGGCAGGCAGGGGACATCAGATATCTCTGTTTCCCCTGCAGGGGTTTTTGGAAATTGCACAATATCAGATCATGCAGTGGAAAATGCTTTCAGGCCTGGAGCATGAGGTAAGAAGTCAACTGAGCAACTCAGAGCACAAAGGTGATAGACTTCTGAAAGACTGGATGGAGCCTGACTCACTAAGAGAGGGGAATTTTTTAAATCCTATTGGGTGTTTTATTGATGGCACTTTCATACTCACAGTTGAAGTCAGTGGCCTGGTAAGCATTTGATTTATTGTGTTTCACTTGTGAATAAGAGTTATTCACCACTCAGCTCTGGCAGATTTAGCTGAGGTTTCAGCAAGGGATGACTGCAATGTACCTTCATATATACCTGAAAAAGGCTCAGATATTTTTATTTCCAGTGTTGCTTTCTGAGCAGATAGGCAGAAATCCTCAAAGAACACTGTCTGCAGAACAGGTTGTTTTGCATGTCCTGAGCTGAGACACTGCTGGGCTTTCCCCTTTTTCCACAGTTTGTGGTAGGGCTGAGCAAATGGAATCTTGAACAGGTTATGTGAAGAGTTTCCTGCCTCATTATAAGTAGATTGTTGCGAGAGGTCCTGCTTTTACCTTCCTACATATATATACAGATGAAGAATGAGTCTACCCAGCAAAATGAACGTATGATTCCAGCCCATCTGACAACTTTTATTACCTGTTGTCAGACACATAACAATGATATTTGAGTCTTAATGCAAAACTATTTTACTGTGATCCAGGTTAGTATGCTTTTATTTGCATTTCATAGGGGCTGAGCACATACCTGTCACAGTTGGTTTTGTGAGAGCCCTGTGCAGCAGTGGCAGTAAAAGCTGCACAGAAAGAGTGGCACAGCACACTTGAAAGGCGCTCAGAGCACAGATATGCCCAATCCCAAGGGGGGTTGGTTCTTCATGCTCAAACAACAACGAATCCCATCATATCTTCCCCACCACGCAATGTGGTAAAGAGAGGAGCTGTTCCACAGGGTAGACATCCAATGGCACTGTTCACCAGGTCAGAACAGAGCCTCCCCTGAAGGGTGGTGGGTACCACCACATCGAGCTTTGGCTGCACTGACAGCTAAACCACACAAGTTGACACAAACAGCCTCTTCACACCCTGTTCTTATTGCATTCATTTCTTTTTCATGTAGTGAGAGGAAAAGCAATACAATTTGGCTGTTGGTCTGAGCTCAAGTAGAATAAATCACTGGCTGATGCCCATGGTGACAAATGGGCATCTTCCCCTGCCAGGAGGAAAGTCTGTGCAGAGTGACAGGTAGATCTGAGCCTGCTTTGGACCAAGAAGCCTCTGAAAGTCCTTTCTCTCTGCTTTCTTATGAGGCTATGCTGCTTTGAGGAAACATTTCTGAGGAATTCTATGAATAGTGACAAAGTACAAGTTGTACTTTACAATGCTGAATAATTCACACATCAATATGTGGACAGAAAGCTCTAAATTATCTCACACTCAGAGCAAAGACAAATACCCTTATTATCAGACAGTAATTGACATAGGTTCACTTATCTCCTGGACTCCGTGGATGAATCTGGCCTGATGGATGCATCATTCCCATGTCAAACAAAAGCACTGCTACTGATTTCAAAGTATTTCAAGAGAACACATTCTTTTAGTCTGAATATATACATAATATACAATGATATATCTATATCACACTGTTGTTTTGTACAGAAACTTGGATTTACACAACAGCATTTAATAAATATCAGCTATTGGCGTTACATGGATTGTCAAATACTTTGGAAGAATTGAAAGCCTTACTTTAGTTTCACATTAGCTACAATGCACAGAGGTACTGTGGAGTCACTGCTCTCATGATGGAATTCATCTAGTCCCCCCAAGGTAAAAGAAATGTCTCAAGTAGTAGCCAGGTCCCTCTCCTCTGAGATACTTCCACTGTATGGCAGTACCAGGAACCAGTGCTGACCTATGCTGAGGCATTTTGACTTCTATTTGATATTGCAATGATATTTCCAGCAGGCTTGTTAAAATCATGAGCCCAGCTCAGTTCCTGAATCTGTTCCAACCTGGAGAGCACATCTTTCCTCTGCCAGAACCTGCTGTGGTCTCTGCTGTCATTTACTAATTTCACACATCTGATTTCAAGGGGTTTGGCTCATTAGAAATTTTTCAGAATTTCAAGTGTAAACCTTTCTAACAGCTGACACGGTCTGGATATAGCCGGGAGTAAAACTTCCAGACCCAGACTGAGTGATTAACTTGAAACTATCCAAATCAACAGATGTGTGTTATGAGTCCCTCTCCCTAATGCTGTCTAGTGGATCAGCTCTATACTGGACCAAAGGAAAACTATGGCCTACGAAGCAAATAAGAAAATATAAAGGGAGAAAATATATCTCTACAAATCACTCCATTAATAAGGTGAATAGAGTGGGTCATATCATCTCCACAAATACATGGAATGCTGCACAGGAACATAAGACTAGACATGAATTCTTTCATTGTCTTGTCCAGTTTCCCAGGCACATGAAATAATCCTTTACATCTCCTGCCCTCTCCTACTGATTTTCCTCTTTATGGCTCTTCTACTGGCAAATCTGGCTTTGCCTGTTTCTCTTACCATGATCTCCCAATTATCACACAGAGGGAATTAACAGCATGGAAGGGTGCTTGGAAAGAGTTTGTGCTATTCTGGGGGGCTTTCCCTGTAAGCAGGTGTACTCTGCCCAGTAAGGACTACTCCTGCAAAGTCCACAGACAATAAAGCCACAGTAATTGGCATATCCATTTTCTAGATACATTTATCTTCTGGATGGCTGGAAGTTCCTGAAAAGAATGATCTCTGTAGGTGCATTTATAATTATAGTCCATCCTTATGCAACATTATATACTGTAGTCACTGCTAATATCAACAGTGGTAATGTCTTGCTATTTCACTGCCAATTCTCAATTTGCAAAGCACAGTGCCTGCAAATTACCATTGATTTGTTTGCATCATTTACAACAAACAAACCTCCCAAAACACAAGTCAACATGTCCATCTTATTTATCACTGCAGTCTATTTTCAATTCGACATTTTAGAAACACTAGATTTGTTTATTGCTGTCTTTGCATAGAGTAATGTTCTACTATAAAACTATTTATATCAGAAAATACTAAAGGCTAGATTTGAAAAAAACAAAGTTGAATAATTATACACGTTGAGTAGCAGCCATAAAAGGTTGCTCATAAAATAGAGTGGCCTGGAACTGCAGTTTCACATTTCCTGATATAACACGTCCTGTTATTATGCCTCAGTCAACAGATATGCCAACAGCAACGCAGCTACCAGACTTTATAAACTTGCTCCAAACTCTGTATTACCAACCAGTCTGACTGTGATATGAGTCCCACAATTACTTCCACAAACAATTATTTGTAAGAGGTAGGAACCTGTTGGATGTGAGCCAATATTCCTGTATCAGTCAAACAGGAATAACTTCCTCAGTACACCAGAGACCTTAAATAACTTCCTCAGTACACCAGAGACCTTAGCATTAAGAAAAGGCTGAAAATAGCTATTGTTACCCCAGGTGGAATGATAGAAATTATCTTTCAGATATCTCTTTAAATTAGCATTTACAGACCAGTAATGGCTGAGTCCAGTCTGAGGATCACTGATGCACACTACAGTCTAGAACTCAGCAGTCAGATATTATTGAGGCAACTGAAATTCGAATTTGATTATCTTTGTCAGTATTATCAAGGGGATAAATGACTCTAAAAGGTGTGACTGGAACCCCTACTTTTTGCCTCTCCTTACTGTTGCCATGAGACTTACATTTACTACGGGTTGGATGCAGGTTTTGCCTATTTCTAGTGCTGCGTTGATAAAGCTCCCCTGTTTCTCTGTGTAATCAGATGCTGTGTGTTTATTAACCACTATCAAGGATCATTCCAGAGAAGAGAAACTGCGGTACTTCCATGAAATGGGGCTCAATAGGATGAGGTTTAAGTTCTACCAGATGGGCAATATAAAAAAACCCCATCACTGTGTGTTTCCTAGTAGTTCCAGCAGGATAGAATCCCAGAAACATGACTGAAGCATTAACTTCACATCTCCATCTCAGTGTTGCTGTGGTTCAAGAGCCACTGGGGGTTTGCCCAGTGGTGGTGGCTGCACTGTATTGCACTGCCTTAGGCTGAGGCAGCCTCCAGGTTCAGTACCAGTTCCAGAGAGAAGGATACTCTCTTTGATCAGAACCAAAATTCACTAGTGAAGAGGCATGAAAATACTGCCTGGCTCTAATGCATATTATGTCTTACCTGTCATTAAATAGAGAATTCAGGTTTCCAGCTTGGTCAATCCAATTTTGCCGTAAACAATACATCCACCTTAACTTTTAGTTCCCTGCAATTGAAAGATTAAAATAAACATATAATATCCATTGCCTCCAAGCTATGCATTTACCTGCTTTAACAGTTTCTCCTTCCTCTCCCTCCTTCCTCTAAAATCCAATCATGGTGCTAGAGATTGATTTTATTCCCTTATTTCCTAATGTACTGGACTGTCAAAACTGAAGTGTTATCTCTACTTGGCTTGATTCTTCTGGTTTTGAATTAATGCAGTCTTTTCAAGAGGTGAACATCATGACTATTTCATAAAAAATACATCTGCATTGAAAGGCAAAGCCAGGCATTCTGGTAAGAAACCTTCTCATACTTCAGGACCCAGTATAACAGCTGAAATTATTTAACCACAAGAATTTGCTGTAGGATCTTGCAGGGAATGTGGATAGAGTTTTGAAGATAATTTCACTCATTTCCCATAGGAAAATAGATCTCAACTTAATAAAATTGCTCCTAACAAAAAGAGAATAACAAATGCTGTTTATACTGACAGACTGAGGAAATACAGGAGAACTGTTTGTAAGTTATTCTTGACACAAATACAAAAGTAATAGGCAAAAGAACATTTCCTTTGCTTATGAATACAAGCCTCACTTTATTGAGATTCTGGTGTTTTTAATAGATAGGTCAAAACGAGTTTAAATGATTCCCTATGGCTCCATGGTGTATTATCTTGCACCTGAAATTGGGCAGCAAAATCCTTCCAAGGAGAATGTCAAGGAAAATGTTTTGCCTCTGGCCCAGGGAGAATTCTGTGGTCTTGATTCATTCTGACAAAGGTGTGGGCATCCCTGGGTCACATGAGGCACATCCATTGATACCACCACCACCATCCACTGCTTTCAGCCACTGTCATGCACTGTAATAATTTTTCATGGATGTTGGATTATGGTAGTAAATCTATGAGGAACAACTCATATTAACTGAATTAGCTTCTGACTCAAAATCCCTTAGGTGACCCTAAGACAGGACATCCAGAAACATGGAGAGAAAAATGAAGGAGGGCCACAGAAAAGACTGAATGACTTCTTCCTGATATGTTTGCAAAATGTAATCATTGTATATTTAAAATAGGTAAAAAGTGTGTTTTGTACAACTAAATTATGGCAATTGTCACTATATTTAAATCTAAATGAATATGCATCAAAAAGACACAAAGTAGGATGACAACCACACTTCTGAAATACCCTAACTTGTCTTCTATTCCTTTCTTCTTTTTTTATGTGAACTTACACAGACACAGAGTCTAACCCTTCCCTACACAACCTGTAGGAGTAAAATTAGTCACATAGTAATTCACTTGCAGTTGTGAGTTGGACTGTACTTCCAATGCTTCACAGTTATTCTCAGGGACACACAGAAATACCCCATCCCCATACTGCATGTTAAATTTACAGGTTCTGTTTGCCTGTAGGAAGATCAGACATGGAAAACTCCAGCTGATAACTCTAAATGCTTTTACATTCTCAGATAAATTCCATTTTTTCCATTAAATACAAAAGTTGCAGAATGAGTTGGTTTATAAAAGATACCCCTCAACTGGTATAGAAGCATTTGAAAAGGTCATAATTATTTTCCCTTGTGCTGAAATTATTGTCTTCACACATTCACTTTAAACCACAAGTGGTAATAGTAATGGACACTTCGATAACCCACCTTTTTTGTTCTTCAAGAACACAATCCAATATTCAAATTAAGTAATTTTCCTCATCATATTTTCCTTATTCTTTTAGAGAAGCATAGTGTTTCTCAAAATACTAGCAATACATTACCACAGGAGTCACATTTTATGAACTCTAATTACTAAAACCAAGGATTCAGTGCTGTAAGGAGCTGATCTCACCAAAGAGACTTCAATTACCTCTGCCAGAAAACAATTTCACATATCAGAAAACAAACAAAATTCCCATGAGAATTTCTGACATTTTAAACTTTATTTAATTCCATAAAATGTCAGCTTGGAAATATTCGGTTCACTGTGATGATCCTGAAACACTTCCTTTCACTATCACTGAAATAGTTAAATAGATTCTAAATATATTAATAAAATAATATCCACATTAGTATAACATAGAACTAAAAAGTCAGGACTCTCACCTGAAATTTCATCAAAATCAACCTATGGATATACTTAAATTTCAACTAATTGCATGTTCTCAAGGATTTTTTCCATGGCCTACAATAATCATAGATCATATTTTCTTATAGGACCAGGATGGATCCCTGAAAGAGTTAGGCAGTAAGCTAGAGTTGGTGCTGTTTTACATGGTTAATTTAAAAATCTGAATAATCAGATCCCAAATTCAGTTTCTGCCTAGCCCTGGAAGCATCTCGGTGCACTGAGACCTACATTTGCAACGCCAGCAGTTCTCATACGCCTTAACCTGTCTTGGTATGGATGGCAGCTGTGGTGCAACTTCCATCTAAACTTTCCTAGGATACAGGAATGAGGTGCTTTTCACAGATACTGTCTCAGAGTCCTGATGAGTTAGGTGTCCTCAGAAACAGACTCAAACTTTGAATAAGCCTCTATATGTTGCTAATCACTTGCTGCTGTCAGCATAGTTTAGCACATAGCATTTTTCTGTGATTGGAGAGTCTGTAGTCCCATACTGTCTTCTTCCTGAAGGCAATCAAATCTACATTTTCTATATGAGTCCCCTTATCACTAAGCTACAAATTGTTTTGGGAAATGGCCAGACAGACTACTCTGCCTATTGAAGAGCAGGAGGGGCTGAGGGAATTCTGCTTAAGTCAGGCTTAGGTTGCAGTATTAGTAGAGGCTATGATTCTCCTGAGAGGAGGCTGTGACATTCCCTGAGAAGCAAAGCAATCTGAACTGCAGTCCTTGGCTATTTTATTTTACATCAGGGAGTTACTTGACTGTGACAGGAAACTGGAACTGAGAAGGTACAACAGCAGTCATGCTACCATGTCACCCTTGTGCTTACTCCCTCTTTTTCTGGTCAAATGAATATTTAATTAGCTGATATAAAGTCAAAGGATTTCAGATAGGGTCAGCTGCAGAAAACAGATGTGTTTTACATAGTAGTCTTTGTCTCCCCTCAGCTGAAAGAAAATAAACCTGTCTGTGAGCAGCTCTACTTTTTAGCAAGGTGAAGAGTAAACCCAAAATACCAAATCACTTTTATTGGTGTTTTAGGAGAAATATTGCCCATTAGAGGAGTCATGGTATGCCACGGTCTGAGGGGGGAGGGGAATAGGGGCCTGACATAGCACGGACGGATCCAGAGCCAAGGCAGAGGTGCAAATGTGGTTTTATGAGTTCAGGCAGGGAAAGGGCTAGAACGTGCGGTGGAGCATGAGACAGACAACCAGGGAAACGAATCGGGGTAGGGACACAGGCAAAGGGGGAGGAACGTGGGAGGAACCGGGGAAGGAAAGGGCGAATGGTAACTGTCTGCTGTCTGCAGCTTCTTCAGCCTATCAGAGAGGGAAACAGGGAATCAGGCATGCCTGGGGATGCCCGGGAAATACAAATCCCGGGGAAACATACAATGGATATATTTATAAACATAAGAACTGTAAAGTCCGTATCATAAAGTCCTTTCAATCGCCGTATATCTTTTTCCATTCCTGAAATCGTTCCCATTCTGCTTCCAGCTCCTTCACAATTGTATCTGCTGTATTTTAAGAAAAAAGGGTCAGTGACAGAGGGAAGACAGCAAAACAGCATTACCTCATGGATGGATGAGAGGCGAGCTCAGGAGGCACTTGCTGGAATGTTTGTAAAGCCCAGAGGGGACTGAGATGAGTGTGCTGTGGTATGAATTAAAGCTAACAAACTGTGATGTCTTTTGCAAACCTAGATATTTACTCAAGGTATTGTCCAGATGCAACAGACTTATGCTCAAGAAAATGAAGGATACAGGTTTTTGAATACTTCACAGCTGCAGAGCATCTTAGACATTTGACATTTTCATGTTTGAAAGGTTCATTCCAAATTTATGAGTCAATGAGCTTGATGGCCACTATATTAAAATAATTAAGTATACTGGGCCAAAAAGAAAATTAAAGTCTGAGAGGAACTAGAAAAGGAATAAGTAGTTTCAGGTTACTGGCCACATTTAAGCAGTGTAACATAGTGGTAGGACAGAGTGTTTTTCCTTTATGAGATGTGGGCTTCCACTTCACTGTCTTATATTGGTGGGCATTTAATAATGTGTAGAATGATTTTCAAAGCAGTACAGAAAACCGAAAATGAGAGTAAGGAGTCACAATCTGAAAAAGGGCACATTGAGTATAACTTGATGAACTACTAAATTTCACCAATTTACCACCTGGAAGGGAAAAAAATACATTGCTCTAATCAAATAATAAGTATCCTGGGTCCAAAGGCAGACAACAGCCTGTGTTCAGCTGCCAGGTTGCAGAGAGAAGCTTTGATTTCAGCAGCTCATCAGTATGACCTTTGTTACACAGCATCAGGAAAACGTAGTTTTACAGAAAAATTATCTTCATTGTTCCAGCTCCCCAGAGAAACATATACAGAAAGTGCATAATTCCCCTAGATGACCTAATACAGGCTGGGAAATAGCTCTGGAAATAAGGCATACTTTGAATAGGCTAGTGCATTACTCCTTTTAGGAATGATCTCACCACCTAGTTGAAAAGAAATGTAGCCTCAATGTTTCTGGAAATTGAAGCTGTCAGTGGAGAATGGTTGTTTGCTATGGGGATTAAAATATTACTGCTCTGAGGAATGTTTACAGAAAAAAATTACTAGTAGAATTCTATATAGGAGTGGAACCAAGGGGCATTGTAAACTCAAGGGAAGGCCAGGATGAAGTATGTTGTTCAGCTTCAGATACAAACATAGAAATGAAAAGTCGTTGTTGACTAAAATCCTGTAATATGTTAAAAAAAGGCATTTTGTAGTAAAAACAGCAACACAAAACAGGTTCATTTCATCACATCCATTGGCTGACGTGAATAGCTGTTACTCATGGTCAGAAATAGTGCATATGACAAATTTCTGCTGTATACAGTTCATATGATTCAGAATACACTTGTTGCCCATATAATGCCTGAAATTGAGAACTCATGAAAATACAAGTTTCATTTATGATTGAAGGTGCTTGCAACATGACAGGTTAAGCAGCATCTATATGATTTTTTTTATAAAGGTGCTAAGAAAGAAAAATAAAGAAGCACTATTAGTAACACCTTTTCAAAAGAGGGCAACACAAAATATTTCATTTGTTCGGTGTCTGGAACTGTAAACTAGAGGCTATGTCATTCTCCAGGTAGGTGAGAGATGAATTTTTTCATTATATCAAGCAAACAACAGTCATGAATTGGGTTGTCCAGACTCCCAGTGACGTTCAAATCTAAGAAAAGATGAAGGAGTTGTGGTTTTTGCTTTCCATGGTTTTTTGAAAGACAGGATGTATCATTCCTTTTGTCCATGCTTAAAAAAACAATAGCAGTGCTGTACCATAGAAATGGTTCAGAGTGGTAAATTCTAATATTCCTCTTATAGTTTGATACCTGATGACTAAGACCCAGATAAGGGTAGGATTTTAGACTCATGTCATATGCCTACTGTAGACATATGGTGAGTTGCCTTTTAATTTTTGGTAACAACCCCTAAGCTATAATAATTCAATAGTGGAGTGATGGATTCTACTTCAGTGTCAAGTTCATTATCTCAAGACACAGTGCTGATGACAACAGTATCCTTGATAGGATTTAATCAGTCTGCTCCCATTAAATCCCTGGAACAGCATTACATATGCATATGGCATATGTTTAATCTCCCATGACTAAGTGACTCCTAAAAAAGCAGAAATATATCTTAAATGGAGAAGAGTTGAAGGATTATTCTTCTTCTAGTAGGATGACAGGTCTCTCACATCTCCTGATTTTCCTTATGGCAGGAGCTGCTTCCTGAATGAATGTTTTTGGGTGTGCCAAACAAGGGTACAGGTCTCCAAAGATAGAAAATCTGAACTGTTCAGCTGTTAACATAGAGCTACTCAGCTAAGAACTATAAGGTTATTAGGAGGTCTGTTTTGCAGTCAGCACCCCTGCATGGTTGTGAATACCACAGCAGTGACTGATAGCATTTTCACATAAAGAGGATTGCTCTTAGGATCAACTACTTAACCTCTCTCTGGAAGGCTGGCTGGTTTATTGTCTCCATGTGCTCCAAAGGGTAATCTCTATCACGATTCCTGTCTCCACCACAGCCAGACACTACTCTTTTGTGCTGTACACCTAGTAATTGTCACACACCTGGGTTCAGACCTTCTGTGTTTGCTGTGCATACCAAACAGAAACTGTGGTTCTCAAGTATGTAATCTATGAAAATTAGGCAAGCTTTTCCCATTCAAGTTAACAAAAATTACTTGCCTGAAAATCTGATCATTATCTGGAGCAAAGATTTCTCATCTCTACTTTCAACTGCCCAACAAATAACTACAGGTGGTTGTAATGAGGGAATAGAAAAATGGCACCTCCCCAAATGCCTATATATAAAATAAAAGTGTATCATAGGACCATAGGATGCCTAGGTTGGAAGGGACCTTAAAGATCAATCTAGATCCAACCTCCAGCCATGGGCAGGGGCACTTTCCACCCAACCAGGTTACTCAGTTCCCCATCCAACCTGGCTTTAAACACTTGCAGGAATGGGGCATCCACAACCTATCTGGCAACATATGCCAGTGCCTCACCACTGTCACAGTAAAGAGTTTCTTGCTAACATCTAATCTAAACCTACTCTCTTTCAGTTTGAAGCCATCTTGGTTGTCCTGTCACTACATGCTCTCCTAAACACTCTTTCTCTTTCTTCTAGGCTCCCTTCAAGTACTAGAAGGCTACAATGAGGTCACTCTGAAGCCTTCTCTTTTCCAGGCTAAAAAAGCCCAATTCTCTTAGCCTTTGATTTAGAAGAGGTGTTTCATCCACCTAATCAACTTGGTAACCTCCTCTGGACTCACTCCAATAACTCAATGTCCTTCCTGTGCTGGGGACCCCAGAGCTGGATGCAGTACTCCAGGCGGGTTCTCAGGAGAGGAACAGAATCCCCTCTCTCAACCTGCTGCCCCCACTGCTTTTGATGCAGCCCAGGACACAGCTGGCTTTCTGAGCTGCAAGTGCACATTGCTGGCTCATGTCCCAGCATTGCCTCTCATTCACCAGCAGCCCCAAGTCCTTCTCAGCAGGGCTGCACTTGATCTGTTCATCCCTCGGCCTGGATTGATACTGGGTGCTGACCGAACCCAGGTGTAGCACCTTGCACTTGGTCTTGTCTAACCTCATGAGACTTCCAGATGTCAGATGTGTATAAAGTGTGACATACATTTGATTTGATTCTGCACAGAAGAGTGTTGGGTGAACAGAAGGGTACCAAAGCCAGCAGAAGCAAATATGAATGTGACAAAGACAATGTAAATAAGCAAAGAGGGTGCCATTTCTGTCCGTGTGCTCTGTGTTCCTCTCAGAGCAAACCAGGGCACACTGCAGGATGGAGCCCACTCTGACCTTATCGTGACAGGCATTCAGGACACAGCTGCAATGCATATTCAGGAATAAGGACAGCACAGCAACAGGGATCTGCTCCTTTGCATAGATACAGTCTGTATCTAACAAGAGATGTAAGGAATCTGAAAGTACAGACATCTATATTAAATTATTTTTCCACTTTTTACTGTTGCCCGAACATCTGGTTGCAGCAATTTGTGTCTCACAGAGCGGGCTATTATAAGTCACTTATAAACAGCTGGAGCAGATAAGGGTGTTTTTGTAGGCACAGCAATCAGTACTTGGAAGAGACAACTGCTGGGTGGTGGGGTTTGGCTTCTCTTAGATTTCTATGTGTTGCCTCTCTGTGTTATGGAATGGGGCAGTGAGCCCTGACTTAGCAGAAGGAGCCTGTTAAGGTATGTTTATACTGTCAGGATGCAATCTCCAAACCCTCCATCTGCTCAGTGGTGAAATATCTGCTCCCCAAAGAAAAGGGGACAAGAAGAAAAAGCAAGGCACCAAATATTTCACAGGAAAACTTGAGAAGCAGAGTAAGATATTTTCCCTCCAGACATAATTCTATATCTCATATGTTGTAGACAGAAAAGGATCAGTAAGTGTGAATGGACAGGTCAGGTTTTATTTCTTCTTGAATTCAGAAGGGACCTACAGCATATGAAAACTGAAGCTAGCAGGGACAAACACAGTCAGTAGAGATGATCAGATAAATTGAAGCTAAGATTTTGGAAGTGTCAATAGCTTAGCAGAAACCAGATTGGTCAGGGATGGAAAACACGAGACAGACAAGGGGTAGCTTTGCATGTTGTACCATCCAGAGGCATGAGGGTGAGATGGCTTCCACAAGGAGATGAACAGAATGAACATGGCTGTGCTAGGACTGTCAAAGTGCAGAGGACATGAGGAATGAATTCTACATAGCACTCAGGCCTTACTAGTTATTTGGAGAAACTACAGAAATTACCTTGACAGAGCAATATGGTTGTAAACAGAGAAATATCCCATGGTATTTCTGCTGTTTGATGCAACCTTTAAGCACTCTAAGACCAAATCCTGGATGCACAGACTGCAGATGACTCACAAAGAACCTGGAGGGATGCTGAATATGTAAGGACCATATCCAGAGACCGTCTCTGAAAGAAGCAGTGTGTAAGGCCATGGAAGTGAACTGCTGGGGGGGGTTGTAAAGTCAGTTAAATTGAGGATTTTTGTGGAAGAGAGATTTTGTGCAAAACTAATCTCTATTTAGAGGCAAGTGAACTTTTTGGGCAACCTGCAACTCACTGCTTAAGGGGGCAGACAGGGAGGATAATTAGGAAGGTACGCAATTAATAAAAGAGAAGAGGATAAATAAGCACTAAGTTAGCATAATATCGAGATACCAAGAACAAAATTAATCAAGGCACCCAGGGATAAGAGGAGATAAATGTGCTAATTTCCCACGCAGCAATACTGGTGACCTGTGTAATAACAGAAATTAGAATGCATTTCTGAGCATAAATTCACACTTGTGGGTAAGAATAAAGCGTGATAAGAAGATCTGCATGACTAGAGTGCTTCTTCTTCTCCTATTACCTGTTTAGGAAGGGATGAGTGGACAAAGAGGGAGGTAAAGTGTTATTCTATGTCAAAAATTATACTGTCAGCTTGAATCACTTCCAGCTCAGATTCAAACACTTAATGACTTTTTAAAAGTCAATGTCCTAACAGGTAGGACATAGACCATAGATCAAAGACTTGAGGACAAGCTGAAGGGCTTTATATTTACCTATAAAGTGCAAGCTAAAAGGTTTGTTATTGGAAGGAATCTCAGTCTGAGTGTTATATACTGATAATCTCATTCTGCCAAATATCCTTAGACATTTAATTCTGATAATATTTAATCCTAAAATGTTGTCCCTATCACAAGGGAATTCTATACTAGGGAATTCTCGACAGCTGAAGAGGAATTATCACACAGTTCAAAAGCCCTAGGAGTTCACAGAATCATAGAATATGCTGAGCTGGAAGGGACCCTCAAGGATCATCAAGTCCAACTCTTAGCCCTGCACAGGACCATTCCCAAGAGTCACATCCTGCGCCTGAGAGCAT
The DNA here is from genome assembly GCF_009829145.1 of Chiroxiphia lanceolata. Lineage (NCBI taxonomy): Eukaryota > Metazoa > Chordata > Aves > Passeriformes > Pipridae > Chiroxiphia > Chiroxiphia lanceolata. The sequence continues at coordinate 10,808,770 of NC_045640.1, forward strand.
CGTGAAAATGCTTCTTGAACTCTGTCAGGCTTGCTGCTGTGATCACTTCCCTGAGGAGCCTCTTCCAGCATCCACCCACCCTCCAGGTGAAGAACCTGCCCCTAATATCCAACCTAAACCTCCCTTTACACAACTTCTGGCCATTCCCTTGGGTCCTGTCACTGGTGCCCTCAGTGGCTCCCCCACAAGGCCCTTCACCATCTTCACTGACCTCCTTTGGACACTCTCTAGTGGCTTAATATCTTTCTCATATTGTGGCACCCAAAACTGCCACAGTATTCAAGGTGAGGCCGCCCCAGTGCAGAGCAGAGTGGGACAATCCCGTCCCTTGACTGGCTGGTGATGCTTTGCCTGATGCCCCCCAGAACATGGTTGGCCCTCCTGGCTGCCAGGGCACTGCTGACTCATATTCAACTTGCCATTGACCGGGACCCTCAGGTCTCTTTCCACAGCGTTGCTTTCCAGCATCTCATTCCCCAGTCTGTCTGTACATCCGAGTTTGCCCCATCCCAGGTGCAGAATCCAGCACTTGCCCTTGTAGAACTTCCTGTGGTTGGTGATTACCCAGTCCTCTAATTTGTTGAGGTCTCTCTGCAGGGCCTCCTCACCTTTGAGGGAGTCAACAGCTCCTCCCAGTTTTGTGTTTTCTGCAAACTTGCGTTAGTACTCCCTCCAGTCCCGTGTCCAAGTCATTTATGAGTATGTTGAAGAGCACAGGGCCCAGGCTGGAGCCCTGTGGAACCCCACTAGTGACAGGTCACCAGTTTGATGTTTCCTCATTCACTGTTACCCTCTGTGCTCGACCTGTGAGCCAATTGTCACCCAACCCATGATGTGTTTATCCAGCTGTGGGCTGTACAGCTTGTCCAGAGGGGTACTGTGAGAGATAGTATTGAAAGCTTTGCTGAAATCCAAAAAGATTACATCAGCTGGCTTCCCCTGATCAAGTAGGTGGCTTACCTTGTCATAAAAGGAATTCAGGTTTAATAAGCAGGACTTTCCCCTCATGAAGTTGTGAACATTGTACTCTGGAGTTTGTCTGTGGCATGGAGGCAGTGCAATCATGTTTCCTCCACAATCCATCAGGCTGACACAGCTCAGTGTGGTTGGGCTGCAATAAGGCAGCTGAATGCAGTTCTCTGTGTGTGAGTGGATGTGGAGGTTGGAGGACAGTGCTTTCACAGACTTTCAGCTCCCAGCTCCTCTTTCCAGGGAGATGCCACTGAATCACAATACTTTACTTGTCACAGAGTTCATAACTCAATGAAGCTGTGATCTGCTGTCTCTCACTAAGGTCAGGCCCTACTGATGCTCAGATTGAGGGTATATGTTATATGTTGAAGCAAGGTTCCTAGAACCTCACTGAATTTCTCAAGTGGGAGTGTGGGAGCACACTGGAATCTCTGTGCTTTGAGGAAGATTGTCTCAGCTCTGGTAAGCACAGAGCCTAGCTTTGCTAAAAGAGGCTTGTGATGAGCTCTCACCTTACTCAAAGCAAGAAAGCATGTAGGTTGCTGAACCATGCAAAATAAGGGAGTCAAAACAAAGGGAGGTGAGACTGAGGAGTTGATACTCCTCAGTAATAGTTCATACCAAAGGAGAGAAATCATGCAGTATTCAAAAAAAAGGTACTTACATAAGCCATGAAGTTGCTAATAGAAGAGAAAAAAAATAAAAGAGGAGGGAAAATAGCAACACAGAAAGACCAAGTATGCTCCCTTTTCAAAGATCAGGATATTGGTGACTGGCTGGTTGGCACGGACTCATTGGGTGCCCAGTAGTGGGGTGTGAGCATGTTAAGGTCAGGCTGATAATGGCTAATTTCAACTCATTACATGTATAGGAATAAATGAGATGATGGTTGTGTACTACCAAGCTGTGTGTCTGGTCTTGCTCTTGAGCTTCTGCAGCTGGTAAATGGTACCAGAATAAAGGGAACTTCAGTGTTACACCCTCACTCGTCAGTATTTGCCTCCTTGCAAAGCAACTGTGCCTGAGCCAGCTTGTTTTGCACCTTGCCAGAATATTTCACAGCGACTACTGAAGAAGTCTTGCAGTTGTTGCTGTTCAGAACACAGCTGCTGCCTAAAAAAAGATAACATTTAACATTAAAATGTGAACATGGGGAATACTGCTCCAAATCATCACACAATCCACCTGTTCCAAGTAAGGTCTGTGTGATGCTGGATAGCTCTATGTAGATATAGCTTCAAGTGCTCATGATTTGATCATATGCTCTGCATCTGTGAGCTCTCTGCTTTATATGAGCAGTTTCACAGCGTCACAAACATGAGGACAGCTTTGATCACATCAGTTGGAGGTAAAAAACGCAAATAAAAAAACATGAATAGAAATAAAGTTAAAATAGTTAAAGCCCTGTGGCTGAAAATGAAGTCACCCCAGCTAAAAAGTCAGACCTAGGCAGTAAAATGAGACAGTAGTAATAATAATAATATTAATGAATGAATCACATGCATTGCATAGATCATAAAAGAAAGTAAGAAGAAACAAATATTGAGGAATATAAATTAGGATATAAAAATTTAATAACTGGTAACGGCACAAGGAAAACTACAGGGTCAGAAAACTTCAGGACAAAGAGAACATTGTGCTAGTAAATTTGGAACAAAGGAATATGTAAAGAAGTGAGGGGGTTTTCTCAAATTGTAGGTTATGTTTATAGAATTGTCTACGGTATGGCAGAGAAGACAAGCTTCTCTACATGTTTCTGTTTTGGGCTTTGTAGAACAGTCAATATGCTGTAATGGCAGCACATCTAGTGATGATGATGACAATGCCAGTGTGTTTTCTATTCTGACAGTGAGTGAAAGAAATGTTAAAAAGCAGCTAGTTAAGTTAGATGTTTTTATATCAGTAGGTCTGGATAGCTTGCATCAGAGAGCTTTGAAATGTTGTTTGAGTACTTCTCTGTATCCTTAACACTGATTTTCAATAAAACTTAAAACAGTAATCTAGTTTCAGAAAATTGAAAGGAAGCCAATGTTGCAAGAAAATCTGAAAAAGATAAAGTGCACAATGTGGTGGGCCTACCAGGCCTTTCAGCTCTAAAGAATGGCCAAAGCAAGGAGGGGGTAATAAGATTATTTCTCATTTCCAAAGATTCATTGTCAATAGGTTGTGCTAGTTAACTTGATGTATCCTCTCAATGAGGTCATAAATTTGGTTGAAAAAGAATTAGTGTTGATGCAAACACAGAGCCTTCCATAACTTGAGACCATATCTTCCATTAAATATTGCAAAATAAACAAAATGCACATTAATTGGGTGCTTTTAAACCTTAATTGAAAACTTATCACGTGGATCTCTAAGTACAATTGGCCAATGAGCATGATACTATTTAGCATTTTTCTTAGCAATCTGCAGAAAAGATTGACAGGTGAGATAAAACTGTGAGTGCTATAAGCTGTGAAAATGACATGTCCCACAGAAAGTCTGGCACTAAAACCCAAGGAAGTTGAACATTGGCCATGTTCACCGTGGCTGAAGAGGTCTTGGAGGTCATGGCAGATAGAGACATGAAGATGAGTGCTTGTCATGACTGTTTTATGGTGTTTCCAAGTATTTCCACTCTTTGGAAAAGACCTGAAATGTTAAGAACTACAAGTGAATTTTACAGTGAGAATTTCACTAGTGGGACACCATGGATGTGAAAACAAGAAAGTTCTTCCAAGAAGGATTTTGTTCAAGAACAGACAGTACAGAGAAGGCACACGTGAAGGATGAAAAGATTGAAATTTTTTCCTTATACTGATACAAGCACAGAGCTCTGCTGGCTTAGATTTATGCAGAGAAGATTAAGGGGATGACTTCATGTAGGTTTGTAAGTACTGACAGGAGAACAGAAATCTCGTAATAGAGGTCCTTCAGTACAGCAAATTGAGACATAATAAGATGTGTTGTCTGGAAACTAAGGTTAGAAGGATAAGATCTGATGAAAAAAGGCAGCATTAAAGGCACTGGACCTGCTTTTTGCAGAGGTATGTTCTTGATCCTCAGAAATGTTTAAGTTAGATCTGTTTTATATGGAACACCTCACTTCACCAAAGAGCTAAACATTGAATTCATGAAACGTGATCTCCCTAGGAATTTCTAATGCTAATTCAATGCTTTGGACTCAGACTTTGATTTTCATAGACATCACAGAAGTGAAAGATAGATGCTGGCAGGTTGTTGGGTGTGCTCCTGAATTTGATACAATAGCTTCAGGGAATCTGGTCTCATTTCAGAATATGTTTTCATGCACAGCTTATTATTTTAGGCAGAGAACACATGGCTAGAAGCATATGACAGTAGAGGAGCGTCCTCAGCAAGGCAACAGGTGGCCATAGGAAAGTACCAAGGCCTGGGTTCTTTACAAACACTATTGCGAAAGTCACATTTTTCTAAATGTCATCTTTTGCATCTTTTGCAAATGGGAAGGCAGTGACTGTGCCCCATGGGACACAGGTTTCCCATATTAGAGTTTTGGTGCTTATTTACAATATGGGATAGATGGGCTGAGAGGGCTGAGCCCACCTTGAGCACACATGTCTGGAGAGCTCCAACACTGCTGCTCATGAAGCTGAACCATTGGGCAGCAAACGTGTACACTTGGGTGCTCAGCAGGCAAGTAGTGACCTAACTTTGGTCCAGTGGAAGGTGTACCAGATGTGAGGTAGAGAGAGAGCTACAGCTTTGGTCTCTGGTCCTAGGTCCTTTTTTTTTTTCTTTTCCCACTAGAAATCAATTCAGGAAGACTCCCTACTTTATTCTTCTTTTTCTTTTTTTCCTTTTTTTCCTTTTTTTTCCCCATTCAGTCACTTTCTCAAGGATTTGGTGAAATAGAATCTGGATTAGGCTACATCAACCAATTAGGATGAAGCCTAATCCAGTTACAATTAATCATGTAAAAGAGGGAAGAAGACAAGGGGACAGGCTGACACAACTGACCCATGAGGAAAAAAATGTACTAAAAAACATTTTTATAGAATAAAATATATCTTCAGTTAGTGTTAATTTTTTGTACACAGGCAGAATCCCTTCAAACTTTTCTTGGAGAGTGAAAGCAAATGCAAAGTTAAAAACATGAAGATGTGTTTCTCTGATGCACGAATAGCTCACAATAGCATTAATATAAATTAACCATATGCCTCAGTCTGACAAGGCTAAATATTTGACTCCATGGGAGCTGCTAGAAACAAAGAAAACTACACAGGAGACTGTTGGAATACCTGTAGCTAGTAAGGGCTTCCTTTATTTTCTTAGGACTCGCAGGAGGCTAAATATGTACCTTAGATGAGGAATCTAAACATATTGATTACATAGACTGGAGGCAAAACTCATTTTTTTCAAGAATGGAGATGGTATGTAAAATCTACTGAAAATGAGAAATAGAAGATAAATAAAAAGCATTATTTTATCAGTGAGGTATCTTTTTCAGCTATGTCAGTTACTGCACAAAAAAGTGGTTTTTTTTCTCTTCTAGTTCTTCATTGTGTAGATTTTTTTAATCGTTAGAAGATAATGGAGACCTACTCAAAAACAAGGCAGCCTTTGGAGAGAGATTTACATGTTACTCTATACAAATTATCTCATCCAACAGATTTCTAGATTGGTAAAACCCACTGACATGTTTCTGTCTTAAAAACTTGTGCTTATTCAAACTGATATTTTGCTTGTGGAATGAAATCAGATGCTTCTCAATAGAAATCCATCATTTCACTCTTTTTTGCTTAATAGAATTTTACATAATTTTTTAGCTAAGGTCCAAGCAGCTGATGTGAGGACATATCAGCCACACCTACACAATCTGATGTGGACAGTTGTACTAATTTTGCCTGGTCTCTTGAGTGTTTTACAGGGGCTATCCACTTATTTAAGGCCATTTAGATAAAGTTATTATTGACCACTCCCAACCAGACTCACTAGAGTGGGACTGGTTCATGCCTTCTAGATCAGAGCTCATACACCACCACATGGCATTCAACATCTGGTTCTGTACATGATACAGACTGCTAGAAATACCTCAGCAAAAGGTCATTACTGACTGACATAAAAATTCCTAATATCCTCATCAGTAAATTCTACTGCAATTTATGGACAAAATTTTTAAATTGATGCTCTTTGACAGGTCATATTATCAGATGTAAATTTTTTTGTAGTTTCCATCCTCTACAAAGTGTCAGGAAGCATATTTCATCCAATAAATTCCAGGCCAAATTGATTTGCACTACAAGAAGATGTAAGCCAAGATCTATAAATGTCTAACATTAGATTTCTTAATTTTTTTTTATTCCCATGAGGCATTTGGAGTGTGAGCTGAGTGAAATCTTCTTGGCTTCATAAGCTCCTGTATTGGCAACGGTGGGTTGAATTTCATCCTGTTATTTTAATTTAAATCAAAGCCACAGGTATCAATTAATCTTGATTAACAAACAGTCATTCATTGATTCCCCCTTCTCAAATCCTGTCCTTGCTGGAGACATGACATTTGGTTTTCTTTCTATAAACTAAGAACACTGATTCCTACTGATGCTGAGCAGGTAAACGTGTTCAGTAAGAGCACTATAAATGCTACAGAACATCCTGAGCACTAGAACGGGTCTGTATATATCTTGATTTTAAAAACACTACTTCTTCTTCTGGGTCTTTTTATATGCTTGAATATTTCTGTGGAACTTGGCATAAAAACTGTTTTGCATAAAGTTAGTCTCATGTGTATTTGCAGAATCAGGACCATAGAGAATAACCCAAATCACTGCATCATTTTTAATTACACTTTACTGTATGAATAAGCCCTCACTAGTCATCATTAATTTTAGATGAAATAAAACATTAGTTAAAGCAAAAATCTCAACTACCCTTGCTGCACTGGAGTTTTTTTTCAAATAAGAAAATATTTGAACTATTAAAAAGCATGCTAAATATGATATGGATATTATAAATCCACAGTATCAGACTCAAAAATACTTACAGAAAATGAAAGCTCCCTTGCAACTCCAGTGGTGTAAAAGATGTATTAGCAGTTTAGAAGACTCTTATTTGAAGCTGACTATAAATTTCCTTCAAATGTAACCCAGGGTGTTTTATTTTCTGCTGGGGAAATACAAATAGGTGTTGCAGTTGAAGATTGTGTATGTGATCCTCTGTTAAAATAAAGTCATGCCTCGATCCTCTGATAAAGTTCTTTCTCTGTGTCCTACCATCATCCCCAAACATATCTGCACATAATACAGGCATGACAAGTTACAGCACTGCCTCCCATACCCAAATCTGTTTCTAGCATGAGGGAGTGGCATTATCACATATGACACATATACCTCTTCAAGCCATGCTGCTCCATATCTTACTGTATATATGCATTTTATATATATTCTCTGGACTGAATGCATCTCTTAACCTGCATTTCTCTATCAAACTCTTCTTTTCACTGAGGGTAAAACCATCTCCAGTTGGAAATTCATTCTCCACTTGGGAAGCCCAAGGTAGTTAAAAGGAACCTCACAGTATCCTTTGCAATTCAGCTCATGTTGCTTTATATTTCCTCACAACTTTCTGAGAATCTGCCTTTTTTCAGACAATCAGGCTAGTACCAGAATCCAAACCTTTGGCCAGATTCTTCAATACAAAGAGTTAAGAAGGACAGATTTGAAACCTATCAGGTTTAAGCCTTATAAAGTCACAGATTTTTATGGAATAGAAGGAGTTTCTGGATACCAATTAGTTCAACCTTCTGTTCAGAGCAAAGCTGTATTAAAAGATGGATCACCTTGTCCACGTAAGTTTTGAATGTCTCTAACGATGAAGATTCCCAATGGCAATTAGGGTCAAAGGATACTTAGAACTCAAGTTTTTAGGGATAAATATTTCATTAGGACAGCAGATATAGCTGGAATAAAGAGAAAAAGTTTCAAACTCTTCAGAACTATGTGAATAAATTGGCACTTTCAGTCAGCGCAGCACTGATAATTACATCACAGTCATCATTAGCAAGGGCATCAACTTTAATACCAACTCCTGCCTTGAGATGAAAATTGGTATTTCAAGGAACAAAGCAAGGTGCTGGATCATGATCAGACCTTGAGAAGCTTGGCAGCCACTAGAAGGAGGGTCATGAAAGGCTTCGGAGACCACCATTTTTGATAGTAACCTGCTAGAGAGGACCTGAGTTTCAGTACTGAAGGACTGCTGTCTCTTATTCCCCAGCAGTTTCCTTCTGAGGACAGTAAATCTTCGGTACTCCTGCTGGGCACTTTCTTCTGTCGGTAAAGACTACTCCCTTAGTTGCCACCATATGGAAGGTTGTAGTGCAAAGGCAAACTCTTTGGAAAACCAACTGAATGATGCTCAACTGCATTTGAGATTCCTGTACACATTCAAGCAGGGTCTACATTCACTGCAGCAATTTGAGTTGCCTTGATCATTGGCATTCAAGATTCCTTAATCTTGGCTGCTTTAATGCACTATTCTGCAGCATTACTGTAATATCATAATGAGGTATGCTAAGAACCTATGGAATTTAGACTGTACTAAGTAGTGCAGAGCCCTGCAGCAAGGGAGCAGACTGCTAGAAACTCACTGAAGTTTGTAGTCTCAAGACTCTTACTAACTTATTTCTTACTGAGAGTGATAAAATCTTAACTGCAATTGTAAACACCCCTCAAATGCTGAGATTTCTAAATTGTGGGTTTAATTTTCTAGAAAGGAAAGTTGCTGATTGACATAAGAGGGATTTGGATAAATCGATCATTCAAAATTAAACTTACTCCAAAGTACAAATTTTAATGTATGTCCAAGGCAGTTTAATCAAGAATGAAACAATTAGAAGGTGTTCCTTAATAGAATGTGAATGCTGGCAAGGTGGCTCAGTTAGGGAGTCAGACTGATACAAAGTGTGGACTCTCATTCTGGCATGAGTTGCTCTGCAGAGGCCGTGGGATGGCTGCTGTGTAACGCTCTGACTACCCAAGGCTGCACAGTGAGTTGCAGTGTGAGATTCCACGCTGAAAGAAACATGACCAACCCAGAATATTAGCATATTTAGCATCTTTTGGTGAAGTAGGAAGGATAATAAAGTGTCTTTTTCCCATACTTTAACTTTTTGGTTTATCTACCAGACTCTGGGTGTACAGGAGCCAGCTGGACCAGGGCTACAAACTGTGGACTCCTCAGGGCTTTTATTTCCATGTGTCTGGATAAGAGTTTAGTCTCAGACATGGCCTTTAAAAGGTGGCTTCAGCTAGTGAAGTGGTACATGTCTGCAGACTTCCAAGCAATCCTAGGATCTTCTTTCAGTCAATGGGCTTTTCAGATATCAATTATCTCATTCTAAAATAAGCACCTATATTTGGTCAGATAGATTTCCTTCCTCTGGACAGAAATTGGATTTTAGGATGACACAGACATAAATGTCTATGTCATAGATGCCTTAAGAGAAGTGAATCCACTCAAATGTTTATGTTCTTGTACACCTATTAAAGCAAATGATACCTGGTTTGGATCATAATTTAACACTCTGTATCAGGACTACAGGTCAGTGGTATTCTCCCAGTGTAGAATAATTATAAGATTAAATTAAAGCTGAAAATATCTACTTGAGCTCAGATACTTAGGAAAGCATGAAAAGAAGACTGAAACTTCCAATAAAACGCAAGATTAAAACATCTATCTGTGAAATAAAACATAATGATAATAAAACCCCACAAACTGATACATGTATTTCAAAATATATTTTAGGCCATATTTCAGTTAGAAAAAAAACTACTGCTGTCCCAGTGGATGAAGCAATACTCCTCCAGTGAAGATTGAACAGAACACTTTATTTGCTTCACATTTAATAATTTTGATTCGAGCTATCAATGCTAAAAATGTTCACTAATACTACCTTCTGTCAGAAACATAAAGTTGTCCACAGGGAATTCCAATCAGAAGCCTGAGTCTGGTACTTCCCCACATACTGGGGTTCTGCTTAATTTTTCACAAATCTTTCTTGTTTCATCAGGAGAAGCTTTAAAACATTTCCTCTTGGAAAACAATGAAAAAAATTCTGAAACCTGAATATTTCTGTTAAAATAAAGCATCTTTCCCAGCTAGCTCCAGTTTAAATTTCTTGTATCTATATTATTATTATTATTATTTATGCATAACCCAACCACAAAGGCTGATGTCACTGAGAGCTGGCATCCTGTCATGCTCATCCTAGAATCAAACAGATTTATTTAAGTCGAGATATTACTGAAAAACAGAGGATGTCTTCCAGATAATAACTTTTCTCAGATCCTGCACAGAGCTAGAAATTTCTAATCTATTTAAATGATACTGATCTGGTTTCAGGCACTTGTTACTGTAAACACTGCTTTGAACTTCTATTCCCTTTCCAGTTCCGTTCTCATGGCTTGGTATTTAAAGACTTTTCACCTGCCTTCTCTACCTGATAGCAGTCCCATGGGCAAACAATCCCAGTAGTAATGATCATGAGCCAGCACACTGTGTACTTCCCTCAAGGTTTATTAGTTGAGAAGGGATTTCCCAAAGACTCCCCCCAATATAATTTTCTCTTGCGGTCAGGTTTGCACTCTCTGATGGCTGTTTCTAAATCATAGAGAAGCCTGTTGGCCACACTGACCTCAGGAAAAGGTACTGGTCATTGGAGCATTCATTTCCCACGAAACACTGGTTCAGAGTGTGCACCACAGCCGCAATGATGATGATGATGATCAATAAAGTAATTGTATATGTTATAATAACTGCAATTAATGTACTGTCATCCTGTAATTCACTACACTAGTGAGTATACTCAGAGAAAAAAAGAAAGAAAAAAAAAAGGAAAAAAAGGCAGATCATGCCCTGGTGGGTTTATAAGCTTAGGGTAAATCAGAAGATTGTAAATGGATATAGACAGGTAGCAAAAATTTTACCCAGTGACTTCAATACATCAGCAGCCTAACTATTCCCAGATTATTCTTGTTTTTATTAGGAAATTCAGTGAGCATACAAATCATAGAAAACCAGGGAGAAATATCAGCCTGCAGAGTTCATCTAGTCTATTCCCTGCCAAAGCTAGAAACCTCTGTACTTATACCATTCTGACCCGTACTCAGATATGGATGCTATGTTGCATGTACTACAGCTGAGCAACCTGTCACAGAGTTTTATTAACATTATTGACACTTTTTCCTGATGTTTAATCTGAACTTGACAGAATTCATCACAGAGATGAGGAACAGATTCTTCCATTATTCTTGGCAGCAACTTTTTGCAAATCAGAAAATCACAGAATCATAGAGTTCTAGAATGGTTTAGGTTGGAAGGGACCTTGAAGATCATCTAGTTCCAACCCCCTTGTCATGAGCATGGACACCTTCCACTAGACTAGGTTGCTCAAAGCCTCATTCAGCCTGATGTTGAACACTTCCAGGGGTAGGGTATCCACAGCTTCTCGGGGCAACACATTCCAGTGTCTGATCACCCTCACAGTAAAGAATTTCTTCCTAATATCTAATCTACATGAGCCCTTGGTCAGTTTAAAGCCATTCCTCCTTGTCCTGTCACTACACACCCTTGTAAGAAGTCTCTCTACACCTTCCTTATAGGCCCCTTTAGATACTGGAAGGTGCCCTAAAGCTCCCCAGAGCCTTCTCTTCTCCAGGTTGAACAACCCCAACTCTCTCAGCCTGTCTCCAAAGGAGAGGTGCTCCAGCCCTCTCCTGTGAGAGGGTCTTCCTCTGAACTGGCCCCAACAGGTCCATGTCTTTCTTAATTAGGGGGCCCCAGAGCTGTATGCAATGTTCCAGGTGGGGTACATTTGCTACATGACCAGACTTATACTGCATCAGTACAGTTAATGCATCACTTGTCATAGTCAAAAAGATGGGAAGTACTTTCATGCATTTGTTTTAATTTGGGAACTGGGTACTTTCAGAAGCCATTTTCAGCAGGAAAGGTAAGATTACTAAAGAACATTATGTAATCTTTCTAATCTGGATAAAATATGAGAGTTGTCTCTATCATATCATGTGATCAGGAAACTAAACTTCCTGTAGTTATCTTAAAATATACCTGTGCATCTTCATCAGTCTTATTTTGGAAGTATTATGTTATTTTTCAAGATTTCTGAGCTTTGGTTTGTGTATCAGTTAGGTCTAGAATCTCATTCACTTTGTCTATAAGCAAATTATTATGACCAATAGCAAATTCTACACTTGAGACACTCAAAAAAATATTGTGGGTTCATTAGTGATGGCTGAGTCCATAGAAGGCACAAATGTTAGAGTGTTGGAGGACAAAAAAATTACTTGCATTTTAAGAAAACCCAAGCACATCCAGCCATACCTACAAAAACATACTTCTTGCTTGGAACAGTGAGCATGTCAAGAATAACAGTGCTTAAAACAGAACCAGAAATTCAGGGAAATTAATAAAAAAATATTCCATTAATTTATGTGAGCTTTTAATAAATCTTCAGCACGTTTTAGCTGCAAATCACTTAACAGAGTTTTAACCAGTACCTTCTTCATGGACATAAAACTACAGCTTCTTCCTTAAAGAACCTTCCCCTTGTTTCCCTGCTTGGGGGCAGTGAGGATGTTGGGTGCTGCAGCAGCCCAGCCTGTGTGGTTTGAGCTGTGCAGCTGCTGGCTCCACTTGTCTCCTGCTTCCATTTCACCATTGTTCAGCACATCTATTTGGAGCAGAACTAAAGTGTTTGCTCTCAAAGTGAACCCAGAGGAATGCAGCAGGATTCCTCTCTGAGCGGAGACTGTGTAGTGCCTGACACTGTTTTTATCTATTTCCTCCCATAACTTTTATATTAAATTTATTTGATTTTAACTTCCCAAAGAGTTGGGGATGTGGCAGGGTGATCTGTGGGTATTCATTTGTGATAGAGAGAGTTCTAGACAAATTCTTTTCCAGATGTAATTCCTTCATTTCAGAACACTATTTTCCATCTATCGTTTATTTCTCCTCAGCTTCTTTCATTAAGGTTTTTCCTTCCAGCCTCCCAATCAACCAGACTATCTCTAGCTCATGGCTAAACCCCAAAACATTATATTTTTCCTTCTTATTATCTTTTCATTTTTTTCACTGCTCTGTCCTTTGAATTATGGGTTTGAAGAAAATGCTGTAATCTGAAAAAGTTATTTTAAATTTTTGGAGGATCCGTCTTCTTGTTTAAATACCTCATTGCAATTCCTGTCTGCCTTATGAGCTGCCTGTACTGGATATACAACAGCACACCACTGATTCCGTGGATCCTGCAGAAAAGTTTGTTTGCTTAGGCTACTTTGTTGCAGCTGAATTCATTTATCAAAGCCAAATGCTAACCCAGAGATTAACATTTGTTAAGAATTTCCTGGGCCTGACTGGTAAAATGATTAAGGCAAAGAAAAGATGTTTCATGATGCTACAGAAAATGCAAATCTTCATTTTAGCAGATCTAGGATCTAAAGCTGAAATGAAATAACATTTTAAATGGCCAAATTGAATGAACTGAAAAATGCACCATCCGGAAAACATTCCATCTGACTCCAATTGACATCTTAACTAAAAAATTTTAGTAAACAAATAAGAAACAGAATTGAAAAGAAACAGATTGAAAGGGATTGAAAATATCTCTATGAAAGCTGAATCCCATAGTTCCGTGAATTACAGCTGATATCAGAGAAAAGCCTTAATTACTAAGCAAATCTCTCATACTCATCAAATGACTGGAAGGTCTTTAATGCTGGTAAAATAATTCCTGATCTTCCCCAGTCAACTTGCACATTGCCAGAGAAGGGTGATGTTTTCCATGTTTAGGCTATTCTGCAGTTATTTCACTGCCACTTTGATTTTTCTAATCCACTGATGAACAAACTACTTTTCAAATATTGTGATTTTAAAATCTTTTGTAGTTAAAGAAACAAAGACAACACTAACTTTGACATCCCAGTGAAGGTTTCTATGATTGCAATGAATTCTTAAAAAATCTCACTGACTGTCTTCATTTCCCAGTGCCAGCATCATGTCAATGTGCAAACCATGGACAGCTACGTCTCCTTATAGCAGGGTCTTCCACTGCATTCAGTGTGGTTGATCATGTAGTCTGTGTTCATGAAATAATCTTGATTCATTTCCCACTAGCTAAAGCAACTTTCTGCAACATTTTCCATCTTTGCAACATTTCAATACCTTATTTGAAAAATCAGGTACTATTGACTGCAGGCTGGCAGGTAATCTGTTTACATTTTTAACTGCCTTTCTTGTGAAACTGGCCACAACTTTTGCTGTTGCAGGTGAGATTCTTTACCATTTATAACATCTTTTATAAGTTTTCTTCAGAAATGAAAAGGGACCTTTCTCTCAGTTCTTAAAGTGTTCATCTCTGCCCTGACAATTCATATTCCCTTTATATATATTTATGTAAAAGCTGATGCCTGATGAGAAGGGTGGATAATTGTATTTGTCGGGGCATGGTGGCTGGTGTTATGCATCTGGTTTTCACCTGGGATAGTGTATACCACTTAGGGCTTTTTCTTTCCTGAAATTAATGGATGTAGTTGAGTCACTTCATATTGATTTCTTGCTAGCTCACCTGTAAACATTTTAGAGCAAAAGCCAACTCTGGGGTTTGTTATAAGATTGCAAAGGCCTGATCCATTGATACTGAAATGGAAAAGTATCTCATCATTACCAAGTGGAAGCCCCCTAAAAGCTTTTGTCAAACAGCACGTTTTTCCTCTGAGGAAAATTCTAGTTAGATCTTCTGGGAACAGTGACCAGCCCTGCATCTTCATGGGAAAAGCAAGAGTCACTGGTGTGTGTGTCCCATGGTGCAGGTGCATCCTGCACCTACAGCTGCACCTACACCATGGCTGCCACAGCTGGCATCATTCCACACTGGAACTGGCCCCTGCAATGTGAGGCTCATTCCTGGTGGGAATTGCACCAAAGGTTGCTAACGAAGTTTGGGAGTTAAACTGTGCACTGGAGCAGAGGGAGAGTGAAGGAGCACAGGAGGAATAAAGAATAGTTTTTTAATAGAAGGGTTTGGCTGTTCCCTTCAACATCAAACCTAATGCAATATGTTCTGCTCTCAACTGCTTTAGTAGTCCAATACATCAAACCTATCAACTTTTGCTTTTACTGGAGCTCTTTGCTAGAATTATTCTCTTTAATTTATTTTTAATGCTTGATCACTGAGAAGGATGAAAAGAACAAGTTCACAGTCTCTCACTACCTTCCTCAGTGAAGCCTATGAAGGTTTTTCCAATTTTTATGCTTTAAAAATTGCTTAATAAATCTTTATAGACTGAGGAACAGTAAAAACTCTAGCTGTCTTTTAGGCAGAAAACCCCCCCATATATAAGGATAAATTATTGAGTTTAATACACCTCACTTCTCACCCTAAATAACCTTAGCACATGATTCTGAGAAATGCTGGAATAAAAATCAGTGGAGACACATTGTATTATTACATACAATTTGTCAGATATATTTAAACATCTTTATGCTTTCCACATGATTATGTAAAAAGTACTTTCAGGGGAAGAAACTTTATGACAGGAATACAGGGAAGTGGTAATCAAGAAAACAGTGTCAAAACTATGGTTCTACTTTGAGTCGGTGGTGAACTGATTTAGTGCAAACACAAACTTCTTTCAATTTATCCTATGTATGACAAAGTGAATTTTTAAATAAGATATGAAGATGATAATGTACCAAGGAAGTGGCAATATTTTGCAGAGACTTCTACAGATTAAAATGTTGACTGCAATATGCATTGCTAGAGGATCATAATTAAAAGTGAAATACTTACAAAAAATTTACAGTAACTTAGATTTGGATTAAGCAAACATCCCTCTATTTTAGGTGCAAAGACAAAATCATGGTAATAGCATGTAATACCTGCTGAAATAGTCATGATTTCTGAGATTATTAATATATGTGGTCTCATTTTAATAGTTTTAACTAATTTTAACTACTAAGTGACTTTTTGAAAGGCTTTTTCAATAGATTTTGGTAAACAAGATAAAGTAGAAAATGCCTCAGTTTTTCAGGCACTTTCAGCTTCAATGAGAATCAGCAAAATGCTGCACTTAATTTCTACACACTCCTTCACTAATGATACCATTCCTCCTTCTTCCTGAGAGAGCATGTGCATTTACACATTCACATCCAATTGCATACAGCCTATGTTTTTGTTCTGGGATTTTTTTTCCTCTTTGGTAAGAAAAGGAGGTTGGGAATTCAGTGCTGTTAAGCCCACTTTCTCCTCTGCTCATCACTTGCCAGACAAACTTCTACTGGTCAAAACCCCTGACTAAGGGGAAGTAAGGTGATTTTCAGATCCCTGGCTGAAAGTTTCTGTTTGAGAGCAAAAAGTATCTTGGCCAGGGGACTAAAGGCAAGTAAGCAAATCTTTTTAAGTAACATTTGGGGAGGCCAAAGGAGAAGTCTGGAAGTCACTTCTTACATTAAAGATCACTGGCTTTAGAAAATCCATAAAAAGACTTTGAGGCAGGGAACAGAACTCCAAATAGCACCTTATTCTCCAGATGACAGGCATAAAAGTATGGTCTGACATAAAAGTATTTTCCTAAGATGAGGAAAAAAGCCTCTGCCAGAGAATCAACTGCTTACCTCGAAACCTCAAAGCAGAGCTAGAAATAAATTGACAGTACAATCATTGATTTTGATATAGAATCCATATTCTATCTACACCTCTAGAGATAAGCAGAGTTAGAAAAATATTTCTGATAGAAAATCAACAATACTACTGGGTTTTGCAGGAAAATATTTCCATAACTTTCTCCAAAGGAAATAACGGAAATAAAACACCTCTGTGCAACCAAAACAAATATGTTTGAACATTTCAAAGAAGAATCACAAATTCTCGACTTGAGGCTTGATTAATTTGCCTAAATTTTGGCAACATGGGCCTGAACATAGTGCTTGTGTAGTACCTGCAGTTTAAGCGAGATTTGCTCTGCTGTCTCCACTGTTATTAGACATCCAGGTTTAGACAACTGAACAGAGCCCTTTTCTCTAGTCCTATTTGACAATTAAAACAACAATTGAAAAGTCTCAAAATATCTTATAAAATCAAAGTTCAAAATTTTAACTCAGTGGTAGAAAATAAGTACTTTGCATTGGTACTGATTTTTTACCGTAGTCAGCTGAGATCCACAATATTGAAAGACTGTAGATTAACCATAACAATATTCTTTAATTAAGATACTTGGACAGTAAGGACCAGGCTAAATAAATATGTTTACAGCAGGAAAATCTCTCTTACTATCAAACATTCTATAAAGACATTGCATGAATACATCTGCATCTACTTGTCTAGGTTGCCATGTTTTCCTTTCTCCTGAAGAACTAAACTGTTCAGATTACTTTAAAGAAATTTTTCTTCTTAGTTACTCCAAATTGAAAACATCTTTGCCAGTAAATGCAACAACCAAGGGATTTACTGCAAATTTCAGAGGACATAAAAGTGTCAATAATTAAACACTGCAAGAACAGGAATTTTGAATGAAAATAAGTCACAAAGCTTGCTGCTGTCTATCTTCAAAGTATTTTAAAATTATTTTCCAATAAACTTGGAGGAGTTGTTATTTTTATCCTTCATTTTTAAAATGAGTGCAGGAGATCCATAAAAAAGATCACCTTTTTTTTACCCAAAGAAACGCCAGAGTTCCAGGAATAATTTATTTGTGCTTATTTACATCTATTTGATAACTCACAGATTCATGTGGGTGAGTGTAGGATTACTCTACAATATTGATTCAATTTATTCACATTAGAAATGCATTGCTTTCTTCATTGATCAATATGCATTCTCCTGAAACTTCAGATTTTATTATTTGATGAATTCTCCGAGCATCTTAGTGTTCTCAAATCCAGGAGTATTGCAAACTAATAAAACAAATGTCTGCCTCACCTTTTGTTATCAGGATCAAATATTGAAGATATTTGAATACCATTCTACTCTCTTCGAGGTATTGAAATCATAAAGTAAAGTACAGCCTGGTGACATTTTCACTGGTTTGTTCATTTAGTGTCTTCATTGTGACTTTTGAAATAAGACAGATTTGGACATGTTCAACTAAAATTCACTGTCAGCTTCTTGAACCATGCAGAGTAATACACTTCACTGGCTTATCATGACTATTCTAAAATATATCTTCTTATTCCTTTTAATTCTGGAAATAGATCTGTCCTTACTAGTCACCAGTGAGAACCACTACTTCAAGACAGTATGCCAAGAATAATGGAATAGACCTGTAATAAAAAGATATGTTAGAAATAAAAGGAGATATGGCAACAAAAATGGCAAATTGACTCTTGCATTTAACAGTAAATGTAAAACATGGGTAAGTGTTCTTCATTTCAATAGCAATCAATTCATAAATATGCAGACATGGATCATTAGCATTTGCAAACAAACATCACCTCTTTTCCAAGAGCTGAGAACCTCAAGTGCAGTGAATGGTGCTTTTCATATTCCAAATCAATATATTTTTATATTTTTTTTGTATTTTCTTTCAAAATAAATTAGGACTTCAATACAATTAAAATTGTTCTTTAAAATATTTTACATAACGGTGCATGCTCAGTCACACAATCTGATATTTCCATCTGCTCCTGTAATTGTTCATTTAAGTCTCAAAGTTAAAAGAGAAGATAACAATCCAATATATATTTTATCAGCAATGAATTGGTCACAAGACTTTTTTAATCTTACAGTCTAGAGGAAATCACAGCAGAGACTACTTCATTTTCATATACATATGGACCATTAAATGTTCTTGGCAGTTACTGAATGTTATTGGAAAGCCTGAATTAAAAATATCTTCTGCTATAACCTGCAAGCATTAGGAGATGGTCTGCAACATCAGACAAGTTGGTGCACACCCCCTCATTCTGTTTCCTTCTGGGAATTACAAAATGAACTACAGCCAGCTGACTTTTCCACTGTTCCGTCTCTTCAGTGCTCTCCTTGGGTCTTTTAAAATATGTGTGTCTCATATTCAAGCAAAATTCAGTTGTATTTCCTGAGCTTCATGTTTCCATGTGATTAGGTATCTCTGGAGGCTTTTTTCTTATTTAGTCAGTAGTAAATTGGGTGGTATTTAGGTTTTCCAAATTCAGTCTACACTACTTACCTCTAGCATTACACTAAGAAGCAATGTTGGCCGCTTTGTTATTCAGTCAAGATTTCTGCCTGGGGAGTAAAAGCTTCCACCTTCACCCTACAAACAAGAAAGAGGCATAGTCTGGGTCCACCAGCGTGCAGCAGTATCCTGGGGACTCTGCTGCTGCTTAGGGATCAGGAAACTGCCCAAACATACTCTCCAACTCATCTGAGATCAAGCAGGGTGCCAGGGTGCTGCTATGCCCCCTGTCTTGGAAGGGACATGTGGTGTGTCTGTACACACCTTGGGGAGCAGGAACTGGGTGGTAGAAGAGGCACATCAGACAGGACACCAGAATGTCCAGGGTGTTATCAGCAGAAACCCACCATGGGCATCATGATTGACCAGTTTGTCACTACGTGGAGTGCTCAAAGGGTTTTTCTCTCCTGTCACTTGCTGCAGTATAAACCAGGATGAATCCTGGGGCACGTAGTCAGTTTAGGCTGAAATTAACCTGGAACAATTGTCTATATCCAGCCTCTTTATGTATATTGAGAGATAGGGCTTTGTTGTTGTAATTACATTTTTTTAAAGATGTGAGTTGCATAAATCTCATAATCATTTCCTCTGCCTATAATGGCTGTAATCTGCAGTTCAAGAAGATTCCTAATTAATATTAATTCCCACCCTGCGCACAGTGTGTTTTGGCAAGTAATTAGGTCTGAAGGGATGGCCAAACACACTGATCTTCAAATTTTGAACAATTTAATTACAGGCTTGTTTTCTGCATGAAGCTGCATAAGCTATGAGTTTAGTAGAAAGCATCAGTGTGGTCCTGTTTCTGAGGCTGCCTCTGGAGCAGAGAGTGCTCTGCAGAGGGAGGGAGCACAGGCATTCTCCCCCAAACCACTGTATTTCAGTGAAATCCAAACTATCAGCTTAAGTGAGTGACTACTTGGAGGCTGCTCTGTCAGAATATCTTAAATTTTAAAGGAGTTCATCAACAAAGAAGCTGTCTTTGTCACAGATTTGCAGAGTAATTTTGCATGACTCTGCACATGAGAAATTACCCTCTTTGCTCTTCTAGAAATTCTACCCTTTCTTAGACATTTTTAGTGGGTTTTTCTCAGTATTTTTTATTTATTAAGCTAGGCTGGCTAATGCTGAAGCCACCTTTAAGCACAAGTTACTGTTCTAGATAAGGAGGAAACCTGCCTTGTTCCAACCTGTAACTCCTGAGAAGTTTCTTTGATGCCAGGTAATGGGACCTTCACTGGTAGGGGGAGCTCTGAACCCTTCACCCACTCTCTTTAACAAGTTTTAAAGAAATTGTGAACATTAACATCAGTAAAATAGCTGTTACATGTCTCACACCAATTTTCAGAGACACAAGAGACTTCAAATTGGCTCTGCCCAGTCAAAAGTGCCAAAACAAAGTGATCAATGTACCAGAATAGGATTGATAACTTGTCAATGACTTAAGTGATAGAGAGTGATAATACAGGCAAATGGCTAAATATAATAATAAGTAACAAATGCATCATAAATTATTAAATGTGTTTGCACAGGTGCTTGCAAACTCCTTGCTTATAACCTAACTATAATTATGGTGGATATGAGCCAAGATTTGCACCTGCTGGAATTTTTTAATATAAACAAAATGAACGAGAACATCTTATTGGGGTGGTCATAATTAAAGATCAAGAGAGGGAAAAAAATAGAATAATATTCCTATAATGCATTGGTATTTCCTCATAGGATACTCTCTGCACTGTCAAGTACACTTGCATACTTTGATAGCAAAGTTATCACTCTTATATAGCTAGGACAAGTAGAATACAAATAAGGCACTGTTAAATACTGTGCTAAACTGGCTTCCATTTCCAATAGCTGCAGTAACTTAAATGAGCAAGGACTCATAACAGATACCAGAGGTTTCTGATTGATTATGGTCTTCCTACTGCTAAAAAATTATTTCAGTGAGTTAGACCTTTTTGATTTCCTGAACTTTCTTGTGAACTTGAAATCAACATTTCCTTTGCATAAGAGAAAAATAGCAGCCTACAGTGCTTGCTGCTAATCCTGCTGTGCATCTTTTGTGACTTAAACTGTTCTTATTTGGAAAAGCCTATGTTCACTACATTCAGTAGATAATTTGTTCCTAAAGGTACATTGCAATTTTTGACATAATATTCCTGACGATTGTGATTAGCCTAGATACAAATGTAAAGCATAAACTACCGGACACTGAGGATGTTGAAAAAAATGATAAGATCAGAAAAAGTGCAGCAGTATCTGCTTCTCAGATACTTTGTGAAGAGGGGATGAAAGTAGCAGTTTCATCCCTCCTTCTTTCCCTCTCTTTCCCCCTTGTTTCTTCTCTCCATTTCTTCCTTGCTTTGGCTTTCTTACTGGTAAACATGAGTAAGGATGAGTTACAGCAAATAAGAATTAATTCTCTGACACCTTTTCTGCTTTGTAAGATGCTTCTAATAGGCCATTTTCTCTTACAAACTTTGCTGACACTTATTTATTGATATTTACTGATTTGCCATTTCTAAATGTAAGGCCCCATTCATCAAAACACAGGGAGATGCATAATTTTAATTAAACAGTTGAGTTTAAATCCAAAGCAGACAGCAAAATGTCAAATGCATCTCTTTGTGTTGCATTCTCCAGTGGATTACATGAAGTGCACTGAGAGATAATGCTAAAACAGGGGGGGTAATGCCTGACAGAAGTCACTGCTCCCAACTCATTCCCAGTTTTGGGCTCCTTTATGGACTATACAACTTGTTATACAGCTTGGAAATAGTCTCAAGTTGTCAAAGAAGCTAAATATTACAAAACAGACAGAGAATTGGCATTCTTGGGAATATTTTAAGTGCATGTGTGAAAATTAGTACCTTTGAATATCAAGATGGAACAAATGGAAACTATAAGGAAAAAAGTAATATCCTTTAAAAGGCTTTTACTAGTCCTTACTAGCAAGATCCAGAGTGACATCAGTGATATGTTGACTTGACAGATACAGATACACTGTATATACAATCAATGTTCACTTGAGAATAGCAAAAAGTCTTCTTTATTGAGTTGTCCTTTTTTGAACAGGACACTCTTCCCTCAAAATTAAATAAGTGAAGTAATGCTGGATCTCCTCTGATAGCATTACTAAAATTAATGTACCTCTTTTCTGCATATGATGAAATTCACATACACTGGGGGCATATGAACATCAATTATACATAACCAACAAGAAATGAAAAAATATCAGAAAAATATTAACAGCTCTAAAATGAAGGATGAATACATAAAAAAAGGTTTTTAATTGTAACATTCAAATAAGTTTTCTGATATGGCAGAAACTGTATTTGACATTATACAAAAAGACTGGGAAGCCATTTGTAAATTTTATATTAATACTGCAGAGATTATTCTTTATTAAAAGCAAGAAAGAAGACTGGATTAGCAATTCCACATGGGATGCTATTAAAGAAAAAAAAAGACAGGACAAGTTAAATCTATTCAATACATTAAGGCCAGAAAAGTAAATAAAGAAAAAAAGAAATATATGAATGAAGATAAAGCAGTAAAAGATCAGCCAAAAAAAAGATAAAAGAGGTTCTGTTGATAGACACTGAGGGCAGAAACAGCAGCACTAAAGGAAGACATTAGAACATATTATCAAACTGTTTAAAGACTTATGAAAGATTTAAGCCATAACAAGTAAAGTGCAATAAGGAGTAATGACTGGAAAAAAAGAACCCCACCTTATTATAGAGGAACATCTAAGAAAGGCAGAACACTTCTGAAGCACTGCAAGAAAAAAACACCTTATTTTTCCAGTGAAAGACAGCAGAACTTGATGCCTGTCTTGAAGTAATCAAATATTCATGACCTTAAAGCAGCCGCTGAAAGACAAAGACTGTTAAATTAACACACACAGTTCAAGTCACTATAGCACAGATATGAGGAAATGAAATGGACAATAGGATATTTAGAGATGTCCCTATGGTTTAATGGGAAGCAGAAATAATACAATTTGCTCTTGTTTCCATGGAAAGCTTTCAGTGTAGTCAACTTATTGTTTTGAAGTTGTCATTCATACCAGATACAGGAAACATGGCAACATTTGCTCTAATTGATCTTGGGCAGACGAGATCTTCCTACTGCAAAGCATCATAGAACAAAGTACAAGATGGTAGATGTGTCTTCTCTTATACTGCATGGGGATTGATTTAATGATGGATTATCGTGCCAAGTAGCACCACCCTTCGAAATCTCTTGGATAGTGCTTCAAAATACTAAGCAGAAGTACACCATGAAGTAGATGCAGCTGGGAGGGGATGAACCTTGGTGACAAATACTGCATCTTCTTCACCACCACCTTCACTAAAGTCCACTGGAGCGGATTCTGTTACTTGATCTTTACTGGGGAAATGGTTATTTCAATACAAATGCAGACAGCAGAGATGTAAGGGTTTGCTGCCAAAATCTGTCTCCTAACTAAATCAGTTGAAAATATATCATGAAAGGGCTGTCTTACACTTATGCCAAACAGGCTCTACAATTAATAAATTAGAGATAGGCAATGCCACAGATGATACATTATCTACACAGAATTTTCTCTATTTAGAAATTGAAGTTTTACAAACTTGCATAACTGCATTTAAAATGCAAAATAAATGCATGCTTCATATAAGTTAAGACCAATAAACTCAGTATT
This sequence comes from Chiroxiphia lanceolata, assembly GCF_009829145.1. Taxonomy (NCBI): domain Eukaryota; kingdom Metazoa; phylum Chordata; class Aves; order Passeriformes; family Pipridae; genus Chiroxiphia; species Chiroxiphia lanceolata. The sequence goes on from NC_045640.1 coordinate 10,832,614, forward strand.
TCCTACAAATATTAATGTGCAGAATTGCATGGTTAAAAAATCACTGAAATCAAGGGCAAGAGCTCTCAAATACCATGCAGAGTCCTAGAAAAATAATGCACTCATCCTGTGCAAATGGCACAGCTAGCAGTACAGGTGTCTGTGAAGGCTATTTAAAGTATTGACTTAATGAATTAGAAATGAAGAAGCCTTAAAATAAGTGCAGATAATGGAAACAGTGCAAATTGGATGGAGAAAGAGAGGGGCCATAGATCTATTTTTCATGATTCTCTAGTAACAGGGAGCATCAAACAAAAACATCTGCAGTCGCCCCAGGTTTGGCTCCAAAGGGCTGAATCTATGACACAGTTATGGTTGACGGGATCCTCTTACAGAAATGAACCAGATAGGATGTGGTTGACGCACATTATTTGATTTCCATTTTATGACCTTACCAACACAATGATAATGTTTAGTGGGCAGCATGAAAAAGGGTTACAAATATAGGAGAAGAGAAAAATTGCAGGAGGAAGCTGAACCAAGAACTTTCTTCATTTAATTTTAGCTCAAGTAAAATAGTTACTTAAACGTGCCAATTAAGCATTAGTTCCAGATCAGGCAAAAAAATAACAAATAAACTGATTTTTATATGGTCTTGATCCCTTAATTGTCAGTGAAATATTCTTTCATACAGAAGAATGAGTTTCAAACAGACTCATTTCAATTAAAATTTTCTCCCTCTCTGAACATTGTACTACAAAAATAAAATCTTAAAAAGATAGTCATGTCCAAAGACTGCTTTAAAAAAAGAAAAAAAAGTTGATTCAAAAAACTAGTTAGATTCCCATATTTCTCATTAAATATTTCTAGTATTCACAAATAAATAAAAATTCCTGTAGTATTATTTTCCAAAAATTTAATTCTTATTTTATGGAAGGCTTTAAATAAATTAATTTAAAATTAGTTTGTGATTAATTTTTGGGGGAAGGCAGTTAAAAAAGAAAGAAAGTAACTGGTCCAAATTACATTTTCAAAGAAAAGGTCAGCTCATACCTAAATGTACAAAAGAGTTCAACTTGAACATGTAAAAGGAAAAATTATCAGATGTCACAAGCATCATATGGAAGCAGGTTGAATCTTAGCTATTTTGAAAATGTGGCTCCATCTGTGGATACTAGAATTTTACTCTGACTTTGAGGAATTACAGGTTAATGTCCATTTAACACTAAAGAATTTCACAATCTTTCCCTTGATAACAATATTCAAGGTGTGAAGGCCCTGAACCCCACTCCAAAGTAACTTTTGGTTTCCTTATATTTAGTTCCTTTCTTTTAAAATCCAGGACAGGCTACTTATTCTTTAACTCTTAACCGATTTTTCTGTTGCATTGTTTGTACTGCAGGTCATCTCTTTAACTACACACAGAGATTTCAGCTAACCCATTCTATTTGATCCTGGCATCCTGAGCAGATTTATAATGCAAATTGTGTCTCAGAAAGTATACAGGTGTACAGAATGTTTTGTCAGCAGTTTCTTGTAAAATTGATAAGACTGTATAATTTTGCCTATTGATGTAAAGCTTAGTTTGAGAGATTAAAGAGCACTTCCAGATGTTTAGTAAATCAGGATGTCCCATAAACATTTTTGTTTATCTGAGACACATTTTCAGAGTCACAAGGGGGAAGTAAGGAACCCAGCTCCCACTGAAAATCAAATATCACCCCCCTTATTACAAAAGCTGACATATTTCCTTCACAAATTATAACGTTCTTCTGTGGAGGGAGGGATTATTGAAAAAAAATGAATGGAAGAGCATTTAATAACACATTTACAATTGTGATGTCTTAAAGATATAAAATATAACAAGAGAAGTTTGTAGGAGGAGATAGTATTTTCCACTAGCTCATCTGATACATTGGGAGGAAAAAAATTAACAAGCTTTCAGGCACATGAGAGTTTCTTCTGATCTTGAACAGAAGAGGCAAAACAAATTTGTGAGTGCAAACCACCTCTGACAACTTTTTGTCCTAAATCTATGTGTGTGCAAGCACATTGTGTCCTTGTGACAGCACTATTAAGATCAAATATTCTTATACAACCTAAGAGAAGCCCATAGCTTTGGGTCTCAGCAAGAATCCTTCCACCAACTGTGGTGCCTGGGTTGATGTCACCTTGGTCCCTGTGTTTGGACTTGAGTTCTTAAGGCCACCACTGGCCAGTTTTAAGTCTCCCAGTGACAGATTTATGATTTCATAGAATCATAGAATCAGACGGGTTGGAAAGGACCTCTGAGATCATCAAGTCCAACCCTTGATCCACTACCACCACAGCTGTTAGACCATGGCACTAAGTGCCACGTCCAGCCTCATCTTAAAAACCTCCAGGGATGGAGAATCCACCACTTCCCTGGGCAGCCCATTCCAATGGCTGATTACCCTCTCTGTAAAGAATTTCTTTCTAATGTCTAACCTAAACCTCCCCTGGTGCAGCTTAAGACCATGCCCTCTTGTCCTACTGATGGTTGCCCGGGAGAAGAGACCAACCCCCACCTGCCTACAACCTCCTCTCAGGTAGTTGTAGAGAGTGATGAGGTCTCCCCTGAGCCTTCTCTTCTCGAGACTAAACAATCCCAGCTCCCTCAGCCTCTCCTCATAGGACGTGTGCTCCAGTCCCTTCACCAGCCTCGTTGCCCTTCTCTGGACCTGCTCCAGCACCTCAACATCTTTCCTGAACCGAGAGGCCCAGAACTGGACACAGCACTCCAGGTGAGGCCTCACCAGCACTGAGTACAGGGGCAGAATCACTTCCTTGGTCCTGCTGGCCACACTGTTCCTGATACAGGCCAGGATGCCATTGGCCTTCTTGGCCACCTGGGCACACTGCTGGCTCATGTTCAGCCGCCTGTCAATCAGCACTCCCAGGTCCCTTTCTGCCTGGCTGCTCTCCAGCCACTCTGTCCCCAGCCTGTAGCGATGCAGGGGGTTGTTGTGGCCAAAGTGCAGGACCCGGCACTTGGCCTTGCTGAACCTCATCCCGTTGGAACCAGCCCAACTCTCCAGCCTATCCAGGTCCCTCTGCAGAGCCCTCCTGCCTTCCAGCAGGTCGACACTCCCTCCCAACTTGGTGTCGTCTGTGAATTTGCTAATGATGGACTCAATCCCCTCATCTAAATCATCAATAAAGATATTAAACAGAACTGGGCCCAAGACTTAAACTCAGAGATGGGTCTCCTCTGCCAATGAGCTTCAGAATCCAAGTACAAGTCAATAAGAATTAGAGACAACAAGTAATAAGAAATAGTTCTGCTCCTGTGGGATCTTCTGAGCCTGCTGTGATAAGAGGTTTGCAGTTGGATGCTGGACCAGAGCAGCAGTGACAGTGTACAGGTGGATGGGTATAGCACAATATCTACTGCATTACTTCAGGAAGACTGGGTTTGGATCAGTTTAAGTCTAGTTTATTGCCTAGAAGTGCCTTATCCAGCACCTAAACTGCATATTCTTTTCATGGCAGCCTGTTAGCACCTACCAAGCATAAGCTCAAATGAAGGCCAAAGTTGACAACTATAGGGAGGCCAGATTTGAGAATGAACGTAACATAAATGTAGGGGTTTGGAAGGGAAAAAAAAATCAGTTAGGTGCCTCCATAACTTGCCAAATTTCTGTAAAGAAGACATTAACTTTATTTCAAAAGTACAACTACATCTCATTTATCCGCTGTTGCTCACCTTGCTCCTACCTTTGCCTCTCAGTAGACTGAGCAGATATTCACGAGGCTGGATCTCTTGTATCTATGCCCGTGTTTCATTCACCTCTATACACAGGAGCCAGGGTGACATATGGCTCTTTAGGCAAACTGGATATCAGTTACACACACAAAACCCAAATATTATTTCCCTGGCTTCAGTGGACTTACACACCAAATTATTTCAGCTTCACAGTACAGCTTTAGTGCTAAAGAAATCACATCAACGCAGGCATACTTTGCTCCCAATTTATTCTTTTTTCTATATCTAGTTGGCATTTTCTCATTAGAAATGCCAATCAATTGCTCATACATTTACTTGCATTCTTTCGTTATGAAAATTTGTATTGACTTATTCTGAGCAAAGATAAGTCTTGAAAAACTTCAACTCTTCTTATTTGAAGCTCCAAATCACGAGCTGAAAGTTTAGAGTTCCAGTCCATACAGCTCCAAGACATACATAGTTATTACTTCATAATTCCATTACCTTAGTAATGGCACTAAATATTGTGAATCTTTATATACCTCTTTTTTGACAGTTAGTTCCTGAATCCTAAATGTTCATGTCATTTTGTAGTTTGTATTTACTAAATTTTAAAGCCAGATGGGACCTGTTAGATCATACATTCTACCCTTCTGCCTAATGCCAGTCACATCAAAGTGTAGAGTTCAAATTCCTGCACCTTGCCCTCTCAGATCCTAGATACCATCATGAAACTTCCAAACATGAAGAACTCACCACAAATATTAGGAAGCTGCTTCAGTGGTTATTCAGGTTTCATGTTAAAAACATGCCATTTACTTCCAGTTTGAACTTTAAAAACCTCAGCCTCCATTCATTTAATCTTCCTAGAGCTTTACAAGCTTTTTTAAGAGCCCTTTTTATTAGGTTGCTTGTCTATTTTGGAAGACTTGAGGGGGCATCTGATTTCTATTTCATTTTGTTCTATCTCTTACACTTTGTTTAGGTGGATTACTGTTTCTGCATTTCAGTCTTTAATAAGAGTTTGTTACCTGACCGAGTTTAGTTTCAGCACTATGTCCTTTCTCTTTTAGATGCAGTAACAACGTTTGTTAATTAGTTTTCAAAACAAAACAACAACAACAACAACAACAACAACAAAGCCTTCAGAGCAAATTGCTTAAAAAATAGATTAATAGGATCATAATCTCCAGAAGAATTTTCCTTCCTGTCAGAGCTAAGCATATTCATTTCCAATACTTCATAATCCAGCTCGTGAAGCTACACAGAGAACAGAGGAGCCAGTGCTGGTTGCACCACAAAGGTAACTAGAATCAGAGTATGCTTTATCACTCCCCAAAGACCTAGGCTATTCTGTTCCAACTTGTGGATCATTACACATATTTTATTAATTATTTATTTAATTATTTTAAAGTTTTTCCAGTGAAAGAGAAGTTCTCTTGGGTGTATGTGCCTTCACCACTCACAGGTTTGCACTACAAGGAATATGACCCTGGCAGTGGTAAGCAGAAGGTGTGTATCAGAGTGCAACTCTCAAGACCTCGGGACACTGCTTTTGGATCCCGGTGGGGCACAGGAGGGAGGTCAGGCAGGGAATGCCCGCAGAGAAAACATCAGGTAGAAGTACGCATCTAAACACCATTAGCAGGCAGCAGGATGAGGATGACGGGGTTTAGGCAGCTCCAAAAGCAGCTGCACCGAACCGGTCCCCACACACCTCCGAGAGATCCCAAACCAGCCGCGGCTCCCCCGCGGCACCTCAGGCGGTGACGGGGCGGCCAAGGGCGCCCCCCAGCGCGTGTGGCCGGCGCCGCAGGCGGTGACCGCCCCGCCGGGGCGCTCCGGGGCGAACCCGCCGCTCACGGCACCGGCACCGGCACCTCGCACCGCCAGGGTGGCCGCCGCGCCCCCGCCGAGCCGCGCCCGGCAGAAACACCTGTCCGGCTGCCGGGCGGACACCGCGCCCGCCGCTCTTCCCGGAGGCCGCCGCGGGGAGCAGAGCGCAGCCCGCCCGCGGGGCTCGGCGCTCCGGGCGCGGGACGGGCGGCGGCGGCAGCGGCGGTTCCCGGGGCGCTCCCCCTCCCGCCCGGGGTGTTCCGCCGGGGCGGGCGCGGCGGCCGCACCTGAGGGCACTGAGCATGCGCGCGGCGCCGGGCACGCCGCGATTGGGAGCGCGGAGCCAGAGTGGGACGGAGCCGCTGGGAGCCGCTCCATGGGAGTTGATGCCGCCGCTGCCGCCGCCTCGGACCCCGCGCCCTGCGAGGATCCAGCTCCCGCCGGGGACTCCCGCCGGCCGCGCGGTGTCCTCAGCGGAGCCGCGGGCTGCCCGGAGCCGGGCATGACCGGGCGGGCGGCGGGGGCCAGCCGTGCCCCGCTGCCCCCTCGGCGGGGGCCGGGCGGAGGCGGTGCCGCCGCGCTCCTTCCCGCACCGGGCGGGCGGCGCCCGGCCGTGCCCTGAGCGGCGGCGGCGGGGGACGCGGGCGGCTCGGCGGCGGCAGCAGAGCGGCCGCGGGACCGGCGGCGGGGCGCGATGAGGGCGGCGGGGCGGCGGCGGCGGGGCGGCGGGGCGGGGCGGGGGCTCCGCCGGGCTCTCTAGGACGCCGGCGCCCCTCACACCCACCATGGATCTGCTGCTGCTGGTGAACACGAGCCTGGGCTCCCCCAACGAGTCCCTGGCGCTGCCCCCCGCCTCGCCGTCCTCTTCGGCCCTCCTTCGGCCGCCCTCCCCCTACTCGCCGGCGGCCGTGGCCAGCCTGGCGGCGGTGGTGGGCTTTCTCATCGTCTTCACCATCGTGGGCAATGTGCTGGTGGTGATAGCTGTGCTCACCAGCCGGGCTCTGAGAGCCCCCCAGAACCTCTTCCTGGTGTCCCTGGCCAGCGCGGACATCCTGGTGGCTACCTTGGTCATGCCTTTCTCCCTAGCCAACGAGCTGATGAATTACTGGTACTTCGGCAAGGCTTGGTGTAACATTTACCTGGCGCTGGATGTGCTCTTCTGTACCTCGTCCATCGTCCACCTGTGTGCCATCAGCCTCGACAGGTACTGGTCGGTCACACAGGCGGTGGAGTACAACCTCAAACGGACACCCCGGCGGATCAAGGCCATCATCCTCACGGTCTGGCTCATTTCAGCCATCATCTCCTTCCCGCCATTGATCTCCGTGTACCGGGACCCTGAAGGAGATGTCTTTCCCCAGTGCAAGCTCAATGACGAGACATGGTACATCCTTTCTTCTTGCATAGGCTCTTTCTTTGCCCCCTGCCTCATCATGGTGTTGGTCTATATCCGCATCTACCGCGTGGCCAAGCTAAGGACCAGGACCCTCTCTGAGAAGCGTACGATGCCAGAGGGGTCCTCCCAGACTGAGAATGGCTTGAGCCGCGCTGCTGGTGGCTGCACGTCCATGAGGATGCAGCTGGGAGAGAATGGACATTATTCAGTTCACCACTGGCGCAAAGCCTCTGAGCTGGAGGACATTGAGCTGGAGGAGAGCAGCACCTCAGAAAGCAGGCGGAGGCGGAGCCGGGAGGAGCATCCCCGCAAGAGCAGCAAGAGCCAGTCCTTCTCCTACTCATACTCCTCCAAGCACTCCAGTAGCCGCCTGTCCCGCGCCAGCAATCGCTCCATGCAGTTCTTCTCATATCGCCGTCGCCGGAAGCGTAGCAGCATCTGCCGTAAGAAAGTTGCCCAGGCCCGGGAGAAGCGCTTCACTTTTGTGCTGGCTGTGGTCATGGGGGTCTTTGTAGTTTGCTGGTTCCCTTTCTTCTTCAGCTACAGCCTCTATGGTATTTGCCGGGAGGCATGCGAGGTCCCTGAAACTCTCTTCAAGTTCTTCTTCTGGATTGGGTATTGCAATAGCTCCCTCAACCCAGTCATCTACACCATCTTCAATCAGGACTTCCGCAGGTCCTTTAAACACATTCTTTTTAAGAAGAAGAAGAAGAACTTCCGGCACTGAGCTGGAGGGATGGATTTGCCTCGAGAAGGAATAGAGTTAAAAGAGAAGGAGAAGGCTCTATGCTGGAGAAGAAGGGAGGGAAGAGAACATGGGGTTTGGGCTTAGAGAGAGGGAAGAGGGCTGGCCCCCTTGGTGGAGCAGGGTGATGCTGTGGGTTACAGGGATGGTGTTGGGGAGGCTGAGGGCATTCACTGTGGTACAGAAGGGCAGCATGGTGCTGGAGGAGCAGTGCTGGAGTTTGGATGGGTAAATGGGGAGGGGAGTGATTGTCTTTGAGCCCTGATGGAGGGTGTGGGGAGCCTGCAGAGGAAAATAGGCTAAGACACTGAGTCTGGGAGGCAGTGAGCTTTTATGGGCTCTGGAGTTTTGTGGAAAAACAAAAACAGACTTCAAGAGGAAAGGGTTCAGTGGCAGTGATAGTGGAGATTTCAGTATTTATAAATAGAGCAGTTGGGGCCTATGGTGGATTTGTCCCAGTAAGAAATTGGCTTTTACTGCTTGTGTGGGGAAGGAAAGTGCAAAGTACCAAGCACTGACAGTGTTTTGAGTTATGAAAGGATTTAAATGTTTGCCAAAAAACCCTAAAGAACAATCCAAACTCTTTTCTAAATAAACCTTTGTACTGTTAAAACCTTCTGAATCATGATTTTGCACAAGTCAAACAGAAAGCATGGGGTTTTCTTTTCCTTTGGAGAGGTCTTGCCTATAGAGCTGGATGGGAAACATTTTTCCTCTCTTCCCGTAGTTTTTGATTAGTCAGTGGGACAAACCTAGGAGTCTTGCATTTTTTCATGAAATATGAAAAAGAGCACATACACCACATAGCCTCATTTGCCTCTGATGGATCGCCAGGCAGTAAATTCCTGCTCCATCCCTCTCAGATCAGTGTCCTAGGGACCTTGTTGTCCTGGAGCAGATAGTGAAAAAAGAGTGATTTTGGCGACTTTGCCTAACATTTTCTGAGATAAAAGAAAAAAACCCAAGTTTTCACTTGCATGTGCCCTGGGGAACTTCCCCCCTGTCCTCTCCCTCTTTTTCAGTGCCCCTCAAAAGGCTAATCTCAGGGCTGGATTTGTGCTGCTCTCAGACAGGCAGTTGAAGGCAGTCTGCTATGCAGATTTTCAGAGGAAGAGCAATCACCACACCACTAAGGTCTTTAAATCCTTCATATTTACAGTCTTAGGACAACTAAATCCTTTATATTTATTTTTTAATAAGAAGCATACATTGCAGGTTGTCAGTGTCGTATGTGAACAAATCTCAAAAGAAGATGCAGCTGTTCCAAACCTTTAGTATTAGTGTTGCTTGCTTTCTCTTCTCTTGTTTGCATTTCTAGTTTATGATTTCAGAGGATATTGTTGGGAGGAGGGAGGAAGAGGGGAGTATAGTTTGAATAGTTATTAAACCAAACCATATTTCCCATGGGTTTATAAAATGTCATAAACTGCAGTGAAGAGAATGAGAGGCAGGGACTGGTGTCTGTACATTCATCACTGGATGCATATCAAGTGTAAGACTCAGCTGGGCATTTACATCCCTTCTCCAGCTGTGCTGCTGCAAGGTGTGTATTCTGTTTATGGGGTAAATACTGCTCCATTCTATGTGTATCACTCCTTCCATTGGCAGCAGGATTTGGCATCTGCCTCAAATGAACCTTTCCATAGCAAACAGCTCTTTGAAAGAATGAAATCTAATCACATACAACAGGCTTCTTAAAACAGCTAAATTGAATCTGTACCTGAGAATCATTAGATATCCCTTTCCTTACTCCCTCCGTTCTCTCTGTCTGTAGCCTCTCTTCTCTTGAAATCTCTGTGTCATAAGGAGAAATGATAGAGCAGTCACTTTGTTTCATCAGTTTTTCATAATAAGCATTTGGTTCACTTAACTCTGGAAAAGGAGATTGTCAGTGGCTGAAGTTCTGGTGTTCATTCAACAGACTCATGTTCAAGTGAGAGTTCTGCTGAAGTAGGTATTAGATGATTGCACCAAATGCATTAGAAGTTTGCTTGATTTCACTAAAGAAACAGCTGAGACATTTTCAAAGTCCTAAGTACATAACTGCCTGGATACTTTCTTGAAATAATGCTCAGAGTATGAAAAGATTTGAGCATAGTTTAAATAACAAATGGTTTGGTACAAATATGTACCTGAGGCAGAGAAATGAGAGGAAAAAATAACAACAGAGAGGAGGAAATTACAAGCCATTTTCTCTTTTACAAAATGGAGAATTCTTTTTAAAGTTACATCAAGAAGAGCTGAAACAAGCTCCTATTATTTGTAGGTAACGATGTAGCTAAAAAGTTCAGGTTTGTTTAATCTGAAGAAACTATATAATCACCAAAGCAACATATGGTACCTGGCTACTACCTCTGAGCTCCTGGATGGCTTCATTAGAGATGCCCGTTTCTGCCAAGATGAAGGTCTGCTTTTGTCACTTACTGCTGGTTTAGAGGGTTTTCCCAGCCTGCAGACTCACAGTGGTTTCACTGTTGCACTGCTTTTGAAATGAGATCGTGACCTGTAAACAGAGTCCTTCTTTTTTTTTTTTTCCCTTGTAGATTTTAGGGAATCTGGAGGTGAAATTTAATTGACAGTCAGATTTTAATTGACATAAAGTATAAATGGAATGACTGATGTGCCTTAAAAGTAAGTTCTCTGCGATAAAAATATTCTGTGGTCATTATAAACATAAAGGAAATGATACTTCTGTTTTTGTTTTGCACTTCCAAAAGTTTAAAAGGGGTTGATGCAAATAATGAATATCTATGTGCAGCAGCATATTTAAAAACAGGGCATTTTCTGTGGTTTTAATCTATTTCTCAACACAATTTCAATCTTTCTAATCTGATTCAGTGCTTCAAAAGGATCTTATTTCTTTTGAGCTAGATTAAAAGTGATATTCATCAATAAAGATGTGCAGTTTACACCCCTTTTAAGTGCATTTCCCCCTAAATTAGTGAATACAGAGGATTTCTATAAAAATTGTTTTTAATATAACGACTGAATATGCTTCAAGTAAAATGGGGCTGATTTATTTTTTTTAATTACAGTGTTCTCAAATTACTTGTAATAGCTGAAGACTGGAATTTGTTTGTAACATATTGTGTGGTGTTGACTTTTCATAAAAAGTTGTCAGCTCTGCTACACTGTGGTTGTGCTTCAACTGTAAGTTGACTAATAGCATATATGGGAAAAAATAGTCTATGCAGCTTTTGCTCAAAAAAAAAAGGGAGAAGATACTTTATGTTTTAAATGCGTCAAGTTGTTTCTTTGATCACATCTGATGAGCTGGCTGAAACACTCTCTACTGTTGTGGAAGAACAAACTGTTGCTGTGAAGCCATATCGATTTTAACAAGTACCTCATCCTTAACTCTTCATTTGCTCATTTCACCATGAAGAAAATTTTCTGTCAGTCTTAAGTGAGAAGTTAATGTTTCATTTTCAAAAACAATTTTCTGAACAGTGCCATTGTTGGTTGGGTATTGAAATATCGAACAGTGTCACTTAGCTGGGATGGGAACTCAGTGCTGCTGTCCTTCAGCTGCCTCTGTGGGAGTTTTGCATGAGTGAGAAACGCAGAATTAGCCTCTTCAAGGCTTGAGGCAGATGGAAGGGGCCTCATATATAGGAGATTTGACAGGATCACAGTTTTAAATCAGCGTCTGAATTAAGAAGCAGGCCCTTGTTGTTCTGTGTGATCTCTGCTCATAAGAATTATGTTGCTGCAAGAGGACTTGAGATTTCTGAGAAGCCGATCTGAAGTAAAAGACTAAATGCAGCTTTGCCGAGATTGGCCTGTATTATCCTTTGTGAGTAATCCCAGGAAACTTCAGTTTACTTGTGAATGAAGAAACTACTCAGTGTGGGCAAGGACTTTAGGAGCTTCCGTAGACACTGCCTCTTTTTTAGTAACTGTGCCTGAGGAATTTAAGCAAACATTTGTGCGTAAATGTAGGAGAACAGAAGGAATACAATCCTCTCTGCTTAACTTTTTCTATTGTTCAAGCCCACAGAAGATGTGGATTAAGGTTTTTCTGACTATATAACCAGAGGAACAAACCCTACTGTATATTTTTAGTATAAGCTGTGTGAAGAGCATTACCTGCTTGCATCTGTCTTTCAGAGAAGAAAACTGTTGGTCTGTGGAAGTTGGCATTGGTTAGAACAGCAGCTGAGAAGTGTAAGGATTTTGCAGGAAATGTGAGTAACAACATGCATTTCAGAAGAATGTTCTGACCTTAAACTATGACTACTCTCAAGAAGGAGAGAACACCTACAAGCTGTGCAAGAGGAAGGCCAGATGCTATCTGTGAGTTTGTTTTCGTGGTTGCTTATTGTGACCTGGTTGGTGAGCAGAAAGCAAATATATGCTTCAGGCAATAAGCTCTAATTTGGAGGGGGAACAGTGCACGAGGAAGTGGCAACCCACAACACTGGGGGAATTAGTATTTACATACCTTCTTTGCACTGCAGTCAAGTACAGGAAAGGAATTTGTCTTTTTTATGTTGCACAATAGCAAATGATTTGTCTTTCAGATGTGTGGGTCAGCTAGACCATACAAAAGATGACACAGGAGAGGGCAGATAAAGGATTGTTCACTTCAGTGTTCAACGCCAAGCTTAAATTTGTCCTTTGTCCTTGAAATTAAGCCAAAAATACAGTTTGGCACTTGGACCCAAAGGCTATGTAGCATCAATAATGCTACACTGAATATAGTCTAGTTTTAGCAAAAAGCATCAGTTCATATTATACACTCTGCATATCTCTGTTTCAGGGCAGAAATAGGAGAGTCTGACACTTAAAGCATGTGAAAAAGGAGTAATCAGGAGTTTGAAGAGTCACAGGTGTATTGTGAAATTTCCCTAGATCCTATTCTGATAACTGAACTGGCTTTAATTTTGTGGGTCCCAACCACTTTGAACTCCTAAGAAAGTCTTAGAGAGGTAAAAACCATGGAAACAGTAGAAATACTGCTTTTTAAGGAAGCAAAAAGTGGCAAATTGCTCAGAGAGTCTTGTTCAGATGTTTGTACCAGATGCCCTGTCCTCCAGTGGGTGAATAATTGTTACTGTGAGGTGTCTTCAACTCACAGTGACTACCATGCTTGATCTGAATTAAGGTAATACCTACAGTTGGTACATTGACTTTGTTTGAAGAGGCAGCCCTTAGAATATGACAGAAGACATTTTAAGTAGTTTTTCTCTCGCTGGCACATATCCTTCACTACACTATTCCAAACATTTTTTAATTCAACTGCACAATGGTTTATAAGGTAAAGATTGTCAGTATCTTACAGAAAAAAAAGACAGAGAGGCATGGAAAATAGTAGGTATGGAAACCTGGTGTCTTAGTCCTGACCTAACATCTTACTGCAATACCAGTCTTTCTTCCACCACCACATTTTTCTCTTTTGGAAAACAGAAATCAATTTAAAATTGCAGAAGCTTATTTTTAACAGACTACACTGATGATACTGTTTACACTAGAAAAAAAGAGAGCTTTTCTCTTAATAAATAGCATTCTGCTGTAAAGCAATTTTCTTTACTACACTTGTCTGAAAAATCTAATGAAAAGTAGACCAACATTTAATTCAATTTGTTTATATGTACCTCTCTTAACAAAAATGGTTTATTATAGGTCCTGAATGTAAACGGCACAAATCAAATGTAGCTGCCTGCTACATCAAAATCAATTAGTTGTGTTTCAGCATTTTTCTGAACAGCAGTCATTCATTTTGCATGATGCTCTTTCCTGATAGCTGTCTGCTGACAGAGAAAGCTGTTCACCCTGTTGACAGCAAGAATAAGATGAGGATTCATATTTGCCTCCATCCTGTTAAGTCTCCTCTAATACATTAGAAAGCAGGCCGCTAGAAGTAGGTCTTTTGGTGGTAAGTGACATGAATCAGAGAATTAATAACCTGACCGGTTCCAAGATGTACAGCACACTTAATCGAGGGGCTAACCCTAGACTGTGGGGACATGCTTCTCGTGTTTTAGTTCTCTGTGCCTTTGACCCAACATTGCAAATTATTTGCTCTGTAGCGGAACACTCAGCACAGCATCCCTTTCAACCTAGTCTGCTCGAGTAAGAAATTAATACTGAGGTCTCCCACTTCCTCACTGAGTGCTTTCACCGATAGACTATTTATAAAGGTGATGCAGCTAAAATGCCTTTCCTTTTGGCACATAAATGTTTTATTTGATCTAGCTTTTTATCTCTCAGTAGACTAACACTCTCATTCCACAAGGACATTCTCTATCTGGAAAGCAAACACATGTCAAATACTTGGAGGAATATTAGAAATCCTGAAAAACCCCAGCCACTCCAGGTAAATTCTAAAAGAAAGCAGCACAGCTGAACTAAGGAAACTAAGGCTTAATCTTGTCTCTGGTGGGGATGCCCTATCTGAGACCGCCTATTCTGATGTGTTTCTCATCAGATTTGGTTGCTAACAGTGTGTGGAGCTTTTCTGTTGGGGCCCTTGCAGCTCTACTGAGAGGAACAATTTCAAGTGTCCAGCAAAGATTAGAGAACGAAAATACGTGCCTATTGAATCACTTTCCACTGGAGCAGACACACTCACCTTGTCTTTCTGCTCCCTTTTTGCACTCTTTAAACCAGTCCTTGCTTTCAATCTGACTACCATACGCAGCCATGCTTGCTGTACTTTACATTGTGTGCCTCAGTGTCTGATCTACAAAGGGCAAATGACACTCTCCTCCTCTCAGCTCTGCTGGGAGGGTTCTCCAGAAGACTACCTGTGAGGTGCTTCCATGCTGTGCTATGTACCTGTAGTGGAATAACAGGAGTTCCTACAAATTCTTGACTGACTCCAAGCCACACAGTTTTATCACCAATAAATGCTTGTGTACAGAGTTTCAAAGTGTCTATAAACGTGCATTCCCTAAGGTTGGCACTGATTTGTTTACATCGACAGCAATTTCTGTAGGTAATTAAGGGGAGACTTTTAGTCAATCCATCAGACACTACTTTGGATTTGTCACATGGCACATCAGAGAAACAGGATGTGTTGTTTTAACAACACAATTTGCAATAAAAGTGATTAAATATTCCTGATGGCATGTTTTTCTGTAAACAAAAAAAAAAAAGCCAGTTTGATGAAATATGATCCTTCTTTAAAGAATGTGTCTGGTTTACCCCATATATAATGGAAACCAGGAGACCTTTAATCAGCTTTTGTGGGCCTGACTGCCTACTGGCTTGGCTGGCTGGCTCCTGGGCAGACTGCTGGATAAGGTGCCAGGAAGCCGAGACTTCCAGGCTCCTGGATCTTGGGTAGCTCAGGCCCCTGGGTTTATGGGCACTCAGCTCTGAGCTCCATTATCTAAAAGCTTCATAACCTTTGTTATACTTAGTCTGTCAATGCCTTTATGCATTAAGGAGGGATTGTCATGCCCTTTTTTCTGATGAGAAACCAAAAGATTAAGGCATTTAAGTAGGTAAATCTTAACAAGCTTCTACTTTATGTGGATCCCTCCAATTGCAAACCCACCTATTGATTCTCAGATGCCTGCTAAGCTCCAGTGTATAAAGTTCTGCCTGTGCTTGAGAGTTCTGTTTCTGCCCCTTTGAATGTCACAGGTCTGCAGAACTTGCACGTGAATCCTCTCAGGATACACAAACTGAATGTTTCTCTCCTTTGCTTGTCTCCATCTGGTAGGTAGCTCATGCAGTTTGAATTTTGCAGAATAAGGAAGAAGGAAGGCACTGCCTCCAGTTTGTAGGGAAGCACTAACATTGCTACCGTTTTTTTAAGGGCTGTGTTTGTGGTTTTAGTCACCAGTGCTGGATTCACACTACCATTTCTAGATGCCTGTTTTTCCTGTGTGCTGAACAAGTACCCTCAGGGAATAACTCTGACCTGTGATTTATACCCTGAAGGGGTGGACTTTTTCTGTACTCGTGGCAAAGTACAGAAATCACAAATACTACTTAAAAAAAAAATCTACCCAAGATCTTCCAAAACTAGTCACTGAAATAACCAACCTTATTTATGGGTCAAGGCCCAAATTCAGGAAAAATTAAAAAAAAAAAATTATAAGCCCAGAGATCTTTCATATTTCCCATTTCTTTTAGTGCAAGTCTCTCGGGATACAGTTTGGATCGCTGGATCATCATTTTCTCAGACTTGAAGGTGATCTCCCTTGAGATTACTGAACCTATGCCTTCCTAATCCAGAAATTACCTGGAAACTCAATGAAAAGTAAAGGTTGAAGGGTCAAGAAATAACACATATGTTTCCAACATTAGGCATGATGGAAACCCTAACTGGCAATACTGTTGGGAACAAACATTTGGGGCTACTCTGTATATTTTACAGGTAAAGTTATGACTATAGAGGGAATTTGAGTGCCAGGTGAATGTTTTGTACAGAGGTGGGTTGCTGACAGTGTTTACCTCCTTCAGAAGTGTCAGTCAATGTCTATCAAAATCATACTTTTCATAATAAGGAATGGGATTATCCCCAATTATAGTCTTAAAGGGAAAAAAAGGATTTAAAAGTAATTTTAAAAAGTAGTCATGCATAGTAAATATCAAAGGAAAAGGAACCTGTCTGTTGAAGAGTTCAGCAGCAGTTCATTCTTACCTAATTCTGCCATCTCCAGCTTGACATAACTGATAAACACATAGGTTGAGGCTTCCCTCAGGTTACAATGTTTTCAAAAAGTGCCATAACATTTTGTGTGTTAAATAGATTTCTGTTGTGGTAAAAGTTACTACTAATTAATCACAGAAATTGCTTCCCCCAGCCCCCCTTCTTTCAGAGAAGAAACAAACAGAAAAGATATTTAACAGGACTACAAGAATAGCTGTTCCTTTTCTATTTTGGTAATGCAAAAAAAAAAAAAAAAAAAAAAGAAAAACCAAACAAACCAAAAACCAAACAACAAAACCAAAAACCTTAAATGTTGGGAATAAACATATTAAAGAGTCATTAGGACTTTTGGATGCAAATTAACCATTTTGTTCTCTGATTAATCAAGCACAACTCAATTAACTCAATGCGTTTACTTATCCCTGAGGGTTTTTTGTGGTATGTAATAAAATACCTTGGTTGCCCAGAAAGGCTGTACTCTCTGTTTTTAGAGGTTTTTCAGACACAACTGGATAATGCCCTGAGTAACCTGGTTTGGCCTTACAACTGACCCTATTTTTGAGCAGGAGACTGGGCTAGAGGCATATGGAGGTCCCTTCCAACCTGAATTAGACTATCACTCTAAGACCTGTTTCCTCCTAATAATAAATAAAAGTCCTAGTGTCTGGATAGCATCAAAGTAATATTCTATGGAAAGATGCACATATATTGCTATACATGAGCAAACCCTTAGCCCTTTTAAATCTCTAGCACTTTTATGTCATCTGTGTACGAATTCTGTCTAACACACATTTGGCTGGATCCAGTACACAAACCTTTTCTTTGTTTAGAATTAATTTAGTAACTAGAGAGCCCTACAACATGTTGCCTTCCCTTGCAAAGTCCCATTCCCTCACAGCCCATAACACAGTAGAGACACAGTCACATACAAATATTTTACAGACATTTTCTTTAGAACTCCAGCCAAAATATTGCTTTTGGTTGGTTTGTTTGTTTTTTCCCAAATAAAACAAACTATGTTTATGTCCAGTAGGTCAAATGTATCTTCCTGATCTACTGACTCTGAAGTAGTGAAGAATATAGTTTCTAAAGCACGGAGTCTCACCACAGTTGCTGTGAGTGGAATAAAAATAACAAGGAAATAAGTTTATTTCCATACACAGCTGAAGACTTTAGTTAAAGCCTGAGCAATGGGAAATCCCTGCCCACGACATGTTGCTTCATTCCCCATTCATTTTTGCATAGAAGGTGCCTGACTCTCTGTAGAAGTGGCATTTCAGAGGATCAGGTGCTAACTGAAGAATTTATGAATATAATGTCATATCTGGAACTGAAAATCCTTTTTTTCCTTTCAAAATGCCAGTAATGTTTCTCTGTGATTACAATGCAGATGCTCTTGTGAGGCACGGCAATCTAAATCATAAGGTTGCCATTAAATATATCACAAGGCCAGAAATGCTCTTAATATACAGATATAATCCTTGATGCAGCTTGCACAAGTACAATATAAAGTATCTAATTCCTCTCTGTGTCCACCCAAGAAACAAGATGCCTGGGGCCAAATCTGCAGCAAGGTATGAGCTTGCTGGGGTCTCTGGTCTGTGGACACCACTGAGGCAGCTGAAGCCCACCTGAGTGAGGGAGTGGTGAATCCTTTTGTTCTTCCCCAGTCTTGTTCATGGGATCAACAGAGCACAGGTCCCATTGCTACAGATGGTAAATGCACTGTTCTGTTTAGTTATCAAACCCATTTCTTTCTGCCCACCTCCACTGCTTTTAAGAAGTTCCAGTGTGTCTTAAAAGCACCTGGTACCGTTTGCGCTCCCACTTGTCTTGAGAAAGTTCAGAAAACCCTTTGAGACCCAATTCTGTCATGATGGTGACTCCAAAAATACTTATAAATGCCAGCAGTTTTATTTAACCTTTGATAAAGGTAAAAGTGTTAGTTCTGAGCCCAAAAATTTTAACACTCTGTTTTATAAGAAGTTAACAGCAAATAGAGAAATTATTGAGCCTTGGACAAGGATTTGTATCTAGTTCCATTGCTGGCCTCTTGCCCAGTGTGCTATATGCTTTGAAACTTTCAATCATTTGCCTCTTTGTTTCATTACAGTATGTGCACAATATTACTTAATTCATAAATACTTTTGAAAGTTATGAGCAAAAAAAAGCACTACAGGAGTCCTAGATCATTATTTTTAGAAAAAGAAATAATAAAAAGTTGAGGAGTACTGAGGTACTACACATTAAGGAGTTCATTTGTTCATTTGTCTTCTGGCTTTGCTTTAAATGACTTGAATTGCTGAGGGTTGCAATATGTATCATCAATGTCTATTTTATGTCCAGCTTCACTGAAGTATCTCTAAAAACTTTGAGTTTGCTAATTTGAATATCTACCAAAGATACCACAGAACTGACCATTTGTCGGTGGATACCTCAGTCTCTTTTCCCAAGGAACAAGTGAAAGGACAAGAGAAAATGGCTTCAAGTTGCACCAGGGGAAGTTTAGACTGGATATTAGTAAAAAAGTTCTTCACCAAAAGGGTTATCGAGGTGCCCAAAAGGAACAGGCTGCCCAAGGAAGTATTTGAGTCACTATCTCTGGAGGTAATTTTACAAGACATGTAGATGTGGCACTTTGGGACATGGTTTAGTGGTGGACTTGGCAGTGCTGGGGTAGTGGTTGGACTCAATCTTAAGTCTTTTCCAGCCTAAATGTTTCTATAATTACAGCTAAAGGCCAGAACAATTTTTAGAAGAAAACTTTTGCCTTATATTTTTCTGCTTAGTTAAAGTTCCTGTTATTTGTAAATATTCAGTGTGGAAACCTCTCACTGTCTGTGGTACAGTGTTGGGAAGGAGCTCTATGGGAGCTGTGGTTCTGGGAACAGTGAATTGAGACTTTGATGAGTCTAGAACAGTTACTGTTTGGGGGTTTCTTATGGGCAAGTTGGATGTCTGGAAGCCTGACTCCTCCTCAGGATACAAATAATGACAAATTATCTGAATGTGGAAAAAACTTGGAATGATAAATATCAACGTTTTGTCTACGTATACTCAGAACACTGCACTCATGAGACTTCTAAATCAGTGTGCTCTGTTTCTATTCTTTGAAGTTATTTTTATAACTATTTCCCAAGCAATTGCACATCCTACAATGACAACTACATATGTCCCAAGATTAAAATATCAGAAATAAGACATTTTTAAACATCTGAAGCTCAAAACAAGTGATGAGTGCTTTCTTTATATGCTAGCTGAATATTCGACTCAAGCACTTAAAAGTTACACTGTGGAAAAATAAAGTACAGTTCAGGATAACAGTATGTTTTTATTTGGTATTGTTAAAAATGTAAATTTTTCCCTTAAATTGATAATGTGTATATGTAAATTTGTCATGTCCTTTTAAAAGTTTGATTTTGTGCTCAAGTTCTACTTTTTATTCTTTTTTTAAGGAGCAAACACACACAGAGAGTCAGGTAAATATTTCCATGAATAGCCTCAGGGTCCCTCGACAAGAATGTAATTGCCTGTGCACTGATTCTATAACTGAATTGCCTTCCTTAATGATAGGATATTGTTTTTATAGGCCCCTGACTGCTTCTCTTTAATACCCATTAATTATCATTTTACTTTTTTTAATGAATGTCCCTTTCTCTTTTTAGTTCCCTCACGTTTCCCCCCTGTTCCACAAATCCCCTGCAAAAGTGCAGCAAGTGCAGGGAAATAAAGTAGCAAAATGACTGTAAGCTGGCATTTACAGACTCCTGTTCATTTCAGATAGATGAGTCCTGCACTGCAATTGAATTAACTGATATTAGAGCTCAGAAACACAAGCAGGTTCACTCCTATCATTCACAACTGCACCTGCACAAAGTAACAGAGATGCTGCTGCCTTCTTGTAATCTTTTAGATCCAGAGTTCTGCAATACTGTAAAACAATTCTTTATTTCAGTAGGTATATCTGGGGATAAATTTGAGAAACACGTAAGAAAGAACACGGAGGATACCAGTTCTGCAGTGTGCACGAGCTACGAATGACTATTAGTCCATCAACCTCAGCTTCCAAGTGGGGCCTAGGAGAAACCACCTCATGAAATAGGAATCACTTAATCAGTGATTAAATGTTCTGGTGCAGATTACTCAGGTTTTCCTCCAGTTTTTTGAAAAGCTTCATTTCTGCTCAGAAAAGCAGTATGTGACATTTCGACCTCCAAAATATTTGAGACAATTAGTGCTTAGGTCAACTGGGCTCTTAAAACACCAACTATGGTTTTGCTGAAGCTATGATTGCAATAGCCTACTATAAACCAATAGATTCAGCATATATAACAGTAAAATACAATTCTTATATTGCTTGTTCTTGCAAAATCAGGTAGAGAAATACTGAAGAATTTATAGCTTCAGTCTTATGTAGCCTTAGAATATTGATTAGCAAATCCTGTGAAGAGACTGTAGAGCAGAAAGCATCATTCATTCATGAAATGGAAATACGCTGTCAAAGAGCATTCATCTTGCATGGGCCAACTATTCATGATTCCTCTAGAAATGATCCATCATTGTAGTTGAATTCTGAGGCTCAGAGGGGGGGAAAGGGAATGAGCTCTTACCTTATAAAGGTAGAGTATATTTTTACACAGCTACTGTGTTCAGCTGCCTCAATAGCTGATGCCTCCTCTGCATGAGAACTGTATGACAGAGCTGACAGAGGGTTTTGCTGGGAGAGAGCACACAGACTTTTGTGATAACTAGCAGCAGTTTTCAAGAACAGTGGAAGATGTTGCAAATGTCAGGAACTGAACTCAGTGGGCTGCCAAGTTGAATCCAACTGCACCTCTGAGCCAGGTCAGCTGGTGATATGTCTGGCAAGACCAAGCAAGAAAATCTCTTGGGATGGGAGACAGACTTCTGCTGAAACCCTGAATATTGTGAGCAGCTTTGAGAGGTGGGTGGAGGTGTTACTAGAAGGATCATCTGATCAGTGGATGGCAAGGAAGAAAACAAACTATCACTGAAGTCACTGAGAAGGGGAGTCTTTCAATCCTGTTTCCAGAGGGATCCTTATGCTGTTTCTCACCAGGTTATGATATTTTTACTCTCATAGCAACGGTTCACTTGCATATATCTGTATCTAGCAAATGGGGAAGATTTTCCTCTATGCCACCACACAGATTAGAGTCAATTTTCAGAGGCATTTTAATGAAAAAAAACTAATTAACAAAAATGGAATCCCTTTTTGTACTGCTGGCTACCTAGCAAGAGAACTGGAGTTAGTTTTCAACATTATTCTCCCATTTTGACAGTGTTTCCCAGAGTTTTTCTATTTCCTTTTTTTTTTTTTAATGGAAAAAAAAAATCAATTTTGAGAAAAACTCTCCCAAACCATATGATTTAAAGCTCTTTTCTCTATATTTTTATTCCTCTGCACCTGCCTTCCTACTTGTACATTTTTTTCCTGTTTTGCTACAGAAGTATAGAGAAAACAAAAATCCATAACTGCAAAAAATTAAGAATTTCAGGATCTTTTTTCTTGAAAAATTCCTGACATCCAAATAAGGGAAACAGTAGGAAGATTGGAATGAAAATTTCTGATGACTAATAAGTCACTTGTTTTCAGAGACTTTTGTATGAGGTACCAGGGTTTCTAGTCTAGAAACCTAGCCTAGTTCTAGTTTTCCATCTAAGATCAGAGGTGATAATGTGAGTACCTGACAGGCGTATTTCTGTCTTTTGTTTTATTCTCGACTCTTTTGTAATGCTTTTGTCGGAATCTGGATTTCACCAAAGTTAACTAAACAAACCACTGAAGGGGAAGACTACCCACACACATGGCTACAACATAGCACTTGCTGGCTCAAACAATGGTTGTTTTCAGAAAGAGCTGTTCCATCAGCATGGCAAAAACTTAAGCTTGGAATTCAGGTAACCTCAGTCTGGACTAAAATAACTGTAGAAATTATTAGACACTAAAGGTATAACCTTAGGTTTTGAAAATCTTTCATCTGATCCCAAGCAAAAAGCCCTATGTTAAATCTCTTTGCCTGGATTATAACCAATTTCTATTGCTATGGTGTAGCAGCTTTTGAAAATCATTTCAGGGAATCTTTTGTTGTCATAAAACAATACCTTTTTTTATTCAGTCCCTGCCATCAATACTTTGTGTTTTCATAATATGTTCTATCAATAAAACATTTTCTATCATTCAATCAGTGTAAACTGTTCAGGCTCATCTACTGTACATTGCTTGATGAAAAATTTGTGACAGCTCTAAAGCCAACTGATCAGGAAGATGGCTTTTTAATCATATGCATGAGTGAAAGTATTTTACTAAAAAGGAGACATAAAAAATAAGTAGATCATTATTACTGAAGCACAGATTGCTTTGTATTTTTATCTTCTAAAATGCAGCTGAGAATATCATTATTAAGAAGAGAATGTCATTTTTCAAAAGAACTTGTGGCAGTAACAGCTAGTGAGGCATTTTTTTATTAGCTTCAAGAGGGAATGCCTGTTACATAATACTACAGCAATTGTTTCAGGGCACAAAATTCAGAGCTAGATGATGAACAGAAAACATTCAAGAGGGCACAGACTCAGAAATTTTGTTTAGAAACATCTACAGAATTAGCATTATAGATTTCCTGTGTTCTTTTTAGTGAATAATAGTGAGTGGTCTTGCTCAGATAAAGTATACATTTAGTATATGATGAAAATATTTCTATCTTGCTCTGATAGATACGGAAGCTGTTTCTCAGTATAAAAAAGAGATTTCAGGCTGTAATAATAACATATTAGATATGGGGGGAAAGTCCAAAAGGAAAAACAAAGAAGTTTTCTTCTCAGGGCAGGATGTATAAAACAGTATCCACTCCAGAACTGAGGGGGAAAAGTTAAACTTCATTCACAACAGTGAATGCATGTTTCAAGCTAAGCTAATTGAATTTTATCTACTTGTCTGCCAGTAGCCATGACACTTTTATTTCTTTTTGTTTCATCTTCTCCCCAGTAGGCTTCACTTATTGGCACAGATGGATTCCGATATTAAAGGCAATTTCCAGTTGGTTTTAGGGCAGCTATTATTTAATTGGCTCCTTTAACTGTCTCTGTCACCAAAAGCTTCTGCAAACTCTTGTATTTAAAAAAGTCTGTGGGGCAAATTCCCTGCTGATATATTTCTATGGAGCTATACTAGTAACAAATTTCACCTAAGAATTTCCACTCTTTCTGCAGTATCTTCGATTTCTTTTTCTCTGATAGCTTATGTTGCTTTATGAGAATAACCAGCATCAATGCCCTGGCCAAACCCCAATAAGAACCACGCAAGCCACAGCATCCATCAACTCTCCCCTAAGTTGCTGAGGAGAGTTACTTGAACCAGGCTTGTGGCCTGGGGTCACAAAGCAAAGACTTTAGAAGGAGACAGGCTCCCTAACCTGACTGAAGAAGGACAAGTTGCTTTGCATCTCCTTATGCCATTGCTGAGCACAGTAAGAGGCGGGCACTGGGAGGGACCTTGCAGCTGCCTTCAGTTTAACAGCCACAACAATTGTGTTAAGAGATTCCTGCTCAGCAGGTCTGTTGGTGTGTGAAAAGGGATAAAATCACAGAAAAATGGTGACCTGGGACACTGGATGTCAGCGGTCCCTCAGGAATCTCCATACCATGTTCCACAGCATGGGGCAAACATGGTCTTAATCGTAGTTCACAGGCTGGACTGCTCTGAGGACATTTCTCCTTATACTGGGACATGTTGTACTTATGTTGGTATGAATAGGTTTGGTGTCAACTCTGTTATTGTAAAAAACATTATTTCAGTAGCTGTTGGCAATGAAAGAAGAGACAGTTTGTAATCCTACCTGCTTTCCTACTCAGAAAGGTTCTGTAGATAATTTTTTAAAATTTAATGAATAGCACACGGACTTACTGAAATTGCCCCCTTCCCAACTAGTGGATCAAAATCTGCTTTAGTTTTGTGAGGGTCAAGAGGACATGTAAAGGGTTCAGGGTAGGTTTAGACATAGCCTGTATAATGATTACAAAATTTCTTTGTGTACTGTAGTTATTAAAGACTTGTTGATTGACAGATGAGCAGTATGTGTGTTTGTGCTTCAGCATACATAGGTGAGCAGTCCCCTGAAATATTGTTCATTCAACTGGAAAGCTGCAGGAATAATTGGGCTTGACTCAAAAGCAAGTAGAAACTAGAACAGGAGAGATAATTTTGGGATATCATATTAACAAAAGCAAAAGGAGGTCATTTTTCTGAATATTTTTTTCACACGCTTACAGCAACCTAAATCTGACAAGCCATCAGAAGTGCCAGGGACAAAGATATTTGCATTTCTAAACACACCAAGTACTTAGAAGCTAAATTCTTTTTCTGTAAGATCATGAGACCTTTGTGAACAAAGCCAATGCCAAAAGCTGCCTGTAGGAAACATCTCTGTTAAGAGCTCCACACTGAACCTTTTTGCATCAGAGCTTTATTTATATCATGTACCCTTGCATGCATGTTGCCTGCTAGCTCAGGAGTGTATAATCAATCCTACATAAGATGTATTCCCAGGTCACTAAGCAAGACTCAGTTAAGGATACACTTCTGGTATGTTTACGTATATGGTCCTGTAATAATATTTGTTTTTATGCTGACATGTATGTCATCCCAGTAAATGGTTCAATCACACTCTAGATGTAAGGCTGTAAGCAAAATAATCCTATGGACAAATGTATGGATTTAAACTTTAAAACAAGAAACTTTTATATGATACAGTGGCAACATTCACAGATATAGCCAGGTGGACTCACTCATTTACAGCTGCCTCTCTGAACAGACTTGACTATTGCCGTGCTCAGACTTGTTCCCTGTGTTGAACTCTAGTGATTCAGAAACTCTCAAATTAAGCCATTTTCTACCCTATACATTTTATGAGGGCAGAAAGTTCAAGCAATATGAGAGGGAGAATAGGAATGAGCATCTGCAACAAAATATATGCTAACCACAATGCTGCTGGAAAAATCTCAGTGGGATGGATGGGGTAGGAGTCTCCAGGTGTTGGGCAGCTAACTGAGTTTCAAGAGGGTATCTATGCTTCCTTTGTATTTGCAGGAAAGATAAATTTGGGGTAGAATTTGTACTTTCTTTCTCCGTCACTCAAGTTCTCAACAGAAGAAATTTGAAAAATATTTTTCATGGCTTTCCTCTAAGCACAGCCTGCAGGATAGTCTGACAGGGGAAAGCCATTCACATTCACAGGTGGAAACTCTTCCTCTATACAGAGAATAATCTAAGTATCATTTTGCCCAGAGTAAACTGTAAGCCAGGAACTTAAGACTTACAGCATTCATTGAAAGAAAGGGAAGACCTGAGCTTCAGCGATGAATTCTCTAACGCTCAGTCTGAAGCAGGAAGGAAATCACAGTTTCAGTGGCCCAGCAAGTAATTATATTTGGTGAGCAACAGTTTTGATTAAACCGAGTTAGAGGCCTCCAGGCACACACAGCCACAGAGCTCATGGCATGGCTGGCCAGGCAACAACTCGCAGTGAGGACTGGAAGGGAAATCTTCCACAGCCCCGAAGAGCAGACGGGAGAAGGGACATATTAGCCTATTCCCATATGCTTCTGTGTGAGTGATAGCTGAGGCCACAGTTTTGGCCAAATCAAATTTGCTACAAAGCCAGAATGAGGACTGGCCACTTTGTGAGTCCCAGCAAACCACCCCTGCATCTCAGGCCAGGTTGTAGCAGAGAATAAAAAGAAGCACAGTTGCTTGGGGAACTTTCATGTGAAAGTCTTGCAAGGAGGATAAGCAAAAAATCTCACAATATATTAAGTCCTGCATATATTAGCTGAGATCACACAAGGGCACGTCTGCTGAGGGGCCTCAGCCTCACGCTGCTTTCAGGTCTTACAGGCAGAGGAGATGGAACCTGACATCTGCAAATGCTTATGGCAGAGCCCTCACATGCAAAGTTTGTTTCTCCAAACAGTCTGTGCACACACAGGATTTCACCAGTATCTAATGGCATGTCCAAGAGGCTCTTTATGAAGGATTTGTTCCACTACTGCTTTAATAAATACTCCCTCACAGGGAGTATTAACCTCTAATACCAATTCCATCCCTGTATTTTCCTCTTCCCCCCTCCAGAACAGGCTTAGCTGTGTACATTAAAAGAAACTTTATTAAATAACAAAAAAAAATTCATTCTTTATAGTCCATCAATCGACTGAGGTAAGGAAGTAAGGAAATTAAATGCTCTTTGGTTTTGAAATTGCTGGAAATTATGCAGACAGATCATTTTCCAATCTTAAATATAAATAATTCAGTTGCTATAGGATCAAAATGCGTGTTATGCTGCCCTCAGTTTTCCATGCATTGATTCATCCTTATTCCCTTTAGCACATTTTCCCTTTGATTTGATAATGCTCATAAAAGCAGTTGGCATCCAGATTGCTCATTATCACTCTTATTGTTCTAAGCCTTCTGTTCTCCTCCCCCTCTTATAACCACTTACACTTTGAGAAGTAAAACCTTACCTTGTGTGTACCTCTGTGTAAGCAGTCAGGAGAAAGTCAGATCTCTTGCATTCATACTGTAGCATACAAAAGCAAATATTGCAAAGTGGCTTAATCTTTCTTGTTCTAAACCAAAATTAATGAAAATATATTAACATACAAACCAAATTCAGTCACTAGTGGTACTGATACTCAACTTCCTCTGATAGAGCAGGTGCATTCTCAGAAAAATCAGACTTCTCAGAGTGTGGATCTTGTTTATTCGCTGTATTTGAGGATCAATGGAGTGAAACACTGACAAACTCAGGTATTACAAGCCAAGGACATTTATTCCCCATTGCACCTTTCCTGAAGCATTATTTTGCAGAAGTCTAAGAAGCTGCCCCTTGTTAAGAGGCGTGTGGATCAGGCCTCAGCAAAGGTCATCAGTTATTTGCTAGCAGAGAGGAAAGTATTTCTCATGTCATTCTATAATTCTGGTTTTTAGAGGCTGCACTTTTACAGTCCACATGGAGAGACACACTCAGATGCCTGAAATGTCTTTTTTAATAACATTAGAGCCTCTTTGTGTTGAAATATTTCAAGCAGTTACTATAATCACCTTACTCTATCCTTATGTGCGTGAATACATGCTTTTAAATCTCTTTCTATCCTTTTTTTCCTCAGCAAAGAATTGTTTTCTACTTGTATTATGTGTAACAATGAGATCCCAGTTATATGGAAGCCTCTTGTTTCTATCACATTAAATATAAATAGCAATGAAAGTAGACTCTTTTCTATGTTTAGTTCACACAGCTCTAAACATAAAGCAATCCACTTCAACCAACATTTTTGGTTATCATAACGTAGATTTTAATGGTTTTCAAAGTGTACATTTTTTTACTACTTTCAGAAGTGGCAAACATTTTTTGCTAGTTTCAAAACATCCTTGTTACACAGAAAGTTTCTAATTCACAGTTGTGGAGAGCCTTGCAGCCTTCTGTAATTCACCTTCATGCAGAACTGTGCAGCCTTCTCTAGTTCATCGTCTCTTACAGTCTGCTTAAAATTCCTCTGGAAGAAAAAAGAGTGAGACAAAATTTTTATCAGAACAAAGTACGTTTGAGGTTACAGCTCTATTTTTAGCTCCCGCACCTGGTTTTGTTTGATTAACAAAATTGGTTTGAAAATTGCCAGATCTGCTTGGAAGAAAAAGTTCTCAGGTTTCCTTGATTATACACATCAGTTAGCTTTGCCACTGAATTGTCTTACTCGTTTTATCAACTGGTTAAATAGATGTTCTGCAGTCATCTGAAAGAAAATTCTATTACAGAGAAATGTAGGGTGCATTGCCACAGTAGAGGTACCGAGATGGAAATTCTTAATGTTCCAATGATTTGGGGGAATTGTAACATTGAAATTCAGATCTTGGAGGTAGGTACAGAAGTGCTGCAAGAAGGGCTGAAAAAAATGAGGATATTGCAGAGGAGAAGAGAAAAAGAGGGATTCACAACTCCATCTGCAACCTGGTACAACAGCAGCAGGCACTATCACAAGGACTTCTGTCTAACAAGCAGCCTTTGAAGTCTGACACACTGTAGAGAAGTTCCTGCTTTAGAGCCATGTAAAGAATAACCTTTCTCAGCTCAAAAGTTACAGAGCCAGTCCAATATATGAGAGTCCATAACTGAATGGCTTGTCAAAATCAGTGCTATTCTTTCATTGAACAGGCTTTGGTTTGGAGTGTTAATTTTATTGGTTTGGTTTGGGTTTTTTTCCCTGAAATAGATATATATTAAAAAAGAAAGTCTTTCTGTGTACTTTAAGATTAAACACTAGTTATTTATGGTTTGCACAGAGAAAACCATAAAATCAAAGACAAAAACTTCAAAAGATTATTTAGGGCACATTCCTGTTCTGGTGCAGAAGCCCTCGCAGCTGCTGCCCAGTCTCTTCTGGAAAGCTCTCAATGACACATTATCCTGACTCGGGCTCTTGTCTCCCTATCAGTTACAAAGTTTTTGCTAACATCCAGGCAGAATCTTCTTTCTTCAAAATTAAACCAATTTGTCTTTGTTCCTCCCAGCAGGCATGCAAAGCAATGATCTCTGTTCTGTTCAAACAACAAGGACTGGTAAACATTTCATATAAACATAGGCTCATCTAAGAAATCTCTCTGATTCATTGTTTCTCTTTTCAGTGGGAAGCTGGCCCGATGATTTGGATACCTTGCAAGAGTTGCAATCTAGTCTAATATGTAAATAAGATTTCAAAGTTAGAAAAATACAACACCAAAACAAACAAACAGAAAAACCAGGACCCAGTGTGGGTATCACACATCAGGGACCTGCCCTTCTGCATCCCGCTATTTCACAACCTGCTATTTCACCCCAGAATATGCCCCATTCTGCACATTTGTTGTGCAAAGCCTGTATGATGCAACCTTGCATCTCTCTGCAGTATCCCCTGTATCTCTTTAACCCTGTTCATCAGGTCATCTCAGGGTGAAGGTAAATGCCACCATGTGAAAGAAAAAGAGCAGAAGTGAGTGAGTTGGGATACAGTGGTTTGTTCAAGCCACCTCACAGGGAGGACTGAACAAATGTTTGGAGGCATCTGGTAGGTGTTCTTATTCCTTTTGTTGAGCCTTTGGAATATGTGCACTGAGGCAGATGATCTGTGAGTAAAAGTGATTCACACTGAAATGGAATTTGATTACAAAATTCCAACAACCACACAGAGATGCTTGCATTGCCTTGTAATTCTCACAATCTAACCTTCACCTTCAAATTATTACATGCTTCTTTAGTGGCTAGGTTCTGGAATTATCAAATCACTCCATGTGTTCAGCCTTATACATCAGAGCATGAAGGGCCTGATGTACATAGAACGGAGGACTCTCTGGATTTTCATGCAAATCGTTCCACTAACATAAGTCTGCTCTTTCTTCCAAGACTACAGATCCCACGCAGTGTGTGAATGGCTGCTTCTGCATCCAGCTCTATAGCTGGTGGAAGACAGGCAGAGCACATCTATGCCAAGGGAGAGCACACGCATCCTGTTTAAGATGCTCCAGGATGTTCAATAGCTCAAGATGAAGCAGTAACTAATTCTTTCCATTTTTTTTTTATTTTTTTTTTAATTCAAGCACCGTATACATAGCAAAAATCCTTTATTTCTTGATGAGGACCCATTCATTTATTTGCAAAGCTGCTAAAAACCTGGAGATATACCAGATCTGTATTGGGCGTCTGTGGCAAGGTGTTGGCAGTGGGGATGTGCTGCACTGGCCTCTGTGAGAAGAGGCAGAGGCTGCCACATGCTGAACACAGCCAGCTCCAGCCAGATCTGATGGATCCACTGCAGGACACTCCTGAGCTCATCAGCCAAGTTGCTGGTGCCTCTGGGAAAAGGGCAAGAAAGGGAAAGATGCCGCACAGTGGAGAGAGAAAGGAGTGAGGAAAGAAATGTGAGAAACAGTTCTGCAAGCACCCAGGTCAATGGAGAAGGAGGGAGAGGAGGTGCTCCAGAAGCTGGAGCAGAGACTCCCCTGCAGCCCATGGAGGACCCCACAACAAGGATAGGGAAGGAATAAGCCCTGAAGGAAGCTGGTGTCTATGGAAAACCTGCACTTGGAGAAAGGGAAAACTGTGAGTAGGAGGGAGTGATAGAGAGAAATTGTTATGGACTGATCATAAATCTTCATTCCTTGTTTGCCCATACTTCTCTGAGTGGAGGTATTAGAGGACTCAGGAATGAAGGAGTGAACCTGACTCTGGGAGGAAGAAGGGATGGGGAGAAAGTTGGTTTTATTTTGTCTTGTTTCTCACTATCCAAATCTATTTAAATAATTTTTTTTTCTCAAATAAAGTCTCTTTTTTCCCATGGTGGTAATTGGTGAGTGATCTCTCTGCTCTCCCTCTCTTCAGGATGGGGAATGAGAGAGTGGCTGGGTGGATGTCTGGTAGATGTCCAAGGCAAACCCACCACCAAATCATTGGGCTAAGTGCTTATAAAAGACTTTGTTTAAAGTATTTTGTAAGCTGAAATGAACTACAGGAGTCACTATGCCTTTTTGATTCTCAAGACTTTTTTCCAGCATTTGTGCATCTTATTGCATTTTAGTTTGTTGTTTTTTTTTAACTTACCATCACTTTTACAACCAGCTTCTGAATTTCAAGGCGTTTTGTCTCTGAAGAACACACACTCCTCTTCTGAGCTCTGGTAGATTTTTTCCCCTTTGATCATATTACAGGTAGGGTTGGAAGCACCATTTTTTGAGGTTTCCCAACACCTTGGACTACAAATTCCTGGTTTCAGCTGCTTATGAGCTTGCTAACCTTCAGCTTTTGGAATACATGTTTTCTCTAGCACTTTTATGCTGAAATATTTTTTAGAAAATACAAAGCAATGTATTTTAATAATTTCTGAAAGTTAATTAATGCAATATTTTTTTTCCATCACAAAAAAATGGAACTATTCTGGAGCAAGAGTCCTGAAAATGCTTTACTAATGAACAAAACAGGCTTTGTCACAACCCCAAGCCACTCTTCCTTGTTGATGCACTCATTCTGCGACCTCATATCCAACTTCTAAGTGAAGTAATATTTTCTTAGGATTGAATGGAAAGCAAGAGCTCTCTGTTCATTTCTTGTCACTTCATCAGAACCATTATCTTTTTAAATGATAACTGTATCTCCATTCCCTGCATTTATTTTAAAACACTTATTTCCTTTTCCCTATCTTTTATCTGACCTGCCGATTATACATGTGTCAGGGCTGGAACACCATCTGTGTGTTTTTGGAATGTTTATCCCATTAGCACTGTGCTTTAAATTGATAATTTTTTCAGACTGTCATAAAAATATAATCTGGAAAACTGATCAAGACCTGTGGAGTCTGTATAGCAGAAGAGAGTAATACGAAAGGAAGTGCACTGGAGTTTATATGAGTTACATCAGGAAATTCATGCAGGTGACATGAAGTGGCAGCTAGCACTAGCACAGGTTTATCTCTCTTCTTCCCCTGTAATACTGTGGGATCTGATACAGTAGGGATATCTTTCAATCTCTCGTTGTGTTGTTAAACTGATTAAGATCATGATTAAATAGTACCTAATTGTGGAAGAACTGTGACTCTTCAATGCATAATAGAGCTTCAAATTTTAGAGGTTGAATCTTGATGTACTTGAATACACAAATTTTGAAAGAGGATAACTAAGTGTTAGAATAAGCTATTAAGGGATGTTATAACTCCTCTAATCAAGTTAGAGTGCCTTTTTAAAAGAAAGATTACAGCTTAGTGTTACAGTCTTGATAAAGAAATGATTGGTGAAGGTCTTTGGTCTGCGTCGTGCAGTCAGACTCGATTATCATAAAGGCCTCTACTGTCCATAGTAATCTACCTGTTTAAGATTTCACCATAGCTAAGGGTAGAAGTGGGTGGCATAAGCAAGTAACTCCTTCTTTAGAGCCTTTGTGTCAGAGATTTTTCCCTGCTTCTCCCTTACCTCCCATGGGAGTAGTGGGAATGGTGTTCTTCACATTATAGATTTAAGAGGAAACAAAGCAATCATAAAAACTCCCTTTCATAAATGTCTTGGAACATTTCATAAAAGAAGTTAAAAATATAAAAAATCGAAACTGTTTAAATTAGTTAGCACTGCTGAGTGCACAGAAATTAAACAGTCTGTCCTCAGGGAGGCTTCAGTATGTTCCTCGATCACAGTTCAGCTACAGCTTTCTATAATTTATCTGAGGAGCAATCATTTAAGTCATCTAAGGTGAAGAAGGGAACTTAAAGAACACACTCACTACATTCCTCAGCCTTAAGGAAAAATCATTATGAACCATCTTGAACTAAAAACCTTATCTAAATGCTTTACTGAGGGAGATTCCCGTTTATTGCAATGTTCAAAACATATAATAAATTGGGGGTTTTTACATCTTTTTTTTCCTAAAAGATGGCCTTTTCAGTGGACTTAATTATTTTTTTAAGCCATTAGTAATCTGATAAAAGAAATTCTGTTTCCAGTACTAATTACACTAAACCATTTAAATAACAATGAAACCAAGGTAATGGCACATACACATAAAGAAGATGGAGACAAAAAGAAATATAATGAAAGAGTTTTCTTTTGATCTTCTGTGGAGATTTGTAATGGTTGACCCCATGACCATCTGTAAAATTTAGGTTCTGGTTTATCTGTCCTCTTAACTTGATAGGAAAATTCTCAGAGTTCACTTTCTGTTACACATCTCAATACACTGGAAGGGGGAAAAGGAAAAGTTTGACAAATATATCTGGCTTTGGGGTAAACTTTTCCAGTATTGATGAAGCTTTCCAAAGAAGTGAAAGGGTTGAAGTTTCTGAGTAGAAGGACATGACCATATCGAACTGTGTATGTAAAAGACTATCTGTGCACATTGCTTAGATAAAAGGCTAGAAATTGAATCAATTGCTTTTGGAAACAGAGATATAAATGTTTTCTATCATGTCTTTCTTGTGACCTTTTATGTCAAACATACAACTGCAGGAGGCTGCTAAGATCTAGTTTTACTTAAGCCTTCACAGTCATTCCTCGAGATGACAGCTTGAAGGAAAAAAGATAAACAAGCAGTGGCTTCTGTATGATAAAATGGCACTAAACACATTCTATTAGAGACTGAGGAAGCATGTATGAAGAGGAGAAATCCAAACTTGCACTGCTGCTCAGGGTTCCAGGGTGAAAAGAGAGAAAGGGACAGTGCATAAAGACCATCTTTTCTCTGCGAGAAAAGATTTCATCAAGCATTACCAGGAGCTGCTGCTAGACATGAGCAGCAGGGGTGAAAGAGAGCAGTGGTTTGATCACAAAGTACCTGTGGAATATTCTTTCGTATGTCTTCTCATCTCCCTTTTACCTCCCCTATAATGGTCTCATCTACTAGGAAAGATCTGCTTTCTGGTTTAGGTATTACCTTGATTATGTAAAGGGGCAATTTTCTTTCTACAGACTTCTCTTACTGCTACACAGCCAAGGTTTAGACCCCTAATAATAGCCCATTAAACCATAATCTCATCCACACTACTGCAACTCTGAGAAAGTCATTCTGACATCCAAGGCTTGGAAAACTAGTTGAATTATCTTAAGCATATTTGAGATTGAAACTGGGAAACTTTACAGAGCAGGGCTGAGAACCTGGCAGGCTCCTTCATAAAAGAGCCTGAAATCAGATAGCAGATTATAGGCTTTGGTGAATCATAAGGGAAAAGAAATGTGACTGGTCAGCAAGAGGTTGTGTCTAATCTACCCAGGATGATTAATAAGGTTCCCACAGTGTTTAAAAGCACAAGGTAAAAGTCTGTGTGATGCATTAAACATTTCGGAAAGACCAAAATCTTAGGAAAGTCAGAGTGTAATTCAAAATTAAAGTTCCCTTCCTATCATCTTTTAGGGTTCCATTACAATCTCATTCTTTTCATCCCATGGCTATAGCAATGTATAACAGTGAGATGATTTGCTTCAGATACCATTGAAATCTTCAAATAATTCAAAATACTTGGTGTTTTGGGGAGAGTCAGGAAGATATCAAGCAATTTACAGCTCTAGTAACAATGTTACCTTTAAAACCTAAATAAGATGATACAGTTGGATCATGGGACTTCAGGAGACAGAAAATACTAAGGGCACCTTAGTTTAAATAGTGCTTCACTGTATGGTCAATCATAAAAAGGCCCTGAAAGCACCCCTAGGAAGAATAATGCTGCTCATGTTTATGTCCTAATGGAATCAAGTGAAGCTTTCAATCCTCACTGGAGAATTCTGGCATTGCTTTCACAGAATTTAGGGACGTCATTTTGTAATTATTTCCACCAACTTGTTGACATTACTTAACCAAATTCTAAGAGATTGCACTTCTGTATCGATTGTGACTTTCTTTTTGTGGGGTCAGTTTCACTTTAGTGGTACAAAAACATCATGATGGAAGTGGTTAATTGAATCTTTAAGTTGCATGAAGCATTCAGAGAAAGCTTTTAGTCCTTAGGTAACCAAATTTAATTAAAGTTTTCTGGTATAAGAACATGCTTTTGTGATTCCTGCTATTCATTTTGTATTAGACTCACTGTGTGGAAGATGGGAGTTTAAAAGTTTGCTTTATTTTACTTACAGGCTTTGTAATTTGGAGGGAGGAAGTGAAGGGAAGGAAGGTAGACAGCCAAGTTAAAAAAGAGCCTAACATCAACTCTTCCACCATCTCATTGCACTGAACAATCAGAATGAGGATATTTGTGCAAGACTTGGGGCCTGATCCTTTTTCCTGTTATGATTGGTGAAAATTTGAATTAAGTCTGTTGAAGGTAGAAATGGAGAAATTTCTTGTCACACTGAACTGAATGACTGGTGTTACAAAGGGATCTTCCACTGTTCAGAGGGAAACAGAACCTGAGAAGCAATAAAACATCAGGTGACCCACAAATTCACAAACTGGAAGGGGCAGAGCTTTTAAACTGTTTCAGCTGCTCTAGATAAGCAGTTTTCCTTGTAATTTAGTAAATTAGAAGGTTGTAGTTTTCCCTTTCCAGACCTTCTGCATTGAAATCTTTCCATTATTACATATCTCTGGCTTTATTCCAACCTATTGTACCCTTCTTTTTATTTCAGACCTCTTCAGGAATGGGTTACCTGCATCAGCTTCACAACCAAACCTTTCAACATGTTTCTTGTTGCCTTTCTAAATTTGAGGTTTTAGTATCTGTATTGAATTTCCATTCAATAGTCTCCTGTTGGGAAAGGTATCCCTAGAATACCTCCAGAAAAAAAACATATTAAGTCTTTGTTTATAAATTTGGCATTGACTTCTCATCTGGACGCATGGCTAAAAATTACAAAGCTGCTACTTTTTTTTATGAGTGGCTCTGAAGTCATGAAGCAAACCACCATCACTCAAATGTTTATTTTACTATAGCTAGAACTAAGATTTATGGTCCAAATGCCTACATTTGGGCTCAATATTAACTTACTAATATAATAAGTTAATAATAATGAATAACAATGTTAACTTATTAATATATTGCTGCATCACTATGATTAGACATAATTATTATTTTAATTTTCATAATTAGCTAACAGGAGGCTCTGGATTTGCATTTCTTTTATCGTCTTTATGTAATTTTATTCTCTGCTTTTACAGCCAAATATTTTTTTTTTCTACTTTTCATTCATCAAGAGCATTTAGCATTTCACCACAGTTGAAGTAAGGGAAAATAAACTTCCACTTCAATATCAGAGCAGAGTAAACAGCATAAAATGTTTTAAAGATTACTTTTCTTATGACTGGAAACCATCTTCCCATTATGTTTTGCCTCTCTTTTTCAAATTGCATCATTTGACTCTTGCAGACTAGAACACAACAGGCTTGGAAAATAACGTGGACAACTAATTTTCAATTTATGGTCTATAACATTCTGAAAGAACAACTTAAATTTAATTTGTTATTCATGTAACTGTACCACAGCTACAAATTTTAGTGGGTATTTAGAAACTCCAAGAAGCCTACAGTTCAGTGGTGTGAACAGACTAGGTGCAACACGTTAAAAAGTCTGTCTGAAAGCCCTTAGCTCAGTAAAAACAGTTTGAGCTTTATCATTCCATTTCACAGTAGCCAAATTTGAATCTTGAAAGAATTACTTTATTCTTAAAAACACCCAAACAAAGGAGATCACAGAAGTGAGAAATGAAGTCTTTTGCAGCCTGTCTGCTGCTTAGTAAGCTGAGTTGATAGCATCAAATTATTTCTGAGAATGGCTGGGGGGAATCCTTAGTGGTGTTCAGTTCACCACTTTTCCAACAGAGCATACATCTGAAGAAGAATACAACCAAATGCGAGCACAGGCAGCATTGATGGAAGTGACAGACAGATGCCAAAGGTCTGATCCCCCATGCTCTAGTCCTCTTACAGAATATCTCCTCTAATGAGCCAAGACAGGGCAGCTCATGCACACCTGCTTGCATTTAATCCTTCAGTTCTCTTGCACATATTTTAGAGTTCAGCTACTTCCCTAGAAAGCTTAAAAAAATCAGGAGGCAATTTCCACCCATCCAAATAGATAATTACACCTTGTGATTTTCAAGCCAATGGCACAATTGTGACTCTTTGTAAGGGAGACTAGGATATGACTCATTATGTTTGAGTTTGTGGAGTCTGCAACACTATGAAAGCCACTGTAAAAAACTGAAGAGATAACTGCAGCATTTGTCTGGTAAATTGTACATAAAAATACTTTTTGAAGGAAGATTTTGCAAGAGACATTACTGTTATTCAATTACATTTTTAAGGGAAAAAAAAATCATTCATCCCAGATATTTATCTAATATTACATCATAACCCATAAAATTCAAGTTTGGTTTCAAATCTATGCAATACGGAAATCAAGATAATATTGCTTCTTTTCAAATAAGCCTGATCTGAGCATCTGGACAGCTAATTTATTTTTATGATGTTCTGTGTAATAAAGCACAAAATTTTCAGGATTCCTTTTAGCCATTATACGTTGGCCCATGTAGTTTTAATATGGCATTGTTTCTTTTGCATATTATTCACTATAGAAAATATGGGTCTCAGATTAATTGCATGACTGTTACACCTGTAACAGTTGGACTTACGTCTGACACGGTTCAACATCATGATCTTTTCCAGAAATCTATGCTAAAATTATTAATAATAACGTATTTGAAGCAAACTTTGGTATAGCAAGAGTCTTGTGGGGTTTTTTTTCAGATAACATTATTTCCCATCAAACAGGAAGTCAGACACTTCTGTGAAAGAATTGGCTAAATAATTTTAAAAGCCATGCCAAACCTATTTTGCGCTGTCTGTTGTGTGCTGTTATTCTTTCATGGTAACCTCCAAGTACAAGACTAGATGTCACCTGATGTGCTTCAGTTCCAGAGCCAGGTGACTAAGTGGCAGCCCTTGGTTCAACTCCATTCTCTTCCTATTTTAGAGAAAAATTGCCTAAATGTTTCCCAGATAAGTGTCCTAATCTCTGGGCTGTGGATTCACTCCCATTCTGTTTTTCCCCAGCCAAATTAATTGTTGATTACTGAAATAATTTTATTATTTTGTGCAAACCAGAGCATGCGGGAACACTACTCCAGATGAAGTTGTAGCCTTCTGACTGAAGTATTCCCAGTGGGGGTGTGGGTTTGCCCCCAGGCAGGGGAGGAAATTGAGCAAAGGCTTCATTTCAGCCAAAATTATTCAGAGAATTCCACCCACATTTGCAAATATAGGTTTCAACAAAATCATTTCACTCCTTTCTACTCCATTACTGCAAGGTGCTGTGAGAACATCTTTTCAAATTCCTCGTCATCCCACACCTCATGCAAGGTGTTGAGTAATGCCACTCCAGATGAATGTTATGCAGGCAGAACACCTTTCTTTCCATGCTAATGTTGCCTCTGGTGACAAGATATCACTCAAAGAGTGTGATGGATGGCTACAGCATAGAGGTCTACTAAAAAAAGAATTTCTAACCAGTAAAATATCCATGTTAAACATTAAGAGGTCATCTCTGGGTAAATAATAAATTCATTACATTTACCTGAGCACTAAGCAATGATGGATGATATTCTATTTCTATTTTTTTAAGAAACATAACCATAACAGAAATATGTAATTAAATTCAGCCAGTACTTTGACAAATTTGTCAGTCTTGAAGTTAGTGTATTAAATAATTAGTTACATCTTCACAGATTATTGTAAACCCTTAAATCCCCAAATTATTGTATTAATTTGTTTTCACTGCAGTGTTTCGTTGTTGAGGCAAGCAGTACTGCTAGGAAGTTTCTGGAGCCACAACTGATATGTTAATGCAAATAAGATGTTAGAAAGGTGACTTTAGATTGGAAAACATTTACCTGACAGATTCAGCATCACATTCATGTTCTCATTTTGTTTTTCACAGAAAACTCTCAGGAAACTTGTCAATGTTAATATAAAATATTCCTCCAACTGGCATAATAAAGCTTCTAATTATACCGTGCTAAGCCTATGCAATTATTTCTTGCTGGTACATGGGATAGTATGCAGAGCACACAGTAATGAAAAGTTACTTTCACAGAAACACTGTTGTTACAGGCTCTGCTTCGGAGATTCCTGGTGTAGTGGTTAATAGGTGGGCACACTGTCACACAGTGCTGCACGTAGAATATTTCCACTCACAACAGTGTGAGTGCAGATGTTTATCTGCAAAACTACTTATACCATAAAATGGATTAGGTTGGTCAGGTGAAAAACAGTACTTCTCAACAGCCTGACGGTACAACCAGAATTTACAGACCCCTCTTAGCTGAGTGCTTCTTTAGTCTTTCTTTCCATAAATATAAGGCAGAGCATTACAACCAACAGAAATCAGTAAATCAACATCTAAGATTAAAATTTTTATCATTTCTGTCTTTCTGTATTCAGCAAATACAGCACACTTGAAAAACAGTCTTCTTTTATCACTCAGTATATCTATCAGTACAGGAAGCTGTATATATAAAAAAAAATCACTGTTCAGATCTAATCAGAAGTTGTTCCTTGAGTCCAGCTTGACCATATACCTGTACAGATGATATGTAGTTGATAATCACTCAGCTTAAGTCAGTCTACCTTGGTTACAATCAGTAGCAGCTCTCACTCTGACTTTAAAGTATGCTCTGTAAGGTCTCTCCCTCGAGTAAAGGCTTTCAAAAACATTAAATAGTGTACAGCAAGTAATCATATCTGTCAAAGCAGTTGCAGTGATCCCACTGCTATAATTGTTTTCTGTTCTGTGCCTCTGTCATGTTCCAGATGGGATCAAGGCTGCATGGAGAAAATACACAATCATGCAACTCCACCCAGTACCACAGTGTATCCGTAGTTCAGAATGGCAAGAGAAACTTTATTCTTTCTGTTTTATTATCATTTTCTAGGCCTTCTTTTAAAGGAGAAAACATAATAAAATTGCTTTTTCAGGTTTTTGGGGTTTTGTTGTTTGTTTTGTTTTTTGGTTTTTTTACCTCAGAAAGATGTCAGCAGAGACAGCTGTCATTTCATCCAGAGAACAAACTGCATTAGCAGGACGCTGTCAAAGGGAGGACAGAACTGGCCACAGGGTAAAAAGAGACTTTACTCATTGCCCCTTTTCAGGTCTATGCAAAATTTTGAGAAGACAATAGGTTACTGTGCCTGGATACTTTGAGGGGTATTTCTTGTCTGCAAAAGGGTCTCAGAGGAGTATGAACCACAGAAGTACATGAGGCAAACAACACTCGATCTTGTAGCAAAAGCTCAACACCTGTAACCTGAGCATAGCCTAGAAAATATTAAAGACTCATTAATAATATAGACAGTGTTAGTATTGTTCAAAGAGAAAGATGAAAGAATACTGTACAGAAAAGTTCCTCTGAACCCAATATAGATTGGGAACATCTTTACTAAAAGTGTACGTGACTGTAGAAGTATCCCTTCCAGGTTATTACATGGCAATCCTCAGAGTGAATCCCTTGTTCTGGATATTGCCATATTCCAAGCCACAAACTGAGTCACCACACCAGATACAAAAATGTTCTGAATCTTCTATATGCTCAGTAATCACTACCTTTGTGATAAGAAGCAAAATCCATCATAAAACAAAGCTGTGTTTTATTCCAGATCCAATCAAGTACATTCCAAATAAAGGACACCTTTCCTCAATCACAGTTAACCAGGAACTTAAAATTGCCTAAACATGAAAAAGGTAGTGAAATACTAAAAACTGCACATAATCCTGCTTTTCTCTAATAGACAGTGATGCACTAAAAAGCAAAATTACTCCCTGTTCTTGTTCTATTTATTCCTTTCAAAAGTATGCTTTAATGATTACATTATTCTGCAACATATTTAGAAATATTTGTGCATTGCTTGCATAGCAAGATCTGGAGTTGATGTAAATACAAGATCCAAAAGACCTCCTTCTCTGTCTAGTATTTCAACTATTCACTAATATCTTTGGATTATTTGAATAAAAATAAAAGGATCAAAGTGACATTTGTACCATGAAGTTCTACTGCTTCTTTGCTGTAGAGATAATAAATTCAATATATAAAAAAGGGAAACTGATGAAAAGCCTGTTACATTTCATGTTTTTGAGTGATAACAAGCATAGTGTGTAGGAGATGAGAAACAGAGACTGCAAAAAACTGCTCATCTCACTAAACTAAAAAAAATAACAAAACAAAACAAAAAATACATGTAGAAACTTGGTCATTTTATGTGGGGTTTTTCCCTGCTGCATTAAATGACCTTTAAAAGGTCCCTTCCAACTCAAACTATTCTAGATTATTACACAGAAGTGGAACCTTTCAGTTAGCCACTTCTTCCCTTCCCCTATTAAGAAAAGAAAATACAAAAATATGAACATCTGATTCAGATAAAGTCCAAATCCACATAACCAATATGTGACATGTTCGACCCTATGGGAGCTCTGTGAAGAAGATTGAGACCACTGCTCTTCATAAAGGTCCTATGGCATTGGCACATCCCAGTGCTTCCTTCAGGCTTCCAAAGGCATTGCCATGTCCCAGTACCTTCACACAAGCATTCCTCCTCCTGGTTATGCAGCACTTGACGCTCCAATTACCTGTGTTATGAGGCTCCCACTCTGTGAGTGGGTGGACTTCAATACTGAGGAGAGAAAGTCGTGCATGTTCGGGAAGTTTCAATGTTCCCAGTGAGCCCTTCCTGCGAGAAAGCGGGTACTATTTAAATATCAGACAGTAATAGTAGGGAGATGTTCCATGTGCAAAATGCCACGAGAAGTCAAGATCTATTTTGGAGTAAAGAAATTATGGGTTGTCTTCACCAGGTAGACAAAGACAAATTCTAGCAGCTCCACTAAGCCCAAAATAATCATTAAGAAATTAAAACCATCTTGGAAAGCAGCTCAACACTGATGATTTTGAAAAGGCTTCACCACTCAGATAATGCTGAATGGTTCAAGTTTGGAGAAGGTTATAAGTTAATGCAAAACTAAATAAGGAAAAAGGAGCAAGTCTTGCTCTCAGTTCAAAAAACTGAAGTGGGAGCATTAAACAGGACAGAATTTGCCCTTCATATTAAAGCTACGTGAATGCAGATGAGGGACAATATAGTTTTGTACCATTTTTCTGTGCTTTTATTTTGAGGGGAAAAAAACCACTTTGAATACAATTTCACAGTCTATTCTGTCAACACGATTCGTCAAAAATAGATTAAATACATTACACAAATATTTTCAGACTAATTCTCCATCCAGGTTATGGTTTAGCAGTTCCTTGTATGTCCTCCAGACACTGATGTGCACTGGCTGTATGATTTTCACAATGGGTCTATAGGTATAGTGAGTACAAGAAAAGGTTCTCCAAGCTGCCCTCTGTGGACAGTAGATTACTGTACTAATAATTCTCTCCAACAGTATGAAGCTAAACAATATCCATTAATTTCTGGCTTTCTCTTTCTTGACTAATTATTTCTGAAGTTCATGTATTTCTCAAAGACCCAAATAAAGGACAACTGGTATATTTAATCTGAGTATCAAACCC
The DNA here is from genome assembly GCF_009829145.1 of Chiroxiphia lanceolata. Taxonomy (NCBI): domain Eukaryota; kingdom Metazoa; phylum Chordata; class Aves; order Passeriformes; family Pipridae; genus Chiroxiphia; species Chiroxiphia lanceolata. The sequence continues at coordinate 10,874,970 of NC_045640.1, forward strand.
AAAACTAATTAGTTGTACAAACAGACTAGTTTGGCTTTGTTTCATGAAGTAGAGTAATGAAAAAAATAAAGTATATTTCCTGTAATAAAAAAGGACCTTTTAGATTGCAATTCTGCTTTGTGAACAGAATATGAGGGATTGAACAAGACAGTACAATTATTTACATGTCAACTTTTTTACTTATAACTTCATTATTAAAACATGAATATGGATATTTCATCTGCATCTTAAATTATTTCCTTTGAGGTTTTGATGACTCTAAATGCAAATTTAAGCCAATCACAATATGTGGGTTTAAAATGATTTAGCAAAATCATTATGTTACAGATTGGTGTAGGATACAACATTCCTTGTCGTGAGCTTTAACACTTTGCTCACCATCTCCCAGGACCTCATGCATCTGTTAGTCCCTGGCTGAACCATACTTTCATGCAAGTGGAAATCTGTACTTCAAGGAGCTCCCATGAGTCCTACATGTCACCCTGCCTGCATCACACCTGCAGAATGAATCCATAGATTTTTCAAAAGCATGCAGTGACTTCAGCACAAGAAACTAAGTCACATGATGAGGTTACAAATACCCCACTCCAGAATCACCTTCAGTGCACCAAGGCAACTTGTTAAAGAGCCAGTAATGAAAGTAATACCTGATCAATACTCAGTATGAAAGCCTTGTTATGCCAATTTTTATAGATATGGACAAATTTTCTTTGACAATCTCTTTGTACTATATGCTGTGATGCTTTTTGTTCTGAAACACCCTTTCTTTAGAAATAATAAAGGAAGGGATTAATCATATTCAAAGTATCTTAAAACTATTCACTAGCAGCATGATAGATTTTTTTTTTCACCATGTGCTCAGGGTCCAATTACATTCCCACCAGTAACTTGAGCACTTTGGATACACATATATAACATGCTAAGCCACAATGATTTTGAGGGCTGATCTTGAACACTGAAGTGTTTTACAATACGTTGCTTAGAACTGTCTGAGATTATTTTGATGGATGTTTACAGGAATATGAGAAGATAATTGGAAGGAATCCATCTGAAACAAACAAATATAAGGTTCTTTAAACATGTAGCTCCAAATTCAGTTCCAAGATTGAGATGTTCTGAAACATGTGAACACACCCACTCACCCTTAAAGCGATGTTAATAAGCACCTCTATCCTAGCTGACAGCAGCCAAACAGTCTCAATTGCAAACCACCCCCAATCATATTAATAGAAACATGAATAATCCATACCAAAGAATATATCTGAGTCAGTAATGTGAAATTATACAGTGGCTCCCTGAAACAGTGACCTTTAGTTCACAAACTAAGTTTGCTATCCCCATTTTAATTTGTTTTAAATCCACAGTGCAATTGCTACAGTTTAACCTTGTCAGACAAGAGAGTGCATGACTAACTATCTCAGTGTTACAAAAGCAAAAGCCAGCAGATCTCTATTTTTGTCCAGAGGACTGGATCTTACAAAGCATTAAGATTTTTTAACTACTTGGGAATCGCAGATTGGAACACAGCAATATATAAAAATCTGAAAGCAAGGCCTTCTCTTCTTAATTCTCACTCACATGAATTGATTTCACTTTTATATACAAACACCACTAACCATAGCCCAGGCTGAAGAACAGTGAGGTAGAGGTATCTGACAAACAACTCCATATTTTGAGAATACTCTTGAGTCAATGTCTACAACATGCCATGCTCGAGCTAGAATCACGTCATCTAATCCCTTATGTAAACACACCAAATTCCATTTTATAGTATCAAGGATTATTACTTTGCTAGTATGCTGCAAAAATTGAAAGAAACTTCTCTGTTTATTCACGGGAGCTTTGTATTTATTTCTTCTTTAAATGACATCTGAAAATACACGTGGGTCTATTCCATGGCTGTTGTTTCAATCTAAAAGTTCCTGATTTTGCTGTAGGATTAATTCTTTAGAGTATAACCTGGAATTTTGATTTTCTTTTCAGTATTACGGGTCTCACAGTGGGCTACTTTTTTTTCTGTACTGTACTAAAATTGTGTATTTATTGAAAAAAGCTCAATTTTTCTTACCAGAATATTTTGTTTGTGCACACAGACTAGAATTTTAGTGAAAATATCAAATAAGGTCACTTATTTGACAGCAAATTTTTGACATCTGCAGAAGAAAATGAGTTAGGACAAATTGCAAGCAGTACTGAGACTGGAGAAACTCAATGACCAAGATCTTGTATTCAGTTCTCATGCAAACATCTTGTGAATGAACAAATTTGCAATACTGGAAGAAGAGTTACTCTGAAACACTGAGTATTAAAATATCACCATGAAAGCTGTTGAGGACTTCTATCAATCCCCACCAATTCACAGTCATTCCACATGCCTACACACAAACACCCCCGTGTACAAACAAAACTACAGGAAAAAAATTTGGTAGTTGGAGAAAAACAAATACCAAAACTTATGAATAGTGTATATGGGTATATGGGTAGTACTAAGATTAGTGGGATCAGTCAGACTGTCTTCATAAAATATACTGGTTCACTCACACTGCATGCAAACTGTGAATCTCTGCTCCCTCACCCATTTTGTTTCTGAGGTGGGTTTGGTTCAGTGACTGTCTCAGAAGCACACTCTGGCTAGTCCTCAACCTTCTTCCTTTAAAGCTTCCAGGCTTCATCCTGCTGGGGTGGACTGGGACTGCAAGGTCATGAGGAAGCTGAGAAAGCAGCAACTTCAGTGATGCAGAAGTTGCTGCAAAGTGACCAATCGAGATTTCAAGCCTTATAATCTCACACATACTTTCAAAAATAGCCTGCCATATTAAGAGATGTCTTACTACACTATTGGTGAAATAATTTACAAATCTTGTGCTGCAGCTTCAGTTCCATTATATGGATTTCTGCCTCTGAATATATTCTGAGTTCAAGGGAAAGCTCACAAAGTAAATACTCCTAAACTCATCTCACTCTTTTATATTCTGTAGATGGAAAACTAAATCTCTTTTGAAAAATCTGAAAAAGTCAGTTCATTTTGCCAAGAAATTATTCTATTAATTTCCTTTATAGATATTTTTCATTTATACCTTTTTTATGACTAGTAATTATAATATATTACCATTCCTCTCAATAAAATGATCATTACTGTATAATAGCAATGCCTAGCATATGACTGAATGAAGATTTTTTATTAAGAGGATTTTTAACAGCTGACTCAATCAATAGATTAATGTAATTAAAATGCCAGTCATTTCATCCTAGGCCAACATGTAATTTTGTGTTAATTGGAAGAAGTTTCTTTTTCTTTTTCATTAAGGGTCCTCAATTTCCAGTTAAAACTTAGGTCAACTTTGATACAACCATGCCATATGAGTTTGAAAACTCACATCTAGTTTTAAAGGTATCAATATGAAACATGAAGAATTATGATACTTGTAAGTACCTAGGTCCCCTCCACTTCTTTGTTTTGGCGTTTGTTTTTTCCTAACAATATTAAATTAACTCAGATTACAAATGGCTTTGGTATGAGTTTGTGTCAAGTAAACTTAACACAAACTAAAAGCAAAGGGATAAAAGTGTCTAATTCTAGCCTACAGGCTGAATTAAGTTTTTAGGTGTTATTTGGCAGAAGACATTGTGGAAGCAGATAGAGAAAGGACAAGTTCTCCTTTGAAAAGTTTATGGCTTGGATCCCACAAAGTTTAATTGCAATTGACTGAATATTTTTATTGGAGTTACTTAAACTCTGTAAAGGACAAGGACTACAAGGGTTTTCTAGATCTACAAGCCTTCACTGGTATCTTGCCCAGTGCAGGTAAATACCTACATTCCTTTCCTTTTACTGTATACATGCATTTGAAGGGTCAGCCTTTTTGACTACATTACAGTAAGTTTTGCTGAGTTCAGTGCCCATCAGAAAGCTTTCATTGGGAAATAAATGTTTTCTCCATTTTGACTTCTTTCTTAAGAAGAACACCATAGTTTCCCAAATTTTTAACAGAAGACAACTTTCTGATGATTCTGTGTTTATCAGAATGGTGGTTTTTTTCACCAGTTTTGGGCTCCCTCGTCCTGTCTGAGCACAGAGAAATTTGGGCTTGCTCACAATGTTGGAGATTCCCAAGCCTTGATTCTGGTCCTCAAAAGTGAAAGAGGAAGGAAATATGGTGCCACCTCCTTGTTGTTCTACCTCTGTTCTTGAGCCAATCTACTAATAGGGATTGGCTGTAAAAGGCAGCCCTCCTCCTGACCAACATACACTGCTTGTAATGAGAAACTGAAACATTATGACACACTACTTCTTCTCCCAAATTATACACAACACTGATTATGTCAACCACATATTAATGGTAGGGGTACAAAAATATCAAAGTAACTTACAGCCTCCTTGAAAAATCAAGGACCAGACAGGAGACAGAGCCTGTGGGAAGAATCAAGGTTCTTAAGAGGAACTGCATGGATATTTCTACCTTATGCGATGGGGTACCAGAAAAAAAGGGAACAAGAAGGGATGAATTAATTTTTCTTTGATGAGATTTAGATCATTCTTCCTTCTTTTTTCTTCTGGTGCATCTTTCTTGTCAAGTCTTCTACATATCATGAATCAAGATCTCCATTAGAAGAAGTCTTTTTGGAGACCAGGAAAGATATTTTCTGGCAAAACTGCTGTTAAGTCACACAGAGTTTGAGCAAGCGAAGGGATAGAGTCTTGCAATAGGAATAATATGAGCACAGCACAGTTCAAAGTGTCCTGACAACTGTGTTTCTCTCACTTTTAAAAAGGCTGTAAACTGTGTGAGGGTTTTGCTACCAAGGGTCAATGCAATGGCCTGTGAATACTCATGTGAATCTTGGACAAAAAAAGCACTGTGTGGTTGAAATAAACCTTACCTGACCTAGACTCAGGAGCTGTCACTGCTAAAAGAGGCCAGAACACACAGAATTTTTAATTGACTCCCAATGACTTCTGTCTGACCTGACAACAATTCTTCAAAAGGCAATCCTGTATAGCCTGCTGCAGTTCTTGGATGTCTCAAATGAATATGGAAATCCATCCTGTAATACAGACTTTCTCTTCAGAAAATCATTCTTGTAAAATAAATCTTTGTTAAAATGCTGGTTTTTGTAGATCCACTGAGCAGAAAGCATTATAGAAATTCACAGGTTTAAAAAAAAAAAAAGTGGACTGCACCAATAGCAAAGTGAAAGAAACCTCAGGAGCATATTCTCAGCTATGTTTGTCAGGATAATTGTGTTGATTTACTGGCTTCTCATTCCATGTGAGGTCCTGTGTGAACACAATGAAGGAAAGCCTCCCTGTCCACAGAAGGCAGTCATTTCATAAGGCAAAAACGAGCAATGATGAGGGAGAAGAGAGGAACTTTATTGGCTCCCTTTTATAGCAACAGAGAAGTTTACTAGCATAGGGTATCAAAGGAACTGCTGCGAAGCCACAGGTTGAATCCTGATCGCAAAGATCCTCCCAGCAAACAAGGACAACATGATCCAGGGTGAAAACATGTCTTTTTCAAGCTGTAAGAAAAGAAGAGAAGCACTCAGAGCCCCCCCAAAATCCCTCTGACCTGCTATGAAAAGGGAAGGACAGAAGAAATTTGTTATATCTCCAAAGGTATTACAAATCCACAAAATTATGTGCAAAAAATTTAAGTGTCCCACTTTAGCATAATAAACAGGGTTGTGAAGTTAAACAGAAAGGCAGGCCAGGCGATGATAAGAACAGGTGTCAATGGCTTTGCTAGTGACCTCCACAAATATCTGTGTCAAGGAAAGGAACTTAGAGAGACAGGACACAGCCATAGCACCTCTTCCAGAGAACAGGCAAAGAATGCCCGGAGAAAAATCTATGCTTTCCCCCTTCTTAATATCAGAGCCTATAGTTGGATAGGTGAGCAGACAGAGCAAAGACTCAAATATGAGACATAGCTGGAGACAGGTCAGTCAAAGAATCCAGGAATAAATACCTCTACTTTCAAGAGCTCTGCAAAAAGCAGAGAAATGGGCATTCAATGAACCCACTTCAGTTGAGGGATTAATGCAGCTGCCAGCACTCAACAGTTTGAAATTATTTATGTGGAAATGCTCCATGCTTGCATTCAAAGAGCAGCTCCATACTTGATTCTCATCAGCCCTTCCACAGTCTCATCACAGACTTTAGCAAAACAAGCATCCTAACTTAGGTACTTTATTACAAATGTAACAACAGCCCTTTATTATGTGATGACTACTAATTTTTATACAACATGTTTTCTAGAGCTAGTATTCTACCAATATCTGGGTACAATATTTTAAGATCATTTCAGGTCTACTTAGAGCACACTGCAGCCTTGACTGCAATTTAGAGATACTTTAAACCAGAGAAAATATTTCCAAAGGATTATTAAGCCTACTGCACTTTCAAAAGCACGAAGATGCACAACGATGTAGTTTGAGACCTGTTGGTGGATTTTGGTGCTAATGCAGCTGAAGAGCTCAGCAATTTTTCTTACACTCTAGGCTGCAAAGTGTCAGGCCAGTTGTGACAAACTACTGAGATTTATGTACTCAACAAGAGAAGATAGGCAGTTTTGAGTTCCACATGTCAGACAAGTTGTAGCCCTGCCCACGGACTGTGGGATGTACCACAGAGCTTCACATCCCTAATGTATGGAGGTGGATTTCATTAGGCAGAGATGTGGAAGCACAAGTCTCAAGAAAGTCAGCTGAAAGCTACTAAAATCTGGCTTCCTTGTCGTGTCTATGCTGTGTTAATCTGATGATTGTCTTTGAGGAAAGAGGAAACATTTATTAATGGTGCTGGATTCCAGAGACAAACTGACAAGCTGCAAGCTGCAGGCAAATTGAACTCTTGAGAGGCCTCAAAGTTCATCTCATATACTACAGACCTCATTAAACTGAGGGTAGTTCAGTTCACAGCATGGTCTCCTCTTTAAATTATCAAAAGAGTGAAGGTGGGTCACTTCTTGAAGACATCAATCCCTTGATTTAATTAAGAACTATCTAACCTATCCCTTTTATCCTGAGCAAAAATTTCTCAGGAAGTCATTAAAAATCATAATGCTCCTACACACACATATCATCCCAAAGATCTTCCTCAGGTCCCAAATTTTCCAGCCAGAAAAAACCCATTTGATAATCTCAAGATCATTTCACACAATATTCCTACTACTTTGCCTAGCTTTCCAATTCCCCCACTTCCAGCCTATGATCCCTCATCAAGTCCTCTTCTTTTACTCCCCAGTATCCCTTTATCATGTTGAGTAACTTCTTCCAGGTTCTTCCCACCACCTAGTACAGGTTGGCTCTAACTGATGATAGATGAGCACTAAACAGCCTGCTCTGCTTCCTGGGACCTCAGTTAACAGAAGGGTTTCAGCTCTCCCTTTTTTAATTTTTATCTTATGTGAAATACAAATGACCACAGCAATGGTTAATTATGAAACAGATCTTCCAAAGGGCTATTACAAAATATCAAATAAATGAAAACATACAAAATGTGCAAAAACACCCCACAAAAGATCAACCACTGAGGCAATTGATAGTCTAAAGACATTTTTACATTACTCAACACTTAATAAAGAACACCAAGCAGGAAAAAAGAGCATGTGTGCAAAATTTCAGAATTTCTACTTGCAAACCAACCAAACTGACCTAACAAGATTTAATTAAAATCAACTGATTTTTAATAGTTATTTTTAAAGGTCTCTTATAATAAATAAATCCTTTTTTCAGATATATGCAGTCTCTGGAATCAGTTACTGCATACTTTTCCATTTAACTCACAGGTGTAACCATTTCATGTTCACAGCCCTTGTTACAGGGTAGGGGTAGGAAATATTGTGATAAGAAAATCAACTGACAGTGCATTTCCCCTGGCATAATTTCTTAGGGAAAACATATAATATGAAAAGAAAACTTTTTATTGCTATTTACCTTTTCTTTATTTTATCTTTATTTATTTATCTTTAATCTTTATTTATTCATTAATAAAACATGCACCTTCTATGACAAGTGTTGCGCTCACTGATGTTCTTTGCTTTCATTAACATTCTGTAAGAAATAGAGATTCAAAAGGACACATCTTTGCACTTTATGTTCTGTATTGTCTTTGGAAAACATGGACACAGCATCCAGGACCACCAAAGGCCACTAGAAGTCCTGCAAATAACCTCGGTTCACACACAGGGCTGTGGCTCTGTGTCTGCAGCTGGCTCTTCTCAAGGAGTCAGGGCAGCATGACCGCTGAAGCACTGCCCTCCAACTTCCTTCAGCAGGGAATTTCTAACATACAGGAACTTATTTTACATCAGTCTTTAGAACAGGACAAATTCATTAACCCTTTCCTGCCACATAAAATGGGTATTTGAAGGGTGATTGCTGTCAAAGAGGCACATTTCCATGGGAAGGACAATCTATACCAGTGCAGGTAGGTTAAGTTTAGTACCTCTTCGAAAATATAAAAAGCCTCCAAATAGCTTTCACATGACATTTTCTTGTATTTGGCCAACCAACTTAATCTTATTCATTAAAATCACTGGCTGCTACCAAAAGCTTTCCTAGCTTTTTTTTTTGGTAACATTAATACATTTCCATTTCACTTTACAGGATTTTCTCTAAGAAAATCCTAATGAGTTCGATTTTCTGAAGCAACCCAGACTTCAGCACAAGAATTATATCCAGTTTAAAAGGAATACAATTCTCTGCTGAAACTGTAAACCCACAAAAAATGTAATTCAATTAAGAGAATTATATACCAATGTTGATTGTTTTTTTCAAGAAACTTAGAAACTTTTACAACTTGTTTTTAATTGAAGACTACATGCTGAAAAACAATTCAGCAGCACAGGGCAACTAGTTCACCAAGTAGGAGTTTTTATATCCCTTTACAGAGTAGGGCACAAATGAAATTTTCTTCTAAGTCTTGTCTTTTTATTCTTGTTCCCCAAGCTTTACTTTTGTCTATGATCTCCTTTTTCAGAACTTTGACAGACCACACATATTTTACCTTTTTTTTTTTTTCCAGTCAGCTGCATTTAAACTGGTTTTAAAGCCTTTAGAGGATGGTTTTGCCCAATTTAAACCTGAATGGTCATTCTCCCCACAATCCTATCACTTTCACCTTGCAGAAATCTCAAAACCATCAGGACTCAAACCGCTTTACAAATTCTTATGCACTTTGCAGGACAAAATCATAGTACTACTATGTTAGGCCGCTACTGAATTTTTACTTGCCTTTTAAATATCTTTCTTTGTTCTCTGATGAGATTTACAGCACCTTTGCCTCATTGCTGGGGGGTCAGAATATCATATACAGCCAGATCAAAGGGACTTAGTCTTGTTCCAGTCTCTCAACATGCTGGAATTGCCTGTGCTGCACATATTTTTTTCTCAGTCCTTCTTTTTCCTGGCCACTTGACACAGACAAGGTCCTTCCAGCCAAGAAGAAGTGGGGATAACTCTTTTCAGAGTCTGTTCATATTCAAAAGACACACAACACTTCTCTTCCCATCACAGGACAAATCAGGGACATACTGTTCTCTAGTCTGTATTAACATCAAAGATTGAAAACCATTAAAAGTGGTTTTTTCTAATCAGTTGGTCTTTTACCTCAAAATGCCTACTTCTCCTGATTGGGATGTCAAAAGCTAGACCCTCTCACACCTTCTCTTGTAGAAATTTTTCCTGTCAAGTCCTTGAATGTATGTAACATTCAAAGGTTGATTGTAGTGAAAATTATGGTTGCTCAGTACCTTTCAGCATTTGACCTTTCTATTGGGAAGGTCAGAGGACTTTTTCCCATCAGCAGAAAAGCCTGAACCTTTACTCTAAGTGAATGCCAGAAAACTGTTATTCTTTTTCATCTCCTAGAGTTGCTATGGTTAGAGCTTGATTCTTCAAAAGTTAAGTGCCTGAAAGTTTGCAGGCAAAAGCCCAGTATGCCTTTGTTTTATAAAAAGCTTTTCTGAAGTTTGTGGCTGTGAAGTACCAGCATGACTGTGCCCTGAGTTCTGAAGAGTTGTTTTTAGAGCGCCTAGTTGGCCTTGGTTTGTTTTACCTCAGATTCTTTCAGCTGCAGGCAGCTCTCACTACTGGTTCTTACCCAGTTTTTCTGTTCCCCACAGTGGTACAGTAAGTAAAGACACACTGCAAACTCCTGGTTCTTTGCTTCACGTCTTGGTGGTTTAACATCTGATTTTGTCTGAGCTTGTACCAGGCATTTGAGCACATACAAAGGGACATAAAATGAGCCATTCCCTTAGTAATTAAGTAATTAAGTAATTGTGAGATTAGATCTGGGTATAAGAAAGCAAAAAACTCACCAAATAAGAAGTTCCTTACTGTAATCCATAATAGAGCAGTTACTACTCTAAACCCATCACATGCTGCAGCTTGTAGAATTTATATCCTCCAAACCTGTCCTTTCAAACACAAAGGATAGCTCTCTGTTAGAATCTACATGGTACCAGTGGTTGACATTTACCATTTGCTGATGCAGAACTCTCTGCTGGCATTAATAAAGACTGCTGTACAAAAAATGATGGCATTGTATGGCTCCAATACTTTTTTTAGTCCAGTACAACATTAGATGCCCATTAAACCATAAGCATGTTCCTAAGTGCTTTTCTGGATCTGGGCCACAAACAGATTCTTGAAATCAGGCTGGAGAAGGGCCCCACAAATACAGGGTTGACTAACCAGAGTCTGAGCACTAAGATATATAGTATTTCCTGTAAATTTCTCTATAATCAGGCTTAATCATGTTAACATGGAGATATTTTTTGGTTGGTCTAACATTGATTATATGGATGCACTTGACGCAAAACAAGTGCAACAAAACCAAGCCTGCATGACAGGTTCTGTCCTTTGAAGTTTACATGGTAGAATATTCCTATATAATAGGTTGAAACTGAATAAGGACACCCTTATCCTGCAAAATTTATCTACATTTCTCCTTTTGAAAGATAAAGCATAGAAGAAAATGAGAAGACTTTCCTTGTCTGAAACAGAAGAAGAGCTGATAGAATGCTTCTGAGATGACAAATGTGATTACCATATTAATCACATTTAGCTTAATATTATTATTTCACTTTGTCTACTTTAAAAAAAAAGCCTAAGCAAGAGACGGGGATGTTTCTCTTAACAACATCAGTGCTTATCTTTATGATGTTACAGACCCTGGGGAAGTCTGCACATTGGCAGCAGGCTTCTTAAATTGGTCAAGACTGCTATGAGAAGTAAGCTGGGAGAATATAAATGAACTCTGGTAGCAATAGGATATAAAAGAAAAGGAAAAAAATATCAGAAAGCATTCAGAGGTCTTTCCCTCAGTAGGGAGTGGAGATTGAGTTAAACAACCTTGTTGATGCAATTTTCAAGCAATGGAAGTTAAGCTGTGATCTCCATATCTGTTACAAGTAGTCATGAAATATGAACACACAAAAGCTAACTTTTTCTTCAAAGTGTAACTAAATGGAAGATTGAAAAATACCAATCTGTTTTAACTGGACTGAGATTCACTCCTGACTTAATCTGTTGGTTTGGCTTTATAATGTGAAAACTACCCAAGTCTTGACCTGTAACAATTCTCCCTAGAGCTGACTTCTAAATAAATAATAAAATTTAAAAAAGGAAATTAAAAGTTAAAGAAAGTGGTAACTATAGTAAGACAATGTGATCTTAAGTTGTAAATTCATGGCCAATTTAAATATTTGTGGGAAAGATAGCCCAGTTTGGTTTAAGTTGTTCAGAATATATTGGGCATTGGAAGGCCACTGTGTTTGCCACCTTCTTGACAGCATTATTTTTAAGACACTTGACACATTCTTTTGACACCTACTTTGGCTACTGAAAGGCTTCCTTCACTTTGGAAATTCCTGAGCTGTTGAATATCCAGTATATTGTAAGAAAGGTGAAGTGAACCCATTGCACCCAGACCAGAAGGCACATATTTTCATGCTCTTCCATTAGCTGGGAGACATAAGTTAATAATTTGTCTGACAATCACTGTTGCATCAACTACCCCTTTTTGTCCTCAGTTTTCCAGGTTCCTCTGCCATAGGGTGCTCCTGCTCATCATGCAGCTGAATTAAAGCACTTTATTCCTTCCATGCACTGTTCAGTGATCCAAACCTATACACAGACATCCTACAGATTGTGTCTACAGTCCACAGAAAGATGTGAATGTTAAAGACACAAAAGTTTAGTAAGAGGAGGTAAATATTTTCTCTCATTTGCTGCTAAGGAATGGGAAAAGTTTGATCAATCTCTATACAAAAGTGGGATATAATCTAAATAAGCTGTTTTCTTCCGCCTAAAACCAAGGAACAGAAAAAGGGAGGAGAGGAGGAAGAGAGAGACAAAGAGATGTTTCAATACCAGTGAAAACTATTTGCATACCATTGTTGCAGGTACAATACATGGACTGGAATAAGAAATCATCAGTATATGTAACTTGAGTCTAATCTTCCTGTTGACCAAATAATTATACAGAAACATTCCCTTTCACAACAAGAAAAAATTGCCCCACTCTGTTGAAGTCTATGGAAAATGGTATGATTTAATTGCTGTTGGACAAGCTCCAGATCTTGGCTAAATTGCAAAGAAAATCAAGTCTATTCTCTGCTTATGACTGCATGGGCATGATTTCCACTATAGCACAGAAAAATGAGAAAAGGCTTTAAAATGTCCCTTTTGCAAGGCAGAGACCAGAGTCAATTTGTAATGACTAGTTGACTACAGCCAAGATGCTGATGCTGAGACCGATTAATTGAGAAAAATTAACACCACCTTTGTTATAATAAGGAAGTTCAATTGATCTTGCGCTACCAAGATGCATCCATTTTACCAGCTGGCAATCAGCATTTCATTAACACAGTGAAAAATCTATTACACTGGATGAAAACCCCACTGCCACACCTGCAGTCCACAGGATTGTTTTTCATTCCCCTAAGTCAGAGTAGTTGAGCACATGGGAGTTTTTCCCTGGGGAGTTGCATTTAACAAACTCCTGTAATTGCAAAACACAGAGCATCATGAAAGGGTTTAGTCTTTCCCTACGTACTTTAGTGTCAGCTTGCTCTTTCAGTCTTGGTGTTTGGACAGGTTTGGTGACAGCATCTGAAGTGTTTTTTCCGTGAATGTGATAAACATTTGTTATACGACTGCTGCAATTATGGAAGGGGTTTTTTAATATTCCAGACCCCTTCCAGTCTTATGCTTTAGATAACCTACTAATAGAAATAATGCACCTGTAAATAGTTAAGGTGTATGTGCTCACGGGATTTATCAGAGGAGTGGCTTTAGTGGAGTTGACATGCAGTTAGATTGTAACAGAAATCATCTCACACTGTATGTCACTACTTTACTTTCTTTTTCTATCTTGTATTTCTTTTTCATTTGATTATTTCTTGAACTGGTGTCTGGTTCTGCTGCCATGATTGTAGCTACACTGACACTTCCATTAAGAAGTTGCTTAGAATTTTTCTGCTCTAATTTAAATTCTCAAGACTAGGGAATACATCTTCTGCCCACACACATTTCTTTTTGTTTGTTTGTATGTTCACACCTTACAGTTTAGCTCTTTATGACAGCTCAAGCCTTTCAAAACTCTGAAATGTTGATTTGCCATGGGGACAAATTCTGGTTTCAGTTACAGTTAAATAAATCCAACATAATTCCAGTGAAGCCCCATGTGGCCAAAAGCATAACCAGATCTGTAATAGCCATACTTCAAATAAGTCTTGGAATCTATCATTGCCGAAGTCTCAATATAATGACATGTCATCAGGAATGAATAGTTCTTAGTGCTATAATACTCCTATAGTAATACGTATGCAGCACCCAGGATCCCTAAGAAGGCTGGCATCCAAAGCTTTTGAAAAACTAGTCACAAGTATGCAGCCAACAACCCTGATGAAGAGGCCATCAGTATACACCTTTGTATCCTGGGAATCTGATGCAGAACTCCTAAGTGTGAGAGCATTAAATGGACAAGACTATTTTGTCATTTACATGTAACTGCCTACACCAGAAGTAGTCTTGTAGAAGCCTATCTTAATTTATTTACAGGGACAATCCCAATATTAGACTCATTGAATCAAAAACCCTTCTCCCTTGAAATAAAACAATCTCAAAGCCGGTGATTTTAAATACAGACTGGAACTTATAATTTGAAAAATGGAAACTCCATTTCTTTCTAAAACCATGTGTGGGCTTTAGCAAACGTGTTCAAAATTCAGTTTCTGACTGAATATCTATTAGGTCCTCTTAGGCTGAAGTAGATGGAGACATCAAATTTCTTTCTCATGACTCCATTTCATTACTAGTATGAAAGGTCAAGTGAATTTTATATTTCAGTCTTAAAGTGGTTATATTTGGGATCAATTTCAGCTTATATGGAAAGGAAACAGGAGTACTTTGCCAAGATACTTGTTTTCAAGATCTACCGCTGGTAGCCCTGAGCCGATAGCAGTTAAATCATCAGTTTTGAGATGAACCTGGTCCCCAGGGACAATAGAAAAATTGTTTTCTTGACTAACAGTGTTTGTTTAAAATTACTTCTCTACCTGATGACCTCATAGGATTTTGCAATGGCTCCTCAGAGCCCTGAAAAATTTCCGGATACCCCATGTGTATTATTCTGTGTCTGCCCGTTTCTACATTCCTGAAAAAACTTCACCCATGGAGCTCGATCCTCCTCATAATGCTTCAAAACATCTACTATTAGTACATGGGATGTAATAACATTATCACCAATCACGTTGTATTTCTATTATCTTTTTGATATTATATATTACTCCCTTTTTGCAACATGAAAACTGATATCCTCATTAGAACTGTATATATGTGGCACCTCAGAACACGGTTTTAAAATAGGCACAGCAATGTACCTATAGTTTCATTATTGGCTTTATCACTGATATTATCAGTATCATCACTCAGAATACTTCTACTTACGAGACTTGTATGCAAATCATTGGTGTTACACTCTTCCCACTATGCTATTGTGCATTACATGATAATATCTTCACTTTTTTTTATGATCTACATTCTGCCATGTCTTACAATAAGACAAACAAAATCACTTAGAAACAATGTCTAACAGAATTTTGTGCAACAGCAACAGTTTAAAAAATTGTGTATTGAAATGCATAAAACAATATACGATTCTTTAGTTTAATAATGTAAGTGATGGGGAGTGAGTAATTGGTCCACTTTACTATTCTTGTTGCTAATGTTAAATTTTTTTCAGAGACTTTCTTTGATTGCTATCAAGTGACTTTGGGGAAAAAGGTGTATGTAATAAAGTATTGATTTTGTTTCATAAATCAATAGGGTTTTCCATTGGAATTTTATGCAAACTCAGGAAACTGTTCCTGGAACGTAGGAGAGAGAGAGAAATTCAAATATCACCTTTCTTAGAAGACATAAAGCTAAAATTTTACTATGAGAACTACCCTAAGAGATCAAAGACTTAATAATCAAAAACCTTTTGGTTTCAGTAAAAGGCTCAACAAAATGGAATTTGGAAGCACACTTTGTCAAGGAGCTTATTTAATATGCACTACTAATGCTTTAGCCTGAAGGCACAAATACTGTTTAAAGCAGAGACTGTTTACTATATACTTACATACAGCTGTTCATCTGGCCCTTCTTTGCAAGATGCCCTCTCTCCAGTTAATAAATTAAAAGCTGAATTCTACTTCAAGTTCTATTAGTGGGTTTGCATTAGATTGAAATTTGGCCTCCAGTGCCTGATGGTTACATTACTTGCTGTCTTTAGAAATATTAACCAGTATAACTACAGAAAGCAGACATTGCAAGGAAAGTCCACAAGGAGGAATTACTCTGTTGTATCAGAGTACAACGATTCTTTACTGGGAATCATCAGGTCATTGAAGCTGTGTTAGATTGCTCAGTATCCCTCCAGCTGTGCTTCAGAGAAAAGAGGGGTTTCCCTTAATTGTTAGCATTGGGCTTTCGATGGGAGGAATAAACTGAGAAGGA
Organism: Chiroxiphia lanceolata; assembly: GCF_009829145.1. Classification (NCBI taxonomy): domain Eukaryota; kingdom Metazoa; phylum Chordata; class Aves; order Passeriformes; family Pipridae; genus Chiroxiphia; species Chiroxiphia lanceolata. The sequence goes on from NC_045640.1 coordinate 10,890,984, forward strand.
CCATTCTAGGGAGTAAAAGACTTCAGACAGTATCAGAACATACATTTTGTTCTTAAATTAAAGTTTCTAAAGGGATGAGAAGCAATATCCTGATATTTGGAATTCTTTTGAAGAAAAATAAATCAAACCTGCAAAACTGGATTAAAGCATGAGAGCCTTCTGTCAGCTTTGTGAATTCATTCACTGTGCAATGTAACTCCAAGCTTTATAGATTTGCCTGTTGCCTGTGAGATGACCTTGAACAGGTCATTCAGCTACTTTGCCTCCATAGCATCTGTCTGTATTATTCTTCTCAAAGAGGATCTCCTCATCTATTCAGGCCTTACAGATAAAGATAAAAGACAATTTTTCTTCCCTTGTTTTTTTCCAATCCGTTATACTTCAGCGCATTCAGTTGCACAAGTTCTGCTCTACTGGATATTTAAGTGAATTCACAATACACTGGCTGTTCACAAAACAGGGATAATGAAAAAACTGAGTTCTGCTATCTGGAAATTTTGAATTTTGCCTTCTTTTTCTCTTTCTTCCACTCCCTCCTGTTTATCTCTCTCTTAAACACTTCATGCATTAATTTTGCCATATGAATTTTTCCTCTGCCTTTTCCTTTTCTTTCTTTCATCTTCTTGGTTTTGTTTTTAATTTGTTCCTTTCCTTTCTCTTGACAAGACCTCATTCAATAGACCCTCAGATTGCCATTGGCAAAACTACTACTTATTTCAGGGCACACAGGACTGGGACCTTTTCTCCACCTCCTCATCACCATCTTTACTGATTACCTGATAGTCACATATTCCATATCTCTTCCTCTGCTTCTCTCAGGTCCCCCAGCTCTGCGTTTTCTCTGTGCACATACCCCTTTCCTCAGCTGGGGTTACAGGCTGACTTGGCCAGCCAGCCTCTGCACAACACAAGCTGTAAAGTCCCTGATTAGGGGTGTGAGGTTATCTTTTCAAACTATTTTCAAGACACTCATTTTTTACCCCCTCATAACCAACATCACATGCCAAGAGCTATCAGAACTCTGTCACTCCATTGCAGTTAAATCTTGGATAAAAAGTGAACTTTAATAGAGATAAAAGCACAGCTATATAGCTCACAGGTATATGTACACACACAGAGTGTATAACTATTTTCAGACTGAAAATGTGGACACTATTTTTAGAAGTCTAATCTAATCACATGCTCATGCCATTCATGCACATCCTTCCCATACCATGGATAAAAGGAAGCAGTGCTCTAAGCACCAAACCAAGTAGCTCTAAATTCTGTCTTTTTTTATTTGTTTCTCATCTTCAATGCCATTGGCTACATGCTTTTCCCCAAGATGACAGTCTCCTGTTCACTTTTGTATTGAGTACAGGAGAGAGGAAAGAAAAAAATTCATTACCTTTCCTACTTTCCAAAGAAGTCAGTCTTATTCTGCTTACTCTGACAGAGGTAGAAGCAACTTCATCAGTAAGCTAAAATTGTGATTCTGTTAATGTAGGCATCATTTAGTCTCGCTTACTGAGAACATGCTGTCTCCTGCTAAACTGAAAAGGCTTCTGTCTCCACAGGATGTGCCATTTAAGCACCATGACTCTACAGTCCAGGGCCAGTTTTTAGTGGCTTGGCCAGAAAAATCTTTCTTTCTTTACCTTGCCCCAACTTGAGCTATTCAGAACCAGGATTGGTAACATCTTAGCTGCCCCATCAGTATTTGGCAGAAGCTGTCAGTCAGTTCGCTTTCATCTCCAGAGACTCCCTGCACTGACTGTACAGCCAAATTGTCCCATATGTGAGAGACAAGCAATTTTTTTCATAGTTGTTACGCGTTTGAGGAAATATGCTGCACCCATACCCTAAGCAGTTATGACTATCTCAAATAAGGAGCTCAGTTTTCAAAAAACTGTTTTCTCATCTGTGCTTCACAGCACAAAGCCCACAAGGCTACTGCAGCTGCTATTGCAGAAATACCACATGCAGAACTGACATATTGAATGGGGAAGGCTGGCAGAATGAAAATGAAGGAGTTAAAAAATGCTACTAAGTGATTATAGTCTTCAACAAGTCTTTCTGAAGAAGGCAATGTAACTGCACAATGAGGAGGAGAGAAGCTGCAGATAAATCCTGGATTTTTAAGGAAATACTGTCCTTAATCCCAAAGGGTTCTGAAAGCAGTGAGAAACCAAGAAGGAAAAAAAAAAAACTTTTTCATATTCATGACTCTCTTGAGCTGGTCTGGAATGGGTTATCAAAAGTCTTTTCACCCATTCCTAAAGGATTAAACCATGTAACATAACACTTAAACCAGTATTTTCTCTAGCATGGAGCAGATACGCTTCATATGGAGCATGCATGGGAAAGTGGAATACCTGGGGAGCCTGGAGCATTTGTTCTTCTTTGTAAAGAAAACATCTGTAAGTGGCATTAAACATAGCCCGTGCCAACGAACTGCACACAGGGTCAGAGTCAACCTCCGCTGGCTCGAAAGCCTGCTCAGTCCAACAGGAAACTTGAAGCATGGAAGGTCAGAGACTCAATGCTAAACATGGGAATGCAGCACGTTTCCTGCAGAGAGAGCTCAAGCCAAACACCCTTCTAAGTTTGGGATAACGATGTCCCTGTATCCAGACTGAAAATAGCAGCTGCACGCAAATCTGCATCCTCACGAGGTGTGTAGGGAGAATATTCTTCTCACAACTTTTATTTGTTCATCCCTCAGGTAATCTACAAGGCTCCCTTCCTGAAATGGCTTTTGATTAAATATTAAGAGATAGACAAAAATAAAATAAGATCAAGGTTCTGATACAAAACAAGATAATAATATCTGGGCTGAGGGAAGAGGAAGAGAAGCAGCATAGCTAAGGAAGATGCTAGTTCTAATGGCAAACATTACTGAGATTGAGCATATGTGTTCCAGACTGTTCTTACACATTTGATTACTTGAACTTTGATGCAATTATCTTATTACTTATCCATACTTAGAATGGAGTTGAAATAAGTCTGAGGAAATAATAAAATCAGTCAAGTAAATATTTCTTCTAAGTTTACATTCAGAAAAGCAAAATGTACTTGCTGGCCTTTTACCATAATGGATAAAGATGGTGAAAAAACAAATTTTACTCATCTCACTGAAAAAAAAAAAATGCCCAAAGGATATGTGTGAATAGGATGTTGCAAAACTGAAATTAATAAATAAGAGAGTATAGCATACGAATGGATGTTCTATTTAATAATGCATGTTGTCTTTACTAAGAAAATAAGGGCCCGGCTTTTTTATCTCTACAACACAGGGAGCAGAGATAAATAATTTCTCAGCGTGGAAAAAGGAATTCTGTTCAGCTCCCTGAAGGCTTGATTCTGCCCTGTGTCATGGTGATGTCCAGTTGGGAACAGTTTGGCTGCAGTCAGTCTGCTTAAGTAACGGAGATTGAAACCTGAGATTTTGTCAGTATTAAAAAAAATTGCAGCAACTAGAATTAGTAACTGCAGAGAGTATGGTTCCCTAGCAAAAGAGAATATTTGCATCAAAGGCTGGGGTTGTGTATCTTTTCACCATCCTTTTTTCTGGGTAGGGTGCGTAGTTTACTCGTAACATTGAAGTAAACCAGTATCAAGCTTCCCATATCCCCAACACCTCCTAGGAGAGTCTCCTCTTCTGCACTTGCAGGGAGAAAATTAGTTATATAAAGGAGTCATGAATTCCACAAAGCTGCCTTGAACTCACACAGAAACACTTCTACTGAATTGAAAGCCATCCCTGGTTTTGTTTCTTGCTGTATCCTGCCATGAGAAACATACAACACCATCCCTGCAGTGGTTGTAGGTACTGTACAAATATACACTATCAATGGGGCACCTGTCAGAGCTCTTCTGCTCTCTGACCAAGCTGGGATGCATGGCAGCTGGAGTAAAAGGTTTCTTACCAGCATCCACAGGAATCAGTCCAATAACAAAGGAAAACCAGAGTTGTTTCAATAATTTCTTCTGGAAAGTAAAGCAATCTGACTTTCTCAAAGTCAAAATGAAAATAATTTCAAGACTTCATACAACTCTACTGGCTTCAAAGGATGAAATCCAAGTACAGCCAGTGACAGGTAAGCCCTCCGAGGCATTACCCTGGCCGCCCTCCCGAGATGGCTGACAAACCATACCAATTTTATCCAACACTTTTCCACTGAGAACATACCAGCGGGAAATGCCAACGTACTAAAATAAAATAGTTCAGTAGGTTGCTGTCTGTTGAACAGGATAACAGACACTGAAATCCTGTGTGTGACAAATTCATGTGAAAAACAACATCAAAAAACGTCTAGAAAACATCAACCCACACCAGAGACACACTCTATCTATAACAAAACAGATGAACAATACAAACTTAATACTTTTTATTGCTCTGAAAACACACCTAAAGAATAAAAGTGAGTTTCTTATATCCTTGTTTTACTTTTACTGCAATTAGATTAAAAATAAATATGGGAATTTTCAGTATTTTCCACAAACAGGTATAGCAGATAAAATGTTTTTGCAAGATCTAACTAGCTCTTTGGCCAAATAAGGTCTACAAAGCATGGCATAAATTTATATAAATAAAATTTGAAACCATAAATCCTCTGGTTAGAATTTAGTATTTTTCTGACTTTGTTATTATGGAATTCAGAAGTTCCAGTCACACTTATTGTTTCAATAGCATGCCACAAATAGTCTAGTTCAATAATTTACAAAGTACCCATAGTCTGTAATTAGTTCGCTTGGACTGTTCTGTGAGTTACTTATGAATAATGAATGCATTTGGGAAAAAAAAAATATTTACCTTACCTCTCTGTTCATGTGTCATCCAGCACTGAAATATGAAAGCATTCTTAAATAGATCACAAATAAGAGAAAAGCATTTTCTAGATTAAAAGGTAACAACTTGACTCTATATGCAAGTGATTATTACAAGTTATTAAATAAAAGACAAAAATCGGTGCAGGCGTTCTTAAAAATTACTAAAGTGTTTTGGCCAAACTTGTGAAAATTAATGCGCAAGTAGAATATTACAGGGTGCTGAATGGATCTTCTTCATATAAAAGTAAGATTTCATCAAGTAGTATCTAACTTCTCCTGTGGGAATTTAATATCCCGCTTCACAAAGACAACGTGCTGCACAGCTTCACACTGACAGGAAAAACACATGTAGTAAGTTAGTTTGGATATGGGAAACACGATGAGCAGGTGACCAGCCATAATTAACCACGACTTTTACTGCTGGGAATATAAGGAAACTGAGCTTTATATCAAGTACATGAATATGACTCTATGGTTTGAGGTATCCAAGATCATTTGAGAAAATAGAGGATTTGGGGCGTTTGGGTGTTTGGTAGTTTGTGGATTTTGGAGTTGGGGTTTTTTTGAGTTTTTTTAGGGACAGAGAATAAATGTGGGAGCTCCTAGCTAACTCTAATGCCAAGCAATTACATCTGCCACATGCTTCAGCCTGGATCCAGACACAAGAAGTCACAGAAATAACAAACTTGTTTAGGGAAAGCTCTCTTTAAGTTAATCAAATGTTTAGAGATAGTTCCAGAATGACAGAATAACTGAAATGACTTATTTCTCTCCCAAAACAGATGTATGACAACCCATGCACAGTGCAAGCTTACTCCCACCACCCTTGCAGAGCATTTCGGGTGGTGATGAGAAAGCTGTTACTAGTAAGAAAACCAGTAACCCCCCAACTTCTCATACTTAATATCCCTTCTGGAGCCAATGTTCAGCTGTACAAACAAGCACATCTTAAATTTAGTTTTTGAGACTGCGAAACATTTGGCTCATTCCCCACACACGCGTACATGCAGACATAGAGATCTGATGGGGACACTGTAACTTGAAGTAGGAGAATAAAAGGTATCTCCACCAATACATCAAGCTGCAGCATCATTCATCTCTCTGAAGAATTGTGAGCACCTTTTCTCTTCAGATACAAAACCTAACTTCTAAGAAAATCTGAAAAAGCTCCAGATAAGCATCCAAACCCTGAAAGCTTATTCCAACCCATTTTGAATTTAAGCTGATATGGAAGTATGACAGTCTTCATGTTGATTCACATCACTTGCATTCTGATGCTCCATGGCAAAAAAATTAAAGAAAGAAGTCTACTTGCAAGTTTTCTTTTGAAGGAGCAAGTAGAGGGATTTAAGAATTGAGAACAAATTAACTTTAAATATTCTTTGGTGACAGGAATTCAACTCCCTGAAGATACTGAAGAGGATCCTTCTCTTGTTGAATAAATTTACAGTGTCAGATGCTATTTTATTTCCATCCTCAAGTACAGGGGAATGAGCCACCCTGACATCACCATGACCAGGAAAGTGAGGCCACATGGTCCCACTCCTTCAGAGAAGGAGAACTTAGGAGAGTGTTTCTCCACAAAAAACAAGTACACGAATAGATTTTCTTTCGCTGTCTCCTCAGTCTAACATATCATTTCAAAAATGACAGGTTCAGATAGTATATTGTAAAACACATCAGATCTCTGCCTTGGTGAATATGATTTTAACACAAATATGCAGCATTTATGACTATATTAGTAGCATCATTGAATATCATTCTCCTAGATGGCAGGCATGCTGTTATTAAAGTATAATATCTAGGAAGGAAACAGCTCACTTTGGGTTTTCAGAAGGTATTTAATTTAACTCCTCTTCACAATCCTCACATCACATTTGCTGAACTAAGAAAAAAAGTTGTGAATGTTATTTCAGTATGCTTAACCTATAATTATGTTGCTGTTTCAATGGCACCGCTTCTAAGGAGACCTCACTAGCTGCTAAGCAAACCTCTTTCTTATGGAAATTTCACTCATCTCCCTCCTTATGACTAACTCTAATTCACAGGATTTCTTCCCAGACAGCCCATGTTCCCCTCCTTCCCTTGAAGAAAACAGGTGACTAGGAACAAACATAGGATTATTGGACTCCAGTTTTCAGGAGGGAGAGAGGTTGTTTTGCTCTGGCTTCATTCTTTTAGTTTACGACGACATTTCTGTTTGCAATGTGAAGAATGATCTGTTAGCTAAGACACTTGTGGGATTCAGTGAGAGCTGGAACAGCATCTAATTACTGAAGAACAGAAATAAGAACTAACAGGAAGGCTCTCTCAGAGCAGCTCTCTTTTTGCTGCTTAATACTTTATTCCTTGGAGGCCAACTAAAAACGGGCAGAAGTCACCATCCATGTGGGTACACACAGTCTGTTCCTAGGACTGTGAGCTTTCTCAGGGTTTGCATGTACATTCACATTTCATTGCGTGCTCTTATGATAGCATGCTTCCCAATTTAAATACCAGCCCTCCTACTAATCCTCTCTTTCCAAAATCAAATCCACCTTTTCATTGTCCAGCCTACTAAGTGGTTCTAGGAAAAGCTGTAAGCACCACCAAAAAAAAAAGAAAAAGGGAGGGAAAGCTTAATTTTCTCGAGTGTTTGTCCTTACTCCCCTGACGACTTTCTAAAGAGACACAAATAGCAACTTCAGTAACACTATTAATTGAAAAAAAAAAACCTGTTCCTTTCACAGAATCACAGAATGGTTCAGGTTAGAAGGGACCACAGTGTGTCATCTGGTCCGACCACCCTGCTAAAGCAGGGTCATCTTAGAGTACATTGTATAGAACTGCATCTAGACAGCTCTTGAATTACTGTAGTGAGGGAGACTCCACAAACTCTCTGGGTAACTCAGGCCAGTGCTTGGGGTCACCCACACAGTAAAGTTCTCCCTCATGTTCAGGTGGAACTTCCTGTGCCATTGCCTCTTGTCCTATTACTTGGAACCACCAAGAAGAGCCTGGCTCCATCCTCTGGATACCTTCCTTTCAGATAGTAAAAGGCATGAATGATGTCTCCTCTGCCATCTCTTCCCAAGGCTGAACAGGCCCAAGTCTCTCAGCCTGACCTCATAAGAGATGGTTTTTCTTTCAGAGTAACAGATTGCACCACTCCTACCAAACTCAACTGCACTAAAATGTTTCAGTTACAACCCAAGGCAAAACACGAAAACCCTAAAAGCAATTCTTCATGTGTGAGTAGAAAGGTTTATCCCCAGGCAATTGAGAAGCAGAGGTGTGACAAGTGGAGAAGGCAGCCGTGCTGTATCACGCAATGGCACCATCCAGGTTGGCATCTTGTTTTCAGCACTGACTGCTGTTTAAGATGACATGTAAACAATTCTAGCAATTATCAACTCAAAGATCTCCTTGGAGCTAGCAGCTCGACTGCTAAGCTCTGTACAACTATTAGAGCTATTTCTTTATCTCCTTTTATAACCTAATTTTACTTGTATCCAAGAGTACAGGAGGAAAAAAAAATAAAAGAAAGAAAATCCATATTTGCTGTTGACTAAAAGGACATTTAAAGGACTCCTTTAAAATGTGATCCATCCTCTCAACCTTCAATTCACAAGACTTCACTGAATAGAAGTATATATTTGAGAATTATAAACACCAAATGTTTTCAGCTTCACAAAATATACAGAAATGCATGCCCTAAATATTTGTGTGACAAGCCAGAGCTAAGCAAGCCATGTCCTCGCCTGCTGTTGACTCACACCCATGCTGTGCTCCTCTGGAAGTTGCAAATTAGGGTGTAGAAAGAGCGTGATGAGAAGTAGAATCAACAGAGCTCAGACAAAGCTTCAGTTTTACCTCCCTGGAAAATAAACACATCTGTGCTTATTAAAAAACTGCTGGGACTTTTGCCTCTGAGAATATCTTTAACACATTACATTGATGCTGTACACCACTAGTGAATTATTAAATCTATGTAATGGGAGAAGAGAAACAAAAATGAGAAGGGATAAGAAATACTTACCTAGGGGAGCATTAATAAAAGGACTGAGACAGTCCTATAGGACACCCAAAAACACTGCATAGTAAAAAGTCAGATCACTTCTTTGATAATGATAAGCACAGTAAGAGTGAAAAAAAATTAATGAGCATTACCTGGGCAAAAGAGCATAGAATGAGTACATTGCAAACATGTGCTATTTGATTAGGGGTTTTTTTTAAGCATATGGCATTGCTCACTGCTGACTTTGGCATCAGTAACATGATCTAGAAAATATGCTAGTGATTTCTTGGAAAAAATAATGAAAGCATTTCCAACTTGTATTACATTCCTCAGCCAAAACCATAATAGCTAATACTGATAGAGCCAGCACTCCCTTTTACTCATCCTTGCATCTGAAACACAGGTAGGAAGAGAGAGGAAAAGAGAGATTAGAAGAAAAAAAGAATAACATAAACAAACAAACAAAACCCCCACCTTAAGCCTACAGTTTAAGACATACTATTCATATTTTTCTAAATTCTTGTTCTCCATCTTTGTGATTATGACAGTCATTTGAAAGCTGATCTGGGGGTCAGTGGGCACCTAATATATCTACTGATCCCTCATGCTAAGGGATGAGTATATTCCAACAGCCTACAATAGTTAAACACTTTGAAAAGTACTTATGATATCCGTTACCTCCACTTCAACGCTTCCTTTCACCAAAGCAGGATCAAAAAAACCCTACAGTATATGAGAATCAATCTTTTGATAAAGTCATTTAGCAGCTAAAATTTAGTTAAGCACTGTTACAACACACCCTGCCAGACAAGAATAACTTTTGTTTTATTAATAAATCCCTTGGACTGAATTGGAGTAAATCAATACTAGATGATCAGTGTTTGCAGATATATATATATACGATTTATTTTAGAACAATTTGGTTGCAGAGGTAAACAGGTATGTAGCCATTTTCCTTGTTATTATCTATAGCAATATGACAATACAAAGCATAAAGTTATTGCAAAGAAAAAGAATTTAGCCATTTTTGCTGTAATATGTGTAAGGGAAAAGAGACAAAGAATAAGAAAAGAGAGAAAAGAATAAGAGTTAAAGGGAAAAGAGAGAAGGGACGAGAGTGAAAAAGTGTTTTATATTCCCCACTCAAAGGTCTCCAGAAAACTTGGTCTGTCAGGGGGTGGTGGGGGAAAGATGCCCAGGAAACATAAAGTTCAAGGGGTTTATATACCCTCAGAAACCCTCCTGGTGCCTCCTCGTGTGTGCGTGTGATGCTGTTTTTGCAGAGACAGGATGTTTTTGCAGAGACAGGATGTTTTTGCAGAAGCTGGAGGCACGGGTTTTTACAGTCATTTAGGCTTGGGGCATGGGGATGCTTTGGTAAAAGAGAGGCATTATTGATGGGTGTTTGCATAAAGGGCCCCTTTTGACACAGCCTGGCTCATTGGAGATAAGCATCGAAGCTCAGAGAGTTGGTTCTTCTTTAGATAGGCATCACACACCTAGAGAAGCATTCCCCTGCCTCGGACCTTTACAAAGTTAACAGTTTGTGGGCTATGGCCTCCTCCCCTCAGCCTTTGTCTTCACTCTCCTGGCTTCTTTGCATGGCTCGCTGTAGTAGCAATGTCTTAAGGCAATTAAAAAATCCAGTTCCTCACAAGCACTTAAAGATTAAGATACTGTGTATGTGACTGGACTACTGATATCATCCTGTAACATACATAGTGGTAGTTCAGCTTTGGGACTGTTTTTCTTCTACCCATAATTTAAAGGTGGTGCCTTAGCTAGGAAATATATCCTTGCTGATGTAAACTCATTACCTTCAGAGGGCAGTCCATATGACAAGTGGAGTCAATGATTCCAGCTTGGCATTGTGCACCATGAAGCTAATTTGTGAAAATGCGAAGTTGAGCACTCTGACGTTTATTCTTTTCAGTTTAGAAATATTCAGCACACCTTAACATCAAAAGGAATTACATCTGGCTCAGACTCATCTCAGTTTTGAACATTCAGAAAACCTGTAAATGCATTTGTGGGCTCTGGATTATGCATTTAATTCTCAAATGAAATTAAAATTATCAGAGTGCTGCAAAAGGCAGGAAGATAAACTGCAGAAAATGATGGGGGTGTACTGCAGATCCATTAAAAACAAAAACAAACAAACAAACAAAAAAAAAAAAAAACACCAACCAAACAAACAAAAGCCAAAACACACAGGCATCACATCTTCTGATGCTAAAGAAAAAAACTATTGAAAACAAAAGAGACCTCATTGAGATCACTAAAGTGCCAGGTGTACTTCTGACTTTGCTGTGTGCTGATATCCTAGAAAGCCTGTTAAGCACTGTCAGAACGTTTAAAGCATCCATAGGGCTTGAAAGTGCCCTACCTGATTTTCTGCTTCCCACAATCGATACAATTTCACTCTTAATTTTCAATATGTTTTTAAAGTCTAAAAGTAGTAAAAAAAATAATAAAAAAAAAAATCTAGGAATGTTTGCTTCCTCAAAAAGAAGTTCAGATAAAGAAAACTGATATAAGAATGATAAAATGAGCCTGACAAAGAGAGAGTCAAAACTTGAGATGATATATGGAAATACACTGGGAAATCAGAGTGCACTGGGAATTCAGAGTACTACTGGGACTAGGAGTGGGACCCCTCTTTTACTGGAAACTGGTGCTGAGCGTGAACCATGCCAAGTGAAGAAGTTAAGATGGGAGAGAAACTCAGCATCACAGCTGCTCCCAGGTTTGGTAAGAGGGAACTTGAAATCCAATCTATTCTGTAGTGAAGATAGCCAAAAATTTTGTGTTAAGAAGGAAATAAATTGGATACTTGAAATACAGATTGCCAGCTGCTTTTGAGGAACCTGCTGATGAAACCCAAGCAACTGAGTCAGGGGGAAAAAAGAAAATGGTAGTGTAATTTTTCTGCTCACCAACCCACTGCTGCCAAGATCAGCCTCTGCTCTCTGATTCCTGGGACACCAGCCTTGGCTCTCTGGTGAGACCCCCACAGTGGTAGAGACTCTTAATCTTCTTGAGTACATGCATGTATGTACATATAGACAGGTCCCATCCCTGCACACTTCTCATGTAAATTCTCAAGGGGCAAAAGCTGGCTTGAACAAACACAAGGATGGGAGGCTGCAACATCAGGGTTCTTCTCGCACTATGTACGTACAGTGCAATAAATATACGTCTAATAAAGCTTAGAAGTTACAGTTCTTTCATTCTCTTCAACTTTTTTCTACTCATGGTCCAGGCCTGTGAGATTACGAAGTTCTTTTACTTAAGAACTGAACAGTTCAGGGCAGTAATTCAGAATGTACAAAACTGATGGAATAACTACATATGCTAAATGAATCAGGTCAAAATTAGAAACATAAACACATGACCCTCTCCAGTCCTCCATCTACTCCACCCCATGCCCTTTTTCTGTGGATGTTTCAGTGAGAGTAAGAACATTCCCTCATTTTGAAAAATCAGGCTCCTGATGGGATTCGAGACCGTGGTAACAGCTCGCAACGCTTTAAGTTTCCCCACGCGCACCCTTTCTGTGTCTTCTCAAGACAGAGACATTTATGAAACACCCTTAAGAGTGTTTGTAAAATGCAAACCACTGCAGAAATGCAAGAGGTCTGGCAAAGGGCAGGCAGCTGTCCCAGGCAGGTAATGTCAGCACATGAGGCAGCTTCTTCAAGTGCAGCATTTGCCACACTGTGGTACAGAACTGCCTTTGAGGCTCTGTACCAGGCATGGGCTACTAAGGCTGGTGGTTGGTAGGTAGAGACTGTTCTGTTTCTGCTACTATGTACAGTAGTGACATTTGGGTGAATTTTCTATTTGTCTGAATGCAACCATTACCTCCTGTGTTTACACAGTCAACTTTGTGGGGGAAAATAAAAGTATTTTTGTTCTGTTTGTAGACAGCACAGTACACTAGGGACTAGGTCAGTTTTTATTTCTTAGTAACCTTACAAAAAGGGCCTCTGACAACATGCTTGTTTTCCAGTGTGCTCTAAAGAAAGAGAAAACTGAGTAATGGAACATTTTTTGTATTTCATTTGAAGTTTGAGTCTTGCAGTCTACAAAAAAGCAGACAGTAGATTGCAATAAATAAGTTTTATTTCTTTGCAATGAGAACTGATTTTCTCAAGTCTCATAAGTTCTGCAAATCTTTTTCTTGCAAAAGTTAAGAAGGATGTTGGTTTCCCATGTTTCTCTGAAGTACAAAGTAACACCTGCCTGCTGCATCACTTTGCCATCCGTTTGGTTCCCAAAGCTACTCCTAACACTGGAGTAAATATTACTGCTTAACCATTGTTTTAGCCATAAGAGAGACAAAACTCGTAGCAGGAGAAAAAAAGCTCTATTGTTAAACCAAGCAATATTGCCAGAGTTGAAAAATATAAATAAACAATAGAAAAAGACAGACTTTCAAGCACACAAGCTTATCTTCAGGCCTAAACCAGTAGTCATCCTGCTAAAGGCAAGCTGAAAACTCCTCTCTGAAGCTTCTGTTTATAGCATATAATGGAACTTGTTAAGGAAGGAAGAGATTGAGGTAAAGTGAAGTTCTGGGGTGTTGAGGAAACTTAGTGATCTGGAGCAATGATCAGGTCAAACAAGATCAGCTATTCAACCCTTTGGCCTTTGAGGATGTGAAATGTGTGAGAGAATTCCAGCAGAAAAAAATGATTTTTTTGGTTACCACATAAATAAATTCAAGAGTAATCCTTGGGGAAAAAAAAAAAAAAGAAAGAAAAAAAGAAAAAAACCCACCTAATTTATAAAAGCTCAGAAAGACAAAAAGCAGTTTTTTTCCTCCTCCATGTTGTCATAGGAAAGATTGATAGCACCATTATAGCAAGCCTCAGGATTTGTAGCGCAGATGTAGAAAAACCAGACACATTTCTGGGCCTGATTCAAGATCTAAGGAAGAATATAGGCTGAGATAGCCTCACATTACCCTTATTTTTCATAAGGAGGGAAAAAAAAAAAAAGTGGGGTTTACGCCTCATTTTGTAGTTGGAATGAATATTCTGAAGATTTACATTCTTACTCATCCAAAGTCATGTGCAGCACTGGTGAGGGAATAGAGCCAGAAAAATAGACAATATGTCCAACATCAGAACACAACTTCAAGAAGAAAGAAAAGAAAAATTATATATTACACTGTGTTTTATTCTCAGCCGGGAAAGATTGAATTCTGGTAACAGTAAAATATATTTCCACTAAGAGACAACCCTTATGTATAGATGGGATTTGCAAGGATATAACTATACACAAAGAAAAGCGTGAATTTACAGAGACCTATGGTTTTTGCTTTAGTACTCGATGCAGGTAAGTTTAACATGAACTAAGAATGACACAAAACAAGACAATTCACCCTACTTTGAAAATGGGGCAAGTGCAGAATAAATACAAAGTCACCAGGGCTTTTAGCAGGGAGAGCTTGAACAGATGAACTAAGATGCGACAAAATCTGTGCCCTAAATTTCATCTGTCTTCAGTACCTAAGAATACAAGAAAAAGACAATAGAAAACAGATAGTGGCTTGGGGCTACAACTTTCTTTGGCCTTGTGGAGACCTGGGTAAAACTTATCACTCCTTCACCACAATGGCAAGAAGAAAGTCTTGTCTACATGCATCATCAGGGGTTCAAGGTACTGGTCTTCAAAATCCTTGTCCTGCAGCAGGCTTCTCAGGAACAAAATAGCTAGGGCTAGATCCATGAGAGCAAGTTCTCTGAGATGACAAGCAGCTCATGAGAATACCCAAGTGCAAACACATCTGTATTTCAGCTTTGTACTGTGTATGTGTGCACCTTGGCCCACGGCTGCATGGTTCAGCTCCTCCCTTGGGACTCTATCAGGACACCCTGTCAGAAGTTTCTCCATATGTTTCATCTCAAGGACAGGATTTGGCAAAAGTTCTGTCAAGTTTAAATTATCTTTGGAAAATGTGTGTCTTCCCCACAAAAAGGCATGAACTCAAATGCATTTTGGTGAATAAATTCCATCTTTTCCAGACATTCAAAGCCATATCTCTCACTGAAGATATTTTGAAGACTGTGGCAAAATGATCTCTCTCCTTCTCATTAGTAAATTTACTGCAGGTAAAAAAACCAGTCAAACCACCATGCCTCATGGTCAAAACATAGACATCCTTGGGAATAAGATGGGATAAAAAGATGAGAAAAGCATAGGAATTCTTACCTGTCTGTAGAAAAATATTCAGCATCAACATTAAGACCAATTTGCTCTTGTTCAGCCCTTGAGCACATTTTGAAAGCTGTAGGAATCTAAATATCAAAGTGTAAAACCCTCCCATAAAAGGTGGGATGCAAGATGCAATGTAGTCCAAGATATAACCAATGTGAAATGCTGAGGACAGGCAACTTGGAAACATTATGTTGGCAAGTGGGTGTACTGTGTTATAGTTGCCATTAATACTACTAAATCAAAGCCCATTTTTTTATGTGTGGCAGAAAATACAATGTGATATGAACCCATTTTTTTTTACAATAAAGTTGCTAACAATATTTTGACAGGAAGGTTGCCACTACAGAATTACCATGTCAGGTGCAGTGTCTTTTTTCTCCTACTGTCAACACGAAGCCAACTTTGTGGTCTGGCCAACTGGACAATCAGCTGTGTGCCTAGACATTAGAATCAGAGATTTCTAGGATAATTCAGGATGTAAGGGACCTTGGGGTATCTAGTCCAGTCTCCTGCTCATAGCATGATCACCAATGGAATTAGATCAGGCTGTTCAGTGCCATGTCCGGGTACAGCACAAAAACCTCCAAGGAGGGAAATTGTACAGCTTCACTGGGCAACCTGCTCCAGACTTGACTGTCATCACAGTGAAAAAAATAGTTCTCCTTTACTGATGTTCACTGTCACCCATCCTTCTGCCATGCTCCACTTTAGAGACTGACTGCATCTTCTCAATAACCTCCTAACTGGAAGCCTGCTATTTAGTCCCCCTAAAGCTGCCTTTGCTCCAGGCTGAACAACCCCACTGCCTCAGTTTCAAAGATCAAAGATGTAGCACAGCTCACATTGCTGAAGTGTTCCACGTATCACAGGCTCCAGGCTGAGTACAGCTCCTTAACCACTCCCCTCTGAGCCCAAACCTCCAACCAGTTAGCAACATACCTGGTGATCCCACCATCCAGATTTGATGTCCCATCTTGGACACAAAAATACTATGGGAGACACTGCTGAAAACATTATTAAAGTCCAGGTAAGTGACACGCACTGCTCTTCTCTCATCACAAAGCTAGTCCTTTTATCACAGAGGGCAGTCAGATTGGTTTACCCCTTGGTAAACCCATTTCAGCAGTTCCAAATCAGCATCATCTTCTCTCAACCACTCACAGCAAAAGCCCTAGTGAGACACAGATCTGTCTGTACTGACTATAGAGCTGCAACAACCATCTCTCCCCTCAGGACCCTGAATTTCCCCATTCCCACCCTGAGAAGGCTACCTGTCTTTTATCATTTGAAAAACGTCTGATCCCTGATTCAGGGTTGTGGAGCCTGCTGTGTAGGTTGCTTTTGGCTGTCTGGGTCAGCCAGTCTCCCTTTGCTTCAGTTATTCACTGAGCAACACTTCAAAACAGCTCATGAAGACAGATCAATGCACTCTCCCTCTGTGCAACAGTAGTAGCAGTACAAGCAAGGCAGAATCTTACTTCTCCCCCTCTTCTCTGACCGTACATGAAGACAATGGTAAAATATTTAAGTACATTTTATGTCCAAATCTGTTCACTTTCTGATCCCTATGCACAGACAACTAGCTCTGCTTACCTTCGAGACTGTGTTTATTTGATACTGTCACCCTCTGTATAACCCTGTCCCAGTCAGCACTGAACACCTGACCTACACAAACCAAAGTAGACAAGCTACCTTCACACTTTTCCTCTCCAGTTGTTTTAAATTAACTGTTCTTCCACATACCTCTGGATTTTATAAATTAGGCTGTTTTTTTTACCATGAATCAATCTACAATCCCTTGATATGGTAACCAAAAGCACTAGGTGACCTTCAGAACTAAAGGGTAGCAAAGTGTTAAAACATTTTATTTAAAGCAGAAAGCAGAACATAACATCATAACAGTACTTAATGTCTCTGTACTTGATGCTTGAGAACTGCTAATGTATCACATTACTCAGGAAATATAAATTAAATCAAAATTCAAAAGTGAAAGTTGGAAAATAAGGACCCGAAAAGTTTGGGAATTCCACCCCCAGCACAGGATGCAGCAAAAGGCCAAATCTTAGAGCTGGCAGAGGAGGAGAATGGAGATGTTGGAGACAGGCCAGAAATACACGGTCCATGTATTTGTAGGAGCTGCAGTGAACAGGAATGACACTATTCCAGAGCAGAGGGATTTTAACGTTGCTCTTTCAGTTTAAGGCAGCATTTTATGTATATGCATAAAAAAATCATTTGCATACACTCACACACATCAGCAGATCATGAAGACCTTTAAGTAATACAGTTATACAAGAGAAAAAAAAGCAACAAAAGATCAAATAAACTGCTGATTCAGAGTTGTAAAACAGTAAGGGAATATGTTGGTAAGCAAACAAAAAAAGCCATTAGGATTGTTCAAACAAGGCATGCACTGAGACCGTGTGGCCTTTATTAAACATGGCTGTGATTGTGCCATTTAATGCAACAAACTCTTTTTTCAATTAAAAAAAATATTTAGATGCTGCCTATAATCCTGGCCTTAAGATGCAGAAGAGACAAGAAGAGAAAAAAGCTACCAACATTTCAGAAGCACTGGTAGGAGCCTGGTGAGAGCAGGTCTTTAAAATAGTTAAATTGCAACCACACTTCCATTGCAGTTAGTTGTGCAATTAGATTTTTTTTTGTCTATTCAAGTGGCATTAAGATGAGGGGGTTAATGTAAAAGCACTGCTTAAAAATATTGGGAAGAAGTTACACTCTTGCTCAGATTATCCCCTACGGCCCTGTGAATTTTAACTTGTGTCACCCAATTAAAGCTCTTTAGTTTTAATGTTTTGAAAGCTGGAAGGGAGTAGGAGCCAGAAGAAATTTCATTATAATTTTTGAAAGGTATAAAGGAAAAATGGTAAAATTATTATGGTTCCCTTGTTTAAAGAAGCACCAAGGGACAGTTTAAAAGGGCAACTGGACTATCATTTCTAGCATGTGAAAGAGCAGACTCTGTACCTCTTCCATGACAGAGGGAGGGTTAACAACAAATTGGCAGATTCTCTGGCTCACAGTTGTCAGAAGAGCCCAGCTGCCTTGAAAGGTCCAGAACACAAGACATTCTCTACCAGAGGCAGCAATGGCAAGAAAGGGACAGACCAAAGAAGATAACTTTAGGGAAAGCATTGCAAAGGCTAATTTTTTGAGGCTGATTGCTCCAGATGCATGAAGCACTCAGTGAGGGGAGACTTGTCCCTCTGATGTGTTCCAGAGCACTGAAATTGGTCACTATTTTCACAAATAATCTCTAGAACATGCTCCCCCCTCCAGTGACTCTTGTGTACTATGGAAGATGAGAGTTCATTGCTTGAGTTTGTTGACTCCTCTGACTGGGGGCTGTCACAGCACAAGACAAGTCAGTCAATCACCCTTAGAACCAGGAATCAGGAGGTTTTTCTGACTTTTCACTCCTTATCCTTCTTTTTTTCTATTTTCTCATTGTCAGCCATGTTCAGTCACGACTTAACCTGACAGATCTGGCAGCTGCTGAAAGCCCCTGTGAACAGATTCAGCTCAGAAGCCCTGCAGAAAAACCCAGATTAAGTTTTTGCAGGTTTAGTGGGATAAACTGGCACAGGGCAAAGCATGAGAATTTCTGGCACAACTGAAAAGTAGGTGGTAGCACCACATATCTTGGAGCGGGGGAAGCCAAAGCAAGCAGTGTCAAACAGATCAGCAAAATAGTTACCACCTTGTTCTTTCTCACAGTGGACTGTGCAACTTGACTGGGAGCTTCTTTCCAGGTAGGGAACAATTTAGGTGTACATATATTTGTATATGTACATGTGTGTACATGTGTTCATGGTCAACCATGAATAGCCTTCAAAAACCAACAGTGAGTGGCTTAGAGCAAACCTTTATTTGTGTATCAATGCAGAATTGTAGAGTTATTACTCAGAAGCAAGATAAATGTAGCCCCATTTTTAGGACAGAAATAAACTACCCCCTTGCAACCTAAAACACTATTTTCATATTTCTTTTAAAGTAACAAACCCACAATTGCTGATGTGCGAAAAACAAGCAAATTTAAATGAAAAAGCACACTCTGTTCACCTTTTTTTCTCATTGAACTGTGACAAAACCTGTCATACTAAACTAAAAGATAATGTAGATAGATAAAAACAAACCTTTCCCAAAGACCTCACCTGTATTTTATTTTAAGAATATGGACTAGTAATAGTTTAAGACATTTATATAAAAGGAAACAGCTGAAAAACATCATGACCCTCTTAGTTTTCCATTCATCATGCTCTATCACCACTGGACACAGGCACAATAAACCCAGGCTCTCAGAAAATCCTGTCCCGCGAGAGGTATAAACTTGGGAGCAGCATTACTTGAGTCAACATGCAGAGAGAATTGGAAAACAGCTTCCTACAGTGTTTCTGTTTGAATTCATCACACAGCCAGGAAAATAAGTATACAGAGGGCAAATTCCAAGGCTGTAGCTCTGGTGGACATTCACCCTCTGCTACTTCCTACTCTTTAAGCTGTATACAGTACTTAAAGATCATGTCTTGTGTCTTTCTTAACAAGCTCTGCATCCTCTAGCTTAGAGGGAAAAAAGAAGATGCAGAAAGGCTTTTATTATTATCCTTTTTTTTTTTTTCAGAAGCAAAGCTCATTTACTCAAAGTCTCACACAAAGCCTGCAGTTGAGCAAATTATTTGAGACAGGTTCCCTCCTTAGACAGGTACACTGAGCTGTACAGCATTTTTCCTTTGGGCCTGAAAGGAACTTATTCCTGGCAGTTATAATGACAGAAATGCTGACTTTGTGGAAACAAGAAATGCTCTCTGATTTCTGAAGTTTTAGATAGGAAATCTTTTCATCTTCACAATCCAATCTAACAGTTTTATTTCTTCATTTTAAAGTTGAGCTGTGACAAGCTTGATGTTTTCAAAGCCAGAAAAGACCAACCAATGTCTGTATAAATGTCTATAAATGGGTGAAGGAATAATCCAGTATTTTCAGTGGAGTTCTTTTGCACCAGATATTTGCTGGATAAGACTTACTCCCACCGCCTCACACAGATAAAATTGTGGCACCAGAAACAGCTCAAGGACAGAGGGAGCAGGGGAATGCAAAGCACTCCGTGGCCTTACTCTTCCCTTCTGGCATAATATTAAACATTAATTGGAGTTTTTAGAGCTTGAAGTTTCTGCCAAGATCTGAAGGGAATTTATAGTCCGAGATCCCATTGAAAAAACAACGAACATAGCAGAGAGGGAAATTGTTTCTTGTATGTGTTAGCTGCTAACTTTATTTACACAAAGAACTAAACAAAAGGAACAAATAGACATTGAACAGCATAAAAATTTCTTGGAAAAAAATGGTATCTACATTATAGCAACTAATTCTATTTTGTTGTGATACAAGTGAGAAGTAGTTCAACAAATTCTTAATAAAACCTAAATCAAACTGCTTGAAACTGTTTCTCTACAGGAAACAGAACTGAGAAAACAAAACAAAACATAACTGTACAACCTCCATCCTCCAGCAGTGAAAAAATATTGTGGAAATTCCTTAATTTCTAGTTAATGTCAGCAAGACAAGCATACTTCAATAACTTATTACACAGTTTGTTTACTAGTGCACATCAGTGGTTGGTCATATGTATATGTAATTACCTTTGTCATACAAGTGTTTTTTAAGGTCAAAGCTGAAGCACTCTGAATGCAGCCAATTTTATCTTTCCTACTGAAATAAGGATAACCAAAATGATCATCTAAGACATGAATCACCATCTCTACATCTTTTCCAATCCAAACCAGGAGGGGAGGGAATGAACTTTAGATCAACTGGTCCAGCAAGCTGCTATAAAAAATTGTTCAGCTTCTTATTATGGCAATTTAGAAAATTCTAGTAAGTGGGTGTCATATAAATTTTAATACAAAAAATTAAAAGAGACATACACCTAAACTGTCAGCAAAGAATAAGTTCAAATAATTCTGTTCCATGAAATGTCTTCTACTGTTGCCTCTAAGATGTTCATGAACTGCTCACTCCAAGTTTTCCACGAAATCCCCAGTTTTAAAAATGCTTACTGTTTGAAATGTCTGGCAACTACTAAAAAAAAATGACATTTTTGTGAGAACATGTTATGTTTGACAACACTTGATAGAGAAATTGGAAAAGATTCTAGTTCCACTTCTGTTGTGATTAGAACCGTTTAGTATTTTTCAGATGAAAATTTTTACTATCAACAGACAAAGCTGAAGTTGGAAACAGGTTTCACAAAACTGGAATTCATTACTTCCAGGCAACCTACACGAGTCTCTACTGAGCTCAGACTCCTTAAATTTCAGCTCAAGCCAGGAGTGTGAAGCATTTATCACGGCACGAAGATTAATCTAGAGCTCAGGACTGCCTGGACAGCACATTTAAATGGTCTGGGAGTTCCTGGGGTAACATTACATAGGCAGTCATGGACATAGTGTTTGTTAAAAAAATCTAACCAGCCTTCTGGGATCTTGGCATAGGACTAATGAGTGGGATTGAACTCTTGAACAGGATGTCTGGTTGCTGTCCAGATGGCAATGAGAGTCTCTCTTGCAAGAATCTTTGACTAGATTGTGTGAGACTCCCTGAACCACTGCTTTCCTGAATTCTGGAAATCCAGCTGGTCCATGGTCCTAAATGACCACTTCAGCACATGCTGAATCCACTGCCACAGATCGTTGTAACTACAGACAAAAACTTTTCTATTTGACCATTTTTGCATCTGCAAGAAGAGTTTCTACTGACCATTTAGAAGCATCTTATCTATGTACATATGCTTAATTTTGCAACACGAACCTCTAGTGGAGCCTGTGGGAGGAAAGGTCCAGTTGGCCACCTGGGATGTTAAAAATGTTCAATCACAAGAATAGACTCAGGAAGGGCAGGAACTATCTGGAAAGACTCTTCAGGTCGTTCTGACTTTCCCACCTAGAGAGAAGCTCTTGCAACAATTAATCAAATATTTTGCTGAGAAGGTGTCTATTTGCGCCATCACCCTGTTCCCAGTCAGTTCCTCGTCTCAAACCAGCAATTATCTCACCTGTGCTCATGAGAAGCCCCAGAGTTCTCGAGCCAAGCAATGAGTTCATGATTGAAGTATGCTGGTCCTGCACACAGACACAGCCTTGACATTTGAGTACTTTGTTATTACCAAAAGACAAACCTGAGTTTCACACTTAAAAGTTCGATAGCTCTTGCCACAGAAAAAATTCCATTGTCTTATGATTTTTACTGACTTCAAACTGTTTTGTACTTCCATTTGTACTGTTTCTATGCCCTAAATGGGCTATACAAACCAAAAGGCTCTGCAACTACTTCTGTTATTTGATTCATGACTAACAGTTTAAAATTCTCTAAACAACTCAAGGATTGGGTATTTCTAATTAAGAATCTCTGCTTGTGGTGTACTAGAAGTGATTTAAAAAGGGATAGGACATAACAGGGGCTGGAGGACATATTAACACCTCTCAGAAATTCTCTGAACTTTGCCTGGGATTTCTTTTTGTGCTTGCAATAAGAAAAAGTAAATAGGAAATGCAAACTTAAGAAAAATGTTAATAACATTGAAGTAGTTGAAACACTTGTCTCTGTCATGCATGCCCCACCAATCTAACAGAAACTAATTTTTTCAAAGTGTACATGTACTTGCTCCATTGAGCAGTAAGTTAAAATGCACCAGCAGTTGCACTGTTTCATGAGGTAGGTTAGGGCAGAGTTGTCGTAGATCCTTTATATTAAACATTCCTTTGACTGTTACCTGTGTACTGAATATAGTCTGATGAATTCCACAAAAGTCCTTTTGAATGGCTAAGACTGCTCTGCCTCTGATTGTAATTTTTGCTTGTCAATATAGGAAGATCAGAAGTACATTCACCATCTTTACCTCCTGCAAAACACGGTGGTGATACAGAACAGTAAGATCCCAGTAGATGATGAACTTGCCTCCCATTTATTCTCCTGTTGCTGACCCAAAGCATAATACAGCCTCAGGTTTGGGAATTGTGTCATTTAAACAGGATTTACAGGAATGATTATCAGAGTTGTCAGAAAGCAAGCTGTAATGTGGGTTTGGCTGCAGTGACTGGGATGCTTTAAAGATGGAGTTCACTTGCCCAGATAGACTTTTGGCCTGACCCAGAGTGACCCAGTGACACAGCCCTTCAAAACCTGTTCTTCCCCAGTACTGCTCTTCCCTGCCCCCCTCTCCTTACACATTATCTTAGAAGCCAGAGCTCTGATTGAGGATTTAGGCAAGATCAAGCATCTGCCCAAAGAGATTCAAACTCAGATTTCCTGCCTTCCAGGAGACTTCCACAAATGTTTGGGTAGAGATACTAGGTAGTTCCCATGCAGCTGAGATTATACTAGTACAGAGACAGATAATCAATTGGGATCTGAAGGAATGCCAGCTACAAGGCTGTGACTAAGGCAATGTGGCACGGAAGAGATATGGCCTCTACTGGCTGCTCCAGACACTAGGGAAAAAATAGTGTAATCACCAGTTTCAAAATGTATCCTATTTGATTTCTGGAAGGAAAGTTTTGGCTCCTTTCTTTAGGTTGTGAATTACAAGTGGAGGCACAGATAAATTAGATGTCTTAGGGACACAGCTCAGGATGTTTCCCTGCCTTTAGCAATTCCCATAGCCTGGCCTGGATGGCTCCTCTCTGTCCTGGGGTAACTAGCTATACCAGCTACTATGTAGGGAGTAAAGGCATCTGCTGGCATTCCCCAAATGCCAAGGGTCTGCATGGTCCCAGGGACATACTACACAAACCGCCACCAGTTGGAAAACTGTGCAAGACGGTTCAGCCATCTGCAAGTTTACACAGCTTTATATAAAACTCTCTCAAAACATAAACGCCATGATGAGGTGGGAAATCATAGGATCACTTTTTTACAGACCTTCTAATTTCAGCTGTGGCCCTGTAAGGACCAGGTACACCTGCACAGCAGTGGAGGCAATGTGCTTGCTGTTAGATAGCATGCTGGCAAGGCAGTGCTGCTTCAAACCTTCCTGTAGATCCAGTCCTCCACATTCAGGTAGCAACAGCTGCTACCAGAGAAAAAGAAGTGGAAGCTGCGCATTTCTCAGGCTCTAGGACTTTAAAGTCAGAGCTGCAGGACACAGCAAGGGAAGAGCAGTCCTGCTGCTTGTGATCAAAGAGCATTTAATCTTTTCTCCAGCTGACTGCATGCTCTCCCTTCTCCCCTCCTCCCTTTGACTAATTTCATTCCCAAACCCAAAAGAGAATCTGAAATAGAAGTCTTTATGTATTTACACTGAGCATGTTCACATGGCTCTCTCTCTCAAACATTTAAGGTTGCATTAAAAAGAATCCTGTCTTTTAGGAACATTCACAGTCAGAAAAAGAAGAAGAAAAAAAACAACAGAAAGCAAATAACAGAGATAAACTGATAAACTTACATTGAAACCCCTGTCACATTGTTTATTCACCCAGCAGTACACAGGAGGTCACATACTCAAACACATATTATCACCCTTAAGTCATAGTAGTTAAATAAACACTAGTTCAGTTCAGCCAGATCTTAATTTCCCATACTTTACATACATTAATAACCATTTTCAGATTGCGATGGGTTTCCCATGCAATAGAAGATGGGCTAAAATGACATTCTCACTGGCTGCTCAGTTTGCATTTCCTATAGTATTCTGCAGTCTTCCTTGAGATAGCAAGAAATCGCTAGTCTCGTTAAAATGAAGGCAAATTTATTATTAGTTCTAACAGACATTTATTCATGTGCAAATGACAGGATAATAGAACTGTTGTTTGACAGCTTGCTGAGAAAATTGTAGCTTTCATCATCTCAGATGATAAATTTTTCCTAAAATAAAATGAACATTCATGGAAGAAATTGGAATTAGGGGTTTAGACAGAGAAAAGAATATGACAACTATTCTACTTGACTGAATCAGTTTCTGTGATCTCACAAGAGGGAAAAATACTTTGGTTCAGAACAAGACAAACTTAGATATCACTTAGCAAGCTAAATATTAGAAGTGGGTAAAATATTTGCAGCATTTAAAAGGAAACGTAGTAAACTCACTTTCAGATTTTTAAAGCTCATTAGTTTATTGAATACAAGCAATTTTATACTTTTTCTGTTGTCCTCATGTTTCAGAAGTCTCAACAAATGTGATTTTTTTTTTGGCAGCTTGATTGCAAAAGCCTATTAAGGCTGCTAAGCAACATCTAGTATTTGTTACAGGATTTTGAGTCTTGGATCTGAGGTGGAATACTTTTCTTTTGTAAAAGAAGTTATATAGGTGGATTTAAATATTTTAAATATAGAGAACAAGGAAATTCCAAGACCTCCCAGAGGATTTGAAAAATAAAGTGCTAATCATCATGGGAAGAACAAGATTTTCTTTGTGGAAAGAATATTACTGGAAAATTCTCTTTTCACATGTCAGTCTTGGCATGGGGAATAGAAAACATAAGCATTTTTACAGCTGCCAAAAATGAATTTAAGGCTGAAGTGGTTTGTTCACAGAAAAAAAAAAAAGTAAAAAAGATTAATTTGACCTTAAGTAAATCATTCCATACAAACACAAATAGTTATTTTGCATATAAATTGAATAAACTATGAAAAATAACAGTTCCTACAAGTACTCCACATCAATATCAATTCAATGTACTCAACTTTCTACTCTTGAAAGATGAGAAAAAGAAGACACTTTCTGAAGAGTAGCTCAGGATCCTAAAAAGAAAAAAAAAACAAAGAAACAAACAAACAAAAAAGACTTTATACCTAGGTTCATGTTAGGAAAATGACAACATTATGATAACCTTTATTTTTCCCAGGCTTTATCTCCATATGCTAATCTATGGGTAAACAGGAAGTTAAGACATTTCCAAAACTTGTCAGAAATCTAGAACTTCTTTGAGATTTCTTAAGACATTTCTGTAATCATCAAATAATTAATCCAAAGAAGAACATTAAGCATTATTTTATTTTAGAATGTTTATTTTAATCCATATCAATTAAGCAACAATTGTTGATGTGTGACATTAGTATTTCTCAAAACTTCAGGCCAAGACTAGGACCCTCAAGTCCATGTTCAATGTCTGTCTTCTCCTTTTTATGACTTTCTCAGTTCTCTCAGGGATTACATTTTGTCATGGACCCTGCTCTGGAATCATAACTGCTCTGATCCAGAAACCAAGCAGAGCAGGACACAGGGCATAACGAGGGTGGTGTTTACCCTGCAGATCTATTATACCTACACAAAGATAATCAGACCTTTCAGAAAACACAGTCACTGCTCTTTCATTTTGAAACACAAATAGGAGGCACCTGCTGCTATTTCAGTAATCTGGTAAAGAGTCTAAATGATATTTAGACCTGCTCCATCTAAATGAGATTAAGTTTCCATCATATTCTCCCCATTTGACATCTGGACAAGGCTCAAATGCTCCCAAAGGAGAGAGGTTAGCTGAAACAACACCTCTGTGACATTTTGCAACTGTTGCTGAATTTCAGATTTTTGTTTTACTTCAGAACTGGAAAGAAGTTGAAATTTCGGGTTCCCATGGAATAAATTCTCAGAATGATGACTCAGAAATGATAGAGACCTTTCTTAGGGAGTGACTTTACCTATACTTTCAATGCTTTTCTACATTGGGGAAGCAGTTAACAATCCAGGAAAGGGGACGGGAAAAAAAGACAAAATAGACTTGAAGAAAAATGTCATACTGAACAAGTAGGTGAATTCAGAGGTAATGAATTGATGGGACAATTCTCACAGAAAGCAAAAAATATTCCCCTCACTCTGCTCCCCACCCCCTCCCAAACACTGGAATTACTCTTCCTATTTGGGAGTACAAACAGTTCATTCGCGTATTAATTTTGTCTTTTCCCCTATTGGGTTTGCTAACTGAGAATGTTCTCCATTTCAAACAGTGGATATTTCTTCAACCTTTTAATTATTTCTGACTTGCAGATGGTCTATTATAGAGTCCAATTTCAGTAACTGCTAATGTTTAAAATTCAGTGCTAAAATGGATGCTGTTCATCACTCCAAGGGGCTCAGTGAAATACTGCATATATTTGTTTGTTTACTTAAAATATTAAAAAATCCACCCAGCTGTCTTTCTAAATCTATCTTTAAACTGAGGCATTTCAATTTTAGGACATCTCAGTCATTGTTAAATCTCTTTCCAAGGTGTGAGAGGGTATACTTCCTTTTTCTTGCCTTAGACTTGACAATCCAGTCAAAGCCAGCCCTAGAGAGAGCTACTGCTGCAGCTACAGATTTAACTATGGATAACTGGTCTCTGTGCAATAAACAGCCTGGAGGCACAAGGTCAGTACTTTCTTCATCCTTGAGTAGGCAGGAGCCTTCACCTTGAATCAACTTGAGAGCTGTCTGCGCTGGTGCCAGGTGACGATACAGCACTGCCATCAGCATCACAGCAGTGCTTTGAGACTGCTGAATTCTACACAGAAAGACCATGAAACACAGCTTCTCTCCTAAATAACTTTGGAGGACAAACAAACAAGTCTAAACACAAAGGGGGAAGGCAGCAGCTGAAGGCTGTGACTGTCCCTGGCTATGAACTTATTCACCCATTAACTGGAGTTCAGCTCAGGCAAGAGATACTTGTGTGCAGAACTGACTTCTCCAGGTGTCATGGCACATCACTCTTGAATGTGCCACTGTCCTAGTTACAAGCTGTGGTAAATCAGAACGTGGTTTTAAAAGAAGACTGAAAGTTCAAGCAACCAAATGGAGACATGCTCAAAAGTGCAACATTTTAATTCTCCAAGTCAAATGACAAACGACTCTCAACAGTAAATGTTATTATAAGTAGGCCACTGTTCAAAAAAGCTTATTCAAATCAACGAGACATGGCTCCAAAAATATTTAACCTCAAAAGCTCATAAACAAGTCGGCTCAACTACAATTTATTTTCTTCAAACAGAAACTAGGGAAGAGTTTAAGAAAGACACATACAGATAACACTGAAGTAAAGATTGCAACCTCTTTGACTTAGCAATAGACGGAAGTATTAGATCAATTTGAGTTATTTTTTGCTCAAAAATAATATTTGTCTCAGAAACTATCAGTAAGAATAACAAGAGAAGAAAGCAATACATATAGTAGCAGGAGGAAGGGAGGGAGGTGGAAAAATTCACCAGACTCATAAGTCTGAAACAGCACATTTATAATGGAATTTATTTCAAAGTGAGAGATGAAGCTACAACTGGCTGTCTAAGACTTTAAAATTAATTAACTCACATGATGAGCATCTCCATTTCAGAAAGCGGAAAAATAAAGCAGAAAGAGACATTAAGGGTTTAAAAAAAAGTGCCCTGTGTCCTTACCAGGCTATTTACTGGGAAATAATAAATAACAGAAGTTAAAGCATATTTTACTTCACTTTGATAGCACACCTGAAGCACTATCACCTCAAAATCATGGTTGATTCATCACAGCATTAAAAGAACCTCATGGAAGCAATTATTTGAGTGGTCCGTTTCTGCCAGTCCAGGTCTCCAATCACAGAAGGTTGTTTTCTGGTGCAAAAAGCACTGTACATCCTTCCCTTTGCTTTCTAGGTATCCACAAAGACTATCTTTAGCTATTTAACCAGAAATACCACCACAATTAAGGATTTGAAGACACAGCATTGACATAACTGCTGGATAAAATCTGGAGAAATCAATAGCAGTCCTGGGAGGAAGCTGCTTGAATTGATACAGTTCCTCAGTATAGGGCAGATTGCATCTTTCTCTTTTTTTCTTCCTTCCCCCTAGGAGAATGAAATACTGGTTTTGAGTTCATATTATCAAAAAATAAGATCTGAACACTCACGCTAAATTCATTGGGGCTGACATTTTGGGTCCATTAATCTGATCACAAAATTGCCTTTTACACCGGACAATATATAATAATGTTTACTCAGAAAGTAAACCTTTACTCACATTGTTATTCACCAGCCCTTAAATTAGCTAGTACCTGAGATTATATAAAATATTTTAGATATTTTCAATTTTCATGAAACTTACTGCTATATAGTTGAATTCTGCAAGTTGTATGTGAAGTGTTACAACTGAATGCAATATGACTATCAAAAACAAATCAGTGAAAACCACAAAGATGGGTTATTCTAAAAGAATGTTGTAGGCATACAGTATTATTTCAATTAAGTAAAGATAGATCATTTTTTTCACATATTTGCAGTATACCTGCAGAAAACTGGTGATCAATTTTGTTTATGACCTAGAAAACTTTTCATATGGAGTAAGCAAATTACTCATTAAGAATATTCTGGTTAAATAGGTTAGAAGGTAGTTCATAAACCCCTTGAACATTCCTGATGCTTTCTCCTAACAGAGCAGTTACTCTGCTGCCTCATACATTTATCTGTGAGTAGATGCATTTTGGTATAGGCAGGTTCATCTGTCACTCAGTGTCAATATGCCACTTCGCTGATATATGAGTAGCAGCAGAAAACCAACAACTGAAGTTTTCTTGCTGAGCCACACACATCAAATGCTGTTTGATAAGAATTATCAGCACAAGGAGTAGACAGAAAACAAGATAGCCATATACTTACTTCTTTTTTTCCAGATTGTGACGACTAGACCCTTCTAAAATGTTCACAAAACAAGGAAGGTATTTTTCCTTGTTAGTTTAACATTCACACCTCTGGCAAACTAGAGGCATTATTCTAGATCTCACATAGTTTGTTTTCCATTTCAGTGAGGGTTTTACACCGAACCTAAAGTCATCCCTCCTGAAAGCTGTTGTAATGCCCAGGTATCAGGTACATTTACTGTACAGCCACATCCTCGTAAGATTTGTTCTCTACATAAAATCCACAAAGTTTCTTTCACCTAACGAAGCATCATCATTCCCTCCATTTTCCAGCATACATCTGCATAGTGCAGATAAAAGTCTGAATATCTCTTCGATCCCTAAATGTATTAATATAACCTCAAAGCTGATATTTGCTAATGAGGGTAAGAGTTGTGTCTTTGTATGTGAAACCATAAAAGACAACTTAGTAGAAATTCTTCTGAAAACCCTTTCAAGGTTGAATGATCTAGATTATAGAAGATCCTTAAGGCACAAGCCCCCAAGTAGAAGTAACTCCTGTAGCCTCCTGCTACACTGCAGGTCTATCAGATCAGAGTAGGAGAACTGCTGGATCCATATTTTCAGGGTTTCCCTGCCTTGTTCTACAAAAGTTGAGGCTGATCCACCGTGTGGAGGCAACCCTTTAGGTAGAATTAACTTGGCTAAATCAAATGTTTACAAGAAGGTATCCTTGACAGTGGAATGAATAAGTCATAACACCTAACTCACTGCAGCAGTTTTATCACTTCAGAAAGAGCATGTCCCTGGTCTTCTAGAGAAGGGTCTTCCTCATCCTTAGCTCTAGAAGACAACTCTGGAAGTCTGACTGACAGCGGTGTGGCATGCCATGGACAACAGTGCTTGCCTTAAATATCCTAGGCTGGATATCTTTTTCCTTATTCTAGGTGCAGTGGATCCAGAGATCCTCCCCAGAAGTCTAAGATCATGGAAAACACTGGTCATATGTCTAAAAGCAGTTTCCACAGATATAAAGCTAACTCTGGACAGAACTATTAAAGAAAACTGGGGAAGGGAAAGCAGGGTAACTAGATAGAAAATTAAGTCCGGTTATACATTAGGAACTGGTTAAAAGCCAGAGAAAAGAAAATAACAATTTTGTCATGGGAAAATACTGCCAGTAAACATAGCTGTGAATAGACATTCAGATCAACATTGGTCTTGTTCAGTTCTGTGAAGTAAACAGAGGACACACACGAGGCAGGGAAAAATATACGAACCTGATGACAGAGGTCACAGTAGGGTTATGAAGAAAGCCAAAATAAACACGGCAGTGAAAATTTAAGACAAGGGAATAAAGAGTGGTAAGGAGAAAAAACAAGCCAAATACAGATAATTTCCAATCAACATTTCACATTTCACTGCAAGGACTTGCACACTGTCACTCAGGGAGTGAGCTTAGTGCATAGCAGTCAAAAATAGGCATTGTTAAGAAGGGGAAAATGAAGTGAAAATGTACTGTCATTTACATAAAATCATGATACTCAACACTACTTGAATATTATATTCAGTTCATTACTTCAAGTCCAAATTAAAATAAGGTCTAGGGAAAGGGAGATCTTGGCGTTGTTGACTCACAGGTCCAGAGTTCCTGTTGGAATACTCTCATTCACAGGAAGCCTATAACAATACGTAATATTTTCTCAGATAAAGACATTCATTAACTTTCTCCACTCACCTTCTTCTCACCTATTAAAATGTTAGAATCTTCTAACACAGCAGGAATGTAACAAACAATGAAACCAGTGTCAAAGTTGCACAGTAAAACAACGAAAGACAACGTCTCTGTCTGAACTGGACAAATATTTCAGTATGTTTATTCATAAAACAGAAAATTAAATTTTCTTTGGCTGACTTTGTAACTACTTTCATTGCATGATCAGGCACATCAATATATGGATATAAATGTTTATAGAAAGAATAATTTCAAACAATTTAAGCACTTGAAAGGGGAAACCCCCCCCCCAAATATTTCTAATTCAGAAACACGAATTACACACTTTGAGGACTCTGATAATTTGAAAAAGGCATTGGCTGAAGAGAAAAATAAGCAACATTATCTGATAATTCCTTTATCCAGTATCTGGACACTAGGTGAATATTTTAGTTCTGAGATTCTTCTTTAAAGAGATTTTTTCATAAATTTCTTCCCATACTTGGGGGAAGCAGGGAGACAGTGGGGAAAACATCAGGAAACTCACTTAACTCAGCTGTCACATCTGGGGAAGGGGAAAAGATATAAACCCAAATAAAAACAAATAAAACCCACCATAGTCAAAATGACAAAAACCCAATCCTTTGTATTTTACTTAAGTCTGCTCAAAACACACTTGTGACTATATGTTCTTATCCCAGTAGGATGCCGGAATCTACTGAATAGCCCAGTTTTTGCTTAGTGTATCACACACTTGAGTTAATTTATGTCTTCAAACACACCAGCATTGTTTCTGGTGGACATGCTAGAGGGAGCAGGCTTCGAGAGCCTGCAGAAATTACCCTACATCCTACCCTTACTCAGGGGTAAGATATTTGATTACTCATTGTGCTGAGAGTAGGAGGGAAAGAACAAGTCAAAATATGTGTATTCACTTGGGAGAAGATGGCTTGGTGTCAACAGTCATCATTCCAGGAGATGGGCAGCACAGTTCATCCTTCAATAGGGGGTGGAATTAAGTCCAGTGACCAAGCTGAATAAAACTTGCTTCCCTCTTATTTCCTCTGTCTCCTGTTTAGTATCATTAAACTTTCATAAAACTGCTCTGTCTCACTTCTAAAAAGGTTTTGTTTAACTGTAAACCTGAATTTCATACTTAGAAAACAGATGGGGAAAAAAAAAAAATCCCTAAATCAGTATTACTTGTTTTCTTCTTTTTTACCTGATTAATGACTAAGTACAGCTCTTTTCATGACCCTTCTAATCAGCAGCTGCTTTGTGACTCCCATTGCTGGCTTCAAACAAGCCTCATTAACTCCTAATTAATTTCAGATAACATAATCCCTTCCACTTTTTCCTGGATGAGACGGGGGTCATGACAGAGAAACCAACTGTCATTCAACTGCCACCACCTCTCAAAAGCAAAGAGTAGATGGGCTGTGTCAGGGGGCTGCTCCAAGAGCTGAGCCTAAGACACGGGTCTGAAGCCTCAAGTGAGGGGAAGCAGGAACTGAACTATGACCATGGACATATCTGAGCCGTGTAATAATACCCACGGTTGTTAAACTTTTAGTATGGGAAACAGTGTAGCTTACTGTCCCTCTTTTCTAGCCAAAAAGGAGAGTTTAAGAGAACACACAGATACCCCAGAGACCCTGAAGAACAGCTGCCTCTGCTCTAAAAGGAAAGCTAAGCAAAAGTGTTGGCAGAGTTAAAGTGGCTTCCAGCTCACAAGGAAGAGCACATACACTAAATTCTTGTCTCAGTGACTTGAGGAGGTCAGTCACAGAGTAGCTCTCCAGATTAACAAAGCTCTTCTTAAAGAGACAGAAGTGCGCTGCTGCATGACCAGTGGGAGAGCAGAGTTGGGTTTTTTACTCACTGCTGGTGTGTAAATAGACTTGCACTGTTACTTTGCTTAAAATTGAGAAACAAATGTAAAATTTTTCACTAATGTGACTGTGGCACTTACTGTGTAGGGTCACTGGAAAGCCTCATCAGCCTGCAGTGAGAAGCAAAGTTATCCATGAAAGCACCAAATTCTTATGACCACCGACTTCCATGTCACCTTGAGCAGCTTTGCATAAACCTCCATTGGGCACAGCTATCTCTGAGTTGGTCTTACCTCTAACTGGCCTAAAATCTTCCCTTTGATTACAATGCAAAAATGTAAATAACCAAAACGTAACAATGTATTTTTTTAATTGAAGACATTATATTTTCTAACACTATGGTAGCACCACAAGTGATGCATGTGTTTTCTAATCCCAAATGAAAAGTATACACCTTTAATGATTTTGAGAAGGATGTTTTTGAAGACATTAGTGCGCCACTTAGCAGCTGTTCCCAATGACAGCATCCCTTACTTTTTAGACTAAACCTTGAGGCTCCCTCATGGCAAAAAGTTAACTCAAATTTTCTCATACTTAGTACCTGACCCATTGTATTAGGTTTTTTTTTTTCTAAAATATGTTTGCCACTGAAGATCTGCTGGTCCTGGTCTGGAAAAGGTGGAACAAGTGTATTGGTCTAAATGCATGCTAGATACATGAAGTTCTCAGATCCATTATGTACAATTCTATAATGCATTCTGATGCTGAATTAATCTTATAACACTTTAAAAATAAAAGTAACGGGTGCAGGTCTAATTAATGGAATCTTAGTTGATTTTTAACTAATCAGTGAAATACCTTCAGGAAAACGTACTGTGATTAACTTTCCTCTCTTCCTTTGTGAGCCAGGGGCAAAAAAACCTAAAGCAAAGAGAGTGTAAAACCGCTACTGTTTTGTTAAACACAGTTGTTGACTGTTTGCCTAGAAGAAAGCTTCAAGACAGCAGATCACTTTTACTGAGGACAGCAGGAGAGCAGCCAGATGTTCATCCTAACTATGCATGGGTTTTCAATGGATTTGTATCAAATATGAGAAATCTGAAGTGCCATTGCTGTAAGCAAAATTTCAGTTATGAGAGCTGCTAAGTCTCTCTGTAAAAATGATGTGTTTATTTACAGCAAGACTTAAAATATTCTCTTCTACACTCTTTCAACTTTAAAAAAAGTTGCCTGAGATACAGTGGTATAAAGAGCCTTACACTTCAAAGGTATAAATGAAAAATAACCCAACAAAAATCCTCAAGAACAAAGAATCAGGTCTCAGTGCTGGATAGTGATTTTTAAATTAATCCACTGTAATCTTAAATAGAAAATGTATAGGAAACGTCCCTTAAAGTAGCTCTGAAGTCTTCCAGCCTTTCGTCCACGAGAACTCGTCCCATGTAAAAATGCACGATTCTAATGACCCAACTCCTGATATGTTTGATGTGTTTTAGATTGAAATCACATAATCATGGAATAGTTTGGGTTGGAAGGGACCTGTAAAGGTCATCTAGACCAATCCTCCCTGCAATGAGCAGTGAATCTCATAAGTACAAACCATGCTCTTTAAAAGCAGAGCAAATTACTCTGCAGAAGTAAAACAATAAAACTTTTCATAAAAAATAAAGCTATGGCACCTAAGTACCCTAAGCACTCACCCTCCCACATTCCAAACTTCAATGAAAACTAGTAATAGAGTCTACGAGCAACTTCAGAGCTCCAGAAAATAGCACGGGCCAAAGTCTCTTCTTGCTTTCATCACAGAAAACCCACAGACGCCCAGGTACTCACACCCCGTGGAAAGTCAGTGCAGCTTTTCAGGATAAACATCACCTAACTCAATGCATTAAGGCAATAAACAAAGAAGGCTCATGTTTCAGTAAACACTTGCTGGTTACTCCACACCATGCACTTACGTATGTTCTCCTACAGACTCAAGAGGTTTGCTGGTTATTAATAAAAGCATATATGCCCTGAGGCTGCAAAGTTGGGACTTTTTAGGAGGCTTTTAGTGTAAATTTAGCTCTGCAGATCTGTACCTTAAACTGCTTACATAAGCAGTAGAAATCGGTCAAAGGACATAAATTAGAGAGTAGGTCATACAAAATATAGGACATGATGTAGCATACTGATACCTTCTTTCAACAAGAAGTTAATCATACTGTGATCTGAAGGACCAGATTACAGACCTAAAAAATTAGGCAGTAATGAGATTATCTTCTGTAAAGCAAACCACAGCAGCAGGAGTGATACCACACCAGCAGCTAACATGCAACTTTGTCATTCCGACATTTAAAACTGATAGACACCCTGCCAGGACAAAATAGTATGAAAGCCCCTGCACTTTAGAGGTCCTTACTGGGTAACTGAGACATGAGAATTCTGATTAAATCTCAAGGCTTTACTTGAGCACCTTTTTTTTTTTTTTTTAACCTGGTTTTAAGCTCCGTGTCCTCTTACCTACACAATTCAGTTTGGGGTAGTTCTGTTTCTTCTCCCACACGAGAGCAGAAAGAGAGGGAAAACAGTGATCATTATGCAGGTGGCAGGCTTTTTGAAGTGTAACATTCTGTCCCCAAACACTTCGGCTGACTACTCTCGTCCTAATAAACTCTGACCTCTGAAGGTCAATAGCTGCTTATTAACTCAGACAAGCTTTAAAGAGCTCCTGCTGTGCTCTAGGTAAAAGCTACTGAATCCTCTACACCCGGGCCTCTCTTCTGGTACCAAGTGATGGCATTAACAGAGATTAACAATTATATGCTTGCTTGTACCCCACAGTCGCAGCCTGGGCTAAGGAGTCGGGCCAGCTCACGACAGCTGCATTGGAATGAAGGGATGTGCTCTGCACTGCCTGTAAAAGCTGCTGCTCTCCAGTGACCCGCACAACCTGTTCTGCCTTCCCCAAGCAGGGCAGGGCAGGACAGGGCAGGGCAGGGCAGGGCAGGGGCAGCGTGAAGCCTGGTAACTTGGCCACGTTTCAGCAGACTTTTATTAGGAAAAAAAAAGAGGTTCCTCATTGCAATGTCCCCAAAACTTAAAATTCCTGCACCAAATCGTGAAAGGAACGTATCATATCAAAAATCAGTATCAGTATTTACAGGAGACCATAACAGCAGTGGGGAGCATTACATCACACCAGCCAAGGACCACAGACTTAGGTAAGGGCTGGATAATGTGGTTTTTGGGTGGGCTGGCTGTAACTCCCCTATCACACTAGTGTGGAAAAAAAATCCTAACTCAGTGCATAGCATAGATAGCTGTACATAACCTGCATGCCAGTCCAGTGCATGACGGACACGTCGGGCACAGCACATGTTATCTGCTTCTCTAAAATTCAGGGTGATAGCCAACCAGGCCCGTGCTTTCAGGAAGGGGAAGACCTGAAAGTGTCTCCAAAGTATTCACCACCTCTTGAAAATGCAGACCAGCAGGGAAGAGGTTCTCATTTCCCTGTATAGCCTGGCCATCTGAACTGTCACCAGTCAGGGGACAGCCAAGGCATACAGCAGCTGGATTGCAATGGGAGTCTGAGCAGCTGACCTTCAAATCTAGCTTCAAGAGGTTTGCATCGCCAGTACGTATATCCCGTTTTTCTGCAAGTATCAGCTGCTCTGAGGCCTGAGAGCTGTGTTGCACTGTACAGATGCTTCTTATCTTGTTCCTAACATATATGGTGCTGTGATATACAAAGAGTCAGAGAGCATACAATATTTCAGTCAGGCCTGGGACCATTTTGATAGCATGCAAGGTGGCAAATAGCATGAGGCAGGCTGGAATGCTAGAGTTTCCAGTACTTTCTCGTCTTGCCTGAAGTACAGGTATGGCCCCAAACTTGGGATTCTCCCATTTCATTTGGTTTTGCCTTGCTGCAGGTCTTGCAGACTAAAATTCATCTCGGAAGATTCCTGATATCTAGACAAGAAATTTTACTTAATGTGTTAGGAATTTGACCCTATATAACCTGACAATGTTACAATTAAAATTGTTAGATAACTAGTTCTTCATGAAACAGACAAAACACCTGACTAAGCCTGACCCTTTCTGTGAGCTCTTCAAAGAAAAGGTGCCATAGACGGGGATCTTCCTTCCTATGATTTGAACCCATTAGCAAAATTTATCACAGAACAAAATCACAGAGCATGTTGAGCTGGAAGGGACCTACAAGGATCATTGAGTCCTACTCCTGGCCCTGCACCCATTCCCAAGAGTCACACCATGTGCCTGAGAGTATCATCAATGCTTCTTGAACTCTGTCAGGCTTGGTGCTGTGACCACTGGGGAGCCTGTTCCAGCATCCAGCAACCCTCTGGATGAAGACCCTCTTTCTAATATCCAGCCTAAATCTCCCCCGACACAACTTCAGGCCATTCCCTTGGGTCCTGTCACTTGTCCTCACAGAGAAGAGATCAGTGCCTGCCCCTCCTCTTCACCTTGAGGAAGGTGAAACTGCAATGAGTCTCCACAGTCTCCTCCAGGCTGAACAGACCAAGTGCCCTCAGGCGCTCCTCATACAGCTTCCCCTCAAGGCCCTTCACCATCTTTGTTGCCCTCCTTTGGACACTCTCTAATAGCTTAATACCATTCTTATATTGTGGTGCCCAAAACTGCCACAATATTCAAGGTGAGGCTGCCCCAGCGCAGAGCAGAGCAGGACAATCCCCTCCCTCGACCAACTGGCGATGCTTTGCCTGATGCTGTGCATCACAGGCTTGTTGAACTGACTCATAACAGCTTTTATTTATTAGAATTATTTGTTGCATTCAGCCTTCTTTAATTGCAAAACACCAGTTCTAAACCAGATGATCACTCCAGCCTTCCTTTGCCAGAAAATCTCCAGGGAGTCTGTATGTTCTTTGAAGGGTACTGGACATATCACCACAACTAAGCCCTTGATAATATTGAGCAGAATGGGAGTACATTCTGTATTTTGCAGACAATGCAAATATTTATTGATACAACACTTGCTTCCTTCTCATGCCAGATAAAACCAGCATCATGCTTCTGAGTCATATAACATCCTAAGTCCCATGATTCCCCATCTCTGATTCCCTGTCTCCTTTTCGAGGAACCTTTCAGAACCACCCATCATGTATTTGCTCACACTTCTCCCTCGAAATTGCAAGGTGCTGTACCTGTGTCAGGGCAACCACTGGCATCAACAAAGGCTGGCAGGGGAAGGGATCAAGAGCAGCCCCAGTGAGAAGGACTCGGGGTGCTGGTGACTGAAAAGCTGGACATGACCCAGCAACGTGCCCTTGCAGCCCAGAAAACCAATCATATTCTGGGCTGCAGCAAAAGCAGTGTGGCCATCAGGTTGAGAGAGGTGATTCTGCTTCTCCACTCTGGTGAGAACCCACCTGGAGTGCTGCATCCAGCTCTGGAGTCCTCAGCACAAGAAAGGTCCACAGGAGTGCCACAGAAATGATGAGAGGGCTGGACAAGAAACACTTGGACAATGCTCTCAGGCACATGGTGTGACCCTTGGTGTGGTTCTGTGCAGGGCCAGGAGTTGGACTTCAATGGTCCTTGTGGGTCCCTTCCAATGCGGGATATTCTATGATTCTATAATAGATATAAGGAAGAAATTTTTTACAATGAAACTGGTGATGCCCTGGAGCAGGTTGCCCAGAGAAGCTGTACATGCCCCATCTGTGGAAACATTCAAGATTGGGTTGTAAGGGGCTTTGAGCAACCTGACCTAGTTGCAGATGTGTCTGCTTATTGCAGGAAGGTTGGAATTGATGACTTTTAAAGGTTCCTTCCAACCAAACCATTCGGTGATTCTATGATTCTAAATTCTATTCTTATTTCTGATTATATCCTGAGTTTATCAAGACTGAAGGACTAGCTTAGCAGTAAAACCAGTCTGCTTGCTTCTAGCTTGCTACTGAAATTGTAGGTAGGCTAACTCCTCATTCTGTTCAAAACACCCTGTAAAAGCTCATTTGATGTCTCTGTTGGGTCAGATATCAGATCAATTTTCTGAGCATGATTATTCCAAATCATTTGGCTTTTCACTATGTAATTTAATTTACGTGTGTATTTGCGAAAGTGTGATGCAAGGGAGTAGCAAAAGCTCTACTAATCTCAAAATGTGACATCTAATGTGCCTCCTTTATCCACTGGCCAATTACTCATTCACAGAAGGGAACTGGGCTGAACAAATGGGCCATGTTGGCAGTTACTCAGCTCTTTGATGATTTTCCAGGATCTTACAGATGGTTTGATTTTTTTCCATTCCAGAATTTTTCTCTTAATTGATGTTAAACTGACAAGGTAATAATTTCACAAATTCCCTTTCTTTATTATCTGCTCTTTTCTTACTCTTTCATACTTCACAAGTTTTGTACACTTGCTAAAAGACATGCAGTTACAGCTCTGAGAATGGAAACTTAGAGATCCAGCTGAAGAAGAGATAAAAAGCTGAGATAAAACTCAGTAAGCCTAGACAAATTGGTTTATGATGACAAAAAAAAGGCCAAAGACCCTTGGGCCCCAAAGCCAAATGGCACAGACTGATTCATATCCACGCAGCTGAAAGCCACTCCCGAAATACAACATCCAAGTTGCAAACTGTTGGTAGCCAGCCCTGGCTCAGAACTCTGACATGCTTTGGCCCTTATGAATCCCCACAACCCCATAAGTGGTCACACTCACTTCACTCCAGAACAGGCAGCAGGGTATGGAACCTTTCAGCACACCTTGTTTTATGCTTGTAGGCTGGAAATCTGTGCTGGGTACCAGGTGTGCAAATATCCTGCTGTCTGCTGTGGATTATCTCCCTATCCCAGCATTTTCTCCTTATACTTGTCAGACAACTATAGATGCTTTGTATGGCCCATCTGTAGTCCTGCTTCACTCTTCAGGCTGAAGCCAGACAAGCTGCCTCAGTTAGGGGCTCCATGGCAGATTAATTTCTAGTTTGGGACAATGGCAGAGCTTCTAAAACATGCTCTTCCTGCTCAGAATTAGAGGTGGTTTCTTGGAACACTGTATACTGTAGAACATAATATATTGCTTTCTCCCTTTACCACCTTTGTAGGTCCAGTTTGCAATGACCACCATGTCAGTGGAGAATGTGGTCCAGCTGTTTGACCACAAGGTGTTGGACACTGAGGGACATCCTAGAAATTCCTACCAACAGTGTTCATAGTGCCATTGCCTACTGCACAACCCAAATGGCTCATCAGCATCCTTGTGCCAGACAGAGGGATCACAGCAGGGCTGGGCCCTCCAGTTCCCATACACACTGCCTGGCCTTGTAGGCACAGATGGCCATGCACACTCATCTACCTCTTCTAATTCCAGAGCTGGAGGTGGCAATTTGGATGATGTGTATTTCCATCAAAACCCTCACAAGCACTTAGCAGCATTCACCTCCTCAGTCCCTAAACAGAGCCCCTCCTCAATCTGTGCCTTGCCTTCCCACAATGCTGTATGCATGGAACAGATCATGCTGACAGCTCATACTATTAATGCTTCTTTTTCATGAGTCATGTTGACCACTGCTGTAAGTGAGGGTCTATGTTCTTATCCCCTCCTCTCTATTCACGTATAACCTGCCACCACCTCTCTACTCATGCTACCCCTACACAAGCACGTGCCAGCCCCCCACCAGGAGTAGTCTCTGTAATTCCCCGACTGAAAGGCTCTGACGTAGCTTTAACAACTTCTCTTTGCAAATAATCTTTTGAAGATCTATTTCATCACCACAAGGGAGGGGAAAACAAAAGCATATTTAGCTATTATTTAAATAGATATCATCCAGGTGTGAATGGGGACAGGTAAGTAAAAAGAAAGTATTCCATCCTTCCCAGTTTCTGTTTCAGCAGCCTGGAGCTTCAGTCCCATCTGGCCAGGTATATCCACATTGCCCAGCTTGGCCAGCAGCTCATGGCTCAGGAGATGCCAACACCCACATCCCTCACCAAACTACTCTGTCTCCCAGAACAGCCAGTTCTCTTTGAGCAGGACCTGGTCACATCACAAAGGTGGTCTGTGCCAGTATGAACAGTATTTTCTCCATGGTTCCCTGGAAGCTGTTCCAAGACTGGAGCCAGGAGCTACTTCCCTCCTATTAATCCCCAGGGATCCTTCCAGTTATGGAGACAAGCACAGAAACCATGTCTCCCTACAGCTCTGCTCAGGATTCTGCTGCCATGCCAGGTGGCAGGGTCAGTGCTGGTGACAGGACCAACCCAATGGAACATCATCTTTCTCCTTGGCCCATCATGCAAACATTTTGGTAAACATTCTGGGATCCAAAATGGTTTCTTCTTTAGAGTTTCTACCTTCATGGAATAGAGTCCTGGAACACAGGTAGTGTTCTACTTCTGGCCAAGTAGTCATGAACTAGGTAGAAGACAGACTTGTAGAAGTCTGCAGATATAAGCAAAATCAGCAATTTTCTTCCCATATCTCAAGTACATCATTGAGCTGTATATTGTACATCCTGGTCCAAGAGGTCCACCAGCACTCAGATCTGTGTCATGGGCTTATGTTATTTAATAGTACAGGTATTGCCTGTGTCTAACTCGTTTTTCAATAAGACAGTACACCAAGCAGCAGCCTATCAATTAAGATTCAGACTTAGTCTTTCTGGCAAAAAAACTTTCCTTCCAGAAACCATGAATTATCTCTTGCAGAACAACTTAAACTGAGAATTAGAAAATGCATATGCAATTCTGGATATTAAACCGGATTTATTAATTTAATTAAACCACTTCACCATTTAGGTAGGGCATACATATCATATCTAAATAGAGATAACTGCCAAAGCAACACAAGATATTTTCTTACAAAAGGAGTGATAAAACTAGAACAGCTCCTATTTTAAAAGCTTGAAGCTACCAAGTATATCAGGTCACTAACACAAATACACAAGTAGTCTCTGTTGGAAAACATCATTTCTAAGAGCCCGTGGTGTAAGTAGAAAAGCAAATCATGAAAATACCAACAATTAGTCTCTTTTCTTGGTTTCTAATCTGATGAAAAGATTAAGTGTCACACCATGGTAGTGATAAAAATTGAATATGAATTTGGAGAGCTCTAGTCTAAGCAGTCCATCAGGTGTTTCCCATATACATTTGAGCCACTGACCTCAGGTGTCTAACAGTAGAGAAGACTGTTTGCGCTGTTATTTGTTACAAGAATCATAGTCGTTGTTGTAGGCAAAACCAGACAAACAGAAAAACTGCCTCTGAAGTCCATCACTGCAGCACAGATTCCCCAGGAGCATCATCTATGAGTCCAGCCCTAGCTGAGCTAAGTGAACTGTCGGAAGGTTTTGAATTGTAATAACTTGAGTTAAAGGTAAAACAAAGGTCTTGACT
The DNA here is from genome assembly GCF_009829145.1 of Chiroxiphia lanceolata. Taxonomy (NCBI): domain Eukaryota; kingdom Metazoa; phylum Chordata; class Aves; order Passeriformes; family Pipridae; genus Chiroxiphia; species Chiroxiphia lanceolata. The sequence goes on from NC_045640.1 coordinate 10,933,540, forward strand.
ATTAATCCCGGAGGTGTTTCCTGTCAGTAGCATAGAACATATATCAACCACATAACCCATATGGGCCAGGTTCATGATTTTTTTTCAGTTTTCCTTCATTATTTTACTGCAGCTTGAAGACTGCCATTGCATCAAACTACTGCCCAATATCAGCAATACATAAGGCTTATGCATTGTTGCTGCTGTTTCTGTCTTAGAACTGATTTTTTTTGTCATGGAAATTTTTGGATGGATGTCAAAATCAAGGAGCCTTCCTACCTGGGTAACCCTTGCAATAAGTGATAACCATAGTCATTACACCCCTTGGCATAAGCCATCGCAGAGCAAGTGTGACATGCCATACCTGCTAAGAGCTGTGCTGTCAGACACACGAGGTGCTGAGAGACTCCTTTGCCAAAACTTTCTCAACAACAGTTTTTCAGATACTGCCTTTAGCTCAGGGTGCACATTCCTAGCATAGCTGATCCCACAGAATGCTGAGATACTGGGATATCTTTGTCAATGGCTAAATGAACTTAAAACTTAATGATAGAATTACTTTCACCAGGGAGTGAATATCAAGCATTTACTATCATTTCCATTACAGACCTCATCAAATGTGCATGCATCTAGAATATGCCTTCCATTGAACTAAGGCTGAAATGTGGTCAGTTTTGCTGGAATTTCCACAGAAAATTCCAACTAGGGTGATGTTTTAACCCACAGTTACCAGAGTTGCATCACCTGGCCAGCAAGCCCCACCCTTCATCCCCACCTCCCAGCTCAGTGGGTTCTGGGCATTATCACCCCAAGTACAAAACCATCTGCAGGAGCTCCATAGGATTCCTGACAAAGCAGACAGACCACCCCCAAACTCATAACTGTAACAAAAGCAGGGACTGCTGGTGCATGTCCCTGATTTATCTAGAGAAGTGCAAACTCTTCTGGACCAGGTGGTCTGACTTCCAGTTTTCTTCAAAAGAGCTACGTGCCCCTGGAAGAGACAAAATTCCTCCTCCATCTTTTCCTCTTACATTCATTCCCCTGGGGCAGGACTTGGCCCTGCAGACCCTGACCATCAAGCCAAATGCCAATTATGTTCCTGGTGCAAGTGGAAAACATCCTGCACCCTGCAATGCAAGTGACAGGACTGGAGAGACAATGCCGGGACTCATAACACTCCCATGAGCTGTGGGGAGCTTTCCTAAACTGGAGAGACGTCAAAATTAGCACCCCACCCCTCCAAGCAGGGAGATCAGCAGCCCTGCCTCAGGGGCAGCTCTGACTCCTCAGCAGGATGCAGTAACCCACCAGCTCAAGGGGGGCACTCACTGGGTAGCCATCACCCTGTTGGGCACAGCCTAACCACAGTGTCCACTTGACTGAAAGCCACATCCCCTGCATGTATCAGAAAGGCTGTAGCAACACAGAAGGACCTTCAGCCACCCAGATCTCAGGCTGCAAGGAGTGCCAGAGCCTGGTGCTGGTATTAGACAGCAGCAGAGACAACAGCTGTTGAGGTGCAACCAGGTGGATGAGCTGTTCAGCCTGGTGAGAGCTAAGAGTATCAGACTGAGGAGGAGATTGGTGGGGCCATGCTCTGGCCTCCCTGAGACAGGAGCAACCACTGGAGAAAACCCAAAATCAGGGGTGTCCTGCATCCTTCCCTCCATCACAACAGTCTTCTTTCAAAATATGCTGTTATTTATCTCCCATCAAAATCATCTCAAGTATAAAATGTGTGATTCCCAGAGAAAATCCAAACCAGATTGTCCTGCAGAGAATCTGGAAGCTTTATCTTTGCTGGGATGCAGAATGGTGCCAAGTTTCTCCCACCCCCTACCACAAAACATGCCAAAAAAATCCACCTGAAAACCAAGCTGCCTTCCTTCATGGGTCTGTACTCTCAGTTCATGGAGCATGCCTGACAGTGGCCAACAACATATGGTCTGGTGGGGAGGGAATGAATACAGAGACAGTTAATTTTTTTTAAAAGGCTTGCACAAATCAGCTGTTGCACTGGCACATTTGGCAGTGAACTACAGACAAAACAAGCCCTGATTTGTAGGTGAAACAGGGCTCTTCTTGAAGAATAGGCCTCCCAGGGCCTGTTGTCACCTAGTGATGTTCAAAACTGATCAGTCTCCCAAGACTTTCAGGAGATCATATATTCCATATATGTTTCCATGATGTGATGTTTTTAGCACAGAGGGACAGACTCATGACAGGCACTTGGTCTTCACTAAAGCTTTTCTAATATGCTCAGGATACCTAAAGCCATGTGAATTTTTCCATCAGGATGTGCAGTGAAAGCTATATGAATGCAAATTTTCAATTCAAAAGAATTACACCTCCGGAAGGGCAGATATTCCTTCTGCCTTATAAGACAAGAATCAGTGGACTCTTCATACCACTAAAATACTTAAAAACATTTTGGGAGATGAAAAAAGTCCTCAAACATGTTTTTCACAGTTGGCTTCTGTTTCTGGTAACAGAAACAGATAAACTGGTGCAGTAGGAAACAAAGACCATTCTGATACCTACTGTTTTTGGTTACATGTGTAGTTTGCTTATTCATGTAAGTCTTATAGTCTTTCTCCTTCAGGATGCCAGGGTCAGTAAAAGCCAAACACTAGAGTTAAAATCAGTTTCTCATTTATCTCTTCCAAAAGGGCTTTTAATGTTTATTATTTTAACCTTTAGAATAATCTTAGTCATTTTGAGAGAGGGAGAGGGTACAAGACTGTTCTTTTTGTTTAGACATACCAGTCTTCCCTTGGATCAGCTTCCCAAGCTCAAGTTCTAGTTAAAGTTTTGCTTTCCTGCAGTAGGAGACCTTTAGCCCCAGATGTATTCACTCCATAAAGGCAGTTATACCTGGGTTGTTTTCCAAGACTGGTTTTAACCATAGACAAACTCCCCAGTATTTCCCACAAGACCACTTTTTCCAGGCACTGGAACATTTTTATAGTTCCTTTCTGATCTACTCAAAGTTCTGACATGGTTGCAGAGCAGCAAGACCCTCAGAGTTCATGAATTACTACTACTTTCTACTTCACAAGTAGATCTTGGAAGTATTTGAACACTCATCCTTATCTGTTTAATTTGATTCCTAAAGTAAAGCCCAGTGTAGAAAAAAAATATAACAGGAGTTTTAAAGAACATTCTTTACCTTTTGATCTGCCATTTTGTCTTCAGAGGGACACTTTTTCAGCACTTCTACTGCTGAGACATCCATAACATTTAAGAAGTTTTACCTAATGTTGCAAAGCTTATGGGCAGCAGGAACAGAACTAGCATCTCCTGAATAGCATTGCATCCTTTGCAGTTACAGAGAGATACAGGACATATCCCTATATTTCAGAACCACTTAATGTACAAGCAAATAGTCTTGTTCTCAGTTCCTTATACAGTATGGAAATGTGAATTCCTACAGTTTCCATTGAGAGAAGCAGCTCCTTTTTAGCCTCATCTAAGAATTACTATTTAGTCTTCAATATTTCCAAGAAAAACAAGGAAAGAACCACTGTGTTGTCAGGGACACAATCCTGTCTTAGACACCAACAGGTAAGACTGGAGTGTCTCTTCTCTGAGAGGACATTATTTTTCTTCTCTTGCCTAACAGTCTCAAAACATGGTTGCACAATCAGAGTCAATGAACACCGTCTGGCAGCCAGGCTTCCTGCTGCTCAAGGGTAAAATCAGAGTGACATAAATAAGTTCTGATTAAAAGTGCTTTAGTAGAAGAAGGAAATACTTAAAGCAATTTTAAAATACCTAAATACTTGAATCACTATTATGGAAATATAAAATAATTTAGAGCAAACATGTACGTTTCAGCCACCTGAATAAATAGTATCAACGCTTCATTCAGTGAAAATAGAAAAGACTCCGAAAGACTGTTAAGAAAGGATTAAGACAAAGTTTCAATGACACTGTAGAGGTAATAGTCCATAAAAGGAGGTCCAAACACTAACTAGTTTTAAGTATGATTTGAAAGATTTAAGGACAGTTGTTTGTTCCACATACTAATCTATTACGTTTCTTAGTAGCATTAGGACTAGTAAGAAGTGTAACTTTATAAGCTTTATTCCAGTTGACTCAGATTTCTGCAATGTCCTTCTGTGCTGTTTCATTAGGATGAAGAAAGACCATTCCATGAAATTATGAGGCCGGTTGCTGTGACTACTACAAGAAAGGGCGGGATGCGATCTTTCTCATAATTTCTAATTTAATTTCAGAATTGTTGGAACACAAAGTTGAAGCAAACAAAGAAAATCCTTGGATACTGGCAAGCCATGATAGATAATTGAAATGGATTGGATTTGAAATTCTAATTCTCCTGAATTATTTGCTGCTTATACCTATTCTATTTGAACTTAAGACACTTATCCTTCCTTCATTTCTTCTAGCAAATCAGTGTAGACAGCTGCTCTTTATATTCCACTGAACAGCATCAGACATGTACTAAATATGCAGAGCAAGCATTTTGAAGGATTATAGAGGTCAATATATTTTTACTTTTGGAATATGATGCTAAATCATAGCAACAGGTATTAGATTAAGGAAGATGTAGTGAGTATGCCTCATACATTTCTGGTTAATTCTGGATACGTGTTCATTCAGATAAGTAATGAAAACCAGACAGTATTTCTTAACTTATTTACAGATGCCACAGCTGGACACTTCTTTTGTCTATTAAATTCTTAAATCAAGTAGACTACAAGAGCTAATGATCAAAGCCAACACAAAATCACATACTGTAGTTTAAATGTTTATTAGCTTTGTCATTGGAGCTGTTCAGGGTTCTAATTGTTTTTCAAACAAAAACATACAATAATTGTCCACACATCATTTATATTTGAAGTGATTACCATACTGGTTAGACAGACAGGACATCAATATAAACCCTAATTGAATAAGACAAATTGCATGTCAGACCTGCTGACCTTTTCAGAATTACCTTTGTAATCTAATGTTCCTACTGGCATTGTCATCTTCATAAATACTAAGACATACCAGAACTAATGAACAAAAAATCCTGCAAACCAAGGAAATCTGCCTTTTGATCTGATGGAATTCAGTTTTGAGACAAAATAGCACAGCATGGAAATAAATATATGAAAAGCAGAGTTACTATCAATTTTGTAGTCTTAGAGGTCTCATTTATTAGCACCCACATCTTCATATTCACATCTCCAGTTCTGATTAACTAGTTCAAACTATTTAAGAAATCACCACAATGGAAACCTGTCAAGAAACCTATGCTTAACTCCATTCCTTTAGTTATATTTGAGGTGCCATTCTCACACCAAAATGAACTCCTCTTCTGCTTGATGAGGTCTCAGATTTATCCCCATGAAAAACAGGGCTGCGTTTTGGTTTAAGTTTTATGAAAAGACAATAACTTGATCAACTCTTAAAAACAAACAAAAAAATTACTTTGGCCTAAAAGCAAGTTCACTGCCCTGGATTTTGGAAAAGCAGACTTTGGCCTTTTCAGGGATTTTTAGGGCAGAGTACCATGGGATAAAGTTCTGGGGGAAAGACAACCCAAGGAAGCTGGCTGACATTCAAGGGTCACCTCCTCCACGCTCAGGAGTGATGCACCCTAACAAAGAGCAAGTTGACCAAAAATGCCAGGAGGCCTACATGGATGAGCAAGGAGTTCCTGGACCAACTCAAACATAAAAAGGAACCCTAGAGAGGGTGGAAGCAAGGACAGGTATCCTGGAAGGAATACAGAGAAATTATCTGAGCAGCCAGGGATCAAGTCAGGAAAGCTAAAGCCCTGACAGAATTAAATCTGGCCAGGGAAATCAAAGGCAATAGGAAAAGTTTCTATAGGTATGATGGCGATAAAAGGAAGACTGTGAAAAGTGTGGGACTCCTCCAGAAGGGAGGCCTGGGTACCTGAGATATGGAGAAGGCCAAGGTACTCGATGACTTTTTTGCCTTAGTCTTCACTGTCAAGTTCTCCAGTCACACCACCCAAATCACAGAAAGCAATGGCAGGGAGAATATAGAGCTGGAAGTGTTCAAGGCCAGGTCGCATGGGCCTTTGAGTAACCTGGTCTAGTGAAAGATGTCTCTGCCCATGTCAGAAGGCTTGGAACAAGATGATCTTTAAGGTCCCTTCCAACCCAAGTCATTCCATGATTCTGATAAATAGCTCGTGAGACGCAGCCGTTCTGAAGAACAGAAATCAGAGCTGCAAATTTCATTTGTTCACCTCTCTCGCAGCAGTCAGCTTCCCTGCACGGAAAGGAATCAGTACATTTTCTAAAGTATGCTGTGAAGCAGCACAGGGTAAATATAGCAAAGAAACAGGTCAGCAGTTGTTTTTCACCCAAAATAGATAAGTCCAAACTATTAGTGATTTATATTGAATACATAATTACCAAAAACAAAATGTTGGGAGGAATAAACTCAGTCTCTAAATATTCCAAACAGTCTTTGGAGTTGAATAAATCATTATGGAAAATAGCCCTTAGAGGACTACATCTCTTCTTCCCCTATCCCCATCAGTCTTCCAGCCAAACAAATATTCAGAGATGCCCTTTGACATAAAGCTATATTCTAGTTACAAAACTAAAACAACAAACCACTTCATTTTTAGCAAGATACCAAGTATACCATCCTGTCATTTACATTAGCCCTCTAATTTGAGACCTACTGTTTAGGTTTCTTCCCAGATGAACTTGAAAAGGAAAGGGATCAGACTTCATCACGTGTGGTTTAAGTGACATTCTTGAACTGAAGTACAGAGAAACAAAGGAATACAATACTACTTTCATCTATTTTGTGAAAGGCTATAAAATCCCCTGAAAATTCATCCTTTTCTTTCAAAGCCTTTGGGCTTTACTGTAATAAGTTACCAAGCAGGAAGCAGTTTAACCAGTTTGTAGAGCAGTCTCCCCTTAGACAAGAGATATTTTCTTCAGTTTTTATTCAGACATCAAGAAAATTTATAGAAACCTTTGTACGGTTGCATTCTTCACACTATGCAGTTTCCTTTCACAATTTCATCTCTCCTTTCCATTGCACCTTAAGTATATAGGCTGTGGCCTATGACAGAACACCGGTGTTTTACTCCAAGAAAGGTAGGAATTCAAGAGAGATGCAGAAGTCCTTACTATGTGTATTTCTACTGTGCTAAGCCCAGAAGTCTCATTTCCGTTTTTATTCAGTGATTCTGTTGGCTCCTTGGGGGCTTATACATCAGTTCAACTTTACTCAAAAGAGTTTTGGGGTAAAACGTTTAAGAGCAACTATTCTGCTCAAGCCCCTTGAGTTCTCAATGACATTTAGGAATTGGCCATTGGGAGTGAGAGTCAGATCAGCCTATCAAATTAAACACATTCTCATTTGCTTTTAAGAGCCCTTGAAAATGTTAGAGTATTTTTCCCTTTAGGCATGCAAATCTGTATTTTACAGTAAAGGTTATTTTCTACTTTCCTACAGCAATTTGCTACCTATACTATGAAGTTTTGCTATTTAATTAAAAGGAAAAAAACAAAACACCACAAACAAACAAAACCAACCAAGTAACAACAAAAATAACAAACCCACAATCCAATTATTGAACCAAGCAAGTACTTTTTAGCCTTGTAGTATTTTCCACTCTCTCAGTTTAAAGCTGAAAGGTCTCTCTGCGGGGCCTCCCTGCCTTTGAGGAAGTCAACAGCTCCTCGCCATTTTGTGCCATCTGCAAACTTGCTTAGTATCCCTTCCAGTCCTGCATCCAAGTGATTTATGAAGATGTTGAAGAGCACTGGGCCCAAAATGGAGCCCTGTGGAACCCCACTAGTGACAGGTCACCAGTCTGATGTCACCCCATTCACTATTACCCTCTGTGCTTGACCCGTGAGCCAATTGTTCACCCAGCCCATGATGAGTTTATCCAGCTGTGCTGGACACTTTGTCCAGAAGGATCCTGTGAGAGACAGAATTGAAAGGTTTTCTGAAATCCAAAACAATTACATCAGCTGGCTTCCCCTGATCAAGTAAGTGGATTACCTTGTCATAGAAGGAAATCAGGTTTTCTAAGCAGGACTTTCCTCTCATGAAGCCGTTGCTGGCTGTGACCAAAGACTGCGTTGTCTTTTGGGTGTTTTCAGTACATCACAGAATAATCTTCTCCATAATTTTACCAGCCATTGGAGTGAGACTGACAGGCCTGTAGTTTCCGAGGTCCTCCTTCTTGAAAATCGGGACAACATTTGCCAGCTTCCAGTCAGCTGGGACCCCTCTGGATTCCCAAGGCCGTTCAAAAATCATCAAGAGGTTTTGTGATGACATCAGCTAGCTCTTTGAGGATTCTGGGATGAATCCCCTCAGGTCCCATAAATTTGTAGGGATCTCGTTGAAGCAGTAAATTCCCACACAGTCTCAGGTTTGATTGGGAGTTGATCATTCTCGCAGTCATGGTCCTCTAGCTGAGGGCACTGAGACCCCTTTGGTTCATCATCCATGTTGAAGACAGAGGTAAAGAAAGCATTAAACCCCTCTGCCTTATCTCTACCCCTGTTTGTGAGGTGACCATCCTCATCCTGTAATGGATCGATGATATTTCTATACTGCATATTGCCATTAATAAATTTGAAAAAACTCTTTTTATTGTCCCCCACATTTCTGGCAGCTGCAACTCCAGTTGAGCTTTGGTTGCACGGATTTTCCCCCTACAGCAGCAAGAAGAATCTCGGTATTCTTCCCATGTCACTTGACCCAGTTTGCACTGAGCATACACCTTCCTTTATTGCCTTATTTCCAAGAGAAGATTCCTGCTCAGCTAAGCTGGCCTTCTGCCTTGCCTGCTTGACTTCCAACTTTTGGGAATTGCCTGTTCCTGTACCCTTAGGAGGTGATGTTTAAAAAATGACCAGCACTGATGGAACCCAGTACCTGCAAAAACATTTTCCCAGGGGACCTTACTTACTAATTTCCTGAGCAGCCTGAAGTCTGCTCTCCTGATGTCCAGAGTTGAGATTTTGCTGGCACTTTTCCTCCTGTCAACAGAGATTTTAAACTCAATTGCTTCATGGTCACTGTGGCCAAGACAGTCACCAATCTCCACGTCTCTCATGAGATCTGCTCTGTTGACAAGCAGCAGATCAAGGAGGGAATTTTTCCAAGTCAGCTCCCTTAGGACCTGTTCCATAAAGTTGTCATAGAGGTTTTTTAGGAACCTTCTGGCCCAGGTTGTAACAGCTGTGTGATGCTCCCAGTTTACTTCTGGCAAGTTGAAGTCCCCCATAAGGACAAGGGCAGTTGAGTTGGAAGCATCCCTTAGTTCCTCAAAGAATAATTCCTCAGTGTCCTGGCTAGGAGGTCTACAGTAGACTCCCACAATGATATCCATATTATTTGTTTGTCCCTTGATTCTTACCTAGAGGTTCTCAACTGTACCATTGCCAACCATGATCTCCATACATTCTAACCCTTCTATCACATGCAGTGCCACCCCCCTGCCTCTTCTGTCCCATCTGAAGAGCCTGTAACCATCCAACAAGGCACTCCAGAGTCATCCCACCAGATTTCACTTATGCCAGTGGTGACAAATCTCTGGGACTGGGCCAAAGCTTCCAGCTCCTTTTGTTTGTTCCTCAAGCTGTGTGCATTAGTGTAGAAAACATTTCAGGTGTGGTACATTGCAGCCAATACCTCATGAGGCAGACTGGGGGATCTCATAAGTGCTTCTTTTCTCAAGTTTTGGCACACCATCCTGTTGCTCACTACTGGCGAGCCTGGTTTTATCTATTTCCTCTTCCAAGGTAGTTTAAAGCTTTGTTAGTGAGCCCTGCTACCTCCTGTGCTGAACTCTTTTCCCCTCTCTGAGATAGGTGCATCCCATCAGGTGTTGGTAGACCAGATGTTGAATAGATCATCCCAAGGTCAAAAAACCCCAAATTTTTCTGATTACACCAACCTTGGAGCCACTCATTGAACTGATGGACCTGCCAATTCTTATCAGTATTATTCCTTGTTACCAGAAGAATAGAAGAAGTCACTACCTGTGCTCCTGATCCCTTTACCAATTGTCCCAGGGCCCTGAAGTCTCTTTTGATTTTCCTTGGACTTCTTTTTCTTATTTCATCACTGCCAGTTTGAACAAGCAATAGCAGATAGGAGATTTTTCCAGTAATGGCCTCTACATGGTCCCCTGGGAGACAACAGACTTCCCTATGAGTTGGGTCCACTCTGCATGTTGGGCCCTCCATTCCCCTTAGAAGGGAGTCTCCTATTACAACCACTCTTTTTTATCTCTTAACAGAGAAAGTCTTGAGGCAGGGTACAGATGGTGTTGTTTTAGGAGGCCCCACTACCCCAGAAGGACCTTTGCCCACCTCATCAGTTGTCTGGCCTTTTAGTGCCAGAGCCTCATACCTGTTGTAGAAGGTGCTGGTCCTACCTGTTAAATTCTGAGAAGGAGGATGAACCTTCCTCCTGGTACATGCAGTGACCAGCTTCCAGCCTTCATCTTTAACACACCCTTGAGTAACAGTCCTTTGAGTAATTACCCTGCAGGTTCTGAGTCATGCTGAACATCCTGGCAGCACCTCTTTGTAAAAGCAATCCACTGGCTGCTACCTCCCCCTGCTCCCTTCAGAGTGCAGTCCTTCCTGGAAAAGGAAGGGCAATTTTAAAGGAACAACCTGATTTTAAGAAGAAATAGGAGACAGAACTCATTGTTCTGCATTATTTTCAAGAGAAACAGACACAGCTGCTCTCACCAAAGCCCCAAGTCTCAGAGCATGACATCCTAGCTGGTCATTCAGTGTTTTAAGAGAGAAATATCAAGAGACAGTAACATTGTTCAGATAGTAGAAATTGTATTTGGACTATTTTACTAGTTATTTAAATATTAAGTACTTAGTCAGACCAAGGGTCCATCTGTTCTAAATATGCTCCTTTCACCTAAAGCCACTGTTGAATGCCTAGGGAAGAACAAGGGCAGTGCTTTTCCCCGGAATTCCCAGTTTCCTACTACCTTCACATCTGCAACTTCCCAACTCAGATATTTCAGTGCATTTATCACACTTTTGTGGATTTCTTTGTCATTAACTGGACCAATTTTCTTTCATGACCTGAATAAACTCTTAGCGTCTGCTGCATCCTGTGGGAATGAGGTCCTACAATGAGTCAGATAAATAGAAATGAGCATCCACAGTGTGAAACACACACATTGGTTTCAGACATCCCTACCATCCACGTTAGAGATACACTTTTTGTCATTGATTTTCACCTTCCTCAGAGAAACTAGAGATTAGCTGAAAGGGCTGACATACCTGTGTGCTCCTATGAGGACACCTGGCCAAAAATGCCACCAGGAATGCTTAAGACATTTGCAGCAACTCAGTCCTGGCAGTGGTGTTAACATGAAGTTGTTCCAGTTTGCAATTTCTGAGTGGAAAGCCATAGGGGAAAAAAAACAAACCAAACCCAAACTAAACAAAAAAAATGAAACCCGCACACATATTACAGAAAAAGAAGAGTTTTAGGAAGGAAGTATATACCCCTACTGATGCCATGGGGGTAAGGGAAGTGGGGAAGGCCATGATGTAGAAAATATTCTGGAATTCACAACAAGTGTATTATTTGGATGATCACATTACAACTGGATGAGACTGAGCCAACTTACTACCAGATGAAAGGTCAGTGTTGTGATTAGTATTTCTACAGGCATACACTCAAACACAAGAAATAGTATGCAGCCATCTCCTCCTTATCTCCCTGCCCATCACTTTAATGATTGGAACTATTCACACAGCTGGGGGGCTAAAGGGGAAGGGGAGCTAAAGAAGCAAGGAAATGAGATCAGAAAAACATAGTTTCAGAGCAGCTGCAGGACAACACATCTGAACAGATAAGTTTACACACATTTTCCTCCCCTCATCCCTGATGAAGTTACTGGGTCACAAAGCTCAGTCCAGCCCCTTAGAAGAAGGTACTACCCTTAGGAAGATGCTCTTGGAGTTTTGCTCTTCTATCAGAGAGATTCATCTAGCAAATCAGGGAAGAAAATCAGCAGATTGTTGAAACCACTCATATTGGTCACTGTCCCTTTCCTTACTGTCTGCAAATGTCCCTGCAATTGTTTAGGCAGGCAAGACTAGACAGGAGAGAAAGGAGGCTGTCTTGTGAACAGAAGACGTGAGTTCATTTCTACGCACGAGTGTGCCTGTTTGTGCTTGGGCAAGTCAACATATGCTTTGATTCCTTGACTGAAGGACAACAATTATACTGCATCACTAAACCACAAGAAGGCCAGAGAACTAGACCGTGAACTTCCCATATATTAGCAGGAAGCTTTTAAGAATCTTATCCAGAGTATTTCACGCACATACATTATCTTATCCTTCCAGTCAGTCAGGAAGTCTTTGCTCCCTCTTCCTCTCCATAAATTGGTGGCAACTGCTCAGAGCTGGTTGTGCTGGTCAGGTGATGTTATGATATTGTTCACACCTGGGCAGTATCCAAGAGAAGCTGCTCGACTGGAATAGTTCCACCCTTAGCTACCTACAGCAGAAGTCCAGTTATACTTTCTCGGTGTTGGTTTTAACATTAACAGATATCACGTGCTGAGTTTCTTCATTACATTTATTAGCTGGATTCTTAGAAAATGTCTTGTGTGTTCCAAGTACAAGCCTATGCTGCCAAAAGACCAAACTCTTTTCACCAAGAATTGTTTGCACCTTTCCTTATCCAGTTACTCATTTGCCTTTTCTATTCTTCCCTTTGAGAAAATTCTCTGGATACAGGATTACATTTATTCCTGTGAGACCACATCTTACCACAAATGTAAATTCAGTCATGGGGCTTTGCACTAAAGGCTTCTTAACCTGGTCACTGAACAACACTTTGAACTGAGAAGAAAAAACTGCACACAGGAGCCATGCTCCATGAGGGTACAAGCGACTTGCATTGCTGTACAGAGATCCCAGCTATAACTCCATATTGAGTCAGTCCTCAAACCATGACAAAAGAGCCTTTGTCAGGTTCCCTAGCTGCCTTATGTTTATACAAGTGCACACCTGGATTACTCCACAGAAATATATCAGAAAGTCTTTTACCTTTCTGACACAGCCTTATACCTCTCTGGTTCTCAGCATCTTCCTTGCTTCATGGAAACTGGGAAGAACTCAGAGCTCAGGACTGTAACACCTTCCCTCTGGATATACACACAGCAGGCTTCTTTAGCACTGTCTAATAAATCATGGCCACAAGGTTTTAATAAAGTCTAGAAGTGAGATTGTTGCTGAAAACTCTGGTGTCTTGCGAACTAAATTAGTCACTGGAAAGAGTTTTCCAGAGATTCCAGCTTAAATGGTAAAGCCTCACACATCCTTTTTTTTATTATCAAAATCTGACTCGGTCAGCCAAAAAGCCTCCTTTATTTCAAGTTACACAGTGGAAGTGCTGAGCACCAGGGACCACCCAGTGACAATACCAGCAATATTCAGTGACAATACCAACAATATCAAGAGTATTCACAAGAGAATCAAGGTTACAATGTTGTTCTACAAAAGATGAAGTAAAGTTAAAAAAAACTTTTATGGAAAGTAAGCAGCAAACAAACCTGGGAAAAATACAGAGCATGGTTACGTTCCTTAACTTAGTCAAGTAACTTTTTATTTTGGGCTGCATTTCAGCCCAAAATATCAGCTTATATCAGCTGCTGCTAATTTACACCTCTAATTGTCTATTCCAAGTTCTATGCTTACAGTGAAATAACAATGGAGTTTGATGTTATTTATTTTATATTAGCCAGTATTCTTAGTTCTGGATTCTTGCCAATACTGCTTCCCCTTCTATGAGGTTTTGGCCCTGTTAAAAGCAACACAAGGACAGTATATAATATTAGTGATAATGCAGCTTTGAATTAGGTTGTTGTGCTCATCAGCACTATCATCTCAATGCTACTGCACTGAAACACACAGGCAACCTCTGCAAATGACTTATCTGTCTTCCTTAAGAAGGAATCTGTTTTTTGCATGGCCTCTAGTAGAAGTCTTACCTTGAAATAAAAAGATGAGTGCACAGTTGCTAGAAGGCTAGAAGGATAAAACATGATTCAGAACCAAGACATCCACAGAGCTTCTTGCAGGCCCTAGAAGAATTATTGACAGTCCTGCTGCTTGTAGAAGGTATACAGCTTTCATGCAGTGCATCTGCTTGAGCAGGACTCAGAGAGAAGGATATCAGAATATTCAGAATAATTCCTATAAGGAGTCAAAAGGGTTAGATTATAACTGAAACTGAAGAGGAACAGCTTATAATCAACCATTATAAGGAGCAAACACTAGAGCTTCCCCCAAGATGCAAGTAGGCCATGAAATTTCTGAATCTCCAGGAATCTGTTGTTCAGCAGCTATATTTATATTCATCAGAAACAGTGCAGAGCAACGTCTGTCACCACTGGACAGGCGGAGATCAGTAACACTGCTCCTGTGTTGCAGATTTGCAGTGCAAACCACAACTCTCATTCTTCTCCATGAGCCCACATGCAGCTCCAGACCAGCGGTAGCAGACACTGGGTTTCAGCAGACAGCAGATAGGAAAGGAACAGCATCATCCCAGTGTCAGGGCTCTGCCTGTTCCAGCAGTGGCCCCATCTGCAGTAGCACTTCTTCATGGCAGAGTGCCTCACAAAGGACACTAAGACATCTGCAAACTGAGGACATAATACCCCAAAACAGCCTCCTTTTCATGTCAGAGGGGACAAAGCAGCTCTATATCCTTTATTAATTCTAGAAAAATAAAAAAACCACCCAAACAAACGAAAGGCAAACAGTGCTAAGCACATGGGATTGTCACCCTCTTGAACTTCTGAGTCCTTGGCAAAAACCCGTAGAACTAGAGGGATGTTCTTCCCATGAGGCACCACTAGACACTTCTCCCCTTCCCCAGGTTCTCAAGTCAAACTATGTCTTGACCTTTTTCATGATAGGGAGGAAAAAAAATAGCTCTTTTATCAAATAAGGAGTGTTTCACTCAAAAAGGAGTGGGAGTTGTGCATGTTCTTTTTTTAGGGTGGCTTTATTTTGGGGGGGGGCATGCATGTTTTTGGGGATTTCAGGGCAGGGTTTTTTTGTTTGTTACTTTTGTTGTTTGGTTTCAGTGTTTGGTTTGGTTTTTTTTATAGTTAGCTGTTGTCTCATGAAGAAGATCTCACAACAGAAATTTTGGTCATCTTGGCAGCGGATCTTGGTAGCAATGGAATCTATTAGTCACACAGAGATAAATAGTTCAGATAGCTTTCAGCACATATTGCTGGGATTTACTCTTTAAAAGACAAGCTTTTTATAGATGGAATTAAGGGGTTTTTACCCAAGGCTTGTGACACATAGTTCTAGACAGCATTGGAATCCCATATTGAAGTGGGCTATCAGCAGCACTAAGTTAGTCACGTCGGACGTGACTCCATGTTCCTTAGTCTACTCAGAAGAAATCCAGATATCTATTGCTTCTGCAGAGGTTCTGAGAAACATGGCATATTCCCAGAAGGCAATCATTAAAAAAAAAAAAAAAAAAAGAGAGAGGAGGAAAAGTCCTTTCTACTTGTTTTGGCTGGGTTTGGATCGATCTCCACAACACCAGGCCTGCAGAGAAAAACCTTCAGAAACAGGTTAAAAAAAAAAAAAAAAGAAGAAGCCATACTGTATACAATAACTTGAACACCCTGAGCCAGATCTCTGGAATGTGACAGTATCTTTACTTGTCTGTTCCTGTCATCTCCAGAATAACAATACCAAAAACTATTTTCATTATAGATCTTTATCTGTGAGAAAAATCTACCAACAGGACAGAAGCCACAGCTTGCTTAGCCTCCATTTTTTGTGTAGTCAAGAAATAATGGCTACAGACCTTTAACCTAAGCTGGACTTGATTCATATGCTAGTCAATAACTTTGAAGTCAATAGCTTCACTCATGTGAGTAGTTCTAGATACATGCTCAAGTGCTTATATGCTCAAGGTCTAAATTAAGACAAAGTACTTTGGCACTGAACATAAGGTCTCAACTAAACTACAGTAGAGTGTAACTAATCATTTGTTTTACATTTACTGCCAGAGAGAAAGGAGAATTGGAGAGTTGAAGCACGTTCTGTTACTGTGAATTTAACTTCTTATTCTTTATCCTTGAAAACCTAAGTAATGAAGAGCAACAACCTGCACGTAAAGTGGACTAAACTACTGAAAGTCCACACACGGAATTAAAGGGAAGTAAGAGAGGTGCTTCATCCTGGTTTGTATCAGAAATTTTGTGTCCAGCAGGACCAGGGCAGTGATTATCCCCCTGTACTCAGCACTGGTGAGGCCACACCTCGAGTGCTGTGTCCAGTTCTGGGCCCCTCACTGCGAAAAACGCGTTGTGGTGCTGAAGCGAGTCCGGAGAATGGCAACTGAGCTGGTCTGGAGCACAAGTCTGATGAGGAGCAGCTGAGAAAGCTGGGGGTGTTTAGCTGGGAGAAAAGCAGACCCAGGAGAGACCTTATCGCTCTCTACAACTACCTGAAAGGAGGTGGTAGCCAGGTGGGGTTGGTCTCTTCACCCAATTAACAAGTAAGAGGATGAGAGGAAACAGTCTCAAGTTGCACCAGGGAGGTTTAGGTGCAATATCAGGAAAAATTTTTTCACTGAAATTGTGGTCAAGTGTTAGAACGGGATCCCCATTGAAGTGGTGGAATCACTGTCCTTGGATCATTCAAAAAACATGTAGATGTGGCAGTTAGGGAAATCACTGTCCTTGGATCATTCAAAAAACATGTAGATGTGGCAGTTAGGGACATGGCTTAGTGATGGACCTGGCAGCATTAGGGTAATGGTTGGATTCAATGATCTTAAAGGTCTTTTCTGGCATTAATGATTCTAATCTCCATAAGAGATGCTCTAATCAGCATAAGAACTGATAGATTCACACCAGAATTCCCCTCTCCTCCTACAACTACTTTAAATGTGATTCTTCACTCTTTCACTAATACAGTCTCTATTTCAACATGGTTTCCAGTTCAACAGGCTGTGCATCTGTCCTTTCTCCCTAACACTGCCAGAATCCAAGTAGGCCTTTACCCATAAAAATAGAGGAGAAAAGAAAAGCCTTCACTCTCCCTTGATCACTAAGACAGGCTGATGCACATTTAACACAGGATTCCTTAGATGGGGTAGAGGCATCAGGAATCAGGCTCCCTCAGCAGCCAGAACCCAAAGCACTAAGCCCTCTATCAAGCGAGAAGTGAGTCATCACAGTCAAAAAAGCTAATCAGTTTAGCAGATTTTATGCTGAATACATTTGATACAATTTTAAGTTTCTCTTCTAAAACTCCAATTCCCTAGAGAATGATCATTTAAGTAGCTGAGAGATATGATTAAAATCATGAAATAGTTGACATATGCTAAAACTCAAAAATTAATATTCAAGGAGAAAAAAAAGCTGTATCTTAAATCATACTCAAAGCTCCCCTTATAATATCTTTGGTTTATTATTTTAGCTTACTTCTTTCTGTGGTGCTGTCTCTTACCTGCTCCACTGTAACTGAAAGCTACTAGGCATTAAAAAGTGTTAAATAGAAAAAGCCAAGTACAGGCACCTCAATAGTTTACCAGTTTGTCTCTCACGTCATAAGCCAACACATTCAACAATTCCCTTATCAAACTATCCATTTTAAATGTAAAACACTTCAAATGCATAAAGCACTCCTGAGGCTGAGTTTCCTCAGTCTCAGAAACCCACAATATGAAGATCCAAGTTCACTCCTAAAATAATGGAAGAGAAAAATTAAATTACAATTTTTACAGATACCCTGATAAAAGCTATGTCTGTTGTAAGTTAAGATACCAAAACCTCATTAGAAAGACTTGTTGCTTCTTTATATGCCTATAATCCACTATATGCTAAATCAGGAACCTCATATCAAATTCCCTAATAAAATAATTTCTTTTTACATTTTCCTTACCTTAATAAAGCTCAAGTGAAACACAAGCATGTTCAGACAACTATTCACTTGTGCTTTTCCACTCAAGAGAGAACACATTGTGCTTATCTCCCTTTATTTTAAGGGACTGGCTTTTCTTAGTGCTGCTGGGCTTGATTGTTTCAGCTGGTGTGCTAGGACTTTCCATCGTCTGCAGGGACTTGACCCTCCCTTTCTTCAGCTAGGAAGGATCTTTTACCAAGAAAGCTCTCATGTTTAGTTTCTTAATACTTCTCCTTCAGCAGCACTACAGTTAGAGGAATTTCTTTGTGCATTTGTACTATGTAGCGTTAATTAAATGCACCGACTTTCAACAGGTCTCTGATCTTGACTTTGCTTTGGATAAGGAACCATCACTAGCAGCTGTTACCTTTGCTGGATTTGGGTGTTATGTAATTGCTACAAAACTGTTCTTCAGAGAGTAACAAGATGAGAGCCTGATACTATGCAGCCTCACCCAAACACATCAACTTACTGTATCTCACAAATGTTGGCTTCCTTCTTTCTCCACACATTATTTAGCTCTTGGGCCTTTGGCCTGTTAAAGTTTCATTTAATTCGTTTTCTATTCCTAGTGGCTGTTTAAGGACTTGATTTCCAGGTATGTCTCTTATTGTTCCTGAGTTGTTTTGCCAGGATTATCTTTATGGGTTGCTGCCCATTTTGTCTGGAACTTACGTTGTTTGCTTGCATGTTCATTAGGCTGAAGAAAAGCCAAAAAGGTTCTTTGGGCCTGCTGAAGGATGTAACCCTCTCCTTTAACAGCACAGAGATAGGAACAGGCAGAGATAGAGCCTGTCTTTGCCTTGTTTTCTTTCCTCTTGATTCAAGCAGTATAGCTAAATGCTTAGAGAGGGGTAAGTTTGGAATCTGTTTTATAAGCTTGCTTTTAGAATAAAGTAAGAATGAGACCATTTCTATGCCTGTCATGAATTGAATAGAGAATAATAAACCAACCTGTGTGATATATTTCCTTGGGGATATCCTGTCAGAATGTCTTCAGCATTTTCAACATCACTAGCTTTTGCAATGGATTTTTAAAGCTGCTGTAAAACAGCTGGTAAATCAACCAACACTCTATGGTATATTAGTGGTATCAGTAGGGACAAAATCAAGCAACGCACCTGATCTGGATTTTGTGTAAGAAATGAGAAGAAAACAATAAATCCTTCTATGTAAGTGATGTGGGCCTTCTGAGATGCCTGCCAGGAGGGTATAACTGAATAGATACATACAAGTCATTAAAATGCCTTAATGAAGGAAGAAAAAAGAAAAAAAACAACCTACCTGCAGCAGATAGAAGTACTTAGATTTGTTGCCTCTTTTCCTCCCTCTAGGCTGCAGTTTAAATACATAAGGATCTACTGTTTTCAATGTTCTGATCTTTAAGTCTGTGTCATTGTCATAAAAAAAAATCTAATATAAAGATACTGCTTAAGCAATAGGAATGAGTAAGCAAACACTTTCAAGGATAGACTTTTCATTATGTTAACGTGCCTAAATAAATCCAAAATCTGCTCTTTCACTGACTGTCTTACAGATATCAAATGTTTTGGTGAGAGAAAGGGTGGATTATAAATGATTGAATAGAGAATTTTCCTTGCATATATTTATTTTTAAACATACAGTATAGTCCAAACCACTATTTTTGTACCTATATATTTTTTTGCTTCTATCCATTTAAGTATTTGATATGGTTTGAAGCTGGCTCCCTGCCAAGTCTCCAAACCTTACCACCAGAAGTCCCCCCCCCGCCAAACCTCAGGGAGAAGAGGGAGAAAAACAACCAACTAAGAAAACCTGAAACAAGAGAGACAGCTAAAGTGATATATATAAATATATTTACACTTATGTTACAATTGAAATATATATATAATTTAAAAATATATAGAATTTCACAAGGGAAGGGGAAGGGGGAAGGGAAAGGGAACAAAACCAAAATAAAATATATGTGTATATATATATATATATATATATATATATCCCAATCAGTAGCCCGAGATCTAGTAACTAAAGAGTTAGCAAAGAAAATATCCCACCACTCTCCTTGGGACAACCGAGAGTCGCTCCGGTACGATCGCCGGCAACCTCCGCTTCCCAAGGTCGACAAGGCCCTACCAGGCCTCGCTCCCCAACCCGGCAGACTCAACAGCAGGGAACCTGCACCTCCAAGCCGCCGGAAGGAAAAAGAGCGAAGGCCTCTCCTCCTCTCTTCTTATAATCTGGCTTACGTAAAAATTGTAGGGAATACTGGGTAAATCTGGACCCTTCCTTGGTTACAAACTGGTCACCAAGGAAGGCCTAGCCCAAACCACCACAGTATTAAATGAGACTTTTAAGTCTTTCAAAACTATGCATTTTCTTCTGTCCTGATGGGCAAATTCAAACTTGTTACACTAGCAGGTAACTTTTCCTGAGCTGTGGTGAAATCAATCTTCACTTTTATCAAGCTGCAATGAGAAAATGGACAGTAGATAGCTACTGAATTATTAATGCAATGGTGCACCAAATAAACACAATTCAGTAAAGAGGTAAACTTACCTCTTTTGAAAGGATTTGTTAGTTTGTTTTTCTCAAACCACCTCTATCTCATGTAGGACAAATCCAGAAAAGCAGTTCTCCAAGGATGTTGATTGTGTTCCTGAAACCTTCCTCTACAGATATTTAATACCTCTTACACATGAACTTATTTCTCAGTGAACAAAAAATCTTATTCTGTAAAAGTCTTAGCCCTTTCTTCTTGAAGAAAATTAAATTTATACTCTCCACAGTGTGTCAACTCTGTCTCTCAACCCCTAGAAAATGGGGTATGTTTTGGGTGTTTAAACTTACAGATTTTGACTGAGTGCTAAAGGATTCAAAAATTTTGATTTTCTCCAGTTTTTATTTAAGTAGGTAGGTAGTTGGATAGAAGAAAAGAAGAAAAAATAATCAAATCCAACTCTTATAATTTCTACTGAGTGAAAGAATGCAGCAGGAACTCCTTCCCTAGTACACATCAAAGAAACTGTATTTGGTAATTTTCAACTACGGGGAAGTCTTCAATTTGTACTACATTGGATACTGAGCAACCAACTCCAGGAACTCCACTTCAAACCAAGTTTTATTTATTCTCTTTTTTATAGAAATCTTGTGTAGAATGTTCCCCTCCTGCCCAGCATAAGACAGGCAGCCTCAGAGCTAGTCAGTGGCAGAGAGAAATTGCCGTGTAAGCAACTGGCTGAGGCTGAGCTGGAGGTGGGAACTTGTGTCTGGGCACTGGGCAGGGGGAGGTTTCTCATCAGAGTCCAGAAATCATGTAAAAAGATTAATATTTCTCGAAATTGAACATGGGTTCCCAAAACTCCTCCCATGCTTTGACTCTGTTCCAGTTTCGTGAATCTGTGCTTAAAGCAAAGCAGACATTCTATCAAGGTGAAATTCCACTAAGCAGAAATTTAGGATGTTGGGAAGAGCTCTGTTGAATTGGAGCCTTTATGCCTCATCGGCTGATGTAACAGAACACTGAAAAACTTGCTGAGTTAAGAGCAGAAACTTTGTAAACCCATGTATTTCTCTATTTGTTTTTTGAATGCAAGAAATATAATGGTTGCAACATCTTCTTTAAACTAATCTCTTAAATCTATGGTATGCCAGGATTTTACAAGGAATTTGCTGCCCTCTGTTGATCAGTTGTATTAAATGTGACACCTGAAAAAACTGTTTCAGTCTTCGAGAACTTTGCTAAAGGGCACGTATAAGTATTTGGATGTTTATTTCTTAAATTCTGAACCTTTATAATGCAACTTATGAAATGATGTATGTTTTTGTATCTCAGTAATACTGGTTAAAGATTTTACAGCTGCTGTTACTGTGAAAAACCTAGTGCTTTTCATACTCTATTATATATTATCTTCTCTTTCTAGAAAACAGTAACATGGGTGAATGCATTTGGGAATGATGTGTAATGTTATTCATTATGTCTGTAATGTTTCACATAAGAGATCACTGTTCATGCAGGGGTTTCTGCAACGTGGATGGCAAATTATATTGTTTTGAACTCATACTGCATAGTTTTGTCTTATTGGAAAGCCTAAGTGAATGCCCTCACCACTGCACTTTGCTCTTCACAAATTGGGAAGCAAAATCATGCAACAAAAAGCTTTTTAACACTGAATTAGGTATGTAATGCTCACACTGCCTTTAGGAGCCAGAAAAACCTCCTGCTGAAGTCTCAGAAAGCACAAACAAGGAGCCTACAGCAGCTTCATAGCTGTCAAGGGAGAGACTCATTTTCCTCACCCCTTCTGTGAGTGTCACCAATCTGTCTTGAATGATAAACAGGAGCAGTTTTTTACAATATTGGATTGCAAAGTATTGTTTGGCAAAAAAACTCTTCTAGTTAAAGCCTCTATCAAAGCAAGAATATATGCTGGCATGGTAAAGAGGTGAACAATTAGCAAGGCCTGCGTTTAACAGATGGAATTGGTATTTATGTAGCTCCTGCTGGAAAGTACAGACATTACTGAGATTGCAGCATGTGTGAGTTTACTGAAAAAGAGTAGTGCTTAAAGAACTGTCATTTTGTTTTCTAAAACAACTCCTGAAATCCAGGAAGAGCTTCCTTAAATATCCACCCACAGTTTTTCATACCTTAAGCCAAAGGCAAGGCAGCAGTTACCACACTGAAACCCTTGATTTTGGTGGGACTGTGGCTTTTGTTTGTGTTGCATCTCTGGCAAAGAGGATGTGTAGAGGTCCAGCAACAGGTTCTACAGTCACATGAAGATTCCTATGTTTCTCTTTGGCACAAGTCGGTCCTTGAGCAAAATCTGAGCAGGCCTGAATGGTGAAAGCTGACATCAGTTTCAATGACAAAAAATACTTCTTAGGAAATAACTCTGTGCTTATTTTTTGTCCTCCTTTAAAACAGGATTTCAGGGATGATAATGTTTACCAGTTTGATAGCAATAACCTGGGATTAGCCATTCAGTCTTTAGGTGCTTATCTGCAATTTATCTTCTTGGAGATAGGCTTCTATTGCAAAGGTTGGAAATCTACATAAATATTATTGTAGTTTTCAACATTCAATAAACCCTCCTCAAATACCTTCTAGAATGGTTCTTCAGACCATGCTTGTGTAGAAAACAGGTAGCAGCAAAGTTTGTGCGGTTGCTATCAACAGGGTTGTATATTCTGCTTCCTCCTTAAGGAAGAAACACACAATCATCTATAGACCAATTTATGTAAGCTTAAACATCCTGAGATTTCTGGCCTACTCTTCAGTTTCCTCACTGGATGGTATGTAATAATAATTTCTCGGACTCCAGAATTTTTAGAATCAATAGAACTCATCTGTAATTAAATAGAAATGCTCCTGTCTGAGCAGATCAAAGTTACTTTTTTAATTGCTCAGAAGGAATTAGTTTGATTCCTTCATTAAAAAAAAGAATCATGTCACCAACTTAATTGCTTTCTTCACTGAAGTCTTTAAATAGGTGTCAGTGAAATCTTTCCCACTCACAAGATTGTAATTCTGCAGAGAGAAACGACTAGAAATTACTGGGATTTAACATATAGCAAACTGATTTCCAAATACAAGAGGAAAACCAAAGTACAGAAAATTCAAAAAACTAAATAGTTTTAAACCAAATGCTCTCTCTGTCTGCTTATTAAGGCCATAGTTGCTTTCAGTAAGAAGAAATTCTGAAGACCATGGTTTGTCTGATGTCAAGTTCATGTACCTGGGTCCAGCATCAATCAGTGCTGCTTAAAGTAACAATAATCCAGAGGATTTCCACCAAATGCACTGTACAAAGCACCTCTGTGCACAACTCCTTCAGCTCTTCATTCTCTGCATTTCACAAGCATCTGTGTGCAGTGCTGTGAAAGGACATTCTGCGGGTGTCTGAATGAGACTGCACTGGACACCAAGGACTCTTTGTTTACCTGCAGAAAAGGATTACTCTGGTGTGTGGTTACGACTTGTTAGAAACAGGCCCGTGTGTGGGTGCCACTGGCCCTGTGCTGGTCTGGATGTTGCAGTGATACAGCTACTCTCAATATAGTCACTCTCAAGCATCTAATCAGAGATTGCTTTGCTATTGTTCTATTCATAGAATCCTGGAATGGTTTGGGTTGGAAGGGACCTTAAGGATCATCTCCTTCCAAGCCCTCCACCATGGGGAGGGACACCTTCCACTAGACCAGGTTGCTCCAAGACCCTCCAACCTGTCATTGAACACTTCCAGGAATGGGGCATCCACAACTTCTCTGGGTGACCTGTTCAGTGTCTCACTGTCCTCAGAGTAAAGAATATCTTCCTAATATCTAAACTAAACCTCCTCTCTTTCAATTTACAGTAATTCCCCCTTGTCCTATCGCTCCAAGCCCTTGCCAAAAGCCTCTTTCTAGCTCTCTTGTAGGTCCTTTGGACAATGAAAGGTTGTTGTAGGTTCTCCCTACAGTCTTTTCTTCTCCAGGCTGAGCATCTCCAACTCTCTCAGCCTATCTTCATGGGAGAGGTACTCCAGCCCTCTGATAATTTTTGTCCCTCCTCTGGACATGCTCCAACAGGTCCATGAGATTCTAATGCTGGGGTCCTCAGAGGTGAGCAGAGTACGCTTGTATTTGTCCTTTACTGGAGCTTACCAATTACTCTTGCTCTGAATAGCCAGATTTTTTTTTGTTACCTTCTCAGTTTAAAAGCAGATTATCATTCCCTGGCCCCTTATGAAGATGCTTATGGCAGTACAGAGAGAAGCGACTCTGCCTTTCAGATTCTGGATTTTTATTTTGCATGTGGATAACAACTTCTTTGTCATGCTAAACTAAATGTATTCCTAGCCATCTGCTGTTCTAAAATGTCATCTGTATAACTAGTTGAATACAGGAAAACTTGCCTCTTACCACTTTTCTTCACCTCCTGTCACAGCTTAACTCCAGACGGCAACTAAGTACCACCCAGCTGCTTGCTCACTCCACACCCCCGGTGGGAGGGGAAAGAGAATCAGAAAAAAGTGAAACTCACAGGTTGAAATTCAGCTTAATAATTGAAATAAGTAAAAATTCATAATGATAATAGTAGTAATTGTAATGAAAAGGAGAGAGAGGGGAATCAAACCCAAGAAAAACAGACGATGCACAACATCATTGCTCACCACCCGCTGACCAATACTCAACCCGCCCCCCAGCAGTGATCAGTGGCTCACAGCCACCTCCCCACAATCTGTATATTGAAAATGACACTCTGTGGTACAGAACATCCCTTTGGCCAGTTCAGATCACCTGTCCTGGCCATGGTCCCTCCCAGATTCTTGCGCAACTCCTCACTGGCAGAGCGTGGGAAGCTGAAAAGTCCTTGCCTTAGGGTAAACACTGCTTAGTAACAACTAAAACATCAAAGTTTTGTTCTCATACTGAATCCAAAACACAGCACTGTACCTGCTACTAGGAAGAAAATTAACTCTATCCCAGCTGAAAGCAGGACACCTTCTTGATCACCTCTTGCTACTTCTGCTGTTGTTAGCTGCACACTGGATGACTAAAATTTCACTTGTGTTGTAAGACTGTATGGTTTAATAATAGGACTTGATTTTAAAGGTCTTTTTCAATCAAAGAATTCTATGATTCTATGATTGCCTTCGAACAAAATCTCAGTTCACCATTTCCATGTAAAACCAGTTCTCAACACTTCAGTTAGTCACAAAGATTTTAAACATAAGTAAAAACCACGAGAAAGATAATTTTTTAAAATTTTTTGTCAGCTTCTTGTGCTTCACATTCCTTCATGTGTACAAAGCAAAAGTGGAAAACTGTAAGAAGGCCCCAAAAACAGGGGACCTTCTACTCAACTTGCTCCATAGCTTTCCTTGACCTGTGGATGTTAGTTTTCACAGTTTGAGTAACATGATCTTTCTGTGGACTTTGGTCTTAGAGACCCACTTGTAAAATTAGGAAACAGACATATATTTTGATTGGTGGTGAGTAGGTACTGTGCAGGTACTTCCTCCTCAGCCAAGACCCTTTTTAGCTGTGTATGGTTTAAAATCATTGCTTTCAACTTAGGTAGTGAAAGAACAGAAGAGGAGTATTTCCAAAGCTAGAAATTATCAAGAAGTAGCAAATAACAATACAGTATCCTCAGCTGAGGCAAGGAGTTAACCTTAGAAAACAACAGAAGAGTGCGTGTGTATATATACATAAAAGCACAGTGCATATACCTGAATTAATAGAGAAAAAAATAGTGCACAATACAGGGAAAATCTTTGAAAGCTTATGCATTGACCCAATATTCCTATAATCTTCTAGATACAAATTTCAAATCACTGACTGAGCCAAAACTGGGGCAAATCAGTTAACCCACGAGCTGGACTGCATGGAAGTGAAAAACGTCAGGCAATCCAAAAAGGCAGCCACAAGGAACACAGTTTTGCTCCTTTTCATCCTTGGCCACAGAAGCATGTTCATGTACTAAAATGTTGACTTGAGGGGAAACTGCAATATCTAATGTTTGTCTGTTTAGCCAGTCTTCAGTTTTGCTTGGAATGACTTCCCATGTGTTATACAAAAAAGGCAGAAAGGACAGATAAGAAAATATTTCCAAGAAAATATATTCTTATTACTCTTGCTGGAAGAGTATGGTAATAATTATAAGAATCTTTATATATGCATATATATATATATATATAATGCATATACATACACACACATATATAAACATATATATATGTGGATCACAGAGTTACCTACACTCAAAAATAGCATTTTTACAAGGTTCTGTTAACATAAACCATTTTCTGCTGGTTCATTTATACAAACTTGACTGAACTTGCCCCATCACGTTGCTGTAGCTACTTCAGAAGACACCCAGCACTTTTTGCAATTCTAATGGGCAACTGTCTGCTTGATGGATTAAGGTCCTTATAGTCTCCATCAATAAATTAATTAAGCTGAGCCAGTTTGGTCTTTAAAGCCCGTCTTGAAAATGAACTCTTATTAAGGATAAATACTCAGTAAAGTATAGAATTAGCAACCAGAAAGGGCACTAGCTCAACTTTGGAGATGACTAGGGCTAGGAATACAGGTAGAAATAAATGTCCATCTCCTTGTCATCCAGGTTAACATCTGTAAGGAGATGTGATGTGGGAATTATCACTGTGCAATATACTTAATGTATCTACTGTTATTTTTATGTGATTAGAAGAGTTGGCTACTGCACTAAGAACTTTGGATATGGCTTACTAAATGTCCCTTACCTCCCACCATTTGAGTCTTAACATGTTCCGTACAAGCAAATTGTTTCAAAAAAAATTGCTTAATAATTCAATTTGCTTCACTTTAATGGTGGAACAGCAGGACTTATGGGAAAAAAGGGAGTAGATATAATATCTCCTGACGGTGGTGAACCTCAGTGGGAGGATTGCGTGATGTTTTCCCAAAAAATAGCAAATGAAATTTTTGCCTTGATAGAACTGCCATGCATGGATATGAAACTTGTCAGGAAAAATATTTGAGTAGCTCTCAGCAGTTTAGTGTCAAAATGAAAGAGGTATGTCCTGTCTCCTGTTTGGTTCAACAAACCTATCCATTGCAGATAGCATAAAATTTGCAGTTCTTCAGAAAATTGGGGGCCAGGGTTAGAAGTCAGTGTGATCTCAGCAAAGCAGAGAGAGGTGGAAATGGATGGGTAACACTGCCTGGAAAAGAACATGTGGGAAAATGGTGCCACAAAGGGCAAAGCTCAGTTAACAACATCCTACTGCATCAACCTGTCAAGGTGTATACACAGTCTAGCCTGAAATATAGGCAGTATTCTTCTCTGCTCCGTGCTGGAATACTCTTTTTGTGTTTCTGTGCTGAATGTTACCTTATTTGGAAACAGACTTGATGAGAACAGTAAGAAGTCACTCAAGAAGCATGAAAACAGACTCAGAAAGGCTGGAGGAGTCTCAGCCAAAAACAGGAGAGAAGCTGAGGTTAGACAGCCTGAAGGAAAGAAAGATGAAATGAGGATTGAGACATATATGGAGACAAATATAGAAAAGCCTATTGAGGAAAACAAAGGGAATAACTACTCTCCTTGGCAGTTACTGACAGGACAAGTAATGGGACAAAATCACAAAAAAAAAAAATTAGAATTGATCTTATCTAAAATGATCTTTTGCAAAACTGAAAGCACCCTATAACCCCCAATTCTTTTTCTCAGTAAATGGTCATCATCCAGAAGTTGCTTCCAAGTGTAATGTGTTTCACTTCTAATAACAGAGATTGCAGTACCACTCACCAGTGTGTTGACTCCTGTCTAGCCTGTTCTGCAAGACCCCTCTTTAAATACAGCAATGAGGTACAGTCTGTGCAGAACTGGACTAGATTACTTCAACTGTAATTCCTCTTTTGCCCAGGATTCATTTTATCTGATCACTTTTTCCTCCTTATTTATCTCTTGTCTGAAAATAACACCATTTACTATAACACTATTAAACTTCTTGAGAAATTTGAAAATATTGTCCTCATACTTTGATTAGAGGAGTTGGGTGAAGCTGCTGCCAGTAAATGCATTTTGAAGAGCTGGGAACAGGGGCAGGAGAAATACAAAAGGTATAAATCTAACTAAGAAGCAGCCTTGCAGAAGACCTGGAGCACAATTTGCTCATGGACAGAGAGACCAAGGGACAGCTCTACTGCTGTATATTTAACTGCTGTAGAGAGATGCTGATGCTGATTTTTTGGAAGCAGCAGTACTTTCCAGTCTGAAATTCCCTGCTTACTGCTTATCTAGGGTCACATAATAAGAGGAACTTGCTCTGAGCATTTAGATCATTCTGGGAAGGCTCAGAGCAATTCCATTTCAGCAGTTTACAAGTTGTACATGAGCTAATAATGATGGATGATCTTAATGTTCCACTGTTTTAATTTATCACAATTTATTAGGCATGGTACATGAACCAGTTAAGCTTGAGAATTGTTGTTCTCCTTCAGTCATCAATTAGGTTAGTGACCATTGCTAGGCTGGGCTTGTAAAAAGATCCTATTAGTCTTCCAGGGTTCAAAACCAAACAGCAGTTCTTGAATCTTTCTAAAGAGCTCTGTTAAATCTATATATTTAGATCATACTTCGTTTTTCTTTTCTGGATACATGTGTTCTGGAAGATGTTCTGGAAGAAAATTATTTTAAATCTCATCTGTTGTTATCAGCTTGCTCTTTAGGAATATATTCAATTATTCAATTGGAGCTGCTACCTACAAAAACAAAACAAAAAAATCCAAAATAGCTGTTATATTCCCTGTTAGATTCAGTGAACTCCAGATGAAATGAAAGTTTCCTACTTCATGGAAAAATATGATGTTCTGAAATGTTTCTTTCATCCCAACTGAAAATTTAAAGTTCACATTGCCTAACTTGTAAATAAAAAAAAAAAACTTGCAAATTAAAAAAATTGGGAATATCTTCCTCACAATTTCTCCTTTAGTGCTACAACATTTAGAAATTATATGATATATAGGTTGTTTTAATTATTTTGGGGTCAAAATTGAGTGAAAACTATTCAGTCTCTGTCACACTTTGAGACAGTATAGTTGGTGCCTTGAAGGGGTTGCCCCACTTTTTTGTTTTCCTCCCTCTCATACTTTTATCTATGACTCTTTTCTCATGTACTGTGACTGTGGCAAAGATGGGGCAAGAGAAATGCCCACTTGAGGGGGGTGATGAATAAAGGGCATTACATGCAAGCTCAGTATTGTTGATGGATCTTGGATGGTGGCAGGTGCAGTGCAAAAAAGCAAGAGCCGCTCCTGGAAAGATGGGGTAGAGAGACCAACCTCTTGGAGCCTGTGGTGTAGATCAGCCTTTCACTGCTGGCAAGATACCTCATGGGTCCTAATCTGTGGATCTGTGGCTGGGCCTCCCTCCCCACAAGGAGGGATAAGGAATTGTTTCCAGAGTGTCACAGAAAGGTGGTAGAAAAATATTCAGATAGAGTAGCAAAGATAAATTACCTGGGCTCTGCTTCTAACTTTTATTCACAGTAAAAGAGCAAAGGGCTGTCAAGCCATTGGACCTATATGGCCCCTCTGTCTCTGCTTATCTCAGCATCTCACGTGAGTCACTGCTCAGGACTGTCAGAGGCAGAAGAAGTGCTTGGCAGTATCAGTAGGATAATTTTAAGTGAAGCAGACATCTCTCCTATGATTAGCTGGTCCATTCCCCCTCCCTTTCTCCTTTCTCTGCTTCCCTCCCCTTGGAGATCCTGGAACTTTTGCAGAAGATTGGTAAAGCTTCTCTGTGATAAATGTTTGGTTTTAGCTGGGAGCTAACAGTCCTCAGTTCATTCTTCTCCTGCTTTTGTAGGGACCAAGTTGTTCTTCAGCAAGATAAATTTTGATCTTTGGGAAGTTTTTACCACTTGGTCATGAATGAGGGAAGTTCACTGTCCTAAACTCTCTGTGCATTGTTTCACTTTCACAGGTTATGAGTTCCTTTGGCATTATCAGCCAAAAAATATAGCACGTGGTGTGAAATTTCATGTGGGAACTGCAGTTTTGGGAGAGCTGTTGTGGCCAGGTTGGTGTAAGAAAGTGCTGGGACAGCTTTTCTTAGTCTGGGAAGGAGTATCTACAGACATTTGGTGGAAACAGATATATACAATTTTCCCTCCCCACCCCACCCCTTTTTTTTTTTTTTTTTATTATTTATTTGATAGCTTTCTGAAGTCCCTGAGCTCGTCGCTAGATGTCATTGGTGTTCCAGGGAAGGGGAAGGGGAAGGGTTCGACGGACTGCGGGCCCGTGGGACTGCGGGCTGTCCCCGTTTCTGTTACCCCATAAACCCCCGGAGCTATTGCAGGCGGTCTGAAACCCGGGAACACAAGCATTTCTGATACTTTTCATCCTCAAGGCTTGGATCTGAGAGATTAGGCGGAAATCACGATGGAATCAAAAAAACACATGAGCTTCTTGTGGTATGAATTTTTAGTATTTTCATCATCAAACGGCAATTTTTCACTAAGGCAAATGCAAATGCAAGACCTAAAGAGCAAGACTTTTTTAATGGATTTATTTCTTCTGCTATTAGCTAATTTTAAACACATCAAACATTTTCAGATTGATTTCACTGAGGTTTTTATTTATATAATAACCATCATATCATGCAGGCAAATAAATCCAGACATTATCTGTTTATTCTCGAATTCTTTAAAGTGGAGGTAAATCATACACTGACAAAAAGGGAGTCTTGATTCCTCTTTTTAGAGCAATAGCAGTTATTTGGAGTTGCATTGGCAAGAGTTATTTATAGGACAACATGAAAATATACATTTTCATCCCTGGAAGGACTGGACTATGAGTTGTACTTGAGTTTTAATAAATGTTAGCTTCTTTTTTATTTCACTGTATTAAGGCACAGAGTACAATGTATTTCATTCCATTCCACAAGAAATACTGAACCTGATCCCAGGGCTGCTGTTTTCCTAAGCTTTGCTGAAAGTCAGGCTGCTCATCAGCACTTGTGGATGCCTGGTTTTATAAGGAAAAATATGTCTTCTGAATGGTCTTCAATGTTTATAAGTGGAAATCAAGGATATTGAAAAGTCTTTGTTTCCTCAGAAACACACTCTGACTGCTCAGAAATCCAGTTTCTGTTTCCTGGGAAATAATACACCTACATCAGGGCAACACACAGGGAACACCACTGGTTTCTTCCCAAGCTCACAAAATACGTGGATCTGTGTTGTGGTTGTGTGCACACACCTATGGAGAAGAATATCTTGGGATTAGGAAATTACTCCAGCACTCAATTTCTCTCTTCAAATGCTTAATTGTATGACCATAAATCCATAAATCCTCTGCAAATTTATAGGAGTTTCCTAGTTCATTAAAATTGTAGTGTACTTCTGCTTAGGAGAACGGACCAAATTTGTGTTTTAACATGCAAACCAGATTAAATGACTTGAAAATAGAATCTTTTTGTTGTAATTTCAGTCAGTACAAACTCAGAAATTGCTTAGGAAAATGTGAAGGTGTTCACAGAAAAAAAAGTTCTTTTTTTTTTTAAAGTGTAAGTCAGAAACAAACCTAGTGTGGAGTAAATACAACTTACAGAGAGAGACATTTGCATTGGCAAGCATCAGTTCACATGAGTCAGGAGACTACAGATGACTCAGAAGTTCAGCAATAACAGATTGGTCACAGTTAAATATGCCCTTAATCCATCACTAAGAGTCCCTGGAATGCAGCTAGGTCAAGATTTAAAGAAAAAAAAAAAAAAAGAAAAAAAAGGATACCCAAAGTTAAGACTTTTAAGGCAAGATTTTTCAGGGGAACAGACAGGTTGTCTTTTCAGGAACTTTGTACCTCTAATATTCCTTAGGCTACATCGGTGTTTTCTACCCTACTCTGAAAAACCATAGGTCATGCAGTGGTAGTCCTAACTTTACTGGTGGCTCACCACTTTAAAATCAGGCTCTTCAGTTAGCAATGTTAATATTTGTTCATGCTTCTCTGTATTTCTGTCTTTCTTTCTCTCACTTTTTTTTGTTTCTTTCATCTTACTTCCCCATTGCCTGTGGAGCTAAGTGTCAAGCTGGCTCTGCCTTTCTAGAGTCATGCAGAAAAGTATCTTCCATTTACCTCCATAGCACACAAACCGACTGATGCTAACACCAGTATTGTGAGCATTAATTTCAGGGGTTTGCACACAGTTAGAAATCAGATTTCCATTAATTACTGTAAAATTTGAGGTGGCATTTCCACAGTGCATAAGTATTATATCCTGATTTATATTTTACAGTGCGTCAAATTGAAATTAAGCCACATATGCAAAACAGAAGGGGCTTTTCAGGAGTACCATCTGAGTACTTCAGTTCCCCAGAATATTATTCATACCAAAACATTATGCAAACTCTGCCTATGGTTTAGGACAGGAGGTGAAGAAAAATCTGTCTTTACCCATGGGTTTCTATGATTTTGTGTTGCACGGAGTGAAAGCTCTATTGATCTAAGGAGAACCATCAATATATTATTTTCCCAAATATCTACATGATTTTCTGCAGTTACCTGTCTGTACACATCTTACACCACAGTGGGGAATGTAGCCCCAGTTCAGGGAGTTCTGCAGCCACATGGGCACTTTCCTGTCTCTCTCCACAGCTCAATAACCCCACATTGCACGGCATTACACTGCAATCTTAGTCTGAGTCAATCCTTTTAAGCACTATTATTTTATTTTCTTTGGCAAAAATATCGTGTTGCCACTTCTGTTCTTCTCCTCAGCTCTTCAGGCCCTCACTTGCTTTTGTTCTTGCTTTGGATCTATCCTATTTCTGTACATCACTGATCAATTCAATGGAAAGTAAATTCACCCGGCATGTGATTCATTCTGTTCAGAGAGGAAGCTGTGAAATGTTGACACTTTGAGACTCTCCATGTTTTTTAGCAAGTGTTAAGTCTTCACCACATGTGTGAAGCACCAGCTAGATTCCCTCTCTTTAGGTTTTGGAATTAAGACAGGACAGAAACATGGACATCTGCAGTTATAGGGTTTGTATGTTCGCGAAGACTGGCCATACATACATACATTTCCTCTGAAGAGGATTTATTGTGATGACCATAAAAATCCTGCTACTAGTCATAGAACTTCTCTTCCCTCTGTCAGCATCCTCACCTCATCCCCTGATGTCACCTTTCCTAATGTTAAGTCATAATACTCTGAAAACCCATGCCTACATAGGCCTATTGTGAACTTCATGAGTTGGATGACATGAAGTAATTTTCCCCGCTTCAGTGCTTCATGGGAAAAGGTCAGTCATTCAGGCTTGGAGGGCAGAGGCAAAAATCCACGAAGGTTGTTATGGGAGAAATGATATTTAATTCCTGAGGAAACCCAGTAGAATTTAGGTAGTGATAAATGATTCTGGCTGCTTTTAAAAACCTGGGTCACAGTCTTTGGATATTAATACCCATTACCGATCCTATATTTGAAAATATAATACTGTCTTATTAGATCATTACGCAGATCATGGTTAGTAAAAGTACAAAAGAGTAGTAGCAAGAGACGATGAAAGCTGTTGTTACGAGCTGCCTCTTAGATTAAGCTCTTTAAAGCATACATGTAAAGAGACACTCTTACATGTACATTAAGATCAAGAGTGAAATAATACATTTGACAATGTCACCTTCAGTGGTCTGCAACCATTTGCACACTTGCAAAATGTAGAAGTTGTCCATCTGCATTGGGCTGACAAAAGTAGAGAGCAAAATGGGAATTGTGCAGCAGGCAGGCGTGTCGCTCCATGGAGGTCCCAGTGGGATACACTGTCTGGCTGGTTTGTACACACTGGTCCATACTGCCTTTAAATAAAATTGCAGATGACACTGTGACTTCTATTTGCTTAAACAACTTGTATCCTCAGTGGAGAGTTTCTGGATATAACCTTGAATATTGTTTCTTAAGAAATCAAATAAAACATTTAAAGAAAAAAAATTATTTGCCTCAACAGATGGTTACACATAGATAGGAATTATTACGAAAGTCCATTTAACAGAGGCATGGGATTTGATTTTAGTATGTACCGTGCTGTAGAGTAGAAGTGATACAGCTTTGCAACTTCAGAACTGTTCTATTTCTTCACCTTTTATTGGTTTACTGAAAGCATTTTGGATGTTGCTGTTTGCCCAGTCTGACAATGACTATATGTTTCCTTTACATAATGCACATCTGGACTCTTCTCCATCTCCCAAAGCCAGGATGTTCTGCTGCTTTTATTTACACAGGGTAGTGAAGCACTGTAAATCCAAGGGCCAGATTTCAAGAGTCTGGCATGAACCCTCGCAGAAATGAGTGACTGATATGTTTCTTTGTAACAATCAAGTTCCAGCTATGAGATCTATTTGAATATGTATTATTGAAAATTTCATTACTCCACTTTCATGGGCTTTACCAAAGCATATCCTTACAGAATGATTTTTCTATTAAAAAAAAATTGTCTTTACATTTAGTAAGTTCACTTGTATTTGCTGACATACAGGTAGAGAAATAAATGGTAGATATGTGGACAACACAAGCAGAACTCTCGGGTGTACAGCTCCTGAATTCTACAGACATCGCTCTCTTAACATTCAAGTCCCTAAACAGCTGAGCCTCCATATCAGTGCTCAGGCAGACTCATCTCAGCCTTCACAGGACTGGCTTTTTTAGCTTATGCCAAAACTGTGAAAGAGCCATTCCTCAGCCTATCCACCTCAAAAAGGGTTTGATCTAGGAAGACTCAGCAGAACGAAAAACGTAGCATACACACACCAAGAGTTAATAGGGATTAAGGCTCCAATGCTGGAAGAAAGAGATCCACATCCCACTCCTTCAACTGCTTGGGGGAATTCAAACCACATTTCTTCCCTTGCATATGGATTTCTAACCTTAAGCTGTAGGCTCTTACCAGCATCAGCGGAAATTACAAAATGGGTCAGTACAATAAATTGTGACAAATCTCTAGAACAGACAGTGTTCCCAAGAAGTCCCTAACAAATGCAGATCTGAAACTCCTAAATCAGTTATTAAAATCAGCATCATGATCAGAAGAAGGGAGAGAGATTCATGTGACATCCAGTTTTTAAAGGATCTGTTGTGCGTCTGGAGAACCAGAGATCAGCACGCCTGACTTCTGTCTCAAGCATTGGTAGAAATAGAGTTGAAATGGCTTTCATAGAGAGAAGTTATGTCTCCTAGTGTAGTAAAGTTCTTCAAAGCAGAAAGTATGCCTGTGGATAAAGGTCACATACTTGATGTAATGTTCTTAGATTTCTAAAAAGCTTTTGATGAGGTCAGTTATCAGAATCATTTAAAGTAGATAGGATTTAATGGGATAAGAGGGAAGATCCTCCTGTGGATTAATAACTGCTCAAAAGATTTGTAACAAAAAGTGGTGATAAATGGTTGAAGGTAATTGCTAATGAAATCCCGCAGGCATCCAGATGTTCAACATATTTGTGAACGGTCTGGAAAGAAGGTGAGTAGTGAGGTAGCAGGTTTTTTTAATGATACAAAATTATTGAGAGTGGTCAGAATTAAAACTATTTATGAAACCTTTTAGATACAAAATTGACAAAACATAGCAAATTCAACACTGAAAAGTAAAAATCCATGCCCTTGTATATCCACATGCATAAATAAAGCTGTATCTACATGTACACGGTGCTGGACTCTCACCCAGTTATCACCATCTGCAAAGGAGCTCTGAGACACTTTGCATAAATCTTTGCCATAGTCAAGAAGAAAAATAGGGTGTTAGGAAGGAAGAGGACCAACATACAGAATGATGCCACTTTAATAAACCCACGGTGCATACCTCAGAAAAGATTTATTAAACAAGATACATGAAAGTTCAAGACAGACCTTTACATATTCAGCATGACTCCCATATGAGGACAGATTAGAGAGCAAGAACCTCCTGGTCCCTGCATTTCCCATACACAAGTGTACTTGCTGAGCTTAATGCAAGTATATTTCAGAAAGCACTTTGGAAATACTGAAAGTAATTCACAAGCAGAAGATTACAATGTCTACTCAGAGACATCCTAGCACTGGGTGACATGATGTAGCTGGGGCTGTTGCATAGGAAAGCTGAGTCACCCAGCTTACAGCTCTGGTTTGCACTTTTTAAATTTGACTCTTTGCTAGCAAGGATGGTGTTAAATCATGAAGAACTAGTTATAGTCTTGGCTGCAATTTCTAGAGCTGTAAATTAACAGTGGGAAGAAAAATCTTTAGACAATAAAATTAAGGATGTGCTTAACAAGAAAGCAGAAGTACCTCTGAAAATATATTCAGAAGCCATATTTCATATATGTATTATTTATTTAAAAACAAATAGAATTTTCACATTACTATGAGATAGACTATACTGCACATCCCTGTTCATTTCTGGTACCTAATAATTGTCTCATGTCAACCTTCTACAAATTAAAATGTCAGAGCTTCCTGTAAAGGGAAGTCATAGATTGTCATAGAGACCTAGGGCAGTTTAATACAGACACCTTGCAGATATAGCTCTATCACTGCAGATGACCAGGCTCAAAATGAAGGCCAGCAGTATGTGCATATTTATTCCTGATCAGGAGAAAAGGTAGGAGGCATGACATGTTCTGAACCATCAGTAGATGCTTCTGGTTGTAAGAGGATTATGGCAATAGTAGCGAAACTCCTAAAAATCTCTCAATGTTATTGAAATTCCTTTTGTCAGCTGGATTCAGTTGCTGGGAAATACAGGGAAAACTGGCAGATCAAAAATGAACATTAACAAATCCGGTGAATAAAGAAACTGCTAGCTTTCTGAAGGGATATAAAAAAATTTAGAAAAGGGGCAAAATACGTGGAATTATCATTTATGCTAATCATTGAGTGCAAATTACAACTCCAAATTTAAACAACTCTGTGTAAATAAGGTCCTGTTGAGCACAAACTCTGCAGAGCATAGCTGGTCTGATCATACTCATGCACATATATATTTTTCCCTCCGCTTATAAAAACCTGGTGAGAGGTAATGAAATTTTCTTTTAAAAGAAGGTTTAAATTCACCTAGACTTTTAAAAAAACCTGTATTTGGCTTTATTTTCATAGAAACAGGAGACCATTGAAAGTACCTCACACTGTCAGTGCATTAAATGCATCACATACTCTGAAAGCAAAAATAGAAGCATACTGGGAAGGATTCAATCCTGCCTTCATAAATCAATACCAAATCAATATAGGACTGGAAATCTTTCCTCAAATTAGGGTTCTTTGCTTATTGATGTATTTGGCCAATGAAGGTATTGCTCCAAGGTTTACAGTACAATATTCAAAGTTATCTAAAGGAGTTAAGGCAGAGTGTATATAAATGGGATCTAAATCCCTTAACACTGTTTGCTTCCTTACAAAGCTTTGACCTACAATTGCATTGTGGTGCAAATAGAATTAATTTATTCTTAATATATTCTTTTATATATTCTTTATATAGTTTTCAGGATAATTTTTTTTTTGTACATTTGCTTTTCTTACCTGTTGAATGTTTTTCAGAGTGCAATAGCTGCCTGGCTGCTGGCAATCAAGTGCAAACATGGGGCTCCTGGTAGTGCTGGTAGTGGTAGTTTTGCCACTGAAAATTTTTCTTACAGATACAATTATTGTTGGGTTTTTTTCTGAAATATTTCTGGGAGCTACACCACAACTGCAGGATCTGCCCAGAAGAAGTAATTACTTCACTGCAGCAATCATTTGCAGCAATCCTCGCACTTTATAACAATATCCAACACATTCTGTTTTCCCTGCCAAAAATATTCCTTTCTCTTTGTGTCAAGTAAGATTCATACCAAAGTTCTAAGCATCAGGTGACAGCAGTGTCTAAAAATGGGAAATGTCAGGCAAACTTAGTCTCCATATCCATTCTGCCTGGGGTTTCTTCTTCTTAAACTGTCTGCACAGCGGCCGAGGTCAGCTTTCCTTCTGCCTCAGCTAGTCCCACTAACACCTAATCCTGGCCTAACATACTTGTGATCCTGTGGAAGGTTGACTTTACCAAATACCAAAAGCCAAACTTGAAAACTGCCAGCCCAATTCTGGATTTTCTCCATATGATATGAATAACGAGCCTGTTTGTGTGCTGGGGTTTTCTTCAGACCATCCCGCTGGCACTGATGAAAGGCTTGAAGGCAAAGGGCAGCGCATGTGAAGGATGTCAAAATCCAGATTTCCATGAATTCCCTAAGCAAAAGAACAGCACATATCGAAGCAAATTAATGTCACTTTTCTTCTGAGCAGAGCTCTGAATAATATTGGTGTTTCCAGGTGAAGTTTGGGTTCTGGCACCCTGCTTGGCCGAGGCGGCTGAGCAATGCTCGCTGTGGGGAGGGCTGCAAAGTGGCTGTTTCCCAGAGACTCTGAGCTGGAATTTGCTCCATGGGGGCTCACTGGCCTCTCAGCTCCTCAGTACCAGGCATAGCAGTCTGAAAAATGCAGAAGGACAGGATCAGGCCCCGAGCAGTTTTTTAATCCTATCTTATAGGTCTCAATGAGGAAAATCCATATTATCTTGTTGCCTAATACTGTTCATGGGATACAAGAAATCAGCTTAACAAAAAAAATCCTCTGTAGGATAAGTGGAAAATATTCCTTTTGTTTCTAAGTTAAAAAATTATCCACTGGGAGGATAGAAGGAAAAAAAGGAATTTCTACCTGAAATGAATAGAATATTATGATTTTTTTGTTGTTTAACATACCAGATCTTAATCCAGTCATTAAAGAGAACTTCATGTCTAAAATTTGGAAGTTTACTTTTTTTTTAATTACGAAGATAAATGCCCAATATTTTATGAAAATAATATTCTTGGAGCTGTCTTATATCATGCTGTTGGTTAGTTGTGAGTGGTTTGTATATCTTCAGCAATGAAATCACAGGCAGAGCCTTCAGTAAAATTCTGGTTTTAGTGCAGATTTGACTGTGGCTCTCACCAGCAACTTCTCACACAAGTAGCTCTGTTTTTAAGCAAGCATAATGCTTTGAAGCTCATAAAGTGAGTTTTCCGCAGTGCAATGTTGCATAGTGGATGTTGGTTTTATGCTTCCCCAGATAGCGAGCAAATCTGAGATAAAACTTTTCTGGCAGCCCTAACCAGATACACTTTACTGAGTCAGCCTGTGCAAAAAAATTCCCTCTCAAGATACAAGCAAGGTCCTTGGCAGAGCCCTGCAGATGTAAATGTGAAGAGTTAGAAACCAGCTCTGAATGTAAGCTGGCTTAACACATAAATAGGACAGGTTACAGCCACAGCATCTGCAGTCATACCACATCACCCTCTAGCTTTGTGCAGTTTTTTTGATTGACCCACTGTGTGAGTGCAAGAAAACTTCTTTTGGGGAAAAAAAAGCTGAAAATAGGGGAGTAGGCTCAGGAAGAGGGAGCCTGAAGCTCTGAATTTGGGCTTGTCTCTTCGCACATCAATTCCAAAGTTTGAGGTGTCCTAAATAAGACAAAATAGGGTAAGCAACAAAACATAACCCCACAGAGCCACAGTCCATCTGTGCAAGCTTCATTTCTGCCTGGTCAAAGAGGCAAAAAATTTCTCCCCCGTGTTCTAGCAGGGAAATGGGCTCTTCACAGAATGAGAAGCCAGACTAGCTTTATGATGCAAATTAGCTTATGAATGTGATTTTGGGGAAGATGATAAACAGCAGGGGATGGTCTTGCTCAAGCTTGCCTGGGTTGGTGGGAAGTGTGGCTCCTCCGAGCATCTCAGCCAGACCACAGCACATCACCATATGCTGGCATGAGCAGGGCCACAGTGTGTCACTCCCAGGCCTGCTGGAGATCACCCCGCCAATCTGTGCTTTCCACTAGGCTCTCCTATTGACAGCTGCGACAGCTTTCCTTGAATCCTTGGGAGATGCCCTCAGATCTGAGGCTCAGACTCGTATATCTCCTTCCCATCCAGGAAGACTACGGTAAATCCACCCAATTGCCCCCAAAAACCCACTCCAGGACTGCAGGTCTGCAAGGCAGGATCCGGCCTCGGGTCCTGAGCACCCCCGCGGGCTGCGAGCCTGATAAAAAGGTCCTGATCCAGTCCATTGAGGTCGATGGCGGAGCGCCCGTCCATCCTGGGGAGAACAAAAGGGTTGGGCTTGGCAAATCATTTCCGTTAATGTAGGAGACAATTACTGATGCCTCTTTGCAAATTGCTCTTCTTTGACGTTTTTATAACTCAGTAATTTCCAGTTGTGTTCCCATGTTTGCCTCTTTTGTGTATAGTTTTCCTATTTTTGAGTGCATGGTTCACAACATTTATACAAACACTAACAACAAATTACCTGCTCAACTGGGTTCTGTGAAAAGGGGCCCTGAAACTTATTTACAAATTAAGCGGACTCGGCCACGGAGGGAATAGTCACCG
Source organism: Chiroxiphia lanceolata (assembly GCF_009829145.1). NCBI lineage: Eukaryota > Metazoa > Chordata > Aves > Passeriformes > Pipridae > Chiroxiphia > Chiroxiphia lanceolata. Next base: position 10,974,387 of record NC_045640.1, read on the forward strand.
GGAGCGAGTTGCGGGTGCGCTGCAAATCACGCATGGTTCTCTAGCCAGAAAAGCCCTGCATTAGGGGAGGGGTGAGGGCCCGGGTGTAGAACTCAGTGTCATTCTCCCAAGACCTTCTCTCACCGGAAAATATCCACCTGACTTTTTTTTTTTTCTGTTGATAACTCTCTGGAGAAAAGATCCGACAGAGAAGTAAGTCAATACACGAACAACCCCACACCCAACTCATTTGTTTTCCCGTTTAAAGAAATAAATCTGCTTTGCATTTGCTTGTTTAATTTTCTCCGACTGTAATAAAATAAAGATTGCATATTTACGTTCCAACAAATCACATCTCAGTTTAAAACACATTTAAGACAACATACAAATTTCTCAGTCCTCCACAACTTTCTGAAAGAGGTTTTTTGACGCGGAATTGATCACTCCAGATGCAATCTCTTCTCTCCTCACTTAAACCATGTAATCGTTAAGGTGGGAAGTAACTGCGTACTTTGTTTTATTTTGTATTTTTAGTCCTATGAATCTCCACAATATTTCGCTAAAGGGCAGTTTTGATGTATTTCGCCTCGGGTTGATGTTAGATCTCCTGCATCCCAGCATCTTTGTCTAACTCTGTTCTCCCATTTCGATAGCTTGATTTCGTTAGGGTTATAAATAAAAGATGCGCTTTATACATTATTTTAGAGAAATGAGCAGAGCACGGACTATTTTTAAAGCTACGGATCTTTTAAGCAGGTGACTGTGTGCTGACACATTAAAATTCAGCTGCGCGTCCGTTAAGATGACTTTTATAGCCATCCCAATACCCTGGAAATTATTTATACCTGGGGTTTTCGCAGCTCGGGATTTCAGCTCTTTCTTGGTCCCTGCATTTTGTGTTTTTCTTTGGTTCCCTGGGAGATAAAGAGGAACCTACCAACATTTACAATCGGATTTGGTTGTCTCCTTCCGTCGCTGCATTTCGAGGTATCTCTACTGTGGTCCCGAACACCTTTAACATTCAAAAGGTCCCGTTGGACAGAAAAATAAAGACGTTCCCTCCTTGCTCTGCAACTAGGAATTTTAAATTTGAGTAGATCTCTGCTCTTTTTATTTGGTTGTGGGCTTTTTAATATCTCTACTTTCTACACTAAGAAAGATGTAAGGTTTAGACGGTGTTAAAGCGCTGCTTGTGTTGCAGGCGAAGCGTAGAGATCGGGGCCCTCTCCTCCTTCTTTTCCCCTCCTTTTTTGAGACGGGGGGCCCCCGGCAGAGCCGCGGGTCGCCTTTTCCCACCTGGGAGCGCAGAACGCCGTGGAGGATCCCGGTGCCCCGAGGCACCAGCAGCACCGGGACGGGGCCGACTCCCGGCCGCCACCAGAATTTATGAGGGCAGACACCTCCTCTGCGGGGCTTTGCCCGCCATGAAGCCCACGCAGGTCGTGGGCTTCCCTCTGTCCCTGCATCCCATCACCTCCACGAGGTTTCCCCACTTGTCGGAGGGAGGCAGAGCCGGTGCGGGCAGGGCCGGGCAGCGATCTGGGCCGGGCCCGTTTCTCCACGCGCCCCAAGGGGATATAGGTAAAAATAAAGGGAAAAAAAGAATCCTTTTTGGTGTCGTCGGAAGAAGCAGCTCCGGGGCAGGATGAGGAGAAGGGTCCTGGGGAAGGCGGCAGGGAGCTTGCGTGACCCAGGGGAGGAAGGCGGAGGGCAGCTGTCCTCGGGCACTCGAGTCGAGCAAGCCTCTTTCATCTTTTCTGTCGCTTTGGCTTAATTTACCTCTGCCCTCCAACGCCCTGTGAGTTTAATCACATCAGATCTCCTTCAAGCCAGAGCCAACGACTGGAAAGAACGAAAGAATGAGAAAGAGGATGAAAGAGCAGAAGGGAGAAAGGAAGGAAAGGGAAGGAGAGGAAGGAGGGGAAAGAAAGGAAGGAAGGAAAGGAGAAAAATAATATAATTAGAAACACAAAATTAACAATTCCTTGCTCCTGGGAAAAAAGAATAGGCAGGTGGTCATAGGGTTTCTGGTAACATTTGACACACCAGTAGAGATGATGTTACTGTTCCCTGGGCGCACAAGCACGACCCGCGGGTCGACGCAGCCCGCAGGAGTGACTGAGGCTCTTCCGTGGGGCCAAATGGGACTTCACCAGCTTCTCGTCACATCTGTGGCTCTGTGAAAGCATTTGTAGAACTGACATGCAACACAAACATGCCGCCGTGAGAGCCTGCTCGTCCCTTGGCACCTTTGAAATCTAGGGCTGTTTGGGAGGTTGTGTTCTTTTGGTTTGAGGGGAGTTTGTTGGTGTGGTTGAGTTTCTTTGGGGAGAAAAGGGGTTGCAGCATTGCAGTTGTCTGAACGGTCCCTCGAAACGAGCAGAGGAAAGGTTTGCTTTGTTAGTTCGGTACCAACATCGTCGTACGGGTTTGCAATCTTTTATTCGCATTCGCTCTGCTGTTTGGCTGCGAAAGGAGAAGCAGCAGGGTTCACACCGTTTCCTGGAAGACTTGGTTAATGGGAGCGGATCGATTATTTGTCAGGCAGGGCCGTGCCCGGGTCTGCGCCTTCCCCCAGTCAGGGGAAGAATCGACGGTTCCCGGCGGCTCCGCTGCATCCCTCGTTCCCGCATCGTCCCCAGCCTCGGCGGCCGCGGCAGCCTGAGGCGAGCTGGAGGTCCGGCCAGCAATCCCACCCGAACCCTCCATGTACCCTCTTGTTTGTTTGCCTGTTTATCACCCTGTCTCTGCCTCTCAGCCTTCTGCCCTCCCTCCGCCGTGCAAGTGCCGCAGTGCCCTTCCCGGCCACAGCACATGGCAGCGGAGCGGGGAAAGCAACGGGAGCGGGAACCTTCCAGCGGCTGCCAGTAGCCGGAGGTCGGGGCGCCTCTCCCTGCGGCGCCTGGGTTGCCTTGGGCCGGGGCTGGTCCTGAAGCCCTCGCGAGGCCACCCCCGCCCCAGCCGGGGTCACCTGCGGGAATCCCTGGATGAACTCGGCGGTGGGGGACCACCTCCCGCCCCCGCTTTCCCCCAGAGGAACAGAGGGCTTGACAGACTTCTGTCACCTTTGAAGCTTTTTTAATGAGCAAATGTGTTCCCTTCCAGCCCCCCTTTCTGCCCCATCTACTCTGTTCAGCCTCAAGCGGGTGGCTCGGAGGGAGGGATGGGGCAGAGGGGCGACTTCTCTCGCTGTCGGGTTGGGGGGGAAGGGGAGTTACTGCCCAGCCCTGCTCCCTGCAGTACCCCGGCGCAACAGCAACGCTCCCGCTTTGGAAACCTGGCTGACCCAGCGTTCCCAGCTGTTTTCCAAGGATGAACCATGTCGTTCCCTTCATTCTCTCGGTCACCGAAAAGCAGCCACCCCTCGGTCAGTGCTGTGCGTGCTCACCGAGACCATCCAGGGAGGCGAGCGGCAAAGATTCAGGCCGACCTGTATCCCGTCCTAAGGGCGGCAGGTTCCCTATAGCGCTTGGGGAAACGCCGCTCGAATGTTTAAATAAGGTAATAAGTAAAACCCAGCAAATAACACACACACACACACACACACACACACACACACACACACACACACACACGCGAGTGAAGGTGGTGGGTAAGAGCTAAAGGCAAAGAGGGACTCAAGTCGGACGGACAACTGTCGCTTCTGTTTGTCTATGTGACTAGTTCACTTTCCAAACAGCATTCAGGTGTACTGTCGACAGTGGTGTTGTCCTACTTGGTAACTTTACTGAATTTTTCCTACTGGTCGGTACAATTCAGACACTGATTCTTCTTAGAAGAAAACAACAATCGTCTCCAAAAGAGTCCAATTAAGGCTTTACCAGGATTTACACTTTCATATAACTGTCGGGCAGCACCTCGGCACCAAGAAGCTCTGCAGCAAGAAGTGCTGCTTTTCTTAAGGACACCTTTCCTCTTTTAGAGGAAGCAGGCTAATAATGTAAAAGTTTGTGAAGTTACACGTAGCTTTAAATAGACATCACCATTAACAAACAGAAACCCCCGCACTAATAGCCCTTAAATACCGCGCTAATAGTCCCCACGTGGAAAGAAATCCCTAAGCGTTATAAATTCAGTTTAACGACCAGAAAACCTCCTGGGCAACAGCGAAAAACGAAAACTCCCTCTCTGACTTCTCTGTCTTTGATTTATTTTTAACTACAGGCTCATGGGAACGCGGCACTGGAAAATCACGTCCAGATGTACCTAAAAGAGGCGCTTCCTCTGCTAAAACGCCCTGTCTAAAGTAAAAAGAAAAAAGAAATCCTTTAAATAGTTTAAATTTTGGTTTTATCATGGATGTAATTGCAAAAAGACGGGGCAAAGCGGCAGCTGCGCTCTGTGGAGAGACGCGCAGCTGTGAGGGAGCAGCTCTGAAAATAGAGCGCAAAGGAGCTGGACTCCTCCGGGGCAGCGTTGTGCCCGAGTGGCAGGGAGGCATCTCGGGTCTAGGGCTGTTCGTTTCTCTTCCATACATGGGGAAGATGCCCGTGTTTGCCCGGAGCCGGGCGGGCTGTGCCCAGGCGGTGCCGGTGCCTCCGTGCCCCACCTCCTGCTCTTTCGGTAAAGTACCAAAGATTTGGCTGAAAGAGTGGGTTTGCGGGAGAAGGGGAGAAACCGGCCCTGAGAAATGAAGGGGCTTTTCCCAGGTAAGAAATCTTTTACCCTAACGCTAAGTAGGGACGTTTCGTGGCTTGAAATTTTTTAACGAAAAACGTCTATTTCAGCTAAGTTTCACAAAGTTTATTAGTCGTGTGGTTTGGGATTTTTATTTATTTTTTTTTTCCATTGAGAGCTACATCTGCAATGGAATCGGGAAAGGGAAACAAACATGGCTGTGCTCACTGCTTGCTCTCATTTCTTCGATTTTATCTAATATTCCATGTAATAACAGTAAATAATGACGAGACCAGTCATCCTCTCTCAATCATACGATGCTGGATTCTTCTGGCACAGTGATTTGGGGCTGGATGTACCTGTATAGATTTATTTTAAGATTTTGTTTCCTGATGAGAGATTAACAAATCGTCTGAGCAGTCGCCTGTATGGAGAGTACAAAGCTGTCTGTCCTCGCCTTAGTATCGGGTATTATAAATCAAATCCAATCCTTTTCACCTCGTATTATTGGGAAAGGTTATTGGGAGCTGGCTTTTGTTGCAGGAAATCCCATTTAAAAATTGCTTTATAGGCCATTTGCTGCAATCCTCGACATTGATCTCATTACAGCTCCCTCTCACTGTTGTTTATAAATCTTGGTATTTACCAGCCCTTGGCAGCGATGCCTGGTGGCATTGCTTGCTAGGGGCTGTCGTTGGGAGGAGGATAAGAAATGGAGGCTAGGTGCCACTTTTTGGGGTAGTTTTATCTGGAGGAAGCATTATTATTTATTGAAACAGTCGGTCAGAAGTAAATCTTTTGTAATGACTCATCCAGTATAATCTCTTAAACCTCCGGGCTGCCCGTTTTGCAGAGGATGTGGGTTTCTGTGCTGGAGCCTTCTCACGCAACGGCCTAATTCATCCAGGAGGGGAGAAGCACCCCTCTAGGTGGTGGGTTAATTGTCGGATTTAATAGTCTGGAGAAATATGAAAAGGCAAATTAATAGAATTAGTCTCGGTTGAAACTGGCTATTACAGAAATTTTGAAGGGGTTTGCTTCTGGAATATGTCTCTTGTCATGACTGTGTGGTTGGAATTGTGGCTGAATAGCTGATAATTTACAACCTCTTCTAGGTATTAGCAACTGTACAGATAAAGGGAGGAACTGGACCATAAAGCTCGACTTTGTCTTGAAATGGGAAGTTGCAAAACACATGTTGGATGGAAGCGAAACAAAATGTAATGATGAGAGTACTTTTTACTTTTTTACTACCAAGTAAAGCCATTAATAAAACACAAGCTGAAATTTCCCCTAAAGCTCTGAATTTAGTTGTTTGTTTTTTTTTTTTTAATGGCAGCTGGATCTAGAACCAAGGAAATACGTAGTTTCTGAAATAGATGGTATGAAGATTTTTAAGCTCATTTCTGAATCATAATAACAATAGGCTTATCCAAATGGTTATGTTTAAAAGATTCCTGTTAAATTCATGTAAGGACAGAACTGGTACGTAGAATAACACCTTTTTTCTCCCTAGGGAGTATCTGTACCTGATGCCTAAGTCCTCAATGAGGTTTGCCTGTTGCAGCACTGACAAGTTGTCTTGGGGTTAGGTGTATTCAGAAGAAGCATTGAGTCTCACGTTCTCCAGCCAGAGACCTGAGGGGAAAAAAAAGATAAACCAACTGGGCTTTTGGAAAGAGCAACAAAAAGAATACACAGCTACCTCTATCTTCTATTTACAAGATTTCAGAAGAAGGTCAGACCTGACAATCCATACTATACAGGATACCTCTAGAAGCTCCTTTTTCATAGTGTGTGTTGTCTGACACAGCTGATATATTTTACTGAGCTGCTCAGCAATTAAACTGTACTCTTAAGGTCTGGAAGACCAATTGTCCTGCTTGAGTTGAAGCACAAGCCTGGAGTGAGGGCTCTTGCATTCCCTGCTAACTATGAGGTTGTCTAGGGTGAGGATTTTTTTTTAACACTTTTTCATTTTAAAAAGTTAACTAAAGGCAGAAAACGAGGCAAGACTTGGAGCCAAGATCTCCTGAGTGTGAAGTCTGTCACTGTGTTGTAGAGATTTTCTCTCCATTTTCAATTTGTCTGTTTTGTTGCTTTTTTTTTTTTCCCAAACTTTTTTCTTATACTGATTTCTAGTGCATGCTAATGACACTCCTGATCAGATTGACTATTCCTGTATTATTATGAGTTTCTCTGGAGGCTGTCTGGTGCAGCCCTCCTGCTCAGAACAGTCAGAATAAGTTGCTGAATAGTTAAATGGATTTTTTTTTCTGTATTTCAATTTGTGTCCATTATGTGCTTTCACTGGACACCACTGAGTGCAGCTCAATCTTCTTTACTTCCTTTTCTCATAGGAGTGTCACTTACACACATTGATAAGATTCCTGGAGCCTTCTCCAGGCTGAACAGTCCCAGCTCTCTCAGCCTCTCCCCATAGAATCCTCAAGGTTGGAAGAGATCTTTAGGATCATCCAGTCCAACCATGAATCCAGCACTACCACTGCAACCACTAAACCATATGACCCAGCACCAGATCCAGATGCCTCTTACATACCTCCAGGGGACATGGGACAGATACTTCAGTCCCTTAATTGTCTTTTTGGTCCTTCACCAGACTCAAAACAGTAAGGCCATGTCTCTCACCCTGGGGAGCCCAGAGCTGAACCCAGTGTTCCAGCTGTGTTCTGCTACTGTTGAGCAGGGGGGAAGGGTCACCTTTCTTGACTTTCTGGCAAATTCAGTTTTAGGATCCCATCCTGCATGCTCAGAGAATCTCTAAATTCCTCCTAGGCCATCTGCCCTTGCTTCTTTTTTTATATTTTCAATTCTTTGGGAGCTCCTTGTGAATCCTTACAGGCTCCCTGTAGGTTTTGTTTAATTTTCCACACACTGATGGAGATTGAAAATCAGTCAGCTTTCCTGGGACTCTCTTTTTTTTTTTTTTGGTTGGTTTGTTTTGTTTGGTTTGGGATTTTTTTTGTTTTGGGTTTTTTTTTTTGGTGTGTGTGGTTTTTTGCTGGTTTTGTTTTGGTTTTGGTTCTGGGGGGGGGTGGTGGTGGTGGTGTTTGTTTTTGTTTGATTTGGGTTTTTTACTTTTGTTTTGTGGGGTTTTTTTTGGTTTTATTTTTTCCCCTCTCCTGGAAAATATCCACAGGATTCTGGCAAGTAGGTACCTGAAAGATCTAAAGTCTGTTGGGTTGTGATCCTGTTGTTTGCTCTTTTCCTTCCCATCAGAACCATCAACTTCACAATTTCATGGTCACTGCAGCTAAGGCTACCTTCAACCCTCTCATCCCTGAACAGTCCATCATTTGCAAGGATGATTCAGAAGGGCATCTCCTCCCATCTGCTCCTTCACCAAGAAGGTGACAAGTTATCATTAATGCATCTTGGAAACAACCAGGATCCCTTATATCCTGTTATGTTGCTCTTTCGGCAGGAAGTTAAACCTTACTGTGAGCACTTTATAATAATAAATTATTAAATAAAACTATTGTTAGAATAAATTATTAAATAAAACTAAAGAGCAAAAATGTGGTCCTTATTTAAAGTGATATTTTAAGTTTCAACTTGTCTGCCTAAGTGCATAATGAACTGCTAAATGGAAATCACCATGTTTTTCATGATGAAAAATAGACCCAGTTCAAAGGAAAGCTGTACCTCCTATAAAACACTGTGTCCTAGGGAGACATGCCTGAGAGCTGTCATATTATAGAGGATCTTCTAGTTAGGGATCCAACTTGGGATACCTGGATTAAGACTGGAGAATTAAAGTCTGTGGGTTGACTGTGGCTGGCAGCTGAGCCCCAATCCATCTTCTTGCTCATTCCCCCTCAGCAGGGATGGGGGAGTGAACTGGAAGGGCAAAAAGTGAGAAAACTCATGGGTTGAGATAAAGGCAGTTTAATAAGTGAAAAGAAACAAATAAATGAAAAAACCCCAAACCAACCAAAAAGTGATGTAAATATAATCAAGTGGTGTAAATATAATCACTCACTATCAGCAGACCAGTACCCAGCCAGTCATCAGGTAACAGCTTCTTTGGAAAAACCATCCTGCAATTTTATTTTTGAGTGTGATATTACACAGTATGGGATATCTCTTTGTAAGTCAACTGTCCATCTGTATCCTCTCCCAAACCCCTGCTCACCCCTTGCCTGCTTCTTTCAGGGGCAGAATGAGAAGCAGAGGAAACTTTGATGCTGTGAATCTGATGAATGCTATGCATTTTTCATCAACAGCTAAAACACTGGTGTGATACCAGTGCTGTTTTAGGCACAAGTACAAAACACAGCACCATATGGGCTGCTGTGAAAAAATTATCTTCACCTCAGCCAGACCCAATGAAAGGCTTTACATTGTTTTTTGAGGAGAAAAAAAATTGAAAAGCTGACCTGAACATCACAGTTGTTTTAAGTTTGGGTTTATTTTTGTTTAGTTTTTTTTATAAGGGAAACATTGTGATAACATTCCTGAGTGGTTTCTTCATGGCATGACAGGTGAGAATAATAATATCTGATAGAAAGAATAGTATGGCTTGACTTCAGTAGCACCTTTTAGCTGATTGGCAACTTGGGAAGTAGGACTCAAGATGAGCAGAAGTAATCATCCTGCTTCTGTCACAGGATCCCTCCACGTGAATTTGGATGGGATGGGGCATCAGCGCTAGGGATTATATGGGAAGAGTCCAAGGCAGTCAGTTTGGTAAGACTTGATCTACTAATCTAAATATTTCTTTCTAGAGAACACTGAGTAAGAGAGACAGGTAGTGTGGCTTTTGTTCCTGTACTTAAAGACTTTCTTTGGCTTCATTAATTATATCTAATATTTAATGACTTGCTGTGTTTCTAGAGAGCAACCCTCTCCATCTGAGCTGCTGTTTTTCTAGGCTTTCTGTTCCCTGGTAAACTCAGGACAAATCCTCAGCTTTGCACAATCTACCTCACGGTATCTTTATGCACACAAAGAGTCCCACTGGAATCACCCCAAAGTACTTGATGACGAGGCTGGCTGTGAATTTATAGCTAGCAGGTAAATAGCCTCCATGCCATCTAAAAACTCAGAATTATTTTGTTTTCTTTCTGTGCTGTTAGTGCTGGTTTACATCCTCTATTGTCTTAGATCACTTTTCACTGTTCAGAAACTGAATGCTGTTGAGTCTTTGAGTCACAACCTCAGTGTCATTACCAGTGCTTCATCAAATTAATGACATGACAGTGAAAGAGATCTGATAAACTTGTGATTAAACTGCATGAAAGATTATGCAAGTTTGCACTTTCATTTCGGAATATTTTACATGAGTATGACATTTTTTGGAGAATTATTTCTATCCAAAGGCTAAAAAGAAATTCTCAGTCTGTAGCTTAATTTATACAATTATTAAAATGTGGTTGTTTTTTTCTTTGAAAAAATTTTTTAGTATCAGAATATACATACAATTACTTGGGGAATATTCTTGTGAATTTTTTTAGTGAAGGGAGAAAATATCCATCGATATGTTATGTTGGAAAGATTAAAATGTGTTGCAAATGCCTTTTACTTTTAATGGGGGTACTTTATACTTTTCTAGCTAATAGTCTTGTTCAGTGGGATGAAGCAAACAGAACTAATGCAATAGTTTTCATTGAAAGATACTCTGATGGTTTTTTATTTGGTATTTTTCAAAATACTTTAACATCTCTCCAAAAACAGAATAAAAAGATAGTTTATTCCCTCAATTTTTACAATTTAAATAATTTCAGAATTCTCAGCAGAATCTGAAACCTCTGTAGCCCTTCAATCTGCTGGTATTTCAGCTGGTGTTTCAGCTCCAGTGAGTGATGCAATGGGAGCCACTTCAGCTTATCAATGAGGTCATTAAAATGATGCAATATTACAGAAACTTCACAGAAATCCACAATCCATAACACCACAGCCCAGCAGTCTGCAGCAGCCCCTGTGTCTCACTCGAACCTTTACATCAAATATGTCCATCACCTGAAGACACTCTGTCGCCTAATGACTGACTTGGTTGCCCTGTGGTTTGCAGAGGGTCGTCTGAAGATTTTCCTTGGCATGTTGACAGAAATACTTTACAGGTACAGAAGAGGGAAAACCAAGTAATTCTTACACCGAAGTAAAAATCAGGATTTGTGGCTTCCAGAGAGTGTCTGCCACCCCTGGGCTCAAGTCTGGCTTACAGAAGTAAGGGACTCTTATGTCCCAGGTTAGCTTTCGAGCATGTGCGTGGCAGTACCTCCAGGAAGGTGGTTGCTTTAGGTGCAGACACAGCACATACCACAGCTGCTCACCACCTGGGAGAAGCACACACATGAGCAATGTCATGGGTGAGATAAACATACTGATGGTTGGGGGTATTCTGCCTCTGAAAAGGGATGCTGCTTGATGTCATCCTGGGGCTGGCAAAACCTACCCTGGGCATGGTGAGAACCACAGAAGACATTTCCTTCACAGAAGTCTGTGAGCTGTTGGCAGCCTGAGTGCCAAAGGGTCTTGCTCAGTTCAGCGAGATTCACACCTTTGGCTTAATTTGTCTCGAGTCCCTCCAGATACTGAAATGCAACGGATCACTGTATGCAACAGGCTGCTCTCCTTGTGGGGTGCTCATCCTCATGGGCACTCAACAGAGCCCTGCTCTCCCTGCAGCTGCCTGTCCTGAGTGTGACACGGAAACACAATGTACTTTTTGTTTACCCCCCTTACTGATTAAAAAAACCCCATATAATCTGGTATAAATACAGCTACTTCCAGTCTGTTACTGAACACACATTGACATAGCAGGGTTTTATTTGTGAGTGTGAAGCATTGGCAATGATGCATCTGTCCTGGACCAACTCAGCATTTCTCTGAAATTTAGGCTAAGCTGAGGATCATCTCACCTTCCCCAGGTATCAGCTAGCAACAAGCCCATCTTCCCTCTGGCAGCTGGCACTGTTGTCCCCATGCCTATGGGAAGTTAGCAAATAGTTTGTTTTCTACTAGTAACCTTTCTGTTGAAGAGAGATACCAAGGCAGGAAGAAAAAACTAGCATTGGATTCTGGGATCTTTCACAGTCCCAGTGGATGCTGTTGTCAGCACTCTTGGCTTTGTCCTCTGTCCACCAATCTCTGTTGCTTTTCTTAAGAGATTTCACCCTTTCTTCATGGCATGGTATTAAGCAAGAATCAAATAATACTTCTTAGATTTCTGTGCATAATATTATGCTTCAGTCAAGTGATTGACAAAAAGAGAACTATAAAAGCAAGAGGCTTTGCTTTTTCACAAAGCTTTGCCTCATTCTGCTGACCAAAATGCGCAGGGAAACTCAAGGCCCAGATTTGTCCCCCCAGCTCTCTCAAGCAGGCTAAACTCAATGTTCCACACTGGGAAGAGCTGGGGCTTGCTCAGGGACACTAGTGCAGCTGATTGCCCTGAAAGAAAACCCTCCTGTTTATCAACTGATTTATGTCAAGGAAGTGCTAAAAGGAATTTTCCAGCTGTTGCTCCTAAATGCCAAAACTCACTGAGCTGAATTTATTCATCTACCTGACTATATCTGAGAGCCAAACTGATCTGTCATCTCTGATCTTGCCTTTACATATGATCCACACATTAGGACCATGGGTCAGGGAACGAAAAGCCAAATGAGCAACATTTTTCTAAACCAGTTTCCCTGCCGAGAGAGTTGTGTAAGAATGACGCCTTAGGCAGGATACCTACTTCTCTGGGTGAGCAGCTGAAAATTGTGTTTGGGGTCCCTCACCTTTGTTCCTTCACTGCTTCGTGCTGGGCAGGAGACCCAGGGGCTGGTGTCCTCTTTAAGATGCAGTTGATTTCTGACAAGCCCATAAAGGAGCTGTCAGCTTCCTCCTGTGACCAAACTAAGTGGTTTCCCACCAGAGGAGCTTATATACTCCTTCAGTCTTCAGCTCACTAGGAATCAATGATAGGTGTTTGGGAAGTGTTCAAGAAAAATTTAAAAGAAATTGGAAGCCAGTGCTGACACAAAGCTCAAATTGGGTCTTCTTAAACTGTGCATCAGGAAAAAAACCCAAACTTGAAGAGCATTTACAAAGAAAACATGAGGTTTTTCAGTAACAGTATCTCTGACTATAGTATTTATCCAGCAAGGTGTTCTTCCTGGATAAAAGCTCTGCCAGATATTGCAATACTTACCCCTAGGTCAAGTGTTCAGAATCCAAAGGTAAAATTCTCTCCTCAGTTTGTGGCAAAACTCTTTGGCTTTAATGGGAGCAGGTGAGGCTTGCATTACTTTCCTTTTAAAGAACCCCAAATGATACAATGGTTACTTTATGGCAACAGCAAAATGAGTCACTTGTCTCAATCTATCAATCAAGTTCCTAATGGACACGTGTCCACATATAAAAAAAAATCCCAATTAGCGTTAATTGGCATCCTTGCCTGCAATTTCTGTGGAGAATTCAGTAATGGGCATGGGAGCAGAACTCCCTCCATTTCACCCCAAGAAAGGTCTCCCCAGCAGACCAAAAGGCTCTTGGTGTTGGCACCAGGAAGCTTTGTTACCATTACAGTGGCCATGTACAGGACCTTGGCTCTTTGGGCTGGCACTGGGGTCGCATGGAGAATGGAACAAAACCCCTTGTGCTGTTGGCTGTTCACAGGCTGGTGTTTCCAGTTGGCCCTGGAGAGTTAGGGACGTCTGGGGACAGTGCTAGAGGCAGCTGCCTGGGCACGGCATGCTGCCCTTAGACAACCTATGGCAGGAGAAAATGTTCCCTCCCTGAAATAGGGAGGTGAAAAACAGAACAAGAATTAGCTGTTCTGTAGATCTTCCCTGCCTGCCAGCCCTTCACCAGGTATTGTCTCACAGGAATCAAAAAGACTGTGTTATTGCTAGTAACCACGCTGTGCTAATTTAGCCATGTTTGATTGGCTGTTTGCCTCCTTTCGAATGTTATTGACAGCTATGACTTTAGGACCATGGCTTGAAAACCATGCAGTGTTACAGACACAGACTTAGCAGGAGAAGAGCAGAAGAGTGGGCTTAAAGCATCTTTCTCTGGGAAAAAGACTGCAGGGTAACAGAGCCCATGTCCACTGCTGAAAAGCTACTTTCATGATTTTCACGGGGACTGGCAGACGCCCTTGCATAACTTCAGAAAGTCAAAGGGAATGGTGCTCTTCCATCATTTGGGTGGCTTTAGATTTTCAAAAGCTTTACAAAGAGATAGAGAAAACTGCACGGATAACTTGCCATAGAGCTAAATACCATTTGCTTTCAGACACAACTTCCAGGCCTGATTTAAGGCCAGGTTGGATAGGGTTCTGAACAATCTGGTCTAGTGGAAGGTGTCCTTTCCTATGGCTGGGCACTGGAACAAGATGATCTTTGAGGTCCTTTCCAGCTCAAACCATTCTAGGATTCATTTAATCCCTTAGCTTTAAGCACATGATTAAGTGAAACAATGGGTGAGAACTAGAACTAGACCCTTGCATTACACCTGCTGTTCCCCCTCTGCTTTCTGGCTGCCAATTTTCCCTGATCCCCCCCATGCTCTGAAGTCACCAATGTCACACAGAGGGAAGCTGAAAGAAGAGATTTCCCTCCCTCCCTGGCTGTGGCTACCCCCTGATAACAGCCATGATCTTTTCATCTGTCTTCATTTTTTCTTTTTTTTTTCTTTTTTTTTAATCCAGGGTGTCACATGTTTTGGGGGTTTGGGGTTGGGTTTTTTTTGTCTTGTTACCTTATAATTTTCTTGTTCAGTCAACGTGTCCCTCAGTGGCACTGCTAGTGAAGACCAGCCACACAAGCTAAAACTAGCACACATGTGGCAGGTTTGGACTGCCTGGTCAGGTTATTAGGTTGGACTTATTTCTCCAGCAGTGGCTGATGAGGAAAAGATGCAATGAGAGGCAGAAGCTGAAATTTTATTCACCTTCTTCCATCTTGGTACTTGGTTACTTCTCTTATAAGAAACAGAAATCTGATTTCAGTAGCAACATAAGGTCTCAGAGTTTTCTTTCTGCTCACAAACGGGAGTTAATATTGATTTATGAGGACAGCAGCAGTCTGTCAAACTGGACCAAAGAGGATAAGATTAACATAAACATCACATAAATTTTATGTGATTTTTTGCTTCCTTTTTGATTTGTACTTCCTGTAAAAAGTCCCATCTCACACTGCCTTATTTGTCACAGTGAAATTTGTACCGTTTTATCTTTCCTCCTGCTCCAAGAAAACAATAGCTTAGAAGTGCCAGTTAAATAGTTATTGTAGGATGTTTGTAAGTACCTTGTTGTAGATTGAGATAATTTACTTATACAATAACTACTACCCAGATACACTAGTTAACACATCTAAAGAAATGCAGGTGAAAGACATTTGTAATTGTAATTCAGTAAAAGATAAAATAGTTAAATTCTCCTTGCATAGTCTGCCTAGTAATTTACATTAATGATTACAAAAATAAATTACTATATTGAAATAATTTAGAAATAACCATAATTCACCTTAGTTTTCTGAACTTCTGTGACTGTGAGTCAAAGTGGGATTTCAACCAGGCTTGTGGCTTTTCTCTCCTCTGGGTTGCAGCTGGGATATGTGGTGTTTCTGAAAGTTTTTTCCTAAGCAATGTTTAGTAACAGCATCACAATGTACCAACATTCTCTGCTGATTTGCTTCTTGTTTTCAGGAAGCCTCTGCTTCATGGCTCTACAAAAGAAGCAGTAAAATCCCTTTGGTCCTTGGGACTATTGTCTCACATCACCAGACTGAACTTTGAGCGAGGCATTCATCTGCCTGCGGAATATGATCTTCATAACAAAACACATATTAATTCTTTTTGTGTGAAGCCAAGAATAGTGTCTCTCGTGATCAGTGTTGTCTATGAGCATACTGATTCATTAATTCTTATCTCTTGTTGATGTATTTACAGTGGTAAAAATAAGATTAAATTTGGGCTCAGAAAATATTCCATTAATGCAGCTGCAATCGATGTTATAGCAATGGTGATAATATAAAACATACAAACCACATGGTGCTTTTATACTATAAATACTGCACAAGTGCTTATTTAAAAGAGAATTTCAGAGGCACAAACATGAATTTAAAAACACAAATCTCATCTAACTGGATTGGTAGGATTCCTTCTCCTGAGGATTTTAAAGCCTCTGAAAAACAGTTTTGACCTAAAGCAGAATATATAAATTTTATTTTTTCTAACAGAAATCTTCCCAAGCCAGTCTAGGTCGAACAAAACATTTTTTTTTAGTAATTTAGACTAATATCATTATTTACCTTTACTATTTTAAAATAAAAAGCTAATATTAACTCAAATATGAAAATCGAAATTCACTTGTGTGAAAAACACAAACTTTGTTCTATTCTATGCATAGAACACTGGAAATTCTCCTGCATTAAAAAATGTTAAATTCATGTTTTTGACTGATTAAATATTTCATTAAGTAACTTGGTTAGCATTCGACTGGGCATTAATCAGATTAAGATGTGCTAAAAATTCAAGTTCTTGATTCGTGGGACAGAAGACTCACTAAGATGTGTTCAGAAGAACTTGAATTCTGAATTACTGGATTAATTGTTTGTGTCCGTGCTCTGCACTAGATAGGCTTACAGTAATGTGCCTTCTGGCTTTAAAATTTATTGACCAGATCACTTCATATAAAATAATTTGGTACTTTCTGTGCTGAATCACAATAGATAGAAGACTCCAGCTCCAAATCAAACACTTGAATAAATACCCCAAAATGCTCAGAAAGTTTTTTATTTATTCTCTGGACAGTCAGTATTTCTAAAAAACTTCAAAAACTTGATGAAAGACACTAAGTGCATTGGAAAAAATCTGATACTGCAGATTTTCAATGTCTTACTCGCAAGGATAAAACACCAAGGGTAGCTGACTTGCAGGCACACAGTGGGTGTGCTGATGTGTTGGGCTTACACACACCAAAGTCCACCCGTCTTAAACTTCCTGAGTAAATTTTTACTATACTCCTGCTATCACTTTACTGTTTTCCCTTGGACATGGGCTTTCTCTCTATTACTCTTTCCCAAAGCTCCTCAGTTTTAGACCATTTCAAGGCTTGTTGTACTTGTCTTTTGTGTGCTAGTTGAGGCACACACCAGCGTTTACAGAGTTTTAAATGTGTCAGTCCATAAATCTGGACAGAAAAGAGAACAAATATATAATGCTCAGAAACAAAAGAGAAGAGAGTATTTATCTTCTTCTGTTTTCTAACAATGAGTAGATTTTCAATGTTATGTTAGTTTTTGGGGTTATGTTAACACTGCCCTCAATTATTTTTTTCCTAATTCTGGAGTTTAAACAGTCCTAAGTGGTTTTACATTCACCTTGGCTGGTCCAGTGGTCACAATTAGACTCTTCCATAAAAGCAGATCCTCTGTTTCCATTTTCTTTCTTGAGATTTTCTTTCTCTTTGTGTCCTTTCTCTTGGCATTTAGTGATATTTTTTTTCCTTGGTGTTTCTAACCTCAAAATTCCAATCCTACTAACAAACTTGCCTTTTCCTAGTGAGGAACACCACGATCCCTAAACGCTGCTTCCTATGTGAGTGGTTAACAATCTTCTGTGGTTCCTGGTCACAGACATACACAGCACAGGTCTGCCAGTATATGCTGGATCTCAGTTATACAGCAATGCTATATGTACTTGCAATAAAGTAGATTCAAAAATTCACTGAATCAAAATTCACAAATCAGATATAGATTACTTAAATTGTACTGTCATATTTTTTTTGAGGGGGAGCAGTGTATGGGAGTTTTTGTAGGAGTGTTTGCCTTGGATCCTAATAATTGAAAATGTGAAAAAAAAAAAAATTAAAGGAATTTACCATAACAAGTTTAAAAGTTCTGATGTTTTGCCAGATGATCCTGGAGGTCACTTCTAATCTGGTCTTCTATAATTTTCTTTTTCTGTAAATTATTGTCTTTGTATCAAAATCCCTCAAAGCAAATTCTTCCTTTTGTCCTCCCTGAAGCATAGAGAAGTCTTCTCTAGGACTCATAATGTCTGAAGTACGACATGATGCACTATCACAGTGGTAGGAGAGAGTATATATAAGATTCCTTCCTCAGCTACCTTTCCCCTGTAGTCCTAACAAAGCAGTGTAAAATCCCAGTCACAAACACACCAGTGTACCTCTTGAGGCTTTTCTTTCATTTACAGCCTAAGAACCATTTCTAACTGGAAATCAGGAAAAAGGGGCATATTGTCTGGAAATTCTGCTTGTAAAGTGCTGTAGAATTGCAAGTATTTCTGACCCCACACAAGACAATGGTAGAAATAAAATTTTCACCAACTTCCTCTGCTGTTAACTAGACCAAAACTTCTCCAGTGGAAACATGCACATAATTCATGAAAATATTGTTTTTCTTTGCTTTGTTTTATAGCCATGCTCATGTTCTTTTCTTTTTCAGGGATATCAGAGATGGCAGATGAAAAACAAACTGACAGCTGCTCTGCAACTCTCTACTGGCTTCACAGTCTCAAATTCAGGCAGATTCAGTACAGAGATAGAGGTAAGAAAACACATGGACAAACACTGTATGGGTCACAACGGAGTAAAAAATATAACAGTCTTTTCTGTTGCTGTCATTTCAGTCTGAGAGATGAACTAGAGGCTGGCAGCAAACCACGGTTAGATTTTCTAAAAAGCAATGATGGTAATACTACAATATAAGTGCTACCCAGATGCACGAGGTATTTATCATTCCTTTTCACCAAGGAGCAGTGAATAAAAATCAGTGTGTGTTTTATATCTGTGTGTATGGTGTTGAAATCAACATAAAAAGATTCTGTGTTCAGAGGTGGATTTTACAGTTTAAAGATTTCTGAAAAGTAGAAGGCAGTAGAAAACAGAGGAAGAGAAAAAGAACATGAAAAGAATAACTTACACACACACACACAAAAAAAAATGTCTGGCAACTGAAAATTAAGCCAGAAAAACTCAAACTGCAAAGAAAACAGGTTTTCACCGTCATGGTGATTCAGCAGGGGAATATCCTACCGAAGGCAACCATGTGAGGTCCATCTTTTATGTCCTCTCTGAAGACAGCTTGCTTTTCTACAGAAGGCAAGCCTGCCCCATAGAAACAATTCCTCAGCCAAGCACAGGCTAATCTGTCCAACAAGACAGAAGGCAAACAAGTGTGTTTGAGAGGTATGGACAAAGTCTCTGACCTAAACCTCCTTGTATTCTGCATTCAAAATCTAATAGAAACTACCACCTCAACTGGAAAAAAAATAAATCACAGTTATCCTTGGCTGTTGGTCACTGTTGGCAAACAGGGTAGATTTCCCTGTACAGGAATTCCAGTCTCTACTGGTTTCATCCAAGAGTTTTCCTGCTCTGGAAGAATAACATCTATCCTACTTTAAATGAATTTTTGCCACTTAGATCAATAGGAGTAGTTTTTGGATCTTAAGGCAGGGGGGAAAAAAAAGAAAAATGAAAAATAAATAGTTCTTTTTATTCATGGAAACCTAGGAGCAAAGTTGCTGTTGTAAAACAGAGGACCAGAGCCTGCAATAACTGTGTATTTTTAAAGAGCATTTGGCAGGTTAACTGGTGCTGAATAGTGATGACAAAATGTTCAACAAACCAAAAATATTCCATCTGTTCACTAAAAAATGGGATTCTGTGAAGCAAGACAAATAACAGGAAATCCAGAATTCTTTCCCTTCTCAAGACATTTCGACACTAGCATCTCAACCCACTCACTTAACTAGTATTAAAAACCATTAAACCAGGTCTTTGTAACCAATTACCTCCAGCCCAAGTCTCAGCAGAGCAGGGAGGGCAGGACATCATAGAATCACACAATGGTTTGTGAAGGAAACCTTAAAGATGATTTAGTTCCAACCCCCCATTGGAAGGGCTGTTCCCAGAAGACGTGGCTAAAAGCATGGCTGGCTCTCCTCCTCCACAAGCCCTGTGTCCCCGCAGGGATTTCAGCACAGTAGGCAGCACTGCTGCAGGGCATCTGCAGTCTCTGGAGGCGACAGGAGTTTTACTTGTGAAGAAACTCAAGCTGCTTGGGGCAGGCTGGCTGTGTGGGCTCTGCCAGGCTTTTCTTCCACTGCTGCTCTCCCCAGCTCCCTGTCCTTGCTCAGGCGGGAAGCTCTGCAGAGGGGCAGTGTACAACAGGAGAGAAAATGGGCTGTTTACCCAACAATACCGCTTCATGGCTGGTTTTGACAGCAACACTTGCAAAAGCTGTGAAAAATTCTCTCCAGGAAATTAATCAAGGACTTCCTTGAAGAAAAGTTGGGTAAAACAGACATTTTTGAGATGCCTGTCACCTCTAGCCCTGTGAGCTCCTGACATGTTGGAGCTGGGGACAAGCTATAGCTTTCTTTGGGCAGATCATGCAGAAATGTTGAGCTGTTTGTGCTGTTAGATTATTTTGCCAGGGAAACCTTTCACAAGCCTAGTTTGGGTAAAGTCAGTGACTTTCTTTGGAGTATATTGCCTTTTGAGCACATTGCCTTTAGAGCACATTGTGTACCCTCAGGGAGAAGGACCAAGGACTTCAATCCTTCTTTCTGTGATGTTTCTATCTCTCTTTTGTTTGGGTTTTTTTTATTTTTCCCTAGGTAGACTTTATCCCACTTGTTTTCTTGTCTTTCAAGCCCTTTGGTTGTTCCTAGGGCAGACACACAGACATCTTTCTAATTTATCCTTATCCTGTATGTGTATTTGAGCAAGTGTTTAGGCTATTTCAAAGTAAGACTGGTGAGGATTACCTTCACTGAGCAGTGCAGGACAACCCTTCCTCGTATTGTCACATTTGCATGATTCATTATAAATACATATACATTTTACCTTTTCTGATTATTATGCCTGTAAATCTAATCAGAAAATTGTTTTATAGAAGCAGAACAATAGGAAACAGTCTTCTCTGATTTAATTTCACATCTCTGTTTATGCTTCTGCTTTCCTGGTAGCAAAGCATGCACATGCAAATTCAGAGCTGATGTGCTGCACATCGTGATGCCCTTCCCAAACCTCCCTTGCCGCTAGCCTCGATCCCATCTCATGCTGCTTCTCAGCAAAGACAGTTCCAATTTATACCCGTTTCCAACCATTTCAAACTGACACTTTTAATTCATCTCAGTGTAGTTACCAAGGGCTTAGCACAGAGATAAGAAAAAAAAAAAGAAAAGGGACGGATACTGCAGCCTCCAAATTATCAGGCTCCTGTGACTGCTTTGAGCTGTTTAAGACCACCATGCCATTTCTTGCATTTCCAGGTAAGCTGATTTCCTTTCCCCCAGGAAAGGGAAGAAAAGGTAAGTCTGAAGATTCATTTTCTGCAGTATTTGAGAGTTTATTTGATTGCAGTAACCAACTTCCAGACCATTTACAGTGACAGCAGAGGGGATGAAACCAAGCAAGGCAGAGCCACAGTGGCTACTGGTGTCCAAGTTTGATGATAGTGAGGATCCCGTCTCCTGACACTGAATACCATGCAGCTGCACACAGCAAAGTTGGTAGCTCACCGAAAAAAACCAGATTCAGACGTGAAGGCTTTGAAAGATGTATGGAGATGTTAAAACCAAGTGACTTTATGGTAATGATTTACAGGATAAAATTGTAACTGGATCAAACAAACCTCATCCCTCTGGCAGATGCTGTTGTCACACTAAATCTCTTTTGAGTCATTTCCACCCAGCTTTGGGGACATGAAAACTCATGCCCAGGTAAGACATCACTCTCCTAGGTGCTGCATCACCCCTAAGCAGGCTGTAATGATGTCAGCTTTCATATCATGTCAGCCAGAGCTCTCCAGGTAGCAAGAGCTGGTTCCAAATCACTACAGGGTTGCTTTCTTTTTTTTTCATTTTGGACTCAGAAAGGAGTGTCAAAAAAGGAGATGGTGGGGCGAAACTCCTCAGCTCCTCTCTGAACTGAAATTAAAGGGAAGTTTCAGCAATGACAAATCACTGGAACATAATTCTGTGATGCTGCCAATTATTTGTCCACATTGGGAACCACTCAGGAAAATACTCTAAGATGTTGCATGCAGACAAAATCAGAATTTAAGCTAGAATAAATGCATTACTCTCAATGAAACCATGCTACCTTTTTTCTTGACAAAACATTATATATTTTTAAAGAGAGATTGTTGTTTAAGCATGGTACTTTTCCCTAACATCTGCATAGAGGTGTCTCTTTTGGGATAAGATCTTGTTTATAAATGGGGCAGGCATTCTTAGCAGGCAGGAACAAAGAAAAGCATTTTTATTAGCAGCAGGAACCACATGAACAGCTTTGACCTCAATTTAGGATTTAGCTTATCATTTCACACAGAGGCTTGCATCAAGAATTTGACACTGGTGCCCTTTTCTAATTTGTAAAGCAAACTAAAGGGAAAATAATGGAGTACGGATAAGTGCTGTTCATGAACCACTGAGCAGGCTCTATTCCATTCTGTCCGAATTACTCCACAATCAGTCAGAAATCTCACGACAGACTAGGTTGTCTTTTTGTTGTTTTTATTCCTCTAGTAAAAAAAAAAAAAAAAAAAAAAAGGCAAATTAAACCGCCAGGCCTGTCTGTCCTTATCCTGCTGGCGATGAGGAGTATTGTGGAATCGGCATTCCTTGCACTCATTGCTGCATCCATGGAGGGAAGACACTGCTGGGGCACGGGTAGAATATTCGCCTGTGAATATTCAAGCCTTGGTCGTGTGATCGCAGAGCAACCTAAGGTTAGGTCTTAAGCGTGGTAAAGCCCTGACAGCTTTGCTCCAATTGGCTCCATGACATTCCCTGCTCGGCCGTGATCCTAATGGCTTGAGATTGGCTGAATTCTTCCAACCCCAGCAATTAGTTTTCATTTTCTAGAACTCAGCTCACTTGAAGTGTTATTTTTTGCACACAGAGGGCGCGTCGGAGCTGGGGCTTAACCAGCCCAAATGCGCTCACTGTGTGAATCGCCTTTCAGGCAAAGCCCCCACTGCTGACTCAGCTGGGTTTTTGTCCCTGACAGCGACAAAAAAAAAAAAAAAAAAGCTTCACAAATTGTATTGGATTTTCCTGATCGAAAGAGCTGTGTAAGAACAAAACTGTACAGATTATCTTAGCAGATATGTGGTATCGACCTCTCAACCAGAGAGAATTTTAGTCTTTCTCTTCAACTGAAAGACACCAAAAGGAAAGCCCTAATTGAGTTATTAGTGTTTCCACACCCAGAGATGATACCACCCATTTACACACCAATATCCTGTTCTTATGTGCCAGAGCAGCACCACAATTTTTTTCCAGCCACATCTACATGGGCAGCTTTTCCCCAGTCCTGTACTCTCCTGGCAGCAACCACTGAAATAAAGATGACTTTTCTAAACAAAGACATACATCTGCATTGCTCAAAGTAATATATAGATACATAAAATATGGGAACTGCTGAGTGGCTTTTCCTCACATTACTGAGAAGCACGTATTTTCTCCATATATTTCATAACACCAGGCATATGGCCCCAATCCAGTGAGTTATGGAAGTGTTTGCTATGTGTGATTTTATGGAGAACAGCAGGACTACGAGCTCCTCAGGAGCTCTGCTTTCAGCCTGTGTTTCCCTGGTAGGAGGGAAGAGCAAAGGGTGCCCAACATATCTCTTTGAATCAATTTGTGCATTTGTGGAAAACACATGAAAACACACAAACCACCATCTGTTGACATGATTTTGTATCATCCCTGGGAAGAGGAAGCATAAGGAGAGAGATTTAGGGACTGTCATTGGGGAAATCTGTATACAGGACTGGAGGAGAAAGTGAAGATAAAGAAAAAAGCCAAAGCTTGATAGGGCAGAGATCTAGAGGAGAGAGAAATATAAATGAGTGAATAAGGAAAAAATTTACATTATCATGGTTCTCTGGCTGTGTCTGCCTCACAGTCTCCTGTCCAGCTCTTCTGGGCTACTTGGTGCTCAATACCCTTGCAGATCTCAAGCTTCCCTGTCACACTGCCTTGGAAAGCATCGGGAAACAGGAGTGCAACATATCCTTCATACTCTGGATGTGCCAACCTCTTGCCACCAAGCATCAGGGTGAACATCCATCTTCACCTGTGAAGTTCAGCTCTCTCTAAGCACAAACATGATTTGACTGTTGAATTTTCAAGAGAGTTATGCTCTCTTTGTTCTACTTGTGATACATAACATTTTGGAAGTAATGTTGTCTGTGACAACCCATCATAACAACTACTTTTGAAGTGTACTTTGGAGCACTAGGAGAATAAAGTTGCATTGCCCACAGACCTGATCAACCTGGGATTGTGTCACCAGCAACAGCATAAAATGCCTTTTAAAGTCAAAGCAACACACCTGAAACTAAGTTAAATCTAACCCTTGTCCTTGATTTAACATTAGCATTAGGAAGGTTTGGCCTGGGAATTCCTCACAAGAAACAGATCAGTGTGACAGGAGGATAAGGAATCCTTAGCAGGGAATCCTTAGCTTGCAGACATCAACCAGGAGTGCAGAAACAAAAGACAAGATTGGAGAGTAACTGAAACTTGACAAATTCAAAAAACCTACTTCCTAATTTGGTACGCGTACAGCACAGGTGAAGACGTAAAATAAACATGGTTTTCGCAGCAACAGCCTGCCAGATCCATGTCCTGAGCATGGCTGAGGAATCCCGTGCAATATGAATCAGGGATGACAGAGAAAGCCTGAGTCCTTGGCCAGCCAGGCAGGTCTCACGACGGTGAGTACATCCATGGCGTGGTACTGTAGGTGCCGTGACAAGAGGCTGTGGCTGAAGTGATACTTTATCTGTATGTCTCCCAACCATTTGTGTTTCCAGGCCCTTTCACAGCCCTTCTCCAAGGTTAGTTTAAACGTACTCAGCAAAGATAATTCAGTCTGCAGCTAGTAGAGGGAAAGGATCAGAAAATGCTCCGAGACATTTTGATGTGTCTGTGAAATGACCCTCTTGATCTGATTCCTCTTGACTCATCGCTTTCCTGCTATCGTCTCTGCCGACAAGCCCTGGTAGACAGGACTGAGTCTCTCTGCAGAAAAATAATGGAAAAAACATGGCTCAGCAAGTTTGGCCTGGAACGGTAAAATCAAGTGATAAATTAGTTCATTGCAAGCAATGCAAGTCTGTGCTTAACAAATTGCCCCTTCCTGAACTCAGAAAAACTACCTGTGCCTGCAGTTCCTCCTTCACCTACCAGCACTGCTGACCATAGAGGTGATATTCCTGCTTTAATAGGTTTTTCCCATTGATTCCTCAGACTCAATCTTCATTCTGCAGCAGGTAGGAGTTAATTTTACAGTTGGACAAGCAGTGTAAACAGCAGGGATGGATTTCTAGTATCCAGATTGGGAATGGAGCAGCAGGGAGTGGGATGTGTCTCAGCAGCATGTCTTCAGCCTATGGCCATGACTCAGAAATTTGGCAAGTAAGAGCCACATGCTCACAGCTCACCTGGGGCATTATGTCAATGGGATGCATCTTGCAGGCTGTAGAATTAGATACCTCCAGAAGATGACTGGAGCCCTTGTGCAGAACCACTGCCTGGAGGGTCTTAAACCTCATTGTCTACCCACAGGGAAACTCATTTCCAACCCAGACACCTAAACATGAAGACCAGACACAGCATGAATATCCCTCATGATCACCTTTAGATTTGGGTGTTTTCAATAATTTTTAGTAGGAAAACTAAAAATATATAAGTGTGTATATATATATATGTGTATATATAGATATAGATAAAATTTTATTTTTATTGTTTTAAATACAAAATGTTTTGACTTGTATTGCTTTGAGGTGATGACACATACCCAAATTTCTCAAAAGAATCATAGAATCAACTGGGTTGGAAAAGACCTCCGAGATCAAGTCCAACCCTTGATCCAACACCGTCGTGGTTACTAGACCATGGCACTAAGTGCCACATCCAGTCTCATCTCAAAAACCTTCAGGGACAGTGAATCCACCATGTCCCTGGACAGCCCATTCCAATGTCTGATTACTCTCTCCGTAAAAAATTTCTTCCTAATATCCAACCTAAACTTCCCCTGGCAGAGCTTAAGATCGTGCCCTCTTGTCCTACTGCTGGTTTCCTGGGAGAAGAGACTGACAGAAAATCTGTTGGGAAAAATGCAGCAACATCCTGGCAGAATGGAGGATTTATAACCAATTATCTGTGTTAAATAGGTGAAGATCTTCCTCACCTTTTCCTATGAAATCTCATTTTTTAATTTCTGGTGCAGTTGCAAATAACAGTTGTTCTTTAATTCCTTGTACCTGTTACAAGAAAAAAAATTCTTAGAAAATGCTTGCTGAGATAATTCAGGACCATGTAAGACCAGGAGTGATTTTCCCTAGAGGGCACTTCTTATTCCACTTTGACCTTGATAGACTACAGAATTACCTGAGTAGTATGTTTTCTGGCTCAGCACATTTTTTAAAAAAACCCTCACTTTTGCTTTATTTAAAAATCTGCATTAGCTTTAAAAACCTTACTGGGTGGCCTAGTTTCCTGTGGAATTATAAAAAAACAAAGTTGTGCCTTGGGCAGAATGACCTTATTCTTTGCATTCTTATTCCCTGCAGCTCTTCCTTATGCTTTTTGCTGCTGGGATGTGTTGGATTGTGCTCTGCATCAGTCAGTGGATAAAATAAGGAACTGGGTGTGAAAGCAGTAGCCGTTTGGGAGACTAAACCTTTCCAAGACATAAGCTTCCATCAGTGGGCACATGGCCTTTCCCACCCATCCAACTTCATCTGTTTGATTTTCTCACCAATTTGAGCAGAAGCAGGAGTGTGTGCCCTGGCAGCTGCGTAGTCTGCTGGGAGATGCAGCTTCTGCCTGGTTCTTCTCCTTTCTAGGTGAGTATTTCTAGTAATTAGGCAAACATATCAAGGGTGGTCATTGATATCATCAGCTGTAAAATAAAATATGTAGGTCTTTACCTGTTAGAGATGGAAAAGGTGAGAAGATGGGAGCTGCCTCTCACCATCTCAGGACTCTGCTAGAGGGAAGCATCCTGTCTACACAGCCCCTCTCCTACACACTGAGGGCTTTTGTCCATGGGACTCAGAGTCTGGTGGAAAAAAAGATGGGCCACGGAGCTACAGAGCTTTTGCAAGGTGCCTGGCTTTCACTCCCTCCCATTGCCTCACTTTGTATAAGCAATTAAATATTCATTGGGCCAGGGAGAGAAAAGCAAGAGATTGAGTCTATTGCCCAGTTGTTCGGGTGCTCACCTGGGATGCGTGAGATGCACAGTCAAGTCCTTGCTCCAAAGATGATTTAATTATTTATACAAAGTGGAACAGTTCCAGCAAGAAGGATGTATGCACCAGCAAACCTGATGGTCCTCTCCTGTGCTCCACAAAACCTCTTTCCTTTTGACAGTAGGGTGGCTTGATGCATGTTTTCTCTTTGCCAAGTAAATGTTTCCTGTTTGCATCTTGACTTGTTAACTTCCTGTTCTTGCTCCCTGAACCAGGGCTGTCTTGGACACAGTGGTCCATGGCAGGATTCATGGCTGAGGCTCCTTGCCCACCAGCGACTCATTTTTCACAAGGGTCGAGGATTAGCCTTTTACTGAGCCATGTACCCACCTCACTCCCTGGCACCTCAGTGACCTTCCCCATCTACACGGCAGAGGAAGCCCCAGAAACTGGACTGAGAGACAGGTTCTGAGAGGCAACAGGGAAGAAGAATTTCTGTAGGGTTTTCCAGGGTTCACAGGGGCTGCTGTGAACAGAGGGGCAGTGAAAATTATTAACTCCCCCTATAAGAAGGAAACCAGTAAAATTCTCTCATCCCGTTTGTTTCTTTTGAAGTGTTTTGATGTGGTTTATTTATTTTACTCCGCTAATGTCAGTGCTGCTACTGTTATTTTTTCTCCTGGCTGACACCATTGACTGAGATGGAAAACTAATATTTTTTCTTTTAAGGGCTGTGTTGTGTTGTCCTCAACACACAAATGATCTTAATTTCAGTAGCATCCCACAGACTTTAAAAGTGTTAGAATTAAGACAGAGATTAAATAACCTAGTCTGCTTTACAGAAGGTATATTTAAGCACCTGGCTATTAACACAGACAATTTTCTGTTTGGGCATTTAAATTGAGTATGCCACCTTCAGCTCACTGGGTTGTTTCCATTGTGTTCTGCTGTGAGCATCACTAGGTAAAAACACAAGGATACCAGTATGGTCTTTGAATTTACACACACAGTTGTAGCAGAGATGTGTAGTCATCCAGCTCCTCATTTCACACATTTAGTTTGTTCCGCTGATGTCTATTTTTTCAGTATTCACAAAGGAAAAGTTCCTCATAAGGCCAGTTACTGAGCACAGTAAAATACAATTCTTTACTCTTATTATTTTTCTTAAACAAAGCCAAGCAAAACAAGATTTAAAAAATAGCTATTATAAAATATGTAGTGCTTATACTTGCTATCAAAATCTGGTTCTCTTGATTTTGACTAATAGCTTACACACTCAACAGAATAGGCATTGTTTATTTTCTTACCCAAGTTTACATTTGTTATTACTGCTAAGTTTTGTGTTAGCACACACTGTTTTAAATTAAATGAATATCCAAATATTGTTTTGAAGTTGCTAATGGCACCATATGTACTGCATTTGCCTGCATGCTATTTAAAGAAAAACTCTTAATTGTAGTACCATCGCCTGAGGATATTTTTGTGGTAAGCAATTAAGATTCATTTTCCTGTTCATGTAGAAAATCACTTCATGAAAACACTAGAATATAATAACTTTTGTCCAATTTATGCATTCTTGCTTTGATATTTTGTATTAAAGGAAAAGAGAACTATTGTTCAAAGTCTGAGTGTCTCAATAAGCTTTTAATGGTTATTTCTAACTGTATAGTTCCTTCTCTATCCATAAAATGAGGAATGTAACAAAATTTAAACATTTGCTTCTAAGCTTAACCACTGAGCCTATTTGTCCTCTGGTTCCACTGCTGAGAAGTCCACAAAAGCTGTAAAATAGTCAATAGAAAACTAAAAGTTGGCTGAAGGATTTAGCAACAGGGAAAAAAATGAACACCTCCTTAAGTGCATCTAATATTTAGAGAAAATTGGAGGTGAGAACCTTCGTTGTTAGCAGGAAGGTGAATTGCAGGCTGCCCTGGCAATGTGTCACATCTGTGTCCTCAGCGCAGCCACCCACACTCGGCCCTCTTTTCATGGGGGGCAACACTCCCAGATGTTGCACGAAGCTGTGGGGCTGGTGGAAGGCAGAAAAGGGTCCTTGTTCCTTGCCAGGGCTGGACCCATCCCTGGGTCTACAATGGCAGAGGAAGAAGAGGCTGGGAGCAACTCCATCAGTCCCACATTTCAACATTGTTGGGAGTGATTTGTTCTTCATGACAGGGTCAAGCTGCTGTGAAAAGGTTAAACAAACGGGCTTTGTAAGCTCCTTTTAGGGGAAAGCTGGTCAGAAGGTCCCTTTAATCAACAATCCCCTTTAGCCCTGGGAAAAGGCACCAGCCAGACTCACTTGCATGGCTGTGGGGAGCCGGGGTGACGGTGGGGTGGAGGCTCTGTGCCCTCCTGAAGCTGCCTTTGGCTGGAGAAATGGAAATCCTGAAAGGGAAGGTGTTTGACTGGAAATGCTGTTTGTGCCTCCCGCTGCACTGAGGTGCTGCCGCAGAGGAGGAGGAAAAGGAGGGGGAGGAGGAGAACATTCCTCTGGGGCCAGTGTCTAGCCCAGCATCCCTAATGCTGTCTGCACCCATCCTGTCAGGAGGGTAATGAGGGGAAAGTTCCCAGACTAAAATTAAAAGCACCTCGGCTTCAGCAGGGGCTTGCAGGAGGCTTGTCATAGCCGCCTCCACCTTCCCTCCTCTGCAGGTCTGGTGGTCTGCTGGGAGAGGATCCCTTGTGGGTCAATCCCTGCAGAGAGGCAGCTTTTAGCTCAGGTTCTGCCCTATTTGAGGTGGATGCCCAGTGCAATACACATCTGAACTGCACCTTCTTGGAGATGCCCCAGGGCAGGGATGGTTCCTCCAGATGCTTTATTCACAGGGTGGCTTAATAACTAGTACTGGCTCTGCTCCACTCCCAGGAAGATCAGCAACAGCCAAGCGTGGCTTCATTTCTCCTCTTGTGAGTGGTGGAGGCAGTAGGAGACGGAAGTGAGGCTCCTTGGCCCAATGTGGTATGTGGAAAGGGTGAGAAGACGTGGTAAGAGCTGAGCTGAGCTGGGCAGCAAGAGTCCTGTGACACTGGTCTCTCTGTCCTCAGAGCTCCCCTGCCCTTCACAGTTGAGTCATTTTTTAACTTGGGCCCTTGTCTTCTCTGTGCTTGTCCCCACTAAGCATCCTCCTCCACCCTCCACCCCCAAGCCTTAGCTGTGAAGTGCCCAACATCCACACACAGACATGGACTTTGGCTCCAGGAG
Organism: Chiroxiphia lanceolata; assembly: GCF_009829145.1. Lineage (NCBI taxonomy): Eukaryota > Metazoa > Chordata > Aves > Passeriformes > Pipridae > Chiroxiphia > Chiroxiphia lanceolata. The sequence goes on from NC_045640.1 coordinate 11,004,390, forward strand.
CAACATTTGCAGGAAAGCCCGGAAGCTGTTATGAGCAAAGCCTGCCATCTTCCTGTGCCAATTACAGTCATGCCAGAACCATGCCTCTGCCTACTTCCTCTCTTACATCCTTACATCCCTCACCTTGTTCTCTTCAGCTGCTTTTCTCTCACCACAAGCTAATTTGGTAGTGATTTTCCACAGTGACCTCAAGCTTATTTGATTCCTTTTCTTCAATCTGCCACTGTTTCATCCTCCTCTCCTTGTTGCATCCTTACACTGTAGACAAATATGAAATAGAAGTTCCCACCTGCCTCCTGTTTATTGTCATGCCCCATCAGAGGTACCATAATTAGTTGTACGAGCACTCCTCATCTATTCCAGTGCAAAATAGAACAAACAAATGCAGTCAAAAAATGAAGCTGGTGCCCCCCATTTGCTGTGAAAGGGACATCCATGACCAAAATTTAGAAAAAGGTTACTGTGCTTCCCTCTTTGAGTTCTTCTCCAAGTAGTTCTCTTGATGACCGGAATAAAAATGCAGGTCGTCTTCCTATTTGTTGCTCAGTTTTGCATCCTTTCTGCACCACTGAGGCTGTTTCTCAGTCAGTAACCTCAGTATCCAAGACCTGGATTACAGTTATTCAAATAAAACCACAAAGGGTAGAATGAAAAGCTTAATGCTTCCGTTTAGTAACATGGGTAGTGCACTTAATAGCCTTAGCATGAACTTAACAGCCTGACCTCTGACTGTCATACACCTCATGCTGAAATAACCATCATGTTTCACAGAGAAGGAACAGATTTGCTAAGAGGCCAGTCTTGCAATACTTCTTCAAAACATAGCAAAATGGATATGGTAGTGCCTGCCAGCTGAGGACCTGGTACCGAGCTACTGAAGCCAGCAGTGGCTATGCCAGCATTTTGGGTGTGAATTAAGAGCCTGAATTCCAGATGAATCAACATATTTCTACCACTACAGTCAGTCTTCAGCTGAATTTAATCTCCATCCTGCATCAGCTGTCAACCAGCTGAATAGTTGCCTTGCCTGCAGGGATGATAGCTTTGTAGCAATGAAGCACTGAAAGAGAAATCAAGGAGTCATCCAATCATCTGGGACACTCTCCCACCATTCCATGCCTTGCATTAAAGTTAAATAAATCGCTTTAGATAAACTCTTATAGATATTTCTTCTAATCTGCATTCCTGTAGCACAAGTCCTGGGATTTCTATCAAACCCTTTTCTTGGATACCATGTTAAGAAACAGACTGTGTTTCTAATGTTTATCCTGATTTGCTTTGCTGCAAAATTGATTTCTCATTCTTCATAGGTGCTCATCATAAGTGATCATCAGCAATTTTGTAGCAACATTTTACGTATAGAAAACTGTTCTCCTCTCCCTCTACTCTTTTATTTTCTTTTTCCAGTTTAAACAAAGACACATCTTTCACCCCTCCTGTTTTCCAGATTTCCGCTATCCTGTAGACTCTTTCCTGTTGATCATTATGAGGGCAGCCAAGCTTTCTAACTCTGCAAGCAGCATGTCAAAATGCCATTAGGCTGGGAGCTGTGAGGCACGTACCTTGGAAAGATGAGCAGGGAGGGAACCAGTGCTCTGGAAATGAGTTGCAGTGCAAAAGGATGTGGTTCCTGTGAACAGTGGTTCTGAAGAAAACATGGAATACCTACAAAAATCTGAAAATCTGGGGCAGCTAATCCCCAGTGACTCAGTGAGTGTGATCACACCACAGCTCACGACACCTTGTTTTCTCTATACTGGGAATTTTGATTATTCAGGAGCCCCCAGGCAAGTAAAGACTGATGTGATATGACCAGGATAGGAGAGAAGTACTTGGACTGTTCAAGAGCAAGTATGTGGCCAACCTTGCTTAGCATCTGCATATCAAATCTCTCAAAAGAGGGAGAAAGTATCTCAAAAGACAGATAAATTATTTCATGGCCAGAAATAATGTGGCCACACACATCATATAGACACTTTCATCCAGATGAGTGATACAAATGTTTTTGCATTAAGCTCAATTTTTCTTTTCCTCATCAAAAAGATGCAGACACCGTAAACATGCAGTTCTACTAGTGGGGCATGGAAGTGGTCCTGTAAATTATCCATAATTACATATAGGATCAGATCTGAATTAACTCAGCTTGGTGTTCAAACCTAGATCCTTAAAACATGTGGTTTGTGTTTTGGAATACCAAAGTCTGGGCAATGAGTTCAGTATTCTCTAAGTTTTTCATGTGTTCTTAATACCAATTTCTTGTAGGTCTGACTTTCCCAAAACATGATTATAAAGAACAAACTTGTAAAGTTAATTTCAGCATTTCCTCACTCTGAAGAACTTCATAGGTAAGATTTCACAGCGATATTAACGAGTTCCCATGCAACTAAAATTGATTTCAGAGACTTAAATATCTTATAGAACCGGAAAAGCTCCAAAATGCAAAACCTCCGAGATGTTCAGACTACAAACAGATTTTATCTCCCCAATATTAAGGTCCATTAACAACATATCACATTGCCAGGAAACAAACAGAGGTTACAGCCTCCATGAAAAGTGACCTTTGGTTTGTATTTCACAGAGTTGTGCAAGAACAGTGTTAATCTTTGGCAATAATGATATTCTAGATTTGTCACAGAAGAGTCAGGTTAGCAACTCTTGCTGCAGAAATTAGGTACTTGTTTTCTACGGGGCAGGAAATTCTATCAGCAATATATTTATATGACTTTTGAGATCCCTAATGTCAGCCTAGAATAATATGTTACAGACAGACTTCAGAAGACTTCAAAAAGGGAAAAAGACACCTCACCTTCAAGAACGGAAGGATCTGGTATATGTTGTATTCTGGTTATCCTTTATATGTTTTTAAACCTATCTCTTTTTAAAAATATTTTCAATGTGACAATATTATGTGATAGAACACAGTTCAGAAACAGACACCATCACCTTCTGCAGAGCCCTGTTAATGGGTAAAATGAATGAAGGTGTAGGTGCAGAAGTGAGAGGAGAAAATCTGCTGCTAACTGTGTGTGCAGCAAGTCAGCAGTGAATGGCACTTTATGGGGAGTTCTGTGCCCGTACTCAGACGCTGTATCACGGCTCACAGGGAGCAGGGCACTTCTCTGTTTTTCTCAGACAAATACACTTGTTGTGCTATGGATTTTTGCAACAATGACAAAAGCAGTTAGGAGTTTCCTGTGTGATGGATCTGAGCAAGGCTCTAGAATAAGGAAGTGACTGAAGATGTGCACACCAGAGAAGCATCAAAACTCATTTTAAATTACCTTTGTCTTCTAAAGTCAAACCTGGAAAAGATTAGGGAATGCCAGGATGCAGGGGCTTCCTACATAACACCTATGTAGATGGGTATTTATCTTTCATCTTGTATAGTCACCTATTTTTTGTGAATTAATTTAAGTCTAGTCTCTGTTTGGTCGAGTCCTAGGGAGTGTTAGCAAAAAAAAAAAAAAAAAAAAGAAAAAATCATAAGATCTTTATTTGAATGAAACTGAATATTGTGGAAATGTTCTCTTTTTACTTTTCCATTTTCCAAACAGCCAAAAAAGGCAGAAACACCTCTAAAAATAATCTTAACAAAAAAAAAAAAGAGGCGAGAACCCCCCCCCCCCCCCCCCCAAAAAAAAAATCTCTGCTTTGGCTTAAAGCTAAAGGGGAGAGACAGATTCCTGAAGTAAAATTGTTGAGAAGGTTCATCTTCGGGAGGGGTCTGTAAGGATACCCTTACCCCACATCTGCATTCGCCTTTAAAGATTTTTATCATTTTATTGAAGGGCTGGGGAAAGCGATCGAATAAATAACCCCCGGCGAGTCGGAACTCGATTGCTCTTCACCCCGGACCCGCGGCTCGGGTACCGCACCCCGGCTGGGACGTGGGGACACCGGGACGGGTGTCCCCGGGACGGGAGTGCGGCCGGGGGGACTCCGCTGCCCGCGGGGCACAGGGAACTGAACGAATTCACCTCCCAGCTGGGAAGACAAGCTGCTTTGGGTGGGCAGAAATTTAGTCCCCTGTCTCCCAGCCCTCCCCACCTCTCCGCTGAGGACCCTCGCTGCGCAGGGCTGCACTGCTCCCGCTTAGCCCATGGGGCGGCCCGGGAGCTGCTTCCCAAAGGCGTCGGGCGGGGTGTGAGTCCTCTAATGCTCCTTCCTAAGGGAGGCCGTGAAACCTGGGCTCCAGGGTCGAGAAGGTCTGACAAAAGGAAATGAACTTGAAAAATGGATTTCTCTCATAAACAAAAATAAACGGTGTAAAAAAAAAATAGAGAATAAAATAAAATCAAATCCTTCCTTCTGCCTTAGCTTATTATCAGGAGTGGAAAGAGACTCCAGCCGCAGCCACCCGGACTCCCGGTGTCATTGGAGGAATGAGGTGGAGCCGCAGGGGCTGCGGGGAATGTTATGGGACTACTGGGGGGGTCTTCGGGATCTGCGCTGCGCTCCCAGGCGACGGCAGCTCCGTTCGCGGGGGGAAGGACACGACCCGTTAGGGCGCAGCCGTGGGGACCCCTGCTCTGCCCCCGAACGTGGCCGGGAGCGGCCCCCGAGCCTGGAGACGAGATTGCAGGAGCTGCGGAACCTGCGCCCCCCGTACGAGCCGGGCCGGACCGACGGCTCGGAGGCAGACCTGGGTACCATTGGGGGTGGGCTGAGCATCGCCTGCGGTCGTGGGGCCGTGGGGGGCTCTGCGTTGCCTCTCTACCCCCGGCCGGCCCCTCTAGCGTGCCTCGATGCTTTCCCACCCTTCCCCTCCCCTCCCGCCCGGTACCGCAGCCTCACCCATCTCCTTAAATTAACCCACAAAGGCGACCTCTCGCCCAGAAGTAGGGCAGAAGATTTTTGTCATTGGCTGTAAGACATCGAAAAGCCCCTTTATTATGAACAGCCTAGTTCCTATCCAGGGCGAGGGGCAGCCTGGCCGCCCGGCTTTGACGCCAAGCTTCATCCCTCCGCGCAGCCCTTTCCCCCCAGCCTCGCCTCCAGGGGTCAAGGGGGTGAGACACGACGGTACCCTGCCTTTCAGGGGATGGTTTACCCAGCCTCGGACGTCCCCACGGCATGAGGCTCCCCCGGGGCCGAGACTTTCCCATCTCACCTCCTGCTTCCCCGGGGAAAAGCGGCGCCCCCCGTCCCGGCTCTGGCCCCCGGGGGCGGCTCTGCGGACAGGAGGAGGCCAACCAGGGGTGAGGAATAACCTCTGTTCCTAGAGAGAAATGCGAAGTCTGAACACCCACGGGTTTACATCACACCCCCACACACACCCCACCGCTAACACGCCCCGAGGGGCCCCGGTCAGGGCGCCGGGACCCCGCACAGGCCCCCAACGCATCTGTTTTCTCTTTCATTTGGTAACACACGCTGAAACCTGCAACGCGCTGCAGCATTTCCTACAGACGCCGAGCAGAGGTTAACAGTAATTATCATGAGAACTCTTTGGCACAATTATCTTCTCACTGTAAAATTGCGTGTACTGAAAATTGGCAAACCCAGCAGTTTTGCGGAGGAATTTTTCTTTCCCAAATAGAGACTAGCGAAAACCTCAAGTGTCACCACATTGTTGGTCTATCTAATCATAGAAAGGCAGGAGAACGTGTGCATTCGCATCAGGGCTGCAAGACACAGTACCCACAGCTGGAGGGATCCTGTGGATTCGGGGGAAACCCCGTGAAGGCAGTGCTGGATGTGGACACCCTCCTTAAAGTTAAACATTATCGTTCCTTTTGCAACGAGAGGGCAAGAAGGAGGAACTGCATCTTCTCTTCATTTATTAACTGTCAAACAGAGGGCAGAAGCAGTTATTGTGTTTCTTAGAGACCAAACATAGCCAGAAAGAATTTAGGGTAGCTTTGCAATCAACCTTGCACGGAGACCACGGATGGGCGACAGGGTTGAAGGGATGAGACTATTTCTGTCTCCACTTCATCTTCCAGTAGCTCCAGAAAACTGCACAGTGACTGAACACAGACCTGCTGTGTAGGTCTTTCTGTTTATTTGCCTTTGATCTATAGAAAACATAAATAAGTCGAGGGATAAACAAACCATACAAATGACATTTCGTAAGGGGAAATAACAGTAGGTGGTTATGATGACATTAAAAATGTACTGAGTATTTCTCATTGCATTTTCCTGTGATTTTAACACTCACCAAGCCAACTTTTGTTTGCATATGAAACAAAGGCAAGAGCTAGAGTCTAATAACTCGTGGTTTTTTTACTTAACTCGATTTTGCTTGTGTTAAAAATGCACATTCAAGTCAAGTAGATAACGAAGTAGAATTGATCTGGAAATCAATTTGTCTCTTTCAAAAAATCAGGTATTTAAAATACATTGTTTGAATATATCAATGAAAATAAAGTCGATCTTTCTACAGAGGAGACTGGGAAAAATCACAATAAATGATAGAAATAAACAGTATGAAACAGGTATAATGATGAAATTCTCTAAAGTTTCTAAACTTTCTAAAGTGTCCATCTGAGGAAAAATTCGATCATACAGACAAAAAGGGTGAAATTGGGAGTGGGTTGGTGTCTCATCTTGAGGTGATAGAATAATTTTGACAAACGTCAAGACTTAAAGGCAATGTCCGGGAAAAAAAAAAAGGAGGAAGAGAAGATCTTCAATTTCAACACCAGAAAAAGAGCATTCCCAATGTGAGGAATGGCTAGGTCACCACTAGGTATGGATAGGTTCTAAATGTGCCTGAAGATGGTGCTGTTTAGATGGTAGATGGAAGGGCTCAGACAGCTGCAGTAAACTGGTATATTATGAAAAAAACAATAAAATAAGTTGTTCACCCAAAGTTCTGTAACTCTCAGAAGGACTACTCCAGCAGCAATTCCAAAACCTAAACAGGGGACATACATTGAAAAAACCCTTAACAAGCAACTTAGCTTTTAAATAATTTCCCTATGACAAAGCAGTTTCTGGCAAGGTGAAATTTCAGTCCCTGATACCTATCAGCAGATCTCACTCTGCCACTCCAGCATGGCCAAGGTCCTTCCGCTCACTCTTCCAACACCCCACCCTGGGTACAGCCTCTAAAAACTTGCATCTGTGCATCAAGCATTCTAAGTAAAAGAGAAGTCCAAGGGAGATGCTCATGCCTGATTTTTATTCAACAGACGGTGAAAGAATTTGAAGTGGAATTTCCTGCTATGTACAAGCTTTAATGTCATTAAACTTGATTTTAATGTGAATGCAAAGTGATCACCTATAGTTTATGATAGTCAATTCTATCTCTTGGCCAGACTATAAAACAGATTTTTTTATAAGGTAATTATAAAAATTATGTGTTTTTTATAAGGTAATTTTTAAAAAGGCATTAGGAACTGGACTAGTAGATTCAAAAAGAAATGCACTGACATATGTAGGACACTTCCCTGCAATTAGCAATAAATAATCTGAGGGGAAAGCTAGCTTTCTGGCAAAATACAGCTCTTGCAGAATTTATGCTTTCCTTTAAATTGCACAACATTTTTTAACACCATATGCCAATCTGGAAATCTTAAGCATAGTAATTAGCTCTGAGTTTTTGGAACACTTCATAAGGCCTGGATTAATCCCAACTGTATTATCTGGTGTCAGTTACTGCAAGTTGGAGATGCAGCATAGGAGTTACCAGCCAGTGAATTGTACAACAATGACAAGATGTCATATGCTATTCTTGTACATATATTCTACCTATAACTGATGCTAGATCCAATTAAGGGGAAAGCCATGTTTGCTCCTGATACAAAGCAAAGCACACTGCATTTTGCAAAAAGAGTGTCTCCCAAATGTCAGGCTTTAATTCAACCCCCTGCTGAGCCATTGTGCTGTAATACACGTTGCTTTTTAGAATTTTAAATTACATATTTCCAAAAAACATATTATTCTGGAACTATCTAATGACCAGTCATAGGACCCTAACAGCTTGTAAGATCAAAGTCTTGAGTGGAAGCGCAATCTTGGCATGGATTAAGGCATAGGAAACCCTTCTTACAGGCTGTTGCTCTCTCCTGTGCTCCCTCACTGGAGCAGCTTTGGCTTTGCCTCTCCCGTCTTTCAGTGTCTGGTCTGTGCTGCCCTGTGTGAAGAAGTCCTCAGAGCTGGATCAGGAGTCTACATTAGTCTTGTCGTGAAGTCTCCACTTCAGAGGTGTCAACAGCACCTCATTGTCTCCTGCTTGTTTCATTACCTTTCTTACTTTTGCCCCAGAACCAAGTTGAAGGTGGCCTAAGTGTGACTGGAGGGACAGCTAATACAATTGAATCTATAATGGTTGTTTTCTTTCTTGGTCCATAGCAGGAGAATGAGCCCTCAAGCTCTTATTTGAGGGAGCTTCTGACCACAGGGCTTACATCCAGCAGGCAGAATCAAGTAATCAAATCCATAGCGAATAGTTGATTATAATTTGATGAATCACTTTGCTGTTTAGTGTGTTCTCTGAGGGAGGAAAAAACCAAAAACAAACAAACAAACAACAACAACAAAAAAAAAAAACCACACAAAAACCCCAACAACGACAACAAAACAAAAAAACAAACACAAAGAAAACTACCCAAAAACCAAAACTAAACATCATTAATGATGCCATTTTTCTCGCTGTCTTCGCAGAAGGGAATCAGCTGCCAGGGCAATGTGTTCAGTATCATTTGAGCCATGTAGGATAAAAGGTCCTGCTTCAGCACCATGTGAGTCTCCTAAAGGACCCGGGTCATACTTGAAGTCCTATATAAATATCTTGAATGTCTTTAGGAATATCAAAGTACAGTAAGTAGCTACATTTAAGCAACCTAACCTTGTTCTGGACATGTGTACCTTAGCCAGTCACCATGAACTCTCCTCACAGTCAGTGGAGAGTGTTAGACACTTTTAGGGCACAGTATCTTTGATAAACATGTCCTGTGGATGAGACAGACTGTGTGCTATGTTCATAAGTTTGTGTGCATGTTAAGGTGTCCAGGTTAGACGTAAATGGCTAAATTATAGATTATTTCCACTCCAAATAATCCAAGTTCTCTTTTTCTGCTTTATGTAGTAGTAAAAATGGAAGTGATTCTAGCAGACCCAGGACATCTGTGTTTCTCATTCTCCAAAAGCCTCACAGATTCTGGTTGGACGGAGAAAATAGCTTTTCCAAAGAAGTCATGAGAGGGCTAAGAAAAACCTAAGGAGGAACACAAACTCATTCTTTCAAAAGAAGGACCTTGACAGGGTTCTCCATATAGAAAAGCTTGTTCTGTGCTGTGGTGGAGTTTCTATTCCAGTCCCAAGGCTAAGACTTGGTCTTAACCCATAAGACCAAGTAGTATATCAGAAAGATGGTGACCTAAATTAAGACAACAATAAAATAGGAAAACATATGAGGCTCAGTTTTCAGGCAGTGGTGGAGCCAGGCAGGCCAAATATTTTTGAGTCCAAGGTCAGAAGTTGTCTTAGGACAACTTGAACAACTTAGGTCAGAACTTGAACATAGGATTACTCTGTGCTAGTCTGATTTTACAAAAGGTTCATCTCCATCCTTGTAGGGACACATGGGTTTGGCAACTTACATCATAGGATTTTTTCCATCTAGACATGAATTTTGAGACAAGTTTTATGGATGTTTCTGTAGAGGGGGTTGTGTTTTTTGGGGAATTTATTGTTGTTAGGGTTCTTTTTTGCTTCTTCTTTTCTTTTTTCTTCTTTTTTCAAGTAGACAGAAAGACTATGTGGCTAATGAAAAAAATCAACACTTGGAAACACTGCTCTTTGAGTTCAGTTATTAACTGCTAAATCATTTTTAAAGCAGGTCTGCTTCCTATTTTTTCCATTTCCAAGTATAAAATGTGTCACTATTTTGTCTTGTGTGTTAAGATGTTAGATCAATATCTGAATAATTAAATGCAGCAGGACAATGAACAGCTTAATTAGCCTTGAGGTTTTCAGAGTATTAGCTATTAAAACTAAGTAGGAAAATTGGCTTGCTCTGAACCCTTTTATTTATAAATTGCAACTTGGCAAAAGTACAGATCTAAGTTTAATGTACATTTGGACTGTGCAATACAGAACTGCCAGAAGAAAATCTTAATCCACCTAGACCCCAGCAGCCATTTTTGTCTGAGATGGGTTACATCCACTACACTTTCACAAGACCTGTGAGCATCCCAAAGCGATTTGGAGCTGGTTTACACCACGAACATCACCTGTGCTTCACATTGAGTAAACTTTTAGCAAGGCAAATGAGAAAATGAGGGACCCATGGGGTGCACTGCACCGGGCTGAGAGCACTTTGCAGAGGTCTGTGCTTGGTCAGGGGAGCGATGTGGCCTCGAGGTGGCACTGTGAAAAGGGCCATTTGGTCTTCAGGTACAGTAACTCCTGCCCGGGTGTTTAAGCAATTAAAAGGTATCCACACATCATATCTCCGGTCAAGGGTTAGCGAAGATGTTCTTCTATGTCATCTTATTTCCACGTATATTTTGCTTACATTGATTGCACTTTCTTCTACGCACGTAAATGCAGGCACACATTTTGAAAGATTAAAAGTGCTAATTAAAGCAGGGAGGAGAGAAATATTTTAATCTCTTTTAAAATGAGTGCAGAGTCACCAGACACTTTTCTTATCGACTTAATTTACAGGAGGAAAAGATGCAAAATGCTGATTCCTGCTAGCAAAAATATTTTCCCATGTATTGCCTCACAAGTGTACTGTTTCATACCAAGGAAGTCTGGCTAAATGTGCACATGTAAGAAACATCAGATAAGACTGCAGAATAGAAATAAGTCCAAAACAAAGACCATGTGGCCCACGGTCAAAATAACTGTCTTAAAATAGGTCAGACCCAGGAGAGTCCCAGCTCAAGGAAAGACACAGTTTTATAATTACTTTCCTCAGATCTCATCCAGACCCAAGTTACTCTTACTAAATGGAAGCCATATAAACTTACACACCAGTTAATAATTTCCCCTGATTCAGACTCTGTAAAAGACAACCTTAAGATTTTTATAGTTCTTTTCTTAATCATGCTGATTGTGGTACAATTTTAAATAAACTGTGTCTACATATCCTGATTAATTTCTGATTAGGTACAGATACAACCTTTAGGATTTACTAATGTTTGCAAAATTCATAGTAAAAAACTAATCTGAAATATTAATCTGAATTTAAATTGATTCTAAAGAATCTATAAGCCCTCATTAGGTGTCAAAAAGGCTCCCAAAGCTCTCTAAATAACACTGAGGGTTACTAAGGATCAGCAAGATGCAAGTACTACTTAAATCCTCATTAATCCTTCCAATACATCATGCAAACTGTCAATTTGGTCCTTATAGAAAGAAGTAGTTCAGATTCCCCAGACTCACATTTCTCAAGGATAACCCAGACTAAAATTTGTACCTTGTAAGGCTAAGGTGTCTTTCTTTTGAGCCAGATCTCAATGTATTTCAGGGGTTGGCTTTGTTCTTATTTTTTTTATTTGTTTGGTTTTGTTTTTCCGTTTGTTTGGGGTTTGTTGGTTGTTTTTTTAAACTGACCTTAGTAGATACATGAAAATGGAAAACACTTGAAATTTCTACACAGGATAGAAAACAACGTCCCAACATCAGATAAAAAGATGTTTGCTCTTTTTAACTCTGAATCATGATCTGTTTTTAATTCACTGTTGATCTCAGAGGTAGGTTCCCACAAGATTTCATTGATCATCGTAAAATCCAAGGAAATATTTCATTGTCAATTCCTTACTTTTTTTTTGTGAATTGAATGTGAGTTTAAGATACACATAACCAAACATAGTTATTTTGGAATAATACAATTGTTGTGCATAATAAAACAATTTAAATTATGCTGGTAATGAAGAGCTCCAGATGAATCAATTGGTTTTTATCCCTGTGGACTAAAAGAACAACAAATCTAAGCAAATTTAATCTACTGTGGTTTTTATCCTCAACTGAACTTGACTTTGACTTCACTCTACCATGTAATGATTTGGTGAAAATCACACAAAACTTTCCTTTTATTTAAGGGAATGGCTGCCGTGCAGCTTTATATGACATAGTTTTGAGGCTATGTGCATACATTTTTAAGGATAAGCAAAAGATAGAGTGATAAGTCAGGTCATTATTCTGCTTCTGCTGTTCTTCACACTAAAAGACACGAGTGGAGGAAGGGGAAACCAGATAGAGAAAACCAGAAAATGAAGAAATAAGATGGGCTTCGTTTCAACCAGTATCAACCAGTTAGATATTAGGTGTTAGTTTTAACGTCAATGTTCTCTACAGTGACTTTGGCAGCACTTGCAGCAGTGATCGTCCCTGCCGAGTAGGGGTGCACAGAGAGGGGAGATGGATTACCCTCTGCAGGTGTCCCTCTTGCCCCTCTGCACAGTAAAAGTCAAGATAAATCTATGGGATTGACATCTGACTTCTGTCTGGCTCCTGCCCCAAGTGGGGATCATGGGGCACTGGAAATATGTGCTGGCTGCTCTGGAGAACCACCTTGTTTCACACATGCATCCTCCATCCCTGTGAGCCCTGCAGAGACCTGATGGTGTTCAGGCCTTTGGTTTGACAAACAAAAACTACTGATAAGATCTCTCCAAGTCTGGCTATCATGATTGTCAAACGTTCAGGAGACACATGAATGTAGAAACCATGCTCAGTGTCTCAGCAATTGCAAGCAGATGGTGGGCCTGTTTCTCTCTTGCTAAATATAAGAGGACAGCTTCTTAGGCCTGACCGAGGCTGGGTGACCTGTCAGGGATACCAGTGGGATTGAATCCACCTCACCCTAAGCAAAGAGCAAGGCAGGGTCAGGCGAGCTCTGCCAAAGGTGGAGACAGAGCACATCATGTTTCAGCAGCAATGAGAAATGTGATAGAGCGTTTTACCTGCTGACAGCTCCAGAGAAGAGGGATGCAAAAAGACCCCAAGCTCCTGCTGCAGAGTGGTGCCAAAAGCCCAAAGTGCTGGCATAATTCCAGCTGCTTCCCTTCTGCTGTTTTCCCTGCTGACCTGTGCAGGCAGTGGGACAGTAGATGTGAGTGAAGGAAAGACTTCTTAGCTTATCTGGTTTCCCTCTTTGACAAGGTAGACATATTACCTGCATTTTCTGTGTGGGGTCATTCATGTGAGGAAGCACTGTTTCAGATCATCTGTATAAGCTTCTGAAAAAGTTCATCTTGTGCACCTCAAAAGTACAGTTGGGGTGAAGATGAGAAGTAGGTATTTGAAAAGAAGTGGCTCTGGGATACAAGAGATGTAAGTGTCAACTCTCCGACCCCAACTTACCAAATGTTGTTCTCCTTTACTGCATGGAAGCCTCACTTAAGCACAAGCTTGTTTGCTTATGTATTAAATACATATGTTTTATGGAGTCTATAATCTGCAGAAAACATTCCAGCTTTTGGACCCAGGGGCAAAATCCCTCTTTCCAATCTGCACAGAAAATCTTTATGCTGATATTTTACTCTTCCTAAGGGATTTCCATGCAGTGAGGGAAAGAGAAATATCAGAACTCAAATCCACCAGGTGTATATGAAAGGAAAAACCTGCTTTATAGTCCTCATCATTGCATCCCTCAGTAAAGGAGAAATGCAAAGAGGAAAATGCAATAGAAAATATGATGATCAGTATTGCTAATATTTAATAAATTGGCTGTTCTTCACTAAACCTGGTGGCTTTTTGCAATGAGATAATAGTTCCATCAGCATTAGCAGGACTTCATAGTTCAACAAAAGAATGGAGATACTTCTCCTATACTTATCTTAGGCATTTTCTGTGAGAAAGAGCAACATTTTGAAAAGGTTTCCCTTCCACTCTTTAGATGTGTGTGATCTTGGATCACCCCTCTAGTTTCTCTTCCTTTTTTTTTCACCAAGTGTAGTCATTTCCAATAAGGTTCATGAAGGGTTCCTGCTTTTGAAGGTCCCAAATGGCTTAAATCACTCCTGGCACAAATGCACTCTCTATTGTGGAAACTGAAACCTGCCACACCATAAGGTGATCTGTATATTAGAACCAGATATCCCTTTGCATCTGTATTTTCAAGCAGCAAAGTGGTATGTTTTGAGTTAACCTACTTTTAGAGTGGCTCATCTGATAGAGATATAGCTATAAATACTGCTGAAGTGTTGGTGTGTGCCAGGCTTTTGCAAGGATGCTGGCTGGGGAGAGGAGGAAGTGGAGGCAAGAGGTACTCTCCTTTGCAAAATATACATCACCTACTCAAACTACCATAACTGCACACCTTGATGACAGGGCATCTTTTCTTCCTGCTGTCTAAGGAAGCTGTGGTCCTTGTCAGATGAACAACAGGGTTCTGAGTGGTTTGGATCCATGCTGGCCTCAACCTCTAATCCTAAGTGCAAATGGCATGACACAGTTTGGCTCTTCCATTCCAAAACAGGATGGTCTGATATCTACCAGGAGCAGTCTATGGACTTTATTATCTTATAAATGCCCTGACATGGACTGGAAGGGACTGATAGACAAAAAGCTGCCAGAGACTAATTTTACAGTGAAGACTACGAACAGGCATCAGCCTAAGCCTTTGCTGTGATCCTTTTTAACTTGCCTATTCACACTCAGACAAGAAAGACAAGTCATATGAAGCATTTGATCAGGACAAGGGAAGACCAAGTCATCTGTGACCTGAAGCAGAGAGGCCACACCATTACAGTGTGCCTGCTAAAAAGTGCAGTCATACTTCCAGTCGACTGCCTTCCCTTCACAAAATTCTGCATCTTCTCTGCAGAGCCATCCCTCTGCACCATGGTATGTATAGGCATGGAGCAGCAAGAAAGTTTTCCCAACACCAGACAGTTGGAGGAGCCATGCAAAGTGATTCACCTGACTTTTCCTGTATGACAGTCACCCCCTGAATGTGTGGACAATGTTGGCTAGATATACTTTATCTTTACTAGGAACATAGGATGAAAAAGTTAAACATGGGTCTCCACTTAGTTTGGTTAGTCTCTCCAATAGATGTGAGAGGAGAAGTTTGCATGAGAGAAGGACATAAAAGGGGTATTGGCACATCTTTCTACTAAGTTGAGCTAAGGTGCACCTTCAGCTCTCCTCACCCACTTCCATTTAAATTAAGTACTATCTCCATTTAAATCAAGACTTTAGCTTCCTCTGGGCAAGACATGGATTTACAAAGTGTAATATGGAAATGTTCCTACAGCAACTACACTTATTACTCCAATTTCAGGTAACTGCAGTGTAGATTTTATTATTCATAGCCAGAGGCTTGTGTAAATTTCTGGGTTGACTTCTCATGTCCTCACAAGGGCAGAATGTGAGCTGTGGTGTTCAGGTTTCATGATGAATTACTGTGGGAACTGGCTTGCACTATCCTAACAGAACTCAAGGAGTTTGTGAAGTCAAAGGGGAATCTTACAAGAAGGAGCTGATAGGGTTGGGTTTCCTGCCGAGCCCCACTGAGATCCTGGGGAAGATAGAACTTCCCAGTGCTGCTTGCTGAGAGAAAGCAAACAGAGCTTTACCACGGAGTTCACTGAGTGCTTGACCCAGCCTTCCTACTGCTTCAGGGTTTTCTAGGACTAATCAGACTTGATAACAAAATAATTCAGAACAAGAAAGTGAATGCATTTGGGGTTTCCATGGATTTACATTAGGATCTGAGTTCATTACAAGATTAATTTTGACTAGGTCCAGTCCTTTCTAAAGGCACTTCAACACTACTTTCATGCTACATAAAAATGTATTTTTTGTATACCATAATAAATATATTCATATGTATGTAACTGTATATATCCCCAGATATGTATCTCCATATATGCTGGACCATTACAAAACCATTTATAATCTATTACAGAACCTTTTGAAAATTACATTCATCCCCAGATTTTAATGACTCACATAAACTGTAACTACTCATGGATTCCTATGAAGATTATTTCTGGATTGACTAGAAAATTCATTGTTTTACATTTGCATATATATCATTGGTGAAAGACTTTTTTTTTTTTGAGGGGGAATCTGTATGCCTCACTCAAACATGATTTGCAGAAGCATAATTTTTGCATGAAAATGGAAAACATTTTCCTTGATCTAATGACAGTTTTAAAGGTTGATATGTTGTACTCTTTTATCATGAATGACTTAAAAGTAAGTAGAAAGGAGATGTTTTCTGGTTTATATCTATGCAGAGCACACTTGCTTCTTATTAATATAACTCCTTAATATATGATTTTTAATATAACAAAGCTTAATGTAATTTTCACATGTTTTATTGAACATTTCCCTTAGAATACACACAGTTTGAGTTATTTTACTATCAAAGTGGAAAAGCTAGTATGATTTTTACTCAAGTGTTAATGTTATTTGAGGGCTAACTTTGATCCATGCATCAATTTTCCTTTCACACAACTGTAAAAGTACAAAGGATGTTTTGTACTGTAAGTTCTTAAAACTTTCTTTGATTGAATTTGGCTCCATCCTGGAATTAATCTAAAACTCCTGAGTCAATCAGATTTAAGAAGGTATGAGTTTTTCAAAATTCACTAAGCTCCAACAGTTTTTGAAGTTTGATCTAAGAATTCAATGTATCAACACATAGGGAAGTTCATCACAGTCCTTAACAACATTTAATGCTCCAATAAAATCATTCAAGATTGGATGAGAGAAGGAGAAACAGCATTTTAATGAATATTTATTAAGAATCCTCAACTTCAAGTTCTGGCAGAAAATCTTCAGATTCAAATTGTAGATACATACAAACTAAATACTACCTTGTTAATTAAAAAATAGTTTGATTTTCTTATATGGCATAACAGAAAAATCCAATGTTATTTCAAAATTGAGACAATTATATTCTGTTGTGACAGTGTAATATTTTTTTTAGTTCCCTAGGTGTTTTGATTTAGGCAAAATAATGAGTTAAGTGCAGTTTTTAATTTCAGGAAACCTTAATTTTCTGGAGGAAAATAGTTCTAAAAGTCTTACAGATAATAGGTTAATGTTATGAAAAGCTTTGAAAAGTCTTTTTTTTTTTACAGTGTCTCTGCATTTTCAAACATGATTGTTAACAGAACAAAATATCCATGGTTAGGTCTGCTAAGGATCTCTTTCCATAATGCTCTTTTGTCTGTATAACAATAATAAAAGCTTTATTGGCACCTATTTCACATGACCTCCATAATTCTCCTGTGGCTGACCCTAACCAGTACCAATAAAACCATGCATTCTCTCACTGTACATTAAAAAAAAAAAAAAAAAAAAAAAAAAGTTGTGTAAGGAAATCAATGCCAAAGACCTCTCTGGAAAAGTCACTTTAAAACTGGATTGTATTATAATTGTTAGCTCATTTCAGTAGGGACTCCTGTTTTGTTTTGATTTTTTTTTAAGATATCATATAATTTGTTGATGACTTATTTTCTCCCTCTCTACCCATCTCCAGTCAAACAACTAAATATTTCTGAAAGGGCCCTGGAATTTTAATACATGGTAATAGGTATTCCCCAAAATCATTCTCGAGCTGTTTTCTTAGTTAATATATTCACTTGCCCAAAGATATTCCCCGGGTTGTCATAGGTTAAAATAGCCTTCACTTAGCAAGAAACCAGCTCATAAGTGATGCGATTCATGCTCCCTGTTGTATGGCATCTCTAACGAGCAATAAATAGGCATCGCGGACAGTCAGGACGTGCCACTGGCTGGAAGTTTCCATCCAAAGCACTTAGTGACTATCTGTGAATAATGAATATATTCATGGGACACAGCAGGAGTTGGGCAGCGTCCTTGAAAGGGGAAAAGTTCTCTTCCAGTATCACTGGTGGTGAAGAATTCGGTTGGGTTTGGTTTATAAAGATAGTACACTGGGTAAAAAAAAAAAAAAAAAAAAAGAAATAAAAAAGTTTCTCTGTTTCCCCACCTTCAGAGACCCCTTGAAATTTACTACAAATTCAGAAAGTAATCCACAAAGTGTTACCGCTCTTCAGTGCTATTTAACTCACATTTGAAGGGCTTTAGGGTTCTCTACCTGCAAGAAAAAGAGTTTCCCACTGCTGTGTTGTCCTTGACGTTTGCGGGTTCCCTGCCGGAAAGGCCACCCAAAATGGGGTATCCTCGTGAGGTGCGCACAGGACCTTCACCCAGGCAGGGGGGCTGCCGGGGAGACCCCTCCGAAACGCCCCCTCCGCTTGTCCCCAGGAGCCTCAGCGGGGCATAACCCCCCACCCCAGAGTCCTGCTCCGCACCCGCCACTTTTTGAGGGCGGCAGAGCCGGAGCAGAGACGTGGCGAACTCCACAGGGACTAGGGGTGACTCGGGGGGGGGAGTTTGGGCGGCTCCCTCGGGGGGCTGAGCGGGCCCCGCCTCCAGGAAGAAGGAGGCAGAGGAAGATGTTACACAGAGGTTTAGAGGGGGTGCAATCTTCTGGTTGATCTTTATTTTGTGGGGTTTGTATGTTTGTTTGTTATTTTGTTGGGGTTTTGTTTTATTGTTTCATTGTTTTGGGTTTTTTTAAAGTAGATGTCCAAACCATCCCACTACCACCTGTGCTCCTCTAAAGGGGCTTTGGACCCGAAAAAAACACTCTGCTTTCTGGGAACTGCTTTTGCGTTTTGATGTCTCCCCACTGTTTACTGAAGATGCTAACACTGTCTTTATTTGTTTTATTTTTATATCTAAGCAGAACCTGGCTGAAACAGTATTTTTGTTTAGAAGTACACACACACAAACGCATATATGTATGTATGTATATCTTAACATCAACCAGAGGCAGACATCGGCCAAAAATTCCCTTCCTCCCAGCGCTGCCGTCTGATCTCTTAGGAAGGCGACAGGAACTGAACGGTCCTTTCAGTGCCGCTTTTTTGGCACGGAGAAAGGAGCATGGATGCCCCTGCCCAAAACCACCTCTGCCCGCAGCGCTGGGGGTCAATCGTCTGCCACAAAGATCCGGGCTCCGAAAGCACCGCGGGCCTTAAAAGCAAAGAGGAGCGAGGTTAGGGCGCGAGCGATAAAGCCTGTCTTTCATTCCACTTCTATTTTACGACACATTGGAGGCAGTGCTAGTGAAGGGAGAGCAAGGGGAGACATCAAACACCAGCAGGGTAATTGCATTCACATTGCGGGAAGCCCGCTCCTCTCCATGCGGGAGGTGGCAGGACAGCGGCAGGAGTGGTCGGCCCGCCAGCGCCGTGACTCACTGGAGGCTCTTGTCACACTCACATACGCTTTTTCAGCCCCAAATATAGCCCTCCGTCTCCTGATTCCCTAAGGAGCCCAGCCCCATATCCCCGCTTCTCCCTGCCGTCTGCGCGGCAGCCGGTTGCCGACCAAACCCTGCCAGAGGCTCAGGATCCGTCGGAAATTGTGACGGGGGAATACCCCACGGGCATTCCACGCCGGCGATCATCCCACACTGGTGATGGGCACGGACTGGGAGCCAGGACTGCTCAGCCGAAGAGACCCCACGGGCAGCAGGGCCGGGGCCATAGGCCGCAGCCGTCCCGCACCTCGCGGAGCTGCACCGAACCTGGGGTCTCCAAAGCCACGGAGAAAAACACGTACCTGGGAAAGAAACAGAGCCAAAGCTGGGGAAAATAAATGGCCCCATCACCTGTAGTCTAAACCGGGTCTTAAAGCCACCTCTGCTGAAAACACGGTGAAATTCCTACTGACCCCCGGGTGACATCAGGAGCTGCCCAGGGAAAGCCGCTCCACTCCGCTGCCTGCAAAAAACCACAAAGATTTACCGAGCCGCAAAGAGATGGCCGTGGGAGAGAAGGCAATAGGGGAAGGAAAGGTTCCACCTCGCCGCTGAGCCCCGCAGGAGACACGGGAGAGGTAGCCGGGGGTGACGGCAATGCCCTTGGCACAGGGGGACCCCCCCGCACCCGTTACCCCCGAGCAAGTGACACCGAAAGGCTTTAAGGCAGGGGTCCAGGATGTCTTTCTAACATTAAATTACTAGAATACCATCACTGGGTGCTTTTTTTGCTCTATATACAGAGCCCTGATGAGTGGCTGAAGGAGACATCCAGGGAGCACACGCCTTTTTTTTACATCATGATAATAAGCGCTAAGAATATTAAGCACGAAATGTTAGTAATGTCGCTATAGCAATGCAAAAAGTATGTAAACATAACTACTATCTTAAAAAAATCCCCCATACACACGAACATGTATGTACAAGTGTTGTATTTCTAAGTATAAAATTATACTCGTCCTGATTTTGTGTTTCAGGAATATGTCTGAGTATACATGATTTTCACAAACATAGTTTCAGCATTATTGCACACCAAACAGTTATATGTTATCCTAAAGAAATATGAAGGGGGAGAAAGAAAGACCAA
The DNA here is from genome assembly GCF_009829145.1 of Chiroxiphia lanceolata. Taxonomy (NCBI): domain Eukaryota; kingdom Metazoa; phylum Chordata; class Aves; order Passeriformes; family Pipridae; genus Chiroxiphia; species Chiroxiphia lanceolata. Next base: position 11,024,690 of record NC_045640.1, read on the forward strand.
ATTTACGCTTAGTAATTTTATTAAACTATTCTAAATGGAAAGCCAATAATATCGCAGAAGTTGCATGATCACACTGTAGGGACACTTTATACATAGAAGCAGTCAGGGCCCACATTTTTCTCCTTATTTCGGAAAACAGACACATATTTTCTGAGTCTGCCAGTCAAACAGAGCTGATGGTTTCTGGATGCATAAGAACTATCTGTCAAACTCATATTTCCTATCTAGGAACATGCATCAAGATGCACAGAGAATAAAAGTCATGTTTGTTAACATCACTTCTGTGCAACAAGTGACAAGTGCTCTGTTGCCCGGTTTACAATTCATTAGACTGCCTTCGGTCTCTGTCCAGGTAAAACCGAAAGCCGAACGTGCCGCCGCCTGTTCCTGCTTTTCCAGAGCCCATTTCAGAGCTCCGGCTGTTTGCATCTTTCTGGAGTCTTTGGAAGTGGAATTATTCCCCTTATATTCGTTCTCCTTATTTTTATGTTCTTTCAAAAATAGGCCCTGACCTCAAAGGTCCCCAGTGCCACTCCGGGAAAGGGAGCGTGACCGCTCCGTGCCGGGGAGGCCGGCTCCGCTCCTGGCTGCTCCCAGGCCTCGCCGGACTTTCCCGCTGGGCAACAACCGGTGCCCCCTTTCCACAGCGGGAGGGGGAGGCGGAGCTTTGGAAAAGGGTACTTTTCCAGGAGTACCGCAAAGGGGAACAAGGAGGGATCCTCTGGCAGAGCAGAGCAGAGCAGAGCAGGAGGAGGCGGTTGACCTGCAAATGAGCATCGCAGGGGCATCTGTGTACTCACCCAAACCTCCATGGGTCTCCGACGCGAACTTTGGACCGACTCATCCCTCTACTAACCTAGCTTGCCTGAACCCAAGGGAAAAGACAGAGAATAACCTCCCTGCTCCGGCGCGCTGCAGTGAGGGGGAGTTTAGTGGGGTTGCTGGCAGTTCCTGTCTCGAGACGGGCTCGGAAAGAGGGGGAAAAAAGGGTCAGGGGGACCATGCCTTTACGGCTCCCCATGAAATGGGATTGCAGTGAAAATAATAATAAAAATGTCGGTCTGCAGGGGGGTAACACCAGGAGCCACGGGCTGGGTCCTGGAGCAGGCAGCGCATTGCCGGTACCTCCCCGCCTGCGGCGGCAGGAGACGGGGTGTCCTGAACCACTCCTCCTATGAGCGGGGCTGTCTGTCTGTCTAAATAAACTACACGGACATCACAAGTACATACATAAAAATATACCTGTGTATGTATATACACATATATAAAGGTAAACCAACATGGCCTCAGGAGACACCTTAGAGGAGAGTCCTCCTACCTTCCCTACCCTCCACCGGCAGGACACTGCCCGCTCATGGGGGGTAGTCGCGCCTCCGCCACTCACCCCAAAACCGACTCAAACGCCTCATTCAGAGGGGCTCCGGGCTGAGGGCAACCTCACCGCTCCGGACCCGTGGGGCCGGTGCCGGCTCTCCGGGCGGCGGAGGGCGCATCTTCTCCGTCCATCGCGGTCGCCGCGACATGAAAGCGCCCGGCGGGGGGTGGGCGGGGGGTCATTATTATTAATGATATTAATATAAACAGCGGTGTCCGCGGCTCCCATTGGCCACCTGGGCTGCCCGCTGAGCCCTCGGCAACCAATGGCAGCGCTGAGACGTGGAGCGGCCAACCCTCCCATCCCGTGTGCCGGTCCCCCCCCTCGCACCAGGATTTGCTCCCTAATTGACCTAAATAAGGAGCTCGTGAGCGGCGGCCCCGGGGCGGTGCACACACACACACACACGGACACACACACGGACACACACACAGACACACACACACGCAGAGACACACGCACACACAGAGACACGCACACACAGACACGCACACAGACACACGCACACGCCCGGCAGCGCCCGCCGCTTCCCCCGCGCAGATTCCCACTCGGCGCGGCGCTCCGCCCACCGCAGGATCCCCCGCTCCTGCCCGCCGTTTAACTCGCATGACATTTTTATTTCGTTATTAGCGTTTTCGCGCAGAATCTGGCGCCTCCGATGGGTTGCCGGGCTGCCTTTTTTTTTTTTTCCTTCCCCGTTCCCTTCCCCTCCTCCCCCTCCCCCCTCCCCTCCTAGCTTGCAGGAAATGATGGCAAACCGCGATCTGAAATGATTACTCCGGAAAAAAACCCTTTTATACCAGGAGAGCATCCACGGGGCTAGGCAGAGGCGAGAGGCGGCCGCGGGGCAGCGGGGAACCGAGGAGCCAGCCGCCGGCGGAGCCGGGACCCCCTCCCTCCCGCAGTTTCTCTCCGACGATGCCGGACGAAGCCACGGAAAGCGCCGGCTCCACCTCCGCCCGCGTCTCGTCCTTCTTCATCGAGGACCTGCTGGGCAGCGAGGGCACGGCGGGCGGCGGGGCGCGGCGGGCGGCGGCGGGCGGCGGCGGGCGCGGGGGTCCGCGCTGCGGGCCGCACTCCCCGCTGCGCATCGGAGCCCCGGGCTGCCCCCTCCGCGACGCCGCCGTCGGCTGGTACCGCCGGGCACACGCCGCCTTCCTGGGCTGCCCCAGCCCCGACAGTAAGTCCGTCTTTCCCTACCCTTAATGGCCGGGCGCGTCTGGGGATGGGGATGTGGGTGGGTGGGGGTGTTCCTACTCCCCCCGGGGCAAAGGTCCCGCCGCGGACCCCCGCAGCAGGCCGGAGGTGGGATGTACGGGGTGCCCCCGCAGCCCTGGCCCTGCCTGCCCCGTTTTCGGCAGCTCAGGGCAAATCTCCGGAAATGCTCCCTGTGTGTGTCAGGCACCTGGAGCCTCCGCCCCGCTGCCCAAAGTGTAAACAGGGATTCTTGGCTTGCTCGGAGAATTTTTTTTTTCTTTTCCCTTTTCCCATCCCTTTTTCTTTCTCCTCTCTCTCTCTCTTTTTTTTTTTTTTCTTTTTTTTTTTTTAATATGCACGTCTGGCCTTTTTTTTCTTTTTTCTTTTTTTCTTGATTTTTTTTTTGTTTGGAGTTTTTTTGGTTTTGTTTTTGGCAAGCCGGAAAGCCGGAAAGCTGGGACCACAGTCCCCCAGCAGTGCAGTGGAGACTTTGAGAAACTGGGGGACTAGCTGGGCTCAGGCCCTTTTGCCTCTCGCTGCGGCGATCCCAATGGAGAGGGTGCTGGAGGAGAAGTCTGGGTTGGGGGGCATAAATTAACTCAAGTTTATGGGCTGCCATCAGTGATTATTTTCTATCTACCGATAGAAAAATATTGTTCCTAGGCACATCTCTGTGATCGTATATGAGCCCACAGAGATCTCACGATTGCTCTATAAGTAAAAGAGGAATGATTTGTAATCCGAATAGTTTTTTTTACAGTGATAGGATTATTAATATTTTTAATTTCTCTCAAAAGTACATCTAGAAACAGAAAACTACCCCAGAAACAACAGCTTTTTTTCTCACTTTTTTTTCCCTGTTTTTACTCTGTTCTATAGAGTAGAAAATATTTTTCCCCTTTAAAATTGCAAATGGAATGCAATTGGAGTATTGGAGACTCCATGGAGATATGCCCCAATATTAGAATAGTTGTCGCCATTCATTTAGCTTATCCAAGTTCAGAATAGCGTGAATTGAATTATTTCTTTCTTACTTCTCTTTATATACACACACATGCACTACTGTGCTTGCCCTTCTTACACACAACAACATACTTACAAGTATATTTGTAGGTATATATGTATACATATTTGTGTAAATATATCCGTGTGCATATAAATAAGAGTTCATGTGTTTTCTTATGTGTACATACACATATAAAAATATATACATACTTCATATACACGTGTGTATACACAGACATGCATTTTATGTATTGAAAACAGTATATGTGTGTTATATAAATACATATGAGTGCGTTTACGTACGTGTGTACACTGAGATGCGTGCACACATACAAGAAATACGTGTACACGTGTACATATACAAGGTATATGTGTACACGCATGTAGATATATGTGTATGTCCATAGATGAGTATATGCACATGAAATACAGTTTCTGTGTTTCCACATAAGCGTGCACGCTCGTGTGTGTATACGCTCATAAATATTTGGGAGTTTATCGCAGCACTCAGTGCAGCGGCAGGAGCCTTTGCTCGGGCTCCCCGCTCCACGGCCTTGCTCTCCCGCAGCCGCGTTGTTTCCCCTCCCGGTAAGCGGGGCGCGGGGCAGGCGGGCTGTATGCGATGCCCTTCTTCCCTCGATCCCCGCAACAGCTCTCTGCTCTCTCCGCAGCCAGCGACCGGGACTCTCCGGAGCTGCCCGAGGAGCCGGCGGAGCGGGCGGGCGGCGGCGGGCGGGCGGCGGCGCGGGGCCCGGCGAGCGGGCGGACCGGGCCCGGCGGCCGAGAGGAGGAGGAGGAGCGCAGCGAGGAGCCGGGTGAGCCGGAGCAACGCGCTGCCGGCCGCAAGAAGAAGACGCGCACGGTGTTCAGCCGCAGCCAGGTGTTCCAGCTGGAGTCCACCTTCGACGTGAAACGCTACCTGAGCAGCTCGGAGCGGGCCGGGCTGGCCGCCTCGCTGCACCTCACCGAGACCCAGGTGAAGATCTGGTTCCAGAACCGCCGCAACAAGTGGAAGCGGCAGCTGGCCGCAGACCTGGAAGCGGCCAACCTCTCCCACGCCGCCCAAAGGATAGTGCGGGTCCCCATTTTATACCACGAGAACTCGCCGGCGAGCGCCTTGGGCTTCACCCTGCCCCACATGTCACCCCCCTTGGTGGGCTTCTCCAGCGGCGTCAGCTACCCCCTGGGCACCTTCCCCGCCGCCTCTCTCCCTTTCCTACGGTCGCAGATGACAGGACTCGTCTGAGCGCCCACCTCTGCCGGGACCGCGGCCCCCTCTCGCTCCCTCCCTCGGCTTCCAACTCCACCCCCCTTCCTCCACGGACTTTTTATTTTCAACTTACACTTTTCTTGATTTTCTGCCTTTTTTTTTTTTTTTTTTTTTTTTTTTTTTTTTAACGTGCAATAAACTTACTTTTGGGATTAACTTGGAGCGACCTGCGGCAGCCGGAGGGAGCCGAAAGGACTGCGAAGATCCCAGCTATGCGCCGGGATCAGGTCGGTGGGGCTCCCACCGCCGCGCATCCAAAGAAAACGCATCCCCGTGGCAGCGGCAAAGCTCTCACCACCGCCCCAGCCCCGGGGTGACACGGAACGGCGTTTTCAGGGGGGCAACAGAACCCCCTCGACCCTTCCTCCCCCAGCCCGCAGAGCTGCCGAGAGTGATGCGAATGTACGGAACAGCCGGCGCTTTCGGGCCGCACCGCCCCCGCCCCACGGGCGGCCGAGCCTCGGGGCCCCCGCTGCGGCCAAAAGACCTTCCCCGGGACCTCTGATGCCTCGGGCCAGCGCTCCTGCCGGGGAAACCTTTAAGTCTCTCGGCTGCCCCCGCAGCTTTCCGTGCAGAGCGGGGAACCCTGCTGATCCCCGCCTCCAGCAGTTTCTCCAGGGCCCTTTGTTTTAGCCACTTAATTCGTACAGATCCCCCTCCTATTGTTACTCTCATTTCCATACAATCGATACTCGAGCATGTGCTGATGCCCCCTGGTCCTTCTCGATGCAGGAGTTTCGATTTGAAACAACTTGAAGGCAAATTGTTGAAAAGAATTCGCCCCGCTTAAATCCGAGCTGTGAGAATACGGTTTCTTTGTATTCGTTATATTTCCCGAGCAAATCATCTGCTAAAGTACATGGGGTTATATATATGTGTGTTTAATTCTACATACTGTATTTTACAAGTAGGTTTGCCACTTTCTTTTCGGTCTCCTGAGGAGGCTGAGGAAAGCGCACCTCCACTTGTCCGTCACTTACAGGATAGGTTTGTGTAATCGATTAATAATTCACTGGCAATTAAAAAGGAAGGAAAGAAAAATAATCAGATGGGAACAGACTGGGGAGCTATACAGCTGGTTATGCGAGAGAACCTGTAACGTGATATTATATGAAGTATTATGCATGCCAATTTATTGTTTTCCTTTAATAACTGTTTTGTTTCCCCCCTCACTGCTAAAATGGATTTCGGGACTAGCATTGTTTCTAAAGGTTTGAATTTCTTTTTCCGAATATTAAGGGGAAAATTACCTTATCAAACACAGCCTTGGTGGAAAGTCAAACTTTGATCGTGCGTTTTAGGGCATAATCAGCTGCAATTGAACCACCCAGCTCGGTGCACTCGGTGTCCCCGCAGGGAGAGCGGGGTCCTGGATCTGTTGGGGAACGTGCATGCGGACCTGTCTCCAGTGAAGGAAGAGCGATCTAATCCTTACTATTTCCTACCTTTTACGTTATATTTGGAGCAATCTGCCTTTTTTTTCTTCTGGTTATGAAATCTATTGGCGAGATGTGGCGGAGCTTCAGCTTTGATACGAAACCTGAGAAGAAAGGTCAGGGGCGGATTATCACCTCGACACCGCGTTGCGCTTTTTTTCCTTTTTTTTTTTTTTCTTTTTTTTTTTTTTCCCTTTTTCTTGCTTTGGCCTGAACCATGGCTCTGAGTATCAACCTGCACAGTTGAAGTCAGGATGCTGAAAGCCTCAAACCCACTTGAGAATTATATTTATCTGTATATGTACACATATATAGGTTCCTGGGAAAACTGTTAACTTGCCGGGATGCTTCTTTCGACTTAAGTCCCGTTTCTGGAAACTGTTGGCTTTTTGTTATTCTTTTTTTTTTTTTTTCCTTTCTTTTTTTTTTTTTTTTTCAACTGCTGCTGATCTCCCTCTGAAATCTCCGGAGATCTTCGCCAGCCATTTTCTTTGCATATCTATCAAACACCCGAATTTGGGGCGAAAACTTCTAAAGCCTGGTCCCCGAGCGGTGTAAGAAGGACCGGGAAGCGGTGGAGTTAAGGGGTGTCGGTGCCCCGGACGGGATCAGCCGGCCGTGAGCGAAGCGACTGGGCTGGACTTTGGCTTTTCGTGCCAGAGGAGGTGACTTGGGGCGATGTTTCTTCCTCAAGGCGGAAGCACTTGATACCGCTCAAAGCCTGGTTGCCCCTGGAAGACAGCGGCCGGAGCATTTTCCCCGTCATATCCAGCTCCCCAGATCTCCCAGTGTTACCAACTGGAGTAAAATCCTGACTCACTATAGTCATATCAGAGTAGATTGTAATCCAACGAGAAATTTAACACGCCTGCCACTCTCCACATGCCTTTTCTTTGGAGTAACATATGAGATTATTATACTTCTGATTCTACTAAATATTCTTTTCTTGAAGTTAAGGAACTGGCAGGGCTAAATGATCAATCGGATTTTTAAAATGTGTTTTGACATTAGTTTGTTTGTTTTTTAAAGATGTGCTGATTATATCAATAAACAGATTTTTTTTCATACACTGTATTTGTAACTTATGATCATAGTAAAATATTAAAAGGTTCAAGACGTGAAATCATCTAAGAAAAAGTTCTCACTTATGCCTTATTCTGTACAAAAAGTGATTTATAGTGGCTTATTAAAAGTATGTGCTGAAAGTAGGAACATATACACCTCAGGTTTCTTTACCTCGTAGCTTTTTGAATGACGGATTTCCTTGTACCTGATGGCAAGATGTTTCTCCAGGATGCAGAGAAACAGCTAGAAAAAGACATAGTCCCTGGTGTATGTGCATTGACGATTTCAAAACATGCAAAAAACCCCCAAACCCAACGCCCCAAGCTCAACCCTCACACCAGGACAGCAGATTCCTCGCAGTTTTCTTCCTCGTGTATATTTTTTATTAAACAAATCCAAAAGGCAGGAGTCACACGCTTTGTGCTGCTTCTGCAAACAGAATGCTGCAAGAAAAATGTTGATGGACAGTACAGCTCAAAGTACTTTCACAAGGGCTATTTGCGACATATAGAGACATACGTTGCTGCTTTATAGATCAAAGCAACCTCAGAATAGCTTTAAAATAAATCCAGTTATACTACAGCTGTAATATTATTATGCAGCATAAATCCTTGTCTGTTGACATTTATTTAATGAATGTTGCTACAACAGCTTAGCTAGATGGCACTCCAGAGGCGAGGCAAAGGAAAACCTTGCCAGATTACTCACAAAGACAACTTCTGTTTATTGGACGCTAATAAAAATAATCAGTGAAAATACCTTTTTTTTTCCTTTTTTTTTTTTTTTTCAGCAAAACAAAGGACGATCAAAAAAGGGTCTTCACTGCCCTTCTGAAATAAATTCCTGGTTTAGCTGCAGTAGGACGATATTATTAATTACAGTTTAAACGAAAATGATAGACATGCTGGAAAGCACCTTGTTAAATGACTACTTTGCAAATGTACATTGCTCACCGGCTTAAGATGGCCCATAACTTTTCTAATAGACGTGGGTCTAAAATATTCATGCAAATCAATACTTGATAAATCTCATAGGTGCGTGCTGGCTCCACTGCTCAACAATATATTTTGATCGATGCTTTTTTTTTTCTTTTCCACTGCATTATCTTGGAATAGCCCTTCTGTGCCCACTGCCAACGTGCCGGCAGGGCGGGGGGTGCGCCCCGCGCTCATCATCGATCGGAGAGAGACTCACTCCAGACTCCAGCGGACTCGCAGTGTTTAGTGCTCTCAGCCTCAAATCAGATCCATGCAATAATCGTACATTTCCCTTCCAATTCCAAATGAATGTAACTTTGTGGAGGATGTCTTAATGCTTCATTTAACTATCTCGAGATTCTCAACTCTGCTTACGGACTCTACGATTAAATTTCTATCGAGTGAGGTACATGAATGTCTATTTAAAAAGATACAAATGAAAATTTAGATGTTCATCTAAAATTTTCTTTTTTCTTTCTTTTCTTTTCTTTTCTTTTCTTTTCTTTTCTTTTCTTTTCTTTTCTTTTCTTTTCTTTTCTTTTCTTTTCTTTTCTTTTCTTTTCTTTTCTTTTCTTTTCTTTTCTTTTCTTTTCTTTTCTTTTCTTTTTTCTCTTCTCTTCTCTTCTCTTCTCTTCTCTTCTCTTCTCTTCTCTTCTCTTCTCTTCTCTTCTCTCTCTTTCTCTTCTCTTCTCTTCTCTTCTCTCTCTCTTCTTTCTCTTCTCTTCTCTTCTCTTCTCTTCTCTTCTCTTCTCTTCTCTTCTCTTCTCTTCTCTTCTCTTCTCTTCTCTTCTCTTCTCTTCTCTTCTCTTCTCTTCTCTTCTCCTCTCTTCGCCTTGCCTTCCCTTGCCTTTCCCTTGCCTTCCCTTGCCTCTTCAGCAATTCCAGTCTACTGAACTAGCTTTATTCAGAAAACGCCTCTAGGATTTTTCTGCAAGCCTCTCGTATCAAGGGCAGCGAGGAAGCCGATTTAGCTGAGGACTCTGAACTGACCTCAGAGGGAAACACAGGATTTCGAAAAGGGATGTTCTGTCTCGAGGTCCTGGGACATGGCCCCATCCGCCTGTGTCTCGACACCTCTTGGGTTGTTGGTTGAGGACGCTCAGCTCCCCAAAAACCTGGTTCTGTGTGACTCGTGTAGCTGTTTTCCTGTGGAACTCCAGGGAGAGTTGCTTTCCAGCTAGTGAAACCGTTTCCCTCCCCTCTCTCCTCCTCTCCCTCCCCGGGATGCCCGGCTCAGGCGAGGGATGTCTCCGCTGCCCCGAACCACTGCTTGCTCCAGGGTGGCGGCGTCGGAGACCCGGCGTGGAGGGGGGAAACCGCGACAGCAACCGGCGATTCATATCCAGCCACTGCTGAACCGCCAAAGCGAGTTTTATTTAGAGACCGGCAGCGCCAAGATACCCAGATTCGCCCAGTGATTTTAATGACCTCTTCAGACAGCGCTTCTATTCTGGACCCACTCGCTCGGTTTGTGTCCCGTGAAAAGCATCGGAGACGGCTTAAAGACCACTGTTGCTATGTCCGCAATTGCCAGGGTCTTATTTGCAAGGGGATGTGAAACCCAGGGAGGGCCTATTTTACCCTCGAGTACATCGGGGGATAAAACAAGCCCGATTCTGTAAACCAAGCGAAACCAGACTCTTCGGCGTTTCTGTACCATCTAATCAGATTTCATTTCCATCAGATCTAGAGTATGAGACTTTCTGTACTCTGAGCTGAAATGGAAATATAGGTGCATGTACTAGCGTTTCTGGTAAAAAGCTTTCCCAGGTGAAAGGTTTCCACTCTGCACGATGTTAGCTTCTATTACAGGATTTTATTATTCAGAGGAAAAGGCTCGCTCTTCCTGCCCTGCAGCTGTGCGGTACCGGTCACTGTGTATCCTCACGCGTCCCAGACAACGACATTCCTCACAAATAAAGTACAAATGAAGCACGGGCGTAACAAGTACCAGTGTCGGAAAACTTCTACCTACTATAAGAAAAATTGCTGCATGGAATCGACACCTTTCGGAGCCTGGGAGTGAATCGCGACGGTGCAGAAAGGTGCTGCGGAGGATGAACAGCGCGGGACTCCCTCTCTGTCAACCAGATCCCCATTGCTGGCTCAACCCTGGCAGTTAATCCTCGCAAAAAGCGAAGATTAAGGTTAAGGCCAAAGCCACGGTTGCTCTCAGCCGAATCTCTTCCCCGGGGTGCTCCACGCGTCCCGGGAACCATGCGCAGGAAAAAGCCGCTGAATTTTGGCAAGGACTCTTGCCCCGTCGCCCCGGCGGACACCGTTCTTCACATCGTCTCTGGGTCAAATGCGGGCGGGACAGGGCTCAGAGTGGGATGCTGGGGGCCTGGAGCAGACCCGCGGGGTTTCGCTGCCCTCTCCCGCGGCAGCCCCCCCTCTCTCCGTAGGAGAGCACTTTGCAGGTAGTTGTTGGGGTTTTGCAGGATACACTCTACCTGCTGGTCTTTACTTTCCCCTGAAGATAAGGGTGACCCTAGCAGAGGGCATGAGGAGCCCAGTGTGGATCTGGCTTGTAGGACTCACTGCAGGGAGGACCTCGGAGGCCCCCCCATCCTCTTGTGGCCAGTGAATTGATTCCAACTTGCCCCAGTGGTTGAGGAGATCCAACATTGTAGCGTTCTCCCTCACTGCACGGAGTTTGTCAGGGAAAAAAAAATCAGTTTTGAAAAGCCGGTCAAATGGGGCTGGGGAAGGATGACAAACCTTTCACGGCGGGGTGTTACCGGGCAGGGTCTCCCGGGGCTGGGCTTGGACTTCTCGAGGCGTGGAGGGGGGCGCGGTGAAAAAAAATTGGATGCTAAAACTTATGTCTCCTTCTTAATTTTCCTTCTTAATTTTTGTCTTCCTCAAGTTTTCCTTTTTTTTTTTTTTTTTCTCAAGAAAATGTCTTCTAGGAAAACACACTGAGTCAAGGCATTGGCTTTTTAAGATGGATTCTTTTTTCGGGACTAAAAGGGAAATGGTTTGCAGCAAGAACAGATGTGAGCACCTGGAAAGTGTCTCACTCACAGACAGCGGGAAGAGAGGCCGAGACAGAAGTGCAGAAGCAAAGACCGACCCATCCTGGTGTCCAAGTCTCCCATGCTCCTAATTTTACCACCTCACTCACAATTTCCTAAATTGTATTTTCAACTACTTCTTCTCAATTCGTATCTCTAAACCCTGGCCCATTCCTCGGCATATCACTGCGTCTTAAATGGATATTTTGCTCCGTTAAAACCACCAGTTTCTACAGGAGACTGCAAGACAAACGTAACAATTTTGGGCATTTGGCCAACAATAGTGTTGATGGAAGAAGGATTTTTTTTTTTCCTGGTGGAAAATGTACAGCTCTCCAGCAGACGGTTCCATTAAAATCTGAGTGAATTTATAAAGTGAAACAAAATTCATGAAAAAGACCTGAAACCCTCTCTTTCAAGTACCACTGCGTTAAAGTTTAAAGTAGTCCAAAGCCTTAAGATGCCCTGATTTTAGCTCATGGAGTCTCTGGCATCACAATATTTAAAAGCCTGTCAGCACTTCTATTGCCGACTCTTTTTCAAGGGCTTCTCGCTTGCCCTCAGCATTTTTCGTGGTGGAAACCTCGAGATTCGGACTAAAAGCCCCCTTAAAAGCTGGTTGGAAGCATTCCTTCCCCGGCTTTACACAGGATCACAGGGAGGGAGAGGTTTCCCTGTGATCCACTGCTGATGGTGGCTCTAAAATCGCTGGACGTCCTGCCTCGAGTAGTGCAAACTCGTTATAAAACTTTGCAGTGCTGGGAGGTGGTAGGGAGTAAAAGTTCTCAATACAGAAACACATCGATCCTCCTCCAAGTTCCACAGCTCAGGCACACTTTGGAGTACTCACACACACCCGCGCACCCGGCCAGCACTTTCTCACTTGAAAGTTACAGAAGAGCTCTGCTGACCCGCGGGGAGGGGGTGGAGTGGTGGTGGGGCAGCGTGTGGAGGTTATATGTGGATTTCAGGGTGGCCTGACACCACGGGGCTCCTCAGAAGGAAAAGGGATCGCTTTCTCCCCAAGGGAACCCTGCGCATTCAGTCTGAGGGTCTGCACGTGAAAGGAGGACGGAGAAGTGACTCTGGCTGTAGGAATTACTCTTCCACAGTCTACCCAATTCCCGGACAGAGGCATGGACAATCTGCAGCACATGCCCTCAGCAGACTGCCTGGGGTTCTGCCGCGTGCCGTACAAACACAGGGAAGGGGTTCGCGGCTCCCAGCTTCCCCTTTCCCTCCTGTCCTCTCTCACTGCCATCATCGCTTTTCCTCGCCACGCTCCGCCTCATTCCCTTGTTCTCATTTCCAGTCTTTTCCCTACATCCTTCTCCTTCAATCCAGAGATGTTTGTCCTACCATCCCATCTCCTCTTCACCTTTCCCATGGGCTCTCCTGGATCTGACTCTTTCTTCCCTCCGCCCACTTACAGTGAAGGGCCTGGGCAGGAGAGCAGCCAGCCCTGCCCCGCCCCGCCTGTCGAGGGCACCCTTTCGGGGCACCTTGGCATACCCCCCGCCCCTCACTTTCTCCCTGTTCCCTTCTAGCTCCTGCTCCTTTTCCTTCTCTTCTCTGCCGCCTCCCCTCTCTCTCTCTCTCTCTCTCTCTCCCTCCACTGCACCGCTCCCCCCCGTCCTCAGTCCTTTGGCTCCCTCTAGCTCCATCTCCTCCCTCCGCCGCTCCGACCCCTCCTCCTCCTTCCCTCCGCCCCGGCTGCCGCTGCCTCCCTCCCGCAGCCGCCGCCAGTCCTGCGGCTCGGCTCGACTCGGCTCGGCTCAGAGCGTTTCGTCTCTGCTCGGGCTCTCCTCGCCATGGTGCAGCTCGGGAGCGGCCGCCGAGCCCCCCCACCGGCCCCGGCCGCGCCGCCGGCCTTCAGCATCGCCAGCATCCTGCAGCCCGGCCCCTGCCGCCCATCCCGAGAGCAGGGCAGAGCCCGCTGCGCCCCGCCGGAGGAAGAGGAGGAGGAGGAGCAGGAGGAGGAGGAGGGAGAGGGGCCTGCGGAGCAAGACCCCAGTAAAGGCTCCAGAGACTCGGGTACGGAGCCAGCAGCCGCCTCAGGCTGTCTCGCACGTCGGGTCGCAGCCCGGCCCCCACCCAGGCGGTACCTCCGGGTATCCCCAGTGCCGCCGTGCTGGGCCCGCGCACACGGACGCGCAGGCACAGACACAGACACAGACACGCACACGCAGACACAGGCACGCACACGCAGTCGCGGCGCACCCGCAGCCGGAGGAGGAACGGAGGCTCCGCGGGAGGACGCGGGGAGATGCCACCGCACACGCACCAACCTGCTTCGAGGGCGCTGCGCCCTCCTCCCGAGTTGTCTGTCCCGTACCCGGGAGCCCCTCACTTCCCTGTCACACAGCTGGCAAAGGGATTTCCTTAGATCCTTATGGAAGCGCCTCACTCTTCTTCTCCCCTCTGGAGGGTGTGGGACCGCGGCCAGCCCTCGGCAACCCCCTCCCCACCCTCTCCCCCACCCTCTCCCTGCGCTCCGCCGGGCCGTGCGTGCATGCGGGGCGGGGGCGCGGGCGGCGGCGGGCACTGATGCTGTGCTTTGCCCTTGCAGGCAGCGAGTCCAGCCGGCTCCGGGCAGAAGGGACGAGCCGTGGCCTCCGCCGCGAGGCCGAGGGTTGGGATGCGGCGTCCCCGCTCCCCAAAGAGAGGCTGCGCGCCCCTCGGCAGCCGTCGACGCGAGAGGCCGGGGGCTGCGGCGCGGAGAACGGGAGGTTGCCGGCGGCTGGCGGCAGGAAGAAGACGCGGACCATCTTCTCCAAGAGCCAGGTGTTCCAACTGGAGTCCACCTTCGACGTGAAGCGCTACCTGAGCAGCTCGGAGCGGGCCGGGCTGGCCGCCGCGCTGCATCTCACCGAGACCCAGGTGAAGATCTGGTTCCAAAACCGCCGCAACAAGCTCAAGAGACAAATGTCGTCCGAGGCGGAGGGCCCTGGGCCGGGGCCGGCGGAGCCCCCCGGGGACCCGCCGCCCCCCGCCGCCGCCACGTCTCTCTCCTTCCCGGCCCTCTACAAGGACAGCCCCCTGCTCAGTCGGTGCTTGCTGCCGCTGCCTTTGCCCCTGCTCTGTCCGGGCAGCACCATCCCCTACCTCTGCCTCCCCGGGCCGGGCAAACACTTCAGCCTGGTGGACGGGGACGTATAGCCTCTCCCCCGGCCCCCGACCTTCCCCTCGCCGGGGGCCGCCCGATGTTATTTATGACCCCGCCGTGCCGTTGGGTTGTCAGTCGTCACCACAGCCGACGGAAGGGCCGCTCGGGTTCCCCCCACGAGTGTCCGTGGGCTGCCAACGTATTGCTAAATCTCGGAAGGGCGCTGCCAGACCGCCCTTGCTCTTGCAGCGTTTTTTTCTGTGGTCAGGATGGAGGAGATAACACGAAGCCACCAAAGAGACCGGGACGTGTTCTGCCCGCCTCCCTTCCGAATTATCCCGTTCCCGTATTAGAGGGGAGCCCATGCTCTGCCTCAGCCCACGGGGACCACGTCCCCACGTCTGCCCCAAGCGCCGTGGCGGTCGCTGTACCGTGAACCGAGTTTTACACAGATTGGTAAAGGCAAAGGCCGCGTTGTGCTCCTCTATCTCAAACTCTCCACCTCTAATATCTCTCAGAGTAACCTCTCCCCATCTTTGACACTATCAAAATGTAGACACCTTTACTGAGATGTGGTTCCTAAGCTGTGACTTTCTTGCTTTTCTTCCTCTTTTGAAAAAACAACCCAAACTCTCTCTTACATTCTTTGTGCTAACTGGTTCTAAAACTGGGGCTTGTGTGAAGTTTTTACAGAACAAGACAAGCTGTCTCTTGTGCTAATCCCGCCCCTCGAAATCTCGTGGGACGATTTTATCTGCTATCATAGAGTATCAAGTGGTTTTAATTAATTTTTTTTTTTTTTTTACATATTTACAAACGCTTTTGTCGTCCTTTGGTTTCTAAGTTCACACGCTTTATATCCCCAGGTTGGAAATAAACCTTTTCAGAAAGCTGAAACGCCTGCCTTTTCAATACAGTCACTACTGGGCAGTATGAAAAGAAAGGTATTTCCTAGAGTGCATCGATGGTTTTTATTTTAAAAATAAAGATGAAAACCACAATTGTGTCATTACGAAACTCACCCGTGCGAGAACGGGTTTCCCAGTGGGGAAAAAAAGCGATCGGTGTTTCGGCTAGATAAGAAGGGGTTTTTCTTCCTTTTCCAGCTATTCTTCCATTTGTCTTTCCGTGGGCAGTAGATATAGATGCGCAAAGATCCCCCAGCCCAGCGAGGGGACCCCGGCGCGCTCAGAACCCCGCGGCTCGGGGCCGCTGCTGGCGTTCTGTCCCAGCCGGGGAGGAGCTGCTGTGGCAGGGAGCCAGTGCCGCGGCGGTCCCGGCGCCAGCCGAGCTCGGGAAAGCGGCTCCTGCAGCTCTGTGAAGTTTTCTCGCCGTGGCGATGATCTAGGAGAGTTGTTTGACCTCTCCTCTCGCTTTTTAATCAGATTCGAGTTAGTGTCAAGTAGCAAGAGGAGTCCCACAGGGTGCCCTTGCTTTGATAAAAAAAAAGAATATTACCGAGGCTGTGGCAAGGGCGGTGTAACCAAGTGGACACACTTCAGGGGACCTGCCGGGTGCACTTCACAGCTCGGGTTTCCCCAAACTGTAGTTCCCGGGAAGGTGCAGGCGACGAATTGACGGTCTGGGTCACACAACCGAGCCTTTTCTGTTCTGAATTTATAATGATAGTTAAAGAAATTAAAAACCTCTAAGTCCGTGAGTTACTACGTGGCTAAAAACCAGTTGGAGACACATAGAACCGATGACGTCCAGGGTGATGACATGTCGTTTCTGTTTGCTTGTTTTTCATAACTGATGATCTATATCGAAACCTTCCTTTGGTTGTTAATTCTAATATCTCCCAACTCGATAAACCCTTACTTGATTACTGCACGAGATTAATCAATACCGATAGAGGCAAATCCGCCTTTTTCTAAATCCCAACTAGTGAAAGTTTGATCAGATGCAACAGTTATACTAATGTCTCTTTCTTTGGTTCTGTAATATGGAACTAAAATTCATCTCAAGAAACTACCTTTCCATGTAACTGCAGCCTAGGATGTCTCCTAGGTGAAAAACAACTATATAAGAAATTGTTATTTGGCAATTAATCTACTTTTCACCACATTTATCAAACCATTTGCAATTTTCTGTCTGATTTATCATTTTACCCTCCAGAATGTTTCTGGAGTTACAGAAGCAACTGAAGAAAAATGCGAACCCACAAAAACGGAGGGAAGGTGTTTTTTTTGTTTGTTTTGTTTTGTTTTGTTTTTTTTTTCTATTATTATTATTATTTTATTATTTTTTATTATGGTAAAAACAACAGAAAGAGTAGTTCTACACACCGTAGTTAGCACACGGTCAGGTTTCACAACTCACTGCTGACCCATCCCAAAGCGACGGTCGTTGGGAATTAATGAACAACGAACGTGTAAAACACCCGTGTAGCTAGACAAAGTAAATAACTACCCCGAAATATTCGTTTCCCATCAAGATATTAGTGCTGATTCTGAGCTCGTTGGCCAGAAACGTCATCCAAACTGTTGCTACGCAGGGTAACATGGCCAGTGGCGAAGGGGCTTTCTCTGAAGAAAACCAAGTTCACGATGTATAGGATTCCAAGCCGAGCGGTCAATGCTGATGGCACTGAATATTGCTGACATTTCTTTTAGAGCTCAAAACAATCGTGTTTGCAATTATAAATCTCTCCTTACTGCAAGAGATTGCTACAAGCCACCGTACAGCAGGACATTAGTACTGGCTAACCTGCTAATGGGACATTTTAAAAAAATGAAACGGACTGCAGTAGAACCAAGCAAACAACGAACAAACAACCCAACTCCTCAAACCAATCAGCCAATCAACCAAGCAAAAAAACTCAAACCGCAACCAAAAAAAAAAAAAAATCCCCAAACTCTGTGAAAGCTTGCAAAAAATAAAGAATTAAAAAAAAAACAACAACCAAAAAAACCCCAACAAAACAAACAAACAAACAAACCCCCAAAAGAACCCCTAAAAACCAAACCAAACCAAACAAAAAAAAAAATCAACTCAGACACCAAAGAGTGCTAGAACTGATTAGCTGCTGGAACTGAGACTTAAAAATGTGCTGTTAAGGTTTGATGTGACGAAAAGATGTAGTGCAACTGCATGAGAGGTGAGTGGAACACACAGTGTGCTTCCGTGTTGAAGGTATTCTCTATTTAAAGTTCATATACAATGCCTAATTCTTTTTTTTTTTTTTAATTATTAGAAGAATAGGTAGAAGCCCTGCCTGTGCTGGGAGATCCTTTGTGTTAGGCATGGCACATATGTAACAATGGGCTGCCCTGGAATCCTGGAATACTCTATAAACTGAATAGTAAAGAAAAATATGATTAAGACCTGGCCCCTGAACCCACCAAAAGAAAGATGATAATTAAATACAATCTTGTCAACAGGAAAATACGTTTGAAAAGCAGTAAGATACATACATAAATGCATTGGATACGTACATAAATGCATTGCTCATTGAAACAGTGCAATACAAGTGGCTTAAAAAAGCCATTCAAACTCTCTCTCCTCTGTCTCTTCATAGAAGCCCCACAAGGCTGATTCTAAGTGCAGCAGCTCCAGAAAACTTGATTTTCATATCATCTCTTATATTGTAAATTTCCCTGGGATTAGGATGATCAATCACACTGCTGCATGTGGCAAATTTTTTGTTCAAGTGTGTGCAGAGAATTCGAAAATTCAATTATTTCTGCTGGAGAGGAAGCCTTCTCACTTGTCTGCTGTGTTGGAAGGTTTTGCAAAACTCCCCTAGGACTGGTTTCCCACTGCAGTCTCCTAATCAGGAGTCAGGACCAGGCACTTGCTATAATTTTTTTTTTGTTTTGTTTTGATTTGCTATTCCCTAATCATCATGTACATATACCTCTTTATGGACCAGCACAAGGACACTGTACCAGCCCTCCTTGTCAACTCCCCTGCTATTTAGACTTCTGTTCCTAACCAGACTGAGATTCACCTCCACAAGGTGAGGAAAGGTATGCTACAGACTAGAGAGAGAAGTGTTGCTCAGCATAGCTCTTTGGCCTTGCCAGGAGTTGATCTAAAATATGAAAACTCTCCTGCTTTCCCCTCCATTCCTGAATTTTCTATTTATTTATTTATTTATTAAATTTAATTTGGTTAACCTGAAATGGTAGCTTGTTTTTTCTTCCTTTTTTTTAAGGAAAGGATTGAGTTTACTACACATTTTGTGTTGATAGGCTAAAGAAGGGCTTTATCTTCTTAGAGGAAAGCTTACAATGTTACCCCAAAATGTAGTAATCTTTCACATTCTGCAAGGAAACCAACAAAGATTGACACTAGAGGAATTAGGTAGAGAAAGAAGAGTGACAGCCTTACCTCCCAGGGGAGACTTGTTTGAATTTAGGCAAGATGAATAAAACTTAAGAAAGATAAGAATTCATCACAGAATCTCACAAAAGGAACAATATGGATAATCCAAAGTTATCAAGAAGAAATCATTTTGGAGGTAGACACAGCAAAAATGCTCTCTGTGCATCTTCTGTACAGTGGAGGTCTAACTGCATTATGTTTTAGAAAGCCAGTATATTTCATTTGCCTATTCATGTGAATGTATGCAGTGAGCTCATTTTGCAGGTTGAACTTGGACTAGTCCTGATTCTGCTTTCCTTTACAATTACATGGTGGGAAGGCAAGGATGACACCTATAGAATATGCCTTACTTAGAGCAGAATTTGCCAGATTGAGTCCTTAAGATATTTTTCAAGTATCTGAAGTTGTAATATCCTCGTAATTATGATGTGAAATAGTAATCATATTGAAAAAACAAGAGGCTTTGAAATGCCTGAAACTAATTGCTCTATGTGTCTACATTTGTCTCAACACTGATGTTGAACATGCCCCTCCATCATGAGATGTGGTTGTCAACCAGCTCATCTGTCACGTTAAAGTAGAGATCATATAAATATCTTAAAATAAAAACCTGGAAAGTGCTTGTTATTAAAAATAAGGGCCATCAAAGAGTATACTATCCAGAATATTTATCTTGCTTCCCATTCTGTGTTTCAGTATCTGGGGAATGCTCTGTTCCTAAAAGCAGGGAGCCTTTTATTTCAGAGAAGAATTTAACTGTAGGAAAGACAACATGTTCTGGAATGGGAAATGGTGATTGCAATATTGTCAGTGCACAGGGGGGACAATCATACCTGTCTCTTCTCTGCTTTCAACATATCAGTTACATTGGCACTGGTCTTCAGAAAAAATCCAACGGAGACCAGAAAACATTACCAGACATTCTAAGAAAAACAAAACTAAAGGAATGCCCAGTGTGAAACAGCACAACACTCCCAGATGCATCATCAAAATCAAGCTATTTTTCAGACTAAGCAATTGAGAATATACAAGCTGATAAAGTCTGCAAGATCAGGAAATCTGCAGTAAGCTAGAAGGAGCAGGAGAGGAAGACACAGACGTGTGAAGGGGGCTCTAAGGAGGGCATAAGCACAACAGCAGGGAAGAGATTTTCATGGAAAGTTTTGTGCCCAGCACCAAGTCTTTTAGGTCCTAGTGGGCAAGGCAGGCTGCTTTTGCAAGCAGTTATTTGGTCAGAGTGTCAAGAGCCATAATCTGGAGCCAGCAACCCAATGTACTGGATACAAATCATTGAGTCTGCCAGGACAATTAGATGTTGTGTCAGACCAGAACTGATGCGTGAGTTTGAGGGCAAACTCGAAGGTAGAAGCAGAGCATTGTGTAAAGACCTCACTGTACAGACCCACATTTGGATTTTGGTTCTCCACAGTCTACTGCAGTCATACATGTCCTTCAGGACAATGATATCTGAGTAGTTCTGGCTGGAGCAGAGGTCACCCTAGTCTGCTCAAAGGGTTGTTTTTCATCAGTTTTTTGTGAATTATTACAAAGGAAAAAGTGACACTTTATTAAACAACAGATCCTTTCCCACAGTTTTGATTCTTTCATTACTTTCACACTTTGATTTACAGTGGTTAGAAGTCTGATCCTTACAAAGGATGCATCATGTGAGAGATCAACTGGGGAAGTTCTTCTTTATGGCTGTCTTCTGTCTTGGATTTAAATTATTGAAGCAGCATGGCTCTTCTCAAGTGGGGATGTCATCTATTAATTGATGAAGATCATTACTTGACTGAATTTGATTGAATACTTGATTTGGATTTCAGCTTTCGTTCTGGCTGTTCTCCCCAAATCTGTCAGATCCAGCTCCATAACAGCCAGCTATAGGGCAGCTACAAGCACCTCTGTTCTGCCCGTAGGTTTTGTCTAGCAACATTTGAAGTTTTGTTTGTGACCACCAGTGAGAAATGCAAGGTTACACACACAGCCAAAACAACTGTGGAGATTGGTGTGATCTCTAGATCTTTCTAAGCATCATGAACAAAAAATTTTACTGAAAAATGACCCCTATATGCAATTATTATGTTTTTCTAAAGTAATACCAGAAATCAAATCAGAAAGGAGACTTGGCTGACGGGTAATCATAATGTTCCCTGAGTTCCAGTTCTCTAGGAGATGTGAATCAACATCCATGTGTAGAGACTGTACTCACTATGAAATATACACTTCCTTAAGTTACTCCTGACATCATAAATGTTCTCTTTTTCTCATTTTTGTAAATAAGTGACGATTTTAGATCTATTTTGCAAATTAATAGCTGGGACCCATGGACAAATGTCTTTCACTCTTTCTTTAGAGTTGCAAAGTCTACTGAATCTTTCACTTTACTGAGCTGTAGTGAATCCTTTGTGTGAACAGATAAAGATCTGAACATCCCCATATTCTTTCATGCAGACTGAGATTTACAATATCTTTACACTGGTTCCTAATGATCAGCTGAGGAAATAACTCATGCTCATGTATTTTCAGGGATGTTTGCATGTGTTTAGCATATAATGGAACAATGAAAAATGCTACATGGTTAAAACATTCTTATTTCTAGCAGTCTCTAATGTTTTGTACAGGCAGGATCGTTTGATAACCTCTGTGACACATACAGTGACATAACTCTCCCCTTTTGTACAATACAAAGGAAGCAGTCTGGAGCTGTTATGGCATATTACTGTGTAATTTCAATGTTTGCTTAGAGAGTAATTAATGTGGAATTATAGATGCAAGGAACCCTAATTACTCTGTAGGAAATGTTATGTGGCAGGATGTGCATGTGTTTTTAAAGGACCCTGTAATTTGTGGATTTGTAACTAAATATCTGCATTCAATTTCCATTATTAGATAATTACTTCACATATGTGTCTGCTTCCCCAGACTACTAAACCTGATTTTTTAGTGGGTAAGGAGAACAGCACTAGTTGGTATATCCTTGTGTTAACAAGCTTTTAATAACTATGTGGTAAAAGTTGTACAACTGGGATGTGGGCAGAACAGATGAAAAGATAACATTTAAATTAAAAAGGAAGTATGCTTAGCATCATGGATTTACAGACTGTGTCATAAAATCTGTGAAAAGGTATCTGGAAAATACAGTTACATTTTCACAGTATGAAACAGAACTAAAAACGTATCAAGCAACAACTGTTTCTTAGTGCTTCTATGGTGTTATTTTCCTAGATGAATATTAAAATAAAATAATAATTATTTTATTAAAAAATATTCTGCTTTAGAAGTGGAAAATATTGTGAAAATAGGTATTAAAACTAGTAACTCAATTATTAAGACAAATCACACCTTTAATGAAGTCTCCCAATAACAGAATCTCTCAGTCATTCACGTCTCAAGAGAGACAGTGAAACTATAAGCATCACTATCAGAAATAGCAGATGGTTGATACAGTTAAGACATAGGTCCCCTTTGCCATGTCACTGGACTCTGATCTAAATCAATGGGGAAATGTCTCTAATATGCCTACTTGTCCTTTTATTGAAAAATCTTTTGCCCTGGGTCAGATGCCAGGATCAATGAATCCTCATGTTTTCTATTGAATTCACTGACTTCATATCTGAAAGGGGTTACTTAGCACAGTGACAGTGTAGCAGGGGGTGGCACTGGATGAACTGAAAGCACCTTGCACCATAAATCTGGATGGGGATTGTTGTAAGCAAACATCAAGAAACATTGTAAGTGAAAGTGACTTAGGAAGAGGCTCTGTGAACTTCTGAAAGGAATGCATTTTTAAACATGTGGCTTTTCTCTCTGAAGCTGTGTTTTGGAGAAGTGCTATTGTCAGACTAGATTAGATTACTCTAACCCTCACAGATCTGCTTGGAGACTGAGTAACTCATTTAACAAACTCGTGAGGTTGTTGATACCAAAGTAAGTCAAGTGGTTTGGAAAGAGTCTCTTTTGATCAGTTTTTTTCTGAAAGAGAATATGGGTCCTTCTCTCAATAAAAGTGGAGAGAAACCCACGGTTTAATTTACTGGGGGCAAGACCTGAGATGTGTTGTACACCAGGCTCTTAGAAATGGCTAAAGAAAAGGAGAAGCTCTTGTGTCTTGTTAAAGGTTTTGTATGCTAATTTTCCACTACTGTTTTTGCTTTCTGCTACAAGGCCCAGAGGAATATACTGTTTATATTCTCAGATTGTTTTGTATACTCAGATTATTTCAAGTCCTCTTATATCAAAATGCAAAAAAATACAGTGAAATGTCAGATTCACAGATCGAATATAACACTCTCCCATCATGAATGAAACAAAGGAGTGGGTACATATCATCAACAGACTTTTGTAGTTCAAGTCCTTTTCCAGTCACACAACACCAGCTTTGCCAAAATTAAAATCAATACAATAGTCTGTGAAGCGGGTGGAGTCTCATTCTTGAATAGATTATATATGGCTTTTGGCTATGTTTGAGAGTATGTACATTCCAGTTTAGTTTTTAATAAAATTAATATTTGCACCTGACACCACTCTTTTCTAGCGGTGGTGGAACAGATCTATAATTGCAATTATTTTCCTCCTGGGTGATTTAGTTCAACTCCCTGTGCCATACAGGATATTCCCCCACGTTATTTCTACTACTTATCTAATCTATTATTGAATAGTTCTGGTGATGGTGCCTCAATTACCTCCATTACCTCTCTCTCAATGCTTATCTGCTCTGTCTGATACAATTCCCTCCCACCTCGCGATAAAAGGTTTAGATTGTATGACACGGATTTTTGGGATATTTCTTGGTTTTATCACTTTCACATTCTTTGAAACCTCCACTTTGAAAAGGTCTACAGTGTCATCAGGACTTGTTATGTAATGTCTTCCATCCTCAGGCTTATGAACTGGGATCCTGTCCAATTCTCCCATTGATGTGGTTTTTTTTTACCCTTTCCTAAAGTATTTATTGTGCGTGTTCTGCTTTGTTGCCCTCGCAAAAGCACAGACTAGAAATGCTCATAGTACAGTGGTGTACAATCAAAGTTTAAATGCGTTTGCTATATCCCCTATTCTTCATATTTCAGTGACACAATACACTGCAATATAATGATAATTCTCCACATTATGTTTTTCAGAATCAGTGTTTTAATGTGTTGTTTCATTTATAGAATGAATCTTTTTATCTACCTGCCTATTCACCTGTCTATTTACCTACCCACCTATTGTCTGCCTGTCAATATGTGTATTCACTCCCAATTCTGCTGTGCAATCTCACCACAATATATTGATAGCTCCACATATTTTGCTCGCAGAAGCAGATCTGCAACACCTAGCCTTAATTTCAAGTAAGGAGCACTTCTCTCAAGAGCATATCCCGGTGACCCCAGTGCCCTAAAAATTATGTCCAAGGGAAAATGATAAAGAAGAAATATAGTTTATTATGTATTCAGCAGACTAAAATGGTACCCATTTTGCCTATAATCTTAATGCTGACAAACACAAATGCATTACACATCAGGGATGATGCTGACGGTGTAGTTAGAGATCCTCTGCAGAGGGAACATGAAGTAACTTGAAATCTACTCCAGCTTTCTCACTGTGTGCTGGAGAACAAAGCCCAGTTAGGGATATCCTGGATGTCACCAAATACAGATATGCAAGACAGAACCATCTTCTATCAGTGAAGATTTCCATGGCTACATAGATAATCTCTATTACACCTGCATGTAATACATGCATGAGCATTTTGCCTGTGTGTCTTTGTTACCCTTGAACAGGTGGCCGTGACTGGAAAAGTAGCATAATTCCTTCTGGCAGAAGGTAGAAGATAGATGTGAGGGGTACATATGTGCCATTAGGTCTGGCTAATCTCTAGGAAGAGTGTAGTGTGGATTCATATTTGTGCCATTTTCCTTGTATCACTGCTGTGGGAGAAAAGGGTTGTCAAATGTGAAGTGTAAAACCTGTTCACTGCTCAGAGCTGGGGATGGTGTCCTCCCTCCACTGCGGCTTCTGACCAGCAGATCTAATTGTCCCTGCCAGGATGTCAGGGTGCTTTAGTGGCTAATTTGGCCCTACATAATATATATTGCCTTGCCATGCATTTATTAGGTAATATTTACCCAAGGATGAAAAAAAATGAAATGAGGATAATTAAAGAAGAAAGATAAGTAGCCAAACTGCTCAGAGTTATGTGGGAAATCTGTGGCAGAAACAAAATATTGACAGAGTAACTGATTTTCAAATATTTGTGATTATTTTTCCATTTTTGACAGCTATATTTGAAATAGGAATATTTTAAATATCACAGTATTTGTGGGCATGTAAAATTATTTCTTTAACAGATTAAAAAAATGATAAGGATTAAAGAGGAGCAAAATTCAGATCTTTTGAAGGCTTTTCACTAATTTCATCCTTCGAAGCTCTGTTTTGTTCTTGGATTTAAGGCTGGCTTCTTGTCATGTTAGGGGCCAACCCAATGCAAAGTCGTGCTTTGACTTCTCAGGACATCTCGATACCCACAAAATACAGACCCCAAGCCCCACTCTATTGCACAAGTCAATGCAGGCAGACTGTTTAAGTAGTATTTCCAGTGACAATATGGTGAAGTCAATGTTGATTTTAATTATACTTTGGAAGTACTCCATGGATTAGCTCACAAGTAGAAAGTTGAGGAGGAGTGTAACATCATATGTGCAAATGTAAGAAATGGAGTCTGACATGACCAGCAAGAACTAGCTCTGCATCACCCAGCTTTGCACACTTTGAAAGACTTTCATGACCACTCTCTCAAGCATGAAATAAAGGTCTGAAGTGTGACTGCAACTCTGCTAACAGTGTAGGTGTTTCACCATACTTTGTTTATTGTTCCCTGAAAAGAGTGAGAAATTATGCCTGTTCTCCATGACTTGTGCAACCTTATTGAAGAAGTAGAACAAGCTCATGTTTTTTATGGATAGTTGAGGTAATGCAAACTCTTGAGAACAAACAAAGCAGAAACTGAACAGAGCAGAAGTTTTCACACTCCTGGGGAGGAGACTGAAGCCTGTTTCAAAATGTTTTGAAATCTATAAAGATCAGATTTAGTATCATCAAAATTGAGTTTGTAGATCCAGAGAGGACAACACGTTGCCATTAGAAACTACATTCCTTTGATAATTTGCAAACTCACCAGATGGAAAAACTCCTGTTGGAGTAATTCTGGGAAAATCTTCCACAATTGGCACCCCACTTGCCTATAAAACAAAATAAGAAGTACCAATGGGACAAAAAGTTACTATCAACTGTAAAGTAGTTATTACACCAGGAACCAAAGAAATAATTGAGTCCTGAAAAAGAAGTCAGAAGTCCACAGTTTTAGTTGGCTCCGTAAGAATGAAAAGAGAACTCAAAGGAGGGGAGGGGAACAACTCATAGTTACAGCATTTTGGAGAAGGATTCAGTGAACGTTACCAGTCTGTATAGCTACCAACGACATTTCTTTCCTGCTAGATTACAATGTATTTAATTTACCTTATAAGCTATGTATTGGATATTACCAATGGTGAGATTCTGGTTCTAAATTCATGTGATCAAAGTGGGTTCATTAAACTACCATCAAAATAGATGTTTGTACAGAAATTGTAGAGCATGTCAAACTGGCTGAAAATATCTGAAATGGATTTGAGTTGTTCTCTTCTCATGTAGTAAATGGCCACTTATGATCAGGTGCAAGGATATAAAGCTGTGATAACTTTAGTTAAGCAATTTGTCTGTTCCTGAGTTATGGTAGAAGGATTTGCCCCAGAGTCTGGAATTGCAGAGGACTCAAAGTTCATTTCTTCAGGCTTCATGAACTAACAGCAGAGCTATGAACTAGATCCTACGTAACTGATTAAGCCTAAGTGATAGCCCAGAAAATTTGTGATGTTAGTTATTGATAATTTAGTGTCTATAATCTAATCTCACTAATGAACTCTTGATTTAACATCTCTTGTGATCTGATATGCCTGGTTGAGTATTTTTAAGATATCTGCTGAAGGAAGGACCAATAAAAATATTCAGAGAGTTGTTCATACTTAAGTGCTTGTCTTACAAGAAAATAATTGATATAATCAGTCCCTAGACTGAGAATTATTTTTTTTTCTGTAGAAAAGAGACCTTAAAGGTAATTTCATCGTCTGTCTGAGGACCTTCTGGTGAAAGTAGAAGATGTGGTCTGACTTTGTTCTTGAACATGCTCCACCTCTTTGAAGTCTGAACTCAATAGAAAAAGAGTTTTGAGACTTCTCTAAATAACAATGCTGGAGAATTGGTCCTTGGTCACTTCCTGACTTAGGGGAGACATAAGATTGACCAACACGGGTCCTGTTCTGTACAGGACTTGTCTGTGTCCAAAAATCTAGTTCTATGAAAATCTGTCTTATAAAATTCTTAGCTGAACATAGCATTTGCCCAATTTATTCATAAATCAACCAAGAAATCACATATGCATTTCTACAATCTACCCTTATAAAAGTGTTCAGTAAGTACTTACAGGGAAGAAAACCCCGCTGAGCTAGTTAATCATTATTTTGAGAGCAAAGAAAAAAGAGAGCTAAAACTATAATTATAACCTTGGTGATAATGTATGTAGGAATCTTTCTTAATCCAGGCTAATCTTGTTCCATGTTCTTGCCTACTATAAAAATCTGAACGATTTTTGACAAGATCCAAAGTTTTGTCAGTTGTTAAGAATTAATTGAAAAAATTACTAGAGCACAGCAGCCATTTCAAAGGGACTGACCCAGAACCAATTAGAATTTTGTAACAATTGACCATTCACCACAAAACAGTTATCATGAGCTTTGGCCTCTGAAGTGTGGTGTTGGGGGTGGGGGAGAATCAGATTAAAGAAACTTTAATTTTTCCCCCTTTAACTAAAATATCGTTAGTAACAGCTTTCTCAACACAACTATCAATCAACTTTTCTGGGTTTTAAAGGCTATGCTCAGCTTGCAGGAACAGCAGTACAGAGTATAATGGATGCTTATCCCCTGGCTTTAGATGATACACAATATAGGTTACTATCTTGAAAAAACAGGTCAGACATAGGAACATTCTTTATCAAATTGCTGTTGACAGCCCAAACAAGAGATTGAAGAACACCACAAAAAGGTTCTTTCATCTGAAGACAACAGAGTTTATAATTGGTCATTCTTTCGTCCTTCATCCTCTCCTCAGCAGGAAAAAGAAAATTCCTAGTGCAGTTTCTTGAACATGGTCAGCACGAGGGTAGGCTGGTGTACACTGAGAAATAGGTTCAGTGTTCAGTCTTTCCTCTTAATGTTCCAGCTACTGAGTGGGCAGGAAAAGCCAACTGTGGTCTTAAATGTTAAAAAGGAATGAGAACAAGGCAGAACTTTGTGCAGGATTATTAATATTTTGGGACAACAAACATGTAATTTCTTTGAAAGAGGAAAGAAAAATCAAAGACATAAGTATTTACCAGATTATTCTATAGTATGAGTAATATTCTGTCTGTACTACTTTCAGTCCAAAGAAAACATATGTAGTAGGTACATTACATAAAAATATGCTATGTGCATACATAGAAATATATACAATATATAGAAATATGTGTGTTATCACATCATATATTTCACTATATACTGCATATATGTGCATATACAGGTATAAAAACATAAAGATATCAGACAGATTGAAAAGGATGTTAGAGTCAAATATTTAGTGTTGAAGATTTTTTTCCAGGGGATAACTATGTTTAAGATGAAAAAGAAAACTCTGTTATTCTGATTTTCTACCTGTTTCAGGATGTTGTCTTTCACTCAGTTACCTCTCCATTAAGCTGCCTTGGACTGGTGATTCATATTTTCAGGATATGCTTGCAAACTTAATTTAAAAATACCAGAGATTAAAAATTTACTATCCCCTTTTTGTTTTCCTCTAACAATCAATCCTTCATGAAGAGTAACTAAAAAAAAAAAGAGATCAGAGCAATTAAATCACTGTCCCACAAACACTTATGCTTTTGCTTACCCTGACACATGTGAGTAGCTCCAGTGAACTCAGTATAAAGAGAAATCAATAGAACTGCTCATGTGTATCAAGTCAAATATACGAATAAGTGGTTTTAGATTTAAAGCCTGAAATTAGCTTGGAAAAATACACAATAATATTTTTACAGATTTTTATGAACAGACTTTATTCTGAAGAAAAAGATTCATCCAGGAGATTCAACAGATCTAACCATTATCCTACAAAAATTCTCATTTCTGACAGTGTTTCTTTAGTTCTGGCTCAGTGTTCTGACTGGTAATAGCCGAAAAAAGCTCCAAACTGTAAAAGATAAAGCTTCATATGGATCCCATATCCATGCTTCCTGAAAGAAGCAGCAACCATAATTGTTGAATGTCAGCTAGAAAGGTAAAGCCCCTCAAATTGGTTATACATAAAGTACCTCTCTGGGAACCGAGTTGCATTTGAAGTAGACATACAATAAAAACAGTTCTTCCAAGATTAAGAGAGGGCTTTTTAGAAACATATGAAGGCCTTTGCTGACCAGGGCAGGGAAATGTCCTAGGTTGGAAGCAAAGGACTGTACAGCCTCGTTGTTTCTGAAGGTAAGCAAAACCAAGTCTAGGGTGATGGGAAGTTTACTGAGACTGTTTTTAGTGTGACTTATAGTTTGAGGTCTTTCCACCTGTCAACGGGAGGGTCCTTCATGTTCACATGATGTTGGCAGTTGCTACTTAGGAATAGTTAAAGGGAGACAGTTTGTGACAAATCAAGGAGCCTAAAGGAGTTTTGATTCTTTACATTTCTTGCATACAAGGTGGAAAATTTGCGGGCTGTGTTCTATGTTCTTTTACTGTACAAGGCTCTGAGCAAAACCATTCTGAGAGAGTAACAAATCCGGTCATCTCCTTCCTATGAAATTGAGGGTGTTCAAACGCAGGAGAGGAGATGAAATCTCATTTGAAGAATAAACTTCAGCCATTCATAATTGCACAGTATTGCACAAAGCCCCTAATGGAGCAGCGGAAATGAAGACCTGCAGAACAAGGACCTCTTGGCTTCCCTGCTTTCGCAAAGACAGTATGTGGGCGTCTCACTTGAGCTTGGTTTCTAGATGAACATAATTCTAGTTACTTCAGTGGATTTATTTCCAATTCATTTAATGTCATTGTGAAAAGAAACAGACACAAAGTTTGCTTTGGCACTGCACATTGTGTTGCGTCACTGTCTAGCAAGCTTCCCATTGCACATTTTTTCAAAGGGGTGCATCTGCTAGTCCAATACAAACAAAAATAACTTGCATGTGTCTTATGTTAAAGCTGAATGAGAAACGTGATGGTGCATCAGTGTTGTCCATTCACCACTTAGAGCCCTGATGTCTCATTAAATACATCAGAGACAGTACATGCATGTTTTTTCTTTCCCTCTTAAACCATAAAGTTTTAAACAGCTTAAAAAAACAAGTCCTAAACAGCTTCCATTTAGATAATTTTTAGAAGTCCCTTTATATTTGCATTGCATCAAGATCCTGTTGTGCCATTTTGCCACACTCCTCTGCATTGCATAATCTTTCTTGTAACCATTTCTGACCTTATTTTCATGGTCACAACTTGGTTGTAGCTAATGAGACAAACTCTAAAAATCTCGGTTCACACTCTGTCTGAAAAATCTGTGATGCTCCAAAGATTGCATAGACTCTTCAGAGATCTTTCTATGACTTAGATGCTCATTTCCCCTTCTCTTTCTTTCTATTTGATCTGGTTCACACACTTATCCACTGACTAATTCTTTGGTTTTGTGTTGCTCTACTCATCCTTATGTCTTAAAGCCATTAGATGCTCCCAGACAAGCTTCCTAGAAAAAGTTCTTTTGTGTGCCTGTGCTGAGAGCACAGCAGAGTTTACAAGATTCTCTGGTTTTGCTCTGAGACTATTCAGTACAGCTCGTTAGACTTGTCTTGAGCTCACCCTCCTTCCATGTGCACTGGACTGTGAGCTCCAAGACAGGCCACTAGTTGCTTCCATGCAAGTGTTTCAACTGGAAAATTGACTCAAAACTCAACCTACCACAATAAAGTGTGTTTTGTTTGGCTAATTTGTCTTCTGTGACATGTCAATGAAGTGCTAGCTTGGTGGCAGGCACTACTTCTGTCTATCTTTCTCTTAACATTTTATTCTTTATACCTTGAAAAAAACCCCATGTTTTACAAATAACCAAAAAAAAACCAGCAAAATGCTTGCAGGCATGCTATTGCTTTGGGAAGATGTTTCAGACAACAGCTATTGTTGCTGAGTTTTGATTTTGGGGTTTTTTGATTTTGGGGGTTTTTTTGCCTCCACAGTTGAATATATTTTTCTTTTAAAGTGCAGCAATGTACTTGTGTTGTAGCACATCTAAGGGCACTGGCCAGCCCAAGGGATACATTGAGCATTGTGGCTCACAGGCTAAAACACATTTTACTGTTTATCACTGTCTATCTAAATAAGTGAGACAAATAGTGCATTTTTCTTAATCTGTAAGGGGGTGAGGAACAAAGCAAATTTCTACTGGAACTAAGAATTGAAACAAACCCAGTGAATACCAAACTGTGCCTTAATCCTTAGCCCACCCTGATCCTTATGACTGTCATTTTTTTGCTTTTCATGAATGCAGGAGAAGACTCTTCATTTGGATTCCTCATCCTTTCTTATCTAGGTTTTGCTGTGATATATTATTCACCAGAAAGCTGAGAGGCTGTAAGGGTCCATGATGCTGTTGTGGCCTCTCACTATGTCACACTTCATGTCAAGGAGCAGATAATAGCATGAGGAAACATGAGACAGTTAATCCATAACAGAAAAGTTATAGTCTATGTCTCATATTATCATTTTCTTATCCACTTAGGAGTTTTTCCTAGTGTTATTTTTTTTCATGCTTGCCAACCAAAATATATATTGCAACCTTCATCAACTTCTCTCAATGACAGACCTCCTATCTGTAGTGCTGACCATAATGGCAAGAGAAGTAGTGAATGAAATATATATTACTTACTCTGTTATTCTAAGGTGAATAAAATCAACAAGACTTGTGGGTTGGTTCAAATTGTAGCTACCATTGTTGCTTTTCCTTTTATAACTTTCTCTTTCATTGTGATTAATACTGAGTTTATACTATTATCCTGGGAGATATTGAAAAACACCTGAAAGACAATGCAGTCATTGGTCACAGCCAGCGGCGGCTTCATGAGAGGAAAGTCCTGCTTAGCAAACTTGATTTCCTTTTATGACAAGGTAACCCACCCAGCTGATCAAGGGAAGCCAGTTGATGTCATCTTTTTGGATTTCAGTAAAGCTTTTGATACTGTCTCTCACAGGATCCTTCTGGGCAAAATGTCCAGCCTACAGCTGCATAAACACATCATGCCATCCATGGGTGAGCAATTGGCTCACAGGTCGAGCACAGAGGGTAACAGTGAATGGGAGGACATTGGACTGGTGATCTCTCACTAGTGGGGTTCCACAGGGCTCCAGCTTGGGCCCTGTGCTCTTCAACATCTTCATAAATGACTTGGATGCAGGACTGGAAGGAATACTAAGCAAGTTTGCAGATGATACAAAACTGGGAGTAGCTGTTGACTCACTTGAAGGCAGAGAGGTCCCACAGAGAGACCTCAACAAATGAGAGGACTGGGCAATCACCAACCATAGGAAGTTAAACCAGGGGAAGTGCCAGATTCTGAACCTGGGATGGGGCAACCCTGGATGTACAGACAGACTGGGGAGTGAGATGCTGGAAAGCAGTGCTGGAAAAGGGACCCGAGGGTCCTGATTGATGGCAAGGTGAATATGAGTCAGCAGTGGCCTGGCAGCCAGGAGGGCCAATCGTGTCCTGGGGGGCATCAGAGAAAGTATCACCAGCTGGTCAAGGGAAGGGATTGTCCCACTCTGCTCTGCACTGATGAGATCTCACCTTGAATATTGTGACAGTTTTGGGCACCACAATAAAAGAAAGATATTAAGCTATTGGAGAGTGTCCAAAGGAGGTCAATGAAGATAGTGAAGGGCCTCGAGGGGAAGCTGTATGAGGAGCAGCTGAGGGCACTTGATCTGTTCAGCCTGAGAAGGTCCAGCTTGGATGGTCAGCTGCAGAGGAGACACTGCTGCTGGAGAGATGAAAGCTAGAAGAAAATCTTTTGTTTGTATTTTGGACTTTAAGCCTGCCCATAACCAAAGGAAATGTCAGTAGAAAAAATGATGAAATGCCACCACCAAGGAAAAGAAATATAAAATCAAGCATAGAGGAAACTAGCAGATCAGCACACTGATACCCAGAGAGTGAAACATTCTCTGAAAATAATGATAAAGCTGTCATGTGAAATGTGGATGCTGCTAAGAATAGTTTGAAATATCTGAAAGTGGAAATTAAAAATGAGAATGCTAAATTTGGCAGTGTACTGAAACCCCTGTGAAGGTGCTGAGCACTCTTAGCTCTTAACCTGACTTATTCAAACTGCCTCAGGGATATTTACAGCTTCACTGCCTCAGGTTCCCATAAAGTCCTATTTCAACTCACTGTCCCCAACTGTGTAGTAGAGATATACATAGCCAAAGAAAGAGCAAGTTTGGATGTAAGAAGGAAATCTGAGGGGTTTTCCTCCCAGCTGATTTTCTTTATGCATGGTAAATATGAATGCTGAACACTTTGAAGACTTTCTGTGCCATTGGGAAGAAAGGTATGAGTTTGGCAGATGGCAGAGAGCTCTGGAGATGAGAGGCTAGAGGAAATATCTGGTTTTGCTACTGACTCATTGTTTTTTCTGTGGGAAAAGAGGATGAATTGCTCAGCTCCTCACCTACTTGTCCATGGCAGCCCATGGCAGCCCTCCGAAGTGCCCCTCAGACGCTGTGGATGAGCTTTTTAAAGAGCTTGGACCTCTGCACATTCTACCCTGCTGACTTCAGTGTGAATGCCTGGTGTGAAATATCCCTTATATGCATTATGGCTGCACTATAATTGTACAAATGTACCACAAAACGACTGTGTTTGCTTCAAATTGCCCTTGATCTAAATTTAAGTTGGAGGTTATGATGGCAAACAGATTAGAGAGAGGAATGAAAAAGGCAACTTTAAACAGTTAGAATAGAGTGAATGTTGCATACTTTGGTTGATTGCAGCCAGGGCAGACTGTTTGTCCCTGAGTGTAGGATGAGGTAATAGTTCCTCCCAGTGTCTCCATAGCCACCTACACAAACAGTGATTCAGGTATGGTGTGTGGTTATGCAGCTGCATGGGAGAAGGAAAAGGCAGGAGCACTTGTAGGCAACCTGGAGGTTAGAAAATGAGGTCAAAATGTTAAATGGAGAGATAAAAATAGATTCTCTTCAATTACACAGTGTTTTACAAGTAAAGACATTAGACAGTTTAAAATTGTTATTCCCTACATTCTCCCCCAAAAAAGTGACTTTTCTGCACTCTAAATAAGGGGAGAGGGATCTGTAATTCCTTTTTATTTTTGATCCAAGTAAAATGAGGAAGTTTGGATTGAATGACTTCAAGAAAAGTATTTTTCTGTTCAACCTGAATATCTGCAGAAAGAAAATTTAAATAAAATAGAATTTTTTTTTCCTCATGAGAAACACTTCAGTCAAGAAAATTGAGATCAAAAGTTTGGTGTGTCATTGACATAAACCAAGAAATAGTTGTCTTAGAAACTCAGAAGGTGACTCAACTCTATTTTCCACTTCCAAATTAAAATCTCCTCTGGCACCTGTGCTTCTTTTTTTGCTTGGCAAAAAGGACATCACTATAAGTGTTATGACAATATAAATGAAAAAAATTATGAATTTGTCATGTCATAGTTAGGAAATGTACTTCTAGGTACAGTCAGGTCATTTGTCATCAAGTCTGGGCTGAGCAGTTTGATGAGAATTAGGAGACTTAAAAAGGCTGAATTGTTTTGGATGATGCAGAAGTTTAAGGAAGTATTTATTAATATCACAAGAAAAAAAAGTTGACCCTTCAGCAATTATTTCTGGTATAAAGGAGAAAAGAGTATGGGTGCTTGTGTAGCTGCAGTTCTGCCTGTTGGGCAGCTCTCCAAGGGGACGTGGCAGTGGGAGCATCTTTCACATCCTTTGCTCCAAGAGGAGCAGCTGAAACAACCTGCTGCATCTCTGACTTGCAGTCAAATGTTGAACAGTTAAAAACATCTTTGATGTGCTTCTCTGAGTCTTTTGGAGCTGGTGGGTTTCTGGAAGTTCAGACAACCCTGTTCCTGAAGCGTGTGCCAGCACTGAAGTGGTAAGGACCTCCACTCCAAAGGAATGTCCATTGCTATGTTGCTTCTTTCAACAGTTCTAGAAACCTGTCCTTTGGGATTTTCTGAGGATTAAAGAAGCCTTTCATACTGCATTGAAGCTACTTTCTTCAGTTTCTCCTTCAGCAGGAGTATGTTAAAAGGTATTCAGGAAGACCATGTTGAAAAAAACCCCAAAAGAAATCCAAATGCCAGTTAGGAACATTTTTACGGAACATGGACTTGCATATTTGTGAGCTGTCTGGTCATCAGTTTCCTGTCACTTCCCCAGTTTTGTGTTATCTGCTACTTTTTCCTTTCATATGTATTTTATTTTTTTTTTTAGCTAGTATATGGTCAGGCAGGATGAATTCAAGCACTGGTGAAGTCAATGCAAAATACCCAATTATATGTTTGCATGAAACTACTAGTTCCCAGTTTTCCTGAATGTGTCAGAGCTATGAAGGCTTTGAATTTTCAAACCAGTGTGCCAGTGAGTACCAGCAAGGTGGGTTTCAGGAAGCAACAGCTCCCTTCAATACCATGGTTTGAACTAACATCCCTGTATTCTGGATTTCTCTTCCTTTTCCAAATAAAACACTTTAATTTCAATGACTTTTCATGTAAACTTTATAAAAAATTAAAAATTCATATAAATTATTCATGTGGATGAAATATTTGGGTTCTCCATGTTAGGAAAATAGCTGATTAAGGTAATCTACTTCCCCTTTTACCTTAATTAGCTAAATGTGCATAAAAAGTCATCTGATACTTGAATCTGCCAACTTTGGCTATTATTTACTTTTCTGGTGGAATTAGTGGGCACCTCAGAGATCTGAGAAAGGATTCAGTGAAATCAGCAGAATTAAATATCCTCTGGTATTTTAATCTAGCTGTGGTGACCACTCCATATTCTGCTTCTTGGAGGTAACTGAGTTAAGTACATCTTGTCTGGACAAGGGGGAAGAATGTGCTCCTGATGCACTCTCACCTTTCAAAGAGAATTGTTCCCATCTACTTCATTCCTGCTCAAAGCTTGCAGAGCAGGTGAGTATTCTGCCATGACCTATTTCTTATCTTCCTGCTGTGCCTAAAGGAAAGAGGAAAAGAACTCTGACTGCTCCCTTGCTTTCTTGTCTTCTTGCTTTCCGAAGCCCTGAACCAGCAGACTTCCTGGTTATTTCTAAGGAAAACACTGTCCATGAAGTTGCACAGCCTGCAATGCCAGCTGTGAGCCCAGAGCAACACTCGGAGGTGAAGGGAGAAAAAGATGGTGCCTTTTCTAATGAGCTTCCATTAATGGATAATTTATAGTGCAGATAATGAAAGTATTGATTTGGGCTCTTTAACATTGAAATATTACATTTAGCTTGAGGCAATAAAGTTTGTTTATTATAGTAGTGATAATGACACTCTGTGGAAGCAGCAATGCTTTTTGACATTTATGGATTTCCACACAAAATAGGGAAAAAGTATTTTCAAAGGTCATCAAGGTATGAAGGGAAAGGGATTAATTTTTACAAGACAGTAATGATGGTATTTCTAGAGAAATCCCTTACTTGATGCCACTTAGGGATAGGAATAATGTCTGACACACGTGGTAGTCCTGAGTGCCAAGGCCACAGGCGATGGTAGAGATATCCTCTGGTGAAAGCTGGACTCTCATTTGGAAGAACCATTTCCATTTGCAGAGTGTCCTAATTTGGAAATGAACATTAGGATCTGAGGAGTCTCTAGAGCCTTGGCCTTATGCCTGCAAGCAGACAGCTGACTTTTTCAGACACTTCACTTGCTGACTGGTACAAAAAGGGGGTGTGCCTTGAGCTCAAATGCAGGCTGATGTCTTTGGCAAAATGAATCCTTCTGCTTCTATTTGACAAAGAACCATGGTTATGTCTCTGATTTATCCCAAAAGGCTGCTGGTAAAGTGCATCCACTGGTGTTTGTAAAATGATATGAAACTGAAGCAGCTATGTCATTGCTATAGTTTGCATTGAACAAGAATGAATCTATAAAACTTACTGATATTTTCAGAAGATGAATCTGAGTTCTCAATATTTTCTCTGCATAACATATAACATCAGTCTTTTCTCTGCTGTTTTCAAAGCATTCAACAGCCTGTCAAGGCTTGTATACGAAATGCTGCAATATCTGACTATCTGCTGCTATGGTCCCACACCGGTGGAGAATGCTGAAGCAGACTGTACACAGAGAGAAATAGTGCTATTAGATGGGAATAGCTAGATCTATTTCCATCATTCAGTCTCCTAAAGTTTTGACAGCTTGATCAAACTAATGAACACAGAAGTGACAGACATATTGGTTCACTAATATTAGGTTACCAATCTTTGCCTTAAACCCCCATTAACGCTTCTTCCCTTGCCTGCTAATGCTAGGATAACAGATAGCAGCCAGACTTTCTGGCTCTGTCCATGTGCGAAACTTCTAAACATTGGGCCATTTTTGTCTCCCACTGCACTTTGCTATAAAACCACAAGGTTAACACGACCTTCGGGCCCATTCTATTTTGTGTCTTGTTTTGAGCTGAGCTTTGTTAGGGACAAAAATCTATGTTATATTTCATCTGATCAAAGTACTTCATGCCATCTGCATTCATTTAGCAATATCTAAGACTAGAGAGCATTACAGTGGTATTTCATACATAGTATTGATTGCCTTCATTTGTAGCTATTATAGATACCAGACGCTGTTCAGTTTTAAACTTGAGCGTCAGATTTCCCATCTGCAATCTCCAGGTGCTTTTTTCCCTTCCCCCCTCCCACATCAGCTTTCAAAGACTTGGTTTGAACAATCTTCCTTTAAAATGACTGAAATAGTGTTTTATGTTATACGTTGCAGTTATTTTCTTGTAGTTTCATCAGTTGTTATATTGGTTAATTTCTCAACCCCCACAGTAGTGAAAGGTGTTTAAACCTATAATTTTATTCATGTCTTCAGAAAGATCTCTTTGAGCTTGGTTGCTATTATTATTAGTATCTGTAGATTTTACATCACCAGAGAGTGTTGTTATGGAGCAGATCTCTATTTTTTAAGCGCTGTGTTTTTGTTCTGCGTGTGTTCAGCTGCTGCTTCTGAACTGGCAGCATGGTTATAGACCTGACTCCTTGCATCTTGGTATGAGTAGGTGTTGAAAGCCAGCCTAACTCTCAAGTATTTAGATGAGTTCTGGCCATGGAAATATATGTCAGAGGTAAAGGAAAAAATAACCAAAACTTGGGGTATTTATTTCCAGCAAACATGGATTTTGCACTTCAACATACCAGCTAAAAATGTAAACTGTTTTCCCATTTAAGCCTAAGAAGATGAAGCCTACTGGTTTTGTAGAGATAGTTCAAAAAGAAGAAAATATAATATTAATGAAAATATATTAATTGATTTTATTGTTGCTGCCTGCTACCTTTTAGTAGAAATTTCTGCAAGGGTCAATCAGAACATGGCTCAGCAAAGTATTTAAGCAGAAGCTCAGGTTTAGATTTGTGGATAATTGCATTTATCCTCTAAAAAGCAGGCCAGCACCCACACCAAGAGAAAACAGGTGTTTGGTGCTTTAGCACCTGTTTAAAGTTACAAAATATCCAGATAAGAAATTTATCATGAAAGCTGGGAATGACAGCATCCATGTAATCATAGACAGGATTTCTACCACTGACCCCAGGGGTGAGACAGTTTCTAAACCAGCAGACTTGGAAGGTGTTACTGTGAGAGCTGCTTTACAAAACCAGGGGAAAAGAGAAGCAGTTCCCAATAGGAACAGAAATAAGTTGGATGTCCTCAATGTACTTCAGAACATTAACATCCCTGCCCTTACAAACCAGTGAAAGGAATACACTATGGGGTAACATCTTTTTGTTCATAGAATCACACCACGGAACCATAGGAAGGCTTGGGTTGAAAAGGACCTTGAAGATTGTCCAGTTTGCCATGGACAGGGATGTCACCCTCTGGAGCAGGCTGCTCAAAGTCCCATCCAACCTGGTCTTGAACACTTCCAGGGATAGAGTACCCACAACTTCTCTGGACAACTTCATTCCAGCATTGTGCCTTCTAACATCTTATCTAAATCTCTCCTCTTTTAATTTAAATCCTTTCTCACTTGTACTCGTCTTCCTCTTGTTATATTTTGCTCTATATCTGGGGTGAGAGCAGAAGCGGAAGGTACCTGTTCTCTCTGTCTTCAGCAGATGTTAGAGGATAACCATGTCTGTAAATCTGCTGCCTCTAATGAGACTCTGGGAAGTCTCTTCTGGAGCATGTGTAGAAGACCTCATCAAAAAGTGAATAGTGGATGTTGTGCAGAAGGTCTGCTTCTGACACTAGCTCCTCGCTCCCATGCATGTTTGATCAAAAACCCACCGGAGTATGAAGTTGAAATGGCTAGTTCTCCATTTTAATGGCTTGAATGAACTTCAGGCTTAAACAGCTTAATCTTCAGAAAAAGATGAAAAATCAACTGAAAGATTTAGTGAGGATTTGTTTTATTAACCATCAGACATCAGGCCTGTAAAATGAAATCTAGTGCAGGCAGCAATCAGATGCTTCAGCTGGATCAGTTGTTTGTGTAAAAGCTGTATCTGCATAACAGAGAGTAGATTTTGTTTTCACTGCTGTTCCTTAAAGGGGTTTCGATGGTGGGAAGGTGACTTTACAGCAGTAAGTCGTTGCTACCAGTATGCATTTTAATAAACTTTAATACATTAATGTCAAAACCAGGAAACAGATCTTCAAATACTAATGAAAATATGTATTTTTCCCATAAGTGTGCTGCATCATTCCGTAGAGAACAAAAATGCATAGGAAAGATTTGCAAGAGACAATTCTCTGCAAATAGACAAAATCTATAAGGGGATATCTAATGACAATCAAACAAGTATTTAGATTAAATTATTTCAATAAAGCTTAAGTCATTGCAGAAATGTAAATGTCTTCATGGACAGAGGAGGCTCCAGATTTGAGCTTCAACTTAAAATAGCAGTCAACAAGTTTCACGACACTGAAAGGTAAATCAGGTTACACATAATTTATTGGGGGATTCAACAGTGATATTTGGAGGCAAATGCCTTCTGGGTTTGGACAAACCACAGACAGCTAGCCTCTAATTCTATTTTCATTTTTCCCCTCTTTTCCTGAATAGAGAAGTCCACATTTCCACAAAATGATATTTTGCACAAGAAGTAAAACTTCTGGCAAAAAATCTAGAGAAGCTGATGGTAAATGCATAAGAGAAAAAAACCCCTTACACAAGGATGCCCTTGCCAATGGGAGTCTGCACTGGCAAGCCAAGGACGCAGAGAACAGAACTTCTCCATCAGTGTAGGTATTTGTACCAAAGACCCAGACTTCAGTTGAAAATTATGTCACGACTAGCATATGGGTACAACAATTTTCTTTGTCCATATCAAATCTGTCCCAACCACAGTTCCCATATGCAGGACAGTACTGAAATAACGATATAATTATTTATTACTTGAACTCACACTTCCCCTCTGTTGAACACCAGGAAAAGACGACTCCAAAAATCATTAAAACAAATGGCTGCCTCACTTCTAGGGCAGGTTCATTCAGCAAAATAGAAGCAGTGAATATGTTAAGAAAGTCATCTTCAAAAAAAAAAATAGGCTCCAAACTATCTTAAAAATATCACCTCTTTGCTGAACACAAATCTTTGACTTAGAAGCACCATCTCTGGAGGTGTTCAAGAAATGACTGGACACGGCACTTAGTTCTATGGTGTAGTTGACAAAGCGGTAATCAGTCAAAGGCTGGACTCAATGATCTTGGAGGTCTTTTTCAATTCTTCATGGTTCTGTGATCTTATGACTTATTGCAGTGGAATTGCTGAGTTTTATCCTAAGAAGGGTACACTGGCTTATCCATGATAAGCAAGACCTCAGCAGTGGCATGAGGCAAG
Organism: Chiroxiphia lanceolata; assembly: GCF_009829145.1. Taxonomy (NCBI): domain Eukaryota; kingdom Metazoa; phylum Chordata; class Aves; order Passeriformes; family Pipridae; genus Chiroxiphia; species Chiroxiphia lanceolata. The sequence goes on from NC_045640.1 coordinate 11,065,654, forward strand.
AGTAAAAACCGAAACCTCAGTGCTGCAAGTGAGGCAGGAGAACAAAGCACTTATGATCATCTGTCAACTTCCACAATACGAGGTTGTCTGTGAAAGAACTTTATCATTGCTGGCAAACACGAAAGATAACACTACCAAACTATTTTATTTTCTCCTGTGGTCAGGAGTGATGAAACATGACACCACGCCAGGGAATTTTGGAGGACGACTGAGTGTCTTGGTCTGCAGCTTTAAGCAGCAGATTTATTTAGTACTTTTGCATTCCTTAAACTTCACATCTTAGGAGATGATTGAGATCAAGAGTTTGCCATCAAGAAGTTTTCCAGAGGCTTTTGCAATTATAAATATATCCATGGTCTGTATGCTTCCAGTGCAGTGTCAGAGTAGTTGAAATGTCCAGAAAGGGATGTTTGAAATGTGATGCCATCTTCAAGGCATTTCAAAACATGGGATGGGCATTTGCAAGGCTTCAGACATGGGGAACTGGCCCTGGGAGTGTTTTCCACAGTGTGATAAAATGTCAGATAATTCACAAATGATGTAGATACATTGTATATTATATGACTGTAATAGGTGTGGTACAAAAAAGCACCTGAGAGAACAAGGACTAGAGAAAAAAAGTGCTGGAAAAGATGTAGCTCTGTTGAGCTCTATAGAAATATTCTATAATATTCTATAATTCTGTCACTATCAGCTGAAGGTCTTGGCCTTGGAGTCAAGAACAACTCTCCTGGTCCTTGGTGACAAAACCCAATGGTCTTGTTTTTACTAGATTTTACATTGGCTTTAACAGAGATAGAATTGGTCCCAGTGCTTCATTTATTGTGGTAGATACATTTTTATGGTAAGATGAGGTATTTCTATGTTTCTGCAGTGTGAGGAGTGTGTGAATATATTTCAAAAGTGCCATATAAATAACAAGTCTCTGTTTCCCAAGGTTCTTGTATGTTTGTGTAAAACACTTGTGGACAGTGTGAGGGACAGCACAGTCCACACCATGAACTTTTAGGGGTTTATCACCTCTGGGAACAGCAAAACGTAGCTTTTGGCTTTATACACCTTGATTCTGAGACTCATACTCATCTTTGTCTAGTTCTCACAATAGAACTTCAGTGCCATGATTATAATTACTCTACATTGACATTAATGTCAAATTAGGGAGGAATTCTTGGTGTGCCCAGAACTGAACAGTGTGATTACATCATCCAGCCTACAAGAGGGAGTGGCACATTTAAAAATATTGGCAGATAAAATAGATGGAAATGATTACATGTGACTCTGGGAAAAAAACAGGGTTGAAGAATAAAGGTACCCTCTGTGTTAAGCAAGTTAGTTCACTGTTGTTGACCTACCCACAAACATAATTGCACCAAGCAGTGGAAAAACCAAAGAAACCACCAAAGAAAATAACATTCATCCCCCATCTCGTACAGTTTAGATAGTGGAAAGAGGTCATCTGCTTCCACTTCACTGTTATTTGTTTGTAATCATTGAGGGATCTTTAAGGATCCGGCTGAGAGCCAGTTTTCCAACAAAATGAGAAATGAGAGCAATTAAAAAATGGAAGCAGATGATTGCCTGTGTATTAAAAATCAAAGGAAATTGAGAACCTTGTCTTTGAACAATAACAAATATTTTGGCCCGGAGTGTGGTATTTAGCTTGCTGAAGACAAAAAGCCACTTCATCAATATTAGCTCAGTGTAATGCATTTGGCAAAGACCTAACAAGTTATCAGCTGTTATCCTTTGTGGAGCTGGGGGGAAGGAAAAATTCCTCTCAGGATACAAGTTTATTTCTACATTGCCAGGATACAAGTCCTCTGTTTCTAATCTGCTTTCCATCTTTTCGTCTATTGACTGGTTAGAAATTGAGATGTGTATAATAGGATAAAACATGGCATTAAACTTCAGGCCTTTTCACCAGTTGCTTCAGCTGTTGGATTCTGAGACTTGTTCTTAGAGGCACATTTTTGTACTGACACATGTGTATAAGTGACCTTTAGCACTGGAGGGAAGGGGGTTACAAACAGCGCTCTTTAAAAATCTGGCCACACACTCATTATGTTCACTGTACTTGGCATCATGTCACTTGTGATCTAGTGGGCTCCATTCAACTTCCATCCTAAGGCCTCTGCGTGAAGAGTCACTGTGATTGTTTTTAATGCTGTGGCAGGAACAGATGGCAAACATATTTTAAAGCGCTAAAAATATGGAAGGGCAGTAGAAATCTACATGGCAGACATCTATTAAGCTCCCACAGATGTGACCAATTTTTTTTTTTTTTTAAATAATAAACATACTATATGGAAGCCCAGTCCCTAGAAGGAAAGTCTCCTTTGAAATCAGTTGGCATTTTGAATTTGCCTGGGCTACAGCAAAGGACAGATTAAACTTCTACTTGTAGTTTCCAGTTTGTCTCAGTCATACTAATGAAAAGGAACAAGTGAGTGTGGAGAGGGACAGCAGAACCCCAGCTCACCGCAGCAGAGCAGCGTGCAGAGGGCAGCCCCTATAGATCACTGTCTTGTGGACACTGTGTTTCATCACTCTGAATGGGCTCCTAACATGGGATTTTATAACCTTCACAGATGTTTCAAGTTTCTGTCCATCTATCACACTCTGGGAGGATGATTTCTTTTGGAAGATGCCCTGTGGCTGCAGCAGCAATCTGTGTGTGTAGCTGTCAGGCTGAAAAGGCTAACGCCCATCCGCTCTGTCACATGCTGTAATCTTACAAGTGCCAAGACAGAAATCCACAGAAAAAATGCAGAATATTTCTTAATGAGTTGCTTTTCACAGGCTAATGACAAAGCCCAAGGAGGAGCCCAAAGGCCAGGGTTTGGTTCTTGACTTTCGCTGAGGAGCTCTTTGCTAGGAGCCTAAGGAAGGCCATTAAGAAAGGGGAGCACCACGCCAGCGAGAGCGAGGTTATTCTAGACAAAGAGGTGGTGTAGGGGGAACTGCTCCTGTTTTCCCCGGTGCTGGTAAAGGGTGGTTAGTGACTCATTTCTGAGTGGTACCAGCACCTAGGCAAGCCCATCAACTCTCCCTGTGCCTTTGGACTTGGGGGTGCCAGCCTTTCTACCCCCACCATGGCATGACTGCCAGGGCAGCAGTGCTGGTGTAAAAGCAGAGCAGCCAGGGGCATGGGGCAGGTCAGCCTGATTACAGGGCTGTGGGTAGGTAGGGTGCTTCTTGCAGGGGTTAAGAAGTAGGCATTGTCTCAGAGCATCTTAATCCCAATGAGCTGGGAGCTCTCACTGCTCTATAGTACACAGTGCTAAAAAGTCCCCCCAAAACTACCTTCCCACAGCAGCACTAACTCCCATTTGTGTGGTAGGCAACATCAAGAGATCTTCTGGCCATGGCTTCCTACTGGAAGCTCTTGGCACTTCAAGTTTTTTGGTCTCTGAGGAACGGCTGTATCCAAATTCTGTCCTCCCAAAGCAGGACAGAGGAGTAACTGGCCCAACAGGCATTGTATTGCCCCAGGATGATGCAGCTCATTGGGAAACCTCAGTGGAGAAGTTACTCATCTATTAGTTTTCAGAATATAAAGTGTGTAGTGTTTGATGTGGGTTTGATATGTGTCTCTGTTCTCAGACAGGCCTGTGCTGGAAATGGTTTAGAAAACAGTACTGTTAAAAACTGAGGTATCAAAAAACCTTCAAAATTCCGGCCTTTTTGGTCTTTAATGTCATATTCAGAGTTTTCTTCATGTTACATGCTCTCCAAGGGGAACCAACAGCCATTTCTAATTAATTTTCCCTGTAGGAAATCAAGTCAGGAAAATATATTTCTCTCTGTGCAAGACAGAAAGAGGACAGGATGTAAAGAGGAGACAGACTTCAAGGGGAAAATGATCTGAACAGGGTGTACCAGACTGGGGCTTTAAACTGCTGCTGCCTGTTGCTCACACACACGCGCACACACACACACACACACACACACACACACACACACATACACACACACACACACACATCTCAGGCTTGATTTAGTTTGGCTCAGCCAGTAGATCCCAACATGTACTTGAGGAACCCTCCCCAAGCAAAAACATGCTCTTATCAAAGCTGAAAGCAGAATGCCTAGCCCACGAAAAACTGTACAGCTATTAACAAGTTATTTATAAGCAGCCTCAGCTAACAGCTAACATGTGGCTGGCTTTGGCCCAGGGATGCTTGCTGGTCTTTTGGGGAAGGAATAGTATGAGCTAGACCTCATTATTCTCCAGTGTCTGGAGGCAGGAGGCTCACTGTGCCCGGTGACACAGAGGGTGACGATGGGCAGGACAGGCAGACCTTTGGAGTGCTGTGTGTGATGGCTGGAGGGCTCTAACTTTTAGCAGGGCAAACCTGGACCATAATCAAAAATACAGAGGAGTGTAATAATATAATTACTAGGTATGCCATCTAAGTCTTCAAATATAATTAATATGTGTGCTACTCTAAGTCTTCAGTGGTATAATGTTAAAATGAAAAAGTAATGATAATAGAGATGCACTACTTTAGCCAAAGGCAAAACATAAACAATTTATGCTACAGCTATTTCCAGTACAAGATTTTCTTCTACCTTTAGGCTGTGTTCTGAAAACACTTGACATAAGTATTTAATTTTGCATAGATACACAGTTCCATTGAATTTGTGGAAGTGTTTAAAATGAGCAAGTAAGACATGAACTACGCTAAGAATGCCTTGCTATACAGGAACACAAAATCATGGGAAGGTAATACTCCTTTTCTGCTGAGGGAGATGTGATGGAGAAAAGCGTTTAGCATCAAAATGGTGGTAGAGTGAAAACACCCCTAAAAACTCAGCCACAAAGGCAATTTTTGATGGCACAAGTTTATCTAAGCTACAGGGAAAATCTCAGATATTTTGGCCCCCCTTGCTGTGTCCTTTTGCTTAAAGACTTAAAGGAAGTAAGATGGGGATATTATGCACTTCTCTTGCTCCCTTGCTATGGCCTTGACTATGGTGTTTCAAGGACACAGCACTGCTCCTTGCAGTTCTGACCCGTAGAGCAAAGCAGTCTGAACTCTGCAAAAGTCTTGGTTATGGTTTTGCTTACATATCACATGGTCCCTTCATCTCACTACACAAAGAAAAGAATGTGTGTAGACAACTTTATCTGTAGAGTCTTTACTGAAATTTGAGACAGGCACTCTCTGGGTTTGGCTTATCTTTATCACAGATTTTTAGGGTGGGAGTTTTGGGTCTGATTCTGACCTATTCAGTTCACAGTGTGAATGAGCTTTGCAATCTTCTGCTATGCAGACACACTGAGGCTCTTTAAATTTAGCATGCTATCAAGCCCTCATGTAACATCTTAACATAAGCTGACAATGATTTCAGCATTGATGGGTTGTGTGTCAGTTATCGATTAAGTAATGAAATGGTTTCTGCATTTAGAAATTTCATAACTGAAGTCAGACATGTTCTTCAGATTGTGATATTGTCCCTTCTTCAGCTGCAATATTCAGCTTTTACATAGTGTTGTCTTTTTTCCTGCCAGTGAACCCAGTGGGAACAGCATGTGGGTAGTGTAGCCAAGACAGCACTTGGAGACTTTAAACAGTATGGCTGTAATCCAGACCCTGTTGAAGAAATGGCAGCACTCCCATTGACTTCAGCAGAATCAAGATTTCATGGCTGTTGTGTGAAAAAGTTTTCCCAACACTGAGTATCAGCAGATTTAATTTATGATACAGCTTTAAAATGGCATAAAAATACTGCGATCCTGTGATGCTTGGCTCAGATAAGGTGTTTAAAAATAAACTTAATTGAAGACAAGATGAATCTCCCTTGTCTCTTCATTCAGGGTCAAAAGGCATGAATTTCATTCACTAAATTATCAACACTTAAAACTTTTTCTGCATGATTAGACTATTACTAAGAGTCAGGACAGCAGAGATCCTCCCACTGCATTGACCTGTGAACTTTGTTAAATCTTTTGACAGGGGTCATTGTCTACAGCATGATAGTGAATGACTTTCCAAAATGGAGCCATTCTTTCAGTTGTAACATGAAGCTGGTGCTCTTTTCTTATGGCTTGAAAAAGTTAATTTACATTGATGACATTTCTTGTCAATTTATGTGCCAGCTGAATTTGCTGATTAGTCACAAATGATGATGTACTGCTTGTGGACCTTCACAAAAACTTCAGATACTTCAAATACTTTCAGAATCAGAAATTACTCCTTTTCTTCTGCAATATTTGTGTGAGACTTTAGTCAGAAACTAATACTTAAAATAATGTATTTACCAAATGAATCCTCTGCAGAGTACTGAGTAAGTGAGAAGTAACCTAGGAAGAACTTGTTTATACCTTTCCTCAGAATAGGTACTCCACATTTCTAAATGTCTTATTAAAGCTTACATCTGTGTGTACTTTTGTAATGGAAACATAATTCTTTCAGGATTCCCACTGTTATGATGTCCAAGCCCTTTGGTCTGACCTGATTTGTAAGACATGTCCTCATCCCCAGAGTCTTTCCCCACTCTCAGTTTCCTTTTTTCTGTGGTATAAGTTTCTGATTTCCTGAAAGTATCTTGCAACTCTGATGGCAGAGGACCTGATGGCAAACACCCTTGAAATCGAACGTTTTTGGGATTCAAGGGTCCTTCTGTAAACATTGTCCAGTTACTGTCCTCCATATCAAATTTCCTTAAAACACTTTTTTTCAGTGATGCATACAGGAAAAAACCTGCCATTGATTAGGTGACTGACATGCTGGGACTGTTTCTTCCCATGATCTTTCATAGTGGTCTCAGGGGTCCCTTTGGTCAGTTGTGTCTTGCTTTGCACACTGAGGATACTTGTGTTCTTCAAGCACAAGTATAAAAACAGTGTGCTTTTAGTTTTCAGCTTAGCTCTCTGATGATTTAAATGTGTCTATTCTTGCAGGTTGAGACTTTAAGGCAGTTTTAGTAAGCCAAATTCTGCTTTTATATACATGACTGAGCATATGAGAAACTTTATAGCTTTCCCAAGGTGTGAAGGCTGTTCTAGAGTACTACCCACTCTCCTCCTCTCAAACAAAAGGATGGATTACAGCCAACCATGCTTTTTGGATAAGTTAGTGGATGTTCATGTTTGTAACCCAGGGATTCCTGGCAGATTTGTAATGAATTACTATGGTCTCCTCCTTTGTCAGCTAAGCTGTATATGGGACTTAGCAGCGTTATTTTGTAGATGGCCTAATTTAAATTATAAATGATTGCTATGTATTATTGAAGACTTGTCTGTCTTATGTTGTTATTGCTGACACAAGTAATAACTGACAATTTTTCTGATAAATGGCATCAGGGAAAAAAGGTTGTAGTTGAACTGCACGTTGCATGCTAAGAGTTTGCAGCAACCTGTGTGCCAGCATATATAAAATGACCCAGACTAAATCAGCTTGAGAGGTTGAAGGGTTTTCATCTGCCCTTCGAGTCTTCACATCTTTTTGGAAACTTTTCCCCATAAGGGCTGGGAAGGTAGAAATTTCTTCACCTTGGTGCATGCACAGGGCCCTCATGTCCAGTGGGTATTGCTAACGTGGTGTTGCAGGATAACTCATAACCCTGATAAGGCTGCCATTAGACACAGCAGCGCCTCAGCTCAGCTGCATCCTGTGGTGGCAATGAGTCTCTCTTCCCAGATCTCTGAGGTACAGGGTATGTGCTTTACGAAAATATGAGTACATTTGTTCATAGGGTCAAGAAGTTTTTTTGCTGGGGGAATAAGAACCTGGGTAATCAAAGTCTCCATTATAATAAGCTAAACAAGGGGAATATCTTCCCTCAGATACCCTGCAACAGAGGATCATGTTTGTCAGGTATTCTGTAGATCTCAGCATTAGTAAGCCTATTAATTACAAGCTAGTGGTCCTGTGTCTTTGCTGTATTTAGCAAAATGCTAGTAAACTTAGTCATGCCCTGTGATGGGCACCTGGGCACCAGAATGCAAATTTCAGTTATTAAGTTGTTCAAATGGTGCATTCCACTCCTTGTGTACATGCCCTACGTGCCAGGGTATTAGTACAGAAGTAAATATTATTTCTAATCAGGATGATTCCTATGGCTTTTAGCCTTAGCTGCAGACAGATACTGAGGTGTAGGAGAGAGGCTCAAGTCTCTCATCAGCAATTCCTGTGTCCATTTAGGAGGAATGGATACCTGGGTTACCCTGCAGATCCAGCTCCCGGTCCTTTAGCTGTGATTCAGAGTAGTGGATAAGGATTGTTTTCTTCCTGTAGGCATCTGTGCCTATTAACTCTGCTTAGATTGCTATATTGTCATAGAATGACTGGATACCCCAAAATTAAGGGAAAATTAAGAGTCCCTGGTGATGCCAGCAGTGAGTCTGTAGACTAATGTTAAGGATAGTACAAAAACCTGCATCTGTGCCATTCACAAAGTGAAGGAAACAATTAATTCACAATTATCTGGAGAACCAACAGGACCATGGCAGAAGCATTTTGATTCAAGACCAGAAATGGTGATTGGGCAAGCAAAGATTAATAGGATCTTGGCACAAAGTGGTGGAAATTACACCTACTAGGGAACACAGCTCCACCAATTTGTGTTGAATAATGTCTTCAACTCTTGATGGTTTTGGATGTGGTTAATAAACTTAATGCCAAAATCAAAACTGATGACATCCAGACCAACCTCGTGCTAGTTCTCTTTCTTTTTAACTTCCTCTGTTGTTTCTTAGGCTCTCTTTTGGACTTTTGGACTCAAATAAATCTCCCAAATATGTTTCTCAGCTGAAATTCTCTAGTTTCACTTGGAAAGCTCTGAAAAACTAAATATTTTTACGTGGCTTCAATGTACAATAATAAGTCAGATTAACTTCTTTCAGAATTAAACTTTTGTTGTCCAAATTTTCTTATGGATATCAATAACATTTTTGTCAAAGTTATTCTGAAAATTAGACCAATATTCTGTCTCTGAATTTAACAAAGATAATGCTAGGCTTGAGGGAGAGTTTGATGGATAACTAGAATCAAGAAATAGATGTGGAAATTATTTTATTTCAGCTATAAAAATAATCTTAGTAAATATACCCACATGGCAGGAAACAACTCCCATTTCAGAATATAGAGGAGACCAGAATATTAAATTACATTTCCAGTAATAAGGACAGTAACTGAATCTATTAAATGGGATAACTGGAATGCACAAACAAAGTAAAAAAAAAGGGAATTTTTGTTTGATTTTAGAAGTTGTTTTAAAGAACAGCAGAAGAAATGGGAAGCCAAATGGAAGGTGATTGAAATACAACATGAGTTTGTAAGGTGATCAGTTGTGTAGATTACCAGGCAACTTCATTTGTAGACAAGATTAATGCAATAGGTTTATCTAGTTAGACTAATACAATGCTTATACACAAAACTGTGGAAAATGGAGGCAACTGACACTAAAGAAAAAAAAAGTAAAGGGAAAAAATCCCAAACCTTGCTAAAAGAGCTCTTTACAGACAGCCCTATTAAGGCCATATTCTTCCTCAAAGAATGATCTTCAAATAGTCATCTTGACTTTTATTTCATTAAACCAGTTGAATTAACTTTGCTAATACTAAATGAAAATTGCTTGTAACCAAAAATTTGGAGCTCTTGTCAAAACTGAAGGAGAACAGAATGAATAGAATAACAATAAGAACTGTAGAAATAAAAATGAGATGAAATATAATAGTACAAATTACGTAGTCTTAAGAGTTTATGAAAGTGATTCCTCTATCAGACAGGCACTAATCAGCTGAAAATGGCAGACAAGGAGGAAGACTTTTCTCCATTACCTGATTATAGATTGACCTATGGACAAGCAACATGATGGGCTAAGGAAAAGATAAATGTGATTTCAAAGAAGGTGTTTCTAGCTGAAACAAGGTCATTTTACAATATTACAAAGCTATTTGAATACTTCATCTGTCTTATTGTGCACAGTTACCTCTTCCTTCTTTTCCTTTGCATCATGCTCACAGAGGGGCTGCCAAGCTGATCATAGGAGAGATCCTTGGCTTATTTTTCATAGTCAAATGAAGACTGATAAAGGATCTACTCATTCTGAGCGAAGACAGACAAAGAGAGGTAGAGGAACAACTAAAGAACAGCACTGGCACAAGAAGAAATGGGTATAAAACAACTGCAAGTACATTCAAGCTGGAAATAGGAGAAGGTTTCTGAGGCCTGCAGGGATGTGTTCCAGGGTTGCTCTCCAGGAGAAGAGCCACAGCCAAGACTGACTCATTTCAGCACAGAACTTCTTGCATCTATTATCTGTACTATGCAATTTCCCTTAGCAGCAGGGATGAAACTTCATGATGCAGGATGTTTTTGTTTAGTGTACCCTTTACACTAAGGGTATATGAGCTATTAAAGTATTATTTTAGTCTAATATTTACTTTAATTTTAACTGTTTTAAATCTTGTCAGTGAAGAGAATAACATAATCAAATTCTGATATTTGGAAAAAGATAACTTTAGCACATGCACACTCATTCTCCAAATCTAATTACCAAGCTCTAAAAGAGGTATTAGAACCTCTTCAAAGAAAAGGTCACTCAAATTTATTGAAGAAGGACAAATGCTCATTTTGCTGATACATATTTACTCTTAGCAACCTTCTTACAGATGTCTGAACTGCTTTGCTTATTTTTATTTTTTTTTCTCCTCAAAATTTTCAGGTTTCTGATGACATCTGACATGGGAAATCTTGGCTTTAGGCATTGAAACCCATTCAAACTGTAAGGAAATAAAAACAAAGTCTTGGAATAGGTGACATTAATCATATGTGGTATTCCCAGCTCCTTCCTTCAATACACTTATTTACAGCTATGGATATAACTGTTCAATAATATTTTTAGAGATATACTTTGTATATAAAAATACCAAGAAATCTTGAACAGTGTTTCACATAAAGAGAAACACACTGACTACAGGAATGCATGCAGAATGATTTGTTTCAGAATTGGAAAGTTTTTTAATAATTTTATACACTAAAGCTTCTGAGAAGACTTTACAAAGGACTGAGAGTTCACTGGATGATAGCTAGATTTTCTTTAGAAATAGCTATAGTCAAATAATAAAATATAACCAGGATTTACTTTTAAAATAAAATAAAAAAAAAAAAAAAAAAAAGAGCAAGATGAGCATTGTGGTTTGCTCAGGTTTTTTTTCCCAGATCAATATATTCATTGGTATGTCTGGACTGTAGTCAGGAATTTGTGAAAATATTGGCAAACCATGGTGTTGTATGAACTTTTAAGTTCATAAGAGACCTCGTAAGCAAGCAGAGAGTATGTGAGAAAACCTGGTCTGGATTTCCCAGTAACTAAACTGGGAAAGTGAACTGCAAAAAATGAAATATAGAAAACATTCTTTCTCTGAAGTGTACAAATAATGCAGTCTTCATGTCAAAATATGCATTTCTTAATGCTCTATTATTCCTTACCTTCCCATTCTAAAATTTATTCATGAAGCAGCACCAATAGTGTATGTCTTGTGTAGGGTTCTAACTATGAATACTGGAATATATGGGGCACATTAGCTGTCCAAACGATGAAAAAGTAGGGCAGGTGGAGCAGACCTTTACTTCTAAACATAGCATCTTTAAGGTTCAAATTTTGCATGGCAACTCTTTACTAAATATCTTAGGAGATACTTTAGATGATGCTTTAATGCTTGTAAAGAGCTGAACTCTTTCATCAGCTCTGTTTTTAAAATAAGCAGTTTGACTTTGGAAATCCCAGAAATGCTATTCTACCAGCTGTTTAGATGTGGACACTCATTTGTGTGAACTGATTTTTTCCCTGGTGCTGTGCTTATCTACCCCACTGGAGGATCTAGAATATGGTTTTTCATCTCAAAATGTTGCTACCCTGGTTAATACAGCATTGTTTGATATATATATTAAAGAGAATAGCACTAGACATTGTTTTATTTCAGTGATTGTTTTTTGGCTTGTAGATCAGGAATAGATTTTTGAACACAGCCTCTCACAGGCACACATGTCCATATGCTTAAATGACCTCGTTGCTAGTAACGGTAATACAGAAATCACATTTTGAAGTGGTGTGTGAAGCCCATTTTGATGCCATGCAGTAAGCAAAATGCTAATCACAAACTTTTGCCCAATATAGGAAAAGAAATTGGTAAATTTAGTTTATTCTTTATACAACAAGGTGACTGGAAACTGGGGAGAATTGGTTCAGATCCTGATTGACAACTTTCCTTTGTGACTCTGAACAAATCATTTAATCAGGTATGGTTCCCTCAGCCTGTGCTAGAATTCAGTAACAGCTCTCATCACATTGCATATGTCCATCAGGCCTACTGAGAGTGTAGATTCCTGTGTAGAATGGGAATGAAGGGCATCATCATGTCTGGGTCCTCCAAATAAAATCCCAATACATAAGAAAAATGGAAGATCAATCTTTAAAGTATCCATAAGAAAAATCCCACAAATTCAGATCACCAATCATTACACACACAAACACTCTGCTGAAAATAAAGGGATTGCATAGAATAATTTAATTCTGTAACTCAGTTGTCTGTAGTTAAGCAGCTCAGGTGAGTAAGGATTTTTCATATAGATAACCATCTGCCTCCCAGCCCCTCATTTATACCCTTACTGCAATACTGCTAGAAAGACAACCCTTCCCGGACATGTGAGTGCCGCCTGCCAGATGAATCTTAAATACCATAATGATGCCCCTTATCTGAAAATGAAAACTAGCAAAAAAGGGAAGTGAGTATTTCAGGAATGCATGTTCCACATTACAACTTTATTTCAATGAAATCTCTAGCAGAAAGTATTGACATTCAAACATGGAAAAACACACAGACTAGATATACCCTTACCTGTGTCAAAAATAATAATGAAAAATTAATTAGAAAAAGTATTCAGACTTATTTGTTAGAAACAAAATGATTCTTAAGCGTGATTAGAACCTCAGTCACTAACTTTCGGTAGAAGTAACTCGAAGCAGCTATTTTATGAAAAGTTAATCAATTCCACACTTTCATATGTGGTTTATCAAAATATGTGCATAACCATCTCTATTCCAAAAATGAAGTTTCTATTTCTCATTATTATATCTGACAAGTTTTGGAAACACATCTTGTGCATTCTCTCACATTTAATGTAAAACAATCACTGCCCTATTTTTCTGTCAGAATAATTTTTTCACTCTTAATAGCTCATGCACTTATGGGCTCTTCTGACAGCTATTTTTTTCAGCAGAGCTGCTCTCTCCTCTGACCGCTGACATTTATTAATCAATTGATCAATAAGTCATTCGAACCCCCCTTGGGAATGTTGAAATAGCCGTTGTCCCTCTCAGATTGCAGAACTAAATGATTGTGTTGTTGTTGTGTTGTAATGGGGAGTGTTATGAAGCTCTTGTTACAAACGGAGTATGAAATCTAAAGCACACTGGAGAGCTATCAGTTGCTTTCCTACTGATGCAGAAAAGATGATTTGTTCTTGAGAAACTGGTTCTTCTTGCAAATACATCTGTGTGAGCTTAACTTATGCACACCAATAGCTCAGGAGACCTCAGAGGGTGTGAAACTCACGTGTGGAAATCTAGGCCCATGAAAAAGTGTTTTTAGGACCGGTCCCAGAATGATGCTGTGTGTTTATTCTGTTTCTCCTGTCCAACCTTTATCTTACAAAAGCCTATAAAAGGGCTGCTCACAGAAAAGCAAGTTGGGCTTCTTTTCACTTTGAAGTTTTGGCATGAGTTGCTACTGAGTGTAAATTGTTTTACCTCCACTGAGGTTCTCACTCTCCCTGCAGTGTATAATCTGGTCCTTATACTTTCTGAAGTACAATAAATTTCATTTTCTATTTAAGTAAACATTCTATTCCCTATATGGCGAAGACACAGTTGCTATTTTATTGCAAGAAATGTTGGATGCCAGATAAATCCATACTGTAAAGATCACAACATAGCCAAGTGAGATGTGTTTGTGGTAGAAACTCCAACAGAGACACCAGAAACATTGTAGATTCCTGATAAGAAATGAAATTCCAGCATTATTTGGAATGGTGCTGTGCCACTCTTATGTTCTGAAACGTGGTGAAGTTAAAATTTTTTTTGTTTCTGAGAACAAACTCTTAGGTTTTCAAGCAGACGCAGAGGAGGAGAACAACTCTATCTGCTTTGCTTGTCTTGTAGTTTGGTGCAGATTATTTATGAATGGAACAAAAGCACTTTTGAGAGTCTCTGTTTTGTTCCTTGGGCACTTCAGAAATTCATGATCTTGTGGCACTGTGCCACTAAGTGCCACTCTTGACTTCAGCACTCTCATAATCAGCAGAACACTTTGAATATGGCAGCGGCTGAAATATCAACAGATCCAGAGAAGACCGATCTTGCACTCAGTGACAGCTTCCTGCTGCTTTTAAAGGGAGTAGGGATGGAACTGAAGGAAATTGAAGGAAACATTTCTCTGTCCAACCTGCAGATGAAGCTGGACTGTGGATAGAGGGTGCTCAGGTAGATTAGAGGACCAGGGAGTATAAAGTCACTTGTCCTTGGGTGGCTGATCTCCAGGTAAGTCCCTCACATCTGTAAACAACATGTGCCACTGCTAATGACTGAGGAACTGTGTGTCCTGGTGCAGTACAAACAGAAACTCTAAAACAAGGAGGAAATGAACGTTAAAAAAATTAGGAGGGAAAATACTAGTAGTAGGCACTCCTTAAGGAGATTTCTCTGGAGTTTCCAAGTAGCAAAACTGTCCCAGGTAACACCACAAATGTTAATACCATATGCTCCCTCTGACTGGTAGAGGTCCCTAGGAGCTGAGATATTAAATACTGGGAGAAATTTCTTCTCTACCCATTAGTAAGATCTTAAACAGAAAGTTTGTATACCAGGAACCATAAACAATAACATTTTCCACCAAAAGGGTAAAAAAACCCGAGGAAGCGCAGGCTGAAGATTTCTTAACAGTCAGAGAATCAGGCTTTGAAACCTCCCTTCTGGGCACAGTGAAACTACAGACTTTGGTATTTCAGTCAAATGTAGAATCCACCTCTACTACCTGGTTCCTATCTAATTAAAAAAAAAAAAAAAAACAAAAAAAGAGTGGGCAGGGTTTACCTTAGTCATGCGAAAGCTTCAATTTTTGTTATTGTTGTATTTGTATCCTTTAAATGTAAAGTATCTGCAAGTCTGTGAGGTCTGAGAATCAGACTGTTGCTTTGCTTCCACTTGTTTCTGTGTGCCAATTCAGTGTTCTGTGTTCCAATAAAGCACGGGCAGCTGAGATGTCTGGCAGTCACACCAGGAGAAGCTCAGTCTGGAGAAAGATATTTCTGGGCTTGCACTGCCTCTATTTAGACACATCTTGTAAAAAATCCCCACAAATGAACCCTTAAAAATTCAGACTGCAAGGACATCTAGTGATCCTTCAGTTATGAGAAATACTATTTTCAATTGTAAAAATAATCTTGACCAGAAGGAGAGATAATAAAAATCATCAGGAAGCAATGTCTGGACCTCTTGCAGAAATCACATTTGTGTCCTCTCCTGACCTTTGCAAATACATACGAGCAAATTGATTGTATGTATTCTTTAAAATCAATAGTGCTAACTGATAATACAGAAATGTGAGACTAATGGATGAAGAATTAAAATGCCAAACCAAAGAGTTAAAATTCATATTAATATGGACAGCTAAGGCCAAGTCATACTGTAGAAATGAGGGCAGCGGGTCACTTTGACAGTTGTCCATAGTTAATGGAAGTTTATTGACCCAACTGTGTGAAACCACAGTGAATATTGCATATCACTTTGTCATATGGAAAAGCTGCATTTATAGATTTCTGTGTCATCAGCAAGAGTGAAAAATCTTTTTGAACCCCCTCCTCTTCATTTTTTCAGATCAATATGGCCTCTACATAAATTCCTACTGCGAGCATCTCAATATGTTTTCTAGTCTTAGATATTTGGAGGCTTTTCCTCATTTCAAAGAGGTCCTGATCACGAGACCATCTCTGTAGGACCTTGCATGAGTCAGTTCAGCAAGGAGTTGAGCCAGTGATTTACAAAATATAATTCCAAGCACTGCCCAGGCGAACTTTCCGTTGTGCTATACCACTCCACCAATATGTTCTTGGTGCAATTCAGTGCTTTTGCACAAGCTAGTCTCTTAGTTTTAATGCAGTAGAACCTTTGTGCTTGGTGACACACTAAACACTAACAGTGGTTCACCTCTGCTGGTGAGCTTTCATTGTAAATGGTGAACAGGAACAGGTGAAATACAGTGGGTTTATATAAATATCACAGTATTTTTCTATAGTTTAGTATATGATGTCTCTAGTTTCACATATTGCATGAACGTGGCATAAGAAAAATCTTTTGGTGAAAGAATGCTATCAATAAAATTAAAAACCAGATAGGAATGCTTTAACTTTCAGTATAATTTGGATCAAGATTGGTCTGTCTTCCATATTGTTACAGAATCAGTCTGAAGTGTAGGAACTTATATTTTAACTCTACCATCTTGTCTTTTAATCCACTGAAAACAGTAATTTCAGATGTGATTTTCTTTCAAAATTTTGAATTTTAAACCAAAGTAAGAAAATGTGAATAGCCATAAGGCCTGTTAAACATGTATGAGTGAAGACACTTAAATGTTCCAGTTAAGCTTTATAGCCCATAAATTTAATTTCACTTATTAAAAAATATATATTTTAAGTAAATTATTAATTTTGATATATTATAAATGTGAAAGACAATTAAATGCTTCCACTGTTTCATGTTCAAAATTGCACTACATTCCTGAAAAAAATGTCAAATGAAAACACTTATTTTTGGTAAAGAACTCTTCCACTGAACTTTTTTGCCTCTCTTTATTTGGAAGTATTTATAAAATGCTCCAAATTTCCATGTTTGGTTGGCAAAGGCTAAATATTTGAGGGGGTGCATGGAACAGAAGTAGTTTTTAATTTAGGAGAATTAGCCTCAGTTGGACAAGGCTCTGCTCACTTTGACAGCTGCAAATACTGGCATACACCGAGGTAAATATGTTTAAATTACATAATTTCCAGACCACTGATTTTTTTGCAACTAACTCCAGGGCAGTTCCCTTGAAAGAAAAACTCAAGGACAGATTTGTGATGCAACATTATTGTATCCATTAAAATATGCCAGAAACATTCTGCTCTGGCTCTGTATTAAACATATTGTCCTAATATGTGATTTATGCAAGTCTTCTGCTCCCTCCAACTGGACCAAATGGCAGCAAGTACTAATAGCCTGGACTAACTATTGTTAGATGCATTTCCTTTGAATTTCAGATGTTTGTTTGTGGCTTTTTTTCCTACCAGAAATTATCTGATGTCTTCTGGGTGGTTTATTCCTCTTTCATTTTCTGGTCTGACACAGAACAAAACCATGAGTCAGTGCAGAAGCCATTAATCTGCAGTATTGACAAGCATACGAAGTGGCAAAGAAATTAAAGATTTTTATCAACTTAGACATAAAGTTGAATCCTGACATTTCTGCCAATGTTTTAAAAGGTGTGTTGATCTACACACATGCTTTCCTTGCTTCCTCCCCTGTTTCTGTCTCCTCAAAATGGATGAAGTACCTGATGAACAAAAGGGGATTATCTCAGGGCCTGCTTCTGACAGTCTCACTTTTCTTGGAAGGCGTTTTCCTTTCGGGTAGTCCTACAGAGACAAGTCATGTTGATTGAAGAGGAAGCAATACCCTAATTGAGTAAAGGTGTTGGGCCAGTGAGGTATTTGCAAGGAATGCTTCTCAGCTAATTGTTTAGAATAGTCAATGTAGAAGAAATGTTGGTGGTCAGCGAGGTGGAAAACAGGATAGGAAAGGACAAAAGGATTTTTAAATTTAAAATTTAGGTGGTATAGAAAGACACATTCCTTAATAGATGGCATTATTATTTCAATTGTGCTATAAGCTTCTTCAAATAAAAAATTAAATCTAGCACAAAACACTCTTTCAACATCACTGTGGCCCTACCCTATAATGTGTTCATAGAAGAAATGCAACTAGTGGACATATTTGTCTTTGATTACTTGGCATATCTTCAAGTATAAGTGATACCTGTGCTTGTCAAGGACATATATATTGATGTGCAAATGAGGTAAGTATGCTTAAAAGGAGGAGAAAGACATTAGGTTTCCTAAGGTAGTTGAATCTACTTCCTAGTTCAAATATGGGAAACCAAATAATTTTAGAGTTTATTTCACCTGTTGCATTCTCAGAACACGGCGTTTTAAAAGTATATTCTTGATTTTTAAAAGCATAAATCAGTTACAGTCTCCTGATTCCAAAGATGAGTAACTCAGAGTTTGATGCTGGTGCTGGGCTTACCAACAAACTTTCAGAAATGAGAATGAACGTGGACTTCTCCCTCCTGTGCCAGAGAACAATCTTCTTATGAAAGAGACATTTTAGGATGCAGCAAGGCAGGAGTATTTTTGGGGCAAGAACAAGAATCCAGGGCTCTGCTTGTCCTTCATAACATCATATGCTGTGAGTAGGGTCAGCATTAGCTCCAGCTAATAAAATGTTAAGAGGTTTTATAAAGCTATTAATTCTCTAATATGTAGAGAGCACATTCTCTTGTGACTCACCAATGTTTCTTTTAGTAGTGCTTGGCTCAGCAGAAACATTCACGAGATAACAAAAAAGGGACTGAAAGGTTTGCACCTCTTGCCCTCTAAGAAACTCTCTTAATGTGCAGGTGATAATATTCTTTGCTTCAGAGGGAGAGTGCCATAAGGAACTTACATTGAAGGAGAAAACATGGGACTCCTTCAAGCAAAGAACTTTTACTCTCACACTTCTGGTGTTTTACAAAGTATTAGCTTAAATAAAGAAAGATTAAACAGAAAATCAAGATGCACTTCTCAGGACCACAGAAGACATGGACAATAATGGAAAAATATAGGAGTACTGAATAAAATTAAATACCAATCAATTTCAGTACTTTTTTTTTCTTTTCTATCAGCTCTGTTACTGTTGAAGTTGAAAACACCAATGGCAATAGTGAGATGAAAGTTGCCCTTGTGGAGGCTTATGTTGTCTAATGTTTCTTGCCAAGAGGACATTTCCAGGCCCATTTTCAGATTGTAGAGCCTGTCAAAACAGTCTGAATAATCCCCCAAAGTCGCATCATTTTCCAGTAAGTGTCATGACAGCTTTGATGGATGCCTTCATTTCCATATAATAGTCAAAAGGGCAAGAACACTTTTCTATTTCTTCTCAATAAGAATAAGATTTTCAAAAGTCCTTGGTGTTCTGAAACTGCTTCAATTAAATTCAATATGTTTTCTGACTAGCTTAAATGGGAGAAAGAAGTTAGGGCCACATGGAGCACTTCAGAAAATCCTACACTTCTTTTTCATGTATTATTCAATCCCTTTATGTGCTTATGCAAGCTCAAAGGGTGCGATACAAAATGCTCATATCCACACCCTTGTCAAAGAGTACTTAACAGTTAGGAACTCTCTGCCAAAAAAATCTGAACTATGACTTAATTTAAGAACCATTCAGTTTTGTCATATTTCCTTATGGTAATTTTTAACAAAAGTAAATCACTACTGACAAACACCCCTTTAACAATGGTATATTAATTGAATTAAGATGGAGAATAAAGGAGGCATTACAGGCAGTTAAGTGTGAGAAAGCATGTTCTACACTGAATAATTAATTTTCATTCCAAGATAAAAATGTTGCCCATTGATTTACAACCCCTTCTGGCTATAAAGCCTTTTGGTGGAAACCTGATTCTTAATTATTGTCACAGGAATGCTAAGCTTGTCAAAAAGCTATTTCCATCGTGATGATCAGCCTTAACTGCTCGGAGCAATTTTTGTGCCATACTTAACAGCTGCTTCATCATTTGTTATCTTTTCAATTAAGCACTCTGTTTCTACATGGCTCGTAATCTCTACCAGAGTAAGAAACACGCATGCAAACACACACAAGCTTACATACAAGTACATGTTCTCCTCAGTATAAAACCTCAACAACCGCCTGCCTCTGTTTTTCTTTATTATGAAGTAAAGAGTTCAAACATTTCTTTGAAAGGCTAGTGGGAAATTTGGACTGTGGAATGTGCAATAAACACAGAAGGCTTCAAAGCATCACACTAACATTTTCAGTTCACATATTTTCATATTCAGTTTATATAGTTCTATGTTCCACCATATTTTTGTCTGCTCAATTCACTCCTTTCACTGACAGAACTGAAAATAGACTGATTACTCCATTGAGAAGAGTAAGCAGAAACATGCTTTCCCCCTAAACTACTGTAGTGGTGCGCTAATTGTTCTGAAAGTAGATGTTTGTAAATTGTCCTTTCCTTGGTATAGATTTTGTATTCCTCATGCAGCTATTTTATTTGGAGATTTTGTAAGTTTGAATGTTTTTAACCTGGATGAGTTTAGCAGAAAGTAAAGAGAGAGGGCTGCCAGCTGCCTTTTCCTCCTGCAAAATGAGAAAGGAAAACAAATGAGGAAATTGGTCTTCCTTATCCAATGACCTTAATTGCCAGTATGACAGTATCTCCTGTAAGTATTTTAGTTCTGCACAGGGAAACGCACACAAGAAAATTTGCCGGTTCATTGGTTCTTGATGTAAATCAATTCAAACTTAATTTGAGATACTTCATTTAGACTCCTTGTTTGAACCAGTGATCTGTGGCAAATCTTGTTTGTGCAAAAGCAGAAACAGAAGTTAATAGATATAGAGTGCCAAATTATGTTGCCAGACCAACCACTTGAACAAAGTTTTTACCTGCAGGTTTGACTAGTAAACAAGGATTTTTGTAGAAAGGTATCTTGACGTGGTATTTAAATATTATTCACTGTCAAGTGAAAACATGAATGTGTCTTCATAAATTTGCTAAAGTATGAGTTGGGAGCATGTGTGAAATTACTCTGGTATCCAAGTGCAGTTTGGAAGCTTTTCAGGGGGTATTTATTTGTTACCAAGAGAAATTGGCATTAATGATGAAATAATATAAACAACCATTCTCCACTAGAAACTTGATCTACCAATGAAGCACATGCTTAGCTCTACTGTTCAATTTTGTGTTGGTTTGGAATTTAAATGATTTTTTATGAAGGATTTTATCTTCTACATGAACCTCCCAAGATTAAAATACTGCCATCATGTTTACTTAGGCAGGATATGATGGAATGGAACAAGAAAATTCAAGTGCTTTTTGAATGTATTATATATCTGAAAGTCCTTCTTTACGATTACAATGATGATAGTCTAACCACAAAAGCATTTGTATTGTATTTTTAGGTTTTTAGAGATCCAGATGGAAAAATGATCCTTTTGAGCTTGTCAGTTTAAAAACACATAGATCACCCAAAACCTGAATAGTACTTCTAACCATGTAGGCACTCTTGTTAATTTTTACTTTAACGTCATCAGTCTGTATGCAGAAACACATTGTCTCCAGCCCTTCTGATGATTCACTGTACACGGATACCAGCTGTGTCTGACAGCCCTGAGTTTCTCCGCTGCAAATTCAAACCAGACATCTCTAAACTATTTTCTTTCAGCTTACTTAACTTAAATAATTAATTCTAAATGTATCTGAAGAATCTGAATGCATTTGAAGATTAAAATTTCCAGTTTGCACAGGGTGGCACCAGGAGGTCCCATACTGAGCACTCAGATGAGGGGTGAACCTGGGCAGGTCTCAACCCTGCAGCAACTGCTGATGCAGGGAAAAGGGATCATCCAGCGCAGCAGAATGGACGAATCACAGAATCACAGAATATACTGCCTTGGAAGGGACTCACAAGGATCATTGAGCCCTGCACAGGACCATCCCCAAGAGTCACACCGTGTGCCTGAGAGTATCACCCTAATCCTTCTTGAACTCTGTCAGGTTGGTGCTGTGACCACTTCCCTGGGGAGCCTGTTGCAGCATCCTACCACCCCCTGGGTGAAGAATCTCTTTCTAATATCCAATCTAAACCTGCCCTGACAACAGAAAGGTGTATAGGGACAAAGATCTACAAGGGGAGAAGATACTCCAGATAGCCATTGGTTTTCTTTTTTTTTTTTTCCTTCTTTTTTTTCTGACTAATCATCTAAGGGAGTGAACAGGTTAGGTTTAGTGCTGTGGTCAGGGAAACAGTGTGGCACTGTGGGAGCACCTCAGGGCTTTGCCTGGGGGTGCAGACTTAGTTGGTGTTCTCTGTAGTTACAGATTGGATGGGCTGGGCTCACCTTGCCTCTGAGTCTGCTTTTTTTGCCAGGAGGTTATTTCAGTTGGGTCAAGCTGCACTGGGTGCTGGTGACCACAATTGTTGTCAAGGTGGAATGGCCCAGGAACCACTCTGACTCCGGAACAAACTTACCAGGCTCCTCTCCCAAATTCTGTCTGGGCACGTTCTCTGTCCTGCCCTGCCAGCTTATTACTCTTCAGACATGCTCTTCTTTTGCTAAATAGAAAATCTTTCCTAATTCCTTAGGGGAACTGACAAGAGATGCTCTTAGTACTCTAGTCAGAAGAGAAGTTTTGCATTCTAACCCCTTTTTTAATGATTCTGTGATAATCTGCAGTTCCATAACTGATTGCTATCATCACCTGTAGTCCTGAGATCAAATTTCAGTCTGTTTTTGATAGTTTCTTTCAGATTTGGTTATAAAATGCACCTTTCTTTAAAGGGTGTAGTGTTATTATCTTGCAAAATACAATAAGTTGCATGCAAATTATTTACAAAATTGCAATATGGGGCTAAAAACATTCTTATTGATTTAGTCAAATCGGAGTCTATTCTTATTTGAACCACAGAGGACTCTGTCATATAAAATATATGTTCATGTGACATGGGCTGCTGTACGAAAAAAAAAGAAAAAAGAGGAAAGGAAAAGGTTTTGTTTAGAGGGCTTATCTGACTTCAAGTGTTTCTGTCATACTGTAAAATGCTGAACCTGAGGCTCATGTGCTTAGTCCAGCTGAGGGTCTTGCCCATCATTTGGCATCTGTGGGAGATAGTAGAAAAATCAGTGAGTGAGAGTCTCCAGTTCTTGAATGCCTCTGGTCAGACACTGCTGTTCTGCATGTAACATACTGAAATACATGGATTTGCTTGCTAGCCCTGGAGAGACATTCAAGTGTTCACAGGCAAAATGCATAGCCCGCACCCTTAGAAAGTGTGTAACCACATGAATGTATCCTGTGCTTTTCTCCATAAATGCACAGAAAAGTAATTTTCACTTAATAGGAAAAAAAATAATTAAATTCTAGAATACAAATTATTTCTACCCAGTGACATACGAAAAAAAGCTCAAAATAAATTCCTTTCTTGAACAATGTCTCCCTACAGGTTATTTCACAACCTCTGAAAAATGAGCTTAAGAGCACATAAAACTTTTATGACGCCAAAAAATCAAGGTGTTCAAACATGAAGCCCTGCAATATCGGAATAACAGATGTACTGAGATAATCCATATCTGTGGAGTGATTGACCTTGTCTTGAGATATTTGGCAGGGAAATATGGATAGAAGGTATTGCCTTGTACATCTCTTTCTGCCAACATATATGCATGCATGCACTTGGGGCCAGTTTGCATAAGGAAGGATAAAGGGCTCTCCCTTTAGGTAGGTAGGTGTGACCTCTGTTTATTAGGATTTATAATAAGATACCAAAGAATAAGTTCAGGAGGATGGAGTTCTTTAGAAAATATCTATCAGAGTCATTCAAAATAGGAAGAAGGTAGGAAGAAAGGATTTCAACTGCTTAGGTGTCCGGCAGGAGAGTAATGTGTCAGGATGCACTGAATGCCTGCCAGGTTCTTGGAAAGCATTTTGTCAATATTTTGATAAGGTAACTAGAGATATGTGAGGAGCAGCAAAAAGGTTGCTGAGAAGGGAGAAACTGAAATGATAAAGAGTGCAAGCTATAGTAAAAGAACATAAGAGCAAGAACAGAAAAATATTTCAGGAAGGAAACATCAATATCACAGATAACTAGAAATTTGCTTTAAAGGAAAAAAAGAATTAAATCCTGAAAAATGTTTTTGAGAAAAAAAATGCAAATCATCTCCATGTAGAGGAAAAGCAGTGAATTTAGTGAGAGGATGAGTGCATTAAACATGTTGCTTATGAGGTAAAATTTGTAGGCAATTTGAAGAGATATCCCTAAGAAAAATATCTCAGCTGTGAAGGGAGTAAGAAAATTGAAGCAATTTCTGAGACTTTTAAGGGTAGTGTCCTTTGTCTAGACTCCAATCCTGGGAAAAAAAAAAAGAAATAAAATCTTAAATTATATAATAAGATGATTTTTGGCTGAAGGTTATGGCTTTTCCTCATAGGACTTCTTCTCTTGACTGACCCAAGCTGACATTGCCCTTGGTATCAAAGACTTACATACTGCATCACTTTCAGATCTGTCTCCAGGCCACCTTCTTTATCTGATTTTCTCTAATTACAAATACAGAACCACTCAGTTCTGCCAGGAACGTGTTCTCTTTCTGCTTAAAGAAGAAAAGTCGCAGCTGGAAAGGTATTTTATAAGTCTAGCTCAGTCCTGGAGGGATGGAAATCCCTGTCAACAGCCATCCTGCTGTGTCACCTCAATGAAGGCAGCCTGGGTTGGAAAGGGGTGGCATTACCATGGCAAAAATAGAGCCTGAGGTCTGCAGCACCCAAGCAGAGGTTTGTCACTGCATAGGATGACCAAGCACCACTGCCTAGTCACTCCTTTCTTTCTGCTGGATATCTGAGGCAGTGTATCTATAAAGTTTACCAAAACTACAGCAAAGAAGGAAGTAGAATTGCTGTTTCTAAGGACTGTATCACAACCTTATTAATTCTTATTTTGACTTTTAATCAGAGCTCAATTTGTTTCCGACTGTTTTTGCTCACAATCTGTTGTCTCTCCTTTTCTGTTCTAATTGTTAAGATCTTTATGCAGTTGAGGTCTTTCTTTAAAGAGCCTTTGTTTGATGTGATGTAACCTGAGAGCTCAGCTGCCGTGTTGTGTTCAGCAGTAAGGAATTTTTTGCAGCAGAGGTGCCAAGCCATTGCTTCTTTTGGATTTCTCTTTTCCATTTCTTTTTTTAATTGCAGGGTAAAGGACCATACTTGCAGAAATGGAAATAAAAGACTCCCCATTTTAAGTGGCTTGATTATGTGTCTTTCTCTGCACTAGAGAATGTGTCATTTGCTAATACAAAGGGTGAATTTGCCTCAGTAAAAGGAAGGTAATTTCTGGGATCTCAACTCAATTTACTGCTGTCTTTTGGCTTCCATCCAGGGAAGCATTAAGGGATATGCTTAATTGTAATCATGTGAACAAATGAGAAGTCCTATTGATTTGCTTATAGTTTGGCTTGTACCTAAGTACTGTGTTTGGCCAGTGCTTCAATTCTACTTTTAAAAAAGACAGCTTCTCCCTTTTCTGCTAAGGTATTAGGCACAATAGAGAAAATCCTCAGAACGAAGTAAATGTTTGCTGGTCAAGACAGCGTCCCAGAGAGTTGATGGGTGCTGATTTGGGCTGACAGAAAGAACTACAGAGGCAGAAGGGAGAAAATTATGAAAAAATACAATGAGAAGGTCAGGGAGGTCAGTGAGGAGGGAGATGGACTCATGAACACCTACTACCTGACTTTGCTAGTACCATCCATCAGGTTTTGTTGCAGGGGAATTGCATAGCAGTGATCATGTACATCCTGGAAGTCACCTATGTACAAGGGCAATAGAAAGGCAGCATCACCCTTTGAATGGGAATCAGCTGTTTCTAATGCTCACCTTCCCTGACAGCTGCCACATGGCTGCCTTAAGTACCTGATGTTGGAAGAATTACTTGTATTCATTATTACATTTGAAAACCTTGGTAACGGGAGGGCTGGGACAAAAGGCCGGCAACAGGTGTGATTTATAAATTTGCTCACATTTGGGGGCTCCTGAAGGGGGTCTCCTATACCTGAAGAAGGCAAACCAAGCCTCTATACAGACAGTGATGAACCACCCATATCACAATCTGTACAGGTCCCATGCACTTCTGCTCAGCTGCACACCCAGAGTGGTGTGTACCACAGAGGGATCAGAGGTATTTCAAAAAGCTAAGCTCAGAGGATCCCAAACCAATATTAAATATTCATCACTACTGTAGTCTAATTTGGATTGCCCCTCTTCCTCATAAAGCTGAAGGGTAAAATATACTGTGTTATTATGAACTACACAGAATAAGCTTTTGTTGTGATTTCCTTCAGCCTTTAGACAAATGAAACTGTGCAAAACTGGTAATCAAGATGCTAGGTACGTTAAAACAGAACAAATAGAGTATAATAACCAAAACAAGTAATTTTCATGGGCAAACCTTACTGGAAATTTCCTCTCCATGTCCTACTTCATTTTATAACCCGAACCCAAAGAGTTACTCCACTTTTTCATAAGCCAGTGACATCTTGTTATCTTCCCAGGCATTTCCCCTGACCCAAAACAAATTAAGTGGATAATCTTGATCACTGTTGGGTTTTTAGCCCAGCATTAGTCTCAGGGAAAACAGTGAAAATACTGATATAAAATGCAATCAACTAATGAATAAAGGAAAGAGGTATAATCAGTGCTAGCCAACACTTTTGTGGAAATTGGTCCTGAGAGATGCACCATTTTGTCAAGTTTGTATATGTGGGATCAACCTCTGTTAAGATGGGCATACTCTGATTTTTAAAAGTATTTGGTGGTCTCATTAAAGACCAATAGTCTATAGAAATTATAAAGTGTGGACTAAATGGTCTGTGAACTAAGAGGTCACAAAAAATAATTGCCAATTGAAAACAAGAAATAATTAGACCAAGCCTCTAAATCTGGAAGAAATTTTCACGTGGTTTAACATTTTGTCAGGGTAAACATAGACATGGAATGATTGTTGAAAAGTTCTGTGGATCATTCAAGGATTGAAAAAGTGGAAAATAAATTAATTGGGACAGAGAAATGTAGCCTGGTAATTTGGACTGCATCACTTGCCAAAACAATTAATATAAAAAAACCTTTAAAAATTCAAAAGAACTGGAATACAAAAGACAGGACAGAAGATCATGTCCTGGAAAGGCACAGCTATCGAGATTAGAGGACAAAGTTAGTCCTAACCGAGAGGTAAGATCCAAAGATGGTGAGCAGGGGTTGGAAGATGGCTTCCCTATGTGGTTCCAGTGTGATTAGTTCTGATGGAATACCACATCTTGCTTCAGGATCTTCAGTTTAAAGGAGATACTGAAAAAATTGGACATGTTTCTTTTTAAAAAATAGGAACATAAAAATAATTTTAGAGCTGAAAAAATTATGTTACCATGAAAGGCTTATAAGGTATTGTTAAAACCAAAATTTAGAAGTGATCTGTCTGTAACTTCTAAGAAAGGACATAAATTGATATTGTTGCTTGCTAAGAGATTTTCTTAGTAACAAGACTAGGAGAGAAATTGGAAGAACTAAGGAATTCTCTATAACAGTAAAGAAAAAAAACACACGATGTAAACTGATCACAGAAAGCAATGGCTGGCAAAAAACAGAATCCATAGCTCTGAGTATTCAAGAGGAGATCTGTCCAGAAATGCTCAGTTATTTAATCAAATGCAAATAATTGGGTAAGTAATTGCAAATCAGGTAACCAAGTGCAAACAATTGTAGGAAATCAAGTGGTGTGCAATACAAGGTCCAAAAAATGTCCTTTCATTGACTTTGACCTCTGCTATGACCTCTGCAATGGTACTATTTTACTTGTTTATGGCAGTAGACCTGCATTTAAATTTAGAAAGATAATAAATTTAGGAGATAATTTAGAAAGATAGTAACTTCCATTTTCAGTGAAATTTAAAACACTTTGTTTGTGAAGCATCCTATTTCAATGATTATTCTTAATATCAACTTTCTATCTCTTCTATTAGTTGATATTCATAATGTTATTGATATTTATGATTGATATGTATATTCTTATTGATATTTATGTTATTTCATTTATAGTTGGGAACCTAAAGCTATGTCTCCAAATTCTTTTGGGTTAGGTTGCTTAAGATTAAATACTTTTTCTAACAGTGACTTACTTTCAACAGTGTAATCTCTTAACCAGAGAGACAGACCCCTCTTAAATTAGAGTGTGTGATTTGCAGGGTGAAGTTCCTGTTGTCTGTAGAAGATATGGCAAGTAATCAGTACCTCTATAACTGGCCTAAAGATAGAGCTAATACAATCATTTTCCTTTCTTTGGGCTTTTAAATGATAACTTAATGCTGATGCAGGCACCACAAACACAACCTCTGGGCTTGTGAATACTAGCTGTGTTTTAAAAACCAGATATTTTTCATTCTGAACAGCTATCAAACTCAGTTTGCCCAGCTAAAGATTTTGCTTTTTTATCAGAAGGATAAATCTTGTGACAGTGTAATGGACTGTGTCAAATGTGGTCTGACACACACTAAGTAAGGAATAATATTCTCCAGGGCATGCCTCCAGCACCTGAGAAATAGGATATATTGTAGGAAACATACCCTGAAGTATAGGGTTTTAATCACAGACAAAAGATAAATTTTCTGGATAAAAACAAAGGTGAATGAAATGACTCAATGTTTTTAAAGTCCTATTTTGGGATAAATGAAAACATCTTTCATCCATTTCAGGTCAGAGGCTCATTGTGTTGAGACTCAGCTTAACTTCATTTAAATCAGTAAGACTGCTGGTTTTCATCAATGATAAACATTGATTTTCTTTTTCATTGATTGAATTTGGTTTCATATAGAAAAGGAGCCAAACTGGTAACTGAAACTGGGTGATGAGCGTCGTGAGACGCTGAAACAGGTTTCCCAGAGCTGAGCTATGGATGCCTCAAGACTGGAAGTCTTCAAAGCCAGGCTGGATGGGGCTGTGAGCAACCTGGTCAAGTGGAAGGTGTCCCTGCTCTTGGCAGGGGGTTGGAACTACGTGATCTTTAAGGTCCCTTCCAACCCAAACCATTCTAGAATTCTGTGAAAATTTATCTCCTTTTGGTCCCGAGTTTTAAATTATCTTGTATGAAGATATAAAATTTTCAGTTAGATTTAAAACTCAACTCAAGAATGTAGGTCTGGATGTCTCAGTCCAACTACCAGTTTGTTGAAGACTGACTGTTCAAGATGACCAAAATCTTTGAATCTTAAAAGAATCTTAACAAACTCCTCCACAGGCCTGAGACACTTATCTGGCCTTAACAACTATCTCTATTCTACTTGCTAGGTATCTGTACCTTAATTTTCTTGAATGCCTTTGAAAAATGTTTGATGTTACTGTTATCCTTTGATAAAAAGGATATTTATCAACAAGAATTAAGTACCCTCTTCTTAACAGTTTTAATTTCTATATTGTTTCATTCTAAACTAAAAATGAAATATTAAGTTCAACAGGTAGGGACTGAGAATAAATATGTAGGGCACAAAGATTTAAGTATACTTTAGGGCTTAGATGGGCATCAAAGTCCTGAAGACTTTCATGAAGTTTGACCACTTTCACATCTAGTCTTCACTGAAAATCTTCACTGTAGGAAAAAAGTATTAAACAGTGTTATGTTTAATTAGGAAACAACCAGCTGGAGGATGGGCTGAAATCCCAACTCATCTCACCTGTGGTACTTCAAAGTGCTGCAGGAATACCAGCTGAAGTTTCAATAACACATATTGCTAAAGAACCTTTTTTTCTGCTGCCTTCAACGACTAATTTTGACTATAACGTTCTTCTTAATATATAAACATCCTATATGTCTTGTAAAGAAAAATACTTTTTTCCTGCACAAAATTCTTGTTTCATACCTTTTAGCTATTTAAATAAAATCAGCCCATAACTACTTTGATTGGTATTAATTTACATGAGTGGTATAGCTGGTTACAGCTATTAGAACAAATGAGCATCATATGGCATGTTCTGTCCTTGGAGATGCCTTTGACAGGGCTGGAAATTTCAGATCTGGGTGTGAAGTAGGATTCTCTCTCAGAGATATTGATTTGTTTGCTGTGAAACCTTTCAAATGGCTAAATACAAAGTGCTCATAGCCACAGAGCCACAAGTAACCCTAATTTTCCACCCATTGATATGGTCATACCTGCCCCTACGAAGATCACATTGCACAGGCTGCCTCAGTCAGCCTTGAAGTATCCCTTTCACTTAAAGTCCCCCACACAGTTGGTGGTCATTGCCCTCATCATGAAAGCACAGTTATGGTGTCCACTTGAACAAAAAAGTTGCCTCCTCTGCACACACCAGAAAGGATGTGGCCACCTACAGGGACATAGTGAGGCTTGACAGGGATAAGATGTGGGAAGGGGGGAACTGTAGTGTCCACACTAATAGGAAAATGAGGCTTAAGAGGGAATACCTTGATCGAGCACAAGCAGCCAAAGACATAATCACAAGACAGGACTATGGGGCATCCCTTTGTACCCCTGCTGGGATACTGACACAATCAAATACTTCTATAAAGTGCCTATACACCAATGCAAGCATTGTGTTGGTTTATAGGCCCAAACAGGAGAAACGGCTTTGATCTCATTCGATTAGGGAGATGTGGGATAGCTTGTGTGACTGGAATGTTGTCATGAAGGACTACATGCTGTTTAGGAAAGACAGGCCAGGAAGGTGTGGGGCGGAGCTGCCTTCCGTGTGAGGCAGCACTTTGAATGTATCGAGCTTTCTATTGGGGTGGATGATGAGTAAGTCAAGAGCTTATGGGTCAGGATAAAAGGGCAGACTAGCAAGGGTGACATTGTTGTGGAGGTTCACCTCAGACCACCTGATCAGGAGGAGGAATTGGATGAGGCCTTCTCTGGGCAACCAGAAGCTGTCCCAAAGTCACAGGCCCTGGTTCTTGTAGGGGACTTATAACTTCTATGACATCTGCTGAAGAAGCTCCTGGACAAACAGCCCAGGAGGCTTCTGGAAAACATTGACAATAACTTCCTGTCATTGGTAGTGGAGGATCTCACTAGGAATGGTGTGCTGCTTGACCTCATACTAACAAGCAGGGAAGGCCTTGTTGGAGACTTGAAGGCTGGGGATGGCCTTGCCTGTAATGGCCATGAAATTGTGGAGTTTGTTATCGGGCAAGGAGGAAGCAGGGCAGCGAGTAAGATTACAACCATGGACTTCAAGAGAACTAACTTTAGCCTTTTCAGGGATCTTCTTGGAAGAATCCCATGGGAACAGCCCTACAGGGAAGAGGTGTCCAAGAGAGTTGGTTGATATTCAAGGATCACTTTCTCCAGGCTCAATAAGCAAGAAAATTGGGTAAAGGGGATAAGAGACGTGTGTGGATGAATAACAAACTCCTGTCATTACTTTAGTGTAGTCAGGAAATACACAGGAGATGGAAGCAGGGTGAGGCCACTTGGAATGAATATAGAGGGGTTGTTAGAGTAAGTGGAAATGAGTCAAGGAAGGCCAAGGCCCATCTGGAATTAAATCTGGCCAAGGACGTCAAGGATAACAAGAATGATTTCTCCAAATACATCAATAACAAAATGAAACCTGGGAATAACATGGACCCATCACTAAATGTAGAGGGGACCCTGGAATCAGAGGATGCAGAGAGTGCAGTTACCGAACCCTTCTTTGCAGTAGTCTTCACTGAAAAGACCAGCCCTCAAGAATCTCTGACCCAGGAGACCAAAATAAAGAAATGCTGGAAGGAAAACTTTCCCTTTGTCAAGGAGGATGGTGTTAGAGAATAACAAGCTTCATCTTGTTTCTCAGTGGTCAATGCATACCTCAGTCTAGCACTCATTTTCAGTCCTCAAGGACTCATACATTCAAAAACCTTTTAGTTCTTTCCAGATATCCAAATTTTTACCAAATGAGGAGCAGAAACATCCATATTAGGTGCATGGCCAGCACAGGAGGAGTCAGGTATGGAAATAATGAGGCCTTTTCCATCTAGGTCTTTCCTTGAAGGGTGTTACAGACTTTCACACCAATGTTGCCAGGTGAATTCTAAAAAAAATGCTCCCCCAAATGACATCATAAAGAATTAAAAATGAGCTGTATGTATCATTTACATTCAGGAAAATCTTTAGTGAAAATCGCCTACAGCTTTCTCCCTCTTTGAGCAGCACACTGACATGATCCAAAAGGAGTGTCTTAATTATGGTAATTATAGGATTTAAAATTCATTAAATAAAATATTAAGGCCATTCGAACTCAGATTTTTGAAGGATTATAGTGTTTGACAACACTATGAAAGGTTTAAGCGCGTAGTTTAACTGCCAGAATTGGTTTGTGTTTTGCCCTCATTACTCAGCATGAAAAACATGTTTTAAGTGGAATCTGCAACCCACTTTCAACTGTCAGTCTAAATATGTCTATTCACAAGCTGAGAAATTAGCACAGTGCATGATGCTCTGGTGACACCCGTCAAGCAAAAACAGCTCATCATTTCACTCCATCTCATATCCAAGTCATGAATTTCTATGCTTTGCTTAAAAATAAAAAAGAAAGAGAAAAAAAAAAAGGAGCCCGGTTCTGAAAGGGGGTTGTATTTGCGTAGTTTCTGGTGTTTGTTAGGCAAAATTGGGGGAAAGACAGAAAAGCAAAAATCCCTCTGTGATGAAGTAATTTCCCAGAATAATCTCTTGATCATGGAGAAAATAACCCAGAAAGGTGGGTCATGTGCTCCCAAAGGGTCAGCCCAGTACTGAGGGTTGGTTTATCCTTCAAGACACAGGTGTGCCCTCTAGTCCATATAAATGCTCTGCTCTCCCCATTCTCCTCTATGGCAAAACAGCTCTGTTCATGGCCTTGTACCAACTGCCTGCTTCTCCCTTAATGTTTTAACTGCTGCTCTTTCATACCTCAGCTCTGACTCACTGTAAAATAGCCATGTTCATTCTGCAAAGGGAAAATTTGACTTTGTTGACACTGGTATCCCAATGCCTAAGGAACTTTTCAATTGTTCCTGCTACTCTGTGCCTCGTTTCAAGTGTGCCCATGTACATCAAGAAACCAGTGACTAAGTCCATTGAGGTAAATGAAACTACACTGGTATAAAACCAGTGTGTGTAAGACCAGAATCAGGAACTTAACTGCTGAAAAGAGATTATTAGAATTACATTTATAATAGATATCTTTATGGTCAGGGAGGTTTTATTTCTTTGCAGTACTCATCCATTATAATAGCCACAGAAGGAATGAGGTTAGATCTGATTTATGACCACTATATTTAAGATCAGTCCATCTTTCCCAAACAGAACCTGAGAAGAAAATTTTTAGTAACTATGTACAGGTTACTTTGCAACAGAGCTAAGACAGCTCAGATTCAGAAGGGTGTCTTAAAATGTCTTGTGTTCACCCATTAAAGTTTCTTCATTTAAGGTTTGAATCTTACAGTTTGGGTCCTGGCCCTCCAGGAGTTCCAGATCTGCACACAGGACCAGAGCCTGCTGGATGCTGCATGGATATAAAAAGCATCAGCTTTAAAAACTGCAGCAAAACCTCTAATGACAAAAATGTCCACATGAAAGCCACTCCTGGGAACCAAACATATGTAAACAATGTACGACACCAGTTGCATGGGTGTGGCACAACTGTGTACGTACAAAATGAGCATGCAGGGAAAATGCAAGTTCTCACATGAACAGCATGGCATGTTGGCAAAGACAGAGCCAAAGCAGGGCACTGTCTAGAAAATAAAGAACAGAGGGCATTCTTGAATGTTTTTACAGATTTTTAGCCAAGTAACTCTATTAAACTCTAATTAAACTCTATGAAAAATAAATTATTTCTTCTAGAAAAATCCAAGAGAATGATGAATTTCTGTAGGGATATGTAGTAACGATTCTTTAAAGTGAACACTGTATTACCACTTTTTTGTAGGCTGATGGGTTTTCTTTAAATCATCTGTCAGGGATACAGTGCTGTGCTTGTTTTTGTGAAAGGAAGTTTAGCTCATAGGGTATTATCTCAGCACTTTTCCAAAGAAAAGAAAGAGAATAGAGGTTCTGCCTATAACAGTCTCTGTCTATAGTGTTCCCACAGGTCTCATGAGAGCATGGACTCGCATTTACAGCACTGTGTGTCTTGGTCCTGAGGTGTCCTCCACTTTGTTAGTGGTATTTGGGTTCCCTTCCCTGCTCCTGAGTGTCTTTGTGTAACAGACTCACTTCTGCCCTGATCCAGGCACTAGCCAGCATGAAGGTGATGTGAGGGATCAGGGACTGTGGTGTGAGCACAGCCTTGGAGCTGCCATTAGAACCAGAAGGCATGGAAGAAATGGGAAATAATTTTATCCAACCGGGAGAGGGCAGAAACTTCATTGTGCAGTAGTATGAAGTCATATATGCACTTCTACAGGCAAAACTCATGCCTGGTTTCCTGAAAACATTAATATTTACAGCATGTGTAAGTAATGGGGGACCCCTTTTCTGGTAATCCTCACGGTGAATGGAATACTTTCCTGAAAGACTGCAACCAGAGATCCATTCTCTGCTCTTCATTTTCACATCTATTCCAGGCCAGGTACCTTTTATAATCCATCTGCTCCTCACCAGATCAGGAATTTTGTTTCCTTTTCTGGCATAAGGGTCCTCAGAAGCCTTGCCAAAAATATCCTAAGTCCAAAGTTATTTTTAAAAGGTGTGAAAGTCAAGAAAAATTCAAGTGAATCCAAAGTAAGTAGTTGTATTCCTATTTTCAAATTCTGTAATAGCTCAATATAGGATAAAAATATTGAAAGCTAATGAGAGTTCATAGCAGACATTTTCCATTTGAAAAGAAATAAAGGAAAGAAACTATTTGAAACTGCCTCATTTCAGGAAAGAACTGAAGACCAAGCTTCATTCCAAAATATCAAGGACAATCCTTCATTGTAATAGCATCTTAAGGAGAATGGAGTGTATGAGCTTTTGTAGCTGGTTTTGAAACACTCGTTTTGGTTTAAAGTTGCCATGCTAAACTCAAACCCTGCTGAATTGCTGCTAATGGGTGAACTGACAGTCTCTTCAGTTTGCAGTAGACAGATGTCAACACTGCAGCTGGAACTAATCATAAGTTGTCATCATGACTGGAAGTAACTGAAACTTTTCTTGAATGTAGATAGCTAGGACTGAACGGACATGAAAACTAATTCATCCTCTCACACTTAATATCTCATTGCTTCAAGCAAAGGAGAAAGAGGGCAGAAGTTCCATTTCACAGGACATTGGGCAATTTTGATATTTGTCTTCATGTGGATTACAAACAGAGCTTGAAAATGTCAACATTTTTAGTGTAAACAAAATAAATCTTTTACTCTCAATTGAAATGTTTCATTTTGAAAAAAATTAAACATCCAAATTACTCACTCCTTCTCTGTTATACATGAAAGGTATTGTGATAGAGTATCACTCATGTGTTTCATCTCTATGATGAAAACTAGAACTATTTCCTTCTAAGGATACTGAAAAATGAAATTTCTCTCTCTTTCTGCCTTTAAATAAAACTCTGAGGAAGTTAATGCAACTTCAGAAGGTGTTTGGACTTAACCCAATAGAATTCTCTTGTTAGAAAATACCTCTATGAATATTTTCTAGACTGCAAATCACCTTTGATGAACTTTAGAGTGCTACAGGAGCAGATACGTAAGAATGTCACTTACAGCACCATTTAGGGTACTTTGAGACATGTGGGTAGGTCTCTGCTTTTTTTTCCATTTCTTATCAATGAAGGGAAAACTGAAACACATTAAAGAATCCTTCCTAAAAGTCATAGAATTTGGAGGCCATCCAAACAAATAATGTGGTGATTTATTTTAAATTTTATTTATCTTTAATATGCTTGGAATACTTTTACTCTCCACTTGCTCGCCTTATACAGGCACGGACTATGCTCCTGTCTTCCAGTGGTTTTTGTACTGACTTTTAAAGATTACTTCTTGAAAAAATGAAAGCTTTAGAAAAGAATTAAAGCTGTTTTGCTCACACTAGAAAAGAAGTACATTTTATGAGCATTGAAAAATTTGCACATGCAAATAAAGTGCTCTCTGAAACAAAATTCTGTAGGAAGAAATTTCAAATTTACTCAAACTAGCTTTAAGACTTGATTAAGCAGAGTTAAGTGGACAGAGGGATTCTCTTCCGAGTATCTACTTAGTGGTTGCAAAAATCAAATGTGATCACATGATTTTGTTGGTGTATCTGCTAGGGTTCATGTTGTGCTAACGTGATTTAGCCATGATGGTCTAAGGAGATAAATAAGAAAAGTTACTTAAGGAAAGATCACATTTGCATTGGTCTAATTGCTATTACTGGGAAAAGGATGCTTGTTGAAACTAAAGACAAACCTTCGAGGTCTGAAGGAGGGACAATATGTTTTGTGACCTGTCTGGGTTTTTCCATCTGTGTTTGGTAAAACAAAACCCAAGTGTCTCTCCCTACAGACTTACGTTACCAATACCCCCTTCACATGACTTTAACTAAAATGGGGATTTTTAAGAACTGAATCTAATTAGTTGCATTTGTAGCCACTACTCAGATGAAAATGACAGCATAGTTTAATTTAAGGAATCACTGGTAATGGTGATGACTATGAACTTTATATTACTCTTTGTACCAAAGAATATAATCTCTTTAGTTGAAAGTATATTTCACAATTAAAAGGTCAGGAGAACTTTTTTTTTTTTGTCTTCTGTATGGCTCTTGCTCTGTGTTGTGGCTTGGGGAGCTCTGCAGAAAAATCACAAATGAAAGTTTGATTTTATCAGAGGAATGGAAGATTTGTGGTGTACATCCCTGAGGATAAAATTCCATTTAATTTAAAAAGTAATTAATTTTTTTTGTCTGTGAAATTTAATTGTTTTCCTGGGACTTTTAAAAACTACTGTTGCCTACTCAAGTTTCCATTCAGGCAACAGTGAAAGATGGCTAAATATTGTCTGGAGTCTTCAAATCTAAGTTCTCCGATGTCCCTTCTCTCAAGCTGCCTTTCAATAAGGGGCATTTCTCCCACATTGCCAAGATGACCAATGCAGAGAGGGTCTGCAGACACATAAAAATATTGTGGACTTGCCAGGTAGCTTGATCTTGTTATTCTTAGGGACACAGTTCCTCTCTATTTAAATTCCTGGGAGTTGCTGGCATGGAAAAATACATTTCATTTTGCTAAAGATATCAGGATTTGGCCTTGAATCTGCTCAGGGACTACACATACAGTACTTTCATAAGTCTGTGGGCTTTTTCTTTCGGTCTCACACCAACTCCTTGTATCTCTTCAATGACAAGGAAAAAGACAAAAATGTCAAAAAG
Organism: Chiroxiphia lanceolata; assembly: GCF_009829145.1. Taxonomy (NCBI): domain Eukaryota; kingdom Metazoa; phylum Chordata; class Aves; order Passeriformes; family Pipridae; genus Chiroxiphia; species Chiroxiphia lanceolata. The sequence goes on from NC_045640.1 coordinate 11,102,902, forward strand.
CTCTCCATGAGTGGTTTTATGCAAATTCCACAGCCTAAAAGTCTCTTCTCCCTCCATATGAAACAAGTTAAATATGAAATTTAAAAGCAAAAGGAAAAAGGAGCACTTACAAATGCCCTGTTGAGGCTCAGTCTAGTTTTATTCCTCTCTCTCATCTGCCTTTTCCAGAATGATTCCTAAGGGGAAAAAAGCACTTAAAATACACTCTTGGTGCTGACCCAAGTCCCACTGCTTCCTCATTCCTCTAATGATCAAGACAAAAACCACTTAAATGGGCTCTTTGGGACAATTCACACATCTCCTTTCTCTCATCTACCTTTATGCTCCGGGAGGTAAAGGTGCTTGAAAAGAACAGTTTTGTTGATACTTAGCTCACTTTTCCTCTCTCTGCCCTGCTTGTGCTTTCAGCTCATTGGGTTTTGTGTCTCCTCCCCCCTGACAAAGTAAATCTCACAGCATATGATATCATGCTAAAGATCTTGAACTGAATGTTACCTTATGTCTCCCACTGCATTAAGGATTGCTGAATGGAGGAGATATGGATTTTGCAATGACCCAGTAAAATAGCTGATGTGTAATTTTCTGTTTCCTCTTTATAGCAAAGATATACCAAGATATTAAAAATATTTAGATTTGCTCTGCTATGCACTTGACCACTGGCCAGGAGCAAATTCAAATTTCTGAAATTATATAAAAGCCAAGATTTTGTAAGTGCTCAGCTACAGTGATCGTGAAAGGTGAGGCAAACAGCACAATGCAGAGGCTGATCAGAGGGCTCTGGGTCTCCCTTCAGTTGCTGAAGCAAAGGCATCTGCTACTGATGAAGTGCCTTCAGGTATTTTTCATCCCCTTCAGCTGCCAGTCCAACTGAGTCTGGGACTCTATAGGTCTGCATCCCATCTGCTGGCACATTGTGTGTCCCAGATACTCTTGGGGCATTTAGGGGCGTAAGATGTTTGGGTAACCTCGCTGAGCTCTGTCCTGCTTCCATCTCTCTCTGGAGCAGCTAACTCTTCTTTTAAAGGAGAGCTCAGATAAATATGGCTAAGAAGAAATCTCACTTCCTCCTGCTGTGGTTACATGAGAAAAAGAGGAGAAGAAATCAGGAAATATCACCATACATAAATCTTTGTAGTAAAATTGGATTGTCAGCCATTGAAGGCAGAATGTGGAAGAAAAGTAAATATGTTCCATCATTTTTGTCCTTTTCATCACATTTTTTTAAGCAAAACTATTTTTAAACTTAAAAACCAGTTGCAGGCAATTTCCAATCTAATAAAAATCAGATTCAATCTAATAAAATCTAATCAATAGAGATTCCCTACATCACCTTCACAGCCTAAAAATTCCTGTTTAATCAGTTTTCACTGAAAGCAATGTTGCAGAACCATCTGTACCAAAGACAAGATGTCCATGCCAGTCTGCCCCACTGGAAGGAGACAGATCTGAAGGAAACTATCCATGGAAGGAAGAGAGTAGGTAAAAAGGGAACAATGCTGATATAGTGAGACTTCAACTATTGTGAACCCTTTCTGTGAGATATGCAATGTGCCTCTGTCATCAACACAGGACCAAGGTGGTTCCACATCAAACTGTCCTCCCTTATGGCCTCAGTCAAGGAATTAACACTGCTAGCTAGGTGGAAGGGCAGGGTTTTATTCTCCATATAACGAAACTCTAACAGAAGAATATGGGACAGCTTGCTAGAGCTCTACAGTCACATACTCTTGTTGTGTTGGTCCCCAGAGCAATCTTTGCCACCAGGTAAGATATGTAAACTGTACAGCTTAGCACAGCCACTGCATCCCAGCTTTCTATTGCTAAAACGGGCAGAACAAAACTCATTGATTTTAACAGAGCCATTTGGGGTCCTAATGAGTACATCTAGCACAGCAGCTCTGGCTCTCTACCAGCAGTGTGAATGTTAAAAATTATGCATATGTGAAGGAGGATAGTTTGTCATATATTTCTGGAAAGTAGTTTAAAAACTTGGCTTTAATAATGGGCGTGTTGACAGCAACTGGGCTTTGATGGCCGAGTCCCTCAGATATCAACTGCTCTAGCATCAGAACTATTTTGACGTCAAAACAAAACAGGCTATTTACTTTTTGAAGTTAAATTAAATCCAGAAAGTATGATGCTGTTACAGAGTTGGAGTCCTAGGCCGTTTCATCCAAATGAGCCGAGCAAGGTATAAGTTATGAACAACTCCATAAAACACAGGGGCCAGGTTTCATTCCTGTGGAAATCAAGAGCAATATCAGTTAAAAAAAGAGTATCAGGCCAGTGATGCCAGACAAGAGCAGCACTAGAGAATTTACAATTCTAGTAAATAAATGTAGAAAGAAATACATTTCAAACTTACTTCCTTTTTATTCCTCATCATTGCAAATGTAATTGTTGGCAAATAATTAATCCTTCTGATATTGGTGCAATAAAAGATGATTCTTTACAGTGAATTAAATCGGTTAAATAATGCCCTATGGTGGGCTCAGAAAGTTTCCTTGGGGATCCCCAAGTAATCCTGGGGAAAGAAAAGTACCCTGGAGAAGAAGAGCTGGGGTAGTTGTCCTACTACTTCTGTTCCCCTTCCCAAAATCATTTCCTCTTTGTCACCTGGTGGAGGTACCCATGGCAGCTGTCCCTACACTGTTTGCCTATTCCCCATACAGTTGTTCTCCCCACTTCCTCTGACAAAGCTGTCCCAGGTTACCTGTATCCTGAAGGGTTGCCACATTCCCTGGCACGTGGACCTGTGCTGGACTGCCTGCCAGGGCCCTTGGCTTCCCTGGGGTCTGTTCTTGTGACAACACACTGGACCTATGCAAGGTGATTGCTGGGCTGCCTGGTCTTCTCACTTGGCCTGATCCTGGAATACAGGCAGCTGTATCCCAGACATACTGGTGTGTAGTGGTGAACCACATCCACTGACCATATCTCCTGCAGGGGCCCATGAGGTACGGACCAGAGGAGCTCTGGACTCCAGCTGACTCCAGGAACGTGCCTGTTGTTCTGTTGTTACTCTACTTAGACAGAGTGAGTCCCCTCAGACAGCTCCTGGGATCGATTTCTCATCCTTCTCATGGGTAGAAATTTCTTATCCAAACCCGCTCCCTTTTTGAGATAGGAAAAAATTTCTCAGAGGGCTCCAAGATCCTATCTTGTATCAGCTCCCCTGGGAAATGGAGATCTTTTTCCTTGGTGAAGGTAGAGGAGGGGAACCACCTTCCAGTGAGGAAGGAGTGACCTGGTGTTCCCTTGACAGACACAGTCAATGAGGGTTTACTATCCTGGGATTTGGACTGTCCAGAATCCATCCTGCAAAGCTGTCTCTAGTACAGATCATTTGTGAATTAGTATGTGCTAAGTACATATCAACTTATGCAATAGAAGAGGTGGGCTATGTCCTTAAAGAACTAAATTTAGGAGAAAATTATAATCTTTATGCCCTTCAGAAAGGATGAAATAAGTAACTTAACAATTAGTGTAAATGTAAAGCAGTTTAACAATTAGTGTAAACTTATAAAATGTGTAGATGTATTTATGGCTTTTCTTTCAGCTCTACAGAGCATCACAATTCCCAGTGTTAGGTTCATTTGCATAGAGCATGCTTGTGTCAGCTGATAACAAAAAGTACAGGAGGAAAGTAGTTAAATGAGCAGGCAGATCAAACCCAGCTAGCGTACTCTGTGCCACCAAAAATTCACATTGCAACAGCTGCTGGAAAAGCCTTCTTCCATCTGCAGCTGTCCTGGAGCCCTTATGGTCCCTTCTGCAAGCTGCAGACCTGAACACAGTAATTTATGCTTTTTTGATCTCATACTTGGCTACTGTAGCACACGCAAGAGCTTTGGGAAAAGCACTACTCAGCTAGATTAAGAAATTCCCTTGCAAGGTTGTGCTAACCCACAAGGATTCATGACTTCAGAACTCCCCCCAGACCAAAATATTGCCTTCATAGTAGTATGCATATGCAATGCAGGACATTTTCCCTTATAGAGGAGTTTATTTCTCTTCTGTCTAAAGTAATAGAAACCAACCAGCCTAGAAACCAAAAACACTTGCATATTCAGCTAAAGGTATTTTACAAGAGTCTTCTCAGAACTAAAAACATTAGTATAAATCTTCCTAAATAAGTGCTTTTGGAAAAAGACAAAAAGAAGATACAAGGAAAAATAAAGAAATGGCCCTGACTTCACAGAAGTGCTACAGGGTGCTCGTGTAGCATCCAGCACCAAGCAGTGTGAGTACCAGCTTTATTTATTTCATATAGTGTCTGCATCAGAGTGATGGCCATTGTGGAGTCACTGGACAACAGGTAAATGACACGTTGTATGTTTTAAATTCATCATAAATGTCACTAGACCAAGGATACAGAACACTAGCATCTCCAAATGGCTCCTGCTCTTCTCCTGGGTGCCCCACTTGGTCTGTGCAGAAAGGGAATTCTCAGAAGCTTTATGCTTCTACCCTGAAATTTTCAGTCTTACCTGGGATTGCTAAATGCTAATAATACATGAAAACTACCAATTGAGTAATAGAGCCCTGATTCCTTTAAGAAGTGAATATGGCTGCCTGCAAGCACAGAAGACCTGGTGGAACCAGTTGCGGGTATAAAGGCTCTTGGCTGGTACGTGATGCAAGAATAGGCCCTGTAGCTCTTTCATTAGTCCTCTCACATAATCTGTAAAGCTTCCAGTAACCTTTATGGGTTGCATTTTTAAACTTTCACAGAGTTTCACCTTAAGGAAACCCAGACTCTTACTCTTGTGATAAATAAATACTCGTTCTCTCTGTAAGCACAAGAGAAAACTGCACATGCCAGTATTTTATAAACATACCATGAAAACCTGTTTGGTACATTAGAGCAGGGAAGTTAAATTTCACAATATTCAGTCCCAATTGCAGAATAACAAAAGATGATAGTTGAACAAAAATGCTATTGTTTCACTGGGAAGCAATTAGGCTGGCGATGGCAGGCCTCAAATGAGAATATAGCTCCTCAGTGAGCTATAAGTACCTGCTATTTGCCAAAATTGCCATTATAATAAGAACACTGTCATGATTGAAAACCCTAATTACCTAGGATTTGGAGGTTTGTGGAAACTATTGTGCTTTTAAAGGGCTAACTACACTGTTAATACAGGTTTTACATTGGAACTACATTGAAACATCCCACAAGTTTTATATGATGTTGTATTATTATTGCTTAAGATGTGAAGTGTTGGGGCTTTTTTTATAAAGTCTTGATCATAATGGAATAATTTTTCTGGCTGAATTGGACGCACATTGCACTGTTTTCTTTCTCTTCCAAGGGCCATATGCTTTCACACTGAGAACAAATTTCTGCCTTTAGATGGGACTGTTCATGAATAAAAATGAAGTGTTGGAGAAAGAAAAAGGAATGTGGCTATGATTAAACCATGTTTATGTCCACAGTAGACAGATGAAAGCAATAACGCAAAGCTGTTATTCTAGTAATTATAAAAACAGAATTCATAATGATTTAAAGGCTAACTTAATAAGAAGTATACGGGCAACGTGCTCTGGAGAAGGCTTCAATGAAAGAATCAAAACCTGAGACTGACATTCAGTTTTGTGAAATTGTTTGAAAGAAGGCTTTTATTTTGTGACATTCAGGGACCTAAAACTGTGATTGATATGAGTACTTGTCACACTCATAGCTCTGGTACTTGAACACTCAGTTTGTGATTTGAATTCAATTCCCTGTGTTGTCTTGGGTGAATAAAATAGTTGTGTTATTTACACACTTAGAGATGGAGAAAGGCTCGTAGGGTTCAAGAGTGCTAAATGGTCCTGAATATAGAATAAATAATATGCCCATAACCCATCAGATTACAGTGCAATGTTAACACAGGCAGTTAGGCAGGCACAGCAAAAAATAGGACTGAAGAGGTGAATGGTGTGTTTCAAAAAGTTCCAAAAACTTTTAGTAGCTGTTTACCAGTTTTAGTAGAATGAAAAAGGTAAACTACCTAAGAGAAGAAACATCTTTCCTCTCAAGGGACTTACAAAAAGACTTTTTTTCTTTATTTGGGAAGCTCTATAAAGTGTTGAAAATGTAGCTTTTTGAAAAAAGCTTCTTATTTCTTAACTTAACAGAAAATCAACATGGCAATCCTTGTTGTGAGAGTTGTCCTTGGGATGTCTAGAGGTTGCTTGAAATTTAATGACAAGGCTGAGCAGAAAGGAGACATGGAAAGTGGGATGAGTGGGAAATGAGAAGAAAATCTGCTGCAGAAATGAGGGTAATGTTGTGCATGAATTTGTGAAGGCTGATGTGGGGAGAATGAGAGGAGGAGGAGGAGGAGGAGGAGGCTGACACCAGTTGAATGCATGCAGTCTCTTGTACCTGGATCTCAGTGGATTTATACTCCTGTAATTCAATTGGAAAAGAAACTATGCTTTTTGAGGGAGGCTTTGGTAGGCACTGGCACAATTTTATGAGGGTCATAGTGAAGTCATCACTAACAGAGATTTCTAAATCAAAACTGAATGCCTTTTTTTAAAATGAGGCACTTGTTTTTTGTGGAGTTCCTGGGTTCGGTGCATGGATCAGTAGATGGGTTACCATGGTTCGTGTCATGGGAAAGACTGGACTGAATTATCACAGACTTTCTTTCTGGCTTTAGATTTCCATTGCTGAATGTAAGAAAGCTGCCAGCTCCTGAAGTTCTCTATTTGGGTATTCAAAGAGTGAACTAGTAAAAACTATTTCTAACAAATGAAAATATGAACTAAAGAGCTGAAAAAGTAAGTCATGAGAAGTCAAAATAAAATTATTCTAGGATTTTGACTTTTGTATCCCTTCACAGTCATACCGAGAGAATAACATTAAGGGCTACTATAAATCTTCTGATAAAGTTCATTAATATTCTCCACTGCTGGATAGCACTTTAAATATGTACAACATTAGCTACAAGAAAGTACATAATCAGTTCTCTCCTGTGGATTTATACCTGCGTAACTTTGAAAATGCAGTTTGGTCATATTCAGTATTAAAACCGCTGGACGTTATATGCGAAAGGTCAAAACTCTGCCTTAATAATATGCGCTAAACCGCTTCCTCAGCTCAATAACTTCACCTTCTAATTTTAGTAATTAATTGTTCATTAATAACACATTACGACTATATTAACTTTTTATTGTTAGCGTTGCTTAGTAGTAAAATAATTAAAAATTGATAGCTTTATTCATAGTTTTATTTATTAAATTTTAATTATGTATTTTTAAAAATAATTTTTGAGTGTAGATAGGAATAACATTTCCTTAGACTGAAGGCTCTGAAGGATTGACCTTCTTCCTGGTCTCCAGAAACTGAAGGAATCTGCTTTTTTGCCACAGGAAGGAATATCTTTTCTGTGGCAGTTAGATTAGACCAGGGAAGTTTTTTTAGGGAACGATCGGACACACGGTTGAGTACTGATGTCTACAACAATGGGTCTTTTGTGAGTAGCACTGAGGAGTTTGAGTATCTGTTACTTGAAGCGTTCACAGGGAAAGACTGCGAAAATTGAAAATTGCACGATTTTTACGCTATTCAGCAGAAGACACGGAAGACAAACAAAAGAAGTACTGAACAGAAGACTCATATTGTACCATATTGAAGGCTTCCTGTACAACATAAAGCCTTGTGGAATAGGAAGGACCATTAGTAAGTCAAGCACTTTTTAAGATGGTGTGGACCTGAAAAGAAAATGTAGTAATAGGCTTGTGTACAAATGTGTGTGGACATCCACATAGCACAACAGAGATTGAAGAGAATGATACTCTATAGAATAAGAACAGTATAGGCCATTAATTTTTAAGATAATAAGGAGAGGAACATTTATTTTTCATATTAGAAAGCAGAAAAAATTGGGCATTACTTTGTAAGGGACAGTGTAGTTTTCTCCTTCGTGTTCCCTTTTGCACTCAGCCTGTGCTCTCCACTGCCAGCTTCTGCCAGCTTGGCCCTATAGTCCTGCTGAGCTCTGTAGGAAGGACAGATGAGGGAAGCACAACTCTGAAACATCTTTTACACGGTAGCAAAAAAAGATCTCCAGAACCCAAGCAAGTAGCTCACAGAGAAACTTGTTCTGTGTTGTTTCAATTGTCACTGGATACCTCTGCTGCGTCACATGCTGTGCTGGTGGTCACTATCAAGATAGACCATCAATGGGGTTCTAGGAAGGTTCATAAAGGTTCAGCAGAGATGTGCCTCACTGTCCCCAAGGTATAAGCCATCCCGGGAAGAGGAAATTTCTCTACTTCTTTAGCTGTCAGTAAAATAGATTTCTAACTACATGTTTAGCTGAATGGTGAAGAAAATACAAAAAAACCCCCCAAATCTACTCTAAACTGGGTCAGAGTAGGATATAGAGCAGAACAGTGTATGGCAGTTCAAATATGGGCTTCAAATGCAGAAAAAAAGTTATAGATTAGGGGCACCTGACACACCTCAAGGATGTCTCCAAAGAGCCCTTTCACAGCTGTGAGAACTGAGAAGCTTTGCAATGATAAAAATCTGACTACCCAGAAATCGCTGGCCCCAAATTCCCACCCAGCAGCTGTGATGTTGAACTTGGCTTCTGCTGAGCTGGGCTAGGGAATTTTTCAGAAAGACACATCATCTGAATTTTAAGAACATCGCAGAAGTAGCCATAATCAGAAAAAAAGTTTTAGTTTTAGACAATAAGGTTATTTCAATGAGGCCATGTATGTACTCTTTTTTTTGTAATGTTACTTTTCTGTGAGCTAACAACTTCCATATACCAAATACTGCTATAGAGATGAAATTAAATGGAGTCATGAGGAAAAAGAATGAGGGATTTCCTGAACTAAGCAGAAACAGGCTAAAACAGTGCCAAGTGTGTTTTCTTAGGAATTTTTCACCATGTTATACTGAGCACTGTCTACAAGTAATGTCAAGTGAGCTATTTTCCTGGTAAGTAACATGCTGGATTGGAACCATGGGTTCAATAATTGCTTGTACCTCTTGATGATGAAACATCTTGGCTTTCTTTGAAAAGAAATTTGGCTTTCTGCTGCATGGAGAAAACCAGAGGTTCCTGAACTTCAGTGTCTGAGGTAGAAACCTAGGAATATTAAAAGCTTGTCTGAGAGCCTCAGTCGCTCCTGATTGTGTCTGTCTCCCACTTCTGCCCGGGGGAGAGTGGCAGATGGGAGAGACCAGGGAACAAACTGCCAGAAAATATCTTACCAGTGCCAGTGATGTAGAAAAGAAAGATGGAGGAAATGACTGATCAGTGTAGTCGAAAGGAGCCAAGTAGGTGGTGTAACTGTGGCATTACACAACTGACACTTAATCTGGAAGTCCCAGGAGGACTCTACATGGTTGGCAGTTTGTTGTTTGACATGGTGAAGTGTTGCAAGGTGGTATTCGGGCAATACTGATCTCTGAAGAAAAAAGAAAAGATAACAACAAATACCTTTAATAGCTTGAAAAATAAAAGCTAAATCCCGTTGTCATTAAGTTTAGAAAAAAGTCCTTGGAAGTAGCCAAATTGGACCAGTATGACTAACAGTGCTAACAACAGCAATATGAGTATAAACCAGCTTTTCAGAGGTCAATAAAATTTTCAAAGTCTCTATTCAATGACTGTGCGCATTATGTGTGGCACAGCAAAATGGTGAGGGTCTATTAACCAGGGCTTAACTAATACTAAATAACAATGACATTCACAGGACTACATCATGAATTTATTATGATATGGGCTATTACAAAGAATACAAAATGAAACAGTAATGAAGGGACGTATAACCCTTTATTCTAATTTTTTTACATGTACAAGTACTTTTTCTGGAGATCAGCTTCTGCATGGCAGAACAATGTGTTGTGTGGATGAATCTCTTTTAAAAGAACCCTTGAAAAACAGATGACAAGCAATTGTCCTCCCAACAGTGCACACATTTCGGTTTGAGTTTCAGAAACAAGCTGAGGGATTTTCTTAGTTTCTGCTTAGAAATGACAGCTGCATGCAGAACAGCCCAAGCAGCATGATGAGTTTATATAACATCCTGGAAATGCAAGATCTCTATGATAGCATCATGCAGGGAATTTGGATCTTTCCATTTTAAAAACTAAAAATCTCACACCAGCTTAACGTAGAGTGTGATCCTGCATCTCACAAAAGTCATCGCATTCCCTTTCTCTCTATACAAGGAACCTTAGATTAGGCCATGTATAGAGATGTGAAAAGTGAAATCCAAAGGGCCAGGTTTGGGATTTCAATACCTGGAAGTAGGTGTTCAGGTCTAGTTAGATTATTATGCGCGTAGGTCCCTTGCAGAGTGGAACTTGGTCTGGGCTGGGCTGACATGACAGGTGCCAGCTCAGTAGGAGCAGAACATGCATGCTTTCTGTTGTGACTTACCCTGCCACCACACAGGAGAGTAGCCATGGGTGAGAAACCAAAAAATTTATCCAAAATCCAGTGATGTAGTGAAAAAGCCTTTATTTCACATTCTTTTGGAGTCCTCAGGTCCAGGTTTTCTATCGCCAGCACCTCTCTGAGTTGAGACCGGTCAACTGTTCTCAGTGCACTCGCTACCATGGGAAGGAGTTGAAGACATCAAGTACAGATTGGAATAGTGGTGTGATCTGGGAATGGAAATCATGGCACAAGATCTTGGGGCACTCCCTCACCACTAGCCAGGGTTACAGGCTGAATCACCACAGAGAATGAAAGAAATAAGGAGAAATTTCAGAATCTGGATGTACTGTGTTCCACTCCATTCTGAGGAGGTCCCGAGGCAACCTGAGACTACCTGAAATTTTTTGTATAATCAATATTTTTTTAATTAAAGACAGAAACAGTCTCTAAGTATGTTCACCTTCTCAGTTGTTTAAAAAAACCTCTACAAAATCCCAACCCAGAATCTAGAAACTAAAGTCCCAGTGAGTAGAGGGAACTGTTTTTTATTCCATTCATCTTCTCAGCTAATCAAAAAGACAAGGGTAGCAGAAAGAAGCTTAAAGGCATGAGGGTTCTTTCTTTGCTTTGTCCGAATTACAATTGTATGACAACCGACAGAAAGAGATGAAAGTCTCTGAGATTGAGAGGCACAAAATGTTCTCCAGGATAGAGCCACGGTTTGTAAATGGGAGAGGAGAAAAGTATCAGTGCAACCAAACTTTAGATCTGCCATAGGTGATACTCAAAAAGACAAAGGAAATCATTAAAATAAGAAACATATTTGATAACTAGAGAACAGATGTGGTCATTATCTTCAAAGACCATAAAATTCTAGGAAAAAAAAGAAGAGGGAAGAATTTGAATTCAGAATTAATGTATAAAAGACGACAGGCATATTATGTGGATGGATGAAGGAAGGGTAGCAGTGGACGGAGAGATGGAAATAAAAACAGTATGCATATCTATAAATATTTCTTTCCCGGTTCATCCATCATGGCTGTCAGTGATCACGCAGCCTTGACAGGCAACAGATTAGGCTCTGCTACAGGAAGAGAAGAATCCTTTAGTTAAATGCTCTTCTTACCACTGCTATAGCTACAGCCCCATCCATTCTAACTCGGAATATGTTCAGTCTTCTAGACAAGAATGAAAATATACTCCTGTGATCCAATTACTATGAATTTTAAGGTGATCAGCCCCCTAAGAATATAAGTTGGAGCAGACCATAAAACTGTCAGGTGGTCTTTGTATTACATGCTATGAAACAAATACACAACTGCCTCATTTGCTCTTTGAAATTTGCTCTCTGAATACAGCCCTTCTAGGAGGAAAACACACTTAATGCAGACTTGAAAAACTAGATACACAAAGAGCTGTCACCAAACAGACTTCCATAGGAGAACATCTTGTGTCCAAGTAGCAGGGAGGACAGAGCTCCTCAAGCCATTTTTCATTGGACACCAGGTGCTACTGCACTTCCTACAAAAGCCTCATGTTGAAAATGTGTGCAAGAAATGGGAGAGGAACACTTTTCAGTCAAGGATCAGATGCAGGTGCCTGGAGCTTTGCAGGTGCCCAGAACTGCCAAGTTAAGCCTTTGGTAAATGTCAGCTGGTCAGCTTGACCAGCACAGGTAGGCAGTATCCATTCATATCCTACTTGATGATGTGTTGGTTATTCTACAGAGTAGACGTTACCGGATGGCAAAACTGCATTAAGCTGTTTTTCCTCAGTAGCACAACCACAGAACTTATTTTTCTTTTTTATCCCCTTGAAAAAAAAGCTACAACAAGAATTGGTGGTTGCTTAGGTGAATACTACAATGGCAGGAAGGGAAGTCTTGCAAAGTGCTATGACATTTCCTGACTGCTTTATTAATTCCAAGTTAAGCACACGCTTAAGTGCTTCACAGAAGTGGGGTCAATGGCACTGACAATTTGCAACACTGAACCCTGTGGCAGTGATGCAGAAAGGTTGAGGCACAAGAATTTTTTTTCCCCCTTAAGCTGTGGGGAGTTGCATGCTAGCAATGGCTGCATTCTAGACTCATGGCAGTCCCTCCTCCATCAGTGCTTCTGCTTGGTGGAAAGGATCACTGTTCTGCAGGATGTGTTGTTTTTTGGATTACTTGCAAAACAGAGGTCGTGACCATGTCTGGTCATTAAGAATCCCCAGGCGCTCTTTGCTAGCAGAGCGACAACTTTAGTACCCTGGCCGAAGTCCAAGAAAGGATATAAATTCTACCTAGTCTACCTTAAATCCCCTTAGTATTTGTTACACACTCTATTCCTTGCTTCTTGGTCTCAGAATGAGATTTAGAATTGCTGTTACAAAATGGCTACACCAGAAGTGCCTACTCTGTGGCTCCAGCATCTGCAGAGCCTTCTGGGTTAACTGCATTGTACAGCCAGCAGGCATCACTGAATTAATTGATTAATTGGTTTATTACTGGATGTTCATATTCTTCACTCTTCACACTTTATGGTGAATGTTGAGTAATTTCCTTTGTTTGTTTCCAAGGGATTTATTAAAATACACTCAAGAATATGCCACTAAGGAGAGAGGGAGGGAAGAGATCCTCCCCAGCTATAAGCTATTCTGACTGGTACCAATGTAGCATATAATTGAATTTTATTTCCGTACAGTCCAGCCAAATGTAACCATCTATAAAAAATAAGATCATCTCTTAAGACTTTAGATTGTTCTTGAATGTAAAAGAATTTATTTCTCATAGATAGGTTTCAAACTGGGAGGAATATTATTGCTAAATTTTATTTTAATAGCTAGTTTGTTGTTTCTGTTTCTGAAGCCATCATAAAGCATCCATAAAGTGGTATTTCTCTTGCATTTTACATGACTCCAGGGCTTGCTGTTCTCGCCTGTCAGGTCTTTTCAAATCACTTAACGTTTACTGGAACAATTCTACACTGCAAGATTTGCTGCTCATCCAGCGTGGTGTTTGTATCACAGCTGCTACACCATTGCCATCTCAATAAGAGGAAGCGTTTCTCACCACTTTGCTAGTATACAGCAGCATGAAAATAATAATTTCCTTTGGAAAAAAATCCACAAACCTTTCATCTGGAAAAAATCAAGCAAGGAGTAATCTTGGTTTTATTTAGAAATGTTTGTGGTTGTTAAGGTAAACTTACAACCCATAGTTAATTTAATAAAAACATGACAGAATTTTCCTGGGCTGTGATATTGTTGTACTTTTTTTTTTTTTTTCAGGAGCAGATTAGAATATTCAGACATACTGAATAATGAAAGAGGTGAGTATTAAGGACATATAATGGAAAGATTTCAGTGTCATGCCTGGTAGGGCATTATCTAACTCATTATAAATAGTGAACAAAATATATAGAGAGTGTTCTCTACTGTCATTCAATCATAAAAGTAATTCTGGCTTATTGACATAAAATTTATTTTGTTGTTCCTAGTTCATGGACAATTTACAGGCACTACAATATGCACAAACAAGACAAAAAGACAATATCTCATTTGTGTCTTACAAAAAACCAGTATAAGGGCAGTCACATTTTCAGACTTCATAGTAGAAGGTGGTATTTTATTCATTAGCTTCTTCATTGGAAGATAATAGTTCTTACAACCCCACAGGCTAACCATCTTTACTCACAGAGAGTAACATTTCAATCCCAGACTCATCTCTCTTAATTCAATGAAGCAAGTTAAGGTTATTTTCTTCTTCATTTTGTACTACTAATAAATATCCTTTTTTAGTATTATGAATTATAGATAAGACACAGGATTTGCATAATTCCCTTTACTTACCTGAAGATCCACACAGGGAAACCATTGAAAACCATAATCCTGGTAGCACTTGAAAACCATATTCGTCCCTGATACTTTTCACTGTGACTCCCAAGATGTAACATAATAAAGAAGGTATTCAGTAAAATGTGTGTTAATGTCACAGCTCAGAAGAGATAAAATTAATATAGGGAAACCTTATCCAAGATTCCCTTTCTCATTCCACTTGTATTCACCTCACTGTATATTTAATTTGAAGTGCAGATCTAATTAAAAGTTAATGCATCATTAAAGTGATTTGTAATAAGTATATTCAACTCCATGTGAGCATGATATGTTCATTATCAAGTCCAGACTATAACTGGGGTCCTTCATAATGAAGAAAATCATTATTCATAACAGCTATATTTCTGGTGACATTTATTCCATACATAAATGTGATCTAAATGTTTTATCTTTTAAATAACTTTAACATGTATGGAGACTTGCTGCTGAATAATTTTTTCTTGGATGGTATCTGTTGTTAAGAGGAGTATTCCTTTAAGTGGGCTCGACTGTGTTTTTTCAAGAGAAGAAAATAAGCCTTCTACAGAATTAATGAAGCTGGCTTTTTAGCCTACGGTAAAAAGCTGGCTAATGAAGTAATTCAGAGTGACAGCCCATGATCTGAATTATATGAATTATTGCTTATTAATGGGATTAATTGCTTCTCATGCTATAATACAAAATTTATGCACTTGTCCAAAATCTAGGTCTATAATCTGAAACAGAAAGAGGAAAGAAAGGCTGTATTAATTATATGTCATGTCCATATCTCTGAATATCCATAATCAACAGAGACTGACTGTAGGTAGTTTTATTAAGAAATGACATGCAGTGAAAACTATAAAATGGGGATTAGAAAGGTAATGTTATGTTCTGTTCAGCTGAGGCATCATATCAGATTGCATTACTTTGCTAAGGACTTCCACTAGGTTTATGTTCTCTTTCAATATATAATAAGAGAAAATTTATCTCTTCACACGTAGCATAATTCTATATTAAGAGTATAGATGTATCTGAGGAATAGCTAGAAAAAGAAAACATTGAAGATAGAGAAAAACAAGCTCAAAATAAAATCATATTCAACGCAGACATTTTCATTTATTAAACATGTAGTTTTCTTTGTATTATTGATATTATTTGCATTGTACATGTGCACTGAGGACTTCATCTGAACTAAAAGCCTGACTGCATTGTGCCTTGACCAGACATAGCAGGAAAATGGGCTCTTATGCCCAGATATCTTGTGATGGAGAGGAGGAGTGAGGAAAATTAGACATGTGAGTTTTCATCATTCAGAAATGCCATGTGAGCTGAATCTGTTTTACTTGATTCTATGTCTACCAAAGATATTTGTATTCATGTAGTCTTACTTGCCATTGCATCTGGGAGCTATGTTTAAAGATATTTGAGGATCTGATCCTATATCATATCAAATCCATGTCTCTCAGTTATCAGGAAAGTCACAATCAGCTAAAATATCTGAGCCTTTACACAGAAAATTGGGAAATCTCTTCAGACTGAAGAAGCAACCAAACCTGCTCTCCCACACCCTGGCTTTGTGCTATCACCACTGTTTTACATAGTATATACCTACAAATCAAAGCACTGCTTCAAAATAGGATATTGCTTCTTTTGCTAAAGGCAACTTTACAACAGTGTCTGTCATAGAATCCTAGAATAAATTCTGATGGAATGGACCTTCTACCCCTCTGCCATGGGAAGGGACATCTTCCACTAGACTGTGTTGCTCAGGGCCTGGTCCAACTTGGTCCTGAGCACTTCCATTGTTGGCTTGGACCCTGATTGTTCACAGGAACATCTAGAGCATTGAGATCTTTCTACCACTTCCCCAGAGATGCTGGGACCATCCATATTACTTCAGTAATTCTGTGAATTTTTCTAATTCCAGTATTATTGCCTGTAACTTGGAGACCACACCAGTAGTGTCAATGGTAATGATATTTTTTAGATATGATTCTGAGGTCTTAAACAACATTTGAACTTGTACTACAATTCAGCTTCAAAACAAATACACTGGGGATCATAATTTTCTAATTTTCTTTGACTGCTTTTTCCAGTCCCTGACTCCAAAATCAGTGGGTAGTCCTGGCCACAGAAACCCAGAAGGAGAGGTGGCAATTGCCTTACAGCTTCGCTGGCGCACATCTTAGGTCAGACTAGATCAGCTCTGTCATTAATCAGTGCCACTCCCCTCCCCCTCTCCTTTTTTCTTTATTTTTTTTTCGTGCTTTTTAAATACCAGTATTGAAGACTCATTTTGCTTGGCACTGTACAAATAACATTAATGAGCCATTTTAATTTGCAAAGAATTTTCTGCATAACTACAACAGACACAAAATCCAAACAGGAACAATAACATACAGGAGTGATGGTCCACACGCATCTTAGAAGTTGTACAGCTGTGATTAAAGGGGGAATTTTTTACTCTGTATTTTATATTCACTATTTACATTGCGTATCCCATAGAAAGGTAGCAATTGGGAAGAATAAATATCTAACATGATAGGCAAAAATAAAGTGTTCTGAGGTAAAGGTGGTGGGAAATTTGGAGAGGAACAGAGGTCATCAGAAGAAACAACGTAAGTATAAATAATGGTTAAGTAAAAGAATAGTTCATCTCCTTGGATGGGTAATTTTCTGTGTAGGTAAATGACAAAAGTCCTTTTCCTTACATATGCTTCCTTCTTATTCTTTAGGAAGGCTCTATTACCTTCTTGGAAGTATTCCTACAGCACATGCTGGGAGCTTCTCTGGGGAAAACCCGGTGTAGCTCTGGAGCTGCAGTCCTTCTCAAGGGCAATGAATATGTCAGGGTATGATAGCTCTCCTGCATTTTTCAGATTTTAATATATCCGCAGGGTTTTGAAAGCAGTTTCTTTCTATTTTAAATTTCAGAAATATTATTTAAAGACAAAAGAAGCTATTTTTTTGATGTTAAACTTATGGAAGAGTTTTGATTTTTTTTTCTGATGGATCAAAACGCTATCTTTTTCTTTCTTTCTTATTCTTAAAATACTTAGGCAACTTAAAAAGTAATTGCAGCACAGAGCTACATTTATATATATGTGTAAAGTATTAGATGCATATGTTGTTTATTTTATTCATATCTGTTAGATATATTATATATGTACTAGAAATACGTAGATATTAGATATATGTATGTTGTTTCTAGATTTTCTGTTCAGGTTCTTGTGACTGTTCCAAGCACCCCTTTGCCTGTGTAGCTAGCTGGCAAAGTGCACGAAAAGGCAGTTTTTAGCTCCTCACTTAATTTCATTTCTACCAGACACTTGCCTCTTTTTCAGGTCCTTCCTGCTGTTTCAGTTCTATGCGGGACTGAGACACACCACCGGCGCCAACGCACTTCCTCAGCAGCCAGTGGCTGGCAGCAGGAAGGGACTGTGCTAGTTGGGGTGCCTCAGCAAGGCACAGAGGTGGGCTCTAGAGCTCTGCAGCTTTGCTCTATAGCTTACAGGTGAATAAATATTTCTGGGAAAAACCTTGTGAGCACAGTAAAGGAGTCGGAGAATGGGGGGGAGTGTAAAAAAAGTGTCATAGCCGTTGACTGTAATTAGTAATATAATTGACTCTGCACCAAAGATATTTAGTTCATATTTCACATTCTATTTTCAATTTTTACTTTCCCTGCTTCCCTTGTTGCCTGGTATTAAGCACTAGAAAAAAAATATGCTCCTGGGATTAGGTACATTTTATATATCTACCTGCCTTTAAAAATCATACCATTTGACATAATAAAAGGTTTCATACTGTTGATGTGAACATTTCAGAAAAGGAACATTTTTCAGTTTTAGTAGTCAAAAAGAATTAGTTTCAAAGCTTAGGCCACTGTGAAAATCCTCAGCTGACTACACTACTACTATTTCCATGAAATAATTTTATTGCTAACACAGAGTTTTCATTGTCTAGGTAGAGGTGACATGGCCCAGTGCTGTGGACTGTTTAGCTATGAATTAAATAAATACAGGCAAACAGCCTTCTTTCCACAAACTGGCTTAGATTCCCATCCAAACTTGGTTTTGGGGACTAGAGTGATTTTGATCAACCTTGGGCTTGTGAACTGCACACCAAAAGTCTTTACCCAGCAGCCAGCCAGGCGAATGCAACACATGCTGTCTGCACTGAGAGGAAATGTTGGGAATGGCTCACTGGCAAGAGAAGATGCATGCTTTTGAGTAGTGTCAAGTCTCCATTGGGAAACATCATTGAACTGGGCCTGAAACTGCCGGGACGTGCCACTGGTGTTGCCAACAGCCTCATGCATTCCTGCAGAAGTTCTTGTTTACCCATCATCTCATGCCAACGCAGCTCCACTTCCATAGGATCTGCATTCATGCCACATGTTTTCCAGCCACTTTGAACTTGAATTTAGAAGTGAAGAACATTTTCCTTGAAGAGTAGCTGTAAAGAAAAAGAAATATTCACACATTCTCATTGTTCTGGCTTGGGTTCCCCAAGAGACCTTTCAAAGCAGTCTTCCAATTATCCTTCAATTAATGGGTCAAATCTTTCAATCAGCAGTAGTAAGAGAAACTCCCAGTATTACATATTAATGCTATGCTTGTTCCCACCAGCTGAAGATCCAAATACTGTCATGTGAGCATCAGGAAGGTGCCAGAAACCCAACTTGCATCTTACCCTTTAGCATATGATTATACGTGGAAAAGGCTCCACTTTTTGTGGAATGCTTCCAGAGGGTCGTGTTGAAAATTTGATTCACCTTGAAGAGAAGCTAGAAAACATAATTCCAACACAGCTTCCTTTAAGAAAAAGACATCAGGCTGAGTTACTTAGTTCGGTAGAACAATCTGTAACAATGCCATAATTAAAGTTTTATAAAAATGTGTTCCTTTAAACACAGGCTTATATCTGACTTCCAGAGAGCAATTATAGTAACTATAATGTGACTCTTGTGGTAAAAAGTGACATGCACAATGCAGTGAGGCTTTTGAATTTTTAAATTAGTAAGAGCAGCCACTGAGAATAGACTTCAAATTTCACCAAGGCACAAGAAGTCTGAAAACATCTTATACTCTAGTTAATGTTTCGCTTTGCATTGATTCCTAAGCCTTAGTCCACCGCTGCAAAGAAGCTGCCACAGGCTTAAAATATGGCAATTGTTCCCAGGCCGCATCATTTTCCTCAGCTTTCTTTATGTTACTGCGGAAAAAGTTAGCCCTGGTAAAATATAATCCTTCATTAAGCAGTAATCTAATATAATTTGCTTTTTAAGAAGTTGGTTAAATATCTAGAAGAAAAAACAGTATGTAAATAAACTTCTAAATGAATTTGCTTTACCCCATACATTCTCTGTGTTTTGCTAAAATGAAAGCTGAACTCATATGATGATGTGACTAAAATTGTTAAAGAATGAGGATGGAAAACAGAAACAAATTTCTCTTCTGTGATAACATAAAAAAAAAAGAAATTTTTGTTTAGTCTATCAGGAAACACAAATAGTTACTCTTGCCAACAATTCGATAACACAGAGGAAATTTCAGCTATGAGGTAAATGAAAAATTGAAAAGCTGTGTGAACTAAGTCCCAAGACTAATGGAAAAAAACCTCCTATATGTTCAATAAAATTATCCAAACAGTAAAAGAAGCAATATTTTTTACATACTTTCATTATTATAAATTATTCACACAGGAGTATTTTTTTCAAAGAATTCTGAAAACAAGTGCAGCAGCTTTGAAAAGATGTTTCTCTTGTTTGTAGGCCAGTGGATAGCTTCATGACTTGAGTTTGGCACGTATATTTATAAAGCCCTCTAAGTTTTTAATTTGCTTTTTGGGGGTTTGGTGTTTAGGATACAAGTAAAACTATTGTACTCATGGAGAAAATCCAGTTATAACGATATTATGCCAAAAACTGCAACTTTAGAAAAATAGGGCATTTGTGCCTTAGGAGGTCTGGGTTCAGTTTCTGGTTACATGGCAATTAGCAGGATGGGACTGGTTAAGGCACATAGGGTGACTTTTTAAATAATGATGTCAGAAATAGGTTGTCCAAATTTCACTGGCAGCCAACATTTGGACATTTGAGTTACAATTCATATCAGGTTTATATGAGTTGGGAAAGTCAATGTCTAAGTCTTAAAACTAAGCAATAGGTGGGAATTAAGTAATGTGGTTGTGTTCTGCATGTGATGGCTGGCTTTGCCTTCAGAGCTCTTCCTGGCAGCAACCTGAGGCTTGGCTCCAGCACCTTGTTTTGGGAATTTGGGGCACCTGAAAGTGCACGTGGATATCTGTGGCATCACGGTCCTTTGTTGGAAATTGAACATTCTGGGTAAATTCTTTAAAGTATATTGATGGAAAATGGGCTGTTTCATGAAGAGAATCTACTCGAGGTCTTGCTCTTGTATTCAGCTCCCTAGCCCACGATTCCAGGCCATATGGGAACAAAACAAATGCAGTCCAGGAGCTTGAGTTCTCTGAAGAAGCAAAGATTTTTGTAGATGGTGGATTTTTTGTTCATTGACTTGGTTATTTACCCATTTCCACAAAATTCCAGAAGTGTGTGGTCTGGCTGGCTGGTCTCAAAGATCACAGGAAATGGCAGCACCCTCTTTCACCCCTTGAGAAGCTCACTAGCCAGCCAACTCCATGGCTTACAGCCTCTCTGAACATACTCAACAACCTAAGAAAACTCTTTAGGGTTTTCAATACAATTTAGAGTAGGAAACTTAAAAATCAAAATACTTTATTCACAAGAAAACCTCCCCTCTAATCACCACTGAGCATGCTGAGGTCTTTTAGAAGCCCTCTGTTTCTTATAGTGCAAAACAATTGAATTTTCTTAGAAAAACTCCATCTTCCATCAATTAAAAATTATAAATAATGAGTCTTTTGAAAATTTTACTCCTTTTTTCTCTCTCATAACTCTGTCCATAAGTATTGTACTTCCTTGCCTTTCTCGTGAGGCAAATTCTCTCTTTCTCTCTCTCTTTTTTTCCCTGAATGTATTGAAAAAATTAATTAAATGGCAGAGTCTTTGAGACCAAAATAAATGTCTTCTATGCCTCGGTTGGAACTGTGCTTGCTCTAATTATTTATTTTAAAATAGCAGCCTTATTTCTGGCAAAATGATGCTTAACCAGCTCCTTGTGGTACAAAGAAAAAAAATTAGCAGTTCTGATTAGCAATTAAGCAAGCTCTCAGCTTCCAGTGAATAGGTATTAGCACAACTATGCCTCATGTTTTATCCATGCCTACACACTTGCACACAAACTCTTTCTCTTCCAGAAAACACACAACCATGGTGTAAAATAGAATCTCCTGCTTCAGGCAACATTATGACAACTTGTTTTCCTCCTAATGCTCACTCAGGAGTTTTAGGGTATTGACAGTAATGTTAAAAGTTTCTTATCTACCATTTCCAGCATTTTTTCAACAGCATGATGAAATTCAACAAGTCGTTTCATGTGGAGGAGTATACTTGGTAGGTATATGCTTCAAGTGGCATTTTGTTTGTGCACCTATAATGCAGGGGTTTGTAAAGATATTCACAAGAGGGTCTGGATAAGCAGAGTATTAGCATCACGGTTGGCCTAGCAAAATTTCCACCCCTGTTAGTGGACCTTCTACCCAAGTATGCTAAAAATTTAGGGCCATGGGTTGCTCCACGGCAAGGAGGAAATCAGTTTTATGCTAAGAAGCAGATTTTTGCCGAAACCCTGTGCATGTTTCCGACATGCTTCCCAGTAAGCTGGGACACGTATAAACCACGTCACAATCTGCACATGCTTGGGAGAGACTGCTGTCCTTTCCATAGCCACACAAGAGAAAAATCCTATTTGACTGTGTAGGGAAGCAATAGTCACAGAAAGCATGACATTAAGGCTACACCCAGTGCCAAGCACAGGTTAAAGGCACAAACCCAAGATTTCTCTGTGACCCCCAAAGTACCTTTCTAGGAGTTTCAGCACAGTCTCTTGATATCTGGAGTTCACAGTAGTAGTTCCCAAGTTCCCAAAGTGGTGTCTGTGGCAAAGGAAATACCTAAGAAATACCATCCTTGCCCTGTCAGTGTCTCAGAATAAACAGGGATAGCTGCTTAAGCCACAGTACTGCTTCTTTAAGAACCTGATTTCAACTAATCTGGTTTTAGGCCACCTGGCAGTATCAGCCTGGGTTCATTCATTCCAGCCCCACTAAGCCTGCCTTTCAGCAGTTGCCTTTCGAACCTGCAAATTGGCCTGAATTAATTTGAGCAGGAAGTTAATGCTGAGGGAAGAGCTACTCTTCTTTGAGTTCTTTAAAATAAGCTGTCTCTGACCCCTAATAAAGCAGAACTCTTTAGAGCTGATAAAACGAGCAATCACCACCAGAACATCCTTCCTGTTCTTCCATCCCCCAGCCAAGACAGGGAATCAATACAAATACAGTTCACAAGGTAACTTTATGTGTTTTTTCAAATAAACTAAATGTTTCTGGAAGCCTATGATCTTCCATGAAAATTTTTGTATCCATATCTTAAAAACCAGGCCAATAGGAACACAATTCTTTTGATCAGAAAACATATATTTGGTTTAAGTTATTCAATGTCATACTTGCACTGAGTTGCTCTGTAGAGTGTACAAAGTATAATGTGTTTTTTGCTTCTAGGAGCATCCTGTGTTATATCTCTGCAAAACATGCTTAAATAGTTTGATAGGGTTTTTGCCAAAATCAGTACTCTGTACTAGTTTTGTAGGTAAGTTTTTGAAAAAGTACTGTTCTTTCCACATTTACATTTCTACTCAACTCCTATTCAAAATGTCATAAACACCTGGTCTGGCAGACTGACAATTATTTTTAAATCTGGAGGGAAAAGAATCTGTTTCTGTACAACTGAGGAATATATACCAAACAGTTTTACTTAGGTGCAATAACTTCCTTGGCTTTGTTTTTTTTCTCTTATGTATTTTTGGCTTTGCCAGCCTTCTGTTCAGGTAAATTATCTCCCAAACATACGTGGTACAGGGTTGCATGCAGCTGGGTTGTGCTTAAGCACAACCCATTCCTCCCCTGTTGTGTAAATCTGTCCTGATATGCAAGTAAGAAGTGATCAGAACGTTTTTTCTTGGGAATTGTTTAGCTCTCAATTCTTCCAAATGCTTTGTTCCCATGCAAAAGGTGGGCATGATTCTGTTCACATAGAAGCCAGAAAGATAAGGGAGACCATCATCAGAATTTTCAAGATGGTCCAAAACTTAGATCATCTTGAAACCCTCATGGGTCTTATTGGGGAAACCCTCATGAGTTTTATTGGGGAAAAAATAAAAAGCAGAAATACTAAATTTTAGAACAAATTTGTATAGATTGTGGCAGCAGGACAAACCTCAATTGAGAAGGTCCTTCACCATCAACTCATTCTTATTTGTTTCCTGATAACTCTGACAAACAAATCCAGGGGAGCCCCTAGAGTGGTGAGCATGAGGATCACTGCTTCCTTCTTAAGTGGACAGTGTCTTGATACCTAATTTTTTGCCTTTTTTTTCAGTTCTCTTACTGGATTTAATATTTTAGAATATTAATAATCAGGACAAGTCTGTTGTGGTAGGCCTGGGACTTTGCAATGTATATAACCTTTTCTGAACAAGAAGTTCCTCCACCAAATAATTTCGAGTGTCTGTGCCAGAACATCTTTCTGTAGTAGATGCACTGATAATGTGGCAAATTTACACCAGTTATTAAATATCAGACCATTAATATTGATTGCTTTGTCAAAGAAATAGTTTTTCATTGTTTTCATAAATGTGATTTTCAAATGCATTAATTATTTAGTATATCTTAAGACTATGATTTCTGTTAAGCTGGCAGCTAGAAGACTGATTTCCAAGCCCATTTTTGTTGATGTTGGCATGATTCTTAATTTCTTCATCTGACTGTGTGAAGTGGCACTTCACCGATTTTGTGCTTTGAAAGCAGTGCTACTCCAAGAGTCTTCCTGAGACCACGGTGGAAGACCTGGACTGAGGAAGGGAAGGGTTGTAAAGAGTAAGATGGATGGATACACGTACCGGGATGCTCCAAACTGAACATCCCTTTCCTGCAGTAATGGTCAGTTCTAGACTTTTCAGTTGTTCTGCTGCTCTGACATTACACTCAAGAAGCTGCATAGACAGTTTCTATAATATTCCTGTAAAAACATGTAATGAGAACTATAGAAGGACTAAATAGATTTACTCTGAACTATTGGGATCATTCACACAGTGGGAAGAGAGTGAGGATCCCAGGGGGACTGAGCTGTTCTGCTTCCTCCCATTTTCATAGAAACTACATATATAAAGCCCTAATTGGGGTAGAAACCTCAGACATTAAAGTTCTTTGGTATGCACACATTTTGAGACATTAAAAATAACGTTTCATGGTTAAACACGTAGATAATTTTCTGTCACTTTAGTGTGTTTTTAGTCAACACACAGATGTAGATGGCTTGTTCACTTCTTGAATTTTCCAATTAACATTGTCCCCAAACACTCAGTTCTCACTCAGTCAACACTACCATCGACAACAATGCCAGGTAGGGCTACAGGGCAAGGGCTGATAGCAAAGATCTTAGTACAAGACAAATTCATTAGACAAACTAAATAATTTAGGCACATTTGAAAAGCAAATGAATGTAGAGGTGTTCCCTTATGATTATTGCTCACATAGATTTTTTTTTAAGAGGAAAAACATAAATTAGTAAAGGCAAGAATGTCTTTAATGACAATATTAGTGGCTGCCCTGTGGCTATTAAGACATGCACTCATTGCAAACTATATTGATTTTTCCATTGGATAAAATTCTTTGGTTAAATTGTTATTTGCAGCTATAATCTAGACTGGCTGTGTTGGTCATTATCATGATAAAATGTGGTCAGAAAGTTTTTCATTGAAACTCTGACCACATATTTTCAGAAAGATCCCTTAACAACATCAGGGAGAGTCAGATGTTGTCTGTTAGTGCAATAGGCACTGCTTTTGTGGAGACAATGATGCCATTGATTTATGGAATGAGTTACAGGCTCGCAAATTCTGTGGATCATACTCCATCTATTCACAACAGATTGAATGGCCTAGCTTTCAAAGACTTATTGCGCCTCTCGATGCCACTATTATCACCAATTTCTGCAGAAAGACTTTACAGGGTACCTTAAAGATTGCATACTGAGAAAATTCCAGACCTTGACAGTTTTAGGATACTTTTATGATGGGCAAAGCACATGAACTTAAGGTGTTTTCAGAGCAGTGAGAGACGGTTTCAGAGATTGGTAGCAGCTACGGAATTCCTATCAAAGATCAGTGAACAAAACTATATTTGTGGCTTTCAGTCAATGACTTTCCTCTATATTTCATTTACAAGGAGTAATCTTGCCCTAGCAGGACTTGACCAGAAGTATTTTTTGCCACCTCATACAACCATGCTCAGTCTCCAGCTAGGTAAGTCTTGTTTGTTGTGCAGTGAATCCTAATTAAAGCTGTCTCTTTGTACCTCTGTTCAACTAGATATAACCACATTCTGAGAACTTTAACATTTCCTTGGTCATCCTGGGGCTTTCCTCTCTTTTGCAAAATGAGGAACGTGATTGCAGTGTCCCTATAAGAATCATTCCTCTATATTCCTGTATCTCGTATAGATTGTCTGACCCTCAGACAAAATATTTTATCTTAGAACTCCTAGTACCTTCCTCATGCACTGTAAGAATTTGATGCACTTGCAAATTAAATGCCTGACCCAGCGAATGTTCACATGAGAAGTTTTACAGCATTCATCCAAAATCCTCATATATGTACATAAAGGGTTTGACTATCTACAGGAGGAGAGCTTCACTCTTGGCAGTTTGCTGCTTTATTCAGGAGGACATGGTCAGTTAAGATGGAGAAGGTTTGCTCTGCCTGTTCATGGCCCTGATTTTTTTCTTGAAAGAGTCATATGAATAAATATATATTTTTAGAGATTTAAAGGACATGTATGAATGACTAGAAAAAAATCTTCATAGGACAAGAGAAAAGTAAAGAGAAGCTGAAAAAAATGAATGCAAAAAGCCATTTCCATGCTCTCCATAACCAGTCAATACTGGACAGGAAGAAGTTTTCTTATGCTGCTTTGTGTCATAAGATTACAATTTATAATGGTTGCTCTAAAATGACCCTAAAATATTGGGTTGAACACCTTCGCCTTGTATATGTCACTATCTGCTACCAACGATAAAGAATCTGACATGGTTTATGTTTCACTCATCCTGTGTCAAGGACAGACTCATCTAAAGGTTTCTCCAAGTTCAATATTCTCAGACTGTCTAAGGCTCTCAAACCCTCTTCTTCACTGCTGAAGCAGGAAAGAAATCAAAGTCCAGCACTGTGGGAAAGAATCTGGCTCTAGCTGAACTTTGTGCAGGTACAGTAATCTGTTTCCTGAAACAGTATTTTTTCTGTGAGTATTTCACTGCATATTTCATGTTGCAACACAGTGTGTGGTACCCTTTGGGCACAGAGTAGTGTCCTATGGGACCCAAGACACACCTTACAAAGCAGTGATTTATTCTCTTGCACAGAGATGCCAAAAGCTGCTTGAGCTAACATTAAATGCATTACAATAAAGCAAAACTTAGAGCTTTCAGTAACTCTTTGGTAATGGAGGTGGCATGTTTTGTTCACAAGAGTTAACACTTTCATATGAATCGGACGAAGGAGGGCAGAACACATCATCAAGTCTTCAGAGAAATTCAGAGATGCTTCACTAGGAGTACGGAGCTCCTCTTCTGTTGATCTCTGCAACTTAATACTGCTTTTCTTCCTCCTCTTTTTAGTTTTTGAGGGCTGGAGACCTCCAGGAGAGGACTGAGCATTTCAGGGGTCTTTTGGGGGGGTAGCTCCCAGCAATTTCTATCTTGAGCCACTTCTTACCTTTCAAGAATATAGCCTGTTATTGCCTAAATTACAGTTATTTGTGTCTAGGAGCAGAGTGATGGTTGGTGGTGTGACTTGGGGCCAGGACACAGAGTGAAATAGTGACTGGTGTCTGTGCACAATTCTCTGTCACCATGGGACAACCACCCATGGGACAACCACCCATGTACCCATGAAGACTAAGTGTAGTGGCAAATGAATACTGCCTTATGGCTTCAGTCCCTGCTTTCTTGTTGCCTTCTTGTATCACTCTGTCATGCAATCAGAATTTTAAAAATATTTAAATATTTCCCATTTTTAGATGCCTAAATACTTTTGAAAATATAACCATTAAATAAAGATTCCTTAATCCAGTATTTGGGAGGATAGATACATGATATTTTGGTAGGTAGGCATGCCAGTTCTACAGTAATAGAGGTCTTATATGCATTGAAAAGGAAGAGGCACAGTGACTTTAAGTGCTCCTACAGACCTTGCCTACTAGGAGAATAAATGAGAATCAATGTGTAAGGGAAGACAGGAAGACCTGCTTAAGAGTTTGCTGAACAGAGATGTCTGTGTCTTTTTTGATAAATTCTTCATGTCAAATGCCAACAAGCTTAAAAAGAAGAACGAGTGCTGTAATTGTGATATCCTGTTCAGGTCATACTACCCTCAGGGAGACTGCTACTAATGACTGAATTAATTAATGAGAAATTATTTTACGTGTTACAGAATTTAAACCAGCCCCCTGCCCCAGTTTCCCTGTCTGCTTATTTTTGCAACAGCGTGAACAAAGAAGCCATTTGCCAATGCTTTGTTAACCTGTTACTCCCGCTAAGCATTTACGTGTGATGCCGAGGAACGCAGGGTCGAGTGAATTACAGCTGGGAGCAATGTCTTCTTGTATCACATACTCGACAATCATTGTGTAGAAAAGTGTAAAACAAGTACCTTCAGAATCCATGATTGCACTTTTTGGCATTATAACCACTTCTTTCTAAGCTTGTCTACAAGATTTGTGCCATGACACTGCGGGAACAGATACGAAGAGATAAATTCGGTGATGCAGCTTCCTATTTAACTTTATACTTTTAGAACACCTCGGAAATGCAATCGCTGGTACATAATTTATACCACAGGGTTTGTTTGTTGTTTCCCTTCAGTATCATCTGGGTATGTCTCTCTAGAAGATGAATGTCATGGGGGGCAAGTTTTTCCTGTAATTCTTATTCCTTTGGGATTACATGATTATCCTTCCATGCTAAAATTGTTTTATCTTCACAACTATTTATTCAGGTATGCTGCTATTACCTAAACTATAGAAATGGACTGTGCAAAAGTACTAGCTCATTTATGTCTATGATGGTGCCTTTTTGTTGGGAAGGGCTGAATTGAACAAGCATCCTTGTTTTTAACAGGATTAGGTGACAGATGGGGTAGATATAGATAAGGTTGCAAAATGCATCTTCAGTTTCTCTTTAACAAACAGAAAGACAGCTCCTTTTCAGCTCACAATTGCAGGAACATTTTGTTCAATTTGAAAGAACGCAAGAAATATTTTCTTGATTTTTATCTGCTTTTAATTAAGCTTCAACAAAGAAATCATTTGTTCCATTTTTTTCAAGAAAAACAGTAATAAATCCCTTGCTCTTCATTCAGATACAGACTTGCCTGGAGTGGAAACAGCTAAATTAATGTGCTTTTTAGTCCTCACTACCTCTGATAATGGTAGGACTGTGTCTTTAGAGTCATAAGATTTTGCATAGAAGAAATTATTACATTTTATTAGGCAATTTTATAGGCCAAGTGATATATATCAGCTTTCTTCCTCAAAGCTATGTCATGGTACTGTCTGTGTATACAGAAGGATGAATGTACCTACACACTTACGTATCCAACACAATTCTGAACTTATTACCTGACCCATCTATTAGGACAAATCCCTAATGTTAACTCTACTTGCTACCATATCACCTATTCAAAAGCTGATTTAGAAATGAGAAACTACAACCACACATTTCTCTTCAATCATGACAACTTTTTCTACATCCCCTGCTCAGATGTGTACATGGCTCCTGTTGTGGACTCAGGGTCACCTCAGGGTTACCTACTTCTGTGTCTTCATTACATAGAAAAATGTAAAAATGCCACATTATCTGTTATAAACTAGAAAACAGAGAGGAAATCTGAAAGTAAAACCTTGGCCCACAGTGAAATGAACAGTGATCTCTGTGTTGATTTCCCACTGGCCAGAATTTCAGCCAGGTTTTGTACAGTTTTATTTGTTCTAGATGCAGAAAATTGGACTGAAGTATATTTACAGAGGTTATACAAGGTATTTTCCCCCTCCTGCCTATGAATGCAGGTGTTTCTGTTACCAGAAGATCAGTAATACAAGTCCATAAATTGCTACACAGGTGATTCTTTCAGAACAGCCAAAAACTGAGATCTAGTACCTTGAGAGAATTTAGTCTTCTTGTACTGGAAGAATTATTATGAGAAAGACAAATCCTCATACATAAGAATTCCCTCTTCAGTCTTACAGATGGATTGAATTTTGTTTTCAAATCTAGAATTTTTGGGGGTTTGGTAGGCTTTGCTTGGTATTTCACTGCCTAGTCTGTTTGATGGTACAATTTTCAAGGAAAAAATTGACATGTAAAAGCATCCTTTTTTGAAGCTGCAGGAGTTTTGTAACATTGATATAATTTGTGTATTGTTGATTGTATGTATAGTTCATAAAGATTATTTATATGTAAACAAAATACTTTTAGAATGGAGTATTGGTATGTGTTTGGTCTAGAATGAGATATGTTGTTACAATACAAATCTGAATTTTAAATTGCAAGTTTTAACTTCTTGCAAAAATCTGATGGACTCTGAGGCCCAGCTTTACAACTGATTGATGACACAGTGTATCATCTGAACCCATGTTAAAATCTGTGTACACACATTTAGCAAATGCAAGACAAAGGACATTGTCATCTATCTATTTTCAGTGGTTTAAAAAATTATTTCTCTTTTGCTGTTAATTTCTTTCCTTCATATGAAAATTACTGTCCCTCAACCATGATTTGGTATTTCAATGCAAAATAAACTAGTTTATAAATCACAAATTTGGTTTACTTGAACATAAATATTCCACTTAAAAAAATCTGTGTGTTTTACTGGTACTGATTTAATAAGAGCAGTTTAAAGCCAAGGTTAAAAAAGAGACTAAATTATTGCAGAGTAATTACCCTCAGGCTTCTGAACACAGTGCGATCTGGACTACAACTCACTTAATCTGGACTGGAGCATCTATACACGCACACCAGAGAGCCTTCCTGGGACAATCTGTTCCACTTGAGTTACTCCAGTTAATTACTTTACACTGATGAATCCTGAAAGTCAGTTCTGCCTTCAGCATTGAAACATTCTCAGAAAAACTACGAATTTTCTTGAAACGACTTTACCACAAAATAGCCCATTAGAAGAAACAGTTGGGATTGGAAAGAATTACTTCGTGTTTTAAAAACCTTCCCTGTCTTGGCTGTTGGCATAGCACACACAGTGCCAGACCATCCCACAGCCAACACTAGGAGTTGCTGATTTGCAGCAGGGAGGGATTTTATCCCACGTTTGTCATTGCAGATGTTTGTCCAAGGAAGGCCTCCATGCTGCTCACAGTGATGTGCGTGCTTCCTACCCGTAAGCAACGCTATTGATCCCATGGGGACTTGCCTGAGCAAAACGCACATGCAAGTTGTTTGCTGATTTGGGGCCAAAGCATGCAAATGCTAATTGAGCAGTGCCCTGTGCACAATTTACAGTCTGTAGATGCAAAGGGATGTATGTTCTGGTGTCTTACTGGACCATGTGCTGCGTTGTTCTCTGAGGCTTCTCCCTCATTGCTGGGGAATCTCATTACAGTATTATAGGGCAGCAGGAATATCAGCAAAAAACCAGCTTGATCCAATCCTAGCATATTGCTTTGCTCATGCAGCTTCTGGCTGTGAGCCTCAAGAGTTAATGGAAATTGGCAAAACCCAGCGTGTCCCACTACAGTCAGCTCATGGCATTAAACAATTATGCAAGAATTTTTCTTTGGAAGCGATTAGGGATGATGACATTGCTCTTAATATTTGACCTTCCCTGCTTCAACTGCTCAATACCTCTTACTGTACACAGAAATTGCCAAAATCCCACCTAATGAGCTGAAAAATGACATATGACAGATCTGATGGCTAACTGCAGCTAGAAGAAGAAAGACTGCTGCAGAACAAAAATTCCCAATCTTGCTCTTACTTCTCTACTTTTTCCAGTTATAAAGTGTTTAAACATATAATTTGAAGGCAGAGATAATTAAAAACTTTATTCAAAGCAAGCTGAATTCAAGCAAAGTTCTGTTGTTTTAATGTCTTTTTGGCTCGAATCTGCAGTTTGTTCACAAAGTTATTGGGTACTCATAGAATTTCAGCATTTTTTCTTTCTGGAAAAGCTGTCTTGGTCTTAATCCAAGGGGCACTTTTTCAGTTCCATTTATTCCTGGGAGATTTACACCCAGTTAACTCTTTTGACTTCAAGGAGAGGGAATGGTTCCTGAATTAAATTAGAATAAAAATATTCCTAAGAATAAGAGGATTGTGAGTGCATCCCACTGTACCATTGAGTCAATGTGTAAGAATCACAGTGTGTTTATAAATGATGCCATTGGCTCTTTTCTCTCCTGCGTTATTTAAGTTTCACATTAAAAGGCCATTACTAAAACTGCTATAATTACTCTAGGAGTGGAAAATAATTTTCAGCAGCTGTTTCAGTCAGTCAAAACTCATGTCCTACTTTTGATAAGAAACAGTGGAGGTGAATACGTGAAACTTCAAATGTTAATTGATTTTCCTATGCAGCCCTCAGCCTTATTTTGCAGAGACTTTGGGATCTCTCACTTTAAATGGCATCAATCTGAAAGAAAATGTTGCCAAAGGAATGAAATTGAAGAGTTCTATGAAGTTGGTCTCATTATGTACCTCTACTATTGTAATCAGTGATACAATTTAGGGACTTGATTAAACTCTGACAACTTTGTGCATCCTCTAAGGGACCTGGATAAATAGCGTCAGGTTAGGATTAATAAATGAATGGTATGCACATAGCCCTGGGAAAGAGCCTTAGTTTCTCTGTTCTTCATCACTTGTGTTGTGAAACAAGTTTATTGTTACTTTTTTTTCCCTCTCTGCTTTCCTACTTCCTTGCTGTATGATATTTTGAGAGTGTTTCTAATGCATTGCTACTTTTTTCTTGGAAAAAAAACCCACTTATGTTGTCACTTCTACTGTCACTATAGGGTAAATCTTGATTAACTTAATAAGATTTTTATAAGGGAGTAAAATACTGTGCAAAGGCAAGGTGTTTTATCCTACAGTACCTGAAGTCAAAGATTTGGTCAACCAGGACTACAGAGTATGCCATCTTCAGCAGTCTAAGCATAGTTTGTTGTCAAAAGGGTGTGTCTGTCCCCTTTTCCATCAGGTCAGAAACTTTGAGAGCACTTAATCAAATTGTTCCTTAACTCCTCAGAAAGAAGAGGAAATAGCAAAGTCTGTGACTTTAGGACATTACAGATGAGCCAGAAAGTGTTGGTCTTGAACTTGAGTTTTGAAGTAGAAATATTTTCAAGAATAAAGAAAAATGCAGAGCCTTACAAGACTGACTGGCTTTAAGTGTTATTAAGCTGCATCCAAAATGCCTTTGGATTACTGCACAAGAAATAAAATGTTTTTAAATTATATACTGGTTGAGCCAAATTTAGAGATGAGATTAAATCTCTTCTTGGTTTTATGATCTTTTACGTTTTCTTGAAGAATGTATGTGATTGAGGCTTAAGATGTCTGAATTGGCATGACATATGTAGGGAGGGGTTGGAAGGGTTTCAAAGGCTGAATTTAAGCAGACTACTTCAAGTTGCTGAAGATAAAAGATGAGAAGGGCTTAAAGTTCAAACACTGACATCCAGCTAAAGGCAACCACATGGTATTTGTGGACTTGAATTTGGGCAAAACATGTTTAAATCCACATGCAAAACAATATTTAGACAAATCTTAGAAAACTTCTGTAGAGGAGTATGTATAACTAAAAAGTCTGAGCTATTTATGGGCCAATGTATGTTGGGCAAGCATAGGGTATGAGATTCACACAATTTTTTGGGGCAGATTTTTTAGTTTCTATGGCTTGAATTGTACTGTGGTTAAATCATAAAACAAAGCCTTTTGGAAAAATACCTGGATATTTCATATGCAGTTCATGACTGTACTAGCAAACAGCACAAAAGAGCAACAGGTATTGTAGCCCCAGTGCAGATGAAAAAGGCTCTAAAATCTACAGGTATGTGTTCATGTGCAGCATGAATACACACATGCACAAGCACACACACACACAC
Source organism: Chiroxiphia lanceolata (assembly GCF_009829145.1). NCBI lineage: Eukaryota > Metazoa > Chordata > Aves > Passeriformes > Pipridae > Chiroxiphia > Chiroxiphia lanceolata. The sequence goes on from NC_045640.1 coordinate 11,136,474, forward strand.
ACAAGATTACACTAAATTTTTGCTGGTTTGGGAGGGAATTCAACTTTAAAATTGATTAAGAGAGCATGCCTAATTAGAAACATTTATCACATGTACACTCACAACTGCTTTTTTGTTTTCGCTTTTCATTTGAAATTGTATAAATCACAGGAAAATAAGTATCTTATATCCAAAATGCCCGTCTCTTTGTTCTATTTTATTTGATTGCAGTCAGATGAAAAGCACTGCTTTGAAATAGAGGCAATGGCCAGAGGCCTATTGATTGCCTGTAAACAGAAACAAAAAAGCGGCACTGGTAACATTTAGAATGGTTTATCAGTGATCAAAGCACAGGAGGTGCTGTCTAGACAGCCTAGGTGTGGACTAGCAAATGGCTTTCATTAGGGGTCCTCTACTCTGGTGCCATTGTTTCAGCTCTGCTCTTCTTCAGGCCAATCTGTGATTGATTTCCAGAGAGGTGCCCAAGTGCCTGTGGCAATGGGATAAAGCTTACAGGACTTTGCTTGTTCTGACAAGGCAGAGTAGCTGCCTATCACATTAGTGCAAAATGACACTTTCATTTACTTCCACAGTGCTTTGAAACAAATACTTTCAGCTATAGCAATTGCTCTTTGCAGCTTGAGCTCTGGAGTCAACTTCTTGTATTCCAGAGAGTAAAAGCTTGTGAAATAATTTCTGAAGTATCCTATAGCTAAAAAGGGTCATACTCTGACATCTCTGACTTTCCTTCAGCACTATGCTTTCCTCTTTTTGCATAGTCACAGCTTTTGTTTTAAGGATGCATTTATTTGTAATGTTTCTGAATATGGTTTTTTTTTTTTTTTGTACTGGGGAGAACAGCTTCCTTTTTTACCCTTACAAATTCCTGTGTTCATCCCACATGTGCTGTGCCTGCCTGTAAGGATACTTGGCACTCACCAACTGGTGCACTAAATCATGGATTATTCAAATGGTTTCACTACAAACCCTAATGTGAAAAAGCAGGACTAAGTTAACTTACAAAAAGGCCTCAAGTTCAGCTGGTGCAAATTACCAAATTACTATAAACTACCAAATTACCAATGTGCAAGAGCTGCAGATGTGGTCCATGTTGTCTCAGCCTCTCCACTTTGTGCTCCAATTGTTTCACAGGTGACCTGATTCCACTGCTTAGCTGCAGCTGCTCCTCCATAAACTCCTAGGGAAGTGGCATGTGGAAATCCTGCCTATCACAGAATGAGAATAGTTAGGCTTGGGAGGGAACTCTGGAGATCGACTAATCCAAACTCCTGCCAAAGCAGGGTCACCTAGACACAGGAACACATCCACATGGGTTTTGAATGCCTCCAAAGAGGGAGACTCCACGACCTCCCCAGGCAGTCTATTCCAGTGCTCTGCCATTCTCAGTGCAAAGAAATTCTTCCTCATGTCTAGGTGGAATTTCTCATGTTTTAGTCGTCCTGTCCCTTGGTGCCACTGAAAGAGTCTGGTACCATCCTCTTATCATCGGCCTTTGAAATATTTACATGCATTGATGAGATCCCCTCTCAGTCTTCTCATCTCTAGACTAAACCGGCCCTGCTCTCACAGTCTTTCCTTGAAAGAGTGATGCTCTTTCCTTGAAAGAGTGATGCTCTTTCCTTGAAAGAGTGATGCTCTAGACCCCTGTCTTGAACTTGTGTTATTTCCTCAGGGTCACTGTTTTGGTTTTGTGGATCCCACAAGTTCCACCAAGGTTATGGACCTTCTGATAATGACATCAGCCTCAGAAGGCTCCTGTTACTGCTAATAGAAGAAATATATGAAAAAATCAATGCTTCATCCCCAGCACTGAGCTGCCAGAATAACTTGCGACCTTGACAATAGAAGCAGTGGTTCAGTGCTTGGGTAGGGAGCTCTGAGCAGGATCACTCCCTCTAAGGCCTCCATGGGCTCCTTAAATTACTTTGAAAAAGTCTGAAAATGTTGAGGAGCAGAAATCCGAAATGCAGGAGGAGGGGGTGAAATTATTTGGGCATCTGCTGAACAAATAAACATCCTGTCTTTTTTTTGTGTGTACATATGTGTTTTGTTTTCTTTTTTTTTAACATTATAGAGTTATAACTGTGACTGCTTTCGTAAAATAAAAACCTTTGTGAGGATACATATACTACTGCTAGTACGATGTCAATTAATACCCTCCAGAGTAGGGTTAAATGAAAGAATTTAATTCACAGATAAAATTCTGAACAGTGTTTTACCTTCAAGTGGAAAAACCTTTTTTTTTTCCAGAAGTTTTGAAAAACAGAAGATGGAGAAACCGGCCAGGTGGTAGCAGAGGCCAAAGGGGACATTGAAGAGAAATGGACTGTAGCTTGATTAAGACACTAAAGGGCCTCACCAGCTCCAGATGCTGGCTCTGCCTGGCCAGGGTGAGATAAAAAGAATTGTTTTCAGGATGGTGATTTTGTTAAGGGATCTCTATGCAATATTAAGGGAAGACCAACGCAGTGTTAAAGGCACATGCAAGGTCTGTGTGCCATGTGTGTGCCTGTCGTGTAGCTCCTGAACAGCTAAGCTGTAAACCAAGACTCATACAATTGGCTCTGGGAACAGAGCTTTTCATGTTCCAGGCTCACAGCTAACCCAGACTGGATGTACTGCTGGTGACCAGGCATCACCTTGCAGGACAGCAGTGTGACAGCCAGCTCAAGGGAGCTGTGCTTTCCTTGGACTCCAGAGGCTTCAAGGACTCATTGGATTCAGTAGATGTAGTCACTCATACTCTTACATTCAATATCCAGTGCAGTTCCATTAAAGGAAATTGCCTATTGATTTTTCCCCCTAGCATTTCAGCCTAATTTTGAATTTACATTCTTTTATTACTAAAGGCAGGAGCAACACTGAAGAGAAAAATCTTTTGCAAATACCTGAGTTTTCCTCACCATTCTCATGATTCCTTGTATTTGCTCACACCAAACGTGTGGGTCATTTGCACTTGCAATATAAATGTGGGCACCCACACATAGTGTTTACAAAACTCAGACCATTGTGAAGTTATTGCTACTACCTCTCTGGTAAAAGTTTAATATTATGATTGGCATTGTTGAAGGCTGAGGTTAAATAAAAGGTTAAATAAAAAAATTTTGCAATTCTAACAAAACAGCATGAACTGGGAAGACTGTTCTTAAAAGTTTCTAAAAATGTGTTCCCATCCTTCCCACTCGTTCTGGTTTAACCCATTTTATTTCTTGTCTGTTGCAGATATGGATTCACTTCTGGTTTGGAACCACTAGAAGAAAAAATGTTAGTGATAGTTGAAAAAAAGGGGCTGAAGACTGTGGGGCATAGAAACTTAGTAAAACATTTTTGCAAGTCTGTGTCTGAATCAATGATGCAGAGGAAGGAAAACTCATAAGGAATGAAGTCTCCACATTCTTGTCTTGTAAATTTAGTGACTAGAAATGGACATTTCTTTGGGCTGATTTATTGGTTTCCTCAACATTTTAGTGGTAAAGTGAGTGTAAGCTGAACTGGGAAACTTTTCAAAACATTTTGAGTAATTATCTGCTGTTTAGTGGAAGATCTTTCCCAAATGAAACCTTCAGAACTCACACATTCACGAATTAGTAGTTTTATGCATCATTTCCTCACCATCATAAAAAAATAGGGGTAATACCACAAAACCAGTCAGTGAATTAATTTGTAATTGGCTTTCATTGGCCCGGTAAAAAGTTGAAAGATAACTTTCCTAGAAAAGTCCTTTTTAGCTTTCTCAGAAAAGATGTTTCTAACTTTCTTAGAAGTTATCTTTACACTCCAATTTTCTGATGTGAGCACAGGGGCGCTGAAAAACATTTAAACAGCTCACATCAGCTTTACCGTGACTGAGATCTCATTAAAGACAAAGCTTCATACTTACTGCAGCAGATCATGCCTGTCTATATTGAACTTTTCAAACATTTCAGGCACAGCTTTTTAACAAACACATCCTAATGAAATGCTGTGGATCTTATCCACCCTACTTCCCTGAGAGCACAATTTGCCAGGCATTTGCTCAGAAGTGTCCAATAATGTTTTGCAACAGCAGTTACGTTCCTGAGCTGAACTTTGTCTGGTGGTGCAAGTCATGAGTGGAGAGATTTTCACACCGTTGCCAAGAGCTGTCTTTCTGTCATATCTGTAGCACTTTCCCATTGACTTTTGGACAGGTCTTTGACAGTGATCAATTAGCCCCTTCCTACTTCAGTGAGCGGTGTGGTGGCTGCCACATTAGCAGACCTGCCCCATTTCTGAACTGTGGATCAATCTTTGCCTCTTTCCTTTACTCAATGCCTCTTTTCCTTTGCTTCTTTTGGTCAGAATAAGATATTAAGATACTCCATCACCCATCATTCTCTGGATTACTTAAATATATTCCACTCCTTCCCTCTGTCTGGTCTGTTACAGTTTAGGCTGAACTGCCTCATACTGTGTGCAGCCCTGAAGCAAATTTGAAATGTAATAACTTTGATAAATCTTATCCCCTGCTCTGGCATCTGGGTGTCATACATGACCTGTAATGAGATGTTCAGGGTCTCAGCCACTGGGAGATGCATTTTGCTGCCTGTAGCTCTTGTAGTCAGCTGGGAAAGGATGATTTAATCATTTAAGAAATGATAAATGACCAGGTGTGCCATTTTTTGACTTCTGTGCCCACTTCTAAGTGCCACAATTCAAAGGGCAGTTCCTGGCCTCAAGATATTTTTTTTTTAATACAAAGTAGCACTTCCAAATATATGTTTTTCCTGGGTATTCCCTCTGCTTTCTGACTGTCTGGAATTTTTCTTTTAGAAAAACAATGTCACATTGAATCAGAAAAGCGTATTTGAATGTAGTCTCTAACTTCACCCAGTTCCCCTTACTCTTGGCTTCTCTCTCAGAAAGTAAATATTTCCTTCTTTTATGAGATTTATTTCTTTATCACTTTGTGGAGAGCAACCTTCTTTTCCAGTTTTAAAACAATGTCACTCTCATTCTTTGCATTCCAGAGCTTTGTATTCATTGATTTAACAGTGATTAATTGTGCTAAATGTTACCAAATATTGATCTTCACATAAAAAGCCAAATTATCTACTATGTGAATCAATAAAAAAGTTGTAATTTCAGAATTCTTTTTTAAAAACCCTCAAATCCAAGTCTATGTTTATTAATAACATAAATACACTATGTTTTTAAAACTTTATTCCAACCACCTTTTCTGTTATATAGATGACAGCTATTGCAAAACAAATAGTCTTACTCTGGTATAAGCCAGATCCTTCAGTGATAGAAGCAGAGACAATTAACATTAGCTAGGGGTATGATTCTTTCTCCTTAATTATGATTCACTTATAATTCACCTGGAAAATTCTTTAATAACCCTTTCTTCCGAACATAGAAGCATGTAGTGGAATTCTAATGGCTCCATTATGTTAGCAAAACACAATATGATTACGGTGATGATGGGAATTTGGCTGTACTGCTCGAAGAACATCTGGTTTAAAATAAATATGCAAATGTCTTCTTATATGTGTTAATCTGTCAAGTCCAAAGGATGCCAGAGTTCAGTGAGACCAAACAATGAAGTGTGGTATCCAAATAGAGGTGTCTGGCAGCAGCTTAAGTTTGCATCACATAGACATATTTATATTTATTTAAATATTTATATTTACCTTGAATGTTGTTGATAAAGATACTGCAGGCTATAAACTATACTCTGATGATATATACAGACACATCAATGACAAAGACCTTGGTGTTCATTCTAATGTCACTTACACAGGTTAATCTTTGTGTAACTTAACTAGTAAAAGTCAGTGCAATGTAATCCAAGTCAGTGAAGCTATACTGATTTTATAATCTCACACAAAAACTGACTGACTTCATGGTATTGATCCTACTCAAAAAGATCAAAGCAATGAGTTTGGAAACAACCTTCATATTACTAATTCCTTTATTAGAGGAACCATTACTACATATGTCATTAGAGTCCTTTCCACTCTCAAAAACTTCCTGAAACTTCAGTCATACTGGTTTTTTTGTAGTTCTAAATCAGGAAAAAGTTCTTTGTTGCAAATTTGGAGGACTTACCCTACAGCTCCGCAAAATGCAGGCAAACCCCACGATGTTTTTTCTGTAGATTTGTTAGAGTCTCTCACAATGCTGAGCTATCAATGGTGACTGTTATGTCAATTTTCTGATTCCTTTCTCATCACCTCTTATTTCATGACAGGTATATTAGTTTACAGAGAATGTTGGAAAATAGCTTCTTTTCAAAAAAACCCTTTTGATGGGAAATCATAGAATGATAGAATAGTTTGCGTTGGAAGGGACCTTAAAGATCATCTCATTACAACTCCTTGCCATGGGCAGGGACACCTTCCCCTAGACCAGGTTGCTTAAAGTCCCATTCAACCTAGCCTTGAACACTTCCAGGGATGGAGCATCCACAACTTCTCAGGGACTGCTCCAGTACCTCACTATCCTCATAGTAAAGAATTTCTTCCTTACATCTACTCTAAACCTCCCCTTTTTCAGTTTAAAGCCATTCCCCCTTGTCCTATCACTCCATGCCCTTGTTAAAGGTTTCTCTCCAGCTCTCTTGTAAGCACCTTCAGGTACAGGAAGGCTGCTGTAAGGTCTCTCCAGAGCCTTTTCTTCTCCAGAAAAGAACTGATATTGGAGCTACCAGGAAACAATGTATCATCCTTCTGAGCTTCCTTTCCAGCAACAGTGGCTCAGTGGCTGTTTTGTATCTAATTTTTCTCTACGCTATATTATATAGAAAAATGCTGCTTGCTTTTAAAGAACATGAGTTAAGGATGGTTCTAAAACCAAAACAAAGCAAAGCAAACCCACCAAAACTAGCAGAAAATTTTAATTTTCACAACTAATTCTGGAAAATTTTATTGTGCCAGACCTGAACTACACATGAAATGGATTTTTTCAGATCCCTAAAGAGAACAGAAAGAGTTCACTCTCTTTTACACTGTCCATGTTAGGATGCAAACATGTAGTTATATCACATTCTACAAAGAGTTGTAAGGTCTGCTCAACAAACTCCATGAGTCAGTCAAAATATCTCCAGCTGGAAAGTGTAGCTCTGTCTAGCCTACAGCACCATGCTGTGATTTAAAACCATGATGAAGCCCCTCGTGAGTGGGAGGCTATACACTTAATTTAGCCTGTGTACTTAATTTTCAGGATGTTAGGGGTCCCAATGAAATTAAGTTTTCAAGGTCTGAACTTGTCTTCATTTTTATTTAATGGTTATCATCTGGTTTCTGGAGGTACTTGACATGATTTACATTATCAGGACTTAGTCCAATAAAATATTTCTGAAGGCTTTCTGTAAAGAGAATTTATTAAAAGAACTAAAATTTGTTCTCCTGACAGACACACATAAAGTTGAAAGTAGCATAATTGTGCTTCAGAAGTGTAAATTGGCATAAAACCATTAAAAATAATATATACATTATTTGCATGCTTGTCTTCAATGTTTATAGCAATTCTCCTTAGTGAGGTTGAGCTGGATCTTTCTTCAAAGATCTAACAGTGCTGTGTTTGGTGGAATTATCCCAGGAAAGAGAAACAGTAAACGAATTCTGCAATGTTAACTATTGTAACAATTTAAAATGTAAAATTTTCTGGTAATAACTGTGAATTGGTTGTCTTGAAATGTAGACAAATATTAAGTCTTAATGCACCTTCAGATATGGGAAAATGAGTATGTTATTATTTATGTTTCCTTCATTCCTATCACCTTAAATAAGGAAAATGTTATTTCTCAATTGCCAAATAACTGTATCTGGAGTTTGTTAGATTATGATTAACAATAACCATTGACAGCTAGCACCTCAGAGCAAGCCAGCTTTTCTCATTATACAACTGATAGTTCAGACAAGATTTAATCAAACAATGAAAATATACAACATTTATCTTAGCTACTATGCAGGCCTTCACAGGTTGAGGGTTTTTTTTGTACAGATGGGCAACAAAATAGGAAAGGTTTCAGCTGACCCCCCCAAAACAGGTGCAAACCTAACTTCAGTGGGCAGATGTACTTTGGCTGGCAAGAGCCTCATGAAGGGCCCCTTTGCCTGGTGTCGTTTTTTTCTTTTTTGTGCCATGAGTGGGAATAATTTGTGCAGATGGAAAGGATGACAGAAGTATTGTTTCTAGGGTAGAGTTTCTGAGTTGCAGAGTGGCTTCTCCAACCCCCACCAAGAGCAGCCAGCCAGAGAGAAGGAATAAATTCACTCCCTTACTCTTCTCTTTATCCTTTTGTATTTTGGCTGACACCTGCAATGTATTAATCAGTCAGAATCTGGCCTGCAACATAATGTGCATGAAAGCAACTTACATTCTATTGAGTGACCATAATGTCTCACTGCACTAAATATGCTCATTCAAAACAGGCAAACCCATTAAGTTAATATACAGAACAGTCCCAAATACTTAAAACTGGAAGCACAGCCAAAATTTCCAGAAATTGGAAACATTTAAGCTATATTCCATATTTAGTACATGCAAACACACGTGTGAACACGAACACATTCATGCACAAGGAAATGTATATGCAGTTTGGAAGCACAGACAGTGATTCCCAGTTGCAAAGGGCTAGGAAGTGTTGCTAATCACAGGGAAAGCTGTTTTGTGAGGTTTCTGATCCTGCAGTGCTCTGACCTAAGAAATTAATAATTTTGTATGTTGGCTCTACTTTTCCCTATACTTCCTTTTACCACAGAAAATAAAAATAAAACAAATAGAAAAGGTCTTGCTGTCTTTGAAGAAATGAATGTATAGTGTCCACTAGGAGCAACAACAAAAGTAGGATTTCTACATAACTACTGAGTTAAAAGGATGAGTCTTTGAATTAGTCTTAGCAGCAATGGTTAAAGGACCGAAATGTTTAAGAAAAGAACAAGTGCCCTAAACAAATATGTCACTGCCCACAGTAGCCTCACAGTAATGCAGAAAAGCAAATTATAACCCATTTTATGATCTCTGAGTGTACATAAGTTTCTGCTACATTTAGACCAGGCTCCAAAATGTTTCAAGTGGCTCCTTCATCGCATTTCTTGTCACAACAGCTGAGTCCTCCTGCAGCAGGAGGAATTGCACAGGACAGATTTCATCCAAAGCCAGATAAAAGCATCTAAAGGTGACAATGTGAAAAATTCTGACTTTAATGTTTAGTAGGAGGTAATAGCAACATTAACCTGTAGAAGCATCTCAGAAGATCTGCATTTAAATGTAGAGCCACAGCTCATAAATGCTAACAGCTTATACATTCACTTAATATAACATTTCTGAAGTGCTCTTGAAACTCTTGCGATCCTTGGTAAGAGATATAACACTCCTCAGAGCTACAGAAATATGTTCCTGTGGACATATGCAATTACAAATCATTTTCAGAACAAATAGTAAAGAGATTTGAGGACCGAGGCTGTGAAGAAGTAAATCACCTGTGAATGTACCAAAGTATTAGTGACATGCAAGTTGAAAATCTCCAAGCAGCTGTAGAATATCCTCATGCAGTGTACAGAGCCTTGGCTGTGGTTACACCTACGCAACAAACAACGCTTGAGCTCTTCAATTTGCTAGTGGGGTGTCCCACAGGAACTTATTCACCAAACTGCAAGGAATGATGCCAGTTAACTGTCTCAAAGTTCTAGAAATCCCTAGAAGCACTAAAACTTGGCAAGAGGAGTAGAGGGCTTGCCTGTCCTCCAGCATCAGTGCTTTCATAGTCTTTCTTTGGCCAGATCACAGAGTTCAGCTCTGAGTGAGCTTTCTGTGCCTATGTACTTTGTCACCAGCTTCGTCCAATAAAGCAGCAGTGAGGATTTTAAAGGGGTAATTAATGCAAAAAGGCATTCTGACTGAAGTAATACCAGTCTTTATTAGTTTTATAAAGGAGCCAACGTCCCACCAGTTATGGCCTTGTTAGAAACATGAGCTAAAGTTACATTTTGTGTTCCAAAAAAACCTATCTGCTCTTGCTGGGATGAGGAGAAAAGAAGAAGAGAATTAAATGGGTAGCTGGTCACTGTACTATGATAAGGCCATAACTTTCTCTGACTTATAAATAGCCCAGCCAAAGTCTGGGATGAAGCTGCGGTCATACAGAGTATTCATGGCACATGCCAGAATTGCACAATTTCATAATTGTAATCCTTGCTTTTATTTATTAAGTACAGTATTTCTTGTGCCAAGTCTGCAGTTAAACTGCACATTCTCTGGGAAGAAAATGTGTTGTCTTTATATTCCACAAAGCGCCTGTAACACTTTTGGGATCGTAATTATTATAGTATATTTCTTTGCATTGCTATAGTGTTCATATCCCAAAGAGCCTTTCTGACACATCAGTTACACTCCACAGTATTCTCCTCTCCTCTTGTTTTTTCTTTTTTATTTTTTTTCCTTCTCCAAGCCAGATGTATCAAGCTGCTGGGTTTACAATATGCTTAGCAACACAAACAGCCTCACTGACAATGATCCCAGTGAGAGGAAGCGTTTCACAATAAAGCCATTAGCCATGATGTGGTCTGAGGTTCCAGATGCATATCTCTAAAAGTCAACTTCTTTTTCTTTTTTTTTTTTTGCCTATCTGGTTTTAGATGAAAATCCCTGAGAGTTCTGTGCTGTGAAATACATAATGTACCATTTCTGTTGGTCCATGTGTATTGTGAATGATACACCTATAGCTGGTGCTGCAAAATTCCTTTGAGCATTTTGAAAAGCATGTGGAGCTCATTTGCATTTCTTTCTTAAGGCTGGGGGAAAACTATCTATTTTGTTAAAACAGACATTTCCTTGTGAAAAATATGCAATTTTTGGTTTCCCTCATAGTATTTTAGAAAGAAGAAAAACATACTGCCTTTCCCACTTCCCAGTTCTCTTAATTAACTTTGTATATCTGGCAGAAGAAATATTCCTCAGAATGTTTTCCATATGATCTATTTCAGCTAATCTAATTCTGAATGTACAATTGATCTGAATCATATCTACTGAGATATTTAAAGGCCTGATCACATTAGAGAAATCTGTAGCTGTCTAATATTACCTTACTGATCAGATGATATCAAGTGATGATCCATGTCAGTAAGTACTTGTGAATTGCAGGAATACTTACAAGCCAGAATTCATTTTACAGACTATATATTTATGTCCACATAGCTAATATGAATGTACTCTGAAGGTGCCATTTCTTATGTATTCTGAGTCCTGACTTGTCTTCTGTATTTCTTAACTGTTCTTTGAGTAAACTATTTCAATATGTAACTTTAAGGAAATAAAATGGAAAAAACCTCTAAGCCATCTAAGCAGTGTAACAAAAGCCTAGTTTAGTAGGGTTGGAGCATATTTCCCTGACTTCCAACTGAAACTGAAATCTACAGTACTTCTACTTAGTGATACTGTGACTGAAGTCGAGAACAGAAGAGTAGAAAGACCATGCCCATGTCTTGGGAAGCAGCAACAGTAAGAAATTTTATTACTTAAGGATTCCACTGCTATTAGGGGAATTAGTTGCAGAATAAGCTTTCCTCAACATGACCAAATCATGGTGAATTGGTCAGTCAGCAATGGTTTTGTTAGAAAACAAACTCTCAAGAGGATTGTATCTCATTTCTTCCATTCGGCCTAAGAAAAGATAGCTTGAAGTAAGATCAGACTACAATCACTCTTTGAGATTTTATTGGAAGATAAGAAAAGACGAAACTAATATAAAATCTTTCAAAACTGATTGCAAACATGAATCCATTTTAGAAATGAGATAATTTCAATGGAATAAGCACTTTAGCTATATTTAGGATTTATGACAGTGTTCTAAACAAAGCTGCCAAGTAAGAATAAAATTTTACTTGGCACATTTAAGCATGTTTTGTTTCAAAACACATGGTGTAGAAATTTGGGAAACTCATTTCATGATGCTTGAATTCTCCCCTTAACTTCCCTTTCCCATTGTATTGTCTTAGTGTACACAATATATTTTATCAGCTGTTTGCCACAAACCCATCCTCCTGACACACTGCTGCTTCTTCTCAGACCTGCTGCACTGTTCTTGTCTCCTTTTACTTTTATAAAGAATCTGTAATTGGCGTAACCTGACAAAAATCCCTCCCCACCCTCTTTCATTCATCTCCTTTTATTACCTTTCTATCTGCATTATTTCATGGGGTTTTTTTCCTAATCTGCTGCCACTTGACTCTATCCAAACTTTTCTGCCTGCCACCTTCGATTCCCAAAATCTAATTTCCCCAACTGATGGATTGTTCAAAAACTGACAGAAGAAATGCTGTCGCCTTCAGTACAGAAACCAGGCTGAATAACAAAGTGGGATTACTTAAAACTCTAATATTATTATAGCTTTTCTTCATTTAGGATGAAACTCTTTCTTCTGGAAAAACTCTGTCCACTCTCATGTCAGTTCTTTAAAGTGGCAGCACATAGAGCTACTAATATCATTGTGCAAAACAGAGAATATTTTCTTCATGGGGAAGAAACTTATCCCGATTTTGTCTTCATATTATATCCTTCAGTAATAAAGCTGTTTATGTTTTCTGACATCATTGTCCACTGTTAATATTAGCTTTAATTTCCGTACAGCAGACTTCATAGTGCCTGATGTTGTACTATGCTGTAATTGAATTTTATAACTTTCAATAAATATCCACTTTATAGAGATCAGAAAATCTCAGGTGCTAGAAATATCAGTGTTCCTTCTGTGTGCATGAGATTGGGTCCAGTTTGCCAAAGCAACAGTGTGTCATTTAATTCTTACTTATATTTTAATTTCTTATATCTATAATATGTATAACATATGGTTTAGGCCTAATATATGGGCTATCAGAAGTAATACATTTTAAAATATTCTTTATGAATCTGAAACATTATTTCTGAATCTGAAACAATTCTTCAGGTTTTTTAATATCCTCTGTGCATTAAAAATTATAGAGTTATGTTGTTTGGTTTTTTTTTCCTAAGCAATAGATGTTAGCTTCAATCCTGGTATTAATCACATGGAATTTTTTAAATAAGTAAGAATTCATTGTCATTGTCTTCTACCTAATCCAGTGGAAGCTTTATAACCACTAGACACCACCGCTGGTGGTATCCTGGTATGACTTGGAGCCTTCACAGAAGGTCCTTTGTGACTGGTAAGTGCCAGTGGTTGATGATTAGGGGTGTCCAGGGAGCACTAAGTCTTGAGTGTAGTCATTTACAATCCAGATATCTGTATTTGTCAGATGGTTTGTTAGGAAGACATTTCAAAAACAGAAGTGCTGCTTAGCCCTCTTTAAATTTTCTTATAATTTCTTATATATAAAACAGTGGTTTTGGTTTTGATTTTGTTTTTCTTCCAAACACATCTGTTTTTGCTCCACTAGAAATTAAACAAAATGTCAATATCTTCTGACCTTCCACAAGTTACAGTTTCTTTCCACAAATTATAGTTTCTTTTTTCCATCGAATACTGTGAGACACAGTGTCTGATTCTGCAGTGCATCATTGTGTTCCTCTGTTGTCTGTCATGCCCAAGTGTTTGTTGTTTCCTATCTTTCACTTACATTGCAAATTATTTTGGGTAAGGACCAGATGCTTGTTTTTTGCTCACTGCCCAACAGAGTGTAGTGGAAGAAGAATGGTAAAAACTATTCTGATTGTGTGTTTATGTGCAAATATCCAATTTGGATGGTTTTTACTCCCGGTAAACATATTTCTGGAGTTGTTATTTAACATCCTGTTTGTACATGCTTTTCAGATGTGGCACATGGCACTTGTGGCATGGGTAAGCACACTACAAATGTTCATCTACAGTGGTACATGAGGAAAAGAATATGTTTGGCCAAAAATGAACAGTTTCATTGCAGATTTAACTGATTAAGATGTAAAAAATAGATGCCATTTATAAATATTTAAGCTATTCAGAGAAGGAGAATATAATTCACATTTCCAGTCACATTTGAAGAACAAAATCTATGTACTTACAAAACCTTGTATCACACTGTATTTGGCCACAAAGTTGCTCTTTGCAATAATATTATGGTTTAGCTATATGCTTTTCTCCTGTTACCATAATGTAATGAACGAATTTCTTCATTGTTAAATAATGAAAACAGAAAACAAAAGAAAATAAACTTTACATTATGTTTCTTCAGAGAAAAGCAACCAGAGCTGTTTAAGCAAACTGACCTTTATGTTATATTGGGAGAACAGTGAAGTACGAAGTCAAGGTCACCATTAGAAATATTTGTGTGTGTGTATGCATTTGCAGCCATGTCCAAACACAAACCCTCAGTTGATTCTGCAGAGGCTGGGGGGAATTTTCTCTGTTTAAAAATGAAGCTCCCAGCAAAGAAAGTGTAAAGGTCTTGTACGGGAACGTACCAGAGTGTCAATATCAACTGTGCCTTTATTCTCCTGGTTTAGCATTTTCTATTTATTTATCTCTTTTTCATTTGCTTAGCAAAATCCCCAGCCTTTCAAGTTGTGTTCATGCAAGAAACAAGGGAGTTTTTACATAGCTAACATTTAGTAGTGAACTAATTGACTAGTTCCCTTCTCCAACACTTAAGTGTTCTCACATTTTAGACAATCACCCTGTGTCTAATTTGTCCACTCTCCAAATCACTTTCCCAACTTTTGCAGCTGAAGTCAATAGGTTGTAAGACCACCATGAGTGTCTCTGCCGAGAGAGCTCAGCACTAGGGGAGTGTTGTTGTGTTTCAGCCTCGATAGCCTGGAGTAGCTATTAGTTCTAATTGTTGAATGGTTGAACGCTTTGAAGGACAAACGTATGTCCTAAGGCTGTGGCCCTGATGAATGCAAGGGTTTCTTTCACTTGTCATTAGTAATTGAGGGTAAATTAATATTTACTAAGCAGAGTTTCACAGAAAAAGGAATGCATGAGAAATCTAAGGAAAAAAATGCCACGGGAGAAAATGTTGGTTCCTTTAGCACTTTGAACTCAGCTGACAGTGATTAAAAAACAGCTAGTGGAAACCTGGGATAAACTTAACAATTTTATTAGTTTCTCACCCTTCCTATAACAATAATTTTCTCTGCCTTGTTATATAAATATTATACACATTCCAGATGCATAATATATGTAATTAATGGGTGATACCCTGCTAACTAGACCTGTAGAACTGCTGACTTGTACAAAACAGATTTTATTAACAATATGTGAAAATCCATCATAGCTGTATGTGTTTTTACAGAGGAGCTACAGAGGTGCTCATGCATTCTATTCATTTAATACATCTGAAAATTCTACACAGACATTGTTTTTTGGACCAAACTGTAACCTTCAAACATCAGAGGTTCTTGTCATATGATATGTGTATACATAGACATTCACACTTTTGTTAGATGTTTCCTCTAAGCATCATCAGAGCCCTGAAGTGATCCATATGTTGACTGAATACTTAATGCTGATTGAGTTAAATATGGCATAGGCACTACTTGGTGCAAGTCTTCCTCATCAGCTCCATAAGAGGATTTTTTTGGGTGTTCAGCTATTCAGTAACACAGAGTGGAAGTACAGAACTTAAACTGGCATGGTGTGCAACCCAAGAGAGCAACAGATATAAAACTGTGTGAAATAGCAAAGTGGCATCTTTGAGTGGGATCAAGTCCTAGATTATTCTATTGACTCAATATCTTGATTCTGCTACCAAGTCTATGCTGTTCAGCTTTGCTGACTGATCTCTGGCAGACACCCCTCACAGGGGTACAGTGTGTTTGCAGGAGCAGTTTTAAACCATCCTGGGTGCACTCTTTTGCTCAGGCCCCATCACACCAGGAGCTGGGCCAAAAAGTGACAATAGGAGATTTTCCATGGTCATACACAGCTTCTTTAGACAAGTTTCACAGCCCAAACCTGGTGTAAAACAAGGCAGGCTGCACTGTTACGATGAAAGTGTATAACCAGTGATTTCCCCCAGTCGTTCATCAGCATGAAGCTGATATGCCCAAGCATCACAGACAATGAATCATCAGCTCTTCTATCTTAATTGAAGTGTAAAAGACATGAGCACATTCTGGTACCTGCCAATACACGCATTGAAATGTCTTTATGGTCACATCCTAATATCCTTGACAAATGGAGGAGGAGTTAGGATTATAACTTTATGGAACTAAAAGATGCTTTCAGATGAAAGAAATCTACCCCAGCTAGTTAAATCAGATTTAAGTCTTCTGTTGCTAAGAAAGCCACATGAAACATCCTTACTGAAACTTAAAAGTCCTAAAATAAATGTCATTATACAGCACATACATTGGATTCGTCTGTCTACAGTTCCTTGGAATAAAGCAAAACCCTTTTTTTGGAGTATATATATTTGAGAAGAAACTTTTTTTACAAAGCTGGCATGGCATTGACTCTTTAATGTGGAAACAGCTAAAGTCACTGGTACGACTGTGTGAAATCTCAGCTTAATCTTCATTAGTCATACAAATCTGTTCCTCATTTTGAGACATCTCTGCTTTCAAGTAAAATGCTTTCACAGGTAGCCCTGATAGAACTCCACTTCCGAGCTTGTGGAATCACGAAATATTATTTTTTTCCTGAAATATTTGACTCCTTGTAGAAGATGCTCCCTAAGTTTCTCTGGATTAGAAAGCAAAATACAAAACTGCCCTCTGAAGTCCCAGTGAAAACTCATTAGACACCAATATATCCTGCTCTTTAACAAAACAAATGTTATGTATATGAAGCAGTGAAATTTGCATCTGGGCATCTGCCACTGTTCTGCCAGCAGCACTCTGGCTGGCTCTTCACCCATTGAACAGTCACGTCTGATTGCAGCCAGGGTGTATGTCTGTCTGGTCACAACAACTGAGCTGCTTTTTTCCTTCAGAAACTGTAAATCTTTTTCTTTGAAAGGGAAATATTTCCAAGGATTTAACTAATTTAGTATAACAAGAAATTAGTCGAAAACAAGGGGGGGAAAAAAAGCAACTCAATAAACCAAAAACCCCTCTCATGTTAACTCCTGACACTGTGCTATACAATTTCAAAGAAAGCACTTCTTACTAGGGGCTTTAGGAGCTCAACTTCCCATTAACACCACTAATAAAAATGTAATTAGAATTGTAGTTTCGTTTTCTCCCTCCAGCAGAGCATTACTGCATTCCTCCCCTGCACGGGCTCAGCGTTTCGGAGGTTGTAGTTAGCAGCCAGCAAGATGTGTCCTTTTGGCGGAACTTACCACTTTGTGAAAGATGTGGTCAAGATCCCAAAGAACCGTATTGATACCAGATGTAGTCTTGTCACTAAGTCTTAAACCAAGACTCTCATGAATCTTAAGTTTCCATTTTCCCCCTCTGCTCTGTTACAAGGAAAAGAGCCTGAGTGAATTACTGTCGATGTTGTTAGCAGAAGTAGTTTTTATTTGAAAATAGACGTCATCATGGGAAAATGTTGTACAAGAAACTATGTTTAAACAAATTTTTACTAAATTAGGCAAGCTGAAGTTGTCATGTTTTAATTCAATGAATGCTTGCATAAATATGTTAGTATCTCTAGTCAGAATCAGTAGTCCTCAAAGTCAATGTTGCATTGCCAGTTTAGTTTTTAGACAATAAAGGCGTTGGCTTTTTAACATTAGTGCTCTACGTGTTGCAAAACAAAACAGAAACAATTCTCATTGGTGAAGGATTTCAATAAACTTTAATAATATCCACATGTACAATAAATATTTCTGGACCCTCAAGCACTTATATTTCCTTTTGAACTTGTGAACAGAAATTGATTCAAGGTGACAAATTTGTAATCCATTATGATGGATGGAGCTGCCTTTTAAAAAAAGATAATAGTATATAATTTATATATTCTCTGTGAGTAGATTTGGAAAAAAATTACCTAAAAGGAAGCCAGATGTAATGAAACAGAGTAAGTAAAGTCAACTCTAATATTAGTTTTTGTTGAAGCAAGTGCCACTTAATTAGGACTTCAAAGAAATGCAAATGATGCAAATATTGCTTTTGGCTACCACAACTGTCCTTGTAGCCACTTGGTCTAAAATAATATATTTATTACATATCTAACGTGAATTAAGTAAATTATGATATTTGAATTAAATTTTCAAGCTGGAAAAACAAGTGTCATAAGATTAACCAGAAACATGTGTGAATATTTCCAAACATATTTGTAAAGTACAGCTTTGCCATTAAAAACTCAGATGTTATAGTTTTGTATAACAGAAAACAACTGTTGCACGTGTGGTATAATAGCAAAAGTTAATTTCCAAATGGTATTTAGTGTATTTACATATTTATTCCCCATTGTCTTGTAGTTTTATTAAATGATCTTCCATTAAAATTCAAAACATCACATTAACAGATTTTGGCAGCAGAGAAGATTGTACTCAGAGCTCATGGTCAGAGTGCGTACAACATGATGTTTAAAGCCCTGCAACAAAAAGAGGACATACTAAAGATATCAGCAGGCAAATAGTAACTTTCAGCCTACCTCTCCTTTTCACCCTGCAGTGACATTGAGTATGTGTTATCTGAGAGTAAAGAGAGGCAGAGTTTGGCCACAGATTTGACAGGAGGTAGGTTCTGCCTTGTGATTACTAGTTTATAAAGGAATAATAACAAACCTGTGCTAAGGTGACTAGAATGGATACTTTTCAACACAGCATACTATTAGTCAAAGAAGAGTGGAGACTCTATGGAAAAACCTACATGAATTGAAAGGTGTTTTCCAGGTAAATGCCACTGACTTGCTGTACTGACTCACTCGATGTGAAGAGCAAACATAACGGAGAGGACTTTTCCTTTATCTGCCTTCTGTACTGTAATATCAAAATAAAAAGAGACTGTCACTGGGGACTGGGTTTTTAACTGAATAATGAGAGGTGCCACACAGTGGTGACCTGCAGGAAACGTATGCATTCTTCATTCTGCAAGACTTTCACAGGTCTTACATGAAATAAAAGAGAAAGGTGTAAAACCAACAGTAACATATAGCTAGTAAGAACTAAGAAAAGCGTAGCAAAAGTATGCAATAAGTAGTCAGTGATATAAACCATTACAATGAGTTCTTATATATCTGAAGCCAGATGTTGTTCCAAATTACATCACTGTAAATCCAGAATAGTTCCACTGAAGCCAAGGAATCTACTCCAGATGAGAGAAGGATTTTGTCTGCAATCTATTCACTTCAGATCAGTTCATATCCATATGTCCATAGTTTACTGTAGTATTTTTTTAAATGAAGAAAATACCTTAAATAATCCAGTCATCTCCAGTATAGTATCTGCCTGAAAGAGCAAGCTTCTCTGACAGGTGAGTTTCTGCCTATCAAATCACTATAAGTTTATTGACTGAAATCAATAGACTAAGTTCATGTTGAAAGGTGAAGAATAGTAAACCATCTCTTCACATATATAGTGGCTTGAACCAGAATCCAGAATTCGCTAATTAAAGGGTGTTAACCAGAGTTGTCAAAGTACAGCAGAAATTAGAGAAGTTTGCAGCATGTCACAGCCCTCTGCCTTGCACATGCAGCATATTTAGATCTACAAAGCAAAGTGCAATTGCAGCAGATCTGCTCTTTAAGTGCAGATGGGCACTTAAAGAATGATGGGCAAAGGCAGGACTTTGTAAATGCCAGGACTTCCTTCCACACAACTTTCGTGGTACAGCAGAAATTGATAATCACAGAAGACTGTAGACTTTATTTCCTCTGTCTAGAGAAAAGGGCAAGAAATAAGGTACATATTACAGAAAATCAACTATTTTCAAATATATCTTCAACATATGTGATAGTGAGTGAAGGCTCATTTGGTGTATGTGAACAAAATTATTTTCCCCCTAATTAGCTCTTAGATAGACACCGCATTACAGAAAGTTATTTTCTTTGCATTGACTCAGCAGATGAGACAGTTTAGTAGAAGCAGAGATATAGTAGGGGGATTTAGAGTGCTTCAAATTAGGCACCTTTCTCTTCTACATGATTGATGAATAGTCAGATGCCTTGAAAGGGTTAAGGGCCTATCAATAGAAAGCAAAAATTGTAGTGGTTTTTTTTATCTCTTTCTTGAGGTAGTTCAGACTTCTGATTCAGGACTGTTGATATGTAGCTTTTATCCAGTCAAAACATCAGCTCATCTTATGAATACAGCTGCGTAATTGAACAAAAATTGTTTTTTCTCAGATCCACTAAGATTTGCAAAATGTTGCCTTTGCTTAGGAATGGAGGTATCTGAATAGAAGTGTTTGAATATGTGGGTGGGAAATGGAAGAGGTGTATAATTTCTTACATCTCCGGAGATAACTGGAATTCACTAAGACAACCGTCCATGCCAACACACGTTCAGCCTCCCACTCCTGCTTAACCATTAGGGTTGAAGACCTCTGCCTCCTTCGTTTGCTGTATTTTTAAGGTACCCCACCCTTAAGGAAACTCTCACCAAACCAAGGGAAGAGTAGGTGGAAGGAGTGTGTTTCTGCAACACACTGGCAGGGACCTAATATTGAAGAGGAATAGCAGATATTTTGTCCTGCTTGCCCTTGGTCTTTGGTTGCATGGTGATTTTCCAGTTGCTCTGTAATTCTGGCTACATTTTAGAGTTGCATAATGGAATAGGAATAGTCCTGGGAGCAGAGCCCAGTTCCATCTTTCCAGTTGAGTACCAAAGCCATGAACCTGTGCAGTCCAATCCCCTTTAGCTTGCCCTCCTGCTGATGCTTTGACTTTTGGACACCAGACGACACAATGGTTCTACTTCAGCAGGAGGGCTAACAGTGGCTGTCCTGCCACCCATCCCAGTCAATCACCTGGGAGTTTGCATCTTCCTGTCAAAAAGTGGGCTTGGATTTCCTCAGAGTGAGAAGGTTCTTATTCCTTAGTGTGTCACTCCATGGATAAGAGCTGTTTGGTGAAGGAGAGCTTTTCTGGAAAGGTTTCAGAGGAAATGTGCCCCCAAAGCTGCTGCCTTTGGTACTGATCTCGCTACTGGCTGTATGTGAATTTGCTCAGGATATGCCAAACCTTGCACCCCTTCCAGGACATAGGTCCTTACACAAAAAGGCCCAATGCTTTGGTTTCTGTGCCATGAAATCCTACTCATCTCCCCACTCAGGTCTGTAGGCACCTGCCTCTATAGACTGAAACACATATTTCCACACAGGGCTCCAACGTCTGACCAGTTGAGGTACTTGCTGGTCTAACATGGAAGTGTTAAGCAAAGTTAAGTTTTTTTGGGATTAAGAACTGCTAAAGATGATGAGTTCAGCTGCTCTCTGAGGACCTGCACAGCACAGAAATGGTGTCTTGGTGGTCTCCAGGGTGAGCGCTCAGGTCCACTCCTGACTTGCTAGCTGCAGGTGCAGACTCCAAGTACTTCTAACTGTCACATCCTCTGAGAAACCCCCCACCACCTCCTGCTCCCTGGTTTTCATGGAGAGAAAGCTAATAAGCACAGCCCAGGTGAGAGTTCTGACCAACTTTGGTAGCTAAGAGTCAGAGAAGGAGGACTCCCATTCTGAGCATTTAAACAGGTATTAAAGAGAGTTACTGGGTCCACTTCCCCACTGGTATTAAGTAGAGGTTGTTCCTCTCATCTCTGACTGCCAAGATTATTGTCTAAGTGAAATTTTCTGCAAGAGATCCATTTTTATTACAGTACTATAATATGAGATGGAATTCACAGAGCATTATGCACAACTGTAGATAGTATCTTAAGCATGGGCTATTATTTTTCCTTCCCATAGTTTTAAGGTTTTCAAGGCTCATGGTCAATTTATCTCCCTGCAGACCACCAATAATTCCCTTTGATTTGAGGGGAGTTACATGTAACACACACAGGGGAATAGTACCTTCACTTTTTTTTTTTTTTTTAAAGCAACCAAATAAAGGCCAAAGAGAGAGTTCAATTTTACACTGAAAATTAACTAAATCACGGAGTTCTTCAGCAAAGAATGAGACAACACTTCTGAAATTGTGATAAGCTGTTTTTTTAGTGGTTCTATCAGACTGAAAATTGTAGGATTCTTAAAAGCTAACATATAAAACAGCCTGTGCACTTCTCTGATTTTTCTGCAGAGTTGTGTTGTTAAATGTCATCTTTTGGCAATACATGGTAACAACAACATAGAGTGGCAGAAAACAATAATGAATGCTGATATTGAAACTGAATCTACTCACGGTGCTGACTCTAGCTGATACTATGACACAGCCCTGCAACACTGCCACTGAGCAACACTTCTGTGTGTAGATTTTCATCAGTTTTACATGTTGTAAAATTCAGCTTCAAATTGATTCTCATCTCTGTCAGAACAGTGACTCTTTTACCTCCTGGGTTACTAACTAGAGGGAGTAAAGATAAGGTAAGTGAAATCACCTCCTTCAGACTCTGTAAATGTCTTTTTAGAATAAATAAATGGAATGAACATAATGCATGAATCATACAGAGCCTGATGTAACTACTAGTGACAGCTGAAATGCGTATGCTTTTTTATATGATGCTGTTAAATAGCAGGAGAAAGTTCCAAATTTTTAAGAGTTATGAAAGTTAGAGAAGCCAGAAAATCCTTCAGGGAAGAACTTCTAAATATTTTACAGGCATATTAGAGATCAGAATAGCGAAGGAGAAAGCAAAGGAAGAGCACAACATATTTTTGCAACACATTGGAATTTCTCTTTCTTTAGGGGATGTTTTTATATTTTTATTATTTTCTAACCATAAGTAATCTAGCATAATGTTCCTTTGGCTAAATATTTCACTGCACATATAGTTCACTGTTACCTTTTCCTATGTATTACCTGTTTGATGAAAAAAACCACCACTGACCTTGTGGCTGAAGACAAGGGTGAAAAAACCCTACTTGTAGATTAAAAAACATCTAGCACACTGACGTAATGTATTTTAAGTAATTTATTCACATTTCAGAGCAAAATCTGTTGTACTTTCTTTCAAAGATCTGTGCATAACATCTACATATAAGCAAATTCTAAACTAAATATATATGGGCTTGAAGTTAACACCTTGGCTCTTGAAACAATGTGCCCACAGTACAGTAAAGTATTTGATGTTGAAATAAGGTCTTTCATCTTATCCTTGGCCATTTTTATTTCTGTATGTTTTTATTCTCATAACTGAAAGATGTCTCAGATTTTTATGTTACGTTCAATTTAAAGACAAACAGACTCACTTTCTTCAGTGAAGATCATGTTTGGGGGTTTTTTTCCTAAAATAAATTTGTATAGATGAAGTCATCCGGATGACAATCTTGGCTTTGGGTCTGATTGACGAGGAGTGTAACTGATGTGCACAGCTATGTGCATCCCTTTCATGAGCTTTGAGTTTTAAATCTCTTTGGAGAGTATTGTGCCTCTTGCCTATGAGTGCTCATTCTCTCACTCTCTCCCATAAAATGTGAATTGTTAATAAATCAGCCGATAAATTGTGCTCAGCAATATCCAGAATATATCCTAGGCAGGCAGGATCAGTCAAAATTTTGGAGGTGAACTGAAAACAGTTTCCTGTGGTTGTTCTGTTGGAGCAGATCTGGAGCGTTCAAACACAGGGAATTACTGTCACTTCAGGCATGGAAATTTCCAGTCCAGTAGGCTGGCTGCTCTTCAGAAGGACCTGTGTTAGATAACGCAAAGTATCCAGCAATGTTGTAAGTGTATGTGATTGGTAAATCCTGCACTTAAGCATCTCTAAATCAGCCCTGACTTGGACTAAGACATGGAGAATGGAGTCAGATGTTGGATGGGAAGTTGCACATTATTCCTTGGTGTGGTAACTTAGCCAAGGCAATAGATGTGTACCAAAAATGCCCTTCTTTTCCATCGTTGTTGTAAAGTGACTGAGAAGCAGATTTTCTCTTCTTATAAGTATCTGTGCCTGCTGCATGAAACATTCAATAGAATAGAATAAAAAAGAATAGTCTAATTTAGTTGGAAGAGACCTACAACAACCACCTAGTCCTACTGCCTCACCAACTCAGCGCTGACCAAAAGGTAAAGCATGTTGATAAAGGCTTTGTCCAAATGGCTCTTCAGCACTGCGACATCAACCTGGGGCATCAGCACCTCCCTAGGAAGCCTGTTCCAGTGTTTGATCACCCTCTCAGTAAAGAAAGGCTTCATACTGTCCAGGTTAAACCTTAGTGCAGTTTTGAGCCATTCCCACATGCCTTGTCACTGGATACCAGGGAGAAGAGATTGGTAAGTCCCTCATTGCTTCCTCTGCTGTGGAGAGCAATGAGATCTGCAAAACTGTTGGTGGTTTCCTGGTGTTTCACCTAGCAAACATGCTAGAGTAAAGAATCTACCACAATCTTTTTCTTACTAAGGATCTCAAAAATGCATTGCATTGTATTTTGGGACTTTTCAATAAAAGGATTTCAAGCAAGAGAATGTAAACAGAATTTATCGTGAAATTATAACACCAAAGGGAATAATGTGAACAGACTGGAAGAGAATTTATGTATGCAACATTGTCTGTGCATAACTGACGCATATTGTAATCCAGATTATTTGAATTATTCTTTTCCTTTCTACTCGACAGGCCTATCCATTATGAAAAT
Organism: Chiroxiphia lanceolata; assembly: GCF_009829145.1. NCBI lineage: Eukaryota > Metazoa > Chordata > Aves > Passeriformes > Pipridae > Chiroxiphia > Chiroxiphia lanceolata. The sequence continues at coordinate 11,161,011 of NC_045640.1, forward strand.
TGTTATTGTTTCAATGAGAATACAAGTTGTTCCAAGTATTGGGAAGCAGATTATAACTATTGTTTGTCAGTTCCTAAAATGCCTGTTGGGCATTGCTATTTTATTCAGTAAATAAGGAGTTTAAAACAGTAATTGTTATTTGTTAGAACGAACATACTTGTATTTGTTCTCCTTGTTCCTATAGTGCAAGGCCTTTCAGTCAGCATTTTCTTTTTCTAGCTGCTACCAGCATTTGCCAGCTGAAAATGCTTTAGCAGTCAGGATATGAAAATGAGAGATATCACAAGTTTGCGATGAAGAATGTTCATAGAAATCATAGAAACCATAGAATGGTTTGCATTGGAAGAGACCTTAAAGCTGATCTAGTCCCAGCTCCCCTGCCATGGGCAGGGACAACTTCCACTAAATCAGGTTGCTCAAAGTGCCAGAATTAATTTATTTTGAACTACCATTATTTTTGCCATCTGTAAGGAACAAATGTGGGACTTGTAACAGTCGAAACCACTGGTGCTTAAATTAAAGGCCAGTATCTTTAAAGTAGGCCAGACTCCTCTGCAGCTCAGGCAAATTGGCTTGTTGGTAATGGATACTACTGAAGACAGTACTGGAGGTGGTATCAGCTGTTTTAATCTAGATTATCCTTCCTGCGTGTACCAGGCTCTCCTTGATATTGGTGGGAACTAGGCATCATAATATATTTGAGTATTTTGGTACTTAAGAGTTTTCCACTCAAGCCTGCAAGACCTCTGAGCAGAGAGCTCTTGCCTTGGTCTGAGGAAACTCCTTATGTGGGAAGTGACACTTGCCAGACCTTTGAAGACTTTTTGTTTTTAAAGACAGCGAAACATTTCTTCTTTGAAGTCATTCAAGGGGACCTCTCCTCTCCGAACCTCTCCTCTCTGAACCTACCTTCCTTCCTTTCTTTCTTTTTCTTTCTTTCTTTCTTTCTTTCTTTCTTTCTTTCTTTCTTTCTTTCTTTCTTTCTTTCTTTCTTTCTTTCTTTCTTTCTTTCTTTCTTTCTTTCTTTCTTTTTCTTTCTTTCTTTCTTTCTTTCTTTTTCTTTCTTTCTTTCTTTTTCTTTCTTTCTTTCTTTCTTTCCTTCTTTCTTTCTTTCTTTCTTTCTTTCTTTCTTTCTTTCTTTCTTTCTTTCTTTCTTTCTTTCATGGATAAGTGAGCCATTCAAAGAGAATTAGAGGAAATTAATTGCACATGGTGTTAAACTGCAGGAGGCAAGCTCAAAGAATTTCCATTTTTAGCTTAAAAAAACCATCTTCCCAATCACTGTAGCTGGAACTCACTGCAATAGAAGTTCAGTTTCATAACTGTCTGATAACACTCAATCTGAAAAATTGTTGACATATCTGTTATGGGACTAATTTATGAAGGTCTTTCAAAACACAAGGTTAATTTACAGAGCCTTGCTGTCTTTAACTGTAGTACAGGAAATAGTAATATGGCTTTTAAACTATTCACCAGTACACCATCAATTGTGATGCTGCTAAATAGATCTCATAATACTAAATTTGTTTCACTGTTGGCAGAAGAATTCAGAAAAATTAACAATAAAAGTAGACAAAATAAACCCAAAACTAGTCTCTGAAAAAATAAGTAAGTCAATGACCATATGTTCCCTGGACCTGACAGCTAATTTCTGTTATGTTACACTACTTTTACATGTCTGAGCTCAGTAATTGTGATCCACAGTCAGCCACTGTCCTCAGATGGGACTGTGAGAGAAAGGAAAGGTTGGAGATCCCTCTTGGCAGAAGGGAATCCCTGTTACTTCCAGAGTGTCTGTGGATAAATACTGTTCCATAGAGGCTCAGCTTCAAGAATTGTGTTTGCCTTGCATCTGTGCAACATCTCTACTCCCCTGAGGTCTCCAGTCTCACTCTTTGGTACAGCATGTCTGGTTCTATGCAGGCTCTGTCCAAAGAAGCAGGATAGGATGACCATACTCTTAATTTCAGGGTTAGAGAAGATACCTGCAATAGGTGGTCTGAACACCTTCTTCTATCTGAGTAGTTTAAAGGAGAAAAGATGGGCTCTTCCAAAGATTGATTCCACTCTGGGAAATAACCCTGCTTGCCTGCATGGGCTGGGGTCAATTAGCTGCAAAGTGACTTTGGAGAAAAGGCCCTGGGGGCAAAAAGGACCGACAGCCTCCTGGGCTACTTTCCTGCAGGTTAGGAAAGGTATTTCTTTTTCTCTGCTCAGCCCTGGTGAGACACATCTGGAGTGCCGGGTCCAGTTCTGGGCTCTCCAGGACAAGAGAGGCAGGAACAGACTGGAGCGAGTATGGTAAAGGGCCACAAAAATGACCAAGGGACTGGCACATGTGTCAGTGAGGAGAGGCTGAAAGAGCTGGGACCCTCCAGACTGATGAAGAATCTTGGGAGATCTAATTCATGTGTATAAATACCCAATGGAAGGATTTCAAGAAGAGGAAAACAGCCTTTTCTGAGTGGTGTCTAGTGTAACAATGGGCACAAACTGAAACACGTGAAATTCCATTTAAATTCCATTTAAAAAAAAAAAAGGTCAAACGTTGGCACAGGTTGCCTAGAGAGGTTGTGAAGTCCCTCTCCCTGGAGATATTCAAAACCTGACTGGATGTGGTCCAGGGCAACCTGACCAACTGGTCTCTGTTTTTAGGAGGGGTCTTGGACTAGGTGATCTCCAGAGGTCCCTGACAAGCTCAGCTATTCTGTGATTGAGTGTGCCATAGAATAGTTTTGAAATCCAACCTGGGAATACCTTAGTTAATTGTCTTCTGTATATATGGTACTATTTTATCTCACTTTCCTTTCCTCCTACAAGTGGAATTAGTAAAACAACTGTCCTTATTGTCAAATGAAATGAATCTTAGGGATGCAAAATGGATTTCTGATCACTCACTGAAAATCTTCTAGGAGGAGGACAGAGCAAAAGTCGTTCTACGGAAGAACACTATTTCAGATGTAATGTGCCTATGAATGAAAATAAATATTTTACTGTATTCATAGCTGTCATACTCAGAACAGATTTTTTATGGACTAAGAAAACCAGTTTTAAGATACCTTTTTTTTTAAAGAGTACCATTGCAAATATATATATATGGACACCTTTTTTCACCCAGAGCTCTACCTCATAAATGATCCTTTTTTCTAGTTAAAGTACAGTGGAATACTGTTTGTCAAGAGGAGGGGTAACACCATCCAGCATTTATAACCAGTGCTCAGACCACAATATTTCCTTGTGATCATACAAGTACTGCAACTGGTCTTTCATTTTTGGTTTTGCTTTTTGTGGGTAGGAGGTTGTTTGTTTTAGGAGTGCTTTTGATATCCCATACTTTTGATGTAGATGTTTTCTGCAGTCTGGTTAAAGTATTTTGTCTTGTATTGAATATATATGAAATATCTCTTACCTCAATATATTTTAATAGTTACCAGTTAAGTATACTGAAAACAAAAAATAAATACACGGCTTGTCATTAAGCTATTTTGAGACAAGAATGTGAAAATTTATGTATTTATCAATTAATTTAAAAGGAAGACTTCAACAGTGTTTCTAACTCAACACAAGTTTTCCTCCATGTACTTTGAAGTCAGAAAACTGCAGCTGTTAAAAACGTAAACATCATAAAATCATATTAGAAAAAATATTTTTCATACAGAAAAGTTTGTTAAAATTTTGCAAATCAACTGGATGAAAGCAAGCAGCCAGGGATTTACAAAGCCTGGTATCACAGTTCTATCTGCTGTGGTTTTGCTACTCAAAAGAGGATATATGTACTTTATAAGTTGCATTTAATTCCAGTGTACCATATCAGTCTTAAAGCTTTTCACAGATTGCACTGAAGCAGGAGCTGGGATAGAATATGTCAGGAAACTATCAGGGGAAATTCATTCCTTTGTTGTTATTGGTATCAGCTGTTGGCAGTGTCAAATCCTCAGGGGAAGATGTACCCTCAAGGTCTCATGCTGTATTACTATACACAACACACAGGTACATTAGTTACACTGTCTTTCTTCAACACACACCGTGTGGTATTCGAATACCAATTAACATTCTACATTAAGCAGGGAGCATCCTGGGGCTGCCTGTATTTAATTATTTTAGTGTGCCATTCTGTCTGATTATATGTCTAGCTGTTCAACTTACCTTGTGACATATTCTGTATGAAATGGTTTAGTGAAGGCGATCTTCAAATTAAACACCATCCCTGTGGGTTACAGTACTGTAATGCAAATGACAGAAGCAGATACCATCATCTCCTACATGACCCTCCCCTTTCAGCAGCCATGCTTCTGAATACTCACACTTTCCTTGTGTCATTTCTATATTTCTCTGCTCTTGTCTCTTGACTGGGTATTTGTTCATTTGGAGTCTTCTGTTTTTACTCTTCCTGCTTTTGAAACTCAAATTGCATGTAGTAATAGAGCCCTGTACTGATGCACCGTGGCCAGTACCTCTCTTTGGACAGAGAGAAGATTGGTTTATTACCTCTAAAACTTCATCATAGGCTTCAGCTTCAGCATGATCTAATTAATTTCAGATATATCAGGTTATGGCAGGCTCTGGTCTTGCCCTAATGCTGGGGGTGTAGAGTCTGTGACACACTGTGTGTACATTGGAGCTACTATTGCCATTGGGTACACAGAGAAAATAACACTGAGAAAGCAGATGAGAAAAGGTTCATGGAACAGTACCAGAGAGAGAGGTTGAATGAGACTGCTCTTAGAAGAAAGAAATGTAATCTTTAATTAGAGATGGTCTCCCCATTAATCTAATAAATACGTTTCCCTAATGAATTTTTGCATGCAGCTTGGAAAAATTCTCAACAGCTGGCAGGGGAAAATGCCAGTGCTCAGTAGCACCTCTGAAAAATGGTCCTTAAGGGCATGTTTTCATCAATGTCAGACTTATGAGTTGTGCTCAGAATGAGCTGGACTTGGTGCAGCTGCAGCTTAGGCACCTACATCACCAACCCACACTGTGGGGGGGATGAAATGTATCACAGAGGGTGGGTCCATGTTGACCTGTCCTGAGCCACCCAGTCTCCCCTCCAGGGCCTCAGGGATGTTTTCCCATCAGAACTTTTCTCCAGCTCATCTAAATTTGTGGGAATATTATAACTCCAACAAAATTTGACTTAGTTCCTTTCTGCCACCTTTCTAAAACCAACTGTCCTCTCCCTTCCCTGGTAGGCTGGTTATAGAGTTAGGGTTCCCAGAGTCCCAATTTTCCAAAGTCTGGCAACTGGTAATGTCAGTAAGTACATCCTGTATTCCATGGGGAATGCAACCAGAAACATCACTGTGTAGATCCTATATTCATGGGGGAATTCCTGATGCCTGGAGACCAATTTTTATTTTAAAAACAAAACACTTATTGCAAGGATCAATATATTTGGTTTCTTTTTTAATAGAATGTTATGGAATGTAACTACCATAATAGAAATAGGGGGTTTATTCCCTTATTCTCTGGATCACACACATACACACAGAGTTTGAAAAGAGAATTGTTTCAAACTCTTAAATGTGTTTGTAGAGGTAAAATCACCTTCCCAGCCTAATCCCAAAAAGGGAGACCTAAATCTCAGTACTGGGCCTTTGTGGCTGGTTTGATGGTTTATACTGATTCTATCACTGGAGGTGACATTAAAGCTCCTCTCAGTGAGGCAGCAGTGGGACATGCAGCATTTTACAGAACTGAATGTATGGTTCTGAAAAGTGAGTTCTGGTAGACTGAGAATCGGATGTGTACTCATGCCCACTCTTTTCTTCTGGCAAAACCTTTTCTTTACAACTAAAGCAGACAATGAAAAACCCTCGTGCTGTAGAGAATAATGCTAGGTGACATAAACTGTAAACCTGGAGATCTCGTGATTAAAGGGAAGATAAAGATGTTATATCTTTAGTCATCACCATGGAAAAAGAATGAAGCACTGAAAAGTGACTACAGTCTGACCTCACCAACGTTATTTTTCATTTCCATTTCGTAAAAAAGCAAAATCCCTATTACTTAAAGAATGATAATATCGTCAAAATTTCTTTTTTCCCCACCCATATTTTCCCATGTTGTTTTATTCACTTTTAATTTTTAGCATTATTTCACAAAATTTAATTTGTGGTGGTCATTAAAAGAATCCTAACTGCTTGTTGGTGAAGGTTTTTGATAAAAACTCCATTAAAAAAGATAATAATGATAAAAAATCCTACAAAGCAAACTGGACTCACTTTAATTTTTGCAAAACATAAATGCTTTCAAATCTTCTCCCAAATATTTTCCATACTTTGGCCTCTTTTAGTAATGACGATACTTAACTCTGTGTCAGCTCATCACTTAACTCAGATTAAAACATTCACATAAACTTCCTTGTACTGGCTTCTCTTTTGTACTCAGGTACAAAACAGGGACACAGAATACAAATGACTATAGGAAATACAGTATAGCTACAAATGCTTGTTGGCCAACTGACACCTCTGATCACATACACAAAGCCTGGTATAGCCCTCTTCAGCTGGTAGCAGGTACTTGCTCTACCAGGGTTCATTTGGGCATCAGATCTTTCACCCTCAGCTTTGCCTCAGCCTGAGCCTTGTGGCAGTGTTCCTCACTAAACTTGGAAGACCACTAAAAAATCAGGTCTCACCGAACAGTTTCTGTCCTTAATTTCTCATTCTCTATTTTCTTTCTTCTCCTTTGCCCACAGTCTGTCTATATTTGTTTCTAATTCTGAACCATTTTCTGCACATGCACCTCAGAAACACAAGCTCCATATTATTTTAGCTGAACATAAAAGACTGACAGTTTCAGCAGACTTGAAACTGCTTCCCTGCTTCCCTTGCTACATGAGCTGAACTAAAACTGAGAGCTTGAAGTAAAGTAATTCAGCAAAGAGCTCTGAGCTTCGAGCAAGACACAATGTCCTTTTTCACCTTTTTTGACTTTAAGCATTTCTATCACCCTCAGTGCTTTCCCCATCTTACCAGGGCATTTATATTTTACAGGTTTTCCCACAGAGTTATTTACTGAGTAATGTCTTCACTGAGGACATTTAACTTTAAGTCATAAATGGAGACTTGTTATTTTTATTATTCTATAAAAGCCTTTTGTCCACTTTGTTTAGCATCACGAGCCTTTGCCTACAGTGAATTCCACTAGCACTACAACCAAAGTATCACAGCCAACAACTCACATTATACATGAGCCTTGGCTGAGGCTGTGGACTAAGCCATGCAAAGAATCAGTAAGTGGTGTTCTTTCCTCCTTTGCTTGCCAGCATTATTTAAAAGCGCTGCCAGAGCATTTTTCACTTAAAACCTATAAATATAGCTCTTTGAACATGTTCTGTTGTTGATTTTAAATTTAAACATTTCATTTAGCTTCCCATTAAAACGAAATCTCACAGGCTCCTCTGAAATGTAGCATGCTCTGAGGCAGCTTTCCATTGTGAGGGAGAATAACAGCTAAATGAGACAATTTTTTTCCCCTCAAATTGAGATTTGGAAATGATATTAAATGGCATTGTTTACTGTAATGAATAAGTAAGAGCACTAAAAAGATCATTCTGCATTCAATGTACTCTGACCACTTCTTCTTTATGGGCTTTATTTTCTGAATCACAGAAATGAAAGACAGAATTGCTACTGATTGAAAAATGAGTGTTACCATGCTCAAAGAGCCTATCTCAGAGCCTCATGAAGCCATTGGAAAGCTTTACACAAGCAGCAGTGGAAAAAACGATGTCTCTGAACTGGATCTTGTGGAAACACAACTGGAGAAAGGCACTGAATACTGCTGGGGAGGTCTATAAAGGGAAAAAAGGTCTACTCATCACCAAATAGCACAGGAGGAGCCAGGGCACTAGGAAATTTCGATCAAGGCCATGAGGCAGCACAAAGACCTCTGCCAGGTTTGCCTTCCTCCTGTGGTGTGCTCTTGTTGCCTATTCCAGAGCACTTTCATCCACCTTCATAAAATATAAATAAACTTCATTGAATGCAATGAGTTGGTTTTGTATTGAAAGAATTCCAAATTCTGCATTTCTTCTTTTCCCCTTCAAAACAAAACCATCAAAACTTGAAAACTCCCAACCTTAAAGTATAAACAGGAATTTCTTAGATACAGTGGTCTCCTTTCCAAACTGTGTGTTCAGTATGGCTGCCATTATTTTCCTAATTTCCCTATTCCCAGGACAAATTAAACATCCATCTTGTGTGCCAAGATACATTAAATGAACAACTGCTTATGCTTTAATGAGTACAGATGAAATTAAAAACCTACATGCTGCATCTTGCTTCAGATTGTACCATGAGCTGAGACTGTGTCTTTCTGCATTGGGAGTTCTTCCACCAACTCAAACCCAGCACCTATTGAATTTGAAGTTGCAGTGGTAGGAACTCGAGCAAGAAATTGTGTAAGAAAACTACTATTAGAAATAAAAGAATGCAAGACTGTATAACTTACCAAATAGGACTGTTTTCTTTAGTATTTAGCTTGCTAGCAAGTACTGGTGAATGATGGACCCATGTATCTCTATGTTTTGTGTCAAAAAAATTTAACATTTAGGATATTTCTGCTATATCTAGGGCCTGATTTTCAGTTACAATGATTTCAGAATGGAATTTGTTAAGATGGATTCAAATTAAATCTAAATTAAATCTAAAAAGTTTCTGTCAGCTACCACTTGTAACACAAATGCTTCTTCCATCTGTCCTTCAGAAACGGTTTTTGGAATGACAAATAAAAAATCCTTTTGTTTTTTCTAATTATATAATTACATGGCAAGTATTTTGAACAGAAGTTTTGCAGCTTCAGCCTGAAGAAATTGTAGAAAGCCTTTTGACAACATTTGCCACAGAAATGGGTCAGAAAAATGATCACAGTGACAGTAGTGAGAAAGCTCATCCACCCCAAAATGAATGGAAAGCATTCATTGCAAAGCAGAAGTTTGGTTTCAAATTCAGTTGTAGGTTCAAAAACTCCTACACTTAACTGCTCCTACACACAGATGTAAAAATAAATATGACCGTTTTTCCATTTTTAATTGCACAATGAGTTCGAGATCTCTTGGCAATTGCCAAGTCTTGCAGATGGACCACTGGCATGAACATACCTGCTCAGGTCCCTGAGAAGCTGAGATCAATGCTAAAAGCTACTTTGTGCTGTTTAATTTAGAGGTCAAAGCATTTTCATCTCTGATTAAAGCAGGAGAGAGGGGAGGGAGAAGTGGGGAGGGGAATTAGTCGTGGACACCTTTGTGTTTTACAGTCTTTTTTTCTAATACAAACTGGGTTGGTGGCTACAGGAGCATGCAGTCTTGAGAATTACTACTTTGCATATATAGTACTGAATAAATTGCTCAGATGCACTAAATGCATACAAATGTTTAAAAGTATTTATGTGCATCTGGTGTGAAAAACCAAACATATTTAATCCCAAATATTTTGGAGCACACCACTGCTGTCATTAGCAGTGGCATTTCTGTTCATGCAAAATAATATGTAATTACCCAGTCAAATCTAACCTGCTCATCCTCATGCACAGCTTTCTCCTGCCAAAGAGCTAAAAACTAAATGATAGCTCCCCTATGCTGCAGAGCTGGAAGCACACTGTGTTTTCAAACAGCAGATCTGGTGAATCCCACTGTTCAAATTAACAAGAGCACATGACTCGCCGCCTTGAATATAAGCATCCAGCGGAGGAAGCCCTCATTTGAGAGCAAGTCATGGGCCGAGAAATCCCCTCGGCGCAGGGTCGCCTGCGTGACTCCCTCCCGGGGTCACACGCAGGCGGCGGCGGCGCGGGGCGATGGGCACACCTTTCCCCGCTCCCCCCGCAGCAGCTGTCATGGGAATGATCAGCTGCCTATTACACGCATGCATGCGCTTCCCTGCCTCAAAGCACACAGCCGTAATGTGCTCTGCTCACAGGGAAAAATTTATATCCCTAGTTCGGCGCAGAAGGGCAGTACCCCTCTTGCCAGGCAGCCCCTGCAACAGCCAGGAAATTAATTGAGTAATTTTCCCTGCTTTGTTGAGGGCAGTGGGGAGAGAAGGACAAAATCTGCACCATCAGTAGCAAATTTATTGCAGGGTGAATTAAGAAGCACAACCAGCCCTCAGGGATTACCATGTTCACATGAGCATCAACAAACCAGGGTCCACCAGGCTCCCTAGTCATCCGAAGCAGAGGGGAAAAGCATTTTCTTCACAAGCTACTTCCTCAGAGTAGCAAAATGCCTCCTATCCATCTTCTTTTTTCTTTTTTACTCTATGACCTCCTTAGCAGTAATTCACACCATATATAGAGAAGAGGGCCTTTTAGGGGTAGTGTGCTTTTTGCAGTAACCCTATGAGACAGAGCTGTTAGGAGAATGCAGCGTGCACAGATCCCCCCGATAATGAATCACAACTGAGAAAAAAATGGCTTGAGTGGGAACTGATTTGGAAAGCAGTGAAAGCAGGATATTCCTTTCCTCCGTGAACTGAGATGTCCTGGGGGCCTACAAAACTTTGAAAAAAAATCCCTTTTTATAAAGCAGCATTGCCTAACTCAAATCGAAAACAGATATAGGTGTACAGTAACACAGATCTGCCCTCCAAAGGACGTGCCCTGAACACAAAAAAAAGGAGATCAAAGAAATGAGCTGGGCATCTCCAGTGGCAGGCACAGAACCTGCCAGGTATTTGCTGTCATGAAGTGTACTGGATGCTGACCATGCATCATGGGTTAAGGCCCATAAACTATCTTTAGTGTCGGAAATTGAGCAGAACATGTTTAAACTGCAAAACCAGATGATATTAATGCTACTACAAGCTCTGTTTGCACAGTCTAAGTAATTTATTTTTTTTGAAAGCAGATTCATCTTGTTGGCCTTTAAAGTATGTACCTGGCACTTACTGGCTGTAGGACTTCGACATTTTCAGTGATGGATAATTATTTGATTTACCATCCTGTATTCACCACTTTATTTAAATTGTTTATTTAAACATCAACATGAGCAGTGTCCATTATCAATTGGCAGCCTTTTCTTTACATATATAGCTTTAAAATCAAACAAACCTTCCTTCATCTTATTTGCATATTTTTATTGACTTCAGAAGAACACTGATCATTTCCCTTATCAGAGAGCTGGCTTTCATGTCATTCTGTAGCTCCAAAAAGCTGTGAGGCAAAGACAGGCAAAAAGTCGTATCAGTCCTATACTTTGTCCTCACAGTTCTTTTCCACAACAGTGCACACAGCATTGATACAACCTGCTTTTCCAGGGAAAATGAGAGATGTGTGTGTGTTACATGACAGTTGTTAAAGATATGAAGTACAGACGTACATCCTAAGTTTAAAAAAATATTGTGTTTGTTTTTTGGGGTTGAAGTGCAGAAATTATTGAGTATTTTTGCACACTATTTTATTGACTATTTTACTGACTGTTTTTGCACACACTTTTCTTAATGATTGAAATTCCAGTTCTACAGATTACAGTGATGGTCAAGAACTTTGAGTTAGCAAAACGCTACACTCCTCCACTAAAAGGACTAAAATATGGTGGAGGAAAATTTGTGATCTTGACTTCCCTCAATGTTTTTGCTGTTAGTCCAGAGCCAGAAGAATGAACAGAGAAGCAATTTTGGAGCCCAGAGAAACATGTGGTTTCTGTCTACCATGATAAGTGACAGACCAGTCACAGCCTGTTCTTATCACCTTTAAAATTTGAAGGTTTTGACTTTGATTCAAATGACTCTGTTTTTTGTAGGAGGATTTTATTCCTTCCCCCTCCCCCCCCAGTTGCTCAAAAGTAGTTGGCAAATTCTGCTGTTACAGCAAAGCAATATGGGCCCACATGTTTTGGGGTCTGATCCTGGATCCACAAACTTAGCCAGATGCTTGGAGTTATCATTTGTGTAACAAGCACTGCTGATGTTTATGATGGATTTTGATAAAACCTCAGCACTGCTCAATTTTTTCTTAGGAACCAGGTACAGCTTTTGCTTATGGAGTACCAGGAAGCTCTGGTCAGGAGGAGGTTTCCCCAAGTCCCTCAGTTCTATGGACCAGTTCCAGAAGCAGGTCAGGACACTCTCAAAGGGATCAGTAGCCACAGTTATAAATGACCAGCCTACTCTTGGTGATTCCCTGGTTCAGATCTTTTTGGTCTGAAAAATCTGGGGGCTAACTTCATGCAGCCTGGAAGACTAGTCTGCTGCAACATCCTTCTGTCCAGCTGGGAATGGACAAAGTGGAAAACAGCGACCAAAGACGTTTTTGGAGATCAAGTTCTGCCAATTGTTTCTTGATGCTCCCAACACTCTTCTGCTCCCACTAAGGGAAAGCAAATTAAGCAAACCCCCAAACACTCCCAAAGCATTTCAGGGCAAGACAACACTTCAGCACCCATCAGCTGTCTCTCCTTGCATAGTGATTTTTAAGTAGATAAGTAATAGACAGGGCATGGTTGTTTCTTGCTTGGTTTCCAACTTTTGCCCTCTCATGCATAGGGGCAAAGAGATTAACACAGCATAACATTTCCATTCCTATACCTGGTCTTGAAGAAATCATAGGTTCCTTTGAAGAAATAATTGTTTCCATAGAAAATCCCCACATGCAGATCAATTGCCTGAAGTTATCAAGGCACAGGAAAACTTCAAATATGTACAACTGAAACTCACTCTTTATTCAGTAAACACAATGGAAAATACTGATACAAATATTAATGGGAAAAAAGGTATAACTTATAATTTTTTTTTCAAAACCAGTTTTACATGTGGAGAAAGCTATATGTCAGTTATAATTTATTTTAAAACATCTTTACCTAGCCCCAACCCCAAAAAACCTCACGTGGCTACATTTATCCAGAGAGGTCTTGACTACATTTATACAGACTTTCAAATTCTGCTAATGTGTCTAAACAAAATATTTTAAGTGGTTTCCAATCTCAGGTCCAGAACTGCAAGTTTGAGGTCCCAGGAATTGATCCTGGGCTGCAAAATGTAATTTGCGGCTTGGATTCTGTGATACTAGAAAAGTAACTTACAGAATTTGCACCTGGAGTTACAATCTGATTTTGAAGGCATCTGTCTCCCTTTTCCCCATTTCTAAAATTTTGAAAAAAAGGGCGGTTCTAGTTTGCGATGTAATTTGGGACAATTTGACCCCAGATGACCTTTGCCAGACACTGTTAAAGAGCAAACGGGGCAGAAAGGCAGAAATGGTTTGTTGCACAGAAATGGTGACTCTGTGCTAAGCTTCATAGATTGGAAAGAGCATTTTGAAAGTCCGGGCAAAAATGTGACAAGAAGCCAGTTTAAATACGAGCACATAGGTGTGATGTGTTCTGAGGGCCAGGTGTGACTTGGGAGCCTGGCAGCTTTGTGCACATTGTAACTTTGACATCACAGATGAAGGGAGACAGGCTAACAAAGATTACTGATAATAAAGTCATGGAAAGGTATGGCTCACAGTGTTATTGCTCTTATGAGACACGGCGAGCAAATGCACTATGAAGGGTTACTTGTGTAAAAGGCAAGTGCATTGTTTGTGGCATAGCCATGAGCAGTTTACAAATGCATTTATTTTGTCTTGGTACATCTTTACTTGTAAGCATTTACCTTGTAATAACTGGCTCTGAATAATGCTCCATCCTCCTGCTTTTGTGTATGAGGAAGAGGTTAAAAGACAGAAAACAATAACCAGCTTTCTTCTCCTTTTCTGCAGTTGGTGGCTGCTGTTACAGTTTGCTGTTGAAGAGGTTTTAAGCAGAAACACAACCTTCAGAATCATGGAGAAAAATACTCTTGTGTGAAAGTGTATATGCCAGGCATCAATTTTTAAAACCCGGATCCATTGTTTATAACCAGGCCAAGTGGTACTGACATCAGCAGGGCTCCACAGCCAGAAAACCAGTGCAAATTCATCTGTACAAATCCTCATTTTCTTTGCCAGTTACAGAAAAATGATTTACTATCCATTTGTTTCCTTCCTGAAAAAAATCCTTGATGGGATAAGGGCATGAGAAGTTGAAGGTACACTTGAGAGGAACATCTGTTTTTTATTGTTGTATTTCCCACATAAAACATTATAAAATTTTTTTGATGCATATATGCATGTGTGCAGTGTGTGCATCCTCACCTTCCCTCCTAGTAGCCCTTCTCTGCTCTTATTTATGTTCAAACAGGCCATTACAGTACGGGAGGGCTTTGTCTTGCTTAGCCATTGATTTGGAAAAGTTAGGTGTTAAACCTAAGATAGCTGTTTAGGCTCTCTTTGCAGTCACTGGACCATAAATAAGTGCCTAGAAGACGGTGGAGGAATTGTCCTCTGCAGGTGATTTTGCTGACTGCAGAAGGAGCTTAAATAAGCTGCAAGAGGTGGAATGTATGCAGTATCCAGCCAAAGACAGCAAAGTCTGCTCAGAGAGGCCTGGCTTTACATACAAATTACCCAGTGAATGCAGAAGACTAGGAGAGCTTTTTGCTGCAATTCTTTTATGTACATAAAACTTGGCTTCACAAAAGAACTAAAAATTACTCTGAATATATTAAAATCTTTGACCATAATGTATCTAATTTTTGATGTCTGCAAAGGAAAAAAATCCTCCCCCAAATCACAAAAAGATTTTAAAGCTGAATACATAAGAAAATACAATTCATTTTAATATGTAATGCAGCGATTTTATTACAGTACATAGTCCAAAGCCTAGAATGTTGAAGTTAGTCTAAGAATATACACCTCTACCACTGCATATAATTTCCAGTGCTTTTTGAGAATGTATTACACATTTATAAATCAGTATAGTATTAAATGTATATATTTAACTAAACATGCATATCCTTAGGCAAACAGCTGATTGGTCAGGCGGTATGACCATCACAAGAAAATGTGTTCCAGAAGACTACTATATGCATTTCTAACAGAGAGATATAAGATACCAAGATGTCTGTTCTTCATCCTGATCCATGTGCCCCATGTGAGGCTGCTGAGCATGTGGGAGCATGTGCAGGTCAGGTAGTGGGATTAGAAATGTGCAGAGTTTGCTCCTCGGGCTGGATCACTCGGGCACCCCTGGGTGAACAACTCCCAGGTGTGTAGAAGAGTTCTCTAAGGTTTGCTCTCAGTGCTGTAGGTTGGAGTGGTCCTGTTAACTGCAGTGCACAAAGAATCAGGATGCAGGATTTGGTGTGGAAGGCAGGCTTTAAATTTTGGTCCAAGCATGTGCACCAAGAAAAAAGAAACCAACAACCCAGCGTACTCAACATAACTCTGTATATTAAGCTTTTTTTTTTTTTTTTGCAGGCTGCTTTTTCATGCTTCAGAAATTCCTGTTCTTTATAAATTCCATTCCATTTTACATGATGTTAAATTCCTCTTTGGCCATCTTCTGGTTTTTATAATGCAAAGCAATGTTGGGTGACTGTATGTTTCAGATCGCTAAGTATATTTCACTTGACACTTCTTTTTCTCTGCAGTTCCTTAGATGCCTTAACATGTTGCTTTCTCCCTCCTGGTGTTCTTTGCTTAATGCTCTTTTCTGCTCCTTCCTGGAGCTTCCTTAATTGATGCATTTGGCTATTTGTTGCATTAAAAAAAAAAAAAGAGCTTTGACTTACCAATTTAAAGTACTTCCATTGTCTCATGTTGTGGGCTATTGTTCACTGCTTTCTTTCCTCAAAGATAAAGGGAGTGAAATTAAAATGTGTCTCTTTTTCAGACACTAATGTGATTTCTTAAGCATGGCTCTTCTGCATAAACTTTCTCAGGGGTCACCACCAGCTTCAAAGGATTTCTTAATAAGCACAGAAAAAAAAGTCTGTCTGGGTTCAGTTCCTGTCATGTTGGAAAAAGATGTGACCAGTGTTGGATCCGTGCAGCAATATTTGCTTTTTGATTAAAGATGTGTTTAGATTGGAAGTAATTTCTCTTCAGCCCATGAATAGTGGGCAACAAACACCACTGTTACTGTGAGCATGGAAGAGCTCTGAATTTGGGCAATGTCTAGGAAGAAAGGACTCAGTTAATGAGTGGACTCTTCCAAACCCACTAATAATCAGCATTATTAATAATACACTTTAATCCTTTAAAAGAAAAGGCAATAGTTTCCTCAAGCATCTGGAGGATGGCTCCCCCAGACAGATTGCAGTGGAGGGGCAGCAGATGGAAACTGGAGCCTGACCCTGCTCTTCACCTGCAAGCTTGGGATTCAGACAAGCAGTGTGAGTTTGCCCAAAAATGTGAATCAGCCACAGTCAAAATTCCTAGACAGGATTGCCTGCACCTGGCGGAGGAACCCAAGGCGTGTGTCCCCAGCCATTGTAAGGAGCCCTGCAGGGATGGGGAAGAGAAGGAGATGGGGGAACAAAGATACTGCTGCAGCAAACAGCCTTTTCATTTCTTTCAGCTGGTTCAAGGGAAGGAATATAAAAAAACCCACAAAACCCAAACAAGCCCACCCTGCTTCTCCCAAGCGGGTGCTCTGCTCAGTGGGCTGCTGTGGGTGGGCTGCTCCGGCACAGATGGGATGGAGCAGATATGCCCTCACTCCAGTTAATTCTCTGTCACAAGATGCAGCTACAAAACCACCTATGAGCCAGGATCCAGCCCTGGAACATGCAGAGGCTGATGTAGGCCAGCCACTGCAAGGCTGGGGCAAAGCAAGTTTTGGGGAGTCCCACCTGCAACCCAGGCTGGGGTGGTCTGGCTACACCCCAGGGAAAGGCTGCGAGGGTCACAGTCAGGGAGAGTTCAGATAGAGCTGGGTCATGGGCACTACTCCTCTCTCCTGGAGATGTTCAGCCTTGCAACACACACTTGAGACAATGCCAAGGCCGGGTTTCCCTCTGCAGCTGGCCTTAGGGAGCTGCAGAGCTGGACTGCATGCCTGCATGGACTGCATGCCCACACACACACCCCACCCATGGCATGAGCCAGCTTTGGCTGGGGAGTGCTGAGGATAATGTCCCATGACACCCTGCAAGTAGAGGGGCTGGGATTGCCAAACAGAGCACAGCACTGTGACAGCAGGAGTTCTTCCTGGGTGGGTTTGGCAGCCTTGTAGTCTGTGCCTTTTCCTTCTGCCCTATTATTTACCATTGTATTTTCTTTAATATGATCCTCACCTTTCAGTTTCATGGGGCTGAAAAGCTATCAGGTCCAGAGCTGCTGCCACCCACTCTGTCCAGAGGGACTGCACACAGGAAAAATTCCTGAATGCCTGCTCCTATGGTTGTCTCAGTTTGCAAAAATCCTCTGAAAAGTCCGAGAATGCTTGGAAAAAAACCCCAGAAATATGTTTTAAACCACAAGTTTTACCCCTCAGTTCTAAGTTTTAGTTGTACCCATGCATCTATATTCTGTCTTTCTGGACAAAAATCCCTTGTGGCTCAGTTTTCTTTGCTTGGTCCTTATGGTACTCAAAGATTTCTGTCTTAGTTATTAGAAAGGATCCAATATCTCATTCTATCTGTTTTTCAGATATCTTTCTGAATGTGTTTGTAGATCAACATGATTTAAGTAGCTTTTGGTAATGATACATCAATACTAGATTATTTTTCTTATAACATGAAGTAGGAATACACTATTCTGTCTGTATGTACAATGTTGGGAGATCTTCACTTAAATTTGCATGGCTGTTGAGACTGCATTCCTTTTACTGTGATTTTGTGATGTTTAAGGAAAAGAATGAACTCCATTTACATACTTAACTTTAAGGGTAATAAAAGGGCATCTGTGCTCATATCTCAATAGTGACATTTTATCCAAGTACTTTAGAGGAAGAAAAGATGGCTCTGGAATATGTTTGCATGATCTTATATGCGTTGCTTAAAAATACTAATAACGTGTTTGAAAACATACACCTAAACTCCTGTAGCGTAAAATCTTCCCGTAGGAAACTATAAGACATTTTTAAATTCTTAATCTCATTTCTAGGTTTCTCTAACATTAACATCAAACACATGTCACTTACATAGTCCATTTATATTTTAATTTAGTGTCTGCATATCAAATGTATAATCTACAGCTGGACTCAGCACAATATTTTCTATGAAAGGTATATGGAGCTATTATCCAATAAGAAATACATCTGGCTTTGGTGTAGCACAGCTTTTCCAAAGGCAGAGAAATCACTGTGATAATTAAACTTGAGACCCAGAGAAGGGCAGAATTCCTACTGGAGTATAAGACCTTGCACAAGGACTGAGATCCCTGTGAGATGTTTTTTTTATGGCTAGTAATCTATTGTATATTACTAAAATACTCAAGAAAAGGTGCAGCCAATTATTTGCAGCTGTCACTTGGTGACTCTGTCCAGGTATTAGGCAATCTCTTACACACCAGCTTAGGAATCTGTCATATTTTTGCTTACAGTCAACTGAGTCCTGAGCAGATGAACACACTAAGCTGTCTGCCCCTGTGCTTCCATAAAAAAGGCTTTTAAATTAAAGCAAAAATTCGGTTTAACAGTGAGGTTGTGTTTTCCCTTGAGGTTTCTAACACTGTTCACTTTCATTGCCGCGGATGTTTCCACCTTCATGCTAAAAGCTTTTCTTTTTGTTATCCTTGCGGCCCTTGTTAGATTGAATAAGTCAAGGTGCTACTGCCTTCATATCGCTGAAGGGCCCGATCCCACAACCCTCACGTCTGGCTGTGTGAGACAGCCAGAGAGCTGGGTATTAGAGGGGGAAACAGGTAAAATGAGAGGGAAATAAATAGGAAAGACAAGCGGTTCATTTGTCTTCAAGTTGTTAGTTGTCGCCTACAGCTTCCTCACGGTGAATTGATGGCTTTCTTTTTTGAAGCAACAAAAGCTTCTCCGGAAAAAACTAAAATACTTACTTGATTTTACTCACTAATTTAGTATGCAAGAAGTGTTAGTTTCTTCTCTCAAACACCAGTAGACAGACAGCAGAAAAAATATAGTAGGCTCTGGACTCCCACTGAAAGCTGACCTAGTCTCACCCCTGGCTTTATTGTTTTTCTTTCATAATTAGCTTTTGCTCAGCTTTGTCATTTTTGTAAGCCTCGATATTCTTCAATTAACAACACAGAACAAGAACAACAAGAGCTTAGGCAGCTCATGAGGTCACTTCTTGCAGGGGCTGGATTATGGCACCAAAAGAAGCCTGAAAAGCATGTATTGATCCAGTCTGACAGTTCCTGCCACATTAAGCCTCACCACAGCTGTGATATAAAGGCGCTTAGAGCTGTTATCATAAATACCATCCACTATCTTTAAAGATCATCAAAATTGCTTCACATTGTATAAGAGTTATTGTCATATAATTTGTTCAATGCATTTTAACAGCATAAATTGGTTTAGCATTTTAATACTAGCTTAAAGGTCAAATGCAGATAATTTAAACTAACATTTATCCTATGAAAGTTATCATATAAGCTCAATTTACTGAACGTGTGGAATGAAAAACAGTCATCTTTATTATTTCCTTCATTTATCCAAAAGTTAATACAGCCAATAATTTTTTAAAAATTTTAATACCCTTCCATTTAAACTGGAAGAGAACATATTTGAGGTTATTTTGTGAATACCTATAATATTTAAGATATAATTTTAAAGAAAAATAATTTCCTATGTTTTGCACTCTAGGAAAAAGATTATAAGAGATGAATATTTAAAATAAAGAATGGAAAAATGTAGCTATATCTTTCATGATGAACTGAAGATATTAGGAAGAAACATGTCTATGGATTTCTTAGCTCCACCTACAGTTGGGTCTCTGCTCATCTACAGTCCTGCTGTGTACAGAAATCTCCCTTCCAACTTGTGGCTTATTGAACAAAAAAACCAGGAAAGACAAAAGCCTGTTTGAGAGAGAGAAATAAATTAGTGATCATATGGTAGAAGTCAATATAGTCAGTAACATCAGCAAAGACAAGTAGGTCAGGTCTTGTTGTAAAACACACTTTTCCAACGGGGCCTCCTGGAGTTTTTATGCTGTAAACAAGAGTTGCAAGACACTGGTATGACCTACAATAAAGTGTTCACTCAACAGAGCTGGAACAGCATTCAGGTCTCAGAGAAAACTTCTGGTCCCACCCTGAATGTTGTTGTGGAAGAGTCAGCAGCCTGCTGGTCAGACTGTTCAGATGGGATGGGATAGATCGAGAACACATCTTCTGAGACTGATAAGAAGCACAGTCAAAATTAACACTTGCTCTGTCAGGGGCTTGTCTGAGAGATGTGGTTTATTCCAGAGTGTTTTCCAAACACTTGTACAAACAAGCATTTGGAGGAGCAGGAACTGGAGCAGATATTTCCAGCATTGTAATGGACTTCTCCAGGCATCAGGTGGCAGAGAGAATTTCTCAAACGAGTCACTCATCTACGTAGCTATGTTTTGTACTTTGTACTTTGTACAGAAGAGGACAGAGCAGTGAGGTGAAATCACATTCATTACCTCTCATATGACTTCTGGAGCCAATTAACAATTTCTTAGGTGGCTCTTCATGCATTTTATTTGGTCACAGTTTCTGGAGCCAAGATATATGCCCATAGCTTATCCACAGCTGCAGTGTCAGTTTATTTCGTGGGACTGATAGTCAAATTTTTGCTAGACCTTGAGCTGGTGTCCCCAGGACCCCCCACTCTCATCCTCACTGGGAGACTGCCCCAGGCTCCAGGCCTGGCCCTTTGGGGTCGTCTCACTCCTCAGTGACTGTGAAGAAGCATGAGTAGCATTTAGAGCACTAACATCTATTAATGGTGAGGTGGGAGAAAGACCAAAACCCCAAGGTGCTTAGAGAAGCGTAAGAAAACAGGAAAGCCCTCAGTAATGATGCCCTGAATATTCTTTCGACATCCAGTGATTTGCAGCTCAGGACCCTTCCCAGCCAGAGGTGTTCCCCAGGCAGACAACAAGGATAAGGGCACGACTGCTGGGCACCCGCTGGAGGAGGTAACACCAATGCATAGCTTGGAAGGGTCCTTTGATTCTTGTTTTGTCTGGTTAGCCCTAATTTCCTTCGATCTGCGTGGAGATTTTTATTTTCTTTCCAATCTTTTTCCTTCACCTTTTGAGCAGTCTAATCTGATGAGACAACTCCTAATCTAGCCTTAACTCTTCCATGTTTTTTCAAGTCTGATGTTCGTGAGCATTTCTAAAAAGCTTCTAACTGTACAAATCAGCTAGTTCAATAATTATTATAAAGGAGCATAACTGTCTGCATTACCAGAGGCCTTGTTGGCAATGATATTATGAGATGAAAGATTGAGTGCATGAATCATTTGTAATAACAAATTTGACTTATTTTTCTATTCATGAACAGTGCAGAAAGCAAGCTGCTTATATCAAGCAATTGTATAATTGGAATTCTTTAGATATTTTTTTTCCTACTTCTTTTTAGTTTTATTCTTCTGCAGGCACAGGGGTGGAGGGAATTTCTTTCTTTTTTGCTTGTGTATTCCCCCCCTCCACTTATTAGAGAAAAAAAAATGGAAAAATTGCAAAACCCACTATGACTTTAAAAGTAGCCCCCACTCTTACATTTTGGCCTCAGATAAAACAATAATAAAAAAATTATACTTTTACCTCTTTATCTGGAAGTAATAGTAAAAGGATTGAAGACTTTTATCTCACTGGACAAATAGCTCACAATACTGTTCCTCTTATTTATTGTCAGTGGAAACTTTCGGTATTATTCCTTCGGTGGGATTCACAGATAGAATCAGTATTTTTTAATATTTGCTAATATTCAAATTCATTGGAAAGTCCCCATTTGGTAGAATGCTTTTGGAATGTCAATATAAAAGGAAGGATCAGAAAAATTCTACTAAAAAAATAACAAACTCATTTTTACAATGTTTTTCATTTTAAAAAAAACAACCAAACAAAAAATTAGACTTAATCTAAGAAAAAAAGTATTAAGCTGTGGAATATTAAGAGTAAAGGAAGACCCATGAACTGGAGATTTTAAAATTAGATTAGATAAGGCAATGAAGGATATCATGAAACAGCTTTCCTTTGTAGCAAAAGAAATGGCAGATTAATAATTCCATATTCTGTCTTGTTTGAAATGTAACTTAAAGGTAGTATTATCACCTTTTCAAAACACGGATAGCAAGCTTTTCTCAGACTAGTTTTTGTAAAATCATTAGATTGGATATTTGGAAAAATTTCTTCATGGAAAGTTTAGAACAGGTTCCCCAGTGGTTGAATGGTTGAGTCAACGTTGCTGGACATATTTAAATGTCTTTTTAATGTAGATGTGGCACTTAGGGACATGGTTTAGCAGTGGACTTGGCAGTGCTGGCTTAGTGGTTGGACTTGATGATCTTAGAGGGCCTTTCCAACCTCAGTTTAGCCCACACTTTCATTGACTATATACCTGTAATTTGCCCCAGGACAGAAGCTCTTTTCCTCAGTCAGCTGACCTGGAGTGGCTCACGCGCACACTGAGTGCTGTGCCTGCTTCCATGCTGCTGAGCATCCTCACAGTTCCTGGCTCTGCACCCGACCCAGCTCCCCAGCAAACAGACAGCATCTGCTGGCTCCATACTTCTCACACGACATACCAGCTCTCTTACGGGCTGTATTTGATTCTAAGACGTGAAGAGGTGTCTCTGTTGTCTATGTGAGCAGAGTCACAATGTGAGTCTCTGAACCACCCATAAATTTCATTGTGTTTTGTTATACTCCAGAAGGTGTGTTGGTTCCTGTGATTACCTCATTTTTACCAACTGCTGATGTTAAAAAATGCACCTGATTTCTTGCAAAGGAAGAAATAGCAGGAAGCATAAGAGTTAGTAGAGTTACTGATGGGGGCACGGTTGTTTGGTTGGGGTTTTTTTGCATACAATTTTAGCATTTACATGAAAGCCAGCATTAACCTTTTTGTAAGCATTTTTCCTTTTATATCTCAGAAATGGTAGCATTTCTGAAATCACCAGAACTATGCAGAGAAGAAGATTATGTGATGCACAGTAAGATGCCAAAGCTTGGTTTCCTTTTCATCTGTTTGAGCTTCTGTGAGAAGTTCTTGAGCCTCAGGAGAGTCAATCTGACTCATTTTGATCTAAAAGAGCTCTTTCTTTAGAACTTGAAATCGGCCTTGTAAATAGCAGATACTGAGAACAATTTGAAGGGGTTTCTGTGTTAACAGATATTATGTCTTTTAGTTAAAAACACTACTGGTCTAGAGGTGCTGCTGTCACTGTACTGCTATCATTGCAGTGGTAATCCTAAAAAGAACTTGTCTTATATGAAATTTCTTAGGAGTTTCACTACACTCTAGTAGGATGTGATCATATCATTTGCATTTCTAAACATGAGACAATCAGAAGCAATGGCATACCGGAGAGGTGAATTTGCCCATGCCCTCTCTTACTCCTGCTCAATGGGGGAGACTCAGCCTGTTGAACTCACGCGGATACCAAATGCTACTCACACAGACCTTGAAATTTCAGTCAGAGTCGGACCTGCTCACTATCACATTAGTTACAGAACGACTGAACCGCAGAAGTTGGATGGGACATCTGCAGGTCATCTGGTCCAACCTCTCTGCTCAAGCAGGAAACTAGTCTAAGCAATCAAATAATTGTTCGAAAATTTGGAAATCTTATGAATGTCAGCTATACTAATTATTGTTAGAAACCAGATGAAAACAGCCCATATGCAACCAGAGGTTTAACAAAAGAAGTTCAAACCCTGTATCTTATAGTACCTACAGGTGTAAAACCAAATGAAACTTTTACATGTTTTCACTCCCTCCATGCCTTAGAAATACACGTGTGTGCACACACAAATCCACACAGTAAGTCCCTGAGACAGAATCCAGCTCTGACCATCTACATACATTACCTACGCCCCATATGTTCAGCTGTCACATTGCCTATGGCATAGTCCGACATGCAAGGATGAGAGAGAGATAGAGAACGCTTTGAAGCTACTCTGTCAATGTCTGAGAGTGAAAGATTATCCAACTGTTCTCAATAGTGCTACCAGCTGCAATGTATTCTCACTTAGACATTCTTGAAAGCTAAGGGATCTGGTCATCTGGAAAGGTGAAATATCCCATCATTTTACTCTCTCACTGAGGGGACAGTGAGGCTGTGATTGATATGAAAAGAGTTCTATATGAGAGGTCCCAGATAATCTTTGTAGTCCTTGTTTTTTGTTCTTTTTTTTTTCCCCTCAGCTTTATTGACCAATGAATGTTGGTATTTTATAATTGAATCAAAGACCCCTACACGAGTTAGTTATATTTCAGGGGTTATAGCAAGGGTGCCATGATTTGGCAGGTAATGTGTGATTTAGTTAATAATTTGTACTTGGGCATTGCGTTTATAATCTAAGCTTCTCATAAGAAATAGTTAGAAATTTTGCTAATTTTATACAGAATTTTTCTTCAGCCTTTTAAGAGTAAAAAGGACAGACCAGAGTGGGCTATTTACCTAAGAAAAAAATATTGCGAAGGACAGCGGTTGTCATCCAGGATATTGTCACCTCAGGAAAAAAACCCACAAACAGCAATATGACTATATTTTTCCCCTCTCTAGGGTTTCTGTCAAGGTCAAAGTCATTTACACAACGCGTCTGCGATTAAAAGACACTGTTTTAATACAGAAAAGGGAGATGACCCAGAGTGAAGTTGAGAGTGATTAATCCATCACACAAAAGACATCTCCAGACTCTTCACTCCTCCTTCCTCTTGCAGTGCCCTCTCAGGTACTTCCCAAGCATTTTTTATGCTACTTCCTTGAGCTATTTCAATATTTTTTCTGCACCTTCTTTTGCTTTCTTCAAATCCTTCCTCCATCTCCTTTCATCTGTCCAACTCTCTGCCTCAAGATCTAATACCAAATAAATGATAAAATATAAAAAAAATTAAATTAAAAAGAGCAGACACTGGCTGCAATCACAGGGTGAATGGGATGTGTGTGTCTTACAAAATCGGTGACCTTAGGAAATGATTTTGTGTAATCCTTGACCTCTCCTTGGCTATTTACAGTCATGCTTGTTTCTCTCCTGGATGTTAAATCATGATTGCCACATACAAGGGTGGAAGACATTTTAATTACTGTTTTTACTCACTCTGATCCCTTTATTCTGTCTCACATTTACAGTGATGATAATGTATCATTGTTCCCTTTGACACAAATACCCCATTCTGACACAAGTGTCTGTCCACAGAGCAATAACATAAGCCTGAGGCCCTACAAGTCAGTTTTGCAGGGAAGGAGAAACCAGTGACACCATGTCTGGGTATATTCTAAGTATAAACTGTTTTGTTTACATCTGTAAACCAGACATAGTGATAGAAGTGGTAAAACAGCACTTTATTCCAGGGGATTATTTCTTTAAGGAATATTTGCTTAACAGACATGTTTAGTTGTCAGAGAATAATTATCTCAATTACAAATACTTAATCAGAGAAGAAAGGACATAACACATACCAGTGCCCTCTACCATTTTTCAAACCCTTATTCTAAAAAGGCAACTTTACGTGTCTTATCAAATGGAAATTTTGCACACATACCAAATTGTGCAAAATTTGAACTTGAAAAGCTAAATGTAAAAGTAGCACCTAAAAACACTTGTCATATTAATATTTTCTTCTTTAGCCAATATTACAGGGCATTTCTTGCTTGTCATTACTTCAAACTATTGGACTTTGACCCTTCTTTGAAGTCTGTGGCATATGCTGAAAATTAAGCAAGTTCTTAAGTGTTTAAAGGATTGGTTTCACTTAGAAATAGTCAGTACATTTAACTTTCAGCACTAATTCTAAACTTCTGTCTTCAGTAAACTGTGTCTCTAGATGACATTAAGTGCACCTATGCTGTATGTCTGTGACTTCTTATGGTCAGTTATATACTCTACTTTTAACCAAAATAGCTTATGATCAAAGCACATGTTTCTGTAAAGCCATGGCAAAAAGGTGGTGCCACCTTGAGCTGCCAGCTGCCAGTCATTTGGGGAAGCACAGAGACCAGAGCATAAAGTAAATTACAGCTTTGGTCTGGTAATAAATGCATGTGACTAACCAGGAACTAATATGTGTAGATTAAAACTGATTTTTTAGAAGTAACTGACAGGATTCAAGATTTGTGATTAAAATTCTTGGCAGAATTGAAAATCATATCCGAAACACAGAGTTGTGAAGATTGGGATCATTTAGCAACTCATTGTGTCAGAGTTTCTTTGGCAGAGTGATAACAGCTGTTCTTTTCCATCCCCTAAACCTCCCAGCCCTGTGAGACCTCACATCAAGTTTTTGCAGGAGCATTTCTTTACCTACCAAGACAGATGAGGAGCCTGCTTCCTTGCTCTAATGGGTTTCTGCTGAGCTGAGATCCTGCTGTAGAAATAATTGAGGGTATGGGGTAGAGGAGGAAGCAGCAAACAGTCTGTACTGATTACCTACATAAATTTTCTCAGGGATGAGCAGAAAGAATGGGTGATTGTTGCTTTAATATCACTTCCATCTCTATGGTACAGAAGATGGATTGAGCCTCCATGGAGGGACTTCAGCTAAAGTGGCAGAAGAGGATTGGAGGTTCTGTTATTCCTTGTGCTCAGGGATTCTTTTCATAACAGGATATAATTGGAAATGGAAGACCTGAATCACAAGCTGCAAACTTACTTCTCTAGCGTGATGCATCCTTCTCCTGGGTTTAACACAATAACCACATTGAGACTTTGAAGTTGACTTTAGGGCTAGACAGTTCATCTATGGGACTTGTGAAGTCTGAAGTCTGTTTTTCTAGATACGAGTTGCCATTCACAGAGTATAAACACACAGGACATAGCACTCAAACCCTGTCCTACAGGTTGGTATATCCCACTTTTTAAATCAAGCTGTTTTCCTCCATGAAGTTACGTACCAGCTGAGGAAGACAGTGGGTCATAAATAGCGAGTTGCATCTCAATATGTCAGTGTGCCCTAAGCAGAATACAATGATATTTGAGACAATACAACGATTGCAAAATCCTTAAATCTTTTCCTAACATTAAGACTGCAATTATCCCCCTGACTTAGTGGGACTGCTGTCATAACTTGTGTCAGGCATTGCTTAGTTATAGTCACGATCATCACTCAGAATCACAGAATCAATTAGGTTGGAAAAGATCTCTGACATCAGGTCCAACCTATGACCAAACACCACCTGGTCAATGAGACCATGGCACGGAGCACCTCTTCCAGTCTTTCCTTAAACAGCTTCGGGGACCATGACTCCACCACCTCCCTGGGCAGCCCATTCCAATGTCTAATCAGCCCTTCTGTGAAAAAATTCCTCCTAATGTCCAACCTAAACCTTTCCTGGTGCAGCTTAAGACTACGTCCTCTTTTCCTGTCTCTAGTTGCCTGTTGGATAGACAGTTATTAGTTCACTTAAAAAGTGCACTGCATTTAATTGGAAATTTTTCACTCTTGCTGTGTGGTAGGGTTTGAAGAAAAAGCTAAATCTAACAAAAGTTTTTACTCACTTGAAAAGCCTAAATCAGCCTGGAGCCTCAAGTAAAAATTCTGGGTATAGACGAAAACTATCTCCTTTTGGAGACAACGTGCACAGAAGAACAAAGTTATTGGTGTCACACCTTGAGACCTTTCACTTCTTGTCCTGGGTGACCTGTGCTTCCCATGCATGGGTTTTTTTTCAGCACTGCAATACTTCAACTGGATTTCATTTCAGATGGGTTAATGATGGATTATTTTTTTGTTTTGTTTTGTGGCCACATCAGGAAAAAACTGATTCATGTCAGAATCAAAATGGCTTTTGGTTGTGCACAGAGAAACAATGAACTGTGAACCAACAAGAAACTGAATTATGAACAACATAAAACTGTTTTCTCCACCTAAGTCCTAATTGTATTTAATTTTCTTTTTTATTTTAGGTCTATTTGAAAGCCAGAAGAAAACCACTGGAATTAAAAGATAATTTTTAGAAACTAAGAACTAAATATTTGGTCATTTTTAAGTTAATGCCTCTGTATTTTCAAGTTCTTCCATCCCTTTTTTTCCTTGACAAAAATGAGTTTCAGTGTTTAGCCATTTTAGTATGTTAATTAAGTGTTAATTTCTGCCGCCTGTTTCACTCCAAAAATCCATTTCTGGAAGGATGTTATTTGCTAACAACCTTCTTGTCAGTTCTCAATAGGGAACGACATGTAAAAAGTGGAGAAAGCATTCCGAAAATGATGGATTTCATATGAGTGGCAGGAACAACTCAAATGTGTTTTTGTGAACTGGGCACTCTATCTTTTGAGTGGTAGGTGAATGGTAATTTTATTAAGTAACCTAAAACCTAAAATCAAGAAGAAAATGAGGAGACTTAGAAGGCCTTCCATCTTTGACAGAACAGCCATGTACTAGGACCTGACAGGTACGATAAAGAGCTTAGATGTTCTTCTAATATTGTTCTTAGCCATAAGCCCCCAGGCTTTGTTCTACATGCTTAGTTAAACTGTTTTTATCTTACATAAATCCTGGTAAGCTACTTTAAGATCCATCAGACTACCTCAATTGCCATTTAAGTGTTTTTTTCTGCACTAACTGCTTCTTGTTAAATAGTTTGACATTTATGTGTCTAGACTTGGGTTGTTTTGATATTGATTTTGTACAGAATGATAATGGAGCATAGTGGCAATATTAGTTTTGCTGTCATACTTAGCAGCAATATATCTCTTTGAACATCTTACGTTGGGAGCAAAATCTACATATATGTAGGTCTAAATTTAGTCAATTCTTCAAAGCTAGTATTCTACTTTACTTATTTTTCTGCTGCAACCAATGTTTCTTCCTTACAGTACAGAGATTCATTATTTTGAGGGAAATCTGTCTAAATGTGCTGCTTCCAGGTCACTGTCTGCATAGGAAAGATGACTGTGCGATCAGCTAACTCTCTGCCTCCCTCCTCCCTCGCTAATGACTGTACTGTGGGTATGGAAAACTGCTCTCTGTGGATGTTTAAAGTGTACATAATAAGCCAATCACTTTTAAGATGGTTACTGCTATCTCTTAAGTGAGGTGAGCTTTAGGTTGCCTTTTTTCCACCCCGCTGTTTTTTGTTGTTCCTCTACCTCAGATCAAAACATTGAAAAGAGCCTCATTTGTCTGGCTGTACTTTAAATAGAGTTACATATGTACAACTCAGACAAAAATTTTTAAGCAGAAAATTAAGAAGTCACGAATTTTCAGAAAATAAATGCACCACGGCAGAAAGTTTTGAACTGTGAGATACTCAGGCCAATAAAAGGAAAGTCAACCATCAACATTTTAACAGCAAAATCACTTTGTTATTGAGGTACTAATTTTGTATGCTAAAATCTTCAAAGCCAAGTTGATGACAGTGTTGACCTTTAAATTGCCTGGGTGCTTGCCTCGGCTATTGTTTCAAGCCTTTGATATTGCAAGGGTATGGAAGTCATCTTTTGTGAGAGGAAGGAAAGAGATTTCACCTGGAAACAATAGTTAAATTTTTCATGCCTTTTCTTCCTCTACCTCTTCCCCAGGGCCTTCTGTTCCTCTGTCCTTATCCCGTTACTTCCCCATCCTGCTGACAACTGGGGCAGTGGAAGCATGTGAGGATGCGCACATGGGGATGGCACCTCAGCTGCTCCTCTGCAGCAGAGACTCCTGATGTACCCAGTTGCACATTTTTCCAAGGTGCAGTTTGTTACAGCTCTGCTCTCCTGCCAGTGAGTAGATATGAGCAGTATCAAAAAGGGCGTTTCTGGTCTAAGCAAATATATCCCGAACTTAGCCAGCAAAAAAATCCACCAATATTAAATACAAAAGTTGAGAACATATAAGATAGTAGTTTCCTATAGTTTCCTGAAAGTGAAGAAAATCACATATCATCTGCCTTTTCCTTTATACCTCCATTCTACTAACTGGGAGACATCTCTGTTCAAGATTTGAATTCTTCTTCTTTCTCAGTACTTGTGTATTTAGAACTTTTTTTCCTAAGGAAATTAAAATATTGACCAATGGCTGAGATCTGGCCAAACTTACTGCACTGCTTTAGGACACTTCACATCCCTGGGCTTGAGGCTGTTGTCTCACAGTGCGATGGTAAGGAGGGAAATGGCCCTATGATGCTGCCATCTGAGATGACTTCGACAGGAGTTGCCAAACCTCATAATCAAGAAACACAGTGAACTTTAGTTCAAAAGTAGTGAGTTCTCCTCAGCCATGTGTTTACCATCAGAAGATGGCTCAGTATTGCATGTTTTTATCAGTATGAAAATATAAGAAGCACCAGGACATTTTTATATTACTTAAGAAATTGCCAGTAAGCCTTAGGTAACTCCACCCTCCATAATATTATCGGTCTTAGTGGACAGATATTGAATTTGTAAATTAGGTCTTTGTAACTGGAAAGAAAATCACATGGGTATTTATTTCATTTGACAGTGGAAATATATGGTTTACAGTCAGTTCCAGGAAAAGCTAGCCTAAATAAGCTAATTAAACCCTTTAAACCCACAGACTAAGGCCAGAGTTTCCACCTCTATTTTTGCATATTAAAGTGTTGAAACCTGTAATATATGTAGAGCTACTTCCAGTTTTCACTGTAGTGGTGTAAAATGACTACCTCAATAGCTTTCATGGCCACTGAGAATTAGGTTTTCTAGTAATTCTAACATTTCACATTTTAAGGATCATTCAATTATCTATTACTTTCTTTCATTCAATTATTTAGTGTAGACTCACAGCCAAGTTAGATGGACATTTTTACATAGTTGTACTCCAGACTGAAGGCTTGACTTTTTAGAATAAGAATTAAATTTTCGAGGAAATATGTCTGTTCCAGGAGTTCTGGTGACTATTTAAGTTTTCTGTAATCCTTGTGTAAACCTGATGGGTTTGAATTCTAGCTGTAATTTCTTTTGCAGAGGGAAATGCACATTGACTCTACTTTGGCCCAGCAAATCTTGCCTTTGTCCAGCATTTTCCTGCATTTCCTGTTCTCTCTGGTTTCTTCTTAGATAAAAATTTCACTCCTGTTAAGTTCAGTGCTATTTATGACTTCAAGCTCACAGACCTTTCTTATGAAAAATATGACAAAGCAATACAGGTAACAAACACACAGCACAATATTTCTGAAAGTCATGCTTGAGGGCCATATTGAGACACTGAGGCTAACAAAGAGTGGGTATCAAATATATCTTCTAAAATTCCCTAAATTCTTCTAAATATCCCCTTTTTATACAATTATTTAAATTTGCGCATCTCTATACATGTAAAAATCTTTTTTTTCTTTTACCAACCAAGAAGTGTGTCCATGCTTTCTGGGGTCCTCAGGATCACAGACTATCCAGCCCTTCGTCCACCTTCTGTTTCTAGGGCAAGGTAGCCTCCCATCCATCCACGTTTCCCTGAACCTTGCCTTTTCTGAGCTTTACCTAAGACAGTTTGTGGAAAAAACTTAGAATGATAAAATACACCCTAGACATCATGTTTTTCTCTGAATTAGCTGGTTAATCAAGCTGGTTGTTCGGGCTTGCACTACACTCGGCAGAGAGAGGTGGGAGCTTCTAGAGGGCTATTTCACTCAGTTGAGTCTAGGTGGCTAAGACAGTGGCTGAATTACCCTCTGGAAATTCTTGGTTTAAATTGCTATTAAGAAAATTTGAACAACTAACTGATAATAAATGCCTACCAGCAAAAAATAAGTGAAAGGATATAATTTCTCAATTAAAATATAACATGCTGGGTGTTTCAGCAGTCTGGGCTCCCTGGAGTGTATTCAACTTGCCTAAATTTAGTCTTTCACTGTAAGTTTCCATTACAGTCAGTTTGGTGAGACAGACATTTCAAGGACCTTTTTCACTGTTTTAGCCATCTGTATTTAATCCCACCTACCAGTTTCAAAAGTTCCCAGTCAGTATTCCCACTACCATTTAATTTAATTCTTGGCTAATGAAATAAAAGACTGCTCAGTCTGCCTCACGTGATAAGAGACTGCCCATTTAAATGTTGGTATGACTCGATGCTCCACTCTTTCAGACGTTTGTCTGGATCATGTCTGCAGTGGCAATGGGACACACATGTGTGATGAGCTAATGTGAATGCTCTTCTATGTCTGTTCAGCCTCTCTGGCTAACCAGGGAGCACCATACCTGAAGCTGTTTAGTTCTATTGGCAAAAGACAAAGCCCAAATCTTAAAAATCCAGTCAAGTGAGAAGTGATGTAATTAATTGTCTTTGAATCATAATGAGCTCATGGGCAAAATAAACTCATGTCTGTTTAGAGACTAACACACAGATATTTTTACTATTTGCGCAATGGTCTGTTGCAGGCGAGTAATAGATGAATAGAGTTTATCATCATCCCTAATTATGGGTAAAATCTTAGGGTGGTTGCTGGCAGCAAAAATTGTGATATTTTATATGGTTGCGTGACTAATTAGACATCAAATTATTTTAACTTAAGTACTTCTGTTTTCATTGCATTTTGTATATATGTGTGTATATGTGTATATAATTTATGTTTAGTTGTTCAAAGTAGCTAACAAAATAGATACAAAGGGAAATCTTCATGGACCAGATGTTTCTTTTTCAGATTGCAAAGGCTGCAGTCTACATTAGAGACAACTTAATGAGCCTAATAACACAGTGGTAGTCCACACAACCAGCCCATTTTAGTTCTCACAAAGTCTTAGTAAAATTCTAGTCCTATAGGCTTCTCTGAAAACTTCAGACTTGTACTTCTAGTCCATAAAATTGCCAAAATATTTTGGAACTTTTGAAGCTGGTTTGCAATCACTTGTGAAATTAGTTGAATACAGAAATTAGATCAGAGTAACTCATTTAAAATTAGTCAGACTTTCATTTTGGTGGCTGAAAATACAGAGACATTGCAACCTGTGGGATTGCTGTGGCATCAAAAGGTCAAATTGCACTTTTCTGTGTAGGAACTGAAATGGTTATGAGGCAGCCACACATTGCCAACTTCTTCAGCAGAGTTTGCAGTACAGAGCTGTTATGAGTGTGACAGCAGCAAAAGGTAGACCAGGGAGGACTGATGTGTTTCCTAACAGTTTGTGGTGGTCATGTGGAGAGCTGGGGATTCTCGTCGTTTGGGGCTATCCTGGTGTTGGGACACCTTATAGATGCTCAGACTGAGCACTGTCACACAACCAGTATGTTTTTTGGCACTACCAGCACACCTCAGGGTCATGGACTTGTATTGGAGGTGTCTGTCCACCCTCTGTCCCAGAAAGCAGTGGGAGGGACTTGGGAGTTTACAGGTGCTGTAGCCTGAGCTCTTGAATATGTCTGGAACTGTAGGCAAGTCTGGAGATGCAATGACACCTTCAGGGGAAGAGACACTTGATGGTGGGACACTGGAGAGAGGAAGAAAAAAAAGAAGGCAGACAGAAGCCAGAGATATCAGCTCAGGGGTACATCAGAAAAGCACCAGCAGGCAGAAATGTAGCAGAAGTTGTATCTGCTGTGAAATAAAAATGGATATGTCAGGGGAAGGCAGAAATTTGGAAAGAGGGTATAGACAGATGTCAAAAAAAAAATATGGAGAGGGACATACATGATAGAGAATGCCAAGAAGAAATATTGTTCAGGTTAATGTTAGCCAGAGCAAGCAAAAGCTGCGGCAATAGGGCTTTGCCCAGAATGTACCGAGTGATGGCTATTTGTCTTCAAAGGAGAATTTGGATTCTTGGGTTCTTGATGCCTGTATAATCATACATTCTCTAAGAGAGCCTCATGAGTGTACCAGGGAGATTTTACAACCCAGAAATTGGACAACTATTCCTTCTTCTTAATGTGATAGCAATAAACAAGTAACAAGTGTGGGGAAAATTATATAATAATAAAAAGGAGATGAGGAATGTACATGTTCCCTTTTCCCATAAAAAAAAACAACCCTCTTTGTTGGAAATTAGACTTTTTCCAGCAGACTGCAATGATAAATAGGAATGGGTGTAGTTAAAATAAAAATAGCTCTAAGAATAGCAGCTCTGGTTCTTTGTAGTCCAGTTGGAAACCACTCTAATTTGAAAACTGGACACATGACAATGGCAAAAGAGTCTAACTTGATAACTCACAGGCTCTACAGGTGGACCAACTATGGAGTTATGAGACCCAATAAAAATAATAGTTGGACAGATATTGAGTCCATAAAATGATGGCAACCAGGCACAGAGGATAATATGAAACAGATGTAGGTGTATCGCTCTGCATAGTTTGCACTCTGGTTCAACAATAAAAATGTGTGATATTTCCAGTACCCGCCACTAGCCACATGAGAGAATAAGTTATCCATCTGGTTTCAATACAAAACACACCATCCTAAAATCAATTGATATTTCATACTCTTTGTATTCTTCTTTCCTGCACATGCAGGAAGTATTAATGGTGACATGATTGTATGTTACTGCAGTTTAACAAAATGATCAGGAAGACAAGCTATGTTAGCAACATTATTCAGACATTTAATAGCATTTATCCTTTTAACTTCATTATAGTGCAATGCCCCAAGGCCCAAAGAAAGTTATTTTTAACATGACTTCAGACAGAACGGAGTAACTTATATGAACATGCACTGGCCTCTTTACAGAGATATATTACCAAGGCTCCAGGGTACAAAAATAAGGGGCTGCCACTTCTGTCTCCCCTCTGCCCTCACTCTCCCTTGCAACCACTCCATGTGGTCAGTACTCTCCGGTTTCTCCCTAAGGTCAGAAACAAAAGTACCAGGCCCTGAGGCCTTCACAGCTGTTACCACTCTCCAGATGTCAGCACTCGCCTGTCCCTTGTTTCTCCTTCCTCCTCCACTCTATTTAAGTTTGCATCTTTTCCCATGTCCCCCTTCAGAAAACAGTACAAGCTGCTCCAAGAAACTGAGCACACACGTGTATGTATATGTGCATATGTATGAAAAACAATCTTTTTATCACTGAGTATCCCCCCTCCCCTCCCAAAAGGGGAGGAGAGAGGATGCAGAGAGGGAAGGAGAGACCTTGGCCCCTCTTGCACACACCAGAGTCATTGGATGCCATCAGATACTGGTGACCCCATTAGTACCCACATGGCACAGTGCCCCCTTTTACCCTCCCAGATAACCAGCCCAACCATACCCATTCCTCCCTTTAATAAAAGCAAAGCTTCCAGACAGCACTGTTACTGCTCTGTAGCAAGTCACTGCTAATTTCAAACCATGTTTATAGATCTGTTTTTGTACTGTCTTGTTCTATTTTTGTTTCTGCTATCCCCTTTGATTTCATTTGGTATGTTTTTTTCCCTTCTGTTTTCTTTACACTTCTTCATCACCCTTTGAGTTTTCTACCCTAAACCTCTCAGTTCCTGTTCTCCTCCTGTTTTCCTTTACTTAAATACTTTGATGCCTCAATCACATTTTTTCTTCCCAGTTCATTTCTCCTAATCCCTAATATTTACTTATTTATTTGACGCTGAGTTTGGCTGATGATACTTCTGCAATTACAATGACTAGTCCCAGCAGTTACTCTTTTGTTCTTGCAACCCTTCCTACCTTTTAACTTCTTTTCCTCTTGAAATAGGAATTCTAGTACTGATATATTTATACCTTGTCACCTCTTGGGTGAAATAAAGGAGATGCAATTCTCTACTTTCAAAAGAGCTGCTTTCTGTTTTTTCCTTTGTCTCTATAATGAGATTCAATTTTGTTGGACTATGCTTTCATTTCAGTAATGCAAAGGATGAAGAGTGAAGTCTATCTCAGGATTGCCTTTCATGAAGAGTTTTCTTACCTGTTCTTATTTTCAGGGATCTGTACAGAGTTACCCACTTCCCTTACAAACAACTGCATTTTCATGGCAGTGAAACATGGTACATACCGCTCACAGGCCTATCTCCCCCTGTAGTATGACTCTTCTATATAGACTTCTCATCAATTTCCTGTACTGTACTTTCCTAAATCTGTAATTTTTGTAATTTCTCTCAAGGGATCCTCAGTATTCCTAGTTTTGTCCATCTTCTCACATGGTTCTTCCATGGACTCGACCAGTCTCATAACGGGTGGGACCTTCTGTCTTTAACTGTCTTTCCCTCAACAATTGGGTTAGCATTGAGTGCACTTCAAGTAAAATAATCTTTGTGTGTATCACTTTGCTCAGGTCACCCTCATGTCCCCTCCAGCCTCAATCATGTTAAGGTTTATCCCCCTCTTATAAAAAATAAAAGGTATTTTTATTTGGAGGTTTTTTCCCCCCAAAGGATCTCATACTTTTGAAACCCTGTGTCAGTCATCTTCTAGAAAACAGGTAAATGCTGAATACCACACAGTCCTTCTAATCCTGCAACACACATTCAACTAGCTACTGCACCAATTAATTTATATTTTCAATACACAAAAATTAATTATTCTTAATTGTTCTGAACAATTATTTGTAATAAAATTTACCCTTGATGCTGAAAGATACTCATCTTTTGCATTCATAGCAAGTTTGCGTTTCAGATATTGGGAGACATACACATACTTGCCAGCTGATCTCAATGCAATAGTATCCCAGCTGTTATTACAATAGTGCCACAATATTATTTCAAAAATCACTGTGCTGAAATGATGAGCCAGGGAAGGAAGAAATCTCTGTAAGTTCAGAATGCCAACCTCTTCCATAAACTGGACCAGTCACTCTGCTGACTTCAGCACTGGCAGGGTTGCTGAGGGATGGCAGCACCTTTTCAAGCAAGCCAACCTTCAGCCAGTTCTGCACTGTACGAGCTCATCTGACAGAGTCAAGAGGATATGTAGGAAACTCTATCACCTTTTGTCTTCTACTTGTTTTCTCCTTGGTATGAGTAAAGAACTCTTTTCACAAAATCACAGAATATGATGAGTTGAAAGGATTATTGAGTCCAATCCTTAGTCCTGTACAGAACCATCTTCAGGAGTCACACCATAGGCCTGAGAGTACCATCCAAATGCTTCTCGAACTTTGTCAGGCTTAGTGTTGTTGACTGCTTCCCTGTAGAGCCTGTTCCAGTGCCCAACCACCCTCAGGGTGAAGAACCCTTTTTTAATATCCAACCTAAAGTTCCCCTGACATAATTTCAGGTCATTCCCTTGCTTCCTGTCACTGGTCACCACAGAGAACAGATCAGTGGCTGCCCCTCCTCTTCCTCTTATGAGGAAGTTGTAACTGTGGTGAGGTCTCCCTTTAGTCTCCTCTTCCCCAGGACAAACAGACCAAGTGCCCTCAGCAGCTCCTCACGCGGTTTCACCTCAAGGCCTTTCACCATCTTTGTTACTCTCCTTTGGATGCTCTCTAATGGCTTAATATCTTTCCTATATCACAGTGACCAAAACTACCCACAATATTGAAGTATTCTTGTTGAAAACCGAATTCTTTGACATAATCTCCTTGGTTGGGATTCACCACACCCAATTCTGGCTATGTAAAGATATGTATTAATTATTAATTATATGTTGCATTATGTATAAAAATAGGTATTACAAAAGAGTGAAAAATACATATTTTATTCCTCAAAATTCGCCTACTACACGGTATTTTTTCATGTTCATATCAAGAAATCACTTTGAAAGAAATTTATAAATGTGTAAGAATGAAAAGATCATTCAGCTGATATACATGCAACAGTGAACAATGAAGGCAACAAATATGGTGGGAAAAGTATGCCAAATTGGCAGAATTTCACTGGCAAGTGTCCAAAAAGAGAAGGTGGTGTTTTTCCTCCTCATCTTATCTTCTGTTCTAAATGGGTGGTCATGTATCCTGACCCTGACAGCCTATGCTGACAGTTTTGGGGAGGGCATTGCAGCACGTTGTCCTTGGGCTTCTGCTCCACATTTATTCCCAGCTGAGGCAGGTTGTCATAGGAGTTCCATGTGCACCTCTACCCTTTCCCTCCCAGCTGGATCAGAGAAGTAAATACATCACTCATGTTGAGCACAACAGCAGAACAGGTTGATAAAGAAGAGGAAGGTGAGGGGATGACTGAGGACCTTGCTATACAGATCAGGAGGGAAAATTTCTGCAAAGGGCATCAGGGACCACCATATCACTGTGGTGCAGAATAACGTCGAGGAAATGAGAGGATGAAATGTAGCTCATGAGTGGGAAGCAGCAGATGTTCTTCCTCAAGGGCATAAGCAGAACTATAATTACAGAAAGCAAAGACATCCTATCAAGCAGAAGAGCATTAGCTATGCAGCTGAGAAAGCCACAAATAAATTGACAAGTATTATTATTTGCCTTTACATAAAGCAAGTAAAGAAAAATGACGTAGGGTCATCCTCAGACACAAAGAAATGGGCATAGGGCAGAGAGAAAAGGGCTAAGAGCACAAAAGGAGACAACATTTTCTTTACAACGATACAAGACATCCAGTAGGATATCAATAGAAAAAGTGTACATGCTATGCTTTAGACAGAAGAAAACTTCATACGTCCTAATTCAGAGCCTATTGGATTAGTCAGAATCTACCCAGGTCACGTTTTGTGTGAAAATAACCACCAGATCACAGATGTAGAAGTGCAACCTCACTGCATTCAGTGGGAATATGCCTGTATGAAAGGCTACTTGGACATATTTTTAAAGGAATAAACTCTAAGACTACGTGTCTGCACTGTATTCAAGCACCTACCTCCATCTCAGCTATCCAAGCCAAAACTCCTGCATGAAAAATTAATCTGATGTGAAACTGTGCAGTGTAATTTTTCATCATTCTTCTAACAGCATATTGTTTTCTCAAAGAAACTAACTCAAAAGGCACTTTTTACTGAGATTCATTATATCTATAAACATTAGAAAGTGGTTCATTTATTTTTCTTTTTTATCAGAGGCCTCCTTTGGTATCAAAGTACTGAGATCAGAGTGGTACAATTTGGAGTGAATCTGCCCTTACCTCCTTACCCTGCTTCAATTTTGGTGTAGATAGACCAGAGGTGGGGTCAAGGCAGTCCCTGTTAGATCCATAGTCAGGAAAATGTGCACCCACCCATTCCTATTCCAAAGCTTATTCAGTAGAAAAAACTCACATACTTTACAAATCATCATCTACATAACTTTTCACTGAGTGCCAATCAATAACAATGGTGTTATCCTACCAAACACAATGGACTTCTATTTGACAGAAGTTATGATCTGCAAGTAGTAGTTACACAAGTAAAACTGTTTGGCCTGTAGAGTCCTCTTTCCTGATATTAATGTTGTGGGAAAAAAAATGTATCAACATTCAGAGCTGTCTTTGTTTACAAGATGACACTACATTTTACTTGCAAAACAAGAACATTTGAGATGGAGCCATTGAAGTTAAAACAAAAAACTTTGAAAATCTGATTCCAATAGGAAAACTGATTATGTTTCTACAAAAGGCATAACTGACTCAACAGATCTGTCTCTTCAGTGCATTTGGAGTCATATCTGCAAAATTCCTCAGTAGAGGTTTGTTTTGTTTGTGCTTTGTTCTTTGGTGCATTTCAAGCTCAGCATAACTGCAGGAGAGGAAACTTGATTATTTCACCCATCTTGCCAGTCATAAGTCTTTGATGAGCTAAAAGGGTAGGCAGAAAACAAATGGGGATAAGGACTCTAAGTCTGACCAGCTGCTGCTGTTAAAGAAAGTAGTGCCATTGGTGAGGGATAGGAAGTCATGATGGCTGGGACTGGTGGAACCTGAGGTCAATACACTTGTGCAAAGTCCCATGGACTGGTCATCCCAGAATGATAAGGACACTCACTGCTTGGCTGTCAGGTGACATATAGATCAGGACATGCTTACAAAAACTTTATAGTGTATAAAACAAACAATGACCAAGTGGATAGAAACATGGCAAAATGATGGACTCATGAATGGAAATTACATACAAATTTCCAAGCAAATATGTAGACTTTAAATGTCATAAAAAGCTAAGCCCATTATGGTGTCTTACAGTAAAACTTCTGAAAAGACCTTTTTGACTATAAGATATAAAACCAGGTAGTAACACTGTTGTCACTGGAATTGTACTGGAGCATTGGCCAAATGTCCTTAAGAAGTGATGAAGTCTATTATTGCACTCTTTTAACCTTCATGTACAAAAACATCCCCCAACAGCCCAAAGAGAAAAACAAACCTGGAGCTGTTGTTTACATTTCATTTCTCTGTCTATCCACCCTATTTTGATATGAAATTGACAAGTGCAACCCCCACCTCTCAAAAAATATCCATACAGACAAAAAAAAATCTGTAGTTCCATAAAGTATTAAATTGACAAAGATTATCAAAAAATATCCTAAGGGGGAGAGAAATTTTTGCTGGCATACTGACAGCTGTCAATCATACACTTTTATTATCCTTGTCTGGCCTCTATAATTTGCCCTCTATGTGAGTTAGGATAGAATCTTTACTCTTTTTACTTCCTTTTTTTGTTTATTTTTGAAATGAAGATTTTTCTGTCATGTGATAGTCCACATGCACCTGAATTGTGGCAGCATACAATACAGTAGGACAGAAAAAGAAAGCATCCACAAACTAGAATGCTTGTAAGATACAAGCATGCTCAAAAGGTTAAAAAATATTCTGTGCTCCATGCTTGCTCACTGTTCTTCAGAAACCTATACCCACTGATTCCTAAACTCACTTTAAAAATTGATCTTAGGTTGCAGTGGAAAGAAAGGAAAGAACTTAAGAAGTACGCACATTTGCTTGAAGAAATTTGCTTTGGAGTTGTTAAAATGGTCTTTGGAAATGAAGTAACTAGAAAATATTGAAAATGTGAGTGAGTATCTGGATGATTCAATTTGTTAAGCTTGCTTATACTGTGAAAGTCAGTCTTGGGCAACACTACCTTCACAGTACCAAGACTGAACCATTTCTTCACTTGGAACTACTATCCTGAACTCTACTGGAAATTTTTTTTTTCTCTGACTTTAATGAAAGCATAAAGTTGATGACTATTTTCCATATATAAAGGGGAAATATTTTATATATTGCATTGGTCTGGAGTACATAGCAAAAATAACATGAAAACGTACTGTAAAAATCTGTTCATAATATATTTTCTGCATTTTATTCAAAAACATCTGCCAAGATTTAGTACTTTTTTGTTTTAAAGAAGTGAACAAGAAAATAGATATGTAAATCGTGAATTGCTTCTTAACAAATAATATTTTTAAAAGCAGAGTTGGCAAATTAGGTTGCTTCTAGACACTTTGCATCCTATGTTTGGTTGTTATTAAATAGAATTTAGCAGTTTAATCTTGGTCTCCAGTTGTCAACATCACAAAGTCATCACACAGTCCCAAACTGCTGCAGTCTGTTGTTAAAAAGGAACTCAGAAGTGAAAGTTCAGAGGCGTTCCTATTATAGGTCACATCAGACATGGCAGGTACTGGGACAGAATGACACACATGAGAGACTGGATAACAGCTGCTCATATTTTGTGTTCCTCAAGTTGGTGTTACTGGTTTTACTTTTTAATAAGCCTTTAAAAGAGCAAAATGTAGCTTAGGGAAACTAAAAGCAAGACAGCTTTCCTTTATTCTGCAATGAATAGACGTTTCTGACTTCTTACTTTGTGATGATTCACCACAAATTCATCTTCTTCTGATGACTATCTCAGTGCTTCTGAGGTCTCCAAGCTGTCAGTGTCCATAACTCTTCTGCTCTTGGTCCTTCCCACCCTTACCTCTTCTGTTGTGCTAGCAGGGGAGGGGCTTTTACTTCCCTTTCCCCTTCAGTCTGTTTTTCCTGTCCTTCTGCTAATTTCCTTCTTCAGATTTCACTCCACTAACCTGCTTCACCTGGCTATTTCAGTGTCTGCCTTCCCTATCCCCCAGTGCCCATGGAGAACAC
The DNA here is from genome assembly GCF_009829145.1 of Chiroxiphia lanceolata. Classification (NCBI taxonomy): domain Eukaryota; kingdom Metazoa; phylum Chordata; class Aves; order Passeriformes; family Pipridae; genus Chiroxiphia; species Chiroxiphia lanceolata. The sequence goes on from NC_045640.1 coordinate 11,202,756, forward strand.
CTACAGCTTTCCTCCACTTCACATATGTAGTTGTCTAACCCTGTGCTTCCATATTCCCTACAAATGCAATCCAATCCACAGGATTTTATTCTCCTATTAATTCTTCTCCTTGTTTTCTGTGCATATCTGTTGAGCAGTCCTGATTGACAGACCTGCTTGGAACCACTCAAAGCTCTGACAACAAAAAGTGTTTAACAGGTTATATTGGACAACTGATATAAATTCCACTGGAACAGTGTTTAAGAGCATTTATTACAGTATATCCAAAGAATCCAGACTGTGTGATGGAGACATGCCATGCTGGAGATTAACACTTTGTAGTGGTTATTTATCATCATATATAATTTCAGCCAGGAGTCAGTAGCAGTCTACCTTCTGTAAAATACATTTCTAGTTGGATGTTAACTTGAGCTGTATGTTCTGGAGAACAGGGACAGCTTGTCTGATACTTAAAAATTACTTTATCAGGGAAATTATCTTTTCTACAGGTAAAAATCTGCCAGAATTATTGTCAAGCCTTAAGTTTGCCAAAGACACAGTGATTATTTCCAAAACATTGAGAAAAATTATCAGCTTGGCAGTTCAGAACTATCTTTCAAACTGAGGTCAAATAATCAGAGGAATAAAAACTGATAAGGGATAAAATGTGATCACTCATAAACCCTCTAACAAACTGCAGGTAAAGCAGAGCAGAAGTTTGTCCACATCATAAACTGAAGAGTCTTTCCTGTAAATGCCCTCTGAAATGTGCACAATCAAAATCCCTGGTGCTATGGGCTACAGGGGCACCTACTCCTATGCAGCTAGGTGTGGAGAGGGAGCCAGGTCTCCCTGACTTGATCTTGTAGATAAACATGATTTTACTTACAGTCATCTGCATCCCTGTAAACCTTTGTAAAACTGCTTTGGATTTCATAAATAAATACTCTTAACTAGGCTCAAGCTAACTACAGTAGGTTAACATTAGGGCATCTCATTAATAACATGGTGTCCCAAAATAATTTTCCAAGGTACCCAAAAGGTGGGAAAGGTAACCTCCACAAAACTGGAGCTAGCTTGGAAAGTAGTAGCATTGAGACCACTATGGAATATATTTCTTCTAGTCAACAATGTCAGAGAGAAGAACTCCCTGGTATACAGCAGGACATTCCAATGGCTTAAAGAGAATTTATAATAGCCTCACACACCTCTCTTTTTTTAAAAAAAATTTTAAATCAAAGTCAGTTCTGAAAATGGTCATGAATGAACACTGCTTCATTGCACCTTTTCATAAGCACAAGGTGCTGAGAAGTGCTTATTAAAACTGCAAGTGCTTGAAGCATGCTGGGATATCCTCTGCCAGATGTACGTGTCTCTCACATCATCTAGACTTCTGTCAGGTTTGTTTGTTTAAAAGCCATCCAGATCGCAGCACCATTAAGCATGTCATAAAAAAAATACTCAAGTGGTTGTCTTGTTGCTCTAATGAAATTACATGGTTTTTAAAACCTTGCCATTCCAACTGCCATGTGTTACGAAAACTCAAGCCTACTGGGATGCCATTTCATGTAAAGTTTAAGTGCCTCACCAGTGAATATAATTAACCATAATAGCATTTTATTAGCCTTAGTCACGACTGCAACTGAAGTAACACGTTGCAAGTCATGCCAGCACACATAAAAGAGAAAGCAAGTACAATGCATCAGCTGGGAAGGAGACAGCTACTCCCAGCAATTGCCCTCCTGTCTGGCCTAGCCAGCAGGGGTAGAGGATAATCCTTAAAAATCTCTGCTATAGGGCATAACCACTGCCATCAGGAGGAGAGTGAGGCAGGGGGTGACTGTTGAGGAGAGATGAGGGAAGCCAAAAGCCAGACTGAGCTGCAGGAGGAACATGCTGGAGAACTACCGAGGCAGAGAAAGCTATGGCTGCTATATGCTAAAATAGGTTTTCCTGGCCAGTTTTGGAGTCTTGACTTCTTAGCTGTGGGAGAAGATGCAGTGATAACAGGGGGTGCTCAGCTGGCACTGGGAGGACAGTGATATCCAGAAAGATGTCCATGACATGCAGTTACAGACAGTAGCCTCTCAAATGGCAGAGTTGTAGCAATCACTGCTATTAAAACTGAACAAAGTTAAATTTTCCAGTATACAACGTCATCTTTGCCTCTCCAAAGTAATCTGAGCATCCCAATCTATCTGATCCTCTGAATTCAACAGAGAGAATTCTTGCAGAGGAGAAGAAGGTAGGAAAAAGTGTCAAGGTAGAACAAATAGAGGAAAAGTGAAATGCTTGAACAGGTATAAGCAGCTACATCAGAGGAGAGCAAACATTCATAAAAAAAAAAGCTCTTAAACCCTTTGTGTTACTGCTGACATCCACAGGTTCTTGCTGAGGCTGCATCTTTTATAAGTTACATCTTTTATGCATTTAGGAACTATAAGACTATATGTAAATGGTTTCTTCCTGCCAAGAAAGGAGCTAAAATATCCTGGGATGGATCCCATTACACTGTTCTGAACCTGGGAATGCTTCAGAAAAGAGTAGTTTGGCTGTATCTGCCCACTTCCCCCTTCCCCACTTGCCTTCCTTGTAACTCTTTTCCACCTTCTGTAGTACCCACTGTAACATATTACTGTCATCACAGGTCTGTTTCTGCTTAGCTGGTTACTACCAGTGAAAACCAACAAAAACAACAATAAAAGCTGCTTGAAACACAAGATATAGACTGCACATGGCAAAAGGAAAAAAGATTCTTGTTGAAATGAGCCCCCCCCTTGCAAAATGCCCTTTTAACAAAACAGTGAATACTTTGATGAAATATAAACTTAGTCAAGGAAAAAATATACTTTTATGACTGCTTTAAATAGGCAAGTTTAGATTTTGCATCATGAGGAGGGGTTTATCTTTGCATATGTTCAAAACACAGAAAAAGAAAATTAAGATATTGCTCTTTTAAAACTTATTTTATACAATATGGCATTGTAATTAAATAGAACACCGCTGCTAAAGATCTGACAGTAGACAAAAATATTTTAGTTAAAAGACAATTAAAAAAAAAGGCAGTGATGGAGCACTAGCCACTTGGATGGATGACTATCTGATACATTTACTTCTTTGTAATGCATTCAGTATTACAGCAGGCTTGGGAGATGAACCCAGATGTCTTGATTTCAAATCTCATGATGGAAACATATGCTTTATTTTGCATCTGTTTATCCTGTTTAATAAGTTTTCCTGTCATCATAATGCTCCTGAGAAATAACAGAAATCAGATCTATGTGATGTTGTTCAGGAGCTGGAAGTTTCTCTGAAATTGTTGGTGTGTTGACCTTCAGATTCACAGAGGATATTATACTCCATTCATGTTTTCTGTGTGCCAGTGTGGCTGAAAAGCCCAGGGTGTTCATGGCACCATTTTTCTTCCCATCTACACATGACATGAAGTTAGATCAGAGCTTCCGTCTGCTCAACCTTTCTCCATTTTCCCCCACTGTTCTCTTCCTGTGGCTCACTGGGGTATTTTAAAACGAGCCAATTTCTATTGAAATGCAATTTTGTGTGGTCTGGCTGCTATCAGCGTGTCTCAGTGAGGTGCAACAAATTTCGTAGAGCTTATATTTCAAAGACTCCATTTGGTCTGAAGCTTGATGCCATCCAAATTTCTCACTCTGATAAATCAAATAAAACCTTCCCTGGCTCTCCCAACACGATTCAACCACCCATCCAAGACAGAGCATCATTCAGGAGTCTGCACTACTTCAACTTTTTTGGCTGTGCTTTGCCCACTGTGATTATTTTTTTATTTGCATTAGTTTAACCAGGATCAGAGGATATTAATGAAAAGAAGGGGTACAGTAGACATTTCAATAGGTATATTTCAAAAGTAGTATTAATAATAATTTAAAAAATTTTAACAATTAATAAAACTTTTGGCATTGCTCAGCTATGTAATTTTCACTGATAAAAAGAAAACTTTTCAATACACATGGCAAAAATGTACTCTTCTGTTCTCCCTGTACTATAATGGCTTTTCTTCAGCCATCTAGAACATTGCTGCAGAATCTCTGTAAGATCTCCAAAGTGGGTCTGGTATTTACATTTACATCTGATAGTTTAAAATTCCTTGTATACTCAGGCTTTTTTCATTGATAAGTAACTACCTTCATGAAGTCCCTCTCACCTGTATCAGTCTAAAATTCCAAATCTTCCCTTAATAGCTACAATGCTAGAAACATTTCTCTCTGCAACATGTGTCTTTGCTTCTGTGCTGCACTGGGATTTTTGACTGAAGTTTCTTTAAAGCATATTCTTAAAAACACATCAAATTTCACACAGGGCATTAGAGGGTTTTCCATCAAGTTAGTGATGGTGGTGTTAAACTTATACATTAAAGCATTTCGAATGTCACACTTTTGTTTTATTTGGTTTGTTTGATTTGGTTTTCCAAATACTACTCACGAAAGCCTGGATTGCAGTTTCTCTCTTTTATACAGAATAACTTTAAATAAAGGAGTATAAATGTTCCTATATTAAACACAGAAGAATATTTTACAGTAGTATTACTTTCAATATTGAGTTAATGCATAATAGGGCATGTAACGTAATAAATGTTTTGTTTAACAGAGGGTAATGTAAAACAGATAGAAGTAATGTTTTCTCTTTATTGTCAAGCATTTAATTTGGATCTCTACTTGTATTTTAGGGTCTGTGCCTCTAAAGCTCCTCAAAAACACATCTCAAGTTTCATGTACTTTCTCTTTTCTTCCTGTAGCTTTCTTCCTCCTGCATCAAATCCTCCAGTCTTTTTCTCTGCATTTTCAGCCAATTCTCACCCATTCTCCTTCTTTGCAGCAATCTGTCTGCTCTTACTTTAACTCCAGTGAATAATGAGCTGTAAAATCTCCTTTGCAAACCCTTCATTTTCCAGGAATCTTTTCCTGGCTATTCTACTCCCTAGTATTCTCTGCAGTCTTCTTCATGAAATTTATGCAATGTTTTGAATTACCTTTTGATAGTGCAGATTGAAATTCAAAAATATTTCCAAAGAGGGACAAATCTGCACAAAATGGGGTCAAAATGCTTCAAAAATCATCCTTACATTTCCTTCTTTTTTTATTGATAACCCTATTGGAAGATATCTATTACATTATACGATATAATAGCTATAGACATTGCAATTTGGACAATTATAAATCCACCATCCCTAAAAACTCCACTGAATGGCATACCCTCAGCTTTCTGAGTATTGCCTGAGCTTGGTCTTTTTTTTCCGTGAAAGTGATTGAATTTTCCTAACCACAAACGATGTAAGAGGCTACAATTCCATTTATATCAAGTTATAAACTCACTCCTTGTGAGAGACTGGAATGTTAATGGTTAGTGGCTCAAACAATTGGACATTTGCAAAAGCAGTGGGTGCTCTGCTGAGGATGTGCAAGGTAAAAGGCCAGGAGCAGAGGGCATGAGCACCACAGGGTGACCACGACAAATCAATCTTTGTTTAGCAAGAAACTGGTGTTTGAGCCAGATAAGGGAAGAGTCCAATAAGAATCAGACCCTGAGAGGTAGGACAGTTTCTTTTATCGTGCTGATGTCCTCCCTTATGCAACTGACTCAGTTGTAAAACTCTCCTCTGGGAAGGTATCTGGACATTCACATTGTTCATCTCTTCTGATGGGGAATAATTGGCTCAACTATGCTGATGCGAGGGGCAGCTGTCAGGTCTTAGAAGGGGTCATAAATCATCAAAGATCCCCGAAGAGCCCCCAGACTCATTTCTAGGGCCTTCCACTGGAGGGCTGCACCTGATCCACAGTGTTGCAACAGAGACTGTAAATCTGCCCCCTCATCAGAAGTACCTGGGCTGAACCTGAACCTGAACATATATTAACCCATTGAACTTTGTGTTTCATGGGCCTCTCCCACCCTTGACGGATCAAGACTGCCACCATCACTTTGATAACAAACATATAAATTGCAACGATCAAGTCTCAGTGCTGGATCTGCACATGGTGATATCTTTCTACTCTTCTTTCTTTTTCTTTCTTTCTTTCTTTCTATCTGTCTTTCTTTCCTTCTTTTTTCTTTCTTTCTTTCTATCTGTCTTTCTTTCCTTCTTTCTTTCTTTCTTTCTTTCTTTCTTCTCTTAATTACTTCTTCTTGAAATATAAGGCAGACTGAAAAATTGCATTCAATGCCCAAGTAAGTGCCTTGTTGTGTCTGGATAAGTTAAAGTTGGCTAAGTTTAAATTTGCTAAGTTAAATTTTATGAAGTGCCTTACTTTGCCTGAATGTTGTTTTAAAATGTGCCAAGTACCTTATTCTACCTTCATGTTCTAAAATTTGCAAGTAAATGTTTGTTATTGAACCTCCTGAAAATTTTGTTATTCCTCCTGTGCACTGCCCAGAGTGAATGAAACAACCTTCCTCTAAAAACGCCGAATGGACTGGGGCATAACACTTTTTTTATTAAACTCACAGTGACAGCATTAAATTCTCAAAAAGGTTATCCAGTTATGGTTTTCTTAATAGTGGAATTTTGAGGGGGGGAGAAAATTAATACTCAAAAGTTAAATGAAAAATAATTGCTATCCTATTTATCCTCACTTGGTAAGTGGTAACAAAAATGCCAAATCAGAACAAATTGGAACACTTCTAATGTATCTGTATATTAAAAAGGAACCTCTATAATGACGTAAGTCAGAGCCAGGATTTCAGTTAATATCTAGTGTTTTAAAAGAAAAACAATGTCCTTGATTAATTTCATAATAAAAGATGCATTTGCAAGTGTCACAGATTCTTGTTGCATAATAATGTCATTGCAAACCTGGGATCTGGTCTAATATCATTAATACTGGTGGGAAAACCCTAGCAACATGTAGCAGGAACAGATTCAGCCTCTAAGATTGCCTTCAGCCTTGCCTACAAGCTGTCATTAGTAGGTTATTCATTTGTTTCAGTTGATTCTCAGTATTTTTTCACATCAGTCTTAGATACACTGCTGTAATTCTCATTCTATACCAATGAGATAAGGTTGTAAAGCATATCAAAAGGTCTATCTGCAAATGTTGGAGCCATACAAACAGTACTTGTTGGCAAGAGAATGACAATTTTCAGACATGGTGGCAAAGGAAAGGTAAATGCAAAAGGATGGAAAAATAAAATTATGTTAAGAAAAAAGCCTACAAGGAAGGAAAGTTTTTTTATTGGGGAACGAATGTCAGTATCAAAGAAAGACAAAAGGTAAGCTTTTGAAAAAATCTAGGATGTAGCAAATGTTTCCCTAAATATGTCCATGTCTGTGCCAGGTAGCATGACATGCCATGTGACTATTAAACCAGGATATTCCAGCTCTATTGTCCAGATATTGAAAGTATTACTCCTTATTCTTGCCTGTTTGCTACATGGAAAGCAGACTTCCAGTAAGCACATAGCCATACATGACACACAAGAAGTTACGGGCACCACATATTTGCTTTGTGAACCATTAGCGCATATCACATTTCACCCGAAAGCTAAATTAACTCTTAAGAGGAAGAGAAAACAAAAACAAACCAACAAAATCCCACAGCAAATCTGAATATATATGATGTATGTGAAATCGGACATTCACAAACTAAGGCTGGGCTGCTCTTGCATTTCACTGTAAACTCAAAGTGGCTTACTTAATTTCCTAGAAAATCTCTTCACTTATGTGAATATTTTTAAGTAGAAATGTATTCATTTTTCAGGGAAAGTTAAAGGATGTGTAATAAAACCCAGACTTATTTCTGAAAGGAAACTGGCTTGTTTTTAGACTGAAAATATGCCTTGCATTAGGGAAGTGTGATCATACTCAATTTTGTGATTTCCACTAAGCAAAAACTCCAAACTCCGAAATCCTATTTGTGAAATGGAAAGAATAGGACCTTCCATACTGGATCAAACCAGAGTCCTGGGTAGTTCAATATCCTGTTTGTCACTACCCAAGAGAGCAGACTCAGATGAAAGCATGAGAACTCTCCCAGGGAGCACGTTTCATACAATCTATCCATGCCCAGATAACTTCTAAGGGTAATTCTAGCTTCTAAAGTTGGAAAATTACATAAGCTCTCAAATTAAGAGCTTTTGTATAAGATTCAAAATTTTTACTATAACTTGCAAGACTTATTTAAGGTATTTTTGTATACTTCTGCTATCATAAGGTTGTAAGTTACCCTTGCTTAATTTGCTAGTAATGAAGTGTGTGCAGACACATATATTATTTTAAGATTTGTAAGAAAAAGTTGTGAGAAATCACTCTAATCATCTCAATACCTGCAACCAATTAAAGCATTTCGCTCATTTCTATTGATGTCTTTGAAACATTCAGAGAGGGGGGGAAAAAAGGAAAAAGGGGAGAAAAATGTTACCTGGTCAGCAGTTAAGCAATTAAAACAATCTCCATTTAGTGGGGGGGTGCATCTGTGTGATGCACAAATGTGTGGGGACGGGGAGCTGGAGTGTTGTGCTGTAAGGCAGGCATGAGGAGCTGCTTGGCAGGACAGGGAGATGGTGTATTGCTGATGAGAGAAGTGAAAAACATCAGTGACTGGCAGTGAAGCATTAAGCACCACAGCCTACCTGCAAGTGGCCTGAAGCTAATGTGAAATGGCAGCTGAGAGCAGCTCCATACAACTTTCTCAGCCTCTCTAAGTAATTGGTAACCTCTGAACCCCACTCACATGAGTAGCTGGGGGGAGCTGCTCCGAGATAGGCAGGGAGGTCAAGCCAAAGCCTGATTGTCTGGACCTTCAAACATGTGACCTTCCTCCTCAAAACTTTTTTTTCTCACACCTAAAGATCATGCCACTGGCCTCCAGAACTGCACTTTGATCGGTGCTCGGAGCGCTTTGTGTACTTTATGTGTTGAGCCCAATCAAATGTCCTTGAACTGTACAGTATCAATTTTTCCCAGGTCCTTTAATTTTGAGCAAAGAGAAACTGGTCTGTCTTAGCAAACTTCGACTTTACTTAGTGCTGATCTTGGGCTTTTGCAAAACTGACAGTATCACTAATCTAATCCTGATGTCTGCAATGAGGTTTAACACTTGAAACATCCAAGTAAAGTTTAACTGAAGCAATTTACTGAGCTTTTAGGTTCAACATTTTTCTGGGGCATATTCAGCTTTTAGATTGAATATGACAGAATGTCCTGATTAGCCCACTGTTGTGAAAAGTGGAATCAAAGCCTCATTTCAGGCAGCTACCAGGTACTACAGCATTCTTAATCACACTTAGCATTTCATCATGCATGCAATAAATTTTTGTCGGGCCTTTAGAGAGGCCAAACCAAATCTTTGTTTTTTGAAAAGTGAAAGAATGGATGTCAATAGCTTTTTCATTATTATGAGCTTTAAATAATTTTATTTGGACAAACATCCAAATATTCCAGTTGCAGCACATATTGGTAATTTCTTCTATATTTCCACTACCAGCATTTTCTGGAAATACGCCTCACTGTCTGATCATGCTCCTATTTTCCAGATAGAATTGTGTTACTTGTTTTTCTCTGCCAGAAACTCTATTGTTGCCTAGCATCCTTGACTCTGGATCATGTTAAATATCTCATTTCCCTTAATAATTAAGATGGCAGTTTGGAAGCAATTACTGCTATTTCCTTCCTACCTGTTCATCTGCTCCACTATCAGTTTCTTTTCCTGCATTTTGATTTCTCTTTTGGTGGAAATAATTTTCAAAGCAGGCCACTAATAAACTGGCAACGATCCTGCTCACAGTGGTGTTAAGAATAACTATTCTGGCATTCTCTGATATTGAATTTCACGTAGCAATCACTGGCAAGCCCTAAAATTGTTGCAAGTTTTACCAGCACGAAAGGACATCCCAGTACTCCAAAAATTTCGTACTCACTTAACCTAGTCAAATTCTTTTACAGTTTAGAAAGCCAGCTGCCTTGCAGTGACCGTCAATTTTATTGTACAAATCAATTTGTCTCCACTGACGGAAAATAATTGCAAAGCAAACAAATTATCCATGCTACATTGAACCCTATTCACTCTGGGGACGCTGAGCTTACAGCTTGAGAAGATTTTCCTCTGCCTGTCTCAGAAGTAGAGCTTGCTATTAAAAAAACCCCAACAAAACATTAAAAAATTGTACTGCTTTTACTTTTGCTGCTGCCAGAGATTTTCAGTATATTAATTTTGCATTTGTCTAGGCATTAAGATGCCATTATGTGGAACTTTTCTGAATATATTCAAACCCCAGTCTATGATATGGCTTTATATACTAAATTTTTAGTACAAAGAGCACTGTTATTGAAAGTGAAGGATTTGGAAGTGCTTGAAGGCTTACAAAGTCACTTAGGATCTTATGTAAAAGCACAGTCCAGCGGCTCTCTATATAGGCCAATATCCACAGAGGGATTTAAACCCCGGAATAGACTGTAGGCTTGGAGTGCATTTGCTCAAATTTCACTCCTCAAAACCACAAACCTCTTTTCATCTGCCACTGGAAACATTTACATTCTGTCAACATGCCTAATGCCCCATCAGTTCTGCTCCTGCCCAACCCCCCAAAGCACCTCTGCTCAGGGTGAGGGTCTGGCTGCCCTGGTTGGATGGAGAACATCAGCCAGGACTCTACAAGGTGTGGGTGCAGGTGTCATTTCCCTGCAAACACCCACCAGTAACTAGGGTTGCCCAGTAAAGGTGGACAGCCCCTGGAGCTGGTCCCAGTTTGATTGTCCTTACTTGAGCAATGCCACGTTCCTTATATCTCCCTCTACCATAACAGGTTTTTTAAGTACTTTCATGAAAAGTAGATCAAACCGAACCCTTCCTCAGGAAGACCCTCAGACATAAGTTTCATCCACTCCTTCACATCCCTGTGAAGCCTTCCCAAGGACAGGATGGTATTGAATGTGGCAGCTTCAGTCAGCTCCAGGAGGGTTTAGATGAGGCCAGCATCAAATCCCAATAAGACTGGAAAAACTGGAACCTACCTGTAAGGAAAGGTCTGCTCGTAAGCCATAAGGAAAGTGGAGGCACTTCATCCATCTGGGAAAGTCATAGAGCTGCTGGAAGAAATATCTTGTGCCTTCATCAGTCCCGAAGGAGTTGGGAAAGTTCATGATTAAAACTTCCTTACCTTTGGCAATCAAGGTCATAGGATCTACAGATCATGAATGCCAGCTCATAGTCCTAACTGAAGATGTCCAGCTTCAGACCATGTAGCCTTTACAGGTTCTTTACCTAAATTCAGTGGGTAGAGAGCTCAATGCCAGGCCTTGCAGAGCCATCGAATGGATAAATAAAATGCAGTGGGAAAAAAATTATATATATATATATACACACTTTTTTTTTTTTTTTTTACTTCCATCTGTTTGATTTCAGGTGTTGAAGGTGAATATTCCCCTAATTTGAAATACTTCCTCATTTTCAGAATCCAGCCCTGTGGGGCTATTTATTTATAAAGAATATTCAGTGGTATGGTAAAAAAAACCCCTAGGTACTTGCATTGTGTTGTGATATCAGTAAATTTCAAAACTACTATAGGATCATCTTACCTATTTTGAAATAAAAATGAGTGCTATATAAACAGGATTTATATTTCTGATTATTCCAGTTTGTCCCAGAGATCATCTGGTGATAACTTCTTGTCCCAGTAAGCCAGTCTTTGAGGCTGCATTTCATTCCAAATATAACTATTTTATTTCACTGCCTCAGCATTTCAAATACAGATGCCATGCAAGTAAGAGATGTAGCAGTTAAGCTAATTTTTTTCTCAAAGATGACACTGAACGCAGTATTTGATGAAATACATCCTACCTGGCTTCCCTTTTTAGGTGGCATTTCTAAGAAATGAGTCCTGTGGTATCATTCTAAGTGAATATGAAAACCTATTGGATCTTCTATTTTTCTTTATCATTTAGTGAAAGATTTTAGCAAAAATTTATCTACTTGTATTGATGTAAATTTGTCAGGGGTACCTTGGAAGACATCTCAAATTTTCTAAATTTTGGAAATAGGCCCACACTATTAGAAAAAAAGTTGTAAATTTACATCCACTGAGGAATTGGTTATGGTAAAAACTCTACTTTTTTCTTGACACCATAAAACCTACATGAAAGAGAAGCCTTAGGAAAGTTCTAAACGCACAAAATGAGGCACGGACTGGGTTAGAACTTCCTTCTTCTAAGGTGTCAAAGCCAAAAACCTTTAGACAAACAGCAGCGAGAAGCCAGACTTCCTCAGTTCCAATGTTCATCAACCACCTCAAGCTACTTACCAGACATGAAAGAAAAAGAGAGGCCAAGAAGTCAGTGAAGGGAGTTACAAAATACTTGGTAGTGTACAGCCTAAATTCTTTAATGACATTTTTAGTGAATGTTCTTGCTGCCAAATGTGGTTTGCTTCACCGTCAGATCTGTCTCCATTAATAATGCATAACGCCACTTCAAAATTATTCCTGTAAAGAACTTTCTTAATAGCAGACATCAGCTTTGTGCATTGCTACAGTAGTCAGTAGAACTTGGTTTTTGTGAATGTATGGAGTTCTTTATCTGAACATTTGCAATTTAAAACATCACTAAGAAATATGAGAATTCCCAACAGAAATCCATCCCATGAGAGGCTAAACTCAAATCATTGGAGACACATTTCCATGATCCTGACCTGGGAAAAACGTTGCCCAATCTAGTCTATGATGAGAAAATACTTGAAACAGGGACAAATTTCTCATTGACCTCCTCTTCCCCCACTAAGCTCACATTCTTCACCTCCACTTCATAACTTTTCATGGAAGAACAACCAGAGGAACAACACGTATTTTTTCCATATGTTTCTACTCAAACTCTAGTTCCATTTACAGAGAGGTTAACTTTCCAAATAAGAAGGGGCAAGAGTATAAGCTCCACATTTGTATAAGAAATAAGGGGCAAGAGTATAAGCATTCAAATGCTTGCAGGAGTAGAAGGTCTGAAAAAAAACCCAGATATGTTTTCCAGAATACACTTTTCACGAGATTTTCAGGAAATTCTTCAGCTCCTGAAATAAAGTGAAATACTTTTGCCTATCTTGATTAAGTGTCACTTTATTCTGCTTCCTGCTGAAATTTTGGGAAGTTTTGGAAATTAACATCTGAGAGAAAAAAAAATGTGTGAGGAGTCAAGAGGGTCTGTTTCATCTACCCATGAACATCCCAGGAAATGTCCAATAACAACCTTTATTATTAATATAAGCTAATTCTAAATATCATATATATTAAATTATAGGTTAGATATCATAGAATAAACATGGATTTATACTGGGCATTTCAGAAGAATTTCTACTTAAACACCAGGTATTTCTCTCTCTCTTTTTGCATCTCATTATCTGCTAAATACTAGAAACATTAATTATGTGGTTATCATAACATCATTATATAAAAGGAAACAAGATGAGCACTACACTCAATCATGTATAAAGTAAACAAACCGCAACCAGGCAGATGGCACATTTGGGACCTGACTCTGCCCTGTGAAATCATTTACTATTTTAAAACTGACAGAGCAATGTCTGCATGGTCCTTGTCACTAGTTTAGAAAAAAACATTTTAAAACTACCATTTTGCTCAAACAGGTACAATTCTGCTTGTAATGGTCATGCTCCACAGGCTCTGTGCATATATTTTTGAAGCACAGCTGTGTTGACTTAACATTCAGGTAACTCCTTCACCTTTAATGTGTTTCCACCCTGTTCCCACCTACTGCTCTGAGGGATAAGGAAGCCCATTGCACTCACTTAATATTTCACTAATTGCATTTTAAGTCCACAGTATAACTATGCACTGCTACTGGGAAGACAAAAGCGAACACTGTATTATGATAATATTGATTCTTTTAACCAGAATAAAATGAAGAAAAGGTCAAATTGGGTCAAAGCTGGATCAAAGAAATACATCCCTGGCAGTTAACTGTTGTGATTCAGCTACCAACAATTGCAGAAAGGGCATGGGAAGAGACTCTCCAATGTTCACTAAAGTGTGCCATTACGTTGGAGTCATCAGACTGCCTCGAGTTGGGTTTTGCCCCCTAGGCAGTCATCACAATTAATTGGGCATGCAATTTATCATAGACTAATTAAGTGGCTTCTACTGCATTTATCACTGCTTGTAAAGTGAAGGAACTCATTCTGGGTTTTTATTTGTATCCCTGGCAATGCAGTTTAAAGCACTTGTAGATGGGTGTTCAGCAACTGAGCACCCTTGCACCAAGGAGGGAACAGCACTCCACCCCACTCATCTGGGGCAGATATGTTTGCATTTGCAAGAGTGCTAGGCTGGTTTCTGCAGAAAAAGACCTTGGTACAGATGGATTTTGGGGAGTTTGTGTGTGTGTGTGCATGCTCATGTGACTATCTGCACCTGTCACTGACTTTTGGTCAATTGCAATCAAAATTTGAGAGAGGGAGAATGATCTCAAAAGAAAGAAATCTCGCTAAGGCTCCCACTGAGAAGGTGACTTTACAATGAGTTTGGCCCTGCTTGGACATGGGGGATCTTCTTGGGAACTCTAACTTGAGACACAAGTCAATAGGAAACCAGACATCTTGGTTCATATGCTCACAGATTTATGTATACTCACCACTGCTCCTCTGTGCTGTTATGACTTTCTGCTGCCACCAGGATATTTGCTTTGCTCATGCTGATCTGGGAGTCATTTTGCAGCCATTAAAGAAGATGGCAATTTCAAAGAAAACCTCATTTGAACCAGACTCCACAGTTAGAACTATATCATTTTTAAAGACAAGGCAGATCAGTGGTATTTGTACAGTTGTGGTGGGGTAGAGTTGCTCCTGAAAAGTGTTTTTTCACAACAAAACTTTAGAGCAGCTCTGTTGGCTTATTCCTACTGATATTGCTAGTTAGGCTAAGATAATTCACATTTGATTGCCTTTGTTAGTGCAACACATCCTACAACATTGAGAAAGTGTAGAAATCCCAGTTTCCCCACCACAGTCTAAGGAAATAAGAACTGAGCCAACTCTCTGACCCACCACTCCAAGGGCAATGTTGATGTAGACAGTCAGATACTTGAAAAGCTCCAGGGAAATGTGTACAATATTTTTTAATATTCCAGAGTTTAGCTATGTGGAATTGTCAACAGAGGAATGAAATACATAAGGTGACGACGACTGGAGGAATTTAAATCTAAATGATAAGAATAAAAAAACTGTTCAGTGTGGTTTCTGTAATTGGCGTAAGAAGCCAATCTATTCTCCAGCAAGATAAGACAGCTTAGCTACTTCGTTCAATTATTAGGGTATCTTAGCCAATTCTTCTGAGTCCTCATAATGACTACTCCCATATGCTCCAAAGGGTTGTGTGGTCTCTTCTCTTAGTCTGCACGCTGCAAGGTTAGCTTTACACACAGAAAATCAAGATTGCAAAAGCATTTTTGCAATCTTGGAGACATTTCCCATTTGGTCCTCAGCTCCTTATTGTGTTTCCCACTCACTTAACCACATTTATTTTTATAAACCAAACTGTCAAGGGCATGCCTGCACCACCCTTTTGCATTTTTAACATGGATTAAATAGACGAAAACTGTCTTGTGTTGTGCCAGCTTCAAATGTCTGCATTTACCTCCCCATTCAAATAAATTATCAGTCATAGTTAAGGGTAGAGGATGTATTTAATGGGATAGCTATACTCCAACTACTGTGTTGAGTTGTAGTAATAAGTTACCCAAGTTACCTTTAAACCACGTATATGTGACATGTGACCACTGGAAATTGTCTAGCCATAACTGCATTGCAATCTTCAAAGCTTTTGTTCCCCCTCACTTTTTTGACATGCCACAGGTTTCTCAGTTTTGCAGAAGCAGAGGGAAGAAAGCAGAAGAATCCTTGACCTTTACTCAAGATGTGTCTTTGAAGAAATACAAGACAAAGTTATCACACAATCTGGTGTAGCCTGAAAAACTTTCTCAGAGTCTAGGGGCTAATATGCTGTATCTGCTTCGTGTCCACCCTCTGCCCAAATCCAATAGCCCATTACTCCTCAAGGAAGCATTCAAACTGACATTCAATGAGGGGAAAGGGGCCAATTCCCACGAGAGAGATTTCTGCATCACAGTTTCTGAAAGCTGTCTCTAGTCTCAGCAGTGGGGCTTAGCTTTATTTAGGCAGTAAATTACAACATCATCTGAATAAAGCTAAGAACATTAAAATGTCTGCAAACTATGATAATCACTCTCTGAGTAGAATTGAAGAAAAGTATTTGACGAAAGTTTAACATGAAGGTTGACATTAAGTAGATCATGAAGACATCTGCAACTATATGATATCTTGAGAGGTTATTTTACTGTTTTTTATGCTTCAGGACTGTGTGCCTTAAGATTTCCATCACTACCCTTCATTGCATTTCTTTTCATAATGGAGAATTTCTGAGAAATCCCTGAGCAAAGAGGTCTTTCAGAGAAATGAATGTACCCTATCATGTTGCTGTTCCCCACCAATGAAGTATGCAGAGTCTGCATAAGAGGAGGGTGGAGGGAGGAGAAGCAGGAAAAGCACTGCCAAGTAGTTTGGACCTGCCTGGGAGCATGTATGGGTGGCATTACTGGACATCAACCTTTAAGGAAGTCTCCTCTCCTACCTTAAACATATTCAAGCAATACTAAGACAAACTTGAAATTTGAATTCTCTTCTGGATTATATAGAAAGTTACATAGGTGTTTGTGATAGTATACAAAACTTAAAGGCTAAGATCTTCTGTAGAGCAGATATTTTAGGTCAGATGATTGCCCCTGTACCCAACAGATTCACTAATATATCTGATTTTTCAATTTACAATGATCATATTTGTGCTAAGAAAGCTACACATCTTCAAGAATCTGTCAGAGAATAGCTGCAAAACCAGCAGCCACTGTACCTCTGCTAAAAGAAAAGTTGGTTGTACAAATACCAGTAATGCAATGAAAATATTGGGTTTTGTGGCTATTTCCCCATGTCTTCTGAATATTTCTACCTGTCAAATGCTTTTCCAAACAATTCTTTAGAGTCTTCATAAGAAATTTGAAAACATGCTGCCTGATCTGTAAAATTTTCTGGATTCAGGCTAAGTGCCAGTCAAAAAACCTCACGGTAAGTCATAGAGACTTAGCCTATTCTCTTCCTTCTCTTTTTAACTGAACATAAACCAGATGGAGCTGTTCTGTCTTACCAGTACATACGTCCTTCATACTGACAATTGGGGTTTGGTAGAGGTTTTATACAGAAACATATATTCCTACATGATAAAGTGATATAAAACAGACTTGAAATGGTCCTTGGTAGAATTTGCCAGAATCCTTTAAAGGATGTGATCCTCAAAATTCGCCTAACCTTGGAGTATTTAAAGACTAGAGATTTATTAATTTTTTGTCAGTAAATTTCTTTGGTTACCCACATAGATGACTCTGCATGTGCCAAGAATTGTGCCACAAATTACACCTGTGTTGGAAACTCGAGACCCAGCTGGAGTTGGTATGAAAATATTTGCATCTAAAGTAGTGCATCATTACCTGTATTAAATATAAACTGAGCTTAGAGTTAATATCTCAGTTGTGTATATTTACATTAAAGTCTGATGATTTGATGCCCTCAACAGGTATTCCATCTCTTCACATGTCTGGTCTGATAAGTGTATTCAATACACTTTAATAATGATGAGCAACCCCTGAAAACAGGGAAAATAACCATGTATAATGTTCTGCCATTTTATTTTTTTTATAGATTTTTATAATCCTTATCATTGGATGGATTTACTTCATACAGTCATGTCACCGAGTCCACTACAGTCCACTACAGTATATAAGCTGTAGTTTTTACACATCACCTTTTCCCTTGGTTATGTTCATATACAAAAATATGTTGCCAGTATTCCTGTCTTTGAACATGTACATGATCTGTCTTCTAGATATTTACTCCTTGTACATGGTAAAGGCAGTTTGGTTTTTTAGTAGATTTATGATCTACTTTAGAACTACATTTGTTACTGACATTAAGGTCGACTGAGACAACCAAGATATGACTTTATGATGTTCATTTTAATAGTGTGTTGTAAAGTTCAAATATATGTTTAACTAAGATATTATTACAGACATAAAAAGCTACTTAATGTCAGTGTAAGAGCTATGCTGTCTTATTTTTGTTTCAGTTAGCAGTACAATGTTTTCTATTGATGGGTACTTGTCTGTGATTTTTATCTGTGAAGCTTTATTTTCTGATGACAAACATCATTTTATTCCTGTTAAAGATGATTAAAGCAGTGAATTCTGAAGTAGTTTTTTATTAATCTAACTTATATGGTTTTCTCCAGTCTACTCATTGTTAATCATGTATTGTTGGTACACCTCCTTCTGGACTGACCTTGGTGTCTTCACGGCTGTTCCTTTCACATAATACTCACTCATGTCCCTCACAGTTGCTGCACATTTGTTGCCCTTTCTTAAATATGTTATCAGAGAGGCACTGCCAGCAAGCAGTCAGGAATAGCATTAAAATCAGGGGACAGAGTTGAAGACAAGAAGCAGGAGCCGGGACACTCCTCTGTGGAGCTCTCTTTGAAGTCCGTGGTGTAAAGGAGCCACTGCCCTGCAAAGGTAATGTGGTGCAGAGCCTGGGTATAAAAGTTACAATTATATTTCTAAAGTTTCCAGTACATTAACTGCTTAAAGTGTTCAAGGTTTAATTTCTAATAATTTGCAACACTGCTGGTATTTCTATACATGTAGCTATAAGTGGTGATACCCAGCATATAGTGCATAGCATGTATTACATGGAATAGCCTGAGATTGCTCGGTGAATTTTTAATGAGAAATTAACAGCTTTTGCTGTAAAATACCGTACTTTAAGACTTTTATCCCACTGCTCAAAGTAGCTAATTATTCAAAATTACTAATGAGGAGGTAGAAAAGAAGAACGAGCCTGTTTTTTCACACACTAAATCACAGTTCCTAAAAGGGAAGGAATAGAAAATAGAAAGATCTTCCTTAAAATATAATGGATTGCAAATTGTAAAATGAAGTTTCAATCCAGTAGGAAACAGGTATTTCAGAACTGTGCTTCTGTGTGAATAATGAAAAGGTAAATATCCTGACTTCATCAGAAAGGAATTTTCCATTGTCTTTTTCTTGTCAATTTAATTGAATTACTATTTTTTAAACAAACAAAAAAAATCCTAAAAATGCTTAATCTGATTCAGCATAGAGCAATGTCAGTACTAATTGCATGAAAATAAAGAATATGTATCTTGTTGCAGAAGGAGAAAATTGAGAAAGATGCATATGCATTACATTAGTTAGTGCACAAAAATATTTAAATACTATTTTGAAAGAAGGAAATTTAAACCAATATCAGCATCCACTACCACTATTCTTTTAACTCTATTGTTTGAAGGTGATATGGTCCCTTAGAATAATATTTAACTTCCAAGTCTCTTCTCCCATAATTTAAAGTAATCTCTGATAAAAAAGATTAGTTACAGATGTATACTGATGGTTTTTTGTTCTTGTTCTTGCCCTCTTTTGAAGTTAGGACCTATATACTGAAATTATATGTATTTCAAAGATATAAATATGTACATGTAAATTTATAAAAATATTTTAAAAATGCTACATCCTTTTCCATAATCCAGTTCCCCACAGACTGCAGTACAAGCACCTGCTGAAAAGTTCTGTATTAAAAAATTATTTATTTTCCTGTTCAGAGACATGATCACACCCTGCCAGCTGGCCTTGTATTGTTAACATCTCTGAACAGGATGGGTAAGTGGTGTTACACTTCCAAACTCTGCCCATAAATGTAATCAGTGCCAGTCCTGGTATTACTAAGAGATACTTGCTGACAGTGTGCTGCAGAGCTGCTCAACCTCTTACACCACCATGGCCACACTGACACTAGTATGACAATGGTGGCCCCTGGGAGCCAGGAGGAGCTGCCAGATTTGGGGAATCCCCCATTCACCCCACTCTCATTTAAGCAGATCTGCACCCAGGAACAGCATGACCACCAAAAAGTCTCTACAGAGAAGCCCTTCTGGCGTTCCCTAAGCACAATGGGGCATTAGAGGCAGCTCACCTCCTCACAGAGGTCTGGCTGCCCCACCAAGGAAGTCAAGTTGTGAAGCCCTTTGGCAGCACAGCTTGAGACTACACGACATCAGGAAAGACGAATGTCAAAGGGGATCTCATCCAAGATGCTGTGCAGACAAAGACAGCAGGGGAAGCAAACTGCAACCTCCCCATCCACTCCTTTTACACTGCGGAAGCTTCAAAAGGCAGATCTTACACAGCGAAGCAAAACAGCACGAGAATACTTCTGACAGGAGCTTTGTAAAGAGGTGTATCAGCTTCAGCTCACATTTCCATCCAAGACACTCGAACAGCTCCGATCCCTGCTGTTCTTCATCTCCTAAAGGCTGAGTCTCCAGTGCTTCACTGCTGCAGGGGGAATGCCCACCCATCACAGACATCTCCCAGTCTGTCTGCAGGCATCACCACAGAAACATACAGGCTTGTCTCACTTTGATGGCTGCTTTTGTAACTGCTAAAGACATTTCTGGCTTGTTTTTGAATTGCAGTGCAGAACTAGAGTGATGGTCACAAAGAAATGGCACTGGCTTGGCAAACTCTGTTCTACAGCTGGTTCACAGGACTTCGGAACAGACTACAATATTCTTTTGGAGTACTTCCCTTTAGCTGCTAAACTGAGGCATAAAAAGGAGAAAAACTGCATAAATACTGTGAAAAATGATAGCAGGGAGAGCTTCTCTTAGTCGGTGATTTTGACACTTAAAATTTTGTTTTCAGCAAACACCTTTCTTTTATTTTCTTTTGTCTTTAGGAAAATAAAGATGTTCCTTCCTATATGTGTGTGGCCCAAGACTGGAACATCATTTTGTTACAGGAGATAAAGATGTCAACAGTTGCAAACTTTTATGCCTTTGTTTATTTTTGTTATTTTTGATCTAAAATTTTTTTATGAATGGAACAAACAGACTCAAATCTTTTGTATGACTCATGCACACAGCCTGTGTTTTAACTGCTGATATTTGTTCTATGTGTTCTTGGCTTTTTTCTGCCAGATGAATGAAAGAGAAATTGCACACATGACTTAAGGAGAGCTTCTCTTTGCTCTTTGTGTTTGTAGTGCTGCTAGTTAGATTTGCATGCTTTGACTTGTTGGGAAGATTCATTGCTGGCAGAGCAATGAGGTCTGGACAGTTGGCAGGTCAAAACATCTATTAGTGTGATTGTGCAGAAGAAGTTTGGCTCCATGGTAGAGAAGATCCCTCTGAAACAAATGTGGAGACTGGGAAATAAATTATTAAGGAGGATGTTGCAAAAACATACATCAATACGGTTCAATATGTGGTTGGAAGGTAATTGAAAAAAATTATGTAGACTCTGACTTAAAAGGAGAGTCTGATGAACACACACTATAATTTCTGATGGCAATGTCTGGCTGCTGAACCTGTCACGATCCAAAGTAGCACTGGAAAAAGGCCAAGCCCAGTCTCTAAGGCAGGGTTTAAGCATGATGGAGTCTGCCAGAGAATTTTGGTTATTCTCACTTCTTTCCTATATTACTTCAGCTGTAGGAGGACATGTTCCACTGAAGCATTTTAATCCCTCTTCCTATTCAGAAAGTATTTAATATGCTCCTAACTTTATGTTCCATTGAACTCTGCACATAAGCATCTTCCAGAGAGATGTATAAAATAGCTCATCACTGTGTTAATTTTCATGTATTAATTATAGTGCTGCCCACAGCTGCTTAAATTTTACCACCACTTACAATCCTTTCAACCATCTCATAGTTGTGGGGTGGGTTGCTGTGGGTTATATCTCTTATATCTCTTTTTTTCTTTTTTTTTTTTTAAACAAAACTATCTGACATTAAACACAAATTGTTTGAATTAAATAAATACTGAAGAAGATTATGTAATCCAGTTCAGGATACAAATCCAAGCTATCACTGTCTCTTCCAGATATATATAGAACTAAGTCTATATTAATCTCAAAAAAAAAGAAATGGAAAGGCGATACTAATTTTGGTTGCAATGTTATTTGTCTTGTTTTTGATCAATTCTTCTTTTCTTTTCTTTTCTTTTCTTTTTTTGTTGTTTTCTTTTTTATTGTTTTATTTTTATTGCTTTCTTTTTTTGTTTTATTTTTTATTGCCTTCTTTTTAATTGTTTTCTTCTTTTTTTCTTTTCTTTTTTTATTGTTTTATTTTTTATTGTTTTCTTTTCTTCTTTTTATTGTTTTATTTTTTATTGTTTTCTTTTTTGTTGTTTTCTTTTTTTATTGTTTTATTTTTATTGCTTTCTTTTTTTATTGTTTTCTTTTTTATTGTCTTCTTTTTTATTGTTTTCTTTTTATTGTTTTATTTTTATTGTTCTCTTTTTTCTTTTTTTATTGTCTTCTTTTTTATTGTTTTATTTTTATTGCTTTCTTTTTTGTTTTATTTTTTATTGCCTTCTTTTTAATTGTTTTCTTCTTTTTTCTTTTCTTTTTTAATTGTTTTTTTTTTTATTGTTTTCTTTTCTTTTCTTCTTTTTATTGTTTTATTTTTATTGTTTTCTTTTTTGTTGTTTTCTTTTTTTATTGTTTTATTTTTATTGCTTTCTTTTTTTATTGTTTTCTTTTTTATTGTCTTCTTTTTTATTGTTTTCTTTTTATTGTTTTATTTTTATTGTTCTCTTTTTTCTTTTTTTATTGTCTTCTTTTTTATTGTTTTATTGTTTTATTTTTTATTGTTTTATTTTTATTGTCTTCTTTTTTATTTTTTTTATTGTTTTATTTTTATTGTTTTCTTTTTTCTTTTTTTATTGTCTTCTTTTTTATTGTTTTCTTTTTTATTGTTTTATTTTTTCTTTTTTTATTTTTTCTTGTTTTATTTTTATTGTTTTCTTTTTTCTTTTTTATTGTTTTATTTTTTATTGTCTTCTTTTTTGTTTTATTGGTTTTTTATTGTTTTATTTTTATTGTTCTCTTTTTTCTTTTTTTATTGTTTTCTTTTTTATTGTCTTCTTTTTTATTGTTTTATTGGGGTTTTTTATTGTTTTATTTTTATTGTTCTCTTTTTTCTTTTTTTATTGTTTTCTTTTTTATTGTCTTCTTTTTTATTGTTTTATTGGGGTTTTTTATTGTTTTATTTTTTATTGTTTTATTTTTATTGTTTTCTTTTTTCTTTTTTTATTGTTTTATTTTTATTTTTTCTTTTTTTGTTGTCTTCTTTTTTATTCTTTTCTTTTCTTTCTTACCACAAAAAAAAATGACCATAGAAAACAGTAGTAATACCTATTACTGGAAATAAACTCTGGAAGTCTATCTCTTGCTCAATTTTCCTTGGCATATTTAGGGTCCAGAGTTCCTTTAACTTGGCAAGCCTGGGCAAGGAACACTTATCCATGTGCATACAGTACATTCACTCCCACATAATTACATTATAAATACTTGTTAATGCTATGAAATCATTTTCTTTCATTTTAACATAGTCTCCAGTCCAGCCGACATTCAAGCACATGAATAACAGTCTCCTAACTTCAATCAGATTACAACTGGGAATAAGGTACTTAGCCATGTGCAGCATCTGGTTGCAGAATTAAGATCATTCATCTCTTGGGTCTTCTTAGGCAATTTTAGTATGAGATACGTGCACATGGATTATGGGGTTCATGCAATGTGGGCTGCTTTACCTAAGACGAGCAAAAATGTTTTCACAAATTGAAGGGCAATCCACACAGGTCATCCAGCAGCTCCTGCAGAAAGTACATCAGCTCCAACAATCACCCAGTTCACGCACTGCGGCATTTAGACGGGGAAATACAGTCCATATACACAGTTCATTAACCCTTCAAGCCAAAAGGAAGGGCGGGCCTATGTGTTTCATCCAAATTAGGGACTTTCTGTTTAAATGACCCTAAAAAATATGTTTCATCTAATATTTGAGAGAGATCAGCATCTTGCAAGACCGCTATTCACTGAGGTTTTACCCAACTATCTTGAAAAGAAGTTTGTGTTTTGTTTGATGTCTACAAGTTCCATTAACAAGTGCATTGGCTCAGAATAATGCGTGATGTTAACAACCTTAGTATGTAATATGCCACACTTTAACCTAAATTCTTCACAAATTATCTCATGTGTTTTTCTATGTCATAAGATTTATTTCCAGCAGTAAAGACATTTTTCAGTATTTTGCTGAAATACATTAAAACCCTATATTTAAATTAAAAAAAACTTTTAAAAGTTAAAAAAACCTCCCAAGATTTTGAGTTGAAATTAGAAGAAGTAATGAACTGAAATTAATGTGCTAATATAAAAAAGAGAAAAGAGTTTTCTGACTGTTTCTGCAAGTTGTTTGTATATAATCATTAATGCATTAAAATGTGTACAAAAATGCATTAAAAGATAAGGAATATTTTCCTGCAGGTACTTAGGACCTAATAAATAATGGATGTGATGATTAACTACATGGGCAGAAGTACAGAGCATTACCAAGAAAAAAACTGCATAAAATCTGGCCTTTGATTGTACGTGCACCATTTTTTTTTAATATACAAAGAACCCACTTGAATATGCTCAGTTGTGTGTGAAGAGAAAACAAAAGAAGTAAGCGCGCTTGAATTAACATTGTATTTTCAAATGAAACATTTAAATATTGCCAAGAGCGCTGAGGGTGCCTGGAACCCGGTGGAAGGGCAGCAGAGGGAGCCGAGCAGAGCACTGTGATGCCCTTCAGCGCTGCTTGAGCAGCCACAGAGGTTTGTGCAGGTCTAGAGAGCTGAAGTAAGACCACCACCAGGGCTTCTCCCTGCCTGGTGATGACCCACCTCGGGCCTCGGGCTGCCTGGGTTGGGCGTGAGGGTCAAAAAGTTCCAGTGGGTCGTACGGGTCGTACGTGTTTTCCATGGAGCGGCGGAGGAGCTTGTTGGGCCAGGCCTCAGCAGGTCGCAACACAAAGTCGACTCGCCCAGCCTGTTTCATCTTGGCAGGAATGGTGACCCTCTTCATCACCCGGCTGTATCCCGGCGCTTGGGCACTGATTATGTATGTCCCTGGAGGCAGGAGTCGCCAGTAGTCTCCATCAGCAGCTTAGGAAAGGTAAAAGCACAATAAAACTTGATTTTTAGTCTCGCACCCTTTAAAGTTACACAGTCACATACCCGTGCGCACGCAGATAGCACAAGCATTTAGGGGGCAGGCTGTGGAAGGATCTCACGCTCTGAAAAATGTTTGAATGCAAACTCTAGATGACAAAAAGAGACTTTGCCTGTGAAAACTTGGGCTTTGGGAGCTAATGGAGTAAAATTCACATACAAAATGTCAGCAACTGCTGTTCCTGTATCACAGGGAAGAGAAACTTTCCTTCGTTCTGCTTTCCCAAGGGTACAGAGCATAACTCCCAAAGAAATTAATTTAAAGCTATGTGAAACTTAAGAAAGTGAAATCAGAATCCAGGCTGCAATATATATATTTAGTATGTCTAAGGAGCTAAGAAATCCCTGCTTTTATTAAATTACATTCAATTACTTTGCAGACATTCTAGCACATAAGACTATGGAGTCAGAGCTGCAGCTGGTATAAATTGCCATTAGTGTAAAATGGGTGCAAATTTCCTCCAGCTGAAGGTTAGAGCCTGAAGGAAAAATCAGGGAATTTTAAAACAGAAAAAATTATTCTTCATTTTATATTTCCTTTATTTTGAATGGTAAGTCTCTTAGCTAAGTAAATGTTGCGTTAATGCTATTTTCTTGTGGAATTTCTTTTTTTTAACACTGAAATAAAAAACTTTTTAATCATATAACATTCTTAATCCCACCTAACTAAAGAACAAATACTCCTCTTTCCTTCAATATAAACACGTTTTTATTTAATTCTTAATCCTTTAAAGGTTCACTGCCAATGGGAAGCCATTGTCTGGAAAGAAGTTTGAAAAGACCCTAATTCATGCCAGAGTCTCCCACCAGCCAAAACGATCTGCAACATCTCCACTATTGTATCCCCTCTAATGCTAGTTTTTTTGGAAGCTGGAAAGCATCCATTACATTATAAGCCATTCTGGCTTTCCAAATTGATTCAACAACTGCCATTAGAGCAAAATGTTACCATTCATGTCTTCTGTTTTGCACTCCTATGGCCTACCCTGTTCTCACTGAAATCAATAATAAAAACAGAGCATTGATTTCGGTGACAGCCTAAAAGCTCAGAACTTTATGACTGTGAAAATTAGCAGTTACATACCCCTCAGTACATGTTTGCCAGTTAGTGGTGGGTATAATAATTCAATGTTCTAGTTTTTTTCATTTGATATAACTATTGTACCAAAATTGCATATGTTTATGCATTTCCACATGAATAACAAAGGTTGCAGACCTTTCAATTACTCCAATTATTCTAGTTGTTAAGGTCAGAGTAGATCCTAATCTACTATCTACAGCATGCTCACAATATCTCAGCTAACTTATTCCATCAGTGCTCCACTCCGAGCTACAGCCCCTGAGCAGACCTATTGCCCTATTTCCCCAAACACTGGCTTTGGTGGACAGCAGACAACTCCAGCTAAAATTTTTCACGACAAGAACTCTGTCATGCCAGAGACATGTCAAACTCAACAGCCAGCTTGACATGTCTTCTTTCTTGTTATTCTAGAAGCAAAGACACAGCTGAGCCTTCAGTTCTCTGTTAAGGTGCCATTTCTATCAAATATGACAAGACTTTTGCAGATTCAGCTCTCAGTACTTTCCCTTTGTCCCAGAAAAGATCTTAGACTGAAAATATTACCTGTGGTAACATCATGTTGAATGCCCCTGACTGAAATACGAGCATTTTTTATTGGGTTGCCAAACTTATCAGACACAATTCCTTTTATCCCCCGATGAACCTGGTAAAACAAAGTAAAGTTAGATGGGAGTCACTTATTACAGTACCACTTCCTCAGCTTCTACAAGAAAACCCCTGCAGAGAGTAAACTACTGTCAAAAGGTTCAACCTGTTATAGAGGGTCTCAGGTGCTAATGCCCCTTCAGATCACATTCCCTATTTAGGGAGCTACAAGGGGGCTATGAGAAAGGGATAATGGAATCAGAGCTTTTTTGGGGGTGAGGAATATGGCTCTGCATTGAGAGACCCTTCTCTGCACAAGTCACTGGCACCTCATGATCTGACCACAGTATTTAAAGACTGCTTCTGGATGTCTGCCCTAGACCCAGAACCACAAAGAAACGAAAAGTTAAGGCTTTAAAAACCAATCCAAGGCTCTGTACACAATGAGAAGGCATCACTTTAGATGCTTGGGACTCATCATCGCTCTGCTGCCTTACACTTCCAAAATGAAAATATTTGTCGTGGGTTTCTGTGGCTGGGTTTTGGTAGCAGGAGGGGCTACAGGGGTGGCTTCTGTTAGAAGCTGCCAGAAGCTTCTCCTGTCCCGTGGAGCCAATGCCAGACGGCTCCAGGACAGACTTCCTGCCTCTGGCCAAGGCCGATCCAATTAGGAGCAACAGTAACACCTCCAAGACAACATATTTGAAAACAAAAGATTGTTGCACAGAATAAATTCCTACCAGGGAAGAGTGGAGTGAGAACATGGGAATAACAAGGTAGACACCAAGGTCGGTGTAGAAGGAGGGGTAGGAGGTGCTCCAGGCAGCGGAGCTGAGGTTCCCCTGCAGCCCGTGGTGCAGACCATGGTGGGGCAGCTGTGCCCCTGCAGCCCATGGGGGACCATCGGGGTGCAGAGATCCACCTGAAGCCCATGGAGGAGCCCATGCTGGAGCAGGTGGATGCATGAAGGAGGCTGTGACCCCATGGGAGGCCTAGGATGGTGGGGTGTCCTGCCGGAGACCTGCAGCCCATGGAGAGGGAAGCCCATGCTGGAGCAGGTTTTTCCTGGGTAGGACTTGTGGCCCCTTGGGGGCTCATTCATGAAGGACTGCACCCCATGGAGGAGTGACCCACGGGACAGTGGTTTGGGAAGAACTGCTGCCTGAGGGATGGACTCACATTGGAGAGGTCCATCAAGGACTGTATCCTGTGGGAGAGACCCCACAGGAGCAGGGGAAGGACTCCTCTCCCTGAGCAGTGGCAGAAACAACAACTGACCGCAACCCCTATTCCCTGTCCCCCTGCACTGCTGGGGGGGAAGAGGGAGAACATGGAAGGAAGGAGGGGTGGGGGAAAGGTGTTTTTAAGACTCTTTTATTTCTCACTCTTTGGTTCTTATCCTGTTAGTAATAAATGTAAGTATTATCCCCACTTTGAGTCTTGTTTTGCCCGTGAAGGTAATCAGTCACTGACCTCTCCCAGCTCTTATCTCTACTCATGAATTCTTAGCTGGTTTTTTTCTCTCTCCTCTGTCTAGTCGCAGAGGGAGAGAGTGAGTGGCTTTAGTAGGTACCTGGCCAGGGTCAACCCACTACAGTATTTTATATTGGGAAGTCTATATGACCTTTTTAAGTGAGAAATAATTCCATTTTTATTTTTTGTCTGAACTGCTATGATCAGCTTGAGCTGTTCTTTACTTCACTTTCCCACCTTCTTATTTTCCTCTCATTTTCTCCTCCCCAGTATCCTTTGTCACAAAAGAATAGAAAAAAAAGCATAAAGCTTCAAAACAATGGGAAAAATATATTTGCTTTTCTGTGGAGTATAAAGACACTTAAAAATAAACATTAAAATATCCAACTTTACAGAAATTCATAATAAAAAACTGAAAATAAAATGTCTGGTCTAGTGACAGCAGTTTTTTATTTAAGGTGAGACTGTGTTGTCACTGCTCTTGTTAAAAGGCCATTCTGTACTGAGTGGAGCTATTCACAGGAAGATTTAGGAACAGCTCAGTATAAGGACTTGAAAACTGGCCCTTATGATGTAGCACTGCAATTTGCTTTTCAGCATGGGCTTGAGGATTTGTCTTATGGATAGTGAATAAATCTGGTCAGAAGAGTCATCTTGGACCCAAATTTAATTTACAGTGTAGACATACTGAAACAAGTATGACCTCATTCACCTTCAATAATAATTTTGCAATTACAACATAACAGGATAAAAACGACAAAACTGAAATTTCTTTAACAATGTTGTTTTGGTTTCCTTTAGTAAATGAACTATTTTTCATTTTTCCTCAACTCCGTGCCATATGAGTTTGGGAGAGTGTTTTGATATTAATTCTCATGGGGAGAAGGGATAGGCATTTAGGAAAATGAATTCTGCTTCTGTGTGTTAAACCAAGTGGATTTGTACACACACCAAACAGCCTGGTACATATCAGAATAAGAAAAGTTTGAATTGGTTATGGCAGATTTAATCCTTATCGGGGGTAATTCAGTCATCCTTATCTACAAAGTAGTTTTGCTTACTGTCCTGCATTTACTCAAAAAGCTTTTCCAGCACAGACTTCTACAGTATCTCGCACTATAAAATCTTTACATCTTGAAGACTTCAATTGCAATATATATGGATTTAACCCAGCTCCATTTGGATTCACTAAAACTCATTTTCATCAGACAGCTGTAAAACGAAATGAGTTTGGTGGTCTGTACTGTAGACTTTATTGAATGATAATACTTACCACAAGTAGCAAGAGGTTGCTTAGAAAGGCCATAAAAACACTCCTAACAATTTTAAATTACTGCGTACTCTATCAAAATAAGGCATGACAGAAAGCTAGTCTACTAATGGCTGAGAGAAAGATGAGCAACTTCTGTTTCTGTGCTCACTTACTTATTGTCAGTGAGATATTTGTTTTTGCTGAGCTTAAACTTATTATCAAAAATTACTTTTAAATGGCATGTTTTAATGCTCAGAGACACACAGTTGTTCCTTTTGAAGATCTGGCTTCAGATCTTTCAGATCTTTCTACTTCCATAAAGAAATCAAGATGGAAAGTGTGTAAATGGCATTTCTAGCAAGATTTTAGCTGAATCTAAATCTTGCTGTGGGACGGTAGGATTAGGGACACAAACACGGAATGTGGAAAAGAAAAAGTTTCAGGAAGGTCTCTGGAGAGCTGATCTTGTTGCTTTAATCTTCAAGAGAGAGGTTGATTCATACTTTTCTGAATATGTGGGTTTTCTATAATGTTAAATTTTGGACAGATAATGTATAACGTTGCCCAAAGTATTCACAGATAATTCCCTTTCTCAGTGTTTTCAAGGCCTTTACAGTCCTCAATCTCAACTTTTCCTGCAGCACAGGCAGAATATTTTCTGTGGGTACTGCTAGACAGACTGAGGCACCAAGGACCCTGGTGGAGTGTCATGATTGATTCAGCTCTATCTTGACAGTTAACTGGGGAAACAGTAAAAAAACTAATACTGACAATGAAAAAGTGAAACTGAGCACAAAGGTCTGTAAAAGCAGAGCCATACCATTTCCATGTAATTCAGAAGGGCACCTTTGTTTTCATGCCAGATTGTAAACAGTTCTTCCTCCAAAGGAAACTTTTCGCATCCTACCTCCACGGTAATTTCAAAGCAATTTGTGTGAAGGTAATTAAAATCTGCCATACCTATAGATTTAAAAAGAAAAAGATGAGCTCATGAACAAGCAATGTAGCCTTTAACTGCAGCTTTGCTGCTGCAATCATCTGAATGCCGTCTCAGTGGGTGTAGATTATTATATTGCAAAGAGTATATGCTAGTATATAAAAAGTATTCAACAAAATCAGAATTCAACAACTTGTTTCAACTATGAATTAACTAATGACGATGACACTTCTTTGAGGCAAAAAAGCGTAATTTTAAATTCTTATTCTCCTGACCAAGAAGTAGTGATAGAGCGATGAGGATTGGTTAATCATGGTAATTGGATAATCGGCTGTATCAGAGGTGATTGCCAAGGGTCACCAGAACAGAAATGACCTTTTGCCATTGTTATGTTCAAAACTGTTTCTGTACAAAAGACATTGGATATAATTTTGAGAAGAATGTAAGCCAAAGATACTTAAACCTAATTCTCACCCATGCCCCAAAGCATTCTCAACGCCTAGTTTCAACATAATTATTTGGGGATCAAGCTGAGTCCTATTTGAAAACACAACTGAACCACTGCTGAAAATTTATGAACACTGATATTTCATCCATGCCAGTATTGCAGGAATCCTAAAGAAAACACAATACTATTATTGGAGAAATCAAATTAACAACAAAAGCACAAATGAATGGGATGTTTGTAATTTTCCCGGGAAAAAAAAGATTATTTAAACAGATTGAAAAATCAGCACTTGCAAAATGGATTCAAACTCATGCTGCTAAGGAATAAGAGCATAGCATTAAGCATTTATTTCTACATTTTAGATTTGGAAAACAAAATTTTATTATACTAAAGCAAATGTAAACCTTGCATAACTTATTAACTTTCCTCAAGTCACAATGGGGCTGAATACGTCCCATGGGATCTGAATACAAATGTTACCCACATACATTTTGCTGCTTAAATCCCCTACAAGCTACGTTTTGCAGGTGTATGACCTTAAGCAAATTAAAATGAATAAAATTACTTTGTTCAAACCCTTGTGTCTTATAAAGGTCACACAGAGGTTTTACCTCACTTGATATGACAGTAAAGTGGTTTTACCTCCAGTGAAGCTGTACCACTCAGCACCATTTATGATACCTCCACGTTTTACAAAGTTTCCACCACAGCGTAGTTCGGATCGGTCTGAGATGACAGGATGTGCATCTGCATAGGCTTTAGCCAGCATTTTAAATACCTGCAACAAACAGTTTTGAAATACATTTGCTTTTACAAACTGTAAACATTGTCATTGCTGCTAGTAACTATTGGTGTTGCAAGCCCAGACAATGAGCCACCCACCCAGACACTGAGCCCCCTTGAGACTGAAGGAAGCAATGAACTGCTGTGCAAGGAAGTTTTCATTTTTTGCTAGGAAGTTTTCATTTGTCTTCTGCTCTAAGGTCCTTCTCTGCAATCCAATATATTTAGCCAGAGACAACATTTTAAATACCAGCGGATTTTGTGATACTTGGCTTCCATCTATCATCTGGGACAGGAGCAGAAGGCTGGTTTGGTTGTACTTCAAGTCCCCAGTTTTAAAGTTGAAATTATCTCTCCCTGTTATTGTAGAATCCTAGAATGGATTGGGTTAGAAAGGTCATTAAAGATCATCTTGTTCCAACTCCCTTGCCCTGGGAAGGGACACCTCCCACTAGTTCAGGTTGCTCAAATCCACGTCCAAACTGGCCTTGAACAGTTCCAGGGGCGGGGCGTCCACAACTTTTCTAGGAAACCTGTTCCAGTGTCTCACCACCCTCACAGTGAAAAATTTCTTCCTTATATATAATCTAAATATATCCTCTTTCAGTTTAAAGCCATTCCCCTTTGTCCTATCACTACCTGCCCTCGTAAAAAAGTCCCTCTCTGTCTTTCTGGTAGACCTCCTTTAGGTTGTGTTTTATCTTTTGCTATTTTTACCCTTTAAAAAATACTTATATCACCTTCAGTCCAACTAAATCTTCACATTGACTGCTGCTGTTTAAAATAGACAATGTCAATTTGCTTTGGACTTATCACTCACACAGGCAAACCTGACTGATCTCAATGACAGTTGCTTCTTTGTGAGGCAGAAACCATTCCCAAAAAGTGAATGAAAGTAATGTAGGATGTCACCACTGATTTCCTAAGAGTGTTGATACTGATGAAGAGCAGAGCAGTCACTACACAGAAAAGAACAGTGACAGTGACAGAAGAAACAGCAGTGATTTGCAGAAACCATTTATTTGAATCGTGTTCCTGCTCTTCTTTTCCAATGTTTATTCCAACTTTGTACAAAAATCCCCCCTCTCCTTTTTGTTTATTTGAACTTCATCTGCAAAGGCTATGCTTTCAGATTTCAAGATTGAACTTACAGCAGTTGTCAGATGCTATTTGATCCTACTTGATTCATCATCAAGGGTTTCATTGCATTTTGCTTAAGACAATGTGTGCAAGGAGTTGGGTGACTAAAATACTAGTTTTAGAAGTAATCCTAAACTTTATCCTTGATGTCAAAATGACCAATCACACAACATTGATTAACATTTATGGTTGTTTACAATAATCACAAAGCTGAGTCAATTATGGGATCAGATAGGTTACCGGGAAAAGGTGGAAAGAGACTGTAATATAAGTGTAAAGGCAATTTACCAAAATACTTCCGATAACCAGACACTAAAAATTCTGACTTAATATAAAACGTTTCCACAGCTCCCTTGAGTTTCCATGTGTCTAAGTATTGTCCAACACAGAAAATTAAGTATCCTTCAAAATTCTGCTGAAAAGAAGTGGATGTTAATTAAATTAAGAGGAACTTTTACTGCCAATAGTTCAGTGCCAGACTCAATATCTTTAATTTCTACAGGAATTCGGGTACCACTTCTGAACATCCTGTGAAAGGAATTTGCTAAAAGTTTTGAATGTGCCAATGTGACTTAGGAGTACGTTCCTCAGCTTTTACAATGACATCTGCAGATGTGCTATTTTCAGTGACCAAGTCTTCTCTTGTTTCACAGCAAGGGACATAAGGCTTTTGCCTGGTCACTAGTGCAAGTGAACAAAGACAAGTGGTAGTGAGAAGAGAAAGCGATAATTCCAAAAGCAAGTAATAGGTTTTAAAAAAAAAAAGTTACACTTTTTTTGAAAAAAATTAAAAGTTCCTGGATAACAATACATTTGTTGTTACTTAGCAGCTAATGTATGACTAATCATGTACCTCAAAAAAAAACTTAGACATTTAGGTGTAATACTGTGGAACAAAATGGGAAAAAACACAGAGGAATCCTTGCGTCTTTGGTAGCATGATGCTTCGTTTCATAAAATGAGGTCAGTGCTGTTACCTTGGTCAGTACTTTTACGCCACTAATTGTCTCAGGTTGGGGTTTTCAGGGGGATGAAAGGGAGTGTTTCAACTCACCAAAAGGAGTGGACTTGACTTGCTGTAGACCTTTCTGCTCTGGTGAGCAGAAGCATCGATGCAGCTTCTTGTGTAACACAAAGTGAGTGCCTGCTAAAAACACCTGCCTCCCCATAAGTCAAAACATGGGAAAGTTTTGAATAGGTAGGCTGAACCAGATGCAAGAATGTGAGTGTAAGGACATGGTTCAGCTTCGAGACTCCTTGGTCCCCGTAGGCCCAGGCTGTGATACAGGATAAAGAGGCTTGAAATCAGCAGTGTCTTGGAGCAAGTGCCAAGAGGATCCTTGTGCTACCACACACACACACCATGACAGAGTGTGGGGAGGTGGCAGCACCCATATAGATTTTCTAACAGGGCAACTTGGTTTGAATATATTTGTCAGAATTTGACTTTTTAATATTTGGCCATTATCTGTGCTGCAGCATTTCACCCTGGGCTGAAAGTTTCCTCTTGCACAGTAAATGGGAAAGATCAGCAGTCAGGAAAAAGGTTATGGCTAATGTATGGCAGCTAAACCAAACTGCTTTATTTTGGGATGGAGGTTCTCTGGCAGCAGCATCTGCAGATGACTTTGCTTAAATGCAAGTCACTTCCCAGACACAGGTTTTGTAACTTTCTGTGCAAAATTTGAAGTGATACTGATAGTGCTGTTAAGGTTCCTGTGCTGTCATTTGAAAAAATTTGGTTTCATTGAGCACACCCCTATCCCCCTACCACGTATGTTTTAAACTTCCACATT
Source organism: Chiroxiphia lanceolata (assembly GCF_009829145.1). Lineage (NCBI taxonomy): Eukaryota > Metazoa > Chordata > Aves > Passeriformes > Pipridae > Chiroxiphia > Chiroxiphia lanceolata. Next base: position 11,237,400 of record NC_045640.1, read on the forward strand.
TGCAGCCAACTTCCCAGACTTTGTAGCCACTGACTATGCAGCAATCACCAGTATAGGGCTCCCTGTCTTACAGTGTTGCAAACCAGGGGTCCTTCAGGGCTTGTCCAGCGGTGCACTGCTCTGGGATGGAGCCCTTTGTCTGTGTGACTGTATCACTTCACTCAAAATACACATGCTGTCCCTGAGTGGAGATGACAGAGAGACTGCTGTCCTTCCATTCCACAGGTGAACTGCATTATAAGGCACACATGGCCATATTCCTTCACCATGCATTCTTAAACAAGGATAACCCTAGCCCAGGCAATGGGATATAAATGAACATGTTTATGATTTCCCCTAGTCCTCACCAAGGGCTTCTGTAGCTTTCATTAGCATTCACCAGGTATTTCTTACATAGGTTTTTTACTGTGGAATGCCTGGTTAATTTTACTGCTAAGTCATTTTCATACGTGCATAGTCAGTAGGTATTGTAAAGCTCAGAAGAAACAGATTGATATAAAAATGTTTAGCAGTCATAAATATTTAAATATTTAAATATTTAACATGTTGTAGTGAGAACTGTCGTTTTAGAAGTCAGACCAGAGATATGCTCAAAGATAACGGATGCTTCAAGTCAAAGATCGACTTCTGACTATTTTCAACTGCTGTTAGATATATAAAGAACCACTTTTCTTAGGAAGCCAGGGACATTTTTAGCATACACTAGAAGGCTGATAATCTAGCTGTTCTCCTAGTGGGCATGTAGGCAATGAATACTAGATTGAGGAAACCAAAGGGAAATAGGAAAGATGGTAAAAAATTTCACAGAAGATTTACAGTGTGTCCCAAATGGGGAGCTTTTCAGGGACAAGAGGGGGAAACCTTTCCTGTTCAACTGACCTGGAATAAATGTTACAAGGCTGCCACCATATGGTAGCCAGTCTTGTTTTTTTCCCCTCTATAGATTTCAGCAGAAAATAACACTGTTGGTCAGGCTTGTTCCTTTTCTTCTGGAAATCACTGGTAAAAATACCACAGCCTTGTCCCCCTAAAAATTAAAAACCTGGATTTTCCTAGGCTGTGCTTTATGAAATCATATTTTGCCTCACAAAAGATAGATAAATCTTTCCAGACCATGCTGATAGTGCGTAAATGATCCTATATTTTAAAGCGCATTAAGTAAGTCTATAAATCAGAATCTCATAAAATTCTGAGTTAGAAGGAACCCACGATCTCATCAACTCCATCTCTTAAAAAAATGGCCCATATGAGGATAAAACCTGAAATCTTGACATTATTAGCACCATATTCTAACCAACTGAGCTAATTTCATATTATATGTACACTAATCTCATATTATATATACACTTGCATTATGTATGTAAACGTGAATTTTTACATATTTAACACATACATGCATACACAGAGAGATACACCTACACAACCTAAGTAAATCAAAGTTTGTTATTTGTTAAAAGAAAACATTTCCACATGGAAACCACAGGAGTTTGCTCTTACTGCAAAAACAATATTACCTTCTCATCAGGTGTAGGGGAGAACATTTTTTCTTCCATAGGATGCCTTGAATAGTCATAAGGATAGGTCACAACCAGCTCACCCCCATGGAGGCTGGCAGAGAGCACGAATGGGATAGACCTCAACCATTTCATGACTGCTTTTGTCTCAGGGGCCACCTGAAATTCAGAAGAAAAGAAAAGATGTACCAGCCATGCAGCTCCAAAGGGATTTGGGCAGGATAAAGGCCAGTGGAGAAGAGAGTGTGTCAAAGAGAATGTTGAGGCTCTTTGGCTTTTCCATCCCAAAGGTTAATAAGGGGAGAAAGTCAGTTCACTCCAGGGAACAGATGAGACACGTTGTTCACTGTGGAAAAACTGGAGGGGGAAAAAAAAAAGAGAAACCTTGACAGAAGAATAACTTTTAATTACAGTAATATTTTCAGCAGTTCAAAGTGATGATGGTAGCTTTTTAGGCTGAAAAACTTGTAGTGTTTTACCACTACTAGCAAATCAAACTCCTTATCTAATCTAATTTCTGAATCAGCAGGATTGACTGTGGATGGATAAACTGGAATAGGAGGATCAATTTGTAATTCTCATCACTTGTTGAAAATACGTTTACTATCCTTTTGGTCCAGGTTCATCTGCAAATAAATGAAAACTAAAGCACAGCAACACCTGCAGTTTACCTGCAATGAACTGAAGCAAATAAGTTGCCTTTTTTTTTTTTTTGACATTCCCTCCTCAGAAACACAGGTCAAGGGAGAGGGCACCGAATTCCAGAAGATGCTCGGGCACCTATCCTTTCCCTGGAATGCAGGAGGCTCCTTCACCCCTGTTTCTGAGGAGTAATTTCAGGGCCTTGCTCTCATGCTAGTTCATTCTTAGGGATAACAGTGTCATCTGGTGGCCAGTCCCTGCAAGCCCAGATTCACACCAGTGCCCCTGGAGAGTTGAGGCTCTTTTCCTTGCAGCTGAGTGAAGTTACCAGAGGAAAAGCAAGTGAGGACAGAGGCTGCTCATCCGGAGTCTGCACAAATGCAGATATGCAGGTTTTATAAAAACGAGAAAGATCTGTTATGATGGACTTAATCCAGCACTTATTTAGGGCTGCTAACATTGCCTGTGACCCTTTGCTTTCATTCCATCAGCTGTCAGAAAACCAGGGAGCCAGGGTTCCAGAGTGCCTCAGAACTGGTAACAGCGAATCAAGTCAACAATGTGCAAGAAAAAACCCCACACAAAGCAAACAAACAAGTAAAACCCAACTGAATAAAACCCCTAAAGACCTATACATTCGTGTTGCAATAATAGTAATTCCTGTTTTCTTTGGATCAGTCTCTAACCTGCTGTTGGTAAATCACTGCTTTGGGGATGCAGTGGATAGCACAAACCCAGGTGTGGATCCATGAAAGACATTGTGAAGCCAAGGTGCACCATGGATGTATTATAGTTCCAGTAATGAGGCAGAAAGTAAAGGAAGAAGCTATGTCTAAATATAGTTTTGCCTGGAATGATTTAAGAAGATATCACCATGCCCACTCCCAACTGCAGCAGGAGACTACCTCCCTTCAGATGCCACAGTTATTAATTGAATCCTTCTATTTTTAAGATTTCCTTAAAATGCCATTCTGCAGCTGTTGAGCTGAACTCTAGTGCCTCTAGCCAGTGCATCTGTGAAAGGCTGGACCTCATACTTGGGAAGAAATAGGAATCTGAGTGTTCCCACTGCTGTCAGATGAATCATTAAAGCAGGAGTTTGTGGTTAGCATGTGGATACGAGCCAGTTTGTGACACTCATCCTTAGGAGAAACAGGACAGGTTTATTTTATTTATCAACATAGTGGTAGCTTCTGAATCTCTGTGTCACAACCCTTTCAACTTTGGCATTATAAAGAGGCAACTTAAAAAATGAGGTGTAATAGGTAAAGTCTGATCAACTCAGAAACACACAGAATGCACTTAGCACACCAGAAACTTAACCAAGTTTCTTTGCATAATTGAGATTATTAAACACAGAGTTTCCAGGAAGAGGATGACACAAAAAAACCCATTTCATAAAAGGCAGATAAAGGGCCTCCAAAAGGAAAGGACAAATGTTCTGCACTTTTTGCAGTCTGACACACCCACTCACACAACACAGAGGCAGGAGAAGAAAACAGCTCAAAGGCTTCCTGACAATGAACCTGGCAGTGTCCAAAGAATGCTATCTGCAGCAAAGTATTTGTTTTTCTGGTCTTTGTACCTTGCTCTGGGATGATCTGATGATAATCTTTGTTCCAAGAGAATTAGGGACTGAATCAGCCACTCCTACCTTAACGCTGGAAGCGTTTCATTCTTCCTTTGAGCCCATCTCTTCTGAAGAGCAGAAGACTCCAGGTGGCTTGTAAGGGACTGTAAGTGTCACTGCCTGCCCTGTGGATCCCTGTTCTGGAGTTGTTGGAGTTCTTGGCTGAGCACCTGCCACCAAGCTCACACCCTACAAGTCCCATAGCAGCAGCACTCCCAAGGAGGATGCTGCCCCAAAATCTCATCAGCTCCCTGCCCTGCTGCAGCTGCCCCACTTCCCACTGCCCAGCCAGAGAGGGCATACCTGACACAGCATCAGCCCTGCTTTCAAGCAGCACTCTTGGGTCTTGATAAGAAGATTTTAAAGTTGCTTCTGCAATTCATCAGGCAAGTGTGAAATGCACAGTTTTATTTGAGAGCTCCTAATTTCAGTCCTTCATCCCAATTAGCCAACTCGTTTAGTAGGTACCTGCATAAGCCCGGAGACAGTGCCATCTCACAGAGCCAATGTCTTATTGAAGAGAATGTTGTGGTAAATCAGGAGTTTCAATGTCACTATTTTTATCCTAATAGCATTTCAGTGACATCATGTACAGAACAATTATGGTTTTGAAATGTGCACAGCTCCACCAGATGATAGCAGGTGCTATGTCACTCTGGCCTTTGACTATTCATAGACTTTTCCTTTAATGTGGGTTTTATGGGTTTTGATTCTTTTTTTCACCAGGGCTCTTGCTTTTAAGTTATATGAGATCAATTTTAAAGTATCCATTTCACAAGAACAATTCAGGGAACAATTAGAAAACAGCTAAATTATTTCTGCATAAGTATAGAGAACAGCCACTACCCTTTTTAAACCTGAATCTCATTTCTGTTGATTATATTGCAATTAGTCACTGTCTCCATGGTTTTCAAAGATTTCTTTTTTCCCTTTTAGAGACAGCCAGACTTATTTTCTTAAAGATTATGCCACCCTCCACTGGCACAGACTTCCAAATTCTGTTTGAACCAAGCCAATTGAACTGACTTTATTTCAGATGAAGCCTGAAGTACCTCAGTCTGAGCCCTCAGACCACTTATTACAATAATTCATGATAGTGGGGAACAAAACATCCTGTACAGCAAGGGTTATGGGGAGCAGGAGCTCTCCTGAGCTTAGGGGATTGGCTGAGAGCTTGCTTTCTGTTTTCTGATCTTTATACAATGCCCTGCAATATTCAGATAATTACTTTAATAAGGTAGGTAACAAACACTATTAAGTAAATGAAAGTTGAGAGGCTGGTATTGAAACATTCAATCTAATGCTCCTGCATGCACAAAGCCAACTACTGTGAGAGCCAGGGGTTCATCTGCCTGACAAAATTGAAGCTTATTACAGGAGAGCTGATTTGGCTGTCCTGTGATACCACCAGCAGAGGAGAGGGACAGGAGGCTGTGAGACCAGTTACTGCCAGATTTATGAACCACATGAAAAGGCAGTCAGCAGGAAGATTTTGTGGTGCCATCAAGGCCACAGGCAAATTGGTTCCCTCATTTGTTCTGCAAAGCATACGGATTTGGAGATGCTTTGAGTGTTGTTAAGGCCAGGACCAACTCTGGGGTCAGGAGAGCACCTAGAAATTCCCTAAGCTTTGGTGCTCTGGGGAGTGAATCCTTGAATGATCACACTATTTATTCTTTAAAAGCAAGAAAAGATTTGCAGGAGAAACAAAGTATTTATAATCCCAGATCTGCACCCACTGAGGCAGAGCTCAGACAAGGAGTGTGGTGTACCAAGGCTCCCTGGCACTTTGTCTCAGGATGACCAGCACACTGCAGCAGGGGCAGAGCTGTAGCTCTAACTGTGAGAGCACTGTTAGGCTGTCTCCATCCATCCCTCTAGAAACTGCAATGTTACACAGTGTCTAGAAAACCTAAATACGTCATTATAAAGATGACTTCTGCAAGTGGCTGCCTGCCACTGTCCGTCTCACAGGTCAGCAAAAGGAACCAGGGCAGAAGCAGGACTCGGGAGGGAGGGAGGAGGTTGGAACCAGAAAATCCAGAGAGTTACAGGGACTCTGCACAGTCTGAGACAAACTCACAGTTTGCGCTGGGCAGTGGCAAGAAGGGGGGCAAAGATATGTTTGTCCTTATTCTGTGTTGCTTGAATCTTCAATCGTGCACCCCTGGACAAAGAGTGAATACATGGATGGAGGGAGATATCCATCTTTACTTCCCATGCTGGCGCAGGGTAAGAGTGTGAGGAGTCCTCCCCCTGAGGAGGAAGGAGCATCAGAGATAAGGTGATAAACTGACCACAGCCACCATTCCCAGTCCCCCTGCACCACTGAGGGGAAGGAGGCATATAGAATTCAGGTGTAAAATTGAGCCTGGGAAGAATGGAGAGGTAGGGGAAAAGTGTTTTTAAGATTTCTCATTACTCTACTCTGATTTGATTCAAAATAAATAAAAGAAATATAAATAATTCCCCAAGTCGATACTGTTTTGCCCATGATGGTAATTGCTGAGTGATGTCTCCCTGCCTTTGTCTCGACCCATGAGCTTTTAGTTATATTTCCTCTCCCCTGTCCAGCTGAGGAGGGAAGTGATAGAATGGCTTTGATGGGCACCTGACATCCAGCTAGGGACAAGTGATTCACCACAGAGGTGAATCAAAATCTCTGACTTTTCTCCAAAAATCCTCTTTTTGTATTTTTGTCTGTTTTCGGTTTTTGTCTGTGGAGCTGATCTCAGGCTCTGCTCCACAGTTCTCAATCCTTCTTTCCCATCTGAGACTCTGTACCCCACTTGCATTTTCCCAGCTCATGGTTATCTGTCATTATTGAGTCAAAAGTTGAAAACTTTCAAGTTTGTGACCTTACACTCATGCAGAAACCCAGTGACATGAGCTGGGATCCGTATGATTACATGCATAAAACAGAATAAACTTTTTGAGCTTAGTTATGTAAAAAATCAGTGGTCTAATACTCTATGCCATACTGAGCCTCTTAAGCTTTGCATCCTCATATGCACATTATCCTGAGGAAGTGATATGCTTTTATTCAGATTTCACTACTGTGAAATGGTACCAAAACACTGTGGCAGCTTCAGGGATGCCTTTGGGATTTAGACATGGCTTTACACAAGACCACTGCAGCACAGTAGGAACCTGAAGTATGGTCTCTCAAATCTTCTGCTAACACACCACCTGCTGAACAATCCTGTTCACTACCTGACAGAGGCTTTGTGCTAGCAATATAAAATTGAATTAGAATAAAATGGGTTTAAAAGCAGAAGGAAAGCAGAGCTCCCACTACCAGAACTACTGATTTAGCTTCCTGTGATTCTGCTTTCAAGGGGAACTAAGTTCTAATGAGAGTTGCTAGTGTTGGGGGCTGCCAGCGACACAGGTAGAATTGAGTTTTATATTCCTAGACATAACATAAAATAGAGCTTAGTGATGATGAGTGCAAGGCCCTGTAGAACTGCCTCCATCCCACTCTTATCCTGCAGCAGGAACTTTCACTTCTAGCACCATTGCAGCCTGACAGGCTGTTTCTGTTGCTCTATCTGGTTACACTCACCTATAAACATCCTTTTTTTTATGGATTCTGATGCCACACAACTTTACATGAAGCCTTTGTACATTTTCCAAGGTAGAAACCACTATTGCATCAAACCTGCGTAGATCTTACTGCAATGACAGCCGAATCCATAAAGTCTTAACATGTGCACCACAGTTTAAATCACTAATAATGAGTCATCACACACTTGTGGCCCCCTCATAAGAGTTATTATTCTTAATCTAAAATAACAAAATTCAAATTATCCACAAATTTTCTGAATGATTTGTGAGACCTGCCTCTTTGTCCAGACCTACATCATGATTTTCATGCCAATTCTGAACCTGTCCAGTTCAGTAGTACTTATAAAATCAGCATTTTATAGATTACCAGCAAGGAACTTCAGACCAAGCATTCTTAGTTGCTTGATTCCTGAGTTGCTCTGTAGTATATATGATTTATAAAATCTGTAATTCATACCTTACCCCACCAGTAGGACTGTGGAATGGGGATGTGGTCCAGACGGGCTCCACGAATGCCAGCTCTTCTGTAAGCCTCAGATGTCAAATCTGGGAAATTTCTGTTCAGGTCCAAGTTCTGAGCTGTCTGTCGTCCAATGACCCATCCATTGTAACCAGCTCCCTAATTTGTAACACAGAAGCCAACCTCAGATTAACTTCCTGTCTCAAAATAGCACTTTATGGAAATTGTTTAAAATGCCATTTTAGTCAAAGGGAAGTTTTAAAAGAAGTAAACTGAAAATGTCTTACTGTTAAAAAAAAAAATCACACTTATTAATCACTTTTTGTCCACATGAATATTAATGCACTAACTAGCATGCAGGAAGCATTTCACTCACCAGTGATGTGACTCACAAGAGGAACACAGCATCTTCTTGCTCAGCACAGAGCAGCATGCAGAGTGGGTTAGAGGAGGAGAAAAAGAAAATACAGGTGATGCCCCAAGACAGGATCAGGCAGAGTGCAATAACCCTAGACTTTCACTAAATGAGCAAGCAGAAAAAGCCTAGTTTCATGCTTATGGTGGTAATGAAAACAGTGAGATGAAAAAAATAAGAGCGTCAGGTAACATATAACAGAATTTTTTCACAGGTTTCCTTAAGAAATTAGTTGATCTCTGAAAACTGCCATCCATTATGAAACTGGGACAGTACAGAAAATATTCACAATTCATAATACCTGTACTTCTAAAACAGGGGGAACATCTATTCCATGGTATTAAGCTACATTTCCTTATAAAACAATTTAAATTATTACAGTGAGTCAGAAGGCATTTTGTTCTAGAACTGATTGCAGGGTGCTAAATGTGTGAAAAAGTAACACAGTCATTCCCACATCATCCCATGCAGGCAGCAAAAATGACAAATATGGCTGTGATTTCCTTTTATTTCTGTTCTCATCATCTTTGGAAAGCAACCCACCACCAAACCCAGCTGGCATTCTGGCTGCCGATTTTAACATTCCCTCCTTTATGTGACACTTCCCTCCCAGTTTGTTCTTTCCCATGGGGAATTCTAGAACCACGAAGACCTGAACTCCTCCTTATACAAAACTTTTTACCTCTTCTGCAGCTAGTTCATACCCATCAGGGTTGAGTGAAGGCAGGAGATGAATTCTGGTGTTATTAATCAGGGTCTGGATGCGAGGGTTCCCAAGAAGATACTCCGAACACAGATATTGTGCAAGGTATATTAGAAGTTCCTTCCCCACAACTTCATTTCCATGCATATTGCCAATGTACTTAAATTCTGGCTTGACTGTGGAACATGAAGTAATGAGATGCTTTAATTTGATTATACCTGGGTGGCTTCCAAAAACAGAGTAACCCAAAGAGTTTACTTATGAATCAGAAACTTTTATTTACACTAATTTCATGCGCACTACCCTGTAAACAGCACATCAGTTCCAGGTGAACTTCCCTCTATTACACATCAGTTCAGCAACAGTTTAAAAATTGCAAAATAAAGTTAAGTCCAATCTATCAGTATCCCAAACCATAAGAGGCAATCATTGCTCTCAGCTTTTGCTGGACTCATCATTAATTGTAAACAGGAACGCCATGGCTGGGAAGGAACAAAATATACCCCTGGCACTCTCGCTTACCTTGGATGGCTTCAGTTTTGTCACAGATGCTAGAAATTACCTGCAGATGTGTAATATATCACCCCTCTATTTGGAACAGAAATTGAGTCGTGCATAAAAAGTGGCTTTCAGGCTAAACAGCCTTTGAATAAGACTATTAGAAACACATAATTTCACAATTCCCTGCAGTTATTCTCTCAATTTCCATCCTTCCTTAGAGACTAATGGAAAGTAGAAAATAGTTGCGCTTTGGAGACACTCTTTCCTGTCTACCTCTTCATTGATCCTGGCCAGCCTTGAGCACTAGACACTGGAGGGAGCCTGGCACAGAGCTATTATGCCAGTTGCTCAGGCTGGCAAAATGTCCAGTTCTGGAGCTATTTCCCCCTCCTTTTAGGCTGTCCTGAGCAGCATAAAGCAACAGATTTAGAAGAAAAATGCTAGGTAATATAATGGCTAAGTACCATCTTTTATCATGCCATATCACAGTTTTCATTTAAAAGCCTGATTCATAGACTTTGTGTTTTCCAGGCAAATGGAGTATAAGCTTAAAAAGACACCTGCAACTTCTTTTCTTTAAAAAAGAGAGGAAGCATGATAGGCCAGAAAAATGTAATGTAGATCTTTGCTTTGTTAAAGACATCTACCAGGAACTGATCAAGTCTAAAGGCACCTCAAAACACCTCTACACCATACAAGGCAGCAAGAGTAAGAAAAGATACCAGTCTTTGCTGTCTCTGCATCCCCTGCAGCACAGCACACAGAGGACAGAGTAGCCTGACCTGAGACGATAATCTCAATAAAGTATTAAGTCAGATGTAGTTCAGTTCTGCCACACTGCTGAGACTCTGTTGATGCTGGAGCTCTTCTGATGAAAAACAACCTGAGGCACTTAGTATGCAGCAGTGCCCATAGCAATCCACCAGATTTAGTCAGGTATGATTTTTGAGCTGGGAGCTGGAAAACAATACCTAATACTCCCTAAGAAAATTATTCAAATTTTGAAGAATTTAGAACATTTAAAAATCTGGCCCTTACTGTCTCAGTGATGAATCCACGAAATTGAGATCATCACTGTTCCCCTCTTCAGGAATTCGTATCCTAATATATATTAGCACCTATATACAGTATAACAGCATCTGTTCAGGTGCTATGATATCATAAATTCCTGGTATCATCCACCTGTTACACTGACAGGTATTGCACTGACCTGAATCTCTGTTCAGGAGCAGTGTTTTCTGTGCTGGATTGTCCTTTTTTCCTTTTTTGATATTAATATCCTTCTGTATCTGAGGCCTTCTCAGAAGATGTATGTATTTTAGGATGTGAAGGACCGTGTTTAGACTAGGGACAGGCCTTGCTTGTAGGAAGCATGAGGAGGTTTCATGGTACAGTGATAAATAAAGGGAAACTGAGGAAGTGGTAGATGATAGGGAGGGCAAGTCAGTAACAGAAGACTATCCCAACTTCTTTGTACACTGGGCACAAACAAATAACAGCCAAATAACTCCCCTACAACCAAGTAACATGAATCTAGGAGCAAGGAATACTAACTAGGGTCATACACAGAGGTCATAACAGTAAGAAATTGCTACTGGGCTACTGGGTTGTAGTTGCTACAGTGAATCATTGGGTATCGCTGTAATTCAGAAATACAAGAGAGAAGAAATGTTTTTGAACAAATGCTTTTTACAGTTTTAGTGTTATCCAATTAAAAGAACTTGTTTTCACTCAGATAGAGTGGTCTCCCCTCAGGTGACCTGATCAACACTGATGTAACTCACGCAGTTCATGATGTCCAGGCTTGGTTGAAAACTCAATCACAAAGAGATCCTTCCCTTCAAAACTGCGACCTATGCTGTAAGTTGTTGCAATCTGAGAGCACTTAGAAGCAGTCTTCTTCAACGTGCTCACCATTTGGGAATATGAATGGTGTTTGAACTGAATAAAAGTTGCTGGCAAGTTTGAAGGCAAATCTTCCTCAACGTCTACTTCTCCTGCAAAGAAAAGTTGTAACACAGTGTTTAAGACCGTAGTGCTCAGAGGATTGCATGAAAGCCTGCACTTTTTTGCAAAATACCTTTATAAGTTGAAGAATTATAGAAAATACAGACACAATCAAAACCTTAAATGTATGTAGTACATCTTACACTGTTTATTGTGGCATATTTTGTTTTCAAAATCCTACTAATCCATATGCACACTGACAAATATTTTGTGAAACCTCCAGTTTTAATTTGGCCTTTGGCATGCTGGCAGATTTTAGTCACAAATTGTACAGATTTTTCCTTTTGAATTTGATGGATCAAATTTATTTTTTTATGAGATTCATCTGTCTTCAGCTATCTGGATTTTCTTCATCCAAACAAAAATCTGTGACAATCATTAATGAGAACACTTTAATGAGCTGTTAAGCTTGTCAAGCAGTCAAAAATTCATGAGTGCATTAAAGTTTCAGTATTAAAATAAAAAATTTCAAATATATAGACAGCTATCACACAGGACAGGGCTTATCTGAATGCATCCAAACATCTTGCTCTGAGCTGCCTGTCTTGATCTCTTTGTAAACGAAGAGAGAAACAGACATTTCTTGAGCACAGTTTAATTAGGTGTTTAAAATAGGTGGAACAAAATGAATCACACAGGTGTCTCTAAAGACAACAAGCTGAGATGACAAACAAAGAGGTTTTGTGCCATAGATATGCCAAGAAAAGTGAGATGAGACCCTTCCCATGTAGACAAGATGTGTTGGCAGAGCTTCCTTCCTCACCTCTCAGCTTTGCCAGCGGATCAAAACATCCCTCTTCTTCCCCAGCGAAAAAGCGGTCACAGTCTAAGAAGTAGGGCCAGGCCATGTCTATTGCATCAAAGGCAGGGAGGCAATTTTTTTTTAGGTTTTCACAGACATGCCTGCAGGGCTTTATAACTTTGTCCTTTTCACACTGTGGGGCCAGCACTGAGCAGCCCAGGAGCCTCAGGTCAGGATTACATTCTCCCTGGAGCAAGTTGTGCAGCACGCTGATGAGGAGGTACTCAGAGCTGTACTCAATCACTTCTCGAGACTTCTGATCCAGAAAATTGGGATACACCATTTGAGTATAGGAAACATCAGTACAAGAACTTAAGGCAATATCCACACATTTTGCTATGAAAGGGAGATGAACAGAGGAAAAATAACTCACTTCACAGACATTCTGAATAGTTCAAAGACAACATAACAAATACCATGTTCAATGAACTTATTCCTTTTGTTCTCAGATAGGCTGGAAGCAGTTTGCAGTACTCTCAAATGACTTTCATGTCTAAAACAACATATAGAAAGATGATGAGAAGCATGCGTGGTCTAGAGATTGATTGCAAATACTTTAATGCATTTAGATGTCCTTCAGAATTCAAACGGTATCTGTAAATTTATGGGGCATCAGAGCTTATCTGATTGATAACCACTGTTTCTAAATTAGATGCATTTCGTTAATTCAATACCTGAAAAAAAAAAAAGGATAAATCCCTGCCTAGAAAACACTGGAGTACTGAGCCCATGTGGGAGTTCATTTGAAACATAGTTTGAAAACCACTGAAATTAGAAAACAACCAAAATTAGTAAAGTCTAGTTTCCAAATGAAAGGCTGACACATACTCATAGAATTGTAGAACAGTTTGGAATAGAAAGGAACCTTAAGGATTATGTAGTCCCAACTCCCCTGCCAGGGGCAGGGACACATCCACTAGACCAGGATGCTCAGAGCCCCATCCAGTCTGGCCTTGAACAATTCCAGGAGTGGGTCAGCCACAACTTCTCTGTGCAGCCTGGTCCAGTGCCTAACCACTTTCATAGTGAGAATTTCTTCCTAATGTATAATCTGACTCCTTTCAGCTTAAAGCCATTCTCCCAAGTCCCTCTCCAGACCTCTTAGAGGCCCCCTTGGTGCTGGTAGGATGCTTTAAGGTCTCCCTGGGGCCTTCTCTTCTCCAGGATGAACAACCCCAACTGTCTTAGCCTATTTTCATAGGAGGGGTGCTCCAGGCCTCTTGTGGCCCCTCCTCTGGACTTGCTCAGACAGATTCATGTCCTTTTTGTGTTAAGAGCATCAGAGCTGAATGGAGTACTTTAGGCAGGGTGTCACAAGAGCTGAGTACAGTATCAGAATCACCTCCCTTGACCTGCATTTTATGCAGCCCAGGATACTTTTGACTTTCTGGACTGCAAGTGCACATTGCTTGGTCATGTTGAGCTTCCCGTCCACCACCACCCCCAAGTCCTTCTCAGGATTGCTCTCAATCCGTTCTCCACTCAGCCTGCATTTGGCTTGGGATTGCCCTGACCCAGGTGCAGGATTTTGCTATTGTTCTTGTTCAACTTCATGAGGGTTGCTCAGACCTGCCTCTCAAACCTGTCGAGGTCCCTCTGGATGGCATCCCTTCTCTCCAGTGTGTGGACCTCACCACACAGTTTGATGTCATTGGCAAACTTGCTGTGGGTGCACTCCATCCCACTGCCCATGTTGCCAACGAAGGTATTAAACAACACCAGTCCCAGTACCGACCCCTGAGGAAAATCACTCATCACTACTCTCCACCTGAACATGAAGCCATTGACTGCACCTCTGAGTGTGAACATCCATCCAATTCCTTATGCACTGAGTGGTACACCCATGAAATCCATGTCTCTCCAATTTAATTTCCAATTAAATCTTAATTGATTTAAATTATGAATACAATTTGAGTTTATTAAACTCCTAAGAGAGAAAAAAACTCTGTTGAGGTATAAATTTGCTGTTGTCTAACATGAGAAAAACTCAGATTCCTGAAAGAAAGTGTATTTGTGATATCACTCTCTTCCCTGTCCTTCCCTTATCATATGGATTCACTGATGAGGTGTGAGATCATATAGATTGATTTTTTTTAGTGAGGAATGTACCAGTAAGATATCTCTCTTCTCTGCTTGGGCCCACAAAATATGTAGAGTTTAATACCTCTGAAACTGCAGGCCCTCTGTGAAGTTTGATTGAAATTACCCAAAACGATCAAAAGTTATTCTGGGACTTAACTCACAGACAAGCAGACCCATAAATGTGATTACTTTTTAAGAAATCATGTTAGGAGGTCTTGAGAAGGCTAAGTGCTGGTAATACCTTCAGCCAACTCAGAGGTGAAAAGGGAATAATAGAAAGACATCTCTTCATAAAATTACTGGCTATTGTAGTAATTGGTCTATATTTGAGCCTCCTTCTCTTGATAATGGCTCTGGTTGGTAACAAATGCCATTGTCACAGCAGCAAAATCCTACACTGCATGAAAAAGTACATTTCTCTTGTAACAAGACCTACCAGAGCACCAATATTAGAACACTTGCAAAGAAATAATGAAGAAATACTTAAGGTTTTGAGCTTCTCCATGAAGAGCGAGCAAAGACACATCATACCTTTCCGTACTGTTTGGCATTGACCTGCAAATAAAGAGGAAAAGTCATTACAGGGCAGGTGTACAAAATACCTCCCTAGTACTAGGAATTGTCCAGTCTGGTATCCCCACAGAGGCTGCTGAAGCTCTGTATCCTGAGGTCCAGACATACCAGGGACAAGTACATATTCCCAGCAGGCATCTATTACATGTATACACAAAGAGAAAATGCAGCACAGGCAAACACAAAGCTTCATCCTGTTCCCCTTTCTGGTTAAACAGGAGGAAATACCATTGATGAAAAAGAAGCACAGGTGAATCCCTCCGGTTGCTCAGCACAGACACACCAGAACCTGAGTAACTAGGCTGTTTCCCAGTAGCTGGCCCCTGGATACACTGACCTACTGGTTGCCTCGTGTGCTGACACACACATTAGTCCCTCTGGCAGCTGGTCCAGACCAAGGGTCTCACTGTTAGCCAAGCTCCAGACACTTTGGTCTTCCTAATAGCTGACTTGGACCTCCTGATTCCTCAAGTATCCAACTATGAGACCCTCTGGTCTTCTCAGTATCTAGCCCAGGATTACAGTCCCACAAATATCCATCTCCCATATGTTTTGTCCTGTCCACTGCTAGTCCAGCTTGGTGTTTGCTAGCAATGGCACACACTGACAAACACACACAAGGCACACACACTCTGATCCCTCCAACTGCTGAGCCCTGGACACACAAGCCCCACCGACCCATTGTCTCACACCAGTTGCTGGCATGAGGAACCTCATACACCCCCATCCACATGCACAAAAAGCAATACCCACACCCAGGCAAAGAGTTGGAAATGGAGTTTAATAAGAAAAGACTGCAGGGATCAGGTACAGGGCATGGTAGGCAAATCCACTGACCAGCCAGTCCTTGATCCACTTTAAAAAGGGAGGACTTGACAACGTATCTGAAATGTGGTTTCGTAAGAAATCAGGCCTGTGCTTGAAAAAGGTGTTTAGCCCAGCCCTGACAACTGGCCAATATTTCTAGACATGCCTAAAAACTGTAACTTCGGTGCCTAGGAAATTTCACTAATCAAAATGTAGGTCCTTATCAATCTGTTTAGTCTAAAATTCCATAGGAGTCCTTCCACACATAACAAGGTGTCTTATCAATCTCCACTAAAAAATGTGTTGGTCCTAAATGATGTTGTCTGTGACTTTCTTGTAAAGCAATTCAGCCTTTGGTAGATATGAGGGGACTTTGTTTCTTCCCCATCCTATTTCATCCTATCTCTAGCAACTGCATTTTATCATCCTTTAATAACATCTTAAAACTAATTATTTCCCTCCCCCAAAAGCTCACTCTTCTAATGGCTAGAAATTGCCTTTTAATTTCCTGTTTGAAAGTATTTGTGGCCAGTTTATGTCCACGTGGTGTTGTGCCAGCATTGTCCTTCAGCTTAAATAGCTCTCTGTGTTCCCTGGTGCATTCATTCACCCCCTGCTTGCAAAGAGCAATCAGATCTCCTCAGCTTTCTGTTTACTAGGTCAAATAAATGAAGCTTTCTTGATTCTGAAGGAACATGGTTTGATGACTCAGGAGAGGCCTCTTTTTCTGCCAATAACCAATGATTCTATCTTGTCCTTCTCCAATACTGGCAACTTAAGAAAAGTATTGCTACCAAGGTATTGGAGTTGTTTTCACCAGTGCCTCACAGCAGCTAAGTCAGTAACTGCAAGTTTTTTCAGCACCAACGGGTTCACTTTCCTTATGATGTACTGGAAATCTAGCTCTGCTGCTATTTCTCCTAGCTCTCACTGGGGGGACAGGCATCTAGCTTCTTGTTCATCTTTGAATCAGGTATTTGTCCTCATAAGCCCAAATTCATTATGTTTTCTTTTTTTGCTGCTAAAGAGAGCTTAAACTTCTACTCCTGGCATATTTGTTTAACTGTAATCATCCGCATATGTGTTGCTAATGAGCTGATCGTTCTTTAGCCAAAATAAAGTCATTGTAATGAGAACCAAATTAACCCTGGGGTTTTATCTTGGAGGGGGACATTGAATTGGAAATTAGGCTGGTTCTATATTATGACTTGTAATTGAGCCACATTACCTCATAAAATAAATGAGGCATCAGAACTAGCAGAAACAGTGCACCTCCAACACCAACAAGTTCTGGTAAGCAGCAAGCTGGAAAAAATTATATCCCTACATACTGCTTTCTTGGCTCAGTACATTATGCTAATTGCATTAAATAATACCTGGTTCATCAACAGTGCCTTCCGTTATAGGATTTCAGTGTTTCCCCTAACTAGGCACAATCCCCTCTGTGAGTTAGTTATTAAGGTCAAGACATTTCTAGAAAAGCTTCATCTCAGCCAGATACTGCATGTAGTGTTACATCTGGGGATAATCAAGGAATAGCATTTTGTATAACACTATCTGGGAAAGAGTGATCTCTTGTTAGTAAGAGCTCCAGCAATTAATCCTGCTGATAAAATTGCATGTCACTACCTCCTGAATCTGGATAGTCTTATATCCTAACACCGTCACACCCACGTTTCAGAGGCCTTGGACACAAGTCTGGAGCCAGCCAAATGTTCCATACAGAGGGGAAAACATGGTGTGGATGGGACTGGCTTGAGTTCAGCCACATCCCAACGAGCAAAGTGACGCTATCGCTGTTTATCACCTGTGTCATTAGCAATGAATCCCCTTCATTACTTTGAAGGGTGGATGAGAAATATTTGACACCTTTTTTTTCTCTCCTGAGCAGAAAATGAATGTACTGTAGCTATTATTTTAGGCTAGAGGGTCATGTGTGTTGAGCACAGCTCTTCATGGGGCGTTTGGGGAGTATGAATGGTCTTTCTACATCTGCTCACATTTCCTCAAAGGTAAGAGGCATTTTGCCCTCTGCTGGCTCTGGGACCAAGCTACAAATGTCCCTTATGTTTCTATCTCTGACATGCAATGATCAAATAGCAAAACTGAGGCGCACACAATCTTCGTGACTTCTTTTGCTGTACAGGAGTGTTATAACCATCAGTGTGGCACAAGCCCATTCTCAGTGGTGTCTCAGGATTCTGCTTATTCAGCTGGAGCAAAAAGGTGTTCTGGGAACACGCTGGAACAAGCAGAGGAAACCAAAGAGGAAATGCAGCAGGCGGAGTCTGGACAAGGTGCTGGTGCTTGTCCCTGCTCCAGCTCTCTGAGCAGCAGCAGACTTGCTGCATTTAGCAGATGCCTCTTTCTGCCCAGTTGGCCAGAAGGAAGGCATCGGGGAGCAATGGATAGCTGATGGAAGAGATGTGAAATTTTGCTAAGTCATAGCTATCCCTGGGTTCACCAGAGGACTGGTGAACCTTTTGTGAGCAGGAGGTGTTAGCACAGGAGAGGTAAAGGCAGCTCTGGTTTCAAACTGTCTGCTACCTGGCTTCTACACTTGCGTGTTTTAACCATTCTTACAGAGGGAGAGGCAATCTATTAAACAACATGGCTATTACTCATTAACTAAGATGCTGACTGAAGAGCATAAATGTATTTTTTAGATGAGGAACCCAAATCCATATAAATCTTTTCCATGGCAACTGAAGTTATTCATCTCAGTATGTGATAAGCAGGGGTGAATCTGCAACATCCCCTGCTTAGTGGATAAAGCTTTTCCACTGCTTGTGACCCAGGATACCCCTTACAAAATCAGTTATCAGTATTTACTCATTCACTAGCAAACCTGACTCCTTGCTACTGGGTCCTACACCTAGATCTAAACCTAGATCTAAGTCTAAAATTGGATCTAAGCCTCACACTTTTGCAGTATATTGTGCTGTTTTCTCTCTATGCAACTTTTTCTGCTGTCAAAGGCCAGCTCTGCCCAAACTGTACTACCTCTCCCCATCATGGAAGCTATCATATGATCCATACATCAGACACAGCTCTGTCTTGTAAACACCCAGGAGTGAAATAGCTTGAGATTTCAGGTTATCAGGAGCCAGTGTACATAAAAGCAAGAGAGAAAAGGTCTGGTTTATACTAAACCTTGCTTTATAGCCAGTCTTAAACATGTATGTGTGCTGATGTGGTGTTTGGACTTTCCCAATGTTTTCTAATGCCAATGCTTACATATGTTTTGGAGTGTGAAGCTCTACAAGGGCCAAAGATAATTCTCTAGTATGTGTGCTTATATAAATAAGTGTGAATACACGTAGCTGGGCCAGAGCCTGCCTGCCTGGAGAGCCAGCGGCAGGAAACTCTCCAAGGCCAGCTCCCAAGCTGCAGCTGTACTCTCTGTTCCTGCAGCCCTGCACCCACAGCCCTAGGTCTCTGCACACAGAAGTCACCAGCAAATCCCCATCCCCACCCATTATAGCTCATTTTCTCTAAGCTCTGGCAATGCCAGAAGAGTTCAGCCACTCCTTTTCTGATTTTCATAAGAGAAATGACAGGTGATGATATACAAAGAGTTCCTGGTTCAGTTGGCAGGCTTCAGTTGCTGCTTCTTCTGTGCATGAAAGAGTCTAAACCTCTTCCATTTTTTGGGCAGAGGCTCCCCTGGTCTCAAAGGAAGACGGTGTCACCCACTCTCAAAGTCACATCCATGGATAGGTTGGTACAGAGAGACCTTTTTCTTCCTGACCCAGAACAACCTTTTCAATTTTTAATGTTTATTTTTGTACTCTAGCTATTCCATCAGAGCTACAAAAGTCCTTTCAGTAGCACGGTTTCTATTCAAGATTATGGATAAAATAACTTATTGAAGAGGAGAAAAGCCATTTCAAGCTTTCTGAGCCCTCTCTATAATATACGCTTATGGTTTCAATTTGCAAAGGCAAGCTTGAAAATCTACAATGCAGCACATACATATTTTACTGCCAAGCTTACATTTTTTCCCTTGATGATTCAGCACTGAAGGAAGCAAGCTGCTCTGATTAACCCTAACCCAGACAACGGAGCTCAACAGCTACTTCCAGTACCATGGCCTGGCCACTTGCCATTTCAAGAGCAAAGGCAACAGGAGACTCGTGCAATTGATGATATGGAATAAGCCCAAAGGCCATTCTTAAATCTAAAATATCTAAATCATTCAGTGAGGCAAATTGGTAGGGGGTTTGCAGGTCTTTATAACATAAATTATCTCATCTTGTTTGATCTGTGCAGTCCAGCACACCCCCTACCAGCTTTCTGGGCTTCTTACAATACTTTTCTTAAACTGGAAGACATATGTATTCATTTTTGTCTGTTTATAGTAAAAACCTCCATTTTTCCACACAAAGCATTCAGTTCCTTGTTATATTAGTATTTATTATTATTACATTATATTGCTGTTCTACATGGCTCATTGAGTCAGTCTTTCAATGATAATCTGCCTTGTAACACTAAAGAGACAAAACTTAATATCAGTAGTAAGATGCAAATACGGTTTCTACGATTTTGCAAAACACTGGAACAGCACCTTCAAATGGCAAAGCACAGCCAGCTTTGGGAGCCAGCTCCCAGCTACAGCATGAGGACAAGAACAGGACAAGATCCATTATATAATTGTAAAATGGACCAGAATCATGAGGAGGAGGGTGAAGGAGTAGTGAATATGTGAGAGGACTAGTGGTAGAGGACTGACAGAGATGAGTAGCTTGGACAGACAGCTTGGTCAAACAGAAAGCCCAAAAGAGAAAGCAGCTACACATCAAAGGCATACATGCAAGGGCAGAACTGGAGAAGATCCACAGCCGCAGAAAAGGAATTCCAGGAAAACTGGAGGAGAGAGGAGCGCTTGCAAAAAGCAGCCACGTGGTTAACTCAGTTTTCTGGATACATCAAAGTTCTTGTGAGTAGAGGACTGAATTCCTGTCATTAATCTTCCACTCTGGCAATTGCAGCAACTGCCTGGAGGAGCGATGTGTTTGCAACAGGCAGGAGCAGCAAGCAGGAACAACATACAGCCCTGCTTTAGCCCTGCTCCCTCACATGAAGAAGCCTGAAAGCACCTGAAAGAGATTAATGCCTCATCTGCTTTTACTTTGCAGAGCAAGATCACAGCAGGGAGGCTCAGACCAGTATTTGTTACTAATCACACTTCTTTCTAACCCACCTGCTGCCTGGTATTTGGTTAAACACCCATTTTTATTGAATTACTGAAGGTGTTTCCACAGCAGTGACACTACAATCAGCTTTTCCTGGGCTGTTTCTCCCACAGAACTGCTCTGGGGCCAGTGAGAAGGTGCTGAAGTTTTTCCATGGATAATGGGAGCTCACAACCTGCAGGTGACAGGTCCAAATCTGTGCAAATGCATACCAAGACTTGTCATATGGCAAGGGCACAAAGTGCCCCCCCCCCTCAGTGGGGGCCAGCAATTCCCCCTTGTTTCTAGTTGCTCAGATGCAACTCAGACATGTCTGCAGTGATAGGCACCTAAAAGAACAGATGAAGAATATTTCTGTCTGCCTGTCTGTCCCCACCACCTGCCTTGGTGCCTCTGGTGACCAGACCCCCTCCCCGTGTCACCTCAGCTGTGCATCTGGCTAGTAAGTGCTGAGTCCTTCAGGAGCTGAAAATCCTGAACAGAAACATAATTCTCAAAACAAAATATACTAAATGCCCTTTCCTGGCCTCAGTTCAGATCTTTTCCAAGTTGCGAGGGAAAAATTACCCATTGGGAAAACAAAATGCAACAGAGACAATGACAACAAAACAACAAAATGTGTTGCCAAATTGGCTGAAGGCTTACTGAGCTGCATGTGTGGCTAGGCTGCTGCTGAACAAGCATTTCCTGTGTACCAGGATGATCTGGAGACATATGGAGATCATCCCTCAGTGTCTGGTCAGTGAAGGAGGGAGAAATCAGCTCAGATGTGGGGGATAATGCTGTTTAAAAAACAGCTGTGATGAGAAGGTGCAATAGGTCAGGATATCTCTACAACTATCATCTAAAGGATCAGATTTTTTGCCAGGGTGCCTGGAGAAGGATGAAAACACTTATTAACCTGGTAATGTGGAGTTGGGAGCTGGGATGCCTCCACAGCTGTACTTTGTGATCACACACTCTTTATAGCACAGTTCCCACTGTCTATGGATGTAGTATTCTCCACATGAGTTGGCCAACAACAGTCAGAAACTTTCCTTTGTGTAAGGCCAACTCTGTTGAATGTCATGGGACAAAGGATTATGTCTGAAAGAAACAAAGAGTTTATCTGTTCTACTACAACCTTTCCAAAACATTTGCCAAAATATCATTCCATCCTCTTTAAACAGCCTATGCAGCCCCCTAGAACAACTCTGTCTGTTCTTTAGTTTAGGTGTATGAAAATTATTGTAATTAACATCACATTTGATTCTCCTGTGAGTTTTAACCAAATGTGGTGGGTTTATGTTACAAAAGATTGACAGTTAATTCAACATCCTTGACTTAAATCTACATCTTAATCTCATATTGTCTCCTAGATAAAGGTGTCCTGCTATAACCCTGTAAAACTCGGGTGTTTTATGGGGAGTTACAAATCAATTGAGGTACAGGAGGATAAATTAAGGGATCAAAATTTCATTTTTATTTCTACGGTGGGCAGAGCGACCCTAAGTCCCTAAAATCCATTAATCTGTGACAGCTGCATCAAAATGGGAGAGTGATTCTGTCCAAACAAGATTCAGCAGTCATAAAAGCCCAGCAAAGAGACCAAGACATGGCCCACCAGCCTCAAACACTATGCTCACAACATGATAAGTGACTTCTGCCTGGTACCTCCATGCTCAGCCCTATCTCAAGCAATGATACCTGTGACATTTATCCAACATTTGCTCCAGGCTTGAGAAGGGAATGGCTCTCACATGACGTTAGCAGCTCAAAGGGGACCATGGTATCTATCAGCCAGCCAACATCCTCAAACCCTGTGACTGTGTGAAGGGAAAGGCAATGCCCATAAATATTACAGGGTATCAAAAATTAGTATTAGAGTCTTGCTAAAAGCCTAGCTGTTCCTTAGGGCAGCGGGGTTTTGTTCAAGTTTTGACTTCTATGTATTCACACCCCCACGATTTATAGATATCTCAACAAGCATCCTGAAAAAACTTTGCCTTCAGACTAAAATCATGCATAAACCATTTCAGCAGTAAAAGGATATACCTGTGTATTATATTTTCAATATAAACTTACTTTTCCTACATAAGTGGCTGTTTCTGACCCCATTTCCCATGTTAAATGTAGCTGAAGGTCAGTGTTGCTAAAATAATAATTGTGTAGGAATACTAGAGCCAGTGGCAGGAATCCAGAGCAGCTCACATGATTCAGTGATGACAACCGGCTTTACAAGAGCTGGAATTTCTCATCTTGTGAGTGAGCATGATGTCAATGCTAGTTCTGCATTTTTGTGTTTTGGCAAGACTTGGACACATCCATCTTGGGTCCAGCAGGCAAGATTCCTAGGGCTTGGGCTTTCCCACATGTGGCAGCACAGTCCTGTGATCGTGCTCCATGTGAGCACCTGCCTGTGCCAGCCACAGCAGGATGAGGGACCCAGCTGGCACCACTGGCCTGGGGCAAAAAGCAGACCCCAGCCCACTGCAGGTCATTCAGTGCAATCACACACACAGGAAGAACAGCACCTGGAGTGGCTCTGTCTGTGTGTGTGTGCACAGGTACAAGTTTCGCCAGGAAACTGGTGTAAGAAATATCCACAGCAAGTGAACAAGTTATGCTCAGGTCCCATGAAGCTGGGGGCAGTGCGAAGATCATGAAGGGAAATAGCTTTTCCCTTTTCACTTAGCAAAAACCATGGCACACTGTGGAGTTGGGAACTGCAGAGAAGAGTGGAAAGGTATTATATATTAAGTGGAAACATTTATATTGGAAGCTACTTTTTCTGACAGTCTGACTTCCCAGAAGACAATCACTCTTACTCAATGCCATGGCTTAGAGAGGAGTCAGTGTCACAGAATCTGTTCCAGGCTCCAGAAAAAATACCATACCAGTCCCCTGCCTCCCGCCCTGGTGGTTTGTCACTCCTCATCTCTCTTCCTTTTACCTCCCCACTCCCTCCCATCTCCAGTGGTTAAAGTCACAGACCCCCAGGATGGGGCAATGTCTGACTCAGGGCTAAAACAAGCCAAAATAATGGGAAACACCAAGGTACTTTTGAGAGGAGAAGACCCAAAAGTGGTGGGTGGGCCAACCGGGGCAATTCTGGGAGCAGCACTCAAGCTGCTCTCCTACCTCCACAGCTTCAGGTCAAACAGCTCCAGCCCTCTGGACTCCTGCCTGGAGAACAGGAGGCTCGAGGGGGGGAGCTTATCACTCTCTACAACTACCTGAAAGGAGGTTGTAACAAGGTAAGGTAGCTCTCCTCTCAGATAACAAGTAAAAGGACAAGAGGAAATGGCCTCAAGTTGTGCCAGGGGAGGTTTAGGTTGGATATCAGGAAAAATTTCTTCACAGAAAAGGTTTTCAAGCATTGGAACAGGCTGCCCACAGGGAAGGGATTGATCATCATCCCTGGAGGTATTTAAAACACCTGTAGATGTGGTACTTAGGGATACGGTTAAGTGCTGAACACAGTCGTGCTGGGCTAATGGTTGAACTCGACGATCTCAGAGGTCTTTTCCAGCCGTATCTATTCCATGATTCTATCCTCTGCCAGGCTGTGCCATGTACCCGAAACACCCTTGAAATGCTCGGGCAAGGATCGGGAGCGTGGCGAAAGGCTCGGGCACCCCTGCTGCGTTTAACCCCAGCCCAGCTCCGGTGCCTGCCCGGAGCCTGTACGAGCCGAGGAGCCCACACGGTGGCACCACAGACGGCGGCGCGGCCCCGGACGGTGGCGGAGGCGCTTCCCGGGGCCAGAGGCCACCTGGGGCCACCAGGGGCCCGCTGACACCCGGCCCTTGGGGAGGTCCCAGGCCACGGCGAACCTCGGACGTTGCTTCCCTGCGCACCCTGTAAGCCCCGGGGGCTCCCACTGGAGCACCGGTCTGCCCCTGCCCCAGAACTCCACAATAAAGCTCTGCCTGAATACAACTGATCAGGAAAGGAAAGCCTTTATTGGTATTATTAAAAGTTTTATTGCTGTTGTGCCCCATCCCTGGAAGCATTCAAGGCCAAGCTGGATGTGTCTTGGAACAACCTGGTGTAGTGGAAGGTGACCCTGCCCCTGCATGGGGGTTGGAACTAAATGACCTTTAAAGTCCTTTCCAACCCAAACCATTCTATGATTCTATTATTCTATGATGCTATTCAGCCTTAGCCTGACCCTGGTGTCATCGCAACTGCAGAGTTGGCCCCAGCTGCAAGGAAAGTCACCTATTTGAAGGCAAGTGACTTCAGCCTGCTTCTCCGTGGACTTTGGTTTCGTTGTCAGTTATGATAAAGTACTTCATTTAACTAATTACCACAGGAATATATCAGTCAGCAGCAGAGACACACACTACTTGGATAAAAGGGGAACCTGTGCTATCAGCTCCCTCCACCAAATGTTGGCCACCTCTCCGCGGAGCACATGCTAAGCACATGCTAAGCTGTGCTTTTCTCACCCAAACTGTAGGCTAAGAGGCCAGTTAAACTCATCAGGGTCTGGAAGTGCTGCCTCGCAAGGGGACAGTGTAGCATCCTATCGCTGGAGTAGACAGTGACTTACTGACTCCCCAGGGATACAGCACACAGCTAAGGAGAAGGGATTTGCCCTCTCTTGGTGCCACAGTTCCCAACTGCTGCTCAAAAAGCTCCACACACGGTGTATGATGTCTGTATCATATTGTAGAGCTGGATTATAAGTAATCATTTCCTTATTTTTCTAAACAGAAGAACAAAAAGCATTTTGAAAGGATTTTGGTATTGTAAATTGTGTTTCACTTTGGCTTCTTATTAAAAAAAAGGCAAAATGAGTCACTGCAGAACAAATATCACTGAGAAGACAAGGCAGCCTGAAGAAAGCAGCTCCAGCCTCGCTGGGACTCAGACAGCAGAACTGGTTCCTGCTCTCCTCTCCTACAAGAGCAGCTCCAGGCTGGTCTCCTCTTGCAGTGCACCACAGGTCTGACCACTGAGATGCATCAAGACCTATGCAAGGAATCCTAAAACAGGAGAGAAAATCCCACTGCTACAGCTGAAGACATAACCTACTGCCCTGACCATGGAGAGGAGACCTCTGCCAGGTCTGTTTGTGAACATTGCCGCAGTGCCCTTTCTTTTCATGTGGTCTGACATGGCCTTACCCCCATTTTAGAAAAGGAAGACCCTTGAGAAATCTGGCAGGTCTCTGAATGTCCAAGCTGCTACTTTATTGTCTGATTCTCCAGTGAGAAGCTGCTACTTTATTGTCTGATTCTCCAGTGAGAAGTGTATCCCACCTTCATGTGGCACACAATGTGGTTATGTTGACAGCTCCCTTTCCCTACCTTTACCCATCCCTCTAGCACCATATTCAGCTCTCCAGTCCCACCAGATCCAAGGTATTTTTCCACTGCTTGCCCTTCTGCAAGCCCTCCCCTAAAGACAGAGCAGTTGCCAACACACACAAAACACTCTACCACAGCAGAGTTACCCCTCAATGATCCATAGATTTGTGGCTGCTAGAATTAATATCCCATGGCAAAACTGATCAGCTGGAACTGGAGTAGAATCATACCTCACAGAGAAAGGGCATGCTGCAAACCACATTACCTCTTCCTGTAACTGGCTGTAAATAGTCTACAACACTTCTCTTTGTGCAGCTTTATCCAAAAATAAAATCCCTTTAGGCTGTGGTAGACCTTGATGTCCATGGGAACAGCACTCTCAAATTATATGCAGTACATGGCACATGGACTGCATTGTGTAGCAGTTCAATGCCAGTGACAGTCTTTGGCTTATATTTAAGCACTGAAATATAGAAGAATTTCTTTGGGCAACATTAAGGTCAGTTTCAGGTTAACTTATATCTTCCTGTAATCCCATAAAATAAATATTTTTCTGACTCATTTTAAGTTTAGATTCTCTGAAAATAGTTTTCCTGGAATAGACCTTGTCACTACACTGAAATTCATGCCTCCATCATGTACACATAAATGACATTTTAATTAAATACACTTGATAAAAACCACAGATGTTTAAAAGACATTTAATATTTTTTTTAGTCAATAGTTACTGAATCAAAAGCTTTCAATCAATTTAGCAGCATATTCCTATTTAACCATTATTCTAAAGGGTAAATTTACTTTTCCAGCCAATCAACTCATACAAATTCCATATTGCTTATAGCAAGTTAAAACACACCCTTACAGCTGTCAGATCCTAATAAATCTCATATTTTGGACTTGAAATAAGTGACCTAAAGCTAAATGTAAGGAAAAGCTTTTTTTCTTAAGCCGAAAAGCAAACAGAAGGTCAAAAGTTCACCTTCTCTCAATCCGATTACCACATTCCTAGAAGGCAAGGCCAGAGATCAGGCAAATCTTCTGCATTCCCCATGAGAGTGAGGGGGGTCCTAACAGTTGGGAAGTCCATAAAGTAGCAGAAAGACACATCTACAGACAACCCTAAAGACAGTAATGGGGAATCATTATGTTCCCTTGCATCACAGCCTTGTTTTTCTATTGCAGAGTCACACACCTCCTGCCTTCCCATCCACACTTCCCAAGCACAACCCCAGTTTCATCACTAACAGTGTGCAGGTTTTCAAGAAGCTGATCCCCCTTGTCTGTAAAGGAGAGTGACAACTCCTGTCTCCCTCTCCTTGAAGCTGGAACCCTTTACTCTGCTCATCTCCAGGAGAAGGAAGAAGAGAAGAAGGGGGACTCTTGGGGTGATAAGCCTTACCTAGGGTCTCCTGGCCGGTTTCACAGTGGGGAGCTGGCTTGGTGGCCCTAAGCAGTGCGCCGAGGAGGAACAGGAGCCTCAGAACCATGCTGGAGCCCCTTAGGCAAGCAGCACAGTGATGTGGCACTCACTGCCCGATGGAGTGACTCCTCGCTTGGAGCCTCAGCGCGCCTCTGGCTCTCCAAGCTGCAGAGGAAATCAGTGCACTGCAAGGGCATGCCCACGTCTCACAGTGTGTGCAGTCCAGGCGTCAGATTTCAGCTAGCGTTTGAGCTTGGAAAGCAAAAGGCTTTGAGACAGAGAGGGAGGAGGAGTGAGCTCCCCCTCCCCTCTGCCTCCAGACCGTCTCCCTCTTGCAGCTTGGTTTACAATTTCATAAACAGTTTGAGCAAAGGGGGGTCCCTGCAGGGTTGTGCCCAGCTGCTCCTCAGCTGCGGGTTTGATGTCTTTGGTCTTCCTGCGGCAGTTTTCCTAAGGGACAAGAGGAGCTTCATGAAAGCGTGTCTCACTGAAGCCAAGAGCAACTGCCTGAAGAGAGCAGGGAGAAAAGAGAGAGAGAAAAGCAAACAATTGAAAGCAACTTTCCTCCCAAAGAATGGTATTTCATCACACAACTGCAAGTTTAAAACATAACATGACAACAAAGGGACCCTAAGCTGTATCCCTTCCAGCACAGCAAGATTGAGAACCCAAAGAATAGCCACCAGGATCTCTCTCTGTGTACTCCTCCTGGGCATTTTACTTAAGATAAGATCCAGTTTACAGAAGCAACCTTGGAGGGATGCCAGTATTTTCTCTCTATTCTTAAAAAAGAATAACTTCACAAAAATGTAGATAAGATTCCAGAAAAACATTATAAGCTTTAACTGGATGGTAAATCTACATTAAATTGTTTGTAAGTTGATTTTTTTATTATCTTGCTTGTTTGGGGGGGTTCTGTTGGATTTTTTTCTTTTTTGAGAAATATGCATTGTATGTTTTTATTTCTACGCAACAGGTGGAGAAGTTTCCCTTAGGTAGGATGTGAAATCCTCATTTCTTACCTGTACATCAAAAAATATCCTGTACCACAGAATAAAAAAAAAAAAAAAAAGGAATTTTTCTTCAAAAATCTAGACCAAAACAGATCAAAGCTTCCTATCTTTTCAGGTAGTGCATGTTCCTTTGAGGACAGATACCTGCTTACACATGAGAATAGAGAATCTGTCCTTGCAGACAGAGCACTCTGGTTCCTGCTGATCAGTATCGAAGATCAGTAAGGAGACATGGTGTTATATGACAATGTAATCAAATAAGCCCCCCATAGGGAAACCACTAAAGAGGCTGACAGGGCAGGAGAAAGCTGTATACACCTCGAAAATCAATTTATGTTTCATCTCTTTTGAAAGAGGTGCATTGGGAAGCTCAGCAGTAAAGTATGTCCTCTGCTTCCAGGCCCTGCGAGGAAGGGGGGAGTTTGTCTCCAGGACTTCCTTCTAGATCTGGAGACTGCAGAGTCTGTCCTGGGAGTAAACAGTACCAAAGCCTATCAGGGTTCAAAGAACAAACTTACAAGGACAAAATACTATTTACAGCTGAGAGTGCATCCGAGCCCAAGGCTTGCTGCATGCCCAGGCTGTGCACTTGGTGTTACAGGGAAAAAAAGAGGTTGCCCAGATCTAACCAAAGTGATATGGATAAACTCTTTACAGTGAAAAAAAGACTATGGAGATAATACCTATAAACAGATGCTGACCCTCAGCCCCTGGAAATTATATCTGTATTGTAGTTTTCTGCAACTACATACTTTGGGACCATATATCTTAAAACACAGCAAATATATGTCTCCTTTACCAAGATTGCCCAAAACATTTTGCAAACCACTGACACCTGCTTTCATCAACACTATTAGCCCTACTGTGATACTCCACATTCATACTGTGCTCCATATATTTAGTCTCAATTATTAATGAGACAAAGTCACATCACTCTGGAAATACTGATTTGGTGTAATTTGGAAATGTTAATTTGTTATTTCCCTCAATTAAAAGATTGTGGCACACCTTATAACATTTCTTGTTCTCAAGATTATTGTATCCATCTAATATTATTTGTAGCTTGTCTATGCATCGATTCCCACACACATCCCAGCTCAATCAGTCTTCAGGTCATTGTATCATATTCAACAGAATCAAATGGAGACAGTGTAAGGACTATTCAGTAAAACAGAATAAACAAGTAATGAGGAAAGTGATAAATTAAACCCACAGGTACTCAGGAACTAAGAAGCCGGTGATGAAGGAGACATTAACAGGGACCAGAACATGTTGGTCACTGCCTGATGGGCTGTTAAAGGAATAGTTTAGTCACAACCTTGAATAAGGTCAGGCTGAATTTTGTCACTGATAAGAAACATAAAATGTGATTATCTTTAGTATTATAGAAAATAAGAAGTGACTTCAGGGACCATGGAAAACTTATGATGGCCTGGTCAGGGAAAAGAGCAAAGGGAAGGACCACAATGGATCAGGGAGGCTCAAGTGTAGGAAAATCAGAGAGGAGGGGAATAAAGGGAGTGGCAGCATGTAGGTAGGCTGGCAAGCTGTATGCTTTTCTGACATAGTCCTGTGCCTGGTCACAGGACTATTTTCATACTAAATCCTTTTTTTTTTCCTACTGTGTAATCTCCCTCTCTGACCTAGGTGTGCACACTGAAAGATCAAAGTGCCAGCAACCAGAGAGACCAAATGTAAGCTGCAAAGTCAAAGTGTCAGCCACTGAAGTGACATGTATGTGTTAAGATTTGTCAAGTGAATATAATCCTGTGTCCATATGTGTACATGTGTAGTTTGCTAGCAAACTCCAGTCTGGATTAGCAAGCAAACAGAAGGCTTCTCTGGAAAAACTCAACATGTGAATCAGTGGCTGGGTAAAGGGCCTAGGCTGAAGATATGACCTGAGAGCTTGTGCTGATATTTGAGGAATCTGGGAATGTGAGCATACATGTGAACACAGAGAGTGGGAGCATGTGTGTTGCCACCAGTGAACCTCAATCCTGAACAGCCAGAGAGGAGCAATAGGACTGGGCTCTCTGTACTTAGGCTTGTGCGAGTGCTGGTGGTAAACCAGCTCTTCTGGAATCGTGCATGTGTTGACACGTGTGTGTGTGCCACTGTGGGACTCATCCTTACTGCTGTCTGAACCTGCAATTGGGAGTAGTCACAGCTGCACCCACAGGTCCTGATTGCACGGATCTGACACCCACAAACATCACATCCTTAACAAACTCCACTGCACCAACGAAATTAAACCCTCAATAGCTGGAAAGCTCCGAGTTTCTTTGTTTCTTAGCTTCCATAGACCTTTTACATTCAATCAGGATATCTATTTGGTACCAGAATAAAAAAATTTACAATATAAATAGGACAGATGGGGGGCTAAGAATGATATTAAGACAATTAGCAATAAAGGTAAATTTATCAGTGCGTCACCACCACCTATGATTTTTCCCATGCTTGCATGTCATAAAGCATGGAGAACAGAAGGTCTGGAAGGGTTATTTCACTTACTCTTAACTTTGATTGCCTGCTCTTTTCTTCCTTCCTAAGGGTTTTGATCGCAGGCTTTACAGTGTGTCTTTCTGTGAAGGTTGGGCATGGTTGCCATCTCTGGGCTCCCCTGCAGATTTACGCCTTTCTTAGGGGAACAGTAGTTCAGCTACTGCTCTTCTCACTCATACACTGTTTCCAGCCATCCAGCATTTCTACCATGTTTGACTATTTTTCAGCCCATTATTAGCACTTTGTGTATATCACTTGCCCTTCTCATATTTTTGGTGTATGTTAACACTAACAATATCAAATGGGACTACTAGCAGGTATTGCACAGCTGCATGACCAAACCTAAAAGTATTAAAAGCAGTTAGGGAAGGGATGGTTGGGAATAGAGGGATTTCTCAACCTGTCTATTTTTATTTCTGGGTTTTAGTAAATCTTCTAGTCTTTCCAGGGAGTTGACAACAAGTTCTGGCGTAGGTTTAAATATATTTTCACTCCAGTTCTGAAAGAATCTTAAAAATGAACAAACAAATCACAGAGTGTTAAGCAGATGTAACCTGGGTTTCATCATTTGCACTTGAATCACTACAATAAATTTAAAGGATTTCACTAGCTCTTATTGCTGACTATGTCTTTCCTGATCTGACCTTTCTGTTAGCCTACAGTCTGCAGCACAGAAGCAATACAGAAATCCTCTTCAGGACTAAATACCAAAACTGCTTCATGTCCCTGGTAGGTACTCAAAGTGGGATTAAATACAGTACATTTAATTTGGTTGCATTCTCATGATTCTTACTATTGTCAGAGAAATTTAGCAGAGGGGTATACTAGACTCAGACTGGGTTTCATTACCTGGTTCTTTTTTTATTTTGACTCTGATAGGAGCTGATAGGAGGTTGAACAATAAATAGAAGCAATGCTGTCTAGATAACTATTCTGAAGGACAAACAGACAGATACCAGATGAAAATGCTACTTCATGGCTTGTTATTCTCTCCTCTACTAGCTAGTGAAGCTGGCAGGATGGTGTTTGGCAGCACATCACGTCTGCTCCAGTACAAAGTCAGCAGGTGTGGTTTTAGGACTTTACAGAAGTTTAAATTAATCCAGAGGATGTTTTCATTTGCACAGTAGAAACCAATCCTCATTCTGTGTTTTCTGTTGCTATTTATTTTTTCCCCCTTTTTCAGCTTCTGCAAAACAGAGCAGAGAAGAGGAGCTGCTCTCAGGACAAACAGGGAATAAACCAACAGCAATATTTTAAAAAATCCCAACTCTATTCTAGCTATCTTTGCAAGACCTTATTTCCCTGTGCCTGATGGCTCTTCATGCAACAACAGAGATCTGAAAAAGGCCCACAAGGCCTTCTCTTTCAGCTTCTAGCTGCTAAGCTAAAAAAGGAAAACAGGCTTGTTCTCCAAACAAATATTTCTAATTCAAATTAACATGCATGTGGATAAGAGAAATGGGTAATTTACTCTAAAGATACACAGACTATTCTGAGCTCTGCACTTGTTAAGAGAAGAAGATATTTTGGGATGTTTCGCTGTGCCTTCTGGGACCATCTACATTACTCTTGGGGAGCTTTTAACATTCTCACAGGGAGTTTTTCTCAGCAGTGCCTTTTATCTCACCTTTCAATTTGTTCCCTTTATGACCCATAGGATTAAACCAGCTTTAGAGACTGCCACACATAAACATTGAGTGCTGAAAATTTGATGGAGAGACTGTAGAGAAAAAGACCACAAAACCAAGAGTTTTTGTGTTTTCCTACACAGTACCCTAAAAGTTTAACCTGGAATGGATCATGGACTGCAACTCTCTACATGTCTCAAGTACTTCAAAAATTCCCTATAGCCTCTACTAGTTACTTTTGATTATTATTCATCAAGTACATATTTGTACCAGATCACTAAGGGAAGAGGAATAATGCTCCAGTAGACCTCTTCAGTGAACCAGTCTGGCTATACTCCAAACATTGAATTTCCTGCAATGGTTTCGAAACTGGTCTTTAATTATTTTCTTCTTTTTTTTTTCTGGTCATTTTGACATGTTTTGCCCATTTCTTTCCCTCAGTTTTTCCTCGTAAGGTAGAAACAAAACCAAGGGGTGAGTGGGTGGATTTATTTCCCTCACTATTATTATTGCTGTCACAGATATTTATTTCCTTTCTGGTTAAATATAATAAATGTTAAGAAAACTCAGCTCTTAAAAATATTTAAATCATTTAAATTCAATACAAGTACTGTCAGTGATAATTAAATTCTGTTTTCTTCTTCTCACTTGTCACAGATTAACTAAGGCAATGACCCACAAAATTAGTTGCTTATACCACTTCCAGGTGATTCACTGAACTGATCCCATCATAATGCAGAAGAATGCAATTAAAGCAGGAGAAGGCCTTAGCATCCCCAAAAGATTCAACTAAATACATGCCTTTCTTTTAACCTACCCTTCATGTGGTCTCTGTGCTTGTTTGAGTTAATCAGTAAGAAATGAAGCCACTCAAAAAGTTTCTTTTGATGACAGGAGAAAATGATATCTAGTTAAAATTCAGACATGATCAAAGGCACAAGTGATACAAAAAAACTGGAAGGGAACCTGGCACCAGATGGTAGAATGAGACCACAAAGGGACAACAGTAATAAATATGATTCAATATCCAGGAGAACATGTGCAAAATAACATGCACTGATCACTAAACCCTGCGATAAGCACACAATATTATTTAAATTTAATCATTAAGAAGACAGAGCTGACATAAGGACTTTGTTATCCTCTCAAAGGCTGCCTTTTATTATTCCCACATGTAAAGCAGCAAAGCAGGATTACTGCTGAGGGCTTACTGGTAATACATTTTGTGGGTTTAGTTCAAGATGAGGCTCAAAGGTGACTCTGCCATAAAGCAAGAAAAATAATACAAATAAGTCGGTGAATCATAGAACTGAATATATAACAGCTACAAGGAAAAATGTGTGCTCAAAAAAGATCTGTGCTGAGAACTAAAGGTCTTTCTTTTCTTCTGATCACAGATGGAGTATTAAAAATTAATGTAAGTTCTACCAGAAAAGAACTTGACAGTCCTATTTTGAGACTCATTTCACTTTGTCTCTTCTCCCTGTCTCACAGAACATTAATGCCAAAACATTCAAAAGAAGTTCTCTAGGGCTTGCTTTGCACATTTGCAGAGGTGCTGGGAAGTATTTTGAAAAAGTGACTTGGAGTCCTTTAGTTTGTAGATACCCGATGGGGGAAAAACTCAACAGACTCTGATGCTTTGCAGGGAGATCCTTGGCATTTTCCAAAGAAAAATTAGGCCCTCCAAGGTTGACACTCCCCAGAAAACTGGGAGTCAGCTCAGATAGCAAGAACCAGTAGCCATTTCAGATAATACTAGCATGACAGCTCTGAGGATTTTAACTTCATTTTCAGAAACAAACTTACAAGTTAAATCAAGACCCAGGCCTCACTTAAAACAAGGAGAAACAGGCTGTTAAAGTAGTTAAAATAAAATGCTTCCAAAGGTATTTAGGCACTTTAAAATTGCATATCAGTATACTGAGAGTCTACATCACACTAAATATTGATAATATTTAAGTGTCTTAATATTTGTTTTCTATATCGAGGTTCCAACTCTTTAGATTGACACAGCCTGTGAAAAATAAAGTCTTTTAAAAGATAAGAAATATTAGTTCAAATTGTATTTTCTTCTTTTATTCAAATAATTTACAAAACATCTATCAGTGTATCAAAGTATCAGTGGAAACTAGAGAGATCAAATACAAAACAATTGTAGGGACCATCTTTTCCTGACAATCCTTGGAAGACAACATCTGTAGCCTCTGATATTCAGGCATGCTCCACTCATGATGTTCAGACTAAAGATGTGCTGAATTGCCCACAAAGGATAATCACCATAGCTACCATAGTTAGATAGCAAAGGAGAGGCCAGGTTGGAGGCTGTCCTTGGGATTATGCAGGATCCCATATAGCCAGCATTTTCAGCAGCACAATGCTCAGCCCTACAGAGGCACCACAAATAGCCTGGCTGCCCTACAGAGACCAAGCTGACCTCAGAGTTGTTCTCCCAGCTTTACCAGTGTCTACACAGGTGCAGCTCATGCCACACCCATATGCAGCATCCTGTTTCCCTTATTTGTAAGAAAGTCATTAGTTTATAGATATGGATATCTACTTCAAATGTGAGTTGTACAAAATACTGTTTGAGGAGGTGTCAGAGACTGAAATGGTTAATGGCTTAAACAAAGACTTTTGTCCACTGTAGCAAACTGCAAGGAAACAGCAAAGAACCCAGCAAAACCCACCCATCCCTGAATATGCCTCCTAATTTGGGGTGCAAAAGGACCTTGAGATGAGATAAGATAAGGGAGGATACTATTGTTCAACTATCCCAGGAGCAGAAGGGCTTGCATACTTGAAGATACAAACTGGATTTTCAGATAAGGGAAGAGGCTGATAAGAGGCAAAACCCCAGAGGGATCAAGACCATCGCTTTGACAGGACTTTGACCACCACTTCAACCAACAGACATTGGAGCTGCAACTACCAAGTTTCATCACTGGATCCAGTAGGTGGTGACAACATATATCTTTCTACTTTTATCCTTTCTTTCTCTTTCTTTTCCTTATACATTTTCCTAAGTGTTATTTTCATGCTTTTATATTACTATATTATTATAGATAATAACAACCAAAATGGCTACACATCTGTTTTCCTTTGAAACCAGATTGTTCTAAAATGAACTCTACTTATATATATTTACAAACACCAATCATTCAGTGTTGTTTCACTCTAATCTGCCCCAAGGGATCTATTAACAAGAACTTGGGTTACCTTCGTCTTTTGGGGTGGTCGTAACAGGAGGGCAGGGTGGTGGTGATGTGTGACGCTGACTCAGGGTTTGCTAGAGAACTGTAGAGTCCTGCACAGCACTGCTATTGTGCCATTCTTCAGTCATGCTATAGTTGTGCATCCAATGACATTAGAAGCATGTGTCCATGCTTTTCCATGTCAGGAAAAGTATTAACAAACTGGAAGGGATTTGCAGAGAGGTAACAAATAGGACGGGGGCTTAAGCATTGACTCATGAGAAATAATTTGAGCTGCTGAATATGTTTTTTTTCTTGGCCAAATAATGACTAATTTGATATTCAGGCATCTGAAAAAATAAGTTGTATAGGACAGGCCAAGACACAGTTATGACTCAAGAGAACAAGCATAGGGCAGCAGGGAGAGTAAAAGAAAGACTATAGGGTCCTAATTATTAGCCATAGGCTAAAGTATGGGAACAATACCAGTCATGGGCTGAACTTGGAAACAGCTCCTTCAATCAGTCAAATCCTTCTCCCTCTCCTCCCTGCTTTTCTAAAAAGCCAGCATTCTGGGCTAAAACCTCTGCCAGTGTAAAGTAATCTAGTGCTACTGATATAATGATGTTGCCCTGACTAGAGAGTTGATATAGGACTGCTAAGTTTTGAACAGATATGAGACATATCTTATCATCCACTTATCAAACTGAACTCTATGGGAGAAGTTTCTTCAGCCTACAAGGCTTTAGGACAAGATCCTTAGCAGCTCCAAGACTGTCATCGGTCATTCTAGTCATACTATTCACAACCTGAGCTACAGTGACACTGAGACCCCTATGACAACCTGGAATTTGCGTTTTTCTAACTTCCCTCAACTGTTCATATCAGTGAGTTATCCTCTACTCCTTTACTATCATTAGGGAACAAAAAAGAACCAGTGGCTTATCAAAAAGATTAACTTTACAAATCAAAATTTTGACAAGTAAGGACCTTCCTTTAAACTACTGTTAAGCAGGACGAGTTTGCAGAACAGATATCCAGAGAAATCTCTGAGTTTTTCCATTTTCCTTCAGATTATTGTGCTAGACACAGCTCTCAGTAACTCCTTCTTTCTCCTTGAAGTAAACTACAGTGTACCAGAAGACAAGTCCAACTTCCATCTTTCCTCTGTGAGGAAGCCAGAATGTTAAATCAAGCTATTCACACACTCCACCTCATGTTGGTCCTCTCCAGCTTCCAGTTGCCAAGCAACAGATACCCCCACAATTTATCAAATCAATGCCATGGCAGTAGGGAAAATGACAAGGCTAAGGTCTAGGGATCCATTTATCTGTTTTTTTGAAGGTTCATATCGTGTGCAACTGAAAACAAAAGGTGGCTGACACTCAAGGGCTGAACCTGAGGGCATCAGCATTGGACATAGAGGCTTTGAGTTGCCAGGGTAATTACAGACATTTGGCCATTGCAGAATGAGCCCAGAGAAACCCACTATGCATCCATAAGGGATAGGTTGCATTTCATCCAATCTTCCCTTCAGGAGGTTTATTAAGACAGTAGGTGGGAGATTTTATTGAAGTTCCAATAGTAAGAATTTAATTTTTATGAGGAATTCATGCTGAATACCTTGATTCAGCCATAAATGGTTATCTGGTAATTTTATCTGAAAGCGAGAATGTAACAGTAGTCATATTATTACTCCCTATGTGCCACTGATTGCAGAGATTGGTAGACTGTAATCCCAAGGGACAAAGTAGGTTCAGTAAGATTCCTGGTTTGATTCCTTTACCTGCTTGCTTTGTTGAGCACAAAAAGTTGAGGGGCACAGTTTTCTTCCTAGTTTATTTAATTTGCATTTTGTAATCTTGCTCAGCTGCACAAAATTAAAAACTTGAAAAGGCTGTCTGTGGAAAAGTGATTAAAAACAACAAAGAAATCCCACAGGAAACCAAAACCACGGGGGGGGGGGGGAGGGGGAAGAAAAAGGGAGAATACCATCACAGTAGCACAAGGGAAGGCATCAGGGAAAGATGGGGTCTGAATAACCTGCCTTTCAGGTGACATAAGAAATCAGAGGGCAGGTAAAAACTTGGTAAAGTTATGAAGGTGGAGGAAGTGTGGGAATTGACTGAGCTTCCAGCAGTTGCAAAGGGAGAACAGGTTAGCAGAGATGCACAGAGCTAATGCTGTTCATGTCTCTGTTCAGCTCTAAGGCCAGACATTAAAATAATCGAGTAGGAGGGAATTTATGAATAATAAGAATAAACTAGGGTTTTAAGAAGGAAGGAACATACCCTGGGTTTGAATCACTTTTCAGAACCACTGTCACAGTGCTCCTCTAGGTCTAGAAGAAAGGAGCTTACAAGAGCCAAATTCAATTGGCTGGAGTGACTGCAGATGCTCAGCAAGCCACAGGTATCTACCAGAGGGAGGACAGAAGGAGTATGAACAGAGACTCAAGAAAAAAGCACTCAGAGGTGTAAGTGGCTGTAAAAGGACCGGAATTCAAGCTCCTCTACAACCACACCGTCTCCATTTGCAGTCTGCTTGATACCTTTGTTGTCATTTGAAGAAAAACCTTCAACTTAGCTTACATTTCCATTCAGTGGCATTAGTGTGGTTTGCTAGGATATACAAGAATCCAATTTCTTATTTTTTTTTCTTTTTTGTGTTTAATTCAGTTAATTCTTAACTCAGCTGGTCTTAAATGATCTTTTCAAAACATTCCTGTAAACTCAAACTTGGACTCTACTGATGGAAACCTTCAAGTAAAATCTTGGCTTACCTCCACCTGAAGTCGGTGAAGATAGGATCTTTCCCTGAACATATTTTCTGCTTCAGTTATGTCTCTGCCCACAAAATGAGTGGGATGTAATACATAGATGGGATATAAGCAGCCCTCTGAAGAAGAGCAAAGGCATCATCCCTCCTTTGTAATAAGTGCCCTACCCACTGAATTTCACTATCATGTACATGGAGTCTGGTCTCATACACAGTATCTCAAATTTCTACCTAACTTCCAGTCTGGCCAAGGAGAAAAGAGATCCCAGCATGAGCTCTCACACCCAGAGAAGACCACTACCTCCATTTAGAAAAGTGCAAAAAAGTGTCTGTCACTCCTTTTTTTCATGGTGCTGGCATGGCAAGCTCCTCAGGATGGGAAGAGGAACATTCTATTCTTGTATACTGCATATCTTTCTCCCAAAAAGTCAGCTCCACTGTCAACTCTAAGGTATCCCTAACCATCACGAGAAGCACCTTTATAAACGCCTGAGAAATGCAAAAGATCAACAGACAGATTTAGGATGACAATATTTTTCTTCCATTCCTAAGTATATCCTAAACCATGTTTCATGCAACTTGATCCTTTCCTGGCTGTGTGTGATCTTTCATCTGTCTGTGACTCAGGTCTTCTGAGAATAGCAGTTCTTGTATTTCTCTGACTTTCAGCAAGGTAGTAAGAGTAAAAGGATAATGAAGTATTCAGACTACTGTATGAGAAGCCCAAAAGATATTTTAAATGCCTAAAACAGGCTTCATTAAAAATTATAACAATAAAGGTTTGATTAACTGAAAAGTCAGATTTCAAGCTGAAAGCCAGTGTGGAGCTATTCATCTGAAAGTAGTGATCAGCAGTCTTTTGTAAAATAAAGGTCATGTATCACCAATCAACATTTTTTTTCCCATGATAAAGGACAATTATGAAAAAGAAGACCTAAAACCTGTTTAAATATTCTCATGAAGGTGCACACAAACCACACAAATCCAGTCTCCAGTCCCATGCCATGGAGCAAAGGCACTGAACAACTTACTGGGTTTCAGAAAACAGTCTGAAAATGTGCATCAGGGCTGACAGCTGCAAGCAAAGAGAACAGAATGGTTGGATACGTAAAAGCAGGAATTATAAAAGTGAAAAGAAGGTGGTAATGAGTCTGCCACTTACGGTCAGGCTTCATCAAAATACAAGTTGAGTGCGAGGCCTTTGGTTAAAAAAAAAATCAAATTGAGAAAGTGATTTAAGTATAACTATTCTAGTGTTAAACAAGATGAGCCTTCTTGAAAAGCGTTTGAAGATTTCAATCCATTTAGTATAGGAAAGGAAACTGTATATGGCACACGCAAAGAACAGGATGCTGAAGTGTATGAAACACGCACGATAAATAACTTAGGTTATGCCCCAAAGGAGATGTTTTGGAGGGTTTTTTGGCATCTTTACAACAGCTTGCACTGTCATAATAATGGATACTGAAATGAGGATGTTTCAGTCATGGTTTATAACATTTTAAGGCATCTAGTTATAAAGTAGCGTCAGGGGACTGGAATGATCTGTAGTTCTCAACACTCAAAAATACCTTTAACCATATGGACCCTATGACATCTAACATACCTGCTTTGCAATATGTTTCATTTGCATAGAGAATGTATGAGAAGCCTGACTGGGAGCAGCTCATGCATTGCTCACTTGCAGAAAAGAGCAGAAGCACCAAGTTTGCATCACTCACCCTCACGTCCTGGCAAGGCAAATCTGACATTAAAGGGAGAAGAACCAGGGATATGCAGAACTGGGACCAGTATTTGGCCTGTTTCACATTCATAAGCCACAGCGAAAAGCAGCTCCAGCTCAGAGAAGGAGCTGGCTGCATATACTGTGCCAGGTGACATTTTGCTCCCCCAGGATTCTGGCACTGAAAGATATTCATATATTTACAACCTTTCTTAAGGTCATCTCTGCTGTGTCTCCAGCTGAGCCATTAAATATTAATTGGACTACTTTCCAAAAATAAAAAGCAGAACCTCTAATTTACTTGTGTAATTTACACCTCCCACAAACCAGGTGTCCTCCTGAACCGAACCGAACAAGCCATTTGCTCTTCACAATCCTGAAATATGCTAAGTGCTTTTGAGACAGACACACAGTTGCTTGTTCATTCTGTGTGCACAAATGCATGTTATTATTTGGGGGGAAAAAAAGAACCTTAAATGAAACAGAAAATATGCCCTCCAGGTGATGCAGTCAGACCTTCCCACTCACACTAGGTAGTTCTCTTCAGTTTGGGCTTCGGGCTTCATTTTTTTTTTATAGTGTTTTACCTAGGTGAGTTTGAATATCTTGTCACAGGTCATTTTGTTCAACAAGATTTAAGGCTGCTAGATTTCTCAAAGAGCTCAAATTTTAACCCACAGTTGTAAAGAGCATGATCGCTTTCTGGTCATATACAAGAACTTGCATTAAAGAACTTTTGTATTCTCGCATAGAATCATAGAATAATTTGAGCTGAAAAAGACCTTTGAGTTCATAGACTCCAACTGTAAACTTATTTAACTGTGTAATAAGCCTAACATTGTAATTAGCTCTGAAATTTAAGTGCAATACCATTATTACTCATGTTAAGACAAGGTAAATATGTGTTCAGTAATCACTGAGCCACACTGATTATTTGCAGAAGTTTATTAGGTGCTGATTTACACTGATGAATAACATGCCTGTTCTTCAGTGAGGCTAAGGAATCTCTGGAGTGAAAATTCACAGAATTTGAGGTCCTCATTGCTCAGCTGCCATCTAAGCTCAGAGACACTAAAGTCCTCAATATCACATTACCCAAGAAAGCTAGTTTTGTTTTTCCACTTGTAGTGAAACACATCCATCCTGTCAGGGTTTAGCAGGCTGGATGCCAGCTCAAAACTAAACCTTCTGGGAATTTGTAGTCTAAGAAATACTTCGGCTTTATTGCCTCAGAAATTTAGTCTGTCAATCTCAGAGCTTAACTGCAATATAGGTGCTAGGCAAAAAAAAATAAAAATTTTTATTTTCTTTTGGAAGAGGTGACTTTGTCATAAGTGAACATCAGAGCACTCACACAGGAAATGGGGCAGAGAGACTCACTTTCTTTCTCTGAAAAGGGAGAATCAAAAGGCATCCTGGATCTTGCTTGAAAATATCCAAATCATCAGACTTGGAAATATTTTGGTGAAGGTATGTTAAGAAAGAGAATATGTCTCCTCAGTTGCATGGGCTAATTAAAGGTTTGTTGTACTGCAGAGTTTATACCCTGACTGCCATTAGGTGGAGGATAACACCCAGGGAAGGTGCAGTTCTCAACTCCAGACTCTGCCAACAAAATACAAGTTCAGAGAAGAGGAGAGGACTTTGCCAATTTGAATTGCAACCAAGAGCTGAAAAACCACGGCCCAGGAGCTTTTTTTGGGTCCTACTCCTCTGAGGAAATGATGCTTCTTTTGCACACTCTTTTAACAACTTGCCATCATTTTTCCTAAGCAGCCACGGGTGGGTGACAGGAACTTCTTCTGGGGAAATCATAATATCTCTTGTCTCTTAGGAAAAGCCACTCCATTGTGGAGGAAATCCAGATGAAGTTTCCTAGAGCATTACCTTTGAGTTGGCAAGTGTGTCAATGGCAAGAGGCCATTTTGTATATCACACTCCAGCTTTGTTGGAAATCTGATCACCCAGTGCAAGCTCAAATCTTTTTTTTTTTCCCATCTGGACCTGAGCACCTCCAGAAATATTCAATGCTTTGTGAGACTGAGTGGTATTGTAAAGCGTACACCCTCAACTGGCATAAATAAGCTTCATTAATTAACTTAATAACAGATGCAGCAGTTTAGCTGTGTTCTGTTTTATACCTTTAAAATTCAGCTTGTAGTTTAATAGCTTTAGAAATTCGTTACTGTAATAGCTTTAGAGTTGGGGGGTTTTTCTCCTCTATCATTTTCTTTAATAATAAAGTTTTATTTCATTTGTATATCTTGCAGGTAACAATTTAATACACTTAAGAATATGTAACATATTCCTTTCTCAAAGTGAGGACCATTCTGTTTAGGAAACCAAGGCTAAGCTAACAATTGTAGGTACCATTAAGCTCATGTTTATTCATGGATAGCTGCAGTAGTCTATTAAAACTCTTTGGCACAAAACTGACAAAAAAATTAGTGAAAATTTAGCATCCCTCCCTCCCACCCCCAACAGAGTGATGTTGCAGCTAAAATGAAAGACAAGTATCGGGTTCTTCTAGCAGCAAGGCAGAGGGGGTGGAATGGGGAGACAGACAGGAAGTAAGGAAAACTGGAAAGATTCCACAGACGACTCTTTCTTTCTGAAATACTGTATTTACACAAAATTGAAGAGAGTACAAATACTTTACTAAGAAGACAAAACCATTATAGTACATTCAATTTAAACACAGGCAGAACTATAGATGCAAAGCACAGAGGCCTAAGGTACTCTCATGGGGGAAAAAAAAAGCACATCATAAAGGCCCCAGAGATTAAAAGCAGGAGGTAAAAGAACATTGTATCTGTTACACAGCATCACCTTTCTTTGACTGAACAAGACACTCCTTCCTCATTGTAGATGGTGGGGAAAACCCTCTCAATGTGCTGATGGCTCAACACTGATTTTACAAAACTATTAAGCATGTACTTAATTTTCAGCATGGAAACAGAATTGCTAACTTCAAAGGAAATTATATTTGTGTCTAATCACATGCTTATATTCTTAGTTCGACCAGAAGTAGCCTTCTCAGTGCTTCACAGGGTCAAGTCCATTGTTACATAAAAATAAGAGTTCTCTACTGTCTTCTTTCTTTTAATTTTTCTTAAAATATACTTTAGAATTGCTTTAATTTTCCCTTTAGGTAATCAATTAGAAAATAGTAGCTTATTGAATGCCTTAGAATTTTTAAATTTTAATAAATATCTTATATAATCAAAGGAATATTGTTCAAAAATAATTGCCACATTTTTCCAAAGCCTGTTTAGATTTAAAAAGAAAAAAAAAAAGAGAAAAATACATATAATAACAAAGCAGCTTTATATTTCCGGGCATTTGGCAGCAGGTCTGTTATAATATCTCTTGCACATCTCTTGTTATCAATTAAAATCACCAGATCAATTGATCATTATTAAAGAAAAGGTTGTACAATATTATTACAATTCACCATGTATAGCCAATGTGTGAAATATTTTACACATTATATATCCCTTAAAAAGAATTAATATATTTTAGCCTTTTCTTTGAAAACAGATAGCTTCTGACATAATATATCTTAAACACAGTGGTATCTGTCACTTCTACTGTCTAACTCATTTTTTTTTTTTCTGAATAAAAGCTTGTTTGAATAGGACTACTATCTCAGTGATGGAACTACAGTGCTATTTAACTAAATTCCATATATGTCATCATTATTGTTGCTGCAGTTATTGTAATCACATACCACTGAAGTGCTAAATATTAGTAACTCAGATATGTGGACTTTGGTTATGCTTGATAGAATACTGGAATATCA
Source organism: Chiroxiphia lanceolata (assembly GCF_009829145.1). NCBI lineage: Eukaryota > Metazoa > Chordata > Aves > Passeriformes > Pipridae > Chiroxiphia > Chiroxiphia lanceolata. Next base: position 11,281,661 of record NC_045640.1, read on the forward strand.
AATATATGTACCACTTCCTAAAGGCTATGTTACAATCATGATGCCTAGTAATAAATAATAACAACAATCTCAGATTCAAAGTGCTGACTCACTTGAGGCACCAATACAATAAATCAATCAATTAAAAGACTCATTTTTAATGTTTAAAACTAACAGAGCAGATCCTGGATTGCCAAGTTGTATGTGCAGCACAGAAGACTCTGAACCTCTCCTTCCAATCCGGGGATTCCTGTGGTCCCAGAAACACTGGAATATCTCGTCTGACGTGGAATGCTCCAAGACATACCAAGTCTTCGGATATGAAACGTTAAAAGCTCTCTAAACTTCTCTAAAGCCTCGAAATGGTCTCTTAAGACCCCTCAAGCCAACTCCATTCAACCAGGAACAAGGCTTTGCCATGTATTGTGCTTGGCTGCAGACCAGGGAAGAGCCTCTCATGAAAGTCCAGGATGAAATGTATCACATTATGCAGCTTTCACACCCCGGAGACACTGTCAGCACTGTCAGCATGAGAGGGAAAAGGCAGCTTTCCAGCAGCAGCAAACACCTGTCTCACTCGAAGGGGAGTGCTTTCACCTCGTTAGTTTGTTCTGTGCAAGCAGTAATCGTTTTCAGTGTCTAGAGAACTGTTGTACCCCGATGAAGGATACAGGTCTCTCTTAAGTATCCTGTTGACGATGTTGATCAGAACTTTTTTGTACTGTTGACGCAAAAGTGAGTAAACAAATGGATCTGATGCAGCCTTACTGTAGGTGAGGCACTTGCTTATAATTCCCCAGTAGTAATTTATGGTAACAAAAGGAAGGAGCTCTATCAACCTGTTAAACATTAAAGAGAAATTAAAAATTAAAGAGAAATTAACACTTAAGTGCTAATATTCACACTGAGCCCAGTGCTCAACTCATGCTTCATGAAACATTCAAGTAACACTTATTTTGTTACAGCACACAGTCCCTGCAGGAGAAGAGCCCTGTACTTACTTAGTCCTTGCTTTCAATAAAGACAAAGAGACCTTTTGCAAAGCCACTGGGAGACAAAAAGAATTTCCTCTATGGAAAGAAGAAAAAACTGTTTTCAACAGCAATGCTTCTGTGCATCGGAGAGAAGAAAGTCCTGCAGTTTATTGCTCATTTTCTGAATTTAGAGAGTTGTGCTGGTAAGTGGTCAAAATTTTGGTGGCATAATTGACTACCTCTCTCCCATGGCAAGCTTGAGGTAGACACATGTGACTCACGGCATCCACACTCACTGAACTCAGTTGCCTAAGTAGAGCTGTCTAGCGGCACTTGGAGCATTTGGGTATAACCCCATTGGCATCAGGCTGCTGCTCCTGGAAGCTGTGAGTCTGTGGCATATGTGCCAGGCTAGGTAAAGGGTTTGGATACTATGCAGCATCTCAAATGACATCAGAAACTTGGTCTAGATCACTGAATCCATCTCCTCAGACACAGACAAGCGAACCTTCATTACACCACGGTGGTGAATTATCACAGATGCAAAGAGAATTCATGTCAGACCATTGTAGTACGAAGAACAACTTGGCAGTATCTCAGAGAGCTTTGAGTGGCACCTGCAATCTCACAGTATGCTTAGGAGCGCACCTGCATCTACTTACCCATGAAAGTTTTTGTGTGTACTAAGCTGACCATGAGTTTGGCCAAAGAAAACACGGAGACAACACTTTTATCATCATTATATGACCAGTCAGCTGCCTCCAGACCTGTGTCTTCCTGTCTGTGCTTCACGGATGATTAGTGGCCTCAGCACCTCAGCTGTGAGGGATGTATTAATCATGGGTGGAGAAACTGCAACTAAGTTAAACAATTTTTCCACAGAAGTGAGAGCAATCCTTCAGACTGTTCCAGCAAATGTCTCGCCCAACTCATCAGTAGTGGGCAAGCTCTCCAGGAAGGTGGAAAGAACAGGGTGAGAAGTTTTTATTTTCTGTACACCTTTTGTAAAACGTTTTGCAGGAGCAAGAATATACTGCTTTGCTCTATTCATTCCAGAAGAAAAAAACAGGTACAGTGAGATAAAATAGCCCTTTTCTCTACCCTAAAACATCACTGTTTGAAGATGTCAGATCAGAAGCTTTCTCAAGGCTTGAAGAACCTTCTGTCCTCTTTCCAAAGAGCAGAGTTCCCAACTTGCAGGGTGTTGATTTTTTAAGCTGTTCCAATCCCTCCTCTTAGAAAAGCTGACTTACAACCACTAGGACTGAACATTGCAACAAGTGACAGGAAAATTTCTTATTTCTGTGAGTAAAAGTAAAATCATTCCTATGACAAGAGCATTAAAAAAACCAGATGACTTCTGTCTGAAGCTGCTTGGAAAAATTTCCAATGAATTCAAAACAGATAGAACAGGAAGACACAAATTGTGAGAAATAAATGCACCATAAATTACACTTGCTACTGATTGCTTTGATTTATCCCATCCTGCATACTATCCAAATGCAAGAAATGTACAATTGTTATTTACACAACTGATGTTTTCATAAAGACACTAAATAAGAACAGTAAGGTATCTTTCAGTCATGAAAACAGATGTATTACTATGTGTTCCAAATAATGCATTATGGGTCCCAACTTAATTGCACTGAAGCCAATGGACAAAAAATTACACAGCTTTTAATAAGATAAAGGGTCTGGCCAAAACAATTCAGCCTTAGAAATACCCATGTGAATGCATCTTAGTATCATTTTCTTGTTTTCAGTGCTATTACAAAAGAAATGAAATTCATCTGTCGGCTCTTAGTGAACAGACGGATATATTGCTAATGATCCTAATCTCATTCAAATTTCTGAAATGAGGAGCAAACACTGAGCTCACAGCACAACCTGAGTCAGCAGGCCAAGAGCAAGAAAACGGGGATAATGTCTTTTACATTGTCTCCCCAGAGATTGGTTCAGTACCACCCCCTAAAAACCAGAATGGGAGAAGAATGGGAAAACAGGCATGGCAGCAAGTCCTCTGACCTCACCTCCATCACCACCTATTATGTAGTGCTGTCTTGGCACCGTCTTGTCTTTGGGACAAAGAGCCTATCAAGATGCCCTCCCCAAAGCCTCCTCATTTTGCTGTCACTGAACCAGCTCAGTCCTTGTGACTGAGACAGACGTTGTACCTTGACACACATTTCCATAAACCAGCCCTCAGCCTTCTGTGTAGTGACTCAGGCTGTATCAGTTTGTCACACAGAGAAAATGCACCACCTCATGTTTGCCAAATGCAAGGTCTGAAGAAGGAAGTAACTTTTATTTTAGAAGTTTATGAGAAATATCTCCACCCTGAAAAATGTGGCCATGCTTGGAATTTGCTGAGCTTGGTAATGTTCAGATGGAAAGAAGATGGCAAAATCCACTTTGCTCAATATAATTAGATCCTGATTATGGCAAAAGTGAATAGAAAATGACTCAAAATGTATTGTACAGTGATCAATTAACCTTTTAACTCTATGATGTAATGTTAAGATTTGTAATAAAACTTCCAACTGCAGAAAAAAAGACATGGTTATCCAGGAGATTAGTCAGGAACCCCTTTCAACATGTAAATGGGGACTGAAATAAATGTCACTCTTAAAGATTAAAAAACATTGTCTGTTTTGTGCACTGGCCTTTATCCCCCACTCATGTAAGAAAAGGGCAGTGACAATGGCCATAAAGGGCCTAGATGTATGTGACTGTATAAGGTCAGAGCACTAAACCTGGCCAGTTTCTGTGAGCTGGTGTGGCTGCAGACACTGGTAGTTTGGTAGCAACCTTAAGGAAGCCCTCACTAGGGGGTTTTGCAGACTAGTGCACCTTCCTCGACAGAAGTCACTCCTCTTCAAGGCTGTCTTGAACACACTGTGAAGTAAGAAATGTTTTTTAAAAATCACCTGTGAAAGACATAGCCCATTTTAGTTCAGAGATGAAAGGCTAAATGAGGTGCTGTGATTCAATATAATTACACTGGCTTCCAGATCACTGGTTTATGCAAAATTTAAAAATAATATACATATATTGTATAAAGACTATACAAGTACAATAATGACAACAGTGTATAAGCAATTAAAAAGGTGCAAACTACCAGGATGGATGCTTATAATTCTGTGCAGTTGAGAAGCATGGTGTTTCCTATATATTTTAAAAGTCTAATTATTGGTTTTCCTGAGACCTAACTTTTACACCTCATCACAAGGCTGTGCTGCACCATTAGCAATATATTTACAGACATTAATGTTTCCAGACAGAAAGCCTATCTGACAAATTATCAGCCTGGGCAAATTTAAATTATATCACCTCAGCTTCCAATAGCAGCAAGCTTGGCTTATGCCTTTAAAAAAAAAAAAAAGAGACAAGCTAATCAGGAAAGTCTGTCTGCTTTGCTTTCTGTTTCTCGGGTTGTGCTAATAAGGAAGGGTGGTGAGTCTTTTAAACTGCTTTTTTCTCCCATCGGCATGTAATTAATTCCTGGTACTTGTCCTAAAAGCCTCTTGCTCTTGGCAGAGGCACCCAGACCTGGCTACAATGAGGGAAGGAGAGCCAGAGGCTGGCTGAGCTGCGCCCCAGGGCTGGGGGGGCGAGTAGGAGCGGAGTGTCAGAGTGGCTGTTTGCGTGTGTCTGTTTGGTGTGCTCTGCCCTCAGAACCGGCCCCGGGTCTCCGTTCTGGTGTCTGGCACCCCAAAATTAGCTGTAGGTCCCCCGGGCACATTCGCATCGCAGGGCATCCCCTTCTCGCAAAGTCCCTCACCCCAACAGGGGATACTAACCTGGTGATAATGTAAGGACCAAAACAGATCACGAACGACCCTATAAAAATACTGATTTTCTTGGTAGCCCGCTGCCTCCTCCGTTTCTGCTCGTTCAGACAGCGCTGCTTCACACTGTGAAGGGAAAAGAGCAGTAGGGGAGTTAAGGCAAGGGAGGAGGCGCAACGTGAACCCAAAGGAGACGGAAAGGACTCTCTTTCGGCCCAAAAGCCCCTGCGCCCGGGAAGGGAAGGGGAGGGAAGGTGAAGGCAGTCCCCGGGGAGAGGACGGCAGTCTCGGTTTGGAGGAAAGGCAGCCCCTGAGGGGACGAGGGCAGCCCCCCAGGGGAGAGCAGGGCAGATCCCCGGGAGAGATGAGGGCAGCCCCGGCCCCGCTGAGCCTCACCGGACGACCGCACTCACCACAGCAGTGGTTCCCTCTTAAGAGGAGCTCAGCCAAGTGGGAGCACCCGGCGAGCCGGATTAGCATTTAAACAGAGAAGGTTACAAATGCACGAGCCACCATTCCTGGCACTAAGCAGCATCTGAAACTAGAGGCAGGAGCGCTCGCCATGTGGCCGGGGCAGGCAGGAAGTGCTGGGGAGGCAGGACATTCTCTCCGCCCGGGGTACCTACCGCGAGTGCCCAGGGGCTGTGAATCCGAACACGCACGCATTACCTGGGGTGGATATCCACCAGCAAAACCAGAGTCTGCATGGTAATAATGTCTATCCGTTTGCAGTGGAACCGGGCAACTTTTAACACCTTCAAATAGGTGAAGCACAAAATCACCAGAGACAGCATGAAACTGGTGGAGTGAAAGACAATGGTGAACACCGTAAACCTTCTTCGCTCCGACTCTTCCTTCAGGTGTAGGGTGCAAGAGGCATAAACGCTGTTGTAATCTACCCATGAGTAAAACAAGGATACCAAGGGGAAAGTGAGGGAGTGGAGCCATGAGTAGCCCATCAGTATCACAGCGTCTTTATACCGCATCTTGCTGGTGTAGCTTAAGGGGAACACCACGGCAATCCATTTGTCGATGCTGAGTGCTGCCATGCTCAGCATCGTGTTGGAAGTCAGGAAAGTTTCCAGGAAACCCACCGCTTTGCAGATACAGCCCCCGAGGGGTTGCTGGTTCCTCAGGATGCCCAGCAGCGTAAAAGGCATGTTCAGGACGGTGAGGAGCAGGTTGCAGAAGGATAAGTTCACCAGGAAAACCCCGGCGACCTGCTTGCGGATCTCTGTACTGTAGACGAAGCATAGCAGCACCAGGAGGTTGGAGAGCAGAGAGACAACCAGCACCAGCACGAGGAGCAGCGCCAGCAGCACGCCTGCCAAGTCCATCTCTCAGCGGGTCCCCTGGAGCGGGCGAGGGCAGGAGGAAGGGGGCACCCGCGCCGGCACCGCAGCCTCGCCTGCCGCCCAACGCGGCCGTCCGCGCATGGTGCCGGCGGCGGGGCAGGGGCCGGGGGGCAGCGCCGGGGGCCGCGGGGCGCAGGGAGAGGAGCAGGGGGCGGGCAGCGGGGTCCAAGGTGCAGAGAGAGGGGCGAGGGGAGCGGGGCAGAGGGGAGAGGACCCCAGGGGGAGTGGGATTCTCTGACAGCAGAGTCAGGCAGCAGGGGAGCAGGGGCCGGGAGGAGCGGGGCGGGAGCCGAGGGTAGAGGGGCACCGGGGTGCGCAGCGACTGGATCGGGAGGTAGATGGAAGCTGGAGGTACCCGAGAATCGGAGCAGGAGCGATTCTTAGGGGGTCCGGGGCACCCGGGGGCCGGAGCCCAGGGAGCCGGGGCCGCGGGGAGCGGGACGGGAGCCGAGGCGGGATCCGGCGCCGCGGCGCTCGCCGTGCGCTGTCCGCGGTGCTGGAGCGGCGATGCCCCGACGGCCGCGCCGCCCGGGGCTTCAGGCCGCGGTCCGCGGTCCCCCCCGCGCCGGAGCCCCCTCCATGCCCCGCCGCGGCTCCGCTCCGCCGTGCGCTCGGCCTCCGCAGGCACTGAGCATCTTCCCCCGCTGCCCAGCCCCTCAAATACTCCAGCCGCGGAGCCTCCCGCAGCGACTCATGCGCAGACGAGCGGCTGCGAGGCAGAGGCTCATCCAGGGATCGCGGCGTCGGGCTGATCCACTCCCAGATCGCAGGCGAGAGCGGCAGGGAGCCCAGCTTTTGGCTACTGTGCAGCTCAGGGAGGATCAGACCTGAAGAGGAGTTAGTAGTAGTTTGATCCCTGCGCTCTGCTCAGGCACACCCTGAGCGCACCAGCTGCTTCTGGTGCTCCTGGAACCTGTACAAAAGTTGGTGACTGTGCCTCTTGGCAGGCTTGGCCCCCTCCATCTGAGGGATTGTTTGCCCTTTTCCCCCTTCAGCAGATTGCCCTCTGGGTATTCACACTGTCACCACATTGGCCAGCAGTGAGGGATGTTACTTGGCCAGAGACTCCACTTTGACTGCTTGGATGCACCAGCTGGCTGATCAAGAGCCCACATTTGGGTAGTGCTGCACATTCTGTGGAAAATTAAAGTCTCTCTCTTTGCCATTTTCCATTCACACTGTTAACACGATAGTGCGATGGTAGGAAAGGTTCTTTCTGTTATCACATTGTGGCAAAAGCTGTAAAGACAGATATGAAAGAGGACAGAAATTCCCCCTCTGCAGCAGTCAGAAATGTGGTTCATAGGGCTATTTCCCAAAGATGACATAAATCTTTCTCTTAGATTTAAAATAAGTAAATAAATAAAGAGAGAGAGAGAGAAAAAAGAGAGGGAATAAGTTTTGGTGCATCAAAACATTGATACAGGAAAAAGCTGCCATGTCTAATCACTGTCACATTTTACAGTTGATCGCCAGAACTGACATGAAGAAAAAGGAGAAGAAAAGGTAGCTTTCCTACTATCCAAAATTACTATTAATATCCCAAGGAAATTCTGTATTGTATATATTGTCTCTACAATGTAACCTTGTCACGCAAGTGTGACCGTTGTGTGGCTAACTGTACATAAAACTGCTTGAAAGAGCCTGAAGGCAATGTTGTTTTTCTTGTTTTTTGGTTATGTTTTTTTTCCCCAACAGCAGTTATAAGTTTTGGATCAGGCTCTAATTGAAAAGCTTGCTGTGGTAAATTATATGTCTTAAGGAAAGAGCAAAGCCACAAGACATGAGATTTGTTCTTTGGAAGAGAACCAGTACTGTATTATTGCTCGTGATGGAAAGAAGATGAGCATTTTCTCTGATCAGAAAGATGTCATTTCAAAAGTTAAAAAAGTGCAGATACATTTGACAATGATTACGCTTGACAAACAAAGATCCAATATATATCTGTGTAAGCATTTGAGGAAGAAAAAACTATAAAAGTATGACAATACCAGTTCTCCAAGAGTTCAGTTGTTGCATTTGTATCATCAGAGAGCCAACACTGTTTGGGAAGGGTTGGGAAAAAATGAACCACTGTGGGATAACCTGGTTATATCATTACAGAGCAAAGGTTCTGCAATTACTCCCTCTCTGACAACAGCAATTCTTACAGTTCCAACTCGTCATAACCTATATATGACCTACCTTTCATTTAATAGTATCACAAGGTTATGGAGCTTTTATGTTAGTCATCTGGGATTAGAGGCTGTCTGTGTAGTGATATCAGGTGAGGTAGATGCTATTTTGTGTCATCACAGGAACAACCTAGATGTGCTGTTCTCTTACTGTGATAGTTACTTGAGAAGCTGTTTACTGTTGGATCCAGACAGAAGGCAACTTCTGTCTCTTTCTCTCTTCTACACATACATGTACAATTCCTTTCATACAGCCTTTTCAAATGAAGAATGATTTGTTTCTAAAAACTAAAAGAGAAAGAATACATCAACATAAGACAAGAAAACAAAAAGGTAGCAAAAAGTCAAGAAAAAAAAAGATTCTGCTTTTTCACGTGTACACTGAGTTTTATGGTCCATTGCAACAATATTCTGGGCTTAAAAAACCCAGTAGGGATGAGACTGGAAGATCTCCCTTTTTATATTCTGTGGAGCTTTGTCAAGGAGATAAGTTAAACATACACATGACTTCCTGTGGGATGTCAGTCCTCTGTTGACCCTTTCCCATTTACAGGTAGCAACCTACAGCATAGTATGAATACCAGACACCTTTCAGTCTGATGTTCAAATGCCCACTTACAGCGTATGAGGTTGAAAACAGTCACCTGTGAGAGACCAGAAGGCTTGAACTTGCCACGGTGAGTTTGCAAAGGTGGGCACTGGCACCACAGCCCCTGAAAACACATATATTCCTGTTAGCTTTTTGCATATAAGCTGACATATGTAAATGCTCACAGTATGCAAATGTTCACAGCAGTCATACTAAGCACACACATTTTCTCAATCAAAATCTTACAGTATTTACTGTCATAATCAAGGATCCTGTCTTGATTGAAACTGGTGACTGGAGACTACTGCGATAAAATTTAGAAAAGGAAAAAAATAGATGTTCTTGTCATTAATTATCCTTTAATAGACATAAGCTATTTAGTTAACACAGATTAGGTAAGTACTTGAGACTTTTTTTCTAATAGCCGCATCATTCATTAAATCTACACATTCATCTGTTCTAAATATTGACCACAACTTCTTGGATTTCATGGTTAATGGACTGTATTCATTGGAAAGGAATAGAGGAGATTCAAATTCCTTTTTAGTTTCACTCCAGGAGAGATGTGTCATGGAAATTTCAACGTAGATCACAACTGAGCATAATTCAGTTCTAATCAATGTATTCTACAATGGCTAGGAACACATTTAATTTGGTTCTAAATTTAAGAAAGCACAACGAAAGAAGGAGATCTCAAACAAATTATATCAATTAATTTGCAAGTACAGAGAAAAGCAACCCTTTTTCCCAGATTCTCTTATGACAGGTGAAGAAGTGGAAATTGAATTATATTAACCAATATGGGGGAAAAGGGATGATTCATGGAAGTGATATTAAGAAGAAAGCTTTTCACTCCTAGGCCACTTGCTAAAAAGTGACCCATTCCAAAAGTGAGTAAGACTGATTAATACTCATGAGATTTTTCAGTATGTTCTGTAAACAGCTCTGCTACTCATAGTTCCTGAGAAGTACCGAGAAATATCTTCTCACTACCACAATGGCAACAGGTGTGCTGTTACTGTCACATCAGTTTTAGCTTATGAAGCTTTAGTGAAGACAGTGTCCTTCAGTTCTTCAAGTCTCATCAGCAACTTATTTTCTTATTATATGATCCCTCTTTCTTCTCAGAGGTTTATTTTATTAGGATTTGGACTATAGGGTCTTTGAGCAAGTGAGTACTGTGACAACCAACAGGTTGTTAGGCTCTAAAGAAAAGATGCAAAGCCAGACTCATCAGTATAATAACATTCTACAAGACTGTTCCTGTGGCAGAATTCTAGTAGGCACATTTACCACCTATGGAATAACTTTGTCCTTTCTTCCTAAAATGGAGTAAAGACAAACTCCACACGTGTAAAGTCCACACATTCCTTCAGTAGAACTCTACTTTGCAGGGAAAAAAATGGAACAGTAAAAAGTATGTGTATCTATCATAACTACCTGGGAAGGTAGAAGAGGCAAAAGAAATAAGAAGCTCAACCACTCCAGTGTTCCGCAGACCAAAATTGCTTCAAAATTGCCTAAATACTGTAATGGGGAGTCTCAAAGTTCAACAGATAATCTTGCAGTTGTATCAAATTTGGACACTTGCAAAAATCTTTTGACTTGTGTTTGTGTTTATGCAAACTAGACACATTCCTACAGTCTACAAAAATTGATCTCAAAATAATTCCAGAAGATAATATTTTGTTTTGGAAGATGGAGGGCAACAGAGCTGGTGAAGGGTCTGCAGCACAACCCTTATGAGGAGTGGCTGAGGGAGCTGGGGCTGTTTAGCCTGGAGAAAAGGAAACTCATGAGAAACCTTACCACTCTCTACAACCACCTGAAGGGAAGTTGTAGACAAGGGGGGGTGTGTGTCAATGTCTCCTCCCAGGGAACAAGTGACAGGATGAGAGGAAATGGCCTCAAGTTCCACCAGGTGAGATGTAGATTGGATATTAGGAAAAACTTTTTCCTTGAAAGGATTGTCAAGAATTGAAATGAGCTGCCCAGAGAAACGGTTGTCATCATCCCTGGAGGTATTTACAAAACCTTTAAATGTCTTTTAAATGTAGATGTGGCACTTAGGGACATGGCTTAGTGGGGACTTGGAAGTCCTGGGTTAGCAGTTGGACTTGATGATCTTAAGGGACATTTCCAACCTAAATGATTCTATGATTCCTTTCTTGATGTTCTTAATGGAAATGGAAGCACAAATACTGGAAGATGACAGGAAAAAACCCAAAATATTCACAGAATTCAAACCAGTTTTAGTTGACATACAGTTCTGAAAATGAATATGTATGGCTACGTGTCAGTACTTCCTCTTTCTCCCACCGGTTTGTTTTCTCTTCCTCTTTAACAACATAAGCAGGTAGAACCAGAATTCTAAATTGCAGAATTTGGCTTTGGAATACAGCTGGTCATATTTTCTTTTTTTTTTCTTTTCTTCTTTTTTTTTTTTTCCCCTTGAGTACAATGCAAAAATGTGAAAGCAAAAAGATGCTATTCTACTTAGCAACCAAATGTATTGATTTCAGTGAAGTTTGTATCAGGAGGTAAACAACACTAACTAGCTTTTACACCCAACAGCTTTACAACTACAATGCAGACTGAAATACTTATGGTGGAATACTGTTCCCTCAAGCATATAGCACTGACATTTGAATCCTGTCTTCAACAACTTAGTGACAAGTTCTTCAAAATACACAAACTGTATCAGTTCTTTCCACAGAATAATTTTACAACAGAGTTACTCCTGATTTAGTTAAATATTCAGGACTTGGGCTATAACCAGAATTTTACATTTTGCAAAAGTATAATTCTTCTGGAGCTCCAGAAAAAAATAAAATGGCAAGTAGAATCCTATTGAATCTCAGTGTAAGGGCACATATTCATTTGTTTCATTCAATTTTCATCTGTTTTGTCCACTTTTTAAGCATTTGATGTATCAATATATTTCTAATCTGACAGGAATAAAGATTAGGGTGCCTTTTCTTGGTACTTTTCAGTACCTCACAAACACAGTCGTTCTTACTAACAGTGCTGTACTACACCAGATTGTTATAAAACTTATCAAAGCTGCAGGTATGGGGATGAAATTCCCAGGAGTCTTTTACTGGCATTTTCAACAGATGTGACAATGTTTAGCACTTCCTGGGACCAGCAAACGTTAAAGGGCATTTTTCACAAACTGCTGAGGCAATTTATTTACTATTGCAGTGAAGTTCCAGGAGCCAACATATGAAAAAAACAGCATGTGTTCTTCTGGTGTACTGTAGAAATTCTCCTCTTCCTGCCTCAGAATCTCCCCCCACATCTTATAGAGACTGTTTGATTCTGCTTTCTCTGAGTCAGTGCAAATCCAAGATAAGTCCCTTAAAGCCACTGGGAAAACCAACGCAGTGGAAATGAAAGTAATCAAATATAAAGCTGTAGAAACAGTATGAAGCTTCTACGATGAGGCCATTTTGATTACAGTTATTTATTATAGAGAGCACTCTCAGCAAGCACATCAAGAAAAAATTAACCCCACTGTGTGCAGGGGAAGGACTGATCTGACAGGGGCTAGTGCTGAGCTGCTCAGGGACAGAGGTGCACAAAGCCCTTTGGATGGTTGCAGAGGAAGGAGAGTATGCACACAGAGGAGAGCTCTGTCCTAAGCTGTTTGCTCAGGAGCAGTTTAAGCAGATGCTGAATCAAAGGAGCAGAGAGAGCTGGGCTTGTGGGATGGACAGGTCACCTTGGTTTAAACTCAAACATGAAATTTCTCTGGCATTATGACATAGCACCTCTCAGCTCTGCAAATCCCCTCCTATGGGATAGACATAACTTATCTGCCCATGGACATGCAGCAGACCAGTCCCCATAACTCAGGGCAACAGCCCTGTGTTGTACAGGGTTCACCCTGCCCCCACCCTTTAACCTTCACACATTAATCTTTCTGTGGCAGGATCTTGCTTCAGCAATAGTTTGCCTTTCCCTAAGCTCTCACTGCAGAGCGGTTTCTTCACACCCTCACTAACAGGTACAGTGGAGGTAATCAACTGGCACCATCTGGTTTGAGGAGTAAATAGCCAAGATATTTTCTGCAGCAATTCTGTAATATCTAGGCACTGTCCTCCCATCATACTCGTCCCTTTATCCTGCCTACCCATCCATCCACCCACCCCCACATCCATCCACAGGAACATGTTTTTGCAGAAAATACTCTGGCTCAGAGGCAACTTCAGTCTAAGAAATGGAATTGGCAGGTAATAAATAGGCCTGTGCTATGCTGCTTTCACAGAAACACTCTGGGGCTGAGGCTTTTAAATGTGAACACAGGTTATTATGAGTGCACAGCTATCTCGGAGCTTCTATTATCACACACCTTTCACTGTGTGTTTCACTGACTATTAAAAAGACCCAACATCAAAAAGGCCTCCTTTCAGTAGGGCGAAGAAAGAAAATCAAGAAACTGCCAGGACAAAATTGACACTGTATAATGCAAACTCTGAGCACTGGCATAGCAGGGGTTCCCACAGTAAGCGAGTTGCTTAGGAACAATAATAACACATAGCCCCTTCGATTATGCAGGAAGAGGGATTCAGTCTCCCACCAGAAACATAGAAGTGAAGAACTGCACACACCTCCTTGGGTCTCACTCTCATCCTTACTTGGGATGGGCTTTCATCTGGAGAATATGGGAGGAGTTGCTCCCCAGTCCTGCCAGGAGCCCCCCCCGCCAAACAAATGCTATCAAAGTCAGTACAGTAAAGCCTTCAGAAACTCACAGGAACGGAGAACCAGAGCACAGGTGGAAATAATGGCCCTCTAAAGCCATTGCTCCTACACCTCCTACAGCTACCTCTGCCCACCTGTGTAGAAGACTGCAGGAAGGGTTCTCCTGCCCAAAACAGTGTGTGGAATATCCTTGCCCCGACCTTTTCTGTGTCTGTGGCGACACTTGGGCTGGACTTTCACTTGTTTGCCACATAGCATTTTTTCATGCTGCTTCCTCAAACCTGGGTCCCATAGTATGATGTGCATGTAGACCTTCCACAGGTAGAGAGACAAGAAATGCCATGTGCTCCTTCTCTCCACAAGGGCTCTGGGAGATCATCTACAGCTGAAGCTCTCTGTTGTACCTCGCTATACACAGGTCCTCAGAAGCACCATAACTCTTACCCTGTGAGACCAGTGCAGATCAATTTTCCTCAGAACGCTTTTTCCTCCTTATGTTGATGAGGTCTCTGAGTTCTGTAACTTCTTCAATCTCTTTGGAGATGTGTTATAAATTAACAATTTATTCTGAATTATTATTTTTTTGGTAATTATGTTAATTTTTGTGCTTCTTAAGGTCATTTAGAGTTTTGTCTCTTTCGTGGATAATTGTCTTCATTAACATAGCAGTAGTCTTGGAAACAGCTAAGCAGAGCTTTGTGCCCATCATCTAGCTTCATGCAATGAGTTAAGCAAGTAAAAATACTCTGTTCTGTTCTCATATGCCGAGTTGTTCTGGGCAACTGGTGTGTAGAGCTGCCGTGAGCTCTCCCTGCCACTCCAATACACACTCAGCTTCTGATATTTTTGACACAGCAGCTCCAAAAAAAAAAAAAAAGAAAAAAATAATCTGAAAAATGCCTTTATTCCCCATGAAAAATGTTCCAGGAGTCGGAAAAGTTCCTTTAGTAGTTGAGCTAATTCAGTTATAAATCTAAGACAGAAAAAGTTTGGGTTTAATTCCTTAATCTGCCAGAGTAATCTGGGATAAAAATTCTGCCTTGTTTTAATCCAAACAGGTTGTGAGCATGCAGAGGCCAGTAACTAAATTCCTGCATGACAGAAGGGAGTCTTTTCTTGTCTATGGTTTAATGAAGCATTTGGAAAGCTTTCATTTTGTTCTGACATTGAAGAAAAACAAATATAATGTCTTGAAATGTCTCACAAAGTTGTACCCTCGTTACTCTGCACTTTTTTTCCATCTTTCCTCCAACTCCCACTCCTCCCAGTTACTAGCAGAATTTGATGTGTCCCATTCCATATTTATATCATCAAATCTGTGTGCAGGAGAGACTAAAATCTCTGTCTTTTAGTCTTTACCTATGAAGTGCCACCCTTGCAGGGGCCCCTATGCATTACCCCAGCAGAAACAACAAATAATTACACTTTTCAGTACTATTCAAGCAACATGTAAAATGTGGAAATTCATTAAACCTCATCTTCTGTGGGCATGAAATATTGTCATCTTTGGTCATATGCCTGATCACTCAAGGTCAGTGACATGAAGGAGGCACCATACCAGGTGAGAAATGTGCCAGGTCAGAGGATGCAGCTTTTGCTCAGAGCAGTATGTGCACCCCACTTGCTGGAGCTCAGGGATTAGCCTTTGAGCCCTGAATTGGATGCAGGGCAGGGATGGACCTCAAACACAAATCATGGTGAACTTAAAGTAAATGACATGGAGTACAGGCTCTGCTGCAGAGGAATAATCACTATCCATGACAGTGTGTTGATAAAACCAATTGTGGGCCACAGAACCAGGGCACTTGTGAGAAGCATTTCTCATTGCTTATGAATGGATATATCTAGTAAAAAATGTGCCAGGAACAGCTATTTAAGTTAATTTTGTAAAATTCTCTATATTATTTGAAATTATGTATGCCCTATTCCTTTCCAATTACATTGCATAATTATATTCAAAAGCAAGGTGTCTGATAAATTTAAATGGATTTATGCACAGCCTAGAAAGTTGTGGGGGTTTTTTAAGTTAGTTAATGTTAAAAATCAATAATCAAAGTATATTAAGAGTATTCATAGATCATAAAATGAAATAAAGGTAACAGCTGTGATAATTTATTCTGACATTCTGTCAGAAATGGCTATGATATTATCTTGCTTGGACTACAGCATAAAAAAATATTCAACTTGATGACAAGTCTTATGCAGGAAATCTGCTGGCTAATCACTCTCACTGCTAACAAAGGTATGGTTCAAATCTGAGCTGCATGTGTTCAGAATTAGCTTACAGGGGATAAATTATACATTTCCCCACCAGTTTAGAGAGCCAGTTACCTAAATTCTGTTACTGTCAACTGACAGATTAAGTCCACCAGTTTCCAGTACTTAATTTGAGCCCTCTCCACTTCAGCATGTGTCTTTAAGAGTGAAAATCACAATCAAGCACAGCCTTCCAGATGCACTTACGAGTAATACCAACCTCACTGATTATGGAGCAAAATACTCTGATATATGCTCAAGGCTTATATAAACATCTGTTTGCATCTGTGGCTGATTTCAAAGTTACCTAGAAATCCACGTTGAGTCATTTTCTTCCCAGTTCAGAGGGGTCCTTCTTATCAACATAAGCTAAATTAAATGACCCTATGGGTATGATTTTACACTGGCTGTTTTAAAGGATATACTGCATAGTTCTTTTTATTTAGCTGACTGATCTGGACCACTCTAGGCTATAAACTGCTCCTCTTCTTTGTTATTTATCTCTATTTTTTTTGAGGTAAAGCTTTTATCAGTGATCTTATGTTATCTCCCAAGTCACTGATCAAAGTATTAAATATTGCAAACCAAAACCAATTTCCCTTGGTATTCTCCAGGAAACATAATAATATGATGGTATTCTCAACTTAAAATTGCCTTTTATGTAAATTGATTTGTATAATAACTACCTCACAAATAAAACCTGACAACTTTATTATGCTGTTGAAGAAAAGAAAAAAAAAAACTAAACAAAACTTGTATTAAAGTAATGATTGAAATCTGGCCATTTCTACATTCAGTTTTTTCAAATTATGTTTTTGAATATAAGTGACATGCAAGACAATTCTGCAGGCTATGAGGAGCAATCCTGTAACACAAAAGAGAGTTGCGACTCATGAAACCATGTGTACTGTTTTACAAGGCTAACATTTTAAAGATGCTCTTAGTGAATGATGGAGGCATGTGGAAGCTTCCCAGCCCATAAACTCTGTTCCCATCCCTTCCTGAATTTGGGGCAAAACCAGTTTTGCATATTTTGACCTGATTAAATTTCTGATGATGCCAGGTAATAGCAAAACAATATGCAGAGCCAAGAGTGGTGTTTCTCCCTCTCTAAAAGACAGATGATGGGCTTGTATATATTCCCTCTTCTTCTTCCAGGTTCAGCTGGCTGTGTAGCTTTCCAGCAGAGCTTAGCCCAGCAGTTCTGCTGAAGCCTCAGTTTCCTTGTTCCCAAAGGTACTCAAGAAGATTAAACTGGTGTGACTAAGCATGTACCTTACTTTTCCAAGTGGGTCTATACAGACAAGGACAAACCATCATTTCTGGTTAAACAGATACGATTCCTTTGGTTTAAGTAGTAAAAAAAAAAAAGACTCCAAGAGAACAAAATAAATAAAAATATGTTTATAAACAAAACGCAGAATATCAAAGAAGAATCTGTATTAACTAGGAAAAACAATGTCTAAGTGGTCCGCTTTAAGGTTATGTTGGTTTTGGTTTGGTTTAGTTGCTTATCTGCATTTTATTTATCTTTCTGCAGTTTGGTATATACTTTTTATTTGCTTGCCCTTTCCTATGTCCTTGGATGATATAAGTAACAGAAAACCAAAACAAAAATCAGGATTGTAAGTCTTTTTTTTTCTCCTCTGAGAATGCATATATTGGGCCACACTGAGAATAAACTGCAGCATCCCAGCATCTAGTTCTCTCATCATTGATTGCCTTTAATTATTCTCAATTTATAACATTAGCGCTGCAAAGCAAAGGGTGTCATATTCAGAGTTCTTTTCAGCTGGCTAAGCATTAATGGATCATGATTAAAAAGAAAACCTCCCTGCCTTGCTAGTCCAGGCTAAAAGCAAATTGGTAATTTGGCCAATGCATGTGTTTATTGCCCACATATCTGAAAAAAACAAGTAGAAGTAGTTACGTTGCTATATGAATGTATGCTGCATTAATTAGTAGACTAATCTAGACACTACTTTTTGCTTTTTTCAGAATAAAGTGGAGTTCCAAAATTGCTTCACAACCATTTTGTCAAGCTGAATGCACTGAATGTCTGTTTGTTATGAAACTGTATGCAGATATCCTAATACCTCTACTAACTAGATGGTTGAGATTTGAGTGGAAGATGGGGCAACAAACAGTCAGAATATAATAAATAAGGCCATAATAGAACATGATACTTAATTGGCTATAGCATTTCTCATTAACTTAGTTTTGAACCCACTTGGTCCATTCCCTTTATGACAATGGAAACAGAGTATGTGAAGACATCCACCAGAAAGACTTCACATTTTCATAGATCACACCTACATTTCTCACCTCTTTGAAATGGGAAGCAGAAGCATCCCCAGGAAAAGCTTACATTGAAACACTTGCCAGCTTTTAACACAGTTTTTGATGGGAAAAGTCTGTGTCTTTTGTAGTTGCAAAAGAACTTCCAAAATATGGATATAGCAACAAGTTTTTGTACATGGTGAAATAAGGTTATGGGAATGCAAACATATAGAATGTCTTTTCTTATGTCATCATGCTATACAGTTACCAATTATCAATGGTACCCATTTGTTTATGCAATATTTTTAAAATAATTCCTCTTTCATTGAAGAAGAGCTCAGATTTACCACAAGCTGAAGATCTAACACTTGGGAGGCTCCTATGAAACAACTGACATATCACAAGGTTGTGTCAGAGTAAAACCACAGTGAAATGACTGCAGAATCATTGTTAATTGACATGCTCCTTAGTCCAGTGATTGTGTTTGCAAAATACTCATTTTGAATGCTAAGGAAATCCTCAATAATGTTTATTTCTGAAATAAAAAAATTTATTTTTACTCTTATGTTTTTCTGTGGATTTCAGTGAGCCTGTAACAAAATAAAATGCCTCCAAGTATTTTTAAGGAGGTAAACACCTGGTAACTCTTCATTTTTTAGAAAATTCTACAGGTTTGGCCACAGTATTCAAGCATAGTTCAATTTGTTTGGTTGGTTTACTTCTCTGAATTTCCTTGGATGTGTTTTGGGTGATGGGAGCACCGCAGTGTTTAGGAAGGATATACTCATCTAGGAGCTATAGGGAAAAGGCACCTGTGTTACTCATATTTCTGCAATGCCAAGAGGTGGCTCAGAGCTTCACTGTAGAAACTGCTGTCCCACCACCACACAGCAGAAGAGCCTTTTGATTTTTCACATTCCACAGGAGAAAGAAGATGATTTCAAGCAATAGTAGTGAAATGTTTCTGATCAGCATGGTTAATAAACAAAATTAACCCCTTACCTCATGACTTTCCATACACATTCTGAAGTCACTTATTTTTTTCTTGTATCATGTTACTAGGTTTTGTATAGTGCATTTCTTGATTATTGTCAATAAAACATCACATTCTTTCAGTCTTTTGTCTCTCATTGCATTTTTTTTATTATTTGGTTCCTTGCATGGTTTTTTATTGTTTTGTTTTGCTTTGTTTAGTTTTTTCCTGTCCAAATTAATCTCATTTGTAATCTCTTAGCCCTGTATTTCTACTCTTTTTAGGCATTCTCATCTCTAGACCTCAAAAATGTTAATAAACATGTGCAAAGCTATAATATATACTTTAGTCTTTCCAGATCTGTGTCTCTCTTTCCAGCTAATATTGAAGATGTTTATACTCATAATATAATGGGATGTGGTTAGTTGCAGTCCCTACGGTGTATGTCACTAGACACACATCTTCAACACTGTAGAAGGAGGACTCTTTATCACTGCCACATGTTTACAATCTGCCAGGCAGTTTTCAGCCCACATGAGTATGCTGCTATCCAAGCCAATCTGAATTAATTTAACAGTCAGATTTCATGAAACACACTGCCAAGTGCTTTACTGAACTCTAAATATGTAACATCCTCAATTTTCTCTTCACAAATTTATATGAGAATGGGTGGTGAGGGAAATTTTCAGAGACATGCATATTGAAGCATGGAACACATTAACTTTCACTTACAGTTTCACTTTGATTTGCAAAGGCATTTAGGGACCCAGTTTGCATTGGTGTCCTGTTGTGACTTGGAAAAAAACTATGCTTGTATCAAAAAAAGAAACTACATCTGCAGAGCGATTTATTCTTCCTAGCCTTTCTATATTCAGCTCTTTCCCAGCCATGCTAGAAGAAGAAAACAGACTATCCACTGGATCCTGGAATCACTTCAACCCAAAATAATGTCTCATATCCTCTGAGGAAGAAAAGCAACCATTCCTGATGGATTTTTTTTCCCATCTGCTGTGCAAACAGATAATAATCACTAGGGTTCGTGTTTTGGAAAAAAAATCTCATCAAAGGTGCTTTTGTCTCTCATCTGTAGTGTCAGAAAAAATTGTCATAACTTCAGTGGTCCCTGCAGAGAAGATGAAGCAAACTGCACAGTAATCCCACAGAAATGGTGTGCTGGTAGGAGTTATGCTTCACAGGTAATTTTGAACAGCACGAGTTAAAACAGGGTAAAAATAATGAAATAATCCCCTGATAACAGAGTACATATAAGGTCAGAGCTCTGACAAGGCACAACTATTTGGCTGACAACCACTGCTGTTCTTGCAGGACAAGATAAAAGGAACAGAATTTAACAAGAGGAACTTTTAAGCCACTGTGGCTCTTAAAATTTCTCTAACTACCTCCATGCAGTGGTTCGATATTAGCATGCAATTAAAGTAATGGACTTCACTTACAGTTTCACCACCAAGCTGCCTTTGCACCATGCTGGAAGCATGAAGAGGATGGGCTTTGAGCTGAAGGTACAAGTAATCACTTTCTATCTCTTTAACTTCCCAGAGCAGCAGAAAGAGGTTTTGACATAAATAAGAAGAAACACTCAGCTTCCCGCTGTCTTAGTTAGCAGAGAAGATATTGTGGAGATGCTAGGGGTGCTTAAAAATTCAGGTGGAGACCTGTGTGTCCTAATGGACACCAAGCTGAACATGAACCAACAATGTGCCCCTTCTGCTTCCTGAGCTGCATTAGACAAAATATCCTTCCCTTCTACTCATCATTGGTGAGACCACACCTGAAACACTGTGCCCAGTTCTGGGCTCCCCACTGCAAGAGAGACATGGACAGCCTGGAGAGAGTCTAGCAAAGGGCCACAAAGATGTTAAAGGGAGTGGAGCACCTTCCCTATCAGGCAAGTCTGAGAGATCTGGGACTGTTCAACCTGAAGAGAAGGCAGCTTAGGGAACCTTATCAATATACATAAATACTTGAAGTGAGGGTGCACAGGGAGCCAGGATCTTTTCATTACTGCCCAGTGACACCAAGATAAGAGGCACAAACTGAGACATGAAAGATTGCCTCTGAATATCATGAAATATTTTTTATTGTGACTTTGTAAACACTGACACAGGTTGCCCAGGGTGGCTGTGGAGTCCCCATCTTTGGAGATGTCAAAAATCTGCCTGTATGTGGTCCTAGGCAACTGGCTTTAGGTGGCCTTATTTGAGCAGGGTAGTTGCAGCAGATGATCTCCAGAGCTCCCTTCCAACCTCAGCTGTTCTGTGATTCTGTGACTCTGTGACCGCTAGAAAGTATCAACACACTAAACCAAAGGTGTTGGCAGGATTGTATCTGTTTTGATAAGATTTTCAAGCACGAAGGTCGTCAGGGTTTTCCATCTTTAGCTTTCCTAGGTAGAAAGATCATCATCTTCATGCTCTGTTGGGACTGAGGTCTCAGATAGGAAAGGAGAGAGGTATTTAAAATTCTCTTCTGCCTGATTAAATTCAAGGTTTAATGTCATATCTCACTGATCTGATCTGATCAACACTCAAAGTTCTCTTCCTCCAATTTCCCTTTAAAAGAAATCCAGAAATAATAACATTTACTTTCAAGACTCATAAGAATAGAAACAAAGATTGAAGTCTCAATTTATGCTTGTGAAATGTTTGTTCCTTGGTCATCTGTATTTATGACCTATAATTAGAGGCTTTGTGTTTCCCATCTACAGGAGGATCCATATCTGTTTGATATGCTAATTGCTACTGGATTTTATATGTGTTTAGTACAGTGACTTTTCATTGCATTTTTCCATGGAATTTTTCCCTCAACACTATTTAATAATCGTTGTATTTCAGTATTATAGGTTTTCTCTCTGAAGCTGTGTCCTCATTTTTGTCACATTCTTTACTGCATTCCTCAAGATAAAAAAAAAAACCAAAAAACAATTTTTTTGCGAAACTTTCAAATGCTGGGCTTTAGCTTCCCACAGAAATGGACCCAAGGTTGGGATTAAAACCAACAAAACCCCCAAAGTCATTGAAAGAGTTTAGTATATATGAAACTGAATTTTTATGAGAAGTCAGTGGACTTGAGATATATCAGTACAGCACATCTTTCTGATACGCTTTTAAGGCAGAATTCCTGAAACTTACTCATTGAAGTCAGCATTATAGATGAAAGCATATCTCAGGGGAAACACTGGGTCACCAGTTTAGCTGTGTGTTTCAGCAGTGTAAACAAGGCACAAGAAGGCACAAGTGTTGATGACCACATTTGACAGAAACAGAAGAAATAAACAAAAAAGGGAACAGAGTAGTCATAACATAGACAAAACACTGTTTGACAATAGTTATTATACTGGTTCTGGCAACTGGGCAGGGAGTCTGGTGTCTACCCATTAGTCTCTTCCAAACCAGTTAACTTTACAGTAACAGCAGTTTCTCCTTGGGTCAGATGCCATGTGTAGCAGGGGTTTTGCCTTGCTGTGTGGTATGAAAAAGAACCTACACACTGAGGTTGTTCTCCTGGTTATCTTCACCTAATAAATTTCCTGTCATTGCAGGTGTCTACGGTACTGGTGACATCCTTGATGTCTCTGCCTCTCCTCCTATGTTACGCTGTGGTTTCGTGCTTCTGGCCCTTTCATGGTAAAATCATTATTAAGATTAGGAAACATTTTCTGACTGTAACATGTTTGAGGAGACAGGTATAGAAACTGTATTTATGGAGCCTCCTGGACATTCTTTTCATATATGAGATGGGCAGTGACGGCAGAGGTGCACACATGGCACACCACATAAACCTGGACAGAAGAGCTTTCACTCATCTCAGTGCTGATGGTCTGATCTACATCACTCATGAATTCTTGACCTTTCACCCTGCTAGTATTCACTGTGTTACATAAACATTTTATGGTCTCCGGGGAAAAATGTTTTTGAAGTTCTCCTGTATATATGTTATCCTCACAAGCCTGGACTCTCCTGTATAATTCTTTGCCCATTTTTCCTTGTGATCATCCACCCAGGAAAGTGTTACCTCCACTGAAAACATATAATTTTTTATAATTCAGGTCTTTACTACTTTTATTTCTCCCTCTCTCTCTATTATTCTTGCTGTAATAATAAACACAACCTTCTGTGCCTGACCAGCTTTTGGCATCATTGGTTTCTATTAGCTGTGCACAGATTGAAAGTTTTAGAGCAGCTAGAAGACATTGGCAAGAATCATGCATACTTAAAAGTAAGAATGGCAGACTTTTAAAAGCAATTGTTTGAAAAAGGGCATGCGAACAGAGAAAATAAATATGTACAGCTAAAATGTTCCTGCTTCTCTAATATGACATTTTCCCCCTCAAATTTATTACTGATGTTTAGTTCCTTACACCAGATTTTAATATTTGTTCTTTTCTTATATGTTGATATTAATTCTTTTCTTATATGTTGATATTAAAAGTTCTTAGGGTTGTGTTGATAATGACAAAGTACATGAGTCTGAGGAAGTAGACCCAAGCCAGTTGGATATAAATCCATAGTAGTCAGAGAACCTCTTGCTGTACCTAAGCATGTAAGAAAGCATTCTTTGCTCCCAGCCATGCAGGGAAGTATACCTATGCTGACTGACCTACAGTCCATGGCAGAGTTACCTTCTGCCTATCTTTCCTCACTGGAGATATTAATTTAGGTTATCTCTCCTTACCCTCTTTAATAGAAATAGTAAGAAGTTAACTACGATCAAGACTTCTCTTTTATTTTTGGTTGAAACTGACCAAAAGTTAATAGATGGGAAATTAGAGACAAGAAGCTGTCAGAGACTGAAATAGTTAATGATTTATGAACTGCAGGAGTTTACAGGCCTTGACTTTTTGCCCTAAAAACACCAGGGGATACCCCAGATGGACAGTTGAGCCCATCCCCTCAAGACTAAGCCCTAAAAAGGCAAGAAGATGCCTCAGGTGGACTAAGCCCTGAAAAGGCAAGAAGATACCTCAGGTGGCCAATCGGGCCCATCCCTCCCTCCAGTGCTAAGCCCTAAAAGGAAACAACTCCTCATGCCAGGGAGGTGCAAAAGCATGCTGAGGGTATATAAACTGACTGGTGACTTTGAGAATTTGGGGGTTCTCCTTCTCCCCCACTGCCTGCGAATCAAGACCATTGCTCTCAAGCATCGCTGGACTCCGTGGGCGGTGACTATGTCCATTTCTTTTGTGCTCTCAGTTTCTCTTTTCCCTTACTCTCATCCTAGTTTTCCTCTCCCCTAAACAGTTTCTCCCCCCCCAAAAGTTATCTTTATGTTACATTGTTTTATGACAACACCCAAACTGCTAGCATGCTTGTTGATACAGAATTGTTAAAATAAACCTTGTCAGTATATGTTTTCAGACACCGATTATTCAGTGTGGTTTCACTCTAATCCACCCCAAGGGAATTATTGATAAAAACCTGGGTTACCCCCCCTCCCTTTTTCTGGGGCAGGTCGTAACAGAAGCATGAGAGCATTTCTTTAGTAAAAGATAAAATGTTAGGAAAAAAAAAAATCAAGTCTAATTCTAGGAGTAGAGACTATGCATTTTTTTGACCATGCTAAAAAAAATAATCATATTTTCGTGGGTTTGCTCTTCCATTCCCTGGTCTGGAGAAGGAACTCTGAAAGTTGTCAGAGCCAGGAAAAAGTGTGGGTAGGGAGGACAAAGGAAACAATGACCCCCACATGGATATCTGCCAGACATGCCCATCTTAAATGCTTTTGAAAAATGCATTTTGCCATGCCTAGTGAACTTACCTTTAAACAGAAATCAAACTCCTCTTTCCTCCCACAAGCTGGAGTGTTGCCCTGCCCCCTGTCCACAAAGTGCCTGAGCACAGAGCATCTCCCAGTCCTGCCCTAGCAGCACTGCAGCTCCCAGAGCATCCCCCATCCAGGCACTTAGGGCAAAACTCGACTCACCGTGTAAGGCAGATAACAAATGCTCTGGAATATTGTACAGCCTGGCCCTCATATTGAAAATAGGAGCTTGTCTCATCCATACTGTAAGCCGTGGACAACCAGGGCAAGGTGTAGGAGGCAAAGCAACTGATTTGGGTGCCAAGAGCAGAAAAGCCAGGACAAGTTGGCAGAATTAGAAAAACGAGCCTATTTATTAAATCGATACCATGTAAGGTCACAGAATCATAGATTCAACATGACTTAAGGTGATAGAATGCGGATTATATAATACAGCAATAAAAACATTTTTACCAATTGGAAAGCCACCAAGTTAGCTGTAAAGTCCCAAGCACGCTAGCATTAACACTAGGGAGCCCATCAATTGGCAGTTCAGGAAACAGCACTTTTTCACTTGTGAAAATGCCAAGAAACACATGGCCACAACATCATGCTGAAAAGGGCCCTTTACAGTCACACAGATTTATACATTTGACTGCTATTTCACAGTGCATTTCTAATCCTCCTTATAACACAATTCCCACTCTCTTAACTCAATCACCAGTGTTTTTTTCCTTAGGTCACTGATATACAAGGACTTTGGTCTGCAATAAAAGCCTCGCCTCTGTAAAGTGGCATGAATTGAGGATCCTCTGCTTCCTTTCCTTCTCACAGAGATTTCACTTTTGATTTTTTTTACTCCTTGACATCACACATTTTCAGGGGCACTGCTGCAGAGACACACAGACATCCCAAAAGCTGTTATTAACCTCTGTCACTATTATATTAGAAGACACTCTGCAGCTCAAAAGAAATATTTTTCCCGCATATTACTATTCAATAATTTTAAAATGTGATTCAAATTTTTTCCCGCCACCTTTTTTCAGGAATACATTTGATAAGAAGCTATAGGCAGCTTTTCCCTGACTTAGGCTAATTGCCTGCAAAATCTTACTGAAATACCTGTCTCTTTTTCCAGGCTGCTGACTCCAGCCTGGGAGAAAACCCGTGGGTGTCCCATACCACCCATGCCTCGACCCTCAGAATAGACACTGGGTTGCAGCATGTGGGGTTTCATGATCCACAGTACTTTCCCAGATGTAAGATGTAAGTATGCAGCTCTCACCATTGGATCATCTATTTTGTCAGCTGTGCGGGGAGTTTCTCCCCACTGCTAAGACTCTTTGAGAAGGCATCTGGACAGCCCTCAGGTTCTCTTTGTTTGTTTTCATTCCCCAGGACGTTGTTTAAAGACACAGTTTAACTTCCAGAATAAACTGAGAAGTGAGGTTATGGGAATGACTGTGAATGTATATCTATGTTGTAAATATAAATGTGTGTTTATGCTTTTATATATGCACATATCCCAAAGAATTAACGAAGTTTCCCATTTCCAGAAGGTGGACATTATATTCATTACATAGGCAGAGATATGAATTAAAAATAAAGGAAACAGTCAAGCAAAAGGAAATGTGGAAGACAGGACATCCCTACGGCAGGTCCAGAGGCAACAAGCAAAGGCTTCAGTCTTGGATGTTGACTTCCTTAGGGAAGAGATGCCACGGCTCAGGTATTTTCCACAGCTTGACACCTGCCTGCTGGAGCTAGCATCCAAGGAGTGGACCATTGCACATGACTCCTCAACCTCACCTTGTGAGGACTTAGAGACAAAATGGTCAGATCAGACCTGAATCATCACTGTTTAAGAAAATTAACTGAAATTTTTAATTCATTTTATTCCCAGCAAGAAGGCTGCCCAATTTTCTTTTACTGGAAAACTGAAAGGCAAAAGCTCTGCCTTAGTCCCCCACAACTTGCACAGAAAAAAAAAAAAAAAGAAGGAAAGAGGAAAAAGAATTAGTTCTAGATGATGTTTGCAAACACATAACAAAAATGAGGAAAAACTAGATCATGTGTACAGCATTGGCTTAAATTCAAGAAAAGAGAAAGTTAGCATTTCTAAGTAATTCAGATATACAGCTTGTGCTCTATCTCCTGCTTTTGAAAGTGAAAACTCAAGTTAACCTTCTCATACAGGGCTGTCTTCATTATCATGGGTTTGCAAATACTGAACCGAGGAAAGATGATAAAAAAGAATATCTAAAAATGCATATCCAATATTTTCCTCTTCAATCACAAGAATTCGTATTTCTTAAGAGCAAGTTTAAACAAACTGTATATCAGATTAATATATTTTAATTTATTTTAGTTTTAAATTAAAAAACTGTACATTATTAATTTGGAAATCAGCCTCAAGCTGATTTATAAATATATTTATATTAATGCCTCAAGAATTCACATAACAGACTTCTCAATACAGTTCATAGAGCTGAAGCTTGAACTAAGAATTTCAGGAAATTTTTCGAAATGTGACAAATTTAAATATGGATCTCCTTTGTTCGTGATTATTTTACAGAAATGGTAAGTTAAAAATACGACATTTTTGGTTTCTTTAAGAAAAAGTTTTGCTGAGAAATTACAGCAAATCATAAGAATATGTGAATTTGAATACACAACTGTATGAATTTTCCATAGAATTTTCAAAACCCTTGTTGAGAAGATACAGTCTCTTTTATAAGTGCAGTGGTTTATAGCTTGTTTCATACCCTACACATTAGACAGCTGAGGAAAAAAATCCAAAGAATATCAAGAATAATTGCATGAAATTTTGCTTTTAAGAGAGGACATTTATGGAGCAATAAAAAAACAGGTAAGCAGTTCCACTCAGCTTTAGACAAAATGTATTCCTCTGAAGAACTATATCTGAGTCCTTGATACAACCACACTCTGTTCCTCAATCCCTGGCAGAGATTTAACACATTATACGGCCCAGGAGTGTGTGGGGAAGAACTGCTGTTATCACTCGGCAGCATGCTGGTAGATGTAAGTTGTTAGCAATAAGTGATGCAATTAAGTGTTTCTTGGAGTGATCTTCATACATAATTATGGATCCATTTTGAACCACACGTCACTAATAACACTGTACCTGCTCTGTAATTAGGTGACTACCTTGTGTTTCTGATGTACTCACGAACTGTACAGCAAGAACAAGCAGCTCTGCAGCACTGTAAAAAGCCATCTCTCACTGAGACACAGTAGACACCATCTAGTCAATACAAAATGTATTTTGAATACTGTTTCTAGAGTTAGCAGTGATGAGGACAACTTTTTTCCCCCCCCAACAGTATAATTACATTTCAAACTTAAATGTTTTGTTGATTCTCAGCAAACATTTTAATTGCAGCACATGACATTTGATGGTTCTCAAGTGCACAAAGTGGCTCTTATTTATTATATACAGTGGACCCTAAAGAGAGATCTCAGCAACTACCATGGAAACCACTTACACAGAGCATTAGAGACCCTTTGACTCTCACACTGGTAAATGACCAGGTGGGACATACTACATAAGGAAGGAGATCCATAAGATCTAAATACCTATGATACTCAAGGCATTTGTTAGATTACTAAACTTTCAGTATAAAAAAATTGACTAACAGTTAGCTTGAGAAGGATAAAGATGTATTTTTATGTAGAAAGCACTTGCATTTCATGATAGGGTCTCTGCTTCTTTCTGAGAAGAGTAGGGGAGACCATTTTTCTAGAAAAAGTTTACTGACAAGAATACATTTTTGAAACAGATGAAGATTTGTGGTTTGTTCCAGTATTGAACCAATTCAATCCCCAATGACAGAACTGTTGCAGTTGCATATTATTCCCACATCCACCAAGCTCTTGGCAGGGCATCACCCCTCACACCCCTTCCTGCACCCTGAGGAGTTGCATTAGCTGGCACCTCATGGCTTCCACCAGCGACCGTTCAGGGGAGTGGATTTACCCCACGTAGACACGTGTCAACGTGAATGACTGGGAAAAAATATCCCCTGAGAAGTGTCTGGAGCAGGGTAACCTCTCCCTGGCACTAATCCTGTTCCTGAGCTGGGGAGCTCTGCTGCAGGCAGAAAATGTGTGGTTCTGTAGCAGGAAAACAATTTTCATTGTATGACACCTCTTCTCATCCAAATTATACAGAGAGCCCAGTGGTGGTCACTCTGACCTATGATTGTCTGGAGAAAAAAGCAAATCTCTCTTTATTTATATTGTCTGCCTGAGCTGTGTGCCTCAGCCATGAATGCCATATTTGCAGGTGCCATAAACATTAATAAGAGCAGTGAATATGAAGACAGACTGCTGCTCTGTTAGTAATTACAGGTTTTTCAAATAACATAATTTCCTAGTTAACATTAGAAAAGTGACTGAGAATTACTATAAATGTAAACATATGGATGTGGGTGCCTCTTTCCTTATATCAGCATTTTCCTGAAAGCAATTTAAATGAGGGAAGTGCAAAAGGATTTTGTTTTTAGAGTGTGCTTTCCATAAGTGTTTATAGAGCTGAATAAAGTAATGTAGAAAAAGTTTTCAGAATAAAAAGTGCAGTCACCTTGAAATGCACACTAATATAAATTTTAAATGAAACTCACAACTCCATATTATCGCAAACACTTTACAAAACACTGAGCTGAATGACAGAGCATTATTTAAACCTTTCCTGTTTATCCTTTATAACCTGAACACTGGCATTTTTGTGGGTCTATTGATTAGACCTTCACAGAAGAACTTCAAATGTCATGGCAGATGCAATGACATCTCAGTGCTTCTTTAAGGTGAAAGACACCAATAAAGGGTTTTGCTCTGATCATGTAAGATTTTACTTTCCCCTCAGCTATCTGTCTTTCTGCTTGCTTTGACTGTGAAGCCTGTGTTGCAGATCCAGATGTATTTGCACAAATGCACTTTAATCAATGGACTATAAGTAGGAAGAACAGAGTTAGTGGCTCATGTGCCTCACCAGTGGCTGGGCTGTGATGCCCCTTCATCAGGGGCTCCTCATGCTTGGGAACACGAAGTGAAGAAAAGAAGGGCAGGGAGGTCTTAAATCCACAGCTCAGAGATCCTGTAATACAAGAGAACCACAAATATAAATGTATCTTGGAATATAAATCACCAGAACTGCAGTTTATAAAGATTCTCCCACAGAACAATGGGAGGAAATATCCTTGTGAAGAGAGTTGCCTTAGTTTGATACCATGTGGATTGATTTACTTTCACCAAGAAAGACCTTATGGTTGAACACTGACTTTGGGGAAGCCCTAAAAGTCTGAAGGAAGAGTTTTGCTATGGCAGGGGTAGAAAATACCCTGGGGACGGAGTGCTGGGGAGGAAATGTGACTACTTCCCTTGTGTTACCCATGGAGTTTGAATTATTGAAACAAACTACACCACAGTTTTGAAACAGCTTCACCATATTAGTAATTTACATTCCTCAGGCATCACTAGGAACATTCACTTTGATTTCAGTAAGTTTGGGAGTCAAATCCTCCACCTCATCAGACCTGTTAAGAAATGCTGATGAAAGTAAACTTCCCAGAAAGATTACAATGCCTTGGTATAAGGATTAGCCCCCTTTATTATCTGTGTTTCTCTTTAAAGGTCCTCAACCTTGATAGGAAGCCAGATCATAGGAACCCAGTGGGCTTCCGAATGGGTCTCTGACCTGCACAACAGCAGTTTCCCCTCCAGCTTTGCTGATGCAGTCTCTGCATCCTGAAATTTAAATTTTGATTTGCCACATGCAGCTGTCTCTATTACAGCATCAGCTCATTCATCCTCAGCAAGTGGGTGGACTTAGTTTGATACCATGTGGATTGATTTACTTTCACCAAGACCTTATGGTTGAACACTGACTTTGGGGAAGCCCTAAATGTCTGAAGGAAGAGTTTTGCTATGGCAGGGGTAGAAAATACCCTGGGGATATCATCGACTCCAAATGATAGGATTTTTATAAAATTCGCAAAAATAACAGACTTACAAGCAGTAAGTTCAGGTGCTTTTTGAATCAAAGGAATACTTTTGCCTTTTGTGGTCATTAATTTTTTTTCCAGTAGTGATCAGTGTCAGGTTTAAGTCCTACTGTAAAAATTTTTTTCATTAAAACCAGTGAAATAAAAAAGAAAATGGTGACTGCCTTTTTAAGAACAGTTATGAGTAATAGGAATATAGGGTGGCTAAATGCAGTTTTACTATTAACAGAACAGAGAAACAAAGTCCACCCACTTGCTGAGGATGAATGAGCTGATGCTGTAATAGAGACAGCTGCATGTGGCAAATCAAAATTTAAATTTCAGGATGCAGAGACTGCATCAGCAAAGCTGGAGGGGAAACTGCTGTTGTGCAGGTCAGAGACCCATTCGGAAGCCCACTGGGTTCCTATGATCTGGCTTCCTATCAAGGTTGAGGACCTTTAAAGAGAAACACAGACTAAGGAAGCCTTACTGGTTTGCAAACATTGCCTTTCAGGTCTTCCAGCACAAGTGAAATCCATGTGGGGTGCTGTCAGTCGAGCCAATGTCAAGCCAATATCTCTTAGCAGGAAGCTGACAGGTAGGCAGGGAGAAGTCTGAATAAGCTACTTGGTGTATTGGCAGCTCATAAGCCAGGGTGAAATCGGAGTCATCACAGACCAGACTGTAAGAGGAAAGGATAATAGAAAAGGGCTTTTTCTGGTGACCCCTTCAGATGAAGTTAAGCCTCATTTTCGGGGGATGAAGAATCTGTATTCTGAGTCTGAAAATTAATACTGTGTGTTTGGTGGCATATTGTGGGACACAAACACAGAAGAATGGAGGCTACAAGGCCATACTGACAAGAGGTAAACAAAATTAACAATAATATCTTCAAAACACAAAAGACATGGAGTCCATTTATTTCTCTTTCCCACCAAACTCAGCTGTTCTCAATACCAGTGCTGAGCTGAGCAAAAAAGTCGTAGAGGCAAAGCTGCTCTTCTTAGCTCCTGATTTTGGACGTGCCCAACTCTCTCTGGTAGGCAGTTTTCTCTGAGAGAATATTCAGTACATGTATGTTAGGCAATCATTAGGCAATTAAACGAGGTGCTCTGGACCATAGTCTGCAGGAACATAACTCTTCCCACTCCCAGCCTGCACAGCCTAGATTCCTAATTAAGCCAGAGTGAATAAGTAGACCTGAATAAGTCTACTTACTGGTGGGAAATCATGAGCTGGGCTTTATTTTTTTAGAGTATAATGTAAAGCTCAGAAAAATAAATCCTGCTCCTCAAGATAGCACTGTATGACCCCAGGCATCCAAGTAGCTCTTTTGACTTCACTGTCATGGCTTATATGTGTGAACTCTTTTCTTCAGCTGAAGTTAGAAAAATACTTCACAATCAATAAAGTTTGCTGGTTTCCTTTTTTTCAGATAATAGCATTCATCAATATCCACAAGCAAGATATATAAGCCAACCTGTTAACCCAAGAGAACATTGCACTGCTCCGGTAACTATTGATAGGGTGTTTGTTGGTTTTCATTTTTCTGATAAAATTGTATTTTTTGGTTCTTTCATACAGTTTTACAGTTCAATAATGAACTGGATATTGTCCTGGAATGAAAAGAAATTCAGTTCTATTATTTCATACTCAGTTCATCCTGGTCATCACCTGTTTCTATTCTATGTTTTCCTTTTTCTCTGAGGATCTGTATTCTCTGTGCGTATGAACAGCGAGTTTTCCTGGGATATTCACCAATGAGTAACTTTATTTACAGCAGAACCAGCCAGACAGAGAGACTCACATTGAGATCAGGCGTGGGCAACATCTCTTGGCAGAAGCTTAGCATGGCTGCATCATGCAGAAGCATGAGCTTCAGCAGAATCTGTTTATATTTGAGGTACAAATACATTTTTCAGAGAAAAATGAATTCCTGCTTTCCAGTGTACTCTAATAAAACGAAAAACTAAGTGAAGCCAACACAAAATTAATATAAAGATAAAATTAAAACTAATGCGTATCCTGTCAAGATGGAATTTGGAGCATCCACTTGTAGTGCAAGGGGCCCCAAGAATCATTTATTCTGTACAGTTCCTATGCTCTCTATAGAAAGAAAATAAAAAAAAAATTCTTGATGAAAGAATAACTGGCAGAAATTATCACAGAATCAGAGAATATGCTGAGTTGGAAGGGACCCACAAGGATCATCAAGTCCAACTTTTGATCCTGCACAGGACCATCCCCAAGAGTCACACCACGTGCCCAAGAATATCATCCAAATATTTCTTGAACTCTGCCAGACTTGGTGCTGTGACCACTTCCCTGGGGAGCTGTTCCAGTGCCCAGCCACCCTCTGGGTGAAGAACCTTTTTCTAATATCCACCTCCTCTGACACAACTTCAGGCCATTCGCTCGTGTCCTGTCACTGGTCACCACAGAGAGGAGATCAGTGCCTTCTCTTCCTCTTCCCCTCATGAGGAAGTTGTAACTGCAATGAGGTCTCCCATTTTTTCCAGGCTGAACAGACCTAGTGACCTCAGTTGCTCCTCATGTGGGTTCCCCTCAAGGCCTTACACCATCCTCATTGCCCTCCTCTGG
This sequence comes from Chiroxiphia lanceolata, assembly GCF_009829145.1. Lineage (NCBI taxonomy): Eukaryota > Metazoa > Chordata > Aves > Passeriformes > Pipridae > Chiroxiphia > Chiroxiphia lanceolata. The sequence goes on from NC_045640.1 coordinate 11,315,099, forward strand.
ACTCTCGCTAATACTTAACATCTTTCTTATATTGTGGTGCCCAAAACTAGACACACTTGAACCATGCATGCTTTAAAGGGACAAGCCCACGATGCACTTACTGGGCACGTTTAGTTTCAGTGAGGTTCCTCTGTGTCAAATTACAGCAGTCAAGGAAAGGTTTTTAATCTTCTTTATTTTTGTGTCTGACACTACCCTGGCTGGCCACAGGAAAAACATTTTTCTGTAACTGGGAAAGACCAGGATTCAAGTCCTGATTGTGCTTTCGACCTTGTCTTGGAATAAGAAGCGCACTGTCCACTGCTCCTCTGAAAGAAACTGGTGGGCTTCAGCTCAAGGATGACCACTACTGGCAAACATGACCACTCTTAAATGTATAAATCCTCTTTGTTAAAAAAAAACAAAACCCAAAACCAAACCAAACCAGACCAACCAACCAAACAAAAAAACCAAACCAAAACAAAAAAACAGTAGTTTCTGTAGTTTCTTCTAGTTTCTTATATCTTATAGATTCTAATGTATCAAGTCCATTAAAGAGCACAATTAGAAATATACACTTGCCCTTGGAGGTGCTCAGGCCCCTGTCCCAGCTCTTCTGAGGAACCCATCTGAGTCTGGCATAAACACACAGGGAAGCCAACCTTCCTTTTGGCTTGCCAATAGGAAAAGTTGATGGTGTACAGTGGCTGATTGCAGAGGTTTAATGTATCTATCATTGAAGTGGATTTTCAACCAATTTGTTATTTTTTTGCATGTTTCTTCTCTGAGCTTCACTGAGGCAAGGTTAATGCTGTGTAGCTGGATGTCACATGCTATGTGCTCTCAAATAGCTTATTATCATTCTTAATACTTAATTCATAATCTGATAATACATAGACTCATATTTCTTTAGAGGAAAATTGAACCCACTGATTTATTCCAATTTCAAGGGAAGAGAAACAAATTAGTTTATTAAAACTTGTCCTTTCATTTAGTGTCTTGGGTAAGTCTGTAACAGGAGCACATCCGTTTGCCCTTTTCTTCCAAACAGGAGGCAAGTGAAACTGTAAAGGAATGTTACTTTACCGTATTTTGAACATTTTTTAAAATGTTACAGAAATTCCTTATGCAGCAAGATTTCCATCACAGAAGGTGTTTGGTACCTCCAGAAACTCAAGAAAATAAATTTTCTGGTCTTGCAAGAGCTATGTGACCAAGAAGAGTAGAAGTAAGTATTTATTTGCAAAACACATGGTGCCCAAAAATCGCTGATGATATTCTGTCTGCTGCTGGATGGCACCTAAGTTGTGCTTTCATCCTCCCTGACATACAACAGGAGAGGGACACATCCAGCACAGCCAGCAACAGCACCTAAAACTGTGTTGCAGTTGCTTTCTCCTCAAAATACAGCCAGAAACAGTAAAATACACCAAGATCTGGAGACCAAGAAGGATGATGTATGAATTGATGTGTTGTTCTCTGCTTTTTGTTGGAAATGAGCAACAGTGTGAAGAGGACAATGAGACTGCTTGCTTGAAAGAGATGAGGAACTGTACTGCTGTCTTCTCATGATAAAGGCAGACCGGTTCTGCTGGCCTGGATTTAAAATGCATTGAAGAGTCTTTGAATAAAAAAGGAAAGAAATTTACCTTGGAAATAACTTGGAAGAGAAAACTTAAAATAAGGACTTTTAGTGTTTTATATGAAAGACCAACTATCAAGCCATTTTTGACTTCTTTCCACTCAATCCTATTTTATGGTACAGCATTCATAGAGCGATGGAAAATACCCCATCCCATGATTGTAGCTTTTCTATGACCATTCTGGATGGCTGTAGCTGTGAGGTTTTTCCTCCTTCAGACTAAAGAAGGACAATAAATGTTCGTATCTTCTGTAAGATAACTATAGACAATAATAAAAAAGACATCCCAAGGGGTGAAAAAAAGCCCAAATAGAAAACCTTCAACACTTCCTTAGTTCTTGCAAATAACCATCAAGGGTTATTATTTACATAATATTTACATGTTAGGGAGATCAGCGTGTATTTCAGGTGGCTGAAAACCTCTGAATCAAGCTAAGATTTGAAGAAAGAAAGGATTTCAGTGACATTCCTATCTGATGTTTCACAGTATCTAACATTAGGCAGCTTCTTACCAGCTGCATGAGGTTTTCAGACCACACAGAGGTTTTCTGTAGCCTATATAAGAAAATTGTAAATTTTATATATATATATATATATGTATGTGTGTGTGTATACATGTATGTGTGCAAATCACACATATAAAGATGTTTCCCACCTAACTCTAGATGCTGTCTGTGGACTAGGTGCTTATAGGCAAGGTTCTGTGATACTCCAGTTTTACTCTTAATTCAATGCACATATCTATTTAAACATCAGGTTTAATAAAAAAAGATAAGTGAAGCATAACCATATTTATGAAAACAAGCAGCCCCTGTAGATTACATGGAGTATTCTATGTGTAGATTTTTTTCCTCAGCTAAAGAAATCTAACAAAAATCAGCAACAGTGGAATAATTTCCATCTTTTCTCTTCCTCTTACTCAACAGGAAAAATACCCTGGGAGGAGAATAGTGAGAGTTTTTGCCTGACAAAACATTTTTCAGCTGTCAGAGAAATATCATTTATACACAGGTTATAATGTATAGACAGAACAAATGAATATTTCAAAGCTGAAAACTTTAGAGTGGAAGCAATGAGTTAGTCATTTGGCTTTGCAAAAGGCACAGTAAATATAATCTTTTTTTTGGTCTAGTTCATGCATTCAGCTTTCAATATTAGGATCAAGATTACATCTCATTCCTTGAAAAATAAAGTCTCTGCTGTCTGTGAGCTTGATAACAAGAATTACTTGATAATGTTCAGTTGCCTGCATTTTATTTTGTTTTTTTCATGCAGGAAATCAGAGTAGGTGACCACAATGGTCCTGCCAGGCTTAAATTTGAATAGAAATGAGCAAATCCAACATTATAATGGATTTTTTCTTTTTTAACTTGAAGGGCAAAGAAATGCACATCAAACCTAGGACAGTGCAACATCTAATGTCTGAGCACCTAATTCTCTTATTAAATAAAATGGTTCCAGTTTTTGCACTTAATAATTTTCTCACGTAATAATTTATTTCTTCAAAACAAAAGACTACCTGCATTGAAAGAAACCACTGAAAAATAATCAGGCAGAGTTTTTATTAAATGACATTAGGGTTCTCTGTATAGCTTGAAACTTCTTCGGTCTCAAGAGTGCTGAAATCTTGTCTCAGTTCCTGGGACTACAGTTTTGGACCCCAGGGACACATGCATGTGGAATTCTGTTTTAGCAGAAATGTAATCACAGGGTAGTGGACAGAGTGGCTTTTAGTGAAGGCATAATTCAAGAAAATTGTTTCTCACTGCCTGTTGGAAATTATAGCCTTTTTTTCAGGGTATTAACTTATAAGAGTCTGCTCTTGTTCAGTGTAAATAGTTCAACAGATGACCAGTACTTGAACCTTCCCTAAGAACTTTATTGGGGACTAGATTTCCAGGAAAATCCATTATTTTGTTTTCCTAGTAAATCTAATTAATCACCTATTAAACGTTGTAGCTTCTTTTTTAGCCAGACATACAGTCTTGTGCAATGCTACAGGCTTGTGACTGGAGTGACTGGAAAGCTCCCAGTGGAGAAGGAGCTGGGTGTACTGGTTGACAGCGGCTGAACATGAGCCATCAGCGTGCCCAGGTGGCCAAGAAGGCCGATGGCATCGTGGCCTGTATCAGAAATAGTGTGGCCAACAGGATGAGGGAAGTGATCATCACACTGTGCTTGGCACTGGTGAGGCCTCACATCAAATCCTGTGTTCAGTTTTGGGCCCCTCACTGCAAGGAGAATGCTGAGGTGCTGGAGGGTGCCAGCAGAAAGGCAATGAAGCTGGGGAAGGGTCTGGAGCACAAGTCTTATGAGGAGCATCTGAGGGAACTGGGGCTGTTCAGCCTGGAGAAAGGGAGGCTCAGGGGGTACCTTACTGCTGTCTACAACTATGTGAAAGGAGGATCCAGTTAGGTGGGGATTGGTCTCTTCTCCCAGGTAACAAGTGACAGGACAAGAGGGAATGGCCTCAAGTTGCATCAGGAGAGGTTTAGATTAGATATGAGGAAAAATTTATTCGCCAGAAGGGTGCCCAGGGAAGTGTTTGAGTCACCATCCCTGGAGGTATTTAAAAGATGCGTAGATGTGGCATTAAGGAACATGGTTTGGTAGTGAACTTGGCTGTGTTAATGATTGTACTCAATGATCTTAAAGGTCTCTTCCAACTTTAATGATTCTATGATAAGCACAATTGATCCAAACATTAAAAGACTGGAAATAACTGTATGTTTATTGTTTCACAGTAAAGCCAGGGAGAACTGATCAGGCTTTTCAGAATGATTAGTTCACTATTCAGTTCCTTAACTCGTGCTGCCTTGGAATCCATCTCTTACTCAAACCAGGAGTGTGCATTTTTTGTAACTAATGACATCATGCCACTTTCTTTAGCCATGTAAAACTCCCACTGACTTCAGAGGTCAGGTACAATGGTATTAGAAGCACAGGAATCCATGTGAAACACCATCTGCAGCTACTCTTGGATGTCTAAATAATGCAACACCTCAGACTAAAACTTCTGCCCCATGAACCCAAAGACTTTTAACAGTGATAGGAAGATTTGAGGGCATTTTGCACATTTGCAACTCATGCTATTACAAATGAACTGAGAAGTCAGCTATAAAGGCTTAACCCCCAATACAATAAAGAAGGACCATCCTAGTAAAGGTTAAAATTTAGTCCCTTTTCCTCCAATGATGTCTTTTTCTGTCAAACTCATATTGGCTTCTCAATATATTCTGCAAATGGAGATTTGCAGACGTACAGTGATGATGGGAACAAGCAGAAAAATAATCTAAAAACATGAAGAATGAATTTTAGAGGTTTTTTTGGTGAAGGATGAAATTAAAACAATAAGTAGAACAAAAAAATAAATGCAAAAAATGAAATGGAATCTGAACACGTCAGCTCCTGAGCTCAGGACAGCGTGGGGGAGGGGTGTACGTTTTTTTAAATAATGAATGTAAACGTGTCTATCCTGCATATCATTGACAGCATCATTTTCAAATAAAATCTTTAAACTTTAACCTATTTTTTTCTGTTTTTCTAGAAACATCCTAAACTAACTAGTCACTTTTAAAACGTGAAGTAAGGACAAAGATGAACGCAAATAAGGCAATACCTCAGTATCCTTTCTTACAGAAAAAATAGGGAAGTGATGGCCAAACACAGGCGCAAAGGCTCACATTTGGATTTGTACATTTTCCTTAGCAGGATAATGCCTCTGAATCAATGCTGCTCAAAGTCTGAGGCAGATTCGTAAAGGTGCACAGTTTGTTGCACACTCACAAGCTCTAGCAGAGACCACTGATAAACAGAACAAAAACTGCAAATGGGTTGACATTTGTTCTGAAAAATACCAATACTGACATATATATTGTTTGGCTGAAAACAATAAATACTTTTAAATATTCCTCTTTATGTTATTTTATTATTTCTTCTTAGTTTAAAGTAATGGTAAAGAGGTTTTTGGATTATAATCAGCTTTTAGTCAACGTGCCTGTAAAATTGGCATTGGAGGAATTTGAAAATAATGAAGGTTGTAAATAGTGCTAAAAATATTTATTTAGTAATGTATGAAGTGGTATTCATTGTAGTCAAAATATAATCTCCCTTACTGCCTAGAGACAGTTCCAAAACAAGAAAGGAGGCAAGCTGAAAGCAGTACATGGTGAGAGTGGTAGTCAGCAAATCCCAGGAAAATCCCTTCCTGATCCTTTCCTGTATGATGCTGAGAAACTTTCCCTCCTACCACCATCAAGTGGTGCAAAGCCTCTTGTTTGATGGCAAAACACTTATAAGGCAGCTTTGCAGGGCCAGGCTTCTGTTGTCCAGAGTGTGACAGTGAATTTAAATGTCATCAATGTCATCAACTGAAATGGGTAATCCATCCACAGGTCTGCCCCAGGGGTCTTGCTTTCACTGATTTAAAAATGATAGGTGTCATGTTTCCTGCCCTACAAAGCAAACTTCATCTATAACAATTAAATGACTGTTCCCTGTCAGTCTAAGGGTTACAACTTTCTGAGACAAAGCCTACTAGGCAGATAGGTCAGGGATTTCTATTTCAGGGATGTTGTAAAATGTTAAAAACAGTTTGCACCCTCTGGAAAGTAGAGCAGGAGGACTGGATGTTCAGTACATCTTTTTTACTTACTTGCTCAGTGCAGGGCTTCCTGCAGATTCAGGGTAAAAATGTGATGATCTTTATGGTCCTTTTTTGTTATGATGTCCTTCTGTCCTCAGATGAAAGAGAAACAAGATTTCTTCCCTGTGGACACTTAAGAGGCAGTAGGAAGTACCAGCAGAAACCACTGTTACATTAACAGAGAGAAATTTGGTACTCAAAATGCAGAAACAGTTAGAAGAATCAAAAGTAACCAACATGGCAGAGAAACACCTATGGGAGGAAAGACATGAATGGTGCAGTGGAACTGAGAATAGAAAAAAATGTACATTATACTTTTTTAAGAAATGTGTCAGCATTGTATCCTAAAAATAATTAAGAAAATTATATACAATTGTCACTGCAATAGTTGCTATAAGTTACTGCATGTTTACAAAGAGATAAGCCCACAGATTTTGTGGTTTTTAAGATATTATCCACAGTATAGCAAGTTTGGAAATTCCTGACTAAGAACAGCTTTACAAGATGTCAAAATGACCTTGTCATGTCTGCTTACTTATTTGTTCTTCCACTTTGAAAATGTCACTTTGCTAGAGAGATTCTCATGGTTTTTATATGTAGTCAATGTGTTTCTACTGTACAAACACAGTTTAAAGCACTTTCATGACACCCTTCATACCAAGCTCCATAGAATTCATGTAAGGAATTTCAGCAGCAACCCCATCACCTCCCTGGTGTTGTACAGCCTGAGAAAAGCTCTGAAGTATTTTGTGGTTTATTAATGGTAATTCTAACAGAATCAAATTTACTTCCTCATCATGGAAAATATTTGATTCCCAGTACACTTCTTAACCTACAAGTTTAGAAATTACTTGTCACTGCATACCAAGAAAAAGAGTACAAATGAAAAAAAACCACCAAAATGAAAACACGAGAAACCTAACCAAGGCCTATACAGCACCCAAAGACTTGATATGCCTTATGGAGATTTTATCCACAGTTTTCATGGAGCATGAGTCTCAAAGAGAGACTGTGATAAAAAGCTGCTACCTGAACCAACACAGCAGACAAGTTCATTTAGGGGTGATAGACCCTCTTGCTTTCTCAAACAATTAAAGTTAGTCTGATTTTAAGATTTGTTCACCAGAGGTCTCATGTCCTCATTCCTGAAAAAGACCCAAACTACTTTAAATTGCTGTCCTGTGACTGAGAATATGTATTTTCCACCCTTTCTTCTTCTTGGTGTCAGAGACATCTGAGGCCCTATTCCCTAGCAATACTTTTTAGTTATATTCATACTCTGTATGCTGACTTTAGACTTCAACCAAAACCACCTTAACAGAGCACAATTTTTTCCTGAAAATGGTGAGAATAGATAAGATCTCATAGTGGCTTGAGGCAGCTCACCTAACCTTCCAGTGTATCTATAATTCAACACACTGTAAGATAAGATGCATTTTTACAAATAAAAATAAATAATGCATGCTTTCAGGGAAAAATAAAAGAGTATGAAGCAAGAAACAGCATGTTTATGGAAAAAAAAACAACAGAGAAAAAAGGGAGAAAGATTGTTTACTAAATATAGGGAGATGTTGAATAGTGTGAGTTCAGAATCCTCAAAATAATCTATCTATGGTCCAGCAAATGGCACAGTCCTTTCTACATATATATCTAAAAATATGTTAGCAACAATAAGAAATGCTATATTTCATGCAAATTTAATCCTTGCCCCTATCTGGTGCAAAATTCACTCTAAAATTGCTGCCAAAGAATCTGAGCTAAGCTGATCTTTTTGCACTTTCCCAGCATGTTTCTGACTTTCCATCAAAAGCCAAAAGTACTAAATTCTTGCCATTAAACACCAGTTTAATTCCAGATTCACACCAGAAATAGATGCCTTATCTTAAAAAAAACCCTTCTGATTGTTCAGAATTTTAAACTATTACTGATATACAAGATATATACAAGCTGATTCTGCCTTTGTGGAACTCTATGACTACTACTTTACCTGTTATCTAGGAAAATTGTCTACATAATGGCTGTGACTTTTAAATGTTAATTGCATATTCAGTTACTTATTATTCAGTACTTAATGTAGGTGTACTCCAAAGGAAAATTAGCACCTGGTACCTAGTCCATATAGTTTATAGTTTAATGTGGATAGATTAGTTCAAGAGTATCAGTCAACATTTTCAGTTGTAGACACTTTTTTCATATATAGTTTCTCAAATCAAAGTAAACAAGTGGTTAAGGTTTGCATAGGGATCTATCTGTACTGTATATAACAAATTGAAAATAGTTAATTTCAAGAAAGTGAAAAGGATAAGGAAAAGCAAAGAGTTTATGCATGAGGAGTAGATAAAATAGACCAGGAACCTATACTTTTAAAAGACACAACCAAGGAGGAAATACAGCAGGAGAATATATTTCAGAGGGGAAGAAAAAAGCAAATAGAATATGTATGTAAAAAAGATAAAGTAAATCTAAGTAAAAAGAGCAGATGGCAGGATGAAAATCATCTGAAGCAATAGCAAAGGAAGTTTTGTAGCTCCTTGTAACAGAGGAGTTATCATAACTGCTAAAATTTTTTCTTCGTTCAATAGGAGACCTTAAAAATTCATAGAAGAAAACTTCTTTGATAGGTCTTGTTGTCGTGGGATTTAGGTGCTGAAAAAATCTTCCGAGCAGTTAATTAGGGGTGAGATAAGAAAGGGTTTATTTTGCCAAGGCTAAGATGTTACAAGACGTGCGCCCCTGTGCCTGAGAGGTTACATTTTATAGTACCATCCATCCAATCCCAGATGTGTCCACCCTGTGGCCTTTACTCTGGTCCGCCCCAGGTCCACCCCCTTGAAATGGGTCTGGGGTGCGTTTCGGGACCACCTACTTCATCACCTTCACCATTATCAGAGAACAAAGGGTACATAGTTACCTAATTCTTGACTTCATTCTGTGGTTTAGGCCAAGATATGCTGTTCTGTCAACTGTCTAGGCCTTACCTTGACAAAAGACTAAACATTTCTATTAGATTTGGGGCTATGAGTGATATAGGGAGGATAGAATGGGGTAAGAGGGTTAAGGAATTTATAAACAAGGGTGCTAGAGGGAAAAGGATAAGGGACAAGGGACAAAGGAGGGAGGTTGCTGCTTTTAGAATTTACAAGTCTTACCAATATTAGAAAAATAAAAAAACCATTACGGGCTTAAGGCATCAGTCTTAAGGACAAAAAAAACCAATTTGAACCACTGGAATTGGAGACTAGCCTGCTGCAATATCACTGCAGATCTGTCTTGTTGTGTTTCTGTTGTGCTTGGGAAGGATCTAGAAAATGAGATCGCTAAACCTGGATTTAATGTGAAAGGCAGAAAAGACATAGGTGTGATATGACCAAAGCAGAACATTTTGGATGGATTCAAACTCCATACTTTAGAAAAGTATTAGTTTTAGTCCATCCTGGAGAACAGGGAGGTTCACACCTTTAAGCTCAACAGGCAAGAGCGAAGGCACAGGCAAGGAAAGGAAGAAGTGGGTTTTGAAAGTAAACTAAACCTTAGGGGGAACTGAAGAAAGCCTGAATATGGGAGACTGATACTATACATGCATATGCAATAATTAAATTGTTGCAACAGTTGTTCTCCTTACTCCATGAAGTAGAATGGACCTACTACATATAAAAAAAAATCACAGCCGGACTCAAGATGATAAGAAAAACATGAAAGGGACTGGAATTTATGCTGGTTTTTTTCTCTATTACACATGAGATGATTAAAAAGAATCTCATTTCAGTGAGATAAAATACCAATGTGCATTGAAGAATAGACTCTACATTGTATTGCAGAAATACTATTCTTTATACTGCACTGTGAAGACATGCATTTATGCTTACAGACCCATTCCAAATTGAGATTGAATTGAGGAAGAATCAACCAGTGACCAACTCCTTCAATTTTTTGTCCAAGTTATGTGTTAGTTGTTAGATCTGTGCAATGAAGTGCAAGATCCTGTTCCTTCCCTCTGGCCATGGTGAATTATTAATTACTGTTTATCTCTGAATTTGTCATTCCTTGGAAGATTTTGTTAAAGAAAATGACACAATGAAAACGAATACTTTAGAAACCAAGTCCTCTACTTCCAGGCCTGTTATTCAGGCACATCTGTTCACAAAATAATGTAATTTCAAAGGCATTAAGCCTTGTATCAGAACAGTTTAATAGCAATGAATCTCTATGAAAATAGCAATTCACAGGTGTGAGACAAAATTGATTAAGCCATAAAGACTGTACAGTCTAGAGACAATTTAAGAGCATGAAATAAAATGAATGTTCAGGTTCTTTAAAAGAGTTCAACACTTCAAATCCTTTGACAATCTATTGGTTCTTGAAGGAAAATTTAGACACTTCTTAGTTTTAAAACCCTACTTTTTTTTAGGTCTGAAATCTGATCTTAAAAAATTTGGCTCTCTTTGAAAAGTCAAGCCCATTGTATGCAGAGCTCCCTTCACACTGTAATAACCTGATATAATATTTCAAAAGGAATAGTTTTTCAGCACATTATTTTCCAGTGTTGAATTCATGATTATTTCTACCTCTGTGAGAGGATTAACATGATGTAATGACACAAAGTACAGAAATAATGAAATGCTGTTTACTTGCCAAGCAATTACAGAAAAATCTATTGCTCTTGAAGAAGTAAATATAATTTCTCATAACGTTTTCCCAAATGTAACAGAGATGAACAACAGCTAAAATAAAATAGGATGATTCCCACTTCAAAAAATAATTTCTTATTGCAAGCATGACAACAAACTGGAGCAGTTCATCCCTGGTTTACTTGACTGATGATACACTTTGAAATTACAGGGCACTAATTTCATTGTTGTATATGAGACAGAAAATGCTAGTTGCTAAGTTCACTAGTAAAACATTCCTCAAGAAACTGTATTAGAAAAGCAATCAGAAGAGCCCTCATTCACTTCCTTCAGCTGCTAAAATCAATTATATAAGATACAGGGCCATAATTTGCTTGAGATTCCCCTGGCCCAGCAATATAGTTGTTTTATTGCAATCCTGAGGTTGCCTCAACAGCCACATAAATCTCTGCTGAAATAGTCCGAGTTTCGCAGTAGCCTCATGACATCACATTCTATTTTATGCAGTTCAGCAAGAACTTGCCTCTTGAGGAACCCCAGGAGATAGTTACTGATTGACTCTACGTCACTGCCTTGTCATTTAAAGACAGACTTACCTCTGACTGCTTCTTAGACGTGCTTATTTCAGTTCCATCTTGAGCTGAGAAGAAATTATTGTCATAGATGATGTCAATAGTAGATCCTGTTTGAGAAACATATCTTCCAATATCACTACCTCACCTTCCTCAAAATCGATTGCTTTTCCACCTTCTGGATTTTTTCCCAAGTTATCAAATATCAATTGAAATATCAAATGAATGCGCATCAGGAGATCATATTGTCTTTCCACTCAAAGCCTCCATAATAGCTTCAGCGACCCAGGTCAGGCTGGTTAAACCTTTGCTGTCAGGATTCACCAGAATACATGGCCTGTGTTTGGGCGTGCAGGTTAGTGGGCAGCCACGTGATACCACCACAGCTACCATCAGTTCTCCTCCCTGACCCAATGAACTCTTCCCCCTGTCTACAATAGTATTCTTCGATGGACATCAATGCAAAAAACTGCAAAAAAACCAGCTCCTGCTTTTGAAATGAAAAGCAGAGCCAAAATTCCCAGTCCCCTTAGAAAGTTTTCTTATTTATTTATTTGTATTTTGTAAAGAGAAAAATGTAGAAACACAGAAAAAACAAGGCTGCAAAGATTCTCCAGAAATGGAGATCATGTCCTTCTCAAAACTGAGTTAACTTCAAACTTTCAGAAGTGTAGGGCACTGTCCCATTGTTTCCTAAATACATTGCATTCTCTGGTGTCACTAAGGATTTAGGAACGAAAAGCACAGATCTGGGAGAAATCTTCTTAGTCAGAAAAACCGGTTTCTCACTATTGCAGAAAATCACCACATAAACAGCTTCAGAAGTGTCTCACGTTCCATTTGGAACCCAGTTTGGTTTCTGCCTCCAGTATATCTGCTGGAAAGTAAATCCAGCATCACACTTGTATAACCTTCACCATTAATTGTCATTGACCACATCAACCCCTTAATAACTACATGACCTTCAGCTTAAATAGCCTTTCCTTCACAAAATTGCAACGTTACTACTTTTAAGGGCTGCCTGTATCTCCTTAATGTGTTTATACAAGACAATAATGTCATCTTGTGATCTTTACATACTCATATTGGAAGGACAGGTAAACGAGGGCCCGGAGTTACAAAGCAGTTTTGCACTAACCCATCCCTGAAAGTATTCAAGGTCAGGCTGAATGCAGCTCTGACAACCTGGCCTAGTGGAAGGTTCCCTGCCCGAGGCAGAGTTGTAACTAGATCATATTTAAGGTCCCTTCCAACTCAAACCATTCTGGGATCCTATAATTCTATGAAATATCAACTAAAGACCTCTATCTGAAGAAGAATGATCTAAACTAACATAACCGTACGTGTACCAAGCGTATGGGGTGCAAGTGCATTACAATCACAATCCGTAAGAAAAGATATTGAGAGGATCAGACCTTCAGCTGTGGGAAGAGACTTGTGCTTTGCTGCAGCTGAGTACAACTCCAGCCGGGTCTGAAAGGATGGTGTTGATTGCAGAGACAGAGACGGCAAAATTTCTGCACGAGACACATTTGAAACAGCCTTTAAAATTAAACTGGTCCCAAAAGCCATATGAATCCTTCTGTCTTGTTGTATAATGGCCGCTGTTTTCATTCACCTTCAAGTCAGCATGAATTTAACTGGAATACAACACTCTTGTAGATCATAGCATGGGTTTAGTGGTATTTCTCAGTGCACTTGTTCAGCTCTGTCAAATAAAACAACCCATCGATTGTAAAGATATGGGACTGTCTGTAAGGAGGGTCATTTGAAACAGCCCTTGGGGAGAGGAGTGAGCATTTTAAAATACGTGTAGAGGAACCAGCTTTATGAGAAATTCTCATACAGTTCAGACCAGGGGGCTGATCAAAGGTAAGTACATTCACCACCCTAACACAGGGAAAAGCAAGCAATATACCAAGAAAGAACAAAGGACTTGTAACGTTGCAGGTTAGCTGTACTGGAGTTCTCATGGGCTGAAATATGTTGAAGGAACACCTTGAGAATTTCAGATGTTAAGGTGTATGGAGGAGGGAAGATGAAAAATTAAGAAAACAATAAGAATTTTAATAACATGGGGAATGCAGTATTGTCTTTTGACTTAGCTTGATTTAAAAAAAATATAAAATAATAAATAAGACAAAAATATAAAGTATTTGCTAAGTTAAAGGAATAAAAAAAAAATTAAGATCAGACATTCTGTTCTGTTACAGAGTGCTGGAAATAACAAGAATGTAAAAGAGGCCGTTACTTAGATTCAGATTTCCCTCAGAGAATTCAGTTGCCAAAACTGACCCTGAAGTGACCCAAATATGCCACAATCAGCTCTTGGTTTTATGGTCTGTATTTTCTGAACAAGAGTGCCATGGAAGATAAGTCACTGATCAGAGACACAAAATACCCAGTATTAATTGCTCACATTAGAGAAAGCCAACAAGGGATCTGAAGTCCACTTTTAGCCATAGTTGGCTCTGAGAACCAGGGATTATAAGTGTCTTCCCTACATGTTTCCAACTCTGCTATAAGGTTCGTGCAGAAAGCTGTGGACTAGACTCTCTACTTAATATGCTGATGGGGGATTGACTTTTTGGCTGTGTGTGTGCAAAAGGAATGAGCTGAACTAGTCTGTAACTAATGAATAAAAGAAATTAATCATAGCCAGGAAAGGAGCACGTTGCCACGGAAAGAACCATCATGGGAAGGGCAGAAGAGATTTTTCTATTTTAATTTGATCTCAGCACTATCCTGAAAATTAAAAATTCTTTTCTTATCACTTATGTACTGCTTTCTTATCAGACGAGTAAAGGCAACATCCAAATAGAGACAGACTTTGTTTCCAGTTTGCTCGATGTAAATCAAGAGGAACAGATTAATTTTCAGTATTCCTATTCACTGAGCTGCTCAGTGAAACACAGAAGTTGAGTATTTCATTCTCCAAGGCACATGGCAACATCATGTTGCCTGGATTTGGCTGGAATTTCAGAACAACTAATGATGCTTATAAGACTCCAGCAGCAATAGCTACAGCACTGAAACACTCTATAAAGCCAAAGATCATGTCTACCTTCGAAAAGAAGAGCTGCAAAGAAAGTATTGATTAGCCGACTGTTTCTTAACAAGGAAAAAAAGGACATATAACGCAGAGTTGTTAAGTGTAATTTTTTTTATTCTACAAAAAAAAATTTCCTTGTATAACAGGATCATCACTTTTTGTGGGTGGAAAGACAAAGTAGGAACTGCATATCTAGGTTTTGGTAGGTCTATTAACTTTGCCTTAGGAGAGACTCTCAGTGTTCTAAATGAAAATCCTAAAAAAGAGTTTGGCTACTCATTTCCAGAGAGTAATTCATCGGATTCACTGATAAAATGGAAAAATTTATCAAGCAGGGTTCTCCAAAAGTCTGCATAATATTTAACTTTATAATCTGGATGATGAATGTTCGGTAAGTCCATTAAATTGCAGATAATACAAAGCTAGAAATGACTGTGTTTAGACTGCAGGATGGGATAACAACTTAATAATGACCTTGACAAGTTGTGAAGTAATCACCCAAAACTGGGATGAAACTTAATGTATGCGAAACTCAGCAAGGGCAAGGTTCTAAAGATAAAGAAAATGATCAAGTGGACAGAGTGGGGAACAACAGATTGTGTTATTCATATTCATGTGGAAGTTAGGACAAAGAATATTTAGTCACTATGAAAATTTGCTAATGGCAACTCTGATTTATAAGGGGTTTCAACTCACTCTGTGAAAGTGAAAGAAATTCTGTGAAAGAAACTACATGAAAGGAACTCACAGAGTTTTCACACTGAAGGTCATTTTAAAGGTTAGGCAACTTCTGTAAAGAATGATAAATACATTATTGATCTTGTCTTTAGGTAGGGAATGGGTAAAATGACCTTCCCATGTAATTTTTAGCTTTGTTAACCACAGTTTAAAGTGTCAGTTGTGAATACCCTGAGTATTTGTTGGAAAATGTTCTACTCTTAAATAATATTCAGTTCCTTGATGGATCAGCTGTAAATGAAGTAAAACATAATTCAGTGGGGTGACAGGAGTGTACAGTTCTTCTCATTTCCATATTTTGGGAGTCACTGCAAAGTTATGAAAACATCAAAACCAGTGTGTATAGAGCTTGTCAGCTGCCTCATAGTAACCACTCCCAGGAACTCTTCTGCAAGGTGGTTTACATGCTTTGAATCATAGAATCATAGATTCACTTTGGTTAGAAAAGACTCTTAAGACTCTCAAGTCCAACCATAAACTTTGAGAAACAAGTTAAGCCAAATGTCTTCATATTTTTCAAGAGTAAAAGTGTGCAAATGGACAAGCACTATGGAGCAGTTGATATTTTTTAAGTGCACAACCTCTTATCTCACAGTAATTTATTCATGTAGCCATGCCCTTGTGCTCAGTGGAGATACAAGGTAACGAATTCAAGACTCACACAGACTAAATAATTAATTTGACTTGTAATACCATCTATACTGAACTCTTTAACATGCACCTGGACACCTATCAGAGACTGCACAAAAATATACAGTAGAGGCAAGAAACAATTCTAAGAAGCCTGCACGTGGGTCACACCGTTACGAGGTCACAGGTTCACTTCCACCCCTGCACATTGCTACTGCACAGTTACTTGAAAACTTCTTCAAAAAAGGTATTTTACCTTTTCAAAAAAAAAAAAAATAGTGACAAAATACTTTCTACGTCTGAGAAAAGTAACTTTACAACAGGACCTGGTGGTCCTAGTGCGAAGTGCAGCCAGATTACATCTCAGGTATATTCCTGTAAAGCCACTCTTCTAGCCTATTTTTTTTTTTACTTTGCTAATTGCCTTCTTCCTTTGAACATTCTGCATTTCCATCTCTCTTGAATATTTTCAGATAATTTCTCTTAATTTCTCCAATACAGCCTTTTCCCAGTATAACTGGCTTCTTTAGTGACAAAAAATATTTTAGTACTTTTTGTTATATTTGTGTATTGAATGTATCAGATGGAATTTCATCTAATGACAGTGACAAACTTCAAATGAGATTCAAAAGCTTATCTCTTATGCTTACAGGCTAGTAATAATCACTCAGATCACAAAATTTACTCAAATTAAGTATCACAAAACCCCATAAAAATCTGAGGGACTCCTTGTTGGATATGATATCACACAGTTGGAGTACCATAAAAATATTAGAGTCACTCATATGATATATTGCTTTCTATAAAGTGAATATATATAGTACCTTAAAAAAAATCTGAGAAATTTAACAAGTGTGTTTTCCTATTTTGTTCAAAGGGCTGTTTGATTGCAAGGAAGACACCCTCAGAATGAGAAGGATTCGATACAGAACTGGTATTCTGCCTAGAAAGCAGCCAGGCTTTCATATGTAAATTTTTCGGTGTGTTTTGATTTTTACTTCTAAAAAGTGTATTGTTCTGTGTATAGAATGAATATTTTGGGAACAGTTGCATAAGGTTGAATTTGCCCTTGGTGAATTATTCTTTGGTTGCCTGAAATACTATTGCTTCATTTTATTTCTTCTGAAATGACAGATTCATAAATGCCCAAAGGCCTTTATGCATTAACTAGTTAATATGAGATGTCACCATGATTAATGAATGAGTTTTTTTTTTAAAAAGCAATACTTTCATTACCGGTTTTCATGGCAGGAGCCTGACGTGACAGTACTAAAAGTTGCATAAGAAGAGGAAGAGAAAACTTCAAAATTTTGTAGGATTAAGGCAAACCTGAAAAAACCCAGAAATCATAGAGAAAAATGCCAACATAGTTGGTTACAATGTGAGATATGCTTGGGTTTATTCTAGTATGTTAAAGAGTCATTTTTGACACTAGACTAAAAAAAAAAATTGACAAAAGTTATTGGAGTTTTTGTGGACAGATGAACTGGAAAACAAGGGAAAAATGCACTTTCAGCTAGAATTATCAGCCAGAGTTATTTAAAGATGAACAGGGGAAACAAGAAAGCAAGTATCCATGGAGGATACTGTGCTGGAAGATGCTAATGGCTGACATCAGAGGAGTCTTGGACCTAAGTCTCAGATGCAAAAAGCAGGCTACAAGCTAAAACCTTTTCAAACTCAGAAAAAGCAGCCAGCCCGCCCTGTAGTTAGAAGCAGATGTGGAAAAGAGGGCTGGCTGTGAAAGACAATATACCTACAAAAAAAGTAGTTAAACCAGAGCTAGTAAAAAGAGCTTCAACAATTTCAAGCACAGGAACTGTGGCTTTATATTATTGGAGGCAGAAAGCCGGTAAAAGAGAAGCTATCACTATGGGCAGAGGTAGATTTAATGGAGGAGAACAGTCAGACATGTCTGGTCTCCCCCCTGTATCAGGATGAGGTTGTGCAGCAGCTCTGCTTTGCATGATGGGTAGAAGCTGGGCTTCCACTCGTCTGCCATGATCCTCTTTACACATGCAGCCCACATCAGATACAGAGAGACCACAAAGAGTAACTACATTCTGATTTCTGTCTTCTCAGCATCCATTATAAGTTGCTTCATGACAGATTCTAGTTTAGGTCCAACCGCTGAGGCAATGTAGAGGGACAGAAGATGGGACTGACAGTCTTTTCTTGAACTGTTCACTAAAAGATTCTGCCTCATGCTCTGTATCATTTGGAAGCAAAGGTAATGTCACCCTTGCAAAGTCACCCTGGTGAAGAAGAACAAGAAAGAGAATGATGAGTTACATGAGAATAATGGTCAGAATTTATAGCAATAAATTTTGGAAAGTCTATAACCCCAGGTCTCTCCTCCTCTTGGGTTACCCAATTCTACAAAAATTGGTGGTACTCTGTTCCCTTTGAGACACCAAATCAGGCTGAAATCAGCCATCAGTTCTGACATGTTCTTGACAAGAGGACAGGCATCTCAGAGGGGTTGCTTCTGTAGGAGACTACAAGAGCAAACTCTACAGTGGTCACTTTGGGTGTGAGAATAATCCAGACAATTCAGCTTCTTTTCCAGCAGTAAGAGATTAATGGAGATGTTCAGGTTTCCTGAAAGGAAGGAAACTATCTATTACTTCCAAGAAATACCCTCAATTAATGTCAACCAAAAACCTTTTTTTTTTTTTTTTGGGACAGAAGCTGCTTTTTCTTGCTTTCTTTCCTTTGAGGTGTCATTGCTATATGCTACACTGGTTCTCCCTTCATTTCTCACTGTAACTTTCCCTATTTGGGACCTGCTACTGCAGCCTGTGCTTTCCCTCCCTCTGTCAGTGTCCTCTCCTACTCCTCAACATTTTTGAACCCATGTGACACCTACTTCAGTGGCACATCATCACTACAGAGGTATCACTTTGCTAATGGCAGAGAATAAAAAAGTGCCTTATTATCATGGGAAAAGCCATCACTTCTCTAGCTCTGTGCTAGAAAATTTTGTGGGAGGGAAAAGCAGCAGCTTCTGCAATGCTCAATTTTCCTCAGCGCACCACTGTCTCCCCTTGGGACCACATGAAAAGAAAATTAAAGAGAAGACATTCAGCATGACTCTGGGATGTTTACTCTTTTCAGCAGTGATTTGCATAGAAAAAGCATTACCAAAAAGTTAATGACACTTTGACTTTGACATTGAAATTACTTTATTTCAACTATGTAATACAAGATTTCCTAGAAATGGGGAATGATGCTTTTTAAAATGGCCCAGACCTTTTCATGATTTCCAAGGCATTACAAATCATTCCTGTTCAAAATGAAAACAAGTTTCCAAATGTCAGAATTTGCGACAAAAAAGAAATTCAGTTAAATTGAGCTTTTATGGATATCCTTTCCCATGACAGCTTAAAAAATGCAGTTTTATCTGGTGTGTTGGTTCAGGGAAACGATAAAGAGGTTTCCCCATTTGATAGTTTTGTCCACAAAGAACATATACTCTGTCTTCCTTTTCAGGTAAAAATTAAAGTTTCAAAAATGGCTCCAGACCAATAGTTAAAAAAAAATGCATGCTATGTACATGCCGCTTAGTCATCTAAATCAGAAAAAGATCAAAAATAAATCTGATTGTAATGATTACTGAAATTAAAGACCAACAGAGACTGAGGTGAATGAATTGCCACCTTTCTGCAGAAATAAACTCCCTGGAAAACATAATTAGCAATCACTCTGTAAGAGTGCTTGTTCGTCCACCTGCATAATGTATTTATGGCAGTTTTTAAAATATAAAGTCCCAATTTGTACCTGTACTGCCTGAGTGCATGATTAAGTTTTTTTCCTTGTGTGTGAGTGGGAAGGCAGCAAAGGAACTAAAATGAGTACTTTGTACGCCATTTTTAAATTCAGGTGTTTGTAGACGTGGTTCTGCTTAGAAAGGTCAGCTTAAATCCCTTGTTATGTGGGTTTTAACTTGTGCCCATGAAAGAGGTACTTTAACTCCTTTCTTACACAGGCAACAGTGGAAGTTTGTCCAACAGATCATTGGTGCTGCCTGCTGTGATAAGGCACCACTGACTTCAGGTTCCTGACCCAGGCTGCAGTTAGGTTCTTTCTTTGCTTTTTAACACCCACAGCAGTGGGAGTGCCAGAACATGCCATAGGTGGAGTAGGAAAACCACTTTCCTTATGTGGGTGTATCAGTAGCCCCAGGGGCTGGCCACAACACAGCAGAGCAGCACTGGGCTGTGTGTACACAGGTAAGGTAATACAGCAGCTTTATGGATACAGAGCAGACACCAGATTCGGTGCTCTCCCAATGGCCTCTTCTTCCATCCATGGCAACATGGTTAACAGGAAGGACTGGAAAATAAAATGAGTAAATTTTATTTTTTCTTTGATGGGAAATGATTGAAAAAGCAGTTTTATGGGGAGGCTTGTAATGAGGAAGACTGATTTTATTTGAGGCATCAATCACGAAATTCTGTGGTTTATAAGGTAAGATGCTGCTGTGCCGAAGAAATCTGTGTGTGCCAAGAGCTGCACCCCTGGCACTGCAGCCAAGAGCCCTATTAAATGCAATTTTTTTGTCTTTGTGTCTTTGACATAAAGCAGGAGTAAAGCTCCTGCTTTAGGTCAAACCCACAAGGACAAAAACACTCCTGCTTTAGAGGTTATATTGGTTATACTGACTTGCCCATCAGCATGATGGTCTGCCCCTTCACCATTTGGAAAGGTGCTGTAAGGGCCCAGAGGGCACCCATCTCTTACTGGGGTTTGGCCGCCAAGGCAGCAACCCCTCACGGTGTTAAGAGGGTCTGTACCTTTATGCAAATATATATACTTATTTCTGCCCTTTAAATAACTGGATAGCATGCCTTGCTCTGCAGTGGAGCAGTAACTACACTGACCATTAAGTAATGTTAACCTTCAGAAGGCTTGAAGACTTAGGAGTATGAAAGAACATGAAAGATAATCAAGGCAGGCTTGGAGCAATAGCCAGAGACACAGTCACACTTATAATGAAAAACATGATGCTGCTTTACTGAAGAGGATTGTATTCCTATCTTCACCTCAGTGAACAGTCTTGTCCCAGTGAAGGACAAGCCAAGGGACCACAGAAATAGCTCTGGCAACTTGCCATGGTCTAATTCTCAAAAAAACTTGGGTATAGGTGTAACTCACCTGGGGGTTGGCCTGTGGTGTTGCCTTCACTGCAGATCTATTTTGTTCATTACTTATATTTTTATACACTGAGAGAAAAAAATCTTACTAAAGTCAATCCTGTTGTTCAGCCACATCTTCTCTAATACACGTGTCCATCCTAATGAGTAGACATCAATTATTTCTGTTTCTTTCCCATAAGAGAGCACCCAGTGTTTGAAATCATGCTTCTTTTCCCAGTGGTTGTCATCCTCATTTAGTCTAGAGTAGCTGAAAAATAAGTAGTCAAATCCCACTTCCTTCCTTTGTAGAATTGCAGTAATAACCTAGAATTACAGTTCAACATCCATTCTTTTTCAGCAGATGGCTTTCAGCAAATAAATACACTCAACTTGCCATGCTTTGTGTCCTGAAGTACAAAAGCAATCCACAGCAAATCAGGATTTTAGGAGTTTTCATTTTCTCATTGTGATCTATATTTTGTTCATGAACCATAATATGAGCTGAGATGTGAATTCTCATTTATTCAAATTTACACTAAGTTTTCTCATATCAGGTGCAGAAGTAGGGGGTAGAAGCAAAACAGAATGTGAATGGGCCAACCTTAGTCCCAGTTTTCATAGCACCTGCTCTCATGTTTTATAATATGTTAAGAAACAATAATCAGCTTCTCTCTATCTCACCCCACTTTATTCTAAGGGTCTGTCCACCTTTTAGAAATATAAAAATGTTTTAGGATTTTTTAGGGGTACAAGATAATCCAAATGCCTCCAAAACACACACAAATGAGCTGAGGAAGGAAATATTTTCTTAAGTCCACTGCATGAGATACTAATATGTCAAGACCAGACCAATCCAAAAAAAATCACTCAAGATCATATAGTAGTACTGGTAGGATCTGTAGGGCATCAGCTAAAAGCACAATGTAATTCAGTGACTGGCAGCTGAAAGGGAAGTTTGGAAAACTCAAGGCAGAAATGAGGATTTGAGATTTTCAAGTGAGGGTAATTACCTACTAAAACAAACCAGCGTGGGACTAGAAATTCTCCATCTCCCAGGTGGGTTCTGGTTCTGGTCTCTTTACATTGTAAAATTGTCCAGGTACTTCCTTCTTTACAAATGAGTCTCCAAAGACTATTCTATCATAGCTGCCTACCACCACAGTGCCATGGGGGACTTATCCTTAAGAAGTCTGATAAAATCTAAATTCACATTCATACGTCCGCATGTTTACCCAGATTGCAATAAATTCCCAAACCTTCTGCACATCTGCTTCCCTCATCACCATCCCCAGGCTCTCTTCCACTTCCTAGGACCACCTACAAAATCACTTACACTCTCGTTAGTCTGTTGTGAACACCCACTTGTTTGGCAAAATATGAAAACAGTTTTTTGCTTTGACAGTCATTTCTTTTCTCTCTCAGACCTGCTTCATTCAACCATACACTTGTCCCAGCTGAGCAGATGTATGGTCTTCCCTCCTCCACTCCACTTTTGCCCTTTCTGTCTCATTATCTTCTCTATGTTTTTTTTTATTTCAAAAGTTCTACCTCCAGGGAGTCTATGATACAACTTTGAGAACTACAGGAGATGTCCCTTAATTTCCAGAAAAAGGTCTTGCTGTAAGACAGAGAAACTGTGAACATAGAAAATCCTTTTATTTGATGGTAATGTGAATAACTCTCTAGGGTTTAATCATTCCCTTTAAATGTCTACCAGCGCTTTCCCAGAGCTAAAGAAGATTGTGGATACAGCATTAGTACATGAGAAAACACATTATGTGAAATTCTGTAGTGTGTCAGCAAAACTTCCTGGTAATGAGGTAACGAGTATTGAAATTTGGAGTGACTTAAAAAAAAAAAAAAGTTGGATTGTACTCTGTACCTGATTTTACTTCATTTTTAATTGACTATGTGTCAATTTTTGTGTCACTATTTTTGTCCTTCAATATCCCAATATTTTCTCATTTAGCTGTATCTTATAACAATTTTACTTTTATTGGATATAGATTTTCAGCATGCTATACATCATATGAATGATGACCTTACCACACAGGGTTTGTTCTGCAGCTTCAGAGGTGTAGAGTTCATCAAGCTGGGCACAAGCAGAAAGAAAGTGTCAGGCTCCTACGAGGCTCTGAGCTTCAGACATGTTCCTTCTTCATAACGCTTCCCACTTTTGTCTGGAAAGAGTAAAATGATCAGTTACTGCTCCTCTCCACCCAAAGTATTTCTAGAGAAGAGGGACATTCTTCTAAACTGCAAGTTAAGACGGCAGGAACTCAACCTGTGCAGCGAGGATGGAGAGAGAGAGCATGTTTGGGAGAAGAGACCCAAGTCTCTCTGTCAGTTGTTTGGGTTTCAGTACCTCAAAGCTCTATGAACATTTTCTGAGACAGCAGTTCAGTCTCCAGTGTGTTAGCTGCAAAAGTCAGGAAGTCATCCTTAATCTGCAGACCTTTAAGTTTTGAATTTCAAAGCTACAAGGAGCCATATTTCTGGTTTTACTTGCTACAGTTCTGCAGACCTGCTTTACAGAAGTTTGCAGAAGTTAACATTGATTAATGAGATGAGGCAGTAGTCAATGAAAGCAACAAATGGGTGGACTCAGGAGGACTGACTCTTGAGAACCAATTAATGTGTGGACATGCCATCTGGGCCGGCGGCATGCAGGGTACTTCACTACCTGCTGCCTCTGCTGGCACTGCACCAAGAAGAATCAGAGCATCTGTCAGTGCCCAGGATCTGTAACAGAAAGCTGCAGTGCAGAGAGCTTCAAAACAAGCCTTGAACATGAAAACTCCCTGGTAAATCCCTAGAAGAAAAATCCTAGAGACAGTGTAGAAATAACTGTATTAAAACTAGAATGTGGAATTGTTTCCTATGCAAAATAAAAATCTCACAAGTTTTTTGTCTGTTTCTCCTCTTCAATTGTAGATTCTTCTCTCTAAATTTCTTTTGATTGTTTTAATTGACGTCAAAATCATATGTTATCCCTGTGAATATCTTCAAGTAAAACTTCAGATTTTTACCTTTCCCTCTCATCTTCCCCATTTCATTTTAATAAGGTCAAGATTCTTTCCAAATTGGTGCTGAATCAGTTAGGAAAAAAATATAGTATGAACAGGCTACATTCCATTTAACTGTTTGTCATTGGTCTCTAAGGACTTGCCTATTGAAAAACAAACTTTCTAGAGCATTGCTGGTTATTTAGCCAAAGCACAGGGAGGGAGATTGCTATTCTGCTTCCCTTTCTTCCTGAAAGACACAAAGCCTAGATACAAGGTACTGGCAGGAATTGACACCATCACTCTTAGAAGGCGAAAATTGACTTCTAAAAATCTACTTCTAAAACCTCACTGTGAATCACATAGAAGCAGCAAGCTAACAAGGGCAACCTTGTGGTCTTGTACCTATCAGAAACCACTGCTTTGTTCAGTAGGTAGGTTTTTGTGGGATGGGAAGTGTAAAATAAGGAATCATTGTCAAAAATTAGGATTTTAGTGCTTAATCACTGTAATCTACATTTCAGGAGAGATAATTTGACTTTCACTTGAAGTCAGCTGTATTGCAAAAAGGCAGACAATTCAGAACTCTGTGAATAAATTAGAAAGAAAATGAACCAAATTACCGTGTTTGCTCTTCTTTCCCCCGTGCTCCATCACTCTGACCTTGCTTTCTGAAGTATCAGACTTAACATCAGTTCATGAACATAAACTTTGAACAAAAGGCAACTCGGCCCTGACTCTGAGTCAGTGACCAGCCACAGCTGGAGCCTATTGCTACATCTGAGATGAATGAACAAAGTGCTTTGAAGAGTTTTTCTGCAGGTTCTGCATGAGCTTTCCTCAGGGCCTGATTCAAATTATTGTGTCCTCCTAAATTTGTGGAAAATATTCTCTCAGTTATGATAGGCATTTGATTGGGTTATCAATGAAGAAGAATGGCTATATGTTTGGATTAAAGATCTAATTAGTCTCTGCAATATTTGTTTCAAGGAATGAATCACAGAAAATACAGCTTTCAGCAGAGGTGTTTATGTCTGTCGTATGCATCAGCAGGCTTGATCATAGTGGAACTTTAATGAGGTATTTGTGTAGAGCAGCTGAAGTTCTCTAATTACAGACTTTTCTAGGAGCACCTTTTTTTCCCAGTGGGACCTGGCCTATTTTCAGAGTAGTCTGGCTGGAAAGAAAGGATTAGTTTACCTGTCTCTGTTACTGAAAACTAACATGACTGAAGGCAGTGCCCCTTTGTACTTACTGAGAAAATTGTCTCCAATTAGACATTAAGCTCAACTTGATGCTTTAGTTGTTGGGCATCCTGAATGTGTTTAATTGAAGTTCAGCTATAAGAAGAGATGCAGCTGACAGAAATTTTTGTGCTCATAGAAATTTTTGAAAAAAATTTAAAATTAAACTTCTGTTATTCTTGGGCAAGAAAGCTTTTAAGTTTTATCTGAGTAGATTATGTCATTCCATGTCTTCACAAATAAAGATGACATCATAGGGATGAAGACACCATAATGATGCAACTTTCTGGCTTATACACAAAATGTTGACCATCTTATAAGCCACTAATTTTCCTGAGAATACCGTAACTATTCAGGTACTCACAAGAGAAGTTCTTGAAGAGAGAGCTGAGTGTGGAGTTAAGTAGCTGAACTCTGATTTGTACATTTTTGAGATGTCCTAAAATAGCCTTCAAAATGGTCATCAACCCAAAAAGAGTTGCTTGCAAGAGGGAATGGTAGACCAAGAGATGTGCGCAAGTTCAGTTTTAATGAATGCTGAGTCCTTTCTGTGTCCATTCTTCCATCAAGGTGTTGGCTTTACTCTGGCAAGTCTGGGAACCTCTTTAAAGAAGAAGAGAGATCTCACTGCTTCATTTTATCTAGTGCCTAAGCTTTTTTATCCAAGAGGGACTCCATCACTGTCCATGTTTCCAAGGAAAGGTGTCTCAGCCAGACTCCAGCAAGGACTCTATTCTATGTGTGTCTGACCAAGTCTTTCTGGAAACAAGTGAAAAAAATCCCAATGTTACAGTGCTCTGTTGGGCAAATATATTGTCTTAGAATAAGCCAGGGAAGACTGGGGAAGCCTCATAGCTGTATTAACTTCAAAAAATCCATCCAAACAAATCAAGTCTACTCCTCAGAAACTTCCCAGTTCTCCTCTCCCTTTAAGTAGTTTCAGGTTGTTTTGAATGAGTGGGTGGATTGTGGAGGTGCATCGTGCATCCTCCATCCTCCATCCTCCATCCTCCATCCTCCATCCTCCATCCTCCATCCTCCATCCTCCATCCTCCATCCTCCATCCTCCATCCTCCCTCCTCCTCCTCTTCCTCCTTAGGCCTGCTCTGTGATCTCAGGAGCTCCTAAAAAGCCTTGACCAAACCAGCTGAGTGGTGAAGTGCCTCTTTACCACACTAGCTGGGTGGTGAAGCATCCCAGCTGTATCAGGAGCTCTTGTATGATAAAAGTGGGAATAACATTGACCGTAAAGGAACATCTGCTGCATGACCAAGATGGGGAACAAAGGATAATCAGTCGTCCCCTTACAGCCTTCCCTACCTGAATTGTAGCCCAAATGGAATTATACCATTTTGGAAACAGATTCCAAATCTTTTGTAAACTCCAGTAATTACCAGCTTGAGGGTAGAGACTTTATAGATGACTAAAACCAATCATCTTGAGACCCTACAAACAGCTGTCCTAAGTGAGGCCCTTTGAGCTCTCCTAGACCACAGGCTGCACCAGCACCTCCCCCTGAGTGAGATGCCTCCTGGAGCTCCCAAACCCTGAACCTTGAGATATTTAAAAGACCATTGCTGATGACAATGCTTAGGCTGACACCCCACAGACATGTTCCTCGAGGTGCAACCCCTGCCTGTGGAGAAACACAAAGAAATTTAACATATGTGACAGTACTCAAAGGGAATTTTTCATAGGTACCTTTACACACAGATACAGATGTGTACATCTCTTTACCTGTGTGTGTGTGAATTGGTTATGGTATGAGTGGTATTATAGTAACTCTACAATTACATCACTGCTATAATTGTAGTAAATTCCATTTTAACATTTTTTTAAATGTTAAATTAGTCAATTATTAAGTGCTACTAAACCCTTTTGCACCTTTATTTTATTTACCTGTATCCTTTGCCCCCTTACCCCTTTGCATCCCTGGTCCCCAGTTAAATAATTCTAAATTGATTCTAACCCAGTTTTTCTATGCATGCCTTATCTATGTAGTAAGTAATGGAGTGAACCTTATCACTGAACTCTGTTAAGGTCATACTTTCATAAATTCCTATTAAAACCTACTTTTTGCCAATCACACTGATGGTGATTCTTAAAGTGGCCAAAACCACTCATTTCCAACACAGGTCAAAGTAATATTTTAAGTCAGTGAAATTTACATCCAGTGTTGCCACTTTGAATTAGAAGAGAATCAGGGAAACCACTTTACATTGAAAACCTTTTTATAATCAATAATCTATTGAACTCATGATTATCATTCATCCAAAGCCATGTTGACTGGTGTAATAGTAAAAAGACATGGAATTCCTAGTATTGGCATAGGTTGCACAACAATGATAAAAACCCCTAAGTACCAATTGCTATTAAAAAAAAAGCAAACTTGATCAGAAAATTATGTTAATAGTAATGAAATCAGAGAAGTTGGAGTCAACTATGGTGTTTCAATCAGTCTGCAAAGCAATAAAGCATTAGATAACGAGTACGTTATTTCTGATCCACCGAAGGAAAGCTGATATCTGCCTAATTATTAAATTGACAGACATGTCTTCATAAACAGCAGTATACTATTACAAAGGGCTCTTAACTGATGTGGAAAGAATAGTAATATCCTATTTTGTAGCCAGAAGCTGTTTAGTTAAGGAAAGAAATTCCCTATGTACTGGCTTTCAATATTCTGCTAAGGAGACCTAGAAATATCCATCTCTTCCTGACAAGCAATAGTATAGAGAAAAATAATCACTGCCAAAGAAATCAGAAAACACTCTCTGCTAGACTTGATAGAGAACCAAATTCTAAAAGCAAGAGATTTCATTTGAAAATGCTCACTCCTCAGTGGACTTTGCACTGTAAAAAGCAGCAATTGCGATGTCCCAAGCATTTATTTTCAGCTCATATGGAGTACTAAGTGATCTCAGAGATAACCAGGAACAACATATGCACTGATTTAATATGAAATATTTTAATTGTTCCCAGAAGAGGAGTAGGATGCCAATGTCACAGACTTATTAAATATAGCCTTTACATTGAACAGGAGTACATTTATTCTTAGATAAAGTAAGAGCTGCATGGCAGATTACCAAATTGGGAAGAGCAGTTCGGCTCATATATGGCTACATTGCCATGTCCTATGTAAGTTCACACCCAGCTTTCCTCGTAGCCAGCACCTCCTCCAACATTCATTATGTCTTATTACATGTTTGTCACTTCTCTGTTCACTTAGTCAGTCCCAGCAGGGGAAATATTTGCAGTAGAGTGTTTTCTGTAACAATCCAACTGGTGTTTAGAGTCCACAGACCACTTTTTCCCTTTGCTGTGGAGAGTTCAGTTGTGTGCGGGTGGAATTCATCTTACCCAAATATAGTCCACAGAAAGAAATAATCACTGCTGGGCAAGATTTGTCTATTCTATTTTAGGCATTGACCTCAGGATGCGATTTCTGTCATCAAGCACCTATTTCTCTTCACTGACAGTGCAGTGAGGCTGTCATGACTCACTCAGATGTAGGAGTCTGCAGCTGGTCTGATGAATTCTGCCTGGAGCCTCTTGAAGGTAAGGGCAAGACCTTGGACTGGAGGTAAACTCTTACGAAAAGCAAACGTAAAAATCAAATGTGCGTAGCAGGCCGTACTGCTGAGGAGATAAACTGCATCAGGACTGAGGCACACACTTACCTGCTACTGGTGGGTTTTAGAACATCCCCAATACAAAATGTTCTATGATTCAGAAATACCTGAGCTTGTTACTGCTACATTTAATCTTGTTCTGGTGTATGTTTTTGTCTGAGTTAGGGTTACACATTGCTAAGTGGAAAGCTTGATGCTTCAGTGATTAACAAGGACTTGTTTAAATTTGATAGCTTTTGATAAAGACAAAATTCATTAATTTAAAAGGCAACAGCTATTCCTAAATAACAGCTTATGTAGATAAGAGATAGAGGGGAGAGCACATCATTGAACCTCAGCAACATAGTAATTGGACACTTTACCTACCTGGTAAATTTATCTCTTTGGGACTTGTTTCAGCATCTCATTTGTAATGATCTATATCAATGTTTCTGAAGAAAACTTTTTTTTTTAATATTGGAGAACAAATAACTACACATTTCAGTCTATTTATCAAATTATTATACTAAAATGCATTCATGCAACTATTCTAATGTAGGTATTTGGTTTTGGTTTGGTTTTTTGGGGGAGGGGGGAGGTTTTGGGTTTGTGGTTTTTTATTCTTTTGGATAAAAAATCTTTTCACTTCCATTCTATTTAACTACAATGTCTTTTATGTCTGTCAGTTTTTCCCAAATGCTTTTATATAGACTGTGACATTCTCAGCACTTGTCAAGGATGTCACCAGTGCCAGCAACCAGAGCTGACTGTAGACCATACAAATGAGAAGTTTCTTCCACAGGTAACTAAAAAAGTATCTCGGTAATCCAACAACAGATTAGAAACTCAGGATACTCTTGGGCAGGAAAAGACTTTAGGACTAATACCCGAATCCAAAGAGTAATGAAAAGTCTAGCATTCCTAAGGGGGAAAAAATGCATGAGCTCTACATTCTTTGTTGAATAGAGATGGGTATAACCCGGAATGGTAACACATCCAATCTACATCACAACTACACAGGATAGGAAACATTTCATACAAATCAGGAATCATATTCTATCATTAAAATCTGACTTCTGAGAACATGCAAGAGTTTCTTAAAGAAAAAAGTTGGAAATCTTTGTGTGGACACTGTGCACCTTTGCTTTATTCCAAGACACAAAGCTGCCATGTTTTGGAAAGCAGAAGCTAGAATCGAAGAGCCAGCTTCCTCTTCCTCCAAAACTTCAGTACCAGCTCTATGAAACCTGAGGTATGGCACAGTGTAAAGTGTAAAGGTGAAATCTGAAATCAAACACTGAAAAGTATTAAAAGTTGTTTTGAATAGTTGGGTGAATAGTTTAAAAGTTTGTACCATTTCACACATGGATACCAACTGATGGTCCAGCACTATTAGACAAAAAAGCTAGTTTATCTCTTCTTATTTTAATCCTAGCATTTTTTTTCCAACTGTACAATATGAGCAGCACTCTTTAAAATCAGCAAGCATTATTCCTGCCTTGTAGTTGAAGAATTTGGCCTCATTTTTAAGGGTCTTTCTAAAGGCTTCTTCAACTGAAGAAACAGGCCATTTTCCTCGCAGTGGAGATATCTGACAAAGCCAATATTTTCTTTGCCATAGCTACAATACAGTTTGTATGATTTTTTTTTCTTTTTGGCAGAGATTCAACCTTAATTTCTGTAATTAAAAGTTTGATGAAAGCATGGCACTCCAATTTAATTCCTGAAACCTTAAGATTGTTACAGCTACTTTTTCCAAAAGGGACTATATTCTCAAAAATAGTGGGGAAAATCTGCAATCAATTAATATAATTTTCAGAGTTTTGAGTAAAACTCTGGAGTTCATTTGCAGGCTCCATTGCATTGAGTGCCCATTGTACAAGGATGATCATGATAGTGCATTCAGGTATGTTCACTCAGTTATAGATGTAGGTAATTGAGGTTTCTTCAACAGTAATGAATATTGGAGTTTAATAGCTTAAGATATTTTGTTTCATGGGACTTTCATGGGACTTTGATACTCTTATTAACAGTCAAAAATTTGTCACTTGACTACTAGGAAGCAGTGAGTAAATAGGGTAAAAAGAGATGTAATATAGAACAAATATATGAGCTTGTTTAAATACATGTGCAATTGTGTTCATGTACTTTACAAGCAAAGTGTCATTACTTTAAAGCCACCCACTTGCTCTCCTGTCTCTGTGGTGTGTTTTCCAAACTGAAGTCTTCAGCATACATGACCATCTGGAAATTATATTTCCTGTGAAACTCCTTCCCTTTATTCCATGCTTTACTGGTAGTTATCAGATTCCTGCTTACTTTGTGTTTTAGGAAAAAAAGAAGATATGAGAGAGGAGAAGGGATAAGAGAGGACAAAGGTGAAAGAAGAAAGAAGCAAAAAGGAAAAAGAAGAAAGAAAAAGGAAAAAAATAGTTTCATGAATAATTATTAACATTTGAATGTAGCTGCATTCTCATCTTTTTCGGGGAAAAAAATACAATTATATACATGACTACATGACAATCCAAGGCATGGGGTTGGATATTGATGTCGCAGTATTTTCCCTTAGAAAGTTGAATTGAATGAATTCAGCACAATGTAATATTGCAACGTTCACTCCTAGTCATCTTTCATATTTTCCCTTAGCTGAAAAGAGAAAATTATTCTGTAGGCCTGAATCCAAATAGAAGACAAATATATTTATTGCACTTGCTTTATAGATGTACAGGTAAATTACTTTGAATGCCTGTGTAACAGAAAGCGATCTGTTTAAATGGAAAAGCTTTTGTGTTTTTCTGTGAGATACATGAAAATGTATCACTGAACACCTAACTATGCTGAAGTAAGATATTTGAAGCACACTAACATGCCACATCTCCTGAATGGATGGTGTTCTTTTTATACATTTGCAAGCATTCAATATTTCACGGGTACGTGAAGTCCTAATTCATGTGGGTTTTTTTAATAACACTTCCCAAAAAACAGCATCTTTTAAAGATGCTTTTAACCACAAGTTAAGCCTTATTGACAAAAGCAGAAAGCAACTATGTGTTTTCTTCAAGAGCTAAGTTGTAAGTCTCCAATGCTCCAAAACTGAAACATCTGTAATCACGATCTGACCCACTGACTCAATGAATTAATTCACAGTGGGCAGTACAGCAGACCAGAGCGTTCAGCCCAGCACTCGAAGAATGTCTACAGCTTCAGCAGCCACCACCCCATCAGCAAAGGCTCGTACCAAGGCAACTGCCATGTCAAGAAGCAGCGTTATTTACTCCAATACAGTGCAATTCTAACACAGCTCTGTTGCTTTCAGGACTCAAAATACTATATTTGTATGCTAGTTTACTTCAAACTCACTTGTACATCACAGTGGTTATTGTAGACATATTCTTTGGGGTTTAGAAACCACAGCCAAATAAGTATCAACGTTTGCACAAACACTTAGATACGTAAATGCACTTTAAAATCCAGCTCTGAGACTTTTGCCAGTGGCTCACGTCAGCTGTTCCAGCTCCGTGCCAGCAGAAGTGTTAACTAGCTCCTCTGGGTGTGTGTATCAGCTGCTTTGAGGTCAGAGTGGTGTCACCCCCAGGAGACATCCAGAACAGTGCAGATTGTGTGCCAGCCTTCTTTCCCAGGCAAAAATCAATGCGAGTGATAATACATTTCATTAATAAGGTTAGTGCCCAGAGACTTCATTCAAAATAAAATCATTAGAAATTATATTGATTTCCTTCTGGAAGAGAATAAGCCTGAGAAAGAGCTTCCAAAACCTACACTGCAACATGCTTTTCTACCATATTCAAGAGGTTAATACAAATAAGATTGGCTATTACAGTGTCTGTGTCAAAAGGTGATAGACCTTGAAATAGCTCTTATCTGATGAAAGACAGGAACGGGTTTTTTTTTGTTTTCAGTAATTCTGGGAAAATGACCTCTACACTGTAGATTTAAACAGACTAAGAGCTAGCAGGGCAACAAAACCAAATCTAGATAAATATTGGAATGCATTTCTATTTTTGAAGCTACCCCAGTGAAAAATTACTTGGGTTTTATGGTCAGACTTGTTTTAAGAGGTATGTTTTTGACACATTTTTGAGGACTGGTTTGAGTAACAATGTAGAAAGGGAGAAATTAGCAATAACAAGCAGTAAGGTTTCTAATGAATTATGTAAGGGAAGTGGTAGCTGTCTTTGCATTGAAAAGAGTGCAAATTGTTTAACAATTTCTCCTTCAAGAAACAAATATAGAGTGAAACAGGAATGACAATGATCACTGTGAAATTGCACTTCTAAATACTTTTAATCTATGATGTCATGAAAATATTATTTTGCTAGTTCAACTTAGTCAGGAGGAATGTGAGATAGTTACTGGATTATGTAGAGGTAAAATGGCCAAAAGGTAGTTAATTTGCTTCTTTGGCAAATATGCAGACAGAAACAGGGGAATATTCAATGAATTTTGTCTTCAAACAAGGAGAAAAGGACTCGGTGCATCACCCTGTGAGACTAGAAAGCTAATGCACAACTGATTGGTAGTCTATTTTGTTTTTTCTTCCCTGTAATCAAATGACTACAACAATCAACCTTAGCAACAAAAAGGAGGGAACTTAAGCTCGAATAAGAGAAAAAAATAATAATTAAAAAAAACCAGGAAACACTTAGATAAATTCAAGTTGTCTCTGTAACCTGGGATTGCAAGAGATGACCTCCAGAATATATTTTTTAACCTAAATTATACTACACTTCTCTGAATGGCATTTCATGGCTCAGGCTGACCTGGTGGAACTCACTGACAGATATCGAAAACTGAGTGGTACAATCTCAGGCAGTTCACAAGTATTACTTTTGAGAATTATAAGGGACAGGTGAAAACAGAGACCTTTGGAAAGAGGATGTGGCATACCCATTTTTTAAAAAATGAATGGAGGAAGGTAGAATGTCAGAATGTTAGCCTAGTCACCTAACACCAACACTCTAAATACTGTAACAAAAAAACTGTTTTGCAAGCCCCTAAAAAGTCAGCAACAACAACGTGAATTTCAGAAAGCCAGCTGATGTCAAATAATGCATTTTATGCTACAATCGGTCCAAAACACTTAAAGGAAATAGATATTATATGCTGTATTTTTACTTAAAACACCACAAAAAGCCTACTAATCTGACTTTTTTTTTAAACCAGATAGAAGAGTATCTTGTAAATGAGGGGATCTCAGGCTTGATTTCCTAAGTTACTACTGCCAGTAGCAGCAAAAAGTCCCTGACTGCTCTCCTGAGCAGCATTTGGGTAAATAGGAGGCCTTTTGCAGTCTAACAGTAAGGGTTTTAAAGTAGCTTGAATACTCTCCTAGAGGTGTTTTCTAAATGACTGCCCTAGCTGAAATTGTTATAAGCTATATACAATTGCCTGAAAACCTAATGCCAAAAGCTATCAGTGTTCACTGTCAAACTAGAAGGATGTCCTGTGGCTTCCTGCAAAAATCCATCTTGTTTCTGGCATTTCTCTGTATTTCCATTAATGACTCATACAAGAGCAGGGAGTGCTTCTTACGAAATTTGTATATAATCTGAAGTTCAATGTGAGTTGTGAGCTCTCTGAGTGTAGAATTAAAAGGAAAGAAATATCTTCATCAGCTGGAGGAGCAGTCTAAAACAAATAGAATGCAATTCAGCAAGGACAAGTGAAAAGGACTAATCAGCTGCACAAATAGATGATGGAAAACCACTGGGTTAAATTAAGTTTTGGAGGAAAGTTTCAGACCTGTAAACTCTTCAGTTTGCAGTGTCTCACAGCTGCCTTGTATCTAGCTACCTCCTTCCAGCAAGTAGGAGCAGGTGGGTTTTATGCAAGATGAGAAGCAATCCTCACCTTCCCTCCAGCTCTGGCATGGACTCAGCAGTAATCCAGCCTCTTATCTGGAATACGATAATTAGAGAAAAGATAGGAGCAATTGGCATAGCAATCAGAGAGTGACAAGGATAATCAGAGCCCAGGGAAACATGGCTTGTCAGGGGCAGATGAAAGAAATGCAGTTGTTTAGATTAGAGAAGACTGGGAAAAAAACAATCTTGGGATATATAAAAGGATCTTGCAATTACTTTGAGAGCATTTCCTGTGGAGGGATGTATCTTCCAGGACTAGGTAGCACCTTGTTTCTGGTAAGCAAAGCAGGTATTCCCCTAATATAATCCTAATTTTAGGTACTGAGTGGATCCATTCTCCACACCCTAAATGCCTAAGAGGTGTTTCTCATTAAGGTTCACGTTGAAAGGTGATGTACAAACAGTTACGAAATGCAAGTGTGCATGCTCAGTTATAGACAAGTAAGCAAAGAGGTTGGTGAAAAGCACATTTTTCCAGTGGAGTACTGTATATGGAAAACATCTTTGCCTCACAACATGACTCAGATTGTAACTAAAAGAGGACACACAGTCTGCAAATTTTTAAAGGTTGGTGATGTGGCTGTGTAGTCAACTGACAACAGTAGTTGTCTTTCTAGGGTTCCAATCTATTTCAGCCATGCACTTATTAAACTATATCAAAAGAAAACTGGAAAGTGGAGGAAAAGCAGAATAAGGAGACACATGGAAGAATTCAACTATCACGTGAGATGGCTCAGACTGAAACACACCAGCCTTTTTATGGTAGAGAAGCTCCAGAGCAAGTGCAACACCTGTGTCTGTCCAGCTGCACAGCCCTCGCACCTCCATCAACTTTAACAGGCTTTTAAACACCTTGTTCAGACAGAGGCATCAACTTGTCAGTGATTTATTTAGCTGGGGTTCTGAAATCTACCCTGAGTTCTTGAAATCATTTTCACGGTCCACCTATACCTGTTCTTCTTGACCTTTTCTTGATCTTAGCTTCAGAGTATTTTTTGCTGATCCTTTTGCTTCTCTGCCCCTTTCATGGATATAAGCTTCCATATGAATAGACAAAAACCATTACCCAAATACTCCTTGCTGGTGCTATGTGACATGCTGGAGTAGAGACCCTGAATAAGCTCCAGAAAAGAGCTGAGTTACTTAAAAGAGGTCTTAAATAAATGAACACAAAGAGACTTTGCTGAAGAACTCGTGTATGTGTATATTTTAATGGCATGTTTTCTACGCTGGAGTGAAGGTAGTGAAGATGAAGGCGAGTGTGCCTGACAGCTGCATCTCTGACTCTTTCCACTTCCGTGGAGAGGGAACATCTTGTGACAATTGCATAGTAGAGTCCTGTCTCCATCTTGAGTTGTCTATACTCTGCTAAGATGTCTCCTGACTTCACATTCAATTCATTTTGTGTAATTGAGTAGCATTTGTTTGTACTTCCTCTTGTCCGAGCATCAGACAGAATAGCTCTGCCTCCCATCTTTTGTAAAGAAAACACTTGTGGTTTTGTAGATGTTGTAGGTTTCTAGGAGGAAGATTAAGATTTTCCAGCAAAACAAAAAAGAACCTGGTCACTGATTGAAGCATTTAAATTCCAAGTGTTGAGAAAGGGAACAAAGTGTAAGCAGAAAAGAAAGTGCTTTTGCATTCAGTGTACATTTCACTGCAAACGCTCCTCATAATCCTGGGCTTGAATGGCAGCTGAGTAGCAGAGCTATTTGCAGCAGTGTTTGTTTCCACAGGCAAAAGCTTTTCCTATAGCTCTCCTTTTAACTTTTGCCAAAGCATTGTCAGCCACTATGAAGACATTAACAGAAGCCTCAGAGAATGCGTAGAATGTAAATATTTGGTGTTGTGGGTGTAAAATAGACAAACTAAAAAGGCCTAACTTCTTCTCTCAAGTCTCTGGGGAGTGAACCCGATACCTGTGAACCCACTAAATGAGCTGTTCCCCTGAATGTCTGTGTGTAGGCCATTTGTTTCATTGGCAGTGCAGTATTAATCACACTAAAAGCTGATTCTATTGCAGGCAATAAGGGATATACTATCACAAAACTGTACACGCATACAAAGTTCAGTACTTTCCCCCATTTCTTAGATCACTTCCTACAAAGCCCACTTGCAGAAAGGCTCTTATCTGGCAATCTTTCAAGCTGAAGTGGGAGTCTGTCCATAGGGAGGCCTGCTATAAGAAAACACAAACAGAAATACTCTTGAAGAATGACCTAAAAGAATCTGGCATCTGTGTTGTGACCCAGAAAATACATGCAAAAGCATCTGCCAAAGTATCCAAGGGGAAAGGATTAACATATTTGATAAACACATGGTTGGAAGTTGATTTTCTCAAAGGCTGGTTAGCAATTCTTAATAGGACCTTTTACCCTACAGGAACCTATAGGAAGGTTGGGCTTGATGATCTTGGAGGTCTTTTCTAACCCTAATGATTCTATGAATATACCAATTCAGTAATTTGCATACTTAGCAGGGACATACTGGTTTAATTCAGGTTTCCAAGGTAAATGCGCCTGCCCTTCCACCATCTTACCTGCATTACCCATGGCAGAGCCTAGAAAATGCATTTCACAGGACTGACAGACTCCTTGCCGTGCAGCCAGATGCCTAACAATCCTAGGAGTCTGAGCTTGACTGGTAGCTGCAGAAATTCACCTTCCATATGTTTGCCTTGCATGTATTTTGGGCTTAGAATCATCGGGGGACCCTCTTCATATTGCTGTTGAAGTCAGAGAATATACTTGACATGAGAAGCAAGAGCTCTGGTCTTCTCCACCCCCATATATCTTCAAAAAAAGAATATTCCAGTGCAGACAAAAACTCTCTTTATGGCAACAGAAAAGTCACATAGAGGATCCTAGGTTCAGACCTGTCTGACTTCTCAGGGCTGTTGTTACCTATCAATAGACAACTGAGGACAAGAGTATAGAGCAGTTTCCTTCAGAAGGTAGCAGAATCTCTACCACAGAAGATTTTTTAGGAATAGAGTAGACTCACGTTTGTCAGTAATGTTATAGGATGAGCTGAGCTTGCTGCAAGGCAGGGCACAGACTACCTGATCCCTGCAAACTCCTCTGAGCTACATTGCTTTTTTTCCAGGTCACTGGACAGAGCAGAGCCTTGTTCCATTTCAGGTTTCAAGACACTGGTTACATCCTCTACATTTGAAGCTCTTGAGAACCAGGCAGCTTTTAAGCACATTCTTTCCAAAGCAAACTTTCAAAAAAGGATGGACAGGTTAAATGAGCAGTGTGCAGAGGAAAAGCTGTGTGCAACTCTTCAGGAAACCCTTGCAATAGCAGTGGAATAAATCTGCTCTACTTGCCAGGAACCTGCAAATAGGAAAAATGCAAGCAATTTAAATGGAAAGGTAGGGCTGAGAAGAGAGATGCTGCAGAACCTGCTGCCTCAAAAATGTATTAACATGTGTCCCACCACCTAGAGCAGGTTTGAGGAAGCTAAAGTATTTGGCTTGTTCAATCCTAGATATTCATGACTGAGAAGCAGCTCAGTGTTACAGATCTTGTTGAAATGATGCAAAGCAGATGCCTCTTGACAATGCAGCCTGCAGAGTACTCACAGAGTTGATCAAATGAAGAAAATGCCAAAGATACTGCCTATGAGGCCAATATAGCCCTCCAAGAACAGGTCCCCAGGGTCACTTCAATCCTTGCTGGGGTCCCTCAGGTGTGAGTGGAGAGCAGGACATTGACTGGATAAAGCAACCTGAATAAAACAATCTAGCAGCCTACTGTCTGCCACCTTTCCTGTCTGCCACCTTTCCTGTCTGCCACCTCTCCTATCTGCCACCTCTCCTATCTACCACCTCTCCTATCTGCCACCTCTTTCACGTACTGATAAGAAGTGAGCGGAAGTAAGAGACCTCATCCCAAGCCAGATAGGTGTGGATTTATGTGATGGGAGGATGCATGTGTTCATGTCTGGTTGTGAAATGCTTGCAATTTGGTCATAGAAGAGGCCCAGTGAACTCAGTGGAAAAGTAGGGACCTAATCAATAAGGACTTTAAATATTTAGTTGAAAACGGACCATTCACTTTATTGTAACAAAGTTCCACATTCAGTGTTAGAAATAGTCGATTCTTTACTGTTGTATATAAAAAGCCATGCTTCCTCCCTCAACTAATTTTTACTAACATGCCAATTTTTCACCCTGAGGTCCCACTTCTGATTACCTGCAGACTGATGATGCACATTTGTGTAAAAACGCTGGCTCTTACAGCAATAGCTCTCTATTCATGGTGGTATAGGCAAGATAAGAATCTGGCCCTCAAAGCTCTATTTAAACTTGACCTGAATGACTCATGCCTTTGAGATCTCAAAATGAGATTACTGCAAAGTGCTTTATAGTGGGCTGCCAAAAGGGCTAATCCATTCCCTGAAGCTAATGCACAATACAGCACCTTGATTGTTATCAGAGGTGGGCAGAGAGAGATCTGCCTACTCACCACTTGTCTGTCAGCATTTTCTGCTTTTTAGTGCCTAGAAAAGGTCTGCAGTTCTGCTTTTAGCTTTCAAAGCTATTAACAGGCTGGAAACTGATGTTGCCAAGGACATCTGTAAAGGTGCCTTAGGGACGTATAAATACTTTATAGTATTGAATTGTTCCCATTTTTGTTAGCCACAGGAATCCTATCAGACTGACGAGGGTAATTTCCAGTGACACCTGTCAAACTGAACATGAAAACATGGGGGACTCTGCCATGCCTTTCCTTTGGACCACCTCTGCAAACAGGATGCTGGCCATAGGCAGGGCACAGGCTGCCTTTCTGACCAGAAGCCCTCCATCAGTTTTTCATGATCAGATTTAAACTAATTTGAACTTGGATCTTGCCTTGTGAATCTTCTTCTTTTGCTACAAATATTAAAGGCATTTCTGTCATGATAAAGTTCTTCTCACATTTAATTTTTTTTTCTGATACGTGAGGATTGAAACAGAAGCTCACACAACTTTGCATTGTACCTGCAGGACTCCAGGCAGGCTTTGCCCTGAACAGAAGCAGCAAGTGCAGCAGAGGTGTGTTTCTGCCAGTCACATGATTTGCCCAGAAATCCTTTCCTATGAGTCCCGAAATAGAGCAGTCAGCCTCTCTATGCCTGTGCAATGGCATAAGGCTTGATGTAGCTATGATAGCAGAGGAAAACACACAGGAAAAAAAGACAAATTGAAGACCAGTACAGTTCTAGACACAGGAGACAGGAAGGTAGGCAGAGATTTGCAAATCTACTGTAGTGCACTGAATTTCCCCCCCATGCTGACTTCCTGGGAAGCTTCAATTAGTATGCATTTTATCAGCCCATATTCTTTAATAATGTCTCTTTTAATAGGGACAGCTGGATCCAAGGCAGTGCCATCAATCAACACTATCAGCTGTGGCTATGACATTTACTCCACTGACTCGTCTGTAGTTTCAGAGCTCACACCTTTGGAATTACACATCTAGTTTCAGGCTTCCAAATTACAAATGTTTGACAGCAGGAGATTGGTGAGATTTCCTATCACTAGAAGGATCTACAAACAATCACAGGTGCCAACTCCTGCATATATCTTCGCTACTACCCTCTATCAAGTGAGGCAATCAACCGGCATCCCTTAAAAAGTGGCTCCAACTCTCACACTCCTGACCAGCAGTTTGCTCATAAAGGCTGGCAATTGCAAGTGTTAATGGTTACATTAGCCCTTGGTGGAAAATATTAGCAGTGAAGTGGAATATTCCTATGATTAAAAGTAAGCAAAAAACCCCACATGTTTTTATCTCCATTTCATACATGCCGGAATTTGGGGGAGTAAGGCTGTGCTGTGATATAAGTGATAATGCCAAGTATGCAAACTCACCCTTCTTCCACATCCACTGCTGGTTTTCCTACTTCAGTGTTCATTCTGTTGTGTTTTATTGGCAAAGCACAAATTCTAAATTATTTTGATCATAATTTCCACTTTTAATTAGTTTTTAATCATGAAATGCCTTGCTCCTGTTATGAAATAAAAATATTATAGTGCAAACTGTGGAAACCACTAAATAAAGCCACATAATTTTCTTCCTTAGAAACATTCATGTGTACATTTTGTTCAAAAAGTAATTAAAAGGATGCTATCTGTTTATTTGTTTATGCACTCATGTTTTGGATCATGCAACGATCTCAAACAATTTGTTCTTGCTGTCTATTTGGCATCGATCAGGCCACATCTGGCAGTCTGTGTCCATCTTTGGGCTCCCAGTACACGAGGAAGTTCCACAAACTGGAGCAGACTACACCACAGGCAGCCTTGGGCTAGAGTATGATGTGTGAGGTAAGGCTGAGATAACTCACCCTCTTCAGCCTGGCCAGGAGCAGCCCTAGCTGTTGTGTGAAGAGAGAGCCAGACCCTTCCCAAGATGCATAACAGCAGGACAGGAGGTGACTGTGACAAGGTGCAAAAAAAGGGAAACTCCAGTTAGATACTTCGAGGGAAAACCTACAAAAAAGGAGATTAAGTGAGAAAACAAGCAGTGAGAGAGACTGTGGAATATCCAGCCTTGGAAATATTCAAAACTCAGCTGAATGAAACCATGAGGTCACTGACCTAAGTCTTTTGCTCTGAGCAGAGTGTTGGAGTAGATGACTGCACAGGTCTCTTCTGACCTAAATTATTGTGCAATTCTGTGTATCTGACACTTCTACTTTAAGTTTTCTCTGAGATCCCTAACTTGGAAAAAACCCAAGAAACATAAGTCTTCTTTCTGGAAAGCAATCACTGTTAATGAAGCTAACACCCTTCACGTAAGGAGCATGAATGGAGAACACAAAAGTATACATGTAGTCATGCATCCACCATCACCTTTCTAAAAATGGAAACAGGAAAAATAAACCAATGGATTTTTAAAAGCTAACACAAAAATCCTGTAATTTCATCAAATTCTAGAAAGAATGTGAAGGAGTTTCATCATAACTGTCATCATTTTGCTTTGTCAAATTCTCAGATGAGCCTTGAGACTAAGGAAGAGTCATGTCCCAAAAATAAGAGTTGAGAGACAGAGCTATACAAATCTGAAGGTATATAAGGAATTGCTGGAGGCCTGAGATTATCTCCAAAATATTATTTTAAAGTGTTTCAAAACTTCTTGGCTGTATCACCTTGTTAATCTGCTCTTCCTTTCCTCTCCCACATCTTATTGTTCATTTCTTTGTGGAAGTTGCCCCTTAGCTCTTTTGCAGAATTGTGCCAGTGTCAATGTCTGCAAAGTAGTGAATGCACAACTCTCCAGAGACTGAATCACCTGTAGTAAGCTATGACTGGAGGAGCAGTGAGTTTAGGAGTCCCAGAAATAGCCAAGGTCTTCCTAAGAAAGAAAAATACAGACAAAGAAAAATACAACTTAGAAGAAATACAGCCAAAATATAGGGTTGTGAAAAGTTCAACAGCATCTCAGGCTGATATTTTTGTTTTCTGCAGATGCTCCCCTTGACACTCCTCCAAAAGAATTTTGAGAATTCACTGTATAATAACTGTTTCCAAGGCATAGATGGTATTCAGAGGTTTTAAAATAA
Organism: Chiroxiphia lanceolata; assembly: GCF_009829145.1. Taxonomy (NCBI): domain Eukaryota; kingdom Metazoa; phylum Chordata; class Aves; order Passeriformes; family Pipridae; genus Chiroxiphia; species Chiroxiphia lanceolata. The sequence goes on from NC_045640.1 coordinate 11,357,422, forward strand.
CCGTCTCTTACACTAGTGGTTTGCAGTTTCTCTGTCTTCATGCTCTAAATATTTCCCAATGGAAGATCAAACTCTCACAGAAGGACCTGAGAGACCCTTGCATAAGGCAATCACACAGATGGATTTTTTTCTCTGTTAACTTTCACATAATTTACCATGAAAGGAGTTAAAAATACCTGAATATACGAAAAACCTTGACCTGAAACAAAGACAGAATCAATCTTTAGCTGGACTAATAAAAAACAGCACTTCTAAGTTCTTCCCTAAATTTGACTAGCAAGAACATTAAAAGCAAGTTACTGTTCATAGACAACTTTCATAATTTTTTCATAACCTCTGCTGATGAAGCACACAGTGATGGACTCAGCTGCCCTCTGCCCTTCAACAGCAACACACAATACACAAGATTTTTCAGAGAATGGCATGTGTTCCAGGTACTAGGAAAATGGCACTGTTGTAGTTTGTGATGACCCTAAACAACTTAGACTTTCCCCTGTTCTTTTCCAACAGCTCTTGAAAGGATTTCTCCATGTTTCTAGATGTATTTTTACATCCCAAGCACACTTCTCAGATATCCTCCCACTCTGAAGCTATTTATTGTACCAGGCTCTGCGCTTTTCCACCTGAAATTTCACCACTTTTTGAAAATGGACTGTCCTATTAAAAAAGACTCTTTCATGCCAAGAAAAGGTTAAAGACCTACCATACATCAGCTGGGCTGTGGTAGTTTTTCCTATGCATGTTTTAGTTTTGTCTTAAATGCAGTACAACCTCAACAGAGCTCATTGCCAGTTTATATTACCCTTCTCTAACCACGGGGTAAGCACATGCATGCAATTACTGCTAAACTCTTTATCCTATCATCTGCTAGTCCTCAGAGAAAATATTGCTTACCTGCACACTGATTTATAACTAAAGATTTGGACCAGGTTATGAACTTGCCTTATGCTGGGGAGAAAGCCAGTACACTGAAATCATTGCAGCAACTCACGTGAGCAACTGCTTGCCAGAGGTTCCTCACAGAGACTCCTAACAGTCATCATAATCCAGCTCTTCAAGAGCAACCTGGTAATAAACAGTGGTTTTGAAGATCTGATTTTATCGAAATTCAATGTGTTTACATCTGCTCACCAAATTTTTACAGTTATGCAAACATATTTGGTATCTAAAAGGCATTCATTGCTTGTATGTCACTGTCCTTGCACTTTAATATCCTAAAGATGAGTTATGGGCATCTGACATTTTTCTTGATAGAAAAGATTTAGCAACAACTTTAGTCTGTGGGCTAAAAAAACCCTCACAAAACCCCAGAGTCTGTTTGTGTGCCTTGTATTTAATCCAACATCTTGCAGAGGAGTTATTTACATCAATAGAGGTGAAGGTACCTTTTTGCTTAATGACTACTGAAAAAGATTTTGGCTGTATTTTTCTTTTATGTCCAGGGGACCATATATTCAACACAGCCAGGAAGAGGCATTTGAAGCTGTGCTGCAGTGTTTTTGAACTTTTCCACCCACTGGTTCTCCACTCCATTATCTCCCCTGACAAGAAATAGGAGGTGCATGAGATAAATGCAAACACATAGAACACAAGTTCAGAGCCCAGATTTTCTTCCGCCCATGGAGAAGCTACAATTATGACTCTGGTTAAAAGAAAGTCTGTGTCAGCCAAGCACAGATACAAGTTTGAACAGCCTAATGACTTCTCTAGCACGAGACATCGGATAGCAATCTCCAACAGGCCATTGATGGTACAGATCTCTCTTTTTGGAAGGGAGTGATAAACCCCTGTTCCAGCTGAGTAACTTCTACATACCAGGCCATGATCCAACAGTTTCTCAGCCGCCTGTGCAAGTAAAATAAAGCTTCAGTGTTGCAGTAATTTAGTGCCTAATATTTTCAGGCTCAAAAACCCCAGACCACCTCAACTAATGGCAAAATTTATGTAACTTATTTTTTCCAAAGCAGCCTGCCCACCTTATATTGCATACAAGCCATGGCTTTGTTTATTACCAGTGCGAAGATCTAATGACACATAAGCAAAAGTGCGCCCTTATACTCCTACAGATAAAAATTATCTCTATATTTTAATTAGAAAACAACTTTGCCTTCATGTAGAGAACGAGTAAGTTCTAATAGATCTTAAGTTCATAAGTAAATTTTGGGTAATGTTAAATTGAATTTGTTCTATGATAAATGTTTAAATTTATCACATGATAAAACTGGTTGGGATTCACACCAGTGCAAGTAGTTACCAACACATGGACGAGTTCTCACCTTTTCAAACATCAGTAACAATTCCTGTTTACCTGCGCATGCTCATCTGAGAAAAAGCCACGAAAAAGTAATCCCATGGTGACTATGAACTGAGTCATTCAATCCCCAAATGGTTCAAACATACAAAGAATCTGTATACAACAGTCCCCTTGCTGGTTTTGCTTCTATCTTCGAGTTTATGTTCTGGAAATACACTCACTTTCTACTGTATGAAAAATTCTGGAGAAAATCAGAACCTGATTTTTCAGGACCTGAAGTGGGCTAGTTTCATCTTTCGTTTCCATATCCTTTAATATAACAATAAAATGAAAGCAGGTTCATGCTGATGACCCAAAGGCTATATGGCAATAAAGGCAATGAAAGTTAAATGGAAATCAAGACTTGAAGTTACAAAGCAAGCATGACAAAGGCTTTGAGCTGCTTCTAAGGACAGAAAACATTCCGTAACTCTCTATACAACTTGAAGCATCATAAGCATTTTCCCTTAGTAATTTACACAAACACAGCCTTAGCAATTAACTAAATATTCAAACAAATAAGGTGATTTCAAAAAATCAGGCAAAACCTAAACATTTATTAATTACGCTGTTGAACCTCAAGTGCTGACAGTGTATTTTACCTCCCTAAAGTAGATTCATAAGTTAGCTAATCAATAGTAAAGCAAACATCTAATTTGTTCCATAAATAGAAATGCGTTCACCCACTTTGCAGAGTGCAAGTAAAAAGTAACGTTCTCAGAAAATTGTAAATTCAAATGCTGCAACTCCTGGTAAAAAGAAGTTTGAAATTGTGCCAGCTGGATGCATAAGGTAACCTTGCATGACTTGGTTTCTAGAGGTAGCAATGGATTGATTTCTTTCCCTGCAACAGATTCATCCAAACACAGTTTCTTTGCCAATTTTTCTACTGAAGTAACTGGAAAAAAAAAAAAAAACAGGAACAAAACAAAACAAAAAAAGCTAAGAACATACTCATTTTGGGGAAAAGAGAGGAAGTATGCAAGAAATATGATTAAAGGAAAAGTGGAAATTTTAGAGACAGATGAAGTTATGATTGTATTTCCTCAGGGGATTTTCTTCAATAACAGATAAGTATTAAAAGTTTCATTCTGGGCCTGACTCTCTGCTGCCTAACAGCCTAAACATTTACATTTGGACAAAATAAATGCAAAATGCCACCATTTAAATTTGATGTTATTTTAAAGCCTCACAGATGGAAGTAATTCCAAAAAATATAAAACACTTTGGAAATAAAAGCTGCTGGTTTACATCCCCAAGTGAACATCCAGGCAGACTCACCCAGATGATGACACTCAATATAAGCAGGCTACCCAATGGAGAGAGATGCCTTTTCCACCAGAGAAAACCCACATCCACAAAGTATTTTAATCAGTCTTAATAGAACCAAACCACAAAGCAGGAGTCCCTTTGTCAGAAAGGGCAAAGGGCTCCTCTGTACTGACCAGTCAACCCAGGAAGAAGGGCTGGAGGAGGGAATTCTCTTCAGGATCCTGCCGCAAAGTGGAGAGCCTTGGTATGAAATCAGGATTGGTCAGCCACAGTGGAAGGAAACCATCATTTGGTGCCTGTGAGTATGTGCACAGAGCAAAGCTTTTTGTAGCAGGTGGTGAATACAGCACCTCCTGAGTGCCTGTTCGAGACCCTGCTAAGTTCTTTGCACAGTAGAGCACTGAGGTTCGTGTTGGCACATCTGCACTTTGTACTTGCCTGGCAATTTTCCAGCTCGCTTCCAACTCAGCTTGGAAGCCTGCCCAGAGTAGAGGATGCTAGCAAGCATCATTTGGTTCATACTGTTTAGCTTTGTTGCAAACAGTTGGGTTTAAAGTCTACTGTACATCTTGCATGGCTTTGCAGGCTTACGCTGCTACTCACACTCTCTCAGAATCCCACATGCTGAAGATGGCAAGGCAAACAGAGCTTTCTCCTAACCTGTCCATGTCTGAGAGATTTTTATTCTTCTCAAGACAGGCATCCTGACACCATTTGTCTTTTCTCACTGTGGTATTTCCCCTCCCAGAACAGCTGAGCATTGGGAGGCAATAGCCAACAGAAACCCTGTCTTCATGGGCAGGTCCCAACCTCTGGCCCTCCTGTAGCTCCACCTTTCCTTCACATGCACACTTTCCCCTCTTTCACCTAGTTCAAACCTTTCTTGTTCTCCAGTCTGAAAGTGTACTGTAGGAAAGGTACAGTACAGCTGCCCACCATAACTTGCTACCTGCAGGCAACTTGCTGAGCCCAGAACCGAGCTATAGCCTCCATCTAATCACTACAAACACCTGCCAAGGGTAAGGGTAACTTACTGTAGTCTGGTACCAAGGCATGTGGGCAAAAAAGGTCAAAAATGACCAACAAAAATGCTAACTGAGAGCAGTAACTGGTTTGTTGGGTGTTTTTTCCCTCTCTCATCAACTGCACAAGACCCACATTTGCATAGGCTGGACCTTCAGAGACACTTCGTTTACCTGTGACTTGGTACCCAAGAGGGGTAGAAAAGGCATGAAGAGCCCACCAAATCCTTTTGCAGCCCTACAAACCGTCTCCCTTGTGGGACAGAGGGAGGTGATGATGCTCCTGGCAAGCTCAATCTTTTCATACCCATCTTGGGCATTTTACCTCAGCCATGTTCAAAAACTCATCTGCTATTGGCAGGGGCTTTGGGGAAGCTCCTGGGAACAGCTACAACAAAATTGTCTTTCCCCCCAGGACATCCAAATTACACCTCTGTTATCCTTCTTCTCACCTTCTGAATCAAGGAGAGGTTGTTGTCCTGCTGCTCTGGTCTAATAGATCCTCAATGACAACCAAAAACCACATCCTGACTGGATGACTCTATGTCCATCTCCTCATGGCTGCATGACTTTCTGCTCCAGACAGAGATGTTTTTCCTCCACTCCTTCTTTCTGACATTCCATCAACAACTTCCTCAGTCTTTGGTGGCTCATAACATCACTTCTGGAAAAAAATAAAGATTTTTTGTTCAGTTGATGCAATATTTCTGTTAACTATTTATAAATCTGAATTTGACTTTCAATGGCTGTAAATAGCCAGTGCCACAAACACAGCTGAGCCACATCTCAGGCTGAAAACAAGGATTTTCCTCTAACCAGTGGTGTGCAATCAGTGCTTTCAGTTTCCTAACTGCCTTTATTTACGGCAGTCATATAACAACCCACAGACCCCCAAATGCTTTTTTTTTTTTGGTGCTCAGATTTCAGTGCAATATGGAAGGATGAGTCAGAAATGTTCATTAACACAAATAAATTAATTAGCACAAGTAAATGCCTTTTTTTATTTGAATTAAAGTGAAGAACCAAGAGAAGTCTATCAAAACCGCTTTAGAAAAGGCACAGTGCATTCAACTAGTTTTTACTGAAATCAGGTGTAACACGAGTCACCCAGCTTTGCAGATTCTTATTTTCTGTGAAAAAAAAATAAATTACCATCAGGAAACCACTGTGACTGCTCAGCAAATCAGTAACTAATCTCTCACGAACATTCACTTTGGCTTTTACTAATAACATAGACCATCTTCATCTCTGAGGTTTTTCACCAACAAACATTGAACATGCTCCAGACCAACACAGTTTTAACTGCCACAGATACAGATGGCAGGAGGGTGTAAAACAAGTCCCAGGCAGTGAAAAGACACTTCCCAAACTGAAGGTGAGTCTCATAATAAAGCCATATGTCATGTAGCAAAAACACATGGAGCAAACTCATAGGGAGTTGAGTAGAGCATGAAGATTTAGTCTTTTTTTTTTTAATCCACAAAAAGAACACAAGGCCCCCCTGCCATCTGCCTTAGGCAGAGATCAGCTGAGAGAAGGCATCCTGCCAACAGCCTGAAGTATCATGGCTATCTCTGAGCTTTCCATGGCCAGCATTAGGTAATGGTTTCTGCTTTCCCAGCACATATTGTACAGACTGCTTATTTTGCCCTGCAGTATTGATTGGGAGCTTCCTACCTTGCAGCTCATGTCTGTCTTCCAAATGAATATTACACTATGACCCCACAGCTGTGTTGAATTCTGTAATGTTATTCTCTGTCAGCACAGGGATTTACCAGAAAATTTAATTTGAATAGGCAGAGATATGCAATGTCAGACAGACGAAAAAGATGCAAAGAGCAACAACGCCTACAATGCTGACATGGGGTGGTGATGCAGAGGGAAAGAAATTTGCTCTCCACTGAATGTCCATAGGGACCACCAATAAAAAGCCACCACAAACATCTTGAGAAATACCAAACTCTTCAGCAGGTACACCCAAAAAGCAAGCCCTTCACTGTTGATTCAACAACAATGGCATTTTTTGACCAAGACAAGGTTAAGTAGTTAGTAGTAGCAGACAAGGAGTGAGAAAGACCCTACAGTGCTACTCCATAGCCCTGCAGCAGGTTATGCCCACATCTCTAGCAAAACCACCTTTGTAACCCTGAAAGTTCAGAGAATGCTGCTGTTGCCCCAAGAAGGCTGTATAATCCTCAACCTCATGAATGCAAAACCCTTAGCTACAACAAGGTATGCTGGCCAAAAACTATGTTCCTCTTGTTCCTCTCTTTTTAATTGCCTTCTTAGAGCAGCTGCAAATGGGATTGCTGATGCTGCAGACAGCACAAAATACATGTTACCAGACATAGGATGAAGTATCAAAACCATCTGTTTATTAATAGAAGTGCTAGCCTTAGATAATGCCATGTCCCAAGAAAGATGGCTAAGCAAGATTACCAAGATGAGGATAGATGCCCCTCTTTCACAGCCCCATTTGCACAGTTTATTCTTTAATATTTTTGAAAATAACATAGCCTCTTTTAAGTCTTAGCCAGGAAGCCTTGCTTTAGCTGTCCTCCTTTCTGCATTTGCTATCAGAAAGAACAACTTTCAGAAAAAAGGAAGAGTATATTTGTATATATCTGAGAGAAAACCAATAGACCAGATTCTTATTAATCAATGAAGCTACGCAGTTGAGAATGAGAAGCAGTGTTTACAAATGTACATTTTTCAGCCAGACTGTTTTTGTGCAGTTTCTCCTCCAGAAATGGTATTCCCATATTTCTTCATTTATTCTCCTAATGAATTTAACGAGGTATTTAGTAACACAATTTATATAAAGAAAAATTAATGGCATTGCATTCTCAGCTTTATGTGAAAAGGAGCTGACGTACTTCAGAGAAACAAATAGAATTCATCCTCCCACAAACAGTAGAGTTCTAAACTCATTAAATGGGCTGCTTATCTCAGATATGAAATCCAGGCTTTATCTTTCAAAATGAGAGGTTTGAGGAGGGAAGAATATTATGGTCTATCAGCTATATATATATAAGTGTTTGAATAAATCTTTGGATGTCTCCCAGAGAAACCAAGAAGGTTCTTGTGTTGTCTACAGAATACAAAGAGTTACCAGAAATGGACAAAATGATTTGTCCTTCTTCAATAAGACCTTGTTCAAATTCTCTGTGAGAAATAAGACTTTTCTAAGGTCACCCAGTTCTAATTTACATTATCTGTCCTAATACTGCAAACTGCATTGTTTTGAATTTAAATATGAGGCTATTTAGATGGCAAGTGCCTGACCATCTTTCTGAGAACCAGGAGAAGCATGGTGAAAGACAGTAAATTAAAGCCAAAGGAATACATCCCCAATACTCTTTGTTTAGCCACTGCTAGGTAGAATGAAGACCACAGTTCAAAAGCATGCAGAAAATGTAGATTGGTAATGAAGTGAGAGCTGAAGTAATAATTATTAAAAGGAAAATTTTCTAAGGGAGTTGTGAAGATACTAAACTGTAAGCAATCCACAAATAGATTTTTTTATTATTATCATTTCCTGGATCCTCTCTCTAGTGCCTGTTATTGTCTATGGATAGGAGTAAGGTACTATAGTAGATAAACTTCAGGATTTAATGTGGTGTCGAAATTCTTGTGCTATTTGAGAGCGACAGAGTGATTGCTTTAAACTGCCTAGGGTCTGAACAATTATTAACTACTTTTGCTGTTCCTCAGAACCTTCATCACTACTTCAGCAACTGAACTGCACCGCTGTTACAGAGCTGGGCCAAAAACTCCTCACTGCCATGATTATACCCTCCCTGTTTGTTAAGGCTTGAGCACCAGGTTTTCATTTCCCCTTGGAAGCTGGCAGGAAAAATGGTCACAAACAGGAGGCAAGTCCAGGGATAGTCTTGGAAACACAAATCAGGGAACATGTAAAGCTGCTCTTCAATCACCCCACACATATTATTGCCATTTGTATCTGGTCCTGCCCAACACCTTGATGACCTGCAATCAAACTGTAACAGCAGTTAAATGTATTGATTTCACAACAACCTCTAGATATAAGAAATATGGGCAGGTTTTATTTGAATGCAGTGATTCAGCCATCTTCAGAGTTGAATTGAGCAGAAATAGTATGAGGTAACTTACAGACAAAACCAGAAAATAAAATTTCTTATTGATGTGACAACAAATTAGAGATAAGAAGAAAATAACTGCTTAGATTATACCTTAGCCAAAAAGCTAAAGTAAATAAACATATCTAAAGCTGTTAAACCTTTAACAGATTACGGTAAATAAATAAATTAAAAATGTTGACTCTTTAACAATCGGAATGATACAGGAACCCAGCATCTGATGAAGCTTTACATGGCATCCTCGGCAGAGAACTGCTCTTCTACATTTGGTTCAAGCATTACTAAACAGAGCAAACTGAGATATCAGAGCTCAATAACTCAATAACTTCAGTAACACTACAGATAATAAAAATCTGAAGAATATTTAGACACTTAAACAGGTTTAGAAGAAGACAGTACCATCTTGGGCACGAAATACCCATGGAGAGTAACTCGCATCCACCGTTATATACTATGGAGATACCAGTGGGTATCCGGGCACGCAAAATAAAAGCTATCTAAGAGAGAAGTGCAGACACACAAACCAGTGGAGGATGAGCAAAAGGCAACACACTACAGCAAAACAAATACCGTCTTAAGAGATGTCCTGGGGGAACATCCATTAAGATGCAAAAATACTCGAGAGTGTTTAAGTGCTTATTAGTGAGATTCCCACTCCTGCAGCAGCATGCATCTACTTCTAGGCTGCTTGTGCGAAATCATCGTGGAGTTATGCCCACTGGGAGGAGGTGCTTCAATTAGAGGTTACATTTATAATGTAATTAAATACCTAATTTATTAAAAGAAATGCAAATGCAAATCACATCAGTTTCTAAGAGGCAGCAATGGCATTTAGAGCTGCGCAACAGCTTTGTTTTAATAATTAAGCAACGCATGCCCTGGGTGATAGCAGTTCCAAAATGGCATGTTGCTCACTGCTCTCATGAGAACCCCAGTGAGCATAAAAAGTGAGAAATGGGATAATAACATTTGTGAGAGACAACTGGGACAGCAAATTGTATTTCAAGAAGGGTTGCTTTTTTAATTTTTTTTAATTTTTATATCAGAAATTCATTTAACAACTATTTTGTGGGTTTTAAATCTTTTTTACACAAAAGCTTTTAAATTTTTTTAGTATTGTAGTGGTTTGCAACCACAGTGTTTTGCCTTAACTCTACAAGTAGAGTTGGCTCTTTGAGCTGTTGCACCTTTTGTGCCTGTTCCTCAGTAGCCCTCTGGTGTGCAATTGAGCATCTGGTCAATAGCTATAATTGCCATTGCAAGACTAATTCAGATGATTTGTTGTAACAGTAAGTCCCACAATGTAATAACAAAAGATTAGACACAAGCAGCCCTGAAAAATTGCTAAAATATGTAATCATTTGTACTGGTGTTAAAAGGATCTTCCATATGATCCATTGTTAGCAAAACTGCTGCTTCACCATGGGAAGTAATTTATGCATTAGATACACCTTCTGGGGAAAATAAGGCCAGGCTACATCAAAATATCCAATATTAAAATAAGATTTATATAAAACAAAAGGGTGCCATGTACCTTCTCAGAGCACCATTCACAAATATTGTTCATTTACTAGGGGCTTTTTTTTAGGTGAGAAGATGGAACAATTTCTTCCTAAAAAATTCTGACACACTAAAAAGCCCCAAGGAACTGGTGCTGGAACTGCACCTCCCTCCTCCCAGTCCAGGAGTGAAGCCATGGCAATACCTTCATACAGAGGCACTGCTTCATTCCAGAGCTGGTCCCTGGCAGAGAACTTCTCACCCCAGATTTTCACCTTTTTTCAGCATGTCTAGAAGTGAATTCTTCCAAAATTGAAAGTGTATGGCTCAGTGGCTGCCCACTCAGGGTCCAATGAAGTCAGCTGAACCCTCTGATTTTGCAGAGGCAAGTCTCTCCGAGCAAATCAAAGTATGGACACTTTCCTTAATGCTTTCTATTTTAATTTCCAACTTGTTTACCCTCCTGTCTTTCCTCACTTGATTGCTATGAGATGATTTAATAAGAACACAAATAACCCTCACCAAAACAAAAGTAGATGAAAAGGTGTCCTGGTTAAAATGTTTTCTTTGAACTCAGTAATCACGTCTAGGGCAACTACTCAAATTCTCTTCTCCAGATGAAGTGTAAATGGTCTATTGAGGCCATGAGAAGAAATAATTTGCAGCTGCCTTTTTCAAGTGCTCTGTCAACTGTATATGTAATGTCTATTGAAATACCAAGTTTTCCTCCAACTGTGTTAAGGAACAGAGGTCTGATAGAGCAGCCTGGGATTTTTCACTGATTATCATTTGATTATTTGGGATTTCAAAAATATTGTTGTTTTATATGTAGTAAAGATCACACGTTATTTATGTGTATACATTTACCTACTTAATCACATTTTGTTTCCCTATTTTGGAGTATTTCCAGTACAATATCTCCAGAGAGTTAATATTTTCATTATATGTTTGTATGTGGTGTTTCATTGTTACTTCTAAGTAGCCCACTCTTTACAACATACTGTTGAGGTCTAAACTGAGGATCAGAAAACTAGTTAAAAAGTAGAGATCCTTCATACCTAACACCCATCTATATCATGAGTGTGAATTAAGTAATTTTTAATACTTGTTCTTTTCAAATGCATTTTTCTTTGCTTCTTAACTCAGACCGGGGAAAGCCCTAGAAGTCATGTATTACAAAATGATGACATGGTTTGCTTTGGACAACAAGCAAATGGAGAGCTCTGACAGGCCTCTGGTTGATGTCACACTATTCCAATAGAGTACTGTCCATGAACATTTCTAAACCCATTTTGCCTTACTTAAGATGTTGCTACCATAATAGACAATTTTGCTGCTTTGAGAATTGACTAAATTCTACATGATAAGGTTCTCTTTTTTTCCATCCATAACACACTGAAAGTCTTGTGCCATCTGTGCAGAAAAACCTTGGCATGTCACCTGTTGGCTTGCAGATAGAACACAAATGTTTGGATTGGAATACTGGAGTTTGAAATAAAATCCCCAATGGCATACTACCACCAGAGCATTGAAATATTCCTCTTTATTTGTTGGCTTGGTATCAACCTTGGAAAACAACTCCTCTCCTGTTCTGATAAAACCCAAACAAGTTGTTCAAAATTATTTTATATGTCCTCGTACCTTGCACAGACGAGGGTTTTAATTTGTCCAAAAATAATTGATTTTGATTTGAATAAGCAAAAGAAATATATGAAGAATTTGTGAACTCGACGAAACCACAGAATAGACAGTCCTTAGGGAGAATAACTACTTTCCTACTGCAAACCTCAGATTTCTACCAAAGGGATGAAAAAAAATCTGGTTTCAGACAAATTTTCAAGTGCAGGCAGATCACATATACAAGCCAGAACTATTATATAATGATTACGGGGACTTTACCTATATCCACAAACTTGAAGACATCATCTGCTCTCACAAGATAAAGCCAGATTGTTCCCATGGCATAACAAGGTCTGAAAATGGGCTGATAGCAATGCAAGACACTTCAGACTATATGACACTGGGAATTTTCAGAGTAACAAATTTTTCCATAATCAAGAGGCAAATTCAGTATACATAAGAGCTACTATTGCTTTTTGTATAATTCCATAGTCTTCAGTGGCATTACCAGTCACAGTGAAGAGGATGGTAACTTCTGCAGCAAAATAGGAAATAAATGTACTAAAGGCCACTCTAAAAAAATTAAACAAAAAATATAAGGTTTGCCACAAAGTTGTTTAATTTTTTTTCTGGCATGTACCTCACTCCAATTAAAAACATACCACACTGAGGGGAACAATATAACTCAGTTAACCAAGGCTCTGATGCAAGGGGTGGATGCTCTGCCTTTCAGCAAACTGCAGCCATGAGCCTCTGCCTTGTCTCGTCTTTCAGTCAGGAGAGCGGACTTCCAGCCATGGGGTCTTGTAAGGCTGCATTCCTGTATGATTAATAGGTCTGTGACTGCTTTAGCTCTTAGAAGTACAAATTACACCTTTACCATAAGATCCCTAATGAAAAGGAAAATTAACTGTCTGAAAAGTAGGACATAGAGCCAGGAAATTAAGAAAATGAGATAGTACAGCAACTTTTTTCCAAGAGCACACAGTCAGCTGCTGAAGGCACCACCGGAAGGGAAAGTTATTCTCCTTAGGAGATTGTTACGAATGAATCCTGAGTGGTGGTTGAGGGTCACCTATGAAGGGTCACTTCCCTCATCTTAACACTCTAAATGAATTATCTATCTCATTCCCTAAATAGGACCTGCAAATTTTTTCACTTCTACCTGAATATCACTGGCAATAGTTGGAAATCATCTTCAGAAATGCACAAAAAGCACTGCCTGAAGCAGATACCCTCAGTTGTTACGATGCTGGTAGTATACCAAACATTGTCATTCCACATTTAAGGGATCCAAAAGAACAAGAATTGTCTTCATTTGTACTGTTAAATTTCATGAACATTTCCTTTTTCTGCTCCAGCGGTATCTTTGGACTTGACATCAGTCAAGAAACTGTGACTCCAAAGAGAAAATTACTGAGATGGAGTATTTCTCTACTACCCTCTAATTTTAAATGACAGGCGCAAATATGTCTCAAGAGACTGACGGTTTTCTTATTGTGCTTTGCATTTGAAAAGCATGTGGGGTTTTTATTTTAGAATTTCTTTATTCCTTCTCTTTCTATGTCAGTGACCAAGTTTGGAAGTTGAGCTTTGTAAATCACGTAATTCCTGGAAATGAGTTTCAGACCTCTGAATGCTGACTCACTGGCAGTTAAGTACATTTTTGTAAGTAGCTCAGTAACTTTTAGAGCCAGGAATTTCAGAAACAACCTTCTGTACTGAAGACTGTTGACAGGTAAAATTATGTGCCAGTTTAAGGTTAAATAGAGGACTTTTCGTTACCTATCTAAATTGCATTCATTATACTGATAATTAAATGGCTAGAAATATGGACAGTGTATACTCCACTTGTAAAGACTGGCTACATACTTAATAGAAAGTACCTCTACATCTATCTTAAGCAGCTCATTCAATATTCCCACTTCCAGCACAGATTAGGAGTATTACATACATCCCACAAACAGCTCATTTGGCCTCTCCTGCTGTTGTACTAAACCATCAAAAAGTATGAAAGAATTGTCAAGACTGCTCATGGGCATAATGGGTGACCTTCATCTTGACGGCAATCTGGAAGGCAAGATGTGTAAATCTCACAGCTTTAGCTGCCTGTGATTCCCTTCCCTTGGCTTACAGGTGTAAGTTACACCTTAAAGGGAAAGCCCTGCAGTGAAGGGAAGGGGCTTATCCCATTCAAACGTTACTCAGGGAGTTTGAGAAGATGCTGTAAGAGCCATGGTGATGGAGCTCTTCTGGGTATGCACTGTTCCCAAGTCCTTCTCTTTTCCCTGCATCCATTTTCAGTCCCACAGCTGCGGAAAGATGGGTGCCATTCGACACAGCTACAGCATTGTAGTGAATTGTCTGTTTCTGAGAGATTCCAGTGTGGCAGCTGTTGCTAAGAACTGCTACAGACCCCAGTGTTGGACACCAACAAGATATAACACGTACATTCCATTACTGAAAGCACCACTGTGTGTTATAATGGGTTTTCGTGCTTGCAGTTGCCTCTCTCATCTTTAAATGTTCCTGCAGTGAGGAAAAAGCCTATCTGAAACTGCACTGGGTAATGATCCCACTCATGACTGAGAGCAATAGCCTCTTCCAGCTGGAGTGCCATCTCCAAGCATGCAGCCACTGTTGGGCTTTCATCCCAAAACCCAACGATCAGGGAAAGGAAGGGGCTTCTGCATGAGGCTGGCTGTTCTGGCAAAATACAGGTAACACATTTGTGTGCTCAGCTGACAATTTTTCTGCTGCCTCCCTCCCCACTCTCACTTCATAAAAACCTATCCCAGCCAATGCTGAGATGCTTGTTTTGTCCATTTAGGAAGAATGTTTCCCTCATTCAAGAAACTGGGTTGATCACTTCAAGATTTTGCTTTGTTCAGTCTGAAGTTTGAAAAAGACAAAGACATAGTCAAAAACCTGAAGAGCTGAACATGCAGATGGGTACAGGTGACCTTTATCTTTGCTCTTTCTGGCTAGATCACACTGCTGTGCCTGAGCTGAGCTGAGTCAGATGTTGCACTCTCCTGCATTCTCTCTGTACTCCTTGCAAATTCTAGTACTAACAGTGAAGAGGCAGAGAGGATGACAAGCTATCAGAGGCCTGGAAATAACTATTTCATTACTCTTATTTCATTACAATTCATAGCTTCACATTGATATCAGGATGGAGGCATCCTGATATCAGATATCCAATATTACAAGAATAAACCTATTATTATTGTATTTTTTATTACATATCCTATCCCATTATGCAGGATTATAAGAATTATATTATATAAGATATCCTATAATATTGGATCTTTTGACTTCAAGAACGTACTTCCCTGCTTCCAGATTTCTTCCCCCAGACCCCTTGTGCCATGGGACCTTCACACTCTGCCATGCCCTGGCAACATGCATGGTCCTTCCTGGCAACCTCCATGTGTTCATTACCCTTCAGAATTCTCATTTTCTTAGGGCTCAGGAAGGCTTTTCTCCTTCACTGAGAAATCCTCAAGAGGAACAAAACAGTTTGAACATTTGGATAAGATTAAGAAGTTAGTTTCAGTTAAAAGGAAAATTCAGAGGAAAACTCAAATACATTTTCAGCATTTGTTTTCAAAATTATTCTATTTTCAAAATGCAGCTATATTAAGAAGTAATATAGAATAAGAATTTCCCCAAAATAAAGCAAGCCTTTTTTTTTAAAAGAGAACAAAACTTTTACTTGGCCACTTTACTTGACACTTTTCACTTTCAAAACTTTTGAATAGAAGAAAAGAAAACGCCTCCAACTTTCAATTTTAAACCAAAGTAAATTATTTTCCCGATTCTGCTTTAGTTGGCCGCAGAAATCAAAACAAGTTTTACATTGCCTTCTGTGCAGGATGTAAAAGCCCTAGATTTTTTCCCCTTACAGCAGAACCCAAAACACAGTCACACGTTGATAAGCAAAACCTACCTGAATCTGGACTGAATAGAACAGAATTTTCTGTTTGTTCAGCTGAAGTAGGTGCAGCAACAAGGCTACGCTACAGCCTTAGGACAAACAACTGTACTTTAAAATAAAATACTCTCTTAGTTTCTGTTTAATTATTTTAGAAAAAGCAGCATATAACAGAGCTGCTTCATATTTTTCCTTTTACAAAGCAACTGAATTCTCCTACTCAAAAGTCATTTAAATAAAACAATATTGTTAGTTGCCAGGTTCGTAAACACAGAAGGTATGGTTAACACCTCAGCAAATAGCACAAAAAATGTACTTAAAAGCCAAATAACCCACTGATTCCTTGGACTGTGGTTTTTAAGTGTATACAAGAAAATGAATAGAAGTATTACAACCTTGCAGATGCAGAGGAGAGGCAGACAGCCCTTGCTGTGCCTCCAGGGACTCTTTCTGGATGGGTCAGAGGGAGATATTTCAGCAAAGCCTCTGTTATTTGTCCTCAACCTGTGCCACATGAAAGGATATCACAGCATGCAACCTTCCCAGTGCCCCCACAAGGTAGGAAAGGGCTCTTATGTCCTGTGTTTACGGAGAAAGAGAGAAGATAAGACTTTAGCTATTGTAAGAAGGTAGCTGTACCCTGTGGATAGCAAAAAAACAGATTTCAGAAAACCCTCTTTTATACCCTGCCCTGACATATGACATCTCTGGCTGCTGTGACTCCTGTGAGAATATTTCTCCTGCCTTAACACTTGGTAGAGGACTTTGAAAAGTATAAAAGGGAATTAACACCCAAAGGAAAGCCAGCAACTTTTAGCTGCATTTGTATCTCTACCTGTTTGGGGAGGGGGTTGAAAATCTGAAGAAGTAAGAGAAGGCAGAGGACTCACTCATATCAAAGTACAACCTGCTCTTAAATTTTCTATAGTTTAATACTTATGTATCTAGATTCTTGCTTGCAACTGCAAGGTAGGAGTTGCTGAATTCATTCCTTCTTGAGAACTCCTTCAGGAAGGCAAAAGAAGATTATTAATATCATTAAAGGACTTCACAGATCCGTGGGTTAAAATGAGAGAGGTTTTTTGCTAGCAGTATTGTATTTTAAAAGTGCATTATCATCTAAAACATTTCTTTGCTCCATTTTCATGGGGAATTATTGCTATAGCAATGAATGGAGTTAGGCTACATGAGTGTTGTAGGTTCACTTCTCCATTTAACTGGCTGACGAGTTGCCCTGGTCTTTGTTGCATTCATATCAAACAGGGCTGCCAAAGAGCAGAGTGAGAAGACTTTTCACCAACCAAACCATTCTCCTCTGTGAAGGACAAGGGCTATTTCTCACCCTCTGAGATTCTTGCCCAACATTCTCATGTCTTTTGATGTATTTTGCAGCAAGCATCAGTTTACCAAGGGAATAAACACTAACTTCTGTGTTTTTTTGGTGAGGACTAGGAACATTTTATAGTTAGACAGAGCATATACAACTCAGCTGGGCTGACTTTACAGAGACCCTTCTCAAAGTGCTGCAAAAGGTGAAATCCAGTATGTGGGGGAGTGCACAGGAGAAGCATGACTTTCCCCAAATGATACTTCTGAAAATTCAGGCACGAATGCTTATCTCTGTTGGCTGGAGCAAATTAATTAAGTAAGCCTTTCTGGAATTTCAGCCTAAAGACCAAAACAGAGCCATTACACTGTTGTGAATGATTCCCCATATTGGTTCTAGATTTCGTTTCTAACAGCAAAAAGTGAACAGAGACATGGGCTTGCCCTCCTCCAAAACAAGTTTCATGGCTGAAGTTTTCCCTGCATACATTATCCTTGTATTTATTTCCTGATAATCCATTATTTTCAACTACCAGCTTCCCTGGATTTCTTGCTGAGATAAAGCAAACTCCTCCAGCAACATTTAAAATGGGATTTCAACAAGCTCCAAATTAGACCAAGCACAGCAGGAGCTCAGCATCTAAAAGCTACTTCAGGGCTCAGTATTGATTCCAGAGCCCAAGCCTTCCATACCTAGTCAGCACACTTCTGCATGCAGAAGCATAAAAACAAATATCAGGCAATCATGGTTTTCCACTTTATGTTTTAAAATAAAAAGAATAATTTGTGAATCCAATTTTATTTTGGTTATTATTCTAGCCCATTGCATTTTAAAGCTTCCCAAACTGAGTCTGTTTCTCTTGAAAGAAATAAATGATTTAAAAAAATCTATTAAAAGTCAAACTCAAGGAAATGTAATAAATAAACTTTGGCTGACACTTTCAACATTCAAACACTCCATAGAGAAGTGAAAAATTATGACATCCAAAGCACCTGTAACTCTAATATTCAAACTTATCACAGGACATTTTCATTATTTGTTTCCCTGTTATTGACTTTAATATTATGTTTAAGCTGGTGCCCTTGAAGATTTCATCCGTTACATCTCTTAAGAATAATATCCTGGGGCAGAGGTATGGACTCTTTCACCACAGGTCTGAGTGCATTTGCAGCCCACAGGATGGAGGCTTGTAGGGAGAGCTGTGCTGGCTCTGGACTCTGGTTGGAAACTAGATTTCCAACCCAAAGCAGCAGAGTTATCTCTCCAGGCTGACACAACTCAGCTGCTTCAAGAACCAGGAAAGGACCTACATGCAGATTCACCTTTTTGTTATTCATCAGATTTTGGTCAGCTATCTCTGCAGAGCATTGCATGAGGGTGCAGTATCACAGTATATTTAATCTCATCTAACCTCAAGGTATTAGGAAAAAAAGCGATAAAATGACACCATTTTCCTTCCAATGCTTTGACTGACAACCTGGTGGAAGAAAGGTAATTAATCAGATTTCTCCGCATGAATGTTTCAATTCCCAGGATTAACTGAGTTAATGTATTCCCAGATAAAGCTGAATTTTGATAAAATAAGTGCCTAACCAAAGAGAAATATTAGGTGCTTTTACCCACTGGCTCCTTGGCAATGTGGGAAGTGGGAAATAAAGCTCATCCACTCAGGTGCCCAGAGATCCAGGAAGAGCATTGTGGAATGGACAAATGCTCTCTGGCTCAAATGGGAAGTGAACAAACTTGTATTGCCCATATTTGCCTATAGCTACACCATTCCTGCTCACTGCATTTTCAGGACAGCCCTGACTGCTGCAGCAGCAGAGCTGTGCTCCCGTTATGCCCCATTCAACCATTCTTGGATTTTCCTGGCTGTAAGCAATATTCCATGTCCCATCAGCAGGTGTGCAGTGCTGAGGGGGCTTCTGGCCACACAGCCAGTCAGGACAGCCTGCACTTGGTCAGCATCTGTTCCCTTTCATTCAGGTCACTGTGTGATTGCTGCCACCTTTGCATGCTGTTTCAAACACCACTCAGGGAGCGGTAAAACTCTTGGAGTCAGCTAAAACATTTTGAAGATCTACTGTGATTGCCCTGAACACTGAAAGGCTAAAAATGCCCCTACAAATAAATGCGGCTTCTCTTATTTACCTAAATATGTTGCTTAAAAAAAATTCCAACAAAACAACAGCAACAACAACAAACCCCGACTCCAAAGCCACAAAGAATTAAGATGAAAACAGTGTTGTATTGAGCATTTCGTGTGCAGGTGTGTTTGCTTCAAGGACCTTTCTGCACTTATCAGTTCTTCAATTTCACTTTCAGTGGCTTTCATTTCACTTCCAACTGTTATTTTCTTCCCAACATTTTATGGTTTCAAGAAAGCAGAAATATGATTTGTTTTCTCAAGTCTATTTGTGAACATGAGGCACCAGCTCTAACTCCCCATTTGCAATATGCAGACTGATAATACTGAAGTTGTTCCTCTCAAGGTCACCACAGAAATATAATTACTTTGCTCAAAAAAACCTGCCTAAAGCATCTTTCTGAAAAGAGATGAGTAAAAAATTTCACATGTTGAAAAATGTATTATATTTTTATCTCGTTTCATGTTTCCATGAAAATTGATGATCCTGCTCAGCAGTCACTGAAAACAGTTTCAACTCCTGTTAAACTGAAGGCACAGGAATTACCCTGGTACACGATTTTCCAGAAGTGTGATGCTATTTAGACCAAAACCATATGCATTTCAGAACGTTATAGTATTTTCACTAACTGAGGGTTGCATTAAAATATTTATTCGGTTTGATTCGGTTTTACTCTCCATTAATTTGGGAATGTAGGAGAAAAAATTTCAATATGGCACCACTAGAGGGACTCGTCTGGTGGATGAGAAACTGCCGGGCAGGTTATTCCCACCTCGCAGGAAGAGAGAAGGGCTGGCCAGGAAGAACCAATACATTCACCTGCAATTCTTTTTCTATGTTTTTAAAACAAACAAAGAACCCACGAAAAAACCCAACTTTTCTGTTCTATGTAACATATCAAAGAAATAAATGAATTCGGTATTAAGGAAGGGCAACACTGGGAATAGCATCTCTGGGCAGTGTGAAGGGAACAAGCAGTTTCATCTTCAGTGTCTTGAAGAGCATTATCTGTCACTCCAAGAAAAAGTCTTGTTTTGTTTTTACATGTCTACAGGCAATGGAATATCTTATCCAGCAGCTAAGGCTGATATCAGTGAAATTAAGAAGTTTCCTATGTCATTCTTCCCAGTATTTAAAAGCTGCATGTACTGCATATCCATGATCTTCTCAGAAACTTTTTCATTTACTGTGCAGCAGCATATCATGGCAGTGGACAGGAAAGCTGTATTACTGCCTACCACTGCCCTGAACCAGCACAATGTTCTGTTGGCCATGGATCCATCCTACCAAACTACATTCCCAAGCCATTCTGAAAGTGATAATTTTGAATCTGCATTTTATATCTCATTGCATTTGGGAGGCAAGCTTGATGCTATATAAAAGAGTCAACTCATTATTATAGGAAAACAATTTCTGGGCACTAAGTTGCGTTTTCTCCATTAAATTATTAAGTTATTGTGTAGCCTTATTTTACAGCTAGGCTAGACAAAGCACTAGAGAATGATGTGCTATAGGGAAGAATATTTCACTGACAATATCAACAGTAAATTTTCTCTTGTGGAGATTTTCAAAATCTCATAGAGAATCCTAATATTTGAGGTGGAAAAGGATCAGAAGTTTGGCAGTTCTGCATAATATGTTTATTTAAAAAATAGTGAACTGTAAGGTCCTTTGAAATCCTAACTGAAAGCCTTATAAATCCTAAAATACATACATTTTAATTTGTGTGTTCTTTTAGCATTTCTGTGGAAGTTTTATCAAATAAGTTTCACACTATTATAACTGTAGCTGAAACTACTGAAATCTGAAATTTCCACGCTACTTAACAGATCAGCTTTTGCTTTTCACAATATCTCAAAATACTGACCTAAAATACTGTTGAACAATATAATTCATCAAGCCCCAATGGAAAATGAGACAAATTCATAAAAATAAATTAGTAAGTATGGAAGATTGACAAGTAACTGACAATGTTAAAAAAAATTGTCTTATAAAAGCAGGCTCTTCGCATAGTGGTAGAATGAGAGACGAGTCATGTTGGACAGAAGGATGCTCTTTTTCCCCAGAAGGACCCTCTGGCAGTTGAGCACCCAATTTTTCTACTCTCATGAGACACTGAGGTTTCAAACTTGTACTGCTGTCAGGTCTCACACGCAATGTCAAGGCTCTTTTTGGATATGTATCTGTGCACTAATTTACTGTCTTCACAAACTGACCTCTAAAATCTTGGTTGGAGCCTCCCACTGACTTCCCTGAGCCTTCATTCACACCCTTAAAAATCCCTCAAGTATTGACCTGCAAAATGCTCCTGCTTATGCTTCAACTTCATGCCTGTAAATTGTTTCAGTAAAGTTAGTGAGAAAATGTGCATATGGCTAACAGAAAATTTACCATACAAGGACTTTGGATTAGACTAGATTAGACTGTCTTTGCTTTGAGGTTTTACATAGTACTTAGTGTGTACCAAATAGTACTAACATGTAGTACTGAACATATTACCAAATAGTACTAATATTAGCTATTTCTAAAGTGTGAGAGAAAACTATTAGAACAATGCATTTTCAGAAATGACTTTGTGGATTTAACTTAAAACAAAAGAGAAAGGCAGCCCTTTTCCCTGAGAGGTTTTGATGAAGTTTGCCATGGATGGAAACAGACTTGCCTCAGGCATGGCCTGTCTCACTTCAGAGGCTGCATCTCAGTCACTCCCCTTGATGATGACTTGAGACAGCCAGCTGTGCACAACAAACTGCACACTGGAGAGGAAAACCAGTGTAGAGTGTATGGAAGCAGATACAGAGAATTCTTGAACTCCCCAAAACTAGAGTATTTGAGATTTTACCCAGTGAAATGTGGAACCAATTAGGGCACTAAATGTGACAACTCCAAGCTGTTCAATTTTTTGCAGTCTTACCAACTGATGATAATTGAATGGCACATACTTGCCTTTGCCTGAGGTCACCAAATGCCTTTTTGTTTTGAGACGTTGCTTCAATCTACTGAAGGCTGCATGGGCTTTGCCAGCCTCCGTGGGGCTTTGCTGTTGACTATGGCATTCTCTGATGGGAGTGCCAAAGCAGAGGCATTTGCAACTGGAATAAGACCTTGTCCTGAACACTCAGGTAAAGAAAACCAAAGCCCTTGGCAGTACAGCTACAAGAGTCAGAGGTGCATTTTGTGGTTTCCAGCATCCAATCTCATTGTCTCCAGCATGCACTCAATAATGGGTAGAGAGGACGGTGAGAGGACTGTTTTTCATTTTTCGTGAGGTCTCAATGGGTTTTAGGTTTCAGGATTGGGACACAGAAAGGTGATCCTTAACAGTTGCTTCTATACGATCGTGACAAAATACACCATACCAAAACAAGACATCCTAGTTACAATTTTGCCTGTATAACTCTTCAGAGGCTTCAATTAAGTCAAAACTGACTGTCCTGCTACCCAGAATTTCATCCAGACTTCGCCTGCTGCTCCCGTCTGTGTTCCCAAGGGCAAGTACTAATTCTGGTATCAGAGGCTGAAAGCGAACGTGGTCACTGCACAAATCCAGCCTACAGCCTGTTGATCAGGCACAGCTGTAACCCTCACGAGGCTTTTAGACTACAAATTCATCAAGCAAAAGCTGACTAGCCCTAACTCCACCACAAGAAGTGACACAGACTAACAAGGCATATTGTATTCTAGGTGGGTGAAAAAAAATAACATCAAGTATACTAATACCAGAGAAAAGTGAGAGTTCAGGTACAATTTGTATCTACTGCTTTTCTAGCTAGTTGTAGGCAGGCCTGAGCTTATAAGAACAAACAAATTGGGTTAGACCAAAGAATCATCCACTGAAGACTAACAAGCAGTATCTATCAAGGACTGCATCTGCCTGTAATAGGGCTCAGATCACCACAGGGATATTCTGGGTCACTCTGGTCCCCTGTGTCTCTGTACTGATTGTGAAAGAGCTCTGTACCATCCTGCCAAACCCACACGTCAGCGGTAGATGTAGAAACTCGTATGTCTCTGCAGATATTAGGTTTGTCCTTGAGACACAGGAATCAGATAGTGGTATATTTTGCTTGCCACTCCACCAGCAAACAAAATAACTAGGCTCAGAGTAGCACTAAGGCAATAAATCCCTCTTCCAAATAAGAAAACTGGTGAAAGAAATCCATTGTGTTATTGGAAGGAAGAGTTCAGCCTGGGCCCTCTGAGTTGGAGGAGCAGTTTTAAATAAGTTGGCGCTACTCTCACACCTTCCCTAAAAATATGTAAAATTGTTCCCGCTGTTAGATTACCATTTGCTGCTACCTGGCAGACTCTTAACTGATTAGAGAAAACTAATTTAGTGCAATGAATTATTTGCAAGTGAAATATCTGAATTATCTACTTTATTAATATTTTTGATTTAAAATTATTATTTTATAGAGATGTCTCAGATAAGAGCTTGTTATAGTTCAGAAAAGTAACTTAAAGGAAAGCTGAATAAAACCAATCCCTGGTGCAAAAACATCTCAGCAAGTAGTCATGCTATGGATGAACTTGTCCCAGGGTAACTCTGCTTATATTGGCACGTCACACCAATAAACTTATCCAGATAGTTCAGAATTATCCCAGACGGGAAAAAGAAAGGAACTCATTAGAATTTGGCAGCAGGTTTTTTTTTCCTGCTAAATTATCTTGACCTTTCCTGAGAAAGTTCAGAATTTGCCAGTTGGCAAAAATTCAGTCAAGCTTCCACCACTGATTTCTGCACAAATTCAGGTTTAGCTTCCTTCCCTCCTGAGCCGTGACCTTCTCTGCTGGCAGAGGCCAAGTCATGGCCTCCTTCACACTGTTATCTTCTTATCCGGCGGAGGACACATTTTAGAAGAGAAGTGGAAAATTTTTTGTGGGAATAACTTTTACTCAAGACCTAAATTTCTTCTATTTGCAGTCCATATGTATAGTCACATGTAAGACTGTTTGATTTGCAAGACAGTGTAATGAAATATAGTTCAGTGTTTATGGCTTTTTTTAAGAAATCTGTTCTAAATATATCATTTCGATAAATTTTGAGTCTACTCAGGCTTTTCCATCAACACTTACATCTAATCAGGCAAAAAGACAAACAAACTAACTAACTAACAAACAAACAAAAACCAAACCAAACCAAAAACAAAAACAACAACAAAAAAACCCAAACCAAGAATCCAAATCAAACAACAATTTTAAAAAGAAAAAAGAGGAAAAAAGAAAAAAGTTAAACTTAGTCCCACTCAATGGTTGACACCACACAGTTCTGTTACAGGACAGGTCCCAGCAGTCTCTGCACTCCCTGGGCTTTCCTGTGCAGGACTCTTTGTATACCAGCTTGGTCAAGATGCAAATATCCTGAAACCTGATATTCTTTTCTTCTCTTCCTTCTTGATTAAGAGATATCACTGAATAGAGATCAAGAGCTGCAAACATGGAAATAAGATGCATTTCACTCTCTTCTCTTTCCTACTCAGGAATTCTGGTTTCACTTAAAATTTTGAGGTATCTGTAATATGAACATTCCCCACTCTTCCCTTAACCCATTTTTCTCCCTTGCCATCTTACTTTTACTTCCATTTTTATCGTGTATTTCTTTCAACCAGTTCAGTCTGACCTTTTCCCACTTGTTGAGATACGTTATAAATAATGTGCTTTGAGAAACAAGAGTACCTCACCAATGCATCAGACCCTGGCTTGTCCCCAGTGTTTCAGAGATCAACTATAATACAGCAGTAAGAGAAATTACAAAAATTGGGGATGGGGTGACTGGACTGAGTCACACCATCCCCACACTACATGTTTTCTAAGATTAATACATATACTTTATATTATTTCCTATTTATAGCCTTTAGTAGTGACTCACAAAGCATGAGAGCCGGAAGCTGCTTGAAGCCCTTACCACCAACAGTCTGAGCACCCTCCTGTCTAACCTGAGGCAAGTGTGACATCCAGCCTCACATAGCAAGAGCTGAAAATAGCTAAGTTCAGCTACAAAAAGCAATGGGAATTTGTCGCTTGAGCTGCTCCATGTAGGAGGAGTGAGACAAGCAATGAATACGCTGCTGTCTTGACAGGGCTTCTTTCCCATCTTTTTATGGTCTCAGTGGTCTTAGAAGTCATTTCCAACCTTAGCGACACTAAGGACAAGATAAATTTTTAAATGAGTGTCTAAAGAAAGCAGTTCCCAGTTCAACTGCTGGAAATATGGACACTAAGAAGTTTCAGTCAGTGTGGGATACAGCCTCAGCATGGCCCTCTACCACTCCTTTTGATCATCAGCCTCCACACTAAACAGGCATAAACCACCACTATTCAAACACAGCAGTATTTTGCACTTCCATCTTATGTGTGTTGCATCTTAGACTTGAAGATGTGTTATGGTCACGCCCAGGGACACTGTGTCATGTTTATCCAAAGGCAGCTTCACAGGACATCTGTTTTGGAAACAAAGTTGATGTGAATAACTCCTACAGGGGTCTTCCCATGAGACTCTGCATTCACACTGCAGTATCCCTCCTTGTTTATGATTGACACAACCAGAAAAATTGCACCACCAGCAAGATCATTTTAACCCCTTGTCCTGGATGGGCCAACACTGAAAATCCATGACTCCAACACAGTTTCTCCATGTCGCTTTCTACTCAACCAGAAGCATCAGAATAGTCAATGTTTAAAAAAATATCAACATGCACTCAACCACCTTAAAACAGAAAAATGCATTTTAGCAGGAAACACCTAAACTGGAAGTGACATTAGCCCCCAGTGATGATTTTTTCTAACCACTGCAGTTATCCTGACAGCCTAGAAACTATTGCATGGGCAGGATGTTATCTTGCTTAAGAACGTCTAAAGCCTAGTGATGGGGGGCAAGGAGAGAGTATGGAGAGCAAAATGCTCTTTTTATATCCTGGAGCAAATCTAAGAAAGAAAAACTAGTTTCAATGGAAAATATTCAGTCATCCCTAATATTTAATTTATTTTATGTAAGAGAAAACAGGGCTTATGGCTTTAGGGTTTTTTTAAGAGACAAAGATTTGCTTTGTGAAGATTTTTAATTTAAAGAAATACCCCAAGCAAAACTATGTTTTCAGGAAGCCTAAGTACTCAGCATCAAAGCAGTATTTCCAATGCTTGTAGGGCCCCCAGTTCATCCCCTCTTTCTGTGAATATAACATGAACTTTCCTATCAGTGCCTAGGCATTCCCATTATGCTTTTATCCAATTCTTTTCCAAGATTTTTTCAACTCCCCCCCCCCATTATTAATATACATTAATTTTTTGCAAAAAATAAATTTTTCCACTGAGAGGAAGAAGGTAGGACAATTTTAAGCAGTCTCTAGCTCATGGTCTATGTTTGTCATAGGTACCTAGACAGCATAAAACCCACCAGTTGTAGAGACATCAGATCTCGTGCTGTCACAGCTTAATGAACAGAGAAACCAGCTGCAGAACACCAGTCAGCTGTAGTTCAGCTCTGTAGGGATGGGTACAGGCACAGTCTCCACACAGGAATATCAACACCACAGTGTGGTTCCAGAGTAAGATCTCAGTTACTTAGAGGATCATGTGTTTACTTCTAAAGAACGGAATAGAAACAGATCAATAAATTAATCAGTACTAGCTTGACACAAATGACAGTTTTTAGCTCTCTGTCAAAATTTTATATAGTCTTGTTGATTGCATGATTAAGCTGTAAATGAAGATTCAATTACAATACCTCTCCTAGGATGCTGGTGATGAAATCTCCTTCTGATTTAGCTGATCTTGTGCAGGCATAGGGAAAAAAATCCAATGATTTTATCAAGCTGGAATAGATGAACACACTATTATACTACAGTATCACAGCTTGTGGTAGA
The DNA here is from genome assembly GCF_009829145.1 of Chiroxiphia lanceolata. Taxonomy (NCBI): domain Eukaryota; kingdom Metazoa; phylum Chordata; class Aves; order Passeriformes; family Pipridae; genus Chiroxiphia; species Chiroxiphia lanceolata. The sequence goes on from NC_045640.1 coordinate 11,384,523, forward strand.
TTTACATGAGGAATAAGCTAACAGGCAGTGAGGCCTGAGCAGTGAAATTTGCAGGCTGTTCTTACCATTTTATGGAAGTTTTCCTCCATGTTTTCCTCCAAATTCAACCACAGATTTTCAGGGAACTGTGTCATTGTCTTCTGCAGCTCACAGCACTGATCTGACCCCTCTCCTCCTCTACCTCTTCATGAGGGGCTGCAAAAGCCAAGGTCACCAGAATAGGAGAGTGAGACTTGGAGCTGTTTAAGACAGATATGGAGGGAAGTCACATGGCATCAAAATACAGGTGCTAAACTGTTGTTCTTAAGGTGTTCCCATTAAACCAGAGGTGCACTGTGTCTGAAATGAGTAGGTAACAGAGGGAAGAAGGCTGAACATTTTTCAAGAAGGAAATTCTAAAGGCACAGGAGCAGGTTGTTCCTATGTCCTAAAAGTTGAACCAGGGGGGAGGACGACTGGCCTGGCTGAACAGAAAGCTTCAGCTGGAATTCCGGAAAAAAAAAAAAAGGGGCTGTCAATTTTGGAAGCAGGGGCAACTTAGAAGGACAACAAGAATGTCATGAGGTTATGAGGTTCAACAAGATGAAGCACCACGTACTGTCCTTGGGTCACTACAACCCCCTGCAGCACTACGGGTTTTGGGCAGAGTGGCTGGAAAGCTGCTCGGTAGAGAAGGACCTGAGGGTGCTGGTTGTCAGCAGCTGAACACGTGCCAGCAGTGTGCCCAGGTGGCCAAGAAGGCCATGGTATCCTGGCCTGTATCAGAAATAGCGTGACCAGCAGGACCAGGGAAGTGATCATACCCCTGTACTTAGCACTGGTGAGGCCACACCTCGAATATTTTGTTCAGTTTTCGGCCCTTCTCCCAGGTAACTAGCAATAGGATAAAAGGAAATGGCCCCAAGCTGTGCCAGGGGAGGTTTACATTGGATATTAGGAAAAATTTCTTCATGGAAAGGGTTTTCAAGCACTGGAACAGGCTGCCCAGGGAAGTGGTTGAATCACAATCTCTGGAGTATTTTAGATATGTAGATGTGGCACTTGGGGACCTGGCTTAGTGGTGGAGTTGGCAGTGCTTGGTTAACGACTGGACTCAATGATCTTAAAGGTCCTTCCCAACCTAAATAGTTCTATGATTCTAAGATCTAACTGCACAGGGGACTGTTAAGTGAAAGACACTAATGAAGGCTTTCTATTCAAAACGGAATAGGAAATAAGGAAATAAATTAAAGGTTTACCTTTGATCCCTTTAGGAGTATCTCAATATGACAAGCTGGAAAGAGAAAAAAAGCATACCTTAGACCATCGAGCAGAAGCCATAAAATTTTTAAAACCCATCAGTAATCAAATACTTTTCACACACATGATATTTCAAAAGGAAGAGAAACGTGCACATAGTCCAGGGCTGTCTCTGGCCTTTGTCCATCCAGAGATCCACACCCCAACAGACTATGTCATTCAGAAGACTAGGAAATTCTCTTCCCCAATAAAATGCTGAGATGGCACTGAGTCTGATTCAGGAAACCTGTGACCAATTTGCAGTCCCTGTCATAAAAGCAATTACTTTGTGTTACCTGTGAGTTAAAAATTTTCTTTGAAATAGGAACTTCCACCTCCCATTCCAATGCCTTTGGAACATTCTGCAGCTCTCCTCTGGACTCACTCCAGCAGGTCAATGTCCTTCCTGTTTCTTGTCCACCAACACTCTCAAGTCTTTCTCCTCAGGGCCCCTCTCAATCCATTCTCTTCCCAGCCTGTATCTGTGCTTGGGATTGCACCGGCTCAGGTGCAGGACCTTGCACTAGGCCTTGTTGAACTTCATCAAGTTCACACAGGCCCACCTCTCAAGTCTGCCTGGGTCCCTCTGGATGGCATCCCTTCCCTCCAGTGTACCAACTGCACCACACAGCTTGGTGTCATGGGCACACACGATGGGCTGAGGAAGGATAGAGACAGAGATCTGAAGAAGGAGAGCATTCCTGAAAGAAAATGGAGTTCTGCAAAGCAATTAATGGAGTAGATCAAGTTTTTCATCAGATTTTGTAGCTGGCAATATTTTGGGAGACTTTTAAAGAATTTTCCGCTTTAGTCAAACAAAAACCTGTTCCTGCAATCAGCAGAGAAATCTATATTCCTGCAAACTGGCACCAAAAGAAGCACAGGGATGTTGAAATACAGAGAGTAATTTTCGCCAGTGTTAGATTGCTGAGCTTTTCCAGCTTTTTCAAAACTCTCCCAGGCACACTGTGGATGCTAGGGACTGATTTCTGCTGACTCCTGACAACTGTGTGGGTGGAAGGTTACTCTCCAGATTTTTAAAATTACTATTCCCAATATACCTGAGAAATGAATGTAAGGAGAGAGGAAGTAAAGAGTTTTGATCCAAGAGAAAACAGATAACTGCCTTTAAGGAAAGGTCATTGCTCATCTGTTTGGGACAAAATACGCCTTGCAGTGAAGAGTCAAACCATAGGTAGGCAAAGATTTTTTTTTACCAGAGAGAATTGGATATGCATATTCATAATAATGCTTCTCAGAATAATCCTAAGTGAACTGAGTGACTGAAATGTCATATGCAAGCCTATAAACCAATCTCTATTTTATACATGGGTCTGAAATGACATATTTTTACCTTCTGTCTACAAGGGGTTCATTTTTACACTTTCCACTGAAATACCTGATACTGCCTCCGACTGTTAGATTACATATCCCTTGACTCCAATCTGCTCTGCAATTCCTGTGCAAAGTAGAATGTTATTTAACAAATCTAAGATGGAATAAAAATCAGGGAAGAAGGACTAAAAGTCAGAAAATGTTGATATGTATTTACCACTTCTACTAGTAAACTCTCCCTCCAGATTTAACTCCAGCCGATACCATGACTCATCTTTTCATATAAAGATTTTAGTACTTTGTAGACATGTACAGTTAAGAAAGAAAGTAAAAAATGCAAGCCACACCTCTCTGTATATTACAAAACATCTTTATCTCATCACTGTGGCATTACAGTGGACAGAGCTCCAGAGTCCCAGGGAGGAGTTAGAGCTGATATACAGTACAGGAGGATAGTGGGGCCCTGATTCTTGTCTGAAACTTTCTTTAACTGCCTACTCTGAAGGGTGTTAAGTAGGGGTTTTGATTAGCCAGTGTCGAAATACTCTTCAATCAGTCATTAATAAATATGATACAGAAAATTTTAAGCTCATTGCTTATAAAAAGGAACACCGACAGCTGCAACAGGAAAATGGTCGAAACAGGGTAGCTTTTCAAACTGCTTGCAATGTGCTCTGTTGCATTCCACATCACCTAAACACCACTTATGAGTGCAGTGCTACAAATCTGGATTCAGCACAAAACAACACTTCTGTCTTCTCCTTTTGTAGTTCCAAAATTGAAGTGGTTAAGCAAGCTCCCAGGAAGGGGTTTGGACAGCAAATGCAGCTGGAAGAACTTGCATCTCTTTACAGAACAACTCATTTCAAGTGCTAAAAGATATTCCATAACCCTCAGGAAAACTCAAGTAAGATTATTTTAGGGGAAATGGATGGCAGTAACTTTGGTTTGTTATTTTGTACTCCCCCAGTCTTCAGACAGGAAAAACCATCACAGAATCCAGAATAAAGCGCTAATACCCAAACAAGTTGATCTCACAGGTTGGCAGATAAAAAGAAAAACAAGCAACCAACAACAACACATACCAAATCTAAACTAAATAAGCGGTCTGTACTTCAGAAGCCGGGATTTCAGGAGAAGCTGCTGAGTGCTTTTCAAAGTGCCAAGTACGTCTGCTTCTTAAAACTGGTTATTACTGTAAACTGTCATCATTAACCAAGAAACTTCAACTCATTTACAGCTGACCCAAGTGCTGCAGCTTTATGCACTTAAGAAGGCAGCAAATTCTATCCCTAATCAAACTGCAGAAGAGAGACAGGCTACTCTGTGCTGCATCCATGCTTTTTTTGACTGCAGAAGATGCTACTGAGTGCACAGCACTCTTATGAAGTCAGAACACTTACTTTTGGTTCATAAATATTAATTCAAGGTGCTACATCTCAAGTATTTGAAAGTCTTGGCTCTTTTTTATTATTATTCACTGCACAATTATATTTTAATTGGAAATAGATAATTACTAGAATATTAATTCTGTTCTACTCTCTTGGAATTAATGAGTTTATCTGCACACAAAGAAACACTGCAAGTGATTGGCTGTATCTTAAAATTGACAAATGTCTCGCTATATTGTATGTAAACATTATGTAAAATACATATTTTACATCTACTTGTCTACTATGTTACACAGAGATGTTTTCATAGGGCTAGAGCTGAATTTCCCCAGCCACAGCCTTTTATAAAATCAAAGTAAGGTAGAGGCTCTAATTAATTTCAAATAAGAATGAAATGTCTGTCAGACTTGACAAGAGCATTTTGCAGAAACATGAGGAAATCTGAAGGTGACTGATAATATGCTAACAACATACTGTTTCAGTGGGATCACTTGATTTTTGAAGGATCAAATTATCCCTGTAAGTAAGCCCAGTTTTGACAAAACCAAAGCAGAAAAATCAACAGAAAGTTGTGCAGTTTTTAGCAGGGGTGCCATTCTTCCAAGATCTGCAGTGCTAGAGAAATGAGCAATGCTTGGGGTGTTTCTCAGAGTACCCAAATATTTGCCAGAGCAATGAGACTGAGGTAGCTGTCCTTCAACGTTGATCTCAAATATCCTATTGGCATTGTTTTAGATTTTTTTCCGGGGTGGAAGGGAAAAAGATTATTTTTCTAATTTTTAATTTTTTAATTTTTCTGAACTCGATTACCTTTCTGCATGTCCTGCTAACCTAAAACTTCCAGGATTTTTTTTCTCCTTGTATTTTGAAAGTCTGAGACTTTTAACATGTAAGCAGAGACAGTAACAGCTTGATGAAGAGTGATTTTTCAAGAAGGACTTTTTATTAAAAGCGTGTAGTGATAGAACAAAGGCTAAGACCCTGAAAGTAGGTAGGTTTAGATTAGATATTAGGAAGAAATTCTTTACTGGGAGTGTAGTGAGACACCAGAAAAGGTTGCCCAGAGAAGCTGTGGATGACTCCATCCTTGGAAGTGTTCAAGGCCAGATTGGATGGGGCTCTAAGCAACCTGGTCTAGTGGAAGGTGTCCCTGCTCATGGCAGGGGGGTTGGAGCTAGATTATCATTAAGGTCCCTTCCAACCCAAACCATTCTGTGATTCTATGGTAAGTTATTCCCCACCTGCACTGAACTGTCATAATAACTTAAGTGCCTTTTTCCTTTTGAAGCTAGATATAAAATATTTCAATATTCAGTGGGCCAAAGATCACAGCAGCTACATCTCGTGCGTTCTCCTAATATTCTCTAGCAAGTTCCTGGTGTTTCTATACTGTTTAGTGGATTACCCTGTCAAAAGGAGCAGCCTCCGGAGGGGCAATCAGGAGAAAGACACTGAACTCCTCTGTCCCGGATGATTAAAATTGTCTCCTGAGAGACAGAGAAGAATCACTTCAAGTCTTTGCAGCAGGACTAATGAAGACTGATTTCTTGAAGCTACAGTACAATTCCCCAGCTCCATACCCATCCCTCCCTCCTTTCCTGCAGTAACCTCAGTTCCCCTCCACGTCCTCAGCTGCCTCTGCAGGAAGGGGAAGGCCGCTGGAGCTGGAGGTGTGCTGCCCAGCCAGCTGGACACTGCTGATACCCTTGCTGAGCTTGGGGCCAACAGTCTCAGGTCTGCACAGGGAGGGGTCATCAGGCAGACCTGCAATAAAGAAATCTTTCACTTTCCCACCTTTCTGCCAGATATAATCAGAGCTAATCAATGAGTTAGCTGAGTTAACCAATTATTGCTGAAAGAGCGAGAAGTTTCTGAGATAGTACATGGGTATCTTTTCTTTCTTTACGGGAGCTGAGAGAAGCAGTGGGGGAAATCAGCACATTACACACAACCTTAATAAAATGCCAGTCTTTCAGAAGCTAGAAGAAGTGGGATGTCTGTCTGTATAACATTTCTGAGCAGAAGTTCAGGCATCGATCTGCTGGTGCTGCTGCTCTGTTCCTCGACCTCATTCTCCCTCTGCAATAGTCATTTCTAATAAAGGGCTTATGGGTCAATGCTGCCACATTCTGCACAAGCAGTGCTTCAAATGGTGGACTCCTGCTCAGATTTGAAAAACAAACATTTCAGCTGGTCATTCACATGTGGCAAAGAGGTACCAAACATCTATGCTGGCAGTTAATTAATCATGTACTGAAGTATTTCTTGAGCAGGGGCAGCCATTGCTTTCATAACAAGTCAGACTCAATGCAAATAAAGACGTGGACAAAATATCTCTCCAGTCTCTCTTTTAATTCCAAGTCGTCCTCTGTTTTTACAATGAAATAAAGTAAAAAAAAAAACAAAAACAAACCTACCAAGCCTGAAAGCAGAGATATGCATAACCTCACACGTGGAAAGAAAAAGCAGCTGGCCATGCTCAAAATTCTTTCACAGCTGACATATGGTCTCTAACTTTACAATTCAAATAGTGATGCTAAAAAATATACTTTAGGTAAAGCAACTTTGATTTTATTAGTAAAGGTATAAAAAGACTGTTCCAGAGCAGCACTCTGAGAAAGTACAACTTTGTACGACTTTTGTACAACTCTGAGAAAGTACAGCTATTTTGTTCCAACTTTGATGCCCCTGAGATGCACTCTAAGGAGGTGGGCTTTGAGAACTGCCAGGGCTCCAGTTTGTAAGTAGGGATCTGTCAAAATGCCAGGTGCAGTTCACAATGCCAAGAGGTGATCCTGCGGGGAAATAGGTAGGGATGAGGCCAGCAGGACCCCAAGGCCAGAGGCAGAATCAGGCTGGTACTGGGTTAAAAGGCTTTCCTGCCCCTCACCCCTCCCCTCCACCCTACCCTACTGAGTTACCCAACAGTCCTCCTACATGGGTAAACCCCATATTATAATGAACATTCTTTAAAGCAACCTTTTGCCACATGGATAACGAATCACATGGATTCAGTGCTGTAGAGTTTAACTCTCAGTAGCAGATCACATTCAGCAGTCCTGAAAGTTCCTGATCTAGTAAATACTCATTTAATCAATGGATCATCAGTCACAGGTGCACTAACCAAAGTGTAAAAAACCCATTGACTAAATCACATGTTAATGTAGAATGACTCAGGAGCTCTGGAGTCAGTCCTGGGTCTCACCATGAAAAAGTGATTTCAAATCCTACCCCAATACAAGTGCAGTAAATGCAGGTGAGGTGAAACAGAGGTGCTCTTATCGGTGTTCAGGGGACACAGAAACAGGTATGAAACGATCTGTATATAACTACCAAGTAAATTAAGGAGATTTACTTATTGCTCTTTGAGGGATCATCTCAAAACTGAATCTTAACTTATAAAAATCTGAAAACACACATTCAACAAAGAGTGTATTGAAGTAATGATAAATTCTCAGGAGATTAACAGTTTGGAAAGCTGGTCATGTTTCTGCAGTAGAATTTCTTTATCATTTGTCTAGACCTGTTAATAAAATTCCTTTAAAATACTGAAACTCATTTTTAAATTAATGAGCACAAATAACTTCCCAAAGCATTATAAATTCATTCAAGTATTAAATACAACTTCTTTACATATTACCAAGTTATTAGAGTTCCCATATGTGAATATTATTTAAAAATGTATGCAAAATCTCATTTTCTGTTTGGCTTTAGAAAAATAGATTTTATAGTTCCAATTAAATAATCCTCATGTGAATCCTTGTGAGGAAAAAGAGAAGTCTTGTAATATTTTTAAATGACAGAAAAAATAAGCTATTTTATATGCAAATATAACTAATTTAATTTAATTGTTCCTGAGGGAAGAAGAAGATTTGTATGCAAACCTCTTGCCAACCAGTAGACTTCAACTTCCTAATTTTTTTTACTCTTGAATCATTAGTTAATGACTGTACCTTCCTAATGGGAGAGAGTGCAGTCCTGCAGGGCACTGTATTCAACACCTCTGTGCCCCAGAGAAGTCATCAAAATATGAGGGTGGTGCTACCCAACTGTGAAAGTTGCCTCCTGCTCCACTGCAGAGAGAAGTGATCAACACATCAGAAGTCCAGGAAAGCAAAATCAGATTTCCTCCAAAATAGTAGCCTACCATGATAGAATTCACTTTAAGCAGGCCTGCAGTGATCAAAATGATCATTCCAATATGTCCATATGAAACATCCTTTGCTGATACTTAAGTTTCGTGCTGTTCCCATGGCAAGTGGTAGAAGCACATAACTCACTGGCACAGCCGGCCGCTCAGGCGAGACAAATAATCTATCATCAGGCCACTTAAATTTCATCTCTACCTTTTACCCTGTGGGAAAATTCTACAGGGTGTCTTGCAGGGGAAAGCTTTTTAAAATTATGTTGTCACAACCACAAAAACCATACCATCTATTTGCAAAGAGGCTGGTCTCACGCTAGCACAGCTGGGTTTTAGGCTGCATCACAAAGACCTTTTTTTGAGCTCTCTCATCCTGATGAACATGTCTGAATTTTTCTCAGAACAATGCATTCTTGTGTCTGCTCAGTTAATTTTTCCACTTTAGAGTTTATATGCAATTTTGCATGTCCTCTAATTTAGCTAATCACTTCAAGCAGTCTAAACGCTTTACTAACTCCTCAAAAGCACAGATTTACAGTATACTTAGTATACGTACACCTTAACCACTAGTTTAGAAAATGAAGACGCTTAACTAGCCTAGCATAGACAAAGCTGGGTACAGTCACTCATCATTCTGTCCCATCATTCTGTTTGCCAAAGAGTTTTGCAGTTTGCCATGTCACGCACCCTCACGTCAGTAGATGTGTAGAGAGACAGCAAACGGTTGGATTTTTATTCTTTTGCTCCTGACTTTGCACTATGGCTTCTCAATCTCAGCACAGAGAATTTAAGGTGCATGTTGTGCTTTAATGATCTGTTCCTCTACAGGTGCAAATTACGGCCCTCTGAAGAGGTGATTTCTTTTGCATCCAGCTGTTCTCATGCCCACCCCAGGCACATCCAGGTTCCCACGCACCCTTCAACTACCTCTCACACTGTGTTGTCTTGCTAGGCAATGGGGTTCAAGCATGACTCACAGCCTAATGTAGTAATTCTAACTTCAAGAAAACCCTGAGGTGTTTGGGGGTGTAGTGAATTTATCACTAGACAAACCAAAGTAGCACTCCAGCTGCCAAGTCCACCCCTTCAACTGCTGACAATCACACAAACATACACTTTTTGGTGCCTTCTGAAGTCTTAGTACATGTACCAGGGTGTACAAGATGTTATTCAACACCTCGTGAAAAACTCAAGATCTGTTTTAAAATAAACTTTTCCCTAAAGACGCAAAAAGAGAACAGTTAATTAGTAGACAATTTTTCTTTTATGTTGTTAACCATAGTAGCCTGAAAGAAGAACGTTTTATAGACATATAAGGCTTATAGTGCAATTAATTAACTATTTTCCAAACAATAGATAACATCAGTCACGTCCTAAGCACTGTTTGAACTTGACCATAGGACTCAGAGTTTATTTCTCCAAATGACTTAGGACTTTTATTCAATGATTGCACTTTTTCTACTCAGAAATAGAGCAGCTTTGTAAATTGTTTAGGTTAATAGAGCCAGTATTTTTTTGTTACTTGTTAAACTGTTAAAAAAAAGGATCTGCTCCAGATGCTGCACATTCAATATTAGCTCCAAGTATAGCTGGGACATTAGCTGCATAAATAATTATATTATTTATTGCTCAAAATTATATACAGATTTGATTCATGATTCAAAATTTTGTAGCCAGTACAAAGTCTGCTACATTAGGCTCACAACAATTATCTTAATATCTTTATTTGTGACTTGAAGAGCATAACATTGCTATTCCCAGCCAATGCAAAAAAAACAGTCATGCTCTGTGGACATATGGATTAAAGCCTTCGTCAATCAAAGCCATTATCATGTCATTAAATGCATTGTTAAATAAGAGAGGAAAGTTACTTTCCAAGTGGAACTGGTACAGAAAATACCTGCATGTCTTTCTCAGACTTTATCCCTGCTTTCAGGAGTGATTTTTGCATGGTTTGTCAGCTTCTATATGCGGAGGTTTTGGAGACTGCTTTAAGTTTAAAATTCCCATTAATGGAAAGGAGCATACAAGCACTGATTTAATAAAGTGGTGGAAATTATGTTAGTTAATTTTCAGCAAAATAGATTAAGGCACAAAAGTGTAGCAATTCAGTACTTAAAATAGAAAGAAAGAATTGAATCCTATAGCAAAGAAAAAATTTATGTGTCACGTCATCCTTCTTCTTGAAGGCTCTTTCCTGACTCCTTGACTTTCTTCTAAAATAGTAGCTGTCAGGACATCATCACTTGAAGAGGATTCTTGTTAATCAGACAGCCACTGTAACCTACTCACATTCTAGAGCTGTTCAGTTTACTGAGCCAGGTTATATTTCATTAAATTCCTATATGCTAGATCATAACAACAAGTTCCTCAAAATGGCTTTGTATGCTTCTAATTTTTCACGGTGTTGGCAGTCTTTTGGCACAGGCTAATTAAAAACAATAAATGCAACCTAAAAATTCACATGACCCTATTACTGACCCAAGGCAGAAAAATCTTGAAGCCAACAAGTCAACCTGATCAGAAAACTGACAACCATATAGACCAACCCATGTAGTTTTGTGGTAATTATAGAAATAAGTAATTTCTAGGGCTAAACATTAATTGCTTGTAAAGTGTTTTAGAAGCCAATAACACGTTCATCAACTCATTAAATATGGGATTTTCTAACTATTCTTTCAGAACTGTCTTATAATAGAACACTACAAATCTTGTAACTAAGTCTAAGCACTTTGATATTGCTAGGCCAATATCAAAGCCTCTGTCAGTCTGAGCCCAAAAAATAAAGAAATTATTTTGTTCTAGTAATATGAAACAGTCAAGGGATTTTATAATGGATTTCACTATAAGCAATTGAAATGTGATTTAATACTGGACTTACATGTAAATTGAGTTTTTAGCAACTGCAAAAACTCATTTCTGCTATTTGGTTGTAACCCATTACCTCAGTCAATTATCTGATTTCCCACAGTTTTTCTGGGCCAGCACTGCTGAGACAGAAGTGCAGCCATAAGGGATTTTCTCCAGACTATTAGAGCCTCTGTGGTATATTTGGGAGCAGCAGAAGATGGGGCTGGAGACAAGGCTACAACATAAGTCTACATCCTTCCTGGAGATAGGGTCAGAAGGACTAAAAAACAGAAGGACTAAAGACAGATACACCTACAGCACAACTCAGGTCAGGGCCGAGTCTAAGCCTAAATGAGGTTCCTGGACCCATGATCGAGGGTGAGGAGAGGTCCTAGGTGAGGCTGGTCAGGGCCATTAAGACCCATTCATGCTCTTGGGCTATTAGCAGTGAAAAAAAAAAAGAATGAGGATGCAAATTGACTGCAGAGCTCAGGGGTTTATGAAGAATTTTTTGTCTGGATTGTAAACCTAGGGACAAAAGGTCAGTCATGCCACGTGATCCCAAATGAGAAAGTAGGACTAGAACTCAGATAGTAGGGATATCAAAATCCATCAAAGAAATAGATTTTGCAATGTAAATCAAAAGAGGGGTTTAAAAAGAAAAAAAAACCAAACAACAGTACGCATATGCAAACTGTCCCCAAGGAGGGAAGTTGGACTAATGGTGCAATGCAGAGGTAAGACTGAAACACTCAACACAAGCTCAGACTTGAGTAAGTCGACTGTGAAGCCACGTTCTCTCTCAAAGTCTGCAGGCTTCTTAACTCTTTTCATTCACTTCATTGGTGGGATTCTAGTAGTGTGTTGTATTCTCTCGCCAGAGATGGTCCCAAATAAACTACCAAATCACCACTCTGAAGTGACAGAGAACAAAATAATAATTTTATAGACTGCAATTTGTGATGACTGAGGTGGAGGTCAACCTAACTTCATATTTTTAAATGTTCACGTTATTTTTTTTTTTTTTAAGAACAAGAAACAGCCCCCGTCAAAATAGAATGATGCAAAGTATTCAAAGGCTATGAAATTCCAACACTTAATTTGCTGTGGCACTTATTCTGGTTATCTTCATCCCATGAGTTCATTCCTTATGATATATAGATAATTAATATGAGGATACAAATCTTCTTTTTGCCCACATCATGCTCCACTGAGCACATAGATGGGTCGTTTCTGCTGACTCCTCTGTATTACTCTGCCCATTTGTTAGATGAGAGGCGTATGGTGAAAAGCAAGAGAGGAAAGTTATTCTTTTGACCAAAATGCAACTAAGGTTAAGCCAGGAAAGCAAACTCGTCCACTGAAGTTTTTTTTATATATGCTGAGGAAGTCAATTACACCTTTATTTGCCTTAAGTTTGCCTTTATATTTTGGACCTAAGCTCTCTATCAGTAAAATGGGAAATAAGAGAATGATGTTATTGCAGGAGATGTACAAGTAAATAATGTGGGGTTTTTTTTGTTTTCAAAATGCTTCTTTTACTTCCCAATGCAATTCAGTCATTAATAATGAGGAAAAGTTGAAGCTTACTGACTGAGCACTGTCTTCTGTCCAGACTGAAGTAGGAATCTGGGGGAAAAGCATCTTTATATTTTATATCTGACTAAAGCTCATAAAAGAGAACCTATTCACCAAGAATGCACAGACAATTTTGTTCTAAGCATTTTCTACTGCTGAGTGTTTGACTCCACTACTTACATAATGTTCCTTTGACCATTTCTTAGAGCATATGATGTACTAAATGTGCTCTCTAGAAGCTTGTAACAGGATTAATGTAACTTCAGCTGTGGCTGGTGACTCTTTTTAGTATACTTATTAAGGTTAACAAGATGGCTTATTTGAATTAAAGTTTTATGAACAAGGGAATGCTGTTTAGACCTCACATTACATAACAGTTACTTTCTTGGAAATACTTTTAGAAATTTATCTAACTGTGGAACATTTTTAGAGTATCTTGCTGCTTCTAAGAACATTAAGAAGTTTCTAAGGTTTGTAAATGTAGTTTGAGTTCAACAAACCTTTTAAAAACATCTTAAAACATTCAGTAAGAAATATAAGTCTACAGGATTGAGAACTAGATTTTTGTCTAGCAAAGGCTTCCCATTGACTTCTGATGAGTCTGAGTAATCTGTCAAATTAATATACACATCCCATGTGGACTTCATCAATCTGCATAGAATATGTCATCCATCAATATTAAAAGTACCTTAACAAGGAGAGGGGGCAGACACCAAGGGGTTGTGTCTCATCAATTACTGTGCAGCAGGTCAATATCAATAAATGATCGTGGCAAGGAACAGACCATTTGTGCTGTGAGGCTGTTCCTAAACCCATCAGTTTATGGGCTAAGAGTAAAATGCAATTTTTATATTACTTATCCTTATCTTTACTTGGTTTAATTTTACTTTCCTTTCTCCATCTATTTTCCTCTGCTCTCCTCAGCAGTTGTCATTTCTGTCTGGGAAATCATATCTGCAGGTGATTCAGCTTTTGTCATTCTCCTCTCTCTTTCTTTCCTCCCTTTTCTTTTTCCTTCACAATACCTTTTAGCTTCCCTTTGTAATACATTTCAGCTTTCCTTTTTCTTTGACTTTTAACTCTCCTTTCCAGCTTCCTCCCTCCCTTATGTATTTTTGTCCTCTCAGGCTCAATTTCTGATGAAATAACCACCTAACTAATGTATAATTTTGATTTAGTTTTTAGGTTGTAGTAAATCAACAAAATTTTTGATCATGTTAGAATTCTTTAAATTTACTTTTTTTTGCTGGATTTATCTAGATCTGTCCATTAAAAAAGAAACTAGATTTTAGTAAAAATTTCACATTCTTTGGCCAATGTCACTCTTGGCTTAACATTTGCAGAAGGATAAAGATTTTTCTCATTGCATAGTGAGTAATAGTAGAGATTACATTGTCCCAGCCCCTGGTATCCTGGAATGGAAATGGAACATGATAAACTTTGCATCAAAAGCAGTTTGTAAAAAGAGTTTTTGTGAATTCACAAAGACTTAGAAAGGGGAGAGAAAAGTGGCAGCATGTTACAGCCACCTGAATGCTAATTCATCAGGTTTAATTAAAAGCAACTTCTTTAGTCCTGAGAGCTGTCATCAGAAGGGAAAGAAAAAAGGAAACCCATAGGTATTCTCACTTTTTCTGTTTAGCAATTGCCCTGAAACTTTCTCAGGGCGAAACTGAGCTTCCTGAAACCAAATAATAAAGGCACCCACCCAGTTAGTGAATATGGCAGGGGAGGAGCGTGATTGATACCTTGCTGGATTAAAAATGTTTGAGATAAAAAAAGAGGAGGGGAAGTGGGAAGGAAAGTAAGGTTTCTAAGGACAGGCTGCTACTAATAATTCAAATTTTTTATTCTTTTTACAATGAGGTTTTCTTCCTGCTATCCAAATGGGGAAAGTAAGGGCTGGCTCTCGTAGCAAACCAGCAACCAAGTTGCCCAACAGGCGATACTTTTGAAAAACAAGCATTTTCACTGTGTTTATTTCACTTTATTTCTGGCACAAAAGAGAATCTACTGGGGGGGGTGGGAGGGGGGTTGAGTCCACAGGGTGTACATATATATTTGCAGTGCATCTATACCTGAAAAATACACTCCAAAGAGCTTCAGCTCTAAGCAAATTACAGCAGTAAACTATAGCATTACTGCATGTCCATACATGTGGGAGGCAACATGGTAGTAGTTGTGGTTTACTAGAAGATATGGGGTGTGTTCTTCAACTCAATACAAAAATCCTCCCAAGATACGTATCATTACTTAAAACCAGTAATTTTTCATTTTTAGTTGACGTTACCAAAGTTAGACTCTACTGATGCTGCTGCATGAGATCCATGAAGCTTTTTGTGTATCCCATTACATCAGGGTCACAAAAATGCCATGAAGACCCTACATGTATGGTGATTTCTCCAAGAAAGTGAAGGTAACACACTTGACTCAATCTCAGACAAGTCTGTGATACATATAGACACCCATTGAAGTAACTTGCACCAGCCCAAACCCTGAGGCTCAAATAAGCCAGGCTTTCAGCAGCCAGTTCCCAGTTCATACTGCAGGTGAGCTGGGCTGGCTTCTAGGAGGTTATTGCATCTGCATCAGACATTTACATTTGTGCAATGGCCGTGTTTCAGGCTTTCCCCAAACACTGTGGAAACACACCAGCTGATCCCAGAAAAAGTCTTCTGTGTGTGAAGTTTTGAAAAAAGATTGTCAGAAATCTAAAAGGAAAAAAAAAAAGAAAAGTAAGGCTGAGGAATCTGGGAGGTGGGAGATCTCTCTCTAACTGGTCTTTATTAATGAGAGTTTCATGCTTGGTTATTTGTATACATTTATTGAACACAGCAGTGCTATTTTCCTTGTTCTGGTTTAGTCTTAGAAAACCATTAAACACTGGTGTGAAGCAATTTGCGTAAAGGTAAGGTGGCTTAATAATGCTTATGATTTATCTTTAACAGATAGGTTTAGAATAAGCATTTTTGTTTTGTAGCAACTTTCAATTTTCCTTTTACACCTTTCCTTTGCCACTGTAGCAGTATTAATTGCTCATGTACTCTGTACCTGTCATATGAACATACAGCTCCACAGAGGGATAAGGAATTCTGCTCAAAAAAAGTCAATGTATTTGAGAAACTCAGCAAAATACCTGTGAGCCTGTTTTTTAAGGTGGATTTATGCCAACAGGGAGATCCTCATACAGTGTGGAGCAGCACTGTGCTGATTTCAGCACAGCTGCTTTGTTGTGTGGGGGCTAAAAATCCGCTCCCAAGTGTGTGTCATTCTCTCCTCGTGCTGATGCATTATGAGCACTGTGTCTGAGGAAGGTTTTGCCTCTGTCTCCTACTGTCCTCTCAGTACAGCCCAACAACCCTGCAACACACTGTCTCTTTGCTTGCACTGAAAGTTGTCCATGCTGATATGCAAGCTAGATTTATGGTTGGATGTCCCTAGTCTTGTGAGCTCTGATGCCACAGGCTTGGTGGCAGTGAGAGCACTGAAGTTGCTGCAACCTTGTCACCTGTACCAGAGCCCCTGGGCTCACCTGCTTTGTCCAGCTCAGCCCACGCTGCCATCTCGGGTACTGCTGGCACCTAGGCTGGGTTTGTCTCTGCATACCAAGAGTTTGCTTTCCTCACTGCAGCATGGCACTCTGAGGAGGTAGGAGTTGCTCTGAGCTGTGTTTCCCTGCCAGCAGTGGCTCATCATACTCTGTTGATCTGGCTTGCTTCTTCCACAGGGCAGTGGGAAACTCATCCCTGTGGTGCTGCTGCTCAGTTTATCATTTTAAATGCATGGTCCATTTGACTAGAATTCCATCTGTGTTTGTAGGTTAGACACAGCTCCCTCTGGGTCAGCTTTACATCTTCAGCTCTAAATGTAGGTCAGCTGGCTGCCACACAGTGTGTTTCTTATCCTTTAGAGCATGGGTCTTCATATGCAACATCACAGCGCATTGAATTTGCCCATCTTTCTAAAAAGCTCATTTTGCTCGAGTAGCAAGTGGTTCAGCTGTTTGTGATATTAACAGTCCTACCAGCACTATAGCAAAAAATTCTTCACTCTAAGTATTGCACACTCATAATGAGGGTGTTTTCAACTGTTTCACTTGAGGGTTTTCCTGACAATGTTTTGTTAAGGAGATTCTGATCTCAGCCCTATCAGTGAAATTCATTATCAAGTGTGACAGCTGATGTCCATAAGCCAAAGCAAGGCCCTCAGCTTTTCTGCTGTGCTCAGAGACTGTCTTTTCTGATGCTAAACCTAAGATTTTTTCATTCTTTCATCCTCAAGAGCCCACCATCAGAGGTTTGAAGTCTACTTACGAAAGGAATTCACACAAACTTGCACAAGCCAGTTTGGTTCAGCTGAAGGACCTGCTCTTTCCTTTATCATATAAATTTGCTACATTGCTCAAATAAGGCAGAGAATGGTTTACATAGACATACTTGCATAATATAATCTTGGACACGATGCTTAACATGCAGAGAATTTTTTTTTTTCACCAATTCCTAAAAAATTGAAGCTTATGCAATCCTAATGTAAAAGTCCCAAAAGATTTTCCAAAAAAGACAACATGAACCAGTCAATGGGATCACAAATCAGAAAATTTATTTTAAGAAAAACTTTGCACAGAGAAGATGAGTCGTGTGGGGTGCACTTTGTACAAGGCTGCAGGGACCCTCCAGCTGCCTGTAGGATCATGGCATGGCAGAGAGAAGGCGGGTGCTGCAGAGCTCTTTTTCACCAAGTCTGTGTGTTTTTCTGTAGTCCTTGGGTAAAGGTCCACGTAGGAAGTCATGACACTGACCTAGTGGAAGGCAACAGGACTGCATTGGGATCTCCTTTTATTCTGGTCAAGAGCTGAAGGGGAAATAAACAGAAGAATCAACTAAAGCAGCATCCAAACTCATGAAGTCACAGGCAGCCCCTGCCTCCCTGCACAGAGCTCCTTCAGAATCACACCAAGGCTACCCATCCCTCATATTCCTGACAGCCAGTCTCCTGGAACAACCATGTCAACAACCCAGCTGTGGTTTGGGACACCAACAGTGCTCTGCCTGCTATGACATGGCCTGTTCATTGCCAGGGTTGTTGACAGGAGCTTGTGTGGCATCCAGGGAAGCAGGGTGTGGAGCTCCCTTCTTCCAGTGTTCTCAAAGGACCATCCATCTACAAGTTAGAAATGATAGTATAGGCTGGATCTGTCTTATCTGCCCTACAGTGCATTGGCAGCTGTCCATTTTAGTGGTCAAGGAGGGAGGGGACAGGTGTGTGCCATAATTTGGTAACGTCCCTGTCAGTATCTAGCTGTAACAGGAGAATTAACAAAAAAAGTAGCCTTCCCTATCATCCATGAGTTGTCCCTGCCTCTCTGCACGGAATGTGAGTCCCCAGGCTCACCCTAGGGCTGTCCATGTCTCATCTCCCTCATATCCGGGAGACACTCACCCTGGGCTAACCTTGTCACCAACCCCACTGTGGCTTGGGCCATCCCCAGAAAAATATGAAATATCACTCTGCAAAATTCCTTCAGGATGTAGAAAATGAAAACCATTAGACTGACTGGAGCATTGGTCTGGTCTAACATGTCAGGATTTACTCATCGTAAAGAATAAGTTGTACCTTTTTTGGTTACTCTTTATTTTTCTCTTCTTTCTTCCTATAGACTTTAATCCATTAGGAACTATTTGAACTGGAGAAGAAAGCAGTCCAATGACTTATACTGAGTGATAACTTTCTGAAATCCATACTTGATCTAGAAGCTGGAGAATAGGTTTTAGAAAAAGACAATTATTAAGTTATATAGAGAGACAAATCCTTAGGCGATTTTCTTCAAAGTTTAAATGTTATCCTCATTAAAGATCCATACATTATTTCTAGTCTGAAAGTATTTCACTTCAGCTGGATTTCGCTGTCAGATATTCTTATAACTTCTCTTCAAAAATAGAAAGTCTTATTGTATCAGGAATATTTCTTTCTCTCTGGAAAGTTCTAGGCTGTGATCCTATTACTTTCCCTTTGCTAAACTGTTGTCTAAGCTCTTGTAGCCTCTCACTGAAGGTAAATGAGACTAACTCCTCAAACACTTGTACGGAGCTACCCTGGAATATTTACAACAGTTTTAGAGATGAAAAAGTATTTATAAAGAACATTTTGGATTTTTTTTCTCCCTTTTAGAGGGTTTTTTTCTCCCTCTCACTATCCACAAGTCCAACTACTGTATCTTGGTTGCCCAGGCAACCTCTGCTGGCTGAGCCCCGGGTGCAGTGCTGGGTTTTCAGTTCTCCACTATAGAAGGAGGATGATAGGAAAGATGGAGGAACAGTTTAAGAGGGTTAGGAAAGCCCAATCGGTGACTGATGGCAGTAATGGGAGCTTTATTTAAAGGTTAAGAGTACTATTGAATGCATTTATGCAGACAATTAAAAAAATCCAATTACTTGCAGGAAATAGTAGGGGGGGATTTTACATCAGTGCATTTCTAATATCAGCTGAAGTGTAATAGCTAAAAGTAATACAAAGACATGACTGACATTTGATAAGCATGTTACTGAATCTGAAACTGATACAGCTCATGCTTTCCTTACATTTGGAAAGTATGAGCAGAAAATACCACGTAAGAAAAATAAGAGCATTTAAAATGTTCTGAAAGTGCCTCATATAGAGACTTCACTTTTAAATGTAAGCATCACTAGCAATATCTACCAAATCACTTCAGGTAAATAATAGAGTTCATTTGCTACACTGAACTTGTGTTTTTCATTAACAATCAGTAGACGTGTTGCTTTACAACTACAGACGCATTTGCTTGCTTTTGAAAAGATAGCTGGCCAGGACAGACTACTCACTCACTCCAACACAGGGAAAGTTCAAACATCTCAAAAGCCCTAAAAAGATGTTTTCACACCAAAACTTTCAGTGTTTTTTTAAGCAGGTAGCTTTCTTGTGGCCGAACAGAGTTGAATTACATGTAAACAGCTCATTTCCAAGTAGTTAGACTTGGCTCTGGATCCAAATGAAGATTTCTATCACTGTGTCACAGTCTTGAGGCTGGTGGCAATGTCTGTGAGCTTCTAGGTGTTCTAGGTCTTGGTATGTTGGTAGAGTGTAGTGTTTGAATTTTAAGGTTCAGAAGCTTTTACACTTTCAAAAGCTTTTGACATTTTGCACCTCCCACTGACAGAGGTGGGCATGGTACTTCAAAGATCACTTGGCTCATCTTTTGCTAGTAGAACAAGTGACTTACTCTTACACAGCAGAAAAAAAAATTTCAAAGTTAAAATAATTTTAAAATCATAAAAAAAATAATAGAAGAGAAAAAAATCAAATTCTGAAAGAAAGATATACTGAAGATCGTTGTATAATATTAAAAAATACTACCATCGCTCAAAGCAGAGAAAAAGGGAATCTGCACAAGACCTTACTACAACTTGAATTAAAATATTCCTCCTACAAATAGTTCTCTTTTCTTAGTAGTTAATAATCAAGGCTGCTTCCAGTTGTTTTGAAGGCGCTCACAGACTCAGGAGGTTTTCAGGGATAGAGCATTAGCAAGATTCTAGCTAATATTCAGGAAAGCAAGTCTTCAGACAGCTGGGTTTTTGTTTAGAGCTGAATCTCTGAAGTCTCTGACCACTGAAATGGTGCTATGGAAATGTTACTCTACTGCTACAGGTACCCCTGCCAAATCATACAGCAGTAAGGATTTCTGCCATAATGAATGATACAGACCTAGAGCTATAAGCAGGAATTATCAGAGGAAATGTTGAAGAGGAAAATAAGATGCTAACAGAGCAAGTGAAAAAGGCAGATGCTTTTGAAATAAGACCAACATTGTCAGCCTTAAGGGTATGTGCACTAGGAGAGATTCAGATCAAAAATAGCCTCTCCTCTCAGCCAAATAATGAGTAGATGCTAAGCCCACAACAAAGACAAAGCAGCTGTGGCAACAAAAAGGCAGCAAAAGAGAGTTTTCAGTGAATACTTTTATTTCAGCCATCCCAGGCTTAAAGCACAGGCAGCTTCAGCCTTTCTTCAAAAAGAGAGAGGGGAAGGTGCTGTTATGACCAAGGCTGAATTAGGGACCAATCTTGGGAGACCCCACCCCACTTCCTACTCCCCCAGATTCTCTCCCAGTTGTCCTGCCCCAGTCTCAGTGCTCAGCAAACCTCCCAGAGTGACATGTCTCCAAAGGACAGATCTGAGAGTCACTGAAGACACTCTCAAAGTTTAACCTCTGCCAGGAAAGGCTGTTCAGGCTCCTGAGGCTCCCACTGTGTAGGGAATTATTTCCTGTTCCCAGGACCACAGAGATACCCACTTCTGCCCACAGATATTGAGTCCTGGCTCTGTTCCTATTTGTCCACCCCTTTGCCTTGCACCCTGCACTCAGGGTGATGCAGCCAGTCCAGGGCAGACTGTCTCTCCTATTTCCACAGCATTTGTGTTTGATACCACATCTGGAAGAATTATGATGGTGCATCTTTTGAGAACCTTTTCCTAAAGACTTTTATCCCATAGGATTGCTCTTTAGGAAAACAAGGAGCACTTCAAGATGATGAGGGAACTGGTGGAAGAGCTTACCAAGCTGCTCTCCATCATTTATCACCAGTCCTGGCTAATGGGGGAGGTTCCAGATGACTGGAAGTTAGACAATGTGACACCCATCTACAAGAATGGCTGGAAGCAGGATCCAGGAAACTACAGGCCTGTCAGCCTGACCTTGGTGCGGTGCAAAGTTCTGGAACAGATCATCTTGAGTGGCATCACATGGCACCTACAGGACAGCCAGGGGATCAGACACAGCCAGCATGGATTGAGGAGGGGCAGGTCATGTCTGACCAACCCGATCTCCTTTCATGACGAGTTGACCCAACTGGTGGATGAGGGGAAGGCTGTGGATGAAGTCTACCTGGACTTCAGGTAGTGGATGTAGTCTACCCGGACTACCAGGATTTTGACACCATATTCCATAGTATTCTCCTGGAAAAGCTGGCAGCCCACGGCTTGGACAGGGGCACTCTGTGCTGGGTTAAGAACTGGCTGGAGGGCCGAGCCCAGAGAGTGGTGGTGAACAGGGCTGCATCCCATTGGCAGCCAGTCACTAGCGGTGTCCCCGAGGGATCAATGTTGGACCCAGTCCTGTTTATATCTTTATTGATGATCTGGATGAGAAGATTAAGTGTACCATTAGCAAATTTGCAGATGACACCAAGCTGAGGGGCAGTGTTGATCTGCTGGAGGGCAGGAGGACTCTGCAGAGGGACCTGGACAGGTTGGATAGATGGGCCAAAACCATCAACAAGGTTCAACAAGGTTGAACATGAGGTTCAACAAGGCCAAATGCCGGGTCCTGCACTTTGGCCACAACAACCCCATTCAGTGCCACAGTCTGAAGACAGAGTGACTGGAGAGCAGCCAGGCAGAAAGGGACCTGTGGTTATAGATTGACAGGAAGCTGAACATGAGCCAGCAGTGTGCCCAGGTAGCCAAGAAGGCCAATGGCATCCTGGCCTGCATCAGGAATAGCATGGCCAGCAGGCCCAAGGAAGTGATTCCTTCCCTTGTACTTGGCACTGATGAGGCCACACCTCAAATACTGTGTCCAGTTCTGGGCCCCTCAGTTCAGGAAGGATGTTGAGGTGCTGGAGCAGGTCCGGAGAACAGCAACGAGGCTGGTGAAGGGACTCCAGCACAAGTCCTATGAGGAGAGGCTGAGGGAGCTGGGGTTGTTTAGCCTGGAGAAGAGGAGGCTCAGGGGAGACCTCATCACTCTCTACAACTACCTGACAGGAGGTTGGAGCCAGGTGGACATCGGTCTCTTCTCTCAGGCAACCAGCAGTCGGACAAGATGGCATGGTCTTAAGCTGTGCCAGAGGAGGTTTAGGTTGGACATTAGGAAGAAGTTCTTTACAGAGAGAGTGACTGGGCATTGGAATGGGCTGCCCAGGGAGGCAGTGGAGGATTTTAAGAAGAGACTGGATGTGGCACTTAGTGCCATGTTCTAGTTGACAAGGTGGTATTGGGTCATGGGTTGGACTCAGTGATCTCAGAGGTCTTTTCCAACCACATTGATTCTGTGATTCTGTGAAGATCAGTCTTTCACTGCTAGATTTGGTTAAAATTTCTTTGTGATAAAAATGCTTTTACTGTAGCTCCCAGAAGATAGAAAAATTTCATACTGTCCTGGCTTCCATGAGGAAATGAAAGACTGAGCTTCTGGAAGTTTCAATGAAAACTAATTTAAAAAAAAAAAAAAGAAGCCAAAATTAAATTAGAAATGGTCATTAATGTGTGACTTCTGAAGTTGATCTGTTATATGGATTCCTGTGTTACTTAAACATGCTGAAAAAAAAAAGTTCATTGAATTGTTTACACCTTTGTGCTACAACTGTTTAGAATAATAACTGTAGAGAAGTCACAAGTTTAAATGAAGTTAATGAATGGATAAAAAAAAGCCCCATATTTTTCATAGTTTCTGATCAATAACATTTTAGTCCTGAATTTGGAGGCTGCAGAGATGAAAACTTTTTCTTTCCACTCTTCTGTTTCTCTTTCAACTATCTTCACAGGGAAATTTAAAGGTTAGTCAGAGAAGGAACAGGGAAAAACAAAATGAAAACAAAATCTGAAAACTTAATTATTCTGCAATTTGGTCTTAATTTTACTTTTCAGTGAAAATGCATTTTCACTGAAAAGAGTTGCATCATTCCTAAAGCATTTTAAACATTCTGAATAAAATTTTAATCCATTTCTCTCCAATTAACAAGTGTTAAACATATGGTTTGGATGTGTTATTTACTTAATCTTTAGTTGCCAATTGCCCCTTTCTAAATTTTCAACGCTTGTTTGATGATGACAGTTTCCTAAGACTTCAGAATGTTGATTACTTTATTGATTGATTGGTTGATTAAAAGTGAATTCTACAATATTTCCTTTAAAAATTCTTTAATTAGACTGTGAAATTACTCAGACCATAAGCAGGGCATGCATTTTCCAAAACCTGTTCTTATTAACGAGGTTTCCAAACTTTCTGATCTGCTACTCCTCTATACTTTCAGTATAGATTAAAGGGGGTCCCTCTGTGTTTGAGTTCTTTGGTATTTAAGCACTTTCCGACAAGTTTTGAACTAGTTTTTCTTTCAATGAATACATTTATACCATAAGGAGTCAAATAATCAAGACTACCATTCAAACAGTTTTTACGAGTGTGGCTGTTGTTTCTCTGCTGACTTGGACTAGTGTGAAAATAGGCTACTAAAAAGTTCAGGAATAGAGAGAGCCAGTCACATGAAATGAGACCACAGAGATGTGTTTGTTCACTCTCTAAAACATGAAAGGTGAAAAGGGGATGTGACCATCCTTTAATAGAAATAGCTCTTCTCCTCCTATATTTGTAAAGGCTAATACTTACAGAAGAATAAACAGATAAATAGATACTATGAATAGATTGTGAACAAATTTGCACAGGAAATAAGAGGAAATTTCTTAAGTGTTAGAGCACAGAGTGTCTGGTCTGATCCATGCAAAATAAAAAAGATCCAAATTAATTTTAGGACAGAATAGAAGCAGAATAATCTCTTGATATATCAGAATTATGTAACTGCAGCACAATATACACAAAAATGGTGAAGAGTGATTATATGATATGACTGTGGGAACGGAGTTGGTGATTTGACTCCCTGGTTCTGTTGCAATTTCAGAGCCATAAGAACAGGCAAATTCAGAAGCAGCTTACCCACATATCTGACTTAGGGACTGCTTTAAAGTATTATCCACACCAACAAGGAAAATTTTTCTTTTAGAAATGGTGGGACCTTATGACGCTTCCCTCATCATAAGCAAGTACTTCTCCTGTTACTCCCTAATTGCTGAACTTTATTTTTGGGGGTTACAGAAGTGCTCTCTACAAGGCAACCAATCCCTCGGTTTCCCACATAGGTTCTACTCTCTGCTTCCAAGCTTTGTCTAGTAAGAAAAGGAAGATGTCAGCAGGCCTCCCAGGCATCTGGAGGTCCAGTGGGAGAAGTCCCTCTGCTGCTGCAGGATAGTGCATGCCTGGAGATCCTCAAGGAATGGCCTAGGTCATGGGACTCGTGTTCACTGCATGTTGCTAGCCCAGAAAGAAGTGTTCCTAAAAAGCCAGTCAGAAATGTGAGCCTGAAAGCTCTGAAATTGCTCAAGTGGGAGGAGAGGGAACCAGTAGTGCAGTGGGGAAAGGATAGGAAAAAAAACAAAATATAAAGACAACTTCTATTTATGTTTCTGCTTTAGGGCTTCTGGAAAGTTTTTGAAGTGATTTAAAATCCTAGAAGAAATTTTAATTCATGTGCAGAGTGTGGGGGATGGGGTCAAGCTTCAAGACAGAACTATTACACAGCTGCCTGGAGCACATGGTAAATATTTATGGATGTGCCAGTCTAGAAGCAGTGGTGTTTCCAGGTAAAAAAATGCAATGAGCATATTCTTATCAAATAGCTCCAGTAATAACCTCTCCCAGCCACTATTATGCTTATGACTGTTTTTTCTTTCATGAATTTTTATATGACTTTCAATGTTTTGTCCTGTGGTTTGTAAAGGGAAATTGACAGCTATACAATTATAAAATAGGGAAAGTAGCTCTAAATTTTCAACTTAAAAAGATAAAGGATAATCTAGAAACACCTCAAGGCATGTTCCCATGGGAATGTTACTTAAACACCCATTTTACTTGTCCTCTTGTCTCAAGATAGAACATCTCCTATACAGAGTTAAAACATACCAGATACTTCTACAATAACTCTTGATCAGGATTAACGAAAATAGTGAAACCCTGTGTTAATTTGGAATCTTTCCCTTCCCCTTTATAATAGCATATTTTTTCTTCTATTTTCAATAAATATTCTCTTTTCCCTTCCGGCAGCCAAAACAGTAGCACATTCCCCAGACAAAGTGTGTAGGTGTGTTGCCAAGGACAACAGCTTCAGACATAAATTACTTTTGAACCACAAACCCTTCTACTGCTCTTTATTGAAGGCCATCTGTATGTTGTTATGTTAATTAAAGGTTTTCAACTACCCCTTCTGAATACAGAGGTTAGGTGTGTTAGCAAATGCCCATCTTACAGCTGCTTTCACGAGGTGGTGACATTAAGTTCCAGACATTAAGTTCCATACCTGCAAACAGGTATGTCCCAGCACAAGTTAAGGTTTAAAACTAATTTTATAAAGTAGAGGAAAACCATTCTTGAAATAATAGCTCCTTAAATGCAACTAAAAGGGAAGTAAAGCAAGCTGGCAAAAAAATTCACAACTAATGATTTCACTTTATTGATTAAATATATACAAGAGTAATACAGCACAGTGCATTACCCAAGATTGCCCAATTTCCAAATTGCAATTTCTCAGTGATTGCCTAAACTCAGTCCTTCATCACTATCCAGTTTGAGCTTTATTTTTTCCTAATGAAGGTGGTGGAGCTTAAACGAGTTTCATATTTGCTGAAATGTAGACTAATATTTTACCAAAAAAATTTGCCCAACAGCATGAAAATTTTAGTCAATTAGAATTAAAAGTTTTCAAGACAGAAAGTTATTTTTGCTTTGCTATCAGCTTTGTTCCTTGACATTGACTGAAGGTAAAAGTGAGTCAGGTTCTCAGGGAAAGAGTGTAATTGATGATTTTATGAAATTGCACTGATTTATGCCAGCCAAAGACCTGGCTGTTGTTCTTTGTTTTGTTTTTTTAGTAGTCCACAGGTGTACTCTGTGTCTGGCTGGATCCAATTATATACTTTCAGGTACATAAACCCCTTGGCTTTTGCTCCCCCTATGTTGCCAAAGACACTGTCGATGCTCAATCAATTATAAACATTATAACATTAGCAGTTTAGTTGCAGGATGCTGCAGAGTTTCAAACACCAACTTCTGAAAGAGGTTAATTAAATCATTTCATTCCCTCCATCTATTCAGTCCTCAGACCTTCTGAAATACTATTTTTTCAGGAAAAAAAAAGGCTAAATAGCTGATAGTAACACTATGCATATAGAAATATTTAATATCCATACGAGAACAGCCCTCCAAAAGAAACCCTTACATTATGGCAACAGAGAAGGGATGGTGAAATGCACAATTTTTTGCATCAGACACATAGTTTTATGTTTTATGAGAACTTAATGTAGTTGATTTGGACCTTTGATATCCCTGTTCACTTAAACACCTGTGGAAATTCACACCAAGATCCAGGCTGGTCTGTCATCAGCTGATAGCCCATAACAAAGAGCTACTGCAGTTCTCACTGGCTATGTGGATCAGAACAGAGCCTGAACACAGATATGCCTCATATTGCTGATGGCAGCCCCCTTCACGAAGAACTCAACTCCCTGGAAGTGAGAACTAGCCCAGAGAAGCAGATTTTCTCTGAAAGTGACCCCATCTGTTTTTTTCCTTATATTTTCCATGATCCTGAGAAAGCTATAAGGTTGGCCTTCCAGTCTCTCTTTGACGTGAGACTTGAGTACAAGCTCTGCTAAAGCACATTGCTGGGTTTCTGTTGTGACACTTAAGAGACAGCTTGTTCTCAACAAATATTTTACAATATTCCTCTTTTGTTGTTGTCAAAACTGAGCAATGGAACCAGGTAAAATATATCCTAAAGATATCTAAATATTTCCAGAGAAGTGTTGCATGTCTGAGAGCAATAAATAACAGGACAAGGACTCTTTGCTCACCTTGCAGAACTGTCCCAGATCAGGGTGTATATATGCCCCTGCTGATCTCTCTCCTTCCCACAGCCTTTGGATGCTGAGCCCCAGAGCTCCTGAACCCATAAGTGTAATGGGCGGTGTTACGAGAGCCCCATGCTTTCCCTCACTCTTCATGAAGTTAGTTGCCTGTTACTACAGGGCCATGTGCTCTGCCATGTGGGGCACTGAGACTCCCAAGACCTTCATTTTTCAGCCTGAGCGATAACTATGTCCCTGGTGGGTTGAGTTTCTGGCCAGAATTTAGGTCTGCTTTAACAAAAATTCGAACCCATCTGTCTAAAGATCTCATTTAGGGCTCTGGTTCTGGGTTCTTTATTGATGTCTCTGTCCCTCCACTTTCTTAGAGCAAAAGTCAGGGAATCTCAGTGATCAAATATCCAATCCCCACCTTCCCACCAGGATACAGACTACCACAGGTAATAGAAGTTAATAAAAGATAAGCTAAATAGAAATACCTCATACTTAGTAGATAAGGGAAAATGACTGCAACAAATAGGATGGAAAATAAGGAAAGGAAAATATCACACCATAACAATAGTATTTCTAGTATCAGCAATAAAAAGAGATGCTGGTAGGTTGTCAGGAGTGTGTGTTCATCCAAGTGTCTGTGGAAGTCAGTTTATATATCAAAAGGTGGATGAGAACATAAGGGAGAGAAAAGGCAATGTCTGAAAGTGTTAGAAAGATAAAATATGTGTATTGATGTAGAGTTCAAAATTGCAGAACATATCTCTGCTTGATAACATGATTATTAGGGAAAGACTTGTAGAATTATAATTTGGAAAGTGCTTATAAGGAGTAAAAAAGTACAACAAAAGATATGCAAAGTTACTTTGTGTTTCTGGAGTATCTTGGCTAAGCTCTTAGAAAAAATGCAATTACAGGAAAAATGCCTTGTGTAACTTTTCATGTGGGTACTGTCTGGACAGATTATACCTTTCATATGCACACAGAGAAATACTATATTTCAAATTATTTTTCAAATGAGCTGTTTGAAAAGGAATTTTGAAATATTAAGAAAGAAAAATGTTAGCATTTAACTTGGCAGAGACAAAATCTGAGGGATTTGAGGGATTTCCCTAATTCACACCACTGAAAAGGATCACCTGCCGACCCATGCTTAACTCCATCTGATAAAGCAGAACTCTCCGAATAAATGGCTCTGCAAAGCTGGATAGACTTAAACTATTTAAACAAAGGAGATGAATCATGGATGATACAACGATAAGTAACAGAAGAAAGGCAACACAGAGATTACTTTTGAGAAAAAAGTCATGGCGACATGGGGATTAGTCAGTCTGTCAGTCTCCCAAAGGAAGCAAAAGAATATTCAGTAAAAATTAGACTGGAAAATACAATAAATATTCTGAAAGTGAAATAGAGCATTTCAGCATTGGCAAGGAGCACAGCAGAGAAGCAATCTCTTTTCCAGCTCTGGTACTGTCTTTCTTATGCTTCACTTGCCTGTTTTCTTCAGCAAACTGATCACACTCAACAGTTAACACACATCTTGCATGTCCTCTTCAGTTGTACTAGAAACATGTCTTTTTTTTTTTCTGTGAAAATCCATATTTTCTTTTGTCCTCCCAAGTCTTGTATTTCCACAGTGCTCATTACAATAAAATTTAAGCCCTCCTAAAGTGAATTAGATCTGTATCACATGAACTTTTTTAATATTTCCAAGTAAAACAAAATAAATCACTTTTCTTAAATATCCGACTCTCTTTCAGCCATCCCCAGGTTTTGAATAAAGGTGAGAATCTTAGAAATAATTGATTTCTGGGATTGTTACCTAAACAAAAACAAACTAAAAAAACCCTTAAAATAAGTGATTTTTTTTTCAGTAAAACAACTATAAATACTTTGCCCATCGATTAAAATATCTAATGGAAAATAAAACAGAATGTTTTCCTCTTGTTTACTTGGGGCTTACTTTTAATTTATTTAGGAAAATACAAAAACAAATGTCGTTTGGAAATGCATGGACTTACTCTAAGTTTCAATTTAATTTTTTCCTTCACCCTACCTCTGCCTAGTCAAAGGAATGTGAATTTTAACTAAGCCTATTTTCCTATTTTATGATTCCACTTTTACAACATAGAGCAAATAACCCAAATTTTCCTCCAGGAAATGAAGCACAGACTCCCACATAAAATTTTCCCCAGTTTCTTATCCTGGCCCAATGTCAGACTTCACCTCATGAGTCAGAATTTCTTCATACATTGGAAAAGAGACCATATGACCCAGTCAGGACTGTAGAAGCAGCCCCAATGACAGCAGGAACAAAATTCCTTTCTTGAGCCCTCTGCCAGGAGAGTTGTGATTGATATTCCCTGGAGCTGCTATGTTGCATTTTGGGAATTTCTAACTAGTGCTGAACCTAAACGTTTTACATGACAAAAACTTTGTCTATCTAGAAGAACAGCTGGCAGCTGGCCCTCATTTTGGACAATTCAGGGCCCCACGGGGTACAGACTTGGAGGGAAGATGGGTCCAAGTGTTTTGGTTTGTGCTGCCATTCAGAGGGACCTCAACGGGCTGATAAAATGTGCCAAAAGGAATCTCATTAAATTTAATAAAGAGAAATAAAAAATCTTCTACCTGGGGAGCAATAAGCCCATGTACCAATGTGAGCTTGAAGCCAGCCGGCAGGAAAAGCTGTGCAGAAAAGGACCCGAGCAGGGGGGGCTGGTGGGCACCAAGTTGACCGCAAGCCAGCAATGCCTCCAGCCTCAGACATTCTGTAATTTATTTATGTTGACATGTTTGCACTTCTTCATGAAACTTTTCATAACATATTTTCCTCAGATTTAGCAAAAATTTATCAAGTGCCACTCCTCTCGGCTGGCTGAGGCCACAGCCTAAGCACCAGGGGGGACTTTACCTATCCTCTTTCACTTGTTTGTAACTTGAGTGTGAATCTCTGATGCTTCCACACTGGTTAGTCCATAATGCAGATCCTAAGCACCACGGGCACAGGAATTAGAACATTTGTAAGTACAATAAGCTTGGCAGAGAAGTTATAATGATGTGGACTGATCAAAAGATGCCTTTCATTGTGCAGCTGAGAATACTGTAATTCAAGAGAAATTAAAGTCTTCAAAGTTGTGGCTATGCAACTTAACAGATGGGCTTCTTCAGAGATTCATTATTAACCTAACAAAAACTATAAATACCAGAGTGTGAAATGAACAACCAAAACACACACCTGCCAGTTTAAATCTATCAGGAATATGGTCAGATCTTTGCAGCAAGGGCAATGGGAAAAAAAAAAAATCAAACTCCCTATTGGCTAAAGAAAGTAATATTAAGCACTTTGTCTTGATAGGTGAGACACAACGGTTGTTTTCAACATATAAATGATTAGAGCAAACAGGGTGTAATTCAAATTCATGACATTTTTAGAAAAAGAAAACCACCACTGAAAACATATTTTTATACAGAGGTTGTCATTGTGGGGAACAAGGAATCTTTAAAACCCATGATTATCCTATAGGAGAAAATTTCAGACACTTTTCAATACTGTTCTTTATCATACCTTCCCTGCATAACCCGTGTCTCTGCTTCTGGTGCTCAGATTACTTTTAAGCTGAGGCCCACCAGAAAATAGCTGGTGGTTTTAGGACTGAAAAATGCAAAGCAGCAAAGAGAAACATACAGAAAAACTGTATAACGACACAACATCTCTAGATATACCAAGGGTAGACTGATGTCAGCTGAAAGGAAACATGAATATAATAGGCTTCTTCAAAATCACCTCCTACATTGGGTGTAGAAGAGCCCATGCTGACAGCCATGCTGCTGTGGTTGCACAGCTGTCAGTACCCTCACCACCTAAATTAGCACTAGCTGCAGCCTTTGCATGTGTTGAAATCTCACCATCAATTACTGTTAACCCCCAAAATAAACTCTTTTACTTAGGAGGACGAAGCGTAAAAGCAGAAGAACAGCCATGTAGAATATTTATATTGCACCTTCCTGTAGATGAGCATGGCATAGATGGGACTGCTCTGACAGCAGGGAACAGTGACATTAACTCCCTGCTGGGCTCTTTGCCACTTCTCTGGACAGCTAAGTGAAGTCTATTCTTCATCCTGAAGAACAATGTACCTTTGGCAGACACCGCTGCTGACTGAGAAAGCTGGTTTTTAAAATTACTCTACTTCATGTCCCTTGCAGTCTGCAGTTACTTCCACAGAAGATGTGGCCCTTTTTGCTTGGTTGCCCACATGCAGCAATAATCTCCATCATGTGCAGCAAATTCAGAGTAAAATCACTTTTACTTCTGCTCAGCTCTTACCCCACATCTGATTTTGACTGCTGCACTAAATCCTTTCATTTCGTAGAGTTCTGTGCAGTGATCTGTTGCGCTTCATCCCTTGGTAGCATGTTGGAGCTTATACTTAAATATTTTAGCTGAGGTCTGGTTCGTTTGTTTTCTCCTCACTACTGTTTATCTTCTTCAGTTCTTCCTGTCCTTACTAAGACATTGCTATATTACTGAGTGTTAAGCCTCACTCTCCTTTGAAACCAAAAGGGAATTTGCCTAGAAAAAATGATGGCTGTCCTTGCTCAGCATGGGTCATTTCTTACTCCTAAAAAAATAATCTGCAAAATATAGGTTTTTGTCTCCTTCTCAGAGTTGCATGTTTTGCCAAGTCCAGCATCAAAGCCTTGGCTATCCAGCACAGCAGCTCTGAGAGTCTCCCAGTGGGACTGGGTTCCGCTGTGTTTGCAGGGCACAGAATGAGACTGTTCCAGCCTGCCCTACCTTGTCACCTGGGACAAGCAGCCCCTTGGCTTTGACTGTCCATTTGTATAATAAAAATAAATTGCCTTCTTATGTTTTGGGGGTCTTGTAAGGATTGTCACATTGAAGATTTTTATACACTCAATTACTATGGTAATATAACTATAGCTAATCAAAAATCACGTTTATTAATATTGGTAAAATTGCATTTAAATGCTGTCAAGCCTGACTGAGCTGCAGACATTGACAATTCAGAGCCTTATATTTGATTTTTTAGTTGGTCAAGAATCAGGTGTCTCTAAATCCTGAGGTTGGAACCCGAGCCATGGTAGGAGTGCTGTGCATTCACCCTCCCATCTCTAGCATAATGGTACCCATTAATGTTCACATATGGTACAACTCAGGCTTTTGCATGAATCCTAGAGGAAAACAGAGGCTGCCATTGGACAGGGAAGAAAAGGATAGTAAATTTTTGGGTAAAATATATTTCCAGGTTGACATCTCACATCCTGGTCCCCATCTCCATGATGCACTTTCTCTGGCTGACACCATCATTCTACTCCATTACAGGAAGGAAGTTTGCAATAAATAAATGTTAGTCAGACTTTTTTAGCTGGGGTTTTAATTAATTTTTCTTTGGAGCAGCTTTGTCACAGTTACCTATACTTATGCAGGGTTAAGATAAACACAAGTGTGGAGGGAAAAAAAGAAGTTTTATGCAAACAGTCTAGGTGAGTAGAGCAAATGAAATTGGCTATTTGAGCTCAAAGCTGCTTGTTCACTTTGGAGGAGAAAAAAATAAAGGCACAGGAAAGAAAAGCACAGAAATTCCCAAAGTATGCTGCATACATGCATCCTCCAGAGTCCCCTCCAGCACATGGTCATATTTGGAACGTGAACACACATTGCTTACACTGGAGAGGAAAGACAACATGCCACATGAATAAATTAGCAATCAAATGAAGAATTGTTTTTACAGAAAAAGAAATATATATTCCTTTGCTTCATATAAAGATAGACCTGTGAACCTGAAGAGCTCCAGTCTTCTATCTAAACTGTTTGAGTCTTGGTATGTCAAAAGCCACCACTGTGACCCATTTCAGGAAGTGTTATCCTAGCAGTGCACTACTGTAAAGTATATTTTTTACATTTTCTTTGTCTATTGGATTTTTCAATCAATTTATACAGCTTCTGGCAAACAATGCAGCTATAATTTTTAAGACAAGCTTAAATAAATGCTGCTTTATTCCTACTGTATTTTAGCTTTTCTATTTAATAAAACAGTTGTGTTTTTTTTAAGGGCACTGACAAAATCATTCTCCAAACAAGAAGGAGAAAAAAATCTGCTTTCTTCAGGAAGATGTACATATCAGAAGGATTTCCTGTTAATTTTTGATTGAGAAATGGAGAAGGTTTGTTGACAAGAAAAAGAGTCTTCATTGGCTCTTGAAAATGTGCAGGTACATCCCAAGCATAACCAGTAATCTTTGGAGGTCACCCTCCATCAGCAATACTTGTCTGAATACAGTGCACACTGTTTGCTGAACAGGGTAGAGGGACCACTTTATTTTCAGTATCCCTGGAGAACCTATAAAATCTCATCTAAAGTTCATCATTCCTCAGGCTCCATGTGCTTCACAATATTCAGCAATTGTGTATCCTATAAATCAGTAAGTCTTGATGTGATTTGAAAAGCTCTGGGTAGAAATTTTAAGAGAGCCGGCTGTGGTTTTTTGGCGCTCATCCTTGTTCCAGATGGTAACACATGTTTAAAGACATTACATACATTTCCACCCAAAACATAAACAAATAAACAAAACCTGCACTAAACTTTTTAATTTTTTTATGAAATCAAGGCCCACAGGTTAAGAAATGTGAGTAGTCAAAGTCACAGTACAGTCTCATCACCAGCCCCACAGCAGCACTTCTCCACAAGGGAGTTCCAGCCTCTTCCCAGCTCCCCAGCCCATTTGCCACCCCTTTCTTTGGCAGATACCCGAGTCCACCTCAGTGCTAGTTTTGTCCATAGTTTTGCTTCACCTGCACAAAGCCAGCCCAGGTCAGCTCTAAGCATCAAATGCTCAAGGGACTTCTTTCTACCACCTGTTGCCTTCTTTCCATAGGGCAATTCTTTGCCATTCTGATATTACTTATATATATTAAAGACTTATCCCTATTCTGTCCTCCTACAGCCATGCTCAGAGAAGCCTCAGGCCAGGTCTGGACAGATTGAGTACATATGTTTGCAGAACCAGTTTCTTTCATAATAACTCACTTTTTGACATCTGGGCTAATCTGCAGCATACACATACAAACTTTTGCTTCCTGGAATCCTTATACAGAAACGTCCTCCCCTATTATATAGTTTAGCTTTTGTTTATGATACTGAACACAAATTTCCATAATGGCATTGATATATCACTGTCTACAAGTCATTCCCATGACTGAGTTATTTATGTCCCTAAGTGTTTACGTATTCCGTTTCAACCACGAACTATTTATCAAACAAAGGCAATCACTGTGGAACACAGTCAGCCTTTTGCTTGTGAAGAATGATCCAAATATAAGCACTCTTTTCCTTCTGACTACACATTAATCTTCTATGAAATAAAATGTCTGTCCCTTCTTCCAAGCCAGGAGCAGCAAAATTATTTCAGGCTGAATTTTTGAGGTACTCTGCAGAAAATTACTCTTTTGAGAAATCCTGGTCAACATGTTTAGTTCTATATGGATATTCCATAGCATAATAGATCAGTATTAAATGTATGTAAGAGCAGCATGAAAGATCAGTAGTCATTTATTTGGTAACAATTTGCCTCCAAAGAATTATTTATAATTAGTTATGACTTCACAT
Source organism: Chiroxiphia lanceolata (assembly GCF_009829145.1). Lineage (NCBI taxonomy): Eukaryota > Metazoa > Chordata > Aves > Passeriformes > Pipridae > Chiroxiphia > Chiroxiphia lanceolata. Next base: position 11,419,436 of record NC_045640.1, read on the forward strand.
GCAAAACTTATCCTACTCCTATTTTATTGGTCAAGTTATTTTCATTTTCTTAAGAAGATATGAAATGTTCATAAACAGGTTTGCAAAGGCCTTGAAAATAGGGCTGAATTCACTGGAGCAGGGCCCAGCTTTTGTTCTGGATTAATAGTCTTCAGTCATCCTGCAGATCCTAAGCCAAACTGGACCCTCTGGGCTGATTTTACTACTAATAATTTCAATATGGTTTGCTTGGACCATCACCTCCAGGCTGTCCATCATTTGACCTGCTGTATACAAATCTACTCTCTGAAAAGGGACTCCCAGAAAACAGAGGTCTACTAATTCCATCTGTCTGTGCTAAGGCCTGATCATCCATACTTAAATCATTCCCTACAGGCTTTTATCTCACCAGTTTTTAAAAAAATCTCAGTAATAGAAGTCCCATCAACCATAACACCAGTAACAACACACCTCTCTCATTATTAAGTGCAGTGTCAAACACTGCATTCATACTAGGCGCTGAAGTAATTTTGATAGAAGCTAAGCTTTTAATACTTCAAATCACATAAAACTTAAATGAGGTACATTATTTTAGACTTAGTTTAAAAAGCAATCTTGGCACATGAATGTTCCCTTAGCAATTGATAGTATTCAAGCATACTTTTCTAGCAACTAAGTCAGATTGCTCCTGTTCACAAAACTAACCCTTATCCCTCCATGAAAAGAATGCAAGGCACCTCTCTCTGTAGCAGATATCACAAGAATCGAGGATATAAAACATACAAACAGTCCTGCACTATAAAGTTCATGGTCAGATTATTCTCTGAGTGGTAGTTTATCCACATAAAATACTCCTTTACTGATTTGCATATGAGCTACATACACATTTCTGTATTTTATTGTCATCATCTGTTTACTGGCAACTAGGAGACACGAAAGCACTAAATTCAACGAATAAATTATTTGCTGTCAACAGTCCACCAAACACTCATTTTTTGCTAAAACTAGAATGCCACTGGTTAGCTTCAAAGGAATTCTTTTTGTCTATTTTTTTTCTTTTGAATGGATCAAATTTCTAGACTAAATCAGCTAAAGGAAACAAAAAAAAGGTCATAAAATAATTGTCATGTGGTTTCTTGGGTGAAACAATATGTGTCAGCCTAAAAGTAGCCATGTCTGGCAATGCTCCTCTGCCAGATCCTGCTATGGGCCAGCACTCCAGCTCACAGCAGGCTCCCTGATGCAGACCCCTGCTAAATTGCCCAGCAGACCCAGTGAAGCATGGGTTCCCCACACTGACATTTCATGCAGAAAATCAAAAATAAGGTGGCCTTTCCTGTGACAACTCACATCAGTCCCTGGAGAGCTTCAGAAGTACAAAGCAGCAAATAAAATGAAAACAAGAAGTCAATGGTCTTTGAAATCCTCGGAGCTGCTTGCCTCTTAAACAAGGGATGATATGTGTTCGTGGTGGGAAGTCACGGGGTGTGATACAGAGCTGGAAGAAATGCTGCCTCCGATGACACACGAGCACCAGTGTATTATTAGAGACAGCGTTTTGTCCAGCTCTGTATAAGCCTGTCATCCCCTATAGACACAAGTTCTAAGCAACAGATTGTAACTTCCACCACCCCTTCCAGCAAGAAGGTACAACAAGCTAGAATTTTTGTCCAAGGTGCCCCTAGAAAGGCAAGAACCCAGCAGGCAGCAGTGGACAAGTACGGATGGGACACGACAAGAAATCACAGTTTTCCCAGTGTCCAGCAGCAACACTAATGTCTCTACCAGATCCAGAAAGCCACATCACCATCAAAGCATCTTAGGGCTCAGCTACTTAAGCTAAGATGTGCTAGCTAGTTTTTGAGGCACAGCTACACAGTCACAGTCAAGTGTGCTTTTAATTGCAATCCAAAGCTATTAATGGATCCTTTAATTGTTACTCATCTCCTGTAGTGCACAGGGAGCTGAGCTAATCCAAACCATTTCAGGGCTATTCTAGCTGGGCTGTCTTTGCATGTAGGTGAGGAAAAAAATACATAGTCCCTCTGTGTGGCTCAGCCTTGAGACAGTTACCTCCAGAATGTAGCAGCTAAGGACAGTTTTCCTTAAAACTGTTCACGCTACTTCTGTAAGAGGACCTGAATTAGCAGATGGATTTAAAACATCTGAACATTTGAAAATTCAGATGATGTGGATGCTGCTTGTTAACTATTTTTTCCTAAATTTGGCTGGAAAAGGAAGATTTGGGAAGCTATCCAGACAATAGACCAGAACAGACAATCTGGAACCAAACCATGGAATACAGACGTGTTTTGCCCATGCCAAATCGAAAGGTCTTCATCAGACTCCTTGGCTCAGAGGGATTAATTAGCAGTTGCTGCTAATGAAGAGCTGTATAATAGCATAGTACAGGTCTTGTAGTAATGTGTGCTTATTGCAGAGATTCCTACTCTGTTTTATATCTTCTTTTCAGGAACTAAAAAATATACATTCTTTCTCAAACTCACAAAGCAATTTTGTTTGTTCTGGTAAAACAGCAAGGATGAAGCAGGCTTATCTGTAAACAATTTCTTTTTCTTTTATCAGTTCCACATTTTCCACAAATTGCTTGTCCCAATATCAGAAAGGCACCACTTAAAAAAAAAAAAAAAAAAAAGAAAAGAGGTATTGGACTGCTGAGATAACACTGCAGAATTGAGTTCAGGGGAAAGTAAAAGCAAGATAATATATCAGAAATTCAGCTTGCTAGGGGTGCAGCTGGTATTAATTTGTGGTCTGAAAATACCTCAAACTTTAGATACCTTACTATTAAAAATAATTCCCACAAAGCCAACCAGAGCGTAATATTGGAAAAAAAGAGCATGCTAGCAGTGCATCCCAGAGGGTGAGCACAGGGACTCTGATTATCTGTTTTTCCTTAATTCTTCAGCAACTAAATCCCAAACTGTCAGTACAGTTCTCTAAAGCATGCATGTCACTGTACACGTGCAAGCGAAATGCTTTTAACAATTTGTCAGAGCAGAAACACTAATTTAGCCCCGGCTCAGCTCTGCTGTGACACAGTCAGTGTGAACCAACAGCCCTGTGCTGTGTGAGCTGTGAGGGCTGGGGCTGCCCGGGCTGTCCCTGCCCGTGACAGCACCAGACAGGCGCTGGCTCACATGGCAGAAGCAGGGCAGGTGTGCCCTAAATGCAGATAATTAGCCAGGCTGGGAAATCTAACACGTGCCTCTTGCAGTGCCAGACAGAGCTGGTTTCCCTGACTTCTCATGTACCCATCAAGCATGCACTTTACCAGGATTTGAAAAACATGGTTCAGTTGAACACTGTCCTGGCAGTCATGGCCTGTTACCACCGTTCATAAAAACAACAGGAGACTCCCACTATTGCAAAGGTTGGGCAACAAGCAGAGAAAGTTTCCTGGCTTTATTGGTTAGACATGGTAAATTACAGATGATTCAAATGATGGCTCTACTCATGTTTAACGGAAATGCATTTGAATGTGTATTTTACATTGTCAATATAACTATAAAAGTTGTTCAAGAATGCAATGACATATTTTACAAACATTAATGGGACAGCATCTTCCATTTAGTGCAATTTTTGTCACATGGCTTTTCCAGGTAGCATCAAGAATGTTTGCAATGAAAATAGGAAATCAATTTTTTTTTAATCTAATTAATACTTCTGAAATTTACTTCTCACTTCTTGCTTCTTGTTGAGGTAACATATATCACCTATTATTGGGAGAGCTTTCTCTAAAACATGAGGAAAAATATTACTTAAAGAATGATCTAAAATTTTTAATTCAAAGAGGCTCATGCTGACACTTTAATGTAGTTATGATGAAAGCATAAATAAAAGTTCACTTCTTGAAGGCTAATGCTAATGATTTGAAGCAATCATCTCAGTAATACATGTACAGAATTAATTTTCTTACACAAAATTAAAAAAATAACTTTAAAACATTAAATTAAAAAGTAGAATATGTTTAAACTATGTTATACAGTTTAGTTATACAGTGTACAGTATATAGTTACATAGTATATATAGTATACAATAGAGTATATAGTATATAACATACAGTATTTAGTTATATAGTATATGTATAGTATATGTTATACATAGACATATTAGTATATTGTATAGTGTATTTGTATTTTAAAATACTGAGGTATTGACATTTAAAAACCTGAGAACTGAAGAAAGTATGTTCCCATCCTCATAAATTCATGCTGAATTTAGGTTTCAACATGGTTCAATGGGTTCAAAAGCAATAAATCAGCCCTAGAAAAATGGGTGAACATCTCAAAAGAAGAGACTACATGAACACAATTCTTGCTCTTCAGATTCCTTTCTGACTGAATTTTGATATTTATTGCTCTCAGTCCACCTGAGTGGATGACAGAGACTGCAGTTTAACCCTTGCTGTGCTATGGCCTCTTCAAAAGCAGCAAAACAACCACTGACAAAGAGAAATGTTCCCTGTCTGCAGAGCTTCCAGCACTGACAAGTGGTGCTGAGCAGGGCAGGAGCACCCAGGAGCTAAATGAAGTAAAATGCAGAGAGAAAAGGATTCTGCCTGGAAACCTGCCCAGTGCTTTTTTAGAGATGCTGAAAAAGAAAAAATTTTTGAATCATTCTCAGAGACATACTGGTACAAAAATCTTTGTTCTGTAAAATTTCCACTCATTTTCAAATTTCACTATACTGAAATTTTAGCTTTTCATAGTAAATCTGTATTTTTTCACCCTATCTTGTTCCCAGCTATCTGTCCAAGATAGATATCTATGCATTTTTATTTCAGTTGAAGGATCTGGTTACACTCTGCCCTGGCTGAAGCTCAGCTGGGTGAAAAGGTTACTTCCCCCGGTTCAGCAGTAGCTTCTCACCACCACCTCCTTGGGAAAAACTGGCACCCTTTGAAATCACTTGCTTCAGATTGCTCAGCTGATGGCTCCCTAACCTGATTCAGTCAAACTCCTCAGGTTCAGTTAAACCAAAAGCAAAAGCTTCCACCCAGGCCAGGAAATTATCAGCCCTAACCCCTTTCATTGCTCTCACTCTACCTTCCTACCAGAAGTCGGCACCTCCTCAGAGCTCCCATTTCAATTGCTGGTGTTTGGGGTGTTTTTAATACCAATAATGGCAGAGGTCACCCAGGATGACGTTGTGTAGAGGAACGTGGCACAATGTGATCTGAGTGGGATCCAGATGAGATGCAGAGCAGAACAAGTAGGACATGATAATGGAGTGAGCACAGGCCAGCCCTGGACAGTGCAGGACATGAGCTGCCCATGTTGGTCTGTTGAAGGCAGGAAGGATTGGGAACTACGCAAAAAGCGTTTCAGCTATAACTAAACAAGGAGCAAGTAACCAGCACTGCACAGTACTAAACATAATGGATACTGACTACAACATGAAATTGCAGCCAGTGAAGGCACCAAAAAAGGATTAAGCATGGTAGAAGATTTTTAAACCTGTTCTTATAGATATTCTACACAGGCTCTGGAGTGAAGCAGAACTAATTGGCAACATTGTGCTCCTGGTGGCAAAGTGAAGGAAGAAATCCCCACCACCAGTGTCTCACTGTCCCCAGAAATGACCTGGGACATGATAACTGAGCACAGCATCACCATCTCCTCAGACTGAAGCCATCAGCCTCAGGCCCAGAGAGAGTGCAAGGCTGACTGCAACAGTAGAGAAGGGGTAGAAACTGGGAACTATAACAATTTAACCTGTATTAGAACTAGACTTTTTCTGTAGTAATATTAATCTCTTTATTTTCTCACTCAACCTACAACAATTCATGGCAAGGAGGTTGGAACTAGATGATCTTTAAGGTCTCTTCCAACCTGATTCATCCTATGGTTCTATGATAATTAGATCTGGGCTAGTAATAACTCTTTGATTAGACTGTTCAGATTTCAAGAACGCCAGCAATACATTCTTTCCATATAAGATTTTTTTTTTCTCTTCACCCATAAAAAAGGAATTTAAGTCTAATACTGAAGATGCAGTGACTATTTATAAGACAACCAGGTCAAAACTATAACAGCTATTTCTATCTATAAGGCAACCGGTATGTTGAGGCGGCAAAGGAAGGGAATATAGTTATTGTGCAATCCCAGAGGAAAGAGATTAGGGGAAGGGAATGAATTATCTCCCTGAAATTCAAGCACAAAATAAGATATCCCTAAATCTTTAAAGGTGAAAGCTATTTAAGAAGTATTACGACTTTGTACTTTTCCCTGTATTTGCGGTCCCTGTCAATAGTTATATTTAATTAATAAAACGTATTTTTTAATTTGCATTTTGTGTATTTGCAGACTGATCTGATGTTGCATTCCCATTAAAAAAGGGAATGCAACCAAAGGCAGTGTCCAACAGCTGCTCTCCTTCTACTGCTCAACAAAGTTGTTCAGTCTGAGTTATTTTCTCTGTAAGTTACAGATTTACTTTTACTCCTCAATATTGTCAGGCTAGGCTGTATTTATTTAGCTGCTTGCCCCAGAAAAGAGGAATCAGACTAAAATCTTTATTGTAGGTTTCCTTGCAATTTAAACCAAAATACCAAAGGGGCATGCTTTTCTAATTAAGGTACAAATTTTACGAGGCAAACATGTGATTCTCTGCTCTACACAGTAAAATAGCTATAAAAAATAGCAAATGCTTAGCTGTGTGAACCATGTTCTGTGGATGACAGCCAAGAAGGAATGGCTCTCATACTTGCCATTCCACTACTGAGATATTTTGTTATTGCTAACTTTTGTAGTACTTTTGTCTTACGCTGAAAACACAATATGGCAGAGCAAAAAAATCAAGCAATGCTGCCAGCACCAAGCAGGCAGAATACATTCCACTGAAAAAAAAATCCTGAAAAATATAGTTAAGCAAAAAATATTTGCAAAGTTTGATCTGCATGGAATAAATACATGGAGGTATTTCACTAGAGGATCTGATTCTCTGAATAGCTATCCTGGAACAACCCCTAGTGCAGACACCACGGCTTCATCTACACAGTGTAGGAAAAGCAGGCGTGCAGTCAGATTCACAAGCTGTCACAAGCACACAAACTCCAGTCTGTTCTCAATTTCCAAAATATGTCTTGATGTACTGAGGTAGTTTCCAGCTAGTTTAAAACTCCATCCTCCTCCAGTCTTAATTCCAGTGTTAAATGTTTACCATTAAACTAATTCATTCACTCTCCCAGCTGTATTAAGGTCCCAACTCCACTCCATGAAGTCTTCCAGACTTTGATTATTTATTTTCAGTTTCTTTGTTATACCTCAGGTGACAACAGTTTTATTCTTGCCTAACTTTTGTTCCAGACAGAACCTAAAAACAACCAGGTTCAGGCTTACAAAGTCAACACAGCTACATGGGGCTGCACTGAAGACTGCCCCCAGCTTCAAATCACTCCCAGAGCAGTTATCTCAGCACAGTAGAGATGGCATGAAACATCCTTTTAGTTTTTTAATTTATCCAAATGAGAAGGGACCCCACTACCTCTATGCATATTAAGAACTTGCAAACATACACACAACTGAGCCTGCAGAAACTATGATTTTGTAATGTAAAGGAACATCACTAGGGAATGAAAATCAAAGTGACTCTTGTGGAAACTTATAAGGACTGCAGACTGCTTCTTACATAATTTAATAACTCTTTGTACAAAACAGAGTTAAAATGTAGGGTAAAGTGAGATGGTTGTCAAGGGTTCAAGCAAAGGAGCAGCAGCTCAGAGCATTGTTTCTTTTTAACTAAGTCACTTGAAACAGTTCTTGAGAATAAGCTGGAGGATGTCTCCTGTTTTCTGAGCCAGTGAATCCATCAGGAGCCAAAAATTTGGGCAGGACTGTGTAGTTTTGCTGAAATTAGTTTCTGAGGCCTGAAGATACGTGAGCTTGAAAGCAGCAGGCGGGTTTTCGAAGTTTGTGTGGGTAGGTAACACCGAGAAGTCCTCTCAGCACTGGGTTTCTAGAAGCTGTGGCTGCATGAAATGAAAGCAAACAGTGCTGCAAAAGGTTATGCTGTTTCTTTTGACATGGCTATTATTTTGCATCATCTTTCCAACAGTGCCTGTGTTTCTCCCTAGTGTGCTAGAAAGATATTCCTTGACCTACCAGTAGATTAAAACCAAGCTAGTTAAAGTCTATGGCCTGTTTTCCATTATGGGGCAAAAAATCACATTTTATTCAGAAAGTAGAAAATTTTAGGAAAAAAAAAAAGAAAAACATTTAAAACAAACTTTACAAGTGGCTCTGTTATGAATACTGCTCAGCCCTGGGTCTCACTGCAGCATCAAAATCTGCAGTTGCATTTAGAGATCCCACAGATACAGTCCTTTTTTTATTGAGAGCTTGGTTTTACTTCCAGGCAGCAGAAAACATTCCAGAGATTTCCTTCCCCTGAATCAGTAAAAACCCATTTCAGAATCACTAAAAAGAGCAGCTAGAAAACTGCTACAATAGCTGAAAGTGTAATAAATCACACAGCTAAGCCAAGGGAAAAACATTTGCTTCCTCTTGCAAGACGTGACAAATGGGAAAACATGATACTCTCAGGAAAGTAGGCTTTGTCCATCCCCACTTTGGCATTTGTCTCCCTTCTCTGCTGCTGAAAAGATGTGTCTGTGCCACATAAATGGGGATTTTTAAGCTTCTGAAACAAACTGGTCCTGCAGCCCTTGCTGCTTGTTGTAATAATAAAAGAATTCCTGAGAAAAGTACAAGCTAAATCTTGAAAAGGAAAAGGAAATGTCCCCTTTGTTGTAGGAAAACGTCAGCCTGACGTGCGACTGAAAGAGTCAAGGCTAACAACGCTTATTGCCAAGCCACAAGAAATGACTGAAATTGTGTTTTCTAGTTAGTGTCTCCACAGATGTTTAATTTAGTTTTAGAATAAATGAAAAATTAAGGCAAAAGCTATAGTTCTCCAATACTAAATAAAACATTTCATTGGTGTGTCTAACGCATTATGGTTCTGTTTAATGTAAATAAATGTATCAAAATTTGGCTACTGCAAATAGAAGCAACAACATATGAAGGGAAAGCTCATACTCCCTGTCACTTTACCAAGTCACTTTGCTGCTGCACTAGAATTACTGCTAATTAACAGAGGCATGACTAAGAAGAAAATTATGCCTCATCTCCAACTTGGACCTAAACATATTGCTGGCACTTAACATATAAGATAAGTGTAGTTAAGAGAAATGAATTTTCTTCCTCTATACAACCACTCTTACTAAATACATCCTTCTAAATGTCAGGCTCCCTGATGAAGTAAACAGAGTGTGAGTCATAAGCTTCTTTAAATGCAATGCCACCATACTGAAAAAACTGAAAATTACTTTTAATTTTCTCTTTAATGACACTAACGAGTGTATATCTGTGAGATGACCGAGTCTGACACCAGAGGCAGAAGCACAGATGCAGTTTCTCATTGTCTGAAAATCAGGACCCATTCACTACTTCTTATTCTACTATCCTGCCTTAGTTTTTTTTCTTCTCAGAATTCAATAAATCATATCATGAGATTTAATCATAGCTTTCTGTATGAGTTATGAAATAATCATTGTCTGCTACATTATTTCTCCTTGATAACTTTGTTGCACAGTGAAACTCCAGACAATGTCCTTTGCTTCAAATAGCTAATTCTTTATTAACAGAGAAACAACAGCAGCAGCCCATAATAATCCTTTTCATTATGCTCTAACACCCCAGAAACTCCTTGGTGTTTCTTCCATTGTGAGACTCAGATATAGAAGATGGAGATCTCTCATGAGACTGTCAAGAAAAGAAAAAAGAGGGAGGTGGGAGACAGAAAACAGTTATTACTGGAGTTTAAACCTGAAATTTAGTATCATGCAGTAGAAAAACTATTGCCTTCTTGAGATTGATTCCTAGAGCTGACCTGAAGCACAGTAGACTTCATATCTGAACAAGAAAACTATTACCCCAGTGCTACTTGTTCACCTTTGTCTTCCTCAAGGACAAAGAGTGTTCTCAGAGATTTCACCTCTCCCTGGGTGCAGTGTCACCACCTCCAAAACAGCCCAGACTCCTCAAAACAAGATCTGTGGAATGAAGATGGTTGAGTTCAACCACACTACAAGCAGGTCAACTGAAGAGAATAAAACAGTGGAGAAGTCAGTTCTAGCGCTTTCTGGTTCCTTGCATGTGCAGTCCCAGTGATGGATAGTGCAATGACCCAAGCAGCTGCAAAACTTTGGACTTTTATTTTGCGTAGGATGTCTATGCATCATGCTAGACAAATACACTCACTGGTAGAGACAAGGCATTATTCAGTGCATCTAGTGGAAGTGTTGCCTAAAGAAAGAAAGACAAGAACAGACCACTAAAACTTATTTACATACACTCCTGAAATTCATCTCAATTTTCAAGCCATTTACAATTTTACTAATGTCTTATCGGTCTCTCCAGCTTTGTTTCTTGGATGTTTCAGCTCCTTTCTGTTTCCTTATGTTCCTGTTGTTCCTTTAACTACTTGCATAATGCTGGCTCATTCTACCTTTATCATTGCTGTTGCCACTTTTTTTTCTGTCAACTTTCCAATATTCTGTGTATTTTTGACCAGTTGCCAGTGAATAACTACATTCTGTGCAACTCAGGTGTTTTGTAACATAAGAATATTCTAAGAAATAGTTGTGTTTGTTTCTCCAGATATACCTGGGAAGCTAAAACTATACACAGTCCCTTCTGTTCCAGAGTAAAAGATGGGAAGCTTGAAGCATCAAAGGACTATTTAAGGAAACACTAAAATCAGCTGTTTCATGGAAACAGTCTTCAGTTATGGATGGGCAAGGTAACTGGATGGGTTACTGTCTTTCTCTATTCCATCTCTCAAACAAAACACGAGGTATACATTTTGGACTCCACCACCACCATTTTCAAATTATTTCCTGCTACTGAAACTTCACTACCTTTATTTAAGGTAGCATTGATTTATCCCACATAGGAGTGGAGAAACTAGAATAAAATGGTATCTAGTTTTAGCAGAAGACATTGCCATTGATCTCGTTTTGCAGTGACATCAAAAAACAGCTGTGGCTACCCCTTGCATACCATCATGGAGTTAAAATACTTTGATGTTTGATAACAAAAGACATAACTTACACAGATGCTCTTTCAAAAATCTGTTTACTAAAGAGGCTTGTAAGGTTTTCCTGCACTGACTGAACAATCTTGAAAGAATCAGGTGCCTGCTCATTTCACAGCTACCACGACACATACGGGGACTCAAACAAAAAGTGACCATGGTATATAGCAACATGAAGTTCCAGAACTAAAATATGGACTTGTGGAGTGCTTATATTTCAAAATACAATTTTTCTCAGTCTTGCTAAAGAAATGAATATTTTCAAACAGAATTTTCATGGCTGTGCCACCCTTACATCAAATTTGCTAGAGCAGCATTTTATCTGAGTATACTTTATTTTGGAAACAGATGGGGCTTTTGCTATGCTAAAAAGAGGAGCTGGTAGTTCACTGCCACTAGCCAGTAGAGCTGGGTGCCAGCTGCACTGCTCTGTTTTGGGACTGCTTCTGTCCAAGTTCAGCACCCAAGCAATTCCAGGCTCCCTCAGTGACAGTGCAGACAGAAGTCTGAATGCAAAAATTCAGGGGGAGCTGTGTTCTCCTGGGACAGCCTGTCCATTTCAGCCAGTATCTGACTGACAATTGCTTGTTAGGGGAAATAACCGAAAGGAAGTATTTGAAATAACATTTTTCTTGCAAAGAAAACAAACAAATTAACAGACAATGAGAGTGATAAGATTGAAACTCATCTTTTTGGGAGCAGTGAAGAAAGTCAATCTAAATCATTGAAGGCTCTCAACACGCAGGTGAGGTACAAGGGGTAAGATGCTGTGAATTTAAAGCTGAACAATTCTTGTATCTGTGTTCGTGCATCTTTCCACAACCAAGAAAATGGAAGATAATTTACCCCTCTTACCCACTGTTTATCTCTTAGGGTATGGACACAGGCAGTTGCCTCTGGTTAGCTCTGCATTTCTAATTCTGTTTAACTCACACAGCAATAACTGGTGCAGCCGTCCATGTGCTGGATGCAGCGCACAACTACAGCAGGAAACTATCACACATTAAACTCCTGCGGCAGGAAATCTGTATTTTAATTGGGATTAAAATGTTATTCCAATCTAGCATAATTAACATTCATGGCAAGCTGACCAAAGGCCACTTCAATTCCAAATTTGTGTTCACAGAAGGACTAAATGCTTTTTAATTAAATCGGTATTAAGTGCCAGTGGAGGCTGGGGGTCTGCTGCAGACAAGCCCTCAGAAATCATCACATGCAAGTACTCAGAAGAACACACAAGCTGCTCGTGCTACCTGGGCTCTCTCATGTTATCTGCTAAATTATGGCATCCTATTAAAACATATCACCTTGTTTGACAGTTAACAAAGTTATGTAAGAACCAGATTTGTGGATTTCTGCTTAAGTATTTAAGTGTAAACTAGCTCTGAAGCTCTGGACTTCAGGATAAATAAAGGTTAAAGAAAGAAAAGTAAATATCAAATGAAAATTAAACGCAATAAAGGTTATTTTTATTCATTGCGGTATTCTCCCGGGTTAAGCTTTTATGAATCTTGTAAATGGCATCATCTGTTAACTACTTAAGCCAGATAGCAATCTCCACAAAATATCCCAATTTTATCAGAAGAACTATGAAAAATTAAGTGATACTAAAATTAAATGGAATTGTTCTCCCGCATGGGAGTAAATGCATCCCTTCCTTATCTGCATGCAGCCAGAGAAATGGACTTAGGTGGAGGTCACCAGCATAGCTGGCATTTTTGGAAACACATAGGTACTCTAGAAGCAATAGCATAATCAAAAACAGTTTCCCTGGTGTTTTCTCAGACCATATAAATACTACTGAAGAGTCCATCCTCCAGAAAGATAGTCTCAGCTCCTCAAATCAAAGGCATCTGGAAAGCCATCTGCTCAGCACAGGCTTTCACTGTGTATAATCAGACACCAAGATGTAGAAGCCTTTATGAAATCTCAATTTCCCCATAGGGTGACTTGCAAAGCCCGTGCCAGGGCACCCACTCCTTGGTGAAACCACCAGCTGCTCAGGAGAAGATTGCTAAGGCATGGCACAGAAGACACCCTTAGTAAGTAATTCAGTGTGTGCTGTCATTACTATCACCGCCTGGGGATTTTCTAACAAAACAGTTTTGGCTTGGAAGAAGTCTACTTGTCAACAGCCAAGCTACCTATGAAACATAAACCTCACTTAAACAGAAATGGCATTACTAAGAGACATTTCCATTGCTCTAGAATGGCTCATGAACAGGACAGAGACCCATCCTGATGACAAGGAGACCCATCTCAGGTCTGAATAGACAAACTTTTTCTCTGATCTTCTGAGTTTCTGCCTTGATTTGCATCATGGTCCTCACCAACAGGTGGTAAAAATGAGTTTTCTCCTTGGTCTGCCTTGCTACTCCAGGAAGAGTCCTGCTCACCTCTGCCAGCTGAGCCTCTATGATGGGGTGACTCAAAACTAACTGCTATTAAAATAATTTTCTTCTCTTTCATTAAAATTTAAAAGACAGCAACTCCACCAATATCTTAGGCAAGAGACTTCAGGTACCATCTTCAAGGATGCAAGCCCAGCCCCCCAGCTGCTCTGCATGAGTTTTTTTTCTAAGTCTTTTTACAGGAAATGTTGTAATTAATAGGCAAAGTCATCAACCCTTGTTCCCTCTCCTTCACACCAATCGAAAGACTTTTTCTATATGACAATATATTTTCTGGTGTCATGGTTTGAGATAGCCCCAAAAACCTAATTCTCCAGTCTAAGCCCCCTCCCACATCTCAACCTAATGTGAGATGGGTTTTTCCAGACAAAACACACCAGACTGGGGGAAAGGGAATATATTACAATGACTGTACAAATAAATATTATAATACATTATACACACAATCACAACTATCTCTACCATGACATATAGTATTTACAATGGATCAGATCTCTTCTCCCCTCCAAATAAAAGTCCAGGAGGGAAAGAAGGACAGATCCCTTCCAGTCTCAAAGCAGGAGTCTCTTCTACAGCAGCAGTCATCTGTCCTCTCCACATGCAGCAGCTAATAGCTGGATTCTGCCAGCACTCACAAGGGAGGTATCCAAGCTCCCTCGGCCCCTTGACGCAGGTAAAGGGGTCTTCCTCCGTGGGCTACGTCACCCCAGACAAGGTCGTTCCACCACGGTCATATCACGAAGCACAGGGGGTCTTCGTGACGGTCTGGTATCTCCAGGAGATTCAAGCTCCTTGCAGGGCCTCTGTGCCCTGTCTCAGGCTGTGAGCTTCTTTGTAGCTTGCAGCAAGGGAGGGCCCCCAAGGCCAACCTCCCACATCTGGCTAAATGAATATTTATTTATATAACATTTAGAGACACAGCTCAAAAAGTGGAAACAAAGGACCTGCAAATCTAGAATTTAGTAATCATTGTCACGATTTCTAGTTTTTCTATTTCTATTTCTAGGTCTTATAAATGTATTTTTCAACCTTTCCAGCTTACAGCATGATCTGCAGCCTCAGTCAATTACCTTGAGTTTCTGTAACCCAAGCAGGTACTAATTATGTAGGCAAATGCACCATTTTATGGTTACTATCCATTAATCCATTTGATTGCTCCATCACTATTCTGCCTTAATGCTCATCTCCCTCTTTCCTCCCCCAAAGCAACAGAGCTGATCTATCAAAGCCTTTCAGCTCCTATCTGTAGCATACAAAATCCTTTAAAAAGCTAATCTCAGGTTTTGTTTCATTTGACACTAACACATTAAGCCTCCAAGAACTCTCTGTATTGTGCTGTCAGCTTGCATTTCTCAGTGCTATAGGACTGAAAAGATGAAAATTAAATGGCAAGCCAGGGCTCCCTCCATCAGTGCCAGTAGATAACTGGTTCAATCTCACCTCTTCAGTGCATTTTTGAAGGCAGCTGAACAGATTTTCTCCCTACATGCACACAACTTCCATTTTCTCTGTAGCTGTAACACATCCCTGCTCTGAGGTCCCACCAGCACTGCATGTAACCTGCAGGATCTTCCCAGGCTCTTCAGTTCAGGCTGCGGGTACCAGCTCACATCAATACCAGCCACATCCTTCCCATGCTGAGAGAAACAGCAATTCTTAATGTTTCTGTCGGGCTCGAGTGCTGTTTGCTCCCAGCCAGACACAGAAGTCAGGCGAATTTGCTTTTGTCACTCATGACAACAGCCTGCAGCTGATAAAAGATCGTATTTTCAGCTGGGTATCTTCTACTCAGACTGTTTCCACAGCACGGACGTGGTGCTCCCAGCTTCTGCCTGTGCACAGGGCTCCATTATGCGAGGCAGGAGGTGGTTCACACTGCCCAGGTACATTCTGGAGTCTGATAGTTCCTGGCCTGACATCACATGCCAGTGAAACAGAGCAAACACGTACCAAGCCCTTCTGCTGCAGAAGACAGAATTTTACAGAAGCTTTGTGCTTGTGTGAACTCACTGTAAGAGGTGTAGAGTACAATATGCTCAAACTCTTTGTGTTTCGTGTTTTCTTGCCAGAGTGGTGGAAGGGAAGAAAGGACTACTGTTTCATTTCAATATTCATATTTGGTTTCTCCATGCCTCAGCAAAACCCCAAAAGTGCTCCCTGTTCAGCCCACACACAACCTCCACGCTGCTTGTGGCAGAACAACCACACTGCAGAAATGCTGCAGCTTTCCAAATAGCTTTACTTCAGGTGCAGCAGGTAATGCGGGGGCTGTTAATAACTTGAATTTGTTCCTGGACAGCTATAATAGTCTAATACTGGTCAATCTTTAGTCTGCTAAAAAGACAGCTGGTGAGCAATACAGCAAATACCTTGTACTCTGCTTAGCACAAATAAAAAGCTGAAATCGAGTTAATTTCATCCATTTCATTTGGGTGCTCACAACTCTGCCTTGAAAAGCTGATCACAGAAACCTGGACTAGTATGCAAAAAATATCCCAAGCAGAGAAAATAGATAAATATATTTCATAATGTACATACATTTGCATACATAATGCATACAGCAAATGTATTCAAATAAAGAATTTTATGATGGGTTGTCCTGTGATTGTTTGAAAGTCAGCCAGTAGCTACAAGGAAGTTAAGAATAAATAATTTACAAAGCATTTCTGAGTAAACTACCTATTCACATACATATATATAAAATACCAAGAAAATGATACATTAGAAACAGCCTGTGTAACAAACTAACCTGTTTTCAGATACTAACCAGAAAAAAAATCACACAGAGATAATAATCAGTAAGGGCATAATACCTGTATTATATTCCTTTGAGACCTTTCTTTGTAGGATTTTGAGATGTATAAACACTGATTTATTGATCAGTATTTATAATGAGCAGGGAACAAAACTTTCTGCAAACATTTATGGTATTGAAAGGAAAAAATTAAGCACTTTCACAAACTTGATTTTTCCTTAGAGTGCTTTGCATTGCTTATGGGGAAAAGGATATTCAAAAATGATATTCAAAAAGCCAGTCTCCTGCTGCATGGAGAAATACAGGTATCTCCTGAAAATGGATCCCACTATTATCTCCTAATCCAAAATGAATTCTGGTCTAGTCACAGATCCCATCAGTGGGTAGCTTTAACTGGCAAAACTTAGCAATCCTTTCTCTACAGATTCTCAGGATGAAATGCTTAATCTATGCAGCAATAAATCATGTACCGGTGGGTTTGAAAATGTATTTTAATAAAAAAAGTGTTTGGATTCTAAAACTGCTGCAACTTTCATAGCATTCATATCAAGAAGAAAACAGCACCAAGACCAATTTTTTGTTAGATTCAGATTTTTTTGTTTACACAACTTAACCTGAATAGATGTACTCTGGACATTAGTGAGCTTGTAGAGAATTTTGCAAGCATTTTCATTGCATGAGAATATCACTCTCTTGTCCTAAGTGATTTTTAGCTTTTTCCTATTCCTTCAGTGTGCCTACAGGGAGGAAATTTATATTAGTTGCTTCTCCAAAGTAGCTATAGAGACAGTGTCTGCTATCCCCTGTGATAGGGACAGCTACACCTGAGCCAGGCACAATACTGTTCATTCACAGTTAATGGAGAAAATCAGGCACTTCTGGCATACGTTTCCTTTCATCCCATAGCAGACAGCTTTAACCAGATTGCAGAACCCCCACTTAAAGTGTTTACTGCTCTCCATTCATTACAAAAGGAATTTAGGGGAGCTAGCTCATATGTTAATCATCACAAACAACAATTAACCGTGGTGAGTCCCTAGCGCTTCTGTCCAATTTAATGAACCTGGTTACCAATTTTCATTTCCATTTTGCAAAGCAATAAAAAAACTACTCTTAGCAAGCTACTGTAAGCTGTTTTTCAGCATCTTGGTAGTGAGTAGAACCAAGAAGGAGCCAGCACCATCAGGGCAACCAGCTTGCCACTGAGCTTCATCATGTGCTCCACAGGATGTGCTTAGAGAGCCACTGTTACATGACATGACATCTACAATATTTTCATTGCCTTAGTGTCTGGGGATGACTCCAACAGAAAAAATGTACAAAAGGCCTTTTTACAAGCAAACAGATGAGGGTTGCTGTGGCAGACCTTGTGAAAACAGTTTGGATAAGAGTCTGAGTGGGGAGGAAAAGGCAAAGAAGCACTGAAAGTCACTGATCTACTACAGTGAACAGATCTAAGGCTAGCTCTGGCTCATACCTGGCCAACAAATTATTGCATAAGGCATGTTTATTTCTGGTATACATATTCTTGATGTGATAAATATTTTGTTTCTGGTACAGCCAGATCTCAAACTGCACAAAAGCCATTTATTGCTGTTCTTTAACGTTCCTTAATAAATGCTGCATGTCTAATAGTGCCAGTGATTTCAAATATTATGATTGCTTGTGACATTTTCACAGTGCTCTCCTGCTAAGAAACACTGCCTGGAAGTAGTTAGAGAGCAGCCACCACGTCCTGTCCAGTCAAGCCAGCAAAAGTCCAGGGGAAGGGGAATCAACTTGTACCTTTGTGCTAGGTTTGTATCAATATTTTGAAAGGAGGTTTATCCTGACATGAACTTCCCTTAAAATGTAGAGCTTCTGATCCCATGTGAATTGGCTTTGACATTTAATCAAATTCAATTTTTAGGAGAGTTTATACAAGTCTTGAGTAGACAAATAAAAATATTTTTCCCTTCATATATCCTTATTCACGCGCGCCAAAAATTTATTTCATTTGGCTACAGAGCTGTATTTAACTTCACTGAAGTACATCAGGCAAAGAGCCAGGACAGAAAGAGCACCTTCCCTTATTTTAGATATATGGCTTCAGCTTGGACTGAAGTTTTGTTTTTGAGGGCAGAGATTTACGTGGCTGCATCTGCATGCACTCGAGCATATTCACTTTGTTGAATCTGAAGTACACGAGAAGTTTCAGAATGGATAGGCACAAGCTGTACCCAAGTCTTGAAGTGCTGTACCATAGATAATTTTATTTTTTCTGGCCTTGGAATAGCCAATTTACACAATCTGCAATACAAATTCCCTCTCAAGTTTTCGTTCCATCACACATCAGCACTTAGGGTAGGGGGATGCTCTGCACCTGGATAATCCAGTCCCAGAAGATTCACTGTCGTAGTCCTATCACCTCATCACCACCACAGGCAGTACACGTTGTGATAAGGCTTCGCGCATCTGTCTGTTAGGGGTGATATTCAAATTCAACCTGATCTGGGACGTGATTCAGTGAATTTCTTCCTGGCAGAAGGAAGCAGGAAGATCTAAGCCAAAGCCTTTCCCATCACTTCACCTGCATATCTAATGAGGAAGGCGGCAGGGACTGAGAGATTGAAGCAAGAAAACAAAATAGAGTATCTTTCCTTGAAGGAAGAGAAATGGAAACTAAGATTGTGTTGTTTTTTGCTCTCAATCCACACAAAGGGGTTTGTAATCTCCATAAACTCTGTATCTATTATAGTTAGTGGATAAATCTACTGACTGTTAAAAATCCATGGCTTTGGGACAGATTAGCATGTATGTAAGACACAAGGTAGAACAGGGAAACACCTGTCTTTTTTATTGCTCTCCTTCCCCAAGCATCCACTAGAAATACAGTCTGAGCTAGACAGTTCTTTAGTGTGATAGTTTGTCACTCTTAAATTCTAATCACAAGATCTACCAATTAATTAATACTGCTATGTTTTCAGACATATCTTCAGCAGATATTAGATGCTGGAAATCACCAATAAGCAAGGCTGAGCATTTTTTCCCCAAGTGAATCCCATCCTAACTGTAGCTCTGACTGAGATATTTTGAATATTTAATAATATCTAGACTTTATGGTTTAATCTTCCAGGTACATGTCCCTTTAAGTCCCATGTTAATTAACATGTAGTGCTTGAATATGCTAGTAAAAAATTACTGCTCCTTCTTGATTCCACTGAAGCAAATAGATTTTTTTTTTTTGTAGGCTCAGAACCAAGCCCCATGACTCTTTTATAGCTGAACAGAAGAATCTACAAGACAGAGGTCATGCTGACTACAACTCTGAGAACAACACTATTTCCTATTGATTTCTTTCGTCCTCTAAAAAAAAGAAAAATTCTAGTCCACTAGCCAAATGTTTGATCTTGGCCAGAATAACACTACAGTAGTTGAATAAATGAACCATAAATTTTCAGTAATTTACACTCGTTTTATGTTTAAAAGTTCTGATATAAAATTTCATTACCCCATAACTTTTCTGCAGTATGTCAGTTAACACAAGGAGAGCTCTAGCCAAGTAAAATACAGTTATGTGGATTTTATTATTCCCCTTCAAATAACCAGGCACAACTTTCAGCCCTGATATAAGCGGGCATATCTTAATCGCAGTCGTTAGGGTCTGTCTTTAACTCTTGATGTTGAAAGCTAGAAAGATGAAACCTGTTAGATGAAAGAGAATGTCAGTGCTTGATGTATAACCCTTCTTCTCTTTCCCATTCCTTGATCATAAAATTTATATCTGTGGAAAATCAGAACATTTTTCTAGTACTATTATCAAGCTTTTATTCCCCAAGCTTTCACGTAAGAAATGATGAGGTTAATCTATATTTACTCTAAATCAATATGTTAATTACTCTCCAGTCTTCTTGTGTCTAACAGAATTAATGAGAAAAAGAAAATACATCTCTCAACCTCTTTATTTTCTCTACCTAAATGTCTACAGAAGTTTTTTAAATGAAATAAAAGACAGATTCTTTTTAGAAATATTGGTTAACGTGCAGACGCCTGAAGTCAGAAAATCAATTCCATGATTATTTATATATAGCATAAATATATACTTCTCTGGATGAGAATTCAGATAAATGTTCACAGTGACGCAGAAAAATAAACTCCTGATCACAAGTCATCAGTATCAGTAGAACACAGCTTCAACAATGGTCCCATTTCCCACATCCATTTCTATTGAAGAAGAGACAAACATTCATGTTGACAATCAGGTACACAGTCACCTAGTTGTAAGCTGTCAAAGTCACACCTTTTAGGATCATACTCCAGATGGAGGTGCATAAATCAGCTTTATTATTGATTTTCTGTGTATCACAAATGACTACAAGCATAGACAGGACTGGTCATCATGTTTCAGTTGCAGATCCAACCAAGCAGACTCACCACCCTGTTTCCAAATACTGTCTGTTGTCTTATTTTCTCACCTTCTCTGAGTCAGTAGATAATTGTTTAATACAAAGAAGACTGGCTCCGAAGCATGATCTTCAGACAAAGAATTCTTCATCTCCTTCCTCCAAATTGGAAGCAGATGTGTTTTCAAATTAGTCAGTCCAGGAAGAAACTGTACCCAGCCTTACTATCCTTCTGTGAATTTCCACAAGGAGGGAGTTAATAGCTATTCTAACAGGCATTTCCTTTTCTCCTTATGAAAGGAGAAACAGGACTTAAGCAGAAGAACTCAAGCAGGACTCTAGCCAAGTTAAAATGTGAATGAATATGTTGGTTTCTATCCATACATCTTAAGTGGTTTTAAAGCACATTCCATCTGGTCTAAGTTAAATCAGTTGGGTTTGAGGCTACACCTAAAATAACAAAAGAAGACAGACCAAGGTTGCCATGAT
The DNA here is from genome assembly GCF_009829145.1 of Chiroxiphia lanceolata. Classification (NCBI taxonomy): domain Eukaryota; kingdom Metazoa; phylum Chordata; class Aves; order Passeriformes; family Pipridae; genus Chiroxiphia; species Chiroxiphia lanceolata. Next base: position 11,440,573 of record NC_045640.1, read on the forward strand.
TGTTCATATTGCCAAACCTTTGGCTTCTCTAGTACAGTTTTGTCCTATCCTAACTACTAATCTGTCAGAAAATATCCAGATTGGGAAATAGAGGAGGCCACTCTGGGGAGGGGAAAAAGCTGGATGCAAACAGTGCCATGTCATTTGCCATCAAAGTCACAACCTAGGCCCTTACAACTTTGTTTACCAGAACAAGCATAGCCAGCCTATCTTCTTTTGGGTATTTTACACTGTGCCAGTGCATCTTTACTAGGCAAGAGGTGATATAGAAGGTTAGATCTGTGACAAACCAATCTTTACTTTCTCTGTGTCTTCCCTCTTTCTATATACAATGGGATAAACTTCAGTTCATTTTCCCTTTATTCAAATAAATAAGCAGACCACGCTCTGTGATGCATACCCATCATCTGGCAATAGCCCACTTATGCAAAAAAACAGCTGAAAAATTAATCTCAGGATTCTGGGAATACATTTACTGACTTGAGGTCTTGGAAAGACAGGAGACGTGACCTACACCTACCATATTCCCTAGATACAAAGAAAAATACCTGAGTATTTATTTACACACAAGAACAAACTGGTCAAATAATGTATGCTTTTATGTCGGTCTTTTGAGGGACTGCATATAAAAATATGTTTGATAGAAAAAACAAGTACTATTGAACACAAGAGAAAAAGAAACGAGCCCTTTACATGCAATAATATTTGCCAACTGTGTTACCTTGGTTTAGAAAAGAGAATATTCACATATGGGGAAAACAGGTTCACTGGGAACATGCCAACAAGACAAAATTAAAACAGCAAGAATAGGCAGCTTTCAACAAATCACAAAGTGAGAAAAGGCAGCACCTTCTCATCTGCGAGGCTGCCATCTGGTGAAAATTTTTATCCCATTCCTTTGCCTTTCTTTAAAGCAACAAAAGATTTTGAAATGCTGACTGATATGGCAAACAGACCATGATCATCATCCCTCCACAACAACCTTTGCTCAGGACTCTCCTTGCTGAGACAGGCTCCCAGAGGTGAGGGACCAGCTTCTGGGAAGGAAAGATATTCTGTGGGGCTGCTCTGGGCTGTCTCTAGGATAGTACAGTTCGTGTTCCTGATCAGTCCCTGGGGGCACAAGGCTGTCCTTGTTTCCCAAGTTTTTCTCCATATCACTATGAGGCATTGTGATAGTCTAGTCCTAAACCATGAACTGAATTCAGCTCAACGCACTTGGAAAGGGGAGGGAGCAAGGGAGAGCATGGTATGTCAGTTATAGTAATGGATCCTGTTCTCTGCAGGGACAAAAAGGTCCAGGCAAGAAAGTGGGAATGAACGGAATGAATATTAATCAGCAGTGAGGCCAACCCTTTTTTTTTTAAAGTTTTAAACACTTTTTTGTGAGCTTTCTTACAAGTAGACCTAAAATAGAGCAAATCAAATTTAGTTCTTGTGGAGGAAAAAAGAACAGCAGATGATTTCCTTTCTAATTCCTCAGAGGTAAAATGGTATTGAAAAGTAACTGTACATTTTTAACACAAAGTTGAAAAATGCCAAGAAGAAAGACTGAGAGAAAGAATACCTGTAGGAAGATGACTCAGATGCCCCACTTCCTGAACAAAGCAGATTTCAATTCAAGTTTCTGCTCCAAACTGGGCATATCAGGTCAGGTCACACCCATGAACCCAAAAAGTGCTCTAGCCAGAAAGCCACTGTCTCCTCCATGGGTAAATGCCTTTTCCTGCTAACTTTGCAGCAGAAATCTTGGCTACCTTGAAGTCAGTGGCAATCCTTCTGCTGAAACTGAATAACAGTAGCAATAGAGTGTTATTTGGTGTTATTTGACAAATATAAACTAACATTACATCAGGCTTACGGATAGGAAATGCTGGGTGATTAGCAATTTGAAATGCATGTTTAATTTAGGTGCTAAGTATCACAAAATCTCCTTAGCCTAAATATTTTTCATTTCTTCTGCTAATTCTGGACTTTTTGTTTTTGCTTTAGTTACTGAAAAACAGTCTGCCTATTTTTGATATCGTGATGTCCAAAACTGAAAACTGAAGTTTTCTGGTCCCAAAAAGTCACAAAAAAAGCATGAATATCTTCTCAGTCCAAGGTTAAATATCCTCATGTTTTACTACTGGAGACATAAAAAGATCTTTCCTCCCATAATTCACTGTACAGTCCATTTATATTTTTTTGAAGAGAGTCTGAACAGTTTTATGGTTAAAATTCATATCAGAACTAAGTAACACAACTTCTTTTCCTGATGTGCCAGAAAGGACCTCTCTGTGCTTCAGTCTGGAAGAACTGCCATGGCTTCACTTGACAAATGCCTCTTGGAACAGCTTGTCTGATTTAAGCCAGAAAATTGTTTCTCTTGAGAATGCCCTGCTCTCTGAAGAATACATCTACATGTGCCAGCTTCTCAGCTGTAAAATCTATAAAATAATGACATGGTGCTATAAAACAATGTATTTTGTTATAAATGTGAGGATAATTTCTCTAATGTTTTCAAGTTGCATGAGTACTGATATGAAAATCATTACAGAAATCTAATCATAAAATAACTAAAATTGTTATAAACACTGCCATTCAGTGTTTAGTATAAAATTTCTGCCTACCACTGAGTTTTCTATTGTTTGGTCTATTTATTTTTTCTCTTGCATTTGACCATATGGAATCAACTCTTGTCTGTTTTCTGCAGGTATTCTGTATTGCTTTCATTTTCCTGTTTGACTATTTCTGTCTGTTTCAAATTTCATGTTATCTGTAAGTGCCATTAATTTTGCAGATCTCCTTTTTTATTTGTAAAAAATGCAGGATATAAGTACAAGTCTTTGAAGAGGAACACATAAAATAATAACTTCCAGTGAAAAAATTAAATTTACAATATATCCATGACTCAAAGTATTTGTGGAACTGCATAGGAATACTGGACATACAGAAACTGCTTACAGGAACACCAGAATTGGGTAGATAACACAGATCCATTTCTTCCTTGTAAAATCTGAGTCAGCAGATGTAAGCCAAGGATTAACCTAGTCTAGCACATCTTGCTGATATCCACTGAAAATCTGGGGTTATACATTAACCATCTGTTGAAATGATTTCATGACATAAGAATATCCAAAGCTTCTCAGAAGTAACACATTAAATTTATCAGAACACATGTTCAAAGAATTTAAGGACAGAAATTTTGTAAATATTGAAAGCATATTTACTTAGTGAATTGTTGAAGCTGGGTCTTCTATCAAAGCCTATGACTCTTAGACACCAAAATAAGCAAAGATATTATTTTGAAATAGACTTTGAAGGTCCTGTCCCAAATTGGTAAGACAGAATTAAGAGCACAAAGCTAGTTTCCTATGTTTGTATGAAACTTCACATATGACCTTAAAATATTATTTTAGATTTCTGATTCATGAAATTTATTGTTCACGTATAATTTGTGTAGTCATTTGAATTCACAATGCAAGTTGAAAACATAAGGAAACAAAATCAATTTTGGCTCAAAGTAAATTAAAGACAAAGATGGTTTTGCTTCTTTTTCCACAGAACTACCTTAGCTGCACAAGTACATTGCCTAGTGCTGATTTTTTGTCTCCTGTTGTTAACTGGGTAAACATAATATAGTAATTGGGCTCATTTTGCAATGAAGTAATAGTACAAAAATGTAAACTAGTGTCTGCTCACAGAGCTGTACTGATCTTCGTAGACTGTGTGCTTGATCTTTCTAAATATTTGTGACATCCTATCATCTCCCTCTACACAATTAACACTGAGGAAGTTTTAGATACAATATCATATGATGGCAATTAAATAAAATCAAACATTCAGAAAAGAATGATAACCCTTATAACATATTAAACAGTACAGAGAAAATAGAGCAAGATTCTGAGAAATAAAATACCTTGTTCTGACTCAGATACTGCTGCTCATGCCCTCTGCTTTATGCCCTTTCTTTTTCAAGTACTGGACTATCAATGCTTCAGGCTAAAAAAAATATTTTAATTATTTTACAGCTATTTCAATTATGATCAAACAAGGCAGAAGTGAGTTTGATTGTTTTAATGCATCAAGTTTTAGAAGATTCACCCTTGAATCATCTAAATGCACATCCTTCCCTGTTTTCCCCTTGCTCCCTGAGAAGAGGGAGCTATCTGCTAGCCCAACCCAGCAATAAATTAAGGTACCCCCCCTACTGTCACAACAGTTCCAAAGATTGCTTCTTCACCACGCTGCTCCAGAAAGAGAGCAAGCAGGTGCATATATAACCTTCAGTTAAGTGTATTATACCTGTGGAGATTGGGAGTGATGTTCAGCACTCAGCACAATTCCCGAGTTCAGACAGGACTGCCTACAGTCTTAGAGGGGCAACGTTGTTCAGTAATTGAGCTTACCCACCTTTAGGATTTTTTCTTCTTTTCCACATTGGTAAGAAAGTTAAGAATCCACACATTTTCTCCAACTAATCACCTGAAATCTCTTTTGAGACACTCAGAACATTTCGCATTTGTTCCATCCAAAACACTGTCATAGATGTCAAAGATGACCGAGGTGAAATGAATCATTCTTTTGCAAAAGAGTGAAATAAAACAAGGAGCTGATTTCAGAAATCAAGTGAGTTAAACAGGGTATTTTGATAAATCATAAAAAGGTGTATATATTTTGCAAGCTGGGAAAGGTGGTTTTTGAACAATCACAGTTGTGACAAACTGGCACTTTACAATGGGAAAAGAAGTTCAAAGAACATTTACAGGTGTGCCTGGTAGTAAGACCGTATCCAACATTTCCCTGCACAAGCATACAATCTAGGTAACTATTTCTGATTCTCGTGCTCTGTTTAAAACCAAACTTTGATTGCCAAAATTTCTCCTATCACTTCAGAACCAAAAGCTACATTAATTCCTAAATTGGGCATTGATGGAAAGTATAATTGATAGCACAGTGTGGCAAGGGTCTCCATTTCAGTTTGGTTATGCAGCCCCAACTTCACACTGTCCCTAAATAAAATGGCAATTCTCCAGAGAAGTGTCATATCTTAATCATCACTTTTCACCTGAACGGCGATAAATATAGAGTAATGTAATTAATGCAGCAGCAAGAAAAGTGCTGTTCCTCGAGGAGAAGAATTCTTAAGTTCCCTCATGTTGTCCTAGCAACTTTGTGGAGTTGACATAGATTCTTTTCTTCAAAGGAGGAGTAGGTACACGTCAGTACAAAACACCGGTGTTATCTGTCATCAGTTACCTTAAGCACTGAAAAGAATGAAATGCTGTTTTTATGATTTGCCTTTTTAATAACAGCCATGAATGCTAAAACTGATAAAATAGATTATCAAGGAGATGAACTTAGGCCCAGTTCACAGTTTGCTGAAGTAAACAGAAACAGGCTTCAAAAACTTTTAGCTGAAAGCAGAGACTTCTAAAGGTATCCAGACAGCCAAATCCCTTCTTAAGCCCCTCAATTTACTAGGGAATTAAGTGACAATATACTTCAAAAACTTTGGTCCTGCATCACTAATGAGAAAATAATCATAATGACTGGCATACAGAAAAATATGTCTTCTTGCTCCTGGAACACAGAGCAATACAGAAAATAAAGTGTACAGTGATATTACACAGCACCGACTTTGATCATTCCTCCTTTTCTCTCCTGTGGGTTCTTCTTAGGATTGGGCTGCTGTGGCTGTCTGTCTTGGAGAACACCATTTCCTGATGCCAGCATGACAATTACAGACACATGTCCACATCCTGGCATTCAAAGTACACAACCTACCACCATCAGAGCTTTCTCCTTGTTCTCCTGTGGACACATGTCACCCAGCTGTGGTGGGTTCTCCTCCTGACTGAAAGCCTCCATCAGGAGTTTTAGCCAGATAATTTTGTGTTACCATAAAATGAAGCCCGTGGTTTCATACTCTACCCATGGGGTCATTTTTCCTTCTCAGATCTGCAAGAGCTCTGGGTTCATCTTGCCAACGTGTGCCTCTGCCATGTTCTTCCTTCGCCTTTTCTAGTATTTGTTTAAGGATTTCCCTTTGGTGCACCAAATCTCTTGGCTTAGATAATTCCTTTTCCACCTGCGTGACAGCTGCAGCTCCAATCTGGCCATCTCTGAAATGGGCAGTCCATTTCCCCTCAGTTCCAGGCTGCCTCTCACCCGCCTCTGACAATGCCTCAGAAGGGCTCACATTTTGTCTTCTCCCTGCTGTCTCTTTAGTTCTCAGCCATAAGCTGTTGAATTTCACTGCCCCTTTCTGGTTAAAGTAGATTCGGCTTTATTTTCTGCCAATACAAAGACTGAGGTTGCTGCTCTTACCAGATGCTCAATCTGTCCTTGAAACAAGGACACATGCTCTGAATTTCAATTGTATGCAGGTTGATTTGACTTCCAAGGGGCATTAAAATGTTGACAAAATCAATAATTACATCATTCTCCTGTTCTATGTTTTGTCCTCTTTCCTTAACCAGTAACTTGGTGTAAACTTTATTTGATTTTCTTTATTTACACAAGACAAAGGATTTCATTTAGAGGAAGAGGTGCTTTGGTTAAGCTCATATTAAGCAACATGTTAACTATTAATTAATAGTATTTTTTAAATTTTTTTTCTTCCATTGAAAACAGTATTTAAGTAAAAAAGGTCTCATGTGACAAAAGTAATTTCTTCAGGTCAGACTTTTTCAGCTACAAAACATTTTGACATGTTCAAAAGTCTTCTTACATGCCAGTGATGGGCTACAGCTACCTGATGAGATAACTGCCTCTGCTGAATATTTTTAAGAAATTCAGAAGATTGCTAATCACTGCCCATACCTTCAAGGAAGGCAGGTAAACATTCAGTATGACTACAAGCCAATTAATCTAACATGGGCAAATTGTCAATTAAATCCTGTATCAGTTTATCAATTAAAATAATAGTGCTGGAATATAATTACAGCCAGTGATTATGATTATACAGAAAGCAGATCTTATTGACCAAATCTTATTTAATATCTGATGAGGCAAAAATTTTCTTTAAAAAAAGATATCTATGAGGATATATTTATACTTTTATAAGGCATTTGACTTATGCATAAGCATATGATCATCTGATCTAAAAATTAACACTATACATTATTAATAAAGAACATATTAAGGGAATTAAGAAATGGCCCACAAACCTCTAGAAATAGTCACAAAAGGGAAAACACCATGGAACCCAAGTAATTTGAATATAGTCCCTCAGGATTGGCACTGGATTCTGGAATACATCAAATTTTCATAAATGATTTTGAAATAAGGTTAATGCAATCTTAGAACAATTACAGCTGACAAAAAAAGGCAGGATGATAAAGAGCAAAGATGGAAAAGATATATAGAATGATCTGAAGTAATTCAGCATATGAAACAATTAAGCCCACAAAGTATTTTAATAAAATCACATTCACATCATACATCTAGAAGAAAAGTGCAAATCATGCCTACAGAGTGGAAGGTGTATTGGCAAAGCAGTGACTTAAAATGAATCTAGAGTTAAAATGGACAAAAAATGATAAACAGAATTATCTATTATTAGTCTCAGTGAAAGGTTAGCATGTTCCTTCAGTATATGAACCTGGGAAAAGCAATATCTGTCTTCAGTGCATTTTCTGATAGCACTGAAATGGAAATGCTGCTTCCAATTCTGGTGTCCGCATTTGGAAAGTCATGGCACAAAACTGAAGAAGCAAACATGAAAGAATTAAAGTTATATTGCCTACCTTTTTAAGAAGAGACCTACAAGGATGTAGAGTCAGAGCAGGAAAACCAAGAAGCAGTGGTAGACAGGTTGAGTTGAACAAATTCAAATTGGAAATACGACTAATTTTCAGCTGCAAGAGTGATTAAGAACCAAGACCTTCAAATCAAGACAGAATACATCTTTGGAAGAAAGTCACAGACCTTTTACAGCCCTTAGTTCTATCAATTTATTATAGCTTAATGAACAAGCTATCAAAAGTAATAGGAAACCAGCTTGAAGCTCGTTGTGATCTGAAGACTTTTCCTATTGAACTAAGGCCCACAAAAAGAAAACTGTGACATTTACAAAGTTTTTAAACCTTTAAAGTAACACTTGAAATTGAAACAGAAAATTCCCTTTCTTCAGCTCAGCCCATTCTTTTCCCTGGTTTGGGGCATTTATTTGCAAAGAGCTTTAAGCAAAGACAACAGTCAGACCACAGCATAAACAACATAGCCTCTACACTTGTGTATAACAAAAACAGACAGATGTGGCCAGATCCTCTATTAACATAAATCATTGGGGTCACATTTTTTCAGCTTAGCCTCTTAGGAAAAGAGGAAATTCCCAAAAGCAGGTTTTTGACAGACATGATTTTCACACAAACTACATGAAGCATGAACATATTGCTCAAATAGTTGCAAGATGATGCAAAACTATTTTGTGATGCTGTTCAGGTGTCTCGGAAAGTCTTTCCAGGCAAAAAAGTTGGAAAGAAACTACAAGAAGTTTTAAAATGTGTGTAGGATCTATTAATTCAACCAGATAATCCAATTCAGTTTATGGCTTCTCGAGGTAAGAAGAAACTGGAACCGAGCCTTCCATAAGGCTCAGATTACACCAGAAATACCTCATATCTGATGTTTAACTCACATGTGAAAAAGTGCAGGAGTAAAATCTCAGCATCCCATTTTGGGATATTCAATTCCCAGAGTAATTTGTTAATTCCAAGTAAGGATGCAAGGAGGATCACTGTAAAAAGATCTCCCTTCAAAAGATAACAATTCCTAGACTTAGGAAATGTTAGGAGAAATAAACTGAAGCTCACATATCTCATCACTAGAACACAGCTCCAACAGCATTAGGCTACTAGACATGAGTCACCAACAATTCCAAAGAGCAATATGTAGGCTTGGGGGAAGAAAAGAACTACAAAAATTTAATCATGGTATTAAATCAGCTCAGTTGAGAATCCACACAAGCAGACTAGCACAAAACCTTGCTGAGAAAGCCATCCATTAGGAATGCAGGGTGGTAGTACCCAATCTTGCTTTCCTGACTGTCACGAGTTTTGCTAAATGACAGACAGCAGCCTCATAGTCACCACAGCACCACCCTCAGGTGAATTCCAGCCACCTTCCCAGATTTCAAGAAAATCAGCTTTTCTGAGTAGTCTATAACCTGTGGGAGCCCAAACCCAGCTTTCAGCAAAGGAAAACAAGGGCTGACAAAAACCTCGTGATCTGAAGGAGCTGGACCCTTCTCACAAAACCTGTTAAAGTTCTACCTCATGGATCAAGCCTGGCTCCAGCAGAAATCAGAAAAGACTTTTGAGATGATTGTATCAAACCATGTCTAAACCCCTGTAATTCCTCTATCCCCCATGTAATCCTACTAGAAGAAAAATTAACTATTTAGAAATTGCAGTAAAAACTTGTGTAATTCCATAATTAACATAGCTCGTCCCCTTCATTAACATGTCCAACCTCAGATGCCTTTAAAATAGTGTTCTCGTGTTCAATAAACTATTCCAGTTCCCCCATACTGGGATCGTGTTTAGCTTTTATTTTTCAGACCACCACTATAACCTGTTTCTCCCCCCGTTAGTTGCCATCTCCTTCCCAAACTGTGGCAGTACATGGAGAACCCTGGGAGCAAGCTTGCCCGTGAACAGTGAGAAGAAAAACATCTTGAGAATTTCAGTGTTCTCCCCTCTGTCTATCACCGGGCTCTTGTTTACCAACACTACTTTTCCTAAATTTCCTTTGGTAGCTGGCATATTTTTGAAATACATTCTTATCATCATTAATAGTCCCTCACAGTTTTAACTGGAGCTGGACTTTGTAATTTATAATTTATAATTATAATTAGGTTTGGGTCCCTAAGCACCCAAACAATGCTTTTACATTCTTCCTTTGTTGCTTTTCTTCACTGCTGTCCACCTTTTCCTGATCAAACCTTGGAGAAACCTTTCTTCAACTCACCAATCCAGCCTCCAGTGAAAATTAAACACATAGGTACATAAAGGATGTTGAAACAACAAATCATGTTCAGCACACAGACATGAATACACAGACAGAAAAAGAAGCTTGCCTTTGCTGTTTTTCTCAATAGCCCTTCCAAGTCACCTTTACAAGGTTTAGTTGCAGGAGCACAGAATTCAAATCAGGAAAAAACAGGATTGCCAGACTCATTGAAAGCTGAGTCCACCTGCTTCTATATCCCCATCTGATGAGGGGTAACAGGAGATATTTCAAAGACAGACAAGTCCACTAAGGGCAACATGCTCTTTGAGAAACAAGCTTCCCCCATCCAGATATATGAAGGCTGTCTTATGTCCTGATGTGTGTAGCTTTTCATCCTTTTTTTTTTTCCCCTGAAGTCTTTTTTATTTTAATGTCCTCTGATACATCAGGAGATTTTCTCATTATCTACTACCCTTTTTTGATCCTATTAAGCTTCTGGCAGCAATGATATCAAGGGACAGTAGAGTTCAGAGGTTAATTGTGCCCTGTATTTAAAAAGTACTTCCTTTTCCCCATTTTATCTGTGTTCATTTTTAAATAATGCTAAAATAGAAACTGAAAAAAATCTACAGTACAGTTTAAAATAAAAATGAAATAAGAGAGAGAGTTAAATTATGACACTCAAATAATTCTTTCCTGTAAGCCCTGGGGAAAAACTTGATGTCACTGAGAAGTTAATGTAAATTGCCACCATTAAGGTTAGATTAGAAAGAAAATTTAAAAAATAAGTCATTTAATCAACTCCTCAGCTGGTGTGAATCAGATTAGTTCTTCGGGAGTTACTGAGCCTGAAGTGATTTATATCACCTGAAGATCATGCCCTTTGATCTTTAAATATCTAATAATTTTTATGGATCTCCTGCAGCCTTCTTTTTTAAATCATGGTGTACAGAACCAGACCTTCTACTTCACCTGTAGTCTTACTTCCTATTTGCCATGCATCATCTTTGTGTTCATAAATCCCAGAATTAAATTTATCCCTCTTTTGCAAATCTCTGTTAGGTTTGTGATCTTCACCCAGTCAGTAGCTCTTCATGTTATATTACTAATGCTCCCTCCTTGCCTACAAACACATATCTCCCTGATGCACCTGAATTTACTAAATTTCATCTCACTGATTTCAAATCACTTATGCAACTAATCAAGACAATTTTGAATTAAAATCGTGTCTCTCCCTTTCATTCTTTCTCCAGGAACTGCCTCCTACTAGCCAGAAACTGTCCTTTTTAGCTCCAAGCTCAGTTCTGCATCAAAATAATTTCATTCAAGGAATGTAAGAAGTAGCACAACACTGGTATACTGCTGGCTATACAGCCACCTTAGGACACACTGTACCAAAAGCTCAGACCCAAAGATTTTAAAATTTAGTTTCCTCTTTCATAATATACATAACACTGCATTGTGTATTATAAGCCTATTACATAATATGTTTTAGTTTTGAACATGGTTGGAATCAATGATCTTTAATGTCTTTTCCAACTTATGTTTCTATGTACTAATCCTGCTTCTGTCCTGAGTATTCACACACACAGTGATTTCAACCATCTCATGAAAAAGCACACATTTAATTAGTCATTCACCCATTTTTGCTCATCCCTACTGATCATTATTCATTCTTGTTATTAATACAGTTGTCAAAAGTGACATTAAAAGTCCTTACCTTCTCCATTTTAAGCACTTATTTACCAACATCCACACCAAAATACTCACGGTATCTTCCGTGTGGCATAGTCTGAAAATGTAATAAGCATAACCTTTATTCCATCATCCACATTTTATAAAAAATTACAGATTAGGATTCTAAAATCAGCACCTTGTGAATAAGGAATCTCAATGTATCCTTCAGGCTTAATCTGCCTCTAGAAGTTGCATTTTAACCAGCTAGGAACAAACTTCATGCTATTTTCATCTATATGATCTTAATTCATTAGTCTAAGCATAAGTATCTTCAATCAATTGAGATATCCGAGGATAGGTGATACAATCACACAAGAAATGAAAAAGGACCTAATGGAGGGGCCTCCATAGGCCCTATAGTCCCCTGGGCCAGAATTTGGAGACTTGGTGAGATACCAAGAAATGAGACAATGATATCTCAAATGGTATTTCACATTGAACTGAATTGTTCTCTATATATTTCTCTATCTTATTATAAATATGTCATGTAATGTGACAGTGCTTGCTTATGTATAAGCCTGGATTCATGTGAAGGATGCTTTCACATGGAGGAAGATTATAGTGCAGCTATACATCTCTTTTCTGAAAGAAACAGTTTTATGCCTCCCATCTACATTGCCCTTTGATAGTTAATGAGTCAAAGGAGAATTGTTCAAAGCTGCTTGACTTATGCTAAAAAAAATCTTAAAAAGAACTGAGCACACACGGATCTCATATCTGCCTAAACACCTTCCACTTGTTCGGGGCAAATGCAGAAATGGTTGGCATATTCAGTAACAAAAGGTGCAGTCTGTTTTCAGTGTCAGCCAGCCAGCAACCAGAACTACTCCTGTGGACATACACTGTGCAACGTAGGCAGTAATTCTTTCTGAAAGATCCAAGGAATACAAGTACAATCCTGCTTTTCATTCTCTTTAAAAACTTTTTGCTGTGCTCACCTACTGGGATTTATCTTACCTCCCTTTCTCTTCCACACCCACTTGGAGAAGGAAATGCAACCTATAGGTTTCTCTGTCAAGAATGTACAGCTGATTCCCCATTTCACTCCCCACAGATGTAGACACTGCTATCCGTAAAATGTTACAGTGCTTGGCAGAAATTAGTTCCTGAGAGCAAACTTCTTCTGACTCTACAGAAGGTCTGACAATGATCCAGAGAAGAAAGTACTTCAAAGAAGTAGTGGGGTATAACCTGTTTCTTTCACCAGAAACATCAGTCCCCTATTCACCAGAACGGTGTGAAGCTGCCAGATTCTCTTCCACCACTGATTAAACTTTTACAATCACCATTTGTGGAGGAAACACACATAAAAAGCCATTTCCCATTAAGTGCATGCATTTGAGAACAGTATTTGCAGCCAAAGCTGATTGCCTGTTGACAAAATTACAAAATTCATCTGGATTTTCCAAAATTAAGCCCATAATCTACTGAAGTACAGAGGTGGATGCAGTGCTGCGACAGATGAGTAACGGCAGCAAAGGTGTTCAGAGGAACCTGAACCTGCAACAAGGTTTGATCCTTTATCTTAAAGAAGTTAACAGAAAAAAATTCATGGCTTTTGTCTCAATAAAGGCCCTTTTTTTTTTTTCTTTTTCTATAACACCAGAATCTGTTTGTAAAGAAATGAGGGATGGGAGTGGTGGGGCTTCCTGTCCAGCTGCAGAGGTACCTTTGCCCTGTGGTCAAAGTGATGACTGAGGGGCAGATTCCAGCCCAGATGCACTGGACTTGCCTCCAGGTTGACAGTGACATGGTAGATCAGCACTGAAACTTTCTTTCATGACCTCTAAGTGCCATTTATACTGTCTTAGAGGATTTCTTCCTATTATTAAAGTTAGAATCTCTCTACCCAAAAGTCTCTTGCTAAACTGCCGTCCATGTAAATTCCTTTTCCAGTTGCCCAGGGGAGGGGCTGTTACTGCTTGGTTGGCTGCTCTTATGGTAGCCAACACCAACACCACCTATTTTCTTTCACTTTCACCATCACACTAATGCTTCTTAATTCTCTCTGTGGACCTTTCCAAAGGCTTAGAAGCATTATAATATGACACAGCATTGTCAAAGAAATAAACAGACTATCGTAGTACAAACTGAAGGACCTCCCTATATAAATCCAAAGAACAAATATTTTCTGAGGAAAGCATCAATGTTTAAACAGAGGGAGTGTTTCAGTGACTGAGACACTACGCCAATCAGCTTTGCAAGCTCTTTGTCAGATGTAAATTGATGTTAAATATCTGGTGGCAAAGAGCAAGAAAGATGACAAGACCTTTTATCCAGTAATTACATGCCTGAGACACACTTTGGGGAAGGTAACTGGCTGTGCTCAGCCAACATTTTGCTGATCACCCTTTTTTGCTAAACATCCCTAAGCAAACTGGCACACCTGTTATTTGTACTGAGACACTTGGAGTTAGTTACTCATTTAGTTTCATACTACTCTTTTGATGGCATGAAGTTCATAAATATCTTTAAAACACCTTTTCCTATCATAATGGTGATTTTACCTCCAAAACTTGACAGAGCAAAAAAAAAAAAAGAAAGAGCTCAGAAAGGCACTTAACTGCACCATAAAGACACTTCTCCACACAGGGACCCCTGGCAATACTAATTTGCACCACTGTGCAGTATTTTCCTGATTTGTTGTTTTGGCCACTACAGGTACAGAGATTCCAAGCAGCCTTTGAAAATAAAGACTGTGACAGCACTCTATTTATCAGGAGGCATCAGGTCAATTAAGGACCTACGAACTTACCAGAAGAGGAAAGTTGGCAAAAAGTCTTCCCATCTACTGTAAGACCTAGAACACCACAGGCATTTTTAAAAAATAAAGCAATGTTTCAGAGGGAAAAAAAAAAGATGCAACATTAAATACCCAGCTTCTTATTAATAACTTGCATTTCAGCTTGCCAAGAAATGGTTTGAAATAATCTAGTCTCTTTCATCTAATCAGGGCAATTATAAAAATAACACCACTTACTTGTAGTGTACTTCAGTTACTTCACTTAGTAATATACTTCAGTTACTCATGATGATAACAGAAGGAAGATCCTGGAAAGAAATAAATGCAGTTTATCTTTTAAAGGGAAAAATTCAGGAATACTCTGGAAGAAAGATGCAAGAACTAATGGTCTACAACATCTGATGAAACGGAACGCAGTCAACCAGCCTCGATTCCCCAGCTGGGAGGCAGCCCCGGGACCCGCTGAACTCAGGGATTCGCAGCTGCTGCTGCAGTTGTCTCTTTGCTGCCTTGTCCCTTTCCCCACCTACTGGCCATGCTGAAAAGCAGCACAGCACCGACATATCCTGTAATAGGAAAATACCCAACTGAAGTGATTCTGCCCTCACGCCGGGGTACTTCCATGGGCCATTAATAAATTTGTTCTGCAGTTTTGTTACTTGTAGAAGTGAGGTCTGATAAGGCATTCCAGTAAAAAAAAATAAATAATTAAAACAATGCAAAATACCTGACCATTAAAGCTTTTCAGAAAAGAGATTTCCCTCACTTGAAAGCATTCCCTATCTGCTTAGATTCCAAACACAAGAAAGAATATGACTGCCGGGCTAAATTCATATTTATGTTCACAGCACTATCAAATCGTTGCTAACAGGTGATGTGTTCACTATGGGATTTAAAGTCTCTGAAATAAGCTGCCAAAACAAACATCAAATAAAATAGAGGACAAAAAAAAAAAATCATGTCTATACTGTTCCACAGCATAACAGGGATAAGGGATAAGGATAGCAATGTACTGGATGGATTTCCTCATGATGCACCAAAGGCCAGTGAAAATACACCATGGTGCTGCTGCAGAGTAAAAGCAATGGCCCTAGGAAGGCTACACATTCAAAGGAAATGAAAAAAGAGAAATGTACTGGAAAAAGACAGGCAACTTGAAAAACCTCCACTCTCTCCATATTCTGTACCCAAGAAAACAGCAAGCAATTTTCCCTTCCTCTCCCAGTTCCATGTTTTTTGACTGGATTAAAAACTACTAACACAAAACAGACAAAGCAAAGCAAAAGGCTCTAATTTCACACCAGTTGTATCTCTGTATACATCCCACTCATGATATTAATTAGCAGTGTGGGCGGTTTCCTGATTGCTACCCTAGAGAACCAAATACCTAAGTATTCAAAATTCAGGGCAGGCTTTCTAGGAGAAGGATGTTTGGATTTTATGTACAGTGTCTGGCTTGCTGTCAGACAGCAAGACTGACTGACAGCCTGAAGGAGGGTGTTCTCATAGCATGGCAGGTGCACTGAGCTCCAGCAGTCAGTGCCTGCCCCCTGGGCATCCATCCACAGCACCACATACCTGGGAAAGGCTGGATACACAGCTGTGAGTGAAGCACAGGCTGGCTCCCCGAGAAACTCATGCAGATGGATCCACTGATCTCTGAACAAAAATTTGCCATGACGCTCCTGCCACAAAGGAATCCGAGGCTACACTCACCTACTTAGACCTGTTATAGCCTCTTATAACAAAATTGCAGAGGGAAGAAAGGAGCTGGGTTGCAATTGTTAAGCAGCTTTCATCCAGCAGTATTGTTTGTAGCAGCACCTGGTTAGAAGTGGCTTAAAGCAGTGTTTATGAGGTGGTAAATGAGCACTAACACATACACTCAGAAGGTCCAAATAACAGTGTTCACTAAAATCTGCCCTCAGCACACAGCCATGAAACCATTGCCACGTATATACAGCGCTGCCACACTGGACTTCCACGGGAGGAATGTGCCAACACCTTGGAGAAAAATCATGAGATGCTACTCACAGGTCCAGCACAATAGAACAGCAGCAGATGTTGATTGTGAAAGGTATTCCTTGCGGTAAAATGTTGGCTTTACGCTCTGTGGGAATTCCCAATAAATTGCAATTTTTGTATGAAAATAACACTTTCAAGGATATAAACAGAAGTTACTAGCAATAACAAAACATAATGTCTGACTTCAGTTGCTGTTAAACATTTAGACACTTCAGTGTACACCTGTCTCAGTATTTGTTTTAGCTGTCACTCGGTAGGACTTTTACACATTTTATATTTCACTGCTGTTGATTGTGAAATATTTGCCATTATGGTTCCTAAGCAAAGCTATTGATTGCTCACTCTTGCCTAATTTATATAAAGCTAGATTCCAGCTCATAAAAACACGGTAAGCTCTCCAAAGATAAAGAGGGGGAAGGTACTTTACTAGGCCTGAGATGTGGCTTGTGCAAACGCCAAGAAGTTCAACAAGCATAAACTATTCTTTAAATATCATCTAAAACTTAAAATCTGAGCAAACAAGCCCCAAAACCCACAAGAAAAAGCCTAGTTTTGTTACAAAACATACCTAGAAACCTGTATTTACTGTCAGCAAGCTGTAAGACTTCCTCTAGAAATTGCTCTAAATCTAGGCTAGTAATTGAAGTACTGACAGTAGTATGATAAACAGACAATCCAAATGACACCCACTGAGAAAATTTTCTGGTTAGAAATGTATCAAAAAAAATCAACTGTTCTGAGGCTATACAGAGATACTCCATAAGTAACAATATAGACCTGCAATTTGTTTTCAGCTTTAGGGATCATATGAGCAAATAAACTCAGTCCTTTACTGAGGTTTAAGGGAGAAGGTAAACACAGATTTCTTTGTTATTTAATTCAGAATATTTCTATAGCCTGAATGAAACTGTAGCTCATCTACAGATGGAAAGACAAAATCTTTAGTCTCCAGCATTTCTGATGTGACATCTAATTTCTCTTTATATTCTCACTCTTGTGAGATATCTACACAAGTATTTACCCTCTGTAAAATAGGTTTAAAATAAAACTGAATTAACTCATGGATAGTGATAACAAAAAACTAAGGAGCAAAATGACAGCATCAACTGAACAACTGAGACCTTATGCATGAATTCCTTGTGGATCAAGAGCTTTTTCATCAAGAGCTAAAGTTATTACTCCATATAGTATTTCTTCCATTACCAAAACTGAATTATTTTATTAATGCCATTTTAAGGCATTCAGTTTCTGTGGATCGCACAGAAAGCAACAAGATAGAGAATTTAGATAAAATAGAGCTATTTTATATCTTCAGCAGTTACCTTCACATTTAAATGCGGAATTATATAAGGTTGGCATTTGGATGCAAAAATGTTCTCTTACCACTTCTCCAGGCAACAGGGAGGTTTCTGTAATCACTTGAGATTTTCTGGTTGGCTTGCCACCTGCAGTGATGTCAGACATGAAGGGGAACAGCCAGCACACATCTGTGACAGAGCTGCATGCTGGTGAGTTCAGAAACAATGGTATAGAGAGGACACAGTGTGCTACAGTAACAGTAGCTATGCTAGTTATCACAGCATTGCAGAAATAATAAAAAAGGTAGTTTTATAACTAATTCACTAATCTTATAATTTGTATATTTGCAACTTCAGTGAGTCAAGCACATATTTTATTCCTCTTTATTGGAAAGAAGGAGGGCAAAAAAACCCCAAGCCAACCTTCTTCCAGCTTCTTAACCCTGAATTCTCCCGAGACCATCTGAGAAGCTCCACAGGTGAACTCAGGAAATCACCCATTCCAAATTAAACACATCCTACCCTAAGGTGAATTATCAGGGAAGACATCAATGACTGAAAAAGAACTGAAAGTCTGTTTTTCCCCTTTGCACCATCTGGAAACAATTTCCATCTGGAGATAGCATGAACTTAATTTTACAGGAGCCTCCTCCTCATCAAACATATCAGGATGTTTACCACAATAAATAAGCATCTTGAGGAATTCTTCTTACTCTGCTTGTAGCCAAACAAAGACTAACACAGGCAACATCATCACTTGATTACATTCAAGTTTAAACAATTTCATGTCTTTCCTCAACTCTTGTCCTCTCAATAAGCAAAATGTTTTTCTGATTCTTACAACAGTAACTACACTATCAGCTGTGTCCCCTTACCGTGCTGCCCTGCTTTGCAAGAGTTGCAATTTACCTGGCTTACACCACTCTTTCCCTTAGTCCAACAACCTTCACTGAACTCCATTCAACTTGCCCCTTAGGATGTAATTCACCTCAGGGTATGTGTATTTTTTTTTTTTTAAATGTGCGAATCCTGTACTGTTTGTAACACAGCATTGATTAGGGCTAAACTCAGGACTTGATTTACAACACTGTGGACCAGAGCCAGGGGGGAATGCTCAGAGCCCACCACAGAACTGGTGTTAGAGGGAGGCCAGGTAGCTGCACTACATGGCACATGGGATAACATTGTATATGATCCATGAGCAAGGCTGCAATTATCAGGGTCAAGGTGATCCAGCAAGAGCTGCTTCTTCCAGGATCAGAACAGAAAGGTAAAGGCAGAAGGGAGAACATACAAAACTTCAGTCAGTTCTTTGCTCCCACCCTATCAGTAGATTTAGACAGCTTCTTCTGCATCCAGTGGACTGCAACCTGTTGGCTCGAAGTCAGGGTGTGAGAAAAGTAGCTTTGGAACAGTTTTGAAACGTGGTTCCAGTGTCATCTTTAATTTTTCACCTGCTTTGTCTTCAACTATTTCCTTCCTTTCTTTTTCAGACTGCCTGAGCTCTCATAGAGTTCTCACATGGCTTATTCACTCTTACCCCTACACCTCTCTGTCCTGACACTTTCTGTGTCATCGCTCTCATTTCCATATTTCTTCTTTAGTAACTTCTCATTTTTATCTTGCCCTTTCTTTAGTAGGCTTTGAAATTAAAGTTTGTCTCAGTAAATCAGAGCAGAGTTCCCACACTATCAGTATTCAAACTGGGCCAGAGCCAACATGATTCCTTGTTCCAGAGTTTGTACCGCAGATACTGAACTTTACAAGTACCTAGCACTTGACAGATATGCACTATTATCCCAGTTTAATGACTGTCACTGAGTAATAATTAGGATCAATGATAAGTTCACAGAATCATAGAAGTACGTTGGAAAAGACCTTTAAGATCATCAAGTCCATCCATTAACCGAGAACTGCCAAGTTCACCACCAAACTAAGTCCCTAAGTGCATCATCTACATATTTTTTAAATACCTCAGGCATGGTGGAATGACTCCACCCTTTCCCTGTGCAGCCTGTTCCAATGTTTGACAAGCCTTTTGCTGAAGAAATTTTTCCTAATATCCAATATAAACCTCCCATGGTGCAACTTGAGGCCAGTTTCTTTTATCCTATCACTTGTTACTTGGGAGAAGAGACCAATACCTATCTGGCTAAAACCTCCTTTCAGGTGGTTGTAGAGAGTAATAAGGTCCCCCTGTGTCTTTTTTTCTCCAGGCTAAAAAAACCCAGTTCCCTCAGCTGCTCCTCAGTGGACTTTTTCTCTAGACCCTTCACCAGCTTCATTATCTTCCTTTGGATATGCATTTAACTTTAAAAATTTAACCTTTTAAAGAAAATAATAGCCTACCAAAGAAAATCATAACCTGCTCAGGGTGCCAAGACATTCCTTTGTTACTTGATAAACAGAAACCTCACCAATATTATTAAATACATTTTCTACTGTTAGAGCAAAAGGCCAGGTTGGATGGGGCTTTGAGCAATTTGGTCTAGTGGAAGATGTTCCTGCCCACAGCAGGGGGGTTTGGAACTAGATGGTCCTAAAATTTCCTTCTTACACAAACCATTCTGTGAATCTATGACAGTGTGGCCTATAAAGCCCTAAAAACCTACACCTACATCTGAAGTCTTCCACAATAGCTTCCCAGAAAGTTGTTCTTCAAACCAACAAGCACTTTGAATCAATATAAAAAGCAAGGAAAGGACTAGGGTCTGACCAAGAAAGCAAGCATATTATATGGTATTACTACATGGTAACATGGAGAGGAAGCTGGCAAGTCAGGAAAGAGTGAAATCTCCCTAATTTCTGACTTCCAAGGGCCACTGAGTCATAAGAAACTCTAAGTCCTCCTGTTAAGGAATACACTCAGTGCAGGTAGCTCCCTTTGCAGCTGCAGTAGAGGCTGCAGGTGGAGCTCTGGGTGGCAGGAGCTCCAAGGCAAAAGGCCATGAACTGCCAACCCTTGGCATGACCAAGGGCACAGGGAGCTGTGGCACCAGCCAGGGGACCAGACACTCACAGACACGGCAGGAGTCGATGAGACACGGCAGGGGACTTGTAGCTCAGACTGTGAGGTTATAAAAGCCCTGGGTTTCCTTTGTTCAGGGTCCCTCCTTGGAGGCAGGAGCTTGAGCAGTTATTTTGTTACTGCACCAAGATTAAACTACTTTAAGGATTGCAAGGTCTGAGACTCTGCTCTGGGAAACCTGAGGCAGAGCCAGTGGGAAACCTGGTCTGATTGTGTGAGTGTGGGGTGTGTAGGGAGGTAAGGTGGCTTTGGTCCCAGCCCAGGTGATGTGGGTGTGACTGCCAGAGTAGCTCCTGGATAGTCAGAGAGAAAAGTTTCCTTAACACTCCTTAAAAACATGGAACAAACTAGCTAATTTTCAGGGTTTGAAAACGCTGCATCATGTGCTTTTGATCTGACTGAGGATCACGAAGAGTTTCCTAGGAAATTAAGCTTTTAAATTTTATCCTTATACAAGCACGTGCTAGACAAGCCATGGCAAATCCAAACGTAGAGACATTCTTTACTATACCTTTTCCATAAAAAAATAAAGATTTAGAAACATGGGAGAATTTGTAAACCAACTGCAAAATAAGATGCATAGGCATGTGGAAAACCCCTTCATATTGTACAGATCTTCACACACTATGCAGTCCCAACGCCAATCCTAGATTCAGTGGAGTACACAAGCTTGAACGTAAGTGGCAACATTTTATTACTGTATATGTTTTTTCTTTTTAATTATCTGAGACTGCCTTAGCTCCTCAGTTCCATGAGCATATGGGCAAGATTCAGAAGGCAAAGAACAACCATCAGGATGATGAATGAAAAACCAACAGAGACGTGTTTTAAATGCTTCAGCTGAAAGGCGACGTTTCGCTTCAGGTTTAGTTTTACTTGATGGTTTCTCTTTTCTCCAGTCACGAATGTGAACTCTCCCATTCAGAACTAAGATTTAAAAACAAACAAAAATGCAGCTGTTAATAGACAGCCATGGGAATTAAACTGGAAAATACTGCAGTGACATTCTGTGAATAAAATACACGTGTATTCTAAAAATTTGCCTATAGGTAGGCAAAACCAAATGAGCCATTTGTACAGAAACAGAAAGAAGTGCACAACAAACCAAGACTATAGACACAGCATAAGGAACAACTGATGGTTTTACTTGAGAGGTGTTTTAATGTGATGCTGAACAGTTTGAGGCACCTTTGCATTGTCTTTGTAAAAGTTGGTTTGTTCGTTTTAAATACAGCAGAATCATTTAGACTAAAATCCTCTGAATTCAGATTACAAGCCCTGATGAAGTTTCAACTTCAAGAACTGTAATTCTTCTAGTGCTCAGAACTTTATGACTCTACATTAAAAATGTGACTATCAGCAAGAGTCTTCTACCAATTTCACTACACAGTTCATTGACCCAAAAACACGCTGCACCAAAGAGAAGACAAGTCTAATCCTTCAAAGGAATCAATAGCACATTATCATTTGTTAATAAAGATTCAGCACTTCAGGGGTTTTTTAAAAAATCATTTGCTGTGTTAGGACCATAAACTGCACACACACACACACACACACACACACACACACTTGGGAACCTCTGTCAAGTCCTTATATGTGTAAACAAAAGGGAATAAAAGTAAGTCAGGAAGGCAGGAACAAAAAACAGATGAAAGGAGGAAGTAAGGACAGATGAAAAACAACAGCAAAAATGAGGAGGGGAGAATCTGCCACTTCTAAGTTGCCGTGCTCTATTTTCATATTCTGCTTCAATCACACCTTCTGTATCACACCCTTGTAGCTTGGAACAGTTAATCAATGTCATTCTGTAGTCTGATAATTGCTATTCAAAAGGTAACAAGTCCAGTCAGTGAAAGCTGAGTATCACACATTCAGGCCTGGACGAATTCATCCCTCCTGGTTTCCCTGTGATACACAGACAGATGTGAACTCACACAAAGCCAATCGAGAAGCGGACAAGCTTTAAAACCTCTCTAAACGAAAGAAAAAAAAATGAGCAGATATAGTGCTGTATATGATCAAGCATAATTTTTCCCTAGAAAATCAATCCTGTATTGGACAGGATGCCTGACCAAAAGAAACAGTCACAGATCAATTGCTCGCAAGTCCCTTTTTTGCGTGTCTGTGCATGTGCGTGTGTGTGCATCTGTCTTTCATGTTTTAAAAGAAAAATAATTCAGTAAAGATGACAAAAGAGCTGTAGTCATGTTCTTCTTTGTCCTCCTGGGCATGAGCAATATCCTTCCAGACCACCTGCTGATAAAAGCCTCTTGCTATGGTGACATGCACCTGAGGGAAAGAATCAAATGGTCTCTACTGAAGCCCTGGGGAGTATCCATGTGATGTAAACTACTGAGAAAGATCTGGCCTTAATCCTAGTCTCTCTTCAGAGATAATATGCAAAAAGCATCCATGCAAATTTAAATGCTTATTCCATGTAACAGGTTGTAAATCTATTTCACCCATTCCTAATGATAGGAATCAAATTTAAACACTTAATGAACACAGTGTGATCAACTCTTTTTAACAGATGGTAATTCAAAAGTATTTCAGTATGGATTCACATTTTATAATTGCCAAGTGTACAGAACTCCTTAGTGGATACTAAACTTAGCAAAGTTAGCCACTGGCAGCAACTAGATTGTATACTCAAGATTACTTGCCACGGATTAGTTGATCAATATTTTACAGCTGAGCTAGAACCGTTGGGACTTAATGCATTTTGAAATTTGAAGCAGCTTTAATACTGACAAAGACCTTGAACACAAAGCTACACTTTTACTTCTGCAAAACTTCACACTAACAAAAAACCCCTAACAACAAAACAACCGCACAAAACACACCACCATCATATTACAGCAGGGGGGAAAAAAACCCAAAAAACCAAAAAAACCTGCTATGAGCAAACCCAGTCAACCAGACACTTGCCACTGAGTTCTTTCTGCCATGCTACCATAGGCTACATGAACACATTAAGCTCACAGTTACAGGTTCTCATGGAGGCTAGTTTTATTTCACGTCACCATTTACACTGTGGGGATTAGTAAGGCCAGTCTGTCTGAATTAAATGCTTCAGTGAACATGCTGTGTATTTGACAGCCCCAAAATCATCAATATTTCATAGGAAAAATAAAAATGCTCCAAGTCAAAGAATAGCATCAAATTAGCCACTTTAACAAAAGGGCTGTCTTTTCAGATCCAGTCAGTCTAGAAGATTTTGTTGATAGATGGGCACATAAAGAATATTCAGTTTTCCACAGAGGTACAAAAAGCAGTTAAAAAGTCACCACCATAGTAATTTTTCAGTTAAGTTTAGTTGCATAAAGAGGGGATAAAATAAATGATTACAGAAAAGCAAAACCCAAAACTTCTTTACCTTCAAATACTTGATGATTGTTCTTCAGTAGTGTCTGCAGGCCTCCATATTCGCTCTTTAGCCTTTTTAATGTCTCTTTATTTAAGTGTTCTGCCACTTCTTTCAAAGAAAGGCTTTCTGCAATAAAAATGGTGTAAACATTAAAAATTTACATATATAAAACCTTAAGAAAATTTAACTTATATACTGGGTAATGATTATGAGCAGAATGTAAGAATTATCTACCAGTGCTGCAGCAACTTTGTTCTTGCAATATCAGGTATGACAAATATTTTACATGTACATTGTCTGTAAAATAGCAGCTTTCATTCTACAGAACTCAAGACAGAATTTCCACAGTAAGACACTTCTAATTTGTCCTGCTTTTTGTACAGTAGCATGTAGCCCTCATCGCAATAAGCACTGTTTATAGGCATGTAGTTAGAAGAGAGAATAACTCAAAGGATCTTTAGTAACTTTAACATGATAAACTACAAAAAGGAAATAATAAAAACAGGAAAATGGAAGATGATAATAGTATGGACTAACTGACTGGTCATAAAATTAACAGCAACTTCTATTCTTTTTGTTTGTAAGACTAAACTAAGAATTCCTAATCATTGTAACCCAATGGTATTTCAAAGCACTTCTTACATAATTCTTACAGAATTACAGCTAATTATCATGTGAATATTCAAAAACTTAATATTCTCCCCAGACAGATGCAGTGTTTTGTTCTGGAAAATGGGAAGAGTTCTGGGGTTTACTTTGGTGTGTTTCAATAAAAATGGATTCTCTAACACTATTTAAGTGTAAACCAGAATAAAAGCCTCACACCAATTTCCTAATATTCTTCTATGTGCAATAAAACAGCAGAAAAAAGCACCTTCGATTGCTACTGTACCTGTTTTGGTATTTCCTAAAATCTATTTCACTTACTGAATTTACAAATATATGAATTCATTGGAAAAGACATGTTCCACCAGCAAAAGATAGTGTAAAGGAAAGACAACCTCACCTCCTTGATTCCAGGTATTCATATTTCCACCCTGCATATTTGAACATGATTTTTGGGGGGTTGCATTTAACAGTAAGTTTGCCACATTGAGAACCACTTCATCTACAAACTCACGAGGGAGGGAAGCACAGTTTCTGATTTGTTCCACTTTTTCTCTGGGTTGAAATCCAGGCATCCAAGTGGTACCAACTGTCTCAGTCTCATCTGCAGGAAGTTCTGAGCCTGCTTCTTCACACACACCATCACAGTGGTCCTTATGGTTAAATCCAACTCTTCTGTCACACGTGATCCCAGTACAGGTCCGACGATCGTTAATAAACTGTGTTATCTGCTTGTCAATCAGAGCAGATTCTGTAGGTGGATAGGTCCTATTTTTTCCAATCAGGCTTACCTATTTTAGTAGAAAAAGGTAAATCACTACACAGAGTCTCAAACTTACACACAGCCCCCCAACCTTTTCATGTTTCTGCAGGTTTCTCACTGCCTACAGGAGATACCAATGCAAACACAATGCTCATTAACATCTGAGGCACTTTTAATTCTAGTTTTTGAATACTGGTGCCACGGAAAAAAATACAGTAAACAAATCAATCATGCTATACAATCACAGAGCAAAAGTAATTTTCCTGACCCTCAGATTATTTACAAAGTTAAAGCTGGACACCTCTTCCTATCTGAGAACATTTCACTTTGAATTTCACTGGATATGAAAAACTGCAAAATTAAGTACAAATTAAGTACAAATAAACATGACAGGCAGGTTTTTTAAGTTTTCCATCCACATAGTGGTATAAGAAAAAATCACGAAACCTTCCATTCCTTCCTGTTTTTAGGTTTGTACCTATGACATTAAGAGCAGAATACCCAAGAAAACAGGGAGCATTTTCAGTCTCTCTTCAGAGCATATTGTATCAAGTAATGCAGCTGACTATGGTCTGATCGTACAATAACAATGAACAAACATCCACATGCTTCAAACAGCCAGCAGATTTAAAAAAAAAAAAAAAAAGAAAAAAAAAAGGCAAAGCTCTACAGAGTCCAAAATTACCCTTTTTGTTGATGGAATTCTAAGGCAATCTTCTTCTACATGAAAGCCGCATACAAATCCCACTTGGGCAATAAAATCTAAATATTCTCTGTACTGAGTTTTCTTGCTTTGTCTTCGGCTGTATTTTCCATGGAAATCAAAGAAACAACAGGGCAGCACAAAGTAGCAACATGAATAGGAAGACCTACAAGGAGGATAAAAAACTGCTGATGTTATTTCAGAAGACACAAAAATTTAACAAATAAACTATCAGATAAAAGCAGTAATAAAAATTTTTATTACGTGACAGAGCTTCATGCAATAATACTTATAACTTCCTCTTTCAGTAGATCAAAAATACTATTTCATAACGTATTTGCTGTAGCAAATTACTGTGCCAACCTGGTTAGCAGAACTAAATTTCTAGACAGTAAACTACTGCTGCTGGTTGTAAAGAGAGGAACAGTTCAAGGGAAGGCAGAACCATAAGCTCTTATTTACAGAAAAAAACCACAAAAACAACAAAAACCAACAAAAGATTCACATATATGAAGTTTTTGAACTTCAAAAACAAAATGCTGCACTGAATTCTATTGCTTCTCCATGGGAAGAGAAACACTTTGTAAAAATAATAAACTGTCATCAAAAGAAGTGAGTCTTGCAAGGTGTGGCAGCAAAAGTGACAGTTTTTACCAAGTCCACATAGGTAATTCTGAGGGGGTTGTTTGTTTCCTTTTGCTTGTTTGGGTTTTTTAAATTCCTTCCCTCTCACTCCCCTTCCTCCACAAATACCTAGCTGCAATTACGGGTATCCATGGTGTTAATTCATCTGAATGGTTTCCTATGAGCCAGTCAGTGTCTGGAAAGAGGTGACTGTCACCTGGCATGATTGTAGATTCCTAAAACACAAAACAACACATTAAGTGAATTCTATTACAGGTTTCTTTAAAGCATTTTATTTGTTAGTAAAGCATTATGCAAACAATATAAAATATTAGCTGCCAAATACAAGGTGAATGAGAATCACAGACACCAATGTTTTCCTCAACATGAATTTTTGCTAGGTAGTAATTTTTTATAGCTACACAGAAGTAATTTAGCAACAAATACCCACAAAACATTGGTCAGAAAAGGAGTGGAATAACAACTATGATTAAGATATGTGGCACCCTAAATATCTATAAACAAATATCATATGCTGGATTACGATTTCTTGCCAATCTCCTTCTGTTACATGTGTGTCTGGACTCAATTTTTCAGGAAGTCACTTAATTTGCTATGTTTTACAGTCCCTAGGACTCACACAGCAATTAATCAGAACACAGCTGCACTGTTATCTTCTCTTTCACAGATGCTTCCCAAATCAAATCCTAACATACAAAACAACACTCTTCACATGCTTTCACATACAATAAACCTAATCCAGCCTAACACTTACTCCTCTTGTCTATGTTGCCATTCCACTCCCTTCCAAGTTGTGTCAAGATCACCTTATGATACATGTTAAACCAGGAGCAAAATTAGGAAACAATAGGTTACAAAAAGAATGCTTCTTTGGTGACCTTTGGAATAGTATTTTGCCTAATGGAAATCCAATATATATGAATTGAGAAGACAACAGCAAAGAAGTCTTCCTGCCACAATACTGACCCACAGAATAAACTCAAGAATATCCTATCCTGACATTCTTAAACAAAACCCAAACAAAAACCAAAAAAACCCACAAACAATAACAAACAAACAAACCCCCCAAAATAAAACAAACAGGATGAATTCTTTATACAGGTTAAATCTCAAAAGTTCTGGAATGCCTTTAATGTTTGTGCCTCACAAACATGTTTTCTCACCATAAACTAACTTCGGCAAAGAAAGTACTTAAAGTTATTAGTACCATGGAAGTACACACTCTTTCCTGAAAACATGTATGAATCTTAATTATTGGGCAGATTTGAAACAAGTTTTAGATCTGAATTTCCACAGACCTTCAGGAAAAGTTCTGAAAATTATGCTTATACTCTTTTTCTATATAGAAAATATATGCTTTACAAGCTTAAAATTCACATGTATATTTAAAGTAGTACCTGCACAGGAATTTTAAAAACAAAACCAAACAAAAAACAAACCCAAATCTCTTATTAAGGAATTTCAGAAATTTCAGGCTATCTCTGGTTACATTTCAATTCCTCCTTAAGGATCAATATGGTGATTATTGTTCACTTTAAAAACTACATCTCTGATCATTTTTAGTTATGTATATACATTTCTAGATAATGAATGTAACAAATTTCTCTCTGGCAGGTTACTAGATGTTAAACCAAGTCTTGGGTAAGTGTTTTCTTAAGGTTGATTGAACAAATTACTCATACTTTACATTTCAGTTTTGATCACTCATTTTAGGCACAGCATGAATTATCAGTGCCATACTCCACATTTTGACAGTCACCCATAATCAAATTTGTATTCACCCTACCTGACAGCAGTTTGGCAATACAGAGTGACACCTGTTACACTCCTTTATATTGCTAGTTCTGTACTAAATGTTACAGATGGCAATATCCATCCTGCAACTCATGCTTTATGTAAAGATCAAAACAAAATACGCTTCAAGGTAACAACCAGCCGCGAGCAGGTGCTTTCTCCTTCTGTGACTCCTATGGCTACAGGAGCCTTGCAAAATCATTCTACCCTTCCTGCTCATTGTATAACACCTTCCAGCATAAACCTGCACTTTCCTCATATGCATATTTTGTTATATTTTTACAGTTTCTTTGTTTCTGTCTGGGCAAGAAAAGGAACATGTAACACACAGGAAAAGAGAAGACACTGTTTGGCATTGCCAGATGTGACTTAATGTAGTGTAACAGGTACAAAGGAGCTCCACAGCTTGATGTTTTGGATTGTTTCTTGAGGCATTTCAGTAAGATCTGTTTGCAGACTGCAGCAAAAGAACATGGCAGTTTTGGCAATCATTACCCAAAATGGTGGGGTGGCAAAGAGAAGGCAACACAACATTGTGCACTGCAAAAGCTTCACCTCCCATCTGTGTAAACTGCTGCTCTTTTGTTGATTTAGTGTAAGTTTTTAGCATCCAAAGTTATATCAAATTTAACTTTAAACAAAACTATTAGAGAAAAACTGCAGGTGGGGAATTATTTTACTGTATTGGAAGCTGACAATTTTTGAGAGAACACAGTGAGAAATTTTAGAGTCTAGAGAACAAAAAAACCAGGAACACCTCACTTCCAAAGGGAAACTGTTCATTGGCACCACACTTTAATGAGTGTCAGACCAAGAACGCCTGGAGTCAAAGTGAATGTTCCTGTGCTCAACTTGTTCCTGTTCTCATAAAAATGCTAATACGGAACTTGAAATATAATCCCTCTTTCAGACTCATTTTCCTGTTCATTTTTGAAGGCTTTTATATTGGCTCCTTTGAGGTTCGACAACAATTTTGTCACCAAAACAGCACACAGTACTGGAAGGTCATCACTTTCAAGAAAAAGACACTCATAATTTTCGATATTATTATCTTTTATGAGGTACAGTGGTGCAAATAAAGCTGCTTAATATTGATCTGTCAGCAAAATCAAAGCTTGTTTCATAGTGTGCATGTCTGTACATGCAGTAAGAAATCATGTTAGTCTTCCCAGCTGAAAATAAGCAAGTTGCAAATATGCAAGGGTACGACACCGTATTGCTCTCATAATTCCCTTTACAACTTACTTCACAGCCCCTCTGTACATGGATGGCATCATACCAAACCATTGGGTCACTTTAGACAACTGCCTGTAACCCAATATGCTTCATTATATTTGCATCAATACAACCTGAAGCAACGAACAAAAGAATAAATTTACAAAACAGTAAGACTGACATACATTTGCATAATACCTCTAAATGAGTTTCTGGTCCATACATGTCCCATATTTTTCTTCTCCTCACATCAATTCCTCTACCTGAATGCTGAAATATTTGAACAACAAAAAGTGTCATTTCAAGTACTACTTTTAACAGAAATTGTCAAACAGGCTCACTAAATGTACATATTAACAGTGATTATTTCATTCATGATAAAATTTAAGACACATAATGAAACGCCACTTTGTCATTTCAAGAAGAAGCTGAATACTTTTAATCCCTTCTTTACCTTCAAAATATAAAGGGAAACCTTAAGAATATATCTGGTTAAAAATTTTACCAGAGCACACCTACTGAGACTGCTCTTGAAAATCTGGATCTCTACAAATGTAGAAGCAGAGCTATCATTTTTTGTTTGTTTTTAAAATATCAAAACCTTTTATAAGGTGAGTACTACTGTAGCTCCCACAGGGCTCAGAGAAGAGTGCTACTCTAAGCTGTCCTTAGTGGAGAACTACCTTTCAACTATCAAAGTCCAAACACATTTTTTCCTGTGTGAATTGAAGAGAAGAGGAAATAGACTGGAAACTAAAGCAAGAAATGAAGAATGCGTAAGTATTTGAACTTCAAGAACCTTGTGCAGAACTAACCAAAATCAATTACTAAAAAAGTCTCACAAAACTCTCATACATGACTTTTTTGACAGTCAATGTTTGTCAGCACTCCAGCAGTGATGAACTAATGATGAATGTAAAGAAACATCTACAGGGAAAATAGCACCTTGCAATAGACACAATTTTTCTGGCCACACAATAGAAAGCTTGTGCTGGGAGAACTAGGACCAATTTTTCCCGCCAATGAAATTTATTGATCTAATAGGAGATATTAATTTCCTTTACAAAGTGGAAAATGCAATTCTCTGAAACAGACAGACTCAACTTCACTCGGTTTTGTTTAGTCTCACTGACCTATTTTTGTTGTTGTGTCAGAAACTACGCATCAAGAAACTATGGGTATTGCCACATTTTCATTCCCAAAAGCACAGCATGTTGTTAGGCATTTTCAATTAACAGATGTCAGGATTGTTTTTAAAGATATAGAAAAACATCTTCAGGACACTGCAAGTAGAATTCAATTCAAAAATAAGTTCATGAACACCATGTTGTGAGAGAGAATCTCCATGTCAACATTCCACATTACTCTTTGCTTTTTTCTATAGTAAAACTAAATTAGACCATTATTTTTAATTTCCCCTCCTTAGTTTCTTACCTCAGAAAAAACAGCCTTGAACTGACACAAAATGTACTAATAAAAACAGATAATAAATAAAAGGTTTCTAAAGCTCTGCTAGGATTTTCTCTTGGTAACTGGAGTGACAAAATCCTATTTTAGTGAGATAAATTGACTATATTTTGGCTATTTGCATGCCAGATAAAAGGAAATCATAATAAGAATATTGACTATCTCTAGTTTTTAATCATTATTTTAAAAAGCATTCTATTTACCCCTTCATTGTTTAGAATGTGAACCAGTAGACCATTTCCACATCCAAGATCTACAAATGACTGTTTCTTAGTCAACCCTTTTTCCTTTCTTTCTTCTTCCCAAAGAATCTAAGGCAAGAAAACAAAATATTTTAGATTTCTGCTCTCAAGTTTCCCTGAAAGAAGAAGCAAAAGGTTATTGGAAATTAAAGGAGAAAGCTGGGAATGCAGATGTGACAGAAAATAATCCCTGTACTCACAGATAAAATAACTTTAGAGAAAAAAAAATAAAAATTAGAAAAACATTGAAACTGTTTATGGAGAGGGGCAAGAATTATGTTGCAAAATATCAGTTTCTAAGTGCTAAGCACATCCTCCACTCCCTCCTGAGTCACTAGAAGTTGAAATTAATCAGGGCTATACAACTCTGGGCTAGAATGAGCATAAATGTAAAGTTGCTAAAACAACGGGTGCAAGAGAAGAACAGTGGGAAGCAAGGGAAGTATCCAGTAAACTTCAACAATGTCTCTGCAGGTAAGACCCCGGAGGCGTTTTTATCCACTGTATTTGTGGTGGCAAAGCTGAAAATAACCAAAATGTTCTTTGTAATCAGTTGGTGATATATCGGCAAACGTAACCTCCTTTTCTACTGAACAAAGCAACAGTGTTACCAAGCAAGTCAGATGCCCCAAATTCTGCATCAGCTACAGGGACCCCAAAGCTTTCACCCAAATTCTAGTCCCTGCTCCATACATTAGTAGTTACTTCTACATAGGTATGTAATTCATAATTAACAACTGGATATTTCTCTGCAGAACATGAATTAATCTCTATCACTGTCAAACTTTTTTCCTTCAATGAGAAGTTACAGAGCACACACTCATCAACTCTGCTCTCTCATTATTCACTACAACTAACAAAGATCTTCAAGAATATTTAACTATGAAAATTAATATTTGTAACATTGCCTCTTGCGAATATATCAGTTTTGCTAGAGGGAAAGAAGATGAAGATAATCCATGAGATTATCAGGCTATGTTTATGTTTTTAAATTTACCAATCATTGCACTTTGGCACTTAAGCAGTATCCCAGAAACCCCTAATCATCTCCTACGTAGACTGTACCTATCCTCCAATTCCTCCAGAGTTTCTCCCAATACAAACTGAACATCTACTGCTTTGGTCATGCCCCTAGACACAGGTGATTGCAGAGTAAAATGGGGTCACATGTAGACACCATAAATCCATAACAACTTGACACTGGACCTACTTTCAACCAACTACTCTCAACCACTTGTTTAATGTACTTCTAAATAATGAGTTATTCTATAACATCATATAGATACCTGAACATTTAGTAAGGAGGTTACGTTAATAATATCATAGTTCAAGTTTTCATTTATATAAACTGTATGTTGGATGAATTCAATAACTTTTTAAAAACCACTGCTACATCAGCTAACATACGTTATCACTGTAAACATTCATGTTTACAACATTCACGTGCATAAAAATGCTATCGCTAAAGAAATTTCTTGTGGCTACAATTCCTAATTTACAACATCTAATATTAACACAGTGGTAAAAATGGTAAAGATGAGTCTATTACACAGCTCTTTCCACAAGCCAGTGTCTAAGGCTCTAAGGGGTTAAACAGTCAATTATCAAAATTAATTAGCCGTTAGGAAGTTCTGTAAATGACTTAACTTACTTACAAATACTGATTTAAATAGACTCCAGAGGTAGAGTTCAAGGTAGACATGCTCTTAACACACTCTGGATGGCAGTAAAAAATATTTATGTGCCTATATAGTGACCCATTTTGATGCTTTTTATAAAACTGAAGTTTCTAGTGACTGCAGGTAGCAGAATTTTCACAGAATCTAGTATGTAGGTGTCTTAGAAAACTGCACCAAGCATTCCCAGCATCTATAGTTGGCCTTATTACATTTGAAGATGGGATTTGAGCTGAAATTTTATCAGGGAAAGGCATAGCAGTTGAAAAACCTTTAGCATAAAATTAACAAGTGATAGAAAAACATATAAAACAATCACTCCTGATCTCCAGTTGGTCCAACCAACCACTTCTACATCAGTTCTTTTTGCTTTATCACTTAGAAATAAATACATCTTGTCTGTGTAGATCATCAATTTTCTGCGACAGAAGACTGCAAATCTTTACCATATCTTTACAAAGAATCTCTTGTTTCCTTCTAAACTGATTTTCTTTAGAGAGGTTCTATTATTAGGAAATAGAACCTTATAGAACATTATTAGGCAAAGCAATTTCCTACCAGCAAGTAAGTGGCAATGCCAACATCTTCATAAACAAATTTCTCAGGATCTGTCACTTCAGGCCACACCTTCAGGAAAAAAAACAGAGAAAAAAATGCAGAAAGTTTATTTTCTGCATCATCTGAAATAACTAAAAAAAGTGCTCAGTTACAGCAATCTGGACACTCATGCACTCATCCACTTCAATAGGTTTCTGCACCTCACGACTTTTGTATTTTAACCTCATTAAAAATATACACAAAGAATGTAAATAAAGACTCTCTGATTTTGTGAGTCACACAAAAGAATGATGGTGTAAAGAATGTTCTCATCCAAACAATAAAGTTTCCAAGAACATTATGGTTCCATATGTGCAGGTCATGAGTAAACTGCTGCATCTGTTCTGTAATAGATCGTGTATGTTCTGCTTAACTCTCTCAGGAGAAAAATGCTTATATTTTTCCTGTGCAACACTGTTAACATGAATATTTACAGATTTCTTTTCACAAGGTAACAGACATTGAATTACCCTGGCACAACAGAACACAAAGAATCAAAATCTGAAGTAGGAAGTCAGAAAGCTCAAGTATTATCCCCAAGTATTATTTTCTAAACAAGGAATTGAAACAAAGACTGAAATGCTCAACTCCACACTAATTCTACTGCAGATCTAAAGCCTGAACTACTGACTTACCTAAAAAACCAATTCTCCTCTCAAGTATATATTTCTGTTAGTACAGAAATATCAAGAGCAAAACCTTCCAACATTTTCACAATATGTTTTATCAAACACATATATAACACATACTAAGATATCATACAAATTTCAGAAGAGGAATAGGAAAATTAACTTACTTGCTAACCAATGCTGTTTACAGTCTTTCAGGCTTTCAAGTGCTTTTTTTGTGCCTTTTAATGTGGGTGACTTAGTATTTATTCCACTGACCTACTGCTTACTTTTTAAAACAAGAGATACATTCTCAAAAATGTCTAAGTCCTCCAAATAAATGTTGTGAATTTGTCTCTAAATCTTGTTTTCAAGTTCTTCCAAATACTGAATTTATTTAGTGACAAAAGCAGCTTCACTACACAAACAATGAAAAAAGTTATGAAAAGACATTATTACTGTATGTATTGCTAAATTTACCTTTACCATTTCTTTGTATTTTTCTTTGAGGTCTTGATACACTTTGCTGTACTTTGCTACAGAAATGAGTGAGAGTGTACTTTTAAACTCACTGGGCTTTTGCTCCACAGACCATTTAGCCAGTTTGGACAAAAGTTCATTTCCAAGCCACGCTCGTTTGGGGTATGCAATTCCATCTGAAAACCAATCCTCTGGAAATGGAGCTACAACAGACACAGACCTTCAAACAAACAAATAAACAATTTTGAATAAATACAGTGTATTTCATTATTTTAGCTACCTCAGAGAGGGAGAAAAAAATGATTAAGTGGAGAAATCGGCAAATCAAACAGAGATATAAAATTAGACAGGAGAATAAGGAAATACATAATTTACAAAACTAAAAGGAAAATAAATCAATGAAGTTACTGAATAATGGGTTAACAATCTCCGTTGAATTTTGTTAGCTCATTATCTGCCAATTCAAACACTGTACATGAGAGTCCATGCTGCATTTAACACAATGAATGAGGACTCACATATGATGAACAATCAGCTTTAACAAGATAGCCAAACACTAAGTAGCAAAAGTCAGTTTATGAAATTCTTGAGAAAAAGAAAAGGAAAATTTAGAAGAAAAATACATCCATTGGCACAATCCATTATTTCATCTTCTCTAATTTTATTCAGGTTTCATTAGAGCTACATCCTCAGATGCTCAGGACCAAGCTGTTATGTCACCTTTCAGTGACTGAAGCTCAGTGGGTTCACAGCAACTCCAATTTGACCTCAGCCCTACTAACACCCCCAGAACCTGACCTTTTTCACAGGTATAGTTAATTTCTCATGACCAGAATAGGCATATTTTTTTCTAGACCACACACAGCTACAGTCAATGTATACATTCAGAGTTGAAACAACTTTGTGTTACTTTGGGTATTGTAGATGTTTCTTTTTACAGAACACTATGCACTCAGATGACAACAGTACTGTAATTTACCAATCAAGCAGGAAATTACATAAAACAAATTGCCTATGTATCAATACTGAGCCATTGTGTAACTCTTGCAATAACTCACTGTTTGCTTTCCCTCTCAGTCCCAGCACTTACCATTCCTCATCTTTTATGTGTCTAAGTTGAATTTGATAAATATTGCACTTCTTAATCAGGCATTTTCCTTCACGGTTTTCCTCCAAAGGCAGAAAGGTCACAGTTCCGTTGTAAACATCTGAAAAGATATGCAAACAGCGGTATATTATTCCATCCTAGTTCACACCAAGATGAACTTTTGTCTCCTTACTATGTTAAATGAGACAAAAGATCTAGGACAACACAGGAAAAACCACAATGCTAAGCATAAATCCATTTCTCAGTGTGCCTGACATCCAAAAACTGGATGGTTTGAATTCTCAACATTTAGTATTCTGTTTCATGATATTTTCAAAATATCTAAGGCTGTCCAGTAAGAGTATTCATTTTATTTTAACCCAATTATTTTAATAAAGTAAAAGCTAGCCAATTAAACTTTTCTAGCACAAAACTGCTGCTTTCCCATATCCCACAGTAAATCCAAAATCCTGGGAAGCAACTCCAGTTAAACAGAGACTTACATATCACTGCAGTATTAGATAAACAATTGGTGCAATATTAAAAAGTAATCAACAATATTAAAAATATCTATCAATTTTGCCATGTGCAAACACAGGATCTATTGCATGATTATAATTAAGCATAGCTGTGTTTCCCTTTTGGCATCATGCAGCTTTCCCAGTTTGAGTTCCTAGACTAAGCACTGTGAAAAACACATTTATCCCTAAATTAGTAACTCATATCTCTGAAGGAAGATTGCCTGGGAAGACCTGTTTTTAGGTTAAGGTACATGTATGATATTACTACACTGAGTGATGTTCAGCAACCACATTACTGATGGATTCCAAACACTAGAGATTTTGAAAAAGTGAATCTAAAAGCATTCATTATATTCCATATATCTTGCAGTGTGTATGCACTATTGCTTTATAAACTAGTTGCAAAAATCTTTTTAGCTATTGTTTATGCAGGGCGATTTCCTCTGAACAACTTATTAAGTTCTCAGTTTTGCAAATGGTTTTTCAATTACCATTAAAACAAACATTCTGGCAACTACAAATGCTATATTGGCTACACAACCAATTTTCAAGGGGCTCCAAAATTTTCTGAGTGCAACAAGAAAGAATAATTAGCACTAGAGGAAACATTAAGTCTTGCTGTCTTGTCCTATCTTTAGCAATCCCATCCCTGACATTTTTTCATTTTAAACATATTAATTAAAAAAAAATTCTTACAGATAGGCTCTCTAGACATAGCTCAGGAACACCTTCTTTTAACATCAAAAAAAAAATTAAAGTTGCAACACAGACTTTTTTTTAAATTTCCCTATTTTTTTAAGGCAGCAAGAAACAGGCCACAAGAGCATCCAAAACCAGCTGTCACCCATATATGACTATAGGTCTTTCTAAATGGTAAATTTAATTTTTTCTGGAATTCTGATTCTTTTCAAAACATTACTACTAGAATTTAATCCATATCAACAGGTTTTTCCAAAATTTATCTTAAAGGAGATGTCAACCTCTATCTTTTAAAACTTTGTTTACATTAGTAGGATTTACTGCACCACAGTACTGTCATACAGTGTCAGAACAAAACAAAGGGAAAAAAACCCACAAACAAGACAACTCCAGCTTCATTTTTAAGCAACAGTAAACAACAAGAAAGTTGATACAAACAGTTAAACTTGGCCAGGCAGGTGAAGGGACTTGAGCACAAGTCCTATGGGGAGAGGCTGAGGGAGCTGGGGTTGTTTAGCCTGGAGAAGAGGAGGCTCAGGGGAGACCTCATCACTCTCTCCAACTCCCTGAAAGGAGGCTGGAGCCAGGTGGACATCAGTCTCTTCTCCCAGGCAACCAGCAGTAGGACAAGAGAGCATGGTCTTAAGCTGTGCCAGGGGAAGTTTAGGTTGGATACTAGGAAGAAATTTTTTACAGAGAGAATAATCAGACATTGGAATGAGCTGCCCAGGGAAGTAGTGGTTTCACCGTCCCTGGAAGTTTTTCAGATGAGACTGGATGTGGCACTTAGTGCCATGGTCTAGTAACCACGGCAGGGTTGGATCAAGGGTTGGACTTCATGATCTCAGAGGTCTTTTCCAACCGAGTTGATTCTATGATTCCATGATTCATTTTCCAACACTATCATCAGTCCTTACAAGCCGGTAATTAGGTTTGCACTACAAGCAGCGTTTGTGTGTGGGCAGCTTTCTCATGACGGGAGCTCGAGAGTCCTGCAGGTGTTCGACCCCTGTTAATTTGCGTTTCAAACTGCTGCCTCTTCCCAGCATAACAACAAAAGATAAAAACAGAAGATAAAGGGGGGGAGAAAAGTGGTATTTATCCCATCTGCCAGACAATCTCTGACGGGGTCTGCGGCAGCCGCAGCCCCTGACCCCCCATCCCGCCCCCTCTGCGCCGGGCTCCGCTCACCTTGGACCACCAGCTCCCGGGCCGGCGGGGCGGGCGGGCGCCCCCGGGGCAGCAGCGTCCTCAGCAGGGCTCGGAGCTCGCCCGGCCCGCCCCAGGGCCTGAGGGGCGGCGGCAGACACAGCTGGCCCCGCACCTCCCTCCACAGCCGGCCCAGCTCCGCGGCCCCCGCTCGCCCCTCCTGCCCACCGCCCACGGCGGCGAGGGATAGAGGTGCCTCCCCGGCCTCCCCGAGCGTCACCGTCCCCTCCGCCTCCACGGCGGCCCCGCACAGCCGCCTGTTGGCCACCTGCGGCTTCTCCAGCCACACGCGCACGGCCGCCCAGAAGCCGCGGGGCAGCGCGGCCCCGCCGGGGTCCCGCAAGGCC
The DNA here is from genome assembly GCF_009829145.1 of Chiroxiphia lanceolata. Lineage (NCBI taxonomy): Eukaryota > Metazoa > Chordata > Aves > Passeriformes > Pipridae > Chiroxiphia > Chiroxiphia lanceolata. The sequence goes on from NC_045640.1 coordinate 11,479,369, forward strand.
GCTGTCCCCACCGGCCCCATCCACCGCCCGCTGCCGCCGCCGCGCCGCGGGAGGAGGAGGCGGAGCGCGTCGCAGGCTGCTCCCGTCAGTTCCCGAGGCGGGGACGGCGGCGGTTCCAGGTACGTAGCTCTCCCCGGGCTGTGGCTTTGAGGCGCCGAGCGCCGTGAAGGGTGCGGGGAGAGACCCCGCTGCGGCTGGAAACACGGGGAACCCTGAGCTGCCGGCAGCGAGTGAGGCTGCAGGGTCGTCACTGCATTTGTAGCACTGTTTGGGGAAGGTCTGTGTCGCTGTCACAGCCTTCTTGAGAGCGGACTCCAGACCGGGAACTCTGACAGTCCCAGCTGTCCGTCTCTTCAAGGAAACGTCTCGATACATTTTGTGTACATTTCGTACACAAAACTTAGTCTCTTTCTGCTTCCTCTGAGCAGAAGCGAGGCCCTGCCGTGAATTTAGGCAGTTCAAGTAGTGGCTGTGCAGTGAACCCTCAAAGGGCTCCCGCAGAAGTGGTTCGTGCCCTGCCTTTACCCTCCCCGGGGTTGTCTTTCTCTGGGCGACTGCCCTCGGCAGCTCGTTCGGAAATGCAGAGCCGCTATAAAATAAAATAAACACTGCTGATGTAATCTCACAGAATAAGGGTACAGCATCATTATTCTTGACACTACCAAGTGTCTGAGCTGTGTCGTTGTTACACAAGGTAATCGACGATACCGCCCTGCAAACTGACGTTTCCCCTCGTGATTTGTGACCCGCTGTTGTTGTCCGGTCATGAATTTGAATTACCAGCAGGAGCACTTTCCGCAGAAAAAGGTTGCCAACTCAGCATTTCGCGGTGAAACTGCAGCCGCTCTTGGCAAATTGAAAATAACGTGGTTTTTACTGCCAACTGCACACGCATTTCGACATATCAGGACAAGGCTGAACTTAACACCGAGGGTGTTCTTTAGGGCAGTCCTTTGTTACTTTCCTATTGTAACCACCTGTTTTGGTTTCCTAGTTAGTTTTGAAACTGTTTGCTTGGGGCCAGATTATACTAAAACATTGTGTAAGGTCGGATTTAAGTACAGGATCCTTTTTTTATTATTTTTTTCTCATATGGGCAATCTCACTGATTTGCAATGTCAATAAAGTTAGATGCAGTACCTGCAATATTTCAACATAATCTTTTTCTCTGTTATGAGTCAGAAGCCTTGAACTTCTGCCTGATTTACCTGTTTTCCAGTTAAAAGTGGTATACCTATTTATTTGGCTGCAGGTTGAAACACTTTCTCATTGCCCTTTTTTCCCCCCCACCTCTCGTTTCTTTCCAAACCTATTGTTCAGTACTGGAGCTGCACCTTCTTAAAGCTGATTTGGAAGTCACATGCAGAAATACTATCCTGCAGTCCTCTTCTGCTATGTTTGTACTGTCCACAACTAGGGGATGTCCTCCATGAAAGGATGAGGTTGAAGCTGTAGCAAAGAGATATATCAAGATGATGAGAGAAAAAATGTGATGGAAAAAGCATATGACTGAACTAGTGGCTTCTGTACTTTATGTTCAAAGTCCATATGGACTTGGACAGCCCTGCACCTGGATGTCCTACCTGTACCTTTGAATTGCTTTCCAGCCAGTTTCCTTGTTAGAACACGGCTAGATTCTTGCACTTTACTTTTTGCACTTTACAAGTATGAGAGAGATCTCTGCTGCCTGCCTGGTGGCAGGAATTGCTTGGTGTGCCATGAGCAGCAGAGGGCCCTCTGACACCAGCTACTGTAAGCAGCAGAGCTATCAGCCTTTACTCCTTTAGGCCAGGTTCTAAGGAAAACAGAGGTGTTCCTTCTCTCCTAAACCAGTGCGATTGTACTTACTGGTAAAGAAATCCTGCAGCACCTGTGCAGTTTTGCAGTGCTCTTGCATGACCCATAGATGCACACAGCAAGGTGCCAGCAGACTTTGTGGGGCCTTACTGCTTTTGTTATTTAAGACATGGTATTTTCTTGCCTGGGTCTTTTATTGACCCCTTTCTTACTACACAATATTAACCAATAGTGTCCCTGTTTCATATTTAGCTCATGTTTTAGTAACAAAGACAATGTCATTCATTTACATTTGATCAAAGGCATTTTTTCTTACTTTGTATCAAGTCAGTTGAATCAGAAGAAGCGAAGGACGAGCTTTTAGTTGGCTCTGCTCTGCTGTACTCATACATTTAAAGAAGTCTATGGATTTAATTAACAACCCTTTTGATTTCTTTTTATTATTAAAAATCAACTTCAGTTCGTGATTGATCTTTTCTCATTTGATTGCAGTTTAGCCAACAATGGCATCCACACTGAAACAGAAAGAAGCCACTGGCAACCAAAATTCGTGGGACAGTTTGCTCCCAGATTTACCTAAAGGGCCGCTTTGCAGATACCGTAAGAAAGCTTCCTTCAACTGGAAAGAGATGGCAGTGTTACTAGATGGAGAAGATATCATCCAACTAAAGGTAAACTTTGCAAGAACTGTAAACGTGTTTTACTTCTGGAGATATCAGTAGAAGCAAGTATGTAATTTTCAAAGGAAGGGTAGTTAATAATACTCAGTAAACAGGGAGCATGAAGAAATTGGGCTTCCTTATCCAGTTTTCAGAACAGAGATGAACTTTTAAGCAACCTACTTTGCTGTCTCATAAGGCTCATTTAATTACTAAACATCAGTATAGGAGAGACCAGCAGGTGCTACATTACAGAACTTTAGTGTTCATTTCAAACTGAGAAAGAACTATATTCTACCATATTTCTTTACTGTTTGCATTAAGTCATTTATCCCATGGTTTTGCAAGGCACTTAAGTGGAGCTAAGTTCAAGCCACTGTCAAACATAGTATTTCTGTCTGTCTTTCACCTGACATAATTTCCTACAACCTTCTGTGCTTACATTAATGCTTATGTGGTGTTGCAGTTGGGCAGATTAACATGTCTACCTCGCTGAAAGCTAACCCTACCGAAAAAAAGAGATTAACTGAGGCACAAAAGATGGTGTGGAAATGCATGACTTGGAGATGTAAGAGGAGAAAGAGCTAGCTTTTTTGAAGGTGGTGTAAAGTTATATGGATTTAAGCTAATTTTGAATGTTCACCATAATTATTAGCAGGTAAATCAGAGAAATCAAAAGGCCTTTTTCTGCATCTGACTGGTACGTGTAAGAGCATAGAAAGAACACAAGTGCTCTGTGTCTGAGGGAGTTTCAAAGCTGTGTGGACATATAGTGTTGTGCATCCAGGGGGAAGTAATGACCCTGCTTTTCAAAGGAAAGTACAAGGAGTCTGGTTTTCTTCCTTCTTATTGTGTCATTCTCTTCAGAGAGAAGGAAAGGACTTCAAAAACATTTTAAAAGATTTTGCCTAAGGCACTGCAATTTTTTTTTTTCTAAATTACATGAAAGACAGTTAAGATGTGGATATCTCGAAGACACAGATCTGAGGTAAGAAAGTGCCATAGTATATTATCTAATGGAAAAAAAGATCCAGATTAAAACATTAAAAGTTGCACATTCCTGTACTGAGTGGCTGCATATGATGGTTCCATTAAATGGAGTACATTTCTGCTTTCGTCTGGGAACAGAGCAGTTGTCATAGCTTAATGGCTTTACCATCATGGCATATTTCTAACCGAATGTAACCCCTGGAGTTTTACCTTTGTCCTCACGTTGAGGGATGTTGCCCTTTAGATCCTGCCAGCAGCTCCATATATTGAAATAACAAAGCTGTTATAAAAAGCAAGTAAGTTTTACCATACTGTTCTCGTACATTCAGAGCGAATCAGTGAATCATTATTACTTCATGATGAAGGAGCTCTCATAAAATTTAGCTTCATGAGCTTTCATATATAATGGCAGACCATTTAAATATATTTTTCAATCCTCTGGAGTTTTTGCTTTATAAATTTACACCTTTTATCAAATTATTGTAGTTTGAGGCCCCGTATTATCCTAGAAGAATTAACTGGGTTTTTTAATGCTTTTAAATTAACATTCTCATGTCATTTTTTTTGCCTTCAAGAACAGAATCTTCTCTGCTCTGGAAAGTGATCCTCTCTTTGCACGTCATCCTGGAGAAGATTTGTGCCGTGAGAAATATCAAGAGCTGACATTTCTGCGCTGTAAAAGGCTCTTTGAGTATGATTTTATTCCTCAGCAAGAGATCATAGAGAACCCATTAAAGTTCTTTAATATGGTGCTCTGTCTAGGAATGTATGATTGGTCTCCATGTCTCCAATTTGTCATACATAGCGGTGTAAGTACAAGTCAAGGGGTATAGAGGTGTATATTTGAATTTCAGTAACTTCTAATATTGTAATTTTGTTGCTTTATGCCTATTTTATTAAAGTTATATCCTTCTCTAGTCCTTTATTTTCAATGATGAATTAAACTTCAGCTGTTTAGAAGTATCAGGTATCAGAAACTCCCTTGCCTAAACCCCAGTGGTCTTGATTAAGGTCAGAATCCAGAAGGAATGGAAACCAGTGTAAAGTTTCTCACTGACATCAGTGGCTGGATTCTATTAATCAGTTGCTTCCCAGATGAGTCTCTCAGGATACTCAACATAGCTGGTCAAATAATATCAGTTGAATTAATTAATTATTACTATTCAGATGAAAGAGGGGGATCCAGGAATTATATTTTGTTATGTGAATATCCATCTAGGAAAACAGTTCCTAATCCATTTGCGGGAAAATGAACTGGAATTGTCTTTAGGTTTTGCTTTAGTCAAGAGGCCATCATTAAGGACAGGTAGAAAGCATTTTTAAGCATTTGCAATGGAGGCTTGAACATTTTAGAGCTGTGATAAGTTTAGTCTTCTCTAAAGGGGCCTTGACAAGATGAAATCCTGCCTTACCTCTCCCAGCTATAATCTAAGTGTAGTTTACTGTACAGCCCACTTTCCCTGGTCTCTTTAGTGTCCATCACTGTTACAAATCATGTGCAATTTGTGCTTTCCATCACGGGCCACTGATTTAATTCATAATTCTCTGTTTTTACAGATATTTCCAGGTGCAATCATGAGTGCTTATAAGAGGTTTGCACACATTTTGAAACAAGCTTATAGAATGGAGGTAATTTTTTAAAATAACTTGTGAGAAGTGGGCACCTTCGGAACCGTGTCACCACTTGAAGCTTTTTGTTATTTCTATCTTTGTACGTGCCTAAGTACTTCTAAATAGCAAAAGAAAAGACCCTGGGGCAGATTCAAGCACTGAGCTCTGACCATCCTCACTACTGGCTGCTAAACCACTTCCTGGATCTCTTTTAGACTGTCCAAGTTAACATGCAGACAAAGTGTGGGGACTTCTTCCAGAAGGCAGTACAAATGACACTATACCAGCTTAGTCTCTCTCCACTCATTTGAGAGTATCCTACCAGGATGTCCATACCCTTACCATGATGCCATAAAAATTCCATTCAGATGCTCTAAAATGGAAAATAATAATGTTTTAATGCCAGATGGAGTCCAGTGGAGACTCAGGACTGAGTATCCTGCAGAATAAGTGCAGCCTGTCTGATACAGGAGGTTCCAGTCCTACATTGGAGTTTTTCCAGTCTAGGCCATGTGGGCAGCGTTCATTGTCTGGCCAGACCCTCTTTGATATTGCAAGATAAATATACTGAGTGCACCCAAACTGAGCTTCTTTTGTTACTCTTTATTGCAATCATTTGAAAGTCTTGCAGTTTTAACTACTGTAATAAGGTGTTCTTGAACTGTGCCTTGTATCTCCTTGTTTAGATTTTTGGATGTTTTGCTCTGACTGAGCTCAGCCATGGAACTAATACCAAAGCCATACGAACTACTGCCACATTTGATCGGAACACTCAGGTTAGTCCTTAATGCACACGAGTACTGTTTGACAATGTTAAGCTCTATTATTCACTAACAGAACAGAGTGATTCAGGGATTTCTTCTGATTAACAAGAAAGAATCAAGTTCAAATTTAAAAAAAGTTGTGAAACATTTACGTTATTATAAATTCTTAAACCCATTGTTTATTGTTAAACAATAATGATTCCTGTTTTCTTGTTTTCTCTTCTGGTTGTGATATGAAATAAGGATAGAAGCCTTTTCCTTTGTTGTGTCTCTTAAGGAATAGTTGAATGTGCAGATTAAACTGTCTTTTGTCTTTAAATATTAAGGCTTTTTATACAAAGATTATCTTATACAAGGATTATTTCCTAGGATGAGAAAGACAAAAAAAGATATAAGAAGACTGTCAAACAGACCCAAAGAAGAAAAGAATAAACTGGTTTTTCCATTAGAATAGTGCTTACTATCAACACTACTGCAGAAATAAATTCATTGTCCTAGGATTTTCTTGGTAAATGATTAGAATTCATCATAGGTTTACATTAATAGAGAAGAAAATAGAAGTTGAAAGAAGGCTTTTACAACTTTTTCTCACTCTTTGTCATCTACATGCTTGGTTCATGACACGTAGAATTTAAAGTGTATTATTTAATGTCCCAAGAAGGTACTCTCATCCCCCCCAAAGACTGTGGCATTATTGCACTGTAATATACAGAACTGAGCACTGTTGCTGCAAACAAACAATGGCATATCATGAAGTGGGTTCAGTAATGAGAAATGAGAATCATAGATTTGAAATGTAAGATTTTATATTCTGCAGTAGGACAACATTTCAGTCTGTATTTTTTCACATACAAGCAGTTCAGTTAGCATTTATGCAACATGGACAATTAGATCTCTTTCCAGAAAAAAAACCACAAACAAACCAAACTTGTGAGACCAGCAGCATGAGAAGTTCCATTTAAATAAATTGAGTTTTAAGCTGGTGATGAGTGCACTGCAGTAAAAGTGACTGAAATGACTAATTATTTGATCAGATCATGAAGCTCCTGAGTTCAGGTTTCTTTTACATCCAGAAAGCATGCGATGTCTAGATTTCAGGATGCAAGTATTCTTCAGAGTTCTGACGACTTGTGATCCCCCATTTGTCCAAACTGGGAAGTGTGCTGCCTTTCACACTGTTAGCCAGGCTTTCATTCTGTACAAAACTGTGTAAGGAGGAGGTGGTCCCTGCATAGGCTTCAGCCCTCACAGTTGGAACAGCCCTCACGGTCCCTCACTTGAGCTCACAGCTCAGTTTAAGCCAAGGTCTAGGAAATGCTTCTGAGTCTGTCAGTCTGCTTTATTTTTTTTAGGTGCTTAAATGAGCAAGTAAAAAGGGTGAATTTCAGGCTTTATGGTGAAGTAATGAACTTTATAAACTGTAATTTTTGTCCTAACTCTCCAAAGTTGAATACAGTAAGAGACGTTGCTTGTTGGAGTGCATTACAGAATAAAATCCTGGCAGTTAATGAAGGTTTTCAAAGCATTACCAGGGTAATGAAAAAAAAACCAACCCAAAATACCTGTGTGCTGAATTTTATGATGTATATAATTTTTTTTTTTTTTCTTTCCTGGCTATAGGAATTTATCATCAATACACCTGACTTTGAAGCTGCAAAGTTTTGGGTTGGTAATATGGGAAAACATGCCACTCACGCAGTTTTGTACGCCCAGCTCTATACTCCTGATGGACAGTGCCAAGGATTGCATTCTTTTCTCGTACAGGTAGGGTAGAGATATTGCCAGTCCTTTTTTTCTTTTGTGGGTTCGAATTAAAGACTTTCTGTTGTGCTTTATTTCTGTCTGACCTGCAGATTGTTTATTTCATGCCGTCACAGTTTATTGCAATTGTAACAAGTTTTCAAGTGTTCGCTGATTTTGCGATGGTTGTACAGCCAGTTTTAGATTGTCAGTTTTCTGCAAAGAATTCTGAAAAATACCGAAGAGCTAAAAAGTGTCCAGATGATCATGGTACTTATATAGTTAGAACTCACCTATGTTATATGAAGTCCTGAAAGTCTTGCATGAGGCTTAAGGTGATTTATGTCTGCCAGTGCTACGGGCTGATTTGTATGAAATGTGCAAGCTTCTGCCACAGAAATCGGTTTCTAGAGTTAAAGGCATCAGGAAATATGGCAGTGCAGTAGAAAACTTGTACATAATAAAATGGACTAGTTTCAGACTGAACAGAATTTATTACAGAATTGGGGAATATTTCAAGGGTGATTGTTACATAAAAGTGTCATTGATTCCTACTGTGCCAGTGTACACCTGAAGAAAATTTCAGTACTAGTCTGATGACAGCAGTCATTAGTGTTAAGGCATATTTAACACAGTTGTGTAATTAGTCTCATTGCCAAAGTAATTTTCGTTAAAAGATCTATATCCTGGTTAAGTACAAGCTATATCCAGGATTACGAGCTTGGAAGAAACAGAGCTTTCTTTAGCATTAATAAGAGAGTACAAGTTAAAAATATTTTCATTGTTTGAAAAGTTCAGGCAATAACTCTCATTGTTCCACAACTGAAATAATGTTTTGTTTCGCTTCTATACAGATTCGAGATACAAAAACTCTCCTACCAATGCCAGGTGTGATGGTAGGGGACATAGGAAAGAAAATTGGGCAGAATGGGTTGGATAATGGGTAAGTCAATCCATTTGAAGGAGGAAACATTCTCAGTTATATCACAATGTAGTGGTGCAAATGTCTGCCTGTGTCAGTTTGGTCTTCACTTCTTAGATATTGGCAAGTGGTTTTAAACTGTTGGTATTTCTCAAAAAAATTAAAACAAGACCCAGACTGAAAAATGTTGAATTTCAGTATTTTCTATCTAAATATACATAGTCTTTCAGCTTTTCTAACTTTTTAAAATGTGAATTGTCCCTAGTATTCTGTGAATATCCTGAAGCAGTGTTTCAGTCACACGCTCTGCAACAGTAATAATTAAAAAAAACCAACAAAGTCATTCCAGTAAGTTCTGAGTAAAGAACTTTATCAAACTCTGCACCCATCTGGGTGTAAGGCCATAATTACTTTCTCTGTTGATCTCCAGCTCACAAGAAGGCTAATTGTTTTCCTCAGTATTGTTAGTAAAGATGTAAGATTAATAAGGCCCAGTAGAGAAACTCTGTATCTTTTTTAAACAGTGAGATTTCTGGACTAATCCTGGTCGCTGCGGAAGAGAAGGAGAAGGCTTGTTTTATTTTTTTTTCTGTATTCTCTGTGTGAAATAAAAAATACCTGAGCTCCATTTTTTAGTCATGGGCTTCAATGGCCTTACCATGTCTCTCCTTTACTAACCAAAGGAGTCTGATGGGGAGGAGAGACAGTGAGGAAATAGAAGTAGATTTCTGCATTAAAATGGTCAATATGTAAAAATTACTATTTAAACTCCTGTATTAGTTACATAGCTCTGTGTAAAGACAGAAACTTAAAATAACAAGGAGGAGTGTCACTGCTTTATGCCTTAAATTTACCTCTTTCTGTAGATTAATTTCATTACAGATATATGTATTGTCCTTCATAACATACCATTGCAGTAAAGGATAGACATCCTAAAGACAGCCTTTGGCTGTCTTTCCAGAAGGTCACTGGTCTTCTTCTGTATTTTGTTGCCTGTAGCAGCCTCTTCTTTTTATCCCAGATATGCTGTAGTGGCAAAAATAGCACTGAAATTTGTGTTTATGTAGCTCAATCTCATTGATTCTCTGTTTCCTGAAGACACAGAAGAAATAAATACAAAAAAAAAAAAATTAAAAAAAAAAGAAAATTAAGTTTTATAGAGGAAAAATGTGAGAAAAAGCCTGGAGAAGAGGGAGGTTTGGGTTTGGGGGCATGTTTTTGCCTGCTTCTGCATTACGAACTAGTAACCACCAGATGGCACAGTAACATGGGCCTGAGCAATCTAAATGTACTTCAGCTACATATTTCTGTAGAAATGTTCAAATACTGCTGTTCATTCTTAACATGCAGCATAGTTTTATGTGCAGCACAAGGAAGAACTGTGTGCTTTTTACATTAATTCAAAATTTATCTAGTTTTGAATCCTTTTTTCCCTTTAATCTACTGGGAAAAATAGAGCATTTCTTAAAATATTGATAACCGAATAAGCTAAAATTATAATCCACATAATAAAATGTAAATAAGAGATATCAATGAGATATCTTAATGTCAGGTGGAGTCCCTTATCTTAGTTATGACATCATATGTCATTTAAAGCAGTCATATTTTCTAATCATTCTAATCTTCTTGTTTCCTTTGCCTGTATTTATTTAAAAAAATAATATTTTCTTCTAACAGCAGTGCCTAAAGAGCCCAAGTCATGGATCTGTGTCTCTTAAGTATGCATTAAGACAGTCCCTGCATTAGAAAGCTTAAGACAACTCCTGCAGATTAAGACAGAAGAACAAGAGAGCCCAAGGTTACCAATAGATACCCTTTATACAGCTAACAACTCCAGGAGCCTGTGTTCCTGAACTACCTCAGCTATTTGGAGAGCTCTGAGGCAAGAAACCAGAATTGTTCACAAGAACTAGAGAACTAATTTTTGTTTTGTGACCTTCCTGCTCACACTGAAATGTCAAAAATGTCAGGACTTTTAGACATTGCTTCTCAGAGGCACACGAAGGTCTGGATGGGGACTGGAGAGGGAGTTGCTTCAGAGTTCTACATTTGTTTGTAGGTGCTGTGCCACCCCAGAAAATGGACTGTTGTCAGAGAGACATTTCACCAGACACTGCCTTGTCAAGGTGTTCTCCTTATCTGTTTAGTAATCTTATATCCTAGCTTATCCCAGAGAAAGTACAGCCTGCAGTGTAGAAGCCTGTTGTATGTGGAGATGGGAAAACATTCCCTTATGCCTTGACTACAGGTGTTAGTCTCTACTGCATGCATTGCCAGGTTTTCTGAATGTATATTTGAAGCCTGGTTCAACTACTATAAACACTTAGTCAATCAGGTCTATTTTCATGTAGTTACACTCAGGATATGTGGTCAGAGTGAAGATCAGAGTCTGACATCTCAGAGATGTTTGATTTTCTTCCTGTGCTTCAAGAAATTTATGCTAATGATTTTCAATATGAATACAGAGAGTTAAATTCCTGAACACTAATGAAGGTCACAGGGAAGAAATTCCAGAGCCTCCTTGGAAAATGCCACTGATTTATGCTATGTAAGAGAACAGGGTAGGAGATTGTAGTTGTCTCTTCTGGCTTTGGAAAACAATTAATCTCTTGGGTTGTTTGACTGAAAGCTGTTTTCCTGCTAATGCAGAGTGTAATGTTTCTAGTAACAGAAAGAATTTCATAAGTAATGTGGAATTTTCATAGTGTAAGTCCATTTCTCAGTCTGTCTTTCCAAATAATTCTCGTAGTTTCATAATTCAAGTGTCCAAAAATCACATGGGGTTTACAGTTCTTTGTAACTTCACTATCCTGACAAAAAAAAAGACAAAATCACTGTAAAATATTTTTAAATATTTTTCTTTCTCTTGGAAATTTGCAACAATTCATGTAATCAATGCATAAATGGGTAAAAATAGAACTCCAGATTTTCTTATGGAGAGTTTAGATTGGTTTTGTGTTTTGTTACCAAAATGATAATCAAGACTGCCACCAGGGGTTGCAAGTGCTTCAGTCTTTATTTTATGATAATATGTCCACCTGTTGCTAGTGCTCTGGCACTAGTCTTTGAAATATGCTGTTCACTGCAAACCCAAAACAGAAGTAGCTGAGGGGAAAAAAACAACCACTGAAAAAATCCCTGGGTATTTGGGATTTCAGGGGCTTTGCAATAAAAGGTATAATGGAAGTGTGTGTGACACACACATATTGGGTAAATGCTGATGTGCATTTCTGTTTCTTTCCTATATTGTGGGAGGGGTTTGTTTTTGGGGTTTTTTTCTGTCTCCCTTGGCTAATGTAACATTACCAAAAGTACCATTACTGCAGTGTGCATCAGTAATTGATTGACACTGGGCTGGTGGTGAACCAATTTCATGTCCATTTGTAACTAGCAACAAGTTGCTTCTTACCCCTCTCCAGAGATGGAAATGATGCCCATCTGAATCTACCTGGGGAAGGTGAAAATCAGCTATAATTGTGTTTCTGAAGCGGTGCTTACTATGCTTCTCTTTATAAAATGTGTTCTGAACTCGTGCAGCTCTATCCACTGATACCATGTATACAGTTTGATGAGCAAACAAAACTTATGATAAAGGAAGAACTAGTAAAATGAAGCTGTCATGTTAGCTGAATTTTTTGTAGGGGAGAAAACAATTTTTCTGGGAGAAGAAGAATTGTTAACTGGGTCTCATTATAATAATGCACTTTGGAAAACTGGTGGTTTTTATTAGCTGTTTAACAAGGTTTCATGTACAGTTATGTCTGGCTGCAGGTATACAACATGCTAAGATGTTCAGCATATTCTGTAGTAATCAGTGAGGCCAGATTTAGTTTTCCGGATGCTGAAAACAAAACAAAATATCCAAGAGAAAATGGGTAGAGGGGATTTATTGGGTAGAAATGCAGTAAATGGTGTAAAAGAACCCCTTCTAGAAAGAATTAGCAGACTCTGAAAGCCCTCAGTACAATTCCTTGTATATTGACAAAGATGGCATACATCACATAACCTCCAAACCTTTACAGACGATTTTAAATGGTTAATTCATATTTTTTTCTTTGTTACTACTTCAGTATGACTTCCAATAATACATTATGATTCTGCTACTGCTAGTTTTAGGGTAGAACAAATGAAAATCTAGTCCTTCAAAAGGTCTTTGTCTCCTAGTGTTTATCCTCTTAACTCTCATTTAGATTTTGCAATGGTTGCAGTTATTTCACTAGGAAAATAGGAGCTGTAATGCATGGTTGAAGTCTAAATAGTCTTTGGAGCTTCATCTTTCAATCTGAAGCAGTAGTTTGGTGAAGATAATATCTGTAATCAGCTTTTTTGGTTGTTTGCTTCTGCTCCCATACTGCCTTTTTCTTTGTGCTGGGATGAACTTTTATGTAGCTTTGTAGGGGACTCAGCTAGGGAACTGGAACTACCTGAAAAAAACCACCAGACAATTTTAGCTGTCTTCAACCAGATCATTTGTCATGTGTGGTTCACTGCAAGGCCTCAGGAGTGGCTGTTTCAGTACAGAGAAAGGGACAGCACAGAAATATGAATAAGAAATCAAGTGTAGAAATCAGTCTTGCTTCCCAAATAAACAAGTTTGGGCTTGTTTAACATTTTTATTGACTTACAGCCTCTGACCTAAGTCACAGACAATTGCAATAATGATGAAATGGCTGTAAAAGAAAAATAAATGTTAAAAATGCCTGTGCCTGTATTTACGTTATCTGAATATAGCATCAATACTTCAATCCTTGTGTAAAGTGCTACTTTCATGGTTAAAACCAAGTAGTTTGCAAACACATCTTACATGTTTTCAGCTTAAGTCAAAGCAGTGATTTTTGTTGTAGTCAAGGTTAGACACTATATGGGTACCTACAGTGCTGTGCAGGTTACTAAGATGTAGTCACACAGCTGGAGAGTGCTGCCGTATCCCCTCATCTTTGTCATGTTCATGTGCCTCACAGTTCTATAGCCATCTCTGATTCACACTGAAAGGCCCTTGGTGGTGCTAATAGGGGAAAAGTAGATTCAGGTCTGGTCACATATTTGTTTTATCATGCACAGAAATACAGCCTCGCATCTGCAGCGACCCTCAAACAACCTTTTTTCTTCCTTAGCAGAACTCTCTCAGCTCTCCACAGTTGCAGGAGTCTGCACATCCAGAGCTCCTTGCAAGACTGGCACTTAATCTGTAAGAACTTTAGAATGAGTGGGTCTGTTTGTGTTCATGAAGTCTATTAAGGTAGGATTAGGAGCCCTATAAAATGCTATGTTGTTTTATCAATGCTATTCAGCATTACTGTACAGAGCTGCATTCTTAGATTAGAGACTTCATTGTAGAAACTAGAGCTACAATACTGCCTTGCAGTTTTCCCCAGTTTCTCTGTAACTCTTTTCAACTCTAACCTTTCTGTGAATTTCAGTCTGGAATATCTGGCTATTTTCTTTCCTTCTGAAAGTTTTTCACCGAACCTCTGAAATGTTATTCTTCCCAAGGTTCGTTGTATCTCATAAACAGCCGTGAGATCACTTAACTCACAGCCTTCCAATACCATTCACCTGTTTTCTGCTTCTGGCTGAAAGTCTGACTGGTGTCCTTGCACCATCTCTAACGTAGTCAGTAACAAAAGCTGGCAGAAAAGGCATTTTAGTGAGTCTAAAATTCACCAAAGCATGTTTGAGTGATTTGTACTATAGGTAACAGCTTATTAATTTAGTACTGGCAAAAGGAACTCGTAGCTTTTCCAGCTGCTCCTCTTTTATCAGCATTGCTGCACACCAGCTGAATTACTATTGCATGATTTAAAGTCAGTAAGATTAATTTAGCTTGAAATGTTCCCTAAGCTACTGGCCAGAGAACCCAAACAAGAATGCTACTATTGGAATAGCACTTTACTCTGCTCAGCTAGTCAAGGTAGAAATCTGTGTGATACAGTTTTTACCTGTGTTAAAATATGTGGTTCAAGTGACAGCTGTCCGTCTGTCTTGCTGAGAGGTCTTAATCTCAGTCATGCTGTTTGCTATACTGAAGAGGCCCTAAGTAGGGCAGCTTTCAAACCTCTGGTCTTGTCATCACTGTGTGAAATTTAGCCCTTTTCCAAACTTGCTGGTACATGAAATCCCCATGACTGTGTATACAGTTCCATTATTGTAAGATATTCCTTCAATTCTTTACGGAGATTTTTCCCCTAAATGCGTTGACAGATGTGGGCCAAGTCTATGCTTTCTAGGTTAATAACCATTAGAAACGTGATCATTGACTTCATTAAATCTTACTATTTATTTTTAATATGTTCCAATATCAAGTTCAAATTGGCCAGTATGTCTAACAATTCCCAACAGCAAAGTTCTTGGAGAAGGAGCATAGCAGCAGTTGGCAGCGATCTCACAAGGTCGCCTAAACGCCTAGTCCTGTAAGGTTCTGCATTTATTTTCAACACTGGTGCTTATAGGCAAAATATCTTATTTCTTTACACATAGGAATTTTCTGTGTGATTTTTAATTGCTAGTTCTGCCACTCTTTTGCTTCTTAAAGTCTTTGCCATCTTATATGTGTATCTGTATATCTTATAGCAACTTGCAGGAAAAGAAGTAAATAATGTATCTGTAATGGATAATATCAAGGGAAAAAAATCTAAACTTTCAAAACCTGTTATTTGAATTCATTTTGATTTTAAGAAAATAGGTTATTATATAACAATAGGAAATTCAGTATTCTGGTTCACTACCTGTGAGAAAAATTATTTAAGAAGGGTATACATGTAGATTTTAATTATAGTAATTCTTAGCCATCTTTTATGTGGTACAGAATTAGCTTCATTATATTTATGTCAGACAGATATAATAAAACTCTCTTAAATGTTTTTCACTCTTTCCAACAAAAGATTTCCTCTAGATTTAACTGTTTGGGATTGCATCACAACAGGTGAAAGTGGGTAAAACTGTTTAGGTCATTTTGAGAGCTGTTTTGTTTGGCACTCATCTGTCACATGTTCAGTATGAGTAGGCTTGAATTTCCTAAAAGTAGGTTATTGGTATGTGGATTTACATAGTAGCAGATTTGAATTTGCTTTTTATGAACTCCTGAATCTCAAGCACACGTCAATATAAACAATTCTCTGCAATTGCACAACTTTGCTGAATGAATTGAACAAATCACTACAGTGTAAAAAGCAACTGGATAATTTACCATCTTATTCATTGTCGTTACCTATCAAACAACAAGTGACAGGACAAAAGGAAATGGGCTCAAGTTGCACTAAGGGTGCTTTAGGTTAGATATTGGGAAAAATTTCTTCACTGAAACAGTGTTCAGGCATTGGAACAGTCTGACCAGGGAATCACTATCCCTGGAAGTATTCAAAAAGCATGTGGATGTCACACTTGGGAACATGGTAAACACGGTGGTGCTGGGTTAATGATTGGACTCAATCTTGGAGGTCTTTTCCATCCTTAATGATTCTATGATCACTACCATGGATCTTACCATTCATCACACACAAGGCTAAGCGTGTTCCAAATAGGTATTTGCAAAGAGAAGGCTCAAGAACTGGAACCCTTTGAAATTTCTTCCTAATCTATGCCACGAAGATCGTATTGTCTCTCTATTAGGTCAACTCTTCCTTTAATCTGGTTTATAATTCCAGTTTTTATCACCATGTGGTAGCTTTTTAAAATAATACTGCTTTCTTCCATGCATCTTTTCCTGCCTGGGAGGGATCCTTTATAAACATCCAAGAGACACCCTTACTTTTATCACTGATTCCTTCTTAAAATTCATATTTGCTCTAATGGCTTGTAAAAAAAATGCCATTGAATAGCTGCCAGTGTACTGTGACTGGCAGGTATCCTGTCAAGAAAGTATTCTTCAGTAGTTAGTGTCAGCTAAACTGCTTGTTTGAACACATTTGTAGCTTCCTGCCTTATGCTTGGATTGTAAGGTCCTAGGAGGAAACACCTTCTTGAAATTCTATGGATGTACAGCAACTATGAACAGAAAGCGCTAAACCAGGGACCTAAACCTTGCCATGCGCACTCTCCTGTAATTAAAGTAATGAGTAGTAATAATTTAAAAGCTCAAGTTCTGTCTAAGTTGCATGCTATTGCTTAAAAATACTGCTGGTTATAGTTTTAATTGTGATTCTGTTTGGGATATAGGGAGCAGAGAATGCGAATTTACCCAAAAGATCTTTCGTGAATGAGATTTTTTTTATTTTCAGTGATATGAGAAAATATTAAAAAATATGAAAATCAGCTTTCTGGAAGTTCTGAATTTTTTTTGGTTATGAAGTAGTGTTGTCTCAGAGAAACTGGCACTTAACAAAGCACTTATTAAGACTGTTAAGGCCAGTAAGCAGCTGGTCCTTGGTTAGGATAGCACGCCTTTCTCTGTGTCTAAGTCCGAAAATACCGTATATCTCTAAGGCTGAATAAATTCCGTATGCAGATACGTTTCCTTGGAAACAACTCATAATTTAACAGCACATGCAGCAATGCAGCCCTTATGTAATTTATTAATGTGAAAGACCTGGCTCTCGTGAGCCTTATTAAATAGATCAGCCTGTATTGGCAGGGAAAAGGAATTTTCTTTGATTACAAATACAGCTTTTCAAGTGCTATTAGATAGTGACATATTTGTGAATGGAGTTGATACTACTGCTATTGTGCCAAGTTCTACTGCCCATTTGGGTGAAACAGTTCAGACACTTTCTTTCTGACCAATATGAATACTCAGGACATTCTTCCTATTCTAACAACTTCCCTCTTTATTGTTGCTAGGGTGCCACAATTTAGAAAATGTTGTCCCAGTCTTCCTTTTTAAGATGCCACATTCCAGGGAACAGAATTCCTAATCTGAGTTTAAACAAAGGAAAAATTTCCATTTGGTTCCTCCTCAGAGCACTATTGCAGCTATGTCCTCATTTGTTTTGCAATAGCATGAATGATCCTCCCAGATCTATATTTTAGACTCATAAAAATATATAGTGTCTCTATTCCAAAGCAATCTCCAGACTGGACTAAACAACAAGTATATGCTTCAGTAAAGCATATACTTCAGCAGAATTCTTAGTGGCAGGGAATTATTAGGAGTCAGAATGGTCCAGTCAGCTTCTAGGCAGGAGAAGGAAGTTGTTCATCTTCTGAAATTTTTTGACAGCTGAGATATGAAGCTAAGTAACTTACCTAGGCTCATGCAGACTGAGAATTCAGTTCAAGTGTCTGAGGTGTTGGTGAAAGTACCTGTCAAACTGCTTGTGTATAAGTTCTCTAATAAGTGACTTTTCTTGTCCCTTCCTTCAGATAGAATACATTGGTCATCCTTCCATTACTTTTTTACTAATTTACTTCTGAAGCTGCTGAAATGGTCTCCTAGAGTCAATGAAGTGTGTGTTTTGGTTTTGTAGGCATCATCCTTTTAAAGCAAACCCAAAAAACCAGATGAATTACAACAACTAACCTCCCTTCGTGAATTTCTTGTGCTACTCTTGAGTTTGAAGGCCTTCATTGTCCCGGGCATACTCTCCTAAAATAATTTACCTGGCTTGATGGGCACAGTTTTCAGTTCACTGACATGCCTGAGATCATTGTGCAATCCTGTCTTTGTGACATTTTTCTGTAATGCAAATACCTCGGACGATGTAGATTTTACACTGTGTATTTGTTTAAACAGATTTGCCATGTTCCACAATGTCAGGATACCTAAAGAAAACATACTGAATATAGCTGGAGATGTCACAGCTGAGGGGAAGTACTCAAGTTCAGTCAAGGTATGAAACAAGGTTTTGTTTCGTTTATACAGTTTATTAAATATACAAAATATAAGTAGATTAGGAGACAGAGCATGGGCCTCTTATGTTGGGAGGTACTGGAGACCTAAACCTAAATAAGGCTGTTGACAATTTCACATGAGATATGAATGCCATTTTTGTAATTCTGTTTCAGAGATGTCTCACCTGACTGATTTTACTGAACTTAGTGCTCTTTGAGCTACCCCACTGATCTCAAAGAGTTTAGAGTTTGACCACGTTCAGGCAAGACTACTCTGAATCTTGCCTGAAAGCCTTTTCCGAATAAGTCAAGAAACAAAACTGGCCAATCCTCTGTGCTTCTAATCACGCTACCAAAGTTGCATCTTCATGGGGACTGTAAATGAAATGTTAGCCTCACCATTCCATCTGTGCCTTCTATTCATTCAGGATGTTAAAGAGCGTTTTAGTGCAGCTCTGGGAACCTTGTCCAGTGGCAGGATTATGATCACAGCAATGTCCACGACCAATTTAAAGCTTGCCTTGGCAATAGCCATTCGCTTCTCAGCAACTCGCCGCCAGTTTGGACCAACTGAGGATGAAGAAATACCTGTCCTTGAATACCAAACACAGGTAAATACTTTGGAATTCACATCTGTGGACTTTTATATAATGAAATGCAGATTCAGAACTACTGTAGATCACCACAGTAACACTGCAGTTAGCGAAATTAAAGTTGTCTGTATCATCTGAAGCATCATTCTAGTGCAGCTGTGGGGGTTCATTCCCAGCTCAAGACCTTCTCCTGGCACGATCAGGCTTTTGACATAAGTTCTTGGAATAGCAAAACCAAAAATATTCATGTTTCTGAAGTACCTAGAAAATTTTGTCTTCTAAATAGTAACCTTTTCAGAGAAAGACTGTCTCATATGCATATGTGAAAGTACTGCACATGTAGGAACTAGTATTTCTTTGGAAAATTTTAGTGCTTCTTTTGCTGTTACTCTAGTTTTCTCTTTTTAGTCTTTATGCTTTAAAATTATAAAAATCAATGACATCCATTGTGGAGAAGTCTCAAGATAGTACTGATTTGGAGGGGAATATAATTAATGTTTGTCTGCAGTTTATGCAGGTGAAAGCAACTTTTTGCTCTGAAAAAATAGAACAAGAGTATGGTGGAGTAACTGGGAAACAGAGAAAACTCAGATCTGCTGAATGACAAAAGTTAATATATAAGAAGTGCTGAAAACAAACCTGCCCAGTTTGTCCTTGCAATGTGGGTGCTTTTTTCCAGGTTTGCACTTAGTCTTGCAATGTTGAAAGAGTTCATGGGTTTCCACAAACTAGTGAAAGCTGCCTTCTTTCCACCACTTCTGAATAAGCCGGGATCTGCTTCCCATTATTCTTTGAGTCTCTCAATTTTTCTCTGTTTTGACCTGTTCTGTGGGCTCTTGCTGAAAATTTTGTTCCCTTCTTCCTTTATCACAAAAGCTTTCTAAGCTTTTCCTTCACAAGCCCCCGAGTTGCATGGAGCAGCAAAGATCCTTTTTTCTCTGGTTCTCAGCCCTTGTTTGTTTTTTTTTCACAGAATGTAACCAGCACTAATATACATTCAGCAACAAACAAGCAAGTGAAATGGTTACAACCTCTGTCATGTTATTACTGAAGAAACATATGAATCATGACTGGCCCTGGCATGCCAGACATTTTATAAACACAGGGTAAAAAATATGTCATTGGTCCCCAAAGCTTCAGTGAACTTTTGCACTAGTTTAACAGAATGTTTTTCACAAAGTCATGAAATGCAAGAACTAGAATAACATAACTGTAACTTGTATGTAGGTACAATTAGTTATGTTAATAGACAGTTATTGTTAAGTTCTCCATTAAACAGTTTCCAATTTGAACACAGTAAAAATTAATGGGTTAGTTCAATACAATAAGTATTAAAAACATATATCAATTTGTGATCAAATCAGTTTATTTTTTTTTCTAGCAATGGCGTCTTTTTCCTTACCTGGCCGCTGCATATGCCTTAGATTATTTCTCCAAGTCCCTGTTTGAGAACTACGTGGAGTTTTCTGCAGGTGTGTTGACACAGCAAAGGAATCAGAGACAGGTGAGATATTTACACATTTCTTTTTCACTGAGCTCTAACTATAATAAACTGGAAACTTAAATGAAAGACCTACTTAGAAGTCTTAGGCTATGTTGCCATCAAGAATGATGGAGCAATGTCTCAGAAATATGAGGCTACAAAGTTCTGATTAAAGTTGCATTTAGAAAAGCATTAAAATTAGTTTTGATGAAGTGATTAAAGTTTTATTGATTCCTGTGGGATTAAAAGTTATGTTTTCTTGCTGAATTTTTTATCATAAATATGTTATGAGGGTGCAAATTCAGCTTATAACTGTTGTAAATGATTCTGTAGGGAACATATATCAAGACTTTCTGAAATGTTGCTATTCTTAATTCCTGCACAAGCCTTGAGTCTGGCTTGACTTTGCAGTTCAAATCCTTGCATTGAGATGTATATTTTTAGAGAAAAAAGTTAAGACTTTTGAGTCAATGCTGAATTGCTCATCCGCAATCAGCCCATTGGAAAGTCACCCCTTTACAGAGGAAATAGTTTAATCTATCATTTCTGTGCAAGGACTGATTCTTAATCAAAATAACAGCAGTATGGGGTTTTTTATAGCATATAAATTTTATTTATTTTTACAAATATTGACAATACAAATTGTTAGGGCCTACACACTGGCTGTGAATTGCTCAGATCTTACTTAAACACTCAGGTTTTTTTCAGCTAAAATGAAGCTCATGAAAGATTTTTGTACTAATTTCTGGGTATTCTAATTTCTCCTCTTTGCACAGACCACAGGAGAATCTGTTTCATTTTTTTGTCTGATACTTCATCTCTGGAGGTCTGCAGTGCAGTTACTAATCTTAGGCGAAACAGTGACTCTCAGGAAAAAAAACATGATAAGAATAAACATTGTTGAAAATGTTAAGAATGTAATCCTTTTGAATTCCTTTTGTTTGACAGGAGATCTTAAATAAACAAACAAACAAAAGCAACCAGGGAGTCACTCTTGAATAAGCCTTGGTTGTATCAAGCCACTGTCTCCAGAAAGTGGAGTTCCAAACACGTTTGCAAAGGAGGGTCAGCAGAGTTAGTGTAAATGCAGACTACTCTGCTCTCTGGAAACCAAGGATGTACATTTAAGTTTTCCTATTCCTTACAAAACAGGTGCTTAAAAGATCAGTGAAAACTGTGCAAGGCAATAAATTTTATAAATACCCCCTTACTGACCAGGGAGAGAGAGGTAGTGCTTGTGTCACAGAGGGAATGAAGCTTTCTCTGGATGGTCCACCTTCAGATCACCTGCCTCTCCATTTCTGGGAGGGAAAGATTGAGAAGCAGTTCAATGCCATGCCAGCTGTCACAGCTGAGCTGAGATGTACCCATGTGCCCATTACCTGGCACGAATTATTCCTGTGTCGTGTAAGAAAGTTGGTGCTGAAAGTTCTTCAGTTGTGTCAGGATTTTTCTGTGGTACCAAAAAATATGCTTACACAGATCTCAGAAAATTTTATGCTTGTATTGCCAGTTACTGTTCATTATAAAGCAGTACACAGATATATGGCTTTAACCAGTCACAGACTTACTTTGTGTGAAAGTTATTACTCACTTATAACTTGTTTTTCACAAAGGCTGATTTGGGACGTGAGATTCATGCTTTATCTGCTGCCAGCAAACCACTGGCATCTTGGACTGCTCAGCAGGCAGCTCAGGAGTGCCGAGAAGCTTGTGGAGGGCATGGTTACCTTGCCAGTAAGTTACAGTCTACTGCATACACTGATCAGAGAGAGAACAGTTATGTTGATGTTTTCTTCAACTGCTATTCTATCATGATGTCTGCATTTTAGCAATATGTTTAGAAAGTATTTTTTCCTTTTATCCATATTTTTAAAGTTTATGTCATTCCTGTTACCACAAAAAAAACCCCTAAACCTGTACAGGATCTGCACCAGCATTTGGACAGACTATACAAGCAATTCAGTCTCAGTTTCAAAAACAAAGATGCAGACTTTATAGATGAAAATTCCCCTTGTAAGATGAGTGCCACACTTTTCTAAAATCTTTACAGTATGTTCACTTTCACAAACTAAACAGTGAACTTTCAAGCTCCTCTGTTCATCACAGTAGTTTTACATACAGGAACAGAAAACTCTCTTGTGTTTTGTCACAAAATAATTATTTAATCTGTCTTAGCTTCCACTAGTACATTGCAATATATTAAATTATGCACTTGTTCTTATTAAGTGAATCGTCTGGGTGAAATCCGAAATGACAATGATCCAAACTGCACATATGAGGGAGATAACAACGTCCTCCTTCAGCAAACCAGCAACTACTTAATGAGCTGGATGAACTGCATAAGAGGTAAGTTTTCAGTGTGGAATCTTATACTGGACCCAACAGTGTGTAGCTAATGGAATTAGGAGGTAATTTCATACTGAAAGCATTTGACAGTCATGTAGTCATTCTGTGGAGCATAAATAATGTTCTACAGACTCTGTCATATGGTACATTCATAATACACAGATATGCTGCAAGAAATATTCTTTCTCCTAAATCTTGCAGAAACCAGCTAGATGTTTTGCCATCCCTAGTCAGGTTAAGTCGTATCTTACTCCCTGAGAAGTGCAATTTAGTTCAATGGTATTACCTCAGTACTGCATCCGGTTCTGGGGTCCTAAGAACAAGAAGGATTTGGTCCTGTTAGAGAGGGTCCAAAGGAGGCCACCAAGATGCTCAAGAGGACTGAAGCACCTCTGCTGTGAAGAGAGGCTGAGAGAGTTGGGTTTGTTCAGCCCAGAGAAGGGAAGGCTCCAGGGAGACCTCATTGTGGACTTCCAATACTTATAAAAAAGAGGGAGAGCTACTTTTACATGGGCAGATAGTTATATGACTAAGGGGAATGTTTTTAAACTAAAAGATGAGAGATTTAGATTAGATGTTAGGAAGAAATTCTTCCCTGCAAGGGTCGTGAGACACTGGAACATGCTGTGCAGAGGAGTTGTGGATGCCCCATCCCTGGAAATGTTCGAGGCCAGGTTGGATGGGGCTCTGAGCACGTTGGTCCAGTGGAAGGTGTCCCTGTCCAGGATGGGAGGGTTGGAACTAGATGATCTTTAAGGTCCCTTCCAACCACCCCATTCTGTGATTCTGTATTGGTAAAGTCATCGTAAGTCTGTTTATGGTACTTAAAACAGCTCATATCACCTAACTTGGTAGCAATATCCATCACTACATTTTGTAGTTCTCAAGATTTTGTTTCAGTTTTCCAGCAGTGAGTTTCACTAGCATCTTACAGAGCTGGAAAACTCAGCAATTGGAATTGAATCTTATGGGGCATAATTACAGGCAGTGATGTCTGGTTTTTCCACACTTGTCCACCAGTCCTCTTTTGGCTGAACTAGGCCATAATAAAATAAATATTATGGTCTAATTTCATCTGGCCTGTCGAGTGTATGCATGGCTTTGTAATAGGCTTTTAGTTCCAAAAAGTCTGATTTCTTTTCTTATATATCATTTTTATTTCTTTTGGTGTTTCAGATAAAGCTCCTTTTGAATCCCCTTTGGGAACAGTAAACGTTTTGCAAGACTACCATCATATCCTTGGCTGGAAATTCACAGCTATTACTGTTGAAGATTGCATGGACTCCTCAGGTAGCCTTCTGCTGTTGTTAAACTGATTCTAGAATCTTAAATTCCTTTCCAAAGGAGACAATCCAGAGATTTGAGATTTGGCCTCTGCTATTTATTAGATATTTGTCATATTTGCTGACTTACTTTGTATTACATGCATTTCAATTTACTAAGAACATAGTTTGCATTTCAAAGTAGGTTCTATTGTCCCCAGCCTCAGTTCTGGAATGGAGGATAGCATCAGATATTTTTCTTCCATTTCTGTGTCTATAAAGTAATATCTGTGATTTAGGGGGTTTGCCACTGTATTGCTGTTTTCCAGTTTTAAGGCCATTGATTGCCACTACCTTCTATCGCTAAAACATCTTCTTTTAGAAAACCACACAAGTGATTTAGAAATATGTTGAAAAGGCATTAATTTTCTCTGGCTTTGACAGTTGCTTATGGTTGTATAGAGAAAAACGAGTAATGGTAAAGAGAAAATTCCCTGCAGTTTTCCTGGTTTAGTCTGGTGTAATCAAATCAAGTATGACATTAGAAGCCGCTCCCATTTGTGTATCACTGTGAGCTCAGATTGGCCCTTGGAGGCAAAAATTATCAAGTGAGCAGATAATGAGAGAGCAAAAGGACACAGAGCTTAAGTGAATCTGTATAACTGAGAACATAATGGGGGAAGAAACTCCAGCCTTGATATATAAGGAGCAATCAAGTTGATTCCTATAATTCAATAACCACTTCAGTGCTCAAATAATTACAGAAAAGCTGAACTTCAGATAGTGATGCACAGTACCAAGTAAGATAGTATCATAATAGCTGCAGGGTGAAATCTAAATAATTTCAAAACATAAAGGCTTATAAGAAAAAGACTAGTTTGAAACAACTGCTTGCTTTCTTGTTTCCTATATGTCTCCAAGATGCACAAACTGATATGTAAGCACATGTTCTCTCATCTCTTTTAATACCTACTGAAACAGACTATAGTTTTTTAAAAAAATCTCAATCCGTTTATTGATCCATTCTGTTAGAAACTGGACTGTTAATTTAGTTGCCAAAATTTAGGCGGCATGTAAACACTCCCAATTGCCTAAATCATAGTCTACACTAAATCTTAAGCTAAGAAACAAGCAAGTAGGATTCAGGCAAGGACTTTATGCTGAATTACTTTTTACCTTAATAGTTCCAGCCTGTTCTTAAAATATGACACAATTATGTACAAAGCTGTTCATTTAAATGTGATTACATTCAGCCATCTTTGCAATGTTGCAAGTCAAGCTTCCATTAAATGTGGACTGTCTTGTCTTCTTGTATGCTCAGACGAGACTGTGTACCTTGCAGACCTAAGTGTTAATATGAGAAAAATTAGCAAGCTAAAAAATTTATTCAAGTCAGAAGTCTAAACTGAGCCTTGTCTTCTAACTTTGGGTCAGTATGAACTAGTGCATGGTCAGGTGTGGTGTGTATTCACTGTACAGTTACAATTTGACTGTGGTCCCCAGATATTTATTGTATTTACAGTAATGGACGAAGTGTCACGTCAATTAACATGTCAGTTAATTAACACTTTCACTTTTCATCTCAAGTAACAAAAACTAGGACTGCAGTAGAATTTGCATGTGACTTCTTGCATTATAAATGTGAATGTTAAGAATTTTACTTCTCTCTTTTTCACAGTTCCTTTAGCAGCTTATAAATGGCTGGTTTGCTACCTGCTCCGAGAAAGTGACCTAAAACTGTGTAAGGAAAAGCAGGCTGGGCTAAGTGATTTTGAGGCAAAAAACAACTGTCAGGTAATACTTATTAATCTTTCTTATTTTATTTATTTGTTTTCATGCAAGTTTTTCAGTTCCTGTTAGCTTTATTGCTTTTGTCATGAAGTACAATTTCCTCAAAACCATAAAGCAGCAAGTCAAATAACTAATAAAACTTAATACCTGTCCATGTTCTTGGCATAGAACATGATAGCAGAACAGTTACTGTCAGCAGAAGTCTTTCAGGATATATTTCCCTTCAGAAAAGTTGCAGGCATGTGCTGCATGCTGTCTGTAATTTTGATAGCACAACTTCTGAAGACTAAATCTGCCAGTATTAAATCTACTGCAGCATCTGATTATTACTTCTCCATCTGCTCTTGTGGCCAAATACATACTGTAGGAAAGAATCTTGCTCTGGCAGGTAGGTAAACTGGATGACCTAATAGGTCTTTTTCATCTCCAATTCCTATAGGGCAAAGTACTCATGAAGGATACCAGACTGACAGCATTGGAACCTGAAAAGGAAACATTGACAATTTACATACAGCAGATCCACTCTCTCACCAGAGGGTTTTAACAGCTAGGAATGGCTTAACTCCAGATTTCAGTGCATATCCCCAAGTTCACCAGATTCCTCTGTTACCTCCATGAGAAAAACTGGCTCATACCCAAAGAAAGAGCACTCGTCATTTGTCACTTAGAAAGATCAGTTCCCTGAAAATGGTCAGTGTCATTCACCTTATCTGCAAAGCTCGTTAGAAACCATTGAGAAGGAATATTCAACTCTACAACTAAAAAGAGCCAGCCTAGCTTCAACAGGGGATGATCTGTGTGAGACAACTGGTAGAGTGAAGAAAATCTTTCCTGTTTTTTACCCTAGAAGCAGCTTATTAGAGAAAGTCTTCAGGGTCAAACTCAGAATGGGAATTGCCGGAAATTCAAGTCTGATTTGCTGTCAGTGGGCCAGGACTTGGGGAGGCTGATGCTGGGGCCAGTGCATTAGAGAGAGTGGTTTGCTCAGAAGTGTGAAGGTTCTTTTCTCTTTTATGTTCAGATGTGCTAAAATCCAAAGATAGTCAGGCACACAATTTCTTTTGAGATAGGCATTGATATACTTTAGGTCATTAGTTTTATTTTCTCCCTACAACTCCTCCTCAGGACAGCAGAATTTTTTATTTTAAATAGCATGCCTCAAAAACATCTGAAAATGATTTACAAGCTGTGCTTTGAAGACATGTACGTATTTGATTTAAAACTTTCTGGGCATGAAGAAACAGTTTTCTGTCAGCCCAATGGCTGACTAATACATAATATTTGTTCATGCTATAGGGGATCTGGAAGAGATTCCTGGCATATCCCTTGGTTATTTTGTTTTGGAGGTAGATTTATAGAAACAATACAGTAGTGCAAACAACGGTAAAGAGGGAAATAGAATTATAGAGGAGAATAACAGGGAAATCATTTTTAATGTTTCATTTGTGATGTTAAGACTTACTTCATTCTGAGTAGGGAATTGACATTCATATCTAAAAAGACCTTGTAGTAAGGGGGAAGTCCTCCCTAATCCTGCAGAGAATAGATGTGTGGTTTGCCATTTATACTTGTATCTGAGCTTGGACATAAGTATGCCACTGGACAGCTGTTGATGGAGACGGTTATATGATATATTTTTAAATGTTGCAGTGGATTTAGATGTAAGGATATTGCAAATATGTAAAAGAAAAAAAAACAGCTAATCAACTAATTCTAAATTAAAAAAAAAGAAGAAGAAAAACCTCAACCCTTAACAAATGGGCTAAAACCAAACACGTGTTAACAGCATTGCAACAAATCAGCCAGAATAGCAATGGTTTCATATTCCCTTCCTGTTCACTAGCTACAATGTTTTCAGTCAGCTGTGTATTTCATTACAGGATATATGCCACATTATAGCAAAGGTGAAGTATATAAATATAGACAAATATTCCTTATACTCTGCATTAACAGTAACTGGTGACTTGTCTTTCTCATGGGACAGTCGACAAGGATTAGTTGAAAACCATGGAATCGTAGAATCAACCGTGTTGGAAAAGACCTCCAAGATCATCAAGTCCAACCCTTGATCCAACACTGCCATGGTTACTAGACCATGACACTAAGTGCCACCTCCAGTCTCATCTTAAAAACCTCCAGGGATAGTGAATCCACCACCTCCCTGGGCAGCCCATTCCAGTGTCTGATTATTGTCTCCGTAAAAAATTTCTTCCTAATATCCAACCTAAATCTCCCCTGGCAGAGCTTAAGATTGTGCCTTCTTGTCCTACTGCTGGTTGCCTGGGAGAAGAGACTGATGCCCACCTGGCTCCAACCTCCTTTCAGGTGGTTGTAGAGAGTGATGAAATCTCCCCTGAGCCTCCTCTTCTCCAGGCTAAACAGCCCCAGCTCCCTCAGCCTCTCCCCATAGAACTTGTGCTCTAGTCCGTTCACCAGCCTCGTTGCCCTTCTCTGGACCTGCTCCAGCACCTCAATATCCTTCCTGAACTGAGGGGCCCAGAACTGGACACACCACTCCAGGTGTGGCCTCACCAGTGCTGAGTACAGGGGCAGAATCACTTCCCTGGTCCTGCTGGCCACACTGTTCCTGATCCAGGCCATGATGCCATTGGCCTTCTTGGCCACCTGGGCACACTGCTGGCTCATGTTCAGCTTCCTGTCAATCCAAACTCCCAGCTCCCTTTCTGCCTGGCTGCTCTCCAGCCACTCTGTCCCCAGCCTGTAGCCCTGCATGGGGTTGTTGTGGCCAAAGTGCAGGACCTGGCACTTGGCCTTGCTGAACCTCATCTTGTTGGAATCAGAGCATCTCTCCAGCTTGTCCAGGTCCCTCTGCAGAGCCCTCCTGCCTTCCAGCAGATCAACACTGCTCCCCAGCCTGGTGTCATCTGCAAATTTGCTAATGGTACACTCAATCCCCTCATCCAGATCATCAGTAAAGATATTAAATAGAACTGGGCCCAACACTGATCCCTGGGGGACACCACTAGTGACCAGCTGCCAACTGGATGCAGCACCATTCAGCACCACCAGCTATCCAGCCAGTTCTTAAGTGCAGAGAGTGCCCCTGTCCAAGCCGTGGGCTGCCAGCTTTTCCAGGAGAATGCCATGAGAGACGGTGTCAAAGACTTTGCTGAAGTCCAGATAGAAAACGTCCACAGCTTTCCCCTCACCCACCATGCAGGTCACCTGATCATAAAAGGAGATCAGGTTGGTCAGACAGGACCTGCCCTTCCTAAACTGGTACTGGCTGGGTTC
Organism: Chiroxiphia lanceolata; assembly: GCF_009829145.1. Taxonomy (NCBI): domain Eukaryota; kingdom Metazoa; phylum Chordata; class Aves; order Passeriformes; family Pipridae; genus Chiroxiphia; species Chiroxiphia lanceolata. The sequence continues at coordinate 11,508,350 of NC_045640.1, forward strand.
AATCCCTTGTCCACCCTGTAGCTGTTGTGTGATTGCAACATGTGTTGCAATCTGTTGCCATCCATAAAAAGAATCCACTCAAGCTGACATGATTAGATTTTTATTTGTTATTTGAAGAGACTATAATATGATTTCAATAGGAAGATTTTATCCTCTTTATAAAACTCTGCATAATATTAAATAAATATAAATATTCTTAAGCATTATATGTGTTTATTAATGATCCTAAAATCAGCAAACCTGATTTTGCATTGTCTTCTCTCTGATGTAGCTACTTGATCCTATAAAGTCTGTGTGCAGCGGCCAAATTACACTGGTAATAGGCATACAATCTTATTTCTAAGAGGCATTTCATGAGATATCTCATGACTAACCTTTACACAGATGTTGTAGAAAGTGTCTTCTCCTGACTTTTCCTCTTAGAATTTCTTTAAGCTCATGCTAAATCATCAGATCTAAATCAGCAGAACTCTACTAACCTGACCAGAGCAATGCCATTCTGCACCAGCTGAGGATTAGTTCTTTGTATGTTGATACTCAGTGTCCTTTTTCTACTTCCTAAGGTGTACTACTGTCGATCCTTAGCCATTGCCTTCATTGAACAAACAGTCTTACAGCGGTATCATGACTACACTCGTGACCCCAGCATTCCACCTGCACTGCAGCCAGTGCTGAAGAATCTCTGTGCTCTCTATGGACTCTGGTCTTTAAGTAAACACCTGGCTATGCTCTACCAAGGTGAGATCAGCTCCTGAATATACTGTGCATGTCAGTTCATAAAAGTCCTAACTTGGCAGGGGGAGAGAATCCTAATTAGGATTTATGTTAGAGCGTTTTCTTACTGCTTGTCTAACACAAAACAATCATTCTTGACCAAATTTTCAGGAGCAGGGACCTGGAATGACAAATAACCAAAAGGTTCCCTGTTAGCTCAGAGGTAATGGAGGGATCACAAGTTTTGCTGTGATCCAGTGCTTGGGGGAGAGGATAGGGGATAAACAACAAGGTGCTTGTTACTAGTTAGTGTAGCTTGTTACTGCAAAAGGCTCTACATATCTTAGAATAAAAGTTTTGCAGCCAACTCATTAATGAAAGACTTTCAATTCGGTTACATGAGTGAATCTATTTAGTCGTTTTTGTAAAAAGTTTGTGTCAGTGTAATCTTAACTGGTATCAGCTTCTCTGTGAATGTGTTTGCAGGTGGCTATGCTTCAGGTGAACGACCTGGTAGACTTATTCAGAATGCTATTCTGGAGCTCTGCTACAGGGTAAGCCTGTTTGTTGTGATTAAATAATATAACATGCAAATACTAAAAAGGCAATATATCACTTATTCTGTACTTCAAGGGGTAAATGAGCACAATACTACATTAATAATTTCTGAATAATTTTCTGTAAAGTTTAGCAACTCATCGACCCTGAATCTAGTCCTAATTTATTTACCCATAAACAGAAAACAATATATCCTACAAAATAACACCACAGCATTTGTGGCCTTGCAATCTTCATTGGAAAGCCAGTGAAATATTTCAGTCCAGTTCTACTTATTTCATTATAATGTTAGCTTGTGAATTTTTTTTCTTAGCACAAAAGCTTTCCAAACTGGAATATATTCTTTGCAGGTCAGCAAAATTTCAAAGAAGAAGATGGACATTACATTTTTAAAGTTCAAAAATATATGTGTTTATGTGTGCAAACAGCACCATATTTGTTAAAATGTGTTTTAAACCCACTCCATAAGTAAAGGAGGAAAACATTTAAAATATAGTCTCCTTTGACAGTTACTCTGGGAGTGAAAAAAGGCAAAATAAAACTAGGCTACTTATTATGGATTTCCCTTAAATTATCAATAGCTGATACATTATGAAAATATTCTTTATGTTGCTCTGTAGTTCACAGGTAGCCATAGACAACTACAGAAGTTGCCAAGTGTTATATCTTTTATTTTTAAACAGTTGAAAGATGATGCCATTGCCCTGGTTGATGTCTTCGCTCCTCCCGACTTCATTCTCAATTCTCCCATTGGTAAAGCTAGTGGAGAGGTAAGAAAACCCATTGTTAAATTTGTAAGTTTAATGATTAAGAGGATTATTGCCTGTAAATAGCCTTAACATATTCAAGATACTTCACAGGTACAAAAGAAAAGAAAATCACTTTTTCAGTGGAAACTCCTAGCAGAGTTAGGTTGATGTCAGCAGAAAATGACATTTTGCATTTGCTGGAGATAAGCTTGTGAAGTATTGCTCTAGCTTGCTCTTGTAGGCACCTGTGCACTGAACACACACAAAAAAAAAAAGACTGAGAGAAATTTTTGGTATAGTTACACAAAGCAAGAGTTAAGAGCATGAGAATGGCCACACTGGATTCAGTTTACAGAATACTCTGTAACTGACAGAGAAGGGTGGCCAAGCAGCACATTGTATGAAACAGATGAAACATTGAGGTGTTCTTTCCCTGGTGTCTGAACTGCTGGCGGGTGGTGGTTTAAGAGATATCTCATACTGTAGGTTGTATTTGTATCACTGTTTCATAGCCATGGATGTGTCTATCCTCCATTTTTTCCATCTATTTTCAAATTCAGCTGTCTTTTGGTTTCCGTCACACAATAATTTCTGCAGCTTAATTATGAGTATTGCGAAAAAATGCTTCCTAGTCCCAGTCCATATACAGTTGCTATCTATGGGAGCCTTTTCGTTCCTCTGACAGACCTTGTTTTCTTTCTCTGTGTATTTTCTGCTTCTGCCATATCCTTTCTGAGGTGTCATAACCAGACCTACAAGCAGGACTTGGGATGTGGGTGCACCATGGAGTTGGTGTACAAGGTCGTGGTCCCTCTCTGCCTTTTTTTTTTCTTGACACATTTCAAGATCCATATTTCATTCCAAAGTCTCAGCAAACCAGAATTCTTGTTTACTGGCCAAACCTACTCAGCAGGGCCAAGCTGTGGGATAACTATTTTGTAGAGACTGGTGTCACAGTTACAGTGGTTTGGTTTAGTGTGGATAGATACTGTAGACTATCGCTAGCCTGGGGACACTGCCAGGATGCTTGTCAGGATTGCTGAGTCAAGTACTTGATGCTTTCCAATATTCTTTTCCAATATAAAGTTGTCCATCGTTTCCATGGTAATCAAGGAATACAGAAGGCAGCCCAGATGTTTCCAACCAGAGGCTGACCTAACACAATAATTACTTTGTTAATGCAGTCTTTACAAATACAGGAGGAAAGACTTTCTCTACCTATCCAACCATCTCAACTGAGGGCTGTAATCATCACTGGAAACCTTGTTTCCATTTCTGTAGGTTTTTGGGATGGAAGCTCCAAAGGTATCTCTTTAGAGAAGGAACATAAGAAAGTTAAGACTATGTGTATTGGCCAAAAGCCCGTTTTCACGTATTATTCTGTCTCTAACAGAAGCTGTGAACAGACGCTATAGGCAGAAATATAAAATATGGTGCAAATACTCAGTCATCCATTCCTAGAATACTATCCCCTTTCTAACAGTCAGAGGGAGATTTCTTAGCTGATCAAGCTGTCATGTGATGGATTTGGCTAGCTCTTAGCTCATACAAATGCAGAAGGCACAGAGACTTATTTATATTAGAGATTAATATTATGAGTATAATATATTAATTATGCACATGGGACTCTAAACACTACTGGCTTCCTTGTGTATTATTTTTTTATAAATTCATTGAACCATATTGAGAAAATAATTTCAATCAGTGATATTCAACCATGCTCTATGGAATCCAGGAAGGTTTTCTGAACTGCCTGTAAGTCTGTGGTTTTCAATTTATGTAAATATTTTCAACTGAAATCTGAAAAAGGCTGCCAATCCCTCACTTAGAGAAAATACTCGATAAAGCTCCTTGTCTCCTGGCTGTCTATATTTAATTCCCTGTTCATTGCTATCTTTGCAGCTTCTAAAAACCAATACAAACATTTTAGTAAAAATTACAGTATGGTAAAGAATAGATTATCCAAGTATAACAGGAAAATGAATTTAAGTCGAGGTGAGCTATGCTGTGCTGCAGTGGAGTGCCTTGCACTATGAGCCTCAGATCTACTCGTCAGAGCAGAAGAAAAGTTTCAAGATTTGTTATGGGCAGCTTTAAGCACGAAAGAAGAATTCAGATTCTCTTTAAAAGGAACTTTCATGGTGTGGACATCATTTCCATGTAGAAGTTTTGACAATCGCCACTTAAATATGTGAAGTTATTGCCACATTTAATTCAACATTAATTAAAAATTGTTGGACAATATTAACTCACATAGAATGGAATAAAAAGTTAACACTATAATCAAGGTAAAATATATTTAATATTAAATATATTTCATTGCTAATTAAATCATCACAAATGTATAGGACCAACCTATCTTTCAATGTAGAAGAAAGACTTTTCACTTTACCTTCCTGACTGCTTTTACACTATGTTAATATTTTATTGTACTGTACTCTATCTTACTGCTGAAAATATGGCCTTCCTTTCCTCATCTTTCTGGAATGTTATTTAAAGTTTTAAGCTTCAGTCAATTATGAAATAAGAAGTACTGCTAAAATTACACTTTCGCAAAATTTACTTCCCATAGACTTTTTTTTTAACTCTTCCACATAAAATTGCAAATTGATGATAACTTAGCAATATGCTTCTGAGAGAAGATTTTCTTATGCTTAAATTGGACAAGTTCACATCTAGAAGAGAAGTTCTGGAACTCTCCAGAAATGTGTTGAAACTAAGGTAACAACAGACATGCATGAGTGTTTTCAGATACAGCCTTCTGGTATCAGGTTTGGACAGAACAAAAATTAGCTTAATATAACTTTGTTTCTGAATTTCTACCTTTGACAATACAACTCATCAAATTGAAAACAAGAACTAGTAAAGATTATTGGTTTCCTCTTCTTATGCCAAGGATGGTCTAAATGATTTACACAGAAATCTGATGTTTACAGTACTTTGAAATTTTGTGCTTTATCTTTGTGTTTATTCTTGCCTCTACATAATTATTCACATTTGTTGTCTAAAAACTCAATCACAATCTCATTTCAACCAATAAGTTAGATAATTTATCTTGCAGAAGCTTTGTTTGTTTCTTCTGTATGCATTAATCATTTTATTATTATTATTATTTTGCAGTTATATAAAAATATGTGGGGAGAGATCCTTCAAGGCAACAAAGTTCTGAACAGACCTTCATGGTGGGCAGAATTATGTATTAATAAACCTGTTTCAGGCAGGCTGAAGTCAAGATTGTAAACCAAACAACTTGTAAGAGTCTGGATGGGCCTGAGATGGATATTTCATTTCAAACATCAAGAGGAATAGAGAACATATGTCAAACACTGGAAATGGAAGAGATTTTCATTGAGAAGTGCCAAGTTTTAAAGTAACTTTGAAATCAAGTCCAACTTGGTCTCAGGGACTGTTAACATAGTAATGACAGGAGCAAGAGCAACAAATCTGCACACTATACATATTTACTCAATTAAATGCAAAAAAATGAAGATTCATTATGATTGCTGCTTTGTAAAGTTTATATTAAAGAAATTTTCCAATCAATCTCTTGTCATTACTTACCTTACAGAAGGTAAATAATTAAAAAACATTTCCCATCAGGGATTATGAATAAACTGACAAAAGTGAAAAAAAAAAAATTTAGGACAGGTCAGACAGAAGCTGTATTAACTATGAATATAGTAAGAGAACATTCAGAGAGCATCTTCCCCTCTGCTCTCCTGTTCTCAGATTGCAGAGAACCAACCTAGGTACTGTTTCAGAAAAAAGAAAGGAAGAGGTAAGGAAAAGCAATCATTTCAATGTTAAAACCAGGTATCCATCCCTGGAGGCATGGGACTCCTTAGAGAGCTTGCTAACTACCACAGTTCTAAGGAGTCAAACAGTAAATAACAGCAATGTGAAAAAATGGCTCTGACTAGTGACACACCTTTTTTATCTTAGCTCAGACTTGGGAAGTTGGAAACAATCACAGATTTAGCTTTTAGCTGAAAGGACGTTCTTTTAGTAAAGATAGCTTCTTAGCCAGACCTCTCAATCTTAGATATTAGTAATTTTACCACTACAAGTTCAAGGTCGATTAAAAATGATCACCATCAACACACTTCAGTTAAAAAAAAATCAAACGAAAAACCAAAATTCTGCGACTGTCATTTATAGACCCATTGGAAAAACAGATAAAAACTATCTTGTTAAACTTTACCTGTATTTTTTTTCTGGACTTCTTTTTCCTTTCCAGAGATAGTCAGTGTTGTCTATATTTTTTCTGCTTCTATTCCTTCTTCTCTTTTAATGAGGTACCATAATTCAGGATGTCCCAGTAGCAGCTCTTTTTCTTGCTATTGAACTGTAGGAAAGTATAACGTTTGCTGAAAATTCAGCCCAGTATGAAGTATTTATTTTCTTTGAGCTGTTTTGCCTCTCTTAATAACGTCCAATAGGTGGCATCATCCCATGAAAAAAAATAGATCAATACAGCTAAACACATGTCATTAGATATTATGGAATCACGGAGTGTCATGATTATCTTTAACAATTTTCTATGTCAGTAGGGAATCCAGCAAGTGTCTCCTTCTTGCGTTGGTGCAGAGCTGAAGAAAACAGGCAGAGCACATTACACCCAATATCCAATATAAACACCAGGATCTCTGACAGTGAAAAAGGAAAATGGGGAAGAGAAGCCCTACTACATTAAATGTAGTAGCAGTGATCTGTCACTCCGCATTCTGTACTATCAATGCTGATCAGCAGCATTATTTCACTGCCTCACTTGTGTGTGATTTCACCATCACCTCTGAGTTCTTCATAAGTGACGTGGTCTTTTCCTGCCTCCTTCCTCACAGCTGGGAGACAGAGGTTTGTGTGAATCTTGCATATAAACTGTAAGTCTATTTATGAGGCCTTGGTAGCCCAGAAGAAACACAAAAGTGCTTGACATATAGCTTAAGCCACCTTCATCCTCAAAATAACCCCAAAACAAAACTGTGTCACAGTACCACAGAACTGAAGACCTAGTGAGGCCAGAACACAAAACAGGATAAACAGACACCCTGTAAAAATGTACCCCTAAGTTGTTCCCACAAATCTTATTTATTATGACTATTTTGTCAACAGCCAAACTCCCTGATAAAAGCTGAGCTCCTCCATACTGATAAGGACTGTACAAACTGGCAGGAGAAGTGCTGTTTGTTCTGAAAAGCTTCTAACTTCAACTAGGGCAAGCACTGCAGAGACTACATCAGCAAGAACATGATTATGGGCAGAGAAAATAGGATACTCAGTTAAATAGCATGTTTATGGACCCTAAATATGAACTGTCACACAGCTTGCAGTAAGCTTAGAGCTTCATGTGGTCCTTGGATACCCACACAGTTAATGGCAGGAGTTAGAGACGTGCACTCCAAAGCTGAAGTAAGTAGGAGCAGAGCAGGGGTACTGTGAGGCCTTAGGGATTTACTCTAAAACACCACACATCTCTCACCAAGACTGTTTGCAAGCTCAGTACAGGTGTTCAGCAACTGTCACGTTTACGTGCTGCCAGCAGAGGCTGTCACCATTTACTCCCACACCCACTACAAAGCCATGGTGCAGCATAAGCAGGTTCCTCCTGCTTATGGATGTGGAGAGCCACTCTGCCCTCAACATTATAAAAACTAGTATTTTCTGTATGAGTAGCTGGATAACCATTCTTTCATCAGTTATGACTATGAATTTCTGAACTGTGTGTTTTGCCAGACATTTGTAATCAAATGATCAAAATATCCTTTTCCTCTGAAGTCAACAATAAGCCAAAGGTTCCAGAGGTCTTCTACATCCAGCTTCTCAGAGCAACAGAAATTGTGAGTCTGAATTTGCAGAGCTTCAGCACAGAGGGAGAGAGACGTCATGAAATTTGGCATCCAATTATCTACTAAATCATAGGACAATAATTCAACAACTACCACAAGATGTCATTATTATATGCAGTTTCTTCCTCTTTGTAGAACATTAAATAAGAGAGGCTTCCCGCAGAACAGAAAAGCCATTTCCCTTCCACTTCAAATGCCAAATAAAGTTGGATGTGTCATTTTAACTTGTCTGGGGAGCTGGGTCAAAGGCTGTCAAATAGCTTCAGTCCAAAGCAATTTGGCCACAGGAATCTGTCCTTTTAAGCTGCCACATGAAGGCACCAGAAATTTGAATCCAAGCAGGCCTGAAAGAGCCCTAACATTCTGCTTCCCCGGTGCCCTGTGCCATGCTTCTCTCCTGGACAGTGGATTACTGCCAAGGGTATTTCAAACTGGTTTCTTCTATGATGAGCTATTTCTGCTGATGTGACTCAAAGCAAAAAGGTTCTAGCAAAAAACATTAATTTGTCATGTGCATTAGGACACTGAATGCTTGCTAATGTGGCAAGATAAATACATGAATATTTCACATCACCTCTGTAGGAGTAATGGTGTCAGGAGAAATGCTTGGGGAGTCAGGTGGAAGCTCTGCCATCTTTACAGATGCAGTTCTGTGGATGCAGGTTTCCCAGAGGTGCCTGTTTCCTGCAAAGATAAGTAGGCTCATACACTACTATTTCTGTCTGAAAGCCTCTTTCCCACTGTATTAAATGATTTATCACACATTCTGCAGGGTTACAAGTTCCTCTTCTGTTTGCCTTTATTCATATATTTTCTTTACTGACTTAATGTGTTTTCAAAGCAGAGAGGTGACTTCATACAAGCACATGCTACCAGCATGACCAGTCTCCCTCTCAGATGCAGCCATATGGACATCACAGAGGCCTGTGTGTCCTCTTGTAGCACTGTACCTTCATGGGCCTCAACTATGTTTTGTTATTCCCAATTCTCATTAGCCTGAGATCAGAGTAAGGCTCCAGATCATTTTAGCTCGGTTCACTGGCCTAAGGAGCACCGTGAGCAGAGGGGAGCTCGCTGCATGAGACACCCATGTGATAGTATAATCTGAGGCAGGAGATTCAGCCAAGTGAAGGTCAGCTGTGATCACAGCGGGCTGCCCCCAGCACTGTCAGTGGGAACAGAAGCAGAAAGCTTCGTTCATCTCTAAGCAAGTCAAATCACAGATTTATCAAATGCAAGCAGAGCATTTCACATCAGTCCCTTTCAGAGGCAGAGGGAGAGGTGAACACAGCTTTGCTGAGAACAACAGTTCTGCTGACTACCTTGCCTTGGTGTTTTTCTCAAACATTTGCAGCCTGGTTGCATTCATTCAGCATTCCCACAGCACGAATCTCTCTTGAATAAATGCGAGTTCCATCAGGAATTTCTTCACTGTGTTTGTCAAAGAATAGACCAGCAAGTGTGTGGCTAGAATAATTCCCAGTGGATTTACTGAAGAAAATTTACACATTTTTTACATTTTTTGTTTGGCAACTACAGTCCACTTTAGTATCCAGCATGTACTGAGATTTGCAGCACTCTCCAAAGACTGTCAAAATTGTCATTGGGCAATAGCTGTCTTCACCTGCCCGTGTTCTTCCATCCTCCTCCAGAGAACCCTCCCCAACTGGTTTCACTTGTGATCTTGTCTATACTCATAGGTTTGCTAAATACTCATTTTTGCCAAATTATAAAATGGTTATTCCTCATTTTAAGCAAAGAATATATTTGAATTACATATTCTTTGCTAGAAAAAAATGCCTCAATTCATAATGTCAATTTTGTTTAGAAGGGCAGTTACCTGCTGCATATTTGCCATGGAGAGATAACCAGGAGTTGGAAAACATCCCATGAAAGGACCAACATGAAGCTGGAGTTTGTCCAGACCCATGACTGTGATAGGGATGTGACACCTGGGCCAGGTCACCTTCTAAGGCATCCAGAGAAAAGCAACTATCCTGCCAGTGTGCTGTACAGCATATACTGCATTGGCCTTATCACCTGTTTTTTTGGAGGCAGCCTGTCCATAAGCAATGGGCAAACAAACATTGCCTGAGAAGGAAACCTCTTTTAACAGTGTGATATGTTGTTTTTGTAAAATGTAAAAATCAAAACAAGAGTCTGTAGAGAGACATCATTTACTATGGCAAAAACATGAGCAGTGATGACAAAATTGTTTATAATGAGGCAAAAGAAGTACTCAAGAAGTGGTTCTGACTATATTTACATGCTTTTATCACTGGGATGTGAGGAAATACTTTTCAGTCCCTTAGTAACCCAGGCGGGTGTTAAGCAACACATACTGTGGTAAACACTTTATAATCAGCAGACCCATATAACAAAAGATGGTGAAGACTTTACTAGGAAGACTTGACTGGTCTAATCATACTCATTTCTGTTATATTCTGTATCAAAGAAATTCCACTAGATTAGAGTTTGCCGGATATTATACCAATATTTTTAAAGGACAAAAAAGTGGTGAACTTGACTCTGTCAGAAGCAAAATAATGGAAAAACTAAAGGGGGATTCAATTAATAAAATAATTAGCATACAGTAATACAAAAAATATCAGTCAGAAATTTTACAGAAAATACATTTTATCAGACAAACCTGATTTCATCCCAGGTATTCTCAAACTCTGTTTTTTGAATGTATGTGTCATGCAGCATAGACATTTTCCTCTAACACACCTTATTTAGAGTCACATGACATCAAGAATAAAGAAATCAACATTCTATGGGCAAACACACTTGACTTGGGTTAGGAACTTTCTGACTGACAAGATCTCAGGAAGCCATCAGTGGAGAACTCATTATATGTGTTTTAGGAATGTTATTAAGGATAATCCTAGACGTGCCACTGCTTATTATTTTCCTCAGCAAGATGGAAATAATTATAAAATCTCTTTTATTAAAATGTGCAGAATTGGTGGACTGGCAAATAAAGGCAAGAAAAAAGATAATCTGAAATGCTTAATAAGTTTAAACTAGGCTGGTATTGCTGAACCAAGTATGCAACAGCACCTTCAAAAATATAGGGATAAAGAGAGATTTTTGTCATCCGAGGTCAGACAGAGCAGAGAGAAGGTGAATGCTCTGCACTGGCTGATTGCTCTCATCAACACCTGACCTTCATTTATGTATTTAGAAGAGAACTGCAATTTTTCTAAATACTACAGGAGTGTCAAAGGAAGAGTAAGAAAATGCAAGATCCTCATAACTTTGTTATGATCAGAGTATTGTCCAGTCCTGTTGCTAAAAAGCCAAATGCAAAATGCCAGCCTGCCTGAAAAACAGAAACAGTGTCACGAAAAAAGAGAATTTCTGTGAGTACTTACCTGTGCTCAGAGAAACCAGATGCCAGGCTCCTGCTTCCTTACAGGTACAAACCTGCAAAAAGGAGGACAATATTGACTTCAAAGCTGGAGAAAAGTGTGGTACAAGAGGAAACTGAACAAACTCAGTGTTTAGCGTGTCAAAGGGGAACTTAAAATATGATGCAATTACAGTTTTACCAGCTTGTCCAAAGTGGAACAAAATGTTGTACGTCAAATATAATTTTTATCCCATCACTGAGGAGAGATTTAAGGAGATGGTTTACTTTGAAGGAAAGTTTGTGCATATAAACAGTATTTGGGATGACCAAACTACAGTCTCTGGTTTTGTTACACACTGTACCAAAATCCTTTAAATCAGAACAGCTGGTGCCATATGAACTACCCTCCAAAAACGTACTTCTCTGAGCGTCATTAAATAATGAATTTTTTAAGCCCACACAAACACTTGGCTTTTTCCATCTCGTTTATCAATGATGAGTGTTTGCAAAGTCCAGGACTGAGCACTGGCTGTATTTCACTGGTGTGAGGGAGAAGCCAGGAAAAACATATCTCCTGGGGAGTATTCCCTGTTGTAAATTTATTTTTGACACATATAGGGTGGAATTGGGTTTCTGTGCTTGTTTTGATCTCCTTACAAATTCTTATTAAAGGAATGTCTTCCAGCTCCACAGAACAGCATATCCTGTTCCAGTCCTGAATCTGTGGGTGAGTTCCACAGCCAGAAGTGTGGGGCAGTGGGAGAAACACACAAGTGGCTCAGACACTCAGCAAGCAGCAGCCCAGTTCTTTGCTCAATATGTAAATATTTGCATGGTTGAGCTGTGCTCCACGGCGGATGAAAACCATGTATTTTTTTTCACGGCACTCAGTCGCACTCAGCGTCGTTCATCCAAGGCACAATCCATTGGCACAGACCCAGTCAGAGCCACTCTTTGCTTTCACTGGTGGGCTCTGTTCCGGGGTAGCCCCACGACCATCACCGATACTTTGGAGGTGGTGCAGTGCTGTCCTGTTGCACTTTACCTGAGCAGAAAAACATGTTCTGAGCCTGCACTGTCCATCCTGGCTACATGTGTTCAGGGAATTTCCCTCTGTGTTTTTGGCTCACTTTTTGTTTTGGGTTTCATTTGGGTTCTTTTGGTGGGGAGGGAGAATTAAAGAAAATTTTACCTTTCTAACTACCCAGTTGTCTGTTTTGACAAGCAAGGCAACAGGCACAGCATTACTTAACTCTGTTATGGTTTCTCCTCCTCGGTGTCCAAATTTCTAGTGTCTTTGCTCTGTCCTTCAGCTGTGAGGCCAGTTCAACAACAGAAGTTGGAGCATTTGCAGTTTTATTTCTGTTGCCAAGCTCCCTGTTCATTGTGGGAGGATTCCATGTGCAACCAGATATGATTTTCCTCTTTGTTAAGAAATAGTCCTGGCAATAAACTGTTTGAGTCATGTTTCTGTTTGCTTGACTTCTCCCGTAATAATATTATCCAAAACTTGGTTCACCAGATAATCTCACAAGACAGGATTTTATATGTTTAAAGAAAAAAAATATTTTCTTTTTTTTTAATTTTGACCTAAGAAAGCTCAGAATTGAAAGACTAATGCTGTATTTTGCTTCAGTTGAGGGTAGAGAGCAAAAAACTTCTACAAAAAGTACATTCCTTAGAAGTTCAATCTGCAACATGACTGATCACAGCTTGTTTTAGTTGGGAGGAATATGGTAGCATCATTATTAGTAGTGAGGTGTGTCTCACCATTTCTCAGAACCATCATGTTACCTCTGAATGACCAGAATGATTCTCTCATGTGTATTCAAATTCACATTCAGAAATGTAACCAAGAAAAACAATTAAGAGGTCCTATACAGACTCTTTCAGACATGTCCCACATCATATGAGTTGAGGTGACTCAAGATGTCATCTGCTCAAATGCTGTTCTTCAAGACAAGATTAACTGTAACTGTATTAGTCCTTACATCTCAAATTTTCTTCAATACAGGTTAAGTTATGATTAATATACTGGAAAAGGTAGGCATAGCTGCTATTTTAGAAATCTAGTATATTTTCATCATGTTTTTGTAGATTCTTGGTGGAGAGAGGGAGAGGGCTTGTAATGTGTGACAGATGAAATCACAGCCTAGGGTCCCACCATCCTAAATGCTGTACACAACTGGACTCTCACAAATGTATTTCCAAACTGTTGCAATTTAAATAGAAGAAAGGAAATAATGCACTATGAACAAATCAATATGTCAGTACTGGATAGCATTATGTGCAGCAATCTCAATGTCTCATTTGCCATTTTTAGCCAAAATTTTCTGAGACCTTCCTAATTTGGAAAGGAAGCTTATGACAAAAATGGCAGCCAGTACTTGGCATCCAGAATGGCATCATGGAGGCTGGAGTAAACATTGTATCAGTAAATGAGGGATTTCAAAATTAAGATTAGATTATGATGAATCTTGAGAGTGAAGACTGAGACTTTACCCTTAATCTAATATTGAAGACAGTGGAGAGACACAGAAAGCAAGGGACAATGCCAAGGTCCTGTGCTAAGAGAAAGTGCAAATAATCTCTTGTGTTTGGCATGGAAATTAGAAGGACAGAAGTGCATTTGCCAAAGATAGAGAAAAGGAAATAATGGGTCCATACTTCTATAAGTAAGTTTTACTGCATGAGAGGGAAGTCAATAGTTTTTACAGAAAACTCAAAGGAGTTTTAAAGTTTGGAGTTAAGGACCAAACTGACTGACGATGAGTTTTCATCCACAGTGGAAGTCTCTCCTTAAACCAGTATTCAATTACATCTGTTGCAATTTTTGTTCAGTTATTTTTTGCTTCCATATGTATCTAGGCAACACCTAGAATAATATTATTCTGTAAAATGCTTCTAAAATCCAGTGGTTCATTGCAACATGTTGCAACGTTTCCATATACAGATTTCATACACACACAGATATAAACTTGTTTACAAAACTCAAGCCATGCAGATGTGTGTTCAGATGCAAATTAAACAATTTTTAAGCAAATTTTTTTACTCAAATTATTCTTCTGGTTGCTACTTCTTTCAGTCAGAATTCATCCAGAAATAAGTGTGTAAATCTAGATGTGCATGTATAATTTTTTTTTAACACAGAGTCATAACATTATCACAGCATTATGAGTGGTAAAGAGATAATAAGAAGCTATTTGTGATATGGTATATTTGAATTATAGTAAAAGTTAATAAGACCCATCATATCAAAGGTTACACTGTAAAGTGTGGGAGAGGGAATTCTCTTACTTAATTCAAGAAATACAGCAGAACTGTGAGCACAATTTACCTTTTAGGTTTATATTAAAAAATTTGGTTAATCTAATTTGGTCTAATGAAGCTGCAGTTATATTTTTGAGTAATAATATCATGTAGGGGAATTGCTGCTATTTTAACAAATGCATCCTACAGAAGATATCACAATTTTAATTACCTCAAGATGCTTAGAAATATTTCCTTTTAATTAAAAATCAGAGGATCTAATGGCAGTGGTATGCCTAAAGAACCTAGGGAAATCATTTGTTGATCTGTGGTTGCTATGAGAATACTCAGAACTATTAGACTGCCTGTGAAATAACATATAGCTATGTAAACTATAAATGCTTTGAAAAGCTTTAAGTTTCATGCAAACTCTATTTTGATGCATACACCCTCTCTGATTACTGAAGTAATGTGTTTTAAATTATTGCACTGTACTGTTTCCAGATCTTGAAGGCAAACTCTGTCTAAACCCCTTCCTTATGAACTTCCTTACATGTACACCTATGCAAACTCTGCCCTGCCTCATGCAGGTTACACTGTGTGTGTGTGGCACTGCAAGCAAGTCAGCATTTAAACCACACAAAAAAAGCCCAACACTGAATAGTCCATAGTAAGCAGTGGTCTCTGAGCCAAAGGTTTTCTGTTTATAAAGCTGAAAGAAGCAGTGGGCAGCCCCCCATGTGTAGGAAGCTGCTTCCACAGCAACAGGGGTCTGCACTGGCTGATGCTGTGCATGCAGGAATCTAGGGGCAGAAGACTCAGGATAACAGCTCCTTAAAAGCCTCCTCTAGCTGAGCCATAGCATGGGGCAGGCCACATTCATGCATCTTCTGCTGGACTAACTGTTTGGGAAATGTCTTTTTTCTTTGTCTTCAAACTTCATGAGGTTTGTGAGTGATGGGGTGTAAAGCTGGTTAAATCTGGCAAAGATCACAGGTATGGGTTAAATCTGAGCAACACAGGTGTGCATTTTGTAAGAGTCACAAGGGGAGTACTAAAAAGACAAGCTGTGGTCTTCCTCCTGGCAGAAGCATAAAGCCTAAGGCATGGCCTGAACCCCACAGCCCCAGCCACAGGGTTTGACAGCACCTGCCCATTCCCAGCAGTCCAGACAAGTAGAGCATCTGCAGAGGCTCAGGCTGAAACATCTGCAGCCCACAAGCACAGCTTACCGTGTGTTACCAACTTACCAAAACAGCCTGAGATTCAAGAGAAGGGCTTCTGATGAAAGCAGAGGAACAGTGTATGCAAAAACCTTCTTACTTGTAGCACAGCATGACCAGAAGCAGATTTATAATTGCATTAAATTGTTTACACAGCAAAGTAACAACTGATGCAGCTGTTTCCTCCTCCCACTTGTCAAATTCTATTTTTATTTTTTTTGGTTATTTCAACATTTTGGTCATTTTAATGAAATACATTTTACCATATTGCTTTACTGCCTTCCTTGATTTGCCTCATGATTTAAAGATGCTGTGAATTTATTAAAGTCCTAAATATGGATAAATTGGCATGTGTACCATTATGTCTTCCTCAGTAGTGAAAGAAACAGGGATTTATAGACAGAATTCATTCTTTTCAGAGAGTTCTGCAGAACACAGGAAGAAAGCCCTGTTTAGAGTTGCCACTTTGCAAAACTCAGTAATGCCCTCCAACAGCATTACACCAGCAGTTCAGTATGATGAAGCAAAGTCCTGCCTTGCCTACCACCTCTCTTAAAAATATTCCTATCTCCAGGAAACAACATCTCAGAAAGCACCATCCATCTGCTGCCAGCTGGCATTTTTGTCTTGGTAGAAGAGCCAGAAGACAGATACAAAGGCTGAAAATCAAGATTTTTATTTGTCTGTAATTTTGGTCCAATTTGAACAATTACTGTGGGTTTGTTTCTTTTTCAATTTCCCACAAACAATTTCTCATAAAATCAGCTGCAGAAACAGTGCTACATACCATTCCAGAAATCATGTTCCAGAATCTTCCTTCTTCCTTGGAACTGGCTTATTGTTGTGTTAAAGAATCTCAGAAGCTTTGGTGAAATGTGGACATGACAGAAGGTTGTTGTTCAGCCCCTTTCTTGTCTCTTCCCTCCATCATTTGTATACTCCTTCCTTTCTATAAGCTTACCTTCCTGTCCTACAGCAAGGTAAGAGGATAGAGTCTTACCTTGTCAGTGGACCATACTAGTGGCCAACAGCTCATGCAGCTTGGCTCTAGTCTTTCTTTCAGTTGGGTTTCTTCTGCTGTAACCTTAATCCATCCTGTCACACTCCACTCCAACCCTCTAAATTCCCAACACGAGGCACCTGTACGCAAAGTCGTGTAATGAGGTGGTCCTGTGGGAACATTATGCCTCAGATTAGGTGACAAGCACACACCTCTAAGCCTGCCTGGGTGCAGAGGACCAAAACATTTTGGTTCATGTGTTGGTTAAAGGAGTACTTGCACTGAGGTGGTCTGAAATGCACTCACCAGGATGTGTAGCTCCTTGAGTTAGTGTGTCAGCCTGGATTCCTGCACTGAACCTGTATTCCATGTCAGGGGTTCTCATGTCCGATCTATATGAAACAGAAAAACAAGTAGTTCAGTCACTATAGGGTTAACCAAACTACAGAGATACCAGACAACCATTGGAGTCAGGGAGCCATGGCTCTTCAGCTACTAGCCCAGAGACTTGAGCATGTGACATCAAGCACAAGACACTTGACATCTTGTCTTGTTTTATTTTACATCCAAACAAATCCTTTTCAACCTGATGCCCATAGCTCCCCTCTCATCCCACGGCACTCTACCTGTTTTCCCTATTTTCCTCTTCTCCACTATGTCCCCTCTTCTCCTCCCCATAAACATTGATGTATGACATTCAGTCTGTTCTTCTACCACTCCAAATGCCACTGTACTTTTTGGCATGGTCAAATTAACACACTGAAAACCCTTCTTTGATTCAACTGCATTTATAGTCAGAGGCTCCTTTTCTTCCTTTCCTGGCTCTGGGATTTTGCCAATGGAACAATTTGCATTGACACAGGAGTGCCATTGTCCCCTGGAGTCAGTAGGTATGAGGTGGCCTGTGCCCTTCTCAACTGCCTGGCATGTGAGCATTAATCTGTTTGTAGCTTAACTCTTCACTAGGCACTGTGTTTGCTATAGTTTCCCCAAAGAACCAGAGACAACAGTAGCATCATCCTGTACATATAAATAAATAATAAGTCAACCCAGGAAGAAGTCATTGCCATTTTTCTTTCTACTTCCACCCACTGTGAGTAGCTAGCTAAGGAAGGGCCTCCTAAATGTCCCTCTGCAAGTACAGAGCAACCCTCATCCTATTACAGATCTTCCTAATAGGAGGATTTGTACAGGCACATTGAGCTAAATTATGTAATCACATTTGAAAAAATCTAAGCTCTCACAGGTTAGATGTCTGTACTGAATGGCAATGGAAGCATAACCACCACAAGAGGAGTTTTTCAGCATCTTAAAGCAGCTGATGACTTGGGCTAAGAGTATATAAATTGATAGTTTCTATGGCAAGATGCTTTTTTATCCAAGATAAAGGTCAAGCACATCTGGAAGACATAATAACTGTATCCTATAGAGACTACATCAACTATCTTGTTGCCAAGATCTACTATAAACAGGCACAAAGGGCCAATCTGCTGATTTTCCCAGCTGTCATTGGTTTATTTAAGGGGCTAAGTCAGTTTTCAATTATTGTTCTGTTAAGAAAAAATGAAATCTATTGTGTAAGCTCTGTGCCAAATTGCCATTGCTGCATGCTACAATTTCTTGAGTTCTGAAAAGCGTAGTTTCTATTCTACTTATCTCCTTGAACTATATATAATTATTATAGGGTCCCTAAAATCTTTTAGCCATTTTGCACACCAAGACAAACACATTTGCTCTAAATAGTTATAGAAAGAAGTCTGCTTTTAGTGGGATGAGCATTTGCTGTCCCAATCTAAACTGTCCAATGCACCTTTTAAACATACCAATATTCATTTGTACTTTATTTTTGAAGTGCTAAACTAACTCACTGCAATCACATTACTCAAAACTGCTTGGCACAACTATGCGTGGAAAAGGTTTCATATGCAAAAGCACAAATATAAGCAGATGTATATGTTATGAACAAGAGAGGTGCAGGGCTTGATGATAGGAGCCAGCCTGCAGACAGACACATCCAAACCCCTGTTCCTCTCTCCATCCCTAATTCAGGATGGGAATGGACACCCAAGAGACTGCAGAGTCCAGAGACCCCTTTGTAGGTGAGGTTGAGCCTTTATACCCATGCTGCCGGCAAGGAGGTGACACTCTCCTGCACAGTACTGGCTCTGGAAAGGTGAAGACAGCATCCAGCTCCCTCTGAGCATGAGCAGTTTGAGATGCACTTCCCAGGCAAGAGTCTTCACTACTTATTTCTGAATAGCTTTGGAGTCCCTCCTGTTGCAACCAGGCCTGCATGCACCCCAAGGGGTCAGAAGCAAAGCTACTGCTCAAACAGTAGAAGTTTAGACTTGGTACGTGGATCCCCACCACTTCCATGCTTCTCAAACCCCCAGCACAAAACCTGCCATGATTTCCTTGGCTGAAGCTGAGCAGGAGAGTGTGGTCAACTGCACAGTTGCATCACATCTTCAGTGACCAGGGTGTCCCCCAGTTACCGCAACCGAAAGTGCTGTCAGTTTATATTCACCAACCTGGATACTTTTTGTGTTTAAAAGAAAAGTTCTAACAGTCTCAATCTGATATTGGTTTGCTACTTTCATTAATCACCTTTAAAGTAACACACTGCTTGAGAGCTTAAAAATTAGACAAGTAGTACTAAATGCAGAGAAGTGTTAAAAAGACTGGACTTGTAGCAGCTGGTTTGATGGACAGGCAGGAGGTGAAGGACAGCATCAGAGCTTGATTTGTCTTTATTCCTGGAATCAGAGCAAGTGAGAAACTTCTTTTGCACAAGCAATTTTATTCTTTGGAGAGGTAAAGTAAAGAAATAGAAATAAAGAAGATATGCAACAAAGAGTCAAATTAACTTTTACTTGTAATTTATTCCACTAGTTAAATGAAGAGATAACATTTGGTCATAAAGCTGCACCACAGAAAGTTTGCTAGGGAATTTTGCTAGGGATTGTTGCTAGCAATTTACAGCACTTGGCTGTGCAGTAGCTGCCTTCAAACTTACTTGCTCATGGCCTCCACTAAATTTGAGGCTGCTGTCTCCTTAATTTAGGCTTTAATGGACTTTTCTTTACCCATAAAATTTAACTGTTTGACCAGCATGTAGATACCCAGAATGCAAGAATGCACTGCTATCTATATAAGGAACAGACTGGTACATATAAGTTTCTCTATATATGTAAACTTTCTACTAAGTACTGATCAACATCTCTCTAGTCTTTGGCTACACTTTGCTAAAGCAGAACAAACTGGACATGGACAGTATGTTTATAAAAACCTTTTTCTGGTCTTTTCCCTTTTTATAGACTAGGTCAAGTTAAATATTTGTGAAAAAGATGATTCAGTTCCTTTATTTACACAAAACCTCTGTAGATCACCAGAAGTGGAGGACAGTGAAGTGCCTGTCTTATGAGGTGATTCACAGAGGATGATTTGTTTTCCTGGGAACTCTATGCTATTAGATTTGATAAGGTCTGGACTCAGTTCCAGAAGAAAGGCGAGGATGGCTCCAGCGTGCAACGGGAGAGGCTCTGCTGAATCAGCACATCTGAGACAATATCAAACCCAGACCACAACCAGTATGTTGACTGGGACCTGTTTGAGCAGCAGGTGCATGTTAGTCAGCATCTACCAGGAATATTCACAAATACACTCCCCAGTGTGCTTCTCTGGGCACAAACCCAACTCTTGGAAGACTTGGAAAATGCTGATTTTGCGGCTGGAACATGTAGGTCTTCCTCAAATTCAAGTCAGGTAGGGTGGGAAGAAAACTTGGGCTCAGTTTGCGAGCTGGATATTGGCCAAAAGGCAGTACACTGGGGTGGGGAAGGACATGTAGGAGAAACAGATTTGATCACAGATTTTTGCTCTGTAAATAGTACCTGCATGAGGAAATCACAATCTGCAATACTTCATCAGGCTATGAGCTGAGCAGCCCTTCATCTAGATCTGCACTCAACACAGGGGCTTGGTGTCTGAACCAGCCTCTCCTGACATTAGACATCGACTGAATGGTGCAGCTGAGGGGCTCATCTTGAATGCCTTTATATGAATAGAAACAGACACTTGCAGGGTACAATTCATAACAGTTATTTCAAAAGTGTGTGGGGTGAGGTGAACCCCATTTTCTGCAGACACCAACAAAAGTATTCACTTCCTGACTGGAATATTTGCTAGGGCAGATATCTGTAAGTCTACGTTCACATATCCCCATATCTGCTGCACTTGCACCCAAATGGCTCTGGTGAGATCCAGAAAAAAGCCTGTGATTATTTACCTACAACCTCTACCATTTCCAGCCATCATGGGGAGAAGGAAGTGTATCCATAATGGAGTGATGGTCCCTCCACCCGTGAAGCACCATTACTGAGAAAAAATACGATCATGAATCAGAGAGAGAGCAAGAAGATGGGACTAATAACAACATTACAGTTTAGGTAATTTTTTTGTCTCAAGAAATGAAACTTTAGCCAAGAACTAAGATTTTTTGGATGGGGGGATATTTATTTAATTATGTCCTACACTGCATATTAGACACATCAGTCAAATGACAAGTTCTGTAGGAAACATCCTGTTTATCCAGAGTCTAACACAAGAGAGATGAAGAAATACCATTCCTCCTTAAGCGGTGTAATAGGCAAGAGTGAAAAAGGAATCCAGCGTGTACCTGCCAGTGAAAGGTGCCTCAGCAGACTCCGAGGTTAAGCCTCTGCTGGTAAATCAAGCAAGTCCAGAGAGGCTGTCAGGTTCTCCAGCCAGCTGGCACAATTCAAGCCGTGTCTGGTAGTGACCTCGATGCTCTTCAGCTCTCCTCGACTCCTCGACAGGGCAGCAGCATGCAGACACCTCCCATGGGGAATGGCCTGGGAGCTGCAGTGGAGAGCTGGCTGTCCCTGCCACCCCAGCCCAGCCACTGCTCCAGCAGCTCAGCCCCCCTCAGCCAGGAGCCGTGCCCGGCATTGCCTCATTATTTGTAGGAATTTAACCTGCAGGTGAAACCATGCATTCCGGAAGAAAGAATAAAAATCGAAATCATACTTTGGCCCTTAGATAAAACAAAAAAAGATTTAAGCAACCAATTTCAAAAATTAAGTGACCCATGGCATATTGGCTTATTCTTTGAAAGTGGTGAAAAGGGAAACCTCTAATCTATAGGAATGCTCTTAAATTCATTGAGGTCATCAGAGATGGCAGAAGGTAAAGAGGATTGCCTTTAATAATGTGCAAACATGCCTCAGTTTCAGAGTTGGAAAAATATCCAGCACTCCAGATGGACAGCAAATTGAAAAACATTTTTTGTTTATGTTTATTTGTTCAATTTCATGATGTCCTTGGTTGGCCAGAGGAGCTACTGAGAGTAGTTTCTACTGTGTGGTGGTTAGAGTTAGGTTACACACACTTTCAGAAATTCAGCTGTCTGCCACTAATGAATTGTTCAGCATAGCTTGAGGGTAATGATGCAATTAGGAAAAGTAGGCCAAATCTGTCCCAGGTGAAACCCTACTGATGTCAGTGGCTTCATTTGGGATGATGTGCTTATTCCACTCTGTGTAGGGACAGTATGCAGAAAAAAGTCTTGCAAAAGGGCTTACATGGACTTCATTTGTCTTTTCTGATACTAATCCTGCATTCCACTGAATAAAATGTCAAAACACAACATTTGCATTGATGCAGCAGTGCATTTCTGTGGGTCAACTCACAGGTTCAGGGCATTAATTCAGCAACTTGACCCAGTGGGTGACATCCCTGCCCATGGCAAGGGGGTTGGAACTAGGTGATCTCTAAGGTCCCTTCCAAGCCAAACCATTCTATGATTCTATTATTCTGTGATTCTATGCTTAGTAGTTATTTTGTATTTTTAACGGCATCTTTTACAATTCTACCCATAAGCATATAAAATAACAGTTGTTCCATCCCTTGACAACATACTACTTCTTTGAACTTGCAAAAGTAAAATAAGTTCTTAAAGTCTTTGTTATCCCTGGCTGTTTCAGGAATGGAGTTTCTTCAGAGGAGCCCATAGTTAGTGTATGGCAAGCAAAAAGAAGGATGAATTTTGCCTTCCCTTCTGAATAGGGCACTGTGTAAAACAAAGAAATAGACTTTCCTTGTCCAAAAGGCTTTTAAAATCTGTTCCATCAACTATTTAAAGATATATTGTATTGCAATGAAGTTACCAGGGCTTCATGACTGCTGTCCTAACAGCTAAGAAAGGAAATACAAACAAAACTGAAAACACAAACCAGCCATTTCACCCAGGTCACACAGGAAGTCTGTGTCAGAGCTTCCAAACCATTCTGAGTCAGGGTTACTCAATTATTTGTTCCAGACTTTGCTGGAAAATTGTATTACTGTCCCCTTGGTAGAAAGAGAAGCCTTGATACAGGTCTCCTTGGCCAAAAAGTCTCTCCAAGCTGCATGAAGCATTGGCCTGCATTAGCAAGGGAGACATCAACATCTGAGACCAACAAAATCCAAGTAAATCATGTTCCCGGTCAAGATTTTGTCCAGAAAAAATCAGTCCTGGTTGGTGTCTTAAATAAAGAGTCATCCTTCCTCTTCTTGCTTTCTAAACAACGACAGTAACGAGGGCAAATTTATGACTCACAGGATAGTCCACTTGAAACTAATGTAAAGAGTACAACCTACAGTCCTCAGTTTTATTATTCCTGAAAAAAAACCCAGTGCTTTTTTAATGGATCTTCTTAAGTGTGATCTCTCAAATGATCTCTGCTAGTGGCTTGTAGCAACAGTTCCCCAGCTGTGCTGTTATTCATAAGTAACCATAGAAATTACAGTGCTGCCAAGTATGTGCTCTTTGTTTTTTTGCAGGGCTGAAATATGATGTTGTGATGTCTTTGCCCCTCCTGACTTAATTCTGAACTCACCCCCTGGCAGACCTGATGGAGAGGTGAAGATGAGACTTGCTGTCATAGGAAAGCTCTGTCAACAGAGAGCTCATTCAACAATACCACTTCTACCACTGGGCTGTTGGTGCATTTTCAGAAAGTCTGCAGCTAGAAATTGGATGTGGTAGAAAGTTATATCCTGTCATGCAGTAATTGCTCTTTTTAATGAAAAATATTTTCTTTGTTTGTTTATTTCTGTTGAGATTGAACTGAAGCAGTGTTGTTATTTTTAGCCAAATGATTTGTTTTGGAAACAAAAAGTTGTAAAAAATCTCTCCTAAAGGAACTCTTTCAAGTTAATTATTGGCCAACACTGATTTTTCAGTTTTTGTGCATAATTCTATTCTTAAAATAGGATTCTTTGACTTTGAACTGGCATCCAGGATTTTTCAGTAACCAGTAGAGTGGCACACTTCTAACAGATAGTATTAATCATGTGTTATGGTGGGACAAATCCTTTTTCTCCCCAGTCCTAGAGGGAGACAATTAGCTGAGATCAGACTCCTAACTTATAGGCAGCTACAGTTCAGCAACAGAACCATTCATGATGGCTTACTGCCTATTTACTGGCCAATTTAAAGACTAAGAAACCTTAGTGTTTTGCTTTTTATTACCCTGGTTGCTTTTCTGCCACACACTGTACTGCTCAGAATAGCCAGGTATCCATGGGCAATGGCAACCCAAAGTGCTCTTGCTTTTTGTTGACTGTGCTGCCCTACAGAAAAGGAGACTGCTTTCCATTTACCCAGAAGAATTTTGAGAACACCCACAATTTCTGGGGAAGTGTGCAGTGATTTCTGCAGGAGGGTTTCAAGGGGGAAATCACACAAGAGGACTTTCTAGCTTGGCATGTTTATGTTTATTTGTTCAATTTGGCAGCAATGGCAGCAATAAAATAGTGCACACCAGACTCAGGTGTATCTGAGCACTTCCAGCTTATGATTAGTGTAGAAGGAAGTAACTCATGTATCTCTGCAATCAGAGTGAAAGTAACACCACTCTGGTCTTTTTCATCAAGATTAAATAAAAATAATAGATTGCACAGAAACGTATTGCTTCCTGCTGTCACCCTTTGAGGGTTCACTAATGCCTAGTTTGACATCTTCACAGGAACCTTTTGTAAGGGGAAAAAAATCTGATTTTAAATTTTGACTTGTAATTACCAGATATTCCATTCTGATGTGTGCCAAAAATATTGGATCACTGAAATGCTTGTATTCTAAAAAAAAAAAAGCAGCACTTCATGTTGGTTCAAATAAGGAAATCATACAAATACCGTAAAGACAAAACTGCCAACTCCAGATTCCAAATGAATTTAAAAGTCTATGTTTAGCTCCTACTATTTCTGTTTCAATTGTAAAACATTTCTTGTTAAATACACACCATCGTCTCAAATGCTCCACTCAACATAGTTACTTGGAGCCTCATAATTCATCTTTGTTTTTAGTTTGCTCACAGATAAAGCAGTGGCAAAGGACAGTAAGTAAATGATTCAGGCTGGTGTTCTTACAGGACCCTCACAGCTGCAGCACTAGGAACTGCTCTGGAAAAAATCCAAACTTGCCCAACTCCTGTTAAACAACTTCTTTTACAAAGACAAGTGTCAGATCTTAAGCAAGCTTTCCCTGATTTTTGGAACAGTAGAAGAGAAGGGAGTGAATCCTTAGTAGAGCAGAAGGAGTTGATTTTCTCAGTGGGCACATTGCATTAAACGTTGCTTTGTGGCCATGAAGGGGAGAGTGAAAAGGATCACACCTTGAAAGAGAGAGATGTTTAACTTAAATGCCAGGTCTGGATGTTACTAGGGGTATTAGGCTGTTGGATGTTTTTATCCTGACTATTTGGATTTTCAGGACAGATTTGCAATTCCCTAATTGCACATTAGAAACAGAAGTGTTTCCATCTTCTAATAAATTCTAAACTTCTTTCCAGAATCCTTTCAAAACGTTCAGCATATGTGCCCTGCCACAGAGCATTTCAAATTTACCTGTAGCCTGGATTGCGGAAGTGAAACAGGAAGGGGAAATGAAGAAATATGATTCAGTCCCACTTGTGGTAAAGAACAGTGGTCTGAAAAACAGAGGGGTTTAGTTTTATTTTGTTTTAAATAGAAAAACCAGCATTTTTAGCAGCTTGTAGAAAAAGAAATCAAACTGATGGAAAATCTGGATGGACAGTGGCGATATGGGCCCAGACCGTCCGTTTTCCCTCAGGCTCATGCCAAGGTGTGAAGGTGTCCAGGTGTCAGAAAAACCACTCAACACTAGCAGAGGAATGTCTTTGCTTTACCACTCTGTCACGTGCATGGTGCTTTTCCAAGCTGAAGGGAAGTTAGACTCATCAAACCTGAACTTAGCCAGCACCAGTTTGGCTGAACTAAATTGGTTCCTTGCCTGGTACAATTAAACAGGCTCTCATAGGATGAAGTTAGGAAAAAGGAAAATTTAAACTGGAATACTATTTCTACCCCTAAAATGAGGTAGGATGTGAAGCAGTCCCAAAAGGAAAGAAGCTGTTTCTTGTGTCCAAAGTCTTTCAGAACTGGACCACACAAAATCCTAAGTACTTCTCCCAGGAGAAGTCACCTACTGGTGGGAAGATGGAAGGGATGAGGTAATACAAAATAGATATTAAACCCCTCTTTGAGGTACAAGGAGGGAGGTATATATCCTCAGTAGAGAGAAAAAGTCAGGCACAGGGGCTAGAGTCAGCTATAACTGGCTAGTAATCTAAGTTCTTAAGTGTTATGTGGAAATCTCTCATTCAGCTGTTGTTAATCCTGGAAACAGCTAAGTTTTACTGGTAGCTTGCTTTCTCTGTAAAGTCTCCCACATGCACACCTATTCTTGCCTCAACACAACAGCGTGAGGCAAAGCCCAGCCAGGAGTCCTCTAAAGGCTGCAGGACTAATTGAAAACCCTCACACAAATTAAAAAAAAAAAAAAGACAATCAGCCCACTTTTCTCATTTCCAAGCACAATCTGTAGTCATCAGGATATGACCTAAGAGGCCGGTGTTGGCTTAACCTTCTCTCCCTCCAACTGTTCTTTAAAAGTCATCTCTGAGTTGAGCCTTTGAAAAGCAAGTGTCTGTGCTCAGGACACAGGTCCAGATGATGCACCTGAACAGGATGTCAGCGAATTCCAGTGGCCGTGGTGCAGCTCCCAAGAAAGGCTGTGTGTAAGGACTCCAGTGCTCAGTGGTTCCTGGTACCTGGCTGTGGCACTGGGCACATGTCACCCTCCACAAGGCCCGCTCTGTGGTGCCAGCCCAGCACACACCATCTGCAGCCCTGTCCTGGACACAAGAGCCTTTAACCAACACAGTGATGCCTGCACAGCCACAGACCCCAGAGGCTGGACCCCAGGCCCTAAAAGGCAGGCAATGCCACACTGCTCTCCTTGCTATGGCCAAAGTTTTGTAAACTCAATAGGGAGTTTGAAAATTCAGCCTCAGTTTAGCTACTCTGTTAAATATGGGCTTGAATCTATTAGAGGAGCAGACACAGCATTGTCATATATCCAAACTCAGTCCTAAACATTAAACCACTTACTGTGTTGGAGCATGTTTACACAAGCTGACTAGGAGGTAGAAGATAAATGTTAATGTCTTAGTGTTTACATGAGAGTAACCTCAGTTCCTTCATGTATGTAAAATAATTTGAAACTTACAATACTGAATAAAAATTAACACAAGTGTGGAGATTTTTTTAATTAAATATTTATATCAGAAGGTTATCCCATTTGATTAGAAGGACTTTAGAAGGTAGAATTGGCTGCATATCAAACAGCTACTCTCTCAAACTAAATTAATGAATAAAATATAAAGCCCTATATAGCCCTATGTCACATACATATGGTTCAATATGAAGCATAATGGGAATTGTTCAGTTCTTCAGTGCTAGAGAATATTTAAATATATAACTATTTTTAAAACATTGAAAATGAAGAGAAGTTTGACACTGCAGGAGATGGCTTGGCACAGCAATATTTTTGCAGCAGCATACCTCTTAAAATAGCAAGAGAAAGAGAAGAGTCTTCTAGGAAATATCAAAGATCCTCTTAGTAAAAGCAATTCAGAAGAAAAAAAAGGAACAAGGGAAAACAAAACTCACAACTTTCTTGTGACCACAAGCTTTTACTGACTGCTGACTTTGCACTTGCAAAGACATTTGTTTAGCAAAGTACAAAATTTATTCTGGCCTGTTCTGAACTGCCTGTGCCTTGTTTTATCAGCACTCAAATAGCATCTGATATTGCTGATCCCTTGGAAGATATTTGTTTCACACACCCAGTGATGTCTAGTAGGCTCCTTCTTCTCCTAGGAGAGACTGAGTATTCATTTGTTGCAGCGAATTCCCAAAAACACAGAGTGAACTGGAAATCATCCTAGCTCAACTCTATCTTCTCGGAATGACACGTACTGACTGGCTACAGTAGGATTAACTGAAAACACATAACCTCATTTTATGATAGGTTGTTCCTTGGAACAATTATCTAATGATTTTTATTCTCCTAAACTGATATCACATTCATTCCATCTCAGTGTGACATCTGAGCAATATAATGAGTCATGGAGGCTGAGGCACTGCATATACAAACTCACTTAGAGGATGGAGAAAGAGCCCATGAACAACAACAGAGAAGCATCTACGGACTTCAACGAACTTCAGGTCATGCCTTCAAAAGCATTGCCTTTTTGTCTTCTCCAATGACCAAAAAAATTAAAAAGCAATTAGCTGGATTTGCATCTAACTGATATTCACTTCTGGACACAGAATTAAGATCATTTGCTCTATTAAGAGTAAAATTTCCACTACTTTGGAAAATGTATTTCTTCACCAGTAAATGCATTCACAGTCAACTTCCCTTAACAATTAGTGGATCACATGAGTTGCAAATACTGCCATGGATGGATAGGCAGCCAGCTTGATCAACAGATCATTCTGAAATGTTTCTGTGTTGCATCTCTTCACTAATATCTTCACTAATATTCACTAACCTTTACCAATGTGGACACAAAGCTGTTGCTTCTAGTCCTAGATTAACCCCATGTATTGGCACAGAAGTACTACTAGGTTTACAATGCTCTCTCATAGGGTGTTATTCACCACCAGCCCAGGTGTGAGTTAGCCAGTCCACATCCAGGTTGTGATCAGAGGGCTGAAGTACCTCTCTTATAAAGACAGGCTGGGAGAGTTGGAGAAAAGAAGGCTTCAGGTAGAGCTTATAGCAGCCTTCCGGTACCTAAAGGGGGTACAAGAGAGCTGGAGAGGGACCTTTGACAAGGGCATGTAGCAAAAGGACAAACGGGATGGCTTTAAACTGAAAGAGGGGATTGGATTGGATTGGATTGGACTGGATTGGATTGGATTGGATTGGATTGGATTGGATTGGATTGGATCGGATCGGATTGGACTGGATAAAAGGAAGAAATTCTTTACTGCAAGAGAAGTGAGGCACTGGCACAGGTTGCCAAGAGAATTTGTGGATGCCCCATCCCTGGAAATGTTCAAGGCCAGGTTGGGGTGGGGGGTGAGCAACCTGGTCTAGTGGAAGATGTCCCTGCCCACTGCAGGGGGGTAAAACTAGATGATCTTTGAGGTCCCTTCCAACCCATACCATTCTAGGATTCTACGATTACCCTGCAGCTGGATTTCTGACTGCAACTGAAATATAATGGAAATGCCTTGGCTGAAGTTTGATATTGTTGTTCTCTTTCCCCTAAAGACCTACAACATCAAGGATTCATCAAAGCATGGAAATGTTTGTGTTATCCAGAACCAGCACAAACAATACATTTCTAAGTCCTCCTGTCAGAATACCAACATCAAACACTTGGCATGCTTGACACAACTATCTTTTGAAAGACACCGCAAAAAAATCAAATGTTTCCAGTGCCTCAGTTGGAAGCAGGACAACTCTTTAAACATGTTCGCTTAAGGACTATTCCCCAAACACAGAGGAGTAAAGTGATTTATTATTTGTTCACAAAAAGGGGTCAAATCTCTAAACATTAAGGTTGGTGCCATTTTGGTGTTCTCTGAAGAGTTGAAGGGCTTGGGCTTGCCTAGACAAAAGACTTCAACTGAGGTTGGTAATGGTATAAACATAGTTGTGCTTGCATACATATGCTTACACTTCTATAGCTGCTTTTGGCCAGGGAAGGAATTATACTGGTAAAAAAATTTTATTAATATACATTCATAGCTGTGTCCAAAGCAGCATTATGCCAGCATATATACACTGGAAAAATAATAACACTCTTAAGAGCTACATGATTATAAGTATCATCTGTCTTCTCAAATAGCTTTTTATCCTTCTTCTGAACACTTACTTAAGGGTGAAACCTGTAAAAGTGTATTGTACTCTATCTTTCCTACAGAAAACAACATAGTGTATGGTCCATTTAACATCTTGAAACAACATTAAGTGAACCAAGAAACCTGAAAGTTGGATTTGGCATGTGACATATTCGTAAATCAGCTTTCCATTACACCAAATCCTCCATTATTTTTAATAATGAAATTGGTGTTGCAGCCTCTACCTAAGTAAAATATTCACTTAACATCACCGAAATTTTCAAATGAGTATTCAAGGCAGGAGCTGGTCTGTTAGGCTCTGTATGCTGTGCTTAGAAGCTGAGGAAAGTCTCAGTCAAATGTAAGTCAGTAAGAGACTTCCCAGAGGACTTTGGAGGTTTTAGCACCTATTCTGCAGACCAGGTGCCATAAGGAGTACGCACCAAGGAGAATACCCAGGGGCAGAGCAGTCAGAAAGGTCCATCTCACTCTTGCTTGCTTGCTCCACGCTCAAAAGTAATTCTGCATATTAAGATGACTCCACAATTATTTTTTATTGTTTGTTAGGACTATATAAAATTGTATAAAAATCAAGTGTGCGCATATAATTTAAACCTTAAATTACCGTTTTGGAGGGTTATTTTCTAAGGGCTCTTGGCAAATTAGGAAATTCCTGCTGCAGCTGTGAGTACTTGTATTTAAACATCTAAAATTCCACAGCTATCAGCACATTAGCTTGAGCCTCGGTGACTCGTAAATCTTTCTCAGCATCTAATTTCATGAGGTCTAGTTCAAGCGTTAAATGGAAATTGCAGTTTGCAGAGACCATATTTGAGCGGCATTACTTAAAGAGAAGCAAATGGATTTTTATTTTAACAGTAGTCCACGTAGATACTAGCAAGTGTTCAGAAAATTAAAGATCTGGTTTGAGCCAGACAACAAGTCTTTAAATAAAATTTTAAAAAAGATACATTTTTTACCCTTAGTAACTACACGAAACGTCAGGAAGATCTGAAGATCTGAGGCAAGAACACATTGTCTCAAAATGCAGACTTGACAGCAGGCACAACTCTGACACAGCACCCACCTTGCCAATAGCTGGTGACAAGTAGATGCACCCACACCAAGAATGCTGTTTCGATTCCCACTTTTTCAGCCTCACTTTCAACACACCCTGCAGACAGTGGCAGGGCTATTTGCAGCATTTCGAAGCTATCAAGTGCTATCTAAGCCTGCATAAGAGCTTGTTAAACATCCATCCTGGACTGACCTATGATGCAGATAGGAAATGGTATACCTAGTTCAGAAACAAGAAAACTCTTTCTACAGTGTTCCTGATGGTTTTCATGTGTTTGCCACTCAGGCATCCATTCTCCCATTAAAAGTTATGGCCTTCTCGTGTCTCCTCAGAGACTCAATATTTTTCCGCATCACAAGATACTGTGTGGGTACTTTAACTCGGCTTAGTGTTGCCCCTCTTCTGGTGGTTAGAGGCCCATGATCTGAAACTTCCCAAACTTTAGAGAACCTAGACCAGGTCTTCTGCTTTCTATTCCATCATAGTTCTATGGAGTGCTTGTTACATCCCTGAAAGTATGGGGGTTTGATACCCTTTCTTAGGAACCAGGACAACTTTTGCCTAGAATGAGGCCCCAGCTTAGCCCAGCACTTTTCTCACAAAGCACCTTTAGCTATGATGCTGATCTCCCTCGCTGCCAAATATCCACACGAGCACAACACTCATCTAGGCAGGGAAGCCAGATTTGTGTTGCCCATAAACTGGGCACAGTGTCTTACCAATGATAACAAAGACACTTTTCACCACTTTCCTCTAGAATCCAATGATTATTCAACAGCTTCTGCACAGTGAAATAATCCATTGAGAAACCTCAAGAGAAACAAAGTCAGTCTGTCTATCAACAGCCTGATGGTTTGGATCCTCTCCTGACAGACTGGCAGGCACTTAGACATGCACTTTTTCTTCTGTAGAAGGTGTTCACCCAAAACTGAGGGGAGCTACAGACAGGAGGGTCTTCAGTGACCCACACAGAAAACACAGATCTCAGCAAAATCACCAGGGCCAAACCAGACACTGGAAAAATTTTCATCCATGGAATGTCTTAATCACTGTTCTGTCAAAGTTTCACCTCCTTCTCCCAGCTTTGCTCCAGGCAGGACAGAAACACATCCCGAGAGCATGCCCCAAGGGACAGGGACATCACGAGGAAGACTGAGAAAACGTGTGGAGCCTAGGAACCCTGAGAGGACTTACATACTGATCTGCTATCAGGATTTTTTAGGAAATCCATATTACTAACACCAGAAATGTAGACATCTAGAAATCTGCACTGATGGGAATTCCATTTCTTTGAAAGGTATGAAAAAAAGTCCAAGGATCTATGTTCTGGACTTAAGTACCTTAAGCTCCTTTGCAGACCTTGGCCTTTCCTTTTTATCTCTGACACTGATGTCATTCATGGCTTGTGCGTTTTTACATGACAAGTGAAATAATAGTCTGCTACGTTCAGTCAATAAAAATCCAAATAGAGCTGCAAAAAGCAAAAGCCTCTTTTTTTTAAACTCTGAACAGGAATTCTCTGTTTTTTAATGGACTACTTGCAGTGTAGGGAATTGCTTTTGGGCAGGTAGAAATGGGCTCCAGAACTCCTGAATATAGTTAAAGTAAATTGTTTCCAGACAATCACTACTTCAGGATTACTAACACAGGTGATGTAGTGCAAGTAGGCAGCCTGCAGAGATACCAGTCCTCCACGTCTGCTTCCTGAGTCAGCTCTGGAGCTTTTATTGCCTGTGTGACTGTTTTTTCCAGTCAGTTTCCAGGCAGATTCTGCTGTCAGCACATTATGTTTTTCAGAATCACCAGTATAAAGTGAGAAATGTGACACAGGCTGTGTAACTGCAAAATGGTGGCCTCCCAATGTCTTCATTTTCACCAGTAACTTACGTACCTGGTCAGGACCAGCCACATATACTATAGCACTGACAGTGCAGAAAAGTCCAGCACATCAGTTACTTCAGAAGGCTGTGACTATTCTATCACTCTTATAAACTAAAGATTTGTACGGCATGTCTACCAAGCAAGGTTCTTCATGGAAGTGCCAGCAAAGGTTTTGGCAGTTGTAGTGTTGGTTTGTCATCTGTTAACACAGTGGGCAGAGCACTCAAGCAGCCTGTGAAACTCCTATATCCAATTGTTTTCTTAGCCCAAGGAATATTAAAGACACATGTCCTAGGAATGGGATCTAAACGCAGAACTGTTGGAGGATGACTTCATGCACCCTTCTAGACAGCCAGCCTTCCCCTGGAGTTATAAAAAATTCACTAGGCCAAGAGATTACCCTTCTTTTTTTCAGTTTGAGGTATTCCTTTATGAAAGCAGACTTGTGTTCCAGTGCTTGCTGTAAGCCCTGTTTAAATACCTTGTCCAAGTACTACGGATACAGTAGAAATAGGATGCACAGCTCCTAAATGCGGTAAAATTAGAAGAGCATATTTGCATCTTGCAGGGAAAGGACCCAACCATTGAATTAGTGTGTTGATTTCATTCTTATTCACTTTTTCTTAGGTGTGATAAAAACTTACTACAATACCATTGATAGACATTCTTTTCTTCTGTCTTTAGAGAGCCACTTTCATATTTCACTTCACTTCTGATTTGCCCACGCCATCGGTAACATAAGAACACATTCCACAGTGGGCACCAATTGTTTTGTAAAACTAGCTAAAAATAACAAAACCAACAACATCAAAAGCACAACTCTGATGTTATTGGGCTTCCATCTTCTTTCTGGCAAAAAAATTCTGAGTCTGAAGAAGTTCAGTATTAAGCAATAATTTTAATATTCAGCTTACACCGAGTTCATTCTGCTTACTCATACCCCTTGGGCTATCACTCCCCTGGTTGTTTTCATCTTTAAATAAATACTTTTAGCAGGTTTTCTTACTCATAATTTGGCCAAAGGGTTTGTTTTTTTTAATTTCGTTAAAGTAATCCATTGACTTCTCATTCAACATTGTTACTCTTCAAATTCAACACATATTTCTTTCTTGTAACTAAATTATTTAATACTTATCTGAATTTTACATATGAAGAATGAAAACCCTTGATTCTGGGACTATTAAATGTTAAAAGCTGATTTTTTACTTCTTGATTTCTGTCAAAATTTCTTTATTGACACTAAGATTTCAAAATATCATTATCCAGCTGTATATCTCAGTTCAAAGAAAATCCAGTGGGGAACATAATTTAACCTTTTTCCAGATTTAATAGTATTTATTCATCCTGAAAGTACTTCAGTGATGTGACTACTATACTCATCTGGACTTTTCCCAAATATATAAAAACGTGCTTCTAGACAGTACATCCTTCCTCTTAGACTTGCCACTTTTTGAGGTACCTTTTTATCTTCTTTTTTTTTTTTTTCCAAGATAATTTAGAAAACTAAAATGTTCTCAGCAAGTAGTACTCAGCTGAAGCTAGGCAAGATGTCTTCTCCATCTTCCATAGATTTTGGCAAAGGCTCTGACTTCAGTGTTCTTTAGTTTCCATTAACATAATAAATAATGGCTTTTAGCAAAGCTGGGCCTAGCACCAATTCTTGCAATACTCCTTATGTTCATCTTCCCTTCCAAACTGGAGCATTGCCATTATCATTAACCTTGATTTATGGTCCCCTGTCTGCTTGCCAGCCTACTTGAAAGTGTAGTTATCCTACTCCTTTTTAATTCATTTCTGAAATGAAACTCCATGCCATGCTATTATAAAGTCCAGATTCAGCAAATATCCTGAATTCCTATTGTGTATTAATCCTGCCAATCCATTTTACCAGAGATGTCACTTTGAGGGAACACAAGCCCAAGGAGTGTTAAGAACCAGCATTCCCAGCACAGCAAGAACAGGGGAAATAGGCCCGACAGGTTGAAGAGATGACTGTAGATTTCAGGAATAGTCATATTCCTTTTCAGTCCAGCAGTACAGACCTTCTATTTTATCATTATGCCAAGAAGCCGGCGTGAAATTGTCTTTATTCATTTTCCTCAAGAATTCATAAGCCTGGGCTCCATTCATCTACATTATTAGAAACATAGTTCATTTCTGTTGGTATTTGTCTTCTAAATACCTTCAGGAAAGTTGGCATTCTGAGTGGGAATTAGTCTAGTATGATCATCCTTGATATATTCAATGCAGTTCCGTTGTACCCTAAGGACTACATCCTCCTCTTTTTCAAAAGTTTCTTTTAAAATAGTGTTTGCTCTCAGAAGGCTCACTCTGTAATCATCAGTCAGAGAGGTAGTTAAGCTTCTCCACTGCTGATAATTCACCTCTGCTTAATTTCTTTCCACCTTTCTCTTTACTGTTAAGAGGCAATTGAAAATCTGATTCATGTATGCAGGAACTCTGAATCTGGATAAGTAAAAGCCTCCTCTGCAGTGGGGCAAACAACCCATTACCCCACAGAAGAGCATCTGAAGAGCAATGAAGTGGTAGAAATTATTATTTCCATCAAATGCAATTAGAAATCTCTCATAATTTCTTAAAGACAATAAGGAATATAGGTAAAAGTAACACTGACTTATCTAGCAAACATTCTATTTAATATTATTCTTCATTCTTTCTTTCCTCTGAGTTCCTCTGAGCATCATTGCACACTGGAGAATAAGCACACTGACAGTCTTTTAGGTGGTGTAAAATACAGTAATCAGCTTCTTCAGGAAGGAAAATAATTATCAGCAAAGGCTGGTGCTGGAGCGTTCTTTCATTTTCTGTCTCTGATTCTGCAGAATAAACCCACAGCAGTGGCAAGAGGCAAAGAAGAGCAACTGTCTCGGTTGCTAACCCCTAGTTGTCATCTCACTCCAGGGCATCTCGACCACAAAATTTCATCAGACACATTTTGATTCAATAAACTGATACTTCTGCTGTGATCTTATAGCTGGTGCTTACAGCTGTCTCTGTACAATACGATAACAGGAGTAATATAGGAGCCTCGGGCAGGCAAAATAAATTCTTATAAAGCAACCAAAATTGTTACTCAAGGACATAAGGTAGAGAGGGAAAAGGTACATGAGAGAAGAAATCATTAGGAATTCCTGAGAGGGTTGGGGATTAGATAAAGTTGGTGGAAGAAAAAACTTTATATACGGCTCCTTTAGGCCTGGAGCAATGAGAGTTGGAAGGGTACCTTCGTTTATCATGATTTACAAAGAGGAAGTTGTGGTAGCTATGACAGCTGGGTTAAAGTATGGGCATTTCAAGACATTTAATTCTCTTTGTTCCAACTCTTTTCTTTTTTTATTTTGATCCCTGACATTTCATTCCATTCTCCATTTCCTTGCTCACCACAGATTCAATATAAACTCTGGAAGAAATTAGTGGGTCTACTTTTCTAAAGCAACTGTGTTCTTTCTTCTTCCTTTTAATCCCTTTAACAGCTGCTTTCCAGCAACTGAGAAGGAATTTAGGTCTGCTAGATGTTAAGTATTGAGCTGCTCCCTTACTCCCTCCTCCGTGTGTACACTCTGATCCCGCTCTCCCTTATCATAAAAACATCACAATAGCTACACAACATGGGTAGCATTACAGTAAAAACATTTCTACACACAGAGGTCCTTGTCCAGTTATTGCTCAATACTCTCTCAGGGAAAGTTGACTTCAGCAGGACTTGGTCCTTAGAACAACTGAGCAGAGATTTCAGGCCATGAACTGCAGAGCACAGGAACTCCCACAGAAATTTTATGTAGCAGATCAAGGTAGTGAAGCTCTGCCAACACACTGTTGTGGGAATACTGACACCACAACTGAAAAGCATTGACTTCTGCCTCCGCTTAGGATATACTGCGAGATCACAATCTACATTTATACATCAGCTAAAAGCTGCAAAGCCTTTTATGACATTTCAAGTTTGATAAAAACATGTTTGTTACTGTTTTATTACTTGTAGCATGATCTAATGTATAGACCTAATAGAAGATTTAAGATATCTTATAGGTGGAGTTGGTAGCACTGCCTACTGTTAAACATTACTGACACTTCCACTTACAAGACTCTCCATTTAACAGCTTATAGCTTTGCCAGATCTGAATGGTTTGGGCTGCAATTTTACATGTTGCTCACAAAATTTTGCCTTAGGCTGAATTTTACTAGCAAGTATCAGCCAAAGTTGTGCAACTGTTCAGCTTTCTTCAAGAAAAAAACCAACAGGAGAACTGAACATTTTTTGCAATGTTAAAAGTACAGAGACATTTTCTTGGAGAAGCTGGAAGCCTATGCTACAACACATACTGGAAATATAGTGAAAATTATGCTTTTTTACATGAAACATGCTTTCACTGCTTTCTACTAAATCTAGACAAAGTTTTATGAGATAAACTCCTATGAAATCATAGATAAAATGAGCTCAGAAGAAACAGTCTCTGTTTTAAAAGCTAAACAGTACCAATTCTGTCCTCACTGAATAGTTTTAAGCTTCTCATGTCTCCTGTAGTGCTGGTCTTTCAAAATGAGAATTAGGGCATCTGTCTCTTCCAAATTCCCACCTCTCTGAGACACAGACATTTTGGTACAGAAACCAGGCAATAAAAATGCAGCTGAAACATGAACTTAGATGTGAGAAAGTAGAGAGGAAAGGTGGTCTATCGAGAATTGAATAGAGGACAAAGACAGACCAGTGAAGGGAATGACACTGAAAATGAGTGAACAAAGATTTAAACCTTTGCTGGAGGATGGGAACTGGGCCTGGATTAATTACTTGGAATAAGAAGCCCAGGAGAATCAATGCAGTCATAGGAACATGTTGGAGAAGGTGAGACATGAAGTGACAAGTTAAGAGTCATAACATACTTTTTTTAGCTTGTAATGTATACCCAGCCTCCTAAGCCTCATCCTTTGCTGTTGCCAGATAGTAGCTGTGAAACCCATTGGTGATCTATGTGCATTTCTCTTCTTCACAGCTGGTCTCTATAAATTATGTCAATTTATTTCTGCTATAAATTATTTAACTGCCTCACAGCACCCCGCTGTGTTCAGCAATGACATATGATGAAATACCTCTATTTCTTTTACATAAAAATAGGAAACCAGGCCTAGTCAGAAATGGGCACTGTAGTTAAGATGGCACTGCCCTCTATACCCAAATGTTGATTATTTTTCCTCTGGTGTATTTAATGTCCCGATGACTACATCATCACCAGATGAAGTGCCTAAAAATGTCTCTTCCATATCAGTTTGAATTCTGGTGACTTTTTGCTGCAAAATGCTCAGATGTGACTGAAATAGACAAAGAGCTTCTAACTCATAATTAGAGTAATTTCCAGCTAGAACATGTCCCAGAACACAAGGAGGAATGAAAGAATTTGAATAGCCCAAAAATCAGTATTCAGTAGAAAAATAATAAATAGACCTTTGGTAATTCATTGGTACTAGGATGATGCAGTGGGCTTATGGAGAATGCTTCATGATACCCATGGAATGAAAATGCTTGGGTTCAAAGAATTATTTCCTAAGATTTCAGAGCCTGATTTTGGTCTCTAAATTTGTCTGTGAGGTCTTAAAAGATAGTTCATGTGCCAACACAGATAATTCCCTAAAATATGAAATGCTCCCTGTGTATTATTTTTTTTATCACGTCAGATTTCATTATCTTTCTTCTGGGTATAAGAAATGTTATTCTGGGTACCAGAATTTAAAATGCCCACAGTTCCGTTCAGTGTTCTGTTCTTTATTTTTGAAGCCCAAGTAGAAAATTACAAACCATTCTGGATGCTTTTTCTGAATTTTGTATACTAAACCAAAAAAAACCAGAGATTTCCTTGTGGTTGGAAAAACCTAAGGTGCTATTTCACCTACAGTTGAGGTTAGAAAGAGTCAGTCACTGTTTTTTCCACTATTTGGCTTGGCCTCTGACTTTGTGCAGTCTTATTTTGTGTCATACCAGCACCAGCAAAGCTTTCCTTTTCATTTAGCATCATCAAAAACTCAGTTCCACATTCTGTTCAAAGAATTTTCAGTGTGAATTTTAGCTGTCCTAGAACAGAACAAAACTCAAGACTCCCTCTTCCACACTAGCCACAAGTTTGCATACCCCTTCTTGGCTTTGTTCCCTTTTGGACCTTGAATTCCTTTTGGCAGAGTGGAGAGTTCTCCACAGCACAGACCAGGAGGCCAGAGCACTGATGTGAACAGCATGGGTGAATGCCCCTCAGTCAGTGCCTATCTGGACCAGCTCTTTCCCTGGTAAGTGCTTAAATCTTAAGACTCATATAAAACAAAGGAACCACTTTTGTCTTTAGGAGTCCTATTTTTAAAGAAAAGCACAAGCATTACTCTTTCAAAAAAACAGATGTAAATCTCCAGCCACAGAAGACCCTCTGAGTTCTAAAAATGTATGGATACACCATTCTATAGGCTTGAATCCAGAGTCTATGCTCTGGAGAGGGATAGTATTCATAACACATAAAAACTCCATTCTTAGTATTTCCTGTTGGTTAACATTAATCTTTTCCTTGCTTAATACATGTGTTATGTATTTTCCAAGATGTCTAATTTTCCCCTTGCTCTTCAAAGGGAGCCTGTGTACTTCATGCAAACTTATTATTTGCACTCCAAGGGTCAATGAATCAAAAATGCTGGTGAATCAAAGTTCTCTTAGGAAACCAAGTTAGAGACCTATGGGCTAGATTCATATCATTAAATTTCTTCTCTCTTTATGTAACAAAATTTGGTATCTCAGTTCATTGGCCTATTCAAAACACCCAGAGCCCATAGACTTACCCTCAAAGTAGAAAAACAATTTACAGTGTGACAAGCAGAATGTTTACAAAACACAGTACAGAATCTGAACACCAACTCTTTTGGACACAGAAATAGGTGCATAAAGGCCCTCTGTAACGGAGTAACAGAAAAACACTGGCTGGAGCATTGCACTTTGCAATTCCGATTAAATAATTTTTCATCCAGCCACTGAAGCCACACAGCATATTCTGCTGAAATCCGTGCAACTGATTTGCTAATACAAGCGGATGAACTACCTCAATCTATAATCACTTCTCCTTAGTGTGAATGGGATTACAAAGACAAACATTATCACACACATCAACATTTTCCAATTATTGTCCTAAATGTTACAAGTCTCTTACCACAAAAAATGAAATTTCTATTTAAGATTCCCTCAGCTACATCAGTTGTCACAGAATGATGAAAAAATACAACGCAAAGCTTAAATTCCCTAAGTCACATGGGGATGTTTTGGTGGTAATCACTGATTATTTGCCCTGTTCCTACCCTATTTCTTTATAAGATGTTACTGGTTACTCAAATTATAGCATACTTTGTTAAAAGAACCTTTTCTGTTCTTTCTGTACCTTCTAAAGTCCATCACTGACGTGTTGGCTATGAGGAAACTCTAAGAGAATTGGGATTATTCAGCCCGGAAAGAGAAGGCTTTGGAGCGACCTAATTGCAGCCTTCTGGTACTTGAAGGGAACCTACAAGAATGGTTGAGAGAGACTATTTAAAAGAGCGTGCACAGGACAAGGCAGAAAAGCTTTAAGCTGAAGGAGAGTAGGTTTAGATTAGGTGTCTGGAAGAAATTCTTTACTGTGAGGGTGGTGAGACGTTGGAACAGGTTGTGCAGAGAAGTTGTGGATGCCCCATCCCTGGAAGTGTTCAGGTTAGATGGAGCTTTGAGCAACCTGGTGTAGCGAAAGGAATCCCTGCCTGTGGCAGGATGATTTAAACAAGATGATCTTGATGGTGCCTTCCAAGTCAATCCATTCTATGATCCATTCTATTATCTGGCTTTTTGTTCAAAAAAACCCAACAGATTACCCACGCCCCACAAAACCCATTTGGTTTTTAACCCATTCTTTAATCTCATAAAATCAAGAAAGTTACATGTTCCAAAGTATGACATCTTAATCATATGGATCAAGACAGAAAAGGAGGCTGAGATGTTTCAGAAGTCTTCGTATTTTCTGGCTGTCATCAGCTTCAGCCTACTACATTGTTTGTTGCTCTGGGTTGTCTTCAAATTTCTATGTGTCTCTACTTCAAAACTTCAGTAATAACACTACTCAGAAATGTTTCATGAATATATACCTAATATATAATTAAAACACTCATATGTCATGCTAATAGACGTCATTAATAAGTATCCAGGCAAAAAATTAGAATTGCGTCATCACAAATTTGAACTATACAAGTTCAAAATAATTGCCCTTTTACACAATTGAGAATCATAGGAAAAAATAAGATTCCTAATTTAGCAATATCTTTAAAATGGCAAAACAACAGCTATTTCACTCCAACACTTTGAAAGGCAAATAACACCACTTTGATATTGAATATAGCGAGTGTTTATGTAAAATTATGAAAACAACAAATTCTGTCAGATTCTCTTACATCATTTTCTTCTTTCTGGGCTTGTATTGTTTATACACCCTTTGGTTTTTCTCTCCCTGACTCAGACATGCATCATCGTTATTTCTGGGAAAATATTATTGACATTTTGTCCTTGGGTGTCTGTCACTGATGGGGAGGCAGGGCGAGACTATCTAATGCATGGAATGTAGGTCATGAAAAGCTGAGGGCACTCAAGATGTTTTTGAACCAGAAAATAGGTTTTACTGGAATAGGAAAATAAGAAATTAAATGGCTTCATGCGATTTAATTTTAGATGCTTCACTGAAACACCACAGCTGCTCCACTAGTAGTACTTTTTCTGGAGACAATGAGCTGAATATTCTTACAATGGCTTAGTGTTGGTAGGCAAACTGGGAAAAATTCAGCAATTAAATAGAATTTCTTTTTTTCCTCTGCAGAAATACTGGGGGCTCAACTCTCCACTAATTCAACTTGCGCACGCATGAAAGCTGCTAGGTACATGCTAAAGCTTAGACACTACCTCACCACCTCCAACCCCATCCAAGGCAATCTGTAAAGAGCACTTCACATTACTGACAAAGGAATTTGGGACAGTTGGAAAGTGTTTCACAAATTTTTTCCATTCCAGTTCTTCTTTCTGGGCGGTCCTTACCAGAGCCTGCTCTGGGTTTTGGCTCTTCTCTACCCAATGCTGGCCAGACTAATTTCAGTTATATAATATTTGCCAGACACTTCTCTGCTCTTCAGACTGTTTCTTTTCACCACATTACCCCAGATTTCCAATCTGCCTAATAGCATTTTCTCCCTTTCCTACTTTATCAAATTCTCTCCTTGACTGCCATTATCTCTGTGGGAATCTCTACATAATATTTAAAATTATTTCATATCCCTAACTCCTAATAATAATGCTGCGCTCTCCCTGGCCACACTTGAATGGATACCCAACAACAGACAAAGGGAGACATTCATATCTCAGCCATTGGCATCTTCCTTAGGAAGCTCTCATTTCCCATAGAGTCAGTGGAGAATGCTGCTTTTTTATTACTTTGGTACAGGTACTAGGTGTAAGGAATATCCTTAATTATGTCACACATAATGTCTTATGGAGGCTTTAGAAGCATTCATATAGGAAACATAATTTTCTTCTGAAAAACAGAAACCTTTCTTTTGTGGTTCTGTATTCCGTCTAAATTTTTGAGGAACTAAAAGAAGTGATGACTTAAAAGGTCCAAGTACACTTCTGTTGATCCTTGTTATTGGTCCTTTTGATGTTCTGCTCCCCTCCCTCTGCCCTTATCAAGTGCTGTGGGAAGAGCATCCCTTTGGCTTCCAGCTCAGGTGCTGCTTATAGCCTAGGCACAAACCTGAACCCACATCTCACTCATGCCCTGAAGTTGGGCTTCTAATGTCGAATTCCTAATGGTAGCCAGGTGGTTACTGAGGATTTTGAAGACTACTGACCCTAGTGATTTCCAAACCAATGTTTATGTAAATGGGAGGCACAGGATGTTTAATGTCTGTCTGCTACACTTCAAGTGCAGTCACCAGAAACCACTCAATCCTCTCTCATTATTTAATAGCTCTTTGAGAATAAGAGGGTGATTCCCTTTTCAACAGTTGTGGCCCAGAAAACACTAGATTACATGACTTCAGTCACCTATTGACAGCTTACAAAAGAGTAAGTTTAAAAAGTCTTTGGGCAGTTGGAAATTTCTGATTGCAGAAGCCCAATCTTAAGTGCAACACCATAAAGCACTACTAGGGAATAAAAGGCATTCTTTCAGAGTTACAGACAAATGAACACTGCAGGTAATTTCTCAGTAAAAATGAGTACTAGGAATTCTCAAGTTTGTCTGCAAATGTAATAATGTCCAGGAGAGGAAGCAATGTTGTAGACAAATGATGCAGAAGGATCTCTGCACTGGCAATGACCAAAAAGATACCATTCAGTCTGCTGAAAATAAGTGATGTTACTCCATCTGATTTTTAACAATAAGGGGAAAGAATTAAGAAGAATAAATTTTAAAGTGCCAATTCAGATATACATTTGTTGTAGTAGATCTAATTAGCCCTTACAAAGACTCAAAGGGAATTGCTGCAAAGGACAGATCAGGTTAAAATGTTATTAAAAAGGAGAAAACAAATTTGCATATAAAAATCACACCCAAAAATAGCATATCCAAGGCTTATATATTTTGGATTTTCCTATAATGTCTAAACCATAAGACAAGAAAATGTACTAAACTGTGATTCAGACTGAGAGAAAAAAATTTGGAAGGATACACTGGTTGAATGTAATAGAACTCTAGATATGAGTGAGGCTGTCAGGATAAGTTTTCCTGGGTAATTAATTCACAGAGAAGAAAAGTTCAGAGGTAAAGCAACTAGGAATGACTGCACCAAACTGGAGAGACAAGTTAAATCAGATGTTTCAATGACATGGTTGTATTTCATTTGCACTTTATCTCTTGGCTTACTATCAATAAAGAGTCTAGTAAACGAAACAATTAAGGCCGATACAGAATGCAAAATAAACCTTGATTAAAAAAACAACTTTAAATCCAATTCAGCTAAGGTACAATACTTAAAAGTATCAGATTGTTAACTTCAATCCCAGTTGTTCAGTTAGAGCCTGGACTACAACCCTTGAAAATTAACAGACTCCCATAGGAATGCAGAATTTCAAAATATAGTGTTCTTGCATGTCTTTTTCCATTCAGTCTACCTGATATAAAACTAGTAGAATAAAGTCAGATTACAAAAGAGTTCGGATTTTAAAAATCTGGATATGTTATTAAACGCAGGCAATAAGCAGTAGCAAGCACATAGGGAAAATTCTATACTTCAAGCCATGATTTTTCTTTTCAATACCATTTTTGCAGCTCTGCTCTTTATACAGACTGAGACTCCTCAAGTTCAGTCTGTCCCTTCTCTAATTTTCTGATGACACAGTCTGCAAACAGGCTAAGTACCAAAGCCCTCAAATATACATACCAGTCCTTCAAATCCTTTGAAAACCAAGTCTCTTTTAGCTTTTCCTTTGACAGGAGGTAGTGGGACACCAGCTGTTTAGACCTGAAGGGCCTTTTGAAGCACAGCCCATGAGTATAG
This sequence comes from Chiroxiphia lanceolata, assembly GCF_009829145.1. Classification (NCBI taxonomy): domain Eukaryota; kingdom Metazoa; phylum Chordata; class Aves; order Passeriformes; family Pipridae; genus Chiroxiphia; species Chiroxiphia lanceolata. The sequence goes on from NC_045640.1 coordinate 11,552,777, forward strand.
CAAACATTCAAATGAGTCCATAGCACATACAGACCACCTGAAAATTAGGGGTAAGTTAAATCTGTGACACCTATAGTGGTATTTGTATTATACAGGCAATATTAGCAATTGCCAGCATCTTGGTTTAAAAAAATCAATCAATCATCTCTCTGACTTGGCTCACTATCAGGTGACCTAGTTAAAGAAAATGAGGGCCTGAAAGACTGACAAGTTCTCAAAGGGATATGAGGTTTACAATTAAAATCATTTTATGCCAGATTTTGCCACACAGTAGGTAACTTGTACATCTGCTAATGGTATACGCCATTCCTTGACTGCACTCTATAGTAAACTCTCCTCTGACAAAAAAAATAACAGATTTTTAAAGCTTTATCTCTAGAAACTTTTCCCTTTCCAAAGGCTTAATTTCTGAAGGAAAAAGAAATCTGCTTTCCTTTGGAGAGGAAGGTGGGGGGGTGGCAGTATATGTCAGTCTAGAAAAGGCAGGTAAAGAAAGGTCTCGCCTGGTCAGTATTGCAGTTCCTCTCCATTTTTACATTTCCTCCATAATAAGGCTTAAAGCTACAGAGTAGATTTCTCCCTGGCTGCCTGCTCTATCTGTATTATGGAATGAATACAATCACTAGAGCAGAAAGATTGGCCATGGCTCTCATGCTGATACTAATGAGGTTCCTGGTATAATTTCCATACCCCCTCTAAGCTGATGCTATAAATAACAACCAATGCAACCTTACATGGCTAAGTTTTGATAAAGGTTCTGATGGTGCCAAAATATCCTATTTCTCTGCCTGCCAGCTGCTTTCAATAAAGTGACTTCCATCTTATAGAACTGTTTGCATTACACTCCTCCCTCTGAGCTGCTTACAGTTGGGTCAGATTTTTTCCCCTGTCTTGCCCTTTTACCTCTGTATAAGAAGTAGGATCATTATTCTCTGGAGCCACCCACAAAGAAGAAAGGATGTGTATATACCACCTCTTTCTGAAAGTGTTTCACATTGATTTAAGACTTTGTTCCATTCAGGGCTCACTTCCACTGTTCTTGGAGAAAGATCTCTAAAAATGGCCAATAACTAAGCACAAATTAAAAAAAAAAATCATGTGGATGGAAAAAAAGGTCTAAAGCTGACAATAACACAGGGACTTTTTGTCCAGGTGACCTGCTCTGCAGTACTTGCTCCCAGAGATGAGTTCAGAACTCTGTACTAGGCCCCAAGCACCCAAGGAGCATCCCATTTAAAACTATCTTTGGATAACATTCACTAAGACCCAAGGACCAAGCCTAGCTCACTCTGTCAACTAAGCTAAGGTTGTGCGTCTTACTACGCCCTTGTTCAGAAACTCTTAAACCCCTTTTTCACATAAGAATAGTTTTTGCCATATTCTCTGACAGAGGTTTAGTTAAGCCAATTTATTAGGGGGTGAGAGATGTTAGTTTGAATTCCCTTAACCAATGAATGCAATCAAAGCCTGATTCCACATTTCTTGGGCAAGTGTCATAGTCACAAGTATGCTGTATTGAAAGGGTATATTGGCTCCTAAACAGGTTTTTGTTGTTTGGGTCTTTTTTAAAGAGGAAAATACAACAAGAAGTCAGAAAATACCCTAGCACAGCACTTTTTCAAGAACAGCTGCAAGAGCAAGCTTGGAGCAGTGACTCTGACATCCTACATAGATTTTGATGTATTGTATACTAAGTCTCATCACAATTGCATTGACATAGGATAGACAGCTGTAGGTTGTACATCTTTGGAATTTAGATGTTTCTCAGCATTGATGGCACTTGAGGAGAGACATTTCAACATTGCAATACTGGACCTCAGTACTTAATCTCAGTTAAAACTTACTTGAGATATCTTCTCAGACCCCAGTTCTCGTAACATAATCCAATGAGATTTTTGATTTTCCCCTTGGGGCAGGAATAACACAGCATTCACAGACCACTGAGTAAGAAATACCAGTTTTTCCTATTCTTATTTCCAGTGCAATTAGCTAACGTATTTCTTGTAATTCATGAAAGGGATCTGTTGAGAGCTTAAAGGTCAACTAGTCTGAATGGAACTAAATCCTTCTCCTGTGTGGAAAGGAAGAACTAGAAGATATGGAAAAACACAACCAACAAAAAAACCCCTTTCCACAGCATTCATGTTCCAGTATGTACAGAATTGAAGAAATTGCTGTCCCTTCTTGCTCTTAACAAGTAAGCACATGGCTGAGTGCAGCACATCTGCTGTATGGGGCAGACTGACAGATACTGCTCAGAGCCCACACTGCCATAAGGCCTTCAACAGAAGATCAAGGAAGCTGAGATGGAGATGAGGGTTTCCAGGTAAGGTGTAGGACTGATCCAAGAACTGCTCAGTTCATGACTACCTACGTTCATTGACTTCTGTTTCTGTGGCTCCACTGTTACACTCTGGCCAATTTTACAGATGAAGTCTTTTACTATTGATGAGGGAGAAGTAGGCAAAAAAATGTATTCCCACACTTTTGCTTGTGTGTTAAGCCGTATGCCAGACACGCAAAAAATCTCAGACTAAATTCTCGAAGCTTTGTGGAAATCTATTAAATCACTATCTCAGGCTAAGTCAGGGTGAGTGTGTGAGTCAACGCACTTATTTAGAGTTCAGTAGGAGCTGGGGTACAGGCTGCACACACACAGAGTAAGGTCAGTTGCTTTCCTGAAGCAGTTCCAGTCTGCAGTAGGAAAGAAGACCCAAGTCACTGTGGTACATGCAGCAGTCAGATGCCTAGTTTTCAAAAAGTGATTTGAATTCATTTATGCCCCAGAAAGGAAAATCCTAATAATAGTCTTATCAGTACTGTGACAACTTTATTTGGAACTGGAAAGTAGGGGTGTAAAGGTTCTTTTCTGAGATCTGCGAACTCTTCACTAAAGGATAGAATTTTATTACACACTATTGAGGATCAGATTAAAGCTATTCTGTTGGAGCCTTCTTAAACTTCCATTATTGGCCATACGACCTTCTGTATCACCATAAATGGATTTAGAAAAGGAACTGGAAAAAGATCTGACCTAATTGCAGAAGTAAGTACAGACTTAAGATTCAAGGCTATGATGTTATGGGTTACTTTTTCAGTTTTCAGTCAAAGATTTTAAAAAGCATTCTTATAATGGACCACCTCTAATTTGGAGATTATCCAAGAGGAACAAAATATCTGCTGTAAAGAAACAGTTGCCACAATTTTTGGAGTTAAAAAGATATATCTATTTCATATTCAATTCCTGTTTGAACAACAGGATATTATTGCAAGACAGGTCATGAGAATAATTTCATTGTGTATCAAAAAATGCATCTCCACACTATGAGGCTAGGAGCAATCACTAAAGTTGAATGTTTCTATCAATACTTCCAGCTCTATAACAAACTTTATGAAACTGGCTTTGGTGTTGATTCAAATTTTAACCTGCTGCAGCATTAGTATTGAAAATATAATTTTGTTAGTTCTGTGTTTATACACTGGAGGTTGACTGACATGCTCTCACAGTATTAGAGGCTGGGACCAGATTTTTCTCTTGCATCTTATTCTAATTATATGTTGGATCTGGTATTTTGAATAAGAGGTTATTATTTTGATTCTTGAGATACCCCTTCACTAACCCAAGAAAAAATTAACATGACATCCAGGCTGTTTCTATGGAACTGTGTGCTCTGTTACTCTTTCAAGTAATCACAGGTGCTTGTGACTTCATATTTCTCACTTTGACAGCAGCATTGGCTATCTATAGTCTAAAAAACCTTCATCATTTAGGAAATGCTAGTGCAAAATACTGTTGCCCATCTCTTCAGTGAAAACTTGGGTACAACTCTGACTAGGATAGGACAGGACAGGACAGGACAGGACAGGATAGGACAGGACAGGACAGGACAGGACAGGACAGGACAGGACAGGATAGGATAGAATAGGATAGGATAGGATAGGATAGGATAGGATAGGATAGGATAGGATAGGACAGGACAGGACAGAACAGGACAGGACAGGTTGGACCAGGCCAGAACTAGACTGTCGTCCATTTGGTTTGATGTATCTGCAATTTACTTCTTGTAATGTTTAAAAGGGATCTGAATACTTTTAGCTTTGTTTCTTCGGAAGGAGTCAACTTAGTAATTTATACAGATCCTAAAACTGGCTGTATATTTTCCAGGTGGCCACTTGGCTCAAATCCAGGTCACTCCTTCGCATAAAATTATAGCTGTTTCATGATGAATGCAAAAGGGCTTTGTTGCTCTTAGTCCAATTCTCAACAGCTTGCAAATAATCACAAAGACTAGGACCTTATCTGTACTTGCAACAAATATGGAAGTGAGACTGGTGTCTGGATTTACTCTTTGCCTTTTTCATATTGCTTCTCAGTGTCACCACTGAAAATAAAATCAGCATTTATCAGATAATGGCATTTTTTTACTAAAAATGAAAGTTTATTTTTTGGAAAATACTGTTTTCTATCCTATAAAGAAGTTTTTTTGTTTACCTTTATTTCATTATAAGCAAATAAATAAATCTTGCCTCACGAAATCCCTCTCCTCTGATTTACAATATTTAATGTAGGTAATAACAATGTAGCTACTCTTGTTAAAAAGTTAGAATTTCTCAGATTTTTCTGTTCATAAATCCTGCCTTTCTTTGCCTGACATTTACCCAAGCTTGTCTGCTGCAACTATTTGGCAAAAAGCAATGGGTAGGAGTGGAAAGATAGGATAACAAAGCTAGAGATTATTTAATTTGACAACTTGATCTAACTGGTGAAGCATAAAACATACATCATTGGTATGATCGCTAATGGGCCTTCTAAACACTTTACTAGCAGAAAGGCTAGATGCTTTCTTGCATCTTGAGGAATAAAAGAAAACTGCATAAATCTTGTCTTCTGTTTTCCTCCTCAATACTGGCTTGCTCAGAAGTCTTGCCAGTATCAAAATAGCTGCCTGATGAGTTTATACTGTATAATGTGCACAAATTACTTGCCTTATATTAAAATCACCTGCTGCTATATTATTCCATGCATAAAAATAGAGAATGTCAGCCAGTCTACGCATATTCTGCTTTCTAACAGATTTATGAGGAGGCTGACAGGTGACTTGTAGTTAGCCACTTCTAGCACACCTTAAAAGCTGGTTTTCATAGCTCGAACACTCCAACAGCCCTCAGAGGTTTCAGATATTCCAGAATCAAAACACTGTTAATGTGAAAAGATGTTTATGCAGATTTTTCCTGTCCCTGGCTGTTGTAATGTGAAGTTACTTTGTAGCTGGCTGACAATGGAAGCTGTTTTCTGAAAGGACAACCTTGTCAGACAAATATTTGCTGCGGTTGTGCAGACAAGATCTGCCAACACAGGCCCAATTTTTGCACACTAACGCATTACTCCACAGCACCGTGTGTCAGGCCCACCAGCTGCTGACCATGGGCTCACTCCTACCTGGTTGAACACAATTTGGTAGATACATCACCTTTCAAGCACTGGATACAGCTTATGGGTAACTCATAGAATCCTAGAATGGTTTGGATTGGAAGGGACTTTAAAGACCATCTAGTTCCAACCCCAAGAACGTGCCCTCACTTGTTACTTGTCGACTTGGAAGGCAACAAATCGAATTCACGAGCCCAGATGTCTAAGTACTAATGCAACTATCTTTCATAAGTTACTCCAAGTTTTTTGTATTGTATAATTAAGAGAGCAGCAGGTAACAGTTCACAAAGTGTTCCCCATTGGAATCCATATGTGATTTTTTCCTCCAAGTCCTATAAAAAGTGGAGAGCATCCTTGCCCTTTAACTTCTCTGTGTTTTGACTCAAACCCTGGAAATTTCATCCCAAAAGGTATAAGCAAGTGGAAGATCTTCCGGCAAGGCTGAATTTACCTTGTTTAACATGTCAGCTTTAAGTTTTTCCAGTGATAAAAAGCATGGCACTTGCTTATGAAAGTTAGATAAGAAACGTCCTAAGGGATACTTTAATTTTATATTTACTCTTCTGTCTTTAGATTATAAGAATATTAAAAACTTATGAGAATTTTCTAGTTTAGACTTGACACACAAAGAAAACATACATACATATAGAAAAAAAAGAAATGCTACTAACATTGATTCTTTCTGGTAAAGGGAAAACAGAGTATGAATTTAAGGCAGAAAAACAAAACATGTTAGAGAATGGAAGGTAACTTACCAGGATTTAAAAAAAAATATCATTGAAATTTAAACTGTCAGCTGAAAAAATCACTCCAAATTAAACGTTAAGATGCTTAGAGACAATACCTTCACTAATTGGGTATGTTGTCTTTATCCTGCTGAGACACTAAATTCAGACATCTATAAAAGCTCATATTCACAGCCATGAGCTAAGGTTTCAGTGAAGGGACTGAACATCAGAGAGGAGGCAATGTCCATTTAGACATCTGTCTTCTTGCAGACCACACAAGCTCATTCAATCTCATTGTTTTCAATCAAGTAGAGACAGTATTTGCAATTTGATAGCATAATCTTATTTTTCTAAGCTCTCAGGGTGCTTCATGTTAGCATTGTTACCAGTTACACCTAATGGATGCAGGAACTGAAGCAGAGTTGAGCAACTAGTCCAGCAGTGATCACAGTCTGCAATAGATCTAAACATCAAACCCCTTACTTTTCAAAAAAGTTGCAGAAAACATTTTATCTGTATAAATGTGCTTCTTTACCATGGCCACCTCCTCCCTCACTCTCTAACTGCCACGTGATTCCCCTTCCTGTGGTTTGCACAAACTGCAATCAAAATCATCCTCTTAATTCCAGAAATTTATAATTTACAAGTTCAGTTCATTTTTTCAGCTGCAAAGTTATTAGTCTGTCTTAAAAATTGCATCAAAATCCATGCTTCGATGCTTATTTATATGTTCATCAATTAGAAGCCCTTGAAATTGTCAGGGATCTTCCAGTGTCACTTGGAGCAATTCATGAAGCATCACCACAGTTCTAAGTTTTACAGAAAGATGACATTAACTATTAGACAGTTTAGACAGTTTTCAAAACAGCTAAAAGTTATTTGAACCTCATGATAAAATAAGAAAAAGAAATAAAAAGAAAGAAAATAATAAAAAGGGAAAAGGAAAAAGAAAGGAAACAAAAAGCCCTAGTTCTAGACACAGTTGTCTAACTTTATCCTGAACTACTGTTGAACTGTAAAGTATTTCATCATTATCATATGAACTGACTGTCACATTTGGTACTATCTCATTAAACAATACGTCTGTACTAATCACAGAAGCAAATATCTGTTAGACACTGTTTTCTGCATTAATGTCAATATTTCCAGCAGTGCTTTTAACTGATCAAGGATAAGGACAACTCTTCTGAAGTTCTCAGAACCAGATTTTCTAATGTCTGATAGCCACAAAATTAATATTTGATCTTTGATTTCCCTGGTGAATACTTCTACAATTTCTATATTCTAATTTACATAAATTTCTACTTTTTGTATCTTGTATTTGTACAGACTGCATATGCACATAAAAAATGAATGCATGGTGTATGTTTTATGGTATCTATAACCTGGAGTGAATTAGGTGTGTATGCTATTGTCTTCATCACTCATGAGATCAGGGCTACTATGGACTTGCTACTAATGGCAGATGAAATACACTGGCAGATCATGATCACTCAGTTACAGAGATTTGGAGGGATTTTTTAGTATTTGCAACATGAGAATTCCAGCATGGACCAGATCTCAGTGTTCACTAATGTATTAATCATGTGCTTAACTTCAAGAATATTTTTTACTTCCCAGGTTTTAGGATCAGGCCCTAGGTTTCTATGGTGTACTTGTGCTGGACCCACAGACACTTTATTTGTTAAGCAGATGCAGCTCCAGTGTCTGGAACTGAAAAGCAGATGATTATTAATTTAATGGATAACTAATCTACCTGTTTTCACTTTCAGGTTTTTAGTTGCATTACGTTGTCAATCACTCTCCTGTTTCGAATGAACCAGCATGGTGTTTTACCAAGGCTCTTGAGACTTAGCATGGAAAATGAGCAGAGTTATTTTGATTCATTGTTGTAACAGACTATAAACCTCTCCTCTGTTTTTAGAAACATTTACCATAGCAGCTGAAAAATGATTTTTCAAAATACTATTGCTACAGCCATGGGATTAAGTCTTGGGTTTAACCCAAAACACCCTCTATGCCACTAACACCCCCCTTTTCTAATCCTCCTAATCTCTGCATACACACACACACACACACACACACACACACACACACACACACACACACACACACACACACACACACACAAGAAAGTAAAATAGCACACTATTTCTCAGGGAAAATTCTGTTTCTAGGGGAAAATTTCAACCTAAACCAAACCTACTGTGTGTACAATGTTACAATCAATATGACTTTCTATTTGTTTATGTTGGCACAACTAGAGGTGGAGAATTATCAGTGACAACAAGCAGAGCATTTTTTGGTTCCAACAGCAGAAAGACTTCTGCTACACATTTCTAAGCAGTTAGCCTTAATTTCATGCAGAACTTTCCTATTTTGCATAAATTTAACAGCTGGGTATGAAGCAGATTCTCAAAATGCTGTGATTTTAGCTTAAGATGCTTACTACAGAGTGAAAATACATTTTTTAAATTATTATTACCGTATAGCTGCCATTAAAAACTTAGCTAATCGTGTACAATATCAAAATACGCTTGTGATTGTTGTCGTCTGTTTGCCAGGTGTTGGTGGGATTTCTTTACCTACCACTCGCATAGAGTCTAGGATTCAGATATAGAATCGACTTGATAACAAATTTCTGTGCTTTATAATATGTGAAATAAAATTGTCACCTCTTGCTTTACCTTCTCTATTTGCTCTGAGATGTAAAACATTTTATTTTCTTTCTGTCTGAGCTGCTGCTCTGTTTGTAGGAAGATAAATGAGTCTCAAAATGTGTCACTGTAATTGGAAGCATCGAGACGAACTTGAGGGAAATCTTTGCTCCAAGAAAGATGTTTACATTCTGACATCTTCTCCCCTAAATCAGGACATAAACCAGTGCTGTGGTGTCAGATGCTGCCACACGCACATAAATTTTGTCTTATGGTCAGTCTCCAGGAAATATAGTGCCCATAAGCCACACACAGCGAATCATGTAATCTATAAGGTATTCATGGCATACCACCTAGATCTTCTGGAGAATCTGGACCTCAAATGCCATGGGAATGGGACTGTGTAAAGATATAGACTGTTAAATAAACCTCTGCATCATCTAACTACTCCTAACCCCAGGAAGAGCAAACTGAGCTTCAGGCCATGATTGCTTTTCTCTTCTCCTTCATTTTCCTCCGTGCTAATAGAGAAAGTGGGATGGTGGGGAGCTCATTTTTCACTCTTTGACTTCTCCTTTCTTTTTTTTTCTCTAAAGATAAAAAAGGCCACAGAGGCTTGGTTTCACAGAAGGTACATCTGTGACTATAAACCCGTGTTGCAAATGCAAAATGAAAAACTGTGCCAAGAGTTGCTTTTGTTCAAAATCTAAGATTTTTCTAACTGCATAACTTGCTACCTCCCTGACTACCCGAAGCCTAAAAATCTCTTTGCATTTATCGTCCAAAGCTCATTGAACTGAACAGGACTATAACTGCAGTAATTTTTTACATGTTAGAAGAGGAATGTGGGTGACTTTAAACAAGAATCAAAGTTTTCTGGAAAAAAGGAAACATTCTCAAACCTGGTCGGATGGAGGTGAATAAAGAAGCTCTGCCATCAGCAAGCAGGGGGATATAACTTCTCCCCTGCTACTGTAATTAATAGCAAGTGCTGCAAACTCTCACAGCCTTCACAGTTACATAAAGAGGCAAATGTATGACTGGCCTGCAGCAGCCAGCAGAATCACAAAAATCTACCCCAAACCAGTTTCAAAAGCAAGTTTTTCAAATACTGTTCCAATGAGAAGCAAATCTATAATGCCTACCAATGAAAAATGTGTAAAGATTACTGTTTTTCTTTTCAACACGAATATTAAATTACGTTATTACTTTAAATAAGCTGTAGAAAAGCTTGCTTTATTCTAAAGGGTAGTGGTGATATACAGAAGTTTGCCAGGCTGCTTTCAGAGGCTGCTCAATTTCCATTTGTCAGAATTTAATGCTGTGTCTATCTTTTCCTGCAGCTGCTGCTACAACAAAAACCAGCAAAACCAAAACACACAACCCCCAAAACAAACAAACAAACAAAACCCAAACAAAACAAGACAAAAAACACAAACCCCAAAAGCCCCATTGAGCTCCCTCATACTACATTTGATTTCTGTTTGTGGTTGTGTAGCCTCATGCCAATAACACTAAAGATATTGAACAGCAATGTCAGACAACTATTCCTTAAAAAATATCAGGAGCACTGAGAAAATTTACGGCAACAAACCCAGAAAAAACTTAGACCATATGTACAGATCTTTTGGGGATAATGCACCAAACAACGGCATATATTCATCATTGCACCTCTCATCACTTTCTCAGATTCTGCCCACTGATTTCTCCTCTTCATATAACATCTGACATCCCAAACCACTGAGAAGCTGTAAAGGGCTTTTCAAAGCATCAGAACTCCCTTAAACCACCACAAAAATTTCTCTGCTTTTCCCTAAATTCGGATTTCAATGTAAGATTTATGGGCCAAAATGGCAATATTTTAGTATACCAGAATGGCAATATTTAATCCCAGAGGAGTAACATATTTCAGATGTTGAAGTCTTTCTGTAGAGGCACAACTGGCAGCTTTATGCCCCAAATGTAAGCAATAGCTAGTTTTCCAGAGGGATATAGAGTTTTCAGTAGGTGACATGCATAACTTTCAGAGGGAAACAGAGTGCTGGTGTCCAACCACAGACTACCAACATGCCAGACTTCCAAGCTCAGGTACTTTTATTTACATAAAAAAGGTATTTGGGAGCATTTCTGTTGGTTTACGTGTATTTTCCTATGTTCCTTGCATCTGAATTTATAGACAGGAAAGAAACAGCTTTAGAGGTGAAACAGCTTTAGAAGTAAAACACCTAGAAAGGCAAATGTAATTAATGTGTTTCAAATTCTGATAGGATAACTTTTGCCAGGTGGCTTTGGTGGGCATGTCATGGTGTAGTGAGCTGAACACCTGACCAAGGCAGGATCCAACATTTTGCTACCTTCAATTGAAAACCCATCCTGTGCTCATGTAGACAAACCTACATGATACCATGAAATATCACATATTACTAAACTCATAAAGTACATTTCTCCCATTGTCACAGAATTTTCTGGTTTACTTCTCCTGGACAAGGAACAAAGTTGAGATTTCTCATTTCACTCCTTCGGAATTAGGACTGAACTTTAACTAGTAACCAAAGGTGAAACCCTGTATTATTCTGAATCTGGCTTAAGATTGTAGGGTTGCAAGTCGGTCTCACCTAACTTCAGATTTGTACAGTGCAGACATGTACATCAGTTCAGGTTATCAGAGGCCTCTTCACAGGAAAGAGGCTTCATAGTAAATATTTTTAGGGTACAACTTTTTGGACTTGTTTTGAACCGCTACTTTGTGAGAAGAGGAAAGCTATTGTTTCTTTCCCCTGATGCTAAGGAACATCTGGCCATGTAGCTTAGATGAAATGATCAGCAGTCTACATGACACCAACCCTGAGGGGAACTTCTTCCCACAGAAGAACAGAACAGATGGCACTACTGTTGTAGTGCTGCACATCCTCTTGACCAAGAGATGTTAGAAAATTGTCGTCAAAAAAAGCATTAGCACCATACTCTCTAGCTTCAGTCTCTCTTTGACATTTATCATCTTACTGAGAAGAAGCTTGAAGGCTTTTTGTTTTCTTGTTGTGTGTTGGGTTAGTTGTTAAGGTTTGGTTTTGTTTTTTCCCAAGCTGTTCCTGAGATTTCAAGCAGCAAATCATCATGCCTGGCTATTTATAGTAACAGAGGTAGAAGATCATTTCATAGCAGAGCACAACTTCAGATGGAGGCAACTGAGAAGTCATTGAACTTCGCAGCTGTGCAGCTGCGTCACCAAAACCCTCATGCTGCCCAGTTATTTTCCTTGGCGACTGCTTCCTTTAAGAACTTGTTTTTTCCTGACTATGCCTCAGTTGGCTGTTTGTGAAGGCCTGGCCAGTGTTTGTTGAAGAAAGAAAGAGCAAGTAGTTGCTTCTGTTATTCTCCAGAGATCTTTATAGGGGAAATGCTGTTGAATATTGACATATTCTCACAGTCTCTGGGGGAGCCTTCTGACAGAGAGGGAAGGAAAAAAGAAGGGAGAACGAGTGGCAGACCTGCACTGTCTGACCTTTCTCCCCAGAGGATAAAAATCAAAAGAGAAAAAACAAATATATTTTTCCTCTTTTTTTTTTTTTGGTTTGTGACTGCCGCAGTCTGAAGTTCCTCTCCTCTATCCATGCTCTGTTCTCCCCAAGCATTAGTTCACTGCTAGTGAATATAATGTTGTCCACTTTTGAGTAGAAAAATTAAATATAACATTGTCTCTAACGTTTGGTAGAAGACAGAGAATTGGACCAGCCAGCAAGGTCTTCTAAGCAGTTCTGTCTTAATTGGCGGTGGTTTTTCTTTCTGCCTTGTTTTACAGCCCATGGTATCAACCTGGAAAGTTCTTCTACAGCAAAGCTCCATCAAACTGTTGTGCCGACACTAGCTCTGGGAAAGCCTGGATAAAAGACCAAATCTACTATTTGCAGAACACCAAAGTTGCAAAAATAATCTGCTACTGTGGGAATAAGGATCAGAATAAACACAGACCTGGAGGCTTTCCCTGGGCATGTCCACTTAAATGAAGATTACAGAAAGCCAAGTAAATAAGAGGAATAAAAAAAAAAAAAATGCTAAACTCCCTTTCCCTTCCCTTGTTAAGTCTTCTTCCTACTTCAAAGCAATCCTCAGACTTCAGTCCTGTATGTGGGTGCAGAAAGCATACCCATACTGTCCATACACACCCACTTTGGGGTAAGCCCTCAGCCTTGTATGTCTTTGAACACCAATTTCTGGCTGGTGGTGCCTAAACAAGCAGCATCACCTTCTATATACTTCAGTGTCTTGTGGTTAAATAAACTTTTCATCAACCCACTGCCCTAGTATTTTGCTATGGACTTGAAATGCTCAGCACAGCACTCCAGACTTCAGAGCTTGGGAGACAAAAAAAAATAAATTCCTCCTTCCTCCTGATTTCTGCTAAACCAACAAAGCCTCAAGCAAGAAACAAGCAGTCAAAACAAACTTAAAAGAGTGTAAGACCACTGTCTGGGATATTCAGTGGTATGGAATAGCTGGTGCAAAGCCATAGGAGAAGAGCAAAAAGAGCAGCTGCTGCTGAGGGCAAAATGCAGAGGTGCATTAATAATAACCCCTGCAGCAGATGCTGTGGGGAAGAGCTTTTCATGGAATAGCTGGTGCAGAGGCAGTCCCAGAAGATGTGCAGAAAGGAGGGACTGCTGGCTGCTGTGTGGTTGTGCAGAACATGCAGAACATACAGAACAGCAAGCAGGGAGCACGTTGCGCAGAAGAGCTGCCATGCACTCATCTTCTGTGTGACCACTGAGGTTCCCCATAACTTTTATTTCTGCTGTCTTTTCAAAACTTTTAAGATCTCCACAGGCCAAAGTTCCTGGAGCTGCAGCAGGCAAAACTGCTAGACCATGAGAGTGCTCTGGACAACACAGCAGCCATAGCCTGCAAATCACCAGCTTGCACACGAGCAAGTGTAAAAGCATGAGTCTTTGCAAGCCCTGAGACTCACGCACCTCATTTCATGCCCAGTTCCTTGAGAGGTACAGGATACCCTATAAAGGAATTCCCTTGTTTTTCCTTGCTTGCAAGTAGAAAGTGCCTCTCTCTTTCAAGTGACATTTTTTAACTGATATCAGAGGTAAAAATGTGTTAGAGCACTCATATACTGGGGAACAGAGAGTCACAATCAATCAGCCACAGGAGCTGCTATGTGGGGCTCCGGGGAGATGACAAGGTATGTGCCACACTGACTGCATTCTAAAGGCTCTCTCTCCATTACTGGTTCTTCTTGGGGAGAATCACTGGTGTTTTGGGATGTTACCTACGACGGATTAGTGGGAGGGGGAGACCTTCAGGCTCTGGGTGCCAGCCCATTACCTGGAAGGTGAATGCTCTTCCCCCCTGCCCCTGCCACATGGCCCAATGACCCCGTAAGGAGCTCACAGACCACCAGGGAGGGACGGATGAAAGAGGAAGTTTATTGTGGGGTAGGGGTTTATAAGGCTTTTAGGAGGGTCAAAAGGGGACAAATCACAAGTTCAGGGTCACATAGAAAAAAACCAATCAGGTAAAAAGTCAACAGCCAATAGGAAGGGGTTAACAAGGACCAATAAGAAACACCTCAGGACATCTTCCCAGGACACTCCTGTATGGGAGACAAGTCCCTCACAGGGGGTGTCAGGAAAAGGGAGCAATGACTCTGCAGAAAAGCAAGAGCCATTTTAAAACCTGTTTAAACCACATTAAAAACTTCTGTTTCTATAACATTTGAGCTGTTTTCTTTTTCTTCACTAGTCCATCTCTGACAGGACTTCTTCCATCCTACATATGGGAAATCCATTGCCACAGTTACCCATTTTATACTGCTCTGAGGGCAGAGTTATAAGATGCCATCTCTTGCAGAAAGGGGTCTGCAAGTACCTGACAGCTGCACAGCAGTCTGGCCCAGTGTCATGCCCATTTAGTTATAGGAAAGAAAGCAACTGACCTAACCCTTTTTTTTTTTTTCTCCTAAGGATATCATTATTTTCTTATTCTATGCTGTTTTCTTGCTTTCTGTCCCACCTGTACCTTGTCTTCCTAACAGGTACGATCTCCGTTTGTGAATGGTACTTTATTGTGCATGGTGTGTTCTCATTCCTTTTTTGTACTGAACATTGAGCCTGAGAAGTTGTCCTTAACTTTCTCAGCCCCACTGCAGGCACAGATGAGCAGGACAGGTGAGAAGGAGCTCACCCACAGGGGTTAGTTTGCTGGTGGGGCTGTGCAGCTCCCACTGCAGATCTTGCTGGGCTGCAGCATAGAAGCATCCTGAAATACTCATATCTGTTGTATTGCCGCTGGTGTCTCTCTCTCTCTCTCTCTCTCTCATTCCTTATTTTGCTGATTAGGCCTAGCAGAAGTAACGAGGACAATGACCCAACTTTGACTTGGAAAAGCTGTAGCTGCCAGTCCAGTTCCTTTGAGGGATGAAGATCATACTTTTTTCCTTTTTTTATTTTTCGTCCTGAGAGACACAGCCAGTAATTGCTTATAACAGAAAGGCTGCCAGAACATTTTGTTTTAAAGGGACACTGACTGCCATCTTACCTTCTTTTAGCCAAGAAACAGAGATATCAAAGTTGGGTCATAAACTTACCGCTAACTGCTGGCATCAGTAGGTGCTGACTCTATCTTTGAGTAATTACCCTTTGCAGTTCTGGCTGATGTTAGGGGGACAAGTGGCAATTAATAAAGTCTACTCGTGTCTCAGCAGACAAGGGTCACACCACAGATGAAATGATACAGATGCTCTTGCAGCCAAAGGGAATGACAATGCTTGCTTTTTACAAGAACCTCATCTGACCTTCGTTACCTCAGAGTGAAATCTTGCTACAATGCCATGGCACTTGCAGAGCATTAGATGTGATGTGTGAGTTCCACAAGGTTTTCGGAAACAGCTTAGAAAAAACAGAAACTGTTGGTAGAATGCAACATTTTTTGTTGAGTAAGGAAACAGCCTTTCTCCCCACACACAGTGACCTGATTAAAAGGCCAAGGCAGTTAGCCAGCACCAACAACAGTGTATTCAATTTTTAATACTGCTATGTCACTTCCAGTCTCTATCTAGTCTTGCTGTAATAAAAGTTGTTATGCAATTTATTTCAAAATCAGCAACATGTTATCTGGAAGCCAAAAAGTGTCTCTTCAATAAAAGAAGCTGATCACCCTGTGGGTCTTCCTACCAAACAACTTCTTGGCCAAAATCTGAAAAATTAGCAATACACTCAGAAATACTATAAATTCTTTACTATTATTCAGTGGTCACAAACAAACACCTCTCACAAGCTGTAAAATGTCGGTACTAGCATGGCACACATGGATGGTTAGGCTTGACTTTAGCCATGACAGGATCCTTCTGCGTGCTACAGGTATCCTAAGTTCAGAACACTTGTATGCTTTTCGCAAGCCTGGATGCTGAGGTTGTATACTAACAGAAATGAGTTGGAATATTCAACAGGTACAACTAAGCACCTTAGGGATGAAAACAGCTCTTTGTTTAGTAACAGCAAGGGGTGATGCCATTAGTACAGGCACAGGCAATAATGTGATGGATGGAAACACTATTAATTTTTAAAAGGATACCCCATCAACCTTTGAACTGCATCATTGCAGTCAAGAGTCAGCCAGCAAGGAATGAACAGATTGCTCTTTTCTGCATGTCTGGCATCATAGAAACACAAAGAGGCAAGGCTGGTTACACACAAGTCAGTTGGTAGAACCAGAAAATCTAGACATGATGGCAACCAAAAGGGAAGGTTCTTGATGCAAAAAGGAATTAATCTTTGGGGCAGCAGAGCATAACAAAGACACTAGACCCAAACCTAGAAAGCACAAAAGCACAACTTGCTGTAGAAAATGCTCCAGAAAGAAATGCTCTTCTGCCTCTAGGGGAACTGTAGCAATATTCAGTAAGGAAGAATAGAGTTGTTTGGTTTAGGGTACCTAGGAGATTTGGATGTAGCTCTTAGCAATTTCTCTCCTGGGTTTATTACTCAAAAGTCTCACATGCTCTGTAGTTCTTCCTTTCTGCTTCTTGTCACGTACAGGCAGAACTGAGGACAACAGCATCCCAGCTAGATACTCTCTAAGTGACATCAAAGCACAATTCATAAATATGGAAAAACGTGTAAATAAATGACTTGTGTGCAAAGCATTTCTAAACATAGTCTAAATAAGGGCAGCATAATTATATCACAGGATGCAAAGGGCTGTCACAACATCAGGACCCAATTTTCTGCGAGAAAATGTTCTCTTGGGAGAATCTATTCCAGTCAGACAGAAGAGACAGGAAAGACTGACTTGTTTAAAAAGAGGTTTGCACCAATACAATATTTGTGTAAACTTTAATCTCCTTACAGTAGAAACATACACGGTCTAAGCCAAAAGTAGTGTAACAACTTTACAGCAAAGCTTACCAGTAAAATGCAAAAGTAGTTTGTATCAAATTCTTAAAAAAACTGTGCACTTTCTCAAACTTAATTTTGTTCAGCACATCGTTTTGATTTATATATAATAAGGCATTAATTCTATAAGAATCATTTACTATATCCCAAAATTGCATGACCTAGGTGTAACACTCTATAGCCTGATACCATTTTTGTTCCTTTCGATATTTACAGATTTAATCTACCTGCATTGACATGGAGCACAGAAGCACTAAGAACAAATACAAGCTTTGCCAATAGGTTCACATTAAAAAAGTTACATAGAAAAAAAAATTAGCTCAATTATGCATTGCAATAGCTTGGGTCTGCTGCAGCCATGACTGTAGTTTTAGAATAATTTTCCCTTTCTTGTGCTTCCTCACTTCCAGTAGTATTTTGGTCTTTCAAAATGCAGAACTGAACCTGCTCTGAACCTGAAGGAACTGGAAGTGGGCCCCATTTCTACCAGCTATCCAAAATTTGGTTTTCTCCTCCTCCCCAGAAGACAGTTCTTAAGTCTCTTTGAAATTTAAGTCTTCTATAAAAGGCATCGCTTAAGTCATTCTAGCTACTATGTACAGAAATGGCTCAGGCAATTAAGTAAGTCCACCTTGTCATTAGTCAACAGGAAGTATAATTACTGTAGCTGTAAAGGAGGTATCTAGTGTTCCAGAATACGTGAGTTTAATTATGGTGAGAGCTTCCTCAATTCTATTTACATGACAACTTCAGGCTCAATGTTAAATAGCAAGTCATCATTTCCTCGTCGAACTTCAAGTAGTAGAGGTGATTCATTCATCACAGCCTCTTGCAGGTCACTGGAAGTCATCAAAGGACGCCCATTGACTTTCACAATAATATCTCCATCCTGGATCCCTCCTCTTCGAAGACAAGAAGAAAGAGACAGTAAGTATGTATTCCACATAGAGAAAAAGTACAAAAGCTATTCACCACCTCTTCTGCTGATGTGATAAACTGTTACTTGTTTTTGTTTCCATTGAAGGGAAATCCTACCCTTTTGACTGCAAAAGAATAACGAGTAGTACTTGATAAATACAAAATCAGTTTTGGGTTTTTTCATTGAGGATTTCCTTCTGAAACAGCAAAAACTATGAGTCTCGCTTTCCCTTTGACTTCCACAAAATTACAGCAAAGGAGAAACAGAAAATACTTTTATCCATTATTGACTCACTTCATCCATTTACAAGACCATGCTTTTATGTCTCCAGTATTTATTTCAACCATTGGAAATTAAACTCCTCTCAAAATTTCAAGAGAAGTAGAGTGCACCAGCTGAAGTACTGGCAAATTATTTCTCTCTTGCTGTTCAAATGTAATCCAGAATAGCTGCTTTCGTTACTTTATCATCTTTTTAATAATTCCTAAAATAATTTTTAGATACATTTTATTTATTTTGCAACTGTTCTGTCAAATAGTTTCTTCCTCTAAGATGAAGTATTGTCTCAGATAACAGCTCTGACAGTCTTATGTGAATGTTATCCTGTCTCCAGTTTAAACTTAATCCAAATTTCTATTTATTAATATTCAGTATACCTTACAAAAATAAAATTTGTCCATGGTTTTTGGGGTGCCTCAAGTTGCACCAGGGGAGGTTTGGATTGGATATTAGGAAATATTTCTTCCCAGAAAGGGTTTTCAAGCACTGGAAGAGACTGAGCAGGGAAGTGCTTGAGTCACCACCCCTGGAGGTATTTAAAGAGGTGTAGATGTGGCATTAGGGACATGGGTGGTGGCCTCGACAGTGTTGCGTTAACGGTTGGACTTGATGATCTTAAGGGTCATTTCCAATCTAAACAATTTCATGATTTAAAGAGCTCTGATATTGAAATATTTCACTTTTGTAGATGTGAGTAGAATCTTAGCACAAATATTTCAAAGCTAAAGGCACAATTTTTAATTGTTTAAATACAGATCAAGACTGGTATGAGAAATTGCTTAAATATAAACAGAAATATTACCTTATTCATATCGATTTGGAGATATAAACATGGTGAAGAAAATAATGTGCTCTACATACCTATGAGAAGGTGAGTTTGGAACAACTTCATGTACATAAATTCCACTTCTGACATCAGGAAAATCAGCATTGTTGTGCTTCAGTTCTTCCACCAGGCTAAAAGAAGAAAACGTCATTGATTACACCACACAAGAAGAAGCATTCAAAAACTTTTATTTATTTATTCTTAAATTTTTTGTGATAAAAGAGGAAAGACTTAACAATTAACTGTTTGCCCCTTGTTCTGTGATGAAAATGTAGGGCATTTGAATTTGGATTTAAACAATTTACATAGATTTTGCGAGAATCAAAACTACTTAATGGTCTCATACATCTTCTGCAACAACCTGACTTTTGCTCTCTGTAGCAGTAGCACAGAGGGCCCTGTACATGAGCAGAAGGACAGCAGCACTCCCTGTCCTAGGTGTGTACAGGGAGAAAAGACATTTCTGCCCAAAGAGTTAAGGCTGGTGATGGGGCAGAAATTTGCTAACTATTTTGCTTCTTTTATTTTGCAAGTTGTTCCTAATTTGTCTGGAACAACAGAACCTTTGATAATTTCAGCCAGCAGATAGATCAGAACTATGAAAGTTTTCCAAGGAAACTTCAGTTTCCTCAAGTTTTCTTCAGGAATTGTTTGTGCATCCCTTTTTAATGAAAGAAGACAGGAACCAGCTGCAAAATAAAGGCTCTACAAACATCCCTTCATTTCAGAGTTGATGACATCATTTCAGGTCTGTGTATAGCGTGGGTTAAAACCCATTTCTAGAAACAAAAGGGTTTAGATCAAGGATGGATTACTCTGCTATCTGCCACGAAAAAGTGGGGTCCTGAACATGGAAAGCAAACTAAAATGGCTGCAAAGATTCGTCTTCACTTGACTCTACTCAGGAAGCTAACAATTAAACGACTAAAGCAAATACACAAAGGGAAGTAGTCTTTTTCTGATAAAAAGGCCTGCAGACACCTTACACGGCTTCATTACATGCCAAAAAAGCCGTAAAATCTCACAGTGTTCACTTCACAATTACTCAAAGGAACATTTTGAGTTTCCTTCCTTGATGTTCATGCCATTACACTGATTCATTCCAGCTGAGGATCTGACCCTTCAGGGAAGATTGCAAGAGTGTAACCCGATAAACAAAAATGGCTCCACTACAAACCCAGCTGGAAATTGTCTTGTTTAATTTCATAGTCAACTGCCACACTGGAAATGTGCCTACTGCTGGGAAGGAACACCAGTAAGAGCCCTCGTTTGTTATCCCAGAATAAGGAACACCAGTAAGAGCCCTCGTTTGTTATCCCAGAATATATCTCGGTAATGGCAAGGTACAAAGCAATGTAAGAGACAACAGACAGTAAAGAAGTGCAGGAGGGTGTCCATATTCTGGCTTTGTTAACATGGAGGCGTGGAGCTTTAGTTCAGCATTTTGACTGGAAGGAAAGTAGTTGCTAATGGTTAGGCACCAAATCTTATGTCACATGGCATCCACTGATAAAACTAAACCCAAACTAACCCCCTGTCAGCTGATCTGTCATTGGCACTCACAGTCACCTGAAAGCAGCAGCTTGTTTAAATGTCACATAAAACCTGGTATAACTCCAGACCTCCTCATCATGAGCCAAAATCTGTGTTCAGGCTCTTCCTAATTTCCCTCAGCTATGAACATGGCATCCACCACTATCAGTATTTACAGAATTTTCAAGTCTCAGAACACAGATTTCACCAATATCATTAAAACATTTGCAGACTTCCTAGAAACTAATGACCACTTCTGGATTCTCTGGAGATTTGTAATGAAAGCTGAATGAAGTTCTGAGCCACTACTGACCACATCTTGTATGCATGATCATACATTTTAAGATACTTACGCAGGTGTTATTGTCAGCATTCTGATGCCAATAAAACGTTTCTTCCCATCTGAAAGTAACACAGAGGATATTTAAGAAATTTAGGCAAACATTGACAAAAGTAACTACTCTGATGACTTAAAATACCTGAAAATTAAAACAGGATGTATCAGCTTAACAAAGCTAAACAAAATCATAAGCATCTACACTGAGGTTACTTTTTAAACTCTGGTTAGCCTTGGTGTACAGAATGACAATCCCTCTCCCTGGAAGTGAAGGTAAGAGAAAAGCTCTTTACACTCTGTGAGAATTTTTCGTTCAAGAAATTCAGGAAATTTCTGTGATCTAGTACCACATGTTTTCAGCAAATGGAAAATTTCATAACCTACCACCATTTAATCTGAAACTTGTCAAGACAATTTAATCATATGCTGTTCTCATTAAAATGTAGAAATGAGATTTAAAGAAATTTAAATTTCCACCTTTCTGAGACAGGACAACCTAAAGACTCACACTGATTGTAAGCAAAATGGCTTGTTATTCTCACCCCAAAGAATGAAAAGCAAGTTTTAAAAAAACCCAACACGTAGATCTTAGCCAAAATGATCACAAAAAGGCTTGGAGGGCTGGAGCACCTCTGCTTTGAGGAATGGATGAAAGAGTTGGCACTGATCAGCCTGGAGAAGAGAAGGTTCCAGAGATACCTTACTGAGGCCTTCCAGTACTTAGAGGGACTTATATGAGATGGGGACAAACATTTTAGCAGGGCCCGTTGTGACAGGATGAGGAATAATGATTTTAAATTAAAAGCGAGGAGACAGAGACCAGATATAAGGAAGAAATTTTTTATGATGAGAGTGGTAAAACAATGGAACATGTTGCCCAGAGAAGTGGTAGATGTCCCACCCTGGAAACATTCAGGGTCAGGCTGGATGGGGCTCTAAGCAACCTGATCTAGTGAAAGGCATCACTGACCATTGCAGGGGGGTTGGACTAGATGACCTTTAAAAGTCCCTGCCAATGCAAACTACTCTATAATTAGCCAGGACTCTAATTTTAAATGGTGAAAATTCACTCCTTTAGGCAGAACACCACATTTCTGTAGTTGGCTTTTAGTAGTCATAATATTGCACAGCTGTCCTATGAAAAAAAAAATGCATTTTTTTACTTATGACTTCCTGAAATGAGTGCTCCAGTGCTTAGTTACATCCGGTATGAAACAATATTTCCCCTTACTTGTTCCAGCACAAGTGCTTCACAAGATCTTTGAGTTTCTCCAGGTTCTCATGTGAGGAAAAAGATGATGTACACGGACTCCTCTAACTCTTATTCTTTCCAAGAAAAATACTCCCAAGTAAAGGAACTAGTTCTGAATCTTATGCATGTCCAATATTCCCATCAGGGTCACTGAAAATGTTGACTACTAAACATTGGATTTACTACACTCTACACAATCTTACATTTGTAACTGTCAGCCCTGCTTTCCTCTGAAATGTTCTGCCTCCTTTCTATTTTGAAGTGAAACTATTAAGATCCAAATCAGCTATTGTGAGAGTGTCATGAAATCCAATTACTCAAAATCGAAGTCTCAAGAGGGCCATGAACAAGCTCATACTGCTTCTCTAGTCTGCATGGCATACACGTAAGTTTTCACTTTTTAAAAATATCCAAACGTGATAATTATCCCACCTGAAGATAATCCCCTGGCCCCTGCTATGTGGATAGTTAAATGATGATAATTAAATGTGCCCTTCAAAAGGCACATCAGTGACAGACTCTCTAATGACAGTTCTCTGCATTAAACAATTTGCTGTTGGTCATTGCCTCTGTTATACAGAAACACGCAGAAGCACAAAGGATACTCTGGGGGCTGAGACAGGAATGTTCCCGTGAAAGAAAAATGAAAAATGAAAGAAGGGACAAAAGAAATTAATTTGGAAGAAACAAACCAGCAAGAATGAAAAACCACAGCAGAAATGCTGCTGAGTCAAAGGGAATTATTTCCCCAGTGCCTAATGATACATGTAAACATAATGCTTTAGGGAAAAAAAATAAATCTAGGAACTAAAGACTTCAAAACTAAAAGTCTCATTCTATCTTCATCTTTGTGGTATTATTTCACCCCTGTTCATGCGTTAAAATTCAAAAAGGCCTTCTGCCCTCTCTCTGCAGTAAGTTTACCACACTGCAAGTAGCAGTTGCACAAAGTAAAACTAACATCTGTGAGCTATGAGTTACTTTAGCAGCAATCATGAGGCAGAACGAAAAATAATTAGGAGAACAGGAATAAAGTGAGGTTTTACAACTGATGTACTAAGAAGTACATCACAAGTGTGCAGTCCCAGTAATAGTTAAAAGAAGGTTTGTATGTTGGAAAACTCAGGTTGAGCAAATGCAAAACCATTGTGGCTTAAAGTTGGAGCAGAGCACAGCAGAGAGAGAGATACTCAAATCTCATTTAATTTTGTAAACACCAGGTCAGATTAAATACCAGTTCCAAAGGTAAAAAGTCAATCAAACCAACCTCAACCACTAGTTTAAACTTAAATCTGTTTTGTGTTAATAGAAAGTCACAAGCAGCTAACCCCAAGTATCTAGAGTTGGTTCACTGTTTACAGAGATTTATTCCACAGTATGGAAAACATCTGTTCTACTGTTAAACTTTATTTATTGATCTTGTAACAGTAGAGATACAAACCTGACAGATAAACACCAGCTGAAGGCAAGAGTGTTTATGGCTTATAAACCATGGCAAAAAGAACTGATAAATCCAAACTAAAGGGTCATCTACTCAAACTCTTATGGGCAAGAGCAACTGTGGCACAGGAGTATCCTCCTTGCAGTTGATTTCAGTGGCACCAAGATTTCACCAAGATTTATAAGTGAAGAAATGGATTCTGTACTTTTTATTCAAGTGGCAGGTGAAACTCCTGTTTCTCTGCTATTTACTTTTGCACTCGAAGCTCATCTTGCAGATTGCATGAGCAGTCCTGAAAGCATGGATGATATTCCACTGCCAAACAGAAACCGGGGACAGCTCAAGTCTATAATGTGAACTGTGTGCAGTATGCCTTTTATAAGAACTGTACAGCTGAATTTAATCAGTAGTCTGAATCCATATTCAGCAAGCTTCCTAAGCAGCCCCTGTGATTATTGGTAATAATTATCAGTAATAATCATCCAAATACATAGAGAAGCATATAGTTCAATCACAACTAACACAGTGTCCTGAGGATGTAAATGAGAATTCACAGAAACATTTGTTGGATGTGGCCAATGCAGAACTCCCCCATTTCTCCTTGCCCATCTGAAACAAGGTTTATTCTTTTTCTGCAAACATAATATAAGAGGCCAGGCTGACCTCTTAGGCTGAATTTTCTCTTTAATATTTTGCCAAGTTGCTAACTTATTCTCTTCCATTCTAAAGGATACAAGTTTAAACACTTTCTAGTTTTACTGTTTTGCCCAAGTCTAAACTAGGAATAGATGATAGAGCCAAAACTGAAAGTAAGAAATTTTTACAAGATACTAAAAAAAGACACTGGAGTAAAAGAATCAGTCAATGCTTAAGGATAAATTACTTCCAGAGGTAAAGACAGAATACACAGCTGGTTACAACTGAGATATAGATGGACACACTTCATGCACTAGTTTAGAAATTCCTAACTATGAAAGGAGGATAAACTCAAAATTAGTACAGGCTTTCAGACAATTCAACAGACAAAATCTCTATGCAGTGTGGTAAATCTTCGGTAGAAAATACATTAGGTATTATTATGTATTATGGATGCATTAGGTAATATCAAATTTTTAGATAACAATAGTCAGGGCAAATACTTCATTTAAATGCCATCCTCTCCTTTTCTTCCTCTCTGCTTCTGTACTTTAGTAGATCAGATATTTACAGAAATGTACAACGGATGGCACTTTAAAGAATTTAGTTATATTTTATATAAAACTGATAGTTATCTGATCTCCAGAGTAAATCTGGAAAGAGGGGTATCCTAAGGGAATTTTATCATCTTCAGGCAATATGGTATTAAGAGTAATATGGTAATATCCTTAAGCTTCTTCCTATGACTTAACTGTACCATAAGGGAAGATTCCAGTGAAACTACTGCAATATAATTGGAGCAAAACAAGACATAATAAAAAAAATTCCCAAAATTCTTCTTTATAAATTCATTATGCCAAGAAATAACACATATACAATAAGCTTGAAAATTATTAGTAAAGGCCTAAAAATTACAAACTAGGGTTCAAATATATGGTGAAAATATCTCTATGCATCAAGAGATGCATCGATTTTAAATGACTTTTAAACAGCTGTTCTGCCTGTAGCCTAAAGGTACACGAGGTAATTCAGAGAAGCAAAATAAATAAATAAATACATAAAAACAAAAACAACAAAAAAACCCAAACGAAAAACAATAACACTAACCAACCAACCAAAAAAAAAAAAAAACCAAAAACCACACATTAAAATTGCAGTGACAGTCACACCAACACTAAGAGAAAGTGTGAATCCTTTTGATTAGGTAATAATGCGAATGATTAAAAAAACCTAAAAATCTGTACGTTACAATCACAATATAAACTTGAATATTCCACAATGTTTTTTTCTTGGGGTTCCATAGTCAAAGTTATCTCTGGGCCCTTAGCTGGGCTCAGCAGGCACATCATTTTCCAGAGGCAAAGGTGCCTGAAGGAGCAAGGTGGTTGATTTCAGTGGCATCTCTAACCTTCACTGACTTTCCAGCCCATTACCAGGAACCCACTGGTAGATGGTGGGCTTTCTGCTCAAGGCTTGTGTTTGTGCCTCTAAGGCCATTCCTGCAGGGTGAGCCACTGCTCCTCCCTGGTTTGGGATGAGAAGTTTGGTTCTGAAGGGTAACCACTAATGGTACAGACCTGTTTGTTTCAGAAGCCAACAATCAGTAAGTAAACTGGGTGAATAAACAGGCCTTTTGACTTGGCCAAAAACAAATTATGTCAGCTAATTTGAAATGTACTTTTCAGCACATAATTAACAACTTCTTTCATCTACACCTCCCATAACTCCCCTCAAATCAACAGTGAAAACAACATAATTTGTGGAATTAAGTAAAACACAGATGAGGGGACTCATCAGAATTGTGATGGTCTCATATATACAAGGAGATGCATAACTTTAAAACCTCTAACTAAGGGAAGTTTCTGAAATAACAGAATTTGAAAGAACACAGAGGACAATGGTGTGGGGAAACAACCCTGGCATCAGGAACTGGATGAACTCAGGAGAAGACAAGATTAATAGCAAAAAGATTCAAGAGAAGAAGCAGCAGCCAACGCTCATGATAAAAGATGAGTAGCAGGGTGTGGAGAGATAAATTGGCAAGCAAAAGAGCAAGCAAGATTTGGCCTGCATGCAGCATTATTAGATCAGCTTCAGCTGTGCAGCATTTACTATGACACCTAGAACAGGGTGACAGATACAATGCAGGCACATAAAAAAAGTCCCAAGTACTGCAGTTGTCAGTATATTTAGATTTATATGCTCTTTGGTGCAGAGGCCATTTTTGTTTTCTGTTTCTCTCCCATCTTCCCATGTATTTCTTCACAAATTAGTACACAGCCCTTCTTGCACCAGGGTCTGAGAGTCTATCATAATAATAGCACTGACATAGATGACCATGTTAAAATAAAGATCAGGTTCTACTGACAAGGCATACACTACACTCCATCTGTGGACAGGTGTTTATAAAGGTTTTCACCTTATTCTCCACAGTACACCTTAATCTCCTTTTTCCTTGGTCAATAAATAAGACTCCTTCATCAAGTCATCATCTGTTCTCAAGATCATTTGAGACACTGATGACTCATCTGTGTCCCCACTATCCTCAGAGGCCCTATTTCCCAGATTTATACAGATACTGTCTGCTCCTTGGGTGTTTCAGTAATAAAATATCTCTCCCACCTCTGTGAAATTGTTTTCTATTTCCAAGTCTGTGGTGCTCTATACTGTAAAATGATGCTGGTTCTTTCAGTAACAGGACCCCAGAACCCTGTCTTCTGGCACTTCACCAGGATCAGGATGATAATTGGAAGATGTCATTGTTTCTTGCAGACTTTACCTTTACTTTGCTTGTCTTGTGACTCTGTGAGAAACTGAATGATACGGTCTGAAGGAATAGCAAAAGAAATTCCAGCTGTGACCTTCAAAGTGTTAATCCCAATAACTTCACCATCCTGTTGAGAGACAACACCCAATTAATTTGCTCTGAAGTGACACGGTTCAGCTCACTGCCTAGCATTTCACGTTAAAAGCTTGCATAAGAAATTTTGGAGTGTTGTAATCGCTCCAGAAATAAACATTACTTGTAAGGGAGGATCTGGGCTCTGATTCATTATCCATTTTGCATTTAACTGGGATGGCCAGAGAGATTACAGTACAGTTTGTTCATCCAAGGACCACTCAGCAAGAGTGCTCTCTACTACCACTACAGCCACAGTTCACTGACCTGCAAAACCAGGGCTGGTTTAAAGGCATCTATTTTAAAATAGTTGTGCAGGTTAGGTCTCATCTTTGTTGTGCATCCCAGGTTTCACAGTGTGAGCATAACTGCTCATACCACGTCCCATATTCCTCACTGCTGTGTAAAATTTCCTCTGCTCTATGGGGAAATGTTTTCCTATGGTGTATGAACTGAGACCTAATTTGCATAGCTTGCACTGGCTTCATTAGCTTGAACAAATGGAAGCTGGTATGACCTATGAATCTCTCCAAAAGAACATTCTCCCACTTATTTCAAACTAGCTTGAAACTAAACAAACCAACCAACAAACAAAACCAATTCACATGGACTTACCAGGTTAACTAGAGGTCCTCCAGAGTTTCCATACTATAAAAATGACATAAGGGAACAATAAATTAGTGCTTCACTGTAGGAAATGCAATTCTAATTTCCAACAGTATTTTGTTTGTAGGTAAATTAAAGAGAGGAGGTCATTTCTCAGGCAGCACTGATGGGCACAATATTGATCACAGAAGATTAGGTTTTACCCCACCCATTCCTCAGCTCTTATCATTAGAATTATTTTCATTTCATAAACAAGCCTTGAGTTAGGATCTACAACTTACCACTCCAAGAAGTTAGATCATAAGTTTAAGAAGAGTTATTAAATAGCTAAAAACTAGTATTTTGATTCTTCTGAAGACTGTCAGAACAAGGTTTTGAAATAATTAATTGTTATTTAAAGTTATATTTCAGTGAGATGCTCATACAGTTTTATTCATCACTTTGGTTTGTAACCCTGACAGTCTCTCACTCTCCACTGGAGAAGAATGCAGTTTTTTCATACTTAATCACAGCATATTGCTATGAGGTAGCTAGTACATAAGGATTGATTTAGTAAACACAGATATGTAACCCTCTCTAGGGACAGCATGTAGCAGCTCTGAGCAGCCCAAAATTGCCTAATACCTAATGGCTTTCAAAGGAAACATGCAACAGGACCACAGGAAATGAGCTGGGGAAGTTGCTTGTCCATCTTCGTTGGCTCAACAAGTTTGTTTTTGAGTGAGGCCAGAGTTTTCAAGCAGGTTTGCTGAACAGCCAAGAGCAGCAACTTACCAGTCAAAAGAAACAAAAGCTAAGTGATGTATGACAGCAGTGTGAGACACAAACTGTTTATGCTTAGATAGCACTGCACAAATCTTAGATTCTCAGGAAAATAAAGTAGACAAAGTTTATAAAATAGCTTCAAATTTCAAATTTAAACAAACAGATTGGTTCCTTATATAGTACCTCTCCACTGATCAGAGGCTGCACACTTGATTTTTTATGTCTGACTGACACAAAGGAACCAAGAAAATGAATTTCGGCCTTCCTCAGCACATCATCTTTCATTCACTTGTCTTCTGCTTGAAGGATGTGATAATGAAAGAACAGCACATGCAATATAGCTCCATCTAGGAACATATGGCCCTGTTTTCTCCTGCCCCATGTTCCTGCTGTCCCAGCATTTCTCAGAAGGCAGCTGCATGCACATTCCTGCAGGAAAGTCTTGGCTGAGCCACAGGAATGCTCTGAATAGACCAGCTCTCAAACTCCTCCCATTCTCAAGAGTAAACCAGTGTATTAGCTAAGCACAAAGCATCCTTATGCCAGGGATCATCTTCCATTCCACCATTTTGTGGTCTCAGATGGCAAAGCAATTCAAGCATATTGCCATTATCCTCACCTCCTCTGCTATCACACTCTTCCTTTGGTCTAGTGTTATCTGACACGCTTTGCTATCCTTGACTAAACCTGCCCATTAGCTCTGGAGGGCAGTGAATGCCTAACTGTACACACCAGGAAGGAGTCTGAGCTTGAAAAATGTGTTTAAGCAAGAAGTCAAGAATTCCATGTTCTAATTCTGTCTCTGCCACCAATTCAGTGTGTGTTCCCAAGTTACCCATCTTGCCTAAGTTTTCCTAGTCTCCTTAAACAACTGAAGAGAGTAATTCTAATTAAATGTCTGAAAAGGTTCAGTTCCTGGATCATACAACGCTTTTTGAAAAAGTTCACTTTTATGTCATATCTTAGCACAAAAGAATAATTACACTCTTTTATCCCCCTATACAATTTCTCTCAAATCTGTGACAATAACCATTTGTGAAGCACTTCGTAATGTAAAATGCTGTGTTACGACATGTCAAATTTGACATTGAGTCCAACAAATAAATCTTGAAAATATTTTCCTTTCAATGTATAACAGATTTAAACTATAACATTTCAGGCTATTTTCTACTCCAGATATGCATGCAGTGCTCTTCTCAGAATCAGCACAAGTTAAATACACACCCAAGGACTTCACTTAAGCTCTCTGGGTCCCTCCAGGTTGCTCTGAAGGGTCATTATTTTCATGTACTTCTATATGACACACAGTGCTAGGACACTTAGTTCCAAACTGTATCTCAGTCTTTATGTTATTTCACATCTGGATTCCTACTTGGAGTATGTGATGTGCAGAGGGAAAAGAGGAATAACAATAAAAAAAACCCAGCCCTTTAATTAAGTTCTTACCTGGTTGTCCTGTCACTAAATTGAAGCAGATAGTATCAATTTGATTACTCCATCTGGTTCTAATGCATAGAGATGAAAGAAACTTTGGCTCTGTTCTACAGCTTGCTTTGGCCAGAGCAACTCAGCAAGCAGAGAGAGAAATGTATTGATTTACTGCTGGTTGATACAACCATGTGTTACTGCACAAGATCTACAGAATGAGAAAGGTCTGCCCTGTGCAGTATCTCAACAGACAACCTCACAGAGGGTAGTTTTATTCATCATACCTTTCACAGCACATCTTATAGACACTGCATAGTCTCTTATAATATAAAATAAGAGTCTATCACTGATTTTAAACAAAGCTGCTTTTATTTAGTGGATTCATTTTTCAAAGCAGGCATTTCCATACTGAATTGGTAGAGAAGGACTGTAAAGGGAAACTCATCACATGCCTAGTACTTACATTAATAATAGCATCTGTCTGAATGTAATCCATGTCTGAGTCCCGCAGGCCGAGTTCTTTGCCATCTCGCTGAGCAGTGCTGACAATACCTGTTGTCACAGTGTTCTGTAAGGCAAATGGACTTCCAATTGCCACCACAAATTCTCCTGGTCTCAGGTCAGCAGACTGTCCCAGTAACAACACTGGTAGTTTTTTCTTAAATGAAAGAAAGAAATATGCATTAGTTTATACTTGAAAATAACCTGATTGGGAAGATTAAAAACTAGCAACAAGTTAGCAACATACACTTTCCATGACATTAATGGAAGAGCCACTCACTATCATATACCCAAAGCATATGCCAGGAGTGTTGCTGCTTTAAATTGTCTTCAGAAACAGTTAGCAGTAGTTCCTTGCAATTTCACCCAGGAAAAAAAAGCCACCAAGATTCTGAAAGAGATTTCCCCATTTTTCAGCAGATTGTTCCCTCCTCCTCCTAAAAACAGCATACAAAACAGCTGTTGATCAGTCTGCCACTCTCTCTACACTATGCACCACCCTGCAGTCCTTGCATATTGGCACAAAGGTAGAAGGATTAGCCAAAATAGTCTGGGTCTTCAGGTAAAGATAGCAGAATTTTGCCACATATGAAATGAGCTGCATTTTTTTTATTTAGTTTTTAGCAGTTTCTAGCAGAGAATACAAAGTAATTTAATTTTAAGATATGAAAAATTTCTAGGCCTGGAAATTGTTTCCCACAGATATGTTTCCAGGCAATCCCTAAACATATATTCCAGCCAATTGCTCTGTACTAAACGAAACTGAAATAGAGTTGCCAAATGAAGTCATTCATCTCTTTATGCCACTCACCTTAGGATGAATCTTTATTGTTGCAATGTCAGATTTCTTGTCAATGTCTTTGATGGTTGCTTCATAGGTATCTCCATCCTGTAGCTGCACTTTCAGTTGTTGTCTCCCTGATATTGCATTGGTGCTTGACACCACGTGGGCATTGGTCACAATTAAACCAGAATCAGACATAATAAACCCAGATCCACTGGAAAGTGGGACATTTCGACCAAAGAGAGGGTGCCTGTACAAAAAGCAAGTAATTGTATGTCATAAGGGAAACACAAGAGAAGATTGCATTAGACATCATTTACCACCTTTCACCCTGAGAAATAACAAAGCATTTGATGGTGAATTTTACAACCCTTACAAAAATTAAATTAAAAAAGAATTGCAAAAAAACCGGATCCTCTACTGAAAATTGTGACTTCTTTTAGTCAGTGGGGAACTGAGGTTTACAGAAAACCAGCAGGATTCTTTTCCTTTGGTTTCCAATTCTGCCTATAGGCTTCCTTACACAGAGGCCAAGTGACCAAACAAAAAAGAAGCAGGAGCCCATCTGATCCCAGTAGTTGCTGTTTTTATACGAGAAGAAAACAATGACAGGAAATAATCGGTCTGACAAATGGACTGATCCTCTACTGGGAAAAGGGAAGAGGAAGAAGAAGGAACCTTGCAGCTGGACAGAGGCATAAAAGGAAGAAGCGAGGTCTAAGAGGATCATGAAGCCCAAGCATAGGCTGGCAGGAAAAAGAAAACCAAAAGGAAAATTATTTTGGAGGACAAAAGGACTAAAAATGTGAAAGAAATGAAAAAGACTAGCAACGGGTAGAACCTGGTGGGAAACAACATGTTCTGCAACACAGACAGTTAAAAAACTTTATAAACTGTCTAAAGTACTATGACTTTTCTCTCTGAACAACTGTAGTAATGACCTTAGATTTGATGGCGGAACAGAAAGTGCCTGGGTAGAAAAGGAGGAAAAGGCCCACAAATTCTTCTTTCTTCCAAGATGTGGTCCATATTAGGATATTGTTGGAAAGTTCTGGCCTGTTCAGCAGTAAAGAATCAGAGCCAATCCCAGGAAGATGTATCACAATTAGTGCCCAGGATTAGTGCTGGACAAACATCTACTTATAGGTAAAGCACAAACAATCTTAACTACATAGGAAAAGGTCTTAAACATCTACACAGCTGTAACATTGTCTCAAAAGACCAGTCACCATGTGCATGAAGCTATGTCTCCAAAAACATGATTTTCTTGATTTTGCATATTAAAAAAGTCTATAAAAATTCTCCAACAAATTCTTAGGCCTATGCCAAGTCAGAGTACTCCAGGTAGAAAGACATTCAGGTAATGGAGTACATGTAATATTTGCAGTAATTTGTTCTGACAGCAGGTTGTTTTTAGCACTCTCATTTAAACCTGCCTCCTAGGTTGTTTTGAGCACTCAATGTTGAACTTGCCACCTCAGCTCCAGCTTCAGTACACTGAATACTGGTATGTTCTAGTCAGCAAATTTAGCACTTTTTCCCCCCCATCAGAAGTAATTTCTGTATTTAGATAGGTTACATCTGGTCAACATTCTACCTCTTAGTGCTCTCCCTGCCAAAATAAAATCACCTCTCATTAAAAGTAGTATAAGCAACAAAAAGCTATGTTTTTCCATCTTACCTTCTGGATTATTTTTTTTAATTTATTTAAACTGAGATGATAATATAACAAGCAACACATGGTAGTGAAGGCTGAAGAGACCTTCAATGATGAAATAGAATTATTTCAGGGCAGACAGTATGTAAAGTACTGTAAACCCAATAAAATCTACTGCACAGGAACAAAACACACAAATGTGTGGTTCTCTGGATAAATGAGCCTGCTGTAATGTTTCAGAGTATTTTGTAAACATCACAAATACAAAAGGAAAATTACTACATTGAAAAAACTTTGTAGACCTTTGTTAAACAATGGAACTAAAACAAAAAGAATGGAAAGTGTTACCTGAGGAAAAGTTCAATGTGAACAACTGCAGGTGCAATCTTTTCCACCACATCTGCTATGAAGTTGAATTTGTATCTTGGGCTGTTGGACTGTAGGTGACCTATACTAGCAGAAAGAATTGGATATGTTAATAAGACAATACCTTTTTTTAGCAAGGAGGGGAGATAAACCTGTCTTGAATTGGTCAGTTTCTCCTACTAGAACACTTTCCAAACAAGTATTGGAAAAGGAATCCCAGTCATTAAGATTGTTCAAAACTTATCTAGCATTTTGCTTGGTCCTGAGAAAATTAAACATCAGCGTAACAGCTATTAGACTAGCTATTAGACTAGACAGCTAGACTTTTCTTAAAGTCTACAAGCCCTATCTCAAGCATTTTTCTCAGGACAACTACTAACTACTATCCAAAACAGACAGGATTGTAGGATAGGTAAGGTTGGAGAGGAGCTTAGGAGGTCTCTAGTTCTATCTCCTGCTCAAAGCTGTGTCAGCTACAAAGGCAAACCAGGCTGCTCAAGGGCTCTGTCCAGCTAGGATATGCAAAATCTTGCCAAGGATGGAAACTCCAGAAACTCTAGGAAACTTGTCCCACTGCTTCACTGTCCCCCGTGACGTAAAAGCTTCTCTTACAGTTAGTCTGAACCTCTCTTGTTGAGACTCATGTTTCAACTCGTGCCCATTGTTTCTCATCCTCTTACTATGCATCCCTGTAAAGGGCCTGGCATCATCTTCCTAGTTACCTCATGAGTACAGGGGGGCTGCTGTTTGGTCATCCTGGAGCTTTCTCTTCTCCAGGCTGAACAAGCAGAGTACACTCAGCTTTTTCTCACAGGAGATATGTCCAGCCCCCCCAACCATCCTCATGACCTTCTCCTGAACTCCATTTTGTCAATGCCTTTCTTATACTGAGGGATCCAAAATTGGATGCAGTATTCTATATGTGGTCTAACAAGTGCTGAGTAATACAGCTGCAGCATTTGGGAGTCACATTTAAAACCCAAGTTCTAATTTTTCTGAAGTAGACACATTAGAAACCTGCTGCAAATCATCACCTTTGCCCCTAAAAAGTTTTGCAAATTCACATTTAAGCTGCCCCATGCAGCTGGGCCTAGTAATAGATTACTAAAAGTTTTTACAAAAGCCAGTGTGGTACTACATTAAGCAGCACTACACAAAGCATTTATGAATAGTGAATATAATTGTGTGGAATGAAGATCTTACAGAGGAGAAAAAAGCCCACAGTATCCTGGCTTCTAATATCTAAACCTCCTGAATTCTAAGAACACAACATCCTAAAGTAATACTACTCCTTGTGCTAGAATGTCCTACTTTCTGCAATCCCTAACACACAGGGACATATCACCACATATGTTAAACGTATGACAGGGGACATATTGCCACACTCAAATAGCAGTCTTTCATGTTTACAGTCTGATGCTTTAAAATTAAATATAGGGTCTAAGGAAGGGTGT
Organism: Chiroxiphia lanceolata; assembly: GCF_009829145.1. NCBI lineage: Eukaryota > Metazoa > Chordata > Aves > Passeriformes > Pipridae > Chiroxiphia > Chiroxiphia lanceolata. The sequence goes on from NC_045640.1 coordinate 11,587,675, forward strand.
AAACAAGTTGTAACCAGGTACAGCAATGACATTTTTGACTTTTTCAAATCTCGTACAACAGCATATGTTTATCCCAGGAGATACACTTTCTGCCATTTAGTCAGGAAAAAGAGGCTCCAGATTCTCATTTCTAAATATTATCAATTCTTTGGAAGTGATGCTTTGCACTATCATGATTTACTCTAAGTTCAACCCACGCTGAAGGATGAATTTACTCCACAGTAACTCTTGCATACAAAGTCAAGACCTGGTCTTAAAGATTTGAGATTTGGCTACTTCTAGGTCACATAACATAGCAATGAGTCCAGATACAGATTCTGTCTTAAGAAAGTATATACTTTTCTTTCATCAGCTGCCCCTTTAGCCAAGTCTTTAAAAGGAAAGCAGGTAGGAGGCATCAAACAGAAAGTAAAGATAAACAGAAAAGAGAGAAATGTTTGAGTTCTCATGCATTTTCACAGTCTGTGTAATTTTAATTCTCTGATCGTTCTGAGCAATCCTTATCTACAGGTGCTTTATGATCATTAAACCTTGTAACTTGTAAATTATTTGGGACAAATATAAAGATTACAGCACAATGGAGTCTAATCTATTGACAAAAAAGATGTGCCACTGGTCTATTCTATTATTTGAATGAATTTATTAGATAGGGAGTGACAGAGAACTGTTATAGTTTCTACAGTCTCTCAGGAAGCTTTCACTGGAAAGTGTCAGAGGACCTTTGAAGTCAGTGAAGTGCAAGGCCTCACCACAGCAAGCAAAAGACCTAAAGGAAAGACAGGAACTTACAGAATGGACCCAGCACTGGTACAAAAGAAAAAGGATTGAAGAAACCAGATCAAGACAATTAGCCATTTCTTCACAGAAGTCTGTGAGTTCTTTTTCCTGTTACTGGGTATGGGATTTACTTCTGAAGGGAAAGAAACCATGCTTACATTTAGCAAGCTAAATTTATGTGATACAGAATAAACAAAAGGAACAGCTTGGCAAGACTAGATTCAGCCCATTATTTTTATGTACATTCTCATGCATTTTGAAAAATCCCTCTAACTAACTAAATATGCTTGTTTTAGTACTTAGCTTAAAAGAGACATTGCAAACAGGAATCACAGAGGACAGTCAAATGTAAGCACAATACACTGTTATTTATTTTGCTTACTAGGCCACTGAAGATTTATCTTACCTTCAGTTCACAAGCAGCTTGCCTGATTATGCAGTATATCCTTTGAAGTCTACTAACATGACTTTGAACACTTGCATATACAACAAGTGGTCCCTGACAGGATATAACATTACCATCACATTTTTCTTAGTAGACATGACCATGCATCAATGAAAGACAGTTGGATAGACCCTCAGCTGATAAACTAGCATGGAACTGGGGGAAAAAACAACGATGAATGCAGGCTTTCAGTTGGTGTAAATCAGCATAGCTCTATGTGAGTCAGGGCAACTAAATGCCTTTGCATCTGCTGAGTGCTGAACTGTTCTGCCCATGCCAAATTGTTACAGTACTGCACATGGCCAAAAGCAGAGGAAGATGCCTGCCAAAGAACTCAGTTTTGCATCACTCCTGACTAGCCACCAGGTAAACATCGTGGGTGGTAGTGGCTTTCCAGGTAGGATTTGGGGAGGCAGAGAGAAAGTGTCTGAAAGATGCAGTGGATAAATGTAAGCATGGAAAGAGATGAAGGAAATAAAATGCAGCATACAGAGAAGAGACTGTAAAACTGAAACAAAGCTTGTCTTCTTTTCATACCACAGTGAAAACATTTCTCAGTCTGAGCAGAAGCCCAGAACCTCCCTGCTCTGGTCAGAAGACAAGAATACTCAAACTTGAAAGTAAATCCAAATCTGCACTATATATTAAAGAGAAACCTGAAACAAAGGAGGATCAAGAATTAACAGAGACTCAAACTTTGTATGAAAGATGTGGCTGAAGATCTACTGGTCTGATTAGAGATGAACTGTTCTCACTGTTTCTGGTGGGGATCAAATACTGGTGAAAACTGACTTACAAAGTTGAGATGCCTTCATGGAAACTGATCTTTCTTGAATCAATCTGTGCAAGCTGGAAGGCATCAGAACCTTTAAACACATGATATGATGTGCCAGGACCTCAAACTATGGACTTGGAAGATGTAACTGCAAACTCTCACATATGCAGCCCTATTTAAGGGAACTGAAGTGTTGGTTATTATTACTAGCATTTTAATGCATAATTATTACACTGACGGTTTTAATCAGAAGTTCTCAATACACTTCAAAAGGGAGGAATTGCAGCCTGAGGAACAGAAGAAGGAAGCAACATAAAACACTGTATACACTGTATAAGGTCACCCTGAATACAAGTGTTACAACTGTAGTACTAGAATTAGTAGTAGCAGAATCTATCCTTTAATTTGCATTAGTTGGTAGACACTAGCTGCTGCTACTGTTCTTACTAAAATATAAAATTAAATATGTATCTCCCTACATACACATTCCTGCTGCCTTGTGGAGCCCCACAGAGCTCTTGGATCTCTGCTGGGTTGATCAGGTAACAGCTCTGAGCTCACAGCACCTTGGCAGATTTTGACCAATTTACCCCCTGAAATTTGCCACATAGTTTTTCAAAGGTCTCTCAACAACATGCATTGTTTTCAATGGTATTACTGAATGCTCAAAATCATCTCAAACTAACCACAGCTAATTTGTCTTGGCAAGAAGACATAATTTAATCCAATTAACCATCTGTTGCATAACCAAGATATCAAAGGTGCTGCAACCAGGTTGTACTTGAAACAAAACCAAATTTACACTGTATGATTCTTTAGCTGTCTATGGATTTCTCAGTCAAAAGAACTATTTCCCCAATCTGCTCCATAGCCAAAAATCAACCAGATTTTCAGCCCACTTTAACTTTGATCCTATCATTTCAATTAAGTTATTAGATCTTCAGGTCTCCAGCTCCTCTCACAGAACACTCAAAATCCAGATTTTGATATAAGTGCATAAAGAGGAGCTAAAGATTTTCAGCCTATTTTGTAAAGAGTGATCTCACATTTCCAGTTCTGTGGGCTCCAACTACACTGGATTTGCATGGCTAAACTCAAGTGCCTGTCACGTAGGAGTATCCTTATTATCATCTTAAGATTTTTCCTGGATGGTGACGTTATCTACAGGCTATGAGTTCATTCAATAGTGTTTTATTTACTTTACTTATTGGGACAATAGACCCACTCCAATCTCATTAACACTGCTGTAAAACCAGGAACAACTCCAACAAATCTGTAGTTAACCTAGTATGAAAAGAGCTGGAAAAAAATTTCAGCAGAAATAATCATCATAATCCCACTGAAGACAATAAACCCGGACCAATTTACATTTGCAAAAGACTGAACATTTCTGAATATCTGCCAACTTAGTCTCTGTAGAATTAAATCAAATCACATTCACTGCTTTCTTAAAGACAATACATTGTATTACAATCCACAATTTTATATTCATCAAGAATTTGTGAGCCTGGGAAACTCATTCTTTTAAGGCTATTTCCCCATCCCCCTTTTAAAACCAGCTTCAGAAAAGATCTGTGCGTTCAGCAAAATTATTATGTCTAAGGGTGGAGTGCAACCTGGCAGATCTGATCACCAGGGATAAACACTGTCCCTACTGTGCTTTCATGGAAAGAAATGAAAGACAAATAAAAGATTATAATGTCTCTGCTTAAAAAACAGAAACATCTGCTGGAAACATAGGTTCATGGGCAGTTTTTCTGATGAATTCAGCATTAAGATCAAGTTGCATAGCTGTGCACTGACCATAAAGCCTTGGTGAGTTTAATGCCACTTTATGGTTCAGGCAACTTGTTTATACAATGGATGTCTACCGTGCACAGATGAAAACAATCTGGTGAACCAACACCAAAGTGGCTTTCTCGTGCAATGCAGCAATCACAAGGGCCAGACAGAGACAGACTGGCACAAGCCTTCCAGCATAGACACCTCACTAACTTTACATGCTTGTTATTCCTCCTTCCCAAGTGAATCTCAAAGAGATGTAACGAGAACCTCCCTCTCCCGTTAGCTATCCTATACAAAGCAGTGAAGTTCTGTACTCTGAATTATGTACCAAACACGGTGCAATATTCATCCTCACCTGCAGGAACTCAAACTAAACAGATATAATGAAAACAAGCAGGACAGGAATGTGACTAAAGTTTGGTTTTCCAGCTAATACCTTGCAGAGCATTTCCCTAAATACAGCTGCAGGCAGCTGCAAGGCTTTGATGACAATAACACCAGTAGAAGACTTCAATATCTCTTACTGGACCAACTTCTTAAAAACGTAAGTAATTGTACACTAAGTTGTTCCTCTCTATCTTCAAAGTTATGTATGGGCACACTCGAAACATCCCATGCACAACTGTGTGCAATGACTCTGCTTATGCATTAACTGTATTTCAAACATTTCTCTTAGAAAAATGAACTTTTAGGATCGTATCTTGCAAAGATTTGACTGACATGGGTGAGGCTTCACATCATGACCACTTTCTGAGAGTGACTTCAGTTTAACAGTGCAGAGGACAGAAACCAGCAAATGATCAGTATCAAATCCACTCTCAAAGGTTTTCTAATCAATCTCTCAGTTTCCTTGTTCCACTGACAAAACAGCACTCAAAAAAAAAATAAATTTTGCTTCCTCATCTTAGGTAAGAATATACAAATTTTTTGACATTTAAACTCTCTTCACAGAAACTAATAGCAAAATAACATTGCAGGGAATTCTTAACTGTACTAAGAAAGTTGTACTGAAAGATCAAGAGCAGCCCTTTGTGCAAAAAACTGACTCTGACATAAACTGATCTTAGATTGCAGGTGACCAAGTGAATTCTTTGAGTGTAGAGTTTGACACTTTAATAGACCAATACGTGTCATTGTTAAACTTGCTCCCCTAAGAAACAGGGCTCTGTATGAACAAGTCTTTGATTAGAGGTTGTCCTCCATAAATATTTAGTGTTGAAGCAGTGAAAAAAACCACAGTATTTGTAGCGTGGAGTTTAACTTCGCTCTGGAGTTCCGCAGGCTGTTCCTATCAGTATCTCTGAGAAGACCCTGGGTCTGTTCATAAGATGAACTGCGTGAGTAAGAGTTTTCAGGGCACAGGCATGTTGAAGAACATCAACTACGGAGCTCCTGTACATTCATGCAGTATGTACCTCCTTTAGTTCATTGTATGCAGAACTTGGAATTTGGCATGGTGTTCTTCAAGCTAATCCAGGACTTCAATAACGAAAAAACCACTTTAAATGTCAATTTTGGAATTATCACTCAATCACCCTGGGCACCTCTTTCCTCCCTTCCTTCCTGCATCCTTTTTAATGCATCCTTGTTCACCAGACTCCTGTCACTAGGAAACCACAGCTAAGTTTCTCAGCCACTCTTGGCTCATCACAGCCAGATTCCAACTAAGCATCAACACAAGCAACTGGAAAAAGGACAGGAGTAGACACTTCAGAAGCTACTCCTCAGGGTCAGTGCATGTTCTAAAAAGGGCCCAAGTCATACTGATGGAGGCTTCCATTATCCAAAATTGTTTTAGTATATGGATGGTTAAGTAAAACTGGCTTTACTTCATAACTAGCTTATCCCTTCAAATTGAGTCATCTGAGGCCAGATTTCTCTCAAGAACAGGGAAAAGAGAGAAACTTGACAGCAATTTTAAACTGTCAACTTTCTTCCAAGCCTCTCATTACAGCCATTGCATGTTATTGTTGTGTTTTTTTTAAATACCATAATTGAGTTCTATTCCTGACTCAACCACCAACTCAGTCTGACCTTGGGCAAGACACTCAGTTTCTTTGAGCTTCAGTTTGTGCAGCTGTAGAACGGAATAAAAAAAATTAAAATTTAACAGAGAACCAGATGCTTCATCTAAGCTGAGGTTTTCTGGGACAAAAAATAAAGCCAAAATAAAGTGAACACTAAAATAGTTGCTTGAAAAAAAAAACATGCTACCTCTGCCTCACGGCTCCAAATTCCTAAGCCTATTAACAGCAGATACAAGAGGATTCCTTAAAGAAAGTGTCATATATACCAAATGCCAAGGACTCAGTAAGCCCTCAGATGCAGACTAGCTCACTCATTTTGGTTAAACATTCTGATTATTTCACATGGATCAGTTCCAGCCAAGTTTTAGGAGTACTAAAGCTAATGGATTCCTATACAAAAAGGAACAGGCAAAACTCAATTTATAACTACAAAATACTAGAGGGACTGATCATTGCAGCTGCAGGCTGGCATTTGGGGCAATTCTTGGCTCTGGCAAGATACTCCTAAAGCAACTCCAGGAATACCCCCTGTTTGAACTGGTTTACCTTCTCAAGAGCAGGATGTATGAAAGGTCCCCTGTTCACAGAAAGGCTACAACAGTAGCCCTATTCCCTCTGATCCCTCCCAGTAATTTTGGCCAGTTTGCCTTGAATAAACAGGATGGTTAGTAGTTCACCAGACATAAGTGAAACACCAGTGCATGTTTTAGAACTCCATTATGCACAAGACTTGTCTTTCCAGGAACTCTATGAGAAAGGTAGCAATAGCAAACCCTTAAAAATAACATATCAATAAGTACGTGGAAAGACTCTGGGAGCATTAACACCTCTATAAAGAGACCCATTTTAATGCTAGAAAGAAATTACTAACTTACATGATTACTAAACTTTCCAAAGTTAAATCATCAAGCCTGAAGTTGTCATAGTATCTCACAGTATTCAAGCAAAGGCCTCAGTACTTTACTACAAACAGAAGACCATGTGATATCCTGACTGTCAATATTTTTATACTGTAAAAGAGGTTCTGAGGCATTTTTTCCCCACTTAAGACTCTACAAGACTATAAAACCTTTCTGTGAAGAACATAAACCAGGTGAGACGCCATTGTTTAGGTGGTTTATATACTACTCGGTGCTTTTCCTGTCCTGATTGGTTTTTAGAGGCATTTCCTGCCTAGTGATGTCTGTCAGGTGAACCTGATTAACACCCCCACCACCAGGGTGATTGAGTGATAATTCAAAATTGACATTTAAGGATGGCCCAGGAGCACAAGTGCTCCTGGGTCTCCACTCCGTTCGTGTAGGATGTGCTGCTGTGGGTCTGCTGTACAGCCTTCACGGGCCATGCCACCCAACACCTCAGCTGTCACCACCAACATGATGAACAAAGCTGACACCGGCAGGATGAGAACAAGCTTGTACTGCTGCCCTGCCAGCATGTTCTGGCCTCAGAAGGGGAGACGGCTGAGGATGTGGGTGGGCGCTGTGCTGCCCTAGCAGCTGAACACCCTCCACCTCTCTGGGTCCTGTGCTGTCAAGCGTGTTCACCTCTTCTCACAGGTGCACTGCAGCAGCAAGCTGCACATCACCAAGACATCCACAGCCATGCTACCGAGGAGAAACCTTCCCAAACACAGCCCAAGCCCACGCTGAGGACTGAGGAGAAGGACTTCGTTCAGAAAGGACCTGAGCACCCATTCCGCACGCTGGTGTCATTGGCATCTGGGTGTGGTGCCACGTCCTTGGAGCTTCTTGCGGTCCCTAGAGTCACTCAGTCTTCCCAGGCCACTGAAAATCACGATTTTTCTTACCCTGGAAGCCAGCTCTCCCCCGCGCCGCCCAGCCACTCACCCAGCCCACCACAGGTCCCACCATGCTCCTACCCGATTCACAGGCTCCCTTCTGGACCTGGGCGACGGCGGGCAGCCCGTGCTGCAGCGCCTTGCGGCTCACGGCCTTCAGGTGGCAGATGTTGTCGTAGGTCCGGCCGTCGCTGCCGCACACCTGGGCGCTAAGCTTGCACTGGCACACGCCCTTGGCGAAGCGCTTGCCCATGGGGTAGCGGCAGTCGAGGCTGTCCCCGCACGGCGGGTCCTCCTTGCGGCCGCAGGAGTCCCCCTCGCCCGCGGCGCAGATGAGGCAGCAGCCGCAGCGGTCGGGGACGTACCCGCTGGGGCAGCTGGGGCTGGGGCACTTGGACACATCGCAGCGGGACGGGCACTTGGCGCGGGCGGCCGGGAGCTCCGCGGCGTGCGGGCCGGCGCTGAGGGACAGCAGGAGCAGCGGGCTCAGCAGCGACACCCGCATCCTCGGCGGGGACAGCGGCGGCGAAGCACGGGGTGCGAGCCCGCCCGGCCCCGGGGCAGGAGGCGGGAAGGTGCGATGGCGGCGCGGCGAGGGAAGGGGCGGTCGGGCTTTGTGCACCCACGGGCGGGACAGTGTCTTCTGCCCCGGGCAGCGCTTCTGCGGGCGGAGCGGGGAAGGAGCAGCGGGCGGAGGGCAGGAGGCGGGAGCACAGGGCCGGTCCGTGCGAAGCTCCCCGGGACTAGCTCGCAGGGCTAAGGCGCCGGGCCATGACCAGCTGCCGGTGAGCGCCGTCCCCAGGCGGCCGCGGGGCTCAGTGAGGGCAGCAGCGGGCAGGGCCGCCGGCTTTTATGTGGGACGGGCCCGCGGCCGCCGCCTCCAGCGGCTCCAGCCGGAGCGGGAGCTCTGCGGCGGGGAGGGCGGACAGGCTCCACCCCGGGCGGGACGGAAGGACAGACGGACGGGAGGGCTCGGTCCCTTGGGCTGGGTGCTGCGGGGCAGAGCCGCCCTTCTGCACCGTAAATCACCGCCGTGAGAGGGGAGAGCCCCAGGATGAGGTGGGCTGTGGACATCCATTGGAACGCCAGCAGCTGTGGGTGCCCGACGTGGGCTAAACAAATGCAAATAGATACATGTGAGAGAATATACGTGAAGAGAGCGGTTGAGACCTCGGGGAGCACAAGGGCGGAAAGCCGGCAGCCGCTTTGCCTTCCTCCATGTTTTGCCTTCAGTGTCAGCGGTAATAAAAACATTTGTGGCCACTGCCACCAAAGGGTAATCCAGGTTCAGCCTCTATTGTAACACTAAACACACCGGCACTTGGACATGAATCCCTCTTTGCAGGTAACAAGCAGGTCTCTGAACCAAAGACACAAGGAGCTGAACACAGTCCTTGTAGCCACTTGTTCCTACGTGGTATCATGGCACATTGTACGGGACACTTTCCGACAGCCAAAGGGAATCTACTGGGCACCCCACCATCATTTAATTCAACAAAAGATTTGGCAGCTTCTCTACAATAGTGGTTGAAATTATTGCCAAAGCCTTAATGTTCGAGGTTTGGGGGAGTTTTTTTAATCTATTATTAGTCACAAAGTATTCAGTAAGACTGTCAGGTGGAACAGCATCTGTTGAGCTCTGTTAACTAGTCACACACACCATCTGCATAACATGCAGAGTAATCCTTGCCCATGTGTACCGTCTTTATCAACAGAACACTCACTTTTGCTCTAACTTAGCAACTCGTCATAACTTTCAAATTAGTTAATGCAGATAGGGGTTGAGCTGACTTTCAGAAAAGTTCAGCTGACTTCAGGAAAAAGACCTCTTACAGCTCACCCAGAGACTATACCTAACTTGGCAAGTCTTACTTGCTGTATATGACACATTCAGCCTTGACTTCTGCCTGCAATTCCCCTCTTCCCTCTTTTTCATGCAAGGGATAAAATTCATGCAGTCCTGCAAGGTACTACCTCAGGCCTTCTCCTGATGGGATCCTGTGAGCTAGATTTGAGTGGGCACAACCTACTGAGCAACTGTATCAGGCTATAGGGTTGTAAGAAGGGAGAAATTAAAGTGCTGTCTTCTAATTGAGAACCTCTTGAATGCAGTAGGCAGCAGCCAGAATCTTCTGCTACAGTCAGTGTTTCATTGTTCCCTTTGTTATAGGGGCAAAGTTGGTCCAAGGCTTGATTTTCCAAGCAGCTGCAGTCTCACTTATGGCAAAAAAAGTGCCATTTATGTGTTATATAATAGATCACATAGATGTGATTTATGTGATAGATAAAGATGCAAAATGTCTTGTGATGGGAAAACTGTAAAATTTTGCTGTAGCACACATTTTGCCACTTCTTGAAAATGTAAGATTTACTGAATAACTTTATAGAGTAATAACTAAAACATGAAAAATGTTAGTGTTTTGATATAAAATTACCCTTTAAGGAAACAGGAGATTAATAAAAATGAAAAGTGTTTGTTTTAAAACATGGATCAGAAAGAAGCAACAGTGCTGTAAGGTGATTATTTTCATTATTTACCATGACAGTTACAAGGAAGAGGTTGGAGAAAATCTTTCAAATTACAAAGTCTGTGAGTTACTGCTGTTACCACTGTTGGACTACAGAATATTTCACTTGGAGATTTAAAACACAGCATAGGAAAACAGGATGAATATGGACAGATAAATACAGCTACCTTGACTGGAGAGAGATTGCAATCTAGGATGAGGGTAAAGGGTTTCACAAAATCGTTCTTAATTGACTTATCAGTCTGCATCTCATTCATTTAGGATTTAAAGAAAATCTAAAAGGTCTTTTCTACTGACTGTTGCCTTTAGCCAAAATAAACCAGATGAAATAATTTCTCTCAGATAAGCGTTAGTATAGTATACCTCAGTATCTGATAGCAATTTTTTTCCCCCCAAAATTCATTATTCCAAAAGAAGAAAGTGATGCAGAGAGTAAGGCTAGGAATAAAAATGAAAGTCACAATGAGTATTGGGTGTGTTCTTCTTGAGAACAGTGAGTAAAGTTTCTTGTCTCAATGATACTTATTGAACTCCTTTTACTAGAATTTGAATTCGTTCAGAATTCAAATGTGGCAGTAAAAGCTATTTAAATGATACTTCATTCAATAATAGTTCTCCATTACTTGGAAAAATGACTGTTTCGTGGGTTCTGAGTCACCTCCGTCTGGTGGAAATGATGCTTACTGCAGAGCTGGAAGGGAGGTGCCTTCAAGACAAATCCAAAGCAGTGCAGAAGATGTTACTGGTGACTCAGTGGATCTCTATCTTCTCTCTTGAGGGCCAAATTGTGTTTTTATGCAAGTCCCAAAGGGCAGCGATGCATGCAGTTACCACGTCCTTGAGACAATATCAAGACTTAGCTTCAAAACTCATCTACTGTGTTCTAAACTCTCTTCTTTCCTTTCTCACAATAGGAAGGAAGTTGGCTTTTTATGAAGTTAATTGCACTTTTGTGCTTTCTTGTTTGCATCTGGTGGTGTACATGCAGGGCAGGTTTATGGTCCCTGGCTGTTCCTACTTGTGCCTGGCTGCATATGTGTTATCGGAGCCACGGGTGCTGGTCCCTTCTGTGCTGAGTAGTTCACATAGCCATGACAGGGAAGTAGGGTGACACATGACACTACTCAGAATTAAAAGTTAAGTGATGCCTTACTGCCCCATTGGGGATCTAGATGCTGCTGGTAAAGGAAGTGCCATTTGAATGATATCTGAATCTAAATTTATGACCCTATAACCATTAAAATGCATACTTAATTGCTTGAGTAGAAGAATACTTTCCACTCTGTCTTGTCCTAATCCAAATTGGGTAATTATGTGTCAGCTGTTTAAATCTCTGTGTCTCTCTCTCAGCTTAAGTCACAAAGCATTATAATTCACACCCTGTCCTAAATTCTATTATTCTAATTCATCTCAGTGTATTCATAAGTCTTACAAGTTTCTTTGGAGTTAAATTCTATGTAATTCAAATTTATTGTTGTTTCTTTAGTATGGTTAAAGATCAGAATCATTCACTTCTGTTATTACCTCACTATACAAATTGTGTAAGTTGAAGACCCTCTGACCGTGCCATTGAGGTCCCTAAATTAGGAGCACATGTTTAATATTCATCCTCAGTTCCTCATAGGAGGATTTTGAAAAGAAATCCAAAGCATACTTTAAACTGGAGTAATAAACACTGTTTATTTATCAGATTTTCTGCATCTCATTTCCTGAACTAAACAGCTAAAGTCTGTTTGCACTCCTGACGTTGCAAGTCTTACAAGCTGATCCAAGAGAACATATGTCAGTTTGTTTTCGAGATTGGACACTGCAGAAGAAAAGAAGAGGTGGGAGGAGAAATAAGACTTTCATAAACAGGTCAGTTCAAACAAAGTGAGAACTTTCTCAGCTGCCTTCGTAAACCATGCAACCTGTGCCTTGGAAATATAACTTTAGGGACATTTTCTTTCTCTTTCCGCCACCCCCTAATAGTAATTAAAAAGCAAAGGTCATTTTTCTTTCCCCTATTCTGCTGAAACTGATACTAATAAATAATTTTTGGAAATGTTAATGAATCCAAAAGTGTATTCAAGAAATGCTCTCAGAGTATGCTGAAAGCAAATTAAAAAATCAGGAGCTTATTCTCCTCTAGCATGATACTCAGCTACTCTGAACTCATTGCATTTGGTGCAAGAGAGAAAAGGTAGGCTTTTGGCACAGAGACAGGATGATCTGAAGGAAATGCCACAGCCTGCTCTGTTCTTCACTCCCTTTCTAGCCAAAAGAACAGTTTGTGTTAGTATGTTTCAGAGGAGGAAATTGAGACCGTTAGTAATGGAACAGGCCTAGAAATCATATGCTATAAATTCTGTCACAGTTTTAACAGGCTTTTTGCTAGCTGTGGAAAGGGGAATTGTATCTCAAACTTTATCATTAAATGTAAGTTAGTCTGCAGTGAAAATGTAAGTGTATATATGAGCAGGTGTTTGGGAACAAAATAAGAAACTGTTTTTTTTATTAGAAAATATTGATTCATAAAAATGAAAGGTGTCCAGAGGAACAAAGCATGACAACTTGCATTTTGAAGAGCTGTTTGATGTGTGAGGGTGTTTATAGGGAGACAAGGGTAGGCCAAAATATGTGTTTGAAGAGGGAAGAATGGAGAAAGAAAGAAAGCAAGAAAAGATCTATTTGTTTTTTCCTTCCATGAAATCCAAGGAACAAAATTTCAAGCTTTTTTCCTGAGCTGTAGGAGACTTAAATTCATTTCTCTGATCTTTCTGGTCAAGAACAGGGACTTGGCTTTGATGTTTTGGTGTTGCAGGTAAATATTCTATCTTCGCTGGAAAACTCAGTTTTCTTATATAGAGTGTTAGAAGCTTTTGGGTATTTTACAGAAGCAAAAAGGCAGGAAAACTCAAACCCACCGATGTGTGCAGATTTCCTGCTTTGCAGCCCCCCCTCCTTGCTGCACCGTGCAAGCTCAGGTAGCTGCTGAGTGGGGTTAGGTGGGCTTGGGAGACCTAAGGCCAAGTCACTGCTCAGCAGGATGCTTAAGTTTGTAGCTCTCCAAAAATATTGCTGTACTGTTCCTCACCTCCTGTTACTTCTCCAAAGAGAGATACAGTGACACCAGCTATTATCAGTCCAGTACATATGGGGCTCTCTGAAAGAAAGAGAAATTTCCTTCTATTCAAACCATGCTTTTGTGGGTTCTCCAGACAAGGCATCTTGCTAGGCCCACACTGTGTCTGCTCTAGCTCAGATTCGTGTGTGTGATTCAAATTTATGGAAACAACAGTCACATGGAAATGATTGTGAAAGTCACACGAAATGATTTGTCATAGAAGCTCCTTATTCTTGTCATAAATGGCTATAGTGAGTTAGAGGAAAACACACAAACATAAATGGGATTTTTGCTTCTTTCTGCTCCATGCTCTGCTTTGCTGTTGAACAACTGCCTAGTATTTCAAATAGCTTAATCCCAGATGATGCATCCCTGTGAATATACATATCCTGCAAGGGACTTCCACATCAAAAATTATACAGTGCATTAAAGAGGAATTCACTTCTGTGGAATGAGTTAAAGAGAAGGAGGCACTTTTAGATTTTTTTTTTTATACTCGACTGAGCTAAGTAAATGTATTGGGTTATGTTTCACCTTAGGATGTTCTTAATGAACTGCCAGAATCAACCTAGAAGTGCAGTTCACAGTAGAGTGAAAAAAATCAGCTTATAAGCCTTCAGAAGACCATAAAGTAATACTTAACAGACATTATGATTAAGAATGTACCATGTCTCACAAACCTAATTTCACCTACAATAGAATAATTGGTATTGTAGATTGAGTAAAAGCTGTGGGTGTCATATAATTACATACTGATATTACTAATATTTTTGATAATGTCTTTGAAAATATTTTTGTAAGCAAACAGTGAAATTAAAATGTGAGTAAAAATTCATGATCTACAACTTCTTGGATTTCTGCTGTCCAAATAGTCATCAATCTTTCGTAGTCCATCAGAAATTATGTTGGATGTTTCCATAGGAACATATCTTGAGCCCAGCATTGCAGCTGATTGCAAAACAAAAGAATAGAAAAATTGAAATTTAAAATTAGTTTTTAAAATGGAGAAATGTTTCTGGTAAATAAGATGCAATTCAATAAGGATAAGTGCAAAGTACTACATTTCTACACAAGTAATGAGCACTGCAGTAAAGAAACAGGGACTAAGTGGCTCAGTACAGTTCCCCATGCTAGTTGTCAAGCTTATGAAGAACACCACCACCTCACCCCTCGTATTTCCTCTTTCCTCACTCCTGGTAGGGTCTCAGTTGGAATTCTGTGCCTAGATTTGCATTTGCTGCATAAAAAACAGTACAGAAATCAGTCAGAGGGAATCCACAAGAGTGTAAAATCATTAGAGGTTTAGAAATATGCCCTAAAGCCAAGCTTGAAAGATCTGAAATTGTTTAGTCTAAAACAAAAGAAGACAGAAAAGAGACCTGATAAGAGTATATAAATATGTAAAAGGTTGCTGAAAGAGAGTAACAAGCTGTTCTACATGTTCACTGGGGTAGCTTAAAAAGGAAATGGCTCAAAGTGCTGCTAGGGAACTTTAGGACTGATACTATGAAGATCTTCTGAAGTGTAAAGGGACTGATATTTTTAAATATTATAAAGATAGCAAAGGACTGGAACTGAGTTTTGTGAACAGGATGTCGAGTCTCCGTTTTTTAAGGCTACTTTTATAAGAAAACTTGCATAGTTATTGTTCAGAAATTACTCTAGAAATAACTGATCCTGCCTTGGATAGGTAGGATCTTGAACTCCATTCTTTATTTCTGATTTTATTACCCTAATGCAGACAATCTGTCTGATTAAAGAGTATAAAATCAGATATCAGAAGTCCTTAAATGAGTTCAGGAAGATAACTCAGAATTTCAGGATAAAAGAAAGAGAGAGATGGATTGAAATTAGAGATGAAGAAGTTTTCAGTTAAGAATATTGCAGACTTGTAGTTTCAGTAGTGTGATAAAACCACAAGGCAAAACCCAAAGAGAAATACAGTGAGTTTGAAAGTGAAAATGGTTGTACAGCCAGAGTTTGAGGTCTAGGGATGATCAGAGGATAAAGTGCTGAGGGTGGGGGGATCAAAGAGAAATATATAACAGATGGGAGGGTGGGGGAAAGAGAAACATTTCCTCCAGATGGCATATATTATCTCCTGGAAAGATTGGCAAGATAAGAGAATCTTACCAAGAGGATATACTGTAAATAGAGCTATACTAACTATATTATATTAAATTCTATTCAGCAAGTAAGAAAAGACTTCTTGTAAATTAGTTACTCGTTTAAAAGTGCAGATTTCATGTAGTAATTCAACTTGCTCCATTTGTACTATCGTTATTGTATCACTAGGTATTCACTATATAACTATGCATATTTTCTCAAACATCACAAAACCAACCTCCTTCTGTTTTCCATCTCTTCCCTAACATTCTTTCTTGATACAATCCCATTTTATGTGACCATTTTTTTCCTTTTTGGCAGACTAAGAAGGTTCAGGGGCCTGCAGATTTTATGAAACTTTTTATGGTGGCTTGGCTTCGTAGAAGGATAGTGTGGATGTCACTGGATATCAGCCAATCTTTCTGTGAGAGGGTCTGCACAGTGGGTGCCAAGAGGGCACCCACAATTCAGAAGGCTGAATTGTAGAATTAATTACAGAAACAAATATAGAATTAATTCTAGAAATCCGAGTTAAAAGTTTAAATTTAGGAAGAAACTTTTAGCCTATTCCATCCATTAAAGGACAAATTGTTCCATTTAACTTGGAAAGGGTTAGGGCATTTACCATAAAAATGGTACCTGCCTAGAGTATATGATGCTTTTCTCATAAAATTTTTCTAGTTAAACAATCAGTCTAAAGCAATGTTGCCGAAGAAAGGTGGGTTTAGGATTCTTGCCAACCTCAAGTTTTCAAACTTCTGAGCTTTTTTCTATTTATGAATTTAAAAATTAATAACCTACATTTGGGGGAATGTGTTTATGGTCTTTTTTTAATAAAACTGGGAGTTGTGTTTTTGAGCCTCTCTCTGTGAAATGAGAAATGGAAAATTGTTTTATTATGGAACAGAAACTCTCAAATTTCTGCAGTAGTTAATGTTAGAAGAAAACCACTACATTCTCATGATTTGCCATAAAATTATAAAAGTTGGAAATTTTGGTTTAAGTTAGAGGCCTAAAACTTAAAGGTAAGTAGAACTACTTCTGAGGAATTAAAGAAAAGACATAAGCATGATGAGGAAAATTATAAAACAGCTTCAGTTTTCCCTGTGAAGGCTGAATGATGGGAGAAGAGTTAGCAGAACTCGAAGAACAGGGTAGGGAGGTTGGTAGGATGAAGGAAACCGTAAAGAGGAGAACATGGGATCAAGTGTGGAGAAGATAAGAAGGTTAAGTGTGACTTTCACAGGTCAGTCCAAAGGACCATGGTCCTCTCAATTATGGTGACTTGAAACAGATGCTTGGAAAAAAGTAAAGTCTGAAGTGACACTTCTCACAGTAGATAGTACTGCTGATTTGGAAGCAGCAATTTTCTCACATTCTGCCACCACTACTATGTTTTAAACTGGAACTCTCAGCCTGACTCTGTGACTCAGACTAGCCTTGAGCAAAAGGGCTGGACTGCGGAGATGGTTGTTAGACCCTCTTGCCCAAGCTATGGACATTTTTATCAGCTTAGGCCTGTGAAATCATTGGCCAAAGCAAGCTAAGAAGACAGGTGTTCCTGTTAGACCAAGCTGTTTGCCATTAGGTTGCATTTGCTTACCCTGGCACGTTTCATATGATGTCAGCACACAAAGAATGTTTCTGCAGATAAAGCAAATGGCAAATGATTTCATGAGCCTGTTTGTGACAGATGTGTGCAGTGTGAAGAAACATTGTAGCACAAACTTGCCGAGATCATGTTATTCCAGCTCGTTAATCACATTTCTCTGGTTTGTCTCCACGGATGACTGTCTGTGAAAACTCACTAGTGGTCACGACCAGGTTTTCTGCTTGCCACCCCCTCCACATAGATGCCTGTTGACATTCTTTGTATCTTTATCAAAGCCACACTGAAAGACAGATGGGTGTTGTACCTCTTTCACGTCTGCTTCACACTCCTCTTCCATTCAGGGCCAAGAACTGCCTTGTATAGGAAATCTCCCACAGCTTTGCAGGATAAAAAAAAAAAATTAATTGGTTTAATCAGTGTTCTCACCAAATTATCCATGTGCCTTATCAAAATAGGTTAAAACCATCATTGCTTTTTTTTTTGGTGGTGACTGGATAAAAGAAGAATAAATAATAGATGCTCCAAATCAGAGGAATTTGCATAATGAAATTACTGAATAATATTGCTACGGTGAAATCGGAGCATAAAATGTATTTGGAAATGTGCAGATTTTAGGGGTATTTTTTTGATGGGAGAGAGGAAAAAGAGGAGATGCTTGTTTTCTCTCCACTCCAAAGAACCCAAGGGAATGTATATTTACTGCTATCCCCAGGATTTCTGTGTGCTCTTGGCCCAGTCTTTGGAAAATTTTGCTAGTCAAGGAGTCATGCATGCCTGTTTTCTCATCCTTTACTTGTCATGGAGCAGCTGCATTTCAGAGTTGTTAGGAAAGAGCAGTGACTACATATGGAAAAGAACAAGATGAATATATCAGTATTTGCAGTTGAAATCAAATCTGAAAATATATAAATAATGTGATGTTCATCCTTGCAAGAGAAAACAAGGATTCAAAAACTCCATCTGTAGTGGTGCACAGACTCCACAGACAAACTTTTTACTGTTGGGCATTTTTGGCAGGATGATTTGGAAGCATAGGTTCTCTTATGGTTCTTCCAGTTTCTTGGTATTCAGGCACAACAAGGGCTGAGAAGGAGGTGATGTGTCTTTTAGACTCTTCTCACATGGTATTTCCAAGGTATTTGCTGTTGGTGCAGAACTCTGCCATTTTTGCCATGTAAGTCACTCATTTCCCTCATTTAAATATTTCAGGGTAGACCCACTGCTTGATTCCTCTCTACATGATATTCTCTTTTCTTGAAACTCAAACTTCTCATTCCCATTACAGTCTCTGGATGTAATTTTAATTTCTTTTCACCTCATCCACACCAGCTCCTATTGGCTCCTCATCTAATCTGTCAGTAGTGACTTCCCCAGGTTCTTGAGAGATTGTCTCATCAGAACTACTTTGTTTAATCTCACCTTTGTGTTTTCATCTGGCTTCTTGAAGAATCTCTCTCCTCCTCTCCTCCATTCACACTCTGCATCCTTCATCCCCACATTTAAAGAGGTGACTCTTATCCCAGATGTCAGATCTGGATGCAATGGACTTCATTCATATAAGTGATAAAATTTGTTGAAGTTAAATTAGTCCCTTTTCAACATATAGCTAACTTTGCCAAGGATTCTCTATAAGGATCTCATTTTCTACAGTTTCACATCAGGCTGAAAAGCTTTTTGAATGGCAAAATATTCCGTGGAATATTGAAAAAACCGCTGCTAAAGGTGTATGTCAGGTAGCTTAGGGAAAAGTTGTGCATTTCAGTGCAAATTCACACTGCTCTATCAGACACTTCGTGCAAATATCCCAAAATTTTAGCTTGCCAAACTAATCAGTAATCACAGAGTCACGGAATGGTTTGGGTTGCAAAGGACCTTAAAGATCATCTAGTGCCACCTCCCTACCATGACCAGGGACAACTTCCACTAGACCAGGTTACTCAGACCCCCACACAACCTGGCCCTAAACAATTCCAGGGATGAGGCGTCTTCTCTGGATGCCCATCTTCTCTGGGCAACCTGTTCCAGAGTCTCCCCACCTTCACAGTAAAGAATTTCTTCCTAATATTTAACCTAGACCTGCCCTCTGTCATTTTGAAGCCATTCTTCCTTGTCCTATCACTACACATCCTTGTAGAAAGTCCCTCTCCAGCTCCCTTGTGCCCCCTTTACATACTGGAAGGTGATAGAAGGTCTCTCCAGAGCCTTCTCTTCTCCGAGCTGAACAACCCCAGCTCTCTCAGCCTGGGTGAGGCTGAGAGAGGTGCTCCAGCCCTCTGATCAGTTTCATGGCCCTCCTCTGGACTTGCTCCAATAGGTTTGACATCCTTCCTTTGTTGGGCATCCCAGAGCTGGATGCTGCACTCCAGGTAGGGTCTCACAAGAGCGGAGCAGAGGTGGGGACTCACCTGCCTCCCCATGCTGCCCACACTGTTTTTGATGCAGCCCAGGATACAATTGGCTTTCTGGGCTCTCTGTGCACTTTGGTGGGTCATGTCAAGCTTCTGATACACCAACACCCACAAATCTTTTCCCCCAGGTCTGCTCTCAATCCATTCTCTACCCAGCCTATATTTGTGATTGGGACTGCAGACAGTCAAGTCTCTCTGTTGTACCCAGTCCACAGGGTATAACCAACCCAGTCAATTGTGATCGTATTTCTCCCTGCATATCATACTCAAGATATTTTCAAAAATTTCACTTCTTCATATGTAAATCAACCTGTCCTTCCTATTTTTTCTCCTGTTAAGTATTCCCCATCTTATGTTTCAAAAAAACTTTTAGATGAAAGCATTTATTATGTTGAAATGTTTTTATCAACAAATAGCAACTCATCTGGTATCAATATGATAAGTATGGTAACTAAATATGATTTAGTAACACTAAAAAGTTTTTTCCCCATTTTTGTAATACTCTTTTCTAAGTGCCAAAAATATGTTTTTCTACTGCAGTTGATGTTTTCTTATAAAGACTTTTTAATAGTAGTGGTCTAAAAACATCTGCTTGTGGACAGAATCACTTGGGATTTGGGTTGCTTTTTGATTTCCACTTCTGTCTTCAGAGTTCAAATAACTCCCACTCACCTGACAGCATCAAAACCAAACCAGAACAAAAGTCCATCTGCTGCAGGTTTCCCAATGCACAGCTGACAGCAAATCTAGAAGGGAGTTGAACCTAGGGCCAAGTGCAATGCAGCTTTTCATTGGTAGAGCTCATGTGAATTCAAAGGGCACCAGAAGAGATCCTGGCACCAAACTCCACAAAACTAGACCTAAAATGTTCTAAACTTGTTTTTAATAATAGTGTATAATCTGGCCAGGACACTGAGGTTAATGTCTTTTCCCTTGTGAAATGTTCCATGAGATCTTTAATTGACCACAAGCCACCAAGAGTAAGGTTTGTCTTTCTCAGCAGTACGGTGCCTCTTTGAAGCACATCAGACACTGGCTTGATGCCAACTTGGAGGGAAGACTGTCATCTTCTGAAGCACTGCCACCCTTTCACTGCAGCATCTGTCAGTTCTTTGAGATCACATCTCCCGTTAAGATTTTAGCAACTCGGAGTCTGCATTGCTTTACAACATCCGGAGAGATCATAATAAATGTTTGTATAGTGTTTGACTTGAAGATACGACTTAAGAAACCTTGAAATGAACAGGTGATAACTAAGGTTCTTTACTATACAGGCAGGCTAAAATTTCCAGAATACGTACAACTTCCAAAATACAAATACAGCTTTCAAGACACAATTAGAAATATCAAACTGAGTTAGCTAGTGAAAAGGCAAAATGTATTGGGAACTTAGATGCCTTAGAAGTCTGTCTCTTCAATCTGACAGCTTCCTCTTATATATCTAAGTCTATGGTTAAAATGAAACAGCTTTACTCAATTTGCAAGAGATACAGGAAAATCATATGAGCTGAAGAGCCACTACAGTTCCCTGAGGAGAGAAAACCCTAATGTATCAATCTGCAGGCACTGGCAGAGGAATGAAAACTTCAGCACAGTGTTGGTTATCAGCCACAAGACAAAGGCTCTTCAAGACGAGCAAAGCATTTAGTTCATTTCATAACAATTCTCAATGGAATTTAAAGTGGGTGTCTACTTTCAGGTTATAGAAATCACTATTTTACTGATACATTAACTCTACTAATATTAAGATTAGCATGGACACCTAAATTGCATGTGGACATGTACATTGCAACTACTTATGACTCAATCCAGTCACACACATATGGATCTATTGCCATTTGAGCTGCATTCTATCTGGTCTGCAGAAGGGCACTGACGCTCCAGAAGGGCTTAGCTCTCCCATATGCCCCATTTTTCCTGGCAGCCCTTTGAGAATGTGTTAAATACATTAAAATGTTTAAAAATCACATTTTTAAACTGATACTTAGTTGAATTCAGACCATCAAGACTAATATGAGAGGAATCACATGCATTGTGTCTTGTTTCATTTGAAAGCTTGGAAAGAATTAAGTTCATCTTTCACAGAAGACACCGTTAGTCTTTCCCCGGGTTTAGGTGGGAATCAGATCAGCTGTGTGCAACAAAGGTAACAGCTCAGGAGACTGAATAGCCGTCCAAACTCACACTATCCAGACTGCATTATTTAATTTTATATAAAAGCAAAGCTAGTCAGAATCAAAACTTACACTCATCTAATGGCTGGTTTTTTATCTCAGTCCTGTAGATAGATATCTGCATCCCTGATAAAACCAATGAAGTTGATACCAGATATGTATCCAAGACTCAGATTTTATAACACAACAAATGAAGTTTGATTCACTTTGTGAGCTCTAAAGTTCTGTACTTGGTAGTCCCAGTAGTCCAAGCAAAGGCCATACAGGTCTGGCACTTGCCCTAACAGCTGGGGGTTAAGGCAGGGCAGTCACCCCAACAGTTACAGTTGAGGCATATTGTAGAGTGGAAAGATGTTGGTATTATGAGTCCTGATGAACATTTTCAGGAATTTCTGTCAGGCACTGAGCATCCACACTGCTTATCAGTTAAAGAAATTTGTGGGGTGTCTAGAGCACTCTTAAAACATTTTGGACAATCCAGCTTACCCACTCTCTCACTGACAGCAGTGGAGGCATTCCAGCTGACTCGGGAGTCAACAGCAGTGGGACTCAGAGCACACTTCCACTGCCAGAACTCTCAGAGCAGAAGCTCTTTACAGTAAAAAAGTCCATTTATGAGTTGAAATGCAATACATGTCATTTTCCTTTTAAAACTTCCTTACACATATAAAGTTTTGTTTCTTGGCTTGCATACAGTTGTCCTGTCCTGACCAAGCTGGATATCTAGCTGTCTGTTTCCTAATAAAGCCCCTTACAACTCACACTGTTGGTATCTTTATGCCAAATTCCATTTATGAATTTGTTTCACCGGGATGTTCATGTACACCCAGAAATCAGTGAACAGCAGACACTTCACATTAACTCATTAATCCTAAATTCATGCAAAGACTCAAAAAGAAGAATAAGGAGACCAATATCTCTTTTTCTTGTTGTAGCTGTTTTTCAAATTTGGCTTTCCTTTGACAGAAGAGGGAGTAGAAGACCATGGGGGGCTTAAGAATTGTCCCTAGCAAACTCGTGTTTCATCTTTTAGCTCGATTTTCACATTTGAAAATAACGTCAGCTCCTTCCCTCTTACTCAATAAGACTTTTTTAGAAAGACATTAGAGGCAACCATTTTCTAAAATCCTAATATAATGAAACAGCTGAAATAGGAGCTTAAAAGAAGGCAACTGAAAAAGAAATGTATTCCCCACCATGATCATAACTCAAAGTTATGTGTTTTGAGAACTCTAACAAGCTAATCTGTCTGGTTTTAGTTTTCAGTCACAGATGAACTAACAGCCTCTCATTTAAGTTACTGCATGGAACCACTATGAGCTTAAAGAAGCATTAGTCATTTTATTTGCATTCAAAGTGTTGTGTTATTTAAAACGTAAGGAATATCTCTTCCCTTAAGAAAGGAACATATCCTGCATAGCAAGGATTAGCAGAGAGGCAGGAAAATCTGTGTTAGCTAAAAACTGATTACATAGACTCGTTTGGGTTGGGCAAGGATCCTTCTGTGTCATCAATTCCATTCGACTGCACCAGTACCAAACTGATGATACCAATTGGATTGTGGGATGGAATAAAGTATAATTTCAGACAGAAAGAACCTAAAATTATTTCAGTGTATGTGCATGAAACTAAGGACCTTGAACTGTTCTGATCTCTCTACTGTAGAAAACAGTAGCAAGATTTGCAATATTTTCGCCAACTTCCTCCTTAATATCCGAGTTTGATATTCAAATTGTACATTTTAATTCTAAATGTTTGTTGGTTCCGTTCTCACTGTTTCTTTCAAGAATGTTACTAAAAGTCCTTCAAGAAATAGTTGTAAGTAGATTACTTGAGATTTAGCAACCATACTTTTGCCACAAAGCAAAGAAGGTAATATAGGACCTTCAGCTTGTTTGCTTCATTAAGGCCTGCAGAAGTTAATGAAAACAGTTCTAATTGTGGAAATATGCTTCCATTCAAGGAAAGCCGTGCTGTGAGCGAGCAACTTTATTCACAACAGGCTTCCTCCTCCATAAACTGTTTTAACTTTCGCTCAAGTCTGTTGTAGTTTTTACGCTGCTTCCATTTGGCATTGGGTCAGGCCTCTTCAACGATGAGTTTCAAACCCTGATAGATAGGAGAATACTCTATGCAACAATAATTCAAAAAAATTACCACGTTACAGTGGAGCATAGCGGAAAATTCTGCTGTAGTAGGAATTCTGGTCTTTCATTTTGGTTTTGACCTAGAAATTATCTGACATGCTATAGACAGATAAATTGTTACCATTTTTTGATTGTATACATAGTTTTAAATAAGCTCAAGCAGCTTTTTTTCAGTATGCTTTCTATTTTTTTCATATCATTATCCCTTAGTCCAGTGCTATCACTATAGATTTCATAGGCAGGCAGAGACTATCTTTAAAAAAAATGAAATTACATTATCCTTAACTTACTAGCTACGTGTTCTTCATTTCTCAGAGACTGATAAAGCAGTACCCAGCTAGGCTTAGGACTGTGTTACCTTTCATTCAACACGTGTCTAAGTCAATATGTATCTTGTTTTCCTGTAGATAGAAAACTGATCAGACATGATTACATGGCAATACATCCCCGACTTTTATACTGTAATATATTTCAGTTCCCAAGGAACCATAGGAGGTGAAAACTTTGTTCAGAGTAAGCATTTTAAGACATCACTGTGTAAGGTCTCAGGGAAAGAGACTGCATGTGTCTTCCTTTCCAAATAGCTTCTGAAAAAAATGCCTTGTGTATAACTTGGGTCAAAGGCGTCCAGATTGTTGAATGGAAGGACAGAACAAAGCTCTGAATTTCTGTAGCCAGAAAATTTCCATGAAAGAGTGATTTCTGCAGTCCATGCTATGGTGCTTATGATGGTCATTTGTCAAGGGGGTTGAGTTTGAGGTTTTGGGGTTGGGGGGGGGGGGTGTTGTTTGGGTTATTTTAGTGTGTTCTTTACCCATTTAGAAGCTTCAGTATAGTGTGACTTTTTATGTGGCCCACATCTATCATTAGCTGTTGTTTCTGATTCTTAGTACTTCTGTCACCTTTTCTGTTAGACTATAACAATTTAGGAAAGAGGGTTATGGTTTTCATTCTACAGAGATAATTTTGTGGACACACATGAGAGTATATAGACATCTGTGTCAAGGAATTTCTTTCCAGACCTCCTAGGGGAAATTTTTTATTTTCTTTGCAGGCTTTGAGAATATTTGTTCTCTGTGGTATCTGCTCTGTTACATTCTGAGTAATACTGGTAGAGGTTCCAGAAGCTGTTTATGTGAGAGGTTAATAACTCATTTACACAAACTGTTATTCTCCCGACCAGCTTCATAGTTCTCTTTCACAGAAAATGGGGTTTGTTTTGCTTTGCTTCAGTCCTCATGACATAGGTCAAGATTTTCCATGGGCAAATACAATCAGGACTGGTATAATTTCATAACTCAAAATGGCTCATAACTCCACAGAAATTTTCCATTAGTGAGAGATCAAATTTACCTCAGAAATCTGTTTTTATGAAAACCATAGACAAAATATTCTTGAAGCCATCTCCTTTCATATGCATGGTAATAGCCATTTTGCCTGAGAGTGCATTTGGAATTGTTGGATTTTCAAGTTAAAATTTAATAATAAAGGAATTTATTGATCTCACTCTTCTTTCCTCACTAAGTCACTGGTCCTATAGAAAGGAAAAAAATTCTGCACTTTTTTAAAATTAAAATTTATGCTAAATATTTTATTTTCTCAGTATAATACTTTATTTTCTCACCAAAAGGAAAGTAATTCTTAATTTTAAAGAATATTTACAAATCATTTCATATCTGTACTACTTACAGTAATGGGCTGGCTATTCTCAATAACACAACCAGGACCACATCCTCCCTTATGGCACATAAGGATAAACATGATGGAAACCATAGCTTCAGTGTTGTCTTTTCAGTCCACTAGTTTCAGGAACAAATGTGGATATCCATTAAAATTAAAGGAGCTCAGTAAGAGTAATCAGGAGATAGTAATTAGGATCAAAGTCTTCTGACAGGTGTATTCTATAAATAACAGCAAACAGAAATAAAAAAATGTATGCTGTAATTAAAAAAAGTCTATCACTAAATTATGTCTAGCACCTGTGGAAGACAGCAGTCAGCACCCAGCCTATAAATTTAATATTTTTTGTTCACATAAGCAAGTCTCATTTCTTGCAGACTTGCTTCTGAGCTCTGCCATTACCTCACTGAGGATTTGTGCTCACGGGTGTATTTGTGTAGCAGTGGAAATTTTTTTTCAACAAGTATGAAAAGAAAGCCTGCATGTTTTTCAATTTTGAAAATATTTTCCTTGGCTAGGAAAGTGATAAACTCAGTGGCTAAATATGATGTACTTTCTAGGGTATACTTCTTGGTTTGTACCTGAAATAGGACACCAAACGCAATGACAACAAATCTCTTAGGTGACAAAATTAGCACAGTAGCATGAACTTTGCCAAATAAACACAACAAAGCTCTCATTAATCTAGATTTTTTGAGTTATGGAGTGATACAAGTAATTTATTGCACATATTATTGATTTGGTACCATGGAATGTTTGATTGTATCTTTGTAAACTTCGCTCTGTTACCGGAGAAATATTGTAGTCACTAAAAAAGCAAGTTGTCTTTTAGTCTTCTGGGTATTTGCCTGAGTTTTCATCAACTTCAGACCACAGTGCCCAAAGCTGAAAGGCCAGTCAACAGTCAACTGGATGTGTAATGGAAGTTTCCAACACTGGGATTATTGTACTTTACATACAACTGAGACCCAGCAAAGGTAGGCATATGGCAATTGCCCCACTGTTTTACTAGTGTGACTTCCTCTTCCAAAAGGAAACTTTTATTCCAATAAGAACCTGCTTTTCGAACTGCAAAGCCCACATATGATTACAGGAGACCTTAGGATAAGTGCTAAGATATTCGGTAGTGGTGCCCGTCAGTTTGTGGTAAACCACAAAGCCAGAAAGTCTCCTTGTGATTTCACAGTCTTATTGGCCTACTTGGAACATACTGATAGAACTTCCTCCATTTTCTGTTACCTTTCCCAAAATTAATAGTGCCTGATGGGTAGGGAGAGCAACCTCTTTCTCTTATTTTTAAAAGACTGATTTATTAAGCAAGTTTCCTTTCTGGAGTGAGGTGTCAGTCAAAATGAGCAAAGGAATATCTCATTAGCAGACCTTGATGGGACTTAGATTTGAGGTTTGAGCTATTCATGATGTAGGAACCATGGTTATACCACAGGAAGAACATCTAGTCAAGAGAATCCAGTAACCAGAATTATAGGTGTCTATGGACTTCAGATTGCTTGAAGTGGCTGATAAGCATGAGTTTGGAGGACTGGAGCTTTGGTGTCAGGTGCTGAATATCTGACTATTCATCTGTTTAGCCCACACAATAATACTTTGATGTATTTTCATGGAGTGATGGATGGAAAAGAGATGTAAGCCAGTAGAAACAAATAACAAGAAAAATTATTGGTAAAGATTATGTGTCATGCTTCACCCACTATTACATCTGATTCTTCCTGATAAATATTGTAAAATTTTGCAAGTAGCTTCATTTTTCAGTTAAAATTAAGTAGTCTTACATTCAGTTGAAATAAAAATGTGCATATAAGCCAATTCTGCCTATAAAAATATTTTAGTAGTGGAAATTAATTGCTGAACAGACCAGTAACATGCAATAAATGTTACATTTCTGTTCTAAATTATTGGTTTGAGGTCCAAGATGTTAGTGACGGCTGTTCATTAGTCTACACTCCTCTCTCAATCTCATTTCCTAGTGGACAGGCACCCATATCAGAATCATCAGCCTTGCTAAGTAATAGTTTCTGCATCAGCCTGGAGACTAAACTATCCTCCCATAAACTGAGAAAGCCTTTTAGCATCATGTATTTCACGCTGTGCCTGTGCTGTGCCTGTGCAGATAAAGAAATGATGTCTGTCTCTTTTGTTGTCATATCTACTTTCATTCACAAGCACTAAGCTTGTCTGAGCACAAGAATAATAAAATGAAAAAGCTAAATCTTCCAAAAAGATTTTTAATTGTTTAGCTTGGGTATACCAAAGCCTGTCCAGTCACTGTAGGATATGGGATTTCTCTACTAAGTATCCATCCGGTGCTTTGGTATAACCACCATTCAAAATCTCTTCTGAACTCTTCAACCTGATTAAATCCCATGTGTGCTTACAGCTTTGTCACTGGTCACATGCACATCAGCACTGACAGTGCCAAAGATATGGCTATACCCTCAAAAACCTGAAAGAAAACAGATTTCCCATATCTCTTGCTCTAGTGATGTAAGCATAGTTTGTCTCTACAGAACACAACCAAGGGAAAGAATGCCTTTTTAATTAGTGGTTGGACAGCTAGACATGAAAGAGTCTGAATCACCATCTCCTTTGGCTTATATCCATTAGGTTCTGCAACACTTACAGACGGAAGTCTTTTGATCCCTCCACAGGTTAAGCCATTCCGTTTTATCAAATTAAACCCTGAACGCATGCAAATACAAGGGATCAGAAGGATCCCTGGGGACCTAGTGCAACCCTGAGGCAGAAATAACTACAACCAGGACACTAAATATTAAAAAAATTTTATCTAATTTCTTTTTAAAAAGTTGCAATGAATAAGACCCTCGTTATGTGATAGATGTTGGTACTTTAATGAAGCAGTAAAAATATACAATATAAATCTTATTTTCCTTTTGCCTGCAGATGAGAAGAGATATCTTCTTCTTAAAAGGCTTTTACATTGTGAAGTGTGTTATATCTGCCCTCGGTCTGTTCTAGACTAAACAAACACCGTTCCTTCAAGTCTTCCTCAAAGTTTATATTTTTTAAACTTCTTATCAGTTTTATTGTTCCTCTTTGTACTCTAATTTGTCAGCATCTTTCTTGTGTTGTATTGTGCCTAAACTGATACAGTTCCAAGATCTCACTGGACAGAGAACAAATTTCTCTTTGTTGTCTGTGACACTTCTACTGATTTGACGCTTGCCATTTTTGTACTACAGCCAAAATGTTTGTTCATGTCTGACTTGTCGCCCACTACAATCCTCCATCCACTTCTGTTACCCAGTCAGCCGTTCTCCATTCCACATCTATTTTCTATAACACAGGACTTTAACACTAGTTTCCTTTCTTAGAGATTTGAATTTTGATCCTGCCCCTTTCTATTTGCCATTTAGGGCAAATTATAGACATTTGGATTTCTTTAAAACATCTAAACAGGCCCAAAAATATCCCTCTGAATGTTGATGTTTGAAACCCTTTCCATTTTGATAGTATGAAGTCCCAACTGCTTGTTTTCAACAGTATATAAATCACATATTTACATGTTCTTGTACAAGAGGATGTATGATGTGACACTCTTTTATAGAATTTGGCTTTTATTACTTCACCTTCATCCACTGTCCCGTTAAAGTACTTACCCTGGAACACTCTGGAAACGAGCACAAAGACAGTTTACCATCATCTTGGTATTTCCTACTGCCAGTCTTAGGCCAGTGGTAGATATTATGCCTTTCTTTTATTAAATCTCACTTCTGAGATCCTTGGGGTTCCAGAGGAAAGATGGCTAAATGACTGCTCCAGGTTTTACAAATTAAAAGGACAATGGTAATCCAAGAATTGCAATGTTGTTGTCAAATCCAAACTGCAGAGACTTTATGCTTTTCTGCTAGACTCTATAATAACAAAAAATTCCATCCAAGAGTAAGTTCTTGGGATTGAACAAGATTTGGATGTTCTTTGGGAAAGGATGTGTGAAATAAATTTGTTACAAGATCTTTTATTGTAATAAGTTCAATTATAAATACATAAACATATTCCTAAGTGATGATTTAAGCCTCTACCATTTTATTTGCATTATGATTTATTCCAGAGACTTTTATTAGTTTGTTTTGAGTCATGAAAGATGAATTTAAAGAATGAACATGATTTTCATGTACAGAAGAGTATGGACCAGATGAAATGTGATACTTTACTCCACCCAGCAATGGAGAGCCACTTCCCCTTAATGGATTAAGCATTTGAAAGGAAGAAAATAGCTTCAGATTTTTTTCAGATGTTTTCTAAAAGTTGGATGAACGCAATCCATTCTGTTTCCCACCATTTACTCGGAAGTATTGCCTCAAGATATGGATGATTTTGCACACTGATATTCCACCACACCCTGTAATACAACAATTAAACATGATAGTAAAAATTACCACATTCTTCTTTATTATGCCTGAATTCAGACATTGGCCAAGATTGTGAACATATCTGAGACATTTAGACTTAGCTGACAGAATCTGTAGGCCTGGGCAACTCAAGGGTTGTAACTTCAGTACTTTATTCCGTGAGGTGTAACTATTATCTTTGTTTTCATGTATCTTCCATAGTGTCCTAATCCTCTTTCTATTGTATGAAAGTAAGTATTGCAGTCACTTTAAGCAAAATAAAAATAGGGCTAAAATCTTAATATCAATTGTATGTTTGCAAAAAATATAGATATGAAGAATTTCTGAGCTGGAGTAAAGGAATAAAAATACGACAGATCTGGAAAACAGACATAATATGCCAAATCTTAACTTTGCAATCTTCCATCCTTTCGTAATGTTTTTGGTACCTTTTCTTGTACATTTTGTACCTTTTTTGATACTTTTTTTCATTGATTGCTTTTTTTTATTGTTTGTGTTTTTTTTTTTTTTACCAAGAACTTCCTATGGGAATGTATCTAATGAATACTTGAATCTTATTGGCATGCACATTCTCCAGTTACCAGTTTAAATCCCTTTGCATAAACTATGTTACTACCAGTAACACAGGAGTGAGTTTAGCAACTTTATCTTTAGTTGCTATGGCATAACTTGCCAATACCATGACAAAATATTATACTACTTTTGAAGATGCAATGAAGATATTAAAGATTCCGTGCTGCCCTGTACTTGTCTAATGCACAGATTTTTTTTTCTGTACTCTGAAAGAACTGTTTGCATAATTTATTCTAGAATGCTTTTTAGGATGCTCTAGTATAATTTATGCTTGGACTTTTTGTGAAGTAGAAATAAAGTCATTAAAGGCAGGGTCGTAACACTGTATTACTATACAAAAACAGATAAAAACCTCCAAAAACCTAAAAAAAACCAAAGGAAGGAAGATCTAGAAGTATCATGAAACTGTTTTTGCTAGATTGTAAGTCTCCAAACTACTTTGATCACAGTGGAAAAACACTGTGGAATATCCCACACGCATTGTTACTTTAATAAGATGCAGATTCTAGTAGATGCTCACAAGAGTATTTTAAACTAGCTGAGTGATATTGAAAATACATGTGCTTCCTTAATCTGAACATTTATATTAAGCTGTTTCAGATTTAAGTTAAAATTTCTGAAATTAAAAAAGAATATGTGAAAATATAGCTTGATACACCTTTTGAGAAATAAAAATCATTCTCAGTTTCCCTTATATTTTCTCTTAATTCAGGAGAACTGAAGGCTCAGTTTTACAATTTCCTGACTCCCTAATATTCAAAATTAAATGAAGAATAAAATTATCCTCTCATTGATATTCTCTCATGCAGTCTAACTGATAGACTAACTGTGGAAGTTTTCTGCATAAGATGACAGAAGAAGTAAGGAAGAATCCAAGCAGAAATTGTCAAAATCACACTCCAGTAAAATCATCCAAATATTATCTTCATGAAAGTGTAAACAAAGCAGATAGAACTTGGCTTTGGAATTGTGGAATGGGAGAAGATTCTAATTACAGAATCAGCCAATAAAGGATTATAGATTTTTTTCAGGAGAGAAAAAAAATCTGCAAGATCTCGAACTATAAGGAAAGTTAGAGACTGGTTACTGGTATTAAAGCACGCACTTGTGATGCTCTTCCAGAATCGGACCTCTCTAATGGGTCCTATAAACCAAATCCTGTAAAATGTGTCCCACTCTGCAGCCCACTTTCCAGTAGAACTGTTAATATTTTGTAGAACAGTAAAGAGGAGAGGAAGGTCACTGAGAGGACAAACAAAAAGAAGGATGTGTAGGAATACACCAAAGTTTCTACATCCTGTGCAGAAGTGCTCCTCACAGTTTACTGCAAACACAACACTGAGGAAGTCTCTCCAGTTCATCCCTGCCCACATAACCCACTTCTCCAGACTCTCACACGGGAAAACACACACAAACCAGGGCTGCTGAGCAGCTCCCAGATGGAAGATTCAGTCTCTCAGCCCACATTCACACTCTGTTTCCATGAGTCCATTCAACTTGAGCCTTTATGCAGGACCTCAGCTCTTAGCTTTTATCTCCTGTGGCAAGGGAATGTCGTGCTAGATATAGACCTTCAGCCAAAACTCAGATTCTTAATTTGACCCAGATCTGGGGCTTTATTTAATGGAGCTTAGCTGATTTGTGTGTACTGAGAATGTAGCCTATTGTCCAAATTAGAATTCCATTTCTCAGC
Organism: Chiroxiphia lanceolata; assembly: GCF_009829145.1. Lineage (NCBI taxonomy): Eukaryota > Metazoa > Chordata > Aves > Passeriformes > Pipridae > Chiroxiphia > Chiroxiphia lanceolata. The sequence continues at coordinate 11,619,700 of NC_045640.1, forward strand.
AACTGGGTGAAATAAAACCTTGACTTGTGAACACAGAGGTCCAAAGGCAGCAATATAAATATTTCTAAATGCGCAACCTATATTTATATTAGATTTAACTTATTATAAACCATATCCAGCATATTTAACACAGGATTAGTTTATTAAAAAAAAATTAAAAATAGAAGAGAGTTCAGAAAAGATTAACAAATACATTTGGGTAATCCAGGTATAGATTTTAAAGTGAAGTTAAGAAGCACTAAAAAAGCAGCTTGCAAAACTGCAGATATTTGCACATTAACAAAGACTAAAACGATATAGAAATATACTCAATGCCTTGTTTTAAGTTTTACCTCTTGCCAATTAAAAAGGATGTGTTTCAGACTGCTTAACCAAAAGCAACAGAGAATTCTGAAGCTTCTAATATATGATTGCTGTGAGTATGGGAGACTGGATATGATGTAGCAGCATCCTCAAAAGTAGCTCCCATTGCATTCTTCCTTGTTTTGAGCAGTGGATAAGCTTTGTTCATACTTCTCAAAGCTATTTTCTTACTTTCTGTTGGAAGTCTAGTAGGTTTATTTGCTTCACCCTCATTACAGCACGAAGCGTACACATGGCAGAGCCTGCTCACCCTACAAGATGCCAGTAGATGAAGCTTTCTCAGTAGGCATAGGATTTTGGTAGCGTGCTTCAAAACATCTGTCCTACGCAAGTTGAAATTTTTTAAAACCTTATGACAGGAATAATTTTTGATAGGAGAAAGTACATTGTTAAAGCAACCTCACTTTGCTAGTAAATCAGCGTTCCTGGTCACTAAAGCTTAATAGTGAACAGGTAAACAGATTTCATTTGGGCTGAAATAAACATTGACCAATTAGCGCACTTTTCTCTAGACTCATTCTTAGAAATAGGTTTGATTTTTTTCCAACATTAACTGGTATGTGGCAGACACCCAGGATCCAGCGAGGGTGATGAAAAGCCTGGCAGACCTAAACCAAAGTAAAAATGATGCCTAAAAAAGGAAAGCAATAGAGCAAACATAATTGGCAAAACATGCAATAAGGGCAACTTTTCTCTGATTGAATAAGAAAGCGTTCTCATCTTTTTGATGACCCAGAAAGTCACAGATGCAAATTTAAACGCATTGATCAATGGTTATGCAGAAAAAGGAAATACATAATGATGTAGGGATTCTACACAAAAAATCCACTGTGAAAGAAGTAAAAATATGTCAGAAACAAAGACATCAATTAAAATTTGTTAGTAAAGGACAGATTTTTAGGGTAAGATGCTTGTTGACACACAATTTTCTTGAAACTTCCTGTAGTTACAAATCTTTCAAGCCCTTAAGAAACGTGTAGTTATAAGTTTAAAAAAATGTGCTATCTTGGATAATAAAGAAGAAATAATATTTTAGTCATCTAATTATCATTATTGCATGGTGAACAACTTATTTACTCAGCTGTGTGTTTGAATGGAAGACTGATGTTCTCTCTGGCATGCAGGAAGAACAGTGTATAACTGACAGACCTACAGCAGAGCATAAAAGAAAAACACTTTTCAAATTACTTAGTAAGCAATTTACAAGTGTTTTCTCTGGAGTTCAATTCATCAGTACAAGAATGCATGATTTTTAACCAAGTCTTTATACTGTGTAAGTCTTGACCAATATGAGACAAAGACCCAAGATTTAAAGAAAATTAGTAGATTAAATGCAAAGAAATAAGTACAGATCTATGCCAAGAATTAAAAATTCAAAGAGTAGCAGTGCCCAGAGACAGGATGAGGAGCAATGGCCATAAACTGAAACACAAGAAGTTTCACCTCAACACGAGGAAGAACTTCTTTATATTGAGGATGACAGACCACTGGAACAGGCTGCCCAGGGAGGTACTGGAGTCTCCCTCTCTGGAGATATTCCCAAACCCACTTGGAAACGTTTCTGTGTCACCTGCTCTAAATGACCCTGCCTTGGCAGGGGGGGGTTGGACTAGATGATCTCCAGAGGTCCCTTCCAAACCTAACAGTTCTAGGATTCTGTGAATTGAGAAAAAATTGCCACAATAAACAATATGTTGATCAAGGCTGAAGATACTTTTTTAAAAGGAATGTAGACTAAAAGTAATTAATTTATATTTGAATTTCAAGAAAATATAGATGCTTTGCTGCATTGCCACTGAAGAACAATGTATCTGCATTTGGAAATTTTTGTATGTTATTAAATGCATAAGAATTGCTAAAGAGAAATGATAGAAAAATGCAGAAAATAACTTAGGGGTTTGCTATATCACTAGACCTAAGTCCTCAGTTCTCCTAAAAGCACCCCCCCCCCATATTCATGACCAAAGACCAAAATGTACTAGAACTCCAGAAAAGGAGGCAACATTAAGGTTCAAGTTCACTTTCAGTCACTTCTTAGGTGCTCACTTGTATCTCCTAATACCCACATGCTCTTGCTTTCTGGTATTACTAAAATCACCCACTTGTACTGGTACTGAGTTAATTCTTCTCAAGGGAGAGAAAGAAACAGGTCTATTGCATCTCAAACATGGAACTATGGCATATATTAGCAAAGGCAGGGCACACAGAAATGTATTTTCACCTTAGGCAAATATAATATGAGCAGGTGGATAATGGCCTGTGGTTCTTCATAAGTGTTTCCCCATCTTTGGAACGAGTTGGCTCCTAAGAAGTTTCTGTCTCCCCCAGCGTATAACCAGACTGATAGAACACAAGTATCTAACACCAGCCCATAGTGTTAGATATACTTCAGGAAAGATTCAGAAAGAATCAATGCTATTTTTAGAAAAGTAAAAATGTTCCATTTATCATGCTCATTCCAACTTCCAAAAAATTAAATATTTTTCATGCAATGGTGAAATTCCCTTCTGTTGTCTTGGCAAAGAAAGGCTACTGTGAACAGATTTTGTACATCTGCTACATCAGGAAAAACACCTGCTGACAATTTTCAAGAGTTTCCCAGCACATAACTCTCAAGAGCCATTCAAAATCTAAATGGCATATAAGTTTTACAATATTGTATGTCAGAGGAATTGTGTTTAGTTTGTCTTTTCATGCAAAGATACAATCCATTTAGTATGTCAGTGCACAGCAAAGGCAATGTAAACTGCCATGCAGTGTTTCAAGTGCCAGATTGAAATAGATATTCTGGGAAACTAAGCATTTTTCTTATCTTCATTATCTGAAATGGCCAAATGAAGGCAGGAAAACATTAGGAGCAAAATATTTAGAGGAACATCTCTTTAGCACTTCAGCAGGGTAACACCAGGCAGGTAACTCAGAGTAGGAAAACAGCTACTAACTGTAATATATTTGGTACATTTTCAGGAAAAGTTCTTTTTTCTTTAGTTTAAGTATTTTGAATGTCACTGCCTGAAATATTGTAAGTCTTGGCTCACACAAAACAATTCATGGGCCATTTCTCTTGACAAAACAAGTAGAAGTTGTTTTAACACTTCTATTTAACTAAATAATACCATTTAAAAACTATTTAAAAATAATACCAACAGTTTTCAGCATGTGCCTGCATCCGACCTCATTCAGTAGGTTTCTTCTCTAACACAATATTCTGTACTTGCACAGCAGTTTTCCTATTACAAAATAATCTGCATACTTCAGAACAGCCAACTTTCTCTAGGCTGTCCATGGACAAGTCATAGAGCATTTCAAAGTAGCTTAGAATTATCATCTTCAATTATTTTTATTGCCTGCAAACACTCTGTTGTTTTCTTGGAGCGTATTTCCTTCATGACAGGTGCTGTCTGGGGGAAGATCTATGTTTTTCTTGCCCTGGTAAAGTGATTTGAAGACTTGGCTAAGTTTTAGCTCATCAGTTTTTAAGGGTTTCTGTGGGGTATTTTTTGTGGGTTGTGCTTTTGTTTTAGTTGGTTTGGTTTTTTGTTTGCTTGTTTGTTTGTGTGGGTTTTTTTAAGAGATTTTAGCTGGACAGGAAGGGTAATGGAGAAAGTGCTACTTTTTTGAGGTTTCTGAATTCCTTTCTTAACCTTGTGGGCTGGAGGGCACTGATGCAAAGCTAGAGAGTGCCACCGCGTGGTTAGAGACTCTCTCGGCTGACTAACACAATAGCTTGGTCCTGCAAAAAATGAAGTGTTCAGACTGAATGGATTAGGGTCCCGAAAAAATCATCACGAAATGGGCTCGACTTCTCTAAGGAGGTTAAAATTGCAAAAATGGGGACATGAGAAAGCAGTGAAGCTCTTGCTTTCGTAAAGAGACTAACGGGGCACCAAGCAACCAGGAATGCTGTGCACCAGTTTCCACTCAAGAAATTATTTTGTACAGAGGTACATAATGCAAGGCTTTCAGAGTGTGGGTGATGGAGCCCAGCCATCCATTAGTCCAAAGTGAACTGCTTAGCCATGAGAGGACAGGGCTTCACTCCCCCGTACACACACAAAGCATGTCTTTTTATCGAACCAGGAGAGGACAGACCCCTGGACTACTGAGTACAATACTCTGTATTTTTCTCTTTAGAAATGTGAGCTTCTCTAGGTAGAAACTGCTTTCCAATAATTAAGTATTCCATACCATGAAAGCATCACTACAATTTCTTTCTCTGTAATCCCATTTTAAAAATGAAGGGGTGACACTTGGCATCATTGCTTGATTAGAGAGCACCATAAATACGTCATTCCTGGATGAGAAAGTACTGTGAGTATCTAGTTCTGTCTCTGACAAAGTTCTAGACATAGAGCTGCTCCCAGGCACCAGTTCATGGCTTCCTGGAAGCAGAACCTTGTTATTTCAAATCAAGCAGAAATACCTACAGTGTGTCAGTGCCTGCAGAGCTTTTAACAGCTCAGCAGGACTTTTTGGCTCATTGAGAGTATCAAACTTTTGTTACTGATCGTTTACATAACTTATTCTGGTTAGAACCTCCTGAATCTTCATGTGCATACTATGTCTTTCATTTATCATTCAAACATTCCATCCCTCACTGTTTTTTCTAACAAACAGACTCTGCAGAGGTATACCCCACCTAGGAGGCATCTTTCTATACCCCGTCTAGGAGGCAGCTAGACTCCCCGCTGTTCAGCCTGTTTGCTTCATTAACCTGAGAGAATGTTCTAACAGTTATCTAGACAAAATTGATTATTTACTTAACAGCTCTGGGAAAACAGAATTTGAGAATATCTCAAGAAAATCAGACTTCCATTTATAAAGACTTGCACCAGGAAGCTCACCAGGTAAGATTCATCCCACCCACATATGGGATTCTACATTGTAGGCAGTTGATCATTCTCTCATGCTAAAGAGAGTAGGGCCATCTAACAGATGTCTCCTGAAGGGAAAATAAATCCTACTTCTCCTGATTGGATTAACAGGACTTAACAGCAAAATCCTTTAGCCCAGATTCAGTTCCTCCCAGAAGTTGTAAATTCCAACTTTGCTGTCCAAATGCATTGGTTGCATTTGTTATTACAGAATCATAAAATGATGTTGTGCTTCCTCGAGAAAAAGGTGTATTTAAAGACCTCTCAGGTTTTGAACAAGTTTTTACAAATTAAAAAAAAAATACCATTTATATATATAATAGGAATGCAGTTCTTTGAAATCCTATGTCCATGATGCACTTTAACCACACTGAGTAGAAAAAACACAGAATTCCCATGTCATCAGAGCAAGGAGAAAATTCAGATCCTGCTTTTTGAAAAGCTATACATTTTTATATTCTGTGTATATTTTATATACAGTGTATATTTTATATTCAGTGTATATTTTATATTCAGTGTATATTTTATATTCAGTGTATATTTTATATACACTGCTCAAGCACAATTTAATATTAAAGGGTGAATTAATAATATAGAACTAAACTGATACAAAAGCAAAAATTCTGTGGAATGAATGCAACAAGATGAAGTAGCCATGAAAGAAAGAAGACAAGTCTTGTCAGCAAAATTGAATTCCAGATAAGGAAGTGCAGCTTCCCTTCCGAGAATACAAAGAGACTGCCTATGATTGCGACAATCAGAACCAGCAAGAGATTATAAATTTGTCTAGTCTGAAAACCAAATGAAACAGAAAATAGACTGTCAAGCACTGAAAAGCAAGTTAATGAACAGAGAGCACCATTTTCACAGCTCTGCAGAGATCATACAGGACTTCTGTTGAGTTTTCAGGTCAAAAAATTGAAGCGAATATGGGATAATTAATTTCCCATGCTTAGTGGAACAGCATGGCACCAGCATGAATCTGAGTCTTCAAGGTAAGTTCCTAATACACCCAAACAGTAAAAGTTTCAGCTTCACAGTGTCAAAAGAAAAAACAAATGAAATGCTAACAATGCTTTTTGTGTAAAAAGCCTTCTAGAAATAGCAGGCACAAAGTATATAAGCTCAAAGGTACGGTGCTAAAAGGTCACTTTACTTTCTGGACCTTGAACTAGGATCAGGACTGTAGAGAGTTACCTTGTCTACCTAAGTCATTAAATCTCTTCGAGGTAACAGGTCACAGTTATCATGGTAGTGACAATTATCTGTTATATAGACAGAAGACAAGGAAGACCTTTCCTTGGAAGACCAAGGAAAAAGATGCACTTCCTGCTTCCCTGGAAAGTATCTTAAGTGTTGGTCTATCTCAATTTTTTAAATATATATAAAAAATATAAAATATATATATACATGTACAAATGCATACAGGTATAATATACATATAATATACATACATATATATATGTATCCTTACTTCCTGTAGGGAAGAAGTAAAAAAACTGACAAAGAATTCACAAGGTCAAAAAGACAACAAAAGTCAGATACCAGAATGTATATATGGAAAGAATTCAAAACATGCTCTGAATGACAAATTTTAGAAAAAGAAAATTCTTAGGCAAAAAACAAAGCCATGAGATTACATAGACACAGACTAGCAAAAAAGGTGGTTTGTACCTTTCCCCAGGTTTGACAGTATAAACAAACATATTATGTAGCCAACAGCTCCTATCTGGTTTCTGAGACTACGTGTGCAACTTCTATAAAACACTTCTGTATTTCCATTCTTTGTCATGCCTCTGAAGCGTGAAATAAGCCAGCAGTTTCTGCAGGAAGTTCTTAGAATAAAAGGCATTCTCTCATAATGTATCTGAATATTTAATTGTAATATTACCATACTTTAAGACACTTACATTCCTTCTCAAAATATGCAGCCTGATCTAGTATGTCATTTTTGCTATAGCTTTGGTATGAAAATGCTTTGAAGCGCAAAGATTTAGCGCAATCAAAATTAACAATCTAGATTTTTTTGCAACTGAAGTGAAATAATACATTTTTCTGAACAAAATTTAGCTATATGCAACACAGTAGGAAATGCTGTAATAAGTCTTTGTAGGCAGTACTGACAGTTCTGAAAAGGGTTGATTAAAAATTAAAAAAAAAGTCTTTGAAAATAGGGAAAAAGACCAAACATATGACAACTGAAATCCACAAAAACTCACACAGTAATAGAGCTTTCAGTTCTGGAAACCAGAAAGCTTATATAGTTACTACAACATGTACATAAGTGTTTTCTGGAACTAGAAGAAAAAGCTTAAGTACTGCAGTAGGTGAATTTGACAGAAAATGAGAGGTGATGTCTGGGGAACTGGATCAAAAAAATTCTCAACCACACCTCACATGCTTGTGCAAATGTATTTACTTGATGTGAAAATAAAGTAACAGAGCTGAGTCATGGAAAGAAAGGCCACAATTCATATTGAGTGTTTTTTCCTCTATAACACATTATTAAATATTTTTCATTGCATTTAATCATTTTCCAGTATCCAGCAAGGCAGAAACAGATAGCAAAGAAAACTGTATTTAAAAAACAAACAAACAAACAAAAAAGCCCCAAAAAACCGGAAACAAAAAACCAACCGGAAACAAAAAACCAACCCAAACCCAACCCAAACCCAACCCAAACCCAACCCAAACCCAACCCAAACCCAATAACAAAACCCAAACAAACAAAAACCAACCAAACAAAAACCAAACAAAACCAAACAAAACCCAAACAAACAAAAACCAAACAAAACCAAACAAAAAAACCAAAAACAAAAACCAAAAAAAACCAAACACAAAACACAAACAAAAAAAAAAACAAAACACAAACACAACCAAACACAAAACCCAAACACAACCAAACACAAAACCCAAACACAACCAAACACAAAACCCAAACACAACCAAACACAAAACCCAAACACAACCAAACACAAAACCCAAACACAACCAAACACAAAACCCAAACACAACCAAACACAACCAAACACAACCAAACACAACCAAACACAACCAAACACAACCAAACACAACCAAACACAACCAAACACAACAAAACACAACCAAACACAACCAAACACAACCAAACACAACCAAACACAACCAAACACAACCAAACACAACCAAACACAACCAAACACAACCAAACACAACCAAACACAACCAAACACAACCAAACACAACCAAACACAACCAAACACAACCAAACACAACCAAACACAACCAAACACAACCAAACACAACCAAACACAAAACCAAACACAACCAAACACAAAAACCAAACACAACCAAACACAAAAACCAAACACAAAAACCAAACACAACCAAACACAAAAACCAAACACAACCAAACACAAAAACCAAACAAAACCAAACACAAAAACCAAACAAAACCAAACACAACCAAACACAAAAACCAAACAAAACCAAACACAAAAACCAAACACAACCAAACACAAAAACCAAACACAACCAAACACAAAAACCAAACACAAAAACCAAACACAACCAAACACAAAAACCAAACACAACCAAACACAAAAACCAAACAAAACCAAACACAAAAACCAAACAAAACCAAACACAACCAAACACAAAAACCAAACACAACCAAACACAAAAACCAAACAAAACCAAACACAAAAACCAAACAAAACCAAACACAAAAACCAAACAAAACCAAACACAAAAACCAAACAAAACCAAACACAAAACCCAAACAAAACCAAACACAAAAACCAAACACAAAACCCAAACAAAACCAAACACAAAAACCAAACAAAACCAAACACAAAAACCAAACAAAACCAAACACAAAAACCAAACAAAACCAAACAAAACCAAACACAAAAACCAAACAAAACCAAACACAAAAACCAAACAAAACCAAACAAAACCAAACACCAAACAAAACCAAAACCAAACACCAAACAAAACCAAAACCAAGCACCAAACAAAACCAAAACCAAGCACCAAACAAGCACCAAACAAGCACCAAACAAACAAGCACCAAACAAGCACCAAACAAGCACCAAACAAACACCAAACACCAAACAAACACCAAACAAAAGACCAAAAAAACAAACAAAAACCAACAGACAAAAGACCAAAAAACAAACAAAAACCAAAAAACCAAAACCCAAACAAAAACCAAAAAACCAAAACCCAAACAAAACCCAAACAAACAAAAACCAAATAAAACCGAACAACCACCACCAACCGAACAACCACCACCAACCGAACAACCACCACCAACCGAACAACCACCACCAACCACAACCACCACCACCAACCACCACCACCAACCACCAAACAAAACCCAAACAAAACCCAAACAAAACCCAAACAAAACCCAAACAAAACCCAAACAAAACCCAAACAAAACCCAAACAAAACCCAAACAAAAGACCAAAAAAACAAACAAAAAACAAAAGACCAAAAAAACAAACAAAAACCAACAGACAAAAGACCAAAAAACAAACAAAAGACCAAAAAAGCAAACAAAACCCAACAAAAAACAACAAACAGAAAACAAAAAACCAAAACCAAACACAACCCCCCCACACAAAACCCCCCCCACAAACCCCCCCCCCACAAAAAACCACAAACAACCAAACACCACAAACAACCAAACACCACAAACAACCAAACACCACAAACAACCAAACACCACAAACAACCAAACACCACAAACAACCAAACACCACAAACAACCAAACACCACAAACAACCAAACACCACAAACAACCAAACACCACAAACAACCAAACACCACAAACAACCAAACACCACAAACAACCAAACACCACAAACAACCAAACACCACAAACAAACAAACACCACAAACAAACAAACACCACAAACACAAACACAAAACCTGTTGGGTTTTGGTTTTAGTTCACATCCTTAAACATGTACAAGACTGTTTATCTTAAAGACAATGAAATGTAATTCACTGCCACATAGACTGGTAATATGGTCCGGGATGCTGAGCTCTGGCTTACAGCACATGCATAATGAAACATTGAACGCATCTTCCCACAGAGCCAGTGTGGGTACTTCTCTGGGTACTTCTCTAGGTACTTCTGTAGCAGTCAGACTGAATTTTCCAAAGATGCTTATGATCTCTTGTAACACCGATCAGGAGCTAGATTTATTCTCCTAACATTCAGCTCTGTTGCAAAGGTTCTTGCCTTTTGGTAGAAGAAGAGAGACATTTCCCGATCCACAAGGAAGTTATGGTAGATTACTGCAAGTCTGGTGTAAATCTTCAGTTGAGCTTTTTTGTTGCCCAGGTCCATGGCAGCAGCAAGTGCCAAATGGTAATAGCCTGCTGCATCAAAGGGATCCTGAAATAAGAGACACAAAAATAGTACCTCTATTGTACAATTAGTGTAAGACGATTGCCAAGTTCAGGCTTGTACATATCTAACAAAAGTAATATAGATTCTAAACTTCAGTAGGTTTTTCCACTTTATTGTTTACATTTCAAACACACAAAACCAGAACACGGCAAAACTTGATTCTATGAAACCTTAATCAGTGTAACAATTTTCTGCAGCAGTTATTAGAATTTCTTACCTTAAGGTCATAGAATATAATATCTCCTAAGATCAAATACACCTTGACATAATATAGTGTTTCCTCCTCAAACTCCAGAGGGGAGGAACAGAGGGACAAGGCCTTTAAATAGAAATGTTCAGCTAGTTCACAGTGACCCAAATGGTGATGGATGACAGCCAGACGATGGTAAGCTATTCGTTCATTTAGCTGATTTCCTAATGAGATGACATATGAATAAGATAAAACCAAAGAGATAAAGTAATCAGTCTCAAATCAGAATACATCTACACTATTTTTTTTTAATTTCTGTATTGAATTTGCTGAGCCTTTATTGCATACAATTACTTTTGCTTAAGAGATACATGCCCTTTAAGAAAAATCTCATGAAATTTCTGAATTTCCTGCTGTAGGATTTGACAGTGTCTAGGATTTTAAGAAATAGCTATATTAATCTCTCATGTATATATATACACCCTGTGCATACTTACATAGAATACAAATAGATTACTATGAAAGGAATGAAAGACAGAAAAGTAGTAGAATTAAAGACAAAAAGATGATTTTCCAGTGTGCTCAGAATCACCTGTCTGTGCTTGTAAAGAGAGGTGAGAGGGTTCTTAATCAGTTGAACAGTTCCCAAGCTTGAACAGTAATTTTAAAACTAGCCCTATAGTTTTTGATTACTTCATCCTGTGTTGGTTCACCAGCAGGGCTATGAGCAAATCTGAAAGCATATGACACTCAAAAGCCTCTTGGGACAATATTATTCATCAGCATTACATCTTAGCTGTTAGAAGCATACTCAGTTTGGACTTGAAATTCCAGGTTTAATTCTACACTCTCTCAAAGGTTTTCCATTATGAACGTAGACCTAGAAAAGGCAGCAATAAAGTTGTTCGTTCTTGACTAGAGGCACAGTAGCAATTATAGTATTGTTATGAAATCCTGGCAAGAAATCTGATGAATTAAAGGGAATAAAGCTTTAGAGTTCTGCTGTATTTTTAGAGGTATCATTCATATTCGGCTATAATAGAAATTGGTCTTACCTAAATTTACACTGAGCATAAGAGCTGCTCTTGCATATTCCAGACTTTCCTCATAGGCTCTCAGATTCATCAACAATTCCACTAGTTTATTGCATAATCTGAGTTCAGTGGTTTTGTTGCCAGTCTGAACAGCAAGTGGAAGAGCCCTGTCCTGAAACACATAACAGCATCTTATGTATGGCTGGACTCCAAGATGTGCACTGACAGGTTCTCGTTTACGTCAAATCAAGTAATTCTGGTTTCATTTTGCTCTTTGCTTATAACATAACTTGCAACCAGAAGAGAAGTTGAAACAGGAGATATCTACTAACACCATGACAAAGTTCTCAGGAGCAATAGCTTATAAACTGTTTGCTGAGAGGATCAGCTTCGGGTTCAGCATTTGTAGAATACCTCCTGTGGGGGGAGGTACATAACTATCGATGCAGTAAAAAAACTGCACAAACCCTGTAGAAAGTCACTGCTTTCTCCTTTTCCCAAGTACCATTGAAAAATATGTCTCCAGCAGCTTCAGACAATTCCATTCCTAAATTTGGATCTCCTGTGCAAAGAGCAGCATCCTGAGCAACCTGAAATGAAAATAAGGAATGGGGAAGGAAAGCGAAAAAGTAAATCTTTGTTACTTCATGGTAGAACATAATAAGTACAAGCAATTGGAAAAAACGATCCCTAAGGCTTCTCTTATTATAATGATAGGAAAGGCTATATTTGATGAGAACATGCTCTTTTGTGATAACCTGGTTTTGAGCAAGCCAGCAGCAGCTACTGAAGAAGAAACAAAGCCTGGTTTTCCCTTTATCTGGCAATAGTATCCTGCTACCTCTATCAGAAGATGGAACTCTAAAATCACTAGTGTATTTGATAGCTGCAACATACTAAATTTGAAATAGATCAAATATATCATAGAAATGTTTCAATTTTAAGGTAGGTATTGTTAACTGCAGCTTTAAAAGCCAGTGAAGTGAATTTTGTAAATAAATGCAGATCCACTATCCTGTTTTCCTGAATAAATACATGCCTTGTTAACAAAAAGGATTTAATGAAAGGCAGCAGGTATCTTCCCCAAGGCAACAATACCAGGATACTCAGTTATTGATAGGATAAGTAGTAATGAAAAAGTACATTCTCTCTACTTAAGCACAAAGGCAGCAATTCTTTTCCACCTGTTTTGGCTTCAGGTGCCTAAGGACTCTATTGCATAGCATTGTGGAGTCTGTGTTTTACCAGCAAGTTAAGATGTGATGCTTTGCACAAGTTACTGGCATAAATCACAGCTGTCAAATTTTTAGTGGGCAGATTCCTGCTTTGAGACTTTCCTCATGGATAGGCACTGACACTCTGCTCTAAATTCCATATTCCATACATGCACAGTATGAAATACACATGCATGTGCCTGACACACTCCTCCTCTTGGAGAAAACCAAGCAGATAGAGAAAATTATCCCACATGCTGATTTTGCTCTTGTACCACAAGGTGACTGACTTGGGGGCTATCAGCTAAAATTATTTTGTAAAAGAAAGAAGTAACAGGGGTATAGAACAGGTCCTTCTTGCAAATATATGCATTCAGTTTTGCTTGTAAGTATTCAAAATATAACCTAATTGAGAGAAAAATTTCAGTAGCACCACGTATTGTGTGTCAGGACATTTTAATATGAACTTTTTTCCTATATCTTCAGGTTTTGTAGATTTCTTTTTTAAACATCTTAACAACAGGTGTCTGGTTATTTTATTTAGAGATCACATTTTGGTATTACTCATACACCAGTCAAGACTCAAGCCCTGTATGGATCCTGCAGTATAAGGCAGCACTCCCCTTTACAATGGGAGAAAAGTATTTTTACAGCAGAGCAGGAACTAAGAAAGGTCACTTCCCAGAATCTTTCCAGAGTCAAGCAATACATAAAAATGAAGCACCAATGGAAAATGCTTTTGAGCATTACATAAATAGTGTCAACTATACGTTCAGAGCATACATTAGCAAAATCTCTGGAATCTCTATGTTGAATTACTTACCCTTACCATGCCACCTGCACCATGTTGACAGCATACCTGAATATAAAGATCCACAAGCTCATTCTGCCTCAGTACATAATATATCTGTCCTGCCCGTAGCCAAGCATATGCCTCTTTCTCTTTTTTCTGGAGATCTATAAATATCCCAAGGCTTCTTTTGGTATATTCCAGAGCTGACCTGTAGGCCCTGAAACGGGGAGAACTGCTAATCACTGAAGGGTTTCTTCAGAATTGCAAATGGATTTCTTCATAGTGAGAAAAGTTTCAGACAATCTGTTTCCCCTACTTCGTGCACAATTATAATTTCTCAGCTATATTACACTAGTAACCAGAGAACTGTCTTTTTCCTCTTCCTTTTTTTGTTCCATCTATGTCTCCTGCTAGATAGTTTAGATGTATCCTTTCTCTACCTCAAACTGAGAGGTAGAAAAATCTTTCCTCATCTTTAACTCTTCTACCATTACTGAAGTTTTCCTAAAAACTTCAGGAAGAAATTGCATCTGTAATCTCTTTTTTTAGTCACTTAGGCCATGTGACTTAAGCACAATTCAGACTAATCAGCAATTGTAGAAAAAAAACAGGGAAAATGGGGAGGGGGGTGGTAGGGCAGAGGAGAATGGGACATGACATGATCAGTTCTAGAAGCACCTTAATTATCAGATCATTAGACAGTACAATTTTCTTTAAGTGTAAAGAAAGACATATCAGATTTATTGACTTTACAATGTTTTAGACACAAAAAATCTGGACTCATTAAATCTGTCTTGTTCTGTATTCCCATCACCCTGACCTGTTGCATTTCCTTCCATGCACAAGGCACAAACAAATTAAAATATAACATGACCTGCATAGTTACAGTGAACCCTTACAGAGTGCATCTTTAGAACAGCATGCTTAGAGCTCCAAAGAGAACCAAAACAAATCTTAGAGTAATACCCTCCCTTGTACTTCACACTGTCAAGATTTCAGTTCTATCTCAACAAGATATTTCATCAGAGGGAAAAAAATTGGTTTTATCACTTTCTGATTCTTAAAAAGAGATTGAAGAGACCTGTCACTCATTTTATAATCATGAGAGGAAGTAAAGATTCACTGAACAAGCCTGACATTTCAGTCTGCTCTGCTAACAAGCTCCTAACACGAGGAAAGGCAAGATAGTTGAAGTAGTCCAACCCAGCCCAGTTATTGAATGCTACTTTCATCCCTCCAGAGTCTTTGCTTTTACAGCAGATAGAAGCATCTACCAATTCATAACCCAGCACAGCAGCTGGAACAGGTCAGGCTGGTCCGCTGGCATGGACACAGTAGTTTTCTGTTACTTGACCACAGACATATGTGCCCTGTTACTCAGCGCTGTTAACTCAAAGAATACTGTGATACTATGGTCTAATACCACATTGACTATGTGTTATTTTCTGGTAGCCTGCTAAGGTTATATAGTCTGGGAGCCAGGCTCCAAGGAAACCTAAGTTTTGTGTATTACAAGCACACTAAGCAGCAGCTTCTCCAGCTAGTAAAATCCTTCTGCAAATTCCAGGTAGCTTGAAATCTTAACCAACCCCTTTCTCTTCAGTCTCTCCAAAGAATGGTCACCAACTATTTCATTAAAAAGCAATGACCAAAGCAAAATAAATTGGGTGATCTACTAGCAAAGTTAGATGCTTGGACTGCAGCCACTTAAAGCTAAAATAGGCATCTGTTCTCTTTCCACAACTGAGAATATTTTTTTATCCTTACCAAGGCATGAATTCAGGTACTTGAAAATACCTGAATCCAAAGTGATTCCCTGAAGTACAGTAAGGAGAAAAAAAAAAAAAAAAAGCCTTTAAAGGTACTTTAAACATTGTTAGAGAAACCTGTAAGTTTCTCCAGCACCTGTTAGTTACTACGATTTAACTTGTGCAATCTGTTATTTCAATAGTGGAAAGCAAAAAATTGGTATTCTGAAAATAAGAGCAATATAGAAATTGCTGGAGACTAAAGCTACACAGTTTTGCACATAGGCTTCATACTTATATAAGTTCTGAAAAAAGCCTTTCCTCAAAGAGAAACACTTACATAGTGACAATTTAATGCCTGACCTGTTCAGAATACATAATTTGGGTGGTTTTTTTAAAAAGACTTGCAAAAATCATTGCAAACAAGTCATCTGATATAGCAGTTGTCAAGAGGTGCATAATAATATGTTTAAAATGTATCTATATAGATTTTAAAAATAAATTGGTTCTTCAAGTACTGCTAATTCCTGCTGAACATCTTGTCTCCCTTGAGAGATTATAGTTACTCAAAAAGAAACAAGAGAAATCTCCACTAGCATTGGACCCTTCAATTCTGATAAAGTCTATTAGCAAAGCGGAGAGAGAGAAAAAAATCATCATATTCAGCTTTTGCACAAATAACAGAAAAGTTAAAATCAGAATGAAAAGTCATTTAGCATGTCTTACCTTTCTGTTCCTAAAGACAAATAGAGCTGACTAATAGTTTCCAAAATTTGTCCCTCCAGAACTTTGTTGGACATCTTTCTAGCTAAAGATAGTTGATATTCATTATAGATGACACACTGAGCCTCGTTGGGAACAACTGTACTGTAAAACTGACACAGCAGTTTAATCGCTTGCAGTTGACCTAGGAGAATAGATTGGAAATACTAACATGAATCTCTATTTTAAAATGAAAGTTAAATTATTTTTAAAATTATTAATTCTCACCATTTCACAAATCACAGCGCAGTCAATGAAAAACGTAAAAGTCATAATAAGAAGATCCCACTGCCATTTCCTTCACCTCCAGAGTTAAAGGCTAGAGGTTACTTCAAACTTCATCTCCAAAATAAAATAGTAACACAATCACCTTACCTACATAAGCTCCTTAATCATGGTAGCAAGAATAAAGAAAATAAGATACGCCTCTTCTAAATGCAGCTCTAATATACCTATATAACAAAAATTCCCAAACAGGGTACATTTTGTGACTTGAGAGAAAAAAAAAATATACTTACTCTCCAGATGACTTGTCTCCATTGCAACTAAAAAAGCCCATTCATAGTAAAACCTTCCTTTTTCCCTTTGAGTTCCACCAACATAGTAACATCCCAACTGAAGGAGGACTTGGATAAAGTCTTGACCACAGTCCATACTTGGAAGCTTGGAGAATAGCTTAACTGCCCTGATAAAATAATGTTCTGCAAGCTTGCTGGCTGCTGCATGCAGGCAGAGTGCCCCAAAATTAGCCAGGGCTATAGCTTGGTTATGGGTCATCTCAGCCTCTTCTGAAAGTCGCAGCGCTTTGTAGTAGCTCTCAGCAGCTTCTTTTGTGTTGTTTGTCCTTTTCAAAGCAATAGCAAGCATATTATAAGCAATGCCTAGTTGGTGAGGACTACATGAAGAGCCTACAACAGTATTTAAAATGGTTAAAGCCACATCATATTGCTTGTAAAGAATGTATAACCAAGCAAGTGAAACCAAGTAGTTAATAGTTTCCTCTGGCTTAGCAGAAGCATCAGAGTCCAGTGCTTTCATCATGTAAGCAATGGCTTTTCCATACTGTTTGTGGTGGCTGTACAGTTTTGCTAAGTGAAGATAGATGGTGCTGCACAATCCTTGCTGCTCATCAGTAAACACAGACGAAAGGGCTTGTATGAGGTAAGGTGCAATTTGGGATGGGAATATTTGTCTGAGCTTTTTCAGGCCATAGAGTTTGGGAGCATTTTTGATGATTAAATCAATCCTTTTCAGGGAATCCATTAAAGTACTGGAGCTCTGGGGAGAGGTAACCTTTATGCAACTTAATACAATGTGTGGCAAACACTTTTCACTGTAGGACTCTGCTAGTTTGAAATAACAGTTGTTGGATAAGTTGTTTTGTAAACCCAGGTCATTGAGCAAGAGTTGAAACCTTTCCAAGAATGGCAGTGCCTCATCGTGTTGTTTGCGTGCGCTGTAATGTTTTGCCAGTAGAAAGCATGCCCTTGCCTCTGCATGTTGGTTCTGGCTCAAAACTGTCCTCTTCAGAGCATACTTCAGTATATCTGACTCCAGGTCAGCACTGCAAATGTAGTTGGGAATTCCCACGAGAAGAGATGTAGCCTTGTCAAAAACTCGAGCACACTTTTCTTTGTTCTTCTGTGTCAAGTAGATGACTGTTAGATTTGTATAAAGAGCAATCACGAAGTACAAATCATTAAACACTCCAGCTACTGCTCTCAGTGCTTCCTCAAAGTACACCCGAGCTTGGGAAAACTTCAGTTTTTTAACACTAAGCCTACCTAAGAGAAAGCATAGCCTTGCTAGTGCCCAGGACATTCCTGCTTTCTTTGCTGCTTCCCTTGCTAATCTTAAAAAACTAACCAGTTCTTCTTCTTCTGAAAATCCATAAAATAAGGTGTTGGTAAATGAGTAAGAGAAATCATACAGGTTTTTGAAGTTGCTCTCATACTCTTTCCTGTTTAAGAAAAGTAGCAGAGACTCAGGGATGTCAAATGCTTGAACATCATCTTGACATATGTGGAAGCGAGGTCCTTCAGGTGGAGGAAAGATTTCAATCTTTGAAGAACTAGCAGATTCCTTTCCTTCTGTAGCTGGCTCTCCTGCCTGAGTGGCCTCCAAATTCTTGAAGTTCTTCAGCAGTTCTTCTATCTTGCCATTCTTGCTAGTGGATCCTGCACTAGAATGGGAGCATGGAATTTCTGAAATTTAAAATAAGGTACAGATCATAACTTCCTCCATGCACGCACACAGATCTTTCATAGACCAACCGAAACACTTCTCAGTAGAAGATGCTTTTAAGAAAACATTATGTAAACATACTGTGATTTACTAACAGTATGGCTAAGAGACAAGAAAAGATGTAAAAAGATACCAGGAAGGATCAGGGAGGAACAAGTGTGGGAGACTGGAAGAGTGGGAATAAACAGGACTTGCCACGTGTAAGCAAGTTAGGGATCCATATAGTTGTCTAGCCAGACCCTGTGCCTGATCTAACACTAATCCAACTGAAGTTCAGTATTAATTCAAATTGCTTTGTGTCTGTGTACACTAAAAAATACACTCTGTATATTCTCTGCTCTCTCCACACATATATGAGCAAGAGAGATCTGCCAATGAATTACAGTTCAGTCTAGTTAGTAAGAAGGAGAAGATGAGAATCTAGGAAGACCCAAAGTCTGAATGGAGGCTGGAAAAAGGGCCCTGGGTCAGGGCATGGATACAGGTTGAACTTAAGGTATAAGGGAAATGTGAATTTAAGCATGCAAGCTGAGTAAGGGTATGTCCTGAGAACATGCTAAGGCAGGTTAACCAGGACAGAGAGTAAGACTGATATTTGAGTTACTGAAGTCTCACATGGCTGCTCTGGGTGTGCCTGCAAAGTTTCTATTCTCCTGCCCAGGTGTGGCCACCCAGGTCTAAACAATGTGTAATAGGATTTCTTCTTTCAGTCAAATACCAACCCTGATTATCTTTCTCAAATTTGGGGTGACTCATGTTGTCATTGATCTAAGTTCTCCTAGTGACAATATTGTTGAATATCTTACAAATATAATGAAGACAGATATGGCATCAACTCTTAGTCTGCCCGCTGTTATCCAGCCCAGTTAATAGGGCAGGGATTAGGGATGTAATTTGCAGTCATAGTGCTTAAGCTTACAGCTGCAGATGAACAGGAGCTTGTTGAAGCTGCAGATTTAGAGCTCAATTACCTTAGCATCTCATTTCTGAAACTGTACAGCAGAATCAAATATAAAAAATGGTGTTTAGAGAAATAATACAATAAAAATAATTATAGTGACAGCTTGCCAACAAAATGCAAAAGGGAAATAATTCTGTATCTTCATCAAAACATCTCCTTTGGGAAATCTATTTATGGGATGAAGTTTTCTAGCAGATGAAAAACCTGCTGGAATTCAAATCAGGACTTGTCAGGTGTCCCATAAACAATATTTTGCTCTGGAAAACAATGTGGAGGAGTTGGGAGGTAGTGCATATGTGTGTCACAGCAGTAAAAATAAGTCATACAGTCTGCAACTGGATAGCAAGTTCCAAGAAAGACATCTGATATTAGTGAAAACCCGCAATATTGTACAGCAAAACCTAGTGAGAAGGGGTTACAACAAAATCTCAGAAAGCAAACAATGAGAGAAGAAAATTAGAATTTGAAGAGACATTAGAAGAAGAAAAGCTAGTAAATATACCAGAAATATCAGAAGTCATGGTAATTTTATGTGAAAATTTTATGCATATGAATTATTACCATATTCATGAGCTTTCTGAAATTCTGGTTCTTCTAATTCATCTGTAAGAAAGAAAACACTCATGTTAGCTATGGTATCTTTGTTTTTAGGAGATTTAAAACTGAAAGAAAAGACAATTTTTGAGTTGATAATTCTTTATGTCAGGAGAATTTGATGTGTCCTGGAAATTTAAAAGAGAAGAAATTTTTAAGTCGGACCCAAAGCTAACAGATGAGGGACTTACCCTCCTGCTGACACAATTCACTGCTTCTACGTGGTTATCATCATGCACCTACCTCTGCTCAGTAAAGTGAGGAGACAACTGCATATCTCAGAATTAAAGCCAATCTGTCCTGCCTGAGGGATGCATTTCTGCTGCCTTAAAATACAAATGGGCAGCAAAGATATGACCATTCTCCACAACCCACTTGTAAAATGAGGTAACAAGGAGCCATTAATATTTTTAGTGTCATTCCCAGGGCAATGGAGGGAGGGGAAATATTTGTGAGGATTAGAGTGTCAGACTTTTGCGGACATTCTGGTAGTGTGCAGGTGAAAACATCACTCCGTCTTTTATTTTTAAAAAATGTATCTCTTAATTCCGTAGACATTATTACTATGGGTCTGGCTTTAAATTTTTATCATAGCACATCTGTAGAACATTTAAGAATTACTATTTTTGTGTAGGAGATATTTCTCAAGGCATTTCAGTTGTCATGCTGCATTTCAGGATTATGTTAACTGTCTTTCATACACTAGATGCAATAGAAGTGGTGCTGAAGGATATATTAAAAAAAAAAAATCACAGAGGCTCACAGACCTATTCAAGCTCTGTTTAAGCTGATGCAAAGCTACTTTACTAGCCTTTAAGAATGAACTCTCACTGACTGTTTACTTCTGAAACTCCTTTCTTTAAATGCTTTCCTGACTTTGGTGGATGAATGCCACAGATGTTTAGAGTAATTGTAACTTAATGTTCTGAATATCTAATCAAGGAAGTGCACATAAATAAACACTTCTCAGTACAGTGATTTAGATGTAAGCAATCAAAAACCCACTTATTCAGATCATACAACAATACATCAAGTGAATATTAAAAAATGCTTGCTCTGGATAAGTGGAGTTATGTTGATCAATTGTGCTGTTTAAGAGAAGTGGTAAAGAAGTGAAAGGGGGAAGATGTGAAAAGAAGTCAGCACTTAAGGTTAGGGAGAAGACGAGATGTGGTGAAAAACGCGGAACAGGCAAAAATAGCAGCATGTCCATGACATTGTTTTAATATTGCAGAGGTCTGAACTTTTGTTTCCAGGCTTTTCATTTGAGCAAGGAAGGTGAGCTGTGGAGTTATTTTGCACATTTACATGAGTTGCATTTTGCAGCTCAGGCCTGACATGCCTTAGTTATTGTTCACACACAGAGACTGATTTGTAGAATTAAACCAATGCACCCAAGTCAAAGGTACACACCGGCTGCTTTCAAACTGGAGCCTACAGGCCTGTCTCTTGGGATGGCACTAATGGAGATAAAACTTTGTTAGATATCTGACAAGCATATGCATCACCAACAGCCTGTGGTGGAAAAAGAAATTGCTGCCTCTGTTCAGTTCAGCAAGACAATTACGTTACCCTGCCTTACAGTAAGTCTACAAAGGTGAAACCCCAGTTACCCCTAATGGTTTATGTAAAGCCTCAGCTCGTAGAGAAATAACGTCTGTATCAGAGATAATGTTTATATTACTAGATTTTGCTATTTTTCTGTACCTTTGAAAGTTAAATCAAGCGTGAAGAGGCATATGTTTGCATTAGCTGTCAGTAGTTATTATGCCACCTTTCCCAAGATGAATGAAAAGCCAGCAGTATTTGGGTGAACATACTGCCTTTTTTAATGCAGCCATGTGAAATTATAATTCATAATGCAGACATGTAAAAGCTTGGAGATCTGTTCAGCTTGATAATAGAGTTTTTAAAAGCCTGCTGCTTAAATTCACTCAAAAAAAAAAAAAGACAAAGGACAAAAGAAGATTTGTAAATGCACTGCTGGGAAAACTCTTGCAACAGCAGTAAAGTAGCAAAGATGATATAAAGGATTTATACATGCCACATCTAAAAACCAACTGAATACTAAGATATTTCAAAGTAGGTATAAAGGTTGGAATCTCATTGAAATTAAAAACAAAACAACAACAAAAAAAACCCCAAACACAAAACAAAAAACAACACCAAAACCAGTTATAACAGAGATATAGAAACTGCAAACATATCTGGTGCAGCAAAAAGAAGTAAAACTCATACTTACCTATTCTGTACACAGAGCAAACATCTGTGATGGAGGTTTGTTTCAACAAATGTATTACTTCTTCCATTTTTTTTTCTTCTGAAAAAAAAGATAGCTCTTCTGCTTCAAGAAAATCCAGATCTCGTGGTCTAACAAGGAAAGGAATAACTTTGAAGGTGCTTGATAGCAGAGTTGGCTCAAGGAGCTCACTGCATCAGTCAGATTGGAACTTGTTAGAGAAACTAATACAATCTTTACATTATAGGTTGTGCTGTGTTCAAAATTAGTTTTAGTCACATTTATAAATAGCATATAAACTGATAGTAGCTACACTTGTAGCTAACAGTTTCTGCCATATCAGAGTAAGCTTTATGTAAGTGTCATGGTAGAGCATTTTTTGAGAGTATTTATTAGAAGGACAAACCTTTAAGGACATTATGGTATTGATTTTCTAATATAAGCCTAGAGTTACATATAAAATGGGTGTGCAAACAACATTTTGGAACTCCTTGTTTCAGCATGCAAACAGTTCAGGCATATTGGTAAGAGCAGCCTAATTACACAGTGCCAATGCATGCTGACATACACACTTTATTTAGAGGTTTCAGTCTGAATTATTAGCAACTATTTGTAAAGGTTCCATTGAAGCAAGTTAAGGCCTGTAATTGAGGGTATGGAAAAAAACAGAACTCAGATGCTTTAACAAGGACCTTCAGAGACTTGCAAAAATGGAACTGTCCACAAGGGTAAAGCTTCTTGGATCTTGTGATCCAAAGAAGAGAAACTGAACAATATACCAAGTCCAAAAGCTTCTTTGCCCAGTAAGAAGCTCAGCTACAAACTGATATTTTCCAACATTTAATCAGACTTCATATTCCAATTTCTTTGCATTTGTTTTGATTGATACATGCTACAACAATTCTCATCAAAACAAAAATACAACACAAAAAAACCCAAACCAAAACAAAAAAACCCCTAGATTTACCATTCACTGTTTTAAAGCTTAAGAGACTAAACCCCTTTTTGTTTATAAGATAAATACATATCACTCACTTATTTCCGGATAAGTCCAGTTTCACATGACTTGTCTTTACAAAACCTATTTGGCCAGTAAACACATGTCTTCCAAGAAACCATTCCATGCATTCAATGAAGTAGCCAAGGATCTCAATTTTGTCCCCGTCCTGGAAACTCAGCTCCTCTGGCACAATACTTGCATAATTCATCACAGCTAGACAGGATCCCATTGCTGTGTAATAGGGAGATAAGTAATATTTGCAGATAAAGTAACTTAACAATAGAAATGCACTTAATAAAAAAGCAACTCAGCAGAAGAATATATTTAGCAAGATACATTCCTGGAACTCATGAGTTGCACATCCGCTCTTGTAAGACTTAAAGCATGCAAAACCCAGTTTGGTTTGAGTGATGAGAATGGTAAATAGCATTTTAAAAAATCCTCATTTCTCAGCCATCAGAAAGCAAAGTCTAAAATGTTTTCAAAATTCTAGCAAATTCCATCACAAAGAAGAAAAAAATGGTTTAAGTCCTTACTTTATCTCTTACAAAGGGCTTTGAACTTGGGCCAGAGTAAAACGCTTAAACCAAACTAAAACAATCCCTAATGGATAAATATGCAGTGATATAGCAGTCAATACACTATTATAATGGAGATGCATGGTAGAAAATAAGCCATTTTTCTCTCTAACCTCAGACCATCTGTATAAGTTTTATTTCCCCAGCACTATTAGATAAAGCAATACACATATGAAAGATCCACAATGAAAGATTACATTGGAGCATTTTCTAATTTTAAAGATTATCGAAGCTACAGAGGCATCCTTGACTCAATTACTCTATTACTTTGTGCATCTTCTTCATACAGTATTTAGGAGGAAAAAGGGGAAAGAAGTGTAACTCAAATTAGGCAGAGCTTTACTCTCGCATTAATTTTACTGCAATGTAATTTTGAAAGCTGTTTTCCCATCCTAATAAAATGAGAAAAAAAGTAATTGAACCCTTTAGTGTGTCCTAGCAAAAGTATAGAATATGTTTGGGGTTATTTTAATGTTGATGTTTGAATGGAGTTTCTTACCAACTTTTCTGATGGATTTAGATTCAGTTTTGCATGAAAAATCAATAGGATTAGAATACCCTTTAAGAAACCATCTGAAAGTAGAAAAAGAAATTGAGGTTAGTGTGTAGAGCATTTCACTGAATGCTGTGACAACAACAGTGATATTTTAAATCCATTTGGAAACTAATGCATCCCTCTCACAACTAGTTTTCAATTTCAGCACAGCCCATACACTTCAGACAGTTATGTTTTGATTAATATTAGTAGTAAAAGTCCTCTTACTTTGGGCAAACAAACCAAACTGAGAAAGTCATGCTATTTCTCCTTGCCCCAGGTCATTCCAGTTTTAAGTACTGAGAGCACCAAGAATTAATTGTTTTATGGTGATTTCTAAAGTGAGTCCTTTGATGTCATTTTGGTTCTGGGCTTGAACTGATCTTGAGAAACTGCATTAAGGAGGTGAGTAGCTCCCAGCAATGTTAAGTGAAAAACACTGCTAGCCTGTTAACATCCACTTTTCCAAGCATCCTGAAAATCGAAAATTTTCAATTTACATTACTAGAAAAAATGTTAATGGACTTTTTGTCAGAGTCAGGAAGAAAAGCAATATCCAACTCACAAGCTGGCAAACCATCTCTAAACACAGCTCTGCAGGCAGCAGGATTAATTTCAGTTGTGTGGTATGAAAGCAGTTAGAGCATCTTTTTCTCAGTGTCAACGAAGATGGATGTTCCACAACAAGCTACCCTTAGGAGACATCTCTGTCTAAGCAGAGGTGTGCACATATGAGACAGATGCATATGAAATAGGTAGGTAGGGTCAGGTACCTACTGATGGAAAGGGTTCAATGGCTCCAGAGAAGTCTTAGACAACACAGATGCGTTGCTATCCACAGATCCACCTGTTACATCTTCAGTGAAATCCCCAGTCTCAAGATAAGCTTTTATTTCATTGTCTGTAGCCATTATCTTTCTTATCAGATTGTCAGGACATAAAGCAAAAAGTGATCCTAAAACAAAAGCAGTGGAGCAGATGTCATTTTATGTAATGTTTTAGTGTCATGCAAGCCTTAAAACTTGCTTGAAGAGTGTCAGTAATATTAAATTAAAAAGTCAGATTTTTCAAGACTTTTCTCTCCAATTGTCAGATATTCACATATTTCTCTCTAGCTTTTCTTTCATTAAAGAAATGCAGAGCTGAGGTCTTAAATGAAGTGTAGAACCTTCTATTGCAGCATTTTCAATATTCCTATTGCAGTAATCAATCCGTCTACCCCATCATTCTGTCTGACTGCAAAAGCAGGTGATGCTGTTTAGGAGAAGTACACAAGCCTGGCAACTATCCATAATCCCTCTCCTGCACATCTCCAGAATCTGCAATAATATTAGGCAAGTTGGAATGTACATCCACCCCTAATCCTTTTGGTATCCATTTATGGACCAGTTGCACAGGAATTTCTCTAATCCCTTTATGATACGACTTAACCTAATCTGTGCTTGTTCTTTCCTCTTCTCTTTCTGGTGTATTTGGAGTGAATAAATTCAAATTTCAGCTTCATTAAGTTTTTTAATAGATCTTAATATTTAATTTGCAGATTTTAAAGAAAAGTGCTTCTCTAAATTTAGCCATAGCATGTGCAGTCTTACTTACCTTCCTGTAGTAGCAGACTTCTGCACATCAAATTTAATGATTTTTCATTTATACAGACTTCAATGCCTATTTCTTCCTCCTCTTGAGAATATAGCCAGAAAGACTGATCTAGGAATAAATTCTCCATGCAATGATTTATAAAACCTAGGAAAAAATATCCAACTTGTTTTCTTTGCCATTTTACAGTTTTATACAAAAAGACAAACTTTGAGGAAGTCAGAGACTTCTCAATTATTAATTAATGCACAGCTTATAACTAATTTTACTACATAATAGTTGTAAAATTACATCCATTGTCACATGCATTACAGCTACTTTTAATGCTCAGCTCTCACAAACTACACCTAAAAGACTCAAAATGTTTCTGTGCCTAATACTGCTGAAAAAGCAGACTGTCCTACCCTTACAAAGGTTCTTCGTAGCTTAGAAAGGCTTGGAGTCTGAAAGATAATCACCAGCAAGCTTTGAGCATCAGGTGCTTGGTATCACCTTAGCATCAAAAACAGCTGACTGGAAATAATGTCAAAAAATAATCTCTCTATAAACTCCTGTTGCCTGATTCAGCTATGCCAACATATGGAGACACTGTGCCTGGCTATCAGATTCCTGTAATTTCTTTAGGACAGAGATGATGCTGCATACCAGAGTCATATAAATCAGAAGATAGTGCTTGATCTTAGAAGGTGGGACTCCTTAAATCAGCATGTAGGGCTTTCAAAGGTGTTACAGGGAGTAATGATAGTTGCAGGGATATCTGGGTTGGCTCATCATAATGAGCATGTTACAGATAGTAGATTACTACTTAAAGGACCAACATTAATACATTAGCAAATCCTTGTGCAAAAGGTAATGATGGAGAGGAATGGTGGACAGTGATTAAGGTGCTACTCTGCTATTTTGAAGATACTGAATCAATTCCCTGTTAGCCGCAGCCTTTCCCAAGAAGCAGCTTCTTTCTCCTATGTTCTATCTGCAAAATTGGATTGGAACAATCCTTTTTCTACTTCTCTAAGGAGCATTTAAAAATACAAATTAGCAAGTAAATAGCAAACACAAAATTAGAAATAAAATTCGTTATTTAAAATTTCTATGACAGAAACAGACAAATTCAATCATAATACACACAAGCTTCCTATACACAGAAAAAAAAAAATCAGGTGAAAAAATGGAGACAAAGGTCTGACTCAAATGCTATTCTTCAAAAAGGACCACTGTTCTCTCAGAAGAATTGTAGGATATTGAAAGTGGAACTCAAATCAGTGGCATCATATTGTTACAAAAGGCATGTTTAGATGTGGAAACAAAACAAGCATGCAAAGGAGCAACATCAATATGTCAACAGTGAGCAGAAAAAGCTGCAAAAGCATTTAAATTGCAGCACAGGTTAGACTTTATGACAAAACCATCTGGATTGGAATAGACTGCTTAGAAATATGATATCATCTGGCCCTGGAATATCTAACTTAGGCAAGACATCTGCCAGGACCAATAGCTGTTATTTGCTTTGAGACAAAGGCAGCTTTCCCTGGAGGCTGGAGCATCTCTGCAGCCCAATCACTGGTACTCAGGTCAGGAACATCACTTACTGCTCTTAAGGGTTAATAAATCTATTCTCAAAATTGTGTTCAACAAATTCCCAGTCATAGGAGAACCTGAGTTAGAAGCGACCCACAAGGATCATAGAAGTTCAACTCTTGGCCCTGCAGAGGACCACCCCAAAAATCCCATCACGTGTCTGAGAGCCTTGTCCAATCACACATTGTCTGCAGATGAATACAAAAATCATATTGAACTGTTGTATGGTAAAACAACTTTACCCAGTGAGTGGTAGGTTAGAAACTTCCATATTTCCTCGAAAGTTTTAAACGTCACCACTATCAGATCTTGATCACTGTGAATAGACAGGAGTCTGGCAGAGAGCTCCTAAAAATCAAAACCAATATTTTATTACAATTTTACTAAACTCAAGCACGATTTGTCAGTAATGCATAGCTAAAATGCTATGCATTAAAGAAGGATAAAAAAAATCATTCAGGATTTTACCTATATATATCTGTTCTTTAACATATACCTAAAAGATAGAGTGAGTTCAGTTTTAATCTCACTTTTGCTTAACAGTTGTATGAACAGTTTCAGTGAGGTTAATTTACAGAGGAATAAAGAGCTCCCTGACCACATAGAGACTAAAGGTTTATCTAGTTCAGAAATGTCTATGTATAGTGACCAGTGTCCTCTGAAGAGGATGTCAAAGCCAGGCAAGCATCTAGTAGTTCTTTCCAAGAATACACTCCTAGCACAGAGCAATTTACAGCTAGGGAACTGCCTTTTTCAGACACATGAGCATTAACATTAAATAATGGACAGGAGCTGCTTTGGGGTTTTTGACTTAAGATTTCTCTAGGTCACTCGAACCATTGTGAATTTTTTGAATCTACAACCTTCTGCTGTAGATCATCCTCAGAGCTCTGTACACATATGAAAATGAAGCTCCTTTGATGGAACTTTGAACCTGATTCCAGATATCTTCAGTCCAGAAGAAATATTGAACAGTCATTTCTGAGTTTACTGTTTCCATGGTTAAAACAATTAAATATACTGAAATATTATTTAAAAAAAAAAGTGCACGAATATCCTTTTATCCTCATTCATATGGGTTCACATTGCTAGGATAGCATTAGATTACACTTTTAACAAAGATTAGCAATGATCATTGCAAATGGTAATGATGGATTTTAAGAAATTTCAGAAATGCTTAAAGGAGCAACTACAAAAACCTTCAATAAGTGAAAAATATGTACATTTTGATGGATTCCAACAAAAGAGTTGTAATAGAGAGTGTTTGCACTTCAGTTAGTAGATTAAAAACAGGGCTCTCCAGTGATGCTGGCTACAGTCTTTCAGGGAAATACAAAAAACTGTGGTAATTTCTAAGACAAGTATCTGAAACACTATCTCAGAGAATAAGTCAGATGTATAACAGGTATATATGTTTACATATAACACAAGCAAACATTTCCCATCATTGCACCCTTGTTCCCGTTACATCAAAATTGAAATGCAGCTTTAAACAATTTAAGGACTGATCAAGGAATGATTCTAATTCAAGGCAGCAAGAGAAGAAATTGTCTCTCCAACTTTTTCTGTAATAGGAGCAAGATGGAACTGATCCACTGATTTTATGACTGTTACATCACAATTTTAAAATGTCTTTGAATTAATTCTGTTCCACTTCCATATTTTCAATTCACACAACCTGAACAGATTAAAATACAAAAGTCCAACCTAGGCCTCTTCAGCAGACATGCCTCATCACTGCTTTGATCTTCTGCATGCCCCTTTCTACACTAGATTACATATTAATGAGAGCCCGAAATCTATTAATAAATTACCAACACATGCTAAAGTATGTCAGCCTCAGGGGCTTTATGTGCTGCCAAATATCAAAACAACATTCTAAGGAAATTTATCATTATCAATCTTGTTTCCTTCAAAGTCTTTTCCCAGTCTGTTTCTAATAAGGCCACAAATCTCATCTACTCGTATGGGTCTGTTCCTTTGCCTCCTGATCCCATCACCCTTTCCCCTCTAAACAAAATCCAGAGCAGAGCAGCCTAAGTACAAACTGTTTCCACAGCCACAGAATCAGGAGCCTGGTGATGCAGACTTCACAACACATGAAAGGAAATTCGTGTAGAAACATGTGTCCAAGGTAGTCAAAGCCTTAAGTAAGTAAGATTTCAGTGGTTTGGTTTGCTAGTGAAGGAGGATGGAACTCATGGCTCAGACAAAAAGGGACACCAGAGGTCCAGTAGCATCATTCTGCTCTTTAATCAAGAGGGAAGAGGAGACTAACTTGTATTCAAAGCAAACCTCATTGGTTGTAGAAGACAGGTTTCCTAAATACAAACAAATTGAAGACAGTAGTAAAATTTGGCCAACTCTTATGTGCTATTTAAAGCTATGTCCATTTAGCCTTAGGAAGTCTAATATTTAGGCTATTCTCCTACAGACTTCCTCTTCGGCTTAGTAGTGAGCTTCCCAGGTCACTTGCATGCCAAACAGCTCCAAGTGACTGAAAACTGAAGTGAAGAGTCAATATGAGAGCAAATTAAAAACAAAACAAAAACAAAACAAAAACAAAACAAAAACAAAACAAAAACAAAAAAAAAAAAAAAAAAAAAAAAAACAAAAACAAAAAAAAAACAAAACAAAAAAAAAACAAAAACAAAACAAAAACAAAACAAAAACAAACAAAAACAAAACAAAAACAAAACAAAAACAAAACAAAAACAAAACAAAAACAAAACAAAAACAAAACAAAAACAAAACAAAAACAAAACAAAAACAAAACAAAAACAAAACAAAAACAAAACACACACACACAAAAAAACAAACAACCAAAAAAATCCAACAAAACAAAACAAAAAAAAACCCAACCACACAACACCCTTATTTCCTGTTGTATTTGATTTGTAAATCAAAGCAGAATGTTTTTAAAATAAAACCCTTTGATGTCTTAAGCTGGGTTTATTTATTGTACATCAATTTTCCAGTCTTTTTCAGTCATTTAATATTTCTTAAGTCCCTATGTGGTTTTGGGCAACAGGAAACACTGGTCACTCAAAATCAAGCATGCAGCACATAGATGGAAATGGAACTCCAATATCTTTCAGATTGTTTCAGTAGCACATGGTATCTTCTCCGAATAAATAAAACAATTTCCAAGCAATTGACTTACACTGAAAACTGCCATCACCTCCCTGCTGTCGTTTTCAAGAAGACGAAGCTGCCCTCTGAGCTGTCTTTGGAGTCTGGGATCAGGACATCCACTCTTTCGTCTTACCATTGTTAACTTCAAGGAGATATCTGGAGAATGATATCCATTTTCAGTGCTACAAGTTCTGTAACTCAGCTTTGGAGAACCAGAAAATCCCTCAAAATCATAGAATACACATTAAAACATATTTTCTCAGCTTCAGAGACAGGTACACAGAAATTCATCTACTGCATGTTTCTTTTACATTTTTATTATCCAGTAGACATAGGAGCCTAGCATGACACAATTTTTCATAATAAAGCCTACAGTTATACAAAGAAGCATGATAAGCAGGTCTATAGAAATTTTGGGAGACGACTGACACTTATGGATGGAAAATAGGAAAAAAGCAAGCAGTTGGTAATTTGTCAAATTAGACAGCTCTACGGACATGCCCAGACTTCCAATATCCCATGTATATTTAAAAAAAAAAAAAAAAAAAAAATCAAGGCAAACAGATACAGCCATCACCAAAAAAACCCACCCAAAACTGAACAACAAAAACCACAGATAGTTTCAGCATGTTCCAACAATTCTTTATGCTAATCTTAAATTCATAGTTACCTGACATGTCACGCCCAGTACTTCAGAAAGCTTTTAGAAATTGAATATTGAAGAAGCTTTTTCTCAACTAAGCTGACTGAACAGCACCAGCCAAATTAAATGGTCCAACTAAAAGCTCACATACATGATTTTCCCAGCACATCTGAAAGCAGCTAGATACCTGTTCTCAGCTCTTGACATCTATGTATTAGAAGCTTTTAATTGAAGCTAAGGGTATAGTTCCAGCTAGCTTCTCTTAGATAAAGAGGATCTTTGATAAAGCTGCTTTCATTCTGCACTAATTCATTAATTTAGCTCAATAACAGTAAATCATAAGTTTCCAGATACACAGATGGGTACATAAGCCAATAATACCCACTCAGGAAGAGTCCCAGTTGCAAAGTGTGTAAATAGGTCACACTTCCAGCAATAAATGGGACTGTTGTACATACTAAAATATTCCACCTCCTCTGAGTTTCACCTTTTAGTCAGGTAAAATAGATATTTTTCACATTTTAGTTTCATATAATACATCTTAATCTGTTTTCAGAGGGTTTCCTATGTATGTTTCCAGGAGTTTTACCATGACTTGCACCTAAAGTACTCATTACTTTAAGGTCAAGAAGAGTGGCTCAGAAATATAGAGCATTGCTACTGAATTACAGCTGTGGTCATACAGTCAATTGGTAGTACAAAGAACACAAACTATATATTTGAATGTTATTCAGATCACTATTAGGGAACAGAGCTGTTGAACTTTTCATTTTACCTGAAGCCATAAAAATAATGATACAAGACTACTACTTAATTTGTATTTTTGTTTTACATAGTCAGATTGATACAGAATTAAATATATAATTGTAGAAACACAATTTAAGTTTTATATAAAGTTAATGTTACTGAAATAATACTGAAATTGAATGAAGATAACAGAAATATGGCTACTTCGGTCAAAAAAAACACCTATTAATGGCTTATAGAAATGAAATATGGTCCAAAAACCTTAGGGTAATCTTCCCATCTGCTTCTGTGAGCTCTGATTCATACCCTCAGTAACAAAGAGCTCAAATTTCTATACAGAGTGAGACAAGCAGGTACATAAGCACAAATAAATTAAGTGCAAATAACCACATGCCTGGGGAAAACTGTCTACCACTGACGTGATTTGTCAGATCAATCCAGAAATCAGAGCACATCCCAGTGTTGTTTTTCATGACTATTTCTCTTCCTCCACAAGCAAGAGAAGGGAAATGTGCCAAGACCCTCAATTCACAGAGCCTGCCACGAGCCCTTCAGAGGGGAAGCCTGCTGTACTTACTTACTGAAGAACTGCACTTAATTGCCACTTCATTGAAAATACAGCATTAAAGAAAAAAAAAATAAAAATTGAGACTTAGAAAGGCCACAAACTGAAAAAAAATAAAATAAAAAATAAGACATTGGAAGGATTGAAACCCATATGTCAAATAAACAATGAACTTTTCATTTGCTCTTTTTTTCTTAGCAATTACAATATAGTCCATAAATTATCTCTGGTTTTTATAAGAAATTCTCAACAAATCTCATGTAGAATTTGGACGCTTCACATCTGCCATGAAGGACATTATAAACTTCACAGGAGTGACAACTGCAAATGTTGACATAGTTGAGTTGTCTCAATTTAAAAAAAAAAAAAAAAAAAAAAAGCAATGGGAAAAGCATTATACCTATAAGATATCATGGGAAAAAATGTCTTACCAGTTGGAAAATTCTCTGCCTGATTTGGAAGGATCCTTGAACTGACATTCATGCATTTTTCACTTTGAGAACACCCTATTATGATAAATGAAAGGAATGGTTATGTGCATTTTCTAAGTCCATAAAACTCACACACAAAAAAAAACCCCTCAAATGCCCCCCACTTCCAAAGCATTTTATATTCCAATTTATATTCCAGTGCATCAGATAATTACTAGCAAAAAATAACTATTTTCTCCCCTTCCTGCTGTATAATTCCCAAAACCCTCAAAAAGTGTCTGCAGAACATTTCTCTCCTACTGGAGCAGGGGAAGTTACATCTTAATTTCCTTGCTTTTATGCAAAGTTTCAAGATGGAGAGTTGGTGGAAAAACAAACTCTCAGGAAACTGAATTCCCCTTCAGGAGGCAGCAAGGGTCAGACTTCATTTTCTTTTTCCTTACACCTATACTAAAAAGTGGCCTTGCCTGGTGCTTCAGTAGTATAAACTGGCAATGATATATCTGTCTTTTACCAATTCATACACGGAGAACTAATCCTCCTCTATTTGTTAAGAGCTTAATACTTTGGAGACGGTACTGTAAAAATCTAGTGATTTAAAGTTTTAGAAAAATAACACAAATTAGGTATATTTTATGTTAAGAGTAATCTGCTTTTTTTCTTTTAGCCCATATTTCTTCCAGTCCTTTTGGGAATTATATATTTTCATGCTGAAGAAACACCCACTCCAACCAATTCCATTTTCTCAAGGTTTTCTCGGCAAAAATCAGTGAAGATAAGACTTGATATTTCTAAGAATAAGAGGGGGAGAAATAGATCTTTCCTTTTTAGAAGAAAACTTCTGAGGCAATTTTCATGTATCCCAAGACATTTTCCTCTGCTTTTAAGAAAAAAGCTCCTGTAATATAGTAGGATATGGTAATTTCCAAGTCTTTTGCATCTTCCCTCAAGTGCATCTATTGATGTTACATGAACAAAGTTATGCAAATAAAAAAGGATATATAAAAACAGCCTTTTTACTCCACCAAAAAAAAAAAAAAAAAAAAAACGAAGTAAGCAGTAAAAACAATTTTAAGGTCTATTACTAGTGAATACTAGAACTGGAGACTGCAGTCCCCAAACACTTTTGCTTTTGTAGGGTTTTAGTTGGGTGTTTCACAGGGGCATTGGGATTTTGTTTGGTGTTTTGTTTGTTTGGTCATGGTGGTTTTTTTAATCTCTACTCAATGATATTTGCTTTTAAATAGAAACTTGATAGTGCACTCACTGCAGTGTAGGTTGACTGTATCTTAGAAGCATTCTAAATTTAAGTTCCCCAAAGCTTACTTGGTTGTAGTTCTGCTTTTTCTTGTTTTAGAAGTATTAACAGAGCAATTGTCAAAACATTGACAACATGTTATCAATGGCTTTGATAATCACTTAATAGTTGATTAGGACAACAAATTAGCATATATTTTTGGTAAGTGAACTTGCCATCACTACTATTTTGATATTACCAGATATAACTTCCTTTGAAAGGTATTTATCAAGACATTAACATCCATCAGGTAGTATTTTATTTAAAGTTTTCTTAAGTCACAGAAATCA
Organism: Chiroxiphia lanceolata; assembly: GCF_009829145.1. NCBI lineage: Eukaryota > Metazoa > Chordata > Aves > Passeriformes > Pipridae > Chiroxiphia > Chiroxiphia lanceolata. The sequence goes on from NC_045640.1 coordinate 11,654,513, forward strand.
GGTTTAAAGCAAAATCTATGAGCAAGAATTTTAATTACTCATAGTTCAATTTAAAATAATAGTTTGCTATTAAATTTGAGTAAAAGTATGAGAGTTACTATAAATACAGTTTAAACCTGTTTAAACTGTTTAAAGTGCTATAATTAGATTCAAAAACTCAAAATGAACTCCATCCCCATCCCAGCTTAATGGAATGACTTGCATACTTCTTGGCAAGCTGAAGAGAAACTTCATACTGCTCTGAGATGCTTGTACCTGGTATTTGATGTCAGAAGAGTTGCAGTTCTGAACAGAAAAACTTTGTGTAAATCACAGGACATAAAATTTTAAATGAAATAGTTTTGCCATGATTGTTTGAAGTATTTTCACATTCAGAAAGCCCTTGAACCCAGTGAAGTAAGAGCCAGGGAATGGCCACCTACCTATGCCACTACACCCTTCCACTCAAAAGGTGCTTCTGGACTTGCATGATCTTACTGCAAGGTGTATGTTTTCATTTGCACAAATATAAATACAGTATTACATCTTTTGATTAGAAAAGGAAGTTAAAAATTTTATAACAACAGAAACACACAATCTAACTTGGCTTCTGAATCTTAAATATATAGCAAAAAGTGTTAGACAAAGAAGTCGCATTTCAGTATCTGGCTCTTTGGTTCTGGTGACTTCCATCTCCTCTCATCTTACTAATGGATAATCCATTTGTCTGCCCAAAGTGAATTTCAATACAGATTGTTCAATAGTCCAATCTGTGCAGTATTGCCATGGAGGAAATATAGCCACTTCTTGTATTTCAAAAAAAGGCTCAGCTGGAAAAACACATGACAGTTCTCAGCTTGTTTAAAGTACAGTTTAAAGTAATTTAAATGCAAAGAGAAGTCAAGAGCAGAGTGACCCGGCTATATTAGAGGTCTTACCCATTTGTTCTTGCAACGTGTCCATCCCAACTCCATCCCTGACAGTGCTGATGGTAGCATTGCCCTCCAAAGATTTGCAGTCAGGCCTGCACCTTCCCTGCTCCATTTCTTTCCTCTCCAGTTTCTTGTCTTGCTTTCCCTCCAGGCCAAGGAAAGTGGCATTAGCGCTGAGCATGGATGAGCTCTCTCCCACTGCTGAACTCTCCATAATTTGAAGTTCCTCACAGTGATGCAACTAACATTATTAACAATCTGAGGGGGAAAAAAAGGAACAGTAATATTTTTTTCTAACAGTCAGAATAAATGCACATATTCAAGAGCCATCCCTTTCCTGCAGGAGTTATTTTTAATTGTAACATGGATTAAAGAACTTGCTTTAGACTTCTTTCAGAGGAATTGTTGTCTAACACCCAAATTCATCCCAGAAAAAGCTCCTGCAACCAGGTGGCATCACTACTTTAGCAACAAAGCAATACACTTGGCAAAATTCATGGCCTGAAGTGAAATGTACTTGTGCCCACTGCTAATTTTTCTTTCTTGGTCAGCTTTAAAGCAGAGCCTCCAAGGGATAGCATTAACAAAGGCATTGCAGGGGAAAAACATCATTTTCTAAAGGCGACAAGAGTGGAACGGGTACTGCACGCTTAATTCAAACAACAAGGAAGGTTTGCATGCAAGGATCTAAATATTACTTTGCAGTAAAGCAGAAGAATGAAGCTAGAGGCTGAAACTGGCAGCAAGACTGTTATTGGCATGAACACCAGGAAAATGAATTGAAATAGAGCACAAGTAGTCGTAAGCTTCACTGCTCCCTCTAGGCACTGACATGAGACATGCTGCAATTCCTTTTCTTGGGCACAAGCTACTTCAGCTTCAGGAAGACACAGCCAAGCCATCAGCCAATGCATCCACAATTGATGTGACTCACATAGCCAGCACATGCCCACTGATATTTAGACTCTTTTCCTCAGTGGGCTTTAACATGTCTCTGGGGGGTTTCATAAAGCCACAGGATAGATTTTGATTTAGTCCTGTCATTTGGACTTAATCCAAATTCCTCTATGTTTACTCCAGTCATACTCATTAATGAGCTATACTCATTATGAGTATGGAAACTTATAATCTTCATGAAAATTCCTCTCTCATTTGTTTTCCAGCAGAATTCGGTTAAATCTAAAGCTGTAGATGAAAGATTACTTTTGCTCTGCTAAAACCTCAGACTAATGCCTGGTCACCTACTACCACCTTATGACCTGCTTTCAGACTGGTCAGGAAGTTTCTCCCTTCTCCATTTACCATGCACTGGGGTGTCCAAAGCACATTGTTCTGGCTTGTTTCTTCACATCCCTGCCTTCCAACCCTTCTTGTGCTCCAAGCTTCATGTCATGGATTCCTAAACCTGAACAAACCACTTGAACAGCACAACAATTCCCAGCTGCCTGCCATGGCAGACAGGGATACAGGACAAGGCAGGATCTGTCTGACAACTTATATACTGCTTTGCAGTCATTGAAACCTTTACCCCAAATGAGCACTTCTTGAAAAAACAGTAAATTATATATAGACAGAGGTAAGTTATGCAATTATAAGAAATTAATGAGGTATAGTTACACATGGTATGACCAGCTCAGGGAATTGAACCATAACCATATCTACCACCAGATCATAAATTAGTGAAGTGTAAAGAAATCTAGGCTGGATGTTGTTCTGCTGTGTTCATTGTCCCACTTTACTGTTTTTCAAAAGATGCTTTTTGTGCTGCATTGCAGTTCTCCATATTAAGCTATGTGTATATATACATCTATGAAACACAGGTAGTAACTCAAACACAAGTAATTTTTATGCCTTCTCTCAGAAAAGAACATTTTCACTAACATATTTGGTTAACATTGTCATTCAGACTTCAGATGCATTTCTCTCACTAACTTCCCTGAAAAACTGTCTATCAGACATGATGACCTAGTTATAAATTATTAAAAATACAGGCCTGCCAGAGGCCAAACTCACTTTGAGAGGGATAGGCTTTCCATTTATATAGCTGATCTTTTCCTTAAAGTAATGACAGTAGCTAACACTATTCTTTTCAGTGTTGTACCAAGATTATATGTAATGCATTCCAATTTTCACACTTAGGAATTAAATATTCTTCTACATATATTTTGTACATACTGGTATCTCCTGTTTAAAAGGATGTAAATATTGTGGTATTAATGATAATTTAATTCCAAAGGTGGTTATTTAAATTACATAGTTCTATGAATCCAAAGCCAGATGTTATTTTTAGATCAGGATTACCCCTAATCCCAGAAATGAAATTCAGTGTTCAGATTATTAATTTTTTCCATAAGCTCCTATCCACTAGCAAAAATATCATCCTCCACAGAATTTAGGAAAACAAATATACTCTGACCTGAATTACTAGAGTTCAGTTGAGCTGGAGAAGAGACATTGATTAACTTCTCATGTCTTCTGCATCAGTTTTATGTTGGTAAGAGTAACATATATACAGGGTTGTGAATGAACTTATAAAGCTTGGTGCTGCAAAAGCAAGTAGGACACCTGAACAAATCAAAATGGATATAATCTGTGTAAGAAGATTCAGTCATAGTACGCCAGAGCCTAAGCCAAGGGGGAAAAAATAAATCAGAATGAATGAATGAAAAGCAAAACAGGTATGTTCTTTGCATGTTTTCACTTAGCTCTTCCAAGATGCACCAAAAAAATCCTCAAATCTCAAACACTTTTAACAGTCATGCTCTCCTCTGTAGATTCCTTTTCCATTTTTAATGTTTGCCTTAACTATCAAATGTCAACCCATGTGGCTCTGTGTAAGTACTGAGAACAAGACAGTAAATAACTTCCCTGTAGCTAGGCACCTAGCCTACCTACGCTCTTTTGAATGTTTTTTTTAGCATCTAAATGTATCCTAAGTGACACTAATTTGATCCCAAGTGACAAAGATTCCATAGAACTTTACACATCACTATACTTTTACTATTTACCTTTAACTATCATGTACATACCCCAAGGAGCAAAACCGTAACACATAAGCAATGCTACAGTATAATCACCCTATTTATTATATTGGTGCTTTCTCATCAATTTTTAAACTGTTCCAGCACAAATTAAAGCAGATTCAATGGCACAAAACCAGAGAAAATATTCTTCCAATATAAAACAGCTTTACAGAATATTAAACTGCAGTGCTTGAGTCATTCTCATTATTAGAGATTTTTTCATAAACCTATAATGCTAGTAAGTATAATGCTAAGTTAGTAACTAACTATTTGTTGATAGCAACAAATGCAAGATTAAGATATTCAAGATTTAAGATCTACCACTTACCATATAAAGTTTGTCTTCTATAACCAGTTCTTACAATCTACATTTATGTGCACTGACTAAGCGCTTTATTTATAATTTACACAAAGTTATTTTTCTCATGCTCTTTGAGACTTGACCAAGAAATTCCTATTTGGTGCAGGATGTTGACCATAAAAAGTTAATCATATCCCTGTTTTTCCAAAATAAGAGCCATGCAGGCAAGATGTGGCATTCCCCACTGCACAGGGGGACCCTCAGTTTCTGAGGCGGGTACTCACACTGGGAATGAGCAGAGAGAGAAGAGAGGCAGACACTGCACAGCTCAACACTTTGAGTGCTGCTGGGTGCACTGGTATCCTCCCTCCCTGTGGTGTGAGCTCCCTGGACACAGGGAATGTGTGGGGCAGCACACAGAGCCATTGGCAGCACCTGTCCAGGTTTGTGAGGTTCAGAAGGTCCCTCCACCTTCCCCTTCACTTCTCACAGGGCACAGCAGGCAGGAAAGGTCTGTATTCAACAGCTGTTGAACATGAGGTGAAAATAAGACTTTCTCCTATTGGAAGTTGAATAGGACAATTCTTCTATCATGCTTTTCCCTTCGTTGTTGCTTCCTTTTTACTGAATTCTTTCAAAGCACAGCTACCCAGGGAAAAAACCCAAAAGATATACAGCTTGACAGTTTCCATTTCCCTAACTATGTAGGTTGAGGGCTGTTTTTTCCCCCTTGCCTTTTATTATTGTTTTAAGAGGCGTTGTGGGTGACAGGAACACTCTCCCACCAATTCCTTTCCATTTAAGGGGTGTTGAAGGAGGAAACCAATAACATCCCCTGAACAGATTCTCTCTCTCCCTTTAAAGGTATATTTCTAAGCACGAAACTAGGACCCGGTATGTAAGAATGGACTATATTTGAACCAGTCGCCTAAAACTTGCATGCAATACAGTATTTCTTTAATTCATCATCTTCCCTCTAGGAGGCTCAGGACAACTTACTAATGACTAGCTTCAAGTAATCAATGGCAGTGGCAACTATAATTATTCTAGTTTTACAGAGATTGCAATCAAGACAGATTATTTGCAGTCATACACAAGTGCTGGAGAAGTTCAGAGCTGAAAGGTTGAAATAATTTACTCCAAGAGGATTATTCACACATTATAAACATCCTGGATGGTACAAGGTTGCTGCCCCTGCTCCTGTGTGCACCAGTTTCTATCTTACCCAGAGGAAATGAGCAGCAACAACATTTGTTTCTCCCCTCATCTCACCTGAGCTCCTGATGGATCTGCACTCTGGTTGCCCCCAAATTTTTACTCATCTCTTGTGGTGTATTATGTTCCTCCAGTGTTCCAAACCACCAGAGACAGCTAGTGTTTTCATTCCTGCATTGTTTTCATTTAAAGCATATTTGGCTGTGTGTACATCCTTGATCATCTGCTCTGCCTCATCTCTTGTACATCCTAAATGTTATACAATACCTCAGTGTTGCCACTATACTGCCCTCTGTTAATCTAGATCGTTTTTCCAACTGATGCTAGATTAGTTATTTTATTATTCCTTCTTCCCAGTTTCAACTCACATTTGTTTTACATCTTTTGTACAAGGCTACAAAGATCTTAAAGCCAAGATCATGATAAACTTTGTCCTCAGAGAGAGTAAATCACAGCTTTGATCTCTACGAAATTCAGTCACAGGCATGAATATAAAAAAAAAAATCCATACTAGATTGTGTATAGAAAACAATTTTTATTTATTACACAGAAAGGTAAAGCAAATCTATAGTTAGAGTATAGAGACTTCGGAATCTGAGTACTCTCCGGAAATGGAAGATTGACTTCTTTATCACTGAAGTAGCTTTAGGTTAGTTAGCAAACCACAGTAAACAATGTTGCAAGCAGTATTATTGTTCAGGCTAGTCTATAAACAAAAAAGCCCTGGCAAGCTTCAGAGATATAACAGATTCCTTTAAAAGTTTTAACCCTCCCTTAGAATTAATTTTCTTCATATCTTAGTAGCACTGAAATATACTTTCTACCCTCAATCCAGCTATGAAAAGACCATAAGTTCAAAATTTCCAATTTTGGATATGGAAAACTGGATACTAAAATCCACAATCTCATAATTGCTTAAAACCAAGCATAAAGTCTGGGATTCTTAAAAAAAAAAAAAAAAATCAGGTCACTGTTATAAAATTAAAAAAAGGCATCTGTGAACCTCAGCACTTGATTTTGAGTGCTCGATATGACAGAATTTGGCCTGTGGCAGCTAATGCAGAAGAACAGCAGCTCAGCTCACACAACACTAACTGTTAGAGGGAAGACAGAGCAGCACAGGAACTCCCAGCAGGTTATCAGAACCATGATAGATCACATTTACATATATTTTCCAGTCATTTCATTATGGACACACCAAAGCACAGAACACTACTGAAATTGCCCCTGCTTAGCTGGCTGCAATTCTAACACATTGGCAATAAGCCTACAGTCAAATACCAGATGAACAGTACCTAAAACAGAGCAAAAGAGGAACATGCAGGTATAGAGCACAGGACTTCTCCTACCTTTTCCAGGTCTGATTCCCTATAATATGCTGGTAAAGACCCTGCAGATCCGTGCCTTCCTCAGCTCTGCTCAAAACTGACTCCAGCACAGCTCTTCCTGTTTGACCTTCTTATCTTTCCTGTTGATTGCACAGCCCAGCTTGGATGTGGCAAGTACAAAAAAGTTGTCTATTAACCGATACTGTTAATTCAAAAGCTTTTTTTTAAAAAAAAAAGAAACATTCCTGAGCATCAAGCTGAAATACTAAAGTTCATTATGCAAACCAGAAATGTACCAAGTGTGCTGGAAGGTTCATTCGCACACTCCTGCTTTTCAAAGCAATAATTCATTGTGGCATTTTGCATTGGTGGCAAGAAGGCTCCAAGGGACACATCCAGGCCATTGTGCTAAGAGAGCATTGTTCAGACAAAAGTAACAAAGAGTCCTTCAGGTGGAGTACAGGGCTTTGGTGCCTCTTTGCTTTTGATCACAAAATTAGATTTCTTCCTATCATTCCAGCTACAAAAAACACTGATGAAAAACTGTTCGACAGCAAATTTAGAGTGATATGCTCAGGTCTAAATCAAGTGTATGGTTTAGCAGATCTATCATGCACTATGCATCATTAAATATCAGATGCAGCAGTTTGGAGTTGAGCAAGACTGTTGTGGAACGTAATGCAGAACTTGTCTTCTGTGTAACAAGACTAGCATTGATCCAGGTGCCATATCCTTAATGAACCACAAATGCAAGGCTGAGAAAAACTGAAAATAATCCATCCTATCTCAAATCTGCTTGGTTTTTGTCATCCACACCTTGAGATGTTTTTATGTTCTATTCCTCCTTAACACACCCTACATTTCACACACAGTTAGGCACAGTTATGCTAGTCCTACAGGTAAGCATCAAGTGCCTCACATGTATCAGTGTGGGCTGCATTGCAGCAGGGACTACATGGGAACAGAACAGACAGGCAGTGTCCACTCCAAAACCATACACACATCTGTTAGTTACCTCAGGCATCTCCAGTTGGCAACATCACAATGTTTGGGATATGAGGCTATTGATCAGTTGCCTGTGTGTTGGCAGGGTGGGTGCTGTTCCAAAACACAGCAGTCAGAGAGAGCCTGTGGGATTGGGCAGCACCTGGAGAATGGGGTTTGAGGTGATGGGCTGTCCCACACTGCACTGCTGCCCTCATATACCTCTTGCCAAGGGGAATAGAAAAACAGACCCTTCAGATGCCTTTGAGAACTTAGTTATGACTCCTGCCAATCCATCTCAAGGAACATGCACTTAAAGGTTGTTTTTAAACATTATAAATTAGGTATTAATTACAAATTATACTCTCATTTACCTTACTTCATCCCATCACACCACATTAACATAAATTATAAATGCTACTTCATGCTGATCGGCCAATCTGTTCCCGCAGTGTGCTTGGGAACTCTCCATCTCTCCAGAAATTATGAAGTTGAAGGTATTCCAGTAATTGTATAAATCACAACTAACCAATCATCCCAGGGGGAAATAATTTGATATTTCACTGTAATGCAGTACACAAAGCATACCACTTCAGGTTTCATTGATTTATGTAGTAACTATGCCAACAGCATGAAATACCACATTTCTGTCACCATTTTACTGGCTAATTTTCTATGACTTTTATGAAAGTCTAAATCTTTTAAATCACATTTATTTATACATATATTTAAGGATAATCTTCAGTTAAATTTTATAACCATAGTTTTTCAATGGTATTCCTCTTCTTTTATGTATATTCAAGGTAGTTTGGAAAAAAAACAAAAACAAAAACAAAAACATGAAAGCCACCTAAGCCTACTTTTTTCCCAGTGAATACCAATATTTCATTCCCTATTTCTAGGTCCCAATCATTGCAGAATCTACCACTGACTAGTGTGTCCCTAAAATCTCAAAAGATTTAACTAATTTTTATTTTAGAGCACTGAAATTAGGAGAGATGCAACTCATTTCAGGAAACATGTAACAAAATAGCACCAAGGCTCCTTAACTCCCTTTTCCATACCTGCTTAGACTCATAAAATAGTTTGGGTTGGAAGGGACATTTAAAAGTATCTAGTCCAACTCCCTCCTGCAATGAGAAGGGCATCTTCAACTAGATCAGGAATCTTCAGCTTCCTCCATGATTTTACTCTGAAGTGAGTAATACTCCACAGTATTTCATCACTTCAATTCTTGGTGGTGTATATTGACATGTAGTTTAAACAGAAGCAAGGAAAACAAAGTTTCCAGCTTCAGGGTAATGACATCAAAAGTTGGCCCCAGACTTTCTATTGTCTTATTGAAACAGTACCAACCTGCATTATAGAAATATAATTGAATAACCTTATTGGACAGCTGCTCTCATGAAATAACTCCAGAGACCAATATATTGCAGCAAACAGGAAAAAAACAGAGGTAGCACAGATTGGTTTCCATATTAATAATCACATCCCTTATATTACATTTTAGTAACTGTAAATCGTGCTACCTTTTTGAGGTTTCCTTTTGCTAAAAATAAATAGGCTTCTAAATTGTTCATTCTAAACAATTCTTTAACTAATACAATTACATGAAGACTTGATGGCCCTCTTTATGTTGGGTTGTCCCCGATCTTTTCAGGAGTATTAAAAGAAGCTGACAGGAGGCTGGGGAGGACATTGTGTGTTGATACAAGACACTTCCTCTAATTGTCTCTCTCAGGCATTGCTTTTCATCATCCTGTTTGTCTGCTCTTCTGCAGCTGCATGTTTGCCTGACTGCTTTTCACTGCACCAGCTTGTTTTAGGAAAAACAGCACATTTTAGTATTAAGGCCAACTTGTACCTTCCAGTATAACTATTATTCCATCACAGCTGGGGACATAACTATGAAGGAACAGTCCACTGCCAAAGGGACTAACTTTAAGGGGTAAGCAGATTGAAGTGTAACTCATTTGACTATTCACTGATAACTGATAGAAACAACAGATTTAGACAGGAAGGGATATTCCTATCCACTTTATTAAATTCCTGTCTGATCTCTTTCATCTCAAGTCTAGTAAATGTTACGAAGCTTAATTCCCCTTGCTGGCACCTATCATAAAAAGATACTCCTTGTTCCATGTTTTGCTGACATTAGCATTCTTCACTATTTACAGCTAACATGACAAATTTGAAATCACACAAGATACTGCTTTCTTGGCTAAATTAGTCTCTATTGGTTCCTCTTTCATCCAGTGATGGAGGAAAGACTTAGAAATGTAATGTAATGCAATCGGTACTGCAAAGTTCACAAAGAAATATAAATTGAGCCCCTAGATGTGAAATCCATTCAGCTTGAAGGGCTAATTCACAGTGGCAACCTTTTACTTAGCAAACTTACCCAAATAATTATATTAACTTTAGCTGGATTATAAGCATGCATGGATATTAGTTGTGTTATCATGTTCACGCTATACTTACACACAACTTCCACAGAAATAGGTTTAGCCATATGTTTCCTTTTGATTAGGGTGTTATCTCTCCACAGTAACTGCATATAGAATTAGCTAGAGAGTTAAAGTGTTTTCTTGTGGAGTCCTGTCATCTTTGCATCTGCCTGCTTGGAACCCAGATAGCTTTACTTCCCCCAGGTCTTGAAAAAACACCACTCCAGCTCCATAGCCTGGTTCAGAAAGGAAAAACAGAAAACATGAAAAGAAAAATACACTGCCATCCATCTGCACGGAAATGCTGTCGCCTTGTAGTCTGCAGGAAAGTGCTGAGTCAAAACATCCAGCTGTTACACCACTTACACAGTTCCTAAGTTATTTACACAGCCCACTACATAATAGCTAAGTTGACTTACAAATGCTAATAATAGATGTTACTGAGCTTGTTATTCCTTAGCACAAGCAAAAACATGGTACACACCTGACAGAGTTTCCTCCTAGATTCAGCAGCTCCCAAGAAACACTGTTACTCACTTGAGGACATTTTTAGCTGTGGACCAAAAAACCAACATATTCCTACCAAGGAAGCAATTTGGGCTGGACTCCAAATGCCAGCAGACAAGAAGGGATGCAATCATGGCTGGATTCACAGTTCCATCTCAGGCATGACATGGATCACATGGCTTCACATATTAGAGAAAGATAAACCTTCTAAAACAGTTTCATCAGCTCAGAAAAAAAATTGCAATTAACACTTACCACTTCGATTAATCATTTAATTCCCCTATTCTCTAGATCAGCAAGATTAATTTTCTGCCCTACAAGGATAACAGCCTCTCTAAATGAAACATGAACTTTTGAGTTGCATACAGCACAGAAAGCTTTTACTTCTCGATGACCCTAAACCAAATACATTTAGAGAGTTTGTACTCACAAGCTTCAGCATAGGAAATGAGTTTTCCCTATTTTTCTTTCATTTTGAAAGTAGAATTAAATTCCTTATATCTTGTCTTGTCTACAAGGATTAAAAAACTAGGATTGCCTACTAGGATTAAAAAAACACTTGATAAATAGGGCCTCTAAAACATTCAACCAAGCCTCAAGAATTTAGGGAACACATGTTGACATGAAAGCAATAATTCTGTTCTTCTACAAACCTCCAAATATTAAAAGGGGAAAAAAAAAAAAAAAGAAAACACATGCCATGCAAATTAATCTTAAACTCCCATAGAACACCTTTTAAAAAAAAATAAAAATTTTACCCTTTAGCAGGCTAAATCCCCACCTTTTACATCATTGCAGACATTTAAATGAAAAATAGGTACTTCCTTTTATAATCAGGTGAACTGATTTTTAATTAAAGGTTAACTATTTTCAGCTGCTTGAAGTTTACAGGTAGAAATGAGAGTTTATTCTTAAGGAAACCTTCTTATAGATGATATATTGAGTAGGGATTACTTATAATTATTTATTATTATTTATTATGTTCAAATAGATTTGATATCTGTTTTCCTTCAGAGAAATCTTTTCACAAAATCACATGATCATCAAGGTTGGAAGAGACCTTCAGGATCATCTAGTCCCACATCAAGCATTTAGAAAAGAGCACTAATCAAGGTTTTTTCCCCAAATGAGATTTCTCAGGTTGTCGCAGCTTTTCTGTCATTTTTTAAAGCAGAGAAAACTATGTCAGTATATCTAAAATTGTTTATTCTGAGGAGTGGAGTAGAAAGCCATAGCTCCTTGATCTTAAAAAAGAAGGGGGAGGAGCAGTGGCAATGAATATTTAGCTCTGCTTCAATCCTTCTCTCTTCTGAGGATTTGCATAAATGTATACTATTTGAAATGTATTTTTATATTTCTGTATACATATTCACACTCTTTTTTTTTTTTTTTTTACTAGCATGCTAGAGCACTTCTGGGATGGATAAAAAGACTTTCAAGACAGAAGCATTTACAACCCTTAGTTGTACACTGAAACACTTAATTTGCAGAACAGAAATTTTACCCATCTGCTTGGTGATTCTGCTTAGTGCTAGAAAATGCAGGCGAGGGAAATTTATTTATGGGAGCTTGAATGTACATGGAATACAGATTTCTTGTGAACTAGTTTTGGCATTGCGAAAGTAAATTTTTACTTCCTGAGGCATCCAAAGTGGAGGAAAGATATTTCCATACGGATTCAGTATGAATGAAGGCCCGCTTTTGCCTCTGCTGATGCTCTGTGTAAAAACATGCCCGATGGAATCCCTGGAAGACCCAAAAAGTAGATAGCCACCAGGCTAGAAACAATCACAGAATTTTGGTTTGTCATCCTGTAAGATCTGTTACATTCACTAGCTGCAACATGGCCCAAAATATGATCTTCCCATACTTTGGGATTAACATCTCCAGCCACCAAAATGTCTACAGTATAGAAAATCCTATAGTGATAATTTTGACTTCAATTAGCTAAAAAAGTCTGCCTCTGTATTTGGAATTTTTCCAAATTACTGCTGCCCTCTAGTTGAGACCTGAAGAAGGGCTCAACTCATAGAATCATAGAGTCATAGAATCATAGAATTATAGAATCATAGAATCAGCTGGGTTGGAAGGGACCTCTGAGATCATCAAGTCCAACCCTTGATCCAACACTGCCATGGTTACTAGGCCATGGCACTAAGTGCCACATCCAGTCTCTTTTTAGAAATCTCCAGGGACGGAGAATCCACTTCCCTGGGCAGCCCATTTCAATGCCTGATCACCCTCTCTGTAAAGAATTTCTTCCTAATATCTAACCTAAACCTCCCCTGGCACAACTTGAGACCATGCCCTCTTGTCTTGCTGATAGTTGCCTGGGAAAAGAGACCAACCCCCACCTGCCTACAACCTCCTGTCAGGGAGCTGTAGAAAGTGATGAGGTCTCCCCTGAGCCTCCTCTTCTCCAGGCTGAACAGCCCCAGCTCCCTCAGCCTCTCCTCATAGGACTTGTGCAAAAAGGAGTCCATTTTTTTGCAGCTTTATCTGTAGATCTAAGTTATAACTTCCAGTAACTTCTATCCTCTTACGTTAATTGTTTTGGACCATTTGGCCACAACCACCCCAACTAAATATATTCAAAGGTGGTTATAAACATAACAAGCACAGCACTTTCTGCTTAAGTATCCAGCCTTGCATGCTTGAGGCAGTATTTCTCAGAAGAAGAATAAAATCTTTAAATGGTATAATGCAACCAACAGTCTTGAAAAACATGAGGAATATGAGGAGAGATGTTCTATTTATAAGAGAAGATCAGAGGCAAAGCAGAGCTTTTGTCAATATGGATCTGAAAATCATCAAAACTCTAGATGCTTCTAGTCTGAATTTTGGCCTTGGAACCATCTTACATTTCCATTTATGGACTTTTGATAAAATCAAATATACTTGCACTTGCCATCACAGGCAATAATGATGTTAAGGTGTGAATGTTTGGAGGCATGCTATAAAAAGATTCTTATTAAGTTTAAGGGTATGCAGCTAAACCCCAAAATTATAAGCATTAACACAATCTGGACTCACTCCACTAAATGCACAGTATGTGTCATGTTCATTCATTATATTCAGTAGTATTTTTTTCAATTTTTCTCATGTTCGGAAAAAAATTATTATATTTCCATTTTCTAGTTGACATCTGTGCGTATGCTATCCACAAACCTCACCTACACTTCAAGTTCTCTTTGGGGTAGGCTTGGTCCAGGCTATTTCATATAGACTGGAACCTTCACCTGGTAACATGAAGCCCGGAAAGCAACACTGATAGTACAGGACAGCTTTGATGCAACTGAGGACACAGACAGAAGTATCGATCACAGCTGCTTTTTCTAGGCTCTGGCATCTGCCAGTCCAGGTATGTTCACTGCCAGCCTGTGCTGAAAGTTCCTGTAAACTGTCACACACATAAATGTCACACATGAGAATTGTATCACATAGGAAGAGTCTATATTCTGCTACCATGATGCTGGTTTGTTTGTTTGGTTTTTTTTACATATGAACAGTGTTAGATATGCAATGTAGGATAAGGGACAGGAAATCAGCATGCATCAGCCTGGACTGCAAAACAGAGTTAAATTGACTCAGGGCCAATGGATTGTAATATCATCTACTTCAAGTGACAAGCTGTAGCTTCACAGAAAGAGTAGTTTTCCAAGGAGTCACATTTGCAAGGGATCATAATATGCTTAATAAGCGTTAACCTCTCTGCATCAGGCACAAAATGGACCATACTATGCTTCTCATTGTTTACTACAAAAGCACAACATTATTTACATGTTTACAGTCAGGAGCACTGATATCAGCAGTTACACACTGTGTAACATAGCACTGAAATCCTTGCAAGCTTCATCTGCTGTTCTGAAATTAAAATTAAATTTTTGCCAATGTTTTTTGCAAGTTTAGTGACTTTTATATTATTCATGCTTTGTTTTGGCTCTTCCCCAAACCCTCCTCTGCATTTTTGTTTCTGCACATTTCATTGCTGTAACCTGGGTGTTTGTCTTTCTCGTGTATGAATTCTATATTGATACTCATCATTACCTGCCAGGCTTCCTGTCATGTGCAGCAGCCTGCCACACTAAAAGTTATTTGTTCCGAACAACTTTCCAAAAGCTGACTGCTGACATGAGAGAACAGTCCTTGATTGTCTCACTGTAACAAAGATTTCTTTCATCCTCAGCCACTGTTCTCTTTGATGTTATTTCATGCTTTCTGTTTTCAAAGTTTGCCTGGGAGTTTTATTTGACCCACTGATTATCTCTGATCATAATGCATTTAGGTTTGCAATGGGTAATTGATGTCTAAGTTATAACTGCTGATGTAGTGTTTATATTCTGCCCATGGTGTGCGAGGAGCTTTGTACAAAAGTTATTACTGACATCTTGATAGTGCAATGGAGACATCTTAATATAGTGCTATGTTATTATTTCATTACAGCTGCTTCACGCTAATTCATTATTTATAAACACGTGTGCTTCTGACTCAGTGAGTAGCTGGCAATTTATTTCCATACCCAGAATCTCATTTTAAGATCTCAGTCTATTACTCTTCTGAAACTTCAGACTTGCCTTTCATTTTATTTACTATCAATGTCATTTCAATACAATTAACATAGTAAGGTGATAGAGAGGCAACTACTGTCACTGATACAAGCAGGTTACAAACACAAGTGTGGCTTATTTTGGCAACTGCCCCAGCACGTGATATAGTAGTTTTAATGTCAAAAAATTAATAACTTAGATTTGGGATTAGGCTTAAAATTAGAGTAGTTCAAGTCTAGTTCCAGGACTGTAACCCACACAAACTAGTCCAGCCCTGAATTTCTGAAAGATATATGACACAAGACAAATAAAAGTGGAAATGTTTTGAACACACAGATGTTTAGGGAGCTCTCTTCACACAAAAAAGAATCAGTAAAAAGCAAAAGAGGGGTCATGACAGCATGTCATGTCAGGTTCTTAATCTTCTGTCATATAGTAGAATTGCTATTTTTAAATTAATAGGAAAATGACACATTTCTGGGAATTTATAGAACGCATTTGAGGGATAATTTGTCATTTAAAACACAAGCACTTCAAAATACATTACTATAAATTGTAATATTCCATTTTGTCTTCCAGAAGATATAATAGCTGTCAAAAGACAGCACCTTGGAGTGAAAATCAGCCTAAAAAGTAGATTGCAGGTTGAAAAGTAAAAATATCAAAGTTTCTTAGGAGTTTAAGCTCAGTTTCCAGGACTAATAGAATTTAATGGCATGAAACACAGAAATGCACAGTAAAATTTACAAAAGGATGTCTAATTTGCGTGGGTTTTTTCTGATTTTTTTTTTCCCCATGAGATATCCGTTTAGGACATTTTCAGAAGAGTTTGAACAACTAATAGTATAGCTGGCACAAACTAATTGTTCTTTTAAGTTTCACTCCCAGTTGCTATTTGACCTGAAAATCTTGTGATACTATGTCAGCTTTGAACATGAAGCCAAGTGTAAACTTAATCAGGTTAAACAGCTACTTGGATTTGTGGTCTTTTATGGTCTGGATTAGCATCTAAATCACTTCTGGCAACCGGCTGGATAATGTTTTTTTCACAGGTTTTTGTTTTGTTTTGTTTGAGTTTGGTTTTGTTTGGGGTTTTGGGTTTTTTCGGGTTTGTTTGTTTGTTTTTTCTGAAGAGACAAATGTTCTACTTCACTCCCAGTGCAGAAGTTCTAGTTCCTCTCCCTCTTGCTGGAACCTCCATCATTGAGATACTTTTAAAATATGACCCCTTTCATATGGCAGCGACCTAAAAAATTTTGCAGACAAATAATCAAATAAAAGTAATAATTTTATTGTCCTGGAAGCCCATGACCATCCCATTGTTGGAAAGTTCATAAATATTAGAAGCAATCCTTTCCCCTTGCTTCTTCTGGACCTTTTTTTAAGAAAAGCACTATATAAAAATATTGTATGACAACTTTGCTGTGAAACTGAATTTTAAAATACCATTATTATTAATTGAATATTACCCCAATTGGATTCCCTGAATTCTGAAGGTAATAAAAGGAAAAAAAATTTAAGAAAGTGAAATACTTTGTGATGTGATTAAACTTACTTAACTTTATAGGGGATAAAAACCAAAAAATTTTCTGGCTGCTTAAGCTATACCAGCTTCTGCAAGAATGTGTATTTTGTCAGTCCATAAATCCGCAGTGTACTTAACATACAGAAGCACAAAGTCAAATGTAATGCTAATATCTATTAATGAAGATATACTATATTGATTGCTCTGTTTTGGTTTACATTTACAATGCTTACTCTTTTTTCCTTCACATGAAGACTTGCTGATGGAAGATACATATAGATTGTGATTATCAGTCCCAGAGGGAAAGGGTTTTTTTTTCCAAACCACCACATAGATATATTCCCTTCCTTGATGAGGGTGCATTTGTGATAGCTGGGATGATTAGGAATTCAATAGATAGTGAAGATTTTTTTCTAACACAGCTAATACAATAGAGCAAGATTTGTGAATGTACCTCAGAAACACCAACCGTTTGAATGCACAGGGACAGGGAAATGCAATATAAGTTCTTCCATAACACTGTCCAAACAATATTAGTGCAGAAATATCACAAAACATTTGTATACATAGTGTTTTTTAAGCTCTTCCAAAAAAAAAAAAAAAGCTCTTAAAAGAATTCAGGATAACATTGAGGATGTGGATCATCAGTTTTGCCAAGTGCCAATTCAATTCTCAGTAATGACAGAAATGGTGCAAAGTGCTGACAGGTTAGAGTTCAGCCTTCTTTGAAGTAGCTGGACAAGCTGATTTCTTTTAAAAATGAAAATCAAGAGATGTAGTGGTTGGGGGCTGTCTGGGGCACAGTGACCATGAAATAATAGAGTCTTCAATACTCAGGGATGCAAGGAGGGCCATCAATAAAATCTCTGTGCTGGGCTTCCAGAGGGCAGATTTTGGCCTATTCAGAAGACTAGTTCTGAATTAGTTACCCTGGGAAACAACCCTTGAAAACAAGGGGGTCCAGGAGGGATGGACTTGCTTCAAGAAGGAAGTCTTGAAAGCACAGGAGCAGGCTGCCCCAGTGTGCCAAAAGGCAAGCCAGCAGGGAAGACAACCGATCTGGCTGAACAGGGAGATTTTGAAGGAAATTAGGGTAAAAAAGAGAGCCTACCCATTATGGGAAAAAAGGCTGGCTACTCAGGAAGAGTTTAGGAATATAGTTAGGTCATAGAGAAAGAAAATTAGAGAGATGAAGGCTCAACTTGATCTCGACACTTCTGTGAAGGATAACAAAAAGTCCTTCTACAGATACATCAATAGCAAAAGGAGGGGCAAGGAAAACCTCCATTCTTTATTGGACATGGGCAGGAATATAGTTATCAAAGATGACAAAAAGGCTGAGGTATTTAACACCTTCTTTACCTCAGTTTTCAACAGTAAGACAGGTTGTCCTGAGGACAGCTGGCTTCTGGAGCTTGTAGAAAGAGATAAGAATCTGAATAGCCCTCCTGTAATCTAGGAGGAAACAGTGACCTGCTGAGCCACTTGGATCCCCACAAGTCTATGGGACCAGATGGGATCCACCTAAGGGTGATGAGGGAGCTGGTGGAAGAGCTCCCCAAGCCTCTCTCCATCATCTACCAACAGTCCTGGCTCACTGGGGAGGACCCAGGTGATTGGAAGTTGGCAAATGTCACGCCAATCCACAAAAAGGGCCGGAAGGAGGAGCGGGGAAACTACAGGCCCGTCAGCCTGACCTCAGTGCCTTGCAAGGTTATGGAGCAGATCATCCTGGGTACAATCACACAGCACCTACAGGACGACCAAGGGATCACACAGCACCTACAGGACGACCTACAGCCAGCACCAGTTTAGGAAGGGCAGGTCCTGTCTGACCAACCTGATCTCCTTTTATGATCAGGTGACCCGCCTGGGGGATGAGGGGAAGGCTGTGGATGTGTCTACCCGAACTTCAGCAAAGCCTTTGACACCGTCTCTCACAGCATTCTCCTGGAAAAGCTGGCAGCCCACGGCTTGGACAGGGGCACTCTGTGCTGGGTTAGGAACTGGCTGGAGTGGTGGTGAATGGGGCTGCATCCAGTTGGCGGCTGGTCACTAGTGGTGTCCCCCAGAGATCAGTGTTGTGTCCAGTTCTGTTTAATATCTATCAGTGATTTAGATGAGGGGATTGAGTCCACCATCAGCAAGTTTGCAGATCAGACTAAGTTAGGGGGAAGTGTCTATCAGCTGGAAGGCAGGAGGGCTCTGCAGAGGGGCCTGGACAGGCTGGAGAGCTGGGCTGATTCCAACGGGATGAGGTGCCGGGTCCTGCACTTTGGCCACAACAACCCCATGCAGCACTACAGGCTGGGGACAGAGTGGCTGGAGAGCAGCCAGGCAGAAAGGGACCTGGGAGTGCTGATTGACAAGAAGCTGAACATGAGCCAGCAGTGTGCCCAGGTGGCCAAGAAGGCCAGTGGCATCCTGGCCTGTATCAGGAACGGTGTGGTCAACAGGTCCAGGGAAGTGATTCTTCCCCTTGATTCAGTGCTGGTGAGGCCACACCTCGAGTGGTGTGTCCAGTTCTTGGCCCCTCAGTTCAGGAAGGATATTGAGGTGCTGGAGCAGGTCCAGAGAAGAGCAACAAGGCTGGTGAAGGGACTCAAGCACACGTCCTATGAGGAGAGGCTGAGGGAGCTGGGGTTGTTCAGCCTGGAGAAGAGGAGGCTCAGAGGAGACCTCATCACTTTCTACAACTACCTGACAGGAGGTTGGAGCCAGATGGGGGTTGGTCTCTTTTCCCAGGCAACTATCAGCAAGACAAGAGGGCATGGTCTCAAGTTGTGCCAGGGGAGGTTTAGGTTAGATATTAGGAAGAAATTCTTTCCAGAGAGGGTAATCAGACATTGGAATGGGCTGCCCAGGGAAGTGGTGGATTCCCCGTCCCTGGAGGTTTTTAAGATGAGACTGGATGTGACACTTACTGCCATGGTCTAGTAACCACGGTGGGAGTGGATCAAGGGTTGGACCCGATGATCTCAGAGGTCCCTTCCAACCCAGCTGATTCTATGATTCTATGGCTGCCCACTATCCTGAGACTGGTAACTAGAGACTGAATCTTACAGTGCCCCAAGGAGTGTATCTGCCCATTCTCAGGATGGACCATTGTCCTGACACATCTCAGCTATTTCATCTGTGAGACTGGATGCTAACTTTAAATTTAGTATAAGCCTTCTTGCCAACCCTTTCTGGATGATTCCACTATGACCACGAAGCCAACAATTTCATCACACTTTTGCCATCAACCCTTTCAAAGCCTACTTCCTTAGCAAAAAAGACAATGTCTTTCTGTAGAGCAAGGATAACATCAAATCCAACAGAGTTAAGAATAAACTCTGACAACTATTTTTGCCATAGACCACTCATACACCCAATTGTGACCTCTTCCCAAGTAATTCTTGTGTCATCTGTGCCATCCATGATACTGAACTATCTCCAAAAGTCCTTGAGGTAGGGTTTTTCTTACCTGTTTTCTCCTGGATAAGCTTGAAGATCTTTTTTAGATGATAGACCTTGAAAGCAGCAATTACTTCCTGGTTCATTGGTTGGAGTTATGGGGTTTTATCTGTGCAAGACCATGACTTTTCCATTGGATCATAGGAGTTCCTAATCAAGCTTGTGGCAGATGGCATTGCCCTAAACAAGGAGAACTTTGAAGTCCATGACCTGTTTCTCACAGTGTTCCCTAAAGTATGGCACCATGTAGGCACTTTGAGCATTTGTGTAGCAACCTGGACCTTTCAGTTGTCTCTATGACTGGTAGAGAGAACTTCCAAAATCCTCTTGTGGCCATGGGGGTTCTCACTGCAATGAATTTGCATAGGCTTTAATATGCATTCATTCTCCTTTCCCACTGCTGCCCAGCAGAAGGGTCAAACTGTCTTTTAGCAGCCTTAAAGCACAAGGCAGTTTCCTCTTCATTACATCTGATATGAATTGTACACCCACCATCTTCAATACAATTTAAGGCTAATTTAGCTTTTAGAGCAACACTCATACATAGCAACAGGGTTACTAACATCACTCAGAGATTGCCCTGAACTCACAATGGTTATTATATGCAAAGACAGTTCATGATTAAAAACAGAAATTGATGTTAAACAATCAAACAATCAAACTCCAAAACAAATGACAGAAAGTGACAGAAAGTAGCATGGTACTGAAGTTACGAGTCACCTGTTTTAAGGAATGACTAACTAGAGTAGGAGTGAAGGGTGGAATCTGAACAGTATGAATTCATGAGTGACACAGAGAAAGTGAATAGGGAATTAGATGTTTGCTATCTCTTCTACTACAAGAATGAGCGGGTATCAAGTAAAGAATGCAAACAGCAGGTTCAAAACAACAGCAGATAATTCTTTGCACCAGACATAGTTCAGCTGAAAAACTCCCTGCACAGAAGGCTGTTTGAAGCATGCATGGGTTCAAACTACAACCGGACAAGGTAACAGAAGAAAATCCATAGAAGGTTCTTCAAAACAAACACACATCTGGCTCAGGAAGTCTCCTCAGCAGATACTCACTGCTGATGGCTGTCAGGAATGGGATCCTGGTTTGGATTGTCTGTTCCTGTATGGCTGCTCTGAGTGCTGGTTCACATTCTTCCTGATAGCAGTGATTATCTTCAGGGGTTCCCCATTCTTATCAGACAAATGACATGAGAGCCATAGGTACTGCTACACTTACACAGGGTCAAGGCTCTTGATACCCTATCAAATCAGGACATGTAAGCACTGCTACAGAGCAGCAGAGTAGAATTTCTCACATCAGTTACTGGTGTAGGACGGGAAAGCTGTGTAGGTTTTTATGGTTACAATCGCTAGTTAAATTTTAACCTTCAGACAACTGTCAGTGGAACAGAGTGTAATCAGCACACTGATCAAAATACAAAATGAGTCTTCACCCGTTTCCTCACATTATTACTGTAACTCCAAGATGCCCTGAACTCAGTGTGAAATCAGCCTCAGAGGAGCTGTGCAGTAAAACATGCTTATGCTACTACACTAGCTGCTTTTGTGTTTGCTAAAACAGATGTTTGTGTTTTTTAAAACATTAATTCTCGCAGAACTATAATAGATTTTCAGACTGATGACATACTGAATAAATCAGTATTTAATAAATAAATGGCTTTAATAATAACTGTGCGCCCTTGCGCTTTCAAATCCCAAGGATCAGCAAGAGTTCACCTGCTTCAGACAGCACTGCCCTTCCCCTCCTGAAAGCCGAGACTTGATGCCAACACCTTCCGTGCGGTGTAGCCTCACGAGCAAACACCTTCCTCGTCGCTCCCCGGGCGCTTCGGGGACGTGCTGAAGCACCTGTGCACCTCACTGCTTTGCTCGGGCGTCTCACAAATCGAGCGCAAGCGGGACATGAACACACAGAGGAAGATCTCACCCGCAGGGTGAACGGAGCGGTGGCAGCCGGCAGGTGGGAACGGGTGGGGGGAATTTCGGCTGGGTGGGTGGGGGTGCTGCCGCAGCCCTGCCCGCAGAAGCGCCGGGGCGGGAGCCGCTCCCGGCCGCAGCAAGGCACGGAGGGGGATGTAGTCCGCGGGCGGCGGCGCGGGGCTGCCTACACTTCCCAAGGTGCCCGCCGAGCCGGGCCGGGCCGAGCCGCGGCGGGACTGCGGGTGCCGGCACCTGCCGGCGGGGGCGGAGCGCGGCGCGGGCCCCGCTGCGCGGCGGGCGGGGACGGGGACGGTGCCGCCCGCGGGGGCGCCGTGACGGGCGGCGGGGACGGGCGGCGGCGGCGGCGGCACGGAGCGGAGCGGCCCCTCCTGCGCGCCATGAGCACCGGCACAGGTAGGCGGGCGCGGGGGGAACAGCCGAGACCCCCCCCGGTATTTGGGAAGGGGTCGTGGCCGCTGCCCCGCTGGAGTCCGTCACGTTGCCGCGCGGCTGCGCGCCGGGGCGCGGGCAGGGGCAGCCGGACGGGAATTGCTCACCTAAAAAATAAAAAAATCCCGACGATATGTGAATATGTGTGTGTGTGGCTGGGGGGAGCTGCCGCTGCCGCAGCCTCGGGCGCTGCCCGGCGGGAGGGGCTGCGGCTGCCGCGGCGGTGCGGGGCAGCGGGACCCTGCGCGGGGCTCCGGCGGAGCCGCCCCTGCCCCGGGGCATCTCCCGCCTCTGCCCCAGGGCATCTCCCGCCTCTGCCCCGGGGCATCTCCCGCACCTGCCCCAGTCATCTCCTGCACCCCTGGCGGGAGCCCTGCAAGACAGGCTGGGCCGTGTCCATCTCCGTGTCCATCCTCTGCATCTCCCCTCCGGGACGCCGTGGCACGGCTGGGGGTCTCGCCGCGGCTCCGCAGCCGAGGTTCGGGTGAGGGCGGCATCAGGCGGCATCAGGCTGCCACCCCTACCCACCCGGCATCCCGGGGGTGGGAGCACACAGCTTTTCGGACGGGAATATTTGGGTTAAAAGCCCGGCCTTTTTTGCTGGCCGAGATAACCGTGGTGGTAGAGAAGGTGAAAATCAGGGATGTGCCATGGAGCCCTAGCTAGGATTGCCGCCCGGAGGGATCCAGTTGCCCAGGGCAATACAAAAGTAATTTATCCTGTGATACATGCAGGGTTTGAGAACTGACTTCGAATTGTATTTTCCAGCGGTTCGGTGTTCGTCTGCGTTGTGTGTTGGTGGGGGGTGGTTACTTCAGAGCACAGCTGATCGCAAAATATTACAGTCCTTTAGGCAAATGCAGGGTTGTGCATAGGGGAAAGGGGGGGCTTTGAGAGTTGATTGTGTATTTCGTTTCTGAGGGTAACTGTAGCTGTTAAATATACACTTTACCACAACAACAGGCAGAGGCTGAATAGCTACAATTACGTGGTGACTCTTTGTGTCAACATGCTTAATCATATCACATCCTCGCAGCGAGCCATATGGGAGCCTAGTGAAAACAGAGAGGAAGACGAGCTCCCGGGTAGGGCAGTGAGTGACCTGGGTTCAGGCACCTGCCGCAGACTTTAGCTAAAAACCTAGTTTGGTATTTCCTTGGATTAGTTGATGGTGTACATATGTCCATGTGTGTCGACCGTCCACATTCTTACACGGATGAAACATGTACTGCCAGCATTGCTGGTCCTCTCCGTGGAAGTGCCCAGGCCAAGGCAGGTGTACAGGGGTGGAGGTGAGAGCAAAGTAAGCGTGTTGCAGAGTGATTTGAACCATATGTTAGAAATGCCAGATGTGTTTGCTGTCTTTAAGGGCATCAAGGTGGTTAACACAGAAGGTAACATCTGCTTTGGAGTTGATTATACTCCAGCACAGAATCCTTTCCTCAGTTACCTGGCTGTCATTTCGAGCTGAAGAATATGAAATGCTGTGAAACACTTAAATTCTCTAGTGGTAGAACTGAACCTAGTAGAGGGAATATAAGGTCCAAAGTTTTATGTCTATAATATTTTAAATGTCAATTAAATAGATTCTAAAGTTATAAACCCAGTAGAAAAGTTAGTGCATAACACTAATGCAGAGGAGACTTGCCACTATTCTATCTCAGTAATTGCAGCAAACACGGTGTAAATGAAATAGCAAAAATGAACAGTGCCAAGATAAAAATAACATCATGGGAAAAAAGAGAGTGGAAAAAACCCTGAGAGTTCTTAGCTCTCATTTGAAAGAATAACTGGCAGGTTTAGGGGTTTTGGTTTTAAGTATAGGGTTAGCTTCGATGTTTCCAAATTTTGATTTTGCATGTCTATGTGGGCTGTGTAAACAATTTGCGATCAATTTTCATGATAAATGAAATGTGAGGAGACCACATCTACTCAGAAAAATCAATGGAAGTTTTCCATTAACATCAATGGGACAAGTATTGTATGGCAAATTCAATGCCACGGTTTGTCTAAAATCACTATTTCCAAAAGATTTCCACCAAAATTACTATGGAAAGGCTGTAATTTCAGGTTTAGTGTTTACTGTAACAGAAGGATATTTCTGGTTCTGCAAAGAAAATAAGGGTGCAGTGTGGTATTAAAATCAGCCCCATGGAAGATTCAAAGAATTGCTGCACTGTTTGGAAATCCAGGAGAAATCCTCGATATTTCTTTTACTCTTGGGATGGAGTTGTGGATCTGTGTTTGTTACTCCAGAAACCTTGACTCAATCTGTGTGTTCTGTTGTACCAAGGCAACACATTATTAACTGTCTGTATCAAGAGGGTTTCAGGCAGTGCTGCAACACTGTCTTGCCATTCTTGACATTAGATATAGAAGTGATTATACTTGGTAAATGTGAGTTTATAATATATAGATACAGGTAATATAATTTAAAGTGGTTTAGTAGTACGTGGATTAAACCATCATTCTGTATTAATGGACTGCAGACTCACACTATAATTTTAAATCTAGAAAGTATATAATCATCTGGTATAGTAAGACACAGCTCAGATGCATTGTTACATATAATTAGATTTTTCCACATGTGATTTTCCTCAGTTGCCTTCCATATACTTGTCATTGCTCTTGGCTTAAGCTGTTTCTAAGAAAGTTCCCATTCGCTGCTTTTTGTACCTGGGAGATTTACATGGCATGGTTGTACTTTCAGGATTCTAAATGTACTTTTATGAGTTTATAATATGGTTATCAGTCTAATAATTTAGGTCTTTGCCATCCTGAAATCATAGCAAGAAGAACAGAGTAGGTTAAAAATTTGAGATTGAGAAAATGAGGTTCCCCTCAGTTCCCAGAAATAGGGTAACATGATGTCTACTATTTAAGTGCAAAAAAAGGAATCACAGAGCTAATTACATACTAGGTGAATTATCTTAGATTAGATTAAATTAAATGTCGTGACACAAATTCACACAGCTATTTAGTCTTTAAACTATTATATTAAAGGGAAAATTTGATTGCATGGATCAGAGAACAGCTAATGGAATATCACAACCCAAATGGAGCAGGAACAAAGTGGCTCTGGTTACAAAAGAGGTTATGCAGGGTGGTCACAGAGGGTCCAGCTCTGCTTAGGAGATGATTAATTCCTTTTCAAAGTTCCCATGCAAATAGGAATCCTCCCTAGAGACAACAGTTAAGATTGTTTTAGACTATACTATGTTTTATAGTTAGATACAGCATTTTACCTTCAGCCCTTAGTTTTGAGCACTGATTGAAGAGAGCATTGAATTACTAGATAGGAGCACCAAGAGATCAACTTGCTTTGGAGTTTACCAACTAATGAAATATGTTCAGCTTATAACATGCAATCTTACACATTTCATAATTGAGCAAAAGTAGAACAACCTCATTTCATTGCCATTTTAGCCATGTTTCCCTGAAAAAATAAACAGTAACACGTATTTCCGGATGGCATTTTCTTTCTCTGATGTTGAATTCCATAGATTGTGTATAATTTCTTAGATTGTCAAAAATAGGAAGTTGTATCTTGGGATTCTCTAAGGTTTGGGGGATTCTTTACAGCTCTTAAGAAAATAGTTTCAATTTAGTGTATGGCATCATGTTCTTGGATGGTGGAAACATACAGCACAGTTGGGAGAGGATAAAGTAGGTCAGAAGAGATTATCAGGTGGTGGTATATCAGCTAGTAGCTGCTGACTGCAGGACCTCCTGTCTCCCCCAGGCCTTTATATGCTGCCCCAGCACTGCAACACATCTCTGTAAGGGAGGCTAGTTCCCCTTAACAAAACCGAGATATTTGGCTTTCTGAGCGACGTCTGTTTCTTGCCTACTTGCCTGTTTGCAGTGCAGCATCTGTACAGAAACGAGCATCCTTCTTGGCTGGTATCTGTTTACATCTGATTGCCATTTCAATGAGATATTCAGGTAGTATACTTTAAGTTTTGCTTCTCGTATGTTAATGGCTTATGTACTTAATGTCCAATAATTATCATTGTCATAAGAACATAGAGGGCTAAGAAATGCAAAGGAAATTGAAAAATTAAAGCATGGCAATTGAGGTAACCTTTTCCCTCTCTTGCCTTCTTCTATGCAATGGGCTGACCAACATTCAAGGAGAAGTGAGGAAACCTTGATTTTAGTTTTGCCCAATTTGACAAACCATTCCCCCTCCACACTATGCAAATTCAGGCTTTAGCAGTGGAAACACATCTCTCCTGATTACTGTTAACTTTAAGCTCACTGCTGCATTTTCCAGTCCTGCTAGGGGTTTACTGGTCCATTAACCCCCCTTTGGACCTTGGGTTCTCCAACCAAGCATCCAGCACTTGCAATAATGAATTGAATGTATTTGTGTGGAAAGGGACTGTGCTGCATGGGGCTTTTAGAAGCAGAGCTCTGGGAGCATCAGGGTGAGAGGAGGCCCAGCCAGCAAAGCTGGGTCTCTGCAGAAGCCCAGCATAGATGGAGGGCAGCACATGGGCCTTGGAGATTATTGGACAATTTGCTGGCTCGCTGTCTGCATATTTAAATATAAACTTAAGGCAAATATTTCTGAATTTAGAGTATTTCCTGTGTCAAGATCCATTAGCAGCGTGTCAAGGTCCATAACTGTTATCGTCTGAAACGCTGGAATGGTTTTTCTCACAGCTTATTAGTTGATGTCCGTGCTCTGAAATCTAGATGGAGTATTGTTTTGCACAAAGCTCGGTTATTTATTTTTCCATTTTAGAAAAGGAATGTGTAATGAATAAAAACTTTGTTTAGTGAATATTTCTGTCTGATTTAGGAGCCATTTTTCTCCCTTTCTCTGTAAAATCAAATCCTTCTTCTACTAGCATTAGTCAAATTAATAACTTTATTTTGAAGATTCTGCTGATCAAGTTGCTTGATCTTGTGATGTTGAAGGAAATCAAAGTCTAAATGCAGTTGGACATGAAAGATATACATTCCTGAATTGCAAGAGATCACTAGCGATATTTTACTATTTTAAATACTTTAAATGTTCTTAATACAGGGGTTTGGGTTTCATGGGGTTTTTAGTTGGTTTTTTGAGGGGAGTTTTTTGGTTGCTACTTAGAAACTGTTATTTTTAGATTTAAGTAATGCTGTCATTGTGAAACAATAACAGATTACTGTTGCTCCTTGTGGTGGATATTAAGAATAAGTATATTATCTTGGTTATTACTGTATGATAGCTGCTCACAAATACAGCAACCAGTTCCTTGGAATTTTTAAGTACCTCTTCTTTTGGTTCATTTCTTGCATGAGGCACTATGATTCTATCAGAAGAGGATGAAATGTGATTGTACCACATTCTTTCTCTTCCCTCTTGCCAAGTTCATTTGAACTAAAGGGGAAAAAATCCATCACCCATATTATTTTATGGAATGAAACAGCTGAATACAGTATAAAATGGAGCACTAAGTGTACAGTAGTTGTGTTCCTTCAATTCTGTTTCAGGCAATAGGAAAGTAAAATTGAATAGCTGTGATACCGTTTGTATGGTAAAATTCATGGTGAAGTAGAAGGAGTTAAAGTTTGATGCATATCATATGAAAAACAAGCCAGAGAAGCTGTTCTGCTTAAGTCATGCAAGTGCTTTTGTCACTTTAAAAAATAGGTCATCTACTTCCTTCTCATAAGTATTTGACTTAAGAGATTCATGGATAGCAGGGAATTTCAGAAGTAATGCATAATGCAGTTTACTAGTTGATGTCTAAATATGTACTGGGATCTTGTCTGCTGAGCAGCTCTCAGTGGGACTGAATGAACGGGCCGCCTTGTTTGCAAGGATTTGTCTGGAGAGTTCTTGGTCAGAGACCACTTCGGGGTTTTTTCTTCCGCTGTTTTTACCTCTGTCAAAGAGTTTACTGAGGTACATTTATAAATCCCATATCGCTGTAAATATTGCAGTTTAAAATCGTGTGAATGCTCTAGAAGCCATGAAAAGTATTTTTACAGTTTCCCTTTGTTTTCATGTCAGTTATTTCCATTTACTTTGCTCTGTTTACAAATTGTTATAGTCTCATCCTGTTCATGTTCTCAGTATTGCAAACTCAGCTGGGACCTGCAGGTCAAACAGGTTTTTCTGTTCTTTACCTTTTAACAGCGCACTGAGGCTTTTTGATAGAGTACAGCTGACAAGTTTGGCTTCATGGAGTCTTGTTGGGTTGGCCTTGCTGTGGTGTTTCCTTTGGCTTTGCAATTCCAGCAGCATGAAAGCAGTCATTTGGTTACAGTTTTAGATGCAACATAGATACAGAGGATCTAATCTTTAAGATTGCATATATAATTGTGTAGGGCACTGAGACCAAAGGAAACCATAGAAACAGGCTGTGCTGCCACTATTACCCTTGATGACAGGAAAACGGGAATGGAAAACGGTTTTCAGCCAAATCCCTTAGCCAGGATACAAGGCAATCGGGAACAGCTGGGGCTGTGTATGTGTGTACCGCGAGTTGTCTGGCAGTGACTCCAGCACCTCACCCCTGTGACTCGCACATATGCTCTCCATTCTGCTGTCTGTTAACCTGGCTGTAAATCAGGCTCAAGGAGTGCCAATTGCAGGGTTTGGGCCTGTGCTCTGAGCCTTGGTGTGCTTGGCAGCTCCTGCCCTGCTTGGACTAAATACAGCCCCGTGCTCTGCCGTGGGCTTCAGGCAGCGGCAGAACTATGCCTGGGCACAGGCCGTAGGTAAATGCTGGTGATAAGGGAGCAGAGTTGGTTTGCTTTGAATCCCTCCATGACTAATAGTATACACTCAGCTACGATATTCCCACCTACCTGGGTTTATGCAGTGAGCACAATGGGGGAAGCTGCTGTGTACTTCTGTTGAGTGTGTGGCCTGCACGGAGATGTGGTGGAGCGGTCTGCTCTTGTTTTACCCAGAGGAGAGAAGGCCAAGGGCAATTGACTTGTGATCTTCAGCTCCCTAATGGATGGGTGAAGGGGAGATGCAGCCAAGCTCCTCTCACAGAGACATGAGGCAACAGTCAGGAGGGGTAGCAAGGGAAATTCATGCTGGTCGTAAGGAAAAGTGAAAGCCCGATGAGGGTGCCTGAACCCTGGAGGAGGGTGGCAGAGAGCCTGTGAAATCTCCAACTTCTGAGATTTTCAAAATTTAATAGGACAAGTTGCTCCAGCATTTGCCAAACTTTGAAGAGTTGACCTGCTTTCAGCTGGACCTCTGGGCAGCTTGTCCGAAATTTTCTGTCGGTATTTGAAACCATCCTTAAGCGTGCCTGCAGAGCTTCTGCTGTGCTGCTACAGAGATCTGTGGGCAGATTGTTTTGTGTGGCCATTTACCAACTAGTGTTTCTGGATGTGTTTTGATGGCTCATTCCTGCCTTGGAAAATTGGAGAAAAGCTATTGTCAGCTGCACGTATGAACACTTGTAAGCTTTCATGCACCAGACCTTGGGGAGAAACAGGGTTTATGTACCACAAACATGTTGAACAGTTGCCTAAAGATGCAGACCTCTCCTGTGGGTTATGTTTGTGCAGCTGCAGAGCCCCCCCTCGACTGGGACAGAGAGTTTGATATGAAAATCTGTCTTCTCTATCACTACTGGGACTTTGAAAAGTGCTAAGCATCCTTCACCCATGAGTGAAATCAGTGTGAACTGCAGAGTGTTTTATCTCTCTGAAACAGTGCCTATATTTATGTGCCTTCATATGGAATTAGATGTAAACATTTTAGCATTTTTATTCTAATAGCCATGGGTTTTCATGGTACAAAGCTAAGATAACAAGCATTTGACAGACTGCCTTAATGTGTTGTCGGCAAGAGAATAACCAAAGCTGTTCTAGCACCTTCTTTAAGGCTTCTGTCCTTATGCACCATGAGACCTTTAGTAAAAAGCATTAGTGTTTCAGTTTGCTGACATTTATTGTCGTTATTTAAGATCATCACACTGTCTGTACCAGCTCAGACTGAATGTCTGTGGCTCAGTAGCGTTTCCAGCTGTGCCTATCATCCTGACCTGGGAAGTAACAATGACGGTGGCTGTGTCCATCTTGGTCTTGGATGTTTTTCAAGATGGTACTAAGGGATACATCACCTGAGATGATGAATTTTAGCTCATTTTTGGTAGTGTGGCCTAAATTTAATTGAATGCAGAAAGCCAGCTTAACAGACTTCTATTTATATCTTAGTAGAGCTTCATGTCTTAAGAGAGCTACACAATGACACTGCTGTAGATTTGATTTTGTCTGTATTATTAACAGGATTTGACCTGAGGCTAAAACTCAGGTTGTACTGAGAACCCTTAACTCCTATTATTTCTAAACTTTGAGGTTAAATAATCTTTTCTGGGCTGAAGTGATATGCTACATTTTGATAAAACCTGCTGAAGCGATAGGCTCATGTGTTTCATTTCTTTCCACAGATCTATCATTTTAACTTGCGATATGCCTGAGCTTTCTTCCAAGGTCAAAGCTGATTTTCCATGGGAACAACACAGGCTGTGTCCTGTGAAGTATATGAGACTGACGTTAAGGTAGTGCTGCCAGCTCTGAAGAAATGCTTGGCTGGGCTTTCTGCATCTTGTCTCTGAAGCACATAAGGTCTACATGGATCTAGAAGTGTGCCATAGTCATGCCTATTTTAGAAAGTGGCAAACAGCACGAGCTGCAAATTTAAGTTGGCAGAAGAAGCCTGGCTGTTAAGCTAAAGCTGTCAGAAACTGCCATAATGTTGGTTGGATAGTCGATTTACCTGTTCTGTTAAGAATTAGAAAGGCAGCTTCTCAGAGCCTTTCTAAATACAAAGATACTTAATATTTTTTGAAATATATAGAAATTCTATATATTGGAGACAATCCCAGCTTCCATTCTAGCAATTTGGGTATCATACATGTATTTCTTAAGGTCAGTAATTATTTATTTATTAGAGTGATGGATGCTTTCAGTATAGCTGTTTGCACTGTGGGCATCAAAATGCAATAAGATTTCAGTTCTGAATTTCATCTTTAATTCTGGTTACTTATTTAAGCTATTTTTGAGACGTTGTCTAGGTTATAGGTCAAATTCAGTTGCTAAGTCATCTGATCCTCTACTGCTTCTCTATGTAAGTGGTTGTTTTCACTCACATATCCCAATACTGAGTTGTTTGCAAAAGTAGAGCTGTCTTCCCTCAAGACAATAGAAGGTAATGAACCTATTGCTTCCTGTGACAGCCCATTTCTGTGCTATCATATTGCTTGCTTAGAAAATGCTGTACTGGTTTATTTTTTGGTAGTAAAATAATAATTTTCTTTTTTCCCCTAATAGAACCTATTTTCTATAAGTGAACCTGTGAATCTGTTTTAAGGAGTTGCACATCCAAGTGTTGCTTACAAAGACCTTAGCAGTGGGTAAACAGCAAATCTTGACATGTTAAAGTGAGATTCCTACTCTTAGCTTGTCTTGTGGTTCTATGCTGTGGATCTGGAAGGCAGACCATGGAAGGCAAAGGACTGAAGTTTAAATAGCCCCTTTGAATTTTCTAGGGAAATTGTTGTACTGTGCTGTGGGGAAAAAAGATATTGAATGGAAATTATTTTCACTGTGTTGGCATTAGTTAACAGTTACCAAAGAACCTGTATTGGTCCCAGGCCACTTGGCATTTCACCTTGACAGCTGTGTACAGCACTGGAGCAGTGGGGAGGGAGGACTTTGGATGGGTGGTAAGAGCTGCACATCCATAAGAGCTGTAGTACTGACTTGTAAACAAGTCCCCCTACATGTTCCAATCCTTTCTGCCTCTGGGCTGCAATCCCTTCTGCTGCTTCCAGGATGACCCTTGCATCTCACTGTCAGTTTTTAAATCTCTTTTTATCAATTTATTTCAGCTTTCTGTTGCATTCTTCTGTGTAAGGATCCTGAAATGGTATGCCCTAAAGAAAGCATTAATGCAATAAAAAACTGGAAAACTTTTAGATGGAAATAATGTGACTAGTAGGGTAATTGCTGTTATTTTAATATTCCATGTATTTTTTTTGGACTGCAGTTTATATTGTTTGTAAACTATTGGGAGGTGATGTTGTCTCTGGCTTTCTATCATATATAAAGAGTTGTAATATTTTTAGTCTCAAACTAAAAGATAACATCTCTTTAAGAAAATTCTGCCATATTTTGCAGGAATCCCTTCCTTTTTTGATAGGATGTATCGCTTTACATTTATATTCTCTGATGTCAGGGTTTCTTTTGGTAGAATTTCATTATGGTACTGTTGGTGCTGCATATTTTTATAAATATATTTAGCTTTTTAATAGTATTTTTGATCAATTGACTGCAAAGCTCTCACAGGAGAAGGGGATTTGCTTGTGCACACAGGAGAACTGAGAAGAGATTTGTGACTTGTATTTGATAGGATTAGTCAAGAGGACAAGAATCTGAAATACCAAAGTCTGAATTAAATGTTCCTTCAGTTAGGTCACTCTGACTTTACATGTGTATAAGACTTAATACATTTTGGGTTATTTTTGGCATTGGCGTGGGTGGCTGACATTTGTTGGTAAATGTAAGAAAAGAAAACAAAAGGTTAATTTGTTTCCCATCTTTCACTAAGTTTTGAAAAATAATATCAGGTCCTCAGCTTGTCCAGCAGCTCAAGGAGAGGAGGAGGGAGGGAAGAGTTGGTCTTGTGAAAACCAATTGCAATAAAGCCAGTTGCCTGCTGCTAACTCCATGTCCCTGGCAGCCTAAATATTCCTGCCCTTGATTTTTGTTTCTCTCTGGATCATGTCAACAAGGAGATTTCATTAAAAAAAAAAAAAAAAAATGAAGATTGCAGCTGATGTCACCCATCAGATAAGACTGCACATGTAAAATACTTAAAAAAAGATTAAAAAGCACTAGAACCTAACCCTGGAAAATGCGTGGGGTTTTTTTTATTTTTACACGGTAGGAAAAGGCAGCGCGTAGTGGCACCCAAGCTGAGAGTGTGCAGCCCCACCAAGGAATCTCTGCAGCCCACAGTGACGCCTGTCCCAGCAGACCCTTGCCAGCAGCTGTCACTGTCACTTGCCAGCTCTTTAAAGCTCTTTAAAGGTGGCATTATGTGGCAAAGAGATAACATGCAGCTTTTTCCTCTGGAGGCAGGCTTAAGTTAATATTTCCCCAAAGGCCAGTGTTATGGATAAGTGCAGCAAAGTGGAAAAGCCCTGGGTTTCTCTCTGCTCACCCATCTCCCTTTCCCAGCTGGGCAGGGAAGCTGAGGATTTAGGCAACTTTCCAATTTTTCAGTTTCTGCAACTTTCATCAGTTACAATCACATGGATACCGTAGGTAATTTGGAAAATATTTATGATCCATTCCAGGTCACACTGGTAACACCTGTCAGCTTTTGTATCCCCCAGCGACCTGAAAGCTGAGTTTTGGGAAGAAGATTATTTCAGTCCTGGGGCTGGTACTGAGTTGAGCTTGTTTACTTCAGTACATTTGTTTTGAGTACATTTACTTGAGTACATTTAGATAAAGTGGACCTACTCCAAGCCATACATGCCACTCCTGTTTAAAAGACATTGAAACAACCAAGTTCATCTTAAAAAAAAAATCTGACCAAAGTGCACCACACTGATTGTGCCCTCTGTTTAGAAGCATTGGGTTCCTATGTTCATTTGTTTGTCAGCAGGTTTTGATCATTTCGTCGTTCCAGAAGAGTGTCAAGGCTGGTACAGTTTAAGACTGGGGGGGAATTCGTCTGCATAATGAGAACCATTCCAAGGAGAGGTGGAGCAGACAGGTCATACTGGAGGTGCCTGCTGGGGAACAACGCAGGGTGGTTATGAAAAACTGCATTGCTTAACATGTTGGTTAGAAGCCTTTTGTCAACATTGGGCTTTTGTTCCAGAGGAGGCTCACAGTGGGTTGTGCCTGCACCCATTGTGCAATGGGCCATTGTAGTCTGAGTGAGTGGTTGTTTGCCCACCATCAAGTTGAATGAACCTGGTATAAAGAAAAATGCAGACAGGTATTTCTTTGCAGGAAATTCTCAATATCATACCATATCAGGCTTTAACTGGGCTTCCAACCACAGAAGCATGTTTCAGAAGCTGTATTTTTAAAAGTGTACTCCAAAATTCAGATTTTATATTATAGTTTGAGAAGTTCATGAGGGTTACTTACAGAGCTCTTGATATGACCCCACTGGTGAAGCAGCAGCCAGCCCTGAAGCCTGCAGTGCCTGTAGGAAAGGCCTGTCCAGTGCAATGCCTTACCCCAGAGCATTGGGGTAAGGCACTGGCAAGTTAAATGTGTCTTACATGTGCCCAGGGAGTCTCCAGAAATCAGAAGTGCTAATGCGAGGGATGCTGACTTATCAAAGGAGTGCAGCTACATGCAAGAGGATTAATTTTACTAACACATCCTTGTGGTTCATCAAGCTAATAAGGCTCTCCAACATCTCATGTGAATTCACAAAAGAGTTTTAAATTCAGTAGACTTCATATTGCTCCTTCAGTTTGAAATGTACATCATTCATCTTTGCAGCTTGGAATTCCTCATTCGTAGTGCTCATCATAAGATTTTAAAAATTATTCTAAAATTGATTCCTTAAAAGTTTTGAAGATGAATAATTTTCAAATTCAAGACTAGATATACTCTCATGTATAATCTCATTGAAGCATAAGGAACTATGTACTTATATAGGAAATAAAACTTAATTCTGTAGCTATTAAAAGCTTCCCCTTACCTTAGAATTGAAATTTTGAAGTTTGAATGAAACTTTGAAAAACTTTGATTCAAATAAGAATATTTTAGATTCTTTTTAATATTATTTCTCAGATATAAGTTCCAAATATAGCTTTGATCAGCTTTCTTGTGCAGACATAGTAACTAAGCTGTTATTCCCTAAACTCCCAGAGCCCCTTCATCTATGAACTATTGTGCTGCAAATTATTAACGGAATACATTAGTCTAGAAGTTTTGTCTGCGTCTGTCTTATACAATTTAATGCAAATAAAATATGCTTGGACACTAAATGTTCATTTGTGATATTAGTTCTGTTTATTCAGCTTGAGGAAACTGAAGGTGAAGTTAAGAGTACACTTTAAAAAATGTAGGTAGGAAATCAAGGAAACAGGTTTTGTTTATGATTTAAAATGAAATCAGCAAATAAGTCTAGAATAAAATTATAAAAGATTGCTGTAGGTTGCTGCAGTGGTACATTAACATACTAAACTATTTAGAGTGTGACACATTTTCCACATCAGAATTAAACAAATAGCAGCTTAATACGTTAAGTCATTTCAGTGACATCTGCTCTGTCAGTTGCCCACAGGCTGGAAAAGGAAGTATTATGGCAAAAGATACACAGATGGATCCAGCAGCTCAGGATTTGCTCCAAGTGGTGGAGGGCTGGGGGCCAGTTTTAGGTCCCTTGGAACCAGCCATGTTGGTGAGATGCTTTTGGCCCCTGCCTTGGTTTGGTGTGAGATACTCAGCTAAGGGCATTGTCACCACTGTCCTATTTCCCCCACAACATCAATAAAATCAGTGAGTGGAACAAAGAGGCCGTTTCTGCTCTTTCCAAGAGGAATTTCACTTACTGTGGGAGTATTTTTTCTTTTTCTTTTTTTTTTTTTTCCTGAATATTTTTTCCTTTCCTTGGGGCTACACTGGTGAGTGGAACTGCCCTGCTTTGTCTGTTATTCCCAACACCCTGAGAATGTGGCTTCACACCAAAACTCATGTGATTGGCATTCTTTCTCCAAAGCAAGGTATTGTAGTGTATCTCTAGGACTATAAATGAGCTTATGCTTAAAAAAAATAAGTTACTGTAGTATCATCAATTTACTAGATAGTATATAAGCAGAAGCAAAAACCTTATGAAAATCCCTGAGATCTATCAATTAGGCTATATATGCACACAAGAAAATTAAGATAAAAATCACAAGCAGTAGCATCCATAATCGTAAATCGGAATACAAGTTGGAGTCTCTTTTCTACCTTTGGATTTTGTTTATGTTGTTCATACTGGAAGGGGATGAGAAGACTTTATAAAATGTTAAAACCCTTTAAACCTTTTTTGCAACTATGACAACTAGAACCAAATTGTGATTGCTGCACAATCACATCACCCAGGGATGGTACTTAATCTAAAATATCAAGTATTTCAGGGCTGTGATAGAACGTGAGGCTTAACAATACTTCTTATATTGCAGTCAAAACTCCCAGAGCTCCAATATGGAAGAGTCAGCCAAAATTCACAGTGCAGCCAGATTAGCAGTGTTAATCACAGTGCCTGTTCTCTAAATTGCAAGGACTCCGTGCAGGGTGTAGAGGCTGGAAACTGGATACCTGTGCAGTAATGCCTGTGTGTGACCCACAGGATATGTGGTTAGGTGGGATTGCTGTTTACTGTCTCAACAAAATCCCTACTTCCAAGGCAAAATTGCAATGTCAAATGTGTATCTTTGTAAGCCACCTTGTTATTTTGTGTGTTTGGTGTGTGCATAGTTTTGAAAAGACAGCTTGGCTTCTCTAGTTCGTTGTGGCTTCTTGGTGGTGGGATCACCAAGGTCGCTGTATATCTAATACTTGGTTTGTAGGGTCAGTTCTCAAGACAGGCTGCTGCAACTCTGCATGTTTGTTCTGACTGGTAGCACTGTGAGACAAGAAATTTATTATGATATTTATATATGTATAAAATAAAAGTAATTCATGTAGCTATTTACACATAAGTGTGTCTGAAATTAGCTTCTATTCTTTTAGAATGCAATGGTCCAAAACTACATGTTCAGATCAGAAATGTTGACATCCCCCCCCCCGGGTATTCCAAGTTGCATTATGGCAGATCCAGATATAGGAGTGTTTTGCTTTATTACTTAATATTACAGCACTATGATGGAAAGTGGCCTTGTAAAAAAACCTGGATGGGCAAAGATGCTGTGAGTTAAAGGTGTTCAGCAACACTGAATACCCGGTCACTTTCTGAACGATGCAAGACCCGGGTTTGGAAGGCTAATTTTTAAAGTGTGTGTCCTCTCGCACTTGTGACAGTGTTCACGTTAGGAATTTTAGGGAGGTATGTTTCACTCTCACACCACAGTCCTTCCACTGGGGATGAAGTGAAGCATGTCCATGGACAGGCTGCCTGGATGGGCAGAGGCTGGGAGGAGAAAATCCTCCCGCAGGAGCCAGGCTCCTTTGGGAGACTGGGGGAGAACGTCCATGTCTTCATGTCTTAGTGATGGGCTGTAGAGAAGATGCACCCAGACTCTGCTCAGAGGTGTGTGGCAAGAAGACGAGAGTCAACCCCGTGGCAATTTTCAACATGGCAAGTTCTGATTAGATATAAGAGGAAACAAAATTCCCAAGAGGATTGTAAAACACTGGAGCAGGGAAAAGGCGACCTTACATCCTTGGAGGTTTGAGATCTGGACAGGACAAAGCCCTGGGCAACCTGATCTGATGGGATCTGTGCTGAGGAGGAGGCTGGGCTAGATGACCTCCAGAGGTGCCTTCCAACCTAAATTATTCTGGTTCTAAATATAGTGTATGGGAGTGCTAAACTTGACTTTGGCATGATTAAAATTACATTTAAAGCTAAAGCAGGACAGCAAGACAATGCTTCTGGGACTCCTGTGCAGCACTTCCAAAAAATACAGACACACGTACATTTTCAGTGGAAGCTCAGTTCTGAAGCATAATGATGTACCAGTTGAGAGTTATGTGGCAATTTTAAAACCATCAGACTGTGTGTGATGCTTGGATGTACTTTTTAAGGGGTCAGATTTATTTCTGCAGGTCATAAACTGAGCAGCTGAATGGATTTGAGGCTTCTAACTCCAATCTGGGACAGATAATTAAAAGATCTAATCTCTTGTGCAGCTGACCTAAGAGTAAAGACAATATAGTTCCAGTAGTCTGTAGATTTGCTGCATAGGAGAGTACACAGCTTCTCATTTAGTAATGTAATATGTTCTTAGTACAACTTGTTATAATTTAATATGTTCTTAGTACAACTAGGCCAGTTTTGAGATAGTCTCTTGATTTAAAGTTGAATCTTGGGACTGTCGTTTTCTTTCGGACTGAATGTAAAATATATAGGGAATTCCTAGGCAGGAGAGGTAGAATCTCAGTAGTATAAAACTGTCTGTAAAATAGTAGCCTCAAAACATACCAAGGGAGAGGAACTTTTTTTAAAAGATTAGAGCAATTTTGAGTTTAAAAAAGCAAACTTTATTACATTTTCTAATTATGTCCATACCTAATCATAAAACTAATAAGTGGATTGATATGTACCAGAGTTTAGGATTGGCATAGAAGTATTAAAGCTTTTGACTAGGTCTGAGTGTGTTTGAAAGGTTTTGGATCAGTGCTTTAAGTAACAGTAATTAAATCTTACTGTGTGAGTAGAAGAATACACTTTAAAGTGATAGTTATAATTCTACCTTTGTACAAATGTAATCTCACTGGTTAAAAAGGAAGCATACAGAATGAATGAAAAATTCCATCTCAGAAGCTTTCAGAGTGATAATAATGAGTTTATTTTCTGTCTTTTCCCACTTTCTGGTAATTATTAACTGACCAAATATGGAAATAGGAAATTTATCAGTCTGCTGGAGCATCCTTGGGGACTGCTGTTATAGTGCTACAGAGCTGGGCACATAGGCTGCCTGTCTGGAGGACAAAGAGATGACTTACAGCAATTTTCCTTTACCCTTACCTGCTGCTAAGTGGAACTCACAACTGGAATTGGCCTAATCAATATGTAAATAAGTGCTGATTACACCTATGTGGTATAACCATCCTAGCAGACTGTCAGTAGTGGGTCTGATGGCGTGAATTAGGTGGCAGATTTGACCTGTAATTGGAAGGAAAGTTAAACGGAAGCTTAAAAGAAGCAAATTGTGAAGTGCGGCAGAAAATGTTCTTCAACTAGAGGTGCAGGAATTCTGCTGTTTTCTCAGGTGCCATTCTGAATGGCACTGTATTAGTGGTGTATTTTTAAATAAAGATAATATTATTATTTTGTGTACAGAAAACCTCCATAACACCGTTTTGACCAAAGAATATTTTATCAAAAAAAATTTTGTATTTTTAGATAACAGATAGAAATCATGGAATGACACAGTATTGCTCATTTTTTCCAAATTGCTAGCAAGCATTTTGGGCACTTTTTATTATTTTTGTTAAGAGGAAGAATTGACAGCAAATGCAGGTATTCCTTGCAAAATTACATTTTCTTAAGAAAATAACATGAAGAAAAACCTTTTTGTTGTGAATAGCAGGGCCAAAGAACAGGTGGTGGTCTCCTGCTGTTTCTCCACTCCAGAGATCCTGTTGTTCTTCTCTTACTATTGGAATAAGTAGCTGGTGGGTTTTGCCTTTCCCCTGGTCCTCCTTCTCTTCCCTCAGTGCCATATCTGTGTTTGCCAGCAGTTCCCAGGTGTTTATATGCGTAAGTTTTCTATTGTTTTACAAATCTTTCCCTAAAAGACTTTCTATTTCTTTCTTTGTTTTTTTTCATCTGTAAAGTTTGATATGAGTCTACAATAAGGATACAGTTTTTATGTCTATTTAGTATTTGATTATATTCTGAACTTGTGTAATCAGAATCTGTAAGTAAGGATTTGTAACATTGTGGAAATGCTCAGAAAGGGACTTTCTTCTTCCATTACCTAATTTTAAAGCTTAGAGATTAAAGTTGTTTCATTTTTATTATACAATGCCACACGTTGTTAATTTTTACCCAAGAGAAATGCTTAAATCATTATATATATCTTTGAATAAAATATATTTGCACATTGTTTCATTTACAGTGTGATTTTGTTTGGGAATTACTAACTCTTCTCATTAAATTTGCATTACTATTGGCAGTAGCATTTCAGGAAACAAAAGCTGGGATGGTATTGGCATAAAAAGTAATTATGATCCTTCTTCCAGCAAGTTTGCAGTGTTACCTGCCAAACCCATCAAGATAAATTTCTGTGAAGATCTTTGACTCTATACATATGAGTATCTCAGTTGAGTTCAATACAGCTGAAATACTGAGCTGATATTTTTCATTCTTTGTTGATATTCATATTAGCATAGACTGTACTAGTGTGAGCATCCAAAATGTCAAAGACCGTAAATGGATTTGTGTTTGCAGAGGAAAATCCAAGGAGGAGGCTTGAAAAAATGGGATAATTCACAACTAAAAGTTCTTAATTATGTAGAGGTACTTGAAGGGCACAAATAGCACAGAAAGGAAGAAAATAGCAAAAAAAGGATGATATTTGGTGGTGGAGTGTTACCAGCCTCTCCAAATGGTTAGAAAGTCTAACTTCCAAAACCCATTATATTTAATTAAAATTATTATACACAATTTTCAAATAACTTGGAGGGACAGTGGTAGAAATTTGTATTTGTATTTTTCTTTTCCTAATGAAGGATAAGATTTTCACATGTTTACAGGGCTCCTACACCGGAGTCATGAGAAGCATTGATGAGGAGGATCAGGAGAGCTGGCAGCTGAGTGACAGTGAGATCTAGGATATTCAGACATGGGTTGCATAGGAAATAAACTCACAATCACAACTGGAGTTTTAAACAAGCACAGAAAACAGAGGGAGCAGTTATGCACTTATGTGCTCAGGCTTGGATTTGTCTTGTCTGACTTCGACTGTATTAGGTGCTTAGCCTGAGCTGCTACAACACTGAGTGGAAAGGAGGCAACTCCAGAGGATGTTCTGTGCCAGCCTGTGGTGATGGACTTTATGGTGGGAAGTTTCTGTTTCTTTTATGGTAGTGAGAACCTTCTTTAACTACTTTTCTGATTTCTGGATGCCTGGAGTTAGGCAAGCTGATCCCCACCCTAGCAAACAAGGGAAGACTCAACTTCTCCTTGACTTCTGTATTTGTATAAAGCTCATGTTTACATAGAGTGAAGAACTGAAAACTTGTTCCTTTGAAGATTACAATTGCCACTGGAAAAGATGCCATGTTAGTCTTACTCATAGTGTTTTGGAAATATGAAGCTGTCTAAAAGCATCATCATTATGAACGCAGTGGTACCGTGCGTGGCGTTGTAACCTGTCTGCCGTGGGCTGTCAGCGTGGTGTCAGACACCTGTGACATGATGGTAGTCATCAAGCTGCATGGCTTGGAGCATTAGTGCATGTCATTCCCATGTGCCAGACTGAAATTCAGATGAGAGTTTTCAACTCTATTTCAGCTCAGGGTTAGAAGAGGGACTAAAATTGAGATAGTGGAATTTCTAATGCTTAGTGAAAGAGAAAGGTATTAATACTGGAGTTGCTTAAAGAGTTGGGACTGATTTG
Source organism: Chiroxiphia lanceolata (assembly GCF_009829145.1). NCBI lineage: Eukaryota > Metazoa > Chordata > Aves > Passeriformes > Pipridae > Chiroxiphia > Chiroxiphia lanceolata. The sequence continues at coordinate 11,696,412 of NC_045640.1, forward strand.
TGATTGACAGTATGAAAAATTATGTTAGATCTGACTGAGGCTGGAGGCTAGGTGAAATTAAGGATTTCTGCAAGTCATGGTGGCTAATTCAGACTTTTATACTTTTGGCACCTAAGGAAGGTCTCATTGGCTTGAGTAAGCAAGTTGGTTAATCTACAGAGAGAAGCACTTCTATGAGATGTCTCATTTTACACAGCTCCAATGACAGTTATAGATAAAATTCTTACAGAGGTAAGGATTGGATTGCATTAAGGAATTGCTCCTAGTTCTCTGCTTATTTAACATGTTAGCCCTTACTGTGTTCTTTTTCTAGCTCTTATGTAAGAAACTGTGTTGCTGAGATAATTCAATTGCATCATATAATTTCTCATACCCTGAGGAGCCTATCAATGTTTTCACAGAGTTGCATATCATGCTTTGAATATGAAATTAATGCTCACTTCTTCCAGCTTGATCAGTTTAACTTTATTAGACTATGTTTTTCTCAGGTACCTCGCTCAGTGCTAACAGTCATATCTATGTTTTAAGAGAGTACCTAGAAGTGCAAAATAACTTTCTGAAAATCAGAGCAGTTCCTACAGAAACACTGCTAAAAACAAAAGGTTTTAAAGTACAGATACTGATAGTGCTTAGCAGTGCAGAAAAGCAAGTCATACAGGAGGGAATGTTGATTTCATTCATTACAAAGCAGAATTGTCCTTTTTTAATTCAGTGAGAGCAGGGCTGTCACTCCAAATGACAGAGAGAAGTGGGATGCGATAGAAAGGGTATTTACCATCTGAGTCATCATTTACTTTATGAGTATTTGGACTGGGAGGAGATTTATCTTTGCTTATATTCTGTTTTAGAAACAAACACTGGAAATGTGCTGTGGCGACATGGATCACTTGTTCTTGCTGTGTGTCGCAGTAAACTAAAGTTGGGCTTCTGTCCATTAAAATAATTATTTTTCTGTGATACTCTGGGAGTAGAACAGGGCCAGATTGTGCTCTGACACTCCTTTGTTGTGTGGTCAGCAGTGGGGAAGAGTGAAAAGAGCTCCCATATGTTGCAGCCCTGGAGAACAGTAAGGCACACTCACTTCATCCAGCAACATGAGAAGCCCCAGGGGTGGTGGAAGGCAAGTGTGAAGGAACTGTGTTCCCAGGAGAAGTTAAATATCCAGGAGAAGGATTCAAGTTGGGGAAAGGAGACATCAAGGTGGATCAGGGAGGAGCATTTATGGGAAAACAGAGATAAATTAGGGATAAGCAGACCTGGTTGCGAGTAGGTTGACTGCTGGGCATCGTCCTTCTCTTGACAAGCCCGGCCCTGATGGCCACAGCCTGTCCTTCTCTTCTTAAACTGTGTGGTGGAATGTGTTTGCTTACTGGGGACTGGCACCCAGCCTCCTTGCTGGCTGTGTGTGGGATGCATCCTGTATCCCGTGGTCCCCCAGGTGTGGCTATGCATAATATATCCTGCTTCTACATAATGCCAGCTCACCAGAAAAGCATAGACCAAACCCATATGTAAGCGATCATCTCTTGTGGGGTAGTGGAAGGGAGCTTGAAGTGGTTTAGGAGGAATGACCATGAATGCAAACAGCCTCAGAGCCATGCATACGGCAGGAAGGGGATGTGGTAGAACGTGTAGCGTCATGAGCTGAGTCCATGAACAGCTGTGTCCGTGATGTCCCAACAGACCAAGTCTCGCCTCGGCAGCATGTAGGTCAAGGGATAGCATCCTACGTCATTGTCGTCTTAGTAGGTTGTTATTAAAAACTTGAATTGCTAGGATTATTGGCAATTTGAGCAGCTTGCAGCCAGATGAAACTCCTGGTTTCCTTCCCCTTGTGAGGAGAAGGAGGAGTGACCTACATCTGCCCAGGGTGCTGCCAGCCTCCACATTGCAATGACTCAGTAGGCTTTTCTCTGTTAGGGACAGAGATAAAGGCTTCTTTTGAGACAGAGGAAAATAAAGATACCTGGTGTTCACCAGGCCTTGGCTACAATTTTAGATTAATTGTATGTTTTCCATAGAATATGAGGACTTACTAGGTTCAGTCCCAGTGAAACTAAAAGCCAGTTTAGATTAAAAAAGTCCTTCAAAAGAGTTTCTTTTGCTTTCTCTTGTTTTGACTTGAAAAGCATTCTTTGGTGCCGGTTACCAACCATATTTTACAGTTTCCTGTCTCAGTGAACAAAAATGAATTTCTGAATCATTTTTCTCATCATGCAGGACGGCGTTTGTTCACAGAACCATAGAACAACTCAGGTTGGAAGGGACCTTGAAAGATCATCTAGTTCAACCTTTTGTGGGAAAAGGAACCTAGATGAGATTGTCTGCACCCTTTCCAATTGCATCTTGAAAACCTCCAGCAAAGGAGAGTCCACCACATCCCCGAGTTCCAGGCATAATTGCTCTCACTGGGAGAAATTTCTTTCTTATATCAAGATGAAACCTCTCCTGGTGCAACCTGTACTTGTTGTCCCCTGTGTTCTCCTTATAGCTCCTTGTAAAGAGAGAAGAACCTCCATCCCTTTTGTAGCTACTCTTTAAATACAGCAGTACTGAGGTCTGTCCTGAGTCTGCTCTTCCTCCTTCTTCTCCAGTGAGTTGGACTAAGTAAATAAAGGCAATGTGAAGACTGTAGCAGCCTTTTTTGTGCTTGCCATAGCCTCACCCTGACAAAACACTGGGACCAGACCTTGGCCACCAGTTTCCCTCACCTCTTCTAGTCTCCATGCAGAAGCAACCTGGGTGCAAAAGCTGGATGGGGACTAGTGGGCTTCAGCATCTCCTGTCCCCAGACCACTCTACTGTTCACTCGCCACAATTACCATACTTTGTCTGTAGTTCAACCCTGGTGAAACTGGAGAGGTGAGGTTAATGTGGGATTTGGCATTGGATTTTCATCTGTCCTTCACTGAATTGCATATCTGTGCGTCACCTGGGAAAAACGGTGTGCAGTTTCTTTTTATAAATAAGACATAATTTTATCAGATGATGTTGCTTTGTCCCTGTGGTGGTTTGAGACCCCCAAAATCCAATTCCCGAGTCCAAGCCCCCCTCCCACATCTCAACTTCTGTATGTAAAAGGTGAATATAAAGCTTTGGAACATAATATTTAGCTTGAAATAAAACTCATTTGCTGAGGTGGTGGGTTGCAAATTAAGCAACCCAAAACTTGGTCACAAGGCATGTTGTATAAATAGCTCCAAAAAGTACCATCAGTAATAGAACTGCTACTTGCAGAAGTGTGCAAGAAGTAGCACTGTGGCTGGAGGCTCCAGGGTCATGTTTGTGTGAATATAACACGTTTCTGCTATGAATGTGGTGTTTAAAGATAAATGATTGCAGAAATTTTGTAGCCTAAATGTGAAAAGGGAGGCAACGTGCTGATGTGTCTGATGGGGATGAAGCAGAACTAGGTTTGTAGGGGTGTAACTGAATCTAAGAAGAAATTCTTATACTGTGACAGATTCACCAAAATTAACTAATTTGCACCTGTGGAAGGTAGTGTAACTTTAGCACCAACACTTCAGTAACGTCAATACCTATATATATATATATATTTGAAGTAACTGTATGATTGCAATAAAATAGCATCTAATCCCGTAATGCCAAATTAAGCAGAGCAAATAAAATCAGGAGTTTGGTTTTATATTTCAATGTAATTATTTTAGACATTTTTATATGCTGTAGAATACAACATAAAAAAAGAAATAACCTTTGGGAAGGTCCTTAAATTATTGTTTCTAATCCTTTTAGAAACACATTTCATATAGCATTAGTGGAAAGCTAGTAAATTTTATTTTAATTAATGATTGGAGGTGATATATTGTGGCTTGGCTAGCAAAATGAACTACTACTTTTTATATTATTTTATCTTGCTTTTGCTTTTTGGTGTTGCTGTAACAAGCAGGCATCATTGTTGTTGTTATTATTCTGTTTGTACCAGGGAATGGAAAGAGAAATGAGCCATGGAAATTCCTTCTAAACTCTTTTTCCCCAGTTCCAAACATTTGCTCCTTTCCAAGCCAGGGAATGTGCTTGTTCCCCTCCTCCATTTGAGGGCACAGGTGGACCAAATACCAGCCTGAAGAGTGATGCCAAGCAGGGTTGCAGCAACAAAATGACAGTTTCTGATATTGGGTCATGGTTCTCCATAAACTAATGCCCTAAAGATGAGGGGACTGGCAGGAATATGGCTTGAGTAACTGATGGAGGTGCTAGAAGTGATTATCAGACAGCCAGGGAACTGCAGAATAGTAATAGACATAGCGTACAGTGTTTTTTTAAAATTGATTCTTAAAATTTTCAAGCTAACTTATGTTGGAACTGAGCAATAAAGAATATCAATTAATTTAGACGTATTCCAAGAAAAAAAGAATCTGCTTTGTTTCTTGGTATCAAAGTGAGCTCAGAGACATAATTGCATTTCAGATGTTACTGATGTAGCCTCAGGCACATTCTGGTTGTGATGAGCCAATTGCTGAGAGCAAAACTTGGCTGGATGCAGAAATTAATGCTGTTGAAAGTCTTCCACGCATATCAATAATAGTTTTACTGGTGGGCTTTACTGGGAACAATGTTAAATCTTAACAGCATCACATTTCCAGTGATGACTTCTCTTTTACTTTCAAAACAGCACTCCACGTTGTTGTGATCATCAACCAAAATGAATGTATTTAAGTAGGCTTTGGATCTGACCTGCTGCTTTGCAGCTACATTTCTTTACAGAAAATGGAATTTGGAAAGCAAAAGGTAGAAAAGTGTTCTCTGGCATGGTCACTGGGGGCTAAATGCAAGGATTAAAGTGCTGGGAATTAGACGCACGTGCACAGGATGCAGAGTCGTGCAGATGAGGATGTGTCTGAAATACCCTCTGCCCTGTGGGACAGATTTCTTGTTCAGGGCTTTTCACTTTCGATTCACAGTCTGGATGCTGAACTTGATTTCAGTGTCTCTCTCCTTACCTGCACAAACTGGAGCAGAGCTGTCTGTGTTAACACCAGGGTTAGACTTGCAGCCGCTTGAGCCCCTGAGTGAGAGGAGTTTGTGGCTGTGGTTCCCTGTTCGATCTATTGGTGTTAAACCCACCTTGGCACTTTTGCAGATTGCCCTAATCTCAAGATGACAGTCAGCTTTTTTGCAGAGGATGGTCTCTGCCTGTGTGTTTGGCCATCTGTTATTATCCTGATAATGCCACACACCACAGCCAGACTGACTTCACTGAAAGGCAGCCCAGGCTTGTGGGAAGAGTATATCCAGCAAATGTGACAAGGATTCATAAAGGTCTCTATAGTCATGTTTTCTTGGAAAATAAGGGAGTTAGCTCTTCAAATGGAAGCTTTTCAGATCCACTGGGTGACACCGAATAAAACACTCAGTACCCCGCACTCAGAAAAGATACAAACAAGCACACAGAGCTGTTTTACCATCCACTACTTGTGGAAAACTGAAGGAAGCCAAAGGCACTTTCCTGCAGTCTTCCACGGTCAGCTGGGAAATGGAAAGTGAAAAATCAGCTCGATCTGCCTTTGGATGTGCCAGGGAGCAGATGTGAGGAGGGGGTTTTCAGCCTTGGAGCTTTGGACTTATGTGCGTGGCATTCCAGGCACATGAGTCTTCCCAGGCACATGAGACCTAGACCCAAGCCTCTTAACTCTCAAAATCTTCCTTTTTTTTTTTATCATACGTTTTTTATTTTTTTTTTTGGGGGGGGGGTGGTTGTGTGCATTCATTTTTATTTTTTTGTAAGATGCCTTCAAAGTTAAATGTACTGATTCTAATTAAAACACTTGAGAGGTTGAATCTTTTTTTTCTAAATAGCACCCAACCCACATTATCATTTAATAATTTTGAATGATAGGTAGCTGATGATTGCAGAATTATGGCAATGTCTGTGTAACTTTTCAGAACAGAGCAGTGCAGTGAAGATCCTTTGAAGTCTGTCTAGTTATTTAGGTAATAATTCTATTTATTCTCTATTTAAGCACTTGAAATTTCCACTGATTAAAAATCCAGACAATTTAAATGGTAATTTTATATGTAAAACAATGATAAATTAACAGTTATTGATCTCTTTCTCTCTTTGTGTGCATGTAGCATCAGCCCACATGGAAAATTCCTCCCTTAAAAACCTGCTCCATGCATTCATTTACTCCGAGAAGAAATACCCAAAAATTATCTTGGCATCTTTGCAGTGCTTGTCATCTTTCTTGCACCATTCATGATCCCCTAAATGTCAAATTCGAATTCTAGTTTAATTCTTCGTGTATTAAAAGATATTATAAATTAGTTTTTCTAACTCTCATGCCTACCAAGTGCAATTTTTGGCCTCACCAACTGGCATGTATTGCCTCGTTCTGCTTCTTTGATTTCCCTCCCATAAAATGCTGGACTCAGATTCTAGTTTTTGTCTTGATGGTTCTTGTTACAGTCCCGTTTCTGTTGCTGCCAGGATGCCTTCCCTTAATACAATACATCCCATTATCCTGTTGCCATTCCCAGCTTACCTCTAGGTATACAGTTTCCCTCATGTGCTCTGCAGTCCTTTCTCTGGTTAGTCCCTTGTAGTGCCTGACCTTTTAGAAACTAATACCTTTTGTTAATTGCTTGCCTTATCCTTATTACATGGCAGTTTTTTCTGAGCTAAATTGTAGCCTATGACCTCTACTTAAGCAGATCTTTTCTTATCTGATGTGTACTCCATTTTTTGCTGGCCATCCCTATCGGTTTCATAGGGTCAGCAGTTTCCCTGTGTGGCAGGTTCATTTCTGAAGGTGTGTGACCTGAGGAACCATCACTGTGGCTCTCATTGTCTCTTCACTGCTAACCAGACTGTATCCCTTTATCCTTTGACCTGTGTCGCTTTGCAGACCACATTCTGGGCATGCTTGTACTCTGTCACCTCGTTATGAGACAGGATTTGGTTTTTTTAGTTCTCTAAGTGTTTTCTTCCACGCCTTTATAGGTTCGATATACCACTTTTTCCCGTTATAAAATCTCTGCTAAAGGCTCTGTAGGCTTTATGTTTGATTTCTGCTCACTACTTTCCATGTACAGTTTTCTGAAGAATACTAGGTGGTGCTGTCATTCTGGTTGGGGGAGCAAAGGGAGCTAGTGCACCTTTTGGTCTGCATCTAGGTCTGCTGTAGAGAGGTCCCCCCTGGGAGAAAGGAGTTAGGAGTGGAAGAAGTTCTGGTTTCAGTCATCCAACTTGCTGGCCAGCAGACAAGGGCTGTCATAGAGAATTTCAGGGATGAAAGAAGCTCTTTATTCCCAAGAGATAGCAAGGAGCAGAAAAGGATTTATGACCCAGTTACCTTTGAAGCAAGCACAGCTGCCTGGTCTGTCATGCAGAGCTCAAAGTGGATTCTCCGCCTGTTTTTTCCTGCTTCATAGATATGCAGGATTGCCACAGAATCACAGGGTGGTTGAGGTTGGAAGGGACATCTGGAGTTCATCTAGTCCAACCTCCCTGCTAAAGCAGGTTCTTATACTTCAGTGCCTTGTATTCAAAGAGCCCACTTTGTCTGACTTGCATGTGCGTGTGTTTCTGTTCGAGATGACCATGTACAGGCTCATTGCTGTGCAGTTGATGAGAAATATTTTCTCGTGTATGGACTTGAGGATGGAGGTGTTTGAGAGCCAGATGTTTAAACTCAGGGAGTTTTTGAGCAGGACAGGGTTTGGTAACATGCAACAGGTCACCAAGGGCAGAGCTGGGTGACTTTGCAAGTCCATTCCCAGCAGGGATGGGATTGATGCAGGAGAGTCTGTGCAGAAAGTTGGAAGACATGAATTTAGTTGTAGAAAGACCATTTACCCAACTCATTCATAGTAAATCTTTACCCTTTTACTACTGATTTTCACTTCTGTCATGGGTTTGTCCTCTTATTTGTATGGTAAGTACTTGAGGGCAAGTACCATTCAGCAGTAGTTCCAAATTTGAACACATCAACTAGGAATACATCAGTTCAATTAATAAGTTTTGATAGTTAAAAGGAAACATCTATTTCCTAATTTTATTTTTGTCTAGTGCTGAAGTATTGCCAAAATCTGTATCACTATATGCAGAGATATGCTTAATTTTGTTGCATTTTTCATATCATAGAATAACCTGAGTAGGAAGGGACCCACAATGATCATCAAGGTCCAGATGCTGGCCCTGCACAGGACAGCTCAAGAATCACACCGTGTGCCTGAGAGTGTTGTCCAAACACTTCTTAAACTCTCTCAGGTTTGGTGCTGGGACCACTTCCCTGGGGAGCCTGGTCCAGTGCCCAACTACCCTCTGGGTGAACAACCTTTTCCTAATACCCAACCTAAATCTCCCCTGACACAACTTCAGGCCATTCCCTTAGGTCCTGTCACTGGTTACCAGAGGGAAGAGGTCAGTACCTCTGTTTGTGATCATATTATCCTCAATAGAAACTCTAAATGAACACTAAGGTGGATCAAAACTACCGAAGGCGAAAAGAATGATAAGCAGCATGATAACCAGTTTTTGCAACTTAGGAGGAAAGACATCTTAAAGTGTGCTGAGAAAATCTGTGAATTGTGATTTCTTGTATTTTCCAGCATTTTCAAAGTAAAATTCATTAATTATAGATTATTTATGAAAAGTAAATTTCTTAATCTGTATTGAGACTGGACTCTGTAGTCTCCATTTGCAGTTAAAGAGTCATATATGTGATTGGGTAGAAACTTGGTGAGTGACTTAAAGTCCAGGGACAAGTTTTTTTGCTGTTAGGAGGCAGGTACATACCTGTAGTATATTGCAAAGTCCCTGAATCTCATGTGATGTTATATCATTGATTTTTTTAAAAAATTCTTAGTTAGAAAACACTTCATGTTTTATAGTGAAGATAAAACTCTAACATTGTTCCATAGTGAAGATAAAACTCTAGCATTGTTCCAAAGCATTTTTTTCCATTCCAAAAAATATTTTCAGAGATAGACTATGGAAAAAGCTTAAAAAATAGGTCTAGCAAAGTGGTGTGAGCATGGAGGAACAGGAACATGGTTAGACTATATACTGTCCCCTTCAAAGAATCATAGAATCCTAGAATGTCTCAAGGTGGAAGGGACCTGCAAGAATCATCAAGTCCAACTCTCTGCTCCTCATAGGAACTACCTAAAACTAGACTATGTGACCAGTCCAGTTGCTATTGACATTCACTTTAGCTTTTACTGGGAAGAGGGCAGTGAATACAGGAAAAAAGCACGAGTTAATTAGGAAAGGATCTGAAATCTTTTTTAAAATGCTATTTATAACCATGGTACCATAGACTATAAAGATCTTTCAGCCAACTAATCCATTTCAGAGTGGCCTAAATTCACCACTAAGCTGTCTGATTGCTGTTTGCAAAGACGTTGGTGAAGGAGTTGACCTGGGTCAACTTGGTGAAAGGAAACCTAAAACACAGGATGGGTGAGAGCAGTGCTGTGGCTATCAGGACTTGAGGTTGTAAGAGGACCCAAGTGTCTTGACCTTTTCCATATCAAGGGTAATGTGCTGTTATTACTGTTAAAACAGGGGGGTTTGGCTTATACTGATTTGAGAAATCAGGTTAAAGCTATACTGCTTTCTGGATCATTTGCAGCAGGAGGTCTCTGAGCTCTCACATGTGCTGCTGTCACTGCTGTCTCTTGTCACCCATCACACTAATGAAGTGCAATGGCCTCTTGCTTTGTGCCTGTGAAGCTCATGAGTTGTGCTGGAGTTTCACAGAAGCACCAAAAAAACCCTCCGAGCTCCTCAAGTGTGATTTCTGCTTCGCTGTAACCGAGCAGTGAGACCGCGGGGGAGGCTCACGGATCACACCTAGAACTGTAAATACAAATTAGTGCACTGTGTGACTGCATTACGATGGTACAACCTCAAAATGCAAGTTACATAGCATTTAGCCTTGGAAGCCTGGCGAGCAGAGGAAAGGGCTGTGTAAGAGTGAAAGCCCTTTCACTTTTCCTGCCTATTAATTTACATGCCTTCGGAGCATTGCTATTTAGCAAAGTGCCTCCTGTGTTTCTGCCAAGCTGAAGTAGCCGCTGGGAAAATCTAAGTAGGCCAAATCCTGCCAGTATCTGGAGAGCTCAGCCAGGGTGGCTGATGGTGATCCAAAAGAGTGTGGAGATGGATTTGGCTTCACACAGGCAGCACAACAGTATTGAACGAAATCAAATATTGCCAAAAGTCAGTTGCTGCAAGATAACATATAAAAGACTTTTTTTAAATGGAGTAATTCATAGTTCTGATTCATTGTGCAGAACCTGGGATCTTCAGATCTGTGCCCTGGGTCTCAGGCCATGTCAGCTGGGGGCTATTTAAAGTTACAGACGATGTCTGGTATGGCCCAGGGGAGTAGTGTACTCATCATATATATTTCTGAAGTCAAAGTCCTTATAGAAATGTTTGTTCTGTTCCCATGTAGTGCTTTAAATAGCTCAGCACATCACTGTTATTCCAGTGATACACATTCCAACTCCATATGAACAATCAGGGGAGAGATTTTTGGCTGCCAGGTATCTCACAGTGAGAGCATCTCACTAATTACATCATCTCCTTCTTACATCAGGGCCATGCCTCCTGTACCAGGGGGAAGGGACCTCTGTGCTTGGGGAACGTTAGAGGGGTTTCCCTGCTACCTCAGCCCATATTTTCAATGTATGGCAAGGAATTTGCAGATTTTCCATCTTTTAGCCTTTTTCCCCAGGTGCCCAGTACCATGCTGCAGCAGCTATGGAAGGGGTGGCATCACCTCATGCAAACACACCCCTTGCTGGCACGTCCCTCATCCGGTCCCTCGGGGCCCCTGCCAGTGGTGGCATACCCCATGGACGTGACAATATTTAGGCTTCTGTAGGATGCTATTTTTACATGGTGGTGACGGTGAGGTGTTGGCTCGGCTCCTGGCAGTGCGTGGGTGTTGCAGGAGTCATCTGACCCCGGGTGTGTTGGTGTTGGAGCGGTGACGGCACACAACACACAACTTCGGATCCCGCTCCCCACCGGCCAGCTGAGCTCCTGCCCCCAGCCACACAGCAGCGGTGCTCCTGGTGGCATCTCCCCTCTGGAAGGGAATTAATGTGGGAATGCCAGAAGATACAGGTACAGTGTGATGACTCCACATTTTGGAGAGCCTAGACCTGAAATGACTTGGTTTTTTATCTGGAGCTGCGGTAACTAAATCACTGACACTGTCATGAAAATAATTATTCTGTGTTTATGTGGAAACACAGCAGAATGGAGAAAGATGGTTAAACATTTGTTTTAAATTATGCTTTGTATTCTTTTAATTATATGAATGATGATTTGGAAATTATAATGATTCTGGCACTCAACAGGCAGCTCAATTTGAAAACTTTCCTCATTTTATTTACTTTGACTTCAGAGTTTATATTAGATTATAATGGGGAAAAAAACCCCACCTATTGCTTTATGCAGATATATTTGAGTGCTTTTTCTTTACCCTTTCTCATTGTAATCTAGCTAGACCCATACAAGAATAATCTTTACAATGCTGCAGTAGCAGCTACTAAAATTCAGCAGAGATTTTTACTAACCGTGTTTGGATTCAGTAAGTGTTTTATTATAATAATGAGGGCAGGAGGTTAGCTTGTGTTAGATTTGTTTATGTGATGTGAGTTTTGCACTGAGCATATGGTGAGATTTGAAGCTCCTGTGTGCTGAATACTTCAGCTGTGTTGCGTCTCTTGTGCATGGCTGTATTCACATTCTACTGGATAATACCTCTCCTTTGCCTCTGGTCCCATAAACTCCGTAATTGGCAGTAAAAGCAGAGGTAGCCTCAGCTGTGCTGTCTGCCTGCTGTCCTATGTCAGCCATGGGTTTCTGTTCTGATGATGATGCATAAGAAGTGCTGGAAAAGGCATGCCTTTTTATGGGTAGTAGAAGCAGGTATACGTTTCAAAAAAGAACATGATTTTTGAACCGTGCTATTCTGTGATTTTGGACAATGTGTAAGAATTCAATTAAATAGAGACCTATTGACATAGAGATTTATTCAATTTGGTGAATATTTTGTCTTACATTATGAGAACTAAAGAGAGAAGCAATAATAGTGCTTTACTGTAGGAGCCACAGCAGAGGTTTTGGAAAGAGCAGTGAACATTTCTAGGGGAGGGTCAGGACCCTCTCAGTGTAGAAAAACACTTTCGGGAAGGAGAGTGAACTTGCTGGTGTGGGGACAGTTCAGCCCTCTGTGTGTCCTGCTGGAGGGCTTGAGGGACTACATAGTATGGACAATTCAGGGCAAAACTTCTTCAGCTTTTCCTCTATCCTTGTGTTCTGCTGCTTCGTTGTGAGACATTTGAAAAACAGAGCATTGTGTTACAGTGAAAAGGCACCTTAAAGTGGGGAAACACGTTTGAAAAGGCATTTAAGACAAAGTGCTAATTAGTTGAGAAATGGGGTAAACCAGGTTACCACTAGTTATTAAATGTGCTCTTGTAGAACATGTAACACGTCCGCTCCTTAGGCCAGTGCTCATCCGTTTGGGCACACTGTGCTCCCTCGTTCTGCAGTGCCCTCACTACCCAGGTGCATGATCAGGAAGGGCTGGGGCCAGGGAATCACTCTACCCTGCTGCCAAGTGCGGTTGAAAGGATGGATGGGGGAAGCTTATAAAGTTCCCATTACACAATTACTCTTTTTTTCATCCTTTCTATGGAAAGAACCAGTGAGGTCTCAGCCACCCCACAAGGCTCCATAATCAATCAATCATCTTAGGGAAAAAAACCCCAATCCCCTTACACCCATGTCATTTTCTGAACGCTGCATGTATTATGTATTATGTATTTCTGTGTTATCCTTAGCCCCACACCATCACAACTCCTCCTCACTGAATTTTACACACAGGCACAAGACAGGGAGAGAGCAGGGCTAGCAGGAGTAATGCTTCACTTGGATATTCAGGGGCACTTAAATGCTTGTTTCCTTTGCTTTCATCTGTGTGTTTTTAAATTCGACCCTGAGTGTTTTGACTCAGTTGACACAAAAAGGTTTTGGTAAAACAACAATTTAAACTCCAATCTCTAATTCCAGATGGGTGCTGCCCCACTCGTCTGCTTCTACTTTAATCCTTCTCTGGGAAGATTGCAAAGTTAATTCCCCTTCAGGCTGCTGTGAACCCCACCCTCCCCAAATCACTTGATACAGCATGTCCCCAATCAATACTTCTGTCCTGTTTCTCAAATACTTAATGAGTAAATGGTATTTGGGTCTCATATTTGTTTGTTTTCATTTTTAGTAACCACCTCTAGCTATAGAGATGAAAGGTTTCAGTGTCAGCACAGGGGTAATTTGCTGATAATTCTTTTGTGCAGAATAATATGCCTTGTCAGTGCTGTGCATTTTTGGTTCAGAGTTGGAATGTGGCCTTTGACTTTGTTGAAAAAGCTGAACATTATTATGAAGTAAACAGCTGATAATGATAATTTTAAATATTAATGTCTTTCTAGTATTTTTCCCCTCAAAAAAATGTTTTCATCACATGAAGCAAATGTAATAGGTTGTGAATTTGTAGAGGAGCCTGTAGTGCTGATAGTTGCTAAAGAAAATCAATGTAGCTTTTCTGCTAATGGAGAGTTGCTGTTAAAGGCAAATGATACTGTATTTGTATGAACCTGAAATGAAAGGCTTGCACTCTTTTGACTTGACCTCCAGAACACAATAAAAAAACCCCAGAACAACCCACAAAAAGAACAGGGGAGGTAACCCCCACCAAGCCCTTTGGTTTTCCTTTTATTGTTGCCTTTAGGCTCTGGTTCTGCTCTATCCTTCCAGGAACTGTGATGAGGAATTATGCCTTTCCCTGCATTGACTGGTAATTTTTGGGACTGCAAATATTAGGAAGAAAATATTTATTCACATGAATGTTGTCTCTCCATTCAAATTACTCCTTAGTTTATATCAAAGTACTCTAAAATGAGCATATCACAGAAGGACAGGTTGGATGGGGGTTTGAGTAACATAGTCTGGTGGAACGTGTCCCTGCCAATGGCAGGAGGGTTGAAACTAGATGATCTTTAAAGTCTCTTTGAACCCAGCCCATTTGAGGATTCTGAGATTCTAATATTAAACTCTGTCATTTGGCCCTCTGTCATTTCAGGCTTCTGTAGTCACTAAGAGCTGTAAATCTAATAAACTGGGTTTTCAAAACAGGGTTAAATAATGTGGAGTAAATGGGATATGTGGCCGTAATAGTGTCCATATAGTGAACAAAGAAGTTGAAAGTCTTTATTATTAAACTTCATATTTGAGATTTGATGTGTATTCTTAAGCATGATACTTCTTAATTTTCAGTACTTGATTTCCAAGCTCAGTAATGGCTTCTATAGTTTCTTATGCAGAGTTAAAAAACAAAAAGCACCAAACTGGAAAAAGCTATGTTGAATTCTGCAGTTTCTGACCATGTTTCTTCATCCATACTGTAATCTCCCATGAAGATTTCTTTCATTTGGTTGTTGGAGAGCCTGATAGCAGAGAGGTATGTCATCCTCTGCATATACCAATACTAGATTGGATCTTTTTCCAAGGATTTGATTTCCCTCAGCAGTTTGCTCACAACAGAGAGATGACATTTTTTATCCCAGGCTCCCAAGCAGAGCATGACCAGGGACTCCCGAATCTTCTCCCTTCTGTCACTGCCGTCAGCTTGTCTTGTACTGCTTCCAAAACATTCCTGTCTCAGCCAAATCTTGTCCTCGTCCCTGGCACCTTATCCTGGCCCCCTCTGCTTTTAAATCCTACTTAGTCTAGCAATGCCAGAGGAGCTTATTCAAAGAGTTGGGTTTTTTACCACATACTGTGGTTTTTCATGGATCCGATGTGCCTGTCACAATGTTCACCGATGTCAGACTACAACCTTTACTCCAAGTACTTTCAAAAACAGTGTGGTATGCTCTCTTTTTAACCTTGAAAACCAATATACTGTATACTATCTTTTTTCACCTTTACAAAAAGCTGAAACAGCTTGTCTGAAATTTTCCCTGAAGAAATGAGTTCGAAAACACAACACGCGAGTAATGTCTAAGTAAATGGTTAAAGTTTGGCAAAGCTCTCAGGCACGTGGTGTGATTCATGAGGATGTCCTGTGAAGGGCCAGGAATTGGACTTGATGATCCTTGCAGGTCCCTTCCAACTCAGAATATTCTGTGAATCTGTGAAAGTTATAATCAGACTGAAAACTTCACTTGACAGTGGCCATAAGGTGTGGAATGCAGCTTTAATAACAAGTGATACCACTGTCCTCCCTTCCCCGTGATACTTGCAGCAAGTGCACATCTTGAGTATGCAGTATAGAAGTAAGTCTAAGGAATGTATCTTGTTTGACAAATTTGTAACAAACCACTGCTAGTTAATGAGCCCTACTTGGTCCAGAACTGCAGAATGATGTACTGTGTAGCCTATTGAAGAGAGGCTGAGTCTTGACATCAGAGATGTGTGAGCACTGGACAGTTGGCAAGATTATTGGTAATGATGTTCCCAACAGACAAGTCTTGCACAAAAAAGTGCTGTGGAAACTGTTTGCTCCTTCATTTCTTGCCAGTGTTTGTCCTTGTCAAAAAATGAGTGCAGTCAGGTCTTTTTAGGGTTTAAGGATTGGTGAATCGGTGAGGATACGTCTGCTAGAGCAGAATGGTAGTATGGGCGAAAGGGAAATTTAAAGAATCAGGCATTCAGTTGTATTTCAGTTTAGAAAAAGTAATTTAAAGTTAAGAAGGAAATTTCTACTTTCATTAAATTCTACAAATTAGGATATAGTGTAAGCATTTAATTTTTAATGAACTCTTTAGTTAGGATCTGATGACCAGGCTCAGATCATTACATTCTGCCAGAAATTCGTTATTTCACTCATTAAATTATGTTGATTGTGTGTTCTGCTGCTTCAAAGACTGATTTTGATACATAAAGGCATAAAAGTAGAATGCTGAAAATTGCCATGTAAACATGTTTCCTTAAATATGATTTGAAACATAAGTTAAAATGTGAAGTTCACTAGTAGAGTTAGTTTCTCAAAGTTGTCAGCAGCTGCAATTTAAACATGAAGCATATTAAATTTCAGTATTTTAAAATATAAACTAACATGTCATTAATTATATAATTTTGTTGTGCTAGATGAAAGAATAAGTATTTTAAACTGTCTTCAGAAGGACCACTTTGTAATGATCTCAAAGGCACTGTATTCCCACTGGGTTTTTGTGTGAAATATCAAGTAGCTTAGTTCTGAACTGAGAGAAAAGCAAAATAATTTTCCTTTGTCTCCCATGCATATTTTAAATATGCTTTGTGTTACTTCAAGATTAATGGAAGAATACCAAAATCAATATTACATATTTTCCTTTTTAATTTATTTTATAGTTGAGTTGTTAGGTTTTTTTGAATTCTAAACCTCAATTCAGAGACTCAAAAAGAAAGAAATGTGTGAAGTTGTCCTGCCCTACAGCTCTGGACACTAAGCACCAAACACATCATGCAAAGCAAAACTTTCTGTTTTCTGCCACGTTTTCAGTTTGCAATTTTCAGAAAACAAAACAGACCAAAAAAAACCAAACAACTTTGCAACAATTTTTAGTTTTCTGCTGTTTTGCAACAAGTGCAGCATTGAACTCCCAGGTGCAGTAGTGACATTTTCTCTGGAAATGTGACACTGTTGTCACTTTGGGGAAGGGGGGTATGTTTGCTGTGGTGGGCTGCCCTTGGGGCTCTCCAGCCCTGGGTTTCTCAGCACGTGCTCTGTGCAGTGCTGGGACTCCTGGGCCAGGTTACTCCAGCCTGTGGGAAACACCACAGCAGGAACTGGTGGCTGTCTAAATGGGCCAGGCATGGATGCCTCTGGAGAGATGCTGTTCTGAAAGGTTGAGACATAGGAAGAATTGGGTGTGAAGAAAAGTCAATATTTCATTGTTCCAATCACAATTTTATATTTGCCTATGCAACTGTATAGGCCAAAATGTTCTGGGTATGGTCAGCTCTTCTTAAGTCTTTCATGAATTATATGCTACAAATTTGATGCTTGTTAGTAATTCTAGAGGGAGTAAACCTTCTTTATTTATAGTTGCAAACTTTTAGCTCTGTTAACTAACTTGGGAAAATACCTTATTTTGGTTTCTTACAAGGTTGATTCTTTTTCAGGGTGGGTAGTTTGTTTTGGACAGATAACAGTAAAGAGAAATTCTCATGTCAAAAGTTAAGTATTACAAAGTTTGCAGTTTCCTCTGTTTTCTTTTGAGGAATAAGTCATACCCTCATAGTAGCTTGAACCGTGTGCACTGTTTGTTCTGTGCAAATTTGGGCATGTGCCTTTCTATAAACTTCCAGTTGCCTGTCATGCTGTGTTGTTTTTATTGGACATGTCCTTAATTATAACCAGGACTTCATGCTCCAAAGTTCACACTGCCTTGAGCAGGACTTTTTTTGAGAATCCCAGAACATGTAATTTCAGCAAACAAGGCAGCATCTTAATGGGTGGTAAATAATGCTATAAGCAGCTCAACCCATATATCTTCTTGAGAAAAAAACACTTTACATACAAGAGTAGTAAGTGCCAGTTTGGGCAGAACTTGCAGCAACTGCCCTGGAAGACTGGGTGGAAGGGGAGGCTCAGCATCTCACTGAAATACCGACTCCTTGAACTCAGTGGGTGTGGAAAGGCCTTTTAGGAATTGCAGAACATACTGGCAGTGAAGATGAGGTGAGAGTAGAGAAGGAAGAGCAACAAGGTCAGATATTAAAGAGCAAGAGCTCACTTACTCATTATAGTATTGTCTGTTATTGTATGTGTTCTAAGTGACAGTACCATCACTGCTTCTCTCTATCACCCTTGTCTATGCTGATGTTACAGACATTATGCTTTATGGGTAGGAGAGTTTTAATTAAAATAAATTCCCCCCCCCCCCTTTTTTTTCTGAAATAGCAACTCTGATATTACAATAAGAATAGAAACTAAAGATCTTGGCCAGTTGGAGTTTAATCCATCCTCTTATAAATTTATTAGTTGTTTTGCAGCAGTCTCATACAAAAAAGTTACTTCCTAATGTTTTGGGTTTTTTGGGTTTTTTTGGATGTTGGTAAAAGAGTAGCACAGCAATGGCATTATCCCTTGACTAAACCCTGAAGGGAAACTTCTCTGATTCCCAGTCATACTTAGTGTATTGGCCTATGACTGGTTGCTCCATCTTGACTGATTGGTTGATAAGTTTATTTTGAAGCTAAAATTTAAACAAATTCAATCACTTTGAAATAAGCAATCTAACCTTGGAATAAGCATGCCACATTACAGAAGAAAAACATCATTAAATATGTAATTTGCTTTATAAGATGCCATTTGCTTTATCTATTTTCCTGCTATTAGTTCTTCACACAGGAAAAAAGCCAAGTCTGTTGAGTAACAGCCCCTCTATAATTAACTGCCTTGATGTTTTCCATCTAAACTCCTAAGTACACTGTGATAAAAAATTAATGCAAGTACTGCAGCAGAATTGCAAGAATAAGGTCATATCTCACCTTTTCCATATAATATGTTGGGATGCCAACTTATATTGTGTTATCAACAGCCAAATAAATGCAATATCTAATGTGTATCACAAGATGGCAGCAAATTTTTAATTCACTTAATATTTTGCTAACCTAGATAAACCTGATCTCTTGAAATCATGGATTTCTTACAAATGAGAACAACCTTTCTTTATTGATATGTGATATTTGCAGAGATGTCAGTCTTTCAGAAGTAGGAACTCAAAATATCAACAGAAGTATATTTCTGTCCATAAGTCAGTTAAGAAGGCAATTATCTTGAACTTTAAAGATCAGTAGCTCACAGTGTAAGAGTTCCTAAACTTCATTAAGGATATTCTGGATAAAAACAATAGCTTTTATCTATAGTCTTTGTCTTCATAAAGAGAAAATACGACAAAGCAGTTTTTTCTGAAATTCAGGTGGAGGCTCCCAAGACTTGATCAGGTGAATTCTTTCCTCTGTCAGCAATTCTGATTTATTATTTAAATGTTTGCAAGGAGAACCTTTGAAAGTTATGTAATGCAATGCTTTAAAGATCTGCTCCTTTAGCAGATCTTTACTCTTGTGCTGGCCAACCCCAGAAGTTGAAACTGTTTTATTTGCTTGATTTGTTTTGTCCCAGGTGTTAATTGTCATTATTTGCAGATCTTACAGAAGATGCACCTGATAGCCCTTACAATGCTCTACCTTTTGTTTTCTCTTGCAGTTTCACAACCACAGGCTGTACATAGCCAACTGGAGAAGCCATCAAGTACTGCAATTCTCTGCAATACCTGTGGAAACCCATGCAAAGGAGAAGTTTTGAGAGTTCAGAACAAATATTTCCATATTAAGTGCTTTGTTTGCAAAGGTAAGTGTTTATGACTGCTGCGTCTGTGAGTAGGGCATTAGCAATGGTGTGTGACTTAATGGTCCTGGAAACTTCATGAACATACTTTACAACCCAGTCCACCTCTGAAAGGATTTACTGTAGACTCTCTGCTTACTGTAAGATTATAAATATCCTACATCCTAAAATGGGAGTATGTTTTAAATGGATATAAATCCATGGAGAACTGGTAGTGAAAAATGGTGCAGGATTAGGAAAGAACATTTACAAAGAAACTCTGAGGTCATCCCTTTCCCAGCTCTCTAATGCATGCCATGGAGTGGACTGTGGCCATGTCTGTTCAGACTCTCTTGTGTTTGACTGTGATGGTTGATTCCCGGTGTGACCCTCTGTGCTTTCCCCATTTATGTGGGGGAACTACATAGTTGGTGCCTGGTGATCTAATATTGTCACATTGTGAGTGAGAGAAGGATGGTCATGGGAAGAGGGAATTAGCCAATACAACAGCCCTTCTGTAGATACTTGATTGTTTGAAAGATTATCTGGAAGCTGCAAAGATCTAATTTGCTTTGAATGTACAAATCACTAAATGGTGACTGATGTTTACTGAACAACCTGCTTACTCCATTATTAAGCACTACTTCAAATGACAGTTACTAATCCTTGTAGCTCAGCCTAGAAGCATGAGCATGGCTCTGGTTTCAGCTGTGTCACTGTGACTATTTCCATTCCTATTTAGAGGAAACTATCAGAAAGAAAACTGTCTTTATCTATCAGCTACACTGATATTGTTAAAAATCCTATGGGATTAAGTATATTGTGTTCAATACCCGAGTCAATCTTTAATGAGTTAGATAGACAGCTCAATAATTGTGTTCTTTGCAAAATTGCACAGCGAGCAAAATAAGCGTAGGGCACTATGCTAAACAGCAAAAATATTTTGGTCACCTATTCAGAACCAGATTGGTATTTGAACCAGAAGACAGCCTGTACATACATCTTTTAAGCTGTTTTAAAACCACCTGTTCTTATAGCAAATATTATTATCAAATTAGTTTTTCAGACCTAGCTCAGGAAAAGAACAGCTAATTTGAGATTCGGAAGTCTTGTCTCCTGCATGAAGTCTCAGTAACATACTGGCATGTGCTCAATGTTGTTATCTTGATGAAATGCAAGCCTCCCTTTTTATACAGATCTACTATGAGCAAAAATGAGTCCCACGGAAGGAACAAGACAGAATTATACATCCAATTTTTCATTTCATAGGCCATCTCCATTTAGATGATGCCAGGTCACCAGCAAATGTAGCATGCAAATTCTGAAACCATTCACTGATCCCAAATTTAGGCGGTGCAGAGGTTTTTTTCCCCACCCCCATGCAGAAGAAGATGATGAATGCACTGTAGAATCTGCATTGCCCTACCTGTCAGTAAGAGATAGGGAGGAGTTTGTTTGCTTCGGGCAGATCTTGGATAAAATGAGAAAAAAATCACTATGTTAACAAGGAAGAAGCAGGGTAGCATCTGTCAGCCACCCATCAGTCTCTCAGCTGGCACAGGAGATAGTGTCAGAGATGTGTGGTTAAACTGCTTCTGGGTGTCAGGACTCTTGGAGTACTTAGACTCCTCCTTACTAATCATTTTGCTAAGTGTTAAGTTTCCACACAACGTTTGTTTTGGGTTTTTCCCTCATTATTTAAATACCATCTTTTATCACTTTTCAAGGGTTTCCATCAATTTTCTGGCATTCTTCTGGTGTCTGTTTTGTTTCTGGGGTTTTTTTGCTACTTAAAAAGCATGGGTTACTTTCTAGTGTGGGTTTACGGTGTTGTTGCATGAGAAGAGCTTAGGAATAGAACAGAGTGCTGAACATGCATTTCACTAGCTAACATAAAAAGAAAAAAATCAGGTTAGGCAAATGTGATTTGCGTTTTTCATGATGAAAAACTATAGTTCCGGTGTTAGGATTTAGCAACAAAATGGTATTCAGTTCTGACAAGTTAACCACTTATATGCTTTTAGCCTTGGAGGAGAGGTTTGTGCCATGATCCCTGCTGTGCATGGGCAGGGTGATGATTCTGGGAATATATTTATCTTACAGTTGATTCCTCCCTGCAGTGCCTTTATTCTGATGCTCCTCAGCAATGCAACTTGCCTTGTCTCACCTTGTCCACCAAAGATAGCATCTGGAAAGAGGCTGCGTGCCCAGCATCCAGTGCAGCTGCAGGACAGCCCCAGGACAGATAATCCCATGTGTGGCCTGCTGCATTGCCCTGCTAAACTGCCTGCCTGCTTGGTTGACTGCCTCTGTATTAAATCATCTCATAGCCTGCATCAGAAAACATTAGATATTTGTAAAACCGCAGAAAATTATGTTCCCTGTCACAGAATTTACAGTTGTACAATGATGGAGAATACAAACTGCCAAAGAGCCCATGAATAAAAATGACAAATGACCATGTCTTGAGGAGGTGTCTAGAGGTAGGTAAGGTTTGTTTGAATGACCTCATCAGTACAGATGATACTACACTGGAAGTCACACCTTTTTAAATATGTGTGAAATGTGAAACTGTTTCTGTGATAGTGTTGGATAACTTATTAGATTTCAGGGGGTCATATACATTTAATTGTTTCCTTTTTGGGGGAGTAGAAAGATAGTTTTGAATATTACCATTCTGCTGTCTGGTTTTTCATAGAACCATAGAATGATTTTGGTTGGAAAGGACCTTAAAGCTTCCCTAGTTCCAGTCCCCCTGCCATGGGCTGGGACACCTTCCTCTAGACCAGGCTACTCAAAGCCCCATCCAGCCTGGTCTTGAACACTGACAGGGATGAGGCATCCACAGCTTCTCTGGGCAACCTTTCTTAGGGGGACTGTGAATTTCAGAATGCTAACAGCAACTACACAGATTGAAATTGTATTGAAATTTAATTGTATAACCAAGGAAGGTTAGTATAAAGTCACTAATTCCCATTTGATTCTTCTTTCATTCCCATCCAGTTCTTCTTACATTCTCCAGATGATAATGATTCTAAACAATTCTAAGAAAAGTTTTAAAAACTTTTCACCAAAAAGAGGTGAAGAACTCTTTTTTCTTATCATTCAATATTAAGAGACACATCCAGATTAAAAAATTGAATAGCAATACTGGGAGGATATGCTAGTTTTGCTCAGTATCAAAGTTTAAGAGGGCTTAGGGAGGTAAATAGGCATTATAAGTAAGGTTTATACCAATATCTATTTGTATATATTATTTCTTGTTTAGGTGCACATCTAATCTGCTAATAAAAGGCTATTTGGGAATGTGCCATCTAGCCTTACTTAAAATTTTTATTTAATCTTTACTTTAAAATGTCTCCCATTTTAATGAGGTTTTGCAAAAGGGCTGTTATAATAGAAGCAGATGCCTTTGATATAATAAGACAAAGATTAATTAGACTTCAAGGGCTTTCATTCCCGTGTTTGTTAATTCTTTTGTTATTTGTTACCGCTGTAATGAAGGCATCAAGGAAAATTACTAAAGGTGATAAAATATTGATGACTCATACTATCAAATTAAAAAATTGTGTTGTCTAGTTCATTCTGAGGGTGTCTGTCAGGTCAGGAATGCATTTCACATAGGCAGCCATGTTAAAGGGAAGGGCTAAGACAGAATATTTGGTGAAAATATTAAGAACATCAAGTAACTTGGTAATAGGAGTGTTTTACTTGTTAGATCAGATGCATCTGCTAGGATATAAATATGTTCAAAGCTACACTAAGTAATCTGAGGGACTCACATTTGAACATAGCTACAGGGTTTCACATTTCGGAACGGGGTCATTTGCGGGAAGCTCACTAGTAAGATTTCCGAGTCCCAGATTTTGTCCAGGAGGTAGCAGTTGTTGGCATTTCTGGTATCTTGGGCACTGGGGATTAGTGCAATGGCTCTTATTCATCAGGCACTCTCAGCAACGTGTCCAGTGATTCCCGAGTCCTTCAGGAGTTTGCAATCCCAGATCACATTAACTCAGTATAATGGGAAAAACAGTGCTCCCAAGGCAATGTTCCCCAAGTCAAGGTTGGAGAGTGTGGTAGGTTTTACCAGTCAAATTAGCTTATTATTTTTACTTCACTGCAATTATGCTGATGTGGACAATGATAATAATGGTCACTTTTGCCAGTGAAAAAGTAATTCATTGTGGCAACAAATGGTTCAGTGTTGTAGTTTTGAGATTTTAAAACCTGAACTTTAAAAATAATTAATTGCTAACTGTCTAAAAGCAACTCAGTAATTAAAGCATGAAAAATTTTTGGTCAGTTAGTAAACTCCCACAATAACAAAGTAATGGTTAATTTTTCTTTTGTTGTGATCATATTCTTATTGCAACCTTTCTTTGCATTCTTTAAGAATATTCTGCAGCCCTTCATGTCCTGATCATATACTAATCACATCAGCACTTTACTAAAAGCTTTATTTCATGGCATATATTTCATCCAGATTCTGATGAATCTTTTTTTAAGAGTATCTTTCATGAATTTAAGGAATATATTATATTAGTAAAGCATGGTGAAAAGGATAGAGGAGGAATCACAGTTATGATTATTGGTAAAGGAATATCTTAATAAAATTTCAATAAAGGGTATCTAACTATCCATCCCAGGAAGCCAAACTTCTGTTATTTTTGTTTTCCAACTTGATTTACTTCATTTAAATACACCAAGTTTTTGGGATTTAGATGTAACCTATATGTGTTTACTCTTGTCTTTATACTCGGGATGTTACATAATACCCCTGCTTTATTTTCTTACTATTTGTATTCTTCATTAGTCTCTTCATTGCCTCGACTTTCTCCTTGTTTGCATCCTTCTAGTCCATAGATTGAGAAGTTATACTAGAAACCTAAGTGCTCATTAAAAACATGAATAGGATTTTCAAAGCAGGAATTGCTGAAATTTCTGAGGGACGATTCAAACTGCACAGACAGCCATGTGCAGAAGGTGTTTGCATTGCAGGGGGCTGGTTCCTTATTAGGAAGAGAGAGGTACCTGGAAGAGGTGCTTAACTGTGCTGGGAATGCTGAGGTAGATTTAAACGAAAGCACCAAATAAATGGAGAGTAGTAAAACTCATCCTGATTGAAATCAAAGTAGAACCAGCACAAAACTGAATACATTTAAAAATTAGGCTGACATAGAGTTTTGGATGGCAACATAAGCTTTGCAGGCAGTAAAGACACTATTCATATAAAGAAGTTTTGAACATATGTAATTTCAGCCCACATTAGATAATGTCACAGAATTATTATTATTATTATTATTATTATTATTATTATTATTATTATTATTATTATTATAAAAACTTCTAGTATTTTTTTTAATTACTCAAGTTCCCTTCTTGGAGTAAGACTTTTCTCCCCCACAAAAAAATGTCAGTGCAAGAATGCCTTTATGCAGGGGGACTCCCTGTCTAGGTCATGCTTTGAGGACATGAGGACACAGCAGAGGTACAACCACCACACTGGAGCAGCTGCTGGGCATTTCAGTGCACTAAGGCAATGTGATGCCTGTGTGGAGACCCAGAGAGAGTTATCGGATAAAATTCATCACTGCCACAATGGTGTTATTCCACCTCCTACTTTCTGCAACTCATTAACACAAGACCATCTGCCATATCTGTGCATAGTCAGAGCAGGCACTTAATTTGCAAACCTGTAACTGGCGCCCAAAGAACCGTTAAAAAAAATCAGAAAATATTTAGTGTTGTTGCTTTACATGTTGAGGCTTTTTGGTTGTGATTTTTTTTTTTTGCTGTGGTTTTTTTTTATTTTTTTTTGTATTTGTTTGGGGTTTTTTTGTGGGTTTTTTTTTTGTTGTTGGGGTTTTATTTGTTTTAAAAAATCCCTGTTTTAATTAGTCTGGCAAGTGACAGCAGTATTTTATCATAAACACTTAAGGCACTATTAGGTTGAAAATGTATAAAAGCGCATTACTCTGCTTCTTAAATCTGTTTAACATGCTTATAAATTTTAAATAACAAGATTGAGTCCTTAAAACAAGAAATCAGTATAAAAGAGACAATTTTTCCAGTTTTCCTGAGGATTATTTTCATAGCTTTAAACAGCCACATGCATAATGGTGTGACGATCTTGCCCAGTAACACTCTCTTTAAGCTATTGGGAAACTCTGCTTTCCAGAAGGAAAATGGAAAATGGAAATACACTTTCTAATGCAAAAATTTCTCAATGTGTATTTCCCACTTATTACAGGAGTGAAGTTATATAGTGCACAGGAAACTCCCCAACTCTCCTTCATTTTAGTTAGGACACCTGAGTCTCTAATGTTTTGTCAATCTCATAAGAGCATTCTGAATCTCTAAGGGTTTTCCTGCATAGAAGTGTGTACTCTACAAATTAATTTATGGGCATCATGGCCATTGTAGCCTGGGAGCTTGTGTAGATGCTCTGTGCACTGTATCCTTCATAGCTTTATCAGTGCTATGTATTCGTGGTGAAGTGTTTCAGGATGGATATACTATATCCCCACAATTCTCTGTATCTTTTCTGCTCCAGAAAGTTGATTGTTCTCCTCAGTCAGAACTGTCTACCTTCCTGCATTTCCTAGATGGGAGCTGGGAAAGGGGCCAGCAGGTCTGTCCAAGACTTTTGTGGGGCTGCTTGATGCTTTTGTTTGCCCTGGATAGTAACAAAATGAGGTGGCATTCAAGTCCTTGAGATTATAGCTGATATGTCAGATATTATTGCTAATACACTGCTAGTGACTGACAGGCTTGAGTATTCTTGACTTCACAGACATCTGTTTGGAAAGACTTCAGATATGATCACTCCTGCGTAGGAAAAGTGATTGAATTATATTGAATATATACCATTGCAAGGTTCCTTACATCTTATTTCTGTCTCAGCTATAGACAGAAGGTATGAATTGACTAAGAGGGTGATTGGGATGATATTCCCATGCAGATTTTGCATGGCCAGCAAACTCAAGCTGGGAAAGACTTCCCCAAAAGCTTTGTGAAAAGGTTATCTGGGCTTACCACATCAGACCATGCAACAGGAGTGTCACAGTCACAGTCATCTTCTGGAAACAAGCTTAGACTGCTTCAGGTTAATTGCAGGTCAGTTTAAACTTAAGTCAAAGCTGTAGCAGTGGAAGTTTTCCAGGTGGTTGCTATTTCTTCTGACAGGCATAGTGGTCAGGAGGAATGTACTACATATAATCATGGGCTTTTGGAGAACGGGCTCCCAAACTTCATCTACAGTGTATGAAGATATAAAATTTAGCTGCCAAAAGAGAATAATATCAGCAGCGTACTACATGTCATTCTTGGGATCTTAGCCACTGGCACCCATCTCATGGAAGGAGGAAAATAACAGAAATGGACATAAAGCCACACTGCTGACGAAGAAAACTTTTATTTAGCTCTGAGCAACTAGAGGTTATTTTCTTGTTTTCTTTTTAACAATGTTATGAATGGGTCTTTGTTCCCTTTTTTTTTATTTTTAGTGTCTTTGCCTCTCTTTCCTCTGTTGGTTAGATTCACACCTGGTTGCTTACATCAGGCAGCAAATGGGAGGGAAAAGTATAGGCTCCATACATGCACATGCAAATAAACAACTTGCTTGATTGTCTGGCAGACTGAAGGGAGAACAGCTCTGTTTGGGTGACAAGACCACCAGTGCACACTGCTGCTACAGCCTGTTGTAGTGTACAGCAGCACAGTGAGTGTTGCATCCTCTGAGCATCTCAGGACACAGCTGATTTTTAGGCCCAGCACGCAGCCAAAAGATTAATATGCTTTCAGCAGGCTCATTTGCTAGCACATAGATGCATTTTATATTTGTACAGTGCAGTTTGTACAGTACATACCACTACTGATGGCAGACAGTAGTGGAATAGCAAAATGCCTAAAATGCATTGATTAATTGATTTGCTGCTATTTATTTTCACAGAATCATAGAATAGTTTGGGTTTGAAGAAACATTTAAAGGTCATCTAGTCCAACCCCTCTGCAATAAGCAAAAACATCTTCAACTAGATGAAGTTGCTTGGGGATCTGTCAAACTCGACCTTAAATGTTTCCAGAGATGGGGCAGCTACCTCCTCTCTGGACAGCCTGTTCCAGCATTTCACCACCCTCGTTGTAAAAATTTTATTCCATATATCCTGTCTAAATTGCACCTCTTTTTGTTTTAAAACCATTACCCCTTGTCCTATTTTAACAGGCCCTTCTAAAAATAGTTTGTCCCTGTCTTTCCTGTAGGCCCCCTTTTGTGCACTGGAAGACTGCTGCAAGGTCTCCCCAGAGCCCCCCCTTCCCCCAGCTAAACAACCCCAACTCAGCCTGTTTTAATAGGAGAGGTGCTCCAGCCCTCTGAGCATCTTTGTGATCCTCCTCTAGACCTGCTCCAACAGGTCTGTGTCCTTCGTATTTGGGGGCCCCAGAGCTGGACACAGCACTCCAGGTGGGGACTCACAAGAGTGCAGTAGAGGGGCAGAATCATCTCCCTTGACCTGCTGGCTGCACTGCTTTTGACACAACCCATGATACAATTGGCTTTCTGGGCTGCAAATGCACATTGCTGGCTCATGTCCAACTTTTCATCCACCAGTAACGGACTTAGAATTATGGAGTTAGATTGACTGTGAAATCACACTGTGTAAATGATGATGCTTCAGGTGCTGTTACAGGCAGTAAGGTGTCTGTAATGTCTATTCCTCTGCTGGGGATAAAAGCAGTCTGTTTTTAAACCAATAGAGGCACACCTTTGATCTATATATGAAGTATTTTGGTATCGGGTAACTGCAAACCATCTTGAAGAGTGGAATTATCTAGTCAGGGAAGTCATGCTCAGATTCCCTCCTCAAAAATGCTGTGGATATCATCCACCTCAAGTCCCATAGCACATCCAAGTGTTGTCTTGATGCTGAATACCATAAGAAGAGAAAAACACTTATTTATTCGCTACTTAAAAACTACTCCTAAAGCTTGTAACTGTTCCGGATAAGGCATTGAAACCTTTTGGAATGCTAAAGCAGGGCAATACCAAGACAAGCAGCTGAGTTACTCTGTTAGTCTCTTCATTAACATAAAGTGCTATGTTTGAAGTGCTTTTCTTGTTTCACCAAGATGAACACCAGAAATTGTTGAAAACTGTTTCCAGGTTATAAATAAACCTACCCCCAGATACTCACTTTGGATGACAAGTGCTGGGTAGGAGTGGATCTGTGACATAACGCTGATTTCCTGTCCTAGGAGAGTAAGATCTGGTAGGTGCCTTTAAACATTCTCCCTAGACTTCCTCCAGCTTTCCTTTCCCTGGTTCCTTGTCTCTGCAGGTGTGCAGGATCATCTCAGATGGGCAGTGTCTCTGTGCACCTTAAGTAGTAGGCGAAGGGCACAGCATCTCACCTGAGGGATGGCTAGTGGGTCTCTTTTCAGAACAACTCTTCTCAGCCTTGAACCATGACTTTTTTAGTATCGAAGCCAGTATTTAGCTAGAACCCCTGTGTTCTTCTCTGGTCAGCTGGGTGTCAAGTTAAATTGTATCAGATGGTTCAAAAAGTGCGGAAGCACACCAGGGTTTGTGACTAGAGCTATGGCTGGTGGTGGAATAATGTGTGAAGAGCAGGGGAGGAGTGTTTGGCTTGTGAAAGAGCTGTGACTTCCCCCCATCCTGCAGAGTCTGTGAGTAAGAGGGAAAGTATAACCATGAAGGCTCCCTCCAGTGTTCCAGTTTCACTTAGGAGCTAGATTTTCCTTCACTCATGAATAAATATGGAGACTTCGCAGAGGGTTACATCTCGTGAACTGTCACATACTTGGTCTTTATGTGCCAAAACAAGATGGAAAGAAATGGCCAAAGCCCACCACGCTCAGTTTTCTGAACCAAAAACTGCATTAATGGACTCTCTTTTTTAGAATTTTGAAGGAAAGTCCATTTACAAGAACTGAGATTAGGAGGGTCAAAGGTGGCATCAAGGTTACATACCAGTTATTTTTGAAACCTTTTGGAATGCTAAAACACTGAAAACTTGTATCAAAATTGATATCACTGGTGCAAATAAAAACTTGTGTGATGGCTATGCCTGTTTCATGTCTTTGCATCCCAGCTTTTTTTCCTTGAAGAAATATTTTACAACGTACCTTATGTTTTTGCGTGAAAAGCCTGTTTTCATTTAAAAATAATATTATTTTTCTTTAATATGACACACATAAGGTTGCTTCAGCTAAAACCTTCTAGTCTAGTGAAGTTGTCCCTCCTCGTGGCAGAGAGTTTGGAACTAGATGATCTTTAAGGTCCCTTCCAAGCAAATCCATCCTAGGATTCTAGGATTCTGCTGTTCAAATGAATATGGAGGAATTTGTGTTCTTCCGTAGTGAATTCAGCCACTCTTTGCATATAGGGCAGCTGAAGGGATAGTGATGGAGACAGGGGCCTGATGAGAGGATGCCAAAATCAGCTTTTATTTTGAAGTCCCAATGACTTGTTTTTCTGTCTCTCTTTGGGTAAGCAGTTTCACTGCAGGGTTTCTTGAGAAGGCAGGATTAAGTGCATTAGTGCAAACTGCTTTGGAGCAATACACAACTTTGGAGTAGTTGTAACCTTAGTGACAGCACAGAAAAAAGCAGATATCTTCAGGGTGAGACAAAGTGTCACCAAATGCCAGTGGCAGAACTGTTGCCGATCCCACCTGCCCGAAACACTGCACCAGGGCCTTGTTAGCAGCTGTGAGACAGAGCCTGCCTGACTTCCATTTAGGGCCCACATCAGCTTTAAAAACATAGAGATTTGCTTGTGCTTACAGCTCATTTTAGCTGGTGAACAGTGGCAAAAGTGTACAACAGAGAAGTGGCAGATAATTTGTGGGTAGGCTTTCAACTCATCTTCCTTGTGTTATAGAAGCCTAGCTCCAAGTCCCTCCGGGGTGATGCAGACCAAAAT
Source organism: Chiroxiphia lanceolata (assembly GCF_009829145.1). Classification (NCBI taxonomy): domain Eukaryota; kingdom Metazoa; phylum Chordata; class Aves; order Passeriformes; family Pipridae; genus Chiroxiphia; species Chiroxiphia lanceolata. The sequence goes on from NC_045640.1 coordinate 11,726,715, forward strand.
GTGTTGATCAGTACCTGCCTTCTTGTTCACAGCAGTTCTTGGTGCCTTTGTCCAGGTGCACTGCAGTAAGATATGCCACTACAGGCATAAAGAAACATATATAGGGACATAACCCCTCCTTTCTCACTTCAGGAAACCAATTATGTCCTTTACCTTTTTTCTCTTATGATCCACTCTGCAAGTTTAAACACTGTCTGATATAATTTGAAACTACTTTAGGGCATTGTTAGTATCAACTCAGCATACTGTTCAGCATCATCTTAAATCCATAGTTGATCTGTACTTCTGTCACACCAGTATATACCTAGGTGAAATATATAGGCTGAAAGAAACTCATGATATTCAGCAAGTCATGCTGGGTATTTTGAAAAGTCTGTTTGAAAAGCACATCCTTAGCAAAAATTAGGACAAGGGTGAGAAATAAAAATGTTAGAGCAAATATGTAAAGCCTGTGAGATAAAGGACATGAACAATGAAATGCAAGATAAATCATCTAATCCCTAGTTGTTGTCCATGGCATGTGCAATATAATTGGAACTGTTTTGACTTAGAAGAAATATTAATTAAGCCATAGTTCTTCAGTTCTTGACCATACACTAATACAGTTTCAGCATGATTGTTGTTTTCTGTCACCTAGTGATTGAGGCCATTTATAGGGAGAATGATGAGAACTTAAATGCCCACTAGGGGTTTAAGGAGGGCCTTGAGCCCAACCCTCCTGTGCTATGGTTAAGAAAGATGATAAAAAAGGGGTGGGTGATTATATGTGGTTTTGAATGAACGTTCAGGATCCTGTGCTTTCTTGGGGTTTCTGTGTTCTGTGTGTTACTTTGTGCCTTGAGCATTCCTGCTGGACTCATTTCTCGTACTTTAGGTGCAAGATGACTGATTCTGACTTTGCAAACAGGCTTTAGTGGGAGTTGGCAGACTTTACATTTAAAAGCCAAAGTGCCTGTGGACTCCCAGGTACCTAAGCAGAAATCTCAATGTTCAACTTTAGAAGTGTGGATACTTCTGCTATTTTGGGACCAAGGCACTGAGCAACACCACAGTGTTTTGTACATGCAGCCCAAATTTGATAAGCAGTGTTCCCACTCTTCTTCTGTACTGGATGTGAGTAGTGACAGTGCCGCGGTTCTGTTCAGCGTTGTTTGACTGGAAGCATCATTTGCTGATGGAAACACATTCCTAAATGAACACCCCCAGGAGCAGAAGTATATAGTAACAAGTATGATGCTGTGACTTGGAGTAAAGTAGTAGTCAGCACAGCAGCAGAACCACCATTTTGAAGTCCAGTTCTCCTTATATAAATCAAATCAAGTCTGTTTTTGAGGATTCTGGTCCATATGGATGAGGATTATCTTCTACATCTCTGCTGTCTACTTCTATATGACTTCACCAGACCATTGTATCTCTCCTTTCCCATCTTAAAATGTTCTCAAAATACCAGCCTAGCTCCATCCTTGTTGCAACAGAGAAAGCCCCTGAATAGTCTTACAAGTCTTTGGTTGATCAACATTAACCCTTTCCTACAGATTTAGCTTAAAAAATAGAAATTGACAGGTAGGATTAAAACTCTACTTTTACCAGGAGCAGATGGTTCTGGAGGTGCCTCCAGTTCATGCTTGGTGAGTGATATTTATCGGGTGAACGTAAAATCTGATTTAAAAAAAAGGATCTCGTAACCTTGTGGAAGATTACAGCAGTTGCCATGTGCATCAGATCCCCCGTTTAGAGAGAGCAGTATTTTAACCACTTTTGTGTCCAGGAGGAATATCAGACACCTGTAATCTGTCAGAGAAGTTTCTTTGTAACACTGGAGCTTTAGATTTTGAAGGTTTATATCCTTTGTGCATTTCCTTTAACCTCTTAAATATGTTGGGTGTTGTATATGCTAACCCTGAACTCAACTCCTCCAGACCTTAACTTTGTACTTGCAGCCACTGCACTGAAGTTAATATTTTTAAGTGAAATAAATCCAGACTATTAATGTACAAAATACATGACTGATGTAATTTACTGTAAAAGTAGTGTTTTTCAGATGCATAGCTGTTCTGTGATCATAAACCTGTTTGATGAAGAGCTTAAATATTCCACTAGGACCCACAGATGAAAAATCAGAATTGTATTAGATCATGAGCTTTGCTTTTTCAGCCTGCTGAGTCTGCATTTTCTCTTTCTGCAGCTTGTGGATGTGACCTGGCTCAAGGAGGATTTTTTGTGAGACAGGGAGACTACATCTGTACTTTGGACTACCAGAGACTCTATGGCACACGGTGCTTCAGTTGTGATCAATTCATTGAGGGAGAAGTGGTCTCAGCACTGGGCAAAACCTATCACCCAGACTGTTTTGTGTGTGCTGTCTGCAGGTATGTTTTCTACATGAAGTTCTGTTTCATTTAAAAGCTAGATTTGAAAGAGGGATGCCAGGCATTCAAACCTATAGCCTATAGATGAGAAAAAAAAAAAGTTCTGCTTTCTGTTATCCACTCCTTAAAAAATTGCAGAACTAAAAAATCTGCAATCTTTGAGTACCTCCCTTTTTTCCAAATTTTTTTTTCTGGTTTTTCTGATATCTTATGTCTGAGGTTTTCAAAGTACTTTAAAAACTGCCACTGCCTCTACCATCAGATGTTTTGTCCCAAATGTTGCCTTGTTTTTCTGGTTTTCTGCTGTTTCGTCAGTTGTTGACTGAAGTTACAAAGGATTCCAATGCCAGTGGCTGTCTTCAGTGAGCCAGCTGGACACCGTATTAATAGATTTAAAGTGAAGTTTCACAGTGCTTCTTCCCAGAAACTTCAAGAGCCATTTAAAATAGGACAGAAGGGTCCTGGGCTCAGGAACACGTGTTGGATTTCACCAAGGATCTCCATTAGCCATGAACGTGACAAGTGACACAGCATCTGAGCTTTTTCCCCACTAAACCCCAGTGTAGTTCAGGGGGATCATTTCCCACACAAGTCCCAGACTCAGCACTACAAGCGACTGATGTTTTCCATTTGACCTGCATCATAATCCTCTTGTATGGAAATAGCACAAACAAATCTATTGAAGACTTGGGCAAGAAGCCTGAAGTCCACTAAACCTTCAGGAAATGTAGTGTTACAGGATTTTGGAGCAAATAGAAATCGTGCAGTAATTTTTCTGGCTAAACTTAAGCCTTTATCAGTACAAGAAAAGTAACCCCACTTTGAAAGGGAAAGCACAGTGAGGCACTGATGCACCATGTCTATGTCCTGGTGGCTCGTGCAGGTGACTGTACAGTCCAAAACCAGCGTGTCCGTGTCGCTGTGGCCGTCTGCCACCCAAACCTGCCTGGCCTGTGGGGCTGCCGAGCTCAGGTGTCCTCCTGTGCTGACGTAGAAGCAGGACTTCAAATTCCACAACAGCTGTGGCTCATGGCAGGATCTCGATTTAATAAAGCAATTGCAGGAATAATTAAATAACCATGCTAAGGGGAAGACTCGTGAGATTGACAAGCCTTTATTATATTAAATTTTGGCCAAATTTAATAGGTTTAATAGGGCATTTTTTCCTTTTGGATACTTTAAACAAACATGAAGAGCAAAGGTAACAGAAAAGGCTAAAATCTTTTTTTTTTAATTTTTCTTTTTTTAACAGGAGGAAAAATTATTTCAAATGGATCTCATAAGTGAGATCTGACTGCAAGTGCTCTTGGCCTGAAGTCTGGCAGTATTACAGGCCTTCTACACATGAGCACAGCTAATTCTTGGTACCTTTATTCTTAGCACTAGTACCTTCTGTAAAGCAAGGTACTTCTTCGTTTAAGAGAAATCGAAAAACTGGTTGATTCCATTTTTCCTGCCAAATGCACTTGTATCCTCAGCCACACCCTTAGGGCTTAGCATTCATGCATAAATTATTTACCTGTGTGTTACTGTACTTGGCAGCTTGGTACCTAACTGCTTTCAGTCAGGCTGTTGGATACACTAACTCCTGCTGTATTTATCAGTCCTTCAGCTGATGGTTTGGAGCTTGGTGGTACAATTTGTCTCATCTCCCTGGAAATTTGGAATAATTTTCTTGATTACTAAACTATTTATTTTTAAGTGTCTAAGAATTCAGGTGAGCTGAATTGCAGTACTGTGAAATTCATGCTACAAATATCATGTGTGGTGAAGCCTAATGTTCTGTATAACTAAATAGTTGTATTAAATGCTATTTCACTGTTTTTAATTATTGCTGTTGAAAACTTCAGTAGAGAGACGCAGATTTCCTTCTGTTGCTTTCCTTAGCAGGACACACAAATTCATATTGTCTTCATCAGAGCCAGCTAATGCCCTGCTGACCAGAAGGATTCAATTAGTGTCTCCCAGGGGGGTTGTAACACTGATTTGTGGTGCAGAGCAACAGAAGAATCCTGTCATCTGTTTATAGGCTTTAAGTCAGCACTGCTTCGATTACCTCGGTCATTGCAAGCCACACATAACTTATGTTTTTTATGGTAAAGAATGTCCTATCTAAATAGCATCAGCATTTATTTTATTGAGTGACGTCCTCAGTAAAAATAAGGTGAGCAGACTATAAATACGTGTGATTTAAGCAAAAAAAGAACTTGTTTGTTTGTTTACAAAAACAGTGATATTAAAAGGAAAGAAAATTAGAGCCATTTGATTTTGTGTACAGGATTGTAAAGCCCTCTACCGTGGCATTTCCTTGGGTGGGAAGAGTCAGGAGAACCATTTGTGTCCTCCTTTCTTATAGATGGGCAGAAGCCTTAAATACTGGGCCAAAGCACACTGTCTGAAGCAGTTGGCCCATGATGCATCTGGCATTGTCTTTTATAGCTGGACTTTAATGTGGGTGCTGTGTTAGAAACCTGACTTCCAGAATGGTGTGGACTTGAGAGGTGGTGACTGCCTGCCAGTGGGGCTGATCCTGCTCTCATGGAAACCAAGCCAGGCTCTTACCATCTTCAGCGTGAAAATTTAAATGCCTTAAGTGAACACTTCTACGACCCATATATTTCTGTAGCTGCTGAAGTAACACTTTTAAACTGTTTTTACATTGAATAGTAAACCAGTGACAGTAGCAACTCCTTTTTTTCTTATTTTCAGAGAAGACAAGATTTGAATAGAAGCAAGTGGGAAGTGTATATTGCTTCAGGTGGTAGCAGCAGTGAGAAAATCTAGCTGGCTGAAGCAGTGGGAAAAAGTCCATAGTCCAAGCCTGTTTGTCTCCTGGAGCTCCTGATATTACTACTGTTGCATGCCACATGGCCCAGTGTTACAGAGAAGAGCTTTATTCCCTGGTACCCTCTGCAGTGTGTTTATAAACTGCTGCCCTACTCTGTGAAAAAGCTGGTGTGTCAGAAACCCAGCTCATCCCTGGGCATCCTTTGGGAGTCAGATGCTATTGCCCAGGACTTCCACAAGTCAAAATCTGAAAAAAATTAATTGGTATTCAGAGAAAAACTATTAAAAGTACAGTTTAATGTGCCATTCTATTTGATTGTTTCTCTCTATCTTGTTTTGACCAGGTGGCTCTTAAAAAAATTCAGGTTTTAATTGCATGTTTGCTCTGCTGGCAAGAATCCCTTCTTCTTCCAGTGCTGTTCATAGTCTAGTGAAACTGTTGTGGGTTTTGATGATAACGCCTAAAACTAGGAATGAGTGGAAGAATAACAACATAGCCTGAAAACTATTGCAGATTAAATGCTTATGCTGAATTCCCAGGAAGTGGGTGAGCAATCTTACTCTTACAGCTTCACTGATTGGAAGGAGCTGTGTCCTCCAGAGGGTTGCCAAAGACATTGCCTCCAAAAGCTTCACGTGTTTGTAAAAGTGAAACAGAAAGAGGAAGAAAACTGAAGCGGGCTGTAGCAATAGAAGCTGAGGTTTATTAAAATTCTGCACATACTTCTTATGTGGCTGTCAGAGACAGGACAGTGTGGCTCTATGCAGGATGGGAAGGGGCAGGGCACTGAGTTTTCCAAAAAGAAATGTGTTGTCATATCTGTGATAATACTTCTAAAAACAGAATTTTCAGGAGACGTCTTAGTGTGTTAATAGGTTATATAGATTCGTTAAGCATATGTATGGTTTGTATCATGTTATATAATGTTGAAATCACATAGACTGTGATTTCAATGTTACTGATGAGCTGTGTGTGCATTGAATATCAAAGAACTGGAGTTTGGTTCTATGGGTTAATATATTTAGTAAAGTTGGCGGGGAGGGTATGCACCCAGTTGGAGGAGTGTATATAATAGTTATCTGCTAAATTTCAATATTCTTATAGCTAAAAGTTGAAAAAAATTGTGACATGTAAATGGTAAAGAGAGAAGGACAGCTTTTCTCTCTGGTGAATAGATGAGCACATACATCCCAGGTCAATAAGAAGACAGGTTCGTGTTTGCTTTACAAAATTTGGATATCTAAGTTATGTGTTTTTCTGAGTTTAGAAAGTTTTCTCTTGAAACAGCAGATTGACAGAAGCTGAAAATGTGCCATGTAGAGGTTAACAGTGTGTGGAGTGGCAAGAGGCAGCTACGTATAGTCTTCAAGGGGTTTTGTGCCAAACTCAGGTCTAAAACTGCTCTCAACAAATTTATATTTTTACCATCTTCAAGAAGGTAATTCACTGTTGCCAGGCAGTTGTTTTTTTCAACAAAGGATTTTGTAGTTCTGCATATAACACTGCTATTTCTAGAAAGAAGCTGAGATCTTTTGTGTAGGTATACCTTAGGAAACTAGCATAATACTGAAAATTAGAAGTTCAAATTCAGTTCATTCTTAAACATAGCAATGATGTCAGACTTTTTGAATATGCTAAAGCTTTTTAATTGCTCACTTTTTGTAGAGATGCTGAATTTGGAAAGGGTTTGTTTCCCACTTAAACAGTACCAGGTGCTTCTTAAGGCATCTCGTGAAGTGATCTTCTTCATCTGGATGTTGAGACCAAGATTTTGAAATCAGACTGAGTGTTCTTGGCATTTTGATTCTAACCCAAATATATTTATTAATATATGGTTCTTTGTGAACAAAGGAGTGGTGTTGTGCAGTGCTTCAGGTTTAGGGTCTGTTGCTCTTCAGGGGAAGAGTCTGGAATATAAGTCCTATGAGGAGTGGCTGAGGGTAGTGGAGTTATTTAGTCGGGACAAAAGATGGCTCAGGGGAGACCTTATTGCTCCACAACTACCTTCAGGGAGGCTGTAGTGAGGTGGGAGTCGGCCTCTTCTCCCAGGCAGCTAGAGATAGGACAAGAGGAAATGCCTTTTAAGTTGTGCCAAGGGAGGTTCAGGTTGGATATTAGGAAAACTTTTTTCACTGAAAGTGGTGGTTAAGCATTGGAACAGACTGCCCAGGGAAGTGGTGGAGTCACCATCCCTGGAAGCATTCAAAAACCAAGTAAACATGACACTACATGACATTGTTTAGTGGGCATGGTGGTATTTGGTCAAAGATTGGACTTGATGATCTTGGAGGTCTTTTCCAACCTTAATGATTCCAGGATTCTATGATTCTGTATGGAGCATACCTATAGCCCTAGAGTAATGTCAGATGGGAGGGATCTGTGAGGCTCCTGTGCTCCAGCCCCTGGCTTAAAGCAAGTCCAGTTTGAGTAGGCTGCTGATGGCATTCATTTAATATATTTCTGATGATGGAGATCCAACAGACTCTGAACAGTGTGTTCCAGCATTGAACAAGCTCAATTTTTTTTTCTTTATATTGAGTTGTCATTTCCCATGTTCCAGCTTATGTCTGCTGCCTCTTGTCCTTTCGCTCTGTGCCTTTGAGAAGAGCATGGCTCCAATTTCATATGCACATCATCAGGTAGTTTTAGACAGCAATAAGATCTCCCCTGAGCATTTTAAGGCTGCACAGGTACATCTCCTGCAGCCCTTGTCCATGTATCCCATGCTGCAGCTCTGGACCTGGACTCATCTCCCTCATCTCCCCCCCAGTAAATCTTGTCCTGAGGAGCCCAGGATGGTACCCACTGCAGTCTCTTAAATGAGGAACAGAAGGGAAGATCTCATGCCTGGACCTGCTGACTGCACTAATGCATCCCAGGATTTGGTTGGCCTTCTTTGCTGCAGGGACACTCAGCAGACTCATGTCTAACATGGTGTCCACCAGGACCACTACATCTTTTTATGCTTTTCAGCTGATTAACCCCTGTGGTGTACTGGTGTATGGGGTTGTTCTTCCCTGCTTTGAGGACTTAGCATTTGCCCTGGGTAAAATTCATGTAGACAGTAGATAGCACATAATATCTACTTTGTATTACCAGTTTTAATCCCCTGGGTTGAATTTGTCCCTATGGAGCAACCTTGAGGGATGTGATTGTACCAGGTACAAGTTAGAGCAGAATTTGATCCTTAGGTCCTTAGGTTGCAGTCTGACATTACACCTGATCTCGTGTAACTGCAGTCAGCTACTGAAATTAATAGCTTTGCTCTCCCCACAGCCCTGACAGTATATGCTTCTGTTAATTTTTGTATATCAAATTTAGTTGACTGTTCAGCCACAGAGTCAGACTGGCAGTATAAAGAATAGAAGGCCATCTATCTGCTCTGAATAAAACTTAATATTTTCTTTTGTCCCAGAAAGCTTGAAATGACTTGCCCACAGCTGCATAGATTGAGGCATGGTGCAACAAAGGACAAGACAAGGACCTGACTTTCCGGTGTCAGCACACAGTTAACCCTGGATTAGGCTGATGATGATTTGATGTTTTACAATATAATTTTTTTTTTTTATGACCTCCAGTTTTTTTCTGGGTTTACAAATATTGTAGGCAGATTGCTAAAACAAAATTCACTGGGAAATGAATCATAGATGTGTTAAAATTCTACAAGCCATTTCAGAGAGCTGCTTTAAAGATGCTCTTAATTCTCATTTTAAAAATAGATTATCCAACTGTGAAAATCTCACTGAATATTTATTAAAGGATAAGTAGCTAATTAAAACCCTATCCTGGTTTCAGCAATACCTAGCAATGTTCAGTGGGTGACTGGTGGTGAGATATCATTGTATTTGAAGGCAGATACACTACTCTTAACCTAAAATTCTATATATAGTACTGCTCACAAGTTAAAGAGCTCAGAAACTGAAACCTTGTTAATTGACTGTTACCACCTTCTGTTGTGCCTTCACTCCTATTGGCGTTGAAATTCTCGAGCAGAGCTGCTTGTGAAAGGGAGAGGTCAGCTGTTACAGAAATACTGACAAATGTGTTGGGTATGAATTCTGGATTCCCAGTGAACAAGACAGTGAAGCAAACTCTGAGACTTATTTATGGGTTTAGAAGACCTGTGAGGGAAGGATATGTCTGTCTGTACCTTTGATTGTACCTTCCTTTCCAGGGAAGATTTTTGGGGGTTTTCTGGGTTGAACACCTATTTGGTTTCCCACACAAGGTATCTTGCAGATTTGGAAAACAATAAAGAATTGAAATTATTGCCCTGTCCCATTGGAATGGAAGGGCACTGTGATTAGCTACTAAACTCTTAGAAAATAAACCAAGTATGATGTGTTTATGGGCTAGGAAAGCCCTCACATGCCCTGCCCTCTGAGGAAACTCTGTGACATGCTGTGGTGCCTGTGAGCTTTGGTGTGTTTGTAGGTGTCATCTACCTGGTTCTGTCTTTGAGCCATAGGAGGTCAGTTATCATATTCTTCCCTTCTGGTTTTGACTTATTTCTTTTTAGATTGTCTAGTTGCTTAATGTAGATGAGCCAGTTCCAAGTGGTCGGTCCCTGCTTCTAGTTTACTTGCTGCTTGGTGCATCTGTTTAAGATGGGCTTCTCTGTTCAGCTGGAAGTTCAGCTGGATCTTTATTAGGCGTATCACTGAGTCAATAAGATATATTAACCTCACCTCTGACTACTGCTCTTAATATACCAGATACAAGACTGCTAAGTAGTCATGGTCATTCTTTAGAGCAGTGAATTGCTCACAGCTCCCAGTACATCACCATCCCCAGGATTATTAATGGTGCAAAGCCTTCTGTTTTACTGAGACATCTCATGAGAGCCCGGTTGGGTCATTAGCTGAGTCCCACTCTTGGTGTCCATACAGACTTTGGCAAAACAGTATTGAAGGTAATATCCTGCCCAGGGCATGCAATTGTGCATAAGAATGAAAGATGCCAGAGTAGCTGTGTGGCAGTGAGTGCAGTGTGATTGTATCAGTGGAGCAGGTTACTGGTTTTGTGGGGGTTTAATCTGGAGCAGATTATCAGTGTTTATAATAACTCTATGTCTATCTGTAAATCAAGATGAGATGTCTTCTTGAAAACACGTAGGAGATCAATTACAAGTTCTTGTCTCAGTTCTGGAACAGTTGACATGCCTTGGCTTGCGTCTTTCCATGTCAATTAATAGTGCTAAGTTGTAGACTTGATTGTGTAATATTTTGTTACAATGAAAACATGATTAAATGGTTTCTTTCACATTGGCAGTAGAAAACTAGGACAGCATTTTAATTATATTACTCCATTTTTGAGACAGTTTTTGGTAATTAGTCATTAACTTATATTATCTGTATGGAATTATATCACATTTACTAACTTTTATTCAAATGTATGTACATTCATTTGAATAAATTCTGGATTGGACCAGATGAACTCCAGAGGTCCTTTCCAAACTCAACTTTGTTGTGATGTTCATGAAAACCTTTTATTATTCCACATATTAGAAGTTTCTCTGACTTAAAGAAATATAAAAATCTGTTACTAACAGTTATGACTAAAAATAATTATTTTTTCTTTACATAAGACATGAGCTTGCTGCTGCTGGATTGCTGCAAGATAGGACAGACTTGCTCACTAAAGTGTGGCTCCATCACATCCTGTCTGTCACACTAGAAACAGTGTTGTCTTCTGATTAGGTTATTGACTAAAATTCATGATAGAAAATCCTCTCCTAAATTGATGGAAATTTAGGACACCTAGCATGGCATTGGGGCTGTTTATGCCAGAATCATACATGGACTATTTAGTTGTGTCAAAGATCAAAACAATTTTAAAGTCTATTTCCATAAAATATTTTTCCTTAACTTTAGGTAAGTGAGGGGGTTGCAAGTATTTGGAGTATAAAGTCATTAGCACGGGGAAAAAAAAAAAGGTGAAAATCAGAATTCATTATCAGATATCCAAAAATATAATAATATTTAAACTCCATGTGTCCTCATGATTTTTGAATTATTGCCAGTGGTCCAAAATGGATGGCAGAGCTGAACACTTACTTAGCTGATTTCAAATAGATTTCAGTAACATTATATAGAAAGAAAGGACAGCATTGCTTTTGTTCTCTATCTTCGTAATAAATTTCTTTTAAATGCAATTCAAATGTAGAATAAGCCAGTCTTAGGTGGTTTAGGGAGCAAAGTAATGTTTAAGTTTAGGAAGAAGTATCTGTACAGCTCTTGTAGTGAAGACAACCTCTCAGTTGGTACGAATTTGATAGCATTTGTGGGGAAATGCCATGCACAGTTTTAATGGAATGCTAATGAAATAATCTGATCAGATGGAACTCACCATGAGGCAGAAGGTCTGTGTTATGTTTGTGCCTCACTTAAGCCCTATTTTGATAGCTTGCTTGGGATTTAGTCGGACATGAGCTTTGGGTGGAGTGAAATGTGTTTCTAAATCCTCACCATCCTTTGCTGCATATGAAGTGATTTGTCCATCTGGTCCCCTTAGAGAAAAAACCTCAGCAGTTTCTGTGCCTAAACAAGAAAGTGCAGGGCGGAAAGCTTTTTGTTTTAAGGACATTGATAAGAAGGAAGGATTTAATTAAGTGTAAGGAGAGCTGTTGTTGAGTAGAGCAAACAGGTAATGTAGGCACTGTGGGTTTTATAACTGGCATACGTTTTCTCCTTTGAATGTTCCACCAGCATTTGCTTTAGGAGCATGTAGATTAAGAGAAGGACCTTGATATGGTAAAAGTTGGGAGGAGAAGTGCTGGTTTTTTAATGTATAAAAGTCATCACTCTTGTGTAGCATTTTAACAACATAAGAGCAGCCACATTTGCCTGTACTTACTCCTTGTAATGCCAATTTTATTTTCATTCTGTAACTGATCCTGTTAGCAATCAACCCTGACTGATACTATGTTTCTTAGATATACAAGGATTTGGTCTTGAGTGCTCATTGTGTTTTTGTATCTTTAGAGATTTATTTTGTTTTTCCCTAAGAAGCTGTAGAATCCGAATTTGCAATTGTCTGTTTGATATGTCCCTTTGATACTTCAGCCTCCATGTGGCTGGAAAACCATGAACGAGAAGTGAGCAAGCAGAGAAAAAGAAGCCAGAGTAATAATCAGTTCTTTAATGGAAAGATATTTAATTTCAATAAAGGCATGAGACTGTAACTGGTTTCCTTTTGTTTGCACTGTTGTAGGTTGCCTTTCCCTGCAGGCGACCGGGTAACTTTTAACGGGAAGGAGTGCATCTGCCAGAAATGTTCCCTGCCCCCTTCCAGCAGCACTGGCTCTTTCCCTGTACAGAACCTGCGGAGTAAGTAGAGATTTCTGCTCTTTTCAGTCTGTACTTCATAGTCTGCACAGGTTTAAGGGACAGAATTTTAAACCAATTTGTGTAGCTGGAACTTCTGCCACTATGCTGTGCAAGAGGTGTCATGAAATACAGTGTAGTCAAAATACGTGGAAAAAGTGTATGGGGGTTTTCCGAGAAAGTCTGATATTAAAAAGAAACACAGATGGTGTCATTACAGGATTTGCAATACACAGACTCTCTCAAAAAATTTGGTTAGAACTGAACTAAATCAAATTATTCGGAGAAAAAAATAATATGGATGTTAATATTTTTGAGGATTTAGTCCAAGTCTGGCTAAAATAAAATCTAATGTGAGATTTAATAATTTTAAAGTGTTCCAGAAAATACAGTGACAGGACTGCATGGCTAGTTAGTACATAGGAAGGATTTAAATGTATGAAATGTGACCAGGGGACATTTTCCTTGACCTCAGTACTACTGTGTTTTAGCAGAAGATACAAACACTACAAAGAAACGTGGTCTTTTCACACTAGCTTTTTTTTGCAGTAGATCATAGAGTGGTGGTGTTGCTTTGAACTCTGTTTCTTTGCTGTTTAGCTCATGAAGTGCTGCCATGCTCTAAGAACCCACCACCTTTACGTAATTAAACAGCAGCAGCAATTCAATTAAACAACAAAGACAGAAATACTTTTATTGATTATCACATCAAGCTGGATTCAGCATGGCTGAGGAAGGGCCCCATGGATTTCTCATCTTCCTATAAGGAATCCAGCCCACTTCTGGGTGAAATCTCTCCCTTTTTATTCTGTTTTCTTTTTTCCCCCCCCATTTCACTTCAGAAGTTTTCACCATTTCCTCTCTACTTCTTCTCAGCAAAAGCTGCTGTGTGGATGCAGTGAGAGATGTTCTGCTGATTTTCTCTTGCTAATGCCATTCTCTGCTGGGGAGGGGATCAATCCTTCTGTTACCTGCTTTCTCTACTCACCTAATCAAGAGGTGGATCATCCTTAGCCATCATTGCTGACCGCACTTGCAAATCCATACTTTAATGGCCCATCATCTGTTTGTCTCCTTGTCCTATGGGAAAAGTGCCTTTGACTTTAATGAACGTTATTTGCCTGGTTGAGTAACTGTCAGGACAAGTTCATTTGATTATCTGTGATACAGAATCCTTTAGTGTATTTACATTCCCTTTCTCTGTACTCATACACACACCATGGAGAGTTTTTCTTACATTGCACTTCCCCAGCTCTCTCGGGTCACTGCACCGAGTCTCCCCAGCACACTGGTACCTGCAAACCTCAGCAAACCACTTGCCTCTGAAGGAAACAGCACTGGAAGCATATGTTTGTAGCAAAACCTGACCTTGGAAAAGGAAGGTTTAGCCTTTCCTCGAATTAAATCTCAAACATATTTATTTAAACCTTAAATACGTGTCTGCTTTAAATCTCACTAGAAATGGATGAAATCTTTCCAAGTGACAATACGCAGAAAGTTAGTGAAATATCTAAAAAGATAATAAGGAATTTGGCAACAATGAGATTAATATATAATATGTGAAAGAGCAATATGTAATACCACTTGTTTTCCAAGCACCTAATCCTTAGGCTAGAACCAGTATTTCAGGAATAAACAAGCACTATCAGAGACATCCTGACTGAACTGGAGAACAGAAAGTCCAGGATGGCTGGCTGTAGCTATGCTGCATATTACATAAAGCAGTGAATGGTGTATCTCCTTGTTTTAACAACAGCTTTCTTGCAAAAGACCTCTAAAACAATTGGTTTTAGTAGTGCTTAAAAACATATGACTTTCAAGCAAGCTTATTCAAGGAACAATTAGTACGTTGACCCACCATTACACTGATTTTGTTCCTGTGTCAGAACTTCCTGATACATACCATGTGTGCTGTTCATCAGCCTATTTATCTTGGTAATGCTTTCAGGACATCTCTTGGGACTCACTGAGATCCCAACATCTCTGCCCCCTCTGACCATCCTTCTATTTTCATCCTCCCATTTTGGTTCTGACCTCTTTTATGCGTTCCATTTGGAAGAGATGAAGAATGTCAGTACTTGCTTTTTGCCTGAGTCCTTGAATTTTTTATTATTATGTAAGTACCTACCTACCTGTTTTGTTTCATTTTATAAAACACTGGCTCTGAAAACCTCTTGTGACAGTGTTGATGTTGAAAGAGTATTCAGGAAAGAATATCAACACATTTGATGTGTTCTGCAGAGTTATTGGTTGAAATTAGTTGAGTCACCAAAGGATGCTGCTTCCAAGCTGGGAAGAAAAGGACGTTGCATCAGTAGGCACTGTTGGCATAGAAACCACAATATTTGTTTGTAATTATCTGGAATTTAACAGCAGTTGGGAATAAAAAAGTAACTCCAAAAATGCTGCATTTCTGCCCACCTCAGCTTAAACCAGATGAAAGGTGAATGACATCTGAGCACATGGTGTTTTATTCAGTTTATGAAATAAACCCTCAAGCAGTGAGATTAAATTAGATTACCAGATGAATCCCCAGTGCAGGAGAGATCACAAACAAATTTCTGATTGCAGTTAAACAATAGATACTACAGAATACTGCAGGGGCTCAATCGAGTCACACACCCAAATGTTCTTTTTTATTAGCAAAACTCAAATGTTCTGATCTGTGGTGCACACGCTTTTGTGCTAGGCTAGTTTCCATGTATTGGTGCTCTACAGGGTAACATTAGACACATTATTGCTCTCTTAATCCATTCCAAATCCACTAAAGGAAAATACAAACTATCCTTTATTGTTGTGCTCTCAGAAGTGAAAAATTTACAATTGCACTTACAGTGTCTCATTAGGGTCATGTAACCAACTAAATAGAATCTTAAATCAGAAAGTTTTTAAGAGGACTGTTCAAATGTTTTAATAAAATCCTAGGTTTGGATTTCGTTCTTAATAACTAGATAAATCTTTTTTAATGCTTTTGTGTATCTTTCTCTCCATGCAAGAGATTGTTGTGGTTTGGGGTTTTTTTCTCTTCTGGCATCTCTAAATGATTGTCTTTCGGGGTTTGTCTTTTCTCTAGCAAATTTTTGGTATGCCTGAAAAATTTCTAAAAATACTGGGGGTTTTTTCACATAAAATGGAAGCTATCTTTTGGAGGATTACAAGGATTACTGAGATATTGATACTAGAATCAGTTTATCACTGGTACTTATCCCTATTTTTCCGCATATTCTGACTATTTTAGCATTTAGTAAGAAAACTATACATAGACAGGAAATCTGCAGAGTGAAGAGTAAATGAGTGATGGACCTTGTAAGCTATTAGAGGGTTGATTTAGGATATAGAGAACCAGATCCAAATCCTATGTCTACGTAACATCTCTAAACAGGGCACTTACTGGTAGACTGTTTGTGTGGAAGCTGAGTGTAGATTTGGATTTTACTAGTACAGTCAAAAGCATTCATTGTTACAAAAAAAGGCAACCAAACCCCCCAAAAATCTTGTTCTCAATTACTTTTTCTGAGGAGCCTTATATAAGTGAATTTCTCTAAATAATAAATATGTCGCCAGCCATCACTTTTACGTATTAAAATGTCATTATTCCTCAGGAATTTGTAATACCTCTTAACTAATGGTGTGTTTTTCCTGTTTACAGGAAATTTCATATCAGAATTTCAGCTTGGATTTTTTAATGCTTGCTAAAAGAATTTTGGAATGATAAAGCTTGCAGAGCAATAGGCAAAGTGTAATATGAAAAATCAATTATTTTTTTTAATCTAGGTATTTTTTATTTATTTTCTTAGGCTGATTTGCCCAATAAATGTTTGAAAAATTGATCATCAACATTTCACGTTTTAAACACAGTATAAATGAATTAAAATAAAGTCTGAACCTTAAGTCATCAGCTCTTTTCTTTGAATGATTCATGTCTTCTAGCAATGTCAGGGCATTATTAGGGCAGCAGCACTTGTCATCCATCAGTGAGCAGTGTTAGAGCCCACGTGAGCTGTTACCAGGACACCGACAGATCCTTGTACTGCAGTAACCAGCCCTGTTGCATGACCACTTAAAGTGTGTGATTCACTCATACTGGATTTTTCTCTTGCAGATTGTGGGGGTTGTGGTTCAGAAATAAAAAATGGGCAGTCCTTGGTTGCCTTGGACAAACATTGGCATTTGGGCTGTTTTAAGTGCAATACGTGTGGCAAGCTACTGAATGCAGAGTACATCAGCAAGTAAGTTGAGGAGGATTTTCACCTGTTTTCATCATTCTTTTAATGCCAAATAATTCGTTTATCATTGTGTATCCTTTAGTTTTTATTTATGTATGTTTGGAGATATATAAGAGAGACTGTTGTGTAAATTATTATCTAAATTGTGTTAAAAGCAGAAAAAAATGAAATAAAGAAAAGTAGAATTTAAATTTGTCCATTTACCTGGAATGGTACTTGACAAAGCATCTGTGCTATAGAAAATCAGTGGGTGGAGTATGTTTCAAAGCCCCATAGATACTCCCTTAGTCATCTATGACTTTGCTCTGGGCAATGCTATAATGTGAACAAGCAGATACTGTCCTTTCCATGTGTTTTACATAAGTAGAAATGTTCATCAAAAGTTCATTAGGGATGTACATACCATGCTTTTCTGCTGCTCCAGACCCTTGTGCTGTCAAATCTGGACTGAACGTGATGACAGCACTGAGAAACAGCACAAAGCACGCACACCGACCAAGTCCCATGTCAACACTCTCATCAGGCTGGTGAGATACAGGGCTTTCACTGGCCAAGGCACCTGGGATTAATTTCTGCTTCAGAGGAGTGTGTTGATATGTTGAAATTTTCTTAAACAACAAAGTAACTCAATCACCAGTGCCCAGAGATGATGGAGTTTCATAGCCCATGTTCAACAATTCTTTGGATTTAGATTAATACAAGCATAACATTTAATTTCACAGCTTGCACTGGAGAAACAATGTTTATGAATAGGGTGTTCTTAAATAAGGTTTTGCATTAACTCAAAAGTTGTGCTACTCTGCTGCATTTTGGTACAGTCATTTTTTTGCTTGTTATTTAATAATAAAACCCCCATAAATTGTAAAGATATAGTTATTGTGAAATCCTCTTTTTAAAAGAGCTAAATGCCAAACAAAATAACTCATGAGAAGAAACATCCTGGCTTCAATTAATTCAATTAATTATTGTGGTAACTTATAAGTTAGTCTCTAAGCAGTCCAACTTGTATGCTATAAAATTAATTTCTATGCTTCTCCAGGGAAATGTCTGATAAAATTATTCCTCTGCTAATAAATCTGTCTGATCATGGGCTGTTTTAACATAACAAACTAAACCTATTTAACTATATTTAACTTGCACTTTGAAACAGGAGAAGAGTCTTCAGTTTCTGTTAGAGCAGTTTGTTTTCATTCATCAGTTTAATGGTCTACATGTAAGACTTTGTAAAATTGTAAAATGTAAATTTAACAGGTTCTCTTCAGAGCAGTAATCCAAGTGTTCTAGTTTTGACATTTTAGAAAGGCTGACTCTGGTTTTTGTTCTTCATATCTTTAAGTTGTGCATTGTCTTAACTCACTCGTGGGAGTGAACTAGCTGGTCACACCATGTGTGAACACACTGCAGCATCTCTTCTGCTGCTCCGGCTGAATTCTCGTAGCCATAGTTGGCTTTTATGGACCAGGTTCCTGAGATGGTTAATCCATGCCTGTCTTTGAGCAAGTCCAGTCAAGAATGTCAGTACACTTAAATGTTAAACGAAACTTGGTTTACAGGCAAGACAGTTGAGAAATTACTCTGCTCAGCCTCAGCTAAAGGATTAGATAATATATGTATCAGATGATACATTTATTGGATGAATTAGATGGCAAGTAAAGAGGGAAAGAATAATATGTAGAAATAACTCTTTTTTCCAAAGAGGGGGAAACACGTGGAAGACATTAATGGGTAACAATATTAAACAGATGGTGTGAGGGTTTCAGAGACCGAGTATCATTACAAGGAGAAAGGCAATGGCTAAATTCAGCAACAAGCAGGAAAGTAGGATCATGGTAGACTCTAAAGGGCCGAAATAGTTTATTAACTATTCAGTTCTTTACAAAATTAGTATAAATGAGTATTTGGTAGGTAGGAAAGTCCATTAATACCCTGTGAAGTGTCGAAACATTAACAAATTTTAGATGTACAATCTCCTGATGAACTGTAAGCCTACATAAAGCAACTTCTGTATGGCCTGTTGTTCTTCCCTAGGGATGGTGTTCCATACTGCGAAACGGACTATCATGCAAAGTTTGGTATCAGATGTGACAACTGTGAAAAGTATATCACGGGAAGAGTGCTTGAGGTAAGGAGAAACTGTCATTCAAGGACACCTCAAAGTGTACAAAAAGACTTGCTCTTTTGGGTGTAGTCCTGTGCTCACAAATGAGTGTTCATGCAGCAACTTAATGTTACTTTTATAATACCAGGATCATCTTTTATAATTCTTTTTGTTTGTTTGTTTCTTCTGTTAATGCTTTGATAATACACAGACTCCCTAAATGGATATTTGTGGTACTGGAGAATGTTCAGGCAGCAGAAGTAATAAGTGAATGTGTTATCAGGCACATTTTAATACTTGCACTAAATTCACTTGTAATTTCTGCTTTTTGATTCTGTTTTATGTTCCCCAAAGATAGGATGAAGCTGTTGAAAAGCAAGATGAATAATTTGAAGTGTATTTTTGCACTCAAAAAGGAGCTGTGTTGCAAGGATTTCCTTTAGTTTGTTGTTCTAAGAAGCAAGAGGTTGTTTAGCATAGGTGCCTGTTTATGGATTATGCAGAAATTTCCATAAAACTGACCCAAGGTCAGAAATTAATATATTGCTTTGATCTGAATAGAATCTATCCTTGGATCTAAGTGTATTGTTATTTTATCAATGTCTTTGATTATCCACTTTTTCTTTCTGTTTTTCCCTGTATCTTGTGAAGTCTTAACATTACCGGAGTTAGGAAGAGGTTCTCCAGGTTGCTCACTTCACTCCTTTCTCTTTCTCACTTAAGAAAGCCTGGAGAAGTCTCAAGGGACTTCCACCAGAGAAAGATCTGCTGGGAGTTGTACAAAGACTTAACTATTCAAGCGGTGGACAATTATAGCTGGGAAGGAACTGAGGAGCAAGTGTCCACCCTAGATGAGAATCCATTTTAGATGGGATGATATGGTATTAGGGTTAGGCTTGGGAGGCTTTTCCATTTTCAAAAGTTTTTACAGACAGAAAACAAACTTCAAATAAGAGTATAAAGACAGATTTCTCACTTTTTGCAGATGATTGTCTCAAGTGGGAGAGGCAAAACAAAAGACATTGAATGAAAGGTAGTAAGAGGGGGTGAGCTTTGAAGGTGAAGGTAATTTAGAGAGAGATGCGTGCAGAGAGAAGAGTCAAAGCTACAGCAAATTTGAGGTGCACTCATAGCAGTTTACAAGGAGTGATAAATACTGAGATGGGAGAAGAACAGAAGAGAAGCTTCAGTTTATTTACTGACTCCTGGCTTCAAAATATTATGTGTTTCTGTCCTGGTTCTTACCTTGAAGTACCTGTGAAAAAAGACTCTTTTTATTTGGTAATATTTTACCCACAATATGGTTAAACAATAACATGTGATGTGATGTGATTAAGAACTGTGTCCTTACTGTCTCTGTGGATGATAAAAAGGAAAAAAAAAGTTCTGCATAGTAACAGTGCTGAGTTGCATGTGTGGGACCTGGGAGCAGGTGTGGCTGTAGTTCTTTCTTCTGACTGCTTGGTGAGAGTGTACTGAACAGGAGGAGAGTTCCTTGTTTTTATTGTAGATAGAGTGTAACAAACTTGAGAAAAGTTAATTCTTTAAAGCTTTGGTAGGAATTTTACCATAACTGATTACATATGTCACTGTAGTTCTGGGTGATGTTTTTCGTTTGTGTGTGTGTGTGTTCCTTTCTTCTCCCCTCTCCAGTGTTGCTCTGATGACAGCACTGTAACACTGATTCTCATCTGACTTTGGAACTAGTTCAGGCTGGGAGCTGCTTTGATAGGTCTGTGGCATTTAACTTTGTTAAAAATACTGATGGATGATTCTGAAACCTTTTTTTTTTAATAAAAAAAGGATGTGGAGAAAGGACTTTGACAAGGCAGAGAAGTGTCAGATAGTGTCACTATGAAACAGGAAAGATAGGATGAAATTAGTATGAAGCAGGCAATGGATTTGAAGAGTTAAAATGATATTTAATGTCTGGAGACTTATTAGAACAACCTGGACATTTTATGGTCTGTAAACTTTTTTTTCATAGGATTGTACACAATTTTTTGTTTTGTGTGCAACAAAACTAATGAACTGAATATAAGTGCACATGGTATGTCCCAGCATTCTGCTGTCACAAAAGATCCTGTTCCTCATGACGTCTCCCAAAATACTTACTCTCATCCACTGTTTTCCCATGACATATCTCAAGATATGTATTTTTTTACATTCCCACTGCCTGTTTACAAGAGGTGACATGCATTACGAGCCTTCTTCCGTGGTGATCAGCCTGTGATTTCCATGAGTCTTTGGAGTGCTGTAAGGGATCACTTAAAAAGGCCTTTGAGTTTCAGTGTTGACCATGGAGAGCAGCCGGATGAGGAGGTAACGCACACACCTCATTTCATTAGGAAGGTAGACAAAAAGTCATGGCCTGAGCAAACAAATGTGAGAGAACACAGAGAGCATATCCATAGCTAACCTGGTTAAGTCATTTGTTGTTTGTCTGCAACAGATGGACTTGTTTGAAAGGCTTGGAATTGGGGCTGGATCTCTTCCGTCTGTCTGGTATTGGTATAGAACTTGATGTGTGTTTGTCACCAGCAGGCTAGTTGATATGTTTGTATATCTCCTGGTCAGGAGGACAGAAAGAAATACAAAGTAGCCATGGCTGGTTTTCGTAGTAGGACGTTCTTTGTGGAATTGTCTGGAATCCTGAAACGTTTTTTCAAAACGTCAGTATTTCATTTTACTATCTTGAATATTATGTGGAGTACACAGAAATAATAGGGCAAATTGCTATTAAAGTGGGGGGAATTCTTGACAGCAGTAGTTATTAGGCAGAGGAATAGTCTCCCAAGGCAGCTGCTGGAAGCTGTCACTTAGAAAGTCTTATAACAAGATTGGACAAGGTACTGGAAAATCTGTGATAGGGAACAGTCCTGCAATGACAAAGGGAGGGACTCTATGACCTAATAGGATTTTTTCCATCTCTGATTTCTGTGATAATGTCAGGAGGACAGCTGCTTCCACAATTACTCTGTGCCCAGAAATGATAATATTGTCTCCCTTTCCAACACTTGGTTGTTTAAAGTGTTTGTTCAGCAGAGAGGAAGGGAGAGTCAACTAGTGTGAGTTACTGATAAGTTATAAAAGTATGGCTGTTTTTGTAGGTTGTCAGCCAAATACAGTGATGACTTAGTTACTTAAATTCTTCTTTCAGCCCATTTTCTGGGGGCCAGATTCATTCCACCTAGTAAATTGGCTTAAACACAGGATAACTTTGTTTATAATTCCTTTCTTGTTTCTCTCTTCCCCTCCAATCCACCTTGGCTTACCCTCAGTCTCCCAGGGAACTTGTACTGGAAAAGCTATGAAAGGGGCTGAGCAGTTCATTTAGGGAGATGATAAATTCTTCTATTGCTTTTAGAAGTAACAGTTTTGCTGTTTTTACAAAAAAACCTGCCCACAAATGCATTTATGGGCAAGGTTTGCTTTGCTTGTGAAGCATACAGAGCACTCTTAAATGCAATATCCATTCTCTCCTAGAAATTGCTCTGTTTTGTCCCTGACCGTATGTATTGATAAACCTGCCAGCTTAAGTGGGAACCAAGAGGTCACTGGAGTTTACTTTAATATTTTGACTTAAAATGCAGTATGAGTAAAAACCCTTAGGGCGAAAAAGGTTTATTTCAATGCTTATGCTATATCTCTGTTGCCAATCCTGCAATAGTTAAGATCATGCAATAACACAGAAAGTAAACACATTTTAAAATAACAAGCCACTAATTTTTATAACCAGCCATTTCCCTTTTGCCGTGTTGCAATATATTTCTCTGCATTTAACACTAAAAATATTTTCCCCCTTTTTTCTATCACAAGCAGTTATTTATTAGTTAAAATCTCATAGAAATAGACAAGTGTTATTGCCTTTTTTTTGATATACTGTATTTCTCGTGATAATTCAGTGCCTGATGCGAACTCCTTTCAATCAAGAAAACACTTTCCATTTATTTCCTCATTTTTAATCTAGCTATGCTTTGCTTGGAGGAGGCAGAGATGTGTTGCCTACCTCCTGGTTCTTCCCACACAGCAGACTGTGCAGAGGTTTGGAAGGCTGTTATTTTCTCCCCTTTAATTGATGAACTTGAAGGAAAATTTATAGAGAATAGTGTTAGTTCCTTTTGACTTTTATTTTGCAAAACTGAATAAACCAAGTTCTCCTCTGCTCATAAAATCAGCTCCATGTTTTCTGATGATGCCAGTGGACCTTTTCGCTGTTGATTCCTCACTGGAACCACTGTCTCTCAGCATGGATGAAGATTGTGCTCCAGACAGTGCCTCACCACTGCCTTGTGCAGTGATAGCAATCCCTTCCACTATTTCTGAAGACAGACTTTCCTTAGTATACCTCACACTGATGTGATTTTTTGCCTTTGACTTTGTTGACATTGACAGCCCATAGCGAGATTATTACTTGGGAGATTTTCTCTTCATCTACTGTCTCAGCTGGTGGTTTCCTGCATTGTTAGAGGGAAGCTTCCATATCCAAAAATAGCCTCCTGGGGATGTTTTGATGGCAAACACAATATAGGCTGTGAAGGGGGTCGTGGTTGCTTGGCTAGGCAACTGCATCCCAGTGATGGCCAAGCTGAGCTGCCTTGTATCATCCAGCCTCTGCCAACTGCACTAGGAGCTGATGGATAAGCTGAATCTCCATCACTGCTAGCTGGTGTTTTTAATTTCATGTGAATAAAAGTTGACAGTGTAGCACATTGGAAGTTTTAGAACGACTTTTGGAAATGCCTCCAGGGCTTATTTACATGTAACCCAGCTGCTTCTGTAAGCTCTGACAGGTACTTTCAGCACTTGACTTTTGTCTACAACTGTCCTGTGATTTTCAGCTACGTGACTGTAGTGTAAAAGTATCTTACAAGTGCTGGTGAAAAGGGCTCTATCGCTTACAGCAGTTGGACCCATCTTTATGTTTAGTATCTGACATCCTAACATGGCAGCATGGCACTCAGTTTATGTGGAGGAAGAAAGGGTTAACATTTTACTGGTTTACATGTATGTGTAAATGTCTAGAAAAACATAATCAATGTATGTTTTTAAAATCTATTAATCAAAGCCACATGTTATTTTGAAATAAGGGAACAAATGCAGTAGGCACTAGGAATGTCAGTACTAGAAATGTCAGTCATTTATATGTCAATTAAATGCCACTTATACCTCAGTGACTTATTAATTAAATCATGAATCTTGACTTTTGTAGTTTGTTTTTTGCTTTGCCCTGGGATTGAGCTACTTTTGTTTGCAGCCACATCTACTTTGTAAATAGATTGCCTTTCCCTTTACAAAAGTCTCAGTATAGCAGAGAGACGAGACTAATTCTGTCCAGCAGGGAGTACAAATTTCTGCCTGCAGTATGGAAGAATGGTTTGTTCTGAAGGGTCTGTTACCCTGCTGTTTCATTAACAACAAAACCTACTGATGTGTGAAAGGTACTTGAGCAGCTTATTACATAGGCATTAATACTGAAACATGCAATAAAAGCGGGTCTGTGTGTACGAATGAAGGGTTCCCTGTAGCCTGGGCAGCCCCGTGAGGGCTGTCAGAGCAGCAAAAGCATCCAAGAGTCAGTACTGTCTTCGGTTAGAAACTGCTCTCTACGCAAGTTTTCCCCCTTCAGCAGAGAAGAAAGAAAACAGTTGGAAAAGATACATCTATATAAATCATCATTAGCTTTTGCAAAAGGAGACCATCTAAGGTAGGAAACGTTAATTAGTCCTTGCAATACATAGTGAGATGCACTGTACAAAGTGAGATGCGCTATTCAATGCATGCTGAGATGCAGAGCATTTTGCAGCTTGGGGATGGTCTCTGTTTTGGTGCCACTTTCATTCAGCTGAAACTGCTGGTTTGCAAAGACAGGTTAATCATCAGTGCATAGTATCTGAACTTGGCTGGGTGTTAACTGACAGTTGACTTAGTCTTTCTGCTTTAAAGCAGGCATCATTAAAAATACTATCAGCAAGCAAATAAATAGCAATGCAAATGTTTTTTATCTTAGTTTTTACCCTTTTGTGTAGCCAAATTGTAGTGTTTTAGATGCATTTACCTCATCTTTCTCCCACTTTCATCCTTTTCCTTTTTTCCCACCTTTTCTCTCTAGGAAGAGATAGAAAGATGCACCTATCCATGTTTATTATCTGAACTGTTAAAAACTCAAAATTTTTAATGTCAGGAAGAAACTATATATTACAACAAACTCTGTATAGTTTTTACCCTGTAATAATTTGTTAGGCTTATTGAAGAAGAGCACTGAGTAGCATTCGATGATAGCTTAAGACTGTTACATTTTTACCAATGTAAGGGATTCTGTAAACTATTTCTGAATAACATAAAGTTCAGAAACTGAGAGAAACTGGTTGATAGAGAAGAAAGAATTACTGTTGCAAGTTTTGAGGTTTTGTTGTTTGTTTTTTTCTTCTTTTCTTTTTTTCAGTTGTTTGCTTGCTTTTCTGTTGAGGATTTCTCTCGCATGTTTGAGAAAGTCCCCAGTAGTGCTGCTGTGCATTTGTGCCTGTATGGGTTTGTATGTGTTAGAATTTTAGTGCATAGTTTGATTCTTGAGCCTGGCAAACACTTGTGGTGTCCACTGCCTTTTCTACTTATACAAAAATGTAGTACCGTTTAACTATCTGAAAATTTCTTAATTGCTTAATTAAAGGATCAAAGGAGTGATTCCTGTAGTCACTGTGATACCTTCCGAGCCTCACACACAGCACACAGTATGGCAGTTACAATGCCTCTCTAAGCAATGTGTTGCTGTGGTGATGCGTTAATACATAGTACTATTTGCCAGCATTTCAGTATTTTGACAGTGTGAAACATTGCCCTTTATGGATGTCTGCAGTTCCTCATCCAATTACTTTGCATAATCTCTCATTTCTGGTGGTCTCCTGACTCATATCAGGGGTGTGCTGCAGTTGTAGGACACCTGCTGTGCAGAGCCCTTGTGCCTTGCTGTGATCCAGCCAGCACCACAAGCGCCTGCCTCCAGCTCTCTCCCGTAACCATGACAGTGGTGCAGCAGTAAGTGCACTCAGAGACAATTGGCTTTGTTGATGAACTGTCTCCAGGATGCTCTGGCCCATGTGAGAACAGTTCAGCTTGTCTGCTAATAGCAGGAAAGCAGCCTGTGACTCATTTCTTGCATCTTAGATTTTTCATCCTTTACTAACCTTCAGCACTGTTTGTGCTTTTTTGAATTTCCTCCAAAGAAAGAACTTCTGAGTGGTACCTTGAACTAGAAATATGTGAATGAGCCTGAAAGTAGCAACTTCCTAAGGATTATTAATGTCAGCTCTGCATATGTCCCAGCTAAATTTGATGATCCAGATAGCAGTCATTATTCAGGCACAGACTAAGAGACAGCTTCTGATCTCAGATGTTTACAGCCTAGGTCACCAAGTCCAGTATGCAAAGAGCTGGGCTGGCTTCATCTCATAAATTGTGCTGCCTCTCCAGGGCTATTGGGTGTTGGTTGCAAATTCATTCTTCTAATCTGAAATGGGTGGGCTAAATGCACAGCTGTGAAGTTGAATATGAAGGGTATTATGTCTGCAAGTCACCTTTCTCCTTCTTTACTCCCTCACCCCTGTCAAGGGATGGCATGTGCAACAGCCAGCTGCAGCTTGTCTTGGCCTCTAAGAGGGTTTTAAGGAGTGGGAGAGCAAAGTGGAAAAGAAATTAAGGGGATTGTTGAGCCAAAGGAAAACAGAAGCCTCTTCCAGTCTCAGTGGGTGGCAAGAAAAATTGGAAAGCTGAGAAGAAAAAGACAAAAGGGACTGATCACTCACTCCATAACAAAAACAACTGAGTGCAAAATCAGTGGTTTTAGGCATGACAGACCATTTTGGTTTACAAGAACATGTACCAAATTCTGTAGAAAAAATGTGCTATTGGCCTTTTCCAGATCTTACCTGACAGCAGCAGGGTTGAATTTGCTCCCAAGCCAGAACTTGTTTGCAGATGTCACAGAATGAGATTACAGTTATAATAGTGCTATTTTTCTATTATTTATTTTTCCCTAATTATTCATTTTATGGTTTTTAATTATATGTTATTTATTTTCTCCCACAAGCATTAGAAACAACTTCTTCTGAGAGTCCAGTATAAAGTAAATTGTCGTTCTGAGATAAATGTTCCTGTTGTTACATCTGATTGCACTTTATACCTGGAAGAATAAAGAATGTGTGGGAAGCAGTAGAAAATGACTCAAATGTGGGTGGGAATTCTCAAGGCTCTGCGAAGTACAGCAGGATGAGCCAGAACCAAGACAACATGAAATAACTGTACATGTGAGATTGCTAAAGCTCTAAGTAATGCTGCAGGTGCATGTATTGAACATTTCACATGACCGTTTCTTGGCATCTAGTAGGATGATAACTGAATCCAGTAAGGAGAAGATGAGGAGAATGATTGATAGAAAACATTACATTGCATTTACAGTGCTGTAAATCCTGTTGAAAATGGTTCATTTGCCCTGGCATGCTGTTGAAGTGACTCACTGGTGAGTCAGGTCCACTGTGACTAAGAGAATTAACAAGAGTTTTCCTCCACAGAATTCTTTGTCTTTTGGCTCTCACACTTTTTTCTCCTTGATGCTGTTGTATGACATAAACAATGGATATTTTGCCAAATACCGCTGCCTTGATAATGTTGCCCGTCCCTTCAAACCCAGTAGATGATATGACATCTGTTTACTAACTTTACCATTATTGTATACAACTATTACTGAGTAATTCTTCGAATCCATCTGTTCCATGTGCAGAACTCTGGCTTTGCTAGAAATGTGAATGGACAATTTATGTGATTACACACAAAGGCCAGTATAGTCCACATAATGTATCACTGTGTGAAGGCGATGGCAGCGTTATGAATGTGTGTCCACTGAACAGCACTTGATGGCGTGGTGCTGTGCACCTTCTTCATGGTACTCTTGAGATACAGGCAGAAGGACAAACACCTGAGCCCTAGATTTTACACAGCCTTTTGGATTAAACTCATGTTGTACAATCCCATGTTGAAGTGCTGACCCAGAGCAGGAGGTTTGTATTACCTGGTGGGAATAAGCAAGAACAACCCCTGATTAGGTTTGCCTAATTGGTGGAATAACTTGATAAGAAAACTTTCTGTGCCAGTTCTGTGCTGTTAGGTCAGAGAGTTATTAGATAGTAACTAATATAGTTGTGGGAACAGGAGGTAAAACCTTAGCTTGGCCAAAGTCAGACATTTGCTTACAGTAATTGTGAGTTTGCCTTCATAAATCAACGCAGTGACTGGTTGGGCTATTTAAAATCAAAATGCTGTATCTCACTCAAGAACTTTATTAAATTTCATAAAGATAAGTATCTGGAGTTTCTTTTTATACCTGTGTTTCATTATCAGTTTCCTGTACATTTCTGGCACCTAATAAAAAGCACAGTTCATTCACATAATGATTTAATATCTCAGTAAAAACAAATCATTTGGGGAATGAATTAAGAAGTATAAACAGGATGAATTAAATATCCACTAAAGGAGTTTAGTGGGTTTCCACATTTTTTGATGTATATACTTTGAAAAAAAAATTTCCAGTGAAAGTACATGCTCCTCAATATTGGATTTAAAATGACAGATAATGAAGCAGATGTGAAATGATGGATAATGGGACTGGAACAGATCCTTAAGGAAGTCATCCATAGAGCACAAAAGGTGGCAGTCCCCAGGAACAAAAAATCAGACAAGGAAGGCAGGAGACCAGCATGGCTTAGTAGGGAACTACTGGTCAAACTAAAGGGAAAGAAGGAAACGTGTGGACAGTTAAAGCTAGGACAGGTGACCTGGGAAGAGAGGAAGTTTGGTTGTGTAGTGATGATTGAGGAAGGCAGAGGCAAAGCTGGAACTGGACCTGTCAAGGGATGCAAAGCAGAGCAGGAAGGATTTCTACAGGTATGTTAACCAGAAAGGGAAGGTCAAAGAAAGTGTACCCCCACCCCCCCGGATAAAGAATGCTGGAAAACTGGTATCAGCAGATGAGGAAGAAGGCTGATGTACTCAACAACTTTCTTGCCTCAGTATTCAATGGCAACCTCTCTTCCCACACCTCTTCAGTGGATGGACAGCAGATGGGGGCTGGGGTAGCAAAATACTTCCCACTGTAAGTAAATATCTGGTTCATGACCACCTGAGGAACCAGAATGTACATAAGTCTGTGGGACCCAATGAGGTGCATCCCAGAGTCCTGAGGGAATTGGCTGATGCAGTTGCCAAGTCACTCTCCATGATATTTGAAAAGTTATGGCAGTCAGGTGAAGTTCCAAGTGACTGAAAAAAGGGAAACATTGTACCTGTCTTTAAAAAGGACAGAAGGAAGTTCCCTCGGAACTGCTGACCTGTCAGCCTCACCTCTGTGCCTGGGAAGATCATGGAACAGATCCTCCTAGCAGCTGTGCTAAGGCACATGGAAATCAAGGAGGTGATTCGAGACAGCCAACATGACTTCACTAGGGGAAAGTCCTGCTTGACCAACCTGGTGGCCTTCTACAGTGGAGTGTCTACATCAGTGGACAAGGGAAGGGCTACAGAAGTCCTTTATTCTGGATTTGTGTAAAGTCTTTGACATGGTCCCCCACAACAACATTCTCTCTAAATTGGAGAGAGATGGATTTGATGGGTAGATGAGGAATTGGTTGGAGGTTGCATCCAGAGGGTAGGGGTCAACAGCTTAGAGTCCCAATGGACATCAGGGACAAGTGGTGTCCCTCAGGGGTCTGTATTGGGACAAATGTTATTTAATATCTTCATTAGTGACATACACAGAGGGATTGAGTGCACCCTCAACAGATTTGCAGATGACACCATATTGAGTGGTGCTGTTGACACACCTCAAGGATGGGACCTAGATAAGCTCAAGAAGTAGGTCCCTGGGAGTCTCATGAGGTTTGACAAGACCAAGTGCAAGGTGCTACATCTGGGTTGGGGCAGCCCCCAGTATCAACACAGGCTGGGGGTGAACAGATCAAGTGCAGCCCTGCCGAGAAGGACTTGGGGATGCTGGTGAATGAGAGGATGGACATGAGCCAGCAATGTGTTTTTGCAGCCCAGAAAACCAGTTGTGTCCTGGACTGCATCCAAAGCAGCGTGGGCAGCAGGTTGAGGGAGGGGATTCTGCCCCTCTACTCCACTCTCATGAGACCCCACCTGGAGTGCTGCTTCCAGGTCTGGGGGTCCCAGCACAGGAAGGAAATTGACCTGTTGGAGCAAGTCCAGAGGAGGACCAAGATAATCAGATGGATGGAGCACCTCTTGTACAAGGAAAGGCTGAGAGAGTTGGGGTTGTTCAGCCTGGAAAAGAGAAGGCTTAGGGGTGACCTGATTGTGGCCTTCCAGTACCTTAAGGGAGTCTACAAGAAACATGGAGAGGGACTTATTACAAGAGCATGTAGTGACAGGACAAGGGGTAATGGTTTTAAACTGAAAGACAGTAGATTTAGATTAGATCTTAGGAATAAACGTGTTACTGTGAGGATGACAAGGCACTGGAACAGGTTTCCCAAGGAGCTGTGAATGCGCAGTTCCTAGAAGTGTTCAAGGCCAGGTTGGATGGGCATCTGAGCAACCTGGTCTAGTGGAAAGTGTCCCTGCTTATGACAGGGTTTGGAACTTGATGATCTTTAAGGTTCCTTAAACCTAAACCGTTCTATGATTCTATGAACTTCTATTACCCCGGATTAACATGTTTTTATCCCCAAATCTACTCATATGAATCTATGGACATTAGCTGAAAGTGGTAGCAAGTTCATTTATCAAGAAGTTATATGTTATGTTCTGTTTTAGTATGATATATATATATCAAACACATTTTGTTTTATTGTAATTTCTGAATTAAATTATCAATGCTTGGAAAATGCATATGGGGTATGGTGAATAGTTGGCTAAACCAGGCACCAGTGTGCCCTGGCAGCAATGAAGGCCACCAGCCTAAGAGGGCAATTTCAACAGGAGCACAACCAGTAGATTGAAGATATCCTTTTTTTATTTGGCATTTGTTAGAATACAAGTAGGATAGTGCCTCCAGCTTTGTGCCCTCCTGTACCAAAAGATACTGATTAACTGAAGTGAGTTTGGTGGAGAACCACCACGATAGTTGAGGGCCTGGAGCACATATCCTGTGAGTAGATGCTCAGGGAGTTGAACTTGTTCAACCTAGGGAAGTGATGGCTTTAGTGGGACCTGATAGCAATGCTCTCATACTTATGAGGAGGCCCCTGAAGGGTGTGGAGACAAGGTCTTTACTGAGGCACATAGTGGGATAGCAGGAGACAGTTGTCATATATTTAAAGAAGGGAAGTTCTGACAGGATAAAAAGAAAAAAAATCACTGTCAGAATACTACTAAGCATTGGAGCAATATTCTCAGGGGTAGTGCAGTCTCCATCCTTGGAGATTTTCAGTATTCAACTGGACAAATTCCTGAGCAGACTGATCTGAATTGAACATCAACCCTGCTTTGAGCAGGCAGTTAGATTAGATGACCTTCTGAGGTCCTTCCCAACCCGAATTGTTTTATCATTCTGTGGTGCACTTGCAACTTCCTTGCTTTAAACTGAATTATAATTTCTACTCTTACCTGTACTACAGGGTTCACGTGAGGGAATCTCAGTGCCCTTTATTGAATGAGTGGGAATGTCCACATGAATGGAAATTACTCAGGAAATTGAAACAAAATATAGAAAAGAGAATAATTTATTGTCTAATTAAAGTCTTAAACTTGTACCCATCTCTGCAGTGCTTACGTATTTTTTCCACTTCCCATCCCAAACAAATAGTAACTCTCCTCTGCTTAAACAGCAGCAGTCAAGTCATATGTCTTTTGTAAGACCTTTAATCCTTCATTTCAGGTTAAGAAGCTGCCTGTTAGAGAGGCTTATTGATTGTTGGTGGGGTTGTGCTTTATTCTGTTTCCCTTTGCTTGAACAGGTGGTTGTCTGGTGATGACACAACTCTCCAACAAATTTGTTCCGTGTGAAAAGCTTTTAACTGAGAATGCTTTATTTCCACAGTCTTCTGTGGGCTTTGTTTCTGGGTCATGCAGCTGCACTGTGCCTTGGCATACCCCCCGTTCAGTGTTTTGTAGGCTGTTTTCCATTATGTCTATTCAGGATAGGATACAGTTAGAACTTCATTTGGAGATTTTGGAGCATGAGGTTGGCAGGATTTGGACCTACCTCAACAGAAAACACTTAGTGGTAATAATGCACTATTACAGCAACTATATTGTCTTATACACTTAAAATGGAAAATATGCTTTGATATGGCTGAATGATTGCAGCTGTCTAACCTTTTCTCACTCCCACAAACTCTTTACTCCCAGCAATAGACATCAGGTACCACTATACCTTTCTATAAAAAAATAGATTTTTTTTTTTTATTGTTACTACTTTTTATTTTCACAGGAAAGAGTTTACTGATAACTTTTCTTTCTCAGGAAAAGAACCAGATAGTTATGAGTTTATTTAACATATTAAATGATTTTATGTACTTTTATCTTCCCTTTACTAACTACTTTATTGAGTAATGCAGTGATGTACTTAGGCTCAGTGATGAGACAGTAGTCAGATCTTGAGTCTTCTTTCCAGGACTCAGCTCACGCTCTGAGCTTTAGGCTGCTCTGGTTTAATCCCTCATGCGTCAATCCATAAGCAGCTGCCACTCATCAACTGCAGTAAAAAACTGCATCAATCACACTCCTAGAAATGGCTAGAGAGAGGTCAGACAAGCAGTGTTATTATGACAGAGTTACAATTATTATGCATATCATCTTTTATATATTCTACCACTTCATCAATTCTTGCAGCCATGGCCAGAGAATGAGCAGAGGTTTTCACTGAGCTGTCTGCAATTGTGTAGTGTATTTTTCCTGAGTGATGACAGCTAATTTAAAACTCAGCCTTAACTAGTTAAGGTTATTCCTTTTGCTATGAATTACTCTGGTTTTGCTAGCACTGCACATTTTCCAGGCCTGGTGATTATACTGCTCTGAAGACTTTTGGATAACACCCCTTACTGTCTTCAAATTGTTCTTTGAATGATGGATTCACATTTGTCACATCAGGTTTATTCTCATTTTATCTAGTTCAAGCACTCAGGTTATGAAAAATGAGAAAAGGCAGTTGTATGTACTTTGTTGCAGAGCTTTTTGGTCCTGTTTTAAGTGGAGCATCATGGGTTTATCTGTCGATGTGCTGTGGGACAGGTAGCAACACTGTGGTGGACCACATGCTTAGGGCATGGACTGTGGAGATCTTGGCTCCCCTGAGAGAACATTCCTTACACTGCCTTGATAATGATAATGATCTAGCCCAGAAGTCTCTGCCTACTCTGCAGGGGAGAATTCACATTCAAAGAGGTCTCTCATACGTAAAGGGAAAGAAGTAATTCATAATACTTTATCTCAGACTGTTGAGGAGTGTTTTGGCTCCACCTTTAAATTACACAGTAAGACTTCAACTCCGTGATTGTGGAAAGCTGGTGCAGAGTCAGTTGAAGAGAAATTAAGTTGTTGGTAATGTACTGTGTTGCTAAGGGCATGCTTTGCTATTCGGGTTTGAGGAAATCTCAGTTGAAAATTAATCTTCAAATTGATCTTCATTATACTATTTTCACATGTGGATGCCTGGGCACAAAGACTTGCTGCAGTCTTGAAGCAAATGTAGGACATAGAGAAAGTTTCTTACAATCTACAGCTTAAGCCGTAGGAGATCTTTCAGAGAGGAGTGTGGCTTCTTCTGTGCTATGTGTGTGATGGTATTTTATTAAACACTGAGACAACAGTCTGTTAAACTAAGCAATCAAACTGTGCAAAGAAGAAGTAACCATATGGTTAGAAACTTGTTTGCTGCATTGAATTACCTCACATAAATATAACCAGGAAAAGAAAAAATAATGAGGCCATTATTACAACTAAACTGCAAACATAAAACAGTTGCTGTCCTAAGTTTATAAGATGTCTGGGTTCTGCTGGAACTGATTGTTCATCCATGAGGTGAAGCCTCTGAAATTGAAGAGAAAGGAGAAAGGGGCATTGATGAAAGCCTCCTTGGTATGTACCCAAGAGAGTGTATGATTCACACCCAAGTCCTAGGTTTGAATATAATATATGATATCTAATCAGGCTAACTGTATAAGCATATCAAGAAATAGTATTAGTTAATTTCTGCAACTCCCTAGCCTCAGATTCAGCTAGCACCTCTCATTTAGAAAGATAGAGTGATCTATTTTAAATACTTCCAAGTGATGAAGAATCTGCCATGTCTTGTCTTCTGTGCTTTGATTAGAAGGAGGACAAAATAAAAAAGAGAGTGACAACGAAAGCCACTGTCAGTGCTTAGACTTGCAGAAAATTTTTGAGTTTGTTCCATTTTAATTTAGAGGTAATTATGCAAAATCCATTGGAGTTATCCTACTGTGATCATCAGCAAAAGGATCACTACACCTTTCTTCCTTAATTTTTCTGTTATTATTGTGTCTAATTTATAGAAGAGGTCTCTCTGTGCCATTCTACAGCTAGTTGATATTACTGACTACGTGGAGTGAATTAAAATCATGTATTTGGTTGTACTGTTAAATTTGGGGAAATAGATTTTGTTCTATGATGCATCCAGGTTACCTGAGAACGTGTTTTGGCAGTTTATTTTAGTAAAGAAGTAATTGAATTCCCCTAGAGAGTGTTAGCCTGGGAATTGTATCAGCTGTGCTAAATCGGTTGAATTATTGAGGCTACGCATCGCATTAGCAATGCTTGTGCACTACAGACCTTCCAAGGGAAATGACATTTCTTTTCAACTTGATGTTCCAAACATAGGTTTATCTGGTGATACTTAAATACCCTTCTGTGACTAAACACCTGTGCTTAGGCAAGCAGTTGTAAACCTGAGGTTTAAGCCCAACACTGATAGTTCATGGTCTGATACTTTAAAGGTGTCATCACAGTTAGTAGTGACCATCTTCCATGTCTAAAGTTGCAAAAATCACTCTGAAGTCTGCACAAATGACACCATAAAAAGAATGAACTGGAGCAAAGCTGTTTTCAAAATAGCAATTCTGATGTGATGTGTTGCTCTTCTTTATTGCTGATTTAAAATGCTTCAGTGGGGTTTCAGGAGTGAATCAAGTGAGCACTGATGAAGTAAAACCAGAGATTCTTTAACCTAAATTTACTGCACTCCTATGATTGATATTGTGAACAGCAAAATAGCTCCCAGACACAGACTACATTCTATAATATAAATGCCTCTGAAAGCTTTGACATCCAGTCAGTGAGAAAGAGTAAGACAAATCATCCTTGTATTAACAGGGTTAAATTTCCAGATTAATGGAAGGGGGATTTGCAGTGCGGTGCTGTGGAGCATATTTACATCCTGAAGACAGCGGGGCAATACTTCATAGTAGTTTCTTAAAGGCACACACAGTCCTAGTAGCACTTTCAACCCTTTTCAGTTAAGCAGATAATGAGACATTCTACATGGACCAAAATGTGCTTATTTTTAACTTCAGGAGAATTTCTACTGATGTCAGATTTAGCTTAAGCTTAAGTTAAACTTAGTTGAGTAAGTTTGCTAAGCTTTAGAGTTACTTGTTCTCCTGGCTTTTGTTTTTAATGGAAGTGGCATTGACCTTAAGCCATTTAAACCATGTCTAGCACAGAAGAGTGTGGGGTCAAAGAGGGGGAAGGAGATGCCAAGATTTGGCTTTCAGTTCTGTAGGGGGTTTGGAGGAGTGAGGAGTGCTGGGAGCATGTGCAAGAGCCAGCTTTGGGCTGTTGAACTCTGTTTTGTAAGTGTCATCTGAAAGATGGGATAGGAGTGCGGTTTGGAGGGACTGGCCTGTTCTTTTCACTCAGAAGAATATTATTTTTGTCACTGGCTCAAGCCAGTATTACCTTATGATGCTACTGTCCTTGCCTGTGGGAACCAGAGCCAACACCTTTGCCCACAGTCACCCATAGAGTTGAATTTTGGCCAAGCTACCAAAATTGAGTCCTGCATAAATCTCTTGATTCAAGAGTCTTGGGGTTTTTTTGTTTGGGTTTGTTTGTTGTTTTTTTTTCCTGATAGTCATTTGAGGTTAACTTCACCCTTGTCTGTGTTACACATTGATGTTCTGACATAGAAAGGCCCTTGCTCCTTTGCAGCAGGTAGATGCCTTATTTTGAAAAACACAGTGAGGTCAGTGGTTAAACACTTTAAATTAACAGGATTATAAGGTAATTGGGAATTTAAATATATGAAAATCGGTGAGTTACTAAGCTGTTCTTAACAATTGAGGGCTCAGTCCTGTTTTCATTCCAATCAGTGAAAATGGTGCTATTAAATTATGTGAATTAATCTCAGAGCCACTGGCAAAGCTCTTGTCTTGTCTGCATGAGGGAGTCAGTGCACAGTACCCCAAAGTGTCAGCTCTGAACTTACAGTCCTATAGAAACACCACACACATTCCTCATGGAAACCCTTTAGTACCTGCAAGACACTTCCAAAGCAGCTACCAACATTGCTTGCACAAGATGGTTCTTGCTGAGCATTAAGATTATATATTCAGTTGAATCAGGATGAATTTATGATTGAGTTGCAAATCAGTGCTCAAGGTTATGACCTCCCAACTTCCTTGCGCAGGTAAGTTCTAAGCTGCCTCACACTTGGTGCACGGGATGGTTGTTTACAGTGAAAATGTGTTCACTATATAAATTCATTCCCATTCTGTAAATTCAGAAACTTAACTATTGCAGGACCCTAATTACATTTTAAATCACAAATTGTTTAGGATAAAAAATACGCATTGTGGTTGTAGGAGATTGTTGAACTAATTGTCGTTAACTGATTTACACTAATTAGTCGTCATCAAGAGGATGAAAGAAAACCTTCTCATAGTGAAACTGCTGAATTGATCAATATGCTTAATCATTTTTTCCAAACAGGCAGGAGAAAAACATTATCACCCAACCTGCGCACGATGTGTCAGGTGCAATCAGATGTTTGCAGAAGGAGAAGAAATGTATCTTCAAGGTAAAAACAAACAAACAAAAAATAAAATAGTTACACTGGGCCCCTTACCCACACCTGCTAGCATGACTGACCTGTTTTGCACTTATTCTCACTTCATAACTACCAAAGAAAGCAAAGAGTGCAATATGTAGGCTAAGGAAAAGCAAAGGCAAACCCTTGTTGACTCTTACCTATTACTTTTTTCTCAGTTCAAATCCAGCAGTAAGTGTGAATCACAGAAAGAATGATCCGGATGAAAGTTAACACACATGGATAAGAGCAGGTTTCCCAAGGCTGCTGTTGCCATCCAAAGAGCAGTTCTGTACTCATTGCCTGCTTGGGTAGGAAGAGAAAATCTGAAGGTCCTTACCTGAGTTCCCCTCAGACCTCAGAGGGTGGAAAAGAGGTTGCAAAGTGCCCTCAGAGGGTAGAGAGGAGGATGCCATGGCGCTGAAGCCCTTGCCACACAATGTGCCTGTCACTTATGCAGCCATAAGGTTGCCCAGGAGAAATGCTATGTTTCTTCTCAGGGGCTTTCAGTGGTAATAGTGAAGGACTTGCAAAAAAAGTGTTATTTAGAATAGATATGAGCTAAAATCCTTCATATGTAGCAACTGTACTAACTTGATCAAAGAAAACTGACTACACAGTTAAATACAGGGTCAAACACCAGAGAAGATGAAGGCTTTTGCATATGTCTTTGACTGGCATTGTCTTTTCAAAGGAAAATGGAAAAGAGAAACTCGGTAGGATGTGGGAACTGCAAGGCCTGGGGTATTATCCTAAAATAACCTACTTGCCCAGATCTGTATTTACAACTTTGCAATTGTCCACAGTTTTCTAGAAGTGTACTTTGAAATCTTTCCTTAAGCTGGAAAAGTTAGACTTTATTTAAAACACAGCAGTGGTCTCAGTAAGATCTATTTATAATTCACTATGTTATTGAAAATGACAATTCTGTTGCCACTTTGGTTTGCAACAAGAACTAGCTCATTAAAGTACATAATGATCCTTGTCTGTGCTCATGGATTCTCCCTCAGGAGCCAGAAAATGCTGTGGCTCTTCCAATTGCAAAGCAGCTTAGCAGTACTAAGATCCCCTGCCAAATCAATGCTTTAAAAAAGTATATCAAACTACAAATTTGTTTCTAGATTTCAAACCCTTTGAAACCCATTTGCAAGTCAATCTTCTTTTTAAGTTCAGTTTGTTACAGGGGAGGATCACCATGGCTTCACGAACAAAGATTTGGGAAGGGCTCTACCTGATTATTAGTTCAAATAACAGCAAAGTATGCTCAGGTCCTAATAATTTGGACCCATCTTACTCTATTTTCTGGTGCATGAAATGTTCCTGCTAGCTTACTATCATACACTTTTTGCTTCACATAAAAAGCAGTTTCCGTTAGAAACTGATGGTAATGCCATGAAAGATATATGATTAGTTATTTGGACTGCCTTACCTGATATGTTAAATAATAAAAAAATGTCAGAGCCCAGGGTTTTATAACTTGTTCTTCATCCTCTTAATAAACTACTGTAAAATTCCTTCAGGTGTTGCATGTTCCTTAGCAGAAAGTGTCAACGG
Source organism: Chiroxiphia lanceolata (assembly GCF_009829145.1). Classification (NCBI taxonomy): domain Eukaryota; kingdom Metazoa; phylum Chordata; class Aves; order Passeriformes; family Pipridae; genus Chiroxiphia; species Chiroxiphia lanceolata. Next base: position 11,765,130 of record NC_045640.1, read on the forward strand.
TTATCCAACAGATGACTTTTGGGTGAAAGGACTCTTCGGTGTGACAGTTTCCCAGCCAGTGTTGTTTGGCTACAAACAGGAATAATTTTATTTAAAAAAAAAATTATCTAAATACTTATTAAATTAATTGGAAAGATTTGCATCAGTTTATGGGAAATACGGGGCAAGTTCAGACCCACTGCAACTGGAAGACAACTTAGCATTAAATTTAAAGGTGTTCTAAATATATTTCTTAGTGGTTCAGTACCGAAAAACTTCAGTAACTTCAGTAAACATAGTTTATCTGGTACTTACACTCTTATACTGCAAGAGTCTGAGTTCATCTGGGTTATTTTTGTGAAATAAATTCTAATGATCTCCATCTGTCTTCTGGGAAATAGACTTTCTGTTTCTATCTTGTTTCCAAAATCCACTAGTTAGAAAACTATCAAACTGCTGTGAAAACAAAGCATTTCCAATAACTTTGGTGCTCTCCACCCAGTATAAACATTAAATATTTATTACACAAAGGTTCTCAATTTCCCATTTAGTCAAGCAGAAGTTGCAGTGCATTCCCATTATTTAACTGTGCCGAGCTTTAGTTTGTGGCTTGTCCGAACTGACTGGCATAAAGATAAAGGTTCCTCCTTACTGTTAAAATTTACAAATAATTATTTTATTTTATATTGTTCTACACATTCTGCTTCCACTGAACACTTAAGTTTTGAACACTGTGTTCAGCTTTTAAAAATACGTTTTATCCTTAGTGACCACTGCAAAACTATTAAGTTTCTATCTGACACTCAAAGTTTACTTATATCTCTTCATAATCCTCTTACATGCAATACTTACATTCAATAGAAAATTGGATCATTCTCTGTTTCCTGCTTCCTCCAGGATGGATATGGCCCTGAATTTGTTCCTTAGTACTTAATTAACGAGCGACAAACATATAGAAGTGCAAGATCAGAACAGTGACGGAGTCAGAAAGACAGACTGGATTTTCAGCTAGGGTTACATGCTGCAATACTATTCCATCCCATCACAATGTGCTACTTTGTATGACCTGGGCCAGACTATTACAAGAATAAGAGTGCAGAAAATTCTAGCTATATATAAGGGAAAAAACTACCATGAGAGTGAAGCAGGTTGCCCAGAGATGCTGTGTGATCTCCGTCCTTGGAGATATGCAGAACCCAACTGGATACAGCCCTTCCTGCTGCAATGGAACCTGCCCTGAGCAGGAGGTTGGACTGGAAGAACTCCAGAGATCCCATATCACACTTCTTAGGACTCAGGTTTTGATGTTGATCTCCCATATTGAAACATACATAGCTTTCTGAAATGCACTTTATCTTTTAAAATGTGTGTGATCAGGCTTACTGGTATTGAGAGGATGTCAGTTTTAGCTTTGAAAGTATCCATGCATTAGCAGGGGAAATAGTCAGTATGCTGTGTCTTAGAAAACCTTATAGGAGGGTTTAATAAGGTTCTTATTTTGAACTTCTTAAGATTCTTATTGGGGAACTGAATTAAGCAAATCTTTAAATTTTCTTTCCAGGAACATCCATTTGGCATCCAGTTTGTAGACAGGCTGCAAAGGCTGAAGAAAAAAACAAGGTAAAAGACTGTATTTTTACCCAGTGTTATTTGATTGTCATATTATTCTCTAAACTTTTATTGCAGCAGGCATGGAGGGAAAGGTTTGGAATTTTTTCACAATGGTAATTTTAAATTTTAAAAGACAGGGATCTTGTACGTTAATATAATGTAATAATGTAATGTAAATATTCTGCCTTTACTTAGTGATTAAAGCTACAACTTCAAGAGAATGGTGACCTAAGAGTTACATGTATAAGCTAAATAAGAAAAAATATGAAAATATGAATAAGAAAGAAAAGCTAATTTTTAACTTCTGTCTATGATGTGATCAGTGCATGACCTCTTCTCTTTTTATGTGGCTCTGAACTTAAAAGATCAGAGGGTTTTCACTTTATTTGTTTTTACAAAAAAAGTCCTTCCTTGGAGTTTCTTTTTTATTATTTGTTTGTAAAATGTTGGCAAGCCAGTCCCAACTTAATTTAATCTCTGGCTTTAAGTACCTCCTTAAGTTGGATGATTTGTGCACCTGTCCGTGTGCAAGGGGAAAAGGGGGGGAGTTCTGGCAACTTGAATTACAAAGTTAGCAGATGAATAAGCTGCCCCTAGGAAATGAAAAATTAATGATCCCTCTGAAGTGGTGGGATTGAGTTATAACTATCTAATTTAATGCAGAGGCTGTGTATGGGGTTTTTTCACTTCTGATGTTCTCTGATGCTCCAAGTGGTACCCTTGGTATCCCTGTTCAGAAAAACTCTGCTCTGGCTCAAGTCTTGGAGGAAGGCACATGGGACAATCTGAACAGCAGGCAGCAGCTATAAAAAGATTGTTTACGAATCTGGTGTGTTAGCAAGTGAAACTTTGACTAAATTACAGTTTGAAAAAATTTTTTTTTGGGTTTTACCCTGAAGGATCTTGGCTATGTTTTTTGTACCCATGTTTTTGGAAAGTGATTGCTCTGGTGTTCTTCGTGACAAGCTGTGAATATGAAATAATCTTCCTGAGTATATGTTTGTCTTTGAGTTTATCCTCTTTTTATGGTCTTTCTACTCCTTATTGAAAAAATAAAGTCAGAAGGAAGGATGCTGTTTCAAAGAGGGTAATAATGAACTTCTCAACATAACTTGTAAACTTTGGAAAGGGGTCTAGTGCTTGAGAAATTTGCTGATCAACCTTGCAGTTTGTTGTTTTCAAGTTATCTTCCTAAGTATAGATATATGCACAGCATGTAATTAAAGTAGGTGATAAAGGCAAAAGGAGTAAGCAGCAGCGTGCTCCAAAGCTTTAGAGATGGAATGAAGGGGAAAAAGAAGTTGTGAAAGAGAGTGACAGCATAAAGAAAAATGATGGGAGAGTGAGATTGTAAGCAGAAGGCATGAAGCTGGAAAAGACAGAAGAAATTAAAGCATCAAGAGAAAGTAGGGATTATAAAAAGGCATAAAGGAAAAAGAGGTAGGTGGAAGAAGAAGAAAAATGTATAGTACGGAGAAAAGAACTAACAGAGGCAATAGAATCAACAGAGTTGTGTTTTTATTGAAAAAGATAGGAGATTATGTTCAGCAAGCGTGGACTGGGCATGCAAAAAGAGGTGATCATGCAGAGAATAAAAGATGTGTGAGATGTGGAATGGCTCGTGTGCAATTCTTTAGCCACCCGAGTCCTTCTCCTTCTCCCTTCACCACTCGGTTTGTGGTTGTGATATTGGGGATTGCCCTGACCCAGGTGCAGGACCTTGCACTTGGCCTCATTGAACTTCGTGAGGTTTGCATGGCCCCACTCCCCAAGTCTGTCAGGGTCCTTCTGGATGGCATCTGGATGGCACACCAGCTGGGTGTCCTCTGCAGGTTTGCCAAGGATGTGCTCAATCCCACTGTCACTGTCATGGATGAAGATACTAAGCACTACTGGTCCCAGTATGGACCCTTAGAGGACACTTATTACTAATTTCCACTTGGACAGTGAGCCATTGTTCAGAGGGGTTACTGGAAATGTGCCAGACTCATGCTGGGTTTTCTGGGGAAGGACTCAAAGGTGGGAGACTGGGATGGGTCTCACTGGATGCCAGGGAAGCAGCATGTTGCAGCCAATGACAGAAGAACCAGGGGAAGACCCAGAACTTGAAAGGGACCTCTGGAGGTCATCCAGTCCAACCTCCCTGCTCCAGCATGGCCACCTAGAGCCAGCTGCCCAAGACCATGCCCAGGACACAGAAAGAAGCTCTGAAGCTTTATCTACGGAATCCTGAGCTTAATCCAAAACTGTGATTTGACTTTAACAGGGTTTAAAACATTGGAATAGTGCAATTTTCTTCAGTTATTTTTCTCTTCTGCATTGGGTTTCCTGTAAGGACATTGTGAAGGAGAATTATGATTTGTACATTACATGAGATGCATTGATGACACTTTCATATCATTTACACAAGTTCTGGAAAACTGAAAACTGCTTTAACTATGCAGGAGAAGCATTTAATTACACTGGCCATGTTAAATGATCATCCTGAGAGCAGCCACAAGTATTTCTCAGATATTTCCATGCTTGCTCCCTTGGACCTTCTGAGTGTGTGCAGAGCCTCAGTGCGAGACAACTGAAAATTAGAAGGATGAAATTCCAAAATCCTAGTCAGACATGCCAAAACAATTAAACTGAATGTTTTTTATATGACTACACATCTCCACATATTGTCTCAAGAGAAGCCACAGGACTATTTGGGCTAAAGAAGGTCAGTAGAAGGATACTCGTGACAATTTAGTTTGTTTGGTCTGTTATCACAAAACAGTACAGATATATTTACATATTGCTCTAAAAGCTAGTAAATACTTCAAAACTGAAGTAGTAGGAAGGATGCTACATTGACCTGACAGCTTAATATTGCTAAAATTCTTTTAGGGGTTTGAATAGTTGTAACCTCCGAATAACAAGTGTCAGCTTTCAGTGAGACAATAAATTGTGGTCACTCTGAGTGCATGGAAAAATACATACTTTGCAATCAAGGACAGATTTTTCCATAGATGGGCAAGAAAATTTTCCCAGAATTAACATATCTAGGTAAAAGAGGTTATAAACCCATCAATTTCATAGCAAGATTTGTTTAAACTTCAGTCACAAATGACAGGTCTGTTCACTTGTGGTTAATACAATTGCATCTCACAGGCCTTTGTTATTTAAAAGTAATTATATTTTTCATCATAAAGGAATCTGCCAAAAAGAAAGCAATAAGTGTCACATCGAATGCCAGAATGATTGAAAACAGAGCAAAACTGGTTGAGTATTAAAATTAATATGATAGTCTTACAATCAGTGAAGGAGGGTAGCTATCCTGTGGGCTCTCTGATGCAGGATGCTCTGCAGGATGTCGTGTTTGCTATGAGTGAATGGCACAGTAGCATCACATGTTCCAGACACAATGTAGAATGGTTTGATGGCATAACCTTGGAGTAAAAATGCTGCTACTGTATCATCTTGTAACTTCACCTGTCCCTGGTAGTGCCCAAAGGCTGTCCTCGCACCCCAGAAGTGATCCAGCCTATTTCGTTCTGGAGAAGGGAAAAGAAAGTCAACAATTTTTGCATTTTCGAAAGGTTAATTTGATTGATTGAAAAAGTGTTCTTTTATATTTAACTTTGTGCCTGTATGTTTTGAGCTCTCTATGTCATTTTTGAGAGGTAAAGGTTAAATTAAATTAAATGTCTTTTACGTTCTTTCTGAAATAACAGTTGCATTATCTTTCCCTCTCCTCCATTTCCTATCTACTTCTCTTCTACCGTAGGAAACAAGGACTTCTTCTGAGAGTATTATTTCTGTACCTGCTTCAAGTACATCAGGTTCCCCAAGCCGTGTGATCTATGTGAGTATTTCATGGTGAAATTGCCAAATTCCTTCTGTGGGATGGGGAAAATCCTGTGCTTCCTTCTACAGTTTAGCACACTGTATGGAAAGTTAGTGTCTCCAAACCACTGCAGTTGGTGATTCCTCTAAAATGGAATTTACTTTCTCAAGTTTAAAATGTTTGAATACTGCATTTGCCATAACAGAATACTGGCAGTTTCCTCTAATTTTTGGTGGTGTATTTATAGCACTTGAATTACAACTAGAGCTGGCTTATACCAAAGCATGCAGAATACCACAATGCTTTCTAAAAAGAAAAGTTTAAGTAAACAGTACAGCCCACAGGTAGATTACAAGCTTAGATTTGAACACAACTTGTCTAAATTGAGCTCTTGAGCCTGCATCTGGTTGCTTATGAAAACACTCATGCGTCTGATTGCTGGACTCTGCCCTTGCCAAATGCCAGTCCCTAACCTCAGAGGAGCTTTGACGTGTTTATGGTTTAAGAAGTGCTAGCTCTGGAAAGCCCAGAGAGAGAATTCAAAATAACAGGTATTGTAAAATCTTACGATGAGTCTTTTTTCAATAAAAGATCAAAATTGCTGTAGGTAATGTTCATGGCCAAATTCTCAACAATAGGTAAAAAATATCTACAAGTGTGGCATGATCCATACAAATATCTCTTGAAGAGCTTCAGTATTTCAGGACATTTCTATGTTCTGGCCAAGTATCCCTTTGGTAGATGGATTGTTCTCATCAGTTAGGGCCATATGGTGAGAAAATTGCTGGAGATGCAATTGCCTTCCAGAGAGGTAATTTTACAAATATTGAGGGCTTTTATCTACTACACTAGGACAAGCAAAAAAATACCTTGGATCTTCTTCCTTCAAGTAAAAGTTATTTTGAATGCCATATACCCTTTGTCTGAGCAAGACTGAACTCAAAGTGGAAGAACTGCCCCTTATCGAAATGCTTATTAGTGTTTCTGAGCTCCAGTGCTGGTGAATACCAGTGGTATACTCCAGTAAAACAATGTCATTGTGAAGACAATTCATTGTGCTGGGAGCCTATTATCATGTAAGCACTTCTTTTGGCCAGATGATCTCTATTTCTCCAGCCATGAACCATCTTATTGTTTTTATCAGCATGAGCATTCTTCTAAGATTTATGTGTTTTTAGTGACAGTTATCTGACTGTAGGATGGTACTATTTTTCTTCATGTTTGTGATTACAGTTTTAAATACACTTCACAGGCTGTTAAAAGTCAAGGACTTGTTTTTGAAGGCTATCATTAAATCAGCACACAACTCTAATGTTTGTTACTGTAATATGCAGCTGCGACTATGAAAGAATAAAGTTGTCTAGAAAATATGAGTCAATTGGAAAAAAAGATTCCCCAGAGAAGAACAAGTTCTTGCTCTGTCTTGTCTCTGCTTAATTTTCAAAGCTGCGAGATTAATTAAATCCAATTTTGGCTTTCACAGACAGGAAAGTAAAAAGTATTAAAAACATGTTACTGAATTCTATATTACCAAAATGGTTCCTTGGCTTTTCTACATCTCCTTCTCTTACAGGAGTGTTGAGATGTACAGGCATGTTCAAGATTTGTCTTGTGTGCTTTTGTGATTGGTTTTGCCAAACATAAATTCATGCTTCCACTGAAAGAAAGGTCCTACACACCATGTAGCCCTGTCCTTCTTTGGCCATGTCTTCTCATCTCCTCTTTGGTGCTAGTACTAGTGGGTACACAGAGGTGTGATCAGTCAAATTTGAGACCAGATTGAGCTAAAAAATAATCCAGGAAAAACCCCCAGACAACAAAAAGAGGTTAAAAAAAAAGAACCAGTTGTCTGCATGTCTTCTAGTGGTAACGTAGAAGGCAGAGTTGGATGGTGCACTCAGGGCAGCAGCTTTCAACAGGAGTGTAGATTTAGATCACTAAAACCCATAGTAAAACTGTGCCTTGCCAACTGGTGAGCTCTGTGAAGTATTGTGTTGGACAAAAGGGAATCTAGGGAAAACCGTTAAAGCTTAGGAACTGTGAATTTGTGGTGCTCATACTTTCAAAGGCATCAAGTCAGAGCAATGCAGTCGTTCTGAACAACGTCCCATCTCAGGGCAGGCGTGTTTCTGGGTCACAGTTGAGTTGTCATCTAAGAAGAAGAAAAGTGTATTTCGACTCGATCTGAATGTGGTTTATACAGTTGCTTTATTAAAGCCATACCACTTTTTCTTCTTCTACTGATAACAGGCTTTGGTGTCTTCTTGCACTGAGAGAGGGCACAGGCCAGTGCCTTTTGAAGGTAATACTGGGTGTCTTTTCATGATCTTTAGTGATGGCTTCATTATATCCAGACTGAAAGTTGCCTTAGTGCTGACATGCCCTCAGAGCCCCTAAATGCCACTTAAAAATTAGTTGATTTCTAAATTATGCCATTAAATTAGATTTAAATAAAAGTCCTGCTTTATACTTCACTACATTTTATTAAGAGAGAGTTAGGTGCTCCAACTTAATATATCCAGCTGGAAAGTTTAGGTTAGTTTACATGTCTGTGTTGTGTGTTCTCTTATACAAGGAGTAGAAATCACACTATTTTTTATACAGATCATATTCACAATTATACAATTGTAAAATTACATATTCCAAATGAAATAGATACTCTAAACTTAGAGCATGGTTTTAACAGAATCCAAAATACCAGATTATTGAAGAACTGGCTTAAAGCCTCTAAGTTGTAATTTGAGCCTTCCTTAGCAGATTTGAATTCCACTCACATAATTGAAAGTAGGTGAAACAAATAAAATAAAAAACCAGTGTAGATTGAATGTCTGGCGAATTGAGTGTTTAGGAAACAACTGTATCCCTAAGGTGTTTTTTCATCCAAATTTGCTTACATCTTTATATCTAAACTGAAAGGTATTACTTAGCTACATAAATTTTACTCCTGACAGTTCTAAAGTCTAGTGAGAAGTTGCACATCTACATGGAGAGATGGAGGCAAAAAAACCTGTAATTCATGTTTAAATATTCCCAGTTCTGAACTTCCTTGGACTTACTAGAATAATGCTCACAAGCCTGGATACCTTAAAAATGAAATCACAGCCTCCTTGGCCTTTCTTCTAGGTACAATGCTGCCAAAGTGTTCCTGGAACAGATGTGATGGACAGACTCCTTACCTTTGCATTACTTGTCTCTGCATCAGAGCTTGCCACTGGCTTCTCAGTAGGGAGGGACTTATTTTTATTAGGGGTCTGTTTCTTTGCTCTTTAGCTTCTTAAAGTAGCTGGAAGGAAGGGGAGATCTATAGATTGATGAAGAATCACATATTTGGTTAAAACACATTTTTTCATTAGTTTTGAGGATGGGAATATGTGATGATTATGGCAGCTTTGTTGTACTTTCTTAGTTAAGAGGAATCTTCCTTCTTTCCATGTAGTTTAAGTTTGAACGAAGTCATGCATTGTTTTAGAAAAAAGGATGACTGAAAATTATCAGACTAAATTTTTCCTGCATGATTAACCTGATAGAAGACTTCCCTGGAAAATCTATTGAAATTTTCTTAGCTCATACTAAGAAAAAGTATAATTACTGCACACATAAATCCTAGATACTTTTTGTATTTTTGCATGTGGAAAACATTATTACAGTTTTATAGCTGATCATACTGATATTTTCAGAGAACAGCAAGATTCACTCATCATTTTACTGCCAAAAAAGAGCTTATCATTCTGCAAAATGTGAACTGGGAATGAGGCAATTATGCTGCCTATTTCTCCACTCTCAATGTGACCAACTTGTAATCATATCTACAAGATAGTATGTGCTGGATACAGTTTTGGTGCAATTATAGGAAGGATAATCTGTGCAAATGTGGCAGTTTGATAGTTAACACTTTTGAAATAAGCGTAGTAATAGGAGAATGGGGAGCAACACAGCCCTTTCCCTCTGTTGGCTCTGTGAATCTTATGACATGATTTGAACTTTACTTGATTGGCATCTGTGATCTTCCATCTCATCCACCATGCTGCAAATCCATCATCTGTTGGTTTGTGACCCAGAATTAAGGGCTACTTAGACATAGTCAGGAAAGGAGGTGAAGCTGTGAGACACTACTTGAATGGGAAAGATTAACGACCTGACTAATGTTTTTAAGCATATGGAGAAGTATACGTTGGAAATATATATTTGATTATTCACTACTGCTTACAGTAGGGGAATTCTGCACAGTGAAACCACTTCAAAATTAAGGTTGTTTTGCCTGAAAAACACTGCAATATCTGTCTCGTATATCTGTTTGTGCAGACAGGAGTAAGTGGGATATAACCAGGGAATTGGAATGATGCCATGCTACTCCTGTTAGCCAAATGTCAGTGGCAAAGTCATAAAAGTGACAAAGTATATAAAAGAAAACAGCAGTAATATTTTGCATTGTGTAGTAAATACTAGAGATTTATATGTGCACAAACACAAAAGGTGTTTTTTTATGATGATGACTTTTCTACCTATGCTTATCTGTCCTTGTCTGATTGCATCCTGATCATATTCTTTCTTGTTCTCACTACTTTCTTTCCTCCTTTTCTTAGGCAAAGCTTGGAGATGAAATTCTTGACTACAGGGATTTGGCTGCTCTTCCTAAAAATAAAGCCATCTATAACATTGACCGCCCAGATATGATCTCCTATTCTCCATATATCAGTTACTCTTCAGATGACAGGCATAGTTACGGGGAGGTACTGAAACATGGGTATTTTTTTCCTATGAGTTTCAGGTTTTATGTGCGTCATTGAACATGTTGCTGAACACTACTAAACATGTGCATAACTTTTTTAAAAAAATGTAACTTTTATAGCTTCAGTTAATTGAGTCATGTCATCCATTCATTCACAAGGCCTTCCAAAAAAAATCAAACAAGACCAACATGTTCATTTCACTTTTTAGTTTGTGGAAATGAAAGAATTGCTTTCTGTGATCATTTTTTAAAGAGATGACATGTAATTAAAATATGTTTTTCCATGAGAGTAGTTTCTGCATGCGGTAGGAAACAGGAGCCATTGCTAATTATAATGCAAAAATCAGAAGGGAAGCCAAATGTCTTCCATGATTTTTTTTTTTTGAAGTGTACCATGTTATTTTGGTAACACAACAGCGGTATCACTTTCCTATGTCCAAATTTCTTTCAACTGTCCCTTACTAAAGTTCACCCTCATGTCATGCACGCACTTCAGCCTTTTCATATGCAGAGCTAATATGATACAGTTTGTGCTAATGAAATCTAATTTAACATTATACTAATAACTAATAGTAATTCTGTGTTTGCAAAACATACTTGTATGTAACTCCTGTCATGCAAGTTAGCTTTTCTTCTTTCAACATATGTACCTTTCATTTGACTTTCTGATTTCTTTTAAAATTTTAGCTACGTTTTTACAAACCAAACCTTTTCTATGTGATAGGTATTAGCAAGATATATACAGTCTAGAGTGGAAGTCTGCTTTGTTCTCTATAAGTGAATGGGTAGAAATAAATTCTATAATTGATAGCCATAATGTTTTTACTAGCCCTAGTTCTTCTATCACTTATACCTTTTACATTTAATCAGTACCACTAAAGTCTCAATACTACTGTCAGGTGAAGTGCAGCACATATGTTAGGCTTTACAGACTTTCTTCCAAACCCTCTCTGCCCAATGCTGAACCACAGTAGCTCCATTATAATGTATCCAAAAAGAATTAAAATTGTATTTGATAAAGGCTTTAAATGGCACTTAGGTCTCTGATTTCACAAAACTAAAAGCTGCTGCCTAATACTGAACCTATGGAGCATAAGCATTTCCTTTGTCTGTCAAAATTTGTTGGTGCTGATAATGTTTGTGGCCCTCCTCAACTGCCTGGTGACATCTAGGCTTGGCAGAGGTGCATAGACCAAACAACCTTCTACCCCATTCCTGTGAGGACTCAGTCATTGCACCTGCTCCATGGTGATTTTGGGCTATGCTTGCAATCCAACGTGCAGGTTTTCCTGGTGCCCCAAATATTTATATCCTTTGTATTGCCAGAGGAAAAAAAAACCCAAACCCTGTCTTCCAAATTTCAGCATCCTGGTTACTACCTGCAGCTGTGATAGTTTCACTAGATTTGCTCAACTAGGCAAACATAGCATTTAATTTTGAAAGGAAAATGAGCAGCAAATCGTCAAATTACATGATGTTTAATTGAAAATCAAATAGTGCAGATATTTTGTTTTTCCTTAAAACAGCAAGTTCTAGTCCTGATTCTGGAGGTCCTTCAGTGCAGATTTAATTAGGGCTTGTGTGTAGTTCTCAGGCAGTTGTTTTAAATGAGAGTTCGCTACTAGCAGCACTCTCTGTGGCGCAGGACTGGCCTCACCAGACCCCAGGACTTTGTAGTAGAGAAATCCCTAAAAGACTAATATGAAATTATTTATATATTATTCCTTATGTACTTAAAAACAGATAATAAGAAAAAATGCCCTAACTTAATTGACAGGTGTTTTTCCTAACTGTATCATGTGTATCATGGATAGTGATATTTTTAAAGTAGTTCTTCTCACAAGTAACCTCATGCATGAATTTGTATCACTAATTTGTTGTGTGTTGCTGTTTGCAGTCACCTCAGTTGCTCTCTCCAACACCTACTGAGGTAATCCCCAATGCCTTTGTTCTCCTATTCTGACCCATTCTGTGGTGCATAAACCTGGTCATACTGATAACCAGCAGCATCTGAAGTGTGGGGTTTGCCTCCTGCCTCCGCAGTGCATGGGGTTTATAATTTATGCTTTTCACAGTGTTACTTGTGTTCGATAAGTACTCTGCTTCTGGATTGTCATCTGTATGCATCTGTCTCCACTGTCATCCATGTTTCTGCTTTCCAAAATAAAGGTGGTATGGTGGTCACTTCTTCAAGCTCTACTTAATAAATTATATTGGGAAATATGATTTATGTTTACGTTTAAAGCTGCCAGCATGAGTTGACTTGAATTGATGCTTGGCAAAGCTTTCTCTTCATTTTATTTCTCTTTTTTTATTCCACAAATAGTTAAACTACTTACACTATTTGTGCTCACATACTGTTAAATCATTTGCACATACCTGAACTTCTAGATCGGTGTCCTTTGATGTGCATTAATGATCAAAACTAGTCATTGCTTCAAGAAACATCACTTTGGAAGCAGTGAAAGCATTTCACATAGTTTCCCAGATTACGTACTCAATTACATATCAGGGGTCTGGCTAATTTCTCCATTATCCCAGTTTATGTACTGCAAAATTTTGGTAATCATGGAAAACTGCAAATTGTCATTAAGGACTGTAAATCACAAACTGTTACTTTAACCATTAATTAAACAGAGAAGTTAACCAATAGAGATGTAATTTAATTAATAGTTTAAAAATAAAAGCGTGCTTTATTTAATACTGGGTTTCATGAACTAGATTGTTTCTTACAGAGATACAAGTACACAAAAGGTAAGGTCTAAACAATATGAAGACTTGGTGTTTTGGAAGATTATAATAATGTCCTTTAAATTACATATGAGTTAACAAAGTGCCAAAAGTGATACTGGTGTGGAGGTTGGGGCTGCCATGATTTGTGTTACATGAATACTCTCACGATATCCAGCATCTCTGTGCTTGCTGTCTTTCTCTGAAGAGTCCATTATCAGGTGCTTGGGCATCATCATCTGCAAACTTGTCACCAGTTTTGTTGCAGCGATTTTTATTAGAGGAAAATTCCACTCTGTCATACAATTGGACACATCACAGACCATTAGCTAACATTCATATGATATTTAAATATCATCACAAGACTTTGTAGAGACATTGCAATAGCACTTGTAACTCTCTTCACAAAGGTTTGAATGGGTAGTAAATAGTGTAACTACTTTGGGAGGGAAACATGTCAAGCTGGACATAGAGTTGGTGGCAGAATACCCACAGAATGCTGCATGCTTGGGAAGGCATCAGTTGCTCTCTGCTTTTTCATGATTTCTCCTAAACTTGATATTAAAGCAGTAATGCTGCTGACCACTGTACAAAACTGATTTTCCACTTTTGAAAAGGCAGTCATTGGGCCTGGGGTGAGGTTGAAGGAATGGAGCACACCTGAACCACAGGAGGAAAACTGATGGTGTGGGAATATTGTACATCTCTGTAGAGTCAAGGATAATCCCATCTAAAGATGAATGTATGGATATAGTTAAGCTGTCCTGATAGGAATCTGGGTGATGATCATGGGGCCAAGTAGGGTCTACTGCGTGTTTAAATGATGGAAAATCCAGTGGGAGTCACACAGATGCTGAAGGGTGTCCCCATATTCATAAGTGACTAACACCTGCTATGGTATAGCATATCTTTACTCATTTCTACTGGGATAGGAGAAGGGAAGAATTTTTTGGAGTATGTCTTTCCATAAAGGAGCATCTGCAGTTTACTTTGATTTGTTCCAATTTGAAGTTAACTCAAACCAATTCTCACTTGTCTTAAAAGAAACAAGAAATTTGAATTTGCTTATGTAGCTAGTTTACAAAAAGTCACTTCCACATCTATTTCACTCAGTAAGGCTTTTGCTGTTAAGAAGACATGCAAATTGCAGTTGCAGTTTAACTAGCTGTAGGGAGTGAGAGGCTTGGAATGGGTGTACATGGTTTTAACTGGTGTACATGGTTTTAACTTGTTGAAACCACAGGTTTAGTGGGACTTGAGTTGTCTTACTTGCTTTGCACAAGTATTAATGCTATTGCTGTATATGAGTGTTTATAGCATAATGACCGTGTTACAGTGTGGTACACTGGGCAATTTATACAGTTGGTTTTGTGATTTAATGAACCCAACAAATGCTGGTTTTTGTGTTGTCTATAACCATCATGCACCCATTCATAGGGGCACAAAGTGGCCATAATGCTATCATGCTAACCTAATCTCATCTTCCACCCACCTATATATGTTTTTTTCAAATTATATTGTAATTTTAAATTCATGTATGTGCTGACTTTCCTGGTAACATGACCGTTCTCTGATACTTGGCAGAGCTCTTTCAGTCACACTGAGGTGGAGGTGCTGAAAGCCACCTCATTTCACTGGGATTGCATGGAATCTTAGGACAACCACTTCCATCCCCACAGCACAGAAACATGCAAAATGGCATACTCTGCCTGTTTCAGAAGTCATTTCTCTTCCCTAATGATGTATATTTTGTGTCTTCCTCTAAGGGTGACCAAGATGACAGATCTTTCAAGCAGTACAGAACATCAAGCCCGAGCTCTGCTGGCTCACTGGGCTATGGTCGCTACACCCCAACCTCCCATTCTCCTCAGCATTACAGCAGACCAGGTAATCAAAAAGCAGCCTTACTTATTCTCTAGATTTTTCCATGACTTGGTTTTATGATGCAAGTAGAATAAACTCCAGGGGACAGGAGTTTAAAGTGGAATAGCAGTTCATTGCAGTGATTTATTTACTGTAATTAGAGAATCCCATGGGAAGAAAGGGAAGAAAGGAAACAAGTGCTTCAGGAACATGCATTGAAACAAAGAAAAATAGGCATTTAAAAAAATTTGATTTTATGTAGATACAAGATAGAATAGTTTAAACACTTAATCCTGGTCCCATCTTGCCTGAAGGTACATATTCAATCCACAGCTCTTTCAAGGTGTGGCACAGTAGCAATGAATGCACACAAGACGATGATTGAGTGATTTCGTATCCTTTCTTGTATCACAGGGTCATGGTTCATGTCTCCTCTCCACAGGGCAAGAGCTGGAGGAGTGATTAGTGATTCTAGTGGCTGGAGATTGAAGGCCAAGTTGATTTAGTCGAGAAGTTTACAGCAGTGTTTATTGCAGCTTTGGGCTGTAGTAGCAGCTGTGCTGGTGCTCTTGTCAGAGAGGAGGGATCACCTCTTTCTGACCTTTGCATTGGAATGCCTTACAAAAGCCCATTAATATTTGGGATTTGCACAGAGTTTTATCCTTGGAAATAATCAATAAAATTGCTCAAAATTAATTCTGTTTTTTTCTCAACTCCATCCTTCTGGTGGAGAACACAGATCATTTATATTATTTTCTTGGTGTCTTTTAATTAACGTTGGGGATACATTATAATTATAAACTAGTTCAGAAAATTGTGGGTTCTTAATCTTTCCAGGGAAATGAAGATTTTATAGGTAACAGAAATGGTTTTTGCAGGAATTGAATATTTTTACATAGTAAAATCTTTGACAAAGTGGAAATGAGTTTGAGTATAAAAAGATCTATTAGAGAGAGGAAAGATGGTTTCTCCTGAAGGTCTGTCATGCCTAAACTTAGCAACACACCGTTAAAGCAATAAGGAAAGACAAAAGGATTTCCAAATGAATTCTAATGTTTTACAGCTTCATTGAAACTTTAGAAGATAATCATCATAATCACCATTTTTAATAATTGCCATTAGTCCTCCAAAGTATGTTTTCAGGACATTATTACAGCAAAGCAAACAAAGATGATGTTTGACAATGGTTTACAAGGTACTTAATAATATGTCTAACTTTCAGAGCTCAGATAACTTCAGGATGTTTCTTCAAATACTTAAATTAGCTGTGCACTGGAGTGCCCTGGTGCATTGTGAACTAAATCCTACCGGTGTGCACTGCTGGCAGTGAGAACTGGACCCACTTGTGGCACAGTTCTCAGCAGAGACAAGGCTCTCCCCATTTCATTTCATGAGATCCATTTTGAGCATTTATCATTCCCTCTTGCAGCTTTTGAATATGCAGGTTTTCCCCTGAGTGCAGCCATGCTTTTTGTGGTGCCTTTTCTGGAATATTTTCTGATGCGTTACAATTAAAGCATTTTATGGGATACTCTTTCTGTCTGCGGAAAGCCCCTGTCCCTTGGCCAACCCTGTAGTGTGGCCACTGTCATGTTCTTAGCAATAATCAGCAAAAGATGAAGTCTTAAAGATAGACTATGTTTTCTAAGCATCAGGAGGAAAATGTTCCGGAAAAAAAAAAGGACGGCATTGTAATTTGTGGCTTTCAGTAAGTGAACTAAATAGTTTATTTTCACTTACTCTCTGTTGCCCCCAGCTGGTACTCAGAGTCTTGGTACCAGTAGCTGCATCTCCCTGCCCCAACACCCAAGCCCTACATCTACATTCAGACATCATTACATCCCTTTCTTCAAAGGTAAGGTCCAGGAATGCAAAACCGTGCTGTGATACTGTAGATTTATTCAGCTGTGTTTCACTTTTATGTGTGTGCAAGCATGGCTTCCACTTGGATAAAATTTGTCTTAATTTTGTGCAAGTGCTTTCTTGATGTACTGTGTAAGTTTTACGAACTGAGTGGGTATGGGTTGTTTTATTTTTGCTTTTTCCAGTGAGTGTTAAGTGTCTTTCAGAGGGGTGGAGGGAAGGAATTAGCTTTTATAATGAAATTGAGGGAGGGAATTACTTTAAAGTCTGTTTGTTCTAAAATATCTTTACCCTATTGTGGTGATGATAATTAATATAATAAGCTTATACATTGGATACAACATAGGGTGATCAGTTATCTAACCTTCCAACTTTTAGATATTCTTCCTATTATTTTTAGCATTGCCAAAAGTTATGGCAGCTGGTTAAATCAATACAGCTGCACTGATTATCAATTAATCTGTGCCATATATTATAAGACAAGAGTAACTGAATCAATTCTCCTTCCCATTAATTTTTTTGCAGTGGATATTAACTTTTAACAGCTTCCATGTTGAGGATGTGGGACAGTACTGAGGAATGCCAAGAAACTTTGAGGCAAAGCTATTTTTTTTTTGCTTGTTAGCTAAATGTCAGAAAGAGAAGACATTCAGCTACCACATCTTCCCCTGCTTCTATCTTCTCTAGTAGCAGTATCAGCTGTAAGGAGACATGAATGGCAAACATTTTCAATGCCTGTTCCTTGACTCTCATGATTTAATAAAGTAAAATTGTTGTTCTTGCTGCTGTAACCATTACAGAAAAGAAAGTGACCCTCTGCAGGAGATAGACTTGCACACTCAAGTAAATAGCAGGCACTCATTTCCTTTGGAATAATAAGTAATGCATCTTCACTGGGCCCTAATGCATCCAGAAACAGTTCTGCCCAAAGTCAGCTGAATTTCACCGGTATGAACAGGAACAGAATCAGGCTCAAGGCTTCCAAATATGATCCCTGAGGGAAAATTTTGGAGGAAAAAGCTGATGAGATTAAACTGATTATTACCATTTCAGAGTCAACCTGCAAATCTCCTTTCCACAACAAGAAGCAGTCAACCTCCCATGCATTTTTTGGAAGGCTGGCAGACACCCTGATATTCTCTGAGGCACTGCTTTTTTAATCTGTCCTCTAAATTGGATGGTATTATACAACCTGATGTACTGAGTAAGAAAAACTTCTTTGCTGTGCTGCAGTGCACAATTTCACTGAATGGAAAGCTCTTCCTCGAAGTCCTGCTGGCAGTTACTTGGCAGCACTCCTGTTAAAATGAGTTTTTGTTCAGTGCTACCTGCTGTTGCTCAGAGCAGCAGCAATTATTAAGTGCTGCTGTTTGGATGAAGAAATCCTCAAGTTGCTAGTTCCTTGTACCCAGATAACTGTTCGTAATGTGATCAAAATTTTAATATTTTGCAATTCTGAAGCACTTTTTGTCAAGGAGCTAAAATATTTTTTAAGTGGTACCTTAAAGTGCTTCACAGTGCTCTTGTGAGGCTAAAAAGGTGAACCTGTTTATAATTTTCCTAAATAGGTAATCCTGAGCCTTGCTGAGGTTGTATAGATTATCCACTGGTTTACACTGAGTTAATATGTCAGTCCAAAAGGAGTCAGAAGATTTACCCTATCCTTTTCAAGATCTCTGAATTCTGAGTTCCAGTCTGTGTTTTTTTTTTCACAGAGGAGCCTTTTGATGGTGTGGATGTGCTCTTTTTTTTTCTCTTTGAAGTGGTTAGTGTGGAAAGAAGAGGATTGTAGCAATAGTTGCTTTGTATCCAGACCAAATTTAATGTTGCCACTTCAGTTTTAAGAAAGTGAAATCATACTTGTTTAAAAAAATATTATTAAATCCAAAAGTAATACACTGCTTCATAGTAGTAGAAGTAATCTTTGTAGAACCAGCACTCCACATTTGTCATAAAAGATATTTCTTTAAGCTTCCAGGAGACAGATATGTTATTACCCTAGGGAAATTAAGACAAGCAAAATCTTCTTTTTGATTTCACTGAGTTTGCATCATATTTTTCCTGAGAATGACATGGTTCATAATTTTTTTCCAGCGAAAAATATGATTATGGAGTTCCTGTTCTTCCGTCAGTGTACTGTAGCCTGGCTCCCATGCAGTATAATAGGATGATCTGTTCTTCATCATGAAGAAAAGTGGTTTGGTTGTGCTCTTTTAAGGGTTTTTGTCTTCAAAATAAGTCCAGCTGCACTTCAAGAAAGCTTGGCAGTTCATGCCCTTGCAAGTCATAGGGTGTGATATTCCAAGCACCTGTGGTTAGTGTGGCTCTTCCTCTTGAGGTAATGGAGTCAGTGGGTGTGCTGAGCCCTGCTGAAAATATGCTTACTTAAAACATGGTGGACATTATCTTGCCTTTCTAGTGCAGGAGCACAGCTTCCAAAGCCCATTTATTTGGCTTTGAAAACTTGAAAAGAATTAGTCATCAAACTTCAAAAAGCTTTGTCTATCTTAATGCAGCGTGGGCAGAGATATAAAAGGATCCGGTTTTGTGAGTAGGTTTGGACATCTCCCTCATTAGGCCAGAGGCATTTGTTTGTTGTTCAGTCCTGAACTTAGACAGCTCTTACTGTAACTCGTTATCAAATTTCCCATCCTCCCAGATAAGATAAAAGCTGACTAGGAAGGAAGTATAAGCAATATTATACTTTTCCTGACAGTCCCTTGAAAAGGGAGCATAGTCAAAGCCCTGGTCAGTTGGCTCCACACACACAGACTTAAATGTGCAACCTGCCCTGTCAGCAGCCAGAGGACACAAGGAGGTTTTTGTGCTCAACACTCAAATTCAAAGTAAACCTTTCCAGATTCTTTTCAAGTTAAACAAAATTCAGGGAAGAGTTCAGGGTTCTGGTTTTTTACTCTTCACTGACCAGCAAAGCAGATCACAGCCTGTGGATGCTTGTGGCAGAAGACAAACCCAAAAATTTGAAAAATTACTCTCTCTGGTCTTTTCTCTGAGACCTTATTTGAGGTTCTTTATCAGTGTACACCAGGCAAACCTTGAAAGAGATACTTTATTGGCAAAGTCTCATTTTAGAGATTCAAATTTAGCCTAGGTTAAGCATTTATCTGTAGTTCCTACACAGTAACTTTCTACATGGGTCTTGAGTTTACTTTATTATTAAACACTTTTTTTGTGTGCAAAATGTGAGATACAACTACTGATGCTTGTCCAAATCAGTGGCAGAATTAAAGTTTAAATGTGAATCAGCTTGTATGAGTGGGGTGCAAGAAGAACCTTTTCCATCATTTCATCATTAATTCTTCACCTTCGAGCAAGTTGGAGATGATGGCTTTGTAAACTGCTCCACATAGATAATCACTTGGATTGAGCAACTTGTAGATTTTTTGTCCCCTGGTACTTGTTCTTGTATCCTGTTCTCTTGCAAGTTTATTCCTCTTAATTAATGCTTCCTCCTGATTCCTTGCTGACACTCTACCCTATTCCTGAAGAATGACTTTGTGTGTGGGTGTGATACCAGCACCTTGGGTCACTGATCAAAGAAGTGATTATTCCTGCAGGTCATATATGAATATACATTTTAATAATATGCTGATTTTTAAGTAAATGAGGAATTAATTCCTTGAGAACTTTCATTTTCTGTTTAAATTAGAAAATTCCAGTAACAACATCTCATTTCAATGAATGACATTACAAGATTTTTAAGAATTTTGGAGTTGGAAGGGACCTTACTTTAATAAATATCTACCAGTGACATTGAGGCTTATTCCATTTAGTAGGGATGGCCAGGAATCTGGGCAGCAAGCAGCAAAGAAAGAGCAAATTCATAAATGTGCAGTGAAAACTTGTCACCCCTTTTTTTCTTCCAAGAGCAAAATCAAGAAACTGAGTAACTGTCAGGTTTCTTGTCCGAGGAATACTTGACTGCAAGTAGGTGGTGACGCACCAGATTCTCAGTAGTTCCGTAATTCTTCCCTTGCATTTTGGAAGGACCATGGGCATGTGTAGTTGTGATTCCAATTTCTCAACTTCTCAGATTACACTTTTTCAACAAGAAATCACTGTTAGTGAGTACACAGTGGCCACAGCTGAATGGTTTTTGAGTTTTAATAAAATAACAGATGCAAAATTTAGAATGGATTGGTCAGTGTATTGTCATGAGATACACAGCACGCTCTTCTGACCTTGTCTGTCCTGTTTCTGCTCCTGCTGAACTCAGTGGCACTACCCTTTGACCTCGGTGGTGCATGTCAAGGCTGGCAATCCGATGCCAATGCATCCACTGCTCATCAGCAGGGCACAGATCACCTCCATGGGCATGGCCTGGACAGTTCTGGTAATCCAGTAGCTCTGTGGTTATAAAACGTCCCCTCCATGAAGGTAGAACTCAGTTACAGATCCAGTACCCTGAGCCGCTGCATTTTCTTTACCCCCAACATAACTTGCTATAATTTCATTGTTACTAGCCATTAAATCTGTGCTTCGTCCACACTAAAACAGTAATGGCGAATTAACAGTCATTTTAT
The DNA here is from genome assembly GCF_009829145.1 of Chiroxiphia lanceolata. Classification (NCBI taxonomy): domain Eukaryota; kingdom Metazoa; phylum Chordata; class Aves; order Passeriformes; family Pipridae; genus Chiroxiphia; species Chiroxiphia lanceolata. The sequence goes on from NC_045640.1 coordinate 11,786,263, forward strand.
GTAAGAATAAATGTCATGTTTGCTTCCAGTTGCTTAACAGTGCTGTAAATTAAAAGGATTTTACAAGTCCCAAAAAAGTAGAGCTTTACTTTTTTGTTTGCCAACCAGCACTATAATGCCATAGAGTGTGCTTCAGGGAAATAAGAGGAAATGAATGGCACCTAATGAGCATTTGACAAAACGTAGAAAAATCAATATGGGACAATCTTATGCATATCTTGAAACTTGGTGAAGCGACTATGGCATTATAGATCCATGACTTGATAATCCAACCTTGTTTGCATAAAAATAGTGTGGCATGTTACCTGTGGAAAAAGTTTACAATTAAGAGCCGAATTTCAACATCTCTTTTTGTCACTGATACCTGCAGGATTATTTGACTTAACCATAACATTTGTATTTTGATCTAGTCCTGCTTTGAGATAATTTAAACACTACTGAATGATTTCATTACTGGTTTCAGGGGCAGGCTATGAGCCATAGCACTAAACTTTTAAAACACTTGCTCAATAGATTATTCAGTTAAGGCTGTGCAAAAACACATTACAGGATTGTGGATGTTCTTATCCTTTGATTCTCTTTATGAAAGTGTCATTAAAAGAGAAGCTTTCATTTCAAAGTAGGGCAGTTTAATCTGATATTATCTATCTATCAGATACTAGTTTTTGATGAGTCGTTTGGCGTCTGAGCCAGTTTACTGTGCTGAAAAATAACGGGTTTTAAAAAAACATGGATTTAAAACTGTTGGATTAACAAGTCATTTTGAACAAGCTTTTATGCTTGAAGTACTCTACTTTGCTTTCCATTTTTTCTTTTATCTGCTTTCTTTGCTCTTCCCCTTGGAGGCAGTGAAAGTGGTCGGAGCACTCCAAGCTTATCCATGTACTCTGAGAGCAAATCTTCACCTTCTGTCTATCAGCAGGCTCCTAGGCATTTCCATATTCCAGGTAGGCATTAACTGCTTAGCTTTTGATCTTCAATTGCTGGCACCTGTTTATTCTCTTCTGAATGTAATTTTCTTTTGGCATCGATTTGTGAATTTCAAAGTCGAAGAGAAGAAAATGACTGACAAGTAAATATCTGTTACCTGTTAAACTTCCTCTCAGAAATAAAGGAGTTAGGGAGCTGTGTGCTCATGTACCTATATTTTTTTTAAAAAATTGCTGTACAGGAGGCACACAGTGACAAATGTTGCTAAGACTATAGAGTTACAGCAGTGCTGGGTTAATGGTTGGACTTGATCTCAAAGGTCTTTTTCAGCCTTAATGATTCTAAGAATCTATGATTTATAGTGCATAAGTCTGTTGAATGTGTGTGCATGAGGAACAACTGAAGGGGTTTTTGTTTTGTTGGGTTTTTTTCCTCCTTATCCATCTGTTCTCTGAATTTAAAAGTCATATTGACATAAACTTTGAAAGTAGCTGGAAGACTTCAGAACTGCAGGAAGCTCACTGTGGCTGGCTTTGCGTATGTACTGTAGTGTTTCCAAGTTTACATTCAGTTAACAAGAATTAAATTTATATCCACACTGTTTAGTTTTTTGACTGCTAAGAACATCTACCTGTTCAGTGGTGTAATTTGTTTATTCATTTTCTGCTTCTGGGGTTAATGTTTCTATAAAAAGACCACAATTAGGAATTGTATCTACTCAGGTCCATAGTACTGAGTAAATCTGATATCTGTACAACATGATATGGGAACCCTGGGCTGTGGCTCTGGGGGCTTTCAGAAAATTCCTGGAAGGCCAAGTTAGCTATACAATTCCAAATATAGAAAAATTATAGGATTTCCTATAAGAATATTGGGTATCACCAGTGTAATCATTTATATCTGAACATGTACATTTTGTTTGTAATTAATGGAGAAAGTCCTTTTTCAAGTGTGACTGTTACAGTAGTCTGTTGTATCTCTGTAGGAATTTAAAGTAGTGACAAATATAGCCAGTTTCTCTTTGCTGTCTGTGAAGTATACCTATCACCAAATGGATGCCATTCAAGGTGTCTTAAAGCATTCTGAGGGACTTAGGGGGGATTATGTTGCATAGGTAGGTATACTCAATTTTTTCAATACATAAAGATGATGGATAAAGCTCCATTTTTTTTTTGCAATAACCAGTGAATGACAAACCACTGAATGAATGCATAGTGTTTGCTGAAGTTTTTTGCATTGTTAGTGTTGTTGACAGGAGACAAGAGCGGCGTGGTCTGAACTGCTTGCTTACTCTTTCATTCTTTCCTTTCTCTTTCCTCTTCCTCAGACACTGGCGTAAAAGATAACATCTATAGGAAACCTCCTATCTACAAACAGCATGGTACAGTCTGCTTTTCTCTGTTGCAGTTTTATCTACTTGTCTATGAAAAAAAATGCATATTGACTCCCAAATTTGTTTGCTGTAGTCTTTGCATTTCATTGCGTCCCTATAATCTCAAACAGAAAAGGAGAAAAAGTAACATGAAAATTAAATAAATATTGTTTTGTATAACATGCAGTCCGAGGATATAGTAAGTTCTCCAAAACTGGGATGATGGTATTTTGATTTATCTTGATAATTCAGAATTGATACTAACTTTAATGCAGTTTTCTTATTCATGGAATGATAGGAAACGTGAATGTTGAAGATTGCTCTTCTGTTTTCAAACCGTGCCTTGCTATATCTAGTTTTTGTAAATCTAACTTCTAAATTGCTGGAGAAAAAAAGTGTTCATTGACAGGTGGTGTTCATTGATAAGTGGCATAGATGAAATATCTACTTTTCATCTGTAAGTTCTTCAAGCTGTAAAATACCACTAACAATAAAAGATATCAAATAACAATAGATATCAGTAAGGTAATAGATAATAATTAAATGGATAATAATAAAATATACTAATAACAAAAAAAAAAGAACAAATGTAGTCACACCATGGCAGTTAGGAACAAATTCAGTAGCTGGTAACATCAACGAGATGTGATTGGAAAACCTTTGGTTGTCCCAGCAATGACATTCTAAACAACAGAAAGAAATATGTGATCTTTTTATGCCACTGAGAATCTGAATTAAGACCTTAGTAAATACGAAAAATAAAAATATAAATTCTGCTTTCTTCTATTATTATTTTTGCAGTATATTTCACTTATTAACATCAGTGCAATTTCCATGTTAGTGTGAGTGCCGACTGTGTTCTCAGTGATGTTTGACAATGGTCTTGGTTCACAATACATGACTAGTTATAGGGAATTCATTTTTCTAAACCAAATTCCACTATTAATTTTTGAAAACAAATACATGAGGTTTCTGATTAAAAGAGTCATGACTTGGGTACTCCTGTACTCATGAGCAAAGGACAAAAATAGAAATATAATATGTGATATGTCTGCCCCACACCAAAAACTATTTTCATCGTGACTGTACCCCCACCTTGGCAATGAATGAGAGAATAAAATAAACATGAGGGATATTCAACACACTGTGAGCTAAGGCACTTCGCGGATGAAAGCATGTGCCTTCAGGGATACAGGTGGGAGAATGAGGTTATGGCACTCTTCCTGGCGAGGGAAGTTCCAGGCAGTGTGAGCAGAGTCTTTGTTGGAGCAGCTCCTCCTGTCCTATTGCCTTTTGCAGCACAGAGGTGACTTCCTGTGCTATACCTAGGAGTGAGAAGGCTCTTTGTATCTCTACACCCATACTTTGGCTTCAGCTGATAAATTTCATTGAGTGAAAGGTTCAGGAGCTGCAGATACTTTAAGGCTGTCAGCCTTTATGGCCAGAACAAGGAAAATACATTTTACATGTTTTTCTTCTGTGGTTACAGGGGGCTTTAACTGTTTTTGAATTACCCAATCAACATAGTTTTTAAAAAGACACTTTTATATAGTTATCATTTTTGTACTGTCTTTCTTGGGAAATTACAATTATTTCTGTTTGGTTGAAGTTCTAGTTTGGATCTGATACAGCAATATGAGAAAGAGAATGGTCACCTGATGCTTCCCAGCTGAGTGAGTCAGCCTGTGCAGGTTCACTGTAACTGGTGCTTCATGATAAAGTAACTGCACATTCGGATCATCCAGATTTAGATAATCTCTGTGGGTTTTCTGTGGATGGTTTTGAGCAAAGCCAGACTTGCTGACATTTCAGTGCACTTTAGGTGTTGGTCTTTGATAGACATTTTCTGCTCCAAATATCCTAATCTTGAACAAACCAATGTTACCTTTCAGGTAAGAAGATACTATCTATCTGGTTTAGTGCCTGATTTAATCCAATCAGCCAACCTTATAGTCTGCCCAAGCTCTCTAATTCCTTCTTGGTTTTAGATATACAAATACTGACAACAGAAAAAGTTGAATATTGTAGTGGTGTTTGGAAAGATCATGAGCAAATGCAAAATAACAATCATCTGTTGCAAATCAGCATAGCTTCACTCATCTACAGAAGCTGATGATAAGACTCTAATGTCCTGTATCCTGACTGTGTCATTTAATTTTATAGATACTTTTGGTTTGCAAAGAGGATTCTAAGCAACGGCTTTTTTTTTTTTTTGCCAACTGGGCATTTTTACACCAATTTTCTGTCTGTGAAAGTCTGGATTATGTCAGTTTTGCACTGCTGTGTGGAGTTGTCCCCTGTAATCACTGGAGCGAGCGCAGAATTAAATTAGCAAGTCAGCAATCTCAACAGGTTAATAAGAATAAATGTTTTAAACTTTCTTTTCTAGATTATAGATGTTCTGAAGGGTTGTGTTGAAAATACATGCTTTTTTTTTTCTACCAGAGAGCAAAACATAATTTATTCTAACTAAGAAATGAAACAAAATAAAAACCAGGAAACAATAACAAAAAAAAATCAATAAACTTTCCTTCCAATAAAAAGAGTATTAAGTAAAACAAAATTTTTAATAATAGTTATCTTTTGTTCTGGAAGGATTCACAGCTAAAGCGTGAACACAGGATGATTCAGCTCCTCAAGCTAATGGGATGCTGAACAAATACATGCTGAAAAGGAGCCAGAGAACATTCCTTTGTTGAAGAGACCAAGTTTGAACAAACAAGCACAAGAATGTTCTTTAAAACAAAAAGTGCAAGAAGCTCTTCCAAAACATTTGGCTTTAAAAGGTTTCATTTACATCAGCACCCAACAGATTTGCTGTAGCTACAGCTTCTGTGTTTCTGTTATAAACACCCAACTTCAGAATGAAAAAAAGGTGAAAAAATGGGACATGAGAGAGATCAGGCTTAGATCTGGGGTTGGAAAGTGAAGAGTGTAGTAGCCTGCATGGTTGTTGAGGGGTGTGTGTGTGTTCATGTTTTAGAAATATTTAAACATCATTCAGAGTTACAACAAAAGAGTTTTGCAGTCCACAGTTCATGTTGGGTTCATGGCAGAATCAGGCATCCCTTAAAGTGATGAAGGTAATGCTCAGTACTGATGAAATTCAGGGAACTTGAATTTTTCTGCCAGCAATGTGTTGTATGAAGCCCTCTCAGAAACTTGGGAGGGACTGGCCTTCATGAGCCCCACTGATTTTGGTTGTAATCCTCTGCATCTCTTTTAAGTCAGATGCTCTCAAGATCCTGTGGAACCTTTGAAATTTCTGAGTAGCACCTTGAATTAAACTTGTTTTTTTCCTTTGAGACCATCAACATCTTAAAACAAAACAAAAAATTCCAAAAATGCATCAGATTCTCCATATGGATTTCTGATTTAGTGAGAGCAAGATCCATAAGCATAATGTGGAACAACTTGTTGACTGATGATTTAGGGTGTGCTCCCAAAATATCAGCAAAAATGGTTTATATCCTTCTTGCAATAAATAAAGTCCTCATCTGTCATATTTGAGTACTTCTTCAAGTACTCAAGTATTTATTTCTCAGAGAAGCAGCTTACCATCTTGGGAAAATACCCCTGTCAGGATGCTATTAGCTAACTGTGAAAACCTTGGGTTTTTTCAAATCCTCTACAGTTACAGATTTTCACCTCTAACCTATAGATATTTTTCATTTTTAAGTATCACCTCCTCAGCAATAGCAATTAAGCTCTGGATGTGAGCTGTGGGATGGCATCAGAAATTGGAACAGAATAACACTGAAAGGCTTTTGGTGGTGTCCTTTTGTCCGTGTTGTTTAGATGCAGGGCAGATCCTCTGCAAACATACTGGCTGGGGAAATGGAGAGGGCAGAGTTGTTCCCAACTTGCTGGAAGTATTGCAGCACATGTAACGATGCAACTTAATCTCCTCTTCACCTCTGTCTCTAAGAATCTTGTCTGAGGCTTAACTTTTGTATTAATATATTCTTTATATTATTAATAAATATTTTTTTCTGCCTACTTTGCATTGCATGGGGCCATTTTTTCTCAGGTGTTGCAGACAGTCCCCTTGTTGCACTAACTTTTCATGGGCTTGATATTATGCTAGGTTCTTATATTACTCCAATTTTACACCATTAAAACTGTCCCCAAAGCTACATGGAGTGAATAGGGCAAGTAGGACTGAAATTTTGAGAACTTATTTGAAATGATGTGAAATTTGGCACAAAATTTTTCTGTAAGATTCACAGGTGTGGAACAATACTCTGGAACATAAATGACACATTTGATGTTTGCAAACTATCTAATGAGTAGCTTTTAGGTTTTCAATTTTCTTAGCAGGTTGGAAAGTTATAAGAAAATAAATCAGTGGTAAAATATCAGCAATATTTTTTATTAAAACACTCTTTAGGAGGACAATATTGTCAGAAAAGTGGTTGGTCAAGAATTTTGAATTTTAAACACAATCTGTCTTGTAGATTTCATGAGGAGTTAATACCAAGTTTGTTCCTAATGTTCTTTACCATCATTGTCTATCCTCTTTGGAAACTTAGGAGATCCAGGTGTGCTGACCACAAAATATCTGTGTGACCATATGTAGTTTCATTGCCATGATAACACAGAAGAGTGCAAAATGGCTGCACTGTGTGCGCTGATCATATGAATCTGTCCTTAAGTTATGATGTAGAATTATTATTCTCACCAGTCATTCCCCAGAGACAGTTTCTTCCTAAAAAGATAGGTTCAAAATCCAGCAGGAATAGATTCTCTAAATTCATTTGAAGGATGAGTATTACTGTAATAATTTCAAAATTATTTTAAGTGATTCTGTGAAACCATAGCTCTACGCATAATTTTCTGCCCAGCTCTATTTTATTTTAAATTGATTTTTTCCCCCTCTTAAAAATATTTGTAACATAACTGCAGTCAGAACAGAAGACCAAAAAAATGTTATAGTCTATTCTAATTTTTAAAATTAACTTAATCTTCCAGCAGCAAGAAGATCAGAAGGCGAGGATGGAAGCTTGGATCAGGACAGTAAGAAGGTAATGATCAGATAGAACAAGAGGGAGTAGTTTATTGATCTTCCTTGAAGCAACTGTTTTTTAAAACATTTTCATACATAAAAGTGTTCTTTCATGTAACTGAAATAATCATTACTACTTTTAGGACCTTTCCAAGAAGACATAGAAAAGCTTGATCTCTCACCCAAAGGGTTTAGAATGTACATTCTACAGTAAAGAGAAGTAGGGATATTGAGATTAAGAGCAATAAGCTCATGAATTTTCGCTCGGTCTCAATATATAGATTGGTGATTCAGCTAATCCTGTGGACTTTTACTTAGGGTGCATATTAACACAGAAGAAAAATGTTAATAGCAAATTAATTATAAGAAAATGCCATAGTGCATCTTCTACAGTGGGGCACAGTGGGCAGCTTCACGAACACAGAAACTATCCTCAGCCCAGCTGAAAGTTTGAAGCTTTTGGTAGCTGTAGTGTCTAAGTGATTATACAGTCCTTTATAATTTGATAAAGGATGGTACGAGTTGCAATGAGCATAAACATATGAGCAGTTCACAAGACTTCGAGACTGGTGGAGCAGGGAACTGCATTCAGGTGTTAATCCTGTATCTTGTAACTGGCTCTTTACTCTCTCCAGCTGAAGACCAGTTGGCTTATTCTGAAAGGGGATATGGACACCAGAACTAATTCCCCGGATTCAGAAACACGGTCCCTGTCTCTTACTGCCGGAACCGACAGAGATTCCCGTGAGTGCTGCAACCCCGGCCTGCTGGCAAAGCTGAGTAGGGCTTCCTTCCTGTGGCAAAGGAAGGTGGCCCTGCTGCAGGGCCACATAGCTCTAGCTGGCTTTGTGCTTCATCTCTCAGTCATAATTACACCTATTTGTCTGTTTGTTCTGCCATGGCTTGTAAGCGCTCAGTGCCTTCAAACTTCGATAGCAAAACTATAGTTTCATGTAAGTGAAAGAAGCAGCATTGCCTGTATAAATGAACTGTTGTCTTTGGAGAGCAGAGGTTCCTTACCACAAAAACCTGCCCCTCTTAAAAGTGCCTATTTATTATATGCTATTTATTTTCAATAGAAAGGATGGCAGTATCAGGCAAATTTTTCACTGGTGCTAAATACTTCTTGACAGAAACTATATATTTTGAATACTGGTAAAGCTACTTCTTCTGTATTATGATAAGCACAAAGAATACTTTTCTCTAAGTGTTAACTTAGCATATGCTCACATTTACAACCTTATAAGGTCATAGAAATCTTCCAGGTGGAAAATGGAGTAATTTTGTAGCTAGATTCAGGTCTGGAGACCATATGCCCATGCTAGCTGTCAATACCACAAGCATGTTCTACACGTTTCTTACTCCACATTTCAGCAAGTCAGGAGCATCAGAATTGGGTCTGATTTTTACTTCTAGATTACACGAATGACAAAAAATAGGTTAAATGAATTTTAACAGATAACTAGGCCATTCCCCTCCGTGCCTCCTCCACTTTACACCACACAGCAGTAGCAGGTCATCTGGGGTAAACAAGTTGGGGAAGCAGTTTTCCAAAAGAATGCATCCAATGCAAGGCATGTCTGGCAGCGAGGCTAGGATGTCAGTCTTGTGGGCATTTTGGTAATGTGATAGTTGGCTCCATCAACTTATATTAAGGAAATTATGGCTTAGCTATGCAAGAAAGAGGGAAAACAGATGCTGTCATAAAGCTGTAACAAGATAAAGAAGAAAAGTTCTTTCAGATCATCAGTCTCACTGGTCTAACTTGAAGGGATTTGATAACTCAATCCTCACCAGAGATCTCATACATGTGCACAAGGTGTATTCCCCCTGGGCAGGGGAAACCAAGTCTGACCACCTCACACACCTAACATCTCTAAGTCATTGCCCATTAATGAACACCTAAACCTTTCATTGTAATACACATGCTGGGTGTGTTTGGAAGCTTTCTGGAGTTGATCTGAATCTTTTCTACACATGTATTGAGAGAATAGTCCTCGAGCACAAAAGGGGGAGGTGTGTAGCACACCAAGAACTGTGTTATACAGGTACAACATATCGTGTTGATTTTTTCCCTGGGAATATTGCTATACCTGTCACTCTTCTATACCTGCATTTCTTTTATGATTTTTAATTCTCTTGGGAATGTGGAGCTATTAAAACTAAAAGTGTAAAAGATAGTTTATACCTCTGTGTCAGGGTCAATATCACCTTTGTGCCAATGCAATATAGGTTCTGTAGTTCATTTTCCATTGCGTTTTATCATCATTTCTCGGTCCCTCATGAAAGTTGGCCCCATTACCCAATTAGCAGCTACACAGAAATGACATTGAGGAAGTTTTCTTTTCCTGATATTTGCACTTTTTTTCCCCTTTCTTTATGATTTTATTCACTAAACTGACTATTTTAATACCCACATACATCCTAAGTAGTTCCTTCTCTATTGAGTGTTTCCCTATTTAGTTCTGAATATTTATAGCCTGTCACATGCCCCATTGGCCACAGAAGAGTAGCTTCCCTATCTCTTGCCGTTATGGTTGAGAACTCTGACTTCCAGCCCCATCTTTGTGGCATAGTCAGTGACTATCAGAGAAAATAAACCTTTTGGGTATAGGTTTGGTGCCAAGTGATTACATGCAGGGTAGGGGGAATTAGCAGGCATCAGACTGCGAACTGCTGGTGATGTGTCCAAATATACTGAGAAAACAGCCCTGCATTTGTCTGTCTAGCCTCTGAGCAAACCAGGGAAGGATTATTCTGCTCTAGAAGGTATTTTGCCACATTACAGGATTTATATGCCCAGAAAAACACACCTAACAAGAATGCACATCAGTGAGAGGCCTGTGCAACTGGCAGGCAAGAGTGGAGCTTGCATCTCCTTGCTTCCACCTGTGTGAATGGGTATTTGTTACTGTATATGTAAATGTTTGATGGTTAATCAAGTACCATAATTCATGATTTTAAGTGTCATATATTTAGGAAAGAAGATATATAGCAAAGTGTGTAGCCCTTGCTGTTCACGTGTCCCTGATGTGCTGAGAGACAACCTCAGAATACCCAGATTGGAGCGAATGTCATACAGGAAAAAGCAGGAACCATATTCCTGCAGAGGGTAGTTGATGTTCAGAACTTGCCTAATTAGAAAGATTGCTTTGTCTTGGCTAGTTACTCCAAAAAATTCGCTGTCCCAGTATATCTGCAGCGGGCTGTGACGGGGGGGGGGGGGGAAGAAAAACCAAAAAAAGGCAAAATAAAAAGCGTCTAAGGTGGTGACTAAGTCCGTGGGAAACAGAAGCCGGTGAAATACAATCCCCTCTGGAGTCAGCGGGTTTCACTAGTGTGTTTTGGGCCATTTCGGCTCAGTTCTCCCGTTGGGTTTTCCCAGGCGGCCACACGGTGTCGCCTGTGCCCGCGGATGCGGCTCAGCCGGGGAGGCGGCTCCTCACTTGGGCTGTGTCTGGTTTCAAGCTGGTCTTTACCTTAGCGCATTTTTCCTTGGTAACTGAGTAATATTATTTGGAGATAGTACAAAACTCTCTCGCCTACATCTCTACATCTCTCTCTACGTCTTCGCTGTAGCCAAGAAATTGAACTCCACGCTGATGTTCAACACTGGCAGTTTTTTCCAGGCAGGAGCAGAGATGATAGTTTTGTTGCAGATACAGTCATTCTGTGTCACAAGTGTTATACTTTTTGCCTTCTGGTGTCACTGCCATTCAGATAACAGGCAGTTATAAGTTTCTCATTTCATTATCTTTTTCCCTCTCTTAAATATAAAAAACTCAATGGTAAGAGATATTGGACTTGCAATTTAATGTGATCTTATTGTTCCATCTTTAAGTACATTAAGTGCTTTGAATTTTGGTTTTATCATGACTGTGATTCACTGGCATACCCTTATTCCATTAGCTTTCCATCCTTGCTCAGTACTCCACCTTGTATTTTGTGGATGAAATACTCCTTCAGTGCTGTAGCCCTTAACTAGGTTACCTTTCCCCTGTGCTGAGTACTGACATAGCACAACTCCCAGTGATCTCACTTCTTCTTTCCTTGTTTCTTTTTTATTTGGATAGCTGGAGAAACTTTTGCTATTTATTTTAATATCATTTTCAGTGTTTGACTTAGCTTGACTTCTGGCAGTCTTCACTTTATCTCAGCACATTATGAGCTCCTTGCTGATCCACCTTTTGTTTTTTTCTTTCTGTATGCTTATTCCTGATAATCTCCTTAGGGTTTTTATTAATCCAGTGGTGTCTAGATTCCCTTCCTACATTCCTTTTTGCACACAGACAGCTAAAACTTTTGACAGAAAGAAGAGCTGTACATTCAGTTCTTTGAACTAACTGACTTCTGTAACACTTTGCATCAGTTTAACATAGTTTCCTGTACTGGAATCAAGAATGTTTATTACACACGTTTGTTCATCTACTGTTTAACTTTTAAACTTTCTTATTAGGGTCTTATCATTAGAAGTAAAGGCTCTTCAGTTGTCTCAGAGTGACCACACACAGTTTCATCACTATATTACATCATTTATCCATGGTACACCATTTGCCAATTTTCTCCATCTAAAAATGTTCTTTCACTTGAGTGTTTATACTGTTGCTGATTTACTTTACCCGTAACTATATCTTCATTTTTGCTTTTTTCCAAGAAGTTTTACAGAAAGCAAAAGAAATTTTATGTTTGTTAAGGTTTTTTTTAAGTGGTAGGGTACCAACCCTTCTTTTTTAAGAAACAGAACCAAAAACCAGACTACATACAGCATGATCAGAAGTGATGTAAATCTAAAATGATGATACCTTTAATCCCAGTTTCAAGTCATGATTTAACACTAAGTTGGAGGACAGAGATTTCACAAGCTCTCAAATCACAAGCTTTGCATCACACAGCTGCATAAAGCTTCCATAACATGAGCCCCACAATTCTCTTCATGTCATGCCCTGGTGTGCTGTTATTTCTAGACATTGTTACACATGTTCATGTACATGAAATATGGAGAAAAGATGAGCATAGCTCAGTTATATTTCATCTCATTGATAGAATGTACTTACTGATCTTGTAATTGCTGTTTCTGGATATTTTCTTGGATTCTGTGTTATAATAGGCTGTAAAGGATTTGCAAAAAAATATAGCTATATCTTTTGTCTTTTACAGGATTTCCATATTCTAAATCTGCTTCTCTACCTGGCTATGGAAAGAATGGCTTACATCAGGTAGGTATACATTTAAATACCTTCTCCAGGAAATAATGTCTCATAAAGAGACAACTTAGTAACTAGTTGAAAATCTGCACAGTAATAACACTTCAAAGGTGTTTTGGCTGCCAGCCCTGTCTGACAGATTCATACCCTGTGTGAGTTAGAGTTTGTCTCTCTGTAAGAATAAGGCTGACTGAGGCGTCTCCTTTTAATTGTGTGCATCATGAGCATTAAGAACCTTGAGTCTCCTCCCAAAACAAACAAAGGTCTAAAATGTACAGGTTGCACATATTAATAGATCACAGTATAGCCTGAATTAATGATAGAGATGGTTAGGCCCGTAATTAGGCAAGTAATGATCTTAGAGCAAAGCTGCTCCAGCCTGCGTCCATTGTATTTCTTGAACCATGTTCTGCTTTTTTCCGGTATGCACACACACAAGTGTGTGTGTATGTATGTGTATATATACACACAGTCATTGTACTTTTAAGGCAGGGAGGAAACTACAGACAGAATGACAAGCAGCAATCTAGAAGGAAAAATGCCTAACCAAATTATGATCAGATCAAACTAGGCGTTTTTTTTCCTAACCCTTTTTTTGCAACTTTTATTAGTCTTTAGAAAAAAGACATCTTTGACACTGTGGCTTGTCTTTCTCTCTGGAGCCTAGCATTATGGGTTGTCAGTTCATGGCTTATATTTTTAGGTGAAAAATCATTATGCTTTATAGTGATAAGCTGTCAATACATAGATGCATGTGCACTTACATTTTGAAGATTGATTTATATCCAAATTACATGGACAGGACCTCATTCAAATTCACTTCTTTCTCAAAAGGAAGATGTGAAACCTGCAAAAGCACATAAGCAGGATTAAACTTCCCCAGTAATAAGAGTCAAACTGAGAGTCACTGGTAGGAGCTACAAGAGAGCAACTATCAAGGAGTACCTAAATGGATTTTTCAGTAGTTACTGAAAGTTCCATCCTTTTGAGTTAATATTACAGGACTAGTTATGCATGTGTTGCTTTGATACCTGGTTGCCTCAGTTTGTCTCTGAAGCAATGAGTGGCACTGACATTTGATTGAATAAGATTTAGGAATTTGAAAGGGTCTGTATAAACCCATTCCCATCTATGAGTCAAGAGTTTTTCCCGACTTTTCAGAATAAGTTTTGCCCGTAACCTGAAATGATCAAGGCACTGAAGTGCCCAGCCACTTATGCCCAGGCACTGTGCTGGTGAGGCAGCAAAGCCATCCCAAGGCTTCCCACAGATGAAGCCAAAGCAAATTCAGGAAGCCATGCAATGTGATGGGAAAGCAGCAGATGGCAGCATCTGTCCCCCCTAAAGGATCTCAAACCTGTAGAAAAGTTGAAAAGGTTGCTCATGGTCAAATCCTTGAGGCCAAAATTCCTCTTAAAATAGATGTCCCCTGTTTGGATTGTAGGTTCATACCAGCTTTTGTGGTTTGTTATGTTTAATCAGCCATCCCAGTGCTGCATAACAGAACAAACCAAAAGCAAACAATAAGGAGGCTTGCAGGTTATTGTGAGCATAGCTGTGCACACTGTTGATACCCTAACAGGCAAAAATGAGACTTGGGGGAAAAAAAAGTCATATAATAATGCTTTTCTGATTTCCTGTACTGTTTTTCCTAATAGCATTTGCCAGCAAAGGAAAAAGGTAGCACATATACACAGTTCTCCCTGGCCTTAGTGGCATCAGCGGTGTGAAGCAGAAAGCAGGAGAAAAGTTTCAGTGCAGCATAAGTGAGTTGTGATGATGTCAGTAAGATGTCTGCATCACAGGGAAGGGCATGTGACAGTTTCAGTCTTACCTTGCTTGCTTGAACAATTAGTTAGAGTGAGACTTATTTCTCTTTGTCTCACTCAAGGATCTGTATTTCGGTTGCGTAGTACCAGCTGGTTTTCTTTTTTTTTTCTCTCAACAACGTGCAGAGTGGTTTTGTGGTGTATTTTGATGCTACATTACTTCTTTCTTTCTCTGTCAGCCTGAAAACATGGGCCAATATGAAACGGACCAGGAGGCAAGCTGGGGGATGAAAGGTACATTGCAATATCATTTCCACTCCGCTTTGTGTTTTCTTCTTTTGAGAATGTTTGTTAACATATTACTATAAAGGTTACTATTCTGAGGTCATCCTGTAGTTCTCATAATAAGGCCTAAAGAGAGACACAGCTCAGTGTCATATTTGTCACAGAGAATCTTCTGTTTACCAAGCCTAACATAAAGGCCTGATGGAAGTCCTGCAAGTCAGAAGGTGATGCAACCAGGCTGAGTCAATAGTAGGATCCTTGATATGTGTCAACAGACTCTCTGGTGTTGGTCTCATGTCAAAGACAGAAGAAAATTTAGGATAATCACTCCTTCAAGGCTAATGTGAAAAAAAAAGTCCATTGTGCTTTTTGTTTGTGCTACAGTGTGGTTAAAATGTACAGAATTAAAAAATGAGAATTTATTTGCATTATATTTTTTTATTGCAGTTTAAGTGGACTATGAATTCAATATGGAACTTGGGTTGGAATTTTCAAAAGAGCTGAGAAATTTTAGGAACATGCATCAATTCCTGGGGAAGAGTAGGATTTTATTTCCCAAGACACCTGAACCCATTTTAAAAATCTTATTCTGATGCTTCACTTTATGCCTCTGTGTTGATACAAATCTTTGTCTCTATGTTTGAATAGTTTAAAGTACAGGTTTTGAAAAGTAGACTTATGTCTTTTATTTCAGACCATAAAAAGGTCTGTGAAAACATATTGGCTATCCTGGTTGCATTTAATAATCAGAGAATAGATGACTTTTTGGTAGTCATATATATAGTTACACAGACTTACTAGAATTCTCTTGTGCTAGTATAGATCCAGGACTCATTGTCCACACACCTCCAAATAACTTTTTCTTCTCTATCATTATTCCCACTGCAGTTAGCCCAAGTGCAGGATGTTGGCATCTTGGAATATTGTATTATCTTAATGGTTTTCATATATGTTCCCAAACTGACATGCCTGTAATAATCCATATATTTTAACTATTTTCAGTAAAGAACAATAAGGGCAGGACTTTTGGATGACAGACTGACTTAACTCTGCACAAAAGCCTCCTGTAAAAAGAAAATCCCAATTTTGCCAGACATACTCACCGTGTAACCCAATGGCATCAGGAGATGGATTTTCTGTAATAAACCTTTGATTTCAAGGACTATTGCTTTGGTAATAGACAGTGTTATAGGCATTCAGTGCATGGGGGTTAAATTCTTACTATGCATGCAGTTATCCAAAAACTATTGAGAGGAAAGAAATGTAGTAACATAACAAATTTCTGAGGTACCTAAATGTTTATTGTGGTGACACTAAAAGAACCTTACAAATTCTAAACTGTGAACCTGTTCTCATTCTCTTGCAGAATACAAGGTAAGAAGGGCTTTTCCAACACTGGAAGAACAAACAGAATCAGCACTTCCTAGCAAGGTTACATGGGTTCCTTTCTTTTTTTTTTTTTTGTTGTTGTTAATTTTTGTCCCAGTGAAATATTTGTCAAATCAGGATGCAAGTATGTACCACTTAAATTACTAAGTTCCCCACATGGCCATTTCCACATATCAGAATCAGATTCAGCTGGAGTTCATATGCTCTTGTCTTTTTAACAGATTTATCCTTATGAAACACTTATTGTAACAAACCGAGTTCGTGTGAAATTGCCTAAGGATGTGGACAGGACCAGGCTGGAGGTAGGAATGATATTTGCTCAACAGCTTTGCAAGCATTTGTCCTGTTTGTTTACCATGCTAGATATTCTGGTGCCTAAGTAATAGCAATGAAGAAGAGAGGAATAACATTATGTATGGTATTATATTTTATTTCAAAAAAATCAGTTTGCAGGCAATTTAACTAAAA
This sequence comes from Chiroxiphia lanceolata, assembly GCF_009829145.1. Lineage (NCBI taxonomy): Eukaryota > Metazoa > Chordata > Aves > Passeriformes > Pipridae > Chiroxiphia > Chiroxiphia lanceolata. The sequence continues at coordinate 11,802,685 of NC_045640.1, forward strand.
AAGAATAGCCAAAAACCTAGCAAATGTCTGACCAAATGACATTTTAGAAAGATACTGATGAAACTCATTAGTTTTGGATGATTATACAGGATATTGAAACTTCAAGTGGGGAGTGTGGAAACTTGGAGTTTGTTTTATTTTTAATTCCTACAAAAACATCCTCCTAGAATAACGTAAATATTACAAATAGTCTCAGTTTATCCTACAGATACATGGGCCTATGTTTCCTGTCCATTGTCTTATTCAGGCTTTCCTTTGGCTGTGTGATCCATGGTCATTATGCTACAGTTTTGCTGTAGCATCCACCTCTCTCAAAGAGTAGTAGTATAAGATGGAGAAATGCAAATATAATTTATTATAACAGAATGCTTAGTTTCCAAGTTGATGTTCAGGCAAAATTCCTGAGGTTGATTTTTGATTGACTGAGCAATGACAGGACTGAATAAAGACTCACCTAAACTAACGTATCTTTCTGTGAATTACTATTAAGAATAAGAAGTGATAAGAATATTAGACTTTTAGGAATATTTGTATCTAAATAAATTTACTGTATTTTTAACTTGATAATGTGACAAGAAAAGAAAAAGAAAAATTAATTTTAAAGGAAGAAAATAAGAAAAACTTTGAAGGAACAGAAAGTCCCTTATTAAAGATAAATTTTTAAAAACAAATTAATTTATCAAATTTGCATACATGTAGTAGGTTTTCACATTGGTGTTATTTTCTTAAATACTTCAATGTGCTTGTTGCTTGATTACCCAGCAAGTAGTGTTGCTTTGATTGTAAGGAAAAAAGAGCCTCAGATGTGTGCTATTTTAAGCCTGGGATATAGCAAGGCATAATAGCAATAACAAAAAGCATGATGAGTCCGGAAAAAGGAGCAGAGAGTTGGAGGGATGCTCATCTGGACATATCTTATAAAGTTTTCTTTTATGTATATACATACACATGTGTATGTCTGTATTAAAGAATACAGTCTTTGTTTAAACGCATCAGACTGGCCTGAATAGCAAATGTAGCTCTAAATTGCTTTTTTACGACAACATATAGTTTGCTTTGGATGGATCATGCCTGTCCTGGCTGCTGTTATCTGTAACTCATACACCGTCCTCAGCTGGGGTTGCTGTTTGTTTAACATTGGAGTTGCTCAGTCTGCCTCACACCAGGTGTAGAACAGGGCCTGTTGGCTCAAGGAGCCCAACCACTTCAAAGATCTCACAGAGGTTTGCGAAAAAGAACAATAAACAAGATCTGCTTCAAACCTGCACCAGAACAGCAATGAGGGGACCAAGCCAATCCTGCTGATTGCTGCGCTATGCTACACGTGTGTGTCTGCAGGAAGGACTTCTTTGTAGACCATCTCACATTAAATAGGGATTGGTAGTTTTTTAAACAATTAAATTAGCAGTTTAATAGGATTGTAACTACTGAAAAAGCAGAGTCAGCTGCTCATCTACACATTCAAACCATATGCAGAGTTAAGTGACAAGCACAAACCATTGCCTTCCCTGCCGGTGTCTTCCCCTCTTCCCTGACCTTTTCTTCTGTGTTACAAAATTGCTAGAAATAAGTAGCTTTGGATAGAAAAACAGTTTATTATTATTTCCTCTTGTGTCAGAAGAAGAAGAAGAAAATTGTAACTTACTTACTGACTTGTGCATTCAGCAGATTTCAGGCTTGCGCAAGACCCAGGACTCAGGGAGCCCAAGACTTTGTGAGTTTATAGGTTTGCACAGAAACAGACACATGGACACAGACACACACCATCTCTTAGTAGAGGGCCCACATAACATATCTTAGTATCTTCAAGCTTTTGAGGACAACACTGGGAATACTGGAAGCAGGTACTAAGGTTAGATTTCACCATTTCTTGAGGTCCATTTCACATTTATTACAGGGTGTGATTCGATGCTTGGAATCTCTAGGAGGCAAGTGCTCTTTCCAATCAGAATTGGGTGCCAACTTGTGTTCTACTTCCATTCTGCGCAGCCAATGTCACGTGTGACAGGGCTGGATTTTTCCTACAGAAATGGACATAGCAGTGCTAAGTCCATGTATTGTCCGAGAGTGATCTACCTAGGAAAATATTCTAAGAAAAAAACCCATGTTCTAATACACTAATTTTATTCTGATCAGTTTTGTGGGCTGAAGCCACACCTTACCCTCGCTGCTGCAAATCAGAACAAGCTCCTGCGTGTGATGGCTGTGCTCAGGGTACAGGTGATGCCAGTGAAAGGAGACTTAGAACCATTGTGTTTCATATCAGCTATCAAACCTGAAAGCAGTCTTACTGTGTCCTCTATGTTAAGAATATCTCACACGTGATGTTCCTGATTTCCTGGTCTACAGAGCAATAAGGTGACTAAATTTGCATGAGCTAGATTTATTTAACAGCCGTCTCACAAGTTGACTTGAAGCAGGCTCCAGTTTGTGAAACAGTTTGTTGTGAACTTTGAATGATCCAGCATAGATGTCATGGAAAAGCCAGCGTTGTTTGTCTCTGATTCCCTCTTCCAAGGGAAGTCACATATATTGAGTGTTCCTATCATGAAAAGTGAGCTCAAGTAGATGGTATTAGCTCCTGGGGTCAAATTAAGGGAGGCTGCAACGAAGGCTTGGCTGATGTTCAAGGACCGCAGGAGGGTGGGGGTTTAATGGATGGCAGTGTTTTCCTAACTTTGCTCCCATTGTGAGTATTTTTTAGATTACACTGTTGTGCAAGAAATTTATTTAAAGGATTATAAAAATATTTTCTTGTAAAAATGCATATTTTTCTAAGGCCAAGAGGTATCTAGAGATTAGGAAGGCTCAACTGGTAATAAATGCACTCAAATAATAGTAATTCTTTCTTCAAAAGTACATGTATCTAAGCACAGAAACACTCAGCATGTTTTTGTTTGCCTGTTTTAACTCAGCAGTGAGACAGAAGTACCTAGTTCCTTGTGTTTCTCCAGGAGATGTTTATGCCAACAGTGAACTAATACATATAGCATTGAGAACCGGTCATAGTGAGCAGCCTGCTGATTTTTAAATACATTGTTGGCTCTTTGACTTCTGAATAAATAGCCTGGATCTTGCTTTAGTGTAAGCTGATTAGAAATGCAAGGAATTTACAGTAGATAAGGATTTGGCCACATACGTTTTTTTCGGAGCTTCTCTCTACCACAGTGCTGTTTATTGTAATGTCAGATGAATGGAGCAGCATTCCCCTGAGCTATTCTAACAGGAAATGGTGAAGAACAAGTTCATTCAGATAATGTTGCAGAACAACAAAGCAGTAGCACAGGGGTGGATTATACAACCTGGGTGGAGAAGAGGAATTGCACCCTCACAGCCTCTGCAGATGACATGAACTTGAGGGACCAGCAGTTAATGCTTAGGTGAGCAGAGTCTCCGTTCAGAGGGACCTGGCCAGGCTGGAGGAATGGTTGACAGACTTCATGAAGTTCAGTGAAGATAAATCCAGATTCCTGCATTTGTGACTGAGTAGTGCCATTCATCAGAACGAGATGGGAGGAACATCAGGTACTTGCTGAAAAGTACCTGGTGATCCTGATGGAAAATAAGCAGAACATGAGTCAGCAGCTCAGCTTTGTAGTAAAGGGGTTATAGAGTAAAACATGCCCTTCTCAGATGTAGGCACTGGAGAGGCAACAGTCACAAGTTGCAGGAAGGGAAATTACAACTGAAATTACACTGAATACTCTTTCCTCACTGAAAGAGTAGTGCAGTGACTAGGTTGCCCAAGAGGCTGTGGAGTCTCTATGCCTGAAGGCATGCAAAACACAGCTGGACAAGGCCTCGAGGAACATGGTCTAATTTTAAAGTTGGCCCTGCTTTTAAGACCTCCATAAGTCCCTAATTTGCTTAGATTGGTATATTCTGTGAAGACATAATATAATTACAAAACATGATTTTTTGGTGAACTTGCTGCAACAGCATTTGAAAAAAAAATACGTAATTTGGTTTATCTTGGAACTTTTTATCTTTCTTTTTTTTTAGTGCAGGGGCTTAAATGTAAGTGTCCTAAAGCAAACTTCCCCATTTTGAACTTAAGTCCTGAGTTTTCAGAGACTATCACCTTTGGATGGTACACATTAGCACATTCCTTACCTGGTGGTTTTCCAGTGGTGATCCATATGACCTTTTTCACTTTTTCCCAAAGGAAGTTGGTCTTAGGACACTTTTGAAAATCTTAATAACTCTTTTAAATAATAAAAGGTATTAAAGTACTTTAGCCTTGGGCTCCTAAAAGCATGTACTTGATACATTTATCTCAGATTGGGTATTGTTTTCCTGGTCTTCACTCATAGTAATGCAGTTCAGTGCTTGCGAATTCAAATTGATGGTTCTTGCCCAACTGAATACATTTATTTCTTTTTTTTCCTCCTGAAGTTGCTTTTATCACAGAGTATAACATTTCTTTTGTGGTCACAGGCTGGTAGTTTTGAAAGCCAATATAGTTCAAGTCTTCTGTTTGGAAACCATCTTGTAGTGTTTTCATTTGATTTTCTTGTCTTAATGTATCTTAGTTTTTTTAGCCCTTTTTTTTTTTTTGAATGTCAGGAGTTAAAAGCATTATCCCTTTGTGCCTATCAAATGTAGTAGAAAGTAAATTATTCCAGTTTTTGTTTGAGCCTGTTCATTCTTTGTTTGACAAGGATACACTGAAACAACTGCAAAGTAAAAAAAAAATACTCTGGAATGTCAAGTAGCGAAGTTTCATTTGCCACCTTCTCTTGTAAACAGAAATGAGAGATTTAAACATGGGTGCGGTCTTGTTTGAACAGAGCACTCACATTAATTCAAGCATGCTTTTCCTCCTGGAACTGCTTGTCTGAATTTGCTTTAGGGATAACATTTTTTTCCACTAGTTTTTATTCAGCAGTCAACCCTGGGTTCTAGCCATTTGGGCTGCAAACATTTTAGAGCTTGCTTCCAGTATTTGAGCCTGCATTTATAAGAGCCCGATCTCTTAGAATCCATTCATACAAGTAATGTTGTGTGGGGAAATTCAGAGCAAAACTGGAATGCTATGTGTTTTAACACAGAGAAGCGCAGTTTGTAGTTTGGGGCTGGATTTCAGGTTATAGGCTCCCTTTGCAATGAAACTCATAACCTGGGGTGAAAAAGTGCAAGTCACTGACTTCAGTGGAACTACTTCATACTGTTTGACTTGAAAAATGTATGTATGGCATTTCTTATTCTAGTCATGTGCTTGTGTTGTGATCAGTGATGCATGTCTATATCAGTTTTCAAAGCCTTTATAAAAGGAGCCATTATAAAATGAAAATATGCATTAGAAATGATGTGATATGATGTGAAAACTAATTTCTATGTGAATGGACACACTGTAGGAGTGAACAGACATTAGATGCAGACCATTCATATTACATTCATATTACATTCATTCATATTACATTCATATTACAGATGCACTAAAGTCCAGACTAAGGGAAACTGGAAAATCTGCTTTACCTAAATCAAATGAAATTTTTGAAACTCAAAATCTTCTTTGTAGTTTCATAATTCAGTATGGATTCCTATATTTGGGGTTATTTATGACTTATTTTCTTAATTATATTTTTTTAATTGTATTTTTATCAGCAGTCTGCTGAAGGCAGTGACTTATTCAGTGTCAGTATGAAAATTTTCATTTGGTTGAATGACAGGATGATGCCATAGTTTATCCTCAGAGATGTTCTATGTGTGCGCTGTTTACATAATATATTGAAACACCTGAGAGAAATACTTGTATTTTTTTCAGTATTTTGTATCTTAATGGATGACTCAGCTGGGAAAAATACTGACTATAGAATGCTACTATAGAACATTTTCTGTGTGCCTTGTGATATTTCACAAGAGGTTAGGCTGGAAGTACCCCTGCAGTAGTAGTGCTGAGTGGAATGCAGCTTCTCTGTGAAACTTCATGGTACCCTGAAGTACTAAACAAGATACATCCACAGATCCAGAAGCCTTGTGTAGACGTTTGGGGTGACATCAGCATGGGGAAGGGTTTCAGACTCCTTTTCTCATGGCTTTCCCTGGGAACCTTTTTGGGGACCCACACTGCTACGTGGAGAGGGATCTACAACTTCTGCCAAGGCTTGGCTGCGCAAGGGCTCCATCTATGTGGGGATGTGACTAATTGCCCTCATCTCACATGACCACAATTGTAGTGCCTTCTGCCTTTTCCTCTGGTCGACGGAGCTGCCCTGTTATCTTTTGATACCTTTTGAAGTTCATTAGGTGGCAACTCATGCCATTTCTTAACTTCCCCTGCCCTATCACATAATTACTTAATAGTTTGAAATATTTATTGAGCATGAAGCTTAATTACACCGTAGATGAGCAGAACATTCAATACTCCCTTGGGAATCTGGCACATGGCTAATTACAGCTTTGTAATTAGCCATGCAGCACGCTTAGAAGAAACCTCTAAGCCTGCCGAGCCCCAGCAGTGCAACAGAAAGAGAGGTGAAGAGTGCAGACCTTGTGAAAGCAAAATGAGGATTCAAAATTAAATAGAAAAAAGAGAAATTTTTCCAGCAAAGTATACTTGGGCATCTGAAAGTATTATTTGGGCTAAGTTTGAAAAGCATGAGAGAAGGGAATGGAGAGGCAGGGAAGAAGAGAAAAACTAGCTTTTATTTCTGGATTTGTGAATCAGAAATTGGAAGTGTTACAAGGACTTTGGACAAAAATGAATTGAAATAGACAACTACTTAAAATTGCATTCTGTAAAACAGAGTGCACAGTAGTGCTTCAGACTGACACTAGCTGAAAGATTCACTGCGGATTCAAAGGCATTGTAATGCTCAGCTGTCATTTCCAATGAACATAATAAAACAAAAAGCAAAGGTGAAAGAAACCTGAAGTTTTAAATTTCTCTAGGAATTAGGACTTTGATTTTTCTAGTCTTCAACTCATCACCTCCTGCCACCCACTATGTTCTTTCATTGGTTCAATATTGACTCATAAGGAAGTATGATATCCTCTGAATTTCCTATATCTTCAGATTTTCACATGAGGACTCCCATCCAATTACTGACAAAGAATAGAGATGCTTGTGCAGCATGACCTGGTCACCACTTACTGCAGGACGGCTGTAGGTTAATTGAAATTTTCTCTTATTCACACAAATGCCATGTATCTAAGTGTGCTGATTTTGACTGGGGTAATTTTCTTCACAGTGGCTGGTAAAGAGCTATGTTTTGGATTTGTGCTGAACACAGGGTTGATGATATAGCAATATTTTTGTTATTGCTGAGCAGGGCTTACACAGAGCCAGCAAGGCCTTTTCTGCTTTTTGTACTGCCACACTGGCGAGGAGGCTGGGGGTGCATGGGAAGCTGGGAGAAGACACAGGTGACCCAAACTGACCAAAGGGATATTCCATATTGTATCATCTCAGTATATAAAGTAAGGGAAGAAGGAGAAAGGGAGGATGTTTGGAGTGATGGTGTTTGTCTTCCCAAGTCACTATTACATGTGATGGGGCCCTGCTCTCCTGGGGATGGCTGAACACCTGCCTGCCCATAGGAAGCAGTGAATTAATTCCTGGTTTTTCTTTGCTTGTGTGCACAGCTTTTGCTTTCTGTATTAAACTGTATTTATCTCAACCCATCTTTTGGCTTTTACCCTTCTGATTCTCTCCCCAGTCCTGTTGGTGGGGAAGTGAGCAAGTGGTGCGTGGGGCTTGGTTGCTGGCTGGGGTTAAACCACGACGCTAAGTATTAGTTTCAAGCATCTCTGAATTACATTAAAAGCTCAATTATTCTTGGGGGAAAGAAATCTCATTTAATTAAATAAACATTGTAACTGTCTAGAATTATTACTGGCTTTTTAGCAGGCCACAGAAATCTAAAGACAAGCCTCATTAACTTACAGTGAAAAGCACCACTTGTTTCTGAGATAACAATGTGGAGCAAGTATTTGAATGTGCAATTGATCACTTTTGTTCTGAGAGAGTCAAAAACGAGCGTGTGTTTGTACCATTTGTTTTCATGTTCCTGTTTCATAGAGCATGAGAATTTTCTATTCTAGTGGTTGCATTGCAGTGGAGAGGTTTAGCACAGCCCTTGCTTAGTTCTGTATGTCGTAATAACAAACATATGCATTTTAATTCTTCCATTGTGCATTTGTATGTTTTTGGAGAGCTAGCTACATAATTACAGCAAGGTGTGGTGACCCTTCTTATGCAGTGCTGTGCCCTATAGGTAACATCCAGGTGAGGAATAACAGCAACAGCATTTGGTTCCCAAACTGCAGACCACCTTCAGGCTTCCCAAACTGAGATCCCAAGGTTGTGATCCCATATCTCTAATCCAAAGTGCTGTCAGTGCAGGTGAGATATTGTGCTTCTGAAAACATGACTCCTCTTCCATGGATGGATCTAGTGGACCCTCAGTACTTTACTGGAGTCTCACTGTCTTTTTCTGATTTCTCATGCAAACTGTCACAAAATGCTATCCAGAACAAAAGATTGACCACTATTGACTTTACAAGCCCCAGATTAATACAATTTTTTCAAAACAACATGATGCCATAGTCCTTTATATTGTAGCAGTTTCACACTTAAACTTATCCCAGATGCTAATGTTCTGATGCTGTGAGCTCCAGTATAGCAGTCTTTTTAGTGAAGAACCATCTTGAAACTGTTTACCTTATCTGTTAGCAAGGTTTTCAGGTAGCATCACGTTAACGTCATTATGTCGCTTCCAAAATTACCTCACTTAAATACAGTCAGTTCAGAGTGTGGGCAGAATGGGACCATATCATGGTCCTCTCTACTCTCCTCGGTGTCTGCAATGTGCCCAGCTTTGCCATTGATTCAGAGCAGAGAAGGAGATTGAGTTAAGCTGCCTGAATATGGCCAAACTGTCACAAAGGGAACTAGGAATCACTTACTAGCACACTGTAAAACACCCAGACTTCCTATGTAAACAAGGCCAATACTATTAAAAAAGGGGAAGGAATGTTACTTTTACTAATAAGTTTGGCCATTTCTTTAATGGCCCAATGATGCATTATTAACATAGCTGGATATTTTAAGCAGATCCATTCCTAAAAAAAAGGAAAACATGTTCTTGGCCTTGTAAAGCATTGCATTACACACACAAATTCTCTCATACCTCAAGATGAATATCCTCTCTATTCCCTACTCATAATTTTCAATTTCCCTTCTTTTGTTTGACTAATGAGAGAAGGTAACGCTTCAGTTAAGACAAATTAATATTCCAATAACTGAGAAGAAGCATAAATCAGTCCAAGATTTCTTAGAGGTGCATTTTTCCTGCCTATAGGTTTGGGAAGATCTCTATGTTTTAAAGCTGTAAGGTTTAGGAAGGTCCCAACAATAGTGCAGACAAAATTTAATATCACATATACAAAGAAAAGTATGAACATTAACTTCCCACACTGGCCTATTCCCATGATGTTTAGACCTTTCAGATACTTGTAGACATTTACAATATTTTCCCTAAGCTTATACATGCTTAGGCCTTTTAGTCTTTTCTCATAAATCAAACTGCAACCCATAATTACTTCCGTTACTTTTATCTGAAGCTTTGCCAGTTTGATGACATCTTTCTGGGATCAAGATTTATTCCAAAATTTGAGAGAAAACTGTAGTCATTGCTGCTTCTAGGGTCAGTCCCAAAGTTAGAGCCCATGATGCTTAAGAAAGGGATGGTGAAAGTTTCTGAAATGCAGAGAGAAAACAGTGGGAACTGTGCTCAATGGGCACAGACTGGTGTCCTCAGAAAGTGTTCAGACCAAAGGGGAGGTGTTCCCTTCTACTAGATTTATTTTTGCATGTGGATAATGCATTGATGGAGTAAGAAACCTTGCTAATATTGCAATCTGGTTTTTAGTCCTTGAGATGAGAGTGTATATGGAAGAAAATTAAAAGCCGAGAAACTGTGCTTTTCCATCTCAGTCACTGCATCTTTGGGCTGGAAAGTCTCAATTGCTTTTGTAACAGGCAGAACCAACTGAAAACTTGTGCAAGGAAGAAAAAAATGGTGCTGTTGTAAAACAAAACTTTGTTACAATTAGAAAACAAGTGCATGCAAAGAATGAAGGTGATGTCATCTGGACACAAGCACAAGAGTACAGTGCACGACTAATTCATACTGGCTTGGATAGCTGTGTGTGTGGACTGAATAATCACTAAGCCTGAGGGCAAAGCAGAATGATAGATGGCACAGTACAGCATGGGAGAGGAAAGGGGGAAATGCACAGCTTTTACTGAGATGTGTGGCAAGCTTCATTGGAAGGTGGAGGTGTAGTGAGTATTTGGCACCCTGGAGAGACTGGGTGATGTTGGGCTCACTGAGTTTCCCTCCACTGGCCTTCAGTACTGAAACAGATCTGATGAGACCACAGCAGTGTTTAGGAATACAAGGTGTAAATTACCTCAGGAAAATGGTGAAAACATACTCCTTTTAAAGTTTTACATTTTCTGTGGTTTTGGATGATTTGCAAAGTGGATTTACCTGCAGGGTATAGGCTTTCTCATTTTCTCTTTGAGAATAAACTACAGTTTGTCACTGCTTTCTCCTGAGTGAAGGATCATCTCAAGTCTTATTCACAATCTAGAAATAAAAATAAAATACAGTGTGATACACTTTGCTCATCCAGACTTCTTTTTCAATTCCACAACCTAGAGACATGTTCCTTGCTGTGAGAAATTGCTGAATTTAAGCTTACTCTCATTTGTCCACTGAATTACCAGGAAAATGTTTTTAAAAAATCAGTGCACAGAGGAGTTATTTTCTTTCCAAGCCAAGTAGAATTAAATTCTGTCAGTGAGAGATCGTTTCTAAAATACATTGTCAGATGTTGCTCATTTCCATGCAAAAAGGGGTCTTCTTTGCCAAATATGCATGGCGTGTTTGTTCCATGCTATGAGCAGTGCTTATGGTGGGTTGCTGTCATTGGTCAAATGAAAAATGAAGGCTCAGTTCCAAACTCTTAGTCACTGTTGTTCTGAATATGTGGAATCTCAAGGGGAAAAAAACCAAGGCTGTCCTTTTTTAAGAAACCACAAGGCCCAATGATGACCATTCAAGGTAATTATATGTAGTGATTTCTTACAAACAATTTCATTAGTTTTCCTTGAGTAATTTACATGACAAAGATAAAATCACTGTTAATAAGTGGAAAGTAAAATTTTACTCTCAGATTTGTCAAAAAAATAGCTTTGTAAGGTAGGACAAATGGGGCTGTGTTCATCCTGGTCAGGTAAACCATTGTGGGATTGCCAGGGCATGTTAGCTTGCTCCCTGCCACAATTTTGGCTAATATAGGGTAGCACTTTTGCAGATGATGCTGGGATCTGATTGAAATGCTGGACAACCTTGGCCTATTTGAATTACTGGTACATAGTTTAAAGGACCCAGTGGCTCCCCTTCCCCTGAGGAGTGCTGTGCTCCCTTCTGCCTTCAGCACATCGCCCTCAGTGTTTGCTGGTAGCATTCATTATTCATACTTGTGAGGACTGTGTCTCCTTTAACATTACTCCAGGCTTGCTTGCTGGCATGTGTCTGGAGAGTGAGTCATGTGGACTAGATGGTGTTTTTGAGCCTTCTCCAAGTGATGAGGACGCTGAACCCAGGTTTTTCACCACCTGGGAAGTCCTTCAACCAGGAGGCAGTGAGCTGAAAGGAAAGGGCTGATGTCCTTCCCTTGAAATGACACAGTTGTCTACTGTGAGAAGAGTTTGATTCTGCTGTGTGAGGCAAGTCCAAGCATTTCTTTTGCTTAGCAGCTTTGTGGGACCTAATTTTTGGATGCAGGTGGTACTTCAGCAAATGCTGAAATGCTGAGGATAGGGCTGCCTGGGTGTGCCTGGAAGGAGAACTGTGTCTGGGGAGCTTTAAGTCAAGAGCTTGGTTGGGAAGGAGAGAGATTGGAGGCCTTGTCCCAGATTTCAAGGAAACCTTTGTGGGAGACAGGAGTCCATGTTTAAATATTGTGATTTTTAATTATCATTGCCCTGAATGTGTCCCTTAACTCATCAGAAACAGAGAACCGTAACTGATACTGATGAAGTGCTTGACCAAGGGTTAGTCCACAATTATCAGAAGAATTTGACATTATATTAATTTCTAATTCATACATTTACCTCTTCTGCCTTTTCTGTGTGTATATTAATAATTGTTAGGGAATTGTTATCCTACCTCCTTCCAATTCTTTATATTGAATTTCTTCCCTTTCTCTTGATCTCAGTTTTTACTTTTTTTTTTTAATACTGAATCACAGAAACATCAAATAGAAGCATATTTTTTGACATTTAGAAAAAAACCAACCTTATCCAACTTGAACTTCTGACTAGAGTCTATGCCCATGGTTAAGCACATTTTGGATTTAAGAATTTAGCAATGTGCTCTCTCCTTTGTTACAAGGGTGCTATTAGTGGACCAGTGTGGTGTCCACTGCTCTCATTAAAGATCAAGGCAAAACAAATCCAACTCTGAAATTACATTGTTATCAGACTCTTTAAAGTCCTGGATGACTTAAATTTGTTTCAGTGTGCTCTGTCATCAAGCACTCTGGGTAAACACATACTTTTTCCCAAAAACCATAGCTTCTGCTCAGTTGGAAAGAGCAGAAAAGACTATTTAAAGACTATTGAAAAGACTTTTTTTTTCAGAAGTCACTACTGCCATCAATAATTTCATTTCCCAGCTACTCTGAGCTCCTTTGGTTTTGATGCAGTCTTTTCCAGAACCGATTTTGGAATTTAAATGCAAACCCTAATGCATTATTTTGTGGTGTGTTTTAAAACTTAGGAAGGGCAGAAATATTCCTGTGCACAGATGAGCTTAATATACCTTTTGTATTTTCATTTTAAAGAGGCATTTGTCCCCTGAAGAGTTCCAGGAAGTCTTCAAAATGAGCATTGAGGAATTTGATCGGCTGGCACTTTGGAAGCGGAATGACCTGAAGAAAAAGGCCCTGCTTTTCTAAACCCTCCTGGATAAAATATGTGCTTAATCAAAACAAAAATAGTCTTGCCAGAACTATCACATGCACTTGCTGTTGAACCATTGTCCAGCTTCATTGTGTTAGTATGTGTCGGGGGAAACAAGACAGATTAGATGGTAATGTGTTGGGATACAGAGAATTTGCTAATCCTGCATTTCCAGCCAGTTTTGTCAGTAACTCCTGGTCCTACCCAGTTTACAATGTGCAAAAAATCTAGCTTTAAATTTATTGTTGCTTGCAGTTATTGCTTGATGCATATGGAAATTCTGAAAGGAAGAGAAAAAAGTGTAGCTGTGACACGGGAAATGCATCCAACATTTTGTTCCATTAGGTTTTATAATGCAATTTTTACAAAATCAAGTAAGTAATTCATATAAAATTTTCCAGTGGGGGTTCACATGCTATAAAAAATATGGTAAAAGCCAAAGAAAAGCATATCCGCAAGCAATTATTGCAATTGTTTATGTGTGGTACTTTTTAAGAATGAAAGCAAAAATATGGAAGCACCTTAATTCTACTTCTTATATTTAAACACAGCGTACTCTTTAAAAGGTCCTATTTGTCTAGAAGGTAACTAGCTATCTTTAATTACAACACCAGAGTTTTTATTTTATTAAGAATATATTGTGACATAAAACAGTTATAATCACTAAAATGTATACAGACCTACGTAAAGATTTAGTCCCATTCATCAGGAAAACTGAAGCCTTATACAAAACTGGTTTAAGAGTGTATTGTGCCAGAGGACTGTGTTCTCCTACTAGTTTGGGGTGTTTGGAGAACTTTTTTTTTACATTTCATGCTGATAAAAATACCATGCAATCTTAATTAGTATGTAGATAGATCTATCTACCTATAAAAGAATTATTTTCATTAATATATGTCCTAAGTGAAGACACTTTCTCAACTTTCTGGCTTTACATAATAAGCCATGAGAATTGTGATGGCAATTGGTAGATGTGGAAATGGAACAGTTCAGCATAAAATGTAACAAAAAAAGCTTGGTGTGCTCTATCAATAATACAGCCAATTATAATCAAATATATAAAACCCTCATGCATTACTATTTGCATGTTTCTGTACAAATCAATTTGAAAAGAAAAAATCCTATGTGATACTGGTGCAGTACCTTGAAACTATCTTAAATAACAAGAAAAGCTAACAAAATCTAAGCGTTTGATATGAGCGTTAGACCTTAATATCTCTTCCAGCTGAAAGACTGTATTAAATTTAATAGTTTCATATGGTCAGAAGTATGGTTGCTGACAAAGAATGTTTTAAAGTGAGTTGCTAGTTTTGTGTGATACTAAAAGAGCATTACAAAAAGTATGTTTTTCAGCCATGTGTCAGTATTTTGCATTTTTACTGCCTTGAATGTTTGTACTCACCTTCTACTTCACTATGTCTTTTTGCATTTCCTTAAAGTAACTGGTTAATATATGCACTACAACACACTATTTCAACTTGGAAAAATCATAGCATTGAACATGCCTTCTTCCAACTAACATTCAAAGTCCATGCTGTTGGAAATAAATATTTTCTCATGACCTAAATGTTTTGTCTGATGATACAAATGTTTAAAAAAAATTCATTAAAACAAAGACATAACTGAATGACTTTTCTAATGTGTGTATAATTTTTAGATTGTACTGTTGCTTTGGATAGGGTCTTCCCATGATATTAATGTAATGCCACTGAGGAGAGTGTTGAGTGTACTTCAGCGTGTCAAGTTACTGTAAAGTTGGTCATGATTTAAACAATCCATCAAGCAACTGTCACATTTCACCAAGCAAAAGCTGCTTCACTGGTGATCCACACTGTAGAGAACCATTGGCCAGTTTTAAATGAGAGCACCTGTAGACCACAACCTCAGAATAGCTTGTTATATTCTGCTTGCACATGAAACTTGGCAGTGCACTGAAATGGGTCAGTCCTAAACATGATCAGCAAGGCCCATTGCTACTATGAAAGGCTAAATCCAGCAGAACAACGGGTGAGGGAATGATGATGAGGAAGTTAGATGTTGGTGAAGACCGCTCTTCTCATCTGCACCTTCCTGGGACATCAGATTGATTACAGGCATCTTTTCACTGCGTAAAAAACCTGCAGGTTGATCAAATATGTCAGTGCAGATCAGATTAGATATGGGACTTTATAAATAATTTGAAAATTTCTTTCCCACAGCAGCTGTTGTACTGGTGTAGGATTCAACCTCTGCCGTAAGGAAAAAGTGCATTACTAAGAAGCACATGTGATCAACAGCTCCGTGCTGCTGTACTGGTTTATGTATCTGCAGATGTGTGGCTGATGGCAAGTGAGGATAGTGAGATCATGTGAGCTGCTTGACCCATTTACACTGTTTTGAGAAAGTTAATCTGTTATAATGTCAACGCCTTTAAAAGTGTCTCTTGAAGGTCCTTGCCTCAGGTAGCTGAGCTAAATCAAATACAACTCTTACTTTACATGCCCCCATATAGACATTTTAGTTCACAAGCATCAGTTCTTATCACAGTGCTCAACTGTATTGGGAGTAGTACCCCATCATCTTTCTATATTTGCTTACAAGTCCTTTTGTCATTCTGTGCTCCCTTTTATGGTCAATGAAGAGAAAAAAGGGTCTTTAGTCAGATCCTGATGTTCAAAACTAGTGAGATGAATTGCCCCAATCCTATTCCTGTGCACTGAATATAAAGAAAGCCAATCTCAATGCAGAAGTATACATTGCAAGCTGTCTAATCTTAGATTAAATTAATTCTATGCCTGCAGTCTATCAGTGAAAATAAGCCAGATTTTATCAAGTTAATACCACTGGCAGTTCCTTGACCATGTTACCAAATCACTTTCAAGCCACCAGGAAAGTACTTCGAATTGCACAGATCTCACAAAACACCCTAACACAGTAATTCTTTGTGTTCATTATACTATTCACTAAACAAGCATGTATTCCATGCCAAACACACAAAACTGTTTTAGAAGACAGTCAGTTTATCAACTTATGTTCCTACTACCAGCCAAAACCAAAAAGGAATTTTGGCTTTCATACACAAAACTTCTGCTAACTTTAGAAGAACAACTACTCTTGTGTGTCCTTCTTATTTCATTTTCCTGAAATTTTGAAATGATCTGTAGATGTCTGTTCTGTGCAAAGGAGGCACAACTCGGTAAGCTGTTTGTTTTGTCAGATGATACATGCCAGTGTATCACTCTATATTTAAAGCATCTACTGTCATATGGTGTAGTGACCTATTCAGTTATGCTTTCTAGCCTAACTAAATTCACATTTACAGTATGATATTGTGTGCTGGATTTGGCACCAACCCAGTGTAAAACAGCCATAAAGTGAGTAGCATTGTAATTCACTTCACTGCTAAGTTTTCCGTACATCACCTAAATTCCATAAAGCAGACCACGGTATACCAGAGAATACGGGATTTCTGTTTCTAAAATTGATAGTGTTTTCCTCATTTAAAAATTGCAAATTGGAATTTTAGTCATGTAGTTCTCTTTCAGGAACTTTGGGTGTCTAATTAAATGTGAATAGACTAACGTGCAGAGTCAATACTCTGGTTTATTTTAATAGAGTTCCATATGCTAATCTTAAATAGCATTATGAAATGGAAAATGCATTTCAGAGTAATGAGATAACACTTTGCCAGATTATTCCATCTGATAGTGTGGTCTGGCTCTGGCAGTAAAAAACTGAGTCTCGACAAATCATAGGCTGTTTTTCAGATAATGCTCTTTAGAGTTATTAAGTTACTGTTCTATAGTCTTGTTTTCAAGGACATGCTGTCTTTCACCATTTTGTTAAGTATGGATATGGCTATGCAACTCAAAAGGATCAATATAGCTCTTGGTGAAACTTATTTTGATATGTATACAAGAGGCAAGGGAATTCTGTGAGATTTCATTTTCATTCTTGGATCTGAGTTGTATGTCTCAGCTGTTCATGACAACCCTGATGTATGACCTAATTCTCACCTCATGTATTTTAAAGACGTCTCAAACACAGCAATGAAAGAGCCAACTTATTTCATCATCTTAGTCTTTGAGACAAAGGAACACATGGATTTTTGTGGTTGCTGAGGAATATCTGACCAACAATTCCAGATAGGAAACCAGGCATGCCAGATTACCATTATAGCTGTCTGAGAAGGCTGGACATTTTTGTCCGACCCTCTGCTATTTCTTTTCCTTGTGGTTCAGGGGAGAACTCTGAAACCTGTAATTGCAGAAACAAGAAAATACGTAGTTGTGAGACACTACCTGGAATCTAGTAACCCTCTGAGACAAGGCTAGTTTTACATGAACAAAAAATGTTATAGTTCAGACCAAAACAGATGCCTTATCTTACATTCCTCATTTGGATTTTTTAACATTTACCTAGTGTGAACAAGCCAGACCATTAATTTTATCAACCTTTTCACAGATCTGCAGGAAAATGCTGTTCTGCTGTATGCAAATGAGCTACATGAGATCCCAGGCACTTCGGTCTGTCTGATGCATGAGCTTCAGAGTGTCCTTATATTCATATTCTCCTGCCTCTTTGTTTTGTGTGTGAGGAAAAGGGCACGGTGGTGTTCTTCTAAGGTTCCTAAGGTCCAGACTGACCCTTGACCAATGTGATTATTTGATAGGTCACCATCGTGGCTACCATTTTTCAGACACCTCAAATATCTGAAAAAAAGATGACTTTTTAATACCGCAATGACAGGTGTAACCCTCTTGTACATGTAAAATTATACTGGAGGTTGCACCCATTCTTCATATCCAGGCTGCTTCTGAGGTATGGCCTAATCCTTAAAGGCTCATGGGAGCTGCTGGCTCAGGCTTTTTGAGTCTTTGTGTCCCGCCTCACAACCACCACCTCTGTGAGTTACGGCTGAGAGAAGTAAGTGGTTAGAATTGCTCTTACTTTCATGATTTATCACGTTTTCTTCCTGCCACTCAGTGTTTGACATCTCGACTACTGTGCATGCAGGTATGTGTAAGGTAGGTTCCATTTTTTTTTTTTTTTCCCAATGGTTCCACAAACCTCTGCAGCACCCAAGAGCTTGGGAGCAGCCAGGCCTTCCCTGCCAGCCTGCCCAAGCAGCAGCTCCAGAGCGATCAGGAGGAAACCAAAACCAGACAAAAGTGATTTGTCCCATGTAGGTAAATGTATCATGATTCAGGCTTTAAGGAAGAGGTTTACTGTCTTAGCTATGATGTATTTGCCTTTTATTAGAAGTCTTTATACTCTTGATTTCTGTTTCTGAATCTCATTACATTTGTGTCCTGGATGACCTGTTTTCTCCATTTGCTATGATACATTTTTTTATTACATCCTCCAACTCATCTCTGCACAAAAAATTCCAATGTTCTCCATTCCTTTTGAGATTTAAACCTTTCTCTGCCCTTGATAATTCTTCTGCAAACTCCTTTCAGCCCATTGTACCTTGTATTCAGGAACGGTCTGACAAAATAACGGCATTGCAGTGTTTGCTTCATATTTGCCGTATTGTGTCAAGCACTATAACTTTTTTTTTTTTTTAATGGGGGAAGAAGAAAGCTAAGAATGACTGACTTTTTATTACAAATCTACATTATGCTGAAGCCTTGCTTGACCCAACCTCACTATTTCAAGGGGTTTTTTTCCTCCCAAGTGGACATGATTTTGAACTCTGACATGAGTCATTATTATTTCTTGCACTATTACCATAAATTTTTTATTATTAACTGATAATTAAGAAGGTACCATGATTGATAGCAAATTAAACAATTGAGGTTGTTAATGGTCTGTCTGAATTTGCTTTCAGCTCTCTGACCTGGAATAATTCACTTGAGGAACAAGGTTAAAACTCTTCATGTCACTTGACAGTTTTGCTAGTCAGACTTTAAAAAAAAAATCTCTCAAGGATATGGAGTATAGATACTTTGAGCTCCCCATTTTTTCCCAACTTTGTACTAGATATTTTTCATTTCCCAGTTAGTTTTTGATAGATTGAAGTGCCTGGAGGACTTTATGAGTCACTCTATAAGCATCAAATTCTTCAAATTGCATTTCTTTGTCTTAATAATTTTTTTCAGTATAATAACTGGTTATTTTTATAGTGCAATAAAAATAACATAATAATCAAAGACTACTGAAATAATTTACTCCATTTTAAATGGCATAGAAGAGAATATAAATACAGAATAGAAGCTGAAATGTATATTTTCTTTGAGTAGGGGCTAAAATTACAGGGTTCTACAGAAGAATGCTCTCCTGTTGTCATCTGTGGGAGGATGCTACTGCTCTAGGTTATTGTGAGGTGCTCAATTTCAAGGCAGACGCCTTCTTCCCGGGTCTGTAAATGTTTTTGATAATATTCTATAAAAATATAAATATTAGATTATGTGCTTTTACATTTCCTGTAACTTTGTACCTCTGAAATATGCTTACTTTTAAATAAGTATAATTTGGACCTTCACCACTAATTTAGGCCTTCAACAATCACTGGATGGCTAAAATTAGGATTGTTACATTAATATCAATTTGGCAACCCTGCAATTATTCTGAAATTGTAAGTATTTATGAAAATTTTATTGACCCCTAACTTGCTTACTAAAAAATGGTGAAACATCTACTGTAAAAAATTCAGTAAGAATTAAAGAGGCTGATACTTGCAAACCAAAACTTACTCCATATCATCAGACCTTGATTTCCAACACTGCACAGAGGCTAAGCATTAAAGTAGCAGGTGCCCAACCATAGGCAAGGTCTTTTTCTTTCAAATCCTTCTAATTTGTAGGCTTAAGTGGAAAAAATGGAAAGGGTTTTTAGAGTCAAAAAAGTTTAGCTTTGTAATTTTTAACAGTATTGTTAAAAGCAAAAGTGGCCAAGCTTTCTGGAAGGATTAACAAAGTTGCTTATGTAAAAAAAGAAACATATCACAGTGAGTCAACTCCACAGTAAATAATGTGTAAATAAGGAGTGACTTAAATCAGCTTTTCCAGTGCTTAAAAAAGCGTTCTCCTAGGAAAAAAAGGACAAAGTAATGGTGGTGTAAAACAACAGAGTGGGTTTATCTGAATAGCTGAGATTTCAACAGAATTACACGGGCGTTATTTTGGCAGATTATAAATTTAACAACTGGCCCTTCCTTGATCGTGATGAAAAAGGTGAAGGAAGGTATGGAATTTCATACCTTGTTGAATAATGCGGTTGGGAAAAGAGGCAGGAAGGGATGAGATTCCATTTTTGGCCCAGTCTTGCTTGAATTCAAAGAAAGCAGGGTCAAGGAGGCAAGATTTACAGCAAGTCTTTGCTCAGTGTGTGCAACTTTAATATAAAAATAAAATCATGGGAATAGGAATTTTTTTTCAAGTTTGTACTACCCAAAGGCAGAACTACTTTTCAATGATTCTAAGGGTTTAATATGCATTTAATAAAAGGATGTTAGCACAATATTTTGAAAATGTCAGTCACTAAATGCTAATCCCACTGAAATCACTGGCAATTGTACCTGCACCAGAGCGTAAAGGTCAAGTTATATAGAATTTCTTCCAAAACTGAAATCAGGAGGAATTGTTTGCTTACGTTTAGCTCAAACAGAAGAATATAAGTAGAAAGTAACCATTTTGCTGCACATCAGGGTTCTCTAAAATGTATGTTATGCTTTTGTATGTATTCCCTCCTTTGCCCTGATTCAAAATCAGTCAGCAGTGGAATTTAAGATCTCTGTGAAGAGAGTTGCAAATCGTTTTTGTTACACAGGTGAAGGCCTACCTGTGTGGAGAGTAAGGAGAGGACCGTGCCTTATATAAAAGCTGTATAATCACTCTTCTTGAAGTTTCTATAATACACACTTTTATCTAAAATATAATTACTTTTTCCCCCAGTGAACCTGGAAATTATGTGGGACCCAAGAAAAAATAACTCATTGAAAAGATACTTAAACAAGACATTCTTTAAGAAAAAAAAATCATAAAGATGCTGAGTATTGCAGTCTTAATAACAATAGATTCTACCATAACAAGATCATAGTATATGATAAGAAAGGAAGAAGACCCCATTTTTATCAAGAGCTTTTTTCTGTTTTTAAAATACACTCATTCCTAGTTTGTAAACGCCAGGAATGTCTGAGACAACTCTAGAAACACTGATGTTTTCCTTACTGAAAAATTACAGTTTCAAAGTAACAGAAGAATATTTTTGTTCTAAAAAGCCATCACTTGCCTTCTGTTTTTGAAATTCTGCCATCAGTATGTTTTACTGAAGAGAGTGGCAATTGCTGTAATGTCACTCCATCTCTTGACAGCCCAGATTGCACAGTATTTTTGCCTGCTTTTCACCATTCCCTGAGACCATCCATTCCCCCATGCCAACATGATGTGAAGGCAGGAGATGGGACACGTCAGGAGGCACCTGCAGCAAGGCTTGCTCCAAGGAGCCTTCATCTCCCCTGTATAACACACCAGTGTCTTCTGCACGGGGCAGTGTCTGGTCTCACAAGAAATCAATGTTTTGCCAGTTGTAGCCTTTTTGTGTCTGCTCAGCCCTCCCTTCCAAAAAAAAAAAAAATTACCAGTTCAAATAGGCAGATTGTTTTGACAGCCTTTCTGGTACTAAATGACAAGAACATACAGGCTCTTTCTTACAGCTATGATTTCACTTTAAGGCACTGAAAAAACCCCACATATTCTTGTACAGGCATCTTGAAAGGTCTTACTGGAAAGTATTGAGCAGACTTTCAGAGGATACCAATCATCACTTGCAGCATCCAATAGCTTTTCTTACACTTGTTTTCTCAACACGATGTTGCTGAGGTTTTGGAGCCTCTTAAACTAGTGAGTTGCCTGGTTATGGGTCCATTGAAGTGGAATTGAGTGTATCTTTAAAAATTGACCCATACTTCTAAATGTCTAAAATACTGTTTTCCTGCCTTTTTACATTACTTAAGTGAGCCAAATCTAAATTGCTTGGAGTACCTTACAAAACATAAATCACAACAAATGGTTAGAGATTTTTTTCTCATGCCTGTGTTTCTCAGATTTCATCCAATGTTGATTTTCCAAGGGAAAAAAAAAAACTTAAAATATGCATAAATAACTCTTTTAAGCACATCGTAAAGATAATAAATATAGCCTGTCATTGTCATGACTTTTCTGCGTTAACACAGAAGGGATTATCTGATGGTTAAAGTCCTAGTCTTGTAAACAACTATATTTGGATGCCTTGCTGCTGAGACTACTTGATTATTTTCTTTTTCTTTGCTCTGATTATTTTCTTTTTTTTGTGATAACCAATGCTAAGAAGATTACAGGAAGATAAGGGATCCTTGTGACTAGGCTTTACCAAGTCCTACCTAGAGCTTGTGAAGACTATTTCTGCAGTAATGGAGTTACCCTTGATAGAGGGGAACTGTATGGTGAATTAATGAGAATAAAGACAGTGTCTGAACACTGCATGGATGTTTGGTCTTAAAGCTAAAGGGTGCTTTTTCAAGCTGGAGGACACATAGTTCAAGTAGGGATGTTAATACAGATTTGCTTTCTGCTCCTTTGTGTTAAAAGATGATTAGTTTAAGAAGTTTATTGGGTGCAAAGTATGACATACATTTACTGTGGACCACAGATTTCCTATTAATGATATGACTTCAGTTTCCATGCAAGAACTCCTTAGGAATCACTTGACTTATTGTGATGATATTATGTTCTAGGTGAGTTATATGCTGTTCTTTTGAATGCTGTGAAATAGAATTTTTATTTAACTAGTGTCATTAAAGACTCATGGGAAAGAAATTCACTGAATCACTAAGTATTCAGTGAATACACTAAGGTGTATTTTGCAGCTGAAGTAGCTTATGGAATGCACATGGCCAAAATCAGAAATGGGGGAGGAGAGAGGGGAGGAACCGGGAGGAATGTCAATTTAAAATGTAGCATTGTGGAACCTAGGAATTCAAATAAGAAAAAAGTTCTTTTGAGCCCTTCAGCTTTAGAGAGAGTTTGTCTTCAAGAGGAACTGCTTGTGCTGATGATTGTCTCCATGACAGATGGCCTGTTATTTAGTTCTTATGGTGTTAGCACCACAAGACAAGAAGTCCTTACCAATCTCTCCAACAGCCTAAGAACAAACCCCTAGTTATCTCACTTTCACATCTGGCATAGGGCATAAAGTGCTTATTTTCTTGCCAGTCTTGTGATGACTATCTCTCATCTTTGTTTCTTTGCTGATCAGCTTACTAACATCTTCAAGATATTTGTGTGGAAGAAATACTCTGCAGTGTTGCTAGAACCAAGCACCCTCCTTACAGACCACAGCAGTGCATGTGTTAGGGCAGGCAAAGGCTGAAGTGTTACTGTATGTGATGTGTGCATTAAAATTAAAAAAATACCCAAACAGAGGCGGTAAAGCCAGCACATCCTGGAAGTGCTCACTGCAAGCATACTAATCAGTGGTACTGTGCATGGATTACACTGCATGTGCCACAGCAGCCAAGGGCTGTGCTTTTACAGCAGAGTTTTGGATTATTCTTCCTAGTGATCATATTTTACAGGTCACGATAACAACTTAAGTGGCTCAAATACAGCAATAGCTGCAAGCAATTGAACTGTGGAGAAGAGGAGCTATGGTTTAATTTTTTCATGACTGACTAAACCCTTTAATATTGCCTGAAAAATCACTACTTCTAAGTACTTCAACCCCCTCCTGCCAGCTCCCAACAAGCAGAATGAAAAAAGGCAGGTAGGAGCAGGCTGCTGCTGTAAGAAGAGCTCATCCAGTAGGCAAGTCCTTCCCTGCCCATACCCAAAGGCATACAAGAAAAGAGAACAGCTGAAAGTGAGATTTTTGGCTAAATAATTTGTGCTGAAAAGGTTGGGCTGTGAATTCAGCTCTCCTGTTTTAGGCTACAGAGACCTCATGCATCCTAAGTGGCCACACAGTGTAAATGCTGACTAAATAGAATTTTCCCTGGTTGAACCTGTTACTTTGGTATCACCCTGTTGGAATGATTAAGGGTAATGAAACAGTACAGAAGAGCACATTAAACCTGGCCAGAACAAACCAAATTTTATTCACCAAAATTAAAGATGCTTAATGAGTGGCATCCTCTAAGATGTACAACAGCATGAGGACACAGCTGCGTTGGGCAGGGCACGTCTCCAGGATGAAGGACCACTGCCTCCCTAAGATCTTGCTCTATGGTGAACCTGCCACTGGCTGCCGCAAGAGAGGAGCCCCAAAGAAAAGATACAAGGACTCCCTGAAACAACATCTCAGCCTTGGCCATATTGATCACCATAACTGGTCTACTCTGGCCTCAAATAGGGAGGCCTGGAGACACACCATCTATAACGCAGCTGTCTCCTTTGAGAACACACACAGGATCACTCTCGAGGAGAAAAGACAACACAGAAAGAATCGTGCCTTGCAGAATATACAACCTAAGGAGTCTTTCTGCTGTGCCTTTTGCAATCGGACATGTCTATCTCATATTGGCCTTATTAGCCACCTGCATGCTTGTAACAAATGTGGATAGAGCCTTCCCAAATCTTCGTTCGTGAAGCCTGGCCATGATGACAACAGCATGAGGTACAAGCTTGTACAGAATGATGAACTTGCATCTAGAATGTTCCCCAAATATTTCTCACAAGAGAACATTTGTGCATCTAACTGTTAAGAGCTGAAGTAAAAGGAAAGATGCTCTGACACCCAAGTGGACTAAAAAAAAAGAAATATTGTTTCCTTAACTAAAGTTTTTCCCTTAGTGACATTATTCTGTGACCTCAGTTTTCCAATTTCTCTATGGACAGGGAGGAAAATACATACGTGAACTTGTCAAAGTTAGAACATGTATACCAAGGTTTCCCATATGGAAGCTTGCCCTTGGTCAATGGGCAGTTCTGTTACAAACTGAACCCTGCTTTAAGCTCTTAGACAATACTTTTAATCAATACAGATTTTAGTCTCACCTTGCACTCTTGATTTAAATCTGGCTTGTATCAAGCTAAAGTAAGATGATGTTAAACCCATTTTACACCATTTTAACAAAAGGGCTTAAAATTTAGATAAATGCCGACACGCTGAGTATGTTCCAAATCCACACTTTGGATTGCTCATTGCCGGAGGGACAGCATCTCCCGGACAAGAACGGGAACGGCATGGGCTGCACTGAGGCTCCAGCTGTGATATCGCAGTATGTCAGCATTTACTCGGGAAACAAGTCTCCGTCCTCCAAGGAGGCTTTACTCAGGGGCAGGAAGCTGAGGTCTGATCTGCCTCGCAGGGAGCAGCATTTTGGCTCACCTGCCCCTGCCGGGGAAAGAGGGAAGCTGCGCCCCCGGGGGCTGCTGCGCACACCTGCCCCATCCTGCCCTACACCCGGGGGCTGGCACACCCCGACCCCTCCCGGGGGATGCTGCGAGGGCCCCCCCGCCTTTGTTCCGCTCGCTCCGCCTCGACCCTGTCCCCTCCCCGCGGGGCGGGGACCCGCGGGCCGGGGGCGGTGGGACCGGGCGGGCCGGCGGCTCCTCCCGCCCGTGCCCGTCCCCTCCCGGCGCGGCGCTGGCTGCGCTCCGCGGCGCTGGAGCTGCGCGGAGCCGCTTTGTGCCGCCACCCGCGGCAGGACGGCGCGAAAGGTACGAGGGCTCCTGTCCCGCTCGCCCCCCTCCCGCTCCGGGGCAGCATCCCTGCCGAGCTCCGCGGGCGGGGAGGGAAGAGAGGAGGGAAAAAAAGAGAGGGAGGGGAAGGGCTGGGTTCAGAAATGGGTCTCTTTCAGCCTCGGCTCCGCTGCTGCTCCAGGCAGCCCCGTGCTAGGAAACCTGTGGGCTTACTGGAAAAAAAAAGCCTAAAAAAAAAGTCAGCCTCGCTGGTTTTCTTGGCCGGGAGCAGCACATGGAAAAAACTGGGAGGGAGCCCGGGCATCGGGCGGCGGCGGCTCCCCCCGGCAGCGCGCGCGGGGCGGCCCCTGCCCGGGCTTTGAAAGAGCAGAAATCTGGAACGAAGCCCTCTGTCCGCCATCCCGAAACTTGCATGCCCTTCCTGGGAAAGGCACCAGCCAGGCAGCCGCGCTGCTGTTTTGTACCGCTGCGAGCTTCCTTGTTGTCTGCCTTTTGGGGTGGGCAGAGGTGGTCTGTCTGCAGGCTTGGCCATTTGATCCCGTTTCATCATAGCCGAGAGATTGCATCATGTTACAGTCCTGGAGTCAGTCAGGGCAAAGGCGAACAGAACCATCCTTCCAGATCCATCCCATTGGCTTCCCGGGCCGACCCCCTCCTTGATTTCCTGTTGAACGGAGGTTCGAGCTGAGGAGCTGCCTGCCATTGGCAGCTGGGGGGGACCGGTCACAGCGACGTGGTTCGATTTCTTCCACTGAGAGGTTTTTTTGGAAACTCAACTTTGTCGGTTCTACGCCCGTTGTGTTTTGTGTGTGGGGGTTAGAGGAAGCTTGCCGGAGGTTTAGGCGGTAGGAAAATAATGGGCGGCAACAGAGGCAGATAAACGGCCAAAAGCAGGCGTCGCTTTATAACCTGAAAGCTCTGGAGTGGCAGGAGGTGAGTGGATTTAGGCAGGCATCTCTCGGAAACCCACACATTCACCTGCCCTCAAGGGCAGCGCTGCTGAGTGAATGCATACTCTGAAAGGCAAGACAAGGCAGATGTCAGGGGCAGAGAAGTATTTATCTTATCTCCCCTCTGGATCTTATATGATCTATTTGATGCCAACACTTGATGTGCCTGTGCCTATTCCGTTTATCATATGACTGAACTTTGCAGCTGAGATCCAACTATAAGATGATAAATCTCAAAGCCAGAAAGATCCAATTAAACAATGTACTGCAGTCCAGGACTTCCTAAGACGACCAGTTCTGCTGTTCTTTGTGCAGTTCTTTGTTCCATGGGGAAGAAAATGTCACGGCACAGCTTGGTTCAGTTCTCAGAGGTATCCATAACAAGTAATGATTATGCCATAGCTAGTGTCCTGTCCTTGCAGGTGCTCTGCTGCTGTTTACTCCAAGTGTTACAAGAACTATTCTTTTCTTTCATGAAAATAACAGTATTATGAAGCTTTTTTTTGTCTGCCTCTCTGAGAATGGTCGCTGCAAGGGCACAAGGGAACAGCTTGGCAGCCAGATGGATCCATCCATCAGTGCTCTTCTGTATGGGCACTTGGTGCCCTTCAGTCATCCCTTATGCCTCCTGGTGGTTTCCATGGGAAGAACAGAACAATTACTTTCTCCTTTTGAACAATTTTTCCTTTTGGAACTAGGGTGGAAGAAGAGCAAATCCTGCATTAGAGCCAGAGGGAGAGCGTCATGTCTTTCTGGGGCTATTGGGCACCAGATAGGTTTAAGAAGAATTTGAAGTGGATTCAGAAAAGAAACGTCTTTTCTCTCTGAGTCAGGATAGCCAGTGATTGCAGTGGCAAGCCTGAAAACAGAACAATGAGCAGATACTCAACTGCCTTTGGTGATAGATCACACTGTTAGGTGCTTCCCAGGAAATTTGTCAGCAGAAGTCAGTGTTAGTGGTGCTCCTGAGTCTCAGGTGGATTTTGGGATTTGGAAGATCTCTGAGGTTGAAACTACAGTATTTCTTGAAGCAGTAGTAACAAGGAGGGGGTAAAATGCAGCACTTCAATAGATCAGCCACTCACACGATTTTCAAATGTTACTATCTTGGTGTAG
The DNA here is from genome assembly GCF_009829145.1 of Chiroxiphia lanceolata. Classification (NCBI taxonomy): domain Eukaryota; kingdom Metazoa; phylum Chordata; class Aves; order Passeriformes; family Pipridae; genus Chiroxiphia; species Chiroxiphia lanceolata. The sequence goes on from NC_045640.1 coordinate 11,830,332, forward strand.
GTTTTCATTTTCATCTCCTGAAGCTCCGAGTTGAAGGGATACTGTCAGAGACACAAAACCCAAAATCAAATACTGAAGTCTCAGTGGGGACAGACTGTATTTGATATACATATGACTAACTGTGCTATTCCTTTCAGTGATGCAAAGACAACCTGCTGTAAGCTCAGATCAGGAATTGTCTAGCCCTGCTGCTTGCTGCCGACTTCCTTGAGACATCGCCTCAGGACAAAGAGCCAGCGGTTCAGGGCTGGTTGATGCAATCTGGAGTCCACCGATTTAATTTCCATCCATTTTCAAAAGTTTTGTGTCTGATAGGTCCTTCAATGGGAGTGTGGTATCCAGGAGCCTGCCTGGTTAACTGCTTTGTTGAAAGCTGTGCTCTTTGTTTGGCGAGGAGGGGGTGAGGAGGAGGAGGAAGAGATGTACTTAATATTCATTTGCAAGACATCTCTTGCTGAAGAAGGAGGGTGGGATGCAAGGACTTGTGGTTACAAACTCCTGTACAGTTTAGTTCACTCTATTATGGTTTTTAGTCACAGTAAATCCTAGTATGGCAATTTTTCAAAAAAATTATGCATCCCTTCCAGTTGCACAGTTCAGCTGGTTTTGGATGTGAGTGACACCTGGCTATTGATATGACTCGGACTTCCCTGATTCATATAGGGTTTCATCTGGCACAGGAACTGTCTGTCTGATCTGGGCAGGTGACTGAGTTACACACTCAGTAGATATTATTCCAGGTTAATATACTCCTAATGTAAAATGTTCTTAGGCTCACAGTTGAACTGTACAGTCAAACCCAACAAAAATAGTAGAAAGATGTAAGTCAGCCAAAGGACTGCAGTTACTGTGGGCTCTGAACTTTCAGTGAAGGACTGAAAAAGCCAAGGCTTGAATGTACTGCTACATCTATAAAGGTTATTTTCCTACTAGGATGCATCCTAAGCTGACCTTAGATCAATTTAAGTTTTTAATACCATATCTTTTGGGGGACTGTGTGCATAAAGCCATACGGAGAACAGTCTGTCAACACAGTATGAGCAGGTAGGAAAACACATAGCTGCAATTGCAGGGGAGTGACCCTGAGCGTGGTATGCAGGGGTTACACCAGCATGACTGTCTCACTGCACCTACCCATCTCTGTATACGTAAAGGTCCTGCATTTGTGTGGCATATGGATCAGCACTGTGAAATACTATGTGTATATATATAGGCTGTAAAATACTGTCTTTGCTATTATATGTTACACTGCTCTTGCTCGACTAGGAGATCTTTAAGGTCCTGTCCAACCCAAACCATTTATGATTCTATGATACTCTGATTAAAAGTTAACTCTTGACTCTCTAGGTTGTGAAAGACATGCTGATGGGAGTAATGATAATGAATAGTATTGCAGGAACATAATTTGGGTCTGTGCAGAGCATAGCAGATAAGAAATTAATCTTTTGGAACATAATCCCTATTTTCCAGAGATAAGGCAAGAAATTAAATACCGAATGGCAGAAAACTAGTTTTCTGCCATCAGTTACCCCTCTACCACCTTAGCAGAAAGTCAGTTGTGACATGTGGTGCACAGTAAAGTTTGATTGCTAAAGGTGCTGAGCACCCTTAACACAGCAATGTCCAAATGAGCTGATGGTGATTACCTCTCTTAGAGTATTCTTTGGAGAATACACTAGGCTGTGAAAAGGATGAATGTGTATCTGTTGTATATTTTACCAGTGTTCATCAGGAAATGTAGGAAAGAGGCTCCTAAGAGGACTTTATCTGGTCAGTTTGATTTTGTATAGTTACTGCTCTTTGCACGTAGTGATATTTTAAAAATTGATGGTGCATGTTTGCCAGTAAAATAACCAAACTGCATAGGACTGTCTTCTCTAAATATCTTACCCTAACTTTTTTTTCTTTTTCAGTTTAGGAATTATTCCTTCCATGGTGACACAGTGGTGGGATTTTTTTACTGTCTTGGGGATTTCTGCTGCCAGCATCTCTCTGCCATCATGTATTTCTGAACTGAGTGATAAAGACTGTCTTTCTCTAAGACAGATGTTGTTAATGGCCTTACTGTGCCAAAATCTTTATGAGTACAAAATGCTGAATAAAAATATTTCCATCCATTAATAGTGAGTGCCAGAAAAGAGTACACAAGTGGTTTCAAATTTAATCTGTAATGTAGCTGATGTCTCAAAGATAAGAGCCTTTTACCCCCAAGAAATACAATACTTTGTGTATGTGAGGTAATTGCAATGAGTTTCACTGAATATATATTATTCATTAGGGAACTGTCATTATATCATGTTTGTGAATTCCCTGAAGTCTCTTATCACTCTCCTCATCACCTCTCAACATTTATGGAAAAGAGGATTTTTGTGTTCTACTTGACTGACTGATGCTCTGACTTGCTGGCATGCTTGCCTGGTTCATTTAAAATGGATGGACTTTGGGAAAGGAGCTTAATTCATGTATTCGTGCTTTTAGAGATAGCAGTCCTTCATAGGGAATATGTAGTGGTATGTTATCTCAGTTTTGCAGAAAAGCAAATGGTAAAAGCTCTTTCATATGCTGCTTTCATGCTAAACTACTCTGCACTGTCTTCAAAGTATAAAGGCTCAATATTTGGCCAGTTGCTGTGGTTGGATTTTTTTTTTCTTTTTTTGGTCCATTAAAGTATGTTTAAGTATCTCTTTGAAACTTATCTGGTCTCTCATCGGTTACACATGCTTATGGCATTCCTGTTCGAAATGGGAAGAGAGGAGAAGGCAAGGTAAGGAGGGAATTTCCCTGCTAATTAGCAATTAGTGGATCCAGATTTTGTTTTCCTGTACCATTTTTTACCAGGAGCAGCTGCAAAGAGAGAATTACACTGTGACCTTCACAGCACTTCCTAGTGCCGTCATCAATCAGATCTGGCAGGAGCTTTATCGCATCTATCAGTGTGGCTCATAAGCCACATGCTGTCTAGTCTAGAGGGAAAAACAAACAAACAATGGGAGCTACTGTAGAATTTGTTTAAAATAAAACAACCAGGAGTGAGCTTTCCCCATATGTACCAGCTTTGTAGGCGGATTTCTATTTTTACCATTTGCTGTTGGGCTGATTAATAAAATATGATGATTGTAAAGCAGTGGAAGAGCCTTCCACTACAACGCAATGGCATTGGCAAATCATTCATAAACTATTGCAGCTTCGGTCTTTGTCAGGCAATGGTCTTCAGTCCCATTCTAAGCCTCAGCATTGTTTTTACTAAGGGATTGATGCAGTTAGATTAATTTAGGTGTTTTCTGCACCTGTAAATGTTGGGGAATAAATAAGTGTCTTCAAACTTCTCTGATTCTTACATGAAATAATGTAGCTTCCTCAGATCAAGTGGTTTGCTATTTTTTTGTGGGAACACGTGCCTTTGCAGGCTAGTCTAGGTCTCTTTCAGAGGCCAAGGTCAGCTGCTCAGCTGCAATATCTCCCTTTTCAGCATGCAAAACATTATTAACACTTTGTGTTTGTTTGTTTTCTGTTTGGTTGGTTGGTTTTCCCTACTGACCTTGTTCTGTTTTTGGAGTTTAACTAAAATTTAAAACATTTTGTGTTCTTGGATTTTTTCATTTTTACACTAAATTCACCGCCATTTTCAGATTCCTTTTCTCTCCTTTTCTTGCCAGCTGCAATAGATAAAACTTTCTTGCCTTCCTTTCCAGGGCTCAGTACAGTGACAGGTTGACAGGTTGTCACTTGGTGCCTGACTTCCTTGCAGGCAAAGTCCTTGCTGACAGGTAGATGAGAGAGCAAGAAGCAACGGGAACAGGCAGAATTGCTAGTGTGTAGTTCTGCCTTCACAGGCATATGCTTGTGTGTATATGTGATATATACAAATATATATGTAGATGTAAATAGATAAAGAGCGTGTATATGTATAGATGGTATATGTTAGAGCTGCCCTTGTCATGCAGGTTTTCTGAGAAAAATGGCTAATTGCTCATAAATAAGTATGTTTACTGCTGTACTTTCAAGTGAAAGATTGAAGCTTCAAACTGGTAATGTGGATGGCCAACAGCAGGGTATGATCTGTAAATTTTGTTGTTTTTAACCAGCCAATTCTTGGCAGAAAGCATCTTGGTACTAGATTTGGGGAAGGAAGTTTGAAATGCCATATGAAATGAACAACAGCAGGTGCAAGGAAAATGCTCATAAAATGCGAAGTACATTTAGCAAAAGGTTATCTACTCTGTCAGGAAAAAAAAAGGCACGTGAACTGGCTAGTGGGTTATGGAAATAATGACTTTTGCGGTTTTCCTCTGCATGTGCTGCGTCAGTTTGACAGGTTTTATAGCCCCAGCTGCTGAACTGGCACTAGGCAGGGCACTGGCTGCAAACCTGAGGGAGAAGGAGCCTGCCCAAAATTATGCTGCCTGTTGTCTGTCTTCAAAGGCTAGAGCTATCCCTGAGGATTTTGGCAGCCAAGGGGAAGGTTTTGACAGTTAGACATCCTTAGGTGGTTTTAGATGGTGCTGTCAGATGCTGTGTGCCAGTGGTGCTCATCCTCACTGATGAGCTTGCATCAGAACTCTGGGTCCCTGCTCAGCACCTCTGCCCATGCAGGGGATAGATGGTGCCAGGAGGGGCTGAAACTCTGGACCAGGAGTTCCAGCAGCCAAGCACCACGGCTGCACTTGGTAGAGAGGTTTTAAGAGGCCAAAGCCATAAGTGGTCTTGTTCCCACATCAACATCAGGAGGAGAGGGAAAGCTGCCAGCAGGAGCTGGTCTGAGGAGCTGAGTCCTGTGTCATCATTTGGGGGCTCCTGCTTCAGTAGCTGGCTGCCTGCTGCTGGTCAGACCAAACATAAAAACATCGTTTCAGCCCTGCAAGCAAATAATAAAGTGGCAGAGGGTTGAAAATAGGAGGGATAATGTAAAAGGCAAAGTGATGACTTCAGGAGCAAGGCTGCCGAGTGTCACCAGGGCAGCAGTGGCTGGGAGCTGAGGTGCAGAGGGGCCACTTCTGATGCTGTTCTGCTGCTACATCTTAGCATAGGTCAAACAGAAAGAAATTGCCCTTATGCAGAGTGGGATTTATTCTTGTAAGCCAGTCCATGCTGGGGAATAGAGCGAAATACTTACTGGATGTTGTCACTGGCTGTAAGAGATACAGGCTGAAGAAAATAAATACCTGAACATGTTAGAAGCTCAGTGATTTTCAGCTCTGTTAACACACAACATAATCAAAAGAAATACCCTTTGGAAAATGGAAATATTTGCTTCTTGGAGTGGGGATAAAGTATTCAGGCTGAGCAGCTTCTGTGAATATACAGAACTCTTCTCCTTGCCTGATCCCTGTGTCTGCACCATGTGTTTGCCATTAGGAGCATGAAAAGCTGCGAGTCTCCTTAGAGGGGGGATGATGCATGTGTGGTGGGTCCTTCAGGACAAACCAGGAGAGCTGAAAGGAGAGAAGAGGCTAGGTCAGGCCACAGCATTTTGTTTTGAGCTTAACAGGAATGAAACCCACCCCGAAGAGTCTTGGGGAAAATTCTGGATGTGGGCCAGGATGAATAATGCTGATTGCGGATGGGTGGGACTGCACCTGGTTACAAAAACAATCGTATTTCCAAGGTTAGTTATTTCTTCTGAAAAAGGGGATGTTTAACAAGTAAGGTTTCATTTAAAAGGGGAAAAAAAATTAGTTGAAGACCTTAAAAAAACAAACCCAAATCAAAAAACCTTAAAGTCTCTCACTTTGGAAATTAATGAAAACAAGCCCCAAAACATGCAGACAGCTGAAAGCACACACCAAAAAACTCAGATAAACAAAACAAGTGTCCTCTGGGGAAAGGAAGAGTTGTTCTCTCTCTGGGAAAGTTTGTCTGTTCCTGTGTCTGTAAACTTTTCGTCTTCTCTGGGACTTGCTGTCCTTGGTTTGCCTTTTTCAGCTTTTTGGTCTTCTTTTCCTGGAGCTCAGAAAAGTCTTTATGTGAGCACTAGACTTTAAGTAAATGAATGATGAGTGTTGTACCTCAGGGATTGGTACTGGGACCGGTCTTTGTTAGCGACAGGGACAGTGGGATTGACTGCACTCTAAGCAAGTTTGATGGTGACACCAAGCTGTGGTGGAGTGGTTGACGTGCTGGAGGGAAGGAATGCCATCCAGAGGGACTCAGACAGACTGGACAGGTAGCCCTGTATGAATCTCAAGAAGTTCAACAAGGTTATTAGCAGCCTTCTAGTACATAATGATCTTATTTGACATCAGTGAGATTAGTGCTTGGGGTTGCATACACTTTTGTGCTGGTCTGCTGACTGTGAGTTCTCATGGACAGGAGGTGTGCAAGTGTACTGACCCCATATCAACTATTCTGGCCCCAAAAGCATCCCACTCACTGACTTCCACATGGTTGCAGCTTGGAGCCATCAAGACACCTTCCCCCTTGTGACAACCGCATCCTGAGCATTATTCCAGAGCTGATCTGGATCAAACTGTATCCAACAAACCCCAAAAATGCAACAGTTAATTTTAGTCTAATGCAAGTTCCAATTAGTCTCCTGGTCACTACTGTTCCCGTCTGACTGTCTGCAATGACTGAGCCTCACAGTCTCTCAACACTCCAATTTCCTTCACATCCCTTTGGATCTTCTCCTTTGTTGTTGTTTATAAAACACTGAGTCTAGATTTTGCATATGTGGAAAATCTTGCTGAGAGCTGTCCCCTCTTTGACCTCATCTTCTCCACTTCTCTCATTTTTGTGTTCTCTTGCTTATAGTCTAGCTATGTAACTTTTAAAAGTGATTTGAGTGTAAAAAAATAAGCTGTAATGAAGGCTTCCTGTAAACAGTAGCTCTCTCTACAACCCAAGGACGATTAGAGATACATGTAGAAGGCCCATACGACTGTCTGCCCTAAAGAAACAACTAAAATACTGATTAAATTACATGGAAAGCAAAACTTGTCTTGAAGAGGTATGGTGTTTGGGGATTTCTAGACTTCTTCAACCCTTTTAAAATCCTTCATTTTTTTCTTCCTACCACAGTAATATCTTTTTAAGCATTATGGGACTAGCTTTGCTGTACTTGGACTTGGGGATTCCTGTCTGGTTTATGGTCAGCACAGCTGCAGGCTCCAACATATAAGTGCAAACTCAGATTGCCCTGAAGTTTATTGTACTTTATGAGAGCAAAGGGTGAAATCCGTCTTTGAGACTTGGGGTCATTTGGGCTAAGTTTCCTGACATACCAGCTCTTACAAAAAAACAGCTGTTCTGGTTTTTTCTGCCAGCTTTAAAGAAAAACAACCAAATAAAGAAAAAATACTCTGCCAAATAGGGATCAAACCTTAGCTTGGTTTGAGTGTGCTTTAAGTAGTCTCAGTCTTTGCATTTACACTAGTTAAGTTCTTGTTTCTCTTCAGGGAGGTAACTTGGAAGCAGTATTTATGAACGAGTCCAGCCCTTTCCCTGCATGTTGCTGTAGGGAAGGGCTGCTTCCTACTGAGGTCTAAGTGCTTCCCTTTGTGAGATGGGATCTGAAAAAACCCACAGCAAGACCTAAATGTAAATAGGATGAAAGTAAAGATATATGAAATGAAGATATGCAGCTTTCCAAGGTGTGATTGTGGAGTTGTTCTTGGCCGGGAGACATCCTCTGGATGGTCCAGTCAACTGGCTGAGCCAGGAGCAGAGTTGCCCAGAGACAACATAGCAGCAATGTACCCATGCTCAAGCTGAAGTTTGAATTATGAACATACAGCTAAAGAAGCGTGTGGTCTTCTAGCAAGTCATCATCAGTGACTTGCAGAGCACTTGGTACCTTAGAGCAGCTTTTTACATGTTAATAACTCATAAAAAGTTAATGATTTCATGATATGGGACGGAGAGTAGGAATTGGAAATGGCAGATACTCAGGGTGCAAAGGGAAGAAGAGAACTGACAGGCTGCCTGAACGCTTGAAATAAATGTGTAATATAGTTGTAAGGATTTTGGTACACTGGTCACCTCTCTAATCAGCCCTGCTAGTGCCTCAGCACTCCCAAGGAAAGAAAGAAGCATGTAAGAATCCTATAACATCTTCACCATTTATTGCTATTGTCACCCCTGCTTTATAAGCTTTTGTCTTAACTCCTGCAGCTCTAGTGAGTTTAGGAACACTCCTAAGCTCTGGGAAGAACAAGTTTTTATCAGCTCTACCTGGGAAAAAATTTTTGACATAAAGCTGGGTGTTGCATCCATAAGCTGCTTGTCACACCATATTTGAACTGCAGTTTGCAGGGACTAGCTCACCTGCCCCTTCTGCCGTGCAGTCTGTGGAGCAAACATCTCACCTGCTGTTTTTACAGCCCTGTACTCCTTACGTGAGTGGCGTCACTCAATACTGTACTATTTGCTATTAAAAGTACAGACTGTACCCTTCTCCCAGTGAGCCAGTGGAGAAGAGCTGTGCAAATTTTCTCTCTCACTGACGTAGGACATGCTGAAACCCTCCACACCTATGTCAGTTTTCTTTGATTGCATTCTCTAGGGTCAGCTATAAGATGGTCATGACCATCCTGGATCAGGTCACTTCATTACAGTTGTCTTCCAAAATAATCCTTCCCCTGTTCAGTTCAGCTGCATCCAGTGCAATGAAGCAACAAAAAGTATGTGTATGATTCCAGAGGGTTCTTATCAGCTCTAGGAGGGGTGGAATGAAGCATGACTCTGTGTGTACCACAGCACTTCACAGGGTTGTTTTGTTATGGTCAATATTAAAGAGCGTTTTTACATAGTTCAGAAAGGTACAAAATAATATTGAGCAACTGTACCTTGTGGTGAGAGTCTACCAGGGTATAACTGCATGATAGCAAAGGGCATGACAAAAAGGTTTTTCCTTGGATTGGAGAAATCATTATTAGTGGCATAATTCTCCAAAATTGTTGGACATCATCTGATGTTAGCCTACCTAGGAAAATACCGAATTCCTTTTGGTGTTGTTTCTTTATTGAAGCGAGAATTTCTTTCTGGTGAGATTTTTAGAAGGAGGAAACTCCACATTCACCAGTGAAAGTTGCCCAAAGCAGAAGGGGAAAATGTAATTTCAAACTGTTAAAAACAGAATTATAAAAGCCACCTGAAAAAAATAAATGTATAGTAGTTGCTGATTTCACATGTAAAGTGCATTTTCCTATGGAATTACAGTTTATACTGTAGTAAACCCAAATACAGCTTTAAATAATTTTATTCTTTTTTTTAAGTTGGCATTATAACCGAGTGGTGCCTCCTCCTTCCTGTGCTTAAGAAATAGCATCCATGCCTGCAATAATTCTTTCTCTGCCTTTAGGCAAGTGCATTTTTGTCATTGACTAATAACAGAAAGATCAGGGACTTGGGACCCTAATAATAGGACTGCTGGGAAATCACAGAACGCCAGCAGAAAGCCCTTTGAGCAAGAATTTTCATTGTCTGCTGCCATTATCTTGTTTTATATTTGGCTTTTCTGGTGGCTTGTGACTAGTAGTGAAGATTGCTAGACTGTGGGCTTTTCAGAATCCTGTTATTTCCCTTTCTTTATCTGATCTCACCATGGAATTATATCGCTGAATTCAAATTCTGACAGTGGTAGACAGTGTGTCCTGGATGATTAAAAGCTCTGTCAGCATAAAGTTGCATGTTTTGTAATGTAAAGATTAGAGGGCTACATCCCGTCTGCTCCACGTGTGAGGGCTAAGAAATGGCATTATCAAGCTAGTGAAACAGCTGTGAAATGGGTTAATATGGGTAGTTTTCTATTGCCCTAGCTTCTTTGTCTTCCCAGAGGTTTTTTTTCTGCCTTCTTCATATATGCACCGATTTTCAGAATTTTTTTCTTACAAAGTAAGAACTGTGTATTCTGTATAAATAATGTGTCACCAGTCTTTTGCTCTACAGTTATTATAGGATTTTTACTAAGATGCTTGTTAGGTCAGATTGCTGTCAGTTTCCAGATTTCAAATAGTAACTTCTAAAGGGAAAATTTAGTGGTATATTGATTGAGACTGATGGCTGCTTTTCCAAGTGATCATCAACAGCATCTAGTCATACAGGGCCCTTAGTAACATGGGATGACCTCAATCTGGCTGCAGAGTCCAAAGATGACAGTATATCTCCTGGACTTGCAAAACATCAAACTGGTTTGTCTGCACGCATCACTTGTAAATATCCTACTCCAGAACAACCAACCATATTAATTATTGTTTATGCTTATGTTTGTTCTTAAGCAAAAGCCTGCCCCACACTATAGATCCTTTGGATTTGGCATACATTCATGTCTGAATGGTGCCATATCCTCTATATATGATTGTTTGCCATCCTTTTTTTTTTTTTTTTTGCCTTACCTTACTCTGTATTTGATTGAGTACCTGCATCTGTTGTTAATTTTCATGTGTGAAGAGTTTATGATAGGGTCAGTATCCCAACAAATTGCTTTAGAAGGAAGACAAATGGTGAGCACGTTTCCCCGTTGTAAGAAATGAGGCAGAGGTGCTCCATCATGGAGATTTTCAGTCCCTCAATATAGAGTCTTGCCAATGGGAATTTTTTTTTGGGTCTGCTTTCTTATCAAAAGACCATGTGTAGAAATTATGTAGGGGATTTCATTTCAGATTGCTTTCAATCACTTTCCTTCAAAGATAGAATGCAACTTGACATGTGCAACCAAAGGCAATGTGAAGCAGAGGGCAAGCAACTTGGACATTGACTAAAGAGGAGAATGATTGCAAATAGTAATAAGATTTGTGAAATAAATGTGTTGATTCTTATCTACACCGGGTGTAGAAGAGCAGTAGTGGGATGCAGAGGGGTAGTAATGGGGTATATTGAGTGCATTATTCAGTGTATTTTGGGGGCTGAAACTAAATTGGCGTGACTAAACTGATGTTGGTAAGTTAGCAAGAGTGAAGATACTGAGTGCAAACCCGGCTTATCTGTGGGACTTGAGGGAATAGGTGTTGCTCTTTGTTAAAACCATTTTTATTATGTTTGTGATTGCCTGTCACATTTGCTGTTCTTGATAGATGGGCAACAGCTAGGAGCCAAAAGTGCTTTCTTTCCCTCCTCCCTTTTCTTAGGACAGTGGGATGAAATCTTTCACTTATACGTCAAATCTGTTATGTTTTTCTCACCACAGTTTTGAGGCTGGGAGAAAAAGACTGTGATGAGTCTGTGACAGGAGGAAGCCAAAGTTAAAGTGAAATGGGAATGTATTTTTATGAAGTAATGTTACATTTACTAATCTTGAAGATAAGCATTTCGAAATGTGCTTCCTAACTGAGGATGAACAATTTGTTTTAATCTATTCACATCTAAATTAGGACTCAACTATTGGTACTTGCAAGCCACTAAAAAAAAGCACTCGCTCAGACCATCTGTTGAAAAAATGGGAATATGAAGCTAAGAGTCATCATCTTTTCATAAGTCCTGCCTGTCCCTGGTGCATGTAACAGCAATCTCATGTGAATGCTGAATGAGTCTGAAACCGAGGAGGCTCTATGTGAGCTCTGCTGTGGCTCTCAGTGGTGCCAGTTAATGGGCCCTTCAGTAAATGTAAGTCTGGATATTTCTCTTGCTCCTATTCTCAGCAAATCTGGTTAAGCACAGGTAAAAGATGACATAAAAATGATGAATAATAATAGCACTATTGAATATATGTGTGAATATAACATACCACTAAACAACTTTCTAACTATATTTAAATATCTTACTGTAATAAGGAAGCTCTTTTTCACTTTCCTTTTAGTGAATATGGGATCAGATTTCCGAATGAAAGGCATATGAAAGCTGATAGGCACTTAGGGTGAGATGCATCCTGCCTGACTCAAGCCACACATTGGAGAGCAGGTCTTACAGCTGACCTTCTTGCCTGTAGACCTCCTTTACAATCAGGGGATAGAAATTGGCTACTCTAGGATGTAATTAATCTGATCTGTTCTAGAGGTCTATTTTAGGAAGCCTGAATTTCTCCATAAAGTGTGCATTGAGCCTAGGGCAGCTAGCTGAGATACAGATGACTGCATTGTAAGCATTGGCATTTCGTCAGAGGAATGTCACCGCTGAAGCTCAAAAGGCCTGCCTCAGCTTTCAACCCTATAAAGTGAGTAATTCTTCTGCATTAAAGGAATTTATTCAGGAGGCTTAAAACAAGATGATCATTCTTTGCATTTGCATATGTAAGTGTGCTCCTAATTTTAGGTTTACTTGGTGCTTACAAAAAGGTCTGTCACAACATCTTTGCGTGGCTACTTCAGGGCTTTGATGGCTCATGGGACTCAGTGAAAACATCTTTGAAAAGAGCCTGGAAATGCTGGAATGATGACAGATTCTTAGTAAATGAGGTTTATGATATAAAATTCTAAGCAGTGTATTTCTGGGTATTGCTGTATAATTTTAGTTCTCTGCTTTATGAGTGATTTGACATATTGGTCTCAGATGATTTGCATACCAAATTTGAGTTCACTCAGCTGTGAGATTTTTATTTAGCCTGCTGTTCTTAGTGTCTAACTAATTAAGATGTCTTGCATTTGGGTGACTGAGATTCTTAATCTTAAATAAAAAATAATTAGTTTTATTACCACTTTAAAATTTAAAAACAAACAAAAAAATATAATCAAATCACAGAAAACATGTTCTGAAGACAGGAAAAGTGAAAAGGAACTGATTATGTAGTGGCTTGGGAGCCATCACATGGGAAACTACAGCTAGAATTTGGGAAAATTTTGTTCCTTGTGTCCTTGAAAAGGTGCAAATGAGAGATTGTAGTTTCTGGGAAGCTGGAGTATCTGGGTTTAACCAATACTTTACTAATCCATTTAAAGATGAGTCCTACGTCTGAGCAATGTCAGGGATTTGTGACTTGGACAGAAAGTCCAGGGAGAACCCGTGACTTGGATTTATTACCAAAACCTGATTCTTTTATAAGTATGCTTCAGATTGGGCAGGAAGTATAGCTATAGATAATTGAGAAACATGCCTTTCTTTAACAGAAATCCATATATGAAATATTGTGTTATAAGGTGATCTCCTTAAAGGTTTTTTTTTTTAACAAAACTCACATTTGTTTTAGTTTTTATTATATACTATATTACATATTAAATACATTATATATTATATATATTTATCATTCTTAGGTAGTCTAATAGAGCAATAATTTCCATGGAATATAGAGGAGATTTAAATAGAGATAGCTGGAAACTGTAAACCTGCAACAGCACTCAAATGACTCCAGTGGGAAATGAACACCTATAAAAATAGGGTTATACCCATGAGATGCAATCAAGCAAAGTTCTTTGCACATGTGTATGTTTGCATTGAAACCAGTGGGAAAGTTCAGAAGCTTAACTATCTATTAATAGGCCAAAAGTTCCAATGAAACTGCAGACCTCTGAAGATGCAGAGCGCCCTGTAAAGCTCCTTCGTTCACCCCTAAGGCAGACAGTGTACATAACCCATGTTCTCTATTTCTTTGGCTCTTGACATTTGTTTACTGGTATCAGCCTTTGTCTGACTTCTTGTTGCTGTTTAAGTCTTAAAAATAGTTCAAAGACTTAAAAATAGCTTAAGCTGTTTTTATAAGGAATGTAGTTCTTCATCACTTCTTCAGGCTGAATAATTGCTGTCTGGCTACATCTTGCTTGTATTACCTGTTGTAGGTGACCTCCCAGACAGATTCAATACTGTTTGAAACGTGATGATTATTCCTGTATTGTTTCACCTAAATAGTTTTTGTTGAAAGAAAGAGATAAGTTAAATATTATTAAAAGCTGGAGAGGGTAGAGCATTTTTTAGAAAGTGCTGTTCATAAACACATCACATTCACTCGAGTGCAGAGCACCACGTGGTTGCTGTTTAATTTAGGCAAGCCTGCATTTACGTGTTCTTTACAAGGGCTTCTGATATGCTGAGCAGCTGGAGTTTATGAATACATTTCTGTGTGTAGTCTCTTGCGTTAACACTGCTGCACGCATCTATACTGTGTTACATATATCTGTAGGTAGGCAGCTAAAAATACAATGTGTGTAACCCATTGCCAGGGAATTCTGAGAGCCTTCAGAAGAAATATCTTCTTATCTCGCTTCAGATACACTTCCATTTTCTTATATACTGGAAACACCAAAACTTTCAGTCTTTCCACACGCCATTCTTAAAGGATATGAGTTCTTTCTGTTTGTCTCACTGTTGGTGTTTATTGGTTTTTTTGTTGTTAGTGGTGTGTTTTTTGGTTTGTTTGGGGTTTTACTGTTTTTTGTTTTTTTTTTTTCATTTACTGCTTTCATTTTCCTTGCTGCTCATGAATTTCAATACCTTGCCAGAAGTTATTTTTAAAATTGGTCACTCCTCTTGGTTGTTACATATCAGCACAAATCAAAATACTTGTCAACTATTTTTCCCATAAATAACTTTATTAAATTAATCTTAGTGTAAGAATATGTATGCATTTTCTGTTATTACTGCTGCTTCTGTAAGGGTTGAATAATATGGTTGAATCATACTTGTAGGAAAAAAAGAGTGTAGTATTAACTATATTGTATTCAATTTCACCTGGAGAACAATGTCCTGAGGGTTAAAACACATCAAAAAATTAAATAAGTCCCCTTGAAATCTAAGATGTGAATAACCATGCATTCCTTCATTACAACATTTGCTTATCCAGTTGCAGTCTCATCTGTTTAATTGTCAAGTAGAAGCACAGAGTAAAAAGATAAAAAGTAAAGGGTACTTATGGTAGCCCACTGGTTCATTATTTTTGTAAAAAATGTAATCTCTACTGATATTGTATTTATTGACCTTATATTTTCAGAAGGGAAATTTCAGATGGGAAAATATATAATGTCTCTAATGTAATACTACAGGACTATTTAATTCTCCCAGAAACATTCAGAATGAACTTTCCTACTCTTTACATGGTTGCTTTGTAGTCTTTAAAAGCACAATGCTGCATTGTTATCAGAGCAGATAATGCTTTCCACAGAGATGCAGGATAACACCCCTGCTAGGAATGCACGGCCCTAGGGAGGAGAAAGCTAAATGTGAGCCTACTTGCAGCTATTGCTTTCATTTGAAAATAATTATAACGTTTAGGCTCTTGGTGACATTGCCTCTGGTAATTTCAGCAGTTTGGAGTGTATTAAGTATGTTTCACATATAATACACAGAAGTATTTTGCATATGTGTTTAATAAATACCATTTTTTCCTTCAGGTGTTTTGTTACAATATGTTCTGTGCAGCCCCAAGTTTCTCTGTATGATTCATGCGTGCTCCAAAAAGCTCAGTACACTGCATATTAAAAACAACCTTATTTTTGCTCCCACATAGCTGCTGAGTCCTTCAGATAAACAAGGAAACCCCACAGGAATAGGGGCTATTCTCTGAGGAGCTCTGAGGAGCTGCAGCCTTCCTGCCATACCCTGAGTGCCTGACCCAGGACACAGAGATGTTTTCTCCCACCACTTTCCTCCTGGTAGCTGTCATACTTCCCCCCACAGCAACATGAGGATAGTCATGTATGTGCATGTATATTTGTGTGGAGATATATGCACATCTATAGGACTAGACCATGTGCAGAGGTTCCTTCCAGTGTTAACCATTGTGTGACATCTGCAGCAGAGACTGTTGTTTCACAATAGCTTTAAATCTAAATGTAGGCTTCTACCACAAGAGATGATCCAACTCATCCTCCCTTCCTTGTGCCTGCCCTGCATGGGCACCGACAGAAGCTCTCACAGGCACATGCTGAGCTGTCTCCATGCCCTCCTCTGGCTCACCCGTGGTCCAGAAATGCTAATCTTGGCCCAAGGGAAGGCATGGAAATGAGGGATCAGAGACAACATCTGTCCCTCTCAGTGGTGGCCCTGGTTAACTTTTAAGTTTTTGTAAAACCACAGCTTGCAGAAAAGGCAAGGATGAGAAAAAAGCAGAAATAACCATCTAATTTGAAATTCAAACATATTTGCACACTTGTACATGCTTCTCTTACTTGTACAGACTGCGCTGAAAGTCATCTCAGTACTTCAGAAAGTGACTCTCCAGTTACTGTTTTCTGAGAGTAACTCATTTTAAGGAGAACATCCAGCTTGGCCTAAGGATTTCAAGTTCCCTAATTAGGAAATAGTTAAGATGAAAGCAACCTGTGAGCGTCTTGAAAGGGAAGGAGGGAAGTGGAGAGAGCATCAACAGGAGTTTTTTATATTCAGTTGTACATCTCATCCTCTCACAGAGTATATGATTTATCTCCTGCCAGTCTGAAGAGAAGTAGATGAATACCTTTGGAATTTGAACTCTTGACAATGTCAGAATTACCTTTTGTCCTGACTTTTCTGTGTTTATTATTTGGATGATACGTTATAGCTACTCTCTAAGTGACTGCTACTCCTTGACAGGCATCAGTAAGATTTCTTAAGAACTTGATTTCTTCCCACTTAAGCAGTACTCAACATGATTAGATCTAAATCATTAATGAGAAACACTTATTTCCTGTGAAAATTATATCATGTGATAACCTAAGAAGAAAGAAGAGGAGAACCAAGATTAGTTACTTGAAGCTCTACATAGGCTTTTTACTGCTAAGCCTTTCAAACCCTACTTAAGAGCTCTGGCGTACTCTTCATGGCCAGCTGAAATTAATACTACCCGTGCATGGCTGAACTGCTTGTGATTCAGCTGCTGAACTGCTGTGGCATTTAAATACTAACCAGAAACAGGGATCTTTTGCATTAATGTGACTCTTTCAGCCACAATGGTTCACCGGATGAAATAAGACCAGTACAGCTTCCATGCATGGGGAAGAGGGAGACTGATATCCTTGGCAACTGTGCCGAGGTATGTCCAAGCCCTAAGAGGAGAGTACTGTCATTCTTTTGAGATGAGCTGATTTTGAAGGGCCTGTACAGTTCTCCTCCTTCTGCCTTTTTCGTCCTGCCTGAACTTTCCTAACATTTCAGGACTGACAGGAGCCAATAACCCATTATCTCCACTCCGTTATTAGGCTTTGTCATGTGTCCACTTCTTTATAACCCACTAATTAATCATATTAGCAGAGCTGTGTTTCCTCGTCACAACCTTTTTTATCATGAAAGGATGTGGTCAGCTGGGTTATATATATATTTTGTATGATTATTTTGCGATGAAAACCTGAAGAGTTTTCTTTTGTTTTGGTCACGCAGAAGCTGAAGGCCAGTATCATTATGAAATGTCATCCCTGTCCTCCCTTCCTTGTGTTTAAGTAATAGAAACAATTTAAGGTAAAAGTATCTGTTATCTTTCATTTTGTTGCATTACCTATAGCAAGAATAAAACAACTGTATGTATACACTTTTCAAATGTGACATATGGCAGCCACATCTTGGCCAAGGCTGAAGGACTGATGGCAAGCTTTTGCCAGGAAAACAAGCAAACACCTTACTTGGGAGCATTTTCTGGAAGAGATGTCAAATATTTCCCTGGGCTCAAATAACATCCAGAGCATCGTGTGGGGCACTGTACTTGAGAGATGATATGGATCATTGGAGAGATTTAAGAAGAAAGCAACAGGAATATTCAAAGGTTCTGAAGATGCAACCTGTGAGAGATTGGTGATGGGATTTCCGTTGTTTAGCAGAGAGAAAAATGAGGAGAGGCATAATAATAGTTTTCAGATAGGTTAGGGCTGCTACAAAGAGAAAGGCAGTGTGTTCTCCATATTTTCTGTGGACAGAACCAGAGAAAAAGGGGTTACAACTGAGCAAAGCAGATTGATAATGCATGTTAATAGCACTCTTTCTTAGATTAACGATGCTTAAAGCTTGGGTCTGATTGCCAGCTTGGGTCTGAAAGGCCAGACTGATTTCCATGAGGAATGAGATGGGTATAGCTGGTCTCACCTAGGATGAGAATGAAGAACAGCATCACTTCCTCAATGTTACTTTCAGCCCTATTCTTTGATTGAACATGAACCATTTATTTTGCCTGCATTCTCATATTTTTCTAACCCTCTGCCACACAAAAGATTGATCTTTCCTCATGCTAATGCTTAATGATGTCTAAACAAATTGAACTTAAATATAGCAAAGAACATTTTTCATGAGGGTAGCTTGGATTTCCTGGGTGGTCTCTTCCGTGACCTTACAACTTCTGTTTTTTCATCTTCAAATATGATGGTGATACAGTAACAAACTAATGGAAAATGGTTTTGACCTCTTGGAAGAAGCTTTAACTGCTAAATACCGTTGCTTCACTTTCATATTCTTAGTTCAGTCTTCTTGGATCCCAGTTTCATATTCACCCAGAGCTTTTCCATATAACTTTATATTTGGAATAACTGTTCTTTTTATTCTTTTCTTCTTTTATTATGTTGCAATTGAATTCTGCAATTCTTAGCAAAACTGACATGTACTTCACCTGTTCATCTTTGAAAGAAGCTGCAGGATTGGTTGCTTTGTCACCTCTTCTTGAACAGCAGTACCTTCCTTTTTTCTCCTTCCCCTTTGCTTCTGAAATGGGCAAAAACTGAAAACCATCTGCTGTCAGGCTGGGACGTGCTTACTGTTTTCTTTCAGTTTTTAGTTGCTGGCACTTTTCACTCCTTGATGAGAGTGCATCATTGTCCTGAGTCAGCTCACCAGTCGGCCTCATGAGATTCAGCCTCTGAGGAACACGACTTGCAAAAGTAAGTCCGCTCAGACTAATGTAGAAGCCTGTGCTTATTAAAGCCTTACTTTTTAGGAGGAAAACATCCAAGTGTTTAAAGGAATGAATATTGGAGAGGCTCTGACTGAGCAGACATCTCCTTCTGGCGTTGCGGTCTGTCCTTCCTCCCCTCTGCTTCTGTTGTCTCATCCTGTTTCCTCTGATGGCTGCTGCTTCAAAAGTGGCTTTAGAACAAAAAAGATATTCTTTGAAGTATTGTGGAAATACCGTTTCTAATAAAACACAACCAGCAAATGCCCAGCTTTCTTTTTCAGCTATCTGGTTAGAATATAGCACCAGTATCTGTGTTTCTCCTCTTCTGGTGTAACACAAAAAATTTCAGTGACTTTTACAGTTCAATTGCTTTTGGCAAACTTGGGTTCTTCATGTTAAACCCACGCACTTGTATAAACATAACTGGCTTCAAGCTGTGTCAAATATAATCACTTAGCTACAAAAACAAAAACACCCAGATATAATTACTAAGATTCCACTTTTTATAAACAGTTTTAGACTGAAAATGAGGATTTGGAGGGACAATCACACCCTGCTTGCTAGTATTTTTCCCTTTTTGGTTCTTTCATTCATCTTTCCCTATTGTCATCCTCTTTCTATTTGCTAAAGCACATTTTTCCTGCTCTGAACCCCACAGAAATAGATTCTGCCTAAATTCTGTCTTAAAAAACACACAGAGACACATGACAATGGGAAATATAAAGCAAAAGTTGAAATATGACACCACCATTCCTTAGGGAGGGGAATACTGAATATTAAGTGAAATCTTGAAGTTCCTTATGCTGCTGCCTAAAAACAACTTGATATGGGTGGTGAGCATTAAAAACCAAAATATGTTGTGGAAGGAACACAGTCAGAAAAACAATTCAAAGAATGCATTGGCTTTATGTTGCTGCTTGAGAGTAAATATTTGTTCTACATTGCAATCGAATAGGAAGAAAAGAAAACTGAAAAAATCAGTGTGCTTGCAAAAACAAACCCATAAGTGATGGGGCAGAAGAGATTGCAGGGTTTATTTTGAAGAGGATCTTGGGATGTTTGTTTACAACACCCCCCTCCCACACAACCCTCCAAAGCAATGGATCTTTTGTCTTTTTTTGAAAGTTAAAAATACTAACCAAAAGAAAAAAAAAAACAACCTCTGCTTTTTTTAAAAACTGACACTAAAAGCATGGAAATGTTTTTCCTTGCAAATGAGGTCAAAACAACCTCATCACTCCTCCAGCACTGCCCAAACTTGAACTTTCTGAAAGATTCTTCCTGAAATTCAGAAAACCCAGTTGCACATTGCATGAACATCACAAGTTGTAATAAGAATTCAGCTTGTTTTATACTTGTCTGTAATTCCAGCCTTTAGTTTAGACAAAAAAATAACTGCGCCAAACAGAAATATTAAGCCTTGTGTTACCTCCCATTAAGCTGCAGCTCTGGGACTGCTGAGACTCCAGGAAGGGCTGGTGGACATGAATTAGCTGCTGATTCTTCTATGGGCTTCACTCCTACCCTTGCCTAGGTGTGAAATTGTCTAGTTCACTTCCCAAGCACAATTCCCAAAACCCTCTGAACGGAGGAGCCGCTTTCAATAGAGGAAACAGGTCGACATAAGTGAATACCTGAGTGGAGCATTGATATGGGCTGCTGTTCTTGCCTTTTCCCGGTGAGGATTGGGGCCAAGATAGAGAGGAGTTGTTACTCTCCCTGTGCATGCCCAGAATTTCCTACATGTGCCTGAAAGGACATAGTGAACCTATGGAGATATGCTCCCAGAAGGTCTTGCAAAACCAATCTGGAAAGGCAAGATTTACATTTCGTGTACATGACAGATCTCCCACACCTGAATGGGGTTAGTCTGTTGAGCAGTGCCGCAGATGTTGTTGCAGAAAAGACATGTTGAGTGTCGTGGTAGTTGGCTGGTTGGTTACGTGGAAGGTATTAACTACTGAACAGCCTGTAAAGATTTGTTTAACTGGGAAACTCACAGAAAACTTCACTGAAATATTCTGAATAAGATTTAAAAAATACTTGAGGATCTTTTCTAGCTGTTTGTACAATGCGGGTGTAAAGTCAATTGTAAGTCATATTATCATCTTCTCAAAGGATAAAAATACTCCAAATTTCATAGTAATATAGCTGAATTGTTGAGAATGCCAAAGGTTCATTTTCTCTGTGGTCCAGTTTGCTCTATTGACAAAGAGGAAACCGTGTGGTTAATATTACTAGAGAAAGTGCACACTTTTATTGATGGCACTGCTTTCTTTTACTTGGTTTTGGAAGACATGGATTTACTTAGCAAAAATCCAGATGCAGATGATTAGATGAAAGGGAAAACCAGCAAAAACAATAGGATGAGACTAAATCTGTGGAGCCACCATAACATATCTGCGTATCTGGATCGCTATTTTCTCATAATGAGTAACAGGACCCGGAAACCCCTTTACATATGTAACATTCACAGTGAATCAACCCACAGTTTTACTCATATCCTCTTTATACTTTTATAAAAAACAAAATTTGGATCTGGTTCCAGCAATTTAGAAATGTTTTATGGCAGCTGAGTCAAAGAATTTGGCAGATTTCACGGTTTGGGCGGCCACTGGAATGTTTTGCAAAAGCCATACTAATGTTGTAGTAATAATGAGGTAAGAGTGATAAATTTTTCTTTGTTGCAAAACATAGCATTCTTTCAAATTTTTATTTGAATAGTTAAGGATATTCACTCTCTAGGAGGTTCCTGTAGTTTTTTTCTTTTCAGATGATAGGGAGGAGGGAGTCCATGGGGAGCCTTCTTCCTTTTTCCTATATTTACATGGAGATGGATGTTTTGGTTTTTTGGAAGAGATGGACTGCCTGTTTTTTGTAAATAGGTTTGTTTATGTAAACTTGTTTAGAAATAATTGCAAAAATTTGTGGTCTCTTTACTTATAAAATTACAAAAAACAGTGATAAGTATGTACTGGTTTTCTAATCTGAAGCTTAGTTTTTCAGGGAAGTAACTGAGAGACAGTGTAGAATAAAACTTTTATGTTTAATGTAAGGGTTAAGAAGGTATCTAGTACTCCCTGGAAATTGTGAGAGTGTAATAACTTAAAAAAAAATAATCTCACCACTTTTCCTTAAGTATTTTAATGTCAATGTGAACTATCATGGCAAAACATTTAATGTGGCCTACATGATTTTGGCATAAATAACATGATGTTTTTTCTGTTAAGTTTGCTACCCAAACTCTGTGTGTTTTTTGTAAGTAAATATTAACAATTCCCAACAAATGAAATCTTGTCATTGATGCTGCACTTTTCCAGAAGCACAGATGAGGAATGAAAGCACACACAAATGCAAAGGGACGCAGAACTGGTTTCTTGCTGCCACACTATTGTTCTAAGTATTTTAGGAATATAGTTGAATCTTTTATGTAGATGGGAGTAAAGTAAGGAGTAAATGCATCAAGGTTAACCAAATACTATGTGTTTCAAATCACTGTGCTAAAAATGTTGATATTTACTCCGTGATATCAGCTAATGTGGCACATGGGGGCCTATTTATACAGGAGCTGTTGGATAATTTTGTGTGTTGAAAAGTTATATTGTCAGTGGGTTGGCTCTGGTACCCTTTCTGAGAAGCGGATTATGTTAAGGGTTTGATGTGGTGGTTTAAAGAGATATGTTGGCAGTCTCACCACTTTTGTCACTTTAATCAAAGGACTTCAGTGTTTTGCAACACTTGTGAAAAGAAGATGGCAATGTGTTAGCATTGTCAGAGACCTTAAACAATGTCAACATAGACTGTACTGGAAGAACGTGAAGAACCTGAGACTAAAATGTTGCAATCTAAATTTCCAACCTACCCTATCTGATCATTGAAACACTGCTCCCTGATTTATAGAGGAGTGAAGCTTGAAAACCGCCAGGGTTATCCTGTCTCTGAATCAGCTTACAGAGCTGGAGTTACACTGAACTCTTGTCATGTACCCACCCTGAGGATCATTCCTTGGCTACCAGTAGAGAAACAGATTTTTTTGGCTCTGTTAGATCTTGAGACTCACCAAAACCCCTGAGATTTTGATTTCCTTGTTACCTGGTATCTGTCTGATATGTGTGCCACTGGGACATATATCATGAGATATCTTTGGGGTTTAATATACCTTCCCATATGCTGCTGTGAGTAAAATACACTTGTGACACTCCAGTGTGCAGAACAGGTGTCCTGTCTGCCAGGGACAGCAGAGCAACAGGGACTTGTGTTTAATGAGCAACAAATGTGCATGAACACAACTATCCAGTCAAAAGGAGTGGTTTCTCATTGGTGTTTTTAGGGAAAAACAATGTTTGCTCAACATATTCACATTTTGTCATAAAGTTTTAATGCCTTTAGTCCAGTTGTGATGATAAGTGATTAATTAATCACCCTTTTCTACTGTTCTGTGTCTTCACATAAGACAGGAAGCATGTTCTCACTGGAGCATTAAGAAGGAAATAGGTCTGGTAACAGCAAGACTTTCATAAATTTGAAATAAGTTAGAGAAAACAGAAGAGCAAACAGTCTTAGACTAACCTTTATTGTTTAAAGGAAGTTGTATTTACTTCAAAACCTGTCATTTAAAATATATAGTAGTAGATAACAGTGTCTTTGTTGTATTTTTAGGTTTGATTTCTTCCTTTTTGGTGTGATAAAATCTGCAGTTATTTTAACTAACAGTCACATCATAAACAATCTCTACACGTTTTTCATTTTACGGTTCGTATTTATCAAATACTGTTTTTTCTCTTTAAGTTGTTTACTCGTAAATTATTTACTTGTATTAAAATAGAATGTGAGACAGTCTGTGTACTTTTTCAGTAGATGCTGGAGAAAAAGAAAGGAAAGTTGGATCATACAGACACCACTGGGAACTGTTAGGATTATTATCCTGTATTACAACTTCCTTTTACTGAATATCTTTTTGATTGGCCACCAAGCCTTTCCTGGACTTTTTTAACATTTGAAAATTGAGTCAAGCATGTAATTTCAAAGACTATAGTAAAAATTTGGAATAGGATTACAGTTTTATGTGTGTTTGACTTCATAGCAATTCTGATTTTTAGACTGTTCTTTAATAAATCTACTATTCAGTTCAGACAGATGCCAAATAAATGGTTTCTGCCAGGCTGGCTAATTTTTTTTACCCTTTTCCTCTCTGAATACAAAGATAAGTATTCACTTAGTGTCCATTTGAAGGGACTCCATAATTGGATATGTAGGTCTATTCATCTTTAGGTTATTAGTTGGAATCCAGCCAACCTGAAAGTCATTAACATGGCTGAGGCAATCTCTAGCTAGTGTGAAATGAGCTGGAAGTCTCATCTGGTTATTGATAGGCATCTATAATAAAATGCTTTTGCTGCAATTGGTGCAGAAAATATATTTCTAGTGGGCATAATAAGTATATAAATAATAAATAATGCAACTTCCTAGTATTTAAAAATTAGTTTACCTAGAAAATTTTTTCTCTGTATCATGCTTGAGGTGTGTTAGTGGAGTATCCTCTAGAGTTTTCCATTACATTATCATGCTATACCTGCTGGGCTTTTAGGAAGAAGACTTCAGTTTTCGCGACTGAGATGTATTTCAGACATGGTAGAATAACCTTCGCTATAATTACAGGGTCTGTGTCTGAATGAAACCTTGAGATGAATGTAGCCTTCGTCCAGGTTGCTTGGAAAAAACAACCTGAGTATCTAGTCCTGCAAGTGGTGGTACTGTTGGTTTTTTACACATATAGTCTCATCTGCCTCTAGTATTTATCTTAGTATTAGGAGAGACTCAGTTCTCACATCCTTTCCATTCTGGACCAAGGCTACATTCATCTCAAGGTTTCATTCAGACACAGACCCTGTAATTATAGCAAAGGTTATTCTACCATGTCTGAAATACATCTCAGTCACGAAAACTGAAGTCTTCTTCCTAAAAGCCCAGCAGGTATAGCATGATAATGTAATGGAAAACTGTAGAGGTGTCTAGTCCTGCAAGTAGTGGTACTGTCTTCATATCTGTAATTAAACCTCAGTTAATTTCACACTGTTTTGCAATCTTCTGGGTATTAGTATAATGAAAATAGTAAAAGTGTTGTTAATATGCTATAGCTGTCATCAAAAGGCTTGTTCTGAGGACATGAACCTTCTGCAGAAAGATCTCTGTTCGTAATTCACCGCCCATTCAGTTAAATGAGCTTAAACAGATTAAACTGAAAAACACCCCATGCATTTGCCATTGTCGTTGCAAAAAATATAGAATTAAAGGTACATTGAAATTTAGACCAGTTAACAGGGTGGGATCTCTTGCAGCCATAGATAATAGAGGGAAAATTGATTTACTCATTGGATGTGTCTGTCATTCAGCTTACAGAAAAATATTTGCATACAAACATAGTCTAATAGCAGTGGTGTAGACAGAGTGTTAATGCAGAGGACAGTCTGTGCCACAGGATGGGAGGCCGACAGGTGGAGGGAAGTGATCCTCCCCCTCTACTCTGCCCTGGCGAGTAACTGCATCTGTAGTACTGTGTCCAGTTCTGGGCTCCCCAGTTCAAGAAAGACAAGGAGCTACTGGAAAGGGTCCAAGGGAGGTCTGTGAAGATGATCAGGGGCCTGGAGCATCTCCCGTATGAGGAAAGGCTGAGGAAGCTGGGCCTGTTCAGCCTCAAGAAGTGGCAACTGAGAGGGGATCTTAAAGGTGTGTGTAAATGCCTTAAGGTAGGTGTCACGAGGATAGGGCAGAGCTCTCTTCAGTGGTGCCTAGAGACAGGATAGGGGCAATGGACACAAGCTGAAACACTGGAAATTCCATCTGAATATGATGAAAAACTTCTTTACTTTGAGGGTGACAGAGGGCTGGAACAGGTTGCCCAGAGAGTTTGTGGTCTCCTTCTCTGGAGATACGCAAAACCTACCTGGACACAATCCTGTGCAATCTGCTCTAGGTGAAACTACTTGAGCAGGGGGATGGACTAGATGATCTCCAGAGGTCCCTTCTGACCCCAGCCATTCTGTGATTCTGTGACTGAAGCATGTGAAAGAGTCTTGCATCAGCTTTCAACCACCAAGACTAGAGGACATGGGGAAAACCTTGATGCACAGTATCAAGCTCTACCTCCTTAACTGAGTGAAAGCAGTGCTCGTGCAGCAGAGAAAGGTTATTTATTAAAAATTTGAAATCACTTCCATGAAGACAGCTCCTAATTTTCTGTATCTTAATGTTAGCAGAGCTAACACTCTCTTAAAATAAGAGTAACCTGATGAACTTCTTCTGGCACAAAATTTAACTGTCCTCTGTCATAAATTATCCAGCAAAATTCAGGACAGTGCAACGGAACAAATATTGGAGGAATATGCTTTTAAATATAAGTGGATTTTGTGATTAAACCCAACTATTGAAAGATTACATTCTCGACCTCAGAGTAAGACATTAACAAGCAGAACAAAAAGCAGTTGGAAATTGAGTAGCTGCAGAATCATTGTAAAATTAAGTCAGCAGCCCTGAAGATTACTGCACCAGACTGGATTGCTTTACCAGGGACTTGGTTGGATTCATGATGAGTGCACCAGATCTAACAGTTGTGCAGCTCTAAGGTGAGATGCTCGTACTCAAGGGAAAGGAGTCCTTCCTTTTGCCCTGAATCAAGGCCCTGTGCAGCCACTTAGTCTAGTTCTTGATGCAGGGAAAAGCCAGAAACCCACAGCAGAAAGTGGGGAGCAGAGCAGTTCCATCCTTTCCTAACAACCCACAATCTCACGGGAACAGGAGCAAGGAATTGCATTTCTAGCCAGATATGCCATTAGAAAAGGATTCAGGTTAACTTCTGGGTTTGCTATAGATTCTGCAGATTTCTTCAGAGTGACATTTTCCATAATGCCTGAAAGAAAGAGAAGGTGTTTTAGGACTGTATCTTCTATTATAGTTGTCTCTTTGATGTAACAGGATTTTTTTTTCCACATTAAACCATATAAAATTAGTACATTACGGTATTGGCACTAATAAAATGTCCAAATTAATGTTTATATTTTATTTAGAAAACATTCCAAGCCAAAGGCAAAATGCCCCAAATTAGCTTAAAAAAATACAACCCAAAGAAAAATGTTGGCCCCCTGGATAAAGCCCAGCTCTGGAAACACAGAGAATTAGATTATCTTCCTAACTGGCACCAACTCCTTCACAACATATGGCAGATTTTAGCTGTAGTGTTTTATGATAAAGTGGAGAGGCTCTGATTTCCAAGCAGGTTAACATATAATGGTATTTTAACTGATAATAGGGGCTGGTTCTCAAAAGTGCTGAAAAATTTGAACTTTTGGGGAATTTAAAAATGAATCAGTGAGATTCATTTAGAAAGATATGTCAAACAGTGATGTAAAGACACAGACTTCAGTATCTTTCTATTTACAAAATTACTTAAAGGTATTGTAATGCCAAAAATTAACAGACATTTGAAAAGAATGAATGCATAGCTCTTATAAAGGCATAAACGAGCCAAAAATAATACTGGAATGTTCATTTTTTACCCCCAAAAATAAATTAGTCCTGTTCATTATAAACACTACAATTAGGGAGATAGCGCAAGTTATAAAATCTTTTGCTTACTTTGTTTTGAAGTACAATTGAAATTGATTTCTGCTTCAGAACAAAAGTTTAGAGGAAAAAAAAAAGTTTCCCATGACAGAGAATTTTAATTTACTTGTAATAAATCTGACTTTTAGTACACTCATTCTTCTGGGATCTTATTGGAAACTGCCTGAGCAGAAAGTTCATTTTTCCTGAAAAGTCACACTTCCTCCTGGATGTGAGTAATAACGTGTATATGTTTATTTAGTATTTTTTGTTAAACTAAATAAAAGAGCTCTCCAAATACACAAGGCTGCCAAGAAGCGGATATTTGCTGGTAATTTACATGGTAAGTTTCCAGAACATCTTTTTCTAACATATAATACTGTGTTATTCTGAGGTGTTACAAAATGTTCTTGTGCCTTGAAAGCATTAAGAAATGGCTCTGAGGCACTGGCTATAAATGAAGGGACCTTTTGACTCTACCTCAGTACCTTAGGTTGGTGGGGCACTTGTTCTGACAGAAGATTTCTGAACAGGTCTTTGGTTCTCAGAGGGGCCTCTCTCTACCCTGCGTGATCCTGCCTTTTATGCTTGGCACGTTGCAAAACTCTCCTCTTGGTGTGACAACTTTTCATGATCTTGAGGAGAAGAGAGGAGAATGGTTGAGGAAGTGCAGAAGACCATTGGCTCCTCATCACAGCATGCTATTCTTGCTGAGGAAATGGTCATTTAACCCTTCACAACCTCCTCCTTCTAGTACACTAAGACGTAACATCTTCAGAGTGAGATACAAGGCTGGATTCAAATGATTGTGAACCTCTTGGAGACCCTTGCCAATGATCTGATAGTGTGTTCTTATAAACTGCCTTTCACTGAAGTGTCTTAAAACTGCCCAGTTAACAGGAATGTGATGTTACAAACAGGGAAACTTCATATTTCTGAGATGGGAGCTCCTTTGCTTCCATCCCTCTTGCAGCCATGGTGAAGCTGGTGGCTGTCGCACACAGTTCAGCATCTCTTTTTTTTTGTAAAAAGCACAACTGAACAGCTGCACTCCCACCAGACTACTACCTAAATGTTCATCAAAATTATATTCTACCTGCTTTAATAAACCTAAATCCTACTAGAGAGGAGACTTCAGTTTTCAGGAACACAGCATATTCTTTTAGAATGCCAAAATAAATAGGGGGTAGGAGACAGGGATGAAACAGAGCTAATGAGGATTTTCTGCTGAGTGAGTGTTTGGATTGTAAACTCTACGGGGGTTTGGACTGTATCCACATTTGTGTTCTAAGGAGGCTGATCTCACTACCAGTGTCCAACAAAAAAAAAGGTTTTGCAGAGAGAATAAATGAAATTTTGCAAAGATAGATAAGACTACAGCCTGTCCAAACCAAAAGGCAGCAGAGAGACTCATTATGAGGGGCTGAACCTATAAAAAAACATGAAGAGGCAATGCCCTTGGAAAACATGTAAATTAGAAAAGAATTTAATAGAATTAAGTGAAATCCAAAATAATAAGAAAATAAATGGTCACCCGGGCTATTCCTTGCGCTCAGCTTTTCCCTTCTCTGCTGATTCACTGGTGCCAGGACGTGCTCGAAGTGTAGGGGCAGAAACAGGGACAATTAGTGATGATGGAATCGCATGCTACTAAAATGCTCCCAAAGCAAATGCAACCCTTTTCTCTTGTTGGCCTGCGTCTGAGTACACCATTGCCAGAGATCCACCTTTTCTAAGAAATGCACAAAAAGAGGATGCCTCACCCCATCTTTTTGGTCATCTTGGAATAAACAGCCTTCTGGGAAGTTTCTTCTTAATCCCTGAGAACTATATAATCCTGTTTGGCCTTTGTCCTTCCCAGTGGTCCAGAATTATTAGCAAAAAATACATTCTTTGCATCCCTGCAAATACTTTGTTTATACTTTTCACACGACAGTTTTGTTAAATTTTCTTTTATTTGTTTGTTGTCTTTCAGTTGTGCTGTCCTATTGCTGTTTAATTATTAGAGGAGTAAATAGAATCCCGGTGTACCATTTTACATCATTATCTTTTCACTTTTTCCTTTCTGAAGACAAATAGATTATGGTTCTGGTTTTTTCTCTGAATCAGGTCTACTTGATTTTTTAATCTCTTCAGTCATCTGTACATGGGTTCTGTGAGCAGCATATAGCATTATAAAAATGTGTACTCTTCCTGTCCTATGGTTTATGCATGTGCTCTTCTGTTGCTGGTTGTGGTACATGAAGTAGTTGTCCTCATTCAATTTTCCTTTTTCTCACATTGGAGAGGGTGTGGGCATCAAGAAAGAGGCTGGGGAGGTGCTGGAGGGAGCATCAGGAGTTGCTGGGGTGTCACTAAGAAGTTTCATGGTGCTCTCTCTGCCGTGGGGGCCGTGCTGGGGAAGAGTGGGAGGGAAGGACAGGGGAACCCTCAGTCCAGCAGTGCTGGTGGGAATGGTTATTTCTTGGTTTCTGTGTCAGCTCATGGGTGAATGATGGATGGCAGTGACCTTTCCCGGCAACATTGGGCAAGTCCACAGCTGAGGCACCCTGTATGAAAAGGCAGTGTAGAGAGCAGCGCTTCAGAGCCTTCCTAAACTTTCTTCCCAATTTTCCACTTCTCAGACTTTGCATTTTTCAGGTTTCTACCATTCATATTGCCTCAGTCTTTTTCTTTGAATTGTTTTTCTCTCTTTAAAGTTCTTATGTTACTTAGTTTCATATTGTTTAAGTGGGAAAGACTTGAAGGTATATATTTGTTTGTTCATTTGGAAAAACTTCACCATTACTTAGACCACCTAGAAGATTAAACCCTGCCAGGGTACCAGTGACCCTTCCTGTGTCCTTTACTCAAGGGAATATACTGTAAATTAGGATAAATAATAGTTCCTTATCTTCTTGTGTGGGGAGAGTTCGAAATGACTGAACCAATAAGACAGACAGATTTGACTGCTTGCCGACAGACCTTTGGGATCATTCTCTGCTTTGATACATTTGCAGAACTTTTTTTTCTTGTCATGCTTTCATATTCATATAATTGCAAAACCCTTAAACAGTTAGATGGCATTCTCAAGAATTCTTACGTTGCTTTCATATATGTGTTTTAAAAAACAGAGGCATAAAAATTACTGTTTTTATCTCCAATGACAAGAAGATGAAAAGCCCCAGAGGAGATACTATTTGCTTCGGTGCATGTCACAGGTCCATGAGGAATGAGAAGCGTGTCTGTTGAATCCTGTGGTATCTTCCTCTTAGTCCTCTAATTTTGGAGAAGAAAAGGTGTTGGGGCACAGCATATCATTTGACTGCTTTCCTAGGCTTTTCACACAGACTTTGTAACCAGGATTGTCTCTTCTCTAAATAGTTTTTCAAGATGTTATTGAAGCTTCTTGAGGCAAAACTGCCCTAGTGTTTGGCTGAAGGATCTCTGCCTTACACTTAAATAGGTGCTCATGTCTGTCTTACACATGTTTGCTGTGGTCATCCTCAACTGCAAATCTGAACATATGGGGCTTGCAAGACACTCCTTAACAAAATGTTGTTCTCCAAAGTTGAGATATATTCTGAAAAATACCATCTGACCATGATGATTGCCAAAGAGCAGTGTTTTTGAGGCACTGTTTCTGAACCTAAAATTTATGTCAAGAACTCAGTGAACCCTTTTCTTTTGGCTTTTAATTTGAAGCTCTGTTGACAGCGCTGCTCCGTTGATCCGCTACATGAATCACTGAACTGTGGCCTCATAGAGCAAGCTTTGGGAAACTCCTACCAGAGCTCGAAAGAGTGATATTATTAGCTCATGATTTGCTACACTTAAGCAGTGCTCCCACAGGAGCAGGGTACTGGACTGAGTTTTCAGAGCTCTGAATTCATCTCTGGCTTTGCCATTTATTTTTGTAGTGGTCTTAGGCAGTTGGTTTTCTCCACAGTCACTTAGTTGTTGTTCTTATTACCTTAGAGGAAGATGATTGGTAAGACTTGAAGAGGCAATGAAGAAACTGCAGTCCTCAAGTTCCACTTAGGTGTCTGAAGCCGGGCTTTTATGCCTAGTTTTTTTCATCCTTAAAGGAAAAATATCAACACTCAAATCTGAACTCTCCTGAGCTGGGAGGCTTAATGAATATTCATTCAGTGCTCTGAAGAGTAAGTGCCTAAGAATTTTCCAAATAATGATTACACCTGCTGACTTTTATTCAAAGCCCCTTCCATCCTTGCTCTTTCATTATTTCGACATATAGTCTCTCAGTGCTGTGGAACTGAAACCGTTGCTTGGAATTTTATAATGCATATTTCAGAGTTGTGCATGCTCTTTGCTTGAATATGATAATTTTCACATCTTGTTTTGTTTCTCCATGTTCTTCTTGTTTCAGGCCTGTAGGATGAGCTGATACAGTGGGATACCATTTCACTGAAGCCTGAGATATAATTTTTGCCAGTGTCAATGTGTCAGAGAGTGACACTGGCCCCATATGGCCAGGCTGTGCCTTGGCATGTGCAACCACCAGTTGGTGGCATTGGTGGGGGTGATGTGTTGGCATGGTTGTGCATTTTTATTCTGAAGCATTTATTCGTTCTCAGTGGAAGAGGTTAAAAAATGAAATCCTAGTAGTTTTAATTAATCCATGCTGCAGGTAATCTCTGGTTTGGCTTGCAATCCATTCCTCTTGCTCACTACGCCTCGACCTAGATAATCCATTTGCCTGCAGGCTAGTGTAAGCCAGGAATGTGGATCTGGGGGCCCAAGGTGACCTGTGATTGTCCTTCCAGGACATACTTCTTGGGTTCAGTGTGTATGGTGAAATGGTGTGTCCCTCTGAGCCCACACCTCCCTGTTTGGCAGCAGCACATCATTCTTCTGCTCCATATCAGGCTAATTAGGTGAGGGGCCCCGGGGGCCAAAGAGGGCTGCCAGGATGGCTGTCAGCTCCTGATTTCTCGCCAGCCATCTGAGGAAGTTTGGCACTGTAGATCGAGGAGAGGCTGGAAACTAGAAAATCATGAATGCTTACATGGTTCTGCCATCATCATCATCATTATTATTCTTTATTAACATCTGCACATCTGGTCAAGCCATGCTGTGGCAGCTCCTGCCACTGGGATCTACCTCCATTCCCAGGGCTGTGACAGTCCTGCGATGTCAGGGAAACCTGCACAGTTGTGTAGAAATTTAGTAATAAATTTTAATACTATGAAAGCTGTTAATAGAATCATAGTAAATTCTATATACTTCGAATACTTTTTAAAAAATAGTTCTCTAATACAAGTATCTAATAATTTACTATATGGGGGTTTGGGCTTTTTTTAAGGTTTGAGTATAGGACATTTCTTTTCTTCAGGAAGTCATTAAGGACTTTCCACTGCATCCAGGTCACATGATTCAGATCCACATTTTCATTACAAAAGCCAAAGACAAAAATAGACAACACTGTCAAAAAAGGATAAAATTAGTCACATTATCTTGAGGGGGCCACAGCTTGATTTGGATATTCAGATCTAAGAGTTTGATTGTCTCAGCAGCCGTTCCCATTGGGAGAACTTTACCATTAATGGGAATAGTTAGACAAATGCTGTTTGGATCCCAGATTTCGTCTCAAACATTCACTGTTACACATTCAACATGTTTATATTTGGTCTAATTTGATGTTATAGCACAGAAGTTATATTGACACCAAATTTGTGGATTTAAAGAGCTGCAAAACATTAAATTTTCCCCATCTTTGACTGATGTCCCCAGAAAGGAAATGCCAGGTATTTCTGCTTAAGGATGTGCACAGAACTGCTCCAGCATGTAGTGTGGTTGGGACACTACCCCCTGATGTGTCCTGTCTCTCCTTGTGATATGTCAGGAAATAGGACACAGAGGACCACCTGATTCTTTCATACTGAGATCCCCCAGTATTGCCTGATCCTAGGATAAAAAGGATGAGTTTTATTTGCGACTACAGCCCCACAAGCTTCACGGAGCATTAATTTAGGTACAAGTAGATCTATGGTGATGTTCCACCATGAAGTTACTCTAGTATGACTAGATATTGCTCTTAAAAACTGTATCAGTCCCCTGCTTCAGTCCATCCTGTGGCTGCACAAGCACATGCCGGCCCAGAGAAGAGGCAGGAATGAGCCTGGGTTTGGGAAAGGAGTGTGTGGCTTCTTTTGGTGGTAATGCCGAGTTATGCTCTGTGGTACTAAGCCTGCCTCAGTTTCCCATCTGTAAACCAGAGAGTGCTGCTTTGTAACCCAAAAGGTTGGTAGGAAAATGAAGTAGTGTCCAGTGCCGTGAGAGTGTAAATTGCCTTCTAAAAGTTAGGACTTTTTTGTTCTTCTGCCTCTCTCACTTGAAAAATTGCAAAGACTTTTTTTAGAATCCATGCCTTCATCATAATTCATTTCTTGATTTGGCAATTAGTCAGTTTTCATCACTTTGCCATCTGAAATAAAAAGAAAGTGTAATCTGATTTTACCTTAAAAAAACCTGGGAGCAAAAAGTGTTATTATAAGAAAATAGATTAAAGAAGCAAAGAAGAAACTCTTTACCCCAAATGCACATTTGCATCTTTCCTATAAACAAGCTATTTAAGTGAGATAAACCTTTTTGTTTTTCTTCAAAGAATGATGTTAAGGTTCATGGACTATGAATCACCCATCTCTCTCTTGTTTTTCTTTTCATGCTCCTTTCTATTCATCAGGACAGCCTGGCCTTTTTGAAGCATCTTTCTGCCATTCTCAAATGCTCCAAAACAAAGGCTTATTTAAATAGTTTCCATTTTTCCATTGGTCCTTTCTGTGTTTTTGCAATTGTCTGTCCTTTTCTTGCAGCTAGGAGGTAAAAGAGGTTGTCTTGCATTGTTTTATTGCTAATGTGCCTATATGTCCTGAGCCCCTTTAAATACGGGGTCAGATCTAGAAAGGACTAGGATATGATGGAGTGGTTTTATCCTTTCTAATGTTGTTTGGAGTTTTTTTATTTTATTTTTTAGTTTTAGCAGTTTATTAGCTATAACCATAGTGCTCAATCTATAACTTATGAAAAAAAATGGTTGCAAACTTTCTTCTTAGAAGTTTCTTCATTTTCGAAGTGCTTTGAAAGGAAGGAAAAAGTTTGGGTTTGGGTTTTTTTTCTTAGATATATACATTCCACTACAATTCCCCTAAAACCTGACAAAGTGGATTTGATTGCTCACTTTCTTATTGCAAATAAATTCTAACCTGAATGATGAAAAATATATGTAGAGTAAAATAATTTTTACTAGGAGGCTTTAAAAATGCTCAATTTGATAATGTTCCTATGAGCAGTTTCCAATGTGTCTTACATGGGAAAGAAGAGAATAGACTTCTGTCTCAGAGTTTTTCTCCTGAATCCTGTGAAATCAGTACTTCTCTAAAACCAGTATGTTACAATTAATGTATAGGGAATACCTCTGAGACTTTCTCTGGATTAAAGGCCACAGAATTAAGATTTGTGTGAGAATGCTAACCTCAAGATAAATACTTAATTCTTCTCACATTTCTGCTTCATGCAGTGCAAATCAGATGCAAATAGGAAACTATTAGAAATAAATGATCAAGATGATAAAATGGGATTTCCGTTATTTCCTTAATGGCCACGATTGGCAAAAAGCCCCTAGAAATTGGATCAAGAGATGTAATTTATACAAGCAAGACCGTCCTGAATTTTCTGTACCTTTGCTTGTGAAAGACTTTTTTATGTTCTTTGAAAGAGACTTACTTATTAGTTTACTTTTTAGATCTGATGAAAGTGTATTGGGGAAGAAGAAGGGCAAGTAAGATAGTACTGACTAGAAGAAAGATGTGGTCCATTTTATTTCAGGCTCTACGATTGCAAATGAAGCATTTTTGGTCTCTCTTGGTGAATCCTGTCAGATTAGAGGCCCCATCTGAGTTGCAAAAAAGGGTTGCATGTGTAGTCTAATAAATGATCTGTACTGCTAAGGAGGGCAGATGTAGCATTAGCTTCTGGTTCGAGCAACGACTGTATTAATTTTCAAGTGAGCAGCAGCAGCAGCAGATGGTGAGATGAGGCAAGGATGCAAATGTTTGCCATCAATAGCTTTTATCTTTGTGCAGTGGCTGTGGCTGGTGCTGCCCGGCTGCCCCAGCTGGTCCTTCCCAGCCCGGCTGCAGAGGGATGCTCACGGGGCTCAGCTGCGCGGCCACAGGCGTGACACGGGTTGTTTGTGCTATGATGCAATGGGATAACTTTTAATAGAGAGTCAGCACATTTTTGATAATGACTGAGACCAACAGATGCAGTAGGCTGTGGTTTCCTAGTTAGATTATGAGTCTGTGAAAAACAAAGCACATAATCCCAGGAAAATATGCAAACTTGCTATAAACTCTAATCCTTGCTGGTTTTTTTTTTTCTTGAGGGAGGGAGGGTACTGGGTTTTTGCCTTTGAGATCTCAGTGGGAGGACATTTGGCAGTTGCATCTTCTTTGTTACTCAGGAGTACAGGAAGAATTGGGAAAAACCTCTTGGCAAATATTGTTAAACAAGCTATCCGGGACCTTATCCAGGACCTTATCCAGCCATAGAAGGCATGAGATTGCTGGCACACCCAACCTTTGGTGAAACTCATGTTGATGAGGACATTCACTCATCTTGCCAGAAGTCTGGCAAGGACAAATGGAGATGCAGTGATCCTCCTGGTCATATAATGTGGCTTCCTTGCCCAGGTGGTATTGCTGAAGTTTGCTCACAGGTAGCTGTGTAATTTGAGCATAGGGTTTTGTTCTGGACCCAGTGGTCCAGTTTTATCCTTATGGTATCCATCAGCTGACACAAGTGGACAGTCACTGGGAGAATATGCAGAGGATGTATGTAAAGTGTGGGGGTTTTTCTCTCCTGTGGCCAGATAGGAAGATTTTAGATGCTGTAACAGTGAGATGCTGGTGTTGCTTGTGCTGTTCAGTTCAGTGGCAGCACATTTTACAAACAGTAAATTAGCTCCTTGACCTGAAGAAATGCAGCTAGACTCAGAGTGAGTGAGAGCCTCTGGTAATGGTAACATTGTGGACATATGTCCTCAGAGCTTTGAAATATTCTTGTATAGAATAATAATTTTATTTTTTTTAAATATCGCCTCCCTTTTGGAAAGGGCTAAGTGTGAGGGGGGAGGTTGGAGCTGGTGCAGCCAGCCAGGCAGTGCCCTTGTTGGTGGCAGGGTGTGTTGTGGCAGCTGCCGTGGTCTCCCATCCTCAGAGCTGCATCTTTCTGCTGCTGGCAGAAGGAAGAGAGATCTGACTGTTTGTCTACTTTGCTCCTTTTGCACAGGAATGAAGTTACTGTCTTTCAGATGTTAATAACTAAAACACGGATTTGGGTTTTTTCTTTCTCTGAGCTCATCCTGGTGTCATGGTTAATGAAACCCATCAGAAGGATTGGAGCTTTTTTTACCATGGGAAAACGTTTGCAAGGTCTGACCTAAAGGTAGAGAAAAAAACCAGCTGCATGATCAGACATGGTGCAACTGTTAGGCAAAGGGAATGTGAGGATTATTGTTGAAGGGAATGCTGAAAGAAAGAGAAATTTCATGGGAGAGAGGGAGGTTGCTTGGCAGGGAGAACGGAGGCTGTTCCAAACATATGGGGCAGTGTAACCAGATGTAAAAAAAACCAGATAATGTCCAGAAAACAGAAAAAGTTGCAAGGGAAGTGCAAACCATGGAGATAAATTTTCCCTGAGACCTTGTAGGTGTCTGTCTAGTACAGTCTGTATTCCAAAGAGGTACAAGGGTGATTGGATAGTGGAGGTAAGATGGTTAGAGCAGCCTGAGAGAAAGGTGTTGACAGCAGTTTATTATTGTTTGTTAAACATAAGTTTTCTGATTTCATGATAAATTCAGAGCACATCTATAATTAAAATTAAATCTTCATAACATGGAAGCATAAGCTGCATATCCAAGGTTGCAGTGAATTAGTTGAGCATCACTGAAACTATGAGAAGTACGCCAGATAAAGACAAAAATTTTTTTATAAGCTTTTTTTTAATCTATTTTGTTGTGAGGGAAATATTTATTTATATATTTATTTTGTATCCTATGAATATAAATATAGATTAATATTTATATTTGTCAGAACCTGCATTT
Organism: Chiroxiphia lanceolata; assembly: GCF_009829145.1. Classification (NCBI taxonomy): domain Eukaryota; kingdom Metazoa; phylum Chordata; class Aves; order Passeriformes; family Pipridae; genus Chiroxiphia; species Chiroxiphia lanceolata. Next base: position 11,867,681 of record NC_045640.1, read on the forward strand.
TTTCAGGCAGAGGTTCCTGTTAGAATTTTTTCTCTAAAGAAACATCCCAGCAAACAGAACTAAGAGCCCTGTAGTCCACTTCACTGTCCAGGCTGCACTTTACCTTTCTGCAGACCCAGTTCATCATGACTCTTCAGAATGAAAAAGATAGAGTTTTCTTTGAAAGCTTGTGCAGTATCCAGTATTAAATGTATCAGGGATCTGACTGTGCATTTTGAAGGTTGCCATGAGGAAATAACTTCACTGATTTCAGCGATTCCATCCCTCTTATAACACACTATGCAGTCAGTAATTAAAATGATGTCGCTGTTTTTTAAAGAGGAGTTCATGGTTTGTATTTCATGCCATGAAATACTCAAGCCTTTTTTAATGTCTGTTACCTTGTCTTCTACCTGATCAGTGCTGTGGGTGAAAATCACCATTTATCACCTCTGGTTATGAAAATAATTCAGCTTTACAATTAGTGTTTTTCATACGGTTCACTAGGTGGCTGTTGGTGACATGGTGACAACTTCGTACGTCAGATTTGTGGGGTCTAAATCCAGTCATGAAAATTTTGCCACACCATTTGTGATCCTTCCTCTCTTCAGCATGCTCAGTTTCGGGTCCCATCATGATAATAATATTGCCCCTGTCCTGCCAGGACATACTGCTGCCGTTCTTTAAAACTATCACAGTCATTCCCAGCATTCCAGTATTTAAATATTCCAGCTAGCATATTTAAATGAGGAAGTTTCTGCATATTTTCAAGGGCAGGAGCATGAGATTTTGTGACAAAATAGCATTTTGAATTCCAGTACAGCCCTTAGCTCAACTGGCAAAATTTCAGTTGTCTTACTGAACCAACTTAATATTAGTGGATTCTTTAGCACCTCTTTCAACAAATATGTGCAAGTGCACTTCCTTCTAATTCTCCTATTTTAAGGAAATATAACTTAGTTTCAGAAACCTAAGTTTTCACAGAATTCTGAAATGTCCTTTCTAACTTTATTTGCTTTTAGAAAGAAAGCATAACCTTTAATCACTTATAAACACATTTATGGAGGCAAAAAAGGGGCCTTGAAGGTTGCTCTGTGGAGCTCGACTAGCAGGTGTGGATTCCACTTGTGGCTGATCCCTTCCCTCTGGTTAAGGTGTTTGCTGTGGCCCTCCTTTGTAGCAGCCTCTGTCCAACCCCAGAGGCACCTGGACCAAATCCAGGCTCCCAGCACTCACTGTGCATGGCATGGTAGGGTTACATAGGGAGCCTCGATCCGCCTTGTTTGGCGTGCTGCAGAGGTGTGCTGAGTGAGGGAAATGAAAGGAATTATTTGCCTCTGGTTGGCTAAGCTTGACTTTTTTTCTTGTTTAGTTTTGTTTTATTTTGTTTTGTTTTGTTTTGGTCAGAATATAAAATTAAAAGTTCATTTAATAAAATTTATTATTTATTTTATATTATGTCTATATAATAATCTTGAAGGAGACCCAGAAAGAGGAGAAATCAGAGACACACTGATGTATTTCAGAGGATTAACTTGAGGGGCAGAGGGAATTGAAATTCCCCATTTTAGAATGACAACTTTCCAACTTTATCACAGCTAGCTGAATCCACTGTTGAAATGCATATATTTTTGTTTTCAATGGAGAATTTATCTCGTGCATTTATGGATCATGTGTGTCAGAGACAGGTCCAAGTGAATGATACCCCAAAGAAGTTCATCAAAGTGATACAAGTTGTGTGTGTACATGCTGGAGAAAAAGCTTTGAAGGTACAGCTCAGGGGAAGGGCTGTTCCATGTCACCCGTTGATGGGTTTGCTTTACATATAGGCTCTGTCACCAACCTGTGTGTCACTGAACAGTGAGTCCTTCCTCATTTTCATTACCTGCCAGGTGCCTCAAACCCTGTTTTTGTTCTCTGCTTCAGAGAACTGTGTCAGAACACACAGACCTGCTACTGAGATATTTCTCCTTTGATACCTTACAATTCCAGAGCAAGGGCTACACACAAAATACCCTATTATTATTATTACTACTACAACTACTACTACATTATTTGTGCTGCTTAATGAACATTTCATTTACTGTTATCTTGACTGAGTTTTGGTTTATGACCTGGTTTCAACATGTTGATTTTCAGTTCTCCATGAAACTTTGAATGTCCCAGGACAACTTGTCTAAGACATTGTTCCTTTTTGGACTGTGAAAAGCTGTTTTAGACCAGTGATTATGAGGGAGGAGCCAGAAAAGATGCTTACTGCAGGACAGTAAGGCCCCATACATTAGCAACCTCTTTTCCCTTTGGTCCCTAAAATAAAATTTCCATTTTTATAATAATGTTTTTTCACCTATGGGGTTTGAGTTTCAAAGCTGACTTAAGCTCTAATATTTTTTTCTGTTGCCTACACTTTACTTCTTACAAAACAAGAATAAGGGGTGACAGTAAAGGAGACGGAAGTTTCTTGGGGCGCTGTGTAAGTTGGAGAATGATGTATTTTCCACATAAAGGAAGATTTCAGGTCTCACTGTTCTACTGTCTATCAGTGTAAAGTATATTCCTTTGGTTTTATTTTCTGAACATGAATCTGTGTCCATTTGTTGCATTTATTTAAAGAAATTTTCAGAAGTCTGACAGAAAAAGCAGAATGTTTCTCTTCTTGGGAAAAGCATGAAACACTTACCAGTGCATGGTAGAAGATGCTCCTTGCATAATGGACCCAGCAATGAGAACTGTAGTATACGAACATGTGGTAGGATACAAAAGAATTTTATTTTTTTCCATCTTCATATACAAATGCAAGGACTTTTGAATCTATTCTTATAAAATTCAGTATTATCTCATTTCTGACTTTAAATTAGCTGCATACTGGAAACCTGGAGCTCCAGATTCACAACGTGCAAACTATTCTTCAGTTGTACTGCTCATATGACTGACATGATCAGACTCAGGACTTCTTGAACAGTTTTTAAGTTTGGTATTTGACATGTATAACAGAAGTGTATTGCTAAATACAAAAATACCAAATTATAACATGAAGTTCCTACCATGCCATATTTGTAATTTTTTGTCATTGTTTTGCTACTCTGTTTCTGCATTCCATTAACTTCCTTAATTTACTGTCTCACATTTCTACTGGATATGTAATTATTCATAACTTTGAAAGAAATCCTATCCAAAAAGGGATCCATGTTCAGCTGAGGACCTAAGTGAAGAACTCAAAGGGGCACTGCAGCCCTTTGCTTTCTTTTTACTGCCACAGGTTACCTGCTTTTGTGTGTCTCAGCCTTAACGGAGCCCCATTTTCCCTTGGGATTTGGAGACAGGCACAGACTTTCACCTCCTACCACAGATTTTCTGTCTTCTTCTTGCATCATGTGGGAACTGCTTTTCTTCTGTGGAATCAGAGCCCATTTATTAATTCTGTAGTGGCTGCTTATCTTTTGTGGTTTGGGGGAATGGAGGAGGTGAGCTAGTGCAGGAGCCAGCCGGCAAGACCTGGAATGTCTTGTCCTGATGGGATGATGTCAGCTGATTCATTTGGAGATAGTTAAATGCAAGAAATTTCCAATTTTCTCCTGTAGTAGAGTAATGGGAGTCTAAAATGAAAACTCAACCTGGCTACCCACAGTGAGCACAGAGGCAGGAGGGCGAGACCTACCCAGCGTGCTGGGCACGCAGTGAGAGTGAAATCCATGTTCACTTGCTTTACAAGGTATGTTACATTTATTTTGCGAACAAAAGAAATCTTATGTGGAAAGTATACTTTCAGATAAAACCTTCAGCAACTTTATAAAAGTCCACTGTAAGGTTCTGTAGTTAGTAACAGCATTTTTTTCCTTTTTTTGGCTAACATATTGAGTTCAAGTAGATATTTAGTACTTGAATAAAAATACATGCCTGTAACACTAATTTTTTTTCTTCGTTCTTCTTTTGTATCTTCTTTTCTTTTTCTCTTTTCTATTTCTACTTTTTTATTTTTTCTTTCTTTCTTTGCTTTATTTTTTTTGTTCTTTTTTTTCTCTGAGTCTATGAACTTGCTTAAAAGCAGACATTCCTCTCCAAAGTCTGTGGTATTGCTTAAACATCAGTCTGGACTTTAAAAAATAAACACTTTATCCATCTACCTTATGCTGATGGATTACACTCCTGCACTGCTGTCACTCATTGCATGGATGTAGCTTATTGAGTAGGATTTTTGGCAGCTCGTTTCTTGGCCAAACATTCCTTAATGCTTTCCCACCTCTTGTTTTATCACCCAAATATTGCAACAGCAGCATTTGGAGCTCTGATAGCTTTTTTGGAAAGCTGGTTTTGTAAAAGCCAAGTCCTTGAAAACTGAAGCAGAGGGAAGAAGGAAAAAGAGGAATACATGCGGGTTGGGGCCGAAGTTATCCCTTGATACTCATTGAAGTTGATTATAAATATGCATGAGACAGGAGGAGTTTTTAGTAGATCTGTTTTGCCTCCCTTGCCCCAAGCTGTCTGGAGAGTTTGTGACAGGCTGGGGAGCTCCAAATCTTAAACAAAAGATGATTGTTGCCAGGTTTTAGAGAGGTTTAATTATTTTTATGTTAAAACACTCTAATGGCAATCCTTGTATCTGTTGTCCTTGCTTCATACTAGTTCTTCCTTTTCAGGGCTTTATCTACTATTTAGGCTTCACCCCTTTTAATATACTACCGTTCTTTCCTCTAGTGCCATCTGCCCCCAAGATGATCATCTTTACTTTCTGAAGCAGGATTTAGCATACTTATCAGGTAGAATTCAACACACCTTGTACACTATGATTATCAGGGCAGCAATGAAGGAGTGCAACCAAGAGAAAACTCTCCAAGTGAGAAGTCTCCTCACTGGGTGTTCCTCAAGCAGCATGCTTTTTCATTTCTTGGGGGATAGGATTTCAATGCAGTTTTCAGATATGTCAACTAGTTTCTCGTTAGCATATTGAGAAAAAGTAAAAATTTTTCCTAGTGCTAAATATGTTATCACTGTCTCCTTCCAGATTTTGTGCATTTCTGTGCGAAATTCTTTTCGTGGATAATGATAAAGTAGCCATGAAAGGAACTTTTTCATTAATTACTGGATACAGGACATTTGTAACTGCATTATTGGATTGAGTGGAAGTGACTTGAAGTGATTCTGTTTCCCTAGCAGTAGTCTGTTATGAGCTTTTGAGTAAAGTTACAACATCCAAAACTAAGGATGGTGACACTATTTCAATAGGAATGGGTATAAACATGCAGTTCACATTCAGTTTTTTATTTAAAACAAGATCATACACCTGATTTCTATATTGTTGCTTGTGTACCCAAATACCAATGAGGTTTTTTTTGGAAGGTTGGGAGAGTCTCGATGTTTCAAGAAGTTTTTATATATTGGTTGAAGATTGGCATCAATATTATCCATAAATCCAGTCAAATTTGTTTCAGGAAGTTAAATGGGATCTTCCCATGAAACTAGAGCTCAAAATGCTGACATAATTTTTTGGCTTTCCTGGAAGATGTATTTTAGGTAAATACACATCTCTCCACAAACAGAGGTAAAAGTCTCTGGCCTGTATTGTATAGAAAGTCAGATTAGATGATTTCTTGTAGTGGATCTCATTGACATGGTATGTTCTGGACTGCAACATCTGTAAATGTCAAACTAAACAGAGAAAAGAAAACTTACCTACAGAGAAATTTGATTCAGCAATATTCAAGGAACTGATCAATGGGATCTTCTAAAAAATTTGAGCTCAATTTTAATTTGTATTTTTATGATATATTTGTATACTGACATTTTCATACCTGCATTTATAATAGACACGCAAGCGTAGAAGTGGATTTACTTTGTGTGGGGTTTGTATTGTATAGACAACACAATAATTAATAAACATGCTCTTCCTGTCACGCTTCCTGGGTTCCCATTTCTCTTTCTTTAAAAGTTCATCAGTGTAAATTAGTCAACTGGAAGACACTTTCAGGTCATTTGTGCTATGGCAGGGTTAAGAAACGCTTTAATTGCTGTGAGCAGCCTTGACTGCTCCTATGATTTTTTTTCTAATCAACTGGGAGTGAAAACTTTATATTCTTTTAAAAATGCTTATAGGCCAGTATCCATAAACATAGATTTGGAATAATTGCATCATCATGCTTTTTCAGTCCCAGTTGGTTTTAGTTCTGGTTTGGAACAAAGTCTACAGTGTGATGTAATTGCCTTCCTCTGATTATTTTTACCTTGGTGTATTCTGTTGCTGGCTTGTATATATAGTTTTTATGTGCTGCCATTTGAAAAACTTTAAAACTCTTGAGAGCCGGTCTTGGAAATCCTTCTGGATGTATCATTGTTTTTTTATTTGTGCATGGCAATTGCTGCAGCCCATTAGGGGCCTATAATTCCTATTGAGCACAGAATGGACTTCTCATCATTTAATATGGAATGCGATTTTGCTCCTCAGTCAAGCTAAAATCTGCTTACTGTTGTGATTACCATCCCTGGGCTCCACCCTGCCTTTCACCACCTGCCACTTACAAGTAATTCCTTTGGCAATGAAAATACAGCCAAAACTGTCAAATAAATTGGCTCCTTTTTGAGAGCCGCCTTCTGATTATTATTCCTATTTTGTGGTGATGTCAGATTTCCAAGGGTAATCTCTCACTGGAAGAGTATGTTTTTCTTTGGGACTTGCATCACCCGCTCCTTTGGAGTCTCCATTTAAGAAGCAGTGATTGCTTACTGAAAATATGTATTATGTAGATTTTTCGTTATTCAGTTCCATTACTATTTTGTGAACACATCATTACATTTCTAGGAAGGATAGAAGAAGATTCTTTAATTCGGAAAATCAGCCAAGGATTGACAACAGGCAAAATTTGTTTTTTCATGAGAATATACAAGTTTATTTTTTGCCATCTAGGGAAAAAAATTTTTCAGTTTTTCTTGATTTCAATAATGTAAATGCACTCCATGGCAGTATTTCTGTTCTTTGCTTAAGCAGCAAAAGTACTAAAAGAGAAAAGTATGCTTTTAAGATATGTGTAAAGTGTTTCTTGCTAGGAACAGTGTTTCCCTTTTCTTTTTGGATGTTTGACATCATTGCATATATAAAGTGAAATTCAGAATTTCCTTCCTTCACACTTTGATATTTATGATGCTATTAAGTCCCACAAAAGAAAATAAACCCCCAATTTGATCCTGGTAGAAATGTAAGAGAAGCAATGTTGTGTTCATGCCTAGCAGTTTTCAACAGCTGCTAACAATTGTATTCTGTTGTCATGCTAAAATTGTATCATTAGCATTTATGACTGCTTGCTTGAAGTCAGTGTCATACACCTGTGAGCTTACAAAGGCAGGAAAAGTGAGTCTTTTCAGGCTCTGCATTCCTGCATGAGGCACCGCTGGACATTTGAACCGCAGTGCTGGACACCTGGCCAAGCGTTACATGCAGTTATGGTGACTGTGTTGCTAAGGCAGTGATTTTGAGACTTTTTAAGGATTGTCTCACTGGTACCAGGTTCATCTCTACCGTCCTCTTACTGGTCCTAACCAAAGCTTTTTTTAAAAATCCTCTGCTGGAGCAGTTGAATTGCTTCCAGTACCTTCGGTGGCTTGGTTATTGTAGGTCAATGGGCAGGGGTCACCAGGGACTGCAATGCAGATTTCCTCCAGAGACACAGAGGAAGGCCACACGTTTATGGTACAAGGCCTCAGGAGAGATATGGGTTGATGTCAGCTCCCAGGAGCCTCTCCAGCAGCGGTTTCCTATCTCCTCTCCTCTTGCTTCCCTGTCTCCTTGCCTCGTAACTCCCTCTTGCTCTGTTTTCATTTCTCATTTTGCAATCCATCTGTTTATGTTAGATTATAAGCTCCTGAGAACAAGGATCTGATAATTTTTAATAACTGAACACAGTTGTGCACACTTTGAATATAAATGGGATCTGATGCTTTCATCCTTTTTCCCCTTTCCAGAAGTGAAGATTCTCAGCAAAGAAGCGAGGTGACTGTGGCACAGGGTATTCTTTGGTGATGAGAACAAGGGATAGCTCTCTTTAAGCCTATTTACAGTCCCTTGCCTTAAAGAAACCAGAAAACATGGCATTGCAAAGAAATTTTAGTGCAGTAATATATGCAATTACTGACAGTAATTTATATGGCTGTAGAACTGCTTGAAAAATATACATTTCTTTTACTCTGTACTGATTAAGTTTCACAATGACTGCCTAGATTCTATGGTAATGATGGCTTTTGAAAGGCATATATTATAACACATATGTAACTATTAAAATATTCATATATTCCATAATTAAAATGAAGTTATAACAACAGTATTAATGCATCTTATATTCAAAGCATACTTAAAAGCAAGAGACGACTGTACATATAATGGAATAGACATCTTATTTCTAAATTGTATAATTTAGAAAAAAAGTAAGAACTGATTATTTAGTCTCTTGCTTTATTTCTCCTTGAGTCTTCTGATCACTTACCACTTCACAAATCTGAACCTTTATCTCTGTGCTTCAGAAAGCTGTATACTGTAGGTATATATGTTGTTGTTCCATAATGCAAACAACTCTGTAAGTAATAGGGTTGTTGTGAAATACTTCGGATTTCTGACAGATTTCAAGACAGTTTAGACAGCTACAACTGTAATGGCAAAAAAAATTACCTGTAGCCATGGGATGTTTTTCATGAGCTACATTGGGGAGTGATGGAGACAGTTTTTCTGACATTTTCAATACCCTCTTTCTGCCTATATATTCTGAAAATCTTTGAGAAATATATTTCTTGAAAATGTGAACAGCTTATATAATGGCAGTGCTACTCAGTTGAATCAAAGAACATAATCATGAAGAAAAACTTGGGCAGGATGAAATTACGTGTGAAAATTAATGGTGTCTTTGAGAAAATTAAGGATGAAGGGTCTGAAGCACAAGTCTTAGGAGGAGTATTGAAGTAAGCTGGGATTGTTTAGCCTGGAGAAAAAAGCACTCAGGGTGGACCTTATCTCTGTCTACAACTGCCTGAAAGGAGTTGTATAGCAAGGTAGGTGTCAGTCTTTTCCCCCAAGTAACAAGCGACAGGACAAGAGGCAATGGCCTCAAGTTAAGCCAGGGGAGGTTTAGACTGGATATTAGGAAAAAATTTCTTCCCTGAAAGGGTGATCAAGCACTGGAACAGCTGCCCAGGATCATGGTAGGGTCACTGTCCCTGTGAAAAAACATGGATGGGGTGCTTAGGGACGTGGTTTAGTGGTGGACTTGACAGTGCTGGGTTAATGGTTGGACTCAATGATCTCGAGGGTCTTTTACAACCTAATTGATTCTATGACAATATTTGCCCAGGTCTACTTCTTCAGAGATTTCTTTGTTAAGATGTTCTCATGCCCTGGTATTGGTGACTGGCATGTCTTCTGTACCTGCTAGAGGTATGTTGGGTTTGCCAGAGCAGCCAGAGCGTAGTGGGGTACAGTCTGCAAATACATGGGAAAATCTGTATTCTTTGGAGACAAGAACAGGCCAACAGCCCCTTGCAGGAGTGTAGCTGCAGCTTCAGTCTGCAGGCTTTCCTATACTGTACTGTTGTCAAGTATAGGATAAAGCAAATGCATCTTGAACAAGGGTTCTTTAAACATCCAGACACATTCTCAGAAATGGAAAAAAAGGATTCCAGGTTCACTTGGGTAAACAACTGTTTCAGAAAGGTTTTAGGAGTAGGGAAGAGCTCATAAGGGAGTAAGCAGCAAGGAATGTACCTTTTAGAGGTCTGAACAGACTTAGTAGCAGTTGCCCTGTTAAGCCTTGAAAAAACTACAAAAACAAATGTGATTAAGTAGAGAAGAATTTGAGTGGAGGCATTTTGGAATGAGGGTAGAACTGAGATTAATTGTAGGTGTGATCCTGAAATGAAATAGATGTTTCTCCTCATCTTTTAATGAGGATGATGTCATGGGATACAGAAAGTATGGAAATGTGAACTATTCTATCAGGATGAAACAAAAAATATAAATAGCACATTCACTTAAGGGAAGGGACCAAAGAATCTCAGAATTATGAGAGAACAAAAGCATGAAAATGTTCTTCAATACCATGGGTTTCTCATAAACCTGCTAAAGAGATATCATATGATTAGGCTGTAACAAAGGTGTTTGTATGTATAGTCTGAGCTACTGCAGTTACTAGCACAGTGGGATGTTAGAACTATGGGGATAATTTGAAAGGAAAAAAGTAGAAATGTACTTATAAAGTTCATTGATAAAAAATTAAGAAGCACTGGGAATAGAAAGAGGGAATGTCATTTTTCCTAGAGCCAATTGGAAAGCCTTGATATCTGAAATAATAGAAATAGGATGAAATAGGAAGTGTATCACTGGGAATGTGAGGAGTGATTAGAAAATATGTGACAGGTTGGGAGCTTGTCTTTGGAGATTATAAAAAAGAAAAATCATTGTAAAAAAAGAAATACCTACTCTTTTTTACCACAGCAAACAGAATAAATAAGGGAAAGAAAAAGAGTCATGAAAATATCAATGGTGTCTAGAAGCTTTACCAAACCTTATATTTGTTCTGCAGTTAGAAATTTTGCAGTTTGTTAATGGGAGGGGAACCAAAGTGGCACTGATAGAAAAGCCAATAGCCACCATTCCTGCTGTTGTCTAGTGCTGGCTTCACCATGTGGTGTCTGAAAAGATACGTCTGTCAGTTTTGAGATAACCACTGTAAATGCCAGTAGTGCTCACTAATGCACTATTCTGTTGGTTCTACTGATGCTTAATAATGTTAAAGTCTGTTTCCAGCAGGGAGGACCGTACATTTTTAAGAAATGCTAGAAAATAACTATGAATATGCATAAATAAGAATTAACTCTTTCTTCTAAAGGGAGTTTTTAGAAAAAGTAATTCTGGGTTTTTTTGTCTTTCAGCCATGGAAGAGTTAATAGTTGAGCTGCGCCTGTTTCTTGAACTTCTGGACCATGAATATCTAACTTCCACTGTCAGGGAGAAGAAGGCAGTAATAACTAACATTCTCCTGAGGATACAGTCATCAAAAGGTCAGTGCCGGGGTGTGTTTTCTTGCTTGCAGAATGCACAGAATAAGTCTGTGCTCAGTGAAATAACTTTAAGAGCTAAAGACAAGCCCTAAATTGAAGCAAGACAGAAAGACAGGGTGAAGCCAAAGTGTAACTTTCCTGAATGTTTTCCTTCGTGTTCAGCAGTAAAATATAGCAAAAGGCACACTAGAAGTATCTTGAGTGCACATGGGTGAATCCAGCTACTAAATTACATCCTAGATAGAATGTTTTTGGTTCTGCTGGTAGAGCGGTTACTTCCTTTTGTTTGTGGCAGTAATGCTATTTGTGAGTTTTGATGAAAAAATTATACTGCGTCAGGGAGTGCTGGCCACAGCACCTTTTCATCTGTGTCAAATGACCCAAATCCATCAAAAAGGCTTGATACTGAGGTGGAGTTGGGTGCATGGCTGATACAGGAGTGCCAAGCCAGAGAAAGGAAATGGCTGTCAGCATGTTTGATTTGCATTTTGCAGTTAGACTCACTTTCTCCTTTTCTTCCTATCTAAAACCATTTTGATTGCACAATCACTTTTGTCTTTATCAAGATTATGGAACTGAGTGCAATATAAGCGTTCACTGTGTATAGGAACCTTTCCACAGAGCTTGTATGAAGAACATTCCTCACTATTTTTTCTAACAGTACTCTTATATTTTTTACACCACCTTTCTGTATGAAGTGACATCTGGACTGTAAGACCTCTGTCTCTGCTAGATTTGACAGAATTACTGTTAGTGTAAACCCTCAGTTTAGATTTTTTGAAAAATACCAGAGTTTGTTGTAGAAAAGCAACATTGTGAGCAGCTGTATTTCTCATGATTTGTTTCTTCTCTGATGCTAGAAAAATATGGTTTGTTTGATACAGTGTTTCTCCCTTTCAGTAAAGAAATAATTTTTGCCACGGGATTCAAGTCAAAGGAGATCAACTTGAAAATAGTTATTGTCCTCCTTTCTGTTTTGATATTCTTAAAGACCCATTGCTATTTTTACTTTACTACTGAGAGAAGGAGGTGAATACCAATTTTTTATATTGTGGAAGGAGCCTTCATGCTCCAAAAGCTGACCAAAATACATCAAACTCCTAAAGACCAAAATCTGTAGGTGAGAACCTGCAATTTGATATGTTTAGAAACAGCTGCATTTTACTGGAGTTCAAAAATAACCTCAACAATGCTGATCTGACACTACATGTTATTCTTGCAGTCTTTTCAACGAGATTTATTAAGAAAAACATTTACATTTTCAGGAAGTCAGACAACATTCTGCTACCAACTTTGAAAACACAGGGAAGGGTTGTTGTATCATTTTTATTGTGGGATTGTGTATGGTGTTCCAGGACAAAAAAACCCTACACCTCACAGTGCTGGGTATGTTTCCAGACTCTTATAATGCAATTATTTATGCTGTAAATTATGGAGTGATCTTTAGCATGGGTTTGGCCTGACCTGACTTGTCTCCTGCATCAGTTCCTAGGCATGATGTGGGAGTCAGATCAGGCAAAGATCTGCTCCATATAGACAGTTCAGTTTTAACTGTCTGAATATCAATTTCTCTGTACCAGGGCACCTCCCTAGGTGTGTTCAGGTTACATCTCTAGATGTGGTAACAGATAAAAAGACCCCAGGACCATAGCTTTTCACTATTCAGCACCTACCATTTATATTTTAAAGCCTATTTCAGGATCTTTAACAAGATCCATTATATCCAATTACAGGATCCATCTGTTAGCAGGATCCATACGAGATCCATGTATTAGTGGTAGGGCTTTGCTCAGTGCAGTTGCTATTGGAACATTTTACGCACTTCTAGTGCCTACATTCAAGGAGATAAAATTTAGACATTTCAAAGAAAAGTTGTAAAAGGATCCAGAAATATGCCTTCAAATTATCCAAAATGAGGTGTCATAATCAATCTTTATGTAGAAAGGGAATGACTGAGAATAAATTTTTAGACTTACTCAACAGTAAGTGCAATGGCTGAATGTTTCTTTCAAAGTGGAAATAAAGCACATGTTTTGAGCATTGAAGCTATGAACTAATGGAAGAACTTAGCAAGTTCTGCATGCCATTGCTGGCATCTTATCAAGATGGAATATTTTTCTAAAAGATATGCTCTAGTTCAAACTAGAATTAAGGAAATCCCATAGTTCAGTTGAGCAAGAGATCATAGGACTATGCTTTATATGTCTATAAACTATAGTTTATGGAATTGCAGTTTAAATAGAATTTAAGTCAGGATGTCCTCTAAAAAAGCATCTCGTTTCTCTCCCCAGGCTACTTTTGTATTGCTTCTTCCTTTCTGTGCTAACTTTCTGCTAGCACAAGCATTATTTCCTTCTCTTTTTTTTTTAATGCTTTAGTCCTAACCAGTGTCGCTTCTCTGGTCTGGTTCAACCTAAGGCCACACACATGCTTATGCTGGCTCAAAGGAGAGGTTGGTGCAGGGACAGGAACAAGGCAGGGAAGGAGAGGAACTGCCTCCTTGGGAGCTCTGCCATCACATCCTGGCTTCAAGTGTGTGTGAAACTACCCAGGGAGTCATGTACTTTACTGGAGCCGACCCTGCTGCTTTTTTTATCAGTTATAACATTCAGTACTCCCATCCCTTTGAAACTATTCATCTCTTCATTAAAATTAAAAGCAATAAAGGATGCATAAACCTGCAGTACACTGTAACTAAGATGAACTATCATTTGGAGTCTATTTTTCAAAATATTGTTTTACTCCACCCACACAACTCCATGGGAGCTCTTGGGTTGCTGGCACAGTTTAAGAGGCCTGAGGACTATGCTGAGATCAGATCCTTCAGTTGCATTTGCAAAATTCAACTGGGTGAATCCAATAGGATTTTTTGATTGCTGTAGAAAACCATGTAAGATCAATAGGGAATGGTAATGAAGGATCTGGGGAACTGGGAAGTGGCTGGCTTCTTTAGAACATCTGGAAATGAACAGTTATGTTTTTCTTTGTAAAGGTGTGGAAATTATTGTAATGAGCTGCTTGGGTTTTAGTAAAACACTTCAACCTAAGTTCTTACTTAGGGAATTCTGTAGAAATCTTTTGCCTTGTTTTGTCCAATCTCCCCCAAATGCACACTATTTTCTTCATTTAATATCTGTCAAGCAGAGAGAACTGGGCCAGGCAGATGTGTTCTTCAGGTTGTAGCTGCCTGGCCTCAACTTACCCTGCGTCCAAACCAGTGGTTACTCTGAATAGCTGGCAAAACTATAAACTTCATTTTTCTTTCTGAGCCTTGGCATACCCAGTGGATTGTAGGTCTGAAGAAAACACTTGGCATTTCCTTCTAAAACTCAGACTTTCTTCTAAAAAACAAAGACACAAAGAGTTTATTTTGGAGTAAGAACTGTTGCTGGATTTAGTCATTTAATATGACTGCCAGCACTGCCTGTTTTCCTTAAAGGGTCTTGATGCCCTAAACCTATAGTCCTCCCTTTGCTGTGTAAGTTGGTAGAAGAAATTAAATGTTAGACCGTTTTTTTGATTAAACACACATAGATTAAATCTGGGGGGAAATTGGTTTACAGAGTCAATAGTATTCACTTGGAATAATTTGGGCCTTTTTTTGTAAAAACCCCTTCATGTGTGACTTCTGGTTGTTAAGAAAAACACGGGAGACTTGGATATGGATGGCAGCTGTAATATAGATTATCCTATATAAAGAGGAACAAGTGAAAGGTATACTGGAAAAAAAAAAAAAAGGAATGTTTCTCAAGACTAATCCCTGTCTTGATTTGTAGGAAAAGAAGAAGAATTTGTAGTCCTTAGAGCAAGTTTAACTTATCAGTGTTGTTTTTCAATCCATGACTTCACAGCCAGTGGGACTGGGGTATTATAACAGGAAACATTTCATCATTGAATTTTTGAGAATTATATGATCTTGATTGAAAGACGTTCATTTGACTTATGTAAATATATATTTTAAAAATGCAACTAAACACTAGGAACTAAATTCAGTCTAGGTTTAAGGAGAGTACAATCAATGGACTGAATTTTTGCCAGAACATTGAGGAGATGCTCCCTAATCTCCTTTTGATATTTAGAAAAGTAAACAATAACATATTCCTATGAAGTGAATTCAGCTATTACTGTGCCAAAACCCAGAACAAGCAGGTCACTCCTTTTTTCCCTTGTGAAGGAGATGGAACAGTGATACAAAGGATCCTCAAAGCAGCTTTTACATTCAGCTCCTTTTCCCTTTTCAAATTCACCTGGGAAACGATGAGGTTATAAAAAAAAAAAGAAGAAAATGGTGAGAAAACATGCTCAGTGTGAGTTCTGTTAATAGTGAGTTGGTTAGGGCAATGTCCCCCCAGCAGTGCTCCAGGTTGGGGTGTCACAGCATCCTGCATCTCTTAGGAGTTGGGCAGACTGTCACCACAGCCCCATGAGCAGAGGTGGTGGTGGCAGCAGGGAGCCCAGGGGACATGGGCACTGTGGGCTTGGCCAAATAGCTGTCACTGTTGCTTCCAGGAAGGCAGGCAGGCAGGCAGGCAGGGTCTGTTCTTCTACCCTCTTCCCCACTCTTTTGGTATGTAAGATAGTTCAGGGCTCATTTCTTTGTGAGGACTTTGCCCATCCAAAATGTGCCGTGGGAACAACTGTTGTCCGTCTCTGCTGACGAAAGGCAGCCAGTCACGTACTGCCCACAGGCTGACTCTGTTTATTCACTCTGTGGTACCACTGTGATGTTTTTGAGTGTGGTATCTTCCCCCAATAAGTGGTTTTATCTGTATCGTGTGTGCCTGGCAATGTGTTTGAATCTTGTTCAAGTCTTTCAGTTTGAGATGGATGTGCAGTTCAGAATGATTTCCTGTAATTTTATTCTGTGTCTGGCATTTGTTGATCCAAACAGCATATATGTCATTATCATATAGAGTAAGTATGTGTTTGTTCTGCTTGATTAAATTCCTGAATTCCCAGCATTCTTTCAGTCCTGCCTCAGTAACCATGCTTGGGAGGTAGGCTATGATCAGCACTGTGTGCCAGATTTCAGTGTGTGACAGTCAGACATGGGATCCACATGTGGAAAAGATATCCCATATGCATCTACCAAGGTGTTAAGTGATGTTTGTTACTCTTCTGCAGGTTTAGAAATAAAAGAACATGTACAGAAACAAGAAGTTGCCAACAGTTTGCCAGCGCCTCCTCAAATGCCTCTGCCAGAAATACCTCAGCAGTGGCTGGTGAGTATTATATTTAATTATATAAATATATGCAAGAGAGAATGTATTTGTGGTAAGCACTAACAGAAATGGTTGCAAGGGGAAGGAGCCTGCAAGTCCAGGGAAATGATTATTCCTCTCACCTCTGCTTTGGTTGAGGGAATTCAGTTCAACTTGCAGAAGAGAAGGCAAAAAATTCCCTATGGTGAAATAAGGCTGGGAATAGGTCACTGGCAAAGACTGTGGAATTGCAGTCTTTGGAGATTTTCGAACTTAAAGTGACAAAAGCCTGAGCAACATAACCTTAACTTCTAAGGTTGACCCTTTGTATGTTGGAGGTTGGCCTGGCCGAGCCCACAGGTCCCAGTTTCTTAGAATTCTATTAATAACATTTCCTGGAGCAAGCCTCATGGGAATACTCCCCCTTGGTAGCTGAAAAATGAAGGTGCAGAGTTTTAAAATGAAGGAAAAAAGCTTCTTTTTTTTTTTTTTAAGTAAAATCTTTAGTGCCCTTCCTACCCACTCTCTGTATATGAAATTCCCTGCAGAACAAGTAGATGCACATGCTCTTAGAGAGGTTTATAGCAAAGACACTGATCGAGATCTATAATTCAA
This sequence comes from Chiroxiphia lanceolata, assembly GCF_009829145.1. Taxonomy (NCBI): domain Eukaryota; kingdom Metazoa; phylum Chordata; class Aves; order Passeriformes; family Pipridae; genus Chiroxiphia; species Chiroxiphia lanceolata. The sequence continues at coordinate 11,884,507 of NC_045640.1, forward strand.
TCTTCCAGCTGAGCAGCTGTCTTGTTATAGAATGAACAAGTAATGTTATAGAATGAACAATGTAAACAAGTTTTAATGCTTCTCACTTACTGACTTTACGTTAGATACGATGAAGAAAACATTTTCAGCATTATTTTTTTTTAGAGGAGCATAAACAAATCATGGTTTAGCCTGTTAAGAGGTGAACATGGTCTTTGCCCTAATACAGATAAAGTATCCATCTCTTTGTTCTTCCGTGGAAAGTTTTGTGCATGGTCACAAGGACGACCTGTGGAAACTCACGTTCATTGACTAAAGCAGGAAGCACAGACACAGCTTTCAGGGGCAGAACAACTGGACAACTGATGTTCTGGTTCATTTTAATGTGGTTTTTTTATTGTCACATTTATGCCTGGTTCTAAGAGATGTAAAAGCCAATAGCATCTTATGAACATAAGAACTAATTTATCAGGTTGAACTCCTGGCCAGCCTTTCGTTACATGCTATGTACTGCAGAGCAAAGTGAAAAAATGCAACAAACATGTATTGTGTGGAATACCTTGACCTTTGTTTCTCCCTAAGCACTGCTGGTTTTTGGTTTGTGACCTGAACAAGTTTTTTTCCTCTAAATTTTCATTCTACATAATGTAATGAGATATGCTGAAATCAATATAGGAAGGGAATGTTTATGCTAGAAACCTTAATATCCAGCGTTGGTATATATATTGCAGCAAAATTCAGCTAAAAGGGATGCTGTAAAACAATTATGCATATATCCAATGGATGCAAAAGTGGTCTTATTAATATGCAGTGAAACTTGGGGAATCTATTTCATGGTTAACAGTGCCAGAAACTGATTATTTTTCTTTAATTCAAGATACATATTGCATAAATTACAAGGGAAAGGGTTTGGGCATGAAAATTATGCAAAATGCATGTACCTTTGAAATGTAGTCTTCAGGTACTACCTTCATAAACTGAAGCCAGTTGAAATCCTCATTCTTTCATATTTATGTAGGTTCAGTTTGGCTCTGAAGACTCAAGTTGTTTTTCTAAAGACGACTAAAGTACTTTTCCTTTCTCATACACTAATGTGTAAATTCCCTTAAAGTTGGTACAGCTGCAGAAAGTGAAATGGTGTGAAGTATGAATTAGATCCAGGAGGTCAACACTGTTTTTTGCAGTAGTTCAGTTTGGATTTTTGAGTAACAAAAATATTTCTCTGAGATACTGTGGGAATTACTGTGGAAGTTGACACAGTTAGAGCTGGCCAGTCTGCAGTGTGGTCTTCCCATTTTGAGCCTGGCAGAGTAGAGTTTGAACGTGACTTTCCCTTCTGATCTGCCTGTAACACTGCAGATGCTTTCACCTGAGTGAATTCATCAAACTCAGCTGCTTTTTCCATGTGTCAGAAGCTGATTTTTGCCAAATTTTCTGCAATTGTCTTGGTGCTGTTAGGCAGTGGTGGGTTTCATCTCCCTTTCCGGAGCCAGGAGATGTCCCAAGCCTCTCATTGTCTTGCAATATCCAAATACAGGTTACAAGTGGTGCTATTTTGAGATAGTAGCACACTGTAATTTGTGAAAAAGATGACAGGCTGCTGCTGTCCTGCAAAAGACCAGGTGGAGTCAGAAGGGAGACACAAAACCATCAGCTTTTTGTCCTTTGAACACTGGGGCAAGCTCAAACCCCAGTATGACTCTTTGAATTCTCATGAAGTCACATTGATACAGTGACATTGATCATTAGCTGTTTTTTGGAACTTTGCTTCTTTTTTAAACCCTCATTATTAATATGAGATATGATTAGAGACTGTCATATTATCTTTCTTTTTATACACAAGACATTAGTGACAGTGGCCAAGATCTAATTTTCCTTTCCGTTACTGCTCCTGCATGGTGATTTTCAACCCACTCCAAATCAGTGGAGTCCTAAAAATTTGTAGCTGATGCCAGTCTCCATAAAAACTGTACATAATTGCGTTGCTCAGTGAGACAAATACTGAGCCACCTTTCCTAGCCACTTTTCATAGACCATGCTTTTGTAGTCAAGTGGTAGAAACTCTCTGAGCCCACCAGAGGCTAGGATAGTCTGCTTCAGGTTGCCTGTCTTCACGGCAAGTTGAACTGGCAAGTTGAAAGTCATGGTGTATGGCACCTCCTTTTGCCAACCATTCAGGACAGAAAGTTTTTTCTGCTTGCTAAATAACATCTAGTGATGGTCTTGCCTCCAATGAAAACACGATGTACTGCTGGAGCATAGGAATTTACTGAAAGTGGGAATCGATAGCTTCAAATAAACTACACACTATTTAAAATCTGTGTTTTAAGCCCATCAGTTATTGAGTGTCATGAAAATTAAAGTTTCATTTACGCCACTGTTTCTCTTTGTGTCACTCAAGGGTTTCTGCATTCAAAAATGTTTAGTCTGAATTGGTGTTTAAGCTTCTACTTATGTAAAGATGTGTGGGTGGGAAGGAATTCAATACTCCTTAAAGTAGTGCCAGGAGTTAAAATTATATGTGGGCAGGTGCAGTGCAAGTTTTCCTTTGTAAATCTGTAAATAGACCTGCATATTTGCTCAGGCCAAATCTTGTATCAGTTTTGTTATTCATCAGTCCAAGAACAAAGAGTATAAAATTCATTTTATTTAGAGACATGCTGTTAATAGTTTAAATGAAGTCTCCAGTTACTAAAACATATTAAAGCCCGGAGAGTTTTCCTGGACTCAGTGGGCTTTGGAACGATCTTAAAATTGAGGGACAAAGTTGGACCTTATACTTGAATGAAGGAAATCACCAAGCACTCAACCTCTTAGTAATTCTCTTTGGTTTGGCTACATCTGAGTCTAGCAAACTTTCTGTTAGGCAGAGAAAGCACAAATCCTTCCTTGCTTTAGTCTGTGCATGCAGCTTTTTTGGGTGACCTGCGAAGTAAAGGCTGTCAATAAATGATGTGAAGCTTAAGGGCAACACCAAGTCCTGCTGCAGAACTGAGGCACCACTTGCCTGGGTGCATTGTTGTCTGCTTGGTAGCACAGATACAGTGCCAGCAGCTGGGAAGCTTTGTTTGGGTCAGCAGCAGAGGAGCAGGTCACTGTGTTTGAAATAGTCCCATCACTTCTCCCCTCTTGAATCTACTTAATGCCAGGGCTGTGTCTTTAGCCTGCTTCATCCTTCTCCATGTCAGCAGCTACTTTTATGGCATTTCCCTGCTCTTGACAGGCAGGAAGCAGTGCTAGATGATGGGTTTGGAGGAATAACTGAGCCAAGGCTCTGTGCATATATCGAAGTGCTTCTGGTGGTTTAACACCTGGGATCCCATTATTGCACTATCACAAGTGGCCTTGAAGTACATTTTCCACTGAGGCAGTAGGATAATATCCAGTGTGTCCTGCTGTTCAGATGTGCCTGAGGATTACTGGCATAAATTATCCACAGCATGACAGTGACAGAATACTTCTAGCCTCCAAGCATTTGGTTGTCATATTACATCTGACAGTTGGTGATTTCATTGCACTGTGCAGTCCAACAAAATCAAACACAAACAGCACACTTAGCTATTTTGCATGATTTTCACAGTAAAATCGAGTATATGTTTTGTTTTTCTTGGAATATTAACAATTTAATAATTATTTAACTGCAACACGTGTTCAGCAAAATGCCAGAACCCTGCAGATATGAATCAAAAGGATGGGTCATCTTCCTCCAACCCATTCTTGCACAGGACACAGTTACTCCGTAGGAATGCTTCATATAAACGGGTTTCCTATTGCGGAGAAGAGATTTGACAGCCTCTCTTTTTCTGGCTGACTGTCAGGTATACTCTTAGATACTTATTAGAAAATGCTGAAAGGAGACTGTGTCCTTGGAGAAGAAAAAAAGTCATGTGGAAATCAAAAGAATTTTTGAGGTGAAAGATCACCAATTACATTAATCATTCTTTGCACGGCATCCAAAAAAGTGCCAGTCTTAGAGCTTCTTCTAAAGTGTGCAGTGAGGAGAGTGCCATAACAAAAGCAAGGAGTCCATGTGCCAGGTGGGTACTTAGGAATCTTTGTTTCATCCAGCTTTTTCTTCTAATACTGAAAAGCAGTTGTTATTCTCTGTTCTTCTTTAAAGATGAAATTAAGACAGTATTAGTCTTCAAGTTCTTTCCTTAAAGAAGTTTCAAAAGCCACGAAAATAAATTCAACAAATATTCATTTGTTTAATTCAGAGCTGGCTATAACTTCAGTTTAAACATGTCTCAACAAGTTCTTCCATAATGAAGGAACAAGTAAAGAGGCCTTTTTGATTATTCAGTGCAGTCACTCTTACTGCAGACAATGATAAAATATTAACTCTTTCAGAAACCTATTACAATCTATTTATTGGCATTTGGGTTTCTTTAACCCACTATTTCAGTTTGAAAAGTTGTTCCACCATCCCATTCCATCACTGCTAGTCTTTGTCCTTGCATTTAAGTAGGTTTTTTTCCCCTCATCCTGGTACCTGTGCTTCAGATATCATTTGTAATCACGATCATATTCCTCTCAAAGATTTTATTTTGCTCCATTGTGTATAAGATAGACCTTATTGCTCTGTACAGTTACCTGAAAGGAGCTTGGAACGGGGTGGGGGTTGGTCTCTTCTCCCAGGCAACCAGCAGTAGGACGAGAGGGCACGGTCTTAAGCTGTGCTGGGGAAAGTTTAGGTTAGACATTAGAAAGAAATTCTTTACAGAGAGAGTGATCAGACTTTGGAATGGGCTGCCCAGGGAGGCAGAAGAGAGTGGATGTGGCACTTATTGCCATGGTCTAGTTGACAGAGTGGTGTTGGGTCATGAGTTGGACTCGATGATTTGAGAGGTCTTTCCCAACCTGTTTGATTCTGTGATTCTGTGACTCTCTCAGCTTCTTTTTGAGCTATGGTGTAATTCGAGTGAACAGTATCAGTGCACATGCTGTGTGGATCATGTACTTCAATCACAAGTGACAGAACAGCAGTTTTCTGGACATAGAATCAAAATCATTTAGGTTGACCCTTAAGGTCGTTGAGTTCAACTTTTTACCTAAAGCTACCACTAAATAATGTCCATAAGTGCCACATCTATACCTCTTTAAATACGTCCAGGGGTGGTGACTTCACCACTTCCCTGGGCAACCTGTTTCAGTGCTTGACAACCCTTCTGGTGAAGAAATTTCTCCTAATATCCAATCTAAACGTTCTCGGCCTTCTTGGCCACCTGGGCACACTGCAATTGTGGAATAGTTTCAGCCATCATATATGATTGCATAAGGAATAAGGATAAAGAAATGTATATTGCCTCTTTTTTGCGTTAGCCGTATCTTGCAGGACACTGTAATTGAAATTCCCATTTTCCATGGGTGAAGTTGGTGCATTATTGTTGATGATTTATGTCATGTTTGCAAATTGTATCACAGAAAAGTCTTCGTTAAAGCAATTTCCTTCTCAATTAATTTATGGTGTACCTTTACAGTAATACATATCACCATATTTCATGTCTAAGCTGCCAGAATGAGCTGGTCTATCTCTCTCTCTGAATTGGAATTTACATTTAAACTGAATGAGTTAGAGTAGGATTGAACTTCTGTACCAAGTTCTTTTTATAATCACCGTGAAGCTGTATACACTTTTTATTTTTAACTAGATACTGATGATCTTTGACCTTTATATAAGAAAACTATCAAATTATCAGTGCCACAGATTTTATAGGATATTGTCCCACCATTTTTTCTTAACATGCTCACCCTTCTGGCTTCAGGTTTTTCATTTCTTGTTTCTATGCTATACCTGTCCGTAAAACACCCTCCTTGTGTTGACAGTTGGGGACCAGACTATTTGCTTTCCTCACCATGCTCATTAATGTTCTGTACACAAACACATGGGAAAGGAGTTAGGTCAGTGAGTACCAAGTCTCCTCTTGTTTTTATTCGATGCAGTGCTCAGGCCCTTAGACAATATTGTCCCAGTGGAAAAAGTGTTGCCTGCACTTTTGTCATTGTACTGCTTGTCTTGTCCTCACTGTCATGTCATGTACTTGGATGAGCTTATTAACTCCTGGAAGAGGAAGGTGATTTTGTTTTTGCTGGGGAATACAGACACTTCTTTGAACTCACAATAAACATCTCTGACTGAGAGCCCCATGCTACTTAAAATTCAGATTCATCTTACTCATGTAATATGTATGAAAGTGTTTCCTAGCATTAATTAAAGCCCATTTCATTTCTTGGTACACACAGACCCTTTGCTTGACATGAGTCAACTGTCTTGTTTTGTCTGAGTGATCCTTCCAACTGGCTGTGTAATAATCTTTTATTATAAATTCTGAATGATACAGAAATACCTTGTTTTTGTTTCTGGCTCATTCTCTTTCACTTTTGTTTTGTTAGATCTTGTGTTGCTTCAGTGGAGTCTGGAGTTTATTTCCACTCCAGTCTTCCACAGAGTTTGGATGTAACTCTTTCCAACTACCTGTCCTTTTCTAGTGGTTCGTTCCATGTTCCAGTCTTTTTGGTTTTATTTAATATCTCAAATGTAATTACGTACAGTAGCAAGAACTGAGACAATTTATATCTGGGCACAGCGTGACAGTGCCAGTAGAGAGATTCAATAACCAACTGGGTTCTCTGCTCGGTTGATACATTATGTTGTTTTCTTACTGTTTCCGTTTGGTCCTCCTCACTGCCATCTTTACCCTCCGTTTTCTTAAGTAAAAGGGTTATTTGGGTATCTGAGCAGATGTGATGTATTTTGTGAAACTGTAGCTCAGTTCCTGGTGAGGTTCCTGTGTAAATGCTCTCCAGACAATCTTCAGATCAAACTGTGGAGCCATAGGATGCCCTGATTCATTCTTTAACGCAAGCAAGTCTGTTCAGATCCCTTTCCCATCATGAGGCTGTGCTTTCTGAGGCTGTGGTCTGTTTGTAGTCACTATACTCTACATACTAAGCATTTTTGCAATTATATCTTTAATTAGGCATTCACCCCCAAGTCAGCAGACATGCTCTTAGACTGTGTCAGATGTATCTCCACTCCCTGGAGAACAGCATACCAAGTGTGTACCTTCTGTTCTTAGCCTTAAACCTGCTCAAGTCACTGTTCAGGATGACACCCAAAAGAAAAGTTCCACTTGTGCTTATACTCGTCCTCAAATTGGTAATCTGGTAATCACTTTGAGTGGTGATTCCACCTTGCCCCCATCTGTTCAGCACTGCAGTAGGAGCTGGTGAGTGACCAGTTCAGCTCTTCACAGGATTACTGGGGGTTGCTGGGCCTCCCATCATATCTGACCTTGGCTGTTGTTTTCTCGGGGAGTTCCTTTTGGTTTTTATCCTGGTAGCTCTGGTGTTGTGGAGGTGTGTGCTGTAATTACACGTACAAGCAGAGGTGGTCAGGTGGGACTATACCAACAGCCCATCATGCAGCCCTGTTACCTGCCTTGTGGTGGGACTGGAAGGGTTACTTTGTTCCAAAAAACTGAGTTTTGCAGCTGGCTGGCTGTTTTGCTGTCTTTTGTGCTCAGAAGCCGAAAAGATAAGTTGTTAGACTTCGCATTATTCGACTCCCAGTTTTGTGGGCTCCAGCTGACAAGCTCGGGAATCAATAACCTTAGTATATGAATCAGAGGTCAAATGCAGAATTCTTTCCAGCTTCTGCTTGTGTACACTCGGGCTAATATTGCATGGCTCAATATGGTCTTAATATACTATACAGTCAGCTCTTTTGTCCTGAATGAATCCAAGGTCCATCCAGGTCCTGATCTTCTGGCAATAAACAGTGATTTCTCTTAAGTGCCTTAGCAATTTTGAGTTTAGCTAAAGGCTTTCGTAGCAAGCGTGTGGCAAGTACGAATGCCCAGTTTCCAACCTTTACACTGTTACAACAAAGCCTGGTTGAAATGTACGCTCAGCAGTTTTGTGAATTGTATTGCTGCTCAGTTTGTTGATTCATCTTGTTTTATGAACATCCATTTTCTCCACATGTGGAGTTAGGGACCATAAAGGTGTGAGTGCTCTTCCCTCTCCAGGCTGAAGTTGCAGTGAGGTTGTAGAGGTGTCAGGTCTGAGCTTCCTCCAGAGCGCATGGCATGTGCATGTGTCAAAGTTTCTTCTTGACAGCCCAGATTTGCCTGCTGGCTCCTGAGCACCTTTATTATACATCGCCAGTGTGTGACTACTTTTCCAGTCTCATGTTGCTGCCTTCAGCACTGAGGGATTACATAGCAGCTGGCTCCACGGTTTGGCTGGATCCAAACTGGTGGTAGATCTAATAACACACATGCGAGCGTGGCACTTGGGTTGCTGGCAGTCTTTGCCATCACAGGTGTACTAACAGGCTCTGCTAAACTCACTGCTTTGCTCTGGAAATGCATAAAGGGAGGTGTTTCTATTTACTACAGAGTGTAAGTCTTCATTGGGGTACAAAGTGATTTTATATCCTCAGGCCTCTGTATACTGGCATTTATTTTTCTCTGTCTTTCAGACTGCTTTCTCTATTGTCAGCAGATATCAGCTAGATTATCCCTAAAAAAAAAGTTACTGTCTATCTTGCTTGGTACCCTTGGACAGAAGAAGGAAATAGAGTAGGATAGAGAAGGAAATATCTCTTAGGATAAAGAACGAAAGAGTTTATTTGTGGTCTGTGGAATACAGGTGGGCAAGTGGAGGGGAAGATCATAATATACCATTAAATTAATATGTCCACATAAGTCCTTTTCAGAGTCCAGTAGGATAATGAGTTTTACCATCCGGTTAAATATTGCTTGTTATTTGGAGATGTTTTGTTTCCTTCTCTCAACAATCCATCCTGTAAACCGAAATTGGGCATCCTGTGCACCATCCAGTCTTTAATGTCATCAGACATCTCAACTCTGTAGTGTCATGATCACCTCATGCACTTAGTTTCGGTTAAAGCATCTCTCATTTGGTCTCAAACCCAGGACCTGACAAACATGTTCATCAGTATTTTTTCAGTATTACTGTTATTATTCTGGGAAACAACGTATCGCTTGTCTTTGTCCCTTTTCCTCCAAGGAGATAAAAGTAATTGCAATTTATTTTCTAACTCGGTTCTTACTCCTGTGATTGACCAAGGTTATTTGCGTTGAGAGGCAGCATTCTCCAGTTTTCTTCCCTGTTGCCTGTCGTAAAAAAAGAAAAAAAAAAAAGAAATTTATGCTAATGCCTTCCTTGCAGGTTGCCAGGTCTTTCCTCCTGATACCACTCAAGCTACACATGTTCTAGTGTTTTCTGAGATTTAATCCTTTTATAGAATATGTAAATAGTTTTGTGGGGTTTATGGCCTTTTTATTTTTTCAGGTAAACTATTGAAAAGTTACTGAAAAAAGACTTATTTCAGTTCATAACTTCATCAAAATTTTCCACTAAAAATTGCCAAGTTGAAAGAATTAAACAGTGCAACTAGCAATAGCAAAAAAATTAAAGCGCTATAAATATCAGTAACTAATGCCAGAATGCACACGTATACTTTTTACATATCTTGGTGCTCAAACTCTTATATATTCCATAGCTCCCAAAAGATGCAGTTGTTTATGGTACAGTTATGAATGAGATATTTTTATTTTGTATTTAATCAATTTAATTTTTTTTCAGTATTAAAACAGTCTTGCTTTTATCAGAAAGTATTTAATGTTGGATGTTTCTGTTTCTCCCCTTTTTTTCCCCCCAAAAAAATGAATCTTTTTTATAATTGTTTTCAACTTTGTTATGGCAAGCACTGCAAAATGCATTTCAGAGAGGAGGGCCTGGTTAATTCAGGAATGGATTCCATCTGTGTTGACGTTGGCTGCACAGCCCAGCCCGCCCCAGCTGTATGAAGTAACTGGTGCTCCAGCAGGGTCGAAATCAGACAAGCACCATTTGTGTTTCATTTCCTTTTTTCTTTCTTTCTGAATAACATTTTGTCTAAAAACATGGCTTTTTTTCCCCCGATCTTTATTGGAACCTCTTATTTGTTCCTGGATAAAATACAGCTTTGAAACCTCAGTACTATGTCAAGTCAAAATTGGAATGACTTGGGACAGGTATTTCCTGGGTGAATGAGATTTAATAATGATAGGAATTTCATATATTGTATATACACCTGATGGTAAAAATGGTTTAAGGCTAGACCAAGATAATAATTTTTCTGTCTAATAAAAGGGGTGTATGAATCTACACTGCCCTAGGAACAAATTGTGACCCCAACTCACTGGAAGAAGGTTCTTCCCACCTGTGCAAAGGGAGAAAAGCTGAACTTTTTGGAGGCAGTTCTCCCACTTGTGTCTAGCAGTTCAGGCCACGCAGAGGTGATGTGTGTAGAGTAATTCATAATTGCTGTAAATTTTCCAACATTAATGAACATGTAATAATTTGTAATGTCCCTTATGCCTGATTCTCAGCAGCAGCTAACCTTGAAAGACTCATTTATTTTGTGATAATTTGGAGATTGGCAATTTGATTTTTTTTTCAGCAAAATTAAAGGGGCACTACACTAAAAGTCACATTTTTTCATTATTTTTCTTCTTTGACAGATAATTTCTCTAGCAAAGCTGGTCTGTGAAGAAAACTCATTTGGTTCACGTTATAGATAACAGTAATTGCCATCTGCAATCTGTAATTGACTGTGACATAAGTGGGCTATATCATTTGATAGGGAAGTAACATTAGTGTAAATTTCAATCTGACCAAGAATTTCTGTGTTCAGTCATGAATCAGTTGATTGTTCCTGAAAAAGTTTCTGGTTTTACTTGGTGCGCAGAGGGAAGCCCACGCTGGATGAGCTGAAGGGCAGGTTTAGTCACTAGCTCCTTGACTTCATGCATGCTGGGAATACACAAGCACCTGCAAGGTGGAATAACCTACTTGATATGAATTTAACTGCAGAGCACACTGAGGGTGGAACTCATCTTGCTGATGTTGTTAAAGAATGAGGTGTCTGGCGTAGGTGTGTAATCAGTAATGAGATTTGGAGATGTCTAGCTTTGAAATATGCAAAGATGAATCCAGCCCTGAAAGTGCCCAGGGAAGTAATTTCAGTGCAGCTAATGCCACATGTTATTAAAGCTCAGGTTACTCCCAGGTAACTTGAGGTCTGTAGCAAACGAGGAGTCACTGTGGCCTCGTCTGTATGAGGTGGAAAAAGGCTCTGCTAGACTGGTCAGTTCATCTGAGTTGCAGTCCAGAAGTGTCTGTATCTGACCATAAGCAAAGCCCACCCTGACTGGTTTCTTACTTCAGTATTTCTGTTCATTCCCTTAATTTAGACTGGATCAGTCCAGTGCAGACAAACACCATTGCATCTCTGTCGTCCCATGAAAAAGGAGAAAGGTGGATTGAAAAAGTGTTACAGCAGAAATGAGACTCTGCTTGCAAGTTAAATTTTTGTAATTGTGCAATAAACCACTGGTGCTGGAAAAAGGCTTCAGTATTTTATCTAATATCTAAATATGAAACTAAAAACCTGTGGCAAATATGAATGAGTTCTCTAAAATACAGTTGTTTTGGTACTTTTTAAGAAAATAGAACAGTAAAGTCATATGGAAGAAGTCACAGAGTACTAAATTTACTTTACTACTATATCAACAAACCAGCAGTTGGTCAGTTTTAAATTTAAAACAGGTTTATATTTAGAAAAGAAGCATTTCAGAATTTGACCTGGTATTTGACATATTTATTTTATCATGCAATAGCTTCTTGATGTTTCAAACTTTTCTTTGTTTGTAGCTCAGTTTTCACTATGTAGAAATAACATTATAAAAGTTACTGTGTATATTAAGAATTGATTTGTTATTGAAAAAAAAACTATCATGAAAATATGGTTTAAATTTTCTGTCCTTGGTCTCTGCCATCTCAGGCTATTTAACTTTTCTAAATTGTCCAACCAAACTGCTGTTTGCTGCTGTAATATGAATTATTTTAGGTGTAAAATACTAATAAATAAACCTTAACACTGTAAAATGATCTATGCACAGAAGTCTCTTTCTTACATCGACCCTTTAGATTTCCAGTTCTTAAATAGAGAACTGTATCTTTTCAGCATTTTTTACCACTTAGTGCTCTTATAGAGAGAAATCTTTTAATGTAGCTGTTATCTTGATTTTGCCATCCTTAGCAATGACAAGTAGGATCCTCCAGTGCTTATATCTCCAAAGGATATATAAACCTCTCCTCAGTTGGAGGACATGCAGGAAAGTTCTGCTTCCTTATCACGAGTAGAGGTAAAAGTCTTGACAATTACGGTACATTTAAAAATGTATCAGTAGATTATGAATTGTAATTAAGTCACTCTATTGCTTCAAATCTCAACCTCAACTTATTATTGTTTAATTATAACAACATATGAAGAACTTGAGATTCAGCTTGTTTCTCTTCTAAAAGATGCTACCCCACAGAACACACAGTATTCAAAGGATACCTGATTCAGCCCTCCAGAGCCTTGCTGTTTGAGATAGTTAACATATGAAATAGTCACAAGAGCAGGGTTTATAAGGCTGGTTGCACTGGCACAGATCATGAGCAGATGTTCTGACCGTGTTTAATTTAATACCTTATTGGTCTGTAATGACTTTTTTTTTGTTCATTTAGCCACCAGATAACGGGCCTCCACCACTGCCAACATCTTCCCTTCCTGAAGGCTATTACGAAGAGGCAGTGCCACTTAGTCCGGGGAAGGCTCCTGAGTACATCACTTCCAGTGAGTAAGATATTTTCAGATCAGTTTCTGAGCAATCCAGTGTCCTTTGACTTTTTTTAGTGTTTGACAACTACATTTCTGTTAGTGCTGTGGTGATGTGTCATGAGCATTGCTTTGATTTGGGGCCAGTGCTGGTTATCCTCACTGGCCATGCATTGATTTGGTTTGCAGAACTGTTTCGATGTGCATGAACCTGCTCAGAGGAAACTAAATGTGGAGCTCAAGTTAGCTGCACAGTAAACAGGTTTCAGCAACCTTTGGAGACAGAGGGTCCAAATTAACCACTAGTCTTTTGAACTGCTTTGAACCATGAACATGGTGGGTGTATTGGACCAGGAGTCCAGAGTTAAGTATTGTCCAGAGTAAACCCCTCTAAACTGATCATACTGTGAATGCAGAGATCTCAGAAACTGATCTGCACATCTATTGCTGTGCCTCTTTTGCACTGAATTGCTTGCTAAAATAGACAAATAAAAAGAAAAAAGGAATTACTGAAAAGATGTGATTTGCAGCATTTCTGATGACACGTTGTGGAAAGGGATAAATTGGTCATTCTGGCTTGCTCCCACAAGCCAAGTGTGATACCTATGAGAGTATGTTTGTGAATACTCATTTAATGTACTAGGCAGAGGGCTACCTCCAGCTGACCACCAGAACATCCTTTTGCCACACCCAAATGCTCTTTTTCATGTCCAAAGGCCTATGCACTGAAGTGGAGCTGTGCTGAGACCACACTGATGAAACGCTGAAATGAGCGTTGCACAGCGTTATGGACCAAAAAAATTGCAAAGATTATTCTTTTTACTGCTTTTCTATTGGCTGGGGTAATTTATTACTTGTGTAGGGTTGATTTATTACTAATCATTATTTTCTGTGGCCCAAAGATTAAAGGATTATCTTCCCCCATTTTATAGCCATTTTAATTATTTGAACCAGAACAAATGAATGAACCAGAACAAAACATGCATAGGAGTCACCTTAAGACTAAAATGTTATTCATCTGTACACTAAATAAACTGAAGTTATCTAGCAGCTTTTAATTAACCTAAGAATTTCAAGGTAAGAAAGAGTTTCATGTCCTGGAAAGCAAATGAAAGAACATACAGACTTTGAAGAGCACCAGAATCACTCGTCTCTTCATTTTCTCCCTTGAAATGCTGTGGGGTAATCCAGTCAGCTTCTGATTTGTGTTTTGTCATTAAATAAGATCTATGCTCAGGCAGAAAAATATGAATAGTGCAAATGTTAATGGCACTGCTGAAGGATTGCCTAGGGAAAAAAAAAGGCAAAATATGAAACTGATTTCTTATTGTACTTAACCATCCAAATGCGTAAAAATAGTCAGGATAGCAGCCTTAATAGTTCATCAGTAATTCCATAATTCAAGTCTGTATATCAAGACACTTAAAGGTGTGTTAGTGTGAGTCAGCATCTCACTTGCTGAGATTTTGCTGTTATTTTCTTATGTTCTGAATTTCTTTATCATCTCTGTTAATTTGTGTTAAAAGAATTTCCCCTCTTCATTGGTAATGGATTTACTTTTAAATTCAATGTGCCATTAGCAACACATCTCCACTCATGCGAAACTTTCACTAAATCCAGTTGTATGGTAATTAAAATAAGTCACCAAAACACTGTCTTAAAAGATGTAACAATAGCTGTTCAGACTATTAGAGATGAAGAAGACAAAAAAAATGTGCTAGATGTATAAAAAGTGCAAGAATAAACTGTTAAACAGCTACTGGGACAGACATCATTATCTTAAGTAAATATTCTTATAGAATATTGTTGTAATGTCACTAATAGCAAGGAGACAAACATACCTTGTGTCTTACCTGTAAAGGCAAACAAGAACTGAAGAAAATTGCAGAATATGTCATGAAAATGAAATATCCGTAACTTCCCCAAGTCCCTGTAATCGGTTTGTGAACAAACACTTGCATGTATATGACTTGTCTGATAACTCTCTCTGTATTAAAATCTACTAATCTATACAATGCCTAAATGATTACAGACTAGTCTTAGAAATATGCTATTACAAATAGTGTGAAAATCTACAGTGATTTTCACCCCTTAACAGCAGAAAATTTTGAACATAAAGATGAAAAGCCAATGTCAAAAGAAGTTAGAGTAATGAGAAGGTGCTAAAGGTGCAAATAACAGTAGATTGGAACCTGTTGTATGTCAGTGCATTCTGGCTCTCTGAGACTTTAGTAGATTTAATAAATCCACTTTATTTTTGAGAGACTTTTTTCACTTTTCCTACACATGCTAGTTTGTGTCTCAGAGCCTTTAAGACTTGTTTTAAATATGATGGAGCACTTTGGAGAAACAAGCAGTAGAAACAGAGTGTGGTAAAGAGCAGCCAAGTTTCAGCAGGGATGATATGAGTACTCCAAGGTGGGCATCCTTCCTGGTGTGAGTCAAACAACAAGCTCTTCGTCTGGCCAAGAGTCCCACAAATCAACGAGAAGAGAAACATGAGGAGTGGTTAATGGGCAGGATATGGCAACAGGTCCCCAGAGATCCTGTTAGACTGTGTGAGGATGGGAGTCTCAGAAGCCCCTGTTGGCTTTCAGCCTCCTATAAACAGAGGTTTGGATGAACCTGCAGCTGCTGTGCCAGCACAGTCCCTCTGCTGAGCATACAGCTTATGGCTAACAGGAAATCTGCACTTGGAATGCTTTTGAGCCACATAGGAAATACCTGTAGGGTATTTAACACGCGGCATTTCAGTTTCTGCTGTCAAGTCACAATCACCACTTCCTACATATACTTTTTTTGAAACTAGTAAAACTTACTGTAGGAAAATAAATCATAGGGTTCAATGTTGTGAGGAAAAAGCAATGATTTAACCCAGTAAATTTGCTGGAAAGAAGGCAAGATTGTTGCATGGGGTTTATGGCCAGAAGGAAACCAACTTTTTGATATATGGCAAAGGGAAGACCTGTAATTTTATCTGAGGTGAAACATTCTTTTCTGCAATATGAATAAGTTAAATGATGTTCTAAAGAGGGAGGAAAGACAGTGTGTTAAAAGATTCCATTTTTCATAGTTTTGATTGATGCATTTAAAAATGCAGTGCTCTGATAGAAAAGTCTTTTATACTGTCATGCAAACTTCTCTTTTTCAATGTGTATTCAGAATGTAGAGAAATGACCCAGCTCCACTCTCTTGGGAAGACTATACTTGAAGATTGTCCCCCCGTACAGTCATGTTTCAAATTCATCTGATGAAAATTAACCCCTAGACACTCTTATATTGAAAAGGTAGTTTCTTAATTTTGGAGAAAAAAATCTCTTTATAAATACAGATAATTTGCCACCAGAGTGGTATTTCCATATCTCAGCATATGAGTAGTAACTTCTTACTTCTTCTTCTTACCTAAAAAAAAAAATCTGTCAGAATAATGGGCACCTAAGTATTACTTTTTTTCAAAAGGGCATTGGAAAAGTTCCCAGAGAGATGGCAACTGTAGGTCATGGCAGCTTGTCCCACAGCCCATGCCTCTGGAAGAAGACCTTCTTGAAGATGCTGATTTAATAACTAGACCTTACATCTTTGTATTTGGTAGCTCCACATGAATCATTCTGTCTCTGCTTCCAACAGGCTGGCATGCTACTGTGTGTTTGCAAGCAGTCACTGATCTCTCAAGTGTTTCCTGAAGTTTCAGTGTGAACGTTTGTGGAAAACTGCTCTGAAAGAAGTTGGAGCAGGGAAAATGTTTTGGTTTGCTTTTGTTTTGATGGGTTTTTGTTTGGGCTTTTTTCCTGCTTCGTGGGGAAGAAAGAGAAAGAGATGGATGAAGCAGCAAGTTCTACCAGATCTTATACCATTCTTTTAAACAAATCTGCAAAAATAAATACTCTGGAATAACATTTCCAAATTTTTCAGTTTAAACATCTTCCCTAAATTTTTCTATCCTCCTTTTGATTTTTGTAAAGCAAGTGAAAAATTGTAGTGTTTTCCCATTGATAATCATCTGAGGCTTTTACCACTTGCCCATATGGAGCTGCCCCAAACCAAACACTCCGTAGTAGAATTGACCAGAAGACGGCAGTTAAATAAAAAAAAAGAAAAGCTTCCAGAGCTTCAAGTTTTATTTTCATTTAATTTTTGAATGAACATGTACTGTTTCATACACTTTTGTGAAAACACAAATTGTATTAGAATATCTAGTCTTAATTTAGAGATGAGAGGTCTGAGTACATCCCATTCTGACTGTGCATGTAGGGAGGAACTGATGCAGAATGAGCTTTCCAGCAATCCTTTCTCTTGTCCTCTTCCCGGTCTTTCCTTCCTACATTCCAGTTGGGTCCTAATTACCTAGCTAAAGCAAAGGGGAGAATTTCTTCTACCTCCTAGCTAAAAAATATATCAGAGTCTACTTGAAATGTTTAAATAAAATTTCAGTCTTAAAAATTTCAGTCTTAAAAATGTTCCAGTCAATTTTCTTCCGTGGGAACGTGTGGTAGTGGATAACAGGCTTGCTGTATCTGAAGGTATCTATCTGCTCTATCTAAGGTATATTAAATACATATACCCACATAAACAAATAAGTATGGATGGTGGAAGAGGGAGTTCTGTGATGATGGCAAAATGCTTGGTAGTTGAGCGTACTGCTAGATCTGTCTACATTGTTGAAAATGAAAGGCCTGAAGGGAGATTGTTTGATTAAAATGGAAACTTGCTATTCCATCACCAAACTTGGAGCGGGATTTAGCTGCTTAGGCTAAGCACAGAACAAAACATTTTTTGCACAATGCCTTTAACTCCAGCAGCATCTGTAGTTCAAGAAGGCATTACCTATTGAATGTTAATTGTATCAGTGCAGGTGCTGTATTTGAGAATTGTATAAAGGGCTATGATAGGTAGATATTGCCCCATAATGTACTCTTATGACCTTTACCATACGGAGTGTTTGTTTCCTGATGTACTGTCCTAAGGCAAGATGAAAATGTTTCTCTGTGAAAGAATTACAAAAAATGAAGGTATCTGTCAAATAATGTTTTGAAGATAATAAAACACTATCTGAAATTCTAGCTATGTATTCCCAGCTTATTCTTTCAATTAAAAATCACAAGGTGTTTGTATGGGTCTTCTATAAAGTTTCATAATGGATCAGCATCTCTTATTCAATTAACTTAATATATTGATACTACTAAGCAGTGAAACAGTAATTTGTTCATGGCTGACTTCAAAAGGCTTAACTTAAAAAGAACCTTCTTGTGGTTTTCAGTTATTTCAGTTACTTCATGGCTAATTGTTTTAAGCTAACACTTTTACACTTTTCTTAAAGATTATGACTCAGATGCTATGAGCAGCTCTTACGAATCCTACGATGAAGAGGAGGAGGATGGAAAGGGGAAGAAAATGAGACATCAGTGGCCTTCTGAGGAAGCCTCTATGGATCTGGTGAAGGATGCCAAAATCTGTGCCTTCCTTCTTAGAAAGAAGCGTTTTGGGCAATGGACCAAACTGCTGTGTGTTATCAAAGAAAACAAACTACTGGTAATTTTATTTTTAGCTAGCTATATTTTCTTTGTACCTTTCAGTTGATGTATTTATTTTTACAGGAATCTGGTTTTTGGATTAGGTTCTGCAAACAGTGGCCAAGTCTACAGTAACCTTACCGAAGAGTTCGGTCATGATTTATCCAAGAAGCAGAGAAACACTGGAATTATAAGTGTATCATTTAGCCACTTAGAACTTCGATTTTTATTTCACTTAAACCCAGGCAGTTCCCTGATATTGGAAAGGAAGTCTGGCATATTATCTTCTAAAATATTTATTTGGAAAAAAAATTTGCTGAAACTGTAAATCCAATCTTCCATTCCCTGTGGACAAAAAATCTCATAGGGAGCTTTGTGTGTGAACTGTTGGATCAGACTGCTGGAGAGAAAAGTCCCTTGTTAGACTGAGAATTCACTGTCTGTGGTAATGTATACACTTTAAACTAAACCTTTGCCATCTGTTCTGCAGTAATTACAGATGCAGTATTCACATGATGCACAGCTGCATTATAGAAAGGAAGGAAACAAGTGAATGTATTTATTCCTTAAGCAAATCTGTTACATTTCTTTCTGATTGGAGGCACCAGTAAAAGATTCCATAAATTATCTGCTCATAGATGTCTTCTTGTTTTCTGAAAAGAGAACCAAATCGAGGGAAACACTGTCTGTCATTCTGGGCAAACTAATGCTTATATTAATCAGTAAGTTGGAGTCTTAGGCACTCCCTGCCTTCTGATCTGGTGCTTCCAACTGTTGTAACTAATTACATAACTAACAATTACTGCAATATCCCAAGCATTAAAAGCTGATTAACAGGTGATAGAACATCTTCTGTAGAACCTCTTTATTTTATGCTGGTACAATGCATCTTAGGTGTGTTCACTTTCCAAGTACATTTGTACTTATGGCAGTATAGAAAATAACAGGATATGAAATAGAGGTAAGAGATACCTGAAAATATAGTTGGAACAAATTTACTAGTTATCTGTAGTTATGAGGATTTAATTTTTATATCCTGCTCTATTTAAATATTGAAAGAAATGTTCATTCTGATTCAACTTTTATTATATTCTTATAGTACCATTATCCCTAGTCCCCATTTTTATCACCATATATCAGTATCATATCAGATTTCAGGACCATCTGATAATAGCTTGAAGAAAAGAAAGAGTCAAAGAAACAGATTTTTCCCTGAAGTCACACAGTATTTCTTCTACAGTTACATTTTTTTGTTCTATATAAAAATATGTTATTTTTTATATTTTCATTTCCTTTAGCAACATGTGTGGTCTGAAAAGCTTATTTTTTCCTTATGGGGATCGTCTTTCAGTAATTCTGTAATGGGGATTAAGAAAATAAAAATCACAATAGGAGTCTAACAACCAAGTTACACAATTTGGTTTATTGTTTGAAGGAGGACTTGGACATTTAACTTATGAGATAGGCAAGTAAAACAAATACATGTTCTTAGGGATTAGTAATTGGTTGTGTCATAAATGCAGCTGTCATCATGAAACAAAAATATTTTAATTAGCATTAGACATTAGAAATAGCTTTTAGTAGGGAATTGTTTTTCACTTAAAGTCCTTTAATATATACATACTTCAGTTTTAGCAATGTATAATTATAAATAAAATATGTAGATTAATATAAAAGGAATTATATGCTGTTTATTGATTCTTAAAGTGACTAATGTATATCTTCAGGATTTCATAGCTTGAAGACTTAATATTTTTTATATGTTACAAACTTAAAATCTGTGACCAAAGTGGAGAAACTTTGATGTAATGAGCTTTGGAGAGGGAAGGAGAATTATCAGTGATCTGCAGAGGCTAGTTAGTGTGTCTGTATTTGGTCAGCCCAAGCTGTAGTGTTTACAACATTCTTTTAACAGCTACTGTCCTCCAGACAGTTGCATCATGACGTGAATACTGCCGCAGATGTGCAAAAATTTGTATACTTTTCTCTGTTCACATTTATACTCAGCTATTCTGTGTATACTAATTAGTCTTGATGATCAGATACCTCTTTATTAGCAGATTTTTTTTTAGCCTTAGTGCTTATTTGTATGAATGAAACCCCAATTTACATAAATATATAACTGGATTCATATCTAGAGTTAAACATTGTTCTGCAGTCTGGCACTACAACAGCTTTGGGAACCTCAGCTGTACTGATGTGTGTTGAAAGCTGTGAATAGAGATTGGGTCTGTAAGACAAGTGATGTAAAGAGGAACCCTTCACCTTCACCAGTTCACACATAGAGCAGGTCATCAGTGATCCAGTATGAAATGGCTGTTCATGGACAGCATTTACTAATGAGGGAAAAAACATCCCGTAAGTTATATACTTTTAGCCAGGAGCTTACAAAGTAAACTAACGTGGAAACTTATGCAGTTTTGTGCAGGGACTATTAAACTGTATTGGCTGAAAAAGTCTGACTTTGCCTACTTCCTGCACCATGACTATTTTTTTTTCTTATCTCAAGAAAATGAACAGCTGAGTAAGGCATATGCCAGTGGCTTTCCAACTGCAGTGTGTAGGCACTGATGTAGATTTACCTTCATATGTTGGTCTGTTGCTGGAGGGCAAAGTAAACATCTGGTCTTTAAAGTCGTTAACTGTACAGGTTTATTCTGCTGCTACATGTGAACAGATATCCTAAATCACTCTCTTCCTACCTGATCAGGGTCAAGGTTGAGTCATAGGGTAAGGGAGAGATGCTTAATTCTCTCCATATGTTGTACCTGTCCTTCAATTATTGTCAGTCTGGAAGTAATTTTGCTTTACAGAGTGGATGAGAAGAAGAAATGCAAAGTTGGCTTTGGGTGAACTCTCTGGTATGTGGTAATGGGGTGTGTAAAAAATATTAGAAATTAAAAAATAGCATTTCTATATAATAAAGGCTTTCCCGCAAGGTTCAGAAAGGGAATAGCTAACTTTTGAACTTTCCTTATGTTTATTTAGTGCTACAAAAGTTCCAAGGACCAGCAGCCCCAGATGGAGCTGCTCCTGAATGACTGCAGTATCACCTATATTCCCAAAGACAGCAAAAAGAAGAAGCATGAACTGAAAATCTCACACCAAGGAGCGGATGCCCTGGTTCTGGCAGTGCAGAGCAAAGAGCAGGCAGAACAGTGGCTAAAGGTAAGGGGGGATTTCTGACCAGGAGCTTTTCCACCCACAAAGTGCTCACATTGCCTGCTGAGTTGCTGTTAAAGACTGAGACACAGACAGCAACTTTCAGGAAATCCAGACCCCTTAAATCCCAACTAATTTGGGACTACACAAATACAGATTTAATGTTCAGACCTTGAAGCAATTCCTTGGGCATCCAGGAGCTCAGGGTTACACCGGTGCTGCTGCTGCTGCTGCTGCTGGGATGGTTTTCACTGCTCATGGTGCAATAATCTGGCATTGAAAGGACAGGTGACAAATTCCCTTCTGTCTTCACCTCCAGTTCATTTTCCAGAAAGATCTGGTGGTTAGGGCACACTGGAAGTGAGTGGAAGGTTCAAGTTCCCTCAGGTGAAAGGAGCTGGCACCCACATTATTTTTGCTATGGTGTCACCTTTTTAAAAAGGAGGATCTCTGAGGAGATACCTGTTTGAATTTCTCTGGATGGAGAAAAATCGTTCAGTTTCATGAAGGCCATTCAAATTTGTTAATCCTGGTTTAGCAGCATATCATCTGTTATGGTTTGTCCTGGGAATGCATATTTCTGAGAAGTGGGATTTTGTCATCTTCCACTCCTTGCTGTTTAGTGTCTGCAGATGTGGAAAATCCCATGGCAAAGGCTACAGTTGTAGATCCTAACCAGATTACTAGTATTTATGTTGGACTTTGCTAGTCTCAAATGTGGAGGTCAGTGAAGCAGTGTGGGAAACTCACTGCAGTGGCAGTAGCTTGTTTTAAGACCTTGAAATCCAGCCTTTTAAATACATGTAAAAGTCTGAATGCATAAAACTCATCAGACATTCTCCATGCTGTGCTCTGATCTAACCTTATATGGTACTTATTTTTCTAAGAATAAATTGTATTTTTCCAAATACAATTGAATAAAACACATAGGAATTTCCTGATGGCAGATAGTTTTTCTGCAGTAAAGGGAGAATAAAATGCAGCTTAAGAGGTATAAGTTCTGCTGTGGGCTAATGTACTAAATGGAAAATTAATCTGTAATTTCCTATTTAGCAATGTTTGAATATACCTTTTGGGGATTTGTGGTTTGTGAGCGTTTGGTTTTGACTGTGAGTTTGTATCTTAGCTTAGAAAATGCACTCTCTGTTGTTATTTTAATAGAAACTAATCACAACCATGTATTTGTTAGGCTGCTTCTAACATCAGTATCTTGTTCTAAGTTTTAAAGTTAAGCACCATCCAAATGTCCCACTAGTCCAACTAGAGCTTCAAAAACACTGATTGGAATGAAAAGAAATTCATAAGTCTTATTCTCTTCCGAGGGAATTCCGCTGTAATGAGATCATAGTAACTGCACCCTTATTTCCTGCGTTGTTCTAAGCTTGAGTTTAGTAATTCTGAATTCATTGACATTTATCAGATGTTCTTCCATAAGAATTGTTTGGGGTTTTTTTTAATTGTATATAAAGCATCCACACACAGGCAGACAGAACAGATTTTTCCATATCCCAGATGCATTCCTGCTATGTTAAAAAAAAAAAAAAAAAAAAAGATATTTTGTGCAGTTGCTTGTTCACAAAGTTGTGTATGCTGAGGGCAAGTGGCTGTGGCTGGACAATATGTTTTCTGCAAAGCATTTGGAGACAGTCTGACAACACATTATTTAGCTTCTTCATGCTGCAAAGCTCTCTATTAATAAAAACCCTTTCAAGTATATGGCAGGCTACTGAACACTCAACTTCCAAGTCCTTGGTGCTGCTTCAGCTCTCTGCTTGTGCACTACAAATCACCTGTCCAACAGCTAACCAGAAATGATCTGTGCAGATCTTGCGGCAGCTGCAGTGTTTTCCAGAAGTAGCAAAATTTTAAGTGTTTTTTTTATTTATTTATTTTTATGTGAATAA
Source organism: Chiroxiphia lanceolata (assembly GCF_009829145.1). Taxonomy (NCBI): domain Eukaryota; kingdom Metazoa; phylum Chordata; class Aves; order Passeriformes; family Pipridae; genus Chiroxiphia; species Chiroxiphia lanceolata. The sequence continues at coordinate 11,907,741 of NC_045640.1, forward strand.
TTATGTTTTGGTCATTCAAACCTGATTTAAAATGAGCTTTTGAAAATCATGTGTGGCTCTGTGTAGGACCTGAGAAAGGTCCTGCTTTGTCTTGGGAGATGTGGTTTTAACTTTCCCTGCTGTCCCTCACTCAGAGGGCCAGGGTCCTTCCCAGTGCTCTGTCTATTATGTGTGATTTCTGGGTAGATCCAGAAACTGACAATGAGAAAGGACTCTGCAACCACATTTTTAATTCATAAGATGCCTTCTTGGTAAAGATATTGTACCAGTATGTGCCAGTTGAGGCGAGTTATCACCCAGGAGCAATGGATTCTTGTGAATTCATATGTTAAGTGTCAAATTAAAACCTTACTTTTGATCCTGAAAAGCTCAAAATGGCTTTGGAGGGGCCAGATTGTTGTTTGAAAGCTAAACCAAATGATTTTTTTTCTATTCAGATGTAATCAGTATAAAATATGTTTATTAAGTAAATATTTTTAAAGTTATCTATTGGAATACAAATTCCAAATAGATGCACAATATTTTAGACCTTTTTTTTTGTAAAGATGACACCAAAAAAACCACCCCAGCTGATAAACCTAGTGCAAATTTAAGTCTAGACTGGAAACCACAAAGGGAGTTTCAGTTTTACCAGCTAGCAAATGCTTGATGAAAAAAGATAGCTGATGTCACCAAAGAGCCTATCAAGACTTCAGAGCAAGGAATGAAGCTAGCAGAAATTCAGGCTAGAGCTGAGATCATCTCAGTAATATGGTGGGCAACATAAAGTGATGGAATTTTCCAGTCTTGTGTCCTAAAATGTTCCCACAAAAATGTACATGAAAAAATGTGTGCAGTTACACACTGTGACCCAAAAATGAGCTTTTTCCATGTGTGCTTCAGTATATGTGCATCTGTGTGCGCTTTTGTGGTCTAGTAAGGTCTGAAATTTTCCTGTTTGTCTCAGCACATCCAACAGAAACTACACTTATTTGTCAGCATCCCAGGGAAATGCTGCATTAAAAATAAAAGGACTAGTAAGAACTTGACATTATAGGAAGATGCTTGTTTAGTGGTTTCATTCGTACAGATGAATGTGTTCTGTGTGCAGAACCTTCAGACTAGGCCACAGAAAACTGCTCTCAAAAATACATGGATGCCAAAGAAATTAAGTTCTGAAGGAGCTTGTTGTAGAAGACCAGTAGAAGGAAATGGTCATGGTTTCTGATCCCAAGGACTTCTCTTTCTCTTAGCATTCCTCCTGCAAAAATGTATTTCTGATTTATCGTGCATGAGAGGTAATCTATCATTTTGGCATTCTGACCTTGATTTTCATTTTTCCCCATGTTAGGCACCCTTTGTTAACTTCTCTTCATTTTGTGGTGTGCAGCCATTGTGCAGCAGTCTTTTCAGTTGAGGGTCTGTAATTGAGCAGCGAATCTTCCAGGCATAAGGAGACATTTCTTCATATATCATTTTGACAACACTCAGTCAGTTCTGAACTTGTTGTAATAAGGGGGAATGTTTTGCCCTAAAGAGAGAGTAAAATCATGGTTGTGACTGTATCCAGTCATCCAAAGACCCTACAACACTCCTTGTAGGGCTCTTTATCTGGTTGTCCTACACAGTTTTAGTCTCTGATTAACTGCATGTTGTCTCTCATAAAAGTATTTGTAAACATCTTTTTTTCACTGCCCTGAGTTTAGTGAGGGGAGTCAAGTAGTTTCTGGTTTCTAATCTTAATGTGGGCTGAGTTTTACTGAAGAGTAAACTACTGACAGTGCTATTCTTTAGCCAGTTTAAATCAGCACAAAATTGAGCCTGTAACTGTAAACATTATGTGGCTGATTTTACTTTCTATGGGAATTTCCAGCTAGAGATCTCAACACTTCAAACATTTCTTTCTTGGCTTATGTAATGTTCCCCAAAGAGGTTATTATCTTCATTTTGTAGCTGAGTAGAGTCAAGTGCTAAATGATCAAGCCTTAAAACTGACTAGAAAATGTGTTTGGGGATGCAGACTCCGTACCAGTGAGTTCCGTGCATTGTTTGTTAGTTTATAAGTGACTTAAATAACGTACTGTGTCCCAAGACAGTCGGGCTGAGTTCTTTCTTCACTGCACATCATCACCAGCAGTGAAGGCTGTGCAATCTAAATTAAACCTCCTAGGACTTACACTGCTGTTGTCTCAAACAAATGGTTTGAAATACTTCAGTTCAAGTCACAGCAAGGTCAGTGAGTTTGCATAAGCACTATTTAGGACCTCACCTATAGAGGTGACAGACCGAGCTGTGTGTGGGAGCTTTGACAAGTCTGCAGGACTCAGACAGTGGAATTTGACAGAACCAGAGGAGTCCAACTTGGCTGTGAACCAGTGTCTGCGTGTGTGTGTGACCAGCACCATCGAAAACAATACATTTCTTAAAAAAAATTATGTATATGTAAACTAAAAAAAACCCAACCAAACCACCCATGAATCCAGAACCACAAGCTTGTTTATTTACTTGTTTTCTCAGTGATAAGTTTTCTTTGGGTTTCCTGGCTAAAATCACAAATACAAGTTGTAGCATGTGTCAGGGTAGCACCCAGGAGGGCTGAGATTTGGTCCCTGCTTTCACCACTACTATTTCTCCTCTCTCCTACTCACGGCTTCAGGTGGAAAATTATTTAAATGATACCTAGCTTAGATCTACAGCCTAAAGTGATATCTGCATCTCCACACTGCCCAACCTGGGGATGCAGCTCCCCTTGCCCAGGGTGCCTCTGCCCTTGCAGCAGCAGTGCCTCCAAGCCACCCTCCCCATCCACCCGGCACCTCCTTCCCTGGGCTCTGCCTGATCCAGTGGCCATATATGGCAATAGACTTCATGGTAATAACGCAGGAGAAATGATACAGGGGTTGTCTTGGTTGCGTAAGTCAGAAAAGTATTTTTAAGGGGATACACAGGCACTAAAGATAGGTTTGCTGGCTGCTAGTCTACCAGAATCTCATCCTCACTTTGCTCAGACAAATGGCAGTAAGGCAGAAAGATTAATCTTTTCAGACTAATGGATGCTTGAGAATAATTTCCAGTACAGAAGGTAAAGGCGGTTTCTTTTTGAGACTTAAAGCACAGACTATGTTGGGAATAATTTCTGCCTTTCCTGCCTAGATTTTCTTCTAGGTAAACTTCTTGGGGCGTTTCTTCTCTGCAAAACAGTAAGAGAATTTTGCTGCTCTCTTAAGGAGGAGGAGATTGACACTAACACATATAGTTTGTAAGGGTCCACTTGAGAGAGAAAATGAGAAGTTAATCACACCAAAATGACAGAGTTCCAGAAAGTCAGTACTCTTCCAGCAATTAGAAAGGTGCATTTCAAGAATGAGAAATCCTGGCTTACGTCTGGGGCCAAACCCTTTTCCCTCTGCTGTGTTGTGCTTAAGCAGATTTCAGCTTTAACAAATTCATATTTTCAGAGTTAAAGGACAGAGCCAAGGGATACAACCTGTCCTGTTTCTAGCAATTCCAACATTTGCAAAACATGTGGGTAGTGGGGGACAAGTGGGTGGGTGGCTGGATGCATTTCTGGCCTTGTTACAGAGAGTAAAGTAAATGTGCAGTCAGGCTGTCAGCTTTATACCTTGAACTTGAAGGTATTAAAATTGTGAACTTCTCCTATGAGTTTCATGGAAACACAGACAAAATGAGGTTCTGTAATCACATCCTTACGGTAAGGGCAGTCTGTAGCCTGAATTCGTCCAATGGTATCCATCAGGAGAGAGGTCTGCATGCTTCTGGAGGGCAGGACAACTTTTCCTTATCAGATCCCAAAGAGATCAACAACAATAAACTATCTACAAATGTACTTTTACTCAGAATTTGTTTGGTTTCTGTGTGTCAGGAGCTGGCTGGGAAGCAGCTGGCTTTCTGGTTTTACTACAGAGCCAGTGCTTCTTGTCTGGAGCTTGGATCTTTAAAGTAGCCAGAAGAATCTAATTTGTTTCTTCTGATTTTGCATGTAGAAAGAATAAATATAGGACAAGTATTTTGCCTCCAGTCTTGGTGTGTCATTTAAAATAAGATACAAGAATTACAGAAATTTGCAGGTGAATGCAGGTATGAGGTTTTTATAGTAAATGTTAGTGTTGTGTAGTAAGATTTTTTTAAAGAGAGAAATATTCCAGACACGCCATGTGGCAGAAATTCCACTGACTTCACTATTGTCAATGGCTCAAGGCAGGGAATCTTTTCATCTTTCTACATGCAAATATTTTCCTTCTGTGCCTCATGTCACTGCACTCAATGCCATACTCAGATATATATCCTGATTCAGCTAGGGATTCAAGGTCTAGAGCACAAGTCTTATGAGGAGTGACTGAGGGAGCTGAGGGGGCTCAGCCTGGAGAAAAGGAGGCTCGGAGGGACCTTCTCACTACCTACAACTCCCTGAAAAGAGCTTGTAGCAAGGTGGGAGTTGATCTCTTCTCCCAGGTAACAAGTGACAGGACAAGAGCAAACAGCCTCAGGTTCCACCAGGGGAGGTTTAGGTTGGACATTATGAAAAATTTCTTCACTGAAAGTGTTGTCAAGCACTGGAACAGGCTGCCCAGCAAAGTGGTGCAGTCATAATCCCTGGAGATATTTAAAAGACTGGTAGATGTGGCACTTTGGGACATGGTTTAGTGGTGGACTTGGCAGTGCTAGGTTAATGGTTGGACTCTGTTGTCTTAGGGGTCTTTTCCAACCTAAACAATTCTATAGTTCTATAAATAAGGGATAAGAATGCACAAGGTTTTTCCAAGTCTGTATTTGAAAGAGGCAGTTCTGCTAATTGTAACATTGTAATGGTAATTGTGGTACTTAAAATTCTTGAAGATTATTTTAAATATATTTTAAATATATTTAGTTTCGAGGCTATCCAAAGAAATGAAAGGTCTTCAGTTTTCTGACTGCATTTGCTCATAAATTTTAAATATTTGAATAGATAGCCTGTTTATGATCTCAGTTTGATTTTCCTGGCAGATCAGCCTCTCTGTGTGTATATGTAGTGTACAAAAGCATTTGTGGTGAGAAAAGGAGAATTATTTCCCTTTTCTAATGAGTGAGAAAACTGTTAATGGGGTATTTGCAGTGTATTCTCATTACAATCTTCCAGATGATGCTGTTTTATTAAAAATAGCACAGTGGGGGATTCCTCGGTTTTTCCTTTCTAGTTTCAGAGCCATTGAGATACATTTATTCATATTTTCATGTGTTTCATTGCAATGGATAAAAGTTTCTGACCTCCATTCCCCACTTTCACAACTATTTTTTGATGAAAAGAGTGATCTTTTGTTTTCATATGACTCGAGGAGATGGAACATAGAAAAAACTGATGAGAACTTTTGAGTCTTGTGATTGAAATTATGCAAGTTGGCAATACTGGTGGAATGCTTTATCCTTAAAATTTTGAGCTAAAGCTATATGCATGTGAAAACCAGATTTATAATGGCAGCTGTCTGCAAACATAATTATAGAAAGTGCATCCAGCCAACCATTATATATTAAAGACATTTCATCCTGGTGAGCTGTAGAAGAATGAATTTTATGTTGTGCATTGAACACAATTATACTGCACATAGAAGGTGATGACCAAGTCTTTGCCAGTGAACCTCTTGAACCCAAATGAAGTGTTGGACCCTTGAATATGCGTTTACTTCAGCTCCTACCACCAGCTCCCTCTTGATAATGTGTCATTTTTTTTAATCAAAGTTTAATTACAACCCAATTAAACACTTCAGCTTCTCCTTAAATATGTGGGGTACGATAAGAACCGGATTTACTTGAGTGCATGACTTTGCACATACTATTTAGTTAGTGCTGCCAAATCATTTCCCTCTGTTCTGTCTGTAACTCCCATTACTGTCCGCCTTTGCCAAAATTAACTAACTGTGTGGTGTGAGCAGATGCTGAAAACATGAGCCATTGAATCAGGGTCATTCAGGAGACAGAAATGAATGTTCCCGGAAACTGTACAAACACATTTCTCTGGAAAGAAAACAGCAGTGTATTTACACCATTCTGAAGACCAGCAGTTGAAAATAAAACAACACACATGAAAAAAATTCTTATGATTTTGAGGAATTCAGGGATATGTTTAACTCATATCCATAACATACTCATAGCATATTCAGGGATATGTTAACAGTGCGAATGCTCTGCAACAGATATATCTAAATTTTCTGTTACAAAGGACGCCAAGTGCTATGAAATACTGGGCTTCTGAAACAAAATATAGGGAAGTTCATACAGTCAAGAAAGGATACTGAAGTGTTTTAAGATACTAGCTCAGAAATAAAAGTGTAATTTTGTTTTCCAGTTTTGCTTAGATTTTTTTATGTGTCATTGAATGAATTATTTAATCTTTCTTTTGTTCCTGGGTTCTCCCTCTGTAAAATGGGGCTGGTGCTCTTCCTTTCCTTATAGCATATAATGCCTATAATTTACAATGTGCTCCTGAGTAGCAATAGGGTCTTTGTAAGCCCATAAACATTTGATTTGTTTTAGCTTCACTCTTAAGGGGAACTTAAGTATGGTGAAAGGACCATTTGGTGCCATCTTCAGCATTTTAATAGTTTCCATATCAAAATTGTTCAGTTTGAAACTAAAAAGGCATTTTTTATCGATTTGCTTTTTCTCTTCTTGAAAAAAGTCTGGATTTTGACAGTTAGCTAATTGCTACTTTTCCTGAAATGAGATGTTCTCAGGGCAGATCCTTCTCTTTGCTAACTGGGCTTGCTGTAAACAGTGTAAAGGGAGGAGCTGGATGTGTAAACATGCTGGAGTACATGTAAAAGGGAAAGTTTGCATCTCTAGTGGTGATGTTTCCTTTTGTACCTCTCTTGGCTTTGATGTCCTTGGGTGGCTGCAGGGCTGTTATCAGCATGGTATAGCTCAGCACCGCCTCAGCATGAGTCTGGATCGAGACTCTATTCCCATCAGCACAAGCATTTTCAGCCTGTTAATGGACTGGTGGTAACTTCACAAGAGATAAAAACCTTAGCTATGTCCGTGGGGAATCATCAAGCATCTTTACTCATCATGTATTTTTACATTTATATCATTTCAGGATTTTAGGTCATTCAGATTCTACAAAAATATCAGTAAATTCCAAGTTCTAGATTTTTCTTTGACTTTTAAAAACAGAGAAAGTTCCATTTCCATTTTCTACAAACACTTTACAATTACTTTGACCTATACCTCGAAGTTAATGTGCAAGTATAATACAAACATGCCACGAAATACCACTGTGCAGTATTACCTCTCAGTTGATCAGCACTTCATTAGTTCTCCGACAGCAAAAAATGAGCATCTGTGTAGTATATTATGCAAAACTCTTCTCCATTGTCTTGAGGGACCTTGGATTTTATCCCACTTTTTCATCATTGTAATGAAATTAGTTTGGTGGTGTCAGCTGACGCCACATTGCAAAACTAGCACATGGAAATCAGCACTGGTATCGGTTTCTTTACGTGGGAGAGCCTTGAAGCTTAGTTTGTCTAGAAACTGAAACCTTCCACCTCCAGCCATTATGTCTCCTCCAGGTCATACATGAAATGACTTAGGGAGGGAGTGCGGAGAAGTTGTTGTAGTGGCAGCCTGTCTGACACCTGCCAGCCTAGTAAATGTCTGTGTGATTCTCCTTCCCATCTCCCTTCACATTCATATATAATTACTCTGATTTGTATTTTAGTAATAATTAATAAGTTTTGCCTTGTCTCCTAAGGTTATAAAAGATGTGTGCAGCAACTGTACGGGAGCTGTAGACTCTGATGGGCCATTATCTAGTTCTCCAGTACACAAGACGGAGCTAGAAAAGGTAAAGTTATCAAAATGGTGAATAAAAAAATCCCTTATGATTACTTAAAGAGATGCTGGTGGGCACTGGATGTAAATACTTGCTGACTTGTGTTGCTGTTACAGGCACATGGTCCCTGTGTTGTTTTTGTTTGTTTGTATGTGTGCATATATCTACAGAGTTGAGGTTTCTGCCATGTCAGTTCATTTGGCCACGAACAACCAGCAGACTGGCTCATATCCAGCTTTTCTTCAGTCACAGAGGGGTGCAGACTAAGCGGGTCTAATGCATGTGCTGGGATGCAGAGATGCTCTCCATCCAATGCAAAGAGCAAGCAGGGGCGTTACTCTCGGGGAAGAATAGCTGAAGATTATACAAAAGTTTTGAGGGAAAGTCTCATTTTGGGGAATTTAGTTGTGTAAGAGCTCCCTGGGCATGCTGAGGTCACTGTTTTGGCAAACCATTTCAAGCATTCATGTCTCAATACAGAAAGTGGGCTATTCACATGTGGTTGTCTCTGCTGCCTTGACTCAGCAGGATGTGAGAGCAAGAATTAGGAAAGTGAGCAACTTTGCAGTGAATGATCAGTACATTACCAGCACCAGTTTAAGGCCCTGCTGCATTAAGGCATCCATGTCAGCAAATCCCTCTGCAGACCCTGCTTAAAAATCCCTCTGACAAAGGTTTCATCACTGAACTCCTAATGGCAAGATTCACCCTTCTGGTGGAAGTGCACCATTGTCAGTGGCATTATGTTGCTTTGCACCTGAGAAACCAAGAGCAAAGCGTGTTTCAGGGCAGTTCAGACTTCCTGGTTTCACAGGCAAAAGCTGTTGTGTTTGCATACTTGCACATACCAGCACAGTATTGACAAAGTAGTTGAAAGTGTTGTAAAATAGTGTTTTTCTAAAATGCATGCTATAAGAAGGTGTAACAAAATTTCTCATTCATTCCTTTTTGTGATAATCTACACATCTTCTTTGTGGCTTCACCACTCATGAGTAATTTGGTCACCAAAACTGTGCTGGCATAAGCTCTATCTACCTCATCCCATATCTCATGCACAACCATTACAAAATAATCAATGCTAAAAGTTTATTTCAAAAGTCTCTTTTTTGGACATATTTAAAGCACCTTGTAGGAGTGCACTATTTGCTGAGAAGTTGTAATTGCAAATGCATATACGAAGCATTATTTAAAGATACAATTTTTACCTTATTCTTATCTGATCCATGTAATTTTATTGCAACATTTAGAATCTAGAAATTAATTAAAATATATTGTGAATTTCAAATATAGACTATTTTGTTATTTCTGTAATCTTCTAAAGCCTCTAAAACCAAAGTTTTTACTATCTTCTGTTTCTCTTCCAAGTGAATGAGAGCTTGAAACGTGTTTTATTTCATAGTAAGCATACTTTTAAATTGACTGATGACACTTGATTTGATGAAGGTGCAAACATTTTATGTCAACTAATCTACTTGCTCCTGCAGAAGTTGTCATTCGAGAGGCCGAGCTCAGATGGGGAGGGTGCTGTGGAAAATGGCATTGCTGCTGTGTGCAATGGGAAGGAACAAGGTATGTCTCAGATCTGGAGATGTTTGGTGTAAGTGATATGTACATATAGGGAGTGTCAGGTAGTGAAATACCTGGCTTTTGTCTTTTCAAAATAGGCAGTAAAGTTTTTCAGGATTCAGTTTAACTGTATAGTGGCAACATAAGCTGTAGATGTACAGCTTCTAAGGAAAACTGTCATTGAATACTAGAAGAAAAGAATCATGCATATTATATAAATATGACCAGTGACAGGACCCAAGGGAATGGCCTGAAGTTGTGTCAGCGGAGATTTAGATTGGATATTACAAAAAGGTTCTTCACCCAGAGTGTGGGTGGGTGCTGGAACCGGCTCCCCAGGGAAGTGGTCACAGCACCAAGCCTGACAGAGTTCAAGGAGCATTTGGATGATACTCTGAGGCACATGGTGGGATTCAATGATCCTTGTGGGTCCCATCCAACTCGGCATATTCTGTGATTCTGTGATCTGTTGATATATATATATACATGCATATGTATGTATACACATATATTCTGTTTATATATGTGTGTGTATACACAGATACCTTTATATATAAACTATTATGTATGATTATTTATATTAACATAATTAAAGGTATATGATAATGCAATATCAGTGGGTTTGTGAGTACATATGTATATAATTTTGCATATGCTATTTAGGAACCATGCATGTTCTGTAGTCCTTATAATCTAAGAAAGGCAAATCCCAAACCCTGAGGGAGTTCTGCCTGAGTTACATCTAATACACTCAATCCCCTCAACCTCTATGCTCTCTTACCCATCCCCTTCCCTCCTCCCCAAAGCAGAAGAAATTTTCTGACTTCATTAACTTGCCATATAGTAATGGTATGGTTTAGATAAGACATTTTTCTGCAGCTGTTAAATGAAGGGTAACGTGAGCTGCAGTGAGCACAATGTCAATACTGGCCTTGGTGCCAGCGCTGTCTCGCCTTTTGACTCATTTCCTTTATCTTCTACCTGGGTCATTTTACAGCGTTTCCTGGCTATACAGATCTCTGACATACCCATCAGTTTCAAACAACATCAGGTTTTGTGGTTTCTGAAAGTTGTGGTACATTTTTAGATTTCACCCTATAAAATCTTCTACTAAGCTTTCATAAAACTCAATACCATTTCAATCTCTGAAACCTGCTGAGAAGCATCTGTGACCCAAAACCTGTGCTGACCACGATGTCTAGAAGTACCTGGTGTCTCAGATACCTTGTGGGAGGTATGATGGAGCATGTGTTGCTGGAAAAGCAACCCAGCTTAGAAGCCTCAAAGAGAGTCATTTAAAATACCAGCTGCTTTTGAAAATTGACCTTCAGTATGTAGTAGTAAAGACAATGGGCATTAGTGACTGCAAGAGGAATGAAGCATGCCTGGCATCATTTTTAGGGTCCTGGATGAAGTTATGCTATTTTTAAAATAATGGCTAGGAAACATTTAAGGGAGTTCCTGGGAAGAGAGGCTTCAGAAAATGGTCATCTCCAGCTGGCAACCACTGCCAGCCTCTGCTCTTCCCTTTACCAGCTGTTCACTTTGCTGTGGGAAAGGAAATGAGAAGAAAGGGCTTTTGTGGGGAAAAAAAAATCACTGGCAACTGGGCAATCAGTATATTCTTTAAACTCGAAGAGATTAGGTCATGAAGTCCTTATTTCTGCTGCCTCTCAGTTCTGCAGGAGAGAAAAACAGCAATGTGGAGGGAAGACAAGACAGAAAAACAAACACTGAAATGGGCTTGTCCCACTGTCTGTTCATGCTTGTGGGAATGATTCCTTTAGGCTTCTGTTTCAGAGAAATGAGGTTTTCCCAGTCTCTGTCTTTTTTCTATGCTTTTCATCTCCTCTCCCTCAACAACCACAGCCAGCTGTTGGCTGCTGGTGTGTGGGATGGAAACCTGTCTGAGGGCAGGTGCTGTGCTCAGGTTGCCTCCCCGGCCAGGGTTCATGAGCACATGGGAAGGGTGGCCATCCTCCAACAAGGGAGATCATTGCCATGTTTAGAGAGCACAGCAGAAGTTGTGAACACCCTTCCCTTGAAAAGAGAGAATTAGACCTTTGCTTGTGCACACATGTCAGCGTGTTGGAGTTGGCTTGGGAGCGACTATCGGCACCTGCAGAGCTGCCGTTCCCCCTCAGCTTTGTACAGTCTTGGCTACAGATACAATTTCTACATAATGTTCCATGATGCTAACAATTAAACGGAATATGATAAATTATCCCATGGTGAATCCCAAACTACTTCTCTGTTTTCTGTGCATTTTTCTTGCCAGTTCATCAATTCATACATTTTGTCCATTTTACCCTCCATTTTTCCCCTTAGTTTATGTGAGTCCATAACCACTGAATGTTCCCTGTTGCAGAAGGAATTGATATGTCAGGGATAAAGATAGAGCAGCTCAGTCAGTAACTATTTTAAATGTACTGTTCATCAAAATTATGTCTCGGGGCAAGTTGAAAGTTTTTGCTGCCTTGTCAGTTATCAGAGAGACTTTTGCTTTGTTGATGGAATCTAGTTTAGGCCACTGAATGCAATTTCTGAAGTTCATTTTGTTTGTTTTGCAAATAAAAGGTCTGTTTTTTCTGAATCTGTTTGATCTTAGAAACTTTTTTTAGGAAAACTTGATAGGATTTTAGTCAGGTAGGCACTTTTAAAAATAATATCCATAGTCCTTGCCGTATTACAATCAGCAGCTCAAAATGCCTCAGTGCACAGAGTTGTAATACAACTAGTATTGTGTGAAGGTAATGGAAGCATAGACTGGATGTTATCAAAATACCTCTTTTCAGCAGAGCTTTGTCTTTCCAAGCCCTCATGATCACAGAAGATGACAAATTCTAGCCATCCAATGCTTATATTGACCCCACTAATTTAATTGTTAGTAGTTCATTTATGAGTCTTTTTAAAGTGTCCATTGTGATATCTTAACCTAATCATACATAGCAGGAGTATTTTTGCTAGGTAAGCATGTTCTGTCTTATTTTATGCTCTTAATTGTTGAGGTATTTTGAGGAAAATGTTTAGGAACAATGAAGAAATGTATGACTGGATTTTTAGTGTTGTGTATATGAGCTAAGTTTATTTGCAGGTACCTCAGTCATACTAATAAATTAGATGATGACTGCTGTGGAAAGAGACTTGCAGCTTGATTAGATTAAATAAAATTAGAAGCTTGATTTTTGTTTTTATTATCCTTCAGAATGCCATGATTTTTACAACACAGAGGTTATTAGAGAGGGCGTATAAAGTTTATCTCATTGCAGTCTTCAACCTTTGTACAAATGTTCATCTTGCACAGGATATTTTTGTCTGAACTTCTGTTTTTATTCAGGTTTTCTCTATTCATCAGTTAGGGTAAGCACACTTCAATACAAACTTTTGCTTTCTTAATAGTGAAGAGGAAAAAAAGTTCAAAAACAGAAGCCAAAGGCACTGTGACTAAAGTAACGGGGAAAAAAATAACGAAGATCATTGGTTTAGGAAAGAAAAAGCCATCAACAGATGAACAGACCTCATCAGCTGAAGAAGATGTTCCAACATGTGGTAAGTGATTTTTCTCCTTGAGTCTTAAATGCACATTCCAGTAAAACTTTATGGAATTCTAGCCTAGAAATTTCTCTAAAATTGCGTTTACTGCTATAATTCTTCCCCCAACATGCAGAAGGATGTGCCAGAACTGCAAGAGGAGTAATCAAGAGTTTGTGATTTAAAAAGAGACTAAAATAATTTGACTTTTTAAATAAAATGGCAACACGGGCTCAGAAGGAATATCATTGCTCTTTGCAGAAGTGAGGGGGAAGAGAAGTGTGGACAAAAAAACATAAAGAAACGAGAGCTGTTCTCAAGCAAATGGTTATAAAATGAATATAGGCTGAACTATGAAATAAATTTAGGCTAGCAATCAGAAGAAGGTTCTTGGAAAGTGATCAAGTCTTTTATAATGGATTGTGGTTAAGGTTTTATGGAATAGCAGGCAGCAGTCAACTACCCTCAACGAAAGTGATTTGAGTTTAATTATAGGTTCCTAAAGTGGTACATATTGGGCAAAATGAAGTAACAAATTTCTAGTAAGCTATTTTAACTCTTAATTTTGATCACTCCATATGACAGCTGTGGTGCTTGGCAGCACCAAGGAAGCATATAAAATGGCATGCAGAAAATACTTATATTTTATATCTTAGCTATTAAGGTTTGCTCACAATTTAAGACTTTGTGCAATGCGCTTAGCTGATGTCCTCACAGCTTTGCTATTTTAAAACAATGCAATGTATTTACATTCTCCTGTTTGCCTTCTGGTGCTCAAGTATTAAGTAGCACTTCAATACATAAATAAGATTGAAGACACCCTTCACCCAATCCCTTCCAGAAAAAATTTTCCATAGAAAGCTTTGAAGCAGTTGCACCGGATTCTGAGTTTGAATTTGCCTTTTACCCTTTAATTGACCCAGAAAAACTTTGAGAAAACCCATGATAAGGCAGCAGTTGGCAGAACTCATCGGAGCATGAAGTGTGATAGATGCTTGTCCAAGGCGGTAGAAGCAGATCCATGGACCACCAGAGAGAACGTCATAGATCACAAGTGGCTTTCAAGCCACACTTAGGGAATCATTTACATAAGCAAACTTTGATTAAATAAGTGTGTGTATATGTGTCTATACATCAGCTAAGTACAGATGTGATTTATCAACCAAAAGAACAGCTGGGAAAAGCTGTGTCCAGCCAGATGCATTGTCCGAAGCATCTGGCTTCCATAAAAGCTCAAACTTCCGGGCTCTCATACTCCATTGATTATTCTGTATTATGTGAGATGTTAACCACAGCTGTACAATCTAATTCCTCGTATTTCTATCATTATTTCAGATATGGGCATAAATACAGCCATTACTATTTGCCTGCATTTGGCTCTACTCAACACATTTGCAGATTTTATAGGAAAATATATAAATGTCTAGGCTTTGGTCATTGCAGGAAGCCTTTGCAGAAGGAGTTTCTCACCACCAGAAATTTGGCTCAGTTCAGTGCCCTCTGGGAGAGTGCCCCATAGTTGGAGGTTTTTACACTTTCGAAGGCTCTACCTCCCATGAACAAAGGGAAAATCCCAGCAGGGCTGCAGAGGACACTCAGCTAGAGCAGAAACTAAAACCCACTGCACTTGGAGTCAAAGCTCTTCCCTACAACATCACTGGTCCTTGACTGCCTGGTTGAAGAGCGGAATGCCCCAACTGGGAATACGCTCAAGGCATTTTGGTCATTTCAGCTGTTGAAGGTTTAAGTGGAGATATGTGGGAGGGAAAGTGTAGGATCCTGCATAGTTCAGCTGAAGTAGTAAGTTTTGGAAGAGCTTTTCTGAGAAGTGCATTGGAAGCAGAGGGGAAAAACTGTCTGAAAAAAGGACTCTCACTCCAAAACAAGCCATCTGGCTTGCACGTGAAGGGTTTTTCATTTCTAGGGATTGTAATATAATGCACAGTGATACAGGGTTTTGTAACAGGAGGAGAGAGAAGAGCTGAAGAGTGTGATCATCACAAGGAGCCAAACCAGAGGATTGTGCACATCCTCATTTTTTTATAGCGCCTTCCAAGATGTGCACAATTCTGATCTGCTATATCCTGTTGGATCGCATTTGGACGTTGGAACCATGATGTTGGAAGGAAAACCCAGAAAAATTAATAATAAGTCATAGTTTTAATGAAAATCAAAGAGAGAGCTCTCCAACAGGATTAAATGAGAATCAGATCTGAGGTAGAAGACAATTTTTTAACCTCATTTCTGGCTTTTGCAAGATATCATTTTTTTTCTTCCTTGTAACCTATTTGGAAGCAGCAACATGCTGAATTCATGTACCGTTTGTAATGTGGAAGCAAAAGTAAAAGGTGGGTTTTTTTTTCATTCCCAAACTATAATAAGGCAGGAAAAATGGGCATTGCTTTGATTGTAAGGTTTGAGTCTGGAATGATTGTTGTTATTAGACAGAGAAGGAAAACCACAAAACACTGCCTGTTTAATGATGTTATATGCCTAGACACTGTATCAATGTAAAATATGATAAGAAAAGTTGTAAGGGCACTCAATCATCCCTGAGGGGAAAAAAAAATCTTTTTTTAAACTTTTGTTTTTAAGATAAGCTAAAATTCATACATATTTACTTTTTGAATTTTAAACCATTATGAATTTTATTTTTATTCACATAGATAACGATCTCTTAAATGTTGGTTATAAGTGTTGCAAACCCAATGTGTATTCTTCTTTCTAAATGAATTTAGAACATACAGCATCAACACTAGCAAGTCTTTAAAAAAACTACTTTTGGATGTTACAGAAGGTAGCGCATTACCTAATTAAATAATAGGAGCTGTAATTTTCCCAGAAAATTTTGGTCAGCCACAGTTATCAAAGCCATTACCCACAGAGAGAGAGTGTATGAGCACATCGGCTGTGTATTTAACTTTTTGTCACTGTCCCTTTCCCATTCTTACCAAAGTCTTGGGGATTGGTGTGCTCCTGCTCATCCAACTGCTGCAGTGACTGACACAGAACAGCCATTTGCACATGAGCAGGATCACATATTTATATGCTCTTTTCTAGGTTACTGGCACAGTGATAGTTTTCATTAAAGAAGTGGGGAATGGTCATTTTCTTGTCTTCCTAAAACCCATCTGGACTTTCTATTAGAAGAGGAACAAGTTATTTAAGGGCTAGCATTACACTGAAAATAAGTTTCTTTTTTTTATTTCTTTTCAAAAAATGTCAGAAGTAAAATATCTCACATTTCGTTTTATTGCAGGATATCTCAATGTGCTCTCTAACAACCGCTGGCGTGAGCGCTGGTGCAGAGTGAAAGACAATAAACTGATTTTCCACAAGGACAGGACAGATCTGAAGACACACATTGTTTCCATCCCTCTCCGTGGCTGCGAAGTCATCCTGGGACTGGATTCGAAGCATCCCCTGACCTTCCGCCTGCTCCGAAATGGGCAGGAGGTTGCTGTGCTTGAGGTGCAGTGGTTGCTAATGGCTGTGACTTCTAGGAACACCCACAAGCTAAATTAGAGAAGTGCTTTCATACAACCTGTCCATTCAAAAAAAAAAAAAAATCTTTGAAATAATATTATTGCAGAGCTGAATGAGAAATACTGGAAGGAGAAGAGAAATACTAAGTGTTGTAGACAAAAAAAATGACTGAGATTTAATGTTAGTTTAGAAATCTTCTCAGTGAGATGCTTTTCTCTACACTGACCTTCCCTTGACCTGGTACTAAAATATCCCTGCTCCTTCTCTAGGCACACTTCTACATCAGAGATATATAATTACTTTGAGTAAATAACTTAGCAATAATTAAATAATGGATCACTGTTGATGGGAGCTCTAGAGCTCTTAACCCTCATTTGTCTGCTACTTATGTGAACTCCTTTTGCTCTGTCTGTGTCTGTATTAAGGTGCAGTAAGAAAATACAGTGTGCCAGCAACCTGGTGTGTCTCTTGACACACCACATGTGTACACACTGGCATGCTCCTCCTTGCACTATGAAGGTCACACTTTTGTCTGTTTTAGGTGAGTCAGGATTTCCTCTAGGGGCTTTATTTGTCATATTTTAAAACCTGAAATGAGAAGACACTTAAAAACAAGTATAATGAAGATACAGGAGGAGACAACCTTGTGCTTTCAGTGGCAGGATGGGCACTTTGACCACTTTATGTTTCCAGCTACAGGTCATATTAGTCTCCTATCCTTGCAAACAGGCCTGTTACTTGACAGCAATTCAGAGAAACTGAAAAACTAGAAAACAACTCAAGGAACTGTGAAAGGCAATGAAATATTTACAAACAAGAAAAAACCTAAAAAACTCAGTTTCCTTTCCCCCCTACTTTTATCCATTATTTACTTTGCTACTGTTTAACTTTTGAATTGGTAATTTGAAGCAAAACATGGAAAATTTAAAATTATTTTAGTAATATTCATGTTTTTACTTGCACCATCAGGAAAATGAATGACATCATCTAGACAAATTTAGTGAAATTTTCCAAAATGTACCATTAAAATTTCACTATTTCATTCCCTACTCCCTCTTGTTTCTACTTAGCAGTAACACTTTCTTCTCGGGAGTCATGCTATCTAAAATTCCCCAGTCTAACATCGGAAAATAATTCTGTTAAAGCTTTCAATATTCTGAAGTCTAAAGTAAGCATTACTTGAATTTAAATCCACTAGCCTTAAATGATTATTTTTTTCTTCTTTTTTGTGGATTGCCCACTTTGTATTACATCATAACTGATGAGCACACAGCTTACTCAAAGTGCACTCCTTCTAGCAAAGCAGATTTAATAAGAAATCCGGGGGTTTTTAGGAGTTCAGCAGAGTGAAACCAGAGCCTCTCATACAATGTGGTAGCAATTTGTCAACCAAGAAGAATGCGCTGTTTTGCAATAATCCTTAGCTCAGTGGCAGAGCAAAAACCTGACCTATGTTCTTGCCCTCTCCTCACAGGCGTCCTCCTCCGAAGACATGGGCAGATGGATAGGAATTTTGCTGGCAGAAACAGGGTCCTCAACAGACCCTGGAGCTCTGCACTATGACTACATCGACGTGGAAATGACGGCAAGCGTCATCCAGGCTGCAAAACAGACCTTCTGGTGAGAGGCGTTCAGCTTCCCGGGTGTTTCCAGTACTCTGAGAATTTATATCCATATCTTAACTCCACTGCCAACACAGTTCATCAAAATCCACCTCCCTCTTTGCCAGATACTGAACTCCTGAAGTGTTTCAGCATCGCAGCATGTTAGATGTGTTTATGATTATTGTTTTGGCATCCTGCTAAATTCTGTAAAAGATGCAAGGCACTATGCAACTTTCCTCAGATCTTTACTAATTTTTTCAGTAAGTCCCCTTATCAAATGCTGTATTTTAATCTTTCATTTTGCCTAAAAACTTAGAACTATCACTGGAAGAGAACGAAGATTCTGAAATATGCAGCTATGTAATTCACATTTACTGACTGTATCTGCCCTACATATAGCCAAATATACAGGATATTATTGGCCCATATATGCAACACACTAACAATGTATGGCAAATTTAAGTCTTGGATATTCACATTCTCAGTGTTTCCTTCTCAAGTTCTTTCTGAATAATTAAAAACTTCATCAAGCTCACCCCAGTCCAATTCATTTCTGGGGTTTAATTTAGGAGGTGGAAATTGGGAAAGTGTCTAGGGCTCAGCATGGAAACTGCTTAAATTGCAAATCAGTCTGGTGAATTCCCCATTACTGATCCTGTGCTAAGAAGGGTAATGCATACTTAGCATATATAGTGATTTACACGTTTGAATCATTTTAGGCATTACAGCAGTCTTTGGTGGGAAAAGACTTCTATTTTTCCTAGGCTAGATGAGATAATTTAAAAAGGGGAGTTAAGAAACGGTTGGGACAGGCGGGATGCCCTGCTGCAGATGTTCCCTGTAGTTTGCAGTGGTCAGAAAGAGGGTGGCCTGAGAAGACAGCTGGCAAAGGCATCATCCCTCATCCCACTGCAAAATGAGACTCCCCACACACATTTGGAATTTGTGTGATTTAATACATTAGAGAATCATACCCCATCTGCCCATCGTGACTTCAAACAGACAGAAAATGAAAAAGAAAAAAAAAAGACAAAAGTTTTGAAGCTGTGCAAAAGAAGATCCTCCTACCATTAGCGAGGTGCCAAGAGAAGTTTAATAAGAGAAAATGCACAACTTCAATCAGAATGTCTTCTGATAGAAATTAAAGTGACTCAGTGTTACCACAAGCCCAGTTTTGTGAAAATGAGATAATTTTGATAGAATTAAAATGCACCTAGCATACAGATTTATGTTAATATTTTTTTAGAAGTTAATAGGGCTAAAAACGTTTATCCTGTGTTGACATGTGTTTTTGCTTCAGTCAGCATCCAGCAGTAACCACATTTAAGAGAAATAGAATGGTAACCTCTTCCCCTGAATACTGCACGGCTTTCCTTTTCTGCACAAATGTGATACTAATTGGAGCCAAGTGAAAAAACATATGCAACTAGACCACATGTTAGAAAGGAATGTCAAACAACTTGCAAAATAGCCAAATTCCCCTATTAAGAATTAGTTAAAATTCATTGTGTGTCTTTAAGAGCCTGCAAGGGTTTGCTGATAACCAACTAGAGTAGCTGTCTGCTGATTTTGAGCTACTCTCAGAAAATGAGGAGAAATTACAATGATACTTAAATGTTAATAAAATACTCATTTGCCCTTTATAGAATGAATATCAGTATTCCAAATTAAATGCAGTTATCATTAAAGCTTTGATTATCACTCAGTCACTTTGGTTATTCATTTCCTGAGACTGACGCTTTGCAAAACTATCAGCTCTTCCTTAATAGCCTCATCAATTTCCTTTGTCTAAATCAATAGGTATTCAGGAAAAGCTGAAAAAACAGTTCTTCCAAGCAAGTTTTCTCCATTTTCCATCTAGCAGTTTCAGAATACAATTAAGTTACATGGATGCATCTGAAAACAGGATTAATGAGGCTTAGTGAAAGAATGTTTATGAAGTTTTTGTAGATCCTTAGATAAATCTTAGCTTCCTTTGGCAGTGGAAATAGTTACTACAGGTGCATCAGATGTCATTAATGAATATCCCAGTTTTCAGACATGGTTATTATGTATCACTCTCATTGAAGCCACTTAACTAGAAAGAAATACAATAACAACTCTAAATGCAATTCTTCAGACCAAGCAAAAGCACTTGAATAATGTTCTTCACTAAGAACAGTAAACAAATGCAGCCCTTTAGTAATGTCTAATAAAGTTTGAGATATGATAAAGTTAAAAATATTTTTATCATGGAATTTTCCTTGGGCTTTTTGTTGTTAGTTTGTTTGAAGTAAGAAAAGTTCCTGTCTAAAGGTTGTTTCACCCCCACACTGCCCTGGAAGGTTCACACCAAGCTGGGCAGGTTTGTCCCTCCTGTGAGCCCAAGTCTCCCGCAGCTCAGGTGAGCCCCAGTTCTCCTTCTGAATGAGAAATTCAATGGACTCCATGTTATTCCAAAGCCAAAATAAAGCAACTGTTGAAACCACAGCATTCCTGAGCTCCTGCCAGCACTACAGAAGACCCTCTCTGCATTAGTAGTGCTTTATCATATTTTATGAATGTCAGCAAAGAGTCTGAATAGTTCCATTGTTTGGGATAGAAAACTTTGTTTTCCCATTCGTGTACACCTGAGGCTCTAAGAATTATTTGAGATCTCACACCATACCTCATTCAATTCTAGCAGTTGCTACAAAAGAAAACTCGCCCTTTGAGATCATTATTGCTATTGGGCACAACTGTGCCATTTTCTACATTGTTAGATCTTTGCAAACCCAGTGTAGTTCTTGATATCTTGCATGTGTTCTGCAGAATTCTGGTAAAACAAGCAACATTGTTATTTGGGATGGGATAAGGGAATAAATTAAAATATATAAAAATATATGGAGATAGATAGACAGACAGACAGATAGATAGATAGATAGATAGATAGATAGATAGATAGATAGATAGATAGACAGATAGATAGATACCCCTTTTGAAGCTTCCAGAGGACTCAGATCCACCATGTGGAACAGAGCAAGAATGAGCATATAAAGTATTTCCATGCACAATTACCCAGGGAGAGTTGGGAAGCATAGTGGCATACCCAGCCAAAAGTTCTGATAAAGAAAAGAAGAATTCCCAGATTTTGAGGAAGTAATTGTTCAGGAGATTTCATTTGAATTCTGTGGGGGTTTTTATCAATTTTTGTTGGATTTGATTCTTGATTATTTCAGTTCCTAAGTTTGCATCCCCGTGAGCATGCATGCACCCAGAAACACCTGCTTCTCCCCAGTGCAGACAGCAAGGGAACATTTCTGGGACACTGGCAAGCTGATGTATAACATAGATCAGCAGGTTCCCATGTAAATATGCCACTGAGCAGTTACAGCTGTTGCCCTACTGGCCTTCACACAGTTGTATTCCCACTGTAAGAACGGAGTACAGGAACATATGTTGTAATATTGGCTGCTAGCAGCAATGTGTGAGTGGCAAAGGAATTAAAGCTGTCCTGCAGAAAGTTAGAAGCTATGTGCTTCCAGACTGCAGAATCAGACACGGGGAGCATACCACTGAATCATAATTTAGGCTTAGGTTTAAGCGCTGGTTTTTATTATTTTTATTTTGCTTTATTCAGTTTCATGAACAGGCGAGTTATATCTACCAGTCCGTACCGGGGAAGCACTGCCAACGGCTACGCCTGTCCAAGTGGAATGGCACTTCATTATGATGATGTTCCCTGCATAAACGGATCGGTAAGAATTGAATTTGCACAGAACAAATGGTTTGCATGTGTTGAATGCATGGACATCTGAAAATTGTATTATCTAGAAATGCTCACTGGGCAGTTTCCAAATGAACTCATGTTTTTTTGATTGGGGGTTGCAGGCTCCCCTCACGCCTACAGAATAAAAGGGGCATGGGACATATTGTTTGCATTAACCTGCACGTGAGCCAACGTGCATTTAAAAAGCAGTTGCCTGTTAGCGATTCGTTGCCAAGTCCTTGAATATAATACTCACTTGAGGGGGTACTTTTTAGATCACACTGGACCTGGCAAAATTTAGAAGTCGGTTACACCAGGCACTTTTTAATGTCTGTTGAAAAAACACCAAAACCCAAACACTTAGTCCCTGGGGCTGCATTCCAAATGACAGCAGGTACTGCTCATCCCAAAGGAGAGCCACAGTGGTCACTTCCATGTTCATAAATTGCAGAGCTGATTGTAGGCAGATGTGTAATAGGGTTGGATGCTAACATATAGTGGATGCTAACCCATGGCAATATGTGGTCCTCAGGAAGATTTGCAGGGGAGCTACAGCCTATGTCAGCTCTTAATTTGGGCTGCTGCGTAAAGCTCCCACTAAAGGCAAACTGAAGAGAAGTTAAGAGTTTCAAAGTGTGAAATGGACCGGACATCCAGTCCTCCAACATTTCTTAGTAATGTCAGAAAGAAACATAGAAAACCCCTCTTGGGAACAATGCATGACCACATGTGTGGTGAGCAGTCTCTGTGTAGTTCTTGGATGTGCTCATACCATAGTATGAGTAGTGTATTGCCACAGCCAGGATGGGCTAAGGAAGGATATTTGGCAACCAGACTGGTTTCTTTTAAGGTTAGTTGTATGAATCACTGGAGTACTGTTGCTGAGCTTTCCATTTTTCTGAAAATTAAAAAAAAAAAAAGAGCTATTGTACTTCTTTTAGCTCAGAATAATAATTATTCATCAAATAAAATGTGGTGCCAGTATACCAGCAGCTTTTATTCATGGGAGAGGCCTGAAGAAGGAAAAAAAAAAAAAACAACCCAGAAAAATACCCCTTAGACCATATTACTTTTAATAACTCATATATCAGATGTAATCCACAGACTCATCTGTGTAGCCTGTGAGTATCCCCCCGTTAACACAGTCTGTGCCCCCTTGGTACTAGAGCTACCAACTTGAGATGCAGTCCATGAAACAGCGAGGGTGATAGGTTTGCTCATACTGTGGAACATGCTTAGTGCTGAGGCTGTGAGCCATGGAATGCAATGCTTGCTTTCCACACTATGTCCTCCCCCCTTCTTTCTAAATAGTTTGACTTAAGTGTGAAAAGTAAGTGTATGTTTGCTGAGCACCCAGGGCTTGCTGCGGTCAAAAGCATTACTAATGTTTTAATTTCACCTAGGGGGTTCTGCATGGTGTATTGTTCACTAACTGCCGAGGTGTATGTGTTGCAGTGGGAACCAGAAGATGGCTTTCCTTCTTCTCGTAGCAGGAACATTGGAGAAGAAATGCTTTATGATAACGCAGGCCTGTACGATAACTTGCCGTCTCCAAAAATCTTTGCGCGCTATCCGCCAGCTGACAGGAAACCCAATAGGTTATCTACTGACAAACTCTCCTCTAACCATTACAAATACCCTGTCTCATCCAATCTGTCTTCTGCTCAGTCTGTCACTAATACCTCTGCTGTGGGGAGGGGATCTGGTTCGCAGGTACTGTACTGTTTAATACTTAACAACGCTTTTTATTTGTTGGCTGTTCTGTTTATCTGGTTGTTAATCTGAAGGGGGCTATTTACATCCCTTCGTGTTAGCACTGAAGTGCTTGGAGTTTAGTTAGGAGCCCACTGATAATGAAACAGGTTTGCAAAGTTATAAATACTGATGTGGAGGTATTGGTACCTGGGAAAGGCTTTCCAAACATGTTCTTGATGATTTACAGATTGTAAATAATAATTAAAAAAAAATTAGATGTGTCCTTTCACACTTAACCTGAATGCATGTCTAGCCACCTTCTGGCTCCTTAGGCAGTGATGACTACAAAGGAAAAAAAACAGCAAAAAATACTAGTGAAATATGATCTTACTGTGACAGCAAATTTGGCTCTTTAGAATTGTACTAATCTATATATTGTATATAGTGTGGTTATATATTTTGCGAATATACATATATATCATAACACAATGCTATATATTTACTAAATTATGCTGAATATAGTCATATATACAGTAGTTAATTTATTGGCTGCTATTTTCTTCTCCTGAAAAAAAAATAAGCCTGTGTCTCTGCTGCTTTCTGAGGGTGGCTTCAGACTTCTGTACCTCAGCTGGAACATGAAGCTACAGAGCAGATGAAGTCTTTGTGCTCAGCCTTGTAGCAGATGGGCAGACCCCAGCAGGGGGGCAGAGCAAGCCTTGCCCACAGCCATGCCAGGGACCTTCTCAGAGCCCGTAGCCCATCTCCAAAAGCTGGTCATTGGCATAAACCTGTGAATGGTTCACAGTGATGGGTGATTTTCAATCTAATCTGACATGGAACTGTTAGATAAGTGTTTCCCTTGTGTAAGGTACTGGTCATACTGCGTGTTAACTCATTTAACCCTTACAGAAACTTCATACTGGAATATTAGAATTCAGTAAAATTGCAGAAGTGGAGGTGGACATGAGCAATAAATGACTGCAGCAGCAGGCTTCTCAGTGCACTTCCAGTTCAGTCCTCACAAACCTTTGGAACAGGAGAACAGAGCATGGCACAAGCCAAGCCTTGTACTTGGCTGGGGCATCCTGCATGGGAACACTATGATTAGTCAGGACAGTGTTGATCTTCCCAGGGTTCAGTTCATTGCATTGAGCCCTCTAAATGGAAATCTCTTCAACATGAAATGTTCTGTTCCTAGTAATCTTGTGAGCCTGTCTGGCCATTATGAGAGGGTTTTTTAAATAAGAAAAGCTTTTAATTAGTAGCTAGAGGTTGTTTAAGGGGAAATTGATATGTTAATTCCTAACATTTAAAGATATGTAAAAATTATATTGTTTAAAAAAAAATAAACCCGTTCACCACAAGGATGGCAAGATCATGTAGTAAATAAGAAACAGTGTTGAGGTTTTGTGTGGCAAACCCTGGTGTGTTTTTCTGTATGAAATTAACTCTGACAAACTTGTGTTTCAAGAATCTTTGCTGTAAAATTTTTTTTCTGCTTTGCAATGGCTTTCTTAATACCATAAATGCCAGAGTTTTGGAGACATTGATGCCACCAGAGATGGGGAGTTCATCCCTTGTTGTAACCTGTGATTGCTGGCGTGGCTCCTGCTGAGCAGGCAGCTCTCAGAGATGTCATCTCTGGAGGAAGTGCCGTCTCCAGCTCAATCAATGCACTGCATTAAGGCTCTCAAAGCAAGCGGTTTTCTGTCAAGCTCTGCCCTTGATGAAAGGGTGACTGTATTGCCAGTGGCACAGGAATACCTGGAGCCCATTTGTACTTTTGTTTTCAAACAGTTTAAAGGCAAGAAGCCTCCTGTAACTACTAATGGCATCGCCGGAAAAGGGAGAACTTTAAACAGCCAGCCGAAGAAATCCGAAACAGTGTCATGTGTGAAGCGCACTGCATCTAGTAAGTACCTCTCCTCACTGCTGCCTCATTTGTCTCATGAGTCTCACTTGAGTCACGAGGACACCCAAAATAGCTGTTGTCTTAGCAAACAAGATAAAGAACCACTGTGGTTCTTCTGTATCTGAGAGGGCGGGGAGGAGATGCCCACCAAGACTTTGAATAGGAGATATTGTGTGCATTGGTGACTCAGTACTCCAGACACACTGCAAGATAAAAGGGTGTCATGTGGAGAGTGACAGATATGAAACGTGGACCGTGTCATGAGGACAGCAGGTAAAAAAAAAGGGATAATGATTCTTCATTTAGGGCAGAGAGGAATTCTGTATTCCTGTGGGAAAAGGAGGATGAGGAGCTAGGATAGACGTCAGAACATTATGTTGCTCAGAAGTGGACTCACTCTTATCATTGTCAAAAAAAGAAAAAGGTATAACAAAAGAAGGAACACAACCACACAGATCAAAAGCTACCTCAGAGAGAGGAAATTTCAAGTGGTGAGTGGCACATTCAGAAAAAGTTTTCCTGGGCAGGTAGATTGTCTAGGAAATTCCTAACAGGGATTGCAGGAGAAAAGACAAAAAGGAGCTACAATAATATTTTTAAAATATGGAGTCCAAAGCATGACTTTTTCTAGGGAAGAAATAAATGTGTTTTTTTAATCTCATGATAAAACTTAAAACATCTTAAAACTTACTAAACTTTTAAGGAGTCATGGATTTAGTGGCAACAAGAAATTTATGTTAGACTTTAGACTTCAGTAAGTAGCTTTCTAACCATGAAGGTCAGTTGGTACAGAAATAAGTAGTTGTGGAAGTAAAGGCATCTCAGTTACTAAAGATTGACTAAAACTGGTTTAACAACTATTTGTCAGGAATGATTTAATGTTGTAGATTTTGCCTTCAGATACGCAGACAGACAAAGTGATCTCTTAGCTGACCTATTTTCTTTGAGTCTGCAACTGGAGCAGAGGTATAGAGGAGGATGTGATGTTAATTACACCACAGATACATGTGAGCCATGAAATGAAAGCATTTGTATGGAAAACTAAAAAAGAAAAAGAAAGCTCTCCAGAATCAAAGAAGTGTGAACATCTTTCTATTCTCTTATGTCTGGTGAGAAAAAATGTGCTTTCAGCACTTGAGGTAGGGATGAAAACCAGGCAAAAGGGCAAACAGGTATTTTTTCCTCTCACCCCTCCTAACTAAAAATGAAGGGTTCATAGCTAAAGAGGAGCCTCCTTTTCATCCTTTGAACCATACAGAAAGGCAAGGCCATTTTTCAAAACCAATGCACTGTAAGTCAATTAGTAAATCTTATATTCCTCAGGTAAATGTAGAGGACAAACTCTCTATCCCGTATCATTGCTATAGCTGTGCTGCAGAACTTGGCAGGAATCATAGACCTCAAGAAAGACCCAGGGGAAGAGGAATGACAAACCAGTTTCTCAAACCACGACATGCTTCATGTGATACTCAGTCTCGGGGAATACTTCAGAGATTTACTGTTAGTTTAAACCCTAATTATCTTCAATCTCCTACGTGCAGATGCAGAGCAGTACAAATATGGCAAGAATCGTGTGGAGGCAGATGCAAAGAGGTTACAAAGCAAAGAGGAGGAGCTGCTAAAGAGGAAGGAAGCTCTTCGGAATAGGCTGGCCCAGCTCCGAAAAGAGAGAAAAGATCTGCGTGCTGCCATTGAAGTCAATGCTGGTATGAGGTGCTTTTTTGTGCTGAATTCTCACCCGAGTAGGCTAAATTATCCAAATAGCTTTGTATTCTGTGCTGAAGACCTGCCACCCTACATGAGGTTTAGTTTTGATGTTAAGCAATACTCTTTAAGGTTTATATTTGCTTTCTATATAGGTAGAAAATGTAAAAAATAAAAATATATATGTATATTTATTTTGTATATGTGTGTGTATATGCACACCTACCTATCAAATGATACGGATGGGGAGTTCAGATAAGCAGAACATGGGAATAATTTTATTGTGACTGGCTAATTATATTTTCGTGATACAGAAAAGTAGCAAAACAAATACTGATTTGAAACTAGACTAAAAATATAGGAAAGGCACCTGAAAGAAAGCATTTATGTTGCTAAACCTTTTACGTGAAAAAAGCGTTGTAGGTAAAGTACATAGTTTTATTGTGACATCACTGATATGTAGAGACCTTGTTCCTTACTTTTTAGAAAGAAAATAATTTCTGTAAGTGTAAATTTAAGCTTCTTATTGAAATAATAAAATTGCTGTGGATGACAGGCAGAAAGACCCAAGTGATTCTTGAAGACAAGTTAAAGAAGTTGGAAGAGGAGTGTAAGCAGAAGGAGGCTGAGCGTGTAAACCTGGAGCTAGAACTGACTGAGGTGAAGGAGAGCCTAAAGAAAGCCTTGGCTGGTGGCATCACACTGGGCTTAGCTATTGAGCCAAAATCAGGAACATCAAGCCCACAGGTATGCAAACACATTAAATATGAAAATCCCACAATCATGGGGTGGGAATGCTCTGCCTTCTCAGTTCCAGCAGAAATGAGTGGGAACTGAGAGTTTTTTAGTGGTTTTTTAAGCCCAAGAAATAAGAGCAGAATTAAATGGCTTTCTGTGTTAGTTACATTTTCTACGGGAACAGGGAGCAGGTAGACATGGGAATCACAGGCAGTATGTGTTAGGATAATGTGCAAAAGCTGATGTCTTGATGCTCTCAGTGGTTGTAAAAGTGGAGGAACTGAGACATTGCTCCATCCCAGGGAGATTTAAATGCACGAAGTCATCGTGCAGTGATGGAGACCTACTTGTGCTGGTCTCCTGTCAGTCGTGCCACCCTTTGCAAGGGCTGCATCTCACATGTTCACAATGGAGCTCAGCAATCCCAGCTTGTTCTGTAGATCTGTGTCCAAACCAGCCATCAGAAGGATCAGAGAGGGATGTGTCAATTCCTCTGGATGACCCATACTTGTTTAATGAAAGACAAGAAACTTCAATTTTCATCACAGAACACACACACACACACACACACACACACACACACACACACACACACACAGTGTTTTGTTTCTTTTTTTCTAATCTCTTTTTCATTTATCCATCATTATTGTGAGTATGTTTTCTTAAAAAAAAAGATCTGCCGTTCTAAATCTAGATAGAAAATGTTGCCCATGTGACTATTTGGAGGAAACTCAATATAAGCTTTTCATTCTTCATTAGTCCCCAATTTTCAAGCACCGAACTTTGGAAAACTCTCCAATCTCCAGCTGTGATACCAGTGATACCGAATGCTCAATACCTGTGAACAGTGCAGCAGCTCTGAAGCGACCTCCCTCATCAAACAATTCTCCGTGTCGAGGCCACGTCCTTCGGAAAGCAAAGGTGAGAAGACTGATGTCCAATTTGCTTTTTCTGTGCTTTTTCATACTTTCTTTAAAAGTCTTATTTAGCCTTAAGAGAATGTCTAAATTATTGGTATTACTACATAAATACTGCTGATTTGGGGGAATCTTTTGCAGAATTGGTAAGTAGTTTGGGAGACAGATTTGATTCTACTCTCATTACATGTTTTTCTCTGTTCCTTTATTGATTTTACATGCAAGGTTAAGTGGTCTGTGGTGTAGACAGTCTATCTGTCCACTAATCTGTATAGCAGAGAAGTGGTTAAAAGGGCTCTGTTATAGTAAGTGATTGGAAATAACACAAGATTGGGTCTGATCTTTGCCAGACAGTGCAAGAGCAAAATAGCTGTATATTATAATAATCAACAATGTGTTGTGCAAGTATCTACTCTTAAAGTACATTTAAAGTAGAAGCGGAATTAATTTTAGTCTCACAAGTAGCAGATTGAAATTTGCAGCTCTCTTGTATTCTTAGTTTTCTAACTTTTGTTTTTTAGTTGAAATGGGATTTGTATGACCATTCTTGTGGGCTAAATTTGCTAACAGCATAAGCATGTGGGCAGCACATAACCAAAGGTGACAGTAATAGCGTTGGACCCAGGCTTTTGTTGATTTTTTTCTAATTGTGATTAGAAAAAATGATAATCATAAACACTTGTCTTTCGTGCAGGCTATTTTTTTTTTCAAAACATTGATGTCTTCTGTATTTGGATTTCTTTAAGTAACTTTTGTTACATGTATTCATGGATTATATACATCTATAGTGTCTGAGCATGAGCTTGGCACGTAAATGGAATAGATACTGAAAAATCAGCATCTCAACAAATTATTTTATTATTAAATTATTATAATAGAATTATTTCTCCTGCTACACGTTATGAGAGAACTTTCTAACCTTCCTTCTACCACCTTCCATGGACATCAACTGCTTTGTTCTACCAGTTAACCTGATTCATTTAAATTCAACAAAGGATAATTATATTTGCTGCAATAGGTTTCAGTTCAGTTTCTAACTTTGAAGTTTTCTGCTTGTGTTTCAAACCTGAAGAAGGATTTATGTGCTCTAAAGCTTATCTGTATATTTCAATTATACCCTAATCTGTCTCATAAAGAGATCATCTCTAACTGTACACTTGGTCTTAGATGTGGATGTTAGCGCAGCATTACTCAAGGAATGTGGTCTAGCAGACCACAGTCCTTACAAACAGGAGCGTGGATTTGTGCTGGACAGGCACATTAAATCCAGCCATCTAATCGTTACAGCTGGAGGAATCAGAGCACTATAAAAACCTAAACATTTCTAATGTAAAGGATACCTTCCAGCTGTAGTACATTTTTTATGCTCAGCATATACCATACAGGAAAAACACTGCTGCATTGTTTCATGTCGCTGTACTTTGGATGGCACAACAAGCTGGTCAAGCTCTTTGGTAGAGGAATCTTGGATATAGAATTAGGCTAATCAAAAAGGATATGGAGCAACTAAGCATATTTCCCATGCTGGGAAAAACAACTCAAAGTATCCAATTCAGCTTTAACAGCTCTTTCCTAAAAACTCAGGCACAAAATATTAAGAGTGAAATTTTGCTGAATTAGATAGTGCAACCCAAGCTGTACTCAGCCCATTGGCAGGAGCTGCAGCCAAAGCCTGCTATCAGGTATGGATCTGCAGCACGCCCCACTTTCAGGGGTGGCAGCTGTACACGTGTGGGGGTGGAATTTGGCTTTCAATTCTTTTGGCCTT
Organism: Chiroxiphia lanceolata; assembly: GCF_009829145.1. Classification (NCBI taxonomy): domain Eukaryota; kingdom Metazoa; phylum Chordata; class Aves; order Passeriformes; family Pipridae; genus Chiroxiphia; species Chiroxiphia lanceolata. The sequence goes on from NC_045640.1 coordinate 11,938,199, forward strand.
TTGCAGTTACGAGTGAGCCCAGGCCTTATAGATGTGGCTAAGGGAAGGGCGTCACACGTGAGTATCCCAGAGCAGAACTTGGCTCTCCACGCATGGATGTCAGTGCAGTATGTGGGAGTGAAACGGATTTCACATCTGTGCTTGCGCTTGCATCTTCAGCCCCAGCACATCTCCCGGTGTTATGAGGGAGTTGTATAAGCGTTCAGAATGTCAGATTACAGGGGGGTTTTTTTCCCCTGGTATGTATTTGAATGCACCGAATGCCTCCCTTCTTGCCCGTTCCTTGCACGGAGGATGCTGAGCCTGTCACCAGCCACCCTTGTGTCACTGCTGTGCTCACGAACCAGCAGCACCCTGTGTCTCCCTGCTGGGACAGCAGGTTTGGAAGCTGTGTCACCAAAAGCTTTCTCCTCTCAGATGCACTGACATGAGAAGAAAATACAGAGAGAAGCATTAAGACAGATCTAGTGTTAAATTTAAGAACTGGCAGGAATTTGTGCATTGACTGTTTAGGACATACAGTATACATATGCCCATATACGCATACATATATTTGGATTTTTTAACTTTTCCGTTTGTAAGTATCCTTAAATTTTTTTTTAGAAAGCAATTATGCATATTTTTAAGAAGCCAGAAGGCATTTTAATTGCAATTTTTTTAATCTGTATTTGGCTGGAAGTGGAGACTGTATTAAAATATGGAAAACAATATTCTGCATTAACATTCCTAGAGAAGTAAAATGATCCAAATATCCTTGTGTACAAGAAAAAAGTTATTTAAACATTTCACATATCAATTTAATTTCTAAAACTAAATTGTTATGTAAAACAAGAAAACCGAATTTATTATTTCTGTTTTGTTTTCAAAACTGGTGGGCTGGTGAATGTCAGCAGCTTACATTTTGTTTGTGATCAGGGACTGGAGAAGAAAAGGAGCTCTCCCAGTTTCCCAGCTCCCAGTCAGTGTGTCAGTGTTGACCTAAACATTCTTTCATTGGTGTGAATCTGCTGGACCAACAGAAACAAAGAAAAAGTTCCTTTTGCACCTGCAAAAGACACTTCTGTTTTCAAGGCTTAATATACATTTAATAGACTTTTCAAAGTAATCTTGTTTTTATCAACACTGTGTTTTAAATTTAGATTTACCATAATTTGAAAAGTAAAACTGAATATTCAAAATATATTGTCTTTTAATAAAAGCAGCATTTAAATGAAGGAAAGAAACCCTACAAGTTTGGAAACAAAAGAAGTTATTCACTACCTGCTTCAAACTCACAATTTTTTTTTTCCTTCATATTGCTAAAGCAGCCACCGTGATCTTTTTTGTTGTTTTACAACAGTTGAAGAGGTGTCATGGTCATGCAGCTGTTTAGCCAAACTAATGCTCTTATTGCTTTCAGCAGCAGAAACAGCAATTTACATGCATAAGTAATGGTTTTCAGCCAGAGCTCTTGAATGTTGTGGAATGAGTGTTAAATTCAGGAATCCAGGTTGGGAGCCAAGTCAGCAGGCTGCCTGCAGAGTGTCTCTGCAGAGTAGATGGGTTGGGGAGGAATCTGCAGTCCCCTGTGCCTTCCTGGCGAGGAGCAGCTGGGCGGTTGGTTGATCCATGGGGATTGCTTGAGCCAGAGGCCACCTCCTACAGATCTTTATTAGTTCCTGATGGCTGTAAGAGTGTGATTCAGGGAGTAGGTACAGTGTGGATGTCCTAAACTGAGCCCATCCCTCTTCAGCTCTTCTGCTCCCAAGTACTGTTAGGAAATACTGAGGTGTCACTCGATAGCCACAAGTTTTATTTAACTGGGTGTTTAGCTATAGCCACTTACACCACTTATGTGGTGGAATAAATGGCAGTACCTTGCTCTGAGACATATAAATTAAAGCTTTATAGTTTACATGTTTTGCTTTGGTTGGTAGGTGTCCTTGTTCTCAGCTAGCAGGTAGAGAAACTGAGGCACAGATAGGCAAAATGATTTCTTCAACTTGCCAAGCAATAGCTCAATTTGGATTATGTATAAGGGAAACAAATGCAATGCAGGCTAACTTGTTTTTCTTTACCCTGCCTGTTGGTCTCTGCCTCAGTAAGTTGCTCTTTTTAGCCATGGAAATATGTGTCTGCCATGAATTTCATAATAAAAAAATTGAAGAGCAGTAAAGCAGTCACTTGGTATCAGCTCTGAGAGATATTGAGGGCTTCCTGCTGTCTCATGCAAATGAGTTAGAGAGCTTAAATCAGCCTCTCCCTTAGCTGAGTGCTTTACACCAACTGTGGAGTGCAAATTGCTCCAGAAGTACCCCTTGCAGGAAACAAACATGGCTTATTTGCACTGCGCTAGAGAAAAAGTTGCTGTATATAGTTGCGGAGGGGTGGAGGCTGTGCACAGACACTATCAGGACATGCTTGTTAGTGTTCCCTAATTTGTGGGCTGGATCCAGCATAGTTAATGGAAAAACTGTCATTGACCTCAACTGTGGCTTAGCAGATCCAATGACATCAGTGAAATATCCTGATTTCTTTAACATTTTCTCTATCTTTTTTTTCCCCCTCTTTCCAGGAATGGGAGATGAAAAATGGAACATAAAGGTAGCAAAACCACTCACTTTCCATAAAGGCCTTACCTATTACAGACCAAGACATAGGCTGCAAAAGACTCATCTGAAAGGTCATTTCAAGCGACACAACATAGCAAGTTTTATAATTCTGTTAAGTTAATGGTAGCTTGGCGCTAATTCGCCTGTATTCCCTCTACTGTATTGCTGTGTAACTACGTGTGCCCCTTTTTATTAGCTGTAACTCCTTATTTCCAACTTCACTGGTAAAGAAAATGAAAACCAAAAAAAACCCAAACCAACCACAGTAATTAAAAGTCACAGTTGAAAGTTTACTTTGCTGAAACAGCACAGACCAGCAGTGTTGATTCTATCACGTCAGACCACCTGAACGCTGCTGAAGATGGTGCCTAAAGACCAGCGTGAAATCGTTAACTCTTACAGGTTAAAACTGACTTTTGAGGTCTGACACAGAGTAAGCTCTTACTCACTAGCAGTTGCTTTGCTGTTCACGTGGCAAAAGAAAACTGAAGAAACGTAACCACGGAAGCAGCGAGGCTTGCGAGGCTGAGAACGCGGGAGCGCTGCAGTGCCACCATCCTCCGCGCTGGTGCAAGACCGCGGGATGACACGACTCAGCTGTGAGGCATTTTTTGGATACTTTTTAGACAGATGATTTTGTCATTGGGAGATAAAACGCTGCCAAACTTGGGAAAAAAAAATGCTTTTTTGTACGTTCTTTTTATTAATGTTTTGAAGCACCAGTCGTTTTCAAAGGTCACGTTCTTGAACTATGACTCGTTCCTGATTTTTTTAAAAGGCAAACAGGTATTTTTAGATACTTCTTCTTTTCTATGCTTTTCGAAAAAGAAAAAAAATAATTGAAAATAATTCTCAACAGATAATGGCAACTCAGAATAACTTATGCAGTCAGTCTTGTTTTGTTTTTTATAATATAGTATTGTTAAACTTGAGTTATAGAACACTGCTGTACTTAGTTTCCTTCGTCTTTTCAGACCTCAGCTATTATTTTAGAGGAAGATGGACTGAAAAGGTGATAATTTTCAGACTCTTTTATAAACAATTTTACAAAGAATTGGGGATTTTCTCAGACATGAATCAATTTCTGTTTACTAGGAAACAACATCTTTCATTTTAGTCTGGTTTTCTTTGTCTCCATCCATGTCACTCCTGAGAAATTATATGCAGTAAATTGCCAGCTGAAGTCCTTCAAAATCTCAAGATTGGTTTTAAAAGTTGGGAGGAGGAAAACTGTATAATAAGATGGCCTCTTTTAAGTTTTTCTCTGTGTTTTTTTAAGCCTTTGGAGAGTCTTCAATCTTACTCTCAAGATTTTTTTCCTCCTCAACTGAGGATTAGAAAATTACTTTAATTAAAAAAATTAAAATACTACTCATATTTTGAGATAATCACAGATGTTAGGGCTGGAGTCTTGATAGTTAGTTAAGACTGCAGTTAAAATCACAGAAGTTGGCAAGGCAGCAGTTATCAAGGATCACATCCCTTTATGGCCACACCTATAGATTATCTCTTACCTTTAGGAAAGGGTGTGTGCAACTCGTGAAGCATACACTGGGATTCTCAGCTGAGCTGGATGCCAGAGAACTTCCCGCAGGAGTTGGTGGGATTTGAAGACACAAAGCTTTCAAAAGGACCTGATAGCAGACGGGAGACAGGGCTGTGTCCTGTTCCCAAATGCAATTAGTGCCAGGGATCCCACTGACTTCAGCAGCATAGAAATGGAGCCCAGCATGAAAAAAGGCTTTTTGCCTCTTGGGACTATGCTTTGTACAAAGTGCTGCAGGAATGCAGATACAGTAGAAAAGCAAATGTCAGTATGGTTTTCACTGAAAACACAATTTTTTATTACTATTTTAGGTCATCTACTTACTAACTCTCTAAGTAGAGGGCACATTCTGTGCTGTATGACTATGGACTAAACAGCATCAAATTCCCACAAATAATAGCAGAAACAATTTGAAGCAAAAGTAAGTTCATTTAGGCTTTTTATTTCAAATTAAGTTATTTATTTGTATATTGCAATAAATATTTAATTTATATCTGTACATATTTATAATGCAAATTAGGCTTCTAGTCAACGTTTGCAATGATGTAACAGTTACCATTAAGAAGTGGTCCCGCATCAAGTAATGCAGAGTAGTCAAAAGCCAAATCACTTTGTCTTGTTTACCCAAAATTGGTATTTTATTTTCCATCCCCTATATCCCATGGAAAAAAAAAAATTAATTCCTTCGCAAGGACAAGGAATCTATGCCTGAGATAAATGTGTGTACGTTTCTGCCCAAGCAGACAGAATGGTGTGGTGCTGGGGCTGTGCACACAACCCCAGCCCTGGTGGTGCAGCCTTCAGCTCTGCCAGAGGTGCAGGTCACCCTCAGCACCTGTAGCACCCTCAGCACCAACAAGGCCTGCTGCAGCAGGGGCTGACAGCAAAATTAAGCAGCTTTCACTCTTCCTCCAGCAAAGGCTCCATAAAGCCACCACTGCCCCCAGCCTGGCACGTGCTGTAATTGTATGTCTCTGTTGTATAAGTGCATTGGTACCACTGCAATTTGCATTAGTGTATTCTATATAATGGCCAAGGTTTTGAAAGGAGGAAAGCCAAAAACCTTGGGAAATAACCAAGGTCTATAGACCACATTCGGTGCTGTGAAATGTACTCTGTTGTCTTGAATAGTACTATTGATGCACAATTTTTTATAAAGAGCAACAGAGCTTGTATTTTCACCATTTTTGGATTTCAAGATCACCAGGTAAACTCAGCCATAGAGCAGCATGACTTTTGTTTTAAAGGAAAATTCGTATCTTGAACCATTTCTATGTCTTTTTAGAAAATGTTACACTCGTGCTTCCTCACCAAACACCTGTTACTGTACCAAGTGCTTTTAATTATTTTTTTAATGGGTAATTCTTTTTTTTTAATAATTAAAAAAAAAAACCAGATCATAATTTTGGGGGATCGAAGGTGGTTTTTTTTAATGAGATGATTGTGGCAATTTGGTTTTTCAAATGGAGAATATTAATTTAGTATCAAGTTTTGTTAGACACTTTCAAATTAATTGGCCCAGGGTGTATGTTGTAAGATAATGTTCTCATATGAAGAATGTAATTATTTCCTTCTTGTATTTTTTAAAAAACAAAATCATATTTAAAAAAAAATCTCTGTGAAAAAAGCATGAAAGAAACATGAAAAAAAAGGGTTTGTTTTATTTTTGTTATTGGATATGTTGGCAGTGCCCATTATAATTGACTGTAAATATAGTCTTTCTACTGTATTTCTCAATGTATTTAAGTTTTTTGACACACATTCATGGAAACTTCTGTTAAAAAAAAACAAAAACACAAAAACAAAAGTCCCAAAATAGCCCCACCTTCAAATGTGTGTCTTAGTAGCTTCAGTTAACTTTATGCCTTTCTAGTTTATTCTTCAGAAAATTCTTGCAAAGTGTGAAAAAAGACTGGCGCCTGGTAGGTGCGACAGATCCAAGACCATTATTAATAAAGTTACCTGTCAAGAAAAGAAGGGTTTGCGTTGTTGTTTCTTGGTATTTGTCTGTATGAGAAGTTGGTGACACCTTATCAAGTCTCCCACAAGTGTCAGCCTCAGCTGAGTCCCATTCTGCTGTGCCAGTCAGCTGGGCAATGCTTGGACGGGTTATAATGAATATTTTTTGCTATCAGTTGTGCTCCCATTTAACTGAGCAGTGACCTTCTGCAACTTGAATGCTGTCTATCTGAGGACTCACTCAACCATGGAAAGTGGAAGTTCAATGTATTTAGTGCTCATAGCAGCGGTTTCCTCTTGCCTTGTGTGACTGCATCAGTTTGCTTAGATGTCAACTCTTATTAATAAATTATGCAAAATGTAAAACATTTAAAATTACCCCTAAGAAATGAAAGTGGATTAAAATCAAACTGAGTTGATTACCAGGCTACTTAAAGGTGAATATAGCAGTTCCTTACAGGCAACTGACAGATGACATTGAAAAGTGTTAAGCCATAATTACTTCTTGGTTTTTTTCTTAGATTTCTGCTCTTGTTCCTATTACACCACAATTATTACCAAATGTAGGAAATAGAAAATAACATTTCATTTTCCCAAACTGAGGGAAGCAATATTAGAAAGTAGTTGATTGGTTTCCTTTTTGTAATTAACAGCCTCCAAGATCAGTATGGAGTTATAAGTTAGGTCCATGTACTGCATAGTAACAACAGTTAGGGACAAAAATTCAAAACAGCAAAACAAGCAAAAAATAAATACAAAAACACAATAGAAAAAAAAAAAAGCTGGCATACTTCTGTGGTCTAAAATGTAGCAGATAGCTCTAGGCCCTGTCTGAGCTGTACAACTTGCAAATGCTAAAAAACCAAAAACTACCTGCATTGCTGATACCTCAGTCATCTGCTTTTGGGCCTATAGGACATAATTCAAAGTCTGGGCACTGAGTGCCATAAATAAATAAACTCTATAGGTGGTGGTACAAGGGGCATAGCAACCTCTCCAGACAAGAAAAAATACTATTGATCTTACAGTGAAATTCAAGGGGAAAACAAAGATAAGGTCATTCCTGGTGGGGGGTGGGGGAGAATCTTGAGGAGGGAATGGACTACATTAAAAGGTTATAAAACTGGGGGATGAAATAGTCCCTGTCATTAAGAGTACAAACTATAAGGGTGTCAAAATTATTGGGCAGGTTCAAAATAACTGCACAGACGTGCTTGCACTCACTGCCCAATTCAGCTACAGAACTTGTCACTGAATTTTACAGATGCTAAAAGCTTATATGGGTCCATAAACAATAAGCCAAATTCATGGCAGAAAGTAATTACTGAAGGCTATCAAACACAAAGCTACCTGCTTTGAAGCACAAAGGTCCAACTCCAGGGTAGATGGAGGCTGGAAGCATGTTCTGTTTAGGGTCCTCGTGCTTCCCCATGTTCCCCTGCCATATTGCTGTTGATAAATGAAACTTTCCTTTCATAGAAAAATATTTAGTTTTTTCCCACCAGCAGTTACAAAAACATTCCCTTCTATAAAACAATTTTTTTCAGTTTCACTTTTAAAGCAAGCAGCTGTCTTAAGATCAAGGCAATGCAATATTATTCCTTCACAATTTATTAAATAACTGGAAAAAATGAAATCTTACCAAGGATATTCCTCTTCAGTGATGATAAAGAAATAATTTTCCCATTAAATTTTGTAGAATTATAGCACAGTAGGATTACAGCTACATGGTCCCAAGTTGAACATGAGTGAAAATCTTAATTCCTGGTTTAATTATTTATTTTTAAATAGACTGTTAATTGCTGTCACTTAATTATTGCTTAGGATTTTTAGCATGTATTGCTGATCTTGAATTTTTTTGGGATCAGCTTTTGGTATAATGCTGTAATGGTGAGAATTGATCCTTTTATCACTTTCAAAATACACTGAACAATATCTGTAGCATTTTGCTTCAGCTTTTGAAAGCCATGTGGGTCAGAGTGCAGTATCATTCTCACCACAGCAGATGAATTCATAAGAAAGCAAAGCATCTTTCAAGGCATAAATCACAAAAAGAAAAAAATGGAAGAGAGTCAGTGTCTTAATGAAAAACAGGAAATAATACTGGCTGGTGTTTGTGCCTCAGAGCATTATTACAGAGCATATTATAGAGACATAATTTATGATGATGTTGAAACCAGTTAAACTACAAAACAGTCAAGCAATTAATATGACTTTGATGAGGACAGTAAAGAAAACAGAAGTGAAGTGATTATCGTAATTCTTTTTTCCCACGGAAATTGGTTTCTGAAGTAAAGTAGCCCTTCAGGTTAAGTATTAAAAAGTTTCATTTGGTGTCTCAGTTATGGGAACAGCTTGGCTGTGTTTGTTCTCACTCCTGCCCTTCCAACTCAGGAGCTTTCCTTGGAAAGAACTGTTGGAACATCACTAAAAATAAGCAACTTTAGGGTTTCTTTTAGTTTTGCTTTTATTTATATCAGAGCACTAAATTTTGAAAATGAAATGTTGTCACTTGAGATTCAACAGGCTGCTTTTGTAGAGATAAACTGCAGTTTAAAGTCTCAGCTAGCCACAATATAGGATTAGAGAACCTAAGATGACAACCACTGAAATGTTTCCTAGCTGAGCTACACAAGTAGGGAAAGCCTCAATCTTCATTTCTGAACCCAGCCTCACATTTAGCATGGTGTGCCACAGGGTAGGGTCATACAGCCCACACCACAAGGTTCCTCCAGCTGCCAGATCTTTCAGAAGGGACCATGAGAAAGTGCTGAACTAGGGCAGACTTTTAATTTTGATCCTCAAAATATATCCACTCTGTGAATAAATAATACATTTGTTGTCCTATTAAAACTTCATTGTAGTCTATAAAATTTCTATACCTAATTAAAAAAAGGGTAGATAATAATTTACGTTGCTGCTTTGTGCCAGGTTGAGGTTTAATAAGACTTCACATTGCATATCCACAACACTTAGCAACATCTCTGCTCTTCCCTATTGAGGACAATAGGTGGTGAAAAGAACCATCAAGTTTTTATTCTGCCAGTGTCAGACTTTCCATGGAAAGGCCAAGGTGCTGTATCAAGCTGAAAAGCAGCAACCACCTCTCCCAAATCATAAACTGTTCCAACCCTAAACATGAGCTACCCCAGTAGCAGTTCATCTCAAGACTCTGAAGCACGAAGGAACGTCCAGATTGCAGGGATGAAAGGCATAGCAATTTAATGACCTTTGCAAAGGCAGGGAGCACTTACCAGGACCAATAAGAGCAAATCTGTAGAACACTAGGGCCAGGCCTTTTTAGAAATACACTACATAATCACGCATTTCATTTCCAAGGACTGTAGGCAGAGTGCAATAGGTATCGTACATCTTTGCTGGGCACGTCCAATGGGCACAATTCTGAAGATTTTGTCTTGGCTGGTTTTGTATGGGTTTGAATATAATTTGTAGCTCCAGTTTTATTTTGAGTCAAGGCCTGATCCTTGCATACAGCTATAGCTGACTTAAGGATAAATTTTGACTTGCAGACCCCTCAGTTTTGCAAGAAGGATGCAGCTTCTCTATAGCACAGCCAATTCCTTAGGAAGAGAGTGGGATAAAGACAATGCAAAATTAATAAAGTTAATAAACAAAAAAAGAATAAACAAGGAGTAAGTAGTCTGTAAAGCCAGTGAAAATGGAATAGATTGGAATAAAGGCATGGGAGGGGCAGAAGAACACATATAGCTTTGTTCTGTTGCTGGTGGTCTATTACAGGGAGAGGCCGAAACCTGCTGAATTCTTTAATTCTTTAGCTAGATAAAAATGTTCAGCCTCTGATTCAGTGGAGTTCTAGAACAGCAGCTGCATGGCTTCAGTCTCACCACAGAGTGTCACCCTCCACCAGTTATACTGCAAAAACTCCACTTCTAGGGAAAAGTGGAAAAAGGATTTTCCCCTTTTATCCTAGCAATGGACTTGAACTATAGGAGAATGAAGTGGAGTGGCTAAAGAGGAGGAGGCTGAAGGTTTGCTGCAGCCTTTGAGTTCATGCTGCTGAAGGTGTATAGTTTTACTGCTAGTTACTGACAAAACACACAGACTCTGTGGACTGGTTAAACCATTTCCCCTCCACAAACCCCATGAAATGCTTCACAAGAAAAACAAAGCAACCAATAGTTTAGAATCAAATTTTATTAAAGAAAAACCTGGAGTGCAGGTTCTCAGGACAAATGCATACCTTTGGATGCAGTGGAGTACACAGGTACGTATACAGTAGTTTGCCTGCTACATGTTTGGAAGCTGAAAGAGACCGTGATAATCTGTACTGCACAGTTCATCACCATTGTTAAAAGTTGCCAAAAACTCGGTAGTGGATCACTAACAGATACTTGGTTATGTGTGTGCACTACATATTGCACAAGACTTTTTGATTAAGCTATTACTTGTGCAATTGGATCACAGTTAAGTGTTACGTCAAGCATATTCAAACATATATTTGTTTCTTTTTCTCAAAAACAGCACGTCACTACAAAACTGCCATTAAATGTTACATATTTACAAAAATATACAAATAACACTTTTCCCCATTTATGACAATGCACCAGTTATGGATTAATTTCGTTCTTCCCTTGAGCCCTGATACTGTATACAAAGAAACCTGCTTAAAGTCAAGGTCACCTGAAACAAAATTAGGAGAAGGCATGTTCTGTTTTCACAAATATTAGAATGTGCAAAGGCAGAAGGAGAGGACTGTGTAGTCATGTATGTTAAAGGTATGGACTGTAAGATACTGACGACTACTAAGAGCCTTTACATGGATTGGAAGAGCCCCTTTGTCAGAAATCCAGTTAGATACAGTGTTAAGCATTTGCTGATCAAGCAGTCACAAGTATTGAAAAAAAACAAGTTCTACCTTAGTCGTAATTAGCTTACATCTATCCAAACTACTCTTGTGCTAACCATGGGAATAAGAATTACAAAGAAAATCAGTTGGTCACCTGTGTGAGTACTGGTGCAGTGGGAAGATGACTGATTTTAACCTGCAGCTGCATTTCAAATTCACTGCGGGTGAAATTCTACTGTAACACAAAGCTGAAATGACAAAGTCCATGGAACTGCTTGGTCATAAATTAGGGTAGAATTTGGCCCTGCAATGCTAAATAAATTATGTTCCACATTAACAACAGGGTAGCAAGAAATGCTTTGTGGATCTTCACAGGACATATGTCTAGTTTTTATTTTATTTGCTTTCAAATATTTACAAAAAGCTATAGCTCTAATTAGCAAAAAAAAATATGATTTTGGGCTTGGTTTAATTACCATTTTTTTCTCCTTTTGTTCACATGGGTAATGCCAGCAAAATCTATATTTATCTGTCCAAGTCTGGATTGAGAGATTTTGGACCCACCTGTGCTGAAACAGCCACAGATGTACTGTAAATAAGCCATTTTTCATCCTTTACTCTTAAAATGGAAAATTCTCCCATTCCAACTTGCATTCTCTCTCCAAATATTCCTCCAGTCTAGGATGGACTGATATTCCTAGTGCAGCTTCATAAATACAGAGCAATGATACTAAGATAATTTCATTTAGGTGAGAAAGGGACTTGATGTCTCCTAAAACCACACTTGCAATGCACTAGGGTGATTTTCTTTAAAACCACCTTCTGCAAAGAAACCTATCTAAGTTTAATGGAAAGGTAAATCATAGGAGGTGAGGTGTACATATTTGTAAAAATAAGTGGTAAGTAAAGCACAAAAGTGGAAGCTTTCCAAAGCACTCTGCCAGATGATCCAATTCCCCACCTCTTCCATCTGCTATCCTGCTGCAAACTTCTTGTATTTATTTTTCCTCAGCCACACAGAAAACGATGAAAATTAGTTAATCCCCTTTTGACATCAACCCAGCTTATTGGCAGAATGACAGTCAGAGAAAAGCAACTCAGAATAGACTGGGATCAAGAGAGAATTCAAGAATACTTCTCCATTTGATTATGTTTTCCCTCCAGAGCCTTCTGCACTGCAGCAAGCACAATCCATGACTTTACACTCAGGAGGAAATAAATCACAGCTTGTCAGTGACAGATGAAAAAAAGGAGCTGTACTCAAAGGCCTGGTGTGTATATGAAATGGAGGAACTCTCTGTTCCTAAAATTAAAATTTCTAGTCACATGTTCAGTAAACTCCAGTTGCTGGTGGTTACCCTCAGGAATACTATACCAACTCCATTCATCTTCTCTAAATATTATAAAATTACAGCTCATGGAGGTATTCTAGCAAATCACATTTAAGCAGTATAAATTCAAGACACAGACTCTATAAAGTAATTCTTCTCCCTTGCCTTCTAGCTCAGTGCTGTGCTAGGGGGGAACACCATTAGCAAATGACCCACAGTCCTCCAAGAAGTAAACCTATATTGGAGCTACCTCTGGAGCACACATACAAGCAACCTGGCTCCTGGGAAGCAACCTCTTTTCCATGCACCCCAGGAGAGATGTTGCTGTGAGTCAGATCTGTCTTAAATTATAGGTAGAAGTGGTGATAATTTCACATATTCCTAGAACTGCATCAATTTATACTCATGGTTTAAAGCCTCTATGCATCAAAAAGAACCTGAAAACAGTTGCCATTACAAATTAAAGTAAGCTTCAAGGCTTGCACAAAACAAACCCAAAAACTCGTGGTAAAATCATACACACTGGTAACACTTTCTCCCTGCTTTCCCTTGTCCTATTTAGTCCTGTGCTCCCCTCCCTCCCTCACTCTCTCACACACACTCCCTCTCTAACACAGACCCTATCCTTCAAAGATACTGCTGAGCTTTTCTATTATCATATTCCCATTAACTTCTCCAAGCTCCTCCAATAAGATGATTCTGCCAAATCTACTAGATTACTTCATTTAAACTTGTATTTTATGGAACTTGAAAGCAAGCCATTTGTCCCTGCGTCTAGGAAAGGTTGCATACAGACCTGTTCCACAACCTGTCGAGTCAAATTGCTCCCAACCGTCTATTAGCAAAGGACCCTCTTTACCTCACCTTTTCTTCAGCTTGAGGTTGTAACAATTTCTCTAAAAGGCTGTGCACGTACTTGGGTCTCAGCATCTCCCATACTGAAATACAAGTGCAGCCCAGTGGTCTGGCAAGGTGTCTCTGCCCAACCTTCCTGCAATTCTGTACCTGCCAGATCGCAGGGCTGGCAAAGCCAGCCAGGAAACCCATGCAAACACCATGTCTCATCCCCATAACCCAAAAGGAGGAAGAAAAAGGCATTTTGGAGATAATAGATATAGCTGTCTGCCAATTAAATATATAATTTCATTACAGACCAATGGCAAGGTCAATATATACACTGATGAGACAGGAAATACTAGTTATTTATTCTTTCAGGGAGTACAACGCTCATCCACATCTCAAACTAGAAGCATGTGCTCTCTGGGACAAACATCTGAGACAAGTTCTGGAAAGGCAAAGGATAAGAGTTCCAGAAAGATTTAGAGAAAATGAGAGCCAAAATTAAAACTGAAAGGATTAAAAGATACCAAAGTAGGAAAGAAAGAGGAAAGATGGACTGCAGTGAGACAAATCATAGGGAACCTCATCAACCCAGGTAATACAGCAGAGCTCAGAGGAAAGTCAAGAAGGGGGAAGAGATCATGATTCTTCTTGCTATCACTCAGGATACAGTAGGGTGCATATCCAAATGAAAACACAGACAGAAACAGAACATAAAGCAAAACAAAAAGCAAGGAAGAAAAGGTGGACTGTAGAGAACTGATCAGGAAGAGAAGGCAGGCAAGGTAGAACAAAAAACAGCAGCAATAATGAAAAAGAACAAAAGGACTACAAAAGGAGGGGGAAGAAAGGAGGAAAAACAGAAGAGAGTGAATTTTCTTTTCTATAAAGTGTCACCAGTTACTTAGCAAAGAATTGGAAGAATTAAACAATGCAAGGGACTTCTCTGAAGAGTTCAGCATCTCAAAAGATTAACCCCAAAGAGAGGAGTGTATTCACAAGCAAATGGAGCCAGTGAATTGGGCAATTGCCTTACTATCTTGTTTGTGAAGATATTCTGTAATATTAACCATTTAAATGCTCTGCTGTGAATCTGGGACTTATAGGTGGTGTATTATAATATTCTCCTTTAGTCTAGTTTTACCATTTGAAAACGGCCCACGTGCATGTTACTGATGTTTGGGGTTACACGTCTTCTTCTGCACAGTCTATTCTTAATCCATAACAAGAATATCTCAAAAGCCACATGGATATAAGCCAGCTGTTTTTCTGTATGAGCTGTCCTTGTTAAAAATATCTTTTTCACAATTTCAGAAAGATTTCCTTTTATAAACTGTTTTAATCAATAAGCAGTGTGAATTAATACTTCTTTTTTAAAGCAAAAGCGAATAAGCCAATTCATGCGCTTTGATCTGCAAGAGCAGACACTGTCAGTAAGAACTAAATATAAGTATCAAAAGCTGGTTAAAATTAGCAACAAATAACATAGAAATATAAGACATGCTAAGAAAGTTATTTGGAACGCCTGGCCTTCCTGGTGATTAATATATTCATTATGCCATTAAAAGTATGTGCAAAAAAGGCATATTATTTAAACGGTGCCATGTACTGCTGCGTCTTATTGCTGCTCAACAGGGCTTTATGTCTACTGTATTGCAAGTAATCATTGTAGAGATGCAAATTCTACAGAAACTCAGAAATCAAGTCTGATCAATAAAGCTGAAGTTTGTGTAATGCCTTCAGGTGTTGCAAGGAAATAATATTAAGCAAAATTACTTGTGTAAAGGAAGAATCTACTTATTGTCAGGGCTAGTAAATGTCACTTCTAAAAGAAAATCAATCTGGAAGGACAGAGACAAAGAGTTTGCAATTAAGAACATGTATTTTTAGAGATACTATTAAAAAGTATTTAATACAAACCGTAACAGCTCTTTGATAAGGATTTTGTTCACACAGCTATGTCATATATCATTTCAGAGTACATATTTCTAAGCCTTCCAGCATTTCTTGTGTTAGATACTGTCTTACAGAAGATCATCTCAGCTACCAGCACATAAACTACCTGAAAACTCTAATGATGACAAGCTTCACATAAGGAAAGAAAAGGAATCAAAAGAATGAAAGTCATACATGGCTCCACAATTCATATTGTAAGTAATCTGCTACTCCATTTAACAGGAGGAAAAAGGATGGGACTGAAGACTTATGGAAATGAGATCTCACTTATTAAAAATCATATAACTAACTTGCCGTATGTATCAATTTCAGTGGAAAAACATTCAAAGAGAAATGCATTCTTTAGCCTTCAGAGCAGCCTGAAGTACCATTACAGGTTCTTCCTTCCCTGTTGGTAAGTATCCTCTCTGCTTATGCAACATATTTGAAAAGAGGGGAAAAATAAAAACTTTGTCTGCATGATGTTCCCATTCAGACATGGGAAATGAACTGTTCTAGTCCACCTCGACACTGAGAAACCCTTCTGCACCCCCTCCAGCTTGAAGTTACACAGAGAATTGGAGGCAATGCTGCCAAGGTGATCAATCAGGTAGAAGGGCTAACTTGGGACAGAAGATTAAAAAATTAAGAATGCACAGCTTGACATTTCCCAAAGACTGCAGGGTTAGGCTATAAATTGTAAAAGCTAACTGAGGGTCTAAGTTATTTGTCACTTCGCTGATTATAGACTAAAAAAAAGTGAAAACATCACAGGAATAAACATGAATTTAAATGGCACTGAAAGGGCTAATACTGAGATACTGAAAGGAAATAAGGAACATGAAAATACAAACTTGACATTAAGAAAACGATCTGACCAGACCTACTTACAGTCAATCAAATGACATTCTAATGAAAGTTTTAAAAATACTTTCTCAGACTAGTATGATTCGGCTATATGCCACTCTCTTGAAGAAAGTTGTAGAAGCAATGTGCAACTGGGACTAGAACAGAGAAAATGAGCCAGGAAGCAGCTTTTTGGATGGACTTATAAGACACAACAAATTTTGCATCTTAAAAATCAATGTTTATAAAGGTAAATGCTTATAAATTTCTTCCTGGTGGAAAGCCAATATTTTGAGAGAAATGAGAACTTACTTTCATCTAAAAAGCTGAAATAAAAAATGAAGATGGAAACAATACAGTGGTATCAATCAATATACAATAAAACAACTATAATAACTTCAACTGACAGGGACCGTGCAATGAAATAAAATTCTTAGTTTCTCTCCCCCCCACACCTCCAAAGTCTCATTAGTGAAAAATTACAAAACCTCTTTTATAGGAAACATAGGAAAAATCTATGACTGAAATTGTCATCGATTCTATCAACTTAGCAACATTGTATTTGACTTGAAATAACACTAGAAATTCAAAGCTTATCAGAACCACTGGTTCATCACCAAAAAGTTACTGCAAACAATGCATGTATTTAATTTCTTATAAATATTTTCTTCTTTTCTTTTTCCCAAACATTTCTTTGAGCATGTGTTTGTGTAAGGAGGATGGAAACTACTGCAGATCCATTCTATTGACCTCTATTAAAGACACAGCATACAGTAGGTAGACCATTCCCACTAAGGACCTAAAACACAGCTAACCAGGATAATCATGTCATATGAAACCTGCTTTGCACTAGGAACTACCAATGGCAAAGCACTGATTTGTATTTGTCTAGAGGACAGTAACTTAACCAATCATCTACTTTACATCAATAAACAGTTTACTCCTCTTTACACCAGTCATTGAAAGAAGAACACTCATCAAGAGGCATATAATTCAATAAGAATATCATAAAATAATTCCAAGAAATTGGATTTGAATTGGAGATGATAACATCTTGCCTCAGGCTGGTACCTTCTATTTCTTCACAGCCATTTACACAACCCTATTCTACAGAGTACAAAAATACACTGGTTTATATTGCTTTACTTTTGAGAAATTAACACTGTGTAGATTTTCCTTAAATGTCCTTTGAGCATTTCTGAGTACTTTATATGGATGGACCATTCAAAAGCCATATAAAACATTCAATGTCAAAAGGGAAAGCTGTAAATCTTGACAGATCTGTTAGAATCCTTCAGATCATACTGTTTGGCGCACTCTGAAAAGTACAGGGTGTTTTTGAAATTGCAAATACATCAGAGTTTAAGAAGGCCAAAGATGCAAATGAGGCCTGTGCACTGCCAGTTTTGTTGGTTTCAGTATAGTTCAATACCAGTGCTGATAAATACCACTGTACCCATTTTTATATGGTTTTTGATCAAATAACACTAAAGAAAGGTAAGTTGAAGATATTACGGTGTAACAGCAAAATCACAGTCAATGTTGTAGTGCTACCACATAACCATATGTTCCAATAACAGTGTTTAAATAAAATTACCTTTTTTTTTACCAGTGATGTACCTTTTTTGGATTATGCATTTTTTTTTTAATTTATACATAATTGCAGCTGGTTTCAGTAGACTACTTTTAAGAACAGTAATAATTACAAGTAAAACAAAGAAAGTGAAACCATTAATACTTTATGCTCACAAAATTCTTTGACTGTGACAATCCTGAACTAACAGTAATTAATTTAGCCTCACAATACCCCTGTGAGGTAGGTAATTACTATCAGCCCCATTTTATAGGTGGGGAAACTGGGGCATGTACAGGTTAAATAACTTGCCCAAAGTCTTTACTAATAAATTTGATTAACATATAAAAATACTGTATGTGTGTGTGCACGCATGTGTAACTAGCACTTGTGCATAGAAGTAACTTGTTTCTGAATACAAATGTATCAGGATTTTAGATTAATTTAAAGGATAAAATGGTAAGATATCATGGATGTAGTTCAAGAGATTTGAAATCTAGCACTAGAAAATGGTAACAGTATTTTCTCAGTTTTAAAATAATTTGTTTTAAAGTTATTCTTGCAGGGAAATCAAGGGCTTCCTTTATTATCTGCTGGGTATTATTAATAAAGTTACAGCAATACCAATATCTCTTTAGAAAACAGTGTTTTTGAGACATGACCAACCTCACAGGAGTAGTGCATGAATCAAATTAATTAGCATCGAAAAACATTATTACAGGCACTATATTGTGCTAAGTGTTAATTAGAGTACCAAACAATATTCTACTGTGTTCCAAAAGACTCCTGTGATCAGAGACACAAATCAGCCCGAATTAAATGTATAAAAGTAGCTGTTAAAGCATAAATTAGATGTGTGACCTAGTTCCAAGAGAGTCCTTTGCCAATCAGACTAACCATGTAGAACAATCCCAAGATAGAACTTCCATCCCATCCCTTTCCATGAGGGTGGTTTGCCACTCACCTGCCCCATACAAATAACCCACTTCAGATTTTATTTCACAAGTAAGATGTTTGTAATACTATTTTATTCTCTGCTCCAGCTCATTCCCCTAGAAAAAACAAGGAGAGCTGGTGAGGATGGGAAGCCCCTGCTGCAACAATCCTGAAAGTTTCCAATGCACAGCACATTTTGTATTTGCACTTCTCTTCAAGAAACTCAGACTCAGATACCTTTAAGACCTTGGATTTCCACACAGTCTGGCATACAACAGTCAAATGCAGCAGTATTTCTCTGTTAATAAATTTACATGGCACTATACAACTAAATAGGCAGAAATTTTAGAACAATTTTTGAAATTATCTTCCTGAGCAGTTTGCAAGTGCTTTTCAGAATCTTCACTCTAACTTTTCCACCTAGTTCCTTACAGTAAGTTTATAAGCTAGATTTTCTTGTGCTTTACACATACATCTTATGGGGTTTGTGAGAGCCTACAGTACTACACTGAATTATTACACCCCAGTCCGTTGCATTTGATGACAATATACTCTAGGATATCCACAGCTACATGGAAGAATGACTCCAATGCATATAATAATTTTAAGACAGTTCTTTTCTATTTTACTAGCATTCATTATTTTCTGTTTGCTTATTCTGGATGATGTAATTAGCTATCTGTATACTTCTTAAACAAGGTGGTGTGCGAGCTCGTCCCTAGCATCAGTATGACATTCAGTGAGTACAGAGTTATTTATTCTCTAAAGGCAAGAAGTAAAGAGATTATACAGGTTTCTGAGAGAAGCATCCTAATTCCAGGCAATGTGCCACACACACGCACACCCCTTTAAGCTCATCACACCACACTCAGTTTCCTACAAGGCGACATTAAGGGCAGAGAAAAGACAAGAGGGGGGTGGATTCACTGTGCTGCTGTTCCCTGGGGATGCAGAAGTCAAGACTAGGAAACTCTGACCCAGCTCACAAAATTGGGATTAGGAAACACCGACCTGACTCACCAGCCTTTCTGCAGGCAGCTCCTCCGGAAACCCCTCCCTCCCTCTCTTGCCCTCCCTGCAGGAATAGGGGCCGCGGTGGTAGGGACTGAGTGACACCCTGTGGTGATGGGAAGGAAATATGAACCCCTAAATCCCATCCCATCCTCCCCATGACACTTCAGATTGTCAAACTAACCCTAGTGGAAAAGGTCAGAGTTTGCCCACTCCAACCTGCAAGGGCAAAGATCCAGAGGAAATCTCGAACAGGGATGCAGTGGGAAGGAGATGGTGGTGCTACCCAGCCATTGCCGGAGGAGAGCTCTGACCTATCTGGCACATCTGCCCGAATAGGAAATTTAAAAAAAATAACCATACAAAGAAAATTACTTAAAAGAAGTATTTACACTCTCTGGAAATTTAAAAAGAGACAGGCCACTAGCACAGGGTTTTGCAGGATAACTCATCTGGCACCTGCCATCATCCTGGAGGTGCTCCCTCAGGAGAAAGGAGAGAGGAACTGAAATGACTGTCTGCAAGTGAAGGCACCTGGTCTGGAAATAGCATCAAGCTGGTGTTTTTCTTTCACCCAGGGTGGGACTGGGGGAGATACTGGTGCTGATAGTTTGTCAGGACTTGCTACACTTACAAGAGCATGATCATATATTATGAGATATCCTAATTAACATTTTACTTCCTTTAATCCACAGAAGGACCTAAGCCTAAATTCATTAGATTGTCTCACACATGTTTAAGTTAAGAGCTTGTCTCAACTAGGAGTGCATTTGTCTCTCACTCAGTCCTTTCCCAGCACAGAAACACTTGGCCTCCTAAAAAAATTGTCATTGTGATCAACCAACCATCTGTTCTGGTCTAGTCACTTGTGTAAAAATCACCTTTCCAGGATGAAGAGTCCCAGCCTTCTGCTGAATACCTCAATTAAAAATATAATTAAAAAGTTACAGGCAATCATTCTAAAAATAAACATAAGAAATAGAGCATAGACAGAAAAGAAATAAGGTGGCATTGAAGGTGCCTAGGGCTACAAATTTGCTACCATAGTTTGAGTTTCAATTGTGATGAGTTCCCAGGCCATAGAGTGAACACAACATATCCTTCGCCCTTGGTAACTGAAGATGGATGCTTTTTTCCACAGGACTGGTATGAAATCTCCTCTCCATCAGCATTTACAGCCATATTTGCAATTTTGTGACATCACCAGGGAAAAATAAAATGGTACAGAGAAGAGTCTTATGGGTTTTGTGTTCAGCTGCAAATATCAGCTAACCAGGTAACTGTGCATCTCTCTGGAGTTGATGCTCAAAACCACGCCTGAGTGATTGCCTATGAAAATATAGAAACAAAAGGCCAACATTAGTGTATTTCAGGTACTCCACAATAAATCCCCCTTTTATTGCAGGGACAAGTCAATTGCATAAGAGAATGGCTTTATCAAACAACAGGTCAGGTGAAGGTTGGTGCAACAGCTCCATGTACCTACAGCACACTTTTGCGCAAAGCTTTTGCTCATGATGGTAGATTTGTGGTGAATTCCTAGGGTTTCTATCCCAGTGACAGCATAAGTTGGTTCTCTGTGTGGCTTATAAAGGTGTAGTTGTCTCGAGGGGTGCAGGTGAGGGAGGAGAATGGAACCTGAGGCGTCCATTCGACATGCCACTGACCTGGGACTGGACACTGACCGGCATCAGCAATAAGGGAACTCTGTAGCTGTTCAAGCTGCCACTTCTCCCAGAAGGAGTCACTGCAAGGTAATGGTGTTGAGGAGTCCCAAGGTGGGGGTTGCGATAAAGTAGGCAACATAAAATATATAGAAAACAAAAAAAGTGGATGGGTGAGTCTGGAAATACTGTACTGTGGAAATTCAAAAGTTACGAGAAGAGAGAGAACAAACAGAACCCCAGGCCTGTAACTCCCTCCTGTGCATGGAGTGGAGGCGGCTACTGACATCTCCCAACGGGGGGGAGAAAGCTCACCAGAACTAGAAGGGATCTCCATAGCATAGGAACCTTCTGCAAATCATGTCGTACACCACAGTTTAATATAAAGCAGGGATTAAAACACGTTTCATACTCTAGCCAGATAAAATAGAGTATCATTAACAGGAATATTTTCTTGGCAGAACTGAGCAATACTAGAGCTAGTGGAAAGTATTGCAAATAACCAAACAGTAGGGCGAGCGGGAGTATAGTTTTATGTCTTAACATATTCTGTCTAAAAGCTGTACAGTAGGTGACAAATATGGATGATTATGATCCACAGAAATGAGCTCTTTACACTCTCCTAGCAAGGCTGCTGGTGCTGACATCCTGGCAGAAGCACAAATCACCTCGAGCTATGCATTTGCTAACTGTCTTATGTCATCAAAACATCATGATCTTGTACTCTTTAACCCTAAAATAATGCTCTGCCCAGATAGAAGATTTTTGTTTTCTCTGAGTAATGAGTGCAGAGATTAATTCTGAATGTGTTACAAATCAGGGTAGCATTTCTTTATTCCAGCATCCCAAGCTGCCTGGTTTTTTTAATAGGCCATAAGGCATTTTCTACCATTAAAAGTTATGCTTTTGTACATTACTAGAGGTGTTTGAATGTTCCACTTTAATAGGCATGTCTGCAAGGACTTTGTTAGCATTCAGCTTCTCTTCTACAGACCCTGAAGATGATCTCATCAAACAATTTTAACACAGACTTTGTTTTTCAGGGCTATTTTTGGGATTAACTCCAATAAAGTCAGGAGGGCAACCAAGGTTGTCTTGCAAAATCAGAATGAAAACACAGTGATACTCATACACAAAGGTTGTCAAAGAGGAGATAGAAATATACAAAGCAAAGCAAGAGGCTGGATTCTTCCCTTGTGTTCAAAGATAACATCTTCAAGAACTGAGAAGTGGTGCATAGTTCAGCAAGTGAAGATAAAGACATCAACAACAAACAATAAAGGTGAAACCCAAGATAAAGAAATCTCTCCTCTGGCCAGGTTCTGTCTTCCCCAGGCTACCTCTGGTGCAGCTAAAACACATCTTCCATGGAGTTCATGAAGACATTACAGTTGCCTTCCACACCATGAATCTACTGCTACAAATCCCAAAGGCTTTGGGTTATCTGATTTATTTTCACAAAATGTGCAGAAATGGAACTGGGTGTTTTTTACATTGTCCTACATTTTTCAGACTGTGACCTGAAAGCAGTCTGAACAAAATGTAAATTTTACAATAAATGAACTTTACAGATCAGCACCCCATGTTACATTAAAACTACCCACAGGGTGCCAGGATACACACCTCCACCTGACATTGAAATCATATCTGAGAGATACTCACAGGAAGTTTCCCTTGTGGCTTCCTTACAACCACCTCATGAATACTAAGAAAGTCAATAGCTAAATTAAGGAAGACTTATGATACTTTTTATACATGAATAAATTTAATGTTTCTAATCACAAAAACCTTAAATGCCACTGGAATATGAAGGCAAATATAGCAATGGATCTCCATTCAATCCATCTGAAATCATAGAAGCATTGACTCTACAAATCCTTCTGGCCTAAACTCAATTTTCTACTAATTCTGGAAATTATTGAGTGAATTCAACTGTTGCAGATTATATCCTATTCTCCCAAATATAATTTATCTCTAAAATTGTCCAAGTCAGTCTCCTGATATTAAACTACTATCTCTGTACTCATGCTCTATATAGCATATCATCCATACACTAGCTTGTATATCAAGCAAGCCAAAAGAAGGTGACTGAGATAATCCCTTGTTAGTGGTGTTACCATTTGTGTCTTCCTGAGACTGAACAGAAAATGAAAAAGAGCTAAAAGGAAAACAATCAATTACTTATGAAAATTTATAAACTAAAAACGAAGTTACCTCTTGCGTTACCTAGTGTTTGAGAGTCCAGATCATCATCAATAAACTCCTCACCCTGGATGATGTTCTGGGTGTCCTCACTGTGATTAACAGGGCTTGTCATCTCCTGCTCTTTTTCATTGTGCATCTGGGCGTAGACATTTCTGCCTGGCAGTTTCCTAAATCGGACAAGGAGAAAAAATTTTGTGATGGAGTTCTTTTGTGTCACACACACACTGGCATCAGAGTAGAGCTCCAGCAGGTCAAAGTCATTCCAGAATCAAAACCATTACCACTCCCCCCTTTCCTTAATTTTGTGATCATGACCTAAACTTATCAACTCCTTATTCTGGGTTACAGCTCTTTTTAACCACCTTATCACGATGTTCATACCAACATAATAATTAAACATCAATTTATCACCAAGACTGACAGACAATGAACAATGCTGAAAAAAATACTAAAGGCACAGAAAAACTGTTTTAAGAATTCAAGCAACAAAAAGGCTCAATAAGCATTCATTCCTGGTCCCAGGTGTCTTCACAAACATTAGGCTGGATTGCAATCATCATCACATCTCCCTGGTGAGGTGGGCTGATATTAAAGTGTGATAGCATCAAATGGCACTAGTAGTCATCAGGATGGCAGAGAAAAAAGCAGGAGAAGTCCAGGAGACAGAGAGTGGAAAGAGAGCAGAGAGTGAAGAACCGGGAGGCCAAGACCAAGCGTAAGGAGTAAGAAGGTAAACAGGCATCAATAATGGCACAAGACAGGGGAGGCTGGTGAAGTTAAGCAAGCAGCACTGAAGGAGATAGAGTGTAAAGCTTGGACTGGAACTAATGAATTAGACAAAACTCTCTATAGGAGACAACACTAAATTCACTCATTCTGACTGTAATCTAGAGAAACAAAAAGCATGTTATTAAATGACTCTAATGAACAACTAGCACCATGGCTGAGATCGGGAGGCTTATGACTTAGTACTGATAAAAAGTTCTTAACCAGATTAATTTAAATTAGATTTCGTAATATCAAAGGGAAAAATTAGGGACTTCTAACTTTGCAACACGATTTATGGTTTAAACATTTCTCAAGAGTCACACCCTTTGTGCTGCAGCTGTGCTCACCTGCAATCTGCCTGGGCACATAAGGACATCCTTTCCTAAGCACCAACCAGACACTTCAGATTTGGGAGCTGCAGGCTATAAACTCTGTTTCCTATAGTGCAAGAAGCAGCTTGACAGCTTGATCAGCATGACAGCAGATCATGGCTGTCAAAGTCTGTGCTTAAACACAGATTATTGCAATGGGCAGACAATGAGAAGAAAAGAGAAAACAGGGTTGAAGTGCTGAGGTTAAGCTGCGGTTTCTGTTGAGCTCCTTTAGACAGTGAGAAAACAGAAAAAGTGACACTAATTTTTAGGTTTCTCTCTAAAAACAACCATCAGCTGCTCTATATTCCGGCAGTTGAAAAGTTTGAAAGCTGCATAAATAAACAGATTGCTCTGTTTTCTCTAGGCTTTTGAAGATGACCTGTCTTTAGATGTAATTTCAAAAGAAGGTGTCTTTAGCAGATGGCACCATCTTAGTTTGAGATAAAAGTTACTGCAGCAAGCTATTCTAAACAGCACCTTCCATTGTGTCAAAGTAATTAAAATAAATGGAAATTGCTAAACAATGAAAGATGACTGAAGACAATCTCCTCTCTTTAATTTGAACAATCCAAAAGATGAATTTTATCCTATATACCTACACACACACAAAATTATGTATAGATATATAAATTAGACATTTTATCCCATTATTTATAAGCAGTACAAAGAAAGAAATCTGATTGTTCTTGGTCTTTTCTGTATCTCAGTGAAGATGGGGTAAATAAAGCACAGGACTAGCCAAAGGACAAAGCTGTAAAGATGGTCTGATGACACAATGTTCTGCTATTATGATAACTTCAACAGGTGAGACACAAACATACACATAAAGCCAAGTCCTGCATCATTCTCCTTCCATTACATGGATAAAAAAAGCCATGTTTAAAGAGGGAAGGACATTTCTCATTACCAAAACAAATACATTAGGTAATTAATTTTGATTTTTTTTTCTCCAGGGCCAGTAACTCCAGACTGTTTTTAATGTGTCTGGTAATGAAACTAGTCGTGCGGAAAACAATATTCTCTCAATCAGACCTGCATCAAACCTGTCAAATTGCTCACTTTCAGTCCACCAGCAAATGCCTAAGGGAGACAAATCCCAGAAGAATGTCTTTGTAACACATCTGCAGAATAAGCACATATGTTTCTGCAATAATTAGGGGACCTTCTCAAAACTATTTCTGACAGATTTTAGAAGCATCAATGGTATTATCCAAACAAGTTTGACATAATAAAAATGTTAAATGTCTCAAACCCATATGGCACATCAGACCTTTGCAGTTAAGTAAAGGGAGAAGAGCTGCTATTCTGACTACTGTCTGCCCAGGCTGAAGGACCTGTGTGAAACCAGGTCAAGAAGGTATGTCCTCTAGCGTAAATCCTAAGGCTTCAACTCGTGTCTCCTGTAAGACTTACTAGTCAGAGATAACCATGATCACAACACCTACTATTAAAAATATGAAAGTTTCTTCATTCTTCCTGAATGAAGGAACCTCTCAAGTTCACAAATAACCATTAAATGTATGGTTATCCCATTTCTTTGTGGGCTAAGAATAAAGGGAGAAAAGGTGTGAGATGTTATTTCTCACTCATCTAACCCTGCCCAGCCCTGCTAAGTACAGATCCATCATGGAAGCTACAAAGCTGAGGTACTCAGTACTTCCATACTTTCCTTTGCTCCTCAACCTGACAGAGGAAAGCACCTTAGACTGTAACACTGTGCACGGACTGGAGGAAGGAGAGTATTACAGGTCTTGAGAAGACACATACTGTAGGCATTTTATACACTACAGAGATCTCTACGTGTTTCATATTGGTTCATTTTTACAAGGAAGAGACTCAACCACACCGAATGAAATGACAGTCCAATCCTTTTCAAGAGGCACTTTTAACACATGTGCCAGATGTTCTGTTTACAAGGGACAACCACAAGAGATGAAACAGGATGTGGATACTGAATCCTTGCTAAGATGGCCCTGATAGTGGCAATTTTCCAGTTGCTCCTCGCTGCTCTAACAGATAGGAAGGAAGCTACTACCCCTAATTATACAGAGAAAAACTCTAGTGTACCCTGATGTGCTTTGTTCTTCTTCAAGATGCAATTGAGTCCAATGTAAGTGTTTGAAATAGGCAGAGCTGAAATGCTTGGGTGTACATAAAAGACAACTGTGAAAACATGACAAGGCACGAAATTCGACCCAAAAGATTTATATCAGAAGTATGGAAATTGAAAGCACATTTAGAAGAACAGACAAAAAGATTATGCAATACTTTCTTTTGGGGGTTTACTCTTCATCTGCAAAGTGCATGTGCTTTACATCCATCACTGGAGACAATTACCTCTGCTCAGCAGCACCCCATGGTTTACATTTTTAGTTCCTTTTGTTTTCCCTGTAGCATTTTTTTTCAATCATGAAGAAGAAGAAATATTCATGTCTGCTTTGAGAACCATAAAAATATGAGGCTAGAGACATAATTCTGCACAGTACTACTAAAGAACATCACAGCACATGGTTTTCACCATGCTTTTCAGGTCCTACACCTTTTAGAAGCTATTCCAGAAGGTATATTTTTCTTCCTGTATTCACAAATTCTAATCAGTTCATACCCAAAACTGTACTTAAAAATGTTCATCAGGAAGGAACAGCAGGAGGGGATGAGATATTGATTCCCACTCATTTAAACTCTAGTTTATTTGGTTTTGAATTCCTTCCTTGAGGAGCAAATATTCATTGGCCTTTATGCAACTTCATTTGTTTTCCAGAGGCTTGATTAAAATTCTGTTTAATATAAAAAATAGGAACATATTCACATGGCAAAGGATACAGAATAATGTAGCATTCTCTTGGAACTTAAAGAAAACTAACAACAATAATAATCCATTAAATAGAATACTTTATTGTGGTGCTGACTTTATCATGTTTGGATTTATGTTCAGATGACTGACTTCTTTGTGCTTTAAGACACTCCTGATATACTTGCCTCTTTCATTTCAGAAATCTTTTCAGCATGCTATTACTTTGATTTCTGAGGAAGTTTTTACGAAATATTATGGATCATTAAATTAGTGCCTGTTTTTTTTATCACTAAAAGGCACAGACTGGGACTAAGCTTGCTCTCATGGAACATAAAAGTAGTATAAGCAAGGTGGGGAAAAAAGATAGCTTTTCTTCAGAGACTGAAAATGAGATAGTAAGTCAATGAGGCAGAAAGATAACAGAGTTCTGCTCCAGATTGTGGAAATGACCCAGGAGGGGGTTCATTTACCAAAAGTGGCACTTGATATTAGCGGGGGGAAAAGGAATACACACAGAATGGTATAAATCTGGGCAAAGAGGATTCACCGTGATTTGTGAAAATGATGTATGCGGCTTTAAGTACACTGCAAGTAGTTTGCATACAAATTAAAAGACAAAGATTTTCATACTCTTTCAGAGAATTGAATTACAATTAACCAGGTAAAATACATAAGCAGAAAAGCCAAATATTTGCTCTGGTTTGGCTACTCTAATATCCTGCTGTTATACAGAAATGAAAAATAAGAAAAGATTATTTCAGATCTTCCACTAGTAACATGATGATTACATGGCAGCTTAGATGTGGCTAAAATATAATTTTCCTTTCCTCCACTTTGCCTTGTGCAGACAGTGCTATTTCCCTTCTCTATTCTGTTGCCCAGAACCCCACACCATAAAGCTTTTTCTGAGAGGAAGAAAAAATCTTTTCTGGAAAGCAACTTGAAACCCACAAAAAAATACAAACATTGTTTCAAAGGGAATGGAAAAAATGTGTTCTTACTGAACCAAATCTAGTAAAGATGGTATGATATATAAAAAATATATGCAGGTCCCAGATCTGCATTAAAAAATAGTCCTCATTTCTCAAAAAAATATTTTCCAGCTGCTTCATGCTTTTGTGGTCAAAAGAAGCAGCTGCAGTCCATTTTACCAGGACGTTTAAACAACTGAAGCATACTAGTGAGTATTACAACATATTGTTTGCTTGAAGCATCCGATCAATGCTTTCCATGCTCAGAAAGTAAGAGCAAGGAAAAGGTGTGTTGCTCATGGTTTGCCCACCATCCACGTTTGCTGGCTGCACAGCCTCCTGCTCCACAGTCATGGGCACACTTACCAGCCAGGTATGACCTCTTGCTCCTTGCTGCCATGCTCAAAATTCCCCCCCCCCCCCCAAACTATCTAAACCAATAGCTCAACTATACCAAATGGCTCATCTCATTTGCTGGAAACGATTCGAATTAGGTTTTAAAACCATCACAGCTATAATTTAAAATTTACTTTTCATTTATGGAGTAAAAATAACCCTAATCTGATGTCCTTATCTACTCAGATCACAAAGGAAACCCTTGTGTTTCTCAAGACTTTTTGGCTTTTGCTTTTTTTTTTGTTTTTCCCCTGAAGCAACTAACCAGGCTCAGGATTGCCAGGAGTCACTTCATGAGCTCTGGGGACTCCAGCACCAGTTTTTCAAGCACATGTGGCAAGAAGTGGTTGGATGCACAAAGGAGCCATCAGATAAAGAGGGCAGGTTTGGGGAGGTTCAGGAATGAGGAGATGAAACGATAAATGATTGCAATTTTACAGCATATAGGAACAGAGGGCAGCAGTTTTCCTAGTTAATGTTTAAGTATTTGGGATTGGGGCATATGAGAACAGATGTGACCTACAGTCACCTAATCAGTAGCTAGACAGCCATGACAGCTCTTGTTATCCAGCAGATCCTAAAATGTTAGATTTGATTAGAGGGAAATTATACAACTTACATCTTTCCTATTTAATGGGAATTCCTTGAGGAGCTATGAAATGGCATTGGTTTTTACTATGCATATCACTAATCAGTCAAAATCCCACTACTTCTGTGGGAATCTGCCTCTGTTTTTCCCCTGTCCCCCTACCTAATTAGATGAAATACTCTCTTCATTTTCTCCATATGAGGCATCTGACAAAGAATCTTATGCAGGATTGTTATTTTTAGATTACTGCTCTCCCCCAAACTAATTTTGTGAGATTTACTTCTTGCGAGAGACACCAATCTTAAGCACCAAATACTGCAGTTTTCAAAAAAATGAGAAATTAAACAGGAGCAGCAAGTGTCATCATTGCTTATAAAAGGTTAATAAAAAAAAGGTATTGGATTAGTCTCTGATGTCTTGTCAATACCATCTTTCATCTCCCAGTTCAGTCCGACAAAAATTAGTGTAAATTGAGACCCAAGTTCTTATGACATGAACTACAGAAATAATCTGGGCAGATGAGCATGCTTGGGGACAAGGAGCCTCAACACTCAGGAACCTTGGAGTGGTTTGGGCAGGTTTCTCCATTTTCTATCAAAACTGTAGGTCTACACAGAAGCCACTAGTTTGTCTTTAATTTTCATCACAAGTTTTGAACTCTCTCATTGCAAATAGATGAAATGTTCTCATGTATGAAGCTGTAACTTCACTGCCAATCCAGTCACCATCTTATTTGCAAGCCAAGTTTTCCTTCTTTGCATCTTTCCAGGTATCAACCTTATGTTAACAGTCCTTTGGGACAGCAAAGAGAGAGAAAGAGAGAGCAGTCCAAGGCATGTCCATGCATTCTCTTGCATACCACCTGCTCTGCCTGTGCTCTAATGCCAACTGCAAGTCCTGTAGACCCAATTAGTGTAGTGATAAAACTAGGATTAATAAAAATGTCTTTGATGTGAGGAAAAAAGGAGTTTTAACCTTTTGTGAAGGGAGTATCGGACTATTAACCTACATTGAATAAAGAAAAGCATCACGGAATGTCCTTCATCTCCACCCTAATTTTGGGGATCATACATCAGAATTATGGACAGTATTAACATTTCAAAACTTTATACATGTCTGTAATTTCTATGGGGAAATAAATAATATCTTTATTTGCCTGGGTAATCTGAGTTACCATAGGACACAGTAAGTGTTAGTCTTTTGAAACTGTCACCTAAAATTGAACATTTTTTGTTGCCTATGGCATTCTTTTAGCAAATTAATTTTTAAAACACAGGCATATAATATCAACAAGCTGCCTTTGTGCATTACAACTTTCAACTTTTATATCCATAAAGGACACTCAGTTTCATAGCCTCAGTCCCTGTGGACCAGTTTGTGAACTTCCATACTCACTGTACTGACTTTAAAGGGACTGTACTCCCAACTAAGTACTCCATGGGGATCCAGAAATTCACCATCCATCTTCATAAACACAGGAAAGACTTTTTAAAAGGGATTAAAGATTTGAGTGCTCAAGAAAAAAGCAATTTTTCAAACACAGCACTGATTGGGTACTCAGTATTCTTTGAAGATGATTGCAAATGAAGGATGTAACAAAAAAAAAATGTCATATTTGAAAAGCTTATCAGGAATATTAAAAAATAATTCTGTCAAACGTCTCTGAAACAGATAAGATACAGTCTAAAACTGAATACTACTGAGTGGTCATTCATCAATGCCAACAGACATTTTCAGGCTACTAACAAACATTTGAATATAATTCACAATTCTCCTCAATCACACTTAGATTACTCCCCCAAAAGGTAAATGCAATGATTTTTCACAAATTATATACAGAAGTGTAAGAGACATTAAAGCTCACAGTTTGCAAATTGTACTACAGTTTCCTTCTTAATAAAAGCTCTATTTATAAAGCAATGGTTCATTGGGGCATTTTAGAAAGAACTTAAGGAAGACTTTTTTTTTATTCCTTTATTGAATATTTTATACTTCTTCTACCATGCAGTAATTGTGTCTGTTATTTAATTGCTCTCATTTAAAAGCTAATAAAAGATATAAATCACATAGTTTTTGAAAGATATCACAAGGAAGTTTTATGATCCCAAACTACAAACAGCAAATCCTCCAAGTATTGAAATAATATAATTGCATCACATCAACCATTTTTACGCATTTCCTTGCTGCAGGCACCTAACATAGCAAAATGGATTTTTATTCCATTGTAGACAGTCTGATACAGTATTCTGTGCTTTGCACTTTTGAGCAATCACTCACTATGAACTCTAAGAAATTTAGGTGCTGCAGTGAGAAAGTTAAGAGATTCTTGAAGAAAAGGGGCTTTTCTCTATTGACATAAAAATTCTTTAGCTAAACAAACTCATACTTCAATGCTAGCTACACATACTGCTCTCACAAACTTAATGCTGCACCTAGTTCTAGAAACTTAAATTTATTCCAAATAAAAATCAATCTTTCAAAAATTCAGCAAATCAATGTCAATCCTCACTGAGTAAGGACAATAGGATTTGATGATGATGATGAAGGCTTGTTTCCAGTATGTTCAAACCCAAGAGCTTCTGAAGGCCCCAGAGATAAAGAAATACCAAGAGGTTAGCCAATGATAACATATCCCATGAACAAGAAAAATTATTTAAATTGCACAGCACCCTAGCAGCTCTCCTTAAAATCAATTGCAGACTAAAGATATATTGGACTAAGGCTGGCATGGCTCAATTTTGAGAATATGCCTCACATAAAGGCCACTTCCAAAAATATTTCTTCCCTCCACACACTCTAGAGTCAAATTAACACTAATCTCTTTCTGTCAGTCATTCTCCATGGCATTGCCTCAGCAATTAAAATTTAATGTGTGCAAAAAGAAACCCAAGAGCATTATGCGCTTCGATAAAACTACTTTTTTTAAGCAAATCAGCATTGCAGATGCTTTTCTTGTCCTGATAGCTTTAGTTTATTCATAACTGTTAGGAGTAATGAGGAGGGAATTAATCAGGAATAATATTTTAGTTCAGCTCTGATTCTTGATGATATCATTTAGACAAACTGAAGAAACTCTCCATAGTTCCCATATTGTTGATATTTATCTTGGAATGTAGCAAGTGAAACAAGCATCAGTGCAGTACCTTGAGGTCTGAAAAGTTCAGAAAAACACGGTTTTCAAAGTGATGTGCTTCTTGCAATTCTTCAAGAAATCTCCTTTTCAAATTACAATCTCTGCTTTGCTAGTCTGTGGGTAAATCTAATGCTTAAAATGTGTGTGTTGATTAAGGTTTACTTGCCTTTTGAACTTGTAGAGGATGAAAGCCCCGACTGCAACTAGACAGATAACAAAGAGAACCACAATAGCCCAGTAGCCACTGCCTCCTCCAATCCTCTGAGAGTCTGAAATACAAAATAAAAGAACAGTATAGCATGTCCTCTTTCACATCAGTCACATTGTTGAGCCTTTTTTTCTATTTAATTGTCAAGTCAAAAACATTTGTTGGTATTTGTGCAATGTCTTCTTTTCCCTCCATCTGTGGCTTCTTCAAAAAGACAAAAACACTGAATTAATTGGTGACTTGTGACTGAAGGACAGAGGGCCAATTAAAAAAAAAACAACCAACAACAAACCCCAAGACCCTGGAGATTTAATTATTCACATACTCAGTGGTTGTTTTTTTCCTGGGAATACAAAGTTTTCATAATAAATGATCACACACCCTAAGTACATGTGCCTCACAAAAATAGGGCTGTATTAATTTAGCAGATGGAGAAACTAAGGCTCTGAACAACAAATGAACTCATCAAGGTCATACATCAGTAAAGGCTGGAATGAACATGGGCTTCTTTCAATCCCAGCCTTTTGTGGTGGCTAACGAATGTCAACCCTTTAAATCAGATGAGGTACCACAGTGAGACTGTAGCACAGCTCTACAGATAAAAGAGTTTTGTCTTCTATAGAGAGCTGACAGATAAAATACCACTAGCATTTACACAAATTGATTGTGGTCAGCTAAAGCTGTTCTCCCACAACACACTGAAATACGAAAGAAGGATATATTATGGGAGATAATACACAAAAAATTACAAGACATTCCAATAAAAGATTCAAGTCAAAGCTGAACTTTCTGGTTAAAACATCATTTTAACGTCTCCCTGTTAAAAATACACACACTTATGCACATATACTCTCTTCAACCAGTTTCCATCAACACAGTGAATCCAGAAAGGCAGGAAATGCATGTATAAAAATCCCCTGTATCCACTTGTTTTAAAAAGAGTAAAAACATAATTTATCTCAGGACAGGATTAGCAATGTGGAGACCCTACAGCAATCCTCATATTAGTTGAGTTGAAGATCAGAGATACATGGCAGAGAAGCAAGCTTGTGTCTCTGACCCATGTAGTTATAGCAGTAGAGCTAATGGCTAAGGGTAAAGAGGTTCTGTTTTCTCAGCAGCCAGTGCAACCAAAACGCCTTTAGATCACCAGATGGGGTTTTTTGAAGCCTGGTTGCCTCTTTCTTCAGGGCGCTATTTTGTGCAATAGAGGTATTTACTTAATGTTGTGGTTACACAGAAAAAGCAAGAAGCTTGTGATACAAATCATGAACTATGACAAAATGGAAATACCTAAGAAATATTCATTTGGTTGTGATTCTTATTAACTATCAAATGAAAATGTGTACATATATATGTGTGTACACATACGTGTATATATATTAACATACATATATTTATTCATATGTAACAAGTACCAAGTTAGTATATACATGTGTTATATGTATACATATATACAAAGATTTTTTTCCTTAACTTATCAGAACTCAAACTGGCATCCAAAATTGGTCTGTTGGGAGCTTTGTTTACATATTTACCTGAACTGGAGTCAGCTAAAGTCACCAAGACCCAGTATCCTCCCCTCAGAAAGAAACTGATGTTGTGTGCATTCAGGGCCTGCTTTATAGCTGCTATTCTCTGAAAATACAACAGAGAGAATGTCAGACATCTCGTGCTCTGTTCCACTTTGAGACACCCAACACTCTAAAAATGAAAACCTCTGGCTCATTAAATGGTGAGAAACTCAGAAAGCATTTGTCAATGAGCTGAAATCTTAAAGAAATCCCATATTTAAAAATCATGCAAAACTCCCCAAGAAGTAAAAGCTGAAAATGTCAAAAGTTTATAGCCAATTCTTTCTTTCTGATTACCAAAGTCTTTACTTTTACCCAAGAGGTGACAGACAGCAAGTTATTTGCATGCACTATTGAGTTTATCCAGGTTATAACTCACACAATGAATAAACCATATTAAAAACTCTCTGTTCCTCTAACCTATCAGAAGAACACCTGTGATGTCACTTTGGATTTCTTTCTATGAAAAGTAACTGCTATTTAATAATGAACTGCATGTCATAATTTACCTTAACTCCTTACCTATAATGGGATGAATTCCATCTATATCTAATTTTTAAGAATACTCTGTAGCAATATAAACATCCATCCATGTGGAAAAAAAATTGGTATTCCTCCCATTTTCCTCCAGTGGATAGAGTATAGTAAAATATGGTCTCTCCTATTTTTATGGAGCAGAACCATTAAATACACCATCATATCCTAACCCCAGATGACAAATTGTCTGAATTACCCCTTCTACTTGCTTGTGTCTTCAACATGGGCAATTTTATAAAAGATCAAATCTAGTTTTATACTCTGTGCCTTATAATTTGGGGTATGACTTCCCAGAGGATGCCAAATTAGAAATATGCTTTATATCCATGAAACCTTCACGAGTAACTTCTTTTATGATATTATCAATTATGATGCTCATCTTTGACAAGCCTTTGCAGTATAATAGACAGAAATCCCTGCAGTGTCTCTTATATTATGGACAGAGACTGTACAAAAGTTCAAATATCTTCATTCTTATTGAGGAATTTTAACTTCTGAAGCTATTTCACTGACTTTATTACATTATTTTTGTATGGGAATGACTCAGCATAAGGGTGATGTGAGCATGGCTTCAGTTATTTTACAAGACAATTACACCAGATAGCTCCTGAGTTGCCCAAAGTCTGAAAAGACAATGGATACGAGAACTACACTGTTTAGCAGGCTTCAAACTGATGCTGGTACCATGAAATAGAGTTGCTTCATATCAATCCAGGTTCATTCATGTGTTCACAGTGTACAGTGCAAGAGGGACCACTACTTTAGGTTAATCTGACTTACAGCCAATAAACGAAATTACAGAGTTCCATAACTTTGGATACCTTATATTTTCCTGGCAGGTGCTTGAGGAACCCAACATATGCTTTGGTTTTTGCCTAAGTGATTAATACTTGTCCGTTATTCCTCTCCCCATGACTGAGCTCCCACGCAAGTCTATGTGAACTGCAGCTTCACAGGTCAAAACTTTGAATCTCATGTGAGTCCAGCCAAAGACTCTGGCTTATTTATTTCACTGTTAGACTGTTGGGTTTTTTTGGTATCCATGGGGGAGGGTTTTCTGCTTTGCAGTATTTGCTGAGCATGGTGCTGCCACCTCTTCAATTCTTTAACAAATACAGTGTTTGGAGCTCCTCTCTAGACTTTCTAAGTTAAGGTTCTTATACCAGCATTTGAATTTTCCATCTTCTTTTTTTTACACCCTTTCTGATGATAATATTTGTACATGGAAACACAACATCTCCTGCATTATAAGAATGCAAAAATAATGGCACCACTCAAACTCTTACCCACTGACTTATACATCTGGGGTTCTGACTTTCTGTTTCAGCCAAAGCAACTCTCTGGTAATTTTCATGCAGTAGTTTGTCTGGATAGAGTCCCAACTCTTCCTCAGAGCCCCTGCCTTTCAGATTATAGTTTAATTGCACTTTAATTGACTCTTTCCACTGGACTCATCCCACCTGACATTAAACATGTAATAGATGTGCATAAATTAAGCAACCAAGCCTTCTCTAGAGTCAATGATTAGAATGGAATACTTTTGAAACTGCTGTCTTCCTGAAAGCAGGTTAAATCAGTCAGCTCCATGCATAAATTTTAAACAAAAAGGGCTTCTGTCAGATTGGAACCAAATTTCAGAATTTTTCCAAAGGGCTCCTACTACTGACAGCTTACTTATCATCTTTGTTATTGATGGCTACTTTTAGCAATAATGACTCCTATTCTAGATAGCATCACATCCCAACACTCCATGTAAAACACTAGTAAAAACTCCAGTAAGAAGGTTTTCTCTGCCTGACCAAGAAATTATTGCCTTTAACAATCTTTCTGAAATAATGTAATATTTCTAAATCTAAAAGGTTTTCAGTCAAGAACCAATAGGTTCTCTTTAAGGGAAGACATTTCATAACTAAGTTAAGGATTTCAGGGACACCTCCTTCAAAAAACATTCTGCATTGGTGAGTCTTCTCAGTAGTATCACAACACACCCCAGCAGTGTGACAAAGCACATCCTTCCAGTGACACATAATAAAGATCATCAAGATTCTCTTCTGGTAACAGAAGAGAATGTAAGAAATCTTTTAAACAAGTGACAACAGAAGTATTTTCCTGTTGACTTAACCAGTTACTGCTTCTAAGTTTATTCACATAGGGTATATTTCAGGATATTTCTCAAGTCACAATAGATTCTGATACAACACATTTTATCAAAATTTGTGCCATTCAAGTCTAAATCAACAAAATTTATATGCACATATCAATAGTTAAAGTAGTGCCCATTAGCAATAATATAAAAATAGAAATGTAGGCAGCTGGCACTAGAAGACTGGCTCTACAGCACTGTACTGTATAAAACAATCTGTGTTGAAATGTGATATTAGTGCACATGACTTTTTTATGATTGGATAGCATAGGACTCTGTAATTGCTCCTGTCTCCCCTGTTCCTGCTTCAGCCCCAGCCATCATGGGTCTGGCCCCATTCATCCTAACAATGTCAGAAATGCACATCTATTCTCCAGATTATACAACTACTTTCCCCTTTCAGTGCTCCTCTACTTTCAGAAAAACTTTGTAAGATCTTACTGGAGGACAACTTACCACAAAATCATGCCCTGTTAAACTACTGTAATATCCCTACAGCCCCTTCGAACAGAAGCTTTTCCAAATCATTTGCAACATGTGATTGTTCTTCTTCATGCTTTAGGCCAACTCACTTGATGTTTCATATACAAACATGAAGAAAAACCTTGAGGCAGCATTGATTACAATTGATGATATTCTTTAAGCTGCCTTGAAGCACAGCACCAATATAGAAATTGGGATCTAAAGGCAAAACTAATATGCATAACACTTTGCACTGAAATAAAATGTTTGTACAACAGAAGAATCTATCACCATTAGTTTCCTTACATTATTAAAGACCCCCATTCCACATGCATTCAAAATAAAGATTTTTCTTTTAGAAGCTGCACTTTGCTTCTTCAAGAAATGGAGAGTTGCAAATAATTTTGAAGTGGTAATATTCCCCTGGCTGAAACCATTACTTCGTGAGTCACTCTCAACAAAAGAAACAATTTGTTAAAATTAACTATTTTCTGCAACATAATCAGGAACTCAGACTCCTCAGGTATTCTCACCGTGATTACAGGGAAGAATGGTAAGGGTTTGGGAATGCCAAAAAAGCAGAAAACTTTGTGCACTCTCACTGTAGTCTGTGCATCTTAAATACAGACACCTGTTCAAGTACTTGGACAACTTCAACATACTCCTTCGGACCTTTTGAAGTGTATCTCATCAACTCCAAACACAATCTACTGGGTTTGTATTAATATGAAGAGCTTCGTTTTGCCTACTTCTCCAGCTCTTTGGATCCTGTGACCTTGTCTTAAAAAGCTGTAAAATGCCCTTCAAAATTAACGATACCTTGCACTGATTCTTTGTAACTGGTAGGACTTGAAATCCAAGAAACAGACACAGAGCTGGGATCTGTTCCTTCTCTATCACAGTAAAGGACAAATATAATAGATTATAAGCACCACAGAGTCTTCTGGTTTTCAACTGGCATAAGGTCCTTTATTATGAAAGAAACATGGTTTGGAAATAAATAGGGAGAAAACAATGTCTGATTTTCATTCCAGTGTTCACTATATTTGTTTCTTGCCAATTGAAAAGGACATTTGTTCACAAATGCAGAAAATACTTGCTTGATGTTCTTCACATTATGGGTCAATTACTAAGGTTCTGGTTCAGTTTTGACCTGAAATCTAATTTGCTTCTGAAGACAGCGCAGAGATGGTTCATCCCTCTTTAGAAGTATCAGTGTTCTAAACACACCCTTTGCTTTACTGGCCTTTCACAGGATGACATGCATCGTCGTTGTTTCTGTTTAAAAAATCAGATCAATATTAAATATTCTTGAGAAATACACTATACCAGTAAGCACTAGATTCTGCTGGTCTTTACAGTGACAAACACAGCAGACATAGCTTCATGTGAGCTTCTACATGTATCTTGTCAGGTGGGAGTGAGATCTTTACATAGGTAGGGAACACCTCTCAATTTCATATAAAGACAATGAGAGTACAGACATTTATTGCAAAACAGGATTAAGACTGTCCCAAACAGACATGCATTGCCCTGTTTACCTTATCACTAGTTAAACTTCTCTTCTTTTTGGGTTGGTTTGCTGGTAGTAGCACATGCAAGTCAGCAGCTGTGGGCAGACCAGGTTTCACAACTGTCATGAGTGTTTCTTCAGGTATATTGGTTTCCTGTGAAGACAGCAAAGGCATATGGTAAATTACAGGACAGCACACTTCGTGTTTTATATAAAACACATAAGTAACTCCACATGTGGCTTTTAGATTTGGTGTTCAGATCCCTAATACTTGGAAGGGATTCCACTAGACGCTAAAGTATGAACAAAGTGAAGCATAAGTGTACTGAAATGAGAGCTGCTCTTTGAAGACTGGAAGAGCAAGCATTGTTTTCACATTAAAGTAATTCAGTGGTATCAAGAAAAGAAGCAAAATGAAGAGGTATGCAGGTTTTATCAAAACTCTGCAATGGCTGAGCATTTCTAGGGTAAGATAAAAGAAAAATCCTAAGTGATTTAGGATTCTTTGTGGGCCATTCAGATACAGCGTAGACTTAGAAGGGCATATTAATTACAGCTAACTCTAGCCTAGAAAGGTTACTTTTCCATCTGTGTTTTATGGGCAGAGAGAAGTCTTCGAATGTGAGACTAGGAGCACCTAGGTTCAGTTCCCGAAATGGTAACAAATACCATCATTTCCCCATTGGAAGTCAGATGCATCACTTTTCAAAATATTTTGTCCAAATTTGGTTTTAGTCCCAAGTTCCTCCACATGTTGTACAATACAGCCACACAATTCTAATGACAACACTCTGGGCACTAGCCATAGCCTTCCTCAGAGTAGACTCTGAAATTCCATTAAATTTGCCATATACTTTGGCAAATGTTTTAGTAATTCTTAAAATGCAAGGACTATTTTATAAGGGAGTAAAATATATTTTTGACTGACACTGGTTATGGAATGAGTTTAAGTTGATAAAAGTGAGAAATTAATTTGATGTTTGACATGAGCCTATAAAAAAAGGCAGGAAACTGTATAAAGTCAAAAATTTAGAACCTGACTCGCACTACTGCAAATCCAGGAAAAATAAAGTGATTTAAAATGCATATATTTTATAAACAATATGAATCTGTACCTCAATGCTACTGCCTTCACAAAAGCCAGTGTGTGCACCCTCAGTTGCTGGCAGGGTGCGTATGTGAAGAGTACAGCTCTCAAGTTCAAAGTTTTCATGAGGTGTTCTTTTCTTATCTCACAGTACTACTGCAGAGCTTTGTATTTGGTTTAACCTACAGGATTCAGCTATTCCCAATCCACACATCTTTTGTGAATATGATCTAAAAAATCAGCTGTACAAACTGCGTGCCTATATATTATATGTAATTTTCATAGTTACACAACTAGCATAATAAATTGTTCCTTCGCGCTTTGTTTTTACACAATGTCTTTTATGTTACAAAGCATCCTTTGCTTAGGTTCTAAATCTCTCACATTTAAGCTACTCTTCTTGTTTTGGAGTCAGCAGTATTTGCCGATATGTCTATTCCTAATCCCAGAGAGCAATATTTAGCATTAATTGCCAATTAGGCTGTGTTAGACCTAAACTGTCTACGTTACAATATCATTGCCTACAGCCTGCACGTAAAAGTGACACTAGGCTCAAACTTGCTTGAAATGTGGCTCATGAGGTTCACTTTATTATTTTGCTCTGCCTCCTTTTTTCTAAATGAGAAGGTATTAACTTAACCTTCAAGCTTTACGACTGGTGAGGGAACATTTTACGAGCAATCTGAAAGAGCACCTTTGCAAGAAGTCGTGTTACTACCCGCCCTATGTCTTCCCTCCACTCTGGTATGTCGGGGTTGTACATGTCCAGGTGTTTAGTAAACTTCAAAGGAAGAACGTGAAAATGATCTAGAAAAAAAAAAAAGAAACATTTTGTACAAGTAATAAACCAAGTTGCAAAAAGGGTTTTGTAGAATTAAAAGCTGAAAATCTATATTTAGCATTTTTTGCTGCGCAGCACTGCAGTATCTAGGACCCCCACTGCTCTATGTTGTCAGGCACTCAATTTTTCTCTGTATTTTCATCAACATAATCAAATTTATGCCTAAAGATTAAAAAGCAGTAAGAAAAAGAAATAAACAAAGGAGATTTACATACATGCTCTGGGGTCATCATGTTCCCAGTAATTTTCCCTTAGGTCAATAAGTCACACAGAAGTGAAGGGTTTCTTTTATTTGAAATGAGAACGTGCCAATGGGTTGTATTCTTACCAAATCATAAATATGTGGGATTTTACCCATTACATGTTCCTGTTTTCCATACAAAATTAATACCTCACATACTGCATAAACTAGATATGAAAATAAGAACAGAAATTATATTACAAATGCTAACCACTGCCCTCTTTGAAAAGATAAAACCAACATACATCCACAACATTTCTCTGGATATTGTCAAAAATATCTGAAATACTAGAAATGGGTTGATCCTCAGAAAACAGTCTCTTAAAACCTTCCCCTTCTCCCTATGTGCTCCTTGGATGAACACTTGGGGAACTTTATGCAAAGAAGAAACAGAGATAGCCTGGAATGGAGGAGTCAAGCCTACCTCCCCCAATACTTCCAACAGAATTATATTTTAGTGTGGCTTTCTTTTCCAAAAGTTTCTTTATTTCTGTCATGGCCAGTACTTTCATGCTCCTGATATCAGGACTGGTCAATAGTAAGAGCAAAAGGAGTGCTGGAAAGCCAAAGTCATTGATTAGTCACACTAAGAGGGTTATACTTCTAAGGATTACAAAAAAAGCTGATGCACTTATACATAAGTGGTGGCATAAATGTTAAATCCATTTATCTTAGAAAAGGAGAAGATTCATAAAAGCTCCATTTAGCATAAGTGTGGTTTTTAACATTATTTTAAATTAATAAGCATACTAAAAGCAAAAATAACAGAATCTTCTCCAGACAATAGAGATATATAATGTTGTGTATTGCATGATATAAGAAGGCTTCTAGCTCTGCATTCAGAAGAAGCTTTTATACTTATCACAATTCCCACACGTGACAGCACAAATACAAATGTAAATAATTTGCCAGGTCTACATTTTCGACA
This sequence comes from Chiroxiphia lanceolata, assembly GCF_009829145.1. Classification (NCBI taxonomy): domain Eukaryota; kingdom Metazoa; phylum Chordata; class Aves; order Passeriformes; family Pipridae; genus Chiroxiphia; species Chiroxiphia lanceolata. The sequence continues at coordinate 11,980,023 of NC_045640.1, forward strand.
GTATATTATGTCTTGTCACCATGTTATAAGACAAAAAAAACCACCAGGACACAGTGTGGAACAAGAGCTGAAGGGTTATTCAATACTTACAGCAGAGCTATGCTTGATCCAAACTCATAGATAAACATCAAAGGTACAGTGACATATTGTGATAAAAGGCAAATATTTGACATTGTTTTCAACGCTGAGAGCACATACTCAACTAAATTTTCACTTTTTTCAGAGGCATTTAAACCAATTTATTTAGAAATTCTGGGAAAGTTTCTTGTTTTAGGCCAAAATACTACTTAAACACTGTTGCCACATATAACATTTGAGAACCACAGTACCATTTAAAATAAGAAGAGGAAACAAAATGTTTCAGATTAAACCCTTCCACACAATCCCACTGTTCACTTCATGGAGTTACCTTGTGGCAGTTCATCCCTATAATTTTAAGAGTTAAATGTGACATTAGATGTAATTTTACAACAGGTTCAGGTGTACCAGGACTGGCTTAAGAGGTACAATAACAAGTACATATGAAACAAAAAAAATGAAAAAGACTAATGTCTCACCAAAAACATGGACAACTTTGGAGTCCTGAAGCATGGAGCTCCCACAGGAAACTTGCACTGTAACTCGGACATCACCTGTCTCAGCAAACTTGGTCACCAGAAAACTCTCCAATGTAAGCAGTGGCTTTAAAAAACAAAGAAAAGTTGAAAACATAATTTGAGCAAGAGCCACAAGAACAGTGTCTGAAGAGGCTGTAACGAAAAATATCAGCAAAAAGTTTTCACATCAATTTTCAATTAATCAATATTTTATCAAATTGTTCAACAAAAATTTTCAATACAGGATGTTTCTTTCCCTAAATGGATCTTTTATAAACAGAAAAGCAGCCAGATGGGGCAAATATTTCTTCTAGAATAATCGGTAGAGTATTAGGGTTTCAGTCAGATCCACCAAAATAAAAGGATTTTGAGGCAGATTCAACAAACTCCACAAGATTATATGAAGCAAGTCAGTTGCCTCCAAAAAATGTGGGGTACATCAGGGTCAAAAGGATTAACACTGACAATTTAGAGCACCTGTCCACAGTAACCTCCAAGGCAGAGCTGAGATACTCTGCTCCCTGACCACATCCATATGAATTACAAAACCTTTCTCAAGACTACGTGGACCTGCAGTACCTGTTCTAGCAATGGCAAAGTCAATAACAATGAACAGATACAGGCTGGTTTTATGGTAGACAGCACATTTACAAGAAGAAAGTTCACTGCACCTACTTGAAGTGTTCCTCTGCCTCATAAAGAAAATATTTTGCTTATCTGTTATTGAAAGAATTACCTTAAAAGAAATTAACCTAGCTAGACAATAAATACTGCCAATAGAAATACTGGGATATTTATTGCTCTAGGACACGTTTATCTAGACCTTGATCCCCAAATGAATATCACTAGATTGTTTGAGTGCTCTCAATGTTTTGATATCCTTTAGGATATCCCATTTTTTTTAATATGCCAGTTTATTTTAGACTCACAGAAAATATTTACCTATACAATGAATATATATATATTTCTGTACAGCTCTTTAATTTACAGTACTCACATTATCAATTTAGAAGCGTATAAATCCAAGTTTCATCAAGCACCAATGTCATGATCCCAAATCCATCCCCCTTTACAAGTTGTTTTTTTTCACAAGTAATCAAATACAATAAATTGTTGTGTGTCCCACCCGAGAAAACAGTTTAGAAATTGAAAGAAAGTAACAACCTTTACTGGAAAGAGATTGAAAATAATCTCAGTCAAAACCATTTGTGTACCTGAAGATTGTTTCCTATCCACCAGTAGAAAACTGTCAAATTAGGGTTCTTAGGCAGTATGATGGCTGTCAGGTTCACCTCCTGGTTTCTTCCAATGACTGGAACCACTTCTAAGTTTAAAGCCTGGAGTGGAGCTGAACAAAGTTCCCAAAATATCATTGAACAAGAATCCATCAGTTTTATTAATGCCTGTTTCCCCAAAAGCCTCTCACCTGCACATCATCAGGTCCTGAATTTTTTTTTTCCCTCCCTCCTGCTTTTACATCCATGTGAAAAGATATGAATATAATTGGAAGGACCTCATTTCAACAAAAAAATATCCCCCAAATCACCTCAAAATCTCAGAAACAAAATCTTAAGCAATGAGACGGATCAACCAAATGCACTTCTCTGATGCACGTTTTTTTTGTGCATTTCCAATCCTAGAACACATAAGCAAATACTCAGTTAAAAAGTGGAAAAGGCAATCTCAGCTTGGGTTTTTTTTTTTTTTTTAGTAACAAAAGATCAAATGAATAGAAATCTAACAAATCTCAAATTGCTAAGGGAAAAGCAGAAAACTAAAAAAGAATGCTGCTGACTATTCATTTTCATTATAAAAAATCAGCTGTTAGGCTCACACCACACAGAAACTCTCATTAATGCATGCTTTAAAATAGATGTGTATATCAGGGGAGCATTTATTTGCAAATCAAAATAGGATAACCTCTGTACTCCAAAATGTGCCTTAGAGTAAGTTTATTCCTTTCTGAACTTTTGCCTATGAAGGCTGTAAGCACTATTATTTGTATAAAAGAAACACATCATTACAGTGGTTTTATCTGCTTCTAAGTGTTGTGCTTATTAGTGTTGTGCTGCTTCACAGTACAGTAACTGTATTAAAAAAACCCTTTCCCTCAGAGGTTTTTGAGTATAACTTTTTCAGAATGCATTAAGGTAAAAGCTCTATAACAGTATAATGTTATAACTAGAATTTTTTAACTCCACCTGCACCATCTACCCAGGATACTAAAACGCTATATGGCCCAACATCCATTCATTACACAGAATGAATATTAACCCATCCATTTTTGTTCCATTCTACGTATTTTTTAACTCATTCAAAGATTTTTCATCTCAGTGCAAACTTACAGGTAGTTAACACTGGTCTAAAGTATCTCTCTTGCTCTGTGTCAGGAGCTGAATCACTGCTAATTCACTTTGATTAAATTGATTGAAATTCTCTGAAAACAAGTTTTCTGACCTCCTTTTCCACCTCACTTCACACAGTCTGTGTGCTGCTTCATCACAATGTAAGACTCTACTTTCACTCTGCATTTTCTACAATGACTCTTAAATCACCTACATGAATTCAAGCCACGTTGGGTGCTTAAACAAATGATTTCTTCACTAGCTTCCAGAGGAGTTAAAATGTTTCTCCCTGTTGCTGGTATCTTGAAGAAAATTCAGAAATTTTAGGAATTTCATTAAATTTGTTCCTCATAGAAATAGAATTTCCTTCTGATGAGGTAAAATAAAGAAGTCTGGAGGGATCTGTGAAACTGTTTTGATTTTGCCATAAATTTGCATTTTCCCAGAGGAAACTGATCATTTTGAGATATGTTTTTGCTCCTGAAGAAGGTCGCTTTCTTTTCCAAAATTTTTAAGAGCAAGTTGTTTGGTACTTGAGTGATGACTGCTATTTCAGTCTTACTGCTCCTTTATATTAAAGAGTTGAGAATAATTATTGCAAGTCCTCCTGCTTGTGTCTGTCACACAAGTCCATAATGCATGGGAACAAGCCTCATAGCACCCTTAAATGTGTAATATGAGGAATTAATTGACTTAAATTATTTTTGATTATTTAACAAAGTTATAATTTCCATATAGTTTCCATACATTTTTCCAAGTTCCCTTATTATTCACTTACTATAAAGATCACAGCTTCATAAAAACCAAAATGTGTGCAGTGTATGTAGCAATGTATGTAGCTCTTCTTCAGATCTTTTTATTATGAGTTGCCTACTCACATTCATGCTATCGGACTTAATTTCTCTTACAGTTCATTAGAAAGTTGTAGATTGTGTGATCTGGATCAGAAAGCATGATTTGGATGAAAAGCCAAAATTTATATAATTGTCCTGCATCCCATAGCAACAGAACTCTGAAGTGAAAAATATTCCCTTTAACATTTGCCTCTGAAAAAATTCCCTGGGAATAATACATCAGCCAGAGATAGAGTGAAAGCAGGACTCTGTGGACATTTCTGCTTTCATGGTATTCCACAGTGAAAATGTTCCTTAATGGCTATTAGTGCTTCACTAGAACATAGAAATTGCAGTTTAATTTTTTAGGTAAATTAGAAGATTCAAGTAAATTTGTTGGCACTAAGAGAGCAAATCACATAGAAAGCATTTATTCAAGAAGGCTGGGTAACACACTTCCATGAGCCTTCTAGTCCCTGTGCAGCACCCATGGACAAGCTCAGGATGAGATGACATCTGCCTCAGTGCTCTGCTGCCTCTGTACTTCAGCACCAAAACTCCTTTAACGGACCAGTCATTTACTTGTAGAAAGTAACTCTGGCTTCTGCAATTTGAAAATCCACTGCATAAAACAAAATTGACATCTTTTATTTTTACTGTTTATACTAATACAGGTCACACTAAAAGCACATTTTGAGAAAGTGTTTGTTCCGCTTTCCATCAGGGCTTGCTACTACTCATCATTCTCTGAAGGGTTAGAAGTTATTCTCAGAGAGAAGGATGTCACACCGAGTTTTTTTCCTCTTCATTGCCTGTACAGACTGTTTCTCTGGCTAATCTACTTCTCAGCAGCTAGAAGCTTCTAAACAGTAACAGTGAAGCCCTAAGTAATTTACCTCAGCTCTCTGGGGTTGTCAAATGATTTAAAAAATAAACACAACAAAGAAACAGATAATGAAACTGAAGTTGAGAATTTGACTGTGATCCTTTCTGTTTGATTTTATTAGAAGATTGGTCATTAGTATGAATGGGCCCCACCTGTCAATCAAAGCACAACTGGAAACTCTGGACTCAAGGACACTGACCAGCAAAATACATAAATATCAAGCTGACATAAAGCACTTGGATCTGTGCACATCCGTGTATATGGCTCCAGTGATTTCCATTGCTTTGGGATTAGGATGGAAGACACACCACTCAAAACAGAGGGGAAACAGACACCTGGAGAATGCAAGATGAGTATCTTTTCCTTTGATGTTACTCGCTTCTGAATTTTTGACACATCTGAAAACAGGTGAAGCAATAGCTGCCTTGAATCTCAAAGAAAGAGGAATATTCAGTTCCAGTTTTGAGTTTCCCTCTTCATTTCAGTTATGAGATGACTGAGGTACATTAAACTTGCAATGGTGCATGACATTCCCTGTGCCATGATATTCTTTATTTTATATCTGTTTGATTGGGTATTTTAGGTCTTAATTAAGGAGAGGGAGAGAAGTCTAAGCCAAGTGATACTTCCTGCCAACACAAAGTTATATCCAAGTATTATTTAAAATTCTATGAGAATTAACTAACTAAAATCTAGATTTAGAAACACTGAGATTTTTAGTATTTTTCAAAATCATACAAAAGCTCATATTCTCAACACTCCTGTTCACTTGCTTTACATTACACCTAGAAGCTTTAAAAAGATATAGTGTTAAATTTTGGCTGCTAAGGCTGTGAACAGGGTCTTGAATCAGGAAGATGGATAAAACCTGAGATTTGAACTGAGGCATACTTGTTATTTAAAAGATTAAACCATCCTTCTGCCAAATTGGACTAAAACTAATTCTGAGCTCCTATTACATTAGGTTTACAAGCCTCTGAATTCAAAACATACAACACTGCAAGGCTGCATGAGGGTGTTGAAAAATATGCCTTTTCCTAATTGCGACTAGTAATTTTCTTTACTACTTCATAGCTGTCATGAGGTTTTTACAAAGTGGTAGAAGTAAGAAAAGCAAAGAGATGATTTACAGTTGACTTGGATGAACACCACAGCCTCATCATGCCCAGCCACATTCTCAGCCTTCACTGACACACGGTAAATCCCAGGATTCTCATAGCGGTGACGGATGGGTTCTCCAGTCATCGTAAGGTTCACATATATCGCCTTAAAGCCATCTCCAAGATCTACCTGGTATTTGGTACTCAATATATCACCCTAAAAGGAAAATATATCAAAAACATTTTAAATGGCCAGAACCAAAACAGACAGGACACATGTTTATAACCCTTTACTGAATCACAGCAGCATTTTCAGCCCCTGCCAGACATTTTGACTCAATTGCAATAGCTGCAGTAAAACCACTACAACCCATGGCAATGATGTTAGTGCAACAGATGCTCTGTGCATTAATAGAGATAATACAAAATTTCCACAGTAAGGTGCTACCTTAAAATTAGACACCTCAGACCACTAATCAAGTTGTATGGCACAGAAACCATCATTCTTGTCTTAATGCAGGTGGACATTAACTAACATAATGGTGCAATGCTCATATCATTGCAAGCCACTGAAGATTGTTATTTTAGCAAATTACTGCTCATTCAGTGAACTTTTAGCCTTTCCAATTATAAAGCAAAATTAATTGGCTTAGGCATTCTTCACAGCACCTTCTAAGCACAGCCTCTTAGTGTCAATTACATGGCCTTTAAGACCCAAGCTGGGATCTTCACACAGAGGTGTACAGCATTATACTGAGCCACCAAGCATGTCTAGAACTACCATGCTCTAGTGCAAAATTAGTGCATGTTTAATGAAGCAGATTACCAAGCTGGGTTTGGGAAAGGGTTTAAAAGTCCAGCCAAATAATTCTGTCATATCAAACATCTCATTGAATCCATAATTCCTCGCACTTCTGCCACGTGCTCCTTTAAATGACACCATCTTCCTAAACTCAGGCCTAAAGGACTGCAAAGCTGATAATCCTGTCAGAGGACAAACATGACTATTACTCATGTTGTCATGGTATGGCTGCTCAGGAGAGAAATCAGGCCTGTGCTACATGGGCTAGAGATTTGGATGCAGTGAAAGGAAAATTCATTTTAGCTGTTAGCAGCAATACTTTCTCAATACTACTGGCAGAACTGCCTTGGTGAGCTGCCCTGCTTCCTTGATCTCCAGCAGTACTTATGTTCCTGCTTGCTTGCCATGACAGCCATGCAATTAAGACAGGCTACAGGGCCAGGCTTCATAGAAAAGCCTCTGTGTTGTGAAAACACAGTATTGACTTAAAAAATTTCACTGCCTCTGGGAAAGGAATGTATACACCCATGTGCTGGTCAAGTGACAGGAAAGGCCATCAGAGCAGAGAAGGATCGACATCAATAGAAGTATTCAAAAATCACTCCACTTCTCCAAAAGCCACTCTGAAATAGGTTTATTCCAAAATTTAATCTCAAAAGGAAGTATTAATGTAATTTTTTTCAAACCCAATCAGCCACTGGAATAATCTCTCCAGGAAACTGGTGGATTCCCCACAGTTGGACACTTCAGATTCAGCAGCACAGGTGCTGACCATCTTGTCTAGGCTGTGCTTTTGCCAAGACAGGTTGGACCAGATGATCATCGACGTCCCTTCCAACCTGGCAATCTATAATTCTATGATTCTTTGAAAATCAAAGGAGGTACCAAGCCTAGAATTTATGTTCCCTGGCATTACAGAAGGAAGGGAAACATACTATTATTTCCTCCTTTTGTTATTTGGCAGTGTGGTTGTTTTATCAGATGAAAGAACGTTGCTTACAACGTAAAAGAACACCCATAATAAGGAACCTGTAGGATTATCAAATACCTAAGCACCATATTTCAAGACACAAAAAGAACCTTAAAAGCCTCTTCACTGTGAATAGTTTTTTCTTTCTTTTGACAACAGAATAGTAGAATTTAGCAAAAGAGATAATATATTATTACAGTTTAAAGCAGAAGAGATATGTTCTTGCCAGCAGTGTAAGTGGAATCTCTTTAGATGACATTAGCTTGCAAAGACTTCTTGTTCTCGCTTTCTTATGCTAACAAGTACACATGCGTGTTTTTTCCAGATGAGATAGAAACCAGTGTTAAAAGCCAATACATGCAAGCTTCTCTTACTATATTATTCTAAATAGTTTCCCTAGTGTAAGGATGAGAGTGCTGTATTCAAAACAACAAGATATTTCTATTTTCCAGACCAATAAACAAAGAGAGCAGTGGACAGAAAACAAAAGAGTCACATAAATCAGCTAAATTTATAAGAAGTTGGGGCTTCCACTTCCATAAAAAATAGGAGATGGTCATGATATTATTTATTCATATATTCAGCCAACAGACTATGGAAAAAAAATTATCATCATCATCATTATTGCTATTATTTCTAAGGACACTTGAAAACTGCCCAAGCGTAACAGAAGCGTGTTTTCTTTACTCTCTGATGTCTGGCATTTCTGCATTCCCAGAAACTAGTAAATTAATTTTGTTCATTGGAGAAAGTAGTATGTTTGGGTTTATTGTAGTAGAGCTGTTTCTTAAACTCACTAATTGTTATGAATTCTCATTGGATTTTGTCATATAGATTAAATCCTAAGAAACGCTCAGGACATTTGAGTTTAAATATTATTCTTAGCCATAGAGGGCACCAAACTGCTACAGTTCTTCTAAATCTGCCTTCCTCTTTGATGAACAGAGCACAGACTTCACCAGGAAACACAGCACTAGATTGTCTTCAAGATTCCTCACTTCTGAAGATTTGTGAATAACTTTAAATGGTTTTCATATTGCCACAGAGATCCATGAAAGCTTCAGTAGGAAAAAAGTCAAACTGCCAATCAAAATCATTAGAATCCAAATTGCAACCAAATGCTCTGGGCTTACAATAAACATTTCCAAACAAATTCTAGAAAGAGGAGGCAGCAGAACTTGCCACACAAACTGTTGGGGTACTGCACACATTGGGATGCAGAGCCTGAGAAGCATTAAGCAGCCCAGTGTTCTGCACGTAACTTACAGAAATAAATCCCAAATGCTCAATTTATATTGCACAGGTTTGCCAAAATGTGTGAATTTTCTTCAAATTCTTGCAAATCAGTGGGGTTAGCCAGGATGTACAAATACTCTGGTAACCTGAGCACAGCAGTTATAGCCTAATGCTAAAAAACAAGCATGAGGAAACATACCCATGGTAAACAATTCATCCAGCAGTTACTCACTGCTGTTGGTCAGGGCCTTAGGGCATTGTCTCTCTCAATAAAAAGAAAATCCCCCATATCTTTGGCAACACAACTAATATATAATAAATATTCTTATGCTGTGCTATTTGCTGATTTCTGTAAAGCTTTGCCTCATTCCTTTCTGAAAGGCAGATTCTCAAAAACACTTAAACCCGAATATTAAATGTTTTCTGCATTTCTGTTCTTCTCTGATACAACAGCTGAGATTTTCAGTCCAAGGAGACTTTGGTAATCCAGTTGCTTTGATTTTCCAAGAAGCTATTGCCTTTGCTGCTGAGGACACAAATCCTGTTCTGTGGGTAGAACTTGGAGATTCACTGAGTTTACTGTCATCTGATTCACTTGAAAACAGAAGTTCCAATATTTCCAAATCCATTAATCCTTGTCTCAAGCACAAATTAATCTTCATTCAGCAGCAAAGCAGGTAGGAGTGAAATTAACCCTAAAAGCAGCAATTAAACTTTCATGAAGCCAATGTTTATTACTACCTGCTCTTGTCTGACAACGAAGGTGATGTCTTCCCCGGGCCTAACGGCCAGGCTTTCTTCTCTGATGCTGATCTGAAGTCCCTTGGGAGCAATCAATGGACACATATGCTGTGCTACATTCTGCTGCAGGTCTACGCCACCTTCACACACATTAGAGACAACTTTCCTGTACCTGCAAAAACAGTAAGCAGTGAACATGGTGAACTGGAGGTAAGCAAAAGAATGCCATCAGAGACACCAAATGCAAGTGTGATTGTAGCTAATGCATTTTCCTTGGGTGCACAAACAGACAAGATTGCAGATGATCAAAACCAAGTACTTGGATTGGGGACATTGCCTTTACTAAGGAAAACCCATTGAAGAAGGGTGGTGTGGAGCAAGATGAGGATTTCACTTGAATGCATTAGAAGAGTCTGTCTTTTCAAACTTAGAAATGTGCCTGAGTACCTCCAGGAGATAGACAGTCTTCTGTCCTCCTCGCCATCCCCTTTCCTAGCACTCAACAGTCTTCATTGCTCTAGAGGTTTTGGTTCAAACCTCAAAGATCAGGAAGAAATTAGACCAAGCAGCTTCTGCATTAACCCAGAACTAATTGCTTAACTGCTGCACTAGAATCAATTAATTTCTCAAAAGACTTGTAATATTGTGTAACATAACAGTATAAAAGATTGAAAGAAGTAACACTTTTAAAGAGCTAATAACGAAATACTTGGGCGCGTACAGTAATTATTCACAGATCAGTTTCACACAGGTATGCGATTTTTAAACGTCCTTTAAAATCAGTCATATGCCACTCTTTTGAATTCCCACTCTGTATATCACAGCTGTCAGCCGCAACCCAAAAGGCATCATTTTCCTCGGTAAGGCAAATATACACAGAGACTGTGATTCTATTGCCAGATTGGACATTTCATCATTTGGTTCTCATCTCTACAACTGACTGAGATGGTGTTATGATAAGCCAGAATAGATGCCAGCTGCAAGTTATTCTCAGCACAGACGTCAGACTACATTGTAGTGTATATCCTATGTGGTATTGTTTACAGTTACTAACGCTTTCCTTTGATTCTGAGTGTCCCATATGGTCAGGAAAAAAAATTATTCTTCGCAGAACTTACTCTTATAAAAATGAGAGACTGGGAAATTTTGTGAGATGTTACCAGGTCCTCAGAGTAATTTATGAGATCCAAACTGAAAATTGCTCTAGACCTAAGCAATGAGCTAAAAGAAAAGGCTTTGAATGGACATTAAAAAATTAAAATGCTGCAAACAAGACAGCTCCCCCTCTTCTTGAACAGATTAGTTTTTCAACCACTGGGAACATGCAAGGGAACAATTATCTTCCCTTAATTTGTAGGAAGCTTGTGCACATGCACTAAGTCAGTCACAGCTTTTGCATTTCCCAGGTTTTACAGTTTGCCTTATTTACATTACATAGAATCACAGACTGGTTTGGGTTGGAAGGGACCTTCAAGATCTTCTAGTTCCAACACCCAAGGAACATATTCCACTAAACCAAGTTGCTCAAAGTCCCACCCAACCAGGACTTCCACACTTCCAGGGAACAACTGCACAAGTTTTTCAGTGTCTCACCACCCTCTCAGTAAAGAATTTCCTCCTAATATCTAATCTCAACCTATCCTGCTTCATCTGTAGGCCATTCCCACTTGACCTATCACTACATGCCCTTGTAAAAAGTCCCTCTCTAGCCCTCTTATAGGCTCCCCTTAGGTATTGAAATGTGAATTTCTTTCAAACCACTTTTGAGGCCTCTGGTTGGAATATTCTCCCCCTCTTTGGAAGCCTCATCAAGCTAGTTGAATACAAAACCAGCTTACCCAGTGCTGCTGGTGTATGCCTGCCCCAGCACACAGTCTTCAGGCGGTGCTTCTGGGTTAAACCAAAAGTCAGCAAAGCATTTGTTAGACTCCGACTTCAGAAGTGCAGAGCGCTCAAACCCATAATCACTGAAAAACATCAACACCAAGTGTGTTACTATCCCCACTTCACTCAGCAGTCTAATTTGGGGTGGATGAGACTACATTTTTAAGAGTAAATAATTTTTTTTAGTGTTATTCTACCAGATGAACATACAAGTTGGTGAAGCCAGTTCTGTTTTAAGTCTAATTTCAGTGGGAGTTGTGTACACTTTGGGGAAAAACTGGTTGTAATTACTTTGTCAGTTCTGCAAAATTAACTCCCATGGTACCTTAGATCTTTTAAAGGTTTCCTTTGCCACTCAGACCAAACATTTCCTTGCTTTTTTCTTTTTTCATTTGCAAATAGAAAGGGTTTGTTTGCCTTTTAAATGAATCCAATTGTCATTTTTCAAGCCTTGATCAATAGAGAAAAACATCAGGATTTGTTCAGGCAGGTGAAACACATACTTAAACATGGTAATATTTTTAACAAATGCAAAAGAAACCTGCTATTCAAATAACAGTTTACCTATTTATTTATATATGGCTATGTGGGGAGAGGGGAAGAAGGAGTAAAATAAACCCATCTCAAACTGTTTACTAGCAATGAATCAAAAGGTCCACAGATAGACTCACCATAAGAAATCAGAGTTCACACATTCACAAACTTTGGATGTGAGAGCTGATGTGAAACTTCTCCCTTTAATGCACCATGATGAAATCTTCCTCTTTCGAAAGCTTCTCTGCTGGCCCATGATGCAACGATCACCCTGGATATCAAAGCACTGGACTTATTGCACCATAACCTACACCACACACACATGACCTTATGTTGTCCTGAGAAAGGCTGATCTTGCTGCCAAGAACTTGCATCAATATTCAAATATTCTCTCATATTCAAATATATAGGTATAGATAGCTCTCATATTCACTGCTGTCTGCTAACGGGTCATTACAAAGTTGTAACATGGGCTGTATTTCCAGGGCAAAAATCTGAAGATGTACATGAAAATTCAAGTGCAATCTAATCCATGTTTCATGTGTACACAATCTAGGCACAAAGCTCCAACTGGCCATTTAAATATTCAGTGTGGCTGCACATAGCTGAAGTTCTCTCTAAATCACCATATTTCACGTTGGCAGCCAACCCGATGTACCAAGCATGTGGACACAGGTAGAATGAAGGCTATCTTTACACACTCCACTGGTAATTGGGCATCTGCAAGTACTCTGTCAAAGTCATTTTAGTAGTTTCTAATTTCTGAAAGACATTTCGATGCCAATATCCCAAAATACTGTTACTCTTTAGGCTCAGATCTGCATAATATTCTCAGTAAACACACAGCAGTCCCAAACAAGAAGTGTAAAATTAGGCATGAGAACTGGCAAATGGGAGCAGTAGAGCTGGAGTAACACAAAGTAGTATGCAAAAAATAAACCAACCCTGCAGAGAGCAAAAGAACAAATGTACTGGAAGAAGCAAAACATAATAATCCGAATGATTATGAATAAATATGACATATTCCATTTAATTAAAAAATACCCTCAGATTTGCCTCTTCAATCAATACATTGCAGAGACAATTTAACTTCCCAAAATTGGATTTGGCCAGAGCACCAGGATTAGCACAGCCTTAATGCATTACTGCAGAAATGGCATTGCCCAAAACAACTGGACCCTGTTACGTGATTGGTCCACTGAGATCCTAAATTACTTCTGGAATGGACTGTACTTATGGCAATTTATATATGAGTACAGTATGTGGTCAGGAAGTTGGCAGAACACATAACTGCATGTTGAAATTGCTTGAATCAATATTACACACTTCAGTTTATGGTATATGCTTGCTAATCCAGCAGGACCACCTATTATTATGGCAACCCAGCAGATATACTTCCACCTTTCCTAGGACACAGATTACAAAACCAAAATGAACACAAGATCCTCTCCCATTTTAAACTATTGAGAAATCAGCAAATATCAACATAAGGAGACTAAGCATCCAAATTGAATTTGGAAACGTTTCCCTAGCACACAGTTCTATATGAATCTGAAAGCTACGGAAAAGTTTTGTCAGTTAACATAAGACCACGAATACCTGCAGATTTGTGAGCTCCCAAGACTCATAGTCATCATCAGTGCACTCCCTGGGGAAGGATGGTCTGAAGTCCACCTTCACCAGTTCCCAGTCCGAACGGTAGCTAATATGTCCAAAGACTCTGAACAAAAAGATCAAAAGTAAACTCTTACTGCAAAAAAATACCATAGATCTGAGATTCAAAATTTCAGTTCTATCTTTTCTTTTCCACCGTCATAGTTCTGTGCTTAAAGGTCCCAGTTTAATTTTTCTTTGGCTTTTACTCCTCTTTATGTATAATGAATCTAGTTAGGAAACATTTGTCAATTGTATATGAAACTTTTCAATGAAAAAAAATATATATCATGTATTAGAGATTTTTTCTCTAGCCCAGAAATTTAATTGGAAATAAGCTTTTCTAATTTGGAACCCAATACTTTTGTCTATTATCTTGCTACATGAAACACACAGCTCTCAGATTTCAACAGGAAGCAGAACTAGGATCACTAGATTGAATTTCCAGCTCTGTCACTCATTCCTTGAGATTATACTACAACTTCTTCAGTTGGTTTTGTTGTGGGTTTTTTTTGTTAATTTCTACAGGTTTTAGATAGCAATTTGCTATTGTTTAAAGTCACAGCAGTATAATGAAATTGTATCAATTTCTAAGGAATACACTGCACCTACACATTGTACTGAAGAACTCAGAGTTTCCTCTTCATTTCAGATAGTCCCTTGTGTAGTAAAACCCAAAAACCAGCCATAAACTGTACAATTTTTTTAGGGGAAAAAAAAAAGGAAATCTCATTGCTTTAAAAACCAAGCTGCATTTTCAACACAGCCAACATTTTCTAAATCGGAATCTTTATTTCCAAAACAAAATGGGTATGTATGACATCCAGCAACAAATTAGAAAGGATAAAGACTCTATTTGGGCAAAAGTAAAATGTATTTGTGGTTTGTATCAGGCTTATGTGACTTACTTGCCAAAGAATTTAAGGTTGATTCTGAAGCCAACAATTTCTATGCAGTTCATACTGCACAGAGTTCATATTCCAAGCTTTAGTAGCGTTCTCCAAGCTAATTCATTCCTTTTGTTTTGCCCTCAATTTTGTCCAAATCCAGACACAGCAGGAATGGTACAGTTTTGTTAAAAGCATTCTGCAGTGCACAGACATTTCTCTTGTCCTGAATACCAGGTTCAAAGTGGAACTAGGGTAGACCAGAAGTGAGTGAATGCTCAACTCTCTGCAGCACAGAGGCAACATCATCACACTAAGCATTTCTTCTGGTAAATGGACGTAGAGCTCTGAAGTCTACCAATGAGGCTGAAAAGTAGTTCAGAGAGACTAAAGATGTACAGTGATTTCTCCCCTTCCTTTCTGGTGTCTTTGCTTCTCATCCGTAGCAGAGAGATGTAGATATCGATACATTATTGCCCACACTGCTCACACTGTAAGGACCTAACAAGCCACGTGCATAGGAAACCACACCATCAGCAGTGCACTTAATGAAACAGAAACATATGCATTTAGTTTGTATGTCTTACTCTTTTCTTGTACGGCTCTGAGATTAAAGGAGCTGGATCCCCTAATTTCTTTCCTTCTAAATGCACCCATGGCTCAGAAGTAGAAGCAACACACGAAAATTAAAAAATGTGGCTCAGTCCCCTGGCTATATGTGCACATAGGTGTGTGGTCCCACATCTCTCATTGAGACCTCAGGATTTGGTTCCTTTTTCTGGTTCAGCTGGATCCTGAGAGCTGCTGTCACCATATAATCTTATTCATTGGTAGTTATATACTCAATAAAGTGACTACTTAGGTGGTCTCATGCTTTTTCCACAACGCCTGTTTCAATATGACTGGGTTTGCTGACAGACATGAAGTGTCTTTTGCATACTAAATACCTGTACCTCTATTTTAAAATCTTTGTTTCTCCATACGAGGTACTACCATAAAGCAGACTTTGCCATGTGCTTATGCAACACCTGTCTACCTCTGTGGTAGGTGCAATACCTACCTCAGTGAATGCTTCTCTAGACACCACAAAACTTTACAAATCTATTACATTTCTTTTACTAACCCATTTATCAACTAACATGTTCAAGTGCAAGGAGCCAAGTCCTGTTAAAGCTTCACTCCTGCCTCAAGGAAAGTATTTTCCACAGAACAAATCAAATTTTCTTCATTCGTGTTAGCTATCTCAGGCAGATTAGTCAGGAAAGGAGAAGAAAGGAGATGGTGGTTTGAGTTCAAGGCAGAACAGAATAATGAAATTTTCCTGAAAGCATAAAACATAATCTCTGAACTATTATTAATTATATTTGAAATCTCATGAGGATGATTCCAAATGACTATGGCAAGGGAAACACGTTGACTCTATGTATAAATACAGACACATACACACACACGTGTGCGTGTATGTGTATATATAACCAGAGATATGAAACAGCAAAATGAAGCTCAGAGAGTTACAGCATTAATTTTGATATCCACAAAGATACCAAACAAATTATTGAGCTATCTACTTCTAAGCACCTTGGAGATAATTAAAATGATAACAAACAGTTACCATGGATTTGTCAAAACCAAATCATGTCAAACTAATGTAATTTCCTCCTTTTACAGGGTAACTGGTTTAGCAGATAAAGGAAAGGAGAAAATCTAGCATATTCTGACCTTTGTTAAAACTGTTATACATTTCTAGCTGACATTGTCTCAATATAGAAAAGAAAGCATCAGTGCAGATAGAATCACTGTGAGGAGGAATGGGAGTACATATCCAATTAGAAGAATCCATTTTCAAAAGGTAGTTATCAAACAGGGAATATTTTGAGATATGTATCACAAAGATATGATGGGTCCACAGTCAATATTTTCATTAATACTTGTGAACAAATAAGAAACACAAAAAAATTTTGCAGATAACGCAGAAGGAAGGGAGTGGACATTGACTGATGGAAGCAATGTTCAGAAATCAATATGATGAAATACTCCAAAACCAAGTGCAAAAAATATTTCTGGGAAAAAAACCCCCAAACTCACAACAAAGGTGCAAAACCAAGACAGAAAATAACTTTCAAATATCGAAGAAAAGACTTGGGGAATTCTGGGAAATTAAACCAAGAATGCAGTGTTGCTGCAAAATAAGAAAGACTAATTCTAGGTCATATTCAGAAATGGAAAACAGAAGACATGGAGATAATTATTTTTATAAACTTGGCAAAAGTGGAGCCTCTGGAAGAATATCATGTCTAATTTTGGATATTTTATGCATATTTACACACCCAATAAAAATGAATTTGAAGAGGGGCAAAATGATTCATAAGGTGCTTAGAAAATATAACCAATGAAGAAAGATTGAGAGAATTGGGTTTTTCTCTGGAAAAGATAAAGCTGAGAAGTACAACAAAATGTTTTCAGTCTTGTTATAGAGTGAAGAGCTGTCCTGGAGGAAGGGCAAGAAAGAGGAACTACAAGGATAAATAAACTTAAAAGATCTAACTGCACAATTCTCTAATTCCTTCTCCTCAGTACTGGTGAGGCTACACGTGGAGTACTGGGTCCAATTTTGGGCTCCCCAGAACAAGAGAGAGATGGAAAGACTGGAGGGAGTGCAACAAAAAGCTGTGAAGGTGATGAAGGGGCTGGAGCATCTCTCCTATGAGGAGAGGTTGGGAGAAGTGGGACTGTTCAGCCTGAAGAAGAGAAGGCTCAGAGACATCCACCAAAACCTGAAAGGAGGGTGCAAAGAAGATGGAGTCAGATTGTCTTCAGGGGTGCCCAGTGATAGGACTAGAGGTAACAGCCTCAAACTGAAACACAGGAGGTTTTCTCTGAACAACAAGAGGGTGTTCAAGTGAGGGTGATCAAGTACTGGCACAGGTGCCTAGAGAGGTTGTGGAGTCTCCATCCTTGGAGATATTCAAAAGCCATCTGGAAACCATCCTATGTGATTGGCTCTGGGTGAGCAAAGGGATTGGACCAGGAGATCTCCCGAGGTCCCTTCCAACCTCAACAATTTTATGATTCTAGAATTCTATAGAGGTAATGGTACAAGATATTGGAGTTGTTTATTCCTCCTCACCAGAGTGAGAAATTATACACAATCAGGATTAGAGATAGACATTAGACAAACTGGACAGATATTGCCGAGTTCCAAATCTTATAATGATAGAAAAATTATAGAAATTATTCTAGAAATTATGCAAAATCTACCAGAGTAATATGGAAGCTACATGCAAACTATATGTGCACACAAGAAAGGCACTGCTTCAATGGGTGAACTGTAACCTTCTCCTCTGTGGATTTTTAGCAGAAGATAGAAATAACTTTTGCTGTCTTTTGTTGGTCCAGCCTCCTGCAAAAACCCCCAAACTAACAAAAAAGGTCATTTCCATTATGGCTGTTCCGATTCTACAGACTGAAAATGAGATTTTGACAGAGCACAGTAACTGCAGCACTGCAAGTAAAATCCCACAGATTCAAGAAAGTGTCCCACTACAGTCACAAACCCCAATAAAAACGCAGTCATACCGCTTTGTAATTCATAGGGCAAATTTCCTAAGGAATCCAGTGCTTTACATGCATCCAGTTTAGCAAACTGTTTGAAAAAAAAGCTTAATGATTATTGATGCTGTGCTGCAGTAGCACATGTTGCTCTATAGTTGACAGAGTTTTGCAGACACATCGGATGAGTGCATTTAAATGTATTGCTAAATATCACTAGAATAAAAAAGAAGCATTTTTTCAAAGTAACAAAGGCATGCATTAAGTAGAATTCGATGGATTAGACAAAAATATGAACTACAATAAAGCAATACATAACAGCAATCACAATCTAATTGCTCAGGTGCAAAATACATATGTCGAATAAAATCATATGAATGGAACAAACTGGAACGGTTCAGCAAGTGTAACTGATGACTAGAAGTTATATATCAAGATGATAGTAATTCATAAGCTACTAAAACCTTCCTCTTGATTAATTGTATTACATTTGAAAGCCATCAAATCAATTCTGTTGAAACTATAAAGGATAATGCTGTGATAAATAATTTTTGGAAGAAATTCCAATTACCTTCGAAATTAATTTACTTTTATTTGCAAGAATTTGGGATCCATAATTTTAACTTCAGTGTTTCAGTTGCCATAACAACTTTGTACATTTGTTCCTAGTTCATTTATGAGCCCATAATTTTTTAATTTGATTGTATCATTTGGTAGATAAGACAGTTTAATGCAGATTTTAAGCTAACTCATTTAAACTATTTGCTAGAGGATTGCTTGTTATTTCTGTTCCTGATAAAGCTCATAATCAGGGGGAGCTAATTTAACAGAAATTATATGCAATGATAATCTTTTCCAGTAAATGCACATTTCTATTCAACACACAAGAGCATCTATGCAATAGATACTCCTGGTTCAGATGAGCAGTAATAGCTGTGTCACCTGTGCAGGCAACTGCAGCTATGAGGGTGCTGATGTTGGAGACTCCCAAAAACTTATCAGGTAAACATTCAGCTTCTATGACTTCATACAGGAGAAATGAGCCTGAGTCTGACAACACACTGCTCATCTTGGATGTCAGAGACACAGCTTTTTATAAGCACTTCATTTGCCTTCCTCTTTAACTTTTCTGCTGTGTTTTTTAGGATTTTGTACATAGGTTTTCATAGCATCAAAACATTCTTTGCCACAGCAGATGAATTTTAGCTACAGAGTCACATATCACAGATCTCAACCCATATACATTGACACACCTTGAGCAACTTTTGTACTATTATGATGGTTTACCTTTGAGCTGTAAGCCATATTGTCTCCAGACAAAGAAAATAGCTTTGAGCAGCCTTTTGTCTGGATCCTTAGAGCAGCACAGCTGAACCTACAAGTTTTATTCATGAATATCTGAGAACACTCAAAGACCTTAAAGCGGTGGGAGTGATCCTGCAGTACTTTCCCACCAAGGTCACAAAGACAGCACATGCAGAATTTATTCAGATGTTTATTGCAGTAACTAAAACTGTGCAAGTTTTGCAGCCATACTGAAGACTATTGATGACAACTGTGTGATGCACAGTTACTTTTGTTTTAAATCAGAAGCCTCTTTCATTATGGACTTATTGCTTTAGTCTCCCAAGAGCTGCATTGGCTTTTTCTCTCCTCTGTATGACTTTGTCATCCACTGTGATGTTCACGGGATGCTGTCAAGCAGAGTGTCTGCACAGTCCTGTATTGCCCTGTTGACACACCCTGCTGACTTGACATGCCAGTTAGGGGTGGATCAGGACCTTTAGATTTTTTGGGAGAGCCTTCAAATGTATACAGCTACTGACAATAAAACCTAAGATTTGAAACAGGGTCAATTGAGGATCCCACATACAGGTGATATGGGCAATCTCAATGGCTCTATCTTGGATAAAATGTCTAAATTCCTCTGGGCAGCACCTAAGCAAAGATATCCAAGTATGTACCCGAAATTCTTTATGGATCTAAACCTCAATATCTAACAGTGAGTACGTGAACAAGCTGGGAAAGGAAACCACACTCTCAAGAGATGCTAGTTAATTATTTTAGCAACTCTTTCTGTCTCCTATACTTTTAAATGGAAGCAGTCACAGAGCTTTGCTAAAAAACAGTATTTATATCTTGTTCTCCATATGAGGCTTCTTTTTCTGCACTAAATCATATTAGTAGGAAACAGAATTATCAGTGAACTTACTGTATTGTTAAAATATTTTTTAAACTGTCAGACCTCCATGATAATTTTTAAAACACAATTGCAATTTCAGATTAAATACTCAATCTACTTTACAGTTCACTAGATATCAGAAGCCATTTACATTAAAACAGCAGCAACTTTCTCAGTTGTCTCCTGCATAAAAGGATTAGTGTGTTAGAAGTCTCTTGTCAATTTATGGTGAGCTCAAAGAGCTGAGTCCTTTGCTTCACTTAGACCTTTACTACAAATGGTGACAATATCACCGAAAAAGGAAATAATTGTGACAATCTTGGGTTTTTTCTGCCTGTTGTAGTTAATATTATTATAGTGCCTTTGAACATACAGGAAGACACAGGCAAAAATCTGTGGAGAAATTACCTAGCTGAGGGAGTAAAATGATGAAGTTGTGGCATGGAAGGATGTACGTTAGTGTAGCCACTGCCAACAGTTCTCCTTAACTCACAGAAGTAACAATATTAATGAAAGATTTTCCAAGGAGATATGGGTTGGTAGAGCAGGTTAGCCATGACTATGTACTACAATGGTATTTAAAGACTACTATTTTCAAAAAAAAAAAAAAAAAGAAAACAACAGGTTAATCTTTATAGCCACACTTTCCTTCCAACAGTTGTCTTTGCTTCCCTTACATCATTGTAAAATCAACAAAAACCTAAATAAGTCAAAGAGTTCATACTAGTAAAATGGATGAAAGTAATGCAAGATTCAAGCTGCAGTCTGTTATACATCAAGATTATAATTCAGCATATTTTTCTAATTCCCCAAAAGAACATAACAGAGGTCATGTTTCAGTGGCCTTCCTAAATTGCAGCTACAGAAATGATGAATGCTTCCATGTGCAAAAGTAGACACCTGCCTACATAAAGCAACTGCACATAAAGAGTACTTGTGTACACAACAGATCTTGTGCAACTATACTGAGACATTTATGATTTAAATGCCTTAAGCTACAAACACATGCATATATTTAATGCACTAAAGAGAAGAGTAGGGTTATTTAGTTGGGCTGTAGTTTTTGGTTTGTTCTTTTGTTTTCTATTTTTTTGGCTGACAAAATGAAAAATGAGGGGAGGAAACAATTTAGTTGAAATTGAACCAAAATATGGGGTTTTTTCATTGCTTCCTCCTCCCAAAAACTAGTAATTGCCATTCATTCTTTAATGCCAAAACATCTTGGTTTCAGATCATTTGGGAAAAAAGAACGGAAATGAATACTTAGGTTCTGAGAAGTGTTAGGGAGGAGCAGGATGAGAGTGTTCCCACTTTATCCAGAAGTTTTGGATTCCATAATCTTTATGAATTACCTCCAAAATTTTTTTCCAATGTATTTGGTAAGTTCCTGTCCAAGAACAACCTTTTAACATAAAAGCTGTTTGGAAGAAATTGCAGATTTAATGCCTAGCCTGATGCTTTATGCAGAAGTAAATACAAAGTACACAGTGAACAAAATTGATTAAAGAGAAACATATGACACTGTAGAGGATAGCTTTGCATCATTCAACTCCCTGCTGTCATCTCACTTAAAGATCAAATTAATCTCAGATACTTACAAAATTTTATAATTAATTCTTTAGATACCACTTTTTTCCCTACTCCCGTATTTAAAAATCAGGTCTCTTTTGTCACAACTGGAAATTCTTCATTCAGATGTCACCTAATAGAGCTAGAGTTAATAGCCTATAGTCACCCAAATTGTGGCTCCTTCATTTTGAGACCAAATTATAGCAAAATAGAATTCAAATCCCCAGCCAAAGTGAAGTAAAATGCTTAAAAAAATATTTGTTGGATAAGTTTCTAATGTCTATTTATTTGAAATAGAAAGTAAAATGAGCGAAGTTAGAGGACCAAAGCTTCAGGCACTCAGCAACAGGGGCTCGAAATGACACAAAGACTCTATTCGGAATGAAAAAGTCACCTGTCACCTGTTTCCTGTCCTTCTCCTCTTAAATAAGGACAAGATAACATTCTTACAGAACATGGATTCCTAACCTCTCAGTTCCTCTTATCCAAATATATTACCAGGTCTGCCCTAAAAATGTTCTAAATATGGGCTTTAGAGTGACACTGAAAGCATCATGCTTCTGAGTACACTATGAAGCTTCAAGGAAAGAAATTAAAAAACCAAAACTTCACCCACTGAGCTTCTTTTGAGCAGAGAGAGACAGGTCTTGGCTCCAAGGCAGTGACACTACAATGCACTGACTTCCTCTGCTAACATCTTTATCTACAGAGATGACAGCAAAAGCGTTAGATTGCTACTAAACAGGCACCTGTACACCTGTATGAACTGATACCTAGATTATATTGGAGCAGAGGAACAAGTTTATTTTTTGAATACTTTTTTCACCACATTTTCTCCATCTATTGACAGACATATTCTTTCTCATGCAGACAGCAGAATAACTGAGCAAGAGATTAACTAGCTGCAAAGACAATCTAGAATTTGCCTTGGGAAATCAGCTATTCTCTCTTACAAGGCTTTATCTACCATCTATCTACCTTTTACAAGTGTTGCAGTACAAGAAAGTTAATAGTGAAGCATTCACAATACAGAGAAGTATCTCCACCTAATAAGATACTCAAAGACAACAGCAGTGTGCTGCCATGAGTGGCACAATAGGCCCCACAAACTACATGTAATGTTGGCTATTACTTATGTTGTTAAAGGTGAGGTTGACATTCCTAGCAAAATCAACAGCTGCAAAAATCCAGACGGCTCTCCCTAATATCTAACACCTGTTAATATCCACCTGGTTTTGAGTAATTTGACTATCTTCTTGTTTCCATTATCACCTATGAACCCAAAAGGAATGCAACAATGAACTTGCAAGACAAAAAAATGTGCATGCAGGGGTTCTTCAGTTCAGAGATGTCATAAATTTCCCAGCAGCATCCTAAGTTGCTACTCTAGGACACAATAGAAAAAAATATCCCTCTGGAAAAAATACAATTACCCATGAGGAAGATTTTGATTCTACCTGACATAAAGAAAAACAGTCCTTTTATGTAACCTCTTTTTGGCCTTTTAAAAGGGGCCATGGACTGTGGAACCATGGTTATTGTGCCTACTGGGTTCACACTGCAATCTAAATAACCTGGTTTGGGAAACACTCTCAGAAGCTGAAATGTGATTTTAGAAGCAATTTTAACAGGCTTGAATCTTTCATTACATTAACTAATTCCTCTGAAGAGGAACATCAATATTTTAGACACACGAAAATTCTTCCTTTTGCACTGCTAGGTAGTTACTCAATCCAGTGTTATTAAGTAATTTTTCCCAAATATAAGATATTGTTAAGTATAAAACTGGGTTGCAGTACCTTTCACTCTTAAAGAATTTTGCACAAAATAAAACCTACTAGACCGTACAATATTTTGATGAAAATATATCAATCAGTTGAGAAAATTTCTTAACGAAGACTGTTTATTCATTTAAGTAAAAATAAATAGCAGATTTGAGCTCTTCATTTAGAAGGTGATTTTCCCACAGATCAAGTTTCCTAAACTTTATGAATACTTTATTACTTATCCTTCCTAAAACTCCTAACTAGGTCTCTTTAGAATTTGGTTTTTATACAGAATGAGTTTCCTTAAGTTTTTGAATACTTTACCTCTTAAAACTCCTAAAAATCTTGACTAGGTCTCTTGGAGAGCACAACTGAATAAAATATATTTTCCTTGGCATTTGTGTGTACATATTTTGAATACCACAGGGCATTTGGATGAATGATTTAGATTAATGTTGACTGGCGGATGACAACTCAGTTTTATGAAAACTTTTGACAAGGTAACATTTGGTTTTCTTCTCTGTTTTGGAGAAAACACAAAACTTTCCAAAATGAAGACTTGAGGCAATCAGGTTTGCATTCTCCTGCCTCTTCAGTAAAGCTTACCAGACCACTTCATTTTAGAATGGAAAAGAGTGATGAGTGACATCCTCCGGGGTCAGTATTGGGACTGGTGCTGTTTAATATCTTTGCTGGTGACATGGACAGTGGGATTGAGCGCACCCCCAGCAAGTTTTTCAGTGACACTAAACTGTGTGGTGAGAAGGGATGCCATCCAGAGGGACCTTGACAGGCTTGAGAGGAGGGCCTGGGTAGAGTTTATTAAGTTCAACAAGGCTGGAGCACCTGTCCTATGACGATAGGCTGAAAGAGTTGGGGTTGTTCAGCCCGGAGAAGAGAAGGCTCCAGGGAGACCTTACAGTAGCTTCCAGTACCTGAAAGGGAGCTACAAGAGAGCTGGAGGGGGACTTTTCACAAGGGCGTGTAGTGATAGAACAAGGTGGAATGGCCTTAAGATGAAGGCTGAGATTAGATCCTAAGAAGAAATTCTTCACTGGGAGCACGGTTAGATACTGGAACAGGTTGTCCAGAGAAGTTGTGGATACTCCATCCCAGGAAGTGTTGAAGGCCTGGTAAGATGGGCTTTGAGTAACCTGTTGTAGTGAAAGCCCTGCTCATGGCAGGGGCATTGGACATCTTGAAGGGCCCTTCCAACCCAAAGCATTCTGTGACTCTATGATTCTGTGACTTTGGTCAAGTTAAGGCAGAACTGGAATTCAAATGCAAGTTACTTCCAAGTCAGGTCAATATCCCAGACACCATGCTGGAGGATGAGAAATCTCTCTTACAGATAGTGTTACCAGGTCCCTTAATATCTTTACCAGATAACCT
This sequence comes from Chiroxiphia lanceolata, assembly GCF_009829145.1. Taxonomy (NCBI): domain Eukaryota; kingdom Metazoa; phylum Chordata; class Aves; order Passeriformes; family Pipridae; genus Chiroxiphia; species Chiroxiphia lanceolata. The sequence continues at coordinate 12,004,948 of NC_045640.1, forward strand.
TTTTATGGATTTTTTTTTTCTTTTAATACAAATTAAAAACCTTGAAGGAAATCCCTAAGTTGACTTCAGTGAAAATAGGACTTTACCCTACTGTAACAGTGATTTCCTATACAAGAAAAATATTCTTTGACTCCTTTGTGAGTTTATTCTAGAAGCTTTAAATAAAATACTGTCTGTTCCTCAATTTTGCTGCAGACTTTTACAGTTATTACCTTCCCAATTCAGAATTATGCTCTCTCTCCTAATGTATGCACGTTTTGACATTGGACTCTTTATTCAAAATCTTTATTCAAAAAACCTTCATACTAAAGGGAGAAAATCAAATTCCCATACTACTGAAAAATGTCAGACTAAGTCCTTAGTAATGGATTTGGGGATTCCCCAAGGTGAAAGACACTACTAATTTATTTCCATTACCAGACACAGGTTCATCTTACCACGTTCTACTCAGAAGAAATTTTTATCTAATAAAATGAAAAATGTGGCATAGTTGATTCTTGTTTTTTTCCAGGGAGTGTGTATTAAGGGATGACATTACTCAAAACCAGCAAATCCCTGTAGATGAACTCAAGCACAACAACTTAGTGCAAGAATAAGTTTTCAGAGAAAATGAACTAAGCCAGACAGAACGACAAAACGTCTTGACATTAAGTCAGACTGAGCACCGCTGGGCTGACAACATCACCCTTAAGGTAAAGCTGCAATCAAAAGCAGCAGGAGAGACAAGGAAGCTGATACAACAGCATCAACACAACACCTACAGCAGGTTTATTCTTCTCATTACCTTTAGATTCTGGCAGGAAGGTTGAAAGTGTTTTCAGGGCCAGTCTGTGATATTAAATGTTTGATGTCCTCCATGTTCTGTAGAACTAGCTAAAAAGTAAGATCCTGCAAGTCTGGCATTGAGATGCTGGAGTCAGACTCTTGTTCTGCCTTTAGAAATATATGTCATATGACGCTTTTTTGTCAATCTGGGCTCAGGTATCAAAACTAGCTACAGTTTTATATATTTCAGATTGATGATTTTAAAAAAGCATCGTGTTTTATAAGAGCTCCTCAGTCCATTCAGCCAGTATTTAAACACATCTTCACCAAATCACTGTTTTTAATGATACTTAATAAGAAAAAAAACAACCCAGAGTATATAGTCATCACACATCGTTTTATCTGTCAGTAAGTACAGTTTAGGATAAGCTTGTGATCCCTCTGCTTTTACTGAAGTCAATGGAAATAAATCCCTCATTCAGAGGCATAAGTGTCTTCATGTGGCATATATTATACCATAAATAAACCTGTGTTTGAGAGAAGGGAAAGATGGTGGGATAATACTGTTCTTCTCAGGCCATAAATGTATAATGGAGGATAAATGAGGCAGAGGAGAAAGAAAGAAATAACAAATTCACCTCCGTGCAGTACAGCATTATGAAGTCATTATGCTTTTAAGGACATCAGGTAGGATTTCTGTTTTGCTGAGGATCCTTTACACAAGTCCACATTGGGCTATTAATTTATTTTTCCCTGGGGAAAATGCTACTGGTCAAAGGTAGCTCTATCTGTAACTCCTAGGAGAAAAACCTTGTCATGAAGACACTGAGCTCCATTATAAAGGATCGCACGAACTGCTGTGATAGCAGCACATACAACAACCTGCACATCTCTGAGTGCTCTCCCCTTTCTGGCTGCAGCCAGCAAGTGCCTTTCTCCCTAGCTGGACAGGTGTTTCTTACTCTCAGACTTCTAAAATATTAGCATTTATTGTGGAGATGTAGCAAAACCTTCAGCTCAGATCCAGATGTCCCTGGCCCTTTGGAAAGAGACAGATAAACAGGGGCCTGAGTTGCAGAATTTGGCTATTTTTAACTCTATTCACAGCATCTGCCTCAGTCACTGCACAGAATAAAAACAGGCATTTGTTAGCACAGTGCTTGGTTACACAAAGTACTGCAATGCTAGTTACTAGGACAACAATATAGTTGCTTACACTGTGAAGACAATAGATATTTAACATTTTTTGACGTCTGACTAAAAATCCATAGGGAAAAAAAATGGAGAAAATAGGGGGTTTTTTCCCTACATTTTTCAGATTTGTATTGCACTTTTATTATTCCACTTTCTCTGGTGGTATCTTTGTAAGATTTCTTATGAATATAATCCTTTTTACAATCTGAAATACTGCACTTATATAATTTCTAAGTCAGGTTACATACCAGGGCAGTTTGGACATCAGTGTAAGAGTCTGTGTGACTGCAAGAAGCAAAAGCCACTGACTCAAGGACTATCTCAAACATGCACAACTGAAAATATGCTCAAGTGCATAAGGAGAGAGAGAGCCCTGAGAGCAGAGATGAAACCAAAACCTTACGTCATGACCAGTGTCTCATCTCCAGGTTCACTAAGTAATCCATCTACAAAGACTGAAGTGCTGGTAAAATTATGTGTGCTCCAAGTCTGGCCTTCATCTATGCTGAACCTGTAAAAAAGCAGAAATGGTTTTCATTTCCAACTATTACTATACAAAGCAGAATTCACTTAATAAAAAAAACCCAACTCACTACTAAAGCCTAGGATTTTTGATCTCAAAAATACAATATGCCTAGACAGTGTATCATAGTAATGTGATCTTTTTTTCAGCATCATATCCAGTGGTTCACATCTTTATGAGAAGGTGTATGATAAATTTGGCACAACAATAAAAATTCTCAGGGAGATAAAAAGAGCTCTGTCAACAGACTATCTTCCTACCTTGTGGCTTCAAAAGCAAGTTAATTTACACTTCATTCTTTCCAGTAGCCTCTGACTAGAGACCTGTTAAGCAGAGGTCAGTGAAACACGAGAGGCAAAAGAGCCCAACTGCTAAAACATGTGGGAGATGCAGTAAATGCAGGCACTGAGATGATGATGGCCCTTCACAGCTGCTACCAGCCACTTAAAAATTTGCAGAAGATGCTGATGAATCCAGCAAACATATTTTAAATATTCTGTGCATCCAAAATTTAGGAATCAAAGTCTCTTTTCTTCTGTACATTTCCTCCAGGTCTTTTGGATAGTAGGTTAGTGATGCCTCATTCTAGCTAACCAGGTACACAGCTAGTTCCTATTACTGTATGCAATTCTGCAAAAATGAACCTAGTCACAAGTTATAAAGGTCTCTTACAGTTTTTTATGCTGAGAATCATAGTTCTGCATGCCATTGCATAAGGTTACCACATTTTGCTGCACTGTCATGCAGTCTAAAACTTGATATTTTATAACAAAATGCTTTGCAGCAAACCTTTCCTTCTCAACCAAAGAAGCTGAGAAGACCACTCGCTGCATTATCACTGTATGACAGGATCTATGCACGCTACAAACTGTGTTTCTGGCAGATCATATTACACGGCACATAAGTGCACCTAACTTTGCCTGTTGGCTCTCAAAGTCTACATTATATTGCTCTTGCCAGAGAGACTAGGGGCTATTCTCCAATTTCACTGTGGCCCTGGGAGAGGACAGAGATCTATTACAGTACCAATGAACTGTCCTGACTGCATGCCTAAGCCACATATGCATCATAGGTTGAGCATAATTGACATGCACTGCTGGTGTCAACCAGCAGAAGATAACAATCAATGGTTAACGTGGCTTTTACTGTAGAGTTCCAGAATAGCCTTTGAAGCAAAAAAACCCTACACTGATGCAACAAAATTTTATTATGATTAGTGCATTATGCTATCTTCAGCACCATGAAATAATCTTTAAGGAAACATCCAACTGCATTTTATTGACTTAATGAATGTTAAATTAAGCTGACTCCACCTGTGTTTCATACATGATCATGTTAAAATGCTTATCTTTAACTCTGAACTTTGCCTGAGGTCTTGAATACACAATAGCTCTACTCTAATTGACTGTAGGATTACTTGAGTATTTTCAGAGGGATAGAGGTGTCTTTGATAGCCACAATAACTCCACCATGGTCCAAGTACAAGATATGGTGCTCTTCTTCAAAAACCTACAAGTCAGACAAAAAAAGGCCAGCTAAGCAAATGTACAAAACAGTTGAAATAAAATGTACAAGCAAACAAGGATTAATAGACTTTTATATTTTACAATGTCCACAGTTCAAACTGAAAAGGACATAAAAGTCAGGTTAACTCCTGTATTTGTTCCAGCTGTAAAAGGAAAGTAAGTTAAGTAGGTGAATCACAAAACGTTCAGGTTAAAATCACAGTTAGATTAAACTGCCTAAAATGATTTTAGCCCAAGATGATATTTCTCACAGTGTGCATTCTGCATTCCTTCCTATTATACATCACCAAGTGACCTATCACCTTACTTTGGTATTTGCCATATTCTGTGTACCTTGCAGAATAAAATGCTTTGTAGTTTAATTCTAAGAAAAATAGGAAAAGTATTGCTGCCCCTGACTTTCTCACGTTACCCAGAAACTACAGAACTTGAAATAATTGGTACAAGCATGTTTTCTGCATTTCCAGTGTCAGTGATTTATTTAAGTTCAAACACGTGATCTCCCATGGAGGCCACTGAGTTTTGAACCAAAATACATGTAATACTGATTTAATGGTATAAATGATTAAAAATTTCCTAAATTATTTAAATTCCTTTTCTAGAAGTCATCACCAGTACTAAAATAAATCCACAGGTAGATATGTTCCCTTTCTTACATCTGAAATCTGTTTTAAGACATGGTTTACTTGTGTTATTAACATGTGAAAGTTCATTTAACACAAGAGCAAGTGGTAAGGTGAGAGTTATCACACACATTAGACAAACATGCGGTCAAAGCAAAGGTAAAACCCATAAAGGTTAGCTTTACTTTGCTGTGTGAATGAAAAAATATTGACAATACAAATGCTTTTTTTTTTTTTTTTTTGGCAAAAGCGAGTGCTACATTTAGAGAATTTATCAGCAAGACTGAACCAGAGCTTCAGTGGAAATATCCTAAAGCACACCCACAATTACTTCAAAAAATAGTAAGCATTTAATTTGGGTTGAGAATTCAGTCTTCCTCTCATCTAGTAAGAACATATTTTATGGGAATCCTAGGGTTTCAAGTGTCTGATCAGTTCTTCAATGTTGCAAACTTACAGGCAAAACCCTGATATAAGGCATTTATAGTCCTATCTACTTATTCTACACAGTTGCATATTTTAGAAGAGATTTCAGTAAAGGATAGACATTAATTTTAGATGCACTTCAAAAGGATGAGATCAGCTGGAGTCAGAAAAGCAAGCAGAGTTTCGATCCTCCTCTAAACTTTTGTTTGAACTTCTGCTCAAATCAAAATGCAACAGTTCATGCTGGGACATGAAGTGTCCCAAAGCTTCAGCATCATAATGAGGATAAAGGAAGCTGGTATCTGTACCAGTTTATCCAAATAAGGTTTTCCCAGAGAAGCAGCATGGCAGTTCCCTATGTATCATTTTAGTATCCTGCTTTAGCACAGCAGACACATTACACACATATCAATGCCATCATTATATCATGCTTTTCTTGCACATACTTCAAACATTTTATAACCAAACTGTATGAAATTCCTTATGAAAGCAACCCTTCATCTTCAGTACATTGAAAAGAATTAACAATTTCATGCATAAAAGTAAATATTTATCTCTGCTTTCTGGAAATGAAAACAAGACAGTTTGCAAAGGATTTAGGCAAAGGTGGTCCCAGTGTCAGAGCTGAAGTTCAAAACCAAGAACATACCTGTTCACAGCAAACCACAAATTTTGATATTTGTCACTCCACTAACTAAAGCCAGGCAACAAATGTGTTGTGATCCTTACTAATAGACAGCCACGAAGGAACAAGATTTTTATGACTTATTTATGTAATTTTTCAAGCACGTTATATGCCTTATAATCATAATATCATCTTCTATTCTCTTCCGCTGTCCCCTCTGCTCTAAATGTTTCTTTTTCTGGGTCTGTCCCAACAACTTCAGCAGCTATTTCAGGTCAGAATATCTGTTGGGCGCAATTATTAAAACTCCATGAAATCAGTGAAAGCACATTGAAATGATCCAATTTTACTCTGCAATGCAGAAGTTTCAAAAATAACCAAAAATTCCCAAAGTCACTTGCTTCTCTCATCGAGTGTCATCCATTTCTAGATTCAAAGCTGGAAATGGAAGTTTCCTACACAGAATGAGCCAGTAGGACCTTCCTAGAGTTAAAAGGCTGGAATTTTAGCCTGTTTTGGTGTGCTAAAGTTGTTACCAGCCATCTCTTGAGATGTCTGCAGGAAAACAAGTATTCTCGCTTAAACAAAGTTTTCCAAGTTGCTTTGATGCAAAAGAATTTAACACAGAGAAATAATATTCCAATAAAAAAAAGCACTAGACTAAAGTTCCAGAGATCTAGATTCAGTTCCTAGACATACAACAGGCTTTCTGTTTATTAGCTTAACCAAGCATTTTGCTGCTACAAGAGCTACTTTGGTAGCAGACCAAATATGAAAGGTTTTTGCTGTTCTTTTCCTTTGATTTATGCCATTTCTTTTGAAAGCCAGACCTTTCTCTTACTCTGTCCTATTTCAAATACAGTGTTGTAACAGACGCTGTTGAAATAGCAACAGCAACCACAACTGTGAACAGAAATTAGTATTTTAAAGAGATAAACCCACTTATATATATACACAAGGTCATCCTTAGCATTTAACAGAGTATCCTAATATTTGATGTTCATTTATTCATTTTGTGATACTGTTTTGCTGGTAGAACAGAAGGGAAGCCTTTCAAATAAACTTACCTGTTCCATGAGTTCACCATAGCCTATGCCTTCATGGTCCACATGGCACTTATTTTTATAGTTGGGCTCAATGATCTTAAGGGTCTTTTCCAACCTAAACAATTCTATGACTCTACGATTCTGATTCTAAGCCCACATAGTTCATGATAGTGTCAAGGTGAGATTCCCTTCTCCTACAGACCAGTTCACTGTTGCTGCATGGACGTCTAACCTGCTTATCAATCAGCTCCTAAACTACTGCTATTTGCAGTGCAATGTTGTACAGTATACAGCTACAAATTTCAGTTTTTCTTAAAAAAAGAGTGATGGTTTCAAGATATTCCAACAAGCAGCTCAGGCACCATGCAATAGAAAGGCAGAAGAACTACTGCCAACCCAAGTGATATTGTGGTTACTTATAATCACAGTCCTTGTTTTCACTTTTTGCATGAGCTGGTAGAGTCAGGACACAGGAACAACCACAAAACCACAGACAAAATGCAAAGAGTAGATTTATTCTCATTACCTGGCCAACCAGAGGCTGAAGCAGCACCTGGGCAGAGACACATAAGTGGTAATGCAGGAACTGAAGAACTCAGTCCATGCAAAAGGATCACCCATCCTGCTGTTTTCACACGTATTTCAGGGATTTGCTCAGCCATAATTTACCACTCTGCTTTGATCTTTCAGGGGATCTCAAGCATGTGTGATAGTATGCCTCTATCACAGACCTACTTGGCCAGCACATAAGGCCAAACAACAATATATGTGGGTTTTGACACACAAGCTGCACATCACCTGACTGCATTTATAATCCTCCTCACCAAACTTCCATTATTTCCCCAAACATTTCCATTTATCCCCAGTATTTACTTAATTTCACAGAACTCCCGTGTTTATACGTAAGTCTTCCTGAACTCTCCAATGACCACACCATACGCAAGCTATGGAAATATGGGTTCAGGTGAAATCACGGAATTATAGAATCATTAAGACCTCTAAGATCATTGAGTCTAACCATGAACCCTGAACACTTTCAAGTCCACTACTAAACCATGTTCCTAAGTACCATATCCACATGTTATTTGAACACTTCCAAGAATGGTGACTCAACCACTTCCCTGGGTAGCTTGTTCCAATGCCTGACCATCCTTTCAGTGAGGAAATTTTTCCTTATATCCAATCTAAACCTCTCTTGGTGCAAGATGAGGCTGTTTCCTCTTGTCCTATTGCTTGCTACCTGGGAGGTGAGATCAATCCCCACCTTTTTACAACAATTATCTTTCAGGTAATTGTAGAGAGCAAAAAGAACCTCCATGAGCCTTAAAATCATCTAAGTATATACAGCTGGTTAAGAAATTATGGAAAGAAAATGATCAGCAGATTGTTGTTAAAGTGAGAATGTATTACAAACTCAGGGAGTGGCTCCAGTTAAGAATCACAAACTGGATTTGCATCAACAATGTGATGCTTCTGCAAGGAATAGAAATCTTCTGAAATGGGGTGCCAGTAATGTCAAAACCTCAAAGGCAATCATTTTCTTCTGTTTAGTACTGATAAAATTTGTAATTTCGCATTCAGTTTTACCATGTTTCAGGAGAGGCATGTCATATTAGACAGTCTAATAAATGAAGAACAACAAAAAAAAACCACTTCAAAAATTTGATTCACTAGGAAAATCAGCGAATTTGAGTTTGCTGCTTCCAACGGGAAAATCCCTACAGTATAGACCTTATAATCACCTTTCAACATCTAAAGTTATTCAAAGATGACAGGAAACCACTCCTCTCTAAAGATAAGAAGAAATCACCCTGTAGAATTTGTGAAACTGTAAGAACAAGAGCAAAAGGAACAGTCAGCTTATGTAAAATATTCAGAAAAATCTATGAAGAATGGTGAAACACCATGTAGCCTGAATCTCCTACAGTGAAGGATTAACAAACAGTTCTTGCAGAGATGTTCCTAGTACATTTGATGTTGTCTCAGAGCACATGGTTGAATTACATGATCTTTGACCTTCCCCATAGTTCCATATTCCTATGAACCAATACTGCTATTATTTCAAGAAAGTTTTTAATTAATTCCTTGAACTGCCTTTTCTCCTAAATCTCATGTTTACTTTTCTGCACTGCTCTGCCTCTATACACAAACAACAGACTGCTCCCCTTCTAGACTGTGAACAGCCCTGCAACATTTTGTGAGCACATGACAAAGGTGCCAGGCACTCACTAATGACAACCACAAAGTCTCCAAGTCAGAAACTTAAACTCAGATGAAGAGTTGTGTCGAAGCCTGGGATTTGTTCTGCATCCACCAGCTCACAAGACTGCAGTTTACTGAATTATTTAAATTCCCATATCACCTGACTGAAGCCTTCTCTCTCATTGTATGAACTCCAACAGAGAAAGAAAATGTACTGTTGTCATCTGGAAGAACTGTTTGGTCGCGAGCAGTGAGGCCATAAAATGCATGCAATAATCTACTATTTAATTCTGATTGCAAATATTAGGATTGAGCAAGCTCTTTCAAAGGCTTTGAAGTAGTTTTAATTAAAATAAAGCTAGCAATGGTGTTTTCCATTTCGACTGTCACAATGAGGGATCAGTTTATGGTTGGTTTTACAGCATGAATAGGCACCTTAGGGTCAAGTCGCAACACATCATTTACCTGAGTGTCTTACAAATAAAAAGCAGTAAAATATGGATTTGATCCCCTTCACTCTTTTCTTCCTATTTTTAACACCAGAAAAACTATAAAACTTTGGCAAATGCTGACAATAAATTATGAGAGAGACCTCTATGAAGTATTGAAAAACACAGTACCCATTGTAAATCCTGGAAGACTTTTGCATTTAAACACCTATTTATCATATTCTAGGTTTCAAGAAGGGATTTGGCATAAAATTTTATCTTTTAAACATCAAAAGACATTCTCATGACAAAAATAACACATTCCTCTTTAAAAGTCCTTTTAAAAGCAGAGTATTAATGGCATCCTACAATAGCAATATAAGAAACTGTCTGTATTTTCCTCTTTTAACCTTAAATTCCCCAAGCTCAGTAACACTACCGAGAACATTTTCACATTTAATTGTTCTCAGAAAATAACTAAATTTGATTACAGCTAAACACTAACCCACTATTTTAACTGAAATGAAATTATTTTTTGACATGCTTTAGTCCTTTGAGGGTGGTTTTTTTTCTCTCCTGGATACACATTATAAGTAGAATCCACATCATATTGTGTATTGTTGCCATATATATATATAGAAAGAAAGTATCCCTGTGAATATGCATTGCTGAGTGTATTGGGTTTGCATGGCTTCTCTGAGAAGCTGCCTGAAGCTTCCCTATGTCCAAACAGAGCCAACACCAGCCAGCTCCAGGATGGACTTGTCACCGACCGAGGTCAAGCCAGTCGGACAGCAGTAGCACCTCAGGGATCATGTAATTAAGAAGGTGGGGGGAAACCTGCACAACAGCAACTGCAGCAGGAGAGAAGAGTAGAGAATATGTAAGTAAAACAGCCCTCAAGACACCATGTCAGTGCAGGAGGGGAGGAGGTGCTCCAGCTGCCAGAGCAGAGGTTCCCCGAAAGCACATGGTGCAGGCCATGCTCAGGTAGCTCTGCCCCTGCAGCCCATGAAGGTCCATGGTGGGGCAGAGATCCCCCTGCAGCCCACGGAGCAGGTGGATGCCCAAAGGAGGCTGTGACCCCATGGGAAGCCCGCGCTGGAGCAGGTTTGTTGGTAAGACTTGTGACCCCATGAGGGATCCACGCTGGAGCAGCCTGTTCCTGACAGACTGCACCCTGTGGAAGGGATCCATGGTGGAGCAGTTCATGAAGAACTACAACCCATGGGAAGGACTCACACTGGAGAAGTTCATAAAGAACTATTTCCTGTGGGATGGACCCCACACTGGAGCAGGGGAAGAGTGTGAGGAGTCTTCCCCATGAGGAGGAACGCATAGTAGAGAAAACGTGTGGTGAACTGACCGCAGACCCTGTTTCCCATCCCCCTGTGCTGCTGGGGGGAGGAGGCAGTAAATCTGTGAATAATGCTGAGCTGGGAAGAAGGGAAGGGTGGGGGAAAGGTATTCTAAAATTTGGGTTTATTTCTCACTATCCTACTCTGTTATTTATTGGCAATTAAATTAATCTTTCCCGAGTTGAGTCTGTTTTGCCCATGACAGTAACTGGTGACTTATCTTGACCCACAAGTTTTTTTTATATTCTCTCTCACCTGTCCAGCTGACGAGGGTAGTGATAAAGTGATTTTGATGAGCACCTGGCATTAAGCCAGGGTAAACCCACCACACTGAGACAAGGCAGTTTAGGATATATAATAAATGTGCAATGCTTTAACTGATTCTAGGCAGTGGAAGCAAAAGACATCCAGAATTCAGATAGCATTACCACATCACTGTTCTCTTTTTAATACTTTGGTATTTGTATTCCCTGAATTTATTAAATCATACTAACAGACATTAAAAAGTTTATTTTTTTTTTTGAAAATATGTTTTCACTCAGTTTCAATGAAGAACAAAGTTTATGCTTAAATAACAGTTTTCAGACTATGAAGCTGAAGAATTTCTGCCTTTGTACCTAAGCCATCTCTTTTAGCTTGGAATGTTTGTACTGCAAGGTCTAGCCCAAGTCCAATTCATCATTATAATAGGAAGATTATTTAAATTCTTAAAAAACTAAACAGACACTATGTTTTTTGCATAAGATACTTTTAAGATCTTTAAGAAGGGATTTGCAAAGACTCAAATTTATCAGGCTGTCAGGTTCCAATGAAATTTGAATATTTTCATCTCTTTAATCTCTTAGTTTCCAAGCAAAATGGAGATAGTTAAGCATTATAAAATTCATCACATTTGGTACATTAAAATTATTTCCAGGCTCCTTGATAATTTATGTTTCCTACCTGACGCCACGTGTTCCCACAGTCAGATGTTATGTACATCTCCTCTTTATACTCAACCAGCTGGGACCCCAGGTTACCTGTCACAAAACAGGAGAAAACAAGTGTTGCACCCAAATGAGCAAGAGGATTGGATCTAGTCCTGATGCTAGTTGCAGCAAGAAGTTTCCAAGTCAAAGCAAGAACTAAACTCAGGTGATCAGGCTTACTTAATTTCTGGTAGGACCAGCAAAATCCTTTAAAAAAAAAAATATGTACACTTTCAAAATCTTCCTTTCCATTACTGTCTTGTCCATTGGTGGGAGCAATGAGGCTTGATTCAAATACTGAAATGCAGAAGACAAACCAATGTTTTAGTTTTGTCGCTGCATGATGAGAAACTATTATAAAACAACACGTATTTAAGATACAAGTATGAAATATCCATGAACTCAAAAGCTTTACCTGAACCCTAATCATAGCCTATAAAAGTATTCACGTTGAACTCAAAATGTTAAAATAAAATATTTTATCTGTAAGACTTGATGAAGTGATAGCAAAATCTAGAATCTGGTCAAATATGTAACACTGAAAAGAGGGGACAGGGCTTTTGAAAAATAGTGTAACTGCAAAAGAATTGAAAGCAGAATGACTTGATTTATCTAAATATTGACTAGGAAGCTACTGAATATTTTGACAAAAAGTAATGAGGAGAATTCAGATTGCTGCAAATCTAACAGAAGTGTTAAACTTGTGGAAGATGATCATAGATGCAGTCCCAAATACTGAGATCACCATCTTTTAACTTGCGGTATTTCAAATAGCAAACTATTAAACCACCAGGCAGTTTACAGTGTTCTAGGGGAGAAGCAATCATGGCACCACATTTCTTCTAAATGCTGTTCTCCAGGGGATTTTGACTTAAATATATGGTTTGCATGTTTTTACAGTAGAAATAAGATGAAAGCTACCAGATCCTCTTAAACAGAAGAGGTGGTGAAAGAAAACACTTGAGATTAGGATAGCAGTATGAAATTCCACTTGTGTGTTATATAAATAGCTGATTTTAACCACTAAAACAGATCTGTTTATGCAGAATGTCCTCACTAGCACTGAAAGGTTCCCAAGAGGAATGACAGTTCTCACTGCTCAAAATATATGTTCTATTTAGACCATCAAGGTTGCATGTGGTCCACTGTTTAGTTGTATAACTCTACATTATTTAACCCTAAATACATCCTGGACAGGATTAAGATATTTATACTGAATCAGGGAATTTATAGGAGTCAGTTATTTTCTTTCAATTGCATGTGATATTTCAGAAGATACCGCTGCACCTTCTTGGGTTTTCATTTTTCCAACCCACTTCACTCTCTCATTTATCAAATAATTCAGCACAGATTTAGTTGGTCATGTCATTTTGAAAAAAAAAAGACCCTATTCCTGTAGGTAATAAGATTTGACAAGGTCAGTATGACATGGATGAAGCTGTGTGGACTGACCACCTGCCTAAGAACCAAACTCCTATGGACGAAGTAGATGTAAGACCTGTGTCAGATACTGGATCCAAATCTCACTGAATTATTGATATGGGTCGGAACCAACTCACTGTGAGTGTGTGTGGGAAGGGCTGGGCCTAGACCTGCAGGTACACGGTAAGGCCTGCACATAAAGCCTGCTGAGAGCACATGGCAGAGCCAACACGGCTGAGCCCATGCAGAGCACATGGCAGAGACAAAGGCCCTGTAGCCAGCTCTCAGTCAAGGCAGACCTGCTGGTTGCCCGCTCACACCATGCCCCTGGAGCCTGTGACTGGCTACAGCACAACTCACTCGGGCATGGAAGGCACTGACCGGGTATCCTGCCTGGGAGGGAAAACTGAACTCCATAAATACGAGACTCCATGTGAGCCTCTTCTCTCCTCTCCTGCAACCTGAACCATGTGAACCATCAGATCTTGTCAGTAACTGTTTTTCCTTTCCTCTCTCTCCTTCACTCTTTCTTCTTTCTGTCTTTACTCTTTTAATCTGTTTTCTTCTTTTACCTCTTTTCCTTCTCTTGTAAGTAACTTAAAACCAATGAATTGTGTTTTACTAAAGCTAGTATATTGATTGTTTCCAATAGGTGTTTACTGTGGAAGGGGTCTTTGTGCTGAGTGCTTTAGTGAAATATTTTTCCTTGGTTGTATTTTACTCCTGTAAAACCTTTTGCCAAAATATCTTATTTTTCTCACTAAATTAGAAGAATTTCTCTTAGAGAAGAGTGTGTGACTCTTTCTCTGGACGCTAATTTGTGGTTATAATGAACTACAAGGCTTTGAAAAAGTCTTCAATAAAATGTAACCACTCTGGGCAGCTTATAGCTTAAATCTGGAGTGTAACAACCTGTAAGATCAAAAATGTGCCAAAACCAGCTTAGATTCAAAGTGCAGGGATGACACACGTGACTGCTATTGGATGTGACAGCAGTTACTCCAAGTGGGAAGGAAAGGGAAATGGGTAACTCTGGAGTGAATAGCTCCTATTCTTTCCCCACAAACATCTTCCTCTTCAAAAAACTGCCCAGCTCTAATTCAGCACTGGGGCCTGTCTGGCACGGGCTCACCTTCCCAACGCTCTGCCTGGTGAGTTGGTCCAAGCAGCAGGGATGGCAAGGGAGATCACACGGTTCACAGAAGAGTTATTATTTTTGCATAAGGCTATTTAGCTTTTAGAAACAAAGGCCCAGCAATCAAAATGAAACCTCCATGACAGAAGTGACAGAAAGCTACAACCACATCATCAGTGTTAAGGACAAAAGAGCAAAGACCTAACTAAAGGTCAATTTTTTTTAAAAAAACAGATTCAAACTTTGATTTTATTCTGTCCAGTAGTCCTTGGAATACTATGGGTTTTGTTCACACTCATGTTGCATTCATTTAGGCAGATCTTCTGGTATAAGAGAAAAAAACTCCAACAATGAATCATGATAAAGTCATAGAATCATAAAATCATAGAATATACTCAGTTGGAAGGGACCCTCAAAGATCATCGAGTCCAGCTCTTACCCTGCACAGGACCACCTCAAGAGTCACACCATGTGCTTGAGAGCATTGTCCAAATGCTTTCTGAACTCTGTCAGTCTTGGTGCTGTGACCACTTCCCTGGGGAGCCTGCTCCAGTGCCCATCCAGCCTCTGGGTGAAGAATCTTTTTCTAATAGCCAACCTAAACCTCCCGTGAATACTACCTAATGAGACAATTTCAAAAGGTAAGCTTCACACATGAATTCAGTTATATTTTCTCTCCAAATACAGCTTTAAGATTAATCTGCTTACCAGAAGGAGATATGAATGAGAAATCACCTTCCCAGGGTTAAAGGAAGGGAAGAGATTTGATTCACTGCTCACACAAAATATATTTCTTTTGTCATTCTTACTTTCCTCTGTATAGTTTTCACTGGTATATGCATCTGCAAATCGGTATATTCTTGTGCTTCTGGAGTTATTCATGGAATGTTTTCTATGGGACAGCTGAGAACAGAAATATTTATTTGCTTGCTAGAATCTAAAGTATTGCTGGCAATCTATACTCTTTTTTTTGCATAGATATCTTTAATTAATGTAGTGTTAGTTTTGCTTCTGGATAAATGCTGTTTATTCTACCTCTTTTCACCACTTACTAAAATCTACTTGCATGAGTAGGTCTTTATTTCAGGAATTGCTATGGATCTGCACTTTAAAGAGTTCAGTGGTAAATTGCCTTGCTAATGGAAAATTAGTCTGTAAACTAAACAGCATCAACTTGTGCTTCATTAAAAAGCCTTTTCTATCCAGCTGATACGGTAATGACTGAAATATATTAGCAACAGTGCTGTAATTGCAGCTCTGTCAAAAGACAGACATGAACTTCTCCTAGTTCTGGTTTTACCTTCACTGCCTTTTCTTGATAAATGAGCAAAAGGAGTTGGTGGGCTCGTTTATAATTCCATTCTGGCAAACAACTGATGAACAACAGCACCGAGTCTGGGGTACTCCTTTGGGAAAAGGGACTTAAGTGCTGTTTGACCCTTGAAAGTAATCCATCCCCGGGCCAAGGGTGAACGTCCAGAAGTGGTGCATGCAGGAGCTTCTGACTGCAAACACAGTATTTAATTGTGTCATAAATGAAGGCTGTAATTTTCACGACTTCCAGATTTTCTGGGAGACACAATTATATGACATAATTTTGCAAACTTTATAAAGTCAAGTCTTCAAGCAGATTAAGAAAACATTTCTGTAAGGAATGATAAAACTTTTCAATGCAGTTGGAGTTTGCTCTGTGGGTCCTGCAGAAGATGTCTTGCTGAAAAACAGTGTCAGTGGATTTAGAAAGAAAAGGCAGTTGAGGCCAAAAGCAGAAAACCTGCAGAACTAGGGAAGACAGGGAAGCTCCTGCAAAGCACAAGGGGCTATTTGCTGTGGGAAGCAGCCCCGCAGCCAAATCTGAGAGGTGACATACAGAAGGAAATTTCCAGGAACACACAGGGATATGTGATAACTTTCTTAAGCAACAGATATCACTGAAAGCTGTTAGCCTGAAAAAGTAGAACTGGAATAAAGAACTAAGTGAACTCCGTACAGCTTTATTAGCAAACCTTTCTATTTAATGTGACAAGAGTTATGAGTTTTCTCTATTTTAAGTTACATTGTTTTAACTTTATTTTTTAATACTCTAATAAAAAATAATGTCAATGATGTGGAATATTTTGTACTTTTTGAGATCTAAAATAAAGTGCATAATTCTAGGCTCTAGCTGCCTCATAGTGTGTCGTGTTATTGGATAAGCCAGCTAACTAAACAAAGCACATGTAATGACACCCCATAAACCCCTTTACATCAGCCTCAATTTGCATCAAATTAAGTGCAAAAAATCCTGACATTAATAACACTGCAAATAAACAAATGCAAAGCCACTGCAGCACTCATAATAGAACTGAGACATTCTGAATGTTTCCATCCCATATCTGAAAATTATAAAACATATTTGTGGTAAGTGTGGCAGTCAACAACACGTGCACAACTGCCATTGTGATCAAGTGACACAGAAGGGGAGAAACAGACAAATTCTGCTCACCCAAGACTGGAAGGCAACATCTACAATGTTTAAGTACCATTCCCACCTACCAAGTGTTTGGACTGTACCACACACCCACAAATATCGGTGTCCTTTTTGCCTAGTGAGCAACACCAAAATCTGTGCTTCTTATTACAGCTGTAAATATCTGCAGTAACTCCTCAAGTGTGCCACTACAACACAGAAACTTTTCTATAATTTTAGTAGGTCTGTGTTAGATCTCAAAATTCATCTGGGGTAACAAGTAAATGTAATCTAATACACTGAAGGCAACTCACGTTCATACTGAAAAAGTTACTGTGCCTGGAATTGGTGATCAACTGCAGGCATGTGCTGGTTTGGGCTGGGGTAGAATTAATTTTCTTCATAGCAGCTAGTATGGGGCTGTGTTTTGGATTTGTACTGAAGTGGATGATAGAGGGATGTTTTTGTCACTGCTGAGCAGTGCTTACACAAAGTCAAGGCCTTTTCTAGTCCTCACTCCACTCCACCAGAGAGGAGTCCACGGGTGCACAAGATATTGGAAATGGACACAGCCAAGACAGCTGACCTCAGCTGACCCAAGGGATATTCCAGGCCATATGTCATCCCATTCAGCAACAAAATGGGGGAGAGGTTGGTGTGGGGGCCACTGCTCAGGAAAAGACTGGGCATCGGCTGGTTGGAAGTGAGCAACTGTTTTGATTTGCATCACTTGTCTTTCTTGGGTTTTATTTATCTGTCTTTGTTATTTTCCTTCTTATTAAATTATTATTATTTTATTTCAATTATTAAGCTGTTCTTATCTCAATCCACGAGTTTCCTCACTTTTACCTTTCCAGTCTCTTCCCCACATCCCACCGGAGGGGGAGTGAGCTTCTGTGGTGCTTAGTGGCCAGCTGGGCTTAAACCATGACAAGGTTGTATTAGCCAGAGCTATAAAAGGTATCTTTTTAACATCACTTTTGATTTAAATGACCTGAAAACTCCTCTGACACGACAGAGTGTTTCCCATCCAGTTTCATGAAGTTTTGTTTGTAATACAGAAGCTTCTCAAGTTTGTCTCATACTATTTTATATTCTTTTTGTAACTACATGACAGGGGCAGGAAAGAAGTCTCTCATGTGTGTGTCTTCTCCAAACCAAGGCCTGGGGGACCATTTACACCTGAATTGTCCTTAAACACTCCCCCAAAGGCTCTTCTCACCAACACAGCCAGGATACTGTGTTACATGGATTCTTGTCCTGAGTCACTATGACTGCTGTTGTTATGCTCAGACATCTTGCTGCTTCTATTCAGGAAGCAAAAGGAAATGGCCTGCATTTTTGAGTTTTTTATTAAGGGTGGTCATTTTTCATTTCTGTTACTTGCATTCTTATAAATCTTTTCAAACCTTTCTTTGGGATACAGGAAATTCTTTTTCTTTTTACTCCTCCTGAGTAAAGGCTGATTTGAAGTAACTGGGTAAAATCACAAGTTCCATCCTTGCAAGGGTGGCAGTCCCAAAAACCAGAACACAGAGGCATTAACTACTGTTTAACATAGTACTCCAAGCTGTCTGAGACTTTGCACATGACAGTTTAGCACAGGGATGTGAAAGAAAGCAATGTATTTTAGTGATGACTGATGTCCAGCCAAGCCCTCTAGAAAGGTGGTATAGCTGTGAAAAACATAGAGATTTCAAGAGGGTAATTAAAAATCTTTGCTCAAGCATTTTGGAAGGTTCCTACTGGGTCCAGTGACAGGACCCAAGGGAACGGCCTGAAGTTGTGTCAGGGGAGATTTAGATTGGATATTAGAAAGAGGTTCTTTGGCCAGAGGGTGGTTGGGACTGGAACAGGCTCCCCAGGGCAGTGGTCACAGCACCAAGCCTGACAGAGTTCAAGAAGCATTTGGATGTTGGACTCGATGATCCTTGTGGGTCCCTTCCAACTCAGCATATTCTGTGATTCTGTGATTCTGTGAAATATAGGAGATTACTTTCATTTACAATTTACCATTAATTTGCATGTTTTAAGTGCTACTTACTGTGTTTACCCATATTTTTATATGTGACTTTAGACATGCTTACTGTGAGAAGAAATAATCCCCATATGCAACACCTAGATAATCCTTCTAATATGGAAAATCTTTTCCAGTCACTTAAATTTAGCATACATGCAGACCTACCAACTCCAAAAAGAGACATGTGCCTTGCCTGGATTATTGGTAATTAATACAGTCATAACATCTCTTCAGGCAATGCACAATAAGCTAAAATTTCATGGTTTGTAAGCTTGTAGTCACAGTGTAGAACAAATATACAACCAATTTGTATTTAAATGTCCCACACAGATAGTTTTTGCCTGGCAAGCTGAAGATGTGTTCAGCTGAGGAAGTGGGGAATCAGAACTGAGGAACACGTTGATGTGAGAAAAATTCAAAGGAATTGCAGGATATTCACGACAAAATGCACTGGGAAATGCTCAATCACCTCCCTGTTCCCTCATCCTTTTTTATAGAGGCATCCCAGTATACTACTTTAGTGAAAAATGATAGAAATTCATCACAATGTGTGCAATGTATTTGGGCCTGACATAACAAAAAGTAAACAGAACTTTTCTAACACTTCCTCAATTTCTGTGAATGTGCAGAATTTACTCCTTGCTTGATTTGCCGTCCGGATTGGAAGCTAAACAGGTAATTATTGTAAACTAGCACCTGAAAAAGCTATCCTTCTCTAAACATTTTTCATAGAAAAGTCTTTTGCAAGTTTATAGTAAAAATTTGCACATGAATTGACACACATTTCATAGCTGATGCTGTGAGAAATAGAAGTTGTTGCCAATATTAAGATGCATGATCAAATTGTAAATGCAAACTCTTATCACATTTCTTAAAGAGAGCAAAGCGGTTATTTAGAAGCACACTTTTGTATACAGCTATAAAATTTAATATTCTGTCTGCACAATTTATCTATATACATAAGCTAAAAATATGCATTCCTGAGAACTATTTATTCAACTTTAATAGAATAGAATTTTTATTTGTAAATATGAGTTTAAAAGGATGTAATTTTAAAATCCTATTAACTGTATTTTCCCAAACGCTCTAGGTGTTAATGCTGTTCACCATTTAATTTTTTTTTAATTAAACAATATTCAGTAGTCTCTGAGCTCTGATTTTGAAGCACAGTATCAAAACTGTCCTTAAGTCACAGGTTAGCTTTTCCATTACCACAAGCAGCTGTGCTGTATACGCTTTCTACAAAAAAGCCAAACTCCTTGTTAAAAGAATTTTTTTTTATTTTTGATTGATAGCCACACTGCTATAATTGAGACCATGAACCTCATGGTTCTCATGGTTAGAATCCATATTTCTAGCTTGTATCCACTTGTTTGCATTACTTGTTTCTACCCTATGGTTACACTTTCAGGAAAAAAAAAAACATATTCTTTATTGTCCTTTATTTTTCTCAGCTAATGGGGTTCTTGTAAATATTCTCTATTTCCATCAACTGCCAAGTAGGTCTTCTTAGCACCTGCTCACTGGTCCTGAAAATTGATTATCAGAATTATACACATTCTTATTAATAAGGTCACTGTACAATATTTTGACAGAGTATTAGTATTTTCATCTCTCTGTTGGCAATTATTTACCTACTTCACCCCCACAATACATTTCTCTTTTTTTCAGCACAAGGCACTGATGGTTCCTAGACATAGTGTGATCAGCAGACATTCACAGATCTTTATCACCTTCAGTCATTTCCAGAGATGTGCTCTCTCTAAATCTAACATTAAAATTCCAATAATATGTGTTGTGGCCCAAATAATCTGATTTCTGTATGTGCTAAGAACACAGTACTTGTGTTGATTTGCATAGGATTATCAGTTTCAAGGGTCAGGCCAAAGGAAATTCAAGCTCACTGTATGTAAAGTATTTCTGATAAGAAGTGTAAGTTTACAAGGATATCAGGTTTGCCAGGTAAGACTGAACATATGCACTGAATCCAGATGACCTGAGCATCCAAATAATGTAAATGCAAGTCAAAATCAGAGTTGATTCAGGTCATCTGTTG
The DNA here is from genome assembly GCF_009829145.1 of Chiroxiphia lanceolata. Classification (NCBI taxonomy): domain Eukaryota; kingdom Metazoa; phylum Chordata; class Aves; order Passeriformes; family Pipridae; genus Chiroxiphia; species Chiroxiphia lanceolata. The sequence goes on from NC_045640.1 coordinate 12,025,714, forward strand.
GCAAGGGGATGCAGTTAATATAAAATTTTTAAGGCTACAAAAAAAGTCCCTTCTCTCTGTTTGCAGTTACACAACCTACAAGAAAAAGGATGCACTACTCTGAGGTAAATGTTTCCCAGTTTCACGCCATCCATCCCGGGGTTTTTAGCCAGCTGCTGTGCTATTCCCATTACACTGTAGGTTGCTTTGCAACCAAGTCAGATTTAACATATTAGTTCAGTTCCTAATGATATTTGGATGTTATCAAAAACACTCCCTCATGATCACATGGAGGAAAACTGTTGACAAGTTTACCTACCTGGCAGAGTAAGACACAGATAGTAATAAAATCTCACCCCATTTGAGAAGGGAGTTAAGGGCAAAATATGCTTCTACAACCTGCCCTCCCTAATACTGTCTCAGAGAAGAGTGGACTTAAAAAACCTCTACAAATCCCCATCAAAAGATCAGTTCAACACATCAGATTACAGTGCAAGAAGAAAGAAAAACAAAATAGGAGTAACAGACTAGCTAATTAAATCTCAATGCCTTATTTGCTACTGGAAAGCATTTAGGCACAATACAATGGGGCTAAAATTAAGAACCTACTTTTGGAGTATCTTTATGTAAAAAGAAGACATTTGAAATGGATGTTATTTTTTGAAACATTTGAATTCATAAAATGTGAACTGAACACATATTAGAAATCTATCTACAAGGGCACTGTATAAATTCTTAGTCTCATTTGTATCAATAAAAACATAGCAGCATTTCACCAGGTAGGTCTGTCTGTAGTAAAATACTTTAAACTCCCTTTACGCTAGGGAGAAACTTGAAATCTTCAGTTACATGGAAGTACTGGCAGCTGTCATTCTCTTTAAACACCAAATATGCTCACCTTGATATTCTCAGGAAACTTTCAATTTAATAAACTCTTGAATAGAGACAAGGGTAAGCTAAACCAGAAGCCATTATTCATTAAAACAGATATACTTTTATGAAAAGAGAATGTGGCATTCCACCTAAACATAATCCATAACACAAGAATAAAATAATGCTATTTAAAAAAGCACTTAGAACAGTTAATGATTTGATAATTTTGAAACAAAGAAACAGAAGATTAAATAAAATTAATAGAGGGATCACAAGGGTACAAAGTAAAACAGAGTTATGTGAGTATTATTCTTGATGAGCTTAACACTGCAATGGAATTTATTTCATCAGATGCCACTTCAGAGTGACATGACTCCATATGTATGTTATAATGGAAAACCACAACCAGCATTGTTCCCAAAACAGAGACACATAGGTCTCTTTCAATTTATCTCTCTTTAGACAGAAAGGAACTAATAAAAATTACAAGACAAATTATCTGTATCTAGGCTTAAAAACAAAGGCTTGGCCAGCATTTACATCAGTTTTGCTGGACAATTCATGATGCTGGAGGCCTTGCATGTCACTTCCAGAGAAAAAGAATTCAGGATAGATCCTTCAGCCACCATCACACTTCCACATTGCACTAATAGGGAAGGAGGTACTACGCAGCACAGCAAAGCATAATGTATCCAGGAACTTGTTATAGATCTGTCTGAAAAGATACAGCTCTGGGCCTTCAATTAAGTTTTATTTAATTGTTCGATCAAGAGATTCCCTAAAAGATTATTTTGCAGGAAAGCCTTATTTTGGCAACGTTCATAGCATCATATTCTTATAAACCAAAAGTTCTACAAAGAGCCACCACCACATTTCAAGTTTTAAAATATAATGTCATGTAGTTACCTGCCCCCATTATGAGCCCTGGTGCGGTGTCCTTCGTATGGACTGTTCCCGACACATAGGGATTGTCTGCCCACCGGAGATGGAGGTGAAGATAGCAATCAGGCTTTTGAGGGAAGAAGAAGACAACAGGTTTTACAAATAATGGCTAACAGTTATGCTCTTACAATAATGAAAGCCCAGAGAGAGAGCAGCTTCAGCAATGTTTGTCTTCACAGAGAAAAAGAATGGCTGTTTCCCGTGGTGCCAAATTCCAGTCTGAAATATCAACCTTCACTTTCTAACAAGAATCTCTGATGATGTCTGTGTAGTGTGCCATTGTTTCAACAAAAAGATTTCCATACTCGAAGAAGTCAGTGTGAAATTATTGTATAAAACCCCCTTCTGACAGAATAATTGCTTAAAAATGCTAACTAACTAACAGCAACAAATACTGCATGTTTGTTGGTCCCAGGTAACCGGTAAAATGATGTTTAAAAACAACTGCTTGGACTGAAAATGCCTTTTTTAGTAAAAAAGCGGTATGAAAAATAGTTTAACGACTTTTGGACACATCATCTCTCCTTCCTAAGCAACTTACTGTTTCTTGCCCTTTGTGCAGTGGCACTAAAAGGTCACATTGTTCACAGCAATTCCAGCCATGAGCTTTACCAGGAGCGGGCTGCCAGCACCGCCTGGGAACCACTGCCACTGCAATCTTTCCACTCATCTCAAAATGATCTGGATCAAGCCCTGCAGACTTGAACCTTGTAGCACAGTCTTGAACTCTTCAAATAGGAACCGGCAGCTCCAGCCTTCCATTTCTGCTACGTGGAGAGGGAACAAAGCTCTGGCAGAGGCAGGACCACAAGCATTTATTTTGCCCACCAATGCAGAGTTTTGAGTACTCAGGAGCAGAGAGTCAGTGAGAAAAATACAAGGTTTTCAGTATAGCCCTGCAAATAACAAAACACTATGGGTAATTGGGACATCTAAACAAACAGAAATAACATTGTCTTACAAAAAGAAAGGACTTTTTCGTGCAGGTTATTGTGGTATTTATTTTCAAGCAACCGTAAGAAGTTCCCTTTAAGAGGGAACCTTGATTTAATACGAAAAAATATGAAAGATGAAAAGAGAAAAATTATTGATAAACTCTATTTAACTCATGATGTGACCCTTATATCCAGACACAAATGACTGTTGTCATGATTATTCTGAACTGGGTTGTGTGGTTGACACAAAAAAAAAAGTCCTCTTTGTGTCAAAGTGACTTAAAATATGAAATGCAGTGCAACAGAGAGCCCCGACTACTCACTCTACAAGATGACTGGACTAATAGCCTGTGAAACCAGAGCTCATGCAATACAAGTAGGTTTGTCTTCTAGTTTGGCTGGTAAACTCAGCATAAAGCTCTCGGGCCGTTGGAACTATTGCACATGCCACCATACAGATAATTCTTGTGCACTTTATAGAGAGGATAGACAAAAAAGAACCACTTACAGGTTTGCAGTTTGTTGGTTTGCCATTCATATCAATGTCTGGAGGGTTTAGAAAATCCCAGTCACGGCCTTTGTTGTAGGTTATCAGAGTCGTAACTTTCCCATTAATTTTCTGGTTGGCCAGAAAGACTCCTTTTACACCTCTGACCTGAAGCATACAGGAGAGGAGTTAATATCCCGCACATACACATTTTTTCAACAAGGATTATCCCTGATTAGCTGCTCTTTTGTGGCTCTGAGCTGTATCTCAGGTAATTTCTCCTGGAAACTGAATAGAAAGCTAATGATACCTTAAAAGTACAGAAGGAAGGCAAAAAGACAAGAGGAAAGGGAGAAAGGGAGATGGGGAGGACAGTTACAAACTGATTTGTGTTTCTAAGTCTATTTAAAAAGTATGTGCAATTCTCTCAATGTCAGAAGGCTAATCAAATTACATGTAGTTTATGCAGCAAAATACAAAAAGTACCATACCATGGCCTTACTGTTAAAATTACAGCTCTGCATTTTTTTTTAAATATGGGCATCTCTAAAATGCTATTCTACAAATGATGCAAGCAATTTTTAACAGACACTTGACTTTAACACTGAAGTCCTGTGACCCACATCATGTGAATAGCACACAAATAGGTTACAACAAAATATCCTTTAAAATAACACTGAATTAAAAAAAAAGTTAAAAAAAAAGGTTTACAGACTCACTCTTCCCTTGGGCTGTTATTTTATTTCAAAACAGCCTGTATCAGAAAATTATTACAACTCAAAGTGTCAAAGTTAATAGGGATAATTTTTAGAATCAACCTGACAGTAATTGCACCTTAATATGTTTAGTTCTAGCCCTAACATTTATTTTATTAACATATTAACATATGTTCCACCCAAGGGCATGAGATAAGATCTTGTATTAAAATTGAAGGTTTCCTTAAGAGTGCTCTTATTTCCCTTGTGATTATTTATTAAATCTCTTGAATTTTTAAAAAATTCTGGAAATGTATATCAATTTATATACCATTTCCAGCACAGTAGAGCTTGCTAATCTCCTTGGGTGCTGACACTTCACAAAACCAAAGTATTCATTACAAATAAATGTACAAGATAGCCAGCTCTTTGAATGATCAGGAATATTGGTCTCTTGATGACACGATGCATTCTTGAACTTTAATTTTTTATTTGAAATATTTACTGTTCTCTTTTTTTCCAACTACCAGTTATTAACTCCACTTAACAGAAGTCTACATTCAGGGTGAAGATAAGGCATCCCTACTATTAGGCTACAGATTTGATACTCACTGTTCATAAATATTGGAACTGACCCAAACCTAGAGAATAAAAATATTCTGCTGGTTATTGTAACAGATTAGAACTTGGAAAAATATTTAAGTTTATACAACAAAATTTTGCATAGTCATTTTAATACCCTGCTCTCTCATGATCTCCTTCTTCCTTAAACCCCATCATGCATGTATGGTTGGCTTACTTATCCAGGATGCTGGAAGCTCAGAACTACTTCCAAGTCAAACACACCATAAAAGTCAACTACTTAGCAGCGCAGGTGAAAAAGGAAAGGAAGGGAAGAAACGAGGAACCTACTTTCCTTGCTTTAAAAGCATTTTCATCTTGCTGGGGCTTTTTTACATATCCTACCTTTGAGAAACAGCACAACCATGAAAAGCCTGGCAGTTCAAACATTTACGTGGGAAGGCAGACTTGGGGTAAAATTTCTATGTGTGTCTTTCTTCCAGTGAACACAATATTAAATATTTAAACAATAATTAGGTCAGGGACTGCAGCTGAGGTTTCTCTCTTCATTTGTGGATGGCAAAAACAGTGCTGCATCATGAATATTTTTGTTTCCTCTCTCTCTTTTTCCCCCTCATTCTTGTTTAATGAATATTTAATCATTCAATGTAATCATCAAATGGGAGTCAGGCTAAAATTTTTCTCCATTCCAACTCTCATCTCTAATCTAACCAAGCTCTAGGGTAACTTCTCCTCTCTAGAATATGGGACATAAGTGTTTGAATCTATCAAACACTGAAAGGTTATGAAAACATTTCTTCTAGTACCTCAGTTAACTTCTCTCACTGCTGTTTTAAGAGATAAAAGCTGACCAGCACTTCACAGCAGTTGTATTTTGAATGAAAGGCAAAAGCTCTGCTTGAAATAATAAATAGGTTTCAGGCATCTATTTTCCGAGCAAGTTCAGAAGTATGATGTTCAGAGTGGTGCATTAGCCTAAAAACCAATAACTAATATAAAATTATAGGATGTAAAAAATGGCAGCTTTAAAACACTTCACTTCTGCTGCAGCATTTTCTATTTCATTTGTCCTGTGGCCTATGCAAATACACACCTGACTCTTTCTGTAAATATTGTAAATGCTTTATGTCAGATCTACCTTCTGCATTAGATTGTGATCCCAATGCACCCAATTTCTTCTGTACTTTCTACTCCTTGACTCAGTTCCCTAACCTAAAATTGGGAGATTAGTATCTTCCTATGAAGAAGGGAAAAGATTCATATTAACAATAAGATGGAATGGAAAAGAAGACATTTCAACATTGTGCAGTGCTCAGTTACTCTGATGAACACTCCAGCAGCTACTCAAGACAGATAATCACAAGGAAATTCAAAAGCACCTTTCCATTGATTTTCTTTGGACTTTTAGGTTAACTTTCAGAGCACCTATTTTCTACAACGCCTTATAAACCTATTTTCTGAGCAGGTTTTCTGCTGTGACACATTATTCGCTGATTGTTACATTTCTGATTTTACAGCCAAACAATATTCTGTACTAGTTGGTAGCAAGAAGAACAGTTCAGATGGCCCCACAGTGTTTATTAGCAGCAGTTACTGAAATGCAGAAATTACTGCTATATAATACATGTGTGTGATTAAAATTTAAATATATATGATTTGTTGTTTGGGGAAAAAAGGCATGAAGAATGTCTACTGCAACCTGTGTAGCTCTTATCTATATGAGGAGTCACAGCAAGAACAAATCTAGAAGTATACATCAGTATGCCCACTCTGCAAATTTGTGGCTGTTTCACATTGGCAACACTAGATATAATTTCAAGGACATGCTCCTTGTATACAGTCACATATTTCAAGGGTATGCTCCTTTTGGTCAGTCAATTAATAATTAACTTTTTTTTGATTAAGTATTTGGGAATTATTCCCCTTTCACACATGCAACATGAAAAGAAATACGGTGCAAAAAAAGATAAAGCATATAAAAGAAAATGAATACAGAGAGGCAGACACCTATTAAAGATTTTATAGCAGATGTACAAGTAAAAGATGAAGTGGGGTCAGCAGAGGATAACGAAGATGAACAGTGCAAATTTTAAGGAGAATTATACACTGGTGGAAAGAGAAATTGTCAGCCATTGAGGACAGTCTCTGTTCTGCACTGAAGATTCCTCTTCCCAAGACAGGATAGTTGCATTAAAATGCTCAGAAAGAAAACCCAGATTAGACAAAAAAATATCCCATCCTCAAGGACTGCAATATGAGTTCTATTTATTAGCCATTTTATACTGGGTAAATAACCCATACATCATGAGCACTTGATCACATTCTAGTAAACAAGATGAACACTAATTATTTATCATACAAGCTGTCTGGAAGCTGTGGGCTTTCTTACTGTAAGCAAATAAAAGTGTTCTCCTATACTGCAGCTCTATTTCAAAAACAGCTCAAAAAAATTGAATTGTGTGGCTTCATTGTGGCTCCTTCAATTACTCTTTCTCATGTGTAAATTTTCTTTTTAATGTAGTCCTACAAATTGATCCAGCATACACAATAATCTAGGATCACATTATCTAATATGCCTTCAGTAACATTTGGAAATTATGAAATAATCAGTGTAATTGCATTAAGTTAATAACTTTTGTAGACAAAAGGGCAGCCAGGGGGAGCATCTCTGTACAACTTATCTGAAATTGCATGTTACAGGTGATGCAAGGAGTAGAGATTGCACCTGGTTGCCTTTTAGCTTTGCATCCCACAGGAGTGAGCAGGAGTAAAAGGCTGCAAACTAATGCTGTCAATAAATCACTCTGTGGGAATGTGGCTACACACTGTGTGTAGCTTCACTCATTAGGAAGCCTCATTTCTAAAAAAGGTAGAGCCTAGAAAATAATCATCGGTAATGAGAAACCTGTTACTTTTACTACAGATATTTAGAAACAAAAAGCGAAAGAAAGATGGAGGAGATAGGGAGGAAAAAATCACTATCATTTTCCCTCACCAAGAAGAGTCTAATTACAGCTATTTAACAACTCTGTCAGTGTGTGCCTTGTATCCAGAATTACTACAAGCTTTTGCCAAAAAACTTTGGTCGTTGGGTTTGGTTTTTTTGTTTGTTTGTTTTGTTTTGTTTTGTTTTTATATGAACACCAGGCAGATTAAAGTGTAATGAGGGACAAACTGGGTCAGACCAAAGCTCCGCTAGTTTAATATTCTGATAACAGCCAGTACTATGTGCTACACAAAAGAACAGAACCGGAGCAAATGTACACCCTATTACATTGAAATATGTTACACTGAAATTCCATTCTACCAGCAGGAATGGAGTTGATAACAGTCTGTGGTACTCTTCCAAAACACTATATTCTTTAGTCTTTTATTTTTGCCAAGTGCACTGATGTTAAAATACAAGATAAATTTGTTTACAGAAGAGTTTGTCTCACAGAAAATGCTGTTGGCACAAGACATCTACAGAAAGCAAGTGGATTTGCTGCCCAATATCTAATTTTGTTGGTTCTTCGCCTTTCAGAGTGGACACAACCTAGCACAAGGCTCACAGGATTACTGTGTAAAACCCTACTGGCTAAAGGATGTCCTGCTCTAAACCAGGCAATGCATCACTGAGTCACCTAAAAGAAAAAAAGGTGTACACAGGCAGCTGCATAACTTCTGACTTCAATAATAAATTGTGCTGCTGTCTTCACTTTTCAATATCTTAAAAAAAAACAATTTGGACTTGCATATCTGTGCAATCTCATCCCAAGAATCTAGTTCTTAGAGTACACAGCACATCAGTAGGTTAAGAGGGAAACATGTAAGTAGTAATGATATGTTAACAGAAAAAAATCCAAAAATCCTAGACTTTTTACATTAAATATAACTGTGAAAATTAATTATAATAATAATCAAAATATTAATAAAAAATTCCTTCAGATAAGACTACACACAAGGGAAGAGGTAAAGATCTACCTCCAGGATATCTATCAGGACATTCTCTTCTGGCTGCTTCGTGCTCCGGACGTTCTCCAGCAGGATAGAATAGTAAACACCTTGTGGGTCAGACTGGTACAGGTTGTACGTGTCTGTCTGGTACCACTCCTGAACAGCCACAAAAACTTGGTTTTCATCTGTACTGATTATTTGTAAATCCTGTAGGAAAATAAGATACAAAAGTACTAATTTTTCCATAATTTCTATTTTACAAACAGGAGAAGGGAAACATCTGAACATTTAATAACAATAATCTCCTAATACAATACTAATTAACATGCTATATCCAAGGTAGTTCCTCACTACCTTTTGACTGCAGTGCAAATCAGCCTAGTAAAGACCAAAATTGTGAATGTACAAAAGCTGAGATCTGCTTTGACTTAAGTGGGAAATGACTTCTTGAAAAGAAGGAAAAAAAAGAAAAGGAAAAAAAGAAGTGAATGACTGAAACAACATAAATACAGCTAAACTATCAAATAATCCTCAGGTATCTAGAGAAATAAGAACTAGATTAAAAATAGCATAACACAAAGAGGATCAGATATAATTTACAACACTTACACACAGGAAGTAGTGTATATCATGCACACAGTTCATGTGTATTATATATAGTACATAACAGTAATTTATCTGTCTATGTATATAAAACCACTTAAATATTCAACAGTAATAACACGAGAGTCAATATTCTGCATTCATCACCCAAGAATTTCAGGCATGGATTTTACAACAGCTTGCTTTCAGTTTTTCCAGCTTCTTCACTCCAAACATCTCATACAAAAAAATGCACAGCTGGGTAATATAATTTAACACTAATATTAAACAGAAGAAATAAATCAGGAAGTAGCAACACTGTACTAAGTTTAGCAAACAGAATAAAAGGATGTGAGTTTGCAACAGAATATGGCAGCATAAGATGTTGGGATGACATAAGAAATAACATCTAGTCACAGAAATTGAAAGTTTGTAAACTCTTTATGACCTTGGTACTTAACTGGGATACTGTATCCAGTTCTGGTCACCTTATTACTGGAAAAATACTAAGGCAATTGAGTGAATAATAAATAAAGCTACCAAAATGTCAAGAGAATATGAGTTTGGGATGAATTTGCTTTAAAAAACCAAAATAAAGCAAGAAAACTACTTTGTAGAATTCTAAGAGAGAAATAAAACAAATTCTTAAGAATCCAGTAAGACCGAAGAAAATGTGAGTAACAGAGCAACACTGAATACTCACCAAAGCGTGGCAGTCACACTTTAGGAAACATGCATGATGTGACTGAGGCACTTAGATTAAAAAAAAAAAATAAAAATGAATAGAAGTAAAATAATACAATGGAAAGGTTCTTAATAAGAACAGAAGATGGTTATTAAACACTAATAATGGAATTAAATTTAAAGTACTTTTGCATGTGTGACGCATCTCAACACAAAAGAACGTAAGTGAAGTTTTCTATCAATGACAGCTCTGTTTTTAAAGACTTTCATGTTGAACTATGTACTAAAGTAGATTTTTGTTTAGCACCCCATGAGTAGTTCTCTTTTTTCTTGTACTCAAAAATTACTCGGAAGCAGAAAGTCTGGCAGAATTGCCAGCAAAATACAGCAACTGCTCCCAAAAGGTTCTTTTAAAAGCCTCTTAAATGTACAGAATATTTCATCCCCTGTCTTAAACCAGGACAACATGAAGCTTGGTAGTCCACACTACACCACACCACATTCTGTACTAAATTCACTTCTTCTTTTGCAGTGTAAGGAAAGTTCCCATGACTATCTGATAATAAGGATGGAAATGAAACAGAATCAAATAGAATAAAGAAAGAGTTGAGGGGTTTAATGTGAAAACCTCTAGAAAACCCTTAACCACCTGTGAAGCCAGGAGCTTTCAGCAAAATTATTATCTACATTATTATAATAAAACATTCATACAGTTCCACAGCCAAATGCAAAACTCCAGGGGTGGCAGTGGTTGCAAAGGTGGCTCAAAGTGGCAGAGGTGAGAGCTGGGGGACAGGCACAGCTGTGGGTCTCCTCTGCCAGGGTGGGGTAGGAGCAGCCAAGCCATCAAGAAGCAAGGTGCAAAGAGCCAAAATGTGTAGTGCACAAGGACAGGAAGATTCATTTTGGGCAGACTGTAGGGGTCAGGTGAAGAAAGGAAGGGTTGGACTGCAGAAGTTTACTGTGTCAAATGAGAATTCACTTTTCTCTTGGCAGTGACTTACCAATAAAGAAGTTTGTCTGCTCAGACAGCTTTGCTGAGGCAAGACCTTAACAGATCCTGGTTTTAGCAAGTGAAATTGCCCTTGCCTTGAACTTTGTTCCTTCCATTCAGAATTTACACTTCAGATTTCCAGTTCAGCCTTACAGCTATTTTCCTTTCACAGTGATTTCTTTTCCTTCAAGAAGCAAAGCAGTCCTTCAGTTATACTACCTTGCAACAATCCTGCCCAGCATTTTCTGACATAATCCTCTGGGAAAAGTAATTGACAATCTAAGAAAAACTGTAAATTTCATGCCCAATTCTTAAACTTATGTTTCAAACTCCTGGATGACACAGACTGCTGAAAATCAAGCTAAAACAAAGCTAAATGGTCATGTCAATCTTGCACTATTCCTATACCAAAAGATGAATTTAAAAAGAAGAAGAAGAAATTGATTGACAAATACAGGGAATGAGTTGTCAGTGTGCCAAGTCCAACCCTTCATCCCAACTACCCACTGGGTAGAACAGATGAGAAGCACATTAAGAGGAGATGTCAGCCAATATTGCTAGACAGAACTTACTGCCACTGAAGAGTTAACTAGAAAGGACATCTGAGAAAAAAAAGAAATACCTTGATGGAGGGAATGCAAGTTTTTATTGCTTTATCTAATTCACAGACACGGATATAACCCCAGGCTGTAACCTCAGCAGATTCTATAAGGAAAGCATTTATTCTTTTATGATTTCACGCTTGGACTACTGCAATTGCCTTCTTGCTGGCCCTCCTGCTTTCTCTCTCCACATTCTGCAGGCTACTCAAAGTCCCACTGATCATCTAATTTTTCTATAATTATACTATTCACACACAATTTATTCAAAGTCATTTATAAAGACCTTCTTTACTGATGTTAGAGATCTTCAGGATTTGAAACATTCCTTACTGTCTCTATGGAGACTTTTGTTTATCTCCAGGCTGTATTTTTGTATATATTCAGTGTTTGAGCTCTTGTACTTTCCTTTCATTTCCAAGTTCAAATGAGAGTCCACGCCCTTCCAGATGTCCCAAGGAAGAGTCCTTTTCCCAATTTGCCATAGCAGCCATGCAGTTTCCTCTGTGGCATGCTCATTCCTCCACAGGCATCCCTTCTCTCACCTCCACTACTTTACTTTTGTCCTATCAAGTCTGCCATGCCTGCTCTGTTCCATGTTTTACTGGCCCAGCTATCCATGCTCTTGCCATTTGCACTTTTCTCTCTCTCTGTTTTTGCAAAGATCATAATAGACTGTGATTCCCAAATACCAGTATTCTCCATCTACTTTATCTCCTCTTCTTAGGTTGTAAGCTTTTGTACAGTTCTGACATGCTACTCAGTAGTTGTATCATTCAAATATTTTTTTTTTAACCTCTAAGCCTCCTATTTCTTTGTTCTGTTTACTGTGGGACTTCTTGTGCACCATATTTTGCAAATTCCTTTGTCACATTGTTTCCTTCATCCTTCTCTCTTCATTGGGTGATGTTATACCACATTAAGCACAGAAATCTGTATGTTTATCACTAAAAATATGTGGAACAACTCGTAGGTCCAAGGCAGTAGACAGACCCAGGGCCAGGGATAGGTCTACCTATAGATGCAACCAAAGAAGCCTGTGAAGTGCTCTAAAATCCACTATCCAATCAAGCTCACAGAATCATTTCCCTGTGGTTGGATGAGAGTAGCTGGAAAACAGCCCTTAAATACTGTAAACAACCACCCCAAGAAAAGCGGAGTTAAATGTCTTCTAAGTCTACTTGGAGTTAAATTCTGGATATAAACTACATCTAAGGAGATGTAGGTTAGACATGAGAATACCATTGTCTAGTAGGGTCTGGTCATACCCACTGAGGAAAAATGTTAAGAGAGGTAAAGTAACTTTCATTCTCAGACTTTTTAAAAACAGATCAGAAAAACATATGCCAGGACTGGTTTAGGCAGATAACCATGCTTTGGTAAAAGACCTTTCAAGATCTTTTCCATGTCTATTGTCTATGATCCTGTGAAAACAGAGGGAAGTAAAACCATACCTTATTGTGATTACTTGAAAAGTTACACATACAATTAGAAATATCATTAAAAGACAGGATTTGGGGGTTTGGGTTTTGGTTTTGAGGGTTTATTTGCTGGTTTGGGCTAGTTTTTTGTGTTTGTTGTTGTTGTTGGTTGTGGGGGTTTTTTTAATTCAAAAGGTATAATTTCATAACTAAGTTAAAGAGATTAAACATTTTTCAGACAAATAACTATTTGATAATGGAATTAAAATTAAGGACAGCTGGAGATCTGTTGAATCAGAATTACTTTTCTATAAAAAATGCTAAATGAATCATGAAAGTAATCAAAGACTGCATATTAAAAATTGGCATGATTAAACAAGGCATCCAGTGACAGGTCATATCACTCCTGCTCTCTCAGGGACTTGTAAGCTGCTATGTTTGTACCTTACATCAGTAGCAGAAAACATAATTAACAAACAAATAAACACAAAGACAGTTTCAAAGTGATACTGAAAATAATTAGATAAATACAGAAGGACAACTTGTGCCAAAAGATGAGCACCACTTCAAAGAAACTTCATATCACATGGGCAGACCTGTTCTGTTAAATAAAATAAATGAGTCTGAGGGTGTACACATGGCATTGAATGAACTGTGTATATTCATCCATGACCTGGGCAACAAGCACCCAAGAACTCTTCTAGCAAGTACAGAGCCACAATCAAATTTTACTTCTAGAAAACACCCATACTGCTTAAGAATTATTTCTTTACTTCTAACAAAGAGATACAAACATGACAGGTCTTTCCAAAATTATCTGCTTTTAATGCAGTCAAGTCTGTTTTCGCTGAAGGCTGAATGAACACGTAATCAAAAGTCATTCAAGAAGCCCAAAACCATCAAACAGTTAACAGAGTTGGGGTTTGGGGGAGTTGTGCATAGCAGAGAGGAAGGAAAGAAGTTTAAAGGAGGAAAGGAAGAGAAATGCATTATTTTCATTGTATATAGCCCCACACCATCTACATTTAGTAACTGAACACCCTATAAGTCTGCAAATACTGTAGAGAATTTTATATTCAAGAAATGCTCAATATGCTTTACCATATTACTGTGATAAGAAATCCTATGACACAAATAATTACAATTACAGCCTGAAGACAAAAGAATATAAAAGACGACAAGGATTGTACTGCAAGCCAGTGCTCCTTAGTCTAAAATGTGCTGATGACATAGAAAATATCATTAAGTGAAAACACAGTAAACCAGGTTCAGCATAGCCAGGATATGCTATGCAGGCAGGACTGTGGTGCTTCAGTCATTAAGGTAAATAAAAGAGAACCTCAAAATTCTTGTTTTTCAAACCTTACAATTTTCAGTTCAATGTCAGAATTTTGCCCCTTTGCAATCTTTTAATACTGTGGTTGAGCAAACCGTTAACATGCAGCAAGTGATGAATTAAACAGAGAATCGTGAGGAGTAAATGTATCAGAAGTGCAACAGATGTAAGCACTCAAGGATGTGTAGTTTCAGCCTTGACCTCCAGATGTACCACATTTATGCCCCTATAATCTCTCAAGCACAATCAAGGTAACCGGATGGCACATATCGCAAAGATAATCCTCCTAATCTTCCTTGCCTGGCTGAGTAAAACAGGAAAAGGAAACAAATCAATATAAAGTTGCACTGCGAAAAAAATAACAGTTCCTTGAATCCGCTTTGGATGGATTTGTAAAACCAGGGAGCCAGACAGCTGCTACAGCTCAGATTCACTGGCTACTGCCATGACACTGCCTGGAGAAGGAATACTTCTCCTGCATCAAATGCCACTGCCACCTGCATTTCTACTTTGTTCTCCTTCATTCTTTGTTCAATAGCCATTCCAATGGACTTTCACAAGAACGGAAAAGTAGTCCTGCTGCAGCTGCACACAGGAACAACCTTCTGCCTGGCACACAGGAACAACCTCAGCCAAAGCCTCCCAGGGTGGTAAGTGGCAGAGGTAGTGAAGGAGCTTCCCATGTGGAAAAACAATTATTGAGACACTAAAAGCCTTGCTAAATGCACTGTCATAGACTCAATAGTTTGCAATCCAGCCATCATGCAGCCAAATGCTCAAGGGAACTTAGCTGGCAAAAGGGCTGCAGGAATCTTCTTCTACCATTTCTGCTGTTAAGGAATGGACCCATTTAAGGATAGTCTTACATCTTGTTGAATGATACAGAAAAATGGAAGTAAGCCTATGGTTAAAGCAGTGATGTATATCTCAGACTGAGGCAAGGAAGAGGTGGGCCTGTTTTAAGGTGACCAGGTGATAATCAAAAAGAATAGATGAGTCTGATAAAAGGCATGTACGGAAGATTCATATTACCATGAATAAATTAAAGACTTTAACGTGTTTCTAAGGCAATAGGATTTTTTTCTGCTTTTATTTTTATTTGTTGCCCACCTATAATTCCTTTTATCTTGGTTACCTGAAAAATTTTACATTATCGCCTATTGCACAAGATTGAAAATACATACTGAGCTAAAATAGATGAGAGAAGTTTTTTCCACACCATATCTTTTCAAAACTAAACTTTCTGAATTGCATCAGGATACAACAGACAATAGAGCTCTTGCATCATTAAGATTTTGTAGCTGGCATGAACAAATGCAGAATCAATCAACGCCTTCTATCAGTTCATGAAAGGAGATCACTATCATTGGAGTTTATTTAACAGATGTGGGAAGGGAACTCAGAATAATTCAGTTCTCCCAAACTGCAATAGCAAAACTGTCATAATTTGTAGCAGATTCCTTGGTTTGGTCAGGAATTTTGTTAACAAAGTTTTTTTTGCTTAAACTCCCGATATGAACTAGTTCCCAGTTTTATTGTTAAGCACACTGGCGTATGACTCAAAATCATGAATAAGGACCAGACCCAAGGTACTCCACTCTCTCCACACTGCACTTCTCAAGGCAAGGGCAGTGACAGCTGCAGGAATGTTTATACAATGCAAGTGTGCTGACACTGGATGGGGCTTCAGCTTGTGCCCCTGGGTACACTTGCTCTTCCAGCAGTGGCAGCTGAACCACTGCTCCAGGATCAAAATAGCCCAAAGAGGATTCCTGGGTCCCACTGGAACACTCCTGCATGCCTAACCAGCCAGCTTGACACACAAATGCAATCCTGTTGCTCTTGGCTTGATTTTGGTATTGCCTTCCTACAAGTTACTAACTTCTGAACTAGTTTTAGCAGCACAGAACCAGCAATCTTGGTAAAATGGAATATAGTAAAAAAGTAAAAACCAACTCATTTTTAAAAGAAGAGAGAGAAAATTCCTCTTCTGTTTTGGTCCTCTTCTGTTTTGGGGAGCATAGAGGCAACCTGTGATTTGGTCTTACCAGCCTTTGCCACCACCCTACCTGAGAGCAGCCGGCACTTGACTCCTGTCAAATGCAGGAGACAGCTGTGTGATCCCATGCAATGTCAGTAATATGCTATTAAAATAAATACATAAATCTATCAATGGCACAGAAAAAAGCTTAAAAAATTATCTGAATCCTGCTCCTTAGATATCCCCCAATGGCTCTGCTCTCTCTGTACATGTACAGAGCTACGATGTGTTACAAAAAGGTGATCTCGGTGGCACTGTGCAGTTGGAGCCTAGAAACTTAGCAGAAGTAAAGCTTGGATGGAAGCTGCTTTTAGCAGCCTTTCTAGGTTTTCCTTTGGGGGTACATTTGGTCAAATACAAACACAAATGCAAATTAAAACTATATAAAGCAACTGAATATTTTTTTTTGCAGATTTTCAACCTCTTCATATTGAAAGGAAAATGAGACATCAATAACATTTTCTAACTACTCAGTCTGAAAATGCTCATTCTATCTCCATATGTAAAATCACTGTGAAACACATCTGTGCAGTGAAAGAATAATATCAGAAGAGCCCAGCCCTGCTCCCTCAGGCTGGAGGCTGGCATTCCAGCACAGCTCTCCTTATGTTGTTACATATATCCTTGATCAGTCTGTAGTATCTTCTGGCTTGGCTACGGTTTTCCTTCCCTGTATGCAATCACTGTCCAAAAATTCTGTCCCTTGCTGTGAAGCACTTTACAGAGACCACTTGGAAAGAGATTTTTTTGACACCTAATTCCATTCTTTTGACAAAAGTGAAATATAGCCTATTACAGTCATGCTTCATCTCCTGGTTAGGCAGAATCTAATACTTAAAACCCTCTGAAATTCAGATCTTTCAAAAGCTACTGTTTTTAATCAATCTTAAAAAAAAAAAGGTCCTTTGTAAATTCATCCATTCTGTTTATCTCCTACCACCATAAAAGAAGCAACTCCACAGTCACATAATCTGGATGTAATTCTAATGTGTCAATGTCTTTGCTGATATCCTGCTTCTTTACAACATTTCATCAGTAATTTGCTTCATATGAGTCTTTTCCATTCTGTTAAAATAGGACTGGAAGATCCATTTCTACTGTATTTGAACAACTGTCACTGGAATACAGCATGATGAAACATTTTAGAACTGTGTTCTTATTTACTTCAGTATCAAACATTTCTGCTGTAATGTGAAGGCACCAAATCACTTTAAAAAAACATATCTTTTTCAGAAAAGGTCAACATTTTTCACATTCACCACTGTTCTAATGGATGTCCAGCTTCATGGACCTCTTAGTGAAATTTTCAACTCCGTTGTGTGCAGATAGCAAAGAAACTTCTCCTGGAGTCACTGTCAAAATGCTGAAGAGATAACATTTACTTTGTTCCACTCATTGGGTATTGCCTGAAGTAGGAGGAGCACAAAAACATCCCTTTCCAAATGACATAGTTACCTGTTCCTAGGTAGCTACTGACTCTACGCAAAATGAAACCATTAACTTCTAATTTATTTATTCCATCAAGCCTGGAGTAATCTGCCTATCAAGTAAAAAAAAAAAAAAAAAAAAAAAAAAAGACAAATAAACAAGAAACATATTTTCCAAGACAAAGAATCCAGCATGCTGCACTATTTCAAATAATCCAGACTACATCTGACAGAAATTCCAGGGAGCTGTGACTGACCCTTTTTGAATATGTCAGAAGCTCTTTGTTTACTCTTTGCTTTCCTGCTTTGCTCCTTACTTCTTTTCTTTGGCCCCAGCATGGGGATCCATGGGCTGTAGTCCCTTGGGGTGTCCTCATTTTTTATTCTTTAACATTTAAAACTGCGTATTCTCCTGCTGTTTCGCTAATTACAATTTCCCCCAAGAAACCATAAAGGCTACTTTGAAGGCCTTAAAAACACTGAAATAATTTTGTGGAAGGATTGATCTGTATATCAGTCCTTGGGTATATATTTCTTGACAACACAGATAGAGAGATAAATAGATGACAGCCATTTCTATAGTGCTACTAGAAGCATATCCAGGTTTCAGATTCTTGTTCAACTAGTATCTGGGGATTTGATTTGAGATTCTGTTAATATGTTGTACATTTAAAACCAGAAGTCTTCAAACCACCATATAGAATGACATAGAAATAAAATCCAAGACGAAAAACTAATATTAAGCACATTCTTTTGTTTAAAACAATAGCAGCAGAAGGAAATACATTGTACTCTACTGTCCTTCACTAGATGAGCAATGAATTAAACCTGTGCAATTCAAAGCATGCAAAGAAAACATTTCTTAGTCCTCTTCTGAGTAAGTGACAGAATCACACAGAATCACATGAAAAAGCAAGACCTCCAGATCAGCCTCCTGCTGGTAGCAGGGTGAGCTGTGAGGCCACAGCAGGTTACTGAGGGTTTTATCCATCGAGGTCTTTAAAAATTCCAAGTCATTTTTCTTCAGGACT
Source organism: Chiroxiphia lanceolata (assembly GCF_009829145.1). Classification (NCBI taxonomy): domain Eukaryota; kingdom Metazoa; phylum Chordata; class Aves; order Passeriformes; family Pipridae; genus Chiroxiphia; species Chiroxiphia lanceolata. The sequence continues at coordinate 12,044,258 of NC_045640.1, forward strand.
GCAGAAGCCTTCTACCTTCTAAGTGTAAAGCTAGGAAATACAGTGTATGCAGTACAAAAAATTCAACTGCATCAGTCAGACCATATTTAAATATCTGTCTGTGCTTAAGTGTTGATTTACTATGCAAATACAGAAACCCTGTCACTAGGAAGTTATGCTAGACTGAAAGAACCTCTCAACAAGTCTTGCAATTTCATTAAGCAATTAAAGTCCATATGGGGATTCTTTAGTGAAATAGAGCACCATCAAGTGGCAAAATTCTCTTTTATTACTATTCATGCTTATACCAGAAAACACCATGTGGAATTAAACTGTAATTGGTTCTTGAAAGAATGCTTGCTCTACACCATTACATTGTCACTGTGTGTGTAGCACTGCATCATTGAAGTAAAGCTCAAAAACTGTTGCAGTAACTGATGACAAATAAGCTACTGTATGTTCTTGTCCTCTACAGTTTACAAATACTACATTAATAGAATTAAAATAAAAATAGCAAATGGGATTCAGAAATCCTTACAAGTAGAAATTGTGGTCTCAGATAAATGAGGTTCAAAAAAGAGAAGACTAAAACCAATTTAGGTAGAAAGAGAAGATGACAAATGCAAAAAGAGAAACATTTATACTTACTTTTGGCAATGCATATTTTGGCAACTTCATTTGTACAAAGCCATTTCGACGGTAAGACACGTAATACTTGGTCCGATTTGCTGATGTTGTCTGTACAAAGGAAAAACAGAACCCTGTGATGATTTATGCTAAACCTAAAGAACCTGAGATGGAAGTTTTTCTTTTAACCTGCAACTGAAATACATAGCTATTACTTTTATTGCATGCAACTAATCTGCACAGTAAACTGTTCTTCTCTTTAGGAAGACAAAAAATTATTTACTTCCTTCTTTTGCCATTTCAGCAGTTTTGGATGATACCTGAGACTTCAGCATCTCACTGTCCTCAGTCCTTACTAATATCTTTGTACCCAGTGGCCTCCCACATCTTTGCCCTGTTGTAGAAGTCAGGGCAGCAGCAGCCTTTAGGTGAGAGGTAGAAAGGAGGTACAAAAAGGAAGAAATTAAATGAAATGTCAAAAATTTTTCTCTGGTTGCCCATGACAAATCAGATTGTAAAACAGAAGCACAAAAAGACTCATCTTCTTTCTCTGACTTAGGAAATCCATTTAAAATCCTACCCCAATCTCACTGTTTTTCTCCTCAACTTTTATGTTTAAAAAGGGAACCTGACTTGGAAGAGAGCCTATCCTGAAGCATACAAACTTGATGTAGCTTGGTAAAAACAGAATTGATGTATGACAGCAGGTCCACCTGCCTGGATATTTTAAAGATAACAAAGTATTCCAAAGCATTTAATACTGTAAGCATTTTCACTCTTTCTTTAAACCCATTTCAAATGTGATGCCCTTTAGGAATGTCATTTGTTAAATGATGATGGATCAAACCAAAAGCCTCACCATTTGTTTAACTAGTGTTAAGTGGCAATCTTACCTATCTTTTCATAGTCTTCTTTTAAATGCATTTTTTTTAATGTTACTCATTTTAAATGACTGGAGATGATGCAGAGTAAAGGAGAATTGGAGTGGAAGCACCCAGTGATATCAAGCCTCACTGAGATTAAAGGCTAGTCTATGCTTAAAAACAGTGTTGAAACTTTAATCTCTTACTAAAATCACTCTGAAACTGTCTGACTGTCATTGCAAACTGGAAAAAAAAGGAATACTAGAAAGTTTCTGATCTTTGTGGATACAGTTTCTGATCTTTGTGGACATACTGAAGAAATGGGGTTGAGATCATCCGCGAAGATGGTAAAAAATCTCAGATTTGGGACAGGTTTAGCAGTGCAGACCTGTAATGCTCCGATTTACATTTGCACAGCTCAGGGCATGTGAGCAATGCCAGAGGCAGGAAGATCGCCTCAAACTCTCCTCCCCTTTTGCACAGATGATTCTGTCCCATCCTCTCTCTGGCAGGCAATGCTGGGGATATCACGAGGAGTCCCTGTCTAAGTGTAACTTATACAGCAATATTTTAGTGTCATGATAAAAGAATTTCCACATGGTTTCAAAAGCATGCTGTTTCTCACATGTACAGCTGCTGTGAGGTTTCACTGGAACAGGCAAATACTGCATCACACCTCTGGGGTGGCTGCACTTTAGGTGTGACTGCAGGATCCCAGTTATCTTCTAACGTCCAGTAACTGGGTTTACAGTAATTGGCTAACTGCAAACCAATTAAGCAATAAAATTTACATTACATACTGTGGTTTAGTGCAATTAAGTGTGAAAGGAAAAGACTGGAGATGTTTCTCCTTTATGTAGAACACATGAACATTTCATCTACTGGCACTGGCATGTGTCAAATCTACAGAGATCACATTACCAATGGCATCCTTTTGATTGTAGCAACTGTCTGTTACTTACATGTACATTTCCACATTGCACTTTCATTTTGTGTCTGCTCATGCCTGGCATGAGATGGAATAACAGCTAAAGATGCAGTTGTACAAGGCATTCAGCAAAACAAAATGCTTGATGAGGAAGAAGCCAGTGTTTTGCTGTGCACAGCAGTCTGTAAGTTCACATGGTGAGAAACAGTTCTCTCTGTCTACACACCATGGAACAGATTTTAGAGTGTGCCTGGGGGGAGTCACAGATAATAATACCTTTGAGCAAAATGAGTGCTACGAGTGCTAGATCTGATATGAAAAATGCCTACTTTAATCCAAAAATTCTTTCCCAAAGCCATTTTTTCCATTTCCTTATAGTGCTAATTGTTCTAAGCCACGCAGACTTTTGAAACCACTGCGCCAAACAAGAGGAGGACAGATCCTTTGTGTCCCTACTAATTTACAGGTCTTTGTGGAAGAGCCCCAAGGAGGAAAAGCTGCAAGGAAGCCATTCTGATGCACACTGAGGCAGTGGTGGGGAGACCTATCCATTGTCACAATGCTGCTTTCCTGCAAAACTCAATGAATAGACAAGCCTTGCAGCAAACAAATCATATCAAACTAAGGGAAAAATGATAGCCAACCACCAAGGAAAGCACAAGCAACTTCCCCAGTAAAATCTAACAAAACAAGGAGGACATAATGGTTTTTTGAGAAGTTTGCAGCTTTGATAGATTCAAATCACAACCAGTGCCAAGCACATAAAGTTTTCAAGCGTGCCTGAGCTGTACTGGTGCCATAAGCCTGACAAAGTTCCAGCCCACGTTTCTGCACACAGGCCCTGTAGTTTGGGAATTAAACAACCCCAGTGTAATTTGGACCACCATGACTTGTAGACATGGCATTTAGGGCCATGGTTTAGTGGTGGACTTGGCAGCGTTAGGTTTCTGGTTGGACTCATTCTTAAGGGTCTTTTCCAACCTAAATCATTCTGTGATTCTATACTAGTTTGCTCCAAGATCCCAGCTATGACCATTTCACTCTATTGTTTCCTAAGCACAACCATGTAAGTTCTTTCCTGGCAAAACCTCTTCAGAGGAGAATCCTTATGAAGAAGCTGTGCAACTAGTCTGTCAGTGGTTGTCCCCAGATGGTTTTATCAGGAGCCTTTTTATCCTTTTTGTTCTACCAAGGTACTAGAAAGAATCCAGAAGAGATTGTAAGCATAAGAACGAAAGTGTTGCATTTTGCTTAACACACAAGAGTATTTATAGAAAGTGACTTTGAACCATACAATCGGCTTGGAAATTTTCATATAGTTAAAGGGCAACTGGTTGCACAAACTAAAGATGCTTTTTTTTTTTAATGATAAAGGAATTATTTGTTTGATTCATAAATCATCATTCATACTCTGGAACAGGTTTCTCCCTGCTCCTTACAGTGTTGCTGCACTATTATTTAAAAGTTTATTTTTGATTTGAGAATAAGCTGTCTCTCCCGAAAGTGGCAGTACCTGAAGAAATACGTAGTCATCCTGCACAGTCAGGGAATCCCGATCAGTACTACCAGCAAATGGGACTGTCATTGTCTTATCAGAACAATTTTGAATCTGGCAAGTGATGTAGCGATAACCTGAGGGAAGAGAGACAGAAACGTATGACAGGGCTATCAAGGGAAAAAGAAGCAAGCAGTATTAAATGTTATTCGTGTAGAAAAAATGCTGCCTTTGCCAGGTGAGTTGGTTGTAGAATTATTATATTAAACCCTCATACAACAGTTTTTCAATCTCCAATGTACTGAGAATATATTAACTGCTTACAGTTCAGATCATTCCCTGGAGGCAGCCTGTTATTATCCAAATGTTGCTGGTCCAGAGAGATTAAGGGTTAGATGAATGAGCCATTCATAGGTGGGGATAATAGAAGGAGCCTCTTTTCTCACTTAACCTATGCACAGAGCCAAATTATTCACTTGGAGAAATGGCAGCCTGACACAACATAACTGAAATCAATAGATCAACCCCAGTATAAAATTGTGATGAATGAGAAAAGAATCAGACTTCGTTTAATAGACAGTGTGCAGAATTTTAAAGGCTATTTTCAAAGCTCTGTATGAATGTGCAGAGACACTATTAACATGCTATTGGAACTGCTCTGTTGGGGCAGGATTTCTATATTCATAATTAATACTTTGCTGAAAAAGCCTGGACTGATTTATAATCAGTGGAGGCTGCGGCCTTTCTCTTCCTCTCCAGTTAGCAAGGACTATCCTCTCTACCTGGGTTCTTAGAAGAGCACCACTGCATCTTTGATACAATCTGCTCTTATCAGAGAGAGCAGAGCCAACAATCGTATCTTACACCAGCTGTGGCTTAAAGACCTTCTCCTAGATTCAAGCTCTTGTACAGCTCATCCTTCGTCACAAGCTTCTGAGTACAAAGTACTTGAGTGACTTTTCCAAGCACAGTGAGGAAAATGTTATATACACAGTCTTGTGTCTAGATCACTAATTCTACCCATGCTCCATTTACAGCATGAGGGAGAGCAAACAATGCACCCCCATGTCCTTCGCTACTTTTGCAGTGCGATAGGAAATGCATTCCACACTTTATGACTTTTAATTAGACAAGGCCAAACCAGTATACTGGATACAATTTTTTTTTTTTAAATCTGAATGTGTTTAAGAGGTAGTTAGATTCAATTCAAGTTCTTCTGATTACATCCAAATCATCACTACCAGGACATCTGACCAAGTGCAGCAATGGACCATCTAAAAGTCTCGCAGATATTCATAATTCACACCACAAGAGTTATAGCTCTTCATCAGATAGGTAGTGCAAAGATGTTGTTTCCATTAAAATCAATGGCAACGCTTGTACTGACCATAAGTGCACAAAGTCAGTTTGTTGAGAACCCAGCCAGGAAATACGTCATTATTCTTTTTCTGCTGCATCTGTTAAAAAAAAACCTAAACAAACTTTTCCATACAGGTCCTAAAAAATCTTTTTACACTGTCTCTAAAGAAAGCAGCTGAGGGAGCTGTCACTATGTCTCAGAAATCTCGCTTCTAAAAGATTTAGAAACTTTGTCATCCAGCTTTTAACATAGCAACTTTGATTTTTTTGATAGAGCTGAAACGAAGAAAAGTTACAGGATTGGGATAAATTAAACTGCACATTCTTTACAACTAATTTTTAAGATTGCACAGGACCTTAGATGATCAGATTCAAGGAATTACATTACCTTTAAAGAGTACGATTGGTAACAAGAAACTACACCAGATTTTGGAATCGTGGTGACTCTTCAGTACAGCACATCCTGACTACCAGTCTGCTTTTTCATTTATTTTCCTTTTGAAGACTCAAAGTATACTGGATACTGTAACATGAGGAAATTCTGGGAGCTGGTGGTTAGTGCAGTAGACCTGACATATGCAATGATTCACATAAATGGACACTTACCCAGCACTAACACTGCATTGCCAGTTTTATTTGCAAATTGGGAAAAACTGTTCAATGTTTAACTGCCAGAATAAACTGCACCATTAATGGACATTTTCAACAGACCATAACATCTTGACATCAACTCATCTTACAGGGGAAAACAAGTAGATTTTAAATTATACTATATTTTTATATAACAGGGCAGTTTTGCTGACTACATATAAACAGAGAAAGCATCTGACTTGTACAATTTCTCTTCTAACTAGTTTTAAAAGCAATCTGAAAAGCACCCCTAAAACAAAGAGAAATTACTATACACTAGGGTATTAATTGATAACATTTTCATTTGCATACCTCCACTGGGGTCCTGGATTTCCATATGAACTAAATAAGGGTCTGCGTCAACTCCAGCAACGGCCCTGAGAACATAATATAATCAAATTATGTAGAGCCAGTTACAGAATAGTAATTATGTGGATGGAAGAAAAGAGAGGCTTTCATACTAACCAGCTTTAACATTCTAGCTGGGAAATTGAAATAAACCCCATTTATAATGTCCCATTACTAACATCCAGAAGGAAATTATTTTTTTCTGTACTTGACAATGTTTTCCTTAAATTTCTTTAGAATCTCTTTAACCTACGGATAAAAATAGGGTAAACTGAAAAAAAAAAAAACAAACCAACAAACCCAGAAAAAGGTATGAAATTGGACAAAAACCTTCATAATAATGAATTGATATATGTACACACAGAGATATGCACACAGTCACAGGCTCTGGCAAGCACTATAGCATCTTTTTACAATTACATTTGACATTTGAGACTAAAAAGCAGATTTAATGCTAAAAAACACTTAAGATTCCTTTCTTATTAGAGATATCTTAAACTTGACACACAGTTTCCATAACAAATTGATATATCTTTGGTTAGTATACTCAAGAGAAGAGTAGATTCCGACAAAGAAAGTGAAGAATAATTTTGAGAAAAACATCCTGAGAAGGAAATTCAGACAGAATTGATCAAGGTGCAGTTTAACTCTGAAAAGCTATAATGGGAATACAGGCTGATTTTCTCCTAATATCTCTCATGTCAAATATGCTCAGCCAAAAGATGAGTTTTCTGCCCTCAGGGCTTCCATTCCAGCCTGGGAATGGCAGCCCCAGCTGTGCTTTTTTCTGGCCCTTCTATTGTCATTAGTCAGGCAGATTCTGCAGAGAAAGGTCTGAGCTGACAGTTGTGTGTCACTAAGTGAGGCAGAATCCAGCCCCACTCCCAGAGTCACATCACTCTTCCCAAGGCTCTTCACTGGCATGGCAAGAGTCCATCGAGTCAGCAGATGTGAGTTGAAGACAGGCAAAGGAGATACAATGAGTGATAAAGTGCAGCTGGATGCAGATATTAAAAAAGCCCATTAAGATACTTAAGAGAAAATGATAATTTTGATACAATTATTAACAATCAAATGCAATAAAGCTATACTTTGGATTGAAATTACATCATTGCTTAATTATTTTAATAGCAATAATTTATGAGGGGCAGCTAAAACTCAGACTCAGTAATTGGTGGCTCCTTGGGAACACAGTCCAGGAGGACGAGACTGGATGACTTCCACTGCTGCATAAAAACCAGAAATAATCACAAATGCTGTTTTCCCCTAATAAGATAAATGATCAGTACAAAAAAGGATGGGGAGGGTGAGGGATGAGCCTCTCCAAGCCATAAGATGTCATGGAAACTTCAGTGGGATTATATTTTTTTAATAAATGCATGGAAAAATTTTGTATTTAATAAGAATATGGTCTCTCAAACACAAAATATTTTAGCATTTTGGAGGCAACACAGTAGGTCAGATAACATTTTAGAATCAGTGAGGTATGATAAGAATATATATAAGCAGAGGAAAGGGATGTGTGAACTTTTTTGCTGCGTGTGCTGTTATCTATCTTTCTAGATATCCACAACACCAAATCAAACCTGCTATCAACTCTGCAGTCAACAATTTGAGGGAAAAAAATGTTTGCTGAATATTTTACTTTTTGTGTTGGACCTCATGCAGCTGAACCACAGAAATTTTTAGGTTGAATTTTCTAAGGCTCAGCTTGACATGCTAACAAGCATCAATAATGAAAAGGAAGTTTTTGGGTATTTCCGAAATTACCTCTTGTATCTATTATATATCACACATGATTTCATAAACAAAGTTTGAGGTATTTGTCAATATCTTTGCTTTCTCATCTTTCTTTTAACAGACCAGAATTACAATGATGTCCCTTCTACTGTGCTCCTCCTAACAGTGGCAGCTGACATAATAGATTCTAATCTTGTTTCCAGTGTAATGTTTTAGAGCAAGAAGATGTAGCTGATTTGTTTTAACTAACATTTCAGAACAAAACTTTCCAATCCAGACTATGTTTCTTCTTTAGACTTTTATTTGAGTAGATGTCAATAACTCACAAGGAAGGGTTTTTTCCTTAACCCAGCCAGGAAAATAATACCTCTTTCCACCTGAAGTTCAGACATTTTCCCCTACCCCTTTTTTAAAATTATCCTTTACTATCCAGGCAAAGTTACCTCTAAAAGGCAACTCCTTTATTCCTAAACCAGCTGGATCACCTCCCACAGTGTCCACTGACTATAAAGAAGGTTTAGGATGACAGGTCCATACTGCAGTTTGACAAGCATTTCTTCTCAGTGCTCTACTAGATTATATCACTCCACTCTGTGTCCCCAGTCTTGCTTCTACTTTGTCCCATTGAACTTGCATTGAGAACTGTCTAATCTAAAGGTGACCCTGCAAAGATGTAAGCCACCAGGCTGCCAAAAGGAATAATCACTAAGCTATACCTGTAGATGTCTAACTTTACCCAAGTCTAAGTGAGTGGTGGTGGTGCACCTCTGGAGTTGAGATGCATGCTCTACGTGCAGTTTATCCATTCCAAAAGGCACAAATTAAGCAGAATATTTAAAAACTACGACTTGTGTTTTTCATTATTCTAATTGTACTGATGAACTCTAACAGCAGAGATTCTGTTTACTCAATGGAGACATTACACCCTCAAAGTCTACTTTTGAATGTCAGCTACTGAGTAGTTTCTGAATTCTAAAGTCCCTTTATCCAGCTTTACAAACACGTAGGAATAGCCCTTTCTTCTTTTATTGAAAAAAAGACCAAATCTATTACAGCGGCTAGGAAAATCTTCAGAAGAGAGTATAACTAATATAGAAAATTTGAAGCTGTATCCCTGAAGAATAAACTAATCTCATTTCAGTGGACTCCTCTGCCAACAGCACTTAAAAGATAATACTGTTATTTCACTTGTGCTTAAATCATGAACCAACGAGAAAGCTGTATGATACTCTGCAGGCTAAACACAATCTAGGTCCCTCTGCTCACATGATACAGCTTTCTTAAAATGAAGGGCAAACAAGGTACATATGGGGACACAAACAGCATATGATCCACTTAGAAAGCTCAATTACATGTTTTTTTCATATTGAGGGAGAAATGCAAAACAACATTTTTTTTCATATTCATTTACAAACTTGCTACTAAAAGAACACAAATGCATTGTACCAGTGTGAGGACTGTGTCCACACATCCATTCACAAGCACAGTTTTACCTGGCTGGCTTTAGGATAGGACTTCTTCTGTCTTATAAAGCAGAGATGCAATAGACCCTAATAATCTGGCAGTTTCTTCCTTTTTGGTTGACATTTTAGCATAATTTTTTTTTTCCCCAATAGAACAAGCACTTTCTCAGGAACTATCTATTTTTCTCAATTTCAGTAGGGTTTTTGGTTTGGTTAAAATTCCCCCACTCTTTTTCTCACAGTACTTTGCAATGAAAATGTTCACACCTCAGCAGTCTGGGACCATTTCCTTATTTAGTTGTTTTATTTAGGTAAATTCAGGGTTTTCTGGTTTATGTTGTTTTAGTGTTTTGCATTCAACCACTGAGTTTTCCAATGAAATTCAGACTAACTTTTAGATCAGACAAATCTTCCTCTAGGAAAAGAAATAGTTCTTGACCAAGTATACTGTGCTGGATAAAGCAAGTGCAACACATACCAGCACTTCAGATCACATAATAGCGTGGTTATAACACTTCAGAATTAAAATAGCCTGACTTGATTGCAGGGTGCTGCAAATACAGGCAACCTCAATATGTTTCTTCCCTTTCCTGTGAACACAAGGTTCCATTATCTCCCTTGTGCTTGTCTGACACCATGTTGAGCCTCTTGGGAAACCTAGGCCTGCAGAATATAATTTTAGAACGTTTTTGAGGGATTAGTTTTCCGTTTCTTAAATCACCGGATCATGCCAACAGTTGAGCACTAATCCTGCAGAAGAAAAGCAGCAAGAAAGCTGCCATTGGTGGCACAGAGGTGGAATTGCCACCACCCCAGTGCAGCCTTTGTGTATGTCTAACCTCAGTTATGTTGTAAAGTTGCATTTAATAAAACGCAGTGAGAAACAGGGGGAAATCAGGGCACCTATGTTTCCATTTGGGCCTGTATTTGATCTCCTGAAGGATACTGTGGAGCCCTTTCTTATGCATATGGTTTTTTAGACACCATGTCTCTGTTGCTACTTCCTTCTCAGGTGGAGGACTCCTCACACTCTTCCCCTGCTCCATCATGGGTCCCTCCCACAGGATGCAGTCCTTCAGGAACAGGCTGTTCCAGTGGGTCACAAGTCCTGCCACCAAACCTGCTCCAGTGTGGGCTCCTCTCTCCACAGGGCCACAGGTCCTGCCAGGAGCCTCTTCCAGTGTGGGGTTCCCATAGGGTCACAGTCTACCTCAGGCATTCATCTGCTCCACCATGGACCACCATGGGCTGCAGGGTGACAGCCTGCTTCTTCATGGCCTTCACCAAGGGCTGCAGGGGAACCTGTACTCTGGCCACTGGAGCACCTCCTCCCCCCTCTTCTTCACTGACCCGGGTGACTGCAGGGCTGTTCATCTCACTTATTCTCACTCCTTTCTCTCACATCTGTTGCACATTTTTTACCCTTTCTTACACAGATTATCACAGAGGCAACACCAGCATCACTCAGCTTGGGCCAGCAGTGTGTCCCTCTTGGAGCCAGTTGGAACTGGCTCTGTCTGACACGGAGGCAGCTCCGAGTCTCTTCCCGCAGGAGTCCTGAACTCTCCTGCTACTAAAGCTTGCCACATAAACCAATAAGTTACACATATCATCACACAGACAGAAACAGAAACAAAACCCATTGCAAGTGATTAAGTCAAACTTAAGAGTAACTGCCCACACAGATTCTTGGCTTCCTACACAAGAGCCTCTCACATGAAATTCAATGCTAAAGGCTCAGTGAAATCCTCTTTGCATTTCTCTCCTTCAGGGCATAATATCACTGAAATCCCCTCTTTCACCTGACACTTGAATAGCCAGGAACCCACTATGCTTGACGTAAACGGGTATGGCTATGAGGGATTATCCTTATGGGATTTCAGGATGAGAACAGAACTTTGGTCTCCTGAGAACAACTGCTCTATCCAAATAAACTCATCATTTTTTATTTTTATATTCTCACCTTTCATGAAAATAGAGAATCTGCAGCTAAAAATAAGAATAACAGATACCCATAGCATAGGATCCTCATATCCTAGTGAGCTGGGGATAAAGCATTCCTAAGGCTCTAGACAGAGTCATAAAAGAAATGTGTCAGGCCTAATTCTCTGGTAATTACCAATTCATTACTTACTGTCCCGGGGTATATTAGTGCTGATGTAGACAGCTGATTCACAATCTATTCTTTGCTTATGTATTACTAAGTTCTATTTTGAGAAATCAAAAGGATTTCTCAATGGTGCATAAGCCTTGGAGACTGAGAAGAATAGCAGCAGAGCCAGAGGAATGCCAAACTGCAATACTCTTTCTTCTTCCACATAATAACCACTCCTTTTTTAAAATGGGTTTCGTATACAAACCCAGTTATATACCATGTGATAGGTGGGTGTTTAATGTTTGGCTGGAATAGGTTGTATCTCTTTGCATTCCCTCCTAAAAATGCATCAAGAACTGGAAAAGGTATTTATAAACGATGGGTATTATAACATCCCTTAAACAGAAATTGTCACACTGGGGCCAGTGGAGTTTGTATGCTGAAGTAAAACTGGCTACAGCAATCAGCAATCTACAGAAAAAGAATCTTCTCAAAATTGAAAAAAATAACATTAAAACATTCAATGTTAAAAAAGGGGGGGATTTTAATCTTCCTAATTAATATTTACACAGATATAAAAGATATATATTCTAAACATTGACACAAAAACATTCTTTTTTTTTAATCACAGTGCTACTTAATATCTTATTTTATCATTAGTTGCAAATCTGCCTTTCATGCTTTTGCCTTATAGCACTTTTGTTTTTAGAATAGAATAAACTTTTTCATTTGGAAGGCACCTACAACAACCATCTAGTCCCATTACCTGACCTATTCAGCACTGATCAAAAGTTAAAGCATGTTGTTAATGGCATTGTCCAAATGCCTGTTGAACAGGCTTGGGGCATCAACCACCTCTGTGGGAAGCCTGCTTTGCCTTCTAAGATGCGAAGAGAAGGCAAACTCCTATGAAGGATTAGTCAACTTCCTTTTCCAAAAGAATAAATGAAACAAATAGAGAAAACAGCTAGGATGCTGTTAGAAAAGAGCACATTGTATCACAGATAGGAAGCAAATATTCTGTGCTTCTAAATTAGAGATAGTATAATACACTTTCCATTGATACCAATAATATTTTCATTAGTTCCACTACCATGAAAAATCAAATTCCTCATATTAAATCTGCAAAGCTATTTAAGAAATGATCGAGAACAATTGAAAAGCAAATAAACCCCAGAAGATTACATTACTTATAAACCTACAGTATAAGATCTGAACGTAAATATTTCAAATACTCTGTCTCTACTGACCTCCCCTTAATACAGATACATATCATATACCATTAAATTAATTGTATTTATATTTTCATGGAGTAAAAAAAAAAGCTTTTTCATGAAGCGCATGAATATTTGGCTGCTTCTGCAAGCACAGGAAAAAAATTGTTTTTACAAAACACATGAAAATATTATGACTGATAATATTTGTAGTTACCAGACTGGAATAAAAATCTTAGGCTATATTATTGACCTGAGTGGCAAAGCTCAATTTAAATCAAAGAAAAAACATCTGCTAAGGATCTGCCCAGTCAAATGTTCTTGGCACAACCAGCCAGTATCAGCAAGAGACATGCCCTCATTTATCATGAGACGTACATGAGAGAAATCAGTATGGTCTATACATGTAGAAGAGGAAAACAATCCCCTAGAAAATATATCTAATGCCTGTAAATTTACAGACTCTTAGAATTTATTATTCCTATCTGTGAAGAATGCGACATTTATGAACAACCACGACTTTAAAGTACTACATTGGAATTATTCCTATCAAAGATCCAGGACACTTTCCTGATTGTATCTGAATGATATAAGGAAACATAAGGATTCTGAAACAGCAAAATACAGACTTCTAATTAAACATGCACTTTCTGGGTCTAATCCTTAGATACAGAGAACAATGACAGATTATTTGAGTTGGAGAAAAACTGACACATATTTCAATCGTTTGCTATATTTTTCATAATTTAAGTATGCTAAGTGTCAGGTAAGAAAAACACCAATAAACAAGTCTGTGAGAGAGAGGCTTCCACTTTTATTTCTACCTATTAATGACTTTATTTGTTTTCAGACTTAATGCATTTATAAAAAGAAATTATTAAAGACAGATAACCACATGCCCTCGTGATTTACATCCTATATAATCTTGCTAGGGAAAAATTGGTTATAAGGTGGACATGACCCATGGTGTTACTTCTTAATGATTATTTTACTCTTTCACGTGGTACTTAAGAGACCTGAACTAAAATAAGTCATTTAGGGAATGCAAGTGTCTAGCAGATTATAACTTATTCTTGTAATAAAAAATACATACTTACGCAATGAAGTAAAATGTGAAACGGGCAATTGAATGTGAGATGGACCAATTTAAAAGTAAACTAATTAAAACACCATCAAATGTTTAATTTTGGTGTAAGAGAAACTATACACTTTTCAAATTAATTTCATTTGTTAAAAAAAGGGCATTGACTTACTTTTCAAACATTTTGTCAACCTGTTTAAATCACTTCTTAAACATTTAGTGAGACTGCACAATATTTAAGCTGAAAATGAAATAATTTGATATATGTGTCCTCAAAAAGGACAAATATTTTTCACCAGTTTCCTTATTAGTGCAAGTGTTTATATGATTCCAGTTAATACATATGATCCAATCTCTCTTAAAAAAATGTTAGATTTTTCTCTGCAAAAAGACTGCTCTCCTTTCTAAAGATCCATTTCACCAGTAAATGCAGAGTAGTTTCATTCAATATTGCAGCTTTCTTTACATCTCGGTCTCCATAGATCCAGACCTATAACCCTTCCATGTGATGACATCTGGTATCATCATTGGTATGAATTTGCAATAGAGGACACAGAAACACCGACATAATCTGCAAAAGATGCCAGGGCTCCTACTATCCCACCAGTATCTCTGGAAACATCTTTCTTGATTAGAATGAAATACTTTTGCTCTTCATTTTATTATTTGAAAAATAACAGACTTCTTACCAAAAAATATGATCTTTAGAAACTCGTTCCTGCAGAAGGATCCATTTTTTCCCCAAGTCAGTAGATACATAGACCTAAAAAAAGGGAAAAAAAGAAAAAAATGAGACGATAGGAAACTGCTAATATACATCTTCAAAGACAGGTCCTATGTCACTATTAAATGAAAGATTGTACACCAATTAAAAAAAAAAAAAAAAAAACAAAACAAAAAACCAAAAACATTACCAGGAACTCTGTACAGTATTTTTCAGAGTAACAACCTTTCATGGAGAAAATGTTTTGAAATATAATCTATAATTTTAAAAAAATTCCGTGACAATGTCTTCTTATTTACCACGAAAATAATTCACAGTTCAGCTGAGGTCAAATTCTTTTTTACATCATCATGGTTACTCAAGAAGGATGGTAGAAGGGCACTTCTCTTCCCATTCATTGACCAAAAAATAAAAAATGTTCCCTTTATGCCATCAAAACTATTAAGCCAGGAAGTCAACGGATTTAAAACTCTGCTAAAATAGGACCAAAAGATATTAGAGAAATGCTTAGGAGATTTGATGAGGAGAGATGTACTTAAGGGATTGTTTCATGGATACCAATTTGTGGCCCATGAGAGGTGTTCCCTCAGCAGAGAGGCAGAAGATGGCCTGGACAGGGAGGACTCCAGCTCCACCTTCCATATGAATAATTCACCCCGGTAAGAAAACAAATGCTAATGATATTGATGGATATAGAGTGCAGATGAAAGTTGTTTTCCCCCAGATTAAAGCAGGATATAAAATAGCTATTAAAAAATCACCCTCCTTTAGCATTTGCCTTCATTATGTTTCCTCTAGTTAAAATAGGAAGCTTCTATCAGACTTCTAATAAGATAGATTTAAAGCCCCCCGCTGTCTGCATGCATTTCTTATTTGATCCAATTTACATAAGATGGGTTTTCTCTTGATATCTCTAATAAGGAAAAAAAGGCAAGTAAAACTCCTCTGGTGTGGGAATAAGTCACCAGTTCAGACACTGATTGTTCTGGGGGAAAGTGTCTTATAAGGACTAGTAAGGAATGCTTTTGTTTTAAAATGACAGGTTCAATGACAAGAGATAAAAAAAACCCCACTGTTATGTATTACGTTCTACTACAGAAAACAAGCAATATTAACATATATAAAGATAAAGGTTGAGGTAACTTAGCACAAACTCTATGGGTAAATTTACTGAAGATCAAACTAGAGAGAAAAGAGTATTTCCCAGAGATAAAAGAGTATTTCTGCATTTCCAATGGCTTTTTCCATTCTGCATTCAATTACAGCTGGTAGACTACAGTTAAGAGTAGGAAACTACAATGAGGATTCAGATTGCTTACTTTAGCATTGACCCAGTCAGTGCCCAGAGAAATGATCAAGGACCAAGAACTCTTCATCCTCAGAGCTAAATGATGGGGCTGCAGAGCCAGGCTCCTGATTTGCCTACGTTTCTCACATTAGCTTTATCATGTGGGTTAGGATTTGATGCAACCAGGGTATTTTATAGCATATTCCTCTGAGCAACCTCCTGTGAGGGACAAATGTAGGCTTTGAATGGGCTAGACCGTGCAGGATGAAGAACCTAAGCTGCTTACTTCTTCAAACATTTGTCACCACAGGCAATACAGAAAAGATAACCATTGGTTATACCATCTTTCTAAAAGGTCCCCACTCATCGAGTTACCTGCCTCAGCAGACTGCTTAAATCTGGGAGAGATAATCACTTAATGTGCTACCCTAATCCTAGCGTCTAAGCTGCAAAGAAAGCCAAGAATTCAGAGGTTCCTGGCAAGAGGGCAAAGCGCTATTTAGGATAAAGGACAACACTGGCATGTGAACAAAGGGATATATTTTTGTCATCAATGAATTTTAGAAGAAAATGAGAGAAGATTCTTGCCTTTAGAACAGTTGCCTGTACAGTAGAGGCCAAAAAATACTAAATCTAACACACATTCCTCCCACCCCCCCAAACCCAAACTACCTCCTTACACACACATTTAAGATCAAAGTCTGGGAGCTTATGAATGAACAGTTTGGCTTACTGCAGGGGAAGCTCTGGTAATCTTACTGTAAGGGAGAGAGAAGTAGGACTAATAAGTCATAATCAAACTGAAACAAAATTTTAACTGACACAGTATTTGAAATAAATAAAAAAAAACATGTAACTAACTTATGCGCATATTGAACTATCTATAGTAAAAAAAAAGTGACCTATGTGTTCTGTTTTTCTACAGAGACATATGATAAAACTACTAAATGAGATCAGATACAGGGTGAAAACAGTTATATCAGTGGACAGCTAAAATCTTTGGCTTCAGCAAAAACATCTAATAGATCTTGTAATTCTGTTTATTACCACCCATGTAATAAGTGTGAGGAATCACATTTAAAAAAAAAAAAATTGGAAATACTTTTATGTTCTGCCATTTTTTCATCCTTTCAGCTTCCAAATGAACAATTAAAATCTACGGTATCCCTGACGAGGTTTAAAAAAAATCTAGAAACATTTATGTAGGCTCAGCAAACAGCTGATTGTTCTTCATTATAACTGAGGAGTAGCCAGAAAAAGAGCATATAGATTTGAGGCAGTAAATGGATTAATCCAACAACACTGACTGGATTTGCATTAATTTATAGTGTCAGCTAGAGGCTAGAGCTCTATTTAAACAGAATCTAGGGTTCTAAATGAATGAACAACGTATATTTTGCACTATAAAAATAAGCCCTAAATCGAATCAAAAGTTGTGAAAAAGGCCATGATGCTGCAGTAGACAAAGAAGCCTTGCTGATTGCTATTTATGGAGGACTTAGTCCAGTATTCCTTGTAGTCTCCAAAGTGCCTTTGTAAGAAATCATTTGAGTAACAGAAGGTAATGGTTTCTCCTGAGTTTTAGATTGTGTTACATTCTGATACTACTTTCTTTTAGGAAAGGTAAAGTTACTCAACTCAAAAACCTAGAGTACATTTGTCTCCTCAGGGCAACTTCAGATCAACACTATCTCTCAAGATCATTGATTTTAGTACAGTGACCTTTTCTTGTGTCAAGTGGCAATTCTGATTTTCAACTCCTTCTATGCCAACATCATTTTATCTTCCTCTCCCTTCTAGGCCAAGTATATCAGATTTTATACAAAATGTAAGCAGTTTACTGACCCAGTTACAGTCAAAGGCATCCTTCATTCATACACATTTTAGGTAACGATGTAGGAGTTGTTCAGTAAGTCTTCGTGGTTGACTCCTTTTAGTGTCATATTGAAAGCCTGAGAGAAGCCCAGGAGATTACCTAACTCTTCCTGCTATTCCTGCAGAGCAACTTTTTGTTGAATATTTTGTAGGGGTTTTTTGTCCAGTCACATTTAAGCATGGAAAATAACAACATCACTCCTTTCAGAAGGCTATCCAAGCCTAAAATGCCCAACAATCTCCCTAACATGCTTAATTCATCAAAACACAAACCAAATGCTTCATTTTGTATTTCTGCCACCTTCTCTCTTCTGACAAATACTTCCAGCCACTTCTGGGCTGGTTAGCTTTTCAATACACTTCAAACTCTTACACTTCAGTGTTCTGCCAATCTGTAACATGTAGAGTTCAGTAATTATATCTACCATCAGGAAAAAAAGCCAAATTGAAAAAGAGATTTTCATAACATAGACTTTCTATGACTTCAGGCTTCCCTGAAGTATTTTATTTACATAATATGCATTCAAGTTATTTGTAATTGTGTTACAATACCAAATTGAAGCTAAGTAAAATATTTAGTATCATCTATGACTTAGTTTGATTTGTTTTGTTTTTTATTCTAGTTCTATCATTATTTGCAAATGCCTGTAAATATGAATTGGTTTGAGATCAGCTATTAACTTATATCCCAGGAAATATCCCAAAGGATGATCTAACACCACTGGAATCAGTGCAGTATTTGGCTGCAGCATAGGTAAATTTCTCTGACTAATGTCATCACTTAAATATACACCTTCTGTGAAGTCTGACCACTTTAAAACAGGAGTAATGATGGAGGTGAGTCAAGACCACTACCAGGACCAGAATTACAGTGAGTTTGCAGCTGCAGTTTTGGCACCGTGCGATGAGCTACACACTCCCCAGTGCTTAGCCCAACCCATCCAGAAAAATGACTTTATAATTTAATCATAATGAATCTGAAAACAGCTCAAAATTTACGAACACATACAACTCCTGAATCTGATAGTGGTATAAACACATCATAAGAGAGACAATTAGTCTACATTTCTACTGATTCCCCAAATCCTATTCTGCTGTACGAGTATGCAGTTTATTTTGTATGACTTTATTTTACATGGCATGAACAGCCTTTGGAGGCACTATTTCAGCTTCATTAACTTTCTACTATACCATAAATTTTTTATGCTTACTTTCTAGGGAGGAGCACATTTCAGAAGTATTATTTAACTATATTATGCAGGAGGGTAACTGAAAATGCCAGGATTGAAATTACCATAAAAACAAAGATTTGGACATGAAAATAATTAATATTTAAATAAAGCTCAAAACCACTATATGATTCCCTTCTGGGCAACGGGTATTTCATAAAACCCAACACCAATCAGCATATCAAAAGTTTTTGTGTCTTCTTAACAAAGAAACTCTTGTATTTCAAACAAATGCTGTATCTTTGAGCTTTACCTTGCCTTCCTTGGTGTAAGCAAGTATTTTATCTTCTTCTTTTGGGTGAAAAAGGAGGGTTTCCACAAAGAAAGTAATGGGTTGTTTCTGGAAAGTGGCTCCTTCATCTGTGCTTATGAAAAGGCTTTGGTCACGGTCATTGTGGGAAGAACTTACAAGAATTATCTAAAAGACAAAACCAACAACATACATTCAGAAGACTGTTTTCTCTATAACAGAAAACACAGCCCTATTTTTCTTGTGTAAATGTCACATTTTGTACATACCTTAGCTACCAAAATTCTGTGGACAAGAAACTCAAAAGTATCTAAGAGTTAAGGACTGCAAGATCTCATCAATCTTGCCTGACCAAATCTATGAATGTTAAATTCTATAACTTCTCTTGCAAATTACACCAAATTGATCATGCTCTTCATCTCTACTCAGAATGAATGCCTTGGATTTTGGTGCTTTTGAAAGGCTCATGAGGCCACATGAGAAAATCTCCAGATTAACAAAAAAAACCCCAGCTAGTAATGACTCATTTTAACATGTCTGTATAAATACACCTCTTTGTCTAGTGAGGCTACTAAATGTAAAAATAATCACTGCCATAATTATATTAGGTGAATGACTCAGGAGAAAGAACTAGTTAATAATATCTCTCCACTCCTTCACCATTCCCCTCTTGCTGACATATTTCGGATTAAAAGGCAATTCACTTCGATGAAGAAAAATATGCCAATAAATTATTTGCATTTCTTTCTCAGGTCCAAATTATGTTTTGACTCAAACAAAGTAATATCTTGAACTGTGTCCTTGTGTGACCTTCATGTCAAGCTTTCAGCAACAGTTCTCCCCATATGATTCAGTCAGAACTTCACTCTTTTCAACCTCTTCACCTTTTGCAGTCAGTCAGCATGTTATAGCATGGTTCTAAAACTGCTAATGTGAGGATCCATTTATGATTGTCTTTCCAGACCAAACGGGTCCGCTTGGCATTCAAAAAGGTGCCTTTATCAACTGATAGCCTGCAAACAAAATGGATTTTCATAGTCCAGCTGGGCTCTCTCTAGCTCACACTACAAAAACAATTAAAAAAAAATCCTGAAATCAAAATGCATTTAGAATATTCAGCAAATGTTGCAGAAAACACCACAGAATACTGATCACTGCGATACAATGACTGTAAATTGCTTACAGAGATAAATAGCAATGAGTTATGCAAACAGAATTACAATACTGTGAATACAGAGAAGGAAAGAGATTAGAAAAAACAGTATAATTTTTATGCAGTCACTTTCTTGGATTAAAGCTGAAGCTAAAATTTTGAAATTTCAAATGAATTATGCAGATATGACAGCTGTATAAGCTTTTACTACAATTGGTCTTGGGGGAAAAACTATAAATACAACATTTGTAGATGCTCCAATTTGACAGGTTACTTAAGCGTGTGCACTTGTACTTGAAGCACATACACAGTTTCACTAATTTCTGAAGGGCTTTTGTATACCTCAAATGGGGCACATATTGAGGTACATTGTTGAACAAGAGAGAGTATTGCACATACTTCAGGGTTCATGGTCCACTGCTGAAATCTCACACTAAAGCTTATATTAAGCCAAATCTAATTCCATCAGCTGTGTGACTAGGTCAGTAAGAAGAGCAAAATAATAACCCATCATGTTGCTATAATCTTGAATTTTTTTAATGATATAATTTACCCAAGAGCAGGAACAGGAAACTAACATTTTTAAGCCTCTGTAAATGACACCTTCACAAATGTCATCTCTTATTCCTACTGTATCCAATGGCTTCCTGTCTCTTGGGAAGTGCTTCAAACAGGGTCTGTTCAATTTATTACTATCTACAGTCCACCCGTAGCTGTTGGTGGCCTCGATACA
The DNA here is from genome assembly GCF_009829145.1 of Chiroxiphia lanceolata. Taxonomy (NCBI): domain Eukaryota; kingdom Metazoa; phylum Chordata; class Aves; order Passeriformes; family Pipridae; genus Chiroxiphia; species Chiroxiphia lanceolata. The sequence continues at coordinate 12,065,332 of NC_045640.1, forward strand.
ACATTCAAAGATTCTTGTAACACACTCAGTAGGTTTTCTGCAGAGGGCATGGCATCAACCTGAAATGGAATGTGGCTGTGATGTGCTGCCCCGTCCCTTTGCTTGCATCGCAAGGTGGAGTGAGGAAGCATTTATGCCCAGCGTGGAGATTTGTACTTTCCTTGCCAGATTCCCATCTGCAACTCAGGCTCAAAATATCTATTTTACCTGGAAATAGATAAATCCAATCTATCTGCTTGCTGAGAGAGCTATATAATGCTCACTCCTGTTGGTTCATGACCAGAACACAGACAGAAGGATCAGGTTCTGTCCACAAGCAAGGCTGCAATGTGAGCTCCACAATTCCTGATGAGCCTTGTGTCCAGGCATGTCCTCGTATCTGAATGCTGGCACAAAACTGGTCCTGAGCTCCATGCTTAGGTTGCAGCATGTACAAGCTCTTCCATGTTGTATCACTAGAAACAGTACGGTAGTAATTCCATATGGGAAGCTTTGTACCTTTGGACACAGTCTTCTAGTGCAAATAACACTTTCTGTAAATACCATTATACTCATTCTGTTCTGTTAATATTTTTAAAAAAGTGTACAAGACAACAAATCAGTATGGAATAGATTCCAGAAAAGACACAAACCGCACTTGTACAGAGCAGTAATCTCTGGACTACAGTGCTATTGTCTTGGTTTTTTGGTTTTTCTTTTTTTGTTTGGTTTTTGTTTGGTTTTTTTTCCCCGATACTATAAATCTTACACTTGCAAAAATACCAAAATATTGGCTTCCAAACAATAAAGGAATGAGATTCATAAAGTTGGGAGTGGTTTTCACTGTTAATGAGGTTTAAATATAGGCATGTCTAAATTTCATAATGTAGATCCAACAGCATGTTGATCTTGTAGAGAACATAATTTTAGAAACTGAAGTCAAAAGAAAAATGCTAGCTATAATGAAATGCAAACACACTGTGATATTTGCTAATGCTGTCCTTCAAAAATATTATATGCCTTTTGAAGTTAAACCTATCAGAAGAAAAATAGCCTAAAGATTGCAGACTTCTAAGCATATATGCCAGGGTCACTAACTATTCTTTTTATTCACACACATATCATAATTCATTTAATGAAATATTTTTCAATTTCACACAGTGTTCTGATTTATATTCTAATAGTTTAAACTGATCATTATGTATCAGGCATACAGATTTCCTTCCCACAGCTAACACACCGGGCGCTCAGACTTGCCTGCTGGCTAACACTACTTATTTAGGAAAATGCTCCAGAGTAAATATTGTACCCACATTAAATGCTTTCCATATCAAGTTTTATTTACTTTGTAAGTGGAACAAGTAGCAAAACCTTCCTGCAAGCAACTGATGAAGGGATGCAACTGGGACATACTATCAGGAGAGCCGACTAGCAGTGATTTGCTGAGGGTTTTAACTCAAAATAAACAACTGCTTCCCTGAAAAACTGTGTATTCGAAAATCAGAACAGATTTTAAGCACAGCTAAATTTCAGTTAAGTTTATTTTAAACAACTTTTTGCATATAATCTGTCCCCCTGTGAGATTCTCCTAATATTTTTTAGTAAATTGTAAATTTTATATTATGCTGTTCATCTCTGACCTCAGTACTTAATCTCCCATCAGCTAAATAAAGCACATTGACACGTGTATACATTCAGAGCAGATGTAAATCTACAACTCCCACAAGTTAATCACAGGTGAAAAAATACTTCAAGGAGATAAACAATACGATGAATTGTAATGAAAAGGAGTAAAAATAGTATTTGTAATAGATGAACAAGGAGGAAAGCAAAAAAAAAATCTAATAAAAACAAAGAATACTCCCTTATGCAACATATCAATTAAACCATTCCAAACTAAAGAAAAGTCATGCTTTTCCTCATTTCAGGAAAAGTTAGGGAGGCAGGAGTTAATAGAAAAACCAAATAAATCTGAAAATAACATAATTAAATCCATTTATGTAATCTCCCTTTCAGGACTGATTGGCCAATGTGCATGTCTAACCATTCTTGCTAAGAGTGGAATCATAATCTGAGCCCCAAAGGATGAAAAGATTCTGATGGCTTAGGCTACAGCACTTTGCGTATCAGACTTCTTCCACTGTTACCATGAAGACTTGGAATAATCACAGTGATTACTTGGGAATCTTAACTGTAGATTTGGCAGCAATTCAAAGCTATGCTGCAATTTCAAGTGGCAATAAACAGAAGATATTAACATGCATCATTTGCAGTGTCTGAAATAAAACCCTCCTCCCCTCAGTTTAGGTCCAATCAAAATTTAAACTCAAGACAAATTTGATCTTAATCAGCACTTTCTCTAAAACAAGGCAATCTTCTAACATATTACAATTGTGATATCTCTTTCAGCTTCAGCAACTGGTCTTAATTTTAATTGTAGGTTTTATTTTCCTTTCTGTTTTGCTAGTATTAAAAAAGGAAAAAATGAAAAGGCAAATATCCATGATGAATAAACTTTTAGATTCACAACATCTGACTTGCTACAGGAGATTTTTGCAGTAAATGGTGTGAGAGACACTGTTTTTTAATTTTATAATCCTACATAAGGTCGGAAAGCAAGGCACCTCATATTCCTCAGCATTCTATACTGACCTCGAAGGAAGAAACTTCTTTTGGGCAGAGTAAGAAATCAAAATATAGGAACTTTTCATTTAAGCACATGTGCTGGGAAGCCAAGCATGCCCAGGAAGAACCTAAACCTCCTCAGCCACCTGCAGTAAGCTGAACTCTGGACACAGAGGATTCAGCTATGGGGATATAATCCTAAAGAATGCTGGTCGCACTTCAGCAAAAACCTTAATGATATGAACTTACAAGTTCATTCCCACTGAGGTCAAATAATTTCATAGAACACTTCCAGGGATGGGTCATCAACAACTTCTCTGAACAACAACTTTTCCAGTACCTCACCATCTTCACAGTAAAGAATTTCTTCCTAATACTTAAACTAAATCTACCCTCCTTCAGCTTAAAGCCATTCAGAACATGCAGTGCTAATGTCTAGATGAAGGTTCTTAGCTAACGTGGAGACAAGGCTGCTGGGCACAGGGTATCACCAAACTCCCGGTGACACCATCACATAAACCTGCATTCCCACATGTGTGTTGAAAGAAAATATTGTTTGTGCCAGTAAGGCCAATCTCAGGGCAGTATTCACAGAGATTCACAGCACTGCAGTCACACCCTCAACATTTTTCAGATTAAATAACTCATCTGTATTTCTTGGTTTTACAATTTATGTTATGTGTTATTAGATATACTTGGCTGATACAGAAATTACTAAAGCTCCTGATCCCAACTGTAAATGAGATGTTGCTTCTCAGTCAGCATTCATATAACACACAAGGTGAACTGCCAAGGGTATGAAAGACCTGATAACTCAAGAGTGGCCAAGCTAAAGAGTCCCTTTAATCTCAGAGTGGTAAGAAACAATATCTAAAGAATCAATCCAAGATAATTCCAAGCAGAGAGCAAAATAAAATGCCATCCAGATAGCAGCTTAATCTTGAAGATCTTCCCTATAAGTTGCATTACAAAATCACTCCTCAACAAATATTAGTTATTAGACAATTTAATAAGTCAGCTTTTGTGTGCAACTGAATTGTGTTGAATACGTATAGAAATACATGTACAGAACATGTACATACATGCCAGAACTGTATTTTACTTTTCATGGTAAATATTCACAACTTCCTCTAGAATTCTTACTTTCTTTTGATGAGCCTCTTTCAAGCTGTCACACAGAAGTATTTTGAAACAGTAAGTAGTCTCTAAGAGAACCACCATAAGAAGGGGAAAAGAGAATGTTAAGGATGACTCCTGGGAAATTTTCACTACAGCAATCATGTAATCTCAGGACACAGTCAGAGGCCATCTGAAGCAATCCTGGTGCAGATAATGGAAAGCATGTATTACAGTTTCATCTCCCTTGTGTTGTGGTCACCTCATTAATCATTTGGAATATCACAACTGAAGCTGTAATATTTTTTATCTACTACCAGCAACTTATTAGGCACTTCAGGATGTGGAGTGAATATTTAGAGGTCAGGATCTCAAAATAAGCTGGCTAGCAACTGGAGCAGATGGCAACATGTGAGAAATACTGAAGAGGGAATAAACATCAGAGTTAGTACCTTAGCAGAAAAATGTGTTCAGAGCAACTGGACAGAGAACAATTGGCTCACATCGCAAGTAGGCAAGCCTGAAATAATATAATCTGATTATGAAAGAAAATAGTTTTGAAATAGTTGGCTTTCTTTTAGGGTATTCACTACAATGAAAACAAGTTTAAGAGTGGTTACATATTGTAATAATGAATGCCCACAGAGAAACACCTACAGAAGTTCTGACAGATGTTGATGAACAGACTGAAAATCCTGCCCTGTTGCATTTGTTGGCAATCTGTATGTATCTAAATCTGCCAAGTCTCTTGAACTGAACACTTCAAAGGTGCTGATGATGCCAGCTCTCTAGGGGATACCAATTACAGCTCAGTTCTTCTTCCTTATTTAGAGAAAGGTAGGCTATGCAAGCTGATCATTACCTCTTCCTCCGCAGGAACAAATCTCATCCACCTACAACCTGCTAGAACCAAAAAATTGTTGCCACTTGACTAGCATGGCAGGCCAAATTTTCATGAGAAATGTTCTCCTCAAAAACATTTCAGAGCAGTAACTTGTGTCACCAGCCTGAGAATTCTAAACAACTGGCACACACTGAGTGGATCTGGCATTTCTGCAATATACTGAGCAAGGTGTGAACATGTCAAAGGTCGCAGCAGAGGGAGAGGAGAAACAGAATTCAACATCTTCATAGACGGTCCTTTCTTTAATAATTTTTCTAGTGGTATTTGCACCTATCTTGCAGAGTTAAGATATTTGCATCTTGCAAATACCTACTAATTTGCACCTATCTTGCATTGTTTATCTTCTGCAAAATACATTGGTACTGTTATGAGCAATTAGTTAATTAATAAGTAATACCTTTAATATACACAGTGGATCTCTTAGCACAGGCTGAACTTGCACTGAGAAGAATAGAAGCTTTATTAGGTACCTAACCTTGACATAAAGAAATCTAATACTATTTGTTGCAGATTTTTGGGGGGTCTCTGTCTCAAGTGAAAACAGAAGAGTCCTTTGGTCTTCCTGCAAAGTTCAGTGTTAGCCTGGCTATTGCTAATTCTTCAGCGAAAGTGATCATTTAATGTACCCTTTGTACAGGCCTACATCTAAAGTGACCAGAAGTTAATGTTGAGATGCTCTAAGGGATGATCACCACATTGATATCTTCACATATTCAAATGGTTTAGTTTAAAACTATGCAGTCTGGTATACCAAGAACTGAATCAGTCAGTCTTTTCCAGCATGTTCTAAATCAGCAGTTTGAGTGGAGAACAGCACTGGGGAAGAAATAGTGCCAATTCTTGTCACAGCAGGAGATTGTTCCCTAACCCCGTTTTATATTGCCCATAAAATAAGAACATTTTCTGTGTCTCAGGGAAAAAAAAAGGGAGTTGAATTACACAGCGGAATTGGGCAAGTTTCACTGTTTCTCACCAGTATCTCCACAAATATTAGTATTTGCTGGACAAAACAGGCATATACTGATCTTTTTAGCTTGGACATTCACAGACTAATCTAATTCAAGAAGTTATTTTGTAGACCTCCAACAGACCTGCAAATATTTTCTGCCCGAATACATCACAGAGCAAAAATACAAAACAATGCTTCCCAAACAGGATAACGGATGCATGACAAATGACTGCATATGTGATTTGATCTAAGTTAATGAAGAAACAGGTCAAACACTTCCTAGTCATCAGCCATTAATCTGTCAACAGCAAAAACTGCACTAAGCTCCAAGAGAAATTACATGGATGGTGATTAGTGGATAGGTAGAAAACACGAAGGAAAGAAGGACAGTCGTGGTGGCTAAAATTATCAGTCATATGGGATTGATCAGGACCTCATCATCTTGTGCAATAGGCGAACACTTGTCTGTCATAAACATTTTAAAGCTGAGGCTTGTGGTCTTTCATTATGAATACCAGCTCAATTATAAGGCTGTATAAAAATTTTCTGGGAAAACTAGAAAAGGGACCTCTCAAAACTTTACTCTGGTGAATCTCACTTTGCCTGTGATGACACTCGATGAGTATTTGGGGATTGGAGAGGAAAACTTGTGCAAAGGCCTTTCCATAATATTCCCAAGACATCCCTAACACCAGCTGAAGCATCAACTTCAAGCAGTTCTATTCCTCTCAGTTTTATAGAGCTTTTCTTATGGAGATCAATGTACTTAACGACTCTGTTACAAGTCATAAAAAATAAGTAGCGTTTTCCAAACTTGGAGAGGGGAATTGTGTGGGGGGGGAAGTGTAGACATATTTGTAAATACACACAGGTTCATGCCACTAGATGGGCTACCTCCAAAGTTGCTGAAGCAGCTGACTGTAATCACTGAGAGCTTTAAAAGGCTCCACATTGGGGACAAGTTCCTGAAGACTGGAAAACAATAAACATCATGTCCATCTTAGCATCAACTACAAAGTGTTTCAGATGTGTCTCAAATTGTATTTTGTATTTGTCCATTTCCATATGTAAAGGGGTAGCTGGCACTAGGAAGTGAGCTGTTGGAGTTCTTCCCTTCAGGAAGCACCTAATTCCTTTTGAAAAGTGTAGGTGCTCTCCTTAAAGGTCTGGGTATAGTTTAAGATTGAACAGCTCTTCCCTCCTAGACCACAGGGGAAAACACAAATGAGGGGGAAGAGCTGAACTGAGAGAGTCTTCCATATGTAAGTCACAACAGATGATGTGGTTTTGAAGGAAAAAATGGAAGAGAGAGAAAAAAGGGAGACACAGCAGCAGAGGCAAGTGCTGGAAAAACAGTAATTATTTTTCACTTGAATTTGGCCATATCTCCATTATGTAGGCTACAAAGCTTAATTATAAAAGCTCTTGCTATTGAAATATTTCCCCTTATCTTTGATATCCAGTCCAAATGGACTGGAAAAAAACCCTTGAAAAGCAGAAAGGAAATGTCTTTTAAAGTAATTTTTGGTCCCATTAGGGTGAATCTCATTAATAGAAAAAGGACTTCACTGAAGAATAGAGCTTTTATATTCGGAAGCATTCAGTACTGCTGTGCCTGATTCTAGCAGCACTGTAGATAATAAACCTTTCTCCATCGGGGCTTAGATTTTTGCAGTTGTAAAGTGCCCATTTTTACTGAGGTAGGGTTTTAGTAAATGCACATACCTGCCACTCATTGTCCCTGTTTTCTCTGGGTGTATTTGGGATTGCTGTTGATTGGAGCTTTTGGAAGATGAAGTCTAAAACATTTTTTCTATTGAAAAGCATCATTTTGCCATAACTGAAATGTGTTGCTGAAAACTTACATCAGATTTACCAGCATGATTCCTAAGGCCCATGAAGGAATTAGGGGGAGAGGTTATTCCCCCTGGAGCTGCTCCACTTTATGCACATACATAGGAAATATTTATTGGGACAGAGAGACTGACTTTGTTGATCAGTTGTTAGAGCACTTACATATTGGTGAAGGAACAAGTCCTGGCCTCTTCCTAGTTGAATGCTGTGATTATTAAACCTTAGGCAATTCTGTACATATTCTCATATATATGAGAGAGAAAAGGCTGCACATCACTCAGACCAAGTCAGAAATAGAAATAACATTCTCTTGCTCATTTGCTACATTGGTAAAATTTAGGGGCAAGTGTTATTGTTTCTATGTTTGTTCCCAAGAATGTTGTTTTGACTCTTTTCCAGTACATTTTAATGAATAGTTGAAAAACTAATATAAAATAAATTTAATGAATGCACAAACATTTCTACCAATCCCCTTTCTCTCTTTTAATGACATTTAATCCTCCTTAAAACTCTGTAATTAAATTAGGGGTTTGTTTGTATGTTTGTTTGTTTTAAACATAATATTTTACTGAAAATGAGAAGTTGAAGAGCTTGGATCCTGGAAATGTCTTTAGAGACACAGAAGGTAGCTAGGATGATTTCAGGAGATTTCTCTTTTGGCAAGAACACTGAACATACTAGAGATTCAGCTACAAATTATGGTCGATATGGGAGAAGAAAATCTAGGCAATATTGTTATTTTCCCTTCTAAGACATGTGGCTGCCCAGAGCTCTGACAGCATGAGACTGAAGTCAGTCTTGGAGTGCCAATTCTGTTCCCAGTCAGCAGGAACGCTGCAAACTGACCATTTTGCAGACCCTGGGACTGATGCCATCTAAAGCAGAATCCAAACAAAACATTGGTCTTACCACTGCTTTGGCACTTCCAAGATTGTGCAGTGGTTCTTGAGGCTGTAACGTGAACGTCTTATGAGACTTTACATATATCACAGTTTCTCTACATTTCCTTTCAATATCAACAAGTTGGGAGTAAAAATACATATGTGCTTGCAGGTGGTGTTAAAAGGGAAAGAGAGGAACTAAAAAAACAGACAAATTCAGGAATGGTAACAAAATATTGAAGATATATTAGCAGTAACAATTGCATTTCAACAAAGAAAAGAGTGAAAAAAACTAACCCTGCCATGTTCCTCAAAATATCCATACTGTTCCTATTTTGATTTCATTAGCAGAATGCACCAGATACCATAGAAGCCACTAGATTGTCTTGAGCATATTAGAAGTAAATATGAAGCTATTGGAAGTAGCCCCATATTAACAAAATTAATTCTAGGACTAAATGAAAAGGCACCTCTTCTTCTTACACATCTCCCTCCTCCAATTTCATTAATGAAATTAGTAATGAAAAAATGTACATATTAATACCAGGAGGGATTCTTACTTAAAAATACCCCAACACATTATTTCAATGCCACTTTAAACTTTTTGTTTAAAATACCATCCACTTCCAATGACTGAGTAATAAATGTCTTCCCTTTACTGTATGTCAGACCACATCACACTGATGCTTCCATGGTCTCAGTTTCTTAGAATTATTGGTCTCAAAATTTGCTTTTTGGTTTTGGTGGCACTTTTTGTGTTTGTGTCTGGTTTGTTGTTTGTTTTGAGTTGTTGCTGTTGTTGATGTTCCTGTTGGCATCAGCTGTACACATGACCCAGTCTAAATTCTTACGTTTATAAAATCCTTTCCAATATAACCATCAGGACACCTTGTCCTTCACCTCTTATGTTTTGATCCAGTGCAGCTCTGGACATAGCTAGCCACTGATAAACAGAGTAAAAAAACTTATGGTCTTTTATATCAACTGTATTTGAGATAATGCTCTTAAAAACTTGTAAGCACCATCAAATCACCATAATACAACACAACTAACTGAGTGGAGTGAGCTGGCCATAAAGGATGAGACATAAAAAATGAAACACTGGGAGATACGAAGAGCCTCTTTCACATAATTAAAAGTTAATTAATCTTAGTATAATCTATATCCAGAAAAAATGGCCTTTTGTCATTTCTACAAGTGAGATTCCTGAAAGAAGCACTCATCTGAGACTGCAGCCCATTCCAGAAAAGTAAATAGAAATCACGCAATAATCAACAGCCTGTCCCAGCTGGCATACTAATTTACTAACAGTTTTGATAATTTATTGCACGTTAAACAGTTCAGTGACAGGCAGGGAAAAAAAGAGGGGGGAAAAAAGAGGGTTATTTACTTTCTTGCATGACAGTGTCTCACAGTCAAATCTACCTTGCTTCATCAGCTTGCTCTCAGGCATTTCTTTGAGAGAATTAATAAGCAGACAAGAAAAAGTTTGTAGAGAAATGGGCTAAACTCATTTATTGCAACTGAAAACAAAAGGGCCTGTGAAACTTAAAAGACATCAAAGATGGTAAATTTACCAAAAAAAAAATCTAAACCAAAAAACTTTCCCCAAAACCAAGGAGAAAAAATAAGCCTCATTCAAGGAGAAAGATTACCCAGGGTGGATGGCTAGTCTTCCCAAACTGCCTCCCAAACAGACCTTCATGGTCCATGAAATAATTTGCTTTTGATACTAAAAGATATTGTATGTTTATACAAAGGATCCTAAAGCAAATGCTTCAGAAAGTAATAACCAAATTTCTCTGAATTTTAACTGTATAAATCCAGGGTGGTGGTGTTGGGATGCAGAATAATACTGAGTGTAGGATTCATAAACAAAGCAGCAAGAAGACCCAACCATCTGAAATTGTGCTCAGCACGCCTACAGTCCTAGCTAAGTTTCAAAGGGCCTTCAGCACATCCATTTCTCTGTCAGCCTGATTACAAGTTGCCCAAAGGCAGACTGTTTTCCCCTGCTTCACATCGTGGACAGTGCCGGGCTCAATCATACCTTTGCCTGTAGGTGCAATCAATGATAAAGTAGTAATAATACAGCTGCAAAAACCAGACTGGTCACACCAAGTGTTGAGAGCTGCAGAATGTTTTTTAACCAATTCTATTTTTTTAACCCCGATATGAGAACTGGGCGATTTTTAAAAAAACATCAATTATTTATGGAAAAGTTAATTCAAAATGAGCTACACATTGCCCCTCATTTGCACTGTCATATTCACAAACCAGCTCCACTAATTTCATTCACAGTACTACTGCTGAGTATGCAGTGGTGTGATTTGCAACTGCTCAACATCAGTAAATTCCCCAATTGCAGCCTCTCCTTTTATGGCTTTCCACAATTTTCAGAGAATTTGAATCTATGCCTACAGAGAAGCCTGGGTCTGCTTAGTCCTCCCTATTCTGAGAGTCTTTTCCAAGGTTTATCACTAGGAAGAGTTTCAGTATCCTGGAGCTACAAATGTTACTTTACAAACAACTATGGCCATGGGTATTAATGAAAGGTTAGCTGTGATTCAGGCTGTCAGAATAGCTGCAGACAAGGATGAAGAGAGTAAAAGGGAGCAACACAGGTTCATGTCCCAACAACCTGTTTGGCACCAGTCTTACAGACAATATCACTGCAAGCAATCAAGAAGCCGAACTGTTCACCTGAAAACATGCTCTGACTGAGAAATGTCAGATTGCCAACAGCTGGTGTGAAACAGGTTGAAACAAGAAGTTGAAGCTATGTTTTTGGAATGGCCCATATCATTTGTGGGGAATGCTAAAAACCTGCAAACTCTCAACAGCACACCACCCTGTCAAACCCTAGGTAAGACCTGCTCATCTGGTTCCCATGTCTCTCTCGGTGACATCGTGGGACTCTCAGATGTCTCTCTTAACAGGGTACAGGGTTTTACAGAAATCCAACCAGGCAGGGCAGCTGCAGCATGATGCCAATATTTTTTAACATAAAATAATTGTTTGACATCTTTCTTTACTCAAATTTACAGTGAGTTTCGGTTTTTGGAAGAATTTGTGAATTCAGGTTCAGGCCACAGCTTCTTACGGAGTACGGAACCTACATCCACCAAAAATAAACACTTTGCAGAGAACTGGGACCATAAGGTTCAACACAGTGCAGATTTGGTTTCCATCTAAAACTAGTTCTAGAATAAAACAATTCCACTGAAAAAAGGTCTACCTTATATTGAGACAATTTTTCAGAAACACACAAAACAGCTAAATTTTGCAGCCTACCACATGTTCACACTATAACATTAAGCAGAGGTTGATTTATCTGGTTTTTACCAGTAAAGTGAACATGAATAGTCTTTACATGTCCTGCAAGCCTCTGGAAGCATTAAAGGGATACAGATCATGTTACAATATGCATTTCAAGTTTTTATTGTCATTAGTGCCCAAGATTTACCATGCTCTGGCTAGGAATTTATGTATTTTGTCCCTCCAGGTACATCTCTTGACTTCTCTCTGTTATTCATATCTAAGTGAAACTGCAAGGTGTCAAACTATCACTGAAGAAGAAGGAGAATGAGCAGTGCAGGTTATAGGTAATTTAAACATGCATTTCTACCAAAAGTTGCAGTTAAGGTGATTTCTGTGCTGACCTATATCTTCAGCAGATCTGGCCTCCCAGGAAAGCATTTCATGGTCTTAGTTCCCATTAGGTAGCACAATCACAATCCTGTGATACTCTAACTTCCCATATAATGAAAATGGTTTGGTTTTATACCAGTAGTTTGCCTACACTTGTCTTCAAAATTTAGGAATTACTTGGATGTTTTTTGCATCTCTTCCCAAATCCTGCTGCTGTATTTTAGCCAAACAATCACTTGTTTATTAATCCATGTTAAATATAAGTGGGGAAAAAACCCACCTTCAAAAGTTTGATTCAGGGTACTTTTTGCAATGTAGTGATAGTAACAGAACAATTTGCTGTGGATGCTGTAACACAATGCAAGCTGACAAGGTACAGTAACTGTTTCCCAAAGCACATTGCACTCTGCAAACATAGATCACAGCTGCAAAACCACAGAGTTTTTTCTCAACAGAAGATTGTAATAAATTACATGCTCACAAAGCTTTCCCCCTCAACACAAGACTCTGAAGTTATGCCCAGCTCTTCTGTACAATTGCGATGAGTTTCTGCACCCTCTCTGCTCTAGCAAAGCAACAGAAAAAAGGCCTGCTCTGGTCATAGACCAGCATATTATGACAACTGCTACATCAGCAAGTCTAAGTAAGATTCACCAGAGTGATGACTCTTGGAGCCCAGAAAGGATGTGGCTGTTGACACAGGCACCAAAACCAGGCATTAGAGAATTAGGATCCCAAGCTGTATTGAGATTCTCTCAGCAATTCACTGTAAGACTTGGGGACTGTTTATCTCACCTCTGTGTGCTTTATAATACACATCAACATAATGGACGTAAATACCTATGTGCATTATGGGACTTATGTGATGGAATTAAAATATGCCTTAACATTAAACTGTCCTTTGCTGTAAGTCCTACAGAATATCCATACTTACACTTCTCAAAATAGTAGCCACTGGACAAGGAACAAAAGTATCATGAAGAAAAATAAACATCACTTGTGCTGTCCCAAAGCAATCTCAAAGCAGAATTTCCATTAAAGTAAGTGAATCTTCTACCCATTCAACTTCATAGTTCCCTCTAGAAATTCAATTTCATAGCTCCCTCTAGAAATGATGGAGCCAATATGAGACCATTAAATCTGCTGAAGCTCAGTCTAACACATAAATCTTTATCCTGAGAAATAAAATCTCTTGCTATAAAATCTGTGTTAATCACATTCGCCAGTGTAAAAATTTTGGCTAAAGCAATGAAGTCCAGATCTACTTTGATCTTTCAAAAACACAGAGCGTGAGGTCTACACAATCCTCTTCACTTTAATACATGAGAGTTTTAGTGAAATAAGTAATCCTTTATGTAAGAAGAGGCTGTAGAATCAGATTTGCTGTACCCCCTGTTAAGTAAAACAAGTTGTCCTGGATGTCTTGATTTTCAGAGGTGTAAGAATTCAGACCTCAGAGCTGGTTTATCCTTCTCTGCACACCAGTATTCTGTGACTTTCATATTATCAAGAAGTATTCAATTTAGGGTGAAAAGTTAATACTTGTTTTACCACTCCATTTCCCCCTCCTCCCCTGCCATTTCTGATCTGAAAGTTTAGCTATTTATGTATTTTTAGACCTAGTAATTAGCACTGCACCTCACCACTCTGAAGAAAGAGCAGAATCACAGCATTCACCATTATATTGAAAAATCTGAATGCACTGTACTTGAAATACTCAATCAAAAAGAATCAAGAGTTACGTCAAATCATGGTGACTGTAAGGTGGTATAAACCATTCTTTGACTCATGAAAAAAGGTCGCTCCATCAGCACTAACAGCTACCAGTGTTTCTGGATGCTGAGTTCTGTGTAAGTGGAATCAATGGAATACAGACTGGATACAGTCTGAGGACAGAGAGATTCTTAACATATTTTTGAAGGAAACATTTGTGCACACTCTCAATCTGATGTTTTATTAAAATATACACATTCTGTACTCTGGAGGATACCAGACTATGAGTGCCCTTTGCAGATGAAAGAGGAGAAACAGAGGTTGCTGGCAGTTCTTAGCATTCGCTCAGACCAAATCCCAAGAAAGATTTGTATTCTGCAAGGACAAGCTTCCCCATTGAGTTACAGTATAAAATGATAAAGCAGGATTTCATGGGGTACCCATGGAACCCCACTGCAAACAAAATAAATAAATACGTAATTTGAAAATATTGCTGAATATCAGAATATTTGCCTTCAAAATATCCTTTCATTCCTGAATAGCAATTTGGAAACATTAAGTGTGTATCACAGCTTTCCACCTCAAACTTCCATCTTGTAAAAAGACAAATGGCTAAAATGAAGGAAATCAAGTATGATTCTTCAAAGCAGTACTAGTGTGTTCCAGTGCAAGAGGGAATATATACCACAGCAGAGAAACATAGCTGTGCAAATAATTCTAAGACTAAAGTTATTTTCTTTCTATCTATATAGAAAATGTATTTACTAGATTAACTTTAAGAACATTTGAGAAACACCATTTGGCTGCTTGAAAAATATTATAACCTGGAGTGGCTTTTGTACAATTCTTGTTGACAAAAATTGCAGGAAATCTTACAAGGCCTGCTGACTTCTGAGTAATCTCAGGGGATACCACCATTACTCACACTACATGGCTAGCTACTCCCAAGTCATAATGAACTGTAATTAAGGAATGATAAAAAAAAAATGCATCTTCATACTAGACTACCAAAATTATTTTCTTAATCACCTCAAGAGATCCCTTAAAAAAAGACATGTCAATAAGGGACAATATTTTTCTTCCCAGTTCATACTCTATACATAAACAACTCAATTTTCACCAAACTGGACCTCTATTTGCCTTGCTTTCAGTAATAACTAGAGATACAAACTAAATCTCAGTCTTACCTGAGAACAATACAGGTACCTTTTCCCTTGTTCATCATCTCGTTACTCTCAGTCTTGCTTAATTAATTATATCTACAACAGAACTTGCTACATTTTACTGGGACAAACCATTTTACATTTCAGTAGTGGCTCTTAGAAGTTCAACCCAGCTCCCTGCTATCCAGACATATTTGCTTCTTTATTCTCATTACAATGCTGAATTAACACACATCCCAACATTCAGGAAAGAGCGGTACTTTAGGTGCCTTGGTCCAATGCAGCTGACTTATTGACATAACAGTCACTTACCAAATCACTCATCAAAAGCAATCTCCTGCTTCTGCTCTTCCCTTCTCTCCCTGCTCCTGTAGCTGCCTTGATTTCCCTTGGAGGGATACTCTTCCTTCTTCAACACCCCCTGGCTTGGTCCTTTCCTTGTTAGGAACAAATCTAACACTCCTGCTCCTTCTAACTTTGACTGGCACACATATTGATTATCTTCTCAGAAGTACACACAATTAAAAGCAGTGTGATCCTGTATGTAAGTATTTGAAGGGAGGGTGTCAAGAGGATGGACCAGGCTCTGCTCAGTGGTGCCAAGCAATAGGACAAGAGGCAACGGGCAGAAATTGAGGTACAGAAAGTTCTACCTGAATATGAGGAAAAACATCTTTGCTGTATGGATGACTCTACATTGGAACAGATTGCCCAGAGAGGTTTGGAGTCTCCCTCCTTGGAGATATTCAAGAGCTGTCTGGATGCAATCCTGTGCCTTGTGCTCTGGGATGATCCTGTCTGAGCAGGGAGGTTGGACCAGACCCACTGTGGTGCCTTCCAACCTCACCCATACTGTGATTGTGTGATCCTGGGCCAGAAAGCTAAAATATAACAGATGTATCTGAAGGATTTCTGAATACTTCTATGACTCTATACCAATCACAGCAGAACATAAAAGTGAACACAGAGAAGACAGATTTTGACTATCATTTCTAATATAAAAAAAAAATAGACTGAAGTACCAGGGAAAAAATATTACCACTGCTCTCCATGTTGTGAATTGATGGAGAAAAAACAAAGATAAGCTTTAAAGAAACCCTTACCTTCCATTGCAGCATGTAAACAAAGTTTAAATGGTTTTAAAAAATGTCGAGAATACAGCAATTCCTTTTGTGACACCATGAATTTTCCAATTATGTCAAAACTTGGTTACTCTAAGCCCTTGAAATTTGCTCTTAATCATAGGCACTAAGAAATTTTGATCCTTTCTCTTCTCTCCCACCACCCCCAAATCTGTTCCCAAAAGCATTCTGTAAACGTGAAATCTGTTGCAGAGCGGGCATAAATGCACTGCATTTTATGTTTCGCTCAAGTAATTTATACCACACATTCTTAATTTCATATATGTATATAATTTACATCAAGTACCTGTTCTCAACATGTGCCCTTAATACCGTGCACCCAGTCTGGAGACACCACTTTAGAACACTACACTGTTCTTATGAGTAACAACTCGTACTTTCCATCAGATGGAAAAGAAATAATAGTTTTTGACCTCAGATTACAGCTGTGATGTCACTGATGGAAGAATATTCTGCTTAATAGAATGACCTGTGTTATCTTTTGTTAGGGAAGTGTCAACTGTGAAAGGCTTCATTAAAAAGAGAGAACAAATGAGCAAGACAGAAAAGCCCTTTAAGAAAGTTGGGCTGTCAGGTTTTCTCCAAGGAAAGTAACAGTTCTTTTCACATTACTGTGTGAACTGAATTATATTTGACATTTACTCCAACTCAAACCTACCTAAAAGTTACACAGTCAATCAACATTTGAGTCAAGAGGATTTATTAAGTATTTTCTCTTCTCTACTTCACTCCCCACTTAAAGATCCTTTCCAACTCAGCGAGACATGCAAGACAGTCAACTTTTTACTGAATTCTGTGCATGGAATATTCTTGTTTAGTATGCTTTATGAAGGTGGTATGTACCTATGAAACTCCAGAGATAAGTTTAATTGAGAGGCAGGTATCACTACTGATACACAGCTGACACAGACGTGCACCACTGCCCTTTGCTGGACCTGTTCGCGCCTCAGCGATAGCGACCTACTGCTATCGGCTGTTTGCCACTGGGTTTTTCAAGAGAGAGTTCAAAAGGTGTAGCATTTGAGATTCCTATCCTGCCTCTCCAGCTTCTACCTCTTAATCAAGTTTTGATAAGCCATCACTTGTACAGCAGGTTGTGAAGTCACAGATTAGACAACAGAACCCCTCAGCCGTGCTCAGAGCATGACAGTGTTTGGTCTTAGTGTAATGAACTGGCATTGCAGTGTGATAGCATTAAGCAGTGCTCCTGTTCAAATGCAGGGCATGCTTTGGAAAGCCAAGGAACTGAAAAACCTGACTGCTTTTATCTCTCTTTCTGTGACATAAAAAAAATGACAATGAGGCCCTATAAAAAATCATGAATGTTTGCGGAGTGCCTTAACATTAATTCTGAGCACCTGATAGTGCTCAAATATATCTATTACAAGGCTTTCATTTGTTGGAGGATTGATCTAAAAGGCAGCCTGCAACCCATATGTAACAGTTGAGTCAGTTATGCATTAAACTATTGGCACCAAACAATTTTTAAAAGTACTTGTTTACCATAAAAATGAAGAGCAATTGCTGTATTTTCCCTAACTATAAAAGCCTCAACAGTTCATACCTTTTAAGGGCAGAAGAGGCCACTACAACAGTCTCTTATGAGAGAAACATGGATAGATAGTACTGTGCATTTCTAACATTGCTTTCACACTGGCATAATTTTGCTGGGTTGATGGATTTTCCCACATCTCTACTAATTATCTCTTTAATATTATCTGCCTATACTTGTTATATGAAAACACTGCGATGTAAACCTTCAAAATGGTGCAAGTTTATTTCCAAGATTAGGCTTCACTGCATGAGTCCTCTTCAACTGTAAAATGTAGTTCACCTCAAAAAGCAGAACAATCCAAAGATCTAGAGGGGCTGGTAAGAGCCTTACTAAGCCATCCTACTCAGCATCATGGTAAACAAGTCTGCTATGGGGGGATGTAGGATACTTCAGTCTTATCAGGAGATGTTGGAAACCATTAGTATCCCTGTAATCTCAATGCATCGCTATATTAATGGAATCATATTTCAACTGAAGAAAGGTCATCAGCTGTCAAGGAAGAGCATTAACCACATTAGGAATTGCAGAGGTGGCTGTGGCAAATAAATGGTGGTCCTGAAGTACACTATATTTTTTTGCCTGGGGCCTATTTTCAAGCAATTTTTTAGTGCCATCAATTACATCACTGAAGTTAAATACTTTGTTTATGCCAGACCTGAAATTCCCACCCTTTAAAAGAAACAAAAACAAACAAACAAAAATTGTACTCTACATAGCTCCTTTCTTTAATATGTATCTCAGAAATGACTCTGCGCAATCATCCCAAAACATTCTCTCTGGCTTTAGGAAGAAAACTTGGGGAAAAAAAAAACAAAACACAACAGTAAGATCACAGACACATATGGCTGTCAGTTTGCCATCTGAACTGCTCACTAAACAAGTTCTCTTGGTTGAAACCCAAAGGCTTTCAATTAATTTTAATGGAATGACTTTGGAATTAAAACTAGTATGCAGCACAATTTGCACAATTTGCCCCTTAATGACAGTTATTTGCAAAAGGGAAGCTGTTTCACGTAATCAGTCTGAACATCTGCTTTTGTAATCAGCCTATGTATCAGACAGATTACATGATTACTACCAATATTGTGCAGATACATTCTGAGAGAAGAATCCATTGCTATTTCACAATTTTAATCAAGGTGACAGAAAAAAACCCACTGAAGAAGTAAAATTAAGGTTCCATGTCAGCAGGTTTTAAGAGGATAGAAAAGAAGCACAAAGCTTGCCTGATGTGTTTTGGAATAGATTAAAACCTTTAAACCAAATTTTTCCACCAAAATTCCAAATAAAAATTCATCATTGATACATAGGAACTCCACATGGGACTTGAAATCAACAGCAATCCACTGAGCACATCCTAACTTTAACACCATTCAGAGTAGCAAAGGAAAAAGAACTGGCAGTGGCCAGGACATCCCCTCACAGTAGGATATGAAGGACTTGTGTGGGATGATGGAAATTAAGACACCAAGCTCTTTCCAGTGAGCTCTGCTATGAGGTTCCACCATTGATCAGAAACTCTTATTAGAAAACTTCATGAAAAGTATAACTTTGGTACACCCTTCACCAGGTCACTGGAATTTGTATAATTTTTGTTGCTCTTTTTAATTTATAATTATGTTGTAAAAATAGTTTTTCTGCAAAGACCACACTCAGTAATACTTGGTAAAATATCTGACACCAAACAAGCTGAGAAATAGCACCAATTAAAAAATCTTTCAGATAATGAACTTAACATTGGACTTGTATAAGAATTAGTCAGAAGAAAGGATTGGGCTGCATAACATTAAAATGTCTCAGCATATTCATAAACAGACTGAAGAAATACTGAAAAAATAAATCTGCAGTCTATTACCTTGATACACAGCAGCAATACAGAGAAGCAACTAAGAAACCTGATCATAAGGAACTCAACCACATGAGCACTGTTTTCAGTATTTTCAATATGAGGAACTTCAACACTGAACTAAGTATCCTATATACAACAGAAAATAAGAATATTAGCACTTTGAAGAGGTAGTATGATTGCAAATCCTGAAAATTACGAGCTTTTCTTAGCATTTCGAAAATACTCTGTGTGATGTTTGAGCCAAATTACTTTGCTTACAAATTTAAGCAAAATGCAAATTTTTGGAGCTTGCTGATTTATTGCAGACAAAAGTTTCGCAGTAAGAAAGACTCTTAGAAAACTGGTTATTTTAAGCCTTTCAATAAAACTCCTCTTATTATAAAGAAAAAACAAGAGGATTCTAGCCTTTTTTCAGCTTGATTATGGTCTGTGGCATGGAAATGTTACTCTTCTGCACCATTTTCACACAAAAACCCTCCAAAACCAAAACCAAGCAAATTTCAGTTCTCCAAAGAACTGTTCCCCAGTGGACAGCTCCACTTCCAACAACTGAGTTCAGGACAGAAAGACTCAGGTGCTCCTGCTTCCCAAGTGTTGTCTGCTCTATCTACAGTTTATCAGCCCTTCCAACTATCTGGGGACTGAAGTGTTTTTGTAATCATAAACTTGCTAACTATATTATACAAATGAACATACTGTCAAGCAGGCTCTTGAAACATTAAGATAAATGACCATTTTGTCAGTGACAGAGTAACCATAATGAATAACTTATTTGTAAAAAGTTGCATGCATATTACACATGCAAGTATGCAGCTATGTACTGCATATCATGTACAAGTTTATTGAAGTAACTACTGGATTGTCATCATCACTATGGACATAGTGTTAGGGTGTTGTAATCAGAGCTCTATACCCTTTTATACCTACATGTTTCAAACAGCTAATAAAGTCATTGAGACTGTTCTGAAAACAAAATATAGTCTTCTGGTTTCATATATGCTTGGAAGAAAAGCCAGAAATCAAGCTACAAAGAATAGAAAAGGCTGAGATTAAATTACAATGCACATTCAATTGGATAGTGATTGCTGTTTATAAATATAAACATATTTCACCTGACAGAAAAAGAGACGCACAAAACGTCAGCAGAAATCAGCTACAATAGATTTGACTTAGTATTTACAACAGAACCACTTGATTTCTTCTAACCAAAAGTATTCCTAGGTTATTAGTGGCCCATGCAATGTGGCACGATGAAACCACTCATCATGTCTTGCTGGAAAGAAACATGTCACGTGTCACCATTGCATCAGGTTGACTGAGCAACAATTATATTTGTTTGGTCAGCCATGCACATAACTGTCAGATGGTCTGTGCATTGTTGTATTTGCAGTGTGCTATAAGCATCATATACATCTTTTTTATACTAAGAGAAACCAATCTTGATATCATACCTCAGTATTATTCCCGGCACATTCCTACAAATTCTACTAGCTTTAACAGAACTTGCTAGAAGTCAAAATTAGAAAGAAATCATGAAAACGTCTATTTTTCTTCTTGCCAGACCTTCTGTCTGGTCTAGTGCTTGAGAACCACTTCTCTACATTTACTCATGGTGAGAGACCTCTTGCAAGCTCTATAAGCAGAGGCAATGAAACCAGCAGGTCTACTTCTGGAGCTAGATGCTAATGCACATGACAAGTAAAGTCACTGAAACTGGGCTCCATCATATTACTTGTTGACAATAAGACCACACTTGTTTTCACTTCTACTTCACTTATGTATTTATTCAGCTCTTACTATTCCAGCACTCCTGTCCCACAGATATGGGTCAGAAATGCTGGAGCTGTAACTGCCAAAAGTTACACTGAAGTTCCTTCTTGCACGTAGTTCCACGTACCTCCTTCATTCCCTAGCAAAAGATCTGTACCTAATCTTCAAAGATCGTTTACCGCCCACTATTAAAACAATCAAGTGGCAAATATGGAACATAAAAATTCAGTCTAGAATTCACCAAACTAAGGCCAGGCAGAATTATAAGCAACTGAAAAGTAAGTCCCATATTAGGAAATACTAGGCAACTTTAATGACAACCACAAATACTTGGATCATCCATCCCTTTGACAACACACGCTGCACGATCCCATAGTTTTGCTATCTGTGCATTTTATTTTGGAATGTCATGGTATCTGCTGGCAATAATGCATTGCCATTAATGAGTTATGAAAGATGTCTGGTATGATTTGCTTTCAAACCCTGCTGTCTTGTCTGTACCTCATATTAGCAGGAGGTTTATTTAGGATCTGTTGCTCAGTGTTTCATACAAGACAATTCTTAGCTCCATCAGCTGTGGGGAATCCAGGGAGAGGACTCGTATTTGTCCCACCAAATCCTTTACCAACTTCTTCACTTCCACGTAAGGGAAAAGTAACTTTTAGCTGCTCTTCCTAACTTTACAGACGATAACTTTTTTCTCCTTTTGCATAGACTGGCATTATCTCAGTATTATTTTAGGTCTTCCTTACTGGCCCTTTTATAAACATGTTGGAGTCAGATTACATTTGAATAGCAAGAACTTGAGTTTAATTTATTATCATATTGAAAAAAGTTCTTTATCTAGGATTGCTATCAATATGATATCATCTCTGGGGGTTTTTTGTTAGCTTAGTATATGACCTGGTACACACTCTGTACATAACAAGCTTCACATCAGTTTTGAGAAGACTTATGTCTTCTTTTGTTCCTGTTTGAGGTGCTCTATCCTAGGGTGTGTCCAAAAAGAGAATGAGGTTTCTGCCTTCTGATTATATTTGTTCTTATCATGCCCTGATGCAGAGCTGGAGGTTAGGCAAGGAGCACTGTGTTACTTGGTGGGCATTTTTCATTTTAATGGATTTCAGCTATTGTTCTGTTCAAGTCACCAGAAGCCTTTAAGTTACAAGCCTCCAGTAATCCAGTTAAACATTGGGAAAGTGCTACATAAGCATTAAATGCAAATTGTTAACATCTTCTGGGGGCTGCAAGTAGCTCAGATCACTCTTAACTGGCCCCTCTGGCTGCCACAGAGGGCTGCATTATTCATCTCTGGAGGGAGATGTGTCCAGTCGACTTTATCCACAGCCAAATATGTTTATTTATTACAGCACTGTTCCCTAAGCCCTTCTGTTCAATAGCTGGTGGAGAAGGCAGGATTAAAAGAATGCTTCTCAGCATCTTTGGCTATCTTTAAATTTTTCTTCAAAGACATGTACAGAGACAGAAGCTACCCCATGGCTTTTAGTAGCAGAGATGATAAGTGATCCTCTCTCTCTGTAAAGCATACCTTGCAGCTGTCCCTGATTTTTACCTCTAAAGTTCACTATCCTCCTTGATCTCAATTGTACTTTGCTGAAAAAGTCAGGCAAAGAAATGTCAGGTAATAAAAAGGCAACATCCTTCTGGCAACAATACTCTGCTTTAGAAAAAACTACAACAAAAACGAAGGACCTTCATGCTTAGTGCAGAATTTAACAGGATCTCTGCTTCCAAGCAAAAGCATATTAATATATCGTTTAACTGGTTTCACTATTCTAAATACAAATTACTGTGTGAAAGCACAGGTTTCCTCAGAATATTCTCCAAGTCCAACCCTCTCCCATCTTCACCATCCACCCTTTTTGCTCCTTCCCCCAAAGGAAATCTTCAGATTCAAAGATGGCATGTTACAACTGAGGACCCAAATGCAATGGGATTGCATTTATTTGACTTAGGGAATAAACTGTCTTTTACAAGAACTACGTTGAAAGTATCCCATTCTGTGATGTCACCTACCTCTTACAGCTGGTCATTTTACATGCTTACAAACAGTCAAATCATTTGCAAGCCTAGAATAGCTTAGGTAAGACAACATCTGCATGCTAGCAACACTAGTTAGCCTAGATACTGGTGACAAAGTCCCAAAATGAAAGTATTCACCTTGAATCCCTAATATCTAACATAATTCAACAATATCTTACCTATACATTTTCTCCAAGAGAGTAACTTCTTTCACAAAGAAACAGTTTCATTCTCATTAAAGACAGTAAGACCATACTCATGTGCTACAAGAGCGTGAAACAATTGTCTTAGAGGCTGCTGCTCATTAAATTTTTTGTAAGGCTTATTTCAGACTGGATAAATTTATTGGATAAGGAAGATTAAAGAGGCTATAGCTCCTCAATTATCATTAGACACAGCAGTATATATTCCCGATTCATATGACACAGTTACGGTCGTGTAGCTATGTAGTTTGTTACAACCTTTCACCCTCCCTTCTGTCCATCTATGCTTGGACTACAGCTGCTTCTAAATTCCACATATTCACCAGGTAGGGATTACCTCACATTTTCTATGCACTGCACAAACATTAACTTATTAACCTTCATAATAGCCATGGAAGATTCATCTGAAACCTATTCAAATCCCAGTGGAGGATATGGAAGATTCAGCTTTGAATCAGGCTCTCATATAAGTAAAGAAAACATAAGATTCTGTTTAAGACCACATAGCAATCCAAACTTCGCCAAGGTCAGTCTCATTCTCTCGATTATTTACGGATGTTCCAACTCCTCTGGCTGTTTAAAATATTCCTGTTACTTCTGGTTCTGCTTACAGCAGACAGAGTGTTACAGCAAATCTCACAGAGAGGACAAAATGTTCAAGGCTCCTTGTTGTTTCATGAAACCATTTTTGATATTTTTAAAGCAATGCTTATGCTCTGAAAATGAAGATTTTATCTAAATCAATACTGAATGGACCAAAGTGCTTGATTTGATTGTAGAATCTTTTACACTATGCATTTCTAAAGCTCATTATTGTCACAGATTACAGTAAAAACAGAATAGAATATTTTTCTAAGGTATCTAAGCACAACATTTTCACTACTACATGTTCTTGTCATTAAGTCGCCTTAAAAATTCTCCTTGTCATGGTTAATTAAGATGAGCAATAGAAAATCAAACAGTGTGACTCATTGCTATATCTACTGTGATTACTTAATGAAGTTTTTAAAACTCAAAATGAATCTAATATTTAAATTAATTAAGTCCTAATATCAAGGCATTTTCTCATTTTTTTCTCTAAAGGTATGATAACTTAATTACTTACAAAAGGAAGAACATATCTGGAAGTGTTCAAGGCCAGGCTGAATGAGTCTTTGTCTTTGAGCAACCTGGTCTACTGGAAGATGTCCTTGCCCATGGCAGTGGGGTTGGAATTAGATGATCTTGAAGGTCCCTTCTAACCCAAACCATTCTATGATTCTGTGATTCAACTTTCAAGCAATGTCTTATATTACTGAGATACTTGGGGTTTGGTTTGGGGTTTTTTTTGCAAACAACCAATGGCAGAAGCCCTTAAACTAAAAATCATGTCCATAAATTAAAAACCCACTTAAACCACAACCTTTTCTTAAAGGGCACAAAGAGATACATTGATTCTGCTTGGAAGGCAAATCACTTTGTGCCAAAAATAGTTAAATTCTTCAGGTTCAATATGAAAATCCAGCATTTATTTCCCAAATGACCAAACAACTGCCATAAACTCCAAAAATCATGTAATATTAAGGACCCAGCTGTAAGTGACTTAAAGCTTTGTTCAGGATTCATGAACCAAACCAATAGGACTGAGAGAATCTGAGTTCAGGTTCAAAAAAAAAAGTTCTCTTGAAAACTTTTCCAGCCATCTGGTAGTTGAAATGTTTAAAATGTTCTAACAGGACTTACTATCAAACAGATGCCTGAAGTAAACATCAGATATGTTATCTAGGGTTTCCCTGCCAGAAGATAATTATGTAAAGCAACCTTTCAAATAGAGGTCAAGTTTGAAAAAGAAACTAATATTTGGAGGAAAATAAAACACCTCTTCAAGAAGAGCAAGAGAGAAGTTCAACTGTTTCTGCACATTCTTTCCACCAATCCCTTTTATTTCAGCAATTTTTCATTCCCTTCTCCTTCAGTGATGACTGTTTTGGGAAATTTTGAAATTTCTTCAGTAGACAGTTGTACAATAGATAAGTGGCTCAGGCAGAAAAACCCTGCTTTAAAAATCCTTATGTTGGAAGATCTGCATTTCTGATTCACTGCAAAGAACCTGCCTATTAAAATAAGCACACAAAGCCTGACTATAAAGTATAATTGGAGTTATTCAAGAACTTCTGTATGTCATCTGTGAGTTGAACACCGTACCACAAACATCGACAAAGGCAACTTCCAACCCTGAGCAGCTGGTAAAAACAACCATGATCAGTACTTGGATAAATACATTTGGTACCCCCTTGCAAATCCCCGGTTTAAGATTTCTTCTCACTAACTGTCAGAAAACAAATTATTAATTTGACTCTAAAAGAAATTTGGCAGATTGGAGGCCTTGACTCACAGTCACAGTGTGAGATGCTATCCTGGCACAAACACACTGAATTTTAGGCAACTGTTTTGACTTTAAACTACGGAACTATGGAACCTCCTTTATCTCATCTACTTTATTTCATCTATTTTATTTCGACTTTTCACAAGCACCCAAGCTTGTCAAGGACTGAACTAGTTGGATGCGGTATTATCTGACAACTACAGCTACACGGTATATGGGAATTGGGTAGAATTTCAGCTGGGTAATTTTTTTGATGATAAAATTTCACTATACAAAGACCTTAGGACTTTTCATCTACTGGAATCCAAAACACCATGAACAGCTTTATAATCCCCTTCAGCTCTTCACTATTAATATGGTACACACTTGAGAGGCTTATCTTTTACAGAAAAGTACATTATGCAGCTTCAAGAAATTTCCTAATACTTTTATGTCACATTGGTCAAACTATGATGAGACACAAATGCGTCAGACTAATAATACAGGATCTCAAAGTAACAGGCTAAACGGGAAGCACTTACGCTAAGCTATCATTATAGATAATATAGATTTTCTTTATAAGTAGTGCAGTTGATGCAAATAAGATATCATATTAATGGGGGAAAAAGGATTTCCTAAGGGAAAAAATGTAAAGATTACTAGTTTCTGAAACCATTATTTATGATGTTTGTGTCATGATGATTGAAAATGCAAAAAGATCCTTTAGGGCTGGTCATCTTTATCTTAGCCTCCTTGATTTGTGCTTAGACTAAAAAGAGGACTTCAGTTCTGGATTCCATCTTTGCTTTCATGTTCAATTACACATGTCATTGAGGGTTTTCCTCATCCGGTTTTAGGTGGAAAAAAAAAATCACAAAGAAACACATTGCACCAGATGAGACCAAGGCACAGTACATGTGCTTCACATTTCAAATGTTAAAGAATTTAGATGCTAAAATTATTGAGGAAAAATTTTTGTAAACTGGTTAGGTGTGCTTAGGTCGGCTTAAGTTCGAAAACAGACAAGACAACAGGCAAGACAGCAAATTAATATGAGCTACTATGGCTACAGTCCTCAGAAGAGTTAAGAAGAAGATGGAATAGTGCTACTGTCAGAGAGGAGTAATTATTAGTGAGACAATAAAAATTACTCATTTCTATATCTGGGATGAGGTAAAAGAAATTCTTCAGAACAAACTTCAAAGCAGATCTGTAGACAGTAAAGGGAAATGCATCGATTTGATGGCCCATGTCTTGACTAAAGAAATTTCATACTTCTACAGTCCAAAATCCACAATCCCTAGAGTCATACTTGTTTTCACCTGTCCTTCCCTTTGTTTCCCTTATACACATGAACAGAAAAAAAAAAAAAAAAGGCAAAATGCATCATGTCCAAAATGCAGAATACAGGAAGAGATAACACAAATCTTTACTTTTTAACCCAGCTTCTAGTGCTTGATTTCAATATATCATTTGTCTTCAGTTCTTTATGTCTTCAAATAGCAGTGACAAAAATATTCACTGTAACTCAACAACAGACTGAAGGCCAGTGTGAATTGGAAAAACTGCTCAAGCAGGACTTCACTGGGGTCACAAAATATGTGTTGTATGTGCAAATAGATTTCTTACTTAAAAAGTAGGTCTCACTAAAACTGAAAGAAAACCACTTCCAAAAAATCTAGCTGGAAACTAGTCACCTACTGAGTGGATTCAAAGCAGGAAAAAAGGACTAGTGCAATGAGGAATTACAGAAATCTGATGGCTACGCTTGACACACACCCTGCATGAGAAAACAGGATAGGAAAGGGAAGTTGTCTTCCAGCTAAAAATGGCCATTCTGCTTGCAGAACATCAATCCCAAACAGATTGCATAGTGCCCTTGACTGCATAGGAATAAATAGAAATCTGGCTGAATGTTTATTCTTTCACTTCCCTGGCAGGAAAATACAACAGCTATGTGCATCTCACAATACTGCCTCGTTTTCTAAAGCAGCTGCCTCCAGCCACCTCAGAGTTCTTATTAAATCCTTTCTTGCCCCTCCTCCCAGCAAGGCAGCAGAGTTCAGCAGTCAGAATTGTACTCTAGTGACCACCCGCTCTACTCTGGGCACTGTCATTGTCTGCGGCTGACTCTCTGCCAGTCAATCACGATGAAGCCTCCTTACTCTCCCATTAGACTTTTCTGTAAAGATGATGATGATGATGATGATGATAATACCTTTCTCACCACTAAAATTAAAGGGGAATGACAAGGACAGGTACTGACTCGCACAACGCTCTAATAATGTCGAGCATCATTTAAGCATAAATGTATTTGAGTTATGTCAGATACGAAAAACAGATCACAAAAACATAGTGGAGCACACAGTAACATTTTATGCTAATTATTGGTCGAGGGAGAATGAGGAAACCGGCTTTCCGATATCCATCACTAATGAGACTCAATTTAGGCCTTTTACATAATCTACTTATGAGAGCAAAGAAAATCCCCGCCCTATCTGCTAGATGTAGACTGGGATGAATCTCCTCCCACAGAGATTTGCCTCAATCATGAAAGCAATCAGAATGTTTAGACTTTGATGTGAAGATGGAGGCTAAAGAGGAAAATCTCTCTACAAATTAAAAACTGTGCCTTCTAAAATAACAGCTAGAAAAATATCTAAAATCAATAGAGTATGAATGATTGATAATTGTGTCTTAAAACACAACCCAGCCAATGCTTTTCCTGGGCACAATTGTTTAGCTTCTGTAAGCACTTATATGCTCTGAATAAATTTAATCTTAAGTTAATGTACTAGTTTGCCCTTTATTTCCCCCAAACAAATACACACATAAGGTTGTAAGATGACAGCTGTGGTTAACTGAATCACTCCTTCATGTGCATGTAATGGAAGAAATTTGGGACTGTGCTATAAAATATTTTCTTGCAGCATCAACACCTTTGCTAGTCAGGTTTTACTTAACCATTTTTTATGGAACCAAATCCACTAGCACCATTAAGTTCATGCTCTTAACTGGCTGCTTAAAAGCATAAGTTGCTTTTAAGCCTCAGAACAAAAATACCACAATGCAGAAGTTCACAAAGTACCTACAATTTAATGCTAAAAACCCCTGAAAAAGCAGGTGGAGACAACATCCTATACACTTGCAGGACGCTTATTCAAAGAAAGACCAGTACATGCTGGACAAAAATTAGTCAGAGTTTACCAGATATATATCCAGCAAAGACAGTTGATGACATATTTATTATAAGATAAAGCAAAAGACAGACTGGGCATAGGCAATGACAGGTTTTCTCCAAGGGATTTTTTAACCAGACATCAAAACATGTATATACAATAAGAATAGCTAATACAAAAACCTTGTTCTTCATTGGCAACATTGCACACACTAATCTTTTGGCCAAGGTATATTCCCTTCAAGTTCATACCTAATGGCAATGTTCTCTGATGTGGGACTCAGAGTTGGTAGGGAGGAAAGGAGCAGGATTTCTTGGCCAAACATCTGATCACTTTCAGAGATTACCAGATTTCTTCCCTTATATGACTCCAATATATTTTTGAGATTCATAGGTATATAGTACATATGTGGATTTTACATATTCATATACATACACACACACATAATATGCAAATAGTATTTACTGAAATTTATGCTACCAACATCAGTGCTAGGTAAGCAACTTAATAAAAAAACCAGCAGTGTAAGTTCCCATTGTGCATAGAAGTTGACTCATTGCATACATCTACATGATTTAAAGATGCTTATACCTTCTAACACTTGCATCTATGACTACTCACATGTATGACATCTCCATGCATATACTGCCTATTTAAAAACATACAAATGGTTGTGTTAGGGTCTAACATGGCAACGAAATTTGAAATCATACAAAATTTACCGCATTTGTAATCATAAAATTTATCTATTATTTTCAGCAAGTCAAATGAACCTGAAACACATTATTCAATTATCTCTACACATTATAAATTCCAGATAGAAGACGATATGTTACAAACACTCAGATTTAGAAAATCTTTGTTCATGAAGTAACCTGAATGAAGTCAAACTCAGTGATTTTTGTTTAAAATCACTTGAAATAATGTATTTCGTGCAAACTCGGGTAAGTTGAGCAGTTTTGAGTTTTACTATATGGTTTAATCCTACTGGAACATTAAATGAAAACTGTTTATTGTTACACTTCAGATCCAAAACCCGGTATAAAAGAACTAAAATCACTGAGCTTTTTTCAGCTATAGTTGCTAAGCAATTGATATGTTATCCTATTTGTAAAGTGTTATCTCTATATATACACATCTTTTTTTGTATGCCATCCCTGCGTGTCCTTGCATATCATCCTGTACTCTTCGCTACTGACCAACACTACCACAGGAAAGCAGAAAGACCAAGGCAAATTTTAGTCCATTTCTATTTAAGTTTTAGCTGTTTAAGATAAGGGATGGGATGATTTGACCTCCCATTAAGAAATGTGAGCAAGTGCTGCTTTACAGACAAATTATCAATAACATTTTAATTAAGGTTTGATTGAGCCAAAGCAATTATCACACGGCAGCAGGTAGTGAGCAGCAAAGTGCTCGGGGTATCATTCTTTCCCTGCAAGGGCTGGAGGAAGATGGAGTAATTACTATTGATGAGGCTAATCTTCCAGTTTTCTAACCTCAGGCATGCTCAGATGAGACAAATCCCACTCAGCATTCCTTGTCGACAAATTGGTCATTTACATAAACATGTTTTCTCGCCAACATATGCTATCGTAGGAGATTTCCCAAAGATGGCAGCAAGCCAGACACTTACTTAGCAGCCAACGTTCATGCCTTTTGCATAAACATATGTGCTTTTCTAGCCTTTACATACAAGTCTGGAGACTAAGCCTTACTAAGGGCAAATGGAGCTTTGGGTCAAAACCTATTGACAAAGGTCCCTTCCTTTGAAGTCACTCCCTATTATATTAACAGCATACAGCTATAGCCTTTTTTTTCCCACTGGACATATCCTGTGCCCCCAAGGAAACTTTCAAGGTTTTTGGAAATAAAATTACTGTTAGACAGACCATACACAGTTTTTTTACATACTGGTTTAGCTGTCCAAAAGCATTATTTCAACATTGCATCTATATTATCTACACCAAGCAGTAACCTATGGCATGCCTTGGTCATATCATTTCAACACAGCTTTTACTTTTATTCTATAGATAGCAAACTCAAAATGTGGAATGCAATTATTTCCTTCACACGTTTTATTCACATGCAGATGCCCTATTTATTACTGTTCACCTCCTTGTTCCTGCAAAGATCAGACTGACTCCATTCTCAAGGGATGAGAGCACCCTGCCAGGATGCTTATCTGCAAGGAGACTATTGTAGATTATTGCAGTAACAATTACTGATAATAGCAACTACTCATATTTCTCCTGCATATTTCTCTGGTCCTCTACTTGAATCTATTCTGTCTGAACTTGCTCCGTTCTTTGCAAAAGGACATTGTATTTGGAAATTAAAATAAAATTAGGGGAAAAAATCCCTGCATCTACCTCTTATTAATTATCTATCTTTTTTCCCCCTTACTTTTCTTTCTTTTTTTTTAATTTTTTTTTGAGACTAAGCAAACTCAAATGCTGCAATATAAACTGTGGCTATACAAAAAAGTTGACAGAATTTAGACAGATGTCTTAAAAAGTGACCTCTGTCATGTCCTTCAAACATATTGCTAGCTATCCCTGCTGATGAGCAACTATCACATCTCACAAGGCCTCATCACACTAGAAACAGGATATCTTACTATTCTGCATCCATCACTGGAATGATCTAAGTTTGGCCTAAGAAATCACCACCATCTCATTTCATAGTAGATACATTTAAAAGATGATTTCTATAAAACAGTTTTTCTCGTACAAAAAAAACAACCTCAAAACCCAGAAACCAAAAACGAAAATCAAACATTTCTGTACATCCAATTTAAACATTATGCATCTTCTCGATTATTTCTACAAGGAAATTTGCAACTGCATTTGAAAATTGTGATTACAGTCTTCCAAAGCCTAAAATTCCAGTTATCTTATATGAGGCTTTCTCCGCTTTACTGAGTAAATTTCTCTGACCAAGTGTCACTCTCTCTGACCTGCAGACTTCTCACTGCAGGTCAGGGGAAATTTTGTTAGTATTTATCACTTGCACAGTGTCAGAAAGAAACAGTAATGCACTTCCTACAGGCAGATAGATGCTATTCTGAAGGGCATGAAATAAAAGAAGTAAAGAAAGAAAAAGAGAATAGATAAAAGCATGCCTAAGCTCAGTACACATTTTGTTGTTTCAACTATATTTGTTTTTCCATCCACTTCTGCACACATTTCTCTGTAAATAAAGTCATTTTGCCCGATAAAAGGTAGGCAGAACGTGTACAAACCCTGCAATATACACTCCTCTCTGATATCATCCATGCTGAGACTAAATGGTAGAATAGTATCCCAGTGCTTCACCTGAATATATTCCTTGGATGCCCACTGCCTCAAAAACATCTGTGTTTTGCTCAAGTTACATTACTAAGGATTTGACCTACATTTTACACTATAAAAGCAAAAAAATCGCTGAATCATTACTTTTAAAAGGGATTTGTAGAAATTCACTATGGTGAGCAGTGTAACAAAGATACTTTGGATACAGGTTGCATCAGGGATACAGGTAGTACTGCAAGGAACAGGGGGTTGGACTCAACAATCCTTATGGGTCCCTTTCAGCTTGAGACATTCTATGATTTTATGATACTCAACAAGTGAAAATGGAAAAAATAACTAACTGAAATATAAGATGCATTTATTAAACTTCACCTGACATTTCAATTCCTTTTGTCCTTGAAAAGTTTACTTACAGCTTAAAGATGACAGCTGCAGATTTCCCCCCATGGGGTTTCAGAGGAGTTTTCTCTCAATATATTCATCATGGATTGATACCTTTGCAGGGCTGATACGAAGATTACACTCTCTCATATCTGTTGTCAGATACCAATAAAATGGATTCTAGTAAGTCTATAAGAATTTGGTCTGAAACTTTTCACTCTGTGTACCAATTCCTTACAGTCTCTTGGTGATAGGGTCAAGCAAGGAGGAAGGGATAACACACTGGCTGCTCATAAACCTCAGGTTGTTATCTCCCCGTTCATTTGTTTTCTGGAATAGTCATGAATTTTGGCGTTACATTGCTGCATTCATGAAACCAGAGTAAACATTCACAATAAATATCAAGTCAGAAGTTAAAAACTTTTGCTGTCAGGTTCCCAAGCTGGCCAAGGGAAAAACCCCTGTAAGGTGCTTCAGGGGCACCACTGCCCCCAGTGGTGCATAGGACGAGATGTCGGCGGGGAGCCCCCTGCACTGTGGCGTTAGTCCGAATCTGATTGAAGTAACACTGATAAAATTTGTTCTGCCCTGATTGTTGTAAAAAGTGTTGCTTCATGGGCTACATAATTCAAAAACATAGGGGATTATATGTTCTCCTAAACCAAGTGTCACCTCATTGGCAGGCACAGGTAGATGGGATTAGTCACCACACAGCTCCTGGAGCTTTTCATTTACCAACATGACTGTAATTAACCTTCCTGCAAACACATTGCAGTTGCCATGGGAATCCACCCTGGACATGAAGACAGTTTCATTATGTACTGCATATGCTGAGGAAAAGTTACGCTTCTGACAACCACGCTGTCACGAAAGGGTGTCAAAGCAGTTGTGAGCATCATCATCTTGGGGAGAGATGGGATGACAGCTCAAAAGGAAAGTCATAACCAATCCAAAGAAATTAAGGCCACAAGAGGTGCCAGGGAACCCAGAAAGCCATGTCACACCAGTTCAAATCACCTTTCCTTCCACTTCTCAAGAGTAAGCAATCACTGCGGAAAATAAAATTTTCAAAGCAGGAGGAAAGAGCAAAGGAGAGTACTCTTCTGCATTTCCACATATAAATGGAATAATTTTTTTTTCATTTTGGCATTAAACAATGCCACAAATTAAAAACCAAACAAACAAAAAAAGAATTAGCACTTTAACCTAATGTACAATAGGCACAGAAACTCAATAACACTATTTATTTTTAGAAAGAATGCAGTAGGCCTATCTATCTGAGAAAATAAGAATCATAAAATCTAAACAGAATAGCACCTTACTAGCTAATATTTAATTTGCACTCCAAAATTTGCATCATAATCACTGTCTACTTTCTTCTCAGAAAGGATTTCTAAAGCCTGACATAATGAGATTTGCAATTTACTGCATTTGTAATTGTACATTACAGTAAGAATATCAAGCATTATTGAAACTTATCAAATAATATTTATTGTTATTCTAGGAAGCCTTTAATTCATTATTAATTAAAATTTGTCAAATAAAGAACTAAAATACATTTTGAGTTTCTTTACCTTTTCTTTCATAAAAAATTGAATTTGTATATTCCCTAATTTTCAAAACTCAGTGCCTATTCCATCCTTTGAGCATTAACTCCTATTGGATACTAATACTTTTAATGAAAAGGAAGGTAAAAAAACCAATCCATTTGTAGACCTGAGAAGCAATTTCTAACATAAAACATTCTATAGCAGTGTAAAAGTACTATTGATGTGTGCCTCAATCTCCCTCAAGACACACGTCATCTGTCCATATTTAGGGAGGAAAAAAAAGCACTCAGGTATCCAAAATCCAAATCAGGCAAAATTTAAGCAGAGTCCAAACACAAGAGCTACAAAATAATTTTCACCTTCCACACGTAATGGTCCCTGAGAACTTCTGGTTTTTCCTGGAAAAATGGTTGGGATGCTTTGAGTTTCCTGTTGCACATTTGCTGGCTTTCCTTAGATGTGCTTATAAATGCATGCCAGCTCCAGCTCAGATTCACAAATTCAGGCACCTATGCACCTAAAATTTGTGTCTGCTAATGTGGGAGATAAACTTATCCCACGCCCATGAGCATGGACAGCACTAAGCTCAAAAAGGAGGAAAATTAAGAGCAAAAGACAGTAGCGGTACTACATTTTCCTAATAGTGTCGAGTGGCTGGGGCCTCTGCCTGGGAAGTGCAACACCTTGATTCTACATCTTCACCTGAAAGCTACTTATTTATTTTTTGTTGAAGACTAAGAACATAAAAAACATCAAAGAGTCAGACAGAAGCTGCAGCACAATTTCTGAGCTGTGCTCTGCCCTGACAGATGAATGACTACCCCGGGGACACTCCAGTCAGGCTACAGACACATTTTTGCACCCTGTCTTTGTTCACATTTTCCTGTCAAATGACTCACAGGTGATTCCAGGCTCCAATACCATTAGCACAGTTCAATTTTGTAATGGAAATGCCAAGGGTTAAGAACTACAGAAGGGGCAGAAGCAAATCATCAGCATTTCAAGGGCGAGAGGGTCTGGTGGGGCTTGTGTGTGAAAGACTAACAGCAGGATGGAGGTATAGTACTGGGATCTGCCTGACTTGCAGGAAATGAGTTTGAGGGAGCGGGGAATCACAGCTATTCAAGCTGCAGATGGATGAAGATCTCTTTCTTTCTTTTCTCCCAAACCAAGTTCCTTCAGGGATCTCAGCCTCTACCTTAATTTCTTCATGACACTGCTGACAGTCTGCAGCTGCTGCTACAACACCTTTGCATCACTTCCTGCAGCCCCAGGCAACTGGCTCTCACTTCGAGCTGGCCCAGACAGTCCTGAACAGTTCACACCTTGGACACCTGACAGTCCCCATGCACTTTATAAAGAGCATGTGCTGGAAGCTGGTCTTGTGGGCTCCAGTCTTGGAGCTGGATATTCAAAAAACAACTGTGATGATGTTCAGCAGTGTTACAAGTCCTCTCCCTAGCCACTTGGAGACCTGCTGGATGATCCTACGCAATCAGACACCTAAAGCAGAGGATAAGAAGCCTAGGGAAAATTAGACACTAAGCCATGAACTTTACTGTGTGACCTTAGACAAGTTTTCCTTGTGATTCATCCAATTAATCTGAGAAAAACCCCAAACTGAACAACTCCCCCCCCCCCACCCCGAAAAACCCCAAACAATTTAAAATAACAAAAATCCACTACTGTGTAAACAAATCTCAGATCTTGCAGAAAACTGGAGATGACATGTCATCTGAGCTCACCTTGCAACACCATTCTACTATGGGGCTGAAGACATTCCTGAAATTTCAATTTTATAAATTATGTGCGCTGTAAACTGCTAAAAGATGCAAGCCCAATCCTGAGAAGTTGACAGTACCAGCTTGCTAAATCACTATGTGTCTTTAAACTTACATTCTGAACTTAGAAATCACTGTGAAAATTTCAATTAGTGCAAACTATGCTGTACTAAAAAGCTGAGTACAAGTAAATATCCTGGTTTGCAGTTTTGATTGTAATGAATTCATGAGCTTGCCAGCGAAACACAGCTAATGTTGTAGCAATGGATGCTTATCAAAGAGAAATCAATCTAATAAAGAATTTATCCACCTAGCACTGCAGTGCCTTTTTGAAGCCATGTGTGAAATGTCTTTTTAAAAGGTGTAGCAAGAATTTAGGACATCATAACATGACCCACTATTTCCCAATCCAGCACTTGAAAAGATGCCCTATTTCTGGAAATATTTTTGCTGCTACTTCTTTCCCTGTGTGTCCCCACTCCTTCATCACTTGGGTTTGAAAAATTTATTGCTTATTTTCTATTCCTCCAAAATGCCATTTTCTATCACTCCCTGCTGTCTTTCCTCTGCACTTGTCTGGAGTTCAGAACTGAAATGGATTATCTGAAGTCAGCACTATCTCCAGAGGAGTCACAATGATGACAAAACTCAAGGAAATAAAAACATCTCAGTCACTGATTAGCAGGAGAAAAGAGCCAGACAGGACAGGTGGGGAGGAAAGGAAGATGAGTCTATGATTACTTAAACCTCCCAAGTGAGTCATGACAAATACAATCCTGAGCCCAGCTGAAACTAGGAACTTAGGAATCATGGATGACATACTTTAGCAAACTCGTTGACAGTGTTTCCCACAGAAATATTTCCCCGTGAAGCAAAACAGAGTTGCAAAAGGAGTATTTCTGAATTGTATTTTAGACTATTTTAGACAAGTACACAGCAATATGCCTTCATAATTCATCTGTTTGCCTTAATTTACCAAGATAATCCACAACATGAAGGAATTCTGAGTTCTGCTGTTGCATAAAAATGATGGAGATAATTTCTAACACCAACTGCAGGTAGGTAGCAACAGACTACTCAGTGTTGTCAAGAGTAACAAGCAGCTGGAAAGAAAGCTCATGGGTAGCCACAGACTGCATTCCTTTTCTTTAAACAGAAGACACTGCAAGGGTGAGGGGAAAAAAGAAAAAAGAAGGTTTTTTAGGCACTGAGAAGGAGCAGCACTGATTCAGTATGAATTTAAAAAGCAAACAAGCAAAACACAAAAGAAAATGTCTTGATACAGATGTATAACTTGGTGCTCGATCTTGTCCCAAAATAGAAAATTTCCAGATAGAACAGCCTAGCAGTACCAGGAAATGGCTTTTATAAGTACTTTCTTGTTTGGTTATTACTGCATTTTTCTTTTTATTGAAATTATAGATATGTTGAGTTACAGAAATCTCTATTATAAAATTACATTTAAACATTAGAATAAATTATTTTAAAACCTAAACAAAATGCCTGCAATTAGCAGGAAATGTCCCTTACTGAAGAACAGCTATTCTTATTATTGTTTCATGCTATAGCAGACATAATTCTTATTTATACTATCAAAAGTACTTCTGCACATTAGATATGTCCCATAAATCAGAATATTTTAGTAAAACTTTTCTGACTTAATAATCTAACATTTTAATAATACTCAAAACATCTTGTACACACACTGGTTTGTCTACAGACTCCAGATAAGCTCTCTTTGCAGCTCATCACACTGGTGACATTCTGTGATCTGTATTATACAAAAAAGTTCAACGGACCTTCAGGCCTAAGATTTATTAATTTATGCATTCCCCTTAAAAAGCAACACAACAGCAGTCATACAGCTTCCTCACAAACTGTTTCAAGTTTGAAGGATCTGGACAGGCTGGTCCGATGAGCCAAGGCCAACTGTACGAAGTTCAACAAGGTGAAGTGCCGGGTCCTGCCCTTGGGTCACAACAACCCCGTGCAGTGCTACAGGCTGGGGGCAGAGTAGCTGGAAAGAGGCCCAGCTGAAAGGACCTGGGGGTGCCTATGAACAGCAGCTGAACATGAGCCAGAGTGTGCCCAGGTGGCAAGAAGGCCAGTGACATCCTGGCCTATATCAAGAATAGTGTGGCCAACAGGAGCGGCAAAGTGATCATTGGTCTCTTCCTCCAGGTAACAAGTGACAGGAGAAGAGGAAATGGTTTCAAGTTGCACCAGGGGAGGTTTGGACTGGATATTAGGCAAAGTTTCTTCACTGAAAGCGTTAGCAAGCACTGGAACAGGTTGCCAAGGGAAGTGGGGGAATCACCGTCCCTGGAAGTGTTCAAACAATGCGTAAATGTGTTTCTTAGGACATGGTTTAGCAGTGAACCTCGAAGTGTCAGGTTTACGGCTGGACTCCCTGACCTTTGAGGCCTTTTCCTACCTTAATGATTCTATAATTCTATGATTCTAGGTCTCATTATCTTCACCAATCAGAAGTAACTCTCTCTACCGCAAAAAGGCTTGAGTTTGACTTGAGAACTTGGTGAATTCTAGTGTCAAACGCTATATTCCTCCAAAAAAGAAGAGACAGCTCTGTCACACTTCATAAGTGTATTTGTTTTTTTTTAATATGCAGCATGAAAAACCGTCCTCTCCTTCTCTTGATGTCTTTATTGAGTGTATGTCACTTAATTTCATTCCTTGGATAGTTTTTTCTGTTAGACACGAGCATTTTCTTATGAGATTTCCTTTATGTCTGTTATCTTCTGGGACATTCTGCTTTTACCGCTCATTTAATATCACTTTCTCTAACCTTTTAAAAATAATAAAAAAAAAACCCTTCCAGTGGTGTGAAAAGTAGAAGATAGGGATGACAGCAAAGACTGGTGTTCAATACCATTCAAAAATTAGCAGGGAACTAATAAATCACAGTAGTATTACAATAGTCTTAAGGAGACATATCCCTGTTTCAGGTGATCAATACAAAGAAACACCAATGAATGGCAGAAAATGACCAAAACTTGATGGATTGACAGGCCTATTCTAGCAGCTGCAACTAAAGCAAAATTACCCCTGTAAAGGTGATAACATTTGCATGAATAAAGAAAAGAAAAAAAAAGCTGAGCCCTGAGGAAGAGATGAGGTCCAACATCTAGTAATGTGAGTGACAGCCATGCTATTAGATCAAGTCTAAACATTATTATTAGCTCAGAAAAGATTCACAAGAAGATAATCTCTGAAAGAGGTAATTTGGACAAATTTGCAGCCATCTACTTAAGCCAGAGTTGGTCAATTCTGACAGAAAAAAAAAAAGAGTAAGCGATAGCTCACTATTAGAACTGGAAAACTGAAAACAAAATGTTCAGTCAGTTCTAAAGAACTGGACACAGAGTTTGGGAAAGAGTCCACTAACAGTGACACAGATGGCTACAGATGACTGTACCAAAGACCATGTTCCAACTGTTTATTCTGTTTTGGGTGCAAAACATAGGACAAGCCAGACGTAACTGCCAAGATTTCATGAAAAGTTCATGATTTTCAAGTCCCCTGTTTTTCCAGATCTACTGAAGAAGGTTTTCATTCTTCAAAGGAAGCTTACTGTCATTTTTTTTGTCTAACTTTGCAAATTTATTTTTAATAAGAATTTAAGACATCAATGTTAGCTTAGTTTCCCCAGAGCATTTTTATTATTTGGGAGTCATTGATTCACAGGTTTCTAATGAAAAGGATATCACAACTCCCAGCCTGAAATCAGCACAGTAAAAGCTGCAATACCACTTATTATTCTCAAGTTCAACTAGTATTTGCCTACAGTATACTTTATACTATAGAATTAATCAATAGCTTAAAGCCAGA
This sequence comes from Chiroxiphia lanceolata, assembly GCF_009829145.1. Taxonomy (NCBI): domain Eukaryota; kingdom Metazoa; phylum Chordata; class Aves; order Passeriformes; family Pipridae; genus Chiroxiphia; species Chiroxiphia lanceolata. Next base: position 12,105,106 of record NC_045640.1, read on the forward strand.
AGCCTCAAGAGGTGAAAGTCACAACCTATTAAAATTTGCATGCAGCATGAAGTTTGAATTGTCTGGCTTAGTGTTTCTGGAAAACTACCTCCTCTTACCATACTCATAAATCATAGTCACATCACAGTCAAACTAATGAGACTGCATTACCTAAATATATTTTAAATATATATATATATACAAAATTCCCCCAAATAGCTTTCTATCAGTAAAGGAGTGACTTAATTTGTCACAATTTGGAATTCTTTACTATGCTGTTAAATTTTCCAGCCCTGCATGAACTCATGAGCTACAAGGTGAACCACAATTAACTGAAAACTGTCATCTAACTCACAAATCCATTGAATAGCATTGGAGGTTACTAGTGATTTTTACTCATTTGAGAGGATTACCTCAGGAGTTTTAAAAAAATTGCAGTCATTCAGTCTAGGTGCCCCTCTTATCTTACTTGCTCAGCCAAATGAAACAAAGATACGAAAATCTTTCCCAGATGCCAAAGAAAAAAAGGAATTTATTTGGTTTGAGTGAAAAGCAATATTGGGTACAGTCTTTAATTGCTGGCATTAAATGATAAGGTTTTAGAGCATTGATATTACTTAATCACCTGAGAAGCCATCACCAGAATGGATAACCACATCTGTGAACGAGGGTGGATGCTTAGAAACCCCTATAGCAACACACAAAATCCACTTGGAAAATACACTGGAAAGACTGATTGTTAAACTGACAGGACTGAAGCACTTCAACTGCCTCCTTAACTGCTGTTGAACATTCAAAGCACACATATGTATGTCGAGTACCTTTCCTGCCCTGTGCAGCTCCTACAGCCTCAGAGCAGCAGCTGTCACACGCCTGCCGCCCAGTTGCCTAATCCCTTCTTATTTTCCTGATAAATGATTTGGCTATGTTCAGGTTCTGAATCCTCCTGCTGTTCCCATCTGTCTTCTCCCTTACCCCCTCTGTGATCTACCCTCACCAAATGCCCAATGGAAAATCCATCAACAGACAAGTGTAAAAATATCCCTCCAGCATAGTGATAAATTCTTCCATTCTTCTAATCCATCTGTAAAGATGGTCAATGTTCAGTATTATAAGCCTTGAATTCAGTTGAAGATCTAAGGGTTAATTAACATCAGGATATTAACTTGATATATTAACCTATCATCATTGATCCAGACCCCAAGAAATCAAATCACATAGCATCCAAATTCCTGCATATCTTTTGCAGATGTGATGTCATACAAGCTGTGATACTCTCATGCCCATAAGAAATTGTAACTCACTTCTCTCTAACACACTCCTTTTAATTGAAGCTGTACCTTAGGCCAGTAGCAAAGAGTTGTTAAAGAGGAGAAGAAATAAAATACCTTCCAATATGTCTGACAGAAAAAAACATTAAGATAAGCCATAAGCACAAGACTGTACTCTGGCATTGTTGTTGAGTACGTACCACAAAACGATTGTTTAAGATACACTGGTCTCAGAATACTGCCTTTTTTTACATGCTTACTCATTTTTTAAAAGGAACAAGATGCAGAAGTCTCAGTATAAAGAGACAGTATCTTCCCACCGGTAACATTGCTCATGTAAGGCAAAGTCATTTTTCAGGCATTATCAGTTTTTATTCAGTCTGAAGAAAAAAGTCTTTAATGATCTTACGAGGAATCGGACCAAGTACATTTAGTTAATTTTTATGTTTAACTGCCATATATCAAGTATTCAAAACTGAATTCTGCATCTTTATTAAAAAGTATGAAAGAAGAGAGGAAACACTACATTGAGGACAACTTCACAAAATTCTGAAAAGACTATGCATACATATTTCTCAATACTACCACCAATTAAAAATATTTTTTTTTTCTAAGCTCACCTTTATCTACAATTTGATTTATACAATAAAACTTTTAGAAGATCTTCTACTATTTATCCTGAGAACACTCAGAGCAGGAAAGGATAGAGATGTCGTGTATCCTCTAAAACACACACATGTAAACACACACAATGCCAGATGAGAAAGCAGCACATACTTTTATCAGAAATCCATGATGCATGTACAGAGTACAATGGGGACTCAAGTGTTAAATCTCACAGAGGTGGACTTTATCAAAGAAAGAATTACAGCTTTGTGTCTTCTTCGAATAGTGGACCAGAATTTTCTTCAAAGCTTTCTGTGAAATCCATTTCTAACAACCCCATAAGTCATCTTTAATCTTTAAAGCCACAAGCTGTGACTTTAAAGGTGCAATTTAAGAGATGTTATAGCTACAAGAGTGAATTCATTTTAACCAACTGACCATTTTATTAACACAACTGAATTTTAACACAACTTCCCCTAAACCTAAGCAATAATGAGATCTAAGGATTCCAGGTTTCTCATTAAGAGGAGGATATCTTCAAGGCTTTGCCTTGAAACAATACACTGAATAAGATCTGCTACTGGAAGAGCATTTGTTCTCCAGTAGAAAACAAAATGTGATGTCACTGTAATGTGACTGATAATACCTTGTTACCACAGAAGAAAACCTGTGATAAGATAAAGGAATTTCCCTGTAACATAGGATACATCAGTCTGAACAAAGAAAGATAATTCCTGCTTATCCTGAAGTACACAAATCCAGTGAAATTTGCGTTATAAATATGACTGCAAAACTTCATAGCAGAAGACACTCTCTTTAGGAGATTTTTACAGCTACTTACTGGTACTTCACTCCAAACTCAACCTGAGATCTCAAAGTCAAGCTGAATTGCTCAGAATTTTGTCATCACCAGAAATACAGCTTCATGTATTAAATCCTTATTATAGTTATTCAAATACATAGTACTCAACCCTGACTTTACTAATATGCCAAAACAATGTTTTCAGTGGATTTTTATTAGTACAACTGCTTTCAGGTCAGTAAATAATCTGAATGACATATAAACAGAAACATTGAGTTTTTATGAATATAGTAAAATGTAGTATGATACAGTATGAGAGTGATGTTATAAATGGGACCAGATGACCTCCAGAGCTCCCATCCAACCTCAAATATTTTGTGATCATTACCAAGAGCGGCTATAACCTTGAACTAGTGCTGGGCATTAAATTTTTCTTTACAAATCTTACCCAAAATCTTCCCAAAGTTAAAGCTTCGTGAAGGTAGACCACCCAGTACACATAGGTTAGGGCACTCATCTGCTGCATGGGAACATTCATATCTCAGTTCTACGTACAGGAAAAAAAACAGACCCCAGTCTCTCAGGTTACATAAATTCCAACCTTATTTTTTAGGATGTGCTCTGTCATAAGTGAGAAAAGAAACATATTTCTGTTAAAGGCTACTGCTATAGTAGTAGCCATATTCCAGATTTCCTTATTCAGTGAAAAAGAGCTCTTAATTCTGAGATTAAATAGAATTTTGCATAATGATGAAAAGCCCTATTTGCAAAGCATAATGTATTCTGGAATTTAGAAAAATTAAAAAGTCACAGATAGGCATGAAGTCTCAAATGAATAGTGTCAGCAAAGAATCAAAGTTTGCCATATATTAAAACAAACAAACAAACAAACAAACCAAAACCAAACCAAAACAAAAAAAATCAAAAAAGAAACCCCACAGGCCAATTTCAGTGAATGAATCAATGTTAGTTACAGAAAAAAAATATTTCCCACTATTGCTCTCACCTTGTCTGAGCAAAGAAAGTTTTTATTTGCCAAAAGTCTTGATGTATTTATCCCAGGCTAATTCCAGTACCTTGAAATGTCACCACGGGAGGATACTGCACCAGTGGCTCAACTACACGCTACAAATCAGTTCAAAATCAGAAGGCAGTGAAGCAGCACCCATTCAGCTCTTTCTTGCCTTTGAGTCACTTCTGAACAGCCCAGGTTGAACCAGCAATTCCTTCACAGCTTACGATGCACACAGCACTAGCTAAGCTAGTGACAAATTGAATTTTGAGGTAAGTATGTATTTAGAAGATAAGACATGTGAGAAATTCTTTATGGGTTTTAAAATTAAGTCTGTTTTGGATTAGAAGAAAAAAATCTTATATTTGGGTTCTACACTAACATTTAAGTAGGCTAATAGCGAATATTCTGGCTAATACTGAAATTAGTGAGGTTTTCCTACTGCGATGCCTTTTTCTTTTTTCATTCACTGCATTAAGCTGTCTTACAAATATGCTGAAACCACGGTTTTGAATGGCTTTAACAACACAGGAGCTATTGATTTTTGCACCCAGTTCCAAGAGCTGATGAATGTCCTTTTTCCACTTCAGGAGAAGAGAGATGACAGCTCTTCCATCTGTTGGGACTGAGAACCTTTGTCACTGAAAAACAGTTAGGTCTTTTTCCCTCCTGAGGGAGGAAAACCAGAAAAAAATTGGCCATGTAGATGTTCTTTAATAGACAGTGCTAAAATTGAGAGTCTACAGCAACATGAACTGCTTTCTGTATTTGGCTTGTGTGTGTCCCAGGCACCAGAGCCAAGGGAGATGGAGGCATTATTTGCTGGATGTTGCTGTTACTGCAAGATAAACACAGCAATTCTTCTTTTTATCTGTGAAGTGCCTTTCAGATAAACAGTCTGACCTGAAATGAAGCCCTTTGCTGTTTAAAAACAAAACCAGAGAAGATCTGTTTTCCCAACAAAAGCAGGACCAAGCAGAGAGATGGCTTTGGATCTGATGTTTAAGACCAGCATTTGATAAAATCCCAACCAGGGTTACACAAGCAAGTGGAGAAGGAAAAAAAAACCAACCAGAAATAAAAAACGAAGCTCAAGAAAAGTGCCATTTAAGAAATTATGAGACATAGAAACAAGATTACAACAAGGCTGGAATTTTCAGGACCTTTGCTGTCAGGATCTGCAAAATCAAAGTCAGTAACAAGCCCTGGCGGAGAAGCATTGGGCCCAGCGGGGCCATTAGGGTGGGGTTAGGACAGAACTACAGCTCTCCAGTGAAAGTGTTGTGCTCTGAGCTGCCAAGTGCTGATACAGCATATTTGGAGGGAAATAATCCATAAGAAAATTTGTTCTCTACTTCACCTTTGCAAGACTAAAAGGTAGAAATGCCTTTGCACAGAGGAATGAGAGAGCAATGGACTAAACTGTGCTCCTCTTCCAAGTTCAACACATATTTAACTGCATTATATCCTAGTACTTTCATGTATCAGTTACATACAACAAACAGTCAATTATAAAAATATTGTTCCAAGAATCTAAAGCCAAGAGACATTCCTCGATCTATTACCCTAGGATAAAGAGCTCTCCCTGCTTATGCTGTATTCCCAATATTCCCAGTACCAAGTACAGATACTTGTTCTTGAAACCTCCAACAATGGAAACCTCACTTTATCTCTAGACTATCTGTTTCAAGGTTTCACCATCCTGATTTTTAGAAGCTTTTGTCTGATTTATAACCGAAATCTTCCTTGCTGCCATTCAAGTGTGTTTCTCACTGATCTCCCTGTGAAAGACCATGAATGTATTCTCTCTCTCTTTGCAACAGTCTTTGATTTATTTGAAACCTGTTGTCACCTTAGTCTTACCTTCTCTGTATTAAAAGAAAAAAAAATCCAGTTCTTTCAACATTTTCTTTTTAGTCCTTTTTTTTTTTTTAAGAGACTTCTGAGGACTCTTGTTATTTTTTGCTCAATTCTTCTAAATTGGCCCATATCCTTTTTGACCTTATGAGGCCCGAGAAATAATTCCTTCTGTTTTTTAACACAATGTTTCTCTCACACACTCCAGATGGTGTTTAACATCACTGACAAGACATTGTTTACCCAAGTTCAAGTTAAAATTGACTATTAACTCACACTTTTTCTTGTATTGCTGATGCCTAAGGATTGTATTTCCTTTATGGCTGATGCCCATCCTCTGCTTGTACAGTTAATTATTCCAACCTAAATATAGAAATTTAAATCTGTCCTTTCTACATAGCACCCCAGCTAAGCTTATTTTACTTTTCCCATAGTGTCAGGAACAGAATGACTAGAAAGATTTTATATTCACAGAATTCAAACCTTGTCTTCCAAACATCCTTGTATGTTTCCTAATGTTGCTGCCATTACGTGAAGACTGAATAAGCATTCTCTGTGCTTCATTCAAAGTATTTAATGAAAATATAGAATAGTAATTGGGCTGAAGTCAGGCTTCTGAAAAGTCCCATTTGATGTATCTGCCCGTTCTGACAGATTTTCTAATGTATATGTATACAGACATCTACAGCTTCTTTTCTATCTATCAGAACTGTTAAGTTGTCAGAAGAGAGAATTAAATTTATGACACATTTTTTTCTTGATTAACCTTGATTTCTTGATTACAGTTATTACACATCATTATAATCTTCAAGTTGCTTACAAAAAACTATTTGTTCCAATGTTTTTCTAAAAAATTAGTTAAACTGACAACCTTGTAAAGCCAAGATTCTTCCTCCTTCCCTTGTTTTACAGATGGTATTATGTTTGCCCTTTTCACTCAGGTTTTGCTAAAAGGTATCATGGGACCAGCCAGTTTCAAAAAAAATGGAGTATTCCTTGCCTATATGCCCCTGGAGCCTCAGTCTGGTAGGTGTTCTCAAAGGAACATTTACCACTAGCATAAAAACCTGCACAAAATGCAGCAGTGACAGAGTAGAAGACTGAAGTCCAACATTTTCCTCTACCTGAAATTATTCAAATCCTTGTCTCTTATCAAACTGGCTCTAACTATGAGATTAACTCTCGGGAGGATGCAGCAGGGAGGAACAGGGATTAGGAAGCCTTGCAGCCCTATTTACAAGACCACTCATATTTTAGAGCAAACAGTCTTTGCTTAATACAGCAGCTGAGTCACAGGGATCCATATCGCTCCTGCGTTTTCTTTCCTCCTCCTTTACTTTCACTTCTTATGCCTTACACTGTACAAGAGGACAGTTTCAAAAGGACAGGAGAGTTAGAGCCCTGTCATGCTAATGACAGCACTGAATTGGTCTCTTTTATCTCCTAAGCAAATATTCCACTAATATGGCACATTAATACCTTCAGAAGATTTATCCAAACTACTGTTAGAAGACTACTGTGATTTAAGACTAATTTTCCTCACTTTTTTCCTATTAATACTTGTGCAAAGGAACCGACAAGCGAGTGTTTACTTCATCGGCTCCTCGTGCCCAACTTACTCATTTTATTTCAGACACTTAGCTCTTTGTTTCCTTAGTTTTCTTACGGTGGACCCAGCAGTAGGGCTTCTATGCCAGGTATGAGGAGACTGAACACCAGGTGCTAGAGCTCAGCATTCATCCTCAACCATTCAGCACCTGGCCTCATTTCCACTGAGCAGGTTGCAGCAGAAACTACTGCAGTGTTATTCCAGGTTAGGCAAGAAATCCAGGCATGTGTACTGGCCAAGTGCAATGACTGCAAACACCACAATGCATGCTAGTCTGCTTAAGTACTTCCTTAGCAGTCCTTGGAGGTTATTGCCACGGATTCATGACAGTTCCTTACTTTATAGCTACGGAGATCATATACATAAAGGTCCTGAAAGTCGGAGAGTTCTCCCTATATCGTGGGTATCTAATAAGGTTGACATGTTATGTGGTCTGTCCAAATTATTATAATTGACAATATTTAAAAATATCAATAATTATACATATATACACTTTAAAAATCAATGTTAATATTTAGCAAATCCCTCTGGAACAGTATTTTCTATTTCACCCCAGTGTATTAGATTCATTTACATCAGCAAAACTGAAATCTTGCTAGAAAAACACTGATTGAGGCCATGCACTTAGAAGTAGTGACATAGTCTCTGTGCCTAAAAACATCACTGCAAGAATGCTTACTCACTCCTTAGATAAACTGTAAGAAAAAAGACTATATTAATTTCTTGATACATAAAAATACCTAGCTCAATGCATCCATACACACAAAGCAGTGATCACATTCAACAAGCATAGCCAGAGAAGTAAAATGACAAAAAAGCACATAATTCCCACCCCCAACAAAAATACCTTTTAATGGTAACTTTTGATGATACTTTTAATTAGCTTCATAACAGTGACAAAAACCGCCACTACATTTAATATAACACAGCAAATTTCTGATTACCATAACCATCCTCTATGCTGGATTGCTTTAAGTGATAAAATGAAACAACCAACAATCAAAAAACCACAACCAAAACTTGAAAATTGCACTTATCAAAATAAAAGTATATGGGAGTTATTCATGATTCCTTACTTCAGGATGGACAGAAATAGTACAGGCAGAGCAAGGAAAGTAGGAAACATAAACACTGAAGTGTACTGTAATTAAGTCAGAAAATAATAGAAATTACTATATATTATGAGGCACAAATCATCAGTAACTGCTTAGAAAAGATGCTTACAAAAGACCCAATCATTATTACAGAACCATATTCCATGGGAATACCTGTGGGTCTTCCCTTTGTACATCTGCGATTTAGCAGCAAAGGAAATGAGTACAAATAAAGCAATAAGAATCTGCTCCAGACTTTAGTATAGCCCCATGTGGCTTCCTCTGTCGTTTGACCTGATCAATCGGCTTTTAATGTTAGTAAAAGGTTATCTTGGATTGCATTTGCATGTTTGCAGGCTTATTTAAACTGTACCACAGTAGAAACTGTCAGCACCTTTGAAGCAAAAAGCTGACAAGTTTTTCTGGAAGGAACCGCAAGATATAAATAGCTACATAGTTTATAAATCCAGGCCAATTATATGGTCTTCAGTCTGTTCTGTACGTTCCTCTTTGGAAATCTATTCTAAAAACCTTTAGCTTCAATTTAACAAAAATAAAGTTTCCTCTGAAATTAACGGCTCAGGTTGAGAATATCCTCAACATACAAACAAAATGAGCAATGGCACAGGAAAATGTCTTGTTCTGAAACTCACACAGAGAGCAACACTTCTGAATACAGAAAAAAGCCCAGACTTAAGAAAAACATTGTCTCTATAATTCAGTGGAAGAATTGTGTTGCGCAGAAAACAGAAATGCAGTTCGTTCAAAATGCTGAGGTTCGTTTAAAAAAAGTTATGGTAGGTTCACCACCATTTCATTAATAACACACAGTTATTTGTGGGGAAAATAAGAGACGCTGGAATAGTAAAGCACATAAGTCCCTGTTTATGGATGGCCTGACCCTGTGGAGTACACTCAGTGGTCCAAGTGGAAGGCTGGCAGTAGCCCCATCTAACTCACAGGAACTGGTAGCACAGCTGGAGTTGAGCTGAAGTTATGCTGGGAATAAAACCTTATTCCCTGCCTCAAATGTTGTTCAAATTAATTAGGTATAAGCAGAACCAATGACAGCTCTTCCCTCAGGGTAGATCTTGACCAACTGGTTTTGTACCCACTTGTCTCCTTCCAGTTCAAAATACATCAGTCTACAATTCAAAGCAAACTGATTCTTCTGTAAGTTTTAAGCAAATACCTACAAGACTTGCATCAACTTCTTGTTGAAACAGAACTCCAGCTGCACAAAATGATCCAAGAGGAGCCTTCCACTCAAGGGCTTTATGTTCTACACTCAGAAATACTGCCCATGAAACAACAGGCTACGTGCAAGAGGTTACAGGCTATAATTCCAACTTCCACTGAATGGGAAAGGTCACTGACTTCAGTTAAGGGCAGTAACCCACTGGAAGCCAACAAAACATCTTTGGTAAAACTGTTGAGTACTTGTGAGCAGATAAAACTTACTGTCAGATATCCTAAATTTACACCGAGCAATTAGCATAGAAATTGCTTTCTTTTGAAAGGTTAGTTCATGTTTGAACTACAGTCTGGACCTCTTTCTCCTTGGAGAGAACATCTCAGCCTTCTCCACTTCACCCCAACAAGTACCAAACTACCCTCTCCCAAATAGTGTAACTGGCATCAATACAACCAAACATTGACAAACCATTCCCTTTCAAGTTTACTACTTCTGTTTGGTACTGAACAGACTAAAAGCTTGCCCACCTTTTCCCAGCTTTATGGTCAGTGCAAGAAAAAGTAACACATACTCTTTTGTCACTCATCATCCCTCCCCTCATGAGAGCTGGAATCTACAGCTTTTTCATGGAGTTTACATGTAAATCCAAGGCATGCTTAACTTACCATTTTAAGAGTGACTATTGACAATACTTAATCAACTACCATATATTCATACTACCTGCTTTGTTTTTCTTAGGCAGAGCAGACAGAAAGTACTTTACCAAGGTAGGTTTTAATTAGAATTCCTGGTTGAACCACATCAGTTCTGCAAAACAGATCTTTGAAGTATCAATGTGAAAACCATCAGTAGCTCATCAACCAGCTAAAGAATGAATCTGCACTTGAGTACAACACAAACATATTGACAGGTAGATAAATAAATGAAATTTTCAATTTTGCTAATTTCTGTTAAGAAATTAAAACACATGCTATACTACCCTAGCTTTTCTAGAAACTGAAATTTTAACTGTCTTGTGTGTCAAATGGGAAAAACATGTATCATCTACAGTCTGGCTAGCCAGATTTTTTCCTTTCATCTTATTATGAATAATGTTGAAAACACTACAATAAATTTAAATGCCAGGATCTATCACAAAATCCTTGCTGGAAGAGGCTTGATTTTTAAGGGAAACAAATCTGTAGAGATCTGACTTATTAATGGTTTATTAAAAGTTAATTCATGCCAAGAGCATATTAAATGTTCATCTTATTAAAGAAAATATAATGATTTCAGGGAAGATAAAACAATCTTACTAAGAAGATGGTAAAACATATTAATTGGATTAATATTAAAAATGTATTGTTTGGAAACACCACAAATGAAATGCTAACGTGGTAACTAAACTATTCTCCACAGTTATTTTTAAGTTAAACAAAGTTTGGAAGCATTTATTTTGCTAAGACTTGATCACATAAGACCAATCATTTTGATACAATGAAAAGAAAATGTTTGGCAATCCTTTGCTTAACCCCACAATGCTCCTACACTTAATACAATTTCTTTAATGAGGTTAACACAATGTTAAGGGAACTGGGATTTGAATTCCAGGCATTCCATATTTCTTTTGTGAATGTAAGTAAATAATTTTCTTAAACTAATACTAGCTTCCTGAAAGAGAGTTTGAGGAAAAGCTTTTGTAAAATGTAAAGCTCTCAGGTATGTATAATTAACATGCATACAGAGATATATGTAGAGATAGCAGATTAGGATGTATATACAAAGCAATACAGGGTATAAAAACAAGGTAAAAAATTGGGATAACATCCTTTTAACAACACTATTCAAATATGATGCCAAACTACTTTTACCAAGAATATTTGTTTTATTGTTGTTACACAGAGATGAAAATTGCCTCATTACAAGACGTCTCTTCTGATATTTTCAAATGATCAAATAAATTACAATTTTCCAACTTAGATGATAAAACATCAGTTAATACAAGAAAAAGCTTATGGCTGAGTAGAGCAGTTGCAATGCTGAACTTCAAGTTATAGGCAGCTGTGATATAAAATAACTTGAAAGTTTTATACAAAATATTTGCACTTTTCTCAAAAAGACAGTATGTCTATTTTCACTTGCATGGACCTTTTCATTTAAGTCGTTAGACAGAAATATCACAACTTAAGAGATAAAACGGACACTGAAAATAAAATCTTTTTCAATTGCAATCATCAAGGAAAATAGCATGCTTTTTATTCATCCACAAATTATTTTAAACTTTAGCAAAACTGAGGCTTTCCCTACTTATTGTAACATCATTACATTTCCAGGTACCTCTCACTATGTAATCACATTATATATAACCTTTTTCTTTCCTGATCCACTTCACTATTTTCCGAGTGCTTACAGTACTTCTCAGGTTGGTGTCATCTACAGATTTAATAAGCAAAGTCTTGACACACGCTTTTTTTTGACAGTGAAATATTAATAACATTCCCCTATTATAGCTTTTTCAACAGTTTTTTATCCAACTACAATAATTTCTTCTGCTAAAGTCAAAATATATGACATCTACTGCCTGTCCTTTACCCACAAGACCTGTTATTCTAGGTAAGATGAAAATTAAATTGGTTTGACACATTCTGTTCTTGGCAAATCTATGTTTACCATCCCTCTTCTTCTTTATTTTCCTAGGTGCTTACAGGCACTTTTAGTGATTTCTTTCAGTATTTTTCCAGGAATTGAAGTCAAGTATGTAGTAAATCTCACCAAATTGCTTAAGTCTTACGTAGAATGGATGTTAATTTAAAATTAATATTAATTTATAATAAATAACACTTTTAAATGCTTTGTTGATTCAATTTTCATGCCACCTAAAATGTGTAGGCTTCTTAATACCAAATTCTTTTCTTCTGAGAAACACAGTTGTGATGTTTCAAGAGTTGGGAGAAAATGACCTTATTCAAATATATCACTTATTTAAGAATAATGAAAACATAACACTCAGAAACCTACTCAGGCTTCAGCACACTGCAGCCAATTATTTGTTGAACTCTCTAAAGAACTGATTTTACTGCCTTTTATATTACTGTGATTTCTACTAAACCCAGGACAGTCTTTGAAGTACTGGTACTAAAGACCAGGGAGATCATATGTGCATTTTCTGCTCTACAGCAGACCATGCTGTAGATGCATCATGGCTTTGAACAGAAGTAAGAAGCAGCTCAGGTGATATGTTTTGCATCAGTTGTAACCCCTTAAGAGAGAGACAATGCTCATCTTGCTTTATTTACAAGAGCTGTACTAAACAGATATTGGTGGAATTGTGTTACTACGAAATATGGTGAAGCAGATCACTTCTTCCACACTATTTAAAGACAAACCAAAACACCCATTCCTTATATTTTTAAGAAACTAAACTAGGCACATCATGAGAAGGAACAGATAGTTTTTCATTTACTACCTTAGGACCTTCTTACTCAGCATGTCCCGTAACTCTGTGACAGAGAATGTTTAACATGCTTTTTACTTCAATTTACAGCAAGGCACTTCAGACTACATTGACCAAAATGCTGCTGCAACTTCTGATACTACAATATCACCACTTCTTCAGGTGAAGAAAAAGATAATTGTGGAGAGGCTGTTCTGTTAGATTGACCCCACAAGTTTCAACAATGTTAAATGACACAACTGCTTATCGACCACTGGAACTTCACTTGGTCTTCAATGCTTACAGTGTGAGGAAAAAAGGTCAAGCAAATGTGATCTTTCTGTTCACTTGAGTAACATTTTTATATATGCAAAGATCTGGCTTATTTTCAGTTGACCATGACTTATGTATAGAATCAATAGATAACATGTTTAAATCACACAGTTTACTACAGACTTACAACTGCAAACAAAAGCAGAGAGGTGACTGTTTTCAGTGCAAAAGTGGAGAAAGGAGATTATATTTCTAGCAGAAATATCCCTATTCAAAACTAAATTGTGTTTTCCAGGCTAAGAGCTTTAAGAAGATGCATTTCCTTTTTGCAGCACAAGGATTTGATGGTGTGATGGGTATATTAATATCAAGCTGCCAGAAGTGATTAGTAATCTCCTGTGGTTGCTATCAGCCCTGCTCACACTCCCTTCATCCAGAACAGCAAGGAGGAGTGAAAAGAGTATTACCCTTTATCCTACAGAGCAGGAGAGAGAACAGCTTTAGCAGAGCTGAAGACCTGAAGGGATCTGGGATGTGTCAGAAACCTTCCTAGTCTAGACTGTGAGCATTGCTGCTACCTCAGCCAGCTCACAGAGAGAGGCAGTAACATACATTTGTTTTTCTTTTAACCAATAATTCTGTGACCCCATTGAAAAAAAAAAAATCAGCAGCACCAAAAGCTTCCAAAGAATTACCTAGGAAGGTTCAAAGTTATCAACGAGAAATCTACAGCTGGACAACAGAGTTGTCTACAAATTCTTGCCATGCTCTGAAGCAAAGGCATCTGAGTAAGGGCTCAGTGGCTCCCTCCACTTGAGATCCAGGTGCCACATCTGCAGGTAGGACTTGTGTCTAAAAGCCATGTCCAATGGGGGGTGACAAGAATGACTTACACAGTGCCCTGTAGGTTAAAATACATAGCCTGGAATGGAAGAGGTGGGATCGAGATCTTTCCTTGGGTAGAAGAAAAACAAACCCACCTGTCAGTATCAGAAAGGCAAGTCTTCTTCCATCTAATTCCAGGTGCTTTCCTAAACTTGGACAGAATTTGTTGTGTATCTCTCCGGGTTGAGAGAGTATATATGTGTGTGTACATCACATGGGTAAATTAGCTGTAAATATGTTTGATGGAGAACTGCTTCTCTCTTTACATTCATTACTGAGGTAAGATCCTGAGCACCTTTCACCATTTCAATTAAGTGTCTAGAAGTTAGTAGGAGGAATACAAGTCAGAGTGCCTGTCCACCAGACTACAGGAGAGTCTGGTGAAGATGCATTTCATGGCTACACATTAGAGGGGTGAAAGTATTTGCAGGCAGAGTGAGCTGTTTCTATGGCCTTATACTAAAGGTACTCAGTGGGAAGTGGGAGAAAGTAGGTTATACTCCCTGCTTAGTTTATGCATTGTACATTACACAGCCACCATAGGAAAAACAGAGATAATCCCAGGAGCAGGGCTCTGGAGTCGGGTCTGAGTCCCCTGACATTTGACTGTGGAGCAGCTTGCAAAGGTGACACAAGTCACACCATATTCCCACTACGTATTTGTGACTGAGGTGTGTGGAGCAGAAGAGAGAGAAAGAATCACACTGCAGCCCTCACCTTTTATTAAAGGACAACAGCTCCTCCTCCCCCCCAAAAAAACACCTGGATCACACTTTGTATTGAAATTTGACAAACATTTCATTTGTGAAATACTGTTTGTCCAAGGAAAAAATAGAAATCCATTAAATAAATGTAGTCACCTCACCGATGCAAATGCTAAATGCATTTTTTCTGGGAATTATTACACTAAGTGCTACAGATCATCCTCATCTGTTTCCAGCTGTGATCTAATGCTTTAGGAAAATGCATAAAACCTCAAGCACCTGGAGATTAGGAGATCTAACCCCAGTTGATCAGTTTGCAAACCCAAAGCTTAACAGTTTACATAATTTCTACTTTATATTAAAAGTGTGCATGATGATTTCACATTCAGTGAATTTTACTGTACTCATTTTTGCATTAAAATAATTCTTCATGCTATTTTCAGATTACTAGTTACGAATTACACTTTTCTAAGGGGTGGAGAGGGTGAATCTTACAAAACAAGTCTGGTTTTCCTACTATCCTGTAGGTTCTCTCCACCCCTTGGGTCTATTTAATAGCTTAAGTCTCTCTAATGACACTAGAGAGTACCATAACAATAATAATGACTTTTAAGAGAAAGAATCAAATGGCTTGCATATAAAATTTAAAATTTAAAAAAAAAGAGAGAGGGAAGGGCAAAAAACCTATTTTTACTGATGTACTCACACACTTTATCCCTATTTTTAATGCACGCTTGGTGAAATACTGCCTTACGGAAGTTGATGGCAAGATCTTTTGCTCCTTTGATGAGAAATATGTTGGAGGGGGGGTAATAAAATGGAAAAAAAAAAGCTGCATTTCTCTAAGCTTGGTGTGTGCTACTGGAATGTTGTGGTGGAACAAGGTTATGCAGAAATAAACTGGGATGTGTTAGAGTTAAATGCGGTGCTCAGAAAACACAAAGGAAACTGGAATGTTAATGAACCAGAGAGCACAGTTAGAATGCAGAATTAATTTGTAGTTAAGTGAAGCCTGAAATTTGCTATTGGATTCTGCTACTTGTTGACTGTAGTTTGTGTTGGATTCTGAGGATTGCTTGCTTGTTTTTTTCTCATTCTACTGGGATTGAGCATTAAAGAATAAAGGAAACTTAAGTGTATGAGTCACAAATTACCAAAGAGCAGAAGGCTTTAAAATTGCTGTTTCTCAGCCAACTGAGGTTGATTATACTCTTAATCCTTCTGTAATAAATAAACAAACAGAAAGGGAAGACAGAAAGTCCTTAAAGTTGAAAAAACACAGGGTGGGCATGATGAATGACAAGAAGCTCCACATAGTTCCAGGCACAAAAGCACAGTTGTACTTGTCTGCAGCTCCTCACAAAACTGTAATTTTTGTCACATTTTTCATGTACAGCATAGGTAGCAATACCACACATACCAATGCATGTGTTATGCTTCTGCATATGACTTCACTTCCCCAAGAAGAGCATTCAAAAGTACCTGTCTCATTTCTGCAGTGGCACCACTGGGCTGCCTGCTCCTGCTAATTTATTCACCTTTTCTTAGCAGTACCAGCATCCTACCAATTAACAGCATCAATTTCCCATTTCACCACCCTGGGCTCACTCATGGATGCTGCTACAAACAAAAGGTACTGAGATTATGAATTAAAAAACATACACTGGCTCTTGCAGGGCCACGTGGCCCTTGGAAGCGTCAGTAAGCATTTTACACCACTCCTCCCTTGTTTTGCAACTTGATAGATGTAGCACTCTTCTAGCACCCTGAATGCATGGGGGTAGGTCCCCTCCTCATGGGGGTAGTTTGCAATTCCTGAACATGATGAAGGGTTGCCCTCAAGCTCCATTGTCACACACCTCCGGAGGTTTATTCTCTGCTCTCCATGGTGAGCTGCATGGCACATCTCTGCAGCTTCTTTACAGGACTGGCAGCTGATATGCAAACCAAACACAGGCTTGCTGCCTGGTGTTTAGCTTCTTTAGCTGTTTTTAATATGTATGCTTTAGCTGCTCTTGTTGCAGCCTTACAACCTCTGCCAGGTTCTGCTAGGTATGCAGATCTGTTCCTTCTATTTTGTGACTATGTCTCCAAGAAGAGAGTCTTTCCCTCCCGTCTTATCCAATCTGAACCCAGTGTTCTGGCCATGCTGTGATATCCTTGTTCAGCTTGTGCAGTAAGACTGACTGAAGTTTCATAACCTGCTAACCTTAGCTTTTCATCCCTATTCTCAATTATTTCAACTCACAGTGCAAATGTTTGCTGTCAAATATGATTCACATTTAAATAAATGGAATCCCCAAAAGAAAAACACAGCCATTAATTTTTATGGGTTGCTCATGTTGAGTGGTACTTGATAATACAGCTCGTTCACAGCACTCGCTCACACTGATTGGCAACGGCAGGAAGATGAGTCAACTAAAAAACTGGGGAACTGACCTCAATGTGGAGAACTCAGCTGGCATTCAGAGAACTGAAAACGATCTGGCAATCAAAGAAAACCCTTCACAGATTACTCAGGACTATAGGTACTCTTGATTTCACTAATAGATCCTGTTTTATATTATTAGCAGAGAACCATGTAACAATTACTAGGTGAAGAAGAGAACCTAAGAATGGGAACAGGATAATTGAAGATAATTTTTCATAATGAGTTCTTTCATATTTTCATATATTTTTCCAAGAATAATTATTAAAAAAATGTTGGCAACAACCTCTTTCAACTAAATATTTGAATGCATATTGTTTTTGGAACGAAAGAGAAATAATGGGAAACTTAAGTCCTGCACTGGGCCTCCTTTATCTGTAAACTTTTATTGAATCTCCATGTTTGCAAACAATAAATAATAATAATAAAACTGAGCATTTTTACAGCTGCTTTCATCCATAAGCTCTGAGATACTCTTTAGTACGCTTGTCTAACTATAGCCAATAATTTTCCCCTATTGACTGGCGTGGAATGCTCAATGCAAGTGTAGTCCATTAAAAGGGAAATGAGGAGAAAGATTGTCTTGTGGTTAGTGCCTGTGACTGGGAGTAATAATTCTTCAGTTTTATTTCCAGCTCAGCCATTGACTCAGAGTGACCCTGGGCAAGTCACTAAGGCCAAGAGACAAAAAGAGAACGGAGTTCAGTTCATACCTTTAATTTAACCACCAGTATCAAGTCTGATTTTCCTAACTGCTAACTATCTGGAAATTCTCTTTCTGGAAAAACCTTGCCATAATCTCTTGTTCCAGTAGTTGAACCCTCTGAAATTCAATCTTCATGAGAACTTGAACTGGTTTAACTTGAATATTTTTTAAATTTATCTCATTAATTTGTTATAAATCTCAACTGTATACATGCTTAACACAACTAAACTCTTTCTTAAATAATAGGCTTATTTAGTAGAATTTTTATTTTATTATACCAAATTCAAAGTTCAGCAATTTGAGAGCTTCTGGATTAGGAGATGGCACTGGTTTATCCTGGTTCAGACCCATCTTTCCTCTCAGGCACCTTTTTATGATGCATCTACATTTTTCAGGCAAATCTAAGATATGACTCTCCTCTCATATTATTCAGTCTTTTCAATATATTACACTGTCAAACTATTAATTTCTTTTTCCTGGCCTTTGCAAACACAACTTTCTCTCACTGATACTAATCTAAACAATTTTCTTATCCTCCTCTTCACTCCCCTCTCTGGCTCCTTCATTTCTGTCCCTGTGAACTACAGCATTCCTGGCTTTGCTTTCCAGACTTTTAACTACCTTTAGCTCCACTTCGACCATTCTATGAGTGTTGAGACCTCTGCTCCCAATTTCAGCTGGACAACCTTCCTTTGCAAAAGACTTTGGGGGAAAAAAGCCCAACAAACCATCACCCCCAGAAAATATTCTAACTGGTAGCACTGGTATGACAAGATTTCTCGTCATTAATTTACTGTCATAAGAGTGAGGACCTGTCAACAATTTAGGGGTTTTAAATCAAAATGTGAACTATTGGTTTTCTCAATATATGGAAAAACATAGCAAACCCATATGTTAATATAAATGATGTTGCTGCCAACCTTTTCTATGGACTACTAGTAAAACCCAACAGAGTATCAATGGCATCTTACTGAAATTCTCTCTACACACTTTGAGATATAGTAGAGTGTCATTGAGTGTTTGACATATCTAAAAGGAAATTCTCATTAGTGAGTACTTGCATTTTAGAATCAAACAGATTCTAAATAGTAATATCAAATAGATTCCATATATCCACAAATAGAACATTCCTTATCTTCCAAAGATCTGCCAAAAATTAAGTCACATTTATCCATACTTCAACACAGTGAACTACTATCTGCATCAATGTAGTGAAGTGGCAGAAAAAGTTCATGCACTGATTACAGTGGGTATTACTAGAGACCCTGATTTCAGAAAGAAATTACCAACCTGAGTTTTTCTAGATGCCTTTCAGATCGTCTCACTATCCTCAAATTATATATATATATATCCTCAAATTATATATATAACAAAGTAATTTGTTTGTTAATTGACATGACACTATCCCCAGTAAAATCAATGGTCTTTACTTCATTAATTCTGAGGTCAGCAGAGCCCTCCAAGACATTTAATTTCTTCATTGAAAATTCTTGAGTTAATTTGTCAGACTGCAGAACAGAAAATAAATAATACAGAAATACATTAATCATTTACCTTTTTGTCCCTAATGACAGTATTTCATGCTGGGCATTTGTGCTGACAGGATCAAGAAATTTTTCTTAAAGCTACAAGCAGCAAAGAAATATCAGTTTTATAGAGAGAATACAAGGCTGAATGTCCAGCTATGCAGTAGATAGGTCAAGTGAATATTTGTAAATACATTAATTGGAGAATAGGAATTTTATTTCTACTTCCCTCCATTGTGGTAGCTAAAATTTGCCAATTTGCTATAAATTCATGACTCAAAATACAATGTGAAAACTATAAGTAGGCTGTGGAAGGTCAGGATGTTTCTACGGAAATAGAAATTTTGTAGACAGAAAAGAGGACAAATAGTGGAGGACAGAAGATGATGGTCAGAAAGTTACGGACATTATACAGAAGAAGTGGCAGTAGTAAAGACAGATGGGAGAAAGAGAGAGGCTTGAGACGAGGGAATGGAAATACTGAACAGAATTCTGTTCCACAAACTCAAGAGCCTTCATAATCTGTTCATTGAGCAGCTTTATGATGGGATGCAAAGTAGCATATAAATAATTGAACACCTTTGTGAATAAAAAAAATGAAAATAAACCCATCTGTTAGGCTTTCCACAGAAAAAACCACGAGCTTATAACATTGCAAAAGTATGTTGACATTAAAAGTTCACTAAGAAGAAAAACCTTTACTATTCAGGAGATCACTGAAAAATTCAGCCTTTCTTCTATATACATATAGCAGCTTCAGAAATAATAGCTATCAAGAAATTTTTTATCATTATCAAAAATGAGTGAATGCTTTACACCAAATTTGAACCCTTTCCATTACGTTGGTTTGATCTTGAATATTGCAACAGTTACCTGCTTTGTAAGAGAGAGGAGGAAAGAGGAAAGGAAATATATGAAACATAAGGAGTAACACTGGGCAATAATACAAAAGAAAAAAAATTTAGTTCAATGCTCCTCTTCCAGCTGGGTTTAACAACAAAACAGGCACAGAGGCTCCAGGCAGCTTTTTTATTGGCACACAAGTGCCAAGAGGGTTTCTCTACTATGTTATCTGATATGTTACTGTTACTACAGTCATCACACAAAACCTATAGTAATTATACTTAATTTGTATTCTTTTGATACATGTTCCTCAGGCAGGGACTGGGTCTTTTCTTGTGGCTTGTGTGGCATGAAGTTTAAAGACTACATATGATACTATAAGAATTTAAATAATACAAGTGAATGTGTGGAGAGAACTGAACCTTGGCTCCTAACCTAGCACCCATTCTTTCCTAAGCATTTCTAGTGGTCTGCATGCAGCTGTGGACTCTAAATGAAAATAATTTAATTCAAAAAATTCCAAAAAATATACATTTATTGGAGGTTTTAGCTCTTGTAGTCAGATTTATGAAGATGCTGGAAGCACTCAAATACAAATATGTGCCTAGAATGAGCTCCAGCAGTCCCCACAACAGTTTAACTAAACTTCAGTTTTAACCACTGAATTGCTCAAGCATTTATACAAATTCTACAAGTCTGTCTGCTTTCTCTGGTCCCTTAATCTCCTTATAAACCTTAACCAGGGTCTCCAGTTCTATTCATATGTCCTTAAAGCTTCATGAAATTCTAAGCAGATAACAGATCTATGCAGAAGGGAGCCAGATCTAATTCCAGAATCCCCATTGAACTATTTATTTGACTCCAAAAAAAAACAAAGGAATGTCTTGTGGTTTGTCCCTATAACATTATCCCAATTTTCCCAAGAATGACAAGATACTTCATTATACAAAACGGCATGTGCACAAACTGTGTATATGGACATAGAGGTGACATTTATAAACTCTGCATGAATTTTTCAGTGAAAAGCCCAAGGGACAAGCCCATGCTGTTTGCCATGCTTTGGAACAAATTTAGTTCATTTTTAAGCAAGTATTGGGTCATGTTGCATGGTAGATTACCTTTTCCCTTCTAATCTAGGTAGCACCTGGTTAATAAACAGTTTAAATACACTGGGGATATGGTAAATCACTAAGAAAGAAGCATGGAGATAGGAGTGCTTTAATTTATTTAGAAAAACTTCTGTTAAGGTGAGAAAATGGTAATTACCCTTACAGTAGAGAATCATCAGCATCTACGCTTGAGGAGCTGTAAAAAAAATCAGTCTAAAAAGTGGTTCATCTTAAACAGCCAAGACAACACCTACTGCATAGCTCGCTGGGGTTCAGACCTAAGTGGGACAAGTGAAAAAAAACCCAAACAAACATAAGAGTATAGTGTTCCAGTTATAACAGTTTGTCTTATTCAACTGCTCCCAGAGATCTTTTTCCTCTGCTCCTTTCCTGCATAGCACTAATTCCAAAGACAGGCTGATATAAGGACTTCTGGTATGCCACTTGACTTATACCTGCTATGAGATATCCACTGCCACTTCATACTAGTTTTTATCACTTCTTTTGTTTTTTAAATAAACTGTGATTTGATAGTTACATTGTAACTAATCTGATTTCAACGTAGCAATCCAAAAAGACAAAAAAACTAGTTTCTCTCTAATGTGGCAGAGAGGTAGATACCTTGACTTTTACTAGTCATCTTAAGACATCTATTTTAGGACAGGATGCATAACATTTATACTGCCAATATCTGATACTGAGAATTCTGATGTTCTAGAAACAGATGTTGAAGCCCTAATTGATATTAAGCTCAAGTTTACCTTTTTTTTTTTTTTTAATATGAAGAGATAAAGCTCTTCCACCATTTTGTAGACATCCAGATGGCTGAAAATATTCTCAATGGCCATCCAATTAATTGCTCTATATGGTTCATAATGGAAAGCAGATAGTCACTTTATGCATGCACAGCTAATTCTAAATGCCTTGAAACACCATCATATTCTCATCTTCTAATGTTTCCAGTTTGTGGAGTCTCCCTCTGGAAAGCACTGAAAGAAGAATCATATTCCTTGCAGATAAAGATAAAGGTGGTAAATGAAAGCTTTGGTCAACCATTTCAAAGACAGTAAACAATAATTTTGAAACTTTCATTAATGGCACCATGAATATATCTATAATTATTTCTGCTGATTCTCAAGACTTAGCCATTAAAGAAAGCAAAGTTTTTTATCACACTTCAATTCTCAAGAAAAATCTTTTTTTAAAAAAAATTGTTATTGTTATTATTTTTTTAAAGGAAACTAATACAAGTTTAGGGCTACAATCACTGGTACTCTGCTGGTGACAACAGTGACACAGGAATAGGTTTCATTTTACTTTCAGCTCACTTTAAAACAGACCTGCATTCAGTTCGCACCTCTGGAGCATACCAGGCACTAAGAAAATACAGCAATATTCTGCTTTTTCATTGAATTTACATTAATATTATTTACATTTTAAAATAGTGTCAAAAAAAAAAGTGTAATGTATTCTGCACATCTGATCGTTGTTGATCAGGCACCAAAAGAACACTAAAACATAACCCCAAAGCAGGTATACAGATAGTATCAAAAAGCTTCAATATTAAGTGGTCCAAAAAACCCTCTGAAAAACTCTATACCAGGGTTCAATTCAACAGCAATTAGCAGCAAGCATTCGTAAAAGACAGAGAGATGCTTCACTGGTTCAACAGACCAAGCAGCTGTGCTCTGGGACCTGCCAGTCACTATGAATGACACAAAGAGGAGCACTAACAATTTAAGATAACCATGTTACTCATCATCTCCTAATTCTTAACATTTGCCATGGCACACTTGTTTCTCAGCACACCTATGGCAAAGCACAGTTTATTACATGGGGTTGTTTGTTTTTTGGTTTTTTTTTTGCTGCAGCTTAACTCTCTTCTTTAAATGTATGTGTCCTAAATTTTCATTCTGAAACATTTTTTCTGCTACAGATGTAAATCATAAAGTTTCATTTATCTCTACACATATGCACTGATTATAGGCAACTTCTGATTCCCTGTTAGGCAGAATAGATCTACCATGACTAATAAATGCCTATACTTTAGTATAGGAAGAACTTGGCCAAGTATCCTCATTAGTTTCAGAGTTTGTTTTCATGCAGAGTTATAACCCTACGAACTCTTTCTCTGCTCCTTCATCTAAGCACACTTCCTCCTCAAAAACTGTAACACAAAGAGCTGCAACGAATCTGGCTGTTTGTGCTCAGTGCTTGCAGAATTCAAACCAAGTTCAGTGTAAATATGTATCCATTCTTCTTTCATTTGTCAGCTACCACGTAAATATAACATCTTACATAGCAATTATATTTAAATATCCATCACTTATGATCTGAATGCAGAAATATTTACAATGTTTTGCATTTTGTTATCATTCTTCACTTAATAATGACATAGATTTAGTACTTAATAATGGAGCATAATAGACAAAAGTACGTTAAATATATATTGCAGTGAGAATGGAATAGTTCAGAGAAAATTATTACTATTACTTTAGAAATGACACATCTGGCAGCAAGAAGCTTAAGAAACTTAAAGCAGAAGCTCACACTAAGTTTAACACATTTGCCTGGAAACATAAGGACTAATTTTCAGGGGAGATTACTAGCAATACATCCCATGGAAGTCATAAGAAACAAGACCTCTTCAGGACCCTTGCAAATCCAGGCCTTGTCTGCTGTGCACCCAGCCCCCCAAAAGGGATTTAAGAGATTTAACGTAAGGCCCAAAAAGACAGGTTTGTAATGCACAAAGATAAAGAGCTATTGTGCTGGATTGTTTTGTGTTGGCAAGAGTCATTATACCTTTATCAACAGTATGAAGGCATACAAGAAAGAAATATTGCCAGAATGGCTGGAGAGATCCCATAAAACCAGCTGGGACTGGCTGTGACAAGGAGGAAACCAGAATCACTCAGGCAAAAAATTCTGCAGTACGACAATTTTTGTTGTTCTTCTTCTGTTTTAAATTCAATATGAAGGGAGTGTGCCAAGAAATATATATGGGGTCTGGTCCACAGTGCTGTGGAGAAGGGCACGAACTTTTTCCCAGCCACATGAAAATCCTTTTCGAGTTGGTTTAAGAGAGCATAATTATATTGCTTATTCCAATGCCACAGTAAAAAACTAACGCTAAAAAAAAAAAAAATAGCACACTTCATCAGTGAATATCTGACACTTTGCAAGCTCTCTGTTTTAAATCTGTTTTACGAAAAAATAAGTGAACGGAAAGATCATTACTGAAATTGTGGGGGGGGACCCCAAAATTAATTTCAGCGAAGGGTTTCTAAGATGATTGGGTCACAGTTACCCACAGTACATATATACAGTATCCAACACAGATTTTACAGGTGCTCTCCAGATTTTACTGCAAGTCTGTGAAAAATAATAGTCCTCTCAAGGACATCCATTTTCCCAGGGCTTAACAAAATAAATCTAAAAGATGAATGGCCTTCCTTTTTCAAACCAGTCTCGAAATTACAGAGATTCACCAGTATGGCAGTCTCTTTGGAAGTAAGAGCCATAAACAGTTTAATCCCCTGATTTGATGATGTTTTCATACCCTTCACATCAAAACAGAGCAGCTGTTATGCACTAATGAATACAGCCCAGTTTTAAACTTCTTGCTCATTCTAAGTCCCATTCTAACCCACTCGGACACTCACAGCAGCAGCAGCTTCATGGAAATTTTCAGTTGGACCACAGTAAACTATACTGAGAAAGGGAAATGCACACAGTCAGAATATCATTCCTGATTAGGAAGCAAAAAACCCTCATGGTTTAGTTCCAGGCAGTTTCTTTTTTGTTGCTCCCCACCATCTCTAATCCAAGTGCTACCTCCTACATACTTGTCATGTCCTTCTGGAAATGGTCTCACCACTTTTTTTGTCCATGGACCAAAAAATGAACTGCAGGAAGCTGCTGTGTGGCCTTCTCACACTAATCTACAGCCCAAACCCCATCCCAGTTTGAGGTCAGGATCAGGGAATCGCACAGCAGAACACAATGCCACCGAGAGGAGGGGACAATGAGACAAGGACAGGAATTCCAGATCTCCTTGGTCAAAAAAAGGCATAGAAGCACTTAAGATAGGGTTCAAGGAGCACCTAGATTGCATGCCCTGGTTAAAACAATCTTTGGTCTTTCAGAAAACTTAGTTCTTACCACAGAGAAACAGGACTTCATACAATCATAGAATTGTTAAGGTTAGAAAAGACCTTTAAGATCATCAAGTCCAACCATCACCCCAGCACCACCACCACGTAAACTGCATCCCCAAGTGCCATATCCACATGCTTTTTTAACACTTCCACGGATGGTGACTCCAACTGCTTCCCTACGGAGTCTGTTCCAATGCTTTACAACCCTTTCCATTACTTTTTTTTCCCCTAATATCCAACCTAAGCTCTGTGGAATAGACCAAAGCAGACATAGAAGCAGACTGCATTGCTGTGTTTCATCCCACAACTGGAGCAATAACAGGAGAACACATATTTTCTAGATGTTAAATTAAAAAAACCTCACTGATATTTGCAACAGATATTTAATGACCTATAAACAGAACCAAATCTAAAACATTACCTTGACCACTAGACACAAGATTGAAGTGAATGAAATAAGTTTGATAGATCTGGAATTTAGGAAGAAAAAGTACATGTCCCTTTAATTGACTTCCTCTTCCTTGGGTTATTCATTTAAGAATAATGAATTCTCATTCTCTTCCTTAGAGGCTCTATCAATAACATTGCAGACAAACCCTATTAGCATTTAAAGGCTGCAACCTGCTTGAATTGCTTTGAGATTCCTTTGAGCTCATCTCCCAGCCAGACAATACACTGAAACCAACTTAGCCCACTCCTTTTGAAATATTGCTGCTATTTTGCTCTTAATATATCACAAACAAAAATACATCTTCATTCTGACAGAGGACCACAACGGATTTTGCATAAAGTTGAATAAATGAGAGCAGATGATAACCAAGCAATATCCAATCTGATGGTTTCAAACAGTACATCTATTTTGCATAAATTATCTTTTGAAAAAAATTCCTCAAAACTATTTACTTTCTACTTGGTTCAGAAGTGGTGAAATATGAAATCATCCCAAAGTCATGCTGTTCCGGGAGTTCTGAAATTACTTTGTAAACACTCAAAGCTACTCCCTTGTTTTTGAGGGGGGGATATTGCACTCTAGCATTGCTGTATATGCTTCACTTGTTTTCGTATATATATATATATATATTTATTTCAGTCCTTTTTTCCAAGGCTGACAAAACAGTAGCCTCAGTGCCATCTTTGGGAAACAACTGCATGGGTTAATTACACAATGTGTGAATAAAGTCTTTTCTTCCATCAGTTTTCTATTTCCCTCTTCCAGTTTCAATCAGTGTTTCCTTGTTCTTCTATTCAAGCTTTAAAAATAAAATACAAATTCACATCCTGCTTTTCTTTACTGTAATCATTACTTTAGCTAATTTTACTGTTTCCTCTTATTCATCTCTCCCTAAATAGTCCAAGAGTTTTCAATCTCTTCACACGATGTATTTTCTCCATACCCACCGCATTCTCGTCTTCTCTCTCAACCACTTTTTCTCTCTCTCCCTCTTTCCAGTGAGTCTTTCTGATGCAACAATTGGAACCAAACACAATATCTCAGGTGAGGGCAAAGTACTGACTTTTCTTGGGTTTTAATAAAATCATAGCCATAATATTCGCAGTATTTTTTTGTCCCCCATTTTTATAACTTTTGAATATTTGTTTATTCTTTGGCAGCTGTGGCACAATACACAGAAGCCTCAATTCAGCTGTCTACACTGATGCCAAGGCCTATTTTTGACTGGATGCTGTCAAGTTAGAGCATAAAATTAATTTCTAAATTTAAACATCTGCATGAATATCTAGACCCGAAATAGTTACCCAAGCTTCTCTAAGTAATGAAGAGAAATAGGCACTTTAAGGCACAAATTCAGACATGCATTCTATAAATTGAACTCAATCCTAAAAGTGCAGTTCCTTCCACCAGTTATAACTAACTGAGATATTGACACCCACGCCTTAGGCCTGAGGAATCCTACCCAAAAAGTTAACCATCTCTAATTTTTAAAATTCCACCAATTTCTATTTATAAAACCATAAAACACTGAAGTAACAAAAAACCATGAGAAAAACAAAAATGACAATAATAATTTTAGGGGACTATCTTTAGGGGTCATTACCAAATCAAAGAAAAAGAGGATTGGCAGAATGGGTCAACATTGTTTATTTTGATGACAACATTTCAAAATCACTGTTGTTCTAATCACAAATTCTCACAGCTTTGTCACATTTTTCTGATTAATTGTTCAAACAATTTTTTTCTTTTCTTAGGAAAAAAGCTTCCATTTCATCTGACATCCTCCAGTTTGAATTACAGAGTTGAATTCTCTGCTACTTTGAAGAGCTGATAACACATTCTGATTGCAGAAGGGCACACAAATAAGACACTCAAAGTGCAAACCAAGAGATCAAGAGTTTCTCTGAGACAACATCATTTAAGAATACTTCTGCACTTCTTTGAAATTTTGTTGCTATTTATGTTGTTGTAAAGAAGTGGAGCTGGTGATGGAAGCAGAGGAAGAAAAGAGGGGTGGGAGCAAGAATATACAGCTGAATAAAAATTAGAGAAAAAAAGTAACATCTTTCCCAGTAGAAATTACTCTATTGGTACAGCACATACGGGATTATTCCACAAAAATAGTAGGCTATGCTTTCTGTAAAGAGGAAAAAACCAACCAACCCCCCCACAGAAAAGCCCCAACAACTTAGAAAGGCCCTAAAAAGAAGTCAAATTTAATGTAAAAGCCCAACAGCATCAATGCCCTTTTGTACAAATATTGAAAGTTAAAGGAAGATTTCATTTCCCAATGGCAATGCCAGCAGCTGTGCTCAGGAGCTTTCCCAGGTTTTCATTTTGCTTGCTTGTTTTCCAGTAAAGTACTATTGATTCCCAGTCAGGTCTTACAAAAGGGTTGTATAAAATAGTCTCTGAGAAAATTACCACAATGTCTTTATTCACCTCCTGCCCTCTCCTTCCACTCGACTTAAACAAAGGAGTCTTAATGATTCTCCTGCTTGATGCTTTAAAGAATAGGAACCTGCAATAAAAACAGCAACTGCTGTTTGCTTACTGAGTCTTTTATGTTAAATGTAGGCCCTTTAAGAATACGTTGAGCTGATTTTAAAAAATTTTTAGAAGCTCTTTCTGTATAATCAGACATCAAAGTTTGATGTGGAATATGGTTTTGCAACAAAATTTCATCCTTTCTCATTTGCATTTCAAATAAACCAATGATATCGTACAAAAGGATTGGGAACTGAAATAAAACACACTTTACACTTTGATATGTTAGCTGTTGTTCACTTCTGTGGCTTCAACTTTTTCTGCTACTACAGTTACTACAACTTCACACCATTTTTAATTTTTTTTAACTTAACCTTATGCCACCACCAGTGTCTGTAGCTGAAAAGGTTGCCCTGACATGGGTTTCTAAACACCATGGAAATCTACAACAGAGATGGATTATGGCTTCAAAAGCTTTCAAAATGAAGTTGCAGCTTATTTTTCTCTTTATCCTCATTTAATGTCCTCAGACTCCCTTCCAGCCCCTCTTTGTAGCAGGCATCATCTGCTGCTCAACTCCACGTTTGTCTCCTGCTGCAATCTTCTGTAATCTGAAAACAAATTTTACAGAAGGATTAAAAAAACCCCATAAATGTCCTAAATTATAAGCCTGAGTTTATTCCGCCAATGTTGCCAAGTCTGCAGCTGTATGTAATTTAGGAATGCTACCAGGAAGGAGGGGAAAGGAGAGGTCAGGACATCACGTTGGTGCTCGTTCTCGCTGTCACCACACACCGTATGAAATACAAGTGAGTTCATATCCACAAGGTCCCAAAGCAGCAGCTGTTTAAGTTCACATTACTGACTCACACCTGATTACGCTCAGCACATCACGGAGGGGAGAGCAGGAACAACAGCACATAATGATCCAGAAAACATCTGTTTATCACCTACCTGACTTGTTTCAAAAATGCATTTTTGGGATATAAAGACTGTGATTATTCTGCAGATAGTCTGCCTTTGATTCAGTGAAAGGTCATTTCTGTTTTGTGTGCAGCACGGATAGAGTCCTGTGAGAGAGATGTATCCCTCAGAAATGCTGATGGAAAGATGCTTCCAATAAACAGACAAAAAGGACAAATGCAGTCACACCTCATGCACATTTCCCAGGTGAACGAACTCTGCTCTCTCCACTAAACAACCACAACCTGACTCTCACCATTGCAAATACAGATCACTACCACCACCAGCACAATTTCTGCCAGCATATTTCTATCCAAAGCCTGTATTATCAGAAATGTATCAGCCATAATGTGGATGTGGACTGGGGAGAGCCTCAGCAGGCCAACAACTAGGTGAAACCAAGATTTTTCAAAGCAAAAACCAGCAGAGCTGTTCACAGATAATCATCTGGGGATGGATATTAAAGGTCAAGTTGGAATAACGTTTTTTTCACTTCTAACTAGGTCTTTTCCACACATGCCTCCTCAAAAAGCAGACGTCTGGGATGATCTGTCTCCTGCCTGGTCTCTGTTCCAAAAGAAAACGCTTTGGAAAGGTTAAGACAAGATCACTTAGCCTGTTTTGACTATTTAAGCACAAGGCAGAAAGCAGTTGTGTCTTTCCTTAAAAAGGAAATTTTTGCACTTTTCTGCACACTTATCAAACTAAGCCTCACATTTTATGTGTAGTTTGCTTGTTTAGAGTGCTGCTGATATGCTCTGCACTTCATGAGAAGTGCTGCCTGCCCCAGAGAATGAGGGTGATCTGCAGTCTCAAAATCACAGGTAGTCCCTACTGAATTAAAAAGGTTATTCATGTGTGTAAAGTTCCATTTATATTAAAGGAAAGACATAATTGGAGCTTAAAGCTGACAAATGCCCCCCCCCCCCAACGCTCCCCAAAACAAACAACCAGAAAAAGCCACTGGAAATGGCAGAGGATGGAACGAAAGGGGGAAAATCAGAAAGCACTACCTATCCCTAAGGAAACCCCCTGAGGACACAAGCCTGTGCCATTTTTCACTTATTCTGTAGCATAATTAGCCCAAAACCTTGATAAACCTGTTATTAAACCCCAAACCCCAGCTAACAGGCCTGTTCACATGACAATGGTTTCCTCAACTGATATCAGGTATTTGCAGCAAAACATAAAGAGAAAACTATGAGTCAGAAGCAGTTTTTATTTAAAATAAGAATAAAAATTGTTCTTCGGGTGAACACTTCCATATTGTTGGCCCTGTACATAATCTAAGTCCTGATACTTGTATCTGTGGAAAGAGTGAATTGGAAACTATTATCCTTGCCTATACAAATAGTCCCACTTGAGACACACCTCAAGTCAAGCACAGGATTAGGCCTTAATATGTTGTGTTTGGAAACCTTCCTCTATTAGGAAGGTGTTATATCACCTTCTCACAGGAGATTTCCAGCAGTGTTGCCAGGATTAAGATGCCTTAAACTTCATCCCACAGGATAACACAGGACAGCTATATGGTTTTATGCAGACCAAAAAAAAAATTTCAGATTATTACATTTTATTCATAGATATTAAAGAAATTACTCTGAGATCACAAAGACCATCTTTGGATCAATGTTACTTTCATATCAGTTAAGCATTTTGGATAAAAGGCTTACATTTGCTTTTGAGAATTTCCACTTTACCAACTCAAATATATACTGTATCCACATGAAAATTCAGAGTGCCTCTCTGTCATCATATTTCCAGATAAAATATGATGTGTCTGCTCTCCAGTTCCAGTGTGCTTTGTATCTATGTGATGCTATTCCTATAATCATGAATTTCTAAATTAGATTTAGAATTTGCTGAAAAAAGGTTCTAAGATATGTTTCCTTTATTCTCAAATATTTAAAGTAAAAAATGGATTAGAAACTGTGCTTAATATAATCACCTACCCTAAGGCATTTTCCCCCGTCTCTCATTAAAAATGAAAATCAATTTAAAATAAAACAATGCAGCACCTCACAATATCACTGTTTGAAACCTCTTACATAATAACGATATTAATTCAACTCAAATTTAAAAGTAGTTTTATTAAGCAAAGTTCTGCATTTTTCACTGGGTAGAACTATTACAGGTAATATAATGCCTCTCAACTCTACTAACAGTCATAAAAGACCTTGCAGAGGAACTGACATGATTTAAGTATCATACAGGAAGACTGAACTATAGTTCCATCTGAACCTGAACACAGGATTTTTATAGCCAGCACTGTCAACATGAAGAGATGCTGCTAAATTCAAGTTAGGGGAAAAAGTGAAAATCAATATTATTATAAATTACATGTTTTCTTGAAATTTGCAGTAATTGAGAGACATATCTAGAGAGCCAGATATCCATTTGTTTGTAGTGCAGGCCCTTGAGCCAGAAGGGTGATACTAATAAAACACATACATGTGTCAATACTTGAATCAGTAGTCACTAAAAAGGTTACAAGTGCAACAATTCTAATCCAATTATAAAGGCAAAAAAAGTCCATAAAATCTATATCAAAAGCTGAGGTATTAGTCTAAAACTTTTTTTTCATTCCACAGTGACAGATGAATGTTATATTGTCCTTAGAGGTATCTACCGAGTGATGCATTTTTTGCTATCATTTAATAGGCAAGTTATTTAAAATCAATACTCCCACACACACTGTCATTCTTCTCCTTCTGTCCCATTCAGGACCGTGGAAGCAAAGAATCCCCATATGTAATTATAAATCCATTTAAAACAAAATATTGAACCATGTTTTCAAATCTTCTTCCTACTATATGGCATTTTCAATGTAATTACTTCTAAACCTTGCACAGCTGAAGTTAGTTTCTTTATGAAAAAACCTTGGGAATACTTTGGAAATGCAGAAGAAGATGAAAACCTGTGTTGAATTTCCACATAATTATCAACACGGTCTTTTGGTCACATCTGCAAGGGGAGTCAAGACACCTACCTGACAAAACAGAATAAACAACCCTGCATTTTTTAGAAGTGTAAAAGTTTGTCTAACCAACTGTCCTGACAGGGTTTCCTGAGCCATCCTTTTAAGCAGAAGGATGATGAAAAGACACCTGAGTTGACACTCCTAACTATCATGCAAAAACAGACATATGATTGCAGAGGTCCAAAAGGTAAACTTGTGTATTCTGGGTTTCCCTTGGGTCTGTGTTGATTTTTGATATATATTTATTATTATTATTATTATTCTTTTTTTAATCTACTCTCTCATCTGAATGTAAAGACTGAGGCATCTAGAGTGGAATTAAACTCCTGTTAGTACATTGAAAGGAGCAGAGGAGCAAGAGCACACCTAACCTCAGTGACATAAAACAGTGAAAAATACCCCCTCCTTCTAGACATTGTACACTGAGCAAACACCTCCTGTTTGATACTGACAGAAGGCCAGCGTTATCAGCTTTCCTCCTAAATCAAATGTTTCACTTTGTATAGACATAAGTGACATATGCTGGTTTGGGATTTTTTATTTACTATACTATATGATAACCTACACACCAGGTAAAAGAGCATGCCACCTACCACCTTAAAGCCAAACTGGACAAGGGCATATGGTAATACTTGTACATTGGGTCAGCAAGAAGAGATTTAGAGAGGTAAGAAGGAGTAGTAGCAGGATCCTGTCTCTAGGCCCTCCTTTTGTGAATCATCTGGGAAGTCCCGGATTTGGCCCTGCCTTTCAGAAGTATCTTTTATATCCACTGATCACTTAGTATAAAGCAGAAATACTCCTAGGAGAATGGAGATTTAGGAGACATCTCTGAAAAGTACAAGCTCTGGCTTGGATTCCCTCTAGCTAAAGCAGTCCATGATCCTGGTTTTACATTTCCTGGACAGATGCTCTTATCACTTACCTCTAAGTATAAAGGTATTACCCCCAGCTACAGTAGCCATAGCTTTGCAACACTGTCAGTACAGGTTAGCATGTTCTGAATATACCTACTGGATTATTTGCTTGGGGGATCAGACAGTGAGAGACAGCTCTGTGATCCACTCACTGCCTCCAGCACCAAGCAGAAGGCAAGACATTCAGCTCAGCTGAGGCTGGGGCACCTCTGGGCTTGCACGGCAGTAAAAGACTTAACCCTACTAGTGAAAAAGCTGGACTTCCAGGGACTGTAACTCCCTCAGTGATGTTCTCAGGATTATTCTCCTGCACTTCAATTCCATCAAAATTGTATTTAGATGCTAAATTTTGAGCTAGGTTTAAGCGAAAACGATGAGTGTGCTGTAAGAGGCAACAAAGAAATGAATAACTGGGGAGAGGTGTGTGTCACATTCGCAAAGAAGACTGTATCCATACCTATCTGCTGAAAGAAATGAGAAGATTTAGAAAGTGATGAGAAAGTTTAGCACCCAATATCATGTTCATTCATTGAATCCATCACTTAACAAAGACAATATATAGAAAACATCACATGAAAAAGCTGTAAGGGAATTCCATTCAGAATGTTGAGAAAGAGTATGTTTAATCATTTCAGGAGCATTCAAGCGTATCCTGGTACATCTTCTGAACAGGATCATTTACTGTGTGATACATCTGTCATAATACTGGAACAGTTTTTAATTAAGCATCATCAATTATAGAAGAGTAAACATTCAATAATAATTATTCAGAGACCAAAACTTTAAAATATATTGGGTGCATTTATCATTTCACATTTTTAAACATAGCCAGACAAAGCACTGGCCAGAGGAAAGTGGAGATGGTACATAGGGGCTTTTGTAGTTTTATGCTCTTCAAATAGTCATAAGATTAGTTACACTGGTGCTGACAGAGGGTTCATATCAATGTCTTTTCTCCAGGACTGGAGAGGAATAGATTTCTGAGAAAAACTACTATAGAAAAGTAAATCTTTTCTCCACACTTTTTGCCCTATAGCCTTTCTACACTGCCATCTTCCACCAACCCACAGTTCAGTAGCTATCAAGACAAGACTGGCAATTTTGTGTCTAACAGTATAGATGTCGGCTTTTTCCATTAATTTCTTAATCCTTTTTTAAAACATCACAAATGTTTGGCACCCACAGGCTCCTGCGCCAACACTGAAACACAAAAAGCAGTTGTAGGAGAAGGAAAGGAGGACCATCAGAAATTCCAGAGAGACTATCAAACAAATCATTCTCATTCAAATATTGGTCAGTTCCTCAAAAACACCTCTAACGTATTTCAGATATTCAGATTCATACAGAATTCATTCAATATGAATTTAATTCATTATTTTTATTGTTTAAAAGTGTTTCTAATGATATGCATATTGAGCTTAATGGGTAGTTTCATAGATCACACATCCTCCTTTTTGTCCCCCTCCAATTTGGAGGTGTACTGCACACCTGTTAGTGCTCTGGTGGCACATCAGATTTCAGCAACAGGTACAAGGCAGAGCTATTTCATCCCTAAGTTCCTTTTCCCTCCTAGGTAACTACCATCAGCTTCTGGCAATTTATTTTAATATCTCCTCTACTGGAACTTCAGTTTAAAACTCTTGGATTTTCCCTGTGAACAAGAGTGATGGTGGAAGGACCTCTTGACTCAATTCAGACAGCAGAAGTTTCTTACATTCTCTTTATTGTTTCAAAGTTTACACCCAACACAATCAAACCAATTTATCATATTCACTCTGCATCTGTGAAGTGGGGAAGAACATGATGCTTACCTTTCTTTGACGGTTATAAAGTCAGAGTAATTGCTATTGAAGTGTTCTCACTCGAAGATGTGATTTTACTGAAAAAAGGACATTATGTAGTACCTTACAACAGAAAACAAGTAATTATCCTGAACAGCAATTACATTTTCTTCACAAGTTCAAGTTAAAAATCTGTTTCATTCATGCCAGGTTAAAAGCATTAAGGAAACTGGTCCAATCTGAATGGAAATAGAGAGATCAGTTTTCTTATTTCTTGCTGTTGATGTATACAGGGGACACAACTGTAGCAGCTTTCTCTACTGAACTGCTATTTGCTCTGTAAATCTGGATAAAGCAATCACACTAACTGTACTCTCACTCTGTTTGCATATATTCAAGATGACTGAAGAAAATCATTAAACCAGTTAGATTTAAAACTGGAGACAGTCCTGAAAAAAGTAGCTTGGCTTGGACACATTGGTAGCTTTGAGGGCTGAAATACAAAGTTTCATATCAACAAAAGAATATTAATAAAATAGATCAAACAACTGGATTTGACCTTTGTAAAGGTGCTTCTATAAAGAACCATGTTTAATTTAGGGGAGGAAAAAAAAGAAAAAGCAGAAGGTATTTTGTTTTGAGTTATTAATCACACAATTTAACCTTACGTCTGTTAGAATATTTCTGGACTTTCAGGATTTTGCCCCAGAAGTCCAATGGCCTATGGAATTCCTTAGTTTCCTCAGCATATATAACTATATAAATTTGTCTAATAATATTACTGTAAAGCCAGGTTATTTTATGGAGGAGGCATTTGTTTGCTTTATGTTTTTGGAAAGCCAAACACTTTCACAGTCAAGACCACAGCTTCCCACATAAAATGTTTATACTCTTTAAGAAACACTTTATCACATTAGTAAACTTAAATTGGAGCTGTCAGATTTCTTCAAAGTATCCTGAGGAATCTGTCAGCGCTGTGGCCATGTGCATAAATTCTGGCATTTCTTTTCACAGTATATCAAAAACCAGACGGATGAACGATCTGAAACTGTTATATGTGTGCTGCTGCCTGAAAGAGTTGAGCTGTTTGGTTTAATGGCAGACAAATATTCTTCCAGCTGCACTTATATGACATAATCATGATGCACAGCCAATGGTCAGATTTATGGTCTGTGATGTAACACCTTTAGATATGTGAAAGCACCAGGCAGCCTGCTGCCCATTTGAATTTCTAGTTCTAAAAGGCAACCTTCAGTCAAACACTTCTCACAACAGACACAGCTCTTGTCTAACTCAAAGGTCTGCATCAGCCATCAGCAGAAGGTTGGTCCCGCCATTAGCCCTTGCTAATCACAAATGGTGATTTCAGGGAAATCACAAATGGTGATTTCAGGGAACTATTAACTTCTGGAGTAGAACAAATAGCAAAACATGCTCAGTTAAATGCACTCAAATACAACAAACATCCACCACAATCTCAAATAGTTTGTTGACCAAGTTCAGCAGCAGGAGTGCCTTCAAGCATATCGTGACCATCTGAAGGACACAGTAATGCAACCAAGAAGGAATTGTAAAAAGAATGGAAAGGGGAAACGCAAATTGCCAAATGTTATCAACAAGATTTAAGTTTATTTGCCCTTCTTACAGAGCATCTTGGCAAAGAAATCAATACTTCATATACAGAGGAGATATGTGAGTAGAGTAACACACAACAGCAATTTTTTGTGGAGTTAGCAAGTATTGTCCCTTTAAAAACACAGATTTAGGCTTTTCCTACTCAAATTTTCCTAACTGTTGATCTGGTCTCTCTTTATATGGCCTCTGATAAAAGAAACTGATTCAGTCACTTTAAGATTGTCTGACCATGGAGGAAAGCACTCCAAGCTGAACTAATTCTGTTTGCCTTCCCTCTTTTTTTTTTTTTTTTAAAATAAATAAATAAATAAATGCTCTGTTTTCTCTCTGTATGAGAATTCCAAAAATTATTACTAAAGTTTCAATTCCTGTAGCTGCTGGTTAACAGTGGATAAGTCTTAGAAAAGAATAAAGGAAAAAAAAAGGAGGAAAATATATAACAGAATTACATCCTTAGATCTCTCAACCACTGTGATACTGAAGTATGTCAAATACATTCTTAATTATAAAATTTAAACTATTCTAAAGTCTCCTATTACCAATGTTACTTAATTTCTTGAGCATTTCCATACAGCTTTAGCATCTTTTAAAACATAAGTAAACGAGCAATTGTAAACAAAACTGCTCAATGTCTCAGACAATCCTGGGAAACATTCAATGTTGCAATGA
Source organism: Chiroxiphia lanceolata (assembly GCF_009829145.1). Taxonomy (NCBI): domain Eukaryota; kingdom Metazoa; phylum Chordata; class Aves; order Passeriformes; family Pipridae; genus Chiroxiphia; species Chiroxiphia lanceolata. The sequence continues at coordinate 12,142,460 of NC_045640.1, forward strand.
TTTCTCCAACACTATCAGCAGATACTACTCATGAAAAGCTCTAGTTTTATCCTTGGGATCTTGATAGCAATTACTGCTCATATCTTTAGGTGGCAGAAATTGAACACTGATCCTTCAATTTAAATGGTAGCCAGACACCACCTACATCATCCCAAGTCCTGGGCCCAAACATGTGAACCAGTATGGAAGCAGACTGCCATGGCATCTTTCCCAAATAATGGACAACTGCATAATGACTATGGATTAAATGAACTGTACAATTATGTGTACTGAATAAAATAGATGTTTCACACACCTACTGACAATATCAATAAGCAAGGAAGTGCAATATTTAGTACACGAATCTTTGCTAAATTTAAGTTAATTAAGGAATACGCAAAATTGGCATTTATTCAGCCTTTATATATAAAATGGACACACATTTTGTATTTTTCACATCAAACTTATTTTAATTGTGTTTTTATTTTCACTGACAGAAGAAAAAGCCTTCTAGTAATCCTTCAAGAAATACTTTCTTGTAGCAAGATAATACAAATAAATATAACCATGATGAAAAGTCAACAAAAATGCATATTAAAAGTTGAATTATTTTTACAGAACACAAGTTTGAATATGGTCTAATTTGGTCCCATTTAACCTGAATTTCCCTGACCTAATAAAAAATTCAAGCAACCTCTACTGTTATTCTACAGCAGCAAAAGCAACCCCTTGCGCATTAAGGTGGGAAGGTATACTCAAAGACAGTAAAGATTAAGTCCCTCTTTGCTCTCTTCTTTACTATGTAAAGACTCCTCAGACAAGGTGTGTGCAGTGTCTGCTGCCCTCAGTCATGGTCTGGCAGCAGAGGCATTCGTTACAAAAGATATTCTCCTTGTAGCACCCTCCGACTCCTTGAAAAACAACAATGAAGCAGCATATAGGCAGATGTACCAACTACTTCTGACTTGCCCCTATACTGGTCATGAGTTGTTTCTTTCTGACCTATCTTTTTGTAACAGTTACCAGGTTTTGACTAAGACTTCATTACGCAGAATTCAACAATCAAACGGACTCTTTTTTTTTTAATGAAAAAAACTAATCCCATCAAACTTGCTTTTTCAATTTTTAGATAAAATATGTTTCATCAAGTACTCAGACAGCTCAGATCTATCCCCCAAAGTGCAAACCAAGTTTTGAGATATACTTATATCTAACCATTTTCCAGGATATAATAATTGTTAGTCCACAACTCTGCAAGTTTATGTTTAATTTTATACCCCACAATTAATTTGAAATACTTTATTTGTATTGTAAAACAAGCCATCTATCACTATGCAAGAAATATATGGAGCTGTAAAACCTAATTTAAAATTACTCTAATGACTTGGTCCTTTCAGAATATCACGGTGCCTGTGCAACAGCAAACTAAACAAATCTTGTGGTTGGAAGAACATCCTGACATGCATTCTAATGCTCTTGAATGTTCTTTCTCATCTGCAATAATAAATTGAGAGCCAGTGCTCAAGTAAATAAAAAACTTAACTGAAAGGCCACCATTAGCATAAGAGACTTCTAACTGAAATGTTAAAGTCTTGAGATGTGAAAAAGTCTGAGGTTTTTACAGAGGAGCCACTTTTGTGTTCTAATTTTATAGACAGATATATCTCCTGATCCACACTCAAGGTCACATAACTCTCACTGGTTATTACATAGAAGGCTTGGCTTCCAACTCCAGTCCTCCAATTCACAGCATCACAGAATCATTAAGATTGAAAAGGACCTCCAAGATCATTAAGATCAGTCAGACCTTTGACTGATCACCACCTTGTCAACTAGACCACAGCACAAAGTGCCACATCCAGTCATTTCTTGAACACTTCAGGGACGGTGATTCCACTGTTGAGGAATACATTCAGTGCAGCTGCAGTACAAGCTGCACTGGGTAGCAGAAGACCCAGAAGAGAGGCTGTGAGCTGCCAACTCTTGGTGTAACAAAGGGCACAGGGACCTGCTCAGGTGGTGCAAGAGTGACTATCAGAGTGGCTCCTGGATGATTGGATAGGAAAGTTTCCTCAGTACCACCACCTCCCTGGGACGTTCATTCCAATGCCTGGATTCATACCTGTCTTACAGATCCTCAATATATATATAAAAAAAGCAGCTCAGGACAACATTACTAGGGGTATTCAGACCATCTCAGTATGCCGGGGTCATCAGGCAACATAAGTTTTTTAATAATTAAAATGTTTAAGTATAAACAAAAACGTCTAGACAACATGGATGAGCATGACTTCACCAGTTTAATTAAGAAAAAGATGAAGACAGATAAAAAGGGATGCTATAATTGGAAGAAGCAAATGAGACAGAAAAAAAGAAGTAGTTGTTCTTGTTTATTCACATAAATATGTAAACTATCTTAGTCTCTCCAGTGACTGCACTGCCTGGTTTATGCTTCCCTTTGTTACCCATTTTAATGCACTGCTGAAGAACTGGGCAGTCCAGCACTTCCATTCAAAACCACATATACACAAATCGCAGATTTAATAAGAAATAGGTTGTTCTTTCTCTATACTTCAACACATAACAGGACATATTTTCTCATACTGACTCCAGCTATCTTCAGTATAAAGGTAGTAGTGTCAGGTCAGTGGACAGAAACGGTATTATTTTCTGACTCCATCCTTTGTTATCATAGTCATGTTACATTTATCAGAGTTTGTGTTTGAAACATGCTTTTAAGATTAGCCATATTTTTAGGAATTCTTTGTAAACAGAGCTTCTTCCTTTGAAGTTGGATTTGAAAACATTGATAGTGTTTATCCCAGAAGGGAAATAAACAAGAAGATTCATAATTAATGTATCAAAAATAATGAGTTTTATTCAGAAGCAGCTTTAGTTCTCTCATGACAGAAGAGTAAGAGTCATTCACCAAAAGCGACTAGTGGTATACTCAAAACAAAAAAAATAATAATTTAAAAAAAAAAAAAAAAAGGAAACCTTAACTCTTTCCCCTTCACTCCTTTTTATGAGATGTTGACCTTTTTCCTAAACAAATTTCTCCTGGAGACAGGATATTAAACTAAGCAGGTAACTTCTAGCCATCCCATATCACATCCATTAATGTAATTCTTGGTTTCTTAGCAAAAACAAATGCTTTAATAAAAAGGTTCAATAACAACAAAACTCTTCATGCACACATTCAGCCTGGGATTAGATTCTAAATCCAATTATTATAGTTTATTCAGCTAACAAATACTACCTGACCCATGGCAACCGTCTGTACACAGTCTTAGACCACAATAAATGCAAATGAATGCGCTACAACTTAATACATAGTAAGAGACTGTTAAAGATAACTTACATGACTTTGTCAGAGGCAATATGTTAGCACAGTAATGTCATTGTGTGTTTGAGTTGTTAACACCAAATTCATCCCACCCAGTTCTAGACATCCAAGGGTATCACTTAATCTATGTGTATGACACGATCCTTTTACAGTGAGTGAAAAGACTCACACAGGACTATTGACACCCTAGATGGATGGAAATGCAGAAAGGCCAGGCCCTCTCTACAAGGCTAGACTAAGCTGGAGGTTAGGAAGGTAAATCAAAGACGCAGTTTTTGGAATTAAGCTGGATCCCAATGCACTAATCTCATGCTCCCCTTCTTTCTTCTCCAAGATTAAAATAAACCAAGAAAAACTGAAGGTTGGCATTTCCAATGGTTACATGTTTCTACAAGGTATAAGCCTTTTCCCTGTATAAGCTCTTTGGTAACACTTCAGCTGAAGTCCACTGCTCCTACTGTTGACTGAGGAGCTGATTGTATAAGGATCCCTGCTCTTCTTCAGCACAGACTTGGATGGTTTGACTCGGATAGCTAGTGAGACTTGATTAAACAAAGGTAGTTGATTTTGAACAAAAGCTGCTGAATAGCACTTGGATGATTTGTTCTGCTACCTCAACTGTCTTCTAGCCCAGCCTCCAATGCAAGGGATGAACAATTCAGGGACGACACCATCTCAGCCCACTACAGCTGTTTCCTGAAGGTCATCTGATCCCAGATAAAATCCCACTGAATTCAGAGAGCAAAGTATTATTCCTTCCAGGAGGACAGGACTTGCCTTGGATTACAGGCACACTGTGAACTGGCTGCATCACTGTTAAAAACCGTTAATAATTCATTGTCAGCCCCTGGAGAAGAACAAATTAAAAATGCTGCTTGAAATATCATCTTTAGTGGCAATACTGGAAAAAAAAACAACTTCTTTTCCCTATTCACTGCATGCAAACACACAAAGAAAATGGCCTTCTTTAAAAGAAAACAGTTGCTGACATTTTACATTTCCGATTTTACTTTACTTACAGAAGATTCTGATTCTGTCTACTGGGAAATGACATTTTCCTTCAGCTAACAAAATGAAAATATATAGAAAAAGGTGAGCTGGCATTTACAGGAAATACAGCCAGAAAATTACAGGGACAAATAACCATCTATGTTTTCCATAATTACATAGAAATATGAATTAGAGTTTGTATTATTGTGGTATATTTATTATTCTATTTATGACCTCCAGAAAACAATAATAAAATCCTTTTTTTAATCTACCTTTCTGAGCAGCAGTCAACACTGGATGTTTCTTGAAATTACAGTCTTAGAGTATGATTATAAACTTCTGCAATATGGTGACAGAAATATTATATTGCATAACAGTGAATACATATAAGTATAGATTGATCAAAATTATAAATGAATTCTTATCTCTTATTCAGGAATTACCATAGATATTTATTTTAAGATAATGTCTAAATGATCAGATGAATTTATTTATAGCCTTGAAAATAGAGGCAGAAAGATGAAATACTAAACTCACAACAGAATTATTCAATCAAATCTGTTATATTCCACTCAGAAATAGGATATCATGCTAACATAGCACAATTTGACTAAAAATGCATATTTTTATTCACTTCTTCTACAAACTGTCAGCAGTTGTAGGAACACAGATTTTATGTTTCCAATGACAGCTGACAGCACAAGTCAAGTAACCAGCTTTCCCTTCTCTACATGCTTGAAGAACTGTAGTATCATTTATCCACTGCAAAGGTTTACAAAGGCCTGGCAGAGTGAGATTAATATGCTTCTTTATGAAGCAAGCAGCAATGTTTATATCCTTCCTTCTCCCTGAGTAGTGTCTGACTGCAAACCCGTCATATAATCAGGCTTGATGGGTGTTACTGGAGGCTCAAAGCAAAATAAATGAAGAAATTACACTTTAAAAAAACAGGAGAATATTAACTCTTTGTGGAAGCTCTCAGACAGGATCAGCTATGCTTCTGGCTTTTGATTTACTTTTCCAGCAGAACAGCAGCATAACATTGCAGATATCCCCATGCATTTGCACTGCAGGACCAACACCTGAGAACCCAAAAGGCTGTATTCCCAAATCCTTTAAATAAAATACATTTTAAAAACTTTTTTGCATGCTTGTCAGATACACTGAAAACTGAAAGCAAACAACAGATGACACACTCAGTCTCCTAGGAGGAAAAAAATCAGATGCCTTTTATAAACAGGAACTTGGGTTTCTCATTCCCACGTGAAATTTTCATCAGGTCCTACGATGCTTCAGCCAGGGTGTGGCAATGGGGGGTGCACTTCTGGGAGTCACAAGTCAGAAACAACTTGAGTGCTGAACCTTGGTAATCCACTCAGGGGAAAAGCAAGCCACAGGACAGCACAGGTTATATTCTGCTCTCACATAAACACATGTTACCAACATGGATTTGGTAAGTTAAGTGGAGCTGATCAGGACGGACTCTAGTGAGCACAACACGGTCCTGTGTCTACTGGTCTATTTACAAAGCAGCACCTCTGATTGCTTCTGAAAATCCAGCTTCTCTGCAGTTCTGCTGAAAGCAATTCACTTGCTTCTATCAACATTCTTACTATTTTAGAAACTGTAACTGAAAGATTTCCAACAATTTAGCTAACAACAGTCTTAGAGAACTGCAGTCCTTTGGGTACTATCTATTAAAAAAAAAGTAATAAGAAAGAGAAAAAGAGATTAATCCAGGTTCTTCAATAAACACTTCTAATTCATCCCAAAGAGGGCAAAAAAGTTTCTGAGTTTCTATGTATACATTCAGAGCAGACAGACATATGTTTAGACGCACATATTCTCTTTCCAAAGCATCCAACACTTATTTCTCAGTACTGGAGGTCCAGAAATAACAGACCTACAACTGTGTCTTTGTTGATGCATAAAAGAGCTCCTCTAAATAATTTTTAGGTTGAATTCCCCCGCCCTCAAATCATCTTCAGACTCCTACAGACTTGAACTCCCAGTGGGTGGCTCAGTTTTTTAAAAAAAAAAGAAAGCAGCGACAACCACTTGCCAGAAAATTATTTTTGGTTATAATTGTAGGGTGGGATTTTCTAAAGCTCTCATTGCCTGCCTGACTTTTCTTCCACAGGCTAGCAAGTGAAGTTTACTATGATCTCCGACAGGAGGCCAACAAGAAAATCTTTGAAAAGCCAACCTCACAATTACAGTTACATATTTTTTAAAGAACTCGAGAAATAGGCAGCTGTCCCAGTTGGAGCTTATATAAGTGAAGCAGCATCCAGGATTCTTTATCTCCTACAAAATTAGTCACCATCAATGATTATACAGGTTTGCATATAGAGTCTTTGCTGGTACCCTTTGTAGGTGACAAAAAACTAATACAGAATATTGGGTAGGTAGGGCACGGTATAGTTGACAAATAAATTTGCTCAAATGTAAAATGTTGTAATGCCACAAATCTGTAAGTTTAAAAAAAAGCCACAGAAATGCTCTAAGAGCTAAAAAGCCAGCTTTACCATGTAAGGTCTCCAAGCTCAATCTGTTCAGCAAGAGCAAACTGTTGGTACTTAGAAAAGGAAAAGAGGCAATGGAAGAGAAACAGTCTCAGTGCTGTATGTATGTTCAGATTTGACAGCTGAAAGCACAAATAATAAGACCTGATGTTGTGGTATTAAAAATAAACCAATTTTTAAGTTTATGGTTTTTCCTCCTCCACGGTCACATGAGATTTGGGACAGAATCTTAACCTGGACTGTGCTGACCAAGAACTGTTCTTGGTCAAAGCGTTCAACAGAGACCCGGAGCAAGAAGCATCTCGTGCCTCTGCCAAGCCTTCAGGTACAGTCCGTGCCTGAGCTCCCTGGTTTGCATGGAGTGCTTGGGGGCACAACTGGTTTGAGCAAATCTCCTGGGCTTGGTACAACACTATTTAATACAACTTAATAGCCAGTCTGAATTTTGCATGATTTCATTCTCCCCTTTCTGGTCTCAGACACTGTAAAATAAGGATGAGTCTGCAGCCAGTCCCTGTGCAATATGCAGCACTGGGTTTCCTGTGCTAGTAGAATCAGTGCTCTGGTTCTGCTCCTTACACATCTAGCTTTGCTGTTTTCCACCTCCTTTCAATTGCAATTTTACTCATTTTTAAATATAGAGATTAATTTTTTGCCTATGCCTTCCTGCCAAAAACTCTTTCTTTCATGTTCATGAGTCCTGGCTTTTATTAGTCTTGTCTATCAGTATGTCCAGAAGATGTTCTCACCAATGCACCTGACAGGCTCATTGGAACATCTCCTACCATCAGCAATGAATTGTATTTCTTCTCAGTCTGAAAAATTTTAAGTTTCTCCTCACTCCTTTAGCCTGTTAGTGTGAAGCATTAGGCATTCTGCTGAATGATCCAGTGCAATAAGAAGAATAACAAATGTATGGAAACTTAAGTGATTTAAAAGTTCAATAACTTTAGAATACGAAAATTCACCTACAGAGATTATCTAATTTTTTTTCCTAAAGATGTTAACGCCCTCTGCAGCTGCTGCTTTTATTAAAATTATAATTAATACATTTGTATTTTGGTGTAGATTTGTATAGTGGTCCAGAAACAATTACGGTTCCCTTCTGCCAGGCATTCAGTCAAAATTTGGCACTGGGGACTCCCAAATCCAACACAGTCACACATTAATGTGCAAAATCCCTGCTTTCCAATAGATCTGCCTTCCTGTCTTGTGCTACTGAGACTTTGATGAAGATTTTTCAAAGTATAACGCTGGGTTACTTATATGAGAAGTGACAGGTTCTGGCCATTTAGAGGTGATCCAGGACAGGGATATAGTGCATTACCTGCCACAAACCATGGACAGCTAGGGTGGTGTACTGCCCACTTTGCTGTGCCCTCCATTTGCTCTTTTTGTCTCGGCAAAAGGATTAATTTTTTTCACATGGAAACTTCCATAAATTGACTTGCATTTCATCTAAAACTTTTAATCCAAGAGGAAATGCCCACCAAATACACCATTCAACCCTCTCCATGCCTCCTGAAGTGACACAACCCTTTTACTGACATCTGATACCAATAAATCCTAATGTTCTTATTCATCAAATCATAGAATCATAGAATAGTAGAATACCCTGAGCTGGAAATGACCCACAACAATCAAAATCCAACTCCTGGCCCTGCACAGGACCATTCCAATGTGCCTGAGAGCATTGTCCAAATATTCCTTGAACTCTGTCAGGCTTGGTGCTGTGACCACTTCCCTAGGGAGCCTGTTCCAATGCTCAACCACCCTCCGGTTTTTTATATTAGCCTTTTTCCTCGCTTCTGAGTTCTTCATTTCTGCATATTGGCTCTTACCCAACATGACAAGAATTTCTATAACCCTTCAGATAAATGCTCTCAATTTTCTTTAAGAGGTACTCTCCATCTATGTTGAAATGAGTTTGTGTAGCAGATTTGAGGTCAGTTTAATCCAGACCTTTTCTTTTTTTTTTTTCTTTTATCAGATACCTGAATGCATCTGAAAAAATAAGCTTAGGACAATGACATTAGAATACTGGTATACACTTATCTTCTCTTCCCATAAGATGAGCTGGTTTGCATCCCTGTATACAGCAAAGACCCTGTCTTGGTCCCTATCTGTATCAAGTATTTAGATTTAGCTCTCTTCTGATTTCCTTTGTAACCAATCAGTAACAATTTCTGGTACCTGTCTTCTCTTTAGGGTCTTTACTCCTTCCCCTCTCCAGGAGCTCAGGTGGTTCAAAAATTTGTGTCACAGGACAGACAGGTGGCAGATCCATGGGGTGCTGCTCCCACAGATCAAGAGGGATATTGGTCATAGGCTCAGCCACTCCAAGGAAAAATGCGCCAAGGGGTTTATTTTTGAGGGTCTCAGGAGGAATAATAGAACTATGTTTTTATAATCAGCATGCCCACTACTCAGGCTCTACCATGGAAACTGCTGATCCAGTTACTGAACTGCATTAACTTGAACCTCAGTCATATGCACAATTCTTGAAGAGAGAAAAATGAACATCTTTCAAGCTTCAATGTTCATTCTTTCATATCACTGTTGTGGTAGAAATTTGTATCTTTGCTTGATTTATTACTGAGTAACCTCTCGAACATACAAGGATATCGCTCACTCACCTCCCAGTATAAGCCTTGAAGCCTTCCAAAATCCCTATTGATCCAACGTTAACTCCCCTGAATTCATAAGTCAACAGCAGCAGCAGAAACTATAGCTTGCAGGCCCTACTGCAGAAACCCATCTGTCAAAAGCCTGGTAGCACACACAAATGTTTTCTCAAAGAATTGTTAATTTGCTTCCCTGCCATCTGTGACACTTTGAAGAGTCAAAAGCCAACGCTGCTCATCTCAATACCCAAATCTCTATCGCTGCTGTTCCTCACAAAGGTTCATCATGTATATCTGCACGTTCTGCAGATCTGAATTTCCCTGGATAATGTGTCTTTACATTTTTATTAGCAATACTTTAACACAGCCGTTCTGCTCACCCCAGAAGGTTTCTAAGTCACATACAGCGCCAGTGAAGGTTCTGCAACAGAGTGACAGCTGACAGCTAAAGAACGTGCCTAACAATTACAGATTTCAGCAGGTTACATGCTCAGTGAATGCAAAACCAAAAAAAGTCCAGCTATTAAAAAGAGCCATGAAATCTAAACATCCTCATCAAGCAGGTAGCACTCTGATATTTCACCTCCAGGAGAAAATACCGATGTGTTAAATTGAACGACTGACAATTAACTTGCTTCAGAAGGGAGATGATAGTCACACCTGCTGCCAAAGCTGACTTGTACCATACTGAAGCAGTCCACTGATTATACATTTTGGAAAGCACATATTGGTATGCAACTGAAGAAGACACTCAAGTTCTACAAATACCTCACAGTAATTTTCAGTACATCCATAACATACAACCTTTATGAAGATGTCCATTCTTCATTAATCACATTGAGACGCTGATTTAAGGTTAATTCTAAAGGAATTTAGTTACTTCAATCATACGTTATTGACCCTAGTTTCTTGTTAGAACTACCAGCTTTCTCAGGCCGTGTACCTTTATACCCCATTAAAACAATGCCAGCTACAAATTATTACTTAGCTCAAAATAATAATTCTGATTTTTTTCAGGTAATTTCTTCCTGCAGGTTAACATTGAACACACAATTGACAAAGAGCATAGCTTTTCCAAAGACAAAAGACCTGGACTGCAAGGAGATCAACTATTAACAAATTCAAAGTTAGAACATACATCCCCAGTTCACTTTTCTCATCTTCAGGCATGCTGTGATCTTGCTGAAAGGACCCTTTTGGTTCACCTATTTTCTCTGTACTACTGCACTCTCATTACACCGATTCACTGTCTGCACCACAGTTCCCCAAGTTCAGAAGTCATATTTTACCGTTTTGGGAAGTGTTCAACAATCGTCTTGGTGACAAGAGAAGTATCAACACGAACAGACACCCAAAAGTCCACCTAACAAATTCTTAAGAGTATTAATAACAGTAATTTATACCAGAAGACATGAATGACTGAGCAATCCATAACATCAATCTATTGTTTCAAGCCACCTTATGATGCATGGTAGAAATGCAGATGGAAATTAGGAATTCCTCATTAATAGTTTTCATTTGTTGTGTCCGACATAGAATCAACTCTGCAAGCAAAATTCTCCTTTTGCAGTAGTGATTTAGAAATGCAAACTTAACACAGGATTAGATGCTTAAGGTTTTAACAGCAAACACACACAAAGAGTAAGTCAATAATGACAATGAAAGGCCAAATTCTAAACCTTCTTCACTAGCTATTTCTAAAAGCTTGTGTGGTGTAGACCTCCTCAGTCTCTAGACAAAGCTGGTCACCTCCATACCTCCATACTTTCCATATTCAATGATACATCTCTCACCCCAATTCTGTGACTTCTCATGTTGAGATGTCACTGGCTTTAATTTTGACAACTAAAATGTACTAAATGCCTAACTTTTTAGATTACTACAGTTGAAGGAAGCAAGATCCTCTTCCCTACTAGGTTATGAGCAATTAATGTAATTAATATCAACATTTGTATCAGTTCTGCATCTGACCTACTGTGTACAAGACTACAGAACTACAGCAGCAGTACTTTTATTTTTTCTCTTTCAAAAATCACTGGATCAAAGAAATATGGGGGGGGGGAAATGCCATTCTTTAAAAAGAAAATCATATACAGTTGAAGAATTTCTCCTTTACCCAAGTCACGAACTAGAGGTGCAGTTTAACAAAGAACTTTCTTTTTTTCTTCATACATCTTTTCTTTAATACTTTGCAAGCTACTTCTTTGTCTAATACACTAGATCAGTCAGGACCACTGAGCCCTTGCACTGATTATGAATAAAGGACAAAGGAGTATGAATAACTGTTTAAAAACTGCAATGTTAAATGAGCCATAAACACTGGACTGTTAGATACCAACCCTTGAGTTCAAGTTGAGGATAACACAGCACACAGCTTATAATACAATGAATGGTCTAGCAGGAAACAAGATGAGCAATACTCATTATTGTGACTACAAAATCAAATACAGGAGAAAGCTGGAAACATTGGACACGCACCACTGGTATGGAATGCACATCTCAAGGGACAAGACATCAAAACAGCACCAGGAGACCCAAAATATAATTTTTGTTTCCATATTCCAGCCTCTGTCTGATTTCAGGGAAATCACTTCAGTCTCAGCTTCAAAAGTAAACACCATAAGATACAGAGGGGGGAGGGAAAAAAAAAAGTTCTAAAATGGTTTGAATTACTAATCAGTAGAAAAGTTTGGGAATAAAGAGACAGTTGAATTTGTGAGTCAATGTCTGAAGTCGGTGAGTGCTTGAGAGGGGGACAAACATGAACCCCTTGGAGTAGTGCTTGCCTTGCACTTAACACAGGGAATGTAAGAGCCACCAAGGTCAGGTCTGCTTTCTCCCTACTGCCATGAAGGTGGAAGCTGTCAGATTTCCACTAGTTGTACATATGTATTTAAGTGACTTTACTGTGTCAATGGCTGAAATATCAGTCGTGGTTTCTGCCCATTTAAGTAGCTGTTTGCTAACTGAAAGCTTAAAAATCCAATGACCTTTTGTAGTTGCAGCAGTGTGTGTGTTATCCTGCCAATATCTACTCTCTCACGAATGCCACACTCATTAGTTGACATTAAGCATGATTGCCATAAGGGTGATGTAGCTGAGCTTTAAATGGTACCTGCATTGTCCTATGGATATTTATTCCATGGCTACTCTGTAATTAAAGGCTTTATCAAACCCCTTGGGAAATTCACTTACAAAATAGTTAAAGAAATGTGAGTTGTTTTAAATTACTGTATTTTCACCCAGCAATTCAGCTGACCACCAGAAAATGCAGCCAAAAATCTCAAATGATCTTTAGACTGGGAAAAAAAGATTAGCAACAATCAGATCACACAGCTACTGCGTTATTTTCAGAGAGCATTCAAGGTACTGACCTAAACATCAATTACCCTTCTGCCTCACATATATACAAGTAAGTGTCTTGATTCTCACAATTTGGAAAACACAGCTGGTGGCGGTTGAACAATATGTTATGATCAAAAAAATTCTCCAGAACACACTTCCTTGCAGCAAAACAGAATGAAGTCTACATTTCCCATTCAACCAAAATGTTGTCACTTCAATAGCTAAGAGACAGAGAGAGCTAAGCTCAGTCAATAACTCTTTTTGATATGTTATCTGGGTAAGAGTTAAACCCACTTGCTACTCTTTCATTGCTAACTCTTGCCATTCTAAGTGTGGCTAAAATAAATCCACAGTAAATCAACCCAATATAAACATGAGATATCACATAAAGATACATCACCTGAATTCTACAAAGCTCTTCTCTACAAATCAACTTATTGTTCCAGCCCTTGATTTTAAGAGCAGTGACAGACAGGTTAAACAAAGTGCTGAAGGATGCAGACACACAGTATATTATATCTCCGTTTTAACCTTTCTGAAAGGTAGTCTGAGGAAGGGCAGTAAACTCAGTTATTTCAGTGAAGTATGCTGCACAGATTTAAAAGATTTATTTCTTTCTACATTCATTGACATTCATTTTTAGTGTAATTAAACTGCTCTCATGGATCAATGAGCACAGATAACAACTGAAAGTAGCATGAGAGCATCCACCAGCAATCTTTTTCATTAAGCACATAACCAAATATTATTTGTTAGGCTGAAACACAAAATGCATCTAAAGGATCTCATTTTGTTTAAAAACTGAGGGACAACTGGAACTTGTGACCTTCTGGAAATGAGGACATGAAGTCAAAGCATCCAGGAGCAAACAAGTCATTCCTTATTACTAGTATGAGGTTTAAATCTAATTTTTTTCAGGTGAGGCTCAAATGAAATATAAACCCAATTAAAGTGATATCTGTTAGAATTAGGCCCTCAGCAATAATATAACCACAAAGCAAAATAAATCCAAAAGCTTTAACAACAATTTAAAAATGTTAATATTCCAATTATGTATAAGCAAATCAAATTTTCATATTTTGTCAAGTTGACAGTTTTTTAAAAGCCTCATATAAGAAGGAAATTCAGTAGGAAGTGTCGTTTAGGAAGCAGGCAAAAAGTAATGAGAGAGTACAGAGAAAGTTATGTTTGGGTTTTTTAATCCAGCCCCTTGACATGTTATTTTTTTGTTTTGTTAAAAACATCAGCACTAGTTGCAACACAAAAATCTGCTTCTATATTAAAAATGACAATGACAAAAAGCACCCATAATAACAACAACAAAAAATTACTTCTAAATACTTAGGACACAAATTTTTTTGGTCAGGGAAAGAGGGAGATCTTTAAATTAGTTCACCCGCCAAATTTTGCAGCCTTTAGGAACCTGAATTCGGACTTGGGCATTCTCTTCTCACTCTGGCCCAGTATTAAACCTGCACAGAGGTATCTTACAAAGGTCTGTGTGCTAAAAAACTTCACACTGTGTACAGATCCCACATGAACAGCCTTTATACCTGGAATAGTGACAGTGGACTCAGAAGCAAAAGCACAAAGCTACACAGTACAGAGACCAGTGAGTGACGATGTCCATTTTGTGAAGTTTGTGATGGTTCTATTTCTTCATAAAAACAAACACCATATCAGTAAATTCTAGAACAGCAATATTTCAGTTTTCAGAAAATTCAGGCCAAAAGAAGATTTTACGTCAAATTGTATATTTTTTTACATTTGAATACTAGCAGAATTTAAAAGCATTAGCACCACTGGTATTAATAGACTTTGCATGCTTAAATCCCATAATGCAGGACTACTTCCATTAGCTTTCACCTTTCAGTAGTTTAACTGCTAAAAATGTCCCTGTTTCACTGTCCCCGCAAGCATATTTGTACCAGGCAAGAGACAATCTGAGTTTTAGAAACCTCAAGAAGTGGCATCCTACTCAATTACATCATACAAAGATATTCACACCTTACCTATGAATGACATGGAGGCCAAGACAGAGTTGACTCATTAACAGCCCTGCATCACATCTGCAAGCCAGCACTCAACACACAGGGGTAGAAAGGGTTATTTAATTTTTCAAGATGATTGCAAGCTTCATATTCCAGGTGTAAAAAGAGAGTGTCAGTCCTCAATACATCTTACATTTCTAATTATCATAAAAATATGATTCTGCTTTTCTGAAAAGGAGAACTATAGCTGACATGGTAAACCCAACAAGCAACACAATTACTTGTGTTGGTCCTCTCTTAACAGTTGCTCATTAAGAGCCTTGATGCTAGTGAAAATGGTGTCACCATCTTCCCTTAATGCAAAGCAGTAACTTTCCAGCCTCTGATTATTTTGACATTTCTAGCTGAAACAAAAAAAAAAAAAAATTTCAAAGTCTGTATGGTCTGTAAGGGATACAGAGAGTGGACAATCTGTTTATTCTTGCACATTTGCTTTCAAGGTTTATCACTTAGTCCATGTACAAAGAGGGGGGAAAAAGCAAACCATGCCAGGAAATCACAAGCGAGTGAGCAAACTGTACACTTTGAGAAAAGGGGGATACAGAGAGTACAGGGCATTGACCCCATCATCTTCCTCACATCCAAAGCAGGAGTCAAGCTGGACAGAAGATTGCCACTGCTAGGTGGGCTGAAGATCTGGTTCTCCTCCCTTTGTATATTGTATATGGATTACAGGCAATATCTCCCACAGGGTAACACACACAACTCCCCCATGGAGGTAACTTTCAGGACATTTTATGACCCTACAGTGACCAATTTTCTGCAAATAAAGTAACACATGCAACCCAAAGGCAAAGATGCTGTGGTTCCCACCTTAAAGCTGCCACGCTGAGCTATGCAGGGGAAGACAGAAGAAAGCCTCCCACAGGCTCCTGCCTTGTATCTCTGGACAGCCCCAGATGAGACTGTTAACCTGTCTGGCTGACAGTTTCTCTATACAATGCTTGAAAATTGTACTAAACTTCTCAGCCGGGACGTGACAAAGACAAGCTGACAGTGACAATCAGCAACAAGCAAATGTGCAGTGGATTTCCTGCCACAGGACTTCCCATGCTAGCTTACCCCTTAAACATGGGGATTTATGGAGAAACCAATGAAAGGCTATCCAAAGCTTGGTGTCTTAACACTAATGTATATTCATGTTTCACCACCTTTTTCAGCATTTCTGTCTCCTACTCTTACTTTGGCCTGTTCCTTTGTGCTGCCCTTGATGCTTTCACAGACTTAGCTGTGGAAATAATACTCAAATATATGAAGCTGTCTTCTGCCACTATTGCTAATACCAAACAATACCATATACAATATGAATCTTCCTACACAGCCTTAATCAATATGAACAAAGGAAATAAAACCCAATCCAAAGTTTTCTTTCAAAATAGTTTTCAAGCTTATCTATACAATTTTATAGAAGGAACAGAATTTATTTAATACAGTACAATTACTCCATAGAGAGACATCGAAGGGTAAGGAAAAGTAAGATAGTAAAGAAAATAACTCTGGCAGGATACGCTTAGATCTAAACCTGCCGCTCACGGAAGGAAACACACAGTCACAGAAGTCAATATATATTTACAATATTTTTTATCAGCTTACTGATACAAACATAAAATTATTAATCTTAAGAAAGCACAAGTTTTTCTGAACTTAATTTTAATAGAAAAAAAAATCAATGGTTTCTGGAGGTTTACAGTCTTGCAGTGACTATTGTGTTTATTATTAGATATCCTAATCTTACTTTCCTAACCATGATGTCTTACTCAGATTAGTCAGTGGTGGATGTCAGCTAATGCACAGCTCTTAGCTCACAGAAGTCTCAGTAAGGCAGTTGACCACTTGAGACAAAAATCTCAAAGGCAGAAAGTCACTATAACTCCACTGACTCCATCAATATCACCAAAAAGGGGTCTGGTTCTCCACAGGCACAGGTGCCTTTGACACATAACTCTGCTACAACAGTGGCTTTATAAAGCTCTCTCTAGCCATCCTCACCATCATCCCCTGCTCTTCTTAGATGCAGCTCTCACTGCCACCACTCTTCTCTTGACCTTCGAGTCACCAAATCAGCTTGCAGATGGCCCTTCTTTACTTTGCTGCATAGGAGTGCAGACACGGGTGCCTTTTGTACATCATCTACTGACAGCTCAACAGAGATGTACCACTCTCCTTCTTTCCAATTAACTTTCCAATTACAGAAGAAAAAGATTCAGTGTGGGAATAATTACTGACCCATAACAAGGAACTGAATACCTGTACTCATAAAATTAGTCTCACTTTTAACAAACAATTTCTTCTTAAAGAAGAAAAGAAGGAGCTCTAACTACGACAATGCAGCTATTGTGTCTATTCACTAGTTAATGTGCTGCGAAGACCTACACACGTATTTTATCTGCTTTAGCAAAACAACTGGCTGCTCCACCTATTCATTCAATCTCCAGTTTAGCATCATTGCCTCTCTAACACTTCTGACACCAACTTAACTGGTCTCTTTAGTCCTCGCAAATGCATTAACAAAGCTTCCCATCAAAGTATCACCCAAAGTACTATTATTAGCTTAGCTTTAATATAGCACAGAAATTAAGAATGGTTGCAGTTAGAAAAAGCCTAAGTAGATGTTACTTGTCTGACAGCTTCGGGCTTATTTTCAAGATGTTAAATAACTCAAAAATGACTCAGCCAGCGATTCACTGACATCAACCCCTGCACAGCTGAGTAAGTAATGTTACGGCCCCGTAAATGGAAGGAAATCCTATTATGAATGCCAGGAGGGGCATCAGTCTTTTCTTCCAAGCCACTGCTCCCTATGAATGAGGGGAACAGAACTAAGAATCGAACACAAAGCCTGATTTCCAGCAGTTACAGTAAAGCCACACATTCTTCCAAGGTGGGGACACCCAGGGAAAAGCTCCAAAAGACTCTGGAGCTACTGAAATACTGACACTTTCAGACGCAAATCTTAAACATGAAAATTTCTACAGTATTAAAAACTTCATGGAAGCTGTACTGGGAAAATGACACCTGTCTGTTCTGCTTCTTGCAATTTTTGGCTTTTCAAATTTGTTTTTGCCATTTTCTTCATTCAGGTCCCAGCAACCCCAATACCATCAGCCAGTCAGGCAGGCAAGGAGAAGCTGGGCTCTACAGCACTTGGTCTGGGGGTGGGGCAGGGGGTGAAAGGAGTAAGTGGATACACAAAGAGAAACTATTAGTCACCACAAAATGTCCTGCCAGGGAACATTTGGGAAATACTGTTATTGAGGTGCATGTAAGCGTAAGCAGATCCTTTCTGTCACTTTAGAGACTGAGGATAGGGCAGAAAAAGGGGTGAGGATGAAGGAGATCTTACAGAAGGGAATATCTATGCCGAAATGGCAGCTAGTCTGGGCTAACCAGAAAACAGTAGCTCAACCTCAAAGCCAAAGTCTCTCCCCATTCAGAGCAAGGAAATCAAATTCCATTCTTGTTTTATCTTGGCGTAGATCCTTTGCTTCAACCTCTGAATTACACCAGTTTCCGTGATTTGGACTCAAGGCCATTATTTCTGGCCTTTAAAAAAAGAACTGAACTATGCTGAGAGTAACTGTATCTAGTATAAATACAAGTTGAGCAATGGGCAAGTTTTAATTCAGATACATTCATCAAAGAAAATAAAGCAATGTAAAAGCATCTGGCAGTACACAAATTAATAACAAGACTAAATGTCTCACTTCTCACACTAATTGCTTCTTGGGTTAATGAAGGAGGTTTTTATTCTCTCAACTTTCCTGAAAGGTTTGCATTTGCCTCCCTTCTTTGAGTCCCTCTAAGGTATTGTTATAATGAATATTTGTCCTGGAGACTTCTGGACAGATTCCACATGTCTTGGCTACCATTTCCATGTGATAACTACTAAATTTCATCAGGAGAAGCCACATGAACACCACTGCAACACTTGCTGGACTGGACCACAGTTCAATGATGTGTTAAAAATGGGAATGTGGCAGCTTGTCTCCTCTGTGGCTTCTGCCATCCCAGCAGGGCAGAGATCAGCCCTGTAACACAGCACTTACCTGTAGGCCATCGAACTGGCCTTTATTTTATTTTTCTCATTAACTGCCCATATAGCCCAGGGAGAGCTATATCTCTATATGGATGCACTTGGAAAAGAAAAAAATAAGTCCCTTCAGAGGATTACATGTTTTATAATGGCATCTATTTGTCTGTCACAAGCAGCCTGACAGAGGCTTTTCCTCTTTACAGAAATTATAAAATACTGACTCTGTGTTCCCTCAAAATGACTCTATCCTTGGCTCTAACTACACAAATTTTATTCTTCTAGTGTTCACACGCAGCTTGAGCTTTATTTACACCAGTAAAAACGAAGAGTATTTAATTTCGAGATTATCTGAATCACACTAAATAATTCACATAACTGAAACTAAATCACAGACGTGGTCTCAGTTATACACTAAATTTTGGTGTAACTTACATGTCCTAACATCAGGAGACATCATCTCTGAGAAAGAGATACTCAGACTCTCATATTACTCCCCATTTACCACTAGAGGCCAGCAGTTCACCTGCTGCTGCTACAGCAAAGAGTACCTGGCCACCTGAAGGTAATTCTGCTCCCTCTTCCACCTGCTAAACCGTATTAAAATAGACTAGAAATACAAAGCCACCTATACTACACCTAGGGAATAGCTTCTCTTGGTCATAAGAGATACTATATATATATATCTGGAGAGAGAAGTAATTTAAGCCATTATGGATTTAAAGGAGGTACAAGCAAAAAAAAAAATATTTAAAGAAAAATATAGAAATATTGCAATGGGGGAGGAATTATTGTTGCTTTGTTGGGGTTTTTTTGGGAGGGAGGTGGGGTTTTTTCCCCACTGAAAGCTATCAGCCTAAGGAAGGGTGCTATTTTCTTTTCACTATTTTAATGCTGTCTCTGAAATTAGTATCTGTGATCTGAGACATGTAATTTAATATTTGGCTGCCCTTTCCTCTAGCTGTAAGAGACTGTCTAGGGAGCAAAGACACAGTGGATTTGATATCTAATTCCAGCACATCCACTTGGAGACAATCCCTACTTAAGAAAATGGCAAGCAGTAATCATCTTAAAAAAAGTCTCAGTTTAGATACCCAAAAAAGTAAAGATGTTCAAAATGTCTTTACCATATATTTATTTACCTTTGCTTGTTTTTGAAGACTTTTAGTTTTACATATAGGACTAAGCAAGGGATGATAAATGGCATCTATATCATAGAGCTATTACTTCATGGTGTCAAAATAACACAGGAAAAACCTCAGCTAATCGCAGACGCAGCATTACTGTAGACAGATACTGAAAAATACAGCTTTGGACAAAAACAGCTTAGCATTTTTTTCAGGTTCCTCTGGACTTAGATAGCACCCATCTCCTAGGAATTCCATAAATTAAGAGCACTACAGGAGAACTACTTAAAGAGATGAAGAGATTGAGCTACTAAGTAGAAGTTTTATCTGATATTAAAAAACAACCAAACAACTTCTAGAGATGAATCTGTCTAAAGAAGAAAGTTTTAGTTATAGTTTTCCTAAGGAGTAGGCAATCTGGAAAAGATGAGCCCACCAATTTCTTCCCCTTATTTCCACCTACCTGCAAACCATTGGCCACAATGCAGATACTGCTCACATGTAAATACCTTCAACAACACCTTACAAAATGGGACCCCCTTTTAAGCACTTTTGCACTATGCAGCAATATAACATCTCACATGTATTTATGCCTACCTTAAGGAGGTTCCATAGCTGTAACTAGCTGATGTACTCCCAGCCAGGAAAATGCTGGCATTCTGCGATCTTCAAGAGCTGGGAAGCATTAGAGATGACCAAAGGTCTCTTCAAAGTCCAAGCAAGGAATCTCTAAGGCTAAACCTAGATATTTTCCTCATCTCACAGTAAGCAAAACAGCACGGTACATGGGGAAAATAGCAGTCACATGCTGCATGTCAGCCTCAGAAAAGCCCCTCAGAATAGCCCCAGAACATCTGACCCTCAGGTTGATGTGAGCGACAGACCTCTCCTGAATACAATGTAATTGCATCAGTTTACATCAGCTGTGAGTCTAGCTCAGGGTTTTTCTAACTATTAGCAGCTGGTATAATTCTGTTAAAACTTTGTCTCAGCACAGTTCAGCTGCAGGTCAGTCCTGTTTCAAAGAAAACAAAGATGATAACTTCGGTGAAACAGTTGCCTGAAATACAATAAAATGCTCATTAGGAAACTCGGGTTCTTCCTACCCTTGAGTATATTCATTAACCCTCGTATTAGGTTCCTCACATCCTTTCTGCTTGCTGTATAAAGCCAGCCTTGTTTCTCTGCTGCCTCCATTTTGCATCGCCACAGTAGTTGTGCACTTGAAGCTTCTCCTCACAGTTTTAGAAGTCAGTAAGCAGGTTTCAGGTCAGCAGAGACTCAAGCCTCAGAGTATCAAAATTACTTAGAAAAAAAGACAGGACCCAAAGAGAAGGCAATTCCATCTGCTCAGCCTCTTCTTCTTTTGTGGATTTTCCATCAATATCAGGCTTGCAACCCCAGCAAGAGGGATGGTCAGGCCATTACATTAACCAAAAAAAAATTATGTAAGTTGATGAGAAGAGTTTCTTGGAGGAGTACAACCTAAAGTGCAGGAGAGGGCACAGAAAAAGAGGGCTCAAAATCAAGTGTTGTTGTCAATGAAACTTTGTGTGTTCATGTCAACAGAGAATTTGTGTTCCAGAAAAAAGGAAACAGGGAGGGAATAGCTGTAATTCTTTAGGAGGCAGCCAAATTAGAGAATTACATACCTCTAACAGAGCTATTTAGAAAGTCCTTCAATAAGTATGCCTTGGTCCAGTAATTGCAGCATTCTTACAGCAGTAAATAGATTACTAAAAATTAAGAGCAATTCTGGGGAAAATGTGCTTACGGGAATGGTAGGTCTCATCTAACTACTTTGTGTTATTTAGCACATATTTTTCAAGTAGTAAAAGACCTGCATTTTCAAAGAGGAAAATAGCTGCTTTACCAAACCTGGGAGGAAAAGGCATTTTGAGAGACTTGCCCATTAACATGGAACACAGTGGTTTGCAGATATCCAGACAGGCTTGATTAACTACTGGGGATTTTCTTGACTGGCATATATTTTGCTCGAAAGGCCCAGCACTTACACTGAGCCCAGAGTTTTAACATGCACTGCAGACTTCAGAGTCTCAAAACTTAAGACTGACTTGTCTGTCAATGTATAAGAAAAGAGCAGGTGTACAGTTGCAGAGGTAACAACACATAACAGAATGCACAGTTCCAAGCATAGTCTTAGAAACAAGAAAAATTATATGTGCATTCAGAAATAAAACTAAAATCAGTGACAGTAGGTCAGTTGGACATACTAAAATAACTTCATTTGTAATTACTTTTAGTATTAGTATACTATACGGAGACAGTCTATCTCCTTTTTTTTAAAGTAGCATGTTCAGCTGTAACAATCTACTCTCTGAAAATCTCAAAACATTTGTTTCACATTATGGTCACTGCTTTGAAGACTGCACTGACAGGCTCAGATCCTAAAACCCACGTTTCTCCTTTTCTGCTGAAGGAAGTCCACCAACCCACAACAGTGTGGGAGAAGAAAGAGATCTGAAGCGGTCTGAATCCTTTCCTGTGACATGTGCAGACTGACAGTGTGGTTGGATATAGCTGCTAGAAAATAAAGTACAATGAGCAATTACGAAGCTGCTGTTTGTCTCGGGAAAAGAGAATTGTGTAATCAGTAAATCTAACTGAGTTGTATTGATCGAGCCAGCAATGTTGCCTCTTCAGAAACCTGATGAAAATGCCAACACAGAGTTCACCAATAGGTGCTCTATTGTTTATGGGGAGAGCTGAAAGGGGTCACCAAATGTTCTGTCCAGAACGCATTTTGTCTATAGGTATGCTGCAGATTCTCACAGCTTGCCTGCTTTAGAACGACTTCACAAAAAAAAAAAAAAGTCCTATACAATTCTACCATCAATACCAGCCAAACACACAGCAGCTCATGCATGAATACTGAAGATACATGCCTAAGAAACTACAGGTTGAGAACATAGTCTATTAGTTGCCATGCAAGAAGCATTCTGCAAGCAAGCCCTGATGCTGTCACACACAAAGTGTAACCCACTTCTAGGGTCTCTACCTTTCTCTGTCTCCTTTTCCATGAAAAATTGGCATGGTTGCCATGGGTTAGACAAATTTGTAGCATGCTTTGATGTCTTTGAAGGAACAACCTGAAGTGGAAAGTATAAACCAGCTTACTCACACAGCCACATTCTAAACAAAATTATATGGAAGAGGTGAAAAAAATTCATCAAAACCCAGCAAATTATGCAATGTATAGATAAAGGAAGAATCTGCAGAAGAGTGGATGGCTCTGGAGGGGGGTGAACACTCCATGTGCACTCTATGTCTTTCTCTTCTACCAATGAACTTGATACAAAAGGAGTTTGCAAACCTTTTGTTTAAAGGGAAGCCATAACTAATGGCATCTGCCACAGGAACTGATCAGCATTCACTGAATTGTAAACCACACCTCCAGACACCCTTAACTCCCACACAATAGATCACCAGTGTCTCGCAGGTTCAAGTGGTCTCCAGTGTGCCACTAGAATTCAAAAAAGGGCTGTTAAGTGACAATTCAGCCAAGTGACAAAGAACCAATATCAATATACATAATGCAACCAAAACAGGTGAACTTGGGTCATCTTGTTTACAACAGCACAGCCTTCCATCCCTGGAGAGTTTGGGATGCTCTCAGCCTAACAAGGCACTGATTCTGGGCTCCGGGGGCATGACAGGAACAATCTCTTGTCCCATCAGAGGAAGTAGGAGAAGGAAATGCTACAATCTGGAAAGGTCTAGTTCAGATACTTAAAAAAGTGAAAGGATGTCAAGGAAATTATAAATAAATGTTTAAAATGGGGACTGTGGCCAACTGGGGGACTGAAAGCACATTTGTGTAAAGTGAGCAGTGAGAAACTGGTGACTTCAAGACTCAGAGGATCTATTTCAAGGATTTATATTTCATGCTTCACAGCTTTTTCCTTTCTCATGGTGTCTTTAGCTCTACCATATAAAACCAGATTGTATACATAAAGGGGCCGACACAAACAGCTCGTCTTATGTGAAAAAGAGTCCTAAGTAGTTTTGAATTTAAGTTAAACAACTGGACACATAAAATAAAAACACATCAATTAAACCATAACGTCTAACTGGAAGAACCATGAAACTGAATTCTGAATGTGTGTGGCACTTAAGTCATCACAGAAGCCCAGCAGACCTCAGGAGGTCTCCATTCCAGCCTCCTGCTCAAGCAGACCAGCGTGGGGGCTGACTGATGAGATTAGCAGAACAGCTAACTTGGGTTGAAAATACTTGTGAAAAGTTTTGGGGTGGGAAGGAGGAAGAGGCTCCCAAATACCCTTCCCCTGTGGGGAAGCCAGTCAAGGCCGACACCCTTGACTGTAGCCTCATCCCCATGATGTGTCTGGTAACCTCCATCCCTGCTCCACTGGCCACAGGATCCCCCTCAGCTCTCAGCTCCCCATCCCACAGGGAGCAGCTGCCCCACGTTGCACCTGGACATTGAGCATTGAAGCTGGAATAAACTGCATAGACTTCTTTAAGCCAAGACTGTCAAAGGCAATAACAAGGTCTATTGTTTAAGATCTCAGACAAGTTTCAAGGTGAAAAAATTGCTTTTAAAATTTTTTTTAAATACATTGTAAAATAAGTTACTAGTTCATACATGGTATTTTAAATAATGCAAAGAACTTAAAACAACCTTAGTTTGGCTCATCAACATCAGACAATGCATGCTGTGGTGCAGAACCACATCTCTACTTACTGATCCACATTAGTAATTTACCCAAAGGGAATAAAACAAACCTTTTTTTTGCAGGCTGGTTACATTAACAGATCAGTAAAAAGCAGGTAAATATGTTCAAGTCTTTCTGGGGCAAAGTATCTAGTCTATTTATAAATGGCATTTATGAATTACATAACCAAAACCAAAGCAAACTGACAGTATATTTCTTTTTGAGAAACATATTTCAATTATTGAATAAATATCATGCTCACAGAAAAACTGTTGCCCTACCATGACAGGCAGCTTTAATGAGTCTATTTCCATAAAAATGCTTGATTTTCAGCTTCAAACCACTCCAGTGCCCTCCCTCAACTCCCTTGTTAGGCATCTTATTAAAAACAAGTATTAAGAAAAATATTCACAATTTTATTCATTTCAGTCTTATTCCAGGACTACTCCCTGACAGTAGCCTTACCTGTTTACCATGAAATACTCTAGTGCATTCATTGCTGATAAACATGCATACACCCCACATCCCATTTCAAAGAACGTGGATTGATTTATGGATTGTGAAATGGTCTAATATCACTTACAAAATCTGCTACCTTCTATTGCAATGAAAGTAAACAGAGAGCCACCTTCACAATTGAGACTTTGAGACTATTATTTGCCACTTCCACAAGAGAATGGAAATTTCATTTCTCTACTCCCTGACTTTCAAATTAGCCCTTCACAGCTACACACACCACCCCACACTCACACCAAAAACTGCTGGATCCATACCAAGCTCCTAGAGCATGAGCAGAGCAGCCAGCCTCATCCAAGCCAAACAGAAGACAACCAAGACTCACTCCATTTAACATCACTTAGGTCTTCACCCTTCAGTATTTAGGGGATATATCTCTCTCTTTGTGAGAGGAGCTCCTTCAAGTACAACCTGCTGCTCTCCCTTTTTAGGGAGAAGGAGAAGCTCCTTCTCTGGAAGTCTGTGCAGGACTAAACCCATATTTAAACTCGCTTACTGGGAAAAAAGGCCCTGGGACAGATACATACATATCCCTCCTATGACTACAGAGCAGCTGTGTTACTTCTGCATGATCTGGATCCAGACATCATCCCGGTTTTGGTCATGTTTCCCATAACAGTAGCTTAAAGCCAGCTCCTACTACTGGCAGAATTTCAAACCCTTTCACACTACATTTGCCTGATTTTAAACAGCACTGAGCCATGTAGTGAAGATACAGCCCAAATTTCAAGCCCTTCCAGGAGAGTCTACAATGAACAGCTGACCAGGAATATAACAACATTATGACACTACTTAAATTCCTCAAGAAAAACATAAACTAATGTTTTTTCTCAATCATTGCTATGCTTATTACATAGACTACCACATTTCAAGATTTAACATTGCTCTGATTCACAAGCAATACAGGAGGGACAGAGAAAAACAATAGCTCTGCCAGGTCTGCTCTGGTCTGGTTTGTGTTCTTTTTGGGACTGTGTCATTCAGAGTGATGAACTGCTCACTGCCGCTGAAGATGTTGCTTTAGGAAAAACCACAGTGGTTTTGGTCCTTTTTATCTCAGCAGAGGTCACCCTGAAAGCTGCATCGAAGAAACAAAACAAAAGCACATCTGATGTAATATGCTTGACTACTGAGAAGGAAAAGCCTCCCAAGCTTGAAACAAAGCCTCCAGCAAAAGGTTTCTGTATGCCCTGTGGCAGACGCAGCCATCAGCAATTTATTACTTTAAAAAAAGAGCTAAGGGAAGGCTTCAGATACATTGCATTTTGCTACAAAAGAGTGACTTCCTTTACTTGGGAAAATAAAGCTACTCTTCTCACTTATAAATTAAGATACGGAGAGGTTACTGTCCCACTCCTCTGTCTAAAGACTAAATTTTGTGTATTCCATTTTATTCCCCAGTTCCCAAATGCAATTGTGCAAATGCTTAACCTTATGCACTGAAGTCAATAGCATCATCCATGTGCTTAGTGCCAAACATGAACAGTTTAAACTTCTGCTGCAGCAGAACACAGAAACCAACCTGAAATTCAGGCTTTTTTTCTTCAAATTTGTTGAAACTCTGACCAGTGCTGGACTCTGTAGGGCAAGGGGACTGTTAAGGCTGTTCTAATAACCCATCTTGGAAACACAAAATGACACAGCAGCAGAGGAGAGAAAGGAGCCCAGGATTTTTAACTTTTTCTCATTTCAGACTGAATCTTTGATTTCTTAGACCTATATGCCAATGGAGTAGTTTGTAAAGCTGATTCAGTCCTGATCCAGACATTTGAATATGAATCTTACTTGAGATCTTTGCTGAAGCTGCTTGAACTAAGATCAATAAGGGGCACGAGAAACACAGACTAACAAAAATGTATCACAGGTCTCTTAAGCCAAATTCTTACTCATTTTTACAGGACATTTGAAAAGCTGAAACCCTAATTAAGAAAAGATGTGGATGCCATAGAAGCAGTATATGTTTAATAACTGAACTCTCTTAAAAATTTGTATTAGCCCAATTTTAAAATTTGAATGTATGAAAATACATACTGCAGTCCATGTGCACACACTGCATAAAGCTACCTGATACCAAAATAGGGCTGTCTGAGGCAACAGCAATCATTTACAGAGAAGGTGATGGGAAGAAATGCTGCCCAGCATTTCCAGAAGATGAGGCTCACAATCCATGGGATCATCTCCCTGGAGCTCCAAGGGCTTCACACTTCTTTTTCCATGGTTTTCTAACTCAAGCCTAGAGTAAGGATATGTCTTTTCTACACAGTAAAGCCTGGTCTGAGGAGGTAATGGGCAAGAGGTGCTAATCAGGACCCTTTCATTACCAGTGGTTATAAGACAGAACACTATTACACAGTGTAACAATGTATCACAGCAACAATGCACAAGCAGTCTTGAAATATAGAAATTTATACTATAGATGACCTTAACATTCTTAAGCAAGCAAAGATTACAAAATCACATCCATAGCCCTTTCAAAAATATTGTTTTCCAATTGGAAGGCCAGAACTTTCAACCTTTAGCACTGCATGTTAGTACAAATACTAGTTAAAAACTAACCAAATACCAGCAGCTCTTCTCCCCTTCTTTTACTGAAAAATCAACTGTTTGCTGTGGAAAACATGCGCAAGGAACACATTTGAATTCCTAAGATGAAAAGTGCAGAGCATTTAAGTTCCGTAGAAAAATGTGGACAAATGGGCTATTCCTTGCAAAGATTTATAAATCAGTTAGAGATTGTTGTCACACCAAACTTAAAACAATGTTACCACATTTAAGAGGCTCAAGAATGTTTTTGTTTGAGCACAGAACTTTTCTAAACATAATGCAGCTCTGCTAACAGCCACCAGCCCTCAAGTGGAAGTCCTTGGAGATGTATTACCTGGAAAGCCATTTATCTTTTACTTCAATTTGCAAGCAAACACCAACACAGAGAGCCATTAGAGAACAAGTGCTCTCTGGATGCTGAAAATCAATGGAGGAAAATTAAAAATCAACAAAGCTCTCACATGTAGCCTCTTAAATGAAATGGCCTGTGATTCAGTCAATCCTAGTTAAGAGGAGAGTAAAATAAATTCTTAATCAAGGATGAGCTGTAGTGAAACTTCTTATCATATTTATATTGAATATCATATATATCCAGCTATAATCTGTGTCATAAGGATATAATTTGATAATAAAGATACTCATAGTGCATAGAACAATTAAGAAATTATTTTCAGCACTCACAGTTCTAATGGCAGACCAAAGGTTTATGCTCCAAGAAGGGTGATGACGTGTAAATGAAGTGACACAAGCAAATGTAACAGCAGTTTAGTACAATATTTTGACAAATGCCCCTTCACTTACATCATCAAGAGTAAATCCACCTAATTTACATATTTTTTTTCCCCCACAGTATTCAGCTCTTTACTGAACTTTTTAGGTCAGCTCATATAGCAGCACTGAGAGCAACACACTGCCTGCAATGCTCTTCCATGTTGCTCAGAGTCATGGAGAAACCAAAGAATAAAAAAAGTAAAAATATTTAAAAGATTTGTCTATGCTGTCTTACCTACTAATCACTGTCACCCATGAACCACTCAGACCACTGCTCCTGAGAGCAGTGATCAAGTATTGATAAAAAGATGTCAACAGAATGCAGTGTCACCACTCTCTTACCTTGCAATGAACATGCAACAGTATGAAGTACGCTAACAAAATGAGATCATTCAGTAAGGCAATTATTAGCCATCCTAATGTAGCAATTTCCCTGTGATGTAATAGGTACAGCACAGTTAAGTAGTTTTGTCCTACTGAAATAATCTTTACTGATTGAATTCATTTTCAATATTATATCTGATTGAGGAAAAGGTCATTGTTTCTTTTGCTGATAATTCCCCACCATGGCAAGAAGAGAGAAGATGAAAGGTTTCCTTAAATCCTTCCTAATTTGCATTATAAATATGACTTCTGTGAGGAAAGAAGAATTCTGAGGTGAAAAATAAACAGAAATGAGAGACCTCACACCCAAGGTATCTCTCCCCCATTTGCTTACAGCGTGTTCAGCAAATAGCACTGGTACTTCTAAATTAACACAAAGGATGGTGCAGGAAACCAATCACATCAGTTCTGACTGAGAACAAGTGAGGTGTAAAGAAGATAAGGTCTCCAAGTTATCTCTCCTTTTGCTGCAATTGCTTCTAAGTGGATGTGCAAGAATACAGCATGGCACCATGGAAGGAATTGACTGGTTTGCAATATTGGTTTGAGCCTTTGATATGGTCATGGATTTCTCTGTTAATTTTTGTGTCATAGTTCCAGCTGAGACTCCTTGAGAGAATCATCCATATTTAGCTGTTGTTGAACCAACCGCTGCTTCCAACCTTAACCAGCCAAATCTGGGCAGAATATGGTTTCTCTTTCCCTGTACTTTCAGAGAAGAATCAGTACTTCAGGCTCTGTTGTGAAACTCCTTTGCTCTGCACCTTTTACTCAGCATAACAGATCCAACCAAAGCACGTAATCCCTCCACACATTTGACTGTTACCTCTTCTGTTGGGGCTGTTTTCATCAGCAGTAAATGAAGTCCCTCATCTATGCCTAGCACTGGTGAAATTGCTTGACCTTCTAGAAACATACACACTTTGAAAACCTTTTCACAGATCTTTCATCTTTATCTTGTACAAGGACTGACTATTTTTCAAATTGTTTGCAAGCTGCTGGGCATAAAAAGCCTTTCATGATTACCATCTCTTCCTATTTTACTTGGTGTGAGGGTGCTAAAAATGTGAGCATCAATGATGTCTTCTACCAGAAAATACAAACTTTAAACTGCCCAAAGTGTTACACCTAATAGGTTTCTTATAATCATGAAGACAGATGGAATGGCATATCTGAACACAAACATAACAAATTTAGGACTATATACATCTGCAGAATTAATGGTTCAGGATATTTTTTTGGCAGTCAAAGTGATCTAGAAAATTATCAGAATTAAAATTGGCAATTTATTTTTCCAGAATAAAGGCAGGTTCAACAGGTGACTCAGGAAATCTTAGGTGACAAAGTCAGTAATTTTTAATAGGTAAGAGAATAGAAGCTAAAATACAAACTGTACTTTAGCGTTTTGTTTTCACTTTTGAGGTTTAAATTTCAGGATGGTTGGGTGAGAGAGAAAGAGAGAACAGCTCAGGGCACCCTTCTTTATTGTAAAGCTTGATAAAACTCATGAGAAATCACAGTAGATTTTCTCTGATTAAAAAAGGCAAAGGTAAAATGGCTGTTGTCAAAACCTTGACTATGTTGCTTGCTCTTCCCCAGTAAGGCTCATTTGATTGCAACTTGACTCATCAGATGTTGTTTTAACACCTCTTGAGATGCACAAAGTTGATGTCTATGCTTCCCTGAAGACAAGAACATATTTTTCAAGGCTCTAGACTGCCAGCCACGCTGCAGTGAAACATATGCTGTCCTGTTACTTCAGATAATAAATGGCTTCTCTTTCATTCAGTGATTCAGCCACAGAAACAAATTATTTTGTCTCCTGAGACTTTTGAAATGAGTGAGGTCTCTGCAAACAGGCATCAACTGCATTGTGTTTACTGGGTAATATACTTCTAACACAGGGCTAGGTTATTCCAACTAAGCTGTGGTAATTCAGCTGGCTTTTGTAAGCAGCAGCTGAGGTAATCAGTTGTGACTCCACTATTCCCAACAGCAACCCTTATGGAAAGTCTATAAATATTGCATACCCACCATTACATGTGATGGACAAATATTGACAATATACTGTATTCTGAAATGCTCAGTAAGTAACCTCATTCCCATGAGAGAGCCCCATTTACATAGAGTTTTTTAGATTGAGTAACATATCTAAGATTACAAAGACATCTGGTGACATTCCTTTTAGAAATCTGGAGTACTGACATCAGTCACCAGCTCAACCCCATGTGGCACTACTACTCCTTGTACTGTCGTTCCCTTGGCAGGGAGAGCATTTCATCTGAATTATGGGTTCTTCACATAGAACTAGTCTCACAGCAACCACCATCTCACTCACTGTATTTGGAAACCACCCATCACCACAGTGCACTCAATCCCCTCATCCAGATCATTAATATCTTTATCAATGATCTGGATGAGGGGACCATAGAATCATAGAATACCAGGTTGGAAGGGACCTCAAGAATCATCTGGTCCAACCATTCTCAGCAAGAGTGCACTTTCAGTAAGTTCACAGATGACACCAAGTTAGGCAGGAGTGTTTGTCTGCTGGAGGGCAGGAAGCCTCTGGAGAGGGATCTGGACAGGCTGGATCACTGGGATGAGGTTCAACAAGGTGAAAGTGCCAGGTCCTGCCCTTGTGACCCTCACATGGGGGATTTGTCTCCCTGGCACTTAGGGACATGGTCTAGTGGTGGCATTGGCAGTGTTAGGCTTACGGTTGGACTTGATAATCTTGAAGGGTTTTTTCAATATAAATTACTCTGTGATTTTATGGTATTCCTGTGTGAAGTGGGGATTCATACCCTGAAGCTTTAGAAAGGGAAGAAGTGAGTTTACAAAGAGATTTGGACAAAATAATGCCAGTACATTTCTTTGTCCAAAGGAAAGAAATACCACATTATGAAAGCAGAGCACCAGTTTGAGGTGATTCTTGACCAAAATTCCATCTGATATACAATTTTGTATCTGATGTACAACTCTCTCAGCTTCCAGTGCTGCAGCCACTACCAGTGCCAGTGCAAGGCTGCCCAGCAATACAGGCTGAGCTTAATGCTGCTGCTGCTGCTCCTGGGGTGAGGGTGCCAGGAAAAGCCCCCTCCAGGCCGATCCACAGCTGGAAGGGCGGGAGAAGAAAAAGAGGAGTGGAATAGAAATAAGCTGGAAAGGAAAGCTGGAGGGAGAGACACTATTGAAACACATTTTTGGAGCTTTCACACAAGCAAAGTGGGGAGAGACATGCCATTTCTAGCAGTCCACTGCTCCCATAAACTAACTGCAGCCACAAGGAATAAAAGAAAACCAGGTCACAGTGATGTCAGACCTCCCCAGGTTATTATTGCCATTCTTTCTATCTGGAAAATCAATACTCAAAACACATGAAAGGCCAGATTGCAGCACTGTACACTGCTAAACAACAGCCCTACATGAAAGGTCATCAAGCTGGGGTACCTCTGATTACCACATAATATACTACAACAGAGCTGGGCAAGCTTAAATTGGAGGTTTCCTCCTGGTTTTTATGGTTCCTTAAGAAATGAAAATAAGCTGGAAACTCAAACCCTTCAGGGGAAAAGTATAATAGCATCTTACTGTGCAACCATCAACATACATTTAACTGAATTAAAAAGTAAACTGAAAATTTGTTGTTCATCCTCATTCTTCATTTTTCGAAAATGGTTACAGCCTTGAGAATAGACCTTCTGTGGAGATTTCTGGTAAAGGCCACAATAGATGTCACTGCCAGTTTACAAACACAGTGTTCTTTGGGGATAATTTTGTTAGCTGAAGGTTCTGAACTGATCTGCAGAGAAGGCAGAAAGGGGGACTTTAGCATTCTCCCACTGCATCACTTGCTGATTTTAAATAAACTTACTTTCTACCATGAACATTTAGAGATTTAGCCTTTCTCTGTTTTTTTCGGATGATATTTAGCTTACATTTCTGAACATGGCTTATATGCCATGGGAGGAGACAGAGTAGTGTTAAGGAACAGCAAAATGTCCAACCTCAGTCGCTGACAAGCTGCAGTAGTTTCTTCAGTCAAAGAGAGCAGACAAGAGAGGGCAAAAAATCACCACAAACAACCCCCAGTGTGCTATCAAAATATTCAAAAGAGATAAATAACTGACAATTACCTAAATGATGGACCACTGAACACAAGAAAACAGAAAAACACAGCACTGTTACCTGTAGACTGCGAGCATGAGCCTAATGAATTTGCCTCTTAATATCTTAGTTTAAAAAAAAAAGGGGGGGAAGAAGATAATCCCCTTACTAACAAATCAAAGAATTTGAGAAATATGTAAGTAGAGCAGAATACCTTACAACTTTGAGGAAAACTCACAGTTATAAATATTGTGTAAGTCAAAAATTTACGAGCTATCAGAGTAAAAAATGTATAAGATTCTGGCACTTTACAGGCTATTAAAATGTCAGGGCACTTTCAGAAAAAATAAATTTTGGTCCAAAAACGCTGAAGTGGCAAATGCAATGTTTTCAATGTGCACTTTAATTTTGGCAAGTTTCTGAGGCCAAATACTAATTTTAATTAGGAGTATTTATTATTTTTATAAACAAACCTTGACATACTTTTAAAATGCTACATTTACAAGGATCACAGTTTAAGCAAAATATTTCACTTAATCTCACTGGATTTCCTTATCTTGGCTCCATCAAATCTTTTCCAAACTTTTTATTTTTATTTTTTCAGAATTTTTCAGAGTATTGATAAAAATTTCTGATCTTAACACAGCCAGGCTTTATGTGGTAACTGGTTTATAGTAGGTAAGTGTCAATAAAAAGTGAATTCTACGAATTGTGCAGAAACACAGGGCCAACCTTTTCCAACCAAGTACCTAAAATTCAACTCCCATTTTCATTTTTGAGTATAACTTTTTAAAGATGTTGTTCAAATTGCCTCTAACACTTTATAAAAGCTTTAAAACTTTCATTATCTTCACAGATAGGCTTTCTACAAAGTTAAAAAATTTGACTCAGAAGTCACATCTTTAGTCTTAGAAGAGATATTGATGAATATTTTATCAAATTCTGTGTATTAACCTATTTAATCTTACAAAACAACAACACAAAAAGTGTAAAAATCTACTAGGTCTTTGCTTAAACCTAATTATGATCTTACCATTGAAAATATTTCCTAAATTTCAGTCCTTCATTCTGGAACTATTAACCATTCTGGTTTTTTATGTTTTGGGTTTTTTTCCAAAATACACTTTCATATATTTGACTACTGATATTTACGGTATTGACAGACCTTCCACTAGCCCAAACCGGTAATAATGTATTTTATTTAATTAATCTATTATTTTGTTGAGAGGCAAAAGACTACTTTTGTGCTTCAAGCTGAGAGACTGACTTAGATGTGTGGCATATTATTAAATTTCTCTAGTTTCTTTCCCATGCAAGTAATTTATATCTTTCTGTTTCCACATCTGTAAAAGGGAAATCTTATAACCTCCCCAGAATTCCCAAAGCTATTAACAGGAGACACCAAATCATCTACATGCATATAAAATTTTGAGATCTTATGGTAGAGTACAACTCAAAGTGGTTTTAATACACCAACAATATTGGAATGGAACATTAGTACCTCCTGAACAGCATTTTAGTCCAGAAAGGACAGTTTTATAGACTTTGTCATCTTAAGTCAAGTGAAAAGTTACAGTTGGACCTTGCAATAATGTACATCATGTGAGAGTTTCTGAAGAGCCTTTGGGCTTTGCAATCCCAAGGCCCAGCAGAAACCCTGTATCCCTGAGCTCTCCAGAGCAAATATGTAAAAAATAGAGGCCCAGATCTGTTGCTCCTGCGCTGCAGCACCTTGAAGAGAAAAGAAGCATTTCTGAAATCTTCAGTTCCAGCAGGTAAGAGAATTGTCTTTGCTGGAGCCCACAGAAAGAACCAAGTGTGAGATACTATTATTCTCATGGACAGACTGGAACTTTTAGCCAAACTCCACTAGTTTATGCCTGCTTGCACTGCATCCCAAACAAACTGTAAAAGCACTTACATAAAGTGATGCAATGTGTAAAAAAATTAGTTCCTAGGTATGGCTGAATGAAACAAACAGGACATATATTAGGACTAAAAAACTACTCCAGTGCATTTAATATCCTTAATTGACATGAGAAGTTTGCTTATTCCCATGGATCCCAGGCTGATTCCTGTAGTCATAGTTACACTGAATGCACAGCTTTTCATCCAACTAGCAGTTGTTCAGTTTTGGCACCAAGTTTTAGAAGATAAACACTCCACAATCCCTCAGTGCTACCTGACACACTTCCATCGCCAGACCTTTCCACCAGACCTCCTTGCACAGACTTAGTGTCTTCTAGAAAAGAATGAGAGCATTTGAAAGTCAAGTCTGAAAGTCATTTCAATGGCCAGACTGCTAATATTCTTTAGAGGACTGAGAATAAGTTTGTAAATCTGTAAATTGTAGACCCAGCAACTGCAGCAAAAAATAATCCTGTTCTGCTCAGGACAAGTAGCTTATTCTCCTTATTTAAGTGAGAATATAAGTACTACCATCATATTCAAATTATTACCTATGTACTGAACCAGCCACGACTGATAAATGCTAAACAATCTTGAAAAACATATGAACACATTTATAACAGTTATTTTCAGCATGCTGCAAATCTTAAAATGCTGTTCAGCACTGCAGAGATGTGATAGAAAAAATACCTTATAAAGGTGCATTCCTTTTGAAATGGGTTCATAAAAACACTTAGCACTTCTTTAGGGATCATAGGTATGTAGGATCATATGCAGACCAGTATTGTCATCTTAAGTTTCTAAACTAGGAAACTAAACCAGACTAATTCTGCACCTTTTGCAAAACCTTACCTTGTAAGGCAGGCTGTCAAATCATGTCTTGTCACAGTGTTTTTGCACAAGGCAAATGATATTACAAGGTGTGAGGCAATAGGAAGCCAGGCTTCAGGGAGGCTCAGGATTGTGCAAGGTCATGGAAACTCAAGTCAGGTCTCCTGGCTAACAGCTCCCCGATTGATTCATCCTACCACCGCTGCTGAAGAGATTCATTTTATGAATGTGTTAGAGATGTGTCAGCAGATTTATTATTATCCCAAGAATATTGTGATTTTTTTAATAGTTACATAGACAATAGCTACATTCTCCTAAATAATATTTTACTTCAGTAATTATAATGAAATAAAAAGCTTTAATTTCGTCAAGAATCTACTTGTGAGGTATAGGAAGAAGTAATGCTCAGAAATGGAAGGAAGAGAGTGTTGAAAAGAAATTAGGAGATGAAAGGACAGAAAGGGGTGACGAAAGGTTGCAAAAAATCATGAAAAAAGGTTAAGAAGAGAAATAGTAGTTAGGCACAATCCAAAACAAGCTGGCATAAGATCCCTTCTCAAAACCAAACCAACAATATTAGGGAGAGTCCACCATTCCATTGATAGCAATCTTCTGCCATGAAGGGACGACACTAACCTAGTGCATTCCTTCCACAGATGGAAAAAGTCTGTCTCTAGAACAAGCCCCAAAGAGGCCAGCACCAAGTGGCTTCAGAGGTGACTTAGTTGAATGTAAGTGATTCCAGTTTCCAGGAGGAAAAATCTTTCTCTGACTGACAGAAACACATACTGTGTTAAAAAAAAATAAAATAAAAACATCCTGTTTTATCTTTTCATGGATTTTTGCTGA
This sequence comes from Chiroxiphia lanceolata, assembly GCF_009829145.1. Lineage (NCBI taxonomy): Eukaryota > Metazoa > Chordata > Aves > Passeriformes > Pipridae > Chiroxiphia > Chiroxiphia lanceolata. The sequence goes on from NC_045640.1 coordinate 12,179,087, forward strand.
CTGTGTTGAAATATATGGGTGCAAGCTGCATTAGAAGGGTATGATTAAAATATATTTGCCACACACGTCCTGGTTTTCCAGTAGAAGTTTGCCACTGCTGCAGGGGACCTTGGCTACTGAGAATCAGGGCTCATTTCAGAATTAGAAACAGGTAAGCAAAGTTACATTCATCCCTTCTAATAAATGCCACAAAGAGAGTGAAATAAACAAAATCAATGGAATACTTAACTTCCACATTAGTCTAGAAGTCCTGTATAAATGCTTGTGCCACAACAGCCAGATTGCAGCAGTTGACTGGTTTAAGCACCAGTTTTACTCCTGGCAGGGCAGGGGGACAGCAGCCCCGGGGATCCTCAGGGGAGCGAGCATGCTGCCAGTCCTGCAAAATGGCCATGGCAACAATTTAAACCCTGCTCATTTCCACTGTGATTCCATGCCAGCTCTGGGGAAAAAAATCGTGCTGCATCGCTGCTGCTGAGAGAGCCAGAGGAGGTTGTGTGGTCAGCACAAGCGAAGGGAAGTCGAACTGCTACAGTGAAGAGAAGCAGCATTTGACACATCAGTAGACTGGAAAATGCCAGCATAGCATGAAGCATGGAAGCTGTGACTCATGCTGCCATTCTATCACTGGGGAAATTGAGAAGGAAACACTCAGGTCTCCAGGAGATGCAGAAGATCCATCAGCAAGCATGATGAACATGTTTCAAACATACTACGCCATTATTTTTGGGCTTTCTGGGAATATGACTACTGTATATTGTCCTTGCAGACCTCCTGAATGGTATTACTGATCTTTCTTCAAATACTGTTTAGGAGTTTTCACATAACTCAGTCTAACCACAGGAACAACTAACCAGTAGGTCCATGTTAAGGAGGTTAAGATGAAAGAGTTCCCAATTTCCTCCCTTCTGCAACGTGGAACCTTGATAGAGCCTCTAGGCATGTTGTGATGTTCAGTAGATAATTAGACAAAAGAAATCTCAACACACAGGATAATTGCAATTGATATGAATAGTCTAAATTAATCACAGAAAACCCTTATTTTGCATATGCCAGTTTAGCAGAAACCTGACTCTATTCTATAGACTTACCTGTACCCATTTCATCCAAGCATACTGGGCAACCAATTAATACTTATTGAGTACCATAAGATGCTTGTTATTAATCCTTTACCACTTCCTCTTTACAACGAGCTTTTCTCTCTTTTCTCCTCTTACCTTTTGCAAAGATTCAGCTTCAGTAATGCAATCACATCTTCCTTTCTGGTTTTATGTGCAACAGAATTCTCGCAGATTCAGTAACTTTCTATTCATTCTTCACATGGACATCTTCTCATTTGGACACTATTCCATATATTAGGATTTGCCTCTTTCTTATATTTAATTCTGCAAGTTCCATATTGCATCAGATCTTCCAGGATAATATTATCATGAGAATGTATAGCCTTAAAAAAAAGGTGTGCATGACCCTCAAAAATATTGATTAGAAGGCTGTTGTAGCTCTTGCAAGGACACAAGAAATTCTCTGCCATGCTGGAGAAAAGCCTTGTTCGGGTCTTGCTGAGGTCTGGAGACCTACCACAGACAATTCTGGTTGATTAGTTGAGTTTGGTTTTTCCCTTAGTTGATATCTTAAGCAGAGAAGGATTTCAGAAGTACTTGCAGGTCAATGAGCACATGGACAGGCTATACAAGGGAAACACACACCTTACCTCATGTCCTGCGCAGCAAATCCACACACGCCCCCATTTTCTCTGGCATATGACTCAGATTTAAAATTGAGCATAAGAATTAAAATTTTTAAAAAATGAGCTTTGAAATGACAGCCTGGACTAAATTTTCAAAATTACCCTTATTTTCAGACATAGTAAATCAAAATCCCAGAGCTTGAAACCCTTCTGGTGTATAACATTGTGCCATTCCCACTTACGATTTCTCTGACCAGTCAGTTCCTCAGCAGCACACTGAGGGTAGCTTCAGACATGCTTTCTGCTGTGTGCTCTTGATTGACTAGTCCTATTTCTCCAAGCAATGATCCCTGCTCATCGTAATAGGAAATAAAACCTTGCTGAAAATACGATGCTTGGATTCCTTCTCTTCCCAGAATTACTGGGAGGGAAATGGATGTCTCTCAAGTGCAGAATCATATGCACAATGGTCTCTTAACACTTGCTCAGAGGTCTTTTCCATTTTCACATAAATCTTTTTTATGTTGTACTCCCACCAACTAGTCATTTTATTTTTGGCTTCACTACAGTAAACTTAATTTAACATTATGGCTTTTAGGTAGTTGTTGGTCTGCTTTTATGACTAATGAGTTTTAGACAGGAAATTCATAAAAACAGAACAAAAACATCCATAATAAGCATGCAGCAAAGACAGGTCTATTTTTCCTTAGAATAACTGTATGCCTGAGCACAAAAGAATGTGAAAGTTGCACACTAGGCTACAAAATCACCATGGAAGGCCAATCTCAAAAACTTTAATTGAGATCTCCCAGCGTCAAATGAATGATAGGATAGAATAAAAACACAGAATGTCTGTTCAAGTGTGCAGCCGTTTAGCCCACACCCCCTCTACCTTGATGAGCAATTATCCTACATACTGTGGGAAACCCACACACTTCTTGTGGCAGTCACTTGTCCTGTTAGTCAGGTTTGTTGGCTTGGCGTTTTTTTGTGGGATGTTTTCTTTCTCTTTTTAAATGAATTGCAGCTTTTAACCACAGTGTACTTCAGGTGCTGGACTACAGAATATTTCTAGGTTCAAAAAGAGAAGAACTGACACAAAAAGTTTTAGAGGCAGCTTCAGACTGCATGGTTCAATATTCTAGCAGACATCATGCAAGAAAGTATTCAAAGACAAACATGTATCTGATCAATGAAAGCTGGGAATTCCTTTCTAGCTCTGCACATACAAGAACAGGATGGAGAAACGCTTAGAAAGTGTTTTCAACATTTTCATGGAAACCAAACCAAACCTTTCTCTGTCACACTATGTAGAAAAATGCATTTATAGTCTACTGGTTAAGAGAGAGGGTATACTCAAATAAAATAGTAACACTGCTACTAGCTTTGACTTATTGGAAGGGTTACATGGAGTTACAATATGAAAATTACATAGGAGTTACACATTTTTTATGCAGCTCCATTTACATGCAAAGTGTGAAAAAGCCCTGGTCTCTCAACTGTAGCATAAATCAGTCCGACTGGAAAGCTGTGGCTCCTAGCCATTTATCCAGTAAATAGCTCAAATACTTCTCTAACAGCCAGATTCCTAGTGATTGTTCCATTTATGTTTTAATTTTCAACTGTTCCACTCTCTGTTTCTCAAAGCTTTACCCTACTTTTTTCACGTATACATACTCACACCCCATCAAACAGCATCCATCAAATCCTCCTCCTGCATGTCATGGTTCTGGTGGTGCTGGATGAATCTCTGCTGGGGACAGTGACTCCAGTTAACAGCTCAGTGAAAGCTCTGACTGTTTCAACCTACTGAGTTCCACTTGCATTTCTAGCAAGCTTCCTGGTTGTCAACTAGGCAATTGCTCATCACCTGTGTGTGAATAAAATCTGGTATTTCTTCCCAAGACTGCCTCCCACAGCAATCTACCTACTAGCAAAGTATGGGTGGGTGAAAAAAGAAATTGATTCCTGGGCATACTTCTGGTAGTATTTGGAAATTCTGAAGGCAAACTGAACAGGCCTGTACAGAATTCTCAAGCAAAATGATGCAGTCAGATCACATCAGTGCTCTGGTGGTGCATCACGAGAATAAAACTGAATGGTGACACTGCTTATAAGGAAAGAAGGCATCATGGTAGAGAACACAACACACAGACTCATATTCTGTAATTTCACAGGGAAACCTTCCTGAAATAACTACTCACCTTCTTGAAAGGAATATTCCTTAGTTCACTTCAATAAAAGTGTAAGATAATTCTGCTCTCTATTCTGGCAGATGTTCTGGAATGGTCTCTAAGGAAACTGATACTTGAGTATTCTTTACAAGTAAATGTAGTCATACTGCATTTTGACAACTTCTACTACCAGTTGTTCTGCTCTAAAAGACAAATGTCAAAATGATGTAGGACTGCATTTACCTGTAAGTGCTTACAAACATTGCTCAAGCCAGTTGCATCTTGGGAAATGCTTTTATAGCTGTGGCAAATACGCTTTTGTGATGTGTAATTCATACTATTTTAAATTATCAGGTGTTAAAATACTGTATAAGATAGCCTATATCCTTAATACTATCTCAAGTGCTCTGCATTGTTTGTCAAACACCTAAGCACGTTTGTCATCTTGCCTTTTAGTTTGGAAAAACATGCAGCCATTGGTTATTGTGACAGCTTGGAAATGTAAGTGTTCAACCCATTTAACTAATAAGTTGGTGTAAGCAAAATCAACATTTATTTTCTCTTAATATAAAAAGCCTGAATATAAACTGCTCAGCTGCCTATTTTCCAAAGGCATATAAAAGGAAGAATGGATGCACCAGTTGCAGCAGCAGGAATTAAAACTAAAATATGCACTGAATGTGGGGAAAAAAATCAGTATGCTCATTCAACTCCTCCTCAGCACCATTATATAAACAGAATTAAGGCAAATATGTAATTTCTACATCCAACAGCATATATGCCCTAAAAAATTGTTAAATATTTTGTTGATACTTTAGTGAAACTGAGTTCTGCTAACTTTTTTTTTTTTTGTAGAAAGAATTTACTTTGTTCATCTAACTCCAGATTGACACCCCAGAAACCATAATCTCATACTCCACAAACCATGTGCATTACTTCCAAATCACCATTATAATATTGTTTTGGAAAACAGAGAATACAAATTATTTCCCCCACATGGTACATTATGGGATTCCTGCACCATTCTATGCTACTGGCATATAGTAATTACTGAAAAGGAGATAATTGCATAAAATGTGTTGTCTAAAGTGCAGGAACATCCCTTATCACTGCACAGCACTTCAAGGCTTGCACAGGGTAAGACTATTTTACTTCACAGATCAATGAAAAAGTGCTTCAAAAGGAGAAGCCAGCATCACAGAAGAACTCACCTTCATTACTCTATGATTTTCCAAAACTGTATCAGAATAAGTTTCATTGTCTTTAGTTGCAGGTTTACATTACACTAAAACCAGAGAGAATGCAAAGCATATATTAATGCATACTTAGGAATTGTGAACTCCTAATTACAGTGTTACCTTGCCTATTACTCCGTTGTTTCATAGCATTTAGGGGGATTCTACATGGTCATTTGCAGGTAGGTGAAAATGTTTTCTACTTGTGCAGCTGACTGACTGCAATTCAGCTCTGAATCACAAATAATACAGCCACAGTTCACAAGTCCATCCCATGATTTCACCAGAAAGGCCCATTCAGAGCAATACACAAAGCCCTCTAAAGCTCTATCCCCAGAGATTTGTCATCATTTCTTGTCAAAACTGGGGTTTATAGCTTGAGTCCTGTGGTAACAACAGCAGCAACACAATTTCTTCATCAGAGTTCTGCTGCTTTCAGCCAGAAAAAGGTACAGACTGAAGGAATTTACCTTAACTGTCAAAAGATTGTGTAGCCATGACCTTGATACAACTCCTTCCTGATTCTTCATTTAGACCTATGAACAGTACTCATCACAACTTTTTCACAGAACGGTAAGAGGGAATGTGCCACTTTTTGCATGGATTTAGTGGGTTTTATAAATTATTTCCATACTTCCTCCAGCTACTTCACAGTCCTCACCATTCCTGTATTTTATCTTATAATTTTGGGGTTTTTTCTTTTCATACAATCCCTTTTCCATGCAGCACTATGCGAAAAGGATGCTGCTGTACTTTTCACATCTGCTCATGTACTTCTTCAACAGCATTATAACTCTGCTGAATTTCAATTTCCCAAAGAATGGGGTAGGGAAGATAAGGAGTATCAACTTTTTTTCTTTGCAAGACATCTTAAGAAAAAGCAAAGTAGGGTAATTCATAGGGACTGAAAATTTACAGCACATGTTCACTTTTGCTTCACAAAGCCCACTTCTAAGTCCATTGCTCTGTACAGCATAACTGCACCTCACAGGGTGAGTGACATCTTGGTCACTCCAGGAGTTGGTATACCAGCAGATGTGAACCGAAGAAATAATGTCAACCCAAGAACTAGACTGGAGTCTTCTAGCAGATATTGAATTTAATTGCACTCCAAAGCAAACGAACAAAAATTGTCCCATCTTATGCTGGTTTGGCAAGGATGGAGTTAATCTCCTCACTGGCAAGTGCTCCAGCCACACCACCCAAGTCAAAGAACGCAAAGGTGGGGACTGGGAGAATGAAGAACTTCCCATAGTAGGAGAAGATCAGGTTTGAGACCATCTAAGGAACCTGAAGGTACACGAGTCCATGGGACCTGATGAGATGGATCTGCAGGTCCTGAGGGAACTGACACATGAAGTGAGCAAGTGGCAGTGTGGTACTTAGTTGCCATGACCCATCTCTTGTATATCTTTGTAAGAAGCCACAGTTAGACTCTGTTTAGACACAAAATAGTTACAAAGGCAGGAACTTCACAAGAAAATTCAACCTTATTCTCATAAGTACAAAGAGCTATGATTTTAACAGTATGAACTGCCTGGAGGCACCTGCATTTCTCCTTTCATTTAGAGGAGGAGAGCTTGACCAGATATCTATATTGCACAGAGCTAAAATCAGGTGGGGTTAATGCTGTGATGACATTGAGGTGGAAATAATGAGCATTAAACGGGTAAAATCAGTTCTTCCACAGATGAGGACTACAATGGGTAAATGGAATGAAAGCATAGAACAATGTTTAATATGCAAAGTATTAAAAAATCCCCATCAATGTCTTATCTTTGCTTTCATGCATATTCCCAGTCCCTAAATGCTAAGTGGAATTACTTGTGCTTTAAATTTAAAGTGCATGCTCAGTTCCAGTATGCACAGTCAGCAATCCAGTGTCTCTTTCGAGCACATTTCAAAAAATGTGAACTGTTAAAGAAAACCCACACCATAATGATCTGAAGGCTGGTAACATCAGGAATGAGTGAAAACCTGAGACTTCTGCATGGCTTAGAAAAGGGATTCAGAACTCTGAATAGTCTATTCCACCCCAACGCAAATGTGTGGAAATGGATGGACAGGGATGTTCTTCCAATATTCTAAATAACTTTGGTGAGGTCAGCTGGTAGTCTTTGTGTCCTAATCAAATCTCTAGTACCTAAAATTTCCCATTACAATTGACAAAGCTCTTACAGCATGACAACTTCCCTCTTACCTTCTCTGTGTGACTGCAACACCTCCAAGACCAGCCTGAAGCTGTTGGCTAAAGCAGTAATTCCAATGTTTTCATCATTTTTGTACCATGTATGCATGAATGTATGTACATTTGCATGTATAAATAGATCTCCCTCTGGTATAATTTACAGGCCTTAAAAACCCTTTCTGCTCTGCTGTTTCTGTTGTTTGTATGTTACTGAACAACATCTTTGTAGAAGGAAATCTCAGAATAAAAATAGCATATCTAATGACTCAAAGGGACTTTCTGTCAGACGGATTTCAATATGATATCAGTTTACTAAGCAGGATTTGTACCTCTTGGAACTTCAACTTGTGAGATTGAGTAGAATATAGATTTTTCTAAGATAGCGATAGCACAAGTTTTATTGTAAACACTGCTGTTCAAAACTTTCAGGTTTGAAATTTAGCAATGATCTTACTGCTGTTTATTTTGTCAGACAACTGGCACCATCACAGTGTCACTGACCCTCTGTTCTTGGGCAGGCTTTGATATTGTAGCTAGTTAAGCTGGTAAAAATCCTCCACAGGGCTGCTCTTATCAAGCTCATCCTTTTAGTCTTTATTCAAGAAACTGAGATGGGTAAAGATTTTGGTTTTATTCTTTTGAACTTGAAACCATCAGTAGATTGTATGTCTAAGATACACAGTCTGAAGAAACTTTGCACTTGGTGGTAGTTCCACTTCAAGAAAAAAAAAAATAAAAAATTCTGGCTTTGCAGCAGATTAAAAATATATTACTGAGCTCAGAGACAGCGTAGTTTGGGCACAAAAACTCCAGTGACAATTTCAAGAGAAATAAAATATGTACTTAATCCTTCAGGCAGTCTCACTGAGTTCTACTGATTTTTGATTAAACAAAACAGACAGACAAACACAACTAACATTGTCCTTCCAACCAGCGGCCTCTGCCTGAAATCAGTGCTCCTGTATTAACCAGAGTTAATGGGCCCTTATCAGGAGAAAATCCTTATTTCATGAAAGACCTACTGTGCTTGTGTTATTCACATTATATTTCACAATTCTTGCTGTTCAAATCATGGGCATTTTGCCAACACAGAAGGGTTGTTATTGTGGGGTTTTTTCTCATAATCACACTTCCTGTTGCTTCTAACATAACATCCATTGTCACTACACTCAATGGGTCAATTTTGCACTCACTTATAAAGTCCACTCAATCTTCCAAGGTTCCACGAAAAGCTGTTTGGTTTGGTAATGGTACAGGAACACTTTTTAAGAAAGAGATTCAAGGAGAGGGGTTTTGTTTTTTTTAATTAAGGTTTTACACAGGATAAACAACATTCTCAATGACAGCCTGCCCAATCCCTATACTTTATATTAAGGGACATGCAATGAAACTCGTGCATAAAGGACGAAGAGGTTGAGTGTTAGTCCCAGAATCTGCTAGGATGTGTGAAAAGTGACAGAATTTCCTTTTTCATTTCCATGGAAAACTCCACAAAAGCTTGATTGCCAGGAGTCCATGCCCTCAAAAGTTTTCGGTGATCATCAAGGCACTTTTTTCTTTCTATATTATTCAGGAAGAATAAATATCCCCCTTCCATATGTCACAAATGCACCTAAGGTGATCTGCAACATTGTGAAAACCACTCCCCTAAATTTTGAAACCTGTAAAACACACTTTACATAGTTGCAGAACCTCACCTGCACTATAAAAAGTCATTTTTTTGCCACATACCTTTTTTTTGTTGGTGGGACAAATGTAGAAATTGTCAATAACAGTGGCAATCCCAGGCTGCAGATTCAACTTTGTGTATAATGTCCCAAAATCTGAAGACCTGAAAGAAATCAAACATCTGTAAGTGCTCTCTTCTAAAGGGTTCAGCATTGAAACTCTGCAAAAAAAGCCCCACTTTGTGGCAGTAACTGTCCACTTTCAATGTTTCTGTGCCATCCTTTTGTTCTTTTCAGGGTGCATTAGCTAAAAGAAACCTGCCATTATTAAGTATATTATTCTAGGTTTGAAAAAAACATGGTTAGTTCTGTCTGTATTTTGCAGTCCTATGCAGTGCTACGGTTTTTTTTTCTGTGCAGTGACAGAAGCCCAAAATGTGCACCTTTCCATCACCACCCACAAGGTGGGAAAAAAGAACTATGAAGAGCACAGGCTCATTGGCAAGAACTAACAGCACCTCCTCAGCTATGCAGAGAAAGAAGAGCTGACTTCAGAGCTTGCTGTTGCGTAAGAGAAGAATTTGGCCTGAGATCTGGAAGACTCACATTGGACTTCTACCAGATAAAGGTACCCATCCACTCCTCCAGCTCTTTTTTAGAGGAGTTTTGAACGAATAAAACCAAAGTCAGTGCTTGGCCATCAGTATGTCACACACACACACACGTATCTATGAGTATTTCAAATGTGAGCACTCTGATGAATTTGTTTCATACTCCTGAAAAATCTGCAGTGAAAAATGGCATCCATGCTACTCATTTGTATTGCCAATGTCAATTATAAAAAGAACAGACAAGTAAAATGTTAGTATAAGACAATGTTGGTGAAATTCAAAGGAAGTCACATTCAAATTTAAATCTCTTTGGATGAAACCTTGCTTGTTCTATTTAGAATTCAATTGTATCATGCAGTCTCTCCATATTTCCAGTTATTCATTTTGCATTTGGAAAGGGACTCAGACACGTGTAAGGCACTTGTCCCTTCTTCACCAAGAAGCGCTCCCTAGGGCAGAGAGTTGGTGTGAGGACTCGCACTCTACACTCCCTTTCTTTTCACTGCAATAACAATCTCCTTCACAAACAGGGCTGAAGGTACCCTGCCCAGTACCTCTGCATATTTCAAACAACTGGGAACATGCAACAGCTCTCACATCTAAGAGAACAAAGAGGAGACCTCTGTCCCTCCCAGTGTGACACTGAGGATTGCCTGTGCACTGATTTCTGCCCTACAGTCCCAGTTCTACCACATTCATTACTCTGAGGTGGGCTCTCCTTGCCCAGGGGAGTCACTGCTGAAGTTTGTGGGAATGTGACTGAATATAAGGAGAGAGAAAAGTGACAAACCAAATCCCTGGCCAAGCGTGTACACCTTGACAGGTAGCCCACTGCCTGAGGTATCCTCCAAGGCACGTGAGGCAGATAAGTCCCCGAGGGGCTGGTGCCTGCAGGAGGCTGCCATGACAGCCCACCTGCGTCCCAGTCCCACCAATGATGTCACCTAAGTTAAAAGGGCACGTTGTACGAAGCCAGAGGTGTTTGCTGTGCTTTCACACATCCAGCTTTCCTCATGATACAAGAACTTTTAGCTGCAGTCATGGAGCAGCTTTCTATGTCTTTGGCATCACTAAGCATAGTGGATGGCAGAGGATGATATGCTGGGATCAGGTCTTAAGGGATATCAAACAAAGAAGGGTTCATGTTTACCTCATTTTTCTTCCTTCTCTAGCAGTCAAAAAACCCAACTGCTCACACACAGAACACACTCACAGCCTAAGCTGAGAATTTAACCATTTTATAGTGATATCTGAACAGATTTGATCTGGTTTCCCCATTCCCCCTTCAATTTTGCTTCACCTGCAGATATACAGCAATGCATTACAGAAGCTAATGGAATCATTACCACTCAGTTTTGACAAATAATTATGTAGAAATCAAATACATACAACTGCAGTGTACTAGGTGCTCAGCACAGAACTAATTAAAATCCTAAGGGGAATAGGATGGACAGCGGTGCTAATTTGCCAGAGGTGTTTGACAGAAAAGAAATTAAAGCAAAGACTAAAATACTGACTTTAGGCAGATGTACTGAAATCATGCAGGCCAAGTATGTATGATGGAAACATAACCTAGTCTATTCTCTTTGAGGAAGGAATATCAGGTCAGTGGTTTGCCCAATAATAACATCCTGAAATAATTCTCTGAACCTTAAAGATGATTCAATTTACTTTGAAGAGGCAGTTCCAGGATTAATACAATGGGACCACTGGAGAGTGACACCGCAGGAGGGATGGTGGCAGCAACTGTATCAAGGTATGAAAAGAATATGGGCAGGAAGCCCAAAGAGAAAAAGCCATTTCCAAGACAAAAAGTTCCAATCTAAAACTTCTGCTTCTAATTCTCATGACTTTTTAAAAGTACTGCAAGAAAAGAATGAGGTTTAAAAAAAAATAAGAGTGCACTAAGGTTACTATGGCATTTTCAAAGGCAGAAAAACTATATAGTCAAAAATCTTTTATTTTCTGCTACAAGTTAGCAACCTCAGGGAGAAGAAAAAAAATCCAGTGCAAACCTGAGACAATAGGTTAACACATCTCCCTAAAAGTACACCAGGCCTAAGCAGGAAGACCCAGATTGGAAGCAGATCTGTGGATCTATGGAGAAATCTACTCAGACTTCTGAACCTTTTTATTATAGGCCAGATTTGTGGTAGTCCAGGAATGTCAGTTACTCTTTGAGACATTTATGAACAAGAGGACATAGTTCAAGGACATCAGTCAAGGGAGGTACTGTGCAAAATAATTGGTTTTCTACATCTGCTATAACACAGAGGAAACAGGTCACCCCAACACTTTTACTTGAGATATAAATTCCAAGTTCCTGTCTCTGCATATATGAAGAACTAACATTTTGTAGTACAAAGCTAGAATAGAGTTCCCTGTAATTGCACTACTGAGCTGCAGATAGGATTGGGGAGGATGAATTCTGGGATCTCAGTGCATACCTATTTCAATATATTACAAAATGTGGTTTGTACCAAATTAAGGAGAGGAGAAGTCCTATGGTTTTCCAGTCATAAAGAGATTTTTTTGTCTGCTAGAAACCAAATTTTTGCTGTGTCAAAGTGTTAAGGAGATGGAAAAAAACCCACATGAGACATCTGTGTTTATCAGTACAAACACATTCTCTTTCCTCCCTAAAAATTCATTAAAAGATATTTCAAATTATAATGGAAAGAGAATACACATGCACCTGATGAGAAGAGGAAAACTTTCTCCTACAGCGGGGTTTATTTGCAGTGGTAGCACAACAGCAAAACTCTATAAACCAGGGCAAGAAGTGTAAAGATTAATTTTGCAAAGATGAGCCTGACCTGCAGTTCTAAGTGACCCAGATGCAGTTAGTTAGAATTTTGACTTTCTGTGAGACACTGCAGGGGATACAGCAAGAGATATATAGGGTGCCCCCTCCTGCTGGGTATCCACCTGTGCACTACAGGCTACAGATCATATGGATGTTTCCTTGTAGAGCAGAACTCAGTGGAGGACTCATAGGAAACACATCTTCCAGTATTCAGGTGATGGGTGACAGAACCATCAGATGGTGGAAGGACATGATTCCTCATGACTGTGCAGACATCACACAACCCAAGCCTGACAGAGCTTGTGGCTGGGTGACAGTTTCTTTGAAAGTATGTACATCTGTTGAAATGTGTCACAGGTTTTTTTTTTCTTTAAGGAAAAATCAATTGCCACTGTAAGAACAGCATGTTCAAATAACAATCCTCAAAATCATACAATGATATTACAGCACAGACATAATTAGGTATTTTTAGCTTGTTTTTATACTGTGAGATCAAAAAATAGGAAAAGGTCCAAGTGGTACAGACATGTATCCTGATGAAATAAAACTCCCAAAGCCCCTAAGCTCTGAGTAAATTTGGGTCTCATCCTTAAAAATGCAACTTTTTTATATTTGAGCTAAAATAAATCTATGCTTTACATAAGTTGGAACTGTATCTAAACACTGGATCTGGACATCTTCCAAAAGAAATATTGAGAAAGAAGAAGAAATTTAACAGATACGAAAAGAGACATGAACCAAATGTTTGCCCGTCTAAACTTCACTATCATACAGTTCTCCACTGCTGACTCACACCTATGATTCAATATTGCTCATTGTTAGTTGTTTTCTCCAGATTATATTTACAAGTAGATATTAATATATAAGAAACATTAAAATTAATATAGTAGGATGTTAATGAAGATTCTTTGAGATGAAAATTTCATTCACAAGTCACATTTCATACTCAAAGAAAACATGAACTGCAAAAAATGCCTTCTCCTTTTTTTTTTTCCTAATGAATTGAAGAGATACACTAGAAAGAGAACTGTTGGAATGCTTAACACACATGTTCATCAAATTTCCTCTACCTTTTCTTATTGAAGATTAACTCAAGTTCCATTCTAGTCAAATGAGCCATACTGTACAAGCCCCATTAGCTTAAAATCCTGGAAGACAACAATGAAGAGATTTCAAATGACTCATGGATTACTTAACTGGTGAAACAAAAAGAAAGTATTTGAAAAAAAAAATCTGCTGGTTTAGATCATTTGTAAGTTATTATAAAAAAAAGATTCATTGAGATGCATGTTACAGAATCAAGGAAGAGTGGATCTGTGCATAAATCTCACTGGACTCCTTCCCACTTAATTTTTTCCAGTCTGTATTGCAAATGTTGTCTTCTCGCCTACCCCTCCTTTCTGTCGACAGAACAGTCCAGGATTTACACCATGAACTTTAAAATGCAGGAGAAATTATTTTAGGTTCTTGCTCTATCACAGACTTATATCTAACAGTAGGATTTACTTTGTGCTCTGGTCCCTCACCTGAAAAATAGAGACAACCTCAAATGCCTGTAAGAAGCACAAGCCCTACGAGGGCTGGCTGAGGGAGCTGGGGTTGTTTAGCCTGGAGAAGAGGTCTCAGGGGAAACCTCATCACTCTCTACAGCTACCTGAAAGGAGCTTGTAGCCAGGTGGGGGTTGGTCTCTTCTCCCAGGCAACCAGCAGTAGGACAAGAGGGCCTTTAGTTGTGCCAGGGGAGGTTTAGGTTGACATTTGGAAGAAATTCTTTACAAAGAGAGTGACCAGACATTGGAATGGGCTGCCCAGGGATTCTCCATCTCTGGAGGTGTTTAAGAAGAGATTGGATGTGGCACTTAGTGCCATGGTCTAGTTGACAAAGTGGTATTGGGTCATAGGTTGGACTTGATCTCAGAGGTCTTTTCCAACCTAGTTGATTCTGTGATTCTGTAGGAAAGCAGGGCAACGAAGAACGGCTGATGGTTGATGGAGTATGTAAAACAGATACATCAGAAGTTCCAACAACAACTGCCAGGACAAACCTACTGAAAGAAAAGTAACCACAGCAATATCATTAAAGAAGTTGAACATTAACGTATCTTTTTCACTTGAACAGCACAGAAGACTTCAAAGGCTCTTACTTGTCCAATGTGGAAATTGCAGAGACTTTGGTTAGCCTCATAAAATCCTTTCAAACAGCAACAAAAAACCTCCAAAACTCCAAAGCCTTTCTTCAGAGTACAAACACATTGTAACATTGGATTCCAATACGTGACTCATATATTGAGGAATTCATGCAGATGAAAGCTTCTTCAAAGGCTGTAGAAGAGTAGGACTCCCAGCAATCCAATTAACACCCAGCAATCCAATTAACAGATTACTCATCAGCTATCAGCTTTACTGGAGTACTTTCTGGAAATACCTCTCTCTACTTTCCAGAAAAGTTCAACCTTTTTTTTCTCTCAAAAACAGAAATATAGAAATGCTTCTTCCTTAATCCACTTTTACGCTAAAGAATCAATGGCGTAGGCAAGAGGTAACAAATAAATAGTTTAGCAACTTCACATTTAGTCAATACAGATTTTACCTTCTTTTCCCAAAAGCACGACAAAGATGAACGTGTCCTGTTTTCATTAACAATCCATTATTGACAACATATATTGATAACATATCTGATAGCATATATCCTTTTAAGAGCTGTGGACAATCATAACAGCCTTTTTTAAGTGTCCGGCTCTGTAATGCTCTGATGTGTACAGGACATGGTACCACTTTGCATTTACACAGCTATAGAGACTCCTTGCAACTTTTACAGTTATTAATGTCCATATATATTTGATTGTAAAATGCTGACCTGAAAAATTCCACATGAAAAAAAGCAAATTAAACCAAAAAACTGCATTTATATTGAGTGAGAACTCTAGGAGGATCATAAACATCATAAGTACTAGAACTAGTCTTTTATTCAATGCATTAAAAATATCCAACTCAACTGCCCACATTGAGAGGGAAAACCAGTCCTCTGTAGCCAATAATAAAAGTAAGGATTACCACACTAGGTGACTTCAGGGAGTCAGATTCTTCCTCAGGAACTATGGTTCCTAATTTCCCAGTGACAAATTAAGGCATGACCTTATTTTGCAATGCACTTAAATCTCACAGTAGACAAATGCTGCATGACACTACACTGGGTTTTGCCCTGACAAATTGACGACGGGGTTCCCTGACACCACATGGTACCCAGCCTGACTGGGCCCCACACTGGCAGGCCAGACTGCAGTTTTCTACCCTGATGTTGAAATTACCTTTGAATAAAGTGTTTTGGTGCCCACATTTTCCAGGAATTATCCTGTCTCAGAGCTGTCTGGACCCAATGCTTCCTAATGTACAGGAACCATTTATGTTTTCTTATGAGAGAACATGGAAGATGATAAACAGAGCTCTTTGTACAGAAGGGGGTGTTACTTGATGCAGATACTTGAATTACATAATATATATTTTAGGTACTATATCATTTTTTCCCTTACTGTATCTTCTCTCATGCATTTATCAGGTACTGTTTTTGGTTAATTACTTACAACACACAGTCTTAAACTCCAACAGTTAGCAGCATTGTGTCTTTAGTATCTACTACATATCTTTCAGTGCTGTATTTAAACATTCCTACTCTGCATAGACTCACTGTACACCATCACAGTTATCTTTTACAGTCCTTCATTTGTCCTTCAATATACCGCAAACATCCTGCTCATTAGCCTATAATCAGTCTGCTTATCAGTTACATTTCCAAGCTCCTCATTACTTTCCTGCAGTTCCAATAATTAGCCTTCATATTCTACAGGCCCACAAAACATCACATTAGCTCCTGTTGGCTGCAGCCATCACTTTTTCTCTCAGAAACTGTTAGTTTAGACTAGACACCTATTCTGAACCTCCTGCCTTGGTGCATTAATTCCACCACCAACACACAGCACTTGCTGACGGTACATCTTGGAAGGCACAGCCTGTAGCCACGCTTGCAGTACACAGATACTTGTGATGAATCCATTCAGCCATGAAACAAGCAGTGTCACAGTGACAAAGCAAAGACACCTCCAGGAAGACAGGGTTATGTCTTACTTTTGCAAAAAGTAAAAGCTTTGGGTTATTTCTTACTTCTTAGTTTTGCAGCCACAGCAGGGCTCAGGCGAGTGGCGGAGCACGGTGCCCTCGAGGGGCATGGGGGCACCTGAAGGTACCTGCGGGCAACTTAAAAATTCCCTACATCATTCTACCCCAGCTGTTTGCTCCTGTTAAAAACGTTGCTGCAGTTATTCACATTCAAATTAATGGTTTTGAAGTCTTGCTTTCAACCTGGATCATTTCACTGATCCTGTTTACAACCCGTTCCCACAAACAGTTGTAGTGACCTACAAGAGGGAGTAGAAAACAAGAATGAAATTGTGGGAAATAGGGAAAGACCCATTTCTTACCACAGTTTCTTCATTGAATTCAACGTATTGCATAACCAACAGTTAGTATGCAAGCATTTATCCCAAGAAACAGTCCCGTGTAGATTTAGTTTCAGCAGCTGCAAGTCCAGCACTGCATTAGTAGGTCTCAACAAGGAATGGAGTCTATCATGGAGCATCTGAGGTGTTTGCTGCTGAAAGACTGCTCTGGTGTATTAGAAACTTAAACAAAATACCAGAACTGATAGCTCAGTGCTGCAAAAATTATTAATATTAATTGGGGGGGGGCGTTTACCATAAAAATGCTAGCTAGATTAGAGTAGGGGAAGAATTTTACCATTACGTATATATTTATATTAATACTTCACTTCCTACATAAGGAAAAGATTGTTTTTGGGTTTGTGTTTTTGGGTTGGTGTTTTTTTGGTTGGTGGGTTGGGTTTTTTTTTATAATTTAGGAAAAAGTAAAAAGAAACAAAAGTCTTTGTTGCTAAAATGCAATTCTCCAAAATTAGTCTTACTAACTATACTGACAAAAGTGGAAACATCCGTCTATCATTTCCAGTAGGATTCCTCTTTTATGAGTGCTGTGAGTGGAAATAAGTAGTTACAAAGGAAAATTTTTCATCTCACATATTTGCGTTCTTTAGGGAAAGGAGATGGCTTAAGAATTTTTTCTTGAGGTTTACAAGGAACATTAAAATGCTAAGCATTTCCCATAGCCCAGGCTTTTTATTTAAACCACTACACACAGCTGAAATATTTCAGAGACTACTTCATTCTTAGTCAGGCAGCTACTTGGAAGGCAAGAAGCATGTTGGGATGTATGAGAGAATTTGGCCTTGCGCTTTCTGACCAGAAAATTTTCTTGTAATCATTGGATAGAACTGGTTGGAATGAGAACATTTACAAAATTAAAAAAGAACTGATAATAATTAATTGTATGTGCTCATTCACATGCAATTATCTGTTTCTCTAGCAATGGGCTCTGCCAGCTATAACAGTCTGCTACTCACTCTTCAGTAAGCAGAACTCTTCTTTGACTCCATTTGTAGAACTTTTTGCTTTTGCTGCTGAAATGCTGACCTCCATTTTATGACTGCTGTGGGGGAGGTGAAAGGGGGAATGAACTATCTGGCCAGGATGTAGCACTTTATAAAAAGGTAAATGAAGTCAATGTTTTGTCAGTAATTTGACTGTGGTATTCTGCACCTGAAGCCAAATGCTTGGCAGAACTAAGGGAGTAACTAGACATTTTATAAAGAATAAAAATCCTAAACAATAAGTAAAATCAGATAAATAGATTCTGGAAGGTATCAAGCCTTATGCTGAGTGTATTAGAGACCCACAGTTTTCTCTTGTAAGTTTTCTGGCATGCTTTTCCACAACTGCAAGTACACATCAGGGATGGAGGCTGAGCAGTGCTCAGAGGCAGCTCAAGTTCATCCAGGATATCAGTTCCTGTGTCCCCCACGTCAAAGGAGTGCTTATTTCAAGTTATTACTATTACATCAGGAACAAAACCTTTACAAGGAATTTTAAAGCATTGTTTTGAATTCCTGTCCTGCAACAGAAGTTCACAGTCCAGTCAAAAACATCATCTGCCTCAACCACGCCCATGAACGAGGTTGACATGATTTATCTGAATCATGAAAACATTCAGATGGTGAAACAAGATCAGGTTTTCCTAACAGCCTCTAAATCACTGTGTGTCTGTGCTGCCTGAGCTGGCAGTGTGAGGAACATAGTGGTAAGCCTGCAGGTAGGGATGGGAGGATGCACACATGAGGGTGCTGCAGCAACCAGGGCCACCGGGGAATTCAGATGCTCACAACCACTTCAACAGGATTTGTTTCTGTTACTTGCTAATGACCCCAGCTGTAATCTTCTAATAGCCTTCTACAGTTGCTGAAGGGGTTTTTTGGGGGGATTTGTTTTGTTTACAGCTTTCAGCAGTCCAATTTCCCTTGCAGTCATTCTCCTGTAACTGCAGTGACACCTGTGGAGGGCTGAGCCCATCAGCTGTAGTTTGGCCTGCTGCTGAACTTGGCAAGCCAGCAGCACATAAAGCCCCAGCAGATGTTTCTGCTTTAATAGCAGCTCTTTCAAACCCTTGGCCAGACATAAATCCAAAATAGATCCAGAAAAGAGACAAACAGTGCCATCATCATGGCTCTTAAAATTAGGAGGCAGAACTAGCCTTTTCTGCAGGACCCTGAGAGGCCATTAGCAGCAGAAGGTGCCGTGAAGTGTTGCCATAAATTATGCTGACAGATTATGAGGGCTAGCCACAGCAAATGCAGTACATTTTGCACTGTGTTGCAGCTTGCTAGGAAACAGAATCCTAAGACAAATACACACATTTACATATGAGTTTCGAAACTGAGAAGATTGTGCTTCATAGCAACAAGTACAGGAAGTAGCCAATTTTGTGGCTGTTAACATCTTCACATGGATCTAGGGTGCTTCCACGCCACATTAATGAACATTCCAAAAATAAAAGATCCTTGGTCAAAGGGATCTTCTGAATACATGCCTTGCTGGATCAGCTTTGTAAAAAGAAAGCTGCACTTAAGAGTGTGTTCACAGCTGCCATTGTGCTTTATAGGAGAGAGGGTTGATATATACCGGGGTGACGTGCTAATACATCCATTCACTTGACGATGACTAACAGAAGATTAACAGAAGATTGGTCCACTATAAATTATTGGCATGTGATTTCAAATGCTTGTGAAAACAACCCCCACAGAATAAGAATAGTTCTCTACATTCGAAATAACTCAAAGCACTCAAGAACATGAAAACTTCAATCATATTCTTGTCTGACACTAAAGGAGACTAGGAAGAGAAAAAAGTGACCCAGTGTCTAAAAAGAAGTTCTTTTTGTAGGAATGAAGGTTATTGCATGTTCTCCTGCTTCTCCTATCATCTACTATTCAAGCTCAGATGGAGCTGCCAGTAGCAGATGCAGCTCTGCAGATCTGGGGCTGCTGGGGTGTCTGGGCTCTCTCACTGAGGCTGGACAGTACAGGATGAACTCCTTTGCAGGAGCCTTGTGGTGGTGGAAGGTCACCAAGTGAAGACCTGCAGATGGAGGTCAACTGACTTCACAGCTTCCAAGACAATGAGAAAGAGATCCATGGGATAACGGCAGCAAGCTTGTAGATGATACAAAACTGTGAGGAGCGGCTGATACATCAGTAATATATCTTGTGGAGACACAGGCAAACAGGAATCTCATGAAACTCAACAAAGGGAGGTGGAAAGTCCTGCACCTGGGAGGAATAACCCTCTGCACCAGTCCATACTGGAGGCCAGCAGGCTGGAAAGCAGCTTGGCAGAAAAGGCCCTGGGGGGTTGTGCTGGGCATCAAGTTGAACCTAAGACAACAAAGTGCCCTTGCAGCAAAGGAAGCCAACAGTCTCTGGGCTGCATCAGGAAGACCACTTCCAGCAGGCCAAGGGAGGTGATCGTCGCCACTCAGCACTGCTGAGACACATCTGCAGTAATGTGGCCCCTTGGTATGAGAGGCACTGACACACTGGGTAACAGCCAGCAAAGAGCCACCAAGATGATTAGAAACTGGAGCATCTATCACCAAGGGCAAGGCTGAGCGAGCTGGGACTGGTCAGCCTGGAGAAGAGAAGACTCAAGGGAAATTTTATGAATGTGCATAAATAACTGATGTGAGAGAGTACGTAGATGGAGCCAGACTCTCCTTGACTCAGAGACAAGAGGCAATGGACACAAACTGAACCGAACTCCATTTGAACATAACAAAAAGCTTTTTTTACCATGAGGGTGGCTGAACAGTTGAACAGTGCTCAGGGAACTTGGGGTATCTCCATCCTTGGAGATACTCAAAAGTCAACTGGACAAGATCTAGACCGCTGTGCTTTGAGCAAGGGGGTTGGATTCAACCATGTCAAAGAGTTCTCTTCCAACCTCAATCCATTTGTGATTCTGCAGTTACCATGATTTATCTTTGTTGAAGACACTGTGTAACAAAACCAATTTTCTTTAGGAAAAAAAAGTCATACAAGGAACTTAGCCACATATTTTCTAGGAAATCCACACCTTCACACAAAGTTCTTGACCATACTAAAACCAAAAGCTTTGTCATTTTGTTTTGTCTTTAAGTTCAGCATAATTGAACTCTGCCTGGAGTGTGCTTGTTCCAAAGAAGTTCCTAACTGGCAGCAGTGTTGTTTAAGCCAACAAAAAAACCCCTTCCCATTTAATGATAAGCAAAGTACTTATGACATAAGGCCTGAACAATCTTTGGATCAAGTCTGAAACTATAGTTGTATCCCAAACTCTACATTTGTGCTCTGAAAAGTGGCATAAAAGCATTTTATCTACATTTCTTTTTTGCAGTCATATAACTAAGTTTTATTCTACTGCCCAAAGCAGTCAAGCTTAAATGTAAAGAAAAAAAAAATGTCCAATGAAAGCTTATTTTTCCCCCCCTTTTCTGCTGTTGTTGATTCCACTAAACCACTACTTTGAGGAATTTAACCTATGAAAGCTCTGGCAAACCTTTTGGTATATGTGGTCAAGCCTCAGGTTCATAAGGAAAGTTCAGCACAACACTACTACTCTACAAATAAATGTACAGATCCTAAATTCTAGCCACCAGTCCCAGCAGGCATATTTTATTAAGTACCTTTTTATACATGACTCAGAAAACAGTTTGATCTTACCCCAACAAACTAAAAATCGACATGCCAGTGTTTGGGAAGAGACAAAGATACACTTGCTGTTCTTACTTCCAAATCATGTCCACTCCAGAGCAGTATTTTTCAAAGAAATCCAAACTCCGGCTATCACTGAAGAAAGCCAGAGTAAGGTGGTCAGGAGGAGTCACTCAATGCAATGCCTACTGCCCCACATTTGTCAGAAAACCCATGGAAAACCAGAGACTGAAATCTGCCCTCCTTCCTCATAAAATCATAGAATCATTTAGGTTAGAAGAGATCTCTAAGATCATCAAATACAACCATTAACCCAGCACTGCCAAATTCACCACATAAGATACATTTATATATAAATAACAGCAAATTCATGTATCTTGTGTGCAGAATGGTTCAGACTTGATCTCCAGGTATGAACAGACTTATTTGCTTTTACTGAGACAAACTCTCATTATCCTCATGAGATAATGACCAAATGAAAAAGCTCCACTATGTATCTAAGGACACATATAATACACTGACAGCTGAACGCATCTGAAGTCCTTTATCATGTAGGCATTTTATATTTTCTCTAATTTTTAATATCCTGTGCTAATAAAAATGAGATATTTGAGTCACAGTTTTGTTGTTCCTATACATTTACTTAGTAGGTAAAGGGAAATCCTTCTTCAGAGCCATCTGTCTAACTTTAGACTGTGTCCCACTATTAAAGTGGGAGACTGGCTGTATTTAACATTACCATTTATTAACCCGTCTGTAACAGCTAACCCTGTAGAACAAATGTCAAAGAAGATTTAATGAAATGAAACACAGTGGCAACACAGGGCAGGCTAAAAAACGCTAAAAACTTTCAGCCTATAGACAGAGAAAAATGACCCAACTTCTGAGAGTGTATTTGCCAAATGCATCATGGGTGAAGCTTGCAGACTGACATAAAAGAGTATTCAATAATTGAAATAAAAAATTCTTTAATGGTTGTAAATTACCATCCTTCAGTTATCAATACTAAAATATGATAATTCTTAAATTAAATTTAACCATCTTGCTTATTTTAGTTACTTTAATATGTATTGTTCAGAACACTTTGGCATAATAGAAGATTTTCTATTTCTAATTTTCAAAAGTTTTAAACTGCAGAAAAGGTTCTCCTACAGGAGACAACCATATTTCCAGGCCATACATAATGGTTCATTATTAACTAGTAGTCCAAGGATACCAAAATGGACATCATGCACATATATTTCCAAGATAATTTTTTGTCATGTTCTGATCTCTTTTCTTTATTAAGAATTTGCTAGTAAAACTGATTGATAGGTAGTCTTATTGTACCAGGAGGACGTGTCATTCAATTCTTTGACCTTGTCTTCACACTAACAGTCAAGTGTCTTTGAAATCTGTTTACTTCAGAATTTACAAGAGCATTAAAGACAGGATGTCAGCACCTCTCAGGTTTGAAAAGATCTAATAATAGTAAATGAGTTTGGACAGTAGGGTCATCTATAATGTACTTTTAGAAAGAGAGACAAATTTCATTCTTCCACCTCATGATTAAAGACAAGTAAAACCATTTTAAAACCATGTTTTATACTTGAACTTTTTTTATTTTTTTTTTAACTGGGGAACATTCTTTATGTTTTGAAGTCAAGACAGACCACATTACATGAGATCAAGAAAAGAACTTTACTGTCAAATAAAGGGCTTGACTAGACAGATGCAAAACACTTTCCAGAAGCAGTTAGAGAACCTAAAAAGTTTACTCTTACTGGGCAAGTTTTAGAAGCAGACTCCATGACTCAAAGCTGGTTTACTCTTTCATCATTATGTACAATGTATTTGTCCCTCTTTTTGTCACCAACATGAAGCCTGCATTCCTGCACTTCAGAGTCACAAAAATGAGACAGCTAGATTTAAGGAGGGAGATGAAGGAAGGAAATATTATGCAGTGGTAATACTTTCTTTTCTTTCTTCCTTAGGATTATTACATCAAAAAATTATATATGGCAATAATTTTCCTTTGTGTTTGCTAAAGACCCTTTGCATTGCTGCACAACTGTCTCAGAAGGAAAAGCGATCTTTTGTTCCAGCTCTTTCCAAAATAATTGCATTTTCCTTATTTACCTGCTCACAAATCTATCTATTCTACATCACGAGATTAGTAAGAATGATACGAAATATGATAATCAGATGACCCATCAAATCCCAGAGAATTTGTCCTCCAGTATCGGTACTGTGTCTCCAGGAACTGACTAATCTAGCATAACAAGGAACAGTCACGTCACATCTATATTTGCATTGGCCACATATGGACTATTCAGCAGCTCTGTGTGGGCAGCATTTTGATTAGCACTTAAAGTTTATAATTATTTTTGTTATAGTTTTTGGATCTGTCTCAGATTTTCCTAACATTTTGCATATTTTACATAGATAAATAGAAGTCTACTCAACACAACTGAGCTTCAGACACTTCAAATTTCCTAAAATATTACAAAAGGTCAGAGAAACTTCTGGGTTTGTTTCAATAAAGCATTAAAATAGAACAAAGTTGATACCTATTGCCTCTAAGACACTGAAGGATGTAAAAATGAAGGATATTACCATATGATCAAAGGAAGCTGTAAATAATTATAAAAAGAAGTAAAATAAGAAGTAGCTTTGAGTCACTTATCCCGTTAACAATGCAAATTATAAGTAAGGGATATTAGCTGATGGATTGATAAGAAATTTCAAGTGATTCCAAATTATTAAGTTATTCACACTGACATTCAAAATGTAATTACTTTCAAACCACATAGCAGAGTTGGATTAATGGAACAAATACAAAATCCATGAGTCCTGCGTACTTATTATGATGAGGTTTTGATCTTTTATCATTTCAGTTCTGTGGCTTTACTAAATAACAACAACAATAATAAGTACCACCACATTCAGACTAACATCTTCACATACATACTGTCAAGTACAAGAGGAAAGAAAATAAGAACATTTATGTTATATTTTAAATGGAATATCTGAAAGAAAAATACAGCTTGGGTTACTTTATGTAGATTTTTCAGGTTTTAGTTTTGTGCTTTGCAGTGGTCTCTTCAAATCTTTAGGTACAAATTTGGGGGTAAAATGCATTCCATTCGTCAGTAAATGTATCAAATAGCACAGAAGAATGTGGGAAGGAATTAGTTCTGTGGTTCCTCAATCTCTTGAGCACCAGATACACAAAAGCAGAGGTATAATAAAACAAGAAGACAGCAGCATCTTCCATATCTTGAAGTTGTAGGGAATAAGCAGTACTGTAAGCCATCCAACACCTAGACATGTATGTGATTTCATCATTCTAAGATCTAAGGTCCTGAGGAGGGAAACACGATCTATTACCCTCTGCTGCCCACCCCATCTCTACTTGTTACTTCCCTCAACTTCCCCACTGCTTTAAAGTCTCTGAGCAGGAAAGAAGAATTTGCCTTTGGAGATGGCTGACCTTTAGTAACTGCATTTCAAATTATTATCATAGCACTAATTACACATACAATCTTTCTTTCATACCTATCTCTTCTTTGCCTTTCCCATCAGAACAGCATTGGTTTTTTCTTCCCATTACATTCTTATCTTTTGGCAGTGATTACACAAGACTCAGTGTGTAGCAGCAGCAAGGGGAGGGAAATGCATTAGTCCTTATTTTGAAAACTGGACATGCTGGGCACAGATTTCATCTAAATTGCAGGTACAGCATGATAACAGTACTAGTAGCAATGTCAGGTATCCCTGGCACACAGTCAAGAAGGACTATTTGCATTTGCTTTGGAATTTTCCTGTTATGTTCTCTTTTAGCATATAAGTGCCTTTGTGTCCCATCTCAGACAAGAGACATCAAATTCCTTAAATATCAGGTAGGCTGTCTGCAGGTAACTGGTTCCAAAAATTTTGGATAAGTGGTCAGAATATTTCAAATATCACTATACTTTACGCTCCCAGAGCTCAGCTGTGAAGCACTGGCCCATGGACTCGCCACCCTTACCACCCGAGTTTCCATTACAGCAGAGAAAAGGTGAAACTCTGAGAACAGTGAGACACATTGAATTTTCTGAAAATGGTAAATATTCTTCAAAGGTGTATACAGGAAAGGAAGCAATGCTAAGAGGCAGAGAACAGTCCATCCTCTAAGACCCCAATAAAAAGGCACCTACCTAAATAAATCACTTGGAATCAAGCTCTGTGCTTTCTATGTATACGAACACTAAATTCATCTCAATACAGCAGTATATCACAGAACATTATATTCCAGACAAATTGCTCTATTATTTGCAAATTATCAACAATAGTTGCCTCAGAATATTTGTGAAGTAATCCTTGACCTATATCTTGTTAGGTATAAAGTAACATGCTTCCTTATGCCCTGTCAGAGCTCAGGTAAGTTTAATTTTGCCTGATCAGCTTGTGACTTGTAGAATCAGACAAGAGTCCTTAGTGTTTGTGATTATAAATTCCAACTGCCATCCCCAAGAATTCTGTAATGCATAGTTAAAATGTATTGATTTGGCAAATCCTGCCATATGCTGAAGTCTATTTGTAGAAAATGAACACAAGACGTGTCTAGACAGGATTGAAATAAATTAATTCTCAAATATGAGCTAATATTCTCAGAAAGCAATATTCTGTTGCTTGACTCAAGCAGAACAAGACATTCAATTATGCATGTGGGTTTTTATGCCCTGTGTCCCAGTATAAGTTTTGGCTCCTCAATCTGTTGCCATGTTCTTCCTGTCGGAAACCAAACTCAGCTGCAACCTCAAATACACTGAAATACAGAGAAGACTTCCAAGGGAAAATTAACAGCCACAACCACTCCTCTGAGTTGCATCCTCACTGATTCCATGATGTACTGTCATCAATTAATCCTCATTTTTGGAGGAACGCTACTATATTGTCCCTCAAATCATACCATCCACAGAACAAAACAATGACAGCTCCTAACCTCAGAACAAAAACCTGCAGACAGATGCAGTACTAGTGCTGGGTCCAGTCTGCTCCTAGAGAACACGTGATTTAGAAAAACAGTGATATGAAACATGGAATTGTGTCTACATGTTATAAAGTACATGGTAACAACTACTAGGCAAGGCTGATTCTGTTTAAATGCCACACTGTGAATCCCAAATACACCTAGGAGCTTGGCAGAACTTGAGAAAACAAGTTGTAATGACAGCAGCCCTTCTCAGTCATGGAAGTTTATCACAGGAGCCAGAGCTCCTGGTCACTTTGTGTTCCAGAGGAAAGCCACTTGCTCATCCAGAGACAAGGAAACATTCCAGCATTATCCTTCCATTTCTCTGCCAGCTACCACTACCCCTGCTGATGCAGAACACTTAACAATTCATTATCTAAAAAGTGCTTCAAAATGTAAAGGTCATTCTCCTATTGTCATCCACTATAGAGAAACATTTATAAATACACTATTTCTTCCTGAAATCTGCTGATCCCAGTGGTTAAGAATCATTTCAATTGAGAACATGTCCCCATCCAAAGCAAAAGCTACTTCCATAATCAAAAATCACTGTTTCTCTTCCCCAGCAACTTGAATCCATCTCAACAGAAGTGTGCAGTGGGAGCAGTTCAAGAGGTTTTTTAGTTCACCTGATGAACCACTTGCAACAGAGTTTTCTACCCTTTAACGAGGTCTCTCAATTAGTCTTTGTGTACTGCACAGGCATTCAATAATGCATACTCTTTTGCCTAAGTACTCCCCAAGCACACTGCTCCTCTCTCTGGAACTAATAGTGACTGAACAGAAGTATAAGAGGTAATTTGACTAAACAGAACTGTAAAACACAAGTGATGTTTGCTGCACTTACCAGAGATGCAGAACTGTCACTGTACCTGTCCCAACAAACCCAATCACAGAACAAGTTCTTCATCAGCAGGCCTGCACTTGTGCCTTTTTGGCAATGTTTTGCCACTTGAAAACACCCCACATTCAACCTTAACCTTGGAATTACTCCATCTAATGTATTTTGGAATACTCCAACTTTCATAAAAATTTGATTTCACTACGGAAAATTACAAATGCCATAAATCAGAACCACAAACATTTCTTAGCTCTTCTTCACATACGTTTGGAGAGTGTTCATGTTTGTCTGAAAATGTTTTAGAGTGGAAATGGCTGTACCACGTAACAGTCATATATGAATCAACCTCTAGCTGAGGTCCTACAGGTACTGCCATGCACAATGCTCACATCCTCCAGTAACTGCTATGGGCCACTGTTAATACTAAAGCCATCGATAGCTTTTCTTTTTTAAAATGGATCCTAAGCTCAACAATGAAGTAATGTGGTTTCAGTGTTCTACCTTTATAAGAGATGACATCCGTGTACAAGATCAAATTCATTTACAACTTGGCCCATGGCAGGGTGATTGGAACTAGATGCTCTTTAAGGTCCCTTTCAGTACAAGCCATTTTATGATTCTGTGAAGTCCGCATGGGGATCCAGGAGAGCTAGTAGAGCTGTTTTCTATATTTGACAGCATAAAACCATGAGGTAATGCTGCAACTCTGAACAAGCAAGCCTGGTAGAAATTGTTCATTCTTCCAGATCTAAAAGATGCAGGGTATCTCAGGTTACAAAGAGAACTGAAAATCCATTAGGGCAGAAACGTGAACATAACACAAAGCACAAAAAAATCTAAATGAACCTTCTTGATTTGAGCATAAATCACAATTAGCAGTAAAGATTCCAATTTCCTGTCACAGTGTCTAAAATATTATTTTTTTTTGTATACAGCTGCTGTAAAAATAACTTTCATCTCAGCAAAAGTGTTTCAGTCCTCAATCTGTCCACTGCTGAACTGTAACTCTAAACAAGTTTCCAGCACACAGGTAATTCACAATGACAGAAGAACCTCACAGGATCAAAAACGTGTTTTCTCTATAAGAAATGAAACATCCTGGGGGCAGGCAGAACAGCTGCCAACTGCTGGGTTACTAGTGAACTGCTCACCTCCAGAGAGGATTCTTTCAGGTGTCCCATCCACCTCAAACACTCCAGGGTGCCCTGCCTGCTCTGCCACACCCATCTCCACCCTGGCAAAGGCAGTTACAGGGATACAACAAAATGAAGCCTTTGCCTCTCTCAAATTCCCATCAGATCTTGCTGTAGGCTATTACTCTCTGTGACAAAAATGTCACACCACTTTTCAGTGTGAGTTTATACTACTTTACACAGGAATATCACACCACAAAGAACAGCATATCTGTAGCAATGAGGCAAATTTTGCTTTATTGTACAAACTGCAAGTGAAGTTAGTAACAAACTCTAGTGCCACGTAGGCCAAAGTGCTGGTGGAGTCTATTAACATTCTCAATGTGCTTTCCAAATTACCACTTTCAGAAGGTCACAATAGTAATCAGAATAAGTCTGACACTTTAAAAAAAGCCAAAATACTAGCAATATATTTTGCTTACCATTAAGGTGTCAGAGTAGATAGAAGTGTTTATTTTAGACATGGTCATAAAAGAACCTTTTCAGAAGGAAGACACAATTTACCATTTACCCAAAAGGATAAGAACACCTTATTTTAACCTATTGCAGATATATTAAATAATTATGAATCAACATACCACTGCTGATTAGCCTAATTTAATAAACTTTCTTATCACTTATACTTCATTTCCATCACTGCCAAGGCAGGTGAATTATACCTCTGTTATCTCTAGCAGATGTTTGTCTATGTATTTATTAACCTCCAGTAATGAAGATTTTATAACTTGCTCAGGCAAATAATCCAAATGGTGTAACACCATAAAGTTTTCCCTAATTTCTAACTTGTGTTTTCTTTGCTGACATGTAAGCCTGCTATTCATCATCTAGCACTAAGCATTTGGAGACTGTATCCTCTTTACTGGTATTTTTTAATATATTTGATGACTGTTAACACATAGTCCATTGACTGCTACTCTCTAAAATAAAACCCCCACATTATTCTGGTCTTTGTCACAGGTCACATGTTAGACACTCCTTCATCCCTGACACTCTTTAGGCTCATTCCTGTCTGATGCCCTACAAAGACCAATTGACCAGAGGAACTTATCTGTATCTTTTGCATGTGAATTCAGATATATGTATATTCCAGTGTGAGGTTTGGCTCTTCTGCATCACAAAGACAAGACCAAAGTTCAGTTTGTGGTTAATTTTAAAACTCAAGTTTTATTTCTGTAAAATTTCCTCTTAATTGGTAGCTGAAGTGCAATAGTTTAGACTTAGACCTCCTAATTTATCTCCTCTGTTTTTCCGATCATTTCCTCAGTTTGCCAAGATCATTCTGAATTCCAGTTTTCTTTTCCAACAATGTTTAGAAACCTTTCAGACTCCAAGACATATATAAATTTAATATATACACTGCCTAGTCCATCAGCCAGATCACTAACAAACTTTGACCTACCCCAAACACACAGTTCTCTAGAGAATCTCACTCATTTCACTTTTCTGTTTTCCCACTGAAGCAGCTCTGACTACGTGAGAAAGTCTTTACACCAGCTCTTCACCTCTTCTGTAGCAGCTTCATTTGATTATCAACCCCTAGATGCTGGTTTGTTTTTCCAGGAAGCTGTCAAAATCTTTGGATAAACATAAAGAACTGGATACTCCAAAATTACTTCATGGAAAAGGACTGACTAAAGCAATAAAATGTACATGCCTTTTACTGAACTCTCATCATGATAATCCCATCATCCTACATGCCAGATTTCCATTGACTTCAGTGCTCAGCATTGGAATATTAACAATTCACATCGTAATTCTGGCATTGTACTTACAAGAGAGATGTGGTATACAGCAGAAAAGGAGATTATTTACTGTAGTCCTTTGCATGCTACCCACATAGAGAAAAATTAAAAACTACACCAACTGCAGAGAAAATATGTTTTCTAGACACTAACTCAAGTAGGCCTCGTGACTAGAACTATTTTTGGTGGAGAAATCTGATAGTGGATTTTAGAGTTGTCACTTGTAACAAGTATAATCCCCTGTAATGCAAACCCAGGAGATTTCAGATTTGGGACTGCAGAGGAATCCAGCTCTATATGCATGAAAGCCTTGTGCCCCTGGCCAAAAGAACTGTATTGTTGGACATTCAGAAGCCAATTTTGAATATGATCAGGACACATTAGAGGATCTATATGTGCTAAACTTCCACTGTTCACGCTCCAAATCCATCACTTTTCTTGTGCTGACTTCAAATTCAAAAGAATTATTCACAATAATTTGTCTATATCAATGCCTGTAGGATGATTAAAAGAAGAAATATCAAGACATTTAGGAAAAAAAATAGAGAGCAGATGTAGCTTATACTAAAACTAAACAGAAAAACCTAGTTTGAAGACAGACCTGAAGAGCAGAATCCATATAGCTTGGAAAACAATGAGTTGCAGAGGATTTTGGCAGAGCAAATATAACAATGCCAGCCAGTATAGCATGCCAACTGTTTAACACAAAAGTAAACAGCCTTCAATATTGACATATTTAGGTTTCATTAAATCCAAAATACCAAAGCTTCTCCATATTTAAAGCAGAGGGTTTTTATTCTGCATTGAAAAGGCATCTTCTCTCACTTTACTGGGAAAGAATTTCCCAGGTTTCCACTGTGCCACCAGCATATGCTCAAACTAGAAAGTTTAATTAATTCTAAATACTACTTCTGTACATCTGGGTGAGGGGTGGGGTATTTATCTCATAACTAAACGAAGGACTTTCTCACATGACATGATGGAAATTTAAAAGTGATTTCTAAGAAGGTACTTCATGATGCAAATTAAGGAAAAGGCAGCATTCTCATTTTTCCTTCCTGTCTAACTCTTTAAGGGAGTGTCTGTGATGATGCAAACCTAAAACATATCTGGACAACACTATTGCATTATACTTGATAATGTTCCACCATACCCAAAAATCCAAACTAACAGAAAGGGAAGCAAATTTAATATGTGCGAGAAGAAAATACTTCTGTAGTGGATCTCATGCTAATCTTCTCATATGACAGAACAATGCACAGGGCAACACTTTTTGGCACACTTTTAAGTTCTTGACCACCCTTGTTAATTTAGCTTCCCCACTACAACTACACACCAGAGGATGCATTCTGCTTGATATATAAAGTGCAAAACAAGTCTTATATCCACATGTTTAATCCGACCCCTAAGAAAACAAGACTTACAATCTTTTTTTTTTTCCCCTTCCAGTTCCTTTCCCCACACAAAATGGCTTTTGGACCCAGATTTCAGAGCAAGAGAGACTTCAAAAATCATGAACCTCTCCAACTTTTACAAATAGCAAGCTGGATAAAGAATACAGACCCAAAGGGCATCTCCGCTGTGAGAAAGGCAAATGGCAGAGGCCACTGGGGGCTCTGGCAGGGAGCTTACCATGAGCCACAACCAGTACTGCCTCTTGTCCCAAGCAGCACATGGAAATGACCTTGGGATACTGCAGGAGTCAAAGAGAAAGGTCAGGGGAATGCAGCAAGGAAGTTCATTATTACAGTACACAGAAGAAAAAACCATAAACAAAGTGTTCTGTGATTCTACTACCAGAGTTACTTCCATATGAATATGGTGTAAATGTCTATACATTGCAGAGGTTTACTGCATTAAAAAGTAGAATGCTTTAAGATAAGGGGAGAAACTTCCATGGACTGTCTGTGCAGTGAATGGGGTTATCTGATGTCCCACTGGTACACAGCAGTCTACAATCACAAATAGAAACTGAGCATTCCCTACTTATTTGTTCATGATTTCCTTCTTAATAAGTATTTGAAAAAATAGCTATAGCAAACTCCAGAAATAATCAGTTCACCTGTGGTTAGTCACTGCTCTCAAAGAGTAGTTATTTCACTTAATACTAAAAATACCCTCTTAAAACGAAATATTAATGCCCTTTGTTGCTGATTAAGTACCACTTGCAATCCCATGATAGAAAAAGAAAACAACAAGAAACAAAAACTTAAGAACAATTTCTAAAAGATGCTTTTTTCTAAAAAAAAAATTTTTTTAATCCAGTCCAGGGTATTGCACGATGGGTATGAGGGGTCTTCTGTACATGCTTCTTAGTGTAGTACATTCCATTTACTAAACTCCCTTAGGCTAATTCAGTGTTACATTTATATCCATCTAAGTGGTTCTTCTTGATCAAATCTCACCACAAGGTAGTCTACATTTTTATTATCATTTTGGAAATTAGGTAAACTTATCCATACACGCTTAAATTACTGAGATAGTATAATTTCCTTTAACTAATATTTCATAATCTTTCTCACCTTACAACGATGCCCCCCACAGCTAGGCAGGAAGCCACTTTCTTGTCATATGGAAGTTTTGAGACCCCATAAATTTCCGTGGTTTGAATTAGGATAAAAATAAGGATGAAATAATAGTTGTAAAGGTTTTTCTCAAAAACACAAGCAAAAAAAAAAATTCACAACACCCAAAACCAAACAAAAACCACAACACCAAAAAAATAACAACAAAACAAACTAACAACACAAGAACAACCCCAAAACAACAAAAACAAGGAAAGGAGCAATATCCCAGGACAAAAAAAAAAGGTAAAAAAGCTTTATGTGAAGATATCCACTAGTCCTGGGGGTATCACTGTTCAATTACTTGATCCCACGCTGCCTACAGGACCGCTTTGCTTTTTCTGTGATAGGTGTTTGCTTGTCAATACATGTCTCCCTCTCCCTTCAGCATAGAATTTCCAGTCATAAACTAGAAATGCTTGTAAAAGGATTCTTGGTGAAACCAGTACAGTGCTGTAAAAAGCTTTATTTCCGTAAATGTAAATGTACATTCTAATGAAAAGACCATCAGCCACTTTCAGACTGACCCTCATTTTATGCTCTTACTGAAAGCTGGTGAAAGCACAGAACCAAGAAGAGAGTACACACACTTTATCCCACCGTGACTGTTGGCATAGTACAAATAAAGTCAGATGGGAAAAACATCTCTGTGTAAGCGTGTAACTCAATATTTTGTTTTAAACCTATTCAAAGCAACTGACTGACAGTAAGGAAACCAATGTGGTTTTGGTCCAATTACTAAAATATTTAAGTTTTAATATAGTGCTTTTAAACTCATTTATTTATTGTTAGCTTCCAAACCTGTAAAATCTTTATTTATGAGCTTTTTTATTTTAATCACCTAGCCATCTGCAGCACATCTGTTACTTGCTAGTATACAGTAATTAACTTAAATGTGGACTGGGTACTATTCTGAATCAACAGATATCAAAGCACCTGCTTTGATAACACACCAACACCTCTTTATCAGCTATAATAGTTGCTCAGGTTAGAGCTACATTTACCATCCATCCCCTAAACATATGTGATATCTCTCTATGCAGAAATTGAAAATAAAGCCTTGATTTTTTAACGTTCTCCATTTCAATTACAAAATGATCTCTCTTAAAGAGAGATCTCACATTAAAAGACAGATACTCTGATATTAGTATTTATTTTGTTTTAAACACAAAAAAGTGAACGTTTCACATTCGCTCAATTAGAAATCTTGTGTCACCGAAGATTTTCTGCTGAGCGTGGAGAAAGGGATACATCTTTGTGGTCTCTGCTGGAGAGAGAACATTTAATGAATCCACTACAAAATTTCTCAGAATCTTAACCAACTCATTAGGTTTTGAAACACTTCTCAGGATCATGCTGAATCCACATAACTACCACTTGGAAATTTGTAAGCAGCCCTGAACTGGCCACACGACTGCAGCCATTAGACTTCATGGTCAACCTGATCTGTCTTTAATTGCATCCTTAGTACAAGTCACTTTTGACAACCCTGTTACATTTTAAACAAGACATAACTGAATCCATCGTGAATCCCTGGATAATTGCATTTTCTTACCTTAGAGGTCTGCGGCTCCTATAATTAATTGCATTCCTTTTAAAGTCAGCCCAGAAGAGAATGGCTTTTTGCCAAGAAAGTTTCTATAATGTTCAAAGACTCATTCTGAGGAACAGCAGGTGCTCTTTGTTTTTATTTCTCAGTGTGCTCATGCCAGAGAAGCAGGGCATTCAATTGCCATGTGTCCACAATCTAATGCTCTCTCCATCTCCATAAAAGAGAGAGATTATTGTACCATTCAGAGCAATACCCCAATAAACACAGTAAGGATGGGACTATTAGGTAGGCTGTTTCAGGAAGTTGTTCTCTTGGGGAAACAGGGTTCATAGGTGCCTGTGAAAAAAGTCTGCTACAGTATTTGTGCATCAAACCTTTCATCACATGAGTTACATCCTTAGTGAGGGTGCTCAGCCTGTTAGTTCTCAGAACACAAAGCATTTCAATCCGCCTTCCCTGGGCAGCAGGGAGCTCATTAGTACCACCAGCTCACCATCTGTCTCTGAAGGAGGAAGAGACGGAATTAATATATGATAGAGGTGGGGGGAAAAAAGGCAAACAAAAAAATGGTTGGGAAGCAGCAGGGTGTCATCCAGAAAGGCACAGAATATTTCTTTTGAAATAATTTCTCCTTGTCTGCACAAAACATGGAGAACGGTCTCGGCTTGGCTATGAAGTATTCACAAAAGCATTTGTAAAGCCCGAATTTTGGTAATTTTAAATACAGTGTCTTCCAAAAATCTTCAGAAGATCTTAATTGAATACAGCTGTCCACAGATGAGTCCTGTGAAACCTTCCTTGTTCTGTACAGTCTGAACTCCAGGAGCAGATAGTAGCTGAATTGATGCCTTTCTGGCTTTGAGGCATAATGAGAGCAAAGGTAATGAAAGAGAGCAGCTCCTGGTATGGACCGAGCAGCCGTCCTGCAGCACAGACCTCATGTGGGGTGGGTGACGGGGGTAAAATCACCTACAGCCCAAAAGGGTCTGCACACCCAAATGAAAACTGTAATCATCCAACTGAGGAGTCTCCTTCTCCTTTACAAGTCATTGGGAAAGCAAGAAGAGGTCACAC
Source organism: Chiroxiphia lanceolata (assembly GCF_009829145.1). Classification (NCBI taxonomy): domain Eukaryota; kingdom Metazoa; phylum Chordata; class Aves; order Passeriformes; family Pipridae; genus Chiroxiphia; species Chiroxiphia lanceolata. The sequence goes on from NC_045640.1 coordinate 12,214,565, forward strand.
GAGAAACCCAGGGTGGGACAAAGTCATACACAGTCACAGCTAGACCAGAATTGAAATCTCAAAATATAAAGTCCAGGGCAGCCTGAAAGTCAATCACTAGGTGAATCCTCTACCATCTGGTCCTTCAGGAATTTTAATATAAATATTCAGAAAGAGAATACATCTTACTGAAAAATCAGAAGTGGCTGCACAAAGCTTTTAGGCCTTTTTTAAAACAGTGACATAAGTATCAGCCTTTCAACTGATCCCACAGATCTTTGGATGAAAGCACCAGCTTCTGAGATGGACAAAGATGAACAGCTCATATATTAAATGTCCAAAAACTGAGACTCCTTCACTTCTGTTTTCTTTGGCTGTTAACTTCTTTGTCAGGGAAAAGACCCTACAGACCATAAAGAAATTGTGGAAGAAAAACCCCAACTAAATAACACAAAAGCCTTAAGTCAGACAGTGGCATTTACACTCATGTCCCTAAGTAAATGCCTTGATTTTCAGAATGATTGAGCAGTTGCTGACAGGTATTGTCAGGGAGCACTATTTTTTAGAAAACCACGTCATTCACCTACAAGGTACTACAATTGGCTTTAGGGGTTTAAAATTTATTTATTTCAAAGTCGTGTTCTCTTAAAAGGGGAAAAAAATGTGTCTAACTATGAATGCCAAAAAATGTTAATGGTGTGACCTCAGTTTTCTGCTGATCATGAACTATGTGGAACTTGTCCAATAAACATAATAGAGTGGGAAAATGAGTAACTGAGTTCTTGAAAAAACAAAGTGAGTATGTCATCAGCACACAGAGTAAATGCACTTCTGTGCTACTTTCTGTGTCAAAGACACTCTCACAGCCCACAATATCCTTCCTCCTGACTATCTCATATCCTTCTGTGGGTCTGACCTACCTTGACAGCAAGTCTTTGTCATATTTGCAACTTCAAAGATGCGAATGTAGTTACAGAAGCAGCACACAATAGCAGCACATTGGTGAAACCAAATCTTACATCTGAAGAAACACACGTTAATGAGTCAAATTCAGCTCTGTTTTACAAAGCTGTATAGCTGGACTAGCTCCCTGAATTTGATTGGAACTACCCCAAAAATGCAAACACAGAACCCTTTTTATCCTCAGTGTAACAAAGAGGTGAGTCCAGTTCACAGTAAAAGTGCTCTAATATTTCCTTGAGAAAATATCATCCAGGTTAGTTATGGAAAAACTTATGTTCATTCCTGAAGTTCTACTGTCAGGGATGAGCATATTATTTGGTTGCATTACATTATTTTCTGCTTCTCATGGAAGAATGTATAGCCATGGGATAGAAGTATGGTAACTATTGGATGCAAATTCCCTGCCATAGAAGAAAATATAGATATACTAATCCCAAGACAGTAAGACAAGACACAACTGCTCATATTGGTTTTGTACCAAGGAATGGAGTGGCTACAGCACTGGAAGGCATATGCTCAGAAAGTGAAGTATATAAAATTGGAAACCATGAAAATCACTAATATTTGTAAATAGTGAGATGTGAGGCAGGTCAGCACGGGAAATAGGACTTTGCTTGTTACAAACAGGTATTTGCTTCTTTTGAAGACATCAGTATGAGTTTTATTCATATCACCACTGAACATTCAATTTTCAGTTTTGATGTCCATTCATTAAAAAAAATAAATGAATGAATACTGGCCTTCATGATATATTTTACAAGCCTCTCAAAATCTAAAATCAATAATCTTAGATCTACACAGCTAAACTGCCACACTGCCTCCCTCTAACACAGAACAGTTCAGATTTTCTAAATACACTAGTTGACCATGACAGCTGATAATCATCTAAATCTCTTGTATCTGTTGGCACACTAAGAGCAGCTCTGTAGTATCTTATGACAATTGATGGCCCCAGGATTAGTACTTGGATTTTGCTCAAGAAGTAGGTAACAAATGCAACATGGAAAATTATGTCTGAAAATTAACCTTCCCTTCTGGTTAATTCTGATGGATGGAAATTTTGAAGAAAGTGGTTGCATTCTTTGAGTAGGGAGTTTGACTACATAGACGACCTTCAGAGATCCCTTTAAGGACATGGAAAGCATCCATTCTCTTGAAAAAGAAGAAGAGCATATGCCAACCCACAGTGAATTTCCCACAATAATCACTGCTGTTGCAGAACTGTATCCACTGAGTAGCAAAGACAGGTGCCCCAAAGCCAGAAATATAATCAGACTCACAAGAAACAGGACAGAACGACCACCAGTCCTGAAAGCAGATGTTCGCAAGGAGATTCACATACAAGTTCATAACATTTTTTGTTTTGATGAACCTCTAGCAAGCAAAATACATATATATACACTTGTAGACCACTAACATATTGTTAACTTATCTGGAATAATTTTTCAAAAGAAGGTACTCTCCACTTAACTGGCATTTTGTCAAAGTATGATCCCTTCTTTTTCTTTGCTGAGCTTTTGCCTTGAAGAATTTTTCAAGGCTTTTTATTTATTTATAATCCTGCTAGGCCTCCTAAAGTTTTGGAATATTGTTTGTTCTAACAAATTGCAATCATAATTAATAAATGTGCTAAACCTGCTGTTAACCTAACTGATGAGGAAAATTTGCCTGGATCCTAGCAGGGAAGGATTTTTCCCTGCTGTGCCCTTTTGAAAAAAAAAAAAAATCTACTGGTTCAGGACAGAGGTCTTGAAATGAGAAAAATTATGTCAAATATTTTTAATATCCCAAAGAAGTTGAAAAAGGACAAGATTTTAATTTTAAACTCAAATTTAGTGCAAAAGTTAGGTCATAAATACAACTGAATTAAGCCCTTGGAGATCATTAAAATGGCAATTTGGAAACAGGAGACAAATGTCCTATTTTATTTATTGGTCCTCCAAGAAAAAAAACTTCTGCTTGATCCAGTCTGCTGATAGCCCACCATATTCTTGTTAGTACTTCTTTTTCATGGACATCTACAACTGCTTTGCCCAGAACCACCCAAAACCCACCTTTGAGTTTCATGGAGAAGAGAGAGGATTATCTCCATTTGGTTACCCAGTGCCCAGAACTTTGTTCATGGGGCAAATGCACAGCTGACAGGCCTGACTGATATGGCAAAGGCACTAGCTAACATAACCAAATCATAACTGAATAAGTAATAACTAATCATAACTGAATGTTTTGTAACCCTGTGCTTGACTTGCCTGTTAGACAACGTAAGCCTATCTTTGGTACAGCTCCCTATATATAATCTCATTTTATATACTGGACCAATTGCAGCACAAATGAAGCTTATTCAAAGCCAATGCTTTAATCACAGTGAAGGCTGTCAGATTCCATAAAAATTAACCCACCAAGACCTACAGCTGGTAACATATTTGGGCTCCATAAAACCAATGGTAAATTAGGAATATTCACAGGTGCTAGCAGGTTAACACCCAGCTGTGCAGAAGTACATTGTAAAGGAAAACTTCGTAGAGACAAATCAATGTAAATCAGTTTTCCAGTGTTGAGGGAGTGAAGTATAAATTCCTCTAATAACAAGTGACAGCTTAATATGAGTGGTTTCACCATTGATGATTTTAGTAGAACCGTGCCAGCCCAACCACTTATCAGCTCAAAATGCAACGCACAGCTTGAGAGGGAAGTAACACCAAGCACTTTGGGGGTAAGAAGATAGAACATACAACTTTTCTGCCTCATGATAACTACAACACTCATTTCTAGGGTGAAGAATAAGGGAAATAAAAGGAAAAAGGAAATTTAACATGAAAACCTGATGCTCCATATCAGGTGTAAATAATCTCATGCACTAAAAGCCCAACACCAACATTACTGGCTGTTAAACTTACTAGGATTTTCACCAAATACAGTGCAATAACTAGTCATCAATGGATAGTAATGCTGAAGTCCTAGGATTCTAAAATATGAGGACAGCATACATGTGTTAAATATTTAATTGGTAAATAACCAATTACACTAATTAGGGGAACTTGAGGCTGCTGTTCCAGTGGTAATTGTATTTGTCAGGACAGAGACATATTCCACAACGTCAGTATAATATTCTTCAGAAGAATACATATTGATTAAATCTAACTGTGGTTATCTAATTGTGGCTAGAGGAATTATGGTGCCATTTTCAGTGTAGACAATAAGTAAATGAAGAATATGCCCATAATAAAAAAAAAATAAAAACAATAAAGCTATTAGGTTACACGTGATGCTTTAGAAGCTTGCCTGGAGAATTCCCTCAAGTGAAGCTGGGGATACTATTAAAATCAGAGAATTATAACAACTGCCATAAGGGAATCATCCAGCACACTTTCCTGCTCTGGTAACCTTGCACCCCATGGACAGCAAGGTACATGCAACCACCCTCTGGGGAAAACTCATTATTTCTCTTTATGTGTTGCTATGTAAAAGACTGAGATGACAATTTACTATTTTCTGTTCTATTCTTTTTTCCCCACCTTCTTAACTGCTAAGCCTCTCTGATTTCATTTGCCATCAATGATGCTTATCTCAGGGCCAGAGAAATGAAATTCTTGAAGGATTCATTTCACCTGTACTTTCCATAATTAAAGGTATGCCTTTGCTGGAAAAATCAGGGCAAGTTTGTGACTTCCCAGTCATACTCCTATACAAAAACTATTTATGTATCCTCAAGCTCCATAACAATACCTTGTGTCAAACCAAACTACTGGGCCTGACAGGTGTTTAACTATCAAGATAAATATTGTCCAAGTTCACATGAAAGGTATACAGTCCCCAGTTTCAAAGTGTCTGAGTTTCTAAACAGAAAGGTGGCCAAGTAACGCGGCATGTTCATGTGCCCCAGAATACACGTACTAAACCAGGGTTAAGCAGAAAGGTTCTGCCGTATTTCTATCAGTGTTATTCAGTATAGTCTACCCCTGCTAAGAATAACTCTCTGCTCCAGTAACCCAGAAAGTGGAGCAACATGCTCTGCTTTAGCCCTACGGCTGGTTATCCCACACGGCATTTACAAAGGCTTGCGTTTAATCTCTTTGCTTGTATACTATATTCACAAATTAAATGGGGTAGTGAAAACAGGACAGATGTGACAGGAGATACCAAAAACCAGAAAAGAAAATTAGCATTGCCCCCATAAGAGCAAGAAGTGTATATAGCAACTATGTGCAAGAAAGGAATAAAATTTTAATAAAAAAATACTCCACTGTACAGAACTTTTAAGGGTTGCTGCAAGCTGGTGAGAACCCACTTTGAAAATTTTTCTTTTATTAACTTTCTCGGAAGCTTTAAACATTTTTCCAGTATAATTTTATGGCTAATAAATTACCATTATTTTGAATTGTCTGAAAATCATGAATCAATTTAGTCATAAAGCAGATCTGTTCAATTTAATGTTCTTGTTCCTTACTGCCTCAGTCATGCAATTTTCCCCCTTTGCTTCCTTTATTTCTCTGCCTCTCCTCACATCACCCTGTTGTAATGCCTTTAATATAAAAGATGGCCTTCATTCTCATGTACTATTTAAATTCATCATGTCTGACCTCTTCAAATGCAATGAATGCATAATTAATTTTCATTATAAATTTAGAACGCTTCCTCTCTTCATGCCAGTTCAAGCTTCCTTTAGTTTTCAACAGCTATCTTGTTTTATTTTATATTCCCTATGACATTCTTTCTTGCTGTCTTCCTTTCAAATTTCACTTCACATACAATTTGACTCTGATACACACAGCAGGAACCCACCCAGAACCTGATGCAAGAATGGATGTTTGGTCCATCACTAAAAGACAGACTGTACTCATTTGGCTGGAAAAACAGCTGGCATAGCAACTACTCTGTGCATCATCCTCCCCATAAAGAGAGGTTTTAGGATTAATACGCAGAGTCCTTACTGTTAATACCAAATATTTAAGAAACAGTTAAAGCACAGAGCTTGAAGTATACACTTATTTTGCTCTTTAAATTGTGTGGTTACTTCAGCTTTTTTTTTTCTTTTCCATGGTCATTAGGAATGGTCTTGATATTCACACAGATTTCCAAAATCCTGGTACACAGGCTTTATCTGGATATTGCTTCTCCTCTTAAATAAGTTAACAATTCTATGTCTCTAAAATGCTGCCAACTGCAGCTTCAGCATGACAATGGGTAACACAAATTCACGGAGACAGGGTTATCAGCCAGAGACTATAGGAAAGTTTGGATTTCGGCACCTTCCATGTCAAGGAGACTACCACTTAAGGGAACTTCCTTGCAACTTGATGACACCAAAAATTAAGAACTTTGCTGAGCAACATCAGGATAATCTAACTGACCAGAACAGTTTTGAAATGTACTTCAAGCTGAACAAATAGACTTGTGAAACTGCAGCACTCAAAATGTTTTCCCATGAAGGACACAGAGGTGGAAGACTTGGTTAGTACACATTTATTTCTGCTCAGTATTCCCAGTTTGTAGCTAAAGCATAACAGTATACTCCACAAAGTTTTATGATTTGACTAAACCATTTTTATTAATGACTACTACATTAACTTTAGTTCCTGGATTTCTTTTTTTTCTGTAAATTAGTTTACAAAAAGAGTCTTTTAGAAGATCTAAAACTATTGCCAAAGGAAAAAGGAAAAAAAAAAAAAAACAACAACTTAAAACCAGGTGACTAGTCATCACAAAAACATCAAATCTCAAAAACTGCTGGTCAATTTAGTTGCCTTCCGCTCTGTAAAACACATAATTTTAAGACTGAAGCTTTAGTTGATGCATCGGATCTACTGTAACTGCACAGGAAAGCTTTCTATATGCAAGTTAAACTAAAGTTTAATTACTTTGCAGTTTAGTTGTTCTGCATTTTCAAATCACCTGTCCATCTCTACTAGCTCACTGACTTGAAGGGAGACCTGTTTCAGACCAGTAAAGTGTGAATTGTCCTTGAAGTCTTTCCAGGCTTGTTTTGTTAAACTACTTTTTGTGGAAAATAATTAATTTTGCTGGCATTTCCATCTTACTATCCAAACAGATCAAATTTTAACCTATAGGCAAATTCTTGCCAAACAAGGTCCCAGTGACATGACATCAAGGCAGAAAGGTCACACACACTAAGAATGCAATAGTGGCAATTGTTGTTTTGATGGATTGTCTTAGGAGGCAGGAAGTGTTGAGTTTTCCTGTTTACCCATTAAAAAAAAAAAAAAAAAAGAAAAAGAAAAAAAAGCAAGGAGATTGCACAAATTCTGTGAACTTTACCTTCTGAGTATAATTCAGATAAACTAATGGGAAGCCATATGCTGCACTGTCCTGATTTTGGCTGGGATAGAGTCAATTTTCTCCTTTGTAGCTCGCACGTTGCTGTGTTTGGATTCAGTATGAGAATATTGTTGATAACACAGGGATGTTTTGGCTGTTGCTCAGTAGGGCTTAATAAGGCAAGGGCTTTTCAATGGCTCATGCTCTGCCAGTGAGGAGCTGCACAAGAAGCTGGGAAGGAGCATGACTGGGACACTCCATCTGAACAAGGCCAAAGGGATATTCCATACCACAGAGCATCATGATCAGTGAGAGAGTTGGCTGTGAGGGGCCTTGACTGCTGAGGGATTTGATGGGCATCAGGCAGCAGGTGTGAGCAATTTTGGTGTGCAGCACTTGTTCTTTTTGGGTTTTATTTCTCTATGTTGCCTTTTTTCATTAGAATTATTATTATTATAATTTTTTTCAATTATTAAGCTGTTCTTATCTTGAGCACTGGGGTTTACCTTTTTTTTTTTTTGTCTGATTCTCCTCCTGATCCCATTGTGGGAGAGGAAGGTGGAAGGTGTGAGAAATCAACTGTGCAGTACTTAGCTGCTGCCCAGGGTTAAACCATGTCACATGTACATATATATCACTGTTTCTATCTACTTTGCTTGGATTTAAACAACTTTTAATAGGGAACTGAACAATATTAAAAGGAAGCAAATGGCACAAAGTCCAGAGATTTAACTTATGCAATAGAGATTATGAAAAAAAAAAAGAGAAAGATGTTTACTTCATGCATAGTATTCGATATAATGAATGGATATAATCCTCCTCAAAAAACACCCTAAACAAAAGAGCCCTTTAAAAAGTGATGCCAGTTTCTTAAACATGGTCTTGGAAAAGCACTAACACACTACACAGACTACAAGCCTGAAGCCTGTGACTACATGCCAGGACTACACTTGTATCATCTTCCTGGTAATGTGGAGAGATGGTGAAGTGCTTCATATAGAAAAGGGCATTCCTATATGGTTAGATATTGACACAGCTACCCTGGAAATTATCCTGGGGAGAAGGAGGAGAAACAGAAATCCTTGAGTGGCAAGAAGATTTATTGGATAATTTAATAGGATTTTCTCATCACTAAATTCTATTTTTCTTCTGTCCCTAATCACCTTTCTTCTACCTCATTAAATCCAATTTCACTTCATCTTATCTTTCTTTCCTCTCTAATTTCATAGACCATCATGTAATTTCTCTCTCGCCAAACAGCATACTTTCTTTTTGCATCAGTCTTTCCACATCTACTTTTCCCCACCTTATCATTTAGCTGCCTCATTTCTTCCTGCTCATTACCTCTCTTGCCCTAAACTAGTCACTCCTATAATGCTGTCCATCCTGTCTTTCTGCAACATTGTGTATCTCTACTTTGCTCAATTTCTTTCTTTCTTTTGGCCAATTTGTCAACTGAGCCATTGTAAATGCCTTCATTTTTCTTATTACTGTAAATGTATATATAGAAAGGATAAAATCCAGCTATACAATCATTGAATCATATTATAGGGAATTGCATTCGTGCTCCTGCACACATTGTTAACTATAATTTGGGCTCACTGTACAAGAATAAAATAAATTTAGTACTTCTACACAGTTTGGCTGATCTGCATTTTACTCATGACCCTGAACTGCACTTTATATTTCAGCAGCGAACATTTAGTAATTCTGCACATTTTCTGATTTCATACATAAAGAGTAAGACTAGTTGAACATTATGTCATCTTGGTAAGATTCAACACCATACTTGAAGCAGCATTCAATCTTGTCTGCATTGGAAAGACTGAACCTGTCAAATAATGTTCCAACATCACGTTTTGTAATTTGTCTCCCATATATTCTCAATGAAAATGAAAATGTATATACGCACACAAAACTCCTCCTTGATCCATGTTCCACATCTCTCAAGATTGTAAAGGAAAATACAAAAAAAAAAAAAGAGAGAATTAATAACAGCACAAGTAGTTGTTTTTATCACCTCTGAAAGAGTTCCTGGTCTATCATTATGGTAGATCTGTTTGATGAGTCAATTATCATATAAGGCAAGGAAGGAGGCTGGCACACTCCCAAGAAGGACAAAGCCCCCAAAAAGGAGACACTGTGGGAGGTTTGAATGTACCAGTCTCAAAATAAACCCTGCACAACTTTTGCAAGAAGGCCCCAAGAAAACCCGAATTCTTCTTAGGTCGTTCCCATGAAACTACTTGGTAGACAGAGGACTGACTGGAGGTGGCTACAGAAGGATGCAAGTCCAAATTGTCTGCAGAGATGTAACATTGTTTCAAGAACATAGTAATAGGTCAAGAGAAAATAAATTTTATCAAATTCACAGGTTCAAAAATGCAGTAGGTAAATAAATGGTGTTCTGGTACAGACAAGTCATTCCCACTGGTCATTTTTCTGCCCAAAGTCCTCCATCTGCTTATCTTATTATTTCTTGACTGTCAGACAAAACTTCAGTATTACCATCCTTGTTAACAAACCATCTCCTTAAAATCAACATTCAAATTCCCTGGTTCTTGGGGACCATATATAAAGCATAGGTGCAGAAAAAAACACAAACCAAATCAATTCCAGTTTGTTCTGTATGGTGTTTTCCAATCAAGAGTCTTAACATTATGTTTTATCATGTTTAACAATGTACGACTCCATTGGAATCAACTTAACTAATGAGACGTCAAAAATACACTTTGTTGCATTTATCTAGGTTAGCAAGAAATTCAAAATTCCTTTAATGACAAGCTAATATATTTTCATTTTGCTGTCAAAGAGTCTTTGATGTTCTAGTATAAGTGAATGCATCTGTTGCATTAAAATTCTTGCGTAAAGCTACATTCATCATTTGCTTTAGAAAATAACCTCTCAACCATAAAACTGCTTCATCTGGACATTAAAATGTAGAACAACAAGAACAGAAATAGGAAGGAGAAATCATTTAGATATAAAGATACAACATTAAAACCTGATTCACTGCTACTTTAAAACATACTGGTGCTCAACTTTTGGTTTTGCTTTTTAATCAGTAGCTACTGGTACAACAAACTCAAAAAAAAAAGATTTATTACACTTGAATACTATACACCAAGAAAAGCAATATACTTCCACCTATCTCTGCTCCTGATTTTATCTATATAATAAAGAAAACTTTCTTATTTCAATGTATAAGCACATAGAGCATGTGGAAATCAACATACAGATGGCATCAGTCAATTTGGAGCCAGAACACTGACAGCTTCTGTGAAGAATGGATTTTGTCTGGAGACAGATACTAGACTCTGTGGTCTCAAAGAAATTCTTACACAGGACCAAGAAGGTGGAAATGCACCCCTGGGACACTGAATTGCATTTGTACAGAGGAAAAAAAAAATCAGTGAAACAAATGCAACATCTGTGCTTGAACCTCGGAAAATATCTTGGGATTTAGGGCCCGATATGATCAGTCCATATTCAAATATCACACAAAAGCCCTCTAAGTTTACCAGGCCTGGGAACTGACAGTCAATATTGTGGCAATCACTGAATTAAATGAGTGAAAATAAAGAAGCAAATGGGTTCTCATTTGTCACAAGCATAAGATTTTAAACAACACCATTTTAATATTTCACCACGCAATTTAGATTTCCTTAAGAGTGCAGAAAGTTTGACGTCTACTATAGAGAAAATGTTAATTAGTGTAATGCAATAACTTGTCACTGCTGATTTCTAAAAGCATGTGAGCAAAATACCAGTGGGGAGAAGGGGAGGAATGCAATTTTCATTCTGCAAGATGTATGTTAAATCTAGTCTCCTTTCAGGTCATCTTTGTGCTTTTAAAGCTTCATTCATAGTTGTCTCTATTCTGCTTTCCTTTCAAAGCCTTTTTCTAGCCACAACTTTGTATGTCTCTGGTGCATCAACATTTTAATAACAGCATAGGGCTGACATTTGCTATTTTCATTCATTCTGTGCAATACCTTATTATTCAAACATGGTCATGAATCCCTTTGGGCTTGCTCACAGTCTTAAATGAGAGTAGGGATGTAAGTATTTAAATTTCTAAAACTGTCAATTTATTTGGAGAAAACTGATGATAAAACATACAATTTATGCCATTTGAGGCTCCTTATTTTCCATAAAGAATTTACATGAGCACTGAAACAACAAGCCAATCTTTCCTAAACCAAGGGTAATTAAAACCACAAAATCTGTAAGGAATACCAATCTTATATTAAAGACAAATTTAAATTAATCAAGTCATTGAAGAGATGGGAGGCAAGATGACAGCATTGAGGACAACATTCTCTCCTAAAAGTTGAAGTATTCTGTGATATGAATCTCAATATCCTTGTAGTGTGCCTTGTGGACAAGACTAGTCTTCTACAAGTGGAGAGCTGGAGGAATGAATGGCAGTGATTACACTCCTGCTATAGAGGGAAGTTTTGGGCTCAGAAGATCCTAGTTCTGTCACTAGAGCTTAGTTCTGTGGCCTCAAATTGATTAATTTCTCTGTTCTTCAGCTCTGCAGCTATAAATGGGGGTAAATTTTGGGTTTTTCCCAATCTCAACTCCTCTTGCCCAATAAGAATACAAAATCAGTTGCACAGAGACACACGTATAATACTCACACACACTCACTCTGGCATAGAGAACTCCCTCTCCCACGGAGAAGCACTTCATGTCAATGTATACTAGAAATATTAACTAACAGGCACTGACTTGGCACATGGGAATCAACATTGTTTTCACAGCTAACAAAACTATTTTTCTCAGATTATGGCTCTACTCTACTACAAAAACAAAAGAATATTAAATTAATTGATTGCATATGGCCACATTTCTTCCTCTTGAGAAAAGTGTCTAGTTTGGTGATCTATTTTGCCTTCCCACCAATACTGCTTTGCTCCATCTGTGAAAATATGCCCCTTTGGATAACTACAGTGAAATGATGGCCAGATTAATCTACCGTGGTGCTATTATCACTACCTCTAGAAAGAGGAATCTATAAACCCGACACTACCTGACACTGAAAGGTTCAGTTGTACCATTCCTCCTATTACATATCCTAATCTCCTCTACCCTTACGTAGCAATCTCCTCCTAAATCTTCCTTGTTTTTCCCTGTTTCACATCCTCAGTTGAAAGAGCATCACCTCTTACAATATAGGGTGTGTTAAACTACACTTTATACAGAGCACTGCTGTCTCCCTCTGTAATTGCGTTCTCTTACCTGGACAAAAAATGGTGTGTTTGCTTACAATGTTTTGTTTTATCACACTAGTCAAATATAATACAAATATTATATATTGTAATATTACACAAAAAGAAAACTAAATGTTAAAAAGGCCAACATGCTTTTTTGCATATTCATATTGTAGATGCAATTTTTTCAGAAGTATTCTACTCAGTGGATTTCAAAGACTGGTATTTCTGCTTATTCACGTGTCAATTTATGCCCTTTTCCTTTCTTCACAACCAATTAGTTTATGTAACAAAGTTCTTCATCCCTACAGAGATTAAGATTTCAGCATAAAGTCTTACAGAATGGAGAACTGCACAAATATTCAGATGACTAGTTTTGTTTAAAATTGTAACATTAAGAAGCATGCTACCATTTTCAAGAGACCAGACTTCATAACTCTTCAGCAATAACTAGAATGCATTTTCAGCTTCCTAGAAAAATGCTATCTTTATCAGCATTTAACTTTTTTTAATGTCACAAGTTGTATTACCCCATTAATCAAATTGATAGTGGCGACTTGAAGTTCACATTAAAATCAAAAGTAGTAACTACACAACTGTGAAGAAATTTTAGATTACATGTCAGTCATTCTCTGAAGCAAACGCAGCAGATCGGTCCCTGCATTTCATTTAGAAATCATTCAAAATGTCTGTTCTGAAGTCTTCTAAATCAAGATTCAGGAGTTGTGCCATCGGTACATTTTGTCTAAAATGCTTCTGCTGACAAAATACCTTCTTTGTTTCCATTGGGCTGAGACTAAAAGTAGCTGTAATGTAGGTTTTAAATACTTTAAAAAGGGAATCGGTTTTACACAGGTTCAAATTGAGAAAATGGAGAAGTGAAATGCCCCATCTATTAGTCAATAATATCATGACTTGTTTCGTGATGGAAACCTGCTCAGAGCTGTATGCAAAAGAAAGAAGGCAGGAACCTTACCCCAAGGCAGCTATAATCACATACAAGACAGACACATAAGATACTGCAGAGCTGAAGACAAATTTATCTCAAACTTTAAATCATTTTAAGAATACCTAAAATAATTTACATGACTTATCAGTATCAATCATACACAGGAGATGAGTTCTCAGTAAGGGTATGAATGAAGAGAGCTTATTTCCCCATTGAATGGGGGAAATCTTCCAGGTGTAAATAAGAGATCAGAGTTCAGACTGGAAAAATAAAACAAAGATAAATGATTGAATATGAAGAGCTTGCTGAGGAAATAGAAAGTGAGAAGATCAGAAATGTAAACAGCATCAGAGAGCAGCATATAAATGGATGACATTAGTTTTGCTAGTGAAGAGATCCAGGGAAAAAGAAAGCGAGCAGTGGGGAGGGCAGAAGGAGGGATGAAAAACAGAGAGAGGCCAAGGGCATATCCACAAAAATGAAAATAAGGAAAAGAAGTTCTAGTTTTGTGGACAGAAACACAATTCCATACAAGAAATTACAGTTAAAAAAAAAATAAAAAGCCCTGAGGCTGAAGGAAGAATCTTAAAAAGAAACCCTTCTTGTAAATTGGACTTTTCCCTTAGTATTTATTGCCACAACAGGAGATGCTTCTGTAGATATTGATCCATAGGTATGTTGGGTAATTGAAACTTTAATTTACAATTATTGTTCTTTTTATTAGAAAGGTCACTTCATCTATGTCAGCTTCTGCTTTCTCTGACATTATTTACACTTGTTTTTAACAGCTGGAGAATATTTTCTGCATGTAGCAAACACAATAGATTAAGATTTATTGTACATGGGCCTAATAAGTGAAAAACCATGAACAGAGGAGTGTGTAGGTGCTATATTTGCATTTTTATCAAGATTTTCTATTTCATACAGCAATTCATATGAGTCTAGAGAGAAAATTAATAAGTACCTATTACGCTTGAACATAAAACAGAGCTAACATAAAACAGTGTAAGGCTGCTAAAACCATGAAAAAGTCTTTCATGTAAGAGAGTGCTATTTGCTAAGGGAGAATTACATTGTTTGGATCAATGGCTAGAATAAATTCAACAAATTAATGTATTCTGAAGATTCTTTTCAATGCCACATCTTTTCTATTTCTTCATAAGGTACTGATCTTTCCTGAAGAAAGGAAACTGGGCTGGCAAGACCCCTGCCCTGATCACAGTATCAGTTCTTCTGTTCTTTCCTGTGTAAAATCAGGACATTATGAGCAAAAAAAAACAAAGACGCATTCTGAAGAGAAAGGCTGCTTAGAGGCTGTTAAACTTCAGACTTCTTAGGAGGAGGAGGAGGAACTGGCCAATGCCCTTGCTAGTGATCTTGTAGTTTTACTGAAATGGGTCGGAACATTTGTAAATCTTTAAAAAGTAGAGTTATTGGAAAGAAAAGCAAACTGGATGCCAAGAGAAACAGATACTAAATCCTATCCCAGTTTACTGCTAATGAGTGCACACAAGTTCTCCAGCTATAAAAGGGAGCTCGAGAAACAAATAGATCATGGCACAGAATCATCTGAGCTGGAAATTCAAAAAAACCCCACAAATTAAAAAGTCATTCATATTTCCAATATGGTTTTCTGAAACGTATTTTCTGATATTTCAGTGATATATTCAATTCAGACTATTAATAGGCCCTATGCAGGTCTATCTCTTCCTTTTTGGGATCACTGGTATTAAGTCTAGAGAAATTTCTGAAGTGACTTACTTTTGAAGAGATGAGCAGGGGTGCTTTAAACATTTTCCCCTTCCCAAAGGAAAGGGATTTACGTATTGGTTTTGACAGTCACCTGGGGGCTGCAGGTAAATCCCAGCCCCAAACCATGTTTTCATAATTACTGCAATGAGATATCCTGTGTCTTTCAGAATGAATTATATCCTAAAGCCGAAAATGAAAATAGAGCCTTCTGATTAAAATCCTAAGGGTAGAAAAAGATACTGAACAGCCAAACTAGATGAGAAAAAGTCAACCTTCCCCAAACAAAAACCTGGCTGAAGTTCATTAATAAAGGTGAAAAGAATTTCATGTATACGACAGGGTAATGGTTTCACCTGAATTTTAAAAGAGGGGATGAAAATTTACTGTGTGCTGATTTCAGATGCCTTAGGTTAGGACTTCATGGGTTTTACGAAAAAGTAAGATGGAGTCTAGGTATAGAATATAGTAACTGACCTTACATGAATAACTGGCTGTAGTAAAGCAAGGAAAACCTACTAGTAATTTATTTTATAAAGGTCAGTTAGAAACTTCTCTATATCTGGGTTTTACCCACAATATCATTCTTCACTTTAGAAATTCCAGCTGCAGTTGAACTTCCTGCAGGCGAATCCCACTTCTTTTATGAATGAGTATGACCAGCATTTCCAAAAGGAGACTCTTAAGTGTTCAAGTCTTCTTTTTACTTCGTTTTGACAACTTTCCTTGATTTGCTGCAGGTAAAGGTCTTTGTGGATATGGGTTTAAGAAGCTCTTGCTTGCCTTGCACTGCGGTCAGGGGCTCTCACATTGCAGCTGCTTTGATGAATTCCTGCCTCGAGGCAGTTCCCTGCTGGAGCCAGCCTTAATAACTGAACTCAAAGTTTCTCTTCTTAAAACATGTTGTGAGATGCAGCTTATTTCAAAGCAAGTTCAGTGTGTCACTGCAATAAATTACTTTGCAATTATATTTTGTGAGGCCTTCCCAGCTGAGAAGTGAGCTTGCACATTAAAGTCAGCAACCAAGTAAGGTTTAGGGGTTTTTGACTTTGCCATGGCAATGGTGGGACTCATCTTGCCAAACGTTATACCTCTACACTATAACTGACAACATCTGAGAGAGTCACCTGGGCTCACCTTATTGAGAGCAAACAGGTATAGGAGGGCTCTGGTTTGGAAAGCTGCTTTAGGTTTGTGCTAATGGTGCACAGGCAATCTTTATAAAAACACAAATAAAACAGAAATCCAGAAAATTATCCAGACAATGAACATGAACATCTACATCACTGACATGTAGATTAGATCACAAAGTATCCGATGGCATTATTCTCCCACCAAAAAGCAGGGTTTTGACCAATATTGCCAACTTATTCCTACTTATTTAAATTAATTAGCTGGAGTAAAAAACCCAAAACATGGCCTTGAATAACTTTGACCATTTAATGTTTAGAAACTTCCTGTGCCTGCAATGCCTTTCTAGACCACTACAACCCATAAGACATTTTACCATTCTGAAAATTAAGTGGAAGCTGAGCAGAGTGTCAACAGTGAGCCCTAAAAACACGGTACACGTTTGCAATCTCTCCAGAGTCCATCCACGAGCACTTTTTCTCTCAGAAGCACTTGTAGTGAAGATCCACTTTGAAAGACTAGATAATTTTATAATTACAATTCTCAGCCACTTGTGAGCTGCCTGCTTCAGTTACACTGAGAGCATTTGGCTTATTAAAGCAACTGTACAAAGTGCAGTGTAAGAAGCTCAACTCTCATTTCATTTCCATCACACTGTATCGCATGAGCTCTGTGGACCTTGCAGTGAATCATGCCCAGATCCTCAAGGGAATGCAGTTAAAAAGTCGGAACATTAAATGTTTTAGTAAAAAGGTGGATTACTTAAAATGCTGTTAATGAACCCAGAACATGAAATAGACTTAAATAAATATGCTTCATGACTAAAATTAGAAAGATAGGAGAAATATTCCAATATTTGCAAGGACATATCAGTGAAAACACTATATATTTGGCTGCCAAATAACCAAGGTACTGAATACTTGTTTGATCTCTAAAATGGGTAAAATAGTAAATCTATGTCTTAAAAGATCCTACAAGGAGATCATTGATAATGAAATAAAGGTAGCCTTGAAAATATGTACCATGCTGAGACGAGTAATTAGAGCTTTTAATTCTAGGAAGACTTACATCAACAGATGGCTTAATACTTTATCATTTAATGGTATCTAATACAGACATCTGGAAGAACCAATGGAGCTGGGAAACAGAGACTTCACTGATGAAGTAAAACCTTTCTCCATCATGGTGAGACAAAACAGGAGGAATTTGTTAAATTATTACTAGTGTACATACACATATTTAACTGAATTATAACAGAAGGTATGTCCATAAGAAAGTCATTCTTCTCTGAGTGACAGTCCCATGACTGCAAAATTATTTTCTAAGACCTTTTCCCATCTGAGATTATAAACATTTATCCCTTAAAATCATGACCCCTGTATAAATTAGAGCTCTTGTCTGTTGCACAGACTTTTGACCACCCACATTTCATGGACTTTTCCCTTCCCTCCAAGGCAGAATGAATGTAATTTATACTTTCCTTGTTTAAAAGACAGATATGATTTTAGTTCAATTTATGTATTCATTTGAAACTTGAGTGTTGTGACTCTAAACCCATGTGCAGATTAGATTAGGACAAGTAGACTCCTGTAGAGCACAACTGTTTTTCCATTCAGAAACTATAAGGGTAGAAATCAGTTATATGTTTATAGATTTTAAAAAGGACCCAAAATTCTGAATGTCCACCCCAATCCTCCTCTAACAGCTGTCTTCTCAGTTCTTTCCTTTCTAGCCTGTAAATTTAGGAATCCCATGGTTATCTTTCTTTACTTGAAAAGAAATAAAAATGAAATAGAATGAATAATATTAACTGCAACTGTTGAATGTGACAAAGTTGAAAAGTCATCATAGGTGACAAATTAGTTTCCTCAGACAGAAAGAAATTCTTACTAAGAGCTGAAAAACAGAATTTCTGTCTTCCGGCCACACAATACCTAGAACTTCTCTCTGCAAATAATGTGGTTTTTTAAATGAGAGTGAAGTATAAAACAAAAAATGCATAGCTCATGATATGTGCTACTTAAAGAGGAAATAAGCCTTTAAGTCAACTAATTTTTGGATCAACCCAATTCCTATGGAAACTAATGAGGAATCTCTCCACTAGCTTCTAAAGATGATACACATATTATACACTTCAAGACATTTTAAGAGCAAACTGCATCTCACCACAGTTTTGGCAGTCAAACAAATGGAAACATCAATAAATGAGAATAAGTCTAACGGGAAACAAATTTATCAGTTATCAATGTCTTAGCAATAAATGAACTAATGGAAAATCTTTTGAAACTACAGTCAAATCAATGGCAAATATCAATGTTTCTTACTAAATTATAATAGCCATGTTCTTATAACTTCCATTCATAATAGACACTTGGGGGACTATGAATGAGGGCCATACACCTCTATCCATGTTCATAAATTACAGATAATAAAACTGGTTTGCAGAGAAGAAAGCCTCCAAGGTTTTATTTTCTTCAAAATTTTGACTTCTACCATCTTCTTAAAGTTGAAACTCTGAAAATTCTATATAACAGCCATTTAAAACAAAATCTTTTAAGACAACTGTCTCTCTTGCTTCAATAAGCTTGCAAAAACACGTGAAATTTTGGCATCCTTGAAAGCCATGGGGCTTTTGAAATTGCCATTGTCTTCTACAGCAAACTCTAAGTAGAAGAGGAAAGGAGACATATACCTTGGTTCTATTTGTTTCAATATCTATCAAACTAACAAAACCAAGTAAAATGAATTGAAATTGAAGGGTATATTTTGTAATATATGACATGAAAGTAAGTAAAGTTATCTTTAAAAAACACAAATGAAAGAAAGTAGTCTTTTCCCATCACCACTGTGTTTGAAATGCAGAGGGCACAGCCATCAGGGTTGGGCACAGTCATTTCTTCTTTCATTTGATGCCTAATAGTGTATTTCACAAAACAAACTTCACAAACATTAGCAGGTGTGGACATAATTGTAATGTGACTTCTAAACAGCAGAGATGTGGAGATGAAGATACTTCATCAGTACTTTGGGTTACACTGCTGAGATTTACTTTACCAGTATCAGCATTACTGAAAATGACTGTGTTCTTAACAGGCAATAAACTACACATTAGTAGAAAAGTGAAGCATAAGCAAATCAGTGTGAAGAGAAAACCATAAAAAATTCTGTCCATCCATACTGGTAGGACTGGAAAGTTTCTTGCCTAACAGTACAACGGAAACACAACAAATGTCATGCAATCCTTTCAATTTTAAGACCGTTTTTAAAAAAAAAAAAAAATCTCTAAATGCCTCATATTTTTAAATCTTTCTAGGCTAACTATGAGTACAAAAGCATATTTCTAGCACATTTCTTATTCTTTGATAATGTTTCCTCTTATTACCCTAATACAATGGCACTTCCTTTGAGCATTTCTCTCATATTTTTCAAGTAAAGTTATTCCTAATACCACACTTCCAAAGTCTGCACTGGGGGAATTTTATCTATATGATAAGAGATCTGAGAATTCAGAGTCCTGACTTATGTCTGCAAATTCACATTCATCTTAACTTCTTTTTTCACATCTGATTCAAGGTGAATATCTTATTAATCATAGGACTATAAAAAAAAAAAAAAAAAAAACAAACCAAAAAAAAAAAACCACAAAACCAAAAACAGTTGAGGACAGGAGTGGTTCTGTGGACTTTTACATATGATAGAGTGAGGAAAATGTGGCGCAATTACCTGACTTCAGACAGGTGTCTTCCTAACAATAGGCCTTGAGATGCTTTATAGGGAAGCTCCGTTGAAAAGTTTCATCAGGATGCAATACACAGGCTTCTGCAAAGGGCATCTCTTGCTATTGTTATAAATACTTCTACTGAAAAACCTAAAACTGCCCAATGATAATGAGACATGAGATCCTATTGTCCGTTTGCCAATATTAAACAGGGAACCTCCTGGAGCTGTGAAAAAAGCATTATGCTTCCCTTTATCCCGCAAGACCAGAGTCTGAAATTAAAGGTCAGACCTATTATTTCAAATCAGTGCTAAAGGCAGAAGAATTTATTCACCACAGAATTAAAGATTAACCAGATGCTTCACCAGGTATATGACTCTCATAACTTAGCAGACAGTATGAGCAAGTAGAAATCTGAGAGAACCCAGTAAAAGTTGATGCTGTCTCCAGTCTTTTGCTGGACTACAGAAAGAGGCTGGGGGAGCTGAAACACCAAAGATGTTTTTGTCTTTGTATTTTCAAAGTCAATCTTTTTAGCATCACCCAACTCTGACTGCAGCTGATGCTGTACATCAACCATCAGGACAAGAAGGGCTCTTCTGCAGATTTTGACAATGGCAAAATAGCACAAAAAACTAAAATTACTTGAGTTACCCTTTATATACGTAGAACGATTAAACAAAATTATCTTACCCTGTTTTCCCTCCTTCTCTTCCCTAGAAGATGAGCGTTAGAGCAGTAAAATATTCCATGTTGTCTAAAAATATTGTACTTTAGGTGTCGCTTCCCTCTCTTTCATTTGTTTTTCTGTGCTTACCAGATCCACATGGCCTAAATAGTTTTGAATCCAACTAGTCTATCGCCTAGCTGTTGTCCCAAATTTTCATATTAATATTTCCATCTCTATCCTCCTATAGCCTAAACACTGAAACACTGAGATCAGTGTGATCCGGTTCAGGTGAAAAAAACAGTAATATCATTCTCTACACAGTCATCTCAGCCTATTATCAGCTGGGTTGCCTATAAAATTCAGTCCTGTGCTAGCCTTTGCTTGGTTTAAAGGCCAAAATTTTAACAAACTTAATCCAATGCAATTTTATAAACTTAGAAGGACAACCTCCTTCCTGTTAACATTCTTGTTCTCACGCTCTGACAAGAGCATCATTTCACACCACTGCTCTCTCCTGCATTCAAATGTGTAAAATCCACAGAGGCCAGACATTGCTTCAGTTGCCTTACTAGAAACAGTAACTCTACCAAACTAAACAGAATGAGGCTAAATTTGCATCAGATTAACCAAAAGCATAATCCAAACATCTAAGATTTTACCCAAAAAACCCCTACAATTTATATTTTGGGAAATGGACTCAACACAAAGGCCTCAGCACAGGAGAGCTTTACACACTACGTAACTTGTAATTCCCTTCAGTTTTTGTTGCATCTGTCTTCACTTGTTCTTGAAAAGTGATGTATTTTCTTTCTGCTCCAATGGATGAGCAGAGCTGTTCCATCCATAACCGTGTTATTACATTTCCAGCTCTTAGATGCTTCTTGGATACTCCTTCAGGCATTATATATTGTTGTTGCAGAGCGTGACCCATTTCCATAATCTGTGCTTTGGAGAGACTGTTGTCTCTCCAAATAGGATATGTTCTCCATTTCTCTAAGAATCTGCAGTAGATTTCCATGCATATCCAAAATGTTCCTTCTTGCTTACAAGTTCCATCTCTGGCTCACTCATAATGACATACCAGCACCATTATTCTACCAAAAGAAAAGGACTTTTTTGACAATCAAAGGTGTCCCTGGTGATCTAAGGCTGACTCAGCCATGTACACAAATGTATGGACTGTAAAATGATGACAAATTGATTCTGTACCAACGAATGCACATCATGCATCTTAATAATGTTTTCAAATGCAATCACTTAGGTATTCTGTTCATTTTTAGAGATAAACTGTAAAATCAAGTAAGAAAGCATTTTTCCCCCTTAAAAACATGTCAGAAAACATTACATTTTCCCATCTGTGCAAGAGAAGTAAGATATGTGCATCCAAATGTGATTTAACAGAGCACACTACTGGTAACTCTTCTCATTTTAGGGCCCAAGTCTGCATTCCTCCATGGAACACTGTCAGAGTCATTGCCCAGGCACCACAGCAGGTCTTGAAGCCACTGTGAGCAGGAAACAGTACATTTGTGCAGGGCAACATATGCCAACTTGCCTCACCAACAGATGGGATTACAGACCACAGTTTGGTCTGGAAACCAGGAGCATGGGTTTAACATGGCAGTTTTACTCACAGCTTCTTCACTTACAGGGAACTGGACATCGGTCTTTGTGACACCAAAAGCAGGGTCTATCTGCTGTTTTAATTTTTCCTCTCAATTTATCTTCCAGCTCATTAATCCGTTTCCCAGCAACCTGTCCCCACTTTCTATTCTTACATGCAATTCTTCTCTGAGCTCCTGCTGAGAGACATCCATCTTTCAAAGCAGCTAAGCTTTAATTTCTCCTTGTCTAGCTTGAGCTGGATCAATCCTTCTTTTTTTCTGTCCTGAAAATTCAACACTTGTTCTCGGATTAAGAAAACGATGCTGGAAACAGGACAACCTGCCTGAGTAATGGACATCCTTCCTTAGAGAATAAGCTTTCAAGTACCTAGAAAAGGAACACCCCATATTCTAGTAGAAAAATGATAATGCCTCAATAAACAGCCTCATTTAGTATGGCAATGCCTCAGAGAACAGAGCAAGTGTCTTTAGTGGCAAAGCACCTTCCAGAATACAGTAGTGGAAAACAATTTTAAATTACCCCATCTAAAAAACTAATATATATAATACCAAGTTCCTACATTTGATGGTTTTCATTTATCCAGAAAACAACTGAACAATTGAGACATTATTAGTTTCAATTCTCACCACAATGATAGCAGTGTATGTAACTAAATGAAAACCTCTTTTTAGAGCATTTGCATATACTGCCAATGCACATTTGTGTCTTGACTTCTGTGCTGTTGTTTGCTTTGCATATGCTAACAGTGGAAAATATTTCTAACATAAAACTCTCCAGGTCGCTTCTTGTACCTGATGCAGAGAGATAATAAAAAGCATTTTCATAAAGACTCCTCTACTTTCAGTCCCAGCTCAATTAGGAGATGTGTTTTCTTCACAAAATTCTCCTCTCTTTCCTCATCTCTCATCTTGCACACTAGAGGACAGCAGTCAGACAAACCAAGCCAGCCTTACTGCCATCATAATGATAGTAAGGAAGGCAGGTAATGTGACCCCTGGTTCCTTCAGTACAAGATGCAGTTGATTCCACATTTTGCTTTTCTCACTCTTGCACTACTGTCTAAATTGTATTGTTTAGGCAGATACATGCCATATATTTGGAGACAATTTTATCAACACCAAAAGGGGCTTGTGTGTTGGTTTTTTTCATGTTTAATTTAGGGGATTTTTTCTGCTTTCCTTATTTTTCTTGCTGGAAGTAGCTCCAGTGTAGGGCTATGTCTACGAAGAAAAAATGGTTCGGAGCAGAGTTAATAGATATGATGACTAAGAGAAAAAAATCATTCTCTATCCAGTACTCCTTTTTTATTACTACTTTAGGGTTTGAGGCATGAAGTAACTCCCTTGTCTGGACAAATATATTTGACTAGAAGTAGCTCAAATAATAGATGCAGCAAAAGAATACAGAGCAAAACTATTGGAGACAAGACACCTGGGGAGGCTCTACAAAGGCAGAGAGATGGTGGATGTGGAAATCCACAGAAGACATCATATTGAAAATGAAAAAAAAAATAGAGAAAAGGAATAAGAAGCAATAGCCTAGCTTGAACCTTTTTGTATTTCCTCTATACTCCAAGGCCTGGACCAATTTCTTCTTTAATACTGTTGTTTCTATTTCATCAAAGACTCTGGCCCCACTAGAGGTGCTCTGGCCATTCCTGTACTTCGGGTTGCATCATCCTTCCACATTTTTTTAATGGACATTCTGAACTCCTGCTACCACTGAAATTCATCTATGTTTTTGGCAAAAAAACTTGGGTGGTCATTTAAGAAGTACTCCATGAACGTCTGTTACACGTGGGCCAGAGCCACAGGAGACTGCCAGGCTGCACACAAATGAACACACACTTGAGTTTGCGCACTGAATCAGGAGTTCCCAGAAACACTGCTGGGTTACCTCAGAGGCAGCTCTGAAAGCATTGGAGAAACTGAAGTGTACAGATGATGAAGTTGGCCTCAAGTCTGGCCTTGAGGCTGCTCCTGCACAGCAAAAGGATGCAACCTGTGATATGGTTTGAAGCTGGCTCCCTGCCAAGTCTCCAAACCTTACACCAGAAGTCCCCCCCCCCCCCCAAACCCCAGGGAGAAGAGGGAGAGAGAAAAAAAAAAACAACCAACTAAGAAAACTCGAAACGAGAGAGACAGCTAAAGTGATATATATAAATATATTTACACTTATGTTACAATTGAAATATATATACAATTTAAAAATATATAGAATTTCACAAGGGAAGGGGAAGGGGGAAGGGAAAGGGAACAAAACCAAAATAAAATATATATATATATATATATATATATATATATATATATCCCAATCAGTAGCCCGAGATCTAGTAACTAAGAGTTAGCAAAGAAAATATATCCCACCACTCTCCTTGGGACAACCGAGAGTCGCTCCGGTACGATCGCCGGCAACCTCCGCCTCCCAAGGTCGACAAGGCCCTACCAGGCCTCGCTCCCCAACCCGGCAGACTCAACAGCAGGGAACCTGCACCTCCAAGCCGCCGGAAGGAAAGAGAGCGAAGGCCTCTCCTCCTTTCTTCTTATAATCTGTCTTACAAATCGTAGGGAATACTGGGTAAATCTGGACCCTTCCTTGGTTACAAACTGGTCACCAAGGAAGGCCTAGCCCAAACCACCACCAACCTGCATGTACAAATGCTTCCTGCTGTGGAAGTGGTATCACATACTCCTAAAGCAAAATTTTCTGCAACCCCAGGCACTATAAAGGGATGCAGGGTCTTTCAGTATTGGACAGCCTTAGTCAACCTCCAATGTTGGGTGACAGTGTTAACCATGACTAATATGAAGACAGAAATATGAGGGTGGACTTTTTTCCCTGCGTGTCTGAGCTAAATGGTAATTCACAGAGGATACTGGACATTCAATGCCATGTTTGCAGATATAAACTGTTAGGATGCTAACAGCATTTACATTAGAGAACACTTTTTTCCACACCTGTGTAGCATTAGGTGATTCACTGACCTTGTGTTATGAACAGTTCATTGCCAGTTTCATTTGAACACTGTTACTAGGAACGAGCAGTATCTGGGGAATTTT
This sequence comes from Chiroxiphia lanceolata, assembly GCF_009829145.1. Taxonomy (NCBI): domain Eukaryota; kingdom Metazoa; phylum Chordata; class Aves; order Passeriformes; family Pipridae; genus Chiroxiphia; species Chiroxiphia lanceolata. The sequence continues at coordinate 12,239,904 of NC_045640.1, forward strand.
TGAGTGAGAAATCCCTCCAATACTTCTTAAAAGTTGCAAGGTCATAATTATAACTAAGATGGATGTACTTGTTTTTATTCATTTATCACAATGGTCCTCTGGAGAAGACTTTTTTGCTGTGAACGGCAACAAAAAAAATGAACAGACGAGCCAAAGACCTCGGGAGTTTGACAGAGTACAGTATTCAGCAGCCTGAAACAGCATAGACTGAGCAGGCAAGCTGGAGAACAAGTCTGTTTTAGTGCTTGATGGAGTGACTCTCACAAGCTCCATATCAATTTTTCCTTTTCTTGCTTGTCTTCCTTTTACTGTTTGTTATAAACCTTTTTGTGCTCGATATTCAATATCTCTCTTTTGTCCTCCAACGTTATTTTTTGCTGTACAACGTGGAATCAACTTACTCTCATATAATCTTCAAAGGAAATCAACAAAGCCTGTGATTCAAGCTGTGAGTCTTTGAAAAAACACAGAATCAAATATCTATAACACAACTGTGTGCCCACATCTATATATTTCATCCTACAACAGCATCATAAGTTTATTACAGAGCAACTCTCACTCCACAGTAGCAGTTGAGAGCTGGCTTTCAGCTGTAAGCCCTCTAAAATATTTCTCATAAAAATAAGAGTTAAAGAACTCATCTACCTCTACAATATAACAAGTTGTTTGCTTCACACATATATTATGTCCCTCAAAATGACAAAATATGTGTGACAACTTCAGCGTAGCTAATTACTAGGTCATAAACAAATACACTTCCAATTGAAGGATAAAACTGGAGGCATGAAACATTTCTCTCTAACTTATGTAAGCCTGGAAGGGCTCAATGTGGCAACTAAACCATATATTAGTCAAATCTATTTGCTTACATGCCACCAGTGTGTTTCTTAGCACCACCAGCTGAACTACAGCCACTTCAGTAAACAAAAACTATTTCTGCCCCATGTGAAAATCTGTGGCTCATGAACGTAAAGCACATCTTGGGACTACATCCCTTTCAAACTCTTTAATGTTTATTTAGGATCAAGTCCAGACCTTATTAAGTCTTGGAATGATTCTTATCTAGTTTTAGAGTGCTGTTTTAACCCAGTGGGCAGTATGGGCTGGCTCATTCCATGCGTGCTATGGCTGAAGACCTTGGCTCAAGCTCAAGAAAAAAAGTGTGAAGATTTCCATTACCATCTCTTGCATGAGCCAACAGGGAGCCATCACACTTTGATAAGTCTCATAAGAAATTCTCCATGCTATGTTCCGAAGTGTAACTGTATATCTAAAAGAAAAGAGGATGAAAGGTAAGACTTGACAGATGATGTATTTTGTTGGCATAAGGGTAACAATGTAAGAGAATGTAATAATTAAGAACTGGTTGGATCTCTTAAGGCCCAGACATCTCTAGAATAAGTTTATTCCATTTGATTTTCATAATTAAAAGAAATAAATTGTGGATAGGAGAACCAAAGCATTATCCAGCTTGAAATACAAATATACACTGAATTAGCAGAAGTCAAGAGTTAATAGTTAGTGGCTGATTATGAGTCTCATCTTGCCCAGAGAACAAGTGAGGGAGAAACTTCTCTATATTAACATACATGAACTCTGAACTCATATAAGACTGTGAAGGCTTTGGCTCAGAGATCTGAGATACCGCTTCTTAATTTTCTCAGATCATAAAGCAAACCATAGAATGTGAATACCCTTATGTTTACTATAAGCAATCCCACCCTGAGTTTCAGAATCAAACATGGAAAGTTATTCTCAAACTCTAATGGGCTCTCAGACTGTGGTCTCAAGACTACTGATAGGTCAGTCACAGACATTTCTATAGCAGCTTCAGAAAACTACAGTAAATAGTAATTTCTAATTTTAAAAAAATATGTTCGTAAGGCAGCCCAAGTCAGATGAAAAAGCAAAAACCTTGAAAATATAATTTCAAGCATTACATACAGCAAGATTTGAACAATATTATACTGTCTCATGTTACTCTCTTAAATAGCCCCGGTGAAAGCAGCAGGATGACTTTTAATATAAGGTTCAAGCAATATGGTCTTCAGGTTAATAAAAGACACATATTCTTCTAGATATTATTTTATAATGATGAAGTTCGAAAGGAGATTAAATGATTCTGAAAGGCTTTTTTCCCGTTTTCCAAAATTCATATTCCTCTTTTCAATTTCACTTTGAGTTACACACTTCATATATTAAGTTTATGAATACGAATGTAATCTTACACTATGGATCATGGCCCCTCTGGAGAAGGGGCAAAAGAGCTAAAAGAAGATTGAGAATTGTTAAGCAGCAGTAATCTGCAAGAACTGAGTTCTTCCAAGGTGGAGAAATGAGAGCAGGCTGTGATAAATGACTGCATGTGGCATCACCAGTAGGGAAAGTGCTCATCTAATGCAATTGTTTACAACAGCTCAGATTCTCCAAAATGTCTGAGTGAGCCAGTAATTACAGCTGCATCTCAGTCTTCATACTGTAGAGGAAATAAGTAATTTTTGACTCAGGGGGTCACATAAAGGCAGAGATCAGGATCTCACAAAAAGAGATCAGGAATTTCAGTTTGAAAATGCCAAGTAGTCAGATCAAATATTCTGGACGTCTACAATAGGAATTATTGCTAGGCCATACACAATTATTCAGATTTCTATAAGCAAAAGTGGCAGGGGCTGAAGGCCAATGGAGGCTATGCTGCAATTACACACTCACCAGCAGTACTGACTACAGCAGATTAACTAATCCTCCTCCTCAGGCCCAGCCACTTATTCCTGCCCTTGCATGGCACGCAGTGCTGTGCTTGAGGAGGTGTTTGTGTGCCTATCTCATGACTAGAATGGGGAAACTTGTCACAGTGTAAAACAATTCCATTAAAAAAATAACAGTGCTTGTTATTACTAGGGCTGTGGCAGCACACAGAGAGAATCAAGGAGACAGAGAGAAGACACTGATTAAGTTGTGCTGCTACCACAAGGTTGTTCAGAAGCTACACCCCGCCAAGAAGAGTTGCTGCATCTCCCTGAAAAGCTCCACCACATCTTGTGCCAGTGTCCTGGATGCCCAATTTCCCACTCTTTTACTAACAGTAGTATAAGAATAAAGGGTAAATACAAGTAGCATGCTGAAGATGCCTGCAGCTCAGCGTACTGGTTTCTACATATTCACCTATCAAAACCTCCATGGAGTAGAGTAAGAATTTATCAGCACTTACCTTGATAGACAGCATGCTGTATCTTCTACTATAAATGTCTAAATTGCCATGATCAATGTACAGTCTCTCTGCAGAACTGCTTAATCATTTGCTTTTCTTATATAAGAGAAACCTCTTTGAGTTTGGTTGTGTGTGTGTGTTTGGTACATTTATTTCAGAAACAAAATTAAATCCAACATTCCAATAGATTTACAGATTCAGAAAACGTAGCAGCAAAAATGATAGAATCACAGAATGGGTCAGGTTGGAAGGGACCACAGTGGGTCATTCTGGTCCAACATCCATGCTCAAGCAGGGCCATCCTAGAGCACATGGCACAGGGTTGTGTCCTGACAGTTCTTAAATATCTCCAGTGAGGGAGACTCCACAATCTCTCTGCAATCTGTTCCAGTAAAGAAGTTCTTTCTCATGTTGTGGTGGAACTTTCTATGCATCAGTTTCTGCCTGTTGTCTCCTGGTTGGCACCACCAAGAAGAGCCTGGCTCCATCTTCTTGACACTCTCCTTTCAGATACTTATGGACATTGATGAGGTCCCCTCTCAGTCACCTCTTCTCGAGGCTGAACAGGCCCAGCTCCCTCAGCCTTTTCTTGTAAGTGAGATTCTCCAGAGCCCTGACCAACTTGGTAGCTCACCACTGGATATGCTCTAGGAGCTCCATGTCTCTCTTGTACTGTGGAGCCCAGAACTGCACACAGTATTCCAAATGTGCCCTCAGCAGGGCTGAGCAGAGGGGCAGGATCACCTCCCTCGACCTGCTGGCAATGCTCTTTCTAATGCATCCCAGGATTCCATTGGCTTTCCTGGCCACAGGGGCACACTGCTGGCTCGTGGACAGCTCGTTGCCCACCAGGTCCAACCATGAGTCCAGATGAACAAGCAATGTCACAGTGATGAGGCTCCAGTCAACAGGTCAAGCTGCCTGTCAGTCCAGATCAAAACAGCCCATGGCCAGGCGGGGGCACATGATGTGGTGGCAGAGCTGAAGACAGGCAACCCATGGTGTGGTTCAGGTTGTGATGATCACCAGGGAGGCTGGTCAAGGCTACCAAGGCCCATTGGTGCCCTCAGGGCACACAATTCTAAGAGGATTGAGTGGGTTTTATTGTTTTGATTTTGGCTTTAAAAACACTAAAAGCTGAGGAGATCATGCCTAAGCTCTTCTGAGTGCTTTTCCCGAGCTCAGTTCTTAACATCCATCTAATCAGGGGATTCAATTTGCTTAGCTTTTAGAATATAATATTTTTTAGAAATAAAAAAAGGATATATGTGTTTTCCTACAGAATATGCTAGTATTTGTTATTGTCAATTCATTATTACATAACATAATCAGTACAAAAGTTCAAACACTTTGTTCTGAAAATAACCCTCACACCCACAGGCCTTTAAAAGATAATCCTGGGGTGTTAGATAAATACTCTTTTTAATGAGAAGAAAAATCTTGCATTTATGTCATTCCATATTTGAAAGCCCATGTTTAATTGCCCTTAAAAGATTCTCCAAATGACACTAAATCAGTAACACTCTACAAAGACTACAGAATTGGGTCCAATGGGCAAAAAGTAGAAAATAACTTTGTTGCAAGTACATCAGCCAGCTTTCTGTCACCTACTTATACCAGTTTGCCAAATAATGCTCCTCACAAATCTATGCATTAACAGTAAGTATTATTCTCATCACCAAACACAAAGAATTCCAAAACAAGCTGAGTCCTAGTGTGCTGGGAGCTGCATGCCACTGCATATATGCTAAAGCAAATCTTTGAAGTGTTGCTCTGGGGTTTTTTTGTGTTGCTCTCTGTTTTACTTCTGCTATCTCTGAATCCTTTAAAGCTTCACCTTTTTTTCCTCTTGCAACATTCATTGTTTTTCTCTAGTTGTCAAATCATAATAAAACCAAGCTACACCTTTGTATTAAAATTCAGAGTTGATGTGCTTGGTCTTCCTTACACTGACCTAGCGTTTCCCAGGAAATATTTGTAGAACAGCTCTCAGTTACTTAATTCCTCTTGGTCCAAGTGTGAATACCTCTTTATACTCCATCCCACATCTTCCTGTAGATATGGTTTCTCATCTTTATGCCCTAGAGCAAACTTTTGTGTAGTTGTCAACACTTTTTCAAGTTTTTAAGCTATCCACACCTCTTTCAGGCATAATGATTGAGACACAAGGTACTTCTTGGGACTCTTAACCTTTGTTGACAATCAGTTCCACCAAAATTACTTGTACTCACTTTATTGCTGCCCTAAAAAAAAATAAATGTTACGGACATATGGTTATTTTGAAGTAATGTGTTCTAAATGAACTCTAAAGAAGTAATGCTGTACACTAGCCAATCATACCCTGATATAACTCCAGATACTCTATTAATTCTGAATTATAACCCTCCATACTAAATCTTCTTTCAGATCTCATGTCCATAATATACAATAGAAGAGCACTTACGGGAATTGGAAATAGAGAGTTCATAGTTATGGCTGCAATTCATTTTTTTATTAAAAGTCAAAATCAGCCCATCAGTCAAAGAAATACCATCTCCTATAACTTTTCATGAGGGATGGGATAGAATTTTTCTATTACTTTTGAAATCCATTATGAAATGGCCTCCTTAATTGAGAAATCCTAAAATCAGATGTAATAACCAAAACCAGAATGATGCTTCAATTTGCAGATAAAGGAATTACAACTGGTTTGCCTAGCTGAAATCTAACATTCAAGACCAAAGACTGTTGCCTTTTCATCTCAGAATATAGTATTACAGATACTTTATCTCTAAATTCAGATATATTACATGCTGTGAGAATGTTTTAAATTTGTAGGTTAATATTTAAGTCTATAAAGAGTGGCTGAATTAAAAAAAATTCAAACTATCATAGACCTAAACTAATACAGAATGTCAGTATGACTATGCATCTATATTACTGTATCTGTACCACCCCACCTGAGGCAGACAGCAGAGCACAGAAGAGGAAGATGGTCTTGATACAACATCTTACAGTGTAGGCAATTATATTATTGAATACAAAGTCAAAATAACAAATTGCTTGTTAAATAATTTTAAATGATACTTTCCTTAGAATGTTCTTGTAATAGCTTGTTACAAGATTCAGTGTCCCTGTCAAAATTCCATGTCTCCAGTCCCACAGACTGTGGCAAGCAGATTAATAACTGAAAGTGTAATGCCCTTCATTGACACTGACAAATGATGAGTTCCCAAATATATCTTTTAAAAAAAAAAATCTTGTATTATAAAAATGATATAATCATGAATGAAACCACTCCAAATTATACTCTTGACACTTAATATGTGAAAGACTGTGCTTATGTTGTTACATGTTGCTTCTGCTTTAATCCTTTGAACAGGATTCCAATTATGAGTATTGGAACAGATGAAGGATTCTGATAATAACTCCAGTATTTGCCCGTTTTAGCAGGCCTAACTTCGTTTTTTGTCACTGAATGGCACTCTATAATCATATTTTCTTGCACTGACAAATTTCACTCTTAAAATCCAGACACCTGGACAGGACTGGATCGCAGAATTACATTCCAGTTCTGCAAGCTGTTTGTATCTGCTCTCATTTCAGCTTAAGTCATGTATTTATTTCAATTTAGCTGAAGTGGCGTAGGAACGCAGTGAGGGTAAATTTAGCTTAGACACACAACCAACAATACAGATATATGTGCTGAAAGCTTGTGAGCAGCAACAGCTGTACTCAGGGCCTTAGAATAAATTTATCTAAAAGAGAGGCAGAAATCTCATCTCACATCTGTGATGGACTAAGAGCAGAGATTCCATTGATGAAAATAAGCTGATGAGCTGAACCTGTAACACCACTAACATTCGAAGCATGTTAAAGTCCTCCTAAGACATAAGGCCTTTGCTCCAGTTTAACTAAGGAAGTCTGTGGTAAGACAAAACTTTATGCTAATAGTCTTATACCATCAAAACCAAACAGCTGAACTATTCAAGATCACATCACCTGACATTTGTTTGCACAAACAATTTGGCACACGTTTACGAACAATGGATGCTTCTGTGGAGGCAGGATCAGTTCATTAACAGAGTATGGACTGAATTATTCATAGAAAATACATTATTTAGCACCTATGCTTTAAAGTACTGCATGCCATTTTGGGCACTTATTACAAAAAAGACATTAATAAATTAGAGAGAATCTAAAGCAGGCAAGCAAAACAATGAAAAGGTTGTAAAGATAAAGCCCAGAGGAGAGGGAATGAGATTGCTTTGTTTATACCTGGCAGGAAAGGTGAGAGTACACTTTTCAAGAATAATCCCTTCTGGCAAGGGATTATTTACAATGGTGAAGAGAGAACTAAAAGGAATAATAGCTTGAATCTAAAAGTGGTCAATATTAAAGCTGATCAAAGCCTCAGAAGGAGGCTAAATAGGTTTTAAAAAATTACTGATAATAAAAGCCTACAGTTAACAGAAACAGAAGCAGTAATAAAACTGTTAATGACTTGGAAATATAGAGACATGGCGAGACAAGTATTTCAGATATTCTACTACACTCCAGAGAGAAATGCAAGCTACAAAGCCTAGGTTACAATTAAAAAAAAAAAAAAAAAAGAAAGGAAGAATAACCTTAGTAATCATCTGCCACAAGACACTGGGGAGAAGAATCTCAGTGACAAAAGTCTGAAAGGAACAGATCAGACGGTCTGAATCAGTGTCATACTCAATGAAAGGAGACATGTTGTGAAAGGAGGGGAAAAGCTCGCCACAAAAGGCATTAGAGGGATTCATTCTACACAGAGACTTGTCTGTACAGCATATAGAACACGCTTCTCAGGTAGTGATGGTATCTCATGGGGGAAGAGAGGGGGAGGGGGTAAAAAATACTATCAGAAAATATACTGAGGCATAAAAAATAGCAATACAGCTCAATCAGGGAGGGGCAAGAACTGAGGCAAACCACTAGGCTACAGATTCACTTCTTTCATAAGGAATCTTTTGTTCTGCACGCTTTCCCAGCTGGTCTAGTGAGAAATGACAAAACTTTTCTCTTTCTTGCAAACAGTACCCCCCTTTACTTGACTATAATAATGACTTTCATCAAAAGCTTTGGGATGCAAATAAAATTGTATTTATAAAATAGCTTTGAATTCTCGAGATTATTTTAAGTTCAATACCTCTATTAAGGCTTTAGCATTAACAGCAAAATATCCCTTTCAACAGTGTTACCTTACCCGATCCTTACCATCTGACAATAAATTTTTGTTGGGTTGTCCAAAGTGCTTTCCCTTTCCTCTTTTACATACAAATTGTGCTATGCTGGGTTTGTATCATTCTACTATTAACAAGTTCAATCAAAAAGCAACAATAACATTCTGTTGTCTATTCAAGGTGTGGGACTTGAATCTTTCTCTTCCCCTGACCATGATTTACATAAGGAGAAACTCTGCGCAACTACCACAGAGCAGTTTGCAGTCTGAGTAGTGTAAAGAGTGACTGAGTCATTTAATCATCTAATGCACACAAAATTTGATAGAGCAGATCAGGAAATGTAATATTATACACTAAGTCTGTTCGGTTGGGTGTTTTGTTACAAAGTATGTAGGGCTGAAAAATCATTAGAAACACTTAGCAAATCCTCAATTTGCTCAAATTTTCCAGTTGGAGAAAGGTCTTTCCCTACGAAAATAGCCCCAGATATGCCTTATAGCATAAGGGAGCTGTGAAATGAAATTCCCTGAGGCTCCCAGACCTTCACAGAAGCTTTGTAGGCTGGTACTTACAAATGATCCTGATACATCAGCCTGGTGACAACCGTTCAAGGCCTTTGCTTGGCAGGATGAATTGCTACTGCCAGAGAGAATTACAAAAGAAATTTCCAAAATATTTCAAACCATTTTGTATCAGCTGGTTAGGCAACAGGGGAACCTTCTAAAGAAGACATAAAGAAGGGCTGGAAGTGAGCTAGAAATCACTCCTTTTTCAGGGGCTGATGAAAACTGCATCGTGCTCTAAATTTCTAACAGCTGAGCTTGCATTCAGTGAAATTGATAGCAATTATCTCACTAACACCAAAATTTTACAATTCTGTTGTTGCATTTTGTGGTTGGACTGCTCAGGTTTATATCAATAGCAAGTCACCCTGTTCTCAGGAAACGTGAGATTACAGCTTCCAGAGTAATCACTCTGACATGGGCAGGGGAAAAAAACAACTTTCTAGTTGTTACAGACCTGGACAAGTCATCCCAGAGGCTGCAGCCAAGCCATGAACTATAATTTTGCAAAGACCTAAACATAATATGGTCAACTCATAAAGCCACAAACATGCCCGCTCTAAATTAGTTCAAAGGTTTTCAGTACAAGAGCTACTGAAAGACTTCTGTTGGTGCAGGGCAGGAATCTCATCAACTGCTAATTCTGCAGATTGTACTTTTGTCCCAGGAAAAATGCATAGAGCCACATCAAAGGGAAGTGCAAAGTGACAGTGACCATGAGAAGCCCTGCACTACCATTTTTATACTCTATGCTCTGGCAGTAGCAGTGCTTTTCCACCTTCCCATGCCTTGTCATCCAAAGGTGAAAAATACTTAATGGGCTAAGACCATAGCAGATATGCAGAGGCATTGCCTCAGTGACCTGAAGTTTTAGCTATCATGACTCATTTATTATTCTGACACATTTTTCTGTCGTAAAAACATTTCAGAAAATTTTCTCTCCCTATTCCTACTCTCCCAATTCAGCTTCCTACTGTACAGAAATTTCACAAACATTTCTCTCCACTGCATGTAAAAAATAGTTAAATGCAAAGAAGTAGCATTAACAGCTGCAGCCTTTAACTGCTGCTGTTTTAAAGGCTTATTATCTTGATATTGCAAACTGATAAAAGAAAAAAATACTCTGAGTCTAGTTCATTAACAGAACAAAAGAAATTCTGCAGATCTTCAGAGTTCTGCAAAACCACAAATTCTTATTGTTATTAAAAGTCTTACATTAAACCTGCTCTACTGACAAATATGGCTCGACAAGGCACAAGTTCAATTCATTTAAAGATTAGCGTTGCCTAGAGCTTGCCAGAAACCCTGACTCAAGTAATCCATCCATTTGTTACAGACAGATCATAGCCTAATTTACCTAAAGTAAAAAATCAGAAAATTACATTTCAATTTCATACATTTTCAAAGTAAGTAACTGGTAAAACCAGAATGATACGTTTTCCCAGTTGTAATGCTTTCAGTCAATGAGAGCGCAGATCCAAGAAGTGCTGATTGCATAACACCTTTCTACACACATTATAATTCCCTGCAGCAGTGCTGCTTGCTCCCAGTATAGCAATAGAGTAACCAATTTCATGCCAGTGTTGGAAGAATCAGTATGCATAAAGTGTTGGTTCCCCACTGAAAAATTAATTAGTGCTATTTGTATGCATCACTCAACTTTTTGTAACAGTGAACAAGAACCGCATAGCTATTTCCTAAATTTCACTCGAACTTTTCTGCACCGTTTTAAAATTCAATAAGCACAAATCACTGCTGTTTTATACAGCTAAACAACAAATTGCTTTTCTATGACTCCTACATCTATTTACTTAATGGCGACACTTATAATGGAAAGTCCTTTGAATACCAATGCTTGTTTCCATAGATGCTCTGTCCTAATTATAAGGGTTGTGAAAGAAGTATTATGAAAGAAAAAAAAATAAATTACACTGTACCCAAAATTTCTCTACAGTTTCCATATATCATGCCTGTAACTTCAGAATTTGCACTTCAAGCATGGATATGGCTCAACATCTCACACCAAACACCAGACCCTGTGTCAAGATGTTGTCCGCAATTAATGTCCGTGACTCTAAGTGGGATTTGTGTCTGGTATCATCTGGCACAAAGAAAAGAATGCTACCAACACTGACTGACAAAACTCTGTACAAAGCAGCAGTATTTTTATTTTACAGGTATTAAAAGATAATTCCTTCCTTACTTAGTATTATTAACATTCAGAGCATTATAAGTAGTGTAATAAAATCCTGAATAGCCGGAGTAAGCAGCCTTACCAAGTTTCTCAGCAAACACACAAAAATCCCAGCAGTGAGAGGCATTTCAATAATGAAATTTAAATACAATACCTGGAAGTACTATGTATGACTGATTATTGTGTTAATACAACTATAAGACATGACTTATTTACTAAAGCCTTTAGTAATCCTGTATCATATCACTGATGGTCTTATCCCATTCAAGATCAATCTTAAATGCTTAAACCTTTCAGACAGGCTAATGTTGCCTCTCAGTTTTCATTGCAGTGGGAATGAAGGGTAAACTAAATGATTAATGGAGCATTTCAATAGTTTTTTCATTGCAAACTGTGAATAGGAGTTTCCATTTGACTGCCCAATTTCAGCCCATTTGGAAGGAGATGATATTGGCTGGATTATTCGGGACACATGGTGAGAAGCGATTCACACGCAATGTACTTGTGGAGACAAAGCCATCAACCAGAAGAATAACAACCACCATTCTTCTATCACCTACTACATGAAGGCCAAAGTGTCAGCAAAATTAACGTATGGATAGTCAAGAATTTCCAATATCCGTCTTTTTTCATACATGCCATTATAAGAAAACATATCACACACAAAGCAGGTTTAGCTGCCTAGACACGGGCTACTACAGTCTTCTAAAGCAATCTTTAGTCTGACATATATCCATTAAAAAAACCAGAAAAATTAAAACCCCTTAAATTTGTGAAATTCTGAATATACCAACTGAAAATTTCATCCATGAAGGCAGCTGGCAAAGCAAGTGCAGCTGAAGTTAATATTTACTTAACACTACACTGGTAATATGTAAATGGATGAGCCGATCACTATATTCTGCAACAAACCAATTCACTACCTGACAATATAAGGTCTCTTTTCTGAATCTCAAGTTCAGCACAGCTTCTGTAAACTAAAAAGTTAAGAGTTAATCCAAACCTCTGAAAAAATTAAAAAGTTAAATTCGACTCATTAGAGCAAAATACTGGGAATAATCTGCTGGTGTTCCATATACAGTCAGTATTTAAGCAATCAAATAAAATCAAATTCTAAAATTAAAAAGATGTGAGGATGAATCTGTGGTCCCATACGATTGTGGTAGTATCTGTAATTCCCAAGAAATTAATATTGATTTAGATACTGGGCTAATGCTAGAGGATTTAAGGTTTGGGTTTCTTCTTGCCTCTTAGTGCTACAGACTTTGATACTAACTTCTGGAGGAAGAGGAAAGCATGCATCCTACATGTAAAGCTCCAAGTGCCCTTTATCAGCAAAAATTAACAAACAACCCTTCTGGGCAGAGGTCTCAAATCTCAGCTCAGATTTAAATGGCGCTTCCACTCTATTTTTGCTGGCTTCTGGTCCATACTGGCCAACTGCTAAAATGGAGATCTGCTGTTTTGAGGACTTACTCCCCAAACTCCTCCCTATCCGCTACCTATCATTCCAAATAATAGCAGCAAAACTCAGGGGAACATCTGGAACAGTCTTGTGGGCAGAAATACCTAATGAGTATCTCGAGCACTACAGCAACCTTGGTTGGATTCATTTTCAAAGTGACTTTTATCAGCAATGACTAAGAACTGCTAATTAAGAAATATTAATTCAGGCCTATTATTTTTTCACAAAAGAGTGCTAAGCAAATTCAACTATATTCAGCTGAGCCACAAAGCATGTTTAAAAGCTATACAGAGGACAAAAAACAAGTAATAATTTCATAGTGACTAAAACAAGGTGATACGTACTCCTCCTGGAATAGGAAATAACAGAGCACCATTATAATTTTGAAAAAAGCTCAGATGAAACAGTGCCACCTGATCAAGAAGGTACCTGCTGAGGGGTTTAGAAATACTTCTGAAGAGATCAAAAGAAGGCACATGAAACTCAAACAAATAGCTATAAAACAGAGACTGAAATCAGAGGGGACCATACACCACTTTCCAGTCAAATACACCAGAGAAGATGTAGGAACAAGAATATCAAATTTGCCAAAGCAATATTTTACTTTTTTTCTGTCAACCAATATATTAAAATTCCACTCCAGCAAATCACACATCAATCTTAATGAGTACCTAAACTCACTACCACTGACAACATCCCAAACATGCTGCATTCTCCAGCCCTCCAGCTGACTTCGACAAACTGCAACCTTATCCTACTTCTCTAAAATACAGCTTGCTGATGGCTTCATTAGGTGCACAGGCTGTCCATAGCCCTGCTCTCCTGCCACAGGCCATGGCTCCCACGTTTGTACCAAAACCCCAGACAAGAGAAGTGAACTAGAGCAGGAAACTGCCACAAAAGCACCTGGCTGCCAACTGCTGCCCTCCCCAAAGCTGTCACAGTAGTAGTGGGTTTTTACATTTTTTAAAAAACATGCAGCAATGTAACATATTTTGCTCAGAGACAACTTACTGCACATTCATCTAACCCACATCACCACCTTTTCATATGCAGCTCCACAAAATATATGTGTGTAAGTAACAAAGCAAAATGTCCACATTCATTGTGCAAGTAATGATATATTCAGATTTCTTTTTAAGAAAGATTAATTTTAACAAACTTACAAATAAAACCAATGAAAGCCAGACAGATTGAAGTGATTAAAGTGTAAGAGCAAGACAGGCTAGAGAAATTGTGCTGTGAAAAATTAATCACAAATAAAAAGTCTTCTGAAGCCAATTATTTTCCAAGGATTCTTTCAATTGTGAATATCCACTACTGAACGACCTATGCCTTTTCTGAAGCACATTACAGGTACCATCAGCTATATCAAGGATACCTCTAATTCAGGACAAAATTCCTTGTGGCAGCAGGGATTGAGGGGTGTTGGGGCTGTTGTTCATTGATAAATCTTACAATTAACTCCTTAGAAGAGATTTTAAGCCATGAAAAATCCATTATTTTTCAAATACCTACAGAGCACAATCTGTATCTTAGGATACCCCATCAGTTCTCAATGACAGGATGGGCAGAGGCTGAATGAAAGAACTTTATCCAAGTAGAATGATCATAGAATCAAAGAATGATCTGGATGGGAAGGGACCTTAAAGAACATCTTGTTCCAACCCCCCTGCTGCGGACAGGGACACCTTCCACTACACCAGGTTGCTCAAAGCCCCATCCAACCTGGCCTCAAAAACTTCCAGGGATGGGTGATGCTGGAAGGCTCCTAATTTCAGAAGAAGGGTATTACACACTGTCATGCAAGTGCATGGATCTCTACTGCAAACATGCACAGCTGTAGTCAGGTTCTCAACAGCAAATTGGGAACAATGACCTTTTTTTGCATCACACACTTCTTTTTACAACACACATTTGCTTAAGCAATTACTATCTGCTGTCTTTTGTGTACTAAGCATTAGAACTAGCCTGCTTTTTTACCTCTCCAGTACATCTTCAAAAACAAGGTCTCAGCAGAATCTTCTCTCTTTTAATTGCCTGGTTTGATGCTTTAGTCTTTTCAAAGTGCTCCCTGTGTTCTTTAAATATTTAAGGCGGATACAAACTCCTTCATCTTTTCAAAAGGCAAGACTGTCATCCAAAATTCTTCATTCCAGTTTGAAGCTCCATTGAACTTGAAGCACAAAGTCTGGGAAACTGTCCTGATCTCTCATGAAGTTGCTCCCCTGCCTCTCCCCTCCACCAACAGCGTGACTTCCCCCCGGCTCCTTCCCATGCCCCGTACACATGAGAAGCTCTGTTGAGCAAATGATTCATCTACAGATTTCTCATTGCTCACATCCCTCCTGAAGACCTCCTACTGCCATTATATTAAAAAAAAAAAAAATTCTTTCTCTTCTAGAATGTTTTTTTTGTCCAACATACTGTGCTTGCATGGGATAGCAACCCATTTAACTAATTGCTTTCTCCAGTGGTGCTTTTCAGCCTGTAACTTCTCCAAGGAAGTGTCTCTACTGCATGAACAAAGCACACAGTCCCAACAAAAAACACAAGCTAAATGCTGAAATGCAGAAAGATGCATTAAGTTGGGCTCTTCTTTTCTGTTTTTTGTTTCATTTCTGACATTAAGGGATCTCAGAGGAGCATTGCTCCTGAAACACTTCACAGACTCCTGGTAAGGATGCAGGGGAGGCTATTTGACGCTGAAAGATATCAAAGGAATTAAAATTAGAAAGGACAGAAAAAGACACAAGGACATACAGAAAAGGTATATTTGGAAAGGAAATATGAAGGCAGAGCAGGCAGGGAGATGAGAACAGAAAATGCAAATAGTAATCTTAGCAAATCACTGAACATTAGAAGAAAATGTTCATAATCTAAGAGCCTTCAAAAGGTCAGTACAAATTGGCTCATCATGATTTAGCTGTAGGACAAAGCTCACGTCCTATCTGTACAGGTTATCCAGTCACTTTTTGCTGAGCTGGAAATATGCAGCTGAAATCAAATGTTGTTGTACAACATGTGAAAAAACTCACTGCATCACCAGACCTATATAGAAAAAATCTGCTGAAAAATGCATGATTAAGAAAGGATGAGTATGGAACACATTTGTTTAATGTTCAAAATATTGATACTGCTGTTTTCTTTATTTTTCTTTAATTCAAGAGCCTCCCTCTTGAATGATTAGTAACTCAGATCCAGACTTGGTTTGTGAAGAAGCTTACAGCAGCAGCGAGTAAGTTTTGATAAACACATAAAGTGGAGTTTGTTTTGCCTTACATATATAGGACAAGCATGGGGGATTCTGATGATTTCACAGCATGGCAACACTTCTCTCTCAGCAATTCACAAAGCTACTATTATCAAATCACACAAACTGCAGACTTCACAGGTTTCTTTGTTTGCTTTCCTGTAATTAAAACACACATTACACGATGTATTTTCCACACTGTGAAACATTTCCCCTTTTACTTCCAATATCACTTCTGGAGGTTTATTTCTTTGCCAAAGCTGGGTTTTTTTCAAGTGTTTACTGAGGAAAAAGAAAACAATTCTCACCTTTTAGCCTCTTACAAGGTTCCTCTCTGAAAACCTTTCACACATGGGAGCCCAGCTTGCACCCACTCCCCTTAACAGCAGACCTCAGGAGGCAACTTGGGAAGAAAGGCAGAGGGCAAACACAGGAAACAAGGTAGAAAGGAAAAGGAAAACTGGAAGGAAAGGAGTAGGTTCATAAAACTGAAGACCTGGCTCAGTGCACAGACTTTTGAGGCCACCAGCCCAGTGGGAAGCAGGTTCAAGAGGGCACCACACTGCTTCTGGGAGCACTCCTGGGCACTGGCCGAGTCAGGGAAGGCCAGAAGCAAAAGATGTCCCCGCTGTGCCCCCAGTACGTCACCTGCCCAGCATTCCTACTCACTGCAGCCTCTACAAGCAGCTCTTTGGTAAGTTTAAACAGAATGAATTGCAGGAGTAAAATTAAGGGTAAAGGAAGACAAAAGAATAAATGGGAATGTGCTGGATTTACTAAACTGTATTTTTTAAAAGAATATATTATGTGTCCAACCTGCCAGTCTCTGGCCAAATGAATTACATAGACACACAAAAAACATTACAGAGACAAAATTCATCATGAGCTGTATGTACGAGCTTTCCCAGGTGCGGGAAAGTAATTTTTTCTGCAATGATTGGAGCCAGCTTTACCTCTCCTCCACCCCTCTTTCACCCCTATCCCTTAGCAATTCTTGTGAAACTCTAAGCCTGGTTAGCATTGCTCATCCCTGTGTACTGAGCGGTATGAGCTGTGCAGGAATTGAGGCACCCTGTACATCCACTAGTTCACTGCTGACTATGAATAGGAGAACGTTGCCAAGAGTTTCTCCTACAATTGCACCATTTAGCACTGACAGTGGCTGAGAAGCTGCTAACACTTGTAGAAGCTTTCAGACCCTATTCACATGGTGACAGGTCTGAGAGACAGAGGCTGTCGTCTCAGGACCAACTGCTACACACTGGTTTTCAGCAACCACCTCCTCTGGAGGTGTCGTTCAAGACAAAAACAATTAGAGTTAATAGCAGAGAGAGGTAAGGAAATCCTGAGGAAGAAATCGCTTAGAGTTAAGATTTTGCTTGAGCTAAACCCCGATGTAAAAAATCAGTGAGGGATTCGCTTGTAGTTAGGTATTGTTGTGATTAATATTCAAGTTAATTGTGATTATCATATTATCTTTTGCTTCCTTAGTGTGCTCAGAAACCATAAATTGGAATAAAAAGACATACAATGTCCTGCCTATCCCAGATACACCATATTTTAAAATACACGACAACAATATATGGCAGTATTGGCAAAATAAATGCAATATTTTAAAAAAAAACCTTTTAAGTGTTTTGATTAAAACAGATCTCCTCTTGCAGGAACGAAGCTTCCAAGACATGAGGCCATTTTTTAAAACGGGATTAAAATGACAAATATGAAAAGTCATCAAACATAATAAGGGAATCCATTAATCCAATCAGAGAGATGTCATCCTTCAGAGGCATTGCCAAAGCAGACATATCCCACCTGAGGATGCACAAGAAGCCAGAAGCAGAGAATAGTGACTCAGAAGGTTGAACAAAGCCTACAAGGGGTCTTGGCAACCACAACTTGAAGATCTCCAAACTCATTTGTCAGCATTTCTCTTTTTGTCACTCATTAATGGGTGACTCAGCTGGAGGAAAAAAATAAAAAAGATGACTGCAGATGGGCAATGCTCAGTATGTGAATAATGGATCATTTCCACGAAATTGTAAAAAGAATGTAAAATTGCATGGTGATCTGTTAATCTGATTTAGTGATGGATAACTAAAATGATGAATATGGATTATATATTTTTAATGAGTGTTACATTTAACAAGCATGAACATTGGTGAGTGTGAACATTAGTGAATGAATAGCAAGGCTTATAAAGTTTTAGATCTGACAACTGTAACTAGAGCTTTTTCTAGCATGCATATTATTAGCATTTTGAGATTAAACAGGACCTATTGGAGCATGTAATTGTTGACAGATAAAAGAGATCTTAAGTTATGTAAGAAGTATGTTTCCTCTTGCTTAGTGAATATAATTTGGAGTCCATGTTGTACTGCATGGAAATCCTGATCTCTCTCCTGTCCTTTACCAGGCTGGCAATGAAAAGAAAAATGAAAAATACAGGGGTTGCTCAAATTTTAGTATAAGCCAATTAATAGGTATGAAAGCAAAGCTCAGAAGAGACAATAAAGTTGAGACTCAGAGTCTCATTAGAAGACAACCAGATGTCAGGCTGTCCGCACTCCAAGTAAACAAGTACTGGAACAGAGACGCACACCCGCCAATCCAGCCACCCTTCCAGCTGCCAAGCTTGCCCACAGCTGTTGATTATCACACCTCACCTCCTCTACAGTCTCCCAAGCTGCTCATATCCAAATTCAAGCATGTTATTTTTCATCTATTCATGTACACTGCAATAAAGATTCTTCCTAGTGGAGCTCAAGCAGTTCTCTACCCACTTTTTTAGCAAACACAAAACTCACTTTTTTTTCCACTTATTAACTGCTTCACTTTGTGGAATAAGTCTGACTAGAAGAACCCAGTCTTGAGCCTATTCAACACCGTTCTCTTTCCTTTTTTTTCCCTTCTGCAGCATTATGTAGCTGCTGCACTAGTGTCAGCAGGTGAAACACAACATCATTCTCCTTCTCAAAGCACCAATAATCCCCTTTGAAGCTGTATCAAATAGATAACATCTGTAGATAATATCTAGACAGCCTGATGGCAATAAATTGCAAAGATCTTCTTATACATACAATTACTATTTCACTTCAAATATTTACCCTTCACCAGTCCTTCACTATCTGTTTTCTCATTGTTTTTTTGGCATCGTGATGGTTGCACGCTTACAAGATGGAGACATGAAAGCAATAACATGAAGTTATACAATGGAAAATGCTTCTTTGAAAAAGAGAGGGGAAGAGATATTTAGGCAAAAGGTGGAAAAACTATTCCCCCTTTGCAAGACAGAGCACACCAGAAACAAGGCCCTGAGAGGAGCCTCTTATGGAGCCAGAGATCGAAATCCAGATTTCTTGGCTTTCAGTAATAGGATCTCTTCACTTGATCTCCTCATGCAGTACCTTTACATAGCAGCTGCTGTGCTCAGGGCTACTCCTCTGGTTTGCTACAACACAGCTTTTCAGCCCATCCTTGCTCTCAACGTTTCCCATGCATATTGATCTAAAGTTCCTTTTTACTTACTTCAGTCTGCCTAAAAGATGTTACTTACAAAAAACCATAGGACTTGGCTAAATACCGTGACAGGTCCAACTTTTCTTATTTCCCAAATTTTGTTAATTCAGACACGGAGCCCAATATGCAATGCTAACTACAATGCTCTTCTTTTTTTCACGTATCAGTGAATACTCTTCTTAGGAAAGTAATTTTCATCTTCTTTAGCACAACCGAGGTTTGTTTCTTTTTCATTTTCCCACCCTAGGAAGCACAGTCTGCCCTGAACCTCACTGGTAAGCAATTAAAATCTGGAAGCTTGCCAGCCTCTGTGGTACTGTGAATTCATTTCCCAAGTACACATGTAATTCTTGGAGCTGAAGTCGAGACAATAAAATGTGTAAAACTTGACTATATTATGACTGCGCACTAAATGACAAAGCTCCTTTCATACAAAGAAATTGGAGCAAATCAGTCAATAATGAGAAAGTGTAGGCACTAATTATTTTATTAAAAATCTGGAAATTACGCATAATTTAATTTTTGGAAGTTAAATGTTCTACTGATATAATAGTAATTCTTTTCAGCTTTACATCATTAGGACTCCAATTGTCTTTAATATCTCTCCATAATATATTTATTCTCACCATTAAAATTGAGCAAAATTCCAAATATCTGGACTTCAAAAGCTCGTATTCTGTTTGCAACTATCAGTTTGACACTCTCCAGATTCTGCAGAAATGTGGAAAAAACCACTGGTTGAAGGGAAAGGACACTGTAAAAGTAATGGTTTTAAAGGTAGCATAGCCCAGTAAATGCAATTAGTGAATCTTTGCCACATATATTGAATGAAATGCAGAAAAACAGCAATAGACTTGCTGGAGGGTTCACAGGAAGGTCACAGCCACAGATGTCAGTGCCCCAGACCAGCCACGTTTCACTGGAAGGCCAACCGACTTTCATCAACTTATCCCTGTGGATTGGACATGGATTTGGGAAAGCTTCAGGTTTCGGGCTGGAAACCGAAGAAAAAAGGGGAGGGAGAGGGGGAGAGAACGAGACCCATCAGCCAAACTGTATTACATTTCCCACTGCGCTCCCACAGCACAGGCCTTGAAAGAAGGTAATCCTAACAAATCCACGTTATAAAACTTTTTTCACCTAATTCATACAATCATTTTATTGTTTGTGTATGTACCTATCCCTCACAAAGATTTAAACTGTGGTGTGCCTTACATATATTGGAAGATTAACAAAGCTGCTACAGCATGTGGTTTATTGGAATCAAAGGGAACAGATTTGTTCCAATGTCCTATAACTGTTTTAAAATAAATTCAGTGATTTCACCTGAAATCCTATATGGTGTTCTATGCTGTATAGTCATGATTATGACATTATAGTTAAAGGTCAGTCAAGGTTTATTTTCTAGCCTTTGATAAGTGGAGGATTTATTTTGTTGAACTCCTTATATGCCAAAATTTAGCACTGTACAACTTGGCTCCTACAGTAAACGCAAGTGTGTTTCTGAAATGTGGTATGGATCCATTACAGAGCAAAAGAAACTTATGATCTGAAAAAATCCTCACACATTTGTATGGCAGTGCACAAGAGTAAAAATACTAAAAACAGTCCTTCATTAAATGCTCAGTAATTTTATTAACCTAATCCCAAAATAGCTAATAAGACATTAATATTCATTCACCACTGTCTGCATCCTAATTAAGAAACATTTCTGAATTAACCAATGTATTCTTTTAGGTCAAGGTTCATCAAAACATAAAAGTACAAGATTAAATCCATTTCTAGCTGAAGAATTAGACTTCTTTATGCTTAATCCAAATGGCTAAATCCATTTATGAAAGAGCTGAAGGCGGGTTGGGGAAGGGAATATAGAGTGATAGCAATATTCCCTCAAAAAGTGTGATTTATGAGACTGAAAGATTATTTTACAAAGATAAAATTTGAGGAAACATGATAAGTGTGCTGTATAACAAAAGCACAGGCTATGGAGGGCTGATGTAACACCTCTTTTTTTTAATGCAGCACCATGACAAAGGTATTCTGAATGAAATAAAGAATGTATCCAATCAAACCTGATCAAGCAGAGCAATCTTTCTCAAGCAACCAATGCATGGATTTCCCTGTCACATGGTAAAGAAATCAAGCAGAGAAAGACTGATATTTAGGTCATGGAATGATATTTAGAGAAATAGCGGTTTCTAGAGTTGCTGGCAAATTCTCCAGCACATTTTGGAAACCTTACTGAACTCAATTACTCAGTGTCTCAACCCATTCAGATACCAAAGAAACCTCTTAACTCGTTCTGCACTTTTCCTTATGCATTTGGTGCTCAGATGTTATACACTGGACTGGCTGCATCACTGGTCCCCCAGTAATCGCGAGGTGCTGGAAGATCACCGTACAGATTTTTTTGCATCAGCGATACAAAGAAATTTGGTTACTGGAAGTATAACTGCACTGTTGACAAATTCTGCCTTTCTCATTCTCTTCTTTTGCTTATCTACAATCATGTATCTGTTGCTCTTAAATACTTGACTTTTCTTCCAAGGTATATCACTAAAAGGGAATTTTTGTTCTCTTGACCATGGAAGAACAGTTGCCATTCAGACACGGGCCACAAACATGCAACAGCCTCCAAATGAGATGCTTACAAAAATCAGTGGTCAGGTGTGCTCAATTTAAAGTTTGGATTTTGTCATGACAACAGCATGCCTTGCAATTAGCATTAATTACTTCTCCTGAAGTAATACTTACTCAGAATACATTCAATCTATAACATTTCATGCAGCACTGCAGACTGAATACTGATTTTGAAAATCCTAATACCAACAACTCATTTCTCATCAGCTGCTAAAGTCAGCACAGAACCACTTACAGTATGTTTAACAGTTCCTTTTCAGTAAAGTGCCTAACCCCACATACAAAGATCAAAGTCATCACTGAGTGTATTTTTATCATTACATTTATTTTTAAAATTCAATTGTTTTCCTTTTACAAAGCATCGCAGTACTGCAAAGTAATAGCTATTTTCCAAAATCACTAACAACAGAAAAAAGATTAGTCTTAGCTGGGGTCTGAAGACCTGAGGAGCAGAAGGAGTAGAGCACCCTCCTAGGCTATTTTCTCCACAGGAACTATAAAATAGTCTTTGTTTCCTGCTGTATCACTACAGTAATGGAATGCAATGAACTTGTGCACGATTTATGTCAAAAAGCAATACAGCAGCAGGCTCCTCTCCTTCAATAGCAAAGGCAGGAGATCCTAAGATCAGTGGGGATGAATCTTTCTTATCTTCCAAAATGCAAAAGCCATCAATATTATTTTAATATAGTGCAGACCATGGAAAGGATTGTAATCATCTCTCTTAGCTGAGTGAAAATTGAGAATAAAATGGCCTATGTTAGATGAAGAAAGGAAACTTCTGAAACATAATCTCTTCATTTTAGCTATTTCCTTTTTAAAATAGAACTGCTTTTTTTGTCATATGAAGCTTAATTTATAAGTTTTTACTTCTTGATAAACCAATATAATGACATCAAAATAAGATATACATTTGATTTACAGCAGAATGTTAATTATTAAAATCATAACACTAATTTGAACTTTCACATTTTTATAGCTCTAAATACAGAAAGTATCTCATAGAAAAAATGCTACAGGAGCATAATTTTGGTTATGTAAATAAAGTAGTTTTGTATTCAAGGACTTAAGCTTGACTCAATTAAAAGTGTCTATTCTCATATGGCTGATATCTGTTCAAATATGCTTTATTCTACACAGTCTAATGATTTGAATCTCCTCAGCAATGCAAAAATTGCATTGTTCTATATTTCCTTATCACTTATGTCAGCCCTGGTTGGTCGTGCTTGATATCATTGCAACTGAAAGTTAAAAACTACTCTACAATTCAAATACTCACAAAAGCTCTGAACATACTTTTATTTTTTGTAATACCATATCAAAATACAGTATCAAAGACAACCATTCTTATACAGCCCTATTGAAAATATTACTTCTGCTCTTTCAAAAAGAAATGCAAAAAAATTTATGAGAAAGAGTTGAAGAATATTAGTACATAATTCCGTAAGCGTTCCCTCACAAACCCTACCCGTCTATCCTATTCCCCTTGCTCATATAAAGGAATTCCCATGCAGTGAGAAACATTTGCCTGCATTAAATTTATTTCACTTCTCAGAGATCAGGACCCACAGGTTATACTTTCACTCTGCCACTGCCTTGTTCTGTAATCTAGGGCAAATGACTCAATGCCTCTGTCTTCTTTCACATGAAAACTGCAGCTAGGAATTCCTTCTTTAGGAGGGAAATTACAGGGATTATTAATGCTTTGTCAAATGCTCTGAGTTCTTTGAATTAAAAACATTTAATAAATACTACACTGAGCACAGTGTTATACTGCAACAATTGCATGTTACTACTATAAATGGAAATTATTATTTAGAGAACTAACAAGGATAATACCATGAAGATTTAAGTTAAATCTTTAAAAGAATGTTGTGAATAGCTTTATTTAAGAAACTAGGCAGCTATCATTTAAGACCACTTGGCTTCCTAAGTCACTATAAGTCTAAATTGTCTCAAACAATTAGTCAATAATTGACTGTTCTCAAACTGAGCTCAAATTGCGGAATCAAAGCAAAAAACGTCCCAGATCTCCACCAATGCCAACCAAAATCAAAGCTCTTTATTAGGAAAACACATACTGGGCTAATACAAAACATGTTTTTGTTTTGATCTTCTTTTGGACATTTTTTGGTATCAATTTTGTCCATTAAGCAAATTACTAAGGAAATCAGCAGGGGGTTTTCCTTAATGAACTAACTGTAAAAAGCCACTATATTTTAGAAATTTTTAAAAGTTCCAGAAAAATTCTAGGAAACCTGTCAAACGAGACTCAGTCTTAATGTCTTCCAGTCCTAAAGAGGTTATTCAAATCTCCCTGGCCAGTCCCTTCTTTAGAGTCTACAGGAATGGAGACGTTTCAGAGCCCACCTTCTACCCTCATCTTCAAGGACCACCCTTGCACTGATGAACATTTCTAAGGAGCAGTGAACCTGAGCGCGATCCTGAGACAAAGGCACGGTCGGAAAACTGAACCCCCAGTGGGTAGATTGCCCTGTACTAAGATAAACAGCCAAGTAAAGGTTTCCATCTTAATTTTTTTCCCCCTGGTCTGAGAAAAATACCTTCTATATGCATAAGAAACAATATGACCAGGAGTAAGTGCACCACAAAACATTCAAGGTCCATAGCTCACAGAGAATGATACTCAAGCCAGATTTCACCAGGAACATTGACACATGAGGTTAAAAACAGATGTATGAGGCAACAAAAAAATGAAAATTTTCCCATTTCTGAAAATAATGAAAACATCCCACTATCCTTTCAAAGGAAGGATTTTTCAACCTCAAATTCTAGCTTTCACTCATGTTTTATTTAGCCTTTTCATTTTTTTTTCCTAATTCTGCATAATGACAGCAGGGACAATTGTATTGTTTAGTTTTCTCATGTCTCTGTATAATGACTAAACTATTTTGGCTTGAGTTTAAAAACAAAAGTAGATAGACATCCCCCTCTCACAAAAAAAAAAGAAAAACCACCTTGCTTTTGGGCAGAGACCAAGCACAGATAATTAGAGCCTTTGTTGAGTAAGTCTTGAAAAGAAGGAATCAGTATTTACTTTGCAACCATTAGTAGAACTTTCTTCTCTGCTGTCTGCACAATTACTTTACATCTTCCATCAAGTAATTTAACAGGTAGTTTGGTTGCATTAAAATATTATCTTCTTTGGCAGTTATACATGGAAAATGAAGATCATATCTGAGTGTTTTAACCAATGCACTGCATAACTCAAATGCCAATAAAATAACTGCAAAATAACTGATCCAGAAGCCATATCAGACCATCTCTGTATCTGGAGTGATATAATGAAACCCAACAAGTGATACTGGCTCTTGATAAATCAATTCATAATCATGCTACACACAGCACTAGAAATATAAACCTCATAGTGCTGGTGAGATTTCACTAGAGGCCTTGCAGGTGATGGAACATATTTCCTCTGGATAGCTTTATTATCCATCTCCATGGGCACACAATGGTCATCTACAAGTTCCAGAGCCTGACCTCAACCACGTGCACCAGAAGTAATGAATGGTCATACCTGAACAAGACATACTGGTTTCATTCTCTTGGCTGCAGATCTACAGAGAAACCTAGTGTGTAATGCTGGAATAAACAGGTAGCAGTTTGACAATTGATAGTCAAATTCATTCTTTAGCGTCTGGATTAAATTCTACTTTAGAATGGCACCGATGTTCAGTTTTCAAAATTGCACGTCCAATTTGGCCTAAAAGCTGTGTATACAGAAAATCATGTTTTCTGTGAAACTACAAGTAAATCACTAACCTTTTCATTTACAAGTCTGCTCTAACCTCTCATATCTATAGAAGCTTTTTGCCTTATCTTTTCGTGTAGAGGGCAGGGAATTAAGAGAATAATTTGTGTTTTTTCATATTATTGATAAGGAGGACACTCCACTGCCTTGGCTTCAAATCCAGAAAAAGAAGCATTTGTCCACACTGGGAAAAAAACACCCTTAAAACTTAGTTTGATCAGCAGTTGGAAAGAGTCAAGAACTAACAGAAATGATGAAAAACTCTAGCAGTTCTCTACTGTGGCTTAGTCACCTACAGCAGCTGCAGTAACTCCCTGTCACAGTGTGTATTTTCAAGGTTTTAGTTCTTAGCAGACACAAGCATTTGTACATCCTGTTAGTAGGAGTTTAGGTCACTCACATTTAAATGTATTAGGCATTCTCCTCTTTAAACATTTAATCTACAAAATACAACCTTGTCAGATCCATTTATTACCATGTACATTATGAGAAAGATTAAATGTATCAAACATAAACATTCACTGATCAATAGCTTCTTTCACCCTTTTTCCTCAAATATCTTCAGCATTTCTCTGTCCAAGTTTGAGCTATCTACTCTGTATCTCCATAAGATGCATGTTGGATAATGGTTTACCCATCTATATCACCAGAGATTACAGTAGCCAGCATAAAAACCATTATCTCATTCAGCAATCGCCATTAAATTCTGAAGCAAGCCATACCCCTTCTAGATAATGAGATCAAACACACTTCGATGTTCCTTACAGCCTAATTTACTAAAGATTTGTAGAGCATTTATGAAGTTTTCCCTGCAGAGCTCTCAACCTGCCAAGGCTAAAATCAGGAGCAAAGATGCAAATAAAAGAGATGGAGTTTAACACATGTACAAGTCAGTCTACACCAGCTCTTCATTTCTTAGAAAAAAAGTATTTGCACTACTTTGAAGATACAAAACAAATTCTGCAATGAGGTATCCAGTAAATATTTTCTTTTTCTATTGAACTTGACCCAGAGGACAACTGAAATTACGTTGCTTTGAAAACTTTGTCCTGGTGCACACAAAATTCTTTGGTTGCCTAATGAGGAATTAAAACTTGGCATTAAACAGACACTAATAAGGGGGACAGATGATAGATGATGCAGCAATAGTATAGAAGACCAGACAGTACTGCAGAAAAGAAGGAAAAGGAGAAGAGGTGCCATCAAACAATCACGACTACTATAATAACCTGCTGCTAAAGCACATCAGTTCGTTGTTATCCACACTTCTGGCCCCATGAATCAATAAACACAGTATAATAAGAGACATTATAAGTCAATGGACCAGCTTTTTCACTCTGAAGGTCAACAATTTAAACATTTCTCACTTTTGTTAGTGGAGAACTTGAAAACAGAGGCTGTTCAGAGTAGTTCAGCCCTGAGCTGGCACAGAGAAACTGGCCCAGCAGCCACTTTGCACTACTTCTGACTACATTGTTTGCTGCATTTAAACTCATCATTTAAGGAATGCAGCATCATAATAAAAAAAAAAAAGAATTAAAAAAAAAGAAGAAAAAAAGGAGAAAACCAGGATGGAATAGAACAGGATAGAACAGCATTTAGAATAATGCATGGAGAACAACATAATTTTTGACTAATTTACCACAGCAGTCCATTTATTTATAGTAGAGTTGTTTTTCAGTTAATTTACAACACAACAGAGGATAAATATCCCTTTAAAAATATCCAGCCAAGCAAGTGACCCTCCTTTCTGATTCATATTTTCACAATCTTCTAAAAAATGTCAAAAAAAGAATGGCAATAAGGTAGAAGTAGCAGCAGCTATAAAGAGATAACACGCTTTCCACACTTTAGATCAGGGAGAATGGATTCCTACGGGAATTTTAGAAGCATTTGCTCAGCATCACCCACACACAAGTAGCCATTCACACCAGCTAATGGGAATAATTTTCTTTCTGCGTGTCAAGCACACACCCATTTTAGTGTGTGCTTTAGACCAGAAGAAAACATGATGAAAACCAGTCTCTTGCACAGTACTTCAACTTGGAAATAAATGCAATAAATCACTATTTCCCTGACATGTTCCAAGGCAAAAATATAGCTTGGCTCTTTCAACAGTTTCTAGAAGAGCTGGAATCAGCAAACTGATTTTGGCATGCCAGGTTGGGTAAGCCACCAAATATGGACACTGCAAGCTGGTAGAACCAAAGTTCTTTTTACATATTAAGAACGTAAGCAAATCCTGGGGGAAAAAAAAAAAAAAAGTGGGGGAACACCTAATAGGAAAATTTAGAGCATATTTAACCACCATTCCATAAGAGTCAAGTTCTTCACACGTACAGATACGACAGAGTATTTCTGCTTAGTTCTACTAAAAAAAATTTACAATGAAGTGTTGCTTAAAGAAGAAGCTCAATGTATTTCAGACGTATATTTCTGAAATGCCACACAGATATTCAGGTGAGCACTGAATTTTCACTATTAGTTAAATATAAGCCAGCTCCCAAGCAATATCTCATGATCTCACTGTACTTCAAGCTATATTCACCGTCCAGTTCATGAATAAAATACTATGATATAGTGTGGACCTAGTAGTGCAGTGTCTTTAAATATTAAAAAACTTTAAACTCCTCTCTAGAGAAAAGTAATATTACCTCTGCTTCCACAAAATGGATGAAGAGTCTTGTCTAAAATCAAGGCAAATAATTTACAGAGTTGGGAATGAAGTACTTGGGAAACAAGAGTACGAACCAAGCCTTTGTCTTTAAGGACAAGATAAATCCCCTTGCAAAACGTGGTTTAGATGAGGTTTCACCAAGGTAGTATAACAAAATTTGCATGCATAGAAGGGGGAAGATAACGAAGTAGGTTATGAAAAAGGTAGACAGCTTTCCAAAAAATGTGCTCATAGCAGGGGCAGCAGATTCCTAGGTCTGTCAGTAATCCTGGGTGTGCATAGAACAGACATCAGCCTTACTGGTTCTTTACAGGTCTTCTTCCTCAGTATTTGATCAGCAAAGGAGAATTCATGAATGGCTGCAGTGGCTGCAGTAATCCTGATGCAACCTGTGGTACCATGAGACTAAAACTCTGATTGCTGGCAGAGGCTGTTGGTCACTGTTAGTGAGAGGACACTGGGCTTCAAAAACCCATGTGCTGAACATTTTCCAGTTTTGACAAGGATTTAGGTTTCTTCAATCACTTACAACTGTGCTGCCTTAACTTGGTAAAAATGAACTCCCTATGAAAACGGGCACAATTCAAACAAAGATTGTAATTCTCTTCCAAACTGCTGGCACAAAAGTGCACCCACCTCAATTTCTACTATATAATCCCACTTAGGTATTATGACCATTTAGTAGCATGAGGACAAAAATTCAGTTATAAGGAACAAGAGCATGATCCAGCAAAAATGCTGAGAAGAATTTAAGATACCTTTTC
This sequence comes from Chiroxiphia lanceolata, assembly GCF_009829145.1. Taxonomy (NCBI): domain Eukaryota; kingdom Metazoa; phylum Chordata; class Aves; order Passeriformes; family Pipridae; genus Chiroxiphia; species Chiroxiphia lanceolata. Next base: position 12,269,148 of record NC_045640.1, read on the forward strand.
AGATCAAAATTGACAGGGCTGTAATCATATCTGCAGTTACTCAATATTACCTTCTGCAAGATTAACGCTAGCTATACAGCTAACTGACTCTGAGAAAGACAAGTCTCCAGATTTCAAAATTTCTTTTTTCTGGAAAAAGGCTATCTTGAGATGTCACAGCAATTGCCGGAGCACAGAAAGTATTTGTTTGACGGTTATCATTATCTGCATCAGTACTGTGGCATATAAGAAGTCTTAACTGCTGGGAAATGAAGATGTTATGATGCTAAGTGCTATGTGTTTGCACAGAGACACTAAATAACAGGCCAAATCATCCGTCTGAAAACAACTGTTCAAGATCATCATCTGACTCCGTTCAACTTCATACCTGGCTGAATTTTCTCATGGCATTTACACACTGCCTTCCTGTGCAGCCCACAGAGCTGACAGCCACACATGGGCACCCTTGAAACAAAACCATTTGTGCAAAGTTATGAGACCTAACAGTGTCTGTTCACAACCCAGATGACCCTGTGTTCTCACACACCCAGCTCCTCTCTTGGGCAATATTCCCTTGGAATTCGTTGCCACCACCTTCCCATCTTTCCCATTCTCTGCTTGTGTCCACAGCTGCTACCAAAGGCAGCTACTTCTGAACTATGCAAAACACACTTTTTTTTTGTTTAATTATTATTTTTTTGTGGAAGGCTGCGTGCGTGGCAGCCTACCTCACTGGGTGTACTGCACTACAGCCTTTCATCTCCCACTGCCAGGGAGGAATTCAGCCACTGACACCCAACGACTTCCGTGTTTGTGCTCTGGCTTCATAAAAAATGATTTCACAGACCATGAGTTATCTTACTACTGCATCCTGGGCCAATCCATTAGGGATATGCAAAGTCTGTCTGCTTTGCCAGAGTAGCCACTGTATTCATAAATGTAAGTGGTGGAAAGAAAAACAACTCTGCAAGCTTCAACACACTTGCTTTGCGAGGCCATCATGTTCCCACTATTCACGGACCTCCTTCAGTCCTCTCTGCTCTAATAGAAACAGAGACAACATACTCAGAGTTAAATGAGCAGAATTTTTGGGGAATGGGTGGTGTTAAATTCTGTGAAATACAAATCATCATTTTTGCCTTGTCTGTACATTAAAATGCAAAGTTTTCCATTAAATGCTTGGCTTACTAGTAGAAGTTTGGTTAGACTTAATCCAGTAAAAGGGAATTATTCATCAGCACTCTCATGTAGGTTTTGGAATACAATGGAGAGTAGTTTTAGCCCTTGTATAGTCTGTTTATCATGATGACATATGCTGAAGGAATAATGCTGATCCCTTCATCAACTACATTAAACACCAACTAATTTTGTCACCTAAAGTATTCCAAAACCCTGTGACCAGACCTCAAGGAAATCAAACTTAATGGCAACCACCACTTAGGGCTCATTTTTGCACACAAGTGTGTGCACTTCAGAATTCTGCCTACAACTCAAACACACAAATTTCCACTTAATCTGTGTCCAATTCATATTTTATTACAGATAATATGTGTGCATTCACTTACAGATCACATATATCTTTCCAACCCATAAACTTAAAATAAAAAAAAAAAATTAATGGATGACCCTCAGTGAGATAGGGGACTTGTTGGAATGGCATTAAGGGAGAAATAGAGTAACTGGGTTTGCTCAAAGTGAACTCATTTTTACATAGTTAAATTTCTTTCAAAACTAGCTGTGTATAGAACGTTGACCTTTTTTTCCATTAGAAGCAGGCTTTATGTGAAGGGGAGGAGGCAAAGAAAAGAGAAGAGAAAAACAGAAGGAGATCGCAGGTCATTGTTAGAACAGGTTTTATTCTCAGATTTGAGCAAAAGTGCGTATCAGCATCAATTTTAAAAGATTAGTTGTATCAGAGGGAGGCCTCAGAAGGCAGTCATTTTCCAGATACATACTTCCTATTTATAAGACATCAAAGGACAAAGCCCAATTTTTGTCTTTCTATTTTCACCTTCACTTTTATTTCCTTTTTAACCAAAAGCTCTCAGTGACAATTCTGGAGCATCAGAAAGATTAAGTCATAATAAAAATCTACATCTATACATGGACATAGATAATGATAATGTGCAAGGGTTCATAGACTTCATCCCTTAGGGTCTGAATCTGAAGAACATTAATTTTTTTTATTAATGGAATAGGGAGGAAGAAGGGAAAACAACATCAGAAAGCTAACAGGAAAGAAAATGTGTCAGCTTTAACCAGTAAACTTATTTACATGAATATGTGTAAATAATGCTATAAAAAAACGCCCCAATAAGGCAAAAAATGCTGACCTGTAGAAGACATACTTTTGAAAAGGGTTTCCTTAGGGCAAAAGTATACATATAGGACCATTTCCCTCTTTCACCATTACTGCTGCCTGGCAGAGGGCTTTCAAAAAAAGGAAGTTTTCTAAATCCCTTCTCTCACTAATATAAAGGCAGGTAAAGTTCCCATAGAGACGACGTATTTTGGGTGCTGTGTTTCAACAACAGTTTCTGCACCAGGAGTTCAAAGTCTTCTCTGAGCTGCAAACACTGTGAACTCAGGGCAGGGGCTCCTGTCTCACATCCTCCAGAGTATTGGCTTTTACTTGACTCCCTGACTCTCCACACATCACACCAACTCTCCAAGGTTAAACTAAAATTGCTTGAAATTTTCTCATTAAAATAATCAATGATTAATAATGCATTCCAAACATCAAATATAATTTCCTACATTAAATATTCATATCAGCTAGGTTTTTAGTTGTAAGAAATGAATGCTATTTTAAAGGCCCTAAGTCTGTAGTATGCAACTTTAAAGAATATAAACATTTCACAGACAGACTAGTTTTTATACTGCTCTCAAAGCCTGAGACAAATGTGTGATATATCTGACAATCTCAACTTTTTACAGCACTATTGATTTTATTATATGCTAAGTAGTCAGTGGTACAAAGTGACACATTATCTTACAGCAGTGACAACCCGGGTCAAGTTAGAACTGGATATTCAATTAGTGTCAGCTTCTTGATGTCTGTGTATGGTTTTTTCCACTCCTACTGAACTGAAGTCATGGGTGTGGGACTTGTTTATTTAACAGTATTGTGACTGCACAGAAGTGAGAAAAACATAGAGAAAGTAATAAAAAAACCATCCACACTAGTGCATTATGAAGTAAATAGAAAAGGAGAAAAGCAGTCTCAGGCTGTTCTTGCAGAACAAACAAACTACCCTGGCCTTCACACAGGCAGGAGATATAAATATCTTGAGCTAGGACATTGAGACTTGAGGAGCTTATTAGACCCTTGAACCAGAACTATTCAGTTTGCAGCAATTTAAGCTAAGGCATCCCAAACTGAACTTGTAGCTTCCAAGACACAATATTCTCACTTGACAATATATAGCTCATGGTACGCAGAAGCATAATGAGGCAAACTCTTTGAAGAGGTCACAGTCTCTCTGTGCTAAATCTAATCCTATTTCATACTTGTAATATAGCTATAAAATATAGTAATGCTCCTTGTAGAAAATTCAAAGCAGTTTGGTAAAAATATATTTTCTTTCATTTCAAAAATATTTCCCTCTTTTTTTAGATAAAGATTAGTCAAAGCACTACAACATCACTCTTGGTTTTCCAGTAGCCAAGCATTTCCAAAGCAGCCAGGAGAGACATGAAGGCACTTTCAGATGAGCAGCAGCTGTGCTGAATGAGTTTCTTTGCCACTCAGTGCAGCACTGGCAGCAACAGCAGTAGCCCTGTGCTATTCATAAAGGAGAGGAGGAATCAAAGATTTTTAGGAAGAAAATGTCCTGCCCCCCGCTCCAAGTCGTATCTTTTATATCTGATCTATAAAGTACATCTGCTAAATATGCCAAAATGAGATAAAAATAACCTTGTTTAGGCCAGAAGTGAATGGCAGCTCAAGTTCACAAGTGTCCATTGCTGCCCACCCCAGCCCTGCACATGGGGAATAACCTTCCTGCATGCAAGCACCAAATGCAGTGGAGAAAAGGCCTCAATTCAAACATAAGAGCCTGGCATTTACTGCAATGTATGGGAAAATCTTGCAGGACAACAAAAAATGAAATTTTACAATGAACTAAAATGATCAGGTCTGCATTTACTCCTATATTTTATTTTATAACATATTTGACTAACTTGGGTGGCTTTGAAGATTTAAATGGCAACATGGAGAAAGTTTTGCACTGAAAATGGAGAAGGACATTATAAATCCTGTCAGGAAAGGCGATAGGGAAAGCAGAAAAAATGACAGATGGAGAGGAAATACTGCAAGGTTTAGATACATGAGAAAGTCATCTGAGTTTGAAAATCAAGTATAATATTTAGTCAATTATTTCGCTGCCTAATCTTGGCAATGAAATAATTAACTGAACTTCAAAGAGCTGCTATTCACACTGGTATCAGTGGACTTTTTTTTCAAAGTTTGTCATCTCAGTGAAATAAATGTTTATACACCTTATAGACTATTCTTGCAGTCAGGCTTCAAAATCAGACAAGCCAAGAGTTGCTGGTTTGCACTTCTAACAACTGAAAGAAAGTATTGAACAAAGAAGCTTGATTTGTTTGGGGTTATTTTTTGTTGCTGTTGTTTAGATTTAGGGGTTTTTTTTGTTCCTTGTTGATGGTGGTGGAGGTTTGGGTTGTTGGGTTTTTTTGAATAAAATCTTAGACACAGGATCGGATTTAACCCAAGGAATAAACTGCAGCATATTAAGTGTTGCAAAAAGAGTTGTAGAAAGTGACTCAATAATCCAAACATGCACATACACTCCAAAACCAAAGCACTTATAGGTCTAAACCACCCTTTTGTCTTTCCCACAGAGGACCTGGAAATCAAGGGCAATAGCTTCTCCTGAACTTCAACACACAAAGAAGGAGATAAAATCAATGATATTTAGAATCATGCAGCCAATGTCTTGCAGTTCCTTTCCATTTCACTCTCATCTCTCAGGTACTGAATTTTACCTCTGACTTTGAGTCTCAGGCTTACTTCAAATACATGAATTGAGGCAAGAAATGGAACAGGAGGTACTCTGTGCTTGGGTCTGCAAGAACAAAAACCACTGGTGAGCAGACTTTACATTCAAACTTCCAGGACTGCAGTTTTAATTTTCTTCTACTTTAGTTGTATAGCAAAAATGCTACAAAGTGAGACTCACTGGCAAATCAGAAACGCCCTCTTAATAAAATGAGAAACACTCTATAAAGCTGTTTTGCCTATATCTGTAGGTTTCCATGCCACTGAGGCAGGCATTGTGTCCTAAAATCTTTATTTTGTGGAGTTAATTAGAATAAATAGTTTTTCCATTTTTTTCCTCACCTCTGTGGTGCCAACAAGCACTTTAGGGAATTTCCAGCTGAATTTTATCAATTAGTTGATCCATCAATTTTCTATTAGAGACACAAACATTGAAGATGTGATTGAAGTACAAGGTTATTTAGTCTTCACACATTCAGTGGCAGCTAGAAAACAAAGCAGCCAGCAAAGTGATTAAAGTGATTAAAAAGGGTCAAGTAAATCATAAAGAACATTCATAATTATATTCATAATAAAGTCATCTTTACCACAGCAGTCAGAGCAGCTGAGGATGCTCCAAGACCTGCAAGAGTACTAATGAGCAAGGGAATAAAACACAGGATTCAAAGTCAAAATCTGAAGAGATGCACGAGGTGTTTAGAAAACACTGTGGTAAACATGTCAGATTTTGAAGGAGGTAATTATGCTTAGGACAACAAATCTACAGTGTCTTCAGCCTCTACATTTCAAATTCTAGATTTTATCCCCACCCACCCTCTTGGGGCTAAAAGCAACATACAGATATGTGAGCCACTTCTAATTGAAATAGATATTAAAGATATGTACCTAAAACTCAGATACTGGAAGTAATCCTGCTGGAGTTACAGGAATATTTGCACGATGAGTTGTCATGTGCACATGAGCTTCCACAGTGCAGATGTGCCCTCTGCCTTCAAATATCAGCCCCTGTTCTCCCCTTTGCTTAAAAAAATATCAATAGACGTCCTTTCTCTGAGGAGTAGATTTCCTGCTCAGTCCCACAAAACCTCCCTGCTCACAGCCCTTTGTCCCCATGGAAGCATCCTGACCCTACCTGGGCTCTATGAACAATGGAGGAGATGGAAAGATGAGTGAACAGAGCCCCATCATGAACAGACTCTGCCACAGGATGGCCATGCCATCTGTCTTGGGGTCACACCAGGCATCAACCACTTTAGGGTATTTGCTTTCCCCCTACAAAATTTCCTAAATGTAAATTGAAATCTGTAGCACTACAGAGCTCTTTGCTGCCAAAACACTAAACACTGCTGAGGACAGGAGTGGGTGCCACAGCAGCACAAGAAAGATTCCCTAGGGAGCCAATACAGCTTAATAAGACCCCAAAATACACCTCCTCAAACACTGGGAGAGTAGGAAGCCATAACAATATCATTGCAGTTGTAACACAGAAGGGACAGCAAGCAGGAGATCTAGCATGCTGCATTAACAGCTCACACACCAGAGGGCCTGAATGAACAGTTTTCACTGTAATGCTGTGTAAATACCACTGAGTATTGTTAAAAGCATGTCATATTTGCAGATACTGACTGCTGGAATTCGCTGGTGGCACTGATCTCCACACTGGCACAGCGGCACAGCTTTCCACGGGCTCTGTATCATCTGATTTGTTCAGCTTTACTGAAAAAAGCTAAGGAAATTCTAGCAAAGAGAAATATTTTACTTCATCCACTGACAAAATCAACTCATAAGAATCTCTAAACCTCCAGGTTCATCACTCACAATCTGTTTCAGATACCTGAATGAAAAGCACTGTTTAAAAAAATATGCTCAACATCAGACTGCAATATTCATGATGCTGACTTCACTGTGTTTATCATGAGCAAGACGCCTCCCTAAAGAAAAACAAAATCTATTTAAAAACACAAGCCCATATTTTACAGGAAGTTTGAAAACCTTGAAGCATCATTTTTCCAAAATTTAAAGCAACAGTTGGCATTAATACTGAAAACAAACAAACAAATGAAGTTGTAAGTTTTAACAAAATATGAGGATGTCTTTACAAGTGAAAACTACTAAATTCCCAAGAAGTCATCATTACTCAGATGGACACAAAACACGCATAAAAGTATCATGCTTAAAATGAGACATGGAATTAGCAATGAAAATAGAAAAGAAACTAGGACATATAAAACACACATAGGAAAAAAAGCGAGCATGTGGATGTATAAGGCTGAAGAAAGATAACCAAATGACAATGTGTAAAAGAGAACAGTGGGAAGAAAGGTATAGCAGATCTGCAAGAAGTGAGTGGCAAAACTGCAAAGGATGATGTAAAGGACACAGAAATGTTCAATTTTTTTTTCTGTTCTGTATTCAGAACAAAGCAGGAGGATGCATTCACCTCGTGCAAAGTTGCAGACGGAATAAAAGTTTGCCGTATGTGATAAAGAAGGATGTTAGGCAACATCTGCTAAAATTAAACAATGTTCAAATCGGAAGCCTGGATAACACTTACCTCTGAATGTTAAAAGGACATGCTGAGGAGCTTCCTTGAATTGCTAATACCATTTTTAAACAAATCTTTGAAAACTGGGGAAATTCCAGAGAAATGAGGGACTGCCAAAGGAGATCTAATATTTAAACAAGGATAAAAGAGATGGGCCAGAGACCTCCAGAATAGTTATTTAGCATTCAGTAAAAGGAGCAATTAATTTGAAATTTCATCAACAAAGAATTAGAGGCTAAAAATCTAATTAATGTCAATCAGTTAGTTTAATGGAAGGTTGGTCTTGTAAAACAAACCTATTGTCTTTTCGTGAAGAGATAACAGGTCTGGTTGACAAAGGCAATTGTCTGCTGTAGTGCACTTGATTTCTCCATGGCATTTGACTTAGTACAACATGACATCTCAATTAAAAAATTATAATGTGGAATTAACAGAGTGTACTTCAGGAAGATTCAATTGTAGTATACTCACAGGTCTCAAAATGTTCTTGATACCAACAATTCCTCATCTGGTAGAGCCATAAGGAACTAATCCTTCATCTGAAGTTATTTTTATAAAAAATATAAAAACTCCTGTGGCCACAGTAGTAGATGAGACAGCTTCTCAAGGTCAGGGAAGAAAACAAGGTGCCTAAGAAACAAAATGAGTTGCTGCCTACAAGAAGAATCTAATGAAATCATTTTAATAGAACCAAATGCAAGGCAACAGAAGGGGAATTCAGAATGGAGATTTTACGTGCCTAATGGGAAGGTCAGGACTGTGCTTGACTTGCCTACTTAAAGAATTTAGTTTAGATGTTTGTCAACATTTTTAAAATAAGAGTCTATGTTTCCTACAGAATTACAGAAAAAGAAATAGATACTTCCAGAGATGGATGCCTGAAGGTGATCAGTTAGTCACTGTCAGGAAGCTACCCACTTTGGGAACTTGGAGAACATCTTCAGTGGAATTGAGATTAAAAAAAAAATAAAAAAGAAGAAGCTGAAGGAAAAAGAAGTATGAGAACTTCAGGGAAAAACTCTTGAAAGACTTCATTAGTTAAAAGCATCTATTACATTCTTGAGGGAAAAAAATAATTATATAAAGCTCAAGCAAACAGAACTCATCTCACTTCATTTTATATCTGTAAGACCTCTGACGGAATACCAGCATAGTGTCCACATTTTAAGAAACATGTGGAAATACTGGAAAACATTAAAAGGAGGGCCACAAAAATTACTCCAGCCTAAAAAACATGATTTATGATCTGAGACTTAAGAACTGCAACATATTCAGATCATCAAAGAGAAGGTTATAAGCTGACTTCATCACCATATACAGGTATTTTCACACATAAAAGCTATCTGATAACAGGATGGAAATAGTTAATCATGCAGACAATGGCATAACTAACTTCCAGTCACTGGATCTCATTAGCAAGTTAAACCTTGAAAGAAGCTTTTGATTACTTTCACAGCTGGGAAAATCAAATTGAAATATTTTACCAGGGGACTCTGCATTGCTTGAAGTCTTTAAAAGAAAATTATGCTATCCTTCTAGAATACATTTCTCTTTTTCATTTTTTTTTTCCTGCAGAAATTCCCTGCAGTTAACATGCTTTGTTGGACTGGACAGGAGGTATCATCAGCTCAGTTGGTTAGAGCATGGTGCTAATAACACGAAGGTCATGGGTTTGACTCCATGGGCCAAATTTACTCCAAAGGCAGAAGAACTCTACTAAGCTTATTCCATAACATTAGAGATTAAATGTTATCAAAAGATAAAACTAGAAAAATGGTGCCAAGAACTTTCTTTTCTGATGGACTCACGTAATCATACCTAAAAATTCCCTGTCATTCCAAGGGAGGTGTTGGAGGTTTTGTGATCTCTCCTGCTTTCTGGCACATTTAGCCTCCAGAAGACATAAATTCTTTAATTTGAAAAAAGGATCTTTGAGTGCAACAAAAAATATTTTTCTATGATTTTCTCTAAAGAAAATTAGAACTCAATCCTCTAGTGGTTCCTTCGGGCCTGAAATGCTGTGAAGTATGGCTTGCATCTTCCATAGTTTTCATATTGAGTTCCAGCATACCAAAAATAAAACATGAAAGATCGGTAACAAGTGGCCCCGGTGGAGATCATAATTGCATTGATATTATCACAATTATAAACAGAGAAGGGGATCCAGAAGGATATGAGATTTGTGAAATGCAGTGTCTGTGGCCGTCAGTGATGCAAGTTGTGTACCTAGTCCAGGGAATCACAATCCCAGAGCCACAACTGACCCTGAAGTCTCATGTTTCCTAAACTCACAAAACTTGTCACTGAGACCCTCTGTAGATGCCTCGAAAAAGCCCCTAGCAGAATCTCTAAGAGCACCATGTATGAACCCTTTAGTAGAACTAAACCCAGGATTTATGCCTGAATTAGAATGTCCATCTTTTGTGTCCCAGAACTCAAGGCAAAAAGACTGTATTTTGTTGTCATCTGATTAGTCTTCACTATTCAGGGCTAGGCACAATCCTGCAATACATCCTTAACTTAGCAGACTGTTTTTACAAGCTTTAGTGTCTTTGAAAGCAGTAAAAAAAAAAAAAAGAAGAAGAAGAAAAAACAAACAACAACAAAAACAAACAAACAAAAACCCAAAATATACCAAATAAAATCTCAATGAATACTCCAGGCAAAGAAAATCTTAGAAATCTTAGTAATTACATGCAAAGAAATCTTTCAAAAGAAACAAAAAGGAACATGTGTGCCTTGTTTCTAAGAAGAATAAACCATTGTTACAAGCAAGACTTGTAACAGGTAGCTAATACCTTCATCTGGTAGCTTCCAGAACCATCTGCTTACTCAACAGGATGCTAATGCTCTGATTTACAGGAAGATACTCTTCGTTGCATTTGCACTAAAAAATTACACAGCATCTGTTACTGAAGGTCTCCTCGATGACTGGATCTCCACGAGTCTTAGTCATAGTCCCTGTCATCTGCCCACATTACCATATCACCCATCTGGCATCTTTTAATATTTTTACCATGCCACCAAGATGTGTATACCCCAGCCTGAACTGTGAAGTAACTCTAGCATTTCAAACACTGAAAACTTTCAGACAAAGGAGGTAGCCTATTGCTAAGTACTCACTCCTGAAAAGCAGATCACCTAAGGTTGAATGCCCTTTGAAAAAAAAGACATCACAAGGCATAAGGATCCCCAAGAACCTGCTACACCCTGTCTGGGCTCCAAGTGTCCCAGAGGAACACTGTGTCCCACAGATAACACTCCCAGCTCTTCAATTTAAGTGTAGCAGGCATGTGGGTTCCTTCATATACACCGGAAAATGTCCTTTTTTTCCTCCACTGAATCATTTTCTTAGGTTCAAAAAAGCACCAGAATGTTTTTATCTTTATCATAGTTATAAAACACAGCACAGCTGCCACGGCCATTCTTCTCTCTCCATGTGTTTGAATACACCTCACACACTGTTTCTTCCAGTCAATAAATGTTGGTATGCCAGGAAGAGACACTTGACTTCCTTATCTGTTTTGTCACCAAAAAACATAAGGTTTCTTGCAAAACCCACTGGGCCTTGATCTAGTCCTGTTTTAGGGAAAAAATCAAGTGGAGAAAGGCAGAGAAGGAGCATGAACTTGAGCAGCAAAATAAAATAAAAGCAAATAAAGTCATCTGTGTTGTTACTGGGAAGTGTCCACAGAGATGCCAACTGAATGTTGGTGCAAGAAAAGATTATTTTTAATATCAGAACTGTTTCCAAGAGAATGAATATTCCCATGATCAAAACTATTGCAACACCATCAGGATTTGGCTCCAGACAACACCCATGACATTTTATAGTACTTATCAGCACCACAATCAAGTGTTGCTGACAGAGTCTGTGGAAAGGGAGCTGGGCAGGCAAGTTACTCTGGAAACTTTAGGCTCCCAGGGTCTGTCTCAGGCAGGATCCATGTCCATCTCCAGATCATCATGACATCATCTGCAATGGCTTTAGTGATCTCTCCTGCCACAAGATGACAGCCTTCACTCACCGGGGTAGAGGGGGAAGCAAAGCAAGCAGCCAAATCACACGAACACTTTAATAAGTAAATAAATAAATAGAACTTGTTGCACATACCATATACCCTTACACTTAGCAGAAACACATGGTGAGAATTTGCAGCTCCCATACGTTGCGGATTCTTTAAGTCCTACCTAATTTTAAGGGGGGGGGGGGGAAACCAAAGCAACAAACCAACAAAAAAACCTCATAACAAAAAAAAACTTCAGAACATCCAGATGTTTCTAAAAAGTCCAAGATTGTTTCCCATTTCACTGCATATATTATTTCATCATCCAAAAGTTTTACAACACATTTCATATTACCTTTTCAGATCACCAGTTTTTTTAAGCTTAGCGGGCTCAGAGCCTTTAACACCTCTGCAAGTTTTCCAGTTTGGCTTTCTCCCATGATGGGCTACCCTCCAAAAAACCCAACTTCTACCTCAGGGCTGCTCTCCCCCTCCTGGTTTCCATCCCTCATTTCTGGTTCTGTCCCAAGTTGGGCCAAGTGAGAGGAAGGAAAAAAAAAGTCAAGATTTAAGTTAAATATTCAAAAGGGATTCTGTGGTTTCTTTAAAGTTTAATTTAATTTTGCAATTTTCCTAAAGGAAGTATATTCATTTCAGACTGTTCTGGCAGGATAGATAATTCACTCCAACACCTATGAAGGAACAAAAGGATTGAGTCTCAGGAATTAATTCAGAGAGCACCAGAGTCACTACACTAAAGGTGAACTCTTTCAGTTTTGCAGGACAAATGTGAAACCAGTTCCAGCACAATACTCTGGACTATTAATTCACATGGAGTATGACTGAAAGTATCTCCTGTCCTCCACTGGCATTAAGATCAGCTATCACACCTGCAGAGCAGCTCACAGGATGAGGAGAAGGTTCCCAGTAAAAACATTCTATTTCAAACAGCACTGACCCTTCCATCTTCAGCTCCTGCAGAAGGAGACATGAAGGATGGCCAGCCTTCTCCATGACCAGCTCTGTATTTTTTGCCAGTCACAATACATAAGTAAAATAATGCAACCCTTCTGGTTTTACCATGTGCCCAACTTCAACCCATGTCTTAGACAGTAATTCTGTCAGAACAGAGAGAAACAAATGTATTAGCAATTGCCAACAATTAGTGCAATCTGCTTGTCCATTTCCTGAGATCAAACAGAAATCTCAGGCTGGATACATTACTGTCTCATTAAGCCTTAAAGCCAGAATGGAACAAACCATTGCTCACAAATTCATTTACTCTTGAAATTCAAACCAGTCAGTCAGCACAGGATGGGAAGGACAAACAAATAACAGCCTTTTGTAGAGAGTAAATTACGGACAAATGGGTTTACAGGGCAGATGATCTCAGTTTTTAAACCTAAAGTGAAATAAAAAACTCATGCTAAACACTAGAAAAGAGGTTTCATGTTTTTTTCCTTTTACAGCGTGGAACATACATTTGCTGATATACACAAGTAAACTAAAATGTGTTATTATAACATTAGAATAAATAAGGCCACGGTCTCCTCAGGCCCTCCCCTGCCTACAAACCAAGCAAACAGAAAGATGGCATTTAGGAAAGAATGCAAACTAAGCAATAATTCCAGATACTAATTTACTATAAATTACATAGATCAGTATGAAACTGTATGTGAGAGGAAGATTTAGAAGGGTATCTTCAATAGCCTACTCCTAACTGGATTTTGTTAAGCAGACTGTTTAAAATCTAATATTAAATTCATCAATATAAGAATGCACAGATAGTTTTGCAAGCTTAGACCAGTCTTGGAAGGAGAGCTGCTCAGCTACCACGACAAACTTAAATATATAGCTAATATTTCCACAAGTATTGCTTCTTTAAATCAAAAGAGCCAAACAATGCAAACAATTAGAAAGTGCTGCTAGTGAATTAATGCTATTCCATTCCACCCCTTCCCACAAAGAGCTGGGAAGTAAGAATATTCAAGCATCACTGCATAAGATCAGTAACAAACAATGAGAAGTAAGTTAAAATCTCTTCTGAAGCATCATTTTTAATTAATAACATACAACGAGTTAATACATGATATTATAAAACACAGTTAAGGACAAACCTGCTAGTTTGTCTTTAAAAGAATAATTAATTTTAAACTTCCTTTTTGTTCTACAAAGAGAAAAAGAACATACATATATATAATAAATACATATGAGGTCTGTTTGGAAATAATATTAGCTTGTAAAGAATACGTACCAAAACTGACATACGCTATTCTGATTTGCACTTTTTAAACATTTGGAATAATCTATCTCTTTATAAAAACACAGACTTTAACTTAAAACATACTGTAAATGAGTATGCATTTAAAAATACTGTTCTTTACATTCTTGCTGTGTTCTGGATTTGGGACTGCAGGTGTTATTGACATTCAACTCAGCAGCTGTCAGAGGGTGTCCTGAACCTAGAACATCACACTTGCCAGGTGAATGAAGGAAAACAAGATTCCTCCCCAGATCCACTTTAGCAAAACCCTGCCCATGTGATACTGAACAAACACTACAGGGAATGCAACAGTGTGGATCCAACTGCTTCTTCCTCATCTAGGGATTTTTTGCATGTTTTAAAACATTTGCATTTGTGAATTAATACTTGTATTCTACAAATGCAATTTTATCTCCAGGACTCAATAATTTGAGATATTACGCACCTTCAGTTGTATTTTTATGGGTTAGCATAGATGTTGCTTTTCCATCTTTAAAGTGGTTTGAGAAAAAAAACAATTTAAACTCACTGTGGGATTTGCTTTGCTCCTAAGTGCCCAATACTGATTGCCCAAAACCCCCTCAGGTTTTGTTTTGTTGTTTGGCTTATTTCCTTCTGATGTAACACAAGGATCTGGAAACATTTTTCAATCAGCCATTTGCATCCTACAGTGCAAACCAAAGAATAACTCAAGGGGAGCTCCACGTGCCCATGCAGAGTATAAAAATCTTGAACGTCTTGCATGGTGGAAGAGCCATCGATACCATATTTCTGCAGAACCCCTCAGTGACACGAGCCATGGGAGCCCTCGTGGTTTACAATCTGCAAGTCCTGGCTGTCTCCACCTGTGTGACAGCCCTGCACCAGGACATGGTGCAAGGCCAGACTTATTTGGGGTCAAGAGGGAGGATGGCAGCAGGTAAAGCAACCTGGAGCATGACTTGTAGCTGGATTCCAGATGTCTTCCTGCAGCCCTGCAGCCCTGCTGCATGGGAATGGGAAATACCTGCACCATAACTCAACATACCTTGGCTGCACCAGGTGCTGGACACTACAGAGAGAACAGAATTCTGTCCTAGGAATAGGCAAGATACAGGTCTAGCCATGAGAATTATCCTCTGCTTCTTGCTTTGAAATCTTATGACAAATCTGACTGTCATCCTAAGACTACATATAATTTTTTTTTCCTTTAAGTGACCTTTGTTTTCAGAGAGATATAATCACCGGAAAATCACAGCTTTTTTTTTTTTGAAGCATTGCAAAAGAAAATTTCTGTTCACTGTGAGAGTAGGAAAAAACCTTCAAAATATCAGCCCTAAAGGCAAAAAAATGCTAGAAGACAAACAAAAAGGATTCAAAATTGATTAACTCAAGCCTGTTTCTGAATTCTGAATGTACTGGATTGACAACATCGTCTAAAGTCCTGTATGACCCCAAATATTTAGGTCATGTTCTTTTTGTTACAAATATAATTAATTAAAAATATATATACTTCACTAGTTATTTCACTAATATTTCACGTCACTTATTTCTAATCCCACTTGAATTATTATTCTCCACTCTTGAAATATGATTCTTAATCTAATTCACAGTCGACTCTAACAACTGTTCATTCTAAATAGTCCAGAGTTCCACTAACAAAAGTGATGAGAATCCTCTACTGCATATGATAAAGCAGTTTTACCATATTTATGATGCTGCAGTTACATAAGTAAAAGTGGAATCTGAGGTTTCATTGATAACTAATGCAATATGCAGTGCTTTACTTGAAAGAAAATTTGCATTATGACTGGATGTTGCTTGATGTCTACCTGCAGTTCTGGTAACTCATAAGGGAATAGGAAGCACTCACCAAAATTTGCTTCTTAATGAGCATGAAATACTGGTTCCCACTGACGATTAATATCCAAATTTTCATCACATTTGACTGCATGATTAAATTCACTGACTTGTTCTGATCCTCTAGAGAGAGGAGATCCAAAAGCAAAGTCTGAATCCAGATTTGCTCCATTTCCTTCCTTAAATCCCATCTCTGGGAAATATTACCAAGGAGAGTACAAATAGACTGCAAGCGATCAGAAAAGTCTCTGCGAAAGAAGAACTGCCTGTATTCAGACATATCCTCCAAATGCAAATGTATCAAATCAACACATATATTTAGCTAAGCACGATGCTCATGCAGTATTATAATAAAACCTAATAATCAAATGAAAACAACCTAGTGTGAGAGGCTGAAATTGGTTAATAGCTTAAACACTGTTAAAATCACTGAAAGACTTTTGCCCACTGTAGCAAACTATGCAAAGAAGCAACTGCTCACCGAAGCCCACCTCTACCTGAACATGCCTACTAATTTGGACTGTGACAGGAAACTTCACATAAGATGAAGGTGCTACTACTGTCCAATTACCCCAGGAGAAGCATCCACAAGTGTGAAAGAGGAATGCTATTGGCTCAGACAATCAAGGTGCAAGCTGTAAAGTAACCACCCAGGTGCTGAGGGTGCACACCTGCCACCTCAGGCTGCAAGCTGGGTGTTGAACAAAATAAGGAAAGAGGTAAATCCTGGGAGGCAGGGTAGTGTTTCTTTGTTCTTACACAAATGACTGAGATAACTCTGTGATAACTCCCCTCCAGGGAAGTATCAAACAGTCACACGTATCCGACGATACTCACCTCTGCTAACGGGCAGTAATGGGCAAAATGGACTCAACTGCACAGACGTAACAGGCAGCTGTGAACTCCTAGAATGTGTCAAAGACTCATGAAATGTCCCATGATCCAGTATTCCACCACCCATTGTAAAACTCCCCGCCTCAGGGGAGGTACTGGGGGCGTTCCTACCTGGCCTAGGCACAATAAAACCACACAGGGCTTATTCCCTCATCACCTCAGGTGTCTTACCTCATCCTCAGGCTTTGCTCACCACATAGGACTTTCCTTTCCACCTCAAGCTTCCCTCAGTGGATCTGGACTGCAACTATCACTTTGAAAAGACTGGGACTCTCACCACTGAGAAGACCACAAGAAGCGGATCAATGAGAAGCTGCCAGAATCCATGGAGTGGTGATATTTTTTCTACTTAATCTGTCTCTCTGTCACTGTCTTTATCTCCTCCGCCCCCCTCACTTTTTGCTATTTCTTTCTCTCTACCTCACATTTACTGTTAAATAAAAATCCGTACTCTTGACTTTGACATATGGTCTCGTTTGCACCTTAATTCAGGCAGAGGAATCTCTCTAATAATTTTAAAGAACCTGATCATAACAACTAGATAGTGTAATTCTAGATTCTCTGTGTCTAAACGGGCATTAGAATTTCTTTAATGGAATAAGAAGAAAGAAGCAGAGAATATTGTAAATGCAGACTTGCAAAATCTTCAAAGAATCACACATGGATGCACACAAAAAAATTGTGCAGGCCCTGCACATGCCTTCTTTAGTGTTAAAGGCAGTTTAGCTAATAGCAAGAGATTTTATATCTTCCAGGGAGGCTTTAAAAGTAATTATTGTCCGTATGTTCTTTGTCCATAAGTCTTTAGTGGCAGCCAGCAGAATTTCATTTTCTTCCCTTATTTCAGCAATAAATTTCTTTAAAGAAATTCTCTTGTGCCCTGAAAAGCAAAAGCAGTATTCAAGCCTAAGGAACAGAAGAACTGCTGAGACCAAGGCAAAACCTCAGAATTTTGAGGCAAAACCTCAAATCTGACAACAGAGGAGCAGATTCAAGCCCACATTCTGAACGTGCCCTCAGTCCTCAAACACCTCTTTAAGGACATGGTATGAGGTCCCTGGCTTTTAAGAGTAAGACTGGATGCTTACAAATTGCATTTGGATCCAGGGTTAATTTTTCATCTTGGATAGATCGCTACTTAGCAAGAACAAGTGTTACAGGAACTTCTATTAAAAACACGTTCAAACAAGCAACTTCACATGCTTTCTTGTTCCTTTATTAATTTTTAAATTGTACACAGGTAAAACACCAATGGTTATTTATATTTTTATATCTTTTCTCAATGATCAACTAAGCAGGCTTTTTACCTCTTAGTGTAACAACTTTCTGTGGAACAAGAATTTTGCACTTCATTCTATAAAGCCAGAATATATCAAGTTCTGAATACACAGCAAGTTAATCTAGGGAGCACAGAAGTTCAACACTTTCTAAAGCAAAGCAGTTTTCTTTCCATACAGCACTGTATAGCCAAATAAAGGGTAGGAAATATTTTATTCTGCTTATAACTTGCACACTGAGTTCCTGAGTCACTTGTGACTGTCAGTGCTGGCTACCTAGGTTACTGCATGGCTTGGGACAATAGGTACTGTTGGAAAAAATAGTATGGAAAGAAAGAGGCAGAAATAATCTCTGCTGTAGCAGGAAAGAGGAAACGGATGATCCCCTGGGGTTTCTTTCAGTGTGAGAACATCCTGCAGCTTTAAAACATTTACTTGAAAAATTAGTATTACTTTGCAGATTGGACTCAAATGAAAGTTAGTAAATGGCAACACGCCAGAGCCCTCAGCTGAGTGTTCCTATCAATGTGGGGATCCCTCCAATACCCAGGAAAAATCTTGAACTATATTGCGAAGCAGAAAACTAACAGCTTGCAGCCTCCCCCCTGCCCTGAGATCTCACTTTCATATCCTGTAAATTCTCAACCCTAGTCCCTAACTCCGGTAAGTACAGAAAAACAGACCCCCTTTACTACACTCCCAGATGAACCCTTGGATAACAGAAATGAAACTAAAACTCATGAGAGCTGATGGTGGTAAACTCATGTCTTCAAAAACATAGCCCATCATATATTTCAAGTTGCTTATAATATTGGCTTATTTGAGTTAATGGGAAAATGCTCTTCCAGAGCAGATAGGCTTATTAATACCTGCACATGTCATCTGTATCCAAAAGCCTGCCACTAGAAATGAGAAAACCAAATTATCATTCCTAGGTGCTGCCAGTGTTTATTTCCACCCAGGTACTCCTAAGCCACATGCATCAGTTTTCAACAAGGTATAGATATTAAAATTTCTAATTTGGCACCAGGGCAACATAAACATAAATGTCTTCTGAAAGGCTGCTGGTGTCAATAAATAATCCAGCAAGACCAGGGGAAGTAATATGAATGGCTTGAAAAGGTTAGTTAAACTCACAAACACTTCTGCCACAATTAGCACTAATGCACAGCCCTGTTGGCAGTCACACACTACATGGTAGTGGTTCAACAGGCAACATCAACAGAGGCTGCACCCTCCCCCTGCTAGGGGTGGACCTTCCCAACAGCACAGAGCTGAGAAACGGCTCCCACCAACAACCTTCACTGAACCATTTCTGAAGATAAAAGGTGGCCTTTACTTCCCAACACTATGATTCATATTTCAAGACCACTAGGTGTTTCTTAAATATTTATCTTCAGATACCACAACATATTTCAGAAAAAGGGCAAGAGGGAGTTCCCAGCTAGTATCTATCTTCAAAATAACATTAGGGGATAAATGTGTATGATACATAATAAATCCTGGAGTTCCCCATGAGTATGCAAGCCTGATTTGTACTTCCGTATTATTTCCCTTGTCACTTAATATGTGCGCTTCGGTTTCTTATATGGCCAAACTAAAACCAGTCTGTATTCATCTGACGTGTTGAAATACTGCCATTGTCCAAAAAAAAAACCCTCTCCCAAAATCCACTTTCATTCAAAGCCAAATGTCTGGAGCCAAGTTCTGAAATTCTTGTTTAGGGCAGTACTGTAAGCAACGAAGGCAGAAGGATGCAAATATTCAAGGGTTCTTACTTACAAGAATACACCTCCGTAGTTTGATCCTTCTCATGAACCCTTTATCAGGTACCTTTATTACAAGAAGAAACAGTACTAAAATAAGAAAACTTTAAAAAATATGCATATGTATAAGCCAAATACCTAGTCCCACAGACGCATCAGCAATAATCCCTCACCTCAGTTTGCACAGCTGCTGATGGTGAAATTGCCCAGTGCAAAGATCTCAGGAGGCTGCATCACATAATCTCCAATAGTCACTTCCAGACAACACACCTGTGATTCCGTGATCTTGCTTCTACAGCTCACTTACCCCTTTCCCATGAGCTCTAAACTGTGTTTAATGAAGTCTCAGAGACTAGACCACACACAAACAAATCTGTTTCTACTCCCTACAAAGGGAATTCACGTTCATCTGATGTCAAGAGACTTCTTGCACTACCTCTGTGACATGCCATCTCCCCCTAAGCTACCATCACTAGTCCAGGGGCAGTTGGGAGATGCCTTTAGCTCAGCTTCATCCTGACATCTGCCACCTCCATCTACTCCTTGGCACATGGACAGAGGAATCTCTCTCATCTGGCAGGAGGTCCGGGTCCCCAAGATGCCAAGGTTAAAAAAATAAAAACAGTTTCATGCTTCTTCTAAGGCAGTAATAAGAAGAGAAACAAGAATTGTACACACAGTCCTGGACCTGAATGGAGGAAGAATTTCAGCTGCATAAAAGACCTTTGGGAAAGCTCCTTTCCTTTCACCTCCTGATTTACATCGGCTCCACAACTCATCCAGGTATCACAGTTATACTCTGGTGTCTTCTCATTCTTGGAGCTCAGGCTTCCTTCCAATCACCATTTCCAAAGGTCAGAATCCTGCCCCTGGCATACTCAGCCCAGACAACACTACATACCATGTAAGTGGGCAACTCCAGCTGTGATCCTGATTTGGGGTGGATCTTCCCCTTCAGAGGGGTTTACAAAAAGCACCTGGTAAATGGTACATGAAATATGGTTAGCCTCTTTTAGACACCACCAGAACTCTGTATCTTCACTTGAAACAAATCCAAGACAAAGGAAAAAAAAATCTTCAGTGTTATCACCCCTGTAGGAAGGACCTAGAGAGATACGGGTCATTTGTTCAAATAATCTACAGTTTGAAGAATGGCTTAAGAGTTCAAAAGCCTGAGGGGTATTGCAAGAATGAATTTTTCTTTCCAGGGAAGACATCAAAACCAGACATTTCTGTGGCAGACATACCAGCATATCCTTTCAGATCCCTTTGAGTATATTTTCTGCTCTTCGGATCTGAAATCTTGGAGCAATAAAACAAGCTCTCATTTTTTAATTAAGTTTCCTGTAGGCAAGGTTGAAGAAGGAACATCAGTGAGTGTCTCTGAAGTGGGAGCTAGCACAAAGCCCCACTAATAGGCCCATTGACCTAACATTTACAGACTTTACCATTCCTAAAATATTTTCCACCAATCCAGGCAGCAACAAATAACAGGTTTTGAAGTTCTTAGTCATGGTATGTTATCAGGGAACATACAATCAACTTCCCTATGAAAAGGTTGACTCTTCAAAGAGCATTTATATATTCTAGTCTCCTGCCTGCAATGCCAGGGTATGTACTGAATATTCTAATAGGAAGAAATGGAAATGTTGCACAGCTGCTGATGGTTATTCAAACTCTACTTGGGCTGAATTTTTTGAGATAGAAATGTTCTCTTAATTGAAGTGTGCTTGCTGAGAGAAAATAATTATCATGAAGACAAAACTATCTCCTCTCACAGGAAAGAAACTCAAAGGGGTAAAAGGATGTGTATCAGACAACCATCTGTAGGAGACTTCAAGACAAGTGCATTTCCTTCTGATACTAGATATATATTCTTGCCAGTCACACTTAACAAACTACCAAAGATTGGACAACGGACTGTTAATCATAAACAGCTCTTGAGAAATGAACAGCTGATCAGGTTCACACTGATTCCTTCCCATATCCTGTTGCTTTTGAAAGAACTACTAATAGGTAATACACTGAAAATTAAGCATCAGTGATTTCAAATCCAAACACTTTACAAAAACTTGATGTAATAAGGAAACGTTTTCTAGTTATACCAAATTATTAATGTTGCATGTTGCAATTACGTAATACTAACTATATTGTCTGCCAATCTGGAAGAGGAGGAACATTAAGCAAAGCACAAGGTTTATTTTGAATTTATACTTACCATAATAACTTTTTAGTTTGCTGATTACTTACAGTTAGCAACAGCTTGGACTCTACCTCAAATGTTTTCCAAAATCCTAAAACATTCACGCTGTTTTGTTTTGACTTCTTTTTAAATTTAGCCCTCTAGTAAAAATAAAAAAAAAATCAATTACATTCTGTCCCCAACTATGTGGTTAATATATGTTGCCCACACTTGAAACCCACAGGACTCTCACTGTTTTCAAATCAATGGATTCAGAAAAGATTAAGCCACACTGTTTTTCCCATTAAAAAGTCACTATGATATCCAGATGCAAAACCATGACCCTAAACAGAGACATGAGAAGATGCTGACAGTAATTGCTCTTGTATCACTTTGGCTTTCTCTCCACTGAAGTTTACACCTCAGAAATTCATGCTTCTCTCAGCCTCTCTATGTAGGTATGTATACACACACATCCACAAAAAACACATTTAAATAAAGGGATAGATCAATATCAAGGTATGTAAAAGTAATCATGTTCCCTGGAAATAAAGGAAGATAGAAGCTTATAGAAGCTTTAACTTTTTTTTTGTTTGTTCTCTTGGTTTTGGGGGGTTTTTTGTTGTTGTTGTTTTTGTTTTGGGGTTTTGTTTGTTTCATTTTGTTGTTGCTTTGAATATAAATGAAAACAACAGCAGGGAAACTACAAGGATACAATGTTATGCTGAAGGTCCAAATGTTAACCTTGAGGAACATACTTGCAATATACACATACCGAAATTAAAAATATGTAAATATGCACCTTTTAATGATCGAACTTTAAAGTTACAGATTGTGACTTCATTAAGACACTATTTTAGTCAATCTGCCAGCTGGTAGAGCTCACCTCTACCCTTCCTAAGCTTTCTAGTTTGCTCCAGGAAAGCCTTGAATGTGCACTTTCATTATTGGGGCACAGAAGAAATCCCTTTGCCCTGAAGGTTATCAGCATGTCACTCAGAGAATTTTATGTACTAAGGTCTGACAAGGAAAATACATTTCCTAAGTTCCTCCTCTAAGCACATTCCAAATGATAAAGTGTAGCAACAGAAAGAGAATACTTCAATGAACAGAACATATTTACTAGAACTACTTAGGTAATACATTTTTTCAGGTGGGCTGAACATTTTAATTAGCAATTAAGTAATTTTACACCCTAAGGATAACACTAAAATTATCAAACACATCGCCAGAAACTAAACACAGAGTTCATAAAATATACAGTTTATATAATTGCTTTACACAAGGTTGAACTTAAAACAAATCATGATGCCTTCTCCAACTAAAGATGTTTATTTAACCATATATTCAGAAATATAGATATGCTGATACGCCTGTATCAGTCAAGTTATATTCCACAGTAATATCTTATGCAATTAATCAAACAATATGTAATTATATCCCTGCCATGAAAATATTAAAGATTACTTAAATCATCCATTTTAATCTTGCTGATTAAATTCCATTTTTTCAGTAAGGGTTAAAGTGTATGTTACACTTTCTACCTTCCTAGTGCCATTTTCCAAATGTGTTAATTCTTCGTTCTGAAATCAGTTTGCCAATCTGTTGCCAATCTGCTCAATGAGCAGATGAAGGTGGCACACTAAGCTGTTCCTTTCCAAAAGAAAGGCTCCCTACCCAGACAGCCAGGAATTTGTTGAGGAGGACTGTGGTGTCCATTTCTTTGGATACTTCTCAGAAAGAAAAGTCTAGCAATACACGGGGAACAAGGCAGGAAGTGATGGCAGCAACATCCCTCTTGTGTCAAAAAGGCAACAACTGTGGTTGTCATCACCTCCCTAGCAAGAGCTCTGACTACACAATATACAATCAGCAAATCTTTCCCTACTCCAGAAGTGTTCTAAATGGACTAAGAGATGGGAGTGAAGCAGACAGAAGCATCATCTGAACAGTATTTGGAAAGGATGAATTTGATCTGCTACTGTTTTCCTCACTCTGTGGCTCATTCTCCAACTGTTTCTTGCTCAATAAAGCACCACACTGAACTTCATCGATCCCGCTTCCCCAGAATTGCTCCTGTTGTATTTTTGTTTCCTCTTCTCCCTTAAATGTATCTTAGATCCAAAACAAGAGAATTGGAGAGAGCTGGTAACTACTGACTCCTTGTTTTCCAATGGGACTCTTATGATCCAGGTCCATCCCACTTAACATTCACCTTACAGAAATTACTGGACACAGAAAGGCTACTGCCATGGTCAGGTCACCATTCCTATCTTCCCAATCATTCTCTGGAGGCCTCTACTCATCTCCATTAGCTACACATATGTCCTCAGGCAACTACCTACTTAATTTAGGCATTTAAGTTAATAGGAATGGCTGGAGCTCACAGTCACTTGATGAATTTAGAAGAGCTCTTCCTTTAAAAAATAAAACCTACAAGGAGAAGAGGGAAATGGAATTAGCTACAATTCTGCTCATTAAAACTTTAGTATCTTTCTTTTTGCTTGTTTTCCTCTTTGTTTCTAGTAGCACCGCTAAATATTTTAGATAGTTTCTGCTTGCCAGAACAAATGGATTCAAGCCCTATTAGTAAGTTCCTCAACTCCAAATTACTCACAACTCTGAGAAAAGTAGCAAAAAGGGCAATTTAAAATTTATAACATCCTTAATATTGTGTACAGTCCTCACAAAAATACACAGAGAAACCTAAAAAGCATTTAAGTAACTGTGGTCCATTTGCCAAACACAGTAAAGGCATTTCCAGGGAATGATTATTTCTGTTTAGCTCCAGGTGTCTGTAGTCTGTGATGCTTTTCTGACACAGGCAAAGAGGAATTCAGCCAGAAATCTGAAACCTGTTACACTGAGGAACACATTTATGCATAGTAACTAGGTGACTGATGACTTCATAGGAAGCTTCCAAACCTATTTAAAATTTGGGAAAACAGCTGGACGGGTATTTTTACTTCCTGTGTAATTTGCACACCACATAAAAAAAGAAGGAAACAAAAAAAGAGACAGAAACAGACACCTGCTCCCCAAGAGATCCTATACATTTCATAGTCTCCTAGAGTACACCACATATGTAAAATCTTGCATACTATTGTACTAAGAACTCTAGGGCATCTTTCTATAGTTCTAAGGAAATGCACTCAAAGGCAAATTTCTGAAACTAAGAAGATGGGTGGCAACAGCAGCTTTGGGTGGCTGAGATCCTGCAGCTGATCAACAAAAAGCTGATCATGTCCATGTAACATCAAAGCAGGATTCCTCCTCCCCCTCCAGAGGATGCCAGCAGTCCCCACTTGCCAATATACTGTCAGGCAGAACAGTGAGTGTCACAAGAAGGAACATAAAAACAGTTTAAAAAATGCCTGTTCAAGCCTTACCCTCATATCCCCAAGATATACAAACAGAGTCATAGTTTGCTAGAATACTGGGACAATCATTACAATTTCCTCAGAGGCTGGCATAGTTCAGTTCTTCCAGCATTCTTGACCCTACTTTTCTGGCAGCTGCTCCTTCCATCTGACATTAAGGCTGAGGGAGCAGCCCATGCAGGAAAGGAGAAAGCTGCCTTCTCCAGTGCAAGACCACTGGAGCTTTCTAATAGGCAATGTCCAATTTTCTAGTCCAAGCTTCTAGATGACATAGAAGTCACAAATTAATAATAAATAGAAGAATACAGTCAACACAACAGGAAAATCAGTGAAAAACTTATTCCTATGTCTACATGTGAAAAGGGTCAAATGTGCCAAACCCAGGAAGGAAAATGAATTCTATTTTAAATTAGTTGCTCCTTCCTCTTCATTGGATTAAGTATCCCCCAATCCAATCAATGACAAAAGTGCATTAAGAAATGCAGTTCAATCCTAAATTCTAAAGCTTTTCTACATTCGATTTTTTGCCAAGACATGTGAAGAACATGCTCATGAGTAGGAAAAAAAAATCAAAAATCATAATACAGAGCTAGAAATTATAAATTTAAATTAGGAATTTAACCTGAACCTGCCTTCAACACTTGCCTCCCTACATTTTATCAGTGCTGTTTCACACTTTTAAATACATTTGTCCCACAGCAATTTCATAAGTATTTAGATTCACTTGGTTTTAAGAGAATGCTTCTGGAAAGAAGCATTAGAGCCTCCAGCCTGACCTGCTGCATAAAACTGGACAGAACACTTTGCTCAAATACAGCTACGTGAGAGGACAGCAATTTGTCTGACCCACACACGTCTTTCTAAAAGCCACCCAGTTTTGACTAGATGAACCTATCACTTCCTCTGATTGGTTTGTTTCAGTATACTGTTACATTTCTAACTAAAAATGTGTGCCTGATTTCTAGTTTGAATCTTCAATTCCCAACCAATGCTTCAATTCCCAACCAGTGTTTTCATTCATGCCTTTTTATTGTTAGAGTGTAGAGCACACCAGTACTCGCTACCTCCTCTGCCTGAGAGTACAATGGATTCTCCTAAATGGTATAAATGTCTGCATAACAGCAATACTCACACACAGAGTACCACATACCCATTACCTGGGATCAACACCTTTACAACGTCTAAAAATGCATAGGTAGCAGTTGAAGTGCATCCAGGATAGCAGGGTTAATCCTCTCTTTCTATAAAGAGGATTAGTTTACTAATAACAAAAGATAATGATTTTAGTTAGAACCTTACCAAAGAGGCAGCATTGGCATCAACTTCTGCCATTTGGGCAGTTTGAGTTACTTGGTGGCCACCTCCTTCTTCCTACTAGACTCAGCACACAGCTCTGGGTTTGAACTTGCCATGATGAACAATAGAACAGATTTCCACCTCATGGCAGACAAGTTCACTTTCTGCATATACCTGGCACATTATGAAGTCCCATCCTAAACAACTGACACTGGCAGGAAATGCCAATTTTTAATTGGCATTTCTTGGTGCTCAGACCTCCGTTTGGTCCCGATGATGAGGAACAATGCAGAATCCCAAAGGAAGGACAACCAGTCCTTGCTTACAAAGCACTTCACCTTCCCAAGTAAGCTTTTTGTGCAATGATATACCCCTAAACACACACAGTCCAGTTGATGTATAAAAGCCGACAATCTAATGATGATAGAAACATTAATACAAGTTTTAGTTGACATGCAGCATTTATTTGTATATTAGTATTTTCTGCAGAAAAAGAAAGTATGAAATAGTCTCCTAGGAATTTCTCCCACCCCCCTTTTTCTTTTTTTATGAGTTTTTACCTCCTACTATCCTCTCCCTCAGACGTAGAATAGACCCGATGAAAGATATGCACGGACAAGAGGACAAGGCTTCCTCCTTTCCTCTTCCTGACAGCTCTGATACAAAGACTTGTTCTTGTAATGGGCTCCTTAGCAAAGAAAGGACCTTCTGCAGTACGGGAAGGTCATAGTCACTTTTACTACTGCAAAAACAAACAAAACTCTTTATCTTAAATTTAAAGGAAATCACGTTTGGCAGTACATGTAAACCTTATGAAATTTCCAGGAAATTTGATCCACAACTACTTTCTTAATAAATACAGTTCTAAATCATTTCTCTTAGAAATGCTGATCTCCTGTTATTAACATTTCTCCTTGCATTTAAAACACCCTGAAAAAAGGAGTGGCAGAAGATGGAGAGAGATCTCGTCTTAGGTGAAAGAACATAAGAGATGTCTCCCTATAAAGGGGAAGGCAGAAGCAAGAGGCACAGGCAGCAAAGAAGAGACTTCCAAACATCACTGCTCAAATCACAGGCAGGCATGATCTACTACAGGCACAGGCAGTAGTGGGAGGAACTACAATCCAGATGACTAAGCTGTTTCTAGCTGTAAAAATTAACGAATAATAATGTTTCTGAGGTAATGTCTATGAAGCAGTTTTATTTTAAACAATGCAAATCCATCCCGATGCACAGAGCTTTAATTGAAAAGCCAATGGAAATTGTTGGCTGCCTGATGGAAGGAGTGTGGGAAGCTGCTGCAGACACGCAAAGTCTGTTTTATTCATGTGCACTATCTTTGTTTTGATTCATCAGAAAAATCAGTCTCTGCATTCTGGTTAGTTTCAACTTGGTTTTATACTATATACGTATAACTAAAAGAAAAAAAAAAAAGAAAAAAGAAAGAAAAAAGGAAAAGGCCAGATGACAAATGTACACAAAACACATGGTCAGGGATTTTACAATGGCTTCCTCGCTCTTTAGTGAGAATTTTCCCAGGGAAGCTGCTGGAGTGAGGGAGAAAGGCAGGAATTCTTTTGAGTTAAGGACCCTCATCCCTAAAAAGAAATGTAGCGTTGCCTGATTTTTGGCATCTCCAGTATGTAAACTCACAGTGACAGGAAAAGAAGAAAATAAAAGAAGTCCCAAAAATATATTTATAGTAAAAAGTTGTATATATATGATAGTATTTAGCATAAATTACTTTCTTTTTAACAGAAATAATAATGGAGATTTTTTTCCTCTTATCTTTCTACTTTCTTTCCTACTGACATTTGAAGTCAATAATGTTGATAGCCCCGTGACGAGAAAACAAGCTAAGAAAAAAGAATGCTGAAAGGCACAGAAGGACACACAGTTTTGGACAATGCACCTTTTGGAGAAGGGATGCAAACACTGTTAAGCAAAGAACAGGAGAGATATTGGTAAATCTGAAACTGCACATGGTTATAAGCAGTCATGTAAAAGAAAGTCCCATTTAAACAAGTATGAAAAAAGTAGAAAAGCATACCAAGGGATTAAAAAAAGTCAATGTCCTTCAATAAATAAATGTTAGATATTAAAGAAATTAATATTGTTTAAATACTGGAGGAGGGGGCAGGGGGAATACAGAAAAGAACCAGAATAGCTAGCAAGGGTACTATCCGTCAGAAAAAGCCTAAAGCTAAATCCAATAAATAAGTTAACTGTAGGAAGCAACATGCAATCCCTGTGGACTGGAAGTTCATCCCGCAGAGGGCTGGGAGCACAGCATGCAGTATTTAGCATATCACCACCAGGCTGGCCTGGATCAGAGCAGTCAGATTTGCTTCATGAACTCAACGATTGCAGGATCAGGAAACACAGAAGGAATGGGAGATGTCAACGACCCCATGTAGGTTGTTTAAATGTTATATCGGGGCACAGCGCCAAGAGCAAATTTTCACAGCCTGCTTTGTGAGCAGCTATCCAGGAAACTCCAAGGGGAAGCAACTCCTCACCGGGTCTCAGCAGGGCTGTCAGTGAGTCACTCTGCAACCGCCATCAGCACGGACGCACATTCAACATCTGTGCATTAGTAAGGAAGCCAAAATACCCCCAATGGGAGTGGGTTCAACAGGATTCTTGCACAAAAAAGAGGAAGCTTGGCTAAAAAAGAAAACACTAAAAGAAGGAGTGCTATAGGTAAAACATTGGAAATTTCTTTTTTAAGGCATAAGATTGAATTTCAGTGCAAGTGCACTAGTCTTCAGTGGACCAAAGAAAAAAAAAGGCAGGACTGAAAAGAAATGTGACTCAAGGAAAAAATACACAGCTTTAACAAGCTGAATTTTTGACCTATTGAAGATAACAGGGGGAAAAATAACCTCAGAAGTATAGTACTATCATGCAATAGGCCAAAAGAAAAACCTTTGAAACACAACTTGAAGAAGTTTACACTGTAATAATAAATCTTCTGTCAACCTCCCAAAAGATGTGAAGCCTGCAACAGCAATCTGTGGAACCAACACATGAGCAAGGTGAGAAAAGAGTATCCAGAGACAATGGAGAAAGTAAACCAATCCTTTGCGTCTCTGTTCACCTTAGAGCTGCTATGAAAGGTTCCCACGTCAGAGCTCTTCTTCTCTGTTGCTCTGTGTCTCATATTGAAGTGTCAGTGAAAGAAATCTTACACAAATCAACACTACTCATCTGCCCAGACCAGATGGTATTCATCCAAATGTTCTAAAGGAACTCAAGGATGAAATCACTAAGCCATTAATTGCAGAGAGTGTCTTCTCATTTAAAATAACGTTTGTATTAGGGAAATGAACATTGCCAATATGGATCCCAATTTTTTAAAGGTCTTCAAGAGCAATTTAGAGAGGCACTTCCGGGCAGTAAAGTTTGATGTCGGCACTAGACAAAATAGCAAAAACTTCCAATTCTGTAATTTGACACACAGAAAAATAAGAGGTACTGAGTGAAAGTCCACATGACTTTGGAAAGGGAATGCATGACTCATTAACACCCTCATTTTTTGACAGAATCAATGAATATATAAAAAGAAAAATTCAAGCAAATTATCCACTCTAAAAATCTTTCTGAAAGATCCCCCACAAAATGTGCTCAAGAAACTATTTTGCTACAGGATAAGAGGATGGGTTTTCATTTGGAGGAATAATTACTCTAAAAGCAGGAAAGATTAGGTTTGATTTGCTTTTGCTATTGAGAAAAGTCCTCAAAGGAGTCTCACAAGGTACTTCGGTCAGTCCCATTTAACCTAGAATAATTATAGAAACAGGGCAGATGGTGACAAAGGAATGCTGATAACACTATGTCATTCGAAGTAATAAAGCAAAGACAAACATCAAGTAAGATAGAGATGAACCTCATGATGCTGAGTGATTGATCGTTAAAGTGGCAAAAGACATTCACAGTACATAAATTAAAAGGAATGTTCCAACATTACATAGAAAATGAAGGCTTTTGCCCTAATTACTATAATTCCATAAAGGTACCCAAGTGGTGTGATATAGGGTACTGTGAAAACATCAAGCTACCATTCAGCAGCAATTAAAAAAAACACATAAAATCAGAAAATTTTTTTAAGGTAATAGAGACCAAAACAGAAAATACCACTACAGGACTGTATTAGCCCCTTGCAGTGTGCCCTTACCTTTAACACTATGTTCAATACTCCTGTACTTACCTCAAACATGGACACAAGGGAAGCATAAGAATACACCTGAGCCAGACAAGGGCAAGCAAAAGAATGAAATTACTCCTCTTCATGGACCAAAAACTGTAGGGTCCTTAAAATCAAAAGATTCCAAGATTAAGTGGAGAAGTTGTTTCCCCATAACCCACAGCTGTGGGGGAAAAATGTGAAAAATGTCCCCAAACATTTTTCAAAATGCCCAAGGAGGCAGGGAGACTGTTTATGTAAGAATGAAGTCCCTCCTATCCTCAAGGAAGGCAAGAAGCAGGATGTGGGGAACTGCAGGCATGTCTACCTCACCTTCATCCCTGGGAAGGAGCAAGCAAATAATCCTGAAACCCATTTCTACATAGGAACAAGAATGTTTGGGAGTAGTCAACATGGATTTATGAAGGGGAAAATCATACTTAGACAAACCATTTAAGCAGCTCACAGGATGAGGGGAGAGACAAAGATTTTGTCTCTTTTGACTTTAGCAGAGCTTTGACACCATCTGATGAAGTCTGGGCCAGATAAGGGGGTAGTGAGGTAGGCTGCTGTGATCAGCAGTGTGAAGTCATGCTGGAGCTGAGGCACCACAAATGCACCCCAAGGGTTCCACTGGGGCCAATACTGCTGAATATATTCATTAGTGACCTGGGTGAAGGCACAGGCAGTAACCTCAGCAAGTGTGCAAATGATACAAAACTGTGAGGAGTGACTGATGCATCAGATGGCTGTGCTGCTATTCAGAGGGACCTCCACAGGTTGGAAAAATAGGATGATAGGAATTTTATGAAACTCAGTAACGGTGAACAACATGTTTAGCACAAACCAGCATCAGGAAGAGCATGGCCAGCAGGCTGGGAGAAGTGATCCTTCCCCCTCAGCACTGGTGGGTCAGTGTGGAGCGCTGGCTCCAGGTCTTGTCTCTGCAGTACAAGAGAGACACAGACACACTAATTCAGGTCAGCCAAGGGCCTCAAGGATAGTCAAGAGATTGGAGCACATGAGAGACAGAGAGATGAGAGTGTTCCTCCTGATGAAGAAAATACTCAGGGGGCACCTTATTCAGCTGCATAAGTACCTGATGGAGAGGTGTAAAGAAAACTGAGCCAGACTTTTCTCTGTGATGCCCAGTGACAGGACATCAGGCAATGGGTATGCATTGAAACACAGGAAATTCCATGTAAACATCAGAAAAAAGGCCTTTCAATTTGAAGAGGGTCAAACATTGGCAAAGGTTGCTCAGACAGGCTTAGAGTCTCCACCCTTGGAGATACTTAAACCCAGCGGTGCATGGTCCTGGGCAACCTATAGCTGACAGTGCTTTGAGCAGGGACCTTGGCCTAGATGATCTTGAGAAGTTTCTTCCACCCCAAATCGTTCTGTGAGTCTGTGAAACTCCATTACAGACTTCTGTCCTTTTCTGTCAGTTCAGTTTGCTATGAGCAACTGGCAGAGACAAAGGACTGTCCAGCTCAGTACTCTGCGGTGGTCATGCTCGTTTTTTAGATTATAATTTTCAGTAAACAATTTTATATTTAAATAATGTAAAATGTATCATTTTAAGCTCAAATCAATTAATTTTCATGAAGAGTACTTAGCGTGGTTAATATTTTCCAAAGTTTTCTAGGATTAAAAAAACCAAACAAAAAACAAAGAAAGAAACAAACAAACAAAAACTGAAAAGAACAACACATACAACTCACCTTTCTTCCTTCATGGAAGAATCAACAGTAGAGCAAATCCCATATTAAAGCATAAACCTAATGTTTGCTTTCTTTCACCTCATCTGATTAGAGCCATTAAATTTGCATCATTCTTAGCTGTGCAATTATTATCACAGAGAGCTTAGCCTGTTAAATTCACATTGCTAAAGCTTTCAAGGGAGAGATTCTTCTTTTAATATAACTTCCACAGGATATAAATGGAGGTTATGTTATTTGAAGAATCTATTTTCCTCCTAATCTTCCTCCTAAAGGAGAAGGTGCTCAGAACTGATTCATAAGGACCCAATAGCTCCTTATTCCAATTCAAAGAATACAGAGCAGAAAATCATGAATGTGTAGCTGAGAACAACTCTAATATTGCTTTTCACTACATCACTATGACTCTCACAACACTCAGTGAGTTTATTCTCACTTTCTCTCACTCCTTATCTGCTGGGAAAAAAAGGAGGGAAATGAATGATAAGGAAGGGAATATGCAAAGGAAGAATTTCCTAAAACAATAATCTCTTAAATAGCTTCCTCTGCATGTACAAGGTATTTATAGCAGGGATTTTCAAAACCATATCCTGCAACAGAGAATTCATGTTGATTTATGGTTCCCCTTCCTGCCCATTTATTTTATACTATAATAATATTCAATCCATCTAAATGTAACAGAGCAATTCAGAACAAAACCTGAATCATTTCTAAAATTAGACAAGACTGCTTACCCAGCATGGATGCTACTCAAATTGACCATTAAAATCCAACAAAAACATACAATCTTTGCTGAGAGAAATGCCCCACATCCAAGCTGTCTAACATCATTGCATAACGCCTCTATTTAAACCTAAGCAAAACCCTCATATACATGATTCAGTAACACTATAAATTAGTAAGTCCATTCTTCCTCTGAGTACCAACCCCTTTTCCTAACGAGTATATGGGTAATTTAAGTATTTTAAATTGTTAAATGCTACAAACCTAAGGTATTGGGTGTTTTGTCTCTTTCTTGGGATTGTTTCTGTGAGCACCACTGGCACAGAAGACATGCGGGAGATTCACTCATTAGTGTTTTCATTCATGCAGCATTGGCTCATAATCTTTCAGTCTGAACTATCTTGTTTCATTTTAGTTAATGCTCGCTGGGGAAAACATTCCCATTCCAAGTGACAGAATGGGATGAGAAGCAAACAAAATAGGAATAATATCTTCGCCACTGCCCTCAGAAGGAAATGCCAAAGCCCTAGAATGCACAGGCACCCAAAGGCACACAGCCACGGTCTGTACATGCTGCACTTTGCTAAAACACCTTGGTTAATCAGGCTTTCGGTTAACTGCCATGCATGGGTCTGGATGCCTTCCTCCCTCTCTATTGCACAAAGGTAGGGATACCTTCTTACTTCACATTGTCTTTAAAAGGATTGAGTAATGAGGTTTCAGAGTTTCAACACTCAATATTGATGAAACTAAACAGTTACGAAAATAAACTAATCACTGCGCTAAAGCTCTGGTCTGAATTGTCCACATCCCAGGAGAAGAGCATGTTTCACAGCTGCACTTGTATCAGTTTCCTGGTCCTTCTGCTGCAGCTGCCTACAGGAACATAATGAACTCTGTTGGGGCTTCTGACCACTTTAACTTCTTGGCTGTGAGCAATCAGACCAAGATTACCAATCCTTCCAATGCACTGGTCTTATGTACTGTTCATTTATAAGTGGGATGAAATTTATAAACTATGTTGCTTAAAAAGCATTTTTGACATGTCAGAATGTTATAAAGCTTTTTGTAAAGAATAGGGATGACTTCTTCCATGTAGTTATTTTCTTACTTGCCTTACTACTCTTTGACCATCCTTCACTCCATCCAACCCCTGAAAAAACAGAGAACAAACATGCCCATCCAACAGAACAGTTACTACCTCCCTTTCTTTTTTAAAGAAGCTCACTAGAAAATAGTTTCCAGAGAAATATGGCTAAGAAGCAAGGAGTCAGAAAGGTATTTTTGGTCAAACCAGATAAGATGGGAGATATCAGAAAGAGAAAACAAAGGAATAGACACGTCTGTCGCTTCCTTGCAGCCTACGGGCTACAGTAAGGGTCACACATGGTTGAGCAGAGCAAACACCAAGCCCTCTTATAAACTGAAACATTAAAGAGCCCTTAACTTCCCTTTGATAAACTGAAAGTCTGAATGCTGTGCACCTCTGACAGCAGGCCATTTCCTCCAGCTTTCAAATGCTCCCATGACTTTTCCCCCTTTTCTACATGCATCTGAATGTATGGACAAGAGGCCCTGATGTATTTCAGCATCACTCTCACAGCAGCACACACAGAAAGCTCTTCTCCCTAATCGCGAGTGCAGTTTACGTGGAGCTCATAATTATCCAAGACACAGCCATGAAAGGTACTTCTCTGACTCCTACAACCTTTTCACCATCACAATCTTTGACCATATGCCAACGCACTTTGTACATCATATCTCACATTTCTTCTTCTCAGGTAAATAGCACCCCATTAAGCTGAATTTTGTTTTAGTGGGTCAAAATAGAGCTCTTCTGTCACTACAGTTCTCACAACTCTGTCAATTCTTTTTTTGTCACCCACAAGTCTAATCAGCATTAATTTGTATTTACTGCCACATAAATGGTTAAAATATTGACTAGAAAAAAGGCTGATAGTTATCACTGCTAAACTCCAGGCAGTTACTAATGCTGAAGTGCTGGGTCCCACACTTTGGCCACAACTACCCCAGGCGGCACTACAGGCTGGGGGCGGAGTGGCTGACGTGGCCCAGAAGAAAAGGACCTGGGGGTACTGGTCAACAGCAGCTGAACATGAGCTATCAGTGTGTCCAGGTGGCCAAGAAGGCCAATGGCATCCTGGCTTGTTTGAGAAATAGTGTGGCCAGCAGGACCAGGGCAGTGATTGTCCCTCTGTGCTCGGGACTGGTGCAGCCACACCTTGAGTGCTGTGTCCACCTCTGGGCCCCTCAATTTATAGGAAGGTCATTGAGGCATTGGAGTGAGTCCAGAGAAGGGCAACGAAGCTGGAGAAGGGTCTGGAAGACAAGTCCTGTGAGGAGCAGCTGAGGGAGCTGGGGGTGTTCAGCCTGGGGAAAAGGAGGCTCAGGGGAGACCTCATCACTTTCTACAACTCTCTGAGAGGAGGTTGTAGCCAGGTGGGGATCAGCCTCTTCTCCCAGGCAACAAGCGATAGCACAGAGGGACATAGTTTTAGGCTGCACCAGGGTAGGTTTAGGTTGGACATTGGGAGGAATTTCTTAACTGAATGGGTGATTAAACATTGGAATGGACTGCCCAGGGAGGTGGTGGAATCACTGTCCCTGGAGGCGTTTAAAGAAAGACTGCATGGCACTTGGTGCCATGGTCTAGTTGACAAGGTGGTGTTCAATCATAGGTTGGACTTGATGACTTCAGAGGTATTTCCCAACCTAATTGATTCTGTGATTCTGTAATGTTTATTAAATTTAAAATATCTGTGAATAAACCAGCTTTAATATATTCAACGTGTGCCTTATTGATACTGTGTCATGCTTTCAAATTGAGAATAAGTATCTGGAAAATTCAGTTTAAAAAGATAACAAACTCCCAGAATATGACACAGAAAAGAATCAGTGAAGCAGAATGTAACAGAATGTAACAGTTCAAAACCTCCCAGACTAATTTCTAAAAAAAACAGCTTAAGCAGAAATTTGGTAACGATGTGGGAAAACAACATGTAAATCAAGAAAAGCCATTTAACTTGTAAATTTCTGTTGGTGAAACCTCTTTTTCTATTTCATAAACAAAACAGTTCACACTCATACCAGATCCCAAGCGACTTGGGTGCTCAGTAACTAAAACACAAACGTTGATCAACGGTATATTTTCTTTGTTTGTTTATCAAGTATTTTTTTCATGGACATCTCACCATTTAATTGCAGATATTTTGGGTTACTCTCAGAGTAATAAGAGGGAAGAATTTGATAATAAGGAACACCCACTCTCTGAAAATTAGGTGTGTTACCAGGAATTACTTATCATTTATATAAATATTTAGCTTATTTATTTAGCATGTGAACAAAGACAACGAACAACTTGAAGCACACGTTAACAGCTTTGGTGAGTTTTACAATACTCTGGGCGAGTCATATGCTGATTTGAAAATAAAATATGAGAGCACCAGAAGCCACACTTCATGTGCACCCTACCACTGACCAAATTCTGAGCAGTGGCCCCACACAGCTGGAGGCAATCAGGTCTCTTACTCTTACATTTTGATATTCCCATCTTTAAACAGTGGTGGTACTGATCCATTTGCTTGTTTTCCATGTGGAGCTAAGCCAGGTGTTGTGAGCAAACTGTGACAGAACCTATTGCCTTTCTACAGCCAGCTGTCTTGCTGCCATTCAGCTGTCTAGGCAGGACTGAGTTAAGCCTGGTTAACTTAACAGAGGAGAGGGACTTGGTTCAACACTAGGCCTCTTGCCATTTGCTGTCAAAGGCAGATGGAAACCAGGAGCCAAGAATCTACTCAAGCCACTTTGCCTCCAGTGTGCCTCCTTGAAATCTGCTGCCCATTACAGTAAGTGGCAATATGAATAGTAAGGGACGAGGCTCAACAAAGATCCTTGCTAGTGACAGAGCAAAGAATAGGTCAGGGAGATGAGAACGAGTGGATGAGCAGACATAGTTCTAACACACCACTACTCGCCATTTTAATGTCCAAACCAACACTATCATCATCAGATGCTTAGAGGAAGCCCAAGGCCTTTGAAACCTGCAGTTTTTACTCAGAATAACCTGACCTATACACAGTCAACACTGCTGTCCTCCTACCCCAAGGAAGATCACCCAATTTCTGCCTAGATAAAAATGCTTTGTGATGCAAAAAGAAAATTGCTGTGCAAACTGTCAAGATGAGAAAATTCCTGCTGTTGAGCTTGAGTTTAACCCCTTTTCTGCTGCAGGGCTTCATCTGTGGAACAGATACTCCAGCAATGCAATGAGTGCCTCCTCAAAGGTCATCAAGCAGACATAAAAAGGAATGGGAACAGATGATTAGTACGTAAGAAATAATAGTGCACAGCACAGATGTTCAGTCTACAAAATCCACAACTGGAACAAAACTGTGGTTGAAGTCTATTGTTAGTTTTAGACCTGACTAGTAACCCATACAAATCATTAGAGCCCCACTGCTTCCAGTGAATTAAGCCAATTCAGCCACCCTATTGTCACATCCCTCAGTGGGGCACATGCATTTGTGCCCTAAAATACAGTTTGCTTTCAAGAAGAGAGCTTAGCTTGTCCCCAAGGGTGACACGACACAGTTCACTTCTTCTGGAGTGACTTTTTTCTGGTAATCACCCTGTGACTCGCTGACAGGGAAACCCTGCTCACTGTGAGCATGGCAGCAACAACAGCTGCTACTTCTCATGGGAATCTTACAGACAGGGTGCACAGGAAAATCAAACAGTGAATATGCAGCACTCTGTGGAGTTCCAAAATGAAAACTGGAGTAAACCCTGTGTGGTCTAGGCTCTGCCTCAGTGTCATCCCAACATTTGCTTTGTAATGTGTAACACAGTAATTCCATTGCTTTGCTACCTGCAGGAGAGCGGGCTAAAGCCTCGTCATAAACATCATTCCCCATTAGCCAGCCAAACTGGACATACAGATTCAAAACAGGACAGAATCATAACAGAGAAAAGCTTTGGCTCTTTGTTCTTTAATTTCTCTCCTAACAAAACACTAAAGCAACATGTTCAAGGGAACAAGCTGCAATGAAACAAATGCAACCTGACTCCCTTTTGTTTCCCATCCCCTGTCCTGAATGTTCTCACGGCAAAGACTGAATTGAGGCAAATCCACTAGGTTCTCATAGATTCTGGGGTGGGTACTGCATATTTTGTTTTTCAAAGCTAATGCTGAATTTCATTCCATTTCCTTTCACTTGTTTCCAGTTAACTTGTATCCATCACATACTCCACAAAAGAATCCAGCTTTGATGGTAAGATGACAAGAGACAAGATATCCACCAAAGTGAGTCTCGTACAATTTCTTCTCAGTTCATAATCACTTTTTAAAGCAATCAGCACTTTTTACTCCAGTGATTTCAGGTGTCTACATTTAACCCTTGAAACCCTGTCAATCAACAATATACATGTACAGAAGTATAGGGTCAAACTAAAGACGACTCAAAATTGTCCAAACCCCAAATCCAATAGCAAATTCAAACTGCTGTTTGAAGTCCACTCTTTGAATAAGAC
Organism: Chiroxiphia lanceolata; assembly: GCF_009829145.1. Taxonomy (NCBI): domain Eukaryota; kingdom Metazoa; phylum Chordata; class Aves; order Passeriformes; family Pipridae; genus Chiroxiphia; species Chiroxiphia lanceolata. The sequence continues at coordinate 12,307,779 of NC_045640.1, forward strand.
TTTAGCTTTACCCACATCCCAGGATTAGAATATGAATTCTTGCCCTCACAAAACTCTGCTTTGCACATTTCAATATTCTTACTTGAAATAACTCTCTTCTAAGTGAAGTGTCATTAAAACAAAAATTCTCCTTCCTTTCCTGGCGAAGTTAATCTTCCTAATGTTTGTGGTCACATTAATGTTTACCTGTGGTAGAAAAATCTTCAAAAAAAAGAAACCACTTTAATCTGCCATTCAGTCTGACTAAAGTTTTATTTAGAAGAGCCCATGTTACAACCAATTACAGCACATCCTGCCTAATTACCTGGGAGTTGCTCTACAACAAAATACAATTCTGTGACTAGAAATAATAGGCTTGGCTTTGGTTTGTGGATTACAGCAGCTGCAGCCAAGAGATGTCATAAATAATGTACCAGCAACTAAATCAAAACCTATCAAGAATTCATACTGCATAACAAAAGTGAGGACAAAAAGTTAATGCTGGCATCCACACTGTTCTTATGTTGAGCAGTTCAGTGCAAAGGAGACCAATGTTATCTTTTTCTACAGGTAATGAAGCGACTTGGGTGTCTAAACAAGTTTTAAAGAACTGAATTTCCCCTGTTAATGATTTCAGCATTTAGGAATTTTCACACTTATTTTTACATTCATATAAATAAGGTAACTATTCCAAACCATTCACAATAGAACAGTTTATTTCATACTGGGAGAGCAGCAGAGAGGGACCTCCAGAAAACAGATAATACCAATTCTACAAATGGAATTTTAAAAAATTGTGTCACTTCACAGAGGAGAGAGTTCAGGACTCTGGAGTGAGTCTGGTGGACAGTCACTAAGATGCTGAGGGAACTGGAGCACACAATGTACAAGGAATGGCTGCGGCAGCTGGCTTAGGTTGGTCTAGGAAATGAGGCTAATGGGGAATCTGACTTCAGTCTTCTAGCAAAAAAAGGAAAGTTATAAACAGGACAGGATCAGGATACACAAGGAAAAGGCAATAGAAGGCAAGCACAAGCTGCAGGATGGGAAATGCCAGCTGACATAACCCCAAAAGTATATTTAAGCAAGGAGTCAAGGCCTCCTCTAACTGTGACCTGTTAAGGCAATGCTATGGTAGGTTCATGGTGGTTTATTAAGCATATTTGTAACATACTTTTCTGATCTTTAAATAATTAACTTTCTTTCCTTCTTGAATTTTATTTAAATGTGTTTCCAGAGGCTTTCCACTCTGGAACACCGACAGACTTGTATATTCACCCAAGGCCACATAGAAAGCCAAAGCATGAGAGTGTTCACTCTAGACTTCTGCACGTTGCCAGAAAGTGCTGCACTCTCACAGCACAGAGAAATAATCTTTTACTGGTGTGTCCTTCCCATTAGCACTGAGCACTCTGAAAACCACACCAAAATAGCACCAAGAGTTTAAATATTATGCATCTGAAATCTTCATACACACAAAACTCCATCAACATGTACATTTTGCTTCCAATTATTTTTAAATTAGGTAAAAAAGTAAAATATTAGTGTTTTTCTAATTTTACATGCTGAAGAAAAAACAAATTAAAACCCACTGAAACCTAAGAGACCAGCATTTAGCACAGACACTGCCAGGGTTAGGGTAAAGGGAGAGAAATCTCAAACTCTGGTCAATGTACTTCAGAATAGCACAATTTTTAAATTCTAGCCCCAAAAAGATATTCCAAAATTAAGAGCTGGACAGCAGATGGTAAGAACTAAGATAAAACAATGATAAGTATCCAAATTCTTGGAGGAGAGTAAAATTCAAAATAATTCTCTCCCATGAATTAATATTTTATATTGAAATCTTCAGAACAGCCAATGATGCTGAGGAAGGATGAGCAATACATTCTAAATCATACACAAAGCAGGGCCATACATCCTTTTCCTGCCACAAAGGAAAGCTTGAAAGACTGGCTATCAAAAGGTTGAATGATGTAAATGCTTTTGAGCTAAATTGTTAAGTTTTTTTGACTTAAGAAAGCATATTTTACCCCATATCTGCATTACTTGTTTCCTTGGCTTTTGCCCAGGGGTGGCTGTATTTCACTGATACTGTGACGTCTTTTTATTGAGGGGTGTAATTTGAACTGCATTTGCCCTCTTCAAGAAAAACTATATCCATTTGGTAAAGAAAGTACATACCAGATTTGAAGAAAAAAGTTAACTCAGACAAGTGCTTTTCAACAAACAGGTGATAAGTATTGTCCCACTCCTGATTGAAATGACAGTTTCAGATCCTAAGATAGAAAGTTAGGAAAAAATATATTCACAGGTTCATTGAAATACCTACAGTCTGTCAAAGTTAGGCCAAAGTACAAAAATTTTTGGTAGGTACTTAATACCTCATCCAAAAAGCAGCTTCTCCAGTCCGGACTGGGACAGTCAGGCCTGGAAGAGACAGAAACCTAATCCTATGAAAGAGGTAGGGTAATAGCCAGCAGGAAAAGGCCACTAAGAGAGAAAATTAGTGAGAAAGTGAAATATCTTTTTTGAAGGTTAGCTCAAGAATGGGTATTTGTTGAAACAAAGTAAGTTGCTGTCCCTGTTCTATATGAAATAGGAGGGAAATTTGGCAAAGGGGAAATAGGGAAGCAGAAGTAGGAAGGGACAAACCCAAATTACATATAAATATTAGATATAAAAACCCCAAACCAACCAAAAACAAACAAACAAAAATAAAATAAAAAATTAGCTGGAACGGAGATTCAGAAATTGACTAATTGACAAATTATCAGTCCTCTGTTCAATGAGAGGCTGCAGGGAGAGCCCTCAACTAAACTTTCATACTTCAAAATGCCCCCCCAAAAAATCAAGACATTTAAATTTTACCATAAAATGGATTTAATTTTTGTCAACTACCTATACTCCCAAATTCTTCAGCACATAAGGTTATATTTACATTTTAAAAACTGGTCTGTATGGAGTTTTTAATTGTCCCAATCCTTACCAAATTAAAGCAGAGAAAACTGCCTAACAATACAAAGATCTTAGTAAGTAAGTTATGTGGGAAATACTGCCTTTGTAGTTTTCACGCTGAAAAATATATTCCATACTGCAGGGATAATGAGGGTATAAAACATTAACACTACATTTTTCTATACCATTCTGCATAATTAACTATGCAGCTGTTCATTCATTCAGCCCCAACACCCAAATTAATCTGTAATCAGTTTGCAGAGGATGCTCTGGAGCAGACTGCACGTACCACAGAGGTGAGTGAAGCTGCTCACGTGCCACATCCCACATCAGTGCACAAGGTGCTCAATTCTAGGACATGCAACACGGGGTTGCAAAACAGCATTTTCAAAACATCAGCTGAGAAAAGGCACTGCACCATCATCTGCCTTGTAGTGAAACCATGGGTAAAAGTGTTCTCAGGTGAGTATGTTAGTGCTCTCTGAGGGACTCCTGTCCTTCTCAGGGTCAAGCCAAAAACTTGAAGGACACAAGCATTAAACATCCATAAACATTACAGCTCCTTTGTATTATTTGTATTAATGCAGTATAACAGCCCCAGCACTAATGGAGGCCCCACAATCAGTTCCCCAAATTACTTACATTCCAAAGAAACAAACAGGGTAAGGACCAAGCAGAGGAAAGCACAGTAACAGTAGGTTCTTCAAACAAGGTCACATAGTAGGCCGAAGGTAGAATGAGCAGCATCACTAGCTGCTGAGTAGAATGTCATATGTACCTTGACTTCACCCTTTTCAGATTTTAAAAATATATCCTATTCAGGTTTTTACACCTCATTAATCATCATAAAAATGTGATGAGCAATGAAACTAGCTGCTTTGATTGTAGTTTCTTATTTATTTCATTTTGCAGAGTGGCAAAGGAAACACTGCTTAATATATATATGGTGTCATTCCATCTGCCCCCGGGTTATGGGCCCCGCACCTCCCCGCTGTGCTGACCTGCTGACAGTGGGACTTAATGGATGACAATGCAGCAAAGAACCTCCGATTAGCCAAAAACTGATGGCTCAACTGTTTTCATATGAATTTACTACAGAGGAATCATGCCAAAATAAAAGCTCCAAGATAGCATTTCTCAGTTTGCTCACATAGAAATGGATCATGGGCAAAACTTCCCTCTTTTACGCAAGGAGGGAGGGCAAAAGCAATGCAGATGCAAAATTACAAATCCCACAGATGACTAATGCATAGAAAGACATTGTTTCCTATTCCCCACCTTAAACCTGCCTGCTGAGGCTACCAAGAAATGTGATCATTTCTGTAAGGAGGCTTATGCAATAAGATGCCAGGACAAATCTGAGGAAACATCAGTGAGGCAACTCTCCTGAACTTCCTACTACCAACCTGGATGGGTTTTGGGTAGAAGAGATTCACTTTATTACTGTCACTTCCAGCTAAAAGGAGTCTACTCAAAACAAGAACCTGTGGTACAACTGCCACACAGTCTGCAGTTCCAGTTAAGACAATCAGAAGTTCAAACACTTGGGTCCAAGTCACTCAAGCAATAAGATAGGATTCTTAGGCCATTTAAAATAAATGGTTATTCTATCTTAGTAAATTGACTCACTCATTATGAGTTATATACTGCAATGATTTAACTCATTTTCCAGGAGGAAGATTAAGAAGAAAAAAAAATTCCTCCTGTAAAGTAGCAAAATCCCATGCTCCAAGATATATTTAACATGGTCGGCAGCAGTGCTGCAATCAGCTTCAATAAACACAAGTGTACTGCAAGCAAGAGCCTTTTCCAAACTGCATAAATTACAGCTTTCTAGCTGGATCTTAATCCACATGTCATGTATTCTTTGTGTATTCATGAAAAAAGTGTAGAAATATGCAAACACCCTAAATCATCATCACTACTCCAAGTTATTGAAGACTTGGAAGAGCAGTTATGACAGCACTCTCATCTATAAGCAACATATATTCAGTAAAGAAATTTGGATAGTCTTCTCTGCTTTTACTTGCTTGTAAGATTTATTGTTTCAGTTCAGACCTTCATATATACCAAGACATAAAAATATATTTTAATTGCTGTTATGGCAACACAGACATAAAAGTACCTGCTTAAGCTACGTCCTGTGCTCTGGAGCCTTTTGAAAGACATCTCCTTCAGAGGAGTCTACAGGTCACAACTCAGAGAACGGTCCCAAGTATCCACAACCAAATTTCATTTCTCTATTGAGTGCAACATCAAGGTAAGAACAAGCTTACTGCCAACCCACTGTGATGGGTCTTGGTCTTAGAACAGTCGATGGTAGGGCATATAGAAGCAACATCGGCCCCCTTTGGGTTACTCAATCAATATCACTGCCCATTAGAAACATCAATAATCATCTCTTCAACACCTTGCACATTCCAAGGCTTGTCAAGACATGTTCATTTAATTTCCTTTATCTTTTACATATTTTTCCTGCTTGACACCCATAATAAAACACTGCTGACATGCTGAAACCCACTACATTCACCTTCTAACTATAGTTTTACAGCTCATTTTAAACCTCCAAAATACATTTAGAAGAGTCTTTCCTGCATAATTCAACTCATAATGATGGACTGTAGAGCATTAGCAAGACAGAAATTGAGCAAAGACAATTAAAGTCTTTGTAATACTATTAGGTGAATATGTAAATATTATCAAAGAGAGCATAAAAATCTGTTTTTCAGTAAGAGAAATAAAATTCTAATTGTAGGACTGCCTTTTCAATGCTACCGTCCAAAACCTTTGCACAGGATATAACAGAAGCACAAGAGAACTGCACAGGTATAGTTAAGGACAGTTTATTTTGATTGCGGAACCCACATTACTCGATGATGCATAAGCCAAAGAAAGCACAGCTAGATGTTAGATCCCAAGCTGAGTTCACTGGGCTAATAATTAGAAAGATTTTTTTTTTTTTCTAACTTGGAAACAGAGCAAATTTGATATGAAAATCACAGACTCAATAACTCCATCCCTTGAGGCCATTTCTGCAAAGTCACTTTTCAAAGCAGAACCACAATATAAGACCATCTGGAAGTTCAAGTTGCTGCAGAATACAGTTGCTCATTTATTAAGCAGCACTTCAGACCAAAAATTTCACTGAGGCACTAGACTGTATATTGGGGTTTTTTGTTTGCTTTTTAAATTAATTTCAGGAAATAGGTAAAAGGAGTTTCACCTACAAGTCCAAAGAGTTTGGAAACAAATGTCCATATTCATTTTCACACATTCTGTGAGCCACGCAGGGTCTGGAAATTTTACTTTCCTGAGCAGTATGTTGTTCACTGCATCACCTTAAAAGAATCTCCTGCTTTTTGTAGTCTGGATTTTAACCTTAGTGTAGGCATGCACTTTGTGGGAATGCCCAAAGCATCATGCAGTCACTGTGCACCGATCGCTCCTGACGGACAGTGGGTTTGCTCAAATGAGTCTTGCCCTTGAATACCTGACTTTTTGTGGGTGCAGACAGAAACAGTTGTGACACCAAAGGCTATTCCTGACTCCTTGAGGTTTGGCAAGCATCATGCTGTCCGTGAGGCTCTCCCAACTGCTCTCACCTCCACCTGCCCAGCCACTGACCTGGACTTACAACCTCCTCACACAGCGCTGCAACTTCGTTCCCTCCTCAGGCTGCATTTGGAGTAAGGAGTCCCAGGAAGTTCAGCTGGGACATCCAACCATATTTAAGGAGGTGGGGAAGTCTGTTTCTTCATTTAGCATTTCTTTATTGATAACATGAGGCACCTGAAAGCAGGCCCACCTAGCATTGAGCATGCAGTGCTAAGATCTGCAGTGAACATCAAGAAACGCCGTTTGTTTTGCTTTGGTGCAGCAATAACAACATGGTGATGCCATTGGGAACAATGGCAATTACACAGCAAGCCACTTTAGCACTACCATATCATTACAGCTCGATAATATGCAATCAAAACTTTATTAGCAATCATCAGCAGCATCTATTATTCATTGCTGAGATCAAGCTAAGGAAGGGAAGGCTGCATTCGTACCACAAACAGGACTCAAAGCCAGTCTAAGCACTGGGTTGGAAGCCAATTCCATGGCTGTACAGTGCTGAGTCACTGCATAACCTTCAGCAGAATTACCACCTCAGTTGTGTCACGTATAAAATGGAATAATAACAATCTATATTTCCAAGAGACATTATTAGGAATAATTTTAACTCAGATGTACAGATAAGCATTAGCATTAATTTCTTAGGGGCTGCCAAGTCAAAGTTAAACTATTTGACTGTAAGATTCAAGTATTTACATCTAAAGTTGTAGGCATACAACACATGCAAACAGGTACCTGAGGTTGTAAAATATGTGCACCTATATATTTATGCAAAAGTTGGTCCATAAAGCCTATGAAAACACAAACTAAATGGTCAGTTTGATTCAGCTCCTTTATACAGTAAATGTGCTGAATAAATATGTGTGTGGGCTCTGACAGGAACAGCACTAGTATGCAAAGTATCTTCTATGTATGCACAACTCGTGACAATAATTTTAGTACTTGAATTTTCAGTCTTAGTCACAGCATCAGTTTTTTCATTATGCTAATGAGGCCTAACACAACAACCAACCAACGTACGTATTCCCAGTACGTACCACAAGAGTAGACCCAAAAACAACTCTCTGTTTCTTCTCAAAAATTTATCTCTATTTATTTCCCTAGATTATTTGAGTCAAATAATGATTCAATGTACTCCAATCTGAACAATTAGTTAATAAGCAAACTAGGAAAGCATCAGAAATAGCTGACTAGAGAAGCACACTGGTGTTTTCTAACTACATACTTCCACCGAGATTTTGTCTTCACCTCTTCAGTGCAACCAGACATGGCTGCTACTAGTAAAAAAATTGTTAAGGCTTTCAGTATCCAGTACTATTTTCCTTGTTTATTCAACAAGAAAAAATTCCAAGGTAATACAAACTTAGGCCTCTCAAGCCTGTAACCTGACTTTTTGGGCAGGCACAAATTACCTACACAAACTAACAGTGCTCTGCAGAGGCACAGAAACAATGTCACCAAGATTCATTCACCTGCAAACCTTCTTCGCATAACCTCCCCCTACCCAGGCATCTACCTCCGACTGGTGTTTTTCACCACCATTTGCATTGTTTTTAAAAGTCTGACTGCAACTCCAAGGTTACTGAGAACAACAAAAAGCATAATTGAACCATCCTTTCTCGTTCTTTGTTTCAGTAAGCAAGAAGAAAAAATTCTTTGGAGTGATAGGAGAAAAACAAAGAAATGAAGAGGAAAATATGTTTTAGAGGAAGAAAGATGCAGTTTCAAGAAACTAGAAAACTGATAAACACCCAGCTAGGACAATATTTACTGACCTGCAAGTTAAATTGGGAGATTGACGTTAAAAAAATTACGCTGGTGGGGATTGATCAGATTATAAAACTGGTCTATTTTCACTTAGTGACTAAGTCACTGGTATGATCTAACCAGGAAGAAAAACACTGAACCAATTCAGGAAATAGTTGGACAGAGTCTACTCCCCCTAGTGCACAGAAACAGATTAATGGCATTTCTCCACTGACAAAAAAACTCCATACCATTTTTCCCACCTGTTTTACTGCATATTTGTTCTGATGCAAGTGAGAGGAATGCAAAAGAGAACCAAACAAAAAAGTTGAAAAATATATACACTATGCATTCTGGGCAGGCTGCCACTGTGAGTGCAACACCCCAGTTCCATCAACAAACATGGGTGAAAACTGGTGAAGCTCCAATCATTTTAGGCAGGGAATAACAAAGCAGTTCCCTGACTGCACAGACAGGTCTGTTCAGTAATTTAGTACAAAAAATGAGCTACGTCTCAGAGAGGCACTACTTGATATTCTTGCAGTAGCTGGTCTGATTTGTGCTTTTCCAGACCCAGGCACTTTGTAGCTGCCCCAATCCAACAACTGCATGTGCCACTTTTATGCCACAGTGGGCGGAGGTAGAGGAAGGAGGTGAGCCCAGATCAGAACACATCCAGGCATATCAGCTATGACCCCTGACCCAAGTGCTAATCTTAAGCACTTGCTTCCTTTCAGCTTTTCCACCCTAGTTTTATAAATCACTGAATCACAGAATGGTTTGGGTTGGAATTTCCCGATGATGAACACTAGTATTATTTTATTTGAATGCAGTTCACACCAGTTCTTCATACCAGCTGTCAGCAAGGTCTGAATGACATTGTTTAAAGGGTTTATTTTCCTAAAAGAAAGCAAATTATCTGAAGCCTGTTTTATGTTTATTTTAAAAGAACAGAGAGTTTATTTTGAAGAGTCCAACTGAATAAGTTTAAAAGCCTTGTATGATAGATTACACTGAAGCGTGGAGAGCAAAACTTGAAACATATTGCACATGTTGCATGGGCCACTGGCATATAATAGGAAAGCAATGTGTGCTTACGCAATTGGGCGTATCCAAATTGCCATTTGGTTGTCTTCTTTGCACAAGATGTTGGACAAAAATTAAAACAGAAACAAATGTACAATTAATTTTGCATCCTGTAAGTTTAAAGGATAGTTACAAATGAACCATCACAGCCCTAAAATGGCCAGTCCTGAGCCAATACTAAGCAGCCTCCATTTGATCTTACTCTCTTTCCTGAAGACCCCCTTTCTATGACCAGAAATTCCCTTTTTACTTGAAAATACCCTTGCCCTACATGGACCACTGGCCCTGGCCAGACTGCACTCCTCAGCCACTGGTACAACAATAACCTATTGCAGATGCACTGTCACTGAGAAATCCCACAGGGTTAAAACAATGCTGCCTCCTTCAAAACAAGTAACAAGGCTGGTGTGCAGCATGTCCTGTTCACAGGCTTTTCCCACTCTCTATTCCCCTACCCACTCCTTCTCTTGGATTGTCTCTGTACAACTCCTTACACATACAGATGAAGGTCGACTCCCCACACAAGCTCTTGGGACAATATGAAGTTTATGAGTACCTAAGCCACAAGGTTTTAGATAAACCGTTTTTTTCTAGACCTGAAGCTTATGAGCTACATAAGAATTTCACACAAGACTGCTCAACTAAGTCTCCTGTCATTTCTTTCTACTGCTACAGATAACCAGCAAAACTAGCATAGCAAATATTTGAGCAGTATTATATTTATTGATAACAGTGAAATACTTTCACTTTTCAAGTGTACGTGAGGGGTCTAGCAAAAATTTCTTGTGGAAGATTTATAGATACACAAAAAAAATTAGAGCACAAAAAGCCCCCTTAGCAAAACAAAACTAACACTTGAGAAGATAACCAGTATGACTAGTATAACATAGATTTACCTTAGCCCTGGTTCTGTGCTGATGTACACCTGAGCGTGCAATCTGTGCACACAGAGGCAAGAAGCATATTGATATCTTAATTCGCAAATGTTACGGGAATGAGAGTCAATCAGAAATTTATTTGGATTACTACTTATTCCCAGTTGTCATAAAACACCATATAACCTACACTGGTAGCACATTTCATCCAGACAATCATGATTGATTCTGAAGCAGGATTATTTACTAAGCTCGGTACAGTACTCGAGCAGCAACAACTCCCAACAGACACATCCCAACACAGCAACCATTCCAAACTTTTTATGTAAATTTGATGCAAAATTTCTAGGAAAAGGAAAAGCATGGCATCCTGCAAAGTGGTATCAAGAAGGTTCCTTATATTCTCTATCATTGTTCATCTCTACTGTTAAAGTTAATTTCAAACTCTTTCTTATTGACGTACAGGAACTACACTGAAGGAAGAGAAGGAGTAAGAGCCAGTGACAATCTGTATAATACTACATTACTATCAGTCAGCTACCAACTCAACTCAGCAGCAGTCTGGAAAAGGAAGAGATGGATCTATTCCAAGAACAGCAGGGGGGAAGGTTATAGAAAAAACAGAGAATTTACCTCCACAACGAGCTCTCCAGCACTTTCCCCATGTCAGTATGATAATACTTGGTAAGGATCAGGATCACCTAAAAGAAAATGAGAATATATATTTAAATATGTAAACTGATGTAAGAAACAGAAGTAGATCATAGGCAGCATTATTTTGGGGAAGACAAAAGTGAGGCTTCTGAAAATCTGAATGGTATTTCACCTCAATTTTTACCTGTTAAGTTTTGCTTTTAGACTGGCTTTTTCCTTTCACTTTCTGGAGAGAGCGATTTCAGAATTTGAAGTTTCCTGCAAACCCAGTGACTTTGTGAAAGATTGCCCTTTTCACATGAGCAGTGGAGTTGGAATAGTCACATAAATACCACCACACACATGATACCCCCCAAGCAATCCTTATGACTTTCTCAGCAGGAAAAACCAATCTGGTTGCTAGTTTTAATTTAGGAGGTAATTCTAGAGAAACAATTATTTTTTTAATCCAAAGTGTTAAAAAATAGTGATTAACTTTGATTATCCAGATAACAAACACAAAAAAAAATTAGCTCTAGTCTTCCCTACAAGATCAGAAATGCAACTTTCATGGCTATCATTTTTCATTTCTTGAAGTATCACATTTTCCCCTTTGTGAACCATCTCTGTGCTCTGTAAATTACTCATCTGCATCACCAACAGCCAATAAAATACATGAACAAATTTCATAGACAAAACATCTATGATGAACCCAATGAAAAGAGTCAGCAAGAAACACTTTCCATCCGCTCAATATCTGACAAATCCCCTGCTTAAAAAATGTAAGGCACTAGTCCATGACCAGTGTACCAAGCTGAATGCTATGGTTTACATTTATACCCTTTAAAGACTTAATTCACCTGCTGCCATATTAGTGGTTCTTAGATCCATGTTCCCATAACAACACCACAGAGGTAGAACAGGAAGAAACATCTGGCTCCTCACACAGCTGTAGGCTTCCTTTCATGTGGGGTCAACCCCAGGCTCCAACAGTTTGGAGCAAGCTGTTATTTAACTGGCACTGCCTCTGCTTCTGACCCCCAAATGAAACCTGCAGCAAACAGCAACTGCAGGTACTCACTTTGATTATTCAGATAATTAATATGCCGATGATACATTTATGCTGCAGTCTCTGTGTTCTGGAGCTTGTGAGAGAACAGAATTCCAGACCATGGATGTTATTACATGGTACTTTGGAAATAACACAGTGTTTTACAGAACTGAGCTATAATACCAGTCTCACACAGGGTTATCTAAACCTAATAAATTCACAACACATATTCTTTGATGTAAATTGATATAAGTAAAATCAAAAACAATCTATAATTCACAAATAGTATTATTCCCTCCTATTCTCAAGAGAGTCACAATCTACCAGACGACTTAGTTGGGATTTGATTCTTTATAAAAATAAAGATTTAGTTTAAAACAAAGCAAAAAAAAAAAAAATCTTTGTAATAGGTTACAAGAATTACAAAGCCAAGAGAAAGAACTACTTCCCAAAGCAGAGAGTATCTATGGATGAGATTCCTGGCTACAGCCCAAGCTATTTATTCTATTGTCAGTGTCTTAACTACAGCTTTTTGCTGGTGCTTGCAATTAAGAGGAAAGGGAAAGAACCTTCACTACTGGGAGCATCTATGGGCTTCAACTATTAAGGAAAAAGTTTCAGACTCTGCTTTTCCGGACAACTGAAATTCCTCTTAGGCCACAAAAATTGACCTGTGAGGTTTTTTTAAGAGATACAAGGATGCATATTTGGTACATGAAAATAAAAAAGAAAATGTCTAAAGATATAAGAGATCACATTCTGTTTCCTTCCATTCATGCAGAAATGGAGACTGAATCCTGAACTTAGTGAGAGCCAACTTTTTTCATCCCTGTACATCCCACAATCATTAAAATTCAGATGATTTTCAGCAATGTATGTTGGAGCCACCATGCCACAAGCTAATCTTGATGTTTCATTCCTGAATTAAAGTGGTTAAAATCACACACAGAAAATCCTATTCGGTTTTGCTCTGAATATAACCTGTATGGGAGCATCAACAAAGCACCTTCCAGGTAAGCCATTTCTGTAACTCAGCACCTGTTGGAAGCGTTAAAGATTTTCAGGCTTACTGCACTGCTGGTTAGCTGGAGTTCATCAAGGGCGTGCACACACCAAATCAGAAAGCCACACTTGTTCCACACACTTCAACTGAATGGCTTTCAGGTAACTGCAAACTGCATTGGGGATCAGCCACAAGCAATGAAACAGCCTCTTGACACTGCAGGATTGGTGCCTTAATCTGAGTCACAGCTCTGAAAAACAGATGCCGGTACTTTCCAATCTCACTAGCAAATTAACTGAAAAATTAAAATACCTTATTTTGCATTTTGGAAGTGGAGAGAATGACTTAGTAGGAAAACCAAAGCCATAATGAGCCATCTTTGAATTCTTGAACACCATTAGCAGATTCCTGTCGCAACTTAAGAAGTATGAGGCTGCTGGGGGGCTGACACCATTTCAACTATGCCAGTGGATTTCATCCCAGTATCCCAAAAAACAGAGGTCAGCTATTTAACAGATTTTACAGCACTGTCCTCTGGATTGTGGGCATTTTTCCAGGTGACCATCCTAATCATAACAGTACTTTTTCTAAAGTAATACAGATACAAAGAACAGAAGGAATTATTTCACAATAAAAGCACAAAGGCCTTCAGGATGTCTGGATTTTATGCAGCATTTTTAAGAGCAGAACCCTGTTTCACTGATTTCATTTTAATGAGACTCCATAATTACAAGCATTTTACAGGCTGGATGGAAGCCAGTGTTCATACACGTGGCTCTCCTAGTGAAAGCACTTGGGTGGCCTTTAGATGGGAAGAGGCCTGAGGCACAACAGCAACTGAGCAATGATCAAGGATAGGATTCTTAACCAGTTCACACTACCAATCAGTCATGGACAGCTAAAATAAATTTAACTTTTCTCTGTTATTATTTTACAGCTCAAATAAATCTAGGCGATGGAGGAGATTTAGATTTACCACATCCTTTATTTACAGATGGGTTACCCAGAAATCTCCAACCCATCCAGATTCTCAGAGACTTGTGAAACCTTTTTAAACCATTGAATCTTAAATTCACCCACAGTTCTTTTGAGTTAGCTCCCAGAGTATGACAGAGGGGGTAACAGTAACTTACTGTTCCATGCTAGGGATCTATGAACACGTGATGGTGCTTCTGGACAAAAAAAACCTAAAAGCGAAAAAAGAAAGTGAAAACTTCTAGCTTTACCAAAGCCTTTGCCCTCTCCATAGAGCCAGAGCAGGCCAGTATTTCTGCATATGTGCAAGGTATGGAAGATAAATCCCTCAGGATTCCAAAAATCACATGCAATGTGCATTGGAAGTAAGTTTTCAGTGGGAATAATAACTGTAGTTCTGGTCAAGTTGTCTGGGCTGGGCATTCAGAAATTTCTCTCATCCATTTTTGGGGAGGGGTAGGGGGTTGTTCGCACAGATTTTGATTCTTCCGTGCCATTCTCCTGCTTCCATAACTTAGTTCCTGCCTGTGTGAATTTTCACTGTTACAGCAGTCACAGCTCAAAACTGTTCTCCAAACAAAAGTGTTGAAGCAGTTTCTGATACAAAATCCTTTCTGGATGTAGGCCTGTCTTCAGGAGTGCACTGGGTTTATAGTGCCTGACAGACCAGGAAAACAAATGGAAAATTCCACAGATATTGTTACCCATAAATAATTAAAGAATGGTCTATGTTTATCCCCTCTCCTTTTCTGTTGCTCTCCTCTGAAAATGTTTTGCAGCAACTCTGGACCAAAAAGAGCAAAACTTCACTTTACAGAACACAATGTGCTTTTAATCACTTCCTAATATAACTTTGGTTTTAAAGAAGCCCATGTTAATCCTCTCTTTTCATCACCATGTCAGCCAGGAGGGCTGAGGAAGGAAAAAGGAACAAATTCTTGATCTTTCCTGGTGTTTATATTTTATCTTTGGGTCTTTTTCCTTTTCTGTGAAGGATTTGCTAAGATCCTTCTCTTTTTGATAAACATCAACTTGTGGAAATTTCTTTTTCACCCCATGCTCCCTCCATGATGTTTTTTTTTTCCCATGGACTATTCTTAACAGAGATCTCTCTTTTTCTATCTCCATGCAGATTCTTTCAGATTAAGTTTTATTTGACCCCTGCCATTTGTGATTTGAAGTAATTATTTTTTTTGGCATCTATTCAGAACTTTATTAGCAAAAGTCTCATACTTTCAAATGCGTAATTGCAAGTATGATTGCAAGCTTTTGTGTTTTCCCAGGTTTATTAGAAGGTGAGAGCATGCTGTAAATACTTCTGGGCAGCCAGAGCTACCAGGAAAATAAATTGTTCAGACAGACTCAAGTTCCTGCAAACTTTTTAGCATCTGTTTAATTTAATTCAAGTGAATGAACCCACTGAAATCCAAAGAAGTGTTTATGAGAGTCACTTGAACAGGTACTTAATGCTCTGTGTGACAGGAACATAAGTTGTTTTGCTCAAGAACACAGCCTCACTCACTTTTTCAGCTATTTAACTGTAACTATGCCACTGTGTATCACAACTATTCTAGGGAGATCAAGAGGTTCTGGGCACAGCCAATTAATTTGCCACCACCACCCCCTGTACCTCCCAAACTTTCTTGACAACTAATAACAAAAAACCTCCCTAACAAATCATAGGCAACCACTGCTCCAATCCCTCAAGCCACTTCTGCTTTTGCAGCAGCAGGGTCTTCAATCATCATGCTAAGGCTGGCAATACTTTTCACATTTCTTATTTAAAACAAAGACTTTTATGAGAAAAATAAAACTCTGGAGGTTATTAATATGAAGGTATATTACCACAAGGGTATTATATGGAGCAACTGCCATACTGCTATTAACAACTACATCATATTTTGATTATGCTGGGAAAACTGTAAACAGAAAAAAAAGGTTTTAGGTTTACTCTGTTGCAGCATTATGGTGGAAAGTGAAAAAGCAGACATTTAGACCACTACT
Source organism: Chiroxiphia lanceolata (assembly GCF_009829145.1). Taxonomy (NCBI): domain Eukaryota; kingdom Metazoa; phylum Chordata; class Aves; order Passeriformes; family Pipridae; genus Chiroxiphia; species Chiroxiphia lanceolata. The sequence continues at coordinate 12,323,707 of NC_045640.1, forward strand.
AAAGCTATTAAGAATTCACTGTAGAAGTTTCTACTCTTCCCTGGTAATAACGTTCTTAAAAGCAACCCATGATTTAACATGAAATACTTGAAGAATTAAATTTATAGTTCTTCCAAATAAATTGTATTGGCAAACAAGAGAACTTAGTGCATATGAAGTCAGTCACTGGACCAGTGCACTTGTCTTAAGCATTAGTGATAATTCTGTACAGTGAATTTATTCATAATTCAAAGCAAGACACAATAATGGTTCAATTCCTGTTCTCTAGGAGGTGTTTCCCTCCATAAGAGCTGAATAAGTGCATAGTCTTGAAAGTAGTAGTTGTGATTGCTTCTGGATTCAAAACCATTTTAAATATGGTACTTTACACATTTACTTTACACCTTGACACTGAAAACATTTATTCAGAATAGTAACTTTAAAATATCAAATATGTTTAATCCACTATCTAGCACACGACAGGATTATATTCTGTTAGCACTGTATAAACACAGGAGAAAAAGATGACCTGATGCTTTCAGGAGCCTACAGTTCCAGTTCAGAACACTTCACATCATCAACTGATGTCACATTTTCAGTGCAAGCTTCTAAGAAAACTATGTTTATGTGATGACACTCCATATACACTGTGTGTGTGTGTACGTGTGTGTATATATATATATATATATATATATAGTTCTGGCTCCTCATCCTACCTTTTAATTCTAAATCCACTGATTGATTTCAATCATATTTAACAGAGAGATAGATAACCACATGGCTGAAGCAGCCATACCGGTTCATACCACAGGTCCATCTAGAACAGCAGTAAACAAAAACAAAACAAACAAACAAAAAAATTATAAGAATGGGGAGTGCATATAAATAAAGATGCTTCCCAAATATATTTTCCAGTCTTCAGTAATTTGCAACTCAGGCTCTTGTGAGTGGAACTGTCAATGGTCAGTCCTCAAAAATCAAAGCATATGTAAAACTGGTCAGCCAACCTGGACTGCTGGTACTCGAGCACATTCATGTTGCTGCTCCTCTCTAGAACCATGAGGTGCAGGTCCCAGGTTTCTGGGCATGCTGCAGATGCAGAGCAATGGGAACTCAGTTCAAAAGCCACAGAATTACAAGACTCAAAATTCTAGATTAAATCTGCAGCTTGGGAAACTGTCTCACATTTTAACTACTTTTTCAATTAAACTTCCTGTTCTTTTTCAAACAGCCTAAACCAATGTCACCTCTGATACAAAAATCTCTAGTTTTCTGTCATTGCCTTCTTCTACACAGCCAGAGCAATTTTTAAGTTTCAATATTTAACATATTATTCGATAAGCTCTTAAAACCACATTTGCAAACATGCCAAGAGAATAAATTTCTAAAGCATGAAGCAAGAATTTTTTTCCTAGTCTGTCTAGTCTACTAATTGTAAATTTTTCTGAAATACAGACTAGCTTTACTTACCTCCTCTAGTAATGTAATGTAAATTGAATTAACAATACTTCCTGCAGAACCAAACCTATTGTGAGAATATTCTTTTTCATTCCTGTGAAAATTCAAGAGGAAGCAGAGCTAACATCCAAAGACAACACATGTAAAACATCTTTAGTCTCTTCCACATATTTCAGGAATCCAACATTATGGATAGGCAATTCACCTTGGTCATCAGTATTATATAGCTATTCACTACCAGAAAAGAAAAATCAGATTTTAAGTGCTGTTTGTGAAATATTCCCAGTCTATCATGCAGTGTTACTGCCCAATGGTAAAATATAAAAATTGAAAATGAGCTTCTCATCTGCAATATTAAATCCTTTTTCAAGGCCGGAGCTTTTTTTTTTTTTTACATCACCATAAAAATAATTACACTTTATTTCAAAAAAGAAATTATTATGCAAGACATATGGAAACATCTGTAGAGGATACCACAAGCTAAGAAGACCATTCCTTTGACGCAGGGCTGTTGGCAGATTTGTTCATATTGGTTACTCTCCCTCACAGCTGCTCTGTCTTCACCACAACCACAGCATTAAATATCACCGTACTAAATAACATCATATTTATCAGAGGCTGCATCAACCTCAAAATAACATTCAATTATCTCTGAAATGGCTTATGGTGTTCAAATAAGACCTAATTACCTATCATAAAGAGGCTTTATAAAGACTGTATGTGGGAGCAAAGACTTTGATATTGCATCAAGATCAGCCGAAGAGCCACAAATATTTAATATCCTTCTTTACCATGAATAAGGACTGAACTTTATATTTCCTGTGTATTGCAGGTACCTGACTTTATTCTCTATAAGTGAGAAAGACAAACATGGGAACATGATCTACAGAGGGGAACATAAGCACACTCCTAGCTGGAAGGAGTTCCACCAGGACAAACATACTAAAGATCAAGGCTGTTCTAGTATATAGACAGAGTGATGATCATTAATATTTCAGTCAGAAAACCAGAGACACAGCAGATGTAGATACAAAACTTGTTTCACACCTTTTGAAATATGGAGTGTTGTGCACGTGCACAGGGATACTTTAAAATAAGCGGAGTTAAAGCAAAAATCGGGGCTGGACAATGACACAAAAAGAGAGTGAAGGGGATTTTAAAAAATAAAAAATTCAAGGTTCCCTAGTAAAACAGGAATAACACAAAACAGATCTGAAGCTGATACTCCAAGTGCTGTCTAAAAAAACATCCTCCAGTCCCCCAGCTTGATCACCCTTCCAGTGAGGGATGCCCAGGTTCCTCTCCAAGCAAGGACCCCATTTTTGCACAAGGACAGACAGGGCCCAACACACCTGCTTTTACTGGGTGGAAGTTGGTCTCTTTACAACTGCCTTCCATTTTAACTGTTTCACCTCTACTTATCTTGCTAAAACAATTCATTTCAGAAGTACCAACACACTGCCCCAGCATAGTGTGAGAGGGAACCGTTCCCACTCAAATGCCAAGCCTGTCTGCTCCCTGTGGCCACATTTGGAACTAATTTGGAACACCTCAAACGACATTAACTGAATTCAGCTACTGTAAAATACTGGGAAGGACCCCCTTTGAGAGGAAGAAGGATGAAAGCACATTTATCTTCAGCATTATCCCTGAAGCAGCAGAACTTCATATCTGTGCCAACAGAAAGGGCGTAAAGGAGCCGCAGGAACATCCAAGTGGGTTAGGAGACTATTAGAAAGGGCTTGGGAGCAGTTGGGAAAATTGGTAAGGGGCCAAATATGTCAAAGAAAACACTGGAAGGGACCAAGGGAGTGCTGGAGAGTTCTCCACATTCAGTTTGTAGCCAAACCAGAAGGTTTCCAATCTGTGAGCCCTGAATTTTCGCCAGCTTTTTGTATTTCCTCACCCAGCCTCTGCCCTAGGTGTCCAATACTTTAAGAGCCACAGGGACATTAAAGCTAAGTGGAATTATACAGCATTATCTGTGAAAAAAAACCCAGCTATTTCACCAGGCCACATCATTTTGGATCCCCACCTAACGGTGTCCTGTCACACAGACACTGTGCTTTGGTTTAACCAGTAGGAAGAATATCAGCACAACTGGTCATCTTCGAGCTAGGTTTCAAATCAGCCTCAGTTTCAATCTTAAGCCTCTAATACATTTTAAATGACCTTCAGATCAAGTAGATGCAAGTAGGAAAAGATCACAGGCCCTGATAAATGAGGTCTATATTTCTTTATTTTACCCCAGTAAAGACCTAGGTATTTGACAGATTCTTTGGAGACAGCTTTTGCACGTCAGCATTTAACCAGCTGTGGCTAGGGCTGCAAAGCAGTTTCAGTAACAAACTCTTAATATGAAATTCTCCCCCTTAAAGATGGATGTTTACATGCTTGGTCTCTTCCTTGTGATCCCAGATTGTTTTAGAAATGTGTGAAATACTTCTTTCTTCACGTTATGAGCACTACTATTTTCTGTTTTCATAGATCTAAGGATAGGTACAACAGTTAAGCAGCACATGAATTGGAAGGAAAATATTTTTACTTCATGCCTAGAACACTTCTAAACAGTTATCTCTAACACACCTTCTCACATCTCTTTTCTGTAGAAATGCAGTAATTTCAGGCTTCTCACATCCCCTTTACATAAGGTAGCAGTACTGTCTATTTTACAGGTGGAGGCAGAGATGCATCACTCTGATTTCTCCCACCTAACTTTAGGACGGACCAGCCCCTAGGAACAGAGACAAATACCTCTGGAGATCAGGTCTGCCTATTTAGATCAGAACAGTCCCTTGGAAGTACTTTGTTTCCTACTGATTTATCATCACGCTGAGGACCTATGCTTCCAGCTTGACCCCCTCAGACAGACTGGATGAATCCACGCTCAAATCAGTTACATAAGAGGTCCAGACAGAGCAGATAACAGCATATAAACAGAGGACGAACCGAGACACAGCATCAACAGACATGGCATAAATTCTGTGTGCCTGACCTTAAGGATCTTCTGTTCCAACACAGGATGTTTCCAGACCCAATTCTCACAACTGACGTTGTTACCAATGACGTACATCAACCCACGGGCACTGCAGAGCCAGCAGGTCCACAGTACTTATTGCTTCTAAAGCATCAGTGTCCCATTTGATGGCTAATATAAGCTGTGCCACAGGCAACACCTTCCATATGGAAAAATACTCATTTTTTTCCCTTTACCTGCCTTTTCACCAAGGAATAAATGAAAATCTAAGGAAAGAGTTGAAGAAACTTATGCAAATATATATATATACACACACATAGATAGGTAGGTAGGTAGGTAGGTAGATAGATAGATAGATACAAGGTGCAGCAAACTTGTAAATACTAAAAAACCCCACATTTCATTTCTTAAAAATGGTAGGTACGACTAGGATGTGTTTCATACCAAGGTACTTTAGAACAGAACTTTATTCTATTAGACAGTTAAAAATTCTGTACAGTGTACATGACATTTACTGTTGTCCTTCATTATATTGAGCATCTCCCTGGAACTGCTATTTATTTTCCAATCTTTTTTTCTAATGAGCTTGTTCTATATTTGAACTGTAAATGCCTGTCTCTATTTATATTCTTTTTCTGAAACTTAGAGCATAGCCTGCTCTGTTTACCAGTCAACAGTCTTTTTCTTATGGAAATTACCTTATCCCAAAACAAAGAAAAAAGTCTGAATCTTTTAATTCTTTCAAATTGTTTTTCTCAAGTTTGGGGTTTAAATGATGCCATGACAGAAAGACACTAATACCCAGAGAACAGAGGCTACAGCTCAAACCCAGTGGCAGCTTTTCAGCTCAATGTTGTCTAACAACCAGATGTTTTTGTTGGTCCCTCCCCACCCTTCCATACCCATGCATTCATTTGGATCTGATCCAAAGTCTAAACCAATGGGAATCTCAATTAAGCCCATTCTAAACACAGTAAATCAGATCTTGAAATCTGTTACATGAAGAGAATGATCCAGTTTTGATAAAACCAGTATTTGCAAGTCTCATAGATTCTGTGCACAGGAAAAACAACCATGTTGTATTTTCCACAAAATGCATGTAATTGTACAAGTTCATGACTTTAAATGTCAAGTTAAAAGGGACATGAGGCTAATTAAAGAGAATAGCTAGAGTTAAACTTAATGATGCAAGCTTTTTTATCTTACAGTGTGAACTCACACTTCTGAAGATCTCTCTAAATAAACATTTCTTAAAGTAAAAGTTCACTCCCAGTGTACAAGTAAGCAGAAGTTATCTACTGGAAATTACCTCAGACTTATTACGTCAATCCCTGACCATCTACATATATTTGTTGCTATTTTTTTAAATACTGTATTTTGCAAGAATTTTACAAGATTAGAGGTCACAGGAAAAATACAGCACGTAGAAGGGGAAAGATGCTTTTAATGCAGCCCAAGAAGCAGCTATAGAAGTTTACTTTGTAGACACAATAAAATGAATAAAACATCCATTCAAGATTACTCAGCTACCTCCTGAAGACAGAAGCATGTCAAAACAGATCAAGGTTTAGTAGGGAAAAAAAAAGCGCAAAACAAACAAAACCACAAACAAATAAATAAATAGATAAATAAATAAATTCTCTTCCCTGCCAATTCTTCAGTGAACTGCCTTTCTCCCAGTGGAAGACCAGTGACATTTCTTTAGGAAATGCAGGTCAAAAAAGAGGAAGCAAATATTTATTTGACTTTCAATAGTGAATCGTGTGAATGGTAACACAGTGAAAACTCTTGAGCACAATATAGGAAGAATATAGATCAAAATGGCTAAGACTTTCTTTCCGAGACTGTAAATGAGCAAGGACAGCATATTACCATATTAATTAATTAATACAGCATCCCTATTACTGCTATATGAAGAAAGAAATTATAAATGTTAAAGTTCAGTGCTGGGAGACATTAACTCAGTCCAGGGAATTCCTACCTATATTCACAAACCACCCAGCTCAGAGTGCTACCCACAGAAACCTAAGCAATTTCAAGGGCATTGATCCCTATCAGCAGGGAAAGAAATCAAGTCCCCTCCACATTCCCTAGTCCAGAGAAGGTAAAAGCATCCTTTAATCTCTGTGACAACAAACAGACAGAAATTCACCTAAGTGGCATCTTTTTGTAGCTTCCTTATCCCTTTCCCAAGTCATGACACAAGCAGCCTGAAGTGCATTTCTCAGGGAGGACACATAACATATATCAATCAGTTATACTAATTAACTAAGGCACAAAATATGATGATCAAAAAATTTTTGAACAAAAGAAAGAAGAGGTCAGAGTATGGATACAAAGCACAGGGGACTACAGTGAAGAAACAGAAATTATCAGATAGTTGGAAATAATGCAAGTTCTCCATGAATAAAATAAAAAGGCAGTAAATGTGCTACCAGAGAAATGCATCAACCAGGAAAGGGAAAATAGATGCTCAAACATGTCAGTTCAGTTCTTTGGTTCCTATCCAACTCGAGCAGTGTCCATTTTCTCAGCAGGCAAAGCTATCTGGAGAAATGTCAGTCCCTAAGAAATATTTACTCCTCAGTGCCTGAAGAGAAATATCTTAGGGAAATATGCAGGGTCTCTGATCACAGCTCAGGCAAATCTTTATTTTGGTTTTAGCATCCTGATACCTGGGGCAAGATCACTGAGGCAAGCCACCAATGTGACTGTCCACGACTGGCTCATATGAACAAGGACTGAGAGACCTGCAAAATGAGGTCCTAACTCACCAGACCCAGGAGCAGAGTTATGACTAATAAGAAGTTTATTAGTCATAATAAGTTTGTAAAATGTATTTGTGTGTAAAAATCAAGACTAGCTGCTAATTCTTTCTTTTCTTTAGAAAATGAAAAAAGCAACTTACGTACTCCTCCCCCCAAAATCATTGTATTATAGATACATTCCTCTGGATCTGTTTTTAATTATTAATCACCATTCAGCTTTGCAGTGATTTTTATGGTTCTTTCACACTGACATACTAGAAACAAGGGTCCACCCCACTTCAGCTAGAAGAGGGGTAGGGAGATGGACAAAAGTAAAAAGGGGAGAGGAATCAGCAATCCTCTAAGACAGTTTATTTATTTTATAGTTTCAGAAGATTATGCTGTGTAAAATTTTGTTTTCAACACCAAAGGAAATAGACAGAAGTAAAAAATTAAGTAACTGCCTGGAGCTAAATGTTTCCTGTTCAGAAAGCTTTGAATTGAGCTGCAAATCCATAGAAATAGATATTTCTTAAAGGAATTGCAACTACAACCTTAATTCCATTAATGTTCAACACAGTGAAATATAACAGTCCTCGTATAACATTAATGGCTGATAATGATCACAAAAACTAAATGTTTTCTGGCTAAATTCATAATGAATCCAAGTGGATAAAGGCTATGAAGTAAGTGTTTACTAGGATAGCAAACAAGGTAATTCTTTCCTGAACTAAAAACAAAATTGAAGAAAACTAAAAAAAATTTTGCTTCCTGGCAGTGGTTCCTTTTTACTGTAAAGTGAATGATTTCTGTATGTAGTTATCTCAGACAGCTTGAAAGGCATTTTGTAGTCTAGCTTTTAGATTCCCCAAACTGTAGGTTCTAGCCCTAAGATGTACCTGTAGTATAGCTTACCCTAACAGTCTTTGTATTTTGTGTAAGATCCTATGATTGTTCCTGAAGGTTTGTGTGTCAGACACAGGCATGACATACTGATTTACTCTAAATGATTACTTTGATGTTTTGCTTTTATATTGGGAAGGGAGGACAGGGACGAAATTCCCATGGTCAAGACTGTCTATGACACAGGGCTAAGGAGAAGATGGTCTCTCAAATAGAGCAGCAACAATTCTGAACAGTGGAAATGGCCCTCATATAGCACAAAACACAATCACATTTTTCAAAAGACTCCCTTTATAGAGACATGGTAAGCCAGACATCTAATTCTTTGGATGCATTACCTCAGGCACTGCCTTATCCCAGGCTTTGGCTCTCCTCAACTCCCTGAAGGAATTTTCTCTGGTTGAGGGGTGCACTTGGGGCACGTGGGACTGCAACCGGAGTCAAGCGCATGTGCAGGAGAAAAAGGGATCTCTCCTCTAGCAAAGAGTCCCAGTATTTATTTATGCAGCCAACGAGGTTATTTCTTGACTTATTTCTTGAGTAAATTTATCTGCCTTCAATCTTCAGCAATGGGATCTTGTCATGTTCTTGTATAGAAGATTAAAAAAACCCTGCTGACAAATATATTCTCCATAAATAAGTACTTATACAAAGTAATCACATTACCTCTTGACATTTTCTCTTTGATAAGATTAATGACTGACCTCCACACAACTCATCCCACAAAGCTGATTTTCCAGCATCTGGATCATTTTCTGTGCGTCCTCTCCTCATTCCTTATCTTCAGAGTATACCTCTAGAATCGAGGACACTTCTGAGGTGAGGACACCAGATCTAAACAGCAGCAGCTACCAGAGGCAAAGGCAAGCTAATTTTCCAACTTGTACTTGATATACCCTTTATGGACTGACCACAGACAGCTTACAGGAACCTCATCACAGGTTTCCACCGACAGTGATTCTGGGATAAGCCAGCACAGTGCTGCTATTGGAGAGCTAAGTTAAAATATTCTGTTCTTCTAAAAGGGAAAGACCACTTGGCAAGCATGCCTAATAAAATCAGGGTATGCAGAGGTGGGACTAAATGAATGCAGATACATAAAAAAAAAAAAAAAATCAGTGTTTTTCAACCACTCCAGGTTCTCCCTAAGAATCCAAGAACTTTCCAAGCCCAGACATTATTCATCTCTCAGACTCCAAAGAGCTGGTTTTAATCTGTCTCCTCTTGTTTAGCCTTAGGCTTTGTAGACCTACACCTACACCTCCAGCAATAATTATTCTAACTAGTCTCTGCTTCCCTGGGCTAATTGCCAGTAGAATTCGACTGATTTTTCTGAAGAAGAAGGAGCAAGTTTTTCAAGAAAAAGTCTGCAGCTGGAGACAAGGAGAGAAAAAAATGAAAGCAAGAACAATCTGAACAATCTTCCAAGTTCAGTTCACAAATACAGATAGGAGAATATCAGCATCAAGAACAAACCTCATGAGCCCCCTTTGCCATACCAATTCAGTTGAAGTACATGTTGAGGAATAACCAATAACCTTACATTGAATTCAGGGGCTGTTACTTCCCAAAGCAACCTTTCATCCTGCAAGTCTTATATCTTTGCATGTACAGCTCTGCATCTGGTTGTATTAAAGTGAATTTTGTTAGTGAATTTGTCATCTAACCAACCCCTTCAGATTATGCTTGCAACAACCTCCACTATTACAGCAATTTTTGTGCCATCTACAAATTTATTGACAAAATGAATGTCAGTATCCATACTGCTGATTGAAAATATGGAAATACTGACTAGCACTGGATTCAGAACTAAAGCCTAGAAACTAAGTTAATGAGTTTTCACAAAATTGTGAACTAAGTCCCCACTGCTTTCCTGAGGGAGATTTTTCTTTTTTTCCTGGCACTTTCCCCAAACAGACTATTCCAGCTAGTGGAAAACACGCTCTGACTTCTGTAGCTGACAGACCTGCCTTGGATCGTAAACACCCAATATCCTTTTTTCAACACTAAGCCATCATTTGAATTCACAGCTTTTAAGGAAACACCATGTGTTTCAACTGTCATATTTACCCAACATTAAAAAGCCTACCAGGAAAAATAAATTTTATTCTCATAACGCAATGGGTTATATTCCTAATTGCAGAACTGGAAACAGTTAAAAAAGGAAACTGTTCACTGCATTACATCATGCTCAGCACTAATGTGGCTCCAGTGTCTCAGGGAGCTTGAGGGTTTGCAATATGTCAGAAGACATACTCTCACTCGTGCCTCCATAAGTTGCTTCTTCATCACCTCTCCAGGAAAATGAAGCTTTAGAATTTTTACTTAATAATATAACCAAGAATGCTATCTTTTCTTTCAAGCTGTTTTTCTACCCTGTCCTTTTTTTTCTCAGAACGGCAACACAATGTGCAAAGATCTATGAATCTTATCCATTCTGGTTGCATTCAGTTTCTCATGGCAATTTTGGCATATAAACTAAGTCCCCTCACATCCAGGCAATTGTGGGGATCCTGCCATTGATATTTATCATTCAGCAACTCCCTGCTGACAGCAACATACAAAATCTAGAATACTGTGTCCGTATTGGGCATCCAGACCAGGATCCTGTTGCAACAAATATTGACAGCCTGGAGTGAGTTCAGTAGAGGATCATGGTTAGAGGAGCTGAAGCACATGTCAGATAAGGAGATGTAAGGGAGTTCCATTTGTCTAGCGAAGAGAAGACTAAGGCAGCACCCTCCACTACCTAAAGAGAAGAAAGAGACAGACTCTTTCCAGTGTCTGAGAACAAGAGAAGAAAAACCACAAGCTGGAGGGTAAATTCCAGAGGGATATAAAAGGAAAAATAATTTCACCATGAGAGTAGTTAAGTACTAGAACAGGTCACCCAATGAGGCTGAGTAATGTCTAACCTTGGTGGTCTCAAAATATGCCTGCACCAGACTCTTAACTAGTCCATCTCACTTTTGGTATGAGCCCTACTTTGAGCAGGAGGCTGCACCAGATGACCTCCAGACGTCCCTTCCAACCTCAACTATTCTGAGATTCTATGTCACATGAACTGCTTTTAAATTAATCCCAGGTGCCTTAGCATCTTATGTGAATATCATACTTTAAGGCAAAAGATCTCTTGATCAAATTTCTAAGTCCAAAATTTTATAGGAAACCAAGTATATATTAATACCATAACCATTTTCAGTACTTAAGGAAAAAAAATTATATCCTTTAAATAATGGCTTAATAAAAACATATTTGAATAATTTATTACATATCAACTCCCTTCCTGCTATTGCAGTTAGCTGTTCTCACAATGATAAGCACACAGTAAAAAGTATTGGTTTTCTTAGATAAAGCAAATTCAGAGACAGCATTTCTACTCAGACTTTAAAATCTCTAACTCAGTTTCATGGCATAATTTATGGGCAGAATACCAAGCATGTTAATGGGTTTCAGCTCTTCTTTCCCTTTGCTGTTTTCATATCCTTTCTCATTATCACAGTACAGAACAAAACCACTATAGGTACAATAACCTAAACCCACTGAATAACATTCAGTATGAATATAATCACTTACTAAAATTACTTTCTTTAGTATGCCAATAGTTGTACTCAGCTGCACTCAGTTGAGATTGGACCAGACAACGCCGTCGTGGCCCCTTCCAACCTTACCCCTTCTGAGATTCTATGATTTGGTCCCAATCATTAGGCAGGTTAGTGGCAGAGCTGGGACCGGAGCCAAGGATACCTCCTTTACCACTAGACCATGCAGCCTTCACACATCTCAACATTTTTTCCAGTGAGAAACTGTAATTCATTCATTTCTATGGCTAAGTAAATCAATAAATAACGACAACAAGCTTTAATATTTTGTGATAGTAAAAATTATTAATAAGAGGTATTTCTTACAGACTAGTAAGTATATTTTAAACTGCAATGCTCAGAGTTGAGCCAACAATTTTCCTCAGAGAAGGAGCAAGAAATACTCTCACTTCTTTTCCAAAGCACTGTTATATACACTCTTTGCAAAGGGGGGGCACTATATACCAGTGATAAACAAAACGACCTTCCGATATGCAGTCTATAAAATGTTTTGAAATATTCTTGATGAAACATTGCACTGAAATATAACACCACATCATATGCTGTCATTTTGGAGGTAAAACTACGTGCTGTTGCAGTGTGCCTTTCACTCAAACTCATGTAACTGAAAAGCAAGGGGAGAAAGGTAGTGGCAGGGTGGCTCATTTTGACAAAGTACCCTGTAGCGACCACATCAATTAGATTTGCATAGATCTCTAAGCATGAGGCAGTTAATGAAACACTGATCATTTTACCAAACTCTAACTTAGACATGTTAATTAAAAATTAGAAGAAATCATCATCATATAAAATGAGTTCACTGAGAGAGAGTATAAAAATACCTACCAGGCAGAGCTCTGTACAAGAGATTTCTTTTCAACACTAATTAAAATGGATATTTCTGCACATGCAAGTCTACTCAATGAAAATAATAGTGTGAGTTTAACATTTAATGATTTCTCTGTAAAAGAGAAGACTTTCACTCCGGAATGCTATAATTTACTCTGAGTAAGATCCACTTAATCATCATGTTTACTGCCTTCTTTTTCCGCTCACATTTCCTTCTTCTAGCCAGTCATGCAATTGGCAATTTAAGATTTAAATTGTGACCACTTAAGCCTTTATCTATTGCATTCCCCAACTATATTTTCTTCCTTGTACCACAAGCGATCCAGCTGATAAAAGGAGCCGGTTACACCAGCAAATGAAACACTAACAAGTACAGCTTCACCAGGCAGCAGAGAATTACCCCCCGCAGCAGGATGAGTTCAGTTCAGCTGCACAACTGAACAGAAGTGGGGTTAAAGACAGCTTTGCAGAGGGAGGGAGGGAAGCCAAGCCAAAGGGAACAAGGAGAAGAAGGAAACTAGTCTGGTGGCTCACATCCTGAACACAGACAATTCAGACTAAGTTCCTCTGATGGTGAATTTCCAGCCTCTTAAGGAAGTCTCCTTCTCTTTAACTCCCCATGAGCACAGAATAGATACAATAATTCTTTGTTTTCCTCACATAGTCCTTGATTTGCTAAAACTTTAAGGTCTCCGAGACAAACGCTTTCTCTCATACATGGGTAAAGCATTTAGTGGGATGAAACTCTGACCTTGACTGAGATTTCTTACGGAAATACAGTGGTTAGCAAAATTAAAAGATGAAACACCAAGCACTCTGTAGATGGCCAATGCTAGGATTAAAACCATGACACTTTGCCAACTGTTTCTCCTGCCTGTCTCTTCCCAGATAGCCCTGGTCCCAGTCCTTGGGAATCACTTATTACTCAAATCAGCTTCTCATGCCTGTGCATTCACAAGCAAAGCTGCTAACTTAGAGGAGCCTATTTTTAGCTAGGGTGCCTGGTTTCCCAGAGCGACCAGGGCTGTAGCTGCAAAGCATGTCTTTCACATCTCTACTGCAATGAGGTGGAGCAGCCAGAATGGGCAGCAGGGCTGCTGTGAGTGAGCAGGATCTGCCCTGAGCACTCACTTGGCTCTAAGATACAATTAACTCTTTTGAACGCATTCATTTAAATGAAAAATTTAGCAGACTGCAAAGACAAGACTGAATCTCTACCTGACATTCACAACAAAATGATTAAACAAACTTCTTTTTAATAAGATGTACACGAGCAGATGAGCAAGGGGAGATGAGTCACTTTTTTTTTGAACCCGGAGGTTCCTGTTAAACTATCCTGCTACTGCAGCAGAAGTGGAAAGATTCTGGGCTAGTAGCCCACTATGAAGAAGAAAGAAAATAATGGTGTATGTGTGAAAACCACAATGGAGACTACTGGCCAAATTGTCATGAATCCCCATCTTCATCAGTGCTGCTAATAAAAAAAATAAAATTAAATAAAAAATCCTAAAGTATTTTTGTTGATAAACTGCACACAAACACAGAAAAGAACTCAGAACCTGTCAGAGAAAATAGACCCACAGCTTAAGGAAAAAAAAAAAATTAAGAAGAGCAACGCAGCTGCAGCAAGTGGCCACAGCTCACTGCAACAAGCACGGACTTGTTCAGCTGCGTGAGCAACATTTTCCAAGCCTGAATGGTGACTTTCTCAAATACTCATCAAAAACTTCAAATGACCCTTCCCTACCACCCTGTGCAGGGTGCCCAAAAGGGACAGAAATCATGACCTTAGGAAGCAAAGAAACAGAGACTTCTATTTAACAAAAGGAGCTTAATATATTAATTGTGTCACAGAAGGGACAGGCAAGCTCACATAACTCCCTGCTGCACAAGATGTTCCCTCAACAAAAAAAGCTCCATCTAAATGTGCAGGATTCCCAGAATCTGAATCCCTGCCAGCCAACACACTGAGACAGCCCAAAACGGAGTCAATTAGGAGGAGTCAAGCCTGTACTTCCAGCACAGAAACCATGATTCAGCAATGCACCCAGGCACATACCAAGTATTCATCAAATTAGGGCTCAACTCCTAAAGCTCATTTTCTAAAGGACAACTGTGTCGCTGACCTAGAAAGCAGCAATTTGTTCCAACCCAACTTTTATTCCATTCATACAATGGGCAAGAGAATGCCACTGATCAGCTGCAATTTAGAATTAAAGAAAAAATGCATTGCAGCAAGTGAGGGTTTTATTAGTTTATGTTTTTAATTCTGATATGCCTCCTGCAGGAGTCAATTCTTTGAATTTGACTGAACTTCGGTATATTAAAGAAGAGTGCCATTTAATTGATGTTCCACTAAGATTTATTTCATACAACACACACAAATTTCTACAATGATCTCCTACATACCTGTAGCAGCTTGGAAGTCCCCAATAATTCAAATCTATTTATAGTATTAAGGTATAATTCAATAAGCTGGGATGTTATTTCTGTAAATATCAGAAGTGTCACAGGCTTTCATTTTTAAAAACAAACAAACAACCCTCCCACCAAACAAAAACAAAATAAACAAAACAAACAAAAAGAAAAAAACAAACCAAACAAACAAAAAAAACCAGAAACAAAAATCCCCACCAGATACTTCATTTCAGCATCTATTTCTTGCCCCCAGTAGAATGACTGTATGTTCATGACACCGATGAATATCTGCTTTTAAGAATGCCTCAGTGTGAAAGATAAGACTTGCAGCCAGGGTAAGATTCTTCCCACAGAATTAAAATTGTCTGGTCTGATTCTTATTTCATTCTCTACAGAGTCAGTCAGTGTTACATGAATAACTCCTTTTACTTGAATGTCATCATTTACACAGTCCATTATGATGCATCAGAATAAGTCCCATTAGATCCTACATGAATATACAAAAACCTCTTTACTTTGTTAAAGCTGCACCTCCTTTTCTGAACCAGATAACTTTATTTTAAATAGAAAGTGTTGGTGGCTTGAAAAACAAAACAAAACTTTAAAAAGTAATCTGTCCACAAGCCATTCAAATTATATTTTTTTAAGAATCTCAAATAAAATTATTTTTTTTACTGTTGCAACATCTGGTAACTACAAAGTACTGTAAGTCACACTAGGAAAAAAGCCAACAATAGCCTGTTCCCAAAAGGAGAATGGCAGATATGTTAAAACAAAAAGTATCCCCATAATGGTTATAACTTTGTAATAGCACACAGCACCACGAAAGTACACGCTTTCTCTACTCATCCTTTAAAACCAATTTACGACAATGTTCTGATAGTTGATGTAGTTTCAGCCTGAAAAATGAACTAATTTTGTAAAGAATAAGTCATCAAATTTACACAAATTATCTGCCCCAATGAGATCCTGCTATGGACATCTATCTTACAGAGATGACTTTCCAGCAACTTCTTCTGCAGACTGCAAAATTATCATCTGTTGAAATGATGCTTCATTGCAGTTGATCAGGATTTGGAAGTGAGAGTATTAACCAGCTGTAAACTATTAAACAGCTCTTAAAATTGTGCAAATAAGTTGCATGAATTTATAACCAGATTTTCCTCACAAAAGACACTATAACATGCACTTTTACTATTTTTTTTTTCTTTTGGCGGAAAGACTTATTTCCAAGCATTCCTTTCTTTTAAGAAAAATATGGAAACCTATAGAATATATCTAACACATTGCTAGACTAGAAACATAGCCCTTAAAATGACAAATCATGTTGTTGATAATGTGAAGGGAAAACTCATTTTACTGTAATCCCCTTCTCCTGCTGTGGAAAAGAAAGAAATAAGAAGAAGCTCAAAATAATAGTAAAATTTCCCAAGAATACCCTTAGAGCTAAGAAAGAATATGAAAGTATTCAGCACTATGCCTAGTTGTACTTCATCTGCAGTTGGTTTCATATTTAGTGGCATTCCATCAGGCAGCAAGTGGGTAGCCAGGCTCAGACTGTTTATTTTAAATCTAAAACTAAGATGAGTAGAGTTTGATTGCTGGTTAGGAAGAGGTACAGCACTCACTGCATGCAAGGCTCTCTCATGGTGAGGTTTCCAAAGCAGTCGAGGACATAAACCCACTCATTTTCTTTCAACGTTTCACCACGGGCTTTACACAAACAGCTGTTCAGTCGGAGCTGGGCTGTAGTTTGACACTACTGCAGAGCTACCCCTCGGGCTCCTAAAAAAACACCAAAGCACCACTTCAGTGTTAACTCAGCCTGACAGTTCAAATCTGATGAGCAAATGCTGAAAAGTTAATTTGCTATTGTCAAGCTTTATGTTGGCTCAGGTATTACCCGCCTGCACTGTTCCAATCACCCCTATGGATCAGGTAACATCTGTCTTCCAGCATCAGGCACGGAGCCAGCACGGATTTCACACTGCGCTGCCGGGCTAATTTGACAGTGCTGCTCTGGATCACATTTGGTCTGCTGGATGATGAAGGAGAGCCTGGTTTGGGATTAATGATCCTGGAGCTGGACTCTTATTTCTGATTCACACTGACCTGGGAGAAGCAACAGGCTCCCAGAGAGGACAGAGGAACAGCATGCTGGCCAGCACATTCCTGTGCTGAGAGATCACACAGCCCAGGCACCAACGGGACCAGAGCTTGCACAGCTGGGACCAGAGCCCGCAGAAAAACCTTCCCCCACAGCTGTGCACCAAGGCATCCTCGGTCACATGGATCTGAATGCTGTCAGAGCCCATTCACTGCTGTGCAGCTCCAGCAGTCAGATTTCTCTTACCTAAATCAGGCACAGGGACAGAGCAAAATCCTCACAGCAGCTGGCTCACACTGCAGAGCCCCAAATGCGGGTGAATCTTCTCCCTATCCATCCTCGACTGAGCAGAGGTGTACAGGTGTAATTCTGATCAGACCAGTCTGGTTACAAAATGCAGCTATGTTTTTCAGAAGCCATCCAGGTTATTTGCCATTCAGTGGAAAATATTGAGATACTGTCAGTCTTGGGACCTCGTTACTGGATGCAATTTAACGGTGTTATAAGCTGACAACAAAGATCCCCAAAATATAAATTTCTTTTTTCTTAAAACCTCCAAGGCAGAAATGGCAACATTCTGAGTCAATATAAAACTTAGGTGAATGCATGAAATGGGAGAGAACAGAACCTCCATGGGGAATACAGGAAGCAAAATTTTGGTGTAATGATGTTTGTTGTCACTCTTACTTTCCCTGAGGACCGCTTAAATTGCAAGATTTATTTAGGTTACCCATAAGCAGAAAGTTTAGAACTGAAATGTAAGTTATTCCTTCTTATAGAGTATTTTCTGTAGAATCAATTCCACAACAATTCCCCTATGCCTCACTGCTAAGGTGACTGACCATGATTTGTTGTCCAACAACAAGTTTCTGTATCCAGCTGGTTTCCATGGTACAGCAAGAATGAAGGTGAATAAGTCACATCGCTTAGTGCAGTGATGGGCTAAGTGGATTGTTAATACTCCTACTATGGAGTTTTTCACCTTAGGACCCTGTAGGTTTTTGCTAGTAAGTCAATAAGCTTCATCAAAACCTCCCCAGATTACTTTTAATTAAATATATGCATCATCACTGGAAAAAAAATCCTAAAGTTCTTTTTTCAACAAGTGACTGCCAGACTCAAATCCTCCCTGTTCCAAAGACATATAGGGGCATCTCCATTTTTTATACAATTTACACTATCACAGAGTCCTCTAATACACACACACAGTCAGATGTTTATTTTATTCTTTTTAATTCTCTCAAAGAGAGAGGAAAAATATTTTTACCAGGGTTGCTTTGTTGGTTGTTTTTTTGATGGTCCATACATTTGATTTTTTTCCAACAAAGCCAAACAAGAAGTATGACTCTAAATGCTATTAGGTAGATGAGATGAGGTGATTAAGGAAATGACACACTATCATTAAGAAGTCGTAAAAAAGAGACTCAAAAAGATGTACAAATTATGTATAAAATATATTCAAAAACTCTAAGAGAGGCTCTAGAACAATTTAGACAAACTAGAAAATAACAAACCATTAATAAATTTTGAAAGCTTTTCTTACATTGATACAGGCACATGTATCAGATATCTTTGACCTACCATTAGATAAAGAGATGTTCTCACTGACAGAGCACTATTTAACTTGCAGAAAAACAAGCAAATTGAGGTGACTTTCTTCATGTACCACTTATGAATCATGGTGCTTTTAAAAGCAACATAAAAATTAAGAACAGATGTATTAAGTGTTCAGGGATGTTAACACCAGGTAATGTAGGTGACCTGACACTTGTGCATTTGACAGCACCATAACTGAGCCAACATCTCAGCAGCGCTCCCTCTGAACCCAGCCTGCCCTAACAGCACCACTCTTCTGCTTTAGAACCTCAGGGAAGCAGAAAAGAACTCCCCCATGATTCCCTAAAGAGCCACCACCATAAAACCCACATGGTCAGTCAGGTTTTCTTTCAGTATATTATGCCTGAGAAATGTACCCATCTCCACTCTGCACCCAGCACAAAGGCCTGTGGCAGATGCCAGGATTTTACACACCGAAGCAAAACACAACCCTACACACAAGGGCTGCTGCAGTGGGGTCAGAACAATCCAAAGGGACAGTGACAACCAGCTGCTGGTCACTGTAAGGCTGGGACAACATGGCAAAAGAGCAAAATGCTGCCAACTCTGTCACTAATGCCCAGACGTGATCAGATTATTTAAGCTGCCAATTAACTGTCCAGGGTTATGGATGCAGCTCCCTGCAGAGCACACTAAGGTTTATTAGCTCAGGTGCAGCAACAACTCATTTTTGCTGCTTCTTGCCCAGGTTTTGTCTAGAAGCAGAACAGAGGTATTTCATGTTCACAACTTGAGCTAATTAGCCTTTCCAAAATCCTGGGGGCTCAGAACAAGGGTCTTTAAAGCATATTCTGGATGAGGTATATTATCCAAAGCCTACACCAACCTCCCAATACCCAATGAAGAAGAAATTACTACAACCATTATCTCCTGACTTACAATGCAAGGATCTAATCACTGCACCAAATGATGAGAAAGGCCACCTGAGGCCTTTATACTGCTACAGATTCTCAGAAGAGAAAATTAGATCACAGACAGGCACAAATACAACATATGCAGCAATCCTGAGTTTTGCAAGAAGAATTCATTTCCACTATCCAGTTAGGCACAGGTGACAATACTGATCAGACAGCATGTCCAGAAAAAAAAAAAAAAAAAAAAAAAAAATCTTTCTTCGCGATGCCAAGGCTTTGCTTCCTTTTCCAAGGTGCTTCATGCAGCTACAACCCATGTTTAACCCTCTGTTATCTCTTTCTCTCTGGTTTTAATTTGTATCATCTGAAGGTGTCACCTGAAATTGTTAAATTATCTACTCGGTGTTTAAGGACATTTTACACCACAATGCTGAAAACAATATCTGAGCACATTACAGAAGTACATTAAAGAGTGATTAAAACCTGCTGTGTATGAGCCTTCCCCAACCTTCTTCTGGCCAGAATTCTGCATGCCACCAAGAATTCTGAGAGCTTTAACAAATTAACAAATCTAAGCTGCTCTGTGTTTACTTTTTGAAAAGGTAAGCAGAAGTATGCCTGGTAGAGGCAAAAGAAGTTGATGAGCTTTGCAGTGGTCCAATATTACACAGAATGATAAAAATTTCCACAGCCTACCGCTTGCTGTTCCACTCTAATAAGTAGGAGTAGCCATCTCATACTGCACAAGTCCAACATTCTCCTTCAGCCAAAGGATTTTCCCTGATATTACAGCGGGGGATGCTTCTGTGTTGACTCTCCTTGGTGAAACCCCTCTGGAGTGTTGCCTTTATTCTGAAGTTGGAAGCAACTGATGTTTTGCTTGGAAGCCTGTTAACCCCAGCAATGAAAGCCATCACACTGGTAAGGTTAAAAAAACCCCAAACCCATAAGTTTCAGTGCATGATTTAGAAACTGAGAATCTGATTGAACTCATAAAACCAATTTTCTTCTTTTCTCTTATTTTTCTTTTTAGTTCCCACCTTCCCCCTCAAATACAACAAACAAAGGCCCTGGCCTCAGGATTTTTCCCTGGGGGACATATCCTTAATATCCTTTCAGAATTCAGTTGAATCCCAACTGAGAAATAGCATCACTCATCTATGACAATATGACAACTCAGGATGTTTCCATCAAGTTGACAAAGATGCATGACCTAAATAAAAATTCATGTTCAAATTATCAACAAATGAAAGTTAATGATGGATCAAATTTGGCAGAACTATTCTAACATGTAACACAATTTGGTCCCCAGCTATAAGATGTGAAATTTAAGTGATAAATGGTTGCTGGAGACCTTTTCAAGATAATTGACATGCTACGGTGCATTAATACTTCTTTCATTAGTATCAACATTGAGCGCTCATCTGCTGGTACAAGGCCAAGTGCATTGTTTAAAAAATACCCCTACCACAAGAGTCTTCTACTTAAAAGACAAATTACTTGAGAAACCAAATATTTTTAGTATTAGGAGTCTGATTTTTGACCTTCATTCTTCACTGTGATCATCCTTGGCATCCATATCTTTTACAAAAATGATACTGCCAGCAGTTTAAATTATTTATTATTTTTGTCTGAAATCAGGTATTTTTATAGGAACGTGACCTGAGCATCATCTGCAGTTCTTTTCACAGATCAAAAGAACAAAAAGATTTTGGAAAGCCAGGCTTTTGTAGCAAGTGTCATCTAAGTCCATTGATTATTTTCCGAGTAAATCAGTTATAATTATAATATTTTTCATAGGTTCTAAGAAATATACTTGTCCTCTTCCCTCTTCCTCTACTGTACAAGAAGTCTTGTTACAAAGGAGCATGAACAGGAATCACAGGTCTCTGTGGACTTCATAGAGCCTGCTGTTGCAATGACATCATCTCCTCCCCATTTTTGCTCATAATTGCTCCATTTGAAAAACAGTATTCACTCATCAAGAGCTCCTCATGCTCATTCTCAGCACAGTCAACATCCCCCACCTTTCAGCTCTACTGGGCACTTTCAGTATGTCACAGTGACTTTGGCCATAAAATCTCCCAGTAAATGCTTTCCAAAAGTTAAATTTGTCAGGGTCCTGAGAGCACCAATAGGCCTTATTTGCCCTGGTCAGCCTCACCTTGGACCCCAGCCCATGTACTCTCTTTTCCACAGCCTGGCATCTTCATTTCGGCTCTGGCACCGGGTCCTGGCCTAAGCTATGTTATAGTTGTGCCTGTTCCCATTCCCATATCCTGATGTTCCTGAACGATTACTCAGATCTCCTGGATTGACCTTGGACCTGATTTGCTACCTTGCCCACAACTAGGGAAATACTCATTTTACATAAATTTTAATCAAGGTTTGCTATTCCCACAACTTAAAAAGCAACAAAAAATTAAGTTTACAAATTTTCAGACACTGGCTGACCTGCTCTTCCTAGCTTGTTCTACAATATTTTTCCAGTTTCTGAGAGGTGGTTACAGCATAGATTGGCAGCAGAGGTGGAGAGATAGCACCATAATTCAATTAATGTTAAAAAGTTAATAGAAATACTTTTAAACCAATCACTGTCATGAAGTCAAATAAGTACAAAAGAAAGAGAGAAAAGATAAATCCTGTGGATTCCCCTGAGCCAGAGAAGCCTTGAGTTCCCAGCATCAATAAAAGGAACAGAAAAAGAAAGAAGAAATGCAGTTGTCCCTTGTGTCATCATACAGAAGTTAAAAAGCACAAGACCCTTTTCACCCTGCACAATCACAGTTCACTTCTCTTTGAAAAGATCTAAAGATCTTTTGAGAAATGAAAAAACATCTATTTTCTGCTATTACAACCACACTACAGTGATCCTTGTATGGGTTTTATGCCCACACACAGGTAGCTGAAAACAGACAGCGATGCAAGCAGCTGCTGAGAACCATAGCACAAATAAAGAAAGACAACATCATAGGCTGAGCTTCTGGCTGCCAGAGCAAATAGCTGTTAATGGTGTGGTGCAGGTACTGCTCTGGGACCCACCTGCTGTCAACCAGTTCAGCCACAGAAACTTCCATCATATGGAAAAGGAGCATGAGAAGCCAAGGTTTTTTTTTATCGCCAATCCACAGCATCACATATGGATTTCAAGGGAATGATAACAGAGTAAATCTGAAGTATCTTGGAGAAGAGGATTTTAGCATAGGAGACTTAATTACTTCTACCACAGAAAGAAAATTCTTTTCCCCAGAAGAAAATAGAACTGAACTAATGGCCTGGGAGAAAAAGCTAAACAAGCAGGCAGCAAGTGGAAATGCAAACGAAGATTATGCTAAATGCATGTGGGACAGAATTCAGAAAAGTAGGAATGTTGCTGAACAAACAGTATAAATCCACCACACTAGACAGCCACTCAAGGGACAAAAATCAGAAGAGAGCCTAAATTAGAAAGAAAATGGGGTAGAATAGCATATATATAAATGAGAAATACATTCATAAAGAGCATATTATATATTCCCTCTCAGTTATACAATCATCACTGCCACCCTGCTTAATTCATGTACAATTCCGTGGAGATCTGAATTCACCCTAGAATCCACACACATCCATCTCCTTCATTTCCTGTTTCTCCTTCAGTTTTAGCATGTATTACCTGATAAAATACAAACACATCACTTGCTTCCCAGACACACAGATCCCTTCCTTTTCCTGACTTTCCTGAATGATTTCTATACACACCTTCCCCACACAATTTTTGCCCATTTGGATATCCAGTAATCTCACCTCGAATATATTCAGCAATGATACTTTCCCCCCCGCTGCTTAGAAACTCTAGCAGTCTACCTGATTCCACAAATTTTTCAGGACGTGCTCTGTAACAGAAACAGCATCATTCATCTGTAAAAGGGATTCCTGAGCAGAAAGGCATTTAGCAGCACAGACCTTTGAACTGAGGCTGCTCAGGGCTACACATCTCACAAAACATGTCAAATACTACATATGCTGATGGTCGATGTCACAGTGGCAATGCTGTACTGTGGGAAGGAGAGCAAAATTCAGAGGGAATTAGAGCACATAGTAAAAAAGAATGTTGTATCAGAAGACTAACAGGTCAAATGCACACTCATCTCTGATCAGAGTGACCCCCACAGGGATGTACAGGGAGAACGGGAAGCAATACAGAGATTCCCAGCACAGTGACAACCCCACAGAAAGAGCTTAATCTTTACAGAAAAATCAACCATCACATCAACTTTGTCATATGCAGAGAAATAAAGGGAACACTGACCAGCTAATACTTCTTTATGGTTTCTTTCCATCATAGGTGCTGCAGGAATAGCAAACTGTCTCAGTTGGGATTCAGTTCCCATTATGGAGGCTTGACCCAACTGGACTTCTCACACTGGTCTTCAGCAGCGCCCTGGCTGACAAGATGCTTTTCTTAAGTGTGTAAATTGCACTTGGTTGGATGCAGCAGCTCTTGCTTTGGTCTAGAGGTGAACAGCCTGTGCTTCTCTAGCTTAGTGATCCACGATAAAACTAGATATAACTTTTCTAAGGCTTTGACATAAAGCAATGTTCAGTGAGGGTACCAATAAAGCAGTAGGAATCTTCACTAGTCCTATGGGGGAAAGGTATATATTTATTCTGTTTTCCATTAGATAGTGGAAAAAATAGACCTACAATATAGGAATTGCAGTCATTGAGTAAGAGCATCTGTAAAATCAAAGAGTGAAACGTGGGGAATGGGGAAAGAAGATTAAAAGGCCTCGTGTACCTCTGAAGTACAATACTTTGAGACAGGAAATTGGTATCACTATAGCAACCAGCATAGTATCATGAATGGCTGAAAGGATTTTTTTAAACCTACAGGGGTAGGAAACTATGCTCAGGACATGAGGGGAACATTTTATTTACAGTTAAGCACTAAGGAAAAAACATCAGTGATATGTTGCGTCATACTTCTAATAAATTTTTCCTCAAACTTGGCATTATGCAGCTTTGTTACATCTAATTAGTAAGAACTCTAATTACAGATCACAGATGGTGAATTCTTCAACTGGAATACAAAAAGACTACTTTTAATCAGTCAGCATCTTACTTTGGTAAGTCTGCAGGCACAATATCCAGATGTAAATAAAGTTTAAGGTGCCAAAACATCTCCCGTGAGGGAATGACTTGCAGGAGCTATCAAGAAATGAAAGCTTGCAGTAATAACACCAAATTTATATGGAACTCCAGTACGAGGTACATGCAGGTATTATTAACCCTGTGCAATGGGTCGGAAATTTCTCTTCCAAACCACCAGCAAGAGAGGCAAGAAAACAATTACAATTTCTCCTGTCAGTCAAATTCCCAGTTAGCAATGGAAGTCCAGTCAAGGGTAGGGAAAATGGTCCTGAACCCAAGAAAACAATGATGAGCCTCTAACAATATGCTGGGAGTTCAGAAGTATTGTGACAAAAAACACAGGGAAATAACTGATTTTCAAATTGGTGGGAAAGGATGAAAGCATTGTGAAAGCATGTGAAAATAAATAGGAATGCCAGGGTGGTTAGTCTGGTGAGTAGTATGGAGCCCTGAGTCTCCTCTCTAATTGTTCTGTATTTTCTGCTTTTGATTTATCTGAAGCTATTTAAATGCAAAGATTTCCTGAGAAGATAGTGAACCTAAAGTTTGGTTCAAGCTTGGTTTAAGCTGCCCCCTGACTGTTAACAGACCATTAGCTTTCATGATGATACTGCACAACGGGCCTCTAATTAAACCCATGGTGCTAGGTGCTGCACAAGCACCAAGCCCAAAGGATCTCCACCCCAAAGAACTTACAAGTCTAGATAATCCTAGATAATGTGTATATGCAGCACATTTAACAATACTACAGGACTCTAGAGCCAGCAGGCCTAACCCAGGAACTGAGGCAGCACGAAAAGGAAATTCATTTTACCTATGTGGAAATAACTTTGGATCACTGTCTTTGCTTAGTCAAAAAAAATGCACTTTTTCAGACACAGCAACTTCTGCTGAAAAGCCAAGCCAGCCTTTCCATGCTGGCTATGAAATAGGCACCGAAGGCACAGCAGCTCTTGTTCACTGCATTCATGGGATCAGGGAAGCCTGTATATCCACATGGAAAATAAGGGACATCTATGGATCCAATTGGCAAACGATTCAGGAACGCCCAAAGACTGAATTGGGGTTTCTTCCTCATTCCACACACAATTATTCCAGCATGCTAACAGTCCGAACAAAACAAAATACCCCTCTGGAAGGGTTATCTCAAAGTCAAATATTGTGCTCAGATGTGACATGAAAAAGCAGCATTCACAAGGCTTTCTCAGAAGTTTGACCAGCCGAGGAGAGTGGAGAATTGAAGCAAAAAAAAAAAAAAAAAAAAAAAAAAAAAAAAAAAAAAAAACACAACAAAATCATCTAAGACTGTAAACACCAGACTAAAGGACTGGGGGGAAAATCTTATGAAAATAAAGGAGTAATGGAGATTCTTTACAGCAAAGAACAAAAGCAAGTGGCTCAAAAATCCCAGTTTACCTAGAATTTTGCAATCTGTCCTTCTCCATGCTTACCTAATGTAGACAGCTAACACGATCAGGGAACTGCAGCATTTGCTGCTATAGAAAGTATGTTTTCAGTGAGAGAAAAGACAGGCTTACAACCGACAGACAGAAGCTGATGAATTTCTTTGTATGTAACTCCTACAATATAAACAGAAGGGAGCCTTTAATTATGATAGTAGGGGTTTGAAATTAAAATAAAACAAACAAACAAACAAAACCCCCAAAACCAGGAGAGACATTTCAGCTACGGCCAAGAAGATTCTGCATGATGCATTGAGATGAGACTTTTGTGAGCTAAGTCTTGTAGCAATTAAGAAAGTCTGAAATGAAGAGGAAAAAAAAGGAGATGGAGAGAATCTCCAAGATCAAAAGCTGGGAAAGAATCTGTGAGATGAAGCATTTTGCAAATATTGCAGTCATGAGACGGGTCACATTGTTAAGCTTTCAAAGCCCAAGACAGCACTGAAATAATTTCCTACTCTCTTGCTTATGATATTTTCTTAGAGTACCAAATATCTTTCATTATCATTATGGCTTACATGTCTACAGCTTGATAATAATCAGAACCCAGGGTTCCTGGCAGAATACAGAATGCTGCAGAAACTACTCAGAATTCATTTTAAAATCTGCATTACTTGGCTAAGGTATGGCAAGAAGGATTTGTACTTTCACTGTATGACTTAGCAGAAAAATCATAAGACCAATAAGAAAATAAGTGTTTATATTTTATAGTGCTGTTTTGATTAGAAGAGTAGAAGTACCTGAAAACTCAGTATTTTGATCGCTACATATTTACCACACCTGATGCTATGAATGCTACATCTGACAGCATGATCACGTGTTTTATGGTTCCCATAAATACTCCTAATCCCTGATGACTTTAGGTTATGCAAAATGATATATAAATTGCAAGACACATAACCCTAGAGATAAATAGTAATCGAAGTTGCTCCAGAAGGAGCCTGCTACAAGACTAGACCTTCCAGCTATTCTTTCTCCTGATCACAGAATCACAAACTGGTTTGGGCTGGAAGGGAACTTAAAGATCATCCCATTCCACCCCCCTACCACGAGCAGGGATAGGCCAGGTTGCTCAAAGCCCCATCCAGGCTTGAACACTTCCAGGAATGATTTCCATTTACTTCAGTAAATGTACTAATTGCAATGATTGATATCTATTGTAAATATTAATGTAAGACACTTATTTCAGGGTTACATTTGGGCCAAACTGTGATTAAATCTACATTTTATTACATTTATTGTGTTTCCCTGATACATGGTTCAGCTATCAGATCTACATGGAATATGCTATGTCTTGAATCACTTACAGCTGCTAAGGAATTCAACTAAATTCAAGATTCTCCTTTCCCCTGGAAACACAGAGATATCCTATTAAGGTCCTGACTTCTTACTCTGTATTGTGAGGTGTAGTGGAAGATGCAGAATACAAACCAGATAGACACCAGAAGAGCCTTTTTTTTTTTTCAGTAGGAGAAGAAAAATGAGGAGAAATAAGCTTGGAGTTTTGTGTCCCTGCAATACTTTTCATTCAGAATTCCACAGCTGAAAGTTCACCACCCATGCAACAAGTTTGGCAGAAAGATTGCAAACTCCAAAGTTAAGAATCCACTACAACTGCATTCAGAAGGGGAACTGAGGAAAAAAAAGGCCAGCCCTAGCAGAATATTTATCAACAGCATGGACTCTTGAGAAGTTCATGTCAACCCTTCCAACCTGCAGATCCTGAATAATCCAAACCTCAACATAGTATTTTCCTCTGCAAGTACAAAGCTCTGTGCTGTAAGATGACAAAGCTACTTTGGTTAGTCCTTGTCACGACTATCCTTCATTTCCCAGCAACCAAAACGTCTTTGCCCACAGGAATCCTTAAGAGGCATGTGACTTCTGTACAGGAAACAAGTCTCAGAGCATGTCTGTGGTCTCAGAACAGCCTTGGCTTCAGGGGCTATAAAGCATGAGATGCTGGAGTGGGACTGAGGGCAAAGGGAAGAATTTTAGCCAAGACAACTTAGCACTGCAAGAGCACTGTGGATATCAGTTATTTCAATAGCACCACCCAGGGAAATTACCTTCAACACTAACACTGACGTTTTTGACATTTCTCTCCCAATGAAATGTATTAGCATGGTTTGTAAAAAAAAAAAAAAAAAAATTTAAACTCCAAAAATTCTGAAATGGCTGAAGTGCATAGAAATTTCCCCAGACACAGTCAGAATATGAAAGCTCTATGTCTTTAAATAAAAATGTGAAGAAGCCAGCAACAGGTAATGGCCCTGGTAGTGATGTATCAACTAGATTTCTTTTTTTAAAATACAACTATTCTTTCTTTATAGGTGCATTAAAAAAAAAGCCCAACAACACAAAAACAACAACACAGCATGTCAGCAACATTTTCATAAAAGATGTTTAATGCACTTGAAGTACACCTCTGTTCAACCTTTATGCCCATTTCGAGCATTTCTTTCACTAACCCTGGAATACAAAGCTGCTGCTGTGCAAATTGCTCTTTTACTTCATGGAACGTGAGACCTAATAAAATCCTCCAGTTAAAGTCTTGCCTCCCAATTAAAAATAGGGATTAGCGCTGTCAAGGGAAATCCAAAGAACATTTTCTTTGAGTTCTAGATCATGAGATTTATTTTCTATCTCAAAGGCAGCGGATGCCAATAACTTCGATTCCAGTTGATAAGGACTTGAGAGGAACTTGCATTAAAGATATTCTCATCAGAGCATCTTCCTTCACAGCTGAAATGAGAAGCACTGGAGGCCAGCAGGAAAAGCTGTCTCTCCTGGGAAGAAGATTTGATCATGGCCTTTTGGGATGATAGGAGTGATCAATGTGCACCAGCTGTTTGTATGATTTCAATACTTCTCATTCAAAGGGGTCAAGATCTCCATCCCCTGAGTACACATTGAGTGCACTCAGTGTTTAAAATAAAATGAACAATAGCAGGAAGTCTCATTGCATCTGCAGGTGACACTGGACAGCCAAGGAGTGAGAAAGAAGAGCAAGTTCTCTTTAGACTTAAATAAACCAACCAACCAAAAAAAACCCCTGCCAAACTCAAAGTTTTAGTCTCTGTCTTCCATTTCACATAAGTTCTTGCAAATATTACAGTGCCACATGAATAAATTTTAAGTAATGCTTCCAAATGGAAAGGAATTCAGTCTCAATCACTTATAACTACAATTTTTAACTTTTAGAATTTTATTGCAATTAAACACTTACTACAGAAACTTATTTATCTTTTAAATTCTAACCACTTGTCCCTAATATTTAAGCTCAAAGAAAATCTCAATACTTCAGCAAGTAAAATCGAGATGTTCAGAGGTCAGAAAGTAAACAGTGATATAAATATCATATACACTGACTGTATATAATATTGATTATTTTTATATTTTTTATTATGTTTTCTTATATTTACACTTATTGTATATAATGTTCTGATCACAGAGAGAGAATATGTATACATATATATGCACTAAGATGTTTACTGATTCCTCACTTTACTGATTAAACTAACTGAAGTTTAATTTCCTGATTTTTCATCATTTGCAGTTTGAAGAATGCTGCAACCTCTCTGCTTTCATATCACTCCTCTCTCTAACCTACATTGTGATCCTTATGACCATTTGCTGCTGTTGAGAGACTACATTCACACTTGCATTACTGTAAAGACAAAGAAATAAAAAACGGCTGATTATCAACATGTATTTTCAGACTTAATATTGAATTTCCTTGACTTTTTGAGCTTAATCCAGACTCTTCACTATTTATGCAAATGTTAGTTTATTTTCCGTAGTGGAATTTCTTTTGTTGTTGTTGTTTGCACTTTTTTACTCTCCTTCAGCACTCTATGTGTATATGTATATCTATACATACAGATAAAAAGCCTTACAATTTAAAAAATCTTTCAATTCTACACATGCTCTAACAGTGTCTTAACTACCTAACTACTCTGAAAAAGTATTTAACAGCTCCAGGCAATGCAATACTAAGAAATGTGTTTAAATCTGTTGTTTTATGGAATAAAAATATAATTAGGACCTATATCATGTGATGAGTTAAAAAAAAGCCAAACAAACAAAAAACAAAACAAACAAACAAACAAAAAACCCTGAACAGCTCCTTTATGTCTGTAAACAAGCAGGCTCTTTGGACCACTGTGCCGTGCTCCCATACCTTGTGACAGCTTCAAGTCACTGGCCCCTGCTTGCACTAAAAATCTGTTTAAAAAGAACATTTCAAAGGACTCACAAATCCCTGAGTATGGACAACAACGGGTTTTTCTCAACATACGAGCCAAGTATCCTTAGGAAGATGTTGGCAAACTATGTTAACAGACACTTTTCCTATGCCACTGGAGTTTGGTTTGTGCCTCTGCTGATTCCTGCTGCCCATCCTTCCCCCAGTGCTAACCCCACAAGGTAGAACCAGCTTCTGAGCTTAGGAGAAGAAGAATTGCACCAGGATGTGTTCTGTTGAAACCATGCTCAAATTTGGTTCTTATTTTCTCTGTAACTATGAAGTGTGCAGTTTACTTGCCTCACAAACAGGAAAGCTAAGCCAAGTCCGAGGCCATGTGCACTGGCACTGCATCCTGGACCAAGGAGACCTTCCGCTCTCCAAAGCTGAACGACTGCAGGCAGGATGAACAATTTTTCAAAGCTAAATTGTTTCAGAAGAGCTGGGCCATATTTAAGCTTCTGGGAAGCGCAGACTAAACTGCATTTGGCCGTGTCAGCAGAGGAACCCCCAGCCGTTCTCACAGTCAGTGTCTGCCTTCGCCCCCATTCTGCCTTCCCAGCCCAGGGCACTCCACTTGCAGGGTGACAGCAGATAGTGCCAGCTCCAGCCCTGTGCTCCTCTCCAGGAAAGCCTCCCTACAACAGCCTCTGCCCACTGCAGCGGTGCGGAGATGCTGGCAGGCTGTGCAGACAAAATGGGGGCTTAAGCAGCAGAAGCCACAGTTATGTGTGGGGATATGGGGCCAGGAAGCTCGTTCAGGCTTGGCTCCAAGCCACATTAGGATGGCACCTGGCAGAACACTGCAGTGATTTTGTTACCTCCATCAGCCTGCTCTCCAAACACCTACTCTGCCTTTGCAGAGGCACAGAAACCCATCTGGTTTTCAGGTTTTCTGCAGTGGGGTTCAGTACAACCCACAAGCACATGGTGCAGTTTTCTCCTTACTTTACTCCATCCTTGGCTAGTTTGTTTTTAGGAGTGTCAAAGGTAATGTGTCTCTTGTTACAAAACCGCTTTATGCATCTCATCTGCCTGACACAAGGACTCTGTCCTAATGGCTGGGCAATTGGGATTACTGCTAATGATGCAGGTACCATCAGCACACAGATTTCTGCCCTCTCCTTTCCTGGCTTAATTATTTCACTCATTGCTGAACCCAATTTTCTGAAGTGCAGCGTTTCCAACACCACATGGTTATGCATTTCTAGTATAATAAGGATGTAACTTGGTTGTGATCTCTTTATATAATGAGGAAATACTGTTATTCCACTATGGAATTATACTAACATGAGCCACAAGCTGACTTGGCCCTTTGCCTTTCACATTTGCAATGCAGAGAGATCACATTTTTAAGTAAACAGCAATCTTCTATAAAAATTTAGTCTTCTTCCCTCTTACTCCTTTTACATTCTGAAATTTTTCACTATTTCACTATCATATTGGCTGTTATTACCAGTATCATCTGCTGCATAACTCCTGGGTGAATTAGAAAAGCAAGCCAGCTGCATTTGCCAAGTAAAACCATACCTAGCCAGCCAAAAACGTTGTGGACCTGTATCTTAGTGTTAAAGTTGGATAACAAGACAGTAGTTATCTAGTACAGCAGATAACAAATAGTGTTATCCTACCTATGTCTGCTGAAATTGTAAATTTTGCGTTCGAAAATTCTGATCTTTCAAAATAATAGTAAGTGCTGCCAGCAGATTCAGGTGGCAATAGCATTTTCACATGAGAGTAAACTTACTGATCACAACAAGCATCTCTGTTCTTGAATTTTGGAGTTGTTGCTTTCTGTGTATGAAAATGCTAAAGGAAAAGCTGCATTGTATCTATGAGAATTTTCATTAGTAATACCAAAACCTCTTCCTTGTGGTTTCTCAGTGGTTCTCAGAAATAGCTGTGCAAGCTTACAGCACTTCCAGGCAGGGGAGGAGGCATGAAAGACCAGCTTTGTGTAACATCGAGAGGGATGGCAAGCCAGAAGGCAGACAGGAGTACTTCTCTATGCCTATTTGTATGCACTGTAAATACTTTCATGCAGTTTTCCCTGTGCCAGTTGTCTTAAGAGACAGCTCAAGTGAAGCGAAGCCAGCTGTGCCAGACCTGGCAAGGACATCCCAGCCAGAGTTCTGTGCCCAGATGTAAAACATAAGAGATCGTCTGTTAAAAGTCAGTTTACAAACAATTACTAAGGGAGCTTCCTAAGGCAGTGATGAACAATGCAAACACCCTGCACAAACCTACAGACTGAGTCGTGTGCAGACTTATAAAGTATATGCTGAATCTGAGGTTTTCCTAAATATATCAGCTCTAATTCTCAGCCTCAGGGCAACTACTTCACACCAGATGTAACAATTCAAGAAATACCTACTAGGGAAGTGGATTAAAAAATTGGAAAAGGTCCATGTGCAAGTTAGTCACTGATATCATGAGGATCAGATGAGAAACATCATTTACAAGGCAAGTCTCCAACCACATGACGTATAGCAATAATATGAAATCAAAGAACACTGAAGATTGAACTGCAGAGTCAAGTCCTACCAGGGAACTGGGAAGTGGCTGATGCAGAAGAGCAGGTAACCAGCAGCAATTAGTACAGCAGCCTACAGAAGATGTTGCCCAGATACCTGCTGGTATCTGGTATACAGACACAGGGGGATACTTAGTGCTGCAGAACCACACTGGGGTCTGATACAAGGCCCTCGAGCAACTCTGTGTGTGAGGTAAAACTCCTGAACTGTGAACGCAGATTTTTTTTTCCCTTTACTTTTCCAAAAGTTAAAAACTACTCATAATTCATCACCAGCCTCTGCAACAAAGAAAAATTTATTTGCAGTGGAATGAGAAATCTTTGCTCACTGTATATACACACACATTTAAAAACCAGTATTTCTAATACTACTGTACTAAAAAGGTTCACCTCTTGATGACAAGATCATAAGACTTCCTAGCATACTAATAAAGCAAACTTACTTTTGGGTGATGTTGAAAGTGGTTCGACCAGATGCCCATCCAAAGCAGTCCTCTTTCATTCTCAGACTTTTTAGCGTGCTTACAAAGGGATCAATTGCTTTCTTTGGTGGCTCATACAAGCTCCACATCGCCTAATCAAGTCATGTCCCTCAGGATATTGATGCAATAAACCTGGAAGAGTGTTTTTAAGCTAAAAAGCTCCAGCTAAGACTGCTGTTTCTACCAATTTTTGATGCCAGGTGGGACAAAGATAAAGGCTGAGTAAGGGAAACTAGTGCAAGTGATCAGTAGGCACAGCTGGGGGGACCAAAACACAAGGAGAACAGCTGAAACTAGCTGAATATTTGTCTTTCAGTGTAATACTAACTTGGAAAGAAAAACGCAGTTTAGTATTCTATCAGCCACCTGAAGGGAGTGAAAAAGCATTAGATTAGTCTTCTGACAATATGAAGCATAAACAGCTTGAAGAATTAGTGTTGGCTCATCAATATGTCTACTTAAGGAAATTAATGCTGCTGAGTCTGGAGTAGCTCAACAGCAGTTCAGTCTACTGATCTAGTTAACAACTTGCTTTTGTTTGCAGGTTTTTCAGGGTTGTGTTCTCACTGAGGTCACCCAAACTAATACAGGGAAGTTTCCATAATACAGTAGAGGGTTTCTGTTATGGAGAACACCATGCAGATCAGATATATCAGTGCAGATCTCAGTATCTACAGCTATTCAGATCATGGCTATCAGGTGGTTTTGTTGTTTGGATGCTAGTTAGATTATTCTTAGTGATTAAAAACATGGAGGAGTTCATACATCAAAAACCAACTCTGGATTCTCAGAAAGGAAGATGAACCACAGGGATGCAAGAAGGACAGTATGGTAACTTCCCAGCACACTTCACTGCACAGCAGCAGGGTATCAGTTCTGAAGAACAGGCAGAATAAACCCAGAGTCTCAACTCATGGAAGTCTTCCCAAAGCTTTTTGCAACCTATCCATGATCTCTTTGCTCTTCATCATACGAGTAGGCAGGTGTACACACCTTCTGCATACATGATAGACTAAAGCAGCTGGATTCCTGTAATAAAAATAACAGAACTGCTACTTTTGCTTTCAAACTTGTACTTAAAAATGCAGATATATGACCTGGTGAAAACAGACTCTGCACCATTAGATGCTACTGCTCCTTTATCTTCAAGGTCTTTGATGTTGTATTTTTATGGATGAGGAGTTAAAGAATGTTAATTACTGCTAATACATAGCAGCAAGTGCTGCTTCTTGAATTCCAATAAACCCTTTGATATCAATGTATGAATATTATAGGAATCACTGTCCCATTGAAGTGATTAAAAAGACTGGTGAAAGAGAAAAGCGTGTGGAGATCAGCAGGCAAGCAGGATGAATAGGCTGCAGAGGAAGCCACCATAACTCTTGTCAGCTCTGACCCTTTTGATCTAGGTCACTTAGGAAATGCAGAGGCATATCCTCACATCCCCAGCAAGAGGGAAGAGTGGGAATTCTTTGTGGAAAAAACTGAGGAAGGCATCTGGCACACAGGGATATCTATGCCATGGCAGGCAAATATGACTTCAGATGGAGGGGAAAAATTTTGGGAACTATTTATAAAACAGATTTCAGTGATGTCTGGGAAAGCAGAAAGAAATTACCTCTATTGACCTGGAAGGAAGGCAGGGCAGAAGAACCTAACTGACGCACATCATCTCTCTATTTTCAGAGGAAAGGGAACTAAAAAGAGCACCCCATATGTTAAAAAATAAGAAACTGAAGTGTCTGTTACAAAGATCAATCAATCACTTTCCACTTTGATAATCGTTTCAACCACTACATCCACAATGTCTGCAGCTTTTTCCATTCCTGTCAGCTCTACTCAGGTACTTTTTCATTTTAACCATGTCATCATCATCATCATGGCTGGGCTTCGCGAACGAAGATTTGGGAAAGCTCTATCCACGTTTGTTACAAGCACCCTGGTGGCTTATGAGGCCAATATGTGACAGACATATCCGATTGCAAAAGGTACAGCAGAAAGACTCCTTAGGTGGTATATTCAGCAAGACACAGTTCTTTCTGCGTTGTCTTTTCTCCTCAAGAGTGATCCTGGGTGCGTTCTCAAAGGAAACAGCTGCGTTATAGATGGTGTGTCTCCAGACCTCCCAGTTGGAGGCCAGAGTAGATCAGTTATGTTGATCAATATGGCCAAGGCTGAGACATTGTTTCAGGGAGTCCTTGTATCTTCTCTTTGGGGCTCCTCTCATGCGGTAGCCGGTGGCAAGTTCACCATAGAGCAGGATCTTAGGGAGGCGGTGGTCCTTCATCCTGGAGACGTGCCCTGCCCAGCACAGCTGTGTTCTCAGCAACATGGCCTCAATACTTGTGACTGCTGCTTGCTCTAGAACAGATGTATTGGTCACATAATCTGACCAGTGGATGTTTAGGATTGTACGGAGGCAGCATTGATGGAAGCGTTCTAGGAGACGCAGGTGGTGGCGGTAGATGACCCATGATTCGGAACCATATAAGAGAGTAGACAACACTATGGCTTTGTAAACACTGATCTTGGTACTTTTCTTCAAGTGTTTGTTATGCCATACTCTTTTATGGAGTTTTCCAAAAGCACTATATGCCTTTGCTAACCTGTTGTCTATCATGTATTGAAGTGCTTACTTAAGCAAGACTCCTGTCTTTGTGTCCCATTTACCTGGGGAAACCTGGTGGCTGCTCCCTTGTCAGCAGAGGGGTCCTCTCCACACCTCAGAGCAGTTCTGACCCATAGCTCAAGGCCTGCGGAACACTGGAAGTGCACAGCCAGAGCTTCAAGCCACAGTCCCCTCTGGAGAAAGGGCACTTGAGGACCTCCCCTCCAGCTGCCTTGTGCTTACCAGCAGAAATCAAAGGGACATGGCAGCATGACCATAAGGTCAAGGTCTACTGTGCTGACTTAGCAGCTGTCTTGTGTTCTTCCACATCCAGCGGTATCATACACCCTTCAAGCACCCAGTATCCTTTTTTTCCTAAACATTTACTTGCTTTTCTGCCCAAAGTAGCCCAAATCCCCATTATTTATGCGTGCTTCCCATAGGAGCCCCTGAGTTTACATCAACATACAGTTGTCAAACACCTACACAACCTGCATGATCTCAATACACACAACCAGTCTCACAAACCCATTTTTAGTGCCACCTACCTCCTGATGACTAAGTAGTCCATCCACATATAGCTTTCCTGTCAGATGCCTGTCAAGTCCCCCACTTTTTTGTAGGAGACGTAAGGGGCTGTATTTCTCGTACACTTCCACAGGGTCTGATGTCTCCCACCTCTCCTCTACATTTACAATATTTTGAGCAAGATTCACCGATGAAAATCTGAATTTTTATTGTAAATTCACTTACAAATAGATAGATCTTATTTTATAAACCCTGACAGAACAACCTGCATGATATTTGACAGTAATTTTTTTGCTTTACCTAGCTGAAAAGAAAATCATCTTTTTTACTGTGGGTGGATGCGGATGTGTGTTGAAGTTATATTTTTCCCAAGAAAATCTTAACGAGTATAGCATTACAGCTATTTATAAAATTAAATTTTATGGTTGACAGTTTTTCTGCAAGCTCAATGCTTCCTATGATTAAGGCTGCTTTGCTGGAAGTCAGAAGTTCTATACTAACAAAGTCACAGATGGAAACTGAAGGATAGCACTAAAAAGTATTGGTATTCACCACTATTAGCTGAGATTAAAACAGCTAACATGTTTTCCCAAAGGTGGACAGGTTATCAGCAGTGGGAATGAATAAAAAACAAAACTGCATGTACTTCGAGATACAGTAACAGGAGTCTCCAGTTCCAGATACAAAAATAATTACATGTTTCCTACATAAACCCCCATGACAGCATTTAATACACTCTATGCTTCCGCCAACAGACCCTGTTGAAATTATGATTCTGGAAATTGAGGTATAATAATAATTAAGGCAGGTTTGCATCTGAAACTGAGGCCGTGCTCAAGACAAACTCCCAACCTTCCAGTTCTTTATTGGCCAGCAGGACATGGGCATGCTCTTCTTACTAAAAATTCATGGAACTATTATAGCTAGGCTAAAGGCAACTTATATGCGTTCAGAGGTTTTTTAGTTTACTTGTTTGATAGCTTTATTAATTGATTTATTTACAACCCAATATGGAGGGCAGGGGAACACTTTCTCCTCTTATTTGTCAGCGTCTAGTTTTAGTCAAGATGAAAGTCTGCCATTGTAAAGCTCTGTATCCATCAGCAGTGCACCCCTGCCCTTCGTGCTTCATACAGTCATGTACCAATTTTGCTGAGTCTGGGTTTCTAATGGCTGTCATTCATTAATTAATAAGGGCATAAGGACAAAGCTGCTGCTGCTGATAATGCCACCAAAGGAATTAGAAAGATTCTGACTTTCAATGAAAGAGAAAAAAAATTACGTATAAGTGACGATCCATAAAAACAGAGTTATGTCCTTAGACAAAAAGATAAAAAAACCCATTCACCTATAAATACCTTCTGTATCTAAAATGTTTATAGCACTTGCTACAGTACATATCTGCATGCCCAAAGGAATGATAGAGATTCTTAAGACAGCTTTATTGTCTTACTCGATGTAAAACTGGTAACATAGAGAATAACAAATCTTTATGGTTAGTCATTTCTGATCAGAAGTTGTTCCTAGTAATTTATAGGTGATTGTTTCCATTAGCACATGACCACTGTCCCTTCTAAATATGCAAGTCAGAGACTTTATAGACACCTCTCTCTCTAGGCAAATAATATTCAGCATATTCCAAACTGGGAGAGTAGAACCAGCATACCCTGTCATTTAACCAGCAATCAGCCTGATTTCAAAACGCAGTAAATAATCTCTTCTCCGACAGAATTCAGTAGAAAGTGTAAGTTATCAGCACTCAAGAGATCTAAGTTGTTTCTGTTTAGCAACTTAAATTAATTTGAAAATGTTTACCTGCTGGGCCCAAACCTTGAGTAAATGACTTGTGACTTGAACATCTCCCAGAACATAATTAAAAACATTCACTGGTAACAGAGCACTTAACAAGGCACCAGGGGGCCTATATGTAGCCAACAAATAGGGAAATTTCAATTATTAAGTTGTAACTTCACAGAACCTACAAGCAAAAAGCTGCTGGACAGGAAGATCAGCAAAAAAAAGGGAAGAAGACAGGGGGAAGAGTTGTTGCAAAAGAATGTATTTGGAAAGATTTTGTTATTTATAAATGGATCATTATTCTAAGGTCAGGACATCTCTACTCCGTCCTCAGAGCTCTTCTCTGTTAGGCTTCACTATAAGCAAGCCTTTGTACCACATTCTTTTCTATACAAAGAAGCAGCACCCAAAGCAATAGCAGTGCCAATAAAGCACATTTAGAGCAGAATGTGAACTGCTGGACTTTGTGGTTCGCAAAGGAAATGTGTCAAAGGAAGAAATGTACCTGGCAACTGCTGCTACTGATTAACAGAGATAACCACAGCCTCCTCTCCAGAGATCAGCAGAGACTTACACAAAGGCTTTCACAGAAAGTTGAAAAACACACCTCAAGGCATACAGCAAAAATCAGACCTGTGTCTGTCTCCTCAAACACTTCAGGCTCTGCTGAGCTCCTCTCCACTTCTGCTGATGCAATGCATCAGTGATTCTCAATACTGTCATAAAGACCGTATACTGAAATTCTGCTACAGCTGGAAAAGGGAATGAACATTGTTTTAGATTTCTAATACAAAGCAGAAAAACCTTAACTCAAAAGCCTGAAGTAGCAGGATAAAAGGCATTTCTAAGGGTATATAGTCAAATCTGTAATATTATTAAACTTATGCCTATTTTACAGACAGATTGTTGGTGCTTATTCTCACATGCAGTGTGAAAACAAATCAATAATTACTCTACATAGTAAACTACAAATGCCAGGCATGGAAAATACAATCGGGCAACCAGAAAAGGCAACTGTACATTCAGGACAAATCCTGCCAGGACCCAGCATCTGGCACAGACATGCTGAATGCCCTTGTTCTCACTGACACAGTTCGTCAGGGGTCCTTCGTGAAGCACAGAAGCAATCCTTCTATCTCTTTTTTCCTTCCAATCTAAGGAGGAGAAGTGTTGCCTATAAAGAAATACAATACAGGACAAGTATGTACTGCCTAACATCTTTAGTTTTCCATCATAGACCTCTTTTTATTGGTTAAATAGTGCTCCAAGAGTTCACTAACTAATACTTGTAAAAAATGTTGAAGATGAACATAAGTAGGTAGGGACTACTGTTATTATCCAAGGACAGAGCAAGGCTCATCAAGTATCTAAGCAGATCTGTGCTGCACGATAAAAGCTTTACTAATTCTTTTCTCTGTCTTTAAACATTCTCTCCTAACATGAAAAAATGTTGCAGGAAGGACATACTACTTATCAAGCTCTTCTAATGCTATTTACTGAAACCAAAACATAATATCAAATACGGCTGTGGGGAAGAAAATCCCTTTAAAATAAAAATTTATTCTTCCATTTAAGTCTAGCACCAAACTTCTACTGAAAATACACATTTTGAAAATATTGCTGGATAGAAACACATTGATCTTATATTGGACAGAGGTTGTGTCTGTCTGGTTCTACTAGTCTGGTAATTCTGTTCAGGGATGACATGCATACATATCTCTCTGCCTGTAAAACAAAACTGAAACAGATTTGCAGTAGTTGTCACTTTATTACAACACAAAAATCAACAATAAAGCAACACATCTGTTGAGAAAACAGATAGGACAACATTAATGTTGCTGCAAAGACCCAAACCGTCCAAGTGCACGAAGATTTCTCACTGCACAAGACCACATGGATGAACATGCAAAGAACATCCTAATTTGAGCTGATCAGTAGGCAGGCAGCTCCTCTCCAACAGCAAAAACTTGGGATTTATCACAATTCCCTCAGTCTCTTCTTTAAACAGAGAGAAAAATCATACAGGAACCTGAAAATGCATCCTCTAGCAATGGCAGCTAATTACCATTCAAGCTCCAGCTCCTATCCCAGCTGCTCAAGGATAATTACCCTTAATGAAAGTGGTGGTACAGGCTTCTTGTCTCTGCTAAGTTGCCTTATAATAACAGACGGCCAAACAGATTTGGCATTCAGCACACCTTACCACAGAGGAGCACTATTGATCCATGCACCATGGCATCACATTCAGACTGAGAAATTCATTTGTGAAAAACATATGATACACTCAAAAGCAGAGGAAAACATCACTGCCTGAGACCAGACAGCTGCTCTGTGCCAAGACTGTCTGAAATGCAGCCTGCCCACAGGACAGCGCAGCTCCTTAACACAAAGCCATTTGAGGTGACAGACAAGTAATGCTCTTGTTCAGACAGCAGCAGGGACAGGTGAGGGTGCTCACAGACACAGCAGGCTCAGGGAGGGTTGGGGCAGACCCTGGTCTCCTTGGCCACTTTCTCTGTAGGGAAAGTTTTGCCTTTACAGGTGTATTGTACAAAAAATTGCTCACTGTAAAAACATGGTTCAAGGGATCTGAAGTTTTCATCAACAGGGTTTATTCCAGCTAAAATTTCTCTTCAGTTCTATGTTGGCTCTTTCTCTCTTTACCCAGGTTGTTACTGACTCAGCTGCCTCAGTCTTACCAACAACTTTGCCAACCTTACCTCCGCTCAGCAATACCCTGTCAGAGACCTTGCCTCAAGGGCCAAGGACAGTTGTCCAAAGGGGATGTAAACCTACCAGGCACCTGATGATACAGCCCACACACATCATTATTTTATGCTGTGGAAACAGGAAATCACAAGAAACACTTAAATTCATCCTGCTCACGTTCAAATCTGAAAAGTATTTCCAGACTTCAATCAAATTAAAGTGAAACAGGACTGACAGCAGTTTTGGTGCAAGAGGTCTCAGTAACACACTGTAACACACAAGTTTATGGGGACAGAATGAGATTCCTCCAAGGGTACTGAGGGAGCTGGCTGAAAGAGCTGGCTAAGCCGCTCTCCATTTATCATCAGTCCTGGCTCACCAGGGAGGTCCCAGATGACTGGAAGTTGGCCATGTGATAAGAAGGGCTGGAAGGAGGATTTAGGGGACTACAGGCCTGTCAGCCTAACCTCAGTGCCCAGCAAAGTTATGGAAATGATCATCTTTAATGCCATCACACGGCACCTACAGGACGACCAAGGGATCAGACCCAGCCAGCACAGGTTTAGGAAGGGCAGGTCCTGCCTGACCAACCTGATCTCCTTTTACGACCAGGTGACCCACCCAGTGGATGAGGGGAAGGCTGTGTATGTGTCTACCTGGACTTCAGCAATGCCTTTGTTACTGCCTCCCATGGCATTCTCCTGAAAAAGCTGGCAGCCCACGGCTTGGACGGGGGCACTCTGTGCTAGGTCAGGAACTGGCTGGAGGGCTGGGCCCAGAGAGAGCTGGTGAATGGTGCTGCATCCAGTTGGCGGCCGGTCACTAGTGGTGTCCCTCAGGGATCAGTGTTGGGCCCAGTTCTGTTTGATATCTTTACTGATGATGCGGATGAGAAGATCAAGTGCACCCTCAGTACGTTTGTGGATGACACCAAGCTGCGTGGGAGTCGATCTCCTGGAGGGTAGGAAGCCTCTGCAGATGGATCGGGACAGGGGCTGGATCAAGGGCCCAAAGCCAAAGAAGGCCAAGTGCTGGGTCCTGCCCTTGAGTCACAACAACCCCAGGCAGTGCTACAGGCTTAGGTAACAATGCTTGCAAAGTGGCCCAGGGAAAAGAACCTGGGGGTTCTGATCAACAGTGGCTGAACAAAAGCCAGAGTGTGCCCAGGTGGCCAAGAAGGCCAATGACATCATGGCCTGTATCAGGAATAGTGTGGCCAGCTGGACCAGGGCAGTGACTGTCCCTCTGTACTTGGCACTGGTGAGGCCACACCTCAAGGGCTGTGTCCAGTTCTGGGCCCCTCAATTCAGGAAGGACATTGAGGTGCTTGAGTGTGTCCAGAGAAGGGTTATGGAGCTAGAGATCAAGTCCTATGAAGAGTGGCTGAGGGAACTGGGATTGTTTAGCCTGGAGAAAAGGAAGCTCAGGGGTGACCTTATGACTCCCTACAACTCCCTGAAAGGAGGTTGTAGTCAGGTGGGGGTTGGTCTCTTCTCCCAGGTAACAAGTGACAGGATAAGACGATATAGCCTCAAGCTGTGCCAGGGGAGGTTCAGACTGGACATCAGGAGGAATTTCTCCACGGAAAGGGTTGTTAAACATTGGAATAGACTGCCCACAGAGCAGATGGGGTCACCATCCCTGCAAGTGTTCAAGAAACTGCATGTGGCACTTAGTGCCATGGTCTATTTGGCAGGGTGGTGATCAGGCAAAGGTAGGACTTGGTGATCTCAGGTCTTTTCCAAACCAGATGATTCTGTGATTCTGTCTTACAGTTTCAGCTCTACAAAAAATTGTATCAATATTTCCTGATAAGGATATTTTCCTGTGAAGGTTTTTCCTTACATAGGCTGCACAACAAATGGCTGGGTAATACTTGCCTATGGTTTTGAGAAGGAATGATTCTCATTCTAGCAGAAGTAGTAGGAGAATAAGGCGGCTCACCCTTTATTTCTATACAGTCATAATGAACCCAGATAAACCGACCTCAAGATGCATCTTTGCATGACTGAGCTGGGAGCTGATAGAGAACACTTCCAGAACATTTTTGCAGGGAGAGAAGCAGCCTGGGAAATTAACAGAATAAAGTAAATATTATACAGTTTCATCTTACTGTGAGTTTTCCAAGTAAAATACATGCCTTTTTTTTTTTAACCTTGAAAATATACAATTAATGACTGCAGTACTGAGTCAGAGCAGAATGACACAGAATGAACATACAGAGATAAGGGAGAAAGATACATTCTTAGACAAAATGTGAAGCACAAAGGACAGTCAATAAAGTAAATTGATGAGCTAGAGAGATGTAAAGAAATTGTTCCAAATAACAGAAGACAGGAATAAGGAGTTTGTCTGACAGCAGGAAGACTTTTTGATTTGCCAAGAAAGCGGTCATCAAGATGCAGGTACAGGAAGCTGGAGAAAGCGATAGAGAAAAATACAATTTGAAAAGTGGAGGATTTGTGGAACCACTCTGGCTTTTTTATGTTTTATGAAAGTGAAAATCATCAAGTCCTATTGTTATTGAGATGAAATTACATTTTTGCCTTTAAGTATGAAAATGAAAAGGAATGAGAAAAGGAATAACTACTATGAACAGCTATGAACATAAAGTCAATAAAAACAGTGGTTGAGAGAATATCCAATCAATACACAAATTAATGTTATAAATAATATTTTGGAGATAATACTAGTTACTTTTTTCACTTTGCATATGATAAACCTCAGTAATGTTGAAATTTGTATTTATTTGGCAGTTACCCCTATTACTGGCCAGTTTCTGTCCCTGTCTTTGGAAAAATCAAGTACTACTTGGTAATAGAAACTATAGGAGTTGCACAGTTCATTTGATGCA
This sequence comes from Chiroxiphia lanceolata, assembly GCF_009829145.1. NCBI lineage: Eukaryota > Metazoa > Chordata > Aves > Passeriformes > Pipridae > Chiroxiphia > Chiroxiphia lanceolata. Next base: position 12,367,547 of record NC_045640.1, read on the forward strand.
GCAGTGAAAGTTTTGCATTCTCCCTGTGTTTAGTTGACAGTCACATTTGGAGTGGGTTGGCTCAGTTTGTTAGAGCATGGTGCTAATAATGCCAGGGTTGTGGGTCCAATCCCTGTATGAGCCATTCACTGAAGAGTTGGACTCAGTGGCCTTTGTGGGTCCCTTCCAGCTGTGAGTATCAACAAATTCAGAGTTTCGTCTTGAGAGATGCCTAAATTGATCACTAATTCCACAGAATTTGAATACCACATTGCTCACTCTTGCTTATACTTTGCAAACACTGAGAAATACAACGATAGACCCCAGAGATTGTAGGTTCCTACCATAGCTGAATTTTGACACCCTAAGTTATGAGTACACATTGTCACCGGTAGGATTAAGTAACACATAAGGGATTTCCAATTAAAGTTAAAAACAAGCCTTTTGAGCTAAGGCCCATAACAAAAATGGAAACAAATTCAGAATAATTCTTGATGCTCCTTCCAGTATTTGAATAATAAGTGGTCTCAAAGCACTGGATGACCTCATTAAGAAGTGGCATGGTTAAATTGCAGAGCATTTTCATTTTTACAACGCTATACATAGAGCATTTGCAGACAATATTGTACAACAGAAACTAACTGAAGTCTCAATTCCACAGGTCCCTGATATGGTAGTTTTGTCTTTGCTGGAATTTAGAAAATTATGTGAATGTTATTCCAAATCCCAGACCTGTGCTTCAGACAAACACCTTGTGCTTAGAACATTTAAGAGTAAGCACACACACATACCAAGCTGTATTTAGAAACAACTTCCTCTGTTCTGATAGTACTCACACTTAAGTCTTTTTCTTTCTCTTAACAAAGCTGTCAACTGACTGATAAAACTTTCTTTGCTGTCCCTTGGAGATTAGCAGTTTATCTCAGATTCGCCTCAATTACAGACATAAAAGAACTCTCTGAGTCCGCACACATCCTCCCCATCCATCTCGAATAACGTCCTCTGCTCCCGTTAGGAAGGAAGGGGGATCTTTACACTTGCCAGGTTCTGCACACGGGGTGATATGTGACATTGCCACCTAGTCCTCAATAAAGATCACCCACTCCACTGCACTCAATTTGCTTCCCATCAGCAGTAACAAACGTCACTTTACTTTTCTTGTTATTTCTCTTCTCTAGGGGGGAAAAAAACAACCTTAACTAAATTGGGGCAGCTGGTACGAAGCCATGAAGTCCAAACAACAGGGAGACCAAATGATTTTTCTTTTAACCTTGTTCCCTCCTACAGCCCTACCACAAAGCCCTGTGATCTGAGAAGTGAGATGTAACCTGCAGATCTCTGCACTGAGCAGCTGGCAGTGAATTCTCCCTTGAAGCCCTTCTGTGGGTACTTATTGCTTCAGTCACAGCCTCATCTCATCTGAATGGCAAGGGATGAAAATTAAAGGATCGACAGCACTCAAAATTACAGTCTTCTGTGTCAGCTAAGTGTAAGGCAAGGCAATAGCTCCAGTCTACTTCAATTAGTTTAATTCCCATTTGGAGTGCATCCACCCTCCATCTCAGTGAACAGCTCTCCCGCCTTGTCTCTCTGCCAGACTACTTGGCCTTCTTAAGTGATGATATACGTGGGGAAGGGTGATTTCTAGGGTGTGAACCACAAGGCACATAGTTTATTTTACTATCAAAAAAAATCAGTTTCTCAAGGACTCTGAACTCCCACAAACACAAGTAGGTTTGTCCTGTTTCATGGCAATACCTGAGCCTAATTTAACATATCATTTTAATTATTGCTAAAAATCAAATAAGCAGTGCACTATTTCTTTCTCCTGGGAGAGACTGCAATTTACATCTCCAAAAATAATGTAATTCACAGCAAAATTGAAGTCCCAATGTGTATAATAATTTTCTAAAACATACCCACCACTGTCAATCAAGCAAAGCCTATCTAAACCATTCTCTAATGCACCAGATAATTTAAACACTAAAATAGCCTTTAAAATCCCATAGAAAAATACAATACCTCATCCAAGACAAAGTGATTATCATTTTCATTTCACTCCTTAGACAGTTCCTAATAGGGCCTATTCTCCTAATATATGTGTGCAACATCCATTAATGATAATGAGAACAATGCCCACGAATCAAATGGGAGACTACAATTCACGTTTTCTGGTAGGGACCAGACCATGACCTCCTTTACCCCACAAGCCTGAATAACTAAGCTGAGCACTGTTACTCCAGACCTTGGCAAATGAAAGCAGACCAGAATCTTGCCCTAGATTGGTGGTATTTACATAAGACTAATGAAATAAAATATTTAGGGAAATAGCTTGAAAGGAACCTCAGAAATCTGTGTGCAATACAGAGAAATAAAGGAAAATATTGTGAGTAGCTGAAGACAAGAGAATACAAATCTACTGCAAGTTCGCATCCTAATAGACAGGCATATTTTCAGATAACCTACAAAGCAGGTATGAGTTATTTCTGTTACTTTTATATTAATAGATACTACCATTTACCTATGAAAAAAAATTCAGAATATTTATATCATTTTAACTGGACAGTGAAGGGCCTTGATCAAGGAACTGAGTGACTATTAAGGCACTTCAGAAAAGAAGTATTACACCATTAACTGGAACTATCCTTTCACAGCTGCAGTGGAAAGTTACTCTAGGCATCTGAAAAGGTCTTCAAAATCAGATTACATTTGCTGAATTAATGCAAAGATCTCATTCATTAGGATTCAGTGTCGAGCTTTGATTTTGTTATTTTTAACAACAGCATGAAGGTCAGTTTTTATAAAGCTCCACAGCTGCTGGTGGTGTCATTCTCCTTAGTGTTCTGAGTTGCAATATCAATTTAAGCCAACTTAGTCTTTTGTAATAGATGCTGGAGCCCAAGTTTAATCATGCAACACAGGCACTGTAAAAATGCTGTTGGAGACCAGACTCTCCAGTACAATTCCACCACCAGTGCCGTGTGCTGTGTCATTATTACAACCCATCTACAGCCCACAGACAGCAAGCAGGAATCCCCCAGCCTATTCCACAAGGTCCTCTTCGACTGTGCAGATGGCTCATGCTTGGTGCAGGGAAGTGCTGTAAGGAGTAAGAAACCTTCATGTGGTAGTGGGAAAATTACTCTTTTTTGCAGACTGAGCTCAGCACCAAATCTGCTCATGTCCCCTTTTATTTATCTAACAAAGAAACTGATGCCAGAACTGGCAGACTGTGAAGAAAGGTTTCATCTGTGGAGCCATGGTGTTAGCAATGGTTCATTGAGACTATTTCTCATAAGCTATCACTAAAGTACTCTTTGCAATTATGTTCAGCAGCTAAGCATAAATTAAGTTACCAAAAATGACATTGGGCAAAAACATCTGCTTGGATTAACTCTGCTGACGCCTGTGACTTCACACAGGGAAGAACCTGGAGCTAACAGAAAGTATGACTTGATGGGCAACTTGGAGCTAGGCAGAAAAAATAAGTAACTGTTTTAATCCTATTTAATTTGAAATACAGCTATTAAAGGCATTCACCCTCATTCAGAATCTTTTAAATTATTTATTGAATATCAAAATATCCTGAATTAAAAAAGCCGTTTTAAAACACTCACCTTCCTAAAGTGAAACAAAGATGTTACTACACATCTGGCAGAGTTCTGCTAGAAATGCTGTTGTCCTGTTGCAAATGGCCCTTTCTGCTGAACAGCAAGGAAGATAATTTGGTCTTTTTAAAAAAAACTATAAAGATTATAAGAAGGCTGATTTTGTTTCCAAATGTTGAGGATTTACACACACGTGCCTCCACTGTAGATTAATATATGCTCTAAACCATCTGTAGAAAACTGAATACCAGAAGAATCTTTCATGTCTTTCAGTGTAAAACTGAAAGAAAACTTGAATAATTTACTTGTCTTCCTTGTCTACATTTCCCATATTCAAAAGGGATGGGTACCCTAATTTTGAAATAAAGATATAATATTTAAGAAATAAAAAACAAAGGTTTTCTTAAAATTTGTGTAAATTAAGTATTTCTGATACTTTTTTAGAGATTCCATTAAAAATACAATATTTAAAATAATAAATATTTCTCTTTCTCTTCAAGAGAAGAGCAGATAAAACTAAAAGTCTATCTATTTTGAGCAAAAACCAGCACAAGATAAACATTGCACATTTAAAAAGTGAAAAGCAGAACTATGTCCAATAAGTTAAACATCGTGATCACTAGAGAAAAAGCTAAAGTGGGTTTTTCCCAAAACAGAGAAACATTTTCTGATCCTATTACACCAAAGTCAATGAAAATCACAGTCAGATTGTACGAAACCTATAGTCTTTGTACAGACTCCAAAACAATAAAAATGCTTACCATCAGTCATCAGTATTTTGTTTAAATACACAAATCGATTGGTACTTTGGTACAGTTGAAAGCATTTGTCAAGAAATTAATATAATCACCAATTTTCATTTTAAGAAATCATTCTGTATCAGCAAGGAAGCCTTTTCCCTTCTCCTGTAGAAGCTGCTTCACATGCCCTGATCAACTTAGAGGAATCACATGTAAGTGCTCAACAGATCTTATTGTTCCAGGGAGCAATCTACAAAATTCTCACTTCCACGAGTAGGTTTCATGAAATATTTTCATGTCTTTAGGCTCTCTATTACTCCCATTTTGATTCCAGTTGCTGATATGTTACTGTGTTTAATGTACACGGCTCTGAACACCAGCAGAAGGAAGCCACAGTATGAACTTTGCTTTGCTCAAGAAGTGTTTGCTGTGAGCCACTGAGATTTTTACTCAGGGCTTTATGTTGTTGTGAAGATTCTGTGTGTTTCACGAAAACTGGGTAATAGCTTAATAACAGTATGCAATGCCAATTTGATGACTGATGAGAAAAAATAGTGTGTTCAGAATCAAATACCATCCCGAGAGACTTCCCATATTGTGCATAGAGTCACCAGGGACAGGCATCATGATTTCTTGAGCTATTTTCCATCCGTCCTAAAAAGAGCAGGATTGACAGATGTGAACATTTAACACACTTCAGCTCTTTCTTATGACCCCTGATGCAGCCCTCCCTGTTCTTTATTATTCTAGTATGTGCAGAAACCTGTGTTGACTGAAAATCATTTGTGGTGACTTAATTCATGGATGGATTCTATTCTATCCTGCTCTGATCTGTTCTATATCCATGAATAGCTGAAGACATTCAACACTTTTTACCTCTCACTGATTTACCTCCAAGGAGAAGCTACTCAGGAACTGCCAATATATGTTCTAACTGGCTCTAACTTCTCTCTGATTTATTCACTTGCTGTAAAGGCATATCAACTTTCTAAACACTCAAACACAGGAGCTCCAGCAACACAGAGAAAATAAATTCCATCTTTGACCTTTATAAGCTGCTCTTATAGCATCATTCTGTAAGACTGAATTTATTATTCTACTCAATATATTCCATTCAATGGCTGCAAGACATTAGCTAGGATTAAAATCAGGTCAACAGCACTAAGAATAAATAGCACTTTAACCTGAAGAATACAAAGGCACCAAAACACCCCAAAATGGCCATAACTGATCTGTTTGCTCTAAAATTCAATATTCTCCATGGCAAGTTGATGTTCCTCTTGCAGTCTTTATGAGGAGTAACAATGGACAACATTTAAAAGATCGATATTTCATAGAAGAACATGATGAGGTCATCACAGGCTTGAAAGGTGAAAATGATATTCATGATGTGATAATGCCCAGGGGCTCTGATCACAACCTGGGCACTGCTGTGCTAGTTATTTTACAAAGAACGGGAGCTAAATGGAGCCATCACATACAAATATATATTAAATATAGAGAGAGCAGAGAATGGGCCAGAGCCCCAGGGTCACAGTGTCTCACATGAGAATTTGGGTCCATACAATTGATCAGTTCATTTGCTGACCTGCTCCCAACACTAAACATCTCTTTTAAATTAGTTCCTCCCTTGCAAGTAAAATGTCTGTATGTTGGTCGCACATCACACTGTCCAGGCAAGGAGGGACATCACAGAGAAGAGCTGCACATAAACCCTTAATCAATGAGGACAGAAATAGAATATTTCCAATTAGGTCCATCTCCTATCAAGGTGGCTAAACTACACAAGATATGTAAGACTTTTTCCCCTTCCCCACCTTACCTCTAAATATGGGTACCCGAATTACAGATGCATGAATATCCCAATACGTTATCTGCAAATATTATTTGCTATTTCAGCAAAATATCCTCTATCACAAGAACTATCCTTCTGGTTGTCGACAGTCAGATGAAGACCTCCTGACCTAAAGCACGAGCTCTACAATACATGCTGAAGAACCAGATCTACCTGCTGGTAGCTCAAGGAGACCTAAACCACTGGTGGAGGAAGCACTGTGGCGAGAAATGCAGCATATTAGTGTCAGCGAGTCGCAGGACCGGTGCGGGTTTATTTGGGCTCTCAGAGAAAGCGATGCTCTGAACTCTACAGAATCTACCAGCTCCCTCTGCCGGCGGACAGCACGAAAATAACCGGCACTGATCGGAGGTTGGGTCAGGCCCCTGCTCAGGTCCATCTGCTCACGCCGACCTGTGTGGTAGACAGGACTGTCCTTTTAATATTGAAGAACTTCGATCACGTTGTTCATGGTGCATCGTTTGAGGTTATCCAGTGACAGGATATTAGCTTGTGATGGACAGCAGATAATCACACATATATTTTGGCTGAGCTATGGATGCTTCGAAATTTAACAATTATGCTGCTCCTGTTTTCAGTAAATGCACGGCTGCTTGTTTGTGGTATTTTACTTGGACGTCCATGTAATGCCAGTGACGAAAACCAAAACTAGGGAAGCAATCTGGTCCAGTGGCCAGGAAAACATGCCCTGGAGCCTGGGTTCTGTTCCCTGTTCCCTATCCTCCACCAAGTGACCTGCTGATATGCATTATTTACCTTGCAGTAGCACCTGGAGACCTCTGGAGCAGGGCCAGATGGAGGCACTGGTATGGTGTGAACCATCAACAAAAACCAGGCTTACCCTTCCTAGGTAATAAGACACAAAAGAAAGATGAAATAAATACATTGTAACAGGGAGCCAGAGGTAGTGCATCATTAACCTGGGCTCCAGTTTCTCCATCTGAAAAGCACTTTGGGATGTTCACATGAAAGGTGAGCATGGATTTTTAAACACCGATATTAGATTACGTGGGAGTTTTTTTAACACATTTTCCCAGAATAGGTTTTTCTACTGGAACAGGTAACACCGAAGCTTTCTGTAGACTGTGTTTCCATGATGACAAGATACAGGACTGTGCAACACGTTAATTAAATGTTTGCTTTATAACTTGCAGTAAAAAAACCACACCTGATACACTTCATCCTTGGTAGTTTGCTCATCCATAGTTGCAAATGATCACTTTTAAGTGAGATTCAGAGCCAGGACTTCCACACAAGGGATTTGCTACTCAAAGAGATGCTCATTGAGCTGACAGGAGCCTGAAAACCTCAGCAGTTTAAAAAATAAAAATAAAAGAAATCACAGCAGGTTTTCTTTCTTTTGATTTCACCCCCTGCAGCAGCTGCTTTCTAGGTATGTGTGTTCCGAGCTCCCTTCCCCTGCCTGCACACACACAAAACTCACTGTAACACAAAAATTCAATCTGCAGTATCAGGCTGTCATCGCACTAAAATGCAACTGCTCATTTTTAACCAAGGGAAGCTTTTTTATGACTCACTCCCCCAATAAAGCCATCATCCCATGCTAACGAGGTGCCGTGAGATAGCTCACATGGTCCTGCCGAGGCGCTGCTCCCCAGCTCGGCAGGAGGAGCGGGAGGAGGCCCAGTGCGCCCGACCTGCCTGCTCCCTCATACACGGGGAGACGTCACCTCCTCCTGACCCCATCCTTTGAGCAAAATTAGGAGCCTTTCCACTGGAATGCAGTGCTACAGGCAAACATGCCCTAAGGAAATAAGAAGAGCTATCAACTCAGTAAAGCCTTGCAGGATGAGGCCCTGTCTCTATCTTTCCCTGATATACTTTTCCAGTTCTCAAAAGCTGTGTCACTGCCAAACCTCAAAACTGCGGCTTCCACATCACTGATGTTCAAATGAAGGAGCTTCTGTTTTATTTATTTAACCAAAGAGAATACACTTTAAGCTAAGTTTTAATTTACCACTTATTTGCAGCTATGTTAACATGTTCCTAAGCACAGGCTGAAGAAAGCTCTGCTGCAGTTTCCTTTTATCTATTTATTTTAAATTCTTTCAACAAGATTCCTAAAGGGTAGCTAGACCCGAGAAGGATAAAATCCTACATTTAAAAACACCAAGAATAGAATTAAGGTGAGTTACTCAGGTAGAGTGGCAGCTTGATTTTCTTATTTTTTAGCTGGTTCAGCTCTGCAGAAGACTTTGCATCTTCTGCAAAGCCTGTGTATGCATGCCCACATAATACAAAGGAGTTTTAAGACAACAGTATCTTATCAAACAAGGTCAATTTTCATTACTTTACAAAGATAATATTATGAAAAAAATAGAATATTTGGATGTAATATGGTGAAAAACCTAAATACAGCAATGATCTTTAATAGACCTTATAACACTTTCCTGTGTACTACTTTGGCATAGCCTGCAACTGTTTTTTGTCTCTGTGAGCATGGGAATAGTCACCAAAATCCCCACCAGGGGCAAATGTCATGGTAGTGTATGTGCTAGCCATTCTTAGCACAACCTGGAAATAAGACTCAAAAGATTTTATTAAGGGTTATAGCAATGTGGTAGGTACAGAGCCCTGGTAAGAGCCACATCAATGGCCAAACGACCAAAGTCAATCCATTTGGCTTGATGGATTGTGTCTTGCAATCATCCACAAGGAATGTTGCTGCCCTGTCCACTCTTCAGTTGCAGAACTACTGTCACTGCTGAGCTCGAATTTTGTCATTCCAACAATCACATCAGAAATAGGAGAAGTATGAAATACCCTAAGTCTGGACTGAAAGACTGCTGCTGTAAAGCCACGGCTCCTCAAAACAACCCATACCCTGAACGCTTGTAGGACTAAGTCCATAATTTAGTACAAGTCTAAATATCACTTTGATCAACCAACATACCCTGGAGACATCTTTTTTCAAACAGGCATGTTGAACTGCTTAAACCTGACCTGCATGTGACTGCAAAAATGCACCTGAAAACTACTGATTTATGGAGCTAACTGAAGAACTGCTTCCCTTCCAATACAGCGCACAACCACAACTCTGGAGATACATGCTCTGAGGAAACCATTCTCAAGTAAGTATCTCACAAACACCTACTCCAATCCAACACTTTGTGGTCCCCACTGGCCTTTATCTTATCTGGGACCCAAAAGTACCAGACTGAAACACATTTCTAATTTTATACCCCTGGGATGTCCCAGTCTATTTAATGGGTAACACCAAATTCAGCTGGATGACTTGCAAGTATCCTATTATGTATGTGTTTAGAAATGGGAAGATTCAGAGCTGGTAATCCATAGTACAGCCTGAGACAATGAATCACCTTCTGTCCCACAGTGGAGGTCAACCAGTTCTGTGGGACTGAGGGTGGCAGTAAGATTTTAGACATAGATATTTGTGCGATGTCTAATACGGAGCCTATGCTTTGTGCCTGTTAATAACATGTCCTTGTAAAATCCCTGTGAAGTAGAAAACTAGTGTTATCCTGATTTTTCACAGATGGAAAATGGAGACACACAGAAATTAAAGGGGAGAGGCTGTCTCTAGGGTAAGCATGACGCAAACCAGCCAAATCTTTATAGGTCAAAACTGCCACTTTGAATTGCACCTAGCAACAGATGGGAAGCCAGATTCATTCCATTATGTGTCCTTTTCAGTAAGGAGACAGAAAATAACCAGTGTAAAAAAATACGCCTTATTTTTGCTATTATTGTTTGTTAGGCGCTGCTAGAACAGAGTGTGCTGTGGAGGAGATGGAGGGGAAATGGCAATTATTGCAGGGGTAACATTTACCTACAAATCTTGTAATCAAGGAGTTGTTTTTCACTTCAGTTTATTCCCAACAGCTCTGAAATCTCCCAGATGAGTAAAGACATTTGGTCTCTAGCCCAGTGCTCGCTCAAAGGAAGTATAAACAGAAAGCCAGCAAAAAGGGAAAAGCCAGGCTTATCAGGCTGTTGCTGCTCTATCTATCTCTTGCTGCCTTCCACAATTTGCAGGGCACATGAAAAGTAGAATAAATACCCAGTTACATTTTGCTTATCATCTGACACATTTCACAAAAAAAAAAAAAAAAGAAAGGCATCCACTGAGGGTTTTCTCTTTTAAATTCTGTCTGCTGCTGACAGAAGGGGTGCTTAGAATTAGACAGAGAAGATAAAATGGTTTTAAATATGTATAAATTTAAGAGGTTATCTCAAAGGAAAAAATATTTTTCTGCTGTGGTTGGCTGCTATCTTAGCCCCGCTTTAAACATTTATCTGATGAAATCACTGCATTCCTCAAAAGAGACGGTTCGTGAGTCCTCAGATTCTTACGGCTAACAAATAATTAAATAGCCCAAACTCTGCACTTTTAACAGCAAAGTGTCTGACTCATGATGCCTAGTTAAAAACCCAGCATGTTCAGCATGGCCCCCTGCCTGGCTGGGGTAATGCACTCTCACACAGCAGACAGCAGGATGGAGTTTTGGCCAGGCACCTCACCTCAGGAATCCCACCCCATCCCAAGCAGCCCCTGCAAACAGCACACAGAGGGATTCACCCTGGAGCCACACTGACAGCCAGGACAAGAGGCATTAACATTGCAGAAATTACAGTGAGATGAATTAAGGACATCAGCTTTTCTTTGGGATTAGCTGGTTTCATAGAACCTGGGGAAAACATCAGCTTTATTTTAAAACTACTTCTCATTTGAGACTGCATGGTTTGAAAGCCTATTTTAAAAGCTACGGTGGTGACCCCAGTTCAGACAGCAGTATGGCTGCTCTAAGAATTGGAAGACTATTTGCTAATATTTATAGTTCTTTGGCATCCAGGCGTCTCCCAGCATTTTAGAGACACTTGTAAGAGGAATTTCTAGAAACTGTAAATCACATGGGAGATGGCAAACAAGAGACAAACAGGCACAGAGGAGTTAAATGACTTCCATGAGGTTGGCTGAACATCTGAAAGTCTAAGTCAAGTCCTTTACACACCACTTCCATGTGGTTTTATTTCATAGCAACTTAAAAGTCCTGTCCTGCTGTTATTGCTTCACTGGTATTTTTATTTTAGCATTTTGTATAGCATAACCTGTCAAATTGCACGAGAGGCAGGAATGCACCAACCACTTTCTAAGAAGAATCATAAGTAAATAGATCATTTCTACATGTATGCAAAAGTAGGAGAGAAATTCCTTCAAAAATAATTAAATTAAATCAATTCAATCTGAAAAAAGTCATGTAAGGGAGTAATAATATGACCTGCTGTCACCTTATATGTTAAGGTCTGCACATTAGAAATACCAACTTGCTGTTTTGAGATGCTGTACTCTTCCACAGTGCCTCTTTTCCCTGACAGTGTGAAAAAAGGTGGTTGGTGCCACAGATGCAACTTCAATTACCTGTGAGGACATAATTCTAGATGCACACTGTCTTCAGAGTGAAAAATGTAAGCCATTTCTTAGGCTCAAACCAATCCTGAATTTAACATGACAAGAGAAGACTAAAAAATCTGCAAGCTGATCTGAGCGAGATACAAACTCAGGTAGCCCTCAGAAATAGGGGAGAGGAAGGAGGGGAGGGAAAAGGGGGAAGGAGGAAGGGGGGAGGAAATCTTGAACTAGATTAATTTAATTAAAGATAACCCACTAGCATGCTGTTGATGGAGGTGAACACTAATTAGCCCCATGAGAACTGAAAAGTCTTGAAGTCAAGGATCATAGTTTATGTGACATGGCAGAACACCTGCCTGCTTGATCTAGAAGGGGCTTGGCCAAATCTGTAAATTCAATTCAATTTTCTAACAGGTACTACAGAGAACCATACAAATTAATTATAAGGTAATAAAAATTTTAGCTCCATGAAGGAGATGATGCCTTAGATTGCATCGAGATCTTTTACATCCAATATCATCAGTTCAGTGTAGCCAGGAAGGGATCTGAAGGAAACAGAAGAGAAATTAGAAAAAATTTCTTATAGCATCTGGACTTTTCAAGTGACCAACCCAACTCTGCTACATCCCACCACGTGGAAATGATCTAGCACCTTCCCATGTGCCTTTGCCTTGCTTCCCTACACGTGGCAGCAGCAGCAATCTGAGGGCTGGGGGTGAGGGAGGGAAATTGATGTTGACAGAAGGCCCATAAAGGGCAACTCAAGCCTTAAACACAAGGAGTTCAGTGGTTTCCATGGGGTAAGAGGTACCACCCAGGATGTAAAGGAGGGATTCTGTGTTCTGTACTTCAGGCATCCCAACAGCTCACTGCCAACCTGAAGACCGATGATTATCAAGAATAAAAGCTACAACTGTCAACATTATTCATATCCAAGCTGCACTTGTTCCAAGATAATAAAAAACTCTCTTGCTGCAAAATGTTCATTATCAGAGATACGTGATGTGGCAAAAGCACAGGAGTGGAGTTTGTACTCCTGTTCCTGTAGCTCAGGTCGGCCACAGCTCCACACAGTTCCAGTCCTGCTGGGGAGAGTCTGAAGATGAACCACAGAGGTGAGGTATGTACGGAGCAGGTTTTTATCAGCCTTTCTTTCCCAGAAGCTTCCTTTCTGGGACAAAACACTAAAAGCAGCTGCACAACATGGAGCCAGAGAGGGGCAGTTCTGGATATTCACAAGGCTGAAAGCCACTCATATATTGAGTGTATCTCCATAACAGTAACTCTCAATACACCATGGCCATCACAGTGTACGTCTTCTGACTCGCTTTAATTTTGAATACAGCTCAGTCATCAAGAATTAACTTGAAAACTGTGCCTTTAGATTAATTTGACCTGTTCTGATCCACTGCAGTGCTTGAAAGTTGTTCAAAATTATGTACTATATATCTTGAAGCTCTTAAATTGTCCAATCTAATGCAAAAGTTTTATAGTCCACTTTTATAAATTGTAACATCCCAAACAAATTTTTCATCATTCTTCCCTTATATAAGCTTTCCTTACTTGTAGCTAATTAAAAAGCTGAATCTCAGATTGCCTGCCCTTGTAATATCGTCCTAGGAGGGGGAAGAAAAAAAAAAAAAAAAAAAAAGAATGATAAAATTGCTCAAACACTTCTGGAAATTCCCTTTCCAAATGTTGCTCATGAGTGCAAACATGGACAGAACAGAAATAAAGTCAAGTCAAAGTAGACAAGGCAGGTCATCAAGAAATAACTTCTCCTTACATTACTATGTAAACATATAATGGAGGGAATATAACACCTGGAGATCACAGTGAAAAGCCTAATAGAGGTGGAGTATAGTCAATGATTCCCAGAATCTGAGCCAAACAAAGAATACAACATTTGTTTCCATCTCCAGTGAACGGATTCTGGAGCTGTCCCTACTTCAGTCCATTTAAAAAATTGCAATAAAAATACATTATAGACTTTAAAGCCTTAAAGGATCTATGCAGGAATGGATTTTTTTCCCTGTTTGCTCTTATTTAATCAAGTGAAAAATTTCATTTCACTGAACTTTACTCTGTATGATTTCACCAATGCACAGCAGTAGCAAGCAACTTAAGCATATGTGTTCTCAGATCTTAATCTTTACAACATAGTTTTAAAATCTGCCACTTTCCTATTTGGAGGGTACTAACAACAGAGTGCATTCATTCCGTCCTTTCCCAACCAAGCAAAACACTCACTGGGATTTCCTTTTCAAGCCTGCTAATTGAAAACATTCTGCAGTTTATTAGTCACTATACAGATTATCTGCTGACATGCAAACTCTCACTCATTCCAGACTTGTTAATTAACATGTAATTACTGATCCCACAGAGACTGGACTGCAGGTGTGATGCTCTGGGTCCTGCTCTAATAACCGTTCCTCTCACATGCCAGCACAGATGGAATACACAGCAAGTGCATTTTCCCAGAACACCATCCCACCCTTCCCAAAAATGCTTGGGCTCTGTTTTGGTTTATTAAAATATTAAAAAAAAAAAAAAAAAGTATTAACTTTTTTTTTTGTCTGGGTTCATTATGTCCAACATCCACCCACAACCTAGCACAGAAAAGCAACAAAAATCTGCCCAGGGCAGCAGTTCTGCATGCTGAATTTGAATGGGAAGACCTAGAGGGAAAGAATGGCAGAGAATGAAGGAGAGAATAACAAGGAGACAGACAGATGTGTCCAGTCATTTCTGTGACTACCTAAATGGTGATCTCACCTACTGGTGTATTCAATGAGAGGTGATTCTCAGTTAAGTCTCTTACAGAGCATAAATGTCACCATTAAAATACTAGCTTCCACTCAATTACTCTCATATGAAGCCTCACGGTACCATAACTATTCCTTCTATATATGTTTTGGATAATGGGATGTTCAAAAAGAAACCTTTTTTCAAATCCCTTTACACTGAATTTCCTTTAAGACTTGAAATGTTTCAAAGAGTCTTTGCTCAAGGAAGACAAAAAGGTTATCAAATATTAAGTGAGAGTATAAAGGCACTGCCATGGAAAGTTAGGTCAGATGAAATCACCCACAAGTTTATAATTCCTTATTAGTGAGGTTATACTGGTCATAGGATATGGTCAAGAACCAAGTCCAGAAAGAACTTTATTAAGCAAAGTACTTTTGTCAGGGACAACTGCATCCAAATTTAAAACAGTTAGGGAACCAGACTGCTAAAAGCATGTAGTGTAGGCACATAATTCTATCATCACTGAAGTCAGAAATAAAACTGCCGTCGATGCAACCAGTGGGAGCACACTATATTAGACAGTTTGGAAAATGCCATCCCACATATATAGGGACTAACAACAATTTCAGAATCCCTGGTACAGAACTTCTAATATAAACATGATCAGAAGTCATGAAAATTACCACCTCAGATGGAATCCCAAAATTTGTTACACTGTGGTTCATTGTGAACTGAATATAATCATGACAAGTGTGCATTAAGTACTCTTTCACTATCCTATTAGAGGAAACAAAGGATTAAAAGGGTCTAGATAGGAGCCACATTCACTTTGAAAGTTCCAGTTTCATTTACTGGATTTCAGAACAAAATCTCTGCAACAAGAACACTGTGCCACTATTAGGACCTTCTGGACTTGCATTCACTCACCTCCCTACGCATTCACTGTCAATTCACTGTTAGCTCCACTGTTAGTTTATGAGTCTTTTTAGAAGGAAATGGATAAGAAAGATGGCACCAGTACAATTTGGTTAAGAGAGTCACTAATTAAATCTGGAAAGGGACTTCTTGAATTAATAAATCTTTTTCATGAGATAGAGATACTATCTGGAAAGTGGCTGTACATTTGCATCAGAGGGGAGAGCAACTCTGTCTGGACCAGAAGCACAAAACCTGTCAAGAGGAGGACATGGGAAACTCCTGTGTGATAGACGATTCTGAGATTGTCAGATCTGGGTCAAGGTATTAAACCAGAACAGAAGTAGTTATATTCATTAAACATGTCACATTAATGACATGACCAACAATGACTCAATAGCCATGGAATTGGAAGAGGAAGCTGTAAGCAACATCAGCCTTTCTGTATTTAAAGCAGCAACATTTCTCAACCTGGCATTGCATGGACATTTTAGGACATAGTTTTTCAAGTCACTGGCTTCAAAGGACTTGGCATGCAAAAACTAAGCAGTAAAAGACAGATCACTGCTCAGCTTTTTCAGTCAGCAATCTTCCGAAACCTTGACAATTCTTAGCAAAATACAGGTTCAGCCAAGCATTTGGTCCACCTTGGTCACTACTTGACCCTGACCTTGCCAGCTGCTCTCTCTACTGGGGATTCAAGGAGGGCCTGTTGATAAACCTCCCATCAGTAAAGGATTTAGAACAGACTCCATGCCATGTACTTCACATAACTGAATTTGCTGATACAAATGCACACATGATGCAATGTAGGAAAGTTTATGCACCATAATTTTATGATAGTTCCTACTTTGGCTACAAGAAGGACTTCTTATGCAACTCAGTAACTAAAGCAAACTGAAAAGAAAACTAAAACTCTGAAAAAGGAAAATGCAAGACAGTTGTTCACAAAGTGGTGATAGGTGGGAAAAAAACATTTTATGTAAGCAGTGATTAGGATGATCTATTCAGCTTGACAGTAGATGCTTTATCCGTTAACTGTTCCACAAAAGTCAGCTGAAGATACTGCCTACAGGGTATAAGATGGAGCAAAATCCAGCTCTTTAAGAGTTAACATAATTCTAGGAGAATAAAGCAAATTCTGCCTCTGACCCTGTCCATGATACATCAGTCTTCATCATTTTGAAGTGGCCTGACCTCTTCCTCGAAGCAGAATGATGAAAGACAGCAACTAAAGCTACCCAGGGTCAGATCTCAGCTCCCAGAAAAGAGGCAGTTGTCACTCTCTCTGAGTAAGAAAACATGGAAAATAATTACTATCAGTAATAGTCACACTCAACCACGCCTATAAAAGGGTTCACAGGCTTTTTCATACCTGGACAATGCTGGGAAAGGCTCATCAGGAGAGCCACAGCACTGTACAGTGCCACTGAGCAGCTTCCAGGCCATAGTTTGCCGCTGAAAAACTAGGACAAGAAAGGGTGAAAGGAAACAAGTCCGGTGCAGTCCTATTTCTCTTTCCTTTGCTGACACCATTATTCACGGGTGGTGTACTGAAAGGGCTCCTCTACACTTTCAACTCAAACATTCACATGGGGTTTTCTCCTACCTTAATTTAGTTTCAAACAGTATCCAAATAAGCCCGTCAGCCTTTTGGAAAGATCACAGAGACTGTCCAGCAACAAACAGAATCATATAATGACATTTGCAGCACTTACTCTTAAACCTGTGCTTTCAGGTAGTGTCTTGGACCCTTTCTCCTGCAGACTTTAACACTAATATAATGTCCCTTGAAACAGGAGGAAAACAGATTACACCAAAAAGAGAATGCAAGCACATTTTTGTCTTCTAAAGTAAGGCCAGAGAAGACGTGAGCTGGAAATAAAATACATATGGAGGCTCTTGAAGTCAAAATTACTTTTATAAGTGAAAGGACGAAAAACTTGATTAAAGGATTGATGAGAAACTATTAGCTCTTTAATCTTATGTCATCTCATCCTGATTTGTTAACCTCAGAATAAGAAATGTGTTATATTGTTTATGTGGATTTTTTCCCCCTGGGATTATATTCAGCTCTCGTGAAATTACAATGAAGCTTGTGCAGTCTGATATTTCTGCTCAATAATTAATGGAAGAAAGTGAAAACTGGAAAGAAAAAGAAGAACAAAATCAAAACCTCTCCTTTACCCAGGCTGGGACTGATTGTTATCTAAGCTGTTGTTCATAAGACAGTGAGGTTTGCATTAATGAGCTACTGTTTCAGGCCTAATATTTACAGATCACTACAGTAGCACAGAAATCTTTCAATATTAAACACACAATTCTGACTCATTCCAAGACACTCCCTGACTGTGCATGCTCATCAATGCGTTCCACAGTAGAGCTATCCTTTTGAACTAACATGGCACACAGATGTTATTACAGCATCTATGAACACAGTGACAGTAACAATGAAATGAAATTTGCATCAAATGTAACCTCATTAATTGTCTGATCACATCCGAGTTTGACAATTTAAATGCATTAATGAAAAATATTGTACTACGTGACAGTAAAGATTCTATCTTGGTTAATTTCCTAAAAAATATCATTCCAGTTTACTACTTCATCTTGATTTTATATATCTTAATTTTAAACACATAGTAGATTAGATTTGGAAAGAAGTTTAACCAAAGAAACAAAAAAACCTGAGTATTGCCCTAAATTGCTGAAGTCTCAAAAGAGTGCTTTAGATTTCTACTCAATTGTGCCCCCCAACACTCAGATGGACAGGACTCCAGAGATCCAGATGGACAGAGTTGACAGAGTGACAGCCTTGGGCTATCAGAGCAGGTCCAGTACACCCAAGTACAAGCCTCTGAGCTCACCTGAAGGTGCTTCAATAGAGAAGAGCTTGGTTTGGCTCCCGCTGCTCATGCGGCACCAGTGCCACAGCTTTGCCAGGCAAGAGAAATGCCTGTGCAGGAAGAACTATACTAAGATCTTAATTCCTGCTTCATACCACCTATTCAACTGGAAAAAAAGAACAGCACTCTGCACCAGCTTGGGCTGTATTAACTAAAATGGCTGAATTCAAGTCAATGGGACAATGCCTGAAGTCCTGACGTCCTGATTCCTTTTCCTTTTTCAAATCAAGCACTATGTGAAGGAATATACTTCAGGCGACTTTTTGACACTGCTGGGAAGCACAAGGTGAGTTTGGAGCACTGCTTCACCTCACAGAGACGAGCCCAAATCAGAATATTGGTTTTCAACATCTTTTACTTTCTAGAACAATTCAGGGGAGGCATTACACCTGTAAATAACAGAAACACTACCAATTACACAGAGTCTGCCTTTTCACCTGCTGACCTGTATTTACAGACTTCTGTCCCTGAACAATTCTTTCTGACCTGAGTCACTGATTTGTTTTGTCCAGCTACACAGAAGTGATCACTGTGTGTAAATACCTCTCCAGAAGACCCTCCATTGCAGCATGAGGTATCCTTTAAAAAAAAGTTATTTTTAAAAAAGCAGTAATAGCTCAGAGTCTATTACAGATTGACTAAATATCTTTAAGGTAAACTGAAGGCTTCTACTACCTTCTATTAAGTAACAGAATTCATGGCTAGGCTTCGCGAACGAAGATTTGGGTAAGGTAATAGACTATAATATAATATATCATATCCTTAGGGTGCTCAAATCAGGGTCACATACTTTATTAAGAGCCTAAACAGAGGACTTGTTTTTTAGAAGTGATCAACCTGTAGCAACTTGCAATGATTTGAAAGTTTAAAATTTTTTGAAGACATCAAGGTATATAATTTAAATACCTGAACACAAGCTTACTGGAATTTGCAAAGAAAATTCTAATAAATATCTATGTAATTAATTTATGGGCCTTGGGCAGTGCCACTGGAATAATTCTACTACAGATGCTTCATTTACATACTGGTAGCTCTAATCCACTGGGGTTTCTCAGTGTACCAGGAAAAACACAAACACTTATATCAACATACTATTCATTGTTGTGTCAAATTCACAATACCACAACGCCGTTATCCTTGTGCACACTCCCAGCCCACAGCCAGGTAATCCCGTGGAGCTCAAACCTCTTACACTGAGATTTAAGGTAGATTATGTTGCTGGGCTTTCACTGCTGTGCTTCAGCTGATGCACGGCAATTTATTAAGCTGTAATAAACTGATTACAAGTCTGAGCCCTAAGTTTCTCCTGAAGATACCGGCACTTTACAGAGAGTCATGGAGTTACAATCACTTAAGACGTTACCACTTACCAACTGTACTGTGTGGGTACTTATATTAAGCATCCCTAGAGGCTATTTAAATCAATTTGCTTTACCTTCCCATTAGTCATTCCACACTCAGCTCCATCCACACCATAAAAAATGTAATCTTGAACTGCGTAATTGAACCCCATGCAGTTGTCCTCAAAAAAAAAAAAAAAATCTGACTCAGGTAGGTTTAATTTCCATAAGTAAACATTCAAATACAAATTAAAGTGATGTAACTGGTTTTTAAAAAATATACAGTTGTGCATGGAAGACTATACATCCATTTAAACATGTGTGTCGTTATACCCCCTCCTTAAAAAAAAGTAAATTTCCAACTAAATTTAGAAGTACTGTTAGATAAACATAGCAGAGCTCTAAATTAGTTTCACAAAGCTTCTTGGATCTTTAAGGATTAACAACGATAATACTTCTCAAAGAGTCAAATACCAACTATCCACATTATTCTTTGCATGATATTATTTTATATACAACTCTATAGGGGAACCTTCATTACACTAACATAGGAGATGAAAGCTAATCCCACCAGGATGTTGAATTAAATTTAAAAATCCTTCAGGAACTCCTTATTAGTGATTTGCTGTAAAGTTTGTATATAACACGCTATTCCACGATTTCATAGAAACACAGAATCATTTAGGCTGGAAAAGACCTTTAAGATTATGAAGTTCAACTATTAATCCAGCACTGTCAGAACATCACTAAACCATGTCCCAGAGCATCCCAAATCTCCCTAAGGATATGATTCCACCACTTCTCTGGGCAGCTTGTCCCAATGCTTGACAAATCTTTCCATCAAGTTTTCCTAGTACCTAACCTAAACCTCCCCTTGTGCAACTTGAGGCCATTTCCTCTCATCCTCTCACTTGTTACCTGGGAAAAGAGACCGAGTCCCACCTGGCTACAACCTCCTCTCAGGGAGTTGTAGAGAGTGATGAGGTCTCCCCTGAGCCTCCTTTTCTCCAGGCTGAACGACCCCAGCTCCCTCAGCTGCTCCACGTAAGACTTAGTCTCCAGACCCTTCCCCAGCTCCATTGCCCTTCTCTGGACCTGCTCCACCACTTCAATGTCCTTCCTGAACTGAGGGGTCCAAAATGGGACAGGGCATTTGAGGTGTGGTCTCACCAGTGCTGAGTACAGGGGGACAATCACTTCCCTGGCCCTGCTGGCTACACTGCTCCTGATACAGGCCAGGATGCCATTGGCCTTCTTGGCCATCTGGGCACACTCTGGTTCATGTTCAGCCACTGTCGACCAGCACCCCCAGGTCCTTTTTCTGCTGGGCCACTTTCCAGCTACTCTTCCCCCAGTGCCCTCGTCCAGATTGTTGACAGAGATATTGATTTCAATATTACAAAGCAGAAAATCTACAGTTTTAAATTGGTACACCTGCAAGTAAACCAGGAAAGCTACATATTTTTACATTTGTCTGTGGATTTCTGCTCCACAAATACTGATGATATAGTAGAAAAGTGATTGGTGCCAGAGCTACTTGTTAGTAAATTTACATCTATTATTGTTCCAGAAGGAAAAGACTAAATGTAGAGAAAGTGTAGGCAAATCCATTACTTTCACAAGAAATGGGAACATCTGCTTGTTTCTAGAATGGCTTTTATTAGCTGCAAAACTGGAAACCTGAAGAGAATTTGGAATCAAGAACTGTCTAATGCTTCTATGTAAACTATCAAAACATAGTCTGCGTGGTTCCCAGCAGCATTTCTCAATTGGATGCTGCAATGAGCACTGGTAAGAAACAGTCCATAAGGAAGTTGAACCCTGTTATTTATTTAACACCTGTGTAAACAGCAGTTGATGCTTTATCAAAACAAATGTCCAGAGTAAAAGCTGAAGTTAGCTAGTAGTATCCAAGTGCTGAAAAAGGGTATATATCAGATTGTCTTTGGTATATTACAAATTATCATTAAATAAAAATCATTGTCATTTAAAAACCATACTCAAGTGGAAAGGATGAATGACAGAATCTGTGCACAATATAACTAATACATGCCTAATTCTTTTCAGAGTCAAGGCATAAAGTTACAGATTTAGAAAGTCTTCAGATTTTATGTTTAAAAAAGGTTTTGAGCTGTTAATCTGTTATACCTAATCTTGTCTCTCTGTAAGACAAGGGACATAATGATGAACTGCAACTGAGCTTACCAATTGGACATTATTTTAAATGGAATCTAATCACTAAAGGTTATAATAGAGCAGCACAGATTTCATTATGCTGGTCTAGATCCCGGTTGACAGGATACCAAGCAAAGACTGCCTGTTTTATCAGACAAAGCAGGAGAACACCTCCTGGATTTTGGCAGAAGATCAATCCTGAGTTCTTGGAGTATAAAAGTATTTGCAAAGCATCTGCAAGAACCCTACAGACTGCAAATTAAAAAGCTTGACTTTCTCAACTCTCCAGAATCCAATTAAAAAAATTCCATGCTAGTAAAAGAGGAACCAAACTGTGTCTATTATCTAAATCATTTCTATCTCTCCTCCAGCTCTGTGGACACTTAAGTTGATAGTTTGGGTCAATATTTCATTATTCAATGAAATCAGAACCCAAAAGGTTAGTCCAAAATTAGAAGAACTCTAGAATCCATGTGGAATCATCCGCAATTCCAGAACATACAATATTGGTGAGGAAATGACACAGAGCACATAGAAAAGAACCGTTTTCTTTGTACCTCCATAGCCTGTAGCTGCCACTTCAGCATATGGAGACCTACGAAAAATGTTATTTTTACAAATTATTCAGGAGCCTTGTTTTGGCACTGTCAGAGCGTGCAAAGTAATTGCCCCAAATTTCTGAACCCTTAAATGCAGCTATATGGCATTAAAAACCAGACTCCTGTGTGTGAGAGGAGTGTACAGACTGCAGTGGCATCAGCAGCAGGGAGCTGTCATTCCACCCGCCTGCTGCAGAACACGTCAGGGAGTCAAGGCACGGGAGAATGAGAACTGATGAATCCATGTAACACTTCCTCGAGGTGATGGCAAGTTAACACGCAGGTCCAATCAGAGCTTTCAGCATGCAAAAACAAAATCAAAGCAGGGCCCTTGAGGTACTAAATATAGCTCCAACTCTAAATTTCCTGAGAAATGTTAAGGAAAGATGGAATGCATAAGAAAATTGATTTATCCTAATACAGAGTCTAGAGCTATATCTGATCTTTGGACACCTGCCTATCGAGCCACATTTTAACCAACTGCCTCCAGTGGCTTAGTTCATGTCTTTCATATCTCCTTAAAAGGGTTATTACAATAACTACTATCAATTTGAATCTGGCAGTACAACCCACAGTCTGGTGCTGTTAAAAAATACATTGGACAGGATTATGTACTAGATGACGCTACGCACCCAGAAAGCATTTGCTGAGAAACTACGACATTACAGCTTTGCAAACACTGCAGCACTGTGCATTGTCACAGATGTGTGCATTCCTGAGCTCACATGCAAGCAAACACCCTGCAATGTCTCATGTATATACAAACATATGAGCATTGACACTCTAAGAGAAAAGGGCAACATGTTTGATCTGAGTAAAATAGCAACAGATCAAATCAAGGAAAAGTGAATGAAGAAAACGAATGCATCAACTCTGTAGAGCAGGTACATCACTTTAAACTTGGAAAGCACTACATTAGGCTGCAACATTTCTACAAAAAATGAGCAGCAGGTAGAACAGCTCCACAGGCTTACAGCAGAACCCCCACTGCTGCCCCCACTCTGGCTGCAGTGCAGGGCAGAGGCTGTTCCTGCCCACTATATTTCATAACAGCATCCCTGGGACCATGTGCCCGCAGGCTTGGGGCTGGATTTGGTTTGGCATTTCTTCTGCCAGGCCTGCTCTATTCCAGTGGGCACCGAACTGCTGCTACAGCTGTAGCTGAAGTCTCAGGACATGGTGCACATATGATCAGATTGATTACAACTGTAAGAGGAAGGAGGAAAAGAAAGAGAACAGAAATCAATGACTTACTGTAGCAAGAAAGAACCAATTATTAAGCAAATCTGCTCTTGCTACTTCTGTCACACAACCTCATCCATTAAAGTTCCATCATTATTTGAATTAACTGTTGCTGTCACAGCAATAATATTCACAATCAGACACTCACATTCTGCAACTACCCAGCTTCTATTAGAACCAATTTAGTGATGCCGCCTGCAACTAATGAACTGGTTTGTAGTTTAATTATAGTGCTTACCAGATAATTTATCACACAGCAATAAAGTTTAGATTTACTTCTCATGCAATGCTGCTGCATTATTAGATGTATACATGAAGCTGCATTTTGCTCTCAATTACGCACATGTAAATCTTGAGCAACCCTACTGAAGTCAGTAGTTATTTTAAATTGATATGCTGCTACTTTGCATTCAAAAATCTATAATAAAGAGCAGAGTTTTATTCCATGTATGTGCATTACTTATAGCACTCCAGGTGGTTACTTTGATAATGATACAGAACATTTTTGTACTGTTGAAATAAATGCCAATCCTTTTACAGAAAGTGGTTTTATAATAAGAAAGGAAATGAACTAAACATTTAGTGCAAGAAGCAGCATGCAGACAATTCCTGCTATATAGTCAAAGATGATTAACTAAAAAGGAAAACTACTCTCAAAAAGGCAGATTTAATTTGCCTTAAAACCAACTTAGTGAAATATAAGCAAGCAGAAGCTGTTGTATAAAAATCTGAGATTAATTAAAGTATTAACAAAGCTCACGGTGAAAAAAAAAAGGATTGATTTTTGCAAGCGGATAGGAATAAATACAAAAAAAACCAGATAGAAAGATAAAAATATGACATTATTTTTCACATTACAATACTATATGGTTTAGTTCTAAAGCTACACAGGACCTAAACTCCAAATTTTTTGAAGTCTGAACCTGAAAAAACTCGATACTAACAGGTACATTTTTATTTTTTTTTTTTTTTAATTTAGCATAGTGGTACCATTTTACAGCTTTGACCATGTATACGCATATAGTGGCTTGCACTCTTTCACATACCCGCCTTCGAAGTAAACAGCGGCATTTAGTAATGAAGACTGTGATTCTGCTCACATACCAGTGGTAAAAGTTGAGCAGTGAAAGCAAGGGAACTCTTATATTAGCCTTATAATCCCTCTTTGGGATGTCTGGCTTGGGAATACCATAGAAAGCCTGATCCACTCTTCTATCAGTTCTCCTTTCAGTGAAATGGGGCTTAGAATACTGACAGTTAACTCACATTGCAGGTATTTGGGAAGAGTACCTTCTGCATGATTTGTAACTGACTCTGACCTGTTCAGTGGCAGACCCAGTCAAACAAAACAGATTCATATTCTCAGAGATTTTGCAAAATGTGGGCTCTGTTCCTGGGGATCCAGGCCTTGAGCAGATGCAGAATGTATAAATCCAAATTACTGAATTTCCCTTTATATATACCCCTTGTTTGCAAAAAGGTGATACTACTGTTTCCTTCATCTACAGCTAATACCCGTATATTTAGACTGCAAGTCTATTAAATCACAGTGGTTTCTTGGTTCTGTCCTGTAACAGACAAGGTACTAACTGATGGCGGAACAAGTAAATGCCACCTGTATAAAAACAGCTAATTACAAACATAAAAAAATGGGTTGTTCTGAATGATGCATGATATTTTTCGCATTGGAAAAACAATAATAAAATACACTAATTTAAAAACTTTAGGCTTTTAAAAACATTACACATTCTTTACTATGGTTTGCTTTTAACTCTTCATTTCACTTTTTAATGAAAGGAACATTTTGGTTAGAACACTCCATGAGATCCCAAAGCCCACAGCAGGTTCTATCGTATCAGAAACTTCGGCCCAAGCTGTGAAACTTTAGCTAGCAGAATGACTTTGAAGTTGCTGGAGTTCTGCAAGAAACATGGTTTTGACCTAAACCTGGAAATTTTAGAAAGGATAAGATAAAGAAAAATCCAAATGGCATCCAACCTGTGCCCCCAGCCCTTGAAAGTGTGAGTTTTATTTCTCAAACACTGTCTTTCCTCTGAAGCTGGCTTTCTCCTCAAAGTAGCATGCCTTCAAATGGTCTGTGTGTCTGCCCACACAGCAGGTAAAAGGGTGACTGCTGGTGTAAGGTGCTTACCTCTTCATAGATTTTTATTCCACAGCATCTTGTATGTATTGGAAGTGGCAGTAAGGCCTTGGACACAACAGAAGGAAAGAAAAATCGCAGAAAAGAGAATTCTAAAATACTTGGTTGGGGGGCAGGAAATATGCAGGTATGCACACACACACATAGACAAAATCAATACTAACTTATTTACATTTCAAAGCTGTGGCTGATAGGAAACCAGGAAGATTTCTGTCCTGAGGTTTTAAGTCAGCTTGATCCAGAGTTAGGGGCTCTTCGCCAAGTCAGATCCAAGTTTAGATTTCTGATATATACAAAAGCTCAGGAGCTGAGCTCAGCAGCAGCAGAAGAAACATCTGCCACATGCACATCCTCTGTCTGCATATTCCCCATGTCAAATTCCCTACCTTTTTAACCAAATTCCCAAAAGCCTTCAATGAATGACATTCCTTGGTGTCATATAACAGTGGAGAATTAATTAACAAAAAAAAAAAGATCAAAAAGAAAAGAGAGACAGAAGTGTGTAGAGAGGAGAATGGGACAGTTCATTTTCACCTCTCAGCATCACTCACCCACACAGGCAAACTGAAAAAATGGCAAGGATGGCACTTGCAGACTACTAAACACCAAAGAAATCTAATGGAGGGGCTCAAAAAGAACTGATAGTGGTGCATTCAGACTATCCTCCTACCTCCCACCAGAGATGAGCTAGAAGTATAACCAGCCCTGGTGAGACTGCAGTTGGAACTGGTTAGTACAGCTAACCTTCCTGGACCTTCACTGAAGAAACACTATTAAATTGGATTTTATTTCTGTAGCTTAAGCTCCCACACGTGAGACCACAAAAATTATGTTCGTCCATCAATCTCTAAAAGGCATCTATATATTGTACTTGGCAAGAAGCAGCCGAGTATTCAAGAACACCATGCCACTCTTGTCTGTCTTGCATTTCTATCTTGATCATCCATGTGAAGTGACCACATGGATTTAGCAGGCTCATGTCACTAATGAGCTGTGTCAAATCAGCTACAAAAATGCAATGATCACTGTATTATTGGTCTTTCTCTCCACATTGAAGTCAAATTCTTCTCTTCTCTTTACTGAACTCCCCCACCTCCTGCTACCTCTTCCTTTAGGCTGCCAACTCCTGGCATTTGTCACAGACAGAAAGCACTCATTTAGAAATAAAATGCCTGGGAAAAGCTGAATAAAGCTGAAAACAGTTGTTCCATCATATCAAATGCAAAATAAATATAACCTCATAGTGATACCAACAAATGACATAGGACAAAGTAGAAGTGCATACAAAGAGAGCAACAGCTTCCCCTTATTGCCCCATTGGCAAGTCCTTTACCGAGTTCACCTCTATGTTGGTCTCTGACCTCTCTCAAACTTCTCCTAAGTGT
This sequence comes from Chiroxiphia lanceolata, assembly GCF_009829145.1. Classification (NCBI taxonomy): domain Eukaryota; kingdom Metazoa; phylum Chordata; class Aves; order Passeriformes; family Pipridae; genus Chiroxiphia; species Chiroxiphia lanceolata. The sequence goes on from NC_045640.1 coordinate 12,394,592, forward strand.
GCAAGAAAGATTTTGACAATGACATCTGGCACCTCCGATGCTGCCCTGAGCCCACTTCCACCTTCCTGCAGCAATCCAGCAGACCTCAGAAATATTTCTCCTTTCTGCCTCAGGTTAAACCAAACTACGGAATCTCTTGGTTTCGATTTCCTATTCCACCACAAGTCCCAGAAGCCACTGCTGTCACTGGACTCCCCGGTAATACCCACATGCAGGATTAAAATTAAGGGACAGTTAATACCCTTTCATTCACTTTTGACCTAACTGCAGTTTAGGCTTAACCCAAAGTGGCAAAACCAAGAAATACGCATAGTCAAGCTCCACAAATCAAGTTAGAACTTGTTATCTATAATATTTTGATACTACAGAGAGATTAATAACAAAAATATGTCAGCCTTCAAGATAAACAGGGAAAACAACATTAAGTAAGAAACTAAGATAAGGCTTGTGCAGCTTTGGGGCTTTTGGTATCAGTCTGTTCCACACACACAGGCTGTATTTGAGTTGCTTAAATATAAGACATTGGTCACTTTTAATATGTCATATACATAGTTTTTGTATTTCTAGAAGCTTTTTTGGTCAGAATAGTTGGATTTGTTGTCATCTAAAACATAAAACTATTTAGTCATAAATACTTAGGGCAGCAGCAGTAGAGACCCCCTGTGACTATTGCCTAAAATCTGCATTTTTATTTGAGCCATATTGAATTTAACTATTCTAATGATAACTGCTCTCACTAGGAGGTCACGGTATAACATTTCTCAGTTTGTAGGGAGAGATTGCAGCTGAACACCACCTCCAACATAGTTTTATGCTTCTCTGCTTCATGCTTTAAGGACGCATCTTCCTTTACACAGCTTTTACCTGTTAAAACAACATGCAAAGATCCCACCTATTCGACTGAAAAAAACATACAGCATAAGGCAGGCCTACAATACAAAATTACTGATTTTAATTGAAGGTACTGAAGATCTCTTCCGAGGTTTGGTTGTTTTAATTCAGCTGCTAGTTTTTCTTCCCTTATAAAACACATCAAGTCAAGCACAAAGCTGCTACACAGTACTTTGTATTGCACATGTAACTTCAGTGAGCTGGATAAAAGGACTGTGGTAAGCAAAAATCTGGAAGACCATCACCAGGGGCAGCACACCTTTTTCTTCTCCAGTTTTGTACATGAGTACAATGTCATGGATCCAGTGGATGTGCATGTGCTTACGAGCCACACAAGGCAATGGCTGGACCACCGTAAGCAAGAGGAGGATTTGGTTCGTGGTCCCAGCCCATACACATTTGTAATTTCATATTTTGACAAGTATCCTGTCTTACCTCTCCTCTAAAATTTAAAACAAGTGTTCTTTTGCAACTCTTCTCTGTACCATAATGTAAAAAATAAACAAAGAAAAAACAAGAAACAAAAAACCACAAATCAGCACATTACTTACTGCCAAACTAACACTGAACAAACACAGAAACAATGACAGTAGATACATAACAATTGTTATTTTCTACTTAGATCCTTCATAGTAGACATCTGCCAAAAGCTAAGTTAATTTCCAAAGCCTAAAATTCTTGAAAAGCCAGAAGCACTCTGGAGAGTTTTCCTACTTCTCTGACTATTGGACTACATTATGTGCACACAACTGACTCCAACAACTGACAAAAAAAAAGTATTATTTATGCTTGAGTGAGATCAAAAGCATATACAGTAAATATTTCTGACAAGATGAGGACTATTCCTGAATAAGTATCCCACAGAATTGGAGTGGAAAAGGAGAGTTCATCTTCAGCTCTTGTACAGAGGCTTGTAACCATCTCTATTCCTTCCCAGAGTAGAGGAAAGCATAAGCACTAGAAAGATCTGGAGTCAAATGCTGGCCCCAATGATTTCAGATGAGTCAGCATTTCATCCCACACTGAATATGGGAGATTTATTTTGTAAGCACAAAGAAGAAAAGAAATGCAGCTTCAGACTGTGACTGCTGACAATCAGCCTCCTGACCTGCAGGACCCTCCAGAGGGGTGAAACAGAGACACTGGTTGCAGCAGAACAGCACAAATGCTACGGGCTGGCTCCTGCTTCAGCACCACAAATGTTTGGGGCTTATTCCTTATTACTGCTACTGCCTTTTTAAATCCCTCTGGTAAAAAGAAGTAGACTTCCCTTTAGGTCTCTACCTTCTACATTGTGAACGGAAGCACATAAAAGGTTTTACTCACACTTTTAATTTCTACTGGTCCTGCATTGCCTCTTGGACAACATACAGTAAAAGACGCTGTGCAATCTGCATCCATGTGCTCAGGCTCTGCCCATCTCAGCACACCACACATCTCTCCCTGAGATACTTAGTGCAGGAAGCAATTTATTGCAAAACATTTTCAATCATCATATTTGTTTGTCTTCATATCCTTTACCTCTGTCCTACTTGTTCCTGGTGGGTTAATCTCACAATGGAGTAACCACATTCCTGGTTCTTTGGGCACACATGGGACACACGAGGCAGGGTTGCTAAGGTGTCACTTCAAAAGTTGATTTAATGCCCTTAAGATACACACTGTTCATACCTAGATTTCAAAAGACTAATGAGATGGAACAGATAAGGTCGACCCCAGCAAAAGGTGGAAATTACTACAAGTGAGGGTATCTTGAGGTAGGTGCCAGCCAAAGTTCAGACATCACGCTGTCACAAGCCCGGGGTCAACACTTTTGCCTCACTATGTGGCAGTGCAGCAAACAATAAATGAATTGCATCCAAGAGGGCGTACAGCTGTGTAAATCTGCACCCTCTGGGCACAGAGTGCTTACAGCAGTAAATGCCTGGAGTAAAACAGAGGCGCCCAAAGTACACACAGGTAATGAGCTATACCCTTGTTCGACCTGAGATACTGCTCAGTGCAACTGAAGATCAGAGTTCAGGTTTTACCAAGCAAGGAAAACATTTGACTTAGAGAGCATTATTCAGCATGTCATGGTACTCATTAAGTGTAAATCTACAGTCATTCTGCAACAGAAGCTGGAATAACATCAGTGTAAAAAAAGGTGAGATTTAGAAAAGAATTAGGCAATCTCCCTGCTTTGTTTTGCATGGACTAATTAACAATAACTGCAAACTTCACTAATGAGGCAGGCTTTATCTAAGTGCAAGCAGCAAAAAATAACCTCCTAAGCAAATCCCTGTCTAAACATTAGGTCTTCCTCAAACTTAAAAATGCATTCCATACCAATTTATTTTAATTACCCATAAGCAACAGGGGAGAAAACCACTCACATCTTAGTAATTTAAGTCCACATTTCACTAGTACACAGATGAGTTACAAAGACCTCCATAACACAGCTCAGGACAGAAATGCTGACAAGCTGTTGAATCTAACGATGCAACAGAGAGATTAAATTTACCTCACAAACTACTCAAATCCAGACAGAGACAGATGGAGAAAAGTGTATCAAATGTTGATATTTCAGGGGGAAAATTTACAATATCAATTTAGAAAACATAAAGTCTACTAAAGCCTGAATCCTCTAGTCTACAGAGGTCTCAAATGCAACTGCTGAAGGATCAATGCTACAATTAATTTGTGCAGATATTCTGAATACATATATTACATGTTTCTATCCAGCTGCCCCATACCCCATGAAAAAAAAGCTGAACCTCATTGTCCATCCACAGGAGCTGGCTTCAAATGCTGGCTCTAATTCCATTCCTTTCTGAGACTCTGGGAGAACAATTTAACTGCTAATGGCTCAGTACTAATGCTGCACAAACCCCCTGGTCTACAAAGAGTCAACTAATGAATTCTTCATGCAATTTAACTGGATGTGACTTTCCACTCATCCACTAGGATTGCAAAAATCCACCAAACGGTCTCCTGCCTCCTCCCAACAGCAAATCTTGAGCAGGCACAAAGTCACAGTCTCAGCTCTACCCAATAGCCCTTCCCCTGGCCTTGGGAAGATTTGAACCCTGGCAGACACATTACCCTGGCTAATCCATCACCCAGGCACAAGTTTGGGCAAACGAGGAGCCAGAGCCACCTGCAGCTGGCCCTGGCATAACACAGGCTCTTGTCTTGGTCAGATAGTGTTGTCTCAATCTCCCCACTTTACACTGTTAACCTAAAATTACTTTTCTTCATCCTGTAGACAACCATAAAGCCATGTTATTTAGTGAATGGGAACTACATGTCCTAGTCTACAAATCTGCAATACTACCCTGCTTCTTGTCACTGCATTCAAAGTGATAGAGAGCCAAGAAAAACTGAGCAAAATTCTTCTCCCATCTTCCCACTTCTTCATCTGCTATGAATATTAGCCCTGCATATCCTTAAATAACTTTTTCAACTTTTCAGTCATCTTCATATGATTAAAGTAAAACCTTCCCATTTACATGCAACAGCCTCTTTTCCTCAGGTGATGTTCACTCTCTGCTCAGTATCTTTATTTTCATGCTGTTAACAACTCAGTAACTAATGATGGCAGCTAAGTCTGACTCTTCCACTTATTCTTTGTCTGAAATTACAGGATGTGACTAACATGGTACATTTCTGTGGGAACAGAAGTGCCACTGGCACCACATGCAGGACTAAAAACAGGTGAAAAATGTACCTCCTCCACCACTGACCTCAGCTCAGAAGAGGAGGTCCTCTTCTTCTCCCTGCCTTTGCAATTAGCATCCTTGGTAAAAGCTACAGAAGACAGCAGATAGTTTGGCTCAAAAATTCATTTTCCCAAATTAAAGTTTCTTCAAGAAAAGGGTTGCAGCAGCTTGAGCAATACAGTCTTCACATCACAGAGGGGCCATCTAAACACTGCTGCATGTTTACCAGCTGGTTGGGGATGAGGTGGGAATTAGAATAAAGCAGAGAGAGGCACATGCAGAGAAGTGATGAGGGTGTCCCAGCTGGATGCATCTACAAGCCAACACACACAGCTGTCAAGTGGTTCGCAGACGACACAACAGCCCTGACTGTACCACACACTGAACTGGATTACACAGGTCCTCTGAACCTGAACCCCTCTGAACCCCTCAAAATGGTCAGAAAACCCTTTCTCTGCAACACTTCTGGTTCCTCCAGCTCAGCATGAATCTCACAGCCAGAGAGGAGAGACTCCAAAGCTGCCCAAATACGTTTTATAGATTCTAAGACCAGAAGGACTGCTGTGACATCTCATCTGACTCCACCCCGACAGAATAAATGAATAAATGGAATGAATACATGCAATGAATAAACACCAAAAATCTCCCACATCCTCCCAGTACATGTTTTAGAAAGCCTTCCTATCTATGTGAAACAACAAGTGATGGAGATAGAGCTGCACCCCCTGATGAGAAGTTCCTCTGGATAACACCCACACACACTCAAGTTAAAACCTGTGCTTTTACCTTCTGCTTGATTTTTTCTAGCTCCAGTTTCCAGCCACTTGATCTCACCATGTCTTTGACACCTGGATTGAAGATCCCTCTACTCTCAAAAATTATTCCCTGTGAGGGTAATTATCATTGTCACACCATGCAGAAACAGGCTAGATGCTCTCAATTCTACCATAATAATTTAAAAAATAGAACGAGTATTTTTTTTTTCAAAGTAGGTGTTTGTAGACAGAAATTGACTTCTCCATAATTAAAAACAGGGGGAAAACCCCCAACATTTTTGAAGAGAGATGTAAAGATTTTGTTTAATTACTTTGACAAAACTTCTAGGTTTTCTTTTTCTCCATAGTTGAGTTTTTTTTCTTCTTTTCCCAAATCCTCTCATCTAGGAGGCAGCTAGATGGAAATTTGTTAAAGCAGCTCTGTATTTGGGCTGGTTACCGTCTCATTAAAATTATAATCTTGACATTAAAATATATAAACATATATTTTTGAAGACACATTCTCGTCTGCTACCCATCCTCTGAAATGCACTTTGCCTCAGTTGTTATCTTAATCGTCCTTCTATTTTCATTGTTTCTGAGCTTTGATAGCAAGTTCTTCTGTTGTTTTAAGACACAAAGAGAAACATTCAAATGCCACTGAAGGATAAATGTATACAGAAAAACAATCATGAGCACTATAAATTTATTACTTCTAGCTGTATAACAAGATGACCTTATTTGCAATATATCATATTCACTGGCTGTTACATAGTGTCTTTTGAAATCTGTTAATTCTGCAGTAATGTCTTAATAATATCAAACTGTGTGTATTACAAAGCATATATATTATCTCATGTATTGAAATAACTTCTCATTACAGAATTTCCTAACTCCTACATCTCCATTTGACAAACATTTAAACAATTTTTACCTCGTATTTTAAAGTATGGCTGACAAATGCAGAAGATGAATACTTACAGGAAAACAGGGGAATACTAATGAGTATATTTTTTATCTATGACATTGCATTTTTCTGTTTTCATTGTTCACAGAGCTAATACAGCCTGGGGAAGACAGTGCTGCTTCAAAATGCAGTTACTGATAGATGCAAATCACAAATAATGGCATATCCTTTTTTCCAAGTATCTCCTCCCTTAAATCTGAGTAATTTTAAAATTAAATTATATTTTAAATATGAGCATTATCAGAAAGCCAATCGAGAGAAGAATACTAGGCTTTATTTCTGCTGTTTGCTCACCCAGAAAAACTGTCATTTGGTTTCTCTCAGAATAAAAAAAGAAATCTTCCTGCTATCAGTAACAGGAGGAAGAGAGCTTGGTTTTCCAATCCAAAATTAAACTTTGAGACCAGAAAGTAGAAGGAGGGAATAAATATGAAAGCCCATAAGTAATCATTGAGGTCACCTTCTGAACCACACACCGATTTTTCTGACAACAAACCTACTCTAATCTAGAATAGAGGTTGACAATGATGTTCCTGTGGTTGCAACACTCCATTGTATCAGCCAAATTAGTGTTTCTTTTATTCATAATGTCCTTGTGTTTTGCTGTCCAAAGTCACTCAGGTGAATTTACTGAATATATTTTCACAACAGTAGATCAATTGGAAAAGCTTAGGAGCACATAATTATTCCATATCATTGCATTTTACTGCTGTGATAGGATAAAGTTATCCAATGGGGGAAAAAAAAAAATCCATTTCAGAGCACAGAAGGTTTATTTCTTTCTCTTTTTGTGTTCCTAAATGTCCCTAGCTCTTATACTTTCATAAGCAAAATGATTCACTGCAGGAAATGAAGCGTTAGTGCAGCTTCACGACATTTTGAAGCTACAGCTGTTTCAATAACAAGAGTTTTAGCCCTGAATGTAGTAGTAGCACTTGGAGTTGAAAGCATCTATTGAGTGAAGAAGGGCTTGACCCTTTGCTCAGTGACTTCAAAGTTGTGAGTCATATGGCCTGAACAGAATCCCTCAAGTCTTTAGAAATAAAACTGTAACAAAACCATTATGCTACAAACGGCTTCTGTAAAAAAGCACATCTATCATTATGCACCAAACTACATAAATGAGTCTGAAAACTTTACCCACACTTTTCAAAGGCTAAATGCAAAGAAATAGAAAGCTGCAGGCCTGGACAGCTCGGTCCCACTGATCTGGGAGGAGCTGGTTCAGCTCCCACAGCAACCTGCAGCACAGGGTGGCTCTGGGCTATGCTCTCTTCCCTAGAACATCATTTGATAACATCTACATAAATTGCTTTGTCAAAGGGAACAGTTAAGAATCACAACTCCCAACAACTGTACTGTCTCCAATCTTCTTCAGCAAAGATTGCTTCATTTACCAATGACACAGTACTCTTTCTTTGCATCATAACAACCCTTTTCTAATAGCTTCAGTGAGAGCTCCCATCTCTCAAGAGCCTCAGCCAGGGTCAATAGGCAATGGATGAGTCTCTAAAAAGAAAGGAAATACCTGCAGGTGTTGCTGATCAACTGTACCACAGAATCACAGAATATACTGAGTTGGAAGGGACTCACAAGGGTCATTGAGTCCAACCCTACACAGAACCATCCCCAAGAGTCTCACCATGTGCCTGAGAGCACTGTCCAAATGCTTCTTGATCTCTGTCAGGCTCGGTGCTGTGACCACTTCCCTGGGGAGCCTGTTCCAGTGCCCAACCACCCTCTGGGTGAAGAATCTTTTTGTAATATCCAACTTAAACCTTCCCGTGAAACAACATCAGGCCATTCCTCAGGTCCTGTCACTGGTCACTACAGAGAAGAGATCAGCGCCTGCCCCTCCTCTTCCCCTCACAAGGAAGTTGTAACTGCAGTGAGGTCTCCCCCCAATCTCATCTTCTCCAGGCTGAACAGAACAAATGACCTCAGCCGCTCCTTATACGGCTTCCCCTCAAGGCCCTTCACCATCTCCATTGCGCTCCTCTGCACACTCTGTAATGGATTCATATCTTTCTTATATTGTGATGACCAAAACTGCCACAATATTCAAGGTGAGGCCACCCCTGTGCAGAGCAGAGTGGGAAGGGAATAGAAGAGGTAACAGCTACTACAAGCACAGTCTCACGTCCAATATAATGAAGGTAGAACAGGGAAATATATTTGAATAACCTTCGTAAATTATAATTAAGATGGAGGCAAGAACCTCTCAATAATCAAAAACAGAGAGAACATTAAAAAAAATAAAAACAGGGAACTAGGAAATGTTGAGGAAATCAACTCTCCAGAAAAAAAACAGAGTAATATTGGTTCCAGTGAAGGAAGGGGAAAATAACTGGGAAGGACACAAACCAAAAGGAGAAAAATACTGCAAGCAGCAATATCAAAAACAGGAAAACTGTTAAACAAAATAATGGAGAACCTGAGGAAGAAACTATGGGAATGAATGCTTACTCTACCCAAGAGCAGTGAACATTAGGTATTGGTCTAAACAGACAGTACCAGTGTTTAGAAAAGCATTTATACAAGAAATATATAAAGGATTTCAGAAATTAATCCATAAACATGCTTCCATGCTCTTAGTAGCTTCTGGTTTATGTAGCATCTTTATTAGAAATGTAAAACAGATGTCTGTGGGTGGCATAGCGTCACTGAGGTTGGACACTGAAATGACCTGGGAAAAAGTACTAAATCCAAGCAATACAACGAACTCCAGCAATACAACAAAGAAAAGCCACTGTAATGAAATGCACTTTGGAAAGATTCAATGAATTCACAATCAGCCTTGACTCCCCAGGAAAAGAGATTGTCTCTTTACGGTCATATGGGCAGTTTGATTAAAATCTTTTGCTTGCTATTATGGGAAAGATACACTTTGATCTGTGAATCAAGATCCTTTCCAGTGAAGAGACATTGGTTAACTGTATCCTGAAGTACTCAAGTTCTAACAGAACTCGAGTAATTCATGATTCTTCTAAGACACAGAAGAAGAATGAATACTAAAGAATATAACAAAAACTTCGTCTTCCTTTAGATGGGTATTTTAATTCAACAAATCCACACAGACACACATACACTCAAAAAGTGATAACGCTGAATCTGAAGTGAAAAGACCTATTTTGCAAATAGGCCATGAAAAATAAAATGTTCCCTAAAATGACTGCCATGCCAGACACACAAGGGCCAGATGAACCTATTTGATGACAAACCATCCTTAATTTTCCTGCCTACAGCAGACTCTAAGGGGTTAACTACATGAGAGCTTTTTCCTATTCAAAGCTCTGTGCAACCTATTTCCTTACCCAGAACATCTCATGCATTGTGTTAGCGCACAATGACACTATTCAGAAATTCTTATGATTCATTCTTTTTCTGTCATTGGTTTTAGGCTACTGGCTAGGAAAGTGTTACTGTAGAGTAACGTGGGTGCTCTGCTTAAAATAACTTTGGGTTTTTAATTTCCCTCTTCTCAGCTTAGGGTGACACAAGCTGAAGTAGAATCTGGCCCCTTCTATTTCTTAAATCTATGAAATGTGGCTTCATTACCCCCTCCCTCAGATATAGTAACAATACTCAGATCATTAATGTCAGAGAATTGCTAAAGCCCAAAGCAATACCAATGATTTCGTCCAGCTGAGGGAGCAGGTCTATTCTTCCATAAGGATCCAATAGCTGATAAACCTTTCCATTCTAGAAGGATGCTGCTATCAAATGTGCATCAGCTTCTTCTGATTTAAACATCCATTTGCATCTGAAAAGATACTCTTCCCAAATTATAATGTGTGCTCCACATGCAATGCATCACAATAATCAAATAACAGGGCTAAGAATGGCATGGAGGCTTGAACATTACACTTCAGGGCTCATGGCTCCTGATACCTCAAAGTTGACCCATCTGTAATTAAAGATGATAAAAGAAAACCACTGCAAGCCTTCATGCCCCCAGAAAAGCTGAGAGAATAAGTTAATACAACAGAACAGGCAGGGAAGTGTCTCATGGAGAGGCAGTTTGTGGCTCCATCTCAGCTTGCCAGGCCTCCAACTATGACTTCCTCAATCTTGCTCCTCAGTCAGGTATCCACACTAAAGAATAATCTGAACTGTAAGGGTCTGGTTTGTTTTATTTAGAATATGCCAGGAAAAGGAAGAAACCCTCTACAAAACCAAAACTACAGAGGGTAGAGTTAACTCTTTCCAGGTTTGGATCCAGACTCATCTGACAAACCTAGCTTCATCCCACATCTGTTGGGAAGATGGAAAATTTATCCCTCAGGAAGGGCAATTTGCATAGCAAAATGTTGGTGGCTGAGCAAAATAAGGAGCTTGTGTCCAACTTGTTTCTCAGACTGCAGAAACCAAAGCTCTAAAAGATTATGGTATCTCCTTGTTGGAAGACAAAAACAATGTTCTTTAACAAAAGATGCTGTAACACGGAGGATTTTTCTCTACCTACACATATCATTTCAATTTTGATGAAAGTCTCATAAATAAAATAAACAAAACTGTCTCTCTCCCTGGCAGGTCATTTTTTATCATAGCCAAATTTCTTAACAAGTAGCAATTACCAGGCCACGTTGCCTGTAAGTGCACCCAACAGTCACAGACTACGAGATGACATATTATACCCATGAATACCTCACAATTGAAACACATTTTCCCTATGGGACTACATCACTGCTTGATTTAATTTTTCCTGACATTTGGCCTGGAGCTTCTTTAAAGAAATGAACTTAGGATGGCTTTGCTGACAGCAAAGGACAAACCATGGCTATATACTCAAATCCTACTTAAATCATGCACACTACCCTTTTAAAACACAAATCCTGCATAAATTGCAGGACGGTCACAGAGACCTATTAGTCAGAGTTCATCTTCTGTTGTTTGAGGATGAGCTATAGGTCCACATGTGCAATATAAAAGGTCGGGCACAAATCATACAACTGTGAAGGAATAAACATTTTCACCAGTGACAAATTTATTGATGTGGAAGGAGACATGCCAACTCGTCAGAATCCCTACCAGGGTGTTTTACAACCTCAATCGTTCTTACTATGAATCACCCATATCTGGCTTGGATTGGTTTCTTTTTCCTTATCCTCCACAAACTTCTCTAAAAACTGGTACATAAAAATATTCCATTTCAAGAGTGCTCCTAAGAGAGAGAGGCAAATGGAGAAACGTACTGTAAACTGAGGGAGAGAGGTTAAGAATTCGAGTACTACAGTGCTTCTAATAAATCTCCTGCCTGAAGAGCAGCCAAAAAAGTCTACATTAATTCCCCAATTAGGTTATATATTTCTCTTTAACATTATGAAGCTGTTATTAACATTATGAAGTTGTGTGTCTCTTCAAATATTAAATTTAAGGTCTATTTTAAGTGACACGTTGACAAGTTCAGAGAGGGAAGTGCTCTGGCTTTGATACAGGGACAATACCAGCACCTATGGAGTATTTCCAATGGTTCCATGGGAGCATCTCTGAGCCCTGTGCTTGAGGACCACCCTGTAGCTGTGTGATCTCTGGTTCTGTTGGAATCCTTGGTTTCAGTATTGAGGGGAGCTGAATCTATCTAGAAGAGAAGACCTACCTAGTTTTTATTGTGTAAAGCTCTAAGAAATTATTTGTATTTTCCTTAACTTATAGATATTAATGGTTTCCCAAAGGAAAAGGAAAACTATGTAAAAAAATGAAAATTAAGACTGAAATAGGCCTGGCCCCAGTTGCATTCTTCTGAGGACAGTTCTCTCTGAGCTCCACATCTTCACCTCAGAGTCGTCTAACAGTAAATGCTCCTCAACACAAACCCATCCAGGGCTGACATTCCCTCAAGATAGCAAATAAATGCCTATATCCCAACAGGAGCAGAAAGTACTTCATCCATAAGCAGACTGGTCATCCAGGAACCAGTGAAACATTGTGACAAGTCAAAGCAAGACAAACAGCAACTCTTTGTGGTTACCATTACACTAGATGCACTCTAAATTTTGTGATCCTCCTTGGACATTTTGAAGCACTTCATCCAAAGGCAAGTTTTTCAGGTATTGTATAATCTGTTCCATACAAGTATCTCTAAACTCAATTATTTCTCATGCTCTTTTATAGTCCTCCAAATCTGATTTTCTTCTTGCCCTCTAGAGCAACTTGATAAGAACACAGGTGTCGAATAACCCATTTCTGGGTTAAAAATGGTCAGTTCAGGATGAAAATTGGCCATGTTGACCAGTCTCTTTGAATACATGAATAAGTGGGAAAACACTTGAAAGCAGCTGAGATCTGCCCCATGAATAGCAAAACAGAGAAATGAGATACTTTCAAATGCCCACTATTCACATTTCTCACTCTTTCAAATGCGCAGCCGGTTTGTTTGTGGACACCAAGGGGTGGCACACTCCAAGCTTAGACCTTAAAAATCACCTCTTCCCTTTTTCATGTATCTACAGGATTACTTATGTTTTTGTTATCAGGGTATCTTTTATGCCCTAGGCCATCTTTTAGAAGTTGGAGAGACAATCACAAGCAATCTGAGTTCCTGGTTATCACACAAACCTTGGATGAAATGTTATCACTGAAAACATGCAATGAAATGCACTTAAACCACCACAAACTAAAGAAATGGAAAGGCTTCCTAGATAAAAAGACTGCCTACATGAACCGTGTTTCATAGTGTTGGTGAACTTTGTATGTTTTGGAAAAAAAATTCTCCCCACCTTCCAAATGAAGTGAAAAAGTTTCAATTTGATCTTTGAAAATACTTCCTTCTGGAAAGGCCAAAAGTGTCTTTTAAGCCTTTAGGTTTGCACAAAGAACCTGGTCTAAATCATACCTCTCAAGAACAAACAACAGCTCCTTCCAGTTCAAATGAACTGAATTCTTTTTCCAAAACTCAGTTCTTTTGCTGAGCTCTTACTCCCTACTGTGTCCCTCTAGCACACCTCATCGACGTCTCCCTTTGCCCAGGTCACTCTCAATAATAATGATTTTCACTCCCAATGTTGTAACTCAAGCTGCTCATCTTGCCCTAAGTTTCTCTTGCTTGAGGCAGTCAGCACCAAAAGACAGATTATATTGAGCCACTTTTTCTCCTAGGTGTGTAGCAGATCCTTGGTGTGACCAAAGCATGCCTTTCAACTCTCTGCTTCCATCTCATGTATTTAGGAGAGAATGTCAGGCAGGGACAGTCCCTCCATCACAACTCCATGCTTGGTAGAACCATGACCTCATTAAAGGACCCAAATGCTAATATTTCTGTGTCAGATTGCAAAATGGTAAGTAAATTTGTTTCTTAACAACACTGTAAACCTTCTAAACCACGTATAAGCAGCAGAATAAAACCTTTACATTGCTAGGGTAGAATAAGATATTTTAGTGCCAACTCTGGTCCATTAGATTTTAATTGGCTCCAGCTGGCAGTCCCATAAACTAAAACATTTTTTACCTGCAGCTGAGCAGCTGTCCACACAAAGTGAAGAAAAAAATTTCCTACCCAGTAAAAAGAAGAAAATATGTTGCCTGTAACTTCTTCCTTACAGTCTAATACAGAACTAAGTACAGCCAGTGTACCAGATTAAACAGCTCCTTTGGAGAACCTTTTTATCCAAAATCCAAATAACCTCAAAACCTTAAATTCTGCAATGCATTTACACAAAGAGAATCAGTCATTCAAACACATTCCTTCAAGGAATCTGTATAAAGCTGTACTAGTAAGAGAATTAAATTTAAGTTGGAAACTTAATATAAACTCAGAAAGGGAAATGATCAGGGTTTTTCCAACTCAGCCTGTGCTTTACCTGTCTGCACTGTGGGACAGGGTACCTCACTGCTTCTTGCTGACAAACTCAATAGGCATTACAGCTGAGACTGGAGGATTCCTTTGACATTTTCCCACTCAGGTAAAAAGGATTCAGTCGCAGAAACTGCAAACTGAATTATTTCTGCCACTACAACAATGAAGTACAATGTTAGTCAAGTCCACATATTGTCTATGAACTTGTAGAGAGACAGATAGATACCAATTAAAAACAGTTCACAAAAATTTTAGCAGCTTGAACAAATTCTTATCACAGTAATCCAGAGTAACAAGCAAACCAAAGAGAGATTACAGATTTTCACTTGAAGACAAAGATCCCAGCTTGGTCTGTTAGATTTCAACTGGACTATTACCTTTTCCTTAGATTTATTCGCCTTCGAGTTGAACGAGGAGGAGAAAAAAAACCACCAACAGAATTTTAGTCTGACCCGCAGCTCAGTCTTTAGTCTCACCTGTATTACTGCTAACAGTGTTAGTAACAGATGTGATACTGCCTCCTGTAATCCACCCCTCAGAGGAGAGGGTGATTCACAGGACAGACAAGCCCTTCACAAACACTGTAGCGTTCCCCAAGGTCCCTGCTGAGCTCCCTCTCCACCACCAGCAGTACAAGGATGATGTCATTGAGGTCTGCAGGCACTGTCAAATGACCACAAAATCACACAGAATCACAGAATATGCTGGGTTGGAAGGGACCCACACGGATCATCGAGTCCACCCCTGAGCCCTGCACAGGACCATCCCCAAGAGTCACACCCTGTGCTCAAGAGTATCACCCAAATGCTTCCTCAACTCTCTCAGGCTTGGTGCTGTGACCACTAGCACACAAGGAGCTGCAAAAATCCCCCTTTTATGATTGACATGTGCAGCACCTGTAAGAAGAGGAACGACATAGACTCCCCTTTAAAATCTGGAAACTGAAACAGGTGTTGTGTTGTGTCCCAGCTGAGCACACAAGCCCCATTCTCCTGCCTCCCTTGCCCTGCTCTTCTCTGACTGTCACAAAGGTGAGGAACTAGAAAAAACATCCTGAAACGTGAACACTTGCAGTGCTGTGCAAGCCTTCAGAGCTTGAAGCCTTGAAGATTTTCTCTAGCCAGGGAGCATCCAGGAGGACACAATGCTCAGCTTCCTGCCCCACTCAGAAATGAGCAGACTCACACTGTGGGTCCCTCCTGCCAACACATGCACCGGTAATAAAGCAAACAGACAGGGCTATTTAAAAAATGACCCTAACGATGTAAATTAGACAAACATTAATAAACCCAGCAGGCTATTTCCCTACTGGAAACACCACCATAGATCAGAACAGCTCTCACATCAGTGATTCATATTGTTATACAAGGTCTGTGTCTGAAAATAAAAGTTCCACATGAGACTTGCATTGGAAACACCTTATCCACCAGGATCGTCATTATTATTTCTGAAGTACAAAGAGGCCAATAAAAGAGCTGCATTAAAACAGGCCCCCTGTTACCAGAATGCTGTGATTAAATGTTTGACTTACAGTTTGCTTTATTAAGCAAAGCAAACACCGGCAGATTTCCAGATTTCTGAACTTGGAGTCATTTTTCAGCATTAGGGCTGACCCAAACCTGCTCATGTCCTACAAGCCTGGACAATGTACATAATGCAAACCTACAGGTTATGTTTTATCCTACCGTAAATTGTTGGCTGCATGATTATATAAGGGCTAATTTACTGATGGGGGATCTCTTAAAGCTACACAACAGAGAGACTAAAGAATCACAGGTTTTGCTCTTGATGGAGAAGCTACAACTTCTTACTTTAAAATTAAAATTTTATATTAAAATTTAGTCAAAGAATTCTCAAATTCCTAATATTTTTTGTTAATTATGTCATTTCTATATGTGAAACAATGTATAATATTCAAAAGAAAAACACTAAGGAACTACAGATTAACAGCCAAAAGACAGCAAAGTTAAAGTATTTTTTCCTACCTCCTTACTGGAGAAAGACGTAAGTATAAAGATAAGCTTCTTAAACACCTGTAACAGAATCCAGATCAATGAGACTATCAGCATGTCAGAGGTAGATGAGGCTCCCAAGTCCCTGCTAGCCATGGTCCACCCTTCCAAGGCTTTCTCTGGATGTACTGGTACAGCTAATCCTGACTTTGCAGATCAATGGCCATTTTAGCACTTGAGATCTCTCTCTCCCAACACTGTCTTCTGCAATATCCTAGTGTGAATAATTAATATCACACAAGACAAATATTTAATTCTATGCTAGCAACAAAAAAACAGGAAAGTAGGCCAAACCACCACTCCAAACAGTTTTTAAATCTGATGTCAGCAACCAGCACACAATGCTGAACAGCCCTAGACTGTTGCTTTAGAAGCTGAAAAGCTTTAGACTCTTACAAGATCTTTACCCACTTGGTAACAAAATCTTTGCCTCCTGCTTCATTCACATGTAGACAACTCTATTCAGATATTTAAATTCAAAACAAGAATCTTACCCTGAAGTCTAAAGGGATGATGGAGGTTCCGGTTTCACCAAATGCATTGTCATCCAGTCTTTTCCACCCCAGAGGGAGGAGTGCCTTCATGAGGAACGTGGGAAAGCTTGCACCAGAGACAGATTTTGCAATATATCGGTTTGTTCAGTTACAAGTGAAAATTGTGCATGCTGTTCCTTCTACCTGCAACTTTTCAGTACAAACTAAATTTTAGGTATGCAGTTTAGCCACTGTTCCTCACGGTTTAGCTGTTCTGTTCCACTGTATCTCGGTACCATCAAACCTGTGAGGCCACAAAGGATTTAAGCATGTCATTTAATCATTCTCCAAAAGACAAGCTGAACAATGTCACATCTTTATCACTGCATATGGCATCACTTACCCTGATAGCTGTAAAAGCAAGAATCACTGTTAAGCATTTAATCCTGTCAGACAGGGATATTAACCTGCTATTTTAGAAGCCATTGCCATCTGATCTGTGTGGTACTGACAATGATGGCTTCCCAAGGAACAATTCTCCCTGCCAAACCAAAGAACGGTACAAATAGCTTTGACGGAGATGGAACTCTGCATGTGGTGGAGAAAACTTCTGAAGGAAGTTGTTCAAGTAAAGACAGTGGGGGGGGAAAAACAGGTTCTTTAAAACATTCATTAACTGCCTGTAATACATAACAGATTCATCCCTTTCTCTTATTTGTAAGTATACTCACATATATTATTATCTGTGCCTACGAAGATAAAATCAAAGAATGTCCTCATGCCACAGTTAATGTCCTAGCAAGGATCTCAACCCTAAAGTGTACCTAAAAAGTACACTTCAAGGGGGAGAAATTGAACAAACAGAGGATTCTGAGTGACGGATTAGACATTTGCTTGAACAGCACTGAGCTTAGACTAAACACAACTGAATGAAGCAACTGGACTGAGCTGAGACTAAGCACAACTGAAGGAAGCAATTGGACTCTGGATTCTGGGCAGAATACAGCCAAACCAGCTGGACTCAGTTGACAATGACTCTTTCAGACATGAGATGTTCCATTCATATTTCACACAATGGCTACATGAGTAATGAACAGATGGTTTTGCTGTTCGCACCACTTAGTGGAGCATGAAATGATGCACTGACAGGTAGGAGAGAGAAGAATTCGAAGCAGGTGTTGTAGTAATGCTATGACAGCATACAGGATGTCAAAATCCAGGGTGCAAAATATTTAACCAACATGTATTCAGAGGCTCTAAAATTACAGGTATTAATAACTAATTTTTAAAAATTATTTTGTAAGATCAAAGGAAAAAAATTACAATAAGCTAGGACGTTTTAGAGTGAACTCTGTAACTAATTTGTTCATGCCTGTATGTTCTTCTGTACTAATGGAAGAGAGACAAGGATCATCCATATATATATATATGCCCTCCAAGCTTCACTACTGCAGTGCATGGTGCATTGGACTGAAGGCTGTAGAGGTCTAAACAAGCTCCAGCTGGTGTAAAAGGCAGCTGCCCAATTAGTAATGGGTTTACTGTCTCACAGACACATTGATGCTCTGGACATTGCTCACTGATGAGAATAAAATTAAAAAAAAAAATAAATAAAAAAATAAAAAACCCAAACCAAACCAACAAAAAGAACTCAATGTTCTTGTCTTCAAATCTATCCTATGATTTGACCCTCAATGGGAAATTCCAGGATTGAGTTTCTGCCATCATATGATGGTGTCTGGGTCTGGAAACTGATTTGCCTCCTCAAGCTAACATGCAGAATCGCACCAGTTTCTCTTGGAGTTAAGTCACCATGCAAAACCTCTCTCAGAAGCCAAAAAAACTCAACTTCAAAATACATTTTGAATTCTTTATAAGTCTCATGAGTGACTTTTTAAATGTAATTCATTAATTTAGGACTGAAAGTTTTCAATATTTTAACAGGAAATGCATAGCAAATTTCATTTCTTCATAAAATATTGTAATAAAATTTTAACATTTAATTAAGTATTAGTAACAAAATACGAAGTAATTATTTTAGGTGTTATATTAGAAACAGTTTGGGTTTTTGCTGCAGCTCTCACAATGTGAATGAAGTAAGAAAGAGTTTCTCTTTCATGGGGACATTTGTCTCTGTGTGAGAAGCCGCACTCGGGAGCAGCACACGGACTCCTCATATGTCATTTGTCCTTAGGGTTTTACCCGTATTACTTACCTGCTTGGGCCTTTTCTCATATTTTTGGACAAACACCTTGCTAAAGACAACATGTTGGGATTGACATCTCTTCCACTTCTGAATGAATAGCAGCTCCAAGGCTCAACAGCCACGTAAAGCTACTGTTAATGAGACAGAGCTTGGATCTCACATCCCTGCTGCTTCCAACTTTATGGTATAATAAAAACAGCAACTGTTACCTTGGAAAGATGAGATGTAATTAATGAGAGCTATAGCCCACTGGGGTGGAACACACCCGTGTTCGTGCAATCTGCGCAGCAACCCTGACTGCGCCCGCTTCACCAGGGGCTTTATGTCTCCTCCCAAAGAGGGCACCCGCAGCACCGCCCTCCAGCTCCGGCTCACGGCCCCCGCGCCGGCTCGGAGGAAAGAGACTGCCATCTGCTGAGGCAGCGAATCCATTGGCAAACAGGGAGTTAACGCGAGGAAGAGAGGATTCCTGGTAAAGGGAAGGAGTTTAGAGAATTTCCACAGACATCGGCTGTTCACACTAACAAAGATTTAACAGGGAATAATAATTTAAAGTAAATCTTTTTCTTCCCTTCCTCACCAGCCACTTTCCCTTAGTCAACAAACTGGTTTTCTAATGGGAATTATTCATTCCATGTATACTTTTACAACGTGTAACCCCTGTAATCCTTTTGCTCTGGAGGACAGAGATTGCTGCGCCTGCTGTTTTGCCGCACTGAAGAAGCAAAGCAAAAAGGTGGAGTATCAGAAAAAGGAAACAAGAAAAGGAGAGTGGAGAGTTGCAGGGGAGGCTTTTGAGCACTCAGAGTTCACCAAAACATTTATATGAAGCAGCCAGTGGAAGATATCAGAGAAAAAGCAGTAAAACATGTAGTGAATAAAAGAACATTGCCACAAACAGCTCATCCCCACTGACAGAGCCGTGGGTTCCTACCATTAGGATAGAGTTTAATAAGCCTGAGCACTTGAAAAGCATCTCAAAGCAAAGATCTCAAAGCAATTGCAAATATTAAGATTCCTTCTTGCACCAGGTGCTCTGCATACTCAGCTATTAATATCCATCAGAGCCAATGATATTCAGGATCTCACAGTACCCAATTCTAGTTGATTAAAAGCCTCAAAACAATACAATGACATATGAATTATTGCCTCCAATTTAACCAGGAAGAAACGAAGAAATAAAAGAATTCTTTCAGAAGGTGCTGCATGCCTCTAGGTTCCACTAATTTTCCTGGCAACTCAGAGAGTTCCTACAGCAGAAATAAAGCTGAATGTCTGTATGAATATACAGTAATTACCCAAATAGCAAATGCTGGGAATGTCTGGGTGTTCAGAATGAAAAGCAAGTTGTGGGTTTACATTCAGAAACTAGGTGGCTCATATAAGCACCTGGTTGTAGAACAAGTAAACTCAACATTTTGTTCATGTGATTTTTCAAATGTCATCCAGCAAGCTGATATCAAGGCTGGGATGAGAATATACGACTTTTTATTCCTAGCCAAAAATGCCGTCCCATTTTGCTCACAACGGAAAACGAGCCAAAACCAAGAGGGTAATTATTTTATCCCAGGATAACTCAATTTCATTTAGCTAACTCTGCCCTGAAGAAAATAAAACTTTTCCGCTTTACTTCTTCCCAGTGCTGTTACAACAAGCATTACCACATAATTTCAGCTGACTGCACCTGTTCTTGACAATGTCACTTTCCAACTGTGCAGAGATTTAGAAATGGTTATTAAACACTCATCAAAGAATAAAAACAAAATTGAATCTAAATGGACTGTGCTACACTGCATGGAAGAGAGACAGCTGGCAGAGCTACACTGCACTGAGGCATCCTGTCAGGCTCCACGAGGAATGCCATCCAGCTCCACTGGTAGCATCATGGCAGTAGTGGCAGACTCCCACATTCCAGGCTACCTGCTCGAATCGATTCTCCATACCTAGCAAGAGATGTCTTCCTTGGTTTCCTTCTGACTGCTGAATACGGACATACTGAGAAGCACCTGAACAGAATTAATTCAGTTGGTTTGTTAAAAAAGTATCAATATCACTGTTCATTTTTTATCTTATGTTCTTTCAAGTAGAATCACCCATTCTCACACATCATTCAAGGCAGAAATGCCTGAAATAAAAGTAATTTCCTATACTATACACCCTCCAGGAAAAAAGAATTAGGCTCATTGGAAAGTCCGTATTTGCTTTTTACAGCCAACATTTTTATTGAAACAAATTGTCTCTTGCATAGACACAGAGATGCCACACATTCCCATCTCTCAGGGAGGTCCTGTCATTGGCTAGGTGCTCTAAAGAGTGTGGGAAGTGGCTGCAAATACAACATGCCCCGTTCCCACCAGCAAACTGCCTTGCAGGCAAGTTAGAGAAGGCTCCAACACCCAGCTTGATTTGATTACAAAGCTGTTACCTACAGTCATGAATATTTACAGCCATTTCCAGAAGTGACTTGCACGATTTGGAGCTAAAGACTCTCTTAGAGAGATGTTGGGACACCGTCCTGCTCAACTGCTGTAGAGTGTTAGTAAATAACTGATTTCTTTGTTACCAAACTGTGGAGCTAAAAGTGGAAAGGGTGAAGGAGGAAACCTTGGGGAAAGGGGTCTGATCTCATTTCTTATCAACAGTTCACTGCTGCCAAATGCAGCCATCAGAGAAAATCTAGCAAACTTTAAACAGTTAAGACTGGAAAGACTGAGCATCCCCCAGAGAATAGCTAATGGGATACAGAGCTTTTCACCTCCGGGTCACGAGCTCAAATCTGGCTCCTCTCAGGAGCAATGATTTGCTGGGCTGCTCCTCAGTGGGTAAAAGGATGCTCTTAAACCAGCCCAGGGCTTGCTGCTAGTCAGCAAATTTTGAGAAATAATCCCTTGCACACCAGCCCCGCTCTGAGAAGAGGCTGTAACTTCTGCATGCACAATGTCTTACTATCACAGCCGAGGCACATTAGCATTGAGAATGAGGTAGAAATACACTGCCCAGGATGCTTATTTAAATTTCAGCACTTTCATCTTCTGTCATGGTTGACAGTTCCCAATCCAGTGTTATGTACTAAGCTCTTTTATTCAAGATGTTTTTCTTACTGTTTCTGCTTCATATAAATGGCCTGACAAACTCGTATCAAGCCGTAGAGGGAGGGCAATGGGAAGGAATGCAAATAAAAGAGTAGCTAAACTTTTAGGTTACAAAATGGTATTTTTCTCATACAGTGATACTGTGGAACTGCCTCCCATGCATTATTATAGATGTCACATATATAAATGGATTAGAGAAATTAGAGAAATGAGTAAGAGTCATAAGAGGTCTGATTTAATGGGCACTAGAACAGGACTACGGAGACTTGGAACATGTACTAATTCCAACTGAAGTCAAAATTAACATCCCCACCTGCTGTAATGGCATGTGGACAGATCATTTATATAGAATTTAGTGAAGTTAGTGGAATAACAGGTGATAAATTCATCTCCAAATATCCAGACGCATATTTAGAATCACAAAATATAAGGGAGAGGATCTCTAGAGGTCATCAGGTCCAATGCCCTGATGAAAGCAGAGTCAGCTCCCAAGTTAGAGCAGGCTGTTGAGGGTTGTACCAAATCAAAGGGTGAGGATCCCACAACACGTCTGGACACCCGTTCTAATGCTTAACCACCAATGGCTTTCATGGTGAAAAAGTTTTTACTAATATCTAAATTTTTATGTGCTTTTTAACAGCAGTGGATCAAGAATGTCCCTGAATTACTGCTATCCCAACTTAATGTAATCAGATGTAATGACATACTGTATCCTCTCCTTTTGTTTCCCTTCTATTTAACAGGAAAAAATGCAGCTGAAAAAGGGATAAAATCTGCTTGTTTGTCATCTCAGAATCCACGACATTAACTGCTGTCACTCTTTTAAAGCAAAGTCTGTGCGCGCAGTCAACAGTCCCAGCATCACACTTACAGATGGTGAGGCTGTCTCTAGGTATCCTTTTCTCAGAGGCACAATATGTGGATCAAATCCCACTAATATCTAGTCTCTGTTTTTTGGAAATTTTTATTCTAGAGCTGCACTCCTGTTATTCAAGAAACCACCAAAATTATGCCTGAGGAGGTTATTTCCACAAGGGCAGCATGTTTTTGGTGACAACATGTTTTGCCGCAGGTGATGTTATCAAACATAAAATCTCTGCTGTATCAACTTCATCCTTGGGATACATCACTGAAATGTATTCTTATGATAAAACTCAGTTTTGAAAGTAAAAATGACCACACCTATATTAAGTGCTCTGTTCTGAGCAGCTTATGATGCTATTAGGACTATGCCTCCAGTGTCTTCAGGAATTTGCTACTTAGCAGTAATTGCCGGCAGAGCAGGTACATGACAAAATACACGAAGCATCTGATGGAATAAAAAGTGGCATCATTTCCTTCAAACTAGAATCTGTTACAGTATTAATGATTTAGATATGCAAAAGCTTTCAACTAACATTCAGACAACACAGTGGAACAGTGTCAATATTTATAAATATATGAATACATTAAGATAATAGCAATGAGAATTCTCTTCTACTAATGGAGTCTTTTATGATAAAGACACCGTGAACTGCAGTTCTCCCTGATTCTTCTCCAACAGAATATTCTCACACATATTCTCAGGCAAATTCAGTATTACTGGGGGGAAAGGAGGAGGTATTTTGTGGGGGGAAAAAAAAAAAGGAGTGAACCAAACCTGTGCAGAAACTGCTGAATTTCTGCTGAAAGTTTAATTTTTCCACGTGATTTCACATGCTTAATTTTACAAGAAATACTGAAAGGACTTGACTTTCAGTAAGTGTTGAGGATGTGCTTTTTCAGAACTGGACGTTTTTATGAGGCAACAAGATAGACATATGAAATCATTAGTGATTTTTCAAAGGGTAAATCCTAGAAGCACGTGCCCAGGAGACTGAGCAACTAGTAGAATCACAGAATCATAGAATAATTTGGGTTGGAAGGGACTTTCAAGTTCCTTGAAAGTCTAGTTCCAGCCCTCTTGCCATGGGCAGGGAGGCCTTCCACTAGACCCGGTTGCTCCATGCCGCTTCCGACTGGCCCTGAACACTTCCAGGGAGGGCATCCACAATTTGTCTGGGAAACCAGTGACATTGTCTTACTGTGCTCACCGTAAAGAATTTCTTTCTAATGTCTAATCTAAACCTGCCCTCTCTCAGTTTAAAGCCATTTCCCCTTGTTCTATCACTACATGCCCTCATGAAAAGTCTCTCCCGCTCTTCTGTAGGCCTTCTTTAAGTACTGGAAGTCTCTCCAGAGCCTTCTCTTCGCCAGGCTGAACAACCCCAACTCTCTCAGCCTGCCTCCATAGGACAGCCTTCTCATGGCCATCCTGTGGACCCACTCCAACAACTCGATGTCCTTCTCATGCTGAGGACCACAGAGCTGGATAGAGGACTCTGGGTGGGGTCTCAGGAGAGCAGAGTACAGGGGCAGAATCACCTCCCTGGACCTGCCCTCCACGGCGCTCGTGATGCAGCCCAGGACACAGCTGGCTCTCTGGGCTGTGAGAGCACATTGCCAGCCTATACTGAGGTTCTCATCAACCAACACAATTACATCACACACTCACGTAGGAGAAGACTTGAACACAATACCTTACCCAGTGGAAG
This sequence comes from Chiroxiphia lanceolata, assembly GCF_009829145.1. Lineage (NCBI taxonomy): Eukaryota > Metazoa > Chordata > Aves > Passeriformes > Pipridae > Chiroxiphia > Chiroxiphia lanceolata. The sequence continues at coordinate 12,419,057 of NC_045640.1, forward strand.
CTGATGACAGAAGTCAGCAAGACAGCACATAATTACCCAAGCTGGAATTTTGCCCAGATACCCAAGTTAACAACCTAGAACATACATACCATGGATCTTTAATTACCACCAGTGTTCATGACCTAAGTTTTATGCATCATCTGAAGTCTGCCCTGGGAAATAAGCAGTCTCCAGTATACATGACTGAGTGAAAAACTGTAAAGATTTTGGTGACCATTAGGCAGAAAGGGAAAGCACTGGTTAGAACTGCAAAGATCTCCCTAGAAAGGTAATAGGGATGCAAAATCTGATTTTTGTCACAAATGATTTGCAGCTAGCAAGATCTCTTGGAGAAAAAAAAAACCCACATCCTTTTTCTTTCATCAGTCAAAGTAAGTTTGATGATGCCTACTCTTGATTTAATGTTGCTCTACCCAGGTATGAAAGGGAATTTCAAAGCCACTCCACTATTTAAAGAAACTCTTACTGCCTTAAAGCTTTTAGAGAATATATTGATTGCATTACCAAGAGACCAGAAGCACTGGATTTTTAAAAATTTCTGTTGTTACCACCTTCACCTGACACTGATTTTCTTCTGTTTTTCATTTTCCTCTCTATTGTGACACTTAAGAACACTGAAGTGTTAGATGCACTTGCCATTGTTGAAAAAGGTTTTATTTGTCCATGTCTTAAAAAACACATTGAGGCACTCTTTAGCATGAGTTAAACTGTTTTATATAAAACATTGTTTAGAAAAGAGCTCTACCAGAGAGATTATGAAAGGCAGAACAAAACCAGGTTTTTCTTTAGCATCTGCTGTAATTCATCAGTGAGCTGGATACTTTTTTAATCAGATAGGACTCTCTTGTCACTGCCTGTTAATACCATCCCATTGCAACAGTACCCACACATCACTGAATTTACTCTCACATGAGAGTGGGGAACAATTAACAGGAAAAAAAAATCAATGGCTTTAAACTGGTTTAAAACATTGGTTTTGGTCTCCAACTTTTTTAATTCATTCTAACTAGGAAATTGGAAAAATCATTATTATTCATTCAGATTTACTCCTAAGACCTAGAGAGGTTTTTGGCCACAAGACCATGCATGCTGGAGTTAAGGAGGTGGCAAACCAGGCACCAGGAGAACCACAGGCGCCTGTGCTAGAGTCTGACCCCCTTTCCTGACACTGTGCTGAATTACACAGGCTGCAAGGTAAAACGATGTGTTCATTTCCTTACCTTTTCCTTGTTAATGTGTCATTCTCCAGTTATTTTTCTCAGTATATTTTGGCTACAGCACAGATGACCCATTGTAATTTGCCTGCAAAATCTCACTTGGAAGGTCTCAGATGTTTGGTTTTACTCAGAAATGTGACTGCATAAAGATTTCACATTTTTATTGCTATTTTTCTTTTACTCTACTGCCCACATAGAGTCTCAGTGAAATCTGTTCAGCAGAATAACACGAGCAGGGCACGCTGCTTTCTGCTTCTGCTCGTCCTGCACATCTAACTCGGTGAACAGGGGAGGAACTGGATTTTATTCTGGCTCACACTTCATCAGCAGGAGTGTTAATGAAGTCCCAGCATTTTCACCTGCACCACCACATTAACAGAAACTTGTTTAGCACTGCAGCAACAAAGAGCAAAAGTACGGTAGGAACCCACAGTGCTACTCCGGCATTCACTTTACCTGCCACTTCTCTTTAAAGGAAGGATTAGATCCACAGCTGAAATAAACATCTCTCTTGGAAAAAAAAACCCCACAGAAAAAAAAAAGAAAAAAATCCAAAAAAACCCAACCAAAGAAACCAACCTCAACACACAGAATCCCTCTTAGCTGTCTGTGTTAAATCCAGCTTTTCAATAGCATTACTCTGCTGTAAAATCAAATAGGATCTGCAAATCTCAGTAATTCCTCAAAAAAAGGAGATTTGTTATTTGTTAGCTGTTTATAATCTGTGTTACTATTCAGAAATGCACTCTGCTAAAATAAGAAGTGGACAGTTTTGACACTGCAAAGCTTTTCTTTCGGTTTCTGGTTTTGCAAGCAAATAACAAATCATGAGGTGGCAAATACTCTGATCATCTTCAGGCAACAGACATTTTAGCAGAGTCTTGGAGTTTGGAGGGGGGGTTTTCAGGTTTTTGGTTGGGGTTCTTTGATGGAGTTTTTTTTAGGATTTTCTATAGTAAACCATGGTATTAGTAACAGAGCTATTTTGTTATTTTAGGCAAAAAAAAAAAAAGGGGTCAAACTTTTATCTTAATTAAGATGCAAGAACACCACTAATATTCAAGAAGATATTTGGGATTTAAAAGACAAATGCAGGCCTAAAAGTAAGCAGATTGACAAAGTTCTCTTATGTAAGGCAAAAGGACAAGAAAATAAAATTTGGGAACTGTAAAGTGAAGTCACCTGTCAGCAAATGTCATTTGAAGTGCTTGTACAGGCAATTAGAGATCTAGCAAGCAACCAATAGCAACTGAATTAGTACCATAATTCAGATACCCTCTTTGGCTTTTAGGCACTTATAAGGAGCTTAAAGTTTTTGTGAGCATTTTTCCTACAATAAGCCTTAACATCTACAAGCTGTGTTCAAAATCCTATTCGTTACCAATGCCAAGAATATGAAAGGACATTACCCAGCACACACAGGCAGGAGCCAATTCATCTAAACTCAGCATGAAAATGTGCTGCTACTATTCAAACCAGAGGGCACAATAGGCTATGAGGCACTGGCTGGCCTTTGTTGCTGAAGAGTTGATCAAATTACCAAGTAATACACATTCTGATTTAAAAAAACAAAGAAACAAACAAACAAACAAAACAAACAAACAAACAAACAAAACCCAAAAAAACACCAATAAACTGAGTTTTAAGATGAATAAAAAATAAGCTTTCTCAAGGATCAGCAACTGATTTAAAACTTCATTTTTCTGACTTTGAAGTACAAATGCACCATTGAAAAACAAAGAGAGCAGATAACAAGCTGCTGCAGTCAGTCAAATCACTGAGATCTGACTGGAGATCTCTGTGAGCAATCAGGGCACACTTAAGGGATAAGACTCCTGAACAAGCAGTCGCAGAAGTCTCCACGGCCTAGCTGATTCACAGTCACTGGTTAAGCAACAGTATCTATGGACAGTTTGACTCCTCTGAAGAACTATGGTGCAAAGAAAAACGAGACTCAATTCCCAAAAAGCCCAAATCCAGAAAGTCATCAGTTAGATATCAGCAAAAGAACATGGAATAGCTAAAGCAGGTACCCATCCTTCCCTTGCCTTGAAGCAAGACTCTTGGACAGACATTCACAAAGCAAATTGTGGCCTGGGAAGATGAGTCAACTTTAAACACATCCACAAACAGCGAAGTCTCCAGAAGAGAAACAAAGCCTGCAGAAGGTAATTCAGAATCACAACCTTTTTCATTTTAGAAGAGGTGAACAAGTGTGAAACCTGGCTCCTCAGGATCAAGTTAGCTCACAAATGCATCTTGAACACCATTTGCTGACTGCTGTCTAACCACAGGGCCAGAGACATGGAGAGAAATCTCCCAGCAAGAGAAAGTCCTCAGATAGGTGCCAGAACAACTGAAACAGAAAAGAGGGAAAAGATCCTCAACAATCAGATTATTTTCAGCTTTAATTGACCAGAACATTGTATGTGATCTGTAATTTTATCCTGGTGATGACATTTTATGGAGGGAATGACCAATCCCAGCTCTGCTGTTGACACAGTTGGACAGTCCCTTGCTCTGAGGTTACTGAAAGTTAATCCCAGTTCCACGACTGGCCCAGGAGCTCTGGCTCATCACCTAACCTTCCTGCAATTCAGATAAATAAACTTTAACTAATGTACCTAAAGCACTGTTACCTCCTTAGATTTAGGTTGATAATCATATAATTTACATTACATTACACAACATACATCATAGATACTCCTCTCATTTGCTTTCATTAGATAATCCAGGTATAAACCTACAGTGCAGCTGGGCAGTGATTTTAACCTCTCTTTTTAGCATTTCATTCCATCCTGTAATAGTCTTTTACCCTGCAGCCTAAAGGAGATTTCTTCTTTTTTTTCCCCCTTTTTTTCTGTTCCTCATTACCATGGCAGCCCAAGGGAAGCAGGCTTTGGATTAACTTTCAGAGGCTTCATGGAGGAAGTACAAAATATTAAAACTCATCCAGCCCAATACTTATTTCATTTAATGTTCACTGGAAAATTCATAGGTCATGGCACTTTGTTAAATGAGAGACTGTATGTAAAGGCACTTGATCTTAAAAATAAATTCGATCAGGATAAGGACATGAGTTTGGATATACACTGTACTTATAGGGGATGGTTTTCATCACATGAACATATTTAGTTTCCTACAAGCAATTACTTCAATGGCCAAAGAATACAGAAAAGCAGATAGAGCACTTAGAAAAGTGAGTCTCGTTTTGTTTTGCAAATCATAATTAAAAAGTCACTCTTGAAAAACAAAAGAACAAAGAGGAAAGAGGTCAGGTGTAATGTAACCTAGCTGCTCAGGAGGAAAATTTCCATGTTGAGTGCAGTGTTAATCAATGAAACTTAGCAAATTTTAGAGAGGAACATTAACAGTTACTTCTTCATAAAGTAATCAAAACATGTTTTTACAGCACCCTCTTCCCTTGACTTTACTTTCTCTTTGTTCCTCTCAGAGAGGGCTATGGAAGATGATTTGGTATAAACAGGGGATTACTTTCCTCTCTCATTGCTCACTCCCCATTTGCTCTGTTTTGACAGCACAGCCCATTACTAAAGCAGTAACACAAATACAACTCTGCTTGCTCCACAGTACACACGGCCACAGGTACTTTTACTCACAGAAATGGAAGTAGAAAGGGATGATCACAAAGCCGGGTCGTTCCCAGGTTCTGTTCATATTCTCAAAAGCCAGAAGAGGGTATGAAGATGATGAATCTGTTCCTGTACTGCTCTCCTCCTCTGCAGTGGGGCTGGGCCAGATCAACATCACACGCTGTGCCAAAGCCCAGGGGCAGGAAGGAAAGGAAAGGATCATGGCACTGCTCTCCTTTCTGTGGACCCACGCACAGGGAAAGCAACAACCATGTGCCCATTCTTGGAAGCAGTCTGCCTGTTAATGCTGGCTTTGAAATTGTCTAACTTCACATTCCAGCTCCAGCTGAGCTGTAATGCTACTGCTAAGTCCTAGGAATTCAGAAAATTAATACATTTTCATATATCATGTCAAGTTCTCAAATTCTCCCTCCCGCACTCAGTTCAGTCTAGAAAACAACAATCACTTCCATTTCCTTGGCTGGGTACAGTTTGTGACAGCTACATAAATCTGTAAGATATCCACATCCCTTTACATTTACACCAGTAAAAACAAGAGCAGAATCCAGCCCTACAGTTTCACCCTTTGAAGTGGTTTCATTTTGCTGAACTGCTTTTGATTTTGGATTTCCAGTGCCACAAAGACACAGACAAACGAACAAACAAAATTATTTAGCAAATTTTGAATCATAGCGAAGTTTGTAATTATGTTGTGTTTCATATCACCTTCTTTCCCTTTCACCCCTGCTTGATAAACAATGTTTACATTTAGGACACGGACTGTATGGTCTAAAAATGTAAGCAAAGAATCCTATGGATATCAAAAACTATTTTCATACAATCAGGGTGAACAGGAGTTGGCTCAGAATCCCTAGTGGGGGAAGAGACTGAAGGCAAAGAAAACCAAAATGAAAATCTGAACTCCCCAAGGTTCGGTGTTGCCATGTCAGCATCAGTGTGGGCACTGCTCTGGTTTATTTTACAGAGGGATGCAAACTTTATCTACATTAAAAGCCAGCTCTATCTACAGCTGTTCTTTGACGTCTGAGGCCAGATGGTTCCCAAAAAAGACTTATTCAAGACATTGTAATCCATACCAAAATGGAAGCTGGTAGTGCTAATGGTAGGATAATGTGAGAGAATGTGCAGTGAGAAATGGTGAAGAAAAGCAAAGCTGATCAGAATCAGTTTTCTGCTCCATCTATTTGATGTACAGCGGCTGCTTAGACATCACAAGTTCTGTTCTAACACATTCCTTTAGTGTAATTCCTATTTTTTTAAATCATTTAGGCTGTGAAGGCACAACTTAATTGTTTCTCTACAGTAAGTACTATTTTGTCTGATTATCACTGATGTTCTGACAACAAGAAAGAGACAGACATTAACTCCTGACAGCATCTCACTTACAGGGTTGGCCTCAATATTTGTTTTCTGCTTCCCTCTTTCCATTTTAATTTTGGTTGCTTGCATATTCAGCAACATGCTTTACACAAAGTGTCGTGTCCCCCCACTGCTTCCTAACCAGCGTTTGACAGTGTTCATTGCTAATCCAACAGTTTGCACAAGTCCATAGCACAAGGTCAAGTCTAATTATCTTCTCCACTTTCCCCCCACTCCCTCAAGGCATTAATAGCTTCAGGGAATTAAATACAGGATCAAAAATGAGCACTCTGCTCCTATTAATTGACCTGCATTTTCGGCAGCACTGGAAGGGGAATGCCAGGGTCTCAGGTGCAGCAGAATAAAGATATTAGTGCCCGCTGTCACACATGAGGCTTCCTTACTCCATTCATACTGTTTGGAGCTCAAACAAATTGCCTAGACAGCATTTTTCTAGTTTTGTAGAAGAGGCTGCAAGAAGTTTAGGCTACATACCAGATGCAGAGTTATGTCTAAATGAGCTTTCATTTGATAACAATTTTTCAGTTCAACATTGTTCCAGATACTCTATTCCATCTTTCTCTGCATACGTGCAATTCCCCATCTTCCTTTCCTGTACCTTTCTCCTTACACAGACAATTAAAAGTCATCTAAAGTTCCCTGACTACCTTAAAGAAGGCAGAAAGAAAAAGCTAATATTCTTACTCTCTCATGGTTTAAATAAAGAGAAGACTACAGGAGAAACACATACTGAGAACAAGTAAGAAGAAATTAAGCAAAGGTCAGATTTTCAAGATTATGAGTTTCCTTGTTTGCTCTGGAGGCAAGTCATGTTCTGCCAGAAGCATGCTATAATCTATTTCACAGTGTTAGGATTAAAATTCACGTTTAAAGAGTAGTAGCATGTATTAAAGTCAGTGAGTCGTTCTTTTCATTAAAAATTAAGAGACACAAAAACCCCTAAAAAGAGCCAGAAAGCTAAAATTCAGAAAAGCATCTTCTCTCTTGTCTACAACCATGGAATGACGTCTCTGGGATATCTCCTCGTAGGTATCAGCAAACTAGCTAAACCTATCGAATTTTCTGCAGATCTGCTGCTGCCACATTCTGCCACAGATTGCCTCTTCCTCCTCATCACGGAGGATGTACACATGCACCCAGCATGCACACCTGGCATTTTCATAACACCCAGCTCATCTCCATCATAAATCTCTGGCACATCGTTCTTATCACTGAACTCCCTCCAGTGGCTTTCATTCACGGACACCTTCCTTGTCCCCTGCAGGAAGCGATTGCACAGCCTACGTTGCCACTGCTTGTCTGACTCCAGTGGGATCCGACACACCAGTAACAGCAACCTCAAACAGCCATTTGTCCTGTCACTTCCAAGTCTCTCTCTGACACACTCAGCCCTAGAAATGCTGTCTCAGGACCAGCTGAAAAGGTTCCTCTGTAAAATCTATTTCTCTTAAGTTTAGCAGTTAACTGTGGCCAGGCACCATCTCCTCCTGTTTACCCTTGCAGGGCCTGAGTTTTACATATCCAGCCATGGGCCACATCATGGTCGCTGTCACCACTTCCCATCCCTTCATACATTTTCAAATATCTTATTTTGATCAAGATCACAAGCTCCCTGCAACATAATTTCTCATTTATTATGACTTTGCACAGTTCTCAGAACACCATGGACCAGATCTAAGAGTGCCCTGTACAGCTAGAATATAAATACAACAACAGCAAAAGGCACACCACTGGCCTCTCTGATCTCTTGGCAGAGCCTGCACCCAGGGCTCAGGGAGGAAAGAGACAATGCCAAAATCTCTGTTGAGAAGAGCAGACACAAAGAGCTTCTGCAGAGGAAATGGCACCACAGTGTGCTGGGATACAGGAGTGGGAGGGAGGTTAGTGCTCTTCTCCCACCAACACTAACAAAACCACAGCACAACAGAAGAGAATTTTTCTCTGTAGAGTCATCAGACTCAACAAATATTCATTTGCAAGACAGAGAAATAGATGGACCAAGCCTGCCACAACCTGCACAGCCGTGAGCCCAGAGAAGTGTCTGCAGGGGGAAGCCTGGGCATCAGTGTTGCAATCAGCATCTGTTTTGCACAGCTTTTACTCACAACATGCTTTGCCTGGGATGGGCTGTTAGCCCTTTCCTTCTGCAGTCCCCTGGGACACCCAGGGCACTGGTGTGGAAGGAGTTAAGATAAGGAAAGTCATCAAAGCTACAGGGGACTCTTTCAAATTGCTTCTTGTGGGGCAAAACACAAATGTTAAAATACACATTAATTTTCTTCCCCGTAGCAGGAGCTTTGCAGATATTGACAACTCTCTCAGGATGAAGCTTACGGCAGCTGCATTAATTTATACTATTGAGCTATAATGCTTTTAATTTATTTTCTAATTTGCCTCACATCCCCAAATTCCCCAAACTGTTTCTGTCTGTTTAATATGAAGGTTAGCCAAGGCTCCACCAGATAAATCCACCTTAAGGCTATCAGAAACCTTTTGTGAAGCAAAAGCATTCTCCTTCCAAAGAGGCCTTTCTTCTGTTTATGAAAAGACTATTAATAACACAATTATTCCCGTTGAAAGAAAAGGCCATAATTAATAGACTCAAGAGCAAAACATCCATCCTACAGGAAAACAGACTTTCTGCTCCTGGAGGCAATATTTTAAATCCAGAGTATTCCTTTGGATTTAGAAGCTGCTAAATCTAGAGAATAATGGAAAATAATAGACTAAAAAGAAAAAAAAAAGTTGCAGATTCCATGAATAGCTCTGCACTGAAAGCAGAAAATGAGAGGTTACATTTCCTATTTCCCAGCAGTCAACTAGAATTACCTTTCACACCATGGCTTGAGCTAAATGATCTGCAAATACACTTTACACATGTTATACCAAGGCTCAACATTTTAAGTATATAGGCATATATTTTTAAGGATACAACTACTTCAGGAGAACTATTTCCCTTATTTGCAACCTCACTCTGTTAGCTGGTAGCTGAACAAAATATTAACGTGCTTTTTGTACAATGCTAGAGGAAAAATAGCATGGAAAAGAAGGGCAACATAAATGAAGAGCAGAAAGCAGAGAGATACTAGAATTTTTTGAAAGCTAGTGGTCTCCAAACTTTTGTAGCTATTAACTGATCAACATTGCTCATATACCAGTGATAACTTACCCAATCCAAGCTGTGCTGGAGGAGCACAGTTCCAGCCTGCTCCACACCTCACCGCCTTATAAAGCACAGGTTTGCAGGAACTGAGCCCCATTTTGATTTAAAGTGAATGCAATTAAATGCAGGGAATAGAGAGACTCATTGACTAGGTAAAGAGTAGGAGCTTGTAGCAGCAGTGATAAAAGTGAAGAACAAGGGGTGGCACCCCAACCAGCTGTAAGTTCATTTCAATTCTGTAATATTTCATTGGCATGACAGCTGCTCGTCTGTCGTGCTTCTAATCAGCTGCAAATGTCTGGGGGCCTCTTGCGTGTCCATTTGTCACCACAGTCTTCTCTTCATTCACATCCAGGCATGCCAGCAGCTCTGCTTTTTTGCCATGTTAATAACAGAGTAAGGTTCTGTTGGAGCTTTTCCTTTCTTTCTCCCCACCATGTTCCCATATAGCTTTGGCACAGGAGGAGGTATCTCTGTTCCATCATCTCTCCTATCATGATTTACTTTTACTATCTTACCCTGTGCAGTGTTTGGCCATCCCACTTTCCACATTACTATATGCTCATGCTAATAAACACAAAGGAAAAAAGAAGTGAACAGTTGAGAAGTTACTGTCCTTTAATCTTAACTGTGTTGCTGCAGGAGATTTCTTCAGGGCAGACAGTGATTCAGCATATTTTTTAATCAAAATCATGCCAGAGTGTTTGGTGCCTCTGTGCTGCTGGGTGCAGTGTATGTCACCCAACGCTTCCCAAATTGAAACCGTGCAAAGTCACGTCACAAGCACCAAAACTCACTCAGAGTAAAATGCATAAACCAGGACAAAACACTTCACTTGTGTTGCAAAAATAAAGCTACTGTGCTTGACAAGTGTGACCTTTAAGTGTTCAGTGTACAAGGCAGAAAAAGGATATGTTGTCACCACCTTTACAATAAAAGATTTCAATTGTGTTCTACAGAGTGCCCAAAACCAGAGCTTTTGCTGGTGAAACTGCTGTGTCAGTATTGTTAATTGTAGAAAGACACATGTCCACATATAGACTTATATACAAATATACTGGAGAATGCTGTAGCATACAATACTTTGAAATAAATTAGGTAGTTACCTATTTTGTTACTATACTACAGTTTTCTCAGTTTTTTCCCAACATATATATACACACACATACCATCAAAAACAAATCAACACAGAGCACTGCATTAATAACTCTGGGATGACAGAAACTAAGAAACAATCTAAGAGGTGAAGAGAGGCTTTAGGACAAGTTTGGCTTCAAGAACATATTTTGTGAGAACTAATTGTTTAGTATTTATAAAGTGTTTTGCATATAAAAAACAATAACTGTACATATTTTTAGTATTTTTCTACAGCAAAAAGTCAAAAAGCACTGACTACTGCTGGCTCTGGTCTTGGTTTGGTTGCACCACAAATGCATGCTTCACTTGCAAAATCTCATACGACAACAGCTATCATTAAAATCTGCTTATTCTTTGTGTTGTTTCAGGCTTAATGCACATCCTCTGAAGTGACAGGCTACTCAGGCACCCTTCAGGGAAAAATCTGCAGAGTACATTTGGATAGCCAGGCTTAAGGAGAAAATACTCATCAGTATAAGCTTGTTAGCTTATAAATCTGCTACGTTTGCAACGAGGCTAAAACAGCTCCTTTGAGGAGTTCAAAAGATGTACACTCAGCTCAGGGGACAGCATCTATCACAGGAAAAGGTAGGTGAAACACATTTGGCATTAATTCAGCACACAGTCCCCACTGAATTCCTTGGCAGGAGCTGTTCTGCCATTGCCCCAGGGGGCAAAATGGCAAAACAAACGTCTCAGACTTGTCCTGTGCCCTCCATTTCTCACGCACAGACACACATCTGCCGTTAACCTCACCATGCCCCTCAACCTGCAACACAAATCTGTGCAACAAAGCAGCAAACTGGAGTTAAGGAGATACATGGAGGTTGTCCACACCTTACAGCTGGCAATTCCATCCATCCATTCCAAATGCAAACCTTTAAGCCCTCTCCCAAAAGCTCCTGGCTGTCCCTATTCTGAAGGATATGACATTCCCATTTTCCACTTACTAGTACATGCAAGCCAAGCTTTTATGGCTCATGAGCTTTCTTTCACAGATCTTTTCAGAATTCTTTTATTAGACATCTGTGATATTTGCCATCAGGAGGAAAAGGAGAGGGGAAAAAACCACCTATCTGTCCCTGCTAGATTAATGCCTGTAGATTTCTCCTTTCGTGGACCTTAGTGAATTTATATACATATAAATCAAGACAGCACTGTTGTTAACTCTCTATAAAAGAATGAGTCCCTTTTATCTTTCACCCATGGATTGGCAAGACATTCTGATGTCGCTGGTTTTCCCACTTCCAATGTGAGTGCAACTGACTGCATTGAGGTCAGAGCTTAGCTCACCTCAGCTACATTTAAGACAAGAGAGCTCCTTCAACTGGCAAAAAAAGATAGAAAGCAGCACCCAGGAGAATGAAAAAATCTTTCATTTTGTATTCTAATTTTTGGTCATTGGAAGCTGCTTCTCTATGGTGATGCTAATTTGTTTTTTAAAAATGAGACTCCCCCCTGGGATGAAAATCTCCTCAGAGGGCTCTGGCCTTTTGTTTCAAATTCCTTGTGAAGTCCTTGGGGTTGAAAATGCGGCCGCTGCTTAATACATTCAATTTTCCATGCGTTAGGGTCAGTAATCCAGTCCCGTGCAGAGCAGGATCTCCCAGTTGGCTCTGAGCTTCCATGACGACAGTGAGCAGGGAGATAAACATGATGGAGACACACAGGGCCCCCATCAGCAGTACCTCACAAAAACACTACCCAGCCTGCCTTTTCTTCTCTTCTTTTTTCTTTAAATAAACCATCAGTGATTATCTGCCTTGTGATTATGCTCCTATGAGAAGCCATCTGACAAACCATAATTAAAAACCCTACGAAAAATCATTCATTGCATTTTTAAACATCTGCTTATAAATCCCTTTTAGACTTTCCTACCTATTTTGGGTGTGCAGTGTATGTAAAACCCAGCGTGCAAAGGGAGAAGCGTTCATCTCACGCCACTTTATCTTTGAAGTGTTGATAAGAGGACCTAAAAATGCTAATACGTTTGGAAATTCCCCACAGAGCCATAATGAACAGATTTATATAAACCTCAGTATTCTGCCAGTGTCTTGGGTGTGAGTATTCTTCAGTAATAGCAGTTTTCTTCCCCATCCATGCTGCAAACCTCAGACAACAAGTAAGTAGAAGAGCAACCCTTTACAAAATTTATGTATGTATTAAGAGGTTATACGTTTAAATTCGTGCAGCCCACCTTGAACTGACCGGTTGCCAGACTACTGGGAGGGGAAGGAAAAAAGCAAGAGCTAAATTAACTTTAGCTTGGTACAGAGCAGTGGCCCAAACAAACACAAATGTGAGAGAAAGTGGCTCAGCCTAACCTGAGGGCAGCATGTAACTCCCTAGCAACCACCACAGCAGATGGCTTTTTCATTCCTCTCTCTCTTACAAAGGGGAGCAAAGTCCTCTAGCGATTAAAGCTGCTAAGAGACAGGAACCTGGACCACTGAGCAAGGTGTATATTATCCAAGAAGGATCTTGCTCCTTACAGATTCTCCATTGCTACATCTGTAAAAGAGAGAAAATGTTATCCCCCAGTCTTTCTGAAATACTAGGAGGTTCCCAGACATAAGGTATATAGACATAAATTTTTTTGAGGGGAAAAAAGAGCACGTTGGAGAGGGCTTAATGTTCTCAAGAAAACAGTATAGTAATGACCACACTTGGATGATAACAAAAACAACAAAAACTTGGAAACGAAGTTGCATTTTTCATCGAGAGATGACAAAGCATCGTGCAATGGATCTCTGCCTTCTTGTCTTTAAATGAGGAAAAGACACAGCAAAGATTTGCCAAGACCATCCAGTAAGTGAAAACTAAGACTAGAGAACCTGACTCCGTTATTAGTTACCAACCACCCTAGGATAAAAGACTTTGTTCAAGTGTCCATACCTGACCTGGACTTAAATATATTTCATTGCCTTCCTAAAATTCTGGTGTGCATAAGGCAGTATTTCAGAGTGGAGTGGAAGCTGAATTGAACATAATAAAACAATTTTAAATGCACACACCTTTTTGTCTCAAAGCATTTCCTGGTTTTTAATATGCCTTACTTCCAATATCAAGAAAATGAGGTGGCAGAGGGATACAGCACTGGTGTAACTCCTGTGAAAATGTTTGAAAGTGATTTACATAATTACAGGATTGTGTGATTTTAATAATGCGTACCCTGGCACTACATATATGGGCACAGAACATAAGCTGCCACATATAGAAGTTGTGTTAATTCTATATGAGATCTTTTAACCACAAAGCTTTTACGTTCAACAGACCCTAATTCATGAGATAAGTTTACTTGTTGCAGTTAAAGGCATATTTCTGTGCTTATCTTGTACTACCTGTTTGCTTTCCTGTGTTTTGTGCCTAAATATTTCTGTCCAACCAAATTTTGCTTACATTTATAGGTTTACTTAATTATTTTTCAAAGTAAAAGAACTGGAGAAATCAGTATTAAACATAAAATACAACACATTTATGGGAGATTATTTTCCACAAACACTGAAGCCCTGAGAGACTGAAAAAAGAATTCTCAGTTTCAGCCTCTGAGCTGGGCATCACCTCTCTAGCTCACATGGAGTTCAATAGCCTTTCCTACAGAATTGTTTGGATTGGCTCTACTTTATTTGTGGATGCAGAATAGGGTGTAAGGAGAAGAAAATAACATTTAAACACTGACATTTAAGTGCTGACTATGACAACATTGCCCAACTTTTACTCATGGGGATTCCAAAGCACAATGCACAGACCGTTCCTATCATGGCAGATACAGCATTTTAGTAGCAACAAGATCAAGGTGTGCTTGGCACCTGAAAATCTCTAGCCCTGAACTCCTGTCTCTCTGGTTCTGGTCAATGACAGGAATAGCTACAGCAAGGATCTGCCTAGAAGTCATCTGATGCATAAGAGAGTAGTTCCTAAAAAGCCAGAATAAACAAATCCATGTGTTTCAACTTCTCTTAATTTATTTTAGGTTTATTTTGAGATGATATAGTTGTAAATGCCTGAGCAAGGAGATAGGCACACAGGCTGTCTGCTGATTCAGGCTTCTGCCCAGCCAAGCTGCATTACCTCTACTGCATTAAGGCCTTACACAACTGCATAAATGGCCTTGGGATTAGGTCCTATGGGAAGAGAAAACAAAAGTAACATACTTGAGTGCAAACTAAATCAATAACAGTGAAGCTTTTTATTCGTCTCAGTCAAGAGTCAAATGAAAGACAATCAATACAATTATTGTAACTTCTTCCTGAAAAAGCAACAGATAATCTATTCTGCAGAGTTGGAAGAACCCAAAGCACAGTGCAAAAGATCAGTCCTCTCCATCATGAGAATAGCAAAGGATGCTCAGTGCTTTTCTAGCCCGTTCTGCCAAACTCACATGAAATAGAAACAAATTCCAGGTCAGTGCCATTATCATCAATGGCTACTTTCTAATAGAGACTGCATTCTCCACATCATTTAAATCTGCACACCAAATGGAAATGCTCATGTGCACAAAGCTCAAAACAGATTCTCTGCAGAGTAAATCTTTCATCAATAATTATTTTATCCTGCAGGAGAACAAACGTTCAACAATCCACTTTCTCCATTCACATTCACAACATCTTCGATTTCTTCACCACCTCCCCATTTTTTTCCATTCGCACCTACAGCCACCCGTGCAGAATTCTCTTAGCGCCGACGGCAGCTGCAGCAACAAGAACTAAGCATCTCACACTATTAGGCTTTTTTCTGCTAGAGGTCCTTTATAGAGACTAAATAGCCTACAAGCCATACACAGCAATGAAATGTAAACAACCTCGGTAGAGAGGAGGAAAAAAACAAAGTACCAAAAAAGGAACTGAAGAGGAAATCCAGGATTTTTGAGCAGTTTGAAAGCTGGTGAAAAGCATAGTGGCTTTGTAGTAGGGATGGCCAACCACCCTGCAGTATTCAGAAATGAAAGCATAAATTTAGAAATAGCAACTATGGTACCTCTGCCAGATTTGCACCTTTTTGTCTTCCTCACAGGTGATTCAGTTTTAGTCTTTCATCTCTGTCTAGTACGTACAATCATCATAGCAGCAAGAGAATGACTCTTCTGACAGGTTGCCCCAGTATCTTGCTCTTCAGTCCTCCTGCATTACCTTCCAAAATGTCTTTCTGTTTGCTTCCAATATTATCTCTGTTGTTATGGCCCCTCTGTGGTTTCTTTTTGGCTCTATCAATAGGCAGAATTCCCAAAACCATTTTCCCTAGGATTCCGAGGAGAGCACTTCATCCCAATGGCAGAGGCTTCCGTTGAAACCAGTTCCTCTTTTCACCAGAAGTTGCACAGAACAAGTTTTATTTGAGAAATTTAAATAACTGAAAGCAACAAGGAAAATGCAAAGCTTTCTGGCAAAAGAGTTAATTTTGAATTCAGTTATTCACTTACTTACATTCATTATTCTCAAGTTTTTCCTGTCATTCACAACTCTCAATTATTCACAATTCATTGGATTAATACAAAGGAGAAAACACTTATCTAGTGGATTCTAGTCCTAAGTGAAAACTGCATCTCTTGCTATTATAGAGGGTCCTCTATCCACCAGGCCATTAAAAAGACTGGGATAGAGAGACATTGCAACACTTCTACTGCCCATATAAGGGACTATTTAGGTATTTAGCAACTCAAAAAGAAAAAAAATAAAGGGGAGAGGGAAAATAAACAGAACAAGAAGCAAATACTAGGACCCGAGTCCTTTTATAAGCCTAAAAGAACTGCCCACAGTTGCAGAGGAAATCCAGGGAACATAAAGAAATTAAGTCTCAGTCTCTCAAGTTTCGCAGGCCCAAGGTAGTCTTCCCTCTCTATGAACAGCACAGCTTCTGTATTTTCAGCAACAAACAACTGTTGTAATTGATAATCTGTGTTAATGCCTTAAACAACCACCTCTGATATCAGCCTGAAGGACTACATTGGTTTGAAGAGCAGTGTAATCAGAAACGAATGTATTATGTGTGACAGGAGTTAAAACACGGTGGTACAGACCCAAATCCACCAAAACAAAGAGAAAGGGCATGAGAATATTCACGGAGATTTCACTGCCTTCATGGTACACGGACGTTTTCCATTTGCTCACTCTTTTCACATCGAGATCAGAAGTTTGTAGAATCTCTAATGCTCCAGGATATTATCATAAGTGATAGCCCAGGCTTTATCTTCATCCTTGTACTATTTTTAAAAAAATATTATAAGTGAGGAGCAATGTGTAATTTTGTGCTTGGAACCAGATGAAATCAGAAGTGTGTCCCTGTGCTTTAACATGCAACTGCAACAGAGCTGTGAATTAGTCACATACAATGCATCAGTTCTTACATTTATTATAAGTCTTTCTCCCAAGAATTTAACTGGCTATCTGATTATGGATATGTAACTAAAAGGGTTTATCATGGCCCAAAAGTTTGACTTTGAAAATCACACTTCAAAGTCTCTTCTCCAATGCCAGGAGGTTTATTTCTGATGTACTGACAGGTTTTTTTCTTTGGTTTGGGGTTTTTTTTTTAAAGAAGTTAAAACAAGGAGATTTACTCATCTATACTTTAGTAATAATTAATAAAAGAAAAAATAGGCTGCAAGCTCATAAATATAGGGATAGAATAGTGTGTGAAATTTTATATTGAATTCAGAGTCACATTCCACAGTTATCCTTGCTGAACACTTTCACGGAATATACCAATACATCTGAACTTCCCTGAAATACAAGAAGCAAAGGAATACAAGAAGGTAGATATCAAACTCACACAATCTGCACACATTAGACTCAAATGTTTTCCTTTATTTTAAACCAGAGATTAATTATGCCTTATGTTATCTTGCTTAATTAAACACATTTTGAGACAATGAAAAGACTCACAATGTCAGTTTGTATTCCGAAATTAATACAATTAAATAATTAATTAATGCAATTATAATTCTCATCAGAAAACTGTTCATTGCTGATTCCCATAAAACTTCACTCTCTGTGAATGTCTCAATGTTGATAGGGCGTTCTTTACCATAAAGTTATCCTATGTTTTTTATAAACAGATGTAAGAATTCATCCAAAATGGCAGAAATAAATAGCACTCCCTAAAGTCACGGATGAAGCAGGAGAAGAGTATAGAAAAGTTTGTATAATGCAGGGATGCATCTGCCAATATATTACTGATCACATTTACCTATATTAACATATTAACAAAACTGAAAACATTTAAATCACTTACTAACAGTATTATAACTGTATTAACTATATTATCACAGTCCTGGTTGACCAACAAGCACTTCTACATGTAATATTATTTGCACTTCTACATGTAATATTATTTAGAAAAAACTGTTAAACTGGAGAGCTCTCACAGAGAGTAATAAATTGTGCTCAGTACTGGAGGGACTCGCCTACAATGAAACTGCAAAGGAAGCTAAACCTGTGAGGGCTGAGCTGAAGGAAAGAGAAGGAAACATCAATGTAGCTGATGATTAACTAAGTGAAAAGTAAAAAGAAAAAAAGGGAAGGATTTAGGTACACCTAAAACCGAGTGCAAAAGGAGAAACAATTTGAATAGCTAAAGTGTATAATGATGTCCCTATAAAAATGACAGCAGACGTGACTCTTTAGATTCTTGAAAGCATTGTTCTCTTCTGAAGAGCTTCAAATTAACATGACACCATCTTTTCCACAGCAGCTGCTCCTTGCAGAGACATACCTGAACAAAATGAAGTGTTACTCCTTTCATTCCTCAGAACCAGTTCTCACTGCACAGTCCCATCGCCTTCAGTGGGTGAAGTCACTGAAGGCAGAATCTAAAAAAAAGTAGATTTTTCTTTTCTGATTACAGTCAATGAACCTTCTGCTGCAAGAAGCTTATCTCTTGCTGGAGACAGATTTAAGCACACACACAGAAAAAGGAGGAACATAACTTAATTCTCACATTTCAAAATTGAGTTTATGGGTCTGAGAGGGAAAAAAAAAAAGCAGAATTTTTCACTAGGAAATTTGATACTTAAACATTGAGAAGCTGCAAGTACAGAACCCCAGGATGTACCAACAAAGGCATTATTTGAGAGAGGAATTTAGGACTAAGCAAAACTCAAAAGTAACATACAATATTAGAGCAAAGAGCCTCAAGAAATCACAGTGGTCAGACAATATCCTCAATGCTATGAAAGCAATTACAGCAAGAAGCATATGAGGAACCAAAAAAGGTCTGCATTCATGACAACACATCCTTTCAGTGCAGTAACTGCAATTTGCAGGTATGTTATACCTGTACCTAAGTAAGATGACAGTATTATTATATAGTTTAAAAAAAAATTTGCTTAGGCAGCCTCAAGATATTTGCTTGTGCCTGAAACAAAAAATACTAATCTATAAAAAATTTTTAGAATAATAATTTAAGCAGAGTGTGAGTTTTTAAAACAGATTTATGGTCCATGGCAGATAATCACAGAACAATTTCTTCTCATATTAAGACTTCGCAGCAGCAGAGTTTGTGATGATGTAAATTTATAAGGTGGACAATATGAGTAAAATCTCAATTTCTTTTAATTGGTACTCCTATTGAAGGAGGTTTATTAACATAAACTCAATAATCTGGTTTTATATTCAGTAGGTATCAAAGCATATTCCACAATGATTTTGTTTAAATAGGCCAGTTAAGAGTCATACTTTCTGAACTGGAGTCTCCATTTTGAATACCATAAATGTTTTTAAAAATGAAAAAACAAACAAACAAAAAACCCTACCACAGAGAAATATTGCAATCCTAACCCCTCATGGTATTGATTCTCTTGTCAGATCATAAACGAAATTAAGAAGGAGAATATGTTGTTGGTGATGTTGACACGCTTGAAAATCTAGTCTCAATGCCACTAACAGCAAAACTATTGATATAAACCCAAGTGTGCATTTTTATTAAATTAATATACAGTGAAATAAGGGCTTTCCCAAAGATTCTGCTATTATAGCGGAATATGGAAACTCCTGCATGAAATATAAAGTTACTACTATTTGGTTTTGCAGCCAAAACTGATGGGGGATCAATTCTATGTATTTTCCCCTTTTTTTTTTTTTTTTAATTTTTATTCTTACTGCTTTTGATTATTGCTACTGATTATCTGATCGCGAAAGATGAAGCATCTAGAGAGGAGAATGAAGAGCAATGAATGGGTAGACAATTATACTCCATCAGATGTACTTGAAATCAATCACGATGCAGTGTACTCGGGCTGTTTTCCTGAGTTTGCTGTCTCTATGAACTGTTCAAGGGGAAACCTCAGTAATGATCCAGCTTTCTACACATTGATTTTTAACAATGTTGTCATTTCAGCCAATAGAACTCAGGTAAAGACTAAAACGCTTTCTTTTATTGGGGAACTAAGAAATGCATGCAGGAATTTCCTCAGAAAATGCGAAAGGGAAAGACAACAAAAGGGATGTCTACATGAAGAGGGAATATGACCAGCAAAAAGTAAAAGGCAGTGTTTCTGGCTTTATCAATGAGGTTTTTAAATGTTGCCATTTTCGCTTGCGTTTTTTGTATATATGAAGCTTTCTCCAGGTAGATAGTAATTCCAAATGTCATCAGTCAGAATATTTCCATGTCTGCTCACCAGTTGCTTAAAGTTTATCCACTGGGTTCCGATGAGGGACAATAGTATGGTTTGGTTTATGGCTCATCTGTACGTTAAAATTTGATGACATTAGGGAAGCTTTACTAAATTGAAAATGAGAAGAAAATAATTTAGTATTTATTTTTTCATGAAAGACTTCTTGTGAATATCTCTAATGTGTATTTGATACTCACTAGCTGTTGGAACAACAGAATCACACAGGAGCAAATTATATATGCAATAATTGACTCACCCTTTTTTATATAAAATCTAATATGGCATATGAACAGCAGTAGGCAAACTTAATTTAAAACCTTTTCCAGTGTAAGTTACAGCAAAAAATTGTACATGTAAGTTAGAAACTTAAAAAGAAAATGTTATTTTTAAACCACTTAGTGGTTTAATACCAAAAGCATCACTTTGGGAGAAGAAGATGTCCACTTCAGCAAGTGTGTTAGTTTTACCATTTGAATAACCAGTGAACTCAAACTGCCTTAACATGTCATTCCAGCAAGCAAAACTGTTCAGGAGACTGCCCACTATAGTGAGAGTTTGGCCAGTGCAATAGGTGATGTTCACACAAATTTCTGAGTCTGAGGTTCCAGAATTACAGAGTAGATTCTATATCCAGAAGGCTTTCAGGATCAGATCTTCACTTTCAAGTGCAAACATTCAGAAACTTTGCACATTTTACTTGTAAATAATATCGAACTCAACAGTAATATGATTACTAGAGAACTTGTTATATTGGTAGAGCATGAGGTTGACTTTATATCTGAAGGGTCAAATATCAGGATGATTGATGTCAGCTATGTAATCTAAATCTAAACAATACACTTACTTCATTTGAGTGCACAAATAGAATTAACTTTGTTTTACACAGGACAACTAGCACCCAGGCACTTCAAGTTCTAATTCAATGACTCTTCTTCCATCTCAGCTTCCCCATCTGTTAAAAAGGGATCAAACTTACCTTCCCCACTCAGTAGATGTGTGGATTAGCTAGAGGGGCTGAAAACCCTTTGAAGATGAGCAGTGCTCATCATTATTATCCAATGGCAGCATTCCAATTACAGGCTCTCCTCCTTCTTCCTTTAGAAGCTGTCAAACATAATATACTGTTCCATGCGTCACAAAGATTAAATATGTCTAATATGACAGGTTTAAGATGGACAGGATATTATCTTAACAAAGTTACATGCAAATATAATTACTTGTTTGCTAATTCATTTCATTTAACCTATAAATGCTGTCAGTCTGCAAAGAAGGACCCCAGAGTCCTGCCATTAAGAGGATGTTGTTTCTTAAGAGGTTATGTGGAACAACCTCTTCTTCCTTACTACCTCCACGATGTCAGACCTATGCATTTCATTTTGGTCTTATAAAGACATCAGGAGAATTTCACATTGCTTGGATTTCTTGGATTTTTAGAAGTTACTTTTTGTCCTCAGCACTCTGTCCAACTGCCACACAGTTATTCTTAGTGAATTAATCCTGGTTATATTTTCATTTTACTGAAGGAATATCTGGAGTAGAGAAGCTACAGGGTAGATTTTTAAAGGCATTTAGGCACCTGTAGTAACTGCAGGCTAAGAACAGGTTGCTTTTTAAAATTTCATAAGGCCTCTTCCTGAATATTTAAGTAGCTACACACTCTTTAAAAACCTTCTTTTCTTGAAGTCAGAGAAAAAAACACCTAAACGAGAATTCATGTGTTTTGATATCTGCAGTATGCATCTTCTGAAGAAGTCACAATCAGCTGATTCTTTAAATTGACTTCCAAAGGAACAAGTATCACTTCACAACAGCAAAAAAAGGTGCTGTCACCAGCAAAGTACATATAGTCCCAAAAAGTCCTTGAGCACAAAGGTGTTCCTTCCAGAGGGACAGGTTTTCTGCCCTAAAACCCATGCATTTGGTGTCCTGTTTCTGCACACCCCAGGCAAAGCTGCTGTACCCAGGGCTCAGCTCCATGGATTTAACATGACTTCTGTCCATACTGGCAGCTCCTGCTCTGCTGGTTGCACCCAGTGCAGCACCCCAACACCCCAGCAGCCACAGCCTCGTCAGCACGGGGCTCACTCGACACCCTCATTAGCAGCAGCACGGGGCCACATGGTCAAGTGCCCTGCACTGCTCAGTGACAGACAGGTGAGCTCGATTTTGCAACATAATGAAGGAAATGAAGTAAATGAGAAGAGCTCAAAAGACATGTGAATAGGATAAAGAGAACACTGAATTTTTTCTTTGCTTTTTCTCGAAATTTTCATGTCAGCCTAAGCCAAGATGAAAGCACCAGCTGACAATCCTCAGCTAACCTGCTGGAAGTCAAGTTTTACAGGTTAAATTCAATGAGTGCTTTAGAAACCCACTGGATTCCTTATAGCAATTCAACTTTATTAAAGAGTTTCCAAACATACCATAGCTTTGAAAAAAACAGGTGACAGCACCTCTAGCTTCTGACCTAGATATGTATCTTTACAGAACTGGGCTTTACAAAAAGCCCTGCAAAAGGTGCGGGACTTCTAATCAGTTTAAGCAATAAAGAATGGGATTTTTAAGGCTCACTTTCCCATGAAACTATGACCATGTCCTTTCATGTGGCTCTGTAAGTCAATCCTACAGCATGTGCACAGGTAGTTAAGATCCCTGTTTGCTGCAGTGAGGCACACAAACTCACAGGAGCCTCTTGCCCTTTCAAAAATGGTGAGCAATACTGCAATTTGACCTATTTTAGGCACCCCTGCTACACTGTTGAGAGAATCAATTCCATAGAAAATTTCTTCTCATTGTTAAGGACAGCTTGCTAAAGAAACCGGGACAAAAAAAGAGGTTTGGGGTCTTAGGGAGGTGGTTACGTTTTTTGTAGAGAAGCCCACTTAGGAGACATCCTTCTCTATTAACAATCATTAACTTTTAAAAACCAATTTTTAAAACCAAGTTAAATTCTTCTTCATGACTTTGTAAATACTCCAAGCATTATGGGTGAAGGGTGAAGGACAGTGCTCACTAGAATTACAACTGCCAAGCCATTTGAAACATATTTTTGCAGAGAAGCACATAGATGCAGTTAAAAGTTTGATGTTCAGACCTACAATTAATTTGCTATCATGACAGCAAAGAAAGAGGCTGAGAAATGATTGATAGATTCCACTTCAGAGAAACACAGAGATATCTGTTTGAGCAACTTAACATTGCCTTGTCGGTTTCTTTACAAGAGATTGACCTTTTTAATTCCCATATGAACCTGAAGCTAACTTAGAGCAGAAAAGGCCTGCTACACACACTGCACTGACAACCAGAAACACTTCTTTTTTCTTCAGACTAGAACACATATTCCTTTATCTTAAATGTTTCAAGGGCGAGGCATTTAGGTTTCAGCCAAAAGAGAGACTGCAGTGATGGCAGCAGCAGCCCTGGGGCTACAGCTGGAGCTGTGTGGCCAAGCCAGAGCATAATTCCTCTGCCTGCATCCTTCACACTCCAGTGTGGCTCAGCAAGGTTGGAGATCCAATTTTGCAGCCATCCATCTTGATCTGATCGATGAAGGTACTGTGACTGCAAACCTCAACAGGCAATACTGCATTCTGATTTCAGTAACTTCCTGCTCTGACCACGTGAGTCAGTGGCCACATCTCTATATTAAAGAAAGCAAAACACTACAACTTCAAGAGCTGTAAATGGCAAAAAAACCAAATATAATAATGTCATATCTACATGGGCTTATTTCTATCATCATGTTTTCATTTCCTAAACGGCTTTAAATATCTTCTTTATCTCATACAAATGTGCAGGCTAAACTCCTTCTTTGCATAAACTACAAGTTTCTTTATAGCTATGCACACATCCAAAGTAATCTTTGCAAATATCTACAATAGAAAAATAAAACAAACAAACAAAAAGGCAGCACAAACTAATCTGAAATCTCTGCTGTTCCCCTGAAATATAGAGTGGGTAATTTTCCTTAGCCATCTTCCCTGTCTGCCCCAAACTAATCATAATGCCCCAACTCATCTGAAGACAAACTTTTGTGGTATCCAGAGCTCTGCTGCGCCAAGCAATAGCTGCTACACCAAGCAAATAGATTTTCATTACCACAGTAGCTGCCACCATTAAGACACATTTGCTTGGACTGCTCAGAAAGAGCAGCTGTCTTGAATTAAGATCTCTGCTCCAGTTCAGCCCTGATCAGGGGAGCCTCAGAAACCTGGCAGTATATTTAAAGTTATTCACCATAATGAAGCCATACCACACACTTTAGGAGTCTATTGTCAAAGCATAATTGCCACTGCTGCTACACCTTGGGACCTCCAGACTGGATTACTGTATTGATTTTTACATGGAGCAGCTGTGGATCACTTAAGAGTTGCAAGCAATGGAGAAAGCAGTTATCCACAAGGAACACAATGTGACAATTTTTCAGACCGTACGTCTGCCCTGTTAGCCCTAATACAGGTCATGATGTTGATGCTGAGCTATGAAAGTCTTCATATGGGTTAGGTCCAAGCTATTGTTGTTCCTCGGAGTGCCCTAAGTGTTAAAGGAAGCCTCCTAGTTTTAATTAATAATGTCAACAGCAGGATATTTTTATTGAAGCAATTTAACAGTGGACTATTGTTCCCCTACAGATCTGATACAGCTCTATCTGTCTACATTTAGCACAAGGTAGATGACTGTGATGACACACATGGCAAACAAGAGCCTACACAAACACATCTCCACAGTACATGAATGCTTCTTTTTAATTTCAAAAGTATTTTAAAGCCTTGTCTTAAAACTGCAAAGCCTTTAACCAGGCTGCCTCTACAATCCCCTCATTTTCCATTGGTCTTGCACGATAGCTGTGCTTTCGAGGAACAATGCAGCTTTGAGCAAAGCAGCAAGGACCATGTATTTTCAATGGCTGGAAGCCAAATATTAAAGTCCTTGTCAAAAGAAATTTGCCAAAGCCTGCTATTTAACTCCAAATGCAACCTACATTTTGAGGAAACCTGTTTCTCAGCGAACCATCAATAAAAATCATCACCACAAGGAGAAAAAGGCATGTTTCATTCTTATCTCTGTGAATGCAAAATAATGATCTTGATGGAAATACATACTGGCAGTCTCACTTTTTCAAAAACAAAGCTTAATAAACATATTGAGCTTCATACTTCAGTGGAAACTAAACTGGATTTCTAAATCTTTATCTAAAAATCTTTGAAAGTACTTAGCGTCTGATGTCAGGTGATCCGGTATTCAGTGCTTTGAAAATGAAACTGTGTATTTCACAGCTCAGAGAGGATTTAAGAAATTTTAAAAAACCCAACCCACCCCAAAAGCAAACAAACTTGAAAACCTCCCCTTCAAATCATATATGACCAAAGAAAGGAAGGGTTGCATGATATCTGTATATCTTAATCCTGGCATGCGTATATTTATTTCTACTGCCTTTGATCAATAAGCAGTAAAAATCCATGGCACCTGGGAAGTTAAAAGAGAAATCACATCCTGACTCAACAGGTTCTCCCACACACAAAGCTGTCCTTCCAGAGAGGGTCCTGCTGAGGAAGGACTGTTCAACATGGAAGAGGGCTACAGGATCAGGATCAATATATCACTCATGAGAGATGAAGGCAAACAGTAACATCTTCATACTGTAGTAGGGGAAGCCCGTGGTTTATGTGTGTTTCCATGGGTGGCTTGGATTAACTACGTATAGCACAGTAAAAAAACATGACCCATGAGAAT
This sequence comes from Chiroxiphia lanceolata, assembly GCF_009829145.1. NCBI lineage: Eukaryota > Metazoa > Chordata > Aves > Passeriformes > Pipridae > Chiroxiphia > Chiroxiphia lanceolata. The sequence goes on from NC_045640.1 coordinate 12,444,914, forward strand.
TGTAATGGACTGGTATCATTTCTGGACACTTAGTGGTTTTATGGTCTCAGCCTTTTCCCCACACACTGGAAAACAAACAAGTGCAGGTGCAAGCTCCTTGTAAATGGGAACAAGCAAAGCTTCCCTAACAGCTGCTTTATCTGCTTGCTGTCTCTGAGATAATATTGTAAGCCAAAGCCCTAACTAATACAACTCCTGTAATAAAAAGGTTGATGCCATCATTTTTCTAATCACTTCAACAAGCGACATATAAACAAAGTGATTATTACATACGCTGTGCTCTCTTTGCTTGCAGAAAACTGATCATCCTATTGATTACAGCTTTATATTTCGATTCCAACAGTGCAAGTATCTTAAGCTTAGAAAGCAAACCCTGGCTGTCTGCTTGGGTAATTCCCTATCACATAGCAAGTAGAGACAGACAGAAAAAAAAAACAAACAAAAAACCAAAAACACCAGTATCTACATTAATATCTATGACTCACTAGAAAATTCCATCTTTAAAGATTTCAATTCTGGACAGCTATGCACTATCTCCACTAAGAAGTACAATTTCTTTCTTCTTTGCCCAAGACAGAAGCAGCTGTATTTCCAACCACAGCCCTTACACATACACCAGCCCTGTCAGCAAACCCAGCAGGGGCATTACGGCAATTGCATTATTCTGCCTCTCGAAGAAAAGGGTTATTTTGAATGAACAGGCACCACTGAGAGACCTCAATGTTACTGAAGAAAAAGAAAAAAGAGCACTCATGCTCATGCTCTGAAACTAGTATTATAAATATTGCTTCATCTTTAGCCATATGCCTTTGCATTTGGATGGTACTGGATCCCAAATGCCACAAACCACAGACCCAAGATGCTGTGGGGAACAGCTGCAGCCTTGCCTCACGTGCAGCCAGCACTCCTAATATGGAACCAAGCAGTATGAGATGTCCCAAAGAGCTGTTTTGGTAGAAATCAATAATTTACTCTTTCAAAATGTTATGTTTATTTGAGGGTGTTGGCAGAATATGTGAGACACGAATGTATTAGAGAATAAGAATGCTGTAAAACTCCTGGTGTAACCACCAGGTGAAACCAGCAAGTTTATATGCTACTCTTTTTTATTCTACTGCTTTCTATTATGTTCCTTCCAAATAGTGGCTATTACATGAAGTTGGCAATGCAGGTGTGCAGGACAGGCCTCTGCGTTATCAAGGCATTATGGAATTACATAAATCGAATAATTTAATTGAAATCACCAAAAATTACTTACTAGATCTGAAGCCAAATATGAGCAGAACTTGGCTTTCCTCCAGTATGTGCTAGCAACAATATCCCAACTTTGTTAACTTATTGCAAGCTTTGGTATAGAGATCACAAGTCAGTTCTTCCCTTTCTGCAGTTACAAATCATGTACTCATTCAACACATACCAACCCTGCACAGACATCTTGAAGTTTTTTTCTAAGAATACACCAGGCTGCCTAATAAATCAAATGTCATTCATGAGTGGACTAAATTCCCAGTGAGGCTTAAGAGTTCAGGTACCTCACAAAGCAGATCCTTTCAATGAGTTAAGCAAAGCTAGAGAAAACTATCAACACTCACTGAAAGAAACTCAACTGTTTGTTTTGCAAAGTTCACACAGAATTTGTTTAATGTATTTGAAATATTCCTTTTTTGGTAATCAGCATGAAAGAGTTAGTCCTCTAATTAACTTGTTCAAACAATTAACATTTTATATCAATTCATTCTTTTCAACTTACCTTGTCACCTTGTTATTGATATCTAAAAAGACAAGGAAGAAGACAATGTTTAGCACTAGCACATACAAAATCCACACAATAACTGCTAGTTCAGTGAATCAGGCCAGGCCTGCACTATCCTACTACTTGTACAACACAAATTCCTCGTCAGCAAATGTATATATAAAAAAACTGTTCTCTCTGCCTTAAAAGACTGAATGAGTGAGGTTGTCTGTGGAAAGGTGTCCTTGCAAACAGAAATCCCCACAGTATCCAAAGTACTGTTAGTCACACAAGCCATCTACATGGTCAGGAAGAAGCATCCAGCAAAGACATCACTGCACTGTGAAGCTGCAAAAGGAACGTTCCTCCAACATAATGGCCTCAGCCTTTAAACACAGGCAGAGGCACAACAGTGTGGAGCTGCCAGAACCCTGAAGACAGTGAGAGACACTTCTGACTGCACCTACACACGGCTGCTCAGATCACCCCTGCTCTTCAAGGCAGCTCTGGATAACAGAATGGATAATCTTGTGGTGGAAAGGAATCACGGTTATGTGTTCACTTGGCAGTACTCACAATGGCAGACACAGACAAGTGCAAGAACAGCAGCTGTAACTGCTCGGGGGATCGTAAACGAGAGGGACAGGAGGAGGGAGGGAAGGTAAAGGTGGCCAAAGAGATGATGCATCTAAAAGACTATTCCAGAAAACTGCACTAAAGCCTATCTTAAAGTCCTTGAAATAAAAGCTAAAATACTGAAGACTTCCTTATAAAGCTGGAAAACATGTATTGAAATAACTTGTTTAGAAACAATGAACACCATGAAACTTATGAAAGTTATTAGAGTGCTCAGCAGTGATACAGATCAGGTCACTTAGTTACTTAAGAGGAAGTGATAGAATCTCATACATAAGAAGGGTTACATGTCCCAGACTGGGGGTTGGGGATCTTCTCATGGGCTAGACTGATGCAGGAGTGACACATCTGAGCACCTTTCCATGTACAGGAGGAGCTAATCCCCATCCCTGATTCCTCTCAGGGAAACAGAAAGCAATAGAAGTAGTCCAATGACTAACAATTTATGCTGATTTAGGGATATACCTTTAGATGTGTCTGGAACTTGAAAATTTTGTTTGCTGTTACTTCATGCATGAGCAAAAACACTCCTCCTTCCAACCCCTCAGGAGGGCTAGTAAATCAATAGCTGTCATTAAATATGAAACTATTTCTGAATCTTCATGGTAAATAAAGAAACCATGTCTTATCTAGCCCTCAATATAAAAGGATATCAAATTCTCGAGGTCATATTTTACGCTCCCTGCTAGCACACAGTACTATTTATTAGCTTGTGGACAGAAAATAATATCTTATGATATATTAGTGTAGGCAGAGAATAACCCACCTCTGCCAGTTAGACCCAGAAGGCACTCAGAAGTTTATTTTCCTCCAGTGTCTTCTGTTCTGAAGACCTGGGAAAACGTGAATCCAGCTGATTCTACTGGCTCGTCTTCTCCACATAAATAGCAATTTAAAAGACAGAAATGTTAAAAGGCCCCTGTCTGTTGAGCTCAATATATTACATCTGGAGAGAAGGCCATTATGAACTGATAAATTGAAACTGATAAATCTTAGGTTGTATCCGTATCATGAGAAAAAAAATGAATCATGTGGACTGAAAAAAACCCCATAATGTTATATTACATTTGCCTCCTCTCCAGGAATATATCTAGAAATGTACTTACCAGGAATTAAACGTGAACTCATCAGCAACTCTTTAACTGTGATTGGAAAGGACTACTCTGCCTCCAAAAATGACTACAATGTGTACATCAAAAGAGGAATGAAAGCTCTGAGAGTTTATGCAGTATTTAAATATTGCTGAACTCTAAATGTAATGGTTAATTCAAGACAAAAAAGCAATCTATTTCTTCAAGACTGAGCAGTCATAAGGGTCTTGACTAGTTCAAATGATCAAAAACTACACTGGAAGTGTGTCTCTTGAGTGTACAGTTAACACATCATCTGCTTTTCAGAGCAACAAGCTACAGGCTACATTACCTGGGGAAAACGTCCTCTTACATGTTCTCTAAATCTCCTGTGCATTTTTGTATTAACAGATTTGCACCATACAGCCTTTTCCGCCCTTTATTTCACACCCATTAACACAGAAGAGAGTGTTCTCAGGAGTGAAAATATTCTTTTTTTTTTAACTGATCCAAAAATAGATACAATAGATAGTAAATTTTACAAATATTTGGACATATTGAGAACCACATGGTATAAAACATCCAGCACTTAAAAATTCAAAATATCAACCATAAATACAGTCAGTAAACAAACCGTAAGAATTCCCGGAACTAAAATGCAGAGCTGACATGTGCTTAATACTTACTCTGTAAAAGCACTGCTAGATCAAAGTCAGATGACACCTTTAAGTCAGTGAATTCCACAGATTGTATGATATTAAAAACAGTGTATGTTTGGAAGAGTTGGGCAGTACACTTGGAAAGGCTTCTCAGCCCTAGCTAGTACTCTTCTGGCACAGAACCTTAGTTTAAAAGATACTGATGTAAACATAAATCATTAAACTGAATGATATTCATCTGGGAAGGAAGCTTCTTATTCTTGATGGGGACACCCACAAAATAGCTCTTATTTCCTGCAAGATGGACAGAAGGTTACAACTTCTGGATAGCACTTCCCCTGTTCACCTCAAACTGTCGCAAATAATTTAATTCAGAGACAGAGCACAGAAGCAGGACTGGAATTACTTTACCACATTAACTTCCGATTAGAGATGGATATAAATTTTGGGAAATGAGCATAGTCAGATCCACAAGATAACCACCAGGACAAGGACTGTCATTAAGCAAAGACAGATATGAGCAGGTCTGACATTTGTCTTCTCTCTTCCCCATTTAACAACAAATTTTTCAAGGTTTTGTTTTGCTTTGTTTTTTAATTTAGAAGTGTCTCTTCTACCTCCAAATAAACCTTCTAAGGCAGAGAACAGCAAAAGGTACAGCTGCAACAGGGGAATAGTCACAGTCACTTAAAGGGGGCCTACAGAAGAGGTACAGAAGAGCTGCAGAGGGACTTTTGACAAGGGCATTGAGTGACAGGACAAGGGGGAATGACTTTAAAGAGAAATTCTCTACTGTGAGGGTGGTGAGATGCTGGCACAGGTTGCTCAGAGTTGTGGATGCCCCATCCCTGGAAGTGTTCAAGGCCAGGTTGGATGGGGCTTTGAGCAACCTGGTCTAGTGAAAGGTGTCCCTGCACATGGCAGGGGGATTGGAACAAGAGATGGTCTCTAAGATCCCTTCCAAACCAAGCCATTCTATGGTTCTATGATTCTCAGTGTAGATTTTAATATTGTCTTCCTCTTGCTGTTTTTCAGGAATAGAAAAAACCTTCAAACCATCGCAATAAATTATCACAACAAATGAAATATTGGCCAGTTCTTCATATGGGTGCCCAACACTGCTACGCCTGCCATGTCTTCCTGCTCACAAGCAGTCATGAATCTCTTCTCTGGCACCATCAAAAGCTCTTTTATCAAAGTAAATACTATAGGGGCAAAAAAGGACTCCCATCATGGTCACCTCATGGTAACTGCTGTTCTGACTCTCGATCTGAGTTCAGTTTCAAGTGCCCTCATCTACATCAAAAAAAATGTACTGAAGCCAAAAAAACCCATAAAATATTTGACTCATCATGGTTATGAAATCATTTTAAAGCATCAAGTTGAAAAAAAAGAATCCTATGCCTTTTTTGAGAATTCAACAAAATGGAGAATATTACATGACTGACAGGTGTTTTACAAACTACATCCCATAAGGAAGTTCAGACTGACTACAGATCACAATGCAAAGATTCAAAAAGTATCTTTTTTCTTTTTGAGTCCTCACAGAAACATTTGTAAATGTGCTGTCAGGAGAACAGGACAACACCAAATTCATTGTACAAAGTTCCTCATTCTGCTGGAAACTGGAAGAGATACCAACCTCAGTTTCTGGTACAATCATTCAAATCCCAAAATAGGTGAAACATTATTCATTGTGAACATTTGTATTCTCTCAAAATAATCAATTTATGTTTCTATTAAAAGAAAAAAAAGGCAAAAAGAAAAAGCATTTCAGATGTCTGCTTCAGTGAGCAAACTCTCCGAATGGAAAACACACACAGGAGGATGGGCCCTCCTCCTGGCAGGTTTACATCGTTGTAATTAATTCAGGCACTGAATCTCACCAGTTGAGAATCTGGTGTATCAAATAATTCAATTTCAGGGATGGCCCTACATGGCTCAGTTAGATGTAGTTGCTGCTGATACACAAATGTTTGCGAGTTTAACAAAGTCTGATCCTTCCTGGATTGCAGGCAGGAGCAATGCAGGGAGCAGCAGGGTACCTGGTGCCCTTCTTCTGGCCCATCCATAATCACAGGGACAACTCCAGCTCTCCACAAGTCCATCAGAGCACTGGGGCAGCATCCACAAGGCAACAACAGGACTTGAAGTTCAGACTGTGATCTCCTTTGCAAAGCAAAGCAGGGTTGCTGGTTCAACTTCAACACATGCAAGCCTCCTGCTCAGTTTGTTCCAATACAAACCTCCTCACCACTCTACTAAGGTCATGTAACAAGAGATTGTGTCTCACAAGAGAGAAAGGTTTAGAGTATTAAGAAATTTGTTGCTGTGGTGATGTCAGTGATTCACCCTCAGTCTGTGGCCTTATCCTTACCTACCATGGCAGAAACATCACACCCCCCCCACACTATCAGACTCCAGCAGTTCCATGTGGAATAGATTCCAAGTCAGCAAGGAATGTACACCCACACTCACCTCTCACGGTAGTGCAGTGGGGCTTAGTCATGCACTAAAGTGACTTGTTGACTAAAAAATGGATTAAACCCCTGTCATAGTCAAAGGCACACTGGAATATTTGGCTGAAGAGGGACACAAGTCTGCCTTGAGCTTAACTGGCTTTGCTTCCTTCATTTGCACAGATTTGCAGTGGTACCGGATTTTGCAGTAGTTTTTACAGGTTCACAGAAAGAGGGATAAAGATTATTCTGCTTTTATAACATCTCCCAGGACTATCTGGGAGATCTCCGGCCAGAAGAGAGTAAACCAGTAAGACAAACCAGAGATCATAAGCAGCGTTTTGCAAAATGCATTAAAATAAGCATGCATGATTTTATTTTCAAAATAAAACTGCTCGAAGATAGGAAAGATTCCCATACCACCAGGCAACACTTACTTTGGTTTCCACAAATTTTTCAAGCAGCTGAGTATCGTTAGATGGATTTTAGTGAAGAAAGAAGAAAAAATAGCGCTCCAAACACCTGACTCTAATCTTAGTTATTCAAGTGTAAATGGAAAGGAACTCCACTGAAACCACCAGAATAAGACTGCTGTCATCACCTTAATCTCAGTGCACTATGCAAGCCACATTCAACATTTGTCAGAATCAAAGAAGAGTGCAGGAGTTGGCCTGGAGAATCCAAATTGCAGATTATTAAACAAATATGCAAACAAAAGTGCAATAATTACACTACTGCCCAGCAGAATCATTATTTTGTAGGCAGATACAATGGCAAGCTATGGCCTGGCTCTTGCATGCTTAGAATCCAAATGGAGCAACAATAAGAAAGCTTATGTTAAGGTAACAAGATCATTATATTCTATTGTCCACAGCTCAAAATAGATATAATGTTGTCATTCTTATGCAGTACATAGTAAGACATGATCCATTCAATCAACTGCAACAGGAATATTTTTGACATACAGCCCCAAAAAAAAGGTAAGCAAAGTGTTCAGCAATCCCCTGCACGTGAATTCCGAGTGAAAAGACTTGTTTTGCTTTGTGTGGCCTCTAATATGAGAAGTGTTTGGCAGCACCCTCTATAAACTACCTGGAAGAGCCTCTCAAGCAAAGATTTAAGGATCTTTAAAAAGAAGGAAACAGGCAGACACATACAAACCCTGACAGTTTTGATTCTGGACTCTAGACAGTGCTCAGCACAGTTTTTATGTTAAGATATACCATTTTTTTTCTGCACGTAGATTTTAAAACTTGTTTCTTACTTGTGGGATCCATATCTCTCAGTCAGACATACATAACAGAAACATGTAAATAATTTTTTTCCAGGAGTGAAATGCAAATGCAAATTGCATTTCACACAGATTTATTGCACAAGACATTTGTGTTTCAGTCACACCATCTGAAAACATTTGGAGGAGAGAGGGGTTTGCATGTGTGTGGTTTCATTGGATCCCAAGGAGCTAGTTCACTGCTGAGAAATGCTGATGAAATAGATTTTTATTGATGCTTCATCTAACATACTAGGATGTTTGATGCCTGATTCATAGTAATTGAATAATCAATTGCTTGCTTCTTTAATAAATTAATTTATTAAATGCAAAATACGTACAGCTGGTATTTCAAGGAGCTAATTTGCAAACTAAGGCAATGGTGGGATTCTTTAAGAAGATGACCTCTGTGTCTCAAAAGTCTGGGGATATATAGTAAAAAGGGCAGCCAACAAAGTAATAAAATGTTTTAAATATAGCCATTTGAATTTAGATAACACAATTTTATTATCTGCCTTGGAAAAATTAGGCTGAAAGAAATATACTTACTAATAAAGAATGTCATTTTCTTTCAGACTAATCTTTTTTTTATTTCAATATATATATGTTAGCCAAGCCTCCCCTGCATTCTCAGAACTGTCAATGGTTTTACTTTTAATCATAAGTCACAGAACAAAAGAATAATACAACACTCACTACATTACAGAAGTAAACCCATCAACCATTATCATCACCACCTCTGGGTTAGTGTTCATCCTTCTGAAAATGGAGGAGAAAATGCCAACATGCAAGTTCTTTTAAACTAGGGTAGAGAAGCAAGGTTAGTACAATTGTCTTTTTTTCTTTTATGAACTCTTGCCAAGAAATTCCACCTACAGCTCTCCACGGCAGATCTCAAAAGCACTGTCATGTCTAACACTTTCTGGAATGATGCCAGCAGGGATATGTCCTCCAAACAAAACCCCACCTTCTCATCGATGCAGAGCCCTGCACAGAAATGGGTTGACTGGGGGGTAGGGAAGAGGGAAGAGTTTTAGAGCCCTCCCTTCCCTTCCACTCCTCTCTGAAATGGCCTCCCCAGCTGCAGAGCAGGTGGTCTCAGGCCAGAGGACACAGTCAGGGGACAACCAACCTCACTGCAGCTGTGGCACGGGTCTACACAAGTGAGCACAGCTCCCTGCTTCCAGCACACACACACACCAGCCTCTCCCTTTCAAAGGTTTACTTACAAAGCCAGTATCTGAAAGAAAAAGTTCTTATGGTGCTCATTGCCACAAGTACTAAAATGTCATTGCAAATTCAGCTATTAGAGAACAGATAAATATCTCCAGGGCAAACAGTGGTTATATTCCCTGCAATAACTTGCTGGTAATCTTCTATTTAAAAGGTCTCTGCTCCTTCTCATCTATGTTAGGCCTTGACCACTTAGCCACTGTCTGAACTCCAGTGTCACCCTCTTTGAGGGAGAAACTTGTCACATCAGCTACACTAGAAGAGAGTCACACATTTTGATGCCAATGGTGCTTAAATTACACCAAAACATGAGAGAGAGAGCCTTTGCATCAGCAGGGGGAGAACCAGCCCCACCAGAGCGACACTGAGAAGATGCTGCCTTGCTTTCAGCAGAGCAACTTTCAAGTAGCTTTCCCTTGTCTTCTGTGTTAGCCCCAAGTCTCAACATAATGACGGTAACTGCAGTCTCTGCTTCTTGCTGACAACCACACAGTTATCAGAAGGGATGAGATTAAAACTTGAGCAATGCCATGTGCAAAAAAATACCTTTGCTGTTTGCAAGGTCTCATATAAGAAGTGATAGTTATGAAAATCTGTTGCTGCTGTCTGCTCTTGTTCTCGTGGAGACTCCTGGGCAAGTCTTCACGACAACGCAAGCAGGTGGCAGTGACGAAGTCAAACAGAAGCTGTGCTGCCATATGAGTGGTTTTTAAGCCACAACCTGCCAACGGAAACAGTGTTTTTGCACTGTATCAGACTAACAAGCATAACAGGAAACCTAAAGCACCCAGATACTGTAAGCTGCTGCAAACCTCCCAACAGCCTTAGCCCTAAACAGATTTAATGGACAGTGGACATTGTAAATGATCCCATGTGATTGGCTCAGCACTCTCAGGTGAGCATGGTGGCTGACAGTGTACACTCCTAGTCCTTTGCAATACAAAAAAAAAAAAAAAAGACATTTAAAGTACCTTCACAGAAAGTTTTTAAAATACGACCACTTGATTGCTTGGAAATAGTTCTTCATGTGGGGATGCTTATTCTGGAATCATAGGGGAATATTTCAATTCAGTCACAAATTTGATTTGTCATTCTAGGAAAAAAGGGAGTAAAAAAAAGATCACTAGATAGACTACGGATATCCCCACAGGGACATATACGAGTAAATCTGCAATTGTTTAAAATCACACTTTAATTTTTCCAGTAAAGCTTTTTACAAGCTAGCAATGTAACAAGACACTGACTGGACAGACTGTGAGAAACAAATTATAAGACCTTGAAACATGATCATAACAAATTAATATAGCCAATGCTCAATCCACCATTATTCACATTTTCTTATAGAATGAGGGTAATTTCAAAAAACATGGATAAACACCAACATTTACAAGAGCTATGAGCATTCCCAAGACATTAACCAGCCAGGAAAAACAAAGGTTTGGAAGAAAATTCTTCTAACATTCCTGGCATAAATTTATGCAACAAAATCAGAGTTCACAAAAATACTCCTTATATACATATCCCATTAAAATTTCATCTTAATATCATGCAAGAGAGTAATTTTGATTAAACTCAAAGAAAAAAAGGAGTTAGATTTTTTTAGAACAGGAAAAACATTAATTACCCATGCAAGACAGACAGAGTAAATCAAACAGTTGGTGTGGCACCCAAATAAATCTGCTGAACAAAAGTTTGCAAGAGGTTTTCTAGAGGGGAACACATTGTTTCCAGTCCCACCCTTTCTCCTTCTTGTCCATTTATATTAAGAACAATCCTATTACATTTTATTTTGCAGAAAACAGAAATGTCAAATTATTTTTAAAAATGCTGAAGCAGGGCTTTGCAAGTATATTTAGGAATAAATCTCAGAAGACTTGCACTGTCTCAGCATTTTTATGTCAGTTTTACTGTATTTGTACTGAAATCATTAAGCATTCTATCTGCCAGAATTTAAATGTAAGCAATTCATAACAGAATATTTTGAAATAAAGTAATGCAACACATTAACCAGAACTTTCAGTTACACCGTACAATTTGTCAAATTGCCAACAGAACAACTCATTTGAAAAGACAGATTGTTGCTTATTCTTTAGCTGTCACTTGCGTTACTCCACTTCAGCTCCTTCTGCCTGACACTTGGCACGGAGTGAGTCAATCACACTGACGGATACCTGATGAGCACTGATAAAGCCACAAACAAAACAGAGATTCTGGTGACTCATCCATCAGTCTGGAGAGCAACTCCATACCCCAGATAGTGGCTCCAGGAAACAAACCCCTGCCAGCAGCACATGCCAGTAGGTATCAGTGATGCAATCGAGGCATGGCACCCTTCCCAAGACTGGGGTATTACTGGGATAAATTACTTGGATTTGCTGGATTAAAAAATATCATGAGATTCTGAGCCTGTAGGTCTTCTAAGTATTTTTGCAAACTCTGTTTGCTAAGGATTTCTTTTAAGTGAAAGCATTTAAAACAGACACCTAATATGAAAAAAACAATCCAACCAACTAACAAAAAAACCACCCCACACGCCCATGCAAAACACTAAACCAAACAACTTTTAAGAGTGTGTAGAGATTCCCTGTGCTTAGTCCAATCACCTCTGGAGATCTGACTAGTCATCTTCTACCAGAGACTCTACTGAGACCACCACCAGTTTTGGTATCAGCCAGCCAACAGTTATGATGCCATATGAACATCCTGTCACTCTCCCTTCTCCAAGGCTCAATCTGCCTTTCTTCTGTTTAAGTTGCCCATATATTTTTATATCCTGTCTAGCATTCCACAGGTGGAGTACAATAAGACCTTATAAAATGATGCAGTCACAGGAGTAAAGAGTACATCCACTGTCTGCCACTTTCCCTCTCCCTTTCATATGCATATACACAGCAATAACCTTCATGCATCTTAAAGCTGCAACTGCTCACTCATGTGTGAAAATGAACCTCAGACTTCTACCAGTGATGAGGACAGAAGCCTAATGGTTTTGTCCAAATTAGCTCTTGAATTGGGTCATATATATTTTAATGAAGTAGAAGCTTATCTGGGGGCTGGATGGTAGATGAGTGCCTGTGATTGCTTTTGTCCTTGGTTTGATTAGTTTGGCAATCACAATCATCTACATAAATGGTGAATATTTTACACAGAGGGGATCACATCCCAAGGGGGCACGAGAAAGGAATGTACAGTCCATTCATAAAAAGCTTTTATTGTGCAAATAGTTACCAGGTAATTTAATTCTCGGCCCCTGTGTTCCTCATTGACAAAGCACCTCAGGTGGCTCTGGCAGAGACCAGGACTGCATCCCTGGCCTGAGCACTGATTATTATGAGAAATGTGATGAACATAGATGAAAAGAGGAGAGTTTTCTCTCTCATCCCAGTAAATGGGTATGTATGTTCTAGCAACAATTATAATCTGCATCAAACACACCACTAAACAAACACCTAAAATTCGCCATAGTTTGTCAGCACAGCCTTCTCTCCGTGGTTCCACCCTTCCCGAGAAGCACTGCAATTCACTGACTTAGTCACAAAGCACAGATGTGCACAGAAAATGATGGTATCCACAGTTATCCAGTTTGTAATCTATCATGAATCCCAGTGGGATTAGACAAACATCAGGATGTAAAAAACTTTCATTTGCCCACAGAATTGATGCAGGCTGGAAGTTTTCCCACTGGCTGATGTGCTTTCAAACATAAATTCAACCCGTACACCTCAGAGGAGAATACACAATGTGCATCCTGATGCTCCTTCCTGGTCCTTTTGGCTTAACACACCTACTGAGAACTTAATCACCCTTCACTGGTTTATGGAAAATCTCCTTTCACATCTTTCTTTCACATACTGAACTGAGACAACCAAAACACTTCATCTTCACTGAGCAACAGTTAGCAGGTATTACCAACTCCATTATACATCCATGTTTTCAGAGAAGCCTTTTCTCCAATATTTCTATCTATTGCATAGGTGAGTCAACATTTGTATAAGATATATTCATAAAAAGGGCAAAGTAAATCACAGATTACTGGACTGGGCATTCAACCTGACTCAATGGAATTATTCATGTAAGTACACTAAATAAACACTGCCATCTCTTCTAGGAAATTATCATCTTCGTTAAACCCTCGGGGGTTAAAAATGGTGATCTAGGAATATCCTGATGATATTAGTCCACACTTGTTTCATGGAAGGCATCATGGCTGCACCTCCTTCTGTAAATTAAAGAGCACCAGGCAACACCCCTGAGCACTGGGACTCACCTGTCCCTGCTGGGAGCTGTTGAGGGAACATGCCAATACAGTCAACAATCCCCAAGCATAGCCAGAGAGCCATGGGGAGCCAGAGACCAGTCCTAACAGAAGAAGCAGTTGGAGTAGCCCTTGTTTGGAGGGCACACTCTTTGAGCAGAGGTGTGACAGTCCTGGGCTGCTCCCATGACTGTCACTCTCCTGGACAGTGTGGTCTCAGGCCTATTCATGTTGGTACAAAAGTCTGTCCTGCCTATGGACTTTATGATTATTGCAAGTAGGAAAACTGTGGGACTCCTTGGTAAAAGATGCCATGAACATCATAATTTACATGGGCTTCAACTTGAGTTGGACAGATATTTAAGAGTTTAAGTTACTGTGTAAATGAACCATTTCAGGTTCAAGAAATTCCCTGAGCTAACATTGTCTGAGGCTGAGAGAACATTCATGGAAGCATCAGACATGCTTGTCCCCTTCCTGCCCCATGGGTCTGCTTACCGTGGCCACTGTTGGAGACAGGATATTGGGTTAGATGAAGCCTTTGTTTGAACCAGTACAGCTGTTATGTTATTATGCAGAAGCAGTAACATCCATAAGAGTTTACTATGACAGAGCAGATGTGAGGAAATGTTCAAGAAAACAGAGGAGCTGAGAAGTAATTTGGCAAGTAATGTTTTGGCAGAAGTACTGGCTTAAATAGCCTCTCTTCTCCCTGACCTCACCCACTTATTCCCACCACTCCCTTCTTTGTGCTTGTACAGCTGTTTGTGTAGCCACACCGTGAACCAGGCTAGAAAACCATTTGGATGAGACACCTCTCTTCTTTCCCCCTCTCCTGTTCTGTGAGCCATTTTTCAGCCAGATCAGTATGCAGATTTAGCTGTGCTGCAGATTTAGCAGCTGCACAGCTGAACAAATAGTTTTGCCACGACTACACAAGAAGCAGCACAAATCAGGAACACATGTCCAGGGCCAGGACATGTTTATGCTCAGCAAAAGCAAAGCTTAAGCAGGACCATCACCATCACCATCAGCCTATAGCCTGCAACTCCTTGGGATAACAGAAGTGGCTCTGCCCAGAGCAGGAGCAGGGCTTGCTGCCCAGCCACAGCACCAACTGGGAGGACTCTCTGCCTACCTGGTCTAGAGATGATAGAGATACCACACACCAAGCAGACAGTGAGAGAAGTTGTTTGTATAGACATTCCCTGCATCATAACTCAGACAAACATTGAGGGCTCTCCTAGGAGAAATCAGAAACATGTTCAGTTTAAAAATGGGATGTGGCCCAGGTACCTGTAAATCACCTGAGGATGTTCCTGCTAGGCAGAATTACTGTGTCTCTTAAGCAGTAGTTATTGAGTGCATTTGGCTTTATTAGTTCTCTGGGCAATTTCCTGATTAGGAACACTCTGATTAAGTGGAAAATGATACAGTGCCTTTGCATTCTCTATAAACAACATATGGTAGTTTACTACCTAGGCACACACGGAGGTTGAGCAGAACACAAAGCAGAGGAGGGACTTGGGTATTACTAATGGTTGCTTTCCCAACATGGGCAGTAAATGACAACTTGGCTTCCATCTCCTTGCACAATCCAGTCTGACACCTTTGCCTCACAGAAAACAGAAATAATGCATTAGGGAACAGCAAGATGCCATGAAAAACACTCACCTTTTCTTTCTCACATACGCAGCATTTAAAGGCAGGGCACCAACTCTGCACGTTGCTTTCCTCATGGGCTGCCACAATAGGAACCAGTTCCTGCCAGTGCTTGGGTTACTTTGATACTGGTGGACCAACAGAGCAAAGTGCAGAATTCAACAAAACACCTTTATTGCCTAAACTAACAGCAGCAGCCTCTAAACAGTGCCATGAGTGCTGGCAGCCAGACTGCAGCCTGAATGACTGCAGGGCTCTGACTGCAAACACTGAACTCAAACTCCAAGACACCTTCCTGGATACTATTTCCCAGGGGAGACAGAGGAAACCAGCAGAGACTGTATATGGAAAAATTAACAAATGAACTGGGACACTGCAGGCAGCTTAAAACCTGCACTTCACAAGTCAAAGAGATACCAAACAAGCATCAGTCAAAGTATTGATGTTGTCACTCCAGATTGTCTCCTTCTGATAAACTCTTTGAAGGTGAAGCAATTAGGTGAATTCCATCAGAAAGGTCATATAATATGACTGTACAAAACCATGAGAGAAGAAACAGAATTCAGACACAAGAGACGATTTCTAAGAACCCCCCAAACTAAATTGACTTCACCTCTCTCAACCCTTCAGATGCAACTGTCTCTGGTAGATTCTCCCAATACATACATACCAGCTAAAATTAGGCTCATGATTGTGACTCATCCAAGTGGCTGCCAATCTCTTGGTTAAAAAAGAAACAATTCCAGCAGTTGTGTACCACACACAGCTCTGTGCTGCACAAGACACTTGAATCCAAATTGGAGCAAAGAAGCTTTGTGGCTTCAGAGGGAAAAAACACCACAGACCATTTCTTAAAAGTCAAGGTCCTTTCTGATACATTATTTAAAACCACAGAAAACACAATTGTCTGTGCTGATTCTGCTCAACAGCTGGATTTTGAAAAATTGATCAAGTATGTGATAAACCCATTTACTTGAAGAATGTTTTTCTGGCAACCAAAATGATACTGTGTCTGTACTGGTTCTCTACCCGCTAAAAGAAAAACCGCACCATGTTAATCAAAATAGACAACGCTTTCAGTGTTAACCCAACTACGTGAAAAGCACTGTCATACCTCCGCATCAAAGCACACCAAACCAAGCCTGACTTCAGATACACTTATCAGGAGCCAAGGGAAAATTTGTTTCTGAGCAATTATGCCTGTTTGTTTAAACTGGAAACTTCTGCTGCAAAGAACACCACCTTCCAAGAGTGATAAGCAGTCAGCTCATGTTTAAGTCGTTGGAAGCAAGAGGCAGTCAGTGCTTTCGGACATAAACTCCCTAAAGAATAAATTATAACAGAAGAAATCCAGCGGGGCTGCCACTACATTTAAAGACAAAATTCCCATTGAATTCAGCAAGACAAAAGTAGGCTTTGATACATGTTCCACACAAACTTGCAACTACTCTGGTCTGTCCCCAAAAGGGGCAGAGTTGTGACAGCCCTCACAAAACGGAAGGGAGAGGGATACTAGAACTGAAGACACTTCTGCCTGCAAACAATACTATATTCACTGGGAACTTCTTTTTTAACATGCATGCTCTGAAGCTTAACTCTTTAACAAGCTGAAAGTTGCAACTGTACCTGCTACCCTCAAATCTAGTCTTTTAAAGCGTGGCATGGAACTCACTTCCTTTATATTATGAAGCAAATTAATGTGCCCTTGCCACTGTAAACCCTGAGCAGAGAAGAGCTCGACACTTTGGTCCCCACTTGATGAAAAGGAAGTTAGCCCACAGAGTAGCTGTAAGCACCTCTGTTCTCTATGCCAGAGATACATCATGAAAATGACATTGGAATGTGGCCCCAAAACTTTACCAAAACAGTAAAAATCATTTTTTTAATAAAATGCTCAAACACTCTACTCCAGCCCATGGAGCCAGCATAGTTATGAATCCAAAGTACCACAAAGGAGCTCTTATCAGTATGATATTGCACATCTCTAAAAAGCTCATTTAGAAACTGCAGTTCATCTGTTTTGGTAGAGGGTGGATCAAACCAGGCTGTGCTTAACAGCACAGTCTTGATATTCAGAAATGTATTAGATTGCTACATTTGCAGGTGACAACTGCACTATGTTTAGGCAATGGGTCTGAAGAAATGTCCCACCTTATATTGTAATAGTAACTGTTTTTATTCATAAACCAGAAAATATCAGTTACTGGTTGACCAAAACACGCTGTCCATCAGTCCTTCTGGCATCCTCTTCAGCCAGGTAAGCCTTATCACATTAGCTGGGGCAAAAAATTAAGCTTGTGTAGGTCAAGGCTGGCATTCTCAAATTTGGCTGACTTACGTTATGCTCCTAAATCTTCATTTCATTTTTCAGTAATGTTGCAAACCCCCACACAATATAACACATAAAGACATCATGGGAGTCAGTGTCTATAAAAATCAGAGCAGTCCTATTTACATGCTTAACTACAAATTTGAATGTTCAACTTCAGACATCAACATTCAAAAATTGTTGGCCTAGGTGATTTATTTAAGGCTGCAAAGACTTAAGGACTGGACATGAAACCAGATGACCTCACTTATGGTGCCTCTCAGTGGCACCAAAGCCTTCTCAGTGTGCAAATGCAGTTGTCTGTGAGCTTCTAGCACAGAACTAAGAGTTAGAAAAGATGAACAGCTGTAGCAAGGTGTTCACAATCTGTGTGAAAAGAATCACACATGGAAAGCTCTCTTCCCTTTTCTATGGAAGCTTAGTAAGCAGGGCCCTGAAATGAATGCATCCACTTCTCAAAGACAGTTACATCCAATTCCTCCAGCAATGAACTTCTAGTGGACACTTTACTCATTATACACTCCTACAGTATGCAACATCCATTACCAGATGCATCCAACTCCAGCTGGATGGAGAAAGAAACCACAGTTACTGTTCAGTGTGTTTTTCACTCTGTACTTCATCAACATCCAGAAGGACAATTAACAACAACTAATAAACCTGCAGTCTGGATGCTCTGCAGAAGAGGTGGCCATGAACAGCTGCTGGTTCATGAGCTTGCAAAGTGCTGCTGCCTGCCAGCCTTTCCCTGCTCTCCAGGAGACCAGAGCCACCTGGAGCACCAGGGAAGCCCTGGTGCCTTCCCCCTCAGAACACATAATACGCCCATGTGACTCAGCACCCAGCCCGAGCTGTGCTCCATCTATTGCAAAACCATAGAAAATTCAAATTTAAGGCCGCAACTCTGCCCACCCCCGC
This sequence comes from Chiroxiphia lanceolata, assembly GCF_009829145.1. NCBI lineage: Eukaryota > Metazoa > Chordata > Aves > Passeriformes > Pipridae > Chiroxiphia > Chiroxiphia lanceolata. The sequence continues at coordinate 12,463,137 of NC_045640.1, forward strand.
TCCACTGTGCTGAGCTGAGGTAGTGCATGTTGTGTGTCATGTTGGATCACTGTGCTCTCAAGGACATGGGCAAGAGCCAGGCCTGAAAAAGTGGGTTAAAAGCCATGCATTTCTGATGTGCCACAGAATCCTCGCTTCTCAGACTTCAAATTGGATCCACATTGTTTCCCTAGCATGGCCTAATATTTCCCAGGCTCCAGAAGGTAGGGTGGGGCCCAGGCCCCTGGCAAAATATGCGAATTCACCACCCTCCGAAGAACCTGCAGCTTAATTCTATCATTCAACAGAGATTCAGGCAAACCAAGGAGGAGAGATCTGTGGATAAAAAAAACCAGCACAGTGCTTAGTTTGGCTGAACGGTCTTTAATACTGCCTATTTGTCATAAGTATGTGCATGTTAATTAAAAATATTTCATAATCTGTTAATGTTTTGCTTGAATGGCTTCTGGCAAGTTCTGTGAAATGCTAGAGTTTTTAGGGGATAAGGCAATGAAAAATATTACAGGTATCGGATTCAGTACTGAAAAGGGCTGACATTAAAACGGCCAAACAACACAGCTGAAAAAGAGAAGATGGGGGGAATGCAGTAAGAAGAATCAAGTACTTTTCGTATTATTTTAAGGTGGTAACATAAGGTTTATTTCTTCAAGAGATGGGATTGTTTCTCAAGGAACTGAGCCAAATCCAACAAAAGGCTAATAAGACACAGACAATAAAGTACTGCCAGTGAGTTTAACAGATGTTTTTCAGCTCACTTAGTTTAACCTGTCCTTGCCTTTGGCAGAAGACTTTTGATTTTACCAAGACAACTAGGATTTCATAGCAATGCTGAACAAACATGTTATAGAGAACACAGAGAGAAAATGTTCTGCAAACTCTGTTCACTGTTTATTTGAGAGGAACACTGGATGCTTGCTTCTCTCACCTTCCTCTTGAAGGGAAGGATAAAATTCACAGAGCAGAGTTAAGCCACTACAAAACACTTCTGAAAATCTTGCCCTTAGTATGTTCCAGTGTTTCTCTTTACACTCCCCTGAGGTGGTAATTTATTTTATTAAACAAATAGTTTACACTGGAACTAAAACAACTTATTGCAGATATTTCTTAATCAGCTTCATCAAGCTCAAGTGAAAAAAAAATTTAGCTTGCTTAAAGAGTTCCAATATTTGCATTTAGTAGATTATTAAGTAGGAAATAAATCATGATCCTGACATATCTGGGATTTGATTAATATGAAATAAAAATGTCTGCACTACATCTTAACAAAATTCAGAGTTGCTGCCTTAATAAAATGCTATTATGCAATTTAAGCATGCAGAATATTTTGCCAATTTTTAAATTCCATACCCAGCCCTTGTGCTGGGTATACATTAAATCACAAGATATATATTTCTTCTCTCCTAAAAGGAAGATGAAAGGGGCAGCTGGGCTAATGTAAGGGCTACCTGGTCAGAGCATCAGAAATGCACAATATTCTCCTGGAATTTAGGAATTTCCCCACTGCTAGATGTTTTTTCTGGTGCCAGTAAAGGGAGGATGTGCCACAAGGGGAATATCTGCCACTTCAACTGTAATTAAACTTGTTGCTGAGTATGATCCACGTAAAAGTAATTCTTGATCCACTTCAGCTGGTGATTATTTCCCCATGGAAAAATGAAGGACTTTTAGTAGGCAGTGATGAAGGCATGGGGTTGAATACAAGTACAAAAGAGCCACTTGGAGGGGAACAGGCATGCTGGAGGTTTTAATCTTTGCAAGTGTTTTAAAGCAGGCTATAAGAACCTGCCTCCTTGTAAGACTGCTCTCAAAAGTCAATAGCACCTCACCAGGGGTTGAAATTGCATCTTTCCTGTGGCTTTCCCCTGATAACTGGTATTTACCACATTACTTATTACTGCAAAATCCTTCCTTTATGTACAACTTTTTTCATTTAATCTCTAAGTGTGTTTAATGAAAGGCTACTATCCTGGTATCTTTCCCAGGCACAGGTGTGCAGCCAGCTGTGAGCTAAGTGTCCATAGATGGAGCCAGTGGAGTTCCAGGCATTAAAACTGGAATTAAAATAAGTATTTAGTGCAATTTCAGATGCCTTAGTGTACGACACCTGACTGATCTAAAAGGCATTTATTTTTCCCAGGTCCAATATTATGCCAATTCCACGTATATGCATAGGATATTGTGCTTTCAGACAGCCAAAGTGGCACCAGTACGTTAAACCAGCATGTTGAACACCTGAGTTGCTCCTCAGTTGTTTGTCTGCACCCTCACGCTGAACTCCACCTGCCCCTGCCATGGCCCTGACAGTGAGGAGGAGGCCAAGGAAAGGTGGGTGGGCTGGGAGTGACAAGGGGCTGTGATGTGACCACGGCCCCAGGAGGGGCTGTACTGACTAAAGTCAATACAGACTCACTGCAATAAAGCTGCATTGGAAAATCCTTAGGCTATTTATTTCTTTAGAAAAGCAACAGTTAATGCAGGCTGTGTAAATCAGCTCTGGTTTAAAATATGCCGTTACCTTACAGGCTACTCTCACATCACCTGAGGGTCACGTGTCATCAGCCTACCCTTTAAAGCTAATTTATTCTTACACTTATTTTGTTTAGAGACCGTGAGTTCACTAGGACTCATAAGGAACATATTAGCCAAAGGTGTGGAGCACATCACTAAACACATCAACACACCTCAGTGGTCCTACATTCCCAGTGCCCGGTGGGCATCTTCCCTCATCTCATCCTTTGTCCAGAAAACTGATAAAGATGTTTCATCTCTTGCTGAGCTGTTCAAGCACATGGTATAACTTCAAGCCTAGCTTAAATAATCTCCTGACTAGTGTAGCACTATCACATTTTTATTAATCCCCTCCTACATTAAAAAAATACTAGATAGTTATGGGAAAAGTGACTGGTAATGGCATTAGCATAGGACTTCAAATCAAACCCTTCCTCTGTAGACTTCTTGTGGAAATCCCCATATCTTCCTGTTTGACAGGTCTATCAATACTTCTTTAAGGGCACACTGAAAAATAATGTATGCTAAAAGGAGATTACAGTAACCAGGGCCATGCAGGTACTCAAGGTACACAAACACGAGATGCTGGAGATGAGGCACAGAGCATATGAGAAGTAGCTGACCTCTATCATACAATGCTTTTTCTGGCACAGTAGCTCAGACAGGCATTTGGAAAATGAAAAAGAGGTGAATAAAACTTATATTTGGAATTGTTTTGACTGCTATTGCTTGTACTAATTGCTTTAAAAAGGATTTTGTTTGATTATTTAGATAGCATTTTAGGAGAGTAAAAATAAGCACTGAGACAGGTCTTTGAGCACTCAAATATTTCCAGAGGGATTTATAGACAAAATCTTTGGTGACCGAGAACAATCCAAGTCCTGGATCAAAACATTAGCCTACTTAGGGCTTTTCATCTCCTTGAGAAACCACGGTCTCCTGAAAGACTTTGGCAGACCTGGCTGGATACTTTGGTACTTAATATGCAACAGCAAGAGCGAACAAGCTTGTGAGCAGCCATTAAATCACAATCAAGGATAGAGTCTAATCAAGTCTAAAAAGAGCAACATTACATTTGAGCATGCAGTTTGTTATCAGCTGAACACATTAAAGCATTAAAAGCATTCACACAGGAATGTGATGAATAATTTCATAGATAGATGATACGAAGATTTGAATATGAATACAAGCCACAGACTCACTGTGGGTTGAAATGCCTGCACCTCTCAACTACACAGCAGCACCAGATATAATGCAGGACACCAACGTGATGTTAATAGGAATATTTTACAAAGTAGAAAATAAAACAAGAGTGGGAAATAGCTTAAAATTTCAGCTTAAGAGGCCAGCAGTGAGACAGAGGGAACACTAAGCTTCAAAACCTGCAAAGAGGGAGCTCATCAGAATTTCCTACCTCCATTGACTGGTTTCCATTCTCCATAGGGAAAAATATATTAATACCAAATAATCCCATTGTGCTCATTTTCGTAAGATATAGATACAGAAATGCAAAGTATGTCTCCACCAGGGCTGCAATAATAAATAAATTAATACTTTAGAGGTGTAATTTGTGAAACATTCGGAGTCTTTCAAAAGTATTAACTCTGACAGAAGCATGATGAGGAGTATCTCTTTTACAGAGACCTTTGTAGAGAGGGATTAAATGAAGCTAAAAAAAAAAAAAAGGCATTGTTTTTCCAAATAGGGACCTGAAATTGGCTTCTCAACATTAGACAGATGTAGATTTTCAAAAATGACTGGTGAGCTGACTTGCATTCATCTTCATTTTAGGCAACATTAATTAGACCTGATTTTCAGAAAGTACCACGTTCCCAGTCCTTTCAAATGATCCTTTTAAAAAAATGAGTATCCAAAAATCCTAAATATTTGGAATCATTAAATATATTATTATAATTAACGACTTCTATAATACTCAGTTTCACTACCTTAATTTGTTTGCCTTTGTAAGAGTGAAAAAGCAGCATATCCCTTCTGGAAAACAAAACAACAGTCAAGTTCATCTAAATACTCGGTGCACAAATTTTAGAGAATTCATTTTATTCATACACGTTTGTAAAGTGTTCTCCAAATCCCATTTTGTGCTGTGTGTCCAGAGCACATAGAACAAAGATGTTCTGGGATGGATGGAATGATTAAACACTCTGGTGAGGAACAGCAACAACAGATCAGCTGGGCAGCCAGCACCAGCACCCCCAAGGCTGTGCTCCCAATGTCTCACAGACCTGCTGAGCCACGGAGTGCCAGCTCCTGCTCCATGATAGAGCTTTAGATTGTCCCACACTAAATGTGGAAGTTAAGTTAGGTATGGCACTTTCTTAAAACTGCCTCTGCTTTGGAGTCTGTCATCAGGGAGAGCAGCAGCACCGGGCCCATGGCAGCACACCAGGGATGTGTGTGGTCTCACTGCTCTGTCAGCGCTCACAGGCTTCGCTGATCACCAAGGGGATCCACCCTCACCAAGTCAAAGGTAACAAAGCAGCACCAGTGCAGTTCAAGGTCCTGAGTAAAAAACCATGAAAACCAAAAGGATGCACAAAAAGTGACTGCTCAAAGGAAATGCATTAGGGATGGGACAAAGGGCGAGTTTCATACACTCTGACATGTCAGCTGCTAGACACTGAATCAATACACCTTTAAAAATTAATTTGGCTGCAAAAAGTCTTTTTGGCTCACCAGATCTTAAGAGATTGAAAGTTTCTACTCCTACATAGAAGGGTTCCCATTAGGGAATATGAAGTAGACAGGTAGTGGAAAACTTTGTTCACAATCTATGAACCTGAGAATATTCAGGGCCCAAAGCCAAACAAAGAGAAGAGTTAACAAAGAAGAGACAGAAAAAAGGAAAAGCAGTACAATGAAAATACAAATACTGTGTGATTCAGGGTATTCCCGCTTGGTTACATAGTCATAAGGGGCACATGGAACACTCCAAGCCATGGCAAGGGCACTGAGGACTGTCAGGAGTGTCCAGCACACTGCAGGAGTGAGCTCTCTAACACAAACCAGAGTTATTGCTATCACATGATTTTATAACATAATCAAGGCACGTATCCAATGCACATCCAATGCCTATTGGGAGACAATGCAAAATATTATTTCATTTTTGTTTTAACTTGGACCATGGTTGGAAAGAACAAAGTCTCAGGTTCCAAAGGAAGAGTCGCATGAGGAGCCTTCAAGAAAAACAAGAACAGATTCCACTTTTGCCCTCATCTCAGTGTAGTAACTTTAGAAAACCTCAACAATATCAATTTGTGTTCCATGGAATTCAACTGGATATAGTGTGTATGTAACCATATTCAATACAAACACTACCACCACCAGCAACTGGATGTTAATAAATTAATTCTCAGGATAACTATATGAGCATAAAGAACCATTGTTATTCCCATTTTACAGATTCAAAGCAGAAGCTCAAGACCTCAGAGCCTGCCCACTTTGATCTGGCTTCTGTTGATGTAAAACTACGACATCCATCATCAAACACAAAGGACTGCTATTACTTTGACTTAAAGGGTTCCATGTAAGTCAAGTTTCTAACCAAAATTCTCAAAAAAATACATATAAATTATTTCAGGAATAATGGATACACTTTTTGGCACAGTCTAAACTCACACAATTCTGCCGTATTTCCACAGGATGGTAAAATTCATCCCTTATATCTGGTTTGATTGTCCTTGAAGACGCTGTCCTAATACATCCACACTGTGGATCAATGATTGTGGTCGGTCCCTGTGATCCCAGGACTAAAGAAGCTTCAGCTTAAATTCATACTTACCTCTTAATTTGCTGTTTGGGATTTTTGACAGCAGGTGTTTATAAACCTCACAAGGTGGGAAGCCACTGCTAAATGTCAAAAAAGGTAACTAAGATTCAGGTAGCAACAAAGTCAACATGGATCCATCCAAAACCACCTCTTCTAGAAAGTCCTGCAATCCTTAGTCAGAGAGATCCTGGATCGCTTCGTTTGACACAAGTATCAACACCACAACTGTAAACATTAAATCCTCTGCTTTAATCACCATTTTTGCACTTTAACCAGTGATCCTTTAAGGAAAAACAAGTATTGTTGTAGGCACTATTTAGTGCCTACAACAAGCAGCTGAAGCACTCTCCACCCATTCAGCATCCTATAGCCATCCTGTCTCATCTTGCTTATTCTGCATCTGGCCCCAGCAGCAAAAGCTCAACCAAAATGTGCTGAGCAGCCTCCTTCCAACCTCATGTATTACTTGATTAGGAAGTAGCTGGCACTGAACGGAGCTGGATACTTGTCAAGGAGCAAGTTATGCTGAATGCACACAATACAGTAAATTACAGCCATATTTACTTTAATTTAATCCTTATGCATCTCCTTAAATTAGGAGGTGAGAAGTACAACCTTTTCTGTGTTCCAAGTATTCCTACCAGTTCTTGACCATCATTCTAAATAAAATAATAACAGTGAACTTGTGGAAGGCATTTCTTTCAGTTTATATGTGCTCAGCCATTCTTTTGGTCACCATTCCACCTTTTCTCATTTAAGCTCAGGCCACACAAAATTAGAAAAATTTACTGCATTTTCATAGGTAGCACAGACAAATATTTCATGATACTTCTGCAAATAAACTCTTTTTTTATTCATGATATGCAGTATAAGAGACAAGACAATCAGCTGGCTACTGAACCTAAAACAGTTATTGGTCTTTCTCTGTGAAATGATGCAAGGATAGAAAAATGGAGTTAGATGGCAAAAGCAAGAGCCAGACCATCTCCTCTAATTAACGTCTCACTAGATTTCTGGTTTCCTGGCAACTCTGGAGTTTCAGCCTTGTCAGATGGAAAGTATTTGCTTGATAAAATTTTCAGAAATTCTAATTTGCCAGTAAAACAGATTTTTACACGGAGGAGGAAGAGAAATTAAATTAGATCCTGTTTTCTTCTTTAATCCAACTGATTAAAAAAAAAAGAAAAAGAAAAGAAAACACTGATAAAATACTATGCCAATTTTATCATTTATCTAAAACCTACTCCTCGTTTCACATGGAAGACCCCATGGTTCAACCTGGGTGTGTATAACCCCCTTGGATATACTGTAAACATGACCTTAATCTGCATGAGTGCATCTGACTCCTTGGTTTTGCCAGAAATCTGTACACTCATTTGTGAACATAACATCAGGCATTTAATGTCTCAGCCATTGGTACAATAATGAGAAATGCCCTTTCCACTTGGCTGTTAGAAAGCTTGTAAACTTCTGAGCAACAACACTTATATAAACCCACACAGATGGTCCAACCTCATAACGTGGCCAGAGACTTTGTTGTTATATAGAAGAAATTAATTCAGTCCAGTTCAGATGACTGTACTGCCCTTGTCAGCACAGCATCTGAGCATGTCTGCACCATAAAACAGCAATAACTCCACCATAGTCACATAAAAAGAGTGGGACCCCTGGAGAAAACCCTTCACAGTCTCCCTGTTCTGCTGTTGTGCCATATGGCCCAACTCACATCCCAATTTAATAAATGTGAGACTGTGTGATCCCTTTGGTCTCTGAATCACACTCTGCATCCAAAAGTTTCCCTCTTGCAATAGGATGAAAACAAATCTGCTTGAAAGAACTTTTGGAAAGAGCATGACAGATCCCAATTTCTTTTTCTCCCATTCAGCTTTTCCAGGCTTATTCCGGTGAAAGCACAGCATGCCTGGGCCAAATCCAATGAAAAGGTGCTCCTGGAATCATGTCAAAACTCAATTTGTGGTAAGCCAGGCACAAATCATGCTGTTAAAAATACGGTGCTCCTAAGATGGTTTTGCTAAATACCTCTTCTACCAGTAAGTAAGTACTGCTTAGAGACCTTGAACGTTGGTTTGATAGTGTTATATGGAGCCTTGGTTGTAATCAAAGCCTTTTACTTTTCAGAACTGCATTATTAAATGGCCAGAATATCCTGCAGGAGCTTTTGAAGCTCTACATCCATTAGCCCAGCATATACTATCAATGGTAAAAATATTACCTATCCTTCCACCAGACACAGAATGATGGGTTATTCTCATTTCAGTTATCCCAAGGGCCAAATCTTTACTCTGTTTTGTTCTGTTTCCGAGCTACAAAGAGCAAAACACGTCTTTTCAGTCTGGCTGACTTTCATCAGTGATTAAGGGGAGAAAGCAGAAAACCTATCAAACCTAAGGGACATGCAGCAAAAGCCAAAATGTTCCCTCCTTAGTGCCATGCTCAGGCTGGATGAGCCCTCAGTGCCATGGCAGACCACCAGCTCTCACAGCACATTGTCCAGGGGAACTGCCACAAGCTGAACAAGTCCAGGAACTCAGGGAGAGCAGGCAGACATGGAGAATCCCCTGCTCCTGGCAAGGCGGCAGCTCCTGCTCTTACAGGCAGTTTGGTGCAGAAAGCCATTATCTTCCCAAAGGAGAGAGAAGATTAAGCAAGAGTGCAGAAGGCAGCTCACTCTAAAGAGGCCAAAGGAGGAGGGAGCTGCTGTCCCAGCAGAATGTAAGCAAAGAGGGATTTCTGACTTTCTTTGATTTCTGTCTTTCTGTGATTTCTGTCTTCCTGCTCCCATGGAATTCATGTGCCAATGCTCTCCACTTTTATTTTTGCAGCTTTGAGCACCACTCAACTATGAGCAATTTTTCTGGGGGGAAATAAAAGTGTGGAAACTGTTATTTAACATGTACGATATACAAAGTGGAATCATACAGAAAGTACTTTCCAGCTGGCCTTGTTCTCCCATTCATATGATAGTTTTCATATTCTTCTGGAGTTCCGTGTATTCAAACTGCTGGAATATGGACGCTGGCCACTTTAACAGAGCAAGCTAACTCAGCATCCATGACTGACCTGCAGAAAAGACACCCTGTGATAGACACAAAGTTACTTTGAAAAATCCATCAAATTTAGAGAGATTCAAAACATAATTTCTCTTCCAGTTTTTAATTTTCCACTAGCTTGCTGAATTTTCATTTCTTTATTTATTGCAGAAAGCTGCGTCCTGCATAGTTGGGAAAAATGGCATCTTTTCCTTTTAATTTATCACACACAGCACAGACATTCAAACTGGTGGTTCAGCAGAAAGAAGGTCAATGTACTAATGGAATCAATAAACTTAAGTGTGATGAAGTGACTGCCACTTCAATTACTGTATAAACCGTAAATCATTTTAAACGCAAGAAATGTCCTTCTATCAATAAACTATCTGTTTAAGCAATTGTTTAAAAATCAAAGTGTGATCTCGTAAACATTTGGGGCTCAGTTACACTGTACATCTTACTCATAACTTCTGCCTATTCCTCTTTGCTTATCCCTTATTGACTTAGATTCAGAATAAAGTAAAGACTAACTGAAGGAGTATTTACAATTAGAAAGTGTGGTAATTGCCTCCTGTTCTCCACTTCTTTCCTCCACTCCTTAATCACAGCTGGATGCTGTGAGAGTAAACATTTCTCCCAAGAAAACTGGGAGCATGGAGCCAAGCCTGTGCCCACTCCAAGCCACTAGTGCTGTCCAGACACAGAGAAATCATCTTCAAACAAGGTCCCTGCAAGCTGCCATCACTACCAGAAACTCTTGCAGGCTGATGTGCTGTGTGCTGAGACGGACCAATGACTGAATGAATATTCCTGCTAAGCTCTACAGCTGTGTGGCCCTGTATGACGTGTCCCTAACTCAGGAAGAAAAGTCACAGGCATTTTTTCTCATCTTGGAAGTTTAAAACATGGTCCCTAGGGGACAGGAAGGCTTGCCTGCCCAAGTTAAAGAAATACCGTAGCCTGGTACAGCATGACCTCTTCTTAATAGTCCTCATTCCCCAGTGAAGTGTATCACCCACTCACTCCCTCTCTCAAACCTTGAAAGATGCTCACTGGACAGAAAAGCAAGAGCAAGAAAATCCAGACAGATTATTGCAGTTTGAGTACTATATATATACAGTAGCATGAGGATGCACAGCAACTTTTAGATACAACAAAAGCTTATCCTCCAGTCCAGGACAGATATGAGTTATTACACAGAAAGCAACAACCACTGGCAACACTAATTATCCAGCCTGAAGCAGAACATATGTGGGATCACAAACTACTGAAGCATAGATTATTAGACAAGAGGAGCCAATGCGCTCTCTGTAAACTTTTCCTAAATATCTGCTACAGCTCTAAAAGCAAAATAATGAACATCAAGTCTGCTCTTGGTGAACTCCCCTTTCCACATTGTAGAACTTCATAACTCTGTTTAAATTTGTGATTCCTCTCCACTTTGTGCCACATAAATGCATGACAAGAAACTGCCTTTTTCCTGAAGTTTTATCTGAATAGATTAAAATAATCAAAATGAAAATAAAAGGTAGATTATCAAGATACTGATTTCAGGACTTGTTCAAAAATCAACTCTGGCTGTAGTAAAGCCAAAGCAAAAAATGGAGCCTGATGGCCATAGTTTCACCTTTCCCCATCACAAAACTCCCGCATCTCTAAATGTCTGCCCACATTCAACATGATCCCACACTATCTCAGCCCTAAACTTCCTGACTCTCAAGAGAGGTGGCAGACTTAAAATCACACTAGCAACTCCTACTGGCACAATCTCCCCTGTTCCTTGTTTCCAGAGTTTCCCAAATTATTTTCAGAGCCTTTGTTACATATTTATAAATTTCACTTTTGTTTCTTCCTACAAGAACACCATAAGCTCCAAAATCTTTCTGACTGTATTAAAAAACAGTCCAAGCAGTAAAAATGTACAATCCAGAGCATTCTTTAATATTCAGTGAAACTACCTAAATGCAAAGTATTTTATGATGTCTTTTGAAGATCCAAGACCTCTTGCTTCTAAGCCTTCCTTCAGCACTCTCCTCCAAAACAGTGGCTTTGCACAGCCCTCAGCTAATGAAGTCTTGGACCCTACCAGTGGTTATTCTCATATTACAGCTCAAAGTGCTTCTTTACAACACAGGTCCCCTAGGACAGTGTACACAACTGCTGATAAAGCTTCACTGACCTCTGCAGAAATACATGGGAAATACACAGTTCCATGCCTTCAGCAGTTAAGTTTCCTCACACTTCATGGCAAGCCCTGTAGGTTTTCAGTCTTCTCCTACCTAAACAGATGCCAATAGCAGTCTATCAAACCTACTCAACTTGCAGTGTAGAGCGTCACGCAAGAGGCATTTTGCTACACATGAACTGCACCAGAAACAGTCACCTAATGTTGTGTGAACGTACATTCCTGTGTGCTGAGCAGACACACTTTGCTCCCTGTACCATCGTCCCTCACAGGACCCTTCTGGACAAACTCTCCAGCCCCACAGCTGGATAAACACATCATGTGGTAGGTGAGCAATTTGCTCACAGGTCAAGCACAGAGGGTAATAGGGAATAGGGTAACATCAGACTGGTGATCTCTCACTAGTGGGGTTCCACAGGGCTCTACCTTGGGCCCTGTGCTCTTCAACATCTTCATAAACGACTTGGATGCAGGACTAGAAGGGATACAAAGCAAGTTTGCAGATCACACAAAACTGGGAGGAGCTGTTGACTTCCCTGAAGGCAGAGAGGCCCCACACAGAGACCCGGACAAATCAGAGGACTGGGCAATCACCAACCATAGGAAGTTCAACACAGGAAAGTGCCAGATACTGCACCTGGGATGGGGCAAACCTGGATGTTTTTACAGACATGGGGAATGAGGTACTGGAAAGCGGTGTCAGGAAAGGGACCCGAGGGTCCTGGTCGATGGCAAGGTGAATATGAGTCAGCAGTGCCCTGGCAGCCAGGAGGACCAACCATGTCCGGGGGGGCATCAGGCAAAGCATCGCCAGCCAGTCAAGAGACGTGACAGTCCTGCTCTGCTCTGCACTGGGGCAGCCTCACCTTGAATATTGTGGCAGTTTTGGGTGCCACAATATAAGAAAGATATTAAGCCATTAGAGAGTGTCCAAAGGAGGGCAACAAAGATGGTGAAGGGCCTTGAGGTGAAGCCGTATGAGGAGCGGCTGAGGGCACTTGGTCTGTTCAGCCTGGAGAAGAGGAGACTGAGGGAAGACCTCATTGCAGTTACAACTTCCTTGTGATGGGAAGAGGAGGGGCAGGCACTGATCTCTTCTCTGTGGTGACCAGTGACAAGACCCGAGGGAATGATCTCAAGTGCCAGAGGAGGTTTAGGTTGGATATTAGAAAAAGGTTCTTCACCCAGAGGGTGGTTGGGCACTGGAACAGGCTCCCCAGGGAAGTGGTCACAGCACCGAGCCCGACAGAGTTCAAGAAGTGTTTGGGCACATGCTGTGACTCCTGGGGATGGTCCTGTGCAGGGCGAAGGGTTGGATTTGATGACCCTTGTGGATCCCTTCCAACTCAGCATGTTCTGTGATTCAGTCGTTACTCTTCAATAGCCTTTCCTCAACAGTTTCATCACACTCAGTAGTGATGGCTTGGTATGAGCACCAGCAATGGTTCTCTTCTGTTCTTTTCAGCAAGCTATGCACTTCTATTTATCTGAAAAATCAGCTTAATTCTTGTAGACATAAAGCTCATTAACATTCTGTTATTTTTTTCTTCTATTCTCCAAATGTCTCTATAAGAAATTCCGAGAGTTAAACCAATGCTCAGTTTTACTTTAACTCAGTGTCTAGGCTTGGTAACACTTAATTTCATTTTGCTCTCAGAAGATGTTTTGGATTCACCAGTGGAAGGGGAATCATGTAATCATCAGTGTTATCAAATCACATTTGTCACTTTTTCCTGTAAACACCCAGAAGGAATTTACTTCACTCAATAAATTCCAGATATCTGCCTAGGAAGACACAGGGACACTTAAAAGCTGTGCAGTAATAATAATAAAAGTGAGAAGCCTGCCTCTGAACTCCTGTGTTTAATGCATTAACATCTGTTGAATATTATTAACTGCTATACTGTAGCATCTATATGCCCTACTCCAAGACCAAAATCAAAATTATACTAAGGGACATATAAGGTACTGTTTCAGAAGCACAGGTTTCACACCGGCCACATGGGAAAAGTGACAGGGAAAAGTAAACATTCAACCAAGGCAACAGAGGTCCTTATTTGTAAACATTACAATAATTTTCTAGGGAGAAAATAAAGGAGAGGTTAACCTACAAAGTATTTCAAGTGAGACATAAATAAGTATATAAACATGCACACAGAGCTTCTGATTTTAACAGAACTTGTTTTTACCAGCTGTATATTTTGCTTATACAGCATTTACCTATAAATGTCTATAATCCAGAAATGTATTATGAAGCTCATGCAGGTTGAAGAATTAAGGATGCAGAGGAAGACAGAAGGAAAATGGCAGCAGTGTGAGAAGAATAGATAGAAGAAATAAAGAAAAAAGGAGATTACGGAAGACCAGGAGACTGCCCAGCAGTGGGAATGCAGTGAGGCAGAGGAGGGGGGAGGCGTGGGAGGACACGTGCTGTGTGCCCATATGCCAGTGTGGAACAACATCCAGGCAATGGCATGCAAAACCCAAGGACACTATGTAAGCCTTGAAGTAGATGCACTAAATCAGAGTTTGCCATGTGAAGTAAAAGCCACAGAAACACAAAAGTTCATGTTTTTCTAAAAGACTCATGTACTTGTACATTATTTTAGTCAGCAAGAAAAATAATTCAATTCATGGAGCTTACCAATAAAATGAATAACGCTACAAGAAATATTTAGGAAAAGGAATGCAGCAGGACACAGCCTCTCCTGGACCTTTCCATTAGTTGCTTTGGATACAGATTTCACAGTACTCCCCCAATGGGAGGGTGACAGTTAAGGGATTGGGCTGGGGGGAGATGTCCTGTAGAGCATGAAAAGCAAAGACATTGTGGAGAATGACTGCAAAGCCACTCTTACCTAAATCAGTTCATGCATCTGCTTTACCACAAGGTCTCACAAAGAGCTATGGTGGCAAGACCAAGTAAAATGCATTGAAAAGCAACAGATGCCTGGAAATGGAGAAAGGTGAGAAAAGAATTCAGGTGGTATTTTAACAAAGAACAAGGTAACAGAAGCATACTAGTAGGTGAGATGGCAATCAACATCATCCTCAGATTCTCAAACACTGCCATAACTTCTGAGATTGTGTAACTCACCTCTAAAAGAAGTAAGGGAATTCAAGGTGGATACTGGATGGCCAGAAAAGGATGGGCACTGAACTTATTTTTGTAAAAAGAGGACAAGAGGTAGGAGGATTCTGGAAAGCACCAATTAGTCAGTGTAGCTTCAATTCTCAGAAAATCCTACAAGTTATCACTAAATAAACTGTGTGAAAGAAATTATGAAAGCCAGTTTGAAATACTTAAAGGCAAAATTATCCAATTGCCTTATATAGCAGAGTAACAGGCCCTAGGGATAACAGAAAGGCAACAGATACCTCTCTATCAAGTGGGTTTGCAAGGGATCATGTCCTTTGTCTGGTATTGTTTAACACCTGGGTGAAGTGGCTGTGCTTATTAACTCCAAGAATGACACCAAGCTGGAACAGGCTGAGGTACGGGATGGGAACTCACAGTGATATTCACACACTGAAAAATTACCAATAATGAATGATGGCAGTCAGTGAGCATAAATACTGAAGTGCACATAATCAGAATAGGCAAGAGCAAAGTACTCTCAGCAAAAGAAGAGCTGGGAGTGTTAATGAATCACGAGACACTAATGTCTCCTGCTTTTTTTGTAGCAGCATGGTACCATAAGGGAATGGATAAAGATGCTGCAAGACATATGCATCCTGTGAGTCTCAGAAAGGAAACTTCTACGCCAGCCTGCAGACCACAGTTGGAAGAGTGTGTTCATGCCAGAGCATCACAGAACTAATGCTGATTAATTGGAAAGAGCCTGGAAGAACGCAGTGGAAGTGATAAGCAGTCTAGAAAAGCAGCACCAAGTGAGCAACAAGAGAAGGATGATAAAGCTGAGGTTATTAAATCTAAAGAACGCAAGACATAGGAGAAGCATAATAAAGGCTTTCAGAGATATTAAAGCTTGATGCAAACAGACAGGGAATAAACTTTTCTGCATATCCCTAGTGGATAAGGAAAGAAGTAAACTGAAGCAAAGCAGATTTAAATCAGACTTAAAATAAAACAGTCTAACCCAGATGTTCAGGTTCTTCTTATTGCAATAAATTCTCTCCAGTTTCCAAAAACCACAGTGAAACCAGCTGAGAGGGTTTCTGTGGGTCTGGAAATACCCAGCAGCTGCCTAAGGCAGCATTGGTACCCAGAGAAACAGGTAGCAAACTGCACATTAAGGATTCTGTTTCACAACACACTGATTCAGCAGAGAAGCTCCTTCCCAAAGTTCACGTTTCCTTACTGCTCTGGCCACTTGTTCTCAGTCCCTTGCCCTTGTCCCATCTATCTCAGTTGTGTCAGTGCAATGGTTGCAGAGCTGCACCAAGTGCCAGTACACCGAAATGAGGCAACTTAAAAAACACCCATGGGCTTGGGTTTGTTTTAAGAGAGCTATAACCTCTGAGAATGCAAACCCAGCATACTGCAAAGCATCTAAACCCATACAATAGAGAGGTGAACCTCAGTCACTCACAAAAATGGGGCACACATGCCATGATTTACACTCAGGAGTTGCTTACATCCAAAATCTACACAACAAGGTATCATCACACAAAACTGAGCTGGGATTATACACCCACCACAGACTTCCAAGTTTTCTTATGGCTTTGTACCACCATGCTTACAGGACTATTTTATGCCCTGGAGAACTCTACTGAGAAAAAATAACAGGCACTTCAGCAATGAAAGTGGAACACTATGATGACATATTCTAAAATTAAAATATTAATGTGACTTTCTCCCAAACACTCCCAAGTGAATGGTGGGCACTTCTAATTTTGCATCAAATTTCAAGGCAAGTACCCTTTGAAACTAAACACATTATGACCATTAGCAATGCTAATGCAACACCCATCACAAGAATACATCTACATCAACACATAAATAAAAATTCCTTTCAAAAATAGGAAGATATCAAGACAAATACTGAGGTTTATTAGGGCTATAGTTATAAGCAAAAGGCTAGCTAACGCCATCTAAATATTTAACCTTTTGGAGCTCATTGCTGGAGTACAATGGTCAGTGTTGTACAACATGCACGTAGTTCCCTCAGGCCTTCCAGAACATTGGTTACAGTGATTCCAAAGCAGGTGGTTAAATTCATTGTCTAAGTAGCTTAGCAATTGACCCTTAGAGCGACTAAATATGAAGGCACAGTTAATATTAAAGACACACAGATTATGTTGCTAATACAGCTCTAACAAATGGAACAGAACAAAGAGCATTGCCCCAAATTACAATGACAGCCATGTGAAAGATTCAGGAATCAAAACAAGGTTCTACTATATTGAGCTATAAGCTCACTTTGCTAGACCACAGATATCCCTCATTATAACCTGAAGACCTCATGTGGCAATTATTTCAGCCCAAATAAAACTTCTGCAGTGCTTCACTGATTTGCAATTCTTCTTGTCTGAGGAAGAAGTCATATTCCTTCGCAAACGGTTTAAATACTAATTATTTCTTTGCTGAACCCTGCATTGAAACTCATCTCTAGAAGGGGCCATATAAAAGTGCTTCCAATATTTCTGCTGCTCAAAGAGCAATACTCTTCATCCGCTTCAGTGATTTTCTACCCAACAGGTACAACATTGAAGTAATGAGCATTATAAAACTTAATACAGTGCCA
The DNA here is from genome assembly GCF_009829145.1 of Chiroxiphia lanceolata. Classification (NCBI taxonomy): domain Eukaryota; kingdom Metazoa; phylum Chordata; class Aves; order Passeriformes; family Pipridae; genus Chiroxiphia; species Chiroxiphia lanceolata. The sequence goes on from NC_045640.1 coordinate 12,480,375, forward strand.
TATATATTTTATGGCTCTATAGATCCAGATCAGAGAACATCCAGATTGTTTTTACAGAACTAATGCCAGACACATTTCAAATTATTATGCATGCAATGATTTTAAGAAATTTATAACTCTTACCAAACTAAAATTTAAAAAAACATGTAGTTGAGAAAAAGAATCTTAATTTACCAAACATTCTTTAAGGAAGGTAAAATTTCCCAATTATTTTTAAAATAGATTTTATTATGAAAGAAAATAATATATATGAAAATTAAAAGTGGCTTGGTAAGAAGTATTTTTCACTAATGAAAGTATAAGGCATTAAAAATACATGAAAATGAAAAAACATTCATAATGCTCTACTGCTTGTACAGTACAGCATTTAAAAAGCAATACCATGTAGGATGTAAAGCCACATGAAAGCTCGGGATATGGGACTGTGAAATGAGATTTCCTTATATCAGACTGACATCAGAAAAATAACTTTCCTGTGTAGATTGCCACTCTTTCCCTTCTGTTTACCTATGGTAACATGATCACACAAATTTCCAAGGTATCCAAACACTTCATGATCTTTGATGTTGCCCTTATAACCAAAGAGGCGGAACAAGACTTCCGTATGGGACATTCAGACATAGAAAGACTCCAGTTACCTACTCAAGGTAGAACACAAAGCCTCTGGCAGCCCTGCAAACCAAAGGTGGTTCTCCTGAAGTCCAAGAGATTCAAAACAACTGGGACACACCTTGTTTGCCATTTCTGCAGGAATGCTTCATTTTGCAACCACTGACAGTCCTCTGTAGAGAAATCACAACTCACCTGCAGTCTGCCTTTGAACTGAGACAGAAAATATGGAAATGGAGGCTTTAAGCTGTTGGCAAAAAATTCCTACTTTAGGAATTTACTCAAGAGAAAAACTGGCTGTGGATTAGCTCTGGACCGAATGCTTTGAAAAAAGTATCCAATGTCTAAATATCTTGATTAGAAAGCTGTTCAAGGTTTCAGCAACGCTGTTCTGTTCCATCAAACAGTATGTTTTTTCTTTATTCAATTTCTGTTCCTTAGCAGAAAGTTACAGCCTGATATAATCACAGAGCATTAGCTCAATATTGGCCAAGTACAGCAAGTTTGTAGGAGTGCCATTCTCTGACAGTAGCACCACAGTTACAGCTGGCAGGAGTGGACAGGCTTCCCCAGTTCCTAGAGAGGAGTTGTCCAGGGACTGCCCATCTCGGCCTCTCTTTGAAAATTTTACAAGAGAACATAGTATATTTTATTTATATTTACCTGTGTTTTCAAAGACCAGCAGCTCAAACTTTAAATCTACAAACTTTATAGGCAGAGTAAGTGCCTGAAACCACCTGTATATGTAGTTCCACATACAGCTCATGCACAAAACCGGATTCCTGTGTGAAAACTAAGTTGAGAACATACAGGCTTGGAAAGCACAAATTTCAACAGAAGTTTTTCCATGCCTAGTGGAAAGTAGTTTCGTACAAGATCACTCATTCGAAGTCCAGCTTAGAAAGAGCACTGAGCTCTTCAGGCAAAGGGGCCAGGACACAGCCCACTAGTGCTGGTACATGTTGCTGTTCTGCCCCACGTTTGACAGATTCAGCCCGCGTGCTGCCACCAGCCTGAGAATGACTAGGCCTTCATCACTAAATCCAGTGCTTGGACAAAAGAATTTTCCATTTAGTCTATTTCTACAGAATAGAAAATCCAGTATTTCCACAGAAAAAGCAGCAGCCTTCGGTTCTCGCCAGAATATCCCCTTCATATTCAAGAAACCCAACCACCATTCTCAAAGGTTCTGATTTTAGTGCAAGTTACATGTTAATTTTATTTAAAATGTCTTCTGGAAACTAGGGAACATCCTCTCCATCAATATCTTACAGTATGTCTCAGGCACACATGGGAACTGCCCAGCAATACACGGCAATACCACATACAGCTCTGTTCACACAGCACAGCCATCCCAACTGAATTTGCCTTGTAGATAAGGTATAAGCAGCACTGCTTACTATGCTTCACAGTTGCCTCTAACAAGGTTTGAATGAAGGACGGAACAAATACAAACAAAATTAACTTCCTTTTGCACTTAAATTTTGACAGACTGGAAACTGTCCAAATTCTCCTACTATTTTGTGGCTAAAATAGGAAAATCCCGTCTGCTACAAAAGGAAAATGTTCCAATTAAACACATTCACTACTGAAAAACTGTCATCTCTGGAGCTGCCTTGTAGCACCATGCATCAACAAATCTGCCTGCTAAGGAAGCATCATGCATATAATGACTAAAGTTTGTGACATTAGCAAAGACCCTTCAAGAATGAAAAGTGATACAAATTGCTGTAAGCTTTGCTTTCTAAACTTCTGATTGTTCCTAAATATGACACAAATAAAATCAATCTAAAATTACTCATTTTTCCAACATCTGTTAAGAACTCGTAAAAAGTCTGTCCTTAGGGACAATTTGTCACATCACAAAATGATGACATTTCCACCACGACATGCTGACATTATACTATCCTATCAATAAGTAAATGTCACTATTTGTGACATAAACACTGCCCTATGACAACCTCACTGAAACCATAGACAAATATTTGACCATGTAATGTAAATAGAATAAATGACACCTTTGGGAACAAAGCAGAGCAAGTCTGTTCCCTTGTGTAAGCCAATGTCAGCTTATTTGCTCCTAATTCTATAGTACGAGAAAAGCCACAAGTGTTACATGCTCTGATCCAGTGACACAAACCCTCCTCCTCATCTCCAAACTAGAACAGTCTGACATGCAAGGAGGTAGGTCCTTGCAGCAGTCAAGGTAAATGAAGCAGCAACAGAACTCTACAGTCAAAATCTTTAAGTGGTAATAGGGAAGGATGAATCCAAATTAGCCTTCTAATTATTTTCTCTTTAACTTGACTATTTAAGTCATTACCTAACTTACACAGTATAATGCACTGAAAATTTTTATTATAGAATAGACTTGGTTTGCTGCACTACTGTTCCTTCACCAAAAAACTGAGGCAAGAGAACCGTGTTTTTTCCCCATGTAGTTAAAATAATGATGCCACATTATTATATCCCCACGTAGATATAATAGTGATGCCTACTAAAAAGTGCACGTTATTCCTCAGAATGATTAGCATGGATGTGACTCAGAAACTACAAAAAATTACAAATAAAATTGGTCCTGCTTCCATTGCCAGGATGCGCCTCGTGCTGTCAGCAATGAGAGATGAATGATCCCTCCTAACACTTTTGGGGGTTAACTATCTCGTAACTAACACAGACTGGTGTGGTCACAGCCCTAGCCCAAGGATCTGATCCAATACACCCTGAATCCTGCTGTCACCTTTCACAGGCTTTGGGCCCAGGAACACCACGTGGAGAACCCCAGCTGCCACAGCTCGGTGACAGCGGGGTGCTGCAGTGAACTCAGGAAGATGGGTCTCCACTACAGGGAGCCTTCTACAACAGGAGAGTGATGAGGACTCAGGTCTTGTTTCTCTCTATTGAATTGATTGCCTGTGCAGGGAGATTGATGCAGAAATCAATTCACTCATGCCAGCTGGTTTCTCTCTATCTGCAGTGGTGGAAAGTTGATTGGGATATTAGTTTCCTTCAGCTGATGTGCCTTCCATATGTAAGATGCTGACCCCAGTGAAGCTGAACAAACCAATACAGCAGCTAGAAAGATTAAATTAACCTATCCATAGGAAGGAAGGTAGAGGACTAAGAGACAGTAAGAAGACAAAGGCAAAAAACCAACTCTGCTCAAGCAAACAGCTTGGTTTTTCTAGATAAATTCAGAATTGTTTAGCAAAAAGTGAACAGGAAGAACAGTAAGAAACAGCAGTGTGAAATTCAACAATTAAAATATAATTCTTGTGATATTAACTGTTTCTATTTACTTTTCACCATTTTGTAGGCTCCTGCACCTCTTCTTTTCCATTACTGTTAACATTCCACTAACTATGAGACCAATCAAAGCCAAGAATCCTTCCATAATGTGTGAAATTTAAGTCAATGAAATGGTGCTGCTTTACCCTAGCTGAGAAATACAATCACGGCTTGGGTTCCTCTGGAGTCCAGAGACAGACCACTATAATTGAATGCTTTTACTGATGTCCTTCAATACAATATTAAAAATGGAAAAAGAGCACTTAGAAATCTTTATTTAAAGATCATGAACTATTTGTAAATAAGAATGAGCTAGACTTTCAAAATTCACCTTCAGTACTTCTTAAAATCTAAAAAACTTGATCATGCCTGTTTAATAAGCTTTTAAGCACCTTAAGAGAAAGAGAATCACCAATTTTTACTGAACAAAAAATCTAGCTTAACTATGCCACGCAAACTTAGAACAAACAAGCAGAATTTCTTGTATGTATCAAAACAACTTCATTATACAGCACACCAGAAGATCAGCTGTTTTAAAGTCAAACGCCAAGACATCAAAGGCATATTTTTCATACATGGAAAGGGTAAGACACTTGAATACTCCCAGGTAAACTTTCATAAATTAAAAATGAGACTCACTTGTTGATAAGAACATATACTGTATTGGTTATGCACCAAAAGAATAATGGCTTGAATTTAAAATTAATCCTTGCTCAGATGAGATTGTCCAGTTAATGAACATTTATTCAATTTTAAATAACCAAGGAAAACATTCAGGATACTTTGTGCTTTTTCCATATGACAGTACCATCATCCACACTTCTAAAAAGATGCTTTAATAAATTCCATGTAAACAAAAAGACATCTAAACCACTTTTGCCGTGCATCTTTCTTTCCAGAAAGAACATTCACTCAAGAGAAACAGTACCCTTTAAACTTCCCAAATTGATAAGAAATTTACAGTAGAAAAAAAAAATCTAATTAAATTATGCATTGAGAGATCTACTTGTTACTTTATATAATTTGTCTGAACTTAAATACTATTTAAATCAATATAGTAAGAAATGGTTTTGAAATTCCAAAATGTAGCTACAGATCCACAAAATTTAAATCATGCAAAGAACATACCCCAAAATTTGAACTCATTTAGGTTTGTGGAAAGGATGATGTAATCAATAGAAATCCAGTACTGGAAGTACATAAGCTCATCCTTCCTCTTATTTTCATATTTATAAACAAGGTGTGTTTCTTGCACCTGAAAAGCTTTTACAGTTACCCCTGAGCCACAAATTGCTGTTGGCCAGAAAAGCTGTGTGGTGAAGGATCACAAAATATTTATCTGAGTCTGATGCTCTTCCCTAGATATCCACAGGTCTAGCCTAGCACAGACATCCTTATGTTGTTCTCAGAAGTCATTCCCTTAAGACAGTATCAATTTCATGTTAGATAAAAGCACTCTAAATCTGTTCATCTTCTTTTAGTCCATGAACTCTAGTGACTACACAGCAAGTGCACTTGCATCAGAGAAATAAGCTGTGCCAGAAACCAAGACCTTACACTTTTCTGCTTTTGACTCCCATGTTTTCAGGGCTCAGCTAAAGCCACAGAGCTCAGATATGTGAACCACAAAGTTTCCCTCCTATGACTGCTTCAAACTCATTTGCTGTCTCTGCTTTCCTCAGCTTGCATTTGTTTTCAAAAGGAGCTTCATTCATTTAAAACCCTGCAATAAGTAACAGCTTGTAAATATTTAATTTCATCTAAAGGAAAAAGAATTCACTGTCTACCAGTTGCAAAAAGTAATAATGAGGCACTCTTGGCAAAGTCATATCTCAGAATGACATCACCCAAATATCAGTGACATGCACTAATATCTGAACTTAATCCAGACAGTAAAATCCACAGTAATAGACATTTCAGAAGTTGTGTTTTGCTCACAATCCCTCATTTACACATTAAATCTAACTGAATAGATTATGATTATTTTTCAATTAAACCTAGATGAGCACCAGAGTCATCCCAGTGATAGGTAGTATACAAATTCCTATTAGATGGCATGTGCAGATCACAGAACTGGAAGTGAATTTTGAGTCTTTCATTTCTAATTATGATTATTTAAACTCACATGGAAGTTTGACACAGAAGAATTGTATTTCACTTTATGTCCCCAATCCAAATAACCCCAGGTAAGTTTAAGAGATCACTCCACAGCTTTCAATTTGGGGCATGAGATAAAAAACACTTCTCCTGGACCAGGTTCAATTGAGATGAGGATATTTTGGGGACAGTTGTTTTTTTAAACACCTGCTATTGCCATCCTCTAGAGCTACAGATACTGCCACAAACACAAGGTTTCCTTAAGTAATGCCATGCATTGTGTCCCAGCCTGCAGACAACATTTGACCAAGTGCGAACATCTATTTTCACTGGAATGGCAACTCCCAAACTGATGACATGTCAGTGTCATTACTAATCATGTCTTTGAAGATCTTTTTTTCCAGATGGAATAGGGAAGATGATGCTATTTAAGCCCTCAGGGGTTAGAAAGGTGATTTAATACAGAGACGGAAATGAAGGCAGAATAACAAAGGAGGCACATAGAGAAAAGAAAGGGAGGAGGAATGAGACATACAAAAAAGCAGACAGAACAGTAACAGAAACAAAGGATAGCTGCAGAAGTTGCCTAAAGGAAAGCAGAGTTTCTCACTGAGTGATAGTGACTGTGACAATCAGGTTCACTTAATAAATACAAGTCTATTTAGTAGCTACAAAAAATAAAAAGCTTGCATATTTTCTGCAAACCACGCACATACAAGAGGCTGTGGATCAAAGACTATGAACTCTATATAATTTCCTGGCACACAGTCTATGCCTAAATGTGAATTTCAGTGCTCTCATCTCAATGGGCTTGACTTCTGAGCTACCGACCCCTGTGAAACATCACGCTGGACTGAGTCCTGCTCCCTCAGGGAGCCTCAATATACTTCACAAAGTACAGTAATGCAACAACCAGACTTGCTGGCAGTTTCCGCAAACAAGATAAAGATTATATCCTTCTGTAGCCTTACATTCCCATCTTCAGGAAGAGTCTCTTCACAGGCACGAACATCAGAGCCAAGATGTAATCCCTCACAATAATATGAACATTGATTCAAACAGGAAGTGGAGGCTCTTCTTTTCATGCAGCTCCAGTGTTCATAAAGCATCTCCTGCCTCAGGAGCACACACAAAGGCAGCCTGAACATTCCTGCGTGCTTACAGACTGATCAAGCCGAACCAAGTCCACCCGCTGATGAAGAAACTTGCCTTTTATTCAGTTCTTAAGTTTTAGCAGTTCATGCCAGTTTAGGAAGTGGCTTTTCTGCAGTTAGCAAACTTACAAAAAAAATGTTTGTATTGATAACGTACTGGCTAACAATTCAGCTCTCACACAGATTATATATGGTAGCCTGATATCAGTCACCGCCCTCTTCTCCCCCAAGGATTTTTAAATTAAGAAATGGAACACAGGGCACAAGGTGCTTATACAATAAATTCTAAAAACTCTCTCAGGGTTCTTCAGGAGCAATGAGATTATTAAAAAGAATACCAAGGTTCAAAGCCTTCTAAATGTAGCCCACTTTATAAAAAAACATCTGGTTTAAAGCAGTTGGAAGAGGAGGAAGGAAGGAAGGAAAAGAAGATCTTGTTAGTGGCCTCCAGTGCTCTGCACAGTAGCCCTTGAGAGATGCTGCATGAAGATGAACATATGTATTTCATTATGAACTGAAAATGTGTTCACTGAGCTACATCTTACAATTTTTAAACAGAGGTGCCTGATTCAGCCTATGTGCAGGGAACGTGTTCCTTCTGCGTTTTCCTTCACAGAAGCTTGTAGGAGCCAACCTAATCCCTGAATCACAAAGTGGGTTTCACAGAGCTATAGAAGTGCTGTTTGGCTGAAGTGCAACAGACTTTCTTGCTTCTCTTCTTTACAGTAGTTTTAGACAGTCTTTAATAATAATATCTGTGACCCAAGAGAAATTTAGAGCATTGATAGTGGGCTGCTTGCTCCAAAAGTATGGACGCTTTTCTCCACCTACACATCCTCTTCCCTCCTGCATGTGCTCAGCAGCACCTCGGTGGGTGTCACATACAAGAGAGGAAAAAAGAAATTGGGCTCTTTCATATTTGTTTCTCCTATCAGGCTGGGAAACTTCAAAAAGAACAGGATCAGATCTCAGCTGACTCCGCTGGTATTGGCCTCCCTCATCCGGGGGTAAAAAAAAGCTCAGAACCACCAATAGTAAGAGCTTCCCAATTCTCTACCCCAAACAGCAGGACAGCCAAGGGCAACCAGGGAGTTCACTGTCAGTCTTCTGTAGTCTGTCACTGGTGCTCTGGACACAGCTCTCACTCTGAAGCCACCCTACTCCCATCATAGATGTTTTGCATAGTTTCTGCTCAGCTTGTACTTCTCACTCAGGGCAAAGAACATGTTTCAAGACTGCTCTCAAGGCAGCTGAGACCTTTTGACATGCTTGCCATTATGCAGTTGGGTAACAGGCAGGGAAACACAGGAAACCACTGATTAAAAGCCAAACAAATTAGCAAAATAAGAAATGACCCTCTAAATCAAAAGCTGCAATTCTGATGAAGTCCTAGTGCGTGGGGGGGGGGGCATTTGAGCCTGGGAGAAGAGAGCTTTTTCTATGCTCTAAGCACATGAAATACTACAATACTGCAGACTCCAAAGTCCCATGCATAGCAATTAAACTTGTGTGGGTTACAAGACTAAAATGAGAGAGGTCAGGAGGAATGATGTTCACATAGTGCATTCACAGAGCAGTGTGTAACAGCCAAATCTGATGTGAACCCTTACCAGTCTCAACATGGCCCACAAGGTGCTCAGGAAGAGCACAGAGGGATCACTCTCAAAACCAGATGGGTACGTAGAAGTTTATTAATACCAGCCTGCCATAATGGGTTTTCTTTAGTTAAGAATCATCAAGATTAGAGCCTGTAAGTACAAACACACAAACACACAAATGCATAGCAGATCCTAATAATCTGATTTTGACTTCCTTTCCCACCTCAGTGCAGGTTGAGGTGAGGTGAGCAAAAAACCATTAGTGTTTCTGTGCCATCCAATTCCATGTGTTTACAGGTGTCCGGCATCTATATTTGCTGCTACACATCTCCCTGGAATTCACCTCATGAACTCTGTAACAGGCTGATTGTTGGAGAACTGTATATGTGCACTACATCCATTTGGGTCCCCACTGACATGGGGTGGTAATTGACAGGTAAAAGATCTTATGCACCCAGAAAGTAATCCACCTGTTCCTGGAACATGCTGCTTTTGTTTTATTTCTGTTTTTATGCTTCATCCATGGAGCTCCTCAAAAGCCATGCACAAAATAGAGCTGCCCATACAAAAGTGGTTCACGAGTTCCCTCAGGGTTATACTCTTATCTCTACCTGTGTTAACACTGATGCCTACTTGGGCTGAACACCCAAAACAATACCTCAGAGCACAGAACAAGAACTTAGAGAAGTGTTCTGCTTTCCATAAATGGTAAGGTTTAACAAGTACTGCTGCAGATTTAGATGCCTTAGACTCACAGTATCCTTCTGCCAGCTAACACAGGAAAAATATCTTATTGTACTTAAACCCTTGAGGATTTTATGGCAACCTACTATCCCCGATACAATTGTGTTTTCAATGAAGAAATAACTATTTCTTCAGAATCAGTCATATTTACCAATGTGAAACACTGTGAAACAGTGCCTAAAGCTCAAAGAGTGATTCCGACATATTCCTCTCACCCTCCAGCTCCATTCCCTTGGGCATCTGTCTTGCAGTGACAATTGCTGGTGGAGGGAAGCATGGGAATGCATATCCATAAACAGGCTGTTTTTCAATACCTGAGAAAAGCAATGTTTTTCTAGTGTAGCTCACTTAGGGAGGCCAAGCTACACCCTCCTGAAAATAACAGATGGAACTGCTCAATTCTCAGTCCTCATCATTTTTACTGGTATTACAGAGGACCTAAATGCCACCAACGCAGAGCAGAACCCCAGTACACATCTTGCTCATGGGCATGCAGGGAGAAGGCTGCTCTTTCCCTGTGGCACTTTCAGTCTGGGGACCAGAGAAGATACAGTAACAGTAACAAAAACTGTGTTTTCACAGAGTGTAGCTTGCCATCTGCTAAAACTGAACACACTGGCCAGTGAACACTGCTCCACAGGAGTAAGGACACGTCACAGGGGTTGGTGCTGCAAATACGCTTCTGTGACACTTCACGCAGCTTTACTGTGTCCCCAGTGATCTTATGAAAACTAGGAAAGAAACACAGTACATAAAGCAAATGAGGAAAAGAAAACATTAAATACATCTACTTCATCTACTAGAAGAAACTTTTAATGATGTTCCTGCACAGAAACCACAAAAATTAGCTTTTTTGCTAATGACCGAATTATTGTGGTGTTGTTATGACTTATCTTTAAAAAAAGAAAAACTATTTACTGTTCTGTGGGTCTTCTTTTTAGAAAACACAGATAATCACGAGGACGTTGGAGGGAGATTAGATTAGAAGGACGCCAGAAATGAACAATAATCTCTGTGTCTAAGTACATTTCTAAAAATGTGCCGGTCAGATATCCAGTGGACAGGTACTATGTAGGTAGTGTCTTATCCAGCTGGTGGAATTAAAGAGCTAGCAAAAGTGAGCTATAAGGGAAAATTTATAAGGTTAAAATAAATGTTATTCAGAGAAATAATTACTAGTCTACAAGATCTACAAAGGTACAAAATGAACAAACACTGAGAAAGAAGCACAGTTATTTCATTATACCACTAAACAAAAGCACAAAATATCATATTAAATACAGGTTAAGTTTCACTGATACTGGTTTTAGTCACATAATCTTAAATCTATTCAATGATTTTGAAGTGCTAGAGGCTAGGCATTTAAATTAAACTGGACTACACATTAAAAGGAGCCCTGATCAAAACAAACATCAGAACAAGCAGAGAAGTTTGCATGACCTGTGAGAGCCTTTTCTTCTCTAATTCCTAGGCTGTAGTGTGAAATAGTCAAAGGAACAAAGGAACCATAGATGTGATTTTCTATGGTCCTGCCTCTTTTAGGTGTTATAACCATGATGATAACCATTACTTTAATATTGAAGTGCATAGCTTATTTAGAGCAACAGCCACCCTAAGAGATAGGAAAGCACTGTTATTTTCACCTTGCAGGTAGGAAACTGCAAAATCACCTGTGTTAGGCAAGTGGTATTTCAGAGGATACTGGTGAGGTAACTGGCAAAGTTCTTCAGCACTCCTGTTCAACTTCAATTTAATCCAACAGCTGTTCCTTTGGAACCCTATGCTCTGCCTCTGGCCAAGCCTCAAATTTCCCCAGGGTATCCCCATGAACACCACACTCTGCCTCAGAGCCCACAGACGTGGTGACAGGGCTGCACAGACCCTCCTCATCTCTGCCAAGGACGGCATCCATGCTCTCATCCCTCAAGAGAACAGTGCCTCAACATCCCTCCTCTTCCACAACAGCCTCACCCAGGGCTGACAAAACCAAGAGGATCCAAAGGCATGGCACTTCCACCAAAGTCAGCGAGTCCAGCAGATGTGCAGCACACAGCTACAGCACCGAGCATTTCACAGTGCACAGGAGCAACTCCCTGAGAAACACAGCTCCTCACAGGTGACACTGCTCTCCTCACCCTTCCACAACAGCAGTGGGCTACAGTGCTCACCCAGCAGAAGGGTCTAATTCCTACTTCTGCATCAAGAGTTGAAATACACATTTCCTGCCAGACTCACAACTCTTACTGCTGAAACTGCTTAACTTTTTCTTGGTGCAATTGCAGATCAACTGACTTCGGACAAAAGAGAGAGAAAAACATAAACATACCTACATATATACACAGAGTGGGCATGTTTCTAAGCACTTGATTAACTATCAACTCAGAGGGGAATTTCTGGCTCTGGCCCCATAACTCCTTATGTATGAATATGCCAATCATTAGGAAAAAAAATACGTAAACAGCTGTTGGAGCAGCCCATGGACTGAAATGTAGAACTTTATGCAACCTCTGTCAGAGTACATCTTTTAAGCATACAATTCTGTTTCTCGGGGGTGTATGCAGTTAAAACTGTCATTATAAAATCTTTAGAGCTGCACCTGCATTTTGGCACTGGGGTTGTGCAACAGCCACCACAACAGAGTCTTAACCCATAACTGAAACTCCGACAGCAATGTCACAGCAAAGAAGGACAAAATAGCTACAGCACCAACAACCCCCACATATTTGGATCTATGTCCAAAAAGTCCTGTGTTTCATCACAGTTAGTCAGCTAGGCCCCTCTCCAATAGGCTGAGACAGACATGCTTTCAGAAGTCAACTCATCCAAGCTTTCTTAAACATAGCTGTTAAGATTGTCCAGGATCAATCCGGGAACCATCCCCCTCTCCCTCCTACTGCAGAAGTCCAAGCTTAGGCTTAATGGCTGAATCATAGAGTTACAGAATGGTTGGGGTTAGAAGGGACCTTAAAGATCACCTAGTTCCAACCTCTCACCATGGGCAGAAACATCTCCCACTAGACCAGGTTGCTCAGAGCCCCATCCGGCCTGGCCTTGAACACTTCCAGGCGTGGGGCATCCACAACTTCTCTGGACAACCTGTGCCAGGGTCTCGCCATCTTTGCAGTGGAGAATTCCTTCCTTATATCCTATAATGAAGTAAGGCACAGCAAAGGATTCCATCCATTATTTCTTTCAAAGTGGTTTTGTCATTGGTGATTTGTTAGAGTTTTAAATTATTATTACTGGGGCCTGGGGTTGGGGTTGGGAATGTCTGGTAAAGAATGTGAGTCTCTGAGAATAAAAATGCTGAAGGAATGTTGCAGGTCATCAAGTTTCATCCTGAGCTACAGAGAGCAGTCATATACTGGAGACTACTTTCAACCTACACTTTCATCTTTTGCTTAAATGAAATTGTGTTTTCAGGAACTAGAACGACCCCACTTGCATTGTAGTGCAGATTCTCTCCCCTTTATGACAACAACCTTTGGTCTTAACCGGCAGGACCATAAAATATTTTATTTGGACGTGCAAAGGGCTTGGCACAAGAGCTTCTGTATCTGGGCAGTTTTATGTTTTAAATTCATAAAGTTGTACACACCTTAAAGAGCTTCCCATTTTAGCAGAACAGTTTTTCTGAAAAGCTCATAATTTTCCCCTTCTGTTCTTTCAAAAAAAATCTACTAGTCTATTGAATTTTAAGAAAATCAAAAGGGAAGTCCTCATTTCTTTCTCTGAAGACCTGTATCAATAGATTACTAAGACCATCAAGCTTGGGAAGTACACATTATGTTCCCGCTGTGATATGTGAGCTGCTATCCACAGCCTAAACACACACCTGTAATGATTGTTATTAAGCCAGATTTGGTTTATCATTCACATGCAATAAATACATTGGCAGTATCAGAGAGAATTTCAGTCTGGTGGCTCTCTTTAGTGTTCATTGCTTAATTTCCCTCCTAGATTTAAACTGAGCTTATCCCAATGTCGGCACAGCAGTACTTCCAGTAGCCTGCTCCTAAGCAAACCAGGTAACACCAGTTAAACGAGCAAACCAGGTAAAACCAGGTATGGCTGCAGGTGTGGAGGGCTGTGCGTGGAGGACTTTGAAGCATGTTTGAAACACACATTTACTAATTAAACTATGTATCAATTTTAAGTGTCTACTTAGGGGTTGAGAGGAGGTGCTCTCTCCTTTAGCCGCTGGAATTTGCTGAAACGTGGAGAGAGCTCAGCAGGCAGTGACATGACTAGCAAGCTGTAGGGCTGGTAGAGAGGGAAAACAGAGGCTAGTAGAAGCAAATAAATGAAGTAAGCCATAAACTTTGTACCACGAAAAAAAAAAAAAAAGGAAACATTCAACTCCTGAGTTACTTCAGTCAGATTAATATCATTCTGCTTTCCATGTGGGACTCTGCTGTTCCATTCAAATATGATTATTGGGTTTAGTTTCTGTTTGTTTTTATAATCACACTATCATCTCAAAGAATTTTAAGAAAAACCCTCCCTATGGGAAATCTGCCTTTCACTTTGCAATATATGTGCCATTTATCAAAGGTCTGAGCCGTCAGGATTTTTGACCTCATGCTCCCTTTAGTTTCATAAAATGTAGTCTGGTTACTCTGCAGAAACAGCACCAAAACCTTACCACAAATGGACTTTTGCCCAGTTTGGATAGATAATTACATTTACTATTACAGGTACAGCTACAGTAATATTGCAGTCAATGCTTATTATAGATTCCCTCAGCACAATTTATTGCAAACTGAACAAAACACAAAACCAATTAAATAAAACATTTACCAGAAGAATACATTAGTGATCACTGGGCTCTACAAATGCTGAAACTGTATCCCAAAGAGTTATAGTTTTTAAATTAAACAAAGTATCTGTATATCAAATACAGAAAAATCTGGATCAGTTAAAGATTTTGTGCGTAGTAACTTCTGTAGATGTGCAATAAACCTTCCTTTATGGTAAGATGCTGCTAAATATTTAAGTCTGGAAAAAAATGTGTGTATATTTATGTTTATTTTCCATAACTAAGACCTACATGTTTATGATGGATCATGACATCAACTTAGGACAAATAAGCACCTGCACGGACTTACTTAATATTTTGACTACAAGTAAAAAAAGGAAATACTGTGACCATGAGAGTGCAGACTTGGAAGAAGCTGGTCCAAGTTCTGTTCACAACACTTGAGCAGTCTGCACACTGCATGAAGAGCAGCCCATGAATCAAAATCAGTTTTGAATATGAGTCTCATTCTCCCCATATTTCTGCTTTGGCTTTGATTTTAATTTTTTTTTTTTAAATCAGCAGGTATTAATGCAGAATGGGAATTCTCCAGGAGGCTCAAAAAGAACATAGTTTTGCAAAGTTGTTTGCCTAGCACAAAAAAGCTCCTGGGATGATTATAAGGCCTCTTCTAAGGAAAAGCAGGGTTTTTAAAAGCTGTCATGAATTGATTATTTTTCCCCAAATCAGAAAGGGTTGCATATTTTTAGTAAATCTGAGAACATACATATTCAGTTTAACACAGAAAGAGCTATTGTTTTAGCACATTACCTGTATATATTTCGATGCACACCCCCATGTTATTTATCAGTTACATAGATGTCAATTATTGGCCCTTCCCACAGTAAATGGTGTGCTGCACCACCCACCTGTCATGTCTTCAGTTTATGATATTTTAAGACTGGAAAGGAAATTAGTTCCATTTGCATGAACCTTTGTTAGAAAGTAAGAGCGCACAACAGATTTCTGTGGGCAGAGGGGACAGAAAGCAGAAATACTAATTGCTAGAATTCACTAACCAAATACACTCTGGCTGTTACAAGTACTGGCTTTGTAAGACTTGCCTCACTAGTGATGGCTTTGACTATACACCCCACTGCCAAGAAAGGTCGGGGACAGACTCCTCGTTCATGGAATCTATAAATAATTACCAGAGTACAAAATAAAATAATGAGGACACAAAACAGGAAGTATTTTGCATACCTCCCCGTTCAGCTCTCTCTTGCCAAGGCAAGGAAGTGTACCATGATCTTCCCAGTAATTCAAGCTCACTTTACAATCAGTGCAACCATATCCTCTGCTGTGCTACCAAAGCTACCATTTCTCTAATTCACAAAACTAACAGCATTACACAAGGATAATAAAGTACACATCAGACTTCTACAGCACAGAAAAGAAAGGGAAGGAGACAGGATCCATTTAATTTATAGCCTCCCTAGTTTCTTTCAAGACATCTCATGCAACCAAAAATCTCATGCTTCTATTATTGCAGCACAGGAGGATTTACACGACGCAAACTATTTTTTCAAAGCTCCATATGCACATCAACCTAAGCTCAATCCCTTCCAAATTTATTTATTTGCCCTTGATCCATACACATGAGTACTCCATGGCAGCACTTTCAATGAACTATTCATGCAGGTGAACATGCCTTGGAGAAGCAGCTGCCCCCTCTGCTTTTATGGTTATTTGTCTCTTCATCACAGAGCTCAAAGGAATAATCCTACTGCATATTTCTTCTTCATTTATTTTACTAGGTGAGGTGTTTAAGAGGATATATGGTCATCTGGAGCTCATCACTGTCAAATTTTCAGCCACACAGCTGTAAAGGGTAAAGGAACTAGTTTAGCTCCTTGGTTTACAAAGTGCTGAGTACCTCCAATGAGGTGCCAAACGTGCGTGGTGACACTTTAAGATTGCTGAGTGCCTCCTGAGGTTCACAGGACCTGATCCAAAGCCCCAGTGTTAGGAATGACAGCCCTCCCCCTGACTGCAATGTGCCTGGGACAGAACAGCGCTCCATGGCTCACGCCTGTGCTTCCAAGGCAAGGAGAGACCATAGATTTAAGAACACAGGATAAGGTGCCAGGTTTGAGAAGCACTGGATCTTAGCATTCCTACCTCCAAACACTTAACCCGGGGTAATACAAATAAAAACATACATATCTACTTAAACAAACAGAAATTCGAGACTACCTTAAATACGTTTGGGATCAGGTGCTGATTTTCAATTGTTTTAATCTCACAAACAAACATGCCCATCCTGCTTCCTTTGGGCTTACAAGAAAAGAAGGTGAAAAAAACCCTGACAGTCATACTGTAAAACACCCAGTGCAAAGACTGGCTGCTTTCATTTGGGTTAAGACAGCAAAAAGTCTTTCATTACCAGGTCACTTGTTCAAATACAGTCCCGCTTGACAGTAATCACTTGATGGCAGGCAGAGTAAGCAACGTTATTTCTAAGTAACTCTGCAAAAGTATTTTTTATTAAGTGTATAAATACTGTAGAAAAAGTCCACAGGCATTCATGATTAGTGCATTATCCTGCAATACTGAATTAGTAGAGAGCAACTAAGCAAACAAAAAACGAACTATGCTGCAGCAAAGACTGTAACTACTTTCATTTGTTCTGACAGTTGCCATTTATCTTTGCTTTTGAAGAGACTACGTGGTAGTATTCTAGTAAGTGAGCTGTAGCATACTGGGAAAAAATAATAACATTTTAGCAATACAAGCCCTCGCTGCAGCATCTGTTATTAAATCTTTGCAGAGGCGAGGAGAGACTGCTAGTCATAACTGTGGATTAGCAAGGTTCTACTATATTCATTTTACAGTGCAGAGCGCTTTGCATGAAAGCTGTTACTTGCCTTTTATGTCAAAAAATGAACTTATGCCAACTTTTTAATACTGAATTCTTCAAAGCAGTAGTTCTAACAGTCTGCAAACACTGTCCGCAAAAAAAAGCAGTCTAATAGCAGAGAAATGGAGGAAGGGCAGCACTAGAATAGCTGATGCTGCTGATTTGCGACTCTCTCTTTTCACAGAAAATGACCATCATCTTGCACCTCCTTCCCGAGTAAATCAAAAACTGCCTTTGAAAGTGTCAAGCTTTATGATGCTGACTTCAACTCTGACACCTGATTATACAAGAGCGTTAACATAAGCGCTCAGCATGCTCCAGGGAATCACTGCATCCTCATCAGTGGAGCCTTAGCAGCTCCACATCCTGGCTGACTCGCTAGCAAAACAGGCAAAAAACAGGACTTGAGGTCCTAGAGAAAGGATGATAATTCACATACTTATGAGAAGTACAACACACGCACTCTGAAATGAGCCAAGTTTAAGTAAACTTTATGCTAAATTCACAAAGTTCAAGCAGAGTCGGACCTTAGCTGAACTGTAGTGAAAACACTCAGGAGCTTTCCAGAAACACTAAAATCCTTCAGGACAAAGTTGATCTTGAGCCTTCATAACCATATTTTCCTGACTAAGAAGTTACACAGACAGCGCAAGGTGCTGTGTAATATTTACCCATGACGACCACTGTTATGATATAGTGTTTCAGTAAAGGATAAATCAGAAGCAGCAAATCCCTAAAACTACCCGTGCGAATACACACCCATTAATGGATCAATACATAAAGAAATGAAGACTAGCTGAAACTGAAAATGAGTTAAAAAATTACTAGGGGCGCTCACCGTGAGAGCTGCCGTCTAAATTAGATAAGTAATAAAGGCAAGACATACTTTTAACTGCGAAAAGTTGTGAACACTGACGCTCTAATGCAATTTCACTAGTTCCAGCGCATGATTTTTATCCACCGATGTGGCTGTAAAAGCCCCCTCGGAGAGCTGCTGCTATTCTGGAGCTTTGCGGGACGCTCCTCCGCCCCCGCGGCGCTCGGCGGGGCCGTACCGCTCACCCGCCCCTGCCGCTCACATCCACCTCAAGCCCCGAGCTGCGTTTTATTTCATTTTCGGTTTGTTTCGGGTTTTTCTTTCCCCGGCGCTTGCGAAGACAGAGCGCGGCGCGGGGGAGATTACACGGGGATGACTGAATCGCGGTGAATCGATTAAGCCTCGACAATTTAATCTGGGACTTCATGCGGGGCTGGAGGAGATAATCCCCGCGCCGCAGTTCGCCCCTGCCCCTCCTTCACCCAGAGACCCTGCCACAGCCCCGGGGGCACTCCGACCGCACACGGACACCGCTTCGCCTCTCCGGGGCCAAGCCGCCCTCCTCGTCCTCGTCCTCGTCCTCCTCCTCGCAGTGCGGCGCACATCGCGCACCCGGCCCCTGTGCGAGATGCGCGCTCGCAAACTTTCCAAACTTCTGGGGAAGTGGCGGGGGATGCGCGGGGCCGGTCCGACCACGGCGGCGCTTCGCCTCCCGGCGGCACCTCACCGGCCACAGCCCCCCGAGCGCTGCCCGGGGGATCCCCGCGCCCCGGGCCGGGCAGCGGGCGGCAGGAGCACCGCGCCCCTGTCGCACCCAGCCCGGCGGAGCGCGGGCTGCGCACCGCAAGTTGGGGAACCAAAGCAACGGCAAGGGCAGGGACCCCACACCCCGCCCGCGCTGCCCCTCGCACTCACGCTGCTGTTCTCGCCCGTCCAGTGCACCATCGCCTGGTTGTGAGACGCGTCCCCTTTCAGCACGAAGGAGGTGCTGATGAGGGAGACCTGCTCCCGGCCGGCCGCCGAGGATGCTCTCCTGGAGCGGCCGCTCCCCGCCGCCTCCCCGCTGCCCGGCCGCGGCTCGGGCGGGCTGCGCGCCCCGCGGGTCAGGGCTGCGGGACGCGGGCGGCCGCAGGGCTCCGCGCAGCGCGGCGCGGCGGCGGCGCCCAGCAGCGGCGGCAGCAGCAGCAGCAGCAGCAGCAGCGGCGGCGGCAGCCGGGCAGCCCCGCGCGGAGCGGCGGCGGCGGACACGCGTGGCCCGCCGTGCGCCATGGTGGCTCTCCGGCGTGGTAGTGACAGGCGGGGAGGTGGTGGGGAGGGAGGGAGACACCGCGGCGGAGGGCGGGGGCGGGGGAGGGCTGTAACCGGAGCGGGGCTCGGCGGCAGCGCCGTGCGCGGGGCTGCGCGCCCAGCCGGGGCGGCGCCGCCATCTGCTGGTCCGCGCCGAAACGCCGGGCGGGCTCCGGCACACACGGACACGGACACGGGCATCGCGCCCCGCGGGAGCCGCGGTGGGGACGGGTCTCCCGGCGGCGGCAGAACCCGGCGCTTGCGAAGTTTCACGCAGAGCTCCGGAGAGAGGCTTTCGAGAGCGCCCGAACGAGAGTCTCGCAGCCCCTCGGGGCGGGTGCGCTGCAGGGCGAGCACTCACCGCTGCCCCTTTGGACACGGGCGATGGCCCTGGTTTGGCCGTCCCTCCCAGGAGGCTGCAGTGAAAAGATCGGAAGGGGTCTGTGGTCAGCACCGGGGAACCGAGGAACAAATGAAGCAGGTGCAAAAATATGATTCATGTATTAAAGACAAAAAGCGCTTCCGCGGGGAAAAGCAACCTGTCCGTCCTTCTGCCCCTCAGCTCCTCGGAGGCACCAGGCTCGTCACATGCGTTATCCGGAGCCAATTGCTAATCCAGTGTTGCCCACCGTGGGGACATGTGGCTTGTAATTAGGGATTGATCCATAGCAGCATCAGGAAATGCTCACGGCAGAGGGGCAATGACTGGGGCTGTGCAGCGTAACTCAAAACTGACAGGTGAAGCAGTGGAAGAAGATTTAGGCATCATAGACTGGGTGCTCTTCCTGCTTCACTGCAGCGTGCCGTGTAACTTTGAATAAATTGGGACTTGTGAAGCAGTTTGCCTCATATGTGAAGAGGGCACAAGTTAGAATCTCAGAATAACTGAGGGACCTCTGGAGGACTCCTGGTCCAACCTGCTGCACAGTCCAGGGCCAACTCCAAAACTGAATCTAACTTCACAGTAAAATAAAGTTGCTCAGACCTAAGTGTCAGAAAAACAAGTTTGAAAGACAGCTGAGGAAAGTACTGACTCCAGGTACAGGCACCTAACAGAAGAGATCCAGGCTGGGTAAAACCAAGGTGAGTAAAGTTAATAAACCAGCTTTAGTTGTAATCTGCCTTTACCCTAATGGCCTAGAAAATTAGGATTACAAAGGCTTTTCTAGGAAGATTAATAGAAAAAATAGTATCCACTGGTTTAACTGTACCATTACAGGCCTGGGATGACTACCACAATGACCTAAAGTGACCTGGTCATCCCAAAGTAATGTAAAAATTACTTTCAGTAAGCTATATGATTACATATTAGCTGTACACCTTCAGTGCTAGGAGACCTATGGTAACCTGTCCTGTTATTACTGTAATGGCTCAAACTAGAAGGTAGTTTCAAATTCAGAATCACTCTCCATTTCAAAAGAAATACAGAATAGAAGTTAAAATATTTTTTTTTTAAATCCTGTGTGCTTTATCTGCAGCTCCCAATAAAGTCTTCTTTCATAGTTTCTAGCACAGCCCCACAGTCTCAAAACAGCTAAAAGAACTAAAAGAAGAAATTGCCCCTTCTCTACCAATCTCCAGCTGCCAGTTTTGGAGATTCTGCCCCAAATACTGTGCCAGCAGGAGCTTGGGCAGCAGCAGGAACTTGGGTGAGCAGCACCACGTGGCCCAGGTCATCAGAAGTTGCCCCTGGGACTCTTGAAGGGGTGATGTATTGAATTCATTCCTGAAGGTATATCTTGTGTAAAGAGCAAGTTGATTAATTTTTTTCTCAGATCTTGATTTCTGGAGACAATACCAAAAGCTCAGAAGGCCTAAGAGAAGCTATAGGGAGCTGTCTAAAGGAACTGAAACACGAGCGTGAGACAAGACTGATCTTTGCATCCATTTAGCTTTGTTACAGTGTCTTATCTCTCTGAAACAATACCCAGGAAAACCACCTGGGTTTAAGTGGGCAGAAAGTTAGTTTTCTAGACAAACCCCTTATGACTCTTGTAAACTGGTCTCAATGACAGCTGGTGGTCAAACGTTTGTTTGAATCCCTGCTGTTTGGGTATGTTCTTTAGGGATGCAGAAGTTGGGCAGTGATTCTACAGTTCACAGAAGACACACAGGCAGAGAGTCATTCCTGTTGGAGTAACAGTTGCATATTAAGCAAATTACTTTCCATCTTTGGCATCTCTGCACAAAAAGGAACAAGAGAAAAAAATGCAATGCTGAATTGTTAAGAAAACATTGACCAACCACAATTGTATCAACCAACATGAAGGGGTGATTTGCCTATTACTAGGAATTCAGTAATTTTGATTCTGACATTATGGCCTATCTCTTGTGAAATTGTGAAGATTACCCAACATTTGTAGAATAACCTAAAAATACTCAGAACAGGTGGAAGGGCTCGAGTCTCTACATGTTAAAACTGGCATACAAACCCTAATACTTCATCTGACTGAATACAGCTGGACTTTGTTGTGCTCATTCATTTTGCATTCACCACTGTGTTCGACAGGTAGGGCTCCCAGTGAGCAGCAACCAAAGAAGAGATAGCAACATCCACATTCCTAAGTCAAGCTCTCTGTACCTGTCAGTTACTGGTATTTCCCATAATGAGACCTAAAAGGAAAAAAAAAAAACGAGAAGTTGTCCCAGAACTAATGAAGCCTGCATTCCTCCAACCTTGCACCTTATGCTCAACAGCAAGGTCTGCTTGAGTCTTTCCCCACTGTCAAAATGTCTTTTCCATGATCTCCACAGGAACATAGCAAATCCACTAATAAAGTCCTCCTTTATCACAAAACTTGACATTTATTTTTGTGACATCCCTAGTTTGCCAATTCAGTTGAAATTTTCTTATGGGTTCAGAAGTTGCAAATCTTGTTTA
Source organism: Chiroxiphia lanceolata (assembly GCF_009829145.1). Classification (NCBI taxonomy): domain Eukaryota; kingdom Metazoa; phylum Chordata; class Aves; order Passeriformes; family Pipridae; genus Chiroxiphia; species Chiroxiphia lanceolata. The sequence goes on from NC_045640.1 coordinate 12,502,508, forward strand.
ACTGGAACTTCTTAAGGGTTGGCAAAATGATGGTTTAGATTTAGTTTAATGATTTCTAAAGTAAAGAGGCTTCCCTAAATGTCTGTCACCTTTTATATCTCCTATAAACTCTGGCTCAGCAAATACACAGAGGCAAATAAAAAGACAAATAACTGAGTACTACACACCTCTAAGCTCCTCTAGTCCCAGAATAGAAATAGAAATAGAAAAGGTTGGGAAAAAAATAGTGTTGTAAATTCAAGGCAAGTTTCTTCCTGTTAATGGCAGAATTATTAGTGCTATACTAATAAACATCTACTCACATTTTTACTGACTGTCAGATTATATTAAGATTTATAAGGCTTCAATTAACCCACTTTATTTTTACTAGATTAATTTCTAATCAAAAACTGAAAGTATTAGAGAAAGCTTCAAGTTCTGCTTGGGCAGAAACCAAGATGACATGCTAATATTTCTTTTTGCTTGCAATTAAAAATATTGATAACAATTTATTCTATGTTTCATCCTCATAGCCTTCGGAGGTTGATAATGCAAGAGGACTGCAGATGCACAATAAGGTAGAAAATCACCGAAGAATTACCCATTTAAGCATGCTTCTTGTACAGTGTTCACCTCTTTTAAAGGTTGATTTAAGTTAATGTATCAAGATGCATTTAGGATACCTTATTCCATTAATTAGATACAAAACAATTGTGTTTATGTTAACAACATCATTAAGAGCACAGTGACCTGCAGGGTTTTTGACAAAATGCTCATGCATGAAAGCAACTTAATCTCACACGTTTCCTATCAAAATGCCTGACTCCAAAACAGCCCTATTACTCACTGTGACCACATTCTAAGCTAACAAATTAATACGTGCCAAAGCTTTATTGCCTTGTTACCCAATTAACAATGCTCAAATGCTTTATTTGTGTTAAATGCAAATTACTATAAATAAGGCCATACCCTTATGCCAAACAGCAGAGGTTTTATTTGGCTAGGCCTCTCAAAATAATTTCTATTTGTATTACTACAACTACCAAAAAAAACTTTCTATATTCAACAAATCAATAAATCTATGTGTCTTAACACTTTTCTCAATAGTTGTTCCATTTGAGAGAACAAAAAAATCAAGCAGGTGTCAGATTGTTTTGTTCACATTAATTCATTGATACATTGCTGTCACCAGTCAACCCAGATGCCCACAGAAGAAAGCCTGATTAATAGGAAGCATTCCTTGTCACTAGAAAAACAAAACTCTACTTCTGTGGGCAGTTCTGAAGTCAAAAAAGTAAGTAGCTGCCTTTGTTTTATGAAGAACTGACAAAGCTACAAAGTACATGTTCAATTATCCTGTTCAAATTTGAACAATATAAAAGAGTGGATTTCAGTGTAGTGTATTGTCTCTGATGATTACAAGGAGTTCTCTTCAGGTATGGGTGTACTGACATACACTTACGAGAAAAAATTTGGAAGAGCTGTAAATGATTTAACAAAAGCTGAATAGCTTCCTATTTTACCAGGATCCAGTTAGCAAATGGCACGTTTGCAGTAAAAACTGACACAACCACACACTAGGCCAGCAGCCCAAAAACAGGGAGTCACTGAGGTTGTCTAGAAACCTCATTCTTTGAGCATCATCAGCTCTCCTCTAATTCAGTGACATAACTGAGCTGCTCAGCACCTTGCAGGACTTTTACTAGTGAGTAGGTGAATATACACTATAATTTTCTCTAGTTCTAGCTCATAAAATTAAAAAGGAAAAAAGTTGTAAAATTACTGTCACTTAGCAAACAAGCTGGCAGTAAATACAAGCTGCCTTAAGCCCCTGAAGTTTTATCTTCCATCAATGAGAAGAACAAAAAAATACAACTAACCTGTACACATTTGTTTTGCCACAAAGCCTGAAACAGGGCTTAGTCTGAAACAGAAAATGTAATGTGAAGCGTAATGTTTTGGTGGCTAAGATTACCTGTCTTCAACCTTCATAATTTCTCATCAGCAATTAATGAGCAGAGTTCTGAAAACATGAGAGAATTGGATTCATTGTCTACAAGAGCTCACAACAGAACAAAAGGTTTTTCTTTTATGAGACCAACTAGACTGTGGGAACTTGTTTTTCACAGAACAGCTTTGCACTTGTGTTTTTTCTGCCCTAAAATTCAATTAAGTTTATTTGAGAAAATATGGAAAGCTGAGAAAGATTTTGGTATTTAGGTAATTAAAATGGGATGTGAGGGATATAATTCTCAGGTTTACATTCAGCTTCATATAGGTACAAACATGCAGTTCCTTTTCTTTCAAAAACACTGTCAATGTCTTACCAGCCACTTAAATTCTGATCTAATCTTAACAGTACTTTTATCAGTGTAATTTATTAATCAGTTTGCTTAATACAGTTGCATTTCTGAGAAAATTGTGTGAGAAAAATAAATAAATACTAAGCTCAACTGAAACCAACCCATTCTAAATCAGTCTTTAGTCTTTTGCAAAGGAGCCCTGAAGGCACCATTTTTCTAATAGGAGATGTTCCCATCTGGTAGATGTTTCATGGGAAGTCAGTCTGACATGTTTACAGCTACCTCAATCCCCTTCAACTCTTCATGGAAAGAGCTTAGTGAGGAATGCAGATGTGAGTAGGCTCCAATTTATGGTTAATAGGTTTTGACCATGGAGCAAATCCTTTCTATTGCAAGCACACCAGCTTAAGTGGGTGTGGGACTGGGTCCCAACTGTGTGGTCTTGCGTGCTTATTTTAAGGGATGGGGAAGGGGTTTGCTCCAAGTTTTCCAGGGAATTTGCTAAATTTTGTCTCATGGCTGAGGTCTGCAGATATAGCACTGACTGGTTCAAAGCCAAACCAAGAAAAATGAGAGGATTTTCTGCAAAGACATATTGCACTAAAACATCACAGAAGACCACACTATTTTTAATCTACGAAATAGATTTACTTAAAGTAACAACCTTTAGGAGTGTCTGCTTTAAATAATTAACAGAATAGTGCATGAATTTTGTTTAGGTAGTACCTTTTTTCTGAGCTGGCTCTTCTTTTTCATGTCTTTTCTTTTTTTCCTTGTTTGTTTGCAATATAGATTTACATGGTCTCAGTGAAGAGATAAAGGTTAAGTCTTTCCCCAAAAAAGGAAGTTACTGAAAGTAACGTAGCACTGTGAAAAATGTGAACTATCAGATGCCAGGGAACCTGACTACCACACATTTTGGAGAAGATAATTTTCAAAAAAAAAGCCGTATGGTTAATAGTGAAAATTAAAGTAATAGAAACATAAAAGACAACTGGTGCCAATTCCTCTCCTACAAGCCATTGTTTCTGAAAATTGAAACAGCTGAAGGCAGATGTTTTGTGTAAGTAAAAGGCTAGAGGGCTTTGGAATCATGAGCTGGAGAAATACAAAGCACTTCACACTTTCCAAGGCTCCCCATATCAAATCCATTTCTCCATTTAAGTATTAATTTCTTTAAGTCATTCTTGCCCTGCATTTGAGGTAGTAAAACAACAAAAAACCCCACAGTATTTTTAATATCTTAAAAGTCTTGGTTTTTGCACTAGGTCAGGTTACCTATATCAGGACATTACACTACTTTTCCCAAAGAAAAGGTACCTTTTATTATTGCCCTATGAACACAGGATGACCTAACTAACTTGAAAAAAAACAAATGTGTGCATAAATATCATACTGTTCTGAACAGCCCTCTATACAATCCATTATTGGTACCTCATATAAACACACAGGATTAAAAAAATAACCAAAAGAAGGTATTTCTCTATCTTTTTTTGTTTTCTATGCAATATTTTCTCTCCAACCCCAAACGATTGCAGCCTACTCTGAAGTTCTCTTTGATCCAGAATCGTGAAAGAGTCTAAATCCCTAAAGATGCAGGTGGGCATTTTCAATGCTCTTGGCTCCTAATTTCTACAAAGATCAATGGGAGCTAAGAGTCCATGTGCTTTAGAAAATTAATTTGCATTTAGAAATTTGGCATGAGTCCTGTTTCAGTTTTCTTTGAGATTATCAAAACCCAGGGAACTCTGGGAAATTTCTGTGGTTTTCCCATATGCCTGGTATATTGTTCACTTGGAATCTGGGAATAAGGACTGTGTGAGAGGTAAATAAGAGCAAATGTGTATCCATAGGAAACAATTCTCTTGCCCAGAGAGGTTGTGGAATCCCCATCTCTGGAGATGTCCAAGACCGGGACTGATGGGGCTCTGAGTAACATGGTAGAAGTTTCCCTGTAACTGGATGATCTTTAAGGTCCCTTCCAACCCAAACCATTCTATGATTCTAATATATATAAAGCTTATACAGCACCTTATAGATTAATATTATATATTTTTATATTTATAATATTATATATTTTATATATTTATATTTATAGATTAATATTATATATTTTTCTTAGAGCTCCAGCTGTAGGAATCAGCTGCATAAAAATCTCAGTGCTGGGTTTAGCAGGTGTGATAGTCTTCATGTTTTCAAAGACTGAAAACACAGAACAAATTAATCTTCCACATTCAGGATGCTGGAAGACAAAGAAAGTGGAGTCAAGACTTTGATTTTAATGTCACGTTCTTTAAGACATTCTCATGATTTTTCAGCATTTTAAGTCTTTCTTTTGCAGTGCTGTGGCAGAAATGTCTAGCACAGTTTTCTCACCATCTTCTGCAGCCTGACTAAACTTATAAAAGCATTTGGTGGTTATTACATTACAGGACCTGAGATGATTGCTTCTGCTTTTGAAATGATACTTATAATCACAGAATCCTGGAATGGTTTGAGTTGGAAGGGACCTTAAAGATCATCTCGTTTCAACTCCCCTGCCATGGGCAGGGAACCTTCCACTAGACCAGGCTGTTCAAAGCCCCGTCCAGCCTGGCCTTGGGAAATCATTTTTAAGAAAAAGGGACCATAACTAGATTTTTTTTTCTATCTTTGGTTGATAATTCTGCATCCCTGAACTACAGAAGACAGAACCAGAAATCTGAGAAAGGTGACATTAGAAACAACTAACAACACAAATCTGCTTAGGGCTCACAAAAGAACATATGAAATTTGAATTTGCATCACCCAAACTGTAAAAATTGACAAAGAAACAGAGAATGACGAATGACTTCTATATACATTTTAGTGACAAATCTACTGCTAAATTCCCTCACTTCACTCTAATTTCATATATGATTCAGAGTGTAGCCAGAGAAGTAATACATTTATCCCCCAAAGTACTTAAAATAAATATAACTGTTAAAAAAATATCAATTGAACAGAAGGATCATATCTTTTCTTCCAAGACAATTTGCTCAAGAAAAATGCAGTAAGGCTGCAGATTTGTTTCTGCTATTGTAAAGATTCTGCAGTTTCGGTCTGCTGTAATCATATAAATTCATCCATCGATAAACTTAACTACTGTAAGTCGTGTTCAAGAAAAGCCATTGAAAATAGCTGAATAGTAGAGCAAAGACACAAGTCTGAAAAGCAAAAAAAACATCCATAGCTATTTTTATAAGATCTAAACCACCTATACCATACTGTCAAAAATTACTTTTCCCCATGAAGTTTAAAACTGTTTCATGTGGCAAAAATAATCACCCTTTGTGCCTATAGCGCAGTGTTTATGTGTTTTCCCTTGTTCCGCTTTCAATCCAGGAATAAATCATCGTTCCTGCAATTTTCCAGCAGTGCTCTTGTAGTTTCAGCCTGCATAGAGCTGCATCACTGGACACAAATGTCCTGGTTTGGGAAGAAAAAAAATATAAAACAAGACTTCTCATGAGGTCTCTGCTGTCAGCAGAAAATATCAGTGAAGAGATACAGTTGTAATAGGCTTGATACAGAATATTTCTCATTCTCAGTTTACCACTTTATTTTCAAAGCACCTTAATTTTCTAGCTTTTCCACCTCATCTGGATTCGTAGTTATTCCTAGGGATATGAGTATTACTGTGAATCAGGTGCATATTTGATCTTTTTTTTATATTGCTTGAGTCTCTTCCTGTCTCCAAAACCAGTCTAATTCTTTGTCAAGCTGTGGAGTATTGCACATGGCTCCAGACTTTATTAGCTTGAGCAGTCAGCACAGCAGCATTTGATATAGTGCTTGTTGTTGAGTTACAAATTATGGAAAATATGTTGAGTACATTACTTTGCAATGAAAAAAAAAAAAGACCACTAAAGGAAGGTCCTATGTCAAGTCTTGCAAATCAGCAGAGACCTTGAGCACACATTTAAGTGAGGTAAGTAAATCCACTGATTTCACCAGGAATCTTCCTTTGAATCCCTTGAAACAAAATGTTTTTATGCATTTTTAAAAAGGGTTAAAATGGTGAAAATACTGATTTCATGCCCACTGCATTCACTAAGCATTAGCATTTCAGCAGAGGATTGACTTCACGGTAGTATTTCCCACACTAATGGTGCCCCCATGCAAGCTGTCATATTGTCATCTGCACTCTGTATTTCCAGCTTACTCCAAAGTCTTATTCATGCTGTGACCCCTAAGCTAGGTTGGAAACCCATTTGCAGCACAGTTAAAAGGAGTGGCCACTTATTAATCTGAGGTTTGTTTTGTATCTTAGAGGCATGAAACCTTAGAGATACCTGGATCCCAGGACTGCCATCAAGTCAACAGACCAGCCAAATTAAAGGACATTCCAGTGTATGGTTAATCAAAGGATGCTAATCCGGGACAGATCATGCAATGCCATAGAAATACAGCTGCTAGCTGTGGTCACTGAACACCTACCAGGGAGTAAAAGTAGCCTGTGGCCATTCAGAAGTTGACCACCTCTGACATATACATCAAATTTAATAATGTCCTAAGAGATACTGCCATTCACTTATTCTTCTCCTACTGTAAATGTTGGGTTTGAACATTAGGTAGCCCTACTGCCAAACAAACTAAGCCTACAGGGATCTTTTTAGGTGGATGTACGCCTTAAATAAGCTCAAGTGTAAGAAAATGTGATTCCATTAGAGCCACAATGCTAATGAGATATGTTTCCTAAAAATTTTGTTTTGACTAGGTTCCATTATTTCCAGTTATTTAGTTACCCTTTCAATCTCTCTGAAAAGTTTAATTCTTTCCCTTCACTATGGTTATTTGCTTTAAATAGTTCTGCCAATATTCCCCATCATCATCATCATCTTATAGTTGTGGTTTCCCTAAGTGTTACACGTTAAGCCAGATTCACACCTAGGATTAAAAGAGACAAGTAGCTCTACTCAAGTGCAGTCCTGCCATTCCCAGCTGTCACCAAGGCTGCTGGGCTCACGCTGCCTCACCCAGCTGACACTAACAGAGACTGCACTGATTCCTCCTGGAGTCTCTTGTGTCACTGGACACCAGGAAGAGATTCACGCCCGCGCTTGGTTTTTCCTTAGGGAGCTCCCTGGAGGTGCAATTCAGGATCTGACTTCTCTTCATGAAAGGTTTACTGACTATGAATGTTCTGTACCACTTTTTATCTTCTTATCTCATCCAGACCTCCATAACATACGTATTGGGCACCTGTGTATCCTGTACTACAAGAGGACCTTCAGCAGCAGAGCTTTCATGAGGGTGTGTGCAACTAATACTAGATTTTGCCATGCAGATTGTAAACTATGCCTTTATAACTTCACTGAAATCAGTAAACATACCACTTACTTCTGTAGTTATTTTGACCCTGCAATTCTGAATATTAAACTAAATAAACCTACAATAAGATAACAAAAAAATACAGAAGGCAGATGGAAGTGTTTCAGTGTCTCCCTTAAAACAAACAAACAAGAAAGAAGATATTTGCAAAAGTTTTAATTGGAAGCTCATGAATGTGAACTACAATCTCATGAAATATTGCTGAGAGATGACCCAGTAATGACAAGATGAGAACACCGTTATTGCCTTCGGAGGGAGAAAGATGAGGCTTTTTAGATAATCATACACCAGTCTAGTGAGTCAGGGCCAGAGTCTGCAGGTAATCAAACACCTCCTGGAAGCTGCTGTTGTGATGAGCATGAGCAGATCACGTCACCTTCTGTGCCATACACATGCTTTACACTTCTCAGAACAGCATCTTCTTCTTTGATATATGTGTGCATGTGTCGCAAGTTCGGGCAAGGAATCCCTGGACAATAACATTTTAGAAGAGCTTTCCTTGACTCTATTTATTTTCTAAACAAGTGCAGGTGTGAGAGGCAGAAGGGTTTGGCTCTTGATGCCACAACATTCCTCATTTGCACACCTGCGCTTCTGGCTAACGATCTGAGAGTCTGTAAGTGGCACTGCTGTATGATTGATATTAATGTTTAATATGTACCAGCCCTGTGTATTGACTAAGCTAAACTAAATAATGTGTGGCACTATCAACAGGCTAAAAATAGAGCAAATTACATCAAATTCCTATCCCTTTTGAAGTCAATGGTTAATTGTTCCAAACACCACGTGTTGAGCTTAGGCTTGGTTGTAGAGCCAGTACAGCCATAGCGCTGACCAGTATAGAAAAGGCATTCATCTGGCATGTTATCTGAACACCCTCTTTCCTAATCCTCAAGGAACTACGTTGGATGAGATACTTAAAGATGGTCTTGTCCTCACACAAAATTTCAACATAGCATCTGCTGTATTCAGCAGCAGCCAGGCCATCAAAACACACCAAATCTCTAAAACTCCCACAGGATTCTCCTGTGATAGGCATGTGATATGCTGATTCACCCAGGATACTTTGTCATGTGGCTGGATTGGGCTGCTGAGCTTTCTTTTCAGAGCACTTTTTATTGCCAAAAGAAGCCTGTGAGCATTTATCTGGTTCTAGAAAAGCACTGAGAACAACTTTCTCAGTGATTGTTTCACATGAAAACTGAATTTTCCTCTCTGCTATTTTTATTATGTATTTCTCCAATAATTATCAGTAAGCCTTCCATCGTCAGAACACTTTAAATAAAATACATTCAAACTAGAATTCACCAGCTATTAATGTCCCCTCCCTCTCCCCCTCCCCCCGCGTTATTCCCAGGTTGGATTTCTCCAGGAAGCATTCTCCGTTTCAAGCTAGGATTTTCTTTGAGGCTTGATACGGAGGATTCATACCTTTTTGATTGGCTGCTAGATAGTCAGGGGATCAGTCGAAATAGTAGCTACCAGTAGCTGTCAGGCCAATGTGCAAATGTTTCTTTGTAAAATTAGACAGAAATACAGCATCTGTACTATTTTGTTGATGACCCGAGTTCCCTGTCTCCAGAGGTGAGCAGGTCACTCACAAGGATATCATACCGACATTAGGGCTGATTTTGGGAGGACAGGAGTGAAGCTTGAGATTCAAGCTAATATGGCAGCAAGATCTCATTCTAGGCAGCTGAGGGTGTGGCCAGAACCAAAGGGTCTGAAGTGCAGAAAGAAATATTAAGGTTAAGTATCAGGAAAAGTTCCATAAGGTGAATTGCCAACACTTGGAAGAGAATGGTCACTCTGCTGACCACAGATCCCCAGGAATTTTTTAAGGACTTGTAGAACAAGGCTTTGTCAAGAATGGCTGAGGTACAGCTGGTCCTATTTCTCCAGATAGCCATTACCAGCCACAGTTTGCATATGAACAGGCCTTATTTTAAACCAGAACACCACAAATGAGAGTTTAGCCCTCAGCTGCAGGGATGTCATGCATCCTGAGCAAAGCACTCAGCAACACCTTTGGCTCAGCTCTCCCTCCACCACTTTTCAACCAGATGTTCCTTTAACTCCTTTCAAGCTACAGTCCTTCCTGTATACCTCAGTCTCCTGGCTCATTTGCATACAATTTTTCAAAGCTCTTCTATGCTTTAGGCTTATATTATCATTTAGTTTTCCAGTCACTCTGCTCGCCAGCTTCTTTACCCTCCATTACCTTGTCTGATAGAGTTTAGATTGCTGTTCCAGTATCTACTTCACCAAACCATTTAAAAGTCATTCTTGAGCACTCCTGTATTATTTCTATAGCAACTTTCATTTATTATTCTCAAAACCCCTTACATGTTGCACATACAGGTCTAAGATTATGAGGAGAAAAATATATCTTAGATAGAAGTTTGTTAGTAGTGGAATATTTTGTACCTTTCTTAAAGCAGACATTTCATCCATCAATAATAACTTTTTATCATGTCATAAGTAAAAAAGACTTTTTGTGCATAAAACCATGAATACAACACTATGATAGTGAGTGCTCATTATTAACAGTGTATTTAGTGTCTTTATTTAGTGTTTTTATTTAGTATTTTTATTGCTGTAGCTGCAAAGACCTGGCAGCTTTTTAAAGTCTTCACTTGAAGGTGGGTCTGAGACACAAGAAAATATTGTCTCAATTGTCACTCCATGCATGTGAAGGCAGTAGGAGGAGCCAGATAAACAAAGACACAGAGTAGGAGCATATACAGTATATATATATATATATATACACAAACACAGTATATGTATGTATGTAGTGTATGTACCAGAATATGCCAGATATTAGCATGTATAAGCTGGGAAGCATCTTTGCACACATAACCTGGGGAGCAGCAGCTACATCAAGCAAGCAAGCAGCCAGTGGTAGCTGTGGGGCTCAGAAGTGAAAGGGCTAAAGGAAGTACAAGTCAAAAAAGTATCTGCTCCAGAGCCAGTCATATCCAGTGAAGTGATCCCGGCCATTTGGAAGCTCTGAAAATCTTTAAAAGAAGGAAAGGGTGCATTAGAGGAGATAGAAGGGTTAAGGTCTCACCCTCCTGGATGAACTGAACAGCTGATTGTAATGTAAATGCACTGTAAAGACCTTGTAAATGGCATGACAAAGTACTCAAACATTATTTTCCCCTAGGATGGTCAAACTTTTAGAAAAGAAATTGAGAACAGATGCAAAGAGGGTTTTCACTGTTTTGTCTACCTTTTACTCAGAGAAGCTGTGGATGTTCCATCCTCAGAAGTGTTCAAGGCCAGGTGGGATGGGGCTCTGAGCAGCCTAGTCTAGTGAAAGGTGTCCCTGCCTGTAGCAGGGGGGTTGGATAAGGTCCCTTCCAACCCAATGAAATAGGCTGTGGAGTGCTGATTTTTCCATCTCACAAAGGATGTAACAGAACCTGAAGAAGGAAATGTGCAACAATGATGATTGGAAGTATGAGCAACATTTGTGTGAGAAGAGGCTAGTCAGACTCTTGAGCTTGGATGAAGGATAACTGAAGAGGAGTACAGTATAGTTCTATGAAATAATTGGTAGGGAGAAAGTAGCTCAGGAATTTAGCATGCAGAAGGTCTAAAACATATAATATGAAACACTTCTTAGCATAATTAAATTCCACATGAGATGTTGTGGAAGCCAAAAGTATAAAGATACAATAGAGAGAGGTAATAGCACATCAAGGCTTTTAAGCATCATGGTAGAGATGCAACATCCAGGTCTGAAAGTCCCTGAGTTGCCATTTACAGAAAGGTTGGATGGCACCAGGGAAAGATTATTCAGTATTTGCCCTGTTTCCTTTCTTTTTCTCCAAACCTCTGTTACTGGAGATTGAGAGAAAGTATTCTATTTATATATCTCTGCTCTGTCTGTATCACCATTTTAACTTTTTAAATGCAAAGTAGCTTAACTATAAAAGGGGAGAGCAGCAGCAAGCACACCTTTCTATCCCTATGAAGCTACACTCAGATACAAAGCAGTAACAACAAAATAACAACTAAGGCATGTGAAATTCAATGACTGACATGATTTTCCACTATTTCAAGGGCATTATCAAACTACCAGCATTATGTTCTATTCCTACAAACTTCATGAAATTGAATTGACTTTTGCAAGATATTAAGCAAGTCAGCCATGTGAACATCTGGGTTCAAAAGCATCAAGCTTAAAGTCTCCCTCTTATTGACTTCAGTGAAGGAAATGGTGCAAGATTACTGAGTTGCAAGAATTCATTACTTAGTCACAGAAGGATTTAGGAATATGAAATGACTGAGTATCTCAGAAATCGAGAGGTAGACTGGAGTATGTGTTCTGGACAAATAGGATTAAAGATCTAATGGCAAAAACAGAACTGCAGAAGGAAGTCTGTATCTGCTGGACAGATTATTATTCTTAGTTACTGGACATTTTCAGCAACAATTTGGTTAAAATGTATTGAACTCTTCCTAATGTATTGTGATAGTAAAATTCTCCTAATGCTCACCAGGAAAAAGGACCTGCAAAGTATTAAGTTTCCAAACAGTTCTAGCCTCATGCAGGATGACAACTTCATTTAAGTTTTTGCTGCACACCAATCTTCTCTATATTGCCTACTGAACTAAAACATCACATGGCACCTACCTGCTCCTTTGCTTTATAATGAGGTGTGAAGTCTGTTCCAGATTGATTTCAGCAAAGTCTTGTCAATGATAACATCAGAAATTATGGTCTCTACCATATAATTAATATCCACCTGAATAGAAGTAAGGTGTAGACTACTTGTTAAAATCCGAGCTCTAAACCATGAAAAACATGTATAATTAATTTCACAGAAAGAAAGCCCATTCTACTAAAATCAAGTGCCCTCTCATCAGTCACAGTGAATGTTCTGTTACTTATGGTCTGCATGAGACTTAATTTAATTAATCCTCTTTACTAAAGCTTTTATTATACTAACTTACAATCTCAACATATATAAAGTGTTGGAAGCTTTGATTTTACTGTATTTAATGACCAGTCCTTCTGAAAAATATCTGTTTTGCTGTTTGAATTACAGCCTTTGTGTATGTTAGAACCTTAGCTTACAGTGAGTTATGGGGTACAGTCTATTCCAATAATGAACCAAACCACACTGTTTCAAAGGGACTGCAAAACCAAGTTACACAAATTACAGTCCCAGTGATTTGGGGTTTAGTCACGTTGTTCAGCATAAATGGAAAGAGAACTCCAAACCCCAGAAAGGAGAGCTTTCAAATTTCAGTCAGACAAATCATAAAGCTCTAAAGATTAAGAACACAGGATCAATATGGTTCCATCTCCTGGAAGAAGTCTGTATTAAATATTTACATTCTGAAAGCATCATGATGTACCTGATTTCTGTGAGTTTGAAAAATGGATCAAATATAAGGATCTGAGTGTTATATCTGCTCTTAAATTACATGGGAGGAGACAGGCACAGGATTCTTAGGGAGACTGAGGTATCTGCCTTGAGCTTCTGCAGTAAAAATTCTTCTTTATAAATAAATAAATTGAATTATTTTTTCAATTGTTTTTAAGGACATTGAGAACCTTTAAAATTTCACCAATTATTTCTTGTGCCATATTCAGAAGCTGTATTTAAAAGCTTATCTAGTTTAAAATGAAACAATTGCTGAAAAAGTGACAGAGAGTCCAGTTTTTCCAGACAAAGCCTTCCAGTGATAAACGACAATCAAAATAAACTATGATTTAGTCAGTTCCCCTGATTTAAAATATGTACATCAACAATTACTAGCATTAAGAAAACCTGATACTCAAGGTGGATTGATACTGATGCCTGAACAACTTTGAATCAAAGGTATTCCAGCACTAACAGGTACACTGTCTTCGCCAGCCAGCCTGTTCTCACAAAATGTGCAGGAATGTTGTACTTCTGGTAGCTCTACTCCCTTTCAAATTCTGCTTATTTTAGCATAACTGTTGGTGCAACCAGACCTGGCTGTGTCATTTCCCTGGGAAAGAAGCTGTTACTATTTATTGTCACAAAACGACTCCAACAAATTTCTTGATGCTGTTCTGAGAACAAAGGAAGCTTAAACCACAAGTAAAACATCCATCTGCAAAACCACACCATTGTCTCGAAAAACAGAATGGATACAGCCAGAGGAAATAAAAAACAAAAAAAGGCGGGGGGAGATATTCCTAATATGTCAGAATCTGACCCTAAAGGAAGGAACTTCTTTTTACTGTAAGAGTCATTGTGGAAGAAGGTCAGGGCATGGTACTTCACTCCCTTCTCTCTCCCTACACTTCACAAAGGTAGATCCAGAACTCTGGGTGTGAGGAAAGCAGGCACCAGGAGGAGCACATGGTTTTACTCAGATGATACGGAAGCAGTTATCCAGCAGCATCTCTTCTTTCAGTTTAGGGCTGCATCTGGTACTGCCATTCTTCTCAAGTCTATTAGTAGCATTCTCTTGACCTTTCAAATCTCTGAATAAAAGCTAATTATTTTTAACCATTTCAAAATTGGAGGGACAATTTTCAATGCAATGGTAACTCCTGAAATCAAAAGCAACTTTGCTGGAGGTCCATGTAGGAAAAATAGTGGAAATACAGCTCCATAACACCTTGAGATCCTCAAACTCCATGATAAGGAAAAGAAGAAATTAATATATAACTCATATCCCACAAAACAAAATGGAAAAACCAAAAACACAAACAAACAAAACAATAAAAAAAGCCCCAACCCTGAAAATGCATTTAAAATGAAAAATCATTAAAAACTTTTCCTATAAACTTCAGATGAATAGTATTTTAAAATCCCTCTTCCTTGATATGAGTAGTAGATTCTGTGATTTATAATCACAACAGAAGATATAATAAACAAAATAGAAATAAAAATAAATTTCTCCTGATATTTTACTTCCTTCTTTTAAAAACAATGATAAATTCTGAGTTCTGTGCAGAATGTATATCAGCAGAAACAAGTAGTTGGAGAAGATGAAAGCTGCTCAAGTGCTGATCGTGTTGGCCTTACGCAGCAGACACTGAGTGATGCGAATCCTATGATCAGTTTGACAGTTTGCAGACATATTGAGCAGGAGCAAGACTGAATTAGAATTTTAAAATATCTCACTGGGAACTGTAGCTACAGCATTTGCTGTGCAGTGAGCCAATCTAAAGATGAACTGGTGAAAATCAAGACAAACAATCTGTAGAGGGTGGCTGACAACACACCAGCTACAGAAACAATGTAAGGGGAAGGAGAAATGGGGAAAGAGAATTGGATTTTGCTTATTCAGTATGGTAAAACAATCTTTCAGCATCATGAAACATTAGCAGTTTGGGCACCTGTGCTTTGCATAATTAATATGCAAATAATTAATTATGAACAGAGTACAGAAGATGAACAGAGTACATGAAATTAAGAGCACTGAAAGAACAATTCTCAGTCTGTATTGTATGAGGATTATCAATATAGCCAGGTCCTTCTGTGGATTCAAACCCACAGCAGACTGGGACAAGGGAATGACACTCATAACCTCTGCAGGTCTCTTTCAGTATCAGTGTTTTATGGCTTTAGAATTCGTTTATCTGACCCAGAGATTTAAATTCCTACCAAGTTAGAGCAGAAGCACCTGGGTCATCCCCTTTTTTCATTACCCACCTCTGCCCTGAAGCCTAGAAGAAATGAGCTAACATGTAACTAAGCTAAATGGTTGGTTTCTCTACTCAAACTAGCAAAAATGGGTGATCCATGCACGTGTGTGCTCTACACATGCAATGGTCATTTGTTTTTGATATTTTTATGTTTCTCCACTTCTCTTTTGGCCACTTCGACCTTAGAGTGTAGAAGCCAGACAACACTTGACTACCAGCCTCATGCAGCGTTAAGCAGAGAAAAGAGCTGGTCTTCTCCAGGTCCTCCCAGTAAGGCAGACATTAATAGTGGTGATGAGTGGCAGAGTCCTGAACAACTCCAGTACGAAGACAGAGTCATTCTGATGTTGCATGTCTAGGATGAGTCTTGTGTGGACTGACTGCCTAAAGGAGGGAACTCTGGGGATAAAAGCTGATTTTGTAAGTAATAATTGATGATCTCTGGTAAGACCTATCAGGACAGGCTGACTCATGCATTAGGTGAAGATCCTTTTATAATCACAGAAAGTATGTAATAAACCCTCAGATTGTTTTATTGCTGTGCACTTGAAACTTCTGGAAGCAATAAATTCTTTTTTTCCATCCCATATAGAGCTGTCTAGATAAAATGTGTGCAATTTATAAGATGTCAGATGTATGCTACTAGACAAAAATATTTTTTTAATTTTATTCCCATATCATATATACATATACTAGATATATCAATCTACTACATGTCTACAATCTATATCAATCTAAATGACAGGTAACTACTCATATATTGTTCATTTGTGTACCCAGTGTATTGTTCAGTTTCACTCTTTGAAAACACTGTGTACATTCTTGCCATGAAATGAGATTTTCATATCTATATGCACATCAGGACTCAACCAGGTAATAGGCTGTACACTGTATTGCTCCTGTACAGGCAGACATTTATTGTCCATTTGAAGTGTTTTGAGGAAAAGGGATATAATTTTCTTTAGATTTTTCTCATTCTGCACTCTTGGACATATTTCAGCTTCTTGCTTATTCCTGCTAATTGCAGCTAATGAAGCTGTGATTCTGAGGCATAGGTGTTTCCTATCAGGATACATTATCGCTGCTGGATCCTTTGGCCATGGCCTCAGAAACCAGCACATTTTTGAGCTGGGTTTGCTCAGGTTGTTAAGGGAATGATATATCAGAGTTGTCAGACTCATTGACCCAAGGAGCACTGACCTGTTGGAGCAAGTCCAGAGGAGGGCAGTGAAGATGCTCAGAGTGCTGGAGCACTTCTCCTATGAAGACAGGCTGAGAGAGGTGGGGCTGTTGAGTCTGAACAAGAGAAGTTTCTGAGGAGAGCTCACAGCACTTTCCAGTACCTAAGGGGGCTACAAGAGAGCCAGAGAAGGGACCTTTGATAAGGGCATGTAGTGATAGGACAAGGGGGAATGGCCTTAAGCTGAAAGAGAGAAGGTTTAGATTAGATATTAGGAAAAAATTCTTTACTGTGAGGGTGGTGAGAACACTGGAACAGGTTGCCCAGAGAAACTGTGGATGCACCATCCCTGGAAGTGTTCAAGGCCAGGTTGGATGGGGCTTTGAGCAACGTGGTCTAGTGGAAGGTGTCCCTGCCCATGGCAGGGGGGTTGGAACAAGATGACCTTTACTGTCCTTTCCAACTCAAACCATTCTAGGATTCTATGATTTCTATGAAAAGACACTCCCGACATCCCTTTGGGGAGAACAGAAATATCATTTAAGTCCCTGGCTGACAAAAAAAACCCCTTCCCTGCCCTTCCCCCGGGCTTTCTTAGAATCAATAATGTAGAGGGAACATCAGTGTCAGCTTTCTCACTCTGACCCTGCCCTCAGAGACACCTGCACAGGCTCTACTTCATGACAGCCTTGGCCTCTTGGTGAAGACTTCCTAAAAACATACCAATTATGAAAGAAGTGCCAAGATGTTATCACCACAAACTGCCTTAGAACTGAAAGCCGCTGCATGCTTTCACCAGTCCACTCAGCAATCCAGTACATGAGGATTTTGATCCAGACACAGTTTGCTATACATTAATCCTGTCTGAATTACTTAGACACGGATAAATTCTAAACTAATTAGAACCTTTCAGGAAAGAGACAGGAGCACTATTGTAAACAGATTGAATACAAAAGCTTCTGATCAACACACAACTGCAAATAAAGAGGCAAACAATGTGTTAGGATTAGGGGAGAAAGAGCAGAAAGATTTCTTGAGATCCTCAGACTTATTTTCTGTAATGGACTGATACGGAAAAGAAAAAAATTTAGCATGCCTTCTTATGCAAGTCATTAGTGTGTCTTCTGCTGAAACAGTGCATTTAGTTATGGATCTTAGTTTCCTTCTTAGTTTATGCATCTTAGTTTCCTCCATTATCTTTGAAAATAAGTGCTTCAGCAAGATGTCAACAAGAAGACGTATGATGGACATATATAAAATAATCAGCAGTATAGCCACAGTCCATCAAGGTCTGGTATACCTTCATTCAGTGAAATAGTGAAGGTGAAAGACAGAAATATTTAAAACATAAAAACTGTCAGTTAACCTCTGAAATTCACTGCCATCGTTAAAAGCAAAACTTAAATGTTTATATAAACAGATGAACACATGATTTATATAAGCAGGAGTAAAAAATAAAAAATTAAACCTGTGTGCATTTCTCACTGACAGCCATTACTAAAACGCCTCTCCCACGGGAAGGTCACTGTGCGATGATCAGAAAGAGCTTCTCAAATCTCACTCTGGAACAGGCCAGTGTCAGACCTGGGATACTGGACTAGACACACAATATTTTTACATACATGGCAATTCTTTCTGAAGTATATACACCATTGTTCACTAAACTCATGGTTCATTTAGGTTAGGGCATTAGTTATCTTCACCAGCCTGGCAGAAGATAAAAGAAGCACCAGTGACTTCATCTGGTTTTACCCATTATCAAGCACTAAGAGGCCCAGAGCTGCATCGGTCTGTTAAGGTGATTATATGATCAAACTGCTTGCAAGACCAGAGGACAGGATTCATTGACGAGGCAAGACCCTTCTCGTCCTAAATTACTAAATGCATATTGTACTGGAAAAGCAAAGTGTATCAGGATTTTTACCTGAGGACCACGACTGCCATTCGAGACAGTCAACATCAGTTGTGCCTGAATCTCAATCAGTTTGGTTCTGCATGCAAGGCACATACATGGAAAGAACTCTATAGCTTTACATCTGAGCCCACAAAAAGCAATGCAGTGATGCTTGACTGAGCTTGAGCCACTGGCAAGACATCTGTGCTTATTAAAAGCAAGAAAATATGAAATTCATATTAATTTTTTTGTTTGATCAGAATTTGAATTTCATATTAGTTATGTGTGTTCAGATTTAGAAGCATCTGTCATCCAAACCCACCAATCAATATTTTATTCATCTCAAACCATTTAAGTCCATTGAGAAACAAGCTGAAGTAACAGCACAGAATTTAGAAGTATTACAATTAAAAATATAGCTCAGCATTTTCAGTCCAAATTTATGGCCTTCTGAGGGCTTTTGTTGTTGTTTCTCCATTAAGCTTATATCCAAAGGTAAACTGCTTTTGTTGGCCTTATTTCCTTATGGTGGTCAGTTTATTTTTATCTATTTATAGTTAAAAATACAGAGAAGGTGTTACCAGGAGTAAGAAGGCAGAAAGTAAAAAAGCAAGAGACCATGCCTAGTCTCAGCCTGGCCAACCACCATATAAGTGAACACGACGCTGCAGTGGAAGGGATTTCCTGCAGGGTAAGGCAGCATTTCAATATATGGAAGAACATCTCGACTCTCCTTGAACTGCTGAGTAAGCCTTTTGCCACTGAGGAACTACTGAAAACATAATTGCCAGCTCCTTCCACTGAATTTTTCTTCTATTTCCCACCTTATCACAGAAATTTCTATCTTTGAATACTGAAATTGTATGAAGAGTAAAGAAAGTCATGCTGCTGCCTTTGAATTACAGACAATTTGTAGCTATGCTGATTGCCACAGAATTCGATAATCTGAATTACCATGTAGAAAACCTTAAATAATAATTGCTTTTGCTTTGCAATTGTATTCTTCACTTAGTTCCTCTTTACTGACAAAAATAAATTAAGACCTTATTTGAGTAATGCACTATTATTTGGACTCTTCAGGGTATTAGAGTCAGACTTCTATGAATAGCACCTGTCTTGTTTATTAAATGTCTGCTTCTGTGTAACTTCTGTCAAACTGAATTAGGATTAAAAATTCTGATTAATTCCAAATGCATAACACAGCATTTGAAGTTATTTTATGATAAGTAAAAATCTTCAGTCTGCTGTATACCTGAAGAAAAATGTCAACTCACATTTTCTTTACAAAATTTTCTCATTGATAAGGAAATTTTTGGTAACCTAAAATTAGCAAACTAATCTGATTGTCTCTTATTCCTGTTGTCTCCAAGTGTTTAATTAGTAGATCTGATCATCCTATCAACAGTTCGAGAGAAAACCAATTTTTTTGCTCTTTCAGCAGAGGTCAGTTTCTCAGCTTGGAGTTAAATAATTATTGAACTGAACTATTTGAAAATGCCAGAATAAGGCAGCATTTTTTTGTGTCTGCAGAAAGAACCAAAACCTGTATTCTAGCCTCAGTAACCTATGGTTTCAAACACTTACTTAGTGACTGCAGTGGTTTGACTACTGAAAATAGACAACAATATAATAAACTTTTAAGAAATAAAACAACTAAAAGTAACTAAAGTAATTTTTACTAATTCAAGGCTTAGTATATACTCCTATTTAAAGGTGTTTTTTAAGATGTATTTTCAGAAGAAAATATGTTTAATTTCAATTTTTAAAATAATTTTAAATTACCTGGGTTTTATTCTTTACCATTACAAGCAAGCTTGATAAATAATTAATGGCATTGGAATGGGTTGCACAGGAAGGCGGTGGAGTCACTGTCCCTGGAGGTGTTTAAGGAAAGACTGGATGTGGCACTTAGTGCCATGGTCTAGTTGACAAGGTGGTGTTGGGTCAAAGGTTGGACTCAATGATCTCAGAGGTCTTTTCCAACCTAATTGATTCTGTGATTCTGTAATTCATCAGAATTGTTTTTTCATTATCACAAAGGCCAAGAAAGAAGAAGAAAACAAGCTAAGTCTTAATTATGGCTAGTCACCTAAAATGCAAACATAGTTTATGTACCAACATTTAGGTTGGCACTGATCTTATGGTTTGCCTTCTTTAGAATTAAGTTGAAATTCAGGGTAATATATTAACAGTGACAGAAGACTTGAAGTTTTCTAATATAACAGCAAAACAAGACAAACCTTGGCTTGATTTCAGAAATAAACCCAGCCTGCACTTGTTCTTGTTTTCAAGGGGAGGAGGAGGGATCCTTAGTGTTGCTGTGCAGACATGTTCTTACTACAATGAAAACACTAAATCTGACACAGGGGACTGGCCACTGCAGACGGCAGATAAAAGAAATATCCCTCAGTGTCGACACAGGAGGCATGTATGGGATTTGGCTTTCCCTGGAGTGACATTAGAGGCTGAGTTCTCCTCCGAACCACTGCACTGTGATCCCAAGGACACAAGGCGGAAGCATCCAAGTGGATGTCAGCCCCAGAGGTGTGGTCCCACTTAAAAAGCTGTTAAGATCTCTTTGGCAGGGGTACATCCACTGTGTCTCCCTGAAAGCTTAGTTATTGTTATCAAGAGAACTTCATTTTGCAGCACTTTGTACACCACTGACTGCCTGCCCCTTGCACCAGAGGCTGTGCTGAGGTTAGCAAGCTCTTTGTTCTGCCACTGGGTTATTCTGCCACCAGAAAGTTTGCGGGTTTCTCCAGTACAATAATAAACATGATCATATTCCTGAGGCCTCAGAATGTACCTTGTTGGATCTTCTGGGAGTCTGAAGCAGCAAGACATTTCCACCTGGGATGACAGCAGAGAGTGGGCCGAAATAATAACTAGATGGAAGAAAAAGAGATGCTGTATAAAGACCAAAGTTCTGTTCAGAACTAGGTTCAGCAAAGACAGATTGCAACACAAAGTATTGAGGTAGGTGTTGTCCCAAGAAAAAAGAAGGAGCAAATTTCAAGGTGGTCAACAGCAGCAAGCACCAAAGCACATTTGCCATATGGGCCTTTATGTAGCACGGGAAGTACCTTCCAAGTGCTGCAAGCTCCCAAATGTGCAAGAGCCTTTAGTGTGCATTCTGTTCATGCTGGAGACCTTCGTGGTGCTGAGGGCAATTAATGGTTTCAGTCCTCATTATTAGGGATTGGGGCATATTTGGTACATACCCACAGTGGATGTTCTGGTTAGTTTATTCTATGCAATCCAGCTCAGCCAAACTGCAAACCACTCTATGACATAAAGAAATGCACAATAAATTTTGACAACTAGGAGATCTGCTTCAAAGTACTGTCCTTCTTCAAAGTGGGCTGACAGTGAATCCCCTAAATGACACATTGCTCAGCCTGGATCTTCTTTCCACCAGACCATCATGCTGGTCCTGCCACATGGTAGGATGTCATGGCATACAAGGAGGAGGAGGGACATTGTTTCATGTACAACACCACACAAAGGCTTAACTCCTAATTTCATCCACTGTGAGATGGGAGCCCTGCACATCAAGGCTAGTTGTGTCTCTTTTGGAAGAGGTAACATTCATTCTGACATTTCCTGAACTGATCTTTCAGAAGCCATTCATAATATTTGTTTGTGCAATTAAACCCATTTGCAGAATTCCACAATAGCATAGGGATGCTGATCTAAAGAAAATCCTCTTTTCTTACATATGGTAGATGGAGGAATACACCGGAGCAATAAGCCAATATCGATCTGCACAACAAGCAGCATTGCTGCAGGATGGAAAACAAAGACACAAAATATGGGCTACACTTAATAATAAGGTTCCATTTACAAGTATTTTATAAAGGTTAAATAACCATAACATGTTACAAAGATGGTATAGATTTCTATTTATAAGATTTACATATTACAGCTGACAAGATCATTAGATTTAATAGCTAGTTAAAGGCAATGATCATAAACAACCTACTGGATTGTAATTGCTGATTTGCCTTTTACTCAACTATCTCTGAAGTTTTTTATTAACCCTTTGTATGATCCTCACTATAAGTCAGGATCACAGCATGGATTTTTGAGGTTTTTTGCATCCTATACACTTGACAATTTCCATAGGCTAAAAAAACCTATTTTAGACAGTGCTTGTAAGTAGGTGTCATCAGTACACTATGTTATGCTACTGGAAAAAAAACCAGTTTATTGCAGTTCTTCTCAATAATTTTAAGCTCTCTGCCACTGGAGAGGACAACATTGCTTACAGAAAGCATGTTTCAAAGCAGTTTAAAATTAGTTCCTTCTTTCTGCTATTTACTGGCACTCTTTCCTTTCTCTTTTCCTTTCTCTATGTTCCCTTGGGATAGATGGAGTGAGTAACAGTGAATAAAATGATACAATTAAATTAAATGCAGCAAGCTTCGGCAAGCACAGTTCCTGATCCTGCAAGATGCCAAGTACTCTCAAGTCAAGATAAGGTACTTAGAGCTCTACTCTGAACAAAACAAGCATAAAAGAGTAAGTACAGAACTCATGAATATGGAACAGGCACCAAAGAAGAGCATCTCTTGCCTTACCTACAGGACTTCTACTGAATCACTGAAATGGTCCATTACCCAGGTCATCACTGCAATATCAATTTCCATTTTTGACTCCCACAGCCCTGTGAAAATCAATGACTACACCATTGGTGCATATTGGCTTTCATGCACTTTGACACTCCCGTTTCCCAAAACTGCTGAAGCCAGTAATTGATATTACAGTATGTTCTTTACAGGTTGCTTAATAACAAAATATGTTTTTAATGAGCCCAGTCATACACCATTGTTTTATTTATTTTTTCATAAAGCTACTTAATGGTAAGGAAGTGACAGAGGATAACTCCATGGGCCACATTCAAAGCAATGCCTGTTTTCCCCAATGGAAGACAGAGAAATTGCAAGCCAACACATGGAGTGGTTGGTTAGCAACAGCAGCTGGTTAGCAGCACACCACTATGTACTCATGTCTAACTGCATAGGGAAATTAAATGTATTGGACTCCTTTAGAATCAATTTAAAAGCCCTAAACTCATCAAAAATCTTGAGTCTTCTGACAAGTTTCACTGAAATTAGTTACACCACTTGTAAAAACACAGGAGTAAGGAGTTATCCTTGTAGAGTGGGCGTATGTCAAGGGCAGTAAGATTAGTGTCTGTTCTCAAATCCCATTTTTATCAATACAAATTTCAAACAACTGAAGGACAGGGATGTTGTCCTGAGTTTAGCCAGGGTAGAGTTAATTACTTCTCAATAGTTGTTACAGTGCTGTGTTTTGGATTTGGAATGAGAATGGGGTTGAAAACACACTGATGTTTTTGGTTTTTGCTAAGTCATGCTTATCCTCAGTCAAGGACTTTTTCCTTGTCTCATGCTCTGCCAGTGAGAAGGTACATAAAAGAAACTGGGAGGGAGCATAGCTGGGACAGGTGACCCGAACTGACCAAAGGGATATTCCACACCTTAGAATGTCATGCCTGGTATACAAACTGGGGGCACTTACCCGGAAGCATGGCTGATCTGGGTTTGGGAAGGGGGATCTGGCATTGGTCAGGGGGTAGTGAGCAATTCCATTGTGCATCTCTTGTTTTTCCCTTTTTATTCTAATTCTTATCATTAGCATTTGCCATTATTTCTGTATTTTACTTTATTTTCAATTATTAAACTGCTTTTATCTGAACCTACAAGTTTTACTTTGATTCCCCTCCCCATTCCACTGGGGTGGAGGGCAGAGAGAGGGCCTGAGTGAGTGGCTGTGTGATGCTTAATTTCCAGATGGGCTTAAACTATGACACATGTAAAGTTATCAGAATCATAAGCTTAAGGAAAAAATTTACTCAGCCTTTTCTATGCTGCAAGTCAATCCATTAGCCCCACATAACTTTAAGAAAACTACAAAATCCTTAAAAATACAGAAACTTGAAAGACTTATTTGAAAATCATCAGACCAAAGAAAATTTATTCAGGAATCAGAATTATCCATACTGCAGTTAAATGGACTCATGACTCCAGAATACAGTTTGAGATCAGTATAGTTTGACTGATTTTCTGGCTCTCTTACCACCTTATTTGCCTCTCTTCATCACATAAAAATTACTACTAACAAAAGTCCAACTGAATTTTACAGAAGTATGTGCATAGATATTTCTTTTTCAGCCAACTTAACAACAAACTACGTTATCACAAATGTATTTCAACAAACGAGGAAAGATGACAGATTATGCTTTAGAATAGTCTCTTTACATAGCTATTTGTCAGGTGTCACCATGCACAGCAGTTATCATAGTCTACAACAGAATGAACCAACCAAAAAAAAAGCCTTAATCAATATGGCTGTTGTCTTTGATAAAGACATCAGGCTACTGCTGGCCATCAATTAATCTATTTTGTGTGCAGAATTATGCTGTAGATCAGCTTTCCCAGGATTATCACAGGTCAAGAATTTCTTGTCATAAAATTTGCCAGTGAAAGAGACCTTTTGTCAACTATGTATTTAGTCAAGATATTCAAATTATACCCTATTAATTTCAGAAGGATTTAAATTCCTCTTCTGAAGCTACACTGTAATACTGACAATCATACAAACAGTGTTACTACAGACAGCAATGCAGCTGCACAGAAAGGTAGAAGCTGCATCATGCCATGTGTCTTCATAGACTTTAGGCATTGTTGGCTTTCTTCCCTTGCACACATTTTAATCCAGTTAGCAAGCAAAAGAGCTGAGAATGGCATGGTTTGCACCAGAAACATGCTATACCTGGGTGAGGTCTAATTTTTGGGTTGAGATTTACAAAATAGTATCATGAACTTTCACACAACAGTTCATCCCACCTGTATAAATACCAAGTCTCTGTTGTACCTGCCAGGGCTTCTGAGCCCACTGGAGTACATAGGTATGGTGAGACACCAAAATCCAGTGACTTGCTGGAGGCCAGAAAGATAATGAAGAAGAAAAAACCTAAACTCCTGTCATCAAGTCTCGTGATTTATCTGCAAGACCAGCATTACCTTTCTAGTTGCATATAATTACAGATGACTTATAGATCACATCCTGGAACTTCACAAGAAACAATGAGTTAAGGAGAGGCAGTAACAAGGTAAAGTTCAAACCTTTTTTCTTTTTTTTTTTTTTTAATGAAAACGGTGAATTCTGACAAATAATTGTTGCGAACAAATATTTTTAAAAGCTTCAGCCCCATCCTGAGCTGTCTCAGATACAGGCTCTCACAGTTTAGGAAGGGTAAGGAAATCAGCAAACAAGGTTCACACTTCCCTTATCCAATGGTCAGAAATTAGCTTGGCAGACGTTGTTGTGGGAGCAAAGGGGGCTACTCAGGCATCTCATACTGCTGAAGCACCACATCATGTCCTGGTGGTACCCACAGTTGCACAGACCAGGAGAAAGCAGTAACACAGCGCTCTTCCACCAGGGAGTTGATCTGCCCCTGGCCATGGAGTGGTTGTATGTGTGGCTGCTCTGCTGTTGCCTCATGGGCGGCAAAACAACCAGAACTGTTCACTGGTTTCTGAACTTTTCATTTCAACACTTGTTCCAGCTGCCTTTGTAAGCAGCTGCAGGGACACGGCATCATCAGACATTTCCTTCCATTCTGGAAACGGAAAGAAAGGAAGATGCAGTACTGCCAAAAACAATTCTAGTGGCAGAGAATCTCAACAGATTATGGCAGCAGTCCACATCAGTTACTTTTCTTAATTATGGCTCATAAATCCTATGAGCACTTGACACCAACATTAATTGGAAGTCAAGGGTTCACAGTCCCCTTCAGGAATTAACTACAGAATCCACAGAAAGTCTTCCACCAACTCACATAAGGATTTCAGACCCTGTGGTTTTATTTTTATTTTGGGAGGAGGGAAGAGAAGGGAGCCAAGGTACAAGTAGAGTCTTATGAGCAAACACAGATTCTTCTCTTCTCCCCTGCCTTGCCCCATTAGCTGTAACAAGACTCTTCAGCCTTTCTCCTCCAGATTACTCTAATTCAATCCCAGTTTCCAGTCACTGCTAACACTTCCATTTACAATATGAGTTTATTTAAGTCTCTCTCTACAGCACTGAGGACTTTTATTTTCTCTCAGTATTACACAGCAAATGTAATCTGACAGAAATTCCAGCTATAACATTTTGCATTTTTACAGTACTGTTCACTTTCAGGCGGTTTTACAAAAAACAACACTTAGAGGCTTACCCAATATGAGGTCCTGGTGTGCAGTATGCTAAACAGCTAGTTAAAATTCACTTCCTGAGCCAAAAGGTTTGAAGTCTAAATAGGGAAAGAATGGGAAAGAATGGGAGAGGAAAACAAACCAGTGGCTTACACATTATCAAGGCAGCAGCATGGTCAAGTCCAGAAGCCAGCTCAATCTTGCACACTGCACCATGCTGCTATTCTGGCATTACCTGAGATCTGTGACACTTCTAAGGATCAACACACCCATGAAAATGAAGAGGAAATCTGACTCAAGGACTAACCTAGGATCTAAAACATCTTCTAGGAAAGTACATGGAATAAATTCCAAACATCACACTTCTGTCCCATCTCCACACCACATCTCTCCTACATTTCAGATGGATGTCATCTCCGGAGGTGAAGACTTATTATAGAATGGGATAATTACAGAACAGTTAGATTGGAAAAAACCTCTGAAGATCAACAAGCCAATGCCCTCCTCAAAACGTGGTTAGTTTCAAAATAAAACTGGGTTGCTCAAGGACTTAACAAATTACAATATCCACAAGAATGGAGACTCCACAACCTCTCTAGGCAATCTATATTAGTATTTATTACCCTTCCCTCCCTGTGAAATAAAACTACTTCATATCTAAGAAATTTTCCTTTTAATTCCTTTGAATTTCTATGGAGCAACTTGAGCCCATTGCATCTGGCCCTTCTGCTGTGCATTTCTGGTTCCATCCTCTCTCTCTCTCTCTCCTAGAGGCAGTGGAAGACTGCACTTAGGTCCTCCCTTAGCCTTAATTTGTCCAGCATAAATGAGCACAGCTCTCTCAACTTTTCCTTGCACTGCCTTAATTTTTCTTAATTTTCCAATGCTGCAGTTCCCTAATCATCTTACTCACTCCTTGCTGGACTTGCTCCAGTTTATCCTCCTGTCCCTGGAACAGGAGGTCAAAACTGAACACAGTTCTCTACATGAGGTCTTGTAAGCAATGAATAGAGGGGACTCACCACTTGACCCGCTGGCTACAGTCTTGTCAAGGCTGCCCAGGATGCAATTGGCTTTCCTTGCTCCGAGCATGTTCCTGCTGGCTCACAATCACCTCACTGCCGACTAGGACCCCCCAGATCTTTCTGCAGAGCTGCTTTCTACCCAGTTGGCCCCCAGCCCACACTGCTGTGTCTTGGCAGAACAATGCATTTGTACTGTGAACGTTATGAGGGCTCTACCAGCCTGTTCCTCCCATTTGTTGAGGTCCCTCTGTATGGCAGCTCTGCTCCAATCTATCATATCAACTGCTCTCCTCCCACACAGACAACTTTGCATTATTCATCAACTTACTGACCGTGTTGCCCCTTCCTGCTGATGCATTGGACCAGGCTGCCCAGGGAAGTGGTTAACTCACCATCCTTGGAGATACTTAGAAGACACGTAGAAGTGATGCTTAGGGACATGGTTTAGTGGTGGACGTGGCAGTGCTGGGGTAGCTGTGGGACATGATGATCTTACAGATCTTCTCCAACCCAAACAATTCTATAATTCTATGATTCTGTGGAGATGCTGAACAGTCTCAGCCCCTATACTGATCACTGAGGAAGATCACTTACCTGCCACTTCTATTCCAAACTGTAGAGGAGTCTCCTTGACCAAACAGTCCAATTTTTCAACTACTAGCCAATTCATGTCTCACCAGTTTAGCTACAAAGGTGGTATGGGAGATCATGTCAGAAGCCTTGCCAAGGTAAACAACATTCACAGCTATTCCTTCACCACAGAGCATTCATTTAATTTCATTCTAGAAGGTAATGGTCATTTGTCCTGGTAAACCAGAGCTGTTCTCAATTATCTTCTCACTCTTCAAATGTCTGGGAAGTAGATTCCAACATGACTTGCTCCATAATCTCTTCAGGGACTGAGATGCTACCAGAGCTGCAGTTCACATAGTTCTCCTTCTTGCATATTTGTAGAACCTCATTCATTTAATAAACTTGTGGAAGGATTGATAAGAGGCAAAACAGGAGCAATTAGAATGAAAACCAGCACAGCAGAACATGAAACTACAAAATCCTTACAATGTTTCCCGTGTCTTATTTGGCAGCAGAGGGAGGAAGAATTCTGAGTATCCTGAGCTGACACCTGCTGTGCCAATTGTCCGCATGGAATGGTATTTGAAGCCAAAGAACACAATTATTGAAACAGAATTATTAAGTGCCAGATTTTTTCCACAGTGTCATACAGGAGAACACTGTAATCAAGCATGTATCTGGTTAGAACAGAAACAAGACAAAAAATACTTCTGTTTCTTCAACTCCTCTTGTAGACTTAAAGATGCTTCTCTAAAATCTCACTCGTTCATAAAAGATATCAGGAAATATATTTAAAATTGTAGAAAGGAAACTGGATGCCAAATTCTTATCTCAAAGGATGCTTTTTTTTTTTTTACTTTGAGAATTCCCACACCTATTAAACAGTAGAATACCTCCTTCTGCTTTCAGTATGTATTAGACTGAGCTATTGGTTGCACTGAGCACAAGATTAATATGAAGGAAGAGACCAGCATATTTCAATCTGATGCTGTTTGTTCTGACAGAACCAGAAAAAAAAAACAAACAACCTCGCCTCTAGAAAACTACCTGGAATTCAAAGTTAACAACTATTTAAAACCATCTATATTACTTTGAGAACACTTAAGCACAGTTTAGAGACAGGAAAAACTGGAAAACACTATAGTATTCAGCTCAATGTGAAGTGCATATGAAACCCTCTTTCAGACTCAAACTACACTTCAAGCTGCAAACGTGTCTGACTCTCTATACAACATTCCTGTCTCAGAATTCATACAGCATTTGCCACCTTTGATTTCTTTGCCATTGATCTCTACTATGCATTTGAGTCACGTTTAGTTTATGAGCTGTTTTTTCTCTTAGACCCCTCGCGGGGGTATCATTTAAAGAATCAAAAAATCAGAAATGGATGGCCAGGGAATGATTGCTCCTTTCACAGGCATTAGTCTAATCTAGATCATTTCCCAAAAAGATTCAGTAATGTACAAAATGAGTCACAATTTAGTACAGTGCATGACATTTAAAATAACATGGGTTACCCAGGAGCCAAGTATTATTGACTTTTCATGACATTTGTTCTTTCCAATGCCCAAGTTGATTTAGAGAGTTGGGCTTAGTAGTTTTTGTAATGTAGTAGTACCCTTTCTTCCCATAAATCTCTTTGTGACTTGAATGAGTCAAATGAATTACATTTTGAAGATTATGCTTGATTATTATTACATTCTTGCACTACATCTAATCCGGTTAACACCTGTGTAGTTTGAGCTTATGAGAGTTTATATTTTTATAGTACAAAACTAACAAACATAAACTAGATTTTCAGCAGCTGACTGGAAGATTTGCTGCCCTAACACTGCCTTAGGCCGTGTCACTGCCCTAGAGCCACATGTTGCCATGGCTTGGCTGGAAGTTACTCCCACTGCATGAGAGCCAAGATGACAGCATATGAGTCCTCCTCATTTCCTCAGGACAAGGTCAAAGCTTACCTTAAACCATGTCAGCCTTGGCTGGGGCTACAGTGGCTGATTTTGCATCACACTGCACATTTACCAATGAGATGCTCTGCGTGAGGAGTGCCAGCCTCCAGCTGAAGGGTGTGTCTGTCCCTTCACCCACCTGCTGGAGAACAGGTCTGCCCACACTTCATCAACGCCTACACAGACTCCAGCACAGATTCAAACAGTAGCTCAATAGTGCCCTTACAAGTCAAATCAAAACTGACAAAGCACGTAGAGCAGTTCTCGTGCAGAAGTTAATATTTCAAAAAGCAGAAAGATAATTACTTGTAAAATGCTGCCTTGAAAACAAACAAAATTATGCCTGCTACAGAAAACCAAGCTGTGTAACATACCATATAACCATTAAGATTTTTACATGTTAGTTATCACACAGTTAGCACAAGTCCCTTTCCCTAATGTGGAAAGATCCTAAAGCCCCACAGTCCATAGCTCTGCATAATTTTCAGCAATTTAAAGTAAGGCAGAAGTGTTCAGTGTCATTAACTCACAATAAAAGTCTTTTGCATTCCCATTACACTGTTATAGGCAACCTGAATCACAGCCCTTACTGAAAAGTTGCAGAAAAATTCAGCATATTTGTAATGCTACAAGTTGTTCTTCTATTTCAAAATAAGCCTGAAGTATCGTTGAACAAGTGAAATGGAAGTTCAGGTAACGGTTCACATCCATGTTTGCAAGCAGCACGTATCAGATATCAATAATTTACAGTGGTTTGTTCCTATCCCTTGCCACAGGGTGGTGCCCCCAAACCTCTCCTAGGAGAAGAAACAGGCAAATATTTTTCCTTTCCTTCCATGCAAAGCTGGCTGCCTGAGCTGACTTTGCCAGGAGACAGTTTGGGATCACCCGCACAGTGCAAAGCACAGGACACAGTGCTGCCATTTCCAGGGCCTGTGGGGATGACTAATTGATGCAGCTGCACCCAAATGACCACGCCCATCCAGCCACAGCACCACATTCTTCTTTATAGGCTGTATCCAATCTGAGAATAAACACAGCATTTTGCCTACAAGGTTGCCAACTTTTTTAAATGCAAATTTCGCTAAGGAAAGATTCCTAAATTAAATATGGTAACTAACACTTCTGTGAATGAAAGCCCGCAAAATATTTAAAATGGCAACAAAGCTTCGAAAGCAATTTCACATTAGAACTCAAGTGAAAGAAATAATGAGCTGACTAAGCTTTACCCTTCTCTGTTATGCCTGAATTGCTTTCAAGTGAACTCTTCATGACAGCATTTGACATAATTAGGAAGTTCTGCACTTTAATTCAACATTCAGGACTTGAAAAAATATCAAAAGGTGTCTATCTATTTATTTTATATAATTGCTGAAATTTAAATTAAAGTGGTAGAATACCAATTTAGGTCCCAGCTTGGTTGCTGCAAAAGTGCTGAGAGACTTTGCTGCCATTTAACACTCAAGAAGTAATTCCATATGGAGATACCGACAGTGAGCACAATGATGTTTCTGGATTACATAATGCTCTAAGAGAGACCTCAATTTTTATTAAGCAGGTAGGGAATTCTGCTCACGGAAATTTTTTATTTTTTTTCTATTCCATTTCCAAAATGGAACCTATACTGTCTCATTTATATATAAAAATAAGCATTGTCACTAGACAATTCATACATTTTATGCTGCTTTATAATTTCTTTATTTAGAAATAGGATAGGGAGAGGAACCTCAATTTTTGCCTATATCTATAATTAATGTTTTTAGAATTCAAGCTTTTTAAGTGTCTTTCATGGACTACAAAGCACACAACTCTACTGGGTCCCATATAACATTCTTTCATTGTAAGATATCACTGGAACCATTAATGAAGTCAACTAACACAAAGCCAGATCAGAACCTTGTGAAAAACTTTGTGGGTCTGTTAGAAGTCAAATCACTCAGGACATAATTTTTATGTACTGATAAAAGAAAAGTGTGGAATATTGTTGCTTCTTATCAAATATATTCCACAGAAATAAAAGATATGTAGTAGGTTTGTGAACATTTTGAGACAATCAGCATCACACAGGCAAAATGAACTTCAATTCTAGATACACCGTAAGTCAGAACACATAAAAGGTGAGATTGCAAAACTGACCATCAGAGCTGAGAAGGTAGAGAACCAACAGAAAGACCTGGACTTTTGGGAGCCACCTTAAAAGCACAGGACACTAATAGTAAAGGTTACATTTCGATAGATTACAATATGGCAAAATCTAAGTGGCTTTTCACCAGACCAGCAGCAGGGAAGCATCCTCACCTTCCAAATCACCACTGAAATGTATCAAGGACAGAAGGATACAGTACAGTGAACAGAGTAAGGAGGAGAGAGATGCACCAGAAGCAGTCCCGTCCTTGTGAAGGGGTTGTCAGATTTCAATCTACAAAAATTCTGCGAGGACTGTGCTTTTTAACATCACAGCTGAAAGAGACATTGAACTATCTGAACTGTTTATCAGTATTAAAAAAAAAAAAGTCCCCAACATGATTCTAACTTAGATTAACAATCTGAAAGTCAAATCTAATGCTGCAGTCACCAAGGTGTGCTGTATGGAAACATTGTGACACTCTGGGAGTCTTTAGACTCCAAGGTGAAACAGAGTTGAGAATGCTTTATATTTACAAAAGAATGTAGTGACTAAGTTACGTTTCCTTTTAATATAATGTATTTCAGTCCTTTCAACAGAAGGGATCAGAAAGTCTTCCTTGCTTTACTAGTCTCTTGTCATTCCGCTAGCGGCACTGTTCTGGCAAAGGGTGAACAGAGCTGTTAAATCAGTGTACATATACATGTGACCTTCAGTATGGAGTGTTTTTTCCAGCAACCATGAAGTGTCTACAATGGTGACAAGTTATTTTCTGAGTAATCTTGTGTGTATATATATCACAAGATGATATAAGATTTCATGTAGTAATCTTACTCTGCTCGGTGGAGTTAGGGTGACATATGCTGCTTTGTGATATAGAACAGAGTAAAATTGAGTTTTATAATATAAGTCCTGACAAAAATAGCAAGTGAAATACCAGCAGTGCCAATGAAGATGGGGCAAATAGAGCCACTATTATGGGCTTTGTAATATCTCAGACACAGTCCTTGATTTTTAGAATTAATTTCACTGGGAAATGGAATGTCTGACAAGACACAGAGGTGATTTTTAAGAGGGCTATTGACAGAAGCGACCTCAATTTAACATATCAGCTGAAAGATAGTACCTCTCACCGTGTAGCTGCTTCTAAAATCACTCTTCAGTGACAGCATCAAATACGAGTCAAAGTCCCAGGGCAATACAACAACCACCTCATAACTTTCTGCTCCAAAAGTGAATCCACAGTGAAAAAATAAACACTGTCATTACACCAGGGACTACCTGGATGAATAGATATTTGTCAGAAATCACAGGTTATGCAAACCCCTCCCCCTACTTCCTATCCAAAAATCCTTCTCTTTCCTTATCTCCCAAGAAAGAAAGCAGCATCGGACTCATTTCACAACGGCTGAAGGACCTGAGTTTTAAGAGATACAGAAACATGAATTTTCAAGAATGTCCTAGCAAGTAGCTCCCATTGAGCTCAGTGAAATTTTTGTAACTGGGAGTGTTTAAAAATCTGCCTAAAATTACTTGTCTGGAGCTGCAAGTTAGACACAAAGTCATAAAGGCACCCCTCCCTGTCTTGAAGCTGACCGTGTCTCTTCACACTCTCTTTTCTATATTGGATTCAATTGGTCACACTCTGATGCAAAGAACTGACTGCAAATGGTCCAGAAATGTAAAGAAGGAGTTTAAAATTTGAGCCTTGGTTCCGTTTCATCAGTTTATGTCTGACCTCCTATTGTCTCTGCTTCACAGTCCAAATATCCTACATTTCTGTGCCCTTAGGCTGCTATATTATCACTACAGGACCTCCCTCCCAAGACATGTTGCTTTTCACATTTTTAACTCCATGTATCATTTCTATCATGTCAGAAGCAGGAAAACCTCCAAAGGAGTGTTAACATCTCACTTCCCAGTTACTCATGTTTTAAATTAATATTTACAATGTTAATAAAAAATTCATGTTTACCATGGCAACCTGCATCATACATATGCTACTGATGAGAGTGAGAGAATCCATTAAAAATAAATAAAAATAAGCACGCATGGAAATGAACCATATACATTTCTGGAAACATGATGCTTCCAAGGAAGGAGAAAAAAATGAATCAGCTCTATTAAAAACCAAGATTTCATATCAATACAAGGGAGACTGGAATAGGAAATGTTGGGAGTGAATTATGAATCTTCATTTTACAGCGAATTTTCTCAACTTGGGTCTCTACAGTTTAATAGGGAAAAAACAAATAATCTCAAAATAGAAACTGGATGTAAAAATCTCAGTTTGATCCTACTTCTGTCTAAACTTTGAACTCCTTTATTCCTTTCTGACACATTTCTTTTATTAAAATAGAAGCTTCTGAAAAGGTCCCATCAGCCTATTTTTTTTTTTTGTCCCACCTGTTGGTTTGGTTTTGTTGTTTGGTTGGGGTTTTTTAATAACCACAAAATATTCTGATACAACACTAGAAGCTTATTTTAAAAACCAAAGCCTTGATTTCTGGAAACTCTATAGAAAATACCAAGCCTGGACACCTCATGAGTCCTAAACCCAAGTTATTTCTAAAGAAGGTTTCTGCCTATCAGATCTGTGCAAAAGCATTTTAGACGAAATATGTGCCAAGGAACAGCATCCCTCCCCTGAAACAACAAAAGTTCATCTAATCCACCTGAAAGGCACAGATCCAAGTTCCTGTGCTCTCCTGTCTGTGCTGGCTACAACTATACAAGCAAATGCAGAGGTAACCCCATTTACCTGTACATGTGTATTCAACTGAAAGGAAAAAACTCTGCTCGAGTGCAGCCCCCCCTGCCCAGAACAACACCACAATCAGAGCAGGTCACTCTCGTGCCTGGCAGAAATAACTCTGCTGATTTCAGAAAAATTACGCCAAGGATAAATTTAGCTCTGCACAATAAAAATAAGAACTTTACTGCAGCTGAACAATTGTCTGTACTCTGTCTTTCCTGAGCAGACATAAAACATCAGAGGACGAATACTCAGTATGGTTTATTATTTTTTGTTGTTGTTCTTGATGCCAGTTACTGTCAAAAAAAGAAATATTTTCAGAGCAGTAAAAAAAAAAAAACATTCCTATACTTCCTACTCTTCTTTAACTATGGGAAAAATATATTAAAACATCATGAATTACTATTTTTAATATAGGATTTTTATGTGCAATGTCTTGTTTCCAACCATTAATAAATCAGGTGGAAAGGCTTGGTCTCCTTGCAAAACACAGAATACATCAGGTACAATTTGTTTTTACTGATTTTCAGGGGCATTTACAGAACACAAAGTACAGTATAAGAAGAATATATTACTTAAATATTTTCACAGGCATATTCTTTTCACTTCAGAACTTTAGAAAAATAATAGAAGACCTTTCCAATCTGGTGTATGCTGGCTGCCACTTCTGTGTGGTACATGGGGCAGCATTTCCTGTGAAATGCAATTGGGTTTATTTTCAATATGGTCCAAGCATCAAACATCTGATTTCCCTTCCTTATTCACTTAGAAGGAACTAGTTATCCAAAGCCACAGAAGGAGGCTTTCAAGGAGCATCTCAAGCCTTAGGCCAATGGTTTGGTTTAAAAGCCTGTGTCCTGATGTTGTCTTAAGGTTCAAAGCAAGCAGGACATGCTGGTAAAAACTTAGGAATTCAACATGAGACGTAGGGATGCACTCAGGTGACTCAAATCCAGGTTATGGTGACCCTCACATTTCTGGCCAGCTCACAAGACAGAGCACAAAATGGAATGCAGTCAAAATGCAGAATATCTCCTGAAGCAACTGAGTAAACCACTGACAAGAGTCAGAATCACAAGAAATACTGTGAAGCAGATGAGAGCAGAGCCAGGGAAAACAGACTGAAGACCAGAAGCCTGAGCCAGACAAAGGCCTCAGGATGATTCTGCAAGGCAGACTGGAAAGGGCATAAACAACTTTGCCAAAAGCCAAGCAGACACACTAGCACAGGGGATGCACGGGCAGACCCAAATGAAGTAAAGCTGCATACCAACTGCAAGACTGAGAGCAACTTTCTGGGTCTTAAATATCTTTGAGATGCTATTCTTTTGACATGCACAGAGGAGCTTGTACACCAGCTGCAGTGATATGGCTGATGTAGTACATGTAGAACTGTGGCTTACAGGATTTGTGTAGACTTATTTGCTAGAACTGATGTTTGAAGTGACTCAGGTGCCTAAAAATAGATATCGAAAACCATTAGTGGAAATAAAAGAAGACTTACTAAGGCTTGTGCACGTCTGGAACAGCTGTTGGAGGCCAGGTGGGATATGTGAGGTGCCTACAACAGGACTGCACAGATTTAGCACCTGGATCACTTTGTAACTTACATAGTGGAAAAGACAGAAAACTGCGTCAGCCCAAATGACAGATACAGAAGTTCCACAGTGGTCTCATTGGCCAAAAAAAAAAAATAAACCCTGATGCTCAACTTATCCTTTGACCCTTTGTAGGTCAAAACACGGCTTGGTTTTAATAATGTTTCTAGCATAACACCACCTTCATCTCATATCACATGTCATCTCAGCTCCTCTGCTCCAAGTGATCTTCCACTCCAGAAATAAATGTAACAAATTTCACATAAAAACCTGAGTTCATGTAAAGTAGGAGTGCTTACAGGGCAAATGGAGGAATGTTAGAAATGTCAGTATGCTAGAAATGTCAGTCCAGAAAGTCCCTAAACAGAGCGAGATTTCACCACAGGGTGGTAAAGGCTTTTCTAGAAGAAAACTTGTTCCTGTAGAACAAGTTTCTCTAAACCAGAGGTTTATATTTATCTAAATTTACAGATTTATCCATACTAGAATTTCACTTAAATATACCAGGAAAATATGTCATGAAAAGCAAACAAAAACTCATGAATACACAACCCCTGTAAAATGAAGCCAATTACAAATTTTCTGGAACTACAAGTGAAGAACATGTCTGAAGACCAAAATATTTATGTGCACACATAGAGCTCAGATACACAACTTGAGCCATTCCACTTGAAAATTTTGCTTATAGCTTTCATAAAAATTATCAGTAGTTTAAGATACTGGTTTTTTCTCTGTCTCAACTGGAGAGAGATGTCACTAACTGTAGTACACGTCACTAACATGAACTACAGAAAATAAGAAGAGAAGATACAACTACAGTAGGGTCATATTTAGAGTTAGCAGAGTGTTGATCTCATTGTAGGGTCAGACCTATCTATTACATTATGCACTGGCTGCGGCTGGATGGAGTTAATTTTCTTCACAGCAACCTGTAAGATGCTGTGTCTTCAATTTAGGATTTAAAAAGTGTTGATAACACACTGATTTTTAGCTAACACTGAGCAGTGCTTACAGTGTGCCAAGGCCACTTCTGGTTCCCCCCTTGCCCCCCCCCAGCAAACAGGCTGGGGGTAGACAGGAGGCTGGGAGGAGACATGGCTGGGACAGCTGACCCAAATTGTCCAAAGAGTCATTCCATGCCATATGCCATGCTCAGCAATAAAGGCAGTCATTGCTCAGACGCTCTCTGTCTGTAGGTGAGCAGTAAACTGTCTTTATCTCGACCCACTAGATTTCCTTGCTTTTGCCCTTCCAATTCTCTCCCCTGTTCCTGCTGTGGGAGGACTGATGTGTTGGTGGGTGCTTTGCTGCTGGCCGGGGTCAACCCATCCCATTGTGTCACCCGAGGAAGACAAATGTATCCTGTCTCTCCCATTCACTGGCTCTGCCTGAGAAGCTGAGACTGCCTTAAGTCATCACCTGACGGGATCAGCATTTTGCATGCACTTAGTGATCTGCAGAGCCCTTACAAAGGCAGGGAATAGCTGAAAAGTAAAAATCTGGGTAAATTTATTTGCTGCCTCAAATTGCCCCCAAATGGGAAATTATTCCTTACAAATCGTGACCTGTAACAAGGAAATTGTCATTAATGCAGAAATGTTTCCTGTGCTATGTTCTTGCCTGACCTTGCTTGTAGCTGTGCTGGCCAAATGCTAACACAACCTACATAGTTTAGCTGGACTTTATGGAAAACTTGGCTCTAAAAACATTTGCAATGCAGAGAACCAAGAGAACAGACCTTCTGAGTCTGTCATGCTGTCTCCTGGCAGAGGAGTACAGCATCTATAGCTCTCAGAGTTATCTCTGAATCCTCCACTTCTTGTTTAAACATCTTTTATTCACTTGGGTTTGTACCAAGGTATTAAAAATTGTTATTGAAAAACAACAACCAGCAGTCCAAAACAGCTCCTTCTGTTCCAAATAACAGAAAAACTGTCAAATCAATGTGTGGATAGTCACTAATTTATCTGCAGAGCATTACAGAGCTGCCTGAGATAGAAGGTGCCTCAGATACTTGTAGTTTTCCAAAAACACAACCAGCTTGGAGTTAATTAGCATGACAATGTAGAAGGACACTTAAGCAGGTTTTCCACCACATACAGAATTCTTTGGTATTTCCTGACTACTGTCAGCTTTCAACTTTTACAAAGTTAGCCTGGATGGATCTATCCTACAGAGCAAAAAGCACTGTAATAATAGCACTGATGCACCATTCAGTATATGTGCATAATGCAAAATTAGGAAGACCAATGCTTCAACAGTTCATACCTGCAAAATAATATTACAAATATTTTTCCTTTGTATTCCTATTTTACTTTAAATAACTTCAAGATACCTACATTCTATGATTCTATAATTCTCATTTTCCTCAGCTTCTACAAACTTACATGTGCCATTCCAAGGAGGGAGTGTATTTTTATAGCTATAAAATGACAATAATTTTATTCATTAAGACTTTGCCAGCCAAAGCACTTGGGGAGTAGTAGAAAAGTAATAAACACATTTCAAAAGACACGACAGAAATATCTTTTTAAAAACAGAGTTAGAATACAAATGAAGCAAGCAAGGAAAGGTGGTCTAATAAAGTACAGACAGCATTAGTCATAAAAAAAAGCTGGAAATTCTCTGAAATGGAAGAGTCTGCTTTGTTCGGTAACAATGATGACCTAAAAGAGAAGCCACAGTGGAGTGGGGATTCTCCACCTCAGTGCTTTACCACAGCACAGGCATAATTCTCAACCAACACTGATATCGTGGACCAGAGCAGGAGGTGCCAGTCACACCATGTCTAGCAATGAACGCAGTGCTGTTGAAGCAGTGCTCAGGAGCAAAAAGGGGAAGGTGCTCTTATCACAATGAGGTCTTAGGTAAGGATAGCTTGGCAAAACCTAGGAATGAGTAAGCGGAGATGGAAGCACTGTGTTTAAGAGGCTCTCCCACTCTGAACACAACAGACATGGCAATGGCTTGTAAAGGTGATGAGAAACAGCTTGTCTGGTCAGACTGCAGAGCAGTGCAGACTAGGAGCTGGTAATGGAGTCAGAGACAAAGCCTATGTGGTTTCAGCTACAGCAGCAGAATTCCTAAACTAATTTAACACCTATCATGGAAGTAGAGATTCCCTTCCTGGTATTTTATTTTATAAGCATCTAGAACAAGAGAATTCACAGTGCTGAACCAATCATTTTCAGTCAATTTCTGATTGATTAATAACACATTAACCTGAGGTGATTCATAAATCTGAGGCAACCTTTAGAACAGCAGCGACAGCACTGTGGGTGACAACTATTAGAAAACTTAAACCAGCCACGTTCTTGCTTTCTGAATAAGGTGCAAGCACTGTGTATGTAAAGCAAGTGCTTTCTTTCAGTTCTGTCTGTACCTGCCTGGCACAGGCTTTCTATTCAAATTTTATATCCAGAAAACAGAGATACACCATAGTAACAGAACCCAACTGACTTGGAAGACACATATTCCCCTCAGATTTCATTGGCCTAGCTTTACTGATGATATAAGTTCCTAGAACAGGGTTGAAGTTGTGCCTTCAGAGATGCTTGTGGAAAGCAAACAAAGTGTGAAGCCATCATTTTAGGGACAGGTTTAAGTCCAGGTTCAGAGACTGTGACCTTCACACAAAGTACCAAAAACGTGTTAGGGTCATTTATATGGCAATCAGATTTCTGGAAGCATTTTATTCCCTCCCACTCCAGCTATTTTTAGCTGAACTCTATGTCCCCATTCTGGTCAGACTCATCTAGCCAGATTAGGACTAAATGGAGCACAGCAGTGATCCCACAGGAGTGTTCACCCACTCCTTTATTATGCATAGAAACACAATTAAAAGCTCTTGCTGCTCTCTAGAGTTGAATAAAAGCAGAAGATAACCTTCTTAAGTTTTGCTTCATGCTTCTTTCATTCACAGCTTTTCAAAATCTTTGCACAACGTCAGCGGAAGGAGCATTCCTTCTTTGTCATCCAGCTGGGAGCACGGAGAACAGCCTTCCGAGAGGACTGCACTGGGAATGAAAGCCCACAAACATCCCAGTGTAACAGAGCTCTGTGCACTGGCCCAACCAACCTGCCGTTCAACATCCTGCCAGTCATCACAAAAAATGTGTCAAATCAAGGGAGAAACATTAGCACAAGTCAGACTTGAGCAATGAACAGCCACCTCAGGCTTTTAGGGTGCTCCTGGCAGACTGTTTGCCAGCATCTCGCCTGGCAGTCCTTCACTGTACAAGGTTCCCTTTGACTAATACAAATCACTTGTACACAGTGGCAGGAGAAACAGGTGCACACCAACTAATACACCAAATCTTAAAGAAATATTAATAAAGAAAAATGTAGATCTGCATGAATGTCAAAGTACCATTCCAGTAACAGCACCTCCATTGTTAGCCTGCGTGCAGAAACAGACACCAACAACTGCTGCCTTCTTGGCAAATGGGAACGTGACCACAAAGCTGATCTCCTCTTCTGTCCAATTCTTCTGGTAAATCAAGGGGCAACAACTGATTTTTACAAAAAATGTTAATAAAATCCATGACACCACACTAAGAGAATCACAATGATTTGACAAGTCTTCTCCAAATGCTCAGTAAATTTGTCTCAAGGTGGAAAGCCATATCAGCATGACAGCAGGTTGTTTCTGTGCATTTGAACAGCTTGGTTCTGACTGGTAACTAGACTAAAGATAGACAATGCTTGATTGAGAGAGTTTTTCCATTTTTATATCTCCAGGAATGTTACAAGGCATACACGGGTACCCCTGATAACATGAGAGCTAAGAGAACAAACTGTAATAGATACCCAGGTTTGCACATCCTTGGGATACCAGATGACTTATGCGAGAATATTACAATAAATTGCCTCTGAAATTGTGGCATGCTGCTCTGGGGAAGGATCTCTTCAGTGTCCTCCCAGGAACAAAACTTTTGTTATTCTAAATTGCTCTAATTAGCTCTCTTCAGAGCCCTGTGGCTATAGCTATTAGATTTTCAACACAGCGACAACACTCTCCAGGCAACAAGATGGTTACAAAACGTACCTTTCAAACTAGTCAGCACAAAGCTATGGGAACTCAAAAATGCTCCTTATAATCACAGCAAGATGTATGATTCTGTATTTTCAGCCTAAGGAGAAACTAGGCAGAAAATGGGTATTAGACATTCACTCTTGGGAGTTTTCTTAAAATATTTGCATTAAAAATTATCAATTCTCAGTGTACAGATCAACCATTTTAGTACTGCTCCAACTAAATAAAGTTATCTCCCTACCCCAACCTGCATTACAAGATTTAAAGCTTCTAGATTCAAGTAATTATTTAATCTTTATTGTCCTCTGTCTAAAACAGACCTAGGGTGTAGCTGATAATAATAACTCTTGCCTCAATAATCCCTGTAGAAGAAAAATTGTTATTATTTTATACAAAAGGATCAGTCCCTTAATTTTCTCCTACACATCTTCCCACAATGGACTGTGGGATACTATGGCCATGTGGTCTGATCTGAAATCTTTTCTAAAGGGCACAGACATGAATGTTTGTCTTCACTGCTATATAGTTCAGTAACAGTCTTACAGCTAAATTAACATTTTTAAAATTTGGTTCAAAGATTTCCTGGTAACTGGCCCGACAGGTCACTGCTAGAATATTTACAGAGATATTTTTGGTATTTTTTCCCCTCACACAGTTGCACCCACCACAGTTCAATATTTGGTTCTGCTTGGGAGGACACATAACATGTCTGATCAGAGACGATATGATACCCTTTTCCTTTACCCTCAAAACATTAAAGTTCATATTTGAAACACAAATGTAATGGCATTCTGTCTGCTGGTTGAATATCAGTAGACTACATCTAGGAGACAGAACTAGGTTTGGGGTTTTTTTTAGAGAAACAAAAATGCCTTAATTTTTCATTTAAGCACAAATCTTACATTTGTGGCATTTTTCATCTTGAAGGATTACAAGTCTCTTTACTACAAGTGTAATATTAATAATAAAAAAGAGACATTCAGTTGGAGGTTTGAATTTTCAAAATATCACAGTAATTCCCTCATGCTCACTAAACAACTTTCTTGTAAGGTACTGAAAGTTTACTGACCTTAATTGTAGTCGCAGAAATGTGGAAATGAGGTTAAGTAACAAGACTACAAAGTTAATCACTGGAGAAACAGGGAATGATATCCAGACGACTTGATTCTATCACTAGCCCACAGAAATTAGCGGTTAGAGTTACTTTTAACCACAAGTTGAAAAGCAGCAGCTGGCTGATGGTTTAGAATTGAGGATAAGCATTACTTACCACCAAATCATATTCAAACCTGGCATTTATGTGAGCAGCCAAAGCTTGCTTGATATGGAGAGGAGTGTTGGAAAACAAAACTGTTCTATGTTACTGAACACCTGTGACTGCCAACCAGGTCCAGCAACAGATGCTCAATGCTCCGTGTTTCAGTTTAAAAACACCCAACCCACGAGGTGGCACTGCAATGAAACCAGAACAGCCTTCAACGGTTTGAATCAGAACAAGGCATGAAAAAGTTGGGGGTTTTTTTTGATCAAAGTGGGACGGTACCTAGAGCCAATACCATCCGTGATGCAAACAAGCTCCAATAAACTTGCATGCTTTTCTTCTGTGCTGCACATGTTGTTTGGTCTTGATCCATCAGCACCTGTGCTAGCTGCAGATTTTTCTTGAGACCTGTTCCACTTGCACAGATCACAACAAAATGCATTTTCACTGCGGGGTGTCTGGAAAGTTTGCTTGCAGAAGGCCTATGAACTGTCATTTGGGGTAAATGCATTCTAATACAAGAAGGAACTTGTTCCAGATACATTGAGTCCAATATATTTCCTTAGTTATTAATGGAGACAGGCTGGCAATGGGCTCTTCTCAACCTTTGGTTATCAGTTCCGTGATTTTGTGATCAATCATTAATCAAGCACAACTCCCAAAAATGGTAGGCAGTGGAGAATGATGAAAAGCTGGAACAGGTAGGTACATGCTAAGAGTGTCAGGGAAAAACAATTGACAGTAAAGATGAGACAGACAGACAGCTTGTCTAGGTTTTGTATGGAACCAATAATCTTTTCAGGAAACATTTTAAAAATATCAGACCTAAAGATCCAGTTGCTTTCTCCATCTCATTTCATCGTGGCCTTCTGTGAATACTGTCCTTTATGGCTATTCTTGGTTTTCTCCTTGTATTCTCTGATCCTTCCTCAGCATTATCAGCATCTGAAGAGATTTCCTCAACTAGTGTTTCTGAGGATGAAGCTTGGAATTTGTGACTCATCTACTTTTTGGAAAGTGAATACTGACAGCACTACAGCCACTCAGTGTACAGACAGCACATCCACACTTCCTTTCTCTTGCTGTACAGGCCATGGAACTGGACTAGTGTCACATCACAGAGCAGCCATTGGCAAAATAAGACTCCTTGGGATCAAACACTTGTCATGGTATGAGGCCACTGGCTTCATAAACCATTTATCCTGCTTTCTGCAGAGGCAATGGCACAGCTCACCACAAACAAACAAATCTGCCCAACAAAGACTGGTTCACTCTGCTGAAGTTTGACTGAACCAAGCAAGGTCCTTCAGGGTTCTCATGCAGCAAGCCA
The DNA here is from genome assembly GCF_009829145.1 of Chiroxiphia lanceolata. NCBI lineage: Eukaryota > Metazoa > Chordata > Aves > Passeriformes > Pipridae > Chiroxiphia > Chiroxiphia lanceolata. The sequence continues at coordinate 12,546,743 of NC_045640.1, forward strand.
GAAATGTCTTCTACAGCTTCTTTTTTAGGAAATCCTTGAAGACATTCCTTCGACTAGAACATTTACTGAATCTGCAGTGTGGAATTTGCATCTTTATCCCTCAGATTGTCTGGAGAGGGCACAAACACACGAGGACTCAGGTGAACAGCTGGTGTTCAGACATCTGTGCATCATCTAACACCCACTTCGGGGCTGTATGATAAATACGTGACCTTGATTTTTTTTCTCCCTTTTAAAAGGATAATGACAAACCAGTTGACAACACTGCCAAAGTTCAGCCATCCCAGCACAACTGAACAGGGCTCCAGCAGCCTCCGGTCACACAGGACACTTGCACCAACAGCTGGCACAAGCAGGTGGCCAAATCTGGAAGTAGTGGATTAGCAATGTTATCCTATTTAATGGAAGCTCAAGACTTCGTTAAATCGAATTATTATCCAGCAAGAGCACACATGGCAGTTACACGATGAAAATCTTTGCACGAAGGTTTGCAAAGTGCTGACCAGTGCTACTGGTAACAGGGTTATCCAGCACTTAAAAAGAGCTGAAACCTCCCAATTTTCGCAGGCACAGTTCGCACAGGATGCGGATGACCGAGGAACACCAAAATCACAACAAACCCCTCCCGCAGCCTCGCGCCCCTCCACCCAACAAAATGGCGTCGCCGCGCGCACCCCGCCCGCGGCTCCACCCCCCGCGCATGACGGCGGGGGCCGAGCAGCGCGCGCCCCGGAAGAGCCGAGGGCTCCGCCCTTCGCCCCGCCTGTTCGGAGCGAGGCCGCGCGCCCGCCCCGCCGATTGGCTCCTGGGCGCGTCACTCCCGGCCCGCCCGCCCGCTGATTGGCGGCGGCGCGGGGGGGCGGGCGCAGGCCCGGCGGGCAGGAGGGCGCCATGGCGGCCGTGGCCCAGTGCGTGCGGGGCGCGCTGCGCCCGCGACTCCCCCTGCACTCGCTGCTCAGCGCCGCCATCAGGTGAGGGGCGATCGCGCCGCAGCGCCCGCCCGGCACCGGGCACCGGGCACCTGGGACGGGGACTGGGCCGCGCTCAGCGCCGAGCCGCGAGGAGAGCGAGGCCCGGCCTTGCCGCGCAGCCGCTGGGGCCGCCCTACATTCCCCACCGCTTTCACTGCCTTCTTATGCTCTCCACCGGGAGGGCGGCCCTGCCCTGCGGGGAGTATGAGGGGCTTCAGGCACGGGATCGCGGGCCGGGTATCCGAGCCCGTGTGTCAGCGCGGGCTGATCCGGGGTCGCTTTGCTCGGGCGGCTGAGCTCGCAAAGCCTGAGAAACGTCACGAGGGGATAAACAGTCATAATTTATGCGGGCAGGCCCGGGATGTTTGCGGCGGGGCAGGCACCGCTCCGCTGCTCCCCAGCGGTCCGCGGCCCAGCCCTGCTCTGCTCTCCGTTTGTTTTCTGGGAAGCTGTTGCAGGCGATTGCATCACGGAACTTCTTCCTGATAGAGCACTGCGCTGTAAACGAGATCATATTCCCCTTAAAAGTGTTGTGACTCTATAAACTGAATGTAATGGACATTTACAAGCTGATATCTTGCAGGAGTTATTTTTTCCTATAGTTTAAATGGCCAGAGGTCTGTTGCTTTTTATGGAGGGTTCTGCACAGTTTTCACAGGCCTAGGATTGTTGTGTTAATTTGTGCTTTGATGTGAGAATTTTGTAGACACTGATGTGTCAGATGAAACGTCCAGTGTGTCTAGAAAATGCTAATATATTACAAAATAACCAGCTGATTAACGTTGTCCATGTTTTTGCCTTAGAACTTCTCCACGACTCCTTTGTGCAGCAACACAACAGAAAAATACTGGCCAGAACTTGGAGGAGGACCAGAGTCAGAGCCAAAATGAGCAGAAGGCTGAAACCAGCTCTGCTGAAAAACTCTTAGCTGAAGAAAAGGCTAAACTGGAAGAACAACTAAAGGAAGTCACTGTAAGTGTCTCTGGGTTATCGGTTGCACACCTTACAAACTGTGTGCCCAGAGGCCTTCACTGCGGGTTCTCAGTGCACAGTCTGGATACAGTTGTGTGACTCCTGTTTAGTTGTTGAATAAAACCTACAATTTGACCATTTCTTTATCCCTAAGAGTAGACGTACTGCAAGACTTGAGGTGCATCCCTGGTCCAAAATTAAAGTTTTGGATGGTTTCATTCCAGTTTCTAAATGGAATTGGACCCTCTCCAGCCTTGAAATTTGTTACTGAGTTTCGCATAGGTTTTGCTCAGTGGAGAAGTAGTTTTTAGAGGTCATGAAAGGGTTTGAGTGTGTCTCTGGTATGTGCATTTGTGTGTGCTAAGAGATGGTTTTCTGGAAACAGCTGCCAGCTTTTCAAAGGTCAGAATTAATGATGCTTATACAATATTTTTATACAGTAGTGTACTTGTGCCATACTTAGCAAGTTTTAAACCTGTTTGTTGGAGACAGACATGAGGCTGAAGGGTCACATCCCCTCTGTCTGGCCTCATGTGTCTTGCATTCTTTCCCTTGTACAACTGCAGCCCACCATGGAGTTCTGGATTTGGTGGTGAAGCACTCAACCTGAATTTTTATTTTATTAATTTTATTGAATTTCAGTCTTAGTACATCTGCTGGCCATATTGCTGGGAACAGACCAAAACTTGACCTGAGCAACAGAGGAGTTAGACTTCATTAGTTTGTAAAGGTTGGAAAAACTGGAGGGCACTCTGGTGTGTAGGAGAGGGAAGAGATGGTTTGAGAGTCATGGCTAGGTTGACTCTCGTTTGCTATAGTGTCAAAGTACCTCATGACTCAGGAAGGCTTTCTGTGAGCACACAGCAGAAACCTTGGGTTTATAAAACTTGATAGATGCATAGAGTGAAAAATGTCTTCCAGCTAATCTGTTGTCAAATACTGAAAGTCTGGAAAACCATCTTGTTTCCTTTACCTCGTTTCTTTCTGCTCTAAAGCAAAGCAAACATCTGTCCTGGTAGGAAGGATGCTGTGATAATTGGCATGTGTTGTCTTCAGATTACTCTAGATAGTGGGTTTAGGCTATGAAACTGTTTAAAATGCTGCTTTATTCTGAATATGCTAGTTTGAATTATTGTCACCTTCCCAATTAGCAGGAATAAAATCTCTTCTGTCACTGTTTTTTATTTCTCTAGGACAAGTACAAGCGTGCCTTGGCAGATGCAGAAAACGTGAGGCAAAGAAGCCAGAAACTAGTAGAAGAGGCAAAGTTATACGGTCAGTGGAGGCTCCTGTTGTGTTTACTCAATGAGACCTGGGAAATGCAAAGCCTGGAAAAATTAATCTGAGTGGTCTGCAGTACTGACAGGTTGTACTTCCCAGTGATTCTGAGTACTTGGTTAAAAGTTGCGTTTGAGGCAGAGAGGTTTGAACAGTTCCTCACTTTGCATCAGAATTGTGACCATCTCCCCAGCCAGAGGCAAGACTTAAACTGCTGGAGTCAACAGCTTTTGGGGACATTTGCTTTAAATTTGGTATCTGCTTTCCTACAGTGTGTACTGCACTAGTAGATTTTTCTTTTAGTAAGGTTTGCAGCTTGAAGTTTGCTGTTTTCACTCACTTTGGTGAACAGGAGCATGGAATACTGCCTTTCCTTCTGGTTTGGTTTTTTTTTCATTCTTGGTATTTATTTTGGATTTGGTTTTTTGGGGGGGTTATTTTTTTTTTTTAGCCTTTTCTATTTGAGTAACTGTTGTGTTGAAGGCCACAGCTTTCAAATAGAAGTAATACATTTAGATGGGTGGATTCTTTTCTGTAGTAGGGATGCACAGTCAGACTATGAGGAATGCTAGAAGCACCCTTTAAGAGCCAGGCTACTAATATCTGATTTAGCTTTTTGATATTTCAAACACAAATCTGTAAAACAGAAATTGTATGCAAATGCTGCAGCAGAATAATGCTGTTTCATCCTGGTGTTTGACTGCCACTCTGACTTGAAAATGAGTTGGTCTTTTTCACCACACACTGTACCACAGCTGTATAGTTTAATTCTGAATACAGAAGTTCTAATTTCTGAATAACAGGGTCTTCAGTTAGTGTGTACTGTAACAAAGAGTATGTATTATTTTTGTACCCTTTTCATGGATGTTTGAATGCTTCATCCTGAAGTTGATTTGCAATAAGTGTGGTTTCACTAATGTGCTACTTAGTGCAGAGGGACTTTGAGTCAGGTCTGAGCTCCAAGATGCTACAATATAAATAAATATTGAAATAAAATTTATCTTGAAAACTAAATTACATATCATCTGTAAATTTTACTGTTTGTACATGACTGCTTCTTCTGTTGAAGTAAGAGAAACTCATTTCTGAGACTTGCATAAATTCAGAGTTGCAGTCACAGATATTTGCAAATACAACTTAGGCAATAAAAAAACCCAGCCAAACCACCCTCTGAAGAGTTTGGTTATTTGGTTTGATCCAGATCACTAGGCAGCTGGTTTATCTGTGTTTGGGGTACTTCAGCCCTAACCACAGCTTTAGTTTTAAAACTGTGGTTGTTTTGTCCATATTTTTGGAACTACTTGGACACTTAGTTACTGTTCTTCCAAGAGCTCGAGTCTCTATGGAGTTGTGCAGTTATTAAAGTGACCCTTTCCTGAGAACTAGCAGATCCCTATAGAACTTGCAAGGTGCTTCCACAGTTCTGGGGTTTTTTTGTTTAAATCAAAGACTTGTCCTCTGGTAATGCTCATATCACTTCTTGGTAAGGAAAAAACCCATCCAAAAATGTGAACTAGAATTAAAAAGACTGTATGGGTTAAAAAAGGGTAACTAAAACCCAAACCACAATCCAGCTGTTTGTTCTTTGTTTAACTCTATGTAGAAATGTGTTATTGAATTGTGTTGATTGTTCTTGATTACTAGATACACTTTGCCTTAAGTGAAATCAGTTCAGATTCTCTTAGTGTGAGCCAGAGAACATTTTCAGAACAGGGACTGTCATTAGCTTTGGAATTGCTCAGTCTTTGCAAAGCACAGCTGCTGACTCTGTAAAATTGGTTTATAGTGGGAGGGAGAGGTGGGAGTTCTTTTCATTCAAGGAGGAATCCCTGTTCATCTCTTGGACTCCTCATCAGTCTGACCACATCCTTTGTCTTCTGCAAATATTTTTGTCACATCAGATTAAAGGGTAGGAATAGGTCAACATAATGCTTTAAACTTCAGGTGAATCCCAAGATGAGAGAGACGTGAGGAAATTACATGAAGCCATCCTTTGGTAACTTTGGTTGGAGTTTTAACTGTTCATGTTAGGTCATTAGCATAGCTTTAGCTCTTTTGGAATAACTTTTTTTTCCCATAGAAGTAGAGGAGATGATGTGGATATCTATATCAGTATCTGTAACAGTTGTATACAGACATCCGAAATTGGAAAGGATGTTTTACCCCAAATAGTTAGAGTATCACATATCATCTTAAAAATCTAAAGGAGCACAGATTATTGCTGTAGGTTTTGGGGTTGTGGGGTTTTTTAACTCTTCTTTCTGTCAGTGGACTAATCCCATTCCCTTCTCTTTTACATATTTTTAGGGATCCAGAGCTTCTGTAAGGACTTACTAGAAGTTGCAGACATATTGGAGAAAGCAACAGAAAGCGTTCCAAAGGAAGAAATTAAGGATGATAATCCTCACTTGAAGAGCTTATATGAAGGTCTTGTTATGACAGAAGTACAGATTCAGAAAGTGTTTAAAAAACATGGCCTGCTCAGACTGGATCCTGTCGGAGCCAAGTTCGATCCCTATGAACACGAAGCGTTGTTCCATACTCCCATGGAAGGGAAGGAGCCTGGCACTATTGCATTAGTATCCAAGATTGGCTATAAGCTGCACGGGCGTACTCTGCGGCCTGCCTTGGTGGGTGTTGTGAAAGACCCTTAGCTGCTCAATCTGAGAATTTAAAATGCCATACAACTATTAAACAGCTGGATGGTTTTTGTCTCACACCATGCTTTCCTTGTTCCTCTGCTCCCAGAGAGGTTTAACTGAGTTGGTTGAGGTCTCCCAGTGAAAATGAAACAACTGATGGAATTCTCCTGCTTAGTGGCCTTCAACATCACTGTTCCATAAGCTCTTCTTTGGTGTAAAAGAGCCATTAAGCCCTCTAAGCTTTAGATTAGCTTTTTACCATTGCTCCTGAAGGTGCATTAAATTGAAAAGAATGAAACATGAGAATTTTGCAGTCTCATGTTTATCACTGTGTGTAGACTGAAAATCCAGATAGTGGTTCAGACATTTCCTTTGGTTTTGTACAATCTCATTGCAGAAGTGGGTGAAGTAGTACCAATAACCTGCTTTCTGCAAGCACCCATCAGCTTCTACACACTGATGTGATAAATGCCATGTTTTCCCTATTCAGAAATAATCTCTCTCAACAACTGAAATTGAAACCTTTGTGAATTCCGACCTGTAAATAAATGACAATGGAGATTAGTTACCTTTTGTAATTGTTCAACCCTTTTGTCCTCTACTAACATTGACTCAAGGAAACCATCTAATACTTGTATGGCATTGAAGAACCAATAGAATTTATCCTATCTCTGGATTTTTAATTTAATATTGTATAAATTGGTTTAAACAATTTTGATAGTCTTGTAACTTCTAGCTTTGCAATCAGTTTGTTATGCAAACTGTAGTTACAACCCTGCTGAGAGCCAGAACACTCAAAGGAGCTGAGATGGGTATATGATTTCTTTCACACATAAATTGCATGTGAGTGGCTCAAACAAAAATGTGAACTCAGTTTCATTTTCGTTATTTCCTACATTCACTCAGCTTGGATCTTAGGTTGCACCAGAACTTTTCCCATATGCAGTTCTTGCCACGTCTAACTCCAGCTGCTGCTCCCAGTCCTGCAGAATCAGGCTAAAATACAATATGTGATTAACTGAATGTTTTGTTCTACATCTGTCTGGTCACCTGGATAGGAGTGGGTAGAACTTGGCAAATTACACAACTGACAAAGCATCCGTCCTCTTGTATCCTCAAAGCCCGTATGTTTCACACACAAGACAGACACTTCAAACTTAGGGAAGTTATTAGGACCTGGTAAACAGTAAGTACTTCTGAATTTTTTACCATGTTTCTGGTTATTTTGGATTAAGGAGCTTCTTACCTTAAGGTCAAGTATTGATTACTTTTTTTTGGTTCAGATGCAGAGTTGCCAACAGCTTTTTGAACTCTAGACCTACTCACAGTGAGAAGTGATTACTTGTTCCTTAAGACTTTTTTTTGCAGTATTGGTTTGCCTCATGGGAATCAGACAGTTAACTAGGAACAACCCAAGTGCATACAACTGTTTGGAAGGTAGTCGTGTTGAAGGATTCATTCTTTCTTTCTCAACTCTAAGAAAGAAAATCCATGCTTTGACTGGGCAGAGGAGGGAGAGTAATTTTTTGGGATGTGTGCAGACAACTACAATGTTAGTTTCTTAGAACTAATCAAGTACAGGGATAAAAATGCAAAAATGGAATGTAAAAATTCAGGGAAAAAAAGGGATTCCAGACACTTAAGTTGAATTTGGAAGTAACTTCCCTCCTTCTGGGTTTTAAGAGTGCACTGTAGCTGTGTGAAGTAGGATTGTGTACTTTGATCAGGACCCATTCTAAACTGATGCCATAAAGGGACCAGGATCAATTTTATATACCTTTTAAGAACTGTCATGTGTTGTTTTGTCCCCTCCCAACCCCTCTGGATCTAAACTAAATGTAATAATAACTTCCTTAGTATAGAACTTTTTCAATAGGGCATTAAAACAAAGGGACAGCTCCTTCCCTAGTGAAGATTTTTTTTTTTTAATGAGCTTCCCAGTGCATCAACAAACTCATTTTTGGACTACATTACTTCATTCAGGGTGTTCTTAAGCATGAATTCCTGTTAAATGTTCAGCCCAAGATTCATCTTTGAAGCTGATAATTGAGTATCTCATTTAAGTGATATCTTCCCTGGCCTGCCCTCAGAGAGGCTTCAGCACAGAGCACCTTAGTCTGTACAGAGAGCTCCAACCACCTGTGCACTCTGCCATACCACAGGAAGGAGCACTGAAGAAATCAAAGAACTGAGGGAAGTGTTCTAAAATTTTAGCAGCCAACAAAGCTACCACCAGTACTATCTATTCCATAAATACTACTTTTCCACCCATCACTGTTCAGCTACACTGCATCTCCATTTGTCATTGCAAAGACTTAAGCCATTTTCCTCACTGCAAAAGCTGCGTTACTGTTAAATCAGTCATGGGAAGAAATTTTAATACAAGTTTATTTAGCAATACACAATGCAAAAATGTAGTAAAATGCTGTGTGCACAACATCAGTTGGGTTTGACGTGATTTCAGCACAGGCATTTGTGTCTGGCACAGCTACACCAGCACAATTCCAGTGAGTGCAACATTCCCTTTAAGGAAGAAAGAAGCTGATGAGCTGAACATGCTCACTCAGTGCCTTCCTTCACAGTATTTAATGTGTCATCACATGAGCCAGTGGGGCACATGCAAAAACATTCTGTGAGAAGAGAGTAAACAGAAAGGCTCCCGAAGAAGTCTGTTTCAGTTACAGAGAAATGGGATGCAGTGGCTGCACAAGAGAATAATGGCAGAGTGCTTAGTTTGTGTGATTTACAAAGCAGTTTGTGGTCAAAGACTCGTGCAAACCCACTGACACTTGTTAAGCTTGCTGGGCCTGCCATGGAACACGGGGCAGGAGTGGCTGCAGCCAGAACGGTGCAGCAAGGCAAGCACTGTGCTGGGCAGTGCACCCAGGATGGAGTCAGGGCTCCTCCAACACATCCCTGGGACTGCACAGACTTATTGTGGCCTCTGACCAGAGCAGAAGGTCAGTATTTTGAACAGCTTAGAGAGTGTTGCTTTTTCACAGGTTTACATCAATGCTGTTAAGACAGATACTATTCATTAGTAATAACTTTAATTAGAAAAGTCAAGAGCATTAAGCATATAAAACACCTTGTCATTAGCAACATGAAGGCTGGGTTATTTGTACAGTACAGGAAGCACTTCCAGATCAACACAAGATAGAAGAGCTCTTTGACATATTTTTCCTCAGCCCCTTCACCATAGAAGAGAAGCAGCATAGCTCTAGTAAATTGCTGGATTAACATTAACTGCATCTCAACTTAAAAACAATCAAACAGAAAACCAGCAGCTCATAACAAAGGAATGCTTAGACTAAATCAGTTCCATGTGAAATATGGAACAGCAGCATCCTCTAGTGCAAGTCACCTTTAAAACTAAAAGCATAGCTGACAATGAGACACTGCTTCTATGGAAGCCCTTTCCAAGGGACTAGTATTTGCTAAAGCAAACATTTACCACCTTGAATTTGCTTGCAAGTACAAAATAAATATTGATATCCATATTTCATACATTAAAAATACTTTATTTTACATTCATTTTGATGTTCAATAAGTTACGTCTAGCACCAAAGAAACATTTTGGAGGGGTTGAGGAATTAATTAAGCTACCAAGTGTAAATGCAGAATTCATTTCAACATTTTAATGACTCTGGTGCCTAGATTTTTTTCCTAAGTTATTGTTCAGGTGGGCTTGACGCTATTGCTTCAGTTAGACTTAGATGTGCCAAAACAGTGTAGAAATATGAAAATCACAGATCTGAAGAAAAAAAAATCCCAGAAGAACCAACAACAAAACAATTCTCCTAAATTCCCAGCTACATGCAGAGTTGAGGCTTCACAACACCATGTTATGGCAGTTGGGTAACAAGTTGAGGAAGAACCAAATTGCATAACTAGAATAATGGAAAGAAAGGCTGAGCTTCCTTCCCACAGGAGTAGGGCAGAGAAAATAACCAGGGGTTTACACCTCATGAACTTGTGTGCTGCTTGTATGTGCATTTAGGGTGGAAGTGCTTCCTAAAGCTGCTCAGCACACTGTAGTTAGCTCCACTGCTGCCAAGGAGAGACAGTTTGGTCTCAAGGAGGCCACAACAAACCACTTACGGAGAAGCCAAACGAAGTATTACATCCAAGAGGACATAGCCCTTAACTTTTTTTGAAGGGACATAATATCATAAGCTCAAAAGAAAAGGCACTAGAGTTTTGGTTTTTTTCTTCCTTAGAAATGCTGGCTTTGTAATTGTACCCCTTTTATTCTAAACTCACTGGTAACACTATTTTGGTAATGCTGGATGTATTAACTGAAATCCAGTTCCGATCAGAATACCTCTGCCAAACTGCAGAATTAATACTGTTTCAAGATTTTGTGATATCCTCACCGACTACAGCCCAAAGCATCAAAGCAAGATGACCTTTCCAGTGCTTGCACTCATTTTGAAGCCAGTCAGATTCCAAGTTTTGGCACACCTACACTCCAGAAGATCCACCCAGCTGGTCTCCAGTCACAGCTTCCAGCTCCAGACACGACCAGCAGAGAGGCTCAGGCACAAGTAACACTGTGCCATCTTCCACATGTGGCAACCACCAGTTTTTATTCATTTGGTTAAATACCAGCACAGGAATTTAAGGATGAAATGAGCACAAAAATCCTTTCATAGTCCTCCTTCAACATCTTTCCCTTAATCAGTAGATCTTACTAGAACAGTACTGTGGATCTGGCATTTCTGTCACCTGCTGTGTTACACCCCAGCTGGTGCCCAGCTCCAGCATGGCTCCAGGCTGGAGCTGTCAGAGCTGGGATGAGTTCCCTCTCAAGGTGCACTGTCCTGCCTGTCAGTAATTTCAGTTTCAACGTGTGTAGGCCTGTATGTTTCAAGGTACGTGCAACTAGAACCCTGTAGTAGCTGGATTGACCATTCCATACTTTAAGAACACAGCTGTGCATTTTGACATGATCTTCATCACTTCTTTCGTTTTTAAAGACCAACCTCAGTGATCATGCCCCATTTGGAATGTCTCTCCCTTTCCCTGACCTTCCCAGCTAAAGTCAGGAGGCAGCTACACCTCCTCAGCCCATATGAGCTCAGCAGTTACAGATCCCAAAGGAGGAGCAGGCTCCCCCAACAAGAGAAAACAGTGCTTTTGCTGCCTGAGGCTCCCAAGTGCTGCAGGACCACTGGCTGCTTATTGTCCTCAGCCCCATTTCTGGCCCAAATCAGGGACCCCCACCATAGCATTGACTCCTCTGGAACACAGCACCACAGCTCCTGGGTATTCCTGAAACTACAGTATCAATCAGGTCACATCAAAGCTTCAGAGGGGTCTATTTCAGGAAAAACTCAAGCCAAAACGATGCCCAGATTAGCTGGGTGTGAAAGGAGCTCCTCAAGAACCTCCTCCACAAGTCTCTGAAGCCTCTCACCTGCCACATTTCCTTCCACTCCCTGCTGTACTCTCGACAGGAACTCTCACCCTGCTGCCCCTGTGCCTTGGCTGTAGTTGCCAAGAAGAACGTTCCAAAAGCTTAGCAATGGTCACAAAAGTCCCTTCTCACCCTGCTCCCGAGCTCAGGACTTTTGCAAGCTTCACTTTGCTGCCAGCACTATGCCAAAAAAAAAACAAAGGATGAAGAAAGTTCCCAGCAAATGAAACTATCTCCTACCTTCAAAGAAAAGCAAGGATTACACTGATACTCATTTATCCAACAGTATGGACTAAAGCAACTACTCTGGGACTACTGGACTTGAGTAAGTTCACATGAAAACATCTGTTCTAAGAATGTACCAAAAGCAGTGAAATCCAATGTAGAAGTTTCACAATTGAGTGTTTTCCATGATCCAAAGAAAAGTCTATTTGAACCACCATGGATCATGATGAGTGGGGGGTTTATGTATTTGCTTTTTCTGGTTTTAAGTGACATGTTTCCTGTATCTTTGAGGAGGGAAGGAAAAAATAACGGAGTCTTTGAGGCTGTAATGGGCCTCTGCTGTGTTTTCTCAGATAGCTGAGTTTCATGAAGCATCCCTGGATATCCAACCACTTTCTGTGAGAAAGTTTAAAATCCTTTTCTTCAGTACCTTATCTAAGTAACTGGGAAGGCGACTCTTTGAAGGAATTCCTTGTCTTTTTTGGAGATGGTCTTTAATGATAATAGTTTTTACAGTCAGATAACGTGCAGGACTCAAGTTTAGAGAGCTGCAGAGCACCTTTTCCCTGTCCGATAAGAGTTCAAAGCCAGGCAGGTTTTCAATGGCAGCAAATTCACCTTCTTTACCCTCCTCCTTCCCTCTCTTGGAACTAGCTATGTTTTTGTTCTCCTTCCTCTTTTCCCGTTTGTGCCTGGCTGCCTCGTACTCTGCCGACTCTTCCATTTTGGTGATCCCATTCCGCCGATACCGCTGCAGCTCCCGAATCTTGGCTCGGAGTATCCTCTCCTTGTGCATGTTCTCAAAGAAGTCTTCAAACTCCTTACAAGACATGAACTGGTACAACGGCCTCAGTTTCAGCCTCAACTCCTTCTCTTCCTTTGTGATCTTCCGTTTGGGAGTTTTCTCCTTGTCCTTTTTGTCCTTCCCCAGGAAGGCCGGCACCAAGTTATAGTCCCGCGCGATGTTCTTCCGCCGCTGCCTCTCCTTGAGTTTCCTGACGTACATGTCCACGTGAGCCCTTTTTAGCTCTATCTCCACATCGTCGTCGTCGTAGTTCACCGAGAGGCCGCTGATCAGAGTCTCGGCGTCCTGGTCGTACTCGATCTCGTAGTCGTCCCGGAGCGGCATGTACCCCAACTGCTGCTGCTCCGCCACCGAGATGTCCAGCGGCGGCAGCGGCGTGGTCAGGCTGGGGGACAGCGGGCCGCCACTGGGACACGTGTGGTCCGTCACTCTGTTTGGAATGGTGTCAGGGATGCAGGCTTTCCCCAGGTTGCCGTGGATATACATGCTCACGTAGTGTTCCATCACCTCCTGAGGTGTCCGGGATGCTCCCACGTGAGCAGCCATGTCCTCCTAAACGGAAAGAAAGGAGGAGTGATAAAACGATTCCCATCACATCTCCAGCATAATGAGCACTCAGGTAGGAACACAACTTTCTCCCTGCTCCTCCAAAGACAAGTGCCAGTGCCTAAACTTCTCTAGTGACGTTCTGACACCGTCTGTGTTTCCATCAGATCCATGTTTTCAGGTCCAGGTGAGCATTTGCAAGTGCCTGGGGGTGGATAAGCCATGAAAACAGCACCAGGAACACAAGACACTGGATCCACACAGTGACTCCTGAGCATCCACCACACTCTCAGAAAGCAGCTTACCATCAGCAGGAAGCTTCCCAAGTCCCAAGGAGCACCAACAGCACTACGCAGCTTGGGGTTTGTTCATTTATATCACAGTGCTGAGGTGCTTTTAGAGCAATGTGGAAATAAAGACAGACAATGTTTACAAGTGAGAACGACAGTATTTACTCTTTTCTAGTTATTTAGGAAATAGGCAAGCTGCAATGATCATACACTTTAAGGTTTTAAAAAAGTCTTTATATTTCATGAAACAAAACATAATCAAGTAACAATTAATGAATCAAATGAATCAAACAGTCAGTGGAGGACACTGAGGGTGACTGGGGCACTGGAGTGTCTCTTTTTGGAGGAAAGGCTGAGGGAGCTGGGCCTGTTAAGCCTCGAGAAGATACGACTGAGAGGGGATCTCATCAATATATACAAATATCTGAAGGGAGGGTGTCAAGAGGATGGTCCAGGCTCTGCTCAGTGGTGCTGAGCAATAGGACAAGAGGCAACGGACAGAAACTGATGCACAGGAAGTTCCACCTGAGCACGAGGAAGAACTTCCTTACTGTGCAGTGACTGGAACAGATTGCCCAGAGAGGGTGTGAAGTCTCCCTCGCTAGAGGTATTCAAGAACTGTCTGGATGGAATCCTGTGCTATGTGCTCTGGGATGAGGTTGGACGAGACGGCCCTCTGTGGTCCCTTCCAGGCTCACCCATTCTGTTACTCTGAAATGATGCTGCTTCCTCACTGCTGGTGTTCGCAGCCCGGGCTGAGCACAGGGCAGGTGCGCAGCCCGTCCGCAGCCGGGACACCCTGACGGCACAAGCCGAGCAGCGATCAGAGGGGGCTCCAAAGTCTGTGACACGGGCGGGCCGGGGGAGACAAACGCAGACCTTGGGGCAGCGGCAGGTCCGAGCCGGGTGCGCCTCGGGGACCGCCCGGAGCCACCGACAGAGGGGCTGCCCGGGGTCCTGTCAGTGCCGCCCGCCCGCGGGGGACCTCGCCCCGCACCCTTCGCCCCTTACCCAGTTCCCGAAGCCGAACTGCTCGATGGCGTCCAGCAGCAGCTGCTCCTCGCGGCTGCTCCAGCCGCCCTCGGCCTCGGCGCCCCAGAGGGTGAAGCGGCCGCCGTCCACCAGCTGGTATCCGTGCCATCGGCGGTGCGGGCCGATCTCGGCGCCCGCCGAGAAGCAGTCGGGGCAGAGCTCGATGTCGGCGCACTCGGTGCAGCGGAAGCGCAGGGGGCTCACCTCGGCCAGGCAGTACACGCAGTACTTCTTCCCCAGCTCCGCCATCTTACCCCGCCCGCGCGCGCGCGCAGCCCCGCCCCCCGCGGCACGACGGCCAATGGCAGCGCACCCGGAAGGAGGTGCCACGCTGAACTTCGGCCAATGGGGACAGAGGGCCCCGGCGCGGGGCGTGTCAGAGCGAGTGAGGGGCCGCGATTGGCCGAGCGGGGCCCGTGCACCTTCCCCGCGGCCAATGGGAGAGGCGACCCCGAGCGAACCCGCCGCGGATTGGTCGCCCGGGGAGAGGGGGCGGCGTTGCCCGGCAACAGGGGAAGCGGCGGGGGCGGGGCCGCTAAGGTTCCCTCGGAGAAAGCGGAGACCTTTAGTCCCGTTTGCGTGCCCGGGGCTGGGATCAAAGGCACAGATTTACGGGTTCAGCGGCTGCGGAACTCACAGGAGAGAAGCCAAATCCCAGGGGTAAAGAAGTCCTTTCATTTTCCAGCACAGGCTGGAATTGCACCCCTGTGGGACCAGGACTCCTGAGCTGTGTTTGAGCTGCTGGTTCCGGCTTCAAAATGAGGTGTGTGTGCATTTAAACAAAGCACACAAATCTCTGACTGCACATATATAGGGATAAAGGGCAGATAAACTGACATAAAGACAGGTGGGAACGGCTCACACCTTCCTCTTTTAAATCGCCTCTGAATTAGGTTTTCTGAATTGCCTGAAAATTTGAGTGACAAAACAAAGTTATTACCCTATTGAACGTTTAAAACTTGTTCTTTTCTCATAGTGAGAGACTATATCAGTAATTTCATACTCCTCCTGCAGTAGTGCCTGATGTTCTCCTGAGGTCTTGCACCTCTGCAGAACTATTGCACAAGCACAGAGGAGCAGTGCAGGCTCTTGTTCTGCAGATGACTGAGATACTTTATATCTTTGGCAGCTCAAACACTCAACTCATGAAGGGATATGACACAACTAATATTCAAAAACTTTTCACAAAGTAGCAGTAGATCTGTCTCTGTGGTGGTTGCTGGACAGTAAAAGGAGAGAAGTGTAACGCAAGCCACCTCTCTTTAAAAAAAAAAAACACATGAAAATCTGTACCTTTTATCTTAAGTCCTGTTAACGAAGTGAGCTCCTCTGCTGACAGAGAGACTGTTGCACAAGTTCAGAAGCCTCCTGGTGCTCCGTGATGTTTTCATAAATCACTTCGGATGATCAGTGGCCATCTCTCCTTTTTTACAGATTCCTGCCAGGAAAATTCTTACGCTTCTTGTTGCTTTTGGGTTAAGACACACAAACCTTCCTTTAACTTGGTAAATACTATTAAGCAACAAAGGTAAATAGATAAAGGAAGGGGAAGCAGGGGAAATGAATCTCAGGTGCTTTTCACTGCTGCACGTTTGACATTTGGAGAAGGCAAGAAGGGTGCAGGCAAGGTTGATGGTGTAATTCTCTGAACTGAGTGTTTCTACTGAAACAAATACTCCCAAGACATTGTTTAACTTCACACACCTGCCTCCAGGACTTTTTCTCTCAGCCCTGAGCTGCAACAACCCTCTGCTACCCTAGCCTTCCAAAGCACCCTGAGGATGAAGATCAAAGATTCCTTCATTTTCCTCCTGTAAATACAGGAAGACATTCCATTAGGACGCAGTAGAGACAAATGTCTTTTTAGTTCCTAATCTCATGTGCTGGCATGGAGGAAAATACTTCCCTTCACACAGACTGGAATTCCTATTGGGAAAACAGGAAAAGGAAAAGTAAATCTAGTTTTGAACAGATTTGTGCAACTCCTGTAAAAGATACAACGTAAACTTCTATTGGTATCGGCTTATGGAGAGCAATTCTGATTTTACATCAGCAAATCAAACAGGAAGATACTTCAGCAAAAGGAAGTGGGACACGTGCTCACTGGAGAAACCAGAACCATGGCAGCCAAGGCCTCCTTGTTGCCCGAGTACTGCCTTCTCTCTCCACTCTTTTATCCATCTTTTATTTGGTGCTTCAGCCTCTTTTCAGTTAAGCAACAGGAAGCCTCTCCACTTCAGGCTCTGAAGTTATGCCTATGTAAGATAAAACAATACCACCTTAGGCATAAAAATGCTTTGTGATTATAAAACCTGCAATAAACCAAGATTTCTTCTTTTCAAAAAAAAAAGACAGGATAATGTATTCAGGCATTTCTGAGTTTTGCACATCACAGAAATGTATTTACAGCTATTTTTCATAATATATTTATCAGCTCTCAGACCTAGTCCAGAGAAAGGTGTATGAAATGGGATTAAAGCATGGACAGCATAAGGTATTAAATCTTCTAATTGTCTCATATAATTTAAAAGGTATTTTAACTTGGAAAGCATCAGCAAAAAGTCCTCCACCTTCAATACATAAATGGTCTGAAGTCCTCTTTTTGGACAGACAAAAACTGCTGGAGAAGCTTGTGAAGAAACAGAGAGGTACTGGGATTTTGGGTTCTGAATTACACTGACAACAGGTGACTAAGATAACTTTACATGACTTTATTTAACAAAACCATATATTTACAGTTGAAAAAAGTTTCAGTTTGATACACATATCTAAACAAAACAAACGTGGTAACTACAGAAACCCAATTTAAACATGATGTACAGGGGATGTATCAATAGTTCTCTATATGTCATTCTACTTTTTAAAACATTCAAAAATAACCTGTTACAAGGTACCATTTTTTCCGATTGAAATTGTTTACTAAGTGAAATAATGTTAATGATTGACTGCAGATCAAAGTTGCAAAACTGCTTTATTATAAAGTGCAGATTGTACAGAATCTCAAAGCTGGTTGAAGTTTTCTGGTTTCTCTGATCTGCTGCATGTAGAGTGGCACTTCTGTGCATTGCAGCAGTTTTATTTTTCCTTAAACCCATGAAGAAAAGAAAGTTTGCTTGATGGGGACATTTGCTCAATGAAAGAAAATCTCATGCATCTTGTTACAGATACTCTCAAGCACCTGAACAATAAAATTGTCAAATTCTTTAATCCAATTCCCTGAATTCCTTAAGGAAGGTTTCTGTAATAGCTAATTAAGAGATTTGGTATGCTGCAAGACACTTAAAAAGCTCACTGGCAAGTAATTCTATGCCCTTTACTACTCATCTCTGGTTTTTATCAAAATTCAAGCATTACCTTCAAATCAAGTTACTGAGAAGTTGAAACAATTGCATGTTTAGGCAGGTGATTATTTTTTTCACATGTATTTTGTCTGAAAACAAACTGTGCAAAGCTCCTTATTGCATTGCTGTTTCTTCATTAAAGAACATACCTTATATACACAAAGAAATCATTTAGAAAATATATACAACTTCTAAGAACAGAAAGATCAAATCACAAAAGCAAAATAATTACATTTGCAAGTAACAAACAGTGCACAAGTGTTGCAGCAGGCCTTTTTCCCTACAGCTGTGCCCACTGTCACTGTTACATTCAACATCTTATTGAGAAGAGAAAAAGAACAGGCTGTCGATGGCTGCCAACATACCTAAGTAGCTAAAAAATGCATTTTTAACCAGACAAATGAGCCACACCTGTAGACTTGTTTCAAAAGGAAATACAAACGTGGTTGCAATGAAAACTTAAATTGCAAAGCCAGTTACAGTACTACCTAAAAATGTATACTGAGGAAGAAGTTCTCTCCGTGTTTAATAAACCGTTTAAAAGCATAGTGCAAATGTTTTGGATGGTAGGCCTCTCGTATCCTTCATGGAAAGGCATATTTATTGTAGCAATAGAAAAAGTAATATTAAAAAACACTTACTGACCTTTCTGCTTTCTACTGCACTTCAAAGCAACGTAGCATACAAGTACCAGTCACTGGAGGACCTAAGCTGTACAAATTCTGGGAGAATTAACACATTTCCTATCAACGTCTTAATGTCTATTTTCAGTAAGTGATGACCTAGAAGAAGTCTTGTGGAGCAATTAAGACGACCAACAAAAAATCCACATCCATTACACCAGGTACACGAAGTGAACAGGAAAAGAGGTCAATGAGGTATCAGACTTGCAGGCTGTATTTGCATTACACATCTTTCAAAGTGATTATGAGTCCTCACTTACCAGCAAATCTTGTTCTCACTCTTCTTAACATTACAATCAAATTATCCCTCACAGTAATGCTGTCTGTACCAGAAGACAGTATTTTGATTATGTCCCACAATACTTTACATTAAATGTTGAGTTGAGCAGTGTACAACTATTCTTCTCATTGTTTCATTCAGACTATGCCAAAATAATCAGCATAAACCAGACTGAAGAGCATTGGGAAACTGCTGACCACACAGCTCGAGGATTTAGCAACCCCTGTTTACAGTTAACACAAATATTGCTTTAGTTACATTTCCCTTTTCAATGATCATGATTATAAAATAGATTTTATACTACACACTACGTGATAAACATTCTTGTAAAGCAGAGGCACTCGTGATTTGCCCTTCAACATTCATCTGGAGGCAGAGGGGATCTGAGATGTGTAAGGGGGGTTTATATAACTGCACTTTGCTGCCGCTGTAATTTGCTCTCATACATTAGAGGCCAGATAAAACACTCGGAATGACAGCTTGTACTTATCCTGATGGTGTTTGTCTGGTACATTTCCCAATAAACTTCTTTCACTTGTCACTGTATGATTAGCTCCACATAACGCTTTTCCCCTGGAGCAGCAGCAGCAGATCCAGGAGATCCCACAGAACTTTTCTTTCCAGCAGCAGCGTTGCGGAACATGACTGCTCCCCTCACCCTTCCTCCTCAGCTTTGCCAGGGAGCAGAGCT
The DNA here is from genome assembly GCF_009829145.1 of Chiroxiphia lanceolata. Lineage (NCBI taxonomy): Eukaryota > Metazoa > Chordata > Aves > Passeriformes > Pipridae > Chiroxiphia > Chiroxiphia lanceolata. Next base: position 12,565,918 of record NC_045640.1, read on the forward strand.
GGGGTTTAAAGTAACTATCAAAATTGCTTTTAACCATTTCTCAGTTTATCTGCTCAGCCCACAGTTTCATCAGTGTGACTGGAGACACACTGTGTGAGTGGAGACACTACACCTCTAGTAGTATGTGACCCTGGTTTTAACCAGAGGAAAGAGAGTACAATTGGGAAATGATGCCAGCTTAATACTAGAACCCTCTGGGTGAGTTTAGAATCTAGTCTGATTAATGGAATTTCCTCCATATGCATCCAGATTTCCAAGGCATCTTGAAGAATAATTGGTTTTGCACTGCTAGTGTGACTTCTCTTCCAAGGTTACTTTCTACTTAACTTTTTCTTATTAAAGAAAGGAATGTAATTCTACATCTACATGATTTCTTTGGTAAATGGGACCCACAGCCTATAAAATAGAAGCATTTCTAAAGAAATGGTCCTCACATCATTGAACTATAAATTCCAGCACCAGTTATTTAAAATCCAGATCCAGTGACTTTTATAGGTATTGGAAATATATCCTGCCTAAGAATGAAACAGGGGAATAGCTTTTACAGCAACCAACATTGCTGAATGTCCAGTCTTTTAAAACACCACAGGAAAGAAATTTAGAAAAATCTAAACCCTTGATATTATTTTGTTTCACTGCTCTCATCAGAAGTACAGAATGTGTAATGCTCTTCACAGCATATGCTCATACCACTAAAAGTTTAAGGCTAAGCCTAGGTTTAATTTATAAGGGGTTTATCCCCTGATTTCCTTCCTTTTTTTTAAATTTTTTTCCTCTTCCTCCTCCTTATTTTTCTTCTCTCCCCTTTAAGGCTATCCTACTACTAAACAAAACTCTGAAATAACACTTTGATTTGCAGGCTCATACATGTCAAACAGTACTCAACAGTTCTGCCACTTTAGCTCTTTTCCTTTGAGTCACAGGAGGCAAACCCAACGTTAACGTTTGAGTGAAGGGCTTCCTTTTTCCATTTCCCGATTATCTTTCTGCAGAGCAGCCAGTATCTAGATATTTCAAGGAATGAGAGAGAAGAAAAAGATTAGATTTTAAAAATGACTCAATAATTCATTGTCTGAAGAGTTTCCAATTTGTTATTTAATTATGTATTAATACTAATGTATTTTAACATTAATGTATTTTAACAACTAAATGTAATCAAATTTACAGAACCTCTCCACTGACAGAGGCCTCTGCCATAAGCCCTTGTGGTGTGGTAGATAGAAATGGATTTAACAAAGGTTTAAAGTCCACTTTTGAAGCCTGTTATTAGGGGTACTTGGCAGAACAGGACCCCTATCTCTCTTTCCCTGCAAGGGAAGCAGCAGCAGGCTGAGAATTTATTTGGAATGTAATCCTCACGTGCACATGACACATTTAAAGAAGGTGAGTGAGGTCAACTGAATGAGGAATGAGACTGGGAGGATACTTACAGAGACTGGCTGAAAAATGTTCTTGAGGAAAGAAACAAAGCTGGATCTGTGCTTATGACTTAGGACCAAGGCCAGAGGTCAAATGCCAACTACTCTGTGAGGAAGGTGGTGTCAGGGAGGACACGCTGTCCCTGTGCTGCTCTGGGGTGGGCAGTGCAGGCTGTGCTCCCTCTCACACACCACATAAGGCTCAGAGGGCTACAAGCTACTCCTGTTGTGAAGGTCAGAAATCTTCACCTCAAAGAGCAAGCTGGCAATCCCCAGCACCTACAGGTAGATTTCTACCCTAGGAAAGGACCATACACACCCAGTTGCAGCCAAATTGCCCCAACCACCACATTTAACATCACCTTTCCGTTTCACTGCAAAAAGATAACTGGGTAGGATGGGCAGAGCTCTGTTACAGAATAACTAGTGAAGTGGGCTGTATTACTGCTTTGAACAAATTAAAAACAAAAATGAAAAAGGGGGTTTCCACTCTCCAGCATGAATGGCTGCTACAGCCACTTAACCATTTCCACATTCAGATGACATATCCTTTTTCTTTAAACTGGAATTTAGCTGAAATTACAGTGATGAGACTATTTCTGAAATCACATGACAAATCTCAGTAAAGAAGTCAGAGATGCAATCACTTTTGTACAACCCTAAATCAGGCAGAAGAGATCCTCAAGAAAATTAAAGATGACAACTGTATGATAATGTGTCCTGATAAATTGTCATCATCTCCCAAAGAGTGAATTTCTGCTTACAAATATCAACTTGTAATGTTGCCAGCAGCCTTTGTAATTGATAAATTTTAAAAGCTGTGTGACACTTCATCAATTGCACTCAACATTTCAATTTTGAATGTTGGCTGAGTTCTCCCTTTCCAGAGGAGAGTAAGCTCAGGGAATCCACTCACCTCAACCTATGCTAAAAGCATGGAGTGAGCTACACAGTCCCACCTACCTCTAAAATGAAACACTAGCTCTGCTAAAACATTCTTCCAGATGTTGCCAAACCCCATTTTCATGAGTACAGTACAATCATCAGTTATCAAATATTGACATCCTCTTTACCTGAGCCCATTTTTTGTTTCTACTTTGCATCTGAATGGCAGCAATAGATGTGAAGAACTCTTCTGAAGGCAAGTCCTCAGGTAGCTTTGTTAAAAACTGGGCTATATGAATGAAGTCCATTTTAGTCAAAATATCTTCAAAAAGTTTTAATATTCCCAGCGCTGTACGGAATAAGAACTCTTCTCCATCACGGCAGAACACATCCCAGACACGACATGCCAAGTCTAGTGGCAAAGATTTGCTGTACAATGTGAATATCCTGAAAAATGGAACAAAATTTTCAGAGTTACTGGACAAGAAAAACGTCTTGGGTAGTTGCAGAAGGACACAGACCGACCACCAGTAAAAGTTTGAGGCTTCTCAAATATTTATAACTGAATATGCCTTTCTGGTTTTCAGAAGTACTTCTCTTAGTTGCAGCATACCAACCCACAAAACAATATCAAACTGTACAACCAGTAAGGCATCTTGCTATCAGCCTGAGTCTCCAAGTTTGATTTTCTTGGATCACACCAAGGACACAACATATACGGTTTTACGATGGGCACGCACTGATCACAGCTATAATCAAAGGCCTATTTAATCATCAATTCAGAGTTGAGGATTGATGAAGTTTCAGCTGCGAAAATACAAGAAGATGAACCTTAAGACAAACTGCAAAGGGAATTTTGTGGATCAGATAAAAGAGATGTGTAAAATAAACTCGTGTGTTCTAGGCTTGATTGACTGGCAAAATAATAACAGCATGACTTTTGGAGGAAAGATCAGCTTAACCTCTCACAAGTTGAGAGAAACAGCAGGATGTCCAGAGAGAAGGTCCAGATAGCTGTGATAAGATGGTGGCTCAGGTGTGACTGAAGGGATGTGATCCCCAAAGAAAAAGGGTAATGGCAGAGCAAGAATCTTCTCCCAGTTGCTAAAACTGTACTTACATTAACTACCAAGAGCACATTTCTTCCTTCACCAAAATGCTGACAGCCTTGCAGGCAGGAACACGAAGCTGCTCCCCCCTCTCTCTCTATCCAACACAGGTTACGCAGCAGAGTACAAGCTCTCATTGCCACCAACAATGACCCAACAGCAAGTGATGAGAATTGAGTTTCCTGGAATCACTTTACAGTATATAAGGGAAAAGAATTACAGGGGTTTTTTCCTTCAGTATTCAGAGAGAACTTTTCTTCCCAAATGTACCGCACAAAAATCTCTGTCAAACTGCAAAGAATTCTCTCCCCAGCAGAGGTCAGCAAAGGCTCAAATTTAAATCAAACCTTTCCAGGGCTTTTCACAAAAAAGTCCCTTTCAAGTATGTTGAATCGAACAGCAGCTATGCTGTGTTTAAGACTATCCTCTATCCCCTCCAAGTTTTTCATTTAAGAAACTCGGATTTACATTAAAAAATAAAATTGAACAGATACATACACACACATATATAGGTATGGAACATGAATTAATGTATTTTCACAGCAAATCCTAATAATCAAAGGTTTTCTGCAGTATCTGCTTTTTACAAGATTATTTGAATGATGCATCAAGTATCCAGCTTCTGTATGAATCAGCACATGACAGAAAAAAGGGAAAATATATTCAGTTTAGAAACATCAAGACAAAACTAACGTTTGCACAAGCTCAGGTGACAAGTGAATTGCAGGTTTATGATCCTTAGGATTTTACTTTTTTTGGTTTTTTTCATCTCATTGCAATCTTTTTATAACAAGTGGAAATCATTTAAATTCTGTTCTCCAAAGAGTTAAATTAGAACTATAAAAATAAATAAACAAGAGTCTGGGATGAAAAAAAAAACCACAAAATTGCTCATGTATGTATTTTACACACATACACAAATGTGAAAGAACAGCACAATACAAGCTCTTTCTCTGGGTTACTGGCTGATGGTGCACTGCAGACTTTATAATCTTTTCAATATTTTTGTACAGCCACACACCACGTAAAACTGTCTTGCTACAGAATACCTACACAGCACAGTTAAGACTTGTGCCTATACACACACATGCACAGGAAACAGCAACAGCTTTTCAATTTAAAAGGAACGGTGTAATAGGAAGCAATTCAACTGAGTCCTTTCCTGGTCACCAAGCAGCAGGCAAACACCCAGCCAGAAATGAGTCCTGGTTAAAGATAAGTAACAATGCCAATTTTTTGGAACTGTTTTTATTCTCAAAAGGTATTATTCTGTCATGATTCAGACCTAACCCGAATAACCCATGTGTATTAAATCTACAACTATGTGGGAAATTAACTGTCAGAAGAAAGAACTATTTATTAGAACACTACTTTTGTATGAGAAGATTTGCTCACATCAAAAAAGCTGTCACATCAAATAAGGTATTTGCCACTGAGCTCTTCATAATTTGGAAGGAAGCACCATTTGCAGGAACTTCACAAGGCAATTAACTTTCATTAATCCTTGGATGGAATTGAGGCATCAAGCCCTAAGAACAGAGACTCGGCCCCCTAGAACAAGCAATGAAACACCAGTAGGAATCACTGCTAAGAATGGATACAGCATTTGCTCCCTTCAAAGATTTCCCATTAAAAGATGTTTTTTATTAGACATCTGAGCTACTGGTCCGAAACCCAGCTGAAATTATCACAGCAATAAAGCAGTTGCCTGACTGAACCAGTTAGAGCAGTGGCTCTCAGCAGCACTGGCACACTCCCTGCACATGATCTGCTCCCTCTGTACTGTGGATGATTTTCTGTCTGCAGGTCTCTTCCAACCACTCTAAGTCCCAGGTGCAGACAGCACAGCCAACTCACACAGAGGTGTCAGGGTCACAGGAACACAGGTGCAGTCTACTGGCCTCTCTCTGTTTGGAAGAGGGAAAAAAGTATCAGAAGCTCCTGTTCCTCCCCAGATCTGCTTACGATGAAAGTGTTCTTTGAGGTAGATGCATGAAGTCCTGGCTGATTTGCTGCTCACAGGAAAAGCAACAACATAATGTTATCAAGAAAGCAAAGCACGGCTACCATGATAATCACAGGCTCTGTGCTTTCATTCCTTTGTTCTTTCTTCCATCCTACCCTTTTTCCTCTTTCTTTTCTGCTTAAAAACTCTTCATAAGATATTGTTACCAACAGCAATGCAGACAGGTATCTCATATTTCAGATTGGCAAGTCACGCACAACACTGATGCAAATCAGATCTTGTGTATTTCTTGCACTACACGTTCTTTTCTCAGGTCTGTAAATTGTGAAATCATTACAGTTTAAAAAAAAAAAAGTGGAAGTATTTACTTTGCTCCTTACAAGAAAAAAAAAAAGAAGTAAATATTGTGTAATATAAAATACTGACTGCAACAGAGCAACTTCTTAGCACTCAGCAAAGTGGATTGCATTGTAAAATGTATCAATCTAATATAAATACTGTGCATGTTTCTAAGCAATTTCCAACCAGTCAGAAGCAACCAAAAAGCCTCGCTTGTTCACCTTGCAATATTTCTCTTGATTCCACCCCAACCTGCAGTGACATAAGGATAAGCACACTGTAAACTGGGCTGAAGACTGGGATCTTTTGGAGTCTGGTAACAATTCCAACTCAAAAAATCAGGATGTCCCCAAAAAACTTTAGACAGAATTACAGTCCATTTTTTCTTTGATGAGGAGGCATGCACTTAAAATATCATCCTAAGTGGCATTTTTTGGCAGCAGTGTGGACTATGCTTTTCTTAAAGTAACACAGAGCAAGCTTATAAATATTTTACTGGAAGCACCCATGGAAAATGGCCACACAAAGTGGCTTGGACCTTTATCATAACAAGCACACGGTGTCAATAGAAAGTTCATGTTCACAGAGCACAATCACAGTCCATGTAATACCACAGAATCACTGATCAATCCATCAGTACAAACACAGCCTTTGGCTATAATTATTGCCAAAATCATTTTTCTGAGTAGGGATAAAGAGGTGTTTGTATAGCGGCAGCAGGCCATAAATAGACAGCATGTGTCCTTGGCAGATCCACATTATGCTCTGCTCACAAGAGCCTGCAGAACATCAGCTGACAGAGTGAGAGGCCAAAACTGGGCTATTCAGACACACTATTTCCCTCTGTTCTCTGTGAACCTGACTGCACATTGCTCTTTACAGCTCTTTCACACCTGATCCCCTTTATATTCTCAAAAAAAAAGTCAAAACCTGTATAGCCTTTGAATTCTTTCTGTGAGATTTATCAGTCGGAGTTTGGGTGTGAAGCACATGGGTCTTTTTGTAAAAAAGATAGCTTACTTGTGGCAGGTATCCTCTGATAATCATGCCACTGTACCTTTTAATAAAGCTACTCAGTCCTTGGAGTTTTCCCATCATGGAAGGCAGTGGGGGAACTAAACTGGCAGGGGGACTCCCCTTTCTAAATCCTCTACTCAAGAAAGCCCAGAGCAGCAGTGCATCACCTGCACAGCTGGGCCCACACACAGCATTTCTTTTCCTTGGAACACATCCCTTCAAAAATTATTTAAGCACACCAATTTTACTGTCATTCCCTGCAGCACTGGTTACAGGAAGAAGCACAAAGGAGACTAGTTGATTCCACTGTAATTGTGGCAGGAATAGGAGGGTTTCCCAGCAACTGATCTGTGCAGTACTGGCTCCTAGAGCCCTCCCAGAGCTGGCACCAGCTGAGCTTTGCTGCACACATGCCTGCACAGTAACCACACCAGTCACAGGAATAGCAGCAGGCATCCCTCGGGGGCTCAGAACAAATGCTCATTTAAATAAAAGTAATGCTGTTAGAGCAAGGCTGTTTCACAAAGATTCCTACTTACAAGCAAAAGGTCTGCCTACTCAATGTGACACTGTACCTTATTTTTCCCTGACTTTAAACTCCAGCCACACTCAGTGATTTAAAAAAAAAAAAAATCTAAATCTGTTTCCTACAGGATCAAAGTATTTTGAAGTATAAAGTATGCATGTGTATGCACACACACATATACATCACTTACACACATATACACGTATACATTTGAATGAGATATGAAAGTTTTACATAGATAAATACAACCTGCTCTGCCTAACAAAATTAAGGACAGAGTGGTACAAGCTGTCTAGCTCAAGACAAGTGTAAAAAAGTTTAATACAAGATTGGGCAGGTCCATCTGGAACAGCCTACATCCCTGTGCAAGATCACAGTGTTGTGACTCTCTAGGGACAGGAGTAACACAGTAAATTGTCCTTGGAATTAAAATAAACAGCTTGAATATGGATGCAGGTAATCAGCAAGAAATGCTACGGGTTGTCAGTCCACTGATACAAAGACTTTGAGAAGTGCCATCCACAGTCACTCCTGTCTGAAGTTTCTTTTCAAGTGCTCTTAACAACACCCACAGAGGGAACAAAAAGGGGACCTGATGTGCTTCAAAACGTCAACAACACTTCAACACGTCAACAACACTTCAACACAGACTTCATCGCTTCAGTTCTTTGCTCACAAGTCTGTAATTTTTTCTTCTTTTGGTGGTTTTTGTTTTGGCTTTGTGTTTGGTTTTTTTTTACCCTACATATGTGCTAAGAGAGAACAACTGATCACATAAAGGTTTGCTCAAGAAAATACAATAGTCTATCTACTGAAACTGCTGAAAGGAACATAAACCCTTCAACCTTTTGTCAAAAGAGTCTGTTTTTCTACATCTCTGATTTCTGCTGTTGTTCCTTATATATGTTGCTCCTCATACAGCTTCCCCTCAAGGCCCTTCACCATCTTTGTTGCCCTCCTTTGGACACTTTCTAATGGCTTAATATCTTTCTTATTTTGTGGTGCCCAAAGCTGCCACAATATTCAAGGTGAGGCCACCCCAGTGCAGAGCAGAGCGGGACAATCCCCTCCCTGGACCAGCTGGTGATGCTTTGTCTGATGCCTCCCAGGACACAGTTGGTCCTCCTGGCTGCCAGGGCACTGCTGACTCACATTCAATTTGTGACTGACCAGGACATCCAGGTCCCTTTCCTGACACTGCTTTCCAGCATCTCATTCCCCATGTCTGTACTGGGTTGGCCCATCCCAAGTGCAGAATCCAGCACTTTCCCTTGTTGAACTTCCTATGGTTGGTGATTGCCCAGTCCTCTCATTTGTCCAGGTCCCTCTGTGAAGCCTCCCTGCCTTCCAGGAAGTCAGTAGATTTTCCACTTTAGTGTCATCTGTGAACTTGCTTCGTATCCCTTCTAGTCCTGCATCCAAGTCATTCATGACAATGTTGAAAAGCACAGGGCCCAAGATGGAGCCCTGTGGAACCCCACTGTGATGTTACCCCATTCACTATTACTCTCTGTGCTTGACCCATGAGCCAATTACTCACCCAGCCCATGATGTGTTTATTCATTTTGTTCAGAAGGATCCTGTAAGAGAGGGTATCGAAAGGTTTACTGAAATCTAAAAACATTACATCATCTAGGAGGGTACCTGGGTCATAACAGGAAATGATGTTGGCGAAGCAGGACTTATGCTTTGTGAACCTGTGCTGGCTGTGACCAACGACTGCATTGTCCTTCAGGTGTTTTTCAGTATCTCCCAGAATAATCCTCTCCATAATTTGACCAGTTGCTGTAGTGAGAATGACAGGCTGGTAGTTTCCCTTTGTGCCTGTCTTGAAAACTGGGACAGCAGTTAGCCAGCTTCCAGGCAACTGGGACCTCTCCAGGTTCCCAAGATCATTCAAAAATCATTGAAAGAGGCCTCACAGTGACATCAGCCAGTTCTTTGAGTACTCTTGGATGAATCCCATCAGGCCCCACAGACCATCCAGCTGGTGCAGCAAGTCCCACAGAAGCTCAGGGTCAAATGGGAGTTTATCATTCTCACGGCCATGGTCTTCCAGCTCAGGGCTCCCCAAAACCCATTACCGGTGCTGAAGCCCAAAGCAAAGGCATTAAACACCTCTGCCTTGTCTATGTCCTGTTTGTGAAATGCCCACCCCCATCAAGTAACAGGCCAATGTTATTTCTGGACTGCCTTTTGCTATTGACATTATTACCCATTAAAAATACAATAACCTGGTGATTTCAATGTTGTTTATCCAGTTACTCTCCCACATGTTTACAGTCATCTTATTCTGATATCCCTTTTATTCAATTGCTTCCTCCACACACTGGCTTTTTACAACATTGTCTGAGGCAACACAATTTCAACACCTTTCCTCTTATCACTGAACACACCAGCCTCCGCTCTCTTTCTTCCCTTCTATCCTATCCTAGTATTTTTTCCATACTCTGGGCATAGATCTAGTTCAGTTTAATATCCTCAGCCTTCAGTCAAAAAATCCTTCTAATGGTATTTCTCCCATTAAATGTTGGGAGAAATGAGCCTGTACATTACACACCCTCTCATTGCCCTACTCATGGTGCATTAATATTTAATCCCAGTGTAAAAGCCAAGTCACACAAAACCCATGGTACACCACCCTCTGTACAAAAGGCACATGCAAATCAAGGAACTCAAGCAAAGGCAGCAGGAAGCCTGTAGGGATAAACAAGGACCTCCTGACAGAACTCAAATATAAAGAGGAAGCATAAAAAGAGGCTGAAGGAAGAGGAGGTGACCCTGGAGAAATGCAGAAACATTGCCTGAGTATACAGAGAAGGGGCTAGGAAATAAAAAGTCCATTTGTAGTTGAATCCAGCAATGGATGTTAACAACAAGAAGGATTTTCCTGCACCAGCAGGTAAAAAGATCAAGGAAAACACAAGCCCACTGCTGAACAGGGCAAGGAACCTGGTGACAAAGGTCACTCAGAAGGCTGTGGTACTCACTGCCTTCACTGAGACTTGCCTTCAGGAAGCCCAGGTCCTCCAGACCAGCAGGAAAGCCAAGTGCAAGGAAACCTTACCCTAGCTGGAGGAGGATCACATTAGGGAATATTTAAACGAATGGGGGATATACAAGTGTGTGGGGAAACTGCCTGGTGTCGTTGTGAGGCCACTCTCTATCTTTGAAAGACCCCAGTTATCAGGACAGGTTCCTCAGGACTTGAAGGAAACAAAGGTCACTCCTATATTCAAGAGGCAGGATCCAGCAAACTACAGGCTGGTTGGTTTCAATCCCATCCCTGAGAAAGTAACAGAAGAAAAAGTCCTAGAGATCATTTCAAAAATATGATGGTCAAAAAGGTGACTAGGAGAAGCCAATATGGATTTATCAAGGCAAAATCATGCCTGATCAAACTTCATTGCTTTATTCAATGATATGACTGGCTTGGCGGAAGAGGGGAAAGCAATGAAGGTTGTGTATCTTGATGTTAGCAAGGTTTTCAATGCTGTATCCCATAAAATCCTTGTTGATAAACTGATGAAGTATGGATTAGACAAATGGACAGTGAGGTGGACTGAAAACCAGGTGGCACTGCCAAGCTCAGAAGGTTGTCATTAGTGGCATGAAGTATAGCTTCAAGTCAATCCACTGGCAGTGTACTCCAGGGTTTGATATTCATCCAACACTTTTAAATGTCTTCATTAAGGACCCAGATGATGGGTCAGACCGTACCCTCAGCACATCTGCAGGTGATAAAAGCTGGGAGGGGTGGCTGATACACCACTCCACTGCAACCTGGAGACACTGCAGAAGTGAGCCATCATGAATCCCATGACATCCTGCAAAGGGAAATGCCAAGTCCTGCACTTGGGTAGGAAATAAGCCCAGGTACCAGTACATTTGGGAAACCAAGTGGTTGTAAAGCAGCTTTGCAGAAAAGGACATGGAGGTCCTGGTGGACACCACACTGAATTTAAGCCAGCAACTGCAGCAAAGACCACCACAAATCCTGGGCTGCAGCAGGAGCAGCACTGCCAGCATGCCACAGCAGCTCACCCACCTACTCAGCACTGGGCTTCTCAGTACAAGAGAGACATGGATATACTGGAGCAAGTCCAGCTCACCATGAATGTGACTAAAGGCTTGGGGTACCTGATACACAGGGAGAGGCTGAGCAGGCTGGTACTCTTCAGCTGGGAGAAGAGATGGCTCAGACCTAAATGTCTAAAAACACTTGGTAGGAGGATGTAAAGAAGACAGAGCCAGACTCTTCCCAGTTGTATCCAGTGAAAGGACAAGAGCCAAGGAGCACAAAATGAAATACAGGAAATTCCATTTAAACCTAAGAAAATAAAAAGCTTGTTGACTGTAAGGGTGGCTGAACACTGGAACAGACTGAAGAGACTGTGGAATCTCCTTTCTTGGAGATATTCAAGACCCAGCTGGACAAGGTCCCAAGCACCCTGCTCTAGCTTTGAGCAGGGGTTTAGACTAGATGATCTCCAGAGGACTGTTCCAATGCCCCAGTAATTCTATGATCCTATGAAAAGTCACGTATTCAAACTCTGAGCTGTTGGATTGGACTGATTTACTTTAAATCTATTTCTGTCTAACAGATGAGCAACACGTTCAGTGCTACCAACTACATCTTAAAGATCAGGATACTGCCAGTGTGGTTCAGCTAGAATTGCATTAACAGTAGAAATGTTTTCCAAAATAATAACTTATTAATCTCAGAGGGGAAAAAAAAAGGTGTTACCATTGGGCTCTTAATTCTTCTACTGAAGGTATTCCTCAGATACCCGAGAACAGAAAAATCTGTCAACAATTTAAGGGCAAACCAATTTTTCACAAAAAAGCTTTCATGTAATCCCAAAATTAACAACAAAGTCTTGCTGAAAAGAGACATTTTAACTGCCCCAAACCAAAGTTTGGTAGGCACAAATGCAAACATTCAGTTTGGAGTGCCTAACACCACAGTGAAATTTGGCAGAAGTGCAATTAAGATCCTTGTCTTTTTTCCTCTCTAAGGAAAAAGGTTCTGAGTATACTAGAACTAAAAGGGAAAGCAGTTTCAACTTATAAAAAGACTGTAATTGCTTGTCTGCTAAGTGGAATAGCTTTTCTGTGGTTTTATGTCATATGGACAAATGTTTTAACTACGCTGTTCCTGTTATGTGCAGGACAAACTGTACATTTCAAAAGCAAGACTAGCAATACTTTCTGAATACACAACCCTGGTACACACCAGCACATGCAATAGAAAGACTAACAGGTTTTCTCACAAGATATTCCAAACAGGCACTAAATATGGATAAACACTGCTATACAGCAGTATTTCCAGATAAGCTTCCAACTCAATGTAAGTACAATAATAAAGGTTAGACAGATGTTAAACATCACAGAAGTATGTGGGAATGATTTGGAATGACAACTCAAGTACTGAACAAAAATATAATGCCTTTATCTTGAACGAACATTAAGCCAGGTAAGAACATCCCAGTTTCTGTCATGAATACTGACACGGAGCTATATGTTAGTATGCACATTAGTAATTACACTTTCAATGCCTTACCAATCAATTAGATAGATGTCTGGAGTTAAGTTATTTTTTTTGAAGTGAGCAAATAACTTTGGCAGATTTTCTTCAAAGAATACCTCAAATGCGGCAAAGTAAGTCAACATCTGGGAAAACACAATGGGAAGAAAAAAAGCAGTTAGCTGTGTTATTAACAGGCTTAAATGCATTATCTGTTGTTGGATTAATGCTCTTCTAAATAGGATCAGATGAACTACATGATACTGTAAAGAGCTAAACATTTACATAAAAGACAGCATCTACAAGCATGAAAAGTTTAAGATCCACTCTGTATATCATTCTCATACTAAACAATATAATGATTGGTTTGGGTCTTGGCCAGCTTCCTTTGGAAAGAAAAATACCAGCAGGAGACAATTTTTTTGCAGATTTCTTAAAATAAATATAACAGAGTTGTTTTTTTATGCTTGTGGCAGTAATTTAATATTATACTGAACAAAATCCGAGACCCAATGGAACATAATGAAATACAAAACTAAAATAATGTTGATACTCCACAGCAACAGGGAAGAGTCCAGTAGATTCCAGTCATAAATCATATTCGAACATCAAAGCTATTTTAATATTCTAATCATATTCTAATACCAACATAATACCATACATTTTAAAATTAGACAATAATTTATATTGCAAAGAGGAAGAGATGAAGTTCACACAGAAAACTCAAAGGTTGGGACAAAACACCTGTGCAAGAGAAACAGATTGTAACTGTCTGACATCATAACCCCCAGAACTGCACTGCTTTTAACACAAAGACTTTTATGCTATTTTAAAATTCGAGTATTTAGTAAAATTCCATAACAGACGGCAAAGAAAAAACAAATCTTCCAATTCAACAAAGGGTTAAAAACAAAAGGTTATTTAGCCACCCTCCTTAATACTATGGAGAGAAAAGTTAGGCAAAGTCCTTGAATGATGCAGTAACTACAGTATCCCAATAAAAGCAATAAGGAAAGGTTGTGATATCCTCAAAGTATGAGTTGCAGCAGCATACTTCTCCCCAGAACACCATGTCAGGAAAGGGAAAAGAGAATCCTTTTGGAGACTCTTGTCTGAAATCCTGACAGATTTATGTCCTGCATTTTTTTCCCAGCTTTTTTAATTGTCCTCATAGAAATTTTTCCCATTTCCTCTAAATGAAGTAACAGATGGTGGACTACCTTCATTAACATGGCAAATAAAAAACTGAGCCTGGTAGTCAGTATGAGTGTAAGGCTTTAAGCCAATCAGAGATGGGTGTATGCTACAGAAATAACCAGTGTTACATAAAATCTCTGAACCACCAGTTACTGAGAAACAGCTTCATGTCAAACATGACAGCAGAAATCCAGGAACCCACTTAGAGAACTGTGCACCTGAAACAGCTTCCCAGTGGGGATTTTTAAATGTATGAAATCCAAACACCCACGAGATCTGTGAGTATAAACAAGGAAGCAGGTAATGCATCAGAAAGTTCTGCTTCCACAGTGACCTGCTAACATGCTGGCACCACTGTGAGACAGTTCTACTGGAGCTCTTCCTTTCAGAAGCATTTTAGAGACGGGACCTTACACATAAGTGCTACAATCACATCTATTGATAGTAATGTGGGCAGTAGTACAGGTATCTGTATGATCAAATCAACAGTCAACATGACATTTATTCAGTGTTAATTGAAAAATAATGTCGTTTAATGAAACTAACCAAAAAAAGAAGTCAAGTTAAACCGGTATAAATTACTACAATTTACACAACTAACTTACACTGGTTTCATTTTTTCATTTATTATACAACAAGTCAGCGTTTGTTTATTAAGCTGTAAAACTGACACAAAAAGATGAGTGTAGACAGCAGGTCACTATACTAACCACAGGAAGCCAAAACTGTCTCACTTTAGTGTCACTACTCCCTTAGGTACAACATTTTCCTTGGGATGTTAAATCATAGCTTTTGCTTTCATGATATATTAATAATATTTCATCTATCACCATCTCTGCCCTTCTGTAAGCACACATTTATCACGTAGTCTCTATTTGGACAGGCTAATAGAACTAAACAGCACTATCCAAGAGCACACCAAACTCCAATTCTCTCAGCTAAAAAAAATATTTATCTTATTCTAGTCAATTCAAGTCCAAAATCAACTTCCCAAGAACCACATTTACACAGTGAATGCATAAGTATGTCCTCTTCTTACACGTGCTATAATGGAGACAGTTGATACTGCTACTAGTGCTGTCTGCACTGTGGTGCATCTCCCCATGGCATTTACAACTCATGAGAATCAGGGACTGCAACAGGAACTACACACTGCTTTTCCAGCAGGAAATACTGATAGGTTATCTAGTGTCCTACTGTTTAAGCAATGACAGTTACTACTGTTGATGTCATGCATTCCCTTGCTTTATTTCTCCCACTTGAACTCTTGAGAAGCAGATCCTATTTCAGAGCATTACAAGGTGAGAAAGAAATAAAGAATACCACGTATTTTACATAAAAACACCTTTAAAGTAAAATAGAGATGTGTCTTATTTTGCTATAACAGACCAGTAGCTCAGTGTACATGCCAACATAGAATTTTAGATGCTCCAGAGAGAAACAGGCAATCAGCTCCCACTGAAAACTGGAGGGGTCTGTTCCTCTGAAAAGGAGCCTGATGGACTCAAACACAGCTGCTATAGGGAAACCTGGTTCTCCTTGCAACAGTGTTTTTAGCAACCCATTAGACTACAATAAAAAGCACCTTCAAGACAGTTCCGACATTAAGGTGTTTTCAGCTTCCAATTGCTGGAATAATATTCTCATAAATATTCTCTGAGTATCATAAAGTAGCTGCTCAAAAATTTCATTCACCTGCCTATTCAAAAAGGTAAACGGGGTGATCTTTGGTTTAGTCTGACTTTTTTGAGGGAGTCTGCATGTGTGCGTTGGGGTTTCTTAGTTTATCAAGCATGTTGCTTTAAAATAAATTCTGACTTATTTTCCAAGCTACTGATCCAATAATTTTTTTTCTTTTTAAACTTTCCTTACACATTATCCACAACACATCAATTACAGTTTTCTTGCATACTCACAAGGCCATGGTCCACACGGAAAAACGCCATCTGACAGGGTTTATTTAAAAGGTTAGAAAAAGCAATGAAGGCATCTGCAGTATCCAAGTTCAAGATCAATACTGCTGCTATGAATGACATGCCCTGTACCTGAAGAAAGGAGAAGTGTTACCATTCAGCAATGACTGTATTCTTCCAAGACTTCTTCATTTTGTCCTCCTGATCACTAGTGTTTAATGCACTCACTGAGGGGCTGAATTTTGAGAAACCTTCATAAAAGCAGGATTTTTTTAACCCACATGACCTTTGGTATCACATGCTCAGAGCATAGAAGCTAACAATCCCCATGATGCCTTCTTTCAAAGTATCCAAGTAAAACTCGTAAGACAGGTTAGGATGACAGCACTTTCAAAGACAAAGAATAAAGATTTTTTTTTTAATAATAAGGTGTTTCTAAGTAATCCCTCTTCTCCTAGGGATGGGTCACATATAGACTTATTTGTGGAAAGCTGGACTTGGACCCTAGAGACAAAGCCTGTACTTTCCTTTTTCCATCAATTACCAGCAGTTACAGACAACTGCAGTGACTCATTTGACAAATAATACTGTTTTAAGATTTAAACTCTTGTTTCATTTACCATAAGCTCATGACATTGTTCTCTTTTTCTACAAAGCCTGTTATGGAATCCAGGCAAAGCTCTCTCACTCTGAGGGTGTAGTGCTGCCATTACAGAGTCACATGGATTAAGGTGTGACAGCCATTCCTGCAAACCTGAGGAACCAGCTCCTTCCCAACACAACAGGTTGTTGCTGCCCCAAAGGAAGCACATCAGCTGACCTGCCCTTTGTTTCCTTTTCTGGCAGTCATGTTCAGCAGCTCTTGCCAAGCATTATATGCTACCTACAGAATAGAAACATCACCTTTCTACATCTGCCTTGTCTAAAATACTGCTCCTGAACAAAGAACAAGCCTCCATACATAAGCCTGCTCTTGGAAAAGAGACTAAATGAAGCATCTGAAATCCACTCAGTGCTCTCATAATCACTACTTCAAACACTATGAGGGAGCTCATGCAGCTTCAATGGCATTGCTTTAGAGACTGGTCCAGAAGCACTCAGTGCTAAGGCACAGAAAAGCCTATCATTTCACCTCAACAGCAGAGTCTCAGACTGATATTAACAATAAGTACTTCAAACAATCAATTTAACTACACCTTCTCTTTGACTTCAATTTTCAAAGTATGTATTTTTGAGTACAAGTATGTCCCTTTGATTTTTCCACTTAACCTGTTAAAAAGCTTAAATTTAGGAAGAGAACTGTTACACACACTTTTCAAGCATGTATTGAAATAGAGGAAAGCACACACAGACCCCAACAAGCTTTCATAAAATCATTTAATATATGCCCTACAAAGGACTGATTAACACAATCCTCCCTCCCCATAATCCTCCCCCTCTACCCCTGAAAAAAAAAAATTCTTCACTTACATAGCCTACATCAGGTCTGTAACAAGTATAGGCTCCTAAAATACTGTGCAACGTGTCATGGTAAGGACCACCCTATAATTAAACAAAAACAAGACAATACATCTGATTATACAACAAACATGTTAAAAATTCTTCAGTGCTAAAGATGGTCTCTATTACTGCTGATGAAGGACATGTTCTTTCCCAATGCAGCTTAGAACAGCCCAAAGCATTCCAAATAATTTTGGCTTTAAGAGCATGAAACAGTCCTCCAAACCCCATTTATTAGATATAGGTACAGTTCATCCAATACATCAATTACCTATTAAATACTTATACAAGAGGAATGCAAGCCTAAGAGATTCCTTATAGCTCAGCAGCACTTTGACAACAGTGCCAAGAAAGCAGAACGACAATGCAAACCGCTTAATTGTCTTTAAGATTGGAGGCAGAATTCGACCATGAAAGAAACAGTCAAAACAACAATCTGCCACAACACACACAGAACGTATCAAGAATGACACGTGCAGCTAAGAAGAATTTCACATTGTTGACTATTAACAGCTGCCATATCTTGCACTGAGTACTGTGACTGAGAATTTCAAAAGGGAAATTTTCACCCAAAAATGGTGATTTATCACAATCTAACCTTTTTACAGGACTGCTGAAATCTGTGCAGAGAAGGACAAAATCCGATTCAAGTGAGTCACTAAAGCACATCAAAACCATACAAGCTAAATTAGTCTTGCATTGAACCAAAAAAAAGGCCAACAAATGTTGTTTGCTTGAGCTGTGCTCTCTCTCTCAGCATCTATTTGCAACCCAGTGATGCTGATTCACTGACTTGGAAACACTCACCTGCATCACTTCACCAGACAGAAATCAGCATGAACTAAGTTAAATGAATCACAATGATTAACCAACACATTGGGGTTTTGTCTCTTCCAAATGTATAAGACAGTACCTCGAGGTTACTCTTTTCTAGATTATTTACAGTTTTCCAAAATCTTTAGGAACTTTATCCTCTCAAGATGCTTACTGCTTCAGATTTGAACTCAATGGGCTGTTCAACCAAGGGACAGGCAAAGTTATGTAAACTTAGTTTCCCTGAGAAGTCAAGACAAAAGTTAACATCGTTTACCTGCTGGAATATACAAAGACTAGGAAATGTTCTTGAGATATCCAGTTTTATTAACTCCAAGCTTGCTTCTCTGTCAGCTGCAGAAAATCCAGCATCTGCAAAAGTCAAAGTTACCGCATTTATTAGATGGATCAGTGTACACTCTTTGGTCTTTTTTCTATTTTCCAGTAAGGGTTAGCTTTTGCACAGCTCATTTATTTTGATGTGAATGCTAGGGAATAAGGCTACAGATAGAACAATTCCATGAATTCAGCACACAGGCTAAGCAGCAAGTCTGGCCTGACCTAGAGCAACCCTATAGTGCACAGTGACCCTTAATTTGTTTTGAAGTGATGTGGGGAAAGACACAGGGCAAGGCAGGTCAGGTACTTCACTGTTATCTGCTGAAAATCATTAGACAGACACAAGCCTGTTAACCTGTGATCCCTTCACCTCCAACAAGGCTTCCAAGTGGCTCCTGAAGTAGCAGCCTCTGTGGAAAGGCTGTGGTGGGAGAGTCCTAAAGCAGCAGCATTTGATGGATACCACCCATCTCTACTACCATCAGCTCTCCTTTCAAATTCACAGATTTTGGTCTTTGTATGTGTCGTTAAAGATAATGGACACTATAATTCACTCTCCATAACTGAAACAGATCTCATACAAAATACATTTCTATAGCATTAGTTTTGTTTCTGATATCGAGGGTTTATTGGTATTCTGTCTGTTCTGGTAAGTACAGATGGGAATTACCTACTGCTGCTTACTGAGCAATCAAAAAACAAGAGCTGTCACTAGCCAATGTTTGTACCAATCACATGAGCATCTACACTCCAGAAAATAAAGAGGAAGTTGGAAATGTACTAGATGCCATCTTACTTAAGATGTAGACAATCTTAAGAGAACAAAGTAGGGGATTTCTAATCCAAAATATTTTTCTGCTTATAAATGACAGTATGTGTGTTCTCCTTTTCCTGCTCTGCTCAGCATAATTACTTACCAAAGGCAATTTCATTTGCATGTAGTTTTATACTCTCTCAACACCAGACAACTCTTCCAATTAATTAGTAAATCTCAAACCACTTTGTCTGCAAAAATAAATTGCTGCTCTCTGAAACACACCCCAGAGATTGGCTCAAAGCTGCAGTAAGGGACTAAAATACAACTTTCTGCTATAATTTGAGTTTCAATTCTAAAACCAGAGATGCAGAAAAGTATTTTAGTGTTGCAGTTCAAATGATAATCCCCAAACTTCCCCAGTTTTCCTACAAATTTATATCAAAATAAGACCTGTACCTAGAGATTGTTTATAAAGAAAAATTAATAAGTGTGCTTTATAAGAGACCATCATTTCAGTGAGAATGATACAGCTATTCCTTGCTTCCACAAAAAGACATTTCCTTTTTACCAGAACAAATCTTCATAGACGAAATTTTTTGTTTAAAATAAGTGCTTTTCATTTTAAGGAACGATTTTACAAAATCTCTTATTCTTTGACACAGCATAAGTCATTTGCAAAGAGCATACCTTCACATTCTACTTCAGCCCCTCCTGTGCTAAGTGATCGCCACTTCTCTTTGGCACGAGCCAGGCAAATATCATACAGTTCTGGACAAAGCAAAACAGAAAACCAAGTCCATTATTTGAACATGCTCATGTCCACTACCCATCACATGGACAATGCTGCCCTAATCCTAACAAGTAACATTTCTCTCTAACATAGTAGCTGAACTTCTGACTAGGTTATGGTTTTGAAAGACTTGTTCCACTGACCTCTAAATTCAGATTAAGTGAAAAGGAAAGGCAATCCAGGCATAAGTTGCATTTTATGTTCAAGTATTTACTTTTTCTTCCAGAGCATGGATATTCAAAATTATAGTCTGAATGGATAATTAGGCAAGTCTAGCAAATTCCATGTAAGAACTACACCCAAGGTAACTAAGCCAAAAAAAGCACACAAAAGCAGCACCATAGAGCAGGAGTACAGGCAGTCTACCCCATTTCCATGTTGGAATTAATTACATATATTAGTCTTTCAGACCTGTATTTTTCTGCACTTGGAAGCAGAACATTATTTCTATTTTCACAAACACACAAACAAAAGTACAAATCTTCCCAGGGGTCTTTTAATCTCTTACAAACCTCTTGTCTAGCTTCAAATCAAAGGGAGCACACTACATGCATATTTATAGGCATTACAAAAATTAACAACAGTTCTAAGTTTCAAAAAGAAAAAGAAAACCTTGAGTCATTAATTCTGACCATGTCCATCTAACATCAAAGCAAAAAACAGTGACAGTAATTATCAGGAACAATTCACAGCAGCAGTCCTAGAACAGCTACAAGATTAAAAGACACTGTATTTTTGAACAAAACACATCAAAGCACTGTGAAAAGGCATAACTAGATAACATTTCCTCACACCCACACCTCAGGTTCTGATACACCATAGCAGATACACGATTGCCCCTTGACTATTTGTTGCTTTGTATGTCAACAGAACAACAGCCTCACCATGGGTGATGTTTAACTCGTTGCCAATTGCCAAGCTCCAGACTTTGCCTCTCACACTCGGGGGAATGCCCTGCCACCACAGCTCTCGAACTTTACGGGAACAACACCTGTTTAAAGAAAAATGGATCATTCTAACAAATATTTCATTGCCTGATGAATCACAAATGTGTCCTCCTACCACTGCTGAAGGGATCCCAACCAAAATCAACAGGCCAAGAATGCAATTTGCACACACCCATTCTTTTGTATTATTTTGTTTTGAACTGCGAAGGAAATCTTACTTCCTTCCAAGGTAATGGCTTATTTTGACAGAGGTACTGCAATCACAGCACCCACAATCTGCAACCACACTTGACCAGCAAAAACCATAGGGAACAAATGAAAAGAAGTCCATACCTATGCCACTACCTATGCTAAAGACTGGACAGCTCCATGCAAGACTTAATACAGGGACAAGTTACGGAAGTCCCCCCTCTGCCCTCCGTCACCACCCTGCTGTGCAAACAGATGTGCAGCTTCCCACCCATCTTTGCAGCTCCAACCCCCTGGAAAAATGCATGAGGATGTGACAAGGAGTAACTTTTAGGGGGGAGCACGAAAGACATTTTAACAGAACACAAGCTCTGAAATGGCTGCAGCTGATGTTCATCAATCTGAGAGCCCAGCAGGAGGAACTGAATAGCACCTAAGCACCAATGAAAGTGGTAAAACCACAGCAATCCGTTTATATAAGAGCAGACTCTGAACTAAAATGTAAAATAGTGAATGCACTGGGGAACTTCTGGATTTATAAACCAATGAAGGAAAAGGTGACCTTATTTTTACGGCAGACATAACAGATGCATCCTCAAACACTAAAGACAAATGTGTAAAGACAAATATACAATTTGCTTAGGCTTGATTTGTTATACTTCAGTTCTCCAGAAATTTCCAACAAATTCTGTCCATATTTTTAACATATATTCTCAGGAAACCGAATTCCACGGTTAAGCAAATTGCAATTTTGAGTGCCATTGGTTTATGCTGAAAGGATAAATGGTGGTTGTATTTGGAGGGGTAAAGGGGTGGCTCTTTTAAGATGACTAGCAAAGACCATGAAGGCAGCTTATCAACTGCCTGTGCTGTCTTTGTACAAAATCTTTTAGCAAATAATATAAAAAACTTTTTCCCTATTCCTCTTTTCCATCATTTTATTATCCCAGCAGGTATAACACTCTGTAATTAAAGAGGCTTCATAAACCATACAGGTACTTCAATCTACACTGATAATACAAAAAGAACAGCTTAAGTAGTCAAGGAAAGCTCATTTCTGATAAACGCATAGTGTTCAAGTATGATGCTTCATGCTTTTACATTCTCTACCACAGATCACTTCTCAGGGCTTCAGTTTCTGATTATCCTGAGCCTTCAGTAAAGACAAGTAAATAAGATTTAGCACTGTATCACTTCCAGTCAGGCCGCCGCCCCGGGACCCCGGGCATGGCCACCAGAACCCCGCCCTGGCCCCAGCAGGAGAGAGGAGAGAAAGAGGCGGAGCCTCGCAGGCAGGTGCAAAGAGTTTGGTGTAATAAACACCTGAAGAAAAGTACAAAGATCAGTGTTTACAGAGCCATAGTGCTGTCTACTCTCTTATACGGATCTGAATCATGGGTCATCTACTGCCACCACCTGTGTCTCCTAGAATGCTTCCATCAACGCTGTCTCCGTACAATCCTAAACATCCACTGGTCAGATTATGTGACCAATACATCTGTTCTAGAACGAGCAGCAATCACACAAGTATTGAGCCATGCTGCTGAGAACACAGCTGCGATGGGCAGGACACGTCTCCAGGATGAAGGACCACCGCCTCCCTAAGATCCTGCTTTATGGGGAACTTGCCACCGGCTGCCGCAAGAGAGGAGCCCCAAAGAGAAGATACAAGGACTCCCTGAAACAACATCTCAGCCTTGGCCATATTGATCACCATAACTGGTCTATTCTGGCCTCCAACTGGAAGGTCTGGAGACACACCATCTATAACGCTGCGGATGCTTTTGAGAACGCACCCAGGATCACTCTTGAGGAGAAAAGACAACGCAGAAAGAACCGTGTCTTGCAGAATTTACCATCTAAGGAGTCTTTCTGCTGTGCCTTTTGCAACTGGACGTGCCTGTCTCATATTGGCCTTTTTAGCCACCAGTGTGTTTGTAACAAACGTGGGTAGAGCCCTCCCCAAATCTTCATTCGCAAAGCCCGGCCATGATGATATGATACTTCCAGTCACCTTTCAGAAAGACATGTGTTGTTTATTTTCTTTGCACCTGTCCAAGAGTGGCTTTCAAAGAAAAGCTTCCAAGACCATTTAAAATTCTGCTTCCTAACTTTGTAACTTCTCTTCAGGATAAAGATTCCGCAATTTTTAATTAAAACTCAGTATAACATACTGTCTTACATAGTTTCCCAGTTGGGCAAGATTTCATTGTTCCATGTTAAAACAGCATTCCCAATGCTGTCTTCAAGTTTACAGCGTTCTTCCAGTTGTTTCTTTCTCTTCTGAGCTTCTTTCAACTCTGCAGAAAATAAATTTTCTTTTTAAGTTAATGAAACCAGAAACTAAATATTCAGAGTTAGCCATGGCTATAAAACCATGTAAAAGCACACCATTTTCACCTAAAATTACTGTTTGAATTCTAAAAATTTCCCAGGCACAGTTAACTAAGCAGTGATGTCAAATGTGAACAAAGAACAAAGTGGAACTATGCACAAGGCTAATTTTCAATGGATGGGACAAAGGGAGTTGGATAATATATGGTTTCTTTGACCCTTCAAATCTAACCACACTAGTAATTTTGAATTAGCACCTCTGACAGCCAACAGCCTCATCTAGTAGGACAGGTCAGAGTATTTCCTAAGAAAGCCCCACCCTTTTAGTTACATCAGATTCAAAAACATAGGCCAAATGGATACAAGTTTTGTATTTCATTTTCATATGTATATTACAATTTAGATATTCTGTCAAAAAATCAAATTTTTTGTTACTTGGCACATGGATCATCTAAATGTCATGCATCACAAATGGGAACCTTCAGTTCATTAAAAAGAAAACACTTTTCATGTCTAGTTTAGATACATTTTACATTTTTGCATTATCAGACAATGCATCTTCCTGCATCACCAGCTACTACTTTTTCCACTGGCAAAGATGTTGGACGTGGATTTACCAAACGCAGGCAGACACAGCAGCACAGTGGAAACACAGGACACACGTGTGCACACACACACACTGTCTACAGCGTGGGAAGGTACTGACCTGGCAAGTAAAACCAACTTCAGAACAGCAACACTGTGAACAAGGTCTTTGGAATGAACACATTCTGCCTGATAGGTCCACTTTAAAGCCCAAGAGAAGTTGTGCCTGAGCAGAACAATCCCAGCTGTCTCCGGTATTTTCAGCTTTGATACAAGCTTTCAATTTTTCTCTTAACAAAACCAGGGTATTTACACTCTTTGACCTCCTGACCTCTAAACAACATATCACTCTGTAAATCTGTTCATCTGGAGTGGCTTTAGGGAAAATGGGTTTGTCACGGTGTTTATCTGGACAGAATGACACACTCCAGGTCCAGTGAAGACAGCACAAGGACCTGGCCCATTGTGTAATCATCCTCTCAATTCTCTCAAGTCACCTACCCTACATGCAAAGAAAGAAGAGAGAAACTCCTTTGGACTACTAAAGTGGATATACTAAAACAGGAGTCACATGAAGTTAAAACTTCACTGGTAGGTGTACAATGTTCAAAATCACAAAAGGACACTGCTATTAGTATGTCAGCTGTAGAAAGCAAGGAAGTCCTGTGTTCATATCACCTTTCCACTGTTCCATGCTGTTCAAAGGTCTGGCTGGCTGGAAAAAAATATTTCCAGCAGCTCCCACTGAATGCAAAACCTCTGTGAGTCCAAATTTCCTATTACTGCAAAGCATGTTTTTAATTAGAAAACCCAGATGGTCAAAAATACCAGCAGAAGGAAACCACCACTACTGTCACCTCTGCCTCATATGCATGGTACAGTGTTATTAAGACACTTGTGTGAACAACGTCAGACAAGAAATTAGGAGCAAAACTCTGGGAAAGCTGTAAGTGAGAGATATCAAATGAACATAATTGCATACATTTTCCTATGTGGAAAATTATATGTTTATGTACTACAGCCTGAACAGGTTGTTCCCAACGTGACACTGACAAATACCCTACAGTTTTAAGTCTAGTTTTCACTAATTTGACTGACAACCTACTTCACTATATTAGTAAGCTTTTAAAGCCACAAATAGATGCCATTCATTTATTTAAGAGTTACAGATTAAAAAATTCTTTCCTGCTGGATTCTAGGATTTTTATTTTTCAGCTTAGGGTGGGGCTTTTCAATGAAACTACCTTTGTTCCTCTCTCTTTGGATTGATACTTCTTTAAAGGGAGGTACAGATCCCCCACATTACAGAGCAACAGACTGTCACAAGTGTTATTTCAGGTTTAGAAATGCCCTTAACTTTACTTTTCTCCTCTGAAGACAAGAAATTCCATCACCTCTTTTTTTTGCTTGAACTACCATTTCTTCGTACTGTTGTCTGTGTTTCTGAGCTTCTTCTGCTGGTTTTGCAGGGAGGTTCCTTAAATTAAAAAAAAAAAATAAAAAATCAGTATTTAGAGTTGGCATGCCTCTCTAAGGAAAATTCTAGGCACTTCTAAAAGAAAAGTATACACTGTTTCTTGTCAAAATATGCAATCAGTGAGCAGAACAACAGATCCTTGGAAAGAATCTTTTTTTGCCAGAGTCAGCAGAAGGGAAGAACACTGACCAGCTATGATTACTTTTATACACAAAATATGCTGAGTAATTTCCTTATGTTTGGTAATTTCAGCATTTTTATTATTAAACCAACTGAACCCACAGGCTGATCTTCATAAAGGGTATATACCAAGCTGGTAGTTTTGATTTAAACTGGTAAGATACAGGACCATACTCTCTCTTACTGTGCACCTCATTTACGGGTTACATGCACAACTTTCTTTACCCACATGTACTGACTCCCTATCCCAGTTCCCTTTTCCCTCCACTCTCTGAGACTCCATTTCTATTTTAAAGGCTTGACTCTTCCCCCTGGCTCCTAGAGCAACAAGTGGCACTGGAGTCATCCTTGATATTGTCCACTCATCAATACCAACACAACATTGTGATTTGTGATTAAGGCTCTGCCATACAAATACAGGTGTTCATATGTCAAAACACAATACCTTTAAGCTACTCATATTTGTAATTAACATAACCATAAGTATCTCTTTACAAATACAGGATCATCAAAACATCAAAACAGGAAATGACTAACTATTTTGTTATTCTGTATTGTAGAACACTGTATTTTATTCCTAGGACAGTTTGTATCTTTGGTTAATAGAAAAGCTATGCAAAAATTCACTTTCCTGTTCCTGTAAGGTGTCGCACATCAGGCAGCTGCTTTCCATCAGCACAGTCACCATTGAGTGGGTGTCACTATTTACCCAGTCACAGCCATGAAATACAGGCCTATGACAAATCGAGATTTGTTCACATCTTTCTGTTTTTTCAAATTCAAGATTGTTACTAGAACAAGGAAAGTAAATTTTCACATTTGTGTCTTTGTTAGGCACAGAAAACAATCCACTCTTTTTCCAGTTTCACTTTTGTAAATTCATCATCATCTTTTTTAAATCCAAGTCTTTAGAAATGGTTCAAGTTAGGGAAAGTTTGGAAAAGAAAATCAGATGAAATAACACAGTTCTGCTAACTTAAATTCCATCATTCAAATTATCTGCCCTATCTCTTAACATCACCACCATACACGTGAGATGTTGTTTAGTATTATTAAGATTCAACTAACACTTTTTGGAGTTGAAGTTAGAGGAACTATGGAATATTTACTGATTTTTTTACTATAAAGTTTTACCTAAATCCTACAATTGAGTGTGAAATCAAGAGCAGCCATTCTGAAAAAAAATCTCACTGCATTTTTCTTCCAGAAGTCTTAAAGCTTTTTGTCATAGGAAATCAAAAAGAAATTACTTAAAGCCTGATAGAAAAAAAAATAGTATGTAAACTGCAAGCAAACAGTTAAAAAAAAGATTCTTTAGAAAGAGTCAGAGGACAGCACTGCTGCCCAGAGCAGTTTTCCCTACTAGACAAAAGAAATGATGATTCACTTGTCTAGAATCTTAAAAATACCTATTCTGTAGAAGTTCCTCAGTCTATCAACAGTAGGAAAGAAAGCAAAACCTGAACATTCTCCTGGAATGCATCACTAATTCCATCTGTGTGAACACCGTACTTCTCAGATTATCCCACAAGAAGAAAGATTTTTAGCAGGCAGGTTTTGAATACAACAGATAAGGTAGCATGCTTTGTTTCCAGCTGTACACAATAAAGCCTGCTTTAACAAATAATCACTCATG
Organism: Chiroxiphia lanceolata; assembly: GCF_009829145.1. Taxonomy (NCBI): domain Eukaryota; kingdom Metazoa; phylum Chordata; class Aves; order Passeriformes; family Pipridae; genus Chiroxiphia; species Chiroxiphia lanceolata. The sequence continues at coordinate 12,593,362 of NC_045640.1, forward strand.
TTGTTCTAGACATCCCGAGGTCTTGCCACACAGTTCATCAGACAAGTCAAAAAGTTATTTAAATAACCCTACGACTAGACTACTTTGACATGGGCATTTTTCACACTGTGTTGATGAAAACACAGATCTGTGTTATGCCAGTTCTTCACACCAATGCACAGCTATACTAAAAATGCAGACATCATCCCCATAAAGCCAGATAACATTCACAATCATAGACTAAACATGACATAATTTGTGTAATTCAGAAGCAAAACATGGCAAAGCAACTGCCAGTAAATCGCTTTGGAGTCAGTTTGCATATGGAAGAATCTCCTTGCAGTAAAAGAGGTATGAAACAACTTATCAAGTACTTGACAACCTTTAAAATGTGATGCTTAACTCGCTGCAGAGCAATCACTATTCATGTTTCATTATTTATGGAAGTGTTTTCTTTCCCTGTGCAAACAGGACACTGTATTAGTGCTTCTCAATCTCTTTAGCACGTACCAGCTTCATTTTTATGCTTATGTGCTCTCACGGAAAATAAAAATCTCTTATTCATGTTTAAAAGGTAGAATTACTCAAAACTAGAGCTCTGCTCTCTTACTTACCTCCTTTCATAAAAAGCCATTGCTTTTATTATTAAATAAGGTTCCTTCTGTTTGAATAATTTTTCTCATAATCAACCCACTTCCATATTCACTACTCTGAAAAAAATTCTACTTTAGATTTTAAGTAATTTGTTTAAGTTAGGGTAAGCAATTATGCTGAGTTAGAAAAATCTTTGCTAGGTTAATTTTAAAGAGACCCTCACTGTGGCACTTTCCAGAACTTACGCTGGTCTGTCCTCTAAAATAAGTGCTGTAGTGGAGAGTGGTTCAAAGTCAAGATTCTTCCTCACATTCTGTTTAGGAGAGAGAGGTTTGTGAGCTCGTCCAGTTTTTTCTTCATATTCCTAGAGAAAAAAAAAAGACAGGGCAACTTACAAGAGTGGAGAACATCAAAATGATGCACATGAGAATTTAAAATGGGTCTACAAAAGTCTTCAAGACAATGCTTTCATATCTCTACCCTGCTGCAGTCCCTTTAGAGCTTTTCAACTAGAGCAATCTCAGAACTGAAAACAATGGCAAATTTATGTTCAGGAGTGAGTTCTGATGGTTTTTTTTCATTCTTCCTATTTGTAAAAACATCTTAAGTTCCTCTGGCTGACAGCCTGCTTTTACACAGTACTGCTCAGAAGGAGTTTACAAACAGCAGATACTATTTGAGGTATAAAAATAAGACCTATTTAAAATATTTTTCTTTTAATTTACATGGTTTTGAAATTGAAGCCAAACATGACCACAAGCTGCTTGTCTTAAAATCTCATAGTAATATATCTCCCCACACAAGCTGTTTTCACATGCAACAGTTCAACAATGGAAAAAAAAAAAAAAAGGTTAAAATCACAGAAAGCCCATCCTTGGTATGATGCCTTACACAACTCTATGTTATAGAGCATAACATGTTAACTTGTGTCTGTAATCAGACACTGACACACAAGAGTAAGACCAGCAAAGAGGCACCAAGGTGACGAGGGTCTGGAGCCAGTGCCATACAGAGAGAGGCCGAGAGGCTTGCTCAGCCTCCAGAGGAAAAGCTTTGCAGGGACCTTTGGCAGACAGCAATAACGGGATGTGGTGAAGGCCAAATACAAGTCTCTGAGGCACTTGTATAAAGAACACAAAGACAATAGGCACAAACTTTACCAGGGGAATTCTAGTCAAGCACTGGGACAAGTCTCCTGAGATGCAGTAGAACTTCCAGCCTCAAGGGCACTCAAGCTCAGATGAAGGAGCCCCCAGAACCTGGTCTAAGCAGACTCTGTTCTAAGAGGGGTGTTAGACTCTCAGAGGTCCCTCCACTCAATTACTGCCTCACCATGATCTACAGGAGAGGGCTTGGCATTACACATACAATTTTATTTTTATTTTTCCTACAAACACTCATTTGGAAAAAAAAACATACTAAACCCATGACCTAATAGGATAAACCAAACTTTACACAGCTTCCATCTACTCCACTGCTTGAAGTACTATAGCAAACATTAGGTATGCAAAGTATCAGTGATATACAAATAACAAACACAGTCAAACAGTCCTATGGAAAAACTACATCTACATAATAGTTACATCTACATTCAACTTTATAATGATTTTTGCCACTTCCCAAACTCAAGGGCTTTCATGCACAGCTTTTTTCTATAATTTCTACTGAAATTAAAAAAAAAAAAAAGATAAATGAGCACAATGAATGTGTTATGAATAGGGTTCCAGCCAGAGACTTCTCCCTGTCAGCACAAAGACCTTCTCAGATGCTACTGCTTGCTTACTCTCAACCTGTCAATTATGTCAAAGCCTCCTTGGGCAATAGATCCAACCTTTCCAACACAATCAGAACAGCCTGGATCATTCAGCAACTAAAATGGGATCCCTATCACTTCTAGAAAGGCCTTCTCCTCCAACTCTACCTTAAAAAAAAAGGATGGATGAAAACCAGACATAAGTGAAGAACAACACAACCTTAATATTCTACTTTATGTTGTACAGTTTAATTCTAGCTCAAGTTAGTTCTGTGGGACTCATGGGTGCAGGTCTGTGCAGCCCTTGGGACACAAAAATTCCTCTTTTTTCCTTGTGTGTTAACCGGGCACTGCCTCAGCAATCAATCCTATGATGCCAGCATTGCTGTGATGGGAAACATGGTCACGAATTTGGAATGTCTGGCTCATTAATACCAGCTAATACTGCTATGCATGACATCAGTTTGCAAACCAGGAAAAGAACCAAGAAAAATGTACTTAAACTTAGCTTTGTCAAGTAAAGGGACGGTGCTCACGCTGACAAAGCTGTTCACTAAAAAAACCCTCCAGAGAAAAAATAAGCAAAGAAATATTGTAACAGAGGTATTGTGATCAAGAGCATATTCAAAAAGTACAGGCACTGGTCTTAAACTACTCACTTGCATCAGAAAGCAGCTGATAGTGACCAGTGTGTGAGAGCACCATCATAATGTGCTTCAGCTGTACCAGCTGCGGAGCAAATCCGCTGTGCTGACAGCAATGAAGCACACAGCTATTCTTTCTCTCCATTTCTATTAGGTGACTGAGTTTTTTTATGAGCCCTTTCTCACAAATTAACATAGTCAAATATTAATCTCTATTACTGCTTCCACAGACAAGGTGAACCTTGTGCCTAAATCTAACATCTTTACTCTTTTGAGACACTGCTGGTAAAGAAAAACCATTCAGCATCCACAAGGAACAGTTAATATGCAGAAATCATCATACATAGATCTCCCTAAAGCATCTCAGAACTTGACATTAAAATATATGCACCAATGCTTATTCCAGTACAAGTTCCAGAAAAGCTGCTTAATTTTGGCTTAGGAAAATTATTTTCAGGGTCTCCTTTCACTGAAAACCAACCGGAAAGCAAAATTGCTTTTGGAAGGTGAGAAACAATGCCCACACCGTGGATTTTCTTCTGTACAGCAGAATTAATTTGGAAATCTCTTTCAGCTAAGCACAAAGTTTCCCAGATCAGCACTACACTGCATATAATTCAAGAATTTCTTGGTTAAGAAGACGTTTTATTTTTGAATGTGGGTGGCTAGTTACAGTATTAGCACATCAGTACAGCTACTCAAAGTACTCAAAAGCTCACCCTGCATTTCAGCAAGTATTCACTGACGTGTTCCACTCAGCACTATCCTACAGTAAAGAAGCCAGACCAGCACAAAAATGGGAGTGGTACATTTTATGAGATTACAAGTATGATTCCTTTGTAGTAATTTCATCCTTTTCAGTGGTAGCCAAACATGAATAAAAATGTCTGAGGATGATATTATCTACATGACTGTTTTTTAATTAGGTAAAATAATAAAAAAACCCAAGGAAACAAAAAACTCTTCCCCACTTCCCCCAAAAAACCAAGAACACAAAAACCAAAACCCCCAAAATTCACAGAAGATAAAAGCTCATGAAAATTATCTTTTATTCCAGTGAGAAGAGAATGCAATTTCAAACAGAGCACAGCATATGATACAGTAATGAAACACACTGAAGCCTTCACAAACTCATATTAAGACTATCTGCTGACTGAGCAAGTAGAAGTATTTGCACATACAGGCATACTGCAATAGGCTGAACCACACGATAGCTCATTTTAAGCTTTGGGTTTTGGTTTCTTTGTGTTTGTTTTGGTTTTTTTTAAGCCAGACTCAAATCTCTCACAGGTACAAATAATTCATCATCTGTTTAAATCCTATACTATAATTAGGGGTTACTAACCTGACACAGTTGCAAGCTAATTTTAGGACCAACTCTGGATGAGCTGACCGTTTACAATTTAGAATACATCCTTATCACTGAGATCACTTAGGCTTTCTTCCAGGTTTCGTCTTTACCTGTTTACAACAGCTGAACTAGGGTTTGAAGATGTTCTGTAAGAGTGTGCTGTCGATTAAAGCACTGATTTAAATAATCGAAACCAAACAAAGAAAACCCACAGAAACACCCCTCCCCAAAGCAAGTTTAATTCCCGGTGGAACCTGGCAGCTTTGCAGTTCAGATGCAAGAAGCTCCAGTCGTGATGATCCCCCGTGAGTCTTCAAGAAAGAGAACCAACCTACAAAGGGATCCTCAACCATCCCTACGGAGGCGCAAATAACCCACCAGAACACAGGGCAAGCGCTGAACGACCAACTGCGCTACCCGGGAGAGCGCCGTAGGACTTCCCGCACGCCCTGAGCCTCCCCGGGCACCACAGCACGGCAGAACTGAACCTACAATAACACAGACTGCTCTATCAAGGTCATCTTGTTCTGGCCCTGCGTGTTTAAAGGCAGCCACTCTCCGATGGAGCCGAGTATGAAATATTCATGCCGGGCGCCGGAGCGGCAGACACCGCGCTGCCGGGCTGGGGCTGGCGGGAGGGGGATGGCTGCTACCCCGGGACACTCCCAGGGGTGGCTCCCAGCCCGCAGCTCCCACGCTCCGGCACCCCGAGCCCCCGGGGGGGTCTCGCCTCGCACAAAGGGGATTCCTCTTTCCCGGGAAGTTGATTCTCTCCCGAACCCGGCGAGGCGACTGAAAAGCGGGCAAGGCCGGGTCCCCCGACCCGCGTTCGAGTCCGCGCCCGCCCCGACCCCCGAGTCCCGGCCGGCCCCGCTCACCATGAACGCTGCGGTCCCTCAGAGGCGGCGGTGCCGGAGCCCCATTGCCCGCCGCTCTCCGCGGGCCTGGCTCCCGCCGCCCGGGCCCGCACGGCCTCGCGGGCCGCCCGCCCCGGGCCGCCCTCCGCGGGTGGGTCCGGCCGGGCCGGCCCGCCCCGCCAGCCGCGCTAATCACCCGCGGGGCCGCCGCACGCCGTCACCATCGCTGCTCCCCGCCCCGCCCAGCGCTGCCTGGGCACGCTCGGCCCCGCCCGGCACACGCCGCCCGCCCCCCGCACCGCCCCGGCAGCGCTGCCCTGCCCGCCTGGGATCCGGGCCGTGACGGATAATCCAAACCTCGCACAGGCTCCTGAGCATCAGCCGCAGCCTTTGTCTGCCCAGAATTACATGTGCTGGGTTAGGATGCAGCTGCATTCCTGATACACTGGCATCTCTCTCGATTCGTCTCCCATCCAGGCGCTTCCCATCCCCGCGTCCCTGGTCCCTGGCTCCAGCCAGGCGTTTGCTGGTACCGAGTCCGATACTGTGCCTTGCTGAGACAGCCTCGGAAACAGTCCTAAGTGCAAGAGCAGCTAAAACTCACCAGCCCTTAAACCACTGCCGAAGGAAAAGCAGCAGCTTTATGCTGAAATACTTCTTACAGCATAAATATCTTTTCAGTACCACTCATGCTCTCTCCACTTGAAACAGCCCTAAAAGATACAATACCCCTTCCACAGTTCTGACAACTTTCACATCACATCTTAATAAATATTTTGCCTCAATCTAGATTAATTAAGCTTGCTACTATTCCTTGGTCGAAAAGCTCTTAACTTAGGGGAGAGACTCAAGCAGTGTAGACTTGTGTAGACTTTGGTAGACTTGCATCTTATAGTATTACCTATTCACCTGCAACTGTTGTCCTTTTCTCAGCCCTGTACTAAGGATTTCATTTTCCTGAATTTCACTATGGTTTGCATCTGCCAGGCTGAATTGTTCGTGGCCTTTATCAAGGCCATGTGTATTCTGCTTTCAAAGGGTGGCTTTGCAAAAGTTGTGATAATTTATTTTCTCAGAATTGCCAGGTGTTATATCACTATTGTTTTCAACCTGTGACTTCGCATCTATTTCATGGATGCAGTGATACCTCACCAAATGTGGAACAGCTTATTGTTTAAAAGTATCTAGGCTTCGTTTCCACACCACCCCTCCCAATTAGTTACAGACATTTAACATCCAAGCGTCCAGTGTCAGAGCACAAATTATCACAGTGGCAAGTCACCACAGCTCATGGAAAGCACTACAGCCTCCAGGGCTAATGCTTTATCTCATGAACTATCTGAAGCAGTAAGTTATCATGCATATTAAAAAACATTCCTGTAAAGATACAGATATTAACACAGAAAAAAAGCAGATCACGAGAAAAAGCACCCTCGGGTGGTATATCCTGTGGTAGATCTCTGTGCTGTCACAGGCTGAAAACAGAATGATATTGCAGCTCTTCTGCAAAGCACTGACTGGGAGAGAGGGATGCCTGGTGACACGGGAAAATACTAGTGTGGGGTGAAAAGCAAAGTACCCCCTGCAACTCAGACCACAGCTGGCCATGTGTCACACACGTAGTTTGTAGCAGCCACTATTTTTAGGCTGCCACAATTATAACCTGAGGCTACTCAAACAAGTTATGTGCAAGCTTTAATTACGTTTTTTTATTTACTGGAATTCTCACCTCACTCAGCATATGAGACAGGATTGCACAAGCAAACAGAAAATTATTTTTTCCCTGGTTAGAATCTGACCGCTACCTAAATACTGCTTCAGTGTTCCCTTCCACTGCTTTGTAGCTGCCTACTGCATGTCTACCTGCAATCTCTTATCTTTTATAAATAGTTTACCAGACAAATTTCAGCTGGTGCACACCCAACACTTCACTGCCCTCCTCCCCTAAGCCCTCACACCATTTTTTGTGCCACCATTAAGCAGCTGTGTGACGATTCCAGGCTCACTAGATCGGGGAAATAATACTGCCGAAAACAAACGCTCTGTTCTGTTGAATTAGTCTGGTTACTCTAACGCTGTGGGGCCATGTAAATGTCAAAGGAAAAGGAAGGAAAGGGAGCATGCAACATGATTGTTTCTTCAGCGGTTTAACTGAAATCAGATCATGAAACTTGTAGATGACCTTTGGAGCTGGGAAACTAAGATCTGATTCTTGATGTGGCACTGGGCCATAAATAAGTCATTTTAATGGAGACTCTTATGTATAGAATAATCAAAGAGACTTTAAGGAGACTGACACCTCAGGCAAAAATCAGATTATGGGAATATCATTCAAAACTTAACAAACAGAATACAAACTGCTGATCTCAGATATTAAACTTTCAAAACAACTCCTTAGGAAGCTTTTTATATAACTTCAAAACCAGTACAGAACTATTCTGAAATGCAGTTAATTTATTAGTTACTGATCTAACAACCTGAGAAATCTGAATTTCAACCTGGACACTTTGCCAGAGCGATCTGGCAAGCTCTACGATTCAAGAACCATCATCCCTACTTGCTTTATCCAGCTTTCTGTCTCTATACATATTTAATCCTCCCATGTTATAGAAGGATACCTGAGCAGAAGATAGCAATGAGGTGACAGAATTTGATGGAAATAACATGTGTGAAGTTTTATCTTCCACCAGGATATCCTTCTCCTTTTTAGTACCACAGTATTCTTCTGTTCCATACTTAACAAATTAGGAATGCTTAAGCAATGTAAGGAGAAGATACTATGGCCAGTTCAAGAGGAAAACCTCACACTATTTTTAGGCATCATTTCAAGTGCTCTGAAATTTCCCTCTTTTCCCCTGAGAAGTGTCTACTTCTCCCTTCCAATTATGGGTGATATGGAGCTTGGGCTGGCAACTGTCATCCCACACAATCACACTGAAGTTAAGTGAATAAAATAATCCATGCATCTTCCAGAAAGCTGAGAGAGAATGAGAAGCCACATACTCAGTTCTGTGCTTCAGCCACTGGACTAGTTTAACAATTAATCCATATACATATTTTTATAACATGGCATTTTGAGCAACAGAGGCATCAAATCAAGGAACATTTATAACCTAAGCATAGATAAGGCCAAGTTAGGTCTTCCAAGAAAGAATAACAGTTTGTTCCAAGAAAGAACAACAGTTTGCTGTTTTGAAGTCTGTTGCCTCTAATCATTCATTGTGCTCATATCAGATGTTTCTCACCCTCAGGGTTCACATTTCATTTGCACTGTAGGTAAATAATTTAAGTGTTTTTTGGTTCACAGAGAGTGACATGTTTCATTAAAAAAAAAAAAAAAAAAGGAAGGCACAGAAAATAGATCCCTCTATTTGAAGTACTCAGAGACAAACCCGACCTATGAACCATGAGAGACACACCTATGAAACCTGTAGCTTAAGAACAGCTATTTAACATCAAATATAGGATCTTCAATCAGATTGAGCAGCATCTGGTTCCAAGTGATTCCAATGTGAGTCACAGTAACAACAAAAAAAACCAACACCCTACTGCTTAGAACACTGCAAAGGACACAATTTAATCTGCGTATACAAACATGTGCACAATTTCCCTATATACTGACATTATCTGGTACACTGCAGCATCAATCAAATGGAAACATCTGCAAGAAAGGCCTCCAGCAGGGCAAGCATCTGCTAAATGCTTGAGAATACATGCTAGATGGCTATTTTACTTTTATTTTTTGTGAACATCTGCCAGAATAAAATGCTATCAACACCTGCTTTCAGCATATCCCTTAAATGTCACTTCCAGGGACTGGGATTCCAATGGATACAGACTTCATGTAAAAATATGATTTTACATAATCTGTACACACACTCACTGGTCTTTCCACCTCAATTATCCACACAGCCTCAGCAACATCCCCTTCCAAATAGTCTCTCAGCAACTTTTTCTTCTGACATTTCACATTAGTGCTGATGTTGCAGGGGAAAACTTACCTTTCCTATCTAGTATCAAATAACACACTCTTCAGTCTGACTGAAGATCATGTTGGAACTGTCCCCCTCATTCTGAGTGAGATGCAGAAATAAAAATTTTCTCCATGCCACATCAGCTTGATGGTGATGCCATTCTGAAATGGCCAAAGAACCAGGTTAACTCTGGTATACAGGAAAAGAGTCACAGGAACATCTTGCAAGTTCTCAAATCAGTTGCAAATACAACCTCAAATACTTGTAAACTTCAACACAGCCTAGAATTCACCCAGGAATGCCACCAGCTTTGCAATGCACAACAATTTGCATTATTATGCTGTTCAGATGCCCACCACAGCACACAGTCACTATTCTCGTTTGCAAACACCTGTCTGTGTAGGTAAGTATGGGCACACTAGTACTTAGCTCCATGGCTTCAGTACATATAACAAACTAGTTAGGGAAAGGTACTTCACTTGATACTTTTAACTATATTCTATTTCTCCCCTGTTTTCAAATTCCTCTGCTAGTTTCTATTCTGCTTTATCATCAAGATTTGGCCATCTCTAAGGATCTCTGACTTCCTCAAGTTTGATACTTGTCTGCTCTTTGAAATTATAGAAAGGCAAGGCAATGAGTCTACTGCACTAAAGCCTCTGAGTGGATTTTTGCATCTATGTTTGCTTCTCTAATCCCTGAAATTACCCTTGAAGACGTTACTGGTGCCAATTTCTTACACGTCTAATAAAAGCTTATTTTATACTCATATTGATGGTGTGCTCCATATTCTCTCTCATCACCTGCCCAGTCTTGTAGACCCTTGTGCATTCTGTTTAATTTTACAAAAAACTATATCAAAATGTAAATTTTCCTGAATATAATCTTCTTTACAATTTAAGGTTCAGTCTTGAGAAGAAGACATTGTAGCTTTTCAAAGCTACACACAAACATAAATACAATATTTAAAGGAATGCAACATACTTTCATAGTGTGCTTTAAAGCAATGACTATTTTCAGGCTTTAATATTCATGAAACTGCTTCCACTAAACTTTGTCATGCTCAAGTGACAACTTCTCAATAGAGCACAAGAAAATTATGTGGAAACTACTATAGGCACAGAAAAATTGTAACAAAATCAAGTAAAAAAATCAGATCAAGAGTCCCCTGAGAGAGAAAAGAAGAACACAAAATTTGCTAGTCTTTCTTCAGAAAGACACTTAGGGAAAAAGCACCAGTCTGGCTTTTTAAAATCCTTATACCCGTATCTTCAGGGTTTCCAGTAACACACATACAATAACTCCATTCATTTTGTAGGGCCAAAGAACATCAGTTTTTTTTGTTGTTGCTAGTGAGCATGGTAAGAGTTAGCCTTTCAAAACCTCCACCTACCCCCATTCTTTAATTTTAGATGAAGTTCGAGATGTATAAACTGGAAGACAGACAAAGAAAACCTTTGGGTCGGGTTTCTTGGAAACTTGCTTCTGCTTAACACAAAAATAGCACACTGAAGTATCGCAAAGCTTTCTCAATTTTACATGTCAGCAATGGAAGGTTCCAGTCTCCTGTTAGAATAGGCAGTTCCATCACAATATTTAGGGGCCAACACACCTGCCTTTAAGGATTTGCTTTGCTTCACAGAAAGGCTTTGCCAAGTGTTTGTGCAATGCAACAGTCAAAGGCACGTGCTGTTATTTCCAGGCTTGCTCTCTACAGGCATCTATTTTCACTCAAAAAACCCATGGGGGGGAAGTCTGAAAGCCTCCTGTGTGTTGCCAGGGGAAGGTTACTACATGGAAAAAACTTACTGACTGTACAAAGATATAGGTGTCTAAGTATCTATCTCTCAGCACTGGCAGACACACAAATGCCAGCTGCATGTTGGATGTAATTTAACACAAATGAGAGCAAGTTTCCACTGATGTATCAGCTCTCCTGAAAAGTTGTATCCCTTGGCCTTGAAATTTTAGGGTTAGAAAGAGCTGTATACTTCATACTCAAAAGTCAATCATTTTCCCATGAATTTGTGGCTTCCTGCATTTAAAAATAGTCTTGTGCTATGAGAATTCATATTCCATCTAGTGCTAAGTATCAACTTGGGCTACAAAGTAACAGTATGAATTGAGCCAGACAAACTGGACAACTTCAAACTTACTGCACTTCCCCCCAAAACATCCCACTGGCATTAAAACAGATCCTTCAGTAGAGACCACCAGCTGACATTGTAACTGCAACAACAACTAACAAAGCTTATACTTCTTTCTATGTAGTATCTTTATTCCTGAAAGAAGATACCTTTCCTTAAACACCCCCTGTTACATCACTTTAGGATCACTCTAGCTTCTAGGGTTTTTGACTCACACAATTCGCAAGTAGTTTTAAAATGATGAAGTAAAAATAAAAGCTTTAACACTGGAAAAGGGGGAAAAAAACCCTCTCACTTCCTTTCAAAAATACTTTGTAGCCTGTCACAGCTATTTAAACTGGTACTCAAAGCTTATTATTTTCTATTAGTGTGATGCTTGAAACATATTCTCTGCTTTCACATGCTCTTAACATAAGGGGAAAAGTTCCAATAGCATCAAAAGCTGCACTTTGGCAGCTAGACTCTACTAGATTATTATACCTGACTGGGTCATATTACATTCTTTTATTATTAAAATACTCCTGAACAACCCTCCTGGCATAGTATTAAATTACCCTTTCATTTACTGCAGATGGAAGATAGTACTCTTGCTTTATCTGTTTAAATATGATAGTAGATTTGTTTGAGGCAGCAATTTTCAAGACAGGACAAGGGCAACCCCCTCTTTGTAGAGTAATACAGTCTACTGGAATTGCTAAATAATCTATTTAGTACAGTTCTTGTTGAGGAAAAAGAAAAGGTTTCTTAGGACTTCATCAGTGACAAAACAGGTTTCCTCTCTTATTTTTATTTATTTTCACAAAAATTAGATGCCCTTTACGTATGGTTACAATGAAATAAAAACTGTTGTGCCTGGATCAGAAGGAAAGACATGAAAGAGCAATGCATTAAGGCAACTTTCAAGTTTTGGGTTGTAATTCTTAAGTGGGGAAATCAGTTACATCTTTATTTCCAGAGATTGTAACAATAATAGGCATAGGTTAGTTTTAGACTAAGCACAGTAACTATGCCTTCTTACACTGCACTTGCTTCTTCTTAAAAACAAAAACAAACTCTGGCACGCCGTGAAAGATTTAAATCCTGCCTTTTTGAAGGCTGACAAGTAGAAATGAACCCAGCAGAGGAGAATATAGGAAGTGAATCATCCACACCCTCAGACTCTTTGTGTAGAACAGAAAAAATGCACTCCACAGTTTATAGCCAGAATGCTTCAAAGTGGCAATAAAGTCTACATGCAAATGCTCACCCTATTAATACCTATAGCCATCAGTCACAATGATTTATCCAAAGACAAACTCAGGATAAGCAGAAGACAGTGCTTTATCCAAATCTGGAGGTCTACCTCCTGCCAGAACCAGCAGCCAGCTTGAACCAGGCACTTCCCCTTCAAGAGGCCCCGTGTGGCCCCCGTGAACAGAGCGCAAAGCGAGGCCCAGGCAAACGCTCAGAACAGCTCAGGATTTTTATCAAGTGCGCCCGTCAGCAGAGGCTGCGGATGTGCAGACGCGGAACAGGAGGCAGCAGCTGGACACGCTGCACAGCTTCCACCCCGAGTGCTCCTGCATCCGGAGCTGCACAAGAAGTCCACACATCAGCAGTCTGTGGACTTTTCTCTGGTTTGGGTTTTTCTGTACTTGGAAAAACCACACTATTTTCAACAGGAGCTTTTATCACTGGCTGCCTAAAGCACGGGTTGTAGTAAATTCTTTCTGTATTTCTTACTGGGTGCTGTTGCTCTGAAACTCTTTTCCATCTAAGAGGTTCAAGCCAGAAAACAGATTTCATCAGTCAGCTAGGTTTCTAGCTTGAAAGAAAAATCAAGTGAAGATTGACTTGAATGACAACTAACCCAACTCAACCTACAAAGGTTTTTCCTAGAGTACTGTTATAAGTTTAACTGTTCAACCCATAACAAAGCATCATCTGAGCCAAGCAATGTATTTTGCTGTTTCAATAACTCATTTGCACTTTATCACATGCTGCAGAGTAAGCCTCTTCAGTACAATTGATTTTAATTGACTGGAATGTTGACCCCAAGCATATCCATCATCTAATTATTACAGAAAAATATAATTGGTAAATGATGTTGATTTATTTCCTGTTACCGCATCACTCCAAAAAGAAGAACTGTTTTGCCTCCAGCTGAAGACAGTCCACTTGGAAAATTTTACAGTTGACACCAAGAAAGAATTCGACTTTTCCACCTCCCTCTCTTCTCCAAAGAAACAAATACAGGAATGATTTTTTAAAAAAATCAAAACAGTTTGGTAGGAAGGGATGGGAACACTGCTGGCAGCTTGTATGACAGAAGCAATATTGTATTAACGGGATTACCAAGTCTGAACAATCTGACTCACAGAATCACAGAACACGCTGAGTTGGAAGGAACCCACAAGGATCACCGAGTCCAACTCCTGGATCGGCACAGGACCATCCCCAAGAGTCACACCATGTGCCCAAGAGTATCATCCAAATGCTTCTTGAACTCTGCCAGGCTTGGTGCTGTGACCGCTTCCCTGGGGAGCCTGTTCCAGTGCCCAACCACCCTCTGGATGAAGAACTTTTCCTGATATCCAACCTAAACCTCCCCTGACAGAACTTCAGGCCATTCCATCCGGTCCTGTCACTGGTCACCACAGAGAAGCTGCAGTGGCAAGGGCAGAACAAGCCAGGTGTCCAGAAAAGCCTGGCTCTGAGCTCTTCTGCCACCACTGCGCCTGCAGTCTGCTCTGGGGGCCTCACACAGAGAAGCTCCTTACCCACAGCTGCACATAAACCCCTGCAGCTTTCCCCTGCACCTGAGGTGGGTAGGCTGTTTCCATCAGCGGTGACTTCAGGGCAGGAATCCAACTCCCCAGCAATTGATTTATTTAAATCCTTATTCCTGGATGGAGGGGGAAGAGTCACCCACTCTCATTTCCTCCAAGAGCACACTATGACTTCTTTCAGAACATAAATCCTCATAAATTTGAATATATGACAATCCCTAAGTTAAAAATAATAGCTAATTTTTTATTATTAAGGAACTGCCACTAGAAATTTTAATTATTACTATATGTAATAATAGTGTCAGCAAATGACATCATAAAATATTTAAACCTGAATTTATGAGTAAAGATTGTTATTGAAAGGCCTCAAGTGTTATACGTACTGAATTTTACTGATATTGAAACTCAAAGAAAATGAGGATATTCTATTGAGCTCTTATTGGAATTCATATAGTGGAAGTTAAATTGATCAGCCCTCATAGGGTCACAGCACCTTTGGAAGGGAAAAAAATATGCATTGATTAAAAATGGATTTTTCTATTGCAGAAAAAATGAAAATAAATACACTACAGAAAAAAAGTAATTTCATTTTTTTGGGGAAGAAAGCTACAACGCGTCCCTAGGATATAGCCAAAATCTGACTTTCCTTTATACCTTAGTCTTTTAATACACAAAATCTTGACTAACCAGTTGCAAACAAGTTCTGTGAAGACAGATCACATGAGAGGAGACAACCAAATTATATGCTGGTTGCCTCTTCTTGAGGTTTTTAAAGGAAATTCTTTTTAAGAGAATTCACTAACAAAAGGGGGGGAGGAGAAGTTGCAAACATACAATATTCAAACCTTCTGTGCTTGCCAATCTTGAAGTGTTTCTAAAAGAAACAGTGGCTGCACAGCCCACCTCAATCTACTGGAAGGGACGAGAATTCCACTTTGGTTGTGATTCTCAGTGAGGTACCGTCATCTTACTTTTAGTGCATTTTCACAGTTGCAAAAGCAACTGGCGTAACCAGTTCTGCTCAAGCAGAATTCCTGAAGATAACTGATATAAAAAATTAAACATGTAAACCTCCACTGCAAGCACACTTCCAGCTCCTCCAAGACTACTCGTTCTGACTGCTTTTAAGCTTTAAAACATTTAACTGGATAAAAACTATAAGAAAGCTCTTGGTGACCAGTAAAACAACTCAACCTGAGCATACACGAGTATTGATTTTTCATCAGAAAACTACTATTCACGTATATTATCAGCATTAAAAGTAGGACAAGCGACAGCTTCGCTGCAGTGATTTTAATTCCTACATTGTTAAAATGG
This sequence comes from Chiroxiphia lanceolata, assembly GCF_009829145.1. Classification (NCBI taxonomy): domain Eukaryota; kingdom Metazoa; phylum Chordata; class Aves; order Passeriformes; family Pipridae; genus Chiroxiphia; species Chiroxiphia lanceolata. The sequence goes on from NC_045640.1 coordinate 12,608,746, forward strand.
AGTATTGATGCTGTGCTCTATATACACTTGCTGAACAACAGTTTTTACAGGACTTGAGTAAAGGCTTATGTGCTCAAAAGCCTGTCTGACTACTCTTCTGGTGCGAGGTCAAAGGGGAAAAAAATGCTTCTTCTCCTTACATACTGTGCCTGGCTCAGCTGTACATGTACAGCCATCTCCAGCCATGGTTTAACAATATGCAACTTGCGAATGGCAACTGACGTTTGAGGGTCTGGAGTTTTCATCATTCATTCATTTATTTATTTAGCAAGAAGGCAGGAAGGAAAAAAGAACTGGTCTTCCTAAGATCAATTTTTAACTACTTCACAATTCAATTACCTTTTTTTCCTCTTTTGTACTTCACATAAGCACTTATCTTAAAACTGCATTTTTCCTTGGAAATGGCTTTCAATCCCAGATGAGCTTATTATGGGGAAATTATAAGAACAATGTACAATAATAACGTATTTTAAAGATTGCTCCCCTTACATAAGTTTTAAAAATATGCACAAAAGCACATCAATCCTTATCATTCAGAAGACCATTTAAGTTTGCAGTCAACTTTGCTCATCTCATTCTGGAAAACAAATAATCTTTCATCGATATTAAAAAAAGGTATGAGAAGATGGAACCACAAACATACCAATGAACTCCATTACAGGAGCACAGAGCCAAATGAATGGGATGGTCACAGGGTCTAATTAGTGACCTGGTACAAAGGGGGGTTTTTGATGTCTGTACAGAAGCAAATGCAAAAGCAGACTTGAGAAAGGATCGCTTGGTGGACCAGTCATCTTAGTTCTTGTGCACGAAGAGCTCATGCCGAGGAAGAAAGATCAAATGGGTTTCCCCAGATACCTGGTTATCAATTCCAGACCTCAAGGGTGAAATAGAGCTGCAGCATTAATTCCTCTGGCCTACTACTCTTTTTTCTAGAGAGGTGAAGAAACTGCTGTTGGCCAACAGACATCATCCCAATAGCCCTGTGCTGTCACCTCCTTCACTTAGACACCCACCACTCCTCTAGGCACAAACCAAAGGGCTAAAATTGTGCCTCTAAACGGGCAAAAACTCCACAACACAAGTGTTATTCTGTCATTGTTAAAGCAACTGTGAGGGGTAACCTGGACTGTGCTTTTCAATGTTGGTGAGGTTCAGATTAGTGATTTACAGCACGACTCCTGTCTCAGAAAGTCTGCATGTCAAAAATAACTTCAGGAAAGTGCCAAATCAATTAGGAAGGATTAGTTATTGTTATCCAAGAGGCACTGGAGACAATTGTTTTTTAGACTTGCAGTCTTGCCAGAAACTCAATAATGTTTGGATGCCATATCACATAAATCTTTAATAGCTACTTTTTTCTAACACATTTAATACAACCATTCAAAGCTGTAATGCTCTTGGAACACTGAACACTCACTATTTAAGACAGTTTGGATGTATAGGAAAAATATTCACAGTACCAGCAACAGCCAAAAAACATTAATAAATTATTTATCCACTTACTAAAGAACAGGTGCTACAATAAAATATACTGCTAAGTGTCAGAGTACTGTGATTATTAGGCCTCTTCAATTCTGTCATGAAAAATCTTTGGTGAACACTTCAGAACTGTTAATTGTATCAAGACAAGCTGTAGATAAAGTCTGAATGGCTGAGCACAGTGACAAGTTCGAAAAGCTACCTGAATTTAATTTCTATGAACAGCCCAACTACAGCTAAGCCCAGTGACATGACACGTGGATTTCCAGAGTACTTTACCCTAAATTAAGCAGCACAGTCCTTCAAATGAGCATTTGCATTTCACACATTGCAGCTGGTTTTGAAGTTCTTACTACATGTTTTCTCTTTCTACGCAAATCTTCCCATTCCCACAGTGGTTCGAACAAGGAAGCGACGAGCAAAATACGACAAAAGCCCAAACCCATGACATGCCTATATGAAATCCAAAAACCCCAGATCGAGTCAGGCAGATTGAAAGAGGCTGTTTTCTTGTCACTGAAAGAGCAGGTCATGAACTTCTGCCCACATAGCTGGATTTACAAGATTTTCCCCATTGGAAAGGCAGGTCGTTTGATTCACTAGCCAAACGCTTGGGTTTATCTGTACTAGAATCAGTTCTCTGAAATGTTGTTTTCAACCATGTTATAATGCCACAGCTTGAGAAGTGATACGCAAAGAAGGAACCATTTCAATAAATAATTTCAATACACACTCCATTTTGAGTGTGTATTGAAATCCAGCTATTTGGACAAGGAAAAAATATTTATTCCACTCACTAATCCTGAATTGTATTGTATTGTTCCAATATTTCAAGTCAATAACCAAATTTTCATCAAGGCCAACACATGGAAAATTTCAACTCCAAACAGCAAGTGCTTCAGAAAACAAGGAATGGGCGAAACAAGCATTCTAACATAAGTTTCTGGCACTCTATCACGTTCACTTTATCTTGAATTTATGTACTTTTAATTACTATTTAAGCAAAAATAAGCCAAGGCCAGAAGATCACAATTTCCCTTCAAACAGCCTATTATAGATGGATCTTTGACACAAAGGCCACAAACTAGTGAAAGCCATAACAAGAATAAGATACTAGAAAGATTTTCAAAAAAAAAAAAATAAAATAAATCATATACTTTGAATCTTCACAAGAAATGCTTTATACCCAAGTGGTATGTGTTTTCATGGAGCAGTCAATATAACAACCACATTCTTTTGAATGGCACTGTTATAATGGAAGTAAAATTTCAACTAAGAACCTTCTTTGCTACTGCCTAAGAAATTGTGCACAACTCATCAAACAAACAGGCTGCTCAGTCATATATACAGATCATAAACTTAACTGGCTTCTACATTCACCATTAATCCTAACACAGAATGAAACAAATACCTTTTGCATTTTCTTGGGATCTTTCTGTGAGTTTTCTCTGAGAGGTACTTTTCCAAAAAACTTCCATCCCACATCATTTTGTTTTTCAAATCTTGCACTTTGCTTTCTGGTAAACAAATTCCTAAAAAAAAAAAAAAAAAAAGGTTTGATTAAGAAAAAGGGGTTATTAATTATAACAAACAGAAGGACAGACAATCTGCTGACCTTATGTATCCCAATCAAATATTCCAACTCCTCTTGTGGTTGAGCTGACAGACACTGTTTCCCATTCTCAAAAGATAAATCATGCAGTATTATCACCATACCAGGCAATGGACTTTGTTAAATAATAACTTCTAGTAGATGAAAAAAAAAGTTCATTTTCCAACTTTTTATAGGTGGCCTTCCTTTTTAGCCTCCTTCTAGCCTCACTCCTTTAAAAAACACTAAGACACTCAATCTCTTGCTGAGTAAACATTCTCTACCTGCCTGTTGCAACACACTACTACCAAAAATCACAAAACAGTTGGAGACATAGTAGCCTTTTACTGTATTTGATCTGCTTTCATAAAAGATTATTTTTCCTGAATAAGCTTAAAAGCTGCTATCAAAACACATTAATTCTGAAGACATTTTATTAACTCTGAAATGTCTCAACCAGCTTAAACACTGCAGGAACAGTCAAAGTCAGGCACAAAGCCACTAAAAATTGAATTAGTTTTATTGACGTTGCTAGTTTTTAATCATAAGGCGATAGGCCAGACTTCCATTTTTACACCACAACTACATTTTTCCAAAACTGGACATGCAGTACAGACCAGACCACACGCACTCAGCTCCTTCAGCAGCACAACAGATATTCTACACCCATAGCATGTCTGCATTATTAATGTAACAAATTTTCTTCTGTCCTATTGTCTAGTTTAGCAAATATTCAAATATATACAGGTTGGCTCAGTTATTTACTCACCTCGTGGTAGGTTTTTCTGGAAACCTGACTACAGATTTTAAAAGAAAAAAAATAATCCAGAGACAAAAGTATTTTTGCTGCTGCAATAAGCAGGCAGCTCTAGCACCTTCAAACCATGGATGCTTCCATTCTGCCATTACTTCTTTTCCTTACAGTTACTACCCTAATGCCCAGTGTGTTGGCCCATCAAGTACAGATTGTTTCATACACATCAAGTGTGGAAGTTTGGTAAATAAAAGTATATTGAGTTGCATGTTCCAAAAGGGTTGAATCCATAATAAGAACAACCTAATTCCTAAATCTGTAATAGGAACAACCTAGACACTAAAAAGTCATTTTTCCTGGCCACTTTGTATCAGCTGACACGAAAAATATCACAGCTATACCAACAGAGATAACATTGCTGCAATACAGGAGAAATGTTTGATATGAGGAAGATAATTGAGGTAAAAACATGAGCGTGTTGAAGTGTACTATAAAGTTAATATGTGCATATTTAAGGATGGCAGTGCACCCTATTTATACAAATTATCACATGATTCTGTATCACAAGGATACAGTTACCTTGAAATTCAAACCAGGAACAGATTATCATATTAAAAGATAAGAACAAAGTGTTTAGGTACAGAAATCACGCAAGTCAATTACAACTGATGTCAAAGCTAAGCAGTAACTGTACTTCTACAAACCCCTCAGCTTTCTCCTAGCCTACCCCACACAAAATAAGAAACAGTATAAAGATACAGAGTAAACACTTGTGGGGAAAGCACTAAAGAGTAACAACATGAAAAAAATAGAAACATGCTGCCATTTCCCCCCCCTTTCACCTTTTTTCAAAGCATGACATTATAATCCTACAGGTAAACTACTGGATCAAACCCAAAGTTCTGCTTTTTTTCTCTCTAACTAGCATACTCCTATTTCAGTGTTATGAGACTTTCCTGTGGCTCATCATTACAGTTGTGAGACTACTTAGAGATTTATAAGCTAACTAAAGTATTCATCAACTGCTGGGAAACAGAGAATATCACAAAAATAATTTCCAAGAAAGGTATCTCAGTTGAATTTAATTTCTTTCCACCAGCAATTCCTTCATCTTGTCAATACACAGATTCCATTCTAATTGGCCTGAAGGGCTTCTGCATGTCATTTTCTCACCCTTGCCCATTTCATAACATCTAAGACCAGAGAGGATGGATTTATATTATCATTTGAGCCAGCTACCAGGGAAATAATATATAAAGAGAGACAGAAAATAGATTAATTTTTACATATCTTTTCAGTTAATTTAAAACGGAGAAATATCAAGTTCTAAAATATATATAAGAGTAAAAAGGAAAGCATGACAGGAATAACATCCTAAAAATCACGGCATGTAAACAAGATAAACAATGCTAGGCAGGCTGGCTGTTCTTGCAAGAAGTTTTCTTTCAGGTTGTTACTGCTTCAAAAGCGAATTCCAGACTGTCTTAAGAGAAAACAAGAACTTGTAGCACCAGGGACAGTGAAAGAGCCCCCTAAGGAGCACACCTGTGTGACAGTTCTGTGCACATTCGAATCCTCTTCTGCAAGTAAAAGGCTTTCACCACACTTCATTAGCACTGCAATAACATGAAAATTAAAGGCAATTTTCTCTCTTTATCTATCTACATTAGAAGTTGCTAGCACAAGGGTATATACAAGCAACAATCCCCCCAATCTCCTCTGAGGGATTTTAAGAGCAGCAGTAGATCTTTACCCTCAGAGCAGAATAAAGATGAATTGCAATGATAAAATAGAACAGCTCTCTGCTGCAAGGGCCTGCATAAGATGAACTAAACTGGAAAGGTCAATCTCACTCACTTGCTTTCAATTCAATTCCACAATCCTAACTATCTACTTTCCCTTTAGAGGGAGCATCATAATAAATAATCTGTTCCAGAGCTTATCTATCAGATGGCACTGCACTTGCTCAGCTCACTCTTCTCTATCCCTGCATTCTAGGGCACCAGGCATCTCTTCCCCTTTTTGTACTACGTCAGTTCACTTTTAATTTAAAATATATGTATACTGAACTGAAAGCACCAGGCATGGTCAATGTACAACTCCCACTCTGCACTCTCCTTTTCCCCTGCTCTCTGTCTGGGCCTGAGTTCCAGTGTTTTGCTAGTGTCCACACTCCTTACGAACTCCAAAAAGTCTCAAAACTCCCAAAAGGCATAATATTATCAGAGGCCACATATCAGCACAATCAGATGTAGAACAGCAAACTACAACCTGTTCTTGCTTTGACTGAGGACATTAAACCATGATCTGCCCTGACTGCAACAGGCCAAAGTAAACCACAAGACAGTCAGGATGGCATGGAAGGAGCAGAAGAGATGCCACCTAATTTGCAGCTGACCTTAGAAAACTGAACAGGAAAAATAACCCAAACAAACAAACTATGGAATATTCTCCAGTTCAATTTCTGCAGAGCTTTGCAAAAAATCAGGACACCACCACAGGGTCCTGACAAAAACACTACTTGAGATTTCTGGACTGAAAGCAAACCCTTAAAATATGATCAAACTTCCATAATTACCACAGAATCGGAGGTCCCATAAATAAAAATCAAGAATTTAATTTATAAATTAGTTGTAGCTCCAGGCTACAATTAAACCTAAGTAATCCTAACAGGAAAGGTTGTGCATGGACCCAGTTTCTACCTCACCACTAAGTCCTCTTTTTAAGGTCTAAGTGGGTTTCAGAAAACATCCTGCAGAAATAGGGTAACTTTATGAAGGGAATTTCTCCCAGGCTCATGGTTATTTAGCTTACTTAATACCTACTGTAACTGCCTTAGAAGGAAGTAAGGATTTCTGCCATATATATAGTAAAACCTTCAATTTTTCTGCTGCCACAGCACAAAATGGAATTACTTCCTTCCCATGCTAACACAGCTCTCTCGGATTTCCAAGAAAAGTACTAAGCAGTCGCACTTCTGAAAAAATTCACTAAGAAAAATTCCACTCTAAAGGTAACTAAAGGAGACCTTACCTAATGGAAAATACAGGTTAATAATAAGCAAAACTTCTCTACTTGGAAAAAAAAGAAAAAAAAACCCAAAAAACCCAAAACCCCCCAAAAACTTAAACAGACCTTTACTCCAAGGACGAGCTTAGAAATGCTAGGCTAAAAGATATCAAACTTTCATTACAAGTGCTTTAAGATAACAAAATTAATTTAAGATCTTGAATGTAAAAAAGGGTTGACGTGCCTGGAAAGAAAAGATCACATGCTGATCGTTATCTCGGTCTCATTGTCCTCTTCACAACCATTAGAGCACATCATGCTGATTTACAATAGAGATATTACCAGGAATTTCTGACATGACACATCGTGTCTGCAGTATCATTAGTGTGGAGCCATTAAAGTGTCACAGGTTACATCTGCATTCCCATTGTACATGCTAACTATTTTACACTAAGTGTCTGCAGCTTCTTATTTTAGAAAAGCCAAGCATAGAAGTTAAATTGAGGTCACGTTTCAAACAGAAAATTGCTTTTTGCACAGTCCCCTAAAAACGGTATTTGGCACTGAACAGCTGTTTAACCTTGTTATTTTAATTGAGCTATGAAGAAGAAATACCTGCCTGAAGAGAATTTAATTCTAACTCCAGAGTTAATTTTTACATACATACAAATACCATCCTGTGATATAGGACAGAGATGGAACAATCTTTTGCTTGAACATAGAGATACTGCATCACCACTGTATCTTAACCTGCCCAGCTGCATTTTCTGTGGGGAAAAGAGGAAGTCAATACCAAGAGACAAGTTCAGCAGCGTCAGGAAATTCTTATTTTTTAATAAAACTTCAGAACCATTTCATTTTGGTTCTATAAGCACTGCTAAGATAAACTTACTGAATAGTTGCCATATATGCACTGCACATTTACGTCTTGCCTGTACTTACGTAGCTTTGTGTGCTATCATGGACAGGCTTTAAGCCTCAATCAAATAAAAAAAAAATAAAATTATAATCACATCGATAACAAGTAATCAAGTCAAACCTACCCATATGGCACCTGTTACAGCTTTTTCAAGCTTGTGTTTTTAAACAAGGTCCTGCATCACCACCGAAGCAGCAATTTTATCTAGTTCTTTCCAATCCTCTTTGCAAACAGACAGGAAGTCTGTACACAACTGCCAGCAATTACTGCCCTGTGACGAGTTGATAGCAGCCACTATCAGTGAGCATGTGAGGAGCTGTGAGCAGCAGCTCCACAAAAATTCAACTATTCACTTTTTCCACGTTTCAGCTGTGCTTTGTCCCAAGCAAGGTTAGCGTCTTATGTGAAGTCACCTCTCAAGAGGTCACCACCTCCCACCAAGCCCTCCAGTTCTGTATATAAACCTATCCACTAAAAGCAGCAGACAGTGTTGCCATGGTTTCTGCTGCCAATTTATTCCAGGTCTTGAAGTCAGCTGTAAATCTCCTCCCTGAAAAGTCTCTCAAAGTCTCCTCTAGCCAGGCAGGTTCAATACTGTGCCCAACCAGATACTCCCGAAGTTGGTACCACCAAAGTCAAGGAACAGTTTCTCTGGTAAAAACAACAGGAAAAAAAAAGGATGGGCTCCAACACAGTAGCTGTCAGAGGATGGAACTGAGCAAGGTGGACACATATACACCCACTGACACCTGTTGGTGCACACACACCCCTACACCTGGACTTCCAGGGCACACATAGGGTGTTTTTTTCCCTAGAATTCCAAGGTATACCAGTTTCCTGAAACAAAAGGGTAGAGGAGCTTAGGATTTAGGAGTTTTCATTACTAGAGTATTTGAGTTCTTCAGAAAATCTGAATTTTGACTGTGTTGCTGTGACTATTTTGCCATGGTTCCTTAGACAAAGTTCTGCAGTACCTGAACTCCGGGCATGAGGCACAGAAGGACAGCTGCAAGCAAAAGAAAAGTGAGATGGCACATGCTGCTCGATGGTAGACTAACACTGATCTAGCATAGTTTACATTCGCAAGTAAATGAGTTCCTTACTCTTAAAAAGACAGTTGGAGTATAGAAACAAAAAAAAAGAAGTATGAAAATTATCTAGAAACTGACCCCGCTCATGCAAACTGATGCAATTTCTGATCTGCGTTTACCCAACACCAATTTGCAATTGCAAGAAATTTTTGTTACAAGTTTTAAAAACACATGCAACATTTCCTGCTCCCAAGATGCACGCTCACATTCAAATTTTAATTAGTCTTTCAACTGAGAAGGTTATTTTCAGAAGACAAAACAAGTGGAATAGTCATGCACATTAACTACCTGAAGGACTTACCAGTCTCATGAGCAGAGCAGATGAAAAATAAGGATAGTGGAGAGAGTTCAAAAGGTTCATATTTTGTAGAGCAAATTTATCTTGAAAGACATTTTTTCAAATGAGTATCAGACTTGCATGTATTCTTAAGAAGCAAGAAAGAAACACAGGCAAGTCAAAGTTCATTTCAGCTGTTGCTGGGAAGACCCTGACAATCCCTGTTAAACTACACAAGGAGACAGCACTAAGGTCTTGAGCCACTCGCCTATCCAAGGCAGACAAATTCCATGTGTAATGCACTTTAGATAAAGTAAGCAGATACTAATCCTCAGAACTAGGTAAACCCACACTGAGCACATAAGCAGTGTAAGAGATGTCTCCACAGACATTATTCCACAAGGCATCCAGAAAACTACACTGAAACAAAACATTTTAAGTAACATAAAGCATTTATTAGGCAAAAAACATAAGATAAATTTTATTAAATATTTGCTGCATTATGGGCAAAAGTATCCAGTCACATTATCTGACAATATTAATTCAATTAACACTGCCTAGGAAACATTCTATTATGGAATTTAGGCAAAAGGTATAATAATATTTTCTTCTCATCTTCCAATGACCGTTTGCATTTTGTACCAATCATAACTCTCCTAATTTACCCTCAATAAACAGAATAAAGAGTTCTCACCTCTAGATATTGCAAATTAAACAACTTCCAGAGGCTGAGAAAATAAACCCTGAAAAATCAGCAACATATTCTATCAAAGAAATTTTTGTTACCTAATTAGTGAAGGAACAAGACTGACACATAAATCACAGTGACTGGAGAATTGATGGACTTGAGAAGGCACTCAAGGAGACACACCAAAGTCTCCTGAAAGGCCCTAAATCTACATCCTCCACAGGTAAAAGTCAGCACTTGGTACCCATGACCAGGTAACACTGGTTCCTAGAAATAATTCACTAGACACAGTGACAGCCAGTTCTTCCCTGCTCCCAACTTCAGATCACCTCTAGGTCAACTTACACTTTGGAAAAAAAACTAAACCCAAACACATAACAAAAAATCTGCAAAACAAAACAAAAAATCCCCAACCAACAGAACAGAACATCATAGAAAAAGTTCAAGTATTTTGACTATGGCAAAGAACCTGCATAAACAAGTCAAAAGTTATGCTTCGAAAAGGATTCCAAAAATACATACAAAAGCAGGGGTTGCAGAATTTTATCTCTGGGAGATTGCCAAAGGTCAGACTAAAGGAAGAACAATGCTTGGTTTATGGATAAACAAATCTAACAGAAACAGAGCCTGACAGCCTACATGTTGACCTACCTATGGAAAAGGTAACTAATAACAGAACCATATTTTATAAATTCCTATCACATTTTTTAAATACAGTTTTCTAGCCACTGACATTCCAGTATGCTCAGTAAGAATCAAGGACAACGACGCTTTATGGTGTAACAGATACCTGCAGGTTTGGGGGGGGGGGGGGGGGAAAGACTTCCACAGTTAGAGAAACAGTAATACAATACAAGTTAGCAGTACAGGACATCTGATAGTTTGCAATAGGGTAATTTGGAAATTTCTCTAGAATTCTGGCAAAAAAGAGCAGAGTTTAATAAAATACTTATCAAAACCACGATATTCTGCATTTACCTTTTTTCTTAGCAGGTAGCCCTCATTTCACAGGAGAACAAAGCAGAGCTGCCTGCACTGAAGTGTCCGAGACATGCAAAATAAATCAGACAGTAACCCTGCAAGTTTAGGAGTTAGAATTGGTTGTAGCAAGCCAAGAACTATTCTGCACATGGATAATGCACAGTGCTAGCCTACTATGCAAATACTACAGAATTCTCAGAAACAGGAGTTTCAGGAAGTTAGGACTCTCATAAAAAAATCAACACTCAGGTCCAACTTCAAACTAATATATTACAGTCAAATCAGCTATAATTAATGATCCTTTTCTAGCTGGCAAAATTCCCAGTTACCCTAATGTTCTCAGAATAATTCAAAATTTCATTCCTAGAGTCTGAAAGCAGCTCTCTTCATTGACTTGAAGTAGTATTACCACACTAATAAAATACAGAATGCATACATGAAATGTCAACCTAAGCAAAAAGCTGAACTCCAGTAAACTGTAAGACCCTGCAGCTATAAGGGTGAAACATGGACTGGTTTGAGTTGATCAAGAGGAAAAAGTGAATAAAAGGTCTAACTGGTGCCCATGAGACTATATCTGTATCCAGTTTGAGGCCCCTGGACTACAAGAAAGAGATATCAAAAACTGGAGGAAGCCCAGTGGGTGACCACTGTGATGGCTGGGTGGCGAGGCCTATGACAAACAAGCAGGGATGCTGAGAAAGGTGCTTTCAGTCAGTCTGGAGGACCATTCTCAGAGATACAACGAGTTAAAAAAACAAGAGACGAAGCAGCAAGTTGCTGCAAGGTAAATTCCAACTGGATAAAAGGGGAGAGAAAAGAAAAATTCACAGTGGTAGCAGATAAATCCTGTACCATGTAGTCTAGAGAGGCTGTGGTAACTCCAGGCTCGGATGAACTCACAATGACTGAACGAGGTCCTGAGGAACACGCTCCAGGGCTGAAGCCCTGCACTGAGCAGGGGCTCACACCACCGGGCCCCAGAAGTCCCTTCTGACCTGAACTGCTCATTGATTCTGTATTTGTGGAAGGCTGCTGCTCACAAAGGGGAGTCCAAGCACTAAGTAAATACCTTGTCTTACCTCACGATTGTTGCCAAGTTCTTTTGTTTATTTTGTCAGTTGTCAAAGTAAGGTGTGAATGACGCTACTATTTACTGTAGGGTTTTTTCTTTGTTATTCTTATGGTATGGATCGACAACTTTTGAGGCACTTAATGACTACAAAGAGAGGCTTAATATAAATAAGGAATGGTTAGTTCACTAAAACAGCAATGTCACTAATGTTCAAATTGAAAGTAACAGTTCATAAAAATGAACTTGCAGATTTTTTTTTCTGCCAGCAAATTCAACATTTAATAGGACATTAAATATCAAAAGGCATAAAAACATATATTCCTGCTTTAGAAAATCCATGGGAGAGTAATAGGTAAATGTTGCAAGTAACACAGAACACTCATCTATGCTACAGATCTCATTCACCACCCAGTGTGAGACTTCTGTAATGCTTCCTACCAGCCACTAGAAAAGAAACATACACATTTTACTTACTTTTAAATAATAACTAGACCACATTAGGTTAGTTTTGTACCATTACTAAAAAAAAACAACACCAAAGCTCAAAGTACCACTGAGCAGACTTTCATTTAACTTCCATAATGAAGGCTTCAACAAGCCTCTTTGTTTAAAGTCTCGTTTGTGCAAAACTGCTTCCATTATTCAACAGCAAAACTAAGATTTTAATCTATAAAAGTAACTTCCCTTAAGAATAAAGAGCCACATATCAAGTAAGATTTAGTGCAAAGTTTAAGGCAGAAGTAACAGAACAGCAATTATTCCACAATACATTATTCCACACATAAGGGAAAATAAGGACTACAATTAATGTGGATAGTTTCAGTTCAACACCTAGTGGAGAACAGGCCACATGACAAAATTCAAAACATGCTCTGAATTAGGGGATAGCAATTTTGGGAACTATATCATACAAATTTCTAATCTTCATCAAAAGCAAAGGCTGTTGTCTTTGTAGAACTTCAGCTTTGCACCTGTGGAAGATTTGCTTTGAGAGAGAATGTTTATTTCAGAAAAATTCTGCAGCTTTTCTTTTGTTTTACACAGAGCTGTGAAAATAAGTAGATGAGGGGAGGACCACTAGTCTGTCAGTTCAAGTAGACAGCATGGCTTTCAAATAAGTACTATCTAAAACCACACTGTAAAGACTAAAGTACCCTTCAGATGAGTACACCTGAATGCCCCAAGGGCTGCTGAAATACTGTTGCCAGGATCATCTGTTAAAACAGATCCTCAGCGCCTGTGCTGCTTCCTACACTGCTGAAATATGAGCTTGTTTGCCTTCTCGAATGAGGCCTGTTAGTCTCACTCCAGTGCCTGGTAAACTTACAGAAAAGATTACTCTGACAGGTATCGAAAAACACCTGAAAGACAACACAGTCATTGGTCACATCCTGCCTTCATTAGAGGAAAGTCCTGCTTATCAAACCTGATTTCCTTTTATGACAAGGTAACACACCCAGCTGATACAATCTTCTTTGATTTCAGCAAAGCTTCCGATACTGTCTCTCACAGGATCCTTCTGGACAAAATGTCCAGCACAGCTGGATAAACACACCATGTGGTGGGTGAGCAACTGGCTCACAGGTCGAGCACAGAGGGCAACAGTGAGTGGGGTAACATCAGACTGGTGACCTGTCACTGGTGGGGTTCCCCAGGGCTGTATCTTGGGCCCTGTGCTCTTCAACATCCTCATAAATGACTTGGATGTAGGACTAGAAGGGATACGAAGCAAGTTTGCAGATGACACTAAAGTGGAAAAATCTGCTGACTTCCTGGAAGGCAGGGAGGCTTCACAGAGAGACCTGGACAAATGAGAGGACTGGGCAATCACCAACCATAGGAAGTCCAACAAGGGAAAGTGCTGGATTCTGCACCTGGGATGGGGCAAACCTGGATGCATGTACAGACATGGGGAATGAGATGCTGGAAAGCAGTGTCAGGAAAGGGACATGGGAGTCCTGTCCAATGGCAAGGTGAATGAGTCAGCAGTGCCCTGGCAGCCAGGAGGACCAACCATGTCCAGGGGGGCATCAGGCAAAGCATCACCAGCCTGTCAAAGGAGGGGATTGTCCTGCCCTGCTCTGCACTGGGGTGGCCTCACCTTGAATATTGTGGTAGCTTTGGGCACCACAAAATAAGAAAGATATTAAGCCATTAGAAAGTGTCCAAAGGAGGGGGCAACAAGGATGGTGAAGGGTCTTGTGGGGAAGCTGTATGAGAAGCGGCAGAAGGCACTTGGTCTGTTCAGCCTGGAGGAGACTGAGGGGAGACATTGCAGTTAAAACTTCCTTGTGAGGGGAAGAGGTGAGGCAGGCACTGTGGTGACCAGTGGCAAGACCCAAGGGATGACCTGAATTTGTGTCAGGGGAGGTTTAGGTTAGATATTAGAAAAATGTTCTTTACCCAGAGGGTGGCTGGGCACTGAAACAGGCTCCCCAGGGAAGTGTCACAACATCAAGCCTGACAGAGTTCCAGCCCTTTCAGATGCTCATTATTGACAACAATCAGCTAAAAATGCACAAACATACAGCAGCAGGGAAAGACACACCTGGCACCAAATTCCTCTCTTGCCTCCAACAGGCCAGTGAATCCCAGGGGATCAGACAACTACAGCACTGGAGAGCCCAGCCCCACCACAGGGCAAAGCAGCCTGTGCTGGGTGTCCATGTGGGTTCCCTCCATCAGAGGCTGGGTTTCTGGAGCCCTTCCTCCCTGCTTCTGGACAACTCCACCTGCAGCTCAGCTAGTTTTTGTTCATTTGTGGTTAAAAGCAGTGTACTCATATCCTCCCCCACAGTGCATCCAGCTCTTTCTGTCCCTCCTCCCACACACTTCATTCCTGTTCTCAGCCTGTCTCCTCCCGAACAGCCAATACTCTAAGAGGCCTCATTTAACAGAAAGGCATGAAAGAGGAGACATCATCATATCTAATATCTCAGATTACTCAATCACAATTATTTTCATCCTTTTTCTTCCCTTCTGTGGTCAGTGAATTCCCATTTTTGGAGACATGAAAAGTGAGAAATCAACAGTACAATGCTCCTTCACATTCTGCCTTCCTTTTAACACCAAACTAGAGAAGTACACCAGAAGCTGTCCTCTCATTAAAAGCAACAAACAGTATTATGAAAGGGTCCTATTCATTAACACAGGTGACTTATCTATGCCATTGATGGGCCTAATTCCCTAAGTTCAGAACTCCGAATTACATGTGACCAGTGATCTCAAAACATAGGTGTGTGTTTGTGTGATATAAACATATCAGATTCACATGATTTAAGACTTAATGCTGAAACCAGCAGCTACTATTTTGAAACTTAAGCCCTTTTTCTTATCAGATTACAAGTAAGGTCACAGCCTGGACTAGGTGTGTGCTTCTATGTATGGTATAGGATGCCAATTCTGCTTCAGACGCTTTCTCTCAGAAATACAGAGATTCTTTGCAAACAGTAAAAGGTAATGTTCTTCTTAAAGTCCTTTATTAAGTGTATGTGTAGTCCTTATTCTCTGTAAAAGTTTCCTAAGATCCTCCTATTTAGAACATTTGGATCAAAAAAATTCTAGGAGTAGCCTGAAAAGAAAGATGATCCAGATTCCTGGAAAAATAGACAATATCCATGGCAGTGGACTAAGTAAAGACTTAGGATTCCTGTAACCCAGTGAAACGAAGGGAATTGCATGGCTTATTATTTAACTGAACATAGTCCTAGTCCTTTTTATGATCACTCTGTGTGTAACCATAAAAATCCTTATCCTCAGCCTCCAAAACAATAAATGAAAATGATAAATGAGAGGTACAACTTCCTCAGTAAGATCACAATGGTCCTGATTCAGCAGAGCTGTTTAAAACCCGCTAATTTAAAAAGTTTCAGCAGTACTGTACAGAAGCGAAGTCCAAAGGTAAAACTCATTAACCCACACTGCTCTGGGTCAGCAGGGCAAAGGGGCAGGCAAGTCAGTGACTCTTTAGTCTCCCAGCCAATTATTTCCTCACACTATTTTTCAAGCCAAGTTCCTGCATATATTCAAATGAAGGAAATTAACTCCAACTGATGCTTTATATGAAAGACCTCTGGGCTTTGAAAGATGATACAAGTGACACTTGAAAACAACCAACATGTCAGGTTTTTTTGTCAACAGTCAGCGTTACAACTGCTTTTCAGAAGCAATAATCCATTTTCATGTGCTAACCTGGAGCCTAATGAGAGCACTGTACCTGTGACGCCTTAAGCTCTTCCAAGAGGAAAGCTATGCACAAGCAAGCAAGAAAGTGGCCTCTTTTTCTCACTTTTGATATTCCTGCCACACCCAGATGCATCAAACAGACAGAGGAAAGAACCAGACCTTTCAGAGCCTCGAACTGCTGAAGAGACAGCAACTGAGCCAGAGGAGCAGTCCAGGAAGCTTTCTTCACCACAGTGCTCAAGAAGGCAGGACAGGAGCACCCCATTCCCAAGTGATCTTGAAGGTGCCAGGACTGACAAGCAGCAAGCCAATGGTTCCCCTTTCTTTGATTTCTTCTACAACTCAGTTTGCAAACACAGCCTCAAACCAACACTTCATAAGACACCACAGATATTCCAAAATTGATACGTAACACACAACCTCATGCACAGTGCACATGCACACATGCAAGGAAAAACAAATCTACAGAGTGCTAAGAAATAATTTTACATTCTGAAGCAAGTACTTCTCTAAGCATTTTCTTGATACTACAGAAGATTTACCCTTAATTGATTATGTAAGTAGCTTAGGCACACGTAACCAAGCACTGGAGGTATCTAATTACTGTCAGCATTATCTCTACAGGTAGCCACAAAACTGACACATCAAGACTGAGTTTGCTCTGGATAAATTCAAACAAACTAACACATTCTCAGATGCCAGATGGGGTTCAATACAAGCACAGGTATCATTTCGAGAAGTAAGGTTTCTCCCTTTTACCAAATATCAGCAACTTGTGCAAAAACTTAAGCTGACTCATCTTCGCTCTCAGTGGTTCAAATCTGTATCCTATTACTCAGAGAAGCCCTCCAAGAGCTAAATCTGCAGATTAAGGCCGAGTTCCTGCACTGCAGCCTTACCCCACGGCCATCAGGCTCCTGGAAGGTAGAAAGGCTGTGTACAAACCACTCAGGTGCTTGTTCTTCCACACTGTACATGTGTGGCAGCCACTCACCAAAGCCAAAGTTCTCCTGTTATAGTTCACCCCTGGTTCTCCAAAGTGAAGATTTATGCACTTAACCTGCAAGAGTGTGAATCTCAGCTGAAAGTCCTTTTGGCAGAGAGTGCAGTGCTAAGAACACACTCCTCTCTAGGACTTGGTTTATACCTACCACTGCAGCACTTCTAACAAACTGCTTTAAGAAGCTTCCTCTCAGCAAGCTGGTCTTCAACAATACTACTCGAAATGCCTCCTCCTCATGTCACAGTGCACACAAACCCTGGTGCACAGCACAGGGGTGAGCTGGGTAGGGAGGCCTCTAGAAAGCAGCTACTTTCAAACAAAACAGTGCAAGACCCAGGTTCGTTTACTTCAGTACTGACTGAAGTCTTTGGAATCCCGGGGGCCCACAGGAACTCCAGGGAACAGGGAGTACATGGGATCACTAGAGGAAGCTATTTCAACCTCGTGGATGGCAGATTATACAAACCAACAAAACCTAGCTACAGTATGTTTTGAACCTTAACAACGCTGACAGCATAAACACAAATAGTAGTCCCTGTGGCACAGAAGGACCTCAAAAGCTCCCTGCTTCTTCAGTACCTCTGAACCTCACCACCAGGTCACATGGCATAAGAGAACAGATGCACAAAATATGGGGGTGTGGTGTGCAAGCACAGACAAAAAGTGAGCAACTCTTGTTTTCAAAACAGAGTAGAAGGAAAGGATATTCAAGGTCAGGTTACAGATGGAGCACCTGGAACTTCAAAGCCGATCACCTAGTTTGAACTTAATCCTCATATTATCATGATGACATCACCCAGTGACCAAGATTATCTGTTCTCCATTTAAAAGGCACTCATGACAGCCTTTATTTCCCGGCATTCAAGGTAGCCAAAAAGATTCAGGTTAAAAAGCTCAGTCTAGTGAGTATCACAGTTCCTGTAACACTGATAAAACCACTACAGACTACACTAGAGCAGGATTTGGACAGATGGCTTTATTTTGTTGGATGAGAAAAGTTGAGAAGCGGTTAAACATCCCACTCTGAGCAAGGTCTAAATAGCCTGTTCCACTGTGCTCCCTCCAGGCTGAAGGACAGCATTTGTTTGAGTTAGCAGTTGTGCTACTAGAATGGGTAACAAAAGTTCATGCTTTGAAGTGCTGAGAAGCCTCCTGCTTCAGAATTAAGTCTGGTTCCATGGCAACAAACAGACAAGAGTCCACAAAAGCTTCAGCACCTGAAACATGAATGATGACTGGAGTTCTGCTGCACAGTACTTCAACCCAAGAACAAAAAATCAACAAAGGCTTCAGCCAGTTTAAGAGGTCTAAAGAAACTGCTTCTCTTAAGCTTTGCAAATAAGGCAGCCTTTCAAGGAACCATGTTTGCCAATTCTCTACGTATTTTATCAGCCTATTCATATTAGCCTATTTGTCTCATGCAAAAAAAACCACAAACACAAATATGAGGAAAAAGAGATTAGCTGAAGCAATCCCATGTGCAAAACAGGTTAGATGCAGCCAACTCTGCCTGATGCCTAAAGTTTATTTCTGCAATGGTTTCTCTAAAATATATCATACTTCAGACATCATATCCTAAAAATAATACACATTATGAAGACCTTACATAAATAAAACAAAAAACCAAACTTACCAGCAAACAACCAAACCCCCCAAAAACAGACAGTCCTTTTCCTCATTCGCCACTTCCCCTGGGCATCTGCATTTAGAACACCTTATTGTTCACACAAGGGCCACGTTTAGAAGGGGTCATGTAACTGCTTTGAGTGGACAGTGCTGTCATTTCAACAAGCGAGTGACTCAATGTCAGATGATTTCATGCCATACATAAATGAAGGAAAAAGGTATTAAAAAAACTGTAGCTGAGATTTGGAAAGATCACAGCGGTCACGCAAGTGTTTGGCAAGTATTTGTATTTTAAGCTTCATACACTTAGAATGATCAATAAAATATTCCATCACTGCTAAACCGCTTACGAATCCTCAGATGCCAAAGCTCTTTAATACATGCATGGATCCTACCTGTATTTATCTATTTATGTGCCATCAGACTAAGGACCTTGGCCAAAACCACAAAAGACATTACTGGAGAAGCCACTGCCCAGACAAAAAAAGACCTTGTTCAGAACTTCTTTTATTGTAATGCAGAAGGAATCTTCCAAGATTTAAGATGTTTCCATAAAACATAAAGATAGGATGCAGAGCCTTAGTCCGCAGTATCTGCCTACTTACTCGTAACACAAAAAACATGTTGTTAATACCAATCTAAATTAAAATAGCAAGCTATTATATCTTTAAAAGTAAAATATCACACAAGACCATTCTCCTATGATCTTATATAATCTCACTGTTAAACTACAACCATATTTCACAGAAGCATTACCTGGCAAAGAAGTTTGTAAAAGGTCCCAATATTTTCCGTTTACTATCCACATCCGCCTCCGGACAACACTCCTGCTGGCTCTGGTCATTGGTCTCTTTAGTGGAATTCAGGGTAACGTCTGAGAAGTGTGCCTCATCAGTCTCAAGATTCACAATTGCACTTGAACTGCTTGTGACCACAAAGTCCAAAATGTCTTCATTGCTAACCGATAAAGTTGTTGACAGTTCCGTGCTAAGACTAGACACACTACAAACAGAGATATCATCACTTCGATTCAGAGTTTTTGAGGTTGGACTATAAAGTTTGACAGTGTCATACCCAGTCCTTGGGAAAGTGGAGGATTTTCGCACAGCATGGTCGTGCTCAGCAGCCAGAGAAGGTGGAGGCACATACGGTGGCAGTGTGCACGCGCTCTGAAACGCCCTGTCAGGCACAATTTCAGGTTCTGACTGCTTCCTCTTCACATTTAACACACTGCAGTGAACAGGCTCTGGATTTCCTATTTCTAGGGTTGGAATACCAGAATCCACTGATTTAAGGCTATGACAATCTTCTAAAGCACCGGACAGCTGGCCAGGCCCAAACTGAGGCAATGAGAGATCTCTCGGGGTCCCGGAGTTCAAGTTTGGAAGGCCCTGGATACCACTGCCCACTCTTGCATCCAGAATTCCCATGAAGGTCAAACCATTTAAGGAGTTGGACAAATTTGCATCAGTTGTCTTGGCCCAACTAGTACCTGGTTAAAAAGAAAGAAAACATAAGTGATTATTTGCAGGAAGGTTGTGGTTTGTTCTTGACTGTTTGGGTTTGTTCAGTGGGGTTTTTTTGGTTGCTTCTTTTGTCTGTTTCTTTTTTTTTTTTTTAATACACTCAATCCTGTCCTAATTTAGGCTTTCAATTAAAAATTGTTTTTCTCTTGCACATGATTACTATCCCTTCCCCCTACTTGAACAACCGGACAATGGCAACTTAAATTAGGCTTCTAGAAAATGTCAAGCATGAAAAGCTTTTCATAAGCAGTTTGTGTGCCAGTGTTTGCTTCTTACACATCTCCTGAAAGCAAAATGACATATTATAAAACCTGCAGTATTTTTATATTCCGCTATAATACTGAGACAAATATTTGAAATTTGCTTCTATACAGTCATAAATGCACATTCACTGATTCCAGGGGTCTACAAAACTTGTTTACATACACTTAGACCAAATTCTGAAGTGTTCATTTAAGCAGAATTTCTTAGCATTCTTCTGGAAATTGAATAACTGATAATAAATTTGTCACCAAAATAGAATGCATAATGTATCAGTTTTGCATTAAGCAAGAGATGTGAAATCTGAACAGCTACAAAGCTATCCACACAGTTAATGTTTTGACAATACACATGATGCACTTCATCAGTGCATGTACAGTGCATGACACTTGCAAGTACATTGTAATTACTGCAGTCAGGGACTGCAGTCCTTCATCTGTGCAATATCCATTCACAGTGTCTCCCTAGGGGCTGCCAGTAAGTCAGTTAATCCAAATCCACTGTAAATCTGAGTAACCCTCAAGTGAGGGCTGTCAATAGGAGCTACAGGTTGGATGCACCACCCTTATAAGCAACTGTGGACTTCCATAAACCTGGAACCCTGTCAGGACTGCTGCCCTGGCTTCCAGAACTACTACAGAACCTTGAAACACTACATGATTATTAGAGTGACATTGTATACATCTTCTCTTCCTATATGAATAGTTAAACTACCTACGGTTCTGCTGAAGTTTGCAATGTAATTAATCTGCAGCAGTTGGCAGAACAAATATGCACATATTGCTTCAGTTTCTTCACTCTGAAACACTCTGGGCTGAGTGTGAAGGAGTGAAGAACACTCCTTCCATCTTGCCAACAGATTGCTTTCTAGACAGATTTTTCTCTAGCTCCTGAAGCCTCATCTCCTGCTTCTGGTCTCCTATTCTCTCTCTAGTGTAGCACTAGAGGTGCTACTAAAGGTGACAGTTGTTCTCTAGGAGGTCCTCCCCACATCCTGCTTTTAAAAAACAAATACGCACATACCCCAAAAGAAAACCCAATTTGTGAAAATCGGTATCTCACTGCAGTTCTAAACCACTGGTTAATGTCACCTAAGCCCTGCCAAACATCAGGGTTTGACACACAGTCCGTTCTTGGATCTGAGCTCATCAATACACTTTGGCATTGTGATACTTACAGGCAGGAGGTGAGAGAAAACACACTTCAAACATATTTAAATAGTCCAAACCAAAACATCTTTTTCCACAAGTTTTCAGTCACGTGGGACGTTCATGAATCCAACCGTACTTCATATGCTATACTAAATCTTGATCTTCCTACCCAAATGCTATTTGCTAGCTGATATGGCACTCCAGTTCAATCCACTCCTAAGCACAGAGAAAAGTCAAGGAGAAATAACCCTGGGTATTTCCTCTTTTAGACTTTTCCAGAACTTTGTAGCAGTCAACTATATCCTACCCATACAAATCAATCAACACATCAATTGCCTAATCCTCTGCATAAGCAAGGTTTCAAATGTATTGTTTTGACTAAAAAGCTTGTGAAGATGTACACTTTACTTAAAGAGTTGCTATAGCAACTTTTTTTTTCCCCACATTAGCATGGTTTGAAAAGTTTACATCCCCTGCAATTTAAAGTGATGTCTTGAGATAGCTAGCACACCAACCGGGTACATTATGAACTCCCTGTTCACTACATTAAAATTGCAAGGGCCAGCAAAAAACCAAACAACCCCTAAACAGCAATCCTTGAATACAGGCAACAAACTATACTCAAGAAATCAACTGTGATAGTTGAAATGTACACATAAGATAAAATGGAGCACAAGTTAAATTACTGTTGCATATACTTGGATCTCCTGCTTTCAGACCTTCTTGCTTGGATTCACTTGTTCTTCTAATGCAAGTCTGACTGTTTTCTCTTCCTTGTGCTCACCTTACCCCTTCATACACACTTTATTGCTCTTCAAATCCACAGCCCACCCAGCCCCAACATTACTCTAAAGTATATGCACACACACGCTATGGAACAACATAACCAAGAGTGTAGGTGTTTTATTTATAAGAATGTACACATATAAAAGCACCTAAAAAATGCAGTCCAGAAAACAATGGAAAGAAATGTAATCAGTCAGGACCAGTTTTGATGATGTTTGGGTAAACAGTACAAGCATGTTCCCATAATGAATTCCTCCCCTGACTGCCTTCACTTCTGCTCAATGATTTTCCCAAGTAGCAGCCAGTCCTTAGTTTAATTGCATGGCTCTTGTCGACGGAGCTTACAAATGGTAAGCATTCAAGCAGCCTTGGCAGAGGCAGTAACTACAGCAGCTCAAGAGGCCAAACAATCCTGCAAACAAGAGAGTTCAAAAAGAAGTGAAAATAAATTTTCACGCCAGGTACTGAAGCTATTTTAACTTGGATTGGTATTTTTTCAAGCAATAAATTTAAGAGATAAGAGATCCTTTAAACAGGCAACCAGCAAAGGCAGAAGTGTGCAACAGCTACAGCTTGCTGGAGCAAATTATGCAACATCAAGCTACCAAGGTTTTACACAGTTCAGCGAAACTGTGGGAAGCTTTGAAGTGTACCCATCAAGGGCTTTAAATGAAAACTTGAGATGCAATCAGCTGTCAAGAACATACATGAGAACTCCTTGATTTATTTTGCTTTAGGTTGTTGTAGGATTGTTTTTAAGGATGTAGCAAAGTGCTATTTATACTCTTTGTTTTAGCTGCCTCACTGGTAAGTGCAAAATCTGACAATTGATGTCAAATATTCCGTCACGTGCTCCAATGATAAATGATTTATGGAAAGAAGTTATTAATGTAACAATATTGTGGCATTATCATCTGAATAAACACGGCATTATTAAAATATTAGTATAGTAGACTATTGAGAAATAATAAGCAATTTTGTCTGCACAACATTCATAATCCCTATGGTTTATTTCAATATATATTAATCTAAATAAAATTGATATTTGTAAAGTCTTAACACCATGATCTTGTAAGAGTGAATATTCCACAAGCGAGAAAACAGGGGAAAGGGAGTTAGGGAAAAACAGGCAAGGTCACACGTTGCAATGAGAGGGCAGGTAGAGATTATTTGCTCATTAACACTTCCAACGTAAGTGCTAAGGGGCACCTGATAAAGACAGTTTTGTAGCCAGGTTTAAAATTAACATCGTGACATAAGGGGCAGCTGAACTGCATAAATCCTAGCCAAAGAACACCCAAATGTTTATGTGTAAGCTCAGGAAGAAAAAAATCATTGATGATTCCTAAACGAAAAGAAATCCATTAATTCCTTGAACTGCAAGTGTCAGAACTTCATGGAAACATCAACATACATTAGTCCTGCTTGCAGGCCCTCCCTCCCCCAGGTAAATTCTTCCCTCTGACAGGTGGAGTTTTGATCCGTCTCAGTACGGCTGTCCATACAGCCTTACATTCCCCAAATTCTGATCACAGCATGCAAGAAGGCATGTTCTGACAATAACCAGAAGCTTTAAAACAGATCTTGGCTCTGCATATTGCTCAATCAAACAGAGGGAACAAGTCATATTTGATTATAATTCTAAGATCTACAATAAAATGGCTTTTAACCCACGTTGATATAAAATTTAAAGAAAGTTAACAGCAATGCCAATCATTAGAGTAAAACAAAACCAGAAAGATGCCAACTTAAGCCCCATTCTTCCAAGTTTGCTGTGAGCTGCAATGCAGTTTAGGCAACCAACAAGAGTGAGACAAATATCTGCAAAACAGGCTTTGTATCTTCTTGCCTCACAGGAATGGGAAAAGGAATGATTCATATACACTGCTCAGTTCTCAAAGAGTTAACATTGCCATTTTTATCACACACCTTGTCTCTTCAACAGTTATCTCTGCCAGTAAATTTTTTAAAAAGTTTTTAAGAACAAGGAATTTTTTCCTTCTTAAAGGAAAAATATTTTTTTTAAAATCAAAGGTTTATATTCTCCATGCATTTAACAATATTTTTGTTGCATGTACCAAGCAACAAAATGCTATCAAATGCAGTTGCAGATAACCTCGGTGCACAGGGCCATTAAACCCAATTTTGTTTATTAAATATTTCTTGGTTCACGTTGTTTGTGTTCACGTTCTAACAGTCACGGCATTGCCAAGAGTGACGAACTCCTGAAGCTAGAAAAGTCTGACTTTCAACAAGGTGCGAGATAGAGCGATTAAGGCTACATATGTAAGCACTGCCGAAACTTTAACGGCAAAAAGAAAAGAAACATACTGAGGTGGTTTTTTCCTTAGGAGGTCTTTATCTAACTCTCAGCTGATGCTCTTCCGCGAAGCCTGAGCTTTACAAATCTGCCTTCTGAGCGGCGTGCTCGGAGAGCGATCATAAGTAAACCCTTCACTGCTTTTCCACTGATTTGCTACGTCAGGCCGGCAATACAAACGAGCCACAGTGTTTTTCTAAAGCCTCCGCTCCTGAAGCAGTTTACAGGTTTTTCCTCCCCACACCATTATTACTGAAAACTCTGAGACCACATTAAATTATCAGCAGCGTCAGGAGAACTTCTGCTCCTGTGAGCTGTAGTTTTGTTTGGTCTGTGGGAATTGCCTGGGAGACTTCAACTAGAAGAGAGGCAGCGAGATGAAAGTTTCTTCCTTCTCACGGGTTCAGCCTGACTCGCACTGCGAAGGTTCCCGAGCTGGCGGCCTTCGCTTACAAAACAACCCAAAGAAACTGAAACAAAACATGAAAAAAAAAAACCACCCCACGACCAAAGCCTTGAGGAAGCAGCGCTCACCTCCCTCTGCGGTCTGTAAACCACTCGGTGAAGACCCCGAAGGCTCAGCCTTCCTGCTCCTCTTAACTTTTTAGGGTGGCCACGGCTGGGCAAGGCAGCCGCCCAAGTCCCAGCCCCGCCGAGCCCCTCGCAGCCGGGGCTGCCCCCGCCCGCCCCGCTCGCCCCCGGGCTCTGCCCTCGCACCAACAGGTACCACCGACACTCCCGGCCCCAGCCGGGCTGAGCCGCCGCCCGCGCACACAGAGCCCCGCGAAGCCCGATCGCCTCACCGGGGTAGCGCTGCCCTCCGCCGTTCTCCTCCTGCTGGGCCATGCCCGGACCGCCCCGCAGCCGCCGCTGCGGGACTAGGAGGCGGCCGGCGGCTGCGGCGGGCGGTCCATGTCGCTGCCCTCCGGTCCCCGCGGAGCAGCGCCGGGCTCAGCGCGGCTGAGGCGGAGCAGCCGCAGCTCGCCGGGCGCCCCCTCGGCCCGGCGCGGGGCCTCCCATGGCGACCGCCCCCGCAGCGGGACCGGCGCACACCTGGCTGCGGGACAGGTGCCGGGCTGCTCCACGGACGGTCCAACCCCCGCGCCTCGGGCTCCTCCCGCCCCGCCGCCGCTCCCCCTGCCCGGCACGGCGGGGGAAGCACCGCCCGCCGGGGGAGGGAACGCCTGCGCGGAGGGGGGCGGGGGGCGGCCGCCGGCCGCCATTTTGGATTGTCTCAGTACCCGCCGCGGAGGCGGCCCGGGAGCGGAGCGGGACTGCGGCTGAGGGCGCTCCGAGGGGCCCCGCGCCCGGGCGGAGCCACTGTTACTCTGCCCGGCGGCTGCAGCCCGTCCTGTGTCACTGCCGGGGGCGGGGGGTGGCCCTGGCGATCCCCGGGGGGAGTAACACTGCGGCCGGGCTCCGCTTGTGTTCCCGCCTGCTTTTAGGAGGAAAACAAACTTCGGTGGGTTTGCAGGTTTGGGCTGCGGAAGGTCTGGGGGCGTCCAGTGCAGGTGTGTCTTTAGCTCTGTGGAACTTTGGCTTTACGCTCTGTAGAACTTTGGCTTTACACTCTGTAATGCCAAAAGTGGAGGCTTTAGGGTGGTAACTGGCGATTTTTTGCATGTGTATCTTTTTTTGCCTTCCGCCTCAAGTGCTCCCCTCGGCCGCTCGCCCAGCGGGGCTGTGGTGCACAGCCTGCTCTACGCCCACACTGAAGTCACAGGGGTCAGGAGCAGTCAGCACCTGGCAGGGGCAGAGCTGTCGTGTGTTCCTTATCATCTGTGAAACTCGGGGCTGGGTTTTTTCAGCACACGCCACATGTTTCGCACCTAGGCTTGGTGATGTGTCTCTGCACTGCAATGGTGGTAAGATAAAGTGGACACCTGAACCGTCACCTCACACTTGAAGTCTACGCTGAAGCAAATGCAGAAATATCTAACCTTTTGTTAGTGTAATTAGTTTGATACCAATCAGCGGCAAACCCATGATTATTCCAGCTTTGATGTGGGCAAGTTACATCTGAATGAATTGCGAGAGGCAGAGGGAAACCAAGAAGTACTTGCCACCATGGCCCTATTGAAACCAGTTCCATCCTATCAAGATGACTACACTGAAAACTTATCAATCAAAAATTATATCTCTGCAGATAGTTTCTGTGACTGGATCTGAGACCAGTACTTATTCTGATGTATTTCAAAGATGAGTATCAATATAAAACAATTTAGGATTGGCATTAATTACTCCATATATTTTTTTGAAAATCACTGTCTCTGAAAGATAACTCGCATGTTACTGTTAAAAGTAGGTAAATAGAACCAAAACAGTTTTGAGGCACTAAAAACTTGTTTATGTGCAAAAGTCTTTTGGACCATATACTGTCACTAATTTGTTTTTCAGTATTAATATTTTTCTTTTGTTTTTGAGAGTGGGAATCAATATTTCTATTGGAGCAACCAGAATAGTGTATTGTCATCGTGGTATTGTTGAACTTGGGTCAGAATTGTTTGGTTTCTAAGGTAAATAAGAGAATGGAAATACACAGTCATGAATTCTGTAAGTCTGTAGAATGTCTGCATAGGAAATAATGATACTTCCAACTTCATAATATAATTTAGGCTGAAGAAACTATTAGAAAAACCTGCTGCTGCTGCTGCAAAAAAAAAAGCAGTAGCAGAGCGTACAGAAACTCACAGAAAATCACAGCCTAGTCAATATAGAAAAATACTCTTTGCACGTGAGTTTGATGGGAAAGGGTAAATAGTGTTTCTGGCTGTCATGTGGCTATTGTGTAGAAATGAAGCACTACATAGAGCAGCCTCAAACTGGCTACTGATGTTCACCTAGTGGGCAAAAAAAATCTACATGGTCTAATAATAGACTGGTGCTACAGAATTTAATTTTTTTTAAAACATGCAATTCCAAAGCTCTGTCATATCGACTCTCATCCATGCCAGCAGAGTTCAATATGCCAGTTTTAAGGTTACTCTGCAAGAAAGCATGAAGAGTTTCTGCTCTGTTCTGTCTCAGTGATTTCTCTGGAATATACTACATATGATAAAAGTACCCAAAATAACAGTCCTTCCTCTGTTCCGTTAGAGCTGAGGAACAGAAACACAAGTTTCCATCATATTTCTTATGCCTGTAGATGTGAGAAATCATTCTCTGCTTAGGCTTTCAGTTCTGTTTTCAAGCTTCAGCAACTTTGCAATTGATACAACTTCAAAGTTATTTTTTTAAGAACTAGATGAGAACATCTGGATTGACTTTTCATTCATCACAAGCCAAGTGTGATGCAAGCAGCTTTCAGAGCCAGCCAAACTGAGCTTCATTTGAATCTGCTGTGCAGCTCCTGATCCATATTGAAGACAGTAATTTTCTCTCATAAACTAGAAGACATTTTTTTCTCCAGTTAGCCAAAGATTTGCATATTGTGCAGGTACAAGAGTTGTGTCTCACTGAACACGAGCTGACCTACAGCTCCTGCCTCCACTTCCCATGACTGTCACGTAAGGCAGTTTTAGCTCACCCAAGCCAGAGAGCAAGTGTTGCAGTGCTGGACACCGTTACCCTCCGTGCTTTACAGAATTACTGCAGGCACAGTGAAGTACCTAATGCGTGTTCTATGGTGCAAGAAAAGGGAACAATGAATAAATTCAGGTTTCCACTGTCTTGTAGCAATGAAAAATATCAGTACCTCAGAAGCAAATGGTGATGCTTTTGACAAATGAATTCTTCTCTGTCAGATTCATCACAAATTAATTTTGTTCACATAAAACTAGTTTTGTCTGTGTTTGATAGCAGGCCATTTCCTGCACAGCCACCATCGGCACAGACATTCCTACTAGCAATGGAATGTCTGTGCACCAAGCCATTTTAATAGGTTTGGGATGAATCAGGAACAGCAGGAGAATGTGCCATTTCATTATCCCAAAACACTGCCTCCTCCTATAGGAACTTAGATCTGATAAAGGCTGAGAGAGCCAGGTCTGTAGCTACCATTACTGTTAATGCTTCTGTTACCACTGGTTTTAAGTTTGCCTCCGTGAGACAGCAAGAAAATGAAGAGCAGGAAAGGCAGGAAAAGCGTGTGAAGCTTTCCAGCATGTTTGAATTGATATTACTGAAACATGATGCGTGACACGATTGTTTCTATCACTGTCTACAAGCTGTTTAGGAAGGACAAAATGAGTAATAAGGTGTGAAGAAGTAAAACTATACAAACTAAAAATATTACTTCTTGTATAATATCTCAGAATTGCAGAATCCTAAGTGCCCATAAACAATTGCTGACAAAGCCTCCATGGTACCTCTGTTACAGATCTTCACTCATCACTAAATCACACCAGAGAAGGAAACGGGGCTGTTATTATGCACAGCTGCATTAATGAAAAGTTGGAGTGCTATAGCAGATTTATTCTCTTAAGTAAGCACAATTTAAATTACATTTCCCAAAGCAAATAGATCTATTCTATAACAGAAAAGGCATTGGACTCAACATGTGGCAGTTTTCTATTGGAATTCACTAGGGAGAGAAAAAAAGAAGTACTGAACTAAAAATGAGTTGTTGTCTAGAACTAGTAGTGATGAATGAAACTAAGTAACATTTGTTTGGGGCAGGTAACAGATGCCATTAATGTGTCTCCATGGATCTTCAGTGCTTAAAAGAATCTAATATTTTTGTATTGAATAAAGTTACAGGGAAAATGGCAGAAAAATATTTAAAAACCATGAATGACAACTGAGACTTCTTGAAGACTTTTTGTCAAATAGATAAGAGTTCCAGAGTCAAACAACTGAGGGCTCAAATCCCATTACAAAGGACAATTAGAAACAACAATGCAAAAATTAAAAGTTATGTAAAAAAAACCGAAAAAGGCAAAATCCTACTGAAAGGGTGTTGGGAATATAAAGGATGCTAACAGTCCTTAACATTCATTATTGCATGAATATATGAACTGTGCAAAAATGAAAAATTCAATACCAGTTTCTTTCCATATCAGGAAGGGATCAGGATGGCCCATCATAGCAGGTAGGAATTAATGAGGCAAATTTACTCTTTGGACAAGAGGCTTAACACGTAAGTTGTACTTTTTTCAAACACAAGTTGGGGATCAAACTGTACGAGTTTGTGTGGGTCATGGCATCATTCCTGACACATTTGTCTAATCTGTCCCTAAAAATCTCCAGCAGTGGAAATGACATCCCTTTTTAGGCAGTGCTTATGTATTTGCTTTCAGTACTGCTGCTGTACTGTACTGCTCTCTGCTTGAACATTTCTGTGGCTACGAACAAGCAAAGCACTGAAATGAGTCTGCAAATATGCTCATCTATACTTTTTAACAGGCTTGATTGCCTACAATGGTTTTAGAAGAAATTCAAGAACTTGAGAGTGCTCAATTCTGTGAGGCAAGGAGAGTTGCTACTTCCTGCTGTGTCTGTTTCCTTGTAGTGAGTAAAAGGTCTATGCAGAAATGATGGGCAGATAACCCTTCATTAACAACTCCTGAAGTCTTCGTGACAAGCAATTGTAGCAACATTGAATGCCGGTTACTGCTGTTAATAGAAGGAACCCTGCCTTGTACTGAGAGGGAGGCAGAGACTTCCTACAGCTTTTGCACTCTTGGATTAGCTGGGTCCTATGGCTGCAGTACACAACAGTACCAGACACGGTCGTTCCAGCAGCACCTGCCCTGCGGGAAAGCTGCCAGGCGGGAGGAGGCAGCACCCGCGGCAGCCTCTCAGCACAGCCTCCGTCTTCGGTGTGTTTATAGTGAAGCTCTTACGGAGGAAGGAGGACAGGGAGGCCAGTGTTTTGTCACCCAGTGGCTTTTTCCCATCAGTGTGCTGACCTACTGCCAGCTCTGTGAGCTGTTTTCCCCTTTCATCCCATTATCATCCTCTTGGAGCATAGAGGTACCTCATAAAATTTATAAGCACTTGCACATAACAACACGTTTTAGGAGAACCTTGAACAACAGAACAGGAGGCTTACTGTAGGAAGCTAAAATATGTCAATAAAGTCTCATTTGTCCCAAACTTCTGGAGTCTTGTTGCTACTAGCTCCATGGATCATAAAAGAAAATTATGTGAGATGCTGTACATGAAAGCTAATGACTAATTAATTGGGGATAATACTTAGCTATGCTGGTCCTGGCAGGGAAATAATGAGCTACTGTCAAGGAATCCTGGCTTTCCAGAAGGTGCACTCCCTTCCCATGTATTTTCACATCGGACAGCACCCCTGTGAAGTCCCAGTGTGACGTGCATTTACAGCTGTCCCACTGCTGACAGGTGCACTTGCTCCCTAGGACTGTGCAGTGGGGTTTGCATGGCAGAAGCATTGTTTACTTTGGAAACTAATTCTTTAAGATATATGGAGTTAATTCAGATACAGCAATTGAAAAGCCTGACTGATTCTTTTATCAAGGATGTTCTATAAGCACAATGAAAATATATTCCTTCTGCTGTATTTAAAAAATAATTGAAAATAATTTATGCCTTTAAAAGTTTCAAATACCAAGTTTGAAGCATGCTAGATACTAATGAACAAAAGTATTCACCCAAGGGCCTTACAGAGCAACTCTTTTCCGTTATTTCAAAGTGTGCATTTGTGGTGTTTTCACTGCACTTCTAATTCAGCAGAGTCTGAATCATTCTGCACAGAGTCCCAGGTCCTGTTGGCTGCAGACCTACAGCACCAAGAGTGCACCCAGCTCCACCAAGTGAAATGTGAGCTGCTGAGAGTTTTTTTCCTTTCTATGAAAAGAGGTGCATCTGTGGAATGAGGAGAGTGCACTTTTGTGGAATTTACTGACCATTTAATGGCTGAACGCAAGTTGAAAGCAGAAATAAAAGTCTGCTGGTTTAGATCCCCTACTATATACAAGTTCTTAAACTTTATGTGTGAGAGGGTCTGGGTTTGTGTGGGTTTAATTTCTTTCTTAAAGAGATTTTGTGTTTTCTAAATGTGAAGTTGTCCTTACAAATTTTTGGAATGAGATTATGATATTTTATGCAGAAATAAGGTGAGGACTAAGCTTATTTTGTCTTTTTTTGGTTTGTTTTGTTTTTTTAAGAACAGATGCAGTGTATTTAATTTTCCTACCTTGTATTGAAAAAGAGTAAAAAATAGTTTTAAAAACTACAGCAATGAAAAGGACTCCTGAACTTGGTATCTCACGCTATTTCTCCAGAATGTTTAATGCTTAACTGCCATGTTGTATTTAAGCTATACAATTAGCCAAAGAAAATAAAGACACACACACACCATCCAATTGTCCTTTTATATTTTTATTCGGTGTTAAGTAACTCCACAAGAAAACAAAATCAGTTACTCTGGTGTACGTGAAATCAGAACAATACAACCACTTGAAGCAAAAAGTAGAAACAAATTTCAGCCCAGGAATGGAAAACTGATACTTCAGTGCTATGGATATGCAATGCGCTTCATCCCACAGTGCGGTTCAGCGTACGCCAACCTTTAATGCTTTTGTTGTTGTTGTTGTTGTGTGTTTCTATCCATATAGAAAAACTAAAAACCACACTTCAACTCTCACTGAAAGCCTTAGAGCTTTAGCCATTAAACTATGAAAACAAGTAAAGACAATTTGTTATTGCCCAAGCTCAGTATAGGATTTTATTTTCCCCAAAGGTGCTGGAATCATTACACACCACAATGTAACTACGAGCAACACCTTTGATATTTTGAGCCCTTTCTTACCAAAGAAGCAGCTCAAGCCAGTATTAACTGAGCTGAAGTTTGTGTTTGAAATATGTCCATTTGGTCATTTCCTGTTCTCAAATGAAGTTCTATTCCATTCTTCACTGTAGTGATTTGAAGAATTTGTGTGTAAAGTTCTTTTTTTACTTTCATGTTACAGTTAACTAGTTCTCAGTGCAGGTGCTAAACAACCTCTCAAGGAAGCTCCAGAAGAAAGTAAAATATATAAAAATCTATTCAAAGTCTGCAAATAAATTAAGAAAAGAAACTGTAAAGTGTCAAAAGATTTGTTGTATGAATACAAACCCTAAAACATAGTCTAAGAGGAGGACCAAAAGAAAGTCCCCGGGTAAGGGCAACCAAGCCAATTTTAGTAAGGATCTCACCAAAAGCGTTGCACAAAGACTGGCATGGTTCCCCAACCACATATTTAAATTCTTACACTGTCAACTGAATAAAGGCAACAAAACCCAGTTACTCAGAAAGCATTTCTAGCGCAGAACATATTTCAAAGGCAGTTCAGCTCACATTTCAAACAGCTACGTTTCTTGTGAGGTTTATTGCCTGTCAAAATTAATGGTGAAGCTTTTCAAGTCAGTGTTGGACTCTCTGCACTTCCTGGTGTTCTAGACATGCTGCAATCGTGTAGACTAGTTAGTTGTTGTCATTTTTTAAACTAGGAGTTGGTAAAAACTTAGAATGTTTAGTTTTGCAAATATTGCTCCTCCTGGCTTATACATTTTGCATAATGTGTTAAAAGCACAAGGAGTTGATAGTCTTGTACAGATGCAACTTGACAATGTATTGACTTTCTAAGTTAACAAAATAAAATTTAAAAGCAAGTCACATAAAGCAACAATCACTACTGCAATCACACATGTTATGTTGTAAGTCATCACCTTCCCTACCCCCACCCACCACACACAGAACTTGCCCCACACATTCTCTCAGGAACACAAAATGAACTACGAGATTTACTAAATTACAGCCACAACAGCAGCTAACTGCAGCAGCCACAGGATTTCTTTCAAGTGAAGCACTGACCCTTTGCATTTAGAACATTGAACACTCTGAGCATTTTAGAGAGTTTCAGTCATTCAGGCTCAAGTTCAGTTACAGGATGCTTTTGCAGGTTACATGAATGCCTTCATCTGCAACAAGACAACATTCTCATTACTCGTTAACAAAATTCACAACAATCCACACATCACCCCAGTGGTTTATTATTTTTGGTGTTACTTTTTAAACTTCTGCCCCACATTGGCAAGTTGCTAAAAAGGACAAAAAAAAGAAAAAAAGGAAAAAACCCCCACATTGCCTCCATACCTACAAAAAATCCTTGGCTTCTCCAGTTAGCAAAAATACAAACCATGGTATCCTCAGTGTTGGTTTGCGGGAGGGGGGGAATCATAGGATAGAAAACACAGTTTCTGTAAGTCTCTAAAGCACAACCCTGTTGTTCCTACTTCAAAGTTATGAGATTTACTGAATGAAGACTGGACAAGTCATTCATGCTTTTCTCCTGCATTCAGAAAGGCACTGATAGATTACAGTGTTAAGTATTTATCTCCCAGTTCTTAGAGAACAAAGCCTAATGTGCAGAAAGCTGAAGTCTCTGAATAGCAGAAGTAGTTGTAGACACTGCGATGCTAAGAAGATAGTAATAGTGGTAGGGCTACAGTTACGAATGAAAATAACTGCAATTAAGATGCAAAAAAGCAGTGGTACTACTAAGACAAGCACATGCACATCCATTCTTGATTTGACAACACAATCTAGTCTAGTTCAAATAGCCAAGAATTTAACAGTATTTTTTGGGGAAAAAAAATCTTCAACAGGACAGCTGTGTCCTCATCTATAAAATAAGCAAGAAGAGAAAGATAAATACACATCTGAATCCATTAACTGAAGAGGAAACTCAAGTTGTTGTTTTAGAGCTACAGACCCTCAAGAAGGATAGTTTTCCATCTCATGTTACTTTTCAATCATCTTTTCTACTCTGCAGTTTTTACAGTTGAGTTCGAGAAAAAAGCTCCTCCTCACACGGATCAGCCCATTCACTTCCACCTTCTGAAGCTGTGTCTTCAGAGCTGGAGCTATCACTGGAGTAGATCTTCTTCCTGAAGCCATTTGGTTTTGCCTCAGCATTTATATCATCTGCACATCTTGCTTCATAAACAGAAGAAACCTAAGGATTTAAACTGACAGTGTTGATGGGGAACAAAAAAGAACACGCTTGCTTTTCTCTGGGCGGGGAGGTTACATGGTTTTGTAGTTGTCCAAGAGAGATGCCAAGATTACAGGGCAAGTCCTTCTCTTTCCTAAATTAATCCACTATGCAGAAAGGACTGCAGAACAGCAGGATAAAAAGGTGGGGCTTCTATTATTTTTTCCTATTCCTTAATTTTAGGATTTGCACAAAAAAAGCAAGAGAATCAAAAGCAAACTCAGTTAGGATGTATCTTTATCACAGTTTATGTTAGAAAAATTACTGTAAAAGGTATCTCCCAAACTTGGTAGTAAGTATTAAATAGCAAGAAAACACAGCACAAATCTGACTAAACTTCAAGCAAATGTATTTTCAATATAGGTTCAGCTGAATCAGTAAAGCCACAGCAAGCATGTCATAGTGTAAATGTAGTGCTATCATCACTATGAAGTTTAAAGGTGTATCAGTAAAAACATTTGAACATGACAATTTTTCCCTGCAGAAAAAAAATCGGGTTTTTTTGCTTGTAATGAGGACAGAATTCAGCAAAAATTATCTTTATGCCTTCAGTTACTGGTTCTTTCTGCCCTCACACTGCATATCAGCCCACTCTACGCTTACTTAGTTGAGGAAAAGAAGACTCATGTTTAGCACTCATGACAAGCAAATGCCAAGCATTCCCAAAGGAAACTGGCTTTGCTTATCTACTAGAAGAACAACTATTCGTACAAAGGGTTGTACTCCCCAAAGTACAACACCTTGAGGAATTTTCAGAAGAATGCCCAAGATGTAGAGGAGATTAAAAAACAAAGTAAGGGAAGAAAAGCTTTTGAAGGTTTTTGCAGGAATTTCATTTGAGGTCAGACTGAGAACTGTGATGAAAGAAAAGATGCAGTAGCCCACCCTTATAAAATAAGCAAAAACCTTCCTCCCCCAAACCAATGACAAACTTACCATATTAAAATCTAAAAGATGTTCATCATCATTGGATATTTCCTTTACATCTGCAAGTTCTCCTACACCATTCTCTCCCTTGGCATTTGTATAGCACTCTTACATTGTGTTTGTGGGGGTGTTTCAGAGGAAAAGGAAGAAAAAACAGAATTGAGGAACACTGTTATTTACATTTAGCCAAAATGAAAGCATCCAGAGACGTATTCTTGAAATTCATACTCTAGCCCTCTGTGCTTCTGGGGGATTTTATGGTCTGACACCCTTACAGAGATAAGCATAATACCTTATGGAAGCTTCATCAAATCCTACCTGGATAACGAAATAATAAAAGAGGAAGCTATTTAGTTAATGAAAACATCTAAAATACTAAAGTATAAAGAGCAAGAATTACTTTCTTATCATAAATGCTTCAGTGCATTTTTCAATTCTGATGCTGCACGGTGTTCCAGATCATTCCTATTTCTATCCCCACACAGTACAGACTGCAACTGCAGCCTGATCCTCACTGAAGCTCAAAAAAACCCCCAGTTGATGTGAATGGCTGTGGTTTCTACTTACCAGAGTAAACTTCTGTATAGAATACCAACACTTATCATATAGATATACATGGATCACATGCGTCAATATCCATTTATAAAAAATACCCATACGGAAAAACTGGATACAGTTTGTGAAAGAATAACATCAGCTCTGCGGATAAAGCTCCTTGTTTAAAAAGCCTCGTTTAAAAGCCGAGTGTGGAAGAGCGAACCTGGGGACTGTTGTACCTCACGCACACTCTGCCCCGCCCCAGCAGGTTCTGCCCGCGGCCGCGCTCCCCCCCCGCAGTTACGGGCCTTCACCGCCAGGGGTCAGCACGAGCCGCTCCCGGCGCCGGGAGCCGCGGGTGTCACCGGGAACAACCCACGGCTCTGCCGCGGGACACTGAACACCCCCGCTTTGGAAAGACAGGGCTATTTCGAACGTGGGAGGTTCTGTGACCAGTCCTGCAGACATCAATCTCTTGTCTTTCGCTGTGCACATTTCTATAGTCGGGAGCAAAGTAAGTTAAGATGTTCTTAAATGTAAACCAAACTGTCCTGAACACCCAAGTAAGGGCGTTTTGGCACCAAGAATACAGTTCAGTTGCACTCCTAAAGTAGTTCAGTATCAACCACTGGCTAATCTACTTCCAGATTATTTAGGAACCAGGTCTCAGATCAAAACTTTCTTGCCCTGAACCTCTACCAACAGAAAGCACCAGAGAGCCTATCAATTCAGGATACAAAATGTTCTGGTTTAGCTTCTTGCCGTCTCCCAGAAAAGGTGAACCGCTATGCAGGCAAAAAACCCCGCCTGGATTCTTGCCTATCCACTGAAAACCTGGGCTGAGTCAGCTGTCAGATGCTCCAGATTCCTGGGGGTGCTGGAAGCACACCTGCTCCTGCTCACGAGCAGCCTGCCTACCAGGAGTGGACTTGCTCTCTGCGTGGCACAGAAAAATTCCCAGCCTGTCCAGTGTGAATGAAGGGAGTGGCCAAGTGGCAAATCCCTCTCCTTCCCAGTCTGAGAGAGATTCCACACATTCACTGAACAACTGGCATGTTATTTATGCAAACCCATAAAAGGTAATTATCATGTTTTCACATTCTTATAAAATTACCTACCAAGTAAGGATTTTCTCAGGATGAAACATTAAGAAATGTAATAAAGTATTTTCAGAGTCAGAGATTAATTTTCTGTTTACTTAATTGCAGGCTCTGGAATTAAGTAAACTTGCATAAATATTGAGACTACTTTAAAACCACTTTCTTTTGAAACCAATTTAGAATCATGCTAGAGATCTACTACAAGTGCAACTGAAGCATCCCAGTTCTCTCTCTGATAAGAGAACTGATTGTGGAAGCTTACTGGTGTGGGCTTTTTATATCTAGACAGTAGTTCCAATTTATCTGCAGCAATTCCAGTCCATAACCAGGAGTATTTTGCTCTAACACAGGTGCAACAGCAAGTTAGTTCTAAGAGGCAGAGGTGCTTACCTTCACACTGTGATGCAGGAAAAAGGGGAGAATAGAGCGCCTTTTCCCACCAGCATTGCTTTTCCTGGCTGCCACTCATTCTCTGCAGATTAGTATTCAATATAGGAAAGTGTTTAGACAATAATCACACTTCATTATGCCATAAATAATATACTTACATGTAAAGGAGGAAACCCTGATATTACAACTAATTTGCTAGATCTTATAGGTCACACTGCTCAATTTCTAATCCTAATGGGAAATGACTGTCCAACTACAGCAGAACATCCATTCTCTGAACTCTTACAGCCAATATGAACCATGCTGGGGCTCAGACTTTGCCATACAGAGTTGTACAAATCCAGAACAAAAAAAATTAATTCCAGCCCTATACTTTACAATCTACAGAGAGATGGAGGCATAGTGAAACATTAGTCAACATGATGAATAGTGAGTGTAAAATGAAACAGAAAAGAAAGAACAAAGAGTGGCAAAATTTCTAATGTTTAAAGTCTGGAAGGGTGGATCAGCAGTACCAATACCCAATGGGATAACAGAAGATTAAACTAGAGAATTATGTGCCAACATGAGGAAAAAAGTGGTTATGAGGATGATCAATAATTTGTCTTTATGCTAGAAATAATCAATTCACTAAGAATGCCAAAATACTTCCTCTCTCCTCTATATCTTAATGCTAATTTAAGTTTACCAGAGCCCTTTCCTTATGACATTAATGGACGTGGCTAAAATACCAAGGGTTTGTCACAACAAACATGTCCCCAGTTTTATGGCTGCACTGAGGTAACCCCATTAACTTTCAAAAGATGATGCCAGCTTGTAACATCCTCTATAGATATTAGACAGAATAATTAAAAAACCAAACTACAGTGCATTTACCTACAACATTAACAAATGAGCTTCAACACTGACTTTCTATCCAGTTTCCTCCTCTGTAAGCCTGAGAACATTTAAGCATGGAAAATTAATGAACCTCCTTTTGTTCCTCCTTACACTACTGTAGACTAAACACCTATAGAACTTACACACACTTATTCCTTAATAAAGAGAAGTTCCTCTCACAGCAAAGGAGCAACTCAAGAGTGCTGTATCCACATGCATGTACCAGATTCAACTTATTTTTTCTCATGAAATTGTGCTATAGTGAATATTGAACTTATTCATGCTGGTTTTCTCTCATAAGACTGAGGAACAGTCCTTTTGGAACCACTCTCCAAAAATTCAAAGTCCAGTTCTAGAAAAGGGAGTTCTTAGACAGTTAAACCACAGGTTGGTGTCTTTTTCAACATTACCAAAAAAAAAAAAAAAGGAGAGAAAAAAAAAGAAAGCTCAAGGGTATTTGAAGCAGGGCTTAATAAGAAATATGTGCATTTACAAATAAATTCAATCATGGAAGCCTCACTCTGTGCTGACTGTAGATATAGAGGTGTCTAAACTCCATGGGGACAATGCTTTATTAACTTCAAAGCCTCTTCCATCGCTGCTGTCACACCTGCACAGGGGATAAGCTGGATGAACCACAGCAGGTTACAAGCAAAGCCAGCTGGAGTCTGGCAGGGTGCAACGAGCTGCAGTGGACTCCCTTCCTGGGCTAAGGCACCTTTGGAGCCCACGCATGTGCTGCAGGATGGCTTGGGAAGTGAGCCAAAACTTCTGTGCTCCCCTCACAGCCTCAGTGCCTGGAGAGCAGGAGGAGGTCAGACAGGTCCCAGCTTGGAGCAGAGGCAGCCTGGCAGGACTTCACTCTGGGCTCAGACCCAGCCCTCCTGCCCTCACATCAGTCCTCATGCTGGGTGTTATTTCTAAACCAGCATTAAGGTCAGGTGTGTGAAGCAAAAGGACAGATGTGTAAAGACCCGCTATCCATACTAAAGCCATTTGGGGGTTTAGTTTGGGAGTGGATGAAGGGCAGGAGCTGATGTCCATTTTATATGTTTACTGAAGAAAACAATTTTTTTCCTATGGATCTTTAAATGTTTACTATAACTGCCCAGTCTGTCATCAAAACAATTTTTGTGAATTGAAGAAATACTCCCAATCAGTAAATACAAAACATCAACTCTAGAATAGCACTATGAGTCTACCTTCCTTTGTTGGCAATCTTTCCCTTTTGAAACAGCATTTTCAATTAATATCTCCTCCTCCTCTCTCACACACATACTCACATACACTTCCAATGTTTTATGAAAAGTTTTATTGAATTGGTCAGATACCCATCTAAATAGCTATTATTCACAATGGTTCTGGTATTAGAAATTGCAACAAGAAGTCTCTCCTCTCTGAAACTATTGGTATTTATTTTACTTTATTCTTAAGCAGAACTCAAAGACAGGAAGGCAAACCCAACTGCAAAGCTGTTCCACTCCAGTCTTGCTGCAGGTCAGAGAGAACACTGATAGATTTCCCTTCTTGTTTTACAGGTAGGCATAGGGTAACTGAGGCTATAGGGTAACTAGAGACTCTGGTTGAAGAAATGTAAAATCACTTCAGGACCTCAGCATTCACAAGCACAAACACTACTGTAACATTACAGCAATGCAAGATTCTCCTGCCCCAAGTCTTGGCTGATTTAAAACCACTATCTGCGACCTTTCTGTAGATTTGAGTCTGAACCGCGCAGTTAAATGCAGAAACTAAAACTCCAATTCTGCTTCTAGTCCTATCACCTTTCCCACCCCAAAAGCTAAGCTAAAATAACAGCAGAAAAAACAAATTTAATGTTTGCTATTGTCTAAAGTTTGAAAGG
The DNA here is from genome assembly GCF_009829145.1 of Chiroxiphia lanceolata. Classification (NCBI taxonomy): domain Eukaryota; kingdom Metazoa; phylum Chordata; class Aves; order Passeriformes; family Pipridae; genus Chiroxiphia; species Chiroxiphia lanceolata. Next base: position 12,649,115 of record NC_045640.1, read on the forward strand.
GTAAAATAGTTTCAAAACTTTAAATAGTAAATACTAAATAGTATGTCTTTCATTGGCCTCTACTGCACATTTGTTCCTTGTAACATCACTCTATGTCTGCTTTCTCAAATGAGCCTTCCCAAGAACTTCATACAACAGCAGGGCTGTCCACTTAAGTCTTCCATCTAAAACTTCACGTGAAACCTCTGGTATACAAAAGAACAATTATTCCTTGCAAACATCAGTACAAATATTTTCTAAAGGAACAAAAGCAAATATTATGGGTTTTTTTCAACTAAAAAAGGAAATTTTAGTGCAGCTAATGCAAAGGAGGGAGTTTGTGAGCTTAAGTGGGTAACGACCATTTTAAAAAGTGTATTGGATCTCCAGCATAACGATGGAAAAGCAATTCACTACCTTAAGGGTACATCTGAATAAAATGGAAAACCAACGGAGAAGTGAAAGATGTTTCCTGCACTGTGAATGCCATTTCCTACAGCTGACGACATTTTTCCTCACTTCCTCCATTCACACACACAGCTGAAATAAGGGAGCCCAGGAGAATTCCTGTTCTACACTTATTGATCTGGGCACAAGGACAAGCACTCGGGTGAACACACCTCAGCCTGGGAGCTGGGCTGGCCAGAACAAACACCCAGTAGGTGCATTTTACTCTTTTGCTCATTTTGTTTGTGTAAAGTGTTCCATGCTCACTACAGCCAGGGATGTATTCAACACCATTGTGTTTAACTGGGAACAGCAGGCAGCCTGATAAACAGCACATTTCAGTGGAACTGTGTGTTTGCTGGCAGAGCTGAAATGTAACCGAAGTTTCTGGATGACAGGACACTAAGACAACTCTTAGGAATATCTCTGACAAGGGCATTTGGGCAGGTGAGGAAACTGTGACGACTAAAGTTGGGAAAGACCAGATCTAGGAGTATGAAAGCAGTTACTCACAGAAAAAGTCCCAGCCATAAGGTAAAATAATAAAGCTGGTACTGCCCTGTATGAGGTTTGGTTGCCCAAATGCTAAATGTGCAGATGGAAAAGCTACAGAAAAAAGGTAGGATAAATTTGGAGGGGGGGAGGAGGTTGAGGTTTTTCCCCTCTCTCCTTATGATTACAGATGTATTTGATAAAAAAGAAAAAAACCCCTTATTTATATTTTGTCATTTATATATATTTTAAAATATTTTTCCTCAGATAAGAGCTTGATTGCTCATACTTTATTAGGAATTTACTTTATTATTTTTTCTTGGCAGAAAATAATAGTTTTATTTTGCAACATCACAAATTTCTAAGAGAGCATTTATGAATATGCAATACGGTTTTTTCTCCACCAAGAACCGGTACAGCTTGTGCTTAACAATTTAAATCTTATTTCATCAACAATCTGCATAGGGAGAAATATTAGTATTTTTTTAACTATTCCTTAACTAACAATTTTGTATGAGGCAGGAATAATTTTTTTTTATTTCCTTGATTCCATCAGAAGTTCTCCCCTACAGTTACAGGCAAATGTCCAGAGCAAGCTCATACAGCAGCTTAGTCATTTGCCAGTCAGAAAAGTTACACTGGTCAGAACTCTGTTCTTCAAGCAAAATTTATGCAAAGCATCTTCTCAGAGCTGGGATCTAGAGCTGTAAAGACCATCTGCTGAAGGTCTTGAAAAAAGGGCACTTCATTATTTTACAGAACAGTTTAATTAAATTTTACATCTACCCATGTAAATAGCTGTTATTTTTGATCTAAATTGGTATGCCTTTCAGAATAGGCTATTTGTGCTTTAGATACTAATTTGGAAACACCATCAGAGAGTATTTGTACTCCTTCAGGATGCATGCTGACAAGGGTCACAGCTGTGACAAGAGGTTTGCAGAATGTGAACACAATAAGCACTAAAGCCTCAGTATGGTCTGAATGGATATTATCAGAAGTGTTACAACTGACAGTTTCATAACCAAGCACAGAGAAAGTCATATTAATCTGGAAGTACAGATTTCTTGTTGCTCTGCAACCCCTTACTATCAGGAAGAATACAAGAAACACATGAGTAATTTAGAAGTCAAAGCAGCAATGAACCCATTGAGTCCCATTCCAAAAGATCAGATGCTAATTTTAGTTCAGCCACTCAGTGAAGATACACTTGGCTCAAGTAGCTGGTCACAAATAAAGAAGGGGACCTGAGACTGAATTTTATGTTCTTAAAACCTATTTGGCAGTAACCTAATTGCTGAATTTCACTGAAAATACATGAGGCAAGGGACCCTATGAGATAATCTAGTCTCTGTTCCTGCAGAAAGCTGGAGTCAACTACAATGCACTATATTTCTCTACTCAATCTCTTCAAGGCAGAATTTCCACTGCTTCCCTAAAAATAATTGACCCTTACAGTAATGCTCGTTGTCCGGTTAGAATTCTTATTCTTCAATTTCCCTTACTGTGACTTAAGGTCATGACATCCACTTCCTCTGTGTTTACCAGAGCCTACAAAGCAACACAGCTTTTCCCTTATCTCCTCTAACTATGAACGTGGCTTCTGCAAAACTGCTGCCTCTGCTTCCAGGCTCTTACTTGAGATGAAACACCCCCAGTTCCTTCACTCTGTTTTCATAAATGGTGATCTTTGTGTTGCTCTCCTCAAGATATCTTTCTTGATAGACAGAACCAGAGCTCAGCCCAGTACTCCAGCAGAGCAATTCCATCCCCTCTTACAGAAGGGCATTCGTGTTTCTGTATCTCAGTGTTCCTTTTGCAGTGTGTCATTCCTGATTTACACTCGGTTATGATCTACTTGGAGATGCTTTTCTATTTCATATCATTTCCTCCCCTGTCACTCCCCTGTCACTGTGTTTGTAAAGAGGATTATTATTTTCTTTAAAATTTCAGTTGTCCCTGCAGGATTGCCATTTTATGTTTTAGGCCGCTGCTCCTATTTAACAACCTTTGGATTCTAATCCTGTCTTCCACTGCAGACTTTCCCTGTTTGTTATCATCAGGGATTTTCATAAACATGCCCCACACCAGAAAAAATTATCAACTTTCTTGTCCTCCAGTAAACCACTGACTGTTATTTTGAGAGCACAATCTTTTCGCTAAACCAATACTTTAAAACTTTTTCAGTTTCTCATGCATTTGGGCCATTTACAGCTTAAAATATTTCTTTAGGGAATTTAAAAGAGTCCTCGGTAACATCCCAAGTTCCATTTTTCTCCTTTAAAGAATATATTTGCTTTTTATATATTTTCTATCATCCATGTGTTCTCAAACAAGTATACTACTAGACTTTTCTCAAATTACTTGCTGCTCCTCATGATATTCAGCTGAATATTGCTATGACTAGCTGAAACAGGTGTAGTATATAAGTACTACTCCTTAATTTCTTTTCAGTAACAATGACAATAAATGCACTAATCAATACCTTGGACATTACCTTTTCACAGCTTCCCAAGCCTGTTAGTTCTGTCTCTCAAATATCTTTCAGTCATTTTTCTGTTTCTGATTCACTTCTGGGACTTTAAAGTGTGCCATATCTTTATTTTATTGGCTTACTTTAAACCTTGGGGGTTTTTCTCATGATTTTGATACTATTGTTGTGAACTCTATCTTTTTTAGGTCCTCTCATACAGACTAGTACCACCCTTCAATACCTCAGCAAATTAATGTTTTCTTAATTAGAATGTTAGAGCTTAGAGTATTTGTAGGTGTTTTCATCATCTGCCACGATCAGCACTTACCAAGAACTATCTGGACCAGTCCTTTCTTAGATAGCCCCAAATTACTCTCTCTTACAATGAAGTCCTTTGCTTTGTAAGTGGATGACTCTACATGCTCTTTTTCCACTTGATTCCCCTGATTTTAAGGCACACAGCAGACCCCTCTGAATTTTGTGTCCCTCTTACCGCTACCTGGATTTATGGCAGCTTACCTGCTACACTGCTGACCTCAGAACCAACATAAGACACCCCTCCTTCCCTTCCTCTCTTCACAGCCCTTCCAAGAGGGGGGTTGCACACTTACATTACTCCAGTGAACACGGTCCCTCACCAAATCTCATGGCCAATTCAGTCACGAGATCCACGAACACCTAAACTGTTTTTGCAAGTAGAATTCCCTCATCCCCCAAACCACTGTCTTAGGCACGTTCAGACCTGAAAAGTGTGGTACCGATCCCAACCAAACCCACAGGTCCTTTTCTCTAACTCAAGGACTCATCAGCACGGGCATTCTTAGAGCACATCTACTAGACTGGGGCCCATATAACATTTGTTGACAAGAGATTCAGTGTTGGTATATTCATGGTATATATTCAGAGACCATTAACTGGTCCAGACTGGGTACTTACCCATGATGCCATGGCTAAATGGTCAGAGCATTTACTGGGAAAAAAAGGACTGTACTTTTGCAGGGTCAAGGGGGTGTGTTTGTGAGGTTTTATGTAGTTTTTTGGGTGGCATGAGCTTGTGGTTTTTTGCAAGGGTAGCTTTGTTTGGAATTTTTTTGTGTTTTGTTGGTTTGGTTTTGTTGTTTGGTTGAGTTTGATTTTTTTTTTAATCTTGAGGCTAGGTATATAATTATCATTCATGTTTGAAGAACTTCTGCAGGAGCTATTAGCAAATTCCTGCTGCAAAATACACTGTGATTCTAAAAGAAGTGTTCTAATACAGAAGGTAAGAGGGAGGAAACTGAACCAGATTTCCCCACAGTCTTATAAATAGGAGGTATTCAGAGACGTGTGTTTGCACAGCACATATATAACTCAAGTTTAACTGATGCAAACCAGAATGTGTTACTATTACACTGTGGTCTATATTAGTATCTTCACAACCACTATTTATGCAAAAATATTGCAGGTACCTCAGAATATAACTCAAACTTCATGTTAAGTGACAGTGAGTTAAACAATAACTTTAATTTCTGTCATAAGTCAAGCAGAGAAACACAGAAGTTTCACTTAAAAAAAATCTTCACAAATATTGATCTATACTAATCAGTCAATACCACAGCTTCTGCTCAAGTTTTCTTTCCCATGCATGTATGTGTGGGGTGTCCACAAAAAATGTTTCTCCTAGACTGTCCTAATTCTAGGCATTACCTATTGATTTTGTTTAATGCTCATGAAAATAAATAATACCACTCTTACAAAGAAAAGAGTTCACACACATCTTTTATAGACACTTAAGTAAAACAAGAATTTTAGATAAATGTTCTTGAGCCAAGAAGTCAATTATTTTCAGACTCAAACTACTGGTGCTTAGGAAAGCCCAGAGTGTGCACACACCTCTCGAGACACGGTAGATGCAGCCAGGTAAGTTAAGCCAGGCTGTCTCATTTTAGGGTGCAATCAGGCTCCTCAAGGCCCCCAGGAAGAGCTTAATTGCAAACCAAACTAGAGTCTAGACTGCTGAGAGGGTTGTTGGCCCTTTTTACTTCTCAGTGGTTTATCAATTTGTAGCTATGAAAACGCCTACATAATTGTGAGACCTGAGCAAGGGAAGTAGTTTTCCTCTTGCACTAAGGAACTTAAAATAAAATACCAGAGCTTTTTGAGCACTATTCACTACCAAAGACTCAGAGCCACCATCAACTATCAAACCACTGTTAACTTATACCAACCACTTACTACTTTCTAGAATGGATAAGTGGTTGAAGGGAAGATGAGAATAAACATTCTCATGGAGCACTGCACATCCAGAAAGGAGATCTGGAAAGGGCTGAAAGGAAGTGTAGGCTCTTGCTGTCACAAGTAACTGTACTACACCACTTGTTCACTCATTAGGCCCTAATGCATGATGAAGTCAAATTGCACTTACTCCTGGTAGAAGGCAATTCCAGAATCTGTTCTGACTTACAGTCTAAGTCTATTAATTTTTTCAGTGACTCTTTCTGCAAGGCCTGGCACAAACACAGAAACTTCCCACACTCAGTAGAGATTTCTGAAGACACTTCATCTCTGTCAACTTAACAGAGCAGCAGGAACCAAGATGTCTAGAAAAGGTCTGGAAAGTTACAGATTTGATTCCCTTGTGCAAGCAGCTGACATCAACTTATTGACACAGGGAAGAGAAGCAATTAACTTAAAGGAGGATGAGAGCAGAAACAAATAGGAAAGAAGGAAAATAAGGAAGTCTGATTTCATTCAACAAAAAGGTGAACTTCAGTTTTAGCAAGAGGAAGGTTAGCTTTCCATATATGAGTTAGTGTTTCAAACTTGTAATTGAGGAGTGTACCATTGCACAAAATAAGCTGGGTGCAACTCTTCAGTTGAAAATGAAAAAAAATTCCCTCCTAATGTAAATAAGATAACTGCTGAATGTGTGAAGAGGAGGTTGAAGAGGAAAAGAAAATGTAAGATGTAAGGAAAAGAAAATGTAAGATGCAACTTACACTTGTCCAGACAGTATCTCTGGGCTGGCCACACAACTAATTATTTTGATAGTTAAATATTTCTTCTCAAGAGCAGAGGGAGCTCACAGAAAGAAAAACTTGGGATATTTTTGGCTGGAAAGAATTTTTGCTCTTGATTATTACTTAACTTATGCTATGATTACCTAAAAGAAAACTCTGAGCTTAACCCATAGTTATACTGAGGCTTTCTTACAGTACTGTAGCAGTGATGGATATTTTGAATTCATGTTTTATTTCTTTTTGTGTCTGTGCTGACAAGAGGATGTTGAAATTTCCAGAGAATATATCCTTTCTACAAGTCTTTCTTTGCTCAAGTTTACAACCAGCAATTCAACTCCAAATTCTTCCATTTGGAAGTAACTATATTGAAAAGATTGGCTTCAGATCTTTCCCTTCAGAATTTTAAAATATGTTTGAATCAAAAGCAGTAGTATTTCATGACTCAAACTTTATGCACATTTTAACACTTTATATGTAAATCAGATAACCTAAAGACCTAAGGTAAACAGATTTAAAAGTCACATGAGTGTACACATGCATATATTTCTAAAGGTATGCAAGATGACACCAAAACGCCTGAAGATGGCTAATTTTTCACAGAATCACTGAATGACTGAGATTTAAAGGGCACTCTGGAGGTCATCATGTCCAACTCCCCCTGCTCAGGCTGGGCCATGTAGAGCAGGCTGCCCAGGACCTTGTCCAGACATCATTTGAGATCTCCCAAGGATGGAGACTCTACAACCTTCCTGGGCAACCTGTGCCAGCACTCAGTCACCCTTACAATAAGAAAGTTTATTCTTATGTTCAGATGGAACCTCCAGTGCTTCTACAATACTGTATTTTCTAGAGATCTATACAATCACAAACATTTAAATTGAACTGTCACATGAGAAACTGCTGGTTACCAGCTGCCAGCTGCAAATTCTGTAATTTTATATATCCACATACCTCTTCATGCTCTCCTGAAGAAACAGGATTATCCTCATACGTGGGGAAATGACACCCTGCTTTACAACTGCAAAACCTGCCAGTCTCCTCACGTGGCTCCACTATTCTGCAGTTTACTTTAGAGCTCTCCACCGCTCTCCCTTCTAGAGATTCTTTCATACTGCATTCTAAACAGGGATCTTGGTTTCCTACTGGCAACATCCCGGCCGACTCTTCTTGGGAATCCAATGATGTTTGTGCACTTTTCTCCATTCCAGACTTTTTTAATCTGGGAAGGAATTTCCCAGATTCAAGCTCTGATTTTCCATAATAATGCCCTTCTTTTTCTGCATCTTCTTCCAGAGGTTTGAGATCTGCTTGCGGATCCTCAAATACATCTACTTGAGGAGGGACAGCAATACCTCCCTCATCTTTTTCTGACTCAAATTCTGACTCGCTTCCACCCCCTGGAGAAAGTTCAGATGCAGAAATTGGGCGAAAGTGAGTCCTCGGAGAAATCCGTATAGCCCTGTACTGAGTTCGATCAACACCACATATCCTGGGGTGTAAAACCTCACTGTCTGAATCAGAGCACAGAATTGACTTAGGTTTAAAACTAGGGCTGAAAGATGCAATTCCTTCTGGCTCAAACGAACACTCTACATGAAGAACTTGTGAAAATGGATTGTTCAGGTCAAAGGAAGAGAATGAGTATTCAAGCCCTGGTTCTTCGACTTGAAAGTTACCACAAGTTCCCAGTAAGTCTTCATGGAAGATAAAAGAAAAACCCTTATTTAATCCGTTATCTCCACTCTTTGATTGCTCGTTCTGTTCAAACGATACAAACGGCCTCCACAATTGCCTATGGCCAGGGGCAAAGCTATTACCTGGAGTCATGAAAACATCTGTACCAGCAATTGTCACCACATCGGAGGCTGCACACTGCAACAAGCTCCCCTTTGAGTGACTAGGTGGTACCACTGCCCATTCTCCATCACTGTTAAAAGTTTTGAGCTCCCCATACACGCCACCAAGTATAAATGAGTTTTCTTTATCCTGGTTAACATCCCAAGGTTTTGATGGTGTGGTATAGTCACCACCATCTACTTTTGATAAATCATTTGAGACAAAGGCTCTCTTCTCTACATTCTCCTTTTGACCTTCCCAAAGGTGATACTCTGATCTCTGCACTGCTTTATTGGGTTCCTGGAGCGTTTCAACTTTTGCTTCTGTATCCAAACAGCAGCAATAGTTATTTACATCAGTTGAAAACAATTCATCTTCTATTCCTTCTATTTCTACCATTGCTGCAGAATTTCTGTCTGTCATATTTGTCCAAATATCTTTAATAACCCCTGAGCTGTAGCCATCTCCATGTGGACTGCCTTCACTACACCCTTGTGTAGTTTCATAGTCTTTACTTTCTGCTTTTTGTTCTAGCTGAATACCACAGACAGATTCTAGCTTAGATTTCTTTTTGAAAATCAAAGTGGGCATTTCTCCTAAAGTTCTAGCTTGTTGCTGGCAGGTTTCTTCTGGCAAAAAATCTAGAATTTCTTCATCTACATAATTTGAAGATACTCTAGGAACTACATAATTCATATCTTCAGCATTAAATTGCGTGGATTCTTCATATGGAATATTTAAAGTCTCATTGTCTGAACGTGTTTCTTCCGAGTGTGACCATGGACTACAGGTTCTTGTTGAAAGATTGGAACAGTGTTCATTTTCATCAAAGGCACTATTTTTGGTCCATATTAGCAATCTAGACTGTGTTTTCCCAAGAATATTAGCAGTGCTACTAGAATCTGCATTTTCATTTCCCAAGTTGAGTGTTTCAAAAGAAAATGGTAAAACAGAGTTACTGCATTGCACTTCAAACACTGAAAAACAAGAGTTTATACCAGACCCTTCATTAATATCTGAAAAGAGCTCTTGATTGCCAGCAAGCACGTGTGAATTAAGCATTGTGCTGTCTAGGATGGGGGAGAATCTGATCGGAGAATCTCCTCCAAAACTTTCCCCATCTGCATCACCAGAACTAGAAGATGAACAGCACTCCCAAAATTGAGCTAAATTACTAAGGTCTTGCAAGAACCACCCTTCAGCACCAACAGAGCTGGTCGAATCAGTCCATATTGCACTTTCCCCTTGCAACTCCATTCCATCTAACACTATGCAACATTCTGCCTCAAAATCAGTTTTTTCTTTACTCTTCTGTCGAATCATATTTAAAATCCGACTCTCCCCTTGCATCGTATCTGAGGCACCAGGATCCAACATGGATTGATCAATATCCACTTCATAGAAGTGCGTTAGTTCTGACAGATGAACATCATCTAAATATTTGTCGTCCTCTGGTTGAGAACATATTGAGGTCCCAGCGAGGTCAATATCCTCATTTAGAACTGCAGGCATTTCTACAAAGTGACCATCGATGAAAGTACCTGCTGCGAGGTATGTTTTATGAATATTATTGTTGCTAATACAAAGACCATGCACTGATTCAGACAACTCTTCCACAGCCTCTGATGTTACACCACATATATCTTCTCTGTTGCGGTACGTAGTCTCCAGCTTGCTTTTTCTGCTGAGAGGAACGAAGTACTCCGTGATCGGCTCAGTATACCACAAGGGCTCTTCTTTATATTCCTTCTCATTTCTGCTGTCTAAATACAAATCTTTTCCATCGTTACCGCCAGCTTCTTTTCTTCCTATTTCTTTTAATGGCCTTTTACCTCTTTTGCACAGTTGTTTGATGGACCCGCTGCTGCTGCTGCTGCTGCTTCCGCTGTGGACTTTTCTGTCAGCCTTTTCACCAGCTTTCACTGACAGCCTGCTCTGCCCGTTACGCCCCTTTTTGTTCCGAACCTCTCTTGTTTTGTGTCTTACTTTAATACATTTCATTGATGCCTTGTATTCACCTTGATTACCACTAGAACTTGAGCCAGCCTCACTGGATCCAGACGACCAGGAGCGGGGACGCATCTTTCCCTCAGACTTATGTCGGACTTGCTTTTTGTACAGACCAGGCTTCTCTTCAACAGTGTTGCTACTAAATTTGTTTTCTTTCTCGTTTTTACTTTTCTTCTGCTGGGTTCTTTCCTGTACAGCGGCCGATACTTTATTACTTCTGTCTTTAGTTACTTCACTTTCACTGTGGCAGTCCTTTGGAGAAGATGTATCCGTGCTAGTTGGTGGAACAGTGGATGAAGATGAGGAGCTAGAGTAAGAGCAGACTTTGGATTTATTCCATACAGTCATAATTTCCTGCAGGCAAACTGGCTTTTCAGAAAGAGGAGGAAATGCTTCATAGTACCTAAAAGCAAAACAAAAGGGACATTTGGATCATAGAGCTTCAGATGGGCATTAAGATCAGAAAGTATTACTAAAACCAAACCAAAACACCAACAACCTAAAAAATCTAGTTTGCTCTATATATGCACAAGCCACTCATTGCACTATCTGAATGATATCAAAGGGGAAATAAGATAAGCTTTAAAAGTGCTTAGAAACATACTGTCTACAAGTAAAACAATTCCCTTTTCAGACTAAATGTCACTGTATAGAGAAATTGTGGATGCTTACAACAGTGAAGGCCTCTCTCTAGGTTTATTAGATAATGATGCAATTCACTACAGTCTTCTTAAACATGTTTGATTTAGACTATAAATGAAGAAGTCCTGAATTTCAGTTAGTTGAGTACTGAATTCCAGTTTTTAAAACTCTCCTTTATGAAATGAGTCACTACCTGTTAAGTTCTACATAGTTTGATCATCCAGTTATTAAGAAAAAGCTATTAAAAAAAAGATTAGTTCTTGAGTACTTTAAGATGCTTAACAGTTTTATGCAACAAGGACAAGATTAAAATATAGTTTTCTGCAATGTTTAAAGTAGTACATGTTTGACAGCAGAAAGATTTATACTGAATCACATATATTTTATGAAAACCTATTAAAAACTTCTATGTCAGTTACATGCACATTAGCACAATCAGTTCCCTGAAAAAGTATCATCCATTTAGTAACAATTCTACTAGACTGTTGCTACCAAAGGTTATTATTAAGAGATACAGAAGCAGTTGTATCTCCAAGAGCGGTCAATGATAGAATTCCTGGGTACTTCAGTAACACTGGACTCGGGTACTCGGTAACTAGGAGATCACTTCGGTTATCAAGAGTTTAAAGGTTGTAAAAAGGTTTGTTTGCCATTTCTGCAACAGAAGACAGCGAGTTCTGAATCCAGGAAACTGATTTTCTCCCTGGAAGTCCAACATGTCAATTAATGCTGTTTTAAAGGCTTTTAATTTGGCTGATTGACTTAGTCTTAAGGAAACTAAAACACAGTATGGTTTGAGTTCTGCATATAGTCAAACGAAAGTAGTCAGGACTATGACAGAAATTAAACTAGCCCATGGTACCAAGTGCTTATATTTAAATATTTAAGATTAACAAAAGAAGATGGCAGGAAAAAATGTATTTCTTAATATCCACAGAAACAGATTCCCCACTAAGTTAATTTTACTGCGTTAAAATATGGGAATAAAAGGAGAAAAAAGAAAAGTGTCTCAGATAATAATAAGAAAAAAAAATGCATACATTTCTACTTGATCCTTTGCTGTGGGAGATAAATCAGTCTCAGGAGTCAAAGAGCCTTCTAACTTTTTGTGAATCTTCTCCTCTGTTTTGGAAGAAAATTCCAAATGCTTAACAGAAAAATTCAAAAAGCCAGTGTATTTTATAACAGCATTTAACAAAAAAGCATCAGGATGTATACCTGTAATAGTAGTAAAATTTCCATAAATCACTGTAAATAATATAAAGAAATTACAAGTTACCACCCAAGATTCAAGTTTTCCACAGCTGTTTTGTTAAGTCCTGCAAATTTGACCTAACACAACTGGCCAGCAGCTACATGCAACCTCATGGCTAGCAATGTCCCCCCTGGAGACTTCCTACTGAATTTTTAGTTGTTTCCCATCCAAATCCCTACCTCATTCCTGCATTGCCACAAGACACAAAAAATATTTTAAAAATTCAATTATCTGACTAAATATTTTTGTGTTGGTCACATCTAACTTCTCACATATTTCACTAGAAGGAAATATTCCTGCAGTAATTGCTGTACTTTGAGTGGATGTAAAGTCATAATTCCTGTGTGAGAAGTGATTCTCAGAATTTCTAGTTCTTTATATTAAAACCTTTAAAATAATAATAAAAAAAAATGCTGTGAGACAGAGTATTTTTTTTTTCCAAGTAAATGCTCAATATCACCTTCGCTCAGGAAGAAACTGTCACATCACAGCACTATGAAATACTAAGAGCTGAGTTCAAATACAGAAAAAGGGAATGGAAACAGCTAAAATCATGCTTTAAGCAGGTAAATGTCTATCCCTTATTTACAGCTATTTATACTATATGATAAGCATATTAATTTTACTCTAAATGTCCAAGGCTGCTGCTGTGTGTCTGAACAAACACTTACGTGCAATGAACTTGCACTGGAGACACCACAACTTTACATTATGCTCTCTACCCTAAGCTTGACAACATAAAGTCCCCATGACCATTCCCCTAAAGCCTGGGAATTTTAAATACACCTCTCTGTGAGGGCTACTTGGATGCTTTTCACAAGAATAGTTAGTACATAACTACTTTGAGGCAAATCTACTCCTTGCAAGTACCAATACACAAATGGAACAGAATCATGCCCACTTTATTTTCGTTACTTTTGGTAGGGAGGGGGATGCTGAATTTGGAGTATTTACTAAAAAAGCAGGCATAATGGATCCAAACAGTTACAGCTTTTAATGAGGAAAACTCCATTTGTGATTGGCTATTTCTAAGGTAAATAAAGCATACCAGTGCAGATTTGCTTAAACTATTTGAATGAAATTATTCAAACGTATTTTAAAATTGCATGGCTTGTACTAAAAGCTACTGAAATAAAAGCCTAGTCCCCCATTCCCAAGCCTCAGAATGTTGCACAGTTGATAAATACCACACGGCCTCAGAAGGTTAAATATTTTTTTCCTTACCTTGCTTACTCTGAAGGTCTTTCAGTTTGGAGCAAAGCTCCTCCACTAATGTTTCAATGCCAGAGCTCTGCACAACAAAACCACAGGGGAGAAAAAAAGAAAAAAGAAAATGCAACTTACTAAAAAGAATATTCATTTTGTAGAAACATATCAACACAGTAAACATAACTCAGCAGACACACATTTTTCTGTTTGCATGGTAACTACATATTAAAATCAACCGAATTTATTAGTATGTATAAAACCATTCCTATAAATACGTGAATTAGAGGTCAAAATGATTCCAGGAAACACAGAGATACATCCTCACAGAGGTTTCAAACTACAAGTCACATTGTTGCACTATTGGATATCCAAGGTTTGTGAACACTGCGCTGTCACCTTTACTGCACTGTGTCACTGAGGATTTAGCCAGGAGTCTCAGGATAAAAGTTCAAGCACCCATTAAACACTAAGATGCATTTCAAAAAGCTAAGCCTGATCCTTTAGGTTGCACAGTTTATACCTGTGGGAAAGGGACTGTTAAAAGGATACAGAAAAATCAGGCATGATTTTCTGCCTGGAGAATAGTAGGAAGAACAGTAGGAAGGAGAACAGTAGGAAGAGCGCACGCCTCAGTGGCAGAGAGGGAGAGGAAATGCTTTCACAATATCTTCATGCAAAACTCATCCCACAGTTTTTCCAGTTTACAATACCCATGTATTTTTTATTTTTAAATATTGTGTTATTAGCTCAGGAGAGCAGAGGGAAAAATAAGCACCTTCTTCATCTTCCCTATAAGCCTCTATTCTCCTCCTCTGTTCCTCTACATAAATACTGAAATACTGAAAATAAGCACACATACAAAACAGTCCAATATATTTATTACCTATCTGGGAAAACCCCATGCTATTCCAATGGAATAAAAGCTGAATTCCAGTTAGTGAAATACTAAAGACCAACCTCCAGCCTGAAATGGCCATCCCTATTGGAAGGAAAACTAGGTAAGATGGGTCCTGTGTTGATGCCTAAGGCATCAGTGTAGATATTCATGTTCTCATTAATTCCATGTTTGGGAATCATGCTTGGAGATTGCACTTCCCACTCTCTGTAACTGCAAACAGAGCTGGAATCACACCTAAACACAACAATCCAAAACTGTGAGGAGGATACAAGAGATCCCCTGCAAATCACCAAACAGCCAGGAGTGGTAATGAGGGAGAACCATGCTGCTTCTTGTATCCTATGTACAGTTTCCTCAATATCAACTCCATCATCATTGGAATTCCAGTTCCAATCATACTTGGAGAAACTTATACAAACTCCTTAGAAAATCATCTCACCTTCTGAATTTAACATGATCTTCTGTGCATATAATTATGGAACATGTATTCTCTCCAAAAGCAACCGATCAAATATCGACTTACAGAAATGCATTAAAAAAAAAGTTTGATTTGCTTTGTTACCATGGTGGTAAAAAGATTTCATTTTTCCAAGATCTAAGAGTTTCTCCTCTCTCATAATTACTGGCCAAAAATTGATGACAAATACGAATATATGTTGCTAAAGCACAAGAAAATATCATGGAAAAGAGAATGCTAATTCATACAGTGAAACTATCTTGTTTAATTCACTGTCAGAAACACATACTCAAAAAATTATATACTGAAGCAATGACTTATATGCTAACTTCTGAACTTTAATTATTTGCAGCCAAGTGAGAAAGAAAGCAATTTGCTATTCCTAACTGCATTGCTGCACTGAAGTGCTAAATATAAACCTTTATGCCACATACTTAACTGAGGATGACTTAGCAATATCAAACTTTAGAAGGCATCTTCTACATCAGGAAATTTACCAACACAAATTAAATTATTTAGAAAGAATCAAGCAGGACAGTAATATGGATGAAGCTATGTAGTTGTAATAATTTGTCACTTTATGCCTATATCACTCCTGACTTCCCCCTCCTCCCCCCAAAAGGTCAACAGAGGAGGAGCTGGCCTTGGTTTTCCTCAGCTCCCCGAACTGTCTAATCGAACAGACACCTGTAGCAAACACCCAAAAAAATACAGATTTACTTTCTTAGCTTAATTATAACATCAAGTCAAAAAAAATGCCCCAAACCAGTAACAATATGCTCACCATTACAGCGAAGGAGTGAAAACTTTTGGAAACAAATGCTTCATTTCCCCCTGTACCATGAAACTAATACTCGAGTCAGCTGATGCCGCTCGCTGTCCTGCACTGCGCTGAAGGAGACAGCGCTCGCTTTGAAAGAGGGGGGGTGGGAACCCACTGTGCAGAACACCAAGAGGCTGGAGACCCCTTGCTCAGCTCCTTACTGCAGTATATAAAAACAAGCTGCCGACTTAATGCAACAGATGCCATGGCAATTATTTCCTATATGACAATGGTGTTTTTGGAAAATGAATTTGCTTGCTGTATTTTTTTATTGTTTAAGTTAAGGCATCGTAGGCTGTAACAACCCCACTGCCAGAAAGGAAGATGTTCCAGGCACCGGCTTGGTGCAATAGGACACAATTAGTTAACAAAACTACATGATCTGCTTGAAGTACTTTGCTTATGTTCAAATTTAAAGACAGTCCCCAAATAGTACATTTTTCAACATGGAAGTCTTAGTGCCCAATTATGATTGCTTTTGTAATTCCATCACAAAAGGCTTAAACCTCACAGTTGTCTGTCCCAGATTTCTACCAACCTGTTTCTCTCATTCAAACTACATAGAGCAGTATGTAATTTTTTAATTCATGGTTTTTATTTTGCATAACAATATTTCCTGCACACCAAACACATTTTATTCTGTTCTACTGTTTTCAACATATTTCTTTTTCCTTCTCCTGATTTAATGTACATCCAGTTCTACCAAAAGTTGTTCTTTTTGGCTTTTCATCAGCTGGCTGAAGCAATGGGAGGATTACATAAAGGATAGGTGTTATGTTACTGGTATAGGAGTGACTGTGCTAACAGATAAATTAAGCTTCTGAACTCACCCAGCATGAACAAGAACAGTCAATCTGACTGCTGGAGTTACAGGACTCCAATAGCCAGTGTCTTCCTCACTGACCAACATGACTCTATTGAGAGCTAAATTAATGCAGTTCTACATAATGAAGAATGAAACCAATTAAAGAAAAAACCAGAAAAGTTCACACAAGTTTTTATATATATTTGTAAATATGTTTGTTGGTTTTGAGGTTTTTTGGGTTAGGATTTTTTTTTTTAACACAAGAGTGCACACACACACACATATATATAATGTCAAATATTAAAATCGAAGACCTTTTGAATACGCTCTAGTTTGGAAGTAGAGCAGTCAGAGATGACAAGTGGTAACTCATTAGTCTAAAGCAATCCAACTGCTTCCGTAAGTACATTCACACCTCCGTAAAGCTGCAAAAAATGTTCCCAGAAGATATTGAATCTATAAGCGTAGCTACTTCTGAAATATTTTTACGAATTTAAAACATTCAGTCAAATTGTGAACCTTGGAAAAACCCAATATTATGTACACCAAATTCAAATCCACTAAAAACTGCTGCCTATGTTAACAGTGGGCACTGGCTTCTGTGTTCTGAGAGTTTGGAGTAAGAAGCTGTTAAATATTAGATCCTCTCAGATTCTTGACACATCAAGTCATGTTGATATTCGTCTCTGCTAGCAGGTTAGTTCTGAATGTTGCAAACAAGCAGAGCCCAGTCACCGACGGGAAATTTAACAGGCTTTTCCTGAGTTTGATCACAAATAGCACCACTATCATTTCACATAGTTACAGTAAGGAACTGAGGATAGCATTGCTCAGCAAATTTTCCATTTGCACTGAGCTTTCATCTCTTCCCATCATCCAGTAATGATGTCTAGTTACAGGTCTCATACTTCCATCCAAAAAATGCCATGAAAATGTATACTGTGTCCTGCAGATTTGCATACATGCAATAGCCAGAAATTCTAGACAGAGAAAAGGGAAACAAAATTCTGATAGCCTCTACTTAGAATGAGATTTCCACATGTGACGTACCGTAAATATATACACAGAAAC
This sequence comes from Chiroxiphia lanceolata, assembly GCF_009829145.1. Lineage (NCBI taxonomy): Eukaryota > Metazoa > Chordata > Aves > Passeriformes > Pipridae > Chiroxiphia > Chiroxiphia lanceolata. Next base: position 12,666,511 of record NC_045640.1, read on the forward strand.
TGAAAAATTCCATCAGATTGTACAACTCAAAGGGCTTTGGTTTGGGGGGTTTTGTTTGAGTTTGAGTTTTTGTGCAGTTTGGTTTTTCACTTCTAGCCTGAGTTAATAGCTTCCTCCAGAAGCTTTGAACTGTGCAATGTAAATATTTACTAAATATGTCTTGTCACTTCAGGCCCCAAAGGTCCTTGGTCTCTTTAAGGTTTTTGAAAAGCAAAAGCATTACACTTCATCTTTCTTGAACAATTAAGGTAATCACTCATTTGCTTTTAGGGTTTTGAGAGCTTTCTAGCATACACTTTCAAAACAAATCTTCATTTCCCTTTCCCAAACAAACAGAATTATTGAGGTTGGAAAGGACCTCCTGAGATCCAAACCTCTGCTGAAACAGGGTAAGCTAAAGCAGAATACTGATGCTCCTTTCACAGAATACAAGTTCAAACAGTCTAGAAATTAAAGGAAATCAATATATTAATAGTTTCAAATAATTCACTTAACAGGCCATAGGACTCTTCAGAGGAGATGGTTCTCTGACTGTACCAGGACAGTTTTCTTGGCATGTGGCCTGTCACCAAGTGCAGGATTACATAGCTGTTCTACATGGATCAGCTGTTAAGCCACGTGAACTGAATAAGGCACAAAATGTGATTCATTGCAGCCACACATCTATTTCTATATTTTGTGGGATGATGAAAGCTAGATAAAAGTCTAGGTTTTCATTTTTTAACATTCTGACACAGTATAATTCCTTTGATTACAAGTACTCTCACAGGAGGTGCTCAAGAAAGACTAAAAAAAAAAATCAGCCCAAGATCACCACTATGTGAATAAATGAATGAATAAATAAATCCACCAAAAGAGCAGTCTGCCTGGGGTGTTAAATCCAGGTGGAGTTCAAAGGAATAAAATAGGGTTCCAGTTCACATGCTGGAATTTTCCTCCATCATCATAAGGGGGGTGACACAAGGAAACATTTAAGAGTGTATACTTACATGTACAACCTTTTTGATCCTTTAGTAGTGAGAACACAATTAAATATTTATTTTTTTCACTTGAATACATGATGATTTAAGACAAAGATATTAAACCAGTCAGAAAAACAAATTCTACTTATTAACTTCTCTTTCAAGGTTTATGAATACTTGATGGAAGTAATCTTCAATAAATGTGTGACTTTAGAATATCAATTTCCAAGCAAACTGACTTAGTATTACAAAAATCAAAGCTCTCCAACAAGGAAATAAAAATACTTGCTTACAACTCTCTTAGTGCTGTCTTTTGTATTAAAACAGCATTAGGAAAGGTAAATTACATATCTGGCACATAACTAGAATCAGACTCAGATTTTCAGAGCTGTAGTTCATCACTTCACACAACACCTTCTAAGAGAGAGAGATAATAAATAGCACGTTATTTACTAATTCTAGATAAAAGAGATCAACTGCCAGCTCAAATTAACTTCAAATGAACATGCTATCACTAAATGTAGGTTACTAGAGCAGTTAATCTGACTTCTGTTATTTAAAACTTAATTCTGGTAGCTCCCTCCCATAGCAGGCTACATTGAAATAAAAGTTATCCCTTCAAGAAATGATAATTCCTCACTAGAAACTATTCTTCTCGATTATTATTAATCACTTATAAACAAACATGCTGACTTCAAAGCCACAAAGGACGTACTATCCTTGTAAGTAGTGTTGCTGTGAGATTTCACTTAATCACAGTACTTCAACTTGCAGATGCTGAAATGTTCTTATCTGTATTATCAATGCAACAGGAGTAATTTTTAAAGTGTGTTCCCCTCAGTTATGCAAGAGCTCTTTTCTGCACCAAGTGAAATGCAGAAAGGACACTTGAACTTTCCTCAGCAGGTACTCTGCCACATTCATTCAAGTTTGCTCGTGTGTATGATAAGAATTCAGAATGGACCTCAATTCAAATTTTTGGTGAAAATGATTGTTCTAAATTAAGGAAAATTATAATCTAATGACACTGCTCTGTGATGGAACACAAGGCATTATTCAGGAGAGCTCCATAACACACTCCCCTGGCATCTTCACAGCCACACCTGTGTGCCTGTAGGACTGTGCTGCCTCCTTCCTCCATGAGGTGCAGTTGCCAACTTTCTGTCCCAGACTTACCAGAGAAGCTTCTGTGAGGGGAGAACTGCCTTGCCCTGGTTTACTCCCATTATCACTGGGAGTACATACAAGGTGAAATAACTTTCAATCATATTGAACACATACTTTCAGCCTCCAAGACAGTCATCTATACTATGGGAAATACTTAAGTAATATTATGAAGCAGTTTTTGTGTAGACTAAGCTCTCACAAAGAACTTCTCCAGTTCTATAGATACTTTTTCTATATGAAGAAAACACATACAAAAATTGGAACAATTAAAACTTTTGTCAACTTCCATTAAAGTTACTATTATAGTTGGCAGAGCAGCTTCAGTAACATGACAAATCATATGTGGTACTAGGAATACCTGTTAAAATGCCAAAGTTATAAAGAAAAAGGAATTGATTTATTGTAATTAATTTATTCTGTGATGGTTACCTTGGCAAGACAAATTCACTTCAATTTCCTATATGGTATCTGAAGTTATTTTTAAAATCCCTTTCTAGAAACAGCTAGTACATCCCTTTCCAGTAGCCCAACTGCATTCAACCCAAAAGGAATATGATATTCACTAGTTTTGTGAAGTGTTTTGGCATTTCCTGGAAAAGGACTGAACAATCATCCTCAGACACATACAAATGCTTACTACTGAGCTAGTCAGGACAGGTGCTTCAAAGAAGCATAATGGCTGTTTTGGACCTCAACTTCATTTTTTTTTGCTTTACTAAATTCAAACTTCTCAACATGCACTTCACCTTTCTGATTTGTTAAGATGGCTTTTACATAACTTGTTTCGTTCTTGTCTGTCCTGTATCTTTACATTAACACTCTTGTTCACGTCACTTCTAATTATACGAAGATGTGTAAATTCAATCACCTAAGAAACCATTTAATGTTTACTATCCTATTCCCTGGTACCGCAGTGTTGTGGCCCTGTGTATTAGCTAATTAATACTGGCTTACCTCAGAGAAGCAGGGAACAACAGTGATTAAAATTAATTCTAAATCACCTAGTTAATGTGGCATCCTACATAAAAAGAAAAGAAACAGAGTCCCTGTGCTACAGACTCCATAAGTCCTTTTCCCACAGCTCTTGCACATCACTATTGCAAAGTGCAAGGCAGACTATGCAATGGTGCCTTGGTCTACCTGGCACACAGATACCATAATCTTTGGAGACCACAACAGTTAGCCAGAGTAACCCAATAAAAAACACACTCAGATGTGGAATCATAATCAATTGATTCATTAGGAGATTATTTCTTCAAATAAGGTTTATGTGAAGAACTGTAGTAACTGCATGGATGCCTCATCCTTGGAAGTGTTCAAGGCTCTGAGTAACCTGGTCTACTGAAAGGTGACTCTACCCATGGCAGGGGGGTTGGAATGAGATCATCTTTAAGGTCCCCTCCAACCCAAACCATTCTAGGGTTCTATGAAAGTTTTACAGTTCTGCACTTTGTGTAAGAAAGATGACAAATGCTAAGAAAATTTCAACAAAATCTTATTTTAGACACATCTCAAGTTTGTGCTGAAAGCAAGGCACATTTGAGAATAAGATTACCAGGCAAAATTTATAAGAAAACTGTTCAGTAGAGCCACACTTGTTCCTCTATTTGCTCCCATATGAGTACATAGATACACAGGTATCAGAAGTTATATTCCCCCTTCATAACTCAAAGCAAGCAAAGCCAATGCTCTATTGCTGTTAGCATGCCCACACCTAATGACATTTAAAAGAAATCACTGTTATGAAGTTTCGCCAATTATGTTTCCATGTTACCCCCAAGCAGTAATTTCTTAGAACAGTGGGATGGAAGGCACTGTGTGTTCTTGTCAAATATATCAGAGCAGTTCTTTTTCAAAATTCATTATTTTCATTACCTAGATATTCGCTAATATATATCAACCAAGAGTAACTCTTACTTTGACACATACATGGTTTCATGTGGCAGTCAGCAGATTTTGAGTGCTTGGCTAGTTCAGAAATGGACCACATTGCCTGATGCCCATTCCAACATGCCCTGGGAGATGAGCAGCATTAGACACCAGGAATGTCACCCGATATACTGCAGAACAGCTTAGGTGAAGTGGCCACCTACACTCAAAGAAGCTCTGGTTTCATCTACACAGAAAGTAAGATCCACAGGAAGTTGTTTCCTTTGCTCATCCTTAAACTGACCTCAAACATTTCAGCAAGGGACACGGCAGCTGCTTTAACTGAAAATCTGGCACTATCTTGGGGTGCAGCTTCACGTATCACACTGGAAGCGTTCAGTGAATTAACTATACCCTTGAAGAACTGCAACAGCACAGCTGAAGACCTGCTCTGTCTATTGAGCAACGCAAATTTCAGCAGAAAACTAGTCAGGTAAAAGCTAATTAAGCTCTTGGATTTATGACCAATGGACAGGCACATAAATTATTTCAGTATTATTACTAGGAAATATACCTACTGAAAAGCCTTATACATAGACTTGACAAGTAACCTCTAATTCCAATCTTGCTCACAGTATCCACCTTGCAAAAAATAATACAGGTGAATTTCTAAATTTTTTTTAAGAGTTTCAAAGGCACTGCTTTCTGCCTTGCTACTGACAAGTTTCATTATTCAAATCCAAAATAATTAAAACTTTCAGAATTAGGAGGCTTAAAAAAATCCCAGCATTTCAAACATGAAACAAATGGAACTCAGTTTTAGGTGTACCAAACTGGAATTAAAAAAAACAACAGCAACAAAACTAACCAAAAAAGTTATTTATAATTGACAGATCAACTGGTTTTACTTAAAATTTGAGGCAGTAATTTCAGGATAAAATTTCTTACTTTCCTCAAGGACTTTCATATAAATATTCCCCACTCCTACACATTATTTTTTTTTACCCAACATTTCATTAGAATGGATATCCCTCTTTTGCCAGTTAATTGCAAACCAACATTTGAAAATTTCTTCTACACTTCAGCAGGATAAAAATTAAGATAAAATCTTTACTCAAGGTCAATATTAATAAGCTTTACAAAATTTGAGCAATTCTTCAGCATGTATTTTAACTGCTATTTATATTCTACTCAAGTGTTTTGGAAAAAATAAACTTTAGAACTGCAGTAAGAATAGCAATTGATTGCTACATTAAAGTACTTGTCTTAGAAGTTCTTCTCACCATCATTCAGTCTTCATTTTCTGGCAAGCTGCAATGTACTTACATTTCTCCTGCTGCTGACTGCACCAAGAGCATCTGCAGCCAAGGATTCATTCACACGAATATAGACAATTTGAGACACCAAAATGCTTGTCACACAAAAAATACTGCCCTTAGAACATACACACATGAACAATTTGCATTCTTACATATGCCAAGTAGTACCTGTCAAAGTCAGGCCTCCTCTCACAAAAGCACTTAGTCCACAGTGCGCTTTGCCACTGCAAGACACAGTGAGGCAGAGCAGCTCCTCTCACTTGTCATACTCGTAACTTAGGAAATGTTTTAGAAATAAACACCAAACTGCAGTCTTCTTGAAGTCAAATGTTTCTTTTCTGCAGCATAAAATTATAACTAGAACCTTGGATTTCTGTCTCAGACTAGTGTTTTACAGCATTACTCTTTTTAATGAGAGGAAAAACTGAATTCAAGCAAAACTAAGCTACCAAATAAAGTACACTCTAAGAGTGAATAGCATGTAAATGAAAATGCACAAGGCAAGATTTCAAAATATTTGCTTCAACCATTAAATGAAAGTCTGATAAAGCAGTGCTTACTGCTATCAAGCCAATTTTCATCGAATCCATTTTATGACTTCCCATCAAGCATCTTTCTGAAGCGATCACCCAATTTTAAGGCCTTCGATTACTGGTAGGAAGAGAGAGGCAGACTGTCTGCAATATCTCAACACATTACTGGTTTAAATAATTAAATGCAAAAGTCAAAATTACATTACTCAGATCCCTGCAATTTCCTACGAGAGTCAGAAAAGTTATTATTGACCCTCGTCACCTTTTCATTCTCTGCGCATTTTTCCCTCTAAACCATCAGGCTGCAAAATCCTAAAGTTTTTATTGAATTGTGTTCCTATTTTGTTTTTTCTGTTTGTGTATATATACTCTATCTACAGACATATGCAGGTTAAACACCGTAATAATTTCACTTGAATAACATTTTATTTAAATACATTTAGGTTGAAATACATTAAGACCTTTTTCAATTACTCAATTACTCCCAATAATGGGGCTACCCCAACCTTGCTTGCTTTGCTCCAATGCTAAGGTAACAAGAAGAGGTTAGGCTGGAGGACCAAGTGATCCATATCCATGTGAGCATATTGGTATTTCCATATCCAACTACTTTGAAAAAAGGATCACAGAAGGACAGCAAAACTATAAGCAAGCTCCAGAACTGCCCATGTGGACTATTATCAGACCACTTACAAAAACAGAATATCCTAATGAACACATCTACCTAATTTGACAACAAAAAAAACCTCTACTGGTAAGCATTTTCTGATGATTCAGAAAACTATTTTAAAAAATTCAAGTGGCACTGGGAAAAAGTATTTATTTGTATCTCAACAATTTATAATTTATAAACACTCCTCACATACCACTAATTAACAATTTCAACTACAATTCACAGAGTGTTTTTATCTTTCTGCAGAGACGAAATCATGAACATTGCCTGGAGCAGCTTGAATGCCTCAGTAAAAATAGTATTTTAACATTATGTTTCACAATCCAAAATCTACTGATTATTCCCAGCAGAACAGCACACAAACTTAAATACAAAAGCATGACAACATGAGAAATGTGTTTGTAAAAGCAGAAAAGATATCTTACAAGGTACTTTAAAGTCTCACTAGTATCAAAGCAACTAGTATCCCCTCAACTCTAGAGTAAAAATAAAAGCAGTCTGTATTTCTCTCACGAAATGCATGTGATAAACTACCTACAGAACAGCTTTAAGTAACAAATTTTTTTAAAGTTAAAAGGTTCAATTCTGTTTGAAAATATATAAAAAAATTATGATCTACAACTTCACCAATGACAACAAATGTGCAAGCTTAATTGTCTGAGCACGCAACAGAAGTCAAAATAGCTCTGAAACACAAGCCTACAGGTTGCAGATTACAGGTTAATGTTGAACACTCTAAATTCTGACAAGGGGACAAGAATCAAAGGTGGAACTTACTTGTTCAACCTTTCAGATCACATATCCTTTTATTCTTTCAAAAGTCTAGTTGAATGGTTTCTTCCCTTTTTCTCCTGTTTTAGGTTATTGATAAATTCACCTTCTTCCTTTTTCTCTGCAACTAGATTTCTCCAGACAATATAAATTTAACTCAAGTGATGCTGCTTGATTTTCAGCTATGGGGAGGTGCATAGTACTTTCTAAAGCTAAAAATCAATCATCAGTATTCCTGTGGTCTATGTATGCAAGCTACTTTTTGTTGTTCATAAAATAAGTACATAAAGACAGTCATATCCTCAAGAAAGACATTACTTCTTGCAATTATTTCTTCATATTTGCTTAATATTTAAATTAACTGTTACAGTAGTCAGAGTGCTTACCTCAGTATTCTGTAATAATGAGAGTAGAGCAAATTACCAACAAAATTATACTTGCATCACTTTGTTAGCATAATAAGTAATGGGAAAATGGGAGTTCAGAAATCTCCCAATTAGTCAATTAGGAATTTAGTAACTGAACAAATACTCAAGTAGCTTCACAAACAGTAAGTCAGTATGTGATACCAATGCTGCTGAAAGGTGGTGGGAGTAACCAAATCATCCCCACCTTCTGGATTGTTCTTGGCCACGTACCTTCCACAGCCTTGTGGCACAAGTGTCTGTGCCACAAATCTGACCAGGAAACATCTCTGGGTTAATATTTCCTCCACCCCAACCAGGTTAATCTCAGGAAACTGATTCACTTTCCCAATCCAGTTCTCCACATAACCACCCAAATGCTTGTGCAAGCACAAACCACGACTAGGAAGGTGTATGGAGCAATAACGCAACCAGGCTACATGGGTGGGGTAGTTTCTTCCAACAGTAGGAAGAGATCAGAGTATTTGTAGTTCTGTAAACTAAAGGACAGACTTTCTCATTTTTGTTGTCTCAAAAATCTCCCTGGGGAGCTTTTTTTGACCTGTGCTACATATTTTTTCTTTTTAAACGTTTCCTTCAACAGTCCTTTGTCCACTTTTCCATTGAGCTACATGGTATCTGCTGCCTCTGCCATCTTCCTTCAATCTGTTGCCTTCACCTCTCCTCACCCTCTCCAGTCAGTGCACTTCAATTCCACTTCCACTCACTCCTGTAATCTGGGAAGTGAACACTTGCTACCATACGTGGTGTTTTATTTAGCAATTCTGGATGACACATGTAGCATGAACAAAGCAAGATGGCTTTCTGCCCAAATATTCCAGTCCTTTCTATTCAAACACAACACAAATTTAGTCAATTTAGAATCTTGGGAATTACCTTTATGCAAAGCTTTGTTGTAATTTCGACACAAACTGGTGCATTGCAACTGTCCCTGACAAGAACAGACGAGGGCTTACAGGAAGGAAAGCATGACACTACACAGTACAGAATCTTTTGTGAAATCATGCTGCCATACACAGATTTCATAATTTCCTAAAGAAAAATAAAGAATTCTTGGAGAACTTTTGGTGAACTTGCATTTTAAGAAGGCACAAATTAGAAGATAAGCATCACGAGCTAAATATATCTAACACGAAGGACATAAAACCTTAAGAATCTATTAATAGTGCAAACTTACTTCATCAGAAGCAGAGCGAAGACACTGGACAGCAGCCTGTTTTTTCATTTCCTCTAGTGTTAGATCAGAGCACTTCTTCTTACTCTTTCCCCATTTCTTGTAAGCTCCCTTTTCCCAGCCCAGGAAGATGTCATTCTCCTAAAATCAAAATAAAGAAATTACATTATTTGAAATACATTAATATCTCAGTACTACAGCAGAACAGGACTACAAGTAACATACTGTTCAAAATAAAACTAACCCTTTTCTATCTGCTGAAAACTACTTTTTGCCCAGTTAAAGATTAGTTTGATTACATAAAACTTGCCCTTACTATTCAGAAAAGCACATGTACTTTTCACAGGACATGGAGTTTACTCACATTTCACTGCAATATTTTCCATTTGCAAAGCATATTCATAAAGGTAACTTTATGGCCAACTTATGGTTGAATGTATTACTGTAATTTACACAAAATATGTTAGAGAGTTTCCCTGATCTCTGAAATAATAAGGATGAAAAGCAAGTAGTTCAGAGTTAAGATAAAACTTAAGAGAAAGCTAAACTAGCCAAAAGAAAATGCAATGTTAGATCCCAAAGCCTTCAACTCAGTCTCACAATGAGCATCATTACGGTCAGAGAAAGCAGTGTCTATCGTAAAATAATCCTGAACTAATTTCAGAAGAAAATTCAGATACTGGGAGGTGGGGGTGAATGAGTGGGGTTGGCTTCTCACACATGTAAGAACAATGAAGAACAATAAAATCAAAGCAGAATGCTATTGTATTACATGCAATCGTGAAGATATGTAGCTTCTGTTTTATATGGCTTCTTGGAATTTACAAAATTTATTATCAGACTTGCTTATTCTTCACTGCCTGTTCACATATATATACATGATTTCCCGCATTCATATCACTGCCTGTTCACATATATATACATGATTTCCCGCATTCATATCATGAAGGAAATGTTTTGGCTACCAGGAAAATAGTCTTTAACGTCTTATAATGGATGCTGATCTAAATCATCTTCTTCAGAGAGACCCACAAACACCTGATGCTTTTCAGCCTACCTGTTTCAACTCTTTCAACATACCTGCTACTGCTTCTAAAGAAATCCAGGCTAAGGCCCACTCTCATTTAAAAGAACTTCCAATTCCCCATGGTTTCGAAACAAAGTAAAAACATGTTGTCAGTGAAACTAATCAAAAAAACAAGTTGAAACTGACTGCCTCTGTGCAATCAAGGAAAAAGATGGGAAAAAAGGGGGCAGAGAGAGACCAATCATCTTCAGAATCAGCCACTGAAGGGCTCTCGTTTGTGACTTCACGTGACTGAGTCCTCCAGGAAGGAGTAGAGCAATTTGTTGAATTTACTTCTTAAAGTCTTATTTGAGCACCAAAACTGGAGAATTGCACTTGGTGCTGAAAGAACAAAAAGCCATAGTCACTCTGTTTTTCCTTATACTTGTGCAAGGTGCCAGTGATTCATTTAAAACAAGAAATTTGAACAGTCTACTGTTCTGTTATTAGAAGGACTAACAAAAAGGAATGATAGAAAAAATAAGAAAAAAATTATCAGAAAATAGGTTCAAGAGACTCTCTGCACATCTAGACTTCACTTCTAAAAAACAAATTTCAGTAAGTCTTTTCCAAAATTGTAATTTATGTATTTCTTTATAGACCATGAGGCTACAGAGCACTCTAACTCTTTCCAATATTCATGTGAAAGCAAACAAACTGATGAGAACCACCTCTCCCCCACCAGCTCCAAAAGCCTGTCCTGCTTATCCAAATGGACCCATTTGGAATATGCTACTCAAAATGAAAATCCAGGCAAACCAGTAAATGTGTGCAACCAATTTATTCCGGTTTTAAGCGGAAAGTTCATTAAGACAACATCTACAGCAGGAAAACAATTCTCAAAATGCTATATATTAAAGTACTTTGTTTTCTCTATGCCAACAAAGCTTTCCTTTGTACTGGTACATTACAGATCCCCTCTGCAGAGCAGCTTTACCAGCTGTCTGTCAGCAGAGCAGCAAGAACTTTCATGCTTACAGAAATTTATGTCATACACCCTAGAGAGTGAGTTTGTAGAATTGAGACACAGAGTGAAACTCTGCTTTCATGATGACTAAATTGACCAAAGGAAAAAAAAAAAAAAAGACTGACAATCCGGTAGTTTCAAGTGGTTGAAATCAGCCTCTTGACTTTTCTCCCTTCTTTTTTTTCCCATCTCTTTGTCTCCAGTGGTCAGGAGCCCATCAGGAGGTTTACCCTTAAGACTGGAAAGTATTAAGTCCATGACAAACAGGCAAGAAAGCAGTTTGACAAAACATTTTGTATGCATGAAAGCAAGTAAACCAGTTCCTCCACATGGAAAGAATCACTGCAGAATTCTGCTCTCTTCACTTATTAGATACCTTCATTTGCCTTGTTTCCTAACAGAACTAGAGACCATAAGATAATGCTCATTTTAATGCAAGAGCTCCACCATAACTTTGAATTTTTGCAATTCTGTTCAGTGGTCACTGAACATTTCACAAAAGCAATGCTACTCCAAACTTACAGATTTAAAGAGTGTGCATACACACAAAAGAAAAACTAAAATTTGGCTTACAAAATTCTAATATTTAAACCAGACAACCTCTACCTTAATTTTTAGGGGATGACCACCCAATTAAATAAATATCGACTAAAAGCCAATGCCACCTGGATACTGAATAAAACCAAGTTTTTGAGTGTTTAATTCAACCCTGAATTAAGATACAGGCGCTAATTTTAGAAAGAGATTTTGAAATCATTTATGCTATTCAACTATGTAAAAGCAGCAATTCTACCACTTCCCTCTACATTGCCAAGAAACTGGAGAAGCAAAAGAAAAGCAAGTTTGGTAGTGATTCTTCTTTCATTTGCTGTAATAAGAAATATCTACCTTCCGCAGGAAAAAATGTGCTACCTTGCAATAAGACTGACATAAAATCATTATGCAGCTCACACTCTACATAAATGGCAAATCAGCTCATAGTTCACATAAATGGCAACATTAGAAAGGGAAACATAACCCCTATTTTTAAAAAAAGAAGAAGAGGAAGACTCTCTGAACTACAAGCCAGTCAGTCTCACCCCTGTGTCTGGCAAGATCATGGAGCAGATTCTCCTGGAAACTGTATGAAGGCACCTGGGAAATAAGGAGGTGACTGGTGACAGCCAACATGGCTGCACTAAGAGCAGATCATGCCTGACAAATTTGGTGGCCTTCTACAGCAGGGTAAAAACATTGATGGGTAAGGGAAGAACAAATGGCATCATCTACATCTACCTGGACTTGTACAACGCTTGTGACACTTTTCCACACGACATCCTTGTCTCTTAACTGGAAAGACATGGATTTGACAGAAGGACCACTCAGTGGATAAGGAACTGGCTGGACGGTCGCACTCAAAGAGCTGCAGTCAATGGCTTGATGTCCAAGGGGAGAACAGTGACAGATGCCATTGCCCTGGGTCTGTATTGGTACCAGTGCTGTTTAACATCTTCGTTGGCAACATGGACAGTGGTATTGAGTATTCCCTCAGCAAGTCTGCCAAGAACACCAAGCTGTGTGGTGCGGTCAGCATGCTGGAGAGAAGGGATGCCATCATCCAGAGGGACCTTGACAGGCCTGGGAGATGAGCCTGTGCAAACTTGCAAACCTCATGAAGGTCAACGAGGCCAAGTGCAAGGTGCTGCACCGGGTTGGGGCAATTCCAAACAGAAACACAGGCTGGGCAGAGAATGGATTTGGAATTGCCCCAAGAAGGACTCAGGGACGTTGCTTGATGAGAAGCTCAGCATGAGCCAGCAATGTGCTCTCACAGCACAGAAAGCCAGCCGTGTCCTGGGTTGCATCAAAAGCAGTGTGGCCAGCAGGTCCAGGGAGGTGATTCTGCCCCTTGCTTCACTCTCATGAGACTCCACCTGGAGTGCTGTGTCCAGCTCTGGGGCCCCCAACACGAGAAGGACATGGACCCACAGAAGTGACTCCACAGGAGGACCAGAGTACCTTTCCTATGAAGACAGGCTGATAGAGTTGGGGTTGTTCACCCTGGAGAAGACTCTGGAGGGACCTTACAGCACTATCCAGTATCTAAAGGGCTTATAGGAGAGCTGGAGAGGGACTTTTGACAAGGGCATGTAGTGGAAAAGGTTGCACAGAAAAATTGTGGATACCCCATCCCTGGAAATGTTCAAGGCCAGGTTGGATGGGGTTCTGAGCAACCTGGTCTAGTGGAAGGTGTCCCCACCCATGGCAGGGGGGTTGGAACTAGATGATCTTTAAAGTCCCTTCCAAACCAAACCATTCAATGGTTCCATGACAAAGTATATCCAAAATGGAATAAGACCTCACTGTCCCTAGGATGTCACAATTGAGAATCTGGGGAAAACTGCAATAGATCACAAGCATATTTCACCTTTAGGATTATTCAACAAGCAGAATACATAAATACATTCAGTGATCTCCCCTGAAAAAATGCTTCTGCTAAACTGAGATTCAGGAAGAACTCTCATACATTGCTTAAAGCCACAGGGATGGATACCTTTTTATAAGGAAATTCGCTATAATTACTGCGAAAGGTCTGATGGGCCAGGATCAGCTGAAACATTCCTTACAGGCTGCCTCAGACTGAGACAAAGATAAAGAGAACACATGGGCAAGATAGGTCAGAAGAAAACACAAGAAACAGTAGCTCAAACTCAGCTTATATTCCCCCCAAAAAATGCAACAAGAGGCTCTGCAGACAACGAGCAGGTTCTTCAGAGAGCAGCACAAGTTTTCTCCATGACAAAAACCATGCTACCACAGAATAGAGAGGACTGGGAAACATTCTTTAATGTTAGATAATTACTCCAAATCTAGGTATTACCAGGGAAAGAATTCATCTTAGACTTTTAGTGAAAAGCCAGGGAACTGTCTACTCTGGTCTCCAATCGGGAGGCCTGGAGACACACTATCTTTAATGCTGCTGATGCTTTTGAGAATGCACCCAGGATCACTCTTGAGGAGAAAAGACAACGCAGAAAGAATCGTGTCTTGCAGAATATACCACCTAAGGAGTCCTTCTGCTTTGCCTTTTGCAACAGGACGTTTCTATCTCAGATTGGCCTTTTTAGCCACCAGCATGCTTGTAACAAACGTGGGTAGAGCCCTCCCCAAATCTTCGTTTGCGAAGCCCAGCCATGATGTCTGGCCAGTACAACCACCTCTTTCCCAGTTGCTGCAACTGGAACTTTACCATCCTTTGCAGCTGGACTGTAACAGAACAGCTGATACTGTATCAGATCACATCGTGAACTACTGCGACCTCAAGGTCATCACAGTATTTGGGACTGATGGCAGGCAGGGAAGAGCTCCACCTATCAAAATTAATCAACCTAAGTATAAAATCCTGTAATCCGAGTTTCCGTCAATTAAAAACTCTTGCTTATAATCCTACCTAACTTGGAAGGGCAGTCTATGTGATATTCACTAATTAGAAGTAACTCTAGGTTAAAACCAGGCAGAAGAAATTTGTCACACCCACTCACAAGAATGAGAGAACATGCAAATGCTGCATCTGCTGAAATCTTATGTTTGTTGAGCAGGCTGCCTTTAGACTTTTCCCACTAAAGCAGAAAAGAAGCAAATTTAGCAAGGCTATAGCTACAGCTATAAAGACATCATTTTACTTACAGGTCTGACCTACATAGCAGAAAAGACAAAAACTCAAGAGAAACTGCCACTACAGAGTCAAGGTGCCTGAAAGGGACATGTTTATGGCTGCTCTCTTGGATTTAGAACTAAAGTTGTGTGACACGTATCACAGACCACTGTAATCATCTCATCTCAGAGAATATAGGCAGCATACATCCATGCTTGGAGAAACGTGGCAAGTGAACTCTCACAATGGTCTATACACCAAGAACACTAAGGAGGTCCTCAGCTCACCCCAGAATCCCAAACAGTACAATTGCATCAGCACAGAGGTGGCTGCAAATAAACCCTGACTGTTGGGAGGACTCACCAGCCTGGCACTTGAGCTTGTATCTCTGCTTTGCACTATGTAAGCCTTTGTGAGAATACATCAGTAGTCATAGTTTAACAATAACAGAAGGAACAGCTCAACATGATCACTCCCACCAATACAAACACGGAAGAGAGCTTGAAAATAAAGTTTCTCAGAGAACCACAGTCCTTGAGAACAAATGCTTCTCTTCTGCACTAACAAATAAGCTGAAGCTGATTACCCTGAAACCTGTACAGTCCGTGCAAATACAATGCCCCTGAGAGCCTACTGTTCAGCTCCAATCCCTGCCACGACAATTCCCACCCACAAAACAGGATAAGAATACAAATGCATAGGCCATGACACTCCAAATCTGTCTCTGACCTATCTGTCAATCACCAGAGAAATACAGAACAGATCAGTTATCACATAACTAACCAGTCAAATGCCATCTAAAAATTAATAAGTAAGTTTTGTTAGGAATGTGCTTTTACAGTAAAGCCCTTTCAGTCATTCTCTTCTGCTTAACAGATGAGAAATACACATCCAATCAATTTTTCTCACAAAATTAATACTGCACACAAAAAAAATTACTTCTCAGAGTTTTAATTACATAGTCCCCAGTTAGAGTACCTCCTTCCTAGAAAGGGATGGAGGGCAGGACCACAGCTAAGTTTTCCTCTATAAACTTTTTAGCTACCTGAGCTCTTAGAAAATAGTTTAGCTTTTGTATTAATAAGCAGTAACACAAATTAAAGTGAAAACACTTTGCATTCAAGACATTTACTGCTACATGTTGCTGGTGAACTTTGAAATTTACTGACACGTGTGCAGCAGTCACACAGTTGTAACTGTAACTGAACTCACTCCCTACTGTAACTGAACTCACTCTGCACATTGTAATGCATTAAGAAAATTTGTGCTTGAATGACCCAAAGCTATTTCTTCAGGATGATAAAAGAACAGGTGTAATTATACTAGAAGCAGCACTGTCAATTTTTTCTTACATAGGCATACCAGCCAGACTGACATTGAATAATGAGGTTAGTGTAGTACAGAGGAACGAATCCTCATTTCACTTCCTATCTTTAGGTTATGGATGCGATTTTCACTTCAGAATGCACACAAAACCCCACACCCTCTTCCCCCAAAAATATCTATGTGTAAAACTGATATCTTTTACTAGCATTTAAATCCAGATATTAGGTCCCTCTACTGGGTTAATATGGGATAACAGGAGAACAAACATCCCACATTCGACTGGATCTGGGAACCTACAAGTGCATCACAAGTATGGTCACCAAAATGTCCTGTGTCATCAGCACATGCCAGCCAAATGCAGAGTAAAAGCTGGCAATGAAATCCCCATCCCAGCTCAGAGGGATGGGCCAAAGAATTTACGGAGATAAAACCACAGGGTAAAGCCCCAAAATGTATCATGCATGGGCTGAGGTCTCTCTTCCACTACTCTGTTATTCTCTTAATATAAAAAAAAAACCTACACTTTGGACTATAAATATTTAAGTACTAATGATGAAAAAGCAAGAGCAAAAACTGTGACCAAAGTCAGCAGAAGCATAGCTATGATTCAGAAGACTTCTTATGCCTTCATGTAAAAGATTACCTGAATGGAACTACTTTGAATCAGTCTGCAAATAATTAGTCTTTCAGAATAAAAGCCTCCCTGTTAAAAACTGAAAAATCAAAAGCAAAAATCTCATCCTGGTCACAAAAGAACACAGTTTGCAGTACAACAGCTACTTAATTCGGAGTTAAGAAAATACTACCTTTTTAATTTTTTTTTTTTTAAAGATTTTTATTTTTGAGGGTCAGAAAAAAAAGTGAACTTCCAAAAATGAGTTGAAAGAAGTAGATCAAAAGCAACAGAAGACACTTGATATAGAAAGTATGCATAACAAATGCATTTAGACCTTCCTGCTGCATGACCAAAGGCTTACAAACAAAGCCTTTATCTCATGGAGTGTCTAGCTTTTGGGTTTGTGTTTGTTTTTTTTTTTTTAAATAAAGGCTCTATCCCTTCTAAAGAGAGAACAATCTACAGGCACAAGTCAACATGTCTAAATCATAAATTTGTTATAGTCAAGATCAGCTAGGCTTACAAATAGTTTATGAAAGATACAACACAGAACACTGATTTTTATACTGTACAAATAAAATTCAATTAAATAATGTTTCACACAATATATTTTAAGGCAATGCCTTCTGCTTCACACAGATTATATTAACTTAATGTAATATTTACTGTATCACAAAACTGGTTTGAGAACACATGCATCTACAAATATACTTTTAATTAGCATTTAAACAATAATCAGAAATTTTCCACTAGGAAAGTAAGAGTAAGGTATTCTGACTAAAAATCAATCTAGTGTGAAGTCAAAAGGCTGCCTCACAACGTTGAGATGTCCACCAACAGCAATTCTGTGGGTCCCCAAAAGATAAAAATTTGTCAGTAGTTTTTATGATTTTTTCCTTAATTTATCCTTTATTCCAAAGTAAGAAAATTCAGTCATAAAATGAAAAGATGAAAGCATATATACTTAACAGAAACATTATGCACTTTACTTACATAAGACAGTCTGTAAATACATATCAATTTTATGAGATTTTTTCTTAATGGACCAAAAGCAACTAAAAGGTCATCTACCTCAGAACAAAATACCAATGGTTTGTAGCATTTTGGACAGACACCATTGATAGGCCTCAAATCATACAAAACAAACAAAAAACCCTAATACACCTAAATAATGAATGTTACATAACATGGTTCAACAGATTCCTTTAGTAAATTCTACCATGTAGATACCAAATATATGTGTAAATCAATTTGAGAATCATGTTCTCTAGAAATTTTGTAAGCAAGCACATATTCGTTTATAGTAAAAAAAAAGGGCAAAACTCTGACTGAAGTCCTTACTTGTCTTCTGATATGACAAACCTAAACTAACTAGCCACAAAATGTCCCAAACTATTTCTATGAACTGTATCACAAAAATCAAGGAAAATATGCAACCCCAATTCATACTGGTTTTGTATACTCTAATCCATCTGTCAACATTGGGAAAAAAAAAAATCTCAAAGAGCCTCCTCCTTCTGCCTTCTTAAACCCTCCCACCAGCAATATCATTGCTGCTAACAAAAAGCAGGAGAGGAAAAAAAAAAGAAAGGAAAAAAGTATACACACTAAGAATGAAGGACTCTTTAAGAATTTTCACATTGTAAGCTTTTAGACTGATTCCCAAAAGTAGCAAGTCTGGCTTGAATAAGAATTGTGCTCTAAATGCCAACGATGACTAAGTTACCTTCAGTCCTTGAGTATTTAAAAACAAAGCAAAACAAAAACCCCAACAAACATTAAAAGTGTGTGTATTTAGAGGACGTTACAGTAATTCTTCCTAGGTATGTATAACATATGTACAACCATAGCAGACCTGAAGATCTTGGTACCATAGTGCAATTTATCATTAACAAGTTTCTTTCCTTGAAAGCTCTCTTGTCCTTTGAGACACAGCTGGGCAAAACATACTTGCCTGTAAATTTTCCCAATATATTAATAAATATTACAGTTTAAGCCAATGAATCAGAATAGAAATTGCAAACCTTCCAGTAAGATTTGGTTGCAGTGAATTAGGGTTTTACTTTCATTTATGTTTCCTGTACTTGCAAAAACTCTCTGAAAATTTGTGACTTACTGATCTAACATTTTGTGATACTGAGCCTGAATCCATGTAATGATACCCAACACAGATATTTCTAATTGGGCCAGGCATGGAATTAACACTACTAATAAAACCAAACAAAACACAAGCAAAACCCAAAACCAAACCAAACCAACCAAACAAACAAAAAAACCCAAACCAAAACAAAAAAAAAACCAAGAAAAACCCTACAACTCCAAAAAAACCCCCAGATTCACACACATACAAAAAAAAAAGGGGGGGGGGAAGAAAAAAACCCATACAACACAACCTCCCCCTCCTTCCTTAATCTTATCTTCTATCCACACATCAAACTAGCACACTGTCCAGAGACAAATAATACTGGAGGAAGCCACAGAAGACTGCATCAGAATCAAGACCAAAACCCACATATTAAATATTACTAACAAACCAGAAAGGAACACCCTGCTTATTCTCAAAAATAACCCTGAAGACCTAGTTAATCAAGGCTCACATATTCTTTTGAAATTCTTACTTTAAATGTAAACAGAAATGACTCATGGTACAACACTGATATCTTAAACACCTGGGTATGCCTAGTAAGGCTGGGAATTGTTTTTTCACTCATTTTTTTATATTAAATCTTTTTGTACTTACCTGACAGAACCTCAGTTCAGGACTTCAGAGTTCCATTTGTCTGCTACAGCTGATGACACCAGAACACTACAAAAAAAGCACTGAAGGAGGCTCCCTGAAGCAACTAACACAGTGCTAATGATGTCATCAACATTCCGAGGTGGAAAGATTGTAATGACCATCTTAACTTGAGTTTTCAGCATTTCTAATGAAAATGACAGTATCCATAAGACTTCCTAAATCTGCCCTCTTCATCACTAGCACCCCCCAAAAAAGTGAATTGCAATGGATTGCTCATATGTGTAATCCCATTGTGAGAACATGCATTCCTTCTAACCTGCTCAAAATAGAAGTCATTGCTGTAGTTTGAGGAAAAAGGGATGGCTACTCAATCCCTACAAAAACAGAGTTCTAAAAGCAAAGATTCAGAGAATCACAGAACAGCCCAGGCTGGAAGGGACCTCAAAAAATCATCTGGTCTACCCTTTCAAGGGAAAGAGCCTACACAAGACTATCCAGCACATGTCCTACTGCGTCTCAAAAACCTCCAGCAATGGGGACTCTACCACGTTCCTGAGGAGGCTGTTCCAGTGAATGATTGTTCTCACTATAAAAGAAACAACAAAAAGAAAAACATTTTCATATCAAGATGAAACTGCACCCACTGCAACCCATACCCATTTTCCCTTGTCTTCTCCATGTGACTCCATGTGAAGAGAGTGCCTCTTTGTAGCTGTTCTCTAAGGTGGAGAGAAATCACTGCAATAAGCACACTATTGAAAACAGTTCTTTCCCTGGAAATTCTTTCTAAAGAATTAAAGGAATTGTATAGGAGGAAAAAAATCCTGAGATGCCAAGAACCAAATTTATGATGAGAATTAATCTGAATTAAAGGAGCTCAGCAGCTCTAAATACTTTACTCCTAAATTATTTCTCGTTTAGGTATTTAACTGCTGCTCTATTCCCTGATTTCTATTTGTAAACAACACTAGTATTTGTTTTTCCCCTTTGTCCTAAAATTGTACTCATCATCAAAATTGGACTGAAATTGCTTAGATGTAAACATGTTTTAGAGTATAAATTTTCTTGTTTCTGAATGACTTAAATAAACCAAAACTAATTTTAAAATGTCAGATCATACAAAAAAACCAGTAGGAAATAAGTAAAATAAAAATAAATTTAAAAATAAATAATAAAATAAGCAACAGAACAACAGTGTGTTTTAAGACTCCTCAATTTTCCCTATAAGATATTTGTACTTGCAGGCTTTAAAGACTAAGTTATTTGAGAAAGCAACTAGGTAGCAGTATGTTTCACAACAGATGCATCCAATCATTACTGCAGAATATCATCCCAAAACTAAACTGATATTAAATCTCAAAACTTAAAAAATAGTAATTTGAAGTAGGGTGAACAAAGGCAGTAAAACTATGTTATAAACAGGATCAAATAGAAGAAGATGGAAAAGAAACTACCAGGTTCAAAGCTCGATGTCGTTCAGAAGACATCCTGTACACGGGTACCACAGCACCCACTCAGCAACACGGGTTTTGGCTACCCTGCCAGCATGTGGTGTTCTTCTCCCTTTGGCTCATTAGGTTCAGATAACCAACTTGGAAAAAGAACAGACACATTCCTTAAAGCTCTGTTATCAAACCCACAAAGGATCCAGTTAAGGTATCGAAACGAGAAATAAACAGAACGAGGTTCTCATAATACAGTTACCCTGCTTCTTGCAAAGCCTGATAAAAAGAAAACTAATTTGGGCACTTCAGTAATTTGAAATTATCACAGTAGCAACTTCACAGTTATGACTGTGGTCTAAAATGGACTGAAAGAAACATGTCTTCATTTTTCCCCAAGGCCACAGGGCTATCTGTAAAGCTCCTCAAGTTCTGATGCGGTTTCACTTGGTTTCTTTTTTTCCATCCTCATCCCATACACTCCTTCCAAACAGATTTTGTAACCTTTTTCTGTGACCTTTGAAAATACAGCTATTCATGTCTGACCAAGACCTAAATGTTAAGGTACATTCTGAAAAGTGCTTACAACTGTTTTGTTTTTTTTTTCACATTATTATTATTAATCATGGGGTTGTTCCTGGTGACATCCACTGCTGCCAGATAAACTTTTGAACCGAAAAAACTTTTACATATAAAGTTTTCTGGTTTGCACAATGGAGGCATGAAGGCTTTTATGCACAGTAATGGTTGCTAAGAGTTCAAAAACTGGCAGTATGAAGTTTTTTCTGCTTCACTTACATTTACATCTATTTCATAATACCCTGCCCTACTTTTGCTGGATTTTTAAAAAGATAAACTAAAAGACAATGAAAGTTCTGAAGCAGTTTGGTAGTAATGCGTGAGGTATAACCAAAACAACAGCAACAAAAAAGAACTAATAATTAAGCCACCAAATAACAGGTATTTGCTTTCCCTCCTTCCCACTGTCATCACAATCACCTTGCAAGACAAAGCCTTTGAGAACAGCATCACCACCCCTTCTTAAAAACACCATAATTTCCCTGAGCCCCGTATCTACAAAACTCCACTATTAAAAGTATTTGAAACAGGTTCATGATCTGGAGAAATTAAAAAAAAAAGAGAGAGAAATAAAAAAAGAGATGAAATCAAGACTGAAGAGTATGTTGTAGGGTCATACAAAATGCACAGCAATAAATGCAGAAGGAAGCACTGTGAGCTGTGCACATCTGATACACAGTTTCACTTTTCTCTGCCCTTTCTGTATTACAGAACAACTCTCTTGCATGCCTTTTATCAGCATTAACATGATTTAGAAGAGATGAATAATGCATGTACAATAATGTATTTTAAATACCTGAATACTAAAAAAAAAAAAGTGATTTTTTTTTTTTTTAATTCTTTACTGAAAATAGCACAAGATGAAATCCAGGAGAAGTGATGAGGGGCGGGTCTACAAACTACTGTGGAGCAGAGCAATTTGACACACACTTCATGAGAATTACATTAGTTTACTGATGTTCCAATATTAAATTAACCTTATAATCACGAGCAGTGAAGGTCTTCCTTTACCATACAGAACATTCCAGTGTTAATAATTCTGGTATCAACTGTAACAATGTGAAAACTTTGTTTCATGTAATTGCTCATACAGCAACCTTACTACCTTAATCTCAGTTCACCCATCAAATTTGACTCCCGTGTGGTTTATACCCCCCTTCCACCCACCCACTTAAAGACAACCGCCCCCCATCTGAGGCATACCAAGGTATAATACACAAAACATAACTGATACAAAAACTCACTTTCACTGGACAACATCTAAAATATGTAAATACCTGTTCCTGCAGGTCGTAGTCATAGCTATCATGCAGCAGAAGACTGAGGACATACCGAGTATAAATCATGGCATCAATGCCACACTTCTCTAGCTCTTGTCCCAGCCAGGTCTGCACTGGACCCAAAGCATGTAGCAGAGACATTTCAGAAACAGATACAGGGCCTGGATAAGAGCTTGAGGAGCTTTCAGATGGCAAACCATCCACAACAACTGTACAGATAGGGCGCATGAATCTAGGTGGTTGGCATCCTTATAACGTGAAGCATTTTCTGCAGTTGATTTTCCGACGATATCTGGAGGTGATTTTCACTCCAGTAAATAGGAGAGAGGCTTGACTTCTAGGACAATCATTTATATTTCCTGGCAGTTAGCCGTCTAGAGACGAACATCACTCTTCAGGCATGACCAGTGAATAAACTAAATCCTAATAGCAAACACATATGTAGATGTGTTTTTCTACCTTAATTTCACATTGAGGCCAGATGCAAGTCCCCAGCAGGACCTATAAAGAGGAAAAAATGATAAGTTGTGATAATATGTATCCATACATGAATAATATTAAACAGTGAAAAAAAACACCCGAAGTAGAAAGCAGTCATTCACATACTGCTTACTCCAAATATAAAATACATCTATTCAGAGTCATTTTGAAGAGTGACAGGAATTATTTCAAGTTTAAAAGTGACTTTTAGAAAATGTACTGTCTAATGCAGGAAGAGAGATTCTTTCATCAAAGACTTCACAACTAATCTGCTGACTGAAATATATGTTTGACCCAGCTTTATGGGAAAGCTGAGATTTTATCACTTTATCAGCTGAAAAACCCACTTTGATTAAAAAAAAAAAAATCTATGTAAGTTTGAATAAAGAGTGTCTGTATATTTTGCATCACTAGAAGACAATATAATCCTACTGTTTTGCAGTGATTCTCACTTCCAGAATAGAAAAAAGTGTCATGCTTATAAAACACTGAGTTTATGAAATTCATCTGGCCAGGAGTTTCATAAATCCTACCACTAAATACCTTCAGGTTCCGGTTTTTTGGTGGTTTGTTTTTTGTGGGTTTTTTTTTCAGTTTTGATTATTTGCCTTGATTCAGGGCACCAAAACATTTTATCATCCAAAATCTGTCCTTATAAAAATATAAATCCCTGGAATAACTTTAGAAATATGAGCAGAACATAATTTACCCATGCCAGAATTAACATTTAACACTCTTTACACAAAGCATACACCTGTCTTACCTGAGAGCTTACACTCTAAACCATATCCTAAAATAGACAAACTAAGACTTACACCACCCACAGTCCCAAATCAATCTCGATAAGTAAGGGGCAGAAGGTGCAAGCACCACACACGTCAGCACATTCTGCTCTCTAATGCAGAAGACAACGGTCCAAAAAAGGCATTTCTGGATTGGTCTGCACATCAACCACATGCCAATCTGGCATTTGTGTAGGCCTTCTCTCTCCTCTCCAGCTTCTCTCAGCAAGAGAAAACAAGGCTCAAATCCTAGCAGGAAATATCCCTCCCCCAAAAGGAAAGAAAAAAGATTGATGTATCTAAGCAAAATCTACTATTTTCTTTCAACCCCACTGCAAGATAACCAATACACTCAAAGCAGACATCACCTAATATAACCATATAAACTACATACTGTGGGAAACATTTCATGGGGACAGCATGTGTTTCGTGGCAAAAGAAAATTGAAAGTTGATACATGTCGACACAACAAAAGATGGCAGTTTTTAGGAGCTGACTTTGCACCACCACCCAGGTACAACTGTATATTCCAGATCTTTACTGAGTCAATTGCAACATCACCAAAAAGAAATCCATTAGGATCAGTTGCTACGAGTTCACAAATCCCTATGCTATGCTGAAGTGACCTTTCTTCTCTGGTGGCAGTGTGTACCTCGAGAAAGGGTATTCAATCTTTGTCAGCAATGTGCCTGCATTAGTCACAATCTTGTAAGCAAGTGCAAATAACAGTAAATAGAAACATCCTGCAAGGTCCAGGAGGTTACTGCTTCACCACAAAATTAAAGAACAGAAAGTATGAGAAAAGTCTAATATTGTAACCAAGATAGTCCAAATACAAAACCCACAAGTCCAAACTCTTAAGAAGTCCTTACTATCCTAACTGTTGAAGGACAGCATTCCACTGTAAGACCTACTTTGTCCTTTGTGCTCTCCACATCACAGCACGTCATGAACACTCTCCCTAAGTCAATGTCACAGTCAGAGTCAGCCCCCCAAGCCCCGCATCTCACACCTATGGGAAAACTGACACATTTCATTTGTCTTGTTTGAGACATCGAGCAGAACCACCTTAATGTTCAAGAAATCAACAACTTTCTGCCACAAAGTTCCACCGGAAAAATGAATTATGAAAGGACAGGGAAGAAAATCCAATTTAAAAAAAAAAAGTGAGAAAGTGATTGAATGAGAAATTAGTTTGTTCTAATTCAGCAGGTCTCCCTGGTCTACTGGGGACTGGTAGAAAAAGGGAAGAGCATCTTCAGTCACAGGCTGGCTGAGCTGGAGAAGACGGCTTTAAACTGAAGTTGCTGGGGAAGGGGAGCCTCAATCCATCCCACTGCTACCAGTTTGATGCCAGAGCCAGCAAGAGATGCTCAGAGCCTGGAGAGGGATCGTAGGTCAGCAGGAGAGCATCTGAAGAATGCACAAAGGAATTCCTGCCACTCCAGCCACTAAGTTGGCTTCATTGGGAGTCCAACCTAAATGCCTCTATTGCACAGGCAAAGAAAAAGAAGTTAGAGACGTGCACATGCACACAGGGCTGTCATCTTCCCAGCATCACTAAGATGTGGTGGGACAACTCCTATGACTGGAGTGTTGGAATGGAAGGATACAAGGTCTTTAGGAAGGACAGGTAGGGGAGACAAGGAGGGGATGTTACCCTCTATGTCAGTGATTCAGTGCAGTGCACAGTGCCAACTAAGGCTATGGGTCAGGATTAAAGGGAGGGCAGGGACAAGTGACATTACAGCGGGGTCTGCTACGTGCCACCCAACCAGGAAGATGGAGTGGATGAGGCCCTCTATAGACAGACAGAAACAGTCTCCTGTTCACAAGCCCTGGTCCTCATGGGGGACTTCAACCACCCCAAAATCTGTTAGGGGGACAACACAGTAGGGCATAAGCAATCCAGGACCAGGAGGTCCCTGGAATGTGATAATAAGTTCCTTTCCTGAGCTACACAGGAGCCAACAAGGAGAGGTGCTATGCTGGGTCTTGCTCTCCCCAGATAGTAGGGGCTCGTGGGGAACATGAAGCTCAAGGGCAGCCTGGGCTGCAGTGACCATGAAACAGTGAAGTTCAAGATCCTTAGGGCAGCAAGGAGGGAGCACAGCAAGCTCATTACCCTGGACTTAAGGAGAGCAGAGTTTGGCTTCTTCAGGGATCTGCTTGGTAGAATCCCTGGAGGAAAGAGAGGCCCAAGAAAACTCCTTAATACTCAAGGATCACCTCCTCCAAGTTCAGGAGCAACACATGCCTACCAAAGGAAGTCAGGGAAAAACACCGGGCACCTGTGTGGATGAACAAGAAGCTGTTGGACAAACACAAACAGAAAAAGGAAGCCTACAGAGGGTGGAAACAAGGAGAGGTAGCTTGGGAGGAATACAGAGAAATTGTCCAAGCAGCCAGGAATTGTCCAAGTGGTTAGGAAAGCTAAAGAAAGCCCTGACAGAATTAAATCTGACCACAGACATCAAGGGCGACAAGAAAAGTTTCTATAGGTACATCAGTGATAAAAGGGACCTTCTCTGGAAGGAAATGGGAAAGCTGGTTACCCAGGACGTGGAGAAGGCTGAAGTATTCAGTGATTTTTTTTGTCTTGCTCTTCACCAACAAGTGCTCCAGACACACTGCCCCAGGCAAAGGCGGGGACTGGGAGAATGAAGAACCATCTACTGCAGGAAAAGGTCAGGTCTGAGACTACTTAAGGAACCTAAAGGTGCAAGAGTCGATGTGATGACATACATCCACAGGTCCTGAAGGAACTTAAAGGGGCCTTGTAACAAAAATGGGGACAGACTTTTTATGAGGGTCTCTAGTGACAGGGTTTTAAACTGAAAACTGGTAGATTTAGATTGGACGCAAGGAAGACATTTTCAACAATGAAGGTGGTGAGACACTGAACGACTTGTCCAGAGAAGTTGCAGATAATCTATTTCAACTATTCAAGGTCAGGCTGGGCAGGGCTTTGTGCGACCTCATGTAGTGAAAGATGTCCCTGCCCACAGAAGTGAGAATTGATGATCTTTAAGGATTCCTTTCAACCCAAACCATTCTGATGCTACAATATTGCAAAGCTTCTGGATACTAAGTCACTTCAATCAAAACTTTGACACATTGTTTAGCTCTTTAACACCTAGTAAGGACTGAGTTTATGCTTCAGCTTTTCCGTGAATGAGATGCTAATGTGGCCTCTCTTTTCTATCTTAACACTTATTTATGTGAGCCATTTGAGAAACTCAGTTGTTGAGATCTAGGCTAACAAAATCTGATTGACTTCAGTTAAAGTGTGTCTTGCTTTTATTAGGAGGAGAGGGAAGAGACAGCAACAGAGAGACAGGTTATAAGAGGAATTAAGAAACTGGACAACAAAACTTTTAGAATGTTCAAATATTATAGTTCAGCTTTTTTAAATATCATATTCAATTACCTATTTTAACATTCATTTACAAAATATATACATGATATAAAAACTGAAAACCTAAACAAATTTCCTAAATAATATTTGAGTGTTCTCATGTTACATCTCTCAAGTACTTTGTTCTAGAGAAAGCCTTAAACATTTCCATTCTGTTTTACAATTAACAAAATTTTATACAAACTGAGTATTTTCCCATGCCAGTACTAGAGAGAGACTTTTAATATCAAATTAATATAAATCACTCAAGGACTAAACATTTCTACTGATAGATGTGAAGCTTGATTTTAGAGATAACATTTTCTGACAAATGAGTTATTATCCCTTTTAAATCTTTTTCACTGTCTCACTATAAATATCTTTCTCCATCCCAAACAATGGCCAGGGCTAATCTGAACAGGGGGAGCACTTCACAGCCTAAATAATTAGTGCAAGGCTAGTTATTTTAACTGCTAAATTAGAAAGAATTCTTAATTTCCAGCTATAAAATACGACAGAGGGACATGCCTTATAATGAGAATCACCAAATAAAAATGTACACATTTCTATCAAAAGTTTGTGAAAACTACTTTTTATTTACAAGCACAAAGTAAAAAGTACATTATTATATCAAAATAATTTCTACTTACTTCACTTCCTAGTATATTTTTTCCTTTTAAGTAACCTTCAGTTTTTGCAATACTAATCAATGACCTTACAAGGTCACAGTAGATAAACTGTCAACAGCTTAACCACTAGAGGCACAAGAGCCAATAATGAAGTGTCTTGTAAAGGAATGAGAATACAATATTGTGTAAACACTTGGATTTTTCAACTTAGATTTTCTTAGAATAGAAGTATTTCTCAAAATTCTATTCAGTGTGACAGTCACTAAACATTCTTTTGATCTACAACAGAAAGCAGAAGACAACAACAAAGCTTTAGTCTCCTGAGATCTAGGTACAGTAAAACAGCAATTTTAAATAACCTACAGCAAGCAACAGAAAGGAGGATCAATGGCACAGAAACTGAAGCTGGAACACTCCAGGTTTGTCCTCTACAACAGACTTGCTCTTGCATGGTAAATAACCTTTCATGAAGACTAAATAATCCTAGTCTTCCTCCTAAATAAAATGAAATAGGGGTATTGTCATAGCAAATGCATAGAATGGGTTTTAAAAAAAAAAATGTCTCGGTACCACAATAATTAGAGCAACACAAACAGCTTCTTGTGAGAGTTGTGTCTGTGGAACACAGCATGGCAGTGTAAAATCACAGAGATTACCAAGGAGCACAGTAGAAGAAAGGTGCAAGGAAATCACTCTTCAATGAAGCTTGATACAAGCACACCCAGAAAGTGCTGGGGTGTGGAACTATCCATATCAGACTATCAACAGAAAGACTGACTAAACGCTGATGCCGAGCAAGTTAATTCAATATCTTGAACAGCTTTTTGTCTCCATATTCCCTTTCATTTAAAAAAAAAAAAAAAAAAAAGAAGTTATTTTAAGGTGTTTAAAAGTAACTTTTTTTTTTCCCCTAATTATTTCTAATCTTACAAAACAGTAACCAAAGCCAAACCACAAAACCCACTGAATTAATCTAAGGTAACCTCATCTGTATTTTATCAGCACCAAGAGGCCTCTGAAAATTGTGTATCCACACAGCAAGGTCCTAAACAAACATGTTTTGTAAATGAAAAAAGAATTAATGTTTTAACAAGCTTTCAAATTTTCTTAAAGATTTATCTACTATCAACTTTTAAAGTAGTGGAAAATATTGGAATAAGAGCGTAAAAACTATACCCCTTAAAAATGTCCTTTCAGGTGCACTACAGGTCCACAGATGATGTCTTGGAGATCACCAAAGGTAACTTAAAAAGGAAGCAAATTGTCTGCAGGTTTAAATTCACTACACTGGGATCTACACTCTCAGTAGAAAAAAAAAATCTTACTGAATTACATATTGAAGGAAGTTGAAAACTAATATACTGCTAATTTGCATAATCTGCAAATAATTCTCTGTAGACTCAAACTTGCTCTTATACATTTTGATACATTACTACAGAGAAGTTGATCTCTTGGATAATGCCATAGATGGTACCTTTTTCCTTCCTTCCATTCTGAAAAGGGAATCTGTGTTTCCAGTGCTTCATTCTGCCTACTGCTACATGTTAACAATTAGACCAAACACATTCTCACACAATAGTTAAGTCGAAACTGCTGTTTTATACAAAGTTTCCTTTATTATTCTTTGAAATATACCAGTACGTTACATAGTTTACAATTAACAGCTCTCATTTCAAAAGTTTGTCCACTATGGTCTTTGACTATGTATGACTATTATTCACTGAAGAGAGAAAAAAAAAATTATATACTTTTTTTTTTAAAATGTGGATGTAGGTATCCATGTATTTAAATCAGGAAAGTTTTTTCAAAGTAGTATTGTTTCCCAGAATGGTTGTAATAAAAGCAAACAATCCTTCCTCTCCCTGACAACTAAAGGTAGGAATAAATATGCAAATCCTAATTAGTATAAATCAAAGTAAAATGTTATCAAGCTTGCCCAACAACGTACTAAAATCACATACACACCCCAGTGAATTTCAGTCTCCTTTAGAAGACTGATAATCAAAAGTATGACCACATCATATGATGGTAACATAAGTCCAAACTGTTCTTCTATATTATGGGAGACTCTGCAATTTTACCATAATTTCTTTTGTTTCTTTCCGTGAAAAAAAAAAAAAAAAATCAACAAATCCTTAACATACAAACCGAGTGGCCACACACTGGGGAAGGCACTGTCAAAGCCCAGAAACAAAGCCTATTTAAAGTCTAGCAAACAATAGAATCTGTGTCCTTAATAAATTTCACATGGCATTTAAAAGACGTGTGAATTCAGAAGTAAGAGAAGTTGTTATTTTTTAACCACATTCCTTGATAATCTAAGAAATTTGGCTGTATAATCTTCAGAGCAAGGACAACTTCTTTATGCACTGGCAAAGTCCGATGTTATTGCACAATAAACAGTGGAGCACGGGCTTGATTCGTGACCAAGGCACTGAAGCACTACTCTAAACCAAAAAAAATACTATAATGTTTATGGCTCTCTCTCCATCTCAGTTCAGACAAGTCCTACCACAAAGCTTCAGAAGCACTGCCCTGCTATGAGAAACACAGATTAAACAGCCGGCAGGAATCAAAGAACTGAAAGTGGTCTAAAGCATAAAAGCAGCTCTGGAAATTTACTTTTAGATATATATAGAGCCACCTTTTTCAAGAAGCATTACCAAGAAGTGCAAGAGTGATAGAGTCTTACTTGTAATGGATATATGTTTTGTAGTGGACTGACGTCTAACAAGGCTGGGCTTACAGTTCTAGCATAACTTAAGTCAGAGAACCCACAGGGCAGACAGAAACTAGTGCGTGGCTGCTACTGCAGCATTTTTTTTCCTTGCAAATCTGCAAGCTTATTTTCATAACACTTATCCAAATGAAAATCTGAAGCTGTTAATCCTGTATAAAAGCTTAATGGAATTACTCCAAGGATTCAAGAGCTACCATATAAGCCTCAGTTACTTAGGTTAGCAAAGGAAAAAAACAGAGACATAATCAAGATGACACTGGGGGAGTCACCAGCACAGTTCTGAAGGATTCTGCGCTGGGACCTGCATTACCTGATAAATTCTGGGAAGATGAGATGGGTGACACAGTTAGCAAGGTGGCAAAGGGTGACAAAGGAAAGCAAGAGATCAGGGATAGTGAGCACAAAGTAACTGAAAAAATGCAGAAGGACCTTTTGAAACTGGATTGGGCAATAAAAAGGCAAACAAAATTCAGCATAGGTAAACCTGAAATGAGACACAGGGGGAATAACCACCTGATGCTATTAATGCATAAATCAATGTGTTGTGAGCTGACTATTAATCCCAGGATCTATTTCCTAAGTAGTATGTTAGATATTTCATGGTACTATAAGCTCAAACTCAGCAGTAGTCAAAAGAACAAATCACAGAACAAAACTGAAGTCATTTTTGTGTCAGTGAATTAATGTTTTGCATGCATACTGTACAGAACATGCAAACCTGGTCCTGTAATATCAAAGATAACATGTCTCTCCACGGACAGAAACTGACTGTTCAATGTCTGGTCTTTATTAATAAAAAGTACCAATGAGTTAATAAGAGCTACGTACAAAACTTTGCACAACAACTACTAGAATAACTTGCCAAGAGATACTGAAGACTCAAATAAAAAAAAATTAGATGGGCTTCAGTGGAAATTGAATAAGAGAGATCCCTTGAGAGTTTCCAACTAGACAAACCACATCAGGGTCAGGAAATCCCCTGGAATGAAAATAGCGTGAGGCTGAGGGAGTATTTAGGAGAGGTATCACACACACGCACTCTCCCTGTTCTTTTTTGTCCCCAACTGCTCCCTTACAGATGCTGTTGCAGACAAGTGCTGGATTTGTCAAAGCCTTTGTCTGAACCAGTACAGCTGTTCTTATAAAACATTCATGTTCACCATCATACAAGAACAACACTTCAAAAACCAGTAGCTGGAGGAGTTCAATTAGCTGATCCACTCACAGGGCTGCACATCATTAACATCCATGAACTTTGTTACAAGATGTCAAAACATCAATCCTGTCAGAGAGCAAAACCCGAGCCCTGGGAAACGATTGTTAATGGACTGCAGGATTAGCAGGTGAGACACCTGCACTGAGGGTTCAGTTGTATATCAAAGACCTCAAATTCTCAGTAAACTGTTTATTCTTCACTTTTGCAAAACAAATAAATTATATAAGTTGGATAATGCAAAACTTGTAAGAAAAAATATCAAGACAGAAAGGGGGAAAAAGCATGACTAGCAGCAAAACCTACACACACCGTGAAGAACAGTCACAGCATACTATGTCCACTACATCCCAAAATTTCATCACTTCATAGAATTATAAGGTTTGAAAGGGGCTTCATAAACAGACTCTTTTGGAAGGGTTCTTACTACATATAGCAAACTTGTGAAAAAGCATCTCTGCATAGTGGGGACTTACGAGGTGGTCCTTCAGTACACATGATATAACTTAAAAAAAAATAATTAATAAGCCTAATAGTTGGCAAGTTTCACAGCTCCTTCAAGAAACTGTTTCAGGAGGTCAAGACTCAATATTAAAGATGCATTAAAAAAACCCTTTGTTATGCAGCATGTAGCCACCAGTTCTATATCAATAAACATA
The DNA here is from genome assembly GCF_009829145.1 of Chiroxiphia lanceolata. NCBI lineage: Eukaryota > Metazoa > Chordata > Aves > Passeriformes > Pipridae > Chiroxiphia > Chiroxiphia lanceolata. Next base: position 12,698,954 of record NC_045640.1, read on the forward strand.
ATGGAGCTCAGAGCATAACAACACAAAATAACACATGACAAATAAACCACAGCAGTAGCACAGTTTGTTGTGCAATTGTACCAGATTAGGTACCGCACATCTGTAACCTGCAACCCCTCAACCCAAGGAATTTTATCTCAAAGAATTTTGCTAATTAATTTAAGAAGGACTTAAAATTGTTAAAAACACCTTTATTGATCAGATTTAAGAAATGGAAAAATATCTGTCAATTGCCTGAACCTAGAGGAGTGAAATACTGCTTCACTATTTTCAAATGCCCAACTGCCATTAACAATGGCAACAATGACATTATTTTAGTAAAAATTTATCCAAAAGTTTATCCAGCTACCAGTACAGTCCTAATAATTCTATTCTGTTCTTAAAAACCAACAAACATAAACTGACACAACAAACTTTTTTTCCAGTTTAGTTTGTTACCGTCCATACGGTGTTTGAACTAAATTTTACTTTATTTAAATGTGACTACATTTTATTTAAATGATTACATTTTTTTTAAATTCTATCTGAAAAAATAAAAATGCACATGTATGTACGGTATTTTTTTATAAGTTTAAAAATACAAATCAGTATCTAATGAAAAAGAATTTAAGTAAATATTCCTCACATTAAAAATTAACTTAAAACGAATGCTGCACATGACTGACAAAATTTGAAGGAATTACTACTATTGCCACCACAAATACCAGTTGGCAAAAACCAGAAGTGATGGTTTTTATACCAGCAATAACTAACTTACAAGAGAACAGCAGCAGCATCTTGACAGAGAAACCTGTGTGGCTGACTCAAAGGCGAGTTGGTGTAACACGAACGGCACCGCCGCTGCCACCACGAGAGGACAAGACGTTCTACTGTTTCTCTCATCCTCCCTTCCGTGTTCTCACCCTTTTGTCCTTGTACTTAACACACCCACTGTGTGGTTGCAGGGACGAACTGCATCAGTTTGTTCCAAATGGAAAAAAATTCATTTTTGGTGGACCAGTCTTCAAAAAGCACAAACAGAATTCCACTGTAACAGTAGCCTGGAGACGACAAAGAAATTACTGGTTGCTTCAGTTTTGCTGAGAGAGGCAGGCGTTGTACTGGAACTGGCCTAGAATGGGATGGATCACCCAAGTGTGGAGAGCCCAAGGGAAAGAGTGTTACTGAAGAAGGTGACACGCGTGTACCTCAAAAACTCACCTCATACTCTACAGTTGCCCCCAATCATCAGTGTAATTTCAGTACCGCTGACATCAGGTTTCAGACTGTCCTGTTAAATTTCTTTTTACCATTGAAGACAGTGGTACGATTTAAGTTGGTCAATTTAAAACCACAGATTTTATCAGCATACCAGAGCAAGGGCAGTGACAAGCATCTTGCTCTCCCCTGCTTCCCTCAAGCCTATTACACACAGAGATCACCTGGATGGACTGACTGCTACTGGGCCTGAGAGATCCTGGGAGAAATATTTGTCTAGATCATACTTCAAGGAGGAGATAGTTACAGTCTTTTCTGTTCAGTCCCATGAGAATCTTCACAGGGACACTATTTATCAAAAGCTATATCTCTCCTTCCTGCCCTCCTGATGTCTTTTATTTACTCAACTTTTAGAGCAGTTCAAACTACCTGTCACCAACAGCTATCTGTCTGCGTTTGAACTCCCTTCCCAAGTGGGATGCCAATGGCTTGGAGGCCCAAGCAGCAAGGTTCTTGTGCGTGCATTAAAACAGACCTGCCTCCAGTTTTGAACACCTCAGTGTACAGACACAGCACCACTGTGCCACAGCAGTGTTGGGGACTCTTCCAAGGCTCAGGCAGATGGAATCATCCCCCAGGCCACCAGTGGGACCACCCTGTTAAAATATTCAGTGCTCTTCACATCAGCTGGAACGCTTCTGCAGCACCAAGTAGCCCAGTGCCCACTCTTGCAGTGTAGCCACACAGGATTTATTTCAGTCAATATACAATTTACTTTTAGGCATATATTGCATCTTCCAGTCAGGAAAGGAAAAGCAGAATGAATTGTGAATGCCAGAGATCCAACCACCAGTGCTCATTTAAAGGCTATGGTATTTGTCCTGCTATTTATACTTCCAAAGTTAATAACCCAGCTGTATATAAACATCTAACTAGATAATGACCACACTATACATTTTGCTTTGGTTTATTAGTTTCTTTAATTTCTCTGAAGATCTTTTCTGAATACTTACTATTGAAGTTTTCTATACTTTCTCTGTAATTCAGGGAGTTAATTACTATCTTTTTGAAAAGCTTAAAATAGCCTCATGAAGGGTTTAAAAACAAATGCATCTTTGCCTAACCATACAGTCTCTTCAACAGTTCTTTCAATAAAAAACAGGTTACCATAACTCAGTTGGAAGTCATATATAGACAATGTTTTCATTAATAATAGTGCAAAAACATACAAGATGTGTCAGCCACAAGAGGCTCAGTAAATGCAAAGAGTTCTGACAAGCTGAATTTGCAAGTTCTATAACTTAACCAGCAGAGAAGATACTGACTTTACAGGACAGAAAATACTGTAGGCCTACAAAGGAAATGGCTTCAAGTGCTTTTCTCCCGCACTTCTATCACCTCTAATTTTTATTCCCCAAATATTACTAAATGGAATTCTATATATTTATGAAATTGAGATCTGAAGTAAGATACTCTGCTATTTTGAACAGAATAGCAAGTCACGTGAAATAATCTCTATTTTAGCATTTGAATGCATTTGCATAGGCATTGTTCGTTCAGTTTGTGTTGTAAAGCAACCAGGATGTCTTTTCCCATAAAAACAGTGGTGATATTTGTTGTCATCTTATATCTCTACTTCTATGATGAAGTATGTTGCCTAAAAATGCTACTTTCTAAAGAAAAACCTGAATAGATAAGACAGTTTAATACTGCTCTTAAAATAATACATTTGCTGTTTGCTACTTCAAATGAGAGCTGGAAAGCTGTCATTTGCCTAAAATGCAAAATATTAAGCTATCACAACCAGAAAACTTCTTACAAAAACAGCAGGTCAGCATTACATTACTTCTCTTCAAGGAAGTTACTGTTTTGTTAACCAAGGCATTTCTTTCACAATTCAAGAACAAAGTTACTAAAAACTGGAACTCTGAGGTTTCTCTGAAGCTGGTAAGATATTCTGTTCAGAGAGGCTGGTGAAAAAATGAACTACAAGTGACAATTAAACTCATATTTGAACATATGGAGACATTTTAAAACTTTTGCCACCTCACACAGTTCGACATGCCTTCCATCAAAATAGCTATAAAAACATTAATAGAACAAAATTACTAAAGGTAACTCAGTTTCGCTGTCAAGTGCAAGAGTTGAATATGCAGCAGAGTGAACTTCTACCCCAGAATACAGAACCAGGAGAACAGGAATTCACTCAACAGTAATCTTTAGCTAATTGGTAATGGCCATGAGCTCAAAATCTGCAGACATCAGAATTAAAATATCATGAAACAGTTAAAGTTTTTCCAGAAGTTTTAAAAGTAAAGCTATCAACCAGACAAATCACTGGAAGCCGGCTCCATTTCTTTCAGGATACCCCAGTGTCCTAAATACAGTGTAATGTTTTAAAGTTGTACTTCCATTCAGCCACAGTCTTCAAATTTGTTTCAAGTTTATAATAACAAATTACAGGGTCTCAAGGACCTAGTGAGGATTAATTACTCATCCAATAGCAGCAACACGCATTACTGATTTCTTTCTTAGTGATGCTTCAAGCAGACTTTTTTCTTTAGACTAATAAAACACTTTCTTTTCTTAAAAAGTACATATGCCACATGCTAAATGACCAAAATAATTTCTTGAATCAATCTGTGTATGTTTTCCCACTTTACTGTTGAAGATTACTATCTCAATCCAAGTCCTGACTAGGTAACACTACCTGGAATAACCCTGCACAGTTTATGCATCTTGCAACTCCACTCTGCTGCTCTGATGTTAAGACTATACCATCTTATGACAGGTTGCTTTATTTTTTCTGGCCTTCAGGTACCCCTAGTCTCTTATTCCCTTATCTCTCTCTCTGTACCTTTTTCCACAGTCTATATACGCAAAATCTCATCTGCAATGTAACTGCGTCTCCCTTCAGAATTCTTCTACAACCAAGCTAGTCCATCTATTCAAACCAAAAAAACAACATGTAATATCACAACAGTAAAAGACGTATTTAAATACTTCACAGTTTAAATTTCCACACCACTGCCTTAGAAATAAATGTCTTGGAAACACAGATAACACAGTGGACATATGGAAGCTAAGTTATGAACAGAATATAGGTGATGCAGAAACAATGCATAGTTTTATGCAGGTAGATCCAAACACCTTGCACATGAAATTATAAAGGAAGTAGATGAATAAAATTTCAAAGTATTCAGTAGCTTCCAGTAAAGCTACAGAAATAACTTCTAGTAGGAAATCTGTGAAAGAATAACCTTTGTACCGAATGTTCAAGCTACTCAACCCTTACCCCCACACCCCCTAACCATCACTGTGGGCCAATAAAATACACATTCAATCTCTCAACATCCATTAAATATGTACTCAACCAACTTTCAGGTAAGTAGAACAAGATGCTTTTCAGGAAAAATATTATAACTAGCTCATCTAGATCTTTTTCTACTAAAACACTCTGGCAGTCCCACAGTTAAATGGTCCTTCTGCCTTGAAAAGTCTGGTAAACTATCTCCAAATTAAGAAAAAAACCCACACTTTTCCTTCCGATCATACAATTTCCTTTTTGCTTGTGTACTGAAATGCAACTGAACATTCATATATTCATTTGAACATTTGTATTTTGTATCATGAAATTGACCTTACTAGGAAAAAATTCCTAGAGTGGGGCTGAGGGGATGGACACAACACAACATCTCCTTTCTACAATTACATTTACAAATTATCTAACCAGCCTGTCACTGGTTGGACTAAAAGGAAGGATTCCAATCTCTGTTCCACAAGACAGAAGAAACTATCCCAATAAACAGAACATATTAAATAGCTTCTAGAAGATCATTTGTATTCCAAGCTCCACTGGCAGTGCAGATAACTGGAATAGTTCCTGCTACCTCTTAGCCTACAGGAATTCTAAGTCATGCTGCCTTCACCACATTGTGCTTTAGCAGGCATTTTTGCCTATCTTAGCATAGTACTAAGTTGTTCCTTTTAGTTATTAGCTACTGCTTAAAGAAGCAGCAAACTGAGATATGATTTTGCTAGGATTGTAGCTAAGTAGACAAAACGCCTATTCTGACTCTCCAACGCTATGCCTAAAACCCAGTAAAATCCCACAAGAAAATTCACCCATGCTAAGTATAAAGCCAACCTCTTGGTTGCTTCATTCCCCTATTCACCTAGAAAAAAGATGTTCAAGAAGGACAAACAATGAAGTTTTGAACAGTATCTAGATCTTTCACGGTCCCTATTCCTGCTAGAATGCACAGCAAATGAGCAAATGAAAATGCTGACATCATTTTACCCCTATGGAATTTCTCTTACTTGGAAGAATAACAAATCACAACAACAACAAAAGCGGTGGGGAATACAGACTATGAAATCAGTATATTAAGATAACATAAGAAGTTCAAGGCCTCCGTTTTTCCCTCCTGGGTCACATATAGATCTGTTTGATCCTTATTTTCCTTCTGATTCCTTCTTACTCCACCAGCAGAAAAGCTGGATGGTAACATACTAAACTCAAATTTGCAGAATCTCTGGTCTCAAATGCACGGTGCACCAAATGAATCGATAAAGTTCTGTGACTGCACATGTGGGAATATCTGTCAAGCACAACATGGTGGGGATATAAACTGCTGATGCCTTCAATGGACTGTACAAATCAGGATTTCCCCTATAATTCTCAAGTCTTTGAAAATCAGTAACATTAAAAATATACAGTGTGCTACTCATTTTATTCAAGTTTACCTACATCCCCTCTTACATCTCAAAGATCAAAAGAGAAGATTTTGATACCTATACAATATGCTTTATCAATTGGAAGGGAAGGTTTGTACACTACCATTTTAGCATATCCATACTGACAAGAAACGGCAGATGGAGGATCAGTACAAAATAAAATCTGTACAGTTTCATGTCAAGTAACAATCAAGTTCCATGTCATTTACTATTATAAGGCATATTTTTGTCTTAAATAATAAAGAAAAATGTCAATTACAGACTCCCATGGATTGTGAGGAGCCCGCAATACTTGGGGTTTAAGCACTGCAGTGAAGTAGTTTGTTTTACACAATTATCTACTGAATCATCACGAGCTCAATTTTGACAGCTAAGAAACCAAAGTCGATCTGCAATTCCCACTTCATCCCAGGAACACAGAACTGATGTATGGTGTGCAACAGAAGGGCAAAAATCTAAACATTTAAAAGGGTTTGAATGAGGAAAATCAACTACCCATACCAGTGTCCTCTGATCCCAAGCTTATAAACCGCAACCCAAATTACTTATACACAGAAAACATCAGAACACAGGAATGCCTTTTATTTAAAGGAAGGACAAGCAAATCACACTATTTTTACCCTTCAGATCAGTATCAGGTACTGCAATGAGTAATTAAAACAAAGACAAGACCGGGGAAAAAAAAAGCACCGCACTTTGGCTTTTCCCAAAGTTTCATAACACGACTCCATACGTGTATACTTTTAATCGTAGGCGACACGAGGAGAAGATGGAAACGAGTTAGCCGGAGCGAAGTGTCAGTTCGTGTCACTTCTGCATTCAGCTGTAACCTTCGCCAAACCTTGTCCCCCACCCCGCCCATCGCCCGCGAGAGGCCGCGGCCGCGGGCCCGCCCCGGCGGCGCCGGCTGCCCGCGCCCATAGGATGCGGCTCCCGTCAGTCCGCCATCAGCCCAGCTCCGCCTCCTCAGCAGCAGCCCGAGCCTCCCTATCCGCCTTTTGCCTTCAATAGGCCCTAAAGGACAATGCTGCTGGAAAGGGGAAAAAAAAAAAAAAAAAGATAGGAGGGGAGCGAGTCCCGCCAGATCGGCCCCCGGGGCAGCGCTGCAGCACCGCGGCTCGGCCGGGGCGGTTTTCATCTGCCCGGCCCGGCCCCGGCTCCCCCTCGCCGGTGCGCGGCCGCTGCTGCGCTCTGTGCGATCGCACAGGATGAAAGGTCACGGCGTGAGCGCCGGCCGGGCCCGGCACGGCCCCGTCACCTCAGCCCCGGGGTCAGGCGGGGCAGGGGAGGCGCTGCCCGGCTCGGGCTCTCGCTACCCCGACCCGAACCGCCACATCCTCCGCTCTCCCGTCCGCTGGCGCCGAGTGACACCGGCGCGGGCCGGCACCCGCGGCGGGCGGGTGCTGCAGCTGCCGCCTTCGCCTCCCCCCTCCTCCTCCTCCTCCTCCTCTGCTCCCGGGGCGTGACCCGGCCCGAGAGCACCGGGCCCCGGCTCTCCCGCTCCAGGTCGGCACCTCCCCCCCGGCCAAGTCGCTCAGCTGGCGCCGGGTCCCGCCGTGATGGAAGAGCGCGGGGCCGGGGACAGCCGGGGAGGGCTCCGTTCCCCTCCCGGGCAGCGCTCGGACCGGGGCACCCCGGCCGGGCCCCCGGCCCCGCCCCCGAGCCCTGCCCGCCGCCGGCCGGCAGCCGCCCCCCGCCCGGCCCCCGGCGCTCCTGTCACCCCCTCCCCGGCCCCTTCCTCCCGCTCCCCCGGCACGTTCCCGCCGCGCTGCGCCAGCCGCAGCTCAGGAGCAGGACGCGCCGTCCCGGGAAACCATCCTCCCGGAGGGGCCAGGCCCGGCCCGGCAACTCCTCCTCTTCCCGGGCAGTTAGCGGAGAGGACAGGGATGCGCGGGCCTGCCCGGCCGGGCCCCAGTGCTCCCGGGGGTCCAGCCCGCCCGTCCCAGCGCAACGGCGGGAAGGAGGCGGGGGAGGGGAAGGGCGCCCGCCGCCGCCTCCCGGCTCCGTCCTCCCGTTCCACGGGGAGGGCGGCTGCCGCTCCCCCTCCCTCCCTCCCTCCCTCCAGCCCTGCCCCTCCCTCTGCTCCCCGGGCCCGCGGCGGGCATTTACCTGCCGTGGCGGCGCAGAGCGGGGCCCTGGGGCCTCTGGCAGCCGGAGGAGGCGGCGGACTCCGTCCCGCTGCTGCCGTCCCCGAGTGAGGCGGGCGGGACGGAGCCGGGACCTGCCCCGGGAGGCGTTACGTAAACTGGCGGCAGCGGCGGCTCCAGCGCCACGGGGAGGGAGGGGGAGAGGGCGGGAGGGGGCCGGGCCGCCCGCGCCGTCACCCGGCAACGGGACTCAGCGCCCCGGCGGACCGCGCCGCCGGCTCCTCCCCGTATCCCTCCGCCCAGAGGGCGGCCCGGATCGCTGATCCGGGATCCCGGATCCGTGGGGCCGCGTCGGGCGGGCCAGATGAGGGGGAGCCGTGATATGGGACAGACGTGCTGCTGTGTCCGGTCCCATCCCATCCCACCCCTTGCCGTTCCCACCCCCGTCCGTAGGGCCCGAGCGCCGGCGAGCCGCCTCCGTGGCGGGGCCGCGGCGCAGGAAGGGCGGGGGGAGGGAGGAGGGGAAGTGTCCCTTTGCCCTGGTTGTCCAGCCTCCCGCCCGCCGGGACAGCGCCGCGCACTCCGCCGGGCGCCTGAGGGGAGAGGGGAAGGGGCGGGCGAGGCCCTGGGAAGGCACCGCCCGGGCGGGCGGCGGGAGCGGCGCCGGCCCTGGGGCGGCCGTGAGGCGGGAGAGCCGCCCGCGCCCCCTCGGGAGCGCTGGGGACGGGAACACCTAGGGCCCGGGCGGGAATGCGAGAGAGGAAGCGGGGGATAATGATGGAGCTTAGCGCTGGTGTTTGTCATGTGAGGTCTTTTTGAAATCCTCCGAGCGACTTCGAGGAGGGCAAGGTTAACAAATAAAAAAGTTTATTTTGCTGCGGAATGAAAGCCCGTCTGGGAGGGGAAGCCGTCTGTTAGGAGATTGGTGCCATTGAAAGTCGTATTTAGTAGGTGAGCTCCTCGGGAGCCGCGGAGCGATCTTATTCCAATTGATTAAATGCCAGTTTAATCAGAACTGTTTACACAACCGTGGAGTAATGAAAGGGCAACATTTTTAGCATGGTAAATGGGTGAAAATGGGCCACTGCGAGACTGAAAATATGACAAGACACACCAAAGTACTAATTAACCTTCTTAATTGGGAAAATAATGATGCCCTTTTCAGGTGTACACTACCACCCCACATTTCTCAAATACATGAACACATACGGGCCTAAGGAAAGTCAATATTATGTAAGATGTCAAAGTAAGTCTTCTGTCTGCGTAATCCTGAGGTTTCCTTCCTTTTGTTCACTGCTCAATATGTGACTCCTGGAGTTCCAAAATGCAGTGTGTCATCCACGTTGGCTCACACTGTTTCTTTTGTGCACGACATCTTCAGTCACTGGAACCAAGCTTGTCTTTGACAAGATGATCCCCCCGCCCCGGATGTAGTCCTGTATAGGCTTTTCAACAAGTGAAGTCTATATATAAAAATACGTCTCATAAGAAATGTGAACACAAGCCAAGGTAGTAACCACTGCCTTGTAGCCTATATACTCATTTCCTGATAGAGGAGCAGCACTAATCTTAGTTTTGTTCTAGCTAGGGTTTGCCTATTTTGAACATTCTTAGCGCTTAATTTAGTCATAAATCTGATTTAGGCTAGACAAAAGTTTAGTGTGCAGGATTGTGTAGCTACGTGAGCTACCAACATTCTCTTAAAGCCGCTGAGGCTGTAATTCATGTGTGTGAATGGGCAGTTAATCACTTACTTTCTCCAAACCTTGCAGGAGTATTTTGGGAGAGATCTAAAAGGAAACTAGTGCCTTAAACCCTGCAATAGAAGGACAGAGTTGTTCTCAGAACCATTTAAGTACTGTTCAAGTTATTTTCCTGTTATGAAAAGCTCAAACTGAAAAGCTTTGGGGGAAAAATCCTGCTGACTGTTTTCTGCTGAGTCATTCCCCTGGTTTATCAGAAGCATTTCATCACCACTGTAACACTACTCGCGCCAATCGCAATCAAATCTCCTTTTGTTCACGAGCTTAGACTCTGAATTCCCTTTTCAAGGTAGAAATAAAATACAGTGAAGTGTGGAGCACCTGGGATATGTCTGTAGTAACAATTGGCACCAATTTAAATCTATCTCCATTCAATCTTCTGCACATATTCTCAATGTGTGAGTAATGTATATCAATACGAATCCACTTACCTTATTTCACCCTTTCTATACTTTTTTTTTTAATGAAAGCTCTATAGAATGGACAGATGCTCAGAACATTGGTGTTCTCCTAATGGAGCAAGTCAGAGCATGTAGGCCAGTGACAGATTGTTCTGAATGTTCACGTAGTTTCTGTGTGACATTTCAAATTGACAGTTCTGGTTTTGTGGTCAGATCTCAGGAATCCTGACAGTGGCATTTTTTGTTTGCTTGTTGGTTTTTGCTGGCTTTTATTTTCGTAACAACCCACCCAATTCTGATCTCCGTTTGGCAAGCATTTCAGAAACAGCTGGTACATGACCATATGCTGCTCTGGCACTGCTGTGAGCTTATTTCCCACTTGTCCTCCTGGTCAATCAGAGCTGCTCCATGTGCTGAAGGACAGCTGGTCCCTTGGCATGCAAAGCAGCTAATGAACTTTTCCTCTAAAAAGCCATAGGGATAGAGCATGTGAGCTGCAATCAGTGGCTTTTCCTTTCTGAAGTGCTATCAAAGATGGAAGTTCTCTATGGGAACCCTGTTTGTTGCCTCTGTGTGACAACCTGCACACATTGAGAACAACTATGTGGGTGTGCATTATAGGTGACAGCACTTGTTTGGAAAATCTAAGTGATCTATGTTGAAAAGAATGCTAAACCACAACTGAGTGACTGATGGACTCGTGCTTCTAGCTGTCAGCCTCAGCAAGTAGCACTGTTTCCCTTTTTCGTTGTGCCCCCTGCCAGAAAGAATCTCCAATAAATTTCTAAAAATGTATCCATATCTTCATACAATATTTTTTCCTTTAAGGAACATACTTATATAACGTAAGGAACATAAGGAGAAATTGCACAGAAGTTCAGTGTTACATAGCCACAGCTTGTAGGCATTTTACTGTCAGCCATTCCTCTTGCTTCCTTAAAATCAGTCAGTATATAATATTCCCTAAGATTTCCTTGTAGGTGCAATAAAAACCCCCTAATTTTCCTAAGCAGGGATTCTGTATCAGTTAACTTTGAAAGTCATGATAACCAATCAGGCCTCTTGTTCACACTTCATAAACTGTTCATAAGAAATGCTTGATAACAACAATCTGCACATTCAGCGTTTTAGAAATGGAGATAGAGTAACATGCATGAGGGAGTAAATGTAGTTTAAGAACAAAAAAGATCATTTAATTGTGCATGATCTACATCTATACATAAATTCATATATGTTTTTGAAATTCAAAAAATGGATGGACCTTAATGTAAGGTGAAACGAGTAATATCCAACAGAGCCATGATGAGTTTTATTTGGCATCTTGATATACAGCTTCAGAAGTATATCATTATCTCTTTGCTTAATTCTATGAAAGCTTGCCTAACTTTTTTACTACTTTTCAGAGTCCATTTCAAGTTTTGAGCAAAGACATTCACACCTCCCAGAAGTAATAACTCGGTTCAAATGACACATTCGAAAGGCATTCCTCAGCACTAGATCAGGTTTCAGATTCCTTTTTACTGATCCCTCTTTCCTAATAATATCCCTATGCAGTGAAAAAGCAAGCTGTAGATACCCACAGGATCAGAGGGCCACTTTGTTGTCAGCATCAAGAGCCTCATCTACTGCAGTGAAAGGAATGTGACATTAAATTTAAGTAGAATCTGGGTTAGGCCACAGTTAGACCTTTTTCCTCTCAGACTTTTCTCTAAGAGATTTCAATATCTTTAATAGCAACACACTAGCATGGTGGGTTTGGAATATCTGAGTCACTTGAAAAATCAATTACATAATTCAAAGTGAATTTATTTTCTGTTTAAAGCAACTCGATCACTATAACCTCAAAATGTATTTTTGCTTTCTTTGAATCCAAACTGCATGTAGAGAACTCACAGGAAGTGCAGGTCAGGCCGTGCTGTTCTGTAACAAGTGTGTCTGGGCTTGGTGTTGGTATTTCTTTGGGACTCTACTTTTTTTTTTTAATTATTTTGCTTCAGTGTGCTCTTACCCTTTTTCATCCTGGAGCACTAACAATTGGGAAACCCTCATAATGCCTTGAGAAACCTTTGGGCAGTCCAAAATAATACATGAACAAGACTCTGTCTCAACATGGTGCTGTGTGCATAAAACAGACCACCTGAGGTCTACTGTGAAAAATACGCAGAGAAGATGATAAAGAACCACAATAATTGCCTACAGCAGTTTGGACAAACAGCCAAGCAGTACAAAAGATAAAGAAAATGAAAGCTTTATACTACGTAATGAGTGTAAAATTCCAAGTACCTACATATAGCATTTGAAACAATACACCAAGGAACAGCTTTCACTGGTGGTGTAATGAAAAGACTACAGGAAGTACAGTGTTACAAAAATGAAATAATTTCCACAAGTGGTGAAATACAAAGCAAGTATTACATTGATTGCATTTTAAGGAGAGTTAGCCACCATTAAATATACCAGTGTCTCAAAATCTGATCTTTTTTTGTCATGCTTATATAGAAGAATTTGATGTCATAATAAGGTACAAATTTAATTGTATTATATTCGTTGCTACATCAGCTATTGTCAAGCTATTAAGTTAATTACATGTTAAGTTTTAAACTAAATGAGACACATTATGACATCTGTTTTTTCCTATATACTATAGCCATTCCAGAATTACCATGTTGGAAATGTCTGAGGTTTTGGCAGCTCACTGTCTTACAAATAGTTCATGAATACAATTAACCGTCCTTGAGTAGCCTGCAGCATCAGCATCCAATCCTTACCTTGCTCGTCAGAAATACAATTATTGTTGCACACTAATTCCATCATTTTTTTAATTTTTTGTTTTTTTCAGATATTGGCCACATTCTCAGTCAGTGAAAATGCTGAAAACGGAGTTGATTGCATTCTACTAGCTGACGATCTGGCCACAGATTTTGGAATGAGTGTACTACAAGAGTCATAGCATCTTTATTAATGAGCTATATAAAACAAGAAGTGAAAGGAACACATGAAATTGTATTGAGTTCTTAATTGAATTGAAGGTGTTATTCTTTTCCTCGGCATTTTCTGAACAAGATACTCTGTTGCAGCCCCTGCTAATAGAAGAGATCCTTTGTGTATTAATGGCTTGTTGTCCTGGCACTTTGACATTATGTTTTAACTGATCAGAAAAGCTTTCTTATCTAATCCTATGGTAAAAAACTGCAAAGCAAAGAGATTGCATGTTTTCAGATGCTTAAAAAAAAAAAAAAACAAACCAAAAACAAACCAACTAAAAAACCAAACTTTGTTTGAAAGCTGTGGCAGGTAAGGGAATCTGTATACATGACTTATAGGCTGTAATAAGATGACTATTATTATTGTTGTTGTTGTTGTTGTTATTAATAATCATTATGTTGATATTTTTGTGTGTGTGAACTGTTTTTGTGGGACCAAAACAAAAAATGGCCATTGCTACTTTCTGATAGAACTGATAGGCTGGGAAGTGCTGCCATTGAAAATAACTAATTCCATAGATATCAAAGAACCATTAAGAGTGGTTGATAATACCAGCAGCTGAAAAAGTCAAGTTTGACAAAAGCAGCATTTAAAAATGGTATTGAATCCAACCAAAAATATTAACTATTTTGATATTAGAAAAAAAATAAATTTGGAAATACATGTGGATCTCTAGTACCTGCCTTTCCAAAGCTGTAATGCTCTAAGGAGAGATTTCTAGCTAGGGTGATTGACTACAGGGCTGTCAGCCTGAAATAGAAAACACTTGAGCAGCATGAGAGAAAGAAAGGGTATTCTTCTGTCAAGAAGTAACTAATATTTCGATATTTTGCAGCTACACTGATATGCTCTCTGAAGTATCTTTCATGATATTTTGGCTTCTAATTCTGACTAAATTAGATTTAGATGCTCATTTGAAGAGTTACTCATTGGAACTTGTTAATGGGAAGAAAACTATCTCACTTTCCAAGGCCAGTTTCATTAGGATTTTTTGTTGAAATAGATGTGTCTTTTGAGTTTGATACTATTTGAATATCATCAAAAAAGCAGGCATACTTCAACTGGCTGAACAAAAATTGCTGTCTTGATGTTATAAAAAACCCACACACATTTTGGCAGTTGAAGAGGTCATGAAATAAAGGAGCAGTTAAACGTCTAGACCCAGCCAGCTTTTCCAGGTGTACAAAATTCATTTGTAGGGGTCAGTTCCCTGTAAGAAAGCACCATGTTTTTTTCTTCTGAGGCTGACTGTAGGCCCTGCTGTGGTCATATAACACAAGGAGGAGCCACTAAAGACCAAGCTAATCACACTCTGTAAGGTGGTGTGTCCAAGTGGAATATTAGATGCCAGGATTGGGCTGCAACTACAGACCACCGATGGGAGTATAATCCTACAAGATGGATCTCTCAAATTTAATTTGTCAAAGGGGTAAAATGAATGCAGTAGCATTAAATAAGAGAATAGTTTATCTCTCAGAATAAATATTTTCTTCCTAAATGTCAATGTCAATATTCACTGCAGTGAATAAGAATTGGCAGCCAAGGACATCATTTTCTGGCTAGTTGCAATATTTTGATTTTATAGATTTTTATTCCTGGGAGCACACTTTCACAGATGCATGTGCTTCTATACATTGAACAGTACTTCACTGCAAAGTCTTTCAGGTAGGAAATTATATCCTTAAGAAACAAGCTGAAAATTCCGTGCTTCACTATTGTGCCTAAAAGTGATTTCCGTATCTGGAACTGAAGCACTGCAGTGCCAAAAATATTATGGCAACATTTATTCCACAGTTGATGAAAAACTATAAGCCCCTGTAAAGATGGCACCTGTATGAGGCACTGGCTTCTCTGCCCCAACTACCTGGATCTGCCAGCTGATCCAGGACTCCCACATGCTGAAACAGAGAACTACTTAGAGCTCATCAGTGGAAAACACTGTTGAAAATGATCTGAGGAGTCAGCAGGATTGGCTCAGACAGAAATAATTCTGGACACCAAGACATTTTTAAAAGTAAGTAGGAGAAGTGAGGCACGCCCACTTCACATCCACATGACTGCTCTTTCTTCTCACTCCTCAAAACCAGTGTGACTGTATCCAGGTAGCCTATCAGGGATGGTTCTTGGCATTTGCTGCCTCCAGATGATGCTAGGCAGCTGTTGGCCAACTGTGCTAACAGCTAGGTACTGTGTAGTCCTGTGCAAAGTTACCTGTTGATTTGGGCATCTGTCCTGGAAGACAGAAATGTTTTCTCCAGGACCTTTGCGGTCTTGATTAAGCTGAACCCTCTGATTCTGATTCTCCCAAGGAATGACCAAATGGCAGAAAGTCCAAGGATACAGGCTACTCTCCATCCCTCTTGCTGCAGCTAGGTTATTGTTCAGAAAGGAAAGGCAGAACCAAGAAGAATATAAAACCAAACCCAAACTCCCTGTATCTTGTTGCTGAAGATACTCCTTTGAAATGAAAGTTCTGAAAGTCTGGGGATTCAAACTCTTTTTCCATTTACATGTGTGCAGTTTACCCAACTCTGCAACGCAAACTGTAAATACTGTGTCTCATGAGCGAGTTACTGGGAGTTAAGAAGAGGAAGGATATGGACTTCATCCTAAGCTGCTCTCCACATTGCTGGTTAGAGCAACCATCTGGAAGAGCTCACTCCACAGGCAGCATAAGAGTGCTAGTCTCAGCTGGGAATACTAAATGGATTTTGAGCTAAATTCAGAGTTATTCATGGTTGCTAGGTGTGGGAATGGGCTCTCTGGGGATGAACTAAGGCATTTATTTCTCAATTACAGCTTTAAGAGTTCAGTTTGGGATACTTTTAAGTATCTGTGCGGGTCTTTATAGAAAATTTTGGAATCTGACGTGGAAAAATCTAGTAAATTTTAAGTTCTTCCATGGATAATAGGAGACCTGAATAGCTCTCTTGGATTTCAGACACTATGCAGACTGGAGCTATTACAAAGCTTATAGGAAGACCAGAAAGCGGAGATGAACTCTTATAACTGAAATGTGTTCTTTGCTCTCTCATCTTCAAGACATGCACATTTGGAAAAGTAAAGGCAATTTCCCTGCTTACAGTCACCCAAATTTTAATTGAGGGAGTAAATTCCTGTAACTTGGATTCAGCTCCTTAAGATATTTGATACATTTTCTGTGTGTCTGTGCAGTATTTCTGCTGTGGATGAGCCATATTTACAAAACTAATCTCCATGTTCCTTGTTTCATAGGTACACCACCAACTGTCTGTTAATGTATTGTGCAATGAAAGTGAGGTATTCAGCTGCAAATTCTTTTCAGCAAACTTGTTAACTGACTTTTGTAGACAGCCACTACTTGTCATTATTCGTGACAAGGGAGTTTTGAAAACTAGTACATGAGCTAGTGGTAGAAAGAAGTACTTCCAATGTACATTGAAAGTAGTGCCTCATTTGTTTTACAAAGAAAATCTTAGGAATAGCTCGGCTGAAATTTAGTAACTGCCTGGTTTCACTGCTACTGCTGCTGCTGGTCTCTTCCAAAGTCAGTGATAAGTGCTTACATTTTTTCCGTAATTTGTCTAAAATTTGAAGTGTGTGATAGTTTGCATCAACTATTCTGCTTTGTATAGTTACATGAGATGCTAACAAGCTGCCATGATTTGTTAATTTTTTTTTTTCCCTGTAGATGCAGAGAACATTTTAACTGCTTGCCATCCCATTTCAGGGGTTACCCTGAGGCGTGTCTCATCAAGGGCAGCCAGGTTTTGAATTTATGCAGTCATATGTTAAATCAACATTCTTCTTTGCTTGTGATCTTTAGTTTGGGGGGATTTTCTTTTAATTCTGTAATGATTAGGTTCTCCAGTGCACTTCTGTTATTTCTTGCAGTGGTAGATTTTGTAATGTCAGATGATATTATATTCCTTTGGCACACCTATCATTTGCATGTACATAAGGCATTGAAGGTGCTTATTATTTTCAGCTAACAAGTAATCTTGTTCCCACTTCATTTGAAATACATTGTTCTCTGTATCCTAATTTTGGCTTTTACAGTTACTTGCTTCATTGCATTTGGATTATGCTGCACCATGTTTTAATACATCATATTTAAAACTCACAAGATAAAACACCACAGTAAATAGATACATAGATGTAATTGCAAAGGAAACATAATGGCAGCTGTGGAGGCTGACAAGATTTGTCACCTGTCAAGAGTACATCATCACTGGCACAGTGGACAGTATGGTGCTGCTCCTTTGAGTAGAAGCTCAGTCTTTTCACTGATCTCACCAGACTCTCAGGCTTCCCAGGGCTGAATAAGAGTGGTTGTACCAACACATTTCTGCACTCACATGAAGTGGTGGCAGAACTTTCTATAGACAGGGTTTTGTGATATTATTGCAGGAGGAACTCATTTCCAGAAGGAGCTGAAAAGTTTTATCAGAGAGTCATGCACCTGCATTCTCCATTTTTTTAACCCTTGAGCTGCTGCTGGACAAATACACCAGTGTCTCCTTGCCAAGCTATGCCAAACCCTCTTTCACGTGGAAGAACCAACTTCTGCTGAGATTCAAGCACCTCCTGAATTAGTAATTTCCTTTCATCTGCAGCCCAGGATTGTACAACGTGGTAATGGCAGTATGAGTGGAATTGTCTTGTGAGCTGTATTTGGCTTGCACATGGTAGTGTATCATATTTGCAGACAATATCAATTACTGTTTGCAGTGGCTTAAATGTCTTGGTAAGAGGGTACCATAATACCAAGGAAAAAGATAAGCTTCATAATTTAGGTTATCTCTTTTGGGAAAGTATTCACTGCATACAACTGTGAATGCTCTTTTCATCTTGTGTAAGGGTTGCTTCTTTCACTTTCAGCCCCTTTTCCATGTGACATCAGATAGAAAAAGCCATTTGTATGCTACAATATAAGGGAGTCCACAAGAAGCCACAGAAGAATATTTATGTTGTATTGGAAAACCTACTTCTGAAGATAAAGCATTAGTTAAAATACACAGGTGCAAGAAACAATATGCCATACGCTTGGTTTTCCAGAAGGGAACACGCCCTGTAAACCCCAACACGTGGAATGTCTCTGGGGAGGGACTATATGAGCTCTTCCACACTTCAACAGGGTGTAGCATATATAGAAGTTTCTAATAGTTTCCCACCTTCAGCATAATGACACCTTAGTTGTGGACTTCTAGAAAGCAGAGAATAACACTGATGCAGCCAATTTTCAGTTCAGTGCAGCACTTCAGAGAAGGTGCTGCACAGAGACGAATCTATGTTTACCTGGTTAATATACACAAATTCCTTACTTCTCTGGGAAGAAGAAAATACTGGTGTTGCAAAGTTTGTTGCACAGGTTCATAAAAGTGAAAGCAGAAATCCGTAAATATTTATGTATATGTTAATATATATTCATGTCTATAAATTATACTGTTTTTTCAGCAAGGGGTGGTGAATGGTACGTCTCTGCATTTCTCAGTATAAGTGTACATCATTTCCATGCGTGTTTCAAGAGATCAACTGAATTCTTGAAGGTGAATGATAAGGGAGTGTGGGTTGTGGAGCACTGAGATAATGCCAGGAGTCACCTGCAGGGTATGGAAAGGGTGGAGCTACCAAACTTACTTTGTCAGACCTCACAGAAGTTGAATATTTAAGTTGTCTCAGTGTGATTTAATGTATTTTTCAATGTCTTATGATCTCTTAGATCTCTTTTGGTGGATTGCCTGGAGACTGTGTCCCAGTCACAGGGAAACACTAGTTTACCATGATAAATATTCCTTTAGGAATGTGTGTTATTAAGCTTCTCTTTTAAACACTGAAGTGTAGGCTGAGCCTTAAATGTGTGCTGAGATCTTGATTTCACTGGGATTTAATCACAGGTTAAAGTGGTTTCCTAAGTTAGAGCCAGAAAGATCTACAATTTACAACTAACTGACGGGAAGAACACAACTTGTTAAGATCCTACGCTGCTCTTGTCATCCATATATAGGTGTCTACAATATCATTTTCATACAAATCTGGGCAAAATTAGAGCTTGGTAAGAGAAGGGAGTATATCAAAGTGTGCCTCTAAACTTAATTGAACTGAGAAGTCATTGCATTTGGAGAAGTACTTCAAATCCATCTCTACCAAACATGATTTAGAATGATCAGAAGACGCTGGCATGATATCCAAAAGATAAATAATAAAACAAAAGTTAGTAACGTATTTCATGGTGTGTATCCTGGCAAACAGCTCAGTAAAATTCATATTGATAAACCCTGTAGAGTCTGGGTCACCAGTATTCAGGACTACACCTTTAAATGTTGGAAAGATTTACTGGGAATTGCATAATGAACCATTTTCATACCAGCAAAGCTTCTGTATTATGGAAAGTAATGTTTCATTATAATTCAAAGATTCAGTGACATATAAGGAGAATTTCTTGTATTTACCAAGAACATAGAAAACAAAAAAGTATAGAGTAGTCTGTTATGAAATGGATTAAATAATTTGACAAATAATGTATTAAAACATATGCTTTAGATTATTTTCTGTGCTCTATCAACAAAAATATCAAAACAAAAACATTTCAAGTATAAAATGTGTAATTAATATGCATCCATTTAGCTGGCATATACAAAATAGAGACAACTGTAAATCAGGAATAAAGACAATTTCAATTAAGCAAGAAGAGGTTTTCTCCCACACCTACCATACAAACAGGTGAGACTGGTTTCTCTTTCCTTTGTCACAGTTTAATTGTACTTATATTTGATCCATTATTGAACTAAAGAAGTGAAACTGACACCGAATATGATCTTACAGTGACAGAACCACTGCCTGGAACTTACACACGGGAATACCTGACAGTGTGGAAGGTGAAGTCCTGCCTGACCAACATGGTGGCCTTCTGTGACGGAATGACTGCATCAGTTGGCAAGGGAAGAGCTACGGATTTCATCTGTGTGAACTTCCGTAAGACCTCTGACATAATCCCCCACAACATCCTTCTCTCTAAATTGGAGAGAGGTGCATGTGATGGATGGACTATTTGATGGTGGATGAGGAATTGACTGCATGGTCACATCCAGAGAGTAGTAGTCAATGGCTCAATCTCTGAATATAGATCAGTGATGAGTGGTGGCCCTCAGGGGTCTGTACTGAGACCAATACTGTTTAATATCTTCATCAACAACATAGATGGTGGGATCAAGTGCACCCTCAGCAAATTTTCGGATGCCACCAAGGTGAGTGGTGTGGTTGGCATGCCTGAGGAACAGGATGCCGCCCAGTCCCTCAGACCTGGACAAGCTCAAGAACTGCGCCCATGGGAATCTCATGAGTTTCAACAAGGCCAAGGGCAAGGTCCTGCACCTGTGTTGGGGCAAGCCTCTGGTATCAATACAGGCTGGGGAATGCTGGCTCTTGCACAAGAAAAGAAGGTATAGAAGCTAAGAACAATTCCACCCAACTAATAAATAGCACTTGTTTGCCATCATTATTTCTTAAATTGCTTTTCAAATTGACCTTCTCTCATTTTGTACAGGAAGAAACTGAGACACATAGAGAGAAGGTGGTTTACCAAAGGTTTTACAGAAGTCCAGAGGCAGGGGACCAAGCAGAAGCCCGGGCTCTGCTGCATGGTTCTGCCGTCTCAGCACCATGATCACTGGAAAAAAAATCTTCTTCAGAGAGTATTAACCAGCTTCTACCACAATGCAGTGTGTTTCTTATTCATATATCCATACGCATTACTTTATCTGAACTGGAAGAATGAAAATTGAAGGAAAAATGGAGGGAAAATTCCCTCCCATTTTCAGGATGAGAAACTGGGATATTGTAGTAAAATTAATGCTAATAGAAACATTTATCCCTCTGTGACCTTTCACTGTTTTCTTAAATGAGCAGCTTCTTCCTCCAGCCATAATTATTCCCTCTTCGTTCCTATGCAAAGAAGCAGTTCAGACTGATTCAAGTACTTTTACAGGCAGCCACCAAATGAATATGTTGCATTTCACTGAGTTGCAAGTGCTGGTTAGGTCACAAGTTGCTCAGACATAAAAGGCTCTATCATAAACACTGGGCATTTTCACTTGTCTCCTTCTCGCATGCAACAGGAGTGAGATTCATCCACTGACATTTATTTGTGAAATAGAGAGTCTGACCTCTTCATACATCATTTACAAATTAACTATGTTATCTCAGCCATGTGAATCTTTGCAACCCATTTAATTATACTATTTAAAATTATGTATGCTTATACTGGTACAAAAGTGTTTTACACTGCTGCTGGGTTTCCTCCTGCTGAGGAAAAATAAGCTCTTCTGATGCAGTTCCTAAAGTGGAGATGTACAGCTTTAACTGTACTGATGTAGTTAGGTCAGCACAACTTTCTGTTGTAAACAAGGTCTATATTGCATGGCTAAGGCTAGATTACTCAGTTTTTCAAATGGTCTGCCTGCAGAATATGCACAACCAGTGTAACTAGTTGTGTTTTAATAAATACTAATAACACGTGTCTAATTACGACAGTTCATCTCGACATTTCCTGCCTGCCTCTCACAGAATGACTAAGCGCTTCTCTCTCACCACTGAGCCAATTACTGACTACAGGCTGTTATTAGGGACAGTCCTATATAATTATCACAATTATAATATGTGTCATTTCATAGTTGTGGACTGCCAATGAGTGAGCACTGTCCATCTAGAAGGAAAATACTGCCTGCAATCTCTTTCAAGGGCTGAGAGAGGCAAATGTTTACTCACAGGGCACAGCTTTTCTGACCGTGAATAGTCCCCCTGATTTCAAAGGGCTTAAGCCTGGTAGTAAGTATTTGCAGAATCAATGCCTTCATCAGCATGCTTAAATGTTTAATTTTGCTCTCTGCAAACGTGTCTGAAGGATGCTAAAGTAGTCTCATGATTGCACACATGCAGGTTAGCTCCTCTTTTGGAATTGCATTTCAATTTTTAAAAAGCTCTCTCAAGCAAACCCCACTGTTACACGTACTTCAAGGTGTGTTTTCTGATGGATGCAGTGGTCAGAATGTGACACAGTCAAATACTTCAGTAGAAATGTGCAAATAATCAGATAGAAATGTGCAAGTAATCAAATGAAAAAGTTCCAAAATATCATTAAATAATGGGATCTAGAAACTGTGGGTTAGATTTATTGCTGCAGTGAACAGACATCATTCATGGAAATCATAGGATAAGGTAAAATTGAAAAAAAAAAGAGTAGAAAATATGGCTTTTGTGGAAAGAAAATTGACATTAATATCTTTTTTGCCTTCCTTTTCCTCTCCTCTTAACATGCAGCCAATTCCCACTGTCTGTTTTTGCCCTGTGCTCTTGCTGTCATCTTTTTCTGTCTACACCCTTTCCATACCTCTGTGCAGTGCCAGATCCAAGATATCAGTTTTGCCTGTTACTACCAAATCTGCGTGGTTTTTTGAGTGCTCTTCTCAGCCAAAAATCAATTCTGTAACTTTGGCTCTTCTTGTTTCCCTGTAATGCTTAATCCTTTGTAGATCACCAAGAAGTTTAGCCACAGAGGTGCTCACTTTCTCTCTTGTAAGAGGAATTGCCCTTGAAGATGTCTTCAGCCCTTTCCAAGGAGCTCTGGGAAGATAAATAGCATGTCTGTGCTGTCCACATTGATCAGCTGCAAACTTTGCACCTACCTCTTATCTTCAGTTGTCCACAAAGCCTGCCTGTCACTGTGCACGTGCAAATTCAACCTCGATAGCTGGCTCTGTAAATGAGAAATTCAGATGTAGGTGATAGTTGCATTCATACCTCAGCTCCGTCTCTTTGCTAGCATGGCTGATACCCCTGCACTCCAAAAAGGTGTCGAGAACTCCACACAGAAGATGTACTTGCTGTTCAGCACCTGAATTATGAACACAATTTTATATTTTGGCATTTTGATTAAAAACAGGGTCACATCACAGAGAACCAGATTTCTAGAAAATGTTGCAAAGAGGGTGAAGTTATCCTACAGCAGTTGTGTATTGTATGAACTTAATGATGTCTTTGTTCCAGGAACTGTAATAATTAAAATCTAATCCACGGTAGAATCAATACATGTTGCCATTGTTTTCACTAATGTATGCACATAAATAAGAGTGTAGGAAGAAGCTGTAAGTATATGTGATGAGGTTAATGAAGCCTTTGATAATGCTTCTCTTGGTATTTTCATAGTTGAGGTACATTTAGGTACTGATAAGCATTCAAAAATGGGAACTGCTTATTAACAGCAGTTCAGTATAAAAATATTTTAAGATCATAGAGGGGGAAAAAAGCACATATGAGTAAACAATGTCATACTGCTGCACAGAAGTGTTAAACATCCTGTGAGGTTGTCATAGGAGGAGTGTTGTATGTAAATAAAACCAAGCAATCCTTCCATACTACTTAGTTTTCTGAAGATCTGAATCTAAAAATTGCTCATCTTCTTGTTTTTTTTGCAGATCAGTGAGAGCAAGAGTCCAAGGAGAAGCAATAAGATTGATTCATTCCCTTCCCTGACAGTTCAGGACCAGAACCACCAAGAGATGCTCAGAGAAGCTTGCTGTGCACATTTTTGGATCTACATCATGTGCTTAAGTGTAGCATGTTCATAAACTAAGCAGGGAATAGGATATTATTGATCTGAATGCCACTGAAAGCATTTACACTCGCTAAAAAAAATAAAGATCTCCCAGTTAACAAAGCAGCACATGATTTGCATAAACAGGGGATGAAAATTTAGAATCATAGAATCCCAGAATATTCTGAGTTTGAAGGAACCCACAAGGATCACTGAAGTCCCACTCCCGGCTCTGGACAGAAACACCCCAAGAATCACATCATTTGCATGAAAAAATTGTCCAAA
Source organism: Chiroxiphia lanceolata (assembly GCF_009829145.1). Classification (NCBI taxonomy): domain Eukaryota; kingdom Metazoa; phylum Chordata; class Aves; order Passeriformes; family Pipridae; genus Chiroxiphia; species Chiroxiphia lanceolata. Next base: position 12,722,979 of record NC_045640.1, read on the forward strand.
TGTTTCTTGAATTCTGGGAGGCTTGGTGCTGTGACCACTTCCCTGGAGAGCCTTTTCCAGAGCCCAAACACCCTCTGGGTGAAGAATATTTCCCTGATGTCTAATCAAAACCTTCCTTGACACAGCTTCATTCACTGGTCACCAGAGGGAAGAGATCAGCACCTGCCCTCCAGTTCCCCTCACAAGGAAGTTGTAACTGCAGTGAGGTCTCCCCTCAGTCTCCTCTTCTCCAGATGGAACAGACCAAGTGCCCTCAGCTGCTCCTCATACAGCTTCTCCTCCAGGCCCTTCCCCATCTTCATTGCCCTCCTTTGCACACTCTCTAATGGCTTAATATCTTTCTTATTTTGTGGTGCCCAAAACTGCCACAATATTCAAGGTGAGGCCGCCCCAGTGCAGAGCAGAGCGGGACAATCTGCTCCCTTGACCAGCTGGCAAAGCTTTGCCTGATGCCCCCAGGACACAGTTGGCCCTCCTGGCTGCCAGGACACTGCTGACTCATATTCAACTTGCCATCAACCAGGACCCTCAGGTCCCTTTCCCGACACTGCTTTTCTAGCATCTCATTCCCCAGTCTGCCCATACATCCAGGGTTGCCCCATCCCAGATGCAGAATCCGGCACTTGCCCTTGTTAAATTTCATATGGTTGGTGATTGTCCAGTCCTCTGATTTGTAGAGGTCTCTCTGTGGGGCCTCCTTGCCTTGGAAGAAGTCAACAACTCTTCTCAATTTAGTATCATTGGCAAACTTAGTATATCACAGGTATATATAAGGGTCTGCATAAGAAGAATAACTTAAAAAGAGATTATTTGGAACAATATTGAAGTAGCAAGGCATATCCCTCCTGACCAAGACTGTCAGTCACAAGCAGCAGCATAAAATAGAAGACTTGACTAGAAGCCAACAGACTGAGTTCAAACCCTTCTGTTCTTGATCTGCTCAGCAGTTGTAAAGAGGTCAGTGTATCTCTGTTTCCCTTCCCACTGTGTTTCTTAGTTTCTCCTTTCTGTGTTTTGACCTTTTTGCTACCTTTGACTTTTATAACTTTGGAGCCAAACCATCCTTCCTAGTGTTTCTGTGAAGTTTAGTAGAAAGTGTAGTAGTGGATATTTGTGCAAGACTTCAGACACTACCACAATAGTAATTTAGCAGGGAGGAAATTAATTTCTTTCTTAGGCAGAGAAATTATCCCAAATCTATGTTAACATCTGAGACTTGAGTTTTAACAAATGGCTCTTTGGTTCTGTGGCATCTACTTCAGCATGCCATTGACTTCACAGTGGGTATGCTGCAGACTGAAGCTATACATATGCTGCAGACAACTTTCCTTTGGCTGCAGACTACAGAAAGATAGACTGGCATTAACAGCTGCCTGAAGCACAGGTTACAGTGAAGTATATCATGTTCATATCATCATTACATACCTTGGATTCCACTATAAGCCTGAAGTCTGGGGGTAAGGAGAACTCTTAGGACCATAAATACATCAGTTTGGCGTGATGAACTATGTGACTGTCCTTCAGCTAAGGGGAATAAAAAAGTACTTTTATTCCACAGTCACATTCTTGAGACTGCTGAAGTGCAAATCAAGACACAACTTTCTCCCTTGTCACAGAAAACTTGGAGACATTTCCATCTGTCACAAATATTACTGATATTCTCACTGCATGTATATATCTGAGGCAAGGTTAAGTGTAAATCTTCGTTTGCAATCAAACTCAGGTGATTCAGGAGTGTGCTTACAGCTAAGTTGCAATAAAACAGTTCTTTGTTATTCATTATGTGTTTTATAGAGTGTTGGCAATTTTCTTAGAGGGAATAGGAGAAAAATGGTAGAAACAAGTGAGAGATAATTATCAGAAACCTAGAGAAAAGAGAATTGTGGCTTTTATGATGCAAGAAGGCTGCAGAGAAGAAATGGACCAAAGGAACAGAGAAGCAAGGATGAGGATAAAGAGAGGAATGATGCTTTTATGAGGGGGGGACTTTGCAGTAGAAGAAATGTTTCACCTTCCCTAATACTGAATCCTTCATAAGGCCAAAATGAGCATGAGGGAAAAATAAAGCCAGAGGTACAAATCCATCTCACTGAGAATGGATCCAAGAGATAATTTTTTTTGTCAAAGTTCAATATATAGTTAGGAGATAAAGATCTTTAAAAATAATGCATATTTGAAACTGATTGTATTCACAACTACCAGGAGCAGGTTCAGCATAAACAGAAATGCTTCATTGCTTTCCCTAATAGGGGAAAGAAAGGCATAACATGATGTCTCTGATTGAAAACTAGTTCTCTTTTTCCTCTCATTTGCTGTCAAAGTTTAACAAACTTATTTGCATTCACTTCTCCCAAAATTTGTGATAATTTTGTCACTTGCAGCCGAACCTCTGTGCCTTGAAGTGCGACACTGTCAGCTCATCCAAACAGTCTCTGAGCTGCACCATTCACTGTATGAAAATTGAGATTAAATAAACAAATTCTGAAAATAGGACATTAGGGTGTTTGTTTGCACTTGGAAATCATCGTTGGTTTTGTATCTTAACAGAGAAATTGCCACGCAAACGATTTCCGCCCCTTGATTCAGCATGCTGCTTCGGCATCGTTCCCAATCCCTGTTAATCCTGGGCATAAAAACCACCCGAGGCTACTGCGTGCTGCTGCAGAGCACTATACTGTGGGTCAAAGGGACAGCCCTTTTCACCTTTCTTTATTGCCCTCTATCGAACAAATAACTTAATAGATGTTAAAAACATTTGGAGTTAACAGAAGACACCTCGCCACCACAGGCAGAGTGTTTTCAGTGAATGGCAGTGGGATCGTGCAGGTTTCACCTGTGTATTAGCTCATCCGTGGGCAGTTCCAGCAAGGCTGAGAACATGAGGCCCCTCTAGCAGGGCTTGCAAAAGCTAATCCACAAAATGTTTCTGCTAATTGCGTCATGTGCTTCAATGTGTGGAAATTAGAAAGTAGCTCAAACTTTTTATCTAATTGCTAAATTCAGCTTTACGTACCTCAACTCAGAGTAGCAAAGGGGACCTTCCCTCTGCACAATATAGTTGTTGGACTGTACGTGGGCTGAATGGGCATTTTAAAACAGGTATTTATTTAGTGTATTTCTCTAATAGAGCATATTGAGTGTATTTGTTTTCTTTAATTCTCACACTGTATTTCTCTCATATCTATATGTATATTTGTGCACGTTTCAATGATGTTTGAGCATGAGCATCTTGAGGACATTTTTATACAATTGCAGGAGCATTTGTATTGACGGAATTGGATGTTGGGAAAATAGGAAATAATAATGGATTTTTTTCTGTAAATATGAGTAATTTACAGAAAGATCCTCTGTCAATGTTATCAGTTTGTGCTACTGTAACTTACTATCAAATTAAGTATCAGCAGTGCAGTAGCTCCAGAGGGCACTAGTCATAAATCAGGTCTGTGCTGCAAGAATATCAGTGGCTCTGGAAAAATGTGTTCTGCTGGGGAACGGGGGAGGACGCCAGAGATAGCTGCTTGTTCTTTCTGGCTGATTAGACATCCAGACCCTGACCAGTACAGCTGGCTTTGTCATCTGCAACATGCCAAGGCCAAACATGGCTGAGCATGGAGAGCTGTTCTTTCTTAACTCATGAAGTATGGTCCTAGTCCTGTGAGGACTGTGAGGGCAATCTTTCTGAGCCGTACAAGAGCATATGAGTAATGCCCAAGTCATCCAGCAGTAGACGCTGAGCTGGATTAAACATTTGGGTGTCCACATGCAACTTTTTTATCTGTTGACAAATCTCTAAAATTTGAACAGGAATTAAGACATTAAAAGTGGAAACTCTTCTATAGGCAAAAAAAGAAGGCATTGACATGGTCTGAAACAGAGCTTTGAAAGCGACCGTGCCCCATTGCTACCCAGAGCTCTGCCAAGGCAGCTGGTGGGGCTCAGGCTGAAAGATCAGCTCAAGTACAGATGAAACTACACAGTGAAGCCCCCACACGCTTTCATAGTGAGTTATCGCTGTGCTGCAGCATTACAACTGCAGACAAAAATACCACCCTAAAGCAAGTAAGATATGAGTGAAGCAACACAGTTATTGATGCAATCTTGGAAGTGCCAGCAGTGCCCGAGGTTTTCCTTTTGGTTTCTTTGTGCAGAATCTGGGGCTGGGTGATCCAGACGTTTAATTCTGAAACTCCCTCTGTGATATTCACTCACTTCCCTAAACTGGAGATTGCACAAATTGAAACGTGTGAATGTCTGTCCTTCACTGATCATTCCGTGGGAAAGTGTGTCCGATAAAAAACTTTACTTCCTTTTTTCCCCGCCCTCAATTCCTTCTGTTTCTACCAGGTTTTGCAAAAAGCAAAATCCCAAACACTGTACTCCCTTGAAAATATTCCCTCCCCCCCCCCCCATCAGACCTTAAATTTCTACTCATGGTCACTGATTCCTGTTCAAATGTTCTATAAAGAATTCAATATCTAAAACGTTGAAGCTGGGAAAGTCACACTCCGAAACACCGACAGTTTTCGCAGCTGTTTTTGCAGCGCGAGCCTGCGTCCTTTCCGTGTTTACGAAAACACGCTTTATCCTGTTTTATTATGACTAAACTCCTGCAGATTGTCCGCTTCAGGGAAATATTGCCCCGTGACCTGGCAGGAGTCCCCGCCGGCGATAACCCCGTCCCTGCCGGGGGCCCCGGCTAATCTCACCTCCCCACCCTGCCGGCCTCCCCCCCTTCCCAAAGCCGCCTGCACAACCCGCCCTGCACAACCACGACATCTGTATTTGCTGTTTAACAGAGTTAGTTGTTCTGAACAGCAGCTTGTTTCCAATGTCTCCTTACAGCATTGCTGGAGTATGAGGGCTGTCACAGCTTCCCGTGGTTACTTCGCTTTTAATCCGAACTGTTTCTGTAAATATGCAGCCTGAAAATACTTGGTTACAAACTCCCATCTAGGCAGAGCTGAGACCGGATTTGCAAAAACGTGTGGAAAAAAAAGATGAAAATTTTCAAGATTCCTTTACTGCTGCTGAAAATGAATCATCTATACATGAAAATTATGAAAACTCAAAAAATGGCACATTAACATACATATAAAGAAGAACTGCATAACAATTATATAAATACTAAGTCTCTATCAGGATCTAAAACATAATTACAGGCTCAATTTTCTGAGAGATGAAAGAGATAATTTTCCAGAGGTTTGGCTCTGTCTATGCCTCGAAGATACTGAATAAAACCTTTTTTTTTTGGTCCTGCTACATTGCTTCTATTAATCAGGAACTATATATTTTTTTTTCATAGTGTCTTTAATAATACAATTGCTTCTCAGAGAATTGTGGCAATAACAAGATATTTCAACCTTGATGACTAGGTAATGTTAAAATATGGATATGGTACAATAATCCAGGTTATTGCAGGTATAATGAGCAATTTTCTCATGATTTTGTAAAAGTCTAACTCTTTTTTGTCTAAAGTTATGTCTTTATGGTAAAGGCCTACTAAATTTTTTTGCTACCACTGCTTTGAGCCTTGTGACTGTGAGCCCAGTGTAAGAAAATTTATTTTGAAAGTAAACCTGAAGACAGTCACCTCATTTAAACTGTTTTCTTGAAGGTTTTATGTGCAACTTTTAAATGTTATATTCCTCCCTCAAGAGAAAATGAGGGAAACAGAATAGGATTTTAATCTTGAAATAAATTTAATCAGTTCTCAGGGGTTGTCACTAAACTTAAAATTTCCTGTAGATTTTCGGCCTTGTGGGTGCCCATTCTAGGTGTCCCCTCTTCATGCGAACTAGAAGTATGCTGCTCACTATTCTTTGAATTTGATTATTGTATTTTATACTGCAGTTTCATTTCCTTTTGTGATAGGTATATCAAAAAACGTGTCAGTCCAAGTTTTGCATGAAGCAGCAATCAGCCACTCTCAGGTTGGCATTAAATGGCTGTGTGGGCTGGATTCCTGAAACACCTGAGAAGTGTGCTGGTGCCTGATATTTAAAACATATTTATGTATATCTCTGCCAAGGCTTATACAAACTGAAGGACTAAGCAGCATTTCAGAAGCAGTAAAGATGCTGCCAGGCCTGAAGATGTAGTGTGACAGCATGCAAAGGTACCCAAATTAGAGGCAAACAAGGTCACAGCTAGAAAACAAGCCAGCTCTGGAACTGAATTAACCCACCAGCCTATCCAGACTAATTGGCTGTGCTGAGGGTGAGCGTGTTCATTAACCTGGGTGCAGCAGCATCCTCATACACACTGCAAGACCGAAGGTACAATTTTCTTACACTGGGCTCACAGTCAGGCAGATCACTATGGTACATAAATGTAGTAATTTGTGCAGAGGCTCCTGATGCAGCGTGGCATGACTGGAGGGAATGGTGCTGTGGGTCCCTCTTGGCTTTGGGTGACACTGAGGCTCCTGAATTGTCTCAGACAGCAGAGGCACACCTTGGTGGCAAGGTAAGCCAGTCCCAGAGGGGGCCAAGGCCTGCTGCTGGCAGGTCCTGAGCTGATAAATACCACCAAGGCTGCTTGGCTTGGCTCCAGTCCTACCTGAAGGAGATCCAGGCAGGAGCAGGAGAGATGAGGGGCAAGGTGGTGGTATCAGATGTTAGGGAGAGGCTCAGAGCAAAGAGGCAGGAGGTGGGTGCAGAGAAGGGTGTGAAGACAGAGAGATGACAGTCTCATGGAGCCTGAGTTTAAAAAGTAAAATCTTAGAGGCCTTTCAGAGCAATCGGTTAACCCATCAGTTAGCCTCCAGGGGTACCTGGTGGACTCTGTATGGACTAGCAAGGCCTTGTCTTCTCTGTTCATCAAAACCAAAACTGGGCTCTTTGGAAAATGTATCCATGTGGCACTGGGATGGCATTTTCTGCTCAGCACAAAAATATGCTTTGATAATTCATCTGATCAGGTGGAGAAAGGCAGAAAGTGGTGAAACTGGGAAATGAAGGGAGAAGGCAAATCTGCTCAGGGGTAGGGCTAATCTGACAGTCCATGCCTGATGGACTTTAAACTGAGAGGATAAAGCTGTAATGTTAAGGTTATCTTGGTAGAGCACCCAAAGGAACTGTCACAGAGTTGGGGCTGGTTGTCACCTTGACTTGCAGGTCTGTCTCTTCATTGGATGCTTTTGAAAATAAATCATCCCTTCTAAACCACATGCTAATGCATCAATAAACAGTGTTGCAAACTTCTCAGTATCATTTTATCCTGCCGTGGAAGCACATGGTAACCATCCAACTGCTATTAACACGCATTAGTTTGGGGTTCCTCTGACTAAGTCAACTTTGTACTTCTTAATAGAGAACTTCTGAACTTCTTAGTATCCTTTTTTTTCATGGTAACAGGCTAGAATTTGCATTACTTTTTTATTAACTAAGGTCTTCACTCCTCTGAAGTACATCTCTCTTTGAATTTCACTCTGATGGTTCTTGGGTCTCTCGTAGATTGTCCTTTAAATCTGGATTGCATCCGTGACCTGAATGATCCTCTGAAGGCTGAATTCCACTGTTGCCTGTTTGTGCCACACAATCTTTGCCATTATATGAGTTTACTGATATTCCTGAAAAGTTTTAGGGTTTCTCTAAAGTCATGCTAAACTATTCAAACTCAGTGAGTATGCCACTGCTAGAGGTGTAGCCTTGAGACACTGGGCAGAATCTTAGTGTAAATGAGACCTTTGTGCCTGAAAATGTCTAGGACAACATGTTGCTCTGATTTACACATTTACACTGTATGTGATGAAAGGGTTTTCCTTTGGACTTCAGGGGAAATATATTTTGGGTCTTATACAATGAGACTGCTCTTGGTGCAGAAGAGACTGTGGGAAGGATTTAAGAAATGTAAAAATCTGTTCAATAATATTTTATTTGTGTTTAATACTTACTTTTTATGACCTGTAAAAATCCTAAATGTTTGCTAAATGTTTGCTACATAAGTCACACTCTCTGTGTAAGAGGTAAAAAACATCTGTAGCACATCCCATGCACCTTATATTTCTGACCATTCTGTCTATACAGCTGGCTGTATCCAAAGGAGTCCCGAAGGAGGGAAATGACCACAGCACAGTCTTGGGCAGCCTTTATCCCTACACTTTTGAAACTCTAAGCCTTGGTAAGTTCAATAGGGTGAAAATAGTACTTTTATGCAAAAGATGATTTGACAAAGCATCTGTCCCACATTTGGATTGGAAGGGACTTTGGAGATCATCTGGTTCCACCCCTCTGCCATTGGCAGAGACATCTTCCCCTGGACAGGGTTGCTCCAGGCCCTGTCTGACCTGGCCTTGAACACTTCCAGGGATAGGGCAGCCATACCCTCTCTGGCATGCTCATGCTGAAACAAACTCAACATTGGATGTTTCACTTGTACTGTTGCACTTGTACTGATAAATTTGGGGTTGTTTTCCAAATTTTTCTCCTCTCATTCCCTCATCTTTTTTCTTTGTAGCTGCATCTTTGTGCCTGAATCCATCCCGCTGTGAGTGATCCCCATCCCAGTGTTCCTTCCCAGGAGCAGTGGCCACAGCCTCCTTGCATTCTCCTCCTGGGCTCCCATCATCCTCACTAGGCTTTAGTGAGACCATCTCAAGGTGCATCAAGGTATGACCCTTGACACCTGGGTGACATCTGTAGAGATGGGAGTGATGGGAGCCAGCTGGGATCATGATGCCCCATTGCACCAATACCGGCACTAACACCTAGTATGGCAAAACTGGGAGATCAGGCAGCGGGTCTTGGGGTCACATCCACCTGCCTGTGCCCAGGGAGGTGAAAGGGACCCCACACTCACCTGGGGCTGTGCATGTGGGTGGGGCTGAAGTGTGTCCAGAGAAGGGAACAGAGCTGGGGAAGGGTCTGGAGCACAAGGAGTGGCTGAGGGAGCCGGGGAGGCTCAGCCTGGAGAAAAGGACACTCGAGGGGGACCTTCTTGCTCTCTACAACTCCCTGACAGGAGGGTGGAGCCAAGTGGGGGTTGGTCTCTTCTTCCAGGTGACAAGTGACAGGACAAGAGGAAACAGCCTCAAGTTGTGCCAGGGGAGGTTCAGGTTGGGCATCAGGAGGAATTTCTTCATGGAAAGGGTTGCCAGGCAATGGAAGGGGCTGCCCAGGGAGTCACCATTCCTGGAGATCTTTAAGGAATGACCGGACATGGTACTCAGATCTAGTTAACAAGGTGGTGATTGGTCAAAGGTTGGACTTAATGAATTTGGAGGTCTTTTCTAACCTTAATGACTCTGTGATAGAAATAGGAACACAGCCGGAAGGTGTGTTTTGGAAAAAATTTAGGCATGCAATAAGATGTAGGGCAGTATGACAGCATGACTTTCCACCTGTTAGAGAAGTTTTTCCTGCCCTTTTCCAAATTTGCATATGAGTCATTATAGGTTTTTTAAGCTGAGTCCTAACAGGACAAAGCAGTCCCGGTATGAATTTATTTTTTGTTCTGATTTTGCAGGGATTCTTCTGTCTGTTTGCTCATCTCGCTCTCAATTCCACCAGTGACTTCTGAAGCTGTTTATCAGATTTGATTGAAATTAGCCAGAATTGGGTCGTTAACTGTAAATTAGATTATTCCAGTCTCACTGTATTCCTACAGTACCTGGGTTTTATGCCATTTAGTTTGGCTTGATCCTTCATCAGTTTCTTGCTTTGTCTGGCACAGATGTGCGCATGGCAGGCAGGACCAGCAATGGCAGTGACTGTTCTGCTGAAAAGATGCTGGTCTGTGCTGTTGAGACAAATAGTAAGACATTGGTTAGAAGAAATGGAGTCAGTGTGTGCCCACAGCTAAACCTGCTTGAGCTGAAATGCACATATGCTGTATAAAGCCAGCGCTTTGACTCTGGTCTTTGTAGTTCAAGAATTGTGTGGACAGCACGCTTGCAGCAAGAGTTAAACCACAGTAGAAACCTTGATGCTGGTCAGCTATCTATTCTTGTTAGCTTCTTAGAGCACAGGTGGCTTTTTTTCAGCTTAAAATCATGATATTAATATAGATTCCTTGGCTTCATATTTCAACCAGCAAAAGAGCAATATATTTGCCTTGAAAGAAGAAAATATATTGGTTGTGAAAAATACTCACTGAAGAACCTTGGAAAAAGAAAATGGTGTTACTTCTTGTTCTTTTATTAAAAGTGGTAAAGCCCAGGCTTCCTTCCCTGCCCTGCCACCTAAAAAATGGGCTTAGTTCTAGTTTGAAGAGACTATACTTGTGCAGAATGTTCTCAGCTGATCGGTCTAGGTACCAGCAAAGGATTTCATGAGGCTTGAATGTTATCACAGGTGAATAGGGCATTTATTTACATGTGCATGACATATGTTTAGCTCTGATATATTAAATAAACATTTTTTGAAAGTATGATTAATTGAAGGGACATCAGGAATCAGTCTTTTAAAAAGTTCTTCAATGGAGCTACAGCATAACTATTTTCCCAAAATAGAATATCAAACTTTTCAACCGAAAGAAATCTAGTGTTAGATGTCTCAAAGACAGTCTGATTTCACAGCCTTGCCAAACTTCATCAGGGAGGCAGGTGAAAACAAGCATTCCCCTCAGAAAGCCAGATTACACTGTGAAAGCAAATGTGTGAGTGAGTACCAGGGAACTCACACGAGGGAGGAGAGAGCTGCAGGAAATGTTTCAGTCACTGCCTGCACGTAATTACACACATAATAACCCAGCCCAGCACGCAAAGCCCTCTGAAATCAACCTTCACATTATCTGTCATTCAAAAATTATTTATTTGTAAGACATGCCTCGATTCCTGCTCACAGGCCAGTGCAGCTGAAGCATCCTCTGGAGCACAGATGTGTTACTCAGTCATGTTCTGCAGGCACACGTCAAGTACCTGCTTTGCTGGCAGGCCGGAGTGATGACAGGCTGCCCGGGGACCAGCAGCCTGCTGTGCAAACACAGCACGTCTCCTGCATTTTCAGCCCTGTCTCTCCCTCCCTCACTGTATTTTTCCCTGGGGTTGCTGCAGTACCAGTATCAGTTAAGCCCAAATATTTTCTAGCTACAGAAAAATTATTTTTCATCTCCAGGTGACACTGTAAGCAACCTGATGGATTTCCTTTCACAGCAGCTGGCCAGCGGTTTGCTGTTGAGAGAGAAAATGCCAGAGAGTGACTCCTCTTTTTAATCTGCTTTGCAACTTCAGGAATTGAAGACTCTTTGCTTTCTGTCTTCCACTTAAGACATTCCCCCCCAGCTCCCGATCTTCCTCTTCCCTCCAGCTGCAGAAGGCATCACTGTGCTCACTGAGAGCTCTGCCCCTTCCCTGTTGCCCTCAGCCCTGTGGAGTTTTGTCTCTGGACTCCTGATACAAGCATGCAGGGGATGTGGCACACTTCCAGCACTTCTTAGACAATGTTGAAAGATGGTGACTGAGATCCTAGTGAATTAACTTCAACTGTGAGCAGTCTACATTCTGGGTGCAGTTACCTGAGCAAGGACCAACCACAGGCACCTTAAATTTTGGATTATAATATTGTGCAAGCTCATCTGTTCACCTCCACTTCTCTACCCCTGTAAGAAGCTAGTGTTGAAAAAGCAAGTCTGTGTGTGTGTCTGTGTGTCTGCTTGTGTCTGTGTTTCAGGGCAGAGGTATGCTATGTGAAAACCCCCACAGCCTTTGGATGGGAGAAGAGGTGGTCAAATGAATTACCGGGTTGAAGGGGAGGGGAAAGGGAAACCCAGAAGAGCAGTGGTTGATTCACACACAAATCAGCAGAGTCTGCTATCACCCAGCCAGATTACTGATTTATCCATCCTGAACATGGACAGTTTCCAAATTCTACATTGCAGATTCAGCTTATCTAATTAAATGTGTTTCAGAGGCTTTGCCTCACTGTGTGCCTTCCCAGAGTTATTTTGCAAAAAATGTAGGAAAAAGAAGTAGCTACCATTCACGCCACGAATCCTGATTCTGCTGTACTTGGGAATGCTGTATAACTGCTGGCTGATAATTGGTTAATAGATGTCTGTATTAAACAGAAAAGCCAAGATTATATTCTAGGCAAGTTATTTGTAATCTGTGTTTGAGACTTGGCTGCAGTTATTTCTGATTACTCCTTTCAGGGAACAGCTCCATGTCCTCTAAAGTCAGACAGCAGCCCCCTAAGGCAGGGTGTACCTGGAAATTGCCCTAGCTCCTTTCTAACCCACCCCTCAACAGAAGGTATTATCTCAATATCTTAAGTCAAAATGGCTTTAAGGGCAGGTCACAACAGCCTGTACAGATTCTGTAGGAGTCTCACAGCTTGAGTAAATGGTCTCCCTTGCCCTGGACTGTGCTCAGAAGCGTGTTAGAGTGGGAGACTTTGACAATCCTTCTCCCAAGGTAGGGAAGGCTTTGGCAGACCTCTGTCTTGCATTAGCCAGCTGAGTCTGCAATCTGTATAATGGCTTGCTCCTTGCAGTATCTTCAACAAAGCCCATGGATGTCCCTTAAACATCTCCTGTGCCTCCACCAGCAGCAACCTGCACAAAACTCCTCTTTTACACTTCTGCATCACTCCTTCACACAGAAATTGGGCTGGTACAATGTATTCTGAGGAAAGAAATATGTGTCCTCCCAGGAGAAAAAGTATGTTCTTTAAATATAAAAGCAGATTTATTACATGAGAAAAATGCAGGGTGCATTTTGTCACTATGGTTTTATTACTTTCTGATCTAGAGGGAAAATATTTTATTACAGCAGCAGTTGCCAAGTCAACTGCTGTGTTCCAGCCATCCCCATAGAGAGGGCAGCATGTCACCTGGATGTAGGCACAGAGGCTGAGGGGAAAGAGAGCTTTTTTTAATCACATATCACCAGTTTTAATACAGCCCAGCCTTTCAGTCATTATTTACAGGCTGGTTTATGACCCCCCGTGACATTACTCTGGATTTACTCCAGTTTTTAGTAGACAAGAACTCACATGTTTCACTATTTTGTTATTCTCAACCAAAAGGTCTGAAAAGACATTGAAGGTGGATTCTTAAATTACTGGAGCACAGCCTGTGCTTACCAGTGATGGGAAAAGGCTGCTCATCCCTTCCTCATTGCCTCAGAAAGAAATTCCAGTCAACTGGTCAATGTATCCTCTCGGATTTTGGGATGTATTTGCCAGGATTTCTGGTACAATCTCAAACAGGGATGTGCTTAAAGACTTTATTTAAAGCCCATGCCATCGTAGAGAAGCTTGGCTGGTGTAACTATACCAGTTAATCTTTGCAATTTCTAGCAGTAGGTACAGGCATTTGCAGGAGCTTTACTGTTTGCCTTCTTATTTATGACCTTGTCCTCATACTCAGCATTAGAAATTCTCTCTGAGTCTTCCATATATCACCCTGAAACAAGTCTTTTAAAAATGTCTGTTCTACTTTCTGTTGCCACAAACTGCCTTTGCAAGAAGAGACCTCTTCCATTCCTGGATGACTACAGAGCGTATGTCCTGGGCCCTCCTGGGAGCTCCCCAGGTATCCAGCTTTAGGAGTTTTTTGCCTTAGTATTGTTGCTTTGTTATTTCTTAGCACATGCATAGTAGGTATGTTATCATTACTTCACCACTGTTTCTGCCCTCACATCTGCTGGCAGCAGCTCACCTGGAACAGGTGAACTTGGCGTAGGGGAACGAGACACTTCTGTCCCTTTCCTCTGAGCTGGGAGCATGGAGTGACAGGGACAGGTATGTCCTGCTAAGCATTTAGCAGCTGCCATAACTGTGCTGCTCCTGTTCTTGTGTTTGATGAAGTAGCAGCAGCAGCAGCAAAGATGTGTTTTTGAGAGGTCTGTCCCTTGTCTAGATGAACTGAGGACAGAAATGCAGTGTGGTCAGTGTCACTTGTAGCTTTGATTAGGATACTATTGTGATGCTACCAGTAAGCCATTCCCCCCCTGCCATCCTGAAGCTTCAGTTTACAAAGCTGAGCATCTATAAGCATGAGTATGTAATTCTTTCCCCACTTATATTAAAAAAAAAAAAAACAAACCAAAATAGACTGTTTTCTTAAACTCAATAATGAAAAAGAGCATTAAGTCTAAGTTGGGTCTCCTCAATTTCTCTGGAAATCTCCTCTGCATGAACCAGAAGAATAAACTGGGAATTTGTTTTTATCCAACTTCTCTTAGCACTAAAGTTTGCTCAGTGTATATTGCTCTGTAGTGAAAGTGCTTGCTTATTTCTGGATATTTCCTTTTCCCCTACATATTATAGAAAGCAATACTATGAGCAGTAAAAGCACAGTATAATCTAGTCCTATCTGCTCCTGGAGAAAAAGTTATCCTTGCCCCTGAAGTACAGGCTTTATCCTAGGGCTGGGATAAGTGGGCTTGAGAGAGCCATGTGTGAGGAGAAGAAAGGTACAGAGAACAGCTCTTGGACCACATCAGTATCAGAACTGCTAGTACCCAAGTTTGTTTAATTATCTATTCTTTTCTTTCTAGTGATTGCTCACACAGATAGGGGGATAGTTGATGATGGGCTCCATTTGAGAAAAAAATCAGCTATTGCTCAAAGTAGGCATGATTATGTGCTATTCCAGCAGCTACCTGTTTGGCAAAAAAAATGTGTGTGCAAGTGCATATACCACAAACACATCAGTGTAGAGTCTGGGAATTAGGGCAAGAAGGGAAGGAGTCATGGATGGTTGGATTTTCTGGCTTTAACAGTCACTTCAAGTCCTATTTCCTCATTAATTGACAAAAAGGAAGAGAGCTAGAGGAAAAAGTTGAAGTATTCCATCAAGGCAGTGAGGGGCACAGCATCCAAAGAATTTCTCTGGTCTATAGTGTTGGGAAAGTTTCTGTTTTGGGCTGGGAAAGAAGTGGGATGGCTGAGCAGAGAGCACGGCTCTTCCCCTTTCTGATTAATTTTAACATTCTGCTCTGAATATTAGAAAGTACATTTGCAACAGATGTTTCATGGGGAGAAACCTCTTTAATCCCTTCCTTCAGGCTAAATAGCTTTACAAAATCCTCCCCACGGCTTTGATAACCCAGTAAAAATAACAGCTGAGCTACAGATGATCACTAATCTTGCTGTATGCGTTCGATCACAAAATGGATGGCCAGTAATTTCTCACATGTAAGGGCTTTTTTGCTTAGATATGTTATCAGTTGCACTTTTAAAATCTCCTGATACAAATTAAGAAATTATATAATTGACCATGTGCTTGGATCATCAAATATCAACCACTTTCAGCAGCAGCAAGATGAACATAGGATCTACCAGGATAAATGATATCAGGGCTGACAGAAGACTCAGTTAATGTGATTTAATGATCAAAATATTACTTCACAAGAGCAGAAAAAAAAATCACTTCCATATCCCAAATTATATATTCATATTGGGATCTATTTTGACTGAATGCCTCAATCACTTGAAGCAACAAAGTTGGAGCTAGACCAACACTGAGCAGCTTGGAAAATCCCAGCCCTGAAAACTGTTGAAAGACTTGTAAGTAACTAGAGACATAATGAGAGATATTATTAACATTTCTTACTTATCTTGCCTTACTGCCTGGAGGCTTAGGTCAGGAATTTGGACCTCCTTTGAGCTGGGCAGCATGCATAAATTAGAGTAGATCTCTTTAAATTAATACAAAGTACTATGTTTAGAAACTGTTAAATATTGAGAAATATGGTTTCTTTGTGCCTCCACCTATGTATCTGCCATTAAGAACTACTAACATCTTAAATAGGGATTTTTTAGCTGCAAAATCAGCACTAGAACAGGATCTGCCAAGAGCCAGGTAGAGATTAAAACACTGTCTTTAGGCTCTGCAGCTTCTGGAGTCACACAGCTACACTAGAATCTAAATTGTTTCTAAACTTAGATTATTTTTAAAAAGGAAGTTTATCTTTGCCTTTTATTGCATTGAGCTTTGCTGCTCTATGTAGGTCAGTGGCCAGTTTATTGGAGCAAATAGTCCTTGATCTTGCAGAAGTCAGCCTGGAAAGAAAAAGAAGGCTCAAGACTTTGTTGGAAGGGTCACGTTAAGTGGAGCCAAAACCTGATGGCACAGCTATTAATTATAGTTTTAGTTCTGGGGTTTTTAGAAGGTCAAAGCCAGAGACGTGTCTGCTAACACTGCCTGTCTTTTCCAGAATCCTCATTTTTTTCCAGGCCCCAAATTACTCCATATGTCCCAAATGTTTGCTTTCAAGGTTTTCCAGGGTGGACTGGGAAGGTAGAGTCTACTTCTGTCCAGTGCATCAAGCCAGAACTGATTGCAGGACAACATGGCCACTGCTGTCAGCCCCTCAGCTGCTGGTTGTGCACAGCACTTCTTCACCTGTGTCTATGGAAATGATTACAGCTGCTTTTATTTGGACAACAGCGAAGGGGTCTGATCCTTCCTGCACTAAAGGTGTTACTGCTGTTTTGGTTTAATGCCCTGAAAGGTGAGACCCCCATCTCATCCCCACACTCTCAAGAAGAGTTCTTTTTTTTTTTCCCCCCCATTATTTTCTGCTCTCTTCCTGGGAGCTGCCGTGATTCCCAGCCCGGCTGCAGACAGTTCCTGGGGCAGAGGCAGATAGGCACCAGATGGCACGTAGGACAGCATGGAGGGGAGAACAGGGGTAACAGTTCTCCTGGTGGAGGGAAGATAATGACAAGGGTGATGCAGAATCTCTTTGTGGAAGGAGGGGGCAAAGGGCATTGGCAAGGCAGCTATTTGAGGGACAAAAACAAAGCTAAAATGATTTTGCTAAGTACTGCAATGTTTCTCATAAGGTCAGACACATCAGTAGTGTCTGTAAATGATTCAAAAATTGCAGCATCCGTTGCAATGGGGTATTGCAGACTTAGGCACCATCATGAGCAAAGAAGAACACTAGAAAAGGTCTAAAGTAGAGGTAGACATGGTCTCTGCAGCTTACCCCGAGGCGATGCAGCAAAAAGTACCTCCTTATCATTCACGATTTCATCTCTAAATATAGCCACAGGAATCTATTTTTTTTATTTTATGCTGCTTCTCCCACTGTCTTGATTTTTTCTTTTCCTAAGCCCAATCTATTGTTCTCGCTGGGGATCCAGAGCTGATGACTTGTTTGCTTTCATTGTCAAGTATTGCTTTCTGTTTCACCGCTGTTACCCTTCACTTGTACTTTGAAACAAAGGCACTAGGCAAACAGAGAACAAACAATGTCCTATAACAAAGCATTTAAGGCTCTTTTGTGTGTTATAATGAATTGTCTTCCATCACCCCATATTGTTGACTAATTGTGAAACTTAGTACTCTCTGCTATCCACTGGATTTGGGGACCCAGCACTTTTTTCAAATCACTTTGAGGGTTTTTCCCAAGCAAAAATCTTAATCCCCACATCTTTATGCCAAGGGACAGGGTTTGGTGGCTCTATATCAGCATTCCTATAGCCAGACAAGAGGATGGCCACCACTTCTGATCCAAGTACAGTTGACTTTTGATGCTATTTGGAAAGATCATGTGGTTATAAATTGTGACATACTTAGCAGGCCTGTACTTCTTTTTTTCTTCTTGTGTTCTTTTCTAGCTGCCATTCATTTTCTAGCTGTTTTACTCTGTACATTTTCAAAGATAAAAAAAAATGTCAGGAGGACGTGGGTATCTTTTACAAAACAGTTAGACTGATAAGTTCTCCCAGGCAGTACAAGAACCCCCCCAAACTTCTGTTTTACTTATTAAAATTTTTAGGTTTGTATTCACTTGCTACACTATGTGAAGCCCAAAATTTTTAAAAACCTTTTTTTTTTTTTTAATTTTTAAAAATCTGAAATCTAAAGAAAATCTTTAAAAAAATACAATAATGGACTCTGCAGGATGATAAATACACTAATAATTGATTTCTATTTCTTTGAAGATAATTCTTTCAAAGAACAGGTGGATATAGAAAAGAGGCAAGGGTCACACCAGCAGTTACAGAGCGCAGCAGGGAGTAGCCACTCTTAAACCCTTTGTTTCAAAGATGACCTCCCCGAGTTACACAGAAGTCTGTGGATGGGACAGTGGTCAGCACTGCTGAACCTCAGTCCAGGCTTGGAGCCAGTTCATAGCAGGCTCCAGACATCATCTCACAGGACATCAGTCTTCCATCATGTCTATGGTTCTGTGCCTTGTGCTGCTCCATGTGAGATGGCTCTGCCTGTGCTGATTCCTTCTACAGAAAGCATTTCCAAGCCCATGTGTTGGGTGTTTTAATCTCTGAGAGGCAGAGTATTAAAGTGGGCAAAACTGTGCTTTACAATAGCAGAAATCTATGTAAAGCTACCTCCTCTTACTATCACCTTGTCCAGTCTCAAGGCCTCAACTCTGGGGTGGGTGGTGGGGGTGACACTTGTCTTCCCTTCCCATCCAGGGGTCAGCAACCTCACTCACTTTTCTCTGAAGCACCCAGTTATCAACACCTGCATGCTGCTGTCAGCAACCTGTTCCTGATACCCCAGGAAACTGGTCCAGAGGTTCCCTGGATCTCTCTAAAAACCCTTCCCTCAGCTTTCCTGAGTACCTGAAACACTCCTGGAGAGGAAAACTTAATCCAAGAGTGGGATTGTAGGAGACCCAAATGGACCCTGGACTTGCTTGGTGGGGGGAAGCACCATGCTTATTATCCCAAAAGAATAATTAAACAGTTATTTAGAACCGTGAACTGTTTCTTGAAAAGCTGTCCTTTCAGAATCAAAGGTATCAGGGAAATGAAATTATTTGTCCTTCTGCTGTCATTAGCACTGAGCTCTTCAGAGGACAGGCTGCCCATGGAGAGATCTTTAGCTCATGCTTCTGTAGACAATATCCCCCAGAAAGAAGGTTAACATTGCTTCGCTTTTATTGCTCTAAAACTGAGAGGGCTGCAAACCCCAACCTAAAGCACAGCTTTGTTTTATCTGAACTCTGCTTCAAACCAGTCCATTAATAAAGTAATTGGGCATAGCCTGAGCAAATTAGAATCAAACATTGCTTATATTCAGCTCCTAATGTGCTCATTCTCTGAGGGCTGAAAGACTGAGCTGCGATGCAGCAGGGTGAGACTCTCCAGAAAGGACTATGTTGTGCAGGCTGGACTGTGAGCCAAAATAGCAGCCGCCTCTGTCGAGAAAAGGACAGTTCATTTGCTTGTGTTTGCGGGACTTTGCAGGACAGAAATGCTGTGGTTTGTTATTTACAGAATAAACCACAGAGTGGCTTTTCTGCTGAAAGGCTCCTTCATATTTGGGCTGCAAGAAAATAGGAAGGAAAAGAAGGAGAAAAGTGTGGAAAGCAGGGCAAAACAAGGATATGGGGAAAGTATCCTGTCCTGCAGGTCTGCCTCACCCCACTCTGCTGTCTTGGCTTTTTCCTACCCTTTGTTATCTTCCCTGCCTCTCTAGCTCAAGGAGGTGAGGCGATGTGCCTGCAGAGTCTGCTAGCAGGGGCAGGCTGTCAGCGAGGATCTGCTGCTGCCTCATTACATGGGAAAGCTGACAGTCCCTATCAGAAGTCTCTGGTAGGACAGTAGCTGGGTTTGCAGGAATTGCCCTTATCCTGCCCAAACCAGATTAAAATCCTCCTGCCCCTGAGATAATGCCTGGGAACAATACCAACCTAAGGAGTGTGTGGCTTTCAGCATCCTTGTGAATTTGGAATGTAAGATGGCACATGACCAGGCACCCAGCTCCATGTTCAGGCCACATATTCAAGCAGCAGCCCCAAGTTAGCTCTGGAAGATGCTTTCCAGCACCCTAAAACTGCAGCTTGGGCTTTCCTTTTCTCCCAGCCCCAGCCACAGGGTGAGTCCCAGGCTGAGTCCCAGGCAAGGCACTTGCCTTTGCCTCCAACTACAGAGCCCTCCAAGACAAACCTAGCACCACTCCTGCTTTACTTTGGATTTTTCATTTACTTTAGATCCTTTCCAGTTCCCCTACAGATGCAACTCTGTGTTTTTATTTTCTCTCACCTGTTTCATTTGGGAAGTCAGTGATGGGAAAGAAGAAGTTGGTTTTGTCATGGGAGATTAAATATTCATTTCAGACAACCCTCTTAGTATTTGCAGAAAGAACAGCAGAGGGCACTGGGTCTTTGACCTTTTACCTTTTCTGCAGATTTTACTGCTCAGTCTTTTAAACCTATTAACTTGGTACTGACAGATAGGAAATCTCACAGAGAGGATGGGGACTGAGGTCAGCATAGGTGAGGAAGTAGATTCAGAAACACAAAATTGACTTTTGTGATGTATTGGTGGCTTCCACAACATCTCCATCTGAAACTGCTTAGTCAAAGTTAAGCCACAGACTTAAATTACAGAGTAGGGTTTGGAATGGAGGAGAAAAAAGGCATTATAATCACTATAACAGGGATTTTGCAGCCCTAAGGAAAATAAATACTTGAACATTAAAATGCTTCCAAAGCAAACCCACAATCCCAAGATTTCAAGCCTTCATCAGGTTTAAACCCTTTTAGGTAGCAAGGTTAAAACTGCATAAGTGACCTGCAGGTTGCTTCTTGTACTTACATCCTGGAGAGGAAGTTCCTGGCTCTCACAGCAGACCTCTGCTCAGCTTTCTTACTCATTCCTTTTCAGGAACCTTCTGTTCCTTCTGAAGGCAACAGTCAATAGGTACCTAATGCTGCAGAGACCTACTTCTTCTTGTCATAAAACAAAAGAAAATATTATTGGCAATTGCATCTAAATAGAAAGTTATAGAATCATGAGAAAAAAAAAAAAACAGCACTTTTTTTGGATATAATAGAAAGGTTTAAAAGGCAAACTAAAATCCATTTATAGAATATTCCGGTGCCTAGTCCTGCAGCATAATATGGTGTATGCATCTATTGATCACCTGCTGGAGAGTAGCAGAGCTGTGCCCTTAAAAAATGAAGTTTTCTCTCCCTTCAGATAATGAGCAGCTTCCAGAATGGAGCTGTGACCCAGAGATTTGTAGGTTGGTACAGGTTTAAGAAAAAATTATTGACTAGGAAGAAAAAAGAAAGGAATGAGTCTGGTGAGGAAAATGGCTCGAAAAAGCTGTACAAAAGCATAGTCAATTAGCTGCTGGAATGACTAATTTCCAGGTGGGTGGATCTGAGCAGCCTGCAGAAACCTGTGTAAAGCCCCAAGGCTCTGCTCCCAGCACGTGAGAGAGGTATCTCAGAAAGGGACCCAAAAGCATGAGCACATCTGCTGGGGAGCTTCATGACACAGTCAAAAGGGGATGGCCCAGAGGAAGCCAGGCAAGCTCAGAACCCACTTGGGCTGCAGTCATGAACCCTCTTCAGCAAAATAGAGACATAAACCCTTCCTTCCAGGTACTTGAGCAGGAGTCAGCTTCATTTTTTTTCATGTAAGAGCTTTGCTGAGCTCTGCTGAGTGGTTAGGGTGGGGAAATGTGCCAGCAGGACTTTGACTCTGCTGGTGGTGGGCTGAGCATCACCCGCTGTTTTATGGGGCAAGAGGAGAAGATGATCCCTCAGGGAAGAAGATGAGGGTGAGGAGGAGGAGGAGCAGGAGGAGAAGGAGGAGGACATGGAGAAGGTGCTCCCCATCCTCCTCTGCTGACACCTTTTCAGCCTGTTGCAGAGAACATGGTCGAAGAGAGAGGACCAGGGCAGTGACCATAGTTCTACTGTTCAGTGGTTTGGGAACTCACCTGGCAAGGAATGTCTTTTCAATTATACCAGCTGTGTATTTTGTATTAAACAGTTACTAAAATACAGAATCTACCCTTATGTATTTGGGACACAGACACCTGCGCAGCCAGCTATATACTCCATCTACCAGGCTATAGAGACATAATGCTTCTCATGTACCCTTTTTCAGACCTCCTCAGCCTCACTGGCCTCTGCCACAATGGAGGGAGCCAGTGTCAGGTGCCCTGGGCCTCCTGCTCTTTTGTACATGCAGCTGGCATGTGTGGGTTTCAGGCAAGAAAAGGTTTGAACACAATTTCCCAGCCCTTACAGGAGCGTTTCACAGTGAGACTGTTACATAAAAGACAGGTAACATCTCCTCCTCCTTCTCTGCCCACCTTTTGTAAGGAAACCAGCAGCTAAAATGTATTTTGTGAAGGGCTTGATTTTGGCACTCTAGGCCAAGTGGTGAAAGTGTACATTGCTAGTGTAGGATGCTCAGAGGGCTCTGGGAAAGAAATCTCCAGTTTCCATCCCCAAACTGCATTTACTGGGGAGATAAATGGGATGGTTGACTGGGTGAATTATTTTTTTCCATGAGCCTCGATGAACTTGAAGGTAAAATAATGAAGAATGTTCCTAGGTAAAACCACAGCATGTGACCATGAGTGGCTGCAGGGTTAGGTAACATTATCCTGTTTTCTCCTGTATGTACACTCAGAAATAAGATTTCAATATGTCATTTTAAAAACTGAAGAGTCACCAGATTTCAAAATGCCAGCTATAGATACTGGAGTATCTTGATCCATAGAATTGATTTAGTGTTAATGTGAATTTATCTTTTTTTCAGTATAAGATAATAAAAATACTTATTTGCTGGTTTGCTGACTTTTGTTGACTTCTGCCTTTAAGCCTTGCTTAATTTGGAGCTCAACACAGATGATGATTTCCCATATCATCATTTGCAGATATATATATTTTCCCATACATTTTATTTTCTGTTAAGATAATTAAGTCAAATATGCACAAGCCACAATTGTTAGCTTGTATATGCCAAGCTGCTCTTGAAGTTGTCTTCTCCTTTCTCTTACAGCTGCCTATACTGTTCCTTAAACTATCTCATCCTACATAATGCATTTAGGTCTAAGAGCTGAGATTAAATGGCAGGTATAAAACCAGGTCTAGCATCTCTGTAACTTGAACCGTGAATGACAAAAGTTTTCTGAAAGAAGGAAATACATGGTATATTCAGGGTAAACTGTGGGTTCATAGTGAAAATTAATAATACTGTGAAAGAAAATTAATACTAAAGTTACTCTGTTCAGATGCTTTTAGGTTAAATAATATATTCTGAAAAGTCACTTTTGTTCTATGGTAAGGTGGGAGCTATATGTTAATTTCTTTTATTCCTGGATCATTTTCTCCCTGAGGTGTCATCAGTTGAATTTTCAGTACTACATTACAATGACTATTCATTACAGAGTTAAGCTTCTGAAAAATCTGCAGGGAAAAAGGAAAAAAAAAACCTGAAACCCCTTTTCTTTTGCCTCTTTCTGCAGCTCTGAATGTGCACAGCTCCTTCAGGTTAGCAAAGCAGCTCATAGCATCCGTGTGCTCCCAGGCACTGGCTCTGAGCTCTCAGGTGTCCCCACATGTATGGTGGGACCAGGGGGCCTAACGAGAGTTCAACACAAGAGTAAGAGTTTGCAGGGTTGGGGTCTGTAGGAACAATGAGAAATAAGATCCCATGCATTTTAGAGCACACTTGAGCTGGTGGCAAGAGGGGTAGCTCAGGTACTCCCTCAGGGAAGTGAAGGTGCTTGAGCTCATCACGGTAGGTCTGAACCCTTTTGGGAGGTGGAGCAGCTTCGGGCTTCTGTGAGCAGAACTGCAGATAAGCAGGGTAAGCCAAGTCCTCAAGCACAGAAAAAAACCCTGTGGAATATAAGGAAAGTGGTCAAAATGGCGTTAAAGAGTGAGTGAAATAGTGTGGATATTGGACACTGGGGGCTGGAACTTCAGGAAATGAGAGTGAAATGTCACAGCTCTCACTGCTCAATAGTATGGTTTTAAAAATCCAATACATAAAAAGGAGTGACGAGGTGAATCCCTTGGCTGACAAGACAGGAGGAGCTTTTCACCAACCTTCTCTTTAAGGGATGTATTTTAAAAGTGATTTCAATGGCGTGGAGAACAACGCTACAATAAATTGCACAGGGGGTTGCAAATTACAAATAAGGCTCAAGAAACTGAGCCTCTGCTTGGCCCTCAGCTCCTGCTGTTTCCACTGCAATCAGTGAAATGCTCTCAATGGGACATGGCAAGTATTTGTCCAGACATAATATTGCCACAATGTTAAGAACACTTCTGATTTTTTTAATCTTAACAAAGATTCTTTACATTCTGTCTCAATAATGATATATGTAATTTTGGGCTCAGTGAGCAATAAAAAGGCTGCATTTAGTGCCACACAGTGGTAAAAAAAATAATTTCAGTGAGGATGGATATTCTGAAGCAATGCAGAACATTAGATATTAATGCTAAACTTAAAAAAGGAACCATACATTTTAAAAAATTAGGACACACCAATCAACTAGTGATAGGTATCACTGAGATTCCTCACTTGAGGATGGTTTATACCACTAGCCAGCTAGATGTGCAATATAGGAAATTTGACTCTGGAATTTATAATCAACTTGCTCTGCAATAAGCAGAGCGCTTTGCTCATTTAGAGCCTTGACAAAATAGTGAGGGATGTGACACTGGAATCTACCAGGCCTTGCAGGTGGTGAGCTGCACAGAAGCCATTGGGCACAGCCATGCTGGATTAGAGCTGTAAAAATATCTCAAATAATATGGAGTAGTATCTGAAAAAAAGAGGCTAATTTGGGGTCCCTGGATTGGGAAGAATTTTGCACATTTTGGTGATGAGTAGTTTTCTTGCTTATGTAGTGCAGAGAAATATTACTGTTGTTAATTACACAAGTAATGGTACTTCTGCAAGTGTGATGCATTCTGTAATGTATGTGATGCAATTAATCTCCATCCATCTAGGACCTTTAGCAACCCTCTGAGTGTTGTCCAGAATGACCGTGTGCCACAAGGATTTGGGGATTAGAAGGCAGACCCCTGCTCAAAATGATTGATTGCAAGAGCTCACTCTGTAGCAGCACTGGAACGGGGACAAAGCCCTGCTGTCCCTTTCAGCAGGGGACAGACACACTCACACAGGAGGCAGACACACACATACAGGCCTCCTTTCTTGAGAAATTTCTTGCACACACAGATATTAATTTATGAACTTACACCAGTCTATTTCAGAATGAAGCATAACTGATCATTGGGCTTTTGTTGTATGCCCATGCTAAGCTGGGAATCTGTCCTCAGCAAGGTGACAGGGAGAAGCTGTAAATGTGTGCAATGCTCACTGAGTTTTGTTGCACATTAGGTATGGCCTTTGTCTGATTTGACTACGGCCACAGGCGAACAGCACCCATTGCAGCACTGTTTGCAACTGCTCTTGCAGCTGCTCCCATTCAGAGATGTCATGACTGATGCTTTTTGGGTGGGGGAACCCCTCTGCAGGTGTTTGTGGCAGGTACAGTGCAGATGTGTACACTAGCCACACAAAACATGAGAGGGATGGGGGACGGACCCTGGGGTCTTACCAGAGTTGGACAACTCTGGTGGGAACAAGGGTGTTCACCAAGGGAAGCCTGGCCTGTGGATCATGGATGCTTGATCTCTCCCAACAGTAAGAGCAGAGCCTTTCCCAAAGCAGCCAGCAGTCACATCATGTATTGGAACACTGTGCCCTTGGTATTAGGAATAAAGCTTTAAGTCATGTTTAGTTGGTAGAGTCAAACTGAGGAACCAGAGTAAGCTAGATGAAATGGCACCTGTAATGGTTAAAACAGGCTGAAATAAGTTAATAAGCCCAAATTTTTCCCAACTATAAACATAGGTATGTTTATACAGGGTTATGAAAGGGTCAAACCTGTGGCTTAACTTCAGATTCAGGAAGCACAGTGAAACTGAGCTCTTGTTCCAGGCATGCAACTTTGTCAGTCAGCACATTGTACCAGGCTCCAGCAGGAAGAGGAAAATGTTTTTGCAGTTAAAGCAGTGCTCTACACTTATAAAACTGTTCTTCCTGCCTTTGGTGTGTTGCATGATCTCACAGAGCCTCCAGCCAGAGCTGGTTATAGCTCTACCTGCACAGCATGTGCAGTAAGACAGGTAAAGACTTGGTTTTTGGTATAGGATAGGAATAGCACCAAACAGGACAAAAAGAAACTAAGTTTGATGTTTTTGCAGTTTGCAGTGGGATGCTCACCTCCTTCAAACTACAGATTGAGTCAGTCTTGTTCCAGCTGCAGAGTTCCAGCTGATGCCTGTTGCCTGCTCCTCTGAAAGCAAACTCTTACAGTTCTCCACACAGACATTTTTCAGGTAAAGAAGCAATAATTGCTGACATTAGTCTTGCTTCAGGCAAAAACAATATGGCACACTATTTGGGAGGATATTTAAATTTATTTAAAATAAAATGGTTGTAGTGTACAACCCTACCTACATTGCCAATACTAAAGTAATGCCAATATATTGGTATAAAAGTCTTATGGCGTCATAGGAAGTAACTCTATATGAGCTGGGTGAGATGGTTCACCAGCACACAAAACTGCACAGAATCCCCAGTGCTGAAAAAAAAAGGTGTTTGGGTTCGTTTTGTTGTTTGAACTGAGAAGGAGCCTACGAGGCAGCCCTGGAACCACCATGCAGCTGAGGGTACCAAACAGGCCCGAGGCAGCACCAGTGACACCCGTCCTGTACAGCTGTGGTGGCACAGGTGTGGATTTGGGCTGCAGTCTGTCAGTGGAAGCCTGGTGGCTGCATCCCAGAGATGCTGATGTATAAAAGCAGCCTCCAGCTAATCCAAGGCTCCAGCAGCCTTCACCCTCGTGCAGCCTCTGCACTGGGATGAATACTGAGCCTTTTGGCTAAGAATAGAATTTTAAAAAGCAGAGAAAGAGAGAAACTACTCCATGTGAGTTAGTGGGAGCCACTAAACCCAAGCTGTTCCACAAATGAGGAGGAATTAACATTCAGGACAGGGATGTAAGCACAGTAGAGTTTATTTTTACAGCCTAGCATGCTTGCAAACTTCATGGCAGTACATGGAAGGAGTGAAGGGATCCATACCACTAGCATATGGAGCACAGGCAAAGACAGCTTCTGTGAGCAGTTTGTCAACTATTTGGCTGCATTCTGCTCGAAATATTTATGACAGCAACAAGTCAGAGCTGCCACAAAGAGGACAAATTCTTTGAAGTCCACTTGGGAATCTCCATTTTCATCCAGGTTCTTGAAGACTCTATCAATAGCATCCTTGTCCTTCCCTGACTGCAAAAGAAAAGAGCAGGTTGAGGTGAGAGGAGGCACAACCCTAATGAAGCAGTATCTCTACCCACACCCCAAATAAGGTCCCTAGTGGGGCTCTGGGCCCTTGCTGAGGTGGGGGGGGGGGGACCCCATGGAGCATGAGGCTGGTACCAGCTCAGAAACGTGGTACCTTTGGTACCTTTCTGTTGGGAATCATGATAGAGTTGCCTGGGAGGTGGATGTGTGCTGGAGGTGTGCTGGAGGTGTAAAGGTTCCTGCCTGCAGCCCTGCCATCAGCCTACCCAGAACATCAGGTTATCATGTTTTCTGCTAGTGAGACCTTTTTTTCTTTCTCTTTACTTGTTTTGTGCATTATAGTTCCAGATATAGAGCCATGAGTTCCTTCACACTGTGCTTGGCTGAGGCAACTGCTCAGCACCCAGCACAGGATGTGGGACCATGTGGGACTGCTCTACCTCTGCCTGCCCATCTTGGTGGGAGCTGCACATCTCCTCCTCCTGCTGCCTGAAACACACATCCTTCCCATAGGAACTCAGGGCACTGATGGCTTCAGGCCCAAGTTGGGAACTTTGGGTGACAGGAGGACCAGACATGAGTCCCACCATCTTCAGGGCACAGGCACAGTCTCAAGTCTTCCCATCCTCTGCACGGGGAAACACGTGCTCCCTGGGTTTGTTACACCTGAGAGCTGCAGTCATGGAGAGACATGTTTTCTACATCTAAAACCACATTCATCATGATTAAAGCTGTGTGACACAAAGCCCTGAGGACATCACCCAGATGAATTAAATGCCGTGCGTTCCCCATCTGCCCCCTTGGAGAGGCTCAGCTGGAGCTCAGGCAGTTTGTGGTTTTGTGAAATGATGCTTTCCTGGGGCAAATGCCAAATTTAAGCTTCACCCCAGAAAAGGTACAAACAGCCTCAAAAGTGCTTCAAGTCCTGCCGCAGGAGCTGGTGGCTGGGAAGGTGCCTCCTGAAGCCAGTGGGATGCTGAGCTTCAGCTACCGCAGTAAAAAATAGCAGAGTAATCTTTTTCTAAGTTTTGGGGTTTTTGTTTTTATTTTGCCAAAATTTACTGAAAAAAAAAAAAAAGATATTTGCTAAAGTAGCTAAGAGGAGTGCTTTTCAGCCTGAGTCCTAGCAGGGATTATCTCCAGGGATTTTCAGAAGCGCAGTTTTAAAAATAAACAGGAGGTGGCAGTACAGACCTATCTAACCTAGGAAACAACCGTTTGGACTTTGTTGAAGATAAACAAAAAATAAATCTGATATTATACTAGAAAGAAATTACATAACATTTTGGAAAATTTCTGCAAGTTTAAAATATTTACTACCTTAATTTAAATCTGAAGGCAATTCTTGATCATGTTCTAGTTAACTAAATTTCTCATTCTGTAATTTCACTTTAAATACATGCGCCTTTAAAATCACTAAAAATTGAACCAGTTCTCTAGATTTGACTGATGAGTGTGTCTGGAAGTTTTTATTCCTTTTCATTTTGTAAATTAAAATGAGTTTTAATTTTAAAAGTGAAATACATGAACTAGTTTTAGCCTCTGAATTACTTCTGAAATGCACAAGTGGGAATTGTTTTTTGGAAACTCTTTATAACTTCCTTCAGTCTTGTGGTATTTCTGCCTCTGATTGATTCAAGACCTTTCCAGACAGTTGTGAGCTGTGTCAGCTATAACCAGTTCTAAGGCTAAAAGTATACATGAGCATTTTAAAAACATTGTTTCCCAGAATTTCTTGCAAATAAAAAAATATGGATATAAATTTCAGGAAAATGCAGGTAGAAGTTTTTTTTCTGAAGTCAGACTTATGTTTTATGTTTTTTTGTTGCAGTTACCTGTCTGGAAGGACAGCAGGACATTGTTGGTCTAAATTTATTTGAAGTAGGGGCATAAAAGTGCTGGTTTTTTTCTAGAATAGGTAAAGCAGGAAAGGAAGATGGAGACTAGAACATAAGAGGACCTCTAGCTAATTATCTTCCTTGAGAATTCCAGTTTTTGCAGCAGTTGCAGGAAATAAGTAGAGCCAGTAAAAGCTGGCTCTGTAGGCTGGAAAAAGTGGTGCCTGGCCAGTAAACACAGTCAGGAGAGACCTTTGAGCATCGCTCCATTTGGTAGGTATCTAGTATAGTGGCTTCCCAACTTTATTTAGACCAAATATTGAGTGTCTGGGGGATTTCCATGCCCTCTTAGAACTGTGGTTTTGTTGTTGGTTTTGTTTCTCTTTACCCGGGAGTGCTATGGGAAACACACAGCTCTGTGCTCAGGAGCTGGACACTTCTATGATGCTGTTGGGTCAGAAGCACTGATCTGTTTTATACAGCTTTTTCAGGAACATTTTAATCTATTTCCCCTGAGCTACCCAGGTGCTTATTCTGAATATTGCACCTCTGTTTCGTTTGTGAGATATAAATCCAGTAGCCATGGATTTCATGCAGTGAATTCATATAGCTTGTATGGAAAGACACTAAATTATGTCAAGCACCCTGGCTGCAGTGCCCTGAAATAGTTATTAAAAACCTGAATTATTCTGGATACAAGAAGTGGGAGCCACACATGGACCACTTGGTTCTAGACTTTTGTCATTAAGAACAATAAATGCACA
This sequence comes from Chiroxiphia lanceolata, assembly GCF_009829145.1. Lineage (NCBI taxonomy): Eukaryota > Metazoa > Chordata > Aves > Passeriformes > Pipridae > Chiroxiphia > Chiroxiphia lanceolata. The sequence goes on from NC_045640.1 coordinate 12,752,576, forward strand.
GACAGAGAAACATTACTCTGATGTGGAAAGAAAAAGAACATTAAAAGTATGTTCTGGATTTTTAGTGAAGGGAAGCAAATACAAAACAATTAAAAATGGAAAGCATTTTGTCTCCCTGGCAGCTAAAACTTTTACTATAACATATTAAGTATCTTGAATACCTCCTTAAATGTACCTGATCATCACATAAAAATCTATGTTGCAAAATATATTTTCAGGTCTTTCTTTTGCTATTAAAGACAAATGCCAAACACTCTGCTCTGAATTCATCTGTTGTTCTGGTTTATGCATCATTTTGGTGAGCATACTCTGTATGTAGTATAAATACCTGGAGAAGGTAAGTGTACAAATATTTAGAGAGATTCCCCATCTGTAATCAAGATCTTCAACTGCTGACAACACAACCACCTTCACAGCAGTTGTGACATGATGTGAGCTGATAAATCCAGAACCATAGAAGTAGTAGGTGAATTCTGAAGTTGAAATTCAATCCATTGTCCTGATAGCTCAAATGATGAATTTAGCAAACAGAGAATGGCCCTAAATATTAGAATCAGTTTTACACAGTATGTGCAAGGCATCTTTTTTATTTTACATTTTCCTACAAACCATTGCATATTTCTGGATGCAATTTCCCTGATAATGTACTGAAAACTGTGCCTGCAGGCAGCTCTTGCACCTGCTACACAGAAACAATGCTGTTCTCTTACCGCAAGGAAGTTTGGGAGCTCTTTTTCCAGGAGAGTCTTTAGTTCTGCTTTGCTGAGGGTTTGCCTGTTGCCATCAGTCCTTGCATAGTTGTCAAAGACAGCTATGATCATTCCCATTGCAGTTTCCAGCTGAGACATGTTGTTGCTGGAGCGTGGCTTTCTCCTGAACAGGCTCAGTCAGGGCTCTCTCAGAGGATGGAGACTGGTCTGAGTTTGGGGTTCTTTAAGCAACTGTCCCATCCAATGAACAGTCACACACCAGAGGGACAGTTACCCTTTGGCAAACATCCATATCTGAGCACCGCCTGGAGTACACACCTCAGTGCTCACAGCTATGCAAAACTCAAGTTTTATCACCCTGGTGTGACTGGCACAACCAGTTGCTCACCAGTAGAAACCAGCCTCTCCTTCAAGATACACAGTGTGACTAACAAACGAAAATCAGATTTTGTTATTGGCTGTTTGCTCAAGATTTGTTCTTTCTGATATGCCCATGGGAGCAGCAGGTTGGTAGCCCAGCTTTGGCACAGCATGTGCCAGCCTGCTCAGCAGGAGGAGGAGATCTCACCTCTCCTTCGCTACCACAGTTAGGGACTCTGTGAGGGGCTGCAGACACAGACTGCCCCCTCTGCCATGCAGAGGAGCTCGTTACAGACTAGATGGCTCACTAGCACACACTTGGGATGAGATTCTCTGGATCAAAGTAGAGGTCTGCCCTGCAGACAGCTAACATAGTCCCCCTAGGCTTGTACTCAGTCCTCAGTGGATGTCTCAAACAGGTTTTATGAACCAGAATCTCTACAGGACCAGCAAAGGGAGTTTTGCAGAGCCCCTTCACAAAGAACTTGCTCAGGTGAAGATAACTGAAGCAATAAATCTGATACTTGAGCAAAGAACCAGCATCAAAATCCATTTTCATCTGCAGTAAAATAACTTGTTATTTAGCCTATGCAGCATCAAATTTTACAACATCTTGTAGTGAAAAAAAAAGGTCACTCTCAAGTGCTGTGGTTCTCTGTGACTGATGAACTTTGTGATTTGCTTGTAAATTGTGGTCCCCCATCATTACACACCAAACACACTGGACTAACATCTACTCAGACTAGAGCAGTTTGAGGGGCTGCCCTGGGAGCTGGGCAGAACCCCCACAGTGCGAGCTCAGGTGGTGGGAGCTGATCAGCTGATTAAACCTGAGTTTGGATGTCTTTGGACATACCTCTGCATGCTTGAAGATAACTTTCCACTCATGATATGCTATAGACAAGTTAGTGAAAATTGGTTTTTGATTAAGAAAATTTTTTAAAATTAACCTCTTTTCTCCCAAATGCCTATAGCCACCTGTTTCCCAGGCAAAATCTGTCCTGTAATATCAACAACATCTCAGAGCAAGACTGTGTATCACTTGTACATGGAAACCTAGAACCTTTCTGAAACAAAACCCCCATGATTTTCTGTCTTACATTTTCCAACAAGAGATTTTGCATTTCCAAAAAAATCAAAGCAGCATCTTAAGCTGTGTGCTTTATTTAAACAGTTCATGAGAACTATTTGTTTCCGTGACTTCAACCTCATAACATAGTTGCAACTGATTTGCGTTACAGGGGTAAGGGTTTTAAGTAAACTTTGAAGTTTTTACATTTAAGTGCATCTTGAAACCTGTGGGGTTTCTTTAGAAGGAACAAGGAGAGAGCAAACTTGTTAGCTATGAACATCATCTGGTGTTTGCACCAGGTGTCAAGTGCCAGAAACTTTTCTTTGTCCTTTTCTGACACGTATCTGTAAAATGAATGTTAAACAAGACAGTAAAGAAAAATCAATTCCTCCCTCTAAAGGAAAAACTAACAAAATAAAATGTTTACTTCCCAGCTTCTCAACACTTTGAATCATGAACATCAGTTTAAGTTGTAAGGGAGGAAAAGTGCCCTAAAATGCAGAGAGGGAGAACAGCTTCAGTCAACAGGATATGTCAGTATGTCCACACCTTTGCCACATAACCTGGGAGAAAAGGTATCCTCGACCCATTTTCCTCTGCAAACACAGGTGACTCACAAGTTTTGAGAATATGGCTGCAAAAGTGCTAAAACACGAAATAAGCCACTGGGCTTGAATTTCTACAAACTGAAAGGTCACCATGGTAGCACTGCCTGGTTGACTTCCTTTATTTTTAATGTGTCATATTTGTATTCATGCCCATGCACACACATCAGTGCTGCTCAGAGTTTTCAGTTCACACTTTCTGTATTGTTTAAATATTTTCTTATGATTTGTTATTAAAAATAGCAGCTCTGTGCACACAACACAGACTATTACAACTGTTTGCAAAACCAAAGAATACAAATATGAGGCCCACACAGGAAAGCAGGCAATGTTTTGATGCCAACCCATCTGTCCAGCTTCCCAGTGAGATAAACCATTTTCTGTGGGCTTATTTATATAAAATTTAAATTTTATATTATTGTTTTAATGTAAACAATACCCATTATTTGCTTCTTTCAGGTTCTTTTCTTTGAAGAATGGTATAGGCAACAACTTGGATGAGTATTTACTAAGGGTTTATACAGAATTAGGTCTTGTTATTCCTAATTTGGACCAAAAGTTTAAATTATTTATGTGATACAAATGTGGACTGTCACACACATAATTTACAAAACCCATTCAGATATGGCATTTGGTCAGATATTCAGGCTTACATGAGATTTGTGTGACTTCGTGCTGATGTTCTCTTAGAGAATAGATTTTATCCCATGCTTTTTGCAGCAGTGACTGTTTTGGAAAAGTCTGAATAAATAGATTTATCAGATCTACTGTAAAGAGCCATTTGTGTCACTGCCAGCTGAATAGGTGAAATGGGATAGCTGCAATTGTCAAAAAGGGACTTTTTGACAATTTCCACAAATCTGTTACATATTTGGATGGAAGAAGCACATGAAGAAGAAAACACAACCCGAAATGATAAACTCACTATTTTCTTGTTTGTTGGCAGCAGAATGAAAACCACTTTATTCTTCTCTTAGCAAGAGGGTAACATCTGAACCATAAAAAAACACTGCATGTTCCATATTGAGAAAAAGTTATCAAAACCCTCGTATTTCCAGTGTCCTGGATAGCTTGTTGAACTTAGAGTATCAACACAATTTATTACTTTGCATGCCTTCCGAAAACTTGCTCTAAGTCTGGTTAATGGTTTTTAAAGGTCATTTCATTTCTGCAATACGCGATGAATTTATTTATGTCTATGAGCAAATAAGGCAATTACTACATTCCTTTGCAAAACAGTAAGAAAGATCCAACTAAACAGGTGGTGGTGAGGCACAGACAGAAGAGGAGCTCATACAAGCACAGTGTGATGTTCAGTGACACCCTGGACACGTTCTGTTAATTACAGACATACAGGTTGACATTGTTTTATTATCATTTACTACCCAAAATATCCTTAAAATATATTTTAAAAATTCAATTAATAAGCTCACATACTATTTAAATGAAGTTTAAAGGCAGGTAAGGTCAGCTAACTGGCTGTGTGACTTTCTGAGTTGAGAGCTGAGGTAATGACACTGTTGTCTGGCAAAACCATGCCACGGGAGACACACTTTCATCATTGCATATTGACTCTAATCAAACACATTTATTAGTGCATGAGACATAGCCATATTAGACTGTAAAATCAATGAATATTTTACAGCCAATCAATTAATATTTGCAGTGTAAATACCTCTGTCTAGTTTTCAATCCTCGATTGAATAATTTCCTGGATGCTATTCTTTACATGTTTTTTTATACTTCAGTTTTAAGGTTCTTGATATTAAGGCTTCTAAGACTACCTTTTTTTAAAAAATGTAATGACATAAAAAGAGGTCACATTCTAAGGTAACTGAATGTTGTCCACACAAGTGCTGTAGTCATGATTTCTAAGTATGTGTTTCCTCATCCAGTCTCACACAAGCAGCCTGTCATTTGCTCTACTTTAACACTCACATAAAATCCCATTCAGCTGTCAGGCAATCATGTTGAGCTGTGGTGAGCATAGTAAAAAGTTGGTCTATGGCATGGTCAGAAAGAACAGGAACAAAAAAAAAGAAAAAAGAAAAGAAAAAGAAAAAAAGAGACAAAAAATCAGAAAAGATCAGGAAGAGCTGTGAGGGAGAATGGTTGTTTTGTAACCTTTAAAACAGACTGAGTGAACCTTTTAAAGGAAGATCCTATTTGCTAGAGAGAGGTAAGGACGTGTAAAAATGACTAAGCCAATTTCAAGGAAGCTTTCAAGAGGCTTCTGTACACAGAGAGGAACATTTTGGTCATGTTAACCTGTCATAAACTAAGCAATACTCTTTTTCTTTCATTGTAAAAAACATTTTCTCAGAGGGAAGGAATCCCTAAGAGAAAGTTGTCTTGTGTTGAGCGTCCACACAGGCAACACATCAAGAAAAAAACCTCTGCATTCCCCATTAAAAAACTTTTTTTTTTCATTTTCAAATATTAATTTATGTATACGTTGAAGATATGGACAGGGCTGGCCTGCTATTGCAGAACTGTGTGTAAAGTGAGCTGATATCCATGTATGCCACCAGGAAGATTTACAAGGCAATTTTATGGAGTGGAAGTTCCCCAGGCACACATATTTTACAGAACTGGCTGCTTTTGGCTTCCAGAAAGCAATCACAGGGTGTAGTGCAACTGATAAGCAGTGGGGATTTTTCAGCAGGCAAAGAGTGACATTGTTCTGTCACTGTTAACGGGGCAGCAACGCTGCTCTAATGCTGGGCTCAGAAATACTGAAAGGGGGGGTGGGAAATGAGAACCAGAGCATGCTTTTGTAACAGACCATTTAACTTCAGACTTCACTTACCAGAAAAAGAGAAGGCCTTCAACAAACAGAGAAATAAAAAATGATATGCAGAGATCTGGGAGAGTCCTCACCTTGGGGAGAGGAACCCAACCATGAATGGACTCCCACCTAGGAGAGAGGATGCATGACTGTGTTGAGGAAATGTGGTCATGAATACAAATGTAGGAGTTGGATTACTTTGGCCAAAATTTATCTTTTAAATGTGATTATATCTACCTAGATGGACTGCCTACTATGTGTATTTAATAGAGGAGCCATTAGTGTGACAGGACATTGGTTATGGTGTCTCAGAAATAACCTGCATCTGTCTGAGTTCCTCATGCTCAGTGCCCAGGCCCACTGCTCACACAATTTTGCCACCACACAAGATCTGAAGGCAAGGTGAGAAAGCAGTTGCAATTTTTTCTGCCCAGAGGCAATTGGTTTGAATGAAATGGTAACTACTTTTTCCATTTCGTTCTTGCTTGATAGCAGCTCCCATTTGAGATTAGATCTAGAGTCTTTTTGGTTAAGTTAGTATGTATTTAGAAAGAAACTGAAATGGTAAATATAATGTTGTACAGCTGCTAAACCGACAAAGCAGAGTTTTCCTATCTGAGGCAAACAAAATAATTTTAGTATTTTTGGAGTGTCTGTCATCCTGCTACGTGACCTTTTTCTGCCGTCTTCCTTAGAGAAGTTTATGGCTTTTTTTTCCACTCTTCAGCATTAAAAGCCCTAAGTAAAAAGGGAGCAAGACCTATTACTTGCTTTCATGATTTATTTCCACAGTAGTATCAGAAGTCCTAACCATGGACCACAACTGTGAAAGGCCGGGCAGCACACAGATTCGGCATTCCTGGTTTGTGGAGCTGGGCATTCACATTTATGACAAGACAAGCACATTAGCAGGAACATACAGCATTTCAGAGCAGAGTTACCTGACAGGCCCAGTTCCTTGTTATGATTTTGAACCCCTAAATTATTTAGTTATACCTCTAATCTCTGGCTGGTTTAAGTTAATTAATAATACTTAGATGCTGCACTTGCTCCCCATCTGCCTTACCCTTTTCATACTCCACCTCTGTGGAGCTGAATACTTCCTGAGACAGATTTATGAACTAAGTTTGATAAGAGCAGCTTGGGCTGTATAAGATGCTGCCAAGCCTTGCCAACAGGTTCTGCTCTGGAAAAAGCACGAGGAATTAATTGTTGTCACATTGTATTAGCCAACAATATCCACCAGCCACCCACCACCAGACCAGCGCAATTCAGCCAAAGCCCTGTTACTAAAATCTAGCAGTTCATTAAAATCCTTTACCCCATCTCAGGATTTCACAGAATCACAGAATCAAGTAGGTGGAAAAGACCTCTGAGCTCATCGAGTCAAACCTTTGACCCACCACCACTTTGTCTACTAGATCATGGCACTAAGTGCCACAACCAGTCTCTTCTTAAATACCTCCAGAGACAGTGACTCCATTCGTAGAAAACAAGAAGCATGTTACATATGATCACCCTGTCCTTTCTCTTTGTTATAGAACTTAGTTAATGCTCTTTTGATCTGCAATTTGTTTGTCAGTTGTATTTGCAGTTGCCTGTTTAACAAAGTAATGAACGAAGATCACTTACTAAAAGCAATGATAATAAAATGCCCTCTGGCCGCCGCCCTCGTTGTAACTGCCAAGAGAGGCAGGAGTGAGTGTGTCTCCGTGGTGCTCCATTGCCAGCAGCAGTTAAACCACAACGACGTCTCTGCTGTTCTGCAGCACCGTTATCAGGCACGGAACATCAGTCACAGTGCCACACACAAACAGGGCTATTTTGCCAATACATTGTTTGGGCAGCCCATTGTCCTGCTGCTACTATGGATCCTTGGTGTAATGGGGCCAGGAATACCTGCTCTGTACTCTTCTCCCGCAGATACTATGAGAGGAAAGAACCCCAACCCAGGGCTTGGAACAAAAGTACCCAGTTGCTAAGACTAACTGCCTAAGTGCTAGGTAGATTACCCCAAGATGCAACTCCTTGGCTGATTTTGCAATGGATTAGGAAGAGAGAGAGTTCAGGGCTGTAAGGCCTCACGTTGACTATACTGGCTTTCCAAACCAGGGTTGTGCGTGTGACAGAGAGGGAGCCTCCTTTGGTTGCAATATGACTAAGCCAGTACATTGATGAGACATTAAAAGCACAGAACACATAAAAGGATTTACAGTCAATTGTGCCAGTCCCTGCTCCTAAACCAGTGTGTTTTAGTCTCTGCTTAACACAGGACTTTTGAACCTCAGATTTAAACCAGAAGGAACATCATTTTGCATCAGCCTGTTCAAAAGGGAATAACAACAAAATTGGCTAAAAGCAAAAGCCCAGGACTCTCTTCAAGTTCTATTATTAGACAGATGTGCTCATTATATACTCATCAGTTAAACAGACAGTTAAAACTGAGATCATACTGGATGCTAGAATATGACACTGAGGTTAATTACAGAACTCTCTTTTGCTTTAAAGATAACAAAGCAACCATGAAGAAGAAAAGAACAGAAGGGTTTATTGCTTCCCAAGTGGTACAGAAGCAGAGAAGATAATATATTTGATGCATAGGTGTCAAAAGTGGGAGCACTAAAAATACTCTGCTGGCTCATAGCCACTGTCAGCCACAGATAAAAACAGGTCATGATAAATTGGGTGTAGTCTTCGACTGCCAGATGTGGGAAATGACCATGTTAACACACAAAATGTGAACAGCTGTTAAAAAGGCAGCATTCTTTGCTGTTAGGAACCACATGTAATCAACAATGCAATGAAAATATGACTTGGAGACTATTAAACTGTGGTTTAGTGGCAATTTCTTAATTTAGTGGTTTCCTTTAACAATTTCTTGAACACTGTACATCTCATTGTGATTAAATAGAGAAATAAACAGCAATAGAGAGAAAGACCAAAATTCACTACACCCGCTTACAGCTCTGGTGCATAACTGAGAGCTTCCTTGAACAGAGAGCTGGGCTGAAGGTCACCATCCTTTTACTGATTATGACTTTCCTGTGTAGGGGACAAAGTTACAGGGGTTGTGGAAATCCAGAGTCCCGTTTGTGAGCCTCAAAGGAATATAGTACATGATGGTGTTTCATCTGTAATAATAAGTTTCAGGACAAAAACCAGCAAGATTTTAAAGTAACTGACCTTCAAAAGAAAGAAAAGAATTATCTCTTGCTTTATTCAATATATACATAAATACCATGAGATGTACTGTATCAAACAGTTTCTCTCAGATATATTCACAGTGCAGTGATTACAGTCTAGTTATGACAGCAGGATATTTACTGCAGAAGGGGATTCAGAGCAGATTACAGAACAAGCCAGGAAAGAGGATCCACACCACAGAGTGAGCCACAGCCAAGCTACAGTAATTTGAGAGGTAGCTTTGTGAACTGCAGTCACTCCAGCATAGGCAGAGCCAGACCATGAGCCATGCTGTATGGCCACAAAGATTTTATTGCCAAATATTTAGTAGCAAGTCAGTCCCACATTGAGACTACACAAACTGTTTTTTAAGGGTTATGGGAAAGCTAGTTTCTGTCTACTGCACTGTCCAGGTATAAGCTGTAAAAATCTCTTAAGCAGTGAAGTCATTTCTCCCTGAATTGCTGGCAAGATACTCTAACCTCCAGCTAAGCTCTGAGAAAACATTAACAGAAGATGACATAACCCTGGTACATAAACACATTCACATTTCAGATGTCCACTCTTGGTATTCAGCAGCCCTTAGACAACTGCCATTAGATTTGCTGCCAATACTCTTCACCTCTGTTCAGGCCTGCAAGCCAGGTTCTCCTTAACTTTTTCAACTTCGATTTTTCTCCCGTGAATTTTTAAAAAAGTTTTAGAGCTGGCAAAAGTGGAACAAGTGTTAACACCCCCATCTCCTTCAAGCAGCCCTCCTCCATCAGTTAGACAATAATTATACATAATAATAATAATACATATATAGCGTCATTTAAACCTAGTATTTCATTGTGCGTAGGAGACTTCTTTCTCTGGAAGACTTTTCCAAGTGTGTGAATGAATTAACACTAACAGTCTCTTTCCACAGGAATATAATCCCTCCTGGCATACCACTCTGGCTGTGATGTGGTCAGCAGTGATGACAGTTTCAGAGACCAGACCCTATCCTATGTGTAGCAGTGTCTGTTTGGTCAAATGATTACCATCATATATATTTTTTCTCTACCTTCTGCTGCTCATACATGGGCTTCCTGAAGAAATGCTTTTGTTGGAGAATGTTGTTCAGTCCAGAAGATTTTTCAAAGTATGGTAATGCACGTCATTATTTCTGGACACCAGAGGAAGAGTTGAAGACAGTCTTCTAAATTACATACCCTCCAAATTCACAGACTCCTTAGAATGTTTTGTTCATGACAAAACATTCAAAAACTGCTCGGAAACAACCTTTTTTCTTCTATATTGTCCCACTGACAAGCTTCTGACAGGAAACTCATATAATCCATCTTGCAGCAGCAAATTATCATATTTTTCAGTTTCACAGTTATTTAGCCATATTTTGTTTATGATTTAGTTCTGAATGTCAAAGTAGATGGCAGATCCTTGTCTCATTCTAGAGTTTTCAGCTGCCCTAGTTTGTGGGATTTGCTCACATGCTGCATTGGATACAATAGTCGCAGTGGATTTGTCATCTTCTCCTCCTGATTCATTGCAAAAAAATTCAAGTGATTCATAAAGCGTAGACACAGCCTTAAAAAGCACAGAAAACTCCAGTCAAAACTTTTACCCATAAAGTACATGTAAAATGAACTTTTATCCAAGATACAGCAGGGAACAGAAAGAAACACAGGCCATGGAGTTATAATTTCAGATGGAAAGAGTGTCTCAGTACTAACATTGAAAGGCAAAGCCTTCCTATATGTTTGGATTCGATTCTCTTAGTTAATTAGGTAATGGACACAAAATACTTATTTAGAATACCAAAGATGTCGAGTTCCAGTGTAGACAAGATTCTAAGAAATCTGAAATGGAAAGCTTTTTTATCCCCTTAATCTTTTAACTCTGCTATTTCCCAAAAGCTTTATCCTACTCTTCCCTCTGGATGGATGCTCTCTTCAGGCACTAAACTAGCACACTGCTGGGGTATTCAGATGCTATTCTGGGCTGTGCAGATATCACCCTGTTTTCATTTCCTAAACACATGTAGGTAAGTCCTTCAGCCTGAGAACTTCAGTCCTTCAACCTGAGAACTAAAGATCTGCCTGAAATGTGCACAAAGATCTGTGCTCACAGACATAGGAAATCAAATTCTCAAGCTGACATGGCATAAACCAATAAAAAGGTGGGAGTCATGAAGGGGTAGCTTCTTCTCTTCACATGTTTTGATGAACCATGTTCAGCCCGAGAGGTACCTGCCAGCTGAATGCCAAACAGGAGGAGGCATGGTAGGGACAGCCAACTAATCTGGACTGTGATTCTATGCATTTTGCACAACCAGAGCCACTCTCAACAATGAGCTTTATATGTGCTTCCATGAGCTGGAAGTTTGCATTAACGCTACAACAGTGCTTAGATTTGGGCTGGAACTTGCAGAACTTGATGAAAAAGTCATCAACTGCTGCAGGAATTCCCTCAAGGGCCAAATTCCCATGCAGCTGGCAGAACTGCCTGAGAAACACTCCCTAAACATCTCAGCTGAGGAAATATGGGATGATTCTCGAGAGGCAGAGAAAAATGCTGTATAGGGAAAGCACAGCTACAGGAGCCAGCTTTGCTATGAAGATGTTCCCTCTCAGTTTAAGTTAGGCACTTAGAACTATGTACTGTCACCTGACCTAATTGCTCGGTGTTGTTGTGACACACAATACAGGCGAGAATAAAATCCATGCCTTGGTTCAATTGCTGTGATACAAGATTGCCTTCACAACTCCAGGAACTGGAAAAAAAGCATGAGACTGTAAATAGCCTTGCAGGGGCGGACAGAACCCTCATGTTCGCTGTTCTAGAAATGATGCCCAAACCTACTCAGAATGTTCAGCAAATTTCCAAACTTAAAAAGGAAACAAAGGGTAAGCAATGTAAAAACTAGTGCAAACTTTTTAAAGACTTCCTTTTTCACAATCAGAAAAAAAGTTTAAATTAAGCTGACCATATTCTGCAAACAATTGAAAGGCAATGAGTGCAGTTCCAGAGACACCATAATATTTGCTAACCACTACTGGCTTAATTTATTTGAAAACAGTGTCCATACACTTTTTATGCACTGGCTTTACTAACGTACTGGATCTCTTGAACGACTTATAAGATCCAATTGTGCCTTAACATTTAAAATTATACCACTGTGAAACCACTCTTTCTGCTTTCACTAAAATAGCAAAACGATCTGTTACATGAAAGAAGACACTGAATCCATATCATGACATGCTGCCGTGGCTGGTAGCTGCTAAACTGTAAAGCAACTACAAAAGATAGTTTATAATTGCCTTCACACAACCTCTGGAAGAATCTTGCCCATACAAACCCTGAACAATTAATGGTTACTAATGAACTTTTCACTCTGCACCCCCTAGGATGCTTGCTTTCTTATTCTCAACCTTATTTTCTTATATTTTCATTAAATATTAACAAGTAGAAGAGTTATCCTTTTATAGCTAGTAATTAAAATATTTTATTACTATGACCAGACCATCTCATGCTTCATATTCCTAAAATTTTCCACTATGATATTTCCAGTAAAAGCAAGCCTCTTGGCTTCAGTGGGAATCTAGTTATTACAGAGCACGAATTTTCCCAGGTATACATTTTCTTTTTTTAGAATGATTACTATTGCTCAGTAAAAGACAGATATTACTATTTCACTACGTGTGTCCTGATACTCTCTCTCACCATGACTTCAGTACCAATGTGACCAAATCAAGGCTGCAGACAGGTTTTCTAACAGGAGACTTCAGGAATCTGTAAGCTCAGTAACTGCAGTTGTGACCACGGGCTTGAGCATTTTACATCACTTCTGTGTGGCTTGCCCAAGCCTGTCCAGCTGACTGCAATGGAAGCTGCATTTGCCTATGCAAGGGTTAAATCAGGGCTTCTTTCCCTTGCTTACTTTATGTTTTAATGTAATTGAAAAATGAATAATTGACTGGAAAAAGGAGCTTGGCAGAAATCTGCTACCTGCTCTCAGCAAGCGCTCCCTGCTCTAATGGCCCTATGAGCTGAAGCTGGTCCAAGGCCCCTTGAGCTTCATATACAATTATACATAAAGGGACTTTATTGCCATCTTCTACTTCTACACTTCTTTCTTTCACTCAGTCTCTATATTGATATTCTCTGCTTTTTGGTGCTCTCTTCTCCAGGAAATTTTAGGGTGTCATTAAATATAACGACAGAAGTCAGTACTTTGCTAACTACATGAATTTCTCTTTTCTTATTTCGGAGTGTTGTCTCTTGCAAGAAAACCTTTTTTTTTTCTTTAAACCTTTTCAGTGTGTAGGAAGATGCTGTTCTAGGAACAGCAGGTTGTCGTGTGCTTTCTGTTCAATGCCTCACCTTGAAAGTCCTCTCATAGCGAGAGTCTTTTTATAAACCACTTACCCATTCAGCAGAATTACATGATGAGTTTTCCTCAGCTGCTTCTCTGGTAGATTCATTTCTCCCATGAAGCTCTGCAACCTCAAGCATCTGTTCCTCCTCATGCCTTTCTGTCAGCACAAGAGGTTGTGCAGCACCTTAGCAAACCAAGTTATGGTCAGTGCTTGCTTACTGTCCCTTCCCAGAGTGACACCAGTACTCTACCAGAGCTCTACAAAGCACTGAAATGAAGAGTGCAGAGATCTTGCATAGCCAGTCTTGATGACAGGCGCTGAAGTGGTATTCAGGCTGCAAATTAAATAAGCTACATGTGGGTGGCTTACTACTCTCTTCAATAGGAGAGTAGTGCAACACTGGAACGTGCACCCAGCTGGAAGGCCTGTCCTTGGAGGGTTTCAAGATTCAGCTAAACTTGGCCTCAGCTGGTCTGATTTACTGTTGTTGTAGTCCTGCTTTAATCAAGGTATTGTACTAGATGACCTCCTGACATCCCTTTTAGTTCCCTTATTTATTTGATTCTGTTATTTACTATTTTCCCTCCCCTCCGATATATTAGAAGGGTCAAATTAAAGTTCAGAAAAAAATTCTCTCAGAATATGAAGCCATGTAAAAATGACCTCAGTATACCCCTTTAAAATAGGCAAGGATCTTTTAAAATGCAATTTGAAAATTGCAGGAGGACACAGGTCTGTCTAGCTGATCACCAAGTTAATGTGACTTGCAAAGCCTTTACAGCCTAAGACAATACATAGGAGAAAATGGGTTTCACTTGATTACTTTTTCCTACATCCTTTACAGCAGTGACAATGAGCAACCTAAATTCTTTCTTTCCTTCCTTCCCTCCCTCCCTCCTGAACACCCCTTATGTGATGGAGAGCTGCTCAGCAGAGTTTGTGCCACGAAAGAAGAGGGCTGATCAGCTCACTCGTAAGCAGACACCTATATGGGGTCAATTTACACAGCTGCCTGTGTCAACTCCAATGACTGTAATAGGAGCTCAGGGATTTCACCTGTCTAAATCCCCTCTCCCTGCTTTTTTAATCTGCAGGTTGAATTGCATCTCAAGTCATAGATATTCCATCTGTATCCCCGACCTCTCACACGCTGAGTAAACCTCACACTGCAACCATAATATTCACACTACAGTTACTTACTCAGGTAAGCTTACTTACTTAAGGCTGCCTTAAGTTATGTCACTGATCTGTGCCCTCTGTCCGCAGACGCCCTACATTTATACTTGTCCTGTACCCTTGTCATTCACTATATTTTCTTGTGACTTCTTCCACCCTTAATGTCAGGATTTTGCAACCCCCCACTTTCCTCCAATTAATAATTAAAAGAAAAATAAAATCACGGCTTAAAAAAACAAAACTTAGAACAAAGTCTCCAAGGCTGAGTCTTTCAGATGTCACTTCCAGTTGTCACCACCAAGAGGTAAGACTAGGATGCAGAGCTAAGTTCTGGTTTCTCACTTTTTCAGTCAGAAATCAGTAAGAAATTTTTAGAATTGATATCCTCCAATACCCTGGCCAGGTCAAGATCTTCAGTCTAAGTGATCACTCTCTCCTTAGAAAGATAAATAAGGAAGGCAAGTGGCTGTAAGAACGCTCACTTGAACTACAAGCTGTGCCTCTGATCCCTCCCCTCAGCTCAAGGCACCCCAGCAGACCAGGACCAGGTGAGCAAAAGTTATACACTGAAATTCCTCTTAGAAATACCTTTTGAGTGCACCTCGCCAGCCGTCTCAAAACAAACATCTACCTTAGAGAATATGTGTTAATGGAAATATTATCACTCACCAGAGAGTGTGGAGAACTGTTTCTTTCTGTAGCAAAGATACAAACCTCCCACTGCCACTAAGAAAGGAACGATGGTCCATATTACCAAATCTGTTTTTTTCGGTGAGTCAGCTTCTGCAAGTATATATTTTAAATAAGTTATGTAGTGTTCAAAGGTAAATAGAAGAACATCATAGCAAAAAACCCACAAAACAATTAAAATTAAAAATTACTTCAGGAGTCAGTCTTACGCCCCCCCCAAATGCAAGGTCAGTTCATCATTCCTGAGGGATGCATGCCTAATGAACAGTAATGTCAGTCCCTCCTATAGCTCTTGCAGATTGACAGTTTTTCCTCCCAAGTGTTTAATGTGAGTCTTTTCTGCTTGTAGTTGACTAAGTAAGAGATAAGATCTCTTACCTCATTTTAAGAGATTAGATTATTTTAGCTCTATAACAGCCTTTTATATTCATTTCCCACCATTTTGAACACTACTTCATTGATTCTCTATCACTGATGTTTTCTAAATCTTTGATAATTTTTGTGCCTCCCTTTGGACTACCAGTTACTCACAGTATAAAATACTGTCCAAAATTGAACTGTGCTGGATGATTGGAAAGGCTACTTCCTGTGACTTGACCATACAAGTGATGTTTGACAATGTTAAGGGCCTAGTCATACCTAGTCCCCTAATCTTTACTGTTGAGAGATATAAAGAGAGGTAGAGATCAGCATCTTCCAAAAGTAATGCACGGTGTCTTGAGACAGTTGTGCAACAGAAGTGAGATAAATTGTTTTCTGGGTATGTCACATTCTTTTAATTATTTAAGGTGAAACAGATCTCACTCCTATTGCTGAAGATTTTAATTGTGGGTGAATACTAATTGTATCAATGCTTTACAAGCTTAATTTGGAATTCAGACCTCACATTGCTCCCCTGTAAATGTTAGCATATGACTGTTGTAAAACACGGAGACACAGCCTATAGAAAAAAGTTTGTGATAACAGCTTTATGGACACAAATCCTTACAGAGTCCATAGTGCTCTATGTTCCATGTTGATATATTTATCACTTTTTATTAAGAATAATAAAATAATAAAAAATTAAAATGGTTAGTAAAGGGTACAGGTAACTGAACAGAGTAACCACGTGATTGTTTCAGCCCCTCGTTACCACATGGCAGATTCAGTCAGTGTCTCACATCTATCCTAAAAAAGCTTTCTGAGGAGGAATGGTGTTTGGGTCTTGTGTGAAACATACAGGTGCTGCAAAGCTTTTTTGTAAACCTTAAGTAATAATTCCTGTTACCAAACCCTTAGAGAAGAAAAGGAACACTACACAGGGGATATTAAGGCAGAGAGTTTAAGTCAATTGTCATTAAGAGTTGTTCAGGCCCTCTTTGTGTTTGTCTCATTCATCCTGAGATCCACAGTGTTCAGGGAGAGATGTGGGAGAAGCAGGAAATGCATAACACAGTTCAAACTAAAGAATCTTTATGATAAATAAAATGGCACACATATCTTTGTGCTAGCTTACCTTTCTCTTCAACAATCACTGTTGTCCCATTTCCACATAGTTTCTTATAGAAAGGTATTTCAATAATCATCTCACAGTAGTAAAATCCAGTGTCATTTACTTTGGCAGATTTTATGACTAGCACATCCTTGTTTTCACGGGTGATGTTGGACACATAGACGACTTTTGATGATACACTTTCAGTGATGTTTGCTTTACTAACAAGATACCAACTTACTCTATATCTCATAATAATATCTTTTTCCCAAAAACAGGTGATTTCAGTGTAGTCTCCAGTTGATATATTTATTTTTGTTGGTGTTTGGATGACTGTTAAATTACTAGGACCTGTAGCTAGTGGAGAAATACATACAGATTTAAAGGTTAAAGCAGCAAATAGATGTCATTACAACTGTATTTAAAATAATTTTAATGCTGTAAAATCAATATGACATTAGTTTTTAAGATTAGTTACTATCCATTTCTCCCTTCAATGATGGCACTTACTTTCTGGCTGAAGTAAACTTTTAATCTGGTGTGTTAAAGTCCTCCATCATTGTTCGTGTGCAATAAATGAAGATTTTATGTTTTTTACTTTCAACAAAAAGCTTTATAAAAAGAGATTGAGTCTGAAGGATATTAAACCCTATCTGCCAGATAAAGAACGACCAAAAGGAGTCACTCAAAACGATTCGTTAGTTAACAGCAAAAAACTCATCGAGATGAAAGAAAAATCCACTACAATTTTCGTCACCATGTAGGAGTTCCTATCCTGCACTGCTTCTAATTAGTGACAAGTGTATGGCATTTTACAGGTGGGTTCTTTTATTTAGTTTTAACTTCTTCCACTAAGTTTTTGCTGAAAAGTAGTTCATAGCATCAGATTCACCTCCTTCATTTATCAAGTATACAATATGCTATGCAGACCCCAGTTGTTCTCATCAGTTGTGTTGTCTAGCTTTTAGCTAAGGTTGACTTGGACAGTATCACAAGAAATCAAACTTTTTACTCTTTACTGCTTTGAATCTCTCACTCACTGTCCACATGCAAAGTGGGTGATACATGAGATACTGTGTAATACTGTGTAAAATATTTTCTTCCAGTGAAACCACTGTAGGGATATCAGATAACTTTATTTACATTCTAATGGCATTGATGCTCATCACAAAAGTGCTAATCCTATCAAATCTATCCCCATGACTGCTGAGATCATTAGTTTCATACGCTGCATGAAGAATTATAATTTCCTTTTTTCTAACATTTATACTATTAAAGTGAAGAATTACTCATAATGAGAGTAAACAGCATGATTTTCTTCCAAACTTTATCCTGTTTGTGACTCAGGCACATTTCATACCAACATATAACTAATGACATGATTTTTTCCATATCTCATCCTAAAATGGCATTTGATAAGTTCTAGCAGAAATATACAGAGAAACTTTTCTCCTTTGTCCATAGAAAAAGCCACACATTCATCATATTTAAAGGAGTTAGAAATCTCCATCTTGCAGAGAGCAATATAGACAGTGTAGGAGAAATATAAACAGCAGAAAAAATAAGGGAAAGAATTGATTAAGTGCAAATGACAACTTGGAAGCTGTTCAAGTGTTAAAGAAATGATCAGTAATTTCAGTTTTCCTGTTCATTTGGATTGTCATTTAAAATACAGTTGTGCTATCCACATTTCCATATTGTGACTTTACTGCTTTTCTGAAAAATCTCACTGAAAAAATCCTTCTGCCCTTGCTTAATCTTTTAATCTCTCCCTTTCTTCCATTACATTTTTTAATTTATACTGAACACCTTCACTGTTATACAGTACAATTTGTATTGAATAAGAATCATGAAACCTTACCTGCTTTCCATTTCAGTACCTATCTAAAACAAAACATCACTAACATCTTAGAATTCTACATTCAGTGTTTGTCATAAAAAATATTCAAGTCAGAAGGCCTAAGAAATACGGTGCTTGCATTAAATTAACATAATTTTGGGTGTTGAAGTCATCAGTGTGTTCCTCTGCACTTTTTTTATAACAATATCTTTGTGAAAATGTTTTTTGACTCCCCACGCATTTTAATCGTACTTTCAGCATTATGAAAATATAGTTAACATTCTCCTTGTCTCACACACAAGTGTATTTGATGTGAATAGACCATAAGATTTTTAAATCCAGCTCAAGAATTGCTGGTGACTAACTATAAACAAAACAAAGAAAATAAGCAGTGCTTACCTAAGCAGCCAAAACACATTGTTAAAAGAAGTTTCAGTGAAATTATGATCATCATGCAGGATTATTAGTGCTTGCATCAGGGTGTCTTGTTTAAAGATCAGCAAAACAACAAATGAAATCGTCAGAATCGTAGTTTAACTTCCTCTTCCCTTGTGGTGAGGATAGTACAACCTAAACGCAACTCAAATTTTCCCTACACTCTGTGAAACTGTTGTCACAGCTATGTCAGTTTTATAGCTCAGCCATCCTGTGTGAAACTAAGACATTTCTTCTTTAAATTTTAAGCTGTGTCCTAACTGATTGCCTTTCAACACTAGATTAGCCTTTCTTCTGGTATGACATAAAGAACTGCTTTTCCGTACTTAGAGTGGTTTCATGGGAGCATTTGCCATTGTCCTTCTGAAACCCTTCATTTAAATGCACTTTATGAAGATGAAATTTCTTTAGCTACCGCACAGTCTCTTCCAGCCAACCCGATGAATCTTATCCAAAGCCAGAGACAATGACCGTACATGGGTTATGCTGAAGCCAAGTATGGCTCCTATCTTTCCTCATCACACATTTCATTGTCATCTTGCTGAGATCTCACCTAAATTCTTCCCTACTGTGAAAAGTACTTCAGTACTTTTGCCTTAACAGCAGCACAGCTCCGCTGGCAGGAGCAGTTGAGGAAGGCTGAGTTCCAAAATCATCACTCGCAGCGGCCCCAACATCCCGCGACATCAGTGGGAAACAATCCAGGACCCTACACTGTGTATGCAAATGATCTCATAATTACCTCTACAGCTGCAGCTGCATTAATGCAATACCAGTGCCATGTACATTAACTAAGGCTTATTTCAGGAGGGTTTTAAGCATGAGTTAAAATAAAATGATCTACAGTTACATTGTCAAGTTGAGGGTCATGTTGAAATTTATTTGCCCTAAATTATTAAAAAATTTTCTACAAATGTAGATAACTCTATGCTGCTTAACATTCTCCAGCACTGAGTTTGGCTGCAATTCAGAATCACTTAGATTCCCCGGCCAGAGACATTGCCCAGAAGACAAAACATTGCTTCCATTTTCTCACCTTATTTATTCCCTGGATAGATGTTTCAAATGTAAAGTTACCAGGTTAGACAAAATTGTCCCACAAACATGTTCAGTTGGGTAACATCAAAATTGCAATGACAGAACTTAAAAAAATAATAAAAATGTGTCTAGAAACTGGCTGAAGCTTTTCCCATAGTGCTGATAGCAGCTTATATTTACTCTGAGTGATGCTTCAGTTCTAATCCAAAGCATCTACTGTCAGAGATGAAATGAACTGGGCACAGAGCAAAAGGGGTTGGCTAAGAGCTTTATTTTTAGCCCTAGTTACTTCATTGTACTGCTTTACAACACAACCTCACAAACTCTCATCACAGCATTACTGAGTGGGTGGAAAAGTGTGGTGACAGAATTTAAGTGACCTTTGCTGCCAGAGTAAGTGTAGCACACAAAATGACCACGTGGGTCAGGGAAGCACCAATAACAGAAAGATTCTATTAGTTTTTCTTTTCTTTCTGCAACTTAATCATAGTTAACCTTGGAAACTGCATTGATGAATTTGGATTCTGTAAATGTGTATACTTATTCACCTGCGTGCTAGAGATGATTGCAGAGCAGCTGCTCAGTGCAGCTATAGCCAGTCTCTTCTAGATGCCTTCCACAAATCCATCTTCCCAAAACTTTTCTCTGTCACATTCAAAGAGGCATATTGAAAAATACATTTGAAAAAACAGAGGATCTAAACCCTCTTCCTTCTCCTTACCCTTATGTCAGACTTGCTTGAGAGCTTGCAACACAGCATTTTTGAGGTGTTAGTGACAAAACTGAGAAGAGTGTGTATGAAATCGAAATTACCACCAAGGTTTATGTACCATAGCACAAATATGCTGCATGCATGCATGACTTTGTCCTCTGGTTATAACATTACATCAACACTCTTTTCTCTTGTATATCCTGTGTGATGTAAGGTTGGAAGTAGTATTTAGAGTGGCTTGATTTCTATTGAGTCTTCATGTAACACCACAATATTTCTCCTCACTATCTTCCCATATGTGAGGGAAGAAAAAGGATGATTAGCAAATGGGTCCCTCTATAGAGATTTGAGTGCCTGCAGGCTTCCTTTTGCTTGGGCTGAGATTTCTCAGGAAAAATAACATACAAAATATGCAACAACATCTTCTAGCAGGAATGCCATGCTTTTTACAGACCGGAGCCTTGGATGTCTCTGGTGCGATGTAAGATTTGACTCTGGCAAATTATCCCCTGATGACCAATTGCACCTCCAGATAAAATATTCTTTTTTATTTTTTTTTCTTTTAAATCAGAAAGTCTCCACAAATCAAAGTAGAAACCCTCCAAACAGATAAATCAGGCAGTATTGAGGTATTCCTGTTTATATTATCCCGCATTAAAAGGTTTTTGTAGGATTCGTTCTAACACATCTTACTAGAAACTTATCAACCTGCCATCTGGCAAAGCAGCACCCAGAGTTAGCAGCTGTGGGATCCTTTGCTGCTTGGCCAGAACTGACCATGCAATTGGTCACTGAAGATACAATTCAATTTTTATAATCTACCCACATGACTTGCTGTTACCATCACATATATTAGTGACTCAGTCACAAAAGCAAGAAGTGTAATCATACCCCTGTATAACCTACACATTATAACCATTATAGTACATGGCAGAACCAAGCAGGGAATGAGAGAAGAGGTACAAGCAAAGAAAAAGACTCAGTTGAAGACATTTCATTTCCCAAATACATACACAAAATAAAATGAAAAATATCTGCCATCATCCTTTACTGCATCCTGCTTACAGGGCTACGTGCTTCCCCTTTGGGCTTAATGTTGCAGGAAAATGGCTTTCACTGCAGCAGAGCAGGTTAGATTGGCACATCACCAAGTCTTTATAGCCAAGTATGAAAAAAACCAATAGAAATACGAAACAACTTTTCTTCATCCAGTAACTGAATGTGGCAGTTTCTGCAGTGATTTTAATGAGATGCAACCGGTGAGTATACACAGGCTGTCTTCATGAAAAGCTGACCACCAGCACAGTTCTTCAGCATAACTGTTTCCCAATAGCTATTCTGGAAGAGCCCTTTTCACTCTTTTTCTTTGTTCTTGAACAGTCTCTCCATGTGGAGGAAATTATTGCTGAACAGCTGAAGTAAATTAGAACAATTGCCACAGCAAAATGTCACTTTAACGTGATTCTAGATCTGGGATTATTAACTGGCTGAAAAGG
Source organism: Chiroxiphia lanceolata (assembly GCF_009829145.1). Lineage (NCBI taxonomy): Eukaryota > Metazoa > Chordata > Aves > Passeriformes > Pipridae > Chiroxiphia > Chiroxiphia lanceolata. Next base: position 12,774,513 of record NC_045640.1, read on the forward strand.
CACCTATTTTCCTCTCGATTTCCTCTTTCAGTTTTATGTTTCACTCATCAGAAACAGAGTTTTGTACAGTGTTGCACCAAGCATAATTCATCACTATCACTTCAGTGAAGTGACTGACTTGATTCTCATCTCAGCTATGGGCATTTTCATGGTGAATAAGTAAAATAAGTAGAGATGCCCAACAGCATGTGAAAAGCATAAGATTCTACAGCTCCACATTGTTTAGAGCTAAGAAGAAAAATAGAGAAATACAGTTTTTATTTTGGACATAAATGCATACCAGCTATTAGTAAATCTAGTTGCTCTCCAAGTTTCCTTTTGCTGCTGCTCAATCAGATCTGCTTAGAATTTGCACTTACTGTCAGTTTAACCTCTCCACACAGCACTCCATAATTAACCTCCATTTGTTGTTAATGAAACATTTCCTGCTACCACCGTGCACATTCTCTGAGCTGAGAAGGAAGAAAGTTCACAGTATCCTAAGAATAATGTTCCTCCTTCAGGTTACATGATGAGTAAGTTATTGGCCATAGGGCAAGAGACCTGTTGACAAACCAGCTTCAGTTTACCCAGAACACAAGAGTGAACATCCAGGACCAGGATTCTGTCAGGCAAAGTCTATCAATTCTGACCCTTAAGAGACACAATTTAAATGAACTTAGGGCAAAGGAATACAAACAGTACATTCCATTTCAGTTTACAGCAAAGCAGAAACTTTGCAGTTGTTGCCCGAAAGACAAAGGAGCTGAAACACAACAGGCATTTCCTTGCATGTAGGAACAGAACACCATTTGGCAAATCACTCTTCTGTGATTTGGAAGTCATCTCCTCCAACAACTAAAATCTTAAGAGAAGACTCTTGATGTCATCACTAATCAGAAAAGCAATTCAAAACTGTAGGACTAATACGACTTTGTTAGTGCTCCACAGTGAAGCATTATAGAATCAATCACTTTAAAACCATCCACAGCAAGCACAAAAATGTCCAACACGCTCACTCTGCAACACCAAGGTCATTTTTGCATTGAAAAAGTTTCAGGGGAAAAAAAAAGAGTTGTAAATAATTAACCAACAAAAATACCCACAACTCAGGCCAACAGTTTAATTAAATTTAGAATTTATTCAAAAATTATTTTTTCTTTCATTAACAGTAGAATGTTTTTCAAGATCATCACTCATATCTTGAAATAAAAATTGGAAGCTATTACATATTCATTCCTGAAATACATTCCCAAACTTTATTGACTCTGAAAGTATACAAAGAAAGTCCTTATTTCCTTTGGGTGAACAGTTACTGTAAAGTTTTCTGAGGTCTTTGTGCTGTTGAAGAATCCTGTAAAACACAAAACCGCTGGTAATTATTAAAGCAGCTTTACTCAAATGGACACATTATTCTATCATAACAGTTTTAACCCCTCCCTTCCCTAAAAGCTAGTGCTTCAGCATATTCTCCTCCTTAAAACTACAAGTAATATGGAGCCTAAGATGCACCCATTCATAATATTCAAACATATAAAAATTTATCTTCCTTTCACATGTTGACTTACACAGAAAATGTGAAAAGTCATGCACCTTTTCCTCATTATGAATAAACAGCAAGGAAGTTCCCAGCTGCAAGTCAAGTAGAGCTCTAAACTCTCACCCAGACAGTCCCAAAAGCTCTGCAAGCTTTTTACAAGGCACATATATGGACGTAAGTGACAGTGAGGACAATGCCCAAGCAACTAACTGGAAATGAGAAATGAATGAGGTCACCCACAGCATTTGACTTGAGTGTCAGCCCTAACTTGAATCATATCACAGAGTCCTTTAAGCTGATTACAGTGGAGATTTTTAACTGCAGCTGTCTGTTTTCTGCGGCACAGGCTTAAGCTTAGACAAACACTCATCAGCATCTAAAAAAATCTATCTGTGCCAAAAGTGTGAATTCATAAGTAGCCACTTCTATCTGGACAAAGACAACTCCAGGAAGGTTTAATGATTTTTAACACTTGTAAGCAAAACAAGCCATCGGAGAAATACAACAGTCTGGTACTTGCAGGAATCTTAGCTAAATTTTCCTACGTGCAGGTTGTGACAGGTACCAGGTCTATCACACAAAACAATAATACAGTGTCTAATCTTGCAAATTTTTTGATATTTTTAATTAGACTATTCATCAAGCTTCAAGAGTCAACAACAATATGGGCACCAACCATGTTATTCCACCTACCTTTGCCCGGGTATTGTGCCGTCTTCCATTTCCACCGCTTCAAAGTGTTCACATCCCAGGTGCCTGTGAGTGACCGCTCTTCCACTACTGTCACTGATCCTAATCCCTTAAGCAAAGACTGAGTAAAGAAAACACCAGGAATCAAACTAGAGTTTATTGAGAACAGTATCACACTCACCAGTCTAGTACACAGTTAGACCAGAGTAGAATTTTCAACTCTAGCGTTGTCCTGTTAAGCAGAGCAGAGAAACTTTAAAATCTGCAAGGTCATGCAGCACAAGGGCAAACAGAGATTCACAGGCTTCAAACCAAGAAGCTGAGGTGCTGAAAGCTTCCTCTGTGTTGTGGCAAAGAGCCTATCGATCTCTCCATTAAAGGGCTGAAACTCACACTGCACTTTTCTAAACAGAATCCTACACCTTGCTCCCCTTCTTTCTGTCATGACAATTAAAATTTCATAATTCAAAATAATAACCACCTTCCATGGATTATAAAATAGCTCCACATGAAAGATCAAATAAACAAGAAACTGAAAATGCAAGTACACAATGGAAGTGACCAAAGTTTCAACAACTTGCAGAAATAAACCATAGAGAAAAAAAAAACGTTTGTTTCCTTTAATCCTGTCCACGTTTCATTAATTATAGGTACAACTTGCAATAGCCAAAGAAACAACAAAACAGAATCCTACTCTCTACACTGGTTAAGGTATGGCAGGAAGTGTTCCACAACCAAGAGCTCAGCAGAACCAGTCCTACCCATATTTAAGCAGATCTTCATGCTGTGCCTATGGCAACCTCATCTGAAGTAATGGCTTCAGTGTTGCAAAACTGAGTAAAGTAAAAAAGGCCCATTTCCCTCTGAGGTTACACTAATATTTTTGTATCTGTCTTTTGTGGAGTTTCTAGCACACAGGATGTGTCATTCCAGAAACAGTTCTCTCTGGAATAAAAACACCTCAATTGGTATTCTGTCTTGAAGTGTTAGATTTACCTTCAAATCTACCATCACAGGTTGAGACAGCACAGGATCCTCTCCAACTTCATACAAGTGTCTAAGTCTTAGGAGGACACGACTGAAATCTGGATCACCTTCCTTCTGTTTACCTTCAAGAGAAATCAAAATGCAAATATTTTCTTGCTTTAAAAATAAACCCAACTTTTAAACTTTTTTTTTTTAACTTTACACTCTTATCATTTGAACTTAATCCTCGTTTTTTAAAGTTAGCAAGAGGACTAACATCAAGAAATACCCAGCTCCCATTGTCGACAGGAATATCACTAAAAGGCATGAAGAACTCATGCAGGAGAAGTATTTTACTATTTGAGTACAGAAATCGTATATCAGAATTAACTTTCAAGACTGAGGAATTTAACAGTTTCAATAAATAAAAGTACTAGCCACAAAAGATAGAAAAAACCCAGCTTATTTAAGTGTAACATCCAGCAACCCCTTTTGAAGGCACTTACCCATGCGGATGCTGCGGATCTGCTCTGCATGATTAGAGCGTATCTCCACCCTGGAATGCTCAGGGTCTGGAGATGAAGATTAGGTGGCACAGTAACAGGTGATCCATGGACTGAATTCTGCTGAAGTTGTCCAGGTAGCTTTGGTTTATCTCCTCCATGCAAAGTGAAACAAAGCAAACACTAACATCCATCACACACACAAGCCTGGGTAGGGTACTGTGGAAGGGTCAAGGGATTTTTGCTTATTCTGCCAAGGCAGAGGAAAGGCAGATGCTATGCTTTCTCCTCCAAGGCCTTCCAAGATACAAAACAGAGGGCAGCATGATTTTAACTGCTGGAGAAGTGTACCAGACCTTTCCATAAAACAAATTTAATGCAGTTTGAAATTGCTATTTCACTACCAGGCTTCAGTTTAGTTAATAAGCCAACAAATATTTTTAAAAGAATGACTCAAAAATGGTCATTAAGGACTCAGCATCAGGAAGCTGATATATGGTGCACTAGCTACTTCCCACTAATTCCCTGTGTGAACATTTTGTTCTCATTAGATCCTTTTAAAATTTATCTCCTCTGAAAATAGAGATAATTACATAACAAGAGAAACATTTCATACACTTGGACAACAACCATGTTTGAAACTAATGCAAACTAATTAGCAGGCTCTAAATCTGCCTCCTAACTCACTGTATACTAACTTTGCCACACAGGAGGCTTCAAGTCTGCATTTACAAACTTGACAGCATAAATCAAAGCAACATAAATAAGCCATTCAGATGCTAAAGACAGCACAGGAAATGGAATGAGTTACCTGATAATGCTCCAAATATTACTACTGGCCTATGTTCTAATGCCAGTCCACTTGTCTGATACAAAATATTGGTGACAGCCTTGGTTCCTAAAATAAGCCAAATTACAGGGCGAACCACTGAAGAGTCATTTAAAGTGAGATTGTTATTCACGTTCCACTCAAGGTTGTTCCATAGTCTCCTGTGTAGCATCACCTGTATTGGGAAGGTAAATGTCACAACAGTAATCAGCCATCAGGCTTTACTTGTATTATCAGCAGCCATGAAATTATGCTCTCCTAGAAAAAGAAAAAATTTATATGTTACCTCCACTTGTCCATTCCCTTGACTTGATACACCATGAGCTCTTTCTGCAAGCAGCATCAGCCTTGTGTTATCATCTTCAATGTAGGCGGTCTGGACCATAGGATAATAGTTCTGTAAACACACAGCAAATCATGCAGAGATAAAATTAACCACACATCAGTGATGGAGAACAAAGACAGACACAACTGACTTTGGATTACACCTTTGTGCCTACCCGAGCCACTGTGTTATTCACGTACGCCTTGAACGGTCTTTTCTGCATCTGATATCCATTGTTGTCGGTGTAGAGAAGCTGCTTAGTGTTCAAACTTGTGCTTGTTCTCAGAACTGCTTCACGATTTAATTCCAAAGGCCCAACACTGTATTCTTGCTCTATCCTATGGCAGAGCAGCTTCCCATCATAGCCTTCTGGTACTGTATAAATCCTGGTGTACACTGCATATAGGTAATCCTGAGAAGTAACATTACTATAAAAATGAGAGGAAAGATGAAGAGTTCATAAAGTGGAGCGCTAGATGATCTTTATGGTCCCTTTTAACCCAAACAAATCTATGGTTCTATGATTTAAACAAGGTGCTTTCTTAGCACTACATTTAGCAGGTGCATGCTAGTTCTTTTGTCTAAATCCTAAATAGTACACAGAGCTCACTGTTTAGGAGTAACTATACAGAACTAACCATATACATATCTAGAAAATTAAACATTCAGTGAAGTGAAGCTGTAATGGTATCGCACCTGTAGAAAAACTGCCGTATCTCTGTCATCAAGGCTCCAGAAACCACTTCCAACCCCACTGCTTTGGATACTGGAACAGCTGAAGCATTTGGCCCAAACAAGTAGTTATCTGAAATTGGCCCTTTTGCCGTGTCTCCATTCACATGGTACTCAAGGAACTCCTGGGTCAACTGGACAGTCTGGTTAGTCTCCCTTTGAATCCATAGAAGAGGAAAAATTATATTACTTACAAACACATTTTGTACATAATAGGTGCAAACTTGAACTGCAACAGGAATGAGGCTGGAAATGTAAGGAAAATAAATAAATGTTTCCTCACAGTGGATAATTTATTTTGTAGCAAGGAAATGAGGACAGCTGGGAATTAAAGTGCTTCCCATTAAGATATGTCAGTGTGTAAATAAATGGAGTTTCTATGTCCTTTTATGCTTTCATGAAAAAGAAACATCTTAACACCAACCATCATCTACATAAGCTCATTGTTTTGACGTGAGAGTTGCCACAGGATCAAAACTACCCGTCTCACAAAAATTAGGTACATTGCACTATATTAACGAATAATCAGGTTCATTTAACTTTGTAGCTAGGTAAATCAGCATGATGCAGGTTCCCATGTTTAACACCGGTAATGACATTCATGCTCATTCAGTACCTACTTTGCCTTCTCCTCTCTCCCCTGAAGCTTACAGTTTAGCTATTCATGACTTATTATCACAACTTCTGGAAAGTCATATGAAGGCAGCTTAAGATTCTGCCCTCAGCTACCTGCTCTGCCTTTGGCATCTTGCTGTGAAAACAGGGAAAATCATTTCATCTGGCATATAATCTGTCAAACATTTTAACTCATGCTAATACAGCTACTCACAATTTGTAATGACTGAGGAGAAAACATATCCAAGTGTTTTCTACTACTCGTGTTATGAGGCAATTCCAATGCACGGGCAAGATCTAGAGGTTCTAACTGTCACAGCTGAAGTTAAAAGGATTCATAGTTTAAGATCCCAATTTTTTTTTAACCTTGCCTCCCACTGTGACCTGACACCTCACTCTTTCCAATTACCCCACAGCAAACTTGCTGAAACTCAAACATTTCGAGCTTGCCTGAAGGCTTGTTAAGAAAAGTGAACATCTCATTTCTTCTATGTGCTGAATTTCAGCTCTTGCTGCCTACCAGAACAGGATGTAGAAAAATGGAATCTGAATCTAGATTTTTGTTCTTCCTCATTTTATTTCTCATAGAATCCGGAGACAGTTATGATCTGGAGGCACTTTGAGGAAATTCTTACTCCAGGGCTCTTAGTTAAGACCCATCTATACTTTTAAAGCTGATTTTAACTACACTGGACAACAAGTTCTTGCTCTAGGAGGCAGAATTATGAACAAAACCACAAAGGTGAGAGAGGTTTAGTTGTCACCAGGCAATGTCAAAGGGGTCAAATCTTCCATCGGTATATAATAGCTGACAATCTGAACCTGAACAGGCAAAAAGAATAGCACTCCACTGAAGCTGAAGAAATTAGGCCAGTTTGCATCAGCTGAGAAAGACCACCTGCAAATTCCAAATCTCACCTAAATCTTGATTATTCTGCCACTTTATCTGCCTGATTAAATGGAAATTCCAGAGTTAATTGTTTCCTTTCAAACAGTTTTGTAGCTTTCTACCACAGAAAGAGTGATATGGGACTTGCAAAACACTGCTTATTAGTGTAAGCAAGCTCTTGCTTTATCACTTACAGCTCATTGTGAAGCCATAGTGCATGTGCTTACTTAGTAATTTTTAATACAAACCCAAATTCATAACTCTCTTTCATTCTAAAGTACACTAAGATTCTGCTGATCTACTAGTTACTACTGTGGTATGTCATCTTAGACCAATCACATAGTTAAACAGGGCATCATCACAGAAATAGTATGGAATCACATCTGTACCAGTGCTGCAGTTTCCTGTAAAAAGAAGGACATGTGAACTGGAGATAAAAAAGAATCGTAAAGACTGTAAAGGACACTCTGTTAGTTGAGTCTCGGAATTAAGACACGTAATACAGTACTTGGACTTATTTTTACGAAGTAAATCTGAAACATTACTCCAACCAAGCAGGCAATCTCACCTCTCTGTAATGCTGTGCATTAGATTTGTGCTTTGGTCAAACAGCACCTGGTAGCAGCTGTTAACCACAGGAAACAACTGTCGACTTTGTTGACCTGCACGAGCTATGTCTCTTCGTTTGTACTTGATTGATCTCCCAATAAATGCAGACTGCTTACCATCCAAGGGTTTAACACTGTATTTTCTGTAGCTCAGACCACTTATTGCAACTAGGATATACAGATCATAGGTAGATGGGGACTCCACTGAGGTCTGAACCTGTACATTAACATACACAACAATGCTTCATTACAGAAAATTAATTAGCAAGGCAACTACCTTCACGTGCCATAAGCCCTAAATTACAAAACATATACTTTAATAGTAAGTCTCTAAACCTGCCATTCCTATAATAATAAATTATAAATTCATGGTGCTTTTTTATTGGGAACATGTTGAACTTGGATTAAGCTGAGCCTTTCTAGTGAAAGAAAGAAGGTCACTAAGCAAATTAAAAGGTTCGAGCTTATTTTAATGTGAATATGGAATTGCAGATCCTGATTTAAGATTGCATTGCAAAATGTCTATATGAGCAGAAACAATCACAAATTAAAGTAATCAGTCAAATGACAAAAAAGAGACTAACACATAAGGGACGTGACTAGTGCTAGAAAGAGAAAACTCACGGAAAGAGGAGGAAGCACCCAGATGCACCCTCACCTTTAAGGAACGCACATGGAAATGAAGTAGAAGCATGTAACAGACTTTTGAACAGTAAACAGAACACCAGTGTTACTTAATACTAAAATACCTTAAGCAACAGTTTTTAATCATCTTTCCATGACATGTATCCTCCCTGGTATAGTTATATAATTTAGTACTACTTCTGGTTTGGGGCAAGAAAACAGGACTAGATAAATACTGAGCAGATTACATGGACAAAAAGGTTAGTTATGACTAATGAGAAATTAAAGCAAGTTGTCTGTACTTCACACTATGGACTGGCATATGTCCAGTTACTCATAGCACAGAAAACCTACTGCAGTGGCATCAACGGGGTCTACTCCTGATCCCTCCATACATAATACAACTCATGCATCTGGTGCAGAAGGCAGCAGAGCACTTGCCAAGCTTTAGTTCCTCTCAGCCACATACATCAATGTTCTGAGCTAAAGCTTTCTTTCTCTCAAAAGGAAGGAGTGTGTGATATGAATGCACTTTTGAACAGCACATATTGGAAACAAAAAAAGACCCCAAACCACCTTGTCATTACTGCTAAAGAGATTTCATTTAGCCTCAAGTGACTATCCACATGCATATATGAGTAACAGTACAGAGCAACTCCAGAACACAGAACTTCATCTTTTTCAAATAAAGAATGACAGCTTTACTTAAGGGCATCCTAAATCCTGAACAAATGCTTTAACTACATGTCAATCTCTTCCTTGTATCTTAAAAGCCTGAAGTAACTCAGACACAAGGACTTCTGGGAGGTGACTGACAGATAAGCATGACCATGTGCTAACCCAAGAGACGGATGGTTTCCAGGAAAAGGCAGCATGGTCTTACGCCATCGTCACATAGAGAGGAACAAGAGATAGCTGCTGTTATCACTACCTGACCACAATGTGCCTTCATGCACGGTGACAGTCATAAGTCACAGGCAATAGAAACTCTGTCCCCCAGCACAACTTGCTGAGCTATCTGGCCTCTCAGGGACAGAGGGGAGCATCTGGAATTGCATCAGGCTTCTTCAGGCCTTATATGCAGGAAGCATTCCTAGAGGTTTATCAAGCCATCGATGACAATGCACTCTCTGCAACAGATGCTCCTGAGAAAGGCCAGTGCTAGCTTTCACTTGAGGTCACTTTCTTCCCTCCCAGGGAACAGCTGGAGTCTGTGTCTTGGAGTTTGGCTAAGACAGAATGAGCTGTCAAATGGCAGTTGACTGACACCAGTGTCTTTTGGGCTTGTAACTAAGACCTACATTTCTTAAATCTCTTCTTCTCCCTCCCCAAGGCAATCTGTCAATTGCACAAACAGAGCTGTCAATTGGAAGTCAGGCCTTCAATGAAAACGGCTTTATTGGAAACAGTGTTTTTTATAGAAAGAAAGACAAGATAAGAAGTGCCATGTCCCACACAGCAGGCATGCAAAGGACAAACCAAACACACTACAAGAGCAGCAAGTCCTTTGGTGGAGTAAAAAAAGTCTCTCTGCTGAGAGAACAGACAAGTAAAAAACAAACAAAAAAACAAACAAGCAAACAAAAAAAACCCTTGAAGGATGACTAGGAAAATCCCACTTTGACAGGAGCTAGGATCAGGTCAATGAAAACCGACAAGAGAAAAGTAACATAAAGAAACAAAGGTAAAGTACCTGTGCAGGTACAGGATGCCCCAGTTCATCATATACACTCATTGCCAAGTTGCCCACAGAAACTGTGACAAAGGTAGTGATGTCCCATGCCAGTGGATTGTAAACAACAACATACTGGTCAAGGTCTGCAGCCCCTTTGTGCATGCAAACAAACAGAACTATCAGTCACTAATATTACACATTTTAAAAATGTGCTATTAATAAGCATTTGAGAAATCTGTCTAGGTAAAACCATCTTACAAAATTTTAATGTAAAAGTCTGCAGTAAGACTTCATGATTGAAAAAAGGAAAACATTTTCTAGAACTTGGGAAAAACCTCTTCTGCTTTATTCTTCTATTCTTTACCCAATCATAAGAGACTATGTATTCAGAAAATGACACCTGAGTTGAATGTAAAAGCATTTAGTGAAAATAAGCTGCTTACCACAACTCATTGTCATGCAGTATTAACTTTATCACAGTTATACAGAAGATTAAATGAGAAGCCTAATCTAAAAACAGCCCCGTAAAAATCCAAATCGGGCTGTTGCGCAGCCCACGGCACTGCTTACATTTGACAGTTTAAAAAGTTTCCAAAGTAAGATAAAAGGAAATGTACAGTCTTAGAACAGACTCCTTAAAAATCCTTTTACATTTTTTACTCAAGCTGGCAGTACATTATAGCAAGAAACACTTCTTAACTCTGACTGTGCTTCTTATCATGTAATGTTATGTTGCAGGGTAAGGTTAGTTTAGTAATCACCCCGATCAGCACCTCATCCTCCCCTCTGTTTAGAGTTGAGGTCTGAATCTGGGAGCCAGACAGAATATGCACTGGGGTAGGATTCTGTCTAACATCAGTTTAGGGGTCCTGGTTTCAGATGCTTGAGATCTGAGAGCTCATGAGTTTACCTGAGTATGCCTCAGGTCTAGCAGGATTTTCTAGCCCTGGTTCTAGCCCTTAGGTGTACATAGCATGTTGATTGCTTTGGGGGAAAACATCAGAGCTTTCATAGGTAACTTGAAAATTGGAAAGCTGTGTAAAAAAGTACCTGATATTCCTGAGTCTTTAGGGTAAACAGAAGAATAGACCTCTCCGTTCTTCTTCGCGTTGTTCATGTCAAAGATTATGGAAGCCATCAGCTTCTTTACGTTGAACACTCCATACATCAAGTTAGTCACGTACATGTCCCTCACCTTGGGAGATTCTGTGCCTGTTATGCCATCATGGTGCTGGACCTTACATTTAAGAATAGTTTGAAAGGGGCAACAGGAAGACAACTTCAGGTTTGCATTTGTACTAACACAGCCAACTGAACTTCAGACACATAACTTAATAAGCTATTACAGCTATATTCACAGATTCACATTTTGCCTACTCCAAATTTCTATATAGTGCATGAAATAGTCACAGGTAAGATGCATGAAGATTTCCCTCCATACATATTCCTCTTTTAATATTTAGAAATGACTGAAGTTACACACTTAGAGGGAAAAAATACAAGTTACCAAAACCAAGAATGCAGCAAAAATATAGTAACAAGACAGGTTTTTAATTTCCTACTAAGATCTGGTCATTAACTTAGCTGACAAAACAGTTATTACCAGCAAAAGCACTGATGACTGTAAATGGTTAGTGGTATGAGGCTGATCACCTAGCTGCTGAACTTTGAAGAAAGAAATCTGTCCTTCCTCTTCTAAATTTCAGAAGTAAAGATTATCAGTAGTTTTCAGTTAGTCCAGTTTTTGTTTGGTTTTTATTTTTAAGAACAAATTTGTAAATAATAAAACTAAAATTAATAAAAGGAATTTCATATGCAAAGTTTGAAACCACATACTCTTTCCCTGGTTAAAGAAAACATTTGCCAGTAACCATGTTTTGAATGCATGGTCAAAGGGTTGAAGTCATGTTTCAAGACAGTTTTTTGAAAAATTGCTTTATTTTTACTTATGACTTGCAAAAGGGGAAAGTTATTTCTAAAAACACAAAAGCAACTTTGAGACACTACAGTTGAAATGCTTAGGCAAAGCTTTATGTTTGGACAATAAACATTTTCATTTGAATTTAAAAATAAATCAGTGTTTACCTCTGACACTGCCCATCTAAGACTCCGAAGTTGCTTTAATGCTTTACATTTGCAAACAGAACCTGCTGGGTGTTTCAGGATGTACTGTGTGAAAAAGGACTCTCCAGCATAAAGCAGTGAACTTGCTCTCCTTGCAATTCCTTTTAATGTGCTCCGAGAAGTATAAAACCCAGTCCATGCTTGAAATGGCTCTGTTAAGAGTTGAACAGATCCAATACATGTCAAAACACCACTTCAGTTATCACTTACTTGTTACTTATTAGGCTCTTACTGTACAGCTTCTCATATGCATCCTACTGGGGCGTTGCACATCAGCCATCAAGTAGAATAGTCACAAAGCCTACAAAGAAACCCAGCCATAAACATGCTCTTTGAAAAACTATCACCTTTCCTACAGGCCTAGTTATGTGCAAGCTGATAAAAAGCCAGCATCGACCAAGGTAACCTGTGTTTGCAGGAATTTCCTCCTTGTGGATCTGCATAAGAGAACTTTCAAAGTTTCACTGAAGCACGTATAATTATTAGTCGCTAATAAAGTAGATTACAGTCCTTGGTTACTGCTTGATACAAGCTCACTACATTTCAACCTTTTAATATAAAGGATTTATCTTAAATTTTATTTCCTCAAAATGGAGTAGAAGTAGTGATGTGAAGACTCCAAACTAATCCAGCACTTCAAACTACATCAAAAGATGCCCCCAAGTGGTCACTGGAAAGTATTTCAATAGTCCATTTGTGCTAATGTTTCAGAACCCCACAGAATGAACAAGTAAAACAAATACTTGTTTTAAAACCTTCAAATCTCTACTGAGTGTCTGTGGGTTTTTTGTTTGTTTTGGGAGGATTTTTTTCTTAAATAAACCAGTGATAAATAGCTTTTCCAGAAAGAAGTTACAGAAAGTGCCTTCTAAAGCGCACATACGCAACCACAGGAATCTACCAGCCTAAGATCAAAGGGAACAATTAGAAATAGGATCTTTGCTCAAAACACTCCAGGACAAATTCTTTTTGGCCTTAAAGAGGCTGTAAGTTTCAACAGAATGAACTCCATTTCAGTTTTCAAGGTTACAAGCAGAAGAGTCACATATACATAGCAGCACAGTACAATGAACGTAGAGTAGAAGGAAATACTTACCTGGGACTTAAACCTTGAGCTTCCATGTGAGAGAAGTGACACTGAGCCCAATAAGTGACTCACAGAAAAAACGGCGTAAGCAAGAACGAGAGGGGATTAATCATCAAGAAGCAAAACAGTATGTGGGAGAAAAGTGCACTCAATTCTATACTTCAATTGCAAAGCACAGAAAGCCATTTGGGGAAAAAACTGCATCCATGTGTGGGCACCCACCTGGAACACTGAAGGGGCTGCTATTATGCAAGTTAATAGCAACTGATTCCTGCCGGCATATTATGTCAAAAGATACAAGTAAGAGCCCAGTTGCAAAAGGATATTAGCAGTTAGAGCTGGCAATGCATTTATCAGCAAGTTGTTAGATACGACATGATCCCTAGAGGGAGGTGAGGGAGCCAGGGATCAGTCCATGCAGTGATTCACAGGAAGCAATGGTTATTTTTACTCATTGAAAAGTTAACAGACACATTACAGAACAGTCTGAAATATACATCCACAGTGACAAAAAAAGTGATGAAGCAGCTACAATTATACAGATAGGTATTCTATTGACATCCATCCCATTTTATAATAAACCAGGTAATGAAACAAATCAACGAGACAAAGAAGTTAGCTGTGTCTTCTCTCTGCATACTTCGATATGAGGCCTACAAGGATAAATTTATTGGGGAAAAGAATTAAAGGGATGTTGGGTGTGGCATGACTTCTTTCCCGTCTTCTTAGTACTTCTCAGCTCTGCTGGAAAAGCTGACTTAATGCAGCATGTAAGATGCAAGCAAGCAACAAGAAGCTGCAGTGAATTTGTGCCACATCGTATTATGGAATTTCAAAAATACTTGATGGTATTTTTACTTTTTGAGACTTCTGTTATGACAGAATTTTCTCGCCCCCCTTCAGAATTTAAGACTGTTTTCTTTAGTGAAAAAGACAAGACTCTCTCCTACAGGAAACTTTAGGGGTTCACCTACATTAGTATTTTGTTTTGATCAGGCCATCGTTACCTAGGATGCTTTGCTTTACATAAAACATTGGGTATGGAGCTCACAAACCAGATTCCTGATGAGATGCAACAAGCATTAATGGGCATTCAAGCCCATATGACCAGATTATATCCAATTTTCCTGGAATTACTTAGAGTGTGGACATCAAATCCTCAACAGTGACTGCTTCACTTTGCCAACTCCTGTTCCACTGTACTAACACAGAAGTACCCTAAGAGCTTGCAGACTGCCTTGGTTACCTGTCGCTTCTCCTTCAGACATACATTGATCAGTCCATGTCACATTTTCCACCTTTGCTTTAAGCTATGCATAATCCAGTTCTTTTAAACAGTACCAGTGGGACATTGTTCTAATTGGTCACACATCCACTTGTTCTTAGCTTTCCGTTTATCAGTTTCCTTTCAGTTCCCTGGATCCTACAGCACTGTGTCCTTACTATAGCTTAATTTTGGGGAAGAGGAAGAGAGATGCATATCTAATATTGCAGAATGCCTAGGAGGCTACTGGTTATTTGTGCATGCTGTAGTGTAGAAAGCAGAAAAGAGAAAGAATTCCAAGTTAAACACCCAAACATGAAACAAATAGTCAAAATCTATATTTGAAGGAGAACGGGTCCTAGGATCCCTGCTTTACAGAGTTCAGACAAGACCCCTCCAACATCACAAGAGACTTTTTGTATTGGTTGTGCTGATACACCTCTGCAAAGCACCTTTGCTATCACTGCCATCCGCTAACCAGTTTGAAGTGTGTTACACACTTTGCAGTCTTTTTTACCTTCCTCTATCCACTGAAATACCTGAAATACCCTACTGAATTTCAGCCAGGTGGCCTAAGCCTACAGGTTTAGCTCATTGCTCACTGTTTTCACTGGAACAGAATCTGATTAGTGCAGTATTTATGCATTTCTTCAGCACACTAAAAAAAAAAATTGGATGATATCACATGCTTATGGAGATACTTTATGCTTAGCTTTCTTTTGCACTCTGTTGTTACTCATAGACAGCAAAACAAAAACCTCAAGTTAGGCAAACTTGACAAGAAATCTATTTTCAGACTCATTCTTTCTTTATCTCTTTCTTTACCCATTGCTTCCAATGTTCCCAAAGAAATATTGCAACGGTGGTCCTACAATCTTTTTTAAACAACTAAGTTGGGATCAAACTGTCTATTGATGACACCTGGTAGGGCAAACAAATCTTATAAGGAGAATGTGTTTTTCCTCTGCATTTCTCATTTTCCCTTCTTAAAATTTTACACATATACATTCAAGGCAGACATTAGGCAGCTGTGAACTTAATTACCTGTTGAATATGGCAGAAAGTCTTGAGAGTTCCGAATTTCCCATGTAAGATTCCTGCTATAAACCGCTTGGAAGTAATCACCAACAGTGGCATACTGGACAGTCACTCCAAACTCACCAGAATGCTTGTTAATATAATCCAACAACAAGTCCATATTAGAGTATTGAACAGATGCATTAAAGAACTGTTTGTCACAGCCCTGAAATACCAAAAACAGAACAGCCAAATGACTGTGGGTCACATAATTTAGAAGGATCCTTTTTAATACCAGTCTATATTAAAGCGGTATTTCCTTTGCTCTTGACTGCCTGTAAACAAGATATTTTTTACAAAACTGTCAAGAGTGGGTAGGGTTACTTGCACAGATCAGCTGATAACCAACCAGAATTACAAACAGGGAGAAGTGTGTTGACACACCATATTATGCTAAAGCATGAAATTTCATGATACCAATTGAAAAATGCATACACACATGCCTGGAAACATGACCTTTGTTTCATTTCAGACTGTATTTCTCCCACTCAACAAAAAATAACGAAGTTCTTATGTTCTGCTAAGAGTTCTTACAGCTTTAGGAAGTGCTGAGGACATGATGTGAAAACAAACAATCTGGATGGAGATCGCTGCAGTATAAATGTCACACAATGTGTTGCTGATCCCCCCTCACAAGAGTAGGCTACAGTACTTCTGATACTCATCCAAGCAGTTAAGAGAGGTGATATACTGTGCATTAAAGCCCCTCTCTTTTTGAGCACGCTTGTACAACTTCTGCCTTCTGCTGAAGGTGTCTCAACACAGACTGCTTGCATGTACATTCAAAAAAAGCATAACTAAGCACAACTTTGTTCAACTACAGTAGCTGAACAGGAAAATACAGTTACTGAGCCATGGCACTGCATGTATCCTTCAATTATCAGTATTACAGTACAGACATTCACCTGAAGCACAGTAACTTGCTAAGATACCTTCTTCACATAAGAAGGCCAACACTGACAGCAGCTTAATGCAGCCTCATCTTTATGTCTCTGTGCTTGAGACAGAAAACACTGCACAAAAAGTCAACACTTTGTTTTTGTGAAAGCCACATAAAATCCTGATCTCATTTGCAAAATAAAGATGCTTTCAGCAATTTGCTTCCAAAACTTAATTTTTTTGCAGAAATATCATCTTCCACTCCAATGCTTTACCTGCTGTGCTCCATGGGTTTAACCTCACAAGTCGAACTCATTTAACTCATGCACAAGTCGAATTCGATGAGTTCAACTGAATTTAAGAGGTAAATACTCTTCCCATTCTCTTCCCTGATGAGAAGGCCAATCCCGCCCCTTCCCCATTTACTACATTTTTCAAGTAAGGTTACTGTCACATTCCTTATGAATCCTAGTGCACATGCCTGTCCTTCAGACCTAACAGGTTAAGCCACTGATGACAAAAGCAGAAATTCTACTTCCAAACCAGAAAAGTTCTTCACAGATATCTAAAGATCTTCTGCATGCATAAAGCACAAACTGGAAAACAACTTCAAAATGGAATGAGCTACTAAGACATATAAAAAACCCCCACAAAATTGAAAGGCCAGCGGTCAGTGCAAACCAGACTTCCTACTGCTGACTCCAGTTAAAATTCTGAGGAAGTAATAGGTTTACCAGTTAAAACTACTTCACATTTATACAGCACTTTTTTCAACCCATGATTCAAGAAGACCTCCTCATAAAATGCAGACACTTTGCACTACAGAAGGGGATGTGCTGGGCTGATAGACACCACTCACACTGACACAGAACACAGTAGCTGAGGAGCAGTGTAGCTCTGTAGAACAAGGATATCCAGGAGAACCTGCTTTAGTTAGCCACCACATCCACTCACTAGGTGAACAAAACTTTGAAAAGGAACACTATACATTACTATACAATTAGTTCAACCACACTGGCCAAAAAACACCTCAAGGATCAGTACCAGCCCTGAAGACAATACATCTGCTCCTATGGCCTCTAAAGAGGTAAGTCTGAACTTTCACATTGCCCTACAGCCTAGTACAACTAGGTGTTTCTGATCATGAATGAACACTTGTTTGTCCATGTAACTCATCACAAAAGTTACAATAATCTAGATGTGAGGTCTGAGGTTAAATGGGAAGGTATATATTTCTTCTTCTTTTAATTAAAGGAAAAAAGAAATCCAAATACTTAAAAGTATTTGTAATCTTGAAAAAATAGTATAAAATCATAGTATATCTATTTCTCTCTACTTCTATACATAGTACCATGAATGAGCAACAAACTTCTATTACTTTGTTTAAAACTCATTATCACAAGCACACAAATACAGAAGTCAGAGACTGAAGTTTTCTTACATTACTGCAAAACTGCAGGTTTGGATCTAGATGTTTGGGATTTATTTGTACTATTCAAAACTTCCTCTCCATTCCAGCATAACTTTCATGATAGCACTACTACAGAGTGTTATATCCTACCTTATCTTCTTACTCTCTATAAAAAATAATAAATTCAATATAATCAACAGTGTCATAAACACAGGAGAAAAACAAATCAGTGACTCAAAGCTGCATCAGTCAGAAAACGTTTGTTTTCTTTGCAACAACAGATATGGTGGTAGAATAGCCACCTTAAGAAGATACATTATCCTTTAATATTGTGAGACCTGTAGCATCCATCAAAATTAAAAAACAGACTGTACATTTAGTTTAGGGAAAGTTACTCTTTCCTAAAGACTTAAAACCAGCAAGAGCATATCAGTGCTATGTGTATATGTAGGATACAATTAACACAGCACACTGCTGAAAAAAGTGTTTGGATGACCAAGCTGGTATATGCTTATGTTTCTAACTAAAATACAAAGATGGTATAAGAAAATGATTACACATTTTCTGCTAGAAAAGACCTTGTCTACCTAATGTGTCATACGATTTATTGTAAAGCTATAATTTTTGTTCACACAGGGTTATCTTGTGCTAAGCAGTTACATAAAGACATCATTTAAATAGACAAACCAGAGAGACAAAAGGAAGCAATATTGCAATATACAGTTTTGCAAGAGATTATTTTTACAGTTTTGTCACATTTCTTTCTATGTTAAGTAGTGTGGAAGACTTGCCAGACAGTTGGCAGACTGTACAAGAAGTTTTAAAAATCATTACTAGTAGACATTTGGACCACACTTATTAGAAAAAACACTTTATGTCACGTGGTTTGTATGTGCATTTCTGCAGTACATTCTGCAGCAAAATAACATTATCCTACTGTCCACAGTGTACTTGCCACTTCTAAAGCAAATGCTGTTGAGGCACTTACCCAGGGCCATAACACATCACTTGTTCGGAACCAGGCTGCTCTCTCCTTAATGTTTGCCACCATGGTTTGTGCATACTGATGGAGGTTAGTGTCTGTAACAGGGAGACTCATGTTTGGATAAACACCATCTTTTGGGGGATCTGGGAAAGTTGCAAATCCATTCCAATAAAATGCTGACCTAAGTAGAAGCAGAAAGCAGCAGGTTATAAACAGGATTTATTCGAGTGGGAAAAACACATCAAACGGTGCTGGTATAAAATGCAGACAGACATGGAATTAGAGGTAAAAAAATCAGTTTATTAATCATTGTTAGTATTTCGGTTTTAGTATTTATTTGGGAGTGGAGATAGGGGGAAGATTGCCCAGTTTTCTTTCAACACTGTGCAACTTTTCAAGTCCCTGCTGCTTGCTGGCATAGAACAAAGAAATCATAGGACAAACCAGAAAGCTTTGTAACAAAGAGGACGTTCCCCCATGTAGACTTAATTTACAGAGTATTTTACTGGATAATCCAGTGAGCAAAATAAAGTTTTCAAAAGCTCTTAGATTTCTTCAAAAAGTAAATGGAAAAGGACTGACATTTATACATATATATACATACTATATTTTTATATATATACACACTCATATATTTATATGTGTATATATATACACAGGTATGAAAACCGTACCTGTGTTCCAAGCTTCCTGGTGCTAGAAAACATTTTTCAAGTCTGTCAATATTTTGAAGTACTTTAATACCTGTCAGTAGTGTCACTTTTTAAAATTTAATTGTTAGGTAGTGAGAAAACTTCATTTATTATGGTGGGTAGCTGGGGATGTTTAATAATCCTTACTCAGATCTACAGAGTCTAGACATCTCCTTGACCTACCACAGGTCAGAAGAAAGCAACAGAACGCTGTTGAAAGAAAACAGTCAAAGAAAATGCTTAAACTCCAACAACATAAACTCTCAGAAGTGAACATTTCTGCTTATTTGGGAAATCTTCTGACCTGTTTGAAAAAGGTAATTGCGATGGAGTACAGTAGCTGTACTGATCCATAACATGTGTGAAGATCTCCTGTCTTTCAGATAAGGAAGGAGAACCCTGCCATACAAACTGAAGCTTCTGGAAAACAAAAAAGGTAAGAAACCATTACCCTTGATGACAAGCACAGAAATACATCATTAACAACTCAAGACTTCAGAGTTCCCATCTTCTCTTCCACCACTTGTAATACTTTTAAGTGCTTTTTCTGAAGAACAGCCAATGGTACCTCAGGCAAGGTCACACATTATATATAGGAGGCTACAGCATTGCCTTGTTCTATTATAATTGATGGAAAAGGAGAGGAAGCAGCACACTGCCAGCATTCTAAAATCCAGATGTAAGCCTGACTTATCACAGCCATCACAGCTCACTTTTTACAGTGGAAGGTAGACACCCATAGGCTAGGAGAGAGATCCAGATGTAGTCTGATTGCACTGTAGTCACTGGAAATCAATGTTTAATCAACTGAAATAGAGTTTTTACGGTTTTGGAAGCCTTCAGACTGTTAAGTGTTAGAAAAAAAATTAGCTGGGCAAAGATTGTCAAAAGCTCATAAAAGATTTTAGCAGAAAGGAAGTATTGCGCTTCACTGCAAACATAAGGTGATAGGTCCCTGCTTCACCAAATTCAACAGGAATTCTATTGTCTTCTTCAGAGACACTTGAGTTTTACCCAAGATTCATAAAAACAGCCTAATGCCCAGGTCACAGTAGTGAAAGCCCCTTATTTTCACGTAACATAACGAGTAAAACTGATGACAGATCAGGGTTCAACGTTGTGATATGAAAAGAGAAGTACTTGTGATATGAAAAGGTAGAACATGAAACAAAAACTGAATTCAGCAAAATCATGAATAGCTGCAACTCTAACTGACCCAGTACTACTAATTTTACAGGTACAAATAAATGTTCCAAGCCTGACAACACCATGTCCAAACATACGCACTACACTTTAAGACAGTCCACGTAAAAACTGACAGATCCAAGATTTTCTCAGGGAAATCAAACTTATTTTAGATACCTCTGGTTCCAACACTCCTAATTCAATGCCCACTTAGACTTGCCCAACTGCCCATGTTCTGTGTCTTCTTCAGGTTAGACTACATTTCATTGCAGATCAGAAGTCACGAAGATATTACTTGACCATATAACACAGATTCAGTATGTTTCACCATAACCACAGGCAGTCAGCATGTCACTTCTAGAGAAGAAATACCTGCAATTTCTTGCACAGATCTCAGAGATGTTTATCTTAATGTCATGGTTTAGATTACTGGAAGGAGAGTCTGGCAATGGTTTCAGTCCTACGGCTATTTTTACCTTGTTTTTCTGCATGTCAGCCTTCAGATCATAATCAATCCGAGAAACAAGATGAGCATTAAAACCAGCCAGAGCAAAAAGAGTTGGTGTTGTAGCTGAAGCTCCAAATGGATCAACATGCCATGAAAACTGAGGCCTGACCCCAAAAGTTTCATACAAAAATCCATGGCCTTCTGCAAAGCAAAATTTGTTTAGGTTAGGAATATTTTTCAAAGTTAATTTTATAAATTTAATAGGCATTTAGTGTTACAGATAAGCACTTAAAGGATAGCTCTTTGTTGCTGTTTTCCAAGCATTCAAAGTTTCAGGAATTTAATGATTCACGTGAAAAAGTGTCACACTGACAATACTTGTTTTGCTATGCCTAGTATAACTCATCAACATTATAAACGACGAATAACAAAAAGGAATTATGATTAGAGACAGGCCTGGGAAAAAGTGCTTAGATACAGATTAAGTTAAGGCTGATAGCGAGGTTGGAGTCTGCATGAAAACAACAAACGGGGGGTTAATTTATGTTTGCTCAAATCATAAAACCCATTCTCAGAAAATTTCAGTGTCATATCAGTGACAAAGGGAGAAGGAAGCAAGCCATCCAGCAAACAAAACTAGAACAAATACAATCCTCAGTCATATAAAAAGAAAAATGCCAAAGGTTAACAGTAATCTTGATACAAGATGTTATTTACAACTAATGTTATTTAATTTTGTATAGAAATGAGTTTTCAAAAAAGAAACCCCCAAACTAGAAAGACCAGATAATACAATAAACTCAGAAAAAAAATCACTCAAATGAAAGTAAAACAAACAGCAAAGCAGTAGGTTTTATTTGGAACTCCAGTATTTTGGACTAGAATCCTCACCATAAAACACCCCATCCACTCCAAAAAAACCTCCACAAAACCAAACCAACCCCCCAACAAACAAACAACTCCCCTCAAAACAAACAAATAAAACCCAACCCAAAACAAACCAACCAGCCAAGCAAACACACAAAAAATCCCCTCTGCAGATCCTAATTTCATAGTTATAGAATTATGCTCAGAACTATTTGAAAACACAATCATATCTTTCCCCATTTTGGACTAACTCCTGTTCAAACTTTAATATCGCATTGAATAAGTGAGGCTGCAAGGCCTCTTTTCATTTCATCTTTCCGATGATTAATGTCTTCTGTAGGGAAAATATTCACAATGTGTTTATTTTAACTCTCGCAATGGAAGCACATTTGAAGCAGTTTGCCAGGCTCTTCCAAAACACAGCTGGCTGGACAGACAGGAGAAGACATGAAATGTAGACCCTAAAAATCTGCACTGGCTCTGTTTTCTCACTTGAACTCCACACAATGCAAGGATACTTTTTTTCATATGTGCTCAAACTGAGCAGAGTGCTTTCAGGGGAAAAAACCTGGGAATTTTAAAATATATTAATACTTCTGTTCCGGATGAATGTTACCAAACTCGAATTTTCTTTTTTTTTTTTTTTTAATATGTTTATACACAGAATGAAATATTAAATTAGAAATAACATCTTTTTCAGCTAACTCCAATGAAAGAAAGCTGTGTTTGCAGTAGTTCATCTCCTCTTTTCCTCTTGGCCAGAGTGTGATGTGGTGACTCACTAAGATGCAGAAGCAGCTGCTAATCTCGTGCTCTTGATAAAGCAAGGAACAAGGCCAGTGGTGCTGTGCAGATTCAGAAAATAACAGAAGTGTTTCCTGGCCCTTTACTCTTCCATGTAGAAAGCTGCACAGAGTGTAGCCCTGAAATGGGCAGGGTTTATATCAGCCATGGCAGCTGGTGCTAATACATCCCCTCCCTGCTACTCCCTCATGGCACGTTATAGACATCTATAGCACAGTGGTGGCATGATTTATCTTGTTTCTTTTTTCATTAACCAGATAAACCTATGTGCTAAAAGACTTCCTAAACCATCAGATAGCCAGGTGTAACATACAAATGACTGGATGTAGAAGCTGGGAGATTAAAATGGGAAATAGTGCATCTCTTGGAAATATGCACCTTCTAACAGAAGCTGATGACCATGATTACAAATGGGGGTTTCTTCATCAAGCAAGTCCTTCAACTAATTTCAGATGACCTCAATGACATTCCAAGACTCCCATTATGCAGAAAACTTTGCCTGAACAATACAACCTGCTCACACTCTGAATTGCTACCAAGTATTTTCATGCAGAGTGTTTCATACCCTCAATTTCACCATAACTACCTTCCCAGGAGCTTAAGCTCTCAAACACACACACACATACACACACAAAATGCCTCTGCTCCAAATGAGTTCATAACTGACAAAACAGCTTTTGGTAACCCTTCTGCTTGCTGCAGAACTGTCATGGTTTTTATTTTTTTTAAAGCCAAGATTTTTATATAAATAAACCACCAGCAAGCAAAAAATATGAGATCTTTCATCAGTTCTTAAAGAGTAAGAAAATAATAGCAATTTCTGAGGTGGAAAAAATGAAAAACAAAACCTCCAAGGTCATAAGAATGCAAAATAAAAGTTAAATGCAAATATGATACCTGTCAACTGTAAAATTTGATCATCAATTAGTGTCACAGCTTCATCATGCATCACTTGTCCTCCAATGACAAATTCCAGTCGTCCCTCCTGAAGCAACTGATGGACCTATAATATTGAAATTAAGACACAGAACATAAACATCATTTCAGTCTTATCCAGAAAGGTTGCAAATCCATTTCAGATCACAGCACATTACCCAGACATAACACTTGTCAAGACTGCATCCAGGACCAAAAGCAGGATAAAAGGTTGTCTGTACTGAGTGCTGTCAAAAGGAGAACAGGGAGGAGGAAAAAAGCATATTAATATGTTGCACAGTGCACTGATTTACCCAGCTTGCACTGAAACTAGGTAGCAGACACAAAGGATGCACTGCCAGATACACACTGACCTTTTCATGTTTCTCAGTAGGGCTCTCACTGTGCCTTTTCATACTGTCTAAACACCAGACTTGTCCCCATACACCGCACTGGCAGCAGCCTACAATCTTGTCTGCTGTGCCCTTCTTAGCTTAGGGAAGGTATTGGGTGGCTGGATGAGGGAACAATATGCAACCTCCTGCAAGCAGCAACAGAACCCCAGGCATGCAACAATATTCAGGCTTCCAAGGTTTCCTTCAGTTGGAGACCGAGATCTGTGGGATTCAGGAGACAGACAGTGTGTCATCACACACATACCTCTTCTACTCTGTATGCATCTGTCTTGCCTTTGGAGCACAGACAAGTTGCTCAACTTGTGACAGACAGAATGCTTTATGAAGAAATAGTAATTCCACGGGTTTGCCTGCCTGATAAACCCATTGCTGACCTGTGTTTCTGGTCTCTTTTTCCTAGTTTAAAAATCGTTCAACTTTGGGTGGTTTTTCTGCGTGGGTTGTTTTGGGGGGTTATTCTTTTTGTTTGTTTGGTTGGTTGGGTTTCATTTTGTTTGTTTTTGTTTGGGGGTTGTTTGTTTGTTCTTAAATTTTGGGTACTAGAAACAACAGGTATGTTGACAAGTATAACTTTCAGCAAATGCTGGATGAAGTAGGGGGTGGTGTTTGGTGGGAGGAAGGAGTAGTCTGTGTCCCTTTCTAAAAGTCTTACGGAGTCTTCTGTTTTTATTATAGTTACTTCACTACAAATTGAGAGATATCCTAGACTTCCAAAAATTAAGTTTATATAAATATGGATTTTAATCCCCACCTTTTTTTTTAAATCTGTCATAGGATGCCAGTTCCAGAGCTATTATGTTTATTTCCCCAGGAACATTCAGTGTCTGCTAAGATAGGATGCCAGATTGTCAATTTTGATTATAATCATTTCTCTCCTTCACAATGTTGTGAAAACGCTTCAGGGCTCAGCATTCCTAAATTAGTTCCAGCTGACTGTGGTGACTGATTAGCATGCTGGGAGACCAGATAACTGATATCTGGTGTCAGCACAGAACTGGCCCTGACCTACATGAAAAGAATCTGTGATTATTATTCCCCATTTGGATGGATGTCCAAAATATATCTCTGATCCAAACTTTGGGCCACAGAAACATTTCTTTAATGTAAACTTTGTGGAACCACTGAGAGGGTGAAAACACATGAAAAATACTTCAAGGAATTGAATATCTAATACCCCATCAAAAAAAAAGGGGGGGGGGGCGCTAAGAAAACAGTACCTGTAAGGACAAGTACTTTTTCTTACCAGAACAGAGCAAAAGGAAGGAGGAATGGAAAAAAAAGATACAGTGGTACTATAAGCAGCAGGTTAGAACATATCTGTGACCCTTGGGACAATATTACAGTCCTTACATCAATTCATGTCTACAAAACACACAGAAGTGGCTACACATCTTTTTTTTCCCTAGTTAAAGCAGCCAGACATCAAACAAGGGTAAGGAGGTAAGAATAGTTTATACAAGAAAATACTGTGGAAATAACATGTACTGAGAACTACAACATCCATATCTGGCTGAATACTGCTACAGTACATTTCACTCCTACATATTCTCTTGTCTGAATTGCAAAACCAGCTTCTGTACCCAAGCTGTACCTTTTCTTAGTTTTTAATGCTATTGTTCCAATCCAAAGCAGAAACTTCAAAAGAAATTAGAATTAAATCCTGTATTCCAAGCAAACCACTAAGTTAAAAAAAAAAAAAAAAGGGAAAATTAAAACCAGAGTGCTGGTACTATAGAAAATCATTAATGCTAGAGTTCAAGTGGAAAAAGCAGGACAGTAATCAGAGTGACCTAATTTCAGGGACCAATATTTGCAACTTGCTAATGTTAAAAACATGTCATTTATGTGCAAGCATCACAGTTCCTAAATTAGAGATGTAATGTTAGATACACAGGTTCTAGAGGAATTTGTTTTTAACCATTTTATTTTTCAGAGAAGCAACTATAAAATAACTTGAGAACTGACTATAAAATGCGTAAAAGCAACAATTATAAATAATTAGGCTAGAAATTAAGGGCTGAATCATAAGTACTAGTTTTGCAGTACTGAGGTCAAATGTGACACTCATTTATTCCTCTGGATTCCACATAATAGCAAGAATAGATATTAAAAACATGGGCTCTGACTTTTTATTTTAGTTATAGCAGCATGACATATTCCCTGTAGAAAGCACTCCCTATGCTATTTTCTTCCCCACCCCAGACTTACAGTATAGTTTACCAATCTAAAAAAAAAATAAGAAAATTGTCCCGCAATAGGCAAGTATGGGCAAAGTGCCCACACAAAACCAGCAAACTGCCTAAATCCAGCAAAATCTCTCATGCAAAGATCAGCTGCATGCAGGCTGTAAGCTTTTACTGAAATACTGAATATTACAGAAGATTCAGAATTTAGTGAAGGACTATGTAAAAAACCCTCCAAAACCAGACAAGAGGTGTTTTTTTTACACAATGCTTTAAACATCTAGAACTTCAAACGAACTAAAATGTGAAGTACTACAAGTAACATGCTTCTGTTGGCTGGACCCTGGTAACAAAACACACCATGGAGTTCGGAGTAAGTTCCTATGGGAAGCTGCAGCTGTATACCCTTTAGTTTTACGATCCAAAACAAACATCTGCATCGCAATGCAAGACATAACCAGCTTGTAGGCTACCAGCCCAGTCTTTGATTTCAATATGTTTGCTCCAGGTCAGAAGAAAGAAAAAGCGACAAATAAAACCTCATGATGTCTTCACTAGAAAAAAAACCACAGTGCCATTGAATCCACAGTCACCTCTTTGCTGCAGTATCCTTGTTTACAAATGGCAGGTTTTTGAGCAGTACTTAACTGAAAAGAAAAAGAAGTTCCTTCTTGTCAGCAGTGTTAGGCCTCAGATGTTTTAACAGATATTGATACAGCCTCTTTCAGAATCACCCACGTCTTATACTAGCATGCCCCCAGATAAGTAAATTGCCAATGAAACAAGAATTGTAAAGTCTAAAAAGTCTTCAGTGCAAAGGTTACTACCTCCTACTGCTCTAATCTATAGCTGGGGCTTAACCTCTTGCAACTGCCTTTAGAATTAAGGTCCTTTCATATGAAGTACCAGATTCTGAGACAGCTTGCACAAGACCTGGGCAAAAAGCTAATGGTGAAGCACTTTGCTCCTATTTGTCCCCTGAAAAGAGTGTGGATTCCTTGCTAGCAGGAAGCATGGCTCTAGTGCAGTTTACCTGCTGCTTCTGTGTATCTGTGGCTACCAAGTCCCACCAGAGTCGAAAGAATTCCTGCTCCACTGCAATAAACTTGCGCTCTTTTCCTTTCATTAGTTCTTCTACAACAGTTGTATAGACATTTGCTGCATAAGCATGCATACTTTCCTGAAAAAAAAGAAGAAAAAGAAGTAAATAAGCCATGTTTTGCCTATAATAAAAGGGCTGTTTTAAAAACTCATTGGGTTTGAAAACAGAGAAATTGAAAACTTTGCATTTACTGCACACTTCCTTTGTAACCTCAGAAAGACTGAGTTCTGACTACGTTCAGCCCTTTGGCCCTTCTGTTCCAGAACACATCCCCGTGACTGGGGACCTGACTAGATCATGGTGTCGCTTCTCCCAAGATCACTGGACACTAATACAGGCTTTCTTTTTGACATACTGGGAACAGGTTACCCAGTTCCTCATTGCTCACCTTAAATCAATGTCATGAATGGTAAGACTTTGCACCAACAGAGTTAAAACCCCCTCATGCACACTTTATTCTCCCATTCCTGCTCTTCTTTTGACGGCCTGAATTACCAGAATTGCTTCTTCAGAGCGAGTATGACTCTGTGCTGTGGGTGTGCGTTGCCAGTACAATACAGTGATACATACACTGTAAATTATACTATTATGAAAAATAACTGTAATGTGCTTGATGTTTAAGGATAGAGTAAAATCAAGCTGGTAAAGGAATCTTAGAATGAGTTTGACTGTTGACGCAGAAACACCTAATGTGAGATTTTCTGCATCTACCCCATCTCTGTCTCTCCTAAAGACACCTCTATTCCAGAACAAGGCCTAAGGACTTTTATTGGAATGCAAATATGACAGCTGTATCCATCAAATAACCATCACACTGCTATATTCTATGACATGGTATCAAATTAACAACATCACATTAATTTTTGAGATATTTTATGTACACTTACCTTGGCCAGAACTTCTGCTAACCAGATACAGTCTTATGCCTTTTACTTAATTTCAAAGTGATACAGAATGTCTAAAAACAACAGCCGAGATCCCAGGATTTCCTGAAATGTCTGTCTTTTCTTGTAATAAAGTAATCTGCATGTTATAGCACACTTATTTTACACTAACCATAACACTTTTCTACTTAAACTGCTGGTACTTAAGAACACACAGCACAACACTTACATCTTAAAGTGACTGACACACAGACCTCTGACCCCTCTAAAAACTAATGGCCATGATACGTAAAACATGAATCCATAGTTTATATTTAGGCAAATTTCCTACACGAAAATCACCCTTTGAAATAAGGAGATGAGCTAATCCAAATTAGAAATGAAGTTTTTCTAATCCCTTGCTTTCCACAACAGAAATTCAGCCACCTTTGTAAAAACGTTCATGTCATTAGAAAAAGGAAAACATTTGAGTGTAGGAGGAATGGCTTAAAATATTGCTGTGCTTATCTAAATAATTACTCCCTCAATGATTTCTCCATTGGTTTATAAGGGTTTTTTAAACTCAAGATTATGATTAGATGCTTAATACAATGTGAAATTTTAATTAGGATTTTAAGTTTTAGCAATATTCAAACACAACACACACAAGTGATTACTAATGAATTTTCACTTTTCACTGGCAATTGGCTACAAACAATATATCCTAAAATTCAAGCATACGTACAAGGATTACAACATCAGGCTCAATTTTAGTTCTTAATAGTTGAGTGGAATACACGATATTTTAAATTGAATACAATACTAAAATATTCTGTGTGGTAACCTCCTGAAAATATTTTCTTGAGGTATTTTGGAGATTAAAGCTAGTCAGTCTTTACTATGACTCAAAGTACACTGGAACTAAGCAGTAAGATATTACCCAATCCTACAAAGTTCACAAACCCCAGTTGCCTGGGTGGTAACTGAAAATAATTGTTCTCACAAACCAGGATACTTGCAAGCAACAATAAAAATTTTCTTTCCAATTCATATTCTCTAACAACTAATGAGATACTCATCAGATACTTGCTGTGACTCAGATTTTACTTATTTAAATACAGATTTTAAACTTATACCAAGATGCAAAAATTGTTTTGTACTGCATTCTAGACAATGGTGAGGTATCTTTCACCCATATGGTTAAGACCCATCAATGAGTTGCCACATCTCATGTAAATTATAGTACCACTGTTATTACTGGATTGCAACAGATAGCTTTCTTTGAGAGGAAAATAAAAAGTTTTATTATACATCCAATGCTGGAATTCTCCATCAGTACTATAACTTCCAGCACACAGTGAAGATTCCTGTTCCGATATCATAAATAAAATACTTATATTTCACATTATAAATGGAAAAATAAAACACTAAAAAAACCAGTATGCTGGCAGTCATGAGTGACAATTAACAATTATGCAAACCAAAACCACTAAATAGGCTGGGATCACATTCGTATTACAGTTCCCTTCAAGTTTCAATTTACTACAGAAGGATTTGAAATGATCCACAGGTAACCTCTGTGGTTTTTCACTACAGGAATTGCTGATGCTTTAGATTTAACAGCAGAGGAACTGAGCCTTCAAGCAAATGCATCTTGTAAAAAAGAAGTAAAGTAAAAATGATATGTGTTTCATTTCTTTTGGAGATCTTCGACCACTAACCAATGCAAAATAAAAATTAGTTTTGTATTCTCTGATGCAATTTCTGAGTAGGAGTTTGAAATATTAAAGCAGAAATTCACTAATCTTTCCTAAAAAGTGGAGAGAGAATACATGCACAGCAGAGATTCCTGGGTGAGCCATCACCTCTTTTTTATTAGTCAGGCCTCTTGCCATTTCCCTCTAGCGAGTGAAGTATTCCACCTTCCACACATAAATGAAAGAAATTCTACTAATGAAAAAGGATTCAGGATTTAGGATTTTGACTAACAAATATCAAAGGTACCAATGCCCCACCTGGTTTATTTTGCTCTGCATGTCATGTATTTAGCAAAAATTAAGTTTGCTACTACACTTCAGTGGCACCAGGCTCCAACCCACACCATCTATAGAGGACCTGGCATCCTGTTCTCCTCGCTCAAGAAAAGACAAAGTTTTCCCGGGGTTTTGGCTTAATAACAAGATCATAGAATCACAGAATCAATTAGGTTGGAAAGGACCTCTGAGATCATTGAATCCAACCTTTGACCCAACACCACCTCCTCTACCAAGTGGCGCATTCAGTCTCTTAAATACCTCCAGGGATGGTGACTCTACCACCTAAGCACCGCGAAAACCTGCCAAATAATCAAAGTACCATGAAACAGACTGACGATTTCCCTTAAAAAAAAAAAAAAATCCATCAGGATTCTGCAGAACGCGGGCACAGACAAACCCAGAATTCAAGGGCATGATTCCTAGAACAACCTCCAAACGAGGATCTCGAAACACCAGGGCATGGAGCACGCTCCAGGCCACACTCGGGGCGGGAGCTGCACCCTACAGGGATTTAGGCGTTTCTCCGCAGGGTGTTTTCCAGGAACAGGCAGAGCCCGCGGCCCGCGTTACACGGTCCGGGCAGCTCTGCACGCCCGAGGACGCCCAGGGAGGCTCAGCCCCAGCCGCTGCAAACCCACCCCACCGCCTTCTCAGCCCGGGCCGACCTGCACCGTGTAAATCCAGCCGACGTCCATGTGGCTGTGGGCGACCACGAAGGCCCGCAGGTCGCTCCGGCCGCCGGCCCGCGGGAGGAGGGCGAGGATGAGGAGCGGGAGCAGGAGCGGGATGCGCCCGGGAGCCATGGCGGCCACGGCGCTCCCGCCGCACTTCCGCGTCCCGCGGCACCGCCTCCCCGCCTAGAAATAAATAAATAAATAAAGTAGGCGGCAGGAGTTTCCTGTCAAACGAGAGGATTTCGGGGTCCGAGGGGGTGGCTCCGCTGCGGGCGTGAGAGATCTCCAGGGCGGGGGTGGAGGGCCGGTGAAACCGCAGCTCCCGGGTGGCTCTCGCTTAAAATTCTGGAGCTGGTTTTCTTGGAACACTGGACTGATCAGGGAGAGGCCAAGTTCTGCGTTTTGAACATCTATAAATCCATGTATATTTTTTTTAATTTAGGAAATTCCTTTGAATTGAGTGCAAATTCTTTATTTCAAGTTCATTACGGTTTACTGTCTGCTTCTTCGAAGTTTTGAAGTTGTAGCAAGATTAAATTCTGTGTCGTTGACCTTCTGATCCCATTTAAATTGGTATTATCATGTGTTTTATTCCTGCTAGCAACAAGTAGACCCTGCACTGAGAACCAAAACGGTAGACCCTTCTCTCTGCGTAAAGTCCTAGTGAAAAGGAAAAAAATTCCAACACAAAATTAAAAAATGTTATAGTATAATGTAGTCCAGTTTCCTCAGAAGTTTTCTCTGCAGCTGCACCTGTTTCTGCCCAATAAATCACTGTGATATTGAAAGCCAAAATAAATTAAACTATTTTTAAACTTTGATTCTTTAAAAAAAACTATAGTATAAATCAACTACCTTGCTTAAGTTCTGATTTGAGTAAATTATATGCTTTTAACAACCTTACAATCCTGAAATGACAAAAAATATCATACCAAACTCTTAGCTCATTTCCAATAGTGCAAAAGTAAAGGACATCAGATGAAGGGTGGTAACTGCTCCCACATTCAGTTTGTCTGTGGATTTAGCATTACTAGATTCCAATCCTAGTTAAATCAGTCATCTCTCTGTGACTGAAGGAAACAATCACAAATAGCTTAAGTGTCCACCTACAGACTTATAAAAGTAAAAGATTAATTCCTACTGGACTAGATGGTACTTGGGTACAAATTAGCCCCTCTCAATATTCGAGATACCTGTAGAAACTGATCACACACTGTAAACGCATTTTGTATCAATCCCCTCATTTTACAAAGAAAAAACCACATGTGCTGCATTACATGCCAATTTCGGGGATTTTTTGAATATATAAAGTTGGTAAATTATTGAAGTCCGGAATGAAAAGTGCCATGTAAGTCAGTCATATTAAGCTGAACAGCATAAAATTGCCACATTTCATAAAAATTTAATATGAATGGATTCTCCCAGAAAAGGGCCCTTGATTGCTAATTAATATAAGAATCTAGAGTTTTCTGCAAAAAGAAGAGGCTAACAATGGAATGCTAAGATTAATTTTATTTGTGATAATACTTTGTCATGAAAAGTAATCAAGGTCTACAGGTAATTTTTAGGGGCAGTTAGTATCACTGTAAGCAGCTGGATGAAGTTTTACTTTCATACAACTCCATGACACTTTTTTTTCCCTCAAATCATTGTCTTAAACTGTTTCAGTTCCAAGAATGCAAGTGCACATCCACCAAACATATGGCTTGGGGATATATATACACACGCTGTCTAAATCAACTGATGTTCTTTTACCTCAGAAGGCTTTATGGTCTTTGTAATTGAGGTGTAGTTCCCAGGAAAGCTTAATTGTTAGTGTTTTGCTTTGCTTCCAGAATAGCTGAAAGTGTTTGCAGAATGTTACTCCCATTTAAAACCTATTTCCTTCAAAAACTGTAATTGTCCTACTTACTCTTTCACAAAGGCCAAAGTGTGACACTGTCTTGGATGCAGTGGAGAAGAACATAAATATTTGAACAGAATACTTTTATGAGGAAACATTAACCAAAGTGCCCACAGTTCACACACCTAAAGGTATCAGGAGGGTCTCCACTTGCTGCAAAAAGGGATGAACGTAGCAAATGTCACTGCATGGAGCGCTTAGGCTTACTTGATAACAGGTTTGCTTTCTTACTAACCTCTCAGAGATGCTGTAAAGGGTTTGTGGATCTACATGGGCTGATGGGCCAGATGAAAATGTAGGTACGTAAAGTAGAATTTATGCCGAAAGTAATTCTTCCTTGCCATTTCCATACCATTTCACAAACAGCGAAAAATAGATGGACGAGCCAGTGTAACTATGCCATGACAGCTGCCTACATTGATACTTTATCCTCTTGTTGGCTCCTAATCTCATAGTCTGGCTTGATTATAGTCGTCTTGTATTCTTTCTTAAGATTTTCTCATTTGCCCATACAAAGTGTGTTTGCTTTCTTTGTAATGAGCTGTGCTATGTGGGGTTCTGACACTGTGACCTTGAAAAGACAGACGATGTCAGCAGGATGCTGCCAACTACAAGCTAAGCAGTCACAATTGTCTCAAGTATCAAGAAAGTCACCTGCCTAACAGAACAACTAATGCACCTTTACATTTCCCTCCTGTCGTGTTTTTGGGGTGGACACGTGTAAGAATGAAGGTGTTTATTAACATGACTTAGCTCTAGCTGACTATTTCAGTGTTTTAAAATTTGCCATTCCCCTAACCATTTCCCAGAGGAGGCAAAGGTCACTGTACAGAGCACTTGGGCTTACTTGGTAACAGGTTTGCTTTCTTACCAACCTTGCAGGAAGGCTGTAAAGACAGTTTGCAGAATCACAGGGCCTTGCAGGCCGGATGAAAACCACTCTCCTGCCTTGCAGTGATTTCAGTGTATATAAACCCCAACAATTTACATGGTATTTGTAGCCTTTATCCGCAAGATAGCCGACACGGACTAGGGCTGGTAAGCGAACTGAGGTGAATGTCGTGGGCCATTCAACTCAACCACCAGTGCTTTGCGTGGCGAGGTGGGAGCAGCAGCAGGGCCGCTGGCACGGGTGCCACTGGCGAGGCCCTGGTGTGTGGTCTTCCCCAGGGATGTGTGTCCAGGCTCCTGGCGCACCAGGAAGCGCACCCGCAGCGCGGGCACGTGCGGCACCCTGTGGGAGCTCACAACGGCAGCCGGACAGACGGCACGGAGGAGTTGTCCCGGACGGACGCCACGAAGGGATTCTCCCGTACGGAGGGCAGGGAGGGGTTCTTCTGGACGGAGAGTAGGGAGGATTCTCCTGGCCGGGGGCGAGGCCAGGCTGGAGCGTCGCATCCCACCGGGGGCCGGGGCCGCTCACACCTGTTGGAGCAGCGGCGGGGCCGGGCGCGGCGGGTCCTGCCGAGGCTGCGCCGCCTCCGCCGGGAGCTCCGGGCGGAGCCTTCCCTCCTTCCCGTCCTCCCTCCCCCGGCTCCCTGAGCGCCCCGAGGCAGCGGCGGCTGCCTGCGCCCGCTCCGCTGGGAGAAGGAGGAGGCGCCCCGAGCCACGGGCGTTGGGAGCAGAGCAAATAATAGTTCAGAGCAGTGGGCGCCTTCCGGAGGGCAACACCCATGTCCCACAAGCAGGGTATCTGGAAACGCGCTCCCTCCCCCGGCACTCTCTGTCCCCTTTCATCCTTCTGTTCCCTCCTCAGCTCCCTCCATCTCTCCTCCCCACTCTGCCTCTCCCTCCCTTCGCCCACTTTCCCTTCTCCCTCCCTCAAGCCCAGTCCCCCGGCCGGCCCTGGGTGCCCCGACTGACTGTGCCTTTCCTCCTGCCCAGCCGGCGGCCCCGCAGGCGAGAGCGCGGCTGACTGGTGCCTCTACCAGCTCAATGGAGCAGCCGAGTTCGAGGTGTCTGAAGGTGAGTACAGAGGTGCCGAGGGGGGCGCGGCCCCTCGCCCGCTGTGCCGGCCGGCAGCGTGTGGAGACACGGGAATCCCTGGTGGGAGAAAGACGCTGGCAGCACGTGGCAGCCCCAGGGCTGTGGGGCGGCGGAGGGGGCGAATGTGCCCCGGACAGGAGGGGAGATGGGCTGGCACGGGATGCCCGCCGGTGGTTGGCATGTTCCGGGCCTTTGTGAAAGTGTCTTGGCTGGTGTTTGTGGTTGGGTTTGGTTTTGTTTTGTATTTTTTTTTGTTGTTGTTTGTTTTGAAAAGTAGTGTTTGGCATCTGGTGGCCTAGGTGGCATCAGCCCTCTTGGCCTTGGCCTCGGTGGGTGCTGGTGCAAGATGGTCTGCGTAGTACCTACCGTAAAGTTTTTTTGGCCTTTTTTCACCCCCTTAACTTTGAAAACAGAGGAAAGCTGGAAAGTTATATTTTTTTAATATTCTGTGATCAGAGAAAGAACAGTCCTTGGGTTCCAGGGAAGAAAGTTTCCCCACTATCTTCGAACCATGTATGGTTTTGAACATGCAGTGGCTTAGGTGAGAACCTATGTATTTTCCACGAAGCCAGATGTGTAACGTGTAGTGCCGGGAGCCCCTTTCGGTGTCTGTTTTCAGTGAGTTAAGTGGAGCTAATACCACATCTCGATGCTTTTGTTCTGCTGGTGCTATGTATTCCCGAGAAGAGTGTATTTACTGTTTCTAAGAGTTTTAAATGCATCAGAAGTCCAGCTAGACTGAAAAACTTTCCAATACTGAGGAAGGTGGCACACTGTAATAGATTGGGTTCAGGTTCAGCGTTAGGGGAAACTTTTCAGCACTGGAATACATGAAGTAGGTAGACAGTGAAGTCTCACTGTTTGTTTCGCAAACATAGATTGAAGTGATAAAGCTACAGACCTTGCCTTGAGGTAGGTAGAAAGATTACCTGTTTGCTGTCTCTTTCAGCTTTATTATCTGTGACTCTTTGGGATGTGAAGTTTTCTGTTATGTCTTATGCTTTGCTGTTTGGAGAAGTGATTTAAACCCCAGCGTACTAATAATAAGCTATAGCTCGATTGAGGCTTTGGACTAAGATTTTCCTCCCAATTATTCCATGGTGGTTTATATTTCAAGGTGTACTTAACAGTGTGTGTAATTACACAAACTTGCATACTAAAGCATTTCTCAAAAGATGTTGTGGTTTTGTGCCCACACGACTTTTTTTTGGTGAAATTGCATACCAAACCAGATGTGATGACGATAAGTGGGGGTGGAAATTACATCCGTGTGAGGGAGTGTAATGAGTGAGTGACAGCATTTCTTAGGCATCACAGAATGCTGAAAACAAGCTTTAGGTTGGCATTTACTTTCATTTAAAGATTTGAATGAGTAGAATATGCTTCTTAACCTCATTTGTCTGGGTAAATACCAGTGTTTCAGCATGCTTTGAGATGATAATGTTTTCTTCTCAGCAGGTGCTTTATTCCTTTGATTTATTGGGTCATCTTTTATCACAGGACATAATTTTTTAAATTACTTAGCTAGCCCTAACTTCAGTTCTCTTTAATGCTGGCAATTTCTGGATTCCCAGTTTTGCTCCATGACTTAAATGTAAATATTACATGTTTTCTCTTTACTCAGCATGGGAATATGTGAAATTCAGAGAACAGAAGACTGAAGCAATGTAATTTGATCACACAAACTATAGAATCAAAGTAATCTGCAGGTAGTAACCCTGTTTATTTTAATAGGGTTATATATAAATATGACATCTATTTTCCCGAGTACATTGTTGTCCATTAAATGCTACTGATATCTAAGAACATATACAGCAGTGTAATCAACACACTTTGCAGAAGTAATAAACAATATTTCAAAGAGAGGTCCATGGTGGCAGTGACTTGACCTCTTTTGCATGCAAGTGTTTTTTTCCTGTCCTTATCCCAGTTCTTTTTACTTTTCAAAAAGGCCACAACTTGTAACTGTAACTGCATTGGTTGGGATCACCTAACTGAAGGACAGAAGGACTAGTTAATCTGTATTAAATATTATTGTGTTGTTTATATATCTAGATAGAGATCTGTGTAGATAAACCTTTACATACTAATGTTCTAAGTTCAGTGAGTCTTCTGGGCATCCCTTCCTGCTTTTGCTATTGAATGCTTGCAATGACCTTGCAGTACTCTGTCAGTTAGACTTCAGAATTGTGTTCTGCAACGTTTCTGTCTTAGCCTAGGAAAGAAAATTATTCTTTTTCCAAAAATAGATATGTTAGATGAAAAACATTCATTTACATAACAGAAAAGCGAAATTACATATTTCAAATGCGAGGAAAAATAGAGCATAGTAAGCAAAATATCACAATCAAAGCCAAGATAATCATGTTTGATTTAGTCTTGCTGCCTTGAAACAAAATACTATTTCAAATATTGCTACTTCTATAATTAACGTCTAAGTGCAAAATATATTTTATTTGTGCTAAAGATCTCAAAGCCCTTTCCTCACATTAAATGCAGACTCACAAAAGCTGTATGAAGAACAGTATTAGAGTATCCATTTACAGGCTAGAAGAATTAAATATAAAAGTTAAGGATGTGATTTTTATAGAAGCTGAATGTCAACTATTAAGCAGGTAGTACCCTGGGACTTCTGAAAAGTCAGGTCTTTTGCTGTTTGCCCAAATGATCTAGTGGATTGTTAACAGGACTGCTTATTCCAGACCCTTTGCTTTAAGTTCCAAATCACATTAACTTCTTTCAAACTTCGTGTAAGTTAAAGCATGTTTGAAATATTTTATGAGGTGAACTCTAAGCTGGCATTATGTTATTCTAGATAGCATTACATTCAGTAATGATTATACGGTCAATGAAAAGATTGAGTCAAAAATCATATTAAGGTTACCTCATCAAAGACTTGAGATTGGTTTACAGTGTAAATTTTCTTTTCATCTATTTTGTAACTTTATGCTGTCGAGTGGTTGAAAGCTC
Organism: Chiroxiphia lanceolata; assembly: GCF_009829145.1. Taxonomy (NCBI): domain Eukaryota; kingdom Metazoa; phylum Chordata; class Aves; order Passeriformes; family Pipridae; genus Chiroxiphia; species Chiroxiphia lanceolata. The sequence goes on from NC_045640.1 coordinate 12,812,359, forward strand.
TTTTAGCATTAGTGCCTTGTGAATTGTGATGTGAACGTTCCTGTTCACTTAGCTTGTGGTGCTCTAATGTTCTCTTTTATTTCTGAGTAATTTGAAGAGAGATTTATTGAGACTATGAAATTGGTAATAATTTTGTTGTAAAAACATATTTGAACAATGTAACATTTTAAGGAACTAGAAGACTTGTGAGCTGATTAATACAAATTTAATCACTGTCAGGTTTACCTCCAATTGCTTTTTGTTTACTGTAATTTTCAATCAAAGACAATAAGTCTGGATTTGGTTCAATACTGTCTTTTCTATTATTTCACGAATTCCATGGAAAGCAATGTGCTTGCACAAGCTTACAACTGAAGTAATGTCCTTGTTAGTCATGCCTTCATTAGTAAGGTCTAATTAAATAGGAAGTCTCCGTCTGTAGATGCTTTCATATCCCAGTGCTTTTGTGGCTGAACCAAACAATTGATTTTTCCTTGGTCTTTCATAAAAAGGCACGGTAGCAGCTCTTTTCTTAACACTTTGCAGTTTGCCAACATTTCTTTTGAAGGATCATCACCATGAATGGATGTTGTGTTTCCGTGACATCTTAGTTGGATGGTGTGCTTTACAGTTCTGGGCTTCCAGCTGTCCAATTTGGAGATGTAGTGTACTGAACAGTATCTCTTCTGCAGACCACAATTCTGTGTTTGTTCAAAAGAAACCAAAATTCTTGGAAGGGGCTGATATACCCCTTGTGTCACCCCAGGGTACATTTAGGACACTGCCAGCTTGCATACAGCACTGTAAGGTGTGTCACAGGGCTCACTGTATCACCCTGATGTACCCTCTGATGCTATGTATGTGTATAATACAATTATTCCAGTCCTGTTTCATACATCCCTGTTTATACATTCAGCAACTCCCTGTATTTCATCCCTCCTTTCTTTTGCAGTTACTTATAGTGGTGTTTGGTTGGTTTACTGTCACTGACACCTGAGAGCTGCTGCAGCACAGAGAAAGGGCTTCTGTCTGAAAAGTCTTATCATCATGCTTTGCTTCCTTTATAACATTGTCTGTGGCTGTGTAAGACCAGATCCAGTAAATGACTCATTGCAAGACATTGTGTGTATTTGATTATACTTCTGTTTGTTGCTGCACAATTTGACATTGTTTCAATATGAAAAGTTCAGCATGATAGACAAAGAGGAAAGGTTAAGGTATACTGAAATTATATTTATTTGGATAGCTTTACTTCTAGTGATACTTACCTACATTAGTCCATTTTGTGGTATTTTTATCTGTTGGTTATGGAGCCTTTGTTTATACATAGCATGGGTTTTGTAAGAATCTTTTGTTCAAATATTTTTGTAGATTACTATAAAAAAGGCTTACTGAATGACAATGAAAACTGGAAAGTATAGGTATTTGTTATGAAAGGGAAAAGGTGAGTGGCTTATTTACATTTATTATTTGTTTCCTAATTTTGTGTTTATGGTTTGAATTTATGGAATGAATTAATTTAATTAAGTACATTGAGATGATTTAATTGCAATCATTAATAAAATCCTTGCTTACATGGTATTTCTGTTGGAATTTAATATGAATGTTTTCTCCTACGAGTCATTAAGTGTCATTTTATCATAGAACAAATACTTATTAATGCTATGTTAATTATTTTGTATTGTAAATATCTGACTGAAGATGTTAGCTCCTTTTCAGTAACCTGAAAAGTGGTGTTGCTGTTTCTTCGTGCTTGAAAAACAGACTGAGTTTCCAGGATGTGCTCTTCAGCCAGTTGCCTTTTTACTTTCTAGTCACAGAATCACAAAATCACAGAATTGGTTGAGTCCAACCTTTGACCGAACACCACCGTGTCAGCTAAACCATAATGCTAAGTACCATATCCAGTCGTTTCTTGAACACCTCCAGGGATGGTGATTCCACCACTTCTGGACAGCCTATTTCAATGCTTAATCACCCTTTCAGTGAAGAAATTCTTCCTGATGTCCAACCTGAGCCTCTCTTGGCGCAGGTTGAGGCCATTTCCTCTTGTCCTGTCACTTGTTACCTGGGAGAAGAGGCCAACCCCCACCTGGATAACGCGGTTCAAGTAGTTGTAGAGAGTGATAAGGTCTCCCTTGAGCCTCCTTTTCTTTAGACTAAACACCCTCAGCTCCCTCAGCTTTTCCTCATATGACCTGTGCTCCAGACCCTTCACCAGCTCTGTTGTCCTTCCCTGGACACGCTCTGACACCTCAATGTCTTTCCTGTTGTGGGGGCCCAGAACTGGACATAGTACTTGAGATGCAGCCTCAGCTGTGCTTATCACTTCCCAGATCCTGCTGTCCACACTATTGCTGATACAAGCCAGGATGCCACTGGCTGCCTCAGCCACCTGGGCACAGGCTGGCTCATGTTCACGTGCTGTCAACCAGCACCCTCAGGTCCTTTTTCTACTGGTTTGCTTTCCAACAACTCTGCCTCCAACCTGTAGCAGTGCCTTGAGTTGTTGTAACCCAAGGACAGGACCTGGCACTTGACCTTGTTGAACCTCATACAGTTGGCCTCAGCCCATCAATCTAGCCTGTCCAGATCCCTCTGCAGAGCCTTCCTGCCCTCCAGCAGATCAACACTCCACCCACCTTGGTGTCATCTGCGAACTGACAGAGGGTGCACTCAATCCCCTTGTCCACATCATTGATAAAGATATTAAACAGGACTGGCCCCAGTACTGAGCCCTGGGGGACACCACTGGTGACCAGCCACCAGCTGGATTACACTCCATTCACCACCACTCTCTGGGCCTGGACATCTGACCGTTTTTACCCAGTGAAGAGTGCACCTGTCCAAGCCATGAGCAGCCAGTTTCTCCAGGAGAGTGTGGGGGGAAATGGTGTCAAGTGCTTTGCTGAAGTGCAGGTAAAGTGTGCAGGAAAAAATCCACAGCTTTTTTCTCATCCACTAGGTGGGTCACCTGGTCGTAAAAGGAGATCAGGTTGGTAAAGAAGGACCTACCTTTTCCTAAATCCATGCTGCCTGGGCCTGATCCCCCAGTTGTCTTGTATGTGCTGAATGATGTCACTCCAGACAATCCGTTCATTACCTTCCCTGGCACTGAGGTCAGGCTGACAGGCTTGTAGTTCTCCAAATTCTCCTTCCTACTGTTCTTGTAGGCATCGTATTGGCAAACCTCCAGTCAACTGAGGCTCCTCCATTTAGCCAGGGATGCTGATAAATGATGGAGTGTCGTGGCTAACTCTTCAACCAACTCCCTCAGTACCCTTGCATGGATCACATCCAGTCCCATAGACATGTGAGTGTCTGAGTGGCACAGCAGGTCAATAGCTACTTCCTCCTGGATTGCAGGGTATCTGTTCTGCTCCTTATTCCTGTCTACCACCTCAGAGATGTGGTTGCTCTGAGGATAACTGGTCTTCCTGTTGAGGACTGAGACAAAGACAGCATTAAATACCTCAGCCTTTTCCTCATCCATGGTGACAATGTTCCCCCCCCGCCTCACATCAAATAAAGGATGGGAATGTTCCTTGGCACTGCTTTTGTTATCGATGTATTTATAAAACCACTTTTTATTATCCTTCACAGCAGTGGCCAGATTGAGTTCAAGCTGAACTTTTGTCTTCCTAATTTTCCCTCTACATGACCTAATGACATCTTTGTACTCTTCCTGAGTTGCCTGCCCCTCCTTCCAAAGGTCATAAACTCTCTTTTTTTTTCCCCCTGAGTTTCAGCGAAAGATCAGGCTGAAAGGTCAGCCAGGCCGGTCTTCTTCCCCACCTGCTCATGTTTTGGCACACAGGGACAGCCTGCTCCTGCACCTTTAAGATTTCCTTCTGAAAGTATGGCCAGCCTTCCTGGACCCCTTCACTATTAAGGACTGTTTCCCACGGGACTCTCTGAACCAGTGTTCTGGACAGGCCAAAGTCTGCCCTCTGGAAGTCCAGGGTAGAAGTTTTGTTGGCCCCCTTACTTCACTGAGAATAAAAAACTGTCATTTCTTGGTCGTTATGCCCAAGATGGCCTCTGACCACCTCATCTCCTACCAACCCTGCTCTGCTCCTAAACACCAGGTCTAGTGGGGCACTGCCTTCCAGTCTGCCCCTTACATAGTCAGTTCTCTAGTTTCTGTTGGTTTCCTCAGCGTTGGTTTTAGTTTCCCTTTGTCCCTTCTCTCTGCAAAGGGGGTTGTGGGTGGTCTCAGTCCACTGACTGACGCACAGTTTGGCAAAGGTGTCTGTCCTCTATGTCATTGAAAGTCTGCCATTTGCAGCGGGTGCCTGCACAGCAAATCTTAGCGCTCTCTCTCTGTCTATCTTACTGTTTCCATGTCTACAAGGCTTACCATTTTACATAATCCTTTCAATTCCAAATAACTTCTGGCAATTTTGGTTTTAGACATTGTTGAATTATCAGAATTTCCTTGGGTGTTTCAGTTGGCCACATCCTTAAAGAGACACTTGGTATACTTAACATGAAAGATGAAATCATTCTGTTGCATGTCTAATTATGCAATTATTAGCAAGTCAGAAATCATGCTTTCAAGTTGCATAGTCCAGAATTTTACAGGGACATCTTTTGTGTGCCCTCTTTCTCATTAAATATGCAATAATTTAATTTAGGTAATGATTTTGTCAATAATTACACTGATGAAGTAAACAGGGATTTTGTTTGGGTCCCAAATTTGCTGTTTAGACAAATTTTTTTTATTGAAGTCAAACATTCAGCTTGATTAGTGATGGACAATTTAGAGAGTATAGAATTGCCTGTCGTTCCAGCCGAGATACAGCAAAATCACCAGGTCTTCACAAAGCCTCCTTTTCTATTATAGATCAAGTCAGAAAACCAGGGTTCCTTTGAGGAGCTAAGTTTTATGTAGGGATAGAGAGTACTCATTTTCTTTCCAGTTTATAAATGTTTACAGAAATTGCCCAAGCTGTCTTGGAGGATGTCTGAACAGCTGAAGCACAGAAAAGTTTTTTCTACTGTGCAGATTTTTCTCTGTATGAACTTTTCAAGGCTGAAAGAAATTTCAAGCAGGTAAGGTGCTTCTGTTTCAAGAATTGCAACCGAGAAGCTTATCTTGTGCAAATATGAATTCAAAAGTCGTACTGCAGGCCACATAAGTGGGAAAGTGACCAGTTTTTAATATTCTTATTAATCAGTTCTTTTCTGTATAATGCAGTAAAATGCCTTTTTTTTTTTTCTGAGTAAAATGAGGAGAGATTCAAAGAAGTCAGTATCTTTTCTTTTGTGTCTTGGTACTGCTTGATGAAAAAATTCCAAAATGATTTGGATATTTCAACTGGATTCAGATATTTCAACTGCCTTTCTCTCACAGTATGCTACTTGGATATATACTCCTTATTCAAAGGAATGGGCAGTAGCTCACATCTTTGTAAGTCTGTAATTGCCTAAAGGTATGTGACAAAACCCCCAAATAGTGAAAGGTGCTATTTACTAGCCAGATTCTGCATCTTGCCATTTCAGTTGAATTGTCAGGGTTTGGTGATCCAGAAGAGGGAGCTGCCACATAAATTAAGTTTTCTTCAACTTAACAAAATCTCCTTTAAAACCCTGCATGGACCTGTTTGTTTTTGTTTGTTTGTTTGTTTTGTTTTGAGGTTGACTTCAGAGATTTTATGTGATGCCTTTTTGGTCACTCAGTTCATAGTTTGCTGATTTCTAAGGACACCATTAGAAACTTAGATCTTTACTTTCCCTCAGTTTTCAGCATTGGTTCAGTTATCTTTAAACATTGTGTTTGAATACTGCCCTAAAATCTTTGGTTGGTATGATGAATGCAGTCCCTTTTACTGAATCTGTTGGGTCTTTTTAAAAATAGATGTTTAGATGTTTAATAGATATTTTCTGTAGCATGCAGGAAAGACTTTGTGGTGGCTGGCCTTCCTCAGTGCAAGTTCATGTTAGATGGAGGTGGCTTCTGGGCCACTGTAGTATTTTTTCTGTGTAAGAGGTGGTTCTTCTGTCACAGTAAGCACATACAGCTAAATATTTTGAAAATAGCAAAATATATGAAAAAATGGTGAACCTAATGTGCCCACTCCAATGTGCTTTTTAATGTGCTCTCTTTTTTTTCGTCTCCTTAGCACTGCAGTGCAATTTATAGTGAGTCAATATATCATTTGTGGGCTATAAAAGTAGAGAACCATGAGGTACTTGGAGAAGGCATTAAATCATGTGCTTATTAAAACTTGTACAGATAGTGAGGATGGAGACCAGACTTCTCTGGGCATGTTTTAAAATGCATAATTTACCTAGGTCCTGGTATTTATTGGTTGGTGGAACTCTAGATTGCTACCTGCTCTAATGATAAATCTTTCAAAGCTATCATACCTCATTATGGTCGTTTCATAGTAACAACTGATGCAGTGATGTGACTTTGTTTCCTGAGGAACTACAGTAGTGAGAAGCAGGTGAGTCTTTTTTTCAACTGAATAATCTATTCCCTGTTTTTTTTCATTAAAAACTAAAGCGGACTCTCAATATTAGGAGAAGAGGGAATACTGTGCTGTGCTGCTTATATGTTTGTGGGGGATCACCTTTCATGTTTTGTGCAAATTTTTAGGTGCTGGGACTTGTCCAAAGAAGGGCAATGGAGGGTCTGGAGCACGAGTCTTATGGAGAGTGACTGAGGTGGACTTGTAGATATGTGTGACCTTTTTCTTCCTCCAGGAGTTTTCAGAATAAGTACGTAAATAAATACTGGGGTTTTTATATACTTAATATTTTGTACACGGCTATTATAGTTCAAATATATAATATTTAAAAATATTTGTGTGTTCTTAAAACTGATGACCTATTTGTATGTTTTTAGGTCTTCCATCGAATACAATTTCTTTCCAGAATGCATACATCCCCCAGATGTCCTGGCTGTGTTTAGTTGCAAGCGTGTTTTATAGCGGCTCATGTCACAGTGAATAGAGTTGACAGTTGGGCTGATTGCAGGAATATGCAAAATGTTAACCTCATAAATCTTTCTCCACCTACTGTATTATGTAATTTTTACAAAATATGCAGAAGTATGGTGCAAGAGACAGTTCCATTATTTTAGTTGGAACCATTTTGGTATTGCAGTTACCGATGATGTGTTCAATTCAGAGACAATTACATCTGGACACTAACAGGAGCTGTTGATTTGACATTCTATTCATACAGGGGGCAAGTGTCATTCAAAAGTGAGTTGTAAAACTGTTTAGCATGGTTGCATTGTTAGTGATGTGCCTTTCCACTTCACACAACTACTATAACTAAATACCATATTTAGTAGAGTCTTGAAATCCTGAGACAAAAATAGCACACGATTTCTTTGGGAGATTACAAATTAAATTAATAATCCTTTTCTTTATACTCAGAATAAACTTCTGTGTTATGACTAGACTTAAAGATGCAAAGTAGAAGTGTTATTCTTGCAAGACTTGGTGCTTTCTTGTTAAATCTGTCTTATTGATGAATTGTCATGATCTTTCAGATTTTTAATACAGACCCGTTTTCATCAATATATGGTTTTGTCTGTTGGATAACTCATATTTTTGAAGGTTCTCTGATAAGCTCCTGTGTTAGCATTGTAAACTCTGCTTTGAAGTTGATTGTTTATTTTGGAAATACCCTGTGCTTCAGATTTTGTTTATTTGCAAGAAGCACTAACTTGCAGTCCTTCATAATGATATACAAAGTAGATAAAATAAATTTTAAAAAAGAATAATTCTTATTTTTTATGCACTATAACACAAAAAATTCAAATTGTGAGCTTTTATTCCCTTGAGATTTTTTTCATGCAGGTTTTTTGTTCCTAAACTTGGCAAGCTGTTACTTTCAGTGCATGCTGTTTCCTCTATTCTAAACCAGGACATTACAGCCATGTTTCCCTTTGACTGCTTTTCCTGGGTTTCTTAGAGGTTTTTCTCCCAAAGAACATTTGCCCTGGTGAAATGTCCACCTTTCCTAAGTGGAAGCTAAAGAGACCTTGCAAGTCTGTTGACTGTGTTTAGTGTGTAGCTGTGCATTGATGTTTCTTCAGAAAGGTGCCACCATGCCTCAGGAACTTTGACTTTATGTTGCTTTTTGATTTCTCCCTCTCCTTGTGCTCCTAATTAAATGAATTAATTAATTAAAAATCTCACTTAAAATGTAATACCTGTGTTGACCTCTGGAAGTAGCAATTGTGCATTGAAATTTATTTAAATTTAAAAATACTGCAATATTAAGTTGGTATTTCCGATATCTAATCTGATGATTTTAGAGGCATAATTGTTCAGTAATAATTCCAAAAATACACAGAGGTTAGTTAAAGGGCTTGACTTGGCTTTTCCCGATGATGTCAAAACATAAAATGTACCAGTGGAGAAACAGTTACTAGAATATTTTGTGTCAAGGAAACTGACTTCAAAGTTTGAGCTTCTTGATTCTACTGTGAAAGAAAACACCTCTGCTAGAGGACATCTCTAATAGCAGTAAGAGGCTTTCTCTATCTCCTATGCTGAGGTGAGTCTCTGTAGCAGCTTGTGACCTAAATGTCAGACCTCAATACTCATATGGCAGAAACCGCTTTATTTTACTGCAAGTTCATAAAGTACCCAGAGCAATGCCTGTGCTGACTGGGGCTGGGCAATACTGACTTTGACAGCCCTGTCACACTTGCAAAGATCACTTACCTACAAAGAAGCTGCAAAGCATCTGACAACGGTGTATATAGATATTTATATATCTCCTCTTATCAAATGCCTGAAAGAAAGCATGTGTTCAAACCCTGTGGTTGCAAAGCTGAACAAATAAAGGAGGATTACAACCCCCACACTTCTAATGACCTTGTCATGTAGTATTTCTGTAGGTACCCTGCCATATTTGGCTACCAGGTTTTATGTGGCTCTGTTTTATTTTTTGTGTATACAGGGTGACAATAATTAGAGCTCTGTACTTCTCCAGACATGGAGCTAAGTGTTGTTTCTTTGGTAAGAATAGTTAAATATGTAACCATCCACATAGGTTCCTTTTTCCTTTTTGTGGAGAAAACCAGCAAGTGCTTACCTATGTTAATGTAACATTTGAGTTCAGATGATAGCACAAGTCAAGAAATTCTAAGATATAGTTCCCACAGCAACCATAATTCACCCTTGTCGCTGTGAAAGCACAAAAGCTCTCACCAAATACCGTGCAGAATACTGCATATATGTAAGTGTGCGAGACACAGTTGCTAGGAGAGCCATAAATTTTAATTTCTAGAGGTATTTACATTCACATTTCATATCTTTAAGTATTTGTATTTTATTTTATTTGAACAGTGCAGTAATGAAAAACTGAGGGAAAGATGCCATTTGGATTAGTGTATCTTTTTGCTTTCGTATAAGGTACAATTGATTATACTACTATCTCTGCCTTTCTGTCGACTTTTCCTTTATTTTTAAGTGAGTAATATTGAATGTGAAATATAATCTGGCCTGCTTCCTTGTCTGACTCTATTTTCTCTTTGTTTACCCCTCTTCCTGAACTGCAGCTATGAGGTCTACTTGTTTACCTACCAAGGATAAATAAACCAGATATTTATCTGCATATAGTCATGCACCTTGTTATTGAACTGCATCCATAGTTTAAGGCTCCATTATAAAATATTCTAAAGCATATGGAATATATTTATTTTCAATATCTCATAAGATACTTTTGGTTTCTTTCTTTGCTGTCTAAGTCTGCTGGTTTGGTTATGTTAGATGTGTTTAATTATTATCATGGTGAGTGCAGAGGTGGAAGTGTTCTTATTTTGAAATGATATTTTTTTATTTAGAAAAATGTAAATATTTCAATTATAGTCCAGAAAATGTTTTTAAAATAATATTTACAGGATTTCCAGAAGTTGGTTGGCTGAAATATTTGTGTGATATTTCTTAGCCTTTCAGATATGGCCAGTGGAGAGAGAGAGACTATGATGTTTGAAGATTGGTATATTAAGTCCCATTCCCACGGGTGATTATTATATCCGTAGGCTGGATTGAGCATTCATGATTATTTAAGAAAAAAATTCCCTTTGACTGAGGCATATGCTAATACCTCATAATTTATTTGGAAAAAAAATCACAATGTAACTGTATCTCGCCAGTCATTTAAAATAAAAGAAAAAAGGAAATGACACAGGATAAGGAAGGTTCATAACAAGTTTCTCCTCAGTAAACTACTAAAAAAATAATTTAGACTTCATCTAGTTTCTACCGGGCTGATTTTTCTTAGCCCTCCATCACATCTTAGCCTGCTATATGAGCTCTTTTATGGACTGTCTGGGCAGAGCTGGAAGGCTGATTGGATGTGAAAATGTTCTCCTTGGGAAATCTTTGGATCCTGCCCTTCCCAGATTGTTAGGCAATCTGCTTTAGGAAACCTGTTTTGACAGTGCCTGTTATCTCTGCTTGGCAGAGTCCTATAGGGACCATCACTGCCTACCTCAAAGCCAGGGTTGGGGGAATTCACTCTGCAGCCCCCTGCCTTCCCAAAGCTTTATTATTCTGTTTCATTGCTAGTTCTGAACTGCACACGTATTGCTGTACATGTGTCTAAAATAAAGTTGTTAGTTCATATGAAATGCAGGTTTCCTTGTCTAAAAATTTATAATATGAAGTTTGAACTCCATCTGAAAATTAAAACATTCCCAGTGGCTCAAAAGATTAGTTAAATTCTGGCTGCCATCTGAACAAGAGTTGGTCTGGTCTTTCCACCGGGATTTTACTGTGTCTGTATTCTATGAAATGAGGAAGGGGACTGGGAATTGAGAGTCATGGCAGTTCTTCAAGAAGCAGGTAGTGTGCTGGAGTTTGAGTAGAATCGTGGACAAAACTTGATTCATAAGGCTCTGTCCTGCTGAAACAAGGAAGTGAATACTTGGGATATAGATTTTGTGTAAGAGCTGTGTTGTGGTCATAAGCTTCCATCAATATCCTGACAACATTTCTTTTTTCAGTGTATCTAACTAAGATTTTGGGGCTTCCCTGACGTGAATAGTTACAAGAGTGTTTTTGTTTTCTTCTTTCTATCCTCTTGCATGTTATAGTTGTGGTGTTAGCATTTGAACTGAAATAAATAAGGGCAAACATCAGTGGAAAGTAACTACTGCATAGGTATGATTAGAGATAACTGGGAAACAGCAAAACATTCCACTTGGAATTGTCCTATTGCTAGTAAATAGTAATACATGAAAAGACACAGGGTCTAGAAAACAGTAAGTTTACATTAATGTTCATTGCGAGTTTATTAATTACCTTTGCTGGATGATTTGATGCAGTTATTTTATACAATTAATCCCTCTGTGTATAGACCCAAGGAAGAGAAATGTACAGTTGGCAGTGCTAGGGATTGCCGGTGATCTTGGAGACCTCATTTTGTTTTGAGGTGATGGGGGTCCTGTGGGAGAAAATGGCTGTATGGGAAACTGCTTTCTGTGTAGTGGTAAAAGTGCCTGGTGTTGTGAACAAGGTCATAGTTTTGACACTTACTGCCATCGGAGGATAAAGTTGGTGTAACTCACTAAAGCAAGTATTTTACCTCAAGCATGTATCTTTCTCTATATCCCCAGAGATCCAGATTTCCTAATGGAACATAGGACTTTGATGAAAGTGGATGGCCATGTCACCTCACAGTTCTCAGTGGAGAAGAAAATCTCCTTGGTGGGATTAAAACCATCTGCTTGTGTCTTGGGCTGTTAGGTATGAGATAGGATTTGACTTCAATTTGTTAGTCACTGTTAGAAGACGGAGGGTTGGTATGTAGAATACAATGTCACATCTGTTAAAGATTTTTGTTGTTTCTCTTCATTTCAACATAGGTATTTTCGTCAGTTCCAATGAGCTGGGAAAGATTTAATTTTTTTTCCCCATTTTTTCAGTTAATGTTTTTCAGAATTTAGAGTATTTCACGTTTATTGTCAATCATTTGTTCTGTCATCCAGCCAAAATACCAGAAAGATGATTGAATTATATTTTTTAACTGTGAGAGAAGTTTTGTAGTAGAGTTGGTAGTGCTCCGTTATTGAAGACAATACACTTTGTTTTGCAGGATTGTATTTCCAGTTTTCAGCTTTGACCAGCTGCTAACCATTGAGGCTAACAATATTTTTTTTTTTCTTGGGTTGGCCTCAGCCTGATTTTTCGCAGAAAATTATAGTCAAAACTACCAACTTAGCTTTGACCATAAGCCTCACAAGAAAATGCCTGGTATTCTTTTGTATGTTAAAAAAAGAAAAAATTCCATCAACCTTTCTTTGAAAAAGCTGTAGTACGTACATGCTTTGAAGGAGGAACTTCAATTTGACAAGGTGAATATAATCAATTTGACTATATTCAAGAGTGTCTTTCACTATCCCTGTGAATATCCACTCTGCTTTGACCAATTTATAAACCTCTGAAAAATGACAGTTCAAATAATCTCATTTAAGTGTTGGTAGAAGTGGCTAGATAGGCTTTTTTTTTTTTTTTTAATACCTTTTCTGTCAGTTTGGCATACAGGGAATATTCCCTGATGCAGAACCAAACTGAACTTTCTCTAATTGCAATTCTGGTGTGATTTAGATCAGAGATGTTTTTTGGTATTCTCTCTTTTGAATGGGATCAGAGCTCTCTGCTGGAAAGGGGCAGAGTAAAGGAAGAACCACTGTTTGATTTGATATAGAGCAGGAACTGGCTGTCGAGTACCTTGAAAAAGGATACTGGGGGAGAAGGAATGGACTGACACTGTGGAGCTCAGGTAGAAAGAAATCAAAACTCTGAATGTATGGAGTAGATTTGTACTGGTTGTTGTGGTTATGTGCTGGAGCTTCCTGAACAGAGACTAGAAATGGGTTGAAAGCAATGGAAGAGGCATTACTGGAAGGGGAGGAGAAACTCTGAGATCAGTCTCCTGCAGAGCCTAGAGTGCAACACAGCTTACTTGAGTATTGCATCCCCTCTGGTGCTAGAAGTCTGCATGGCATCATTGCTGACATGAGAAGTGAAGCAGTACTCAAGTAAGTAAGTACGTTCTTGGTATGTACTTTTGGCCAAGTTCTTCCTTAAGAGCATAGACTGGTATGTTTTATAGCTAACAGTGAACTCCTTGGTTCAAGTGGCAGAGAATTTTCCAGTCGACCTTATGATTGCAAAGTTGCAGGTGATCTGTGAAGGGATTAAGTTTCCTGTCATCTGGTAGAATGTGTTTCCTTTTTTAAGAACTTGGAAATTTTATGCCTTTGAATACTTTCTAAAGAACACTTCAGAATTGCCTATCAAGTGTGCAATTGCCTGTGCAGCCTAATTTAAACGCCCAACATGTATGCGTTGTAGTATAATAATTATGTGATGAGTGCTGTTTTAATTTTCACCTTCTTGAGCAGACGAATCAGAGTAGTGAAATGCAGAAGACTGTTCTGTAGAAGCCCTGTCTGATCTATTGCAAAAATTGGAAGATGCTGTCAGCATTTTGGAGAGCTGGAATCTCTTTCCCTGTAGCGAGGTTTCTGTACAAGGTGAGAAGCAGTGCACATTAAAATGTACAGTAGAACTTCTGCAGACTTCAGTAGGAGCATAAATCTGGCTTTTCATATAAATTCTTGCTGATGAGATGATGGCTGTTTTTCTATAGGGAACAGTTGTAAAGTATTGCTTGAAACCGTGAAGTAGTAGCTGCTGTCTTTGTACCCCTCTGTCGGGTGGGATTTGGGGATATAGAACATAGATACCTCTCCTTTCTGAAAATACTGAAATATCTGTTAAATCAGAGCTTTTCAAATCCTCCCAGAGGAGATTTGCTTAGGATTTTTTTTTAGTACATGTAGTAGATGACAAGTAATAAAATCAGAAAGGTTATTTGTTGTATTTTTATGGTCAAGTCTGTCATATCATATTTTCAGACTTGTCAGTGGACAGTCAGCACTGCCTGAAGTCTCAGAGGTCAACATCTGAACACTGTGGAATGGCTGTTTGTGCTGCTGATTGTAGAGAGGGGACTGAGGTTGCATTATGATGATTTACGTTATTCAAATGGGAATTCTGATTGCTGCAGCTCAGATGACTTAAAACATGACAGGCATGTCATGTGTTTAATTATTAGATGTGCTGATAGAAAAAGAGCTGGGGTGGCACAAATGTAACACAGCAAAGCCAGTTCTCAGTGCAGGCCATGCTTGCTCTTACCAAACTGTTGTGCTGACCCACTGGGTCCCTTTGCCAGCCTGTTCTGATGCAGTTACTCAGCTAATGGGAGATTTTTCTCTGTCTGTTTTTCTCAGATCAGGTGCAGTGGTCTGGCTTTTAGCAAAGTAACAATATGTCATGTATAGAGGGAAAATCTTACTGGTAGGTGGCGAGTATGGGGTAAAGTTTAAGATGTGTGTCCTTGAAATACTGGGAAAATACAGCAACAGATGTGCAGGATTTAAACTGGTTATTATCCCAGTGCTGTAAATATACACAGATGATTAAAATGACATTTTTACAAAGTCTTGAGCAGCAAAGAGTTTGATCTTCTACATGTATCTTTTGATACTGCATTTGGATTTTGTTCATATGTGCTGTTTAGTTTTTGTATTCCTCAGGGCATTTTTTTTCTGAATTGCATAAATATTTGTTTAGAATCTTAGGCTTTATTTTTCTTTCTCAATCTTCTTCATTCTTTATGATGGTTAGAACTGTGCCATGTTGGCATGTAGAGGATGTTACATTTTCTCGAGTACTTCATTCTGCTCAACAGTCAACATGGTTTCTTTTCTTTATTCAAAGAGCTGTGGAAGTACAATTTCAATGGTACAGGCTATCACAGGTCTTATGATATGTACAGAAGATGGAAACTGCTGACTAAGGCTGCAATTATTATACATTTCCACTGGATATAAAAATATTTAAACTTTTCTTGAATTCATGATTTTTTGCATGAAGATAGGGTGATTAGAAACATGTATTAAGCAGGTAGCACACGTTGAAAATTCATCCTCCTCTGTGAAATCCTGTCAGTCTTTGAATCCTGTTAGAGACAGAGTTTAGTTCTTGTCAAACAATGATGGCTGTTCCCAGTTGAGCTGGGCTTTGTGCACATAGACCTTCAGGGGTGAAAAGCAGCTGTGCTTTTCCACCACCCCAATCACCTCCAGCAACTCAGTATGATTCAAATTCCTGATGGAATCATGTGCAGAGAAGTCTAGTATAATTGTAACTTTAATGAGCACTATTCTGACATTATTTAAAATTTTTCTCTCAGCACAATACTGTGTAAATATACAGACTAGATTTTATGCAAAGACTTGAGGCTTAAGTCTCCAAACATTTCTGAGTGCACTGGATTTCAAGGGCAGTTGTCTGCTTTCACTATTACAGTATTTTAAATATCAGGAGCAACCTTTAATAGATTAAAAAAAATAACTGGTTTTAAAAAGAAATAACACAGCCCTATGTTATTTTGAAATAACAAATTTTTACAACTCTGCACCTCTGCACCTGTACTATGTTTTGTTTGTTTAAAGAAATGGCATTCACCTTCAAGTGGCATTCTTGATTTTACACTAGATAAAAGGAAGTGTTTGCCTTTCTTGCTGGTAAGAAGAAGAAGAATGTGAACTCTTTGTTCCTTAGGGAAAACTTGAGCCATGTCTATCCTGAAGAGTCCTTTAGGTCTGCTTATTTGTTGTGCTCACTGTGCCTTGCCTCGGTGCTGAAATGTCTGACAGAATCATCAGAGATCAGGCAGATGAAGATGTCAACAAAAACTCCAGCTCTTTGTGGTTCTGTACATCTGTTGACATATAAAAAGCAAAATAGTTTCTCTCTCAGGGCTAGCAGTCTTTATAGCAATAATTATAATTCTCTCTGTAAGCATTATCCAAGTCTTAGTTTAATTTGTAAAATGTTTTTTGTTGCTCTTTTCCGGTCCTTTTATATAGTATAGTAATCTTCTGTGGATAAACATGTCACAGAATATATATTTAATTGTACAGTCTGGGGGTTTTTTCCTCTTAGTTCTGTCATTTGTTGCTTGACTAGACATGCAGTATTTTACTGCATTGATTGCAGTTTTTCCATGGGGATATTCATGGGTAAAATTTAGAAAAGATGATGTAATTGTAGATCAGATGTAGAGTATGAGAAACATAGATGCAGATGTTACAGTTTTGTTTGTGTGTAATTTAGATTTCGTATATACACTTTAGTACCTAGGGGAGATGGGTATAAAATTAAAGAGTTGGAAACATTGTACTGAGTGTAATTGCACATTGTCACTTCTTGGAAGGTAATGTTTTTTTAGACAAGTTTGAAAAAACAGCGTGAAATTCATAGTAACTCTCTCTTGAAGGGAGGCATTGAATAACTTTCAGGAAAATAAAAAAAAAAAAATCAAACCCACACTGTTGTTGCCATTCTGTGCCAGAGAAAGTACACAGTTAGGAAGTATTCTGGTTCTTCTGTATAAAGCGTTGCTGACATTTTTAGGGTATGTGCAGTGAGTGACCTTTGATAAATTATAAACTATAACTGGACTATTTTCATGAAAGTTGATGTGCCTTTGATCTATTTGATCTCTAATACTAAGATGCTATTAAGATAATTAAAAATACTTAATATTTGAAATATTTATTCTTTTTGTTTTGTGATTCCACGTTTGAAAGCTTTTGTTGTCAAAAGTTGTCTCTTGTTGCTTTGATGTCACAACACTAAGCATTCAGAGAGATACTGATGATCAGAAAACGGAGGTGACTTTAACAATTTAGTCTGGCCTGTTTTGTAACACAAGCTGTGGATTTCCTCACAGTGATTGCAACATTAGATGAGCAATTTTCAACAGAGCTAGGGAATAATTATCTTTCTATGAAGATGGCTTTTAGACTCTAAACGCCTTTTTTCATTCTACTTTCAGTAGGAAATAGGGACCTTAATCTTCTGAGGAGGCCTCTGTGGGGAACAGTAGTCCTCATGCAAGTTTTAAGTACCCTAATGAGCAAACTGTTGTTGGCTTTATTGGGAATTTGCTTGAGTAAAAATGGAAAGGATTTGGCTCATTAACTTTCAAATGCCTACATGTATAGGCATAATTTTACTGTATTAAGATGCTTTATGATATTTCACTTGACTTTTATCCTTTCTTTATATTCTGTGTACATCTGTTCAGTGTAATTGCACATCCTGTATGGTTAACTGAGCCTGATATAACACCTGTTGCTCACATTCAGTGGCCTTTATTTGAATGAACAGTTTTCATCCATAAAAGGAAAAATCCAGTTCTGTGCTTTGTAAATTAAGGATACTACGGCATTTTGAAATCCCTTCTTAAAAATTTCTTCTGCTGTAGTACCAACTGGTATAGTGTGTAACTAGTGCTGGACAGACCCCATATGCCACACTCTGTTTCTACTTATTGCACACCACATCTTTGTGGACACAGCCTGGCTGCATTATGATTGCATGCTCTTCTTCGTCCCATTGCTCTTTTGTTATGTGCTTAAAAAGTTAAATATGTAACTCAAACAACTGTGTTGTGATCGTGAAGTTTATTTTAAATGTTGTTCTAGTAAAACCTAAAAAAATGTTTTTTAGTTCCACAGGGATTGAGTTGAAGTTTGGAACACATGTTGAAGACTGTGGGGAAAATTTAATGTGATTTTTGAATACGTTTGAGGCCAATTTGTAAAATAACCTAGGTTGTAGATCGTACATGTTTATTTGGAAATTATGTCTGATCTTGATGAATAAATTAAGGAGCTGCAAATCATCATTTTCCAAGAAAAGGCCAAACAACCCTGGTGCCTCTGCCAGATATCTCTGATTATCAGCTGCAATCATCATGTCTTTGCTAGGAAGGTCATAAAACTCCTTTTTTTTTTTCAGGCTTTTGCCCACAGCCTGTTAGTCCTGATTTATTTATTTTTTCTCTTATAAATGAACTTCAGACATTAAATGAAAGAGAGATTTAATTACTGTGCACTGAAGCCCTTTGCACTTGCCTTAGAGCAACTTACTAAGGTATGGGGGGTTCTTATTTCATGGAAAACGCCTTTACCAACCACCCTCATCTCTGCTGCAGAAGCCTATCACCTCTGGTTCCAATTCCATGCATTAATATAAAAATCTGAGAAATACCACATGAATGCAACATCTGTCAGGATTTATCAAAATCTTACTAGTCTAGCTGATATTGAAGCCACATGATGATTTTAGACTTGCCCGTAGTGGGCCAATCGGGCATTAGGAGAGAACTGTGCTGTTTTCCTCATACTAACCACTTCAAGGCATTAGATATTAATCATCAGACTCCTAAATGATTGATTTCAAAATTAACAGCTTAAAGGATGTGTGCTTAGAGAAGCCCAAAGCTTCTTGTTGTGTTTCTATAACTATTTGGTGGTTTGTATTTAGAGCTTACAGTTCTGTATTTGAATTTTAGAATCTGAGAATCAAGATGTTCCTAAAGTAGCGTTGACTGCATTTTCCTGGCCTAATCCATCAGTGCTGAGATAACTGAATCATGTGCTTAAATTAGCTGTTCTAAAACAAGAAAAAAAAGCCTTGTACAATCTGACAGGATTCATATTGCTCTTTCTTAACTGTGTTAAAAAGAGAAATTATACTAACCTGTTTTTTATAGTTCAGTCTAGCTACTTTATGTTTCTACTCAGAAACTAATGAATAAATCATGTGTTACATATGTGTTAATCTAACCAGATCCTCAAGGAAGAGTAAGTAGAGCAGCTGTTATTTTTACAGCTGTAGCTCATAATTTGAGTGCTCTCCATTTAACTAAGTATTCAAATGCTGTCTATTTAAATATAGTGCAGGATGTAGACTTCTAATAAGTGTATTGATACAATATATCAAACCTCTTTGCTTTTTCTGAAGCCCTAATTTTATGTCAGACACTAGCTGTTAAACTAGTTTAAAGTTAACTTGTACCATGATCCCTTTGGAGAGAGCTTATGTCTTAATGTTTTTGCAATGCCTAGCCTAGTTAAGTTGTCAAGTTGAAGCTGTAAGTTTCTCTCTCAGAACAAGTATTAAATAAAAATGTTAAACTGTGGTTTATGTGAAGATCTCCAGTCCAAGGGTGTGGCTTCACTGAATTCTCAAGACCTTTGTTCACTGGGGTGAATCTCTAGTTGTTAAAGAATTGACCTCATAGATATTAGATATTATATAGATATTAAATTATTCTCCACAAGTCATGGATAAGTTTATATAGTCGAACACTTGCTTTGCATTAGAAAATAATTGTGTTGATAATTTCTTTCACATAAAGATTTTGGTGTTCTGGCTAGGCTTTTTTTGTTTCAAAGTTTAGATGGAGACCCTACTAATGGCTATTTATGAAGAAAATTAAATAATCTATATATACCACATATGGTAAGTACTTACTGTTTTATTGAGATTATTTAATTAAAATTTAATTAAAATATTGCTGTTATTTTTTTTGATATTTCATTTATCACAAATGAAATTTGTTGTAAATTACATATGAAAACTCACTTTCTAGCTGTGTCCTCTCACAGATACTGCTTTTTTTGGTAGTACATTCAAGGTTTTAAAGGAACTATCAGCAGCTCTTCATAGTAGAGATAAAATGCTTCTGTGTGTTGGAACAGAAAAGAACACATTTAGAAACAATTATGGCAAAGTAAAAATTTTTAAAGGAGAGAAAAAATGCATTATCCCAGAGATGAAGTGGCCTGACATATTAGGACACTAGAGAGATTTCTGTTTCAGTTTGGCAGCTGGTGGCATTAGTTATAGTTCTGTTAAATAGTCAAAGAAAGGCTGGTAGCTATAAATAAAATCTTATTTGCTAGCAAATAGTTACTGAAGTACAAATGTTCTTTTTAATGTGTTTATTGGGTACTCCTCTGTTCAATTGTATATGTCATTTAAATATAATCAGTAGTCATTCTGTGGGAACTCTTTAGGTAATCAGAATGAAATCTTGCTTTGAAAGGTGAGGATTTAGAACTAGGAAGGAGGGAGAAGGCCCTAAAATTTCCTACGGCTTCTGGTAATCAAACAGGTAGCACAAGCAATTTGTTGATGAGTGATGCCCTAAATAACTTTATGCCTAATTAGGTATCACCTTATCAACAAAGGGAGGAGCTGTAGTTGGTTTCAGAGGGTTGGTACTGCACTCTGAATATCTGTAGAAGATACTTCTATGTTGGGCCTGTGAGTCCATAGCCCCCAAAGAACTTCACTGCTGATAGGATTCTGTCTGGGACTTGCAGTGTAGCACCATAAAATCAGCTTTGTTGGCTGCAAACGCTGTGTTCCGCCTGGTTCACTGGGCTGGGGGAAGCTGCCATTATCAGCTGCGCTGGGGATGAGAGGGGTGATCGGAATGTGATCTTCCCTTTACTGTTCTGTCTCACACTGTGAACACAATAATGTCCCCTCATATCCTGGCTGCCTGTAAAGTAGTTATTAAGAACAGACGTGCCTGTTGCTGGAAGTCTTAGATTTTTTCTAGTTAGTTATGGGGTAAAAAATCTGTTGTTTTGCATGGCTGTGTAGCTGTGCTTCAGTCCTTTGGAGTGGTGACAGTTCCTGTACCCTTCAGTGACCGTGGAGCCCTTGGCTGCTTCTTGGCTGCCCACTTTGTTTGATTAAGCCTTGTTTGATCGAGCTGCTGTACCGAGAGCCTCATGGCTTATAAACATCAAAACATGTGAAGGATAGTTCAATGGATGAGAAAAATGAAGCTTGTTGAAAATATGCCAGTTTCTCCCTGTGTCTGAATTGGTCCCTGATTAGATCTTTGAGATTATGAAGCCTTCCTTGTTCCACCTAGGGACTCTAAACTGAGGTACTATGTGGAGAAGGTTTCTGATCAGCTCTTGCCTCTGTCATATGGATTGGACCTTGCAGCTGTTACTTAGGTGCTCTAAAGCTATTTGGCTGTACTGGGGAGCAGGATTAGGATAACAGGATGAGACTCCTGTATTCTCATTTTGCCTCTGATTTATTGCTATGCTTTGGTCAGAAATGTATTTTGCTGCAGCCATGGTTGCATTCCTACAAGCTATATTTCTGGTGGTTTTTGCATTTCTTTGATTTCAGTGGGAATTAAAGTGTAATGAGATTTTAATTTTTTTTTTTTAAAGTACTCGAAAGACCTATTACTGTCTTTTTGGCACCAAAGTTCAAAAACATAACAAAACTATTAAAAATGGTGTCTCTTAGTGTTAGTAACTTCATCAGAAGTTACTGTTCTTTTGGTGTGATTGTAGGAAGTGATTTTCATTATTCCACAATATGCCTTGGCAGTTTACAGTGTTTACTGTACCACTGTGTTTGTAGTGTTCTATGGTAAAGTCCAGTGGAACCTGGGACCTTAAGAATCCATCAGCCTGATGAATGCTGAGGTTCACAGAGGTTCACTAGCACAAGGTTTTCAATGAAGACTTGGTTTGTGGGTCAGAGGATAGAAGGTTGATTCCTTTTTGTTTTGCTTTGAGAGGAAAAAGGTCCGTTTTTAACCAGATTTGGATGCAGGTTTCTGTAGGACTGCTATTCACAGCTGCCTTAGAGTTTGTATGATGTTCATAGAATCAGAAATCTCATCTTTATTTGGAATATCGAGTTAGTTTGACTTTCTGGAAGCAGATGTTTTCACTATTGTCTGTGTTTTATTTTCTCACAGAAATCATTATGTGTGTTTGTTTGCTTTTATTCATTTAGTCCAGTGTGAGATTTTAAAAACAAATGTTTCTTTAGGAAACTGAAAATATACCAATAACTGTGTAACAGTGTTAAAAACTTTATCCAGCTTAGTAACTTAGAAAAATACAAAGTAGTGGGAAATATAAAATCAAACTCTAAATCCAAATGGAAAATAAGTTTCATCTCCAAAATAGTTTCTTCTTTGTAGAATTTAATTCTGAGCTATAGCAGATATATATCTTGCTGTGAAGGTAAAAAGAATATTATGTAATAATTTAGATTAGAAAAGACCCCTTAGATCATAGAGTCTAACCATTTACACTTCCAAGTCCACCGTTAAACCATGTCCCAAAGCACCACATCTACATGTCTTTTAAATTCCTCCAGGGATGGTGACTCAACCACTTCACTGGGCAGACTTTTCCAGTCCTTGATAACCCTTTCAGTGAAGAAATTTTTCCTAATATAATCCACTATTACTGATTTTCTTGCTCCTATGTTCTACAATTTGTAGAAGTAGTATAGGAGTTTTTGCAGGATTTTTACTGTTTAATTGAGAGTTTAAATTTTCTTTATATAGATTTAAATAATAATCAGGAGAATACCAGGTCAATACCATGCTCAATAGACAAGGCTTATGATTTCATTAATATTTATAAGTTAATACTGTGCTCAGTAAGAAATACCTTCATAATTGGACTGTAGGAAGATTAAGTAACTAAATATGAAAGGGTAATTTTAGAAAGTAACTGTCAAGCTAAAGGAACAGTGTTGTCAGCTGTGGTGCTCACCATTCTGTTCAAGATGTGTGAAACAACTGTTGCAGGACTATTTTGGGGGAAGGGATGAGGCCTCTTCCAGAGTTTAATTTAGGTAAGAACAGAGACAAGTAAGTACATTGTAGATAAGTTCTTATACATGTGATATCTTGGCAACCATGGGAAGTTAAGATAATTTCAGGTAATCTCATGTTTTCATGTAGCATGAGAATATTTTATGATTTCTCACTTAAAAAAGAAAAAAGGCAGAATTGTTATTTTCCCCCCTAAACACAATAAAAGCACCTTTTATTCTTAAAAAGTTTTTGCTTGTTTTTCCTTATATAAAGAATACCTACATTTTCCAGTCGCAGACAACTGCGTAAGTCTTGAAAACAGTTTCTCTTGAAACCAGGGGAGAGAGTAAGAGAGCAAATATCACCTGATGTTACAAAGGATCTAGAAAAGACACTATAAAGAGGTGTTTCAGATGCTTTGATGGGGAGGGTACAAGATGACCTCAACAGATTAAAGGAGCAGTGCTTTCCACCTCATTTTCCCAGATCTTTCTGGCTGTAGCTCTAGCTTGCTTGATTGTCCTTTACAGCACCAACACAGGGCACTAAGCAATTCAACAGGATAAAATTATCAGAGTTTATGAGCAGTTACAGTCTACTGGAAACATGTTTCTTCAGTCTTGCTCTGATTGATGAGACAGTCTGGATATCTCTGGTTGTAATTTACAGAGAATAACAAACTCAAAACTGTTTCAAAATGTCTTGCTCACACTGATACACAGCTGTAATTGGAGCAAGTAAATTGCATGTTTCAAATAGCCCAAGAATATTTCTTTAAAGGGTATGTCTAGCTTCAAGTATGAGAGAGTCAGTATAAAACAGAAAGGGAGTACACTAGTATTACAAGATAAATCCTTTATTGTATCTTTGGTAATCTTTATTGTATCCTTCAGTATCTTTGGTTATTTGACTTTCTGGTTTAGTCTCAGGAAGGGTAGTTTGAAGGGATATTCACATTACATAGTCAGCCTCTCACATGAAGCATGCTGGAATGTGCAGCAGCTTTTTGTGTAAAGATTGAGACAAAAAAGACGTTGAGTCTTTTCTTGCTGTCTGTCACTGAGTTCTCTCCCCTGTCTGTCACCCACACGTTTTCTGAACTTCCTTTTACAGCTATCATGCTCATGGCTTCCCTACATTCCCAAAATGTCCCTCCCTAGGCCCGTCTTCAGGTGAGTTCTGGCCTCTCTGATTTTGTCCTGAAGTTTCTGAACAGTTCTTTTGTACTCTGTCTTTTTTTGGCTGTCCTGGTTTTCATCTCCCTTTTTCTTTCTAAATTTTAGCTCATCAAAAAGCTTCTTCCGAAGCCAAGTGGGCCTCCTGCTGAAACTCCTAGTCTTTACATAGGGCCTTCTTCCTACCTGAATTCTCAAACATCAAGAAGCTCTCCTGGGAACGCTTCGACCTTATGCCTGTTCCCCTGGGATTTTACCCTGCTGTTCTCTTTAATAAACGTAAATCTGCACTTGCAAAATCCCTCCTCACTCTGCTGATTACCTTTCCAGCCTTTCTCCATGTCCTCAGCTCAGTCATCTTGAGGTCACTGCAACCCAGGCCACTGGACAAGGACCACCAGCCAGTTCATGCCTCTTTGTGAGCAGCAGCAGTGTTACTGCTGGTGAGCCCCTTCAGTGGCTGTGTAAGGAAATGGTCACCAATGCCATAACTTGCATTGCCAGTCTAGTGCTGTGCTGTCCTCTCAGCAGATGTCCAGGTTCCTTGATCAGGAAGTCTGTAGGACACCCCTGCCCACAGCAGTAAAAGGTTTTTCTCTCTTGCCTCAGGGCTTTGGTCTCTATTTCCTAAAAAATCCCCAAAACAGTTTAAAGCCACCTCACTGGATTTAGCCTGTTTGCAAAGATGTTCTTCCTGGTCCAGATCAGGTGGGTTCTGCCTCTCCCCAGCAGTGGTTCCTCTCATCAGACAAGATGCTGTGATTTAGGAAACCAAATCCTTGCTGGTGACACTGGGTCTGAATGGTGCAGGTGGCCTATGGATGTATTTGCTGCTACTTGTATCTCATTAAATGTAAAACAGCATGGGGACATCAGTTTTGGGTACATGGTGCTGGACTGAAACCTGCAGGGAGAGCAGAGTCCTCTAGGAGAAGAGAGTCATTTTAGCTTGCTTTGGGTTTATTTTCATTTTCCTCAGTTGTGCTGTTTTGAGGAGACATTGCTTGTAGTATCTAAACTAGTTGGTTTGTCTCTGCAGAGCATTCTGCTGTGAGTAGAATATGCCTTTAGTCAGATCTTCTGCGGAAAGGAGACCAGTTTATTATCTGTATACATCTTCTATCCGATTTCCTTTCCTGAGTTTGGCCTGCGGGACTGAATCTCAGGCTCTTCCTGTCTCTTTGATAGTTATGAGTATCATCTGACTGTGTTTTCTGGGAAATTACAGGTTTTCTTTTAGGGCTGCTGCCAGGCTGTAGCGTGCAGAGACTGCATGTTTCTCTGTCAGAAGTGGAAAGCCCTGTTTACATTCAACACTTCACTCAGCAATAGTAACTGGACTGGAATATCATTCAAATGAGTTCAGAGGATAAATTTCTGGAGAATTTACCTTGTTACTTCTGTGTGGTGCCTAGCACGTAAGGCTCTCACCTATCACAGGAGTCTCTAGGCACTGGTAAAGTACCAGTGCTAAAAGTCACCATTACACAGGATGGATTTTAGGTGTTCTGGCTTTTACTTTACTCGCTGGAGTGCTCAGCAGTGTCCTAGCGGCCCCTCGAAGCCTTTCAGAACCTCCCCTGGGTAAGACAGTGCAGATTCTAGAATTAGAGGATGGATGGCTTTTGGGTTGAGATCTAAAAATGTTTTCCTGGTTATGACTTGAAAGTTCAGCCTGGCTGCTTTAAATATTTTATAACAACATACAGTCCAGTAAAATTATTTGATAGCTTGGCAATGTGGTAGATTCAACCTGCACTGTTATGAAGATGAGAAAACCTGCACCAATAAGATGGTGATCAAATTATCCTTATCTACTTGAAACCTCACAGGTGGAAAATATCATAAATTCTTAACTTCTGTTGAAGATTGCTTGCATAATCTATTATTGTCTGTATGAAAAGGTTTTTGAAACTACTTGCAAGGCAATATATTAATTCATAATACTTATAAGAGTACCAACTATAATAGCTTCATGACCTTGAGGATGAAGATAGAAAAATGATATTTTACGATAGCAGATTTTTTATTTATTAATATGAAAATAAAATGGTTTTCAGAATTTATGGATAAAAGAAGTTGACATAGGAATTTAAAATTGTGGGGTGATATTTTAGCAGACATACTTGGTTTCAAAAAATAGCATGACTAAAGAAGATAGGGTCAGCCACAGTTCCTTAAAAAGAGAAAAAAAAAAAGAAAAAAGTCTTTGAATCAGTGTTGCTGAGGACGAGTTTTGGTTTTGGTAAATGGAGCTAAATGTGATCTTAGGGCATAAATTAGAAAAAATGAGGGAATCTCCAGCAAGTAACTTCAGTAGAACTGGATGACCGAGCTGACACAGAGATCATAAAAATGAATCTGAACATAGCTAATCTGAGTCAATTTTAATGGCAAAATAACAACAAAAGTATTTTGTAGTTGGGAAGCGGATGATGGATGGTTTGTTTCTTCAGGTAACCGGGTGATGGAAAAGCAACTTGTTAGCAAGATTAAATGTAAGAGTGATGTAAAGACACTGGAAGCTGAAGGGACGCATTAACCTGCTGCCCTGCCCAATCTGGTTTACTTGGCTACAAATTGTGTGGTGTGTTCAGGAGGTCAGGCCAAGTCATCTGGGGGCTTGGTTATGAATCTTGGAATCTCTCAAACTCATCAGTCTGTATTTTTCTTCCACTGATCTTTATAGAATCAAAAGAATAACTATGGTAAGTAGACACAGCGCAGTTAGCCATGATTAGCCACATTTTCCAGTGTCTTGTGGCCTTTTTGGAAACTTCTGAGATGGATGCCTTCTGCTGGTTACAGATATTAGATATGTCTAGTCCATCTAGTTTTCAGAGTTCTTTTGTTCAAGATTTTTAAAGCTATAATTAGACTTTTTATTTTTGTGTGAGAGGTTAGTTTTAAATATCTGGGGAAAAAAACTCAAGCCAAACCAAAACGTGAGCGTTGCGGTGAGTGAGCTGCAATCCCTGGCTGAAAACACTGAATTCAGAGCTCAGAGGAATGCTGGCTGGCTACTGTATTGCTTATTAGAAAACTTGATGTTTTCAAAAGCTTGACAGTACAAAACTAAAATGAGCAAGGCAGTGTTGGATAGAAAGCTTCAATTAAAAGGAAATCACCGAGATTTGTTCATAGGTATCTTTTTTTTTTCTTGAGAAGGGGTCATGCAAGGTGCGTTTTCTGGGGGCATAATAGACCACTTTCTCTTACAGCAGTAAAGTTTTTGCCAATTACTCTGTCTATAATCTTCCTTTTATTATGGAAAATTAATTAGAAGGTTCTGGAGGAAATGGGGCCTAACAGAGGTCTTTATTTTTTATGGCCTATTTAGCTTTGAAAGCACAAATTAAAGTATTTTCCTAATATTTATAATGAAATGTGTCCTCTCATTCTCCTGTCTTGGTGATTACAAAACAAAAGCCTAGACTGCAAGGCTTCAGCCTGTATAATGGAACAAACAGCAGCTATGTCTTTACTGTGCTGGCTGAAACAGAAGCATGAAGAATTTAACCAAGGCAACGGAGTCACAGAAAGTCTTTTTAAAACAAAAATGTTTGTGTGCACCCTGTTTGGAAGCTGCCAGCAGTATAAAACCAGTGAGAGCTAACTAATATGATAGCATCTGGCTTCACCTATTGTGTTGAATGGAGATACAATCGGAAAAATGAAATATTCTTATGTAATTAGGTTAAGCTTGCAAGGAGTAGAGCTCTTAAATATTCTGAAGTTATTTTAAATAACTGAAATAGCATGTATTTTCATCCTTATGCTTCAAATGCAGTTGTCTGTTTGAAGAAGTTTACCAAACCATCAGCAACATGGTTTCAGTCTTACTACCCTGCACAGGTAAGATGTCTTTCTGTTTTCATCTGACACGGCACCTCCCTCGCAGCTCGAGTCCTTGCTACGAGGTGGTATATCACAGATTGAGAACCAGAGAGCAGATGGAGCACAGAATGCCTGGACAGTTTTTTTATGAGAAGATCAGAAATTACGACTTTATAATCTTCCCTCTTGCTGTTTTGGAGAGAAGCCATGTTTCCTGCTTTTACAGTAAGCATTAGCATAGCAATTTATGCCATCAGCTGTAACGAGTAGGGCTGGTGGGAGAGGAGGTAAGTAGTGAGACTGCGAAAGACAACCCCGAACCCGAAGAGCTGAGAATACTGATCGGAAATAAATGCTAGTTATTCAGCCTGTGCAATGAATTGTGAGTATCTAATGGTGAGTCCAGGCTGATGAGAAGTGAAACAGTTTCCAATTCTGTACTTCTTTTACCATCACCTGCAGACAAACTGAAACAGGAGGCCTCTGTGTTTGACATGTTCTTTGCCGAGAGTATTAAAGGAAATTGGAGGTTTTTCTGCAGAAACACTTTATTGCTGCTGTTTTTCATCTTTAAGTGAACTTACTCAACTTTAGCTTCAGCCTCCTGGAGTCAAATTAAGAAATGATTAATTTTTTTTCCAATTGTTACATTTTTGCACTTGTAGACCAATGTTTGCATTGGGTCAAATGTATATTATTTTTCTTTATCTGTGTGAGCTTTTTAAATTTTTTTTTAGTAGTTTGTAATTCATGTCCTTTACATCTCCATTGTCTCTTTTGTCTGTGAGGGTTCACCTCAGATAACATACTTCTGTTAAGGCTTCCTGCAGGAGATTG
This sequence comes from Chiroxiphia lanceolata, assembly GCF_009829145.1. Classification (NCBI taxonomy): domain Eukaryota; kingdom Metazoa; phylum Chordata; class Aves; order Passeriformes; family Pipridae; genus Chiroxiphia; species Chiroxiphia lanceolata. Next base: position 12,840,690 of record NC_045640.1, read on the forward strand.
GCAACTGTCTGTTGCCATTCTGCCTATCTCAACCTATAGGCTACAGTGGGGGAAATAATTCTGGAAAATGACTTGTCCTGAGTATAATCTGAGAACAGATTGAGTTTAACATTTTGCCTGGAGAAGCTCTGGGTCTCCAATCCCTAAAAGTGTTCAAGGCCAGGTTGGATGGGGCTTTAAGAACCTCGTCTAGTGGAAGATGTCCCTGCCCTTGGTGGGGGTTGGAACTAGGTGATTTTTAAAGGCCTCTTCCAATCCAAACCATTCTATGAATCAGAAGACATGGTAATGACCATGTGAAGGTTTTTTGGACTCCTCAACTCTCCCACATCCCCCAGTTGTTTTGTGAATTGCAGCAAATTTCTGCAAAGGGCTCTATTATAATAAAGTACAAAGCCAGCTCCAAAGTGGCTCTGAAGACTTACCATCCTATTTGCATTAATAGCTGTAAGGATCATGATTTTCAACAGTGGGTCTCCTTGTCTGATAGTAATTCAAGAATTTCCTTGTTAGGATTCATGACAAGCTTTAACAAGCATATTTGATTGTCAGCTTGTACGTGATGGTGAAGAGAAGAAAACAAGCATAACAGTGAGTACTAGACAGCACTATACTGCAAGGCAAATTACTGTAACATGAAAAAATACAGACTAACATGGATGTGAGAAACAAACAGAAGTATCTGAACTGGAAGAACAGAGCTGGGGTGAATGCATTTTCAGCGTGATCCCATTAGATCTTTTCAACTAAAGCTGATGGATTAAAACAGCATAGCGTCCCTCAGCTGACATGGCTGGGTACATGGATATGTCTCTGGAGGTTTGTACACTTTGCATGCCTAGTCAGTCTGCTCACCCTTTTAGTCTCTGGCTTTTCTGCTGTTGATGGGTTAAGAGATGCCCACTCTTGTGATAGTTTGTGTGTGATGTACGAACTGGTTCAGTCAACAGCTGATCTGAGTTTGTGAATTCATTTTCTACTGTTTATGTAATAGTCAGCTCTCAGATTTTCAACAGTCAGGTCCGGAAATAGATCTCAATGTCTCTATATTCCTTTATGAATGAATGCCTTGTGTTACTTTTCTTTGATTTATAGCTGTTTCATTTTTTTACTTGTATTCCTACCTCCTTTGTTATTAATTAATTCAAAATAAAGTGTAGTACAAGACAGTAGGTTTTCAGAGTGGACATACTTCCTTACCACGTTTTTCTAATCTGAACTTTTACAGGTCTACTTTAATTTGATGGTTGTTTTCTAAAACTGTTTAGGATTTGGTTTCAGATATCACAGCAGGTAATTTCTCTGTTGGAAGAAGAGGTTTCATGTTGGGCTTTTTAATTTGTATGTGCTAAAATACAAAAATTGAAAATGTACTTATATTTCCCCACTGTATTAGAAGAATGTTTCTTAATAATATAGTATACCTTCAAAGATTAATCACCCAGTACATTTTCTGTATTATTTGATACATTGCATTGATCAAACTCCGTGAGCAGTATCTAGTGTGAAGTTTTTTCAGGATACTGAGCCTATTCATTTTAGTACTGTGGTCTGTCTATTTTTATCATTTTCTATATCTTTTATTATGACTTGTTTTTGGTAAATGCTAATGTTATTTATGCTTCAGAAAATATAAGTTCAGACATCAATCTGAGCGAGCCTTTTGGCAGTGCCAGGGTAAAATGAGAAAAATAATAACAGTCAAAGGAGCAAAAAGACCAACCAGGGGTTAGGGATGAATTTAAAAGCAGTGAAGATTTTTTTTTTTTTAATTAAAAGCAAATTCTATATGGATTTACCTGGGAAAGTAAACTTCCTTTAATATCAAGAGATTACTTATTCACTGATTTACTGATTACTGATTCAGTCTTGTTTAAAGCAGATAGGATATTTTTGATTACCTGCAAGTAGTTTTGAATCTGTCCTTTACTACTGTTTTGTACTCCCTGGGGAAAAAAACCTGCTTTCCATTAGGTACAGCATTTTTCTTAATGGGCTTCTGCTGACAAGATCCTTGCAACTAGTGACAGCTTAGTTTTCCTGCCATCTATGTATAAGGAAAGGTATTAACTACAAGTATTAACTTTTTGCTTTTTACTTGCTGCCTATTTTATGTACAATAAAATGTGTTCTCAGTTTGAAAGGTGTCTTAGGACATCTAGAGTTTAGAGCCAGAGAAAGAGGAATTTTATGGTGCTCTCTTTGCTAAAGCATAATGTTTTTTTTTTTTTCATATAATTCATTCATTAATTTAGTATAGATAATAGAGGTCTTGTGTTTATTTCTAACTGAGCTATTACCAATGTTTTGTTCGCAAAGCCTAGCCATGAATGAATGAATGAATTACCAATGTGCTTCAACCTTATTTCTGTGAAAGGAAGGAAGGTAGGTATGGGAAGGGGTATGATCTTACCTCGAGCTCCTAGCTCACGCTGAGCTCAGAATGCAGACGGAGCTTGGCTCTGAAGCCAAGAAATATAAAGATTTGTATCTTAATAGCTAAGCTCTTTTCTCCTCTGGAGCAGAGTTGGATGATACATCTGCACTGCTCACTGGTATGATCCCTGGCTTGTGCTGTCCTTGAGCAATTCTCAGGCATGGTGAGCATTAGCTAACACAGACAAAAGCCATTCTGGGAGCTGTTGTGACAGCTTAATGGGACAGAAATTGCATGCCAGCACCCAGCTCCATACTCTGTCTCTAGCTTAACAGTGTAGACAAAGCCACAGTGTCTCCATGGTGCCAGTTTGGCTCAACCCCACCCTTTGCTCACTTGATGTGATAATTTAGCTCCTGCACTTTCTTTTGAAGTAGTTCCCTTCAAAACTCAGGCACGGCAAGAGGTGTAGTGTGTTCAAGATTGCTCTGGGCAGTACAGATATGAACCATGCCAAGTTTGACTGCTTCAGTCAGCACTGCCCCAGCAGCACTTGCATCTTTGTATGCCCTACCCCGATCTACTTCTATGCCTGTGCCTTTGGCATCATGCTCTAATTCTGGGGTTGTGCAGCACAACTTTCTCATCATTTCAAGCACTTTAAACTAAAAAAAAAACAAACCTAGCTGAACAACAGTGATTGCATTAGGGCACCATATGTAGCCCAGAGGAGTTCCAAGCTGGGTGCTGTACAGTGTGGACACGAATTGAGCTGATCTGAAAGGTGCTTGTCTACAGCAGTGTGGATGTGAACCAGTCAGCTTTAACTGGAGTAGGTCACAAGACTGTTTCTGGTCATATCGTGTTTCTTTATGAGGCAAGCTGTTCTTGTTAATAGCCAGCAGCTGTCCCAAATGTTGCCATTTCTTACCAAAAGTTGCAATATGCTAATATTTAGACCTAAAAGCCCTAACTGATCTTGCATTTAAAAAGCACTACGTTAAATTGTGAGATACTCTAATTAAAAAGCATTTAATTTCAAAAAAAATGCAACACCCCCCCCCCTGATTTTCTATTTTCCATTTTCTGATTAAAATGTATACAATTATAAGTTGGGCTATAACTGCTCATGCAGAAGTATCCCTATACACTATTAAAAGTGCCCTGACAGAGGACACTTTGTGAACCTTCTTGCCACAGGGCAGGACATCTATAGTTTTCATATGCTGAAGAACAATTGGATACATTCATGGAAGAAAGACCTGGGAGAGACTGACAGAAATCTAAAAGCTGTATTCTGGGGTAGTCCCTAATCTACAAATTGATGGTGCCCAGGAGAGGTCTCTCTATGCTGCCCCTGTTCTTTATATTCCTCCTGAGACTGCTGTTCCTGCCAGGATATTGAGATACAGGGATCTTTGAGCACGTACTGCTGATTTTATGCTCTTATTTGCAATTCCTAAAAACACCTGCTGTTGTAAGTGTTGGATTTTCACTCTCTTCATGATCAAACATACTCAATTTCATTTTCATAAAAAAGAAACTGCTGTAAATGAAGAGTAGACTCTGAATCTGTGTCTTGTTGACATTGTCCTTTACAGAGCTGGAGACTTTGTCATACCACAGCAGTATTATGTAAGGGAATGGTGGTGTATAAATGTTACTGCAAAGCATACAAATATTGTACCCTTGTCCCTTAGGGCTGATCTTCTGAAAGACAGAAACAGAAGATGACTGTAGAATGAGAATGTAACATATAGGGAAAAAAGCAGATTAATTAATTAGTACAGATTGGTTGTATGCAAGTGGTGGTATTGGTATTTTCTTCTTTTTGCATGTTTTTTTACATAAAACTATAGGTAAGGAATTTTTATAGTGTTAATTTATACATTTGATATATTGTCTATTCAAAGCAGAGGATTTGTGTCCAGAGCTGAGTAAGGCAGGAAGGAGGTGGGAGGGGGAAGGGACCAGCGCAAGAAGCCAGAGAAATTGTTTCCGCCAAGAACAGGAAAAACATCCCGTGGCTATCACCATCCGTATGCTGGCTTTCTACATGATACCAGTAAAAGGGACAGTAATTCTGTCTTCTAATTGCAATTGTTAATCAGTTCCACAATACTTTTGGATTTTTTTTTTTTGTCCATCAGTTGTGCTGTGGCAAAACTTTGTTCTTTGACTTGTGCTGCATCATATATATGATGAAAAACACTTTGTGCTTTATTGAGCATATTGTGACTCTAGAAGGAAATGGCATTTGAATTACATTTGTGGGCTTAAGTATAAACTGCTTTGGCAGCCCCTTACCTTTCTGTTACTGAAATTTTATGATTATAAGTTACTGATTTTCTGCTGAAATGATTTACTGCTTAAAGTCTCGGGTTTGCAGGCATACCACCTTATGCTTTGGTAATGCTGTGGTGATGTGAATTACTGATTTTGTATTTTTGAACCTTTGCTGAACACCTTTTCCTTTCTTTGTATAGTGGTTATTTGCTTAATGGAGAGTTGTTTTTGCAATTGCTAAACTCATCCTTTCATAGTGCTTATTGATTTTGAAGTGATGCTTCTGCTTTTCTCCCCCCAGTTTTTGTGACCTGATTGTATCTCTTGAGTATTGCTATGGTAATAACTTCTATTTTCTTTATCTGCCGTGTGTATTAATTTTAGTCTGTGCTGATTTTAGCTATAACAAAAAGAACTAGAACAGAAGCACTGACCTATTTGTATTGTCTTAGATAATACACATCTTCAGTAGAAAGTAAGGTGCATCTTCAAAGTGGGTTGTGTCCTGAAATCCCGACTAAAGTTTACTTGAAGTTCAGTGTATTTTAAAAATGAGAGACAAAAGCATCACTAATATGATATGAAAGGGAGAAAATCACCTATAACTGCATTGTCAGTTCACAAATTGCTTAAAAATATTTTTAAAGTCATGACAGTTAATTGAAAGTCTCTTCTTTCTCCCTAAAACTGCATTTCCAAGTAATTTTACTAGCTGTTATGTAGTTGATGTGACATAAAAGCCAGGTCCCAAATCTGTGCATATAGTAAAGAGCTCAGATTTTTCTGCAGTATGTTCAATTTCGTAATATGTGCAATTTTAGATATCTAGCTTAAATGCTACTTCACGATAACATTCCAAATAGTGCTTAATATTGATGATGCTGTTCAAATGAATTCTCCATATCTTTTTGAAAATGTAGCTGATTTTGAACAAGTGTTGATACCTCTAGAGATACAATTGTGTGTTTTAGATGTAATAAGTTTCTTAAAGATGATACATAAACAGTATTAGTAAAGTCAGTGTCCTGTCTAGCCTTGCAGTGTTAATTTATATTTTATCTTCATTTAATATTAAATTCTTCAACTTTTGCCCTTTAAAATTTCTTCATGCAAAGGGTGTTACTGAGATTAATAACTGCAGAGGCTGGCCCCTAGGCTATGAGTCCTTAGGCTTACTTAGAAACCTAGAGACAGAGACTTTCTTAAACTGTGGCACTTGCCTTAGTTTAAGAAGAGAAAATAAATAATTTTTAGTTCTTCTCTTTAGCTGTTAACATTTTAGAGCTGTGCAACAATGTCATGGTTTGGTTTGGCTTCTTTTTCATTCTTAAAGTTCCCAGTGGGAACTGTAAATCCCAGTTCAAATGTGTTATTGAGTTGGTTATAAAATCTAAATTTATCTGGTGTTCTTTACCTTTGCCAATACCTAAGCACTCTTTTTAAGAAAGAGTCAGGTTTCTGTTGCTCATTCTAAATTGTCTTTGGAAAACTGTTCCTTCTGCAACTTATAAAAAAGCTTTAAAATCTATTTAAATTTATAATTACAGTGTATATATATTTATATTATTATATATTTATATTGTTTTTTATTTTCTTCAATATAGATCTCTCTCTAATCACTAATATCTGGAAATGGATTTGAAAGCTGGGAATGCTAGATTGAGAGTATCTGTTTTATGTGATAAAGATCAGCAGCTGTTTTTTTAGATAGCCTGATGTCTTCCTAGCAGATATATAAAGATACATATGAGACCTTTTACTGCACATTTGTGATGTCTGTGTTTAGCATTTTTCAGACTTGTCATTATTTTCTGTAGAAATACAATGCAACTCTACTAGAATTTGTTTTCTGTCTTTCATCATAAAGTGTGATTTGGTGCTTGAAAGATCCTGGTAAAAGTTCTGGACTGTACTGGATATTCTACTTTAACATGTGTAACATAGTTGAATTGTACATAGTTTGTGTTTCAGAGTTTGTTATAGTTTTGTTTGTTGTTTTAACAGGGACTAAAATTGCAAATTTTACACCTTATAATGTATAAGAATTTTCAAAACGATACTGCCAAAATAAAAAGCTGTGCAGCTCTTGCAGTTTTATTCCATCCTTGGTTCTCTTCTAGGTCTGGGCATGTGCCCAGGAAAGCACTTGAATTTTAGAAATGTGGGGTTAGTGCCAAGTGTGCCAAAGCAGATGCTTGTTTGTACAAGAACAAAATAAGAAGGGCCCCAATCTTGCATAATCTATGCAAAAGTTCCTATAAAATCAGGCTGCTTCAAGAGGGAGTCCTTTGTGAAATCAGTGAAGGTCCTTATGAAATCAATAATGGGATCAGCCCATGGTGTGGAGCCTTGATTTGTTTGTACAGTGGTGCTTTGTTGTTACTAAAAATGAATAAAAACCTGGATGCAGAGTGCTGCAAAACTCTGGTATGAAAAGTAGGACAAGGAGCTCATCAACTTTGTATAATTACAGTTGCTTTGTTATGGTACAGTTTTAAAATAGATTTATATTCAGAGTATTTTATTCTTACTGAAAATTAAAACCAAGTAAAGGGATTCACCTTTTTTTTTGATAAACCAAATAATTAGGGCTATTTCCCATATATCAGAGTGTTTAGAACAAGGTCAGATCTCATTCTAGTTAGTTGTGTGTTCGATTATAGTTCACAACACTTTATATATAGGAGTTTTTTCTGACAGTCTTGTTAGATAGGAAGTATTCCTCTTGGAACATTACGTCAGAATTTGAACTTGGAACTTGTAAACTGTTTGATCTGGAGACCTTTAATAGCTTTATGAAGAGTCTTCAGAACTTGACAGAAGCCTACTGGGCAATGCAGAGATCAGTGACAGCACTTTGGGTGAAGAAATGACCAAATCAATCAGCTTCTCCTGGGCACCCGTGGCTTTCGATGAAGCTGCCTTAGAACAGGTTCTTCGATGTGCTTCACACCAGTGAAGGGCTTCATGCTGCTTTTCCTTATCAGTTGTGAAGTGATTAAATTGTGTGCCCTGAATGAAAACCTCATTTGCACATATTTTCGCTCGGGCAGTATTTCCCCTTTCTGTTCTGTGGATGGGCTCTTGGAAACCATTTCCTTTGACAGGGCTCCCACCCCAACAAAAGAAAATCCTACTAAGAAGAAAATTGATTGGCCTGGCCCTGATGCTTGCTTTGGCAGGTGTCAGTGAGTAGCTGCTGGGTATGGAGAGGAGTAGAGGAAATACAAGATCTTATGAGAAATAAGATAATAGAATAAGATAAATAGCATATGAAAATGTAGAAATTTCCTAATGTTTTGATAAGTAGCAGTATAAAACTTTGGACACCTACATACCGTGCAACACAGAAGTGTGACAAAAGACAGTGGATATTCTGTGTAACAGTTGTTACCTTCAGAATCCACTGCATGAAGATTACTGACTGTGTGTGTAGCTTTGGATCCTCATGCTAAGCTTCCAGTGATGTAAAAAAAAATCCCTGGAAATGATTGCAAATGCACTTTGCCATTCAAAGGCAGATCAATTGCATTCATTTTCTATACGTTGATAAAGTGTAGCGGTTGGCTGCTAATTACAAATAAAGACATAGCATCTTTTTAACCTTGCAGTCTTCAATTTGGAGTGTTTATTTTACAGATTAAGCTGGAAAAGGTTTGGAAGCGAGCCAACTGTCAGTGGTGTTAGTGTTTTACACTTTATCACAGCATCCAGTCCAAAGGATGGATTCAAGTCTTCCTGCACTTCTAAAGCAAATCCAAGTGGTTTCTTAAGCTTTGCCAATCTACGTAGTCCCTTCTTGTATTATTTTCTCTTCTTTTTCATTATACAGACACTTTTTGATGGAAAACTCTGGACTCCTGGTTGACTGTATTATCAGAAGGAAGAGATGTCAGAAACTTGTTAGCTTTAGTTTTAGGATTTATGTGATTTTTCACATTAGCAGCATACAGTTTATGTTTGTAAATTGTATTTGTGAGGAGGCATTGTCTTCTGCTCCTGCAAAGCTGAGAATGATGATCTGAGGTGCGATAGTATTGAAAGATACAATTTAGTATAAAACGTGAATAAAAATCTTATGCTGCTTATAATGATACGGACTAATCCATAATATATAAGTATTGGTGGAGAACAAAATAAAGAAACAAAGCCAGAGTAAAATTCAATACCCATGAGAAATATTAATATTTTAAAATAGCAATGTATATGTGGGGTTGAACTAGATGACCTTTAAAGATCCTTTCCAACCCAGTCTATTCTGTGATTCTATGATTAGTGTTTTAAATAACACTCATTGCATTTTGGTTTTTTTTTAAAATATAATTTTAATGAACAGCTATGCATTAGCATGCCATTTGATACTGTAAAATTGGTCTCTCTTATTTTGCTACAGAATAAGTAATTAATGATTCATCTGTTCTTATAGCTAGCCAATTTATATTTTATGTTGCCAGCTGGTTTATGATATGTCAGAGAGACAGAGAAAGGTATCATGGGTGTACTACATGCGAAATACAAGTTTTATCTACTGTTACACAGATACAAACTAATCAGAAAGTGGAATTATGACCTTGCAGTACTGAAGGTATTTTGAACACTACGTGTTCTAAAAATTATGAAAAATAACTTGTAAGCAAGGAAAGACAAAAGCACTTAGTGGTTGCATTTCCACAAATGAGTGGAGAGTTCTGTAACTGGAAATGGAGCATTAAGTTACTCACCAATGAGATTTTTACTAGCCCCCTTAACTGGATTGTCAATGTCATATGTTGGAGGTACTTATATTACTGGGTGTTCTCTTTAATTTTATCATTTTTACTGTGTCAGCTTTTATTATCATTAACAACTAGGCTCACAGACTCAGTTGTATCCCAGCAGGATTTCAGATTATTCTTCAAATTACAGCAATTTGTCATGATGTCAGTGTTTTTTAACCTATAACCCCAGGTTACCTACGGAGGCTGCAGAGCCCCAATTTCACATGCCACAGATTCAATTTATGTGTGTAAACAATTACAGGGCTTCACAAACAAATGAAAGGCAGCCAGAGTCAAAACTAAAGGTCAGTCTAGCTTGTCCTGAATCCATTCTAATTGGATGTTTTTTTCCAAACGGAATATAGGCAATGCAATAGCATCAGCTCTTGGCCATAAAATATAGTAGAGGTGAGTTAGGCTCTTGTTAATGGCAGAACCTCTACCGCTGATGGCAGCTACAGAATTTAGAATAATGGCTGTTGCAACAAGTATTTCTCATTATATGTGACTGTAAAAGTTTTCAAGAGTTTTGATGATATTAAAATAGAGAACCAAGAAAAATGATCTTGAAGCTGAATGTTCTAGTTCAGGGACACCCAAAGCTGGGGAAGAGAAGGGAAGGCAAGAGAGTGACCATTCATCTTCTCATAACTCATGTAACATTCCTGGGCATCGTCAGTGCTGGGGGTTGGAATGGGTGGTCTGAAAGCCCAGAACCAGCCTGGCTGCCTGTGGTGGCCAGAGCTGTCTTACAGGACACAGTGGTGCTGATCCTTACCCACAGCCAAGCTCTAGGATAACTCAGCTGCAGAGTGGAGGTTGGGGCAAAGTTACCATCTGCACAAATTCTGTGTGAGGTGTTGGAGTGTCAGATGGAGAATTTGATAGTTAAATGTGATGTAGAATTGCAATTTTTAGATTCTCTATTTATTACTTTGTTACTATTTCAACTACTGCCACCATATGTTGATCTGCTTGTTTAGTATGGAGCTTTGCCTGTAACAATGTGATCTTACAAAATAAATAGATAGTTAATTGTGCTTCCTCTGAAATGATACTGTATTAAATTCCTCTTTTATTCATGTTTTTTCTGGTGATCTTGAAATGCTCACATCTATCAATTACATTGGCACAAATGAAAGATAAATCTTCCTGGTTTTTTATAGATTAATTGAATAATTAAGAAGCCACTCTTAATTACTGTCCCAAGGAGTTACAGAAATTACAGTTCTAAGTGTGTTACCAAGGAATTCTTTAGATTATATTTCTTTAAATAGAACTATACAAAGTACATACTACCAGAGGTTTCTGCCACATCTTATTTGAAATATTTTTTTAATAATCTAACTGCATGTTAAAATCTTTAAAAGTGCTTAACTGATTTGAAGATGAGATTTATGGTTAAATACTAAACAGGACTTAGGTATATGCTTAAAGGCTAATATATGTAATCAGACTCAGAGGATGTCATTTTTTGGAAGTGGCTAAACTTACTAGGTTGTTCCCAGTTCTCCACTGAGTTTCTGAAATGAAGTAAGAAATTATCCTGAAAGCTCAAGCCAGGTTTAGAGTATTTCCTACATGCATGCATTTAACCCAACAGAAAATGCAACTCATTTGATTTTTGTTATGTTTTTGATGCAGAGTTAGTGTGGGTTAGCTTTGATGGAGGGAGGGTGTGCAGCAGCATTATCTGGCAAGGAAGAAGACTCATTTTACAAGGAGATAGGATTTTTATAAGCTTATGCAGGTTGACAGTGTTTATGGACAAAGCAGAGCAATGACAGCTAAAAATCAGTGGCACTTAGCTATGGGATAATCAGAACAAGTCGGGATCACAGGCAGAGTCAGCAATCAGACTGTGAAGGAGGTTATGATAAGAATGACAGTGGGGTTGTTGGCAGAGGAATTCTGTAACTAAAGAGATTACATAAATGACAGCAAGTATGAGGAACAGCCTTTAGTCATTAAAATATGTAATTTCGTTTCTTTCTCTGGAGATACTCAAGAGCTGTCTGGACACAATCCTGAGTAATGTGCTCCAGGAGACCTTACTGGAGGAGGGAGGTTGGACTAGATGACCTCCAGTGCTCCCTTCCAACCTTAACAATTCTGTGAGTCTGTAATTTTGCCATTATGGTAGTTACCTTTACTTCCAGATGCTTATGCCCTCCCAACCCCTAAGATATGCAAACCCCCTCCTTTGGGCCGTATAGACCACACTCATGGCATGAGGAATAGAAGGACATCCCTCTGATGCATCAAGGTTTTTCAGAGAAGTACTCAGCTCAGTTCTCTGCTTTGGTGGTTTGTAGTGTTGATGCTCTTTTGCTATACCCACCTTGTTGACTTCTGAATTTTCCTTTATTCTGTTCAAACTGCCACAACCATAGCTTACTTCCCTGATTTCCCAGACTGCTCACTTTTTTACTACTTCAGTTCCAGTCCTCAGACCACTGGTCACTGTGCCCTTAGGCATAGTGTCTCATAGATAGTCTTCCTCATCCTTCCCTAGGGAGTTGTTCCTTAAAGCTTAGAGATATCATCCTCTTTTCTTTGATTTATAATTGTCTTAAGCATACCATTATTGCATTACTTTTCCCATGCTTTGGTCTTTTCATTGTGCTGGTGTGGCAGTTCATTAGTTGAAATGAGTTCATTCTGTTACAGATGTGTTAAGACCTAACACTTATGCTTGCTCAGCAAGTGCGTTAGTCCCTGTCTGGCTGTAAGTAAGGCTAAATATAGTTTTGAAGAGTTTAGCAAAAATTGTACTATTAAATGGCCCCCCCGCTCCCTTCTTTTTTTCTAAAGTGGTTATTGGTGCACTAGGGCTTGGTTTTGTTTAGCAGACCTTTCTTCTCCGTCAGCAAGTTGTGCTGGAGCGTTTTGGCCTCTGTTGGGTGAGGGCTCCTGTTCCCCAGCTTTGTCAAGTTGAATTTCCTCGTACACACAGTTGCAGTGTAGCTGTGGTTCCAGATACTGTTCGAATGATTGTTTCTCTATTATGTAAAGTAATTGCCAGTGCAAAAACGTGGCTCAAAAAGCCCCAGATTTCCTGGCTATGGTGAGCATCTCCATCATAAAGACACAGATTTGTGTTCTTTTTAGTTATGATAATTTCTGGTTCTACAAATACTGCATTTTTTGTTAATATCAGGTGCAGCTTCAGTAGGAGATATGGTAAATGTCCATACCCACATGTTTTCCCTTGAACTAAAATGAAATGATACTGGATTTCTCATATGAGTTATCAGCACACAGTTATCTAATAAGGTAAGACTGTCTCCCAGTTTTTTCAGGGAATATTCAGTGTCACCAGCTATTAGGACTGTATTAATATTGAGGCTGTAGATCTTATATCAGTGAGCACGTCTTCTTTGTGACCTTATTTGAGACCTGTGAGCTCTGGGAAGGAATGGATGTGTGTTTCTGGTCAGTGTTTTCAGGTGCTGTTCTAGAGAGCTCCCCCTGAGTGGGCAGTTTCTGCACTGGACAGGCTGAGCACTTCCACTCCCAATTTCCAGATTATCCTTGGGGCCCTGTGCCTCTGTTGTTTTTATTGCAACACTTAATTTGTGGGTGCTTAGTCTAAAGGAGTTCTGACAGTGCCTGTATCTCTGCTATAAATTCCTTTTTCAGGCCACTTTCTGATCTGTGTTTTATGACAATATTTCTTTGGATTGTCCAGTGCCTTCAAGTGACAATTTTATAATTATTTCACACCATGTGTGTATTTGTAGGTTCTCTGTTGATCTTTTTTCAGGCTTTTTGGTCTCAGCAGGCTTCATGTCCCACTCCAGAGCCTGACATCTACAAAGTTATTTGGGATGTGGGTCATCTTGTCTTAGGGTATGAAGTTAGTTTTGTAATGGCAGGCTCTCCTGGCTGTGCAGTGATAGGTCTTGTCTGGAAAGCATTTGTGACAGTGTGCTGGGTGACTTGCCGGGGAGGCATCTGCAGTTCAGCTCCTGAGGCTCCACTGTTGTGACAGTCCCCATCAGCAGCCTCTGGTGCTGTGTGCTCTGATGCCTCTGATCCGTCCATCATGAACAGCCACTGAAACATCCTCCCTTCATACTTTCCAGACCTTTCCAGCAGGATTTTAACTATCCTTTTTAGGATCAATTGCTGCTTTACAGGTTCATAATTTTTTAGTAGTTGTGGGCGTAAAAAGGCATAATGTAACAATGTTAGTTTGAATAAGCTATATGCATCAGGATTTTATAGGCCTGCATGTAGAGACATACATTCTCCCCGGCACAACCAGAGAACACGGTAGTGAGTTACTGATGTTAAAGGGTAATTCAGAGAGAGCATACTGTCATAGGTGTCCCTTTAGAGAGAAAGTATCCCATAAACACTGGGATAACATCTGTATAAAGTATTTATAAAACTAAATTAGCAAAATTAGTAGTATCCTTTCTCCAGCATGTAATGCAATGATACCAAACCTAACATAATATTTCTTGTTTGTAATATTTTTTTATTTGTATTGGTATTTCAGTTTGAGAAACTTGAGAGCAGAGTAACCTCCGCTGAAAGTTAAGGCTTTGTTTGAAGCATTTGTTTCAACACTTCTCCCCAGTCCTGCTTTCCTCCTCAGGCTGTATTTTAATTTGTCCACCAAGGCCCCTGGCTTGCTTGGCACAGTGACAGGCGCTGTCACTGATAGGTTTTCTATGTGGGACTTGTCTTGAACCTTTCTTCAAGAAGACTGCAGTTTATATGTTGTCTTTTTCTGTGATGCTGTTTGCAGTGGAGTAAATAACCTGCTTCATGTTTTAAAGGACACAGAAGCTTGTTTTAGGAACAGATGAGCTTTATTAGCTAGGAACAGTGTCTCATAAGTATCAACATTGCTCAGGGGTTCTGCATCAGTCTCCATTTGCTAACTGTAGTAGGAAAGACCTTGTAATTTTTGGTTTAAATAGGCAATGCAGTGGAAAAGTGAAAAAGAACAGTAAGAAAGTTAAATGTCATGGCTAAAACCTCAAAGACAGCATTAGTGCTTGGTCTTTGATTCCTCGTCCTGTGCTCTTTCCCTTGGACCACTCTTCCCATTCCTGCTGCAGTCACTGAATAGGCTTCATTTCCAAATTGGTAAATTCTGGGAAAACTTCCATCTTCTTCTTTTTGGCATCTTGTCTGTTCTTTCTGCATTTCCTTCCCCTATGATTTTGCAGCCTTGCTTTCCATCTCTAGCTAAACCTAGATCTTGCCGAAATCTATTACAGTATTATGAAGGTTGCCAAACTAAAACTTGCCCCTATAGTGTGCAGAACTGGAATTTCTTCATGCTCTTGTTACCTGGTTCTTTGGGCTCATTATCTGATAGGTTGCAGGATTTGTTTTAGATGTGATTTTAAACCACATAGGGACAGTGCAAAGATGCAGTTGTTGTTTCTAATACAGCTCTGGCTCTTCAGCTGCAAGCTTGCTCTGGCCAGACCTAAGCCAGCAGATAGGAAGCTTTATCTTTCCAAATTCTTCCTTTCTCCAGAGGGAAAACCTGAAAGCAGTGGCCAGTGTAGGTTGTGAGATTGTGGATTAACACGCCGTTATGGAGTTAGGAGAGGGCTGTGGTGTGCAGCTGCTGTGGTAGGATGGGGAAATGTACTCCTTTCCAGCCAGAGTGATACAATAGCCCTAGAGAGGAGCTTGTATCACAGAGAGGCATCCTGGGGGCGCGGGAGTGTCATAGCTCAGGGCATCTTCTCTGCTGCGGGGAGACTTCTTGCAGGAACCTTTATGTCCAAATATGCTGGCTGCATTCTCTCAGTTTTTAAAAATCAATAAATTCGTCCCAGAGCTCTCCCTATTGATTAGTTTCACCGCTACCATCAGCACATCACAGTAAAAGAAGAGCAGAACTGCTGGTTCCTGTGTGAAAAACTGTGAGCATGGTGTGTATTCACTTCATCCCGTGCTCTGGCTTTCTGCAGACCTTGAAGTGGCAGTGGCTCTGCTAAGGATCCTTATGCAGTCAGTGTTCACCGGAACAGACAGGGTGAAAGTCGCTGACGGAAGTTGGCTTCTGTAATTTAAATTGCTCAGTGATGACTTTTAATTGCTTGCTTTCTAAAATCACCAGGTGCTGGGAGGCATTAGTTTTACTCTGTGTCTAGAGTATGTAGACTAAAAATAAATTACTTCTTCTGGGCAGGTGTTATTTTTAGGTTTAACACAGCAAAAGGTAGTGTGTTGTAGAAACTTCCCCTTTTTGAATAATGGAATATTTTCCAATTGTGATAGCAGCCATTAGTTTTTTCAAAATTGTTGAGCTACATAATACTTTTAAATATAAAATATTAAATGTAACTGATGACTGTGTATTGAAATATGAATTAAACGCTATACATGTAAAGATTCTAAATGATTACTGTTGAGGTGTTAGAATAAGACAAAATTAATTTTTACTTGAGAGCTATGATTGATATAATTTTTCTTCTATTCCTTTTTATATTAGCTTTTGACAGTGTCTGTTTTTGTTCAGCTGTCAGAAATAAAAAAGGAACTGCATGGTAGTGCTGTATTTTATGTTATATTTGGCTATTAGA
Source organism: Chiroxiphia lanceolata (assembly GCF_009829145.1). NCBI lineage: Eukaryota > Metazoa > Chordata > Aves > Passeriformes > Pipridae > Chiroxiphia > Chiroxiphia lanceolata. The sequence continues at coordinate 12,856,670 of NC_045640.1, forward strand.
CAAATATAAAAAGGACTTCAGAAGTGTATGGGAATGCAGATATTTATTTTTAAGGCACACTTTTATCAGAGTAATTTACGATACACTTACTACTATCATAAAGCCATTAGCTTAATTCCCTTGCAAGTAGGCATCATGTGATGAGCTCTACTTGAATGTCTTCAAAATAGGCAATGGTGGAAAGATGTTTGTGCTGCTGCTACTTTAATCACATGTGGGGTAACTTCCCTCCAAGGCACAGAGCTCGTGCTCAGGTCTCTGCCATCAGGGTTGGTTGTTTTTTAAGGCTCTAACTTGTTTAAAGCAAGCGTGGGTTAACATTAGCTGTTGCAATTTGCAGTTTAGATCTAGTCTCAGTATAGGGAAGGGTATGATCCAGAATGAATGTTCATTCTGGACACAAATACTAAGAAAGGACAGATAGCAGAGAAAACCACAATTTTAAAGTCAGCATTTTCAAATAGTGAGATGGAAAACTACTCAAACTCGAGGGAGTGGGTTTGCTGTCTTATCCCTGGCTGAGAGCTCTGAGTCTCTTCTCTGAGTAGGGCTGGAGGAAGACCAGGGGAGTAGCTTTTTATCACGTTCCTTGTTGTTTTATCCTTTTAAATGAAAGGCAGCCAATGAGCTCCACTACTTCAAACAGAAATATGACTGTACTACATAATCTTATTTTCCTGGACATTATGAAAAAATAAATGAACAGCATGGCTCTTTTGCTGAAGGCCTAACTGGAGAAGTCAGTAGCTGAGCGTTTCACATCTCTGTACATAGACTAGATATGCATAAAGGGAGAGAACATCTGGCTTATAAATGCTCTGTTTTGGTGAGCACACTCAGTTGCAATGAGCTATAACTGTCAAGGGTTAGCTAAATATTGTGTTGTATTTTTCCTGTAGTTGACTGATGTGTTATCTTATTCCATCTGAAGATGAGAAGAGAAACTTTGCACTATTTCACACAGTTTGCAAATATTAGGATACGGTTAGAAGCAAATGCTGTCAAAGCTCTTAAAAACTGCCACTGACTTCAGCAACATTAAATTAAGGTAATATTTTAAGATAGTCTGGATTTGGTGCAATTTGTGTAACTTCTAAGGGTTTTTTTACCATCACAGTTCTTTAAATCCCTTGTTCTTCAAAAATAAGTAACTCAAAGTTCTGTGCCAATTCAAAATTCAGTTCCATTTAATTTTAAGCCACTGTACTTTACCAAATGAAGTACAGAATGATCTGTATATGAGTTTACTTAGATAAAGAAAATATGTAAGTATTCAATAGCTATTTCTTTTGATTGCAGTTTAAGCTTAATTGTTCTAATTCAGACAGAGTGATGAATTCAGGGGTAGTAAGCAGGAGACTTGGAGTACCTGATGATGCTTTATTTTGGATATTGCGAGTTTTAATTACTAAAGGCTGTGCTCTCAGTGTCTGACAAAGCTTGGTTTGCTTGATTTTGGTTTTGGTTTTGCCCTCTACCTTCCCCTTTCTCCAGTTCTTCTGCCTAAAACTGTGACAAAGGGAAATATATTTCCTCAATTTTTTTTCTTTGCCTGTGCTATCAGATTTTTCTCTTCCTGGCACAGATCCAGGTTTTTTTTTTTTGCTTTGCTCTCTTATTGACACCTGCAGTCTGTATTGGCATCTGTGTCATGCCTGCCCTTGTCTTTTCCTTTCCTCCTTGATCTGCTAGCCAGTCTTCCTCCTCTTACCTCTAAGCTTGCTTTATTCTTGTTATGCAGCTGTTTTTCAACTTCTTGAATCCAGTTTTAATGTATTGCTGCTCTCCACAGTCTCTAATGACCTTTGTTTGAAGAAAGCTCTAAACCAGGACTCCATCCTCATTAATGACTCTGTTTACTTAAATGTCTCTGCTGATCTATATATGGCTCTTCCATTTTATGGTTTACTTATAAATTCTTCAGGATAGGGCACCCTTTTTTACAGTATTCAGCTCAGTTAGTGTGTTGTTTTATGGGTACGACTATGCACTACTATGAAAGTCCAAATAACCAATATATTTTTGATTAAAGGTTCCTCCCTCCTGCACACCTTCTCTCTGGGTATTTGACTGAATGAAATTATGTAGGTTATCGGTAGGATTGATAAAAAAATAGCATTTTTAAATGGCACAGCTAGTTATCTGCAAACATTGGCTCACAAATTTCCGTTGTGCTACAAATTTAGAGCAGAATTTTGCTGATCTTTCTCATGTGAACTGACCTACTTAAGTCAGTGGAGTGCTAATATTTGCCACACAGTAAGGATTTGGCTCATAATCTTGGGGAAAGCATTTGCATGCACACAGGGGATATTGTCTAGTGTTTTTGCTAAAGGCTTCCTCCTCATTCTGTTCCACCTTATGAGATTTTTTTACCTTAAAAATTGGAAGGTAGAGGTAACTGCGATTTGCCCCCTATGTGATGCCTAAGAAAGTTGTCTGTGAACCTCTCTTATTCAAATGGTGAGTGGAGAAAATTATCTCTGGATGTGAGTTATTATTTTGGACTTGAGAAAAAAATGTCTACTTGTCTCCTAGAAAAAATGAAAACATCTTGAACTGCTTAAATTACACCTTACAAATAATGGGAGGAGGCTCAAAATGACAGATCACAGAAATTGTAAAGCTTCAACTGATTGAGGACAAATAAAGGACAGTGATTGGCAAGCTTGCATGGAAGAGCAGGAACAGCAGGAAGGGCAGAATTCTCTCAAGCACTGTAGAAATTGCAGACACGCTGGTCATATAAATTTAGAGGTATTTACAAAGAAAATGATTCCTGGTGTTTTTTCACAGACTGTCAGTCTGACTTTTTTTGGGATTTTACACAGCATTCACATAATTTATTATGGATTTATTTTCAGTAATAAATTTTCTATATAATTCTTTTTCTCAAAACACATATTCATTTTCTGTATATTTGTAGATATAAATTGTTCCTATGCCTTCTTACTGAAATGTGCTGCTTGATTTTTGGGATCAAGTGCCCTGCAAGGTGACATTTCTTTCAGTTTTAGCATCATCACAGTGATGGGAGGAAAGCTGCTCAGTGTTACTTCCACAGAGGAATCCACACTCTGTAATACATTAGCAACAAAGGACGGGCTAAAGAGAATCTCTATCCTTTACTGAATGCAGGGGGAAGCATAGTGACAAAGAATGAGGAAAAGGCTGAGGTACTTAATGCCTTCTTTGCCTCAGTCTTTAATAGTGAGACCAGTTGTTCTCAGGTACCCAGCCCCCTGAGCTGGACGACAGGGACAGGGAGCAGAGTGAAACTCTCATAATCTAAGGGGAAATGACCATTGATCTCCTATACAACTTAGACACTCACAAGCCTATGGGGCTGGATGGGGTCCACCTGAGGGTACTGAGGGAGCTGGCTGGTGAAGAGTCTGGAGCACAAGTCTGATGAGGAGTGGCTGAGGGAGCTGGGAGTGTTTAGCCTGGAGAGAAGGAGGCTCAGAGGAGACCTTATTGCTCTCTACCTGAAAGGATGTTGTAGCCCAGTGAGGATCGGTCTTTTCTCTCAGGCAACTAGCAATAGGATGAGAGGAAATGGCCTCAGGTTTCACCAGGGGAGGTTTAGATTGGATGTTAGGAAAAATTTGTTCACTGAGAGGGTTGTCACGCACTGGATCAGGCTGCCCAGGGAAGTGATGGAGTCTCTATCCCTGGAGGTATTTAAAAGACGTGTAGATGTGGAACTTAGGGACGTGGGTGCTGGTCTTGGCAGTGCTGTGTTAATGGTGGGACTTGATGATCTTAAGGGTCTTTTCCAATCTGATATGATTCTGTGATTCTAATGCTGTTATCTAACATGGGTGTCTTAGTGAGAAACTTAAGCATCCAATATACAAAATGGAGAATGAGATGTTTAAATGACACTGAGTATATAAGGAGCTCAGGTTCCTAACAGAAGCACCTAGGTTACCAGGCAGTTTGACTGTCTCCTGCACAGATGCTGAAAGGGAAGTGCCTTCTTGACCCAGACTGGTCTAACCGTGGTGTTAATAGTTGAGTGTAAGTTGGCTGTTTGTTGTGCTCTTTGCCAAGGACTTGGGCGGAGCTGGGATTTCATGTGCAGTGCATATTGCTCATAGACCCTTTTCTTTGGAAAAACAAATCCAAGATGATAACATAATGTGTCAGGGAACGGCAGAATACACCAGCACCATCACATAGTTTAGAGCCATTTTATGCAAAATAAATGCCAGTGTTTGCAAGGCCTCCTTCCTCATTTCTGAAGAGGATAGGGTAGACACTGGAGAGCTGCTGGTACTGCACAGTATTGACTGATACTCTCAATGCAGAAATATCATTTTTAGTATTGTCACCCACAAAACCTGCATGTAAATCAAATGTGTTTTATAGAGGTGCAAGTATTGAATAACTTCTTTACTTTTCCACCCGCTCAAACGTGAAGATTTTATAATATTTACTTGTAAGGTTGGAGATGGTTCTGTTCCATTTATTCATGAGAAAAAGAAGAAAGTCATTCTTCTTTCCCTCCCAGCCTTACTTCATCCTGAAATTAGACATTTATCCCTGGGTAGGTTTTTACATAGTTCTCGACTTTTTCCAATGCCACATGCCTGTTTATAGTAGTAGCACGGTAGTTGAATTTTCCTTCAAGAACTGTATGTCCTAGCTTCTTTAAAAAGAAATAAAACCGAAACAGCAAAAAATTTCAAGATTCGTTCAGAGTTACACAAAATACTGTAGTAATGCTGACAACTGGATTGTATTTTTTGTGTGCAATTCCAGGGCCTAGAGCACAGGACTGTCCTTCTCTCCTCTAAATTGGTTCTTTGACTGTGGACTCCCTTAGCATGCTGTAGTGGTGGTTTGTGGTTTCTTGAACAGATACTGAAAGCTAAAGGAGAGAATTTTGCTGTAATATAAGCCATTAAACATCTGGACTAAAGAGCAGGCTTTATTTTATAATACAGGTGAGTAATTTTCCTCTTCTACTTATGTTCCTATTTTTGAGTATACATATTTCAACATGGTTTTTTCAAGATGATAGGATAATGCAGTGAAAGAGAGTAGCAGGTTTAAGAAAACCTCATGACCTGCAAACATTCCCTTTGTCCAGCTTTTCTCTCCTGTACAGGGAAGATACAGATGTCGTTTTCTGCCCCTCATTTTTTAATACTTTGTAATTTGTCATTTATTTACAAAACTGGGGGTAAAAAAAGATGAATAACAGTTATTTTATCTTACTTTTTCTGAATGGTTGCCTTGCCTCTAACAAATCCTTTTGCATAGGCAGATATTTGCAAAATATTTGGCAATTTCAGTAGCATTTATCCAGGCTGACATTGAACGACTGTTGCTTTTGCTGCAGATGACAGCACGACTAGCACAAAACCGCGGCCGCGTGTTAGTGTGCGGTACGTGTCGATGCAAACCCGTTTAGGCGCCTTGAAGTTTCTTCTCCCTCATCCTCCCCCTCCTTCCCTCCCTTCCTCCCTCGGTGTTTTTTCCTCGCCCGCGTTCCCGGCAGCGGAGCCGAGATGATTACCTGCAGTCCCATTTTTCACCCCGCTCCATGCAGATGCGGCGCGGGCGGGCCGCGGGCGGGGAGGGGCCAGCGCTGATGCAGCACCGGCGTGTGACAGCGGCGCGGCCCGAGCCCGCTCCGGGCGGGTCCTGCTGCAGTCCGCGCATCGCCACCTGCCAGCGGCACCGCCAGCCCGGCAGCAGGCGCCTGGAGGAGACGCTGCGGGGGCACTTGTTTAAGGAGTACCTGCCTGGCTGAACCACTGGGTTATTCTTTAACTGTGGGAGAAGTGCCTGTGCTGCCTTCACGCAAGCTCCCTACTGGCTTTCTGCAGTCGTAATTTCTCGGAGCCGTCTTTCCCTTCTCCCTCCGGCTTTTTCCCGCTACTTCTTTTTCCTTATCCCCCCCTCTTTTTTTCCCCCCCTATCGTTATTCGCCCCCCCAATCTGTGCTGCCTCAGTAGGTCTCATTATGCTGTGCTCAGTGGCCCGGTGTGTTCCCCGCCTCTGCTAGGCAGTGGCAGCATGGATGGTGCTCTTGTGACGACCTCTGCTGATGCTATCAGTCCACTGCGGATAGGCATGCTGAGTAATCCTGCTGTAAATGGGCGAGGACACGGACACACGGAAAATTAACCACAGCTTTCTGCGAGACCACAACTATGTGACTGAAGGTAACATGAATACTGTCATTATTCTCTTCTTGCACTGCATATTCTGTGCCGGGAATGCACTGTCATGTTTGGAGATGTAGGCTCTTCCTTTTTTTTCCTCTTTTAAACAGGGGGAATTTCAAGGCGTTTTTCTGTGGGATGTAGCAACAGAATGTGTTTGAATTTGCTAAACCCCAAAGGCATTCTGTCATGCTGCAGCAGTATCTGAAACTATATGGGCTGCAGAAGGTCTTGCATTGTGCTGAGTTTCTGCTCGTGAGGTGTGCAGCACCTGGCATTGAATGCACAGTAGCTGCAGTGTGCAAGATTGGAAGCAGTTGGTTACTTTAAAAAAAAGATGAAAGATTTGAGAGCACCAAAGTAAGAGAAATAATCTGTAAAGTTAACTGTTTGCTGGTGTAATAAAGGTTATGCATCTCATTTTGGTAATTATAGCCTGAGCATTACAGACATTGCTGAGTTGATTGTTCCCTAGAGAACCGTATACATTTAGAAGGGATGTGTAAGCAACATCTTTTGAAATACTTCTGCCTTCTTTCCATCCCCTGTGTATGTGCAAGGTACATGAGAAAAGGCACCTTCATTTTAAACCATTCAATGGCTGGTAGGTTATTACATAAAAAGGAATTTTCCTGCAGGTGACACACATTAAATGCTGAGAAAATTTACCTTGAGAATAGTGAAATGGTCGGGTGAGGTACTGGTCTGTATTTTCCTGCCAGAAAGTTGGTTTAAGAGTAGGCCATTTTAAGATTGACTGAACAAGAGAAATGTGCTTGTAGGTGTTTGACTTTGCAAATATATTTGTATGTGCAGTTTTAATAGCACTTTTCAGCAGCAGAAACAGTACTTCAGTGTAGGCTTATATAATATGAACATACTTAACATCAGGGTCAACCGATACTACTTGAGACTCAGTCTCCAGATTCTGTCGTCATTTGATCAATGCCCAGTCACTTAATACTCCCATGCTGCATCCTAAAATGTGATCAGCTGATGCTCTCTTGATTATTGATGATTTCAATTTTTTTAGAATGTAGAAAACATCAGGATGATTTAGAATGTAGAAAACAGCAGGATGATTTTGCCATACTGGGAACACAAGGCAGATTTTTAGAAGAAAAATTAAAAATACCATACATTGTTACCAGTGACTGGTGTAATTGCTTGCCAGTCTTGCCTCAAGGACATTCTTTGCACTCTGGTTCATGTTTCAGTAATTTTTAAATTAATTTTGAAGTTTTGGTTAATACTTTTTGTCAGATTGACGATTTATGTTTTGAGATATAGTCACCTGTAATAACATTTGAGGAAACTTTGTCTTAAATTTGTAAATTTATGCCTTAGATTCTGCAAAATGCACAGTATAATGACTGCAGTGTACCTGCTATATGGTGAAATTCAGATGTATATTTAATGTGGATGTGCAGCTATGTTGAAAATTGAATTTTCAAGTGTCTCAGTTTTGTAATCTGAGGAAAATAGTTCCTCGTGGATTTTGCAAATCTGTATTCTATTTCATATGTTATGGGTGTTCTAAAAATCAGATGGAGATCTTTAGTATTGTTTGTGACACTGCTGATGCAAGTGTTAGTTTTTTCTCATGTTTTATCTTCTCTTGATATTTGAATCAGAAGGACTAGATATTCTTCTGGGATAGCACATGGAGTGGCTTGTCTGAAATGGGTCAAAATATACCTTAAATATCCATATTGGCCTGTATTATATTTTTCCTGTGATCAGAAGTCATCATATGTTGGCATCTGTTTTTGAAACCTGCAGTAGCAAAGTGGCAGTTCTTCAGCTCTGCCTAGTTAATGCTTGTTGGGAATGCTCACTTGGTCAGGTGTAACAAAATTCTTCACATCTGTTATATCTGAAATTGCCACACGTTTTAAAAGCTCTTGGAAATCATGAGGGAATGGATTTATCTGTGAATTTTTTCCAGGGACACCTTCAACTCAAAGAGGAACATCACAAATTTAATTTCTCATTGATACACTTTGTTCAAAATGCATAATGAATACCTGAGTTGAACTGATACTTAAAATGTGCTTTGCTTGTTCTGTTGTGGGGTTTTGGGTATTTTTTTGTTTAAAGATTTGGCTTAAAGATGAAGCAATCTTAAACACTTCTCATCTGTAAAGGCCTGTAGTCTTTCCACAGTCCTCGTATTTGGTCCCATGACATGTTAAGTGCTGCATGTAGCAAAATACATATAAAAGGCAGTAATGTATTACTTTGTTATACTTCTTTGGGGTCAAATCTAAGTCTTTCTTTTGGGGTCTTTGGCTTTTGTAATCCACCATTTAAAACTAAGTAATACTTTATATTATGTTCAGTATATTAGAGAAGTTACCAGTTCATTGTTTGTGAATAACTGCAGTTTTATCTTGTTTTCAGAGTATTAAAATCTTGGTAAGTGGTATCCTCTGTCCTTGGTGCTCCACGCAGCAGGCTAAATTCTTTTACAAAGAAGGTATTTCTAGCCTTTACATGTACGTTCTTCCCTGAGGAAAGTAAAGCCAGTAATAATCAAGAAGATGCAGGTTAACTACAGTCTTACTTTACCTCTCTTCCTCTTTAACTTCTTCAGTGATTTAAAAAAGCTTAAATAACCAGATGACACATGAATTCAGGGTATAGGAAAGCTGTGAGCCAAGTCTGATTTGCTCTGCTCTTGCTAGAGGACTGTGTTCTAACAAAATTGCTTGCTTGAGGAAAGTCAAATTTCATCTCTTTGATAGGTCATTATTTTGTAACATTGGGGTTGTCTATATGAAATGTGGCTTTACCTTGACTACAGAAAATGGGATTGGTTTTTAAATCTCAACAGTTCTTTGATTTGATGTTGCACTGTTGATGTTATACTGTTTCTGGTAATAGGCATTATAGACACACATATGAGAACAGTGACTACCTGGACCTGTTTCTCCTGTTTCATATGCACAACTGCAATAAACCAAACGGAATTAAAACATGCAGGACTTGAATAATTTTGTCATTTAAAGTCTTAAAATTATGTTACAGTTGCACAATGGAAATTCCAGCAGCAATATACAGTAAGTTTTTCAGTGATCACTTTCAAAAGTGGTTTTTGAAGCAAACTGTTTTAATTGGAGTTGTTTGTGGGAGGAAAACAGAAAAGACCTGATGAGACTCGTAAAGAAAGAGAGGATAAAGATCTGAGGCCTAGAAAATGTGACCTGTGAGGAAAGATTGAACTTCTTTGTGAAGGTGGTAAAGTGCTGGGATATATTGCCTGGGGAGCTTGTGTAATTTTTATCTCTGAAGTTTTTAAAAGCAGGTGACATAGATGTCTGTAAGAAATGACATGGGGATAGCTGAGCCTCCCGTGGGGCAGAGGAATGGACTAGATGACCTCTGAGATCTGTTCAGGCTTGTGATTCATTGCTGAGCTGTGTTTTATCTTAATTGCCTTTTGCACCACTACAGCTGTGGGAACCAGCTGCCCAGGAGGTGTTGGGTCAGTACAATGTGTTATTTCCACAGCAACTGTAGGAGCATTGAGGAGAGAGGAGAGGCACGGGAAAAGAAGATGGGCTGGATGGGAGAAACATGATCCTTCCTCACTTACAGACAGAGTCTGTTAGGGGAGAGGGCAAGAAAATTGTAGACAGTGAGTTGGGGGAAGGGGGTTAAAAGAGGCTTGTGTGCTTTAGAGGGCAGAGAATGTCCTTCAGCCCTAGAGTTCCCTTGATGTTACCTGTGCTTAAGATTAATGATAAAACTCACAGGACTGCTGATGTGCTTTACTGTCTCTGGGCCTTGGGATAAGCCAAGAATCAGATCTGACTCAGAACAGTGAATTGTGTGGTATGGTTCCTATATTCCTGGCAGGGGCAAAAAGCTATTGGAATCAATGGTGCCACTCTTTTGCTTAACTGCCTTGTTAATTCAGCTACTCTGTATTTTACTGATTTAATGATTAACAGAGAAATAATGAACAAAATTCACTATTCTTGCCAAACTGTGTTAAAGGATGTGGTTCACCTCCATGATCCCAAAGTTGGTTGGAGAAATGCTTCTCTGGTGGTGAAGGCGTGTCACAGGTTGCATACAGGCACATCTAGCATATGAATTGATCCCTGCCTTTTTCTGGAAGATCCCTGTTTTGGGAAGGAATAAAAAGTTGCTTATACTTCCAGTTTCTAGAGAGACACAGGTTCCTCTCTTGGTCTAGGCCTGCAAATACAAGTGAAGCCAGTGGAGTTGCACTGGTGCAGTGGGGCAGAAGCTGACCTGCACTATCCAGTCATTTATATGGCTGAATTGAGCTAGTTGGTTCCATATGGCTTAACTCCTATGAAAAAGTTAATCATGTTAATGGTGAATTAACCTCCTCAAATATGATATTTGAAGAATAATGAGAATTATCAATGTAGTGTAAAACATACTGAATCATAACCATGTGAGATGTTTATTATGGAGGAAGAAAAAAAATTTTTTTCCTAATGATTTTAAAGGAAAATCCTTGCAGATAATAAAAACAAATTTTGGGATCTTTTTTTCCGCCTTAACTAAAGAAGTTAATATCTCTCTTCTTCAGTATTCAGAGTTAAGTGAAATCTATTTTTATCTGCCAGAAAGAAATTTATTTATGAGCTTTTCTTTCATAAGCATCTCAAATATAATTTGAATAAGAGTTTAATACCTGAGAGTATTGGATGAATATAGTGAACAGATACCACTCTGCTAGCTCAGGCTCACCATCAGTTAGTCTAGTCCACTTATTTCTGCTTATTAAGAAAAGTACAAGACGTAACTCTTCCTCTCTTAACCTTCAGCAGTTCAAGATTTATGTTGTGAATATTGATGATTTTTATCTTTTTTACAGAATTTGTTTAGAAGCAGTTTTAGAATGACCCTAGAAATTATTGCTTATTCTTAATCTAGTCATTTGCATTTTTTTTTCCTCGAGTAGAGAATGAATAGGGGTAAACCTTGTTAAAGCATAACTTTGCCCCTTGTTAAACACAGGATGTAGTTGTGTCTTTTTGTGCATGGATTTGGTTCTTTTATTCACAGTGATATTCATATGAATGTTGTGGGTAGGCTTGAAGATTTGGATTAATAAGGTTTATTCCATCCAAGTGATGTTGCTGACTCTGTAATCTGTATTTGTGCAGCTTAGTTGGGGGAGGCAGGGCTGGAGCGTTGCTGTCACACTGGCTTGCGCTGAAGCCCAATCCCTTTGCTCACTCACTCAGACCTGCAGCTGGGTGTGTGGTTTCAACGTGCAGGAAATTCAAACACTGGTACTACTCAAAGCTTGTATCTGCATAGCACAGACATTTTAAGGCAATGACATTTAAGGCAACATCTGTATGGGCAACATGGGGCAGCAATTTATTCTGACAAGCCCAGAAAAAGCAGAATAGATTTAGCTGAAGTGAATTACACAATCAGAAACACTTGTCATGATGCAGTACCAGCGACACATTCAAAGTACTCTACTGACATAATTTTCATTCTACATCTGTTAGACACTCATAATATCATTGTCTCTATTTTACTTGCCAATTCTACTTTATGAGGAAATAATAAATCAGGAGTGGGATTAGAGCGGTTGATCCTAGACTGGGGCTTTCGTTTCTTAGTTTGCTGTTCCCAGCATTCCCAGAGAGCAGGAACATGTTACTGTTAACTTGCTACTGCCTCTTCAAAAGACCTACCTCTTCAAGGATGGGGTTAGTTTAAGGAGTGGTTGTTAGATCTCCTGAGAGCACTTCAACCTGCTCTGAGCTGCAGGACATGCTTCAAAGGCATGCAGTTAACTTGGCCTGGATCTTCATTTAATGTCATGTTCTCCACATGACAGTTATTCACCAATGTCACATGTACCCTGTAAAAGGTTACCAAGTAAATCTAATGCTGGCTCACTGGTCTTGGTGGTTTGCCCTTAGGGACTGATGGCAACCTTGGCTCTCTTTGCATGCATATGTAATCAACAGATGATCTTACACTCACTAATTAAATAATAAATGTGTTTTGTTGCTGTGTAGTGTTAAAGGTCCTGTAGAAGTGAATAAGATGTATTAACAAAAGACAAGAACAATCTAGAATATTAGCTATATGACAAACAATCCAAGCTCCTTCAATGACAGTGAGAGTGCAGAGCTGTGAAAGAAGCTACTTGTACTAATCTGTAGCTTTTCTCAGGTGCCAGCAGACTAGAAACATTATAAATAGAAGTGATTATAGTATATTTAACTATAAAACTGCTATATGTAATAGATTTACCTACATATAAACCTTAAAAATGGAAGCTCAGGAGGTCAACACTGCGATGTATGTGTAAGATAAAATGCAAGCATAAAATGTGATCCGTGCAAGCTCGACATCTGTGCCAGATTTTGTTGTACTTGAAAGTGACAATTCAAAAGTACTGAAGAACTGAACAACCCCGTGCAGGTAGAGTCAGTGCCATTGGAACACTTTATTTAGTATATGTATCATGATGAAAAGAAAAACATACTTTGCAATGTATTTTGTTTTCTACCTAGACCTCAGACATTTCAGCAATGTATCATATATTTAAATGATGAGTTTAGCGAATAATAGATGTGGTTCTTGCATCAGTTTAAAATGTGAAACACAATACAATAACACTGAATATTTTATAATAGAAGAGCTGACTATCTTTTATTATAGCCATAAAAAGGTAATCAATCATTGCTGCTTACATTGTGTTACTACATCGTTACTGGTCTCAGTGTCTTTGAGACTTTCCTTCCACAATTTGTTTCATCCACCATAGTAAGGCTTTGTGTTGTGGAGTGTGTGCTAAGAGAAGACAAGGTATTTGCTGGCTAATCTCACCATAATTGCTTTGGCCAGGGAAAGGATGGTAGAGAAGGTAATAATCTCAGGAAATTAGATGAAGTTATTATGGGGATTTTTGTTTTTTAAAGAAGAAAGGGTTTTAAATTGACTTCTAGCCATGTTAAGGCATTTTCTTGATGAACTATTTCTGTAGTACTTAGGTTAATGCTGAGCTTGCCCTTAGTTATGAATGTGGTCTATATTACTAGTTCCTGGTGAAAGTTTCCCAGTTCTTTACCAAGAACAAAACCCCCACCTTGTAAAGCAGCCTTATATATGATGAGAGTTCCTTATCTCAGGAAAGTTTCCTTGCTGAAAAGCTCTTGTACCTGTTTTTGTTATTGCTTCAATGCAAATGAGAACAGACTGTATTTTGCCAGTGCAAAGACAAGTAATAAAAATGTGCATTAAGAGACTCAATTCCTAATAAAATCTCTCAGCACAACATGTCATGCAGTTCAGTGACTTCTGTGAATTATTAATATGACAGGGATTTGGGATCTGTATTGGTAAATATAGCAGTGTTTTTTTATGTTCACTGGTCCATCTGTTTGAAAAAAAAGAAGAAAAGGATGCAGACATTTGTGTTATAATGGCATTTGTGTATTTTACTTAGAAACAGAGTACAGAAGAAAGTAAAAGACTGAGAGTTGGTTTATTACCCTCTAGTTCAAGTTCAGCTCAAGTCTGATTAGTACTTCATTATTGTCCTCTTGCTTCTTCCTGTTTTGTAGTGCTTTTGTTGTTTGCGTGACTCAGGTGTTGCAAGTAGTCGATGACTGTACAAAATAACACCTTTTATGTAAATTCTGAGATTAATGCTGCCTGTGATAGTACTGTTTGCATTTAATACAGCCATAGCATGTTCTACCTGCTGGGCCAGTTTCTAGTAGAAATAAAGATCATCAGAGTTGAATTAAAATTAAATTATTGGTTATTTCCTTCTCTCAGTTTTTAATGGCTCCATATTATTTCTCCTCAATCGAAGATGTTAAATGAGCATTTCAAAGAGAAACTAGAAATATTTTTCAAGCAATGAGCTGGTCACAAATTTTCAATAATTTGTTTCTAAACTTTTATCCATTCGACATAACCTCATGTTCTATTATTTGACAGGTTTCAATTTATGATAGAACCTGGCACAAGGTCTTTAATAAATCTTTTCAGCATTTCCAAATGTACAGCTGTAAATCAGGATCTGTCTGTCACTATTTCATAAATATTTTTGATGGAACATCTTTATTTCTACCTTGTGTTATGATAAAAAGAAAAATTGATTTAATAAATTAAGTAATAATAATTAATTAGAAAAATTAAACAAATAGGCACAGTGGACTGGTAAGTGCAGGGCACAATTGGCTGCTAAGGTAGCACATGAGACTTTTGTCATCTGCATGTTAATTTGGCACCCTTCTTCATTTGATACCTTTTGTTTCTGCATGCATATCTGTGATATGGGAATAACCAGTACAACATGAAGTCAGATGTGTATTCTGTAGTCTCCTTTTGAATGGAAGATTTAGGTCAAGTGTATTCTCTTTAATCAGCAGCGAAGCTCAAAGCAGAATTCACATACGCAGTCTCTTTGAAATAGGTAGATGTGAATCAGTACAGAAATTCCTGGAATGCCTGATGCTAAGAGTCAAGTAATGGTCATATGGTTTCTTACTGATCAAGCGGAATGTGAATATGATTTTGTGCATGTTGTGTGCACTTGTGTTCTTGTATATCTTCCACCTACACAAGTCTTGTGGATGACTGCTGCTACATTTTTTTCTGGTGTGTCTGTATTCCTTCCAGTTGCTGTGCTTGAAATGTGAGTCTAAAAGTATTAAAATGGCTATGGAGAAGTTTCAGCATTGGGAAATGGGACGGTAAGAGCTTGCATGTAGGGCACTCTATGTCTTTCAAGTCCCAAATGATTCCCAGACTCTTTTGTTCTATGTTTGTCAGTGTTTGCTGGTCAAGGGAGAGAGAGTTGGCTGTGACTTCCTTGTGCCATGGTGTGATAATCAGTGTCTTCACATTTCTGATTTTCCTCTGAGGTGGTGATGAGCTGCAGCTTTCTGAAATACTCATTGCTTGGACATGAATTTTATTTTCCAGGGTTAGATGTGTCCTTAATTGCTAGCTTAGACATTTCTGTGCTTCCACGTGCATTTCAGAAAAATGAGTCATATATAGTAGAGGCCTTTTATGTTACTATGTAAATGTTATGAAGAGTGCTAGATGTAAAACAAGTGAGTTGCATCTGTTAGCAGTAATGATATTGCAAATCAGCCAATTATATTAAAACTTCAACATTTATTAGCTGCAGGAATTTATACTATGTCCAAGTGACGGGTTTTAATTGCCTTAACTTTGAACTGTCCTGCAGAAATAACTACTGAACGTGATTTGTACAGAGTACAAACAAACAGCTGTTTGTTGCATTGATCTTTCCCAGTTTTTTGGTTAGGTTGTAACACTGACAATGTTTCTTTTACTTTTTTATACCTTAAAATTAATTTCATGGTATTTAAAGTTTGGAGTTTGTTTTGAAACTGATATGGATGTGATTATTGTCAGTCTGTTCTCCAGAGGAAGCTGTAGCCTTGGTTGCCCATCTTTCTTTCTCTGCCGTTGGTGGAGCCTGTCTCATCTCAGAGGAAGTATCAGAACAGAGTGAAAGAGGCACTGGTTAGCCCACCAACCTAAGCTTCTTCAGAAAATGTCAGCAAACTTGGCCTGGTATTTATTAAGTTTGTCCCTTGCTAGCAGGGAGGGAAGCACCACACCTGCCTGCTCCTGAGAGCACAGGTTACTGTGGGCAGTGCTGTCTTCTGCAGGTGCAAAGTTTCCATCTGTCATCAGAGTCCCACCACTGCTGTCTCTAAACTGTTCAATCACTGTGGTTAAAGACTTAGAGTAGTGAAGCTTTACTGTAATGCTCCTTCAAAACCACCTTGTTATAAGGCTTTTGCAATATTTATGCCCTACTGCGCATAAATGGGAAAAGGAGGAAATACAAGCTAGAAGTATTATTGGAAAAATGTTTGACAGCTATCCTGGATGTACCTGGGAAATGGTAGTAAGAGTGGTAATGTTCAATCTGAAAGCAGAAAGCTTTGATGCTTCTGTGCTATAAATAATTACTGAGTAAGACGATTGCCAGTGTGGAGAGTTGTTTGCAGAAGGATTCATTTCTGATTGTTGAGTGTAAGTATATTTAGACAGAAAATGATTTTTGTTCCTGAAAGCCAGAAAGTTGTTGTAAATGGGAGGAATTAGCAATTTGGACTCCACAGAGCAAACACCACCCTGGTTATTACAGATGAGTCTCGATGGATATAGTTATATTGAGGTTAGCACAGGAAGCTATTCCTATATTTAACATTTTAATGACTGAATTCAGTCATATTGGTTTTAGCAGTTGAATTTACACAGTTTTCTTTAAAAAAAATATTTAGTTTGGCTGTTTCCTTTCCTGAAATGTTGCGAATACTTCTAAGCTCTCAATGTCCTTCTTGCTAAGTCACCCTTGATCTAGAAATCTCAATTCAGAAATTCGTTTGTGCATATGAGCACAAATATGCTTTATCACAACAATAGAATCCAAATAGTTGAGCTTAAGGAAAGGAATAAAGGAACTCACCAGAATCTGCTTTCAAAGCTGAAAAATGGAGGTGCTCCTGTTCTTTGCCTTTTGCAGTTTTGCGCTGCAGTCCAGAAATCATGACTCCAGAATCTGAGGTTTTACTGTACAAGTGAAACCCTGTAGGAGTTTGCAAGGCAAGATATGTTAGTTAAATACTGCTAATACCTGCATCCTGAAAGTATAAAAGATAGCTAGATGAGATTTGACTACGTGTGACAACATTTTAACTAGGAACTGCCATCATGGGGTGGAACCTGACAGTAGAAAAGCTGCTGGACAGTTCTAGCAAACTTGAGCACAGTTTTTTTCACCTAAAAATAGTAACTTTACCAGTTTGCTCATTCTGGACAAGCAATTTGTTTAAGTCTTGTGCTTTAGCTTGTAAGTAGTGGTTCTCATGAGATTATGTAAAGAGTAATTGTTTTTTCTGTTCCTTATTCTGTGGCCCACTGAGAAACCTGCTGGAGCACAGTAAGATTTTCCTTTGTTTTCATTTTATTTTTCAAAAACTGCTTCTGTTGATGGAAGCCTGAACAGAGTTTTTTGGCAGAGTTCAATAGTTGCACATGGGCAGAAATAGAGATGAGGTAAAACACCTGTTCATCGTAATAGCTCTTAAAAGCAGTAACCCAACAGTTCCCTTTAACATTTATCCAACTCAAAATCCTCAGAGTTCCTCTTTTCAACTCTGAGGCTACCCAGGTCATATCCATGGATGGTCCATTTCTGGTTTTGAAGGTAACCGCTTTAAAAACTGTCCTCTTTTGATGTTATTTCTGTAAAATAGCTGATTACTCATGCCTGCATTCTATATTTACCCCAATAAATGTGATATAAGGCATGAACTGTAGTTTATCTGTGTTTAAGATGTTTTAACTCACAGATAGCTATCAGATTGACTTTTTCCCCAGTTTGAACCTCAGATCCAATAACATGCCACACTTGAAGAACAGGAAGAAGGATATGTTGATCAGTTGTTGGAGTTCAAAATTTGGGCTGAATCTAAAATACATCTGTTCTCCTAGATGGCTGACATGTGGTCAAGACCGGAAGTTATACAAGATAGCACAGATATTTTTGGACTAAATATGTGACAAGAGTAATTCACATTTTCCCCCTGGTTCACACAGCCTTCTACCCAGGCAACAGATACTTTCTTAAACCTAATGGTTTGCCTTGAAGTTCCTTTTCATGTGCTTCCGGTATGTGTCTTTATGCTCCTAAAGTTCCTTTGAACTCCTTTTGGCGACTTCCCAGACCATCTTTTAATTCCTTTTGTGAAATTTCCATACCATGTTTAATTCCTGCCAGATGGCAACTGTTCCATCTCTGGCCAAGCAGGACCCCAAAGTTTTAAATTCTCAACATTTCTCTCTCTGGAAGTAATACTCCCTGCTCAGACTTTGGAGACATTAGGAATGTGTAGATCCAAGCACTTCTGGGGAAAGAAACAAAGAGACAGAACTCCTTCCTTGATTACAATTGTTCTCTTTCCATTTGCTGCTTGACAACATTGTAGTGATACTTGGCTCTTATCTGCAGTACTTGCTACTCTTCAAGCTCCAGAAATCTTTATTGGGAAAACAAAAAGGAAGTCCAGCCAAAACCATAACTCATTTGACCAAAGTCTTTCTGCTCTCTCTACTCATAACCATTGAATTGAACAAGACCTGGAATTGCCACTCAATACCATTCTTTTACTGTCATTAAAGGACACAGATATGACTCAAAATCATGTTGGACTTGATTAATTGATTGATTAATCTGTAGATGACTCTCAGGTTCAGGGGAAGGGTTTTTAAAATTTGAAGAGTCCTTATTTCTACACCGTTCTACTGAAAAGGAATTTCTGGCTTTGTGGGGAGGCCTGACACGTTTCCTGGGTGAGGTCCCAGTTAAATAGGTGAGTACCAACAGACTTGTTTGAAGAATTGCCTCAGGATTTTACCATGTGATCATAATGGAAAAGCTAGTAGTATTTCATTTTTAAGTTTACCATTCTACGATAAAACTGGAAGTGACTAAATAGTGGAAGTTGTATAGGTTGTGGTTGTTTTTTTTTCTTTTTATAATTCAATTTTATTTTTTCTGCTCTAGCGGGTTATAAAAATCTGAAATGTGCTACTTTTTGTTAGGACACTGAGTTCCTTGTTTCCATCAAAGAGCAACAGTGTCATCTTTACAAACCTGACAGGTTGTTACAGCCTTTATGTATGTAACTGTGATTTAGTATCCAGTGGAGTCTATTGAGAACCTCTCACTGGCTCGAGTGGGGTTGGGTCAGCGGGCATGGCTTTGCATGGCCATAGTCTATGTACGTATTATAATTCCATAAAAATACGTGTATGTATATACAAACCACAGACTTTGTGTGTGCTTTGAAAGTCTTGATTTTAATCTCATAGAACCATAGAATGGATTGGGTTGGAAGGGATCTTAAAGACACCTTCCACTAGACATTGCTCAAAGCCCCCTCCAACCTGGCCTTGAACACTTCCAGGGATGGGGCATCCACAGCTTCTCTCAGCAGCCTGTTTCAGTGCTTCACCTCTACATCTATTCTTCATCTATACATCTATTAATATATCTACTCTCTGCATCTGTTTGTTCTAAGTACTTTGTACAGTAACCTTAGTTACTTTTGTCTTCAGTACTGCATTGTATACAGTGTGGAGATGTAGTTTATGACCCCTGATACAGGAGGAGTGTTTTTTTGAAGAGTTTATCGGACTCAGTGCAGGAATAGACAGAGTAACTGCTTACCAAAAACCTTTCTGGGAGTCTCAGTGTATTCAGAAATTCTTAGACTCTACAAAGCTTAGAGTTCTCTATATAGTGTCAGGAAATATAAGTACTTCCTGTGGTTTCACTCAAAAATACCTCAGAGATAAAAGTGTATGGATTTGTTAGTTAATTTTCTTAGGATTTACTGCAATCCTGTTCATCAGCAAGCCATATGCTATTCTTTAAACAAAAGAACAGACTTTCCGTACCTACTATAACTATTTAGAGTTATCATTTTGTTCCTTTGCATAATGAGTTAGGAAATCTCCTTGGAAATTCTCATGCATAGTATGATTTGTTAAATTTAAGGTTAAAATTAGGGTTAAAATTATCCTGTTGAATACTGTGACCTTAATACTGTTTTTGCAGGTTTCCTTAGCAGCTTAATGCATTCAGATTTATACTAACATGAGTACAACCCATTTATTTTTCTTTGACTCTTTTGCCTGCTGTATGACTTACTTATGCTGCACATTGTTTTCTTTTAAATACTGTTAAGTCTTTGCTTGAAGCAAAACTGCTCTCCAGATTTTCTCTTTGAGGTAATTTGCTTCAGGCTACTTTTTAACTTTCTGAAATGCAAAGTAATTGCAGTTCAGGTTTTAATTGCATGTCTTTTTCTTCTTTTCAAGAATATGCTGCCTGGACACATCAGTTTGTTATTTAAAGGGCTGATAAGTATGTCTAAGTTGTATTAATTTATGTTGCAATAGAATTCAAATTAATGCTAACCAGAAGATCTGTTAATGCATGAGTAGCATGAAAGGTATAATTAAATCTCCTTGAAAAAAATTGCAGGATATTTCATGAATGTCAGTGACATAGTTTTAGCCCTTAAATAGTTTTTCTTTGTTACAGATACTTTTCAGGGTTATCTCTACCAGAACCTTAGAAAATGTATGTCATAAGAAAACAGTAATTCTTCCCCTTCATCTACCTGTTCACATCTTTTTGGGTTTGTGTTTATTTGTTAGGTTCATATTGTTCTCTTTAATGATGCCTTCACAGATTCCAAAAGTTGATATTGTGGTAGTATCATAACAACACAGTGAGTTTTTTGAGCTATGTGCAGAACATTTAGGGAAATACTTAAGCTGATGAGGAGTCTTCCTGTAGCTGGCGATTCATGTTAAGAGCATCGCAGAGTTCTTTGATAGAGGCATTACCTGAAAGATTAACCCACTATCAAGAAATAGACTTTGGCTGAAGAATTAGCATGGTTGCATTTTTTGGTAGAAAAATTGTGTACCAAGTGCAGAATTAGTCACTTTATTAGTTAGTCTTAAAAATAGTGGTTAACTTTATCATAATCTGGTTTGTTCACTTGTGGAAATGTATTGAACTCTTGTGACACAATGTTCCAAGTGCAGCTTCATCAGTGATGAGCAGAGAGTGATTTCCCTCTTTCTTCTGGCCACTTTCTTCCTAGTGTTGCCCCAGCATGTAGTTTGCTCATGTGAAGCCACTGTTGACTCATATTTGGCCACTAGCATCCAGACTGACCCCAGGTCCTTTCCAGCCAGTTGCTTTTCAGCCAAATGTGTGGAACTATTCTGCTCCAAGTGCAGAATTTTGCACTTCTTTTTGAGGTTACTCAGGGTCCACCTAGATAGCTTACATTCATTTCTTGTCTTTCCTTAGTCTGTAACTCAGAGGTGAAGCACTGAGTTTGTACTGTTAGCTGTATCACTATGGATGTTTTAGATTGGCAGTGTCTTGCAGTCCACAGTGCACAGTGAAAATACTCTAAGCTTGTCTGGTACCAAAGTGAGTTTTCTGTATGTTTTTTTTCATGAATCAGTGTATCTTTTTGGCTACCTCTAGCTGCCAAGATTGTTTTAAAATATGCAAAGGAGCCTTAGACATTTCTGTTTCAAGAAAGACTTGCCGATTCTTTTCTTAGTGAGAAACATACCTTGAATAGCAACAGTGGAAATTGTATTTAGTGTGGAATGGACTTGAAAGAAATCAATATCCTTTTTAGCTTGCATAAAAAACCCTCATAGGTTCTTAGCAAAGCCATAGCATGTAGTATATTGAAACTGCCATTATCCTTTTTTCTGTGGAGTCTGTCCATTAAAGTTCAGGTACTGGCATCATCATTTCTGGATGCTGGAATGCAAGTATGGGCTCCCTAACAGTGATATCTGATGTGTTTCAGCTGTAGGTACAAATTGTCAGTCTTATTTTATTTCACCACCTGTATCTTGGTTGGAGAGATCCAGGTGGGACTACAGTCATCTCATACCTGCAGGAAATGGGAAAGGTTATGTTGAAGCACCACCTGAATGTTGTCACTGGGGAATCCACTACTGTAGCCATAGATGCGTGGATTCACTCATATAAAGGCTCATGCAATGTACACCATTTATTTTTCCAGTTAGGGAGACCGAAAGGTGGGATTTCCTCATTTCTCAAATGGAAAATGAACTTTAGAAAAAACAATGATTTCCATAGGACTCACAGGAAAATTTCTGGTGTATCTGAGAACTGAGTCCTTATGTACACAATAGATTCTACACAATTTTTAAATAAGGAGGAAGAGGGGATATTCTAGCTTGGATGTCGTGGCAGGATGCGAATTCATGCTAAAAATAGCATGTGCTTTCTCTCATGGAATAGATCTCTGTTTGCATTGGACTAATCTCTGGAACATGTATCTTCCTCCTGAGGCAAAGTTGTTTTCTTTTTTTTGTTCCGTGAATTACTCTCCCAGACAGAGAAAGTGATCCTACATTTTAGAAATATCCCATATGGTTAAAGTGCCTCTTGAAGTGCTTGAGATGTATAGGTCAATGTAGACTGTAGGGGAGGTTTAAGAACAATAATTTGTTGGGAGCAAATCAGGAGGATGTAAGCAAAGGAAAAGCTTTTTAAAGTATTTAATGTACAAGGTGCTTGTTTTTGAACACTTTAGGCTTGTTTTTTAAATAAATGTATGTTACCCTCAAAAACCTTGTCATTTGATGTTTTTGTACTAAAGCAAACAAACAGAAATCCGCACTGTGACCATTTCAGCTCTTGCTTTCAATTATAAGGTCCCCTCTCTCACCAGTTTTAGCTTTTACCAGTTTGTATTTGAGCAAGGATAAACACATCAGAAGTCCTAGTCCTTTCAGTGATTATTCAAATATATCCCCAAATATTTTGAAGTATTTGAATTCTCATCATGGAGAAGAAAAGTCTCAGTGATATCTCTGTATTGTTTCTGTAATATCTCGATTATCGATGTGTGATGGTCTTGGGAGCAGCTTTTTGGTGATTCTGGAAGGGCTTGAGGCAGTATGTAAAACCTAAGGCTGTCAGGTTCTTTTCATTTTGGTTCTTTCTGATACTCATAGTATTTGTCACATGAAGAAAAGGAGCAGATTTACTGAAACTCCTGTTAACGCTTAGAATAATCACTGCCTTAGAAGGTGAACAGAACATTGATCTGTAGTGCCTGGGACAGAATTAATGTTTGTCCTATTTATGTGAGCCAACCTGCTGTATCTTATTTCATATTTAAATTCTGGATTTATTAAGTATGATATTATATATGTGACCAATTTTTATTATTTCTCTTGGAAATTCCTCATCCAAATATCTTGGCCAAAGTCTCTTTATAATCAGCCATAATCATACTCCAAGATGGTAGATATTCAGAGACACAAACTATTTTGTTGCTTTGAAGGGATTAATATGTTGGAACTTTAGGAAGAGAAAACCAGCATACAGTGACAAATTAAAAAATAAAAATATCTGGTATCTTTGTTAAGGAAGTGAGTGATGTGTAAATCTGTTTTGCCCAAATAAGAAGTCAACAATGCTATTTACTCCTACATTAACTCTCCAGCTTCAGTAATTAGTGCAGGGGTTTTTGTTTGGGGTGTTTTTCTTTAATAGAGTTGCTTTGCCATATTATTGTAATCATAATTTTCTTGGCTTGCTTTCCATACTTTTCAGCAGTTCTGAATTCTGTATAAACTTCCCATGCATAGGCTTTGCTTTGTCTCTCAGTTCACTTGCATGGTTAACATTGCTGTTGACCAAAGTTAAGCAAATGCAAGGAAGGCTGATATGTTTCCAGTTAATTATTGGAAATTGTTCCTGCCTGTGAACATCAGTATTCAGTGCACACTCATACCACAATGAAATAGTTAGTCATTAGCTTTGGTCCTCGGTGTCTAAACTTGACATTTCCTCCAACAAAAATCATCATGGTACTCCTGAAAGATACACAGAGATCAATTTTGGAACAAACACTTGTTTTAGTAGGGCTTTAGAGAATTGTTTTTGGAATTGTAAAATATTACATTTGTCACCATGCTCAGAAGAATGGTTTATTCATGCATTTCAGGCGGTTATTTTTGTCTCTTTGTCTCTCTAATGGACTGCACTTTGGTATATATGAATCACTTATATGTGTCACAATAAAATCTGGGGGCTGAAAACCGATGTCCTAGCTGGAAACCATGGGAAGAGTGGAAAGTTTACTTTTTTCCTTTTTTAAGGGAAAAGATCTTCGTTTGAATGGATTCTTATGGTAACCCTGTTTAAATTAATGTGGAAGTAAAATAAAATGCCTCTATGGAATTGATTGGACAGGAGAAGCAAAATACCTATTTCTCTGTTACATAATTCATCTAGTAATGGTTTCTGTAAAGGAAATGTAGCAAGAGAAGAAAATTGCCATTTTGAAAGGGAGGTAGAAGGGAGAGCTACTCAATGGTTACTTGTCCATGTCGGAGTTCAGAGATTATTTTAAACATGATTTCCTTAATTATTTTGTTTAGGCTGCCTAGTTATGTTGATTCTCTGGCCATGTCTCAGCTTGCTACATAGGTAACTGGCAAGAGCATCATCAGCTCATGAACCAAAGAATCCAGCTTACTGGCTGGGCAAACCAGTGGAGCTCACAGAAGATACGAAAGTCCTCTAAATACTTCAGTAGGAAGTGGGGGTTCTTCACCACACCCCCAAAATAGACTGGCTCAGAGCAGGCATTGTCAAATTCATTTCTTTTTCCTTCACTTGTAATGTGGAAGGTGCTGACTGACAGCCCTGGAAATTAAGTCCTCTATTTCTCCACAGGACAGGTATAGCCAGGGCGGCAGCAATGCAAGCTTCCCCACATTGTCCTGCCAATGTTCCTCAGCCCAGTTCTGAAGAGGTCACTTCTGGAGGTGAGTGGGTGGAAGAGTCTGTCCGTGCAGCGACTGCTGCCAGGCGGTGGTTCCTGCAGGACAGGCTGTTGGATGGAGGCTGACCCCTTGTCTTGAGTGAGCCACCAGTCTTTAACAGATAATCAGTTTATGTAGCATAAAGCGGCGTGGGCTGGATTCGTTGAGGTTGCATTGTTCTGCTTGGCTGCTGTCACATTTTGGTATTTCTTTGTGGTTGGATGGCACCTTCGCATTTTTTCTTTTTGCATTGTTTCGTCTCAGAAACTTTGTCAGTGCTTTATGTACACGTCTACAAAGTAGCATGTGAAAACCTGAATGCAGCCTGGTTGTAAATGTGGTAGAAAAAAGTACTTACTGGTGGCAGCCATGTGTGCAAGAGGAGCTGTAAAGCACTAGACCAGGAGGCATGCTTTGAAATGCACCAAAAATTGATAAGAAAGTGTATGTTGGTTTTTAGTATCTAAATGAGCTATTAGGTTTCTGTTGCAAAGCCATATCTCAACATTTTCTCTTTTTGTAATTACTGTGTAATTTAGATATTAACACCAATTAAGCTGGTAAACTAATGTTCCTTTTTAGATTATTTTACAGTTAATGAAATCTGCCAATCTGAAGTTAGACATGCAACATTCTACACTATATGAAAATAATGAGTATGTATTGCAGTTACAATAGATAAACTAGAAATATGTGAGAGGCATTGATGACTGATGCAAGTTTTCAGAACAAAAATGAGTCCTTACAAGTTTGCAAATTTATTCTCATATAAATTTCTGGAGCTATTTAAATACTACATACTTCAAATATAGTAAGGAGTATTCTGTTTTCAGCGAAATTTACATCTCTTAAATATAGAAATACAATTGAGAAAATGGAAACAAAGGCTTAGGAAGGCTGTTAGGTCATGGTGAATTACTTTTGCAGCTTCAAGTGCTGTGTGAAGGATTTGCAATGCCCTGATTGTTACTTGTAGCGGAGGCCTGTAAGTCTGTTTAACTCTGTTTCTATGGCTGTTTGTAAACAGGTATGATAGCAAGAGAACACAGTAAAATTAAATAATTGTATAAATGTAGGATTATTCCTGTCCGTTTCCCCAAGATCACAGAAGAGTTAATTTTCCTAGCTAATATAGACTTCCTGAAGGGATTTCTTAATCTTTTTACTTTAAAGGATATGAATCAGAATAGTATTCATTCCATATATATAGCTAAAACAGTTCCTGACTTCTTTTTTTTTATTATTATTTTGTAGGGTAGCAAGGGATAACAGGTTTGGTTTACAGATAAAATTAGTGACGAAGTCCTGTTTGGGAAGTCATTTGTGACTGATCCATGAGGTCATTTTAAGTGGAGAACAGTTTAAGGATCCTTGTCATGACAATACATGTCATTAGAAAGTATAATATCGGGCATATTTGTTATTAAATCACCTCACTTAACATTTATAGGGTGTCGATAAATCACGTGGATTTGATTTGGTTTCAGCTCTTTTGAATGCAGTGCAGATTGCTAACCCCTTACTGACACTGACAAAGCTGCAGAGGTGCAGAGTTGTTCTCCCACACACCTGTGTGAACTGACTCCAGAATTTCAGCTCACACCTCCCTCTGTGCCATGTAAACCTTTGAAGATAATTATATACCTTGTCACAATTAAACCTTTTTTATGGTACACTTCGTTTTAAATTTGAGTAAAAAAAGACAGTTAAATCACTGTCAGTGCAAACACAAAAGAATGGCCACAGAAACTGTTTTCTTCTCACTGTATTTTATTCATAACACATTCATCGTTCTGTCTCTGTGTCTGCTTTCTGTGAATACTAATTAATACTGAGTCTGATTTTTCTGCATATTTACATTGAGTAATGGTGATCTAAAGGAACATGCTTGTAAACCAGAGTAAGACCCAGAGCATCCTCACAGCCTCCATCATGGAGTCCTAGCTTGTGTAAGTCTCTTACACTATGACTGGTCACATGAGAAAAGGCTTTACCATTAGATTCATAGTTATAGATCCCTGTCTTAAGAGTTTCCATTTATCAACTTGTCTTTTGATTGTGTAGCCTCACTGATTATGTCCAGGGACTGGGACTAGAAGAAAATTAAACCAGTCTTGGGAGAGGGTATATAAATACCTTTCCTGAATTGCAGTGAGTTGGTTTAGGGCTTCAGGCTCAGTTTAAAAACTGATTTTTTTTTTTTCACCAACCACTGAATAACAGAGTTTAAGGAATATAGTCAGAATTTTGGGTCAGGCATCAGAGCAGAGGTTGCAGACAAGGAATAAGAAACACCTTAGGCTCACATTGAATAATATGTGGACTTAGCATGGTCACAATTGGGATACCCCCATGCTGAAACGTTGTTTCCTTTTCATCTTTCTGTCTGTGAAGACAATGGAGATCTGTGTTCATATGTAGGTGATCCCTCACAGGTTTGGAGCTAGGGCAGGGTACATCAGTCTGCGTGTGATGATCTGGAAGGAACTGTGTAATGTTAGATTGGTCAAAAGGAAGCGTTTGTTTGATGCACTTAGAAATATTTCATGTGTCAGCGATGGAGTTCTAAAAATAAATTGCTGAGATGCAGCAGAAGGAAATTCCTTCTAATCGAAACTTTATCCCACTGGCATCTGGAAGTAAAAGGGAGACTAAAGCACCAAAGCCACTGGAAATGAAAACTCATTGCTCAGCTCTGAGGCTGTGCAACTGATTTCACAGATTTACCAGGTAGATATCATAGGCTTCTAACATGTCCCTGTTTAGAATAATTGGGATTGTAGAAAGGAATTTGTCACCTGTCTCTCTAGGTTTCATGAAGGACTTAAGTTTTTACCCTCCATTAATCTTTGGGTTGACAGTTTTAGTCCAGCACTTTGTGACCGGGATACCATTATCAATCAATAGCTGTAAAACAGTGTATATGAAAAATGCTTGGTTTTATACTTATTTAGTAGTCTACTGAATATAACAATATGCATAGCAATACTATGGCATCTGTAAAGGTTCAAGTGTTACCACACATGGAAATCATTGCAAGACCATTGCCAGTGCTGAACTCTTACAGGGCAGGAAATTTGTTTTTCTGTTTGCACACATAAAGCCAACCCTCCCTGAGACTTTGGATATTCCTGTAATGCAAATAAGAGAGAAATATGTATTTACAGCTTATCGCAGACTCTGTGCAAGGAACAAACAAGCAAATAGCTCCCCAAGTCCCACAATGACAACCTCACTCATTTAATTATTTTCTTTCGAGTACCTAGAAAGTTGAGGCCCATTGAAATAGCTTTTGAGAGTGTCACCTTTAATCTTGTAGCAGAATATTTGAACTCAGACGTTTGAGTATTTGAGAGTATTTGAACTGAAAACAGTTTAACAGAAAAAATATCGCATACACAGGATGAGACATTCAGACAAAAATGAAAAGGTGATACAGAATGTAAATCTTCTTTCAGGGGCCTTATGAGAATGCCATCTGATTATCATCATGACAAGTACAATACAGGTAAACCATCATCCTCTTCATTCCATAAAATCCTGACTCACAAATGAGTTAAGTTTTCATAAAGTCAAACTATCAGATCAACTACAAAACCCCATGTGAAGTGGTTTTCTGATATTATTCCTAGGACAGCTAATGAGACCTAACAGCTCAGGAGTATTGAGGTTGATGAAATCTGAATTTTCAGAAAGTTTTTTCTACTTCAGTGTGCAGCAAATGAAAAATTAGCAGAATAAATACTGAGACCCTAGAATTGTTAGATTTTATGGGGTAAAAGGAAGGTTTGTTTGCACTTACATACTGTTTGCCATTTTCTTCTTGGGCTCATCTCTTCTACATTTGGAGTTGATAGAGAACTTCTCTTCTGCTTAGTTGTTGTGCCAGGGGGCTGTGGATTTTGGTAGATTTTCTTTTGCTTGATCAAATTCTTTAGGGTCTTCTAGGGAGATGAAGCAAATTAGGGAATGTGTTCTTTTTAAAAAAATACTTAAGAATATGCTTCAGGAAAAAGAAAACCTAATTTGTTCTAAAGGACAGATGCATCTTAATAAGAACTTAAATTTTAATCAATCCCTTACTTTTTATTAATATGTAATGAAAAAAAACCAGTGACTGAAATTCCAGGAAATAGATCTGAACTTCTGGTGAAAAAAATATGTGAGTTGTTAGCTGGAATCTTAGGGCAAAAGTGGCTGGAGTGCAGTGGTTTTGTTGTAACACTGTTTACCAGATCCTGTCTGTGGATATGTGTGTTAAGTGCTGCATGACCTAGTGTGATTTATATTGCTCTGTAGTTTGTCAAAAGAAAAAAAAGCTTAATTTGCTAATTAGTAGAAAAGAATGGAAAAATGTATTCTGGCGGGTTTGGGACCAGGTTGGGAGAGCAGCGTCCTGTTTGTCCTCTGGGATGGAAGCAGTGGAGATAAAATCAGAATTACAACATTTATTCTGGATCAGAGTTGCCTTCTTTTTTTTATTCCAAGATAGTTTTTACACCAACGTTGTTTTGTGAGAAAAGAGTCTCTCTGCTAGCTTTCTTAATTCTATAGCAGTGCTGGAGTGAAGGCTGCCATTTAACTCAGGCAAAACACAATGGTACAGACTCCAGAACTACAAAAAAAAATATTCAAAACAATAGATGTGTAATTAGAAAGGACACTTCAAACGTAAAGAGATTTCTTTCGTTCTGTTTTTGGTAGGATTTTGGATAGCCTTTTTTTTGTTCTATGGCCCTATAGGATGGTGCTGCTAGACTAATGCTGATGCTGCTGGTTTCTTCCCTCCCTCTCCTTTCTGTTGCATCCCCCTCCCCATGAAATGTCCTCTTGGCTAAATGCTCATGCAGAAGAAAACTGATGGTGTGGCCTGTGAACCTGGCCTGCCCTAGTTTTAACAGCTGACAGGCAGTGACTGTGCCAAGTGCATTGTGAATTTGCTGCCTGTACCCTTGAACCTCCTCATAAATGTGTAGGGATTTCTTGTTTGGAATAATCTCCGTTGCTGGGAATGCTGCGTGTGTTTTCTTATAACTTGTACTGGAAATCTGACACAAGTTCTGAGCAGATGTCGTGCTGTTTTGAGCTGAGCACTTCTGAGGAACACAAGGTAAAGGAAGCTGAGAGACACATGGAGTTGAGCCTGGAAGTATTAAAACTTTTTAATCCATGGTGCTGCTGGTTTCACACTGAAAGAGGTCTTTTTTTTTTAGTATTTTCCTCATGATGATATTTTTTTTCCAAATATTTATACTCTTTTGCTTGTGCTATTAGCTTGTCTGCATAGAGTCTGTGTGCTGAAACTCTGCTTAGAGGTGAGTCTGTGTTGTAGAGATCTGTTCTTGAATTCCCTTCACAGGAACAGGGCATGAATGAAGAAAATGCTGCCGTTTTAATGTTAGATACAGAAAAAGTCTTCTCTGTTCACAGGGTCAGTTTTGTAGCATCAGTGTGCAAAAAAAACCAGCTGAACTGCTTCTTTCAGGCAACTGGCTGTAGAATTGCATGGAAATGGGAGTGGAGGGGAGTGGTTGATATCAACAAATTTACAGAAGCCACTGTAAAACAAACCCAAAACCTCTCCCATCCTGGAAAGATTTATAAACAGGACCAGCAAGCAGTTCTACTTCTCACCTGACTTGGACTTAACAGTTTAGCTTAGAATTTTCCTTGTAGAGCAGGAGATCTTGTTTTGCATCATCTATAGAGAGTGTGTCACCAGTTACACTGTGCTTCATCTGGACAACAAAATATGTCTTTTTCTTTCTTTCCTTGAGCAAAGTAAACATAAAATCTAAACTGAATGTTTGATGATCGGGAAAATTCTCTGTTGTTGCTCACTCTCTTACAAGATCCAGTGCTGTGCTAGAGGGTGGAGAGCCCTGTGGTATGAAACCAAACATTTCACTGAAGTCAGCGTTACTAATTTCAGCAAAGCAAAGATTTCCATGGCCTGTGTCTGACTGAGTATAATGTAAATGTTATTTGTCTCTTAAAAATATGAGATGAATAGTGGGATGGAGACAGGGATGTATAGTGGGAAGGGGAAGGAAGGCGGGAGTGTAATTGTAAAACTGTAGGGTGCATTCATTTAAGATCACCTTGCTCCTTGTCCAGTACCAGAGGCAGGAAATCCTAATCATGCCGGGAGCTAAACAGCTGTTGCCCTCCTGTACAAGCTGATGCCTTCAAGGGTTCATTTACAGAAAAATACAGAAAAATAGAACTGTAAGCGTGGGAGTGGGTACACATAACAGGACAGGCTAAGCCAATGAATCTCTAACTTTGCAATATGTGTATGTGTGTGTGGATATATATCCCTCTGTGCATTTTATAGAATCATAGAATCAGCTGGGTTGGAAGGGACATCAGAGATCATCAAGTTCAACCCTTGATCCAACACTACCGTGGTTACTAGACCATGGCACTAAGTGCCACATCCAGTCTCATCTTAAAAACCTCCAGGGATGGAGAATCCACCACTTCCCTGGGCAGCCCATTCCAATGCCTGATTACCTGTTCTGTAAAGAATTTTTTCCTAATATCTAACCTATATATATACTTTGCAATATATAGACTTTGTTTTCTTTTTTCAAATCAGAGTAAAATCTGGCATTTAATTTAAAGGTTTTCTCTTTGATCTACCTCTTTCAAATCCGATTGAGGGAAACAGCATGCTCTGTTATTGAAACATAAGCTGCTCTGCTATGCATTTTCTATTTTGAATGCTTTAGGATTGTTACGTGTTTCTGTAGTAATAAGTTAAATAAATAGACCTGTAGCAGCAATTTTGAAGGTACAAGCTTAGAGTGCACACATCTGTTGTGTATATTTGATGCCTCCCCGCCTGCCCTTCTCCTTCCCTGCCTTTCCAATGAGCCTTTCTAGGTCTGTCTTTTTGGTATAGTTAGCCTGCAGTGCTTGGTAATGGTGACCATGGTTCTGTGACCATAACCATAATATTCTGAATATAAAAGATAAATTATTTTATCTGTTCATTTTTCTCCTCCTCCTTTTTCTGTGTAGCCTCTCTTTGTCTCTTCTGGTGAAGTGCTTCTGTATTGAGGACTCCACAGAAGGTAAAGCTGGCATACTGACATCTTAAATCTTGCTTGTGGTAGCTTCTGCTATTTGAAGTTTTTGAGAATTGGGAAGGATTTGTCATTACCTAAGTGTGCACATGAATGATATTTTTCCCTCACTGTTCTTGCTGGCAGAAGGTCCTTTAGGGACTTTTGCCAGCAAGTGCAAGTCAGAATAGCCTCTAGGATTGACTGCACTGCTACAGATATCAGGCAGCCTTTCCTTCTTGCTGAGCTCAGCAGAACCAGCCTACCAGTGAGCCTGATCTATCATTTTTGAAGTTATTTCATTTTTTTCTCTCAGTAATCACAGTAGCTGCAGAGCAGAGTGTTTAGCTCCCCATGAGAGTTGTCAAACATAACCAAATATAAAATTAAATGATTGTTACAAAAATAAATGCCTGGAAGAGTAAGCTTTCAGTCTTAATGCTGCAACAACAGAGGTACCTTTTAAAATATAAGCTTTAACATATTTTTTTTTGTTCAAAATAAGTATTCCTTCTGAAACATTAGCTCAGTTAAGAGGGTTTTACACGTTGGGATAATTTTCAAGATGCCAGTAAATGCTGCTCTGTAGCACCACTTTCACTGCCGTGATAGTTCTGTATATAAATGTTGTGGTTTAACCCCAGCCAGCAAGCAAGCCCCAGAAACTGCTCACTCACTGCCCCACCATCAGGATCGGGGAGAGAATCGGAAGGGTAAAAGTCAGAAAACTTGTGTGTTGAGGTGAAGATACTTTAATAGGGAAAGCAAAAGCTGCACACACAAGCAAAGCAATGCAAGGAATTAATTCACTGTTTCCCAAGTGCAGGCAGGTGTTCAGCCATCTTCAGTAGAGCAGGGCCCCATAATCCTGGCAGTGACTCTGGAAGACAAATGCCATCACTCCAAACATTCCTCCGTTGCTCCTTCTTCCCCCCACTTTATATACTGAGCATGATGTCATACAGTCTGGAATATCCCTTTGGTCAGCTGGGGTCACCTCTCCTGGCTGTGTCCCCTCCCAACTTCCCATGTACCCCTAACTTCCTTGCCAGTGTGGCAATATGAAAAGCAGAAAAGGCCTTGGCTCTGTGTAAACCCTGCTCAGCAATAACAGAAACATCTCTGTATTATCAACACTGTGTTCAGCATGAATCCAAAACACAGCCCCATAGTAGCCACTGTGAAGAAAATTAACTCTACCCCAGCCAAAACCAGCACTTTAACCCAGATTTAACCAACGAATATGTCTTTAATAATTAATGGTTTCTTTTTGTGTAAAATAGTGGAACTTCATTTTGTGGATGAGAATTCCTCTTTTTGTATTAGATTCTGTTTGAATTCATATTTCTCTTTCTTTTTTAGTTGTTCCAAATCCTCCCCTGAACAATTGTTCTCTGCTTGGCCTCTAATACTGTGGATTAAAAAAAAAAAAAAAAAAAGCAGAACTCCAGATGGTTCACTTCATAGAATGAGGGCACCTTGATTTGAAAGGCATTTACACTAGTTAAAAATCCAACAAAGAAAGTAAACAGTCTTAAATAGTGGTCATTAAAAATTGTGTATGCAGTTTCAGACAATCATGAGTTGTAGTATGACATTGAATAAATATCTCCCAGACTTCTCACAGGCTATCAGAGAGCTATCTGAGTCTGATGGAATGTCTTAGAAGTCTGTCTTCTGTTGGTAGGTATCCCATAGTTTCTGATATCTTCTGTAATAGCAGGTGGTTTTCTGCAGCTGTACAGAAGTGGGGTTTGGTGTCTGGTCATGAGTGAGTGGTTATAGAATATAGGAGAGGTCAATCCCATGTGTGCCCCTAATGGACCAAAGCTATCTTTTAGTAATCTTATGATGAATATCTTCCAAACTGCAGAATTCCAGTCTGCATCCTGAGACATTCTCTGTGTGCCACTGGGCTTGGAAGAAATGGTGGATGGAATGAGAGTATTTGACAAAAGTGCTGGTGAAAATACTACTGTTATTCACATTATATGTGGTTGTGGTAATAATTGCAAAGTATCAGAATTGACAGGTGACTAAAAATTATTTTCTTATGTGAAAGAAGGTTTGTAGCAAGAAGGTACCAACTATCATGATACAGTATGAAAAACCCTAGTTTCCAGAATAAAAATTTCCATTGACTTCGATAATGCAGAGATTTAATCGAATGGTTCAACTCTGCCCTAAATCAGGATCAGATGCATATCTTTCTTGTTGTTTATACTGTGATAGCACTGAGTCACTGGGCACAGCTCGTTCTGTAAACACACAAGAAGGAGGTGGTCTCTGCCCAGAGGAATGTTAGTGTTTAGTATAAGACAAGCAAGTGACAATGTGAGGGTGTATGGGGCAACACGGGGTCATGGTGACTGGTCAGCACAAGAAGCAGCTGTAATATGAACCTGGCTGCCAAGTGTCTTTATTTTATGATAATCCGTTTGTTGCAGTGCCCTGAGGAATATGGTTTGTTTTAGCTGAACTCAGAGCTGAAGTTAGATCAAGCTGATCATCCAGTCTCTGAAAACATTCTTCACATTGAAAATATTCTCACGTTGCCCTTCATCACTATTTTCTGCAAATAACGATGCAGTAATAATTATTAACACTATAATAACTAACTGAGCAACTGTACTTATACTCAGTTGTGTGACAGTCTTCTTGCACACCCTGGAACTCCAGTGGTTACTCCAAAAAACCTAACTCAGAGAACTTTGCTGGTTACCAGTGAACTATGAGAAACATTTCCTCTGGTCTCTGACATACTGGTTCTTCTTTAATCCATGCAACAAAATACATAGAAATGTACCTGAGGTTTCCTCAAAAATCCACAACTTAAATATTAGAAAGAGAAAATCGATGGCAGTCATCATGTTGTTGGACAAACCTAGAGGACTTCACGTGGATGAGAGAATCTGAAGCAATTTAACCATAGAATCACAGAATATGCTGAGTTGGAAGGGACCCATCAGGATCATCGAGTCCAACTCCTGGCTCTGTTCAGGATACTCCGAGAATCTCACCATGTCTCTGTGAGCATTGTCCAAATGCTTCTTGAAATCTCTCAGGTTTGGTGCTGTGAACCCTTCTCTGGGGAGCCTGTTCCAGTGCAGAGCCACTGGAATCTCAGTGTAAGATTTGACATGGATGTTTTTGTGTTTATTTAAAAGACCTGTACTGTGAAAATTTGTCACCATATTGTGTAGTTTGAATGTGGTGCAATAAATCTATAACCCTTGTCATGGGGACCTGACATACCTTAAGTGCATTATGTGCCCACAAGTGGCCCTTCGGTGAGGTAAAGGACTGGTGGGGCAGGGGTCAGGACAGAGCAAGTGCTCTCCAAAGTGGCTTTTCTGCAAATATGTTAAGATATTTTCTTGTTTACTACCAAACTCCAGGCAAATTCAGTCTCTCTCTCTAGGCTGTGATTGATTCATAATCTATCCTCGGAGATTTTTTATGACCTCAGATATTCCTAGCTAAACCGGATTTGAGTTGTGTTCAGCTGGTCTCAGCAACAGATGTCAGATATCACTGAATAATGAGGGGTCATGCAAGAGAAAGGCAAGAATATTCACTTTGTGTAATCTTGACCAAATGAATCTTTTGTTCACTGCATGATTTTCAAAATAATTTTGTATTTTTACTATTAGTGAAGTTCTAGGATATAGATAATGTATAAGTATTGCTGTGAAATTGAGTAAAAATGTATTGGGAATGTGTCGTGGTCCGGTTTACTTTTCATTCATTTTCCAGCCATTATTAAATGTTAAAATAAAAAATAAGAGAATTACAAGTGGTCCCATAAATCAATATGTGTCCTGAACTGCAGAGCAGGTAATTTTTATAAGAGGGCAAGCCCCTGTGTTTATAATAAATCAAGTTCATTATCTTTTGAGCTTCCTGATTAAAGTAATTAGTCATTTATGCTGATACAAAGTCAGCAGTGAATACTTCACTTTGTTTCACAAATATTGAATCTTAACTTGTTTTGTAAGGGTCATTGGTTATAAGCAGCTGCACGTTGTAATGTAAATTTGTTGTTTTGTTGATGGGGAAGTAGTTTCTGCCAATGCAAATTAATAAACTAAGCAACTCTCCTGCAGTTAGAACAAACTGCCTTGAAGATTGTAACATGAAAACTAATTTGCGGTGTCAGATAGGACATAGGTGGAGTGAGGCAGGGAGTTGGTAGTAACTCTTAGTGCTGAGGAGAAGGTCTCAAGGTTAGTGGGGGTGCTGCAGGGTGTGCAGCTGGCCACCTCTCAGGAAGGCTGTGCGGGCTGCCCCACTTCTGCAGCAGCTGTGCTTAGAGCTGCTCATTCCTACAAACCACCGTGGAGAGGTGTGACTAATGTAATTATCAAAATCTTTGGAAATTCAAGAACTGCATATGCTTTTATATCTGCAAAATACTGTTGTTATCAAAGGGGCTTCACTTTGGAATGTGAGTTCTCTCCAGCCAGGTGTAAAACAGAGGTCATTGCCAAGCTAAAATTCCTGGTTTTGAGCCATAGAAAAGCATGCACGAAATCAGACTTCCTCCTGCTCTCTTTTTAGCTGTTGGTAAGGTCAGTCTGTTCTGGGGTAGGCTCAAAACCAGCTTATTTTTCAGTATGAAAACATGTGTGCATCTGGAGTGGGATAGTTTCTGTATTTCTAGGCATCAGTTCTGACCAATAAGTACTTGGCATCATTTTTGTAAGAGTTGCCCTTAGACTGGAATAAATGCATACATTGAGGACAAAAGGTGATGCTTTCTTGGAGAACAGATGTTCAGAAGTCTCCTGAGCTGTTTTTTGGATATTAGTTGGGTATGCCTGTGCTCATAGGCAGAACTAAGTAGGATGAGCGTAGTAATTTCAGTGTAAGTCTAGCTTTTCCTCTGATGATCAAGTGGTAGAAGATCTGTGAAAATGTAGCATTAGAAAGGACCTAGTGATCTACTTTGACTACAACTTCTATATAAATAAAACAAGTCTCTTTTCTGATTTGATTTGCATGTACAATTCCAATTCAAGTGTAATTGTGAATTTCCAAATTCTTTCTTTTCATGTTAGATTACATCCTTCGGGGTTAAAATAAGTGAAACCTTTCCAGCAGTTACTTTGGTGACCTGCTGTGCAAACTAATAATGCCATGCTAATCTCCAAAGGAGTGTCAGTCACAGTCACATTTGAATTTCAGTATTTCAGGAAGGAGACAATCAAGAGAGGGAAATTAGCTGAACTAGCGCTGTTTTGTATTATTTGATTTTAAAATCTGCAGTCAAGCAATTACATCAAGAATGGGAGGCATGTTTTTAAGGAGGTAAAGTTTTGTTTACAGGATTTTTTTGTGAACTACAATTGTAAAATATTAATAAGGAGACATTACTATAGGTTCTTCTTTCTTTTAGCTTATACTCCAGTGATAAATAAGTAATAACATATAGGATGAGGGTTTGAGATATTCAGCATATAAAAGAGGGTAATTGTGACTAAGTGCAGCTTAACACATGAACTCTGACATTTATTTTCTCAATTGTTAGTGATGAAACTGCACAATTTTCACAAGGAAGCTTAAGTGTGCTTTAGAGAAAGACTTTTCATATACTAGGACAAATAAAATAGGTATTTTTCAGAGATTTATTTCTGAGCATTCTAGCATTTTCCACACTAAAAAAAAAAAGGCAGACTACAAGAAGTCTCCTAAAAGGATGAACATTGTAATTTGAAAAGAAAATAGGTACTCGTGACTGTTCACCACCTGGGTATTAATGCAGGCAATTACAGGGTCCTGCTTTTCAAACATTATTATGTTAGAGCAAGAAAAGAGCCAATATTGTATTTTATATGACCTTTCTAATACTATATATACACATATAGATTTGTGTTATTTGTCTCGGATTCACTAAATGTTTCTTATGTGTGGCTCAAGGCATTTATTTATTGCGAGGCTTCAAGCTGTGGTAAGCAAGGTCATAGATTAAGAATTGATTTCCACAGTTGCTCTAGCATACAAACTAAATTTCTCTTGGTTGGTTATAAAAACTACAGCTGGGCATAAATTCTGCTTTTCAATATTGTCTTGAAAATGAATGTTAAAGCAAATGAGAAAATGTGTGTGTTGCGTGCTTCGTTTAGACTTTCAGCTAAAACTTAAGGAAAGCAAATTGATTTTATGCTGCAAACTACTAAGTAAAACTGTACTAGTAATAAAGTTTTTATTTCACTTGGGGTTTTTTTTGTTATGACTATTATTTTTTTATTCAGATTTTCTGGATAGTTTCTGTCAAATCATGTTTTGATCAGTATCTTGTTTAGTCCTTTGTTTCTGCTATATGCTCCCAAAGTAATTTCTAATTACAACAGGGCTTTCAAAATGGAATATAGTTTCTTTCCTTTGGAAACAGACAATCCTACTAGAAATAGAAAATCCTACTGTTTTGTTACATTGTCTGTAATGTGAAACACATCGTCTTTTAAACTGTTTTTAGACTGCAAACTGAAAATTCACTAGATCAAGGAATTATGTTCTGCACGTGTTCTTAAAGTGTTCTTTGTGTGTTGTGATGTTGGGTTTTACTTTTAAGGTGTGCTTTGTGTTGGTCACAGTAGTAGAGCTTAACAGTGTGCAGCAATCAATTTGTTTCAACGTAAATTCACTCTGATGAATCTTTGCCACAATACGTAGATTCCTAGTAACTACATGATAAATCTTAAGTTGCAGAAATTGGCTTCTTAGACGCATCTTTAAAGAAAATATTGCTGATATAATATCTTGCCCTCTGGTTTTGGATTAGTATGCCTAGAGCAGAAACCATAATTTGTGGTGCATTTTCAGATCACAATCAACATCATCAGGTGGCTTTAAAAAATATTAGCTTGGACTCTAGTGTTCTGCACATCATAGTTAGTGTTTCTGCTATTAGCAGAGGAACTAAATTGTAAAATTATTTTTCTAAGGTAACAGAGAGTATTGTCTTGGCTTGATGGGAATTCTTGGTTTGCAGGGCACAGTCCACACTGTACATTATAGCACTGGCCTGCAAGGAAGAGAGCAGTGCGTCAAATGTTTTGTGGTACTCTGTTCTACTAAATCAGAGGCTGAATTGCCAACCATTTTCTTTACAGAAGTCACATCACGTATGGAAAGAAAAGCAGTTGGAAAGCAAAGTGTTGTGTGATGAGAGTGGTGAAATAGTTTGGTGACGAAAACAGATAGGGATTTAAAATATAAATTTCATTAAGGAAAAAATGTGTGTGGAAATGAAGTACCTCAGACATAGAAATTACTCCTCAATTCAGATGGATATTTTGGAGAAATGAAGTTGTGAAATTCATCTGTTGGTAGTGATTCTTATCCCATCCCTGAACTGTATTTCTGCAGGATTAGAATACATGGACCTTCTTTCATGGCTGTTTCTAGCAAACCAGTTTGTTAG
Source organism: Chiroxiphia lanceolata (assembly GCF_009829145.1). NCBI lineage: Eukaryota > Metazoa > Chordata > Aves > Passeriformes > Pipridae > Chiroxiphia > Chiroxiphia lanceolata. The sequence continues at coordinate 12,895,774 of NC_045640.1, forward strand.
CACTTGATCTTATTTTGCAAAATCTTGAGTGGCAGGCTTATTTTGGTGTTTTGAAAACTGAGGATTTTCTCGGTATTGAGAATGCCCATGTCCATAGCAAAATTCCTTTTGACTTCCTTGAGATTTCCATATGGAGATATCTCAAAAAAATTCAGCTTTGTGGTGAAATGCGGTGAATCTGTTCAACTCAGACTTTCTCGGAATAATAAAACAGTCTCACTGAAAGCCTTGTTAGGAAGGAATTACGATTATCAAGTCTGGTAGTCAGGAAGGCTTGTTGTTAGTGTATTACTGCAGGACAACTCAAGCATGGTTATGCCTGACTGAATAAAAGATTTATGCCCATTTCTAAATGTAGATTTCTTTTTTTGAAAAACACTGAAATATGTATGAAGAATTTTGGACTGATTCATTAACTTTGAATAAATTCCTGTGACAAATGAGGGACATGAAGAGAAAGCAAAAATAAATGGTTGAGCGAGACTCTTTATGTGAGGATGGCTGCCTGCAGAGACACAGGACTAGTACAGATAGATCACTGATAATTCATTGTAGATCCACCTGCTGGTAAACTTTGAGAAACAGAACCTTTCCTGAAGCAGATACGGCACAGGCCTCCTCTGTATTGATGTAGTGGTACAGATTTTCAGATTTTTTTTCTTTTCTCCTGTCCTGCCCCAAGGCAGGGGAAACAGTTGGAAGAACTGCTGATCAGTTTTATTCTGCTCCTATGATAAGGTTGGTATAAGAACATAGTATTGCTACAGATCTGGTACTCTACCTTTGGGTCCTTCTTGACATTAGATGTTTTCCTAAAAGCTACAAAGCCAGTCTCTCCAGTCACCTAATTCTCATGCCCAGTATGTTCTCAGCATAGATCCATTCTCTAGTAACACTCAGTGCAAACCATTAAAAAAACAGTGTTTCCAACAGACAGAACACAAAAGGCTGGTGAGCAGGAAGAGGGAAAGAGTCCTGCCTGTTGTGCCCTCTGCAGTGTGCCCCACAGAGAGAAAAGAATGGAGGGAGGTGAAGAGAGGTGAACCATCTGTTGTATAAACTACCTGAAAAAGAACCTCTGAGATTTACGGGAAGGAGTCAACAGTGTATATTTGAGGAAGATCTGTCTAGCTACAGCCTAGAAGTTTGGTTTTATGTAGGAATGTGTTGTGAAAAATGCTATTTGAAAATGTGCACCTACAACATGTATTTGGGACTGCTGGGGTTTTTGAGTTAGCAGAGAAGTGTGCTGCTGTGATGACTTAGGGCCCCAAAGATGATCAGCGGGCTGGCGCACTTCTCCTATGAGAAAAGGATGAGAAAATTGAGATTGTTCAACCTGGAGAAGAGAAGGCTCCACAGTGACCTTGTTGTGGTCTTTGAGAACCTAAAGGGGGGCTACAAGAGAGCTGGAAAGGGACTTTTTTATATGGGCATATAGGGACAGGACAAGGGGTAATGACCTTAAACTGAAAGAGGGCAGGTGTAGATTGAGTATTAGGAAGAAATTATTTTCTGTGAGGGTGGTGAGACACTGAAACAGGTTGCCCCTAGAAGCTGTGGGTGGCCCCATCTCTGGAAGTGTTCAAGGACACGTTGGATAGGGCCCCTGAGCAGCCTGATCTAGTGGAAGGTGTTCCTTCCTGTGGCAGGGGTTTGGAACTAGATGATCTTTAAGGTCCCTTCCAATCCAAACCATTCTATGATTCCATGACTTCAGTCTTTCCTTTACATTTTAATTCTAACATGTTTATCTCAGAACTTGATGTGAAATCTAGAAAACTCTGTGATCTTTCTGACTTTAATTGGAAAATTAAACCTGTCAAGTTCCCTGAAGGTTTAAAGTGTGTGAATGTAAATACTCTTATCATACTGGGATTTTTGTAACACAATTTTTGCTTTTTCCCATATTGCTATCAGAATGTCTGTATACTCCACTGGTAGTATTCTGTTACATTAGTGGGGATTAATGCTGCAAAATCCAATATCTGCAGCCAGAGGGCTAACCAGATCATTTCAGGGGACTGCAGTCATTTACATTTGATTGGGCTTACTCGGATGCATGTGCAACTTCTGTGCACCCCACTGTACAGCACTTGGAGCCAGGCACTGATCTGAAGAAGGCAACTAATAACAGGAATTATCTATTGCTCTTTTGTCTGCACATCTGCTTGGGAACGTAACTCCTTGGCATGAGTTAAAACAGCAGTGAGGCTTCTTTGACCACTCTGAGGGAAAAAATACAAATCATGCAAGTAGTAGCTAGTTATGCATTCCCAGCTTCATCTTCCTGCCACCTGCTGCCTTGCTCTGACATGGGTGGTTCTGTGAACTACACTCAGGCAGAAGGTGTGAACAACTGGTCTTGGTGAGACTCTTCTGAGCCTCCTTCTTATGTCCCGTTGCCTAAATGCCAGAAACATCTTTCCAATAACTGACAAAGAGTAAAGATTACAAAACTCAAGTAGACGTGTTCATTGGGTTTTTTCCCCTTGTGATAGCGTTTTCGTCAAGGACCAGATGCCAGCACCAAATGATGGTGTTTGGTCCCATGTGGCTTTATTCTCTGTTGTGATGGTGGAAAATGGGACCTTGATGTTAATTGGGGGATGGATCCGGATGAGCAAGAAGCTGCCAAAAAATGAAACTGTGGGACCAAAGGAGTCCTATAATGTAGGTTTCAAATGCTCTATAATTTAAGAAGGATCAAGCTTATTACTTCATTCTGTTTTATAACAGCTTTAATCATACCTCATTCTTCACTGCTGCTCTGCTGTGGAATTTTTGTTTCTTGATAGGGCTGACTTGAAACATTTCAGGTTTTTCTCTCCCTTGTGTAAGGGGTAAACACGCAGCCAAGCGTGAAGCAGTTCTGCACTAAGAATTCTATCTCTGCAATTACTCCATTGCTGTGATTTCATTTGAACAATTCTAGATTTCGGTACCTGGTGCATCATTTTGCTTTCAGTTTTTAATTAAGAAGTTTTCATAGCCAGAAAACAGAACAGTAGGGGGTTTTCTATCTATTAACAGCCCCTCCTCCCCCCGAAAAGGTTCAGCTGTGAGTGAAATGCCATTAAAAGCAACATTGGTACAGATGCCAAATGGGAAGAGACAGCAAGCATGTAATAAAGAACAATGCATTTGTTTCACAATGAAATGTATGTAAAATAATAAACTATTTTAAAACAGGTTTTCTTCCATTTCTCTGCTTTTAATCTCAGTTCTCCATAAGAACAGTAATAATAATTTTTAACTAGGCAGCAAAGACTTCAGTTCCACTTAATGTCTCAGTAGGCTTGCACTGAAATGCTAGTATTTTTCAATACTGATACCTAATTTTAGCAATCAACCCTTATGCATTGACTGTCATGAAATTTAGTACTTTCTACACTTAGAGGTTTTGATAAAGGCATGCAGACTTCATTTAATGCATCGCTATAAGACAAAATGAGATGATGGATTTTTCATAAGGACACACATTTTTGTTTACAGATAGATGAACACATTAAGCTGTGCAACAGCTGTGTCTAAGTAGATGTAGAAGTAGGTGTTTATGCTGGGCACAAGTTACTTCTTCTCCCCAAATGCAGGCAGAAGGCCCGGATAAAAATATAATGTTTAGTTTCTAGACAGAGTACTGCGTCCTTTTTTTGGCAGTTACTTTATTATACAAACATGTTTCTGTATTGCTGTGCAGGAGGAATGTAGCATTCATCATAAAAACCCACATCTGAGCAGAATAAGATGACCTTTCCAAAAGAAAATTTGCAATAAAAGTTCTTACATTAGAAGGACTGTGGCTGACTTTCTTAAATGATGGTTATTTGCTCATCTGTCCCATTTGTTCAGAAAAAATAGTACTAAATCCCGTGATAGACACAGTAGAACTTCTTTGATCATGGGAATCCAGTATTCATTGCTTGAGAGCATTTGCTTTTCTAAACAATAACTCTTGTTTGTTAATGTTCTTGTGAGAACATTAATCCTAAATCAGCATTTGGAGCATACATACTTCAGGTGTGAATACACAGCCAGAGCTTGATACTATAGCTGTTGTGTCCCATTTATTTGTTTGGTAAGTATTTTCATATTTTTAAAATAAAATGAATGGATTTTCTTTTTTACCAAAGTAAAATTTTTGCATTGGATGCTTCATCACTAAAAATCAGCATTATCGTGGATCCTTTCTCAGTCTTTTGCAAACTGTAGTACCATACCTTCTGAAAAACATGAACGTGGATTTAGAAGAACACCTTGAATTGCTGATGGAAGTTTAAGAAGAGGCATCAGCAGCATAAGATGGCTGTACTACAATTTTCACTCCACTGGAAGCGTACTCAGTGTTTTGCAGTGCCATGCATGCTCTGTTACATGGCATACACCTAGACTGGCTCACCCAGCAGAAAACCGACAAAAACATGCAGATGCTGAGAGAGATGCTTGGAGAAGCTGAAGAAGTAGAGTCCTCTGGTGTGAGAATTCTAGGTATGCCCTTCTTTTTATCAACAAAATGACATAGTGCTTGAACTATTGATTTTCTTTTACTTGATGTCTGAATACAGATTTGCTTATAATATCTATTGCTTTCTTGTTGATAGGGAGTTGAAAAAGGGAGTTGATGAAAACATAAAGGGCAGTTCATGTTAATACAGAACTTTTTTTCCCTTTTCCACCCTCTCAATAAAATGCAGTGGCATGGGACAATTTGGATGCTCTCCTAATGACATGGAAAAACAAAAGAGAAGGCCATAGACTTGCAAAATAAAAATTGTTATTTGCTCATTTGAAACTGGCGAGGAATCAGCCAATACATTGCTCCATGACTAGCTCTGAGTTACTAATGGTACCTGAACAGTTTTTATGTATCACATCATTCATGTACTGGATCATCATTCTCTCATCATGTTTTCTGTTCTTGGCCTGTCCGAGTTCATTTCTGGCAGACAGAAACCTATGTGCTCTTTTTGGATGCCATTTGGTTTCCAATTTCCTTAATTTTAAAAACAATCAGATTGCAAATCTTACATGGGGAGTGAGTGTTGGAGCTCATCCTTGCTTTGCTGTCTGGATCGTGAGCATCTGACATGACAGTTCTCTGCTTGCTGCAAAACTACTCTACTAACTCCATGCTTTTCTGATTGCTTTTTGTGTGCATGTTTCCTGACTCATTCGTACGTTTTTTTTAAATTCAATAACAGTTATTTCTCTTTTATTCAGAAAGAGAAGGTGCTGGTAAAAACTAGTTACACTGGACAGTAATAGAGAAACAACCAGCTATTCAGACTCAATTTAAGGAAAAGATTTTGCTCCTTTACTGTCCTCTTTGAAATAAAGAAAGAGGTGGTTTTATTCTTTTGTCCACACACATCTTTACACTTCATTGCTAAACTGAGATGCTTTCTCTACCTAAAGTTAAAGTAACCCTAAGAGTAGTCTTAAGAAAGTGAACACACATGATCTGTGTGCTTTCAGTCTGTATTTGTTGTTTGCAAACTGAATGTAATTTGGTTTCACAGTACTCTCAGTGTGCCAGAGAAGAGCTAATCCTGTGGATGAGTAGTGTATTGCCCATATTGCCCATTCCTAGTCCTGTCAGGCCATATGAATGAGCGCCGGCCTGTGCTGAGGCTTCCCCCTTAATACAGTGTTGATAGAAAGAGCTGCAGTATTGGATGTAGATCTAACTGACACACAGTCTTGAAAAGTTGAGGATTTGAGGGAGAAATTTAATGACCTCTCTGTTGTATAGCAGAAGTGGATCAATGGCTTTGTTTTTATGTTTTTGTTTGAAAGATATTCCCTGCTGGCTGCAGAGTGGGTGGATTCAGCTTCCTTCTGGAGCCTGAGCAAATCATTTGACGAAGATCTTGCTTTCTACTGCATCCTAAGACAACATGGAAGGGGAGAGCATCTATGAGGTTGATTCTGGAGATGGACTTGGAGGTAGGGATGCCTATCACTTACTTTGTTTCCATCCCAGATGCTGGTTACAGGGATTCCTTATGACAATGGACCGTGGAACTGACAAAAAGCAAATGTGATAAAAGCATCTACAGTTCATTGATTGTATTTTTGTTACAAACAGGGAATAAATAAAAATTTTTCAAAACAACTGTGTCCTAGAGGAAGTGGCCCACCTAGACAGTGCATGTTTTGAATGTTGTTATTTAGAATCTAAGATGTCCCAAAAATAATGCAAACACTAAAGACTTACAATAAAAGTAAAGCAATTTCTTTCTTTCTTTGTTTCTGCTTTTTCTGTGTCTCACACACTAAGTAACTGTACTGCACACACTGTTTTGTTTGTATTTTTTAACTGGACTGCAGATGATGGAATGAAATGGTACTGACCCTTTTATGCTACTGACCCATGTGTAGGTGGAGACTTTTTATTGACCTAAAATAAAGAATTTTTGTTCTTACTTAGCTACTAATTCTACAAGTGTCCTTTGGCGATTTAGATAACATCATTGCTGTGGTTTATCACTTTCATAATGGGGTGGAAAACTTCTCAGAGACAATAATATTACATCCTTTTATAGAGCTGCTGCTGTTTTTGTGTATAACGCAGGGGATCTTTGACAGGGTGTTTGGATAGATCTGTCTGTTTTAAATTCCTGGTTTAACACAGCTTCTTCTGAGACTAACCAGTCAAACATCTTTAGTTTGCAGAACACCTTAAACTGCCTAGGTCAACTGTCTTTTGAACTCAGAAACCTAAATATTATGGGAAATAATGAAGTTCTACAGTAAAAGGTTGTAATAACATAAGACTGGGTGTGCTGCACATCTGTTTAATGGTTTAGATGTTTTCCTGTGACTGGATGGTAATCAGGCAGATTGTTTTTTGTCTGAGTGTACTGTGCTTGTGCTAAGATGCCCTCTTCTGTGTTTAATATTTCTATAATTCTTTTCCTGGGCCCTAGAGGTATCAACAATACTGTTAAGTAGGAGGAACAGCTCCAGCGGTCTTGCCACTGAGTTTCCTTCTCATGGTTAAGTTGCTTCCAGACACTCATCACTTGGGCTAACATGCAGATATATATTCTTAAACAGTTTACTTTTTTTAACAAAAAAAATGATAGTTCAAATTACTTTTAAAATTCCTGATAATACTGTCTTATGAAATAATTATTTTGTTATAATAATAATTTTGTCATAGCAGATTTTGTGATAAGAACTGTATAAGTATTTGTGCTCAGATAATGCCTTTCTGCTAGGTGAATGAAGGATAATAGAATAGCAGGATTCTCTTTGACATTCTGTTGTTCTGTTGCTCTCTCCCAAAGTTTTGGAAACAGCTGGAACCATGGTTATGGCAGTTAATTTCAAGCACTATTTTTGGCATTACCATTGTGTGCTTCAGTCACTCGATGTCTCCTGCAGTACTGCAGCTTTGTCAAGTATTTCATGACACTTTGAGTATGGAAAAATTGTTTCAGAACTGTGGTCAATGACAATTTTATATTCCAGCCCTCTCTGAGGTCTGACCTTTGTTGTTGTAATAAGTTTCTGTCCTTGATCCACATTTTCCTAATTTATACAGGCAAGAGTGAGTGTGTTTTTAAGTATGCAGAATGGCTAACCATTTTTCTGGCTTGTCCTCCTCTCTTTTCTTTGGATTCTAACTTAAGATTGTAAGCTCTTCAGAGCAAATTTAGCATTTTGGGGAGCAGAATATATTGTAATTGACATAAGTTGAGTAGAATTACTGTCATGAGAACAAAATCTGGTCTTGCACATCATAGGGCCATACTTCCAGTCAGCATCTCCAGCATACATATTATGTATTGTGTTTTTTTGGACAAAGTGTGCTTGCCTGAGTAATACTAACCACAGAGTACTATTTCACATTGTATGCTCTTCCTGGGTAGCTGTTCAAGCGAAGGAAAAAAAATCCTTGCTTCGTCCTTTGTAAACAAAACAAAGGTTTTTCAAAACAAGCTAACCATAAAATCCCAGTCTGAAGTATGAGGAATGGGTAAGAGTGAGCACTCTGTGATGACCAGCCCATCAAGCATTCTTATCTGATGAGGAAGAAAAGTGTTGGATACTCACGTGTTTTAAAATCAAGGGCAACTAAAACTTTGAATGTAGCTTTGCTAAGTTTCTTGGATTCTCTTTGTCTTGATTTTCCTTTATTTATACTTTTGATATCTACTGTTTGTGGAGCCAGATTAGTAAATTTTTCACTCTTTTATGGTATGTGAAGTAAATGAATTTGTGACGTTGAAATAAAGTATCTCTTGGAAGATAAATGGCATGCATGCTTTCTGAGTAGGTGCATAGTTCTCAGTAGTGTTTAACAAATTCTGTATACATGCTATATATACATTGTAAATACAGACATGCCTTGAGGTATGTACATATCAAGCACAGACATATGGTTAAAATTAGGCTGATTTCATGTCTTTATGATATATCAGAGATCTGAGACAAAACAGAAAGGTGCCCATTTCCAACAACATGTACAGAACATGTCAAACAATTTACTAATATGATGGAATCACCTCCAAAACCCAAAGTATGTTTTGTTGATTCAAGATCTGTGGTCTCTGATGGAAGAGTTTCTGAGGACCATAAACTCCCTGTAAGACTGCATAAGTTTGAAGGTCAAGACCTTAAGAATTTTGTGGCCATTTATTATCAGATACAAAAAACATACTACCAAAAATATCACCTTATAGTTAATAATTTCCTTAATGGAAAACCAGGCCACTATTTTTAGGAACCCAGAGTAAGGCTCTAACCCTCATTTTAATTGCAAGAAAGTGCATGGATTTTCATAGGTGTGTGTGGTTTATAACACTCCTTAATGCCAGTAAAAGCTCAGAAATTATGCTGATAGATCAAGTAAATGAATTTGATACCGTGGAGTTATGGACTTAACTCTTGACTTCTTTGGTTTAAAAATTAGCCCTAATGTGAAAAGCAATTTAAGTGGCTGTGCTGTGGGCATTGTATCTTACCTTCTTGACTGGATAATACTTCATAGGAGCTTTTGAATTCCTCTTAAATGATGCACAAGGAGGAACAAAGCTGAAATTTTCCTGGCCTGTAAAGCCAATCTCAGTCTTGGTCCTTTTTATGCAGGCAAATAGAGTCATCAGATTAAAGCCACCCTAAATGTGGTGGAGAAGAGAGAGAACTGTGATTCTTCACTGTGCAGTGAAGACCTATTATAGCTGACCTGGAACAGATGAGTACCTCTACTTCAGAGCAAAGACTACAGAGCTTCAGTTTATGCTTTCCTCAAACACAAGTACTCCATGGTGGGGTGACCTTGGCTGGGTCCCAGGTGCCCACCCAGCTGCTCTGTCCCACTCTTCAGCAGGACAGGGGAAAAAAATAAGATGAAAGAAAAAGGAGGACAGACATCACTCACCAGTTACTGTCACGAGCTAAAAAGGCTTGACTTGAGAAAGATTAATTTATTGCTAATTAAAAATATAGCAGGTTAGTGACAAAAAACCCCTCAAAACTCAAACCACCTTCCTGTCACTCCCTTTCCTCCCAGACTCAACTTTACTCCTAACTTCCTAACTTTTCTGGCGCTTCCTGCCAACCCTGAGCAGCACAGGGGCAATGGGGAATGAGTTACTGTCAGTATACAACACTTCATCTCTGCTACTCCTTTTCCTCCTGCTCTTCCCATGCTCCAGCATGAGGTCCCACTCAGGGATAGTCCTGATAGTCCTTCATAAACTTTTCCAACATGTGGCCTTCTCCACTGCTGCAGTATGGATGCTTTGCACAGGGTACAGTCATCAGGAATGTGCTGCTCCAGCCTGGGTCCCCCACAGGCTACAGTTCTTGCCAGAAGACCTGCTCCTGTGTGGGCTTCTCTGCATGGGCCACGGTTCCTGTCAGGATCCTGCTCCAGCCTGGGCTCTCCATGGGCTGCAATTTCCTTCAGAGCATCTCCACATGCTCTGATATGGGGTTCTGCATGTGCTGCAGGGTGGATCTGTGCTCCACTGTGGTCCTCCATCAGCTGCAGGAGGACAACCTGCGTTGCCATCGTTTTCTCCATAGGCTGCAATGGAATTTCTGCTCTGGTGCCTGCAGAACAACTTCCTCCTCCTCCTCCTTCACTAACCTTGGCATCTGCAGGGTAGTTTCTCTCATGTTTTCTCATTTTCTCTCTCACAGGTGCTGCTCCAGAGGTATTTTAGCCTTTCTTAAATATGTTATTACAAAGGTACCACCAGCATGACTTGTGGGTTCAACTTGGACAAGCGGTGGATTTGTCTTGGAAGTGCCTCTGTCCAACGTGGGGCAGCTTCTAGTCGCTCCTCACAGAGCCCACCCTCTGCCAAAACCTTGCCCTATAAACTGAACGCAGACTCTTACTGTAATTCCACAGCAATATGCTCTGTCAAATGTATTCCTTATAGGCCTTACGCAATTCTTAGCGAGTTTTGTCGTTAAGTGATTGTTTTTTATTATCAATATCTTGGCTGCTTTGATATGTTCCTAAAAGTGATCACTAAAATGGGCAAAGTGGAGTTAAGTATATTTGGAAATGTTTATTTAGAAACTTTTAATCCTTTTATTTATGGAGTGATATGATTATTAATTAAAACTGAAGGTCAAGCTCTATTACTGCTCTGCTTCCATGACTTGATTTTTCAAAATTTAATCCTTACTAGATATATACATAGAATCAATACTATAGGACACATTTTTCCTTGTTCTCTGAACTGTATTTTAATAAGAACCTGAAGATTCATTGCCACCCAAAAGGTATTACAGGGAAGAGATTGGGGAGGGGTTAAGCAATTTTTGTTTTTTTGTGGCATTGTTGATATTATGCCAGATCTGCTTTCGGCCTGGTGTTTTCACTTGTAGCTCTTGCTCAAGTAAAAAATCCTTCCTGCATGTTAGCAAGGCTGCAAGGCAGTTGCTATGGTATTCAGCAGGTTTTTTATTATTTTTAGCCAATCAAGTGGCTTTTGTGATGATTCAGCTCAGAATAAGAAATTGGTCACAAAGGCTAGAGCTGTATCAAAAGAGAGGTATTGTTGACTTGAAGAATCTAGGGAGGTTGGGAGAACAGCAGAATTTGAGTTTCGAGAAAATATCACAGTCTATGCCTGTGATATATATTCTAATGTGTAACTAAATGCTAGTAATGGTGGTAATAGCACTCAGTCTTTTTCAGGATTATGTCAAAAATTGAATAACTGGACTAATTTCTCTGTATTGTTTTATCACCCAAAAGGTATCAGTAATTTCTAGCTAAAACATTATCTGGTGTTCTTATTCTGTATCCACTTTTGATTGTTTTTCTTTGTGTTACTAAAAGGTAGGATGTTTACGACAGGATATTATTTGCTCATAGAAAATCAACGGACTGCTGGTTGTCTGCCCAATTTTAGTGTTGCTGTTTGGCTAATCAGAAAATTCTGGAAGACTGCTAGATAATGTAGAAGGATTTAGAAGTTCTAATGGTGCTGATATGTAGCTGCAGTCATACAAGGATAAAAGAAAAATTAGATAGTTAGAGAGAGGTATATTCTGATAGATGAGGACAAAAGGTGGGACGGACTTTTGCGAGTCTTCTGCAGGTTTTATGAAGCTTCTTGGCTTTGAGGCAAGGTGGTTTTTCTACCCACCCAGCCTGCAACTGTATCAGCAGGACAAATAAAAAACAGAGCTTTTTTTACAGAAAGCAACTTACTGCTGAACTCATGCCTATGTCAAAAGTAAAACTTTTAAATTTCAATTTAGAAATTACTGTTATAGAAGACAGTGCTACATACTAGAAGTCCATCAAAATCTAAACAGTATATACCTGATAACAATAAGTATGTAGAAACACATATTTGAATATGGAAATAACTGGACAAAAAAAGTAAAGATTTCTGCTCGGAATACCCTGTACAGTACAGTGTCACAGTCCTTTCCCTATGGATAGCAGGATTTCTGAAGAAGCCTTTGCCTATTGCTCCCAGAAGTGTCATGAGAGCTTTTGTTTGCTGTCCCAGAGCTTTATGTGCTATCCCTTCTTTTTCTGTATGCAGGTAATAATGTCCCACTGTGGACTAAAATGCTGGCAGTGAATAATGATATCTCTGCTCTCACTATGAGCAAAACCACCTCCCGGTTATCAGGGGTTTGACTAAGAATAGCAACAAAGTGATGAAGTTGAATCTTGGAGAGGCTTTAAATGGTGCTAGTAGAGATGGTGAGCTTTCCCCCCTTAGTAATAGCTCAGTTTCAGTGGTTGAATTCCTCATTGTTACGGGACATCCAGGCAAACCTCAGTGTGCTGCATATGTGCCACCAGGATAGTAAAACAGTCAGCTGTGATGTTCAGGAAATACAGGTCCTGAACGCGTGTGGTACGTGACTTTGCAAGAGATCAAGATGAAGATGTGCATCAGCTCATCAAACAGAATCAAAAATCCACCTGCCAAGATAGTACCAAGAAAAAAAACCAGACCCAAAACCAGCAGAGCAAAACCATACGTGTCATAGCAAACTAAAAGGAAGTGTAAAACTCTTCCTTGCTTATAATAAAGAGCAAGTCTTAATTTATTACGCTGGGATTCCTGTACCATAATAAGTAGTACATGGAGTGTTCCCCATTGACTATTTAGCTAAACAGACTAAAGTCTTTTTAGGTCAATTATTAATTTTTATTTATGTCAAATCTCTGCTTTAAACATACACTCGTGGGACAATCTCCCACATTTTTCATTGAAATGAAAACCCTAGAAAAATCTGGATGGATCAAGAAATATTTTTAGAGTTTCTGGGTTTGGTTTGCCAAATTTAATACATGTGGTGTTTCACATTTGTTTGTCGACACTGATGTGTAAGTACATAAAAAACATATATCCAGGAGATGGTTTTTAAGCGTGCCCCCTTTTTACAGGTGCAATTTTAATAACACGGTTCACTGATGTTTTATCTTCTGATGTTTTCAGTTGAGCATTTTATGATTAGATGAGCTTTTTATTGTTTATTAGTGTTCTTTAACTTATTTTAAAAGAGGACTATATACTAAGTTGCAAGATAGGTACAAATGACTAGCAGTCATTATGGCATTATAACATTAGAGTATGACAGATAGTTTTGCATTATAATTAATATGGGATATTTTATATTGATTTTTCAACTATAAATAAATACAGGATGGAAAGCAAAGAATGAGAGTTTATTCTTCTTGGACATAGCCTTTTTACGGCATGCATTTAAAATGTAAGGAGGGCACTTGTGAAAAATAATGCTAATTTGTGACCATTGTGGATATTAAAATACCATGGAAGACATCCTGAAGGTGATTACGAAATCAGAACGTTCATAAACACATTGCCCGTATTTAAGTGACAGTTATTGTCCCTGATGTGGAGTTTCACTCGTTGATGGGGATATGGAGAGTTCATTAAGGGATGATGGTTTGAAATGTAAAAGAGGAAAACCCCAACAAATGGCTCCTAGAGAAATGATGGAAATGAGACTTGTCAGAGCTCTTGTATAGTTGTTCTCTGAAAAGAAATGCTTTGATGAGGTCTTCCAGTGCTGACATAGATGATCTAGAGATAGCTTAATTTGTTCTTTGTTGAGCAAAGAGTCATTGATCATATCATTTAAAAATGTTGAACATCTAAAATTGTTAAGGCAGAAAGTGGACAAGAATATTCAAGCTCTCGAAAGATTGTTCTGCAGTGGCCCTTGCATTTTAATAATTTTTAAGAACATTTAAACAAGATATTAATTTTAGTAATTTTTTGGGTCACATCTCAAGTACATGTTTATTCCTATATTACTTCACCTAAAAATTGCCTTTGGCTAGTGATTGCTGATGTCTACTTGCCACCCAGCTTGCAAGGCAAGTCGTAAGGAATAGGATTTCACTTCGTAGGGCTCTGCCTTTTTAAGGAAATTGCAATGTAAGAGATGGGAAGTGTACTTAAATTTGGTTATATAAAGAGTACTCTTGGCACTGATGGGTTGTTCAAAGGCATGGCTTGCTACATGTCACTTTATTTACCATTCACATGTTGTATACACATACTGATAGTTCTTCACTGCTTATTCTGAATCTTTGAAGTTGTGATGTACACCAGTCTCGCTTCTGGTGTAGGTATTGTACCTCCACTGCTTTTGGAAATTATGTAATAGAGATATGATGATCTACATACCCATGGGACTTGCCCCATTTCCACCAAAAGAGTACTGTGGGCTTGATTCAGATTCACTGTTTATTAAAATTACTGCTTTAAATAGTGCAAGCATAAGTAGAAAGAAAACTCTCTCGTGAGAGTGCATGATGGACACAAATACAGACCTGAGTAACTAACTGGAATGGATTGCTGCTGTCTGGACTAGATTCACACAATGACAAATGCCTTAATAAAAAGAACTGCTTTGATACAGCACTTCATCTTTCTGAATTTCAAAGCTCTGCAAATTTAAATGTAAGCATGTGTAAATAAGCATTGAAATCACCCTGGAACGTATAATAGATTTCCTTTTTTTCATATTCAGTGCTTGCATGTATTTGCTTTCCTATGTAACTCCTAGAAAAGAAAGGCTTTTGAAAAGTGAAAGATGTAAATTAAAATCAAGAATATATTTCTACATGGATCCATGAGGTTTTTCTCTTTGATGCTATACAGACCTGGAATGAGGCTGGTAGTTTGGGCTGCTTTGGTTTGAATACCAATATTAATATAAAATGTGGTTCCTGAATTTCATATCCTTATGTTCTGATGACAGAAATACAGTTCATTTCTCTGAAATAAATATGCTTGTGTGATTTTTTTTTTCCTATAATTTTTGCCTTTTTCACTAGGAAGATCATACCTTTTAAAGGGAAAGAGCACCTGTTCTCTAGATCCTGTAGATTGATTTTCTGGGCTCCATTTTAAATTTTATTAACTGAAGAAGTTAGTACTTCAAACTCTGCTTCAACAAGCATTCGATTGACCTGTTGTTGATGGAAGGTAAATTGATTAATCTGAGTTGAATCCCTTTAACAGCGATACAATGGGTTTCACATTAAGGACTATTCAAGGTACTTAATTATTTCAGTGACTTAGATCAGGGTTGGTAATTCTAAAGTTAGTATCTACTTCTTTGGGGTTAGCAGTATGAGGGAGGAAACTCTCCTGAGCCTCAGCTAATTACACTGATCACTGATGTAAGTGAATATAGAAACTAGAAATATCTGGGCTGCAGCTTGTGACTTACACTCCTGTAAGTCTGGGAATGTCCACTGAGGAAGTATTTTTCTGTTATTGAAAGTGATTGGGAGAACAAGGTGCTTGCTTGCTTACAGGGTCAGCAGTTTTGTTCCTGCTTGAAAAATTATCCTTAGATGAGGAAAGTTTTCACCATTTTTGTCTTGAATTTCTTTGTTTTTTAGGGAAAGCTATAAGGAAGCTTGTGCGCAAGGCGACTCTGGTGGCATCTAGAATCCTCACATTTCCTTGACTGAATCCATCTGGGTTTAGCCCTATATATAGTAGACAAGCTGCACTGCTTGCACTGATAAATTATATCTTCCAAATGATAGACCAAGGTACAGTCATGTATACTAACCCTTTTTGATCTCATTTGACTCTTGATTCTGTTGCTTTTTGGGTAGTTGTGACGGTACGATTTGTCCCCATTCTTGTGGACTATCTTTTCATCAGTACTCTCAAAAAAAAACTAATTGAAAAGAGACTTCTGGCCTGACTCTGGCATTTGATGTTGACATCTCCTTACGAGTCTGCAGCTTGGTGGGGAACTCACCCTCTCCTGAGATTCACAAACTTGCCTTCAGTGGCAGGTAGACAGTGGGACTGTTGGCAGCTCAACTTTATTTGGTTTTAACTACTTGTGGAAAAGAAAAAAAAAGTGAAAACCTAAACCAAAACTCCACTTCTTTTTTTACACATACTTTCATTTTAAATACAGCAGTCATAAAATGAAAATAGACTGTGTTCTAACAAAGCATAGATTTTGACTATAAAATAACAGCTCTATTATCAAAAGAAAAAATGGATCAATAAATGATAGTTAATAATGAGGTTTCTTTATATCTGCTCTGGTATCTCAGCTAGCTGTTGGAATGAGCAAGCAATCTCGGTGTCAACTGGCTGCTTTTTGAGGTCAGAACTTCTCTTTGCTTTTTTGTTTTAGATGGGAAAATCTTCTGTCTCCTGCCTGTGTCTTTTCTGAACTGTAAGGGACATAACTTTAAAAATACAGAATTTTACGAGTTTCAAGGTGGTTTTGAAGTGGTGCTGTTGGTTCACGTTTTAAAAGATTTTGATATCCAATATTGCTCTTCTTGGATCATCCATAACATCTAAAAATTAAGACTGATTAGGCAGGATTTTTAAATTGTCTTATATGAGCATGACATTGGTTGAATATTAATCCAGTTGCCCAAAGACTATTACAGTTTTGATTTTTACATCATTTAGATATTAAGTTGAAAGTCTTCGAAGCTGTCTTGTCTTGCCCAGAGATGGGGGGAGTACTTTCTGCATGCAGTTCCTTCGTGGTACCTGGTGGGCTGCAGCTGTTCGCTGCCTCCACCTTCAGATGCTGAGCTTTATCCTTACTTTGGTGGTGTGCCCAGAGACAACCCCTTCTGGTGGCTTCTCCCTAGTGCACTAAGGACTTGGGAGAGCATCTGGGTTCTGCAGTGAATGGTTGCAAGCTCATATTGGCTGGCACGTTTGGCCCCCGGTGAATGTCCAGGTCTTGCTAAGGGAGATCCTGTACCAGCCATGGTCTAAACCATCAGCTGATGATCACAACAAAGAATTCTGTAGGTCACGTGCAATTTGTGAGTTATATGTGGCTTTGAAGTATCTACATAGCATCTGTTTTCTGTTGTCTGGCAAAAGAATGTTAGATTTAGAGAATAGATGCCACTGGTGTTCAGCCTTGCAAAATTGGTCTTTAGATGATTTTCCTTTTGAATGTAGTTGTTTTAAAATATATGTTCCTGCTGAGAGGTTAATGATAGGTTCCCATAATTCTCCTGTTTAATTTGTGCAATACAGCAAATAATTTAAGGTATGTCTATCTTTTCAATTGACAGGTCATACCTTTGGCAAACAGATAATTGGTAATTTTTATGTGTATCATTAGTGGAACAGGAAGATGAGTAGATCTTTTTTGTGATGCTGTCTATGATGACATGCTGGCTATAGTGGTCTGTGTCAAATGCTTCCCTTTCTTGTCCACTGCCAGGGTTTTGTGATTAGTCTTTATATCTGTTGTATATCTATCTATTCTGCATCTGGGCGGGTCAGAGCATTTGAATCATAGAATCATGGAAAGGTTTGGGTTGGAAAGAACCTTAAAGATCATCTAGTTCCACCCCCCCTAGAAGGTGGGAGAGATAAATTCATTCATTTTGTTCTGCAAAATTCTGATGGTGTTTAATGGTAGTTTTAGGTTATAAAATATTGTGCTTCTGTCTTTATTTATGATCTGACTGCCAACAAAATAATTTCTGAACAGAAAAGGCCTTGAGAAAGGTTCCTTCTCAAGAGAAAAAGTGGAAATATCTGGGAGCTGGCAAAGAAAATTAGATCAAACCATATGCTTTGGAATAAGGCTCTGGAGTTTAATGCCTGCTGTGGAAGTGCAGGATGTGGACAGGCTATCCTCCAACCCCGATAAATGCTCACCTTAACCCCTCATTGCAACAAGACTAGAGCATGACAGAATTCTGTTAGCATAGATAGTATTACAACAGTAGTAAAATGCTGGAGATGGTTTTAAAATCCAGATAATATATGAAAGGAATTTCATAGTCAGAGAATTTAGAAGTATCAGACCCAGAGACATTTCTAATGTTAAATGAAAAATGTGTTTAGTGAAGTCAAGTACTGAAAAGTTGGAATCTATAATCTGTTTTTGTATTCAGATGTATAATCACAAGCTGATTTTACTTTAGCTTGGTAGTCACTCAGTGAATCAATTAAATGTATAGAAAGGTATCTTGAAAAATAGTAATAGCAAATGAGTTTCTCCTGTCATTGTTTTTGAGAGCTTGACTCAAAAACTCTTGCTTTATTTGAAAGGTCGTCATATATAACTAAGCCTTTTAAAATGAAACTCCAGATGCTCCAGGTAGAATCTAGCTGGAGTTAGAACATGATGATATACAGACCATTCTATCAGCACCAATTCTTCAGCACAAAGTGCTGAGGATGAATATCATGGAAAGCAAGTAGGAGAGGATGCAGGTTTCAAATGCTCGGTAGAAGAAATCTCTAAGTTGGTTTGGGAGTGGACTGGTTGTACCAATGTAGTACACACACAGTGAGACAGACCTTAAAATGAAGGAAGAGTGGAGGAGAGAAAAGCTTTTTGGTGTTATTCTGCCCTGCTCTATACAAGGAGTGAATATGATTCAGTGTTCCATGGTGTTTGCTTTTGTTACCTCCCCACATGCCCGTCTGAAAACACAACAAACATGGATAGCAGCTGAAGCACTCCTTCTTCAGCACAAGCAAACTGATGTGAACTTTTATGTGAACTCAGCACTGTAACATCACTGAACCCTTGCTGCTATTTAATGCTGCTCTGGCTGCTCCTGACAAGTTGATGTACTGGCACATCAGCATGCTGTATTGGTACATCATTGGGAGACAGGATGATCAGTATCCGTGTTCCCTTGCAGGGAGTGGTTATAAATAAACCTCAGAAGGAGATCACTTCTTTGCCTTCTGTTCTTGCTCTTGTAAAAGGCATTTTCACTTTTCTGTGTTATGGAGATGGTGCTGACTCAAGCAGTGTCATAGTATATATTCAAAGATTCCAAAAACCTGATGTGCTGTCACATGTCTTTGATTATACAGTGCTATGTTATTTGCCATTAAAATGGACAGGTTTGATAACTAGTGAATTTACATTTCTGGTAACTTACACACTTCGCACTGTCCCTTTGTTATAAAAGTTAAAAGTGAAATACTTGGAGTTTCCTTGGGAAAATAGATAATTCTGACCTTTTGAGAAAACACAGAAAGGCTTATATCCAGTATAGTATTACTTATTTCATTTTAGTGTTTTCCTCTTTTCTCTTTGGGTTTTATTTCTTTACTTATGTATGTAATGAAGCCATTTACATTGGGGCAGCAATTAATAAAGATTATTTTAAATATTAGCATAAAAATAGTTATCTGCCACTTAGTTGATGGGAAAAGTCATGATTGAAGAGTTAATATTATGATGAGGTAGCACATTTGCTCTTCAAAGTTTCAAATATTGTGTGAGCAAAAATTAAAAAGCAGCAATGGCTTTCGATAGCTTGTGTTGTATCCTTATATTAATATATTTGGAAATCTAAACAGCTACACTCATTTCTGTCTTCAGAAGTTGTGTAGAGTCTTTGCATGTTCTTTTGTTGCCTGTAGTCTGGACCTGCTCTAGCTCAGAGTAGAATCTGAAAAAGTGAGCAGCTGATGCTATTTTGCAGAGTAGTTGTTTTTAAACCCTTTTATAACTACACTTTGCAACATTTTGTTATCTGCTATTTTATAATTTAGATAGTTTACTTTGGTAATCTTAGTAGTTAATATATTGTTGCTCGATTACTCTGAAATGGGGACATATTTCTTTTCTGAATAATACAGTGATTCAAACTAAAACACATGGTCAATAAACACAAAATAAAGTAAATATAATGAAATTAAATGAACAAACAGCAAAAGTGAGAACAGAATAAAAAAAACCTGCAACAAACCAGAAGCCTTCCCTCAGCCTGAAACTGAGCAAACCTCAGGTCAGCTTCTCTCCATTTCCTGAACAAAATCAATGCACACACACAAAGTAGTGTATCCTTTTACACTCTATAAAAGGTCTCATTCTGGAAATGGATGTTCACCAGTCACTGAGCTGTGCTTCCTAATGCTATCAGAATATTATGCTAAAGGGGAAAATCCCTAAACCCTAAAAGAGTTATTGAAGGAGATCTGCATTCTTTCTGTTAAATTTAGTTAGAGATTCAGAATATGCTTATTTGGGTGTACGCTCACAATATCTAGTTGTAGTTTATGTTTAACATGTATTATAAATAATTTTCATGCTGCTTCTGCTGTGGTAGAAGTAAAATTAGGATATTGTCATGCTACTCAGTAAAAACTAGGGGCCCTAGGGGCTATGAATTACAAACTGGTGGAATTCATTCACATTGTTTCATATAGAAATTAATTCCAATTTAAGCATAAAACCTGTTAACAAAAACTTGCCTTTTAATTAAGAAGTAACAGAAGGCCCAGGTTAAATAGTAGGTCATTGTTTGCTAAGTCTTTGAGCCATAGGGTAATCTAGGGCATTGGTAGGGGGTTTTTTGGACTTTTTTTCTTCTTTTTTGTCCACAAGGGCCCTTATTCTTCTATCAGAGTTAGCAGAGTCCCATGGCAATAGTAGCTCCTGGGGAGTACCAGCTGGGGCTCCTCACAGCCTCCCCTGCCAGCTTATTTATGATGCCGCCTTGGCACCAGTATTGGCTGAAACCACACTGTTCTTAGGACACTCTCCTTGAGTCAAGCTGTTATAACACCTGGTGTCAGCGTGTGGAAGAAAAGCGAAGGATAACAAATTGTTGGTGTGGACAAATGAGAAGGCTGTCACTGCACTGAGCATTGTGCCAGCTTGCTGCTTTGTGTCTGCAGCAGAATAGAAGCTCAATGTGCTTATTGCTGTCTCTCAAGTACTACAAATCCTTATCTTTCTTATCTGTTACTTAATTCTTAATAATTTGTAATAAAATATTCAGCAATTTACTCCATGGAATAATACTTAGCTTTTCCCTACAACAAAAAACTAAGTGAACTCAAAAGCTATCATATGCAGATATTACAGTTGCATTGCTCACCGAATTTTTTAGCAGATTTTCCCATTTTTTTCCTACTGATATGACCAATAATATATTGGATTTTAATCCAGCTTGTAGAAAACTACTTGATAAAAAATTTGTTATCTAGGAAAATGAGCAGCATTCTTAATAGCTTGGGAAACTGCTATGTAGTGAAATGCTTTTATCAAATAATAGGTATGGACCTCTTCAGGAAATAGATATAAGGCAGGGAAAGAAAATACTGCTGTGGAGACTTAGTTTGATTAAAATATTTTGGTAAAGAATCCTTAATTATTTTAAAGAAAGCCACAGTGGGGTCTTTTCTCCTGTGCTGATAAGAAACTGGGAAGTTTTCATATTGCATTCAAATGTGTGATGTGAAATGAATTAGTTATTAGCTATATCTCCTTCGGGCATATGCAGTATAAATAGCTTTTCCAAGTCTATGGCTTTATTCTGCTCTGCACTGTATTCTCAAATTGCAGACCAGAGTAAAAATGTTTCCAGTCAGTTGCACTCTGAAGCAATGCATATAATACAGATTTGGCTTTTGCAGATCAAGGTTCATTTATTGTTATGGTACACAAGCAAATAGAAGACTCTTTAATTCACCAACCTCTAATTTTTCAGAGTCTCAGGAAAAACAAAGCACCTGGTGTTTCTGTCACCTCTCATTGTTGTCAACAACAGCAAGAAGGGGAAACCTAGGTTTAATTACTGAATAAAATCTATAATAGTACCAGTAAGGGTGAAAAAAGGCTTTAGTCAAGGCTGTGAAAAGCCCTTACTGTGAAGTCAGGTATCAGCCTCACTGGCTTTAAGGTTTGCTATAGTAGCAAGTACAAGTGAACTGGGACCATAAATTAGTTTATAACTTTGGACTTTGAAGAATGGTCTGATTATAGACCCAGAAGACCAAGGTGTTTTGTAGGGTATGTGAATTCTGGCATGTTGTTCATCTAGAGTTTTATTTTGTAAAAAATAAGAGATGCCACTGTCCTGACTGTTAAAAATTTACACTGTCTTTACATTAACAAACCCAGTGTGCTGCCCAGGACAGTTCCTTGCACTACCAGTATCTGAGGGTGTTAAAATTGCCATGAACCTAATTCTCTACCTGTTCAGTTCAAAATTCTTATAAATCCAGGATTATACCCTTTGTATTATTCTGTCACTGTTCCAGACAATATAGGAACTTCAAACGCTCAGGGAAGTGGTCACCCTAAGGAAACTACATCTGCATGCTCATGTTTGTAAAATCTATAGCTACTTTCTCAAGTCTGTAAATAACGGTTTGAACAAGAATGCTTTTCACCATGTTTTGACCATTTCCTTGATTTTTTAGATCTTCCAGGACTATTCTTAGTTGTGTTAGTGTACAGGCTACAGCAGTGAAGGATATTGTGGCAAACTGTGCCACACGGCCAGGTCCCTGCTATGGCAGCCTGGCTGCTCGTACTGCCCTTTGAGTTGGGAATATCTGGTGACAAGTCTTGGAGTGTAAGGTGGTAGCAGCAGCCTTGCCTTCTCCATTGGGTAGCAGTGACCTTCACACAAACTCCACTTCATGTGAAGTATCGTGAGGGGAGTTTGTGAGTCATTGTGTAAGGAGGACACATTCCCAAAAGATCAGCTGATGCCATGTGGCTTCCAGAATTGCTAAGTTCTCAATAATGTATTGCTTTTTAGTCCTCTTTGGTGCATACCCAGTTAATGGGTCTGTGCTGCTGTCTAAATCTCAAAGAACGGGATGCCTGTACCACATAGCATGTAGATGTTTCAAAAAAAATGTGGTGCTGCTTCTGTTTTGAAACACAAGATCCCAGAGCACTTAAGTATGCAAGTAATAAGTGCCTTGGCCTAAAGTCACCCAATTCTGACTTAATTCTGGTTGAAATGGACTCAAACTCTGACTGTATCTATGGAGCATCCTGAGCTTTAGATTTGTTCAGATTCTCAGTGAATTCCCTGAGCTTATGCTCAGCTCTGTGTGGAGATGACTTGTGTGTGTCCATCTTGTTTGGTAATGCTGTAGAAGAGGAGGAGAAAATGGCAGGAGGCAGGTGGGCACCCTACCTGTGTTGAGGCACTTTGTAAACTGAGAGTTTAGTTTCAGGCTTAGCCCAGGGGAGTTGGAAGGCACTGGTTCCAATTTTGCTTTCTACCAGGTGAGAGGAAAAGCTCAACTGGGACCTTCAGCATCCCTGCTGAAGGTGAGCATCCCTGTTGGCTGAGCCCCCAGCCTGGGTAGTGATGGACAATCTGCTGATAGGATCTGTGGTACCAAGACAGCAGCTCTAAGCATATCCCATACCAAATTCTCTCCCTACTGTTCATCACCAGTTGCACTGTCATTTGTCATGCTCTGTATCCCTGGTCTCAGTGGAGTGTGGCACTTTGTGGGATCACAGTATTTCTTTCTGTCTTGGTATCTTGAAGTTCAAATTACTACCATGCAGCCAGACCCCAAGAACTAAGTTAGGGAGAGAATAACAAAGGTGAAGCCTGGCCCTTCAGTAGCTAACAGCAGTGTAGTGAGGTAAGCAAGCATGCTTAGCTACTCCTCTTGTTATTTTATTGAGCAACGTAGTTGTTTTTTTTTAACTATCCAATAGAGCGGTATGAGACAAAACACTATATTGCTTTACAGGAGCTGCACATTTTCTACTGAAGTCAGAAATACTAAGTACAGATTAAAAATATATTAAACGTTTTCATGTATTATGGCATATTTTAACTTGCTTGAGTGATCTCGCATGCTGCCTTAGAGGGATATATCATAAATACAATTATTATTATCCTTTATGCCAAAATGACATTGACATTGGTTGAGATTCTCATGTGAACTGAATAGCGTAGCTCCAGTGAAGGAAAAGGACAGATCTGGTACCTTCTGTTTAAGTTGTCAAGGTTGGCTGAATTCTCAGTTAATTTAAAATCCTGCTTTATGGCCTCTATTACACAGGTTTCTGCTTCCTCCTTGAAATCTCTCTTCTGGAGTGACAAATGTAACCATAAATGTTGTTACATTTTGTTGATTTTTTTTTCTGCTTTATTCTGTGTGGTTTTGGTTTTGTTCTTTTTAAAGTAACAATCGTGTTCCTTCATAGGCTTGTAGGGAGGCCTTTGTACTTCTTTTTGCTTGTAATGTAAGTCTTTAGAGCTGGATGAAAAATTTTAAAATGCAAACAGAATCCTCATTTTCTGTGCCTGGCAAACTTTCCCTTTTATCCCTTAGCCAACTTCTATCCAGTCCACTGGTTCTCCTCCTCTGTGTCATGCTTACTAACTTTTACAGATTAATTTTTTATGAGAGGTACTATTAAAATTACTTCAGAGATTCACATAAATTATCTCTGCAGCTTTCACTTGCTCTTTGTTGTTGTGTGGAATTTACTAATATTTCTCCAATGCAGCTTGTATTCTCTAAATCAATCCTGAGTGTTTTTCTAATTTGAGCATTAAGTAATTTCAACTTGATTTTTTAATGAAATAAAATATTAAGTATGTTATGCAAACTTTAATCCTGGGGGAAGGGAAACAGAGAAAGTGTGTCAATTTTGCTTTACCGTTTACACAGCTACTGAGTCTTCATGAACGAAATTCAGCTGAACCCTACCTGCCAGGAGTAGCCCCCGTAGCTCCTGTGCCGTTGAGGTGCCTTTCTACGGTGCAGTTCTTTTTCTTTGTTCCTTCAAAGTAAGGGGGCAGCCTTCATTAGCAGAGAACTGTGAAATGGGGGTTTACTGTTTCCCTGCCTCTTCGGTTTGCTTCCACCAGGAGAGTAGACAGTTTCCCTTTGCATTTGTCCTTGAGTGCTAGGGTCTGAGCAAGAATTCATACTCATACAGAAGGAAATTATGAAATGGTACAGCAGAACAAGAAGATGCAGGCTAACAGGAGATATACAGAGTGGCTGTAAGCAGCCCGCTTTGTCCTAAACTTGTAAAAGATTAACTGCTGTGCTCTGTGAGATGATGATTTTTACATTTGAGACAACAATGATGAGTGTCCTTTCCATTTTTAAGAGCTGGTGAAAATGATGCAGTTTTATATATTTGTATTGTGCAAAGCCATGCCTACAAACTTGAGATGTGAGCTAGACATCTAATTTGTTCTGCAAAACAGAATGTTTTAATATCCATAAGTCTTGTAATAGGTAGCCCTCCTAAATTATTTTCGTGTTTATTTCTCTTCTAGTAAAATCTTGGTCGGTTTTTATTGTTGTGAATGAATCCATTCTGCTTTGTTGCAATTTCATTTAAAGGATTAGATGTTATGTTTGGGAGAGCTGATTTAGGGCCAAATTCGCCATGTGAGTTTTTGTCATCTAAGAACCTTACAGTTTGCTTGCTGTTCACATATGAGCTGCCAAACTGAACACAAACCAAACCTCTGTTACTTTTCTAATGTAGTTCAAAAGCATTGTAGTTGATTTAAGGGTTTTCCAACGTTTATGATTGGTAGGTAGTGCATGTATAGGTATTAAGGTTAATTAAATCAAGAGGTGAAGTTTGTAGAACAGAGAATGCTTCATTAAGCCCTGTGTGAAGTAACATGTACAATCTGTTCACAATACCCCAAGTGCCATTCACTGAGACAGTGTAATTATAGCTTATGCACAGTTTCATTAGTTTGTGTTTCTTCTACTGTGGTTGACATGTATGTTGTCTTCACTGAAACCCTGGAATAGAGGAGGGACTGCTCGCTGGTGGGCATCTGAGCGTGCTGACATTCAGCAAATCATTTTCCTATGGGTTCTAAAATGTCTTATCCCAGATGTAATTAAGCTTGTAATTCATCAACTGACACTTTTTTATTTCTCAAATTCCAGATCTAGCTAAATAGTTGTGAAATGGCTCTTCTTGTATGCTTTTTCTTTTGTTGGTTTTTTTTTTTTCTTTAAACAGAGGGAAACAATAATTATCTTTCCCCGCTGCTAGTAGTTCATTTTTTGTCTGGGTAGTTTTTTAGCTAAGAGTTCATTTGTTCTTATTTCAGGATATTATGACACCCTAAAGATGCAGTCTTTAATACACATCTCTCTTTAATGTGCATGGTGTTTATAAAATCTCGGGGGCTGTTCAGATATGGTGGCTTCAGTGGAATTTTAACTGTATGGATTCCCAAGAGTGTCTTTTAATAAAACTTCTGCTACCAAGCATTGTGAATGCACTTAAATAGGCTGAAGTGTTATCACCAGTCCAGGCAAATTATGCATTTCTTTGATTCCCAGAGAAGGACAGTTAAAAGTCCAGTTATGATCTCTGCAAGTCAGAGACTAGATACATACATAAAAATCCTGGAAATATGTGAACATACTTAATATTACCCTTGAGATAAGTCTCATGGTCCTATTCAGGTGAGAGAAATTGAGGAAGCACTTGGAGGCACAGGTCTGTAGGCAGAAAAGCAATATTAATGAGGGTAATAAAGAGACTAGCAAGGAGGAATGAATGATGAGCTTTATTGCAAACCTTATCTGTACATAATTTCTTTATATTAAAAACCCCTGCATAACTGTTCATGTGCAAATTTGCTAGACTGGTGTAAGAAGAGAATACAGCAGGGATGTAGCAGAGGTAGTAGTAAGACCAGCCTTCTGTTGTCCTCTTGTTGTCCTACTAATAGCTTTAAATATCTTTAAAACGTTTATGTTTAGAACTACTATACAATGCATGTTATATCTATGCCATGTGGCATCCCAGCTCTGCCAAGCAGTGGCGGGTGCCAGAGTGATAGTGATCTGTCATCAGTCCTCTGCCTGTAGTCTGAAAACACTGGAAAGCTTAGGGCCTGTTCCAGAACTGTTTTACCCTTTGTTACCTCTTATAAATTTTTGGTATCTAGTAAAGAAAATATTAAAATATTTCACAGAAGCTTCCTGCCTAAATTTTCTCATGCCAGGAATTAGTGTTCTGACATGACATCCTAAGTTAGTATCCCAAGTATTCTTTAGGTTTTTGATAGATCATGTCTGTCTCCTGATTTTAGTGAGTTCTGGTATTGTATCATACATTTCATGTAAGATCATTCCACAAGAAAAGCTAGCAATAAAACATGTATGAAATAATACATGGACTTAATTAGATCTTAGCAGTATATAAATTACTGCACAGACCTAGGCTGATGTAACTTCAGAAACCATTGTCTGCCAAACCTACCCTAAATCATCTGACAGTGTTTCAGGAGCAGCATATTCTGAGGCAGAACTTCCAGCCTTTGTGCAGATAATGAAGGCAGGGAATAGGGGAACTAAGATGTCATCCATTTGCTCCATGTAACTTCAGAAATGGGTCTCAGTGCTGCTGCAAAGCACAAACTGTGTGGCAGGCAGACTGTGAGGAGGACAAAGTAGCATGCCAGCTAGAGAACAAAACAGCATGCCAGGTTTTAGGCATGGTGTTTTGTGAATTTATGCACTTGGAGACTGTCAAAAGCTTTAGGATGATGCATAGGATCTTTTAAAATACATGTATTTTTTAATATTTCACCTTTGAAGTGAAGGACTGCATTGATTTGAGGCTGTCTGTTATTTGAGTGAGTAGAACGTACATCATGACTAAGAGCAGTTAGTTGTGACTTCTCAAAATAAAAGACGTCGTGTTATTTATTCACTTCAGTGCCACAAGAGTGTATGATGCCTCACAGGTGATTAAAATGAACATGCCACCAGAATCTTATAACTTAGACAGTGCACAGCAAGAGGTGACAAAAAAACCGTGGATAAGTACAGGAAGCATGAGGGTTACGGTGGCAAAAGCTCATGAAAATGCTTTCATATACCAATAAAAGCTTTCACTTATGCCTCACATATGTTTCCTCGCTGCATGTTGCCTGTATGTCTTGCTGGTTATTTGATTTTTGGTTTTGTTAACGTATTCTACTCATAGACTTTGGTCCTGATACTGTTTCCCTTGAAGTCCCTGGAAGGAACTCCTAGTGATTTAAACAGTGTGGGATCAATCTCAGTAAGCAAAGACTGTTGGGATGTGGTAATGAAGAAGCTGGCACTTGAAACTTCTTCTAAAAGGAAGCATTTTTTTAGAATGAATAATGAAGCATTTTTGTTGTTCACATAGTGGGTGTAATATTATGTACAAAAATACTGCATGCTTCCTCATAACTAGCCAAATACAAAGTGGGAACATTTGATGTTCTTCCCCTGTTACTGTCCCACTTCTAAGTGTGCATCATTTGTCCAGAAATATGTTTACTTTTCCACAGTGTTGAGGTGATTGTTTTGAACGTATGGAATTATTCTGGCTTTGTGGTTTTTTTTTATTTTTTTAATACATCTTTCTGTCTCAGTTAGTAAAATTTTGTCATAATTAGTGATGTGAATAGGTGCATAGCTGCACTTCTTGCTTGAATCTTACTGATCTCCTTGTCTCAGTGATATTTTGTAGCAGATTCCGAAATGCTTGGTGAAGAACAGTGTTGCTATTAGCTTTAAGTATGAGGTTTTTGATTTAACAAGGTTTTCCTTACCCTTACATGATAAAAAAATCTTCACTCATTATGTTTCAAAGTGTCTATAATACTGTATTTCCAGTATTATGCCTCTTGCTTGTGTCCCGTGTATTCACTTTTATCCTTCTGTTCCTGCCATATCCTTTTCAGTAGTGTTATAATTTCAGCTGACTTTACATATGTGTCTTCACTCTAAAGGGATCCCATCAGCTTGATGTGAATGTAGATTTATTTTTTTTTTAAAGTTGAACATCCTTTAGATGTTCACACTAGAACACAACTAGTGTTCTACCCTTGACAAAACACATTCTCAAATGCATAGGGCAAAAAGGATCCATGTACGTTACAAGCTGTAAAATGTGGAGAGAGGAGCCGTCTTCTTTGACATCAGTGTCCGAGTAGCAAAGGTAGAGTCTGCCTTGTAACATGTGTATTTAGGTTTTAAGCTTTACATGAAGGAGAGAGACAGAAGTGAAAGGAAACTATTTCTGCCTTTCTGTGGTAATGCCATTATTTTCTGTTAAGTGTATTTGAGGAAGATCTTTCTTAACTATTCAGACATGAAAATATGCAGACAGACAACTCAGGACAGCTGCAGAAATACCCGACTCTTTAAAGTATTTTAAACCCTATTTGTTTGTTCTTTTTGGCCCCATGTAGAGATCATTCAAAAATAGCTCACTGAAGATTTTGTTGATGATGTATACCTAAGAAGCACCAAACAGTACAAAAATATTCAGTGTTTCAAATAGAAACAGATGCATAATAGAATGTAATGAAATTTATTCACCTGTTTATGTGAGTGCTGCGCATGTTTGATGGGTATAACTATTAAACAGCTTGCCCATGTGTTGCCAGATAGTGAATTAAATTCTAGTAAGTCTGCTTAAGTATCTCTATGCTCATGAATATGACATTTAGTCTATTTACACCTTTCCAACTGGGTTAAAATGTCAAAAAGATGTATTTTTGTAGTATAAGTACCTCAATTCTTTTTGACATTATTTTCTGTAGCTCATTTTGTATGCATATCTTTCTTTTATATTATCATCATGATGGTATTAATTTGAATGTGCAAATTAGCTCTTCATGATGTTGTCATGTCAGCATCTGGATTCAAGATGTGCTGTTTCATAAGCATCACATCCTATTGCGTTTCATCAGAGTCCCCCTTTTCTAATCTAATTATTCATAAGGAACCTTGGGGATTGTGCTAATGGGCATCTGAAGCTATAAAGAGTAATGAAAGTGGTTGTGTTACTGCTATGCAATTAAGTGTGTACAGAATACCATTCATATAATTAAATTCAGAAATTTTTACCACTCTTTTTCTCGTTTATAGTACATCAATTACTTCTCTGAAGTTAAAAATAATACCAGTGGAGTTTAAGAACTTTTTGTGAGAGTTGTAGTTGTGGTCAGAAAAGTTGATTTTGGCTTTTATTATTAAAAGCTTCAGCAAATAAGTAGCGAGTTTTATGATTTTTTTAAATGGATTTTTCATGTTTTATGTGAAAAGGTAGAGGATTGTGGTTGAAGCAGAATTTGAACTGCTGCGAAACCAAGGGGTGTGGGGGTGTGTGCGTGCTGTGTGTTTCCAATTTAATAGTCTGTTCATTGGTTTGATTGGGTACAATACACATTATACTGCTGCTGCTGGTAATGTGTATCAGCAGTCATTGCAATTTGTAAGTTCATTCTGACCTTTGGTCTAGGTTCAGTTTTCTGTCTTTGTTCATTTGGATTAAGTGTTTTGATGAATGAAGATAAAGTATTTGGATCAAGTAGTCAATATGTTTGCTGCTGATAATTCCATATTAATAAGTGCTGATGGTTAGTATCTTTAAGGTCTACTGACAATCTGATTGAAATCAATGGCAGTTTTGCCTCATTTATTTCAATGGGAGCAAGAATGAGTCTTTAACCAGCAGAAAATTATAAACACCAGTCTCTGTTCATGTGTCATTCACTATGAACAAGAGTTTTTATGGTGCTGTCAGGCTGACAAAAATCCTTTTCTCTTTTGATAACAAAGCTGCATTTAGCTGAAGTAATCCCTAGGTAGCCTGTTAGAGGTGTTCCAGCTTTGTTATTCCCAAACAATAGGGAATGTGGTCTCTGGCTGATTCTACTTAAGTAGTTGCTACTGCTCAAAATAGCTTGAGGCTGCTGTGCAGCTGAAATTCTGCTGCAGACATCCTGCATTAACCTAGTTATATTGAATTTTCATGTGAAATTCAGAATTTATTTTTATTCTGCAGAGTACATGATATTAAATACATTGTGCAGTTCCTTTTTCCAGAACACTAGTACCAGCCATGATGTTCCATGACAGTGAAGAGGCCACGGCATTTTGAAAGCATCCTCCATCCTCTGTCTTTTATTATACATAGCTAATTGGGATCACATCCTGTTCTGGGCTGCCTTAACCATAAAAATCCCGCTATCGTTTTAAAATTGCTCATCTGCCAAGTAACCTACTACAAAACTGAGTGGTAGCTTCATCAAACAACTCTGCCAGGATATCTTCTTAGTTTCTTCTCAGGTATCCACCAGGAGAAATGAGCTGTGAAGTTTGAATGAGAGTTTTAATAGGTCCATGTCCTGCCTGACCAAATGACACAATGGCTGAGGGGGACTGACAGCTTCTCTCTAATCATTTTTGTAAAAGCTAGAGAAAAAAAAGGAAGAGGGGTAAAGTGCACAGAAAGCCTGTTCTCTGGGCTAGATTACCAGATTGCTTAGGACTTTAAAGGTCAAACCCAAGACCTTAGGTTAGTACCTCCTTAATTAGTAGGAGACAGCCTTTATAGCACAGAAATAGCGTGCTTTTGGCATTATTTAGCAAGTGTCTACACTCTCCATTAGTTCATAATTTAAAATAGTCTTGAAGTACAACAGTATATTAGTAGGTCATTAATCTGCTCTTACAAAGGCAAGTAAGTTTTGCCTCCAAGAGAATAAAGTTATATTCATCTCACTTTCTGTTCAGAATACTCATGGTGCTTGGTCATATCAGTCATCTGCAAAGTCAGGCTAAAGCTGCCAGATATTCTACTGTAATTAAGGCAATGACTGGCAAATTTTCTAGCCATTTTCTGCAGTTAACCATTGCTGTTCCCATTTGCTCTTGAATAAAACTCAGCATTACTTTCACATACCTTTGGGCCTCTGAAACATGTCTGAAAATCAGTAGATGAGAGAAGAAATCCTTCAATCTACTCAAATAACCTTTTTCATTTGTTTGTGGGTTTGGCTTTTTTTTTTTTATTTTACAGTGGTAAATTTTACATTTTTATAATTATATGTTTTTTCTCTGGTAATTTGTGTTTTTCCACATTATTTTAGTTTCCTTTGATTACAGGCTAAGATCCTTAATTCGCAACTCTAATGTATTAAATAGGGACCAGTTGAAATAGCATTGCTATTGATTGCTTCTTACTCTTACTTTTCCATGTTTGTGGTTTTCTATGTAAATATGAAAATAATTGTTTAGAACAACTTAGTACAATAATAGGTATGATTTTTTTTTCCTACTTGGTGTGTAAATATCTTTAATCATCCAAGTAGTCTTGGTCGATGGACTGTACTTCTGGATATTCACCTAAAAACTTAAATAAATCCTCGAATCTGACATGTGGTTAGTCATTGCTTTGTTAGGCCTAACTTCTACTAATACTTTGTTCTTACACTTTACATACAAATTATTATCTTAATGATCCTTAAGTTTAATCTTGTGCAAATCAGATATGTGGGGTAGGGGAGGTTGTTGCCTGTTTTTCATTGTCAAATGAAATGTCTCTCCTTTTAAAGCCAATTTCCACACACATGTTCAAATCCCTTAGATAAAGAATATGCTCATTTACAAAGATTATAATTGATTTTTTGGCCCTGTTTTTAATACTTTGCTCTGTAAATGACATCCCAGTGGAGAATAATCATCATACAGATGTTTGAAAGCTCCTTCCTGCCGAGTATGGTAATTGGAGTCTATAAAGTGTCATCAGGCAGCACATTGTTTCTAATTAGTACTAGACAGTTTCTCTTGGCTTTGTATAGTTTTACTGGCCTCTTTCCTTCATTATTTTACCAACTGACTAGTAAATCTTGTCAGTCACTGAAAAAAAAAACCCAGCAGATGAAAAGTTAGAAATTCTTCTGTGTGGTTCATGGTGTCCTGCTTTCCTTTACTAAAAAATACATATTTTTATATGGTTTGATTCTGACTTTCTAAAGCTATCAATACGCTTTTAGCTTCCATGGGCCAGGTACTACTCTGACATCTTTTGAAAGACTCTATCTCACATCAGCAGGAGAAACATTAGTACAACAATAAATTTCTCATAAAACGGCCTGTATGATAATGATTCTCATTTGTCTTTTGTCTGAAAAAGGAATGGTTTAGTGGCTGCTTGAGAGTTGAATGTTTATGGCAGACAGTTTGCCAGGATATACTCAGAAAAATCAACAGTGGGATGGAACTGGGCAGATAAAAGAGTTTCTTCCATTGAAAGGAGCTCAAAATTATGTGCAAAATTACTTGGAAAAGAAGATTTGCTGCCTGTTTCAGCTTCCCTGTGTGAGTGTACTGGGGTACAGGTCAAGTTCAGTGGTCTTTGATGAGGGTTGGATTGTGCCTTCAAAACTCTGGTAGGTACATCCCTTTTGTAGGTTAATTTAGACCAAAATAGTGTCCCTGTATTTCCTCATGTGTTTCTGCAAGTTCTTTTTGCCTTAAATAATCTGGGAGTTTATAGAACGGTAGAAGATAGACAGAAGTATGGAATTTGCAGGCCCTGGCTGCTTTCTTCAGGCCTCCATTCTAAGCATGAAGAGCTAGTTCTCTTGTGATAAGACTCTGAGGCAGGACCCATGATGATTTTTTTTTTAATATTTATATTTCTCCCTTACATGCAGTGAACACCTTGTCTGAATATTCAGAAAGCACATAAAAAATTTGTCATGATGCATTCTTTAAATGATTTCCTGTTGATTCCAGTTGAAGATCACTCTAATAATATAAGATCTACATTTTGCTTGAAGATCAAGGAAGTTTAAGAACACTCACATGAACAGCTAACAGGAAGTAATTTGTTGTATATTCTAGAGCATCAGACTGAGATTTAGGAGGTTGATTTGATCCTCTCCGAATGACAGCATCCCCAGGAAATAATTTTCTTTCTCCCATCTTTGTTTCTCTCTTGAAGCGAAATGATAATGCTATATACATCTCTTCCTTCATGTCTGTGTTCTTTTTAGTGTTTGGGAAGAAAATAATACATGACAGCTATGTTCTGAAGAAGAGCATAGTGTAAATAATTAAAATAGAATAGACTATTTCAGTTGGAAGAGACCTGCAACGACCAACTAGTCCAACTACCTGATCGGTTCAAGGATGACCAAAAGTTAAAGAATATTGTTAAGGGCATTGTCCGAATGCCTCTTAAACACTGACAGGCTCCAGGATTTGACCACCTCTCTCGGAAGCCTGTTCCAGTGTTTGACCACGCTCTCAGTAAAGGAATGCTAAAGAAATCCTGTTGTCCAGCGTGAACCTGCCCTGATGCAGCTTTGATCCATTCCCACATGTCCTGTCACTGGATCCCAGGAAGAAGTGATCGGCACCTCCCTCTCTGCTTTCCCTCCTCAGGAAGCTGCAGACAGCAATGAGCTCACCCCTCAGCCTCCTTTTCTCCAAACTAGACAAACCTGGAGTCCTCAGCTGCACTTCTAGAACATTCCTTCCATCCCTTACACCGTCTTTGTTGCCTTCCTCTGGATGCATTCAGAGACCTGAACATCCTTCTTAATTCATGGGGCCCAGCACAGCACACAGCACTCCAGGTGAGGCCACACCAGCACTGAACACAGCAGCACAGTCACCTTTTTTGACTGGCTGGTGATGCTTTGTTGGATAAACTCCAGGGTGGGGTTGGGCTGCCAGAGCCGCTGCTGGCTCACCCTGAGTTGCTGTTGGCCAGCACCCCCAGATCCTTTCTGCAGGGCTGCTCTCCAGCTACTACTACCCATTTGTACTTGTGCCTGATGTTACTCAGTCCTAGGTGCGGAATCTGACATTTTGACTTTTTAAATTCCATCCCATTCATCATAACCAAGTGCTCCAGTTTGTCTAGATCCTTCTGCAAGGACAATTACAGAAATCCTCCTTACTGGTTGCAGTGGAAAGTATACTTAGTACCTACAATCTACTTACTATGGTACTGCTTTACAGTGGACCCTCCAGTTAGTGCAAAGCATGTGTCAAAGCAGACCTCTTTCTCCAGTGAAGTAGTTTCTGATTGTACAAATGCATAGGAGGCTATTAAACTAAAAACAGGAGGTATTTGATCTGAGGTGATATTCCTAGCAAAGTACAGTGACCCATTGCTTTCTGAAGTAAAAAGAGTTTATTTGTTACTTTACTGATATATTGCATCACTAAGGGATAGCAATGTAAAATAAAAATATTGTTATAGAGAGCTAGCTTCTTCCAGAGTTAAGAAATAATGCCAGAGACTGCAGCTGTCTCCTTCACTGCAGCATGAGGCCTGATGGCAACTGCAAGCTGTTGCAAGCATGGAGAACGCAATGCCTCTCTCCACTCAACCAGTCTTTGGCAAATTTTCCAGCATCTATTTTGTGGTTCTGACTTGGATAATACTTTTCCCTTATCACGGTCCTTTGAACAACTAACCAGTGTGTTTCTCCACTGTTTTGCCTCGGAGAAACCTGTCAACACCTTTTCTCTTCATTCTGTATTTAATGGATATGTCAACATTGCTTAATGGAGGATGGTGAAAAGGTATGTTTTGTTGTTAGCTCTGAACATGGCAGTGTGTCCTGACAGCAGTGATGCCTTGGCCACAGCATCATGCTGTTGTTATATTGGCTCTGATGCCAGTTCAGTCAGTTCAAGCTCAGATACTCCTCTGCAGTGCTCTTCTGCAGTGCATAAATACACCCTTATGCAAACAAAAATTCAGAAGCATCTCAACTACATATCCATAATTTATAATTATAGTGGGATTAAAATAGACTTGAGGCTTCAGTTGGCCTCATGTCTCAGAGCTGCTGTACTGCAGCAAAGGCTGCTCTGCTTTGAGAGCACAGCAGTAATTACTGTGGACTGCGTTTTAACAACCAGCGATGATTGCGAGGCACAGCTTCAAGGATGTTGGGGGAGGTTGGAAGCCTTGAGCTTCTGTCAAGGGCTTAGATGTCTAAATGTTATCTATGTGGGCTGCAAATTAGCGGCTCTCAAACTATATGGCTTCAGGAGGCATGGCCTTGGGGAGAGTGCCTGCAGATTTGTGAGCCATCACCATATGCTTTGAAGCCTCCCTGATCTGGGGAGGCTCCTAAGAAAATTCCTCTAGTTCTATCTTAGTAGAGGAGACAGAAATCTGACCTACTGATGTTTGTTTTTCCAGATTATTTTTTTTCAACTTTTCAGTTTTAGCAGTAGGCTGGCAAAAGCTATATTTTGCATTTAACTTTTTGATAAAGAAGGACTGATGGTGCTTAGTGTTAAAACATGATAGGTTTGAAGCCTTAAACATAGTAGTAAACAGTGGAAATGGTCTGATTTCCCACTTGCAATATCGTATTATTAGACTGGAAAGAGCTTTTGGGACTGTTTACATGATGATTGGGTTCCCTACATGCTGCTACATTCTGAAGCAGGAAAAAAATTGGAAACTGCCTGATCAGCAAGCGGTTCCTGTTTTAGGCATTGTCCATAGCATTTGTAATATATGCTGATCTAGTCCTGTTATGTAATTGATGTCCATTGGGAATATCCTAAAACAGGGATGTTTATTTCCCAAGGCTGTTAACAGTTGTTTGATGTTTCTTTATCAGACACAGGCTGGGGAAAGGTGCATTGATTTTTAATGTCTTCTGCTCTTTTAAGTAATTTTTTTTAATGAGTAATTATAGAAATACAATGCATTTAAACTTGCGGGCAAATGTAACGTTGAGTTTTGCACACTCCAGCTATCTAGAATTCAATGTTTCAGGGCCAGGAGTTCGTCTATTTCCTGACATAATAGGACAATTTAGTATGCTCTGAATTTTAAGCACATGAGCAATCCCATCTTTCCTCACATTTTTTAGTTGGATACATATGTGTGTGTGTATATATATATAGGTAAAAAATAAAGACTTTGGCCTTTCATGAACCGAATCTTATGAAATGAGCTTTTAGACCAATGTAAAGTTGTGTAAGCCACTATCTTTTTTATATCACTTTCCCACTCTTATGAAACCTTAAAGCAGTAGGATGATATGAAGCTGATACAGATATCCTGTTCGTTTCTAGACAAGCTTGGGAGCAGTCTCTACTGTTCCATCAGTAACAGCAACCCATATTAACACTAAAAAATCTGATTTTTCTCTTTATGGGATCATTATGTAAACTTGCTGAAGAGATCGTGATTGCAAACAAGAAGAGCTAATTCCATGATCTTTGAGCTTGGCTTTAGTTTACACACTTAAACCAGCCATACTACCTGAATAATTCTTAGAGGTCACAAACATGAATTTCAAAGGATGCTTAGAATGGATCTAATATATTATGATGTGCATGATCTTCATCAAAGAAGTATTACGCACTCCCAGAAGTCCCACAGTTTTATGATCTTGTGACAGACCCAGAGGCAAATTCAG
This sequence comes from Chiroxiphia lanceolata, assembly GCF_009829145.1. Lineage (NCBI taxonomy): Eukaryota > Metazoa > Chordata > Aves > Passeriformes > Pipridae > Chiroxiphia > Chiroxiphia lanceolata. Next base: position 12,932,741 of record NC_045640.1, read on the forward strand.
AGTTGTCAACTGAATTGCCTTTGGAACCTGCCAAGCAAACAGATGCTAATGTTAGATGAGTAGCTACATGGCTTGGCATGGAGCTCCCATGACAGGCAACAAGCCCTGTGTCTGACCTTATCTTGCTGGTCCACCACTGGGAATCACAGAAAAGATATCTAGTGATGTGCAAGTTAGAGCTGTATGTTGCTCACGGTATTTGGATATAGTTTATTTGTATCCTGTATTCAAAGTGTCTGATGAGTAGATTTAAACACTGCTATCTACCCTCATGTGTTACGACTGAGAAAAGTTATCGCAGTTTGTTTTCCCTGCACTGGTTCTACAGGCTCCAGAGCCACTTGTATGCTGGGAACCCTCAGCCTCTGCCAGTTGCAGTAGAAAACTCTAATATAATCTGACATAGCAGGGTGCGTTACTCTTCTGTGTGCCACACGGGTTCCTCTGAGTTGCAATCAGGAAGTACCTCTGCCTTGGTAAACGGGATGTTTGGGTGCACTGGGACCAGCTGGCACAGAGGGGCTCATGCCTGTGAGGGTGACGTTCCGCAGCTTCCAGAACATGGTGGGCAGGTGCGTGCTACCTGTTGGGAAGTGTCCCTGCCTAGTAGTCTCTGAGCTCTGCTGAAGTGGTGTTCGGAGGAAGGCAATTTGTCATAGCCAAGAGCCTGTCAAGGTCCTCTCTTTAGCAATTTAACAGTATGAATCATAGCACTGCAAAGCCCAAGAATGTCCTGGAGCTCTTCCTCATTTGCCAGCGCAGAAAGGGCTGTTGTGTCTCTGCCTTCCTTGACATCACTCTGTGCTTAAAGACTCTGGCTTGATTCCAGCTTCTAACTCCATGACTCTTAAGATTATATCCCCCTCGCTTCACCCAAAAGCCTGCTCACTGGGCTTTTTCCTCCGTCAGTGGATGCTATTGAGATGCTTTGTTTGTTGGGGCTCCATCAGTATATTCATTTAACAACATGCATACTCATTTGAGCTGAATACAGGAACATTTAAGTCTCTAGACAAGTGATTAAGAGCTTTATTGAATAGAAATGTTTTGCTGAACCACAGCCTGGATTATCTGCCCCCTTAGTATGTATATAATCAAAACTGCTTCTCTGATCTTGGATAAAAACTCTGGAGGATCTGTTTCATTTTTTCCTTTGTGTGAAATGGGAATGCTGACATTTCCTTACTGACTTCCTTGGATTGCTGTGGAGTTTAATGCCCGGAAAGTCCTTTGAACGTGAGAACTGCTGTGACAGAATTACTGAGAGCTTTGCTTCTGGAATTTAATTGCTCAGTTAAGGGGGGGGGGGGAAGTTCAGAACCAGCTGGCAGTGAAATTCTATTGAAGTTTATATGTAATATATGGAAATAACATTCATACTTGAATCTGGTTATTGAGGATTTTTTAAAAATTTTCAATGACTTTTCATTATTCTTTGATATATTTTAAATTAATGATTTTCCTTTAAAATTCTAAATATGGATGGGATTTTTTTCCCTTGTTTTATAATAGGCTTTTAGCAAAACTTGATGTTTGCTTATTGTAGATCATTGCAGTTATTATGCACAAACATAATCACTTCCGACAAAGAAAGTAAAATTAATATATTTTAATAATTTGTATGCTTTCCATATTTGGCTTTTATTTGCTCCAAAATGAGGCATGAGGTTCAAGGTCTTTCTGCTCTCAATAAAACCCCGTTGCCTAGCATTTCTAACTCTTGGCAGCACCATTTCTAATCTGTCTGTAGCTGGCAGCCAGGCTGTGCAGCTCCTCAGTGGGAAGTAACATGGAGCTGAGAAGCAGCTCCCAGCTCAGGCAGGCTTTCTTCTGTGGTTACCAGTTTAAACTCTGCTTGAAATTGTAAATCCATGGCAATTTTTTTCTCTTTTGTCCTTCAGTGTTGGTTGGTAAGAGTAGTGGATTGGCACATTTTCTAAATGTGCTCATGTTTATCAGGTGGAGTGTTCCAAGCCTGTTACTGAGTCCTTAGCTTGCATGAGGGTCTCATCTGTCAGCAAAGAAAGAAAGAAAAAAGAAAGAAACATCCGGCTGCATTTTTTCTTTTTCTTTTTTCTGCCCCCCCCTGAAATCTCAGAAGAGTAAATGACTAGCATGTGTTACACAGTGTAAGTTGTGAAGGAGATTTGCGGGAATGTGAAGGTTAGAAGCCTTCTAACCTTTTAGCTTTGCTAAAATAGAGATTGATCTGCAGCGTTTCCTTAATTTTAAATGTTGTTTGTAAGAATAGATACAAACATTGTTACCAAATAGCTTAGATTTTAGTGAAGGTGAAAGGCTTTCTCGTGAGTTTTTTCAGTTTGTTCAGGTTGAACAGGATGGACGGATCAGCGCTTCCCAGGCTTCACCTCTTTGGACATCCCCAGTGGTGGAGGCACCTGTGGGAAGCAGGGCTGGAGTCATCCCCGGCACTGCCTGTTAGTGCCCAGGGAGCAGTGCCAGTCTCACAGCACGGAGAGGCTGCTCAGTTACTGCAGGGGATGCAGGGCTGCTATTGGGGAGCCCCTGAATAGCTATTAAAAGCAGTCATAGTAAGCTTTTTATCAGTTCACTGAGTGTCTCAGATTAAGAAGACACAAAGCAGTGCTCTTAGAGACTTCAGCAAGGATAATAGTAACGTTAATTAAGCATTCTGCGGCACCAACCACTGAAGTTTTGCAGCTGATCCAACTGGGTCACCTTGAGCAAGAAGACATTAAAGTGCATCTAAACTGTAGCCAAATTTTTGAGAAATATGTCCTAATTTTCAGCTACACCACGTCTGACAAATGTTGCTTGACCTTATTTCCTACTGAAGCAGTGGGAAACTTTCCATTTGCCTCAGTGGGCAGAAGGTCAAGTCTCTTGAGCCTCTTTTCCTGGAGGCCTTGTACTCTGCAGGAGGGAGATGGGTGCAAGAACCTCTGAAATGAGGGCTTTGAGCTTTTAAATTAGGAATACATTTATGTAGGGGGGTCAGTTTATGAAAAACTGAATCTCAGTTTCAGTAGAAAGTGCTGTTTTTAGCACAGAACACTGAACCCAGATAATCTATTTTACATATTTGTCCCATAAGCAATTTTTTTTCCACATAGACTGTGCTCCAATAATTGGGTGTAATTTCCTGACATTTCTAATTTGAGAAATACAGCTAGAAATTAGCATATGATTAAAAAGCTGTTGAAATAATTTTTCTAAGCTCTTAAAATAAATATATACAAAAATAGTTGAGGAAAAACCCAACTCTATTAAAGCTCCACGCTAGAAAGAATAAATCACAGTGTTCATAGGTGTTCATAGAGGGGGTGCAAGTTTTGGGTTTGTTTTTTTAGATTCTGATTCAAGTAAATTCTTTCTCTGAGTGAGCACTGAACATATGTTCAGATATTCTGAATGGGAAGGTGTTTTCCTTGGTCCCTGAGGATATAAGGATGCATGGATCTGTGAAACTCGGCAGTATCATGCTGTTCTCATGATCGCCTAGGGCTGATGCAGGCCACCAAGGTGGGCAAGTGTAACATTTCTAAAATCCAAAAGTTGGAGTTTAAAGATGAAAAAAGAAAAGGGAAAATTATCTCAGTGTGTGCAAGGACTTGAAGTTCGGAAATTTGTTGCTTCCATTATTTATTTTTTTTTTACTTTTTTTACTACCATCCCTAGCCAAAGTGGTCATATTTCAAGAAGCCTTTCAGGACTTGTTCAGAGTTTGACCCTGTGGTTTTGAATTTCATATCAGGAAGATATTGTTGTCCTCAGGAAGAAACAAGATATTTAGCCTGATAAACCTCCTTGTTCTTGTGTGACAAGATTAAATGGGACTGCTTGGTTTTTGCCCTTGATATATTTTCCCTTGCTAGCAATGAAGCCAGGGAAGGTGTCACTTAGCAAAACAACTACATGAAGTGTAGTGGAGACACATTTCTGGACTTCATTCTGTTACTGATTGATCACCTTGTTTCACTGATCCCTGAAGCACTTCCACTGTTAGCATCTGTGTTCAAAGTTTGCTTTGACCAAAACCAATTTCCTGTTGTGTTTTGCATTGCCCCTGCATCTAACATGGAGCAAACATTTGCCATTTTTCAGCCCTAACTCCACCAGACTTTAAAGATATAATAAAGGAGGAAAAAAGCAAAGTGAAAGCTTTGCCAGGGTGACAGATAACACCAGGAGTAAAGGGGCAGGTAGATCCTTCATTTCAAACTGCTTATTTTCTGTTGTAGCATTTCTTTGTACTCTTTCATGTTTTCTTAAGCTCTCATGTGTGCATATAGTCCCTCATGTATGCTCTTTTGTGCTTTTGCTCTTTTTAACATGTTTGTATGCTCTCTTCTCCTCTCCATCTCATGCATCCTTGTGTTCTCATTTTCTCTCATGTGTCGTCCTCACCGGGCCACCCAACTGTCTGCTCATATCCTACGTTGTTTTGGTGCCTTGGAGAGGTGATCAGGCAGTTTGTGTGTAGGTCAGTGAACTTCTGTGTGGGTGATATGGTTTAGTGGTTTAGGGGTTACAGTGGGAGTGCTGGGTTGACAGTTGGACTTGATGATCTGAAAGGTCTTTTCCAACCTTGGCGATTCTGATTCTATGACTCCACATCTTGTCTGCCTGTAGAGTGGAGCTGGCTTTCTGGTGTGCTGGTAATTAGCATTAATTATCTGACTGAGCCAAGGTGGACAGTGTGATATGTGAGAGTTTGCATTGTGCTTACTTGAATTTTGAGGAGTGATTTCTGATGTCATACAAGCCCTGGATCCAAGATGGTGAATAACATTGCTGTGAACCAAAATAGATGTGTGTTACAGAGACCACTACTTCAAGTAGGAAATTGTCAGGGATTTCTCTGCCAGCTATTTCAGAAAAGAAGGATTTATTTGACCTTTTGAGATTTTGCATACCTTGTTTTCTTGCTGTTTGAGGAAACCTTTGAAGCTTCCACTTTAAAAAAGGTGACAGGCTTTTTCTTTCCATTAATTTTTTCTTTCCCTCAGTTTTTTTCTTTCCCTTTTTTTTTTTTGTGTCCAAGTCTAGACTAAATTCTGACAGCACAGCTCTTTGTAATGGCCTTCCCTTCAAGATGCTGTAGTACTGCTCCTCTTTTATTTGCCATTTGTCTTTTTGTTTTATGGCTCTCTTTGTTGCAAGCTTCTTTGTTGTTTCTTCCAGATTATGCCCCTCAGGGACTTTTGTATCAGTATGACTGAACATTGCTTGCAGCCATGCCAGATTGTACTGTGATCTTATTGGATTTCACAAACCAAGGTTAGGCCAGGTCAGAACTTGGTTGAAATAACGTAGACTACAAGATTGCCTGCTAACCACTGGGAACACACACAACAAAAATCTGACCCAGTTGCTGATTCAGTCAGCTCAGGCCAACAGTGTTGCTGTGCTGACTTCGGTGGGTGTGATATTAAGAAGTAGTTCTGACCTGTTCTGGCTGGTAGGATTTCCCAGCTTTTGTTTGAGAAAAGTACTGATGTTAATTCCTGTGTTCTGGCCCATTCCAAATCCTTTAATTCTCAATCAGGATTACGCTGGAATTCAACTGAAGATTATATTCTCTGATCTTCTTTTCCCTGTACTGTTGCGTGATGTTTGCCCTCGAAACTTGCTATACTGTGCTGGGTGAAATAGTCCTGTAATTTTCTTTGCTTTCCTGATCTTCTGAAGCAAACTAAAGTATACCAGGGTCTTCAGATGAAAGGTTCCAAAAAGGTAGAAATTTTTAGTAAAAATAACATACTGAAAATTATAGTTGAGCTTTTCTTAGATTTGCTTGAAGTTTCTGACCAAAAGACTGTATGAAGATATGTAAGTATGTTCAGATTTTTCTTCCCTGAGTGCATATTAGGTGGAAAATGATCTGCAATTATGTGAGTACCCCAAAATGATGGGAAGATTGATTATATAGGTAAGGCTTTTCTAATTATTGTAGAGGTCTTTAGACCAGTTTTTAATTGCTTATTCCTCAAAACAAACCTGTAGGAGGCTAGAAAGTGAATATTGAAAAAATATATAATGGCCAGAATTGACTTGAGCTACATGTACCAACCTTCGTTTCATCTCCCCACTGAGCTTGAGGGGTGGGGTGGCTACTGGTGAGTTCATTTGCCTGAGGTTGTGCTGGAGCAATGCTCATTAGGTTGAGGGAAGAGCAGCTACATACACCTTGGTGTGCACAGATGTACATTGATGGACTTAGATCTATCACAAAACCAGAATATATCTAGCTAAGCAGCAGCTGTTGGGTAAAATGTAGCCATTAAGAAAACGCAGGGAGTGTGAATTGTGAAGCTGCAGAGGAATTAGTGACGTGTGAAAGGGCAGTGGTACTGGGAGTCAGAGAATTAAATACTTCAGACTAGATCAGGAAAAGCTTCCTGTCAGTTTGAGCTGTAGAGTAATATGACATCTTCCAGTGAATATGTAAAATTAATCTGTGAGTTCAAGTCTATAATGCATTGTACCTGCTGGAAGAGTTTGCTGTGGCTGGATGTGGACCAGATAACCAGGAGTTTAGGCCCCTGGAGTATTTTCATCTTCTGAAAGTTTTGTGTTTGCTTTTTTCAGTCAGCATCTGTATTTTAAGTGAAAATACTGAGCGTTATGACTTTCGAATCCAAGTTTTTATGTATTTCTGCATAGACAAAATGGAGGAGGAAGATTAATGTTGGATAAAAGTTGGGATTTATGATTTGATTGGAAATGCTCAGCTATTGGCATTGAGGTTACCCATAATTATTCTTAATAGGTAAATTGTCTCTGTCTCTGATAATCCTAATTGTTAGTGCAAAGCTTGGCACTGCCAGCAGAGATATGGAAGGTGTAGTGCAGAGGAAGGCTGGAAGGAGTCTTTCATCTCTGCCATCCCTTGCCAAGGGCTTACTGTACATGCAAATTCATCAGCTTTTCCATTGTGGTGCATTTATATATCCTGGAGAGGGTGAAATCTGGTAGTTAATTGCTCTGTTTGCTTAGGGGATCATTCTGCAATGGAAGAATCTGTAGGATTGGGACCACAGTGGCTGATGTTGCTACAGCATTAATAAATACGTAGGGGAGTGTTCTGTGGAAGGGTATGAAGGGCTTTGTTGATTGATTCTGTTCCTACCTCCTCTGTCTTAGGAAGAACCAACCTGGCTAATCTTTTGTGTGAAAACAGCATGACTAATGTTCACCTGCTGAACAGATATGCTGGATAATTTTATTTTTGGGGGGGTGGAGGACACCTGTTGATTTCAGCTGTTGTTTTCAGCTGTTATTTACAGGATCAATAAAAGTGATTTTCCAATTCAAGGATAATTTTTTACCAACATGCTACATGTCTGTAAGGTCATAATATTGGATCTGCTCTTTTTCAGAACAAGTTAATTTAAAAATGATAGGTAGTTTCCAGTTCGGAATTAGTTTTTCTAATAGAAAGGAGAGATGTATCTGGAAGAAACACCTTGGAGGAGGGGATGAGAATTTTACCTCAGAACAACATCACTGTACGGTGCCCACAGATGCTTAATGTATTGGCTCCTTAAGCAATAATCACTTAATTGTGTATGATATTTTAATGACAAATGCAATATAATAAAATGCAGAGCTGTCTTATTACAATCCTGGTTCAGTTACTATTGAAATCTGTGCAAGTACTCCTGTGGACTTCACTGGGCATTGACTGATGCCCTCTGTAAAGTGTGGTGTAATATTTTATGACCATCATGACCATAGAGAAGAATATTTCATGATGTTGTGGGTGTATTTCAGGCCAATAGCAAATGTGTTCAATATGAAATATGTTCAAATGCCATTCATTCCTTTTGCACAGTTATTTTATCTGATTCTTCTGTGACCTGTTGAGAACATCTCATATGCATGACTCATGCACACACACACATGTATTTTAGTAGATTCTACATTCTTCCCTCTGCATTTGGCTCTCCAGTTGGGTGGCTGCAGTTCTGCCTGTATGATTGGGGTAAGATAAAGCTTTAAATGAGTAAAATCATGCAGGTATCATTTTATAAGCAGGAGACCACACCTATTATTGGTGTGAATTCTGCAGGATAAGAACAAAACAGCCAGGAAGTGTTCTTCCATTGGAAGCAGTATGAATGAACTTTACACACCAGAAAAGTTGATTAGACTTTTAGATTAAATAAAAAAGGCAATTTTTTTTCAAACTCAACCCATCTCAAGCCCCAGAGCATCACCAACCATAACCAGAGTCTCTCTACTCTTCTGTACTCTAGTAAGTTTAGAGCTATTGTGGTTATTACCTATGAATTATGCAGTCTGTGGAAGTGCACATTAAAATCAAATGCCATTACCTTTGAGAAGCTTTGGGTTCAGACCCAAACTATTTTAAGTCTTCATGTTCCATTTTTCTCAAAGTCTACACATCCATAGATTTTAGTCAACAAACAAGAAAATTACATGCTTTAGGATTCCCCTTTCTTCCTTTATATAGGTAGTAGGGGAGGAAAAAGGGAGGAGGATTGGTTTAATTTAGAAGGACTTTATGGTGAAGATTTCTTAAAAAAATAAGATATTTTTCTTTACTGTGATTGGAGTAAAGTTTTCCTTTTTTAAGTGATAAATTGTTTATAATATTTGAGTAAGAATCTGGCTTTTGGGTGGCTGTGTTGCTGATGAGAGCTACTGGCAGTAGAAGCTTTCTAACACTGAACTGCTAGTTTATTAAAAGAATAATGGGAACAGATGTTTTCAATTCATAAAATGTATCAAGTAAATGGTACATCCACTTGTTATTTCAATTCCTTTGAATTTTTGTGAACTCATTTGGGGCTAGGTTTTCAAAACAGCTTAACCACTGTCACTTCATTGTTCTCAGTATAAACTGATGGATGATGAACGTGTTTGGAAACTGTAGCTTTTTGTGCCTAAAGGGGAGCTCCTAACTACTGACGCTTCTAAAATCTGGCCCATGTTTCTGATGAGTGAATACTGATCATTATAGAGGATTCAGACATGCAATCTCTGAGTAATACCCTGCATTTGCCTGTGATTGTATATATGATGGTTTCTTAATTTACTATTGCACTAGGCATTTTAATTTAAATTATGCTAATAGTGTAGGATTAACTGCGGATTATGATTCCAGCATGTACTGTCATTCAAACACAAGCACCAGTTCTTTTGCTCCTCCAGTCTCCCTCTCCCTCTCATCCTCACTTGTAGTAATTTGTGCTCAAGACTGGCCTCCGGTTTTGATGAGGTTTCTTGTTCAAGCTGATACAATTGCTTACAGAAAGGCAGTTGTTGAAAATTAGAAAGAGTGAGCTTTCTTGTCATCTGATGGCACATTTTTATGGTGCTGAAATGATTTTCTGAAAGCAGTGATTTGAATGGGCTCTTGCCAGCACTGCACAGTGAACAGCTCTACTTTTACCTTCATTCCTCAGTGGTAGGACAGCGTACATGTACTTTGCTTTTGCACTCTTGACTCAAACATATATTTGAGAAAACTAGTGCTAGGGGTTTATGTTAAAACCCTCATAAAGGTTGCAGAATAAATAATACGTGCAACGGGAGTGAGATGTTATATTGTCCTTGTTACAGGAAATAGCAGGAGGCCACTTTTGTTGCTATTGCCAGTACTGAGATGGCTATTCTTGAAGCACAGCCTCTCCAGAGAGCTGCTCCAGTCTCAAACTGCAGATGTGCTGGAAACACAAATTTGCCTCATTAATGTTTGCACTTGTTTCATTGTGTAGCACCCTCAGATTCTAATGGCATGCAGCCTGTTTGCATCAGTGACTTGCTGTTGAATTCATCTGTATCCCTTCAAATCCCTCATTTGTTGCATTTTTTGTGAAGTGCCTCATATTTTTAGTGGCTTTGTGTTGTAGTAGCAGTCTGAAGTTTTCTTTTTTTCTTTTCCTTCCTCCAGCTGATATTATTTCTACAGTTGAGTTCAACCACACTGGAGAACTACTGGCTACTGGTGACAAGGGGGGTCGAGTTGTTATATTCCAAAGGGAACCTGAGGTATGTGAGTTACTAGTGTAGTCCTTAATAGTTTGATAAAACCTGGATTGAATTTTAATACTTTAATTGAATTGAATTAAAAAACTTGTTTATAGTCTCAAGATTCAGTAAAACAGAATATCACCTGTTTAGAAACAAAGTGAAAGAGGGATCTTTACCTTGTAAGTTTGCTGTCCCAAACAAAAATGCTTCAAAGCTTCAAAATTCCAAATAAGAAAAAAGAAAGTTGTTTTTGTTTTACTTCTGTGCTGTTTTAATAGCTGTTGGCTGATGATGGAACCATTCCATTTAAAACAATACCTTCTCTGTGGTACCTTTATGTTCCATCCATCTGCGATGTCTTTTTTAGAAATCTTTCCTGAATAATTGACAATCCTTCAAAAATTCTGTCTATTATTAAATGCTGTTTCAATACTTACAAGAAATTTCATTCCTGTTGAAACAAGTCTGTCAATATCATGTTTTAAATGAGAAATTAAATTGACTTCCAATATTTTTATATTTATAAACCTGCCTATACACCTCCTAAGAGATGAAGAAATATTGCTCTCATAAACTGCATATTTTTGTTGTTCTTATTCTCCATAGAGTAAAAATGAGCCTTACAATCAGGGGGAGTACAATGTTTACAGCACTTTCCAGAGCCATGAACCTGAATTTGATTATTTGAAGAGCTTGGAGATAGAAGAAAAAATAAACAAGATCAAGTGGTTACCACAGCAAAATGCAGCTCACTCACTCCTATCCACAAATGGTAAGATAGATGAGAGTGTGCAGGACATACCGGTATTTGCTGTAGTGTGTTTTAATGCTGATGGTATATGTTTGTTCATGTTAATGTACTGGTTTAGAAATTTCCTTTTTCAGAGTTTACCAGGACTGTCATACTGACTCTGATATCTGTTATTTATGTATTTTACCCATAGAATCATAACCTTTTTCCTATTGATTATCCATTGACATTTAGAGAGCTATCTATTTTTCTGTGAAGTGCTATCCTGAAATAGGTCTTGTGACAAAGGCATCACCACACTCAGCAGCTTCTGTTTTGCTGGGAATTTGGAATTTTGTCTGCTGTATTTGTCATAACCTTTATTATTTATAGATGTGTAAATGAAGGTAGGTGAGAGAGATGAATTTCTTTTTTTTTTCATTCATTATCATCAGAATGGTTTATTTAAGTTTTAAAGAGTTACACAAATCTTTGGAAGGCAGGAGGAATAATAATAGGATATTAATACTGACTCATATTTCTAAAATGTTTGACTATTGATTTATAAAGGCAGTATTATTCCTAAGAGGGGGTATGAGGATGTGAAATCGGGGGAAGAAACTGAGTGTAACTTAACATACACAAGTGTCATTTAGGAAGCATTTGGACACCCTCAACCTTTATTACTGCAGATGATGCATGAGACAAAATACCTGATTTTAAATCTTAGATCTCATTGTAATAAGAAAATAATTTTTCTTGTAGAAGTTTGAGCATAATTAGGAATTGCTGATAAAAATATAGTGTAATCTGACCTCTGGGAATTGACATTTTAGTGCAAAGTGATTACTTCTAGCTAAAATTTATAGCATTAAATAATATTTACAATAATTCATAGATAGCAGTTTTTTAATGTTTTGTAGTTGGTTTTCCTTAGGGTTGTCTTTGACTTTCTGGGGGCACTTGCTTATTTGGAATGAAAAGTATCTGTTACAGATAGGTGATTTGTGCTAATTTAATGATTAGTCAGCTTATTATGAAGTTTGGGAGTTTACTTCTGCTCTTCTCCCATCATCAAAATATCCCTTCTTTCTTCAGATAACTAAGAACAGCTTCTTCCAAGTCCATGATACAAAAACAGATTATTAAAAGTAAATCTCTCCCTTTCCATTTTAAAGCTTGTTTTTAGAAACACAGAGGAATACAGTCAAGTCCTCAGATATGCTTCTTTTACACTTGGCCTCGTAGACCTTTATATGAGTCTTCTGGTTCATACCGTGATGAGAGGGGAGAAAGGAAGAAATAATCAGTGCTGCTGTGGGTTAATCCCATTTGAACCAACACTGAGCAAGCCTGGCAAAATACTTTGGCCTCTGTTTTTCCCCCTTCTTAATTCTGGAGCATACCAGCAGGCTTCTTTGTTGTGAGGAGAACAGAAATGGTTCCACTGGCATAGACTTTGGATTTTGGCTTTGAATTGCAAAACATTTGTGTGTGCCAAGGAGGATTCCTAGCTTCCTGGCACCCCAGGGTTGAAGTCTGAAGATTCACCTCTTGGCAGTTTCTTAAAGATGGTTTTAACTTTAGGATACAGACGGCCCGTGATGGATTACTCACTCTCTCACAGATTACCTGTGAGAAGTCTTTGACAATGTATATCAATTCTATGCCTTTTAAAAGAGATAATGGTATGTTTCCTAACTTGTAGAGAACCAAGGCATTACCTGTTACACATGCTCATATTGGATAGGTTGTAGAAATATCTTCAATACTGGTTTTGTTTCCTAATTTCTGAGCCTGATATTTGAATGCAATTTTTGATACTTTGCTCTCTTGTAGTTTAGGATCTAAAGCACAGTTTTGGTCAGAAAAATGAGAACTGATGCAACATCCTTGCTTTCCACGGGCACAGGTGGACAGTGCCCATTGAATTTGCTGGAAGGAGTATCCTGCTGTTTGGGAACATGAGGGTAGAGTTGGTCTAAATCTAACTCTCAATATGTGAGACTTGGCAGGACTGCACCTGCTCAGATCTGTTTCTGTCATTATAAGGAGGACTTTTGTCTGAAGCTGTTCCTGCACAGGTCACCTCTCTCAGAGGGGATCTTGGTTCCTTTCCAGTTCACGTGTTATCAACAGGTTATCAGCTTAGCTTTGATTACAGCATCTTAATTAATGGAGGCAGAAGGAAACTACCAAGGCTTTCAAATCCCTCTGTGGATTTACAGTGCTTGCAGTTAGCAGTTTTGTAGTTTGCACTGTAAACTGAAATGATTTTGTACTATAATAATAAATTATTATGATTCATTGGTATCTTCTGTACGAGAATGAATTGGGGCCATTTTCGATGTTAGCTACATAGGGTAGATCAGAATTTGGCCCATACAGTTCCTTTCATCTGAGGATTTCAGACTGCTTACCAGACATTAATTAATTTTAACTTCATAACACCCTTGAAACTGAATGCTTAACCTCACAGAGATGTTTCTATTTTTTCTATTTTGCAAAATATAATCATACTTAAAATTTCTAAGGAATATTTGAAGTCCAGAGGTGGATGAAGAAGAAGAAAACCAACATGTGATAACCTTAACTGCTACTAAAATAATTTTCACTCGGAAAGGGATGGATTAATAATAGTCAAGTCCAACAATGGAAAATCCTTTGTATTTTTTCTTATAATTCATTTTACAATTGCTGTATTTATAAATTTTTGTCTAAATAAGCAGAAATGCACTGTTTACATGTAATAAAAATCCAAGTGGATGACATGGCCTATATGTATTTTTAGTAATTAATTAATGTGATATACAATACAAATGAAATTTATTGAATATTTAAGTGAACCTTTTTAGTTGCAGATTGAAGTAACTTCTTGTTCTGTAGATTGATCAGTTGTAATTTCTTTTTTGCTTGTAAATTAGCACATCAATATCATTAGGAGATGCATAATAGTAAAAAAACCCAAGTAATGGAGGGATTGATTTTGGAAAGAAAAAAGTTCAAAGTTATAGTTGCTATAGAAATGCAAATCAATTCACGTATTCATATATCCTGCCTTTAAAATGATTTGTACTAGCATTTGAAAGAATATTTGGATCACCACACTGTAGAAATAGTTATGCTCCGCTATGTACTTGGGGATAGAGGGGGAAAGGAAGAAAGTGGGCTGAAATCAGAAATGGTGCAGGAACTGAGGTTAATAAAAGCTCTGGTGGCAGCTGAAGGGCAGAAACTTTGGAAGGACTTTGACTGCTCCCCAAGCAGATGAGTGAAACAACTGTTAGAATCTCAAGGACGGATGTTTTTTGCAGGAGAAGAATTGACATTGGAAGTGCTAAGGTTGGCAGGTTGGAAGCACAACCAGAGTGGGAGTGGACAGTCAATTTTAGGGAAGTCTTCAGCTTCAGCTACTATGTGGTGTGAAATGTTTAAAACATGTTTTTTGGCTCCAGAGGCTCTTTGAAAGGCATCATTATTCTGTCATCATATTCTTCTCCCATCATGAAAAAAGGAGAGTAGATTTTATTCCATTCAATGCAAGATTAATATATTTTTCTCCTCCCTTCTCTCTCTTAGCATTACAACACAGTTCTCTTAGTTTTGAGTTTTTTTCCCTCAGTTCTTCCTCAGTTGCTTTCCCTTAGGAGGAAGAAATGTCTCATTTTTCACACAGCCTTTCATTTGCTGGAGCTCCTGATGTTACATCAGTACACCACTGCCTGTTTCCACAATGGGCCAGGCAGGGATCTTTGGCCTGTTTCTCTACTCCATGCTCTTCTTGTGCTGTTTATAAGTAGCCTATCAAACTGGCTTTAATATCAAACTGGTTTTAGCATCAAGATCATTTCCTTGCAGAGTCAAGTTGTCAAACTGAGCTTCAGCAGTGAACATTGAGTGGTTTGGGTTTGTTCCACCTGCAAACTGCCAGGTTGGATACATGAGCAGTATGTGCTCTACATGCTCTACATGGTCTGTCCTGCCAGGAACCTCTGACTTGGTTTGAAGGTAATTTTTTCTGTTGGCAACATTTTCTGGATGTGCAGAATGAAGTGACCTAGACTGTTTAAGCACAGGACTTGTCTAAAAACCAAGGTGTAAAAATTTCTTTAAGGAATATATTGTGAAAGGTGAGTAACCACATTCCTGTGCTGATAGTTGTTTGTCTTTTCCTTTAAAGATAAAACAATCAAGTTATGGAAAATTACTGAAAGAGATAAGAGACCAGAGGGGTACAACTTAAAAGATGAAGAAGGAAAACTTAAAGATCTTTCTACAGTAACATCACTGCAGGTAAGCTGCTGTCCATGTCCAAAATCCAGTTGTTTCTGTAAGAAGAAGGGAGTTCTAACTCAGTAAAAAATTTAAATATCCAGTCTAAACTTCCCCAGTGCAACTGGAGCCCATTTCCTTTTGTCCTGTCTCACTTGTTTCTTGGAAGAGGAGACCAACATCCAGATGTTAACATACTAGATTTTTGCTCTCAAATTTTATTGGCTGAATTCACTCCAGGGGCTTTGGCAAAGGAAGTGGATAAAGGTTAGAACTGGGAGGTTATGTTGTATAAACACTACTGTTTCTTTATTACTGAAAACAAACAACCTCCATCTCCAAAACAAGCCAATATTATCTATTGTGAAAAAAGCCTCCAAAGTGTAAAAATGACTACGGTAATGGCATATTTATCTATTCAGTATGATTAGGCAAACAAAACCATTCCAGATTGCTTATAGTCTGAGAATTCAAAGTTTGGGTGAACTATTGCTTTTTTCCTTTAGTAGAAAGCTAAACTCAAATATTTAACTGCTCCATATTCCTCTTTAAACTACCTTGTGGATTGATGTAGGATAGATTGCTTCTAATGCACGTTCAACAACATTGAATAGTCCCAATCATGGGCCACAGCCTTACATTGTTTAATGCTTTATTGATAGGGAATAAATTGAGTGTCTGCTTTTTGAAGCATGACATTGAAGTGACACACAGGGAAATAAAGAGAGCACATTGATGAGTGATAATCTGTGCTATTGGCTTTTCAGAGGTATGTCTGTATGTACAATATGTCAATACACATGTTGGCTTTGTTTTCCAAGACTCTGTTTATTATGCTTTCTGAGATTATAACCTTCTCACCACTTGACTTTTTTGAAAGAGTGACATCAAGTAGCAAAGTAAATACTGTTAAGTGATTTACAACTAATGGCAAACTCTTTAGCAAAATACTAGTACTTCACTGTTTGCTAGACCCTCCTACATATGTGAGATGGTTGCTCCTGTGGTGGGACTGGCCTGTTGTGCGGCAGCTGCCAGTCCTTCCCTTCTCATAGTCTAGGCTCTGCCTTGCTCTCCGTGGCTCTTATGTCTCTCTTTTCCTCCTTGGCAAGAAAGGCTTTGCCCAGCAATTCATCCATGGGGAAATTCAGCTTGTGCACACTGTCAAGAAGTTTTATAATATCATAGTCTTTGAATGCTTTATCTCCACTGAAATTCTCATCATCTTAGCAAAAGATTATTTAAAATCTTACTCCCTTTCTGGTTTGTGTTTTGGTTTTTTTGGCAGGTGCCTGTATTGAAACCTATGGATTTGATGGTAGAAGTCACTCCCCGGAGAATCTTTGCTAATGGTCACACCTATCATGTCAACTCAATATCCGTCAACAGTGACTGTGAGACATACATGTCAGCGGATGATCTCAGGATTAACCTCTGGCATTTAGCTATCACAGATAGGAGCTTCAGTATCCTTTATTGTGATTCCTTGCTCGGTGTTGATGTTATTAGTAGGGCTTAATAAGAGAGCTGGTTTAAAATTTTTTTTCTGCAGTTTTTAAAATATACCTTTCCTTATCAGAATCCCTGGAGTATTTGTAACAGAAAATGCTCAGATATCGTAACACACAGCTAAGAGATTACAAAACTCAGGGAATTTTATATGAAAAATAACAGTCTTGGAGTTGGTTAATGACAAGTAAATAGGAAACTAATGCCAGCTGAATGGTAACTATCCACCTGACTAGAATACTCTATTCTAGTATAGACATTTCCCACTGAGCTATACCACCTTGTTTTGCTGCAAGGTCAGTCTTTACCCTGCCCCTGCCCCCAATTCCCCATCATCCTGCTTCCCTGACGCCTAATGCCGGAGATGTGCTCGGTTTGGGGGTAAGGCTCAGCTGCTTTATGTGAGTTGTGTCTGTGATTAATGCAGTCATTGCTGTATCAAGTGCTGATGTTATCCTGAAAACCGTGCTGTGGAATCATTCCAGCCATCTGTGAGGCTGCCCCTCGCACTGCAACAGGGTGGCTTGGAGGGGGAACAAAAGGAAATGTAGCCAAGAAAAGTGATTCTCTGTGTTTTGCAGAACATAAATACACTGGTGAGAAGAGAAATAGGTTATGGGGCCAGCTCAGAATGTTGTATTCCTTTGATGATTTCTTTTTGAGTGGATCAAAAGGAGTTAGAGGAATATTTCTCCGTGGATTTATCTGAGGGACTATTAGATGTCAAAGTGAAGTTGTCCTGCTAGGGGAGATTTCCTAAAAGAGAGCACCAATGTGATGGGGTGTTCTCCTTGTCTCTAGTGATTGTATTTCTTCCTTTGTGGGCCAAGCCATCTGTGAAACTTAACCCGTGCTTTGCGAATGTCACAGGAAACATGTTCTTTAAATCAAACAGCTCTTAATGTCCTTAAAAAATGACCTTCGCCAGATCAAGTGACAGGTGTCTTTACCCTGGGGATTGTAGTGAATACCTCCTCAATTTATTTCCAAACTCACATTGTTTTTCTGTCTTTCGCCTGTCTAGATTAAGCAAGCTAAATGGTGCCCTCTTTAATATGACTGTCCATAAAGGAAAAATTTATGTGTGGTTCTTCAAATCCAGCTGTGTCTGCCTCAATATCCAGGCAACTGTGCTTCCATTCTTTAGTAAGAACGGAGTGGGAAAGTTATTTGCCATCATGCCTGTGTGGAGTAGCAGTGTGGCTCCTGACAGTGTCTTCACAGTAGCTCCAGTCTCTGTCCTGGATACTTTTATTTTTACTGTGTGTTCTCCTCTACTGTTTATCCTCCTCTTTCTTCTAAGGCAGAGCAGTGGGTCAGACCAAGCACAGCAGCCTCTCTGTCATTTCCCACAGTAAGAGCTTACTGACAGAAATATCAGCCCCAAATGAATTTTTAAGTGCCAAATATGGGTAAATCCTTGAAAATCAGAGAGTTGCTATGGAGTATTGATACAATCAGAGCAAAAGCTTGTGAATATGCTAGTGTAAAATAATTCTTAGCATTTCTGCAAAGCTTTTTATCTTCATGTCCTTTATATACATTGATCAGTTTATCCTTACAAAAGATTAACAGACTAGTAGATAGATAAATTTGTCTACTATTTTGTGGATGAGGAAACTGAGGCAGAAAAACAAAAGAAATTGTTTATGAGAACTACATTTCATAGCCCAGATTAACAACATCTCATTTGCCCTTTGTGTGAAAACACTTGTATGCAGGCTTCAGAAGCACTTGGACTCCCGTGGTGTTTCAAATTCTAGCAATATCCTGGGAAAGAGCTGGAAAACAGGCTAAGTCTGGAACAGTGTGGATAGCAAAATTATTTGAGATTAAATAAGTGTTTAGGATCTTATGGCTTCTACTCCTGTGTGTTCAAACTGCCACATTTGGTGACAGCTGCATGGACTCTGTTTCAAGCATTAACACTCCTGTTGTTGAATATTGACTGATAAAATGTGTTTTAAGGTTTCAGATTGATTCATTGATTTAACTCTTAAAACATGATACAATTTATAGTAATAGATTCCATTTCTGAGTATGATCTTAAGAGTGATGATGAGAGGGAAATTAAGAATGTATTTCTGAACTTTAGGATAGGAAACTTTTGCTGTATCTGAGACAGTGGCTTTGAGATACTTACGCAGATGGCTTTGGGATCCTTATATGGATGACTTTGGGATAACTGGATTTCTGTCTTGGATTTGGATGCAGATATTGCTGCTTCTTTTAGATACGCTTGAATGAACATGTATGAGGATTGTGATGAGAGAGTTTAGGCAGTGATAGGAGAGAACACTAGGTAACATTTTGCTAGGGGCAAAATGTTCTTGCTAAGCTGGCCATGGTGGTAGCAGGTTGGCTTTTGTGGCTGGATATTAGTATGTATTCAAGAGAGCAGACTGAGTCAAATAGGCTCTATCTAGTTCTGTTTCTGTACTCAGTTGTCAAAACCAGATCATCAGGCAGATTACTTTTACTGAATTTTTTGATAAACAGAAAAGTTGACATAAATGTTCCAAGAGAGGGTGAGATAGTTACAGAATATTACTCATACTGAGAAATTAACTGGGAGACCATGACAACTGGAAGAAGGGGTTGAGTAAGTTAAACTTGCATCAGTCTTTTCACAGGCATCTTTCTGTCCATATAGAGTCCTCTAAGTCCTTGTAAAATTGCAGAGACATGTTTTCCCCTGGATAAGAACATCTGTCCCTGAAACTGCATTTCTGTCCATAGAAAACCAAGTTACATAGAAATCTCCTGGAAGTCATTGAGTTTCTGGTAAAAACATTGGGTGTGCCAGTTGCAATTAGGGCTAGACATATTAGGGTGAAAAAATTCTGCCAAGCAAACGGTTTAAATTATGGATGAATGTTGGTGGGCTTGATGCCTTCTGTTACACATTTTGGCAGGAGGAGGCTGCGGTAGTTTTAAAAATGCTTACTTCACATCTTTTTACTAGATGCAAAAGGGAAATGAAGCATCTTGCTGTTTTACATTCAAGACTTGATTCCTTGAAATACATGTTCAAAACAATAAATAGAAAACATTTTGGTTTGAAGTGGCATTTGTTATTGAGGGATCTGGCGGGATGTGTGTTTGTCTTTCTACTTTCCCTCAGAGGCAGCACTGCTACAATCTGTTTACCCAAGAGGCTGTTTGTAACAATGACACAAACAAAAAATACAGTGGTAGAGTTTCTGGACATTCAGCTCATGTCTGAACACCTTTACAAATTGCATAGAAAACACTGGAGAAAGTAAAGTACTTTGTCTTGTAGAATTTTATTTGAGAACAGTTGGGTTCTAACCCAACTTATTTTAGCAGTTTAACAAATCTCTCAGAGTTGTTCATTTCTTTGAAAAGAGAGAGAGCAATAGGGATCTTAAGTGAATTCTCTTTCTGTCGTCTTTGGAAAATATTTTAGATCAGCTTTGCAGAATTTGACGGGAATGTTTGCCTTAGGCAAATAAAATACAGTTAATGCTTTTCTGGTTTGCTTTTGTATTAGCATAAACACTAACTGGGTTAAAAAGCAGACAACTGAGTTTATGCTACGCCTGGTAAATTTTAATGAGGAATATGCAAGACTTCTGTACATTGCTTCCCACTTGCAAGCAGATTTGCTCAGTATCATTTGGGCAGGAGGAGGCAGGGGAGAGGAGGAGGTGAGAGAAAAGGAAAGGGCAAGATCAACTGGTAAATAATTGCATGTATTAGGATTTTCTTCAGCAGAAGCTTTAATATGTTTCGCTGTGTTATGGAGAGTGAGAGTCAGTGTCCTTAATTATGGATGATATTCTGCACTGGAAAAGAAGTAAGGTTCAGGTTGCTGTATTTGTTAATGTTTGGTCTGAAATGGCTTAGCAGTGTTGCCCATAGCTTAAGCCGTTAGATAAGTCATCTTGGGTGTAGTGAACGAGAAAAAAGGACTGCTGGGAGCATACTGATAAGGCTTTCTTGCCATCAGCAGCAATCTTTGGACTATCTAGCTGCACTAAATATTCTTTATGAGAATGTATTTGGATTGCTCACAGAACTATGTAGCTCATAGCACTTGAACTCCCTTCATTTCCTGGTAGCACACTATTTCACTCTAGAGGCTGTCATGGCATTGCTATGGAAACAACATCGCAGTTTCCAGCATGTGCTCATCTTGAGACTCATCTTGACTAAAATACTCATTTCTCAGTCAGATCAATATAGTCCAGGGTTATCCTGTTTTAATAAAAAATTCCTTCTTCTATGTCCCAAAAGGGTTAAGCTAATTAGCAAATCACCATAGGGCCTTCTTATAGTCTAATGTATTCTGGTATTTGAAGCATATCATGGATAGGCAGATTGTTAGGCACCACATCTTGGGAAAATGAATTTACTTAAGAAGTAAACAACAACATGAAAAGAATTAGAAAAAACAAAATAACATGGTACACTGATGGAGACCAAGTCTGTGGCAGGCGCTGTGCACCTGAATGCAGTGCATATACAGGGCATATATGAGATCTGGGAGCAGCCCCTAGGCTGGGGAAGATAATCAACCTTGCAAAATCCCTGTTACCTGCCTCAGTGCTTGGTATTTGAATGCTAAACTGAAAGCAGATCTGCAGTATTCTCTTGGCATTTGTGGAGCAAGTTTATACCCTTGAGTAAGATAAGGCTGTTTCTATAAAAATGCCTCAGCCAGGATGACTGTGCACAAGCTGTGTGCACAAGGATGCTTTTTCTGTGCTCTCAAAAAAATGTCTGTACTGTGTGAGAACCTGCTGCCACCCCCACCCACAGCACTGTTTTCCTGCAGAATAGACTTTCTGTTTGGGAGATGGCAGACATCATTTCTCTTTTGAGAGCTCTGCGTAATACATATTAGCACTTCCTATTCTATCAAGAAAAGTCTATCAATCTGTATCATGTATTTAAAAGGTGTATGTTATACCATGGAGTCATATTCCAGCTGAGTTGCTACTAGCAATATTTGAGTAGCTTTTCCTCAAATTTTTGTTTTTCTTTTATTCTTTACTTTCTAGAGTCTCTCCTTCTCCCACATGCATTGTCTCTCTCTCCTTTAAGGGAGAATGAAGATGTCTGCAAAGCTAAAATCAGGTCTGTAAATTAGAAGTAAGGGATTGCAGAGGTACTAGGTTTACTGATCTATCTCATGGTTTGGCGAGCTCTTTTAGTCTGACTATTGAGAAATGATTGCCTTGCCCTTCTAATTAAAACACTCCTACGGGAGCAACTGAGGAGAGAAAACTGTTTCAACAAGCTGATTGGACTTAGGGTTGATGTGATGCACACTTTTTTCAGCAGGAGAATAGTGGCCTTCTACTACAAATTAGAATTGACAGTAACAAAGATTTTGACATGCAGCTCACACCTGAGTACTGTCAACTGCAGGTTTTATGTGATAAACATTTTGATAAATTTTGAATTGTGCTCTGAGGTAAACTACTGGAAATGCTGTGTGAGGGCTCCAGTGCTCCATTGCAAAGCTATGGGGAAGAACAATATGTAGAGGAAATAGAATAAAAAAAAAAAGAAGATTAAATTCTACTGCATGAAACTTGTGAATACACGAAGTCCACACCAGATATCAATGCTTAACTGTTAGATTCTTTGCTGCATTGCCATTTCTCATCTGCTTATCATTACATTGTAAACTGGTCATGATAGAAATCCCTCAGTATTACTGAAGTCCTTGACGTACTTCACACAACTAAATGCTTTGCAGTAAAAGAATTTTAAAATAATTGTAATAGAATTTTGAGGTTAGTCTTAGCACCACTTTATACACAGTTAAACAAAGACTGTGAGAGCCAAATAGGCTTGCTGGAATTTTAACTCAGAATCTGACTGTTACCCAGTGAGATTGCACTTTCCATTACTTCCATCCATACTCTAATTCTCCATTAGGTGAGGTGACAGACTTTTCAGGAGAGAGAAATCCTGTAAAAATGGTAACAGAGGTGAAGAAATGCTAGGAAAATGGTTTTGTTTTGGAGAAATACAAATCAATGCTCTATAGAGATTTCTTAACTTCCAGAATGTAATGAGGTGGAATTTCACTGAGTACCAACAGAGGTTTTCTGTTAGGGATCACTTGTTTTAATGGACAGAGAAAAATAATTTACTGTTTTTCAAAAACACATGACAATTCTAAGCTTGCAGAAGGTAGTAAGAAGCAAAAACTTGGTTGTCTAGAGAGATGAATCTTTACCTTACCGGTGCTTAGCATTTAGCCATTTGATGATGAATTTAGGAAAAGAGTTGTAGTCCCTAAGCCTCCTTGTCTCTCCCAAGAATTTTCAATTTATGTTACTCTTATCTGAAGCAAAAAAGAAAAGGAAAGCTTCTTCATTTCAAAAATGACTGTAGTAGATGGAAATTCATTGTTATCTATTTAGCAACAATTTGTGATTTATTTCAGGTTGTTTTAAAGTGATCTGACTCTCAAAGCTCTGCAAAACGGCAGTTTTCATTGACTTTTTCTTTTAACTTTTGGGTTTGAGATCTTTCACTTTAGCGTAGTTGTGCATTGAAAATAAATTATTTAGGAATTGCCTATGCAACTGCAGATACCAAATCACTTGGTAACTTGAGGATCATTTACACTGGTGTAGTTCAGTAATTAGTTTTGCTAAGACACAATGAATAGATTGGCAGCAGGTACTGTATTCTTATATAGTTTTTATTCCTAATGCTTATTATTTTTATATCAGCAAAGATGTGTATGAGTGGCAGCAGATCACAGGTCATATACTGAGGCTCAGCATAGGAACAAACTCCAGCATAAAGCTTATAAAGTGCTGCTGATGGGATCAAAACAAAGTGCTGTCCTGTATAGTTATGATGGTGCTTCTGGGTACTTAAGAGAATTATTCAAATCATAAAAAATAGCCCCTCATTTCTGGAAAGATTCTTTGCATTAAGTAAGCAGAAAGTATAAACAATTCATACAGTCTTCTTCTGATGTCTTTTTCAGATGTCCCAGAAAACTAGAGAATGAAGTTCTAGTTTGTAGGGAGGCCTGAGATGTCTTTCATATCTGTCTAAAGTTTTCATGTGTTATCCATACTGACTTAAAGCTTAACTAATGCATCAAGTTTTTAAATGGTTGCCTAATTTGGGCTCTTCCATACAGTATTTTGGGCTTTTTCAGTTAGCATTGTGGACCTGAGAAAGCAAGTATGACTATACCATTTGATCTAACTATAGTAGTTATTGAAGAGAAAGATGTTTTGCTACTGCCGAGGTGAAGTACATATACATTATTTCTTGTCTAAAGTACTGACCTGCAAAAATTCTGATAGTCTTCTTTTATTTTCCTCTTGGTAGGCTTATTTCATGCAATCATTGATTGCATGAAAGTAAAAAACATTTTGTGTTTTCTTTAGTTTTTGGGAGGACTTCCTGATTGTACTGAGAAGTTCACAAATAGTGGTACCCAAAATAAACCCAACTGTAAATCAAGACACAGATTTGTAGTCAGGTATTTGAATTCCCAAATATCACATTTACGCATCATCCAAGGATAAGATCCAAGAACTAGGGAGGGTACTGAATCTTTGTTAGTGAATATTAGAGTTAAAGTAAATTTAATCAATATTTCTGGAGAGAAAAGTATACTGAAAAGCATTTTAGCCTCTTTTATATTTTTTTCATGCATCACTTTGCATTTACTTTATATGATGTTTGTAACATTAAGCCTTAAACTGTTTGCTTAAACAAAGCACAGTAACCACTTCTTTAAGTTAAAATACTAACTTCATACCCCACCTTGCTCACATGTACAAGCAAACTAGGCAGACTTCCAATGTTAAAATTGCATATGCACTAGAAAAGCATATTTTACTATACATTAAATTGAAGAAAGACAGCTCTTAACAGAATAAAACCCAATCATCATTTTAATAGAGCTGATAAGCAGCATTCCTGTATATCAGTGATCGCATAAAGCCTGATTTTAATTTGAACTGTTAGAGATGCTGTACTGGTCCATCCTAATTGGATACATAGTACTTGATAAATAATAATTAAGAGGAGAATAAAAGAGGAGAGAATTCTCTGAATGCTAGACTGGGGACCACACTGGCTCTGTGAGTAATTAAGCAATGCATCAGGCACTTGTTCTTTGTAACCTCTGTAGTCAAATGTGGCCTAAAGTAAAGAATTTTCAGTTTTAAACAAAATAACTCTTGTGACCCTTCTAACCAAAACCATCCTATGATTCTATGACCATCAGAATAAGGATTTTAGAAATGTGGTAGCTGGGAGACTCGTAGAATCACAGAATCATAAAATGGCCTGGATTGGAAGGGACCTTAAAGGTCATCTAGTTCCAATCCCCCTGCCATGGGCAAGGACACCTTCCACTAGACCAGGTTGCTCAGAGCTCCTTCTGGCCTGGCCTTGAACACTTCCAGGGATGGAGCATCAAACTTCTCTGGGCAACTTGTTCCAGTGCCTCACCACACTTACAGTAAAGATTTTTTTCCAAATATCTAATCTAAGCCTACTCTCTTTTAACCTAAGTTGTCATCGTCTCTGAACTGCATAGAATCCTGATAGTAAATGGAGCCTTTCATGAACTCTCAACAGACTCATTTGTAAGAAAAATTCTGTGTGTCCCAAGTGTAAAGTGCCAAGAGGGAACTGCATTTTTAGCATCACTTAAGTGGCTTTGTCTTGTAGACACTAACATAGATGCTTGTTAGCTTCTACAACAGGCACTGACTTGGTTCTTCGGCTTCTGTTAAGGTAAGATTACGTCCAGTTCAGTTACAGTATTATTTCTGATCTGTTCATCATCTATTGTAGAATATCTTAATTGAGTACAGCTTTTAAACTTTTCAGAGTAGGAACAGTTGTATGTTTATATATAGTCTTGTGCAGATTGCAGTCGTTACAACTAGCTGTGTAATTCAAACAATAGATAATAATTATAGCAGTAAGGCTGTGTGAGTGGGGTCTGTAAGGACCCTACAGATTATTTGTTTTCACGAAATACAGAGAAGTCTCAACATCTGTTAGGAAGACCTATAAGCATCTCTAAGTCCAGATTTAGGGTGCTCTGAAAACTGAATAAATTTGCAAAAGTGGTCTTTCAATACTTTCAGGACTTCTGTTAGGTTTTGCTAGAGGACACTCTTTTATCCTTGTCAGAAACAATTGCTTTTAACTATTCTTGCCACCTTAAAATTACTCCTATCTCAGGAATTTGAGTGTCAGCCAGTCAGAGAGAACTGGATGACAGAGCATGACTCACAGCCAAAGGAGGAGTATCAGAGCTAGTTAAGCAGTATTTTAGCATTGAATACCTGTCTGAGACCTTCCTGCCATACAGCTGAAATGTACATTGCAACAAAAGCAAACAGTGCTGGCTGGAGCGTATGGTGTCAATGTCGTCAGGACATGGGATAGTGCTATGGAAATATTCCCTATCTAACCATCCTCTAAAATAAATAAATTGGAAGATTTGAGTCTGACTGTGAAAAAATAATTACAGCTGAGGCCTTTATGTTCTTGGCAACAACCAGTCTCTTCCTTTTTCTGGAGTTGCTTTTAAAGAAGTTAATTTAAGGTGATTTGAGCATAGCTATAGCCTTGGGATAATTGCTGCACTGCAGATTTATTGTTTAATAAAAAAATTAATTTGTGAATCAGAATACATAATTTTCTTACTTATCACTCCTGTCCATACACAACTTGAATGAATACGTATGTGATTACGTTATTCTTTTAATGGATTTCTTTATCTGGCCCTCTGTCTTCTCTAATGCAGTTATCCCCAAATAGAGACCCATATCTATTATTTAGTTTCTGCAGAGGTAAGGAAAAACATAGCCAGAGGCATTAGAATACTGTTGCTTTTTAAAAATGTATAGTGAATTGCAAAAAGGAAAAACAAAATGGACTGGGGTTACTGCAAATGATAAAGAATAGTGTGAAATCATGAGCCTGTAAAAACCATTTCAGCATTCTTTAATAGTACGTTGAAGAGCACAACTGGGATTGCACTGAATTGTTGTGTTTGTAGAGTGATCCAGGCAATGCAACTACTGGAGAGACTTAGAAATTTTAAAATAGGTGCAAACATGTCTTTTCACAGATCTCCACAGAGATTAATTGGGACTTTAGCAAACAAGTTACTGTTTTGTAGCAGGAATGCCTTTTAAAATGCCACTATCTCAAACTTTCTCAAGTTTATTGCTATCAAAGAGAGAAAGAGCACAGTAGAGCTGAAATGAATGTTAGCATGAAATAGAATTTTCAGGTTTTATCCAGAATCTGCAATCCTTAGCAGAGAGGGACTTGGGAACTATGGCATGGAATATTAAATTACAGATAAAGGGTCATGTCATGGATCCGATACTCATCTTAGTAGCGCTCACATTTTTAGTGTAATGTGACTGCAGTCAATGAAGTTATTCCTGTGGAAATGGGTAACAGGATTCAGTCCAAGATTTATTGTCTTACTAATTTTATTTCTTCAGTTGATGAGTTTTAATCAGTATGGTGTCGTTGTGGAAGCTTTTAAATTGCCTGCTTCTGTTTCCCTCTGGATTAATTTCTCACTGAAGCATTTTGAGAATGAGCCATTCTCTGTTGTCACAGGTACAGGTGCTGTATCCAACTTGAAAAACATGTATTATGAATTTATTGAAAGTTAGACAAAAAACCCATTTACACAGTTCTAGGTACAATTATCCGAAAAGATAATGTATAAATAATTTAATCACGTCTGCCAGAGGGAAGAATTCTCTTAAATGAGTCTAATTATTCTTGTTCCCATGTGAGTTTGGACTTGAAATTAACCTTTCAAAGCACAATCTTTTGCAGAGTATTAACATAAAGAAGAAGAAAATATAACTTGCTTTGCTCATTAGCTAAAATATCTTGAAGAGCATTCCATATAAGAACAGAGATGTCATAAAAACACTCACATGGTCATCTTAGGTATTATAGAACTTGAAGTCTGTACTCTGTGTTCTATGTGAGTCATCAAAACCTGAGATCTTGGAATCTTTTCTCACTATTGAAGTAGCCAGAGCACTTTTCATTAATGCAGACATTGCTTTCTTTTCTGTTGTCGTAATAGAAACTGGTAAGGACTGCATGTGAAATTGTAGTAGTTAAGGTAGGTCACTTTTTGGGCCTTTGGAATAGAAATGCTCTGTAAATAAAGGCCATATTAACTTTCATGAAGTTACACCAGCAGAGTTAAGAACAAGTCTAAAACAACTGTTTTGCTACTGACGAGAAGTTACCTGACTTGTTTGGGATCAGTGTTCTGAAAGCACATCAAGCAAACAGACAAAAAGCTGTGAATATTTAACCCTCTTTGCTCTGGAAAATAATCTTGGTGTTTCAAACAAGAATGGAATTTCTCTGCAGTGCCTAGAGACCAAGCTGATGGGTGTTTTTGTAAATCTTTTCAAATAAATTAAGCAATTAGGATATAAGTCCTGCCCCAAGGTTTTGATCAGGTGTCTTAGGTAATGTAATATAAACTATTTGAATGTAAGCTTTTATTAGGATTTTTATAGTAGCTATTTTTTAGAAGTGGCTGCCTATTTTTGAAGATAGCTTTATTTCACTATTCCCATAACAAGCATACAGGGAGGAGGAAGAGCTTTATGTTCTAAAAAGCACTTCTGGCTAGCTAAATTTAGCAAAAAATGCATCCTTTGTGACTTTAATTGCAACTTCAGTTAAAATACAGAATTATTCTGCTCTATTAGGGTGCAAATATTACTGTATTGGGGTTTTCTGAAAGGTATATGAAGAAATAAGTTGCCTATGGGGAAAGAAAAATCCCCACCAAAATGCTCTGAGGAGTCTATACCCGCCAGCTGGAAGTTCTGTGTCTGTTTTTTAAGAACAGATCTTCCTGAGCTTCTTCTTAATAATAATCAAGAAGAAATTTCTTGACGGAATTACCTGTTAGTGCATGAGTTAATCATTAAAAAAAAAAAAAAGAAGGAAAGAGACATTTTATCTCTTATTTCCAAGTTATGTGGGAAACAATCCCTGGCTATTTTTAAGATGGGATTTGGGAAGTTATATATATATTGTATTTCTCTGTAGTACCAGGAACTCTATTCAGCAAACTAAGTAGATCCCTCAAAGTTTTCTGTTAAATGTCTAATGGATTTCAGAAAAGCAGGTTTGTGAATGATATTATACAGCTGTTGTTTATAAATTGTCCTTGCCTTATTAATGTTGAAAGTTGCACTCTTTTCTTGGAACCCTTGCTAGTAGGTAGTACATGTTGCCGTTTACTATCCTATGTAGAACAGAACTGCTGAAGAGAAGTTAAGCTGGGAGACTTAGTAGGGCTCTTCTGTTAATAATTTATATGTACCTGAGGTTCTTCTGGTATTTATATTCCAAATGTGGGACATTCAACGTCCCACAGCAGTTTCAGACAATTCATATGCAAATGTGTTAACTAAATATGACTTTGGAACCTTTCAGTGATTGAGTACCTTACACAGAGAAATGCAGATGTGCATTTATGAAGGCAGGTCTTCGTCTGTTGATTCATCCACTTAATTTTCCTTTCAGCTGTGTGTGTGCAGATAATGATTTCTTTGCTCTTGAAAATTTGAATCTGCATGTGGTTGTCACTAAAGCAGGCACATGACTGTGTCTACAGATGAAAATGCGGGCGTTCTGTTCAAAAAAACAAGCCAAAAATTCCATTCCTAAATAAATTAAATTTTTCCAGTATCAAATTCTAAATTCATTATTCTCTAAGTAAGTCACTGGTTGCAGTATGTATGAACAGGCCTATCTATGACAAAATTTGGATGTGACTTGCACCATTTTGCACCATTTTAAATGCTCTTTTTCCTAGCAGTTGCTAGCAATTGGTACTCTACAGTTCTTACTTTTAACGCTTATTCAAATGTTGCACCTAGTCCATAGACAGTTTCTCCTTACATATTAGGAGATATAAGGAGATATGTTTTTCTTCAACTTGCATACAGCAAAGTCTGTGATGTTTACTGCATGTATGGCAGTAAAAGCAATTTCCTGAAATTTGACAAAGTACATTTAAAATATGTTGATTCTTTTTTAAAGTAATATTTATGTAATCAAGTTTTGGGGCTTTCTTGCTGCTATCTCTTTTTATTCTCCTAAAATAATAGGAATGTGAAGTAATTCTGATATTGCAAAGATAGAAGTGAGATCTCTCAAATTCAGAATGAGTCTTTAGACTATTCTGCATTCGCGGGGGAGGAAGTTCCAAAAGACAAATGTAACAGTGAGAATAATAACCTCTCAAAACCAACTAACCAAGAAGAGAACTGAGCAAATACTCATGTAGCTGGACTACTATGGATAGGTAGGAGAGAGACCAATAGATCAGAATGCAGAGCTATTGCTCTTGCTGGCCCTTAAACTGACCTTTGCCAAACCTTTGCCACTTCATGCCTCAGTTTCATTCTCTGTAAAACATTAACACTGATACTAACTCTCCTTTGCTTTAAACTTAATGAATGGAAAATGTTTTTAATACTACTTTTAATTTCTTGTCAAGTATCTCCAATTCCAGATGAAACTTCAGATGCGAAGTCCAGGAGTTGCAGTTTTGGTTCAGAAGTTTGATATTTAGGTTCTGTTCCTGGCTTCCTGTTCAACCTTGGTCTTGAGGGACTGTGGTTTCTTTCAGCTGCCAGTTAAACCAGTAACCTATTCCTACCTGAATAGCTAGAAAGTTTATTCCTACTGCAGCCTCTTAACTATGACCATGTCTTTTCTTCTCTTACTAACAGCTCTTTTTCGTCCAACTTAGGCTGTAATCCTTGACGTAAGAAACCTCAGAAGTCCACAGAACTGTGTTAACATTACTTAATCTCTTCTTCATATGCACTCCATATGTATTCTTTCTGTCATGGGCAATCCCTTTATTTTTTGTTTGCACAGCACCTAACCTAATTGTCTGTGGTTTGCCTTCCACATAGAGCTAACAGGCCCCATAATGGGTTTTACTTTTTCAGTGTCTGATAATCCTGATATGAGGAAAAATACAAAAGCCTTTGTATTTTTACAATAGCACTGTTTAAATGCCTTTGATGAAGACATTTTGTTGCCAATCAAAATCAAGCCATTTAAATTGGTATGTTCAGCAAATCACCACCAGCATGAGACTGTTGCCAATTCCCAACTCCAGTATAATGTCTGAAGAATCAAAATTCTTCCACTGCTCAGTAGAGTCATTGTTATAATGACCATGGAATTAAAAGTGGAATTGGGCTGACATTGTCCTGCTAAGTAATTTTCAGGTATGGATCAATACCTTGTATTAACAGATACTAGGTTCAGCTGGAAGGAGCACACACTTATGCAGCAGTTTCTGCTTTTGTGGTTCACAAAAGTCAAGTGGTACAGAAAATGTAATTGCAACTCTCTGAGCTTATAATAAAACCCATACAGTACATGCTTTTAGTGGAGCAGTGGGCAAATGCTGTGCGATGGAAGGCATTGACACTGTGGTTACTGGGAGTACTTAGAATATAAATACTGGGTCATCTCTTTGCCTAAGGTAAAACACTGGAATTTGAAGAAAAGGCCAAATCCATTAACCTATTGACAATTCATTCCAGAAACCCTTGACTCTTGGACAACAGGTCTGAAATAGAGATTCAGAAGCTGGAGCCTATCCAATGCTTTCCTTACTGTCAAGATATGCCTATTGTAGAACTGTCATTCAGCAGTGAAACCATACAGTGTATCTATAAGAAATGAGAAGAAACAAATAAGTTGATGGTTATTTAAAGGTTAGGACTTGCTTCTTTCATTGATAATAAGATCAATGTAATCACATTATGATGTTGTCAGCCATACTGAGGTCTAATTCTGTCCCTGGTCCCCCTGATGTACACAACCTGGAAGAAAACTGGAGCCATTTGGAATTAATTTTCTCAGCTAGCACGTGGTATAGGAATGATATAACCATCATGTAGGAAGTGTAAAGCTGGTAGAGCTTGATTTGCAAGCATCACGGTTCCCTCCTTGTAATGAAAATAGTTTGCACTAAATGACTAACAGAGGAAACCACTCAGAGAAATGCTTATATTAAAAGTGTAGAGCCTTAGCAGGGCCACAGTAATCAATTACTCTAAACTGAAACCCTGGCAGCTTCTATGAATTGCTATTGATTTCATCTACTAGTCAGTGAGTCTTTCTAGGACTAGGCTGAAATGTAGGTGTGAGATACAGACAAAATAAGGAGCCTGAACAAACCTCAGTGGAAAACACAGAGAACAGCCAGGTTCGGTAAGATATGTTATGCTGAAGGTTATTTTTTGAAAATGCCTAAAAATTGCAAAAACTTAAGTCCCACGCAGGGATAAAAATGAAGTGTCATATCAGCATATATTGAAAAAAGAAAGATGAGAATTTTGGTTATTTTCTGAAGTTACTATGGAAAATTTTGTCTGGCTTTCTAAAGAAAGCTTTTCTTCTCCTCCATTGCAGTTGAATAAAAGAGGGAGGGGACAAGTAATATTTTTTCTGTAGCCTTCTTCTGACCATAAAAATTATTTCCTTCTTGCAGTTAACCCACAAGTCATATAAAAATTATTCCGAAACAATGATAGAAGATTCAGTCCTTTATATGCCATAGCTTGTGAGTTGCAAATTTGTTCTCTACAAAATTTGGTTTCTTGTAGAATTCCTTGATGGTTTCAGAAGGATGAAGCAGCTATTTCTTTATGCATACTGTTCACTTCAAAGGGAATTTAATCTATTTTCAGAAGACTGCTATGTTTCCATTATCATACAAGGAAACTTATTCTGGGACGTTTTTCGCTCAGCAGGAATCCTATGTATTTCCACATTCTCATTATACATGTTTTGGCATGAGCATAAAGCAGGCATGCTCATTTAAATTCTAGCTGATCAAGAGGAAAAGTCTGATTAAAGTGAGTTTTGGATCATGGTGAGGGTCAAGTTGGCAACCTGCAATAAAAGGAACTTTCTGGAGTGACTTCTCCCAGAGGGGTATATTTGTGTTAGATCGGTGGCCCAGAGGCAGTGGAACAAATTTTCTTCCTCCTGTTAGCCTTATTTTGCTATCAGCTGCACGACAGCAGCACAAAATACTGGATTAGAACTAAACATACCATATCACTGATTCGTGCACTCAGATCACATCCCTCACACTGCATATCGCTGTGGGTCGTTAATCGTGCCTTTCCTCACGCTCTTTCCTCCTTCCTCTGACACTGTTTTTTTTCCCCCTCTCCCCTCTCTGAGATCTTTCCCTAAAGCCTCCTTGCAGTCAGGCCTTGTCCTGCCTCCTTTCTCTCCTATGTTATACCTCTGTTCTTGAATAGTTTGGGGAAAGCAACATAGACACTCAGCCAAATTAAGGTTACATTGCCGTAGAGTGGCTTTGTTGCCTTTCCCAGAATTAACTTCCTGGTCTTTTAGTTTTACTAACCCATCTGTAAGACCATCATCTCTCACCATTGTGGTCACCAAGTGTACTAGACCTTTCATTTCCATTTTGCTGTGAACAGCAAGTCTTCTATGTAGATTTCCTATAGAAAATCTTCACAGCTTTATTCTGTTTCACTGAACCAAGCAATGGAGGAGAGACCTGGTATGTCAGACAGCAAATACTGAGGGGGGACAGACTTATTCTGTTCTTTGTGAGCAAGAAGATATTTTCTGTTCTCTGTTTTAATGTTAATGAATTAAAAAACTTCCAGTGCTTTCCAGCCCATTGCTGGCAAGATGTCAGTTCAACCTTCCCTTAGTGCAAGCATCTATCAAGGATTAAAATGCCTCATTCTTGACAAGCATGTGTGAGAGTCAAAGCAGAATGAAAATCTTTTTAATTTTCTTAGGGGAAATTCCTACCCTGTTCAGGCACAGGAACACCAAGTTTTACAGGACAACAGAATTATATCCTAGTACACTGCCAGTGGTGAACTGAACCCTCTGTTCTTTCTGTCTTAGATAGCTTTGGTCTTAGGAGTTTTGTCCATACTCTGAAAATTAACCAGATTTACAACAGGAGTCAGATGTGACTGGTATTTCAGAGGTGAGTGAACTGAGAGAGAGGGACCGTGCCCCACTCAAGACATCCTTCCATGAGATACAATTGCAAAGGAAGACAATAGTGTAGGAGACAACTCTACAGATTTATGCCGTTGGAATACTTTTCTCTGTAGCAATGGAATTTTAATTTAATCAGTTTCTGCCAGATTCCCTCTGCTTTGAGCTTTTCAAGTTCACCAAAGGGCTTATTTCTGAAGCACACTGTCTGGTCCAATTTTTTTTTTAAAATTTATTTTTTTTCCTGCCATGCAACATTGTGCTTAAAAGGAAGAAAAAGACACAAAGGAAAGATAGAAAAGTAGAAATGAGAAGTGTCTCATGGGACATGCTTGCCCTTACCATGTCGTGCTAGTTTAAATACAGTTTCCGTACATCACATGTCAAGCTGTACTTGATTGTTTTCAAATAGATGGCAAAAATCATGAGAGGAGGAAAACGTTCCTTTGTGTGACATATTATTCTTTTGATATATTGGGTTCTGTAGCTGTCAAAACAAAGGCTGTTTTTCCATCTATTATTACAAATGCATTTGGGGTAAATCTCCTCTGCAACTCTCCATTCCTTTGATTGTTTACTTCAGTAGAGTGTTATTGTTTTAATTTTTCTAAATCTAACGAAATGATGAATTTTCAGTGGTGCATTTTTGCTGTGATCCTCAGTAGGCAATGAGGTTTTCTCAGTGGAGATTTAGATCACATCTGGAAATGCAGTCTGTTTCAAGTATTTTCTGCTTTTCTGGCAGGAGAATGGAATATTTAATTTCATTATTCGACATAGGTTTATTCATTTTACGCAATGAAGGGAGATTCATCAATAGTGTCTTCAACATCCAGAAAAATGATACTTGCCATGACTGTTTCACATACTCTATTTATATTTTATATCTTTTTCATCACTCAGCAGTTATTCATCTCTCTACTGAGAGGTGAAATTCTTTTATTGAGCTACTGTAATTTCTCTGAACCCCAGAAAGCAATTCAGTCTCTGAAAGCAATTGCTTTTACTTTAAGATATTTCTTGAGACAGATTCACCAAATACAAATAACTGAATAAACGTTATTTTTTTCTGTTGATTTTCAAGAATGTTTAGTGATGCTTTATAAAGGAGGTAAATCAGTGTTTTTCTATCTTAACATTTATTGCACTAATATTAATCAGGATGGATTCTTGGAGATGAATGCAAGCATGATAGTACAAGTAAGTAGGAATGCAGTTAAAATGCAACATTAATTCATTCCCAGTTGTTATTAAATGTCATAAGATATTAATAGTTTTGCTGATATTTTCCTTGGTGTAAAAAAAAAAGGCACAACAGTGTGATGCAAAGTCATCAAGGTATTTATCTCTGAATATTTTATATTATTTCAGTATAGTGTCTTGGACCTGCATTTTTGGGAAAGATCAAAGTATAGAGTGTAAAGGTGGTGATAGACTGTGCCCCATTCCCACAGAAATCAATCAAAGGTCTTCCATTTCAGAAGTGGGCACAGTGGGAACAGAAACAGGCTTAATACCACAATATATGATTTCTCTTGCCATCAATAAAACAGATTTTCTCAGTTATCTTATCCTCTGAGATGCTTAAATTTTGAATGTCAGCTGATTCAAATTTTATGTTCGGGGAATCCAAGCACTGAGATGATTTGTGTTTAGGGCCCTGAACTGGGATTCAGTAGATCTGGGTTTGTTCTGTCATGCATTTCCCGTGTGATCTTATGCAAATCCTGTATTGCCTCTCTCACAGCCACATTGGTAAAATAGGGTAATGTTACTCTTCTTCTTGTTCGAAGGATTTGTTAACATTTGGATGGCTTATCTACAGCAGATTGCTGAGGGCCATGTGAAAATGTACAATCTTATTTAAATGTAGTACTTTACATATATATCCTTCTTTCATTTTGTGCTTCTGTATCTATTGCTCTTTTACAGCCCCCTCATGGGACTCTTTCATTCTTTTCTTTATAAGCAGTCTTCCACAGACTGGCCTTCTCCTCCAAATACATGCTAATCAGGTCCTGCTTTTTAAGCTCACCAAGGCAGGTAATATATACCTGCCACAGAGACACAAGTGTTGGAGAGGCACCATGTGAGCTGTACTTCATGTGGATGTTCTTTGGTGATCTAACTGACAGGTTTGTTCTTGAGAAACTTGATCTTTGATGTATTTTTGGTCCTGGTAATGTTCACTTAAATGATTCAAATGTACAATTCTCAGTCACAGAAATTCGTATTGATTTCAGTAATGAACATCATTTACATAGAAACCCAAGAATGCAATTTCATATACTTCTTTTGTAAGTATTCAAATGGCAAACCTAATACTGTGCAGAGTTTGTTTTTGAACAAATTGTATTAGTATGCACCCAAAACCATTTCCATAAATGCTTCTCTGTTTTCCACGAGCCTTTGCAAAAAAAAGTACCTTTTTTGAGGCTTTTAACTTAAACTACATGTATTTTTTTAGCTTAAATTGCTTGATCATAAAAGCTAGTGAGCCTTCCCTGGAATGAACAGACCTGAGCTGTGCATTGTTCCCTATCAGTCAGTGTTATCTGGGATAGAGCAGTGATTTCAATAGCAAATGCAGGAGATATAGCTACATGCTCTGTTAGTTTCAACGAAGGTGAGAATTCTGTATCCTTGGAATACTGTTTCTTTGATGTCCTTGCACAGCATGGACAAATGTTGACCTGCTGATGGCATCTGCTGTAAAACCATGCACACTTTGAGTTTGATGTTGGTCTTTGAGTTTGGTGTAAGTGGGGCAGGTACGGAAATTTAAAAATGCACCACTGCCAAACAAATGAGTATATTTTTACCTAAAAGTGTTTCATGTGTGCACATTTACGTGCTTCCTTCGAGGAGGCAGTAAGAGTTGTGGTTTACCTGCAGACAACTGCATTTTCCTTGATGAAACTTCCATTCAGACATTGTAGATATAAAGCCAGCCAATATGGAGGACCTGACGGAAGTGATCACAGCCTCTGAGTTCCATCCCCACCACTGCAATCTCTTTGTCTACAGCAGCAGCAAAGGATCCCTGAGACTCTGCGACATGAGGGCATCGGCTCTCTGTGACAAACATTCCAAGCGTAAGTCCTTGCTTCATTGAGCCCCAGATGTCATTGAAGTCTTATTATTCAGGGACAGCATGTAGATGTGTGCAAACCCCGGTGTATTAGTTTCTCCTTTGCAGGCACATTGGAAAACAGCGAAAGGAAGAAAATTTTTTTTTATCTGTACAAGTATTAGCTGTGAACTTGATAAGAGTCATATCTGTGACTGGTTGTCTTTACAGTTCTTATTGCAGGGATCAGTGAAGAACCCAGAACTCTCTGGCAAAAGAGAGAGGATTCCTAACAAATCAAAGAGGGGGGGGCAGTATTTAAGTGAGTGAGCATAGTGTTTTGAATACACAACTACTGTTCTGAGTATTGCAGCAAGTAAATTTTGATTGTCAAACTGCCTTCAAAATTTTGAATCCATTTTCATGGATTAAGAAATATTAGTGTCCTACCTAAAAATGTAGTCCTGCATTCCCTAATATGTATTTTTTCAATAACGTGCCTGAACAGATTCAGAGGAAATGCAGTAAGAAATATTGAAGGGGAAAAAAAAAGAGAAGAAAAAGTTACTGTTTTGGCATAGAAGGTGTCATTTGTCCTAAGTGATTTTATGTAGTCTGTGAAACTTTGATATGAACCACCAATTCATGACCGTTCATATCTGAAACCTACATAAGAATAAGGAAGCAAAATGTTAAATTTTTTTCTCAAAGTAAGGGTTGAAGGAAAATGCATGTTCATAATGTCTTACTATCAGCTCTTTATGTTCTAGGGAGGACAGACTATGGTTCATCAGTAGTCTGGAAGCCTGGGCACTTCACTTTGTGCAAATGATAAATGCTGAGACAAAGGCATCGTATTGTGTGGCTGGTTCCTTTGAGGAGCTGAGAACCTAAGGAGTCAACTGTGGTGGCTCTGCTTTAGTCACCTTCAGGACTGGGGCTTCCATTTGAAACATTGGAAGGAAATTCAGGAGAAATTCTCTTGGTGCAAGAGCGCATAAGAGGTTTAATGTCACTCAGTGCCTACTTGAACCTTTTTGAGGTAGGCAGATCTTATTAGTAGGGGCAGAAAGGGAGGAAAAAGCATTTGAATATTTAAATGAGACAGAAGTGGGGCACAGGTTTAGCACACAAGTTATTTTTTAAACTGAAGTAAATGTAGTAAAGAGCCTATGACTGGGCTTTTTGGCTGTAAGGAAAAGTGTGCATGCTCAGAACCTCTTAGGATGTGGTCTCCAATTATAGAAAATAACCTTCAAGGACAATTTCCTAAGCAGAGAAGTGTTCTGCCTTTGTTAGCTGTATCTCGTTGTACTTGTAGGGGGAATTCAATACCATGAAGTGAAATATAAGTGTGACACAGTGACACAATGCTGTGGGTTATCCTGTCCCACTTAATTGTTTTGTTCTGTAGTACTTTCATTTCTTCCTGTTAATAAGGCCTCCATGCCCCTGTAACTCATTGCCAAATGCCAATCACAACTTATTAAAGCCACAATACAGTAACCCTGGATGAAAGAAGGCGTTTTATGCCAGAAGAGAGCGCAAGGTCTAATGGTCATTGATTAAACCCCATTTTCCAGATCTATGAGTTAGAAAATAGCCATTTAATGTAGCACTGCTGCACTGAACTCAAGTCAAGCTCATTGAGAAGCTGAGCATGTACAGCACAAAATTGATAAGCAATGGTAGAACTTCCAAAATGTTAAAAGAGTAGGCCCATGTCCTGCTGATTGGAGTTTTGAGTATAGCTCTCAGAGGCAAGCAAAGCTAATTTTATAAAGCCCACAGTAGCCCAGAAGGATATACCATAAAACCCAATCAGTCTGCAAAATCAAGTTATTTACATGATTGTCTCTCTAGTGCCTTCACTGTGTGTCTGATTCTTCTTTACAGTAGCTAAATTTACATATGGTCCATATGCATGATGAGTACCCTGCTCTCCAAGCTCGGCTTGTCTTTCAGTCTTTCCCCATAACTGACTCCACTTCTAAACCAAAACACTACAACTGAAGTCACTGTAAACCCTTGTATTCTGCCATGTATCCTTACTTCCTCAGCTCTGTTTGGTATCACTGTGTGTTGCGTTTCAGATACTGTTCTGAGAACATAATAGATGTACGTATTTTTAGGGATAAAAGATCCAGTGTAAAACTTAGAAAAATACCTGGATAATGAGCATATGTTGTGAACTTCTAGGTTTTATTCAGATCTCTATAGCTGTGATAAAGTCCATTGCAGCCCTCGAGGAAAGGGCCCTTCCATTTGTACAAGCTTACAGAGTGCCATGAATAATTACTGTGCCATACTGTAAAAATAAATTATGTACTAATATCTGTGGTGTAAGTGAACTGACACGGGATGTTAATAAATTACAGTGTCTTGAAGATTTCTGGTTTGCTGAACTCAGTGGCAAAATCTCTCTTTTCAGCATTAGTGACAGGAGCCCTGCAAGATTTCCCTTATAAATCCTCACGGCTCTGACCTGGATGAGACGAGTATGTACTCATCCTTGATGCCCATGCTGAGATTTATTAGCAAGCAACCAATTTGTGTGATGAGATGTAGTGGGGATCTCTGTCCCTTAGAAAAATTATCTCAGACCACCAAATTATTCATAAAGCATCGAAAGAATATCAGGTCAGTAGTTGAATTTTAAATGGTCATTGAGATACTGATAAGGTGTGATAAAATGTGTTGTGTTTTTAATAGACTACCGTAAACTGCTTCTTATAACAGCTCTATAATAGATCATGCAATGCTGAGCAAGTATCAGAAGAAAGTCTTGTGTGGCCATAGCAAATGTATATTGGAGAAAGCCCAGCCTGTAACCAGGTACACACATAGTACTGTTCTGTGTTATTATCACACTTGGCAAGTAGTGGGAGAGGATGCCATCAAAAATGTTCAGGAGAGGAGGTGCCTAGAGGGATGCATGTCCCTGCTTATTTAGAATGTTAGAGGGGTGGGAATAAGGAAGCAGTCTACAGCATTAGAGGTAAAGATTTAAAACAGATATGAAAGTCAGACTCAAGCAGCAAGAAATAGGGATTAATTTAAATAATATGGAACATTTCACCTAAATAGTGTACTTGCCCAAAAACCCAAAGATTGCCTTTAAGACATTATTCAGGCAACACTCATGGTAATGCAGTGTAGAAAAAAGGCAGTTTAAGGAAATCTGTGGCAGCAGCAAAAGTATCATTTTTAGAGCAGTCAGCTGGGAACATCGAAAATAAAAGAATTACCCACCACAAATTCCATAAATTCTCATGCAAGGGATTCAGATGACACAGAAGACAAGCATAAGGATCCTGTTGCATTACAGCAATATAATATGCAATTGTTCAATTAAGAAATAGTTGCTAATTTGGTTTTGAGTTTTTCTTGCTAATATTATGTTCAGATGCCCTTATAAATGTGTTCGGAGTTAATATCATTCTTCCAAACAGCTTGTAGGCTAGATGGGTACATATGGCTGTTTCAACAAATCATATAATAAAGCAATCAGCTAAAGAAAACTGTGCTTGAACATGTGAAGTCAGAAAAACAATGAAGAACTTTTTCAGTAGTTCATCAGAATTATTAAAAACATTATTAAGTGGTAAATATGAAGTGTATAGTTATGCAGTATGGAAACTTAAGTCACTCAGGAGTATAACTCCTGTTGATATTTCATGTAATAGCCTTAATATCTTAAAGTCATTGCATACTTCAGAAGTAGTAATCTATTTAAATGCCATATGTTGCTTTAAGGGTTTTTTATTATTCATTTCTTAATATGTATTTGTAGACTAAAACCCTGTTTCTAATTATCCATTACCCATGTGCAAAATTTACAACAACATACTTCAAGGAAAGAGGAGCTGCAGTTTCAAGTTGATTGCTCTGTGTGCTGTGGTGATCTTTAAAATGCAGATTTTGGGGTTATACAGCATTAGCCCCTGTCACCATTCATGCTTTTTGTCCTCTAGACAGAATTCACAAGCTCCTGAAATTGGGGTCTGTAAGAGAAGCCATTTAGAACCCCCTCCCTTTGACCAAAGTGTTTATAGGTGACAATCCTAACAGCTGTCTTCTCTGGCCTCTCCCTGAAAGGAGCAAAGCATCCCACCTGGTGCATCCCAATTCCATGGGATCCAGTATCTTGAAAGTATAAAATGGTCTTGGGAGCAATGCAGAGTGAATTTTGGGTTTGGTTTGTCACTCAGATATGCCACCCAAAGATAATGGTGGTGATTTTTTCATTCAGAGTCCTCTTCCACATTTTTGTTTGAAATCCAGGCATGAAAGAAATGCCAGCCCTTCCCCAAGGATAAATGCCACTGTCCTGTCAGTCTGGCATGTAACTCAATTGGGTTAGCTGCTAGGCTTTTTTGAGATTACCTTTAATTTTAAAGAATTCAGAACTGTGGAAGCAGCCAAGACAAATCAAGGATAATCTACTTGAACGTGTTGTATTTTTAAAATTAAATTAATTATATTTACTGGTTGTTTGAAGCAGATTGGAATTTCAGGGACAAGACAACTTTCAGACCTCTGACTGAATATGGATTATCTTTCATTTGCAACAGAGAACAACCAGATGCACAAAAAAGCCTGTGACAGACTATCCCTGCTGGATTTGCTAATTAATATTGACCTTTCCAAATGAATGATGCTTATTGTCTGACTGAAAAAGGGACAACTTGTTTTTCTTCTATGTGAGCTTTACATCTAAAATACGCTTTTTATTTCTGCATCTGATCTCATGTCAACTTATCATCTGAGAGAGAGGGACAATCACCATTCTCCCTTTGTGCACTGAGAGGCCACTGTCCAAGTGATGTTCGCTTCAGGCAGAATCAGCAAGGTTTCATGTGACAGGAGTGAAATTTACCCGAGCTTCCAAAATGATTTGACCCTGTGCTTTGATGAACTCTTGTTCTTCCTATCCTAATTCTGGATTTATTTTTAAAGGCATACATATGCACTACAAAGGCATATGTTCATTGCTGATTTTGTATCCCCAGTGAAAAAATGTGCCTGTATCCTGAAAATTCTTTAATTATGAGTGTCACTAAAGATCTGTTACTACCACTTCATGCACGGTAAACTAGATCCTAGAATAGATCCTTCCTTGTGCAGGAATCCATTGTGCCGTTAGCATGGACTCCAGACCTTCCATTCTGCTCAGTTTGGATGAATGTATAATAAAGACATTTAAAACATGGGTAATGTAAATTCAAAAATGTTTCTACAGAAATGCAGTTATGTCTATATAGTATTTCTTTCAGTTGTGCAAAGTATGTTAAATCAGAGGAAGAAAAAAAGCTGATTTGTATACTTCTAGCTATCAAATAGAAGGAGGAAAGAGAAAAGCCTGAAGCAATGGTAAATGATTTATGATTGAAAAGGTATTTCTTTAACCCCTCTCCCCCAGCTACACACAGATAAAGCAAATAACTGCTCCAAGATTGATTTAATTATTCAGTCTATTAAAATTCCTCTCTTGTTTGCTTAATTTTTTTAATAGCAACAAATACTGCTTTTCAATGTCTCATGAAACCGACGTTCAAGATTTTGTTTCACTGGGGGACAAAAAACTCACCATTAATCTTACATATCAAGATCAGGAAGGCTTACGCATGAATTTGGCTGTAGAGGAGTAGTAGTTTTATGTCCCATTAATTCCACGGGATTGCTCACTATACGTGACATTAAATATGCACATAAGTCTTTGTGAGACCGAGGTTTAAAGAGCCTTGATCTTCTAGATTGTGCTTGTGGTTTTTTTCACTTCCTTGCTCTCTTTAGCACCATTTCTCTTTATTAACAAACTCACTGGCAAAGTTACATTAATCTAAGCAACTCTGTAGTGAAGCTCCCACCCACTGATCTTTAGCTATTGATCTGGCTTTGCCTTTCAGCACTAATGCACTGTCCCTTGTGGTTTGCGACAAGCTGCAGCAACTCACTGCAGATGGTAAAACAGATTCTTAAATATTGATT
Source organism: Chiroxiphia lanceolata (assembly GCF_009829145.1). Lineage (NCBI taxonomy): Eukaryota > Metazoa > Chordata > Aves > Passeriformes > Pipridae > Chiroxiphia > Chiroxiphia lanceolata. Next base: position 12,975,370 of record NC_045640.1, read on the forward strand.
TGAGGCTCCACTTTTAAAAGCCATGCTCTCTAGAGGTATTGATGAGAAGCCTAGTTTTAATATTGGGTCACTGGATAAAGGAATGCTTTGTGGTAGGTGGAATTTCAGTCTTGTGGTGAGGAGGTAGCTTCAGAAATTTGCTCTGAGTAAAAGAAGAAAAATGATGTGTAAGTGACCAGGGCACAGAGAGGTGCCCTACGAATTATATAAAAACAAACAGAAAATTGAAATGCAAAAAGGTTCTGCTTTTTCAGTTTAAAACAGGATAAGCAACCACAGGCTACAGTAATATAAATTTTTAAATAAAGGTGTCTTACAAAGTAATTGTGTTTTACATTGCTTATGAAAGTGCATTCAAAAATTCCCACATGTGTATAATCATATTAATCAGTGTAGACCAAGAAGACAAGATTGTCGTATTAGCAGATAATTCTGTTATTGAAAGAGAATTTCTGAAGGAGATGAATATATGAGTGGATTGGCTTAATAGAAAACAATAAAACATTCGGAGATAGTGAAAGATAGAGTAAATAAGACTGGTAAATCAAATTATTATCATGAATAATGAAGCTAAAAGGCATAAAGAGACCATGAATTTCAAAGGGAACTTGCAGTTGGGATTTATTCACTTAGAATGAACTCAGGAACTCTTTTGCCTGAAATCCTAAAATAGATTTTATTTAAACAGTGCATGTTAGTGACTATACGTGGTCCTTCTGGCCCAGTGTTCTGGTTCTGGTAGCGGGCAGTAGCAACATCAACAGAAAATACATGAATAGAGCAAGTGTATATATAATCTTTAGCCTCTGCAATATGCAGTTGGAAACTTGAGCTTCACGGACTTTAGTGAGAATGAATTTACTGCATTTAACAATACTGAAATGGATGTTCAGGTTTTGTTTTTTTTTAATTTCTACAGTTACCTTTGAATCTGAGTATATTTTTTACCATTCACAATATCTTTCAATAAAGTCTTTAGTAGCTTAATTAGGCATGGTATGAAGAACCATCTGCTCTCTCCTTACCCTTTCCTGGTTTCATATGGTGACCCCTACTTGTCGATTGGAAGAGACAGTGTACAAAGTGAACTGTCATTCCCTATTCATCCTTTCCATGCCACTCTTTATTGCAAACCCCTCAGTCTTTCCTAGGCTGAGAGACCCCAGTCTATTTAGTCATTCCCTGCAAGCAAGGAATTTTGTACTTCTGGTCATTTTTATTGCCCATTTTTGTGTCTTCTTGATATCTCTGTCACATTAGAGATAAGTCCAGAACTATGCTTAGCTCAAGATGTAAGCATATCCTGAATTAACTGGCACCAAAAAAAGGCTTTCTGTGTTGAAGGATACCAACAAGTGTCATATGCTTTAAAAAAAAGAATAAGATTAGTATTTTTATATGCGTTCAAGTGAAATTTTGTTCAGTTTTTTTATACTAAATTTGATGAAATATATGTGATGGAGCAAGTCACAGCTGATCTGAGAATGGTACTAATTTGCCATCTAAAAATATTATAGTTAAATAATTTGTAAGACTTTTAGCTTAGGATCGTGTTTTGTGTGAAACATTGAAGTAGAATAGCCATGTATTCCAGAAAAAAAGAGTGGTTAAATTTTTTTTTATCAGCTATCAGGAAAGCATATTGGTTCTTGTTCCTTTTGCAAGTAACTGTGGCTAGTCAAGATGGGTCCAATTCCATTTCAAAGTACTGTTTTCCAGTACATTTTAATTGGGAATTGCAGCCATTTCCATTTGGGATCTGGAATTAAATAGGGTTGGCCTGGGACTGCATCTCTTTTCTGTGTTTATGAACCTTAAAGCCCACTGAAGGATTACCTGATCCACCATCAGTATTTCCAGGTCCAGCTGAAATACACCTGTTGTTTGTATACCTGTGTAATCTGTAATAAGTTCTTAATTCAGCCTAGCTGCAGACTGTTTGCTTGCTTATATAATAAAAATGAAAATTATTCTCCCCCTCTTGTTCCAGCATCTTTGTTGACCCTGGCTTCTATGGTCCTCTCCCTCCTCACTAACCCCACTGCCTCTTGTTCCACTGTTACCAAAACTGTCTTCACCCATTTGTAGCTTTGACCCTTGAACAGGAACTGGATGATTTTGTATATTCATTAGCTATCTTTTGAAGGAGAGAGAGTAATTTCATGTTGCAGAATTGCCAAGGATTTAAATCTAAGTAACAACACTTAAATACTATAAAAACAGAAGTTCTGAGGACAGGATACAAAATATGAACACTGTCCTTTAGGAAAAAAAAAATGCTTTAATAAGTTATTACTTGTTCATAAGTGGAAAGAAAATAGGAGGGTTTTTTTAGGTAGAGGGAATGACTTTTTAAGGCTGTCTCTAATTTTATCATATGACTGATGGTATTTCTCACCAAATCTGTGAAGCTGTTAAGCATTCATCTTCAAGTTTTCCCTTCCTTTGTTTTTTTCCCCTCAGATAATCACATGTGCAGTATGTATAAACATAATTTATTTTTCCTTTTCTTTTTAAATATATTCAGCTTTGTAATAGCAAAAAGTAGGTTTGATCTGTAGTTCTGCTTTCAGTCATCAGTAGCGGAAATTTCCAAGGTTCGTATCTTTATGCCTTAAGGAGTACACAATATTGTCATTGTCTTCTCCCTCACTAGTTCTTTGTTTCTCTTAGTTTTTACTGATAATTCGTAGTAAATACAGTTATCTGCATGGCCAGATGCTCAGGCCATGATAAAAAAAATTTGCCAAAGCTTAGACCCTATGTTTCTGTCTTTTAAAATCAGTGAGAGTTTTGTGTATCTGCACACCGTTGGCATGTCCTTCATCCCATCAATCCATTACCCATCAATCCATGATATACTTATAAATTCAGGTCAATAATAAGAAGCAGCTCTAAATAAACTTTCACTGCATTAGAAAGCTAGGTTTCCTAACTCCTGCCCCATTTATTTCAGATACTGTATTGCTTTCCCTTTAAATAGATAATTCTTCTTTGTGTTTTTATTAAAAACATTATTTGTATTTGTATTTTGGAACCATCTGTGTTGTGACAGTGCTGTGAGTGCTTGTGTTTTTATTTCATCCAGGCAAAAAGAGTGAAGGTAAGAGAAAAAGGAGAAGCAGAAGGAATATTCATAATTCAGCCAATGCATTACCCAAGGTCATATACTGTAATGTAGAAAATCGTGCATACTCCATCTTGTGATGATTTTGGGAGGAATGCAGGATTTTGTAGCTATATCAGATTGTGAGACTGTACCCACCCTATAAGACATTTTTAGCATTATTTTTAATATTTTTTAAAGTTCACATATGCCAGAATTTACAACCTGCAATGATTAAAGCTCTGCCCAGCTACTTGTTTAGAATTGAACTTGAAAATTACATGGGGTTGGTTTTTTGTTTTCTTTATTGGATGTATCTTGTCCAAAGTGTATCACTTTTAAGTGTGTGGAATCAGGCCAGTATTAATAGGATATTGCAGTGGCAGCACCTGTGACCCCCAGAGTGCAGCTCAATGAGAATCACAGGGTATTAGTAGTGTGTGCACCACGCTTCTTTTAGCTACTGCCCAAGGCATCTCCATTCTTTTGGCCGGTGAAGCTGAGTGAGATGGACCTTCCCACCCAGTCTTGCTGTTCCTGGCCTTTTTTTTTTTTAACTTCAAATATCTGCATCTATTTCTGCATGATAAATGCAGACATTAGAGATGCCTTTCCTATCCGTTGATTCTAAGGAAAGTCTCCATGCGTACCTTAGATCAGAGAAATTCAAGGAACACACAAGGAAACAGTGTTCTTTATGAGAGATAAGAGTTTGCTTCTCAGCAGATGGCAGTTTCTTTTGAGAAGGAAGCAACATATTTTTATGCTGCAGATTTTCTTCAGGATTCAGGAAAACAGTGCTCTGGCAAGTATCCTTCAACCAACCCATTCTTCTCTACAAAATCTGGACTTCTGTGAAAAGCTACTGGGGTTTTCAACTTGTGAGCAGGAAGCCATGCAGAAAGGAAAATTTTTACTTCCATAGGCAGACTTCTCAGTTTACCCCTGTATCTGCTAGTAGGGTAAGGGGCAGGTACAGTGTCTTCCTTGGAGGTTCCTCTTTAGACATTGGCTGTACTCAGAAATATGTTCCACTTCTCTCTGTAATCCCGTGATGTTTCTCTGTTCTAGAGGCCTGTCATCAAGGTCACATGTAAGTCTGAGCAAGTGTCATGTGGAAAGCTCAGCACATCACACCATTTGTGGTTTCTGTGTTCATTAGACAGCTAGACAAGTAACTTTGTCTTTCACATAATTAGGACTGTGACCATTATCAAGAACAATATTAATGAAAGTTAAATACCCTTTTTTTATGACAAATATTAGTTATTTAAAATTAATGAAGAAATTGATCAAAGAGTATAATCGAATCTGTAGTTGTATCTCAGTAAAGTTCAGATTCCAGGTCCTGGTCTAGCAAGATTTATTTTGCTACAGAAAAATAAGCTAGATTTGAAGTCTTGTGTTTTGGGCACTGATTGCTCCCTGGCATAAGAGCGGCCTCCAAAAGATAAGTCTGAACTGTAATGAATGGAAAATATGTTTTCAGTGCAGGCTGTCAAAACCTGTTTTTGCAAACAGTGGGATAGATCCATGTTGTATTCCTATCAGCTTGGAGAGGCCAAGGTTGAATTTGAATTGCTTTCCTTAACTGAAGTCCAAGTCACATGGCTGTCACTGCTGTTCTGTCTCCAATTATTCAGCTCATATTAGCCAAACTGAATGAAGACTCTGCTGTTTTGCAGTGTGTGCATAACCTTATGCTGATGCTAAACCAGAAATAGCCAAGTCCCATGAACACTATCTCTCACCTTCATTTCCTGAAGTTAATGCCTTGTTCTTGTTGCTCAGGCAGATGTTGGTAGTTGCTAATCTTTCTCTTCTTTTACTGGGAGCTGCTCCTTAATTTCCTGTAGCAATTTTCCTGTGTTGGTTATGCTCACTTATAGGAACTATCTGCAAAGAATTACTGCTACTAACATTTTTACTGCTTTCTTTCTGTAGTGATATGAGGCTTTCACGCTTCTGTTAGTTTCCACAGTTAATTAATCTAAGTCTTTCTAATACTTAATATGGTAAGGATAGAAAAGCAATAAACAGGGCAGATAAAGGATTAAATAAATGGTTTAATCTCATTAATTAACAAAATACAGAGTATCCAGGTACAAATATTACTCCTCTTCTAATCACTGGGAGTTGGATAAGCCACATAGAGCTAAGAAAATATATCTAAGCTATAAATGAAGGTGTAGTTCAGTTAGTGTGGGTTTTGTTTTTTACTTTCCTGATTTTAATAGCAGCTTCACATCATAATTAGGAGGATGAAATTCCTGCCAGCCAAGTACATAGTTTGGACAGATTAAAGGGAAGAGGTATGAGAAATGATAATTGCTTTCTGCTCATCAGACTTCTATTGAAAATCTGACAGGATAATTACAAAATACCTACCTTTGCAGAATGTCTAGGCAAATTTTTAAAGAGCTATTTAAAGTTGTTCGTTTACAATCTGTCTGAAAAGTTTTTTCCCCTCTTCTTGAGGTAGTTAATTACAGTTGAGATGTGTGGTGCATGTTTAAATATAGACTTTCTTCCCATGTGCATGCCTGGCTGCATTCCACTGCCCACCCCCAAAGAAAATTGCCCATAATTTTTTGCATTACCCCACATACTTCACCCACGTACTCACCCTTAGCTTTCAGCAGAACATTATTTCCCCTGATGGAAACTAACCTCATTGCTTCCAACAGTCTGAATCATAGTCAGAGAGATAAATTAATTGAGAGAGGAATGTTCCAGTGGACTATACAAAAAACTTTATTCTGACTGACAGTAAAAAGGTGTTCTACTTTCAGGTGGTTTTGTGTCTCATCACAGTTTTCAAAGAATATTTTAGGCATAGGTCCCAAAAACCTACTGATTTGGTTGAGAACTAAGACCCTGAAGGTCTGACTTTCTACTGAAGTTCCCCATATAAGGTCATTTGAATCACAGGGCCACAGATACCTGCAGAAAGACAACAGAACTCTGGGAACCTGGTAGGCAGGGTTAGAGTCATCCAGTATCATTTTTGTGTGCAGTTGAACAGGGATGACCAATCTCCTAGCTTACAAGAGCTGGATTTTCAATAAGCAGTGTTCCATGATCTCCTTCCTTGTTGCATCACACAGAACCACAAACAGTCAGGGAGTTTAATGCTTTCCAGAACTGTCAGCAATTGCGCATCAATTACATAATTCCTGCATCCATGTGGTAAATCTCTGTCTATTTTCTGCTCACCTCCCAGGAAGAGGTAATTGCAATTTGCAATTGCTTTCTAAAATTCTCGTGTTTGGTCTCAGACGCCTTCAGATATGACCGACGAGTATCCTGCAGCCTGGCCAGCTGGTTCTGGCAACCAGGGCAGGCTTTGAGTAACCAACCTTACCAGGGATGCCAGGATTGTTGTGGGACCATAGGTACACCTCTTATGTGACAGGGATGCCAGGATTTTTGTGGGACCATAGGTACACCTCTTATGTGACAGGGATGCCTGAATTTTGGTAATATCAGGAAACAGGATGTGTGGATCCTGGAAAGGATGACCATAGATGAACTGCCTTGCTATAGGTATCTGTAGTCAACTGACTGGTATATTTACATAATTTCCCAAATTGATGCTTTGAGTCCATAGCTATGACATTAATTAATATAGTATTTAAAGCTTACAGTTTGTATTTTTATATGAAGTTAAAAGAATAAATTAAGCTGGGCATATAATTAGTTCTATATCGTGTTCCTTGGTAGATTGAATTACGTGTTTCACAAGAAATGCGCACTTCAGGTTGTACAACAGAGCATTTTTTCATATAATTCTAATTTGTCTCTTACTTCTGTTTCTTTGAACAGTTTATGAAGAACCAGAAGACCCCAGCAACAGATCATTTTTTTCAGAAATTATATCTTCAGTGTCAGATGTCAAATTCAGTCACAGCGGTAGATACATGCTAACAAGAGATTACCTCACTGTCAAGGTTTGGGATCTGAACATGGAAACAAAGCCCGTAGAAACATACCAGGTAGGACTCTCCTATGTCTTAAAATGCAACAATATAAAAGCATCTCACCATTGAAAAACTGAACGTTTTTGTAAACTTCTCATCTGAGAAGCAGCAAGCTAGGGAACTCATCAAGGTGGCCGAAATCTTCACAGTTGTGTCCTTGTAGGTAGAAAAGAGCAATTTCAGCGTTTGTAAGGAACCTGGGGAGTCAAGATAACACTCCCTGTGGGTTGAGCTCTTGAAAGAAATTATTCTTCTAACAAGGGAAATCATCTCTGCACTCTGGCATCTGTTTTCAAATGATACATCTCACTATTAACATTTAAAGTTACTGAGGGAAGATTTTGTGTGTTGCTTAACCCTCTGCTCCTGCGAGGACTGCTTAGAATTTACACCTTTGTCATTTCAGGACTGCTTTTTAAAACTTCATCTCTGTGTTTCTCCCTTGTGCCTAGTTCTAGAAGTGATCAGTGTTAAACCCTGGCATCACCACTGACACAGCAGTTCACAAATGCCAGACAGATACATCTGGTTGCCTGAATTCATTGCGATATTATCCAGACAAAATGCCAGTGGCTTCAGCCAGTGCTAAGTTTGTACTCTGACATCTGTTGTGTTTGGCAATAGAGAGCTGAGCTTACATTTTTTTTACTCTGGCTTGAAGAAAGAAAATATGTCTGTGACACAGAAACTCCTTGTTACAAAAATGCAGTAAGAAAAAACTGTCAAGTTACCTACAGAAGAGTATGCAAAGTAGGAAAAATGTCATTCATCTGGCTCGTGTTGCTTACTGAGAGACAGTCCTGTGACAGTCCTAGACCAGTCCCTTGTTTTCTGTGTGTGTATAATGGCAGGTGGGGTACAGTAGTTCACAGTAACTGTAATTAAGACTGGTTTTAAAATAACATGTGATGAGAGTTTGGTAGTGTGTCTTGTCAAAACAACCAAAATTTCCCAGTATTTGTTAGGTAGTGTTTAGTAGACAGAGTGGGCCCCAGTGTTTTTCAATGCACCTATTACATTTCAGCAGATACTCTCCAGTGTGTCTCCTATTAGTACTGAAAAGTCTGAGCCTATGTACCTTTAAAGCTACAGAACTGGTTATGCACTTAAAATGGCAGTACTTGTAATGCTAAATGTGTTAGAAATGTTGATATGCTGTGAAAATGGAGTAGGAGGGTAAGGGCGAGACTGTGTTTTATATAACAGAATGATATCTCAGATTTTGGCAACTTAGGTAAAACATTATTTTATACCTATGCTAATTTAGTAGGCAGCCTTGTCCCTGGAGAGGAATAGCTGGTCAAGCCAACCTGTTTGTCTTGACACCTGCTTTTATTTCCTCGTGTACGTAGCTGTGAAACAAGCTGGCAACCCTTAAATTAGTCTGACACCCAACAGTAGGGCCAATTAAAAAGTCATATTTCTTCATGCTGAGATGGGAAAAATTAGTATAATGTAAAATTTTCAGTACTGATAATTACAGTCAGAAGCTTATAGAAAAAAAAGACAAGACCCGCAACAACAAAACCCCTATAAATATAACAGTGTTCTTACTGCCTTACTTTAACCTTTGAATTGCCTTTTGTTTTCGAATGTTTGTCCAGTGCCTTGTAAAGAATATACAGATGTGTTGCTGAGCATTGCCGTGGACTAAAAGAGAATCTGGAATCTGGGGGGCCTTGGGAAGCCAATAACACAGGACTCCAGAGGATTCACATAGTTCAGCTGCTCTGAGCAACCTTTCATGTTTTTTAACTGCAGAGAGTAGAAGGATTCTGTTCTAAGAAAAAGTGGTTTAAATGACTCTCTTAAATAATTTGTCTTACAGGTATCTCTCTCTCACATACCTAAATCTCATATATATATAAACTTGGAAATTTCTCAAAAGGTTTTTTTGTGGTAGATCACCTGAAGGCAACAAATAAACCTAACATTTTCAGTTATGTACCCACATAATTATGATGACAAATATATCATTAAAAGATTAAAAGGTGCTCATTAAAAGATTGTATTTCTCATTTCATCCACTGCATGGTAGCCACTTAGATATTACCTAGGTGTGAGACTCAGGAAGAGGGTCACAACAGGAGACTTCACACAGAGCTGTAAGAAAGAGCAAAGTCTATAACTGTACTGCTTCATTATCAGGTTACAATTTTAGTATTAAAAAAACCAACAAACAAAAATGAATGATTCATGCAGGTCCTTTTTCATATCAGTGCTGTGGCTCAAAGAATGCTGTTGCATAGAGCAGCTGTTGCAGTCCTGCTGAACACATCTGCTGACTGTTCCAACATGATTTTCTCCTGTTCATGTTTCACACAATAGAAAAAGGGGCAGAGTATGGTCACTGGACAGCACTAAGAGAGCCATACAGCAGAGTGGCCAATGCTTGAATGTTGCAAGGCAGGCCTGCCTAATAGCCTACTCTTCTGATGCTGCCAGGTGAATTAACCCAGCAGAAGCCTCAGCAGCAGCAAGGTGAACACTCATAATGGCTTGATCCACTTTTGGCAGGGTCTGTAGCATAGGGATTCGGAGTAATGTGTCACCAGTGCAATTCCTGATTGTGTCTGTTCAGTCCCAGCAAAATAGCTCCCTGTGCAGATATGTAGTCTGGAGCACAGAATTGCAAGATAATTCCATGAGGGTCTGACCTAAAACATTGCAGTGAAGAAAAGGCAAATGCCTTTGGTAATTAGTTAGGAATTAATTTGGTTTGGATTCAAATACTATTCTTATGTGATAAGACCAATATGTAACAGACAAGGCAAATCTGATTTTACCCTCAGTTGGTAGTGGCAGATGAACATATAAACAGGGTGAAAATTAAGTGTTTCTTCCAGTTAGTTTTTCATAGTCACTTCAAGGGTCCAAATGTGTTCAAATGTGGTAACAAAAGGGCCACATAAGGAGCAAGGTGGTTGTCCAAGTCAGTAGTGCAAGTCTGACAGTCTTGACTTGACAGTCAACAAAAAGGAACTGAGACCTTGGGGTGGTAGGACATCTGAGAGAGGAATTGCAAAATGCTTTTTGACAGAGCTGATAGAAAGGCACAGCTCCAAGCTGTGGAGTTGGGCACACTTTACAAAGGGTGTGTACATGGCAGTGGTCATGACAGATGGCTGCTGGAAATGGTAACAAGAGAAAGACCTAGAAATGACAGTCAATGAGGCAAATGATCTCCTCCCTTCTGCCTTACCTAGCCTATTTCTTCCAAGTGCTGGGAGCTCAAAAAGATGATAAAGGAAAGAACTCTAGTTCTGTAAAACAGTACAGTGCTAACATAAAAAGGCTTAAGTAAAGAGAAAATGGAAGGATTTAATTACAGGAGGTGCAGGAAACTGCATCAATACTAAAAGTGTTCTGACCTATTGCTCACCATGAAGATAAATGCATTTAATTGTGAAATGCTCTATCTGCATCTGACATTTGGCAATTATTTGTTGTATAAGGTGTTATCTTTTAATGCACAATTCAGTGTTCATTAATTTATTAATGAAAATTGATCCATAGCTAAAATTTATCATCCCTAATAACCTTATGTTACAAATATTCTTTGGCTACTATATAATTTGGCAATTGAAAATGGGTTAGTTTAAAGAAAATATAAGTGAAAGGTCATTGTTCTTCACCTGGTCTTGATAGAAAATATTTTGCCAGAAGAAATGTTTGTGCCCTCAGGGAAGGATGCTGAGCAACCATGAGCAGGAACAGTTTCACTGAACTTGCAAGAACCAGTAACCTTAGTACACCAGAGCTAAATTATGTCCCTGGGTCACTGGGTTGGTGTGTCAACTCCAAGAGAGGCCACCCATGCACCTTTGTTTTACAGTTTCTACAATAGCTAGAAGAAAACATCACGAGTGGAAGTGCATTAGTAAATTTGTCTAGGCAGGGATTTTTGAGCTTATTATTTCCTTGTGGAATGAAACCAGTTATCCAGAAGGAAAACTAATCCAGTTCAGCAAAGGATTGAAACAGTTTGCATGAGATCTCTCTTTATGAGAACCCTTGTTCCTCAGAGCCCAGAGGAGAAAGTTCTTCTGCTGGTTAGTCCCACTTTTCAAGTAAGTGAGAATTTACAATGTTGTTTTTAAGTCTCAGACAAAGAGGAGGTATCCTTGGGCTGAATTAGTGTTCTGATTTGCAGCCTGTACAACTGCAGCCTTGTGCTGTATTTGGCTTTTGAAATACTTTACACAAATATATGTAATACCATATACTACAGATTCTTTTAATAGAGCCAAGTTCTTTCTGCCACAAGTGAGAGTCCACTTATCTTGGAATATGACCTTTTTGTTACTATTTAAATTAGATTTCCTGCACATTAATTAGCACATCGAGGGTATCAGCTGGTGAAATGTCTCTGGGAATTAGGTTCCACTGAGAAAATCACCCAAGCAGGAAACAAATATGTTGAAATGGGTGGTGTGTGCAGCCTGCTGAGGGAAGCGGACTTGGTGCCTTCCTACAACAGTAATTCTGCATCACCTGGGTAATTGGGCTGTGGAAAAGTACAGATAGCTTCTTTAGAGTTTAAACACAGTATCTTCTGCAGCACTACCAGTTTGTGCAGCATATTTTAAAAGTGAACTTGGGAGACAAAGCAGAAAGTGGAGGGCTGGTTGTAAAGTTTTGTATTTTCTTCGATTTCAAGAATAACAGTTATTTTCTTTGAAACAGGTCCATGATTACCTTAGAAGCAAGTTATGTTCCCTCTATGAAAATGACTGCATCTTTGACAAGTTTGAATGTGCATGGAATGGATCAGACAGGTAATCCATCTTTCTGTCCATCACTGTCTTCACTTAGCAAAAGAGCTCCCATATGATGGGGAACAAACCAAAAATAGTTACACATGGTTATTTTCCACATCAGTATACAGAATGACACACCAGTGTTCAGGTTGATAAAAGATGTTTGGATATTTGTGCAGTTGTGTTCTGACCTCCTTTGACATGATGTATGCCTCAATACCCTTGGCTCATGCCTTAGGGGAAGAAAATCTTCAAATTATGTCCATTTTCACCAAAATCATAAGTGGGCTGCAGAAGTTAAAAAGAATTATGCCAACTCTCACAACCCCACCAACACACTAAGGAAACTTGTGCGATCCTGTATTTGCACATGAGCTGCCTCAGAATTGAGTTCATTTACTGGAAATAGGGAGTGAGGAAAGGCAGTCACAGGCACCCACTAATTCTCTGCAAACTGCTGCCAAATGGCACTTCTGATACCTCCCTCCATCAGAGCAGCCTCTTTCCTTATGCACTGAAGGAGAGATCTGTGGTTTTATCTTGGACATAATATCTTGTTGAATATTTTAATGAGAAATACTGTCACAAGTCAGCGAGTGTGAGTGAGGGTGGAATGGGCTAATGCCATAATATTAACAAATGGTAACAGTAGTTTGTGGAGTAGGAATATTGTGCAGGAATAGCTAGCTGAGAGGACTGGGTTAATACAAATGGATAAAATCCAAGAGTATAAATGAAAGGTGAGGATTTTAGTTAAAAAAGAACACAAGCCTTCATCTTATCAGTTGGAAACAACTCCCAGGGACATTCATATATGCTAGGTGACTGTGGAAGGGATTAGCAGTCTACAAAATGCATGTGAAAGAGAGCACAGGAGCCAGTGCTGAATGACACACAGTGGCTCCTGGTTCAGCAGAGCTAGGAGCCAAGAGGGAGAAGTTTGGCACTGGGCCTGGAGTTGCTCCTTCAGCTCACTCAGCCTCTCATTTGGGAAAGAGAAAAACAGTCTGTCTCATTGTATTGAAGCAGGCCTGTTCCCCCCTTGACTGGGCAAGGACTGTGAAACAGAGTGTGGGGCAGCTGTGAAAAAAGCAAATATGATCCTTGAATGGGCAAGACTGGGATATCCAGCAGAGAAAGAAGTAGTGGTGACATTATGTTGGGCTCTTATTCAAAGACCTTTGGACTGCATTTACACATTTCTTGTCCCTTGTCTCCAAGGTGGATGAAATAATTGAGCAAACGGACAGCTGCTCCAAAGAGAGGAGAGGCCAGGACTTTGGTTTTTATCAGCTTAGCAAAAGAGAAGCCAAGATTATACTTGCTTCTAGTAAGTATATCAGGGAGATATACATAGGGAGGAAGGAGGATCTAGCTAAGATAAATGAGAATGACAATGACAAAACAGCAAATAGGTTTTGAGTGTCAAGAGGGTAATTATAACCTGGAAATTAGAGGTAGTTCATACCCGTCCAAAAAGTGACAGTGTGGAGCTGTCTTCCCATCCTGAGTGGTGGAGATAAGAGAAACCCAATGGTTTTGATGATGGTGCTCAGGAAATTTGTGAAAGCAGTTATATGTGACTTCGGTTAAAATTACAAGTGTCTGAACTTGGAAGTACAGAAAAGGTCTCTTCCAGTCCTGTGTTCCATGAACGCAGATAAAGTGTTATGACATACACTGAACAAGGGACATCTTCTCTTTAGACTACTCTCTTTTGCTCAGTTCCTGTACCTGCCCAGTGGAAAGATTCTGTCTTTGTTAAGAAATGAAACTTTTACCTTGTGTCATTTATTATGCAAATGAAAAAATATTATTCCATTATCTCTTGTCTGCATGCCAGACTAATGTGTTTTCTGACATTGAGTTCCCCCTGTGATACAAAATGCTGGCCATTTAAAATTACGAAGGTGGACCACACTGAGCAAACTACTTCCAAAATTGCTCTCACTAGAACTTCAGCACCAGCTGTTGTGAAAATGGCTTTGAGATGGTCAGGAAGTGGGAATGATTCACAGAAGTTTTAGAGGAAGATCCGGGTTTTGAGGCTTTTCTCTGAAACTCCCAAACCCATGCATGAATGGATGTTTAGCAGAGGGTTTTTTCAGTAGCCTGGTTACTGCTTGAGTTTGGTCCTACTAGAAATACAAAATTTAAAGCATTTCTTGGAAATACAGATAGTGCTGATCCCCGCCTAAATCTGGCACAGAACAACACTGCAATCAAATCATGTAGATAGTGTGAAACTTTGACAGAGATCCAGGACTTTTCAGGTCTTTTCAAACCATTTTGCTTATCCTTGATGGGAATTCTGAGTGCATTGTATAGGATGGACAGCCACTGGTTCCCAGGCCCAGAGTCTTTCTCCTCTGGTCAAATGAAGTGCTGCCATCCTCATTACTGCTGTAAGACCACTCTCTGGATAGTTGCCTGGTAATAATAGAATTCTTATTCAATATCAGGATTTGAAGTGAGCTTAATATTTTCATTCCTACTTGACAGATCAGAAAGATCAATGCAGAAAGTAATTATTAAGTGGGAACATTAGATTGTGAGGGCTTCATTTATTCTACAGCCCAGACACTGAGGCATTATTAGTCATGCACAATTACCAAATCCATCACTAAACACAATGTACTGCCCTTGATTATAAGAAACTCTTGAGTACAGAAGCTGGCAACATTTGACAAAAGATAAGGGTTCTCTTTAATTTAGTTGTTTCTTTTAAGAGTCAAATGTATCAGGACTGATGTCCATCTTTTGATGAACATGAATTCTTCTGAGCTCCTTGTTTCTGTGTATGACAAGTGTTGTATTACTACACGCTACAAGGATAATTTCTTCTTGGTGGATCATCATTTAAATAATATTTAGGTACCAGTACCTCTTAAAGAACAGTTCATTTGAATACTAAGGTCACTTAATTTGATCCTTTTGGTATGTATTTTTTTAAAAAGGACTACTGCTAAAGATAAGCAATGTGTAGTAACAGGTGGTACTTTTAAGAGATGCTGCAGTATTTATATTATTAATCCGTCTACATAACAGCAATAACTGCAGTTATTATTCTTATAAACATGTTATTTTTATCTTTAAAGCTACAGCAACAACTTCAAGTGACAGGATTGTTCAGTTAAAAATGAAAGCGTGTTTATTATTTCGGTGAAAATACTTTTTATTAATTTTTGTCATTACTAAGGAGTTAATCTAGGCTATGGTAGAACCTGATGGTGAGGCCATTCTCAAAAAAAATCAACATACGTGAGCTCTGATTAGAACGTGATTGATGCTCAGTTACTCCAATGAACAGGAACTAATACAATCAGACAGAGCCGATCTCATTTGCTGAAGGGCACATTAATCACTGTGTACTTTGGCTACAGCATTGGTCAGGGGAGGGAGCCAAGCAGGGGTCGTACACTAATTCAACCAGATGAGCAGGTATTATCTGTAGTTGAGTATATTACACTAAAATCATGCTATCTTTGTTGTATATACCATTACATGATTATGTAGAATATGTGAGCTCTATTTATACAGCAATTTAATTTATGTTTTCCATTCACATCCAAAGCCAAGTCTTTTAATAACGACCTCCAAGACAGTTTCCGTCCCACTGTCAACAATTTTCAGTTTTATCTTAAAAATTAGCTCCCTTTTGTAGCTGTTTGCAAGGTAAAGAAACCAGTAAAGGCAAAAAAATAGTAATTCCACGTGGTAGTAAGTAAATACCTTAGTTACTATTATTTTTTTTTAAGATTTCAAATGCATGGGTGTATAGGACCCTTCCAGGCAGACTTCTGAATACTGTCATGATAAGTGATATGCTGTAAGCAAATGAGTGAAGTCACATACAACTGTTCAGTCAGTCCTTTCCTACTGAACTGTCATTCATTCCCCTGAATATCCATCAGCCTTCACTCTAATCAGGCAGAATTGGCAGATCCCATTGGATGAGTTTTTAAAAGTCTATTCCTGTCTGGCAGCACAGTCCATGCTGGAGAGCTAGAAGACATCATTTTGTTCTCAAAGCTCAGCATGTCAAATATTAGCTTGGAAGTACCTGGGGATCCCTTATTCTTATTCCTAGCCTTATACTAGCCAGCTGTACCAGAGTGCCACAACCCTGAATCTGGTGTCTCAAGTTTTTCCATCTGCATATGCCCCAGGAGATTTAAATAAGTTCCTTCTTTGTGGTGGGGAGTCAGTGTCTTCACATAGCACAGCATAAAGGAAAATTCCCCAATATGTCAGCAGGTCCTGATTGCTTAGAACAGTGCTTCCTCCTTTCCCTTTGTTATAATAAATATAATTTTTTATTTCTGTGAAGAATGTTTTTGAAGAGTTTTCCTGGAACCAATCTGTTTTTCTTGTTAGGTCAATTTGTTGTGAAACCAGATATGGTGGACCTTGCATGTCATTCCTAGGAGGTTGCAGATGTGCTGTTCTGCACTGGTACACATGGTAGTGAAATCTTGCAAATTTAGGGGCTAAAAATATAATTGGGAGACAGTTTCAGGTCAAAGAAATGGTCCCTTTTCATGCTGGATGCTTTGAGGGACTCTTTTGCTGCTCTGATCTCCTCCCCTCACACCTCCTTGAAGTCCAGGCCTTGCCTCTCCTGCCTCAGGGAATGATGTTCTGCTGCCACATCTGCAGTGAGGGGCAGGTTAGCTGGACTCTTTTAGTTTTTTAAGCCTGGTGTGTGCTGGTCCGTGAAGCCCTGCCAGATAGGGTGTGTCCTATCACACCCTCCGTCCATGATCTCTTGAACAAGAGTGACGAAGGGGAACTATGACAGGAGCTGAATTTCTCCAGCCAGTAAAAATGTGTGTAGAATAAAAATTTCTATGCATCTAGAAAGACTAATCTGGAGCCCAAAAGTTGTTATCAAAGAGTCTTTAAAAAAAAAAAAAAAGCAAGCTAAACAAGAAAACTAACACAAAACAAGGTGAAACAAGTAATGGTTTGGTTTTTAAGCAAGCCTTAATTCCAGCTGATGTCCCCAGAGCTTCAGAACAAACCCTGACAATCCAGCTGAATAGAGCAGTTTTGACAAAGACTGTTGTTTGCAAGGATGGCTGCAACATGGATGACATTTAAGAGGTTGGCTTGAAGTATGGGAATAACAGATCTGAGAAAGACAGAGCTATGCCAATTCTTAGTGACTGGCATGTTTGATGAAATCTCGTTGCCTAAAAAATACTGTGGAAGATCTCGTTGTAGTGTAGTACAAATGATACTAATTTTCTTCTCAAATCCTTTGCTCCAGACAATTTTACAGATTAAAAATTGACTTTTAGAAGAAACAATCTTACCTGAATTTTTGCTGGCTACCAGATCAGCACAGCACAGGGTGAAGAAGCCTGAACTGAATGGGAGCTGTACAGTTAATGTTCTGCTAATTTTGAAACTACCTCTCCAGCCCAAATGGGCTTTAGTTCCTGGGGATTTGCTGAAAGCTCATCAAAGTCTGTGTTGTTATTGCCCAGCTGAAAAGCAGATTGCAACACCTGGTTGTACGCAAAGCTCTTTCTTACAGCTCTTGCCAAGAATAAAAATTCCTGCAGAATAGACAACCAGCAATGCTTTTTTCCCTTCATCCCATGGTAAGCTGGTAGATGATCAGCCTAGACCTGTGATCTCCCAGCATCCTGACATCTGTGGTGTCACAACCTGCACTACCAAATTCTTGCTGGATTCAGGGGCACAAGAACCAGTCATTTGTATGTGATGAGAGAGGAGACACACCCACCAGCTATTTCTCCAGCCTTTAGCCCAAAGAAGGTGAGGATGCAAGTCCAAAAACCTTGAGAGCCGAGCAAGCTGTGTGTGAGACTGGAGGTAGCAGAAGATCACCATGAAGGGGTGAGCAGTGAGACTTCCAGAAGTAAAACAGAGACATGAGAGGGCAGAAAAGGAAGAGAGAAGCAGATAAGGCTTTTTTTTGTTTTTAATTGTCGAGGAGGATAGTTGGAAATGGAAGAAGGAGAGGGAAGAAGGAAGAGAAGGGGAAAGAGAAACCTGTCTGGAAAGTGTGGTAAAGGCCAGATTCATCATTGGAGATGAAGAAAGAGAGAAAGAGAACAGATTGGTTACTAGGGAGGGGGTGAGAAGAAGAGTCAATTAATAATAGTAGGACTGGTCTGCACTGGTGTTTTCCCTTTCCCCTTTCACCTTCTGTGAAAAAAAAGTAAATAACATGGAAGACTTTGGGCCATAGTGACCCTGCGTGAGAGGTGCTGAAGTTTGGCAGTGAGATACGTCAGATTGCATCATTAATAAACAAGAATGCCCAGTGTCAGTGCAGGCTGCAGGAATCAGTAGCATTTTGTGTTGTCACTCCAACCACACATACACGAAAAATTGCCAGAAACCCTCAGACCTTGCTTGGAGCAGCACAAACAGAGGGAGCACAGAATACTCCAGAGGCTCTGCAGAGCAGCACAGTGTAGAGAGGAAGACGTGTTCCCCTCATGGGGCAACACAGGAGTGTTAGTGTGAGGCAGTGTGGATGCATTCAAGGCTCTGCAGGTATGGGGTGTTGTCTCTCCTTCCAGATCACTGGCTGGGCTACCAGTGGGTGAAAGGTAGGTAGTGTAGGTAGTCATATTGCAGCCATTGGGTTTTTTCCCTGCTTTTTTGCCTTTTTTTTGCCCTTTTTTTCTTTTTTTTTTTTTTTGTAATGGTGCTGCCTGTAGCTGTGGTGATTTGAGCAGGGTGCAGTCAGGCTGGAGTTTCATTCCAGCCTGAGCTATCAGTACACTCAGGGTGCATTGGAGCATGATCTGTGTCTGAAGTCTGTGCATGTCTGAGATGATGGTACTCTGAGCAGGTATAGCAGAACTTGTAAGCCTGCTTTCTAAGTAAAATTAAAAGTAGCTAGGCAGAGCTTTTCAGGGCTGCTCCCTTACACACCTGTGAAGTGATGTGGGGTTTTTTGAGTGAGGGGCTTGCTTTGGTTTCTTGGACCAGCCTCTCTTGCAAGGGTTTTGTGCAAACCTTTGTGCAAACCTTTGTGCAAACCTCTGCCGTGCAGAGCAGAGTCTGGAAATACAGAACAGACTCTTCCTATATTGAGCTACAATTTATATTCTAATATTTATAAAAAAAAAATCTCCATGCCGCATTACTGTGCATTGTATTTTCTTGAACGAGAATAAATTGCAGGCTTACATCTAGTTCTCACTCTCTTTTATTGTTATTTTAAGCAGCAGGTAAGGTTATAATCCATCTGTGTTTGTGACCTTGAACAAGAATGGGCACTTTCTCATTTACATAATGCTGTTTTTTACTGAGCCATTAAACTGCAGAAAAACAGGGCCAGCATGAAAAGTAGTCATCTACATATGTTAAAAAAATAACTGCAGTAAATCCAACTGAAAAAAGCAGCTTTTTAAAAACATGCGAGAGTTCAAGAAATTAGAAAGCAAATGGACTGTAAAAGCAGTTTTACTGCAAGTAAAACCTCCTAAAAATAAGCCCCTTAACAAACATCTCTTTCTGCGTTTGGTGCACTGGTACTCTGCCAGCATGAAAACTGTTTCCCTGACAGTTCCTGCATTCATCAGGAGGGGTGCTCCTCATCCCCCTGGGAGCCACAGCTCTGCAGCCTGTGGCACAAGGGTGCCCCAGCACTATGAACCTGTTTCAAAATTTTGCCTAGGGGAAAATATACAGCTGGGCTGTTTGCATCCCAGATGGTGTTATGTGAGTGCTGAGATATGAAATAACCATTACAGTGGGAGCTGTAATGACAAGACACGGTGATTTGGAAGGAGTGAAACATTTGATTTACTGCTGTTGATTCAATTTCTGAAATAGGCACTAATCTTGATCAATAGGCTTTCTGCAGCTTCTGGGATACATTTTATCAATCTGTCACTCTGACTCTTGTTTTTTAGCCTGTGAGGTTGTTAACTTGCGCCCTGCTAAGCAGGATTGTGCCAGGCCATTGCGGGTGGGGAAAGTAAGGGAAACCTTTCTGCAGGCAACCCTGGGGTGGATACTACTCCGGGAGAGTAGTGAGGAGCTCCCTGCCAGGGCTGAATGCTGCTGTGTATGGACAAGTGTCTCTGCATCCCCAGTCTCAGCAGCAGAGCAGCTGACACTGTGCTGCCTGCAGACCTCAGGAGAACAGCCCCTCTCCACAGGACCAAGGCCGTAGATGAGCTGTTGCTGAGGGCAGCGTGTGCTGGGGCTCTGTACTACCCCATCTAATTTGCAGCAGTTTCCTTTGGCACTTCAGCAGCTGCACAAAGCTTAGTGTGGTATCAGCTGTCATCAAACTCCAGTGTGCCATCACCAAATGTGGAAGCAGGCTGGAGCTGGCAGCTCTGCTAGTGATTCACAGCATCCACACCCAGCTCACCTGCTCTCGTTACCCTGCAGTGCTCTGAGCTGCTCTCCAGCTGCAGTGCAGGAGCAGTGAGATGCACAGCTCACATTTGTGACTTTCCCTGTGTATTAGTCATTTGTATTACAGTCACTCCTAATGGCCCCAAATGAGATCAAGGCAGCACTGGCTCGAGGCTGTGCTCACAGAGTAAGACAGCTCCTGAATCCAGGAGTGTATAATCTAATCAGCCAATGAATGTCTGTGTGGTGGAGAGTGTGGTTTATGCCTTTAAATTCTCACATATTCTCCCATGTGCCATGGTTCCCTGGCTAGTCTGCTGCTCCATACAGATTCCTTCCAACAGCAGAGTGCTAAAGCAGCTGTCATTTGAGATGGAGGTTAGTTTATTAAAGCAAAGCATGTGAAATATGTTCTGTTGGACTCAACTAGAAAGGCAAATAATTCCTGATTACCTGAGTCTTAAAACTGTACAGCTTTTCCTGTGGAGACCTGACCATTTGGGGTGGATTCCCTCTTTCAGAAGGGAAATTCAGAAGAAAAACATCCTATTTGGGGCTGAGACAGAAGAGTAGAGCACAGCCCTGGCTTCTCATATGGAAAAAGTTCACAGGGGATGAGCTTTCGAACAAGGCTCTGAAACCCATGATTATGCTAATCCAATAACCTGAGGGCCATGGATGAAATCCTGAATTCATTAAAGTTAGTGACAAAATATCTTCCCCTAGGGACTAGGGGAATGAAGCAACTGGCAATCCATTATTTCAAACTACAAGCTGATTAATGGGTTAATTTTTATACAGATCGAGGTATGTTTTCTGTCTCTTTTTCCCAGACCCAGAAATATATCCTGACTTGATGTTTCATTCAAACTTCCTACAAGAGATGACAGAATCCTGTTTATTAATGTGTTTATTTCTATGAAACATTGTAGATACAAATTTTAATGGTGTCTGGACTTGCAAGGTCTGTGACTTCAGAAAGGAAAAGGGTTTATTCTGGAAAGAATTTGGTATGATTTTTCAGAACACCTTTCTTCAAAATATTTGTTAAAGTATAGAATTATGTACTAAATCTTACTGTTGTATGAAAAGGTTTGAAATACTTGGAAAAATTTTTTAGACTGTTTCTGAAATTACAGTAAAAAGCTGTCATTGAAGGTATAGCTCTGGAGAAAGAAAAAAGCCTGAAGTATATGATCCTTAAGTGCTCATAAAAAGCTGGAGGGTAATTAAAAATAGCATAAATAAAAGCATATTGCTTTTATTATCTTGTGAAGTCAGTCTCTTGATGTGTCAGGGTCCTTACATTTGTGCATGCATATTTTGGGGTAACTGTAACTAACAAATTGAAAGGGGAAGACATTGGTAGAAGAAAACCATTTTGGGACATACTGAGGAACCTCCCTTTTTTATTATTCTTTCCCATCTGAAACCAGAAGACAACTTAGCTTAAGGCTAAACTCAGCTATCCTGATCCAGTCATATTAGTAGGCCTCCCACCAGCTGCTGTTTAACTGTCTTTGTTTTCTCTCTCTTTCTTTCTCTCTCCAGTGTGATAATGACAGGTGCATATAACAACTTTTTTCGAATGTTTGACCGAAATACAAAGCGGGATGTTACCTTGGAGGCTTCCCGAGAGAGCAGCAAACCACGAGCTATTCTTAAGCCCCGGAGAGTCTGCGTTGGAGGCAAACGGAGGAAAGATGACATCAGTGTTGATAGTTTGGACTTTACTAAGAAGATCTTGCACACAGCATGGCACCCAACTGAGAACATCATTGCTATAGCAGCGACAAACAATCTGTACATATTTCAGGATAAAGTGAACTCAGAAATGCACTAGATTTATCAATATCCCTCTATATTTACAAACCAGCCTTTTGAGAGTTGTAGAAGGATGTGATCTTCACAAAAATTGTGGCTTCTGTGGTGGGATTTGTAGGTTGCATCCTTTCATCCCTCAGCCTGTATCATTATTGGTGGCAAGCCAACTATTTTCCATCACTGCAACAGTATGAGTAAAAGGCACGGCTGCAAATCCAGTACTATGGTCTGTATCGATCCCTCTAAACAAACTGGGATATTTATTCACTTTGGGAACGTTCCTGAGGAGAGCTGAGGCTCCTCAACTCCTGTCCATCCTTTCAAGGGTCTCAGTGGTTTGCAGGACTGTGCTGTTCTGGTGCCCTGCCTGCTTTTGCAGCCACAGCATTTACCACATTGTTAGAGCTTTTTGCCTCAATCTCTTGATTGTTTTTTTTTTTTCCAGTACTGTTTTCCTGTCTGTCAACTAAGCTGAGCCTGTTTGAGAGAATGAATAGCCACATCCCTTTAGAGCATGTGGCACATTGGAGGGGCCTCATGACAGTTATAGCTGGAAGCAGAATCCCTGCTGGTGAAAAGCTGCCCCATCTCACCCATCCCATTCCCTTCTTTACAATGCCCTCTTATTTATTTATTTATTTATCACAATACTTTGTGCTTCACCTTCCCAAGTGAGTAAGTTACAGACTGGTATAGTTACTCAGCCAGCTTATGTTAGGAAGTTTATTCTCCATAGATCTCTTTGCTCTGTTTAAAACAGTAAGTAGTGTCTTCATTGTGTGGAGGACTGTTAAAAAACTTGGCATTGCCACTCCAGAGGGACCGTCTGGTCAGACAGAGCCTGGCAGTTAACACACAAACCCATCCTACCATTTGGGGGTTGGAGTTCTGGAAACCTTGGCTAGAAGTGCTGTGAAGGCAACAACCACCTTGAGTGGGAACAAAGTTACATCAGTGTAACTGGGTGAAGTCCCTCATTTGTTGATTGCAGAATGGTTATGTTAATCCTGGCCTTTGGGGGTTACAGGCAGTGCCTGGTATCTGTTAACTGTGAAAAGAATGATACTGTGAGAGGCAGCACTGCTCGGTGAATTTTAATGCTTTTAAATGAGTTGGGAGACAAAATTATTCCTGGAGAAACATGAAAAATCAAAAAATCCAAACCAAACAAAACCTTCTCCCACATAAATACTGGTAGATCTATCTCAGTTATAAAATGATTAGTGGTTTAAGTGGAAAAGGAAAGTACACACAATGTAGTGCATGCATGAATGATACAGGGATGGTGCAGTGGGCTGGAAGCCCTTCTAATACAGGGAAAGGAATTTCTGCTGCACCCCCAATAGCTCTGGCAGAAAATTCAGGATCCCAAAGGGTTTCTACTCAAACCGTGAATAAAAGAGCACAACTCACATGGCCTGTTAATCTGCCCATATTAAAACTCCTCAGAAAAAAAAAAAAATCTTTAAGCCATTATGCACTGATTTCTTGGTAAGTGGAGAATGTACTGATGAAGGGATCTGCATGCTTTTATAGTTCAGTTTGGGGGGAAGGGTGGGTGAAAATCCGCTTACAAGAAATAAAAAACCAAACTCTACAGCTTTTATATGACATCTCAACACAACACCTGAAATCTGTCTGTTTGAAGTTTTCTACATCAATGCTGTATATTTTGTGTGTAGAAGCACAAACGCATGTGCACCAGTTTCCAGCCACACTAAACACATATGGTATGAAATGTGTAGGGTAATTCTGAAGGGAACAAAGAATGTTTATTTATAAAATACTGTGTGCTGTAGTGGGCATGGACAGTATATGTACATACTTATTCTAATGAAATTTAACAAAATTACCTTTTCCTTTTTTTTTTCTCCTTGTAAAAAGGTTTAAGAATGTGGTAAATTGTATAGAAAACTTGTTAATGCCAAACTACTGCTTCAAGGGTGTCATACAATTTCTTTGACTTTTGGCCCCCTCCATTAACCTTTGCAGCTCAAAAAGAAAAAAATTGCTGTCAGCTCATATTGGCATTTACAGCTAGAGATACTGTAAAACATATATTTAGCTTTTAACAGTCTGAAGTAAGAGTCTATAGATAACTTATTATAAAGCAGATCTTAATGCAACGATTTTTTGTTTTTAATTTGAAGTACCTTACTCTGTTACAGCTTTGGGTACCAAAAAGAACATGTTAAAATTAAATAAAGAAATATATCTTTGGAGCTTTATGAAACTAATTAAATACCCAACCAAAATACCATTAAGTGATTATAGAGGAAATAAATAGAAACCTTTCAAAGACCAGTATTCCGTTCCTGTCTTTGACATCACTGGTACAGATCGGTTTCCTGGTTTCTTGAATGTATGGAGAGTTAACATCGTCATTGTGAACGTTTCCAACTTTCTTTCTCTTTAGTTTGAGCTTTCAGTGGCGTAGAGTAAGTGATGGTAAAGTTGGTAAATCTGATTGTTTTGAAAGCTGTTGTTCATGGCTGCATTTTTTGTGTTGCACAAATTAGCTAATTGTTGTTGAATAAAAATATAAATATGTTAATACCAGCTTTTTCAATAAAACTACAACCAAAAAAAGGCATAAATAGATGACTTCAAGGCACAGCTTATTTTTAAGCTAGGCAAGAAAGAGTTGTTTAGCTCCTTTTATGAAAGAGGAAGAGTTAGGGATTGGGACTTACAGGACAAGCTACTATGGGAACCTCAAGTGTTGTGGCAGGTAGAGAAGTAAAACACAGTGCCAGGATTTGGATCAGGGTGTAGCATGATGGAGAGTGTGCACAGCTGGAGATACACTCTGGGCTCAGTCTTTGGGCCAGCTGCTTCTTCTGCTCATAGCCCAAGCTAGACTTTAGGAGACTTGAGTCTCAGTCTCCTACAGATGGAATAAGACATGTGTGCAATGTGGATTGACACACAAAATCACAAAGTGTTATCACTGGCCAGGTTGGAGACCTTCCAGCACAGCGGATCGTGGGGGCAGGTCTGGGGTATGTCGAGGCCTGACCTCCCAGATGAGACAGATACTGGCCCAGTGACAAACTGGACTGCTACCAGCAGAGCAGCATCCCGCTTCCCCCCCCCCCCCCCTCTTTGCACAGGGTAAAATAAAATAATAAAATAAATGCTGGCTTGGCACACACACCTAAAGCTAGGAAAGCATTCCCTTCCCAGCCCAAGCTGATGCCTGAGCCTCCCTGGTGGTCATGATGCTTGCCCCAGGCCTGGGGCGGCTCTCTGAGCTCTCAGTTCAAGGCAGCTGACCCTACCTGCCTGTCCTGCACGGTGCTCTGGGAGTGTAAACCCGCTCACTATCAGTACACGAGTTAGACACTGAGAGGCTGAGGCCGTTTTCTGGATGCAGACCAGAATAAATTTGCCTCAGCTGTTACATGATGCAAGTGTGTGGCTTTGCACAGCTCTCCCAGAGCTTAGATGCTAATTTTTTTGCCCTTTTTTTGGAAGACACAGTCAATCCCACTCATTTAGATGGACAAATATGACTAGGCACTGAAGAGAGAAATCTGAGATGAAAATCAACACATCAAGCAATACACTATTTACCTTTCCAGGTTCCCTTTTCATCCCCAAATACCCAGTAGAAGCAGAAGCCAGATGGCTGACTCTCATGCTTTTGAAATTTTCACATGCATACTTAGTAGCTGCATACAGCAGTTTAACCCTTTGTGGTCTGGGGGGAGATACTGGCACGAGCCACCTGCTCTGGTTTGCAGCCAGCACGTCGTCTTGCTTTCAGGCAGAGTTAAGTCCTTTGGAGCCTTCAGTTGGAGCCTTTGGTTGACCCTGATGAGAGAGCAAGTATAAGGATTGTTTGCCCTTATATCCAATTTTTAGTAACCTTATTATCATCAATTTTCTCCCACTCCCAATAAGAATTCTTTTCCATTTGCAGTCTTCTCAGCAAATTGTATTACGTCTAAAATTAGAGCATGAATTTGCTTACCTTGTTCATGTAGCAGAACCAGGATTACTGGAGTGGGCCTAATTTTGTAGGGACAGTGTTTCTTAGGCTTTGTGAAGCCATGGAACAGTCTGGATATTCTGTAGAGGCCAGTTCACCCTGCATTCTGGAAAGGTTTGCTCTCTGAGATCACCATGAAAAAAGCATTTCTTAGAAATGAAACTTTCTTCTCACTGTCTTTGGATGAGGATCAAACTTTTACTCATGTAAAAGTGAGCACAACTCTTTAGGCACTTGTAGATCCTGAATCTGGCCCATGATACAAAGCATTTCACGTGGACTGAGTAAATTTTTAGCTCAGTTCCCTCAGCTAGATAAGCTGCCATGAATATGGATCGGCCAGGCGAGGTTCACTTATTACTTGTCTTGCCATTTGCCAAGTGGAGACCTTCAATGAGCAGGACAAGATCCTTAAGCCAACAATTCCATTAAGCAATTATTTTAATTATCACAGTGAAGCTATACATTCTTTTTATGACATGGCTGCTAAAATGAATAAACCCTACAATAGTGACTCTATCAAAGTATGCAGGGTGGTTTTCTGGACAGCCACTTCTTGGTTTAAAACTAGTGCTAATCATACGTGTGTGTCTCATGCAAAAGCCTGGTCCAAGATGTTTCAACAGGTTCTCAAGCAGATTAAATATAGGGCCAAATTCTTCAGCTGGCACTAGGTTACGTGAATATGGCAATGTGCCTGTGCTCTAGGGAGAGGAGCACTTAGCTCAGAGAACTCCAGAAACCCCATCACTTTCTGTGACTTCATCATCATTTATTGAATAGGAGGAACAGAATAACTCTGGGGGAAAAAAAATCACTATGAATTATAAAAAGTAAGTAACTGAAATTGGAATTAAGGTGTCAGATTGGGAGAAAAGGAGTTTGATATTCCTTCATTCTTTACCTGTAACATAAATGCTACAAAAGCAAGACACCAGAGTGAGACCCAACTGTCGATAACTTGTGCCAGCACCTCAGCCTTAGCAGGTTCTTGCTTTCATTTCTCCTTGGTGAGGCTTGAACACCCCCAACAGTCCTGCCAGGTGCTCTAGACCAGGCTCCTTCTCACTTTAGTGGGAAGATGCAGAAAGAAGCAGAGGTTTCCCTCAGATAGGAGAGATGCTGGCATTGCAGTCTGTTTGCAATACAGAAAACAATGTTCACAGTAAATTTATGCACATCTTTGACTGTCTATGGAAGTGGTGGGGAGGAGAACATTGCTCGTTCGATTATCGTCCTCTGACATCTCTGCTAACACCTCTCTGAGATGAACAGCTGCACTCTCTGTTTCTCACAGCTATTGATCTGCAAACCCAGATAGATGTTGCTGCATCAATTGCACTCTGTCAACGTGTTCAAAACATTCTCTTCAACCTTTGCAGGTAAAGACTTATTTTAGAATGAAATGAGAGATAAGCTGTGCTATTTTATACCACCTTCCTCCACACATTTTGTAAGGCTTCCTTTTTAAAATATTTGGCTATTTTGAGCTGCTATTGTAATATTGCTAATGAATGTTGAGGAATCTAGTGCTACTTTTAAATCTGTATCTCCTAATCACTTTGTAGAGCTGCAAGAAATCTCTTCCTTGCACAGCTTAAACCCAAGGTGCTGTCAAACCTGTCCCAAAACTAGATTCTCCTGAGATCCAATCTTCATTACAAAAGAGCAGAGATGATTCTTTCTTGGGAAGGACAATTGAAGCCTGAAGCTATCCAAGGCAGGGGACAGAAAGATTTCCCTTGCTTCTTCTACAGAGTCTTATTCCACACCCCACCCCTAGCCTGTTGTGCTGCCTGTTCTTCCTGTGTTACCTTTCCTTTCACCACATCCTATCAATTTCCATGTTTTCCCTTCAGGCTCTTCCTTGGGCCACACCTAGTGTCCAGAATCCGGTAAAACCCCCAGTGACTCCCACCACTGGGCCAAGCACAGCCACCTCAGCTGGCCACAGGAGCAGTTTCTCATCGGCACAAGGGTAAGGGCCCTGTCACCTCCCTCTCTCCTGAGCTGTCAGAGAGGAAAGCTCTATTTGCCAATATACTGTATTTCAAGTGGAAGATCCACAGAATTGGAGAGATTGTTTCTTAGCAACCACCAATGCATTAAGAAAGCAGTTTAAGTGTTTAACCCTTCAATTATTAAATCCAGTACAAAGAGGTAACTGTCATGTACGGGACACAAAGCCCTTCCCGTGATTCCAAGGACGTGGCTGCCTTATGCACATCCACCTGCCAAAGGCACCCAGAGTTAACCTTCTCCCTTTCCAGCATACACAAGAGGGTGCTGTCATGGCCCACACACATATCATTTGCTCTCTTGCAGGAAGTGAAGTGGAGAAAAGATATCTTTTTGCAGAGAAACCCTGAGGGTTTGTATATTGGTCTCATCCCCATGGGACCAAAGCAAGATCTTCAGGAGTTTCCTAGGGAAATAAAGAAGTTCCACAATGAAAACTAGAGTGAAATAGGCACTGTGATCAGTGCACTGTGATCACTTGACATGAGGTGGCATGGTGTATCTATTCCCTGATTTGTACAGCTCGGTATTCCCATCTTTTTCCTTCCAGCATAGCACCTTAATTATCAGTCTTCAGATACACCTTTCCCTTAGTTCTCTTCTTCCAAAGATTTGTGCAAGGTGCTGAACCTCTCTCTGCTTTATGTGGACACTACACACAACAGATGTTGGGAGGTTTTCTTACCATGACTGCAGCAAACCTGAATTTCATCCTTGACCTGACAAAGTTACAACAAAAACAATAGGACTTCTATAAAAGTTAGTTTAGAGAAATCACCATTTTCTGTCTCAAAAACTTTGTGTCTTGCCAGTATTTAGTGCACACTGCATTACATTCTACATCGTTCTCAATGACCTGATCCAAGTTGTGTGATTGCACCTGGCATCAGCAGGACAAACCCCATTGTACTGCAAATGGAGCTACAAGGGCTGTTGTTAATCTCTCCAAAGGGAGCTGCCTGAGAGGAACACACAGTAGAAGCAGTGCAGAGTCCTTCATCCACAGGTTGGAAGTTTTCTGCACAGAAAGGTAGGACTTAACCCATAACCACAATCCATAATCAGCCTCTGAAGGGAGAAGGAGCACATCTGGCACTGCAAAGGCAGGTGTTTGTACAACCCACAAACTTAATGGGACAGGAAAGCTGGCAGCCCTTGTCTTTCTTGCTTTTGCTTCATAGATGCACTATTCTGGAGAAACTTGATTTGATAAATAAAACCAGAAAGAAATCATGCCAGGACAACTACCAGTCCCAAAGAGTGCCCATGCTGTATGAGGACTGTGATATAAGGCACATACATGTACTCAGTGTATCCATCTTCACTTGAAGACTATGTATGTCTAAGCTGCAAGACAGAATTACTGCCCTGAGCTAGAGAAACTTCAGGCTATAGGATTGAAACACTCCATGGAGATTCACTTTTTAAACAACAATTAAAGATCAATTGAACTAGAAGCAGCATTAGGAGAGATTTATGAATCATCCATTTATAACTCTAGGAAAGCATCTTCTGTAAAGAGAAAACTGCAAAATCCATTTATTGCAAATCCATTTGCTGGGCTCATCATCTGTCTGCACCACGGGCTGCCTTTGGTGAGGAAGTTGGTAAATTCCTGCAAGTATGTGCTTTGAACAAAATTTAGCACCAAAAAAACCCCAAAACAAAACACCATCAACTTGTTTTGCATTGCATGATTTGGATTAAATATGTTTTGATCTTGAAGAGTTTCTCATAAAAAAGAGGGTTCTTAGAGTGTTCAGACAGTGATATCCATCCTGACCTTCAGATGGCAGCTTTGACTTTGATTGTAGACAAATTCTTGATCAGAATTTCGTTTGTAGACTACTTCCAAAGCATCTAAGCCCTATTAAAATAACATTTCCATTACCTAATTAATTGTTTGAAGCTATTTTCAGTGATTATTTATTGAAGTTATAGTTTGTCACCTGAGGCAACAGCATGGCTTGTTGTCGTGGAAACATCTCTGCTGTCACCAGCGATGAATAGGGAGGGAGGAACAGGAGAGAAACTACAGAAGAGATGCTTTGTTGAAATGCCTCACTCTTTAAAGTGAAGAAATTATTTCAGATAAAGACAGGCCATGCTGAGATTAACACACAGTGATTCCTGGGATATTATGGGGTCTCTGGGCTTGGTTCAAGCCCTTTCTGATTTAGCGTGACACAGCTCCTGCTGTCAAGCACTGCTGTCTCCTGTGGTTAACAGCAACGTTTGCAGGGCTCTTTCTGATGCCAAACTTGCTATTATTGCAGAAAAATCCTACCATCTTCAAAAGTAGAACAAAAACTCTCTAACAACCTGCTGCCATTTTTCTATTTGATTTGTAAAAGATGAAAAATCAGTATTTCAGGGTTTCTCTTATTGGCCTTTACCTGGTGCGTGATCTTGCCACAACCTTTCTGTGTTCCCCAAATACTTGTTAATCATAGTGCATGGTTATCTCAAGCAAGAGTTGCAGTTAGAATTTCCCTTAAAGCAGCATGGCTTCTGCCTAAGTTTTAATTAAACTCTGCCATGGATTTTCTCTGTTATTTTCTCTGTTCTTTTATTGTTCAGATAACAGAGAGTTAATAAAAAGGTTAAAGCTATATTAAGCCCTGATTATTATTATTATTTTTTACATCTAAGAGATGAAGACACAGGAGAAAATAGGGTTCCCACCAGCAGGACCATCAGGACTGTGTGTTGTCACCACTCACATTACTATAGAATCAGACAATGCAGATTGTCACTGACAGGTTTATTTTATAAGATCTTAGAGACAGGAACCCTCTTAAAATCTGCTGAGCCGCAAAGTAGCCAGACTGCACTTTTTACAACTTTCTCATGCACCGTTTCATATGCTGTTCATTTATCATTGAGTAGTATTTTATCACAGGGAAAAATAGATTTTTTTCCCCCTCCCTTTTCATGTTCTTGGATTGTAGACACACTCCACTGTGATGTCTTTTCTCGAATTTTTTGTAACGTTTCTTGTAACTGGCAGGGAATTGGCTTTACAAATGGTTATCTATTTTTCATAAAAGGTTTTTTTCTATCTGCATTTCCTCTCCGAAAATGAGTAAAACCAGACCCTGATTCTTTTGTTCCTTGGCAATGCCCTCTGGAGACAGCAGCAGAGGGAAGGAAGCGCCGCGTGAGCCTGGAGTGCCATCTCATGGCACAGAAGCAAAGCGCACAGGTGAGGTCTCTGCCAGACGGGGGACACCTACCCCCTGCCAAACTGGAAAATGGACGGTTTTCTTGCAAAAAGTACTGAATAGATAAAGGAAACAAGGACAGAGAGGCTCCAGGCACAAATGTGCTCTCTCTGGAGGTTAACGAGCCCTGTCTAATTGCCAGGCAGGGCCCCTGTGTGAGGACATGATCTGCTGGACACCCCAGCACTGGATTTTCCAATTTTTTAAAGAACATATTGAAGAAGTATAACTCATCAACAGTTGGGTGATGTACCGCAATGCTTTTGACATCCAACAACAAACTGCAGATGAGAACAAAATCTCTGCCAATAATTAAGACTGGAAATGTCTTAATTAATGAATTGTTAATTACCTTTGTACATCATTCACTGACGTCTCCGTAAAGCCAAGGCAGATGTCACTAACACTGACTAATCCAGTCTCATAACAAACAAAATGCCAACCAAAATGAAGCTACAAACTTGGCTATGAAATGAAGAGATTTTAAGTGAAGGTTAGTTTTTATCCCATAAAGAGCACTTTTTCTTAAAACTTAACTTGTTTTTTTCTAGAATGTACACCAACATGTAATTACAGGATTCAAGAACAGGGTTAAGAGAAATATCACCTGTCAGAAAAGTGGGAATAAAATCAGATGCAATGGCAACATCACAGGAACTCAACAGGAAATACAGTAGCTGTAGCATGAGCTGTGGAGCTGCTGCCCTGTGCTTTGGCCAGAGCTACACAGGATCCAAGGGAAGTGTTTTGTGGTGGAAGATAGAGTACACTCCCCAGACTCCAGAGCTGGCACAGCAAGAGCTCACAGTGGGATCTATATCTCCATGTGGAGTAAATTGCCAGAACTCAAACAAAAGCCTTTCTCCCTGGCTGTGGTGCTGTGAGCCTCATGCTGCCTGAGGTAGAACTGGTCTAGAGGCAGAGGCTGCTTTATATTTATCCTTGGAACAGCAATAGATGCGCAATCTAATGCCAACACAGAAATTTTACAAATAGGTGAATTATATCATCACAAAGGTTAAAACCTCTACTTCACACTTACATTAGGACACAGGATACCAGATTTTAAGATGACAACATTCTGACTACTGTATATCCACACAACTTATGTGCAAATCTACTTTCAGTTATTCTTTGTAAAGTGTAATCGTTTAAGTTCCCCACCTGTCCAAGTCAAGTGGACTTTGCAGTCTGACCTCATAAGCAGATGCACCTAAAAGCTGCAAAAAATACTACATGACACTAGTGTCACTGTGAAATAGGAACTTCCCAAGGGCAACCCACCACACCATTCTCTCTGCTTTCATATTATATTTCTCTGATTGCAAAGTGTGTGTTTGGTTTTCAGCCACACTCTTTCTAGCTTCTTTCTGTGTTGTGCATGGACTAAACAGTTTAGGAGGCATGGATGCTTCTGTGTCACAAATCTACAACATTTATACTGCTCAAGCAATAAAGTACTGAGGGGAGTATAACCTCAGACACTGCAGAACATCCTAAATTGACACTCCATCTATACTGCATGTGGAACAAGCCAGGCTGTGTTGGGGAAACTCAAGCCATCTGGGAGCTTCCTCTCCAAATGGCCCCTGAAAAGAAAAACAACCTGATGCACATTATCTAGAGAGTACCAGGAAGATACCAGCACCTTAAAAAAGATGATGTGATTAGAACAAAAGTTGTAACAGAAAAGTTTTGCCAGAATTGAGATCCCTCCACTGCCTGGGACCAGAAATGGCTCATGTAGATCCCCATCTTCTGCACACAGGACAACTAGAGTCAAAGATCTCCAGGTGGTACAATACAGCCCAGCCTGGTAGTCTGTGATCCCCTAGAAAACCTAGTACCACTAAAGCACTTTGCTGGGACATGGTACGTCTTTTGATGGCATGGAAGGGGTGGGATTGCTGCTGTGAAGTTGAGTCTCAGTGCTGAAAAGGCACCATGTACAGCCACAGTGAAGGGACAGCAGCTTCTGCTCCAGACAACAAAGAGCTCCTGTTGGCAATGGACCCAGGATAAGAGACATCAGCACCCCATGGCACTGGAGTGGGCACCTCTGCATGTGACTTGGCCTGATTTCTGTTACTGGTGACATGCGGGAAAGTTCAAAACTGATGGAATGCAGCCTCCCTTGGTAAATCCATCCCCATCCCACTGAAGAATCCACAAACCTTTAGGTAGGACTCTTTTCTCTCTGTAATGGGGATCTGCAGAATGGAGGAAGATGCAGCAGGCTGTAAATGTGTTGGGGCAGAGGATTCAGCCAGATGCAGCACAGGGCATGTTTCTGCTGCAGCTTGTATGAAGTGAAGTGAGCTGTCTTCAGTCAGGTAGTGCCACTAGTCTCCAGGTCTGCACCCACCAACCTAGGGCAGGGCGCCAATGTCTTTGTTGCCAAGTCATGAATTATTGGTATTGTCACTGCCCTGGGAGCAGATCTTCATTTTTTTTGAGTTTGAAGATAGTGGCCCACCGTCTGCACATAACTGTAGGAAAACCTGCTTGTCCTTCGGGAGTAGTGAGAACGTGTCAGAAGTTTCACTGCTTTATTTTCCTTTTGCAGTGTGAGATAGTGAGGGAGAAATTTATCCAAACCAACAGGTCACCTGGGAAACGGGGAGAAGGGAATTAGGACTAAAGGAGACTACCAGATGGCAGAGACTGGGGAGAGACAGCTAACACAGGAAATAACCCAACTAACCCAGCACTCAAATCAGAATGTGCAGTAAACACATCACTTCTTGCACAAATTTAAATGAAAATTTTTGTTGCACAAAAATGCTGAAATGATTGCTGTGAAGCAGCAATCTTACAGAAGCTGCTTCCTATAGCTGTCAGTGGGCAGATATATATCCTGTTTATTTCCTTCTATACTCAAGTAAAAAATTTTGTAAAAGAAGGCTAAAAGCAGTGTTTCTATGTTCCTGCTCTGCTTCAGAACTTGAAGTTCAAGCTTATTAGAGGTGACAAAACCACAAGTTTTCTCAGTGCTAAACATCCCTTCTGAAGGGGAAGGTGACTCAGCTTTTCTAGATTAGGCTATGATTTATAGGAGGAGTCGCAGGATGTTAACAATTTTTTTTTTTTTTTTGGCTGGAATAAAAGCTAATTAAATCTTTTGAGTAATAATATGAAAATAAATGAACCATCTTAATGCATATAAACAGTGATGAGGTTTGGTTGTTTGGTTTCCAGGCATCTTATGTTCATGCAGCATTTGCTTGTGTGTAGGTGCTAGAGCAGGTACATATCTCTTTACAAGTTGGTAAGTTGCAGCTAATTTTTGCTGCATGGATTAATATTTTTCTAACTCTATGATACAGTAGCTGGTTTTCCTTCACATTAATCTGCTGTTCAAACAATTGCAGTTGTGAAGCTGAGGTCAGAGCACAGCCTCTTTCAACTTCCTTTATCTGCAACTGGATGTGACCCTTACGTTGAAAGGCTGCAATGGGTTTCAGAAGCATTAAGAAGGTATTCACAATCTGGAAACTTCTTTTGCCTTTTGCGGTGGAAATCGAGAGGCCAAAAGGCAGATGAAGGGCTCAGTGTAGAATGTAAGAAAGCACTGTGCTACCCCAGTGGTAACATAGAACCAGAGTGGTTTGGGTTGGAAGCGACCATAAAGATCATCTCATTCCAACACCCCTACCATGGGCAGGGACACCGTCCACGAGACCAGGTCACTCGAAGACCCATGCAGCCTGGCCTTGAACACTTCCAAGGGTGGGGCAGTCACAGCATCTCTGGGCAACATTCTTATTACCCTGTATTACAAAAAAATTTTCAATTTATAATGCCTATTTTATGGTACTTAACAGAAGACCAGTTAGCTCCAAGAAATAAACCCATATTTAATTACTACAGGTATACCAATTTCTTTCTCGGGAAAAACAGGGCAAAACTCTTTGCATTTTTGCCTACTGCAAGATGCTGTTAGTCATTACAGAGTGGGTTCCTAAGTTATTCAGAATTTCTATATGTGTTTTGTTGTTTTTCTGTGCTTATGGAAGAATGTACTAGTTTGGAGAACAACCAGTACTTTTTCATGCTACTTTGAAGATGAAATTCAAATAATGAATACTTATTCTAAATTCTGTATATTCTAAATGCTAAAGCTGAGCTTACAGAAGAACAGCTGAACCTAATTTGGATGTGTCAATAGCCATGTAATATCCTCCTCCTCCTCTTTAGTTAATTAATACTAATTCAAAAGACTGAATTATCAGCCTAGAAAAAGGGCACCCGTCTTTGGAAGTGTTTATAATTCAGTATATCTTCAAAACTGAGTAAGAAAATAATAAATACAGGATTAATCAAACAATTAACTGCAGCTGCTACATTCTGTGTTTCCCAAACCTAGAAAATGGACTGGTTTGGAATACAGAGCTGTAGCAGGAGCGGAACGAAGTTATTTTGTGCTCTGTTTGCTTGCAAGATGTGAACTGGATGGAGGTACCCTTTGCAAAAACACCTTGCCTGGAACTGCAAGTTCAATTTTGTGCATCAAGAACTAGCATTAAAGGGCATTATTTAAAGGTCTTTAAGTCAAATTTACCTGTTCTGTCCCTTTTGGCTATGCTGAAGAGCTGAAAATGTATGGAAAATGACCTCCGATGTGCCAGCATTCAAAACTTTCCACCTCAGTTGGAAAGAAGCGCTTGACAAATTAAAGTGTTCCCATCAACCCCTCACTAGGGGCACATGAATTATTTTTCCCTGCATCTAGCTAAATCAGGGTTTGGCTTTGTGTTTGTTTGTTTTTTTTTTTTTCCACGTAAGTGCATAAAGGAGAACTGTATAACTTTCAATCTGACCAATATTGATATGAATATCCTTGAGGGAGCTTCCCCCTTCCAAGGAACAGTTGTATGCAAATATCCTCTACCTATTTCCTCAGAAAAAGCTGAAATACAAGCCTCAGAGTTGTTATTATGGTACAGATGGGAACTGAGGTACCTTTTGTCTCCTCTTAAAAAGCAACTCTTTCCAAAAAAAATCAATAAAGAACTCTCCTTCTTCTTGCACGACTTCCCACATTTGACTTCAGTCACTTTGGTCTTTTCAGAATATGTAACAACTCCTTCAAAATGCACCACAGTAAGTCAGTAAATTGACATCCTTGCATGGAATAAAAGCTAAAAGGAGAAATATTATCATTAGTTCTGAATACCAAGACTGTTGCCTCTTTTTCTCCTGACAAACATATGAAGTTTTACAATTGTGTCCATGAAAGGAAAAGAAAAAGTTAAAAAATAATGTTTTGTCTTTTAATTTCAGAGCTAGGAAGAATGGTGGGCATTTAAAAAAAAGCCCATGGATATTCTAACAAAAGGAGGTTCAAAAGGGCTAAGTTTGGCCTATTTCCAGCCAAAATGGGACTAGTGAAAATACATCAAAATTTACATTTACTTGCTGCCTTACTCCTTTTCTCCAGATGGAAACAGAAAAGGTTGTCAAGATTTCAAAACTACAGTGAAACACCCTGAGGACAAGATTCTACTTCACAGTAATTTCTGATGGGCTGAAGCGTGACTACAGGGCTTTGGATGGTGAAGGTTTCTGCCATGGGAACTGGGCAGCAGCTCTGTTGGTGCCTTTGGCTTCTTCCCAACTGCAGCCCTGGGCGATGTTCAAGAGGATGCTCATAGCTGGAGTGCTGCCAAATGCCTCCCTGTCCCCAAAAGTTTCCCCTTCTCTATTGTGTTTTCACTGATAAACCTTCTCCCCGGTCCCAGTGATGACTGATATGGAAAGGCAGAAAAGAATCTAAAGCAGGATCAGTGGAGTAGTCACAGATCAATGGTGTGATGTATCAGCACAACACAAACAACTGCTCACAACGCCAAAGCATAATGAACAAATGTTGAAGCCATTTAATTCAAGTTGGTATTTTATGTTTATTTGCACAATAAAAATCATTAAACAAACGTTCTATTTCAGTTTCCACAGTAGACTTTTAGGTACAGTTTCAGTTGCTTTGGCTTGTCCATTACTGGTACCATCCCAACACCAGCCTTACTCTCTGGTGTTTGCCTTTCACACACCAGCATGGATTATACCTTAGTGTAACTATCATAACCAGTCAGAACAAACAGAAACTTTTGTACACCACATTTAACGCAAAATAGAAGCTTGAGGACTTTTTAAAACCTTGCTGGGGTGTGAAATGTTGTGCCCTTTCAAAAAACAAGTCACTATCTTCTGGACAAATAGTGAAACAGTGATTTCTGTACGCAGATATCACCACCAGGTACTGACTCTAAGATCACTTTTCCTAGAAAACACCAAATAAATACAAGCAATAAATGCAACACAAGCTGTTGTCAGCAACTTATTCTAAATCATACCTGTGAAAATACAAATGGGCACATTGTGAATACTTAAAGTGCTTTTAACATTGAGAAAGTGAATGCATCTAGTGTCGTACCACAGGCAAATATATATCCATTTTGGACAAAACAGTCTCCATGCAATTAGTCAGCAGCGATCCCCTGCATTCATTTACAATATTAAACTAGTATATATTACTTCAGTCATACAGGGTTTAAAGTCAGGATACAGTGTGTACACTTACAGAACTCAAGCAATGCTCTGCATTAGCATACATTTTGAGCATTGCTACAGCCCGGTGGATTTTTGTTGTTTTTTTTTTACCTTTTAAGACGCCAAACCTTTGGTAGTGTAAATGCAGTAAATGTACACTAAAGATACCACTGAACCAATATGAGAGCTCATTATGCAGCTGACAGGAATGGGAAGAAGAAAAAATCAAAAGCGAATTTAATGGCTTTATGCACTGTGCTCCTCCAGTCATGCTCTATTTTCACATGCCTCCCTGCAGGTAAGAGTTTAGACATGCAATTCAAGCAAGTGATTGCTTTCAGTTCAAAGACAGGCCATTTACTGCCAAGACGACCCTCTAGAATTGTGCTGAATTCAATTATACTCCCCTGCCTCAAGTTCAACAACACTTTTTTAAACTCATTGCTTGCCTTCAGGACAATATCTTTGGTTATATCATCCTCCTCTATAGGCTTGGTTCCGTTTTTGCTACTGAAAGGCATGCCCACAGTTATTTCAAATTTGTACCGATCAAACATTTTCATGTGGCATTTATGCTTTGTCAAATATTTCAGGCGACACAATTCCTCCTCCTCCAGTGTAACATTTTTGGGATCACAGAGAGGGTAAGTTTCACCATACAAGCATCTCATCCAATCGCCAATAAAAAATGGAAGCATATTTATTGCAGATTCTGCACTGTTGTCGATCTCTGTCACGCGCACGTATTTGAACCGCCCAGTCCACGTCACTCTGTGTCCTTCCAGGTGACTGCATAAAATCTGGGTACGTGCCATGTTAGTCTCCTTCCACGCCCGGGGTCCGCAGAGGAAAGCATACTGATTCCACGTCAAGGTGGAGTTGTAAACTTTCATCCCCTCCGATCGGTACACATAGAACCAACAGAACAACACCACAGCTGTGATCCACACCAGAATGAGCTTCACAATCGAGCTTCGAGTGAGCGATTTAACCACTTCAACTACAGAGAAGTTAACCTTTGTCCACCACCGAAAGAGCAAAGGAACAGTACACAGAACCAGGGTCACTACAATTTTCATGAGCTCCAGAGACAAAAACCACTTAATGAAGTGGATAAGACACATCAATGCAATGCCAACACCCAGCACTGGAAGCGCAAAGAGAAACAGAAAATAACCAATTGATGCACGAACGAGCCCAATGCCAGAGGACTCCCTCAGAATGACCACGGAGAGTTCACACCACATAAAGCAGACCAGATATGGGACCAGGTAGCAGTAGGTGCCTTTAAAATTCCGTAGTTGTGCCATTCTAAAGAAAAGATAGTACAAGTACAAAAACAGAAGGCATGGGATGCTTACATTTATCACAAAGAAATGGCCTACAGGAACAGTAAAGAAGGTTTTACCTAAGAATTTCAAGTAGCCAAAATTCCCAGGTAACACCTGCAATAGGGATAAGCAACCTGCAGCTATCTCAGTCATTAATGCCCTCCGTGTGTAAGGTTCTGCACTCGTGCTTAAACTCATGTAACTTGTCACTGTGAAGAACACTGAGATAGTAGCTAACTCTGAGCATGGTATACAGTCTTTGCTTGCTATAGGAAAGGAAAAAATGACAAAGAATACTGAGAGTAAAAAATAGATGTATGGCTCTAAGTGATTCCATCCAAAGTTCACCTCAGCTTGCTCAACATCTAGGTTTGGTTCAAAGCGAAGCAGTAAGTCAGTCAAAGCACGGAAGTTTTCCCAAGCCTTACTGTCCTGAAAAACTTTCAGTGTGCAAATCACCATAGAAATGAAGGACAAATAGAATATGACTAATGGAATAATGAAGGCAAAAAAATCAATTGTCAGATTACTGATGATGAAGAAGAAGATGAGAGCATTGATATGGTGTGTTGGAACAATGGTAGACAGCCAATGCATTCCTGCCTTTGAGGCAATATCTATAAGGTATTCTTTAATTTCCATAATGGCATGAAGTGGATATTTTACAACCTGGAAAGAGAGAAAGAAGCATTTCATTAATGAACAGTTTTGTATCTTTACATCCCAGATATTCTTAGCTGAAGCAGCAGCAACCAGTTGTTTAACCTCAGCTGACATGAAAAGATTTATATTTCAGACTAATGTTGCCAATAAAATAAGATTACTCTGTCTGAGATTATTAGCTCTATTTTGATTAATTCAGTCAGATGAAGCTCAGAGGCGATTTTGATTTCAAGAAAGATGTATTTCATTACCTTTGACACATATAATTAAATGGCTTCCTAGTCAAATATTCTGCTCCACTAGCTTCATACTGAAGATAAACTACATGGCTGCAGTCCTGCACAATCTTAAGTCATTAGTTGAGCTGTGAGTGCTGTAGCTTTAAAGGATGTAACTCTGCCACATTGTGCAAGGATTATGCTATACATTCTATGCATACAGGAAGTAGTGCCTATGATTCATAGGCAACTACAGCAAGTCTTTACAGCTGTAGTTTGTCTTTAAACAATTCTTCCCAAGCATCTAGGGATGCAGCTGTCAAAATCTCATTTGGAAGCAGCAGCAATATGTTTAACTAATTATTGCACATTTAGTGATTCTTATAACTCCAAACTGTAACTTGTAACTGTAGAGGATCTTAAAATTCTACCTATTTTATGTGGCATTTTCCAACACAGTTGCCAGACAACAGAGGAACAGCTGGATTGAATCCATTCCCTATGACCAACAACACACTTTATACAGATATGTGATTTTTCAAACACACATTCAGATACTTCATATTAGATGATGCTATCAATCCTCCTTCCCCCATAAAATGACAGTTTTTGTGTTTTCCCAGATCCTACACTTTAATACTAATCAGTTCAAGGGAAAGGCCAAGAATGCCCCAGCAAATATCTGTGCACTGTGGTGAACTGGGACAACACACACAATGACTTGAGGGGAAGCTTATTTATTTGTGAAGGTATCCCTGTTCTTCATAAGTGCATATCTTTCAGAACATGAGCTATTCCAAAGCTTGGAAAGATAAACACCTCACTCCCTCTTTTTCCCCTACCATATGATAACGGACAACAACACTACAATGAAAACTCTCAGGTCATCAGCCAGAAACCCCCTACCTTGCTTAAAATTTATACCAGTATTGAAGGCATGCACCTTTATTTTCCCTTCTCCTTTCACTACCTAGAGAAGTATCGGTGTAGGAACTAACAGCAAGTTCCACCATTCTTGAATTCCTTCATAATAGAACCTTTTCATACCTCAAGGCTATGGGTAATTTTTCTCACCTGCTTGCTCCTGTTTAAATAAGAAAGATATGAAGCATATAATAACATCTATAATAAAAATGCGGTAGCGATGACAGGTACATGTAAATCCTCACTGAGATGTAATGAAGGTAGATTGTCCTCTTACAGGGAAAACCATTATCTCTTTCTTTTAAATATATGACATATATATGAAACTCTAAATATATATATATGAAGTCAAGTCCAAAAATAAATTACAATTACAAATTGTAATAAATTGTAATAAATTACAAGTCCAAAAAATAAATTGTCCTGATTGATATAGACCAAACATCAGTATTGAGAGAGAAGTGCAAGTCACCTCTGTCTTGTCTGGGATGTGTAAGTTAAGAGCTCCTCAACATAATGTGTTCAGTATTGCCTTTTTACCTTCAGTCTCAGGGGTAACTCTTCAGGACTCTTCCCTGCCAGTTCATCATCTTCCTCCTCCTGCATAATCAGGTTAGACGGGATGATTCCCTTTGCATACTTCTTGGTAATTTCAACAAAGTCATCCAAAGCAATAAATTTTTTAGCTAAAAAGATAAAATGAAAATAGTATCACCACGACATTGTATTAATTATGAATTGGAATATTAATTTTCTTTCCTGCCAGACTCTAGTCTTCAAAAACTGAACTACTGATAACACAGGTTTATCTTGCAACTTGTTCTGAGGTCTCTGCTGAAAACAACAAGCTGCTTGTGCCAGTAATATATGACTACATCTTGTTAGATCAGCAGGTAAGTCTATTATAAAGTTAAGTAGGAGAATAGAGCGAGTGAATGTAGCTTATGTGCAAATATTCCACAGGAAAAAAGACTACTGGAGTAGGTCACACAGTTTTAAATCATAAACTATTATATCTGCTTGAGAGAAATCTTTAACAGCCACACTGAAAAGAAAGAATTGTACAGGAACAGTAATGAATTATCTGTACATTATCAACTGAAAAACTGACTTCTAATTTGTCATTTAACAGTCATTTTTCTGATTTCAAAAGTTACGGACATATAATTATGGGAACTACACAATTATTCATATCTACAAGACTAAATGTGGATTACTTACAGTGTATTAATTGAATATGCTATGTGGCTATACAAAGGGCCTTCCCCAAACTGTACCAACTGTGATCTAAAACAGAGAGCCAGCAACAAAATAGACTTTGTTCAGCTGACACAGAGACAAAATCACTGCCCCAGAAGATCCTTATCCACTCCTGTGAGTAGAAGGGAGGCATGAGGTTACTTCTGAAAACTCTAGGGAAGCTGCAAGACTGAAGATGATTTACACACTGGTTCAGACTATTTGCACAGCCAGTTCCTCACATCAGCATGGATTAGCTGGTTTCTATGGCAGACAAGCTTGATGCAGTTTGTAAACGAGGATAATTAACAGCAACTTTTCTTCCATACACTAAAGCAAATGATATTGCTGTATACGTGAAAGAATTGAATGACAAAAATCTGTAACACACCTCCTACACAGTAAGTTTAGTTAGTCAGTTGATACTAAGAAATGAAAGTTGACCTGCTCAATACTAGTTTGAGATTTTAAAGAGACAGAAAATTTAACTGCTTCATTAAATTTAAAATCAGAGGATTAGTGGATTTGAGCCTATCAATTTTTTAATTTAAAAACCACTACATTCATAGAAACTACATAGAAATATCCCAGTATTTAATATTGAAAACACTGTAGATACAGAACAAAATAAAGTGTTTGTCTCAAGATACATATTACAGGAAAAGCAGTGTTAAAAGAGTTCAACAGAAAACCAGCAACTTACAAAGTATTTTTTGCTTTAATCTCACAACACGGATGCTGCCTTTTGCTTGGACTTCTACCTCTCCCTCCTCCTTGCATGAACCCTTATGTCCCACAAAATACCATCTGGCATGCCTCCCAAGAAACCAGAAAGGATTTATTTTCGCTAACCATTCTTACCATTCACAGACTGTAAGGCAACATTGCTTGCACCAAGAAGGCTGTGAGACTCTTTAGCTGTCTTGGTGGGGTTTCAAGCCTAATACGAAATGTGTCATCTGAATTTATTAGGACATACTATACATTGCTAAAATAGTCCTATTGGTATAGAATCAGCAAGGAGACATGGTTAGAACCTCACAAAAATACCTTAGTGGCACTTTTAAAGGACCATGGGACATCCTGAGAAGGAAGGAGTTATTAACTTACTATGTATAGATGGCCTATCAAATGCAATGACATGTACCCTCTCAGGCATGCAACAACTGCCCATTGACAATGTTAGCTCTAATCTTCTGGTTATACCTCCATTAAGGATAACCTAGATCAGATATCTACAAACACATATCTGGCTTAAAGATTATCTTCCAATTATTGTTAATGTCTTAAAACTGAAGGAAGAATCTCCTGCTGGCAAGATAAATGGAGAAACTCAGTGAATTAGAGAAGTAAATGCTGGAGAGTAGCAGCTGTTTTGTTCCTCCATGAAAAGATAAAAGCTCTCTAGAGAAGAGGCAACAGCTTAACTCTTACTTTAAGTGTTTGATGAAAAATTTTAATTTTTAAATGTTATTAGTATTTTGTCACCCAAGTGTCTCTTGAATTGATATAAAAAGTACGTGTTGTAGATTCTACTTTATTATTCATAGATTTTCCTTCAATGTGGTTATGACAAATTCCCCTGCCTCCTCCATCCACCATAGAAAAAGAAAAATATTCACATCAATTTCTGCCTACACTTACATGTAGGTTCATTTACTGTCCTGTTATTTTATCTACCATTTAAGTCTTTAAAAAATCATATCTGCCAGTTCCTTTTCTGATACTCTCTGAATTGCTGAAGAATCCAGAAAAAAATGATTTGCACACTAGCAGCATGGGCCAGTTCAGCTAAGGACTGGAAAGAATGACCAATGCAACACAGCTCTAATGAACCCAAATACATCTGCATTATGACACAATGACTGGACGACAAAACTCAACAGTCTTATCCTTGAAGGACTATTTCTAGCTTTCCAGAAACAGCAGACAAGTCACAAGAACATCTGACAATACTCTCACAGAAGGTTTGATACGACCAGAGGATTGATCTCCAGATTATTATT
This sequence comes from Chiroxiphia lanceolata, assembly GCF_009829145.1. Taxonomy (NCBI): domain Eukaryota; kingdom Metazoa; phylum Chordata; class Aves; order Passeriformes; family Pipridae; genus Chiroxiphia; species Chiroxiphia lanceolata. Next base: position 13,019,565 of record NC_045640.1, read on the forward strand.
TCTCCCGTCACCTCCTCCCTTATTCATACACAACACATGGTCCTCCTCTTTTACTTCTGTGAAAGTTAACATAAGACTGAAATATTCCACTCTTCTTAGGAATGTTATTTTCAGAAATCACCTGTGTAATGAACACAATCCTTAAAGGTAAAGGCCAAACTGACCTAAGAAATGTAAATCTAATCTTTCAAGGAGTTTAAACCTGCAAACCCCCAGATTTGGCTCACTAATCCATGTACTACACTTCAGTCACACGTATTCTCAGCTACAGATGTATTAGTAAATAACATGCTTTGTGACATTTAAAAGTGCTCTTCAAGAATTGATGTAGATTGCACATGAACTATTTCATATGACCTACTGCATTTCAAGAAACTGAGGTTTTCCCAACAGTGATTAATTGAACCTTATGTTAGATACTGTTCTTGAAAAACTACATGTGCTGTATTGTTGATAATTCATTTTCTTAATATAACAATTTAACTTTCCTCCTGAAAGCCCAACAACACATTAGTATTTCTTAGTTATACAAGTTTAAGGAGAACTTTATTTCAATTCTAATCCCCCACCCCACCATACCTCACAAAACTCACAGATTTGGGTCTACAAATCTGACCCTGTCTGTGTTGAGTGGTTTAATTCTTTCTAGTACATGAACTAAGCTGATCCTAAATTATGAAAGAAATCTCTTGGTGCATCTTTCCTATATCATTTATTGAACAAATATGAAAAGACAAATATTAATTATAAGGAAAGGGCAAACAGAAGCAAGACAAATAGAATGAGGAATCTGTCTGCATTAAGTGGTTGCATAATTAATTCCATCATTGCAATCACAAAGCTTACTGCAGTTTAGAACTAAAAACAATATTGAAAGTGCAAAATCTTTTTTGCTGAATGGACCTTTAAGTGCTGAAAGGGCAAGAACATAAAAGTAACGAATGACATGCAAACTCCTCTTAGCAGTTGACTATAATGGTGATGTCTCCTGTGAGTTCACATGCAGATCAGTTATTTACCTTGCACATACAAGAAATGGACACTGCCAGTTAATGGCAATCCAAACGTTCTACACATATAGAATATATACATATATACGTACAGAATATATATTCTTACTCTGGCAGCACAAAATTGTTTAGCAAAACTGAACAGAAACCAAAACCACTGGCAAAGATTGAAAGCAGCAGCATGGACTCACATTCACTGTTCACCAATCGCTCCAACATTCTTCTCTGCTTCTGCACGGACTTTGGGACTGGGCCGGGTTGCTTCTCACCATCTGGTTAATAACAGAAGTTTAGGGAAAGTCAAAGCAGTCAAAGTGATCAAACAGTACCTGCAATATCTGGGGAATGGTACATCCTCAAGAGTCAGGAAAAGACAGACTTGCATATAAACAGGAAAGAAGTGGCTATATAGTTTTCGATGTTCCTGTTACTGTATTAGAAAAGGAAACAGGACTGACATAGCTAACATGGAGTGCTGTGATGGCAGAGCGAGCCAAGTGTCTTGAAGACTGGGTTGGTAAAACTGAAACATCTAATAAGGTATCATCAGGATGATGATAGGAAGAAAAGAAAATCAAATACAGCAAAGCCATAAAATACCTATTTCCAAGGACAGTGAGTGTTAAATGAAGATATTTTAAATATTTGGTCACTTGAGTGAGTGCTTAACTGAATCACAACCTACAGCAAGAGTTGGCAGGCCCTTACGAACTAACTTCATTGGTCCAGAGAGCATTGTTATTAAAAGAGGTTTAGAGTCATTAAGATGGTTACATTTTCTTAAGTAGATAATACATTTACTATTATCTCATGCCTAATTGTTTATAAAGCCCTTTAGGTTCTAGCTGTATTCTGCCCGTAAGTCTGTATTTTATGAATACCATAAATCAGTTCATAAACAAACCTCCATCGTCAACTTGCCCAACATTTTCCAGTAGTTCAGAAACTGCTAATTGCTTCTTCTTTTTTGGGTTTAATTTCCAATACATGACTAAGGCAGCTTTTCGCACGGCTCTCTCCAAGTCAGTCTCAGATGATAACTTTTTTACTTCTTCCTCATTCTCAGTGGTGATGCCTCAAGAAAAGAAAAAATACATTACACACTATTATCCCACATCCATGCAGAAATAACAGATTTGCTCACAATTTATTTTTCTCAGTTGAGTCTGAAACTTCTCAAGTTTCAATCACATTTTGACCACCTAAGTAAATTACTCAAATCCCCTTCTCTGCCCATTGCTTATCAAAATCTAAACACACTGCTTAAGTTTAAACTGTACTTCAAAGACTGTGCAAGACATGCATTTTAATTATGTCTTGCTTCATTTAATTATGTCTTGCTTGCCTGAAGTACAGAGGATCAGGCAAAAGGTAGTGTAGATGCACATGGGTGACATGTAAAGGTCAGCAAGAACTGAGCGAAAGTCAGTGGGGTTTTTAATTGGTTTTTTTTTTTACCCCTGTAAGTAAGAGTTCAAAGAGCTGGCAGATGAGAGGAGACAATTCCAAGCATAGGAAGCAGCATGAAGAAAGATGAGAATCTTAGTGGGAGAAGCCAGTGAAAAAGACCAATTAGGAGGTGGTTGGAGAGGGGCAAAAGAATGAAATAACAGCAGATATGTAGGTGGTGTGTTGTTATATATGACCTTCACAGTAAAAGAAAAGAAGCTTCAATGAAAGATGAGGAGGGAAAGAACAAGTGTGGATTTCATACAGGAATTTAAGCAAAAAAATTAATAAAAATGCTTTAATAAGTAGTATCGGTAATTAATGCTTTTTTAATTCCCAATTGGAACAGGCTGCTAGCAATTACTCACATAATTTTGCCCTGATAATTTCCATCACATTTTAACCCCTCTTTTCAGAGTTAAAATGAATGTAGTATGATTTCAGATAAAGTGGGAAGTGCAAGCAGAAAGCCTCAGAGAACCCATACCTCTTCTGTCTGCCAGGCACCTACGCAACAGTTTGACAGCTTCTCTTCGACCTTGCTTAGCAGCAAGGATGAACCAGTCAACCGCACTACAATTGTTAAGTTCTTCATCCTCCTCTTCTGCTAATCTCAAGTAGTGTTTCCCCACCTACAATGAACAGAAAACAAAATTCCTTCAATTACTGCAATACACTCTCTCTGCATCTCTCTCTCCCCTCCCAACCCCCAGCACTCAGCTAAAATAAATTCTCTCTGAACAAAAGGTCACATTTGCTCCTAGCACTAAAGAACATGGCTGTAAGTTGATCTTCTGCATGGAAAGATCTGAAAGAACTGGAAGCAAGAAGGAATTGCAACACATTTGGCCAGGTCAACGAATTAGTTGCAGTTGGTCTTCAGGTATCTAGCAGGATCAGGTAAACCTCCTCATGTTAAAAGTTTTCTTGAATTCTTTTCCTCCTATGACGAATGACCAGACAACACTGCTGGCCTCATTGGAGAAACAGAAAAAATAAGTGTAATATGGCACATTCTGAAATTCAGAGGAAGTTACTGACAAGGTCTTGACACAAAAGCAGGCTTCAAGCAGTGCTGTCCCTGACTCATAGCAGTTTGCCAAAGCAAATTCATGATTACTTAGTGAACGGAATAAAACTAATACTGCTTAAGCATCAAATAAATTCAGTGAAATATCATATCAAAATCTTCCTGTTCAGGATTACAGAAATTACCAAGCAGCGACCTATATTACTGTTTTACAGATAAGAAAAAGCCACCACCTTTTTTCTTCCTTCTAAAAATTGAAATAGATGATAATAGACTAGCAAATATATTTATGCAATAGTATGAAACACTTCTGCCTATCACAACACAAGGCAACAAAACATTACATGGCAGAAAATGACCAAAACTGCTGGACATTTTATTGGCATACCTGGAGAAACTGGGAAATGTTTTTGCTTAGCTCACTGCATTCCTCTCTCCCTAATGTTACTTGAGCTACATTTTAGGAGCAATTAATGTAATACCTTAACAATCTAGCTCCCTAAGTCCACTGTATTATCTGCTGAAAAAAAACCTGTTTGACAGTTTCTCTGAAACTTTGGTACTGCCATTAAAGGTGACTAAAGAAATACTGTCAAAAGATGAATAATTCACATTATTCTTATATAGACTAAATGCACTGATATAATCAAAAAGGTCTTTTTTCTTCCAGTAAAGTTTATGTCTCCAGCCTTTTAAATTGTTTCATACACTTAAGTCAGTGCTCCAACAACTTCTACACAGACAGTTACTGGGTAGACATCAGTGATTAAACCCACAGCACATACAATGAAGCTACTCCAAATCATACAGAAATAATAAGAAAAATGGACTAAGTAATCCAAAAGTCAGAACTAAAGACTGACTGCAAAGTCACGCCAGAGTTCAACAGGAGGTGCACCAATACAGTGGTACAACAAGGAAAGAGTGTGTAAGATTTAAAAAAAAAAAAATTAAAAAATTCAGCAATTGCCTGGCAATTTCTCACCCAACTGCAGATATACCTTCAGCTATTTATTTCAGAAAGGAATTGCTTAAACAAGTTACATGGTAAATAACATCCATCTGAGAAGAACAGCTGTTTCTTGAGCGTGTTTATATTTATAGCCATTAAGATTTTGAGCAAAGCTTCAAGGGTAGCAGCATTTAATGATGCAGCTCTTAAGTTTCTAAGGGCCTCCTGGACATAGAAACTCGTATTCCAACATCAGCTAGCAGACCCTGAGACTAGTCATACCCCACAAGGCTACTGCACCGGCAAAATGATAGCATATCACCTGTTTTATGACAGAAGTGGGTTTTTTGCATTGTCTATGCTTTAAATAGCAAAGCTCCTTCATCAAACCACACAAAAATAGCTGCAAAGCTCTGGCCTGCAGCAGTCAAAGGACAAAGAACTGATGGAAAAAGGTGTTAACCTCAGATTTGTCATTTAAGCAATCTGAGATTCTCTTTCCCATGAACTAAAACTGTGAAATGAAGTCATAGCTGGTAATGGCTTAACACACATCCTCATACTGTACTTCTCAAAGGTTGCTCCCATCTCTGGCTTTGCTGAGGTGGTTATCTCAAGCAGTCCCAATGCAGACATCCTCTGATTAAAGACACAGAGCTGCCTTTTCTCCATTACAGAATTCCAGCTGTGGGTGTTTCATCTACATAACTACCGTATAGTTATTTCTGAATGAAAAAACCTACAAAATGTTACAGTAATACATGTTGACAGCCACTCAGAGTGCATGTATTTCCATGGTCATGGAAGAATTATTCTTGAATAAACACACAATAATAACTACAAGTCAATAAACTGACTGATTTCCCATGTTTGACTTTGTGATTATTAGCAAACAGCACAACAGTGGTATCTCAAACTCTCATTCATACTCCTACAATGGTAAGAAACAAAAATAGACTTTTTTCTGATTCTAAAGGAACATATTCAGCAATAGAGAAGAAATATATCTCTTTTTAGTGTTTTAAAAACTAAAAGTTAATTCCCTCTCCAAAAGTCACATAAAATGTGACTGCATAGAAATGAAATGACTGTATTTTGGGTTCCATTTCCAGGCAGTCAATTCATTCTGAGTGCATACTGAAGCAAAATTGTATGCTGTATCCCTTTATGATAAGAATCCTATTATTGTGTGGGAACAGAAAATGTACAGTTATGGAGCTAAAGGAAGGGAGTGAAAGTGAAATGAATTGAGAAGAAGAAAAAAATTGTTATTTATATACATACATATACATCATAGGCTTAGAGTACATAAGTATTTCTGAGCGTTCTTACTCAACTGGAAGTTATATACAGAAAGAATATTTATGGAGTTTGCTTTCTTTTGTGTGGAGAAATAGAGCCAAAACATGGATTTTACAGCAGTGATTCCCTCAATGATAATGTTTCCCCCTCCACAAAGCCACCAGCTGTTTCAGAGTGAGGAATTTGTTACTGTCTCAGGTTACAACTCCAAGGTCAGTCTGCCCCTCAAACAAGTTGAGATGGAATGCGAAGCAAGCTTGGCATTGACTTATCTTTTATACCACGTTTAAAATATTTTTTTCCTCATTTTTTCCCATCCCAGCCTTTGATTTTTATTTGCAAAAAGAGTTGTGATCCTTGGGGAAAAATCCAAACCACCAATGAGCATGTAGGAGACTGTAAGCTTTCAGCATCAAAGCTGAAGCTGGAAAAGAATGCTCAAGTAAAACACTAACCAAGTTAAACACAAATTAAAACCCTTCTAAACAATTTTAAGCTATTTATACTAGACCAATACACCAGATGATGGAATGTAGTGGAAAACTGGTACAATTTTTCTAAAACCTAAGGGATACCTGAAGTGCTAACAAACACAGGGACAGAATTGCTACTAATAATTCAATTTTATCTGCCATTAAACAACTAAACACAGCTAATTTCAATAAACAAGGAGGGGCTTCTTCTCTAAAATATCTTAATTCAAGAGAGAAATGGTATCTGAGCAAAACAACAACCAACCTCTGTCCCTGCTAAAGCAACTCGATGGCAGGTGCTTCCTGCATGTTCCTTCCACAGAGTCCAGCCTAAGAGCCCTGGTATCTTTGTACATAGTGCAGTGCTGAACCACCACCATTTAACAGTCCCTATTCCACAAATAACTGACACGTTTCTTTCAAAAAAAACCCAAAAAGCCAAAATAAAAAAACAACAATACAAAAAAAACAAACTGAAAAGCAAAAGCAGTTCTGCACCTTCTCCACGCTCTCTGCCCACCCTCCCCATTTTTCATGTGTTCTAAAGGCTTGCTCAGGAGATGGACCTGAAGCCAGTCACAGTCCTGAGCAAGCAGCATTTCTCAAGGTAGAGAAATCATCTGGCATCACCTTGTTTGAATAGTTTAAGAACAAAACAGACATGGTTCAACTGAAGAAGAGATAATAGTTCTACAGCAGGCAGTGCTATTTTTTGAATTAAGAGCAAACAAGACTGGACAAAGAACACATAAAATTACCTCTGTTTGTGCTTTTGGTTCTCCAGCTTTTGCCCTCTCAAGCAGTTCTTCAAAGAGCACTTCAGGTTCTTCCTTCATGCCCTCTATAAATTAATTTGATAAAGAAAATTGTTTAGTACCAATAGCTTAAGGCATTTTAAAAATCAGTGCTATATGTGGTTGAAGAATGAAAGGATCATATCTAAAAAATCCAACACAAGTGTTTTGCAAGAACAGTGGAAATTAACTTATTACAGTATTTACACTCCATCTCAGTATTGTATTTCAGCATATTTACCATTACTTGTTATTTGGTACCTGCAACAGGATGACACATACAGTTTACAGTTTCTCATTTACTTCCACAAAATTCCTTTCTTAATGGAATATTCATTAAAATAAATGAGCACACACAGAACATGTAGTACAGATCAGCTTTTGTACTTAACTATTCTTGATAGCACTGCAGTCTTTCACCTGTCAGTCTCTTTATTTAGTACTGGAACCTTTCCTAGAGTTTTGAAAAATTAATAGACCTTTAAAACATGTCCAGTATATTTGAAAGCTCAGCTCCTCAGTCTCTGGAGCATAGAGAGACTAACAGTGATTATATCCTCTAAACCTCACCATTTTTTTGTCTGGTTCCACACTCCACCTGATTTTTTTTTTCCTCCTTTCCCATCTACTGTACCCATATAGACTTAAACAATTCTTTTCTTCAAAAGCATCATATTGCTTTACCAGTCAATCATAAAGAAAAAGTCTTGAAAGTTTTATCTGACATCCAGTGTTTGTAAAGAACTCCATGCTGCATGCTACTTGATGAATGAAGAATAGATTTAGTGGAAAAGCTGACAAAGGTCACAACTACTACCTTTTTTTTTACGAGATGACTTTTTATGAGATGGCCTAATTTGGGCAGCAGCAACGCCAGAAGCTGGAAAGCAGCCCTGCCAGCTGAGGTGCCATTCAGTATCAGCTCTTTTTCAGCAGCTGGGAGGAAGGAAGAAATAAACCCCATTCCAAATAGTCTCCTGAAGAACAGGGCTACTTACATTCTTTAACACCCCTGGTACTGGGACTATTTTCAAACAAGAACAGGCTACAAGCCAACGCTTTCATTAAATGGATGTATTTTAACAAGAGCGAACCATGAAGTAAGACTTCTTCTTCACCATGCCACAGTTTTGTCTGCCAAGCTCCACTTGGAAAAGTACTAATGCCAGATTATAACATGTTGTCTGGCTAAACAAGGCACATAATGAAAAGCAATTTTCATTTAGTACTTGGTCTTTTCAGAAAGCTGTAAAAATATTATTGTAAAATAGGCAAACAGCATCCCAAAGCAAAATTACCTACTTAATCTCCTTGTCCTGATATATAACCAATAGGATTGAACTCTAAATAAGTCAGAAGCCTGTTTTCCAGATGGCACCACTCACACCAGCAGACATCATACAGGGGCTCTCTGCTAACAATAAACAAGAAGTTACAGGGAAGAGCATACTGTTTGAAAGAAGCATAATATTCATCCACCTACCCCACCCAAATGAAACAAGCTGGGCAAGGCAGTACTTTTCTGTTTCTTCCTGTGCTTTCATATTCATTAACCCCTTCAACACTACTGTTTTAGAAATGCATTTTTTTCTGTTCAGCGTTTTCTGCATGTTGAGAATACCCCAAATATTTCAGTGATACTCTGGATAATAGGAGGCACCATTCAGAAGTCAGTGTTAGCTAATTAGGTGGAATTTACACACACAAGAGAAAACCCAAATTATAAAAAGCAGTTTGCTAAACTGATAAAAATGCTTATAAGAAAGGCAGTAGTCTGGCAGCTTATATGGCAAAGTGTCTTCCTTTCTCTCCTGCTCCACTTGCCACACATAAGAGCATGGCACAATGGATCCCTTCCAGCTCTTCTTGCTCAGATAAATGCATTAGATAAGAACACTTTTACAACAGAAAGCTGAAGAAACAAAACAGGAATGTTTTACACCACCAGGATATAGTTACTTTATTGCAATTACATTGCAGATTAACATGTAAATAATGGTCTTTGAGAAGATGGGAAAAAAAAGAAAAATTAAAAACATGCAGCCTTATGAACCACCACCTTCAATGAGGAAAAAAAAAGTGGTGTTATTGCAGCAAACTCATTGAAATGTTTTTTTTACCAGAGCTGACTGCCAGGGGAAAGAAACACTTCTTGCTGTTATTTTCAACCTACTGCCCAATTCCTCCCATCCAGTTATCAATTCTATGTACTTTCACATGTGATCTATGAATATAAATAACAGCTAGTTAATTAAAAATATGTCTGTGGGCTGGTTCTGTAATTGTAGGGCAAGGGCAGAAGAACAGGTTGTGGAGTGTTGTGGAGATCAAATTCAGAATATCTTAGTACCATTTCTAGTAACTGGCAATGTTTTTACTTTGCTTAAAAGAAAGATGATAAGTAAACAGGTAAAGCATGAATGACTAGTTTCATGGCTGCCATATCCTTTTACTTTCTCACAGAAGTATATAGGTCAGTCTCTGAAAGTTAAAGGTCCAAAACACAGTCAAAGTGTGTTCTGAAAAAAGGATAGACAATACACACTTTCTTTCAATTCAGCCCAACTCTAGAACAAACACCATATAAGAGTATATGCACCCACCATAAAAATACCATAAAAAGTGGTGATCTATAACTTATCACCTTTGTTCTTAAGAATGTTTTTAGTCAGAAAATGCCTTGATGTGTATTCCTCCCACATAAGAGTACTGTAATGGAAATGCTGTCAGTAGAAGCTTTTATTTTCCAGTTTTGCTAAAAACTCATGTCTTTTTCATGTCAAATTCTACCCTGTATTGAATATAAAAATTTCCAGAAGACAGGAACATTCATCTTGCAATACTTCATGTATCTTTTATGACAATTAAAATTGATTTCACTAGCTGTTTTGTGTCAGGTGCATTTATATAAACCAATGAAGTCTATCAGTTATTCCAGGTTCGCAAGCACCGCAGTAATTCAAATGAAAGCAGGCAAGTGAAAGCACTCAAGTTTTAGGTGGCACGTAGCATTTATGTGAGAAACAAATTAAGACAGAACAGGGGTGTGGAAGGGTGGTTAGTACTAAATATTGGCTGTAGTTCCTACTCTGCCACCAAGACCTTATGTAAATCTTATTTCAACATCAGACTGCTCTATAGTTCAGTTCCCAATATAGTTAATTCTACCTTCCCAGAGACAGGTCATACAACACAAATTAGTCAGTGGATATTGGAACAATAGCATCATTAATATTTTTTTCGTTTTTATTCTGTGTTATTAAGTCTTAAGCTTAAAATATAAAATGTCATGATATACTTTAATTTTCTCAGTCCCACTCAAAAAAAAAAAAAAGGAAAAAATTTTATTTGTGATGTGCAAAGAATGAAGCAGATGTATCTGAGTTTGCTGCGTTTATGTCATCATACTACAGAAAGCATTTAAACCTCTAAGGGCCTACAGAAATATTCATTTCTGATATTCAGGCTTTTCATTTAACAAGTTGAAGCTGCCACTTAAACCCCATTTTATTAAAGCATTTATTAAAAAAGACTCAATACAATGAAACTGATAAAGACCTGTATGCATTTCACAGTCAAACACAGCATTCAGAATAAGAATAAGCTAAAACCTACTGTTATTAACTGACAGATTTCAAAGGTACTAGAAACACATTACTAGAGTAATTTCTGTTTACTAGTAAAATCTATGTTTTACAGCTCCAGGAAAAGTACTCAGAATATGGAAGTCTAAACACAGCTGTTTATGTAAGCAGATTGTAAACAGACTGATGAAAACTGAAGACAACTATTTAGTTTCTGAAACTTTACACATTACTTGGCACATCAGCTACATAAAGTAGAATTCCATCTTTGCTGCTGCAGTCTCAAAAATGAAAATTTAGCATTCATTTTGGCATAGGTAGCCTTTTTACTGTTTGCTAGCTTTTGACCAGAAATAGGAAATGTTGCTGAAGGAAACGTTTCAGTTTTTTAAAGAATGCTATGTCAGAATGCAATTATTGTTCCCTACCTCTGAAATCGAGCCATTAAATTGATAAAAAGGCAGTTAATCCACAGTAGGGCATTAGTCCAAGTGAGATTACAAGAGACCAATGCTCAGAATTTTTAAGTCACAAAAGAAAGATGCCATCATAGGTTAAATAACACATATAAGCCTCATCTTTGGACTGTACCAAAGACTAAAACCCAACAAACAAACTCTTTGACATACATACAAGGTTTTGACGAATGGACTTACACAATCTAGGTAAGAAATCTTTTCAATGCCAAAGATTTTACAGACAAACAAGAGTACCCAGGGGTTGTAATTGTCTGTGGTAGTATTCAAGCACAAATCAATACTAGATGCAATAGATTTCCAGCCTTTCTAGTACCCTTAACACATACAACTGAAACATGTCATGTGTGCATCACTGTAGTTGGCTGACTTGTTGTGAAGTGTCTGATAATGTATTTAGCAAAAATGTTTTACACACATTTTAGACAAATGATGCTTCCAAAAAACCAGCATTTTAAGTGACACTGTGTATGTATGACACTTCCATTCTTGAATTCCAAAATCTTTAAAGGCACATAAATACTAATCCTTTCACACAGAAAAATATTTTAGTTGTAATATATAGAGTGGATCATACACACACACCCATCACATAAAATACCCTACATTTTCTAAGTGCTCTTCTAACCTCTTCCTTCAAAAAAATCTACTACAGTTATTTCATGCAGAAAGAACCAACAGAGTGTATGCTGAATAATAAAAGTGTTTGTTGATTTACTTTCCTACACAAGCACATTAAAGCTCTCAGCAGACTGGATTTACCCAGCATAAGGGAGTTTTTAGCACCTTGCCAGCTATTATCACCCCCTGGCCAGGTGCACACAGCTTTCTTGTTAGGTCACAGCTACAGCTGATCTGAATTCCAGATTAAACAAGATGAGAAAGACCACGAACAAGGAGTAATGAAGAGAAAAAACAATATTTTAAAGGATCACAATTTCCTATGCCTTTTGAGCTTAAAGATCTTATTTGTTTCCACAGTTATTGGAGGACTGCCCTGAGACAGTTATGTTATCATGCACAACAAATCCTTTTTTTAAACAAACACAAGCTGGGGACTTCTAAGTGCTTTGAACAGTGAAAGGCAAATGAGAACAAAATAAAAGGAAAATGGAAAGTACAGGAAGCAATAATGAAGTATTCACATGAAATATGTAAGTTTAAAAGAAATTACAGGTTTTATGAGTGAATATTAAAGCTCATGGAAACTCTACTGAACAAAAGATGAATGCATTAAGCAACACCCACACTAAGAGTATGAAGGAAACCTGTATGGCACACACACTTTATATGATCATGACTATAAGCATTCATTTGGGCTCAGAAAAAGAAGTGACGGGGTGTGCAAGAGGAGGAGTCAAAAACCCATGTGTTGGGGAGAATAAAGGATCCAAGATGACAAGACATGAAACAAGCTTTCTGGATTGGCCTTCCCATTTTATCAGTATGGCAAGTGTTCCTGAAGTGACTGAAAATAGTCAACAACAATTAAGCATATGCACAACACAAGTGATACATTCCTTCCAACCCAGTGGGAATACACCTCCAAGCTCATTGAATACACATCTAGAAAAATACATAAACATTTCCGCTATTCCATGAAAAGATCTGATAGTTGCCATAGGTGAAAACTGTTACCAAGGTGGCCCAGCACAGTGAGCCAAGCAATAGCTAGTAGTCTCACAAATGATCTTGCAAATTTTAAGGTTTTTAAGTACAGGGGTTTAAAATGCAGTTTCCTTGATCTTTTGTTTGAATACAGATGACTAAGGCACACTGACAAAAATCAGGGTAACAAAAAGGCCAGAAAGCAGCAACAATGGCATCAACTCCATCCCAGAAAGTTATACATCTAGGAATGACACATGATTTTGAAGACTTCTAACAAATAACTTTATGACTTAAGTAGTCATATAAACCAAAAGACAGAAACCCCTTTTTTTCCTAATTGAGAAAAAAAAAGCCTTGACATAAGACATCCCTGAAGGAGTCAAAAGGTTGGACAGGTGGATCCAGTTCATATTTCCATCTCCAAAGGTAGTTTGAGTAAGGCCTCTCATAGAAGTCCTCTAAACAAATTTGAATGTAGCCTGTTACACTGATAAGTGAAAGATTAAGAAATAAAATATGAAGAATAGAAATACACAGCTTTCATTCTCCCAGGGGAAAGTTGATCACTTTAGACACACAGGTATATACAATAAGGCCTACATCATTCAATGCATTTATATGTGAATGAAAAAAGGAAGGGGGCTAACATAGAGGTGCTAAAATCTGTTGATGATTCTCTGTTATTCAGGCAAAAAACCCACCAAACTTCCCCCCAAAAACCTGCAGAAGGATTTAACAACTGATTAAGTGATAAAAGGCCAGGTCAAATGCAGCAAACCAAGAAGTAACATTACCACTGCACACACAGGGGTAAGCTCTGAACTATTACCACTCACAATAACGCCTTGGAGTTGTTACACAGTGTTTTATGAAAAACACAGCTCAGTGCTAGTAAGACATTATTATCAGGGCTTTATAACCTGGGGGAAGAAACTAAGGATACAATATACGTGAAGAATTTGCAAAATGGACCAGGTAAATAGAGAGACTATTCCATGTCTTTCCAAATCCAAAACCTAAAAGGCATATATGGATAAATGCCAAATAATTCCATGAGTTTAAAAAGCAACTGGACAAATCAAGGGTAAAAGAAAAAAGCACAGAAAGCACAATACTCAGACCTCACCATTGAACAAGAAAATTTCTAGGCTGAAGGTGCTAAAGAACATTCTGAGAAGGAAACAGCTGATATTGAACACATTTAACATCTCAGTAAACATGAATAAAATCAGGTAAGGACAGCATTAGCACTGCATTTAGAAAAAGCTCCCTGGCTCTAGCAGGCATGCTGTAACTAATAGTGTAAAGGATTCTCATGAAAAAGGTAACAAGAATATTGAACTTGAAAAAGCCTATCACATTCTCCAGTATTAACACTGAGCAACTTCTGTGAGCCTTCACAAACTGTAACACTCCCATGTTAGTTCAGGTAGGAGAGAAGAAAAAGGTGGATGGCATCCAGAGGAAGAAAACTGTATTTTGTGTTTTCACGACCTTTATTTTAAAAGGTCAGTACATAACATATGTGGGTTTTCTACTCATAAGAAATCACAGATGTCAGGTGTCTCTCTCAGCTTCATGTTATTAACTGACAAGAATAATTCAGATGTTTGATACAGCAGTAGGGAACGAGCTTTCATCCACAGATATTTGAACCAGCTAAATTACTGGGGTGGGAGCAGGGAGGGAAGAACGTCTTCTTTGACATTAGATCTTCTCCCACACATGAACAAATTCTCCATATACCTTGAAGAGTACTGATGTCTGAACTGAACTTAGTCACATTGCACAGCACTATACTTACTTGAAGCTTCAGGCATACATCATTTTACTGCCTTAGCAAGGCTTTACTGTAATTGAATCTGAAAGGGAGTCCTGTCTGAACCACAAGGAAAATGACTTGCTTTTACTGTGAGAGGATACTAGTATGCATAACCTATGTTCGCTGCTAAACTCCACTCCTCCCACCATGCTCCACAAGGTAAGATGAAAAAATGAATGTGTAGGTAGAGGCAGACATGACACAGAAAAGACAGATATAGAATAATTTTAAAAAGCCTCTTTCATGACTTTCATTATGATGAACTTGAAGCTGGATTTTTATTTCATCTTTTTTTATGTCTAGAAATTTCCATAAAAACATGCCTCTGAAGTGCAACATGCAAAGCTTATCTCATTCTTAATATTAATAAAAGCACTGAAGATAGGGTCTAACTGTTCTACAGTCATTAAATTTAGAACTATAAATGCACTCTATGCCACTCTGTGCCATGGAAAAAAATTAAAATGTAGCTATCTAACACAGCACTGGATTAGCCTGAAAAAGAAACAGACAGTAACAGATCAAAACCATGTTATAAATCCTGAACCAAAGGAATTTAGGGTGGAGCACAGAAAGGACCCTCATCACCTTAAATATTACCATAAATATTTACAATGAATCAACTTGCTGAAAGCCAGTCACTTTTTAATACTAATTTTTCATCCTCCATCATCCTCGGTTTGCCTTTAAGGGCCCTGAAATGTGTTCTGTTCCCTGGCTTTCAATGCCTACAGTAGAAACAACCTAAAATTAACCAAAAGAGAAAAAGCATCATTTGGCTTCCTAAAAACTAAGCATTCAGCTGCTAAACTGAACCCACCTGCAAAAACTCTGTATATGCAGACTACTTTGAAGCACTGTCATCTTTTGGCTTTGGACGACTGAATGGGATCCTCAAACTGCTGTTGTAAGTGAATTGTGTCTCCTATACCTCAGCTTTCATCAGACTTGTTCTCCTCCATTATTTACCTTTCTCACTACCTCCATTATTGCTAGAGTACAGTCAAAAACTGTTATAGCTTCTTACAAAGTCAGCAGAGGCTTTACTATACTGTCCAAAACTATGATAGGATTGTATTGTAATCACCTGGTCTTTTTGTGGTACAAAAAAACCCAACAAACAAAATATGACTGAAACATCAGAAATAACTACCTGTTGCAAATGTGGAGTTAATTTATGTTAGAAAAGTGAATTTCCTTTAAGAATTTCACAAATTAAATATACTAGCTATAGAAAATAATTTTATGGTGATTTTTCAGTAATAGTTCATTTGCTAGTATGGAGAAAATTTTACAATATTAGGTAGGAAGTGGGCAACAAGAACGCATGCACATACAAAGTAAATAATTGCTTTTCAAGCAATAAATAATCAAGAAAAGGTAGAAAAATTAATCTTACAGGGGTGTCTGCCCATGGATATCAACCAAAACAGACAGAGAATACATTTTGTGCAAAATCTCCCTACTTCTTTGGGAGTCACATCTTACACAATACCTCCAGTCCCTTTTGGAAGTGTATGGTCACAATTTTCATGCAGTGCTACACAGGATTTTATGCAGGAAAAGTTTTTTCTGTAAGTACAAATCTGCTAAGTTAATAAAATTCAACAAATCCAACAATTTCAGAGAACAGCACCAGCTTTTTATTACAGATTTTGTTTTCACTATGACACAAGCTTTCCAGAATCTCAGACACCCTTAGGACTAAGGGCATATACATGCTAGTGACGAAATAAAAATCATTCCATTTGTTAGGAGATGCTATGTAAGCTTATCTCCAAAGTGAAAGATGTCTGATTTCTTTCACTCAGGAAAAACAGATTCATCCATGGGTAGAATGTGGTAGCAGTACACTATCAACGTACTTTTGTAACAAGTTGATCTGTACATTTTGTAACAATAAATGAAGGTTCTAATAGCTTTTGTGTGTCACTCGATTGTACTGCAGCTTTCAGTGTTCAGCAGAGCCAGTCTGAGGCTCTAGAGAAATCCTCCTACTCCCTTTTCACAAGCTCCAAAAGTTCAGTGGTATTGTGTGCAGTAAGTATGTAGGAGTAAAATTTCTGGAAAGACTGACATTCCACTTAAAAGCAGGCATCAAGTGTCACATGTCATAAACATGATTTGTACATATAGAATATAATGACACAGAGGAACTGACTGGAGAAGAAGAAATACAACAAACATCATTGATTTGAAAAATGGTTTTATTAACTTTAGATGCTTAGCTGCTCCTCCATGAGTGTTGAATTCTTTCATCCATTCAGAAGCCTCCTGTGTTCTTATCTTGACTGCAAAGTAAGGGCTTGGTACAATTAAGAGTGCATTGCATGTTTTTCTTGTATGCCCTTTAACCTTTATAGTTAGATCTTAAGATGGTCCTAGTTGTCCCAAGAACAATTAGAAGTATTTATATTAGCATACTTTGGCAGGCATTCTATTCTTAAGGGTAATAACAGGGATGGGAGAGAAGCGAATAATATTTGTTTACAAAGGTGTTGAAGTCTGGGATTCAACTCTGCTTTCTCTGGGAGGAGCAACACACTTGTAGATACGGTAATACTCTTAGTCACACCACAATTGCAAGTCATCAAATAGCATTAAATTGAAATGGGAACAACTTCTGCACCCCCACAAAATGAAGGTAAATTGTCAGGAGAGCAATAAAAAAAAAAAGCGTGTAGGTGGAAGACTAAGAGTGATGATATTATAGACTATAAATTTTAAAAGTGGAGAAAAAAGTTATTTTTTCTAGCATATCTATTATTGTACAATGATCTTTTAAAGTCATTAAAATAATTTTACACACAACTAATGAGACAGTTCTGCTGTCTTTTCTACGCATGCATCTCTGACTAAATCCTTTATGGATGAGCTGGGATAAATCTAACATCCCAAAAATGAAGAGTTACAAATAAATTAGCTGTTTTGTCATTTCTCAGTTGATAATCATCGTTATCAGCCAAACCCTCTTCAGCCAAAAAAAAAATAAAAAAAATAAAAAATTCAACCTACAGAAAAGCAATGCAAGAAAGAGTTGAGACCATAAACCTCACCAAGCCCACATATTTTTGTAGGTGCAGACCTAAAGTTATCATAACAACCTGCACAATGCAGTTTGAGCAGTTCAACACAGAGCCACTCCAGCAGTTCACTAGCTTACCATCAAAACAGAGTGGCCCTTCAAAAAGGCCCATTGCAACTCTTTAGCAAATCCACAGTGTCTTAAGTAAGCACTTGTAATAATTAACTAACTTTGCAAAGGATTCCTTTTATCTCCCAGTTTCCAGTCTCCTAACTTTTGCAATGAAGTGAGCCTGCTGCTGCTGCTGCAAGGGGCCCTCCAGCAGCACAACAGACTCCAAGTCTCTCCTTGATTCCTGTAGTGTCACAGGGATTTGCTGCAGTTTTATTTGAAGATGAACGTACGGGTATTAGGTACTTCCAATGTTTTCCTCCAAAGCCATTGCAAAACATGTCCAGAAGTTAGCAGTGCTGGCTGCTGCTGAGTGCTTATATGTTGTATTAGAGAATTGGTTCAGATAAGGAATGTCTTCTTAACTTTTCCACAGTTCCCATTTAACGCATTTTGTTCGCACAGCGGAACACGAATATTGGATTCCTTTCGAAGGAAACTTAATTGAAAGGTTGTATTCCAACCACTAGATTAAATTTATAAATGTGTACAATAGAAACCTCGAATCCTTAACACCAAACAATTTATAGAGCCACTCCCATTTCGTTACATACTTTAAAAATTTGAGCATAGCTCTTCCCCTTTTACCCTTCAACAGCTCATTTCTATCCTTCCAACACCCTAGGACTATGTTAGAAAAAACCCATTTTATTATCAAACAGATTAGGAAAACTATCCACCTGAAAAATAATGGGTAAAGATTGAGCTAGGGTACTTTTCTTAATCTGATTCATTGTGTGAATGTCAAAATTGTTAGCAGTAACAGTATCTTTGTTATCAACAGAAAAAAAGCCATTTCTGTAAAGAGTGAAAGAGGCAAAGATGGAGAATCTTTCTTCAAATAAATGGGTGTCCAATCCTACTCCTACATATGCTACAACCACCAGCATGCTATTGACAACAACAGCAGCAGACTGAAAAAGCCAATTTCCATTGTTCTGCAGCAAACTATGATGATGTCTCAAAATTTTATCAAAAATACAGTCATTAACTTTTTTTTGGATAGAATCCTTTCTCCCCCACAGCAATGCCTGGCAAATGAGCTTTCCAGGAGCCTTAGTAATTACAGGTAAAGTTTGAAGGGGCATTAATAAACTGACAGTCAAATTGTTAAGTAATTAATACTTCAAGATATAATATGCCCCTTCAAACAATCAAAGGTTTTTCTGAGATTTCTTCAAGCTTTGCACAAACATTTCACTTTGCCTCAAGAGTTAGTCTACAATAGCAAACTGCCAGAAAGTGAAGACACAGAAGTGCTACAACAGAGCTCTGAAGCAAAGGTTTTCTGTAACCTGAAGTGGAAGAGGCTAATACTCAGAAAATATTTGTAAATTACAGAGGTTCCCTATTTGTTAGCTATCATTTAGCAATGTGTTGGAGATGCACTGTTGTAAATTGTTATAATGCACCATAAACTGTTTAGAAGACCTTTTTTTTTACTATTTATAAATTCTAAGTCACTCAAATAATAAAGTAATTCTCTTGCAAGAGATATTTAAAACCTCATAACCTAAGTACACGCAGAACTTGGCATAAACAAAACAAAACCAAAATTAGTTCCTTAACCAATATGATGTTTCTTCAAGCACTGCAACTTAGCTTTGCAATTCCTCCTCTCCAACCTTATTGGCTAGCAAATGTGCATGAATGATGTAAAAAACATATAAAATCTGTTTTATCCACATAGAAAAGAAAGCTATCGCCCTCACAGTGCCCCCAGTTTCTCTATCCTAGTATGACCTCTTTTACCTGCTGACTGGCAGACAGTCAATTTTTAAGAAAGACACTTTGCATGCTGGAACATCCTTAAGCATTACAAGAAATGGTAGCTCCTCCAGATAACCTGCAGTACAATAAATGTTCCCCTGGGGTGAGAGTTAGTCCAGTTCAAGCTACCATTGTGACTGACCTGAAGCAGTTACTGGAATCCTGACATCCCAGGCAAGTATTCGATCACCATCGTATTGTGAGAAGTTTCTCTCAACTCTGTTTTCCTTTCATCTGAATCAAAAGTAAAACATCCCCTGGGCCACATAAATCTACTTTCTAACTCAGCAATACAGACCACTTACCTGGAGTGTGGATTCAGGCATCTCTTTCAAAAACCATTACATTAATAGCAGCAGCACTACAGATACCCACATGCTAACTAAGCCACCATGTTGAAGGTGCTTTTTCCCCTCTCTGTTCTGTGTACAAGTAGAGGAAATGGTTCCACTAGCAAAAATGATGTTTCTAAGCCTACTTGGAGAATTTGGTGTTGGGACCTCGAGAGCTCTCATCTGAGCTCTGTCTTTTTGCACTGCCTTAGGGCTGTATCTGAAGAAAGAAGATGCAGAGTGGATGAAATACAGATGCCAGAAAGGGGTATTGCACTTGAGAGACATAAAAATGTCTCTGGAGATTTGAGTCTTAGTCTGTTTTGACAGACTTCACAAGTAAGCAGACACTGATCTTCCTTGCTATACATGAACTCTCCTGTAATTTGCTTACATGGATACCGATGACTCAATGGTTTTAAAATTTCAGGAGCTCTAATTAGTAGTGTATATGCTTTGCTCACTAATAAACTTCCTGTCCATGAATATCCTTGAAAGAGTAACAACTTTTTTTTCCCTCATTTGTTTGTAAACATGAGAGCTGACGTATTCATATTCATTCCATTCCCTACAAATACACAAAACTCAGTAACATATGTAGGCAGAATGCAATAGTTTTGGGTAGAAATATGAATACGCTCCTTTTCTTTTTTAACTCTGCAAAACCAGTTATCTATAAATTATCCTAACAATTGAATATTTTTTCATTAAATTCAGATTTGATTAGCTCAATAAATTCTCAAACCACTGTTACCTTGTTAAAGGAATTATATGAGGAGTAACATAAACACTATCCAATGATACATTAGCAGAATATAGACTGAAGGATTGCTAAGGAAAAACCTGTAGTATAGGAGTTCGACCCCAAGAAAGAACCTGGGCAGCTGAGGATATGTGAGTGCTTAAGTGCTTTACTGAATCAGAGCCAGGGCACTCATTAATTTGCTGGATTATGCTGCAAGATATGGATAATGCTACAGGAATAGATGATGGGTGTTTCCGGGAAACAAATTACTTAACATTCACTTTGAGTCTATGGCCTTAAAACACAGTGGGTATAAAGGCTGGAGGGAAATGCACAGATCAGAAATGCAGATACTTTGGCAAGAATATTACAAGAATTAGTAGAATGTTTGAGGTTGGAAGGAACCTCTGGAGGTCACCTCTGCTCATGCAGGGCTAACTACAGCTGGTTGCCCAGGACCACATGGCCTTTGAGTATCTCTAAGGATGGACACTCTGTGACCTTCCCAGCCAACCTTTTGAGGGTGGCAGTGCGTGGTCACCCTCAAAAAACAAAAAAGTTCCCTCTGATGTTCAGAGAGAACCTCCAGTGTTTCAGTTTGTGCCCCGTGCCTCTGATCCTGTCCCTGAGCACCACTGGAAAGATCCTGGCTTCATTTTCTTTGCACCCCCCCTTCAAGTATTTATGTACATTGATAGAATCCCCCTGAGCCTTCTCCTTCTCCAAGCTCAACAGCCCCAGCTCTCTCAGCTTTCTCTCAAAGCAGAGACGCTCCAGCCCCTTCATCATCTTTGTGGCCCTTTGTTGGACTCACTCCATGTCTCCCTTGTACTGGGAAGCCCAGAGGTGGACACAGCACTCCAGGTGTGGCCTCACCAGTGCTGAGCAGAGGGGAAGGATCTCCCTCCACCTGTGGGGCAATGCTTTGACTACTGCAGCCCAGGATACCAGTAAACCCTCTTTAGGGGAAGGGCACATGGGCATGCGGTAGAAAGGCCTGAGAGAAAACTGCCTTTCAAGATAATTGAGATGTACACTGTACATCTCCCAATCTCTTAACAGAAATCATAGCTGATTTATGAAAAATTAGATTACTTCTATTACAAATTTAAATTTATAAAATTTTGTGCAAGATACTAAAGTCATCAGTAAAGAGGAGTGTTCTACATATTTGATAATATTTATTGAGATGGCTTTTTGTATATCAATGTGCTGGTCTTTTCAGTCCTCCTTTACATCACTCAGAGTTAGTCATGATCATAGTGACTATTCAAAATAACTGATTTCTTAATCTCCCAAGAAAGAAATCAGCAGAGCCCTTCTCAAAACATCTGGTCTAGTGCATATTTCCTTTGATACAATTAAACCACAACATGCCATGGCTAAGAAACCAAATCCTTTGCTCTCCCTAGACCTATCAGCAATTTGAATGTTATTTATTGGTAAAGGCTCTAGTGATTCCAAAGAATACTTTCTCTGTCAGTCATATTCTGAAAATTGCTGAAGTGCCAATTTTATGTTTGAGATATCACTCTCTGTCATATTGGTTTTTATATGCACATACATCTCTGTGAATTTGTATTTCTATTTGCACTTCCTTCTGATGTTCTACTAAAATCCCCATTTTTAAGTCCTGATGACCAGTGCTGCTCTAGGTGGAAAAAAAATTCTCTAATTCCTTTCTGTTAAAAAAGTTTTCAATTCTAGAAACTGTTAGCATTATGCCAAATGGCATAACTCTAAAATAACCATAGAAGAAAATACTGTATGACATGTTACTGAAGACATGTTCATCTAAATCCACTAAAATCTTGGTTGTTAGAGACTCCAGCATGACACAATGGCAATGGTAGCTCATTCTGCTGCATTAAATACTTGCATACATTAATACACAGATGGAAAGTGCAATGACAGTGGCAACAGGCACCAATAATATTTTAATGGGAAGAGATTTAAAGCAATCAGGAATGAGTCACAACTGAAATGGAGAAATACATCAATGGTCAAAAGTCCTCTTTTATAGAGGAACAAATAAGAACATCTCTAAAACAAAACTGCATAGGTAGAGATCATTAGTAGACACACAGGCCTGTGAAGAGAATTAGGATAAAAATCAGTATTATGTTAGAAGTCCAGTATTTGTGTAGAATAAGGAAATCTCCAAATTAGCCAGAAAAAAACACGTGACAGAAGCTATGTGCAAAACACCGCTTTTAATGCTTGTATTAATTTTCAGAATCTTGCATGAATGTGGGCACCAATAACAGAAACCTATGTACTGCTCTTTCAAATCACATTATAACTAAGCCCAAGATAACATTATACCATATTCACATTATAGTTGCTATTCTTTCCCTGTTGAAGCATATTAAGAAACCAGAGAATGAAGAATGAAAGAAAATCTACCTGTTAGCACTGATTCTAAATTAATAATAACTTAATTAATGTTAGAAGTGTCAAGTCTCTAATTTCTCAATTCTTTTACAGGTAGGCTAGATGAAAAAATTGGTAATGAACACTGAGGAATCTTAGAAATTCAGGTATCCAAAAAAATAATTCTCTCTATCTGGAATGTGCCTTTTAGTAGCAAAGAACCCAGAAGGTTCCAACAGCCAGTTCTGAATTAGATGCACACAATAGATGTGCTAACACAGCCATAATATTGTCCTGAACTATGCGCAGAGCTCAGCTGCATCTGCTTCATGCCACATAGATATTCACACATTGAATAATTTTAAACTCTTGGACAGCCTTATTACCTTCAACAGAGTGACTCATATTTGTCAGTCTAAGGACAGGCACATAAGCGGTTTCACAATCAAAAGTCGAATTTTAAAGAAAGTTAAAGAGCAGTAATTTTTCTAGACCTTGAACACAAGACTGTCTTGCTCAAGTGTTAGATTACACACTGAATTTAAAACTGGAACTCAGTAGCTGAATACAGGAGCCAGACATTTTTTGTTTTATGTTTTGTACGAGACATTTCACTCATCCCATCAGTTTCCACAATCTTTTAAACTCAATGGTTTCACAGTGAGGGGAAAAAAAAAAATCAGCATTCTGCCTTTCACGCTGTATGATGATTGTAAGCCCAAGTTCTTATCTGGCGGCTAATATTAACTTCAATTCTGGTTTCATGTATCAGCTTGTTATTCCCTCAGTCTACATTACGGTAGTATCTATGCATCCACATTAGAATTCATATTAAAGCTATAGTTAGTATGTAATCTAGCCAAATAAAGAATTAAATTGAAATTATGATAGTATTATGATAAATTTAATTTAATTCTTCCTGCCAATTTTTCACACAAACTTTTTTCCTATTGCTCTGTACACATATGAAAAATTGGATAGGAAAATTTGAAACACACAAAGTAAACTGCAGAAGAAAAATCTCTTCCACAAGAACAGGTTAAAAGAAATTGGAGAAATTTATGTTCCTACTTTACAGTATCTCTTTAAACAGAGTTTAGAATACACATACACCAAATAATCTCCCAGTGTTTAACATAAGCCAATTTAGCATAAAAATTGCTTTCATACTTACCATTTTTTTCAGTTTTCTCTCTGTTATGGGAATAGCCAGGAACTGAAGAAGTTGCAGAATCTTCTGAAGACGTGTTCTCCCTGTGGTCCACAGGAGCAGCGTTTAGCTGGGACCTTCCAAGATGCTGCTGGGGCTGAGAGGGACTTGAAGCAGTATCAGGAGTTGAATTCATTTTAGCTGCTGCCAAAGAAGAGACTAATGACTAATTATCAGACAGTAGGGTCACAATGTAAAACCAAAGTAAAAACTTAAAATCGGAACGTATTTGTATAATTAGTTGAACAAGAAACCTAAAAAAGGACAAGAAGGCAGATAGCAACTTCAAGATTTATTTATAAATTCCTGAGTAATTCCGAGCTTTGGCAGCTATTGTTGAATAAGACTGACCATATATACAGCATTGTGCCAGAACAGGGACTGCCTTTTTTCCTAACTAAATAAGAACTGATTTTCAAATGTAAATAAACACTAAAATTAATTAATCAATCCTGTAAATGCTGCATATAAATAACTTCTTTGAATCTAATGTTCTACTTACACATGCAAGAAATAAAGACTAGCCCCTAACTTTTTACGGACACATCTAAAAATAACAGAAAAATTCACTTTAGATCAAAGGCCTGGTTAACTGCCATCACCTAATCAGGTGACAGAGAAAGAGAACAAATATTAGAAAGCAAAGGAGGAGGAGATGTAGAACTCTGCATGGAAAATGAGAAGGTGGACACCACCAAGGCTGCTCTTTACAGACATTTCTAATTGAAATACAATGGACCAAAATAAGCTTACTTTATTTACTACTATATCCATTTAAAAAAAAATTGTATTTACATGCCACACTCAGGTAGGGAGGGAAAGCCTTTATGGCTCCATACAAGAGAAGGCCATTTAACTGTAAACCCTCTCCTAAGGAATGAGGGGATCTCAGTTCATTAGTAAAAAGTTCCTTAAATAAGTCAACTTTAATAAAAGTACTCACTGAAAGATTAGCTTTTACAAGACAGAAGTGGCAAGATATGCACATACTACCACAGTGTAACATATAGTAACACTTGCTGCTTAAGAGCAACTTCCCTGAAGTCAACCAACTTTCACGGAGCATTGTAGAAGGCATGTGTCCACAAACTATAGTTTTTAATTCCGGATAAATACCGAATTAATTCACAGTGCTGACCTGAAGATGTCCCTGTAAAGATGAAAGTAGTATAGCCAAAACCAAAGATACTACATAACTCAGCCAACAACTTTTTCCACTTAAAGAACACTAAAATCACAACGGGATGCTAAAAGTACCAGCAATATTACAATTCCAAAACATATTCTTTGTAATTCGACAACTTGGTTGCCAAAATTAAGCTTCCTTAAACCAGAATATATTTCACTGATACAAGTAAATGCATTTCTGTATTATGTTTCTACATCAAGTTATAAATAAACCAAGACAGTTCAGTTCAACCTTCAAACAGTCCTCGGAAAACACAGAGATTAAAATACCTTCCCAGTAAACCAGCACGGGTATTTTTAACCATTATACAATCACAAAAGTTACTTTGCCTCCAGTTTTAAACTTGACCTTAGCGCTTTGTCAGAGGGACAGCCAGGGCAGCCAGGCCGCGGCCGCAGCGCGGGGGATGCGCGGCGCGGGCGGGTCCGGGTCCAGCCCCTTCCCGAACAGCCACCGGGCGGCACCGGCACTTCTCCGGCACAGGGTGGGGAGCAGGAGCTCCACTCGGCATCAGCCAGCCCGCAAAAACACTCCCGTCCCAACAGCCACGCCGCGCTTATCTTACGAAGGGCACCACCAACTTTCCCCTCCCGCGCCAGCAGAAACCAGCCCTTAAGATCTGATTTGAGGATTTCCTCCGAAAGTCTGGGAATGGGAGACAGGGCAAGGCTTTAGAGAGCCCGGGTTTGTTCACAAGCCGGCGGGCGCTGCAGGGGGAGCCGGGGGCCGCCCGGGACCGCCCGCGCTGCGCTGCCGGCAGTGACTCCGCACCCCCGGGGACGGGCCGGAGTTCGCTCGGCCTCGCTCCCCGCCAGGTCCGGGAGTGCCCGGGCGGCGCTGCCGCCCCGGAAGGCCGGGAAGGGGCCCAGCAGCTCGAGCCGTCCTGCGCGGGGTCCCGCCCCAGACGCTCACCGAGCCCGGCAGGGCAAAGTCAGCAGCGCGGACTCCCCCGATGCTCCCCTTCGCCTCCGGAGGCGGCCGGGCGCCGACTGGGGCGCCGCCGGGAGCCCGCGGCCCTCAGGGGCGGCCCCGGCCCGCCCATCGGCCGCGGCCCCCTCTCCTCCCCTCGCCGCCGCGCCGTGTGAGGGGGCAGTGCGGTTGCCACTCACCGCCCGCCGCGCTCGGGGAGGGCTCCGGGGAGGGCCCGCCGGGGCCGGGCGGGGCTGGTGGGAGGAGGAAGAGGCGGAGGCCGCGGCCCAGGGTTGGGCAGCGCAGTGGTGAGGGCGGCGCGACCTGCGCGGGCTGTCCTCGCGCGGCGGCACCGGCAAAGGGACCCCCTCTCCGCCCGGCCCTGAGGAATGAGGAGGTGTCACGGAGGCGGCCGGGACGGGCTGGGGCGGCTGTAAAATGGCAGCGCTGGAAGCGGGGCCGGTGCCGAGCGCGCGGGGAGGCGGCGGCAGCTGTAGCGGTCCGGGGTGCGGGCACAGCCCGGCTCGGGAAGGGCCGGCGCTGCCGAAGGGGCCGGTGTGGGCGAACAGGGAGCGGCGGGGGCTGCTGCCCTGCAGCGGGGTGGGATGAACCGGAGCTTCCCCCTAAGGCAGTGTTCCTCCGTGGAGAGCAACAGGAGCGAAGGGAAGGAGGGAAAGGGCGGTAACCGAGTAACTAATTCCTCTAAGTTACTACTACATACACCAGCACTTCTGACACATACATGGAAAGCTCCTTGGCTGGAAGCAAGCTCTGAGCTTACCTGTAAGTGTTGCTGTTGTATTGATAGTAATCTGACTACTTTTTGGAAATAATACATTATTTTTTATTTTCCAGCTACTTAAATAACTCAAGGTCACTATATGGTACTTTGAATACCTTCTAATTAAAAAAAAAAAAAAACACAATCAACCTATAAATTCAAAATAGGAGTTACTCAGTTGGTTTTCACAAGTTCCAAGTTTGCAGTAGATCACGGAGAGCTCTGATGTGTTTCATTTTTTTAAATGTCAGATCCTACTTCTTGGTGTCGCTGCATGTTGGAGTTGTTTTTAATCCCCAAATAAAAATATGACCCCCAGTGTCCTCATTATTTCCTTGTCTTGGAAGTCATAAGAAAATTCTTATTTTTACCTAAAGTAAGTTTAAACAAACATGAAGCTCCTGTTTACTTCAAATTAAACTTAAAATTTGCAAAAAACCCCCCGCATTTACTTTTAAGAAGATCATTTGCAGTCTGAGTGTAATATGGTTTCATTAGGAACATGCAATGCCTGCCTTGTGTTATCTGTTGTTACTTTGGGCTGACAGTATGACAACTGTGATATGACAAACTGCTGCTGCAATCTGCTCCCCCTTCTATTCACATTTCCGTCAAGATATTATTTTATACAATTGATTTGATATTTAGTGGGTATGCTTAACAGATGTAACGTGCTTTGGGAACAGGTGGAAATGAGGGTGGTAGCTGGAAAAGTAAGTAACAAGGGAGTGTGAAATAAAGCCTCCTCTACTGCTTGTGCCTGCAACGTTCCAACTGAAGGCACAGTCGCACATGGCATAAATCATTCCAGAGGAGCTCAGTTCAAGGATGAAACTGCCACACTGACTACTAACCTGCTTAATGGTGAGGCTTGGTGTAAAATACATTCTGTGTGATCCTACACTGAAGACGGAAATTAGTGCCATTGCTGAATTTGATCAGGTCCTTACTTAAGGCCAGTTTAAACCTTTGCAGTAAATGAACTGTCACATACACCTTATATACTCATTTACATGTTATATAAATACAGATAATGTTACTGAGAGTAAATAGAACTCAGACATGATGACAGCTTCCATTATCAATCCACTGGTTTCACTTTGGCTTTACTTTATCACAAGTAATGAGTTCCCATTTGGTATTATCACAGTTGCAAATTGTTGCAACTACAGAGAAGAAACATAGAAGTACTGTAATAACTTGGCACAACACCTTTTTAAATTTCAGATATGACTCATAGAATTAGTAGAATGGTTGAGGTTGGAAGGGACTTCCTGAGGTCAGCTTCTGTTCCCCCCTGCTCATGCAGGACCACCTGGTTGCCCAGGACTGTGTCCACATGGCTCTTAGAGTACCTCTAAGGATGGAGACTCCATCACCTCCCCGGTGCCAGTGCTCAGTCACCCTCCCAGAAAAAAGTGCACTTCCTAATGTTGAGAGGGAACCCTCTGTGTTCCAGTTTGTGCCCATTGCCTCTGGTCCTGTCGCTGGGCACCACTAGAAAGATCCTGGTTCCGTCCCCTTTGCATTCTCCCTTCGGGTATGTAAGTACATTGATAGATGGCCCTGTGCCTTCTCTTCTCCAGGCTGAACAGTCCCAGCTCTTTCAGCCTTTCCTCATAGGAGAGATACTCCAGTTGTAGGAGAGATGCTCCAGCTCCTTCGTCATCTTAGAGGTCCTCTGTTGGACTGACTCAGTATCTCCATGTCTCTTATACTGGGGAGTCCAGAACTGGACACTTGCTTAACTGCATGAGGTTCCTGTCAGCCCAGATTAAAGAAAAGACTAATGCAACAAGAACAAAACAAAAAAGGTTGCAGTTAGCCAGTTTCTTTTTGTATTACAAAATCAATAAAACTTTCACAAATATTTTGAAAGTTTTCAGAGTGGTGTTTGATTTTAGCTGATTTCTGTAAACATTGTTTACTCAAGAGATGATGGAATTTAGTAGAAATGACTGTGTGAACATCTGAGACGCAATACTGAGATATAGGCTGAAATTAACTGCTTTTCCGTATAATCAATTAGTTCTAGAAATATCCTTGGGATATCTAATGATCTGATCAACTCATATGTTGCCTCTGTTAAACAGCATGTAATATAAACTGACATTTTCACATTCTGTTGTGAAGTTTGTATTTCAGCATCTAGGCATGTGTTTAGTATTGAAATGTTTAAGAAAAGTGTCTTTTAATTTGTAACAGCAAAGGATCATGCTAAGCAATATTTATTTAAATACAAGATTTTGT
This sequence comes from Chiroxiphia lanceolata, assembly GCF_009829145.1. Lineage (NCBI taxonomy): Eukaryota > Metazoa > Chordata > Aves > Passeriformes > Pipridae > Chiroxiphia > Chiroxiphia lanceolata. The sequence goes on from NC_045640.1 coordinate 13,048,823, forward strand.
TATCAAATCAATCAATTCAAACTGATTTACCTATCATATTACTGAAATTCAATCACACTTATAGCGTTGCTGGCATACAAGTAGTTTCTCGTCAGTCCAGAGGAAAAACTATTTAATCAAACTATTCCTGAATGAAGAGAGAAGTGATCATCCAAGAAAACAGATCTGCATGAAGCATGATTCATTCCAATGAATAACCTTAAGCTCCTTATGTTTGTCACAACACCTCTGAATAGGAGTCCATTTCTTTAGTACATTCAGAAACAGGTTTAGTTACTCTGGACATTTTTGGAATGCATTAATCCCAGCAGAAATCTTCTCAGCAGTGCTCTTGTAAGAGAAAGAAGACCTGAAAAATTCACAGAGAAATGCCATGTGCATACTCAGTAGTTATGAAATGAAGTACATTATGAAAATGAAAATATCTGAGTGATGCTAAGTAACCTGTACTAAAAGCTGTCTCAAAGATCATGTCTTTTTTTTTTTTTTTTTTGCCACACCTTACTAATTAGGACAAGAGCTGTTATTTCAAAATAATAAGTTTTGTTGTTTACTCTGTTACACCCATTTTTAACAGTATAATTTAATTGATGGAAGCATTACATCACCATAATAATAGTGCAATAAAAGCTTCAACATCCTTCATGAGCAGCTGGGTACTGTTGTTTCATTAGACTAAGGGCCAACCTGAAAACAGAATTTTTTTTTATTTTATTTTATATTTTTTAAGGCAATGTGTTCTCAAAAGTGGGAGGCGTTTTCTGTCAGAAAGAGCACAATACATAAGCATGCTGAAACAAGGGATGTAGAATCTGGAGAATCAACAATACGATGTGAGCAACTAAGATATTAGTGTCATTTGGGATGGACTTGCGGTAGAAAGAATTAATAAAAGATGAATGTGGGAGGAAATGGAAAGAAAAACACAAGAAAGTGGACACAAAAAGCAGGTAAAAATAGGAATTGAGTTTTGTGAAGATGGTGATGAAGACTCTTCTTCCCAGATCTGCATATTAAATACACCTCTGTCACCTTAGGGTTGGAGCAGCCTTTGCATAAGTACCTGTTTTCATGTGCTAAGGTGTGTAGGGTAATGTGACCATCATTCCCTGTCCTACTCTTTTAACCTCTCTTTATTCCACTGTCCCTGTGCCAAATACTTTTTGGGTGGCAGCACACAAGTATTGTTCATCATCACTGCTTTATATAAAAAGCATCATTATCATTCTCCCATCAGCTTTCTCAGGGTCAACATTTTCCTTTTCATGAGTACCTACGCTATAGGAAGCTATAGGTGACTTACATAGCATCAGATCTTCAGTTTTGCCCTTATTGCTCAGCCATCTTTTCTAATCATGGACACGCACTGTGAAAGAGGAGAGGTTTTCTAAAAACGGTCACAGATACAGCCATATTCACACAGGTGATTAGTAAGGCTGTGGAGGTCTGACACAGCAGCTATTGGGAGGTAAGCCCTGGGCTGGATGCATTCCCTGGAACAAGAAACTCCTCTTCCACTTCCTTAGATGCTCTAGATTTGTTCTGTTCACAACTTCACTCTGAGACAGCTAGTGATTTCATTGCTAATCCACAATACAACGGGACTTGGCTCTCTTAACTCTGGAAGCAGCACGTGAATCAAATTGTACTTGTACTGTTCTGCTACAGTCAAGAGAAAATAGGGCAGTTTCCCTAGAGGGAAGGAATAGTACCTTAATGTTTATACACAAAAACCCAGCCACAAGTATCAACAAATCTGGATCCCTTCTCTTGAATCAGTTTGTTGCCAGAGATTAAATTTGATGTAAAATTAAACTGGACATATTTAAGCACTTAGGATTTCTTGATAGGAATAACCTCTTACTCTACAGTTTGTAAATAGTTTGTCAGTAAATGAAGGTGCATTAAGAAGTACCATGGTCTCCCTCAAGCAACATATTTAACACAGATGGATTTGCATCAACCTTTCAAATTAAAAAGTATGCCACAAATTCCATCTGTAAATTGATCCATGAGTGTTCTTGCCTTTGCAAGTGGAGCTTCATCTTTTGCTCACAGTGACCTCTAGTGTGAATGGATGAGACAATTCAGTGCAATTCAAGGCAGTGCAGGAAGAACTTGGTGTGTGTTCATACTAATACCTGGGTAAGGGGACACATATGTGTGCCATCTGTTTGACTGCATGACACACTGCTTAAAGCATGCAAAAAGTGAACAGGAAACCATGAAGCTAAAAACATTCCCTCAGCCATAGCAAATAAAGAATTTAGAGATCTTTCATTTCTGTGTAATTTTGATCAGATTTTTCTTTACCAAAACCTCCATGCATAGTTCAGGTAATTTTCAGGCTCCCAGGTCCAAGAGATTGCTTTTACTTTCTGAAGCCTTGCACTCGACTCTGTGTGAGAGATACAAATCAGAAGGCAGTGATGCAAGAATTTCTACAAGAACTGCTGTAAAATGTACAGATTCTCCAAACCCTGCCCTCAGTATAGTTATGAATTAACCTCATTATATTACGTACATTTTCTTCAACCAAGTATATTGGAGTGACCGTTTCCCTTCTCTCTTCTGCAGAGCGATTTGAATGAATTGGGGGGGAAAAAGGCTCTAAAGCAAAGATTTTTCTTTTGGTTTCTCCAAAATTGCAGAAGAAGAAAGTGAAGCAGATCATTATAGAAAGTAAGTTACCAAGAAATATTCCTGATGGTTGGCAGTGTTAAATTGCAATTTGGTAATTAAAGAGAATTAGCTAATTCAATCCCTGACTACTAAGAATTAAAGCTATAAGCACCTTCTCACATTTCAGCAGGAAATAATCTCAGGCTCACTTTGGACAAATAGAAATGACCATTCCTTTTTCAGACAAGTTCACATGGCTTGAAATACAAGGTGTCAGTAATTTGCAAAAGACACTACAATTTTTTTTGTATAAACTACTTTCTGTCCTTTCCAAGATTCCATCTGCTACACAGCAGCAAACAAGACATGTTGTTCTCCAATCACAAAACATTACATATAGATTTCTGCCTGAAAAACTGCCTTGCTACATCTCAGTTTCAGGCATGTTTAATGTAAAAGAATTCTGTAATAGAGATTGTGCGGAATTTAATTAAGGTTTTAAAAATCTACAAAACTGTCACATTGAAAATTTAATTTCTGACAAGAAATATATGCTATTAGTCATGTCAGATCAAATTCTGTCATATTGTGGCTTTCAGAGTTTTAGTCAGGAAGCAGGACTTGTCATGGTAACCGTTTCATAGCATTCCATGTCCAGGTAAGGTGAATTCTCTTTGCAAACTCATAGAGTCTTAGAATCATAGAATGCCCTGGCTTGGAAAGGACCTTAAAGATCATCTAGTTTCAACACCCCTGCCACTGGTTGCTCAGGGACCCATCCAGCCTGGCCTTGGAACGCTTCTGGAGATGAAACATCCACAACTTCTCTGAGCAACCTGTTCAGTGCCTCGCCAACCTCTGAGTAAAGAACTTCTTCCTCGCATGTAACCTAAATGTCCTCTCTGTAGTTTAAAACCATTCCCCCTTGTCCTATCACTACTGGCTCACATAGAAACTTTCTCTCCATGTTTTTCATAATCTTTCTCTTGATACTGGAAGGTTGCTGTAAGGTGTACACAGAGCCTTCTTCAGACTGAGCAACCCCAATTCTCAGCCTGTCTGCATGGGGGAGGTGCTCCAGCCCTCTTTGTGGCCTTCACTGGTCTCGCTCTAACAGGTCCACATTTTTCTTGTGCTGGGGCCTCAAAGCTGGACACAGTGCTCCAGGTAGGGTATCACGAGGGCAGAGTAGAAGAGGGAAGAATTCCTTGGGCTGCTGGCTGTGCCTCTTTTGATGCAGCCCAGGATGCAGTTGGTCTTCTGGGATGCAAACGCATACTGCTGGGGCATGTCCAGATTTTGGTCCACCAGAATCTCCAAGTCCTTATCTGAAGGGCTTTCCTCAATAAATTCTTCTCCCAGTCTGGACTCATGTCTGGGATTGCCCTGACCCTGGCTTAGCACCTTGCACTTGGATTGTTGAAACTCATGAGATTCCCATGGTCCCACTTTTTGAGGTTGTCCAGGTCCCTCTGGATGGCAACCCCTCCTTCCGTTGTGTCAACACCCTGCTCAGGTTGGTGTTGTCTGCAAACTTGCTGAGGGTGCATTTGATCCCACTCTCTAGGTCATTGATATTCAAGAGTACTGATCCAATTAATTTTGAAATATGGCAAAACAGGGTGCCTTTTTCTTTACAGAAAGTAAAACTGCTTCCCAGACAGCCAGAGCTACAGCAAAGGGAGTAGGGTGAAAGAACAATGCAACAGGAAGATGCAGGAAGTCTGCTGTAAGCAAGGATCTGTAGAAAACATATACATTTAATGAGCTTAATTTACACCAACATAATTCAGAAAGCTGCATTTGCTCACAAGGGAGCTGTTCAGGTCCACAAGTGAAGAAGGAAGGGAAGGTCCCTGAATGCAGCCAGAGGAAGGCAGCAAAGTCGGTGAAAGGGCTGGAAGGCACGTGCTGTGAGGAGCAGATGAGGGCACTGGGTCTGTGTCATTTAAAGCAAAGAGGGCTGAGGGGTGACCTCATTGCTCTCTCCACAGCTGTTCAGCTCCATCCTAAAACACTTGTTCTGACATCAATCCAATTGATAAGATTTCAAGTAGACCTCTGATGTAGTGCATTTACGTATGCAAATGATTCTAGTGGACATGCTCTATAAATTGCTTATAGACAGGTAAATTCCTGAACAGCAGGTATCAGAATGTTGTGATCAGTGGGACATAGTCTAGTTGGAGACCTGTCACTAGTGGTGTCCCCCAAGGGTCCATACGGGGTCTAGTATTTTTTAACTTATTCATCAGCGACTTGGATTAAGGGGCAGATGCCTCAGCAAGTTTGCTGAGGACACAAATCTGAGAGGAGTGGCTGATACCCCAGAGTGCTGTGCAGCCCTTCAGAAGGACCTCAACAGTTTGGAGGGATGGGCACACTGCTTCATACCTGAACACCTCTGCACACAACAGGCAATGGGAGCTTTGTCTACAGCTTAACAGCAGGGACATGGGGCAACACCATCCTGTCCTTTCCAGTGCCCCTCTGGCACTGGCTCCTGGGCTCCCCTCACTCATGAGCCCACCTCTGCATCACCCCACTGCTGCAGCCCAGAGCAGGACTGTACCCTCTCCTTCCCACGTCACTCCCACTCCAGGCAGTGCCTTTCTCCTTTTTACCGTCCAACACACACTGGACACAAGAAGTAAAGGCTCAGGCCTTTTTTCCAAAATTTTTTTTCTCCCCAAATCAATGACTACAGCATGATGAAAAGAACAAGTGCTCCTGATTGATCACACTGATAGTTTTATTTCCACCTGTTAAAAGAAGAGGGAACCAGCAGAGTCTAGCACAGGGGACACAATTAAATATAGAAAAAGGTTGAACTATACATAACAAGACACATTTACACACAAAAGAGGTCTTTATATCACCTATCAGTTATTGCCAAAGTGAAACATCACTGGAACTCAAATACATTATATTTGATGGGATAAAATCAAAACTGTGATGAAATGGCAAATTGCCCATTAAATCTTCAGAACACTGAAAACATGACATTTTCCCCCAAAATCCAGCTGAGTCTGCCCTGAGAAAGGACTTATATATAAATATACTTATATATAAATGGGATGATATTGGCTGTGAGTTTCTTCTGACCATTTATTTCAAAGCTTTTCATGCAAGCACATTGATAGAAATGTGAAAAGAAAGGAAAACGTTAAAGGATCGTTAAATGGAGAATTTCAGAATTATTATCTGCAAATTTCACATTATTCACTGTCAATTACATAAAATAATAAAGAGAAAGGGTTCAGTCAATTTAAAATGCAAATTTAAACCTCTGTTCATTAGACTCTTATCTTCCCAAGACCTTTTACATACAATTTTTCTACTATATGTTTTGTATATACATCTATCTATCTATATATGCATGCGTGTTCAGATTTTATGTATGCATATCAGTACTCCAATCCTGTTGATTAACATCAAAAGCACTGGAACTTACTAACTTTAACAGTGCCTCTACCTGACATTAAAACGAATTCAAGGACAAGTTGCAGCTCTTAAATAATGCTGTTTCGTCTTAGAAAATGCAATCATCTATTTGTTCTCGTGATGCCAGATGTAGTTAGACTGTATTCTCACAGGATGGTGCTGGTCAGCTTGAACTATTTCAACATCTCCACAATCTGCTCTGTAATTAGTGCATGGTACACACAAGGCTCCCACCAGGTGGCAATAATAGTCTTCATTCTTTAAAGCATTTGCTATTATTTTAGATAGTATAAATGTATGTTATGTACTAAGTAGAAGGAAAAAATTGGGGTTTATAATATGGTGATAGAAAATTATTTTCCTGAACTCTCAAGGTACAAACATTTTCCAAAAGTCATTTGTAACTAGGAACACACAGCAGCATGCAGGGCAAGAGCCACTGTCGGGTTCTTAACAGCTCTTTCAATATAAATACAGGTAACACATTCCAATTGGTTCCTGAGAAACTGAAATCGTTTAAATTTGTCTTTTGATGGAATTGCAGAGAGCAGAGAGTGTGAAATGCTAATTTACTAGTGGGAGCTTAAACCTCACAGAAGTCTCACAATTTTTTAGCTCAAATTTAGACCGATCAATTTCACACCTTCAGCTACAAAATAAATGCTCTTTCTAGATTTAGTCCAAATGTATTTCTGTAAGTGTTGTGCAACTGTTATATTCCTATCCTGTATTTCTATCCCTATCCTGTATTTCTGAAAGAGAAGAAACCTGCACAAGTGCACTGTATGACTCCTATTTGCCAGAAGCGGTGGAATTGCTGTCCCTCATTTTTCAAATGCTCTGCACATGGTCAGCAATCTTTGTACAACACAGTATAAACGTGCCCCACCTGCAGAGCTGTGCATCTGCTTAGGCCAGCAGTACAAGTTCCACATACTCAGGATTTCCCAGTTTTTTGAAGCCAACATAGAGTAACCGGTCTGACAGCATCCGTAAAGTCCTTGACCAGTGAGAAAAATCCTCACATTTCTCCTAGAAAAGTTTCCAGTGAGAAAAATCCTCAAATTTCTCCTAGAAAAGTTTCCAACAAGGAATAGGCATATCTGAGGAAACCAAAAGACGTAACAATTGTGGAATCTCAAAACTAGTTGCATGGTAATTGACTTTTCAGTGTCTTGTCAGGCACAAACAGGCAATGTGCTCAGTCGTTTACTTGAATTCCCTAACTGTGAGAAGTTGTAAGTGCCCAAAATGGTCTTCAAAAGCGAAGAAGAGGACATCATCTAATAAGTCAAGCAGACAATCCTAAGGAAAGAGGTGGAGACAAACACTACAAACTTTCTCACACAGAGGAGATCGTTTAGGACAAATGCCTGTTTCTGTTCATACAGTTCAACAAACTGAGGTCATCTTGTGCACTTCACAGAAACTCTTTTTGTATGTTTTAGTCAGCAGAACTCTATATGCCAGCAATATAACCATAATTTAATAGTTTCTAAAAATCCTATGCAAGTAAACTACTTTTTCCTGCTCCCTCAGGTAGAGGTATGTACATGCATCAAATTTCATAAATATTTCCAAACCATTTTGCTGTAACCTAAGAAACCAGAATCCTTTCTTGTACATTCTCAATTGTCAACCTATTGCAACTTGTGTGATCACATGGAGTGCATTTTTTGTACCAAATGCTTACACTTGGCATGAAGAAAATCATGTAGGAAAAGCTGATATCAACACAGGCATTATTTTTCTACTGTAGCTATACAGAATATCAGATAACACTGGTTGAAATAGGGATATTGCATTTGGTTCAGATTAAGGAAAATGTAAGGTAAATGTACAAGTTATTGCCTTGAGGTAATAGGTTATGAACATGACAGCTGTTTTTATCTTGGTATATAATGAAGCACCCATAAATCTGAAAAATTTTATTTATATGAAGTTTTAGACCTCTTTGAGCACAAATAGGTATGGCTGCAAAAGTGTTTCTTGAAAGAGAACCTGAGTTACGTTTTCCTTTCTTTCTCAGTTCACTTTAAACAAGTCTAACCCATTATTTGATGACTGTAGTCAGTTTATCATACATGGTCTCTGCTGCTCCTTCCTCCTCAGGAGTAGGACTCCTCACACTCTTCCCCTGCTCCAGCCTGGGCTCCCTCCCACAGGAGACATTCCTCCATGTAGTTCTCCAACATGAGGCCTTGCATGGGCTGTACTTCTTCACAAACTGCTCCAGCATGGGTCCCTCCCATGGGGTGCAATTCTTTGGGAACATGCTGCTCCAGCGTGGGTCCCCTGTGGAGCCACAGGTCATAATTCTTTTATATAATTGCTACCTTTTAACCAGCTAAAAATGGCTATTTGTAAAATTACTCTATTTTTTCCAACTCCCACCTGTTAAGCTGTTGTTGTTTGAGCCAGCAGGCTAAAATCTGCCAGACCTATATTTGTTCACAATGTTTGTTTACAAGACTCTTTGTCTGAAATTATTGCTGAATCCTTGTTTTGTTTACACAGTCCTAACTTAAGCCAGATAAACACATTAATACTGGAAAAACTTCAACATCTTGAGAAGAGCAGGACATGTAGCATTCATCTAGATTCTTAGCCAGTCATGTGTCAGACTGACTCCCTGTATGCACACTGCAATGAACACAGCAGGGGTGCACTGCCATCCTGAATATGTCACCTCTCAGATTCCAGAACGTTTTGCAGATGTAAGGCAGTATTTATCTCTTTCCCAAAGTCTTGCAATATTTTCCCTCTTCAAAGAACTTTCTTGCACATTTTGTTGTTCATTTCAATTCAAAACACATAGAAGACTAACATTTGGGGGGAGGGGGGGAATGCTAAGGTGACAACCCTGTAAAAGAGTTATGAATATTTTTAAAATTGATTTCCCCAGAAATGGTACTTCTTGATCAAAATTAGTTCAAGCACTATTTGGTGGGATGAGAAATCCAGCAAGAGAAACCCACAGGAAGAGCTGAAAGGAAGCTGGGTAGACCTTCTGTTTCAGTTTGAAGAGACTGGAATGTTTGTTAAAGAGGATGAGTTATGAGACAGACCAAACTCCTCTCTCTCAGCAATTGTAAATTCAAAAATTAAGGGGCTTTAATCGAGGAAGTGTGAAAGAAAAGAAGAAAATAGCAACCCTTTATTAAAAGGTGTATGTATATTGGCAAGAACAGTAACAGAACATAAAAACAACTAAACAATAGTCCTGTACCCAGAAGTTCCCTTCAAACAAAAGAAAAAGCCTGAACACTTCTCTGTCTTTAGCGCAGTTCTAATCACGGTCGGCAGGGGGCGCTGTTGGGTCACTGGAGGTGCAGAGCCTGCAGTTCTGTGTTGGCCTGCAGGGGGCGCTGTTGGGTCACTGGAGGTGCAGAGCCTGCAGTTCTGTGTTGGCCTGCAGGGGGCGCTGTTGGATCACTGGAGGTGCAGAGCCTGCAGTTCTGTGTTGGCCTGCAGGGGGCGCTGTTGGATCACTGGCGGTCACCACACGGGCAGAGGGGTCTGAGGGGTTGGTCTTGGGTCGCGGGAGAAGCCAAAAAGAAGATGGGGGACCCTACCCCCAGTGGAAGGAAGGGGAAAGGAAAGCAGTTCACCCCCAACAGGACTCACTGTTGTTCTCAGTTGATGGCGCCCTAAAAGCTCCTCCTCTTCTCCCAGCGAGCACAGAGACTCTCCGATGGAAATGCAGCAGGTCCGGGCTGGAGACAAAAGACAGCTCGCAGGCAAGTTGAGGCCAGCAGTCAGGGCTGACCAGGATGGGAAGCCAGAAAGACAGGCTTCCAGGCCTTCTCTCCAAATGCACCGAACACAGACCCTGTCTCCATCCCCGAAAAAGAACCCAGCCCGTCTGCCTCTCTCCCCTCTGAGCAGAGCCAGCCACCCCCTCCCAAAGCTCGTCCCCTCTCCCCCCAGCCCCTGATGGGCCATCAGCGAGGAATGCGGCCTGGGTAGCTAGTTCTTTTGTAAGGCTAATTAACTCCCTTCCCCCTTTCCATTCAAACTTTCCTACAGTGGGGGGGGCAGGGGAAAGAAAAATTCTCCTGAATTTCTAACCTATAACACTTTCCTAAAATGGAAGATAGAAAGACAACAGGTAAGAAAGGTATCTGTGCTTCATTGTTTCAGAACACAGTTTCTAGCCATTTTTTGGTTAAAAATTTCCTTTATGATTAGGACAATATTCGCTAACTGCTTGCCAATTTAATTACCCCAGAAGAACGCAAGCTGTTGAGTTGGTGAGGCAATTCATAGCCGATTCACTACAGACTACACCTTGGGTCCAGTTATGAAAGCACGAAAAAAGAAGTCACCTTGATGGACATATGCTATTTGAGCTCATAGTTCTGAAGAACAGGACTTTAAAACAGCAATCAGCCTGAGAAAAGATTTCTGATACTTTATACAGACATGTTTGACATATGAAATCTTTTAAATGATCCCAAGATTATTTTCTCCTTGTTCTGAACAGCCCAGCTTGAACTCACAGGAAGGCTCTTAGAAGACTTAAAAGTTATTAAAAGCTTTTGTAATCTTAAACATGATTATTAATAATAAAAGAGAAGATTTATCACAGAAAAATTACTTAGTTTCATTCAGTACAAATAAAACGGAAAGATCACAAGAAAAATGTCTGAATTTTCAGACTCTCTAAAAGAATTTCTAAGGAACTCGAGAGCCACAACTTTTGTTTCCAACTCAAAATGTTGATTTCTAAAACTGAATAAAAGTGCAAAGTTCTTAGCTTGAGAAGCTAGATGACAGTACAGGAAAATGATTAATATTTTTATTGTTGACTCCTAATTAAAATTCCTTTACAGTAGTACAAATTTAAATAGTTGGTAAATGCAAAAACCGCAGTATTAGTTCTTTGTTTCTATTAAAAGTGTTACATCAGTAATAAGGTAACACCTTCAGAGCATCAGCAAATTCTGGATAATGGTAGCAGATTTAGAGGAAAAGGGACTTCAGTTTTTCATCCATTAATGACTTAAATGTATAAACACAGAATCATCAAAATCAACATGAAAACAGAAGCTGTAAGACTAGCAATAGCAAAAATCTGAGGATCAGAACAGCAGAAACTGATCTGTCAGTTAAATAAATCAATACAGCCTTACTTTTGCCATTAAATTTATCTGTGACTGTCTATGCCAAAGCTGAGGTTGACATAACTGCAGGATGTTCTGCAACATGAAATGAAAACAGCATTGCACACCCATGGTTTGCCAGCTAGCCATTGGTAAGACATCCATACAGCCCTGTTTGTGCAGCATTCATCTATGAGGACTGAGGAAGAAACATTCCTTGCATTTTCATGTGAAGCACAGCATCAGCAGAATAATTCTGCATCCACAGGGTGTTCTCTATACCTGCTGCTGTGGGACAGAGGAATTACTTTACTGTAATTCCTAGGAAATTAATGTATTTAATTGTTCTTGAAAAATGTCTTCCCTGGAATAATATTTACTAGAGGATGTCCCTCAGTCCTCTGAAAGCTCTTTCTAAAATTGCCTCAGAGGCTAAACACAAATTTTTTTTTTTTTTTTGTGGTTTTATATTCTCAAGGCCAGGCATTCATGCATGAATGTTCCTGTTCTGGCACAGGATTTCAGAGTTTCAAATTGCCACTGAAGATATAGAAAGAACTATTGCCTTTTGAATTAGTGTGCTTCACTGGGTCTGTACTACTGATCTCTTTAATCCACACCCCTTAATGTTATTATCCATCTTCTAATCCTTTCCTTTTTGTTTTTTTCTGCTCAAAATGAAGTGCTATGTTCAGTCAACCTATTTCCAACATACTGAGATAAAGCACCAAATACATCTTCACACTTAGAAATTCCTCTCTATAGTGAAAAAGATGCATAATTATACATTCTGTTTTGTAAGCGTTAATTTGCCTTTTACATAGTTTTTATATGTACATCCAAAAGCATTCTAATCATACTTTCCAGATAGATTCAGCATTGGAATAGGAAGTTATGCAGCAGGTTTGATAGCCCACATTCCAAAGCTGTAAAAAACACCTGCAAAAACACTTATCCACTTAGGAAGCCTGGAATCTAGAAATGACATGCATTACCATTTTAATTCTCTTTTTTTTAAGGATGACAATTTTTAAAATCCTTCCTTTAATTATTTCTTTTTAAAATTTCTGCTCACACAGTTACAATTTTCTGGCTTTGAAGAGATAAAGACCAGCACTGAAGATGTGATGTGTCCAGCAGTGATGGAGAAGAGTTGGTATTGTAATGCCAGGGGTTCTTTTAACACTGAAAAGAAATACATCTGTATGTTTTAAAGGAATCATGTCAGTTTACCTAGACATATTTGTAAAAACACCAGCATTAAAAAAAATTATGGTAATAATAAGCAAAGCTTAAAACCAGAAGTGTTACAAAAAAGTAAAATCTTGCACTTGGGGAGGAATAACCTCACTAATCAGTACAGGCTGGGGGGCAGCTGGCTGAAAAGCAGCTTTGCAGCATAAAGCCTGGGGACTGTGGTGGGCAACAAGACTGTAAATGGCCACACAGATGGGACCAGAGAATCTCTCAAATGAGGAGAGGCTGAGAGAGCTAGAGCTATTTAGTCTGGAGAAGAGAAGGGGATCTTACCAGTGCTTATAAATATCTAATGAAAAGATGTAAAGAACCCAGACTCTTCACAGTGGTGTTCAAGAGGCAATGGGCACAAACTGAAACACCAGAGGATTGTCCTGGAAGCCTCTCAACTATTTTAAGTTACTGAATTTAGCGAGTGCTAAATTGATTCTTCTGAAAGGAATGGGGTCTAAATGTTAGCACCTTGATGTACGTGGGTAGATGTGATATACAGGATAGATATCACGTATGTGATTGCATGAAATATACTGCCAAGTTAGATTTCTTAACCTACATAAGGTAGAAAAAAATCACTTAAATGTTATCAGAGAAGTTCAGTAAGGTGCTGCTTTCTTAAAAGTGCTCTTTTGTTATGAAGACATCTTAAAAAAAAACAAACACAAACTCAAAACCTACATGACCATTTATGTGTCCAGCAAATAGGTCATTGTTTCATTCCCCTGCTTAGATGAAGACAATAGAGAATGATGAAGGCTGGAAGTATTTAGTAAATCTGGAAGCTAATATCCACTAAATAACAAGTAATTCAGACCCATTATCTACTGAGAGGGGAAAATTGCCACCAAGGGTTACAGAGAAACTACTTTTAAAACTTTAGGCCAATCCTGATTCCACAGATAAGAGGGATTTTTTATGTGATGGGGTTCTGTAAATGCATTTAATACAGGTGCATATGCTCAGTAAGTCCATTTCACAGATGTGCATACGCAGAACCCCTTTGTCATCTTACTTTCCAGCCTCCAATATGCTCACAGGATGAAAGAAGACAAGCTGTGTTTAACTTCAAGCCCACATAGCTCTGTTATAAAGGAACTTTGATTCTAGAGATAGACCATTCATCCCTTGTTTTCTCTTTGGAGTTCCTCATGTCAATATTTAAAGGAAGTTACCTGAGAATTTCAGTCTGAGCAGCTTTTTTCTGTAGTAATGTCTCTTTCTTCATAATGAGAGGCCCAGGGTTGTCTTCTTATCTACCAAGATTTGGATGTAACACCTCTAAACTGAAAACAAACATGCTCTAAGGTTGGAATCAGCTAAGAATAGGAAATGGGTCATCAGAAGACAAAGATCTTGACTGAAATTCTTCCTCATGGGTGCAGGAAACCTTGACAGTTACCTGAATGTGTGGTGCAGGTTTAGAGCTGAGGCACAGGAACAGAGAAAAATGTGAGTGAAAAATGAATTTACCACAATAAAGGAGAGCAGCCAGGAAATCCATATTCCCTTAAGGTGGGACAGAGGACTGAGTTCAGTAAGCCACAACTGCATCTCATCCTTTAAAAGGCTCGGGGTTTTGTGAGAGAGACTGATATCAGAACAGAATTGATGCCTTGACTCAGGCTTTGTATTTACCATTTTCTATAGCTGTTTCTCTATCTGCAAGAGCTACTTAACTGCCCTTCTGAAGGATCTTAAGAATTGTTAAATAAGGCAAAGATTTAGAGAAAGTTACTATCGCTTATTAGGCAAAGTGATATATTCGGAGAAAAGGCCATCCAAGCTTGTGGACACACAAACACTCCAGGTACTATGAAACATTACAAAATTTGTGAGACATTAAACACTAGCAAAAACCCATCTTAAAAATTCATCTAATGTTCTTCGTGAAGCACTTACTTGTACTTACATCTGTCCCCATTTAAATTGTTCATACTCAGAATATAGAATTTAACATTAAAGGCTACTTTTTGTACCTCTTTCCCCCCTCCAAAAAAAAAAGCCACCAAAACCCCCCAAACCAAACAGCTATATAGAACAGTGATTCCTTCACAAAAAATTAATAAGACAAAAACTCCAAAGACAAAAGAAATTAGGATGCAAGTAAAAGCAAAACTACAGCATATATAACCTAAAAGGTCAGGAGGAGGTTTAAAAGCATGATTGTGGTCTCTCCTAATATCAGTCCTCTTACCTTTATATTCCTAATTTCTTCTGTCTTAGGTCTATGCACATTTAAACAAATGCTCACAGAACCTCATCAAGGTACTATCAGCTATCTGGCTTTTAACATGAGCCATCTGTTCCTCTCCACTGATAAATGCAGTTACAATGCACTTGCATCAGTCTCAAGTACAGCAAGAGATACACCTCTGACATACACTTCCTAGAAATACTGCTCCTGAAGAACAAACAAATCGTATAATTCTGGCTTCCATAGGAAGGAACACTCACACATTTTCAGCATGTGACAGACTCTGCTGTTCCCTGTTTGCATTTCCCTGGGTTCCCCAATATATTAATCAGAAGATACCATTATATTCTGTATTGAATTCAGATGTACTTTTTATTGAAGGAGATTACCTTGTTTTCTGAATGGAAATAGAATTTATCAACACATTTTAAAGAAAATATAACGTTTCACACAGCTCACTACTGAGGATTGCCTTCAGTCAGTCTCCTGCTCACTTTGTAAACTGCAAAGGAAACTATTGAAAAGAATCAGTATATGATTACAAAAACACAGGACTGGAAGAGATTCAAACTCATTTCTCTAATGCTTCTCTTCCTATACTAATGCAGGATCCATTTCTTTGCTGGAATTGATCCAGGAAAGATTAAATAAAATGACTCCTCACATTCAAAGACAATCTGCTACAATGATTCATTCGACTGGATTGCAAAAAAAATATCCCGAACAATAAAACCCCAAGCAACCCAAGACAGAATGTAATACAGTATGTTACATTTTATGCAGCCAATCTGTGATCTAGGATAGGTCAAAAACAGGATGGATCAAGAAGCCAAAGAAGGATGAAGAATAACTGGCCATGTAGCAGTACATTGAGGATTACTGTAGATTAAAAAATGATAAATCAAGAATGTCATTCTATTTCAGATAAAGGCAAGTGCCATCATGGCATGTAAAGCATACAGGAGGTAATCCCTTTCACTACTCAGGATTGTAAGGCCACAGCTGCCACACTTCAAAACCCAGGTCCATACTTTGGAAAGAGGAAAATCACATGGATAAAGTCTGGCGGAGACCAGTGAGTGCTCAAAAACCTAGCTGGAATTTAGGAAAAAGGTGGGAAAAGTAGTCTTTCAGCCTTGGCAAAGAAGATACTTCAAAATACGCAAAATCTTGTGCAAAGACAATGCTTTTAGTGCTCAAGGGGGATAGAACAGGTAGTAATAACTTGCAGCGTGAGAGATTTAAAGTGGATCCTAAAATTTTACAAAACCACTGTAGCAGGCCATCTGTGCAACCCTCATCAGAGGATTATTTTTAAGAGGAGGCAATACAAACTTCTATAAGGAATGTCCAACTATTAGGAATAGTGCTCCAGAGAACAAGATAGTTCAGAGAATCTATCAACATTTCACACAGCTTTGAGATTTTTGTCAACATTCATTTATTCTTCAGATGTAACTAGTTTCTCAGCTTACCACACTTTGTGAACCACTCTTCTTCCAAAGAAGGTTTTAGAAGCCTCAGAACATTTATATGTGTTCAATGTTGCAATACATCACTTTTTAAATATATGATATTTATTTTTGAATGTATGATATGATTCAAATATATGATATTTAAGAACATTCCCTTATTACTTCCTACCTCTGTTAATCTCACTAAATTGACGTAAAAAGGTCAAAGTTAGCAAATTAGAAGCCACTAATACATTTGTCTTTTTTTTTTTTGCTTTTGTTGACATGCATATGTGAATCATTGTATTAATTAAGCTTCATGCAATAGAGATCTGCTCTTTACACGTGATCAAGGTGTCATCTGGTTTTTAAGATAAAACTTTCAATAGCAGAGTAGGAAGAAGAAACAAATCTTCAAGAAAACCTTGGGGTACAGGTTAAAAAAAAAAGGACCAATTTAATTCTTAAGTTAGACTCCCTTTAGTTATCTCATCCTGAACTTCGTTAGTGGAGTGAGAGGGGGCAGGGAAGAGTGTAGCTTTTTTTTTTCTTTTTTCATGTTTTGTGTTGTGGTTTAAGCCCAGCTGGCAACCAAGCCCCACTCCTGCTCACTCACTGCCCCACCAGCAGGACTGGGAAGAGAATCAGAATGGTAAAAGCTGGAAAACTCGTGGGTTGAGATAAAGACAGTTTAATAGAAAAATCAAAAGCCACACACACAAGCAAAGCAAAACAAGGAATTAATTCACTGCTTCCCGTGGGCAGGCAGGTGTTCAGCCATCCCCAGGACAGCAGGGCCCCATCACACATAACAGTGACTTGGGAAGACAAACACCATCACTCCCAATGGCCCTCCTTCTTCCCCCCACTTCATCTACTGAGTATGATGTCATATGGTCTGGAATATCCCTTTGGTCTGTTGGGGTCAGCTGTCCTGGCTGTGTCTCCTCCCAACTTCCCATGCACCCCCAACTTCCTTGCCAGAGTGGCAGTATGGAAAACAGAAAAGGTCTTGGCTCTCTGTAAGCTCTGCTCAGCAATAACAGAAACATCTCTGTATTATCAACACTGTGTTCAGCACAAATCCAAAACATAGGCCCATACCAGCCACTGTGACGGAAATTAGCTCCACCCCAGCCAAAACCAGCACATCTGTCAAGCCAAAGAAGATAATTTCATTAAAACGCAATTTGAGATTCACAAAATTTTTTTGGCCATAAATTTTTAACTCATCTAATCTTTCCTTTGGGCCATTCTCAAAGTCTTTAGAATATGATAAGATTTTTTGTGGTTAGGGCCCAAGCCACTTGAAACGATTCATAAAAGAACACAGTCTAATAGGGAAAGTTACCTAAATAATTCAATACTGTTATACCCTTTGATAGGTACACGAGGACCAGAAAATTCCTTTGGAGGTTTAGTTTCATTTTCACTTTAGGCAAGAGAACATTTCTCTTCTGAAGCAGAGAAATACTTTGCATTACACTGCCTCAAGTCTGGCACCATAAAGCGTTTTACACACATTGTACCTGACACATTCCATTTGAGTGGGTCTTCTGTAGGGGGTAGGCAGGCTAAATTGCAAATACAGTTGTACTGATTGTACTGACACCTTAAATAAATAAAAAAATAAGCTAGGAAAATAATACAGAAATTCTGAGCACCTTCAGGGTGCTTTACCAGGTTAAATGAATTTCATACTTTGAGCTGTGGGGTATCAACAAACAGTGTTCTATTTGCTTCTTTGTTCTCTGCAACCTCCTTAGATGAGCTTTGGGAAATTGAGAAGACTGCACAGAGAGAGAATGATTTGCACACAGTATCTGCAGCATAAATTTCAGCAGCCCCCTGTTTTTGAAGTAAAGCATGAAATGTGACCAAAGGAAGAGCTACAGAGCAAGAAGTCCATGTTACAAAATACCGTGGTTAGAGCCAGCCCTCGAGAGCATGCATGGAGACTGATTCTCCTGAAGCAGCACAGCCATTAGCCCACTGGGCTGTGAATTAACCAGCTCATACACAGTGAGAGTTTAGGAACCTCAGCAGTTTGGTCACCAACATTGCTGACTACTCTTTCCTCCATGTTCTTTGTATTATCTCATAGCCTAATTTACTGAAACCTTCCACTTGATCTGCTTGACTCTACTTCTTCATTACTATGGCTAAATAACAACAGACTGAGCCTTTTTCAAATTTTTGTATGTATAATAACATCTTATAAGAGTACTCACAACAAAATTTTCACAGTGTTGCTCTTTATCTGGACTTGTAATTACACAGTTTAATTAAATTTTGTTTGACATGCATCCATGTTTTTTTTCTTAGTCTTTATTTGCAACCTATAGTAATGACAGTGGCAATCTCCACCAGCATATATTGCAGTTCGATGAGAGGATTGGTGTAGGTCCCTTCCAACTGAACTGTTCTATTCTCAAAGATAATTTTCTGAAGTCATCTAAAGAAAAATTGGGGGGGAATGACTTACAAAGCTCACTAAAACTTGTCTGAGGCCTTAAGAAAATACAAAAGCACTCTATGTTATTGGGACAGAAGTCTATGTTTACACAACCTTCATTACTCAAGTTGTTACTGAACTCTGAGCAGTGTACTTTAAGACAATAATGGCTTTTATACCTTTCCTAAGGACAAACATTGTAAAGACAGAGATAATGCCATTAACCCTGACTAAACTTTCTGCTTCTTGTAGCCTTTTTATTGAGTGTAGTTGAAATTGCCTTTAAAGTGGTATAAGGAGACCAAAACTATACGGACAATTAATAATTTTTTTGTTCTTACCATTAGATTAATTACACCTGATACAATTAATTTTTAAACTTGAGAAATGTTTTTATTTTCCTATATTGTATATTTACCTGTCACTTAACAGAGATTAAATATACTTTTATTAAGTACGAAAGCATCTAAATTCTGCACCACCAGAAGTCTACAGACAGCTAGGTAAAACTTCAGTTATTTTACTTCTGAGTATTTAAAAGAATATACAGGAATATAGGAGGAATGTCAGTATATTTGCTGACTAAGCTAGTGCATCACAGGGTTGAATAATGAAAGGGCCCATTTCACCTTCCACAAGGTATACTCACTGATTCCAATATCTTCTCCTTTAGTTAGCAACTGGTCCTAACCAGTTTCTACCTCTCAAGAAAAGACCACATTCAGGATTCGAAGTCCTACGCTGTCTTTGAAGAGAGCTGCTTCCAAGTGAGAAATAGCAGACCTTACTGATCTCCTATGCTCAGTCATACTCTAGTTTCCAAAGATAAACAAATACTTGGATCCTCTTCTCTTTCAATAGGGAAAACGGGAAGGAATTTATCAGATTATCTGTTCGTTCCCTATCACCCTTTCTTTCTTCACAAAGATGAACTTCACGAGAAAACAACTTTTTTTCACTCAACAAGAAAGACACAGCCAGGGGAATTCCTCAGTATTCCCCCCAAACAAAGACCTTGCAGTTATCTGCGTAACAGCAGTAAAATATTTCTTGATTTTGTATGCTGGTTGAAGATTTACATCACTGTGCATAACAGAAGCTGTGACATTTCTTAAAGAGCATTTCCAACTAACTGCTATCCTTTGAAACGATGCATAACCTTGTATTATGTCCTGAAGCTTCAGTTTTGAACACACAGATACAAGAAAAGTCATCATCATCATCATCATCATGGCTGGGCTTTGCAAACGAAGATTTGGGAAGGGCTCTACCCACGTTTGTTACAAGCGCGCTGGTGGCTAAAGAGGCCAGTACGAGATAGGCACGTCCAGTTGCAAAAGGCACAGCAGAAAGACTCCTTAGGTGGTATATTCTGCAAGGCACGATTCTTTCTGTGTTGTCTTTTCTCCTCAAGAGTGATTCTGCGTGCGTTCTCAAAAGCATCCACAGCGTTATAGATGGTGTGTCTCCAGGCCTCCTGATTGGAGGCCAGAGTAGACCAGTTATGGTGGTCAATACGGCCAAGGCTGAGATGTTGCTTCAGGGAGTACTTGTATCTTCTCTTCGGGGCTCCTCTCTTGCGGCAGCTGGTGGCAAGTTCACCATAAAGCAAGATCTTAAGGAGGTGGTGATCTTTCATCCTTGAGACGTGCCCTGCCCAACGCAACTGTGTTCTCATCAACATGGCCTCAATACTTGTGATTGCTGCTCGTTCTAGTACAGATGTATGGTCACATAATCTGACCAGTGGATGTTTAGGATTGTACGGAGACAGTGTTGATGGAAGCGTTCTAGGAGACGCAGGTGGTGGCAGTAGATGACCCATGATTCAGATCCATATAAGAGAGTAGACAATACAAGGGCTTTGTAAACACTGATCTTTGTACTTTTCTTCAAGTGTTTATTATGCCAAACTCTTTTATAAAGCCTTCCGAAGGCACTATATGCCTTTGCTAACCTGTTGTCTATCTCTCCGTCAATCTTACCATCCGAGGAGATGAGGCTACCTAGGTAATTAAACTGCTGGACTGATTTGAGCTCTGATTCACCAGTGGTGATATGGGGATGATGGAAGACTTCCTGAGTTGCAGGTTGATAGAGAACTTCTGTCTTCTTCAAGCTGACTTCCAGCCCAAAGAGCTCAGCAGCGTCTGCAAAGCAGGATGTTAAACACTGCAGAGCTGCTTCTGTGTGAGTGACAAGGGCGGCATCATCAGCATAAAGCAGCTCCCAGACAAGATGATTTAAGGTCTTAGTGTGGGCCTTCAGTCGCCTTAGGTTGAATAGGCTTCCATCAGTACGGTATCGAATGTAGATACCGTCCTGATCATCGAGGTCTGTTGTGGCCCTTTGGAGCTTCATGCTGAAAAAGATTGTGAATAGAGTTGGTGCAAGAACACAACCTTGTTTCACACCATTGGATATTAGAAAGGGCTCAGAAAGTGCATTGCCATATCTGACTTGGCCGTGCTGATTCTCATGGAGTGAGATGATCATTTTAAGGAACTTGAGGGGACAACCTAAATGTTCCAAAATCTGCCATAGACCTTTTCTGCTCACAGTATCAAAAGCCTTGGTGAGGTCAACAAAGGTTACATAGAGACCTTTGTTCTGTTCCCTGCATTTCTCTTGCAGTTGTCTGAGAACAAATGCCATGTCTGTAGTGCTCCTTTTGGCTCTGAAACCACATTGGCTCTCAGGTAGAATTCCTTCTGCTATAGTGGGTATTAGTCTGTTCAAGAATATTCTTGCCAGGATTTTGCCAGCAATGGAGAGCAGAGTAATACCATGGTAATTTAAACAATCTGATTTAATTCCTTTCTTCTTATTCAAAGTGATGATGACTACATCACGAAGATCTGATGGTAGTTCGCCTAGTTCCCAACAGGGCACCACAAACTCGTGAAATTTAGCATTGAGTGCATGGTCCCCATGTTTCCAGACTTTGGGTGGAATTCCATCAACCCCAGCTGCCTTGCCAATTTTCACCTGCCGTATGGCCTTAAGGGTTTCTCCTAAAGTGGGGGCAATATCCAATTCATTCTTCACTAGTTGTTGTGAGATGGACTGAATAGATGGAATAGAAATACAAGAAAAGTACATCTATTTCTAAATACATAAAAAAATAACTACATATTACGTACTTATCTATTTTGGTGGGATCTGTGCACTAAATATGTGTAACTACTAATAGAATTCTTGGGGAACTACATATTAACTACCAACATAATTGTTGGAGAACTGCCTAATTACTACTTCTATACTTGTCGGGGCAAACGTGCTAGCTACATCTTAGCTACATCTAAATGAACTACTGTTAATATAGGGACTGTCTGTCATGCCACAGGTTGAAGCTATGTCAGGGCCTCAGTGAAGGTTGTCAGGCCCTAAGTAAAGGTTGTCAGGCCCTAAGTGAAGGTTGTCAGGCCCTAGGTGAAGGTTGTCAGGGCCTCGGTGAAGGTTGTCAGGGCCTCAGTGAAGGTTTTCAGGGTGTTTCTTCTCCAGGCAGCAGCTCATGTGCTCCAAGGGTTCCAGCAGCCGCTGCAGGAAGTCCCTCCTGGTCCACCCTGACAGGCCCTCCTCTCAAGACCATGCTCTTCTTCCTCTTCCTTGTTTGCATCGCCCTTGTCACCTTCTTCTTCATTTCCTTCACATATGCCCAGATTTCCTTCACCTCTTTGTATCTCTTCCGTGCCCACCTCGGCTCAGCCACTGCCAGTGGGCAAACAGAGCCCTGACAGCTGCCAAGTGCAGCCCCAGTGGCAGGGAATGGGCCCCCGTGTGCAGCAATAAAGAACGACTTTGCTTCAGAAGGGGCCTCCTGTGACAATGACCCGCGCGGTTTTTCCTTTCTGAGCAATTTTGACGCAGATTGTGGCCGACTTCCCCTGGGCGACACCTCCATGCGAGGAGACCCACTGCCCTCATTCTGGTTGGGTCCCCCTTGCAGAACGCCCCCCGCCCCCCATTCTGTCAGGGCCCCTGGGGAGATGGGAGAGTCCCAGAGGAGATGTGTCAGCTGTGTGGCCGTGCCCCCTGTCCCTTCAGTCTCTGTGTTCCGGCAGGTGCACATAAACTGTATGTAACTATTCATTCTGAATTCATTGTTTCCCTTTCCAACAATGGCCTTTGGCAGATACTGAGAGAAGTGTCCAGAAAAGAGGCCAACATGGTTGTTCTTTCAGGAATCCTACCCCAACCTTTAGCCACACACAAGCTCCAAACCAGTTATCCATGCCTTTGTATGGAGCAATCCTGCAAGTGTGTAGCAGAGCCCAGGTGGCCAGTGAGGTGGCACCAGATCCCTGGGGAGCGTAGAGAATGTCTAATGTAATGTAACTGTATGTAATCTTCAGTCTGATTAAATTCTGATATTAATTGAAAGCTCAGTAAAGTATATTTTTATTTCTTTTTTCCTTTGCACATAAAGTTTCTGTAACAGGAATGATACGACTCAGAGTTGACATACTTAGATAATATTATCAATATATACAATATACAATATTGTAAGAGGTTGTCTTTGGAAAGTTAAGGTGATAATTAAACAACTCATCCTTAAATAGAAAGAATCATGAAGACAAGAAAAGTTTCACCACAATTTCATGGTTTTAACAACCTTGTTTAGCAGCTTTGTTCCAACAAAGCTCTGAATAGCTCAGTGCAGCATATACTAAAGCAAGTGTGAGTGAGCCACAGGCACACATCCTCAGAGAATTCCTTCTAAGAAGTATAATGGCTGTTATTTTTACCCTTTTAATCCCTAGCCTCTCCTTATTACAGCTAATCATCTCAACATGTGCATTAAAGAGGGCTATGCAGGTAGCATGAGAAATCAATTGCCATCCAAAGCCCTGGTGCTTACTTCTATAGCAGCATCTTTGACCAAACATGGGTTAATATATTGCGAATCTTCAGTTTTCCCCTTCGTTTCAGCATGAGTCAAATTGTTTATTCCCTTATTCCACAGCATAGTCATTAAATTCATCTATTTATATTGTCATTTTTAATTTGATATGTGACTGCACAGCAAGGCAGCTTTTAACCAAGTCAGCTGTACATAAAGCCTATAACAAATCCTAATTTCAGGGTGTATATTCCCAGAAGACTCTTCACCCTCTATTAAGGAATAAGTGACTTCTCTAAAATAGGTGCAAGAAAACATGAAAAGTGCATACATATCTGCTCAGACACATGCTCACACACAAAAGAAAGGAATATTGTACAGTCTACCCAATGCAATACAGAAATGTAATTTAGGATTTTTAAAACTACATATTTCAACTCTTAATTGCAGTCTGATTCCTTTGCTGCTATTGATATCCCTGCATGGTAATTATTCCCTATTAGAAGCATATGTTTGTAACACATGCTATTTCTGGATATTCTACCAACACGCACCTAAGGCAGAACTCATCGATAGGGTGAGAGAGGGGGGGAGAACATCTCTGAGGACATACACTACAACTTGTCTTATTGTTATTTCTACCATCTGGATAAGTTTTGATTGTGACAAAATATGTGTTGTAGAAAGAATCTGTAGGATGCACACAGGGCTGTCAGCAGGTGTAGGCAGGTTTTGCCCTTGGCCAAACTGAACAGTATTCCCCACCAGTTACAGTCCCACCTTATGAGCTGTGGACACCAGCACCAGTTCCCCTTTTGGTTCAGCAGATGCACATTGTGAGTTTTGAAATTCAGAAGTGTGGTAGGTGATTTTTTTTGTGTGCGTTGATGCCACTGTCAATTTTGTACCTGACTGCACAGCAAGACAGATTCTCCTGTGGTATGTAAGAGGCACCTCTGCTCCAGGGCCAAGGTAGCCTTGCCAGAGATTCAACCACGGCACAGAGAGGGAGCTCAGGCATTCCATATACAGGCACTTAGCAGCCGGCTCTCTGAATAAAACACATCTCAACTACAGAAATTTGTTTCAGCTCTTTCCAACAATCTTTAATCTGAATAAATAGTGTTTCCTTTAAAATTTATATGACTATGAAAACATTACTGTTCTAAATGAAAATCCACTGCAAGTTTCACAATGCTGCAATAACTTAGAAGAATAAGCCTCATTCCATTTCAATGACTGAATCTCCCAGGCTTTCTGAAAGAGATGTCTTGAATCCAACTTTTCCAGAAAAATTATTCCCGTAAAAGATCAAACCCAAATCCTTTAAAGTGCATAATTACAGCCAGTCCACTTAAAGTTGCCCCTAAAAGTAATTTTTCCTTGCTTGCCATGACCAGTGTTAACATTAATAATAACCAGTGCTGAGCAGTAAGAAGTTTTAAATATTGCCATATATTGTACATAATTGTACTGTTGTTATGCACTGTTATATAGCTGCCTGCAGATGGCTGCATTTCAATGAGAAGAAACCATAGTGTGCAAAAGAAAATAAATCTGTTCTTCCATGTGTATTTCTGATTTCTAAACAATAATATTAATAATAACAACAACAAAAATAATAAAGAATAATCAATGCACTGCTTTTACATTTACAGCAGCAGATAGTCTGGTCCCCTGTGTGTAAATCAGTTTCAAAAGTGCTCTAGGTTTTTTTTTTCATAATATAATGTAAAAGCTTAAAGCATTGCAATTATTCAGAGCTGAAGCTTTAAAAACTTTTCACACTTTGAATTTTAGCTGAGCAAGACCACCTCTCTTTACAAGAGATTTTTATTATGATTAAAAGGCAAATGTAGAGCAAGGATTTCAATATTCTTCTGCTATTCTGCAGGCTTAAATCTCTGTACAATGAGCATATCAATATTAAAAATGAATTAACTTTTCAATTATGGCCTGTCCTTGAAATTTTATTTTGCTTCCTACTTAATATAGTTACTGCAGTATGAGTACAATAAAGTCAAAGTGCCTCTGATTCTAAATTGCATAGTCATGAAGTTACCAAAAGGTTTTAAATGCATTTTTTAAGTGTTACTTCAAAGACTCAGTTTTATTCCTCCTAACTAAATGAAGAATTTGCACTGATTTTAGGGAATTCAAAACAGAGCTGAATATTTTCTTGTTGATATCTCACATAGCACTTTTCAGATTCAATATTTCAATCTTCTTTGCTGATCCCTAAAAGCAGAGTTAGAAAGCTGGTAACACACTAGCCAAACAACCAGTAATAATAAATCAGCCAACAGCTGGGCAAAATACTTCTCCTCCTTTACCGACATCTTCTGTATTTCACAACTGCGCACTCCATGTGTGTTGTTCAGAAGCTTCCTACATCAGCAGGGACACCACAGTTACCAGGATATATCAGGATTAATTTCTGGCTGACCCACAGAATTCCTGTGTGAACTTGGGCAGGACCCAGTAATTTTCTTCCAGTAATGTAAAACACTGCTGGAAATAAACAAGAAAACCAAAACCAGGCTGGATTATAAATCTTTTCTTTCACTTAATACTTGAGTCTCTTGGATATTCCATGTCCCCTAAGGGCATTTAGTTCTATCCACTGCATCTGTGCAGTGCAGACAGTGCAATGGGTCCCTCAGTTTCTAGACATTAGTGGATATCAAATCCCACACTCTCAAAAGGATGCTCTAGGGTTCTTGAAGTGATGGTTGCTCTCCAGCTGAAGGGAATAGTGGCTATAGAACCATGTCTGACAAGAAGCTAATAATTTTTGACTGTGCAGATAAGAGGATCAGCTAACCTGACTTTTAAATGATGCCAAATTTATGTTAACTCAAAAAAAAAAGCTCAAACACTTCTATTAATGAAAAATACTGAGAAACAAAGTACTAGCTAAGTTATGAAATTCACCTTCTTATTTATTTTCCAGTACTTTCAAGTAAAAATTATTTAATAAGAAAATAATTTTCGTGTAGCAACCCTATGAACCAGCTCCTTATAAGTGAATTCTATACAGAACATCCTACCTTTCTTCAGAACACAACACTGCATCCTTGCACAAGACATAACACTAATACAAATCCATGCATGTATTATTTAAGAGCTCCAATTTCCTCTCTCCCTGACCAGGCCAGAACTTAGACCCCAAATTCCTATTCCCAGTCCTATAAAGAACTGTTAGATAGCAGCTAAAGCATAACAAGCTGCTCATTATGGTTTCATTAATCCAGACTTGGAACACAGCCACCAATAAATGTGTTGGCATTTTTAAAGAGCATAAATTTCAAACATTTATACCTGAAATTGTGTTGGAAAATGGAACAAATTAACTATATGAAGTAATTAATACCAACTGGAATATTCAATTCTTATTGATTTTAAAATCAAAAGCAGCATTTTCTCTAGACAGGAGGAGCTTTTAGGGCTTTTCTGGCTACAAGAATTCCTTTAGTTTCTTTAGTTTCTGTTTGAAATGCCTCCCTTTGGAAAGACATTTGTTTAAATGTTGCTCTACACGGTCCAGCAATGCATGTTCCCTTTTAGTCTCAAAAGGTGTTTCTAACTGTTTAATTCCCTTTACTGTTAAAATGTCTGTTCCACTCAGATTTGGATTTAAAGCATTCAGTGTGGACATCAATAGTGTTAGTTTTATCTGCATGACTCAAGTGTTCCCTTTTAAAATTTCTATCCCTGTAAGGCTGCCCAGAGCTGTCTCTCTGATGAACCCCATAAACCCATTTCTTCTGGCATGTTTTGAGACTGATCCTTGGTTCTTGTGTTTGTGGTTCCTCTTTCAAATTTATTTTTCTGTAGCCATCTTGTCTTACTAAACTAAGTACAAACCTAACTCCCCAGCAACAATAACAACAAAACTAAAAACCAAATAGAATGGTAAACCTGGTTATTTTCTCCTTGATTCTGGGCCTATTTACTCAAATACTGCATAAGCTATCAACATAACACTGAGACAATTATCAAGACTGTTCCCACTCCCTGAGGTCTTGCTATTTGGTTAACAGAAATACACTTCTGCTGCATTCACTGGGTCAGTCACTGAATCTGGATCAACTGAAATATGGTCATGAACAGCGTTTTAGTAAAGGTGCTTTCACAGTCGATGTATGTCGGTGCAGAGGAGTCAGTCTAGTTTAAAGCCCACAGCAAAGTCTGGGCCCGGGAGCCTCAAGCTGCTATTCTGTTCCATCCTGACAAAACAACGAGGTTTTAGATGGCATTAGGGTTTACAGGCGTCTGGCACGGATAGTGAGTGCGAACGAGTTAACCTGGCAATTCCGTGTCTGATTCTTCTGTGCGACGGTTGGGCGCAATACAAAAAATTAAACGGGTACATCCTCCTCATCGCTCCATGCCGGACGTGCCCCGCCACCTGCGGAAGTGAGGAGGCGAGTGAGGGGACACCTGAGGTAGCCCCGCGCACACCGCCTGGTTTGCGGGGCAAGGTTCCCGGAGCAGGAGCCCCCGGGGAAGCCGCCGGTGCCGCGTTCCCGAGCATCCCGGGCGGCCGGCGCTCCCCGGCGCGGCGGCGGCGGCGGCGGGGCGGGGCTGCGGGAGGGCCCGGTCGCCACCGCCCCGAGGGCGGGCCGCCGGTGACAGCTGGGGAGGGACCCGGCGCCGGCAGCGAGGTGCGGCTGCCGGGCGGTGCTTCGCCGCCGCTCCGCTGCTCCGTCCGCATCGCCACAGCGGGTCCCTCCCGGGGAAGGAGCGGGCGAGGGCTTGACCGGGCCCTGTCGCCCTCGTCGGCCGCGGCGTGGGTGAGTGGCGGCGGCGGGAGGCACGAGTGGGGGATGCGGAGGCGACGCGGGGAAGGGCTGGGGGGGATGAAGGAAGGACGGACGGACGGACGGATGGACGGATGGACGGATGGATAGATGGATGGATAGATAGATGGATGGAGGATGCTGTCGCGCTCGGAGACTTTGGTCGTGCGAGGTGCCTGAGGGGAAAAAAAGTGCATCCTGGGGCGGGGCGAGCCCGTGTCTCTCTCCGCTCGCCCGTCCGTGCAGGTGACTCGACGGGCGAGGAAGCCCTGGGAATGACGGCCGGTCCTTGGCGGGGCTGGGCGCTGCCTGTGCCCAGGCGAGGCGAGGCGGCTCCTGCCCCGCCGGCCCCCGCCCTCCCGCAGCTCCCCCGCAGCCATCAGCGGGCCGGGGCGCGGCCGCGGAGGAGCTGCCTGTGCTCCCCCATCCCCGCCGGGCCCCGCGGACGGTCCCGCAGCTGCCGGTACCTGCGGCAGGTCGGGATGGCTGTGCGGAGCATCCCGGCCCCGCCGCGGCTCTGCCGCCCGCCCCCGTCCCGGGCTGTACCGGCGGTGCCGGGGGGTCCCCCGGGCAGGCTCCGGAGCGTTACACATGCTCCTGCAAGCCGAGCCCTGCGGGCAGGGGTCTTCTAGGAGCAGACCCGAGGCCTGCCCTGGAGAACTGGCAGGATGAGGCCTTTATTTTTTTTTTTTTTTGCAGGGTGCTGGCTGGCTGATATTTATATAATATCTCTGCTTAAATGTGACCTCGTCCCTAATTGGAGGCTTCCTTTCCGTTTTCTATGGCAACACTAGGGAACAGATCACTCTGGGGAGGCTGGGTGAGAGGAGTATCTGCAGACACTGTAATTTTTCTCACTTGGTTCCCCATCAAGACTGGTTTGTTCTAGTGAATGGGTGAGATTTTGAGAAAAGTTCTTTCCCTCAGCCCTTAAAGCAGTTGCTAGGCCTGCAAATCAGTGAAGATTTGCAGGAACACTAAATTAGAGAGGATGAAGTGGACACGGGTTTAACTAACAAGCAAGAATTATTTTTGTTAGGTATTTACAGATTATCAGTCCTTATTTACTGGTCTGACTGATGACTTCCATGCACCACACTGCCTAATCAAACAATCCCAAGAAATTATGCTAATTTTAACTGATGGTATTTATTTATTTTAAAATGGGTACGATTATTAGAAGGAAGTCTAGAAAATTTTGTAGAGTGGAAGAAAATGAGTCCCACTTCATTCCAAGATTTGTTTTGCTCCATGAGATGCTTGCCCTCTGCTTAGGACCCATCATGTGTATGCAGTGATGTCTCTTCTTACATGGTTGGTCTCACTGACAGTAAGCTTGATGTGCATATGTATTTATGCAGAAATTGGATTCTGTAATGCTTATTAGGGTCTACTGTGTTTCATCTCTGTGAGATGCCAGCTTCTGTTTCAGGTTTTCTATGGCAAGGGGGGGAATATGCTTTGTGTTGGTTTTCCAAAGCCTGATGAAAATAAATGTTTTGTGATTACAAGACACTAATTTGTGATGCATTTAGGCAGGAAGATTTTTATAAAGACTTTTAAATTCTGCTTATTATCTTTTGAGATGCCGTTTTTGTTCTGCACTGAAAATACACATGCCTTACTGCTAATAATACTAAAATGAGTTATTATGATACAGTAGCTGTGATACTCTGTACAGCTTAGAACATTTGTTTTCAATTTCTGCTCTGTTTGTATTTCTTGGTGCATTGGGATGACTTTGTTTCTTGCTCCTACGGTAGTGTGGGGTCTTTTGAGGTTTGGGATTTTGTTTCTGGATGGGTGCAGGTGGTTAAGTTGTCAATACAAAGTGAATAGATACTTTGAAGGTTTAAGTGGAAGGGCCAAGAATCCTGGATCTTCTAGAAGAGGTGATTCTTCTTATGGGTGGAGAGGCCACTGTTTGGAGAGGTGCTCTGCAAGTTCAAGGAGGCCAGCCCTAGAACTCCTTCAATGAGACACTGGGGCCTAAGTCTGCTACAGGCTGAGATAAAAGTACTGTAAGAGGCCATTGGTGTAGAGATTTCCCTAACATATTTAAGCTCTCCTGCATTCATATAAAAGTTTTTTATTTCCATTTGCTTTTTGGAAATGCTCTGGGCAATGCTTGCTCTCCACTTAAATGTACGTTCCTTTAGTGTCTTAGATTGTTGTTATGGGAATGCAAGAATTGGAAATATCCTCAAAAGAGGCCATGTGTTGAACCCGAGATATAAATGAGGCTTGACTTGGGAAGAGATGCACTCTGGTAAAATGTTAATCTCAGTACACAGTGATGGAATAGAGGTTCCTTGGGATTTTTCTCTTACACATCCATCTCATTCAAGCTCACTTTTTGTTTTCCACAGTTAGTACATTTGTGTCCCCAGCACCATCTTTGTTACAGTTTATCCCTGTCAATTGCTGCTTTTAAATATTATTTGTTAGTATGTAAATGTTTATAGTTATCTTCATGTATATTTTTTTTTCTTGTGGAATATTTCAGTTAAATTATGATAGAAAATAGATGCAGGAGTAGCAAGTATATGAAGGAAAGAATTGGGCCTGGGCCATATTTCTGGACAGTGTAAGGCCAGATGGCACTGGCATAAATACATGTAAGGGAACAGAAAATACTGAAGAATGTGAGGTTGGATTGCCCCTTTGCATAGAAGCAAAGTTTGTTGTATGCTGCCTCCATCTAAGAGGAGATGTGGACAGTTACCACTGATTACTGCATCTCTATTTATCTAGTAATTTATTAATTTTGAACCAAAGTTTCTTTACCATCAAGCAAAGAAAACGTCAAACCCTTCCTCATGTCCTTGTCTGAAATTCTGATACTTTTTTTCCTCTCAACTTTCATTAACTCTGTTCTACTTCATTTTGAAGGGACAATATTCAATCTTAATTGCAGCTTTGTGTACTGTTATGCACAAACGCATTCCATCTCTTTTGTTTTTCATTAAAAAAATTCCCTATTTAAAACAGTTGCTGTTTTATGGTACTTATTGCAATGTTACTCAGCATTAGAAAGGAAAATTGGTTTCATGGCTATTGTTTCATAGTTTATTCACAGGTCACAATAAAATGTCATGAGTTCATGATCTAAAAAAGTGGGAGTTTTCCATCTTGAGAAGTCTTCCTCCTGTATACAAATTTTGTAACTTACTTCTGTTTAAGTTTTGCTAAGATTTTTTAAAATATGAAACATCAGCCCTAACTTCAGTAATAGGGAAAATGTCTACAGTAGTTCAATAAAAATGGTATAGATTTATTGTCAATGGGACCAAATGGAAACACAGTAGTAGTTTAATTTTTTATTCAGTCTTTCTCAGTGATACTTCCATCCTTTGTACACTATTATAAATCATAGAACTTTTTTTTTAGCACAGGGAATGCTTTTGTAGGTGTTTCTTAGAGATTGATAAAACTTGGTTGGTTACTTCCTTACTTGCCATATTTCATCTCTTTGTTCATCTAATAAGAACGGGAGCTGAAGAGAAACTTCTACTGTGTGCTGTGTGACGTCTTCCTCTTTTTCTTTCAACAAAACACCAGCCTCATAGATGTGGAATTTAATTCCACAGCTACCTTTGGATTTGATGCATTCTTTCTTTACCATATAGAGTCTGAAACACATGCATAAATGCAAAGGAAGAGCCAAATGTATTTGGGAAGCTCGCACCTGCAGCTGTTAAGGGGTGGTTATGGTGCTTGATATAGTGAGAAATACAATGTGAATTTTGTTGTTTTATTTTTGTTGTTTTGTTAGGCACAGAAACTTGTAGCCACTGTGTATTGTTTTCACAATGGGAAAGTATATGTCAATGAAGACAAAGATATAGAGCGGTAATTTCTAATTTATCTCTCTGCATTTTCTTGGTTTTAAGAGAGAGGTGCCTAATACACATTGTATAAAAACATACTGTCTTATTAACATGGTGAATAACTTGATAAACTGAAACCAGTTTCTAGAGGCGAAAGTCTGAAAGTGAAGCAAAAATCACTTAAATGGTGAAATGTTTAGAAATAGTGAATGGACTTTTTTATACTGGTTATATCATCCTCAAAAAAGCACAGTCAGCATTGTTTTGCTTTGCTTTTGCTTTACTTTGTTTTTAGTGAAAGATGCCTGAAAGGCCCTTTGTTTTGTTCTGATAAGAGAATTTTGATGTAAACATTAGTTAATTTGTTTCCTGCAGATGTTTTTAAAAACCTATATATTTAGTCTGCGAGCTGGCATTCTGTAATCAGTGTAAAATTAAGAGAGGTACTATTTACGTTACCAGCCCAATACGTATTTGTTCATGTGTTGCTTACTTGTTCCCTACTAAATGCTGAATGTAACCACAACTTTAGAGGATCAAGGTGTCTCTCATAACTCTTTGAGGTTTCTGCTCTTTTTTCTTCTCACTTTTAGTACATCTTAACAACATGTTGCCCTCTTTTTAGCACCCTACCTTGACAGGAAGGAAAATCAGAAAGCATGTTTTTCATATTTCTTACTGCCATTTCAACTTAACTTTTGTCTTCTT
Source organism: Chiroxiphia lanceolata (assembly GCF_009829145.1). Classification (NCBI taxonomy): domain Eukaryota; kingdom Metazoa; phylum Chordata; class Aves; order Passeriformes; family Pipridae; genus Chiroxiphia; species Chiroxiphia lanceolata. Next base: position 13,081,534 of record NC_045640.1, read on the forward strand.
GGATAACTGACAGTTGCCCTCCATTTCAGTTGTCCTTGACGAGACATTAGTATTGAATGCTTTTAGTTGCTCTTATGAGAGCTGGTACCTTTCCATTCAGTACGGAAGTGTCGGTAGAGCCACCCGACCGTATTTCGCAGTTTCACTTTTGATTTGGCACTGACGCTCAGCATGTGCTGCAGATGAAATGCATGGCTTCCTGGGTGGAACCTCAATGAACGGTGTCCCTTTGGCTGAAGTCAACGTGGTTGCCAGCCTTCATTATGGGCACTGTCTGCATATCTGATTGCTTTGACCTTGCTGTGCAGGTGAGGAAGTGATTTTTTTATTTTCCCCCGTGAGTATAATGGTCTCAAGTTTAATCCTAACATTATCCATTTATTTTAAGGTGAAGTGGGCCAAGTGGTATGTTGGTGTAATTGAAACTGAGATGCTATTATTGTGGTTATTACTATTTATATGGTGAGAAAAAGAGTGAGCCACTGCGGAGCAATCTTCCATGGGTTCTTTCAAAATTACCTTAATTCTCTTCTTCAACAATCAGAGCAAGGAGTATCTTATCTATCTAAAATAGACCATTTTAATAAGACTTTTCAAAACGTCATTGATTATGAGCCTGAGATTTTATCTTCTTTTTCTGTTTTCTATCTACATCAGTATCCAGCTATTTATTTACTGCACTGTAATGCTTCTGTTTATGCAAAAAAGTGTCCAATATTTTGCATTTCTTCTCACTAGCTTGCAATTGAACTGCCACCCAAAGGTATAAGCCTTATGCTCTTGTGAACTACTGAGTCTCTGAACAAGCTTGTTCAGAGCCACGTTTGTACTTGTGGCAATGGAATGCACGTGTATCCTGAGTCTAATCAGGACACGTTTCTAGGGTGGAGGTTTTACTTTGTGAGACAGTGGTTCTCATTCTGTCTGAGTCCCTAAGCCATAAATACTTCTATAATTTTGAAGTAACTCCTTCATGTAGTTCTTTCTGCACTATCTGGCTGTAAACACTCTGTTGTCCCTACCAGGATGGAGGCAGTGTGTTGTGTTCCTTATCTAAATTGCTTAGAAAGCAAAGATGAAACCCTAAGAACCTTTTTTCCCTATCGAGGTGTAAAGCACCACTTTCACAATGTTTTCACAATGTTTTGACCTTATGTTGATCTACTTGAGTCACATCTTGGCATTTCCTGTAGAACAGATCGTGTCTCAATCATTCATTGCTAAGCTTGTTAGGTATAGACTGTATTATAATTATACTCTGCTAATTTAGTGTAGCAGACCTTCGTTTCTTAAAAAAGAATGTGGTAATTTTTCCTCTTATATAATTTTCTGGACTCCCTATTTTTTAAGCCAAAAAGAAAGATCTGCAAGCACATTTTATGCCACTTTCTTATATTGACGTTCTTCGAGATTCACTTATTTTAAGAAAGAGCAAGGTGATGCTCTATCTGCACTATGGTAAAAGAAAATAATTCGGCAGACCAGTGGGGATGATGGACTTAATTCTCACAAAGGCAGACTTCAGCTTCTCCGTGCAGCATAATCCTTCTCAAGATAATCATCCTATTAGTTTTTCCATGAGGCTTTGGCCACTACCACGTAGAACGGGGAGGGAGGATGAGATGCTGTGCCCTAACACTTAGTGTCTGTTCTGGTAATTCTGAGTATTTTAGTAAAGTGGCAAACTCTTACTAAAAACTTTAATTACATTTGCCTGGCTTCCTACGGAAATGAGACAAATGCTTCTGCTGTCTCTCAGTCTCCTATGACTAATTTTTGCATTTGATGGCCAATTTCAAACTGCATTTGTAAGAAGGGTTGAAGTCTCAAAGATAAATCTGCTGCTCCAGAACTCAAGATGTATATACTTGACTGGGAAGGTTAGAAGAGCATTTTTGTATTTTTAATCAAGTTTCACTGATAAATGGCATGAATTTGAATTTTTTGCTATGAGTTACCTTGAAAAATGAGTATTTTTGGACCATTTTTTTTTGTTCCTGACATCTCATTATGTCCCCTTATTAATGTTTTCTACTTTGATTTGGTGGTGGGGTTTTTTTGTTTGCTTTATTGGTTTGATTGTTGGTGTGTCTTTGTTTATTTTTAATGGATTGCCATCATATGTTAAAATTTCTTAGGACTTTTTAGATTCTACATTCTGCCAGCTGGGAGGTCAGTGTTATTACTGCCTCTTTCAGTAAAACCCCAAAGCTTCCCTGCATTCAGCTAATTGTACCAACCCTGCCTTTGTGTTAGTAATATATACTCTGTGTATATATTATTTTTTGCAGATTTTTTTTGACCACTATGTAAGGAAGCCCGAAATATTTTGAGTTTTCTTTTCTACTTTTTTCTCCATCTTTTCACTGTAGCCTTTCCTAGATGACTTGTAGTCTAGAAAGTAGATGCCTATTTCTGCATCACAGAGGGGAACCATGATCACAGCCACGCTTAGATATATCTGAGCTAGATTTAGTCTATCTATTTAACAAGCTATTAGGAATCTAGGTATTGAGTAACAAAGCTGTGGCTTTTAAGAATAAAAACTAAATGCGGAGAATTTTGTGTCCATTCACAACTGTGCAGTCAGAAAACACTCCAAGGATTACCATACAGTTAAATGTGTGTGCAGACTGTGGATCTGACGCACCGGGTGAAATAGAAGATTCCTGCATGCTGGCACTATAACATAATTGCATAATGATGACAGACTATGCTTTGCAAGGGGATGTATTGGAGATGTGTCTGATTTAAACAGCGTTTAAGCTCTAATCAGAGTACTTAGTGTACTTAATGTATATATTGTCCAGGAATTGACAGAGGCTAATCCTTGAAGCAGCACAAAAGCAACACAGGATTTTAATTATTTGCTGTTTTCTCACACAAAGCAGAGGAATATCTAAAACCTTTAGAGGGATGTGTTCTCATATCACTTGAGGTAATAAACACTGTGCATTTCTTACAGATTTAGATCTGTAAATCTAAAATCCTGTTGGATATCAGTGAAGCAGAACCTTAAATATCATGATCGTCAAGAATGATAATTCTCATTTGCAGAAAAAATGCCCAAAGTTTACTGCACATTTGCTCTCTCATATCCAGTTTTTCTAGATTTTGTGCATCTGATGCAAAAATGCATTGCTGTTTCAGCTGCCACAATCAGCTGTAACTGGCATGTGGAGTAAGGGAGCTGGAAAAAATCCATGGTCCTGCACTGGAATGCAGTAATTGCCAGCTCCTCACTGGGAGGTGGGACCAAATGTGTGAATCTGTCACAGCATGAAGATCTGTGGAATAACTCTCCAATTCTAGTTATTTCAGATACTCTGAAATAATTTTTATTGGTTTACCATATATTGGGAGAGGGAAGAATTAAAATGGATGTAGTATTCTGAATTGTCTGTAAGAGAATAACTATTATGGTTGGTTTTCATGTGAAAATAAGTCTGAAGAAGCTGTTTGGAAAGTAGGTAAGTCAAGAATTCTGAGAAAGATGCAGAAGGAGATGAGCGAGTTAAAAAGAGTGTGCTGCAGAGAAAATAAGAAAGAGTGGGCGTCTATGTAGGCAGCTTTGTTGATGTCAAAATGCTACATGTTCTTATTTTGTTGTGCTTTTTCATGATGGAGGAGTGGATGTTCTGCACATGTCATTCTGTTTTCTGATTTTTTTTTTAATGTGGAAGGAATCATTAAGTATGAGATACATTCTTTAGCAATGAAACTGCACAATGTGAAACTCTGATTTTAGTGGGGTTTGAATTAAACAAATTATTTTTTCTTTTTCCTGTTTTATGTTGCCTGAGATACACCCCACCCCATAGGCGATAAAACTGTTTTCATGGCTTCTCTCTTGCAAAGGCTTTAGCTTTTTTAAGCAGAAAAGTAAGAACCCTCTTGGTAATGACTGGTTTGATTCTAATCTCAGTTACAGTCTGTATAACATGTATCCATCATCCATACATCCATCAACTTTATTGCATGTGTTCTGAATTTACACTGGATGTAAATAACAACTGGTCAAGGCAGAGGGGTTCACGGTAGTAGTTGCACTCATTGTGACCGTGACCTCTGTGCATGGGAAGGGTTGCTACAGTTTTGGTGCTTTAATTACATATATATCACTCTTTAATCTGCAGTAACGTTTAAACATTGGATTTTTTCCCCAGCTTTTAGCATGGCCCATGCTGCAAGTGTTTCTGACTGATAAAACCTGCCCTGAAAAATGGGACTGTAAGTTGGTACTTGTATATATTTTAAGGATTTTAGTAGATAAATGTGATTTTGGGGCCACAGACCAAAATTTTAGTAATTGATGAAGTGCTCAGACCTTTTTCTATAGTATTCTATATATATGTTACTATAAAACTAACACAGTACTTTTATGAATTAAAATATGAATAAATTCAATCAAGTTGTCATGTAGTTCTGAGACTCATTAAACCTACCTGTGAATATCTGTGTCACAAAGCTTTATATCATCCATACTGTGTTGTTAGGACTTCGTTGGTTGTGCTTAGTTTGGCTGTCAGTTCAAGACCTAAGCCCTTCACATTTGAACTGCCCTAGAACTTCTCCCTTAGCATTTTTCAGTAAGCTTCAGTGTTTCTGGGGAGCATTAGTCTTCATTCACTGATATGTTTGGCTTTAACTACGTGTGCTCTCTGAGTCTTTTCTATTTGGTGGCAGATGTCAGGCCTGGATGAAGTTTTCCAGAGGGTGGACTGACCATGTAGAAGGCACTAGAGATGCACAAGCAATTCTCTGTTTGTTTCTGAACCTTGGAGTTGTCGACTGGTGTGATTTTGCCAGTATTGATAATTGTGGTAGATTCTTGATAGACTGACCCTTTGGGTGCAGGACAGGTGGTATAGACTTATTACATCCCAGTCCCAAGCAGATTTTGGATGACAAGGAACAATTGTGCCTTTGAAGCAGGGGAATTCTTAGAGTGTGTGCATGCAATATTTCCCTCTCAGATGTTGTGCATTGGGTGCTGAGGTCTTATCTGTTTTTGGCAAATAGGATTTAACTTTCTCTAAGTAACAGATTGTCTTTCTTAATGTTTTGAGAACCTTCTTGTTAATTTTTGCTCTAGCTTGTGAAACTGTGCTTAGCTTCAAGGTCTTTGGTGAAACACTGCATGCCACATGCATTTAGTGGGCTGAAGACATTGTATACAAACACCATTGGAACGTGATCATGGACATTACTGTCCTCATTTTAACTTACTATGTAAATGCCACGTATGCTGCTCCAGAGGAAAAAAACACCTCACTTTTTATCTTTGTAAAAGCCACTGTTATGGAGATGATAAACATTTAATCTTAAAGTAAATTTGAGGAGGTGAGACTCAGCCTGATTGTGTCCTGAATCTGGTGAAGCAAACTGCAGGCCTGTTCTCCATATGAGCTTTAGCAAGATCTCAACTTAGAGACCTGTGATACACTGGAGTTACCTTGTCTTGTGACTCTTCCCAGGTAACACATAAAATTGATTGACTGATCAATCAAAAGATCAAGAGCAGAGAGGTGGCTTGTGACATGTGCTGAAATTCCTGAACAAGGCTTCTGTGACTATTAATAATTCCAGCTCTATGAAAACTGTCCAGTCATTCCAGATTTGTTTCCTCTCTTTTTAAGGTAATGTTTTCAGTATGCTCAACTGAGATGTTATAGCTCATTGACAGCAAAACTGGTTTCCCTTTGCAACCTGGTCGTGCACACCCACTCACAATCCTCTGGCTGCAGATCACCTGGTTTGTTCCTGCTTTCCTCTCCTTGCCCACTTCTGTCCCTTTGAATTACAGCCAGTACACAAGACCACATGCTCTCTAGCTTGACATCTCTTTACAGAGACTTCATCCAGTCCATTAAGGACTATTTATTTCTTCAGATATTTTTAAAGCCTTTCCCAGCACCATCTTCTCTGCTGTATTGAAGCTTATAGATCACATTGGAGCAGCAGGTTTTGTGATGCACTGGTTAGCCAATATTCTGCAATGTATTATCTAGAGTTGTTTGACTTAGGTGAGGAGGATGTCAGAGAAATGGTGCCAGCCGTGTGGCTGAAGACTTAAAGGCTGTTTAAATACACATAAACAAATAAATAGCTGAGTCCAAGAGGAATGTGGGAAATGAGTTGCCGGAAATCCTGGCTTGTAGAGCTGTAGAGTGGCACTGAACACTGTCAGCCCTTGGTTCTGTCATCTGGGCTTCAAACTCTACTGGGCAATACCTATGCAAATGTGAAAATGAAGCTTTATCCTATAATCATGGCAAGCAGAGGTTCAAACCCAGCTCTGGATCCCAGGTATCTTTTCTGCATGTTTGTTAGTTCTGCTTATAAACAGCTTTGAATAAGCTTACAATATTGGTCTCAATGGGACTGTCAGGTTAAAATAATGTTTTGTTTTTAGCAATTTACGGTTTTGAGTAAATCAGTTAAATATCAAAGCTTCATTACTTAAGCAATTCAATTAAATTTTGCATTTCTTTCTCTGGTTCTGTAATATTGGAGTAGACTGCTGTGGTGTTTGTGCTGAAAATCACGTAAACAATTTTTTTTTTAATACAAGGAAGAAAAAAGAGCATTTCTGATAACATTGGGGGGCACAGGGGCCTTAACCTGCAGAATATGGCCAGACTTGTATATTTGTGTGGTATGCCTTGGGTATACCTGTAGTGATGCTGCACAATGCAGTTCAGAATTGATGTCTACAGCACTGCAACTAGCAAAGAGACAATCCACCAACTGGATCAGAATTTGACTCTACTTCCATTCCTGAGTATTTGTGTGGGGAATAATAGTCTCTGTGCAGAGATTTATTTCTTCTTTTAATGCCAGGGGAATTTGATTTGCTGCTTCTGTGTTTGGAGTACTGCTATGGAAGTATGTCAAGGAGACAAAACTATCATCCTGTTCCTGATAAGGTAGAAAGCAGTGTGCTCAAACTGGTGGTTGTTTAGCTATCCTTCTGCTTATCCACATGGCAGGAAAGGAATAAATTCTTTGTCGTCCTTCTACATGAGATACTGAGCCAGCAGGAAAATGGCATGTTCATAGTGTTGATCTGTAAGTGGGGAGCTCAGCTTTGCATTTCTAACATGGCTAAAACTCATTCTATTTCTGATAAGTAGAATTTATATTCTGATATTCATGTCTCCGTACAATAATCTCCATATTATTGTATACTTAGTTGATACACCTCCTCTCTTTTCTTCATAGCATGATTTCTCACTTACTGAAGTTTTCTTCCTTCTTTAGTCATGAAGCACATTAGTCTCCTGTGTAACTGAATTTAATCTTTTTCTGATGTCTGTTTCATTCTATGTTTCCTTTTACATAATTGCTTCTTTTCTTCCATTGAGATTATCTACCTTTGTAGGAGAGACTATACATTTCAGTCTGCACAGATCATCTGTATGTACATTTGTGTAATGCACTTTTAATGAATATTCATAATGTCTTTATATTATGCATTTTTAATAATACATGTTAGTAATTAGATTCAAATTTACCCTTATAATGCCAAAGAAACATATTTTATAATGACATTACTGGTGCTAAGCATGGAATTTCTGAACTCAAAATCAGCTTTTGCTTGAAGATCATGTCATGTTGGATTACTTTAAATTTACAGAGCATTTACAGTGTTTCGTTTAGTGACTTTTTCCTGAATTGCCCTTGCACTAAGAAAAGTGACCTTTTTCTTTCTTTAAATAGCAAGTTACTTTTTTCTAATTTCTGATTTTTGCTTTTAGTCAGCTTACTACTAGCTTACTACTTTCTTTTTCCTCTTGAGTGAGTGGTAACCACCCTTCTAAATTTTAAATATGTTTTAAATTTTTATTCAGAGTTTGAGGCTCAGTCAACATGCTGAGTCATTGTTAATGCCAGGTTTTCCAATAATTGTATTGGTTGCTTCTTGGACATATAGATTAGCTTTCTTGAGCTTGAGATAGAATACTAAAGTCAGTCTTTATCAAAGCCGCATTACAGAAATTGTCTTTTAGACTTTCCTTCTCAATCTTTCATCCTTTGTGCAGTATCTGATCTACACAAGCCTTAAGTGAAACGTGCTTGTGAGATGGGTTCAGTGCCTGGCCCCTTTTGTGCAGTTCATCCGAATGACCAGGTCATTGGAGGAGGATTCATGGCTCCCTCTCTCCCAGACTGAGCTGCAGTAAAATTAATGTGTTTCATGTGAACAACAGCCAATACGAAATTTTCTGATAGAACAGAGTACATTATTTGTTGTTGGTTTTTTTCCTGTAATCAAATTTTGATAAAATATTTAAGTAAACTGTTTATTTCTGAGGCCCTCATTGTTTCCTTTGTGAAGAGCCAAATTAGTAAAAGAACTTTCCACTGGACTTTAGCTTTAGCTTTGGCAGGGAAATAATTAGCATTTGAAGCCAAAATACTGTGTTTATGGTCTATATTGGCCTTGTTTGGTTTTGGGAATGCCATGTCTACGTGCCTGGTATAGTTGCTGTCCTCTGAATCTTGAAATCTGTGGACCAGATATAATAACAGAGAAAGACATCCTAGTGCCCAGAGAAAGACATCCTAGTGCCCCAGAGAAAATGTGATGATCAGAAACTACATCTCTTTGAAATACATTTTTAATGCTTTCCTGTATATACAGTAATCAATAGACATCATGTGGAGAAAGCAACTATTGACATTGAAATTCAAACTATCTTAATACATATATCATTTTTGCATTATATCATTTGTTGACATGAACTTCAAGCTAACAACCTTCTAAACACAACCAAATCTAGAAACAGCAGGTACTGAAACGTGATGCAGTGACAAATTTTAATGATTATTTCTTAATTATTTCTTCTGTTTGTAGTTGGGCCTTCTTGTTTCCTACATTGCTGTTTTGCATTTCATGCTGTGCTTGATTTCAAACAGTACTATGATTGTATTTGCAAGGTGTTTACAGTAGATGAATTGGGTCAAAAACCATGTTCTGAACAGCTTCATCCTTTTCCCTGCTCCTTTGCCATCTAATGTGTTGCTTTTTGCACACACCTTTTGTCACTAACAGCTGGTCCTTTCAGCACGAAGGAGTGAACTAAACTGCTCTTAGCATTTCATTAATGCCACTTTGGATCAGTGGGCAGATGTTGCCGAGTGACTGGCACTCGCCCCGGCCCCCGCTGATCCCCACGTTCCATATGTGCCTGCGAGGCAGGTGGCTGGATGCAGGACTCTCAGCTGGGGAAGCTGGACTCACAGCTGGGGAAACCTGACTCTCAGTGGATGCTCTCTAAAAAAGATGAAGATGTTTCTAAGATGGATGAGCATTCTTGTCGGAAGGTTTTCAAGGCAAAAAGAGGCCACTGTGGTAATAACTCACTTAACATATGATTTGAGTCCTGAAGCATCTTTCAGTAATTTCTGCCTGTGTTCATTGACTTGTAAATGTAGGCATCTGCTCTCTCTGTGAATGCTCTAGTGTCAAAAAATTTAACAATTTCTTTACTTATCTAATTCCATTGACTAGTTATTCCCCTGCCTCAGGAATCTCTTCTTAGTAACACTGACTATGGATGTGTAGCAAATACAATGCAAATAAAGATAAAGCTTCTGTGTTATAAATATGAGCTAAATTAGGCAGAAGTTTATTTTTAGGTTACTGATTATATTGGTGATCACCGTGTTTAACAAGAGTGTTCTTTGTGCTGTGCAGCAATTTTTACAATGAAATTGTACTCTCATCATTGAGTTGACGTGAAAGAGCAGGGAACTTGCTGGCAGGCATATCTGGGTTAGGCTGCAGTAACTCATTAGAAGCTCCTAAAGTAGGATTACATAAATGGGACCCTATCTTCTCAGGTTAAATATAGTTCTGTAGTTTAATCTAATATGTGACTGCCATAAAGACGAGGTTGACTGGCAGTAGTAGCCTGATTTATCCACCTTTTCAGTGCTATGCTTAAAAACAAGACAATAAAAACATAAATAAAATTCACAGGTGAGTCTTTAATGGACTTCACTGTGAATTTATTGCTGTTATTTAGGTTGTCTTGTTTTAAATAAAACATTAATTAGCTAGTCAGGTTGGAATAAACTTGAAATACATACATCACACTTTTCAGTAATCTATTTTTTCTTTAATCAAGTTACAAAAAGAATTTCTTACTTTTACTGGTTTAGGCTATAGTCTTGAAGGGTACTTCAGCAAAAGTACAGATTGAGTTAGTTATAAAAATCTACAAAATGAAATGTATAATTTTGTATTATATCACAATTCCAAAGAAGTAAAGGAAATGTATTCGATATATAGGCCTCTTTTTTTGAACTGCTAGATCTACATTAAAATTATGAACTGAGCCATTAACTCCTAGAAGCAGTGTTCCTTAGTAGGGTGTTGAGTATTATTGTATTTTAAATTATTGCTCTATACTTGTATAATTATTTATAAGCACCATTTTCTAGAGACATTATTCATCACTCCCACTTTCCAATCAAGAGGTTGAAAAAACCCCCAGGCAAAACAAAACAAAATCCAAAATGCTCTTTTCCTAACATGAGAGTTCAAGTAAGTTTTAAATATCTTTATTCTCTTGACCTGCAGTCAAAAAATGAATTTTTTTTCATATAGTTGGCAGGATGCATATTTGTGTGTGTTTATTTATATGGGCCTGTATATATTACTGGTTATACATTGTAGTCACATGGATTGAAAAGATTCTTGCTAGTGCTTTGATTTAACCTTTTGGTCTTAAAAAGCCTGTTGTTGGCACTGTGATGTTCGTTCTGACAGCATAAGTGTGAATTAGCTGCTGGGTGAGCTGTTGGGGCTCTGAGCAACCTGGTCTAGTGGAAGGTGTCCCTGCCTGTGGCAGGGGGGTTGGAACTGGATGACCTTTAAGGTCCCTTCCAATCCAAACCAGTCTGTGATTCTGAGCAGCACCACATTTCATGGTGCTGAACTCTTCAACTTCTGCCTGTTACACCATGAGCTGCATTTCTTAGTGTAGCATTGCATTTTATCTGTGAACATGTGGGGGCACGCCAGAGGTAAGGTTATGTTCTGTTCCAAATAGGAAGCCACTGCCATGTCTGCGGGAGGTGCACCTGCACATCTAGAACTGAGCACGGTCTGGCATGAGTGAAAGCCTTAGCTGAAGACGTGAAGAGCATAATTCATATTCATAATGGCTGTTGAATTTTTTTTTTCGCAGATAAACTTGTACAAATGTGATAAGGTCATGCCATGTCCACCAAGTGCAGTCTAGTTACAAGTTCAAGTTATAGTAGTAAACTTATTTTTTGAAAAAACAAATCTGTGAATAGCTGGGAATCTCAGTCTTACTTTTAATTCACTGCTGCAGCAAATTTCCTGGATTTACTATGTTGTTGCATTCTAAACAGAGGCTTTACATTAGCAAGTTAATGAGGACAGCAAACAGTTGTTTTCACACTCTTCATTTTAATAATGAAAAAGAAATTATTTATTGGTCTTAAGTTTTAATTTTAAAGACTAGGAGCTGTAGAAGTTGTACTTGGTATGTGTGGAATAAACCAAATTCTCACAGGAGGATTTCCTTTAGAAATACCTCACTGTTGTTACGACAGTCTTCTAAAGACAGAAATAAATTTACTTCATGCATTATAAATGTAAAAAGCAAGGGCTTTTGTAAGTAATGCAGTTACAAACCAGTGGTAAGACTGCTTCTTGTTAGCTTACACATTGCTTGTAAGTTTGTCAATATTGCAGTTTATTACTCTCTTCACCACATCATATGAGACAAATTTTTGACTGATAAATGTTTTTGGGGTACCTCTGGGTTTTTCCGGTGAAGGGAGCTGATATATCTTAGAACAATAGTAAGAAAAAATGAGAATTTAGTACTTGAGATCAAGAGCACCTTGATATAAGGTATTTTCAGTAGAGCTTTTCTAAATATAGGATCCAATATCAGTGCTGGGGAAAATGTGGGGTATTTTAAAACTTGTAGGGGAAAAATATACTTGGTTATTGCAACAAATTCTGTTTCCATTGACTCTAAACTTCTTTCAGCTGTAAGGCAAAAAACCCCCCACAAAAGCAACAGCAAAAAAAACCCAAACAAAAAAACCTCCCCGTAACCCCCCAAAAACACAAACAACAACAAAAAAAAAACCCTGAAAAATTGAAAGGTTTTATTATAAAATATTTTTTTACAAACACTTTTTAATTAAAATTGATTTCCTTATTTTTCCTCTTTTTTTTTTTTTTATTATTTTGCCAGGCACAGAGCAGCATTTGGGAAGGACTTCTAGTTAACCAGTAAATTTTAAACAATCTTGGCTTTTTGTTTGCTTCCCAGAAAAAAACTTCTTAGATTGCATCTGAAAATACAGCTAATACTTCCTTAGCTTCCTCTCGCATTTTAGTTCTTTGGAATAAGGACTACCCTGTACTATTAATTCTATCTTTGTTGTCAAGGCAATAAATGTGATAATGCATCCAGTATGTTCTAGCATGTGTTAAAAGTATTGTGGACAGGCGACATATGCTTTAACAAGATGTGACTTTGCTGGTTTGAGTCTGTCTCTCCTTGAGCTTTTTATCTGCACCAGCTTAAGTTGCGTTTTTTCATCTGGACGAGACTCTTACAGTATTTTAACAGCTGTGTTTTTGATCCCTAGATGAAGACAGCAACTTTGTGTGACAAGCAGTCCCGTTTTCTGCTAGGTTCTCCTTGCGTTTCTGGAATTTCAAGCAATAATGATTGTTAATGTTATAAATAAATTACTTTGTCCAGATTAACTTTGAAATTGATTGTTTTTCAACTCGCACAGTAACTAATCTCTCCTTAGAGGGTCTATGTTTAGTACTTTGATAGATGCTCTAGAAATAAGTACTGTAATAACAAAATTATTGTCAGACAAATTTTAATTTTGGAGTATGCAAATGAACACAAATTGCCCTCTACTGTCTGTAAGGAATTCAGCATCTTTCTTACTATCAAGATGTTTTGCAGGTGTTACTATAAAAATAGCTTCTATCAGAAGTCAGTTTACTTAATCTACATTTTAAATTACTTGGAGTACAATATTTGCCTGAAATGTGACCCATGCCTTATAATTAGGATTGTACGTTCACAAGTTTCATATTTAAGTTAGAAAATGTGGAGAGAAGCTGTAAGAGAGTGGTTTGTAAGGTCAGCAGTGACAGGGCAGCTGTAATTCTGTCTGGAATTTCCCAAGCAGAAGAATGTGCAGATGCGCTGCGTTAAATTGCCATTGCCTGCCCTAGGTGGTTACTAAATGCATCAGATTTACTGTTTTCATGGGCAGTAACTTCTATTTCTTAGAAGTCTTGGCTTGCTCACTATGCTTCACATATGTATAGAGCTTTGGTCCAGATTTTTTTTATATTATTGGCAAATACGCAAATTCTTTCTAAGCAGGAAAACTAAAAATGTTCAGGTAAAATCCAGGTCACTACTGCCTTGCATCGTGTTTTATGCCTCTAGTTTTAAATGGTCCTTGCTGTGAGAAAGACCTCCTCTAATGCTTTGTGGTGACTGTTTCATATCTGTGTCTTGCTCTTGCTGGTGATACCACAACTAGAATTTCACTGAATTGGAGCACTTATGAACAGCATTTTATTAGTGTGAAGCAAATTTTATTTATCTATTTAGTTATGAATCCCTCTCTCAAGATCATTCAATAACACCTGTATATATCTAATTTTTTTGCTAAGAAGACTGCTCATGGTGTTGCTCCATATTATTTTCTGATGTCAGATTATGTGATAGTTGTAAATATAGTGGGTCAGTGGGCACGCACGGATTCTGGCTTTGTGGATTTGTTTTCCCCTCACCTAAAACCAAGCAGGATACTCTTTGTTAAAATTCCTAGATCACAGTGATTTTATTGAGCCAGAGAGAAAGAAAAGAAAAGCAATATTATAGTATGGACATAATCCTATGGTTTATCTAAAAGCATGAGTGACAAAAAGAGCAGCAACTGAAATGTATAATGGGCTTAGCATTGTCCATGTTACCTTTGTAGCATGCTGTCATTGCTCTGCAGCTTCCAACACATTTTTACAGAACTACCCCATGGTGTTTGCACCAATGCAGTGTGTTTCTCCATTGTCATCCTGAATTCCTTCTTCCCTCTGCTACCGTTCTTTTTTTAATGATACTTTTCAAAAAAGCAACCATCCTTTCTCTTCTGTATTACTTTTACGTTTTGAATTTCCACACCTCTGAGCCAGAAGTTAGGAGACGTGCTGTTATTTATGCATGCTCTGTTCTCAGCTGACTCTGGGTTGGCACCTGTGCTGGCATTGGAGGCAGGACACTGTGCTGGATGGGGCTGAACCCATCCAAACCAGCGTGGTGGTTCTTAGCAGCACAAGATTCTTTGGTCTTCGTGTAGTGCTTAGGAGGGGCCATCTACAAGTCTTGGATATAGTACACACATTGATGGCTGATTTTAGTGGACTCATACGAATATGTGGAGTCACAGGAATAAATGAGATAAATTAAGGTGCAATTATAAGGTGGAAAGGGAGACCACAGGCCATGCTATAAAAATAACAATAATAATAAACTTAAAAAAAAATTGAGTGGGGAAGGACCTATGTCTTGGAAAAGCACAAAGAAAAGGCAGTTTTAAAACTCTTCTGTAACTCTTCATAACCAAACAATTTCTTCTTCCTCTGGAGTAATAAAACTTTGCTCATAACCTATGCTCAGTATCTCACAGGCTCAACTGCTGGCTTCCATTCTCTGCCCTGTGCTATCAAGTTGCAGCTTCCCATTTGCTTCCTGTTCCCAGAGAAGGAAACCATCTCATAGTAATGTCTTGATTAGGATCTTTTTTAGTTTATCTTTTCAGAAGGGTATCAAATAAAACGAGTTTAATTTTTTAAAGATCTCTTCTGAGACACAACTTGTCTTTTTCTGATCATTTTTACTTAGCACTAGCATCTGCCCATTTCTGTCCTTATTATATCATATCAAGTCATATCATTGCTTTTTCAAATGTGTTTTCAGTTTTCTTTTATTATATTCTATAAAGGACTTGCAGGTATTGGAAAATCCAACAGTACGTGCAGAATATTTTTCAGTGCCCAAATAAATTAGATTGTTCCTCTCTCCTTAATCCCTCCTCTCTTTAAAAACTCTGTAGTGTTTCTAATAAAGCGTTCAAAGTCTGATAACAGTGGAAATTCTTGGAACTCTCTGTACCACTTTAGATTTAAAAATCCTTTTTCCAAATGCATCCATTTGCTGCAAATATAAAGGGATGAGGATACAGATGTTAGCAATGTTTTGGAACAGGGAGTAAATTAAATAGTCTTAATTTCTTTCTCCAAACAAAAATGATTATTAGAAAATGCTGCCTTTTAGGCAGGAACTCTATGTAAAATCAAAATAACATCAATGTCAGTCCTTGGGTCTGTTTGCAACAAGCTGTAAAGTACAATTCATTGCATTTCTCATAATTTTTTACAGCTATGTCTAATTTTATACTTTCAGCTAGATCACTATGAGTGTTTACAAATAGCTGGAAAAAATGATCCATGTGTTTTTAAATTTAAAAAAACTCTTGTGGACTCTAGGATATAAAATCTAGTTAGATGTTTAGTAGGCAGAAGTGAATGAAAAAGCTGGAAGTGGGCTACTGATACAGTTTAGGTCTTAATTTCATAAGTTTTGGAAGTCAACACTGCAATTGAATGAGGTTTTCCAACTCTCTTGCCATACCCAACTTCTTTTTATTTTGCCAATCTCTCCTTTGTGCTGGCTCCAGCATTTTTTAGATTATGAGATGAATTGGCTCAGAGAGAACGATAAATGTTAAAGATATGGAGAATGGAAAATGCCTCACTTTTAGCTTGAATTGGTTCTCTCTTTTGGCTTACCACAGCTGTGCTGGCTCAAGTTAGGGATAAAAGTATTTCTCCTTAAGGTTTACATTGGCTTAAAGTGTCCATGAAACTATGGCCTTAATTGCAGCATGTAGCATGAGGAGTGTCCGTGTGCATCCTTCTAGGGATTGCCTCTGATAGTGCTAACCAGAAACTTCTCCCAGGATGATATTTTCTTCAGATACATGCCTAAGCACTCCTCTTTTGTATCCTTTTTTGTGCTGTTCCTAATGACAGGTATGTCCAAGAGCAATAGGGACACGAGTGACCTAATCACTGGTGCTCCACATCTGCCCTTGCTAAGTTTAATCGTTTTCACTGCATCTGTGCTGAATTCTGTGACAACTGTTTGCTTCTGTAAAGTCAAGATCAGTGGTAGGGTGCTGGGCCTGACTGTCTGTGTGCAGCAACAACACCAGGCCATTCTTACACAACCTGGAAGGAGGTTGGAGCCAGGTGGGGTTGGTCTCTTCTCCCAGGCAGCTCTCAGTAAGACAAGAGGGCATGGTCTTAAGCTCTACCAGGGAGATTTAGGTTAGATATTAGGAAGAAATTCTTTACAGAGAGGGTAATCAGGTATGGGCTGCCCAGGGAAGTGGTGGATTCTCCGTCCCTGGAGGTTTTTAAGGTGAGACTGGATGTGGCACTTAGTGCCATGGTCTAGTAACTATGGTGGTAGTGGATCAAAGATTGGACTTGATGATCTCAAAGGTCCTTTCCAACCCGGCTGATTCTATGATTCTGTGATTCTATGAACCACCAGTAGGTGCTGGTCTAGTGAGGAGGTAGGGAAAGCATGCAACAAAGACATTGAGTTATGCAGATGTAAAGGTGAAATTCTTGACGTGTCCGCATAGTAACTTTCACTTCCGAAGAGTCTGAGTTTGTGTGTCCGTAGCTCGGGTGTTAGATTTTTCCAAGTCATAATAGAGACTTTATTGCTAAACCAATCACTGTTCACCAGCCTTAAAATTAATCTGTGTTCCCAAATGGGACCAAGTCAGTAGGTGCTTCTTGCTGAAGTAAGATGGCAAATTGGTTGCCTTAAGAAATGCAATTACTGGATTTTTTCTCATAAATACCATCAGAGGAAGAGGTAATAGAGTCCTTTTCTGTCTCTGTAGGAGTCTTTTGTTCAAATCAGAACTAAACCTCATAAAAAATATTACCGGATGCCAGTTTTCTATTGAAACTAGGTCACTTTGTATAAAATAATTAAAGATTTATTGGTCCTTAGGGAAGGACCTAGATCTCTAGACTAATGTTTGAGGCCCTCAGTGGAGAAAAATGAATCGGTGATTTGCTGGGCAAGCATCGCAATCATTACAATTGTGTGAAGGGTAGTTACAACATGGTCTTTCAATTGCATATAAAGATAAAAAAATTGATACCTGCTTTATTTTTCAAGAAAAGGCCATGGAGAATTGAACTACAAAAGAGGATTTAGAGCTGTATTAAGTGGAGATACCTGCCTTAGGAAATCTTAGTCACAGAAATACAGCTTATTGCCTGTTTTCTGCTGAGGATTGTATAGGGAGGAAAAAGTGAACTTTCCCATTTATTCTCCAGGCAGAGGAATGACCAGAGGCTGCATATTCTGTATGTTTTCTGGTGCTGCAATTGCCAAAACCCTCTGCGGATCTACCCTGAAATCATTAATTTCAAATTATACAAGACAATCACCATTATCACATGGTGCACCTTCCAGCAGTTCAGTGTGCTACCACCTCAAATATTAACAATAACCTTGAAATTAGAAGCCATGTCTATTTTTCTTCCTTCTCAGTAGCAACTCTGGACAGTGTTGGAAACCTTTACTATTTATCTCTGAAATTTGCTTAAATGACAGTAAATTGAATGCTGGGAGTACTGATGACCTAAGATGTTTGTTCACTTTTGGCTGATCTGAATTCTCTGGGCAATTGGTGTTGTCCAGAAAAATTGAATTTGTTACCTGGTGTGCAACAAGCCATTAATCACACACTTGAGAGAGACATTGATTATTTATTTCATAGTTGCACAAGCCTGGGTGCTCGGAGGTATTCCACAAATCAAGCACCCCAACTATCAAAAGTTTTTACTGTTTATACATTTTAGAAAGGCATTAATGTTCACTGGCTACAGGATACATAGTTCTGCTATTAGTTAGTATTCTGTCTTCTACTGGTTAACAATTCTCTTGAGTCTCATGCTAATTAGTCCACATGTTCAGTCTTTCTCTTCTTTTGGGTTGGTGGGTTTCTTGAATCAGTGGTCCATGAGTCAGTGGGCCTCCAACTCCCCCTGTCAGAATTACCTTTTACCTAGTTGGAGCCAATTCAGCACTGTTGCTGAGTTGTCTTTATTAGTTTCTTCCTTATCTTGTGAGTTCTGCCAAATGTCCTTGTGGCCTGTAAATTCTGCATTCTTTATGTCCACTATCAGTGGTACATCTTTCTTCCCAGGCTTTGTTAACCTCCCCCTAGGTCTGAGAGCATTGAAACATGTTGAGCCCTAAACCTTAACAATGCAATTCTACCGACAAGTAATTTTTCTTTCTAACACCTGGAGATCGCTTACAGCTTGCTGGTTGGCTGCTCTCTGTTTCATGGATTAAATCTCCTTTCTTGTTGTTCAGGCTTGAAACTATACAAAATGTATGAAGTATACAAAGATCAAACATCAAAGAAGATGCTTTCTTAAGAAAATTTTTACGTATTCCACATTTTGCAACATTGGAATAGCAGAGCCACAATTAAAACAAAACATCATGAGTCATATCAAGGAATGGTAAAAAGTTTAATGGCAGATTCTTTATCAAGTGCTCCTCATTCATTCATTAATTTATTTGAAGTGTTTCATGATAACCATATTTAAAAAGGCAGTCTGCTAAGTGACAGCAGTTGTTGGTGGTTCTCAACTACAGCAGAACCCCAGCAAGTAAAACAAAGCAGTGTGACACTGACTATTAAAAAGAGAGGACTTATGCTATCACAGATTGTAAAGTTTTCTTATTGCTCTGAACAGTGAACCAATTAATGGGGTTTTTTGGTACCTATGTACATCAGTATCAAATATTTTCTCTGTGCGCATGAAATAATTTATTTTAGGATTGTTTTGGAAGGCTTTATTTTCCCCTCTAGTTGGGAACATCTCACTTTTTTACCCACAAAGCTCGTTGCCCCAGTTGAGTAAATAATTTGAATTAGCTTCCTGAAATGCAGAAAAACAGTAAATGAAATGCCTTCCAGGTGACAGTAAAATACATTCTCTGAGCATATAAATGTAGCATTTTCTGGTATTCTAACACTCCTTTCCTTTGCAGACCTATACTCTCTTCAGTTTTATCTTGCTGTATCATTTAATGACTGTTAGAATAATACTTCTCCTTTCTCCTCCTTAATATGTCTTTCTGTAGGCAGATAGTGTGCAGAGCAGTGGTAGGCAGAAGCAATGCTGTGATGCAGTTCTCTCTTAGTCTGGTGCAGGCAACCAAGTATCTCTGGAGTCCATAAGAAAGCAGGGCAGGACTTGCAAGTTAATGCATGTAGCTGGGAATGCCATACAGTCAGGACATCTCGACGAAACTAGCACATCTATTTATGCAAGGCTTTCCTGATACTTTGTGTTGTCAGGAAGGCAAAAACTGTTCTGTTGATGTCAATGTACCAAGCAAAGCAGACTTTCTGCAGAATGATAAATGACAGGTTTTTAGTATTTATTGACACAGCTGCATTAATGCTGTTGCTGAAGGAATGAAAATAATTATTTTTAATTTTTTAAAATGAAATCACATTATCAAGTAGCAGGACTTCATTTAAACAGGAAAGATTATATCATGTTACTTCTTATACTACTTATTCATTCATTTGGCACATTGTTATTTTGATTTTAAACATTTGCCGAAGGGTAAGTTCTTGGTTGTTAGTCATGAGTATATACACGTCTTTGTCCCGTACTGATACATTTTACTCTTGATCTACACCTATGCGGGAGAGAGTATCTTCTGATCTGATGACATTCTGACAGAGTAGTAAGGTCTCAGGCTTTACAAACAGATACATAGATTAGCATGTTTTAAAAACTGCTAAAGAGCTCTGTCCTCTGGTACACTCATGAATACTATACGTTGGTGAACATTGATGAATACTATAATTTACAAGGAAGAAACAAATGAGGATGTTTTTTGTTCTGTACTTGAGTTTGAAGGACAGTTTGTGCAAGTATACAAATTCTGTGGCAATGAAACATTTTAGCTTAGTAGTGTAGCCCTTCTATTTCATAACATAAAAATTTCATAGTGATTTTAGAAGTTGGTTTTATAAGGCAAATAAAATATTTTCTTCATTATTTTTTCAAGATAATAAATAAATATACATTTGGATTTGTTAAGCCATTTTATATAAGAGGTATTGCTTTTAAATTGAAAGAGGGTAAATTCAGACTAGATATAATTAAGTATTTTTTTTACAATGAGGGTGGAAACACTGGTACTGGATGCCAAGAGAGGCAGTAGATGCCCCATCCCTGGAAACATTCAAGGCTGAATTGGATGGGGCTTTGAGCCACTTGGTCTAGTTGAAGATGGCCCTGCTCATTGCTGGAGGATTGGACTAAATTATGTTTAAAGATCTCTTCCAACCCAAACTGTTTTCTGTGATGCACAGTGTTCCTCCCTCGTGTATACTCCATTCCGTACCCAACAGCAGCTGGCAAAAACCAAAATGAAAGAAGGAAAACAGTATTTTGTTCATCTGACTGCATTATCTCCTCCTAATGTTTTTAAGTT
The DNA here is from genome assembly GCF_009829145.1 of Chiroxiphia lanceolata. Lineage (NCBI taxonomy): Eukaryota > Metazoa > Chordata > Aves > Passeriformes > Pipridae > Chiroxiphia > Chiroxiphia lanceolata. The sequence continues at coordinate 13,102,194 of NC_045640.1, forward strand.
TCCTAATTATCTGCCCAATGCCTTTACATCTGTTACATATTTTCACATCTCTTCAGTTTGTGAAGAAATAAACTACCTCCTGAGATAAAACTTGAGTCAGATATTCCATTTAATTCTTAAATGGACTGTGTTGTAGATGCCCTTGCATAATGCCCTTGGGTCTAGTAGTAGCTGCTCGTTTCTCTGGAGTTGTATAACAGGAAAGTTTGTCCCAGATAGCAAATGATTCCAGGCATATTTACTTCTACCAGGGTTGCACTGGATTTGTTTTCTTCAAAACACTATTTTTTTAAAAATAACTTTGATATTCTTGAAAAGCATAGTGCAGCTTTACAGCGTGGTTCTGGTGTGCCTCAGACTGAGTCAAAAAGTTTCAATCCAAAGTGGTTCCGTGTTCATGTCAGTCACTGAGTGCTCTGAGATGCAGCAGGGTTTCAGTTTCAGTTCATGGTGCTTACCAAGAATGAAACACGGGCTGTTCCATAAATGAATGAAATGCAATTCGCTCTTCTGCCAGAAAGTGCTCCTTTCTTGTTTTAAAGATAATTCAAAGGAAAGCACTATTTCCAAATATTTTTTCCTCCAAATATATGTGTATCCTAATAGTTCAGATAACTTCACAGTCTGATCATCTGACTGTAATCACAGTTTTGCTGACAGATTTCTAAGCTTCTTAGTCACCTTGCAGATGAACAACGAGATCTAAAATTTATATTTTCTAGAAATGCGGAAGGGTTGATCTCTCTTAAATAGTGCTTCAGATGAAATGAGGTTTGACTATGTTTAAAAACAGCAAAATCCATCTACTCTGAATTTCCTCTGCAAATTTTTAGAGTTCCACAATTACACTTATTTTGTTCTTTACAGGGCAACAAACTATGGTAGAAGTCAATAGCAAAGTTCTTAACGTTCTTGATGGAGCCAGGAAGTTAATAAAATTATTGGAGTCATGATCTGTATACTGTCCAAAGGCAGCAGCATAGCCAGAATAGAAAATAGTGTCTTCAATAGTCTCTTCCTTTTATCTGGATTATATGTATCTGTAAGAAAATTTCAAATTAAAAAGAGAAGCATTGTGAATCAAGTGTTTGGTTTCTAAATATCCTTTACTATAGGAATTCAGTTACTTATTGTAATTACCAATACGATTTTCTGTGGTAAAGGACTGTTTTTACTTCCCAATAGGAATTATTTTTCTTTTTAAAAGATGCATTTGATAAGAAGAAAATCACTTTACATAAATGCTGTATTGTAATTCTGCTTTTATAACCTATTACCATTTAAGTGTTTCATTTTTTACAGTCAGGGAGTACTTACTTTTTTACTTCTCCTGCACTTTAAAAACATTAGCATGGATTATGTTCTACTGGAATGCTAATGAAGGCTTTTTTGGGGAGGAGGGTTGTGGGGTGTGGCAGTAGTCCATTCTGCATCTCAACTGCATACTGCTGTTCAAGAACAAATTGCTATAAAAGTGTGTGGTGTTTTTGTAGTACTAAGGTATTGGCAGGATTTTACACTTGTCATCTCAGTCGACTTTTGAGAGGGTTAGGAAAGGTTGGAGGGACATGACGTTGGTAATGCCAAGGTCGGTAAAGTGCATCTTTTATCCTGACACACTGGCAGTACCAGACTAGAGAACTGCTCATGACTCGCCTTCTCTGAGAGAATTGCTCTTTCCAGTACATGTAATAGTCTTAATTTGTTTGGACAGAGGGTGTCTGATGATAACCCAGGGTGCTTCTCAGGATTTCATCAGATTAATTCACAGTTACGGGAAGCTCAAAGAGCCTTCCCGCTTGTCCTGTCATACGCGAACTGTTCGACTACGCGGGCAAATTGAAAGAAAACTTGGCAAGAGCGAAGATGGGACAACACCGCTGACAATAATTAACTCTGCCGTAAATAATCATCAATAATGTAAAAGTTCTGACCAACTGTATGATTTACTTGCTGTTGTAAGGAAAGCCCACTGATCTACGAGCCTTTGTAAACTTTCATTTTTTTCTTTAGGTGCTCTTGGTTTTTTTTAACCTCCGTTAGCTTATAACTTAAGTGTGCAGTACCAGGACAGGTTTGTAGCCCTTCAGGGTTTTTTTCAGAGCTGAGAATTCTCTCCAGATCTTCACAGATTTTAAAGAAGATTTAGAAAAGCCTTTGTACTCATTAACATTTAGATATATTTTCTGGAGTTTTCCCAGCAAGACCTAATATAATGAGAAATAGTATCTTTATAAGTTCGGAAAAGAACAAATAAGAAGATGGTATACTGAGTCAAGCAGAATAAAGTTGCCAGAAGTAACTAGAAACCCAGTAACTTATTTAGGGGGACAGGATTTTTTTATTTATCTGTGATTACCAACATAGGTGATTTACATGTAGAAAACAATAATAAAATAAATTCTCATTAACAGTAGCCTTGACTCTATGTACTGCCTTAACTCTTAGACAAAATATTCTATATATTTGATAGAATCCCCTTTTGTATCTTGCTTTAAGCCAAAATGGGTAATGTTGCAAACACAAGTGTATTATATGCCATCAGGATCAGTAATGCAAAAACTCAATTGAAAATTTGCTTTTTGTGCATAGTGGAGCTTCTGAAGAATTGTGATACAAATGCATGTAGTATGTACACTGCAGGAGATGGTCTGAAAATTGTTGCTTGATTTTTATGGTGCTACTATAAAATAAAAAAACCCAGCATGTCAGGGGGCAGCCTGCCAGTGGAAAAGCAGTCTGAAAATTATCTCGTTAACCAAATTCATCAGCACCTGTTCTGGCACTTTTTGAGCAATTCTGAAAGCAAAGAATTAACCTGATTGGTTGGTTATTGTGGTTTCTTTGCCTCCAGGCTACCCATCTTCCCAGTTAGGAAAATCCTTATGTTCACCACAGCTGTCTGTCTTCCCACCCCCCCCAGCAAATCAACAAAAAATGCCCTCCCCCCTTTGTTTGTTTCTAACAGAAGTCCTGTTAGAAATCCAAGAAACCAGGTACATCTTGAATTGCAGAAATGCTGGTTGCTCAGTTGGTAAGATCTTTGGCAATAATAATCAATAAATAATTTCTCAAGGTGTGGGTGAATCTCCTGAAGAGTTTTGCCAGTTTAAAACATTGATGCATTGTTTTTTGTTATTTCTGTAGAAGAAGTCCATTCTATATAATGTTTTCTACATCGAGGGAATTTTTTTATTTTTATATGTGCACACAGTAATGCTCATTTTTTTACAAAGAGAATAGTTGGTGTTTTGGTGAGGTTTTTTGCTTCTGTTCTCTCTTTTCAGGGCTGGCAGCTGGTTGGGAGAGCAGGAGGTAAAATGTGTCCTGTATAATGGGATATAGATCAAATAGATTTGAGGAAAAAGGTTTCAGGTTTTGTTACTAGCCTCTAATGAAAAGAAATGTTATAATGTATTCTTAAATGCTGCAACTTTAAAATTCCTATAGGTACTTAATATTTGGGGTTGGAATACACATATGTGTTTCAGTGTAATTCACAGATTTATGGGCTTTTGATGTGAAAGGATAGGATTATGATTTATATCTGCACTGTATGAAGGGCAAGTGATCAAAGTATCAGCTATGTTGTTCTCTAGAGTACTTGTGACCTGATTATCCTTCAGTCATGCAATTCCAGTGCTCTAAATTGAACATCCTACATGAGGAAAACACCTGCACAGGAACTGCAGATAGCAATTTGAACTCTTGAAAATGGGGCAGTGTGTGTATTCCTCTTTTTTAGGGGATGATTTATCTGACTGAAACTCCTTTGAAGATGGAAGATTTTGATGCCTTGCCTTGCTACTTAGAAATGTTACGACTATTTTATATCCTATCTATAGCCTTGTAGGGAATATTGCAGGCTCCTCACTCTTTCTGCAGCCAGCTGAATTGTTTGCAACTAAAGCACAGAGATTGGCCATACTTTTAAATTTTGCTGGATGAAAGCTTCATATACTGCTGCGGATCTGTATGAAACCAATAACTTAAATATATTGTGGGGTATGTATGCTGGTGCATTAAGTTTCCTGGATACCACCAGTAGCTGCAAATACTATCTATGAGTTTGTTGGCTCTCACAGGATTACCTAGGGGGACCTTCTCCTTTCTCTCCTTTCTAAAACGTAGATACCTTCACTCCCTTACCCTCTCTCTCTTTTGTGCTTTCCTCCTTGTTTTTAGCTGTTTCACCAGCCCCATATTTTCTTCCAAGCACCACTGCACATTCAGGAGTGGTTTACATAGTGAAAGGTACAAGTCCTGTAAATCAATGTATCCAAAACTTAAATGGCAACTTAGTGGAGACGCTGCATTTCTATTGTGCTTTCTGGTCTATTTAATGTTAATGCAAGTTGTCCATGAATAACAACAGATTGGGACTTTTATTTTAAAAAAGTGCAATACTGCAAGCACAAGTATTACCAAGGATGCTATTGAAGATGCAGCTAGACTGTTTTATGAAAGAATAATATGATCTAATGAAATGCCAGCAGGTGTGGAGTTGAAAATACAAGTAATTGTTTTTTCATTGGTATCCTATAATCCTGCTCTGTAAAGAAAATGAAATCTTTATCATTAATTGTTAAAAATTAGAGAGGATGGAATGAGATGTGCTCTCAGTTTAGGATTGTTTTTCTATGAAAATGGTTTGAGAGCTAAAAGTATTGTGTATTTTTGAGAGGGAGTTATACTACTTCATCCCAATGTATTCCTTAGGATTTTCCTTTGATCCCAAAGATAGAATGTATAGTCATTGAGTGAGTTTATTCATAGCGTTAAAAAACAGAAATAAAGTATGTTGATACCTTTAGACAAAGAAACCTCAGCATACAATGTCTGAGAAAGATTCTAAGTAGGTTTACACTCTTCCATTGTGTTTGCTGTAAAGTCCTAATGGGATATTAAGAGAAGAAAGTTGAGGCAACTAAGAAATTCATGCCTTACCTCAAGGAAAAGTAAGGCTTTTATAACAAGATTAGTAACAGTTGTTGATGATGAGATTTAAGGGGATTGTCCCAGTTTGTTCTTTCACAGACTGTGTAATCTCAGGCAGGTTTTAAATTCTTTTTTCCTCAGATCCCAACTCAGAGGATTCCTTAGAGAAAATATAACCAATTTCTTCTTCTTCTTCCTCTTTTGTTTGGTTAATTTGGTTGGTTTTGTTGTTTTGTTTTGTTTGTTTTCATTTGTTCAACCTTTCATGTTATATGCACATACATACCTATATATTTAAAAACCAAACACTAAACTTCTCTTCAGAGCTTTTCTTTCTAAATTTCTCTTCTAGGGGACAGCTTAAGCTGTTAGGGCTCAGGATTTCAATAGAAACAGAGAGACAGAAGCTATGAGACAGTAATTTTCTTCAGGATTCCTTTTATTTCATTTTAAAGAGAAAAATCCCAACCAAGTTACTGTTAACCAAGCTTCCTAAATGCTTAAGTTTATTCCTTCCTGTTGTAAAGTGTATGTACACACACAATTGCATGTTGAGGTGTTAGATATATGAAGCTATGGCTATTATACAAAGTAAATACGTATAAAGTAGGACATGTAGACCTATAGAATTATAGAATAGAATTGTCAAGGTTGGAAAAAACCTTTGAGATCAAGTGCAACGATTTCTGCTAGTAGTTACTGCTTTAAAGGAGTTGTATGGTATAATTTTACAGTTGGAATTGAGCTATTCAGTAGACAATGGAGGTCTGTAGAACTCTGAATATCTTTCATGAAGCATTGCTGATATGCATAGAGCTTTACTGAAATAATGGAATGGATGTGTCATTCATATAATTTCCACATCTAGTTTGTTGTTTCCTCTTTAAAACAAACATTTATAGATTTTTTTTCAGCCCTGTGTCACTGTAATATTAGTATTAAGAATATAATAGTAATATCATATCTAATATGAATATCAGCTATTTGGTGCTGTAATAGTGTTGTGTGTGCTGTGTCTTGTGACTTTGAGTGTGTGTGTGGGTATGTGATGAATATTTGTTTCGTGTACTTGCTACTGCAACCAAATGAAAGAATAAAATCTTCACCAATCAGTCGTTCTTCCAGACTGAAGTGTGTTGGTTGCCAGTGGAAATGGGGAAGAAAGTGTAAATTTCAGTGATTTGTAAAGCAGAATTGCTAGTAATAGTTTAACAAGTATAAGTAAACACATTTTTATGTGTCCTTTTGAGGATGATGCTTGCTGTAAGGTAGCATAAAAATGATCTATTTGGATTTTTGGATGAAAGGTGATGCGATTGATGGTAATTTTGCTGATTATAATTATTGAGGTATTGGATTCTTACTCATCCGTTTTCATTTTTCCCCCATCTGCTCTGAGTTTTAAACCTTTCTGAATTTTTCAAAAAATTGAATAGCCATGATAAATGTCATGGAGTAAGAAAAATCATGCCATGCCTTAGCTAAGAATTTTCTTAAGCCTTCACTAAAAAGTAGATCCAGTGATGTTGAGGAAAAGCCCTCAAGGTATAAATCAAAAAACACAGTGTATCAAACAGGACTTGTTATTCTTACAGCTTTAAGAAACCTGCTGTATAAATTACTGTCAGATTGCTTTTTCTTTTCTCTTTCGTGTTTTTTTTTCTGTGCATTTCAACACGACAACTTGACATGATAATATAGAGTAAAGATTGTAACCAGTCTTTAGGTAGTCATTTCATCCCTCCTCTTCCCAGAGGGTGCTTTAATGTTCCATTATTAGTTTAAGCTAGAGATCGGCTCATTCTCTATTCTTATCCAATGAAAAAACTGTATAAAGAGTTTGCAAAGAAACAGAAAGAAACTAACAGCATAGCCTTTTTAAGCAGTACTCACTTCTAAAAGGAAATCATTAAAACTTGATAGAACTCGTATTTGGATGAGGTGTTCTAAAATAAGACTCATAATATGGTCCTGTGCTAATCTCTATCATTCAATAGCATTTAAATCTAATTAATCAGATTTATGGAAAATAAGACAGAAATTAAGGTTATGTTGTTGGGTTTTTGTTTTGTTTTATTTTTCCTTTAGTAAGACACTGAATGTTTGCAGCTGAAACACTGGATTACTGGAAGCCTGCTCTTACAGGACTGGCTGCAATGCACAGACCCTTAGTCTAATATTTGATCTCAAATAATGACCAGAACCACGTTTCAGAGAAAGAATAAGAAACCTGAAGTACAGTTCTCATTGTAATCTTGAGCTGACCCATTTTTATATGTTTTTGTAACAGTTAAAGAGAAGTTATACTCCATTTCATCTAACACAACATGTAGGGTCCTGAGTATGAGTAAGCTGAGTCTGGGGTAAGAGTAAAGGCAGGACAAGAACCTGAGATATTCCCACTTACTCTTCCATCCTCCAGCTGTTGCAGCTTAGTGATTTTCTGTGTTGCATGTGATTTCTTTGTATTAGCAAACTGACTGGATTGTTTTTCCTCAGAAATTCATCCATTCTCTCTCTTGACCTATATACATTTCTAGAGCAGCAGATCCTTTCAATATTTTCATTGCTTTTGCTGCCTGTTCCTTGAAAAGCCACCTTCCTTGTTTGTTTTTTCCCTAAGTCTGCACCCTACTATATTTTTATTTTAGAAGAGAATGGCCAGTTGATTCTTAACCATATTATATGAATATCCTCTTCCAAACTGTTTCTCTTCTAAACTGAAGAACTCTACACAAATTTTCCTTCCATGGGAGCTCTTCCATACTTTTTGTCTCGTTTTCCCTCATTTGCTTTGTTCTTATGTTTATCCCAAGACATCTGCTGTTGGATTTGTACCCAGTTAGTGTCAGAAAAAGCATGCTAAACTAGATGATCTCGGTCTGAGCCAGTATAGTTACTCTTAAGTTCTTCATCAGCAAGTGCTGTTGTTTACTATTGCATATTGCACAAACTATACAGATGATGAATCTGTGAGTAATTTAGAAAAATACATTCAGAAGAAAAAGAAGTCTGGTCCTCCCACCTACAGTAAAGTGTACCAAGATTAAATCTAACAAGAGTACTTCACATGTTCACTAAATGCTCAGTTTGGGCCAGCAGTTGATCAGACTGGTACGCAGATATAAGAACAGATTTTGCTCCATTTTTTTTTTCAGATATAATATCCTGACTTGAATTCATTTGACTCATCTGTTATGATGGAGAAGTTCTAGGGGGGGTCTTACTTGTGTGATGACCCTCTGTGAATGTTGGTAATTTCTTTCTAACCTTTCTGTTTACCTGTAAATGAAAGTAATGCAGTAAGATTTCTGGCAGGTATGTACAGACAACAAAGATTTACATGCTGGTTATATCTGAAAAAAACTATGGAAGACTACCTTTGTATTCTAGTTTTTATTCCTGTTGCATACCTTTCCAGCTTATGACTTCGTAGTGAAGATGTAATGTTTTGTGTCGCCAGGGCTGGTAGATGGAAGGGAATCGCTTAAACTCTCTGTACTTTGTGTCCTGAAGCACTTTAAAACCTTCTTTTTTTGTTATTTGGTATGTTGTTTTTTGGGGGGGGTTGTTTTTTGATAGGTGTTGAAGGTCTATAATGCCTTTTTTTTTCATTTATTAATATTACTGTGGAAGTTGTGAGAAAATTTCTTTAAGTTCACAGCCTTTAGGCTTTAATGTGTGACCTATGATTTTTAGGATATCTTAATGGACATTTCTTTCTTCCAATTAATTTTCATCTTATAGTTTGAAAACTGTAATTTAACTTACAGCTTCAGGTGAGAAAGCTGCCTGAAGAGAGATTATAGTTATGAAAAAACAGTGCTGTGCACCATTCATTAAAATCCATTGCGTATTTAAAAAAACAATTCTATATAATCTAAATATTTAGTATGAAAATTCAGCTGCGTGATTTGACTGTCATACTTACTGTTTTGACAGCACTATTCTTTATATGCTTGTGATTTGTTGACAACTGAATAACAGCATGCATGTGATAGATCTTACTTCTTTGAGGCATTTCTAGTCATTACCTATGTTTCAAATGATATGTCTGGAATTTCATTCAACATTCCAGATTATTTAGGAGTCTGAAACTCTGTTCTTCCTTGTTTTAGAAGTGTAGTGGCAAGAGGGAGAAAATAAAGGAATTGACAGGTTGTTGGATGCCTTGTACCACAGTTGCTAACAATGTGTGACTATCTTGCAGATTGAGGAATATGATGCAGATTCCAACTGTGAGCATTTTATTTTTTTATGTATATATTCTATTAACCTTTTCTGTCAGGGCAAAATGGTTTTGATTGCTGTAGTCTTTGGTAGGCTTCTACCATTCCCTCCACATAAGAAAGAAGTAGAGCTTGATTGCTTTTCTATTTATTTTTGTCTCTGCAGTTTAGAGATTAATGAAGACCAAAATGCTGCCGACATAGGATTTGTCCAACTACTCCATATCTAAGTTATTGTAATATCCAAATGCAGACACTTTATTGACCAAAATCTTAGCTCTGAGCAGTGAGGAAGGATTAATGTCAGTAGTAAGTACTCAAATTTCTTTTGCATGTGATAGATTCTTGTTGAACAGAAGATCAGGAGCTTAACTTGTATAATGTTTCTTGTAAATGGGGAGATAGCTTTAAAGACGAATTAATTACCTGGTTCTTTTCAGTTGGGTGTCTATTCCCAAGTGGTCTCAAATCCCCCTCTCTCCCTCATGTATATTAATAGAGAAACATGTTCTTTGATTAACAGTTGTACGATATGGGCTTCCTTAACCAAGATCAATTTATCCATGCAGAATTGGAGTGTGGTCATAACACAGAGCAGTACAAATAAAAGATGATAAAGAAATCATGTGGTGACCTGACTGATACATCATAGTCAAACTGTGTCATTAAAGTGTGCAAAAGCTGTTTGGAGTTCAGTATTCTGTATTTTCTTCTAATATCAGTAAAAATACTGATATATAGGAAGCGAAGAAAGTGCAAAGCTGATGTTATTCATGTACAAAGCAGATAAGGTACAAAATCAGATCTTAAATAGCATCTGTATTTAGTTTGCGGTTTTTATCATGATAAAATACATGATCTATGAACAGTTACCAACCATCAAGTCCTTAATACACTTTTCAAAATGCATTTTATAAAGGCAGATCTGTCAAACAAATGTGCTGTATCTCAACGTGTCGTGTCAGTCCTGGGCGCTGAAGGATGTGGTTTTGGAAAGTCTTAGTATTGTCAACTCTTTCGTAGTGAACAGGAGTTTGTATTCTGTGTTTTTCTGTATCAAAGCTGCTGTAATCACACTGTAGAAGTTTGCAGTTAGTTGAACAAACACAATATTTATGTATTCTGTTCAACCAATGGATGTTTGCCATTTCCGGAGCAATGCCAGTTAAATTAAAACTCTCAGTGTGTGTCTCTTTTTTCGTTTTTTTCTTTTCAGAAGTTATGGTGCTGAGAAGCTTGAATAATTATAGAGGAGTCAGTAGAATACTGATCAATTATTTATTTTACTAATGAACTGGTGCTTAAGGAGGAGATTGTCTGTATTGTCCTTGAGCACATAGAGAAAAATCACTGCTGGTGCCTGTGCAAATAGGCCCCCCATTGTTTAAGATTTGAGGTGATAAGGCAGATGCTTTTTGAGTTAAAATGCATATTGAGGTGGAATAAATTTGTAACAGTTGATTCAGTTGGGTGTTTATCTTGTCCTCATTGCACTGTGTCCATGTGTTAGTATGCTCAAATATTAAATGTTCGTGAGCTGTATTGTATATGCTAATCTGCAAGGGTTTAGAGCAACATCTATCAGGGTGCTACACTGGAACAGAGGAACATGTTTTTCTTTTTCTTATTCATTTGTATTTGATTTTTCCTGCTCAGATGGAGGATGTGGCAACTAATCCTGCCCCATCTGGCCAAAGACCTTTGACAAAGTGGTGTTCTTTCAGCATAAAGCTGTAGAAAATTTATAACATTTGATTTTGTTAAAATGTTTATGTGTGTTTTAGAAGCATGTGAAAACAGTGATAGTTGTATGTTTATACACACACTACTAGTTGTTTTCTCATCTCCCCTATCCTTCTTTGACTAAATTAGTGAATTAAAATGGAAATATATATAATGATGAAAAAAAGTATATGAAAAGTATCATGATGAAAAAAAGTCAGTGAAATGATTTTTGTTTGGTCTGTGCATGTTAGTTTGGGCTAAGTTGTAGTAACTGCAGGTCCAGTGTCTAGCAGTTAATAAGGAAAACAGGAAGGGAAAATATAGTCTGTGTTAATTGTCTTGGAGGATACATTGTAGAAGGTCAGGGATAGCAGATTGTTAAAGGAAAGAGTGGATTCTGCAAGTTTCAAGAAAAATAATGCTTAGTGGAAGAAACTTTTCTCAGAACAGCCTCAGTTGTCAACATGGGTCATTTTCAGTGCACCATGAGCAACACAGAATATGTTGTGCAGAATGTTCTATACTAGTGAGAAATGAGTTGGAATAGCTGTCAGGGGAGGAGGGGCAGTTGCAGGATGCATCCTTGAAGGTTTCAAGGCAGACTGAATAAAGCCCTGAGCAATCTCGTCAGACCTCAGAGCTGCCTACTGAGCAGGAGGTTGAAATAGAGAACCCGTGAGGTCCTGACAAATCATGCTATCCTGTCACCTGGAAAACCATGAATTCTCTCCAACAATACTGCACACTGTTAACTATCACTGCTATTCAAGCATGGGAACATTGGTAATACAAAAAAAAACCAAACCAAACTTTTGATTTTAACCATTAAGCTGGTTCTGTAATAGCAAACTTGAGACTCTTTCTTCCTACCCAGACTCTCATACTGAAGTAATCAGTTGACTAAGACCTGGATCTTCAGATGGAGACTACAGGGGAATATATGAATCCATTATTTATCCCAGGAGCGTTCTTCTTGATCTGCTCACTGCAGCTGTTTTGGCCTGGCAGGACTGGTGGCATCCAAACCAAAATACTAAAATGAATTAACAGCTCTGACATAATGTTTCCTGCATTGTTAAATTCAGTGGAAAACCTGTATTTTTTGTGCACATTTCTGTGAAGAGCAATGGCTTAAAAAAAAAAAAATGTGTTTGTTACAAAGTCAGTGTTTGTCAACATGTTGGCTTCATTTAGTAGCTTCCTGCTACAGATATTCAACACCAATCTCTTGACACCAGCTATGAGCTTGGACTCGATTACCTGTCACATTGGGAGGCTCGGTCTTGCCAGAGCCTTCCTGGAAAACAAAAATGCTTGCAATAGTCCTTGCACCTGTTGGTGTCTGTATAAGAGCAAGGTGTGTACTGCCAGGAAAAACTAGAATTAAACATCTAAAGGGGAAAAAAAAGGTAAACATCCCCACCTACCCAACTGGTTCCTTAAAAATGTGCCAGAATATGTGAGCACATCTATTGTTGTGTGTTTTGTATGTCATGTACAGCTGTTTTCAGAAGGTATTAAGTTAACAAATCTTGGCATTCTTAGAATCATAGAATCGACCGGGTTGGAAAGATGTTGGAGTCATCAAGTCCAACCCTTGATCCAACACTACTGTGGTTACTAGACTGTGGCACTAGTGCCACATCCAGTCTCATTGTAAAAACCTCCAGGGATGGTGAATCCACCACTTCCCTGGGCAGCCCATTCAAATGTCTGATTGCTCCTCTCTGTAAAAATTTTTTCCTAATATCCACCTAAACCTCCCCTGGCAGAGCTTAAGACCATGCCCTCTTGTGCTACTGCTGGTACCTGGGAGAAGAGGACCAATGCCCACCTGGCTACAACCTCTTTTCAGGTCATTATAGGGACTGAGGAGGTCTCCCCCTGAGGCCTCCTCTTCTCCAGCTACACAACCCCAGCTCCCTCAGCCTCTCCTCACAGGACTTGTGCTCAAGTCCCTTCATCAGCCTCCTGCTCTTCTCTTGTTTTGGCCCATGCTGTTGCATCCTGATTGGCAGCTCATCAAAATACAAATAAGTAGTTCTCAATTGTTCTGGAGTCCTGTCATTTATATGTTAATAAAATTTTAAAAAGCATATGCAAGGATAGGAAAACATTGTAGATTTTCTGCCTCATTTGACAATCACTTCAGGGGGGTAAATTTAAATTCTGACTTAAAATTTAGTTCTGTATATCTGAGATACATAATGACATTTTCTTTGTAGTTCTTGATGAATATAGAGTTTTAATTAGAAACTATTAAAGCAGTTAATGGAAAATTAAGGATTTTTACTTGCTTGGGCTGTTTTGTTTTTGAGACATCTTAACACTTTGAATTCAATGAATACTTTTTAGGTTGATTGTTTTAGAGAACCAAGATTTTATTTCATGTGTAGACTTTCAAGCTTAGGTGATTAAAGACATTCAGTTATGAACTAAATGAATGGAGACAATGTGTGGTTAGATTGCAATTTGGTACCCTGGCAAATTTCTGCCCCTAAAAAGAGAGAAGCCCCCGCTCTACAGTGCTGTGTTTAAAGCATGTACAAAAAATACTGCAAGTATGGTGATAAAGCAAGTGCAGTGAACATTAGATGATGGCCCTTTCAAGATGCCTTGAGAGTCCTCTAAACTATCAAATTATCTTAGCCTGGCATTTAAGTGACCCTTAAATTAGTGCAAGACATTTGAGAAGTACTCTTACAGAACTGACATGCCATGCAGAAAGAAATTTATATATCCATACTCCTTACCCCCCCCCCCCCAAAAAAAATCTGTAAAGGAATTAAAAAGATTTGGAAATACTTGGTTCATTGTTCTTAACAGTAGGATGGATAGATAAAGCATCACGATATATTTGTTCAACCTATTCTTAACTGCCTGCCTGAAGGAGATGTCTCCTCAGAAAGATTTGATATGTCTTTCTAGTTTGTCTCTCTCTCTCAATAGCCAGTTTTATTGGTTCCCTTCTCTCCCTTGCAGTATCTATCCTAAGTCTTAAGTCCTTTATCATCTGCTTCCCAGTTAAGCCAGTGAGGATTTTATTCTTTTTTCTGTTAGTAACAACCTTTCACAGACACAAAGATTTTACCACTTCTCTGTCTTCTTTTATTCAAGGTTAACAATCCCAATTATTTTCAGCCATTCCTTTTAGGATATTTCTTGTGGCTTTTATCTAGATGTCTTAAATAGCCTATTTCTGCACAAAATTGGATGCAATACTTTAGAATGAAGGTGATGATGGGAATCATCTCACATGGGAGGCTTATTCTTGAATATACGAGCTGTGCTTTTCCTGTTTGCAGATGTGGTATGCTTTAGACACTAGTTTGTCTGCTTTTTGAGACCCATGTATGTTATTAATTTCCTAAAAGCATTTATGGGTATGTGCTTGTATTGGGTTTCTGTGGCCAAGTCTTGGTAGCAGCGGGGATACAAGGGTGGCTTTTGTGAGAAGCTGCCAAATGCTTCCCCCATGTCTGACAGAGCCAATGCCAACTGGCTCCTGGATAGACCACTGCTGGCCAAGGCTGAGCCAGACAGAAATTATAGTAACGCCTCTGTGATAACATATTTAAGAAGGAAAAAAGTTATTGCACAGATGTAATTGCAGCCAGGGAAGAGTGGAGTGAGAATATGTAAGAGGAACAACCCTGCAGACACCAAGGTCAGTGCAGAAGGAGGGGCAGGAGGTGCTCCAGGTGCTGGGGCTGAGGTTCCCCTGCAGGCTGTGGTGCAGAACACAGTGGAGCAGGCTGTCCCCCTGCAGCCCAGGGATGCAGAGATCTACTTGCAGCCCGTGGAGGAGCCCATGCCGGAGCAGGTTTTTCCCGGGTAGGACTTGTGACCCTCTGGGGGACTCATGCTGGAGGAGCTTGTGCCTGAAGGACTGCACCCCATGGAATAGTGACTCATGTTGGAGCAGTTTGTGGAAAACTGTTGCCAGTGGGAGAGACTTCATGCTGGAGCAGGGGAAGGATTCCTCTCCCTGAACAGCGGCAGAAACGTGTGATGAACTGACCGTAATCCCCATTCTCTGTCTCCCTGCACTGCTGAGTGGGAGGAGGTAGAGCCCCGGAAGGAGGGAGGGGTGGAGGGAAGGTGTTTTTAAGATTTATTTTACTTTCATTATCCTGCTCTGATTTTGCTAGTAATACATTCAGTTAATATTTCCAAGCCGAGTTTGTTTTGCTCGTGACAGTATTCAGTGAGTGATCTCTCACAGTCCTTAACTCATGAACATTTCATTATATTTTTTCTCCCCTGTACACTTGTAGAGAGGAGTGATAGAGTGGCTTTCATGGGCATCTGGCATCCAGCCAGGGTCAATCCATTACAGTGTTACTTGGGACCCTCTAGATCGTCTGGGAAAGATGTGATAACATAAAAATGCCTTCTTGGATTTCCTGTCTTAAACTTTTCTAGGCATAATTCTAGACTAGTTTTTCAAGCTCATCCTTTTTTATATTGAAAATTTTTTCAGATAAAAAGTGTTTATTACCCATGGAACATAATATATAGATATGATCATAGAATCATTTCAGTTGAAAAAGACCTTGAAGGTCATTGAGTCCAACTGTTAACCCAGCACTGCTGTTAAACCCTGTCCCTAAGCACTACCTGTGCACATCTTTTAGATACCTCCAGGGATAATGACTCCACCACTTCTCTGGGCAGCGTTTTCCAATGCTTTACAATCCCTTCCATGAAGAAATTTTTCCTCATGTCTAATCTAAACCTCCCCTGGTGAAACTTGAGACCATTTCCTTTTGCCCTGTCACTTGTTACCTGGGAGAAGAGACCGACCCCCACCTGTCTACAACCTCCTTTTGAGGAGTTGTAGAGAGTGATAAGGTCTCCCCTGAGCCTCCTTTTCTCCAGGCTGAACAGCTCCAGCTCCTGCAGCTGCTTCACAGACTTGTCCTCCAGACCCTTCTCCAGTTCCATTGTCTTTCTCTGAACATGCTCCAACACCTCAGTGTTCTTCCTGAATTGAGGGCCCCAGAACTGGCCAGAGCACTTGAGGTGTGGCCTCACCAGTGCTGAATACAGGGGGACAATCACTGCCCTGGTCCAGCTGGCCACACTATTTCTGATAGAAGCCTGGATGCCACTGGCCTTTCTGGCCACCTGGGCACATACTGACTCATGTTCAGCCACTGTTGACCAGCACTCCCAGGTCCTTTTTTGCCACACTTCCCCCAGCCTGTAGCACTGTAGGCAGGACCCAGCACTTGGCCTTGTTGAACTTCAAAAAATTGGCCTCAGCCGATAATCCAGCCTGTCCAGATCCCTCTGCAGAGCCTTCCTGCCCTCCTGCAGATCAACACTCCCACTCAACTTGGTGTCATCTGCGAACTGACTGAGGGTGCACCTTGTCCAGGTCATCACTAAATATATTTAACAGGACTGGCCCCAGTACTGAGCCCTGGGGAACACCGCTGGTGACCCGCTGCTAGCTGGAGCACTGGGCCCAAATATCCATTCCAGTGCACCCATCCAAGACATGAGCAGCCAGTGTCTCCAGGAGAGTGCTGTGGGAGGCAGTGTCAAAGGCTTTACTAAAGTCTAGAGTAACTGATGCATGGTTGTATTTCAACTTTCTTTAAAGGGAATTCCAATTTGGTATCTTATGCCCTACTGTCTGTTAGCTAAGAAACGTGAAAGCTGATGTTAAGACTAATGAAAAACCCGTCTAAGTGCCTTTACTGGATGCATTTGTTGGTTTACAGCTATCTGAATGCTCTGAGAAATGCTACTGTTCTCTATGGTGCTGTGAGTAATGGTGGTGATTTCTGAGTTAGTGGAAGGGCACTGGGGGGTGCTCACAGAGCTGGGTGGCTGCCTTGGGCACAGGGCTGAGGCTCAGAGGGATATTTGCCCAGGAGATTGTGCCCTGCAGTTGACGTTCACCGAGAGGCGCTAATGATCCAACAAAGCCAGCAAGCTGCTGTGCTTAATACAGTTATCATCTGTGCTGTAGATTGAACTTTAATTAAATTTCTTAATTAGGCCAAAATCCAATAAATCTACAAATAGTAATTAGCAGGAGCCAGCTGTTTATAACTTGTTATCTTGCTTTTGTGGTTTAGACAAGATCTGACTTGAATAAAAGTTATTCTATCTTCTCATGTTTGTTGTAAAAAAAAAATTACTTGCCCATATTGTTTTAATTCTGGCCTCATTTTGGAGACCACCAATTATTAAAAAAATATTTTAAAAAGACTATAAATACAGTATGTTATGTAAATATATTTTTGTGCTATATTAGAATATTATGTATCAACTTTTAACCTGGATTTCTATTGATCAATGCGTTCATATTATGGATTCATTAAGTGTCATTTTCTATCTTAGAAATCTATGATGCTGCTTGTGAATGATAACCTCAGTTCTAAATGGTCAATCATCAATTTTCTCAACGTTAATAGTTTTTATTGGGATTATGTAAATAGTACTTAGAATTTTTTTATGTAAATCTTTTCCTTAACAAGAATAACTGTGGAGATATTCTTCAGGTAGTAACACATTCCCAAAGAGTGGTTTAAGGGGTTTTCCTTTTATTCCATACCTCCAGCCTATGGAATTAGAGCAGATTGCACTAAAATTTCCACAATTACTAAGTTTCTTGGAGCTTAGAATAACAAGCAGTGTATGCATAGGAGAATAGTAAATCATTTTCCTCCCTCTGCAAACATGCTGATGAATTGCTTGTGTCTGTACTAAGTCATATTTTAAAAACATTGAAACCAAAAGGGAACAGATAATTTATCCTATTGCAGTACAGCAGCCAGAGGATAAAGTGATGATTTCCTTTCTGTAACCCTCTGTGTGAAATAGTAATCAAAAATATCAACTATCTTATAGGTAAATTTTATTTTTTCCCCAAATGTTACTACTTGGCTTGGTATTTAAAGATTGATAATAATTACATGACTAAGTCCCACATATTGTGTCCAATTAACCTTATATAAATTATTTTAAAAATTTTTAAAAACAATTTCTCCTTTTTGTTAAGTATTCAGTGGTATTAATTAGCTTTGAACACATCAAATTTGAAATACAATGACATTTCATCCTTAGCCATATTTCGGTATAAAGTTTAATTGAATTTTGTTTGTTTTACAGCAGCTGCTATGCTTTCAGCAAACAAATTGTCTTTGTTGAAGAGCACTGTGAGGAATCCCATAAGGATTTAAAAGAGCTTCTAGGGTGAATGCTGGCTGTATGATAGAATAAATTTACTGCAGGTTTACTTAAAGTGATACATGTGGAAATGAAGAATTGTGATGTCTGTTAGATTTTAAATTATGATGGATACATGCAACCTAGTGAACAGCTTCTTTAAAAGCCTTTGTGCTGTACTGAACAAAAAACAGCAAACCCAACACCCTGGTTGGCGCAGAGAGTGGTAATTAGGACACTACCACATAAATGGTAATGTCCAGAGCATTAGTCCTGTATAGGCCTACCTTTTAACAGAGGAAATCAGTCCAAGAAATGCAAGTTCAAAGTATACATCTATTCATTTTGACTCCTTAAAGACTTCTAAATGACATGTTATTAAAATGATACGTTTTCCTGTTTAAGAGAGAAAATGCATGAGAATTGTCATGTTGGTAAAAAACCCCATTTTGGATGTGTATATGTATATTTTATATATATATATATATAAATATATAAATTATTGCTGTGTAGATAAGGACTAAGTATAAGCCAGCTTTTATATGCCTTCAATATATTTTATCAGCAACATGTGCGCTTCTGCTGATGGTTGCACTTTCCTTGACTTTACTGTTCCATTATGCCTAATAAATATGGATACTTTGATATAGTAGCATGCATATGTTAGTTCTCTTTTTCTAGCATATCTTTGCTGACTCAAGCAGCAGTCTATTTCATCTGAAACTTTATTTACTGGGAGGTGTTTATATAAATACACAGTAAAAAAGGGGTGGTATAAAACCAAGTGATTTATCAGATCTGGGAAAAACAAAGGGAAAAATCCCCAACAAACAAATCTGAAACCAGGCAAAGAATTTTTCAGAATGTTTCTGTTCAGCATTCAAGTTATAGACAGTAATGCTGCATAAAGTTTTTTGGGCAGCTTGGTCTAGCTGAAGGTCTCTGCCCATGCAGGGGGGGTTAGACCTACATCATCTTTCAGGTCCCTTCCAACCAAAGTGTTCTATGGCAGTTTTATGTTTTTCATGAAAGATGGTGTAATAAAGAAAGTGAAAAATAAATTAATTCTTTTAACTCTGTCAAGAAAACAGATCTGGTCATAGATAGTATTGCAGATAATTTTATTTGAGGTAAACCATCTTAACTGATTTCCAAATAAAAAATATTTGGTCCAATGTTTTTGGTATTGCAAAGAATTTGACTTGATATTTCTGAACATAATGTTAGAATATTAATTTCAAAATTAGCTTGTTATAGAGCAAACAAGTTTAAAGCAAATTTACACTTCTCTCAGAACTGGGCTTGCTCTTTCCCCCCCCCCCCCCAAATTTTTAGGGCAACAGAACACTTTAAAAAAAATCAAAAAAAGGTGTGCATATGAGAGAATGAACCAGCAAAAGAAAGGGGATTGTTCACTCTGCACAGACATGGAAATGACAGAACAACATTGAGCTGCAGTTAAGGATGCTGAGCTTGAACTTTGTGAGCTGGGAAAGTAAAATAAGATGAGCTGTTAGTATAGAGAGGCCAACAAGGATTTTAAGCTCAACACGTCATGATAATGAGAACTGCAAGGAACTCCTTTGTGGAAGTGTTAGAAGCAGATTTGTGTCTGTACCTGGTCCCCATACTTGTGTTCTTGAAAGGTGGATGTTTTGCACATTTGTATGAACAGATCTCTGAAATGCTGAAGAGACTGTAACAGACACAGAAAACCCACCCTACCAGGGTATGTCTCATGCACAGTGCCCTTCAGGCTGGCTCCTCCCCATGTCACTGCTATGGAATGGGATTTTGCACATTCCAGCTCAAGTTCCTCCTGACTTTAGTGAACACCAGTTTAACGCTTTGGTGGGGTCATTGCTTCTGATGCTGAGACCAGAGTATTAGGTCCAAGAAATGAACTTTCTCTCCAAAATCTGCAAGCATTTCTGGCTACATCATTTAATTACAGCATTCTGCTTTGGTGTATAGCATATGTGTTATTGTGTGTATGTAAATTTATATATATATAGGATAAAAACGTTTTAGGAGAGGAAGAAAAAAGGATTTCAGACTCAGGCTTTTGTAAGTGTTTCTACTTTTAATTTACTTAGTGGAACAAGATTAGTTTGTCTCTAATGTATCTTGAGAAGACTATGGCAGCCATATTTTTAGGACACACAGATTTTCACAACTGGTATTTTCATCTCCTGCTAGGGAGGCTAGAAGCAAAACTTCATGATATAATAGTGAAGGCAAAGCTCTGTTAAATATAACTCAGTGGATTCCTACATTTCTGTTCATTACTGACTAAAATCCTTCCAACACAATATTTTTTCAATATTGATTGTAGATGTTTGCTCCTCAGGAAAGGTCAGTGACTCTTTGTACTGGCAAGGCAATGTCTGGAGGCAGTGACACTTGCCTAGCTTTTGTTAAATCCAGCTGATGTCAGTGGAAGAGTTAGACAGGGTCTTGGGCGTGCAGCCTTTAATCGGGTCTAAAACACAAGAAACCAGCTTATACTGAGCTAAGAAGACCTATTCTGACTTTAATAGGTGTAAATCAGCCAGAACATCTCTAGAAGAAAAGATATGTAGTACTCATGGCATATAGAGAATATTAATGTGATAAGGATGATAGAAAGAAATGATAAGGTGTTTGTCTCCAATGGGAAAAGAGAGACAGTTCCTTCTCTTTAGAATGTGAAGATGGGAGGAGATGGGGCAGAGTGAGAATGTAATATTGTATATTAAAAGAAACATATATTGAGTTGGCAGTTTTATGCTTTCCTTTATACATGTGAGGTGTGGCTTTGGTGCTGCTATTGAATTGAAGAACTAAATATACTGAAGAACCAAAAATGTCAAAGGCCTTTGCTCTTTCTGTGCATAGGAGTAACTGAAAGACGGCTTGCAGCGTTCAGTCTTAGGGACTGAAAAATCTATAGTAGATAAGTTGCACTTCTCAACATATATTGATTGCCTATTTTAAGAAATACCACTGTTTCTTTGCTTCTCTGGTTACTCAAATACCTTTTAACTGGTAGTTACATTTTCCCTAATAGTTTAAAATTATATATGTTGTGAAGTGTGCCATTATCAGACTCATGGTAAAGATATCTGAAGAATTCAGTTTGGTAAATAACTGGACTGGAATTAACAGAGAACTGGAATTCAGCAGCCATCATTCTTACACATTACTGCATCTCTACAGCACTCCCTTATAATGCTCTTGGTGAAGTGGTTGGAGAGGGATGTAATTTTATCACTGGGTAATTGTTCCATAACAGCAAGTACCTGAAGAGCATTTGTGTTGATTTTTTTTCTCCCATAACCCATTACTATGATTTTAATTGGAAGCAGGTCTTTGTTCATGTAAAACTAGCGTGAAGTCCTTTACTGAAAGATAGTGGTGTCTTTGTATCAAACAGTGCCTGTTTCAAGCTGTTACGCTTGTCATTGTTTAATTGAACTTCCTTACATTTCTAGGAGAAGGAAACTTTTACCGTCTCCTCCTGTGAATCCCTTTAACATGCTGTCTCTGAACCAAAAAATATCCCTTTTATGAGTAGGTGGAATAATAGGCTAGCTGGATTCTGATACTTATTAAATGTTAAGTCTGTGTCAAAATCTGCAACAGAGCACTGAGAAGCACAGAATTTACAGACGTACAAGCTTGTGTCATTTTTATTATCATAATGAAGTCTTCATTGTGCACACGGCAACTCCGTGCTTCGTAACTGCCATGTAACTCTGAAAAAATGCAGATATTTGTAACTTTGCTGTTAGAACTGAAGCATTTACTAAGAACAGGCTACCAACCTAACATCAGTGAGGGTGCTCCGTTTGTACCTTCACAGAGCTAACTGATGCCTTTGGGTATGGAAGCGTGGTTTTCTGCTGAGGCAGGGTTAACAACTGAGCTGCAGTTACACCAAGCACATACGACTCGGCTGCCCCAAGTCCCTTTCACAATTTGCTGCTGAGTCATTGGGTGACCTTGTGTAAACCTCTTCCCTTGGCATGCTCTGACTGCAAAGGAGCGCTAGCAATGACCTGCGTAGTTATTCTTGGATGAGGAGTTCTGTGAAACTGCAGGTTGGAAGTAAATTGTTTTGTGTCATGCTTTATTTACCTTATGGTAGGCATTGTGTGTCAGTAATAAAAAGGAGAATAGGGGTATATGTAAGGGACAGAGAGGAGAGATCTGTGACAGAAGATTGATAACTGGTCTGTAGACAGGGTGTGGAATGACATTATCTTTGGCTTTCTTGACTTTAGGGTATATGCTGGTTAACCCTCCAACACTGATTCAAAATTAAGAGGACTGTATTTTAGAAGGCCAAAAGAGTATTAAGAAAAGCCAGTGATGAAATTTAAAAATCAAATAAAATAACTTAATATTACTTTTAATTTTACTAGATATGACTTTTTGTCTGCATACATGTCTGTGCTTGGGAATGCACATCTTATAGAGACAGAGATAGCAGCATTATGGTGGACTGTCTCTGTAACTGGTCTTTGACATCTTCTCTACCCCCTCTTTATGGATCCTGTTCAGAGAGAATATATTTTAGCTTCACAGATATTTTATCTATTTCAGGATCTGTCTTATAAAGGGAAGGACTGCTATAGAGCTTCAAGAAAAGTTTTGTGGCAAGTTTGTCAAAACCTCTGAAAAATAAAACACATACCAGGAACTATTAGTGTTGTGATGTAGAGTAAATTTCTTACAAGTACATTAGGGAATTAAAAGCAAACACTATTACTTGTAGCAATGGTCACATTTGGCAATTTTCAAACTCATACCAAATGCTGATGTGAAACTTTGTTGCTTTTTAATTAATCATGTAAAAGTTAAGTTAAATAAATACATTCTAGCCTTTGCGTAAAGGATTTTCAGAGTTAAGATATAAGAAACAGACGAGGTTGTTTAGACTTTAGGAATCCAGTTGTTTCTTTAGAGGGCCACTGTATGTAGTTGCTTTTGCTCATATAAATGTAAAATGAATGTCATACATATTTATATACTACATGAATTACTGAAGCAAAACAACAAATAAGCAAGCCATATGTGAGAGAAGCTAAAACGCCTGAATAGGCCAATAAATCTCGCACTAGGCTCTGTGGAGGACCATTGAAAAAGTAGGAGTTCTTTGGGAAGCTGAAACCTTTACTTTTCCATTGTGTAAAGGACTTTAGGCATACAAATGCCTGTAATTGCCTTATCAGTGACAGAAGTATGAAGAATCCTTGTTCAGACTTCAAAACTGAAATATCTCTAATATCTAAAATAGTGAGGAAGAGAGTCTGTGAGTAAGTTTGTATTCCTTTCGAGGGCCACTCCAATTGGTGATCTTACATCAGCAATCTCAGTCACTTTGATAAGGCAGCCCTGCACACTGTGTGTGGGAGTAGGGAAGAAAAATGGTCTTGTAAACCTTCGTTGCTCCAGCCTGTATCTATGAGTAAGCTGTATAAGAGAGGGACAAAATAACTTTGACTGCTGGGTAAGTCCAGGGCACAAAAAGTAGTACTCAGCAACTTGAAACTGGTCTGGAAGCCAAGCCCTGCCAATATAGAGCAGTGGCCTTCCCTTCGTTCTTGTCCCATTCAAATGGGGACCCTGCAGAGTCTGTGTGAGCTGAACTCCCTACTGGTGTAGCACCAGGAAGACAGAACAAGGGGCATCAAACCAAGGAATGAGAGTTGTGTAGGACTGTTTTTGAAGCCTGTGCATGGCTGGAAATTCTCCCAACATCTGTTCATCAGACAGAAGAGACTGTAGAGAGGGTGTTGAAGAGCATTAATTTGTTCTTACAGGTTCTTAAAACTCTCGTGTTTAAGACTGTATAAAGAGAAGAATATTCCAGCAAGTTTCTTAATGCATTCAACACTGGTCCTACTGAAGCACTAGACCCCCCAGTTTTATACCTTGCTGAGATGATGTAGTATGGATGATTCTAGAAACTTTGATGCTCCCATTTCTCTTAGATTTATGTAAGTCCTGTTACTGTTATACACAGTCCATTACTGTTATACACATAAAAGGATAGTCTATTTTTGTAAGGTCTGAGCAGCCTAAGACCTCTTACCTGCATGGAACCTATTTAGGAGTTTATTTGGTGTGAGAGAAGGGATCTCAGACAGAAAAGCCTCCGGGAAGTAAGTTGGCTTCTTTGATAGACTTGGGAACAAAAAGAAGCCGCAAACTTTGTCGCCAGTGGTGTCACCAGTCTCAACCTTCAGCAAGGGAATCTGTGTTGGGGAAAATATATTTATGTTGAGTGATCTGTTTTTTGTTTTTTAAATGTATAAGAAGACTGGTTCTTAGTGTGAGTGAGGCTGTGTGGTCTCTGGCCATGCTCACTGAAAACTCGTCGCATCTGTTTTTTAAAAACTTTAATGTACTTGATATTTAATGAATACAGAATGTAATTCATAACTTTATTAGTTAATTATAGTAGTCTTAAAGGACATAATTTCACATGGATAGCTCTCCCTCACCCAATTACTGCTTCATCCCAGTCATCTTAATTATTGAGAAAGTTTTTGTATAACTTTATTACACATAAGCACTATGTAACACGGAGTATTTAGATTTGCCTAGTTTTGCACACAAACTCCTCCACTTTGCAAACCACAGTTGTCATGTAAAATATATTAAATACTGTGATTAAATTATTTTCCAAATGTGTTTTATGGTGTTAAGTCCACTGTACAAGTAAGTAACACTCAAAGTCTTCTGAAACACACACTCAAGAATTCCTATTGCTTCCTACTTCAGAAAAAAAGAGAAAGAGTAGGAAGATTTGTCTTTGCATTGACAATCCAATTAAAACAGCAAGGTGGCAGGAATGATATCAATTCCTATGAAAGCACTGTTTCATGATGCACTGCCTGCCAGTCATTTGTAGCCCTCCATCTGGGAATTGTGGCATAATAATCTACAGTAAGGCAAAAAGAACAGCTGAGAAACAAATTTGAATTGTTGACCTATTTTTGGTAATCCACCATTGCTGACAGAAGTTTAAATGATCCCAAAGGGTGACTTGTTATGGGGATGCCAAAACAGAAAGCTGTAATATAGAGGAGGAAAGGGAATGATTACTTTTATATCTGTCATTGTTTCCAGTATCCAAATACTAATTCTGTGTTTTGTCCACCAAAGAGTTATTTTGCAATAAAAAGAAGAGATCAGGAAAGTTTCTGTCTGGATTCCTGGTAGTCATCAAAAGAATATTTGTAGGCAAGAACTTGCTGCTTATCCTGTCTTTGATTTCTGCTACATCAGCTTCAAAGTTGATACTGAAAATAAGAAGTGAGAAAAAGTTTCTGAAGTCAATTTGCCCTCTCTAAGTTTGTTCACTATGTAAAGGATGGAGATGGTGATTATGCATTTTGCAAGGTGTATGTTGCTGAGAATATGTAGAGTGGTCTGTAAAGGTCACACCACAGTATTTGCCTTTTTGACACAAGTCTTTGTGTTGAAAGGAGTTGACTCTGTAGCATGATCTGTGCGATTTCTACCTCGGGCCATGATATATTCACACTGAAGCCTCCATTTAGATTTTCTTTGCTTTCAGGGGATCCCTTTAGGTTTGTCAGGTTTTTTTCTCCCCAGTCTGCTTTTGGTGCAACCACTGCACAAGACAGCACTTTCTGGTTGTAATACTGTGTGTTAGGCAGAGATCAAATGGGTAAAGGAAAGAGCAAGTCGTGTATGTTGGGCACAAGTGTTTGTTGCTGACATGTTAAATCTCATTCATAAAGGGCTGTATCTGTGCTACAGTTATTTATGTGTCAATAAATTCTTTGCTCTACTGGGAATCCCAGGGAATCTGGTACTGAAGCAAAAATCACAGTCTTCATTCAAAATCAAAGACTGGAGGGAGCAATGGGAAGTCGGAGCCTTCTTGCATGTAATTTGTATGCTTGAAAAATAGATCTCTTACTGCGAAGTTATAAATCAAATTAATATTATGGATATAAAGCTTTGGAGTGGAAAACAAGGGACCATAGTAAAATGTAATGGTTTTTTTTGAAAGAAGTATGCTTTTTTAATCCTTGAACATTTGGTAGTAAGAAGGAACCCCTTCCCTCCCTTCTCTGTTGATTAGAATAACTTCTGATAAAAAGACAGTGGTAATGCACACAGTCCTGTTACAAAACATTTGCCAAGTGAAATTCCTCGCAACTACTGCAGAGAATTCAGAGATATGTTCAGCACTGTTTTCCCAAAGAAATTGCCTTTTATTTGGGTCAGTTTATCACTGTCTACCTTGTTTTATGCTTAGTCATTTTAAAACCAAAAAGCCTTGTTTCCAAAAGGTCTCCAAAATGTGGATCAGCTGTGCAAGGATATAGGGAGGACTTCCAAAATATTCAGGGAAACTGCTTTGCTATTACTACATGCTAAGGATGGGTTTGCTGTTTATCTTATTTTTCCTGCTCTGAAGATTATGGTTAAACCCAGCCTCTTCCTATTTGTGGC
The DNA here is from genome assembly GCF_009829145.1 of Chiroxiphia lanceolata. Lineage (NCBI taxonomy): Eukaryota > Metazoa > Chordata > Aves > Passeriformes > Pipridae > Chiroxiphia > Chiroxiphia lanceolata. The sequence continues at coordinate 13,128,749 of NC_045640.1, forward strand.
GTGGAGGACAGGAAGAAGGGTTAGCACCTCTCTTCTGCAGAAAAAGGTGTTGTTTTGAGATCTCCACCCCTTATAGTCCATAGAAGATTCTGCATATGTGGACTGTATGCAACATTACCCCAATTGTCAGAGTAATTGTCCTCAGCTGTTCTACTATCCAAGAAGAAATCTTGGATAATCTAAAATATCTGTCCACCTTAGTAGTTATTTTTTAAACCTTCTGCAAGTAATACACTCAGTGTTTAAGAGTTAAAATGGTCTAAGATGTCCCATGTGAACAGATATGACTAAAATCTCTGAGCATCTGAGTGCTTTGCCTGTTCTGGGAATCCCAAGGAAGGGCTGGAGGCTGGCATCAGTGTTTACTCTCTTACCTTTAAACTTATGTTGCTCTCAAGATACGATGCTACCTGACACGATGGAGTAACGTGTGAGAAACAGAATTTTCACCAAAGAATCTGTGTATTACAGTTTGTGATTAAAGAACCTGAACAAACAACCTTAAATCCTTTCCAGTCTTTCCTAACTATTTGGGAAGTGTTGACAAATGTTGCGAGCCATGGCCATGTAAACAGAAAAAACCCTTTCATTTTTATAACCCTGAACTTTTGTCTAGAGAACTATTATATAATAAAGAACATAAGTGGATCAACTTTCTTTACTTAGCATGCACTGCCATAAGTACAGGATACGAACATGTTGGTGACTTTATTGCGTTGAGTAAAATTAGTAATCTATCAAATATAGCTCATCTCTCAAATTATTTCTATAATAGTATTAGTTTTTTGAGGAGCTTTTGGTGTGCATGGTGTATTTTGAGTTTGAATGAATTTCAGCAGCTATAGTTTATGCTCTGTTTGTTTGTAGATTAACAGATCCATGTCCACAGTAACAGCTTCCCCTCTTTATCCTTTTCCTCCACTGTTAGAAATAGGTTTAGCTTAGCACTTGCTAGAAGTGAGAAACTAAGTATCCAATTATTTTAAGTTATTTTTGTATTAAGATATTTTTTAAGAAGCTATAGGAAGATTACTGAAAGATTATTGGGTTGTAAATTTCCAGTGGTTGCAGGTAATTCGTTGTGAATAGCACTCTAACAACTTGTAGTGACTGGCATAATTAAATGTTTCAAATTTGCTGTAGTTTTTGCAAGACTTATTGCCAATTAGTCTTTTTTAATCTCACTGGTATGCTATGCTATTGAAACATCCACTTTCAAAACTAAGTACTGTCACATCAATATATTTTTTAATATGCTATTATTACTGTAACTTATGCAGATTCTAGATCTGTGTTTCATGCTTCCCTCAAAACTTTTGTAAACACTGTTCTTTTTATATAGTGAGGCCAATAATATTATTAAGATGTTTTTTATTTCCAAATTTACTAAAGAATTTAAATGCAACTATTAATCTTAACAATGAGCTTTCTAGAATCTAATAAGTTCCCCTTTAGAAGAATTGATATTGCAGAATGAATACATCTGCTAAAAGATAAGTGCATTTTTCAAGGTCGACAAATTGTCTGGATAACTTTGGAATTTGGAGTTGTGGTTTTCTATCTTTTTTTTCTTTTGAGACTTGTGGGTATGGGTCTGTTTTGTTGTCATCTTATTGGCCTGACTGCTGTCTTTACTTGTCTTTGACAAGAAAATTCTTGCTTTCTCTTAGGAGTTTCTACATTACATGTTAATGTGGGAAAACCTTCTCTTTCCCTTTTGTTCAAATGTATTCAGATTGCTAACTGAAAGCCAGAAGAAAGCAAAAAAATGTTATTTTATGTGGAAAAACAATATTGGAATATTAAAGAACAGGGCAACTCAAAAAGAATGATGAAGATAGGATGAAGTGAGACATATCTGACGTAATTAAAAAATAGAGGTTCTTGGCCTCCGTCTCTGCCTGAGGAGGTTTGTTACTATATAAATAAATTGAATTCCTCTTTCCAATGTTCTGTGCTACTTAAATATGCTGACTAAGCTGTTTCAGCACTTTGATCTTCTGCCATGATCTGGCCCCAGCTGTACTTTCATCCTCTTCAAAAGTATTCTCTCACAGCTATGAATTTGGCCCTAAGGAAATGAGTATGTAGATTTCCTTTCTTTCTCCATTAAATATTATCTAGATAGCTGTCTTTGTTGAACAAATAAGCTGGTAAATAATTCCCCAAGGATTTATTTTTTAATCCACTAACAACAGAATCTACTTGGTAACCTTAAACAAAGCTCTAGAGATAAGTGCAATATTTCCCAGCAAAGGAAATTGTTTAGAAGTTATGTTTTTGGGACTGATGTCATTGGACGGAATCCTGAGGTATTTTATGTGAAGTGCAGCTATTTGTGAAGACTTGAAAAGTGAACATGGTAGTGGACACATCCATCATGTTTCATTGCAGTTCAGACAGGGTATTCTGTGTGGCTTCCAGCTCTCTTGCCCAAAAGGCAGGGAGTTTGACCTGTGCTGTATCCTATCTGCCAGCCCTCTGCTTTGGAGACCCTGTATGGCTATGCCTGCTTAAGAAATTGCTGAAATCTGTTTGCCTTGTTCAGATAACATAACTCATTCACCTGTCCTCAATCTTTAACATAAAGGGTATACCATGAGAAGATTTGTTACTGAGGAGACTTTACTTTCTTTTGTGAACTCCACAGCTTAAATAAAAATGCTATTAAAGGTGTTTAGAGACTCTAGGAAAACTGAAGTAGATGATACTCATTAAGGAACTTGACTTTCTTTAAGCTTTTAGCATGCTATTTTCCATAAAGATATCTCCATAATGATAATTTTATTTCTGTAAATAGATTTTTCTGTGCATAGGAAATATGAATCCAAACTAACATGTAGTTAACATCAGCAAAAAATTGAATGCTTCTGTTGTTTCCTCCTGTGATAAAAATATGTTGAAATATTATAAAGAAATGCGAGGTAAGACAATATTAAGGCTTTGTACCTCTCTTTCAATTGTTTGTTTTCAGAGAGGAAATTGTGATCGTTGTCTTTGCTGTACAGGAGAATAGAATTCAGGTTTTTGGAAATTCAGTCTTTACCTCTTTTCAAAGGACACATGATAACTTCCTTATGTTGATATATTTTTAGTACAAGATTTATGGCAATGGCCAGTTTGTATGTGACAATTTATAGATGGCCACCATGGTAGTTTAGGCCTGTAGTCCAAAACCCAGTAGCTTGTGTTGAAACGGAATACAAACTTAGTGTTAGCTAGCCTGAGTTAACAGTCTGGATTGACCTGGTCTAATTGCCAAGTAGTTTATCAGCTTCCATTATGCTTTCATTGAGAACCATCTAGCAAAGGCCACCATTGCACATGTGTTTTAAAGGAAATAAGATGTCACACTTGTAATTTCTGCAATATCTTATTCTGCTTCATTTTGTTATCCTGTGTAAATATTTTTCCGTTGTATTGCTACCGTCAAAGCTGTCAATCAAATCTGATTTGTATTAAATCTCTTCTTTTTGGTTTAACAGATGATGTCACCAATATTGCTCAGGAATCCCTCCTTGCTGATGAAGAGGAGAATGTGCCAACAGGAGTAGGAGTTGCAGTTTGGAAAGAACAAACATATCTAGTGACTCAGCTACTGGTGCTGCTCAGTCTTCACCTCTTTATGTTAAAATTGAACACAATTGCCTCAGAAGCCTGTGGAAAAGAGAAAGGTACTGTGCATTGCCGGCATATTGGGCAGGTAGGAAGAGAACAAATCTGCAATACAGATAAAATGTTATCAATTTATTAGAGACAATATAATTCGAAGTTTCGAGTTTGAAGTTCTTGTTTGTACTGAGAAAGACTTTAAACCCAACCAGATTTTGTAGGCAGTAAAATAAACTGAATCTATATGAAGCTTTTGTCTTTGCTTGAGGTGCTTTTGTTCTCTTTGCATAGAGGCTTCTTGGATTCACTGAATAGATTTCTTGATATTATGAACATTTCCTTATTTGTGATTTTTTTTAAATAAATTTTGTAAGTAATTTCCTCACCAGCACCACTACCCATGGCATCTAAAGGGTGCAGTACAGAAGGGTGCTTGGTGCAGTACAGAAGGGTGCTTAGTGTCTTGTGTTTGTTATATGCTTGCTAACTTGGCCACTGTTTTACTTCAACTATCTCTGTCACCATTATAGAGAAAAAAGGCTTTAATTACTTTGGTCTCAGTCAGATGCTAAGCTCCTTTGAAAGACTTTCCCAACTTCCTGTTGACTTATGTGTGTTTATAATATGCATATGTCTGGGTATTCAGCAGGCAGCTATATATGCCATGCATAAAACCCATCACAATATTTTGTTTGCTTCGAGGATCATCTACTATATGGGGAAAATGATCCAATTCCTCCTATTAGAGAAGTATGGTAAGGACGACAGCTTTAATGCAGTGACTAACTTGGGGGGTTTTCATCTTATGGTTGTCCTGCAGTGGAACTGCAGTGATGATAGAGTTATTAGAATTAGAAATATTAGGAAATAAGCAACCCATACTCTCTGTAACTGTTATTTCTGCAGCAAAATGCTGCAGTGAGTCCCTAGAAATGATATTTTTATCTAGAAAGGTATTGAGAATATAGCTGAAGTTTGCCAGAAAATTGTAATGCAAAAAGAATGAGAAACTTCAGTCATAGATGTATCTAAAAAATGATCTCCATATCTAAGTAATAATATCAGAAAGTAGATGATGCTGGTTTTGAAAAGAATTAAAATGCTGAGCTCTAAACCCAGCTGATGAATATTATAACTTGCCTTTCTGCGAAGGTGAATGCATTTTGATTTTTAAATTTCAAAGGAATACCATTTAAAAGTTATTTTCCTCCTGTTGGACTTTAGACTGTTTATTCCTATACACCCAAACAGTTGAACATAAATTAAAAAAAATGATTTAGACATATTTTATTTAGCTGACTCTGCTTGATGAAAATGAAAAATTCCAAACATAGAGAATCTTCGACAGGTAATGTATTTTGTAAAATGATTTTTTCTTGTGCAAATTACCTATAAGGAGGCTTCCTAGTACTTGGAACTAGCTTATGTGGGTTTTCATTCTCTGGATTGCTTATGCATATTTGCCTAATGCTACAGAAAAAAACCCCTACATATCTGGCTCCTGTTTGTCTTATTTGATTAGTCATATTTCTTGCATGTCAATGTCTTTTTATTTGGTTAGACTATTTCTGATCTCTCCAACCTGTCTCCTCAGAATGGTGGTGTTCTCCCAAGCATTCTTGCAGGAATGGTGCTGCTACATCATGCAGCTGTGTGCTGGCACTTTGCTTTAGAGAATGACTGGCTGCTTCTGTGAAAATTTAGCATTGCTGTAGCATGCCTGGTCCTTAAATAGGGCCAGGCACATTTTTTTAAATGGCCCTTTCTTTCTTTTGCTGACTGATCACGAAATCTACCAAAAATTGGTATTTTTCCCCTTTCTTTGAATTGATAGACATTAAAATGAGATAAACTTTAGTATTATTCTCATGTTTCCATTTTTTTCTTAACATCCTTTGAACAATCCATCTCTGCTGACTAATCCTCTGTACAAATATTACTTATATTCACTGCCACATTATTACAGATCCATTATTCTCCAAACACAGAAAACAAGTACTATAATATGTTTGTGTCTGAAAAGTTTTTCTCACTTGCAAATATAAGAAGGTAATACATTTGGGTAGCTGATAGCTGTACAGCTGCTGGCAGAATTCCCACACAGGTTTTGCCGTTAGATAAGCCTGTGGCTGGTAATGGTCGTGTTGAGATAAGATAGGTATCATTTCACTTAGTCATCTAAAACTAATCCTCTATGTGTTGAGTGTTTCCAAGAGGTCTTAAAAAGAAAAGTAAGCAAACTTTTCTGACAACTTGGTATGGTCTCTCAAATATATAAAACTTGCATCCAGTATTAAGCATAACGGATCTTCAGTCTTTTATGAAGCTCCTTGTATATTCATAAATGAGTATGAATGGAAAAAGAAGGTATGAACCATGAGAAACCTACAGCCTCTGTGGTGTGCATTCAGTAAATAGTAGTGAGAGGCCACAAAGTTGACAGTTCTGACAATTCCTTAGGATATACCATTTTTGGTATATTTTTCTCGATAAATAGGCTCTCTCACGGTTATGGTGATCTTTCTAGCTTTTTTATTTGCTCTGCAGTTAATTTTTAACATCAATAGTTTTGAATGTGTTATGAATATTAAATACCTTTGATAATGTGATTTGGTTACAGCAATGTATGTGTGTGTGTGGGGAAAGGTCTGTTTTATGCATAGCATTGTGTAAATGTTGATTTCCAGGAGAATAATTTTGTAGGATACTAAATTACCTGCAACTTACCCTTTCTGAAGGAAACCCATCATGTGCACATATGCTCATACTGTATTTATACTTACATATGTTCAGTATGAGGATCTTTGTATTACAAGTAGTCTTATGCAAAACTGTATTTTAAAATGTGCCATTATGTGTTGCCATATCATAATGAGCTTGGACAATAATAATCAATTTCATGTTCAGTAACTCAGTGCTGCAGTTCTGCAATCAAGTAGTCTAGGGTGGCATAATGTGTTATTTTGAGGAAACTTCTTTCTATCAGACTTTTGTTTAATCTTTCTTTACCTTGTGTGATCTTTTTGCATACCTTATATTTTACTTAAAATCTGGAGTCAGTGTACCTGAAAAATATTACATGCTAAAACAGCTCCATTTCCCAACTGAGTTCACTTTTTATTTAGTATGGACTATGATATGTGTTTGTGTCAGAAAATAAACTTTAACACAAACCTGAAAGTCTACCTAAAGTTTGTTTGAAAAGTAGTAGAATCACATTTATTAATATTTGCTTTTGAAAAATGTATTAGTAGCTTTTGTGTGTGTTGGTTATAGCAGGATACAGAAATGAGGTCAGCAAAATATGGAGAAGAATGAATGTCTCAAAGGACCATACGTGTGAGTTTAGAAACTGAGTTGAATGAAACAGAGCATCAGCTTAGCAATGCTAGTCAGCAAATACAACCCACCACAAGGAAGATAAAAACCTGTTCCAGTGAATACACTCTTTTGGGTCTGAATGGGGTGGAGTAGCATGAATATACTTCATGACTGTAGAATTGACCAACTGAGTTCTGATTTGTGCTGATAAATTGCTTGCTCATCAGGGATATTAAAGTGAAGATACAGTATTAGTGTAGGATACTAGATGGTAGCATTTTTCAGATATTCTCCTAGGTTCTGTCTTACTTTCTGAGAGTATTTTGGTATTGAAAAATAAGTTTTGTCAGCTGCAAAGTCTGAAACCTATTTCACTGATTGAATCTTTTTAATCCTCTTTACCTGAATTATTTTTAGACGTTGAGACTCTGGTTAGAGATTGTATCCAAATGAAAGAAAGATACATTAAGCATTTAATAGAAAAAACACCACACTATTAAAACTAGAAGTTTTACTGGATATTGAAATTTATCACATGTTTATCATTAGGACAACCAAGGGACCAAGCCCAGCCAGTACGGGTTCATGAAAGGCAGGTCCTGCTTGACCAACCTGATCTCTTAAGACAGGGTGACCACTTAATGGATGAGAGTAAGGCTGTGGATGTCTCTACCTGGACTTCAGTAAAGTATTGGACACCGTTTCCCACAGCATTCTCCTGGAGAAACTGTCTGCTCATGGTTTGGACAGGTGCACTATTTGCTGGGCAAAAAACTGTCAAATGTCCAGGCCCAGAGAGTGGTGGTGAATGGCCAGCTGGTGTCCCACAGGGCTCAGTACTGAGGGGTTGATATCCTGTTTAGTATCTGTATCAATGACCTGGATGTGGAGACCCTCTGTCAGTTCACAGATGTGTGGGAGTGTTGATCTACTGGAGGGCAGGAATGCTCTGCATAGGGATCTGGACAGGCTGGATTGATGGGCCAAGAGCAAGTTTTTGAGGTTCAACAAGGCAAAGTACTGGGACCTGCCCTTTGGTCACAACATCTCTGTGCAGCATTACAAGCCTAGGGGTGAGAGGCTGGAAAGAGACCCAGTGGAAAAGGACCTGGGAGTGCTGGTCAACAGTGGCTTAACATGAACCAGCAGAGTGCCCACGTGGCCAAGAAGGCCAGTGGCATCCTGGCTTGTATCAGAAGTAGTGTGGTCAGGAGGACCAGGGCAGTGATTGTCCCCCTGTACTCAGCACTGAGGAGGCTGCACCTTGAGTACTGCATTCAGCTTTGAACCCCTCACTGCAAGAAAGGCATTGAGGTGCTGGAGCGAGTCCAGGGAAGGCCAACAAAGCTTCAGAAGGGTCTGGAGCACAAGTTTTATGTGGAGTGGCTGAGGGAGCTGGGGGCGTTTCGATTGGAGATCAGAGTGAGGAACTCTCCACAACTACCTGAAAGCAGATTGTAGTGAGGTGGGAGTTTGTCTCTTCTTCCAGATAACAAGTGACAGGACCAGAGAAAATGGCCTCAAGTTGCACTAGGGGAGTTATAAATTGGATATTAGGAAATATTTCTTCGTTGAAAGGGTTCAGGCATTGAAACAGGCTGCTCAGGGAAGTGGTGGAATCACCATTCCTGGGAATGTTCAAGAAAAATGTGGATGTGGCACTTGGGGACATGGCTTAGTGGTGATCATGGCAATGTTGGGTTAATGGTTGGACTTAAAAGTCCTGTTTGACTTTAGCAATTTATTATATGATTACAGTGCCCTGCCTTGGGACCAGTAGTGGTTTATGCTCCAGGATGAATCCTCTCTATTTACATCTTAGAAAAGGGGGATAAGAGGAGCTGACAACTAAGGTTTGTTAAAGAGTGTGGCAGACTAGTGAGTCTGAGAGGGATTCCTATGTAGACACAATGATGGGGTTTGGTCCTTCCTCTGAAGTCAGGACCATCAGGGATGTAAATATGTGTATAGTCCTGAAGATGACCAAGATGGAAAGTGTTGAGGAGTGGAGGGGATAAGAGATGATTAAATTATTTGCATAGTAAAAAAGTTTAGATTTGTTTAGTTGGCAACTCCTGAACAGAGTGCTGTGCAGGCTTGATAAGCACCTTTGCACAACAAGCCTGTGCACTACTTGCTCTGAAAAACCAGAGTCAAAGTTTGGGGGGGGGGGGAATCTGGTTGCCTTATGTGAAATTTAACTTTATATTAAGTAATGCAAAGGGGAACCAGGTGAGGGAATATACGATGATGTAAATGACAAGTCTCTGATCTGTGGCAAAGGCATTTCTATTGCTTCATTGAGGAGCTTGCATTTCTGTATTGAGGAAATACTGTATTGCCTTCTGGTTGTTTCGGACAAGAGGTGGAAAGAGATGCAAAAGGATTAAAGTACTTTAGTATGCTTCAGAGAGTTAACCTGGTATTGTTTTGCCTTTGGGATCAGTTGCGCTTTATTCCATCTGTTCAACTGCAGTGGTTTAATATTTCTGTGCTTTTCGGGAAACTGTGGGAAGCTGACTTCCCATCTTTCTCAGGTAAAACAACTTGTGTTAAACTGCTTGCAATAATGCAGTTGTAACAATTTCCTGCACAAGCATAATTTTATATTTCCCCTGCCTTACATTTAATGATGTAAGAAGATTATGAATGTTTGGGGTTTTTTTCAAGTTAATAAAATCAATGGGAGGGTGGAGCAGGGAAAAGGATTGTGGAAAGTATTTTCCAAGTATGCTGGATGTTATTACAACCCAAGAAAAAAAAAAAGAGATTTTGTAGTAGGAGAGGGAGAGTACTTGGGCATTTCAATTAACTTGCAGCAACCAATGCAAGATTTAAAAGTGCACAGTGAAAGGAAACACATAACCTAGCTATTTACTAGTAAAGACCTGCATATCTCAAAGGAAACATATAGTAGTTTCTTATCCTTAATTCCTTGCAAAATTTGGAAGTGTTAGTGAAGATTTTTGTAACTTGATGTTTCTAGATTTCTACTGCTAAAAAAATAATAAGTAGTATATGTTTGTAGAATAACCATTTGAATTGATATTCTTGGGGAGGGAAATGAACATGTTTACACTTAAGAGCTCTGAGTTTTCACATTGTTCTTTGAAACAGGCATAATTTCAATATTTCCCCTTTCTGGTACAAGGGCAGAGTATGCGGGTAACAACTAAGTCTTGATTTACATGTAACTTTAAACTTTCATCTCACCCTTACATTTTTCTTCTTCCTTTTCTGTTATACACTCCTTTTTCTTTCCTTTCTTCTATATTTGAGAACTGGTGGTTGTGGGGAAAGAGCAGACAAAGAGAGGATTGGACTCTCACTTAAGTTAGTGATAAAAAGTGGGCTGTGTCACTGACAAGATTAGTTCTCTTTCTTCCTGTATTAGAGCCTTCTTAAGCAGACTCCATTCTGGTAGTCATTCCCCAGTGTATATGCCATCCACCACCCACCCCACCTCTTCTTTTTTTTTTTCCCCTGCTTTGGAAACAAATAGTTAAAATTTTGGTAGTATAGCTTTGTTATGTAAGAGGAGAAAAACTGTGGTGTTAGTGCCATACCTTAAAGCAGAATCTTATTCACAGTTTCATCTAAAGTTTAGGGAGATGGTGTGTGATGTAGAAAGAATAGTTCTTTTGGCAATACCTATTTCCATATTTTTCCACTGAGTCTTCATTCAGACTAAGTGTGCCTGTAAAATCACTGCCAGCACCCTAACTTTTGCCTCTTCCCTCTGCCACCTCTTTTAGGGGATGAAGTGGGAAGAGGAACAGAACTAAACACTAAGCTCAATTCATAGCAGAAATTACACGAATATGAGCATATTTTTACACAATTGGGTGCAAAGTTAGGATTGCTACTGTGTCCAATTTACATGATAATGCAACTTGAATAAAGATTTTTTTCCATGGTCAGAGATGATTTACAGAACCATTTAGACCTTGCAGAGAACAGCCACCTTTGCAGCCACCATGGGAAGAAGGAGGTTGTGTTCATAAGCAACGAAGCATAAACATCTTTCATTTGAGCACTGGGACTTCTGTAAGCTTTAGGTGACATGTCTTGGCCTCACCTTGTGTAAAACACTGTACCATCTTTATGGTCTGCCCTCTGAAGCAGTATAATGAAATGAAATCTTGATTTCTTAATGAAGGAAAAGATATTATATAGGTGAAGAGAGATAAGTATGTTTTCTTGAGGCTGAACAATAAGTTACCTTTTAATTCCCCTAAATGTCCAAAACAACCTGACTATGACAGCATTCAGCAATTTAGGATACACTGCTAGCAGTACTGTGCCCTCATAAATTGCATAATCCCCTTAAGTTGCATGAGCAACTTGCATTCTAGAGAGCTCCAAGTTGCATGTGCAAGTTACTTCTGTTCTGTCCAACACTCTTTCAAATTCAGGAAGCTTTATTTCTGTATATATATGCAGGTATATATATATATATATATTTGTGTGTGGATTAATTTAATTTCTTTACTTCAGAATACTTTTGGACAGTCTAATCTGGCAGCAGGCAGTCTCACAGTCTATAGTGGTGTGTCACAGAGTAATTCTAGGGGTTTATATTTATATCTAGTTGCCTGTTTCTCTCTTTTTAAGCTGAACTATAACTGAAGGTGTCATTGTTTTTTAACATTCTGAGGGACGCTATCCCTAAAATTATGATGTGATACATGTATCTGGATAAATGTATTTTCTGCAAGTCTTCATGTCCACCACATTCAACTCTAAGCATCTTCAGAAAGCACATTCCTACTTCTAGTGGCCAGTTTGCCAACACTTTTGCCAACAAGTCTGGAATGGTTTGAATCAAATTTGCTGGCAGTTATCAGAAGGGTATTTTATTGGTAGTCTTCTCACGGTGGTGAAGCATTTTCTGTTTGTGAACATGGGAAGATTGTTACACAAAGGAAGCCTTTAGATCACAGTTTCTCTTCTGTGCTTTTCTTATGCTTTGTCATGCTTGTCTCTGTCCTGTTTAACCAGGGAGAGAAACGAAAGTTTGTCTCCAGGCTCTTGCTGTGTTAATATCTAGCTGTGCTTTTTACTGCCTGTTGTTTTAAGCTGCTGCACTCCTCCCTTTCAGAATTTAGAGTTGAGAGAGCAAAGAGGCTACTGTCTGGCTGAAATACGGAGTTTAAATATTTTATTCCAGGTGATGCAGTTCTATCAGCCAGAATGAATTAAACTCTTCACTGCAATGAACATTCGCTCAAATTACAGCCCTCAAAATACCAGTGTTAGCTGGCTGATTATCAGAGCACTGTTGTGAGAAAGTTAACAGATCTGAGGGATTTGCAGCTTTGTGGAACACTAAATTTGGTGATTCCTGGCAAAAGCAGTTGCAAACTCTTTCTAGTTCTCATAAGCTTAATTTCTCATAACCAAAATCCGTCAAGCCTTAGCCCATGTGTTGCCCATAAACTAGTGATAATTATTGTTATCATCCAGCTAGATTTGAAACTAGATTTAAATGTGGGGTGTCTTACTTTAAGAACATTGAAGTTGAGCAGAAGTCCTTGATACAGTAATCAAACATAAGGTTGAGGTCCTAAATTCCTGAACACAGGTAGATACTTTTTGGGGATTCTGTGACTCTTCAAAATTTAAGCAACAGTTCAGGAATTAAGGAACTTGGCTTTAAAAGTGGAGCACAATGGGAACTTTGGAAAAAATAAAGCATGTTGTTTTACCAGTCTTCCTGTATTACTGGAATAGGCTGGTATCTTCATTTTGGCTAAGAGTTCTGATTTTAATGAGATGTGTCGAAGTTGAGCCGCCCCTTGGTAGGTGAAGAAGTTTTGTCATTAACCTGCTCAGCATTATAACTTCCTTTATGGTGCTGACTGATGTGTTCATGCTGCTCTGCACACAGCTGTGTGATTCTTCTGCGCTGGAGCAATAAGGTGGGAATGTGAGCTGTCTGGCAGAGTGTGAGGTAGCTTGCGGGTTTAATGAAGGTAGAGAATAGCACATAATAATTATTGAAGTCAGAGATAGTGCAATGAAATCATGCCACCTCTATTTGCCTTATCGCTCAGCTGGTAACTAATACATCCAGATACACCTTTTCTCATCCTTTCGCCTACCTGACCTCTTAAGTCTATCCTATTGATTTACAAAATAATAAATATTCAAGATGGAATAAAGTGTTAGACAACCCCAGGTTTTCTGTCATTGAATTTCACCTCTCTCTTATCAAATTGGGAATCTGAACCTCTCCCCACAAGCCTGTCAGTTGTCTTGCACATTTTCTACACAGCTGTCCTCCCTGAATTTTTCATTTTTCTAGTTTTAGGTTTCAACTATTCTCGCCCTTTACAATAAAAATAATAATAATGATAATAATGGGTTTAAAAAAACATCCAAAGAAAGCTTCCTGCAAAAATCAGGTGAATAGCTAAACAAAAGTGGTCCAGTATAATTCAAAATCCTAAATCTGGCATAATGGTTAATCTGTGGGTTGTCAGTGACAGTCAATAAAGATATTAGAATCTGTCTCTCTAGTTGCCGTTTATCTAGGTCTAACTTAGAAATGCTAAAACTCCACATTTTTGTTCTTGAATATTATGCTTTAAATGGAGTGCTGCTCCTCAGTGAAAGCCCAGGGATCTCCCTGCATCACATCCAGGGCACAATCAGAAGAGCTGGAGGCTGGGCACACATTGTGCTGGACAGCAGGCGTCTTGTCAGGTGTCCTGCCTGTACTCGAAAGAAAAGAATTGGCACAGAGATCAGAGAAACAGCTCTGCCCACAGCTGCCTCTCTGCAGTTGCAGTGAACCCAGCACCCTAAAGCTCTCTTGCCACGTAACAGAGCTGAGTTTTGAAGGTTGTGGAGGGAAGGCATTGTTTTATCATTTTTATTTACATTTGAACTTCACCTTTTTGTGCTAGTGTCTTTTTAATTTTATATATGTCACAGGACTGCTGTTCATAGCATTTTGTCTTTTAATATGGTTAGTGGAGCGATTTTAATGATTTAATGAATCCTCAAAACAGTTCTGTAAGTGAAATTGGGTAAATATTAATAAAGAATATATATTCATTGAAGATAATGAATACTTTTATTTACTTTAAAGTCAGGGCATCAAGCTCATAAATTTCTGAGAAGTGATCCAGGTTAAGTTTTCAGTAACTACTAGTGTATTGAAGTGTTGTGTAGTGCAGAATGGAGGTGCAGGATTCCTTGCCTTCCTCCTGCCTTGTCCTCTTCAGCTTAGACATTCCCTTTTACTTGTGAAAATTCCTTGTAAATGAAGAACTAGATTTGTTTGGTTTTTTTTTTTTGTAGGATGCTTATGTCTTCCACTAGAATGAAGCCATTAATGTACTGGATGCTATCCAGTGTTATGCAGTAGTACCAATCAAAAACAATAATTCAGTGTTATGTGGTTGTTAGTAGTAGGTACAAATATAGTTGAGTGTGTGCATAGGGTCTAAATGAGTTTGATATCAGCAGGATTGCATTACTGTGAGCTCTTTTGGGAAAAAAACAATGCAAAAATGCTTAGAGTTTCTTAGTGATTGCTTTCCATAGAGTATGGCCCTATAGGTGTATTGTTATTGATGCAAAAATGACTCAGGACTGTAGGCTGTGAATCTGCAAAAAGGAATGGGGAGCTGTCAGATAACAATAAAGATGTTTTTGGTTTTATCTGCCAAAAAATCACAAGTGATACTTACAGAAGTGTTTCACAGTAAGGAAACTCTGTATTTCCCTAAGTGGGATAGGATTTAAAATAACCTTCAAAGGTTCTACTGTTACAGAAATAGATCTATCTCTGTAGGTAGCTAACAAATGGGTATTTAAAATGTGACTAATCTACAATATACTTAGAAAATTATTCTTATAATTTGTATTCACATTTTTTTGGTTGGGAAGAGTATTATTTTACAATCCTGTAGAGGTGCTTTTGCTTTTATCAATTCAGTCATGTTTTATTACATAGAACTGAGAATTGAAGCAGTAAATGTAGGTCATCTGAACCTTGTGAGAAATGTGCCTTGGGCATCAGCAGCTCTGAACGTTGTCTTTCCTATACAGTCACTGCTTGATTATCACTGTTTTTTGAAACTATAGTATCAGTGAAACTGGCAGTTACTTCTGAAGTTAACATTGTACCTGTGTCCACTGCATTTACTATTGTCGGGTTCTAGGATTATAAAATCTGTTTTAAATTTCTTGAATATTCAGAGTTGTGCTATACTAAGAATGTACTTAAATGTCATATTCACAAAGTAAGAGTTATAGGTAGCCTATAGTATGCTCTGCAGTATTATAAGAGAAAGGTTGAAGTAAAATGGAAAACCCACTATTTATGAGGAAGTGAAATGTCTAGATGAAGAAGCTTTTTATTTCTCTCCAGTACCTGAGTTATGGCTTGGTGTTTCAGCTGAGATGACTCATTCACAACTTCACCTTCCAAAAATTATGTTGCAGCTGAATAATGTTGTTCAGATCTGAATTAAGACTGGAATGCTGAATTTTGGTTGACATAATATAGTAAATTTTTCTTCTTATCATATTATCTTATCCCTATTTATTACTTGATTTTATAGGTGTACTTTTCCTGTTGATTACTGTTTGTTACTGAAAAACTCACTCTCTACAGATATAACCCTTCCTTTATTTTTGTGTATTCAGTACAGAATCATGCTTAAAGACTTGCATTTCTTTAAATGGAATTATGTTTCACTAGAAAATATTAGGCTCTCTCTTTTCTTCTCTGATTTTTCATGCTACACTTCCACATTTCTGCAGTAATTAATTTTTCTTTTTTTTTTTTTGCTATTAGGTTTTATTGATATTTGACATCTAGAAGGACCATAGCACTTCATTACTTAGTTTGAGGGTTTTTTTGATAAAACCAGGGAAGAGATTGAAGTAATGATAAAAAAATCCTTTAAATCTCTTAAGCAAATAGAAGAGAAATTGGAAGTTAGGAATGGAACATTGTTCAGATGATTAGTTTTCTAGGTACATTAAGAATTTGGATTTCCCCAAACATCCAGCAAAAATCATGTTAAATATTTTGATCTTTTAGACACCAATCCCCCAAACTATTGAACAGTTGATTCGAATCCATTCGAGTTTATTTCTTTTGTTGTTAATGTTTTTCTTTAATTACCAATGCTCCTATACCTATCAAGTAAAATGAGAAACTTGATACATTCCAGAGACCACTGTCAATATGACTTGTGATTGAGAATCCATTACTCTTCCTATCCTTTTTTTTTAGTCAGATATAAAATACATTCAAATGATCCTAAGGTTTGCAAGAAGTGTGTAGAACTCACAGTGCAGGAAGTGGCTATTTTTGTTCACAAGTGATTGTGGGACTGGATCATAGTGGCGTCATGAGTCTGCCTCTCAATTGACATATGGTGAGTTAATAAATAGGTTGTTGGTTGCAGCTTCTACGTCAGTAAAATAAAATTTTGTCAGAGTAGAATATTTTTCCTTCTATTTTTCTCCCTGTGTTTACAAGCTGCCTGGTAGGGTTTTTTTTATCCTAACCTTTATCCAAACATTAAGTGTGGGCACTCAACTAGCAGGGAATGTATGCACTCAGTGGTTCTAACCCTTTCATTTGGGAATGGAGATCCACCCTCTTCTGCTGTAGCCCTGGTGTGTCTGGGGTATGTGCCTCTCTGTGTATATAGAGAGGCTTCGCGTTGCCGTAGTTCCTACTTTTGAAATAGGTAGGGCTGGAAGATGTATCTAGGGAAGATTAAAAAGGGAGAAACTTTTCTATGCCCACCAATGCAACTTGATGGTGATGGTGGTGGGAGTTTCTTGTTTGTTTTTTTTTTATTATTTGGGGGTTTTTGTTTGTTTATTTTGTTGGTGTTTTGTTTTTCGTGGGTGTTTTTTGTTCCTTCTTTTTGTTTTGTTTTGTAGTTTTGGGGGCTTGTTATGCTTAGTTAGGTTTGGAGGTGAAGGGTTTGATCTCCTCCCGCCCTTTCATGCCATAAGAGAAGCGGGTGATTTTCTTCAGGTTCTGTGTCTATGTTTTTATTTTACTTGAAAGATACAATTTTCAACTGTTGTGAGTTATAGGAAAAACACTGAGAACAATGCTTTGAGAATTTTTTAAATTCTAAAGAGTACTTCAAAGTGTAGTGCTGAAATGTTTATTTTTAAGGCTAATTTAAATGTTAAATGTAATTTGAACTGCTTTAAATAATGCGTATTATATTTAGACCTGCACATTTTCAAAAGCAGACAACGGTATGATCCTGGTACCTGATTGTAAGACATTATTTATTAAGGGCTCTGAGTGATGATGACTCTGATAGAATATAAACTCTGCAGACATTGAGAGTTATGCCTGACCAGGACTTCAGTGACAGGCCATCTTCTCCTGTACATAATTATAAGTTTAAATGTTCATATTGAATTACTTAGTATATTCATAATATGCTTGAGAACATGGTATGGTCAGGAGAGGTTGTTATTACTGAGCAAAATATATATATGTGGCAATTTCAAAATGCTCCACATTTGAAATCTCTTTTTCTGTTCTCTGGATGTTGTGTATATCCACACAGAGCAGTTACTTCACTTTCCTCATTTTACTGATGGAGAAGCAAACACTTAAATGTATTTTCCAAACTGTAATTGGAAAGGGGATTGGGGGGATCTGATGAGGTTAAAAATCATGCAACCAGGTCAGTGAGGTATGGTTTTGGTTTCCTTAACTAAATTAATAATCTACTGAATTAAATAATATATAATTTGACTACATCAGGAATTTTGTGTAAAGATTTCAGGATTAATTCCTTAACAGAATCTGAATACCCCAGATAGCCTTTGAGATAAGGAACAAGTCATTTCCCTTTGCACCATTGTAAATACTGTGGAATTATTATAGGTTGGATTTGCATATCTATGTTATTTTAGATTTTCTTTACAAATAGTCCAGGGAAATAACACAAACAACTGATTTTTAATCTAATTTTTTCATACAGTTAAGGATTTTGGATGAAATATGCTGGTTTAATAGTACTTAGCTTTAGCCTTTACCATCATAGAAACTCCATAGATTAGTAGCATGAAATTTCTTTATTAAGAACAACATTTCCTCACATTTCTTCTACTCACTGAAGAGTTCCTTGTTTTAAGTTAGTGTAAGAATATTGCTGATTTATTTTTCTTGAATAAACTATTATGTGTAAAATCACAATAGCACCGGTGTTTATTTGTTTAGTAAGGTAGGTCTGATACATAAATAAAGTTAAAATGCATTTCTGTTTCCTGTTTTTTCATAAATTATTAAAAATGCTAAATATAAAGAATATAAGGAACAGATTAAATTTTATTGAATAGGACAAACTGATAGATTATTATATTTCAAAGGAAATACATCTGATATTACAGAGCACAACTACTTCACTCAAATTACTTTAGCAAATAATTGGTAAAATTGGTCTTTTTTCAGTAGCTTTCTAGGAAGGAAAGAACTTGACGGGAATATTGTAAAACAGATTGAGACTTTTTGTCCTGAGTTCTATTCACTTTTCATATGATTTGACTTGTCATTTTGGGCAAGATATTTAACTCACCACCTGTTTGCCAGTCCTTGAATAGGAGAATAAAACTTAATGTGTTTTTTTTGTCTGTACACAACCCTTTAGAAAGCATGTGCTAAGGAATGCATGGGATTTTCATTCTAATACAATTTCTGAAATAACTTCCAGGCAGAAGTAGATTGGAAAGAGCAACTTATTATTTGAAGGCAATTTGATAACAATTTTTTTTGAAATATAATACTCCAGGAATGTCGTTCAGTATTAAAGTAGGAAGCCTTCTGCTTTGTCGACAATTTAATGATGAAATTATGTGGATATTTAGAATGAGCAGAGGACGTGGGTTTGGAAACTAATTCAGCATTGATAGCATTTATTCCTCAGTTTGTTCTTGTAGAGCACCAGGTTATTCTTAGATGAGAGCAGAGAGGAAAAAAAGTCACAGATTAAGCTTCTATAACTACTTATGAAGCAAACTAATCATGGGATTTCCTAATTATTGGAATTAGGGTTCTTTGTCTGCTATTGATATTCTCCTTGAATATTACATAAAGCTGATTTAAATAATTGAATACTTTTTAAGCTTAGAGCATGCTGGGAAATTAAAATGAAGTTAAATACTTTTGGATCTTGATTATAGCTTTTCAAACAGTATCAGCCCTGAACATAAGCAGTTTACATATATGATATTTTAAGAAATATTTCTAAAATTATTTTCCCAATTTGTGATACCTTTTTCATAGATGCTGATGCTGTGAGACTTGCATAATACAGTTATGCATTATAACTGATACAAAAGGGTGAGAAATGCTCTCTTCTTACTACTGGAAACAAACTATTCCCACTGAAACACTAACCTCAGTTAACTTATGGGTTTTTATGTGCCTCTTGGGAGTCCTGAGCGTGGTTCTAGTCAGACGTTGAATAAGATATGATTTTTGTTTATATACTGTATTTATCATAAATGTAAAGAATTTTATTTCTGTGGACATTAGAATACAGTGAATTGGGTTTAGAGACAGTGAAAGATTGTGTAACTTCTTATCTGTTTCTTTCAAACTCTAGTGCACTATGCGGTATAGTATATAATACAAGGAAGTTCAGCGTGCTTTAAAACCTGAATATTAAGTCTGATGTTTAATTCTGCTCAGTGCTGTAGCCTAATTCTGTTCCCACTACTTTATTTCTTCCAGGACATGAGAGACTGCTCCCGTGATGGCAGAGGTTTGTGGGAAAGATTTTGTTGAACACTACACGACTCTTAAATGCTAAAAGCAGAAGGCACTAGCTGGTAGCTCAGTGTGGAGCAAAAATTTTATTTTAAACTTCAAAAATAATTATGTCAAAGAAAAGTCGTGCCAAGGGAGAGAAGCCCGAGATGGAGATTGAAGCCCTGCAAGCTGCTAATGAGGAGCTACGAACTAAATTAACCAACATCCAGATAGAATTTCAACAAGAAAAAAGCAAGGTATTTGTCTATCTATATTTTCTGATCATTCTTCTTAACAGTAGCACTGTTAGAAACCAGCAGAGTTTCATACTAAATAAAATGCATTAACCTTGAAAGAAAAACTTGACAAAGTAGTGAAATCAGAAGAATCACTGATAAACTGAAATTGGTGCCAACTCTTCTAAATGGCATGCAAAAGGAAGTAAATATCCCCAAACATCCAGTCACTGAAATTTGCAGTCACAATATAAATGGCACTAGCTTACTATGACTTAAAGGTAAGGGAGTTTTGTCATTTATCTTAGCACTGAAAAACTGTATGTTGTAAAAAGAAAAATCTTTTGTCTTCAAAATCAAACATCAGCACCTTATTCAAAATGCATCACTATGGAAATTATTTGTGTAGGAGTCCTGATTTGCTTTGCTGAGGTTATGATGCATCTGATTGCTAATGAAACAGATCCATCAATATTTATCTGTCCAGCACATGTTCAACAGGTATTTTGGTAATCAAGAGAACACCTAGAAGAAATTATTAATTCATGAAGTACATATATATTTATAAAGATTAGTATTTACTTTTATATATCTCTGTAGACAGTTGAAAATATGGACAAGGCAGTAAGCTTATTTCTATTCTATTAGTTTTTTAGTCTCAATGAGTGCATTTGACTTTGCACAAGACAGTTCTGGAGATTAATCCATGTGCAAATGGATTTATCTGTGTTTGTTTGGTGATACTGTAGTTGCAAGTGTCCAAAGACTTACCAGTGGAAAAAGTATGCACTGAAAATGTGTCCACTTCATATAACATAGCTTTGTTCTAGCCTTGCTTTTTTTATATGTGTAAAATGTGAAACATTTGAATAACAATATTTCTGTATGTTCCAGTTTCTTTAATAGCCTTATGTGTTACTCAATTTTGAATGGTCTTATTTTTCATATTTTAATTTACAAAGCAAACCAAAAAATGTCTGAAAATGCAATCTTCAGAATTTATTTCTTTCAGAGGAAAAAGAAATAATAAAGCTTTAATTTTTGTTTGATGCAATAGTATATATCAGCCAACTAAATCTGTGTTGCCTTGGAAATTTTTCTTCTTTCCAGGCTAAAGCAAAAAGTTATATCTCTTATGCATCAGGAGTACTGATGAGTGAACAGAAATGACAGGGGTTTTTCTATTGGCTTCCTCATCCGACTTGTCCTGCTCTTTTTTGATATAATGAGAATAAATTTTAAAATAAGTGGCACAAACTACTTGTGCTTCTTAAAATCACGCACCATGGAATTTACTAGTGGCTGTTACCCTCTATAGTTTTCTGGGTGACAAATCGTGTTATTTCACTGTCATTTTTAGCATCTCATTGTTACTATTTGGAGACTTGTTAGCTGATGGTAGATTACATTCACATTAGTAAATTCTTCTTTTTAGTTCTTTTTTCTTATTTCCTATTTTGTTCTGTATGACTTTTGATATACAGATGTGAATTTTATTATAATTTTTTAAATTGTATTAAAAAGAGCACATGATTATAAAGTTATCTTATACCTTGAACAGAAGAATGAATTAATTTTGAGTCCTTAAAGTACTTGGATTCTAAAAAAATCCACAAAAATATTACATGAATGCTAGGAAGAGTTTAGCCCTGATACACTTCCAGATTTGATGCTTTACCTGTAACAGCATCACGTTTAACTTTGATTCAACTAAGAATGAGGTGTAATTACAAAACCATAACAGCTGCAGGAATGTTTTCTATAACTAGTCTGTTTACTTACCTGTATTCAATGCAGTAAGATTTGCTTCAGTTTGGTTACTTGTTCATCTTTCTGCAGCTTGAGAATGTCATATTTTCTAGTATATTGAGGTTGTTATCAGAGATACATCTGTGTATTGTGCACACACATCTGCAGAGAAATGAGAGAGCTCACATATGTAATCTGTAGGTGGATATGAAAGAGGAAATTACAACTAGTAATTGCATTGCAGTCTGCAGTAGATTCCGTGATATGTTGGAGTGCATTTCTGGGAGGATGCAAGCGAGGATGGAGATCTTCAACCTCTTTCCCACATCTTTGCTGTGGTGCTTGCTCTAAATCATTTAAGTAGATTTGAACCATGCAGTTTATTTCCCAACCTACTCTCAGTCTGTGCAGCATTTATACAGGATGCCATGACTGACAAGATGAGTAAATCAAAGCCATTAGGGATTTTTCTGGTTTAGACTGTAGTTTAAAAATGAGGAACAAAACCAACAGAAATTATGTCTTGGTATCAGAAAAGTAAAAACACTGTACTTAGAGAATTCTAAATAAATTAGATAGCTTTACTGGCACAGGAGTAAGAGAGAAGTATTGAAGCTGCTAAACAGGCAGCACTGAGGCCCATGGGACATAAACTGTGTCAGGAAAGGTAACAAACTCTTTTGGGGCAAATTAATTTAATTTATTTTTCCTAAACTATTTTGTCCCTCATGCATATGCCTATATTAATGTTTTATCTGAGAAGGAACATTCTAATTGATGAGAGATGTCACAAATGGAAATTAGTCTTACCATACTTCTGCCTGCAAAATACTGCTTTCTCTGAAATAAAATTTTACACCAGAGACATCCAAAACTTCGTGCATATTTTCCAAATTCATTTTGTTTCACTGTTTGTTGATCCATTTATAAAAATTTCTTCTCTAAAGTTGTTTTCCTGCATGCTTATGCAATACCTGATCCAAAACTGATAGGTTTGCAGGTCTTTGAAAGCGCATCATCGTAGGTCTTGCTTGGTGATGTTTTGGGCATCAGACATATGAGTAGCTGGGTTCATTTATGAATGGGTGAAGAAAAAGCTGTGGCCCTGCTTTAGTTCCTATGTACTTCCTCTTGTTTTGGGAACACTTGTTTGATAGCTTTGGGCAGCCTGTTGACAGATAGCATGTCCTCCTGGACTGTAGGTTTGCTGCCATCTATGGAGACGCTGGAGAAGGAAATGCATGAACTGAACAGGGGTTCACATACTGCCCTTGCTTGGCTACTGAAAAAACTTGGTTGAAAGACAACCAAAATTTGGGTATTGAGTAACCAAGAGAGTTGACCAAAGCACAAAAATTATGCTTATTTCAACATAAGTGGAGGCAGGACTTGCTCTGACTGAATCTTAAAGTCTGGTACAGTGAGCACAAGGAGCTGCAGTGAGTGAGCATGGTCTTGGCAGTCAGCTCAGTGGTTTTTTTAAATGCTTGTACCAAGATACATGAATATTTGGGAAAAAGTATTACAAAGTACCTATTCCTACCGAGATAGTTAGCATAAATTAGAAGGTAGTTTTCTGATACTCCAAGTAATACTCTGTTCTTGACAGCAAGGTGTTGTAGTGTTTGCTGTCACTATTACTCCATCTTCACTCAGTTTAGTTATTGTTTTTAAATATCCATTTGCTGCTTGTGACTGTACCTTTATACTTGAGATCACAACATCTGGAAATTAGGATAAATGAGATATTTCAACTCAGTTGCCACTATATCACCTCACAATTGCCTAGATTGTTTTCATAAACCTCATGCTTTTCCCAGATTTCTTTGGGGGTTTTGAGCTTTGATGTTGGATGTTGAATCTGTTGTAGGTAGAAAAAAAATCTGTTTTCAATGTGGGAAATTTAAAAAAAAAAAGAGAGCATGCCATACAATCAAGACAGTTTTATTTACTGGGGATTACAAAAGTAATATGGAAAAGAGTTACGGGCAGTAAGGATGGAAAAACTCTAAATACAGCTGTTGATTTGAGTATCCAGACATTCTGAACATATGTATGTATAAATTGTTATTTCCATAAGCTATGTATGGATTAAGAAAGGAGCCAGTTAACTTGCTGAACTATAAGCACTGTACTGAATAGCAAGGAGAAACTATGGTATTATGTTTGGGAGTGAAATATGGCAACCTTCTTGGAGCAGGGAAATGGGTGAAGTGTTGGTGAATCAAGTCACTACTGAGTGGGATTCAGAGGAGGTGCATCCCTTTGGGTAGGTTGTTTCCTGACAGCGGTTGAAGGGCATTTGAATTCAGCTGTTCTCTACACTTGATATATAAATGTAAATTCTGAATACTTTAAAAAAAATCACTAAAACAGGAGAATTTTGGACATCTGAAAAACATTGGACAGTAAGTAACAAAGTTATTAGGAATAGATGTAGCAGCATTACTTCAACCAGAATTTGAAATAATTAAATGAGTGAATATGCTAGCCATGATAGTGCAATTTCTAACCCAGGTAAAACAGATAGTCAAGAGAAGTCAGACATTACTAAACAGATGTTAAGCAATGATTATCACTAGTTCAGCTGGAATTTTGTTAGAAGAAGTTGACAGAAAACACAGTGGAAGAGATCCTAAAAGATTTTGATGGTGCAATTCTACTCACAACTGTAGTAGAACCTTTAAAATTAATGTATCTTATCAGATTATGAGTGTTCTGGTTTTAGTTGAGATAGATTTAATTTTCTTCATGGTAGCTTGTATGGAGCTATGTTTTGGATTTGTGCTGAACAGTGCTGATGACACAGTAATGTTTTAGTTATTGCTGAGCAGAGCTTACACAGAGGGCTTTTCTGCTTCTCACCCCTCTCCACCAGAGAGGAAGCTGGGGATGGTGTTTTCATTTGCATCACTGGTCTTTTTTGGGCTTTATTTTCCTCTCTATTTTTTTCTCTTACAATGTTTTTATTATATTTTGTATCTAGTATTAGTTTTTTCTCTCTAATTCTTTAACTGTTCTTACCTCAAACCACTTTCGTCCTTCCAAATCTCCCTCACCCCACCAGAGTGGGGCAGAGCAAGAGAGCAGCTGTGTGCTGCTCAGTTGCTGTTGGGGTTAAACCACATAACTGAACGGTGAGTACAAATTCATTAAAACAATGTCTGATATGGTGGAGTCGTGTCTGACTGGGCATTGCCTAGACCATCTTGCTCTGGTTGACCCTGCTTTGACCAGGGCTGTACTAGATGACCTCTGGAGATTCTCTGCAACCTCAGCTGTTCTATGACTCTATATTCCTAAATCCAGGCACAAGCTATCTAAGTACAGTTCAATTAATTTTTAAAAAGCTAGTTTAGATGCATGAATATTTTTAAATGGAAGACCAGTAAACATGTACCTTTTTTTCCTTTCCCTTGAAGCTTGCAAGTATTTGAAAGGTAAATCTCTTTAGTGTAATTTAAATAGCAGAGGGTCCTAAGACATCATGGATGATTTTTCCTCCTAGCATGTCATTTTCATTGTGCTGGATAATCTGTGTATTTCTTCTTGAAATCCATGAGGAACAAACCAGTGGGATTGAAGATAGGTAGGCAAATAGAGAACTTTGTCAGGAAACACAAACAAACCCAAACTCAACCAATCAGAAAACTTCAAGATTTTGTTCTCAGTTGTTGAAGAAGCTAAGAATCTAGGCTGAACTCTGCAAATCATGACAAATGTCTTGTATCTTGGGTTGTTATTACAAATATGTTGCTGTCCCCCCTCAATATTTGTCTGTTGTGTTGATAAAAATGGGACTGGTGTTATATCTACCTTTTTCATAGTTAAATCTTTTGTTACTCACATCACAGAAGTCTTACCTAAGTGACTAATTTTAATGGCATGATCCAGTGCAGGCTTAAATTGTAATAAAAAGGCTGTTAGCTGAACACTAGATTACACTAGAAGTGTGCTTGAACAGGAGTTTACACGTTTTAGAAAAGGCAGAGCATGCAGGCTTTTGTTCTTTTTGAAAGAAAGTTGCTCTTGCATATGTTTTTTTAAAATAAACAGTAGCATCTTTGCGTGTCGGCCTCACCCCTAATAACTTGCCTTTGTGACGGTTGGCAATAAATTGCCTACCATAATGTGAGTTCACAGAATCACAGAACTGTCAGTGTTAAAAGAAACTTCTGGAGATCATCCAGTCCATCCTCCTGCCAAAGCAGGGTCACCTAGAGCAGGTTACACAGGAACATGTCCAGGTGGGTTTTGAATGTCTTCAGAGAGGGAGACTCCACAGCCTCCCTTGGGAACCTGTTTCAGAGCTCTGCCACCCTCAATGTAAATAAAGAAGTTCTTCCTCATATTGAGGCAGTACATCTTGTGTTTTAGTTTATGGCCACTCATCCTAGTTTATGTTCCTCATCCTATCACTGAATATCACTGAAAAGAGTCTGTCACCATCCTCTTAACAGCCGTCTTTGACATATTTGTATGTATTGATGAGATCCCCTCTCTTCTCTAGACTAAACAGGCCCAGCTCCCATGGTCTCTCCTCATAAAAGAGATGCTCCAGTCCTTCAGCCATCTTTGTGGCTCCTTGCTGGGCCCTCTCCAGTCACTCCTTGTTTTTCTTGAACTGTGGAGGCCAGAACTGAGCACAATACTCAGATGTGGCCTCATGACAGCCACCTCCCTCGATCTGCTGGCCACACTCGTCCTTATGCACTCTGGGATACCATTGATCCTCCAGGCCACTAGGGTGCACTGCCAGCTCATAGTCACCTTGTCATCCACCCAGACTCCCAAGTCCTTCTTTCAGAGCTGCTCTCCAGTGAGTCAGACCCCAACCTGTAGCAGTACTTGGGGTTATTCCTCCTCAGGTGCAGGACCCTACACTCGCCCTTGTTGAACCTCATTAGATTTCTCTCCACCGAACTCTCCAACCTGTCAAGGTCCATCTGAATGGCAGCACAGCCTTCAGGTGTATCAACCGCCCCCCACAGTTTTGTATCATCAGCAAACTTACTGAGGGTACATTCTATCACTTTGTCCAGGTCATTGACAAGTAAGTTCAATAAGATTCAACCCATCCTCCTTATCCCTGGAGAATGAACTGACTACAGGCCTCCAATTGGATTCTAATCTGCTGATTATGACCCTCTGAGCTCTGCAATTCAGTGAGTTCTTGGTCCACCTCACTGTCCTTTCATCTAACCCACATTTCCTGAGCTTACCCAGAAGGATGTTATGAAAGACAGTGTCACAAGCCTTGCTGAAGTCAAGGTAGACAACATTCACTACTCTCCCCTGGTCGACCCACCCTGCCAGACCATCACAGAGGGCTATCACATTGGTCAAGCATGATCTTCCCTTGGTGAATCCATGCTACCACTACTTCCAATGACCTTCTTTTCTTTTACACACAAGTTTGCAGTTCCTGCCAAAAAGCGGTGTGGAGAGTGTTCCTCATGTGATTGACTATTGTGCCACAAATAAAAAAAAATTGCATTTAAATCCATGAGAAAAAAAATGAGGTAATCTTATCCATTTTTATTGAGGAAATGGTTCAGTAGCACTCAGAAACACATATGATTTAATAGAGTATTGCCTTTTAGAAATGCATAATTTTAAAATTATGCCATTGACTCCAGTCTTATAGCTGAACTGTTATTTTTCTGTCTCAAGTTCACAAAGCACCTTGTCATAGAAAACAATACCACATGCAAATATCCTATGAAAATATAATCATATTGTTTTAAAGAAAATCCTGCTTTCAGGCACTTTTCAGACATAAGAAAGAAGAAGCAATGATGTTTAACACTATTTTTTGAAGAAGTTAGCTACTGCTATGGCAACAGCATTGTATCAATGTGCACTAATTATTAAAGACTTAATTTAGAAAGGTAGAAAATAGCTGGTTTATTGGTGCCATGATATCCTACCTAACTTTGTTTCCTTACTGACTTAATTTCTTGGGTAGAATACTTTTCTTCATTAAAAAAAAAAATGCCGGAAATTAAAAAAAAGAGAAATTGCTTTAAAGTTTAAGTTCATTTTGAAACTGAAACTTAGGCATATGGGAAAATGCCACACTACTATTTTCATTCAGTCAGCTGCTCTAGAAGCCAGACGTACAGAACTGCATAGTGTGCAGGAGAGAGGGATGGAGGAAAACGGTAAGGACAGCTTATGGCTTTCAGGGAGGATTTAACAGACAGATTTAACTTTCCATCTTCTCTGATAAGAAGCAGTAACAAGAAAAGACTTTTTAAAGACCTTCAGAATAAGGATGCATCTTTTTTTTCTGGGTCGTGAGGTGTGATAAGCATTTAAGATGCTGAGTAAAAATCTAAGATTTTTAGAAGGATTCCAATTCTTGTTTAAATTGCTCTTGCTGAAACTTTTAGGTAAAATTAGTAGTGATATATGATAATACTCTCTTACTCTGAATGGTTTATTATGTGTTCTCACAGACAGCAATAATGCATATAGATATTGCCTTCATTCAGTGAATGACAAGAAAAATGGAGCAAATATGTCATTTTGTGTAACTCAGTGCTCCTCCAAATTTTCAAAATACATTTCTCATATATTAAAAATGCTTTTAAGAAGTTACACCCATGAATGTGTTGTATTGAAAACTGCCTTTCAGTTGCATGCTTTATGTACAGTATGACTAATTTAAAGTTACTGTAGTTCTGGAGGTATATTAAACATGTTTATATATGCCATTTCCCCATGTTGTCATTAGTAGGTTTCATGGCTGTTTCATTTCAATTTTCTTTGCTCATCAGTAAGGCAATATGTAAATAATGAGTGTTGTTTCATTTGCAAATTTATTTATAAGCTCATCCACTTCTGATGGTAAATAGGTGAGTAAGTGACTTAGCTTTGTTATAGCATCATGGAATAGTTTGGCTTGGAAGGGACCTTTAAAGATCATCTATTCTAACCTCCTTGCCAGGGATTCTCCTATGGAACTGGGTACCCTAATGCAAGCACTGAAAATCAGTGCTATCCACTGTAGGCTTGGAACCAGAAGAAATAACACATGGATACATTGTGTAGATAATTTCCAATAGCCAGATGCCAGACTTACCATTTTGGGACACCACCCCCCCCACACCTCTATCTCTCTTAATAAAGATATGTTATCAGAATCATCTTGTTACATAGAGTAACAATATCTGTACAATAAAATCTGCTCTGACAATATCTGTTTCAGAGCTGTTACCTTTTCCACAGATGTAATTATAGTGTTCTTCCAGCTCGTGTTTAGTCCACGCTGCATCTAGGCTACTTTCATAAAAATGTAGATACCTTTCCTTCTGCTCCTGCTCCAGTCTATTTCCTTTTTTTGGTTTATATATAAATATATGTATGTGTATGTGTGTATTTATGTATATTTTTTTTTAATCAAGGGTAAGTTTGAGTTGGTTAATTCTCAAAGTTACTGTTCAAAATAACACCTTCTGCACAGGGAAAGTCTGCTGTCTCTGCTGTCTGAAGACTTCAGGTCAAGTTGTGGTGGGTTGATCCTGGCTGGGCACCAGACACCTACCAAAGCTGCTCTATGCCTGCTCTCCTCATCTGGGCAGGGGAGAGAAAATAGAATGAAAGGCTCATGGGTTGAGATAAGGACAGTGAGAGATTACTAACTAGGCAAAAGAAACTTGACTTGGAGAAGATTAATTTCATTTATTTCCAAAAAATAACAGAGTAAGGTAGTGAGAGCTGAAACTAAATATAAATCTAAATCATCTTCCCCCCACCCCTTCCTTCTTTCTGGGCTCAGCTTTAGTCACAAACTCTTTACCTTCTCCCAGCCAGTAGTGCAGGGGGACAAGGAATGGAGGCTGTGGTCATTTGTCGCACAATGTCTGCCACTCCTTCCTCCTCAGGTGAGGACTGCTCGCACTCTTTCCCTGCTCCAGCATGGAGTCCCTCTCATGGGAGACAGTCCTCCATGAACTTCTCCTAGGTGAGTCCTTCCCAGGGGCTGTAGTTCTTCACGAACTGTTCCAGCATGGTCCCTCCCATAGGGAGGGGAGTGATCTCATGGGACACAAGTCCTGCCAACAAACCTGCTCTAGTGTGGGCTCCTCTCTCCGTGGGTCCCCAGGTCCTGCCAGGAGCCTGCTCCAGCATGGGCTTTCCATGAGGTCTCAGCCTGCTCCCTATCCTCCAGGGGATTGCAGGTTGATCTCTGTGGGCATCCACAGGCTTCAGGGACACAGCTGACTCACCATGATCTGCACCGTGGGCTACTGGGGAATCTTGGCTCCGATGCCTGGAGCACCTCCTCCCCCTCCTTTGGCCTGACCTCTGTGTCTGCAGAGCTGTGCCTCTCACATATTCTCTCTTCTCTCTCCAGCTGCAGTTACACAGGTTTTTTTTCCTCTTAACTGTGTTATTCTAGAGGTCCTGCCACTGTTGCTGATTGGCTTGGCCTTGGCCAGCAGGTCCATCTTGGAGCCAGATGGTGTTGGCTCTCTCAAAATGGGAGAAAGGTCTGGCAACTCCTCACAGAGGCCACCTCTGCAGCCCTGTAGCCTACCAAAACCTTACCACATAAATCCAATACGTTAGTTCAGACTCTGGAAATTCTGCAGTCGGTGTTGTGCGTTTGAAGAGTAACATGTTGAACTCATTTTATGGTCACTCTTACTCTAAGTAGTAATCTTGGATTCACTGAATATGTTTTATCTGAGATTTTTGAGTTAAAATGTCCCATTTTTCCTAAAGCAAGCCCACAAAAGTACCTGTTTAGCTCTCTATAGAAAACGCAGGTTTCTGGCCGTTTGGTTTTTAATAAACCCTTTGCTTTTGTTTTAGCTGTGTAATCCAGAACCATGCAAAATATTATTTGTTTTAATTAAACTTTCACAGTAAATGATCATCTGAATATTAATAGAAATCTGCCATGCTTTCTGCAATATCTGAGGAAAGTTGCAATTTTCCTTAGTTTAATGTAAATTAAATGAATGACATGACTACAGATCCCACCTTTGTGTAGCATAGGTACAAGCAGATGTGACATTGACTGACATCCTGCTGCTCAGTAGCTTCTTTTTCCCTGAATCACTATTTGGTATGTATGTTTGTATTGCTACTCAAGGTTAAAACACAAGTCTTTGAAACCTCTACCTCTGACTTTGCTTTTGAGAAATACACCTATGGAACCCACGTTTCGGCAGTCACTGTGACAGGGATGGTACTATGCCTGATGAAATACATTATAGCCTTTCTGGTATACTGCAATAGACCAGCGAGCTTCTTTTATTTAGTTTTTTTTCTTCTAATTTAATATCCCACTTGGAAGGAGTATTGCTTTCCAGGCAGCCTT
Source organism: Chiroxiphia lanceolata (assembly GCF_009829145.1). Lineage (NCBI taxonomy): Eukaryota > Metazoa > Chordata > Aves > Passeriformes > Pipridae > Chiroxiphia > Chiroxiphia lanceolata. Next base: position 13,159,758 of record NC_045640.1, read on the forward strand.
CTGAGCATCATTTTATAATGAGGTTTCATCACAGTGGGTATTATTATATGAGGCTTTAAGATTTTTCTCCTACTCCCTCCCCAGCCCTTAGAGTCACTGGCCTATATTTTTTGAAATATCTGGGGACATGAGTAGTCTCAGTTTTGGAGTGAGGTTTGAGGTCCATTGAATAGACTTGATTTTTCAGAAGACCAATTCTTTTTGCTTATCTAATAATTGACTTTCCCATTAAAAAAGCTAAGAAATTAAGAAATACAAAATAAAAGTATTTCCAGCATAAACACAAACTCTTTTCTCCGTGTTTCATCCATTTTCCATTTACTTACAGAGTGCAATAGAGGGGTTATGGGTGAGAGTAGTCTGAGGTGGTTGATGCAGGAAATAAGAAGATAACTAGATTGTATGTTGCTCAGTTTTGTTTTATTCCTAAAACTGTGAGAACTCATTGCCAATTGCACATACCCCTAGCATATTCCTGAACATGCACATGGCCTTTTCCCAGTCCTGGTTCTCTAGCTATTTATGGGATAGAGAGGTGTAAGATGTGCAGTCTTTGTTTTTGAATATTGAGGATAGGTTTTTAATAACCTTTCAGAAAAAGCTTCCTTGGTGACTTTTAAAAGAGTGGTAGTGCTAGTTAATAAGTATTTTTTTGTTGTTCCAGGTGGGAAAACTGAGAGAAAAAATCCAAGAGGTTAAACAAGAAAGGGAGCAGGAGCAGCACAAGCACACTGCTTATGTTTCTGAGCTGAAAGCCAAGCTCCACGAGGAGAAAATGAAAGAACTTCAGAGTGTCAGAGAGCTACTGATCCGGCAGCACGAGCAGGAGGTGGCAAGAATGGTGAAAATCAAAGATGGTGAAATTCAGCGTTTGCAGTCAACAGTCAATGTCCTGCGGGACGGGGCGGCTGACAAAGTGAAGACGGCGCTGCTGAGCGAAGCAAAGGAGGAGGCTCGCAAGGCGTTCGACGGTGAACGAATGAAGTTGCAACAAGAGATCTTGGAGCTGAAATCTGGCAAAAAGCAGCTTGAAGAAGCTTTGAACAACATTATGCAGGCGGATAAAATGAAGGCTGCGGACCTGCGCACGGCTTATCAGTCCCACCAGGATGAGATCCATAGAATAAAGCGGGAATGTGAGAGAGAGATCCGCAGGCTGGTAAGTTCATGAAGGAATGCTGTTTATTTCAGTTTATAGCAGGTATATTGCTGTATGTGCCCATAAATACCAAAGCAGTCTTTGGCAGTAACATCTTTTATCAGTGCTGATTGCTACAATGGACCACCATTTCCACTTCTTTTTCCTCCTTACAGCAGAGATGAACCTTGGCTCTGTGGCTTACCCAACCCAGTCCAAAGCTTTATGTCCCACCAAATGGAAATGAGCCAACCAATTCTTTCCAGGATGAATTTTCTCAACAGATTAAAGAGATAGACTTTCCCTTTCCTACTTGCTCAACTGTACTCCCAGTGACCCTAACAAGTCAGGCATTGCTCATTTGACAATGCAAGAACACCTCTGTGAGATGGCAAAACTAACTCCTCATAGAGCTTTTATATTTAAATTGGAGGAACTAATTGCGCCAAAACAAGGCAGTGTCTTTACTTCTTCTGCATCTTTATCCAGGTCATTCAATTTTAATAATTGTTGCCCTTTTTTAAGTTTCAAATTTTCTGTGTTTTTTCTGTAGCAGCAGAAAAGTTAGGCCTAGGACAGCAGGCTTTTTTTCGCGCTTCATAAACCCTAGGACTTCAGCACAGATGGCAGACTATGCTGTTTGTATAACATGGAAAACCAGGCAACATTTCCTGACAGTGGGTGCCCCAAATATTTCAAATTATTCAGCTTTGTACAATGTAAAGAATCTAAGATGTGCTGTACACAGTAGTGCATTTAGGGATGTCCTAATCAAATGATACTTCTGTTTGGTACCGTGATATTTTCCATATGTATGTGTATATCTAATCATTAATCTGCACAAACTAGCAGTACAATAGCTATGCAAATAAAATCTAAAATTATAATAAGCATAATATTTATCTTATGTCAAGAAATACAGATTTTAAATAGAATGAAACATAAGTTTCCCTAAGAAAATGTCTTGTCTGTTTGCATTTGCACAGATATGACCTCTTATTTCTTGTATTCCTTAGGAAAAATTATGGTGAGGGCAAGATACAAACATGTAATATCAGTTTAATGGTGGTGATTTTCTGTCTGAGACAATGAAAGCTTTTAATGCAATTAATATTTATGCTTTAAATGAAGTAGATGTTGATCAAGTCTCAGGGGTATTATTTCCTTCATTAATTAAAGACCACTGCAAAGACTGACAATGTGCAGTTTCTGCAAACATAGTTTCTTTCATATTTTCTTCTGTATTATAATGTAGAATTTTAAAATCATGACTATGGAGTACAGGCAATTTTAAAAAGTGTTAATGAGGAGAGAAAGTTGGTACATTCTGGTATGTGTTTTTCTGAAGAAAATTTTCTAAATGAATTTAACCTTCTCAAAGAGGGCACATAGGGGTGCACCCCAAATTCTATCATGCCAAGTTGCCCCAGTAAACACACCTTTGCCATGCCTTTGAGTGCTATTTTAAAGGAAACACCTAATTCTTCTTCTTCAAGAGTAGAAGCTTTCAGACTTTGCAGTGTAAGGGTGATGAAGAAGGGCACTCTGTTTTCTGTGTGGAATGAAAAAATCCTGTCAAGTCATTCAGAATTTTAATTGGAGCCTTGCAGGGCCTCTGTTTTTCAGTACATCTAAAAAGGTGAATATGTTGGAGTAGTGTGTAGAATACTGTGGTTTCCTATTCCCAGCACCAGAGGAAGCCTGACATTGGTCCCATGGGCTTTCATGGGAAATATTCGTATTTTCCTTCAGGAGTCTGGTGCTGCCTTGCAGCGCCTCAACTCCTTTCATATAATGAATTTCAATTTTTGCATTAAATTGTATGATTTTTTTTTTTTTTTGAGGAGTGTTTCTTCTAGGAATTCATAGCAATTTAGGCAGTTGTTATTGCATAGGGCAGTCTTTAAATCTAGGGCGAGGTAAAAAAACTGCAGGATTCCTGGATGCTACTCAGTTCCTTTGAGAGAGCAAGTGGGATTATAGAATCTGATCATCAGGATATTTCCCTCTCTGCTTTCCCTTCCATTTTAATTAGTTCGAGGGATGCTTGCCTTCAATTTCAATTTAACCCTGTCAGGTCTGGATTTGGGTTTCTCAGTTGGTTCCTACCCTAGCGGGATGAAATGGCAAGGATGTGACAGTCAGTGTTATTAATATTAGCACAGTTCTGTAACTGAGCTTCAATTAATGTGCTCTTTGGTATGTCTGTAGTGTTTTATGGCACTATTAAGAAACCAGCATCTTTGGGATTAACAGCCTAAATGGGCTGGTCATACTGTAATTCAAATTCAAATAGAGTAATTCAGGATGCAATCTGATTGTCTTGTCAGACTTGGCTGCTTTATTTTGCATTTCAGATCACAAGTTACTCTTGCAAATATATTTCTTATAGATAAAGCAGCTGGAAAAAAAAAAATCAGTGTTTTTGCCATTAATTGTAATACCCATAACTAATTTGAATAAAATCTTGCAATTCTTGGCTGTTATCAAAAAATAAGTATTGATAAAGGAAAATAACAAAATCCATTGTCTGTGTATGTATGGATACAATTGTATTGAGCACATGAACGGGTATACTGTTATTGTACAAATGTCAGTATTTTAAAAATATGATTAATCAATTATGAGATTGTCTTCATAGTTTTGAATTGAGCAATGAAAAATACCCAATAAACCTCAATAGACACAAGACTGAACGGGGAATAATAGGGGAAAGGAAAATAGCTATTTATCAAAAAATAATAACCACTTTTTCTCTGTGCAGTATGAAACTATATTGGAATTTGTCAGTTCCTGCAGCTGGCAATATAGCAGTGATATAAATGGTTTCATTAATTTAAGAAATTCTAATTGATGTGGATTTTATTCCCCCACCCCTCAAGAAAATATATTCTCATTGTATATATGCATAAACACAATGTGTTGTCAGCTAAGAAGCCAGAAATATAAATAGCTAGCAACAAACTGGAGAAACAAATGAAATAGATGTCTTAAAAATAAAGAGAGATCTTGGGAAGTCAGATAAGAAAGCAAGAACAGATATTACTTTATTTTTTCAGCCCATATTTTGAGTTTGAACAGTTGTATTTTTCTATAGAATGAAAACTATGTTGATACAGATTCAGATACTTATAAATAGAATTAACATTAAAAAACAGCAAATGAAAGTAAAGGAAAAAAATCAGAAATAGCAAACCGAAAAATAATCTGCATGAAGGAAAAATGTTAAAGCCTGTTTTTATGGATCAGGTTTTTTTTAAAAAAAAGGTATACAAAATCATAGTTGAATTTTTTGTTCATGTAGTTTCAATATCAACAGACTCAAAGTATACATCCCGCTGAGGGCTACATATGCAAGCATGTACATACCTAAATAACACTATGTCAACAGCCTTCTGTTTTAATGACATCCTTGTAACAGGTATGTCTGCTTTCCTTCTGAGGTCTGGACTAAGGTAAGTTTAATATAGACCTGATTAATGTCACAAGAAGTTGAGTTTATTGAGTTGTGTTTATAAAGTAGGTTTAAGAGCAGAGCTGTACTACAAAGACATTTAATGTTTTAATTTAAATTTAGAAAAGTATGCAAAATAACAGTTTATTTCAGCCAGTTTTTCCTAGGCCTTGATTAAGCTTGTCATTTAACTGACTTACTTGGTTTTGAAGTCAGGAGTAAAGTTAGTTTTCAGGGGTAAGTAAAGTCTCTTTCTTTTGCCTGACATCGTTGAAATAGCATGTTCACATTGTTGGAAACGGACCAACCTTACTCTGTTATCAGCACAGCTGGGAAGGAAGGCGTGGCTATGAACTGTATCATATTAGTTAGAGGTTACATTTATTCTGGGGCTACTGGCACACTATTTTTAAGAAGGCCCTTACTTTTCAAGGCATGTTTTCCTAGGTACTGGTTTTGCAGAGATAAGAATAATGGACACTTTACAGTGCTTGCCTTGGAAAATACATGCAAAAGCCCAGTCACTGAATTATGGTATCACTGACCTACTTATTTATAGTATTTCCTGAATAAGAAAGAAACTGAATGTTTATTTTGTGAACACTGCTAATATAAACATAATATTTAAACTTTGGAATAGTTAGATGACACTTGCATCCTGCATTTTGTGGTGTATGGTTTTAATAAATATTATTTCTTCTATTAGAAATGTCTTTAACATCAAGCTATTCAACAGCTCAATACCACTGTGCACTGTTAAAATCTTTGCACATACAGTCTTCCTAAATATTCTTAAACATCTTGTGTTGAAATTAATTGAAAGACTTACTTCAATGTAAAATAGTCCCAGTTTTCTTAACCACAAAATCATTATAAAAGATTCCACTGATCTTATTACATGCACAATAAGGTCCTTGTTTAAGAGAGCACACAGTACACCAGATGAATTAAATTTACATATTTCAATTGTATTTTCAAATAGCCTCATAAAACTTGTCTGAAGGGTAATGTGACAGTACTGCAAATTCATAGTTGCAAGGCAAAAAATCCTTTTGCTGCTCATAGAATCAAAGTAAAAGAAATTGTTTTCACTAGTGATTTTCAGAAGTTCCTGCTCAGCCATGATTTATGGAGACAGATGCACTATTTAAGCATCCTTAGTCTCCTTAGTCCAAATTATCTTGCTGCATAAATTAAAAACTCCTTCCAATGTGAAATCCTTCTTCTGTTTGGTGTTTGCCAAATAGATATATATAATGCAGTACATGGAAAAATATAATTCAAACTAATAGATTAAGCAGTTTTTAAAGATAGAAATCAATGCAGTTTGACCGACAATTCAAGGGAAAAACCCCCTTATGGAATAAGCTTATGTACTATTTATATTGATATTTTAAAATATTATAATTTCAGTTTTGTGTATGTATAACCCTTGATCTCATGATTTAAATGAAAGCTTCTGAAAGACTGAGGGTAACATCTTTTCAGAATTAAGGATTAGGCTATTCCCATTCAGGACAAAACAAAATTTCAAGTCATGTCTTTCACAAATCCTATTTTCTAACCTTGCACAGCTCTTAATGTGTTTGTTTGTAAGCCTCTAGTATATTATGTAGCATTGACATTCCATATGTGAACTGTAGCATCATACAATCATGGAAAAATTTAGCTGGTGAGCGTCCTCTCAAGGTCAGCTGGTCCAATGTTCTGCTCAAAGCAGTGCTGCCTTGAAAGTTGGATCAGGTTTATCTGGGCCTCCTCCAGTTCAATTTGAAAATCTCCCAAGATGGAATTAGACAGTCTCTGTGACAGCCTGCCCCAATGCCCAGTCACTGTGAAATTTCTTTCTTCCTCTTTCTGTAACTTTGATTGTCGCTCCAATCCTTTCGCTGTGCATCTTGGAGAAATGTCTGCTTTGTTCATCCCTGTGTCCCCCTTGAGAGAGCTGAAGGGGTATCTTCTATTGTAATGCATCCTGCCTTCTTCCCTTGGCTGGCTGAGCAAGCCTGGCACCTTCACCCATTCCTTGAATGCTGTGTGCTGCAGCCCCATAATGGTCTTACTGGCCTTCCTCCAGTTATATGGCACTTATGCCAGCTTGTCAATACATTTTTTTGTGCTGGTGAGCCCAAAAGTGGTGTGGTTTCACAAGTGCTTAATAAAAGGCTAAATTGCTTCTCTGTTCTTCTGGCTACACTCCTCCTGGTTTGGCACAGTATAAAGTTAACTTCAATCATTGCAAGCTCTCACCACTGACCCATATCCAACTTGCCCTACAGGACACCAAAGTCTCTCCTTTTTTCTTTCTTCTTCTTTATTCCCATTGCAGAGCTGGCAACTTCAATTGGCATCCAACCTTTTCTGTTGCAGGCAGTTGAACTCTCCCAGAGACAGGACATTGTATCTGTCTTAGGTTTTTTGGATCATTTCTCTGACGTGTCTAAGTCCCTCTAATGTTATTCCTGTCTTCTAGTGTAGTAACAGCTCTCCCAAATTTGGTATCATCCACAAATTTGAGGAAGATGCATTCCACTTCTTCATCTGGGCAATTGCTGAAGCTGTTGAAATGTGTTATTCCCTTTGGTTTTCAAAGGATAAAATTTAGAATAATAAAAAAAAAAAAAAAAAACAAAAACTTCTACGTTGTAAGAGATGCAGCAACTCTTTTTCAGTAAAACCTGAAAAATAGTAGAAGCAGAAGTTTAACACTCTACCAAAAATCAAAATTATATACTTTGCAGTGGTGGCAACAATTTTCTAACAACATTCACATTCTCCCACATTCCCATTACTAGGATTTTGCCATTTTAAGGCAGTGAAATTTGTATCTTTATGTTACATACAGCTCTGGGGGCAATGCAGAGACCTTTTGTCTCCAAAAATTCTGGAGCAGAAGGACAGTTGGCTGTTGTCAGGGCACTGCCTGACCCTTCGCTGGCCTGAGGAGAAGGGTGGAGCCTGGCTTTACTCACTTCACTTGTGCAGTGGCACGTACATAGGAGTTCTGATTCCTAACCAAAGCCTCAAATTTGGGAAGCTGAGCTTTGAATCATCCAGTGCAGTTGTGCCTGGTTGGGTAGAGCCTGCTGTAGCCTCCTGCTTCTTCTCAGCCACTTAAACCCGCATGTATTTCACACACAGCTGCTGATACCAAATAGTAGCTGCTTCCCTGGATTTTGCCATCTGTTTGAGATGCATGTTTCAGCTGCATTCCAAGGCTGAGCTAATCTCCTTCAAGGACCCTTCCATCACCTTCAGCACTGTAGGACTGCAAATAATACTTGGCTTTCTGTCCTCTGAAGATTTATGCTTGTCCTCTCAGGAGCTAACAGGACAGCATTCCAGCCAGACCTTGTTTTAGCCTGAACCAAGCAGATATAATGAAACCTTTTTTTACAGTGCAGGCTCAGCATTTTATGTTTGTTCTTAGTATTTTCTAAAAAGTCTATTATGGTAAGTAGGTCACAAATTTGACTTTTATATCTCTGTGAAAAACATGGAACAGTATTAAAAATCCACAAAAGTTGCCTATGGTGTGGCACCTGGACAAAAATATTCTAAAGTTTGTATTACTTAGTTCTGCTACATTTTTCATGTTTTCGACTACTTGTTCATTATAGCTCTGTTAATGAACACTTGGGATAGGTTACAGGAGAAATCCAGTTATAGAGGTTGTAACTGGATACAGTAATGACTTTTGAGAAAGATGTGAGAAACCTGCTATCAGTAAGTTCTGGAATTTTCTGCCCATGTGGCATATCTTGTATAAATTATCAAAACTTTTAATATATGCCTTGCCTATAAAATGTAAACACTTTAAAAAAAGATTATGGAAAAAGCTAGGGGAAGAAAATATTGACTGTTGGTTTAGAAAAATTACACATTAAATTAAGTCATATGTACCTGTGTGTATGAGCCTCAATACTCCACTGAATGGCTGTCATGTTTTGTCCCTTTTCCCCCTAAGATTCCTAAATAAGCAGCAAACATTTATTTAACTAGCTGACCCTGTCTGGTGTAGAGAATGTTATGCATAACACTGGAATATTACAATTCCTCCCTCCAGGTGGACTTTCAGCTTGGGATATTTTTGTTAGATCTTAGTGTCCCTTTATAAATGTAAAAGGTTTGAATTCCATTTAGTTTAATCTTTACCTGCTTTTTTGAGTAGCATGTCCTTTTTGTTCTTCCTAGTAACCAACAATTTCTCTAGTAACCAGCAATACCTCTTCTGTCAAAATAGCCGTATTTTCAGTGTCAGGCATTTAGTATGAAGATTAATTAGACTTCTGGAGAAGAGCACTGTAGAATTTTTTTCTGCAGTTGGCCAGGAGATAAATTCGACAAGGATGGTTAAAGAGGAAAGTCTTACACTTGGCAATGCAGCAGCTGGCTTTTTCCACTTTGGAAACTGAGTATGTCACTGCCTTGATAGATGTGGCTTTTAATTCCCTGGGAATTTCTCTTTCAACTTTGCGCAAGGCTAAAGTTCCCCCAAAGGTCTCTGACTTTCATTCACTGTAGGTATTGAAGTGTGGAATAATTGGCAGAGGATACTTTTTCCAACAATTGGCTTGGTTTTCTTTCATGTTTGATAAATATTATTAAAAGACTCATTTCTGCTCATTTCTCTCAGCTGTTAGGAGGCAGTTAGATACCTGTTCTTAGGAACCGGGGTAATTTTGACACAGGCTATAAATGCTAGCTCTTCTTGGCATAATGTGTGTAGTGTCTGTGTTCAGCACCTAACATATGATAGCACAAAACCCTTTAAGAATTGATGCTTTAGAAAGCTCTGATTTTAACCAAGAGCTCCAGAGTTACTTATGCTACTCAAGGTGATTTCTCAGTAATTTCCCTCTGCGTGTGGTTGTGAATGATCTTATTTTCTTTAAAATAGTCTTTCAGAGGATATTTCTGCTACTTTTCTTCTCAAGGCATGTAATTGAAAACATGTTCTAACCTCATGTTGCTCCACTGTCTTCCTGTCACAGACTTTTTGTATTGAATTGTACCGTGCATAAAAAAAAAAATCACAATTCTAAAGTCGTTTAAAATCTATACAAAACAGAATGTAAAAGAGTTCATGTGACCTTGTTGTACTTTGTAGCTGCAAACAGTGGGCAAATTTATTTTAAACTGAGAACAAATTTGAAAACAAAGAAGGCAGTTGGAAGGAATTTCTGGAATAATATATTTGATTTAACACAATACCTGTGAGTCCAGTGCATGGATTGGGATCTCATTGTGCTAAATATGTTGGAAGAAAAGATGGTATCTTAGTGAGAGGTCTCAAACAAGTTGTAGTACAAGCAGGATCACACAAAAGCAGTGGTAGGAGATTAGTGCAGTCAAGTTCCAGTTGCCACATGTCGTTCCTTCAAGTAGGAACAGTGCCATAGAGGGAAACATGAAAATGCTTCCTAGTTTGATCAACTGAAGTGTTTCTGTGCCTGAAAGCTTTCTTTCCAACTCTGTCACTTAGTCTAATAAAAAATATTACTTCTATTTTAGACCATGTAGATTCTTAGACAATCTTGACTATGATAGTGTTGCTTCCATAACATGTGCTTGATCAAAATAGCAAGCAGTAGGAAACCTTTACTAATACATTTGGATTTTCATTTGCCTGATGGAAGATACTCTTCTCCCCACTAAAACAGAGGCATGTAATACGTGGTATAATATACATACCTAATGCATACCTAATTATATTAGGCTGTTTTCCTTTATATTGCCACCTTTTTTTTTTTCTTTCATGTAACAAAATACGGCTCCGGTGGTTCTCTAGTGGGACAGAACTGACACGGAGACTTTGAGCTTTTACAACTATTAGAATATATAAGACTAGGCTAAACTAAAGTCTTTTAAAGTGGTTGACCTTTCTTCTATGGCAGCTTTTGTTCAGTTTAAACCTAAACCATCTTTTTCCTAGACATATACCTCCTCTTTCATTACCTTCTGGGCCCTTGACCTGCTATCTCTCCGACGTGGAACTGAGGGATGTTGCATTGCTGTAAAATATTTCTCTTCCTTTTTTCTGCACTCTGGAGCAATTTGTATTCTCTGTTGAGAAAGCAGGCAGGGAGGATGAACAGGTTTGCTCTGTACTGTGCAAGTCTGTAAAAGTAGTAAGTTCTTTTGGTCAGGAATTGGGGTAAATTTAAGAAAATCGAGACATTAACTAGGTTGATGTAGTTACACCGGATAAATAAAGGATGTACCCGTTCCCTTGAAGACAGGAGAATTGTATTGATCCCAAGGCTTCTGAAACAGAACTTAGAGGTGTTCTTGATGCAGTTCTATTCGTCTTTATCATTCGCGGTAAGTTGAGTTGCTTAGAAATTCTTTGTTCTGGTAGTTTGTGCTTATAAAAAAGTGCTGTTGCAATGTTCTGTGTATTTGTGTGTGTGTGCACATACAAATGTTTACAGGAGTAAGAGGTTCTCTAGTGGTTACCTGCAACTTAAAATAGAATAGATTTGTAGTCATTAGAATTATATTGCAATTTTTAATTATTTTCAGTGTCTCAAAGATTTTTCTATTTGATTGGAACATGGGGTGTTTGAGTTTTTTTTTCTGAAAGTTTCCCCACTTGTGGATTTTATGGTGGGAGAAAGACTAGTAAGAAGAGCAGAGGAGAATTCTCTCTTCCCTAACCTCCACCCAGAGCCATGCTCTTTCCTGGCATTTCTCTCTTTATCTGTGTGAGCTTGTGTGACCAATGGAAGTGTGCAAGGAGGGTGACACGGGCGTGACTGCACTGGTCACACCTGTTTCAAACGATCAGTTCAGCAAGTAGCAGACACATTGAGATTGTGCTTTCTTTTTTCTTCCAACTTAAACCATATGTCATTGCATTTACCATTTCAGTTGCGGAATTTTGTAGAGTATGAAATATGCTGCTAATTGGGTAACTGAAATTACAGCTGCATATGTAAACTTGGGTCTTCTTATGAAATGTGTGCCTTGCATGGACAAATTCCTGTGTCAGTTATATGGATGTTCAGTGCAAACACCTGTGTAACTGAAAGCGAAACTCTCCACAGTATTTAGTTACATGACATTTTTCCTCCCAATGGCTCCCTGATAGATCAGTGTGCATGACAGATAGCATTCAGTAAATGAAGCAGCTGCTTAATTTTTGTCATTGTTCACTGCACAGTCCCTCTGAAGCCCTACATGTTGCAAATTCTTCCATCAATAAAAACTGCATTCTTTTCCTGCAAGTCCTTTTTGACAGTCTGGTGAGACTTGAAAGTCTCACAAATGTGAATTCGCATACTGGGAAGTATTGTTTTTATTTGCTGTGTGAGGAGCTGGGACCCAGCAACTTTTCCACATCAGGAAAGAAATCTCCATCAGAACCAATCTTCATCAGTTCCCGTTAGAACTTAAAAGTAGTCTAGACCAGATTACTCACTTCAAATCCGACCTTTTTATCTTTGATCATGGTTCAACCAGGCCATCTCCTGCCACTCAGATTCCTTACACAAATGCATTTCACGTGCTTTGTAGACTGTGAAAGGATTAAGGAAAGAATCCTGAAGAAGCAAATTGCATCCAATCATGTAATCTCATTGTGTTAATCCTGTGCATCACTTAGACTGAACTATAAATTACTTCCAACACTTCCTTTTTTTTTTTTATCTTCTTTTTTCTTTTGAGATAACTTGAAATAAAGGACTACTATGGATGTAGGACTATAATAAACAAGTGTATGATTTAACAAGTTCATGATTTCATTTTATTTTTTCAAATAAGGTTATAATAGTCTTATTTTCAAAATTCTATGGGTTTCTGTTGGCCAAGAAAACAGTTTTGTAAACTGAAGGTGATACAACACAGTTCCAACAAATATATTGTAAATGGTTAACATTCTTTTTAAGAAATCTGTTTCTATAGTAACTGCTGCAGATTGTCACTTCCTCTAGGATTTGGAATAGTACCAAAGTGAATTTAACACTGATGCTGTGAGGGACAAATCCTATGAGAGCTGCAGTAGATCACTGCGAGCAGTGTGCTTTATTTGGTATGGAGATGTATGAACACACAGTTCAGTAACCATAGAGGGTGTTTAAGAACTATTTCTTCCTACCCTTTATTCCAATGCTCTGTGTGCTTTTACTTTTTCCCTTCTGCACAAAGACTAGTCCTCGTTTGATCTTATAACAAGGGCACATAAAATACATAGGTATGCTTAAGATTTTCAGTTTTAATATTGTGTGTGTATACACTACTAATTTTTAATACCTGTGAAGGGATTTACCACATGTGATTTTCACTAATAAAGAGAGAGTCAATATGGGGCAAATGTTTATGGCTCAAGCTTTGAAACACAGCCCGGGTAAGTTTTAAAAGGTGTGTTCGTGTGTTATCTTGTACTAACCCTTTTCCTTCTGAAACATAGTGAAGGAAGATTTTTCTTCTTACAGAAGTATGTATCTTCTTACAGAAGTATGTATCCTCAGATGAAGTGGATGTTTTCAGTGCTTATGTATTCTGTTTCACTGTATCTTTGCATCTGATTTTGTTTCTCTTGAGTTGAAACCTTACCAAGCAAACTCATGATCAAATGAAAGCTGAAACTTGTTTAAGGAGAGAGGAAAAGGCTTTAGAAGAGATATATTTTCTTTTTTTGGCAACCACAGTTTGGGTGCTGATACAATTCTCACAGAAACAGAACTTTGTTTTTGCGAGTTTGTGGGTATGCAATTGGTGAGCAGTTGGGGATGTTACAGAAACTTCCTTCTTGCATTATTTCTTTCCAGATGGATGAGATAAAAGGCAAAGACAGGGTGATTCTAGCTCTGGAGAAAGACCTTGGTGTCCAGGCAGGCCATACACAGAAACTACTCCTTCAGAAAGAAGCTTTGGATGAACAACTTGTCCAAGTGAAGGAGGCAGAACGATACCATAGTAGCCCTAAGAGAGAACTTCCTGCAGGAGTAGGGGATATCACTGAACTCATGGGAAGTCCGGTAAGAAAATTGTTTTTTCTTCAAATGTTTGACACAGGATAATTGCTGCCTGGGTGTTCACGTTGGGTTTGTGGTTACTTTTAAAATACTGCAAGGACCAAGTAATGGTAAATGGCCCTACACTGCACTGTGCTGTTTCACTGATAATTTAGAAACTCCTTGGACCTCTTAAATTGCAAAAAATGTTGAAAAATATGTGGATATAAAACTTTTAGAATTTACATTGTGATCTCCAGCTGTGAACCCCAGTATTTCCTTACCTTTTCATTACTTTAGGAATATTTTAACCATTGGCAAATGGGTACTCCTCAAAACTTGACCCATGTGATTTTAATCTGTGTCCTATACACTAGAATTGTTTTAGCTGAGAGTAAGGAATCTGGTGAGAAGTAACCTGTTATACATGAAATATTATTTATCTACTGTTTGGTTTTGGTGGTTTTTTTGTTTGTTTTGTTTTTTTTTTTAGTTGTTAGACCTTTACATACATTTCACAAGCAGACAGTGTTCGTGTAGGTTTTTCACAGGATGTTATTGTTTAGTGTTTCAGTTAATTAAAGTAGGTTTTCCAGATATTGATGTACGAGTGTATTTTAAATTTACACAATCTACTTGCTAAACCATGATATTAAATTAAGGATAGTAAAATATTTTTTTAAAGATAATTTTATATGTCTCTATGTTTTTGATGTAAAGGAGCAGCATTTGGATGAACGAGATGTGCGGAGATTTCAGTTAAAAATCGCTGAACTGAATGCTGTAATAAGGAAGCTGGAAGACAGAAATACTCTCTTAGCAGATGAAAGAAATGAACTGGTAAATTAATTAGTAATAACACAGATGGTGACTGGGAGGGCATCTGTATAGCAAAAGATTTAATGTTGGAAAGTCAGTATTATAAATTATTTACAAATTAGTCCTGTTGGTTTCAATCAGTTATATCTAAATATAAGAGATTTCTACAGAAATTCATCTTGTGATCATAGAAGACATGGATGGAATCTTTCTTGTTCCTCAAAAATAAAAATGTACAAATTTATTTTAAGGTCATTGTAATCAAATTGACTGGTATCTTACCTGTGGCACTGCGTAAGGATGTTGTAAAACATGCATAATCTATGCACTTAAATTACTATATTAATATTTTTGAAATTTGACATTGTTTTTATGACAAGCTTATATGAACTAGGAGTTAAAAAAGCTTTCTTGTGTTAGTGATGAAATATCTGCCATTACTCAAGGGAAATCTCTTAAGTAGGTGAAATTATCCTAGGAGAGGGATAGTAACTTACAAAAGAAAGGATATGACATGAATTTTAAGAATGAATTTTATTAGCTTGCTACTTAATTGCTTGTACTGAGGTTAATTGTAAAACTCCCATTGACTGCAATGGGAGGTGAGTTTCAAAACAGGAATTTTTACGCATGTCCTATAATGCCCTAATTCTAGTGGTGGTAGAAAAGATTTTTCATTCTAAACAGATGGAGCCTATGTATCTGATTGTAAAATAATTCTATTATGTATGGTGAGGGCTGAAGTGGTGCCATATGTCAGTCCTATAGATGAGTGAAACATTGACATCTTCCTCCTTGCTTTGTCAGACTTAGCTCTTCATGTTGAGATGAGAAGGCTTTGCTTTACAATAAAGGGACTTGATTTAGTTATGACATCTCAATGATTATCAGAAAATCTAATTCTTGAAATTTTCTTGTCCAACATCTTACCTGAATCTATATTAATAAAGGTTGAACAATTGAACAATGCTAGGCTATATTTGAATGAATTTAGAACCTAATTGTCTTTTTCATTAAACTTTTCATCTTTAAATAGTTTTATAGTCTAAACAGCCCATTCACAGGCCAAACATTGATTCCTGCTTAACGATTTAAGTTTCTTGGCATAAGAAGAACATGTATTTTAGCCTGGGTATACTTTACTGTTTTTCCTACTTAGCCTTGGTGTTTGTTGTTTTGGGTTTTTTCCCCTCAGTTTTCCTGAGGGGAAACATCCATGCTTTTCTCTGCTCTGTACTCTCAAGAACATCTTGCCTTTTTTTCAAGATAATTCAATCTCCTAATCCTTTCTGTGAACATAAGTAATTCAAAACATCCCTGAAGAAATATGAACCCTTCAGATAGTGTCCCTCCAGATAGACGGCATGTATGACTCAGTCAAGTGCTCTTCTTGATTCTTGATTTAGAGATGTAAGAAATATATTTTGGAAGAGATATGGAGTAGGTTTTACCATATTGTGAGACAATATTACTTAAAATAATATCCGTAGTATCAGTAAGGCCATGTGATTAAGCACTGTGAAAAATAATTGTCTTTTGAGAATGAAATAGACAAGCAAGTACTCAGTGAAATTATCTCAGGAAAAAGACTATCTTTTTCTCATTTCCAGTTAAAACTCAGTAAATTCAAAAATCTTTTGATTGGGAAAAAATAGATTTTTTTTTTCCAAACAAAGCAGCTCATTAAATAGAGTGAAATATTGAATACTCACAAATACAAGAAAGAGCAGCAATTTGCTTTGTGTAATTGTCTAACATCGTAAAACCACAGGAACAAAATTGAGCAGCTTGAAAATGTCAGCAGAATGCTGAGATTGAATCTGTGCCCTCTGGCTGACTTTCTCATTGCTCTAATTACACATTAGGTGAAGGGTTTTTTAAAGCAGAGGAGGAAGAGTATCCTTCTACTGAGGGACAGTTGGTGAGAACAACTTGCTTAGAGACCTAGTTGGTCACAAGAAGCTTATATACATTGAGATTAGTTTGTAAAGAAATCACTGTTACGGATCATCATGAGTGTCTGCCAAGAGAAAAATTCAGTGACCAGATCTAGTGTTTTGGTAGACTGTAAAAAAAGGCCATGCCTTATTAGTTTGGACTCCTGTAGTTCCTAGTTCAGCAGTAGTCCGTATCAGATGCCACTTAGCAAAAGAGCTAAACTTTCTGAATGAAGAAAGGCAAGTGAAAACACAGCTATTTCTTCTTTCCTGCAATGGTAAACTAAAGCTCAGCTAACTTTGTTCCTTTGCCATGTGCAGCTGAAACGTTCTCGGGAGACAGAAAGTCAGCTGAAGCCTTTGGTAGAAAAAAATAAGAGGATGAGCAAAAAAAATGATGATATGTTGCAAAGTATCCAGAGAATGGAAGAAAAAATAAAAAATCTATCAAGGGAAAATGTAGAACTGGTAAGTGATTGTCTCTGATGTCATGTTATAAGAACACATTGCACACATCTCCTTTGAGGTGGAAGTGCCTGTGAGGTTTTTATTCCAACTCAAACAGATCAGTCTCCATAGTGGGATAGTGCAACTGTCAAATACAGACAATGCAGCTGAATATTCATATTCTAAATTCAGAGTGGCATGTGCTTTGTGTTGTATAAATTCACAGTGATTAAGGAAAAGGGTCACAGATAGATAAAATATTTTGCAGACTATAAAAAGTTATGACTAAAAAACAGCTTTAATAAATACTACTTTTATGATTAGAAGTCAGAACTGAATTTGAGTGCATGTACTATGCTAGATCATTGAGTTCACTTCTCTGCTAATTTTTCTGTGTACTTTGATTCTGTTTTAAAATATCTTATGTGAGAGATTAACACTAAGGCATACAGAATGTGTATTTTTTTTGGTTGAAAGAGGCCTTGTGTTGTAATGGAGTATGCACTGATTAATCCAAAGAATTCTTGATTGCTACATCACACCTGAGAATTTTTCTCTAGTTACAGCAAGACACTTTAAAATATTCTTTTATTTGTTTGGGTTTTTTTTTGTAGAAAGAGAAGTTATCTGCACAACCAGCACTGAAGAGGCACACATCTTTGAATGATCTCAGCAGCACACGAGAGGAACAAGAAATTGAATTCCTTAGACTGCAAGTCAAAGAACAACAGCATGTTATTGATGATCTCACAGTGGTAATGTTCATGACTGGTATACACATGTGCATGCACACACATCTATAGGCAAGCTAAAGATGTGAGAGGAATGTCTTAAGTCCAGTTGTAGTAGTAATACAGAAATAGTTTTTTGGTGTCAAAGGGTTCTTGTTATTTCTCAGGTAGTGAATGAATTTCTTTGGAATGTGTATGAATTTTTGTATTATAAAGTATTTACCTATTATGACCTGCTCATGAAGAAAGTGCATCATCATTTCATTATTTACTTGCCAAATTGGGTGCCAACAACTGAAAAACTTGAGGAAAGGACACTTTCCAAAACTTAATGACTAAAATGTCTTGGATGTAAATCCTGATGCAAACCCAAGCACTAGAACTTCTCCTAAAAGAAAGGAGCATGAATGATGGCAATAATTTCCCCTGGCTAAGCATCTCTAACTGAGCTGGCCACACTGGCTGTCCTTATAACAAATGGGGAGAAATATGCACTGTTCATCAAACCAAAGGTAGCAGCACAATCTAGCATTAGAGTTGCACAGCTGCTACCTTCTGACTCTGAAGGTTTCTTAAGGTGATGCTCATAGATGTTTGCACTATTTAATCAGGAATGTTTCAAGTTGTGTTAGAGGTGTCTAGTGCTATTAAGTGCAATTTATGATATCCCTTTCTGGTGCTGGCAGAAATTCTATATCATCTCTGAGAGACCTTTGCCCTTCTGGAGCAGCATCTGGAACTCAGGCAGACTCAGACATCTCAAATGGCACTACTAACAGTTACAAAATGATAAAGAGAATTTAAGAGCATTCTATCTAAATAGAAAATGAAACAATTGGATGCAGCTTTGAAGATAAAAATAGAGAATCCAAAAAGATAAAAGAACAAGATGTGTTATTGCTGTATCTGGAACATTGTCTCTATTCCTGGCAGTTCCCTGAGATTTTGACCCAGGATTTTTCTCTGAAATCAGTGCCGAAGGTTGGTGTCTGAGTTCATTCTGCAGTGGCACAGTGTTCCAAGCAGTAGGATGTTACTCAGACGCTCTGATGTAGGGTCTAGTTCACAAATCAATGCTGCTTTACCTTCCAAATACAACTGTACAGGCAGGGACTGTGATATGATATTAAATGTGCAGTATATGGCAGATATAACCTCTCTTATATTTCAGTGTAAAGTGGGTATGAAAGGACTCTCTTTTTACTGTCTCAGATAGTGATGTGAGGAAATATAATGTATCCTGACTGGTCAAATAGTATTAACTTGTGTTTAGTGTAAAAGTAAAATAAATAAATATTTTAAACTATGGTTTCATTTTTGCTGTTTTTCCTATTCCAGTTGCAGAAATAAGTAAAATTATTAACTAAGGTACTGCTTTCGTTGGCAGTACGAGCTAATTGAGGTTTTACCTTCTGTGTGAATGCAGTGGAATTCTGCATTTCATTATGCTTCTGAGCTATCATTTCTGGCCCAAACTACACCTCTACAGAATACAGATGTATCATAGTTATCAAGAATGACTCAAATGTCCCATACCTGATTAATATAAAAATCATCAGCTTAACTCCAGCTGAGACCAATATGATACAGAGAAATAAGAACATTAGTCTTAGGCAATAGGGTTGTCTGAACTGATTAACAGTGTCCTCTGTTGGATACTTTTGATGCTGTTGAAACCATGCCAACTTGAGTTCTCCCACAATAGTGGTGTTCTGGTTAATTCTTAAAAGGAAAACTATCAAGGGAAACTTAGATGACTGCAAAATATGCCGGTGGCTTTTAATTGGCATTATTATTGTTCTGGTAGCTTGATGTATTATTGAGATAGTAAATGAATCAGTCTTCTTACAAACAAGATTAGAAACAGGAAGGACTGGAGTTTTGGAAGTGTTTGTTCATTCTGCACTGAAGTGAGATGCGAGGAAAATCCATCTGTTTGGACACCTACTTGGGAGGCAGGAGACCCTAGTTAACGTGCCTTAACTAGGTACCTGAGGAGACAGGATTTTTGTTCAACAGTATAAAATTCAGCTGTCTGATTTTGACTTTAGCTTAAATTATTATATTATTCTACAGCATGAAATATCTGCACCAGTCTACCTTAGTAGTCATTATTTTTCCTATTTTTCAAACCACATGTATTCAAGATGCTATATAAGTTGCTGTGCTTTTCTCAATTATTATTTTTTTTCCAAAACTTAATTCCTGGAACAATGTGCTGATAATTAATTGTATTGCGTTTTCCACTGGGAGCTTCCTATTTGTCCAGTTTCTGAACTGAATGTGAAGCAAATAACTGAATAGAAAAATACCATGTAGGGAACAATAACTGCTAGCGAAGCACTTGGAACTGCAATCAGTCTTTTAAAAAGAGAGGTGTTGCAAACAAAGATGCAGAGCTAAGGAAAGAATCAGGAAAAAACCAAGAAGACAGAGCACCTGCCTCCTGTGTTGTTGGGGTTTTTTTCTTACTCCTTTGCATTTTTTTTTACCTTCTCTTCTTCCTCTTCTCCTTTGGAATTCAAGGCAGTATTCTTGGATTTAGATATGTCTTGCATTTCCAGTCACAACCTCCTCGTGTTATGGTATAGTTAACTGTGAACTTGCACCGAAGTCTCACCAGAAAAAAGACACTGACTAAGTTGACAGACTGAGAATGTCTTTGGATTTGAGACTTTTGCCCTACAAGGATAACTCACATATAACACTGCTTATGTATGCTCGTACATCAGAGTATGCCTGATACAATGACTTGTAATTTCTAAGACTGGACTAATTTTTGGCTACAGACCTACTTCTTCAGGATGATTGAACACTGGAGTGAGACTGTGAATTCTGTTTCCATAGTGAGCTTCTTGGTAAAAGAGTCAAAGGAACTTACAGAAATCTGTGCCCAGTATTTAATAAAGCCTTTTCTTGCCAACTTCCCATCAAATGCTTGAAGGATATGGCTGAAGGTTTGTTTGCTACAGGGATAAAGCTGCAGTACAGGGTGGTGTTCTATCAACACAGAGTTATTCAAAAGGATAAAGACATTGTGTTAGCTTTACCATAGGCTTTAAGAAAATGTTAATGACATTTCTTTGTGTTAGACATATCTAAGTATAGTTTTAAAACGAACCCATACCAAAATGTTCTCTTTCCTTCTAGGAAAGAGAACGGTTATTGCGGTCTAAAAAACAGAGGAGGAAAAGTCTGAAGCCTCCAAAGGTGAGCAAACCTTCGGTTATTAATGCATTTCTGTTGTTGTGAACAACACCTGTTTCAAATACTGCCTGAATTTAAAGCTCTACTTAATGGGAAAAAACCCATATAATTCTTCTGTTTTCTATGGTGAGTGCTTAATTTTTTTAGGATAATTCAGGAGCTGCAAGTTTTGTACTGCACACAAGTGATGTTGTTTTGGGGTTTGTTTTAAACAAACAGTAAAATTACCCTTTTAGCCACCGACCTGAATATTCAAGTGGCTTAAGGCCTAAATGACCCAATGACTTGAAACAACAAACATTTCAAAGGACAAATGCTCAGTCCTTTTACAAGAGCATACACCCTTTAAACTACCAACATAGTGCTTAATCACAGTTGAAAACTTTGACTCATGCTAGAGATGTTAATGAACTCCTATTTTTGTGTGTGATATATAAATAGTAAGAGGATTCCAACGACTCTACTCTAGAATACAAAGTACAAGAGAAAAATTTAGATTGTAGAAACAAGAAAGTTTTGCTTTGGAATGTACCTTCAATGTTTATTGTAACACGTGCTTAAAGTAATTAATTTGCTGAATAATTTTTTTGTGAAGTTGAACATTAGCAACCTGGAGCATGTGATGGGAGGGAAATGGGGTAAGAGGGAAAAAATGGAAGTGAAGAGTGGAGATATCATTATCATTTATATTGTAGCTTAAGATACATTTCATAAATGGGTGCCTGTTGTCAGTGTGTTCTGCATAGTCTATTCCTGGTGACCTCCAGGTGGTGCTTTTTTATTGCTCTGCGTTCTCTTAATGCCTGTACTCTGAAAAATGCATTCTTTGGGATTCTCTGTTTCACTGGTAGTGTCTTGAAATTTTTCTTCTAATAATGGTGTGTCTTTCAGATGGTAAAAAAGAAAAATTCAAAAGTAACCACAGATCTTACCAAATATATTTGCAGCAACCATAAACCATTCTTTCTTGGTGTAGTATAACTGGAAGTTTGTGTCTTGAGATCAATTTTTTAAAAAGTATGTTAAATCATATATATATGTATGTAACTTATACTGTACTTTTTATAGTCCTCTCCAATAATTAGCTTTTATCTGACTTCAAGTTAAATGTGTAGGATATTTTGCTAAATTGTGAAGTTCCTAATTAAATGAACTAGTTAATTTAATTTTTAGGCATTGATAACTGGTGGTGCTTATTTCTATAGGCTGAAAACTTCAATAAATATGCATTTATATCTTAAAAATCTATGTTAATAGAACTTCAACTGGTGTAGACTCTGTACCCTTTCCTTTTACTTTTTTTGTCTTGAGCAACCTGATGCTTTTGTTGTGTCTTCTTTTCCTTATTGAACAAAACAAGAGTTGAACAACATGAGGATTGGAGAGAATGTGCATGATACCATTAAAAAAATTGTAGCAGTGCTGTTCTTTGTGTGCTAAGAGTACTATAACTGGAAGAATTCTGCAGAGTTTACTGCAGAATGAGCAGCAAAGTTAGTAGGGGTGTGCTTCTTATTTAGGATATGATAGATACTTCAGAAAGAATGAATTAATCAGTACCACAGTCTTCCTACAGTTTTTTCTTTAAGCGATCTCTGTAGAATGAGCTCATCTCTTACTCAGATGAGCTGTTGAGATTGTACCATCATCTTGTCCATTATTGTAGCCTCTTTCAAGAATCCAGATGAAAATGGTAGAATTCATTTAACCAAGCATTGCAAATGTTTGTTATATGTCATTAACGGACATGAGATACAGACATCTCACTCTGGGCAAAATGTTAGCATTAAATGGTTGGAATGTAGATATGTAAACAGGCCGTGTGAGTTTTGTCCTAAAATTGCCTGTTTCTCTCCATGGATTATAAAAGCAGTCTAAGATGAGTTGGTCTATATATAGACAAGTGTATTTCTCTCTATGGTCTGTGTAATATCTTTATACCATAAGATAATATAACCTGTATAGAATAGTAGTGAAATTATGGATGTATCTGTCCCAGCCAAACACTCGGAATAAGAAATTACTGATCTAAATCTTTGGCTTTGCTTTTCTAAGGATTGTTAAATGCAAAATTAGCATTAACACAGTGAATTACCAAGTTGGGCTGTGGAGTTGTATCTATTTCCAGACATGTCCTACTTCCCTTGGCAAATTGAAAGATGAAATAACTCATGAGAATAAGATTTCATGAAAGTGGTCAGATAAGTTCAAACTGGAAGGTATAGAAAGATTCATTTTTTGTTCTAATAACCAGGAACTTGGCACACAGGGTGAAGATTTGCACTCATCTACTGTTGCAGCTTCTCCTAAACAGATACTTCTACACTCCAGCTTCTTTCATTTCTGAGGGACTCTGACTGCACAGTGCCTGTGGTTGTTCCTAATATGAGTATTTTCCTGACAGTGATTCCTGTTATCTGGAACAGGATCCATGGCATGTCTTTCTCCATTCTTGAGACAGCTTGCGTTGAATGATCTACCAGGCCAGTCCAGTAGCCTTTACAGCCCTGAACATCAGTTCAGCTGAAAAGTTTTTGAAAATTTTAATTTTATGCTTTTGTTTTGTTTTTTGCTCTTGTAATTAGATGTTTGTGTTATTTCTGGAGCTTTGTAGGTGCACTAGGTTACTGTTGCTAGTGTAGCTTTGACTGAGCACTCTTTTAATTCCCAATGGGGCATAGGAGCCCATGCAACAATGCTGGCAACTGGCTCTGGTTCCCTGAGGAAAGGAGCAGCCAGGTGGGATGGGCTTTATAACCTCTGTGCTTGCAAGGTGTTTAGAGGACTAATGTAGCAACTCTGTATAGTCAGATACTGAAGGACAGTTTTTTCTGAGGTGAAGCAGTCTAAACTGGTGGAGTTTATTTGGATTTTTTTATATTAATGGACCATTGGGCTTGCTAGGAAAAAAATTGTGATTCACCAGGTGAATCTTTTGCTGTTTAAAGCACGATTTTTTTCAAG
Source organism: Chiroxiphia lanceolata (assembly GCF_009829145.1). Classification (NCBI taxonomy): domain Eukaryota; kingdom Metazoa; phylum Chordata; class Aves; order Passeriformes; family Pipridae; genus Chiroxiphia; species Chiroxiphia lanceolata. Next base: position 13,183,412 of record NC_045640.1, read on the forward strand.
GAGCTTCTTTTTTCCCCTTTTTTTGTGCTGAAATAACTAAGAAACTTCAGAAACAGTATTTTTTTATGTTTTGTTTATTTTTGACATGTAGAATGGAGTTACAGTGATTTCATGACTGATGGAGTCATGCGTTTAAAATAAGACGTATTTACCCAGCTTGTTTGGAAAGTGCAGGACTCTATGGATTTATGTCTTTGTTTAAACTTTAATAAATAAACTGTATTCGTGGTAGTGGAAAGCCTGCACACTGGTGTAATGGGGTTCATATTTCTTGTTTTATATTTTTCTTTTTTTCTCTGCCTCTGTGCTTTGGTGTGCCTGTATTTTTCTGGCTGCCAAGAAATGACATATAAGCATGAAGGTAAGAAGTTACTGAGTAACAAATCTGATTGCATTACAAGGAAATATATCTCAGATAATTTTTACCATGTTCAGTTAAGTACTTGAAAATGAGATATTTAAATGTAAAATGAAACTACTTTAGCAACAGAGAAATCAGATTATATTGAAATTTGCATATAATGCAGTCTATGTGTCACTGTTGATTTATAGCATTGTAAACTTTGATGTTTACTGAGCACCATACTACAGTAGAAGCATTAATACTTGAGTTATAAAAACCTAATGCATAATTTTACTTTAAAATTATGTGAAAACATTGATATAAATCTACATGAAAAATACTTGCTATTAAATGCATGGCAGTAGTCAGTGGAAATTAGAATTCAAATCAGAATTTTTCAGTAATTTACGTGACTATTTTCTCAGTTAAGAACTTATGATTTAGAAATAACAAATGTATAGAACAAATCAATATAAAAGAATCTCTAAGTCGTTGAGAAACTTTTAAGAAAAGTTTGAATGAAACCTGAATTTACTTAGTTTATAGTTACAAAAATCCAAGTATAGTGCGTTTCTATATACTTTTCAAAGATTATTGTGATTAAGCTTTTGAGCCATGTGTGAAATTTCCCTTGGAGTTGGTGTATTTATTGATGCCTTAATATTTATTACAGTGTTTATCAACAACTGTATGACTCAGACGTCTTTTTTTCCCATTTTTTCTCTCTCTGCAGCTGTTCCCTTGCCAGTTAATTTGGCAAGGTTTTGCTTAATTTCTGGTTTTGCTGTAAATCAGTTCTTGTAACAAGTTACTTCAGATACTAGATGATCAACAATAAACACTGCTCTTTTGTAATTATGTTAAGAAGCAATTCATACATGTGCAAGAAATACTCAATGGCTAAATACCTTATCTCTAATGCCATGGAAAGTGTCTGCTCCACAAAGTGATAAATGTATAGAATCTCTAAAAAGGAAGGAGTCATTAAAAATAAATAAAGTGATTTACTTGTAACTCCAAATATTATAGGCAGTCTGTATAGCATTTAACACGTTTTGACTTTTAACTCTCCTTTGAGTGTTGGGGTTTTTTAGTGTGATGGGAAATACTAATTTTCTTTCATAATTCCCTCACATCTAATAATGAAGTGATTTATTTATTTATATATGCAAACTATTTCCCCCTCCTTTTGCTACTAGTGAAATGTTTAAAACCAGGTAAGTTTCTGTTGTCACAGCAATGTCATTGCTTTCAGCATCTTCTCAAACCTGTATACCTTTATATAAAATCAAAGCCACTGCTGTTTTGCTATTTTATTTTCACTCCTTGGAACAGCATGTGTAGGTGTGTGCCTGCAGGATGAAAGGAAGACATATACTTAACCTGAGTTACCTAAGTGACTATAGCAGAGGTATAGCAAAAAAACCCCACAGGTATGGTAGGTCTAATTGTCAGTTTTAACTAAGCTGCTCCTGACCATCATGGTACTGGGTTCTCTGTGCCATATATATGACAATAAATTGGAGTTTTGCCATTTTTGAGGCTAAACACCCTTGAAGCAGAAGGCATGAGCAGGGTCAGCTGTTCTGTTGTCCAAGTTGTTTGTCCTTGGCTGGGCTCCTCCAAAGCACATGATGGTTCTGAGCTCCATCCACAGGCAAGCAGATGTAGGCGGAAGAGCAGGATATAGAAGAATCAGCGTAACAGTCTGTATGAAGCTTTGTTCTGGGTTTGCTTTCAGTATCTTTGAGTAAAGCGTATCTACATTGCAAAGTGAGGATGTGGTTTTCATTGAAGTCTCTGGGGTTTTGTTTACCTTCCGCCATCTTCTTTACCTTCATAAAATCTAGCTTCATCTTTATGGAACTGTATGTGCGGATCAGTTTGGAGTCAAAAAAGTGAGTTGAGCTTGCAACTTGTATTGTAAATTTGTCTTCCTTACAACTTGAAGATAGCACCATTTCTTTAGCCCTATTTTCAACTTTCAATATTTATTTGTAGTGTTACTCTTAGATGGTTGAGGGCTGCAACCAGTGCTCAGTGCAGGAGAAATTCTGGATGGGCCATCTCCCAGGGACTAATTGCACCTCTGTTTTTGTGGTAAACCTTTGTACTTAGGAAAGAGGAGTCTGAAATGTTTGTAATTCAAGTGTGAGAGAACACATTAACTTTCTGGATAAGTCTTTATATTTTTAGAATACAGCTTAAACCTATTCCCTGTGTCCTTTGTTTTGTTAAGTAGGACAGAAAGGTAAACTGATGAATGCTGGAGGAAAGGATTGAATTATCCCAGGGAACTGTTTGTCTTAAGCATCTTAGACATAGCCTGTTGAAAGGATCACAGTGCTTCCTAAACAACTGAGAAAAGGATAATGTGTCTTTGCAACACTGTAGCACTATAACTACAATCCTTTTCTTTTCTTCTGAATACACAAAGTAGTGGTCTAGTAGCTCGCAAAAGGAAAGCTGTTTCTAAAGGTTGTTCGGAAGCTCTTTGCCTTTTGTGCCGCATCATTTTTATATGCGTGCATACGGATAAGCATAGTCTGTTTAGAAAAGATGTGGCTTTTGGGGTTTTTGTGCGGTTTTTTTGAGTGCATAACGTCTTTTCAAGAGGAGATTTTATTAGAACTGGTTCATTTAAGTGCGTGGTCTGAACGAAATTTTTAAACACTGATAGAAGGGCTCATCTTAAGTGAAGCAATTAAGTGATTCAGGACAGGGGGTTGGAGCTGTCCGTGGCAGTTGGAGTGGAATAAGCTGTACTGTGAAACTATTATGGGGTTGTTCAGCTAATGAGGCTGTGACCTGGTGGACCATGGTGACCAGGGCTGCAGACTGTAAATAGAGCACATGGTGTCATGCATGCAGGCACAAAGTCACACCTATAAGCTTGATTTTATGGTACTACTTATCAGTATAGAGTATTTTGGCTGTTGATGAGATCTGTGCTGAGCTAAAAGAATACAGCAAGCATTACAGGGCTTTGTGAAGACGGTATTTATGTAGACATACTGGAAAAGTCTCTAAAGTTAGGTAAGTCTAGAAGATGGCAGGCAAGAGTAAATATTTGGAATTTATCATGACATGCAGCATTATAGATAAAAACTTTCAGAACCTTGAATTAAATTTATAGCTCAGAATTCCACTCAGTGAATTTGGCTTTGCTGAAGTGTAGGATTCATGATGTTTGGAAAAACAACTGATAACATTTTTTCACCCTTTAGGCATTTTTAATGAACAAAGTATTATCTTTTTACATACAACTCGTATGTTTTTTAAAAAAACAAATAACAAACTGGAACATCAAGAGCATCAAGAGCATCTGACTCAGCATCAAGCAGTGGCAAAAAATATAGAGATGGATAGACAGATCTTTCTTCATCTTCTTACAGCCACCTCTCTCCACTAGCCTCCTGTCTAGGATGCTTCATAACCTGGCTCCGTTTTTCCAGCAACACTCTTTTAAAAAATTTTCTTAATTTTCTTGCTTCTCTGAAATTTTGTTAGATCATTAGAATTCTTGTGTGGTGTAAAAAGTTGTACTTTCTAATAACATTTAATGTTTCCTATTTTGGAAGGAAAAATACTTGAAAAACTGTTTTTTTCTAGTTAAATGTATAAGTAAATTTTTTTTTGACCAGTGGCATTTCCATGGAACTTTTCTGCTTTCTGAACATATGTTAGGAAATTGACAGAAAGGGAAACTCCTAAAATAGTGACGTTTGATATAAAATATCACATTTTCACAATTAATATTGTACTATTCACTTCCACTGGCTACCCATTTTCTCTAATTTTCTGTAAGCATGCATGTAATTGATAACAATGTGTAAAATTCGTAAAATCTCCAGTGAAATGCTGTTTTTCCCCAGGCATGTCTTTTTGATTAGTTTTAATACTGGAGCAAACTCTCTGAAAGAATTGAGAATGATGGTATTGAAAAAATAAATGGTAAGCAGTAGTTTATACTTTTAAGTAGGGGTTTGCAAAACAGATACTATAAATTAATCTATCTTCTCTTTTTACCATTAGTATGAACAATTAAATTTGTTCCACATTGGTCTGGTCCCCAGAATATTTTTTTCCTTTTGGTTACGTCTTATATGTTACATCGTACTGGCTTACTTTCTTCTGAATAGATATTGCATTCCTCTACTGTGAATCTTGTAAGACCTGTTTTGATAACTAGCTTTTATGGCTTTCCTAAAGCATTATTCTGTTGGCAATTACCCAGTACTACGTGCAGTTCAGTTCTTGGAGGTTCTTACAAAAATTATGTTGAAAAAGTAGCTTGTTCAGTCGGAGAACGAGAGTTTACAATGGAGTTTTTTTCCTCCTAAATACTAAAAAAGAAGACCTTGAGTCATTGGGATTTTCCAGCTGTTTTGCTAGTAACTGAAAAAAACTAATTTTTCAGAGGCATGTTGTGGAGACATTTTTTGGATTTGATGAAGAATCTGTTGATTCGGAAACATCGTCTGTAACTTCATACAACACAGATAAAACAGACAGGACACCAGCAACACCAGAAGAAGATTTGGAAGATGTAAGTAGTACTAATTTGTTCTTAAGTTCTATAAAAACTCGACACTGAACTATAAATGTAAACTTTTTTACAGTTGTTCCACAGGAACTGTGAAAGATTTGGCAGAGAAATCCTTTGGTTTTTTTCAAGTCCAGTAACATATACACTTCGCAATAGAATTAATAAGATAATATTCTGCCTGACAGATTTGGCAGATATTGTGCTGAGAAATAAAATTGTTTTTCTCAAACTCTTTGTTATTAGTCAAAAGAAAATGAATAGGCAAACTGCTTTGCCAAAAGTCAGTAGTTCTTAGACAATAGTTTGCTTTTCAACCTTATAATTTATTTGACTGTTTTGATACAACCAGGAGTTTCTTTCTTTGCTCATAATACTCAGAGAGGCTTTTGCAATTCATGAAGACTTAAATGATCATAGGTAGTAAATACCCACTGTCATGTTTTATCTCAGCTCTGTGATATACAGTGCTGCTGGCCTACTTTAGAAGATTGTGGGCATGAGGACAAAGCATGAATTAGATACTCTTTTTCATCTTTCTTTCTTGTTCACTAACTTATAAACCTAACTCATGTGCCTAATGCTCCTCAGTCAAAAGAAGCTTCCTTTTTTTCTAGGTTTAATATTTAATAATATTGTCATCTCTTTTCCTTGGAACTCAAGTTTCTGGAGCAAAAATTAATTAAAGGGAAGGACATTTCTTGTCCTCAGCATTATAGGAAAGGCCTTGTAAGTGTTCAAGTCAGTCGCTCAAAATTCAAAGGAGATCAAGATTTTAAAAACACTTCACATTAAAAAAATAAATTTAAGGAAACGTGGCTTTTGAAATGTAACTTCTCTGTTAGTGTGCTTTACCCTGGCATTGTAGAGAAAAAGTGTAAGGAGGGAGGGATGGACTGCATGAGTTCCTTCTGAAGCTCCCGTGGCTCTGGAGTTGCTGAAGAGAGTGGTGAATAAAAGTGTTTTCTCTCATCTTTCCCCAGACAGTTTTTTCCCATTTTTATACATTGCTGCCTTATATGTAACATACAGTGTCCTGAAATTGTGTGTAAAGACAGTTACTCATCATCCTTCCTTCTTTTCCTTTCCGCGTTTTTCAGGATTTCAAACCTTTATTAAACTGAGACTCAGTATGAGTTATGTTGCTTGTTATGTTTGTGAGTCTATCTGTCTGTACAGACAAAACCATTATATATATTTATACAAAGCCACTTTTTTTCCCCCTGTTCATTAAGAGCACACCTAAAGAAGAAGCTGAACTAAGGTTCTGCCAGCTAACAAGAGAGTATCAGGCTTTGCAACGAGCATATGCATTGCTTCAAGAGCAAGTCGGTGGAACCCTGGATGCAGAGAGAGAAGCAAGGGTAATTTTTTAACTGAATTTCCTTTAACTCTGAAATAATCGAAAAAGCTGAAACAACTTGTAACAACAGGAGGTATTTTTTCAGATCACTGAAATGCAAAGCACAATGTTTTTGAGGACTAGAGGCAAGGCAAAAATTTAGATTAATCTGGTGTAATCAGAATAAAGATGTCTTATTTTATTCTTGCATGGATAATCTATTACAGATTTTGGTAGTAAGACAGTATTATTGAGAGTGATATCCTGGTTGAACCCGCACTTTGGATAGTGACATGATGGATTTTAAATGAATTGCAGGATAGGTTGTTATAAGTACTTAGGTGCTTTCATCAAATATTAAAAATATGACCAAAATCTGAAAAAAATAGTTTTTATTAAATTGGTTTTTTGAATATATGAAATCATAATTTGTTTTTTAAAATCTTAGATTGAGAGTATTCTTTCACCAGAAAGTACCTAGCTAACTATGCCTACTATTGGATCAGCACGTGTGTGTGTTTACTCTCTCTGAAATAAATGTTTTTACTTTCACACTAATCTCTGTACTATAGGCATTATAGGTGTGAGAGAGTATTTGCCCTTCTGCCACCACTGTGTTTTACCATTTAGTGGTGCAGAGATGAGGTCAGCAGAAGTCATGCTAGCATTTTCCATTCTTTTTTTTCCAAACTGGAGATGAGCAAAATAACTTCATAATGAGCTGGTGAGCTTTAACTCAGTCCCCAGATCTATTCAGTGAACAGAAGTGGCATCAAACAAAGAACTGAGTTAACTAGCAGCAAAACTTCTACTTTATTTCAACTCCTTGCAGATAGCAGCATGTCTAGAATTGTGACATGTTTACAAGTCACCCTCTGCTTGAATAACTATTGTGATCAATGACCAAAGAACATATAAAATCCAAATGGGCAATAAATAGCTATAGAGCTGGAAACTTCAGCATCTTCACCTGATGTCCTTCATTCTGCATGAAGTACAGCATTAAATTGTAGATTAGTGACTACTGAGAGAGTTGACTGATGTCATTGCAAGACCACTCTTACAGAGTGATGCTCAGTTATCTTTGAAGGGTCATGGCAATTGTGTGAGGTTCTCGAGGACTGTAAGAAAGCAAATGTCACTCTTGTCTTCAAGAAAGGCAACAGGCGACAAGTGGACAGTGAGGTGGACTGAATATTGGCTGAAATAGCTTAGAGGGTTGTGGTCAGTGGCAGAAAGTTCATCTGGAGGTGTTTCACCTCCAAGTTTGCAGATGATACAAAATTGAAAGGAGATGGTTGTGCTGCCATTCAGAGGAACCATTTAACTGGCTGAAGAAATGTGTGAAGAGGAATCCCATTAAATTCAACCAAGGGAAGGAAAACTGTGGGGAAGAATAACTCCATGTGCCAGCACAGACTTGGGGCTGGCTTGCTGGGAAACAGTTTTGCACAAAATGAAGTGGGGGCTTCTGGTGCACACCAAGTTGAACATGAGCTGTCAGTGTGCCCTTGCAGCAGTGAGAGCCAGCAACCTCCTGGGCTGTGTGAGGAAGAAAGTCCCCAGCAGACCAATGGAGGTGACCCTTCCTCTCTACTCATGATTGAGTGATGTCTGGAGTGCTGGATCACAAAGATGATTAAGGTCTTGGAGAACCTGATACACAAGACTGAAAGGGCTGGGACTATTCAGTCTGGGTAAAAGAAAGCTCAGGAGTAAATGCCTGAGGGAGGGAGTAAAGAAGATGGAACCAATATCCTCTCTCAGCTTTGAGCACAGAGATTGACCAGGTGATTGAACCTCAGTGAGAGTGTAATTCTAAAAAATGTTTAAGCATTAAAAACCACTAACCTCCTTCCCCCTACAACTTCCTCGAACCCCCAAAATGAGAAATGTATTAAATACTATGAATTATTACATGTTACTGCCTTGCCACATGTGGCCTACACTGTACTGTGCCACTGCAACATGTTGCTAATAATGCAGAAAGGCATTTTAATGTGGTTTAAAAGTTACTGGTGGGAAAGAACTCAATTTAATGCTAGGAGCTGCCACTAGCTTAATTGTTCCACTCCTTAAAACAATTAATAAAATATTCACAAAATTCTGTATTAATAGTTATTAGGCATACATATGCACTGTATGATCCACATCCTTTTCTCTTGCAAACATATTAAAATCCACTTAGTGAATATTTTCATGTGTAGAAACAATATGCTTGTGGGAACAGAATTTCTATATGTTAATAAGCAAAGCTTTCAAGGTAAAATTACAGAAGAATGTAGACTACTTGACATTATCTGGAGTCGTTTACAGCTAAAAATGTTAGCCTATTACCCTCAGAGCCTGAATTTAGAAGATTCAGGGTTTACCTTAAAATGTGTCAGCTTTTTTGTGTTTGTTTTTTTTTTTTCAAGGTTCTTTGTAGTGGCTCTAAAGTTCTTTCCTTTTTTTATTTCCCCTGTGAAATATAGTTTTTATAATAGTAGAATTATAGCTTTATTTGTTACAGTTCTCAGCATCTTACAAATGCCTAGTCACTTATGACACTGTCTTTTTAAGTAGGGCTCTTAGCCAAGGAAAGCAATAAGGACTTTGGAGATCACTTCTCAAGATAAAATAGGGATGGAGGGCGTAATTCCATTTACTATTAAAGTACAGTTTCAGGGGCAGTCATGTATTTGACACTTAGGAGAGGCCATTATGTATTTCCTTTGCCTTCATGGGGTTTTTTTAAATTTTATTTTGTAGGCATTTGCAAATTGTCCCTTTTGTAGACTTGGAAATTATTGTTATTTCTTTTTATTGGTGTTTTGGTCTTTTTTGTCATGTCCTTGCAAATCCGTCTTTTGACAAAGATGAGTGAGTCAGAAAGAGCTTTTTGTGTGATTTACTTTGTAGGGCCCAATGTTCTGGTGGGATGAACGTTTCCTATTATTTTTAGATGAGGCTTAAGGTGAACAACAAGGACCCAAAGATGCAAAGACACAGAAGGAAATCCCTGTGGGAATTTTTTAACTGTTTGGGTGAAAAACTACCTGAAATAGGGTGGGAAAAGTACTTACAGTAGCTCAAAGAGCCTCAGTGACTGAGAGTCTCTGGAAACAGGTTGTTTTATATCTGTTTTGTTTAGTACCTTTTATGATTCAGTTCCTTATAAGGCGTCACTGGACTCAGCGAGTAATACCTACTGTAGTGTAATAGTTAATGTAATAATTAAGTAGAACAAGGAGAACTGACCAGTGTATGCTATGTATGGGATATATAAATTATTTGGCATCAATATATTTTATTTACCTAAAGGCGTTTTTCAGTTCTTAATACAGATCTCTTACTCCCTTGTCCCTTTTTTCCCCAATGCCTTGAATTACTAAAGCTTATGAATAGCTTCTTAGAGCTTTTTCATTTCCCAAGTTTTTGTTTCCCCCCTGGGAAGAGCTTTGTCACTGAATGTGTGATGATATCTTTCTAATCTAGGAAGGAAAAATCCTGTTAATCTGACAGTTTTAAATATTTTGTAACATAAACACAAAAGCAATTATTTTAATGAAAAGCATTAAAAGCTGACTGGACAGCCCTTAAAGCAGTATAAAGTATCTTTACTTTGATTCTGTGTGTAATTAAATCTGCCTGTCTGCCTGCATGTGCCTGGACACACACGCATTTTTTGATTTTTTTCCCTCCCCAGACTCGCGAACAACTGCAAGCTGATCTTCTCAGGTGTCAGGCAAAAATTGAGGACCTGGAGAAAGCTCTAATCGAGAAAGGACAGGTAAAAGGCTCTCTTAATGTCCTCTACCACATCATTTTCTCTGCTGCCTGCAGTGGTGCCCTTGCCATCTTCATTGCTTACTGGTGTGTTAGTGTGAATGATGCGGCTTAATTGCGACTGCAGCAATAGATTGCTTAAGTAAAGGGAAGTATTTTACAGCCTAAGCAAACGTCATTATGGATTAATTTTCTAACACATAATGCACTAAAGCGCAGTATCAAAAAAAACATGTCTACATGGATTGTAAATTCTGTTCCCATTGTCATTTGACGGAGGCCTTTCTCCTGTTTTCCGTTTTGTTAATATTTGTTATAAAATCCAATAAAATAAATGCTCTATATTTGTACTGGAGAATATTTTTGATGAGTAGCATGGAAAAATTAAAAAAACCCAAACTTGTAGACATGCTAGAGAAATGTACCACTGAGTGTCTCAGGTTACTGGAAGCCACTCATGGTGTTACTCTCCTGGGTTTAAATTAGTGGAGAACCCAATTGCTTTCAAATTCCCTAACTATCAACAAAGTAAAAGCAAGCCTTATGCTTCAGTATATATAATGTAGGTAAATACTTGACAAAGATGTGACTACTGATGCATATTTAATAATGTCTAGGGTCTTCAGAAAGTCTGATTAAGAGTTATGAGCATGCATTTGCGAATCGTTCAGTTGCATAACTGCTTAGAGTTCACTGAAGAAGTTGGGGAGATTTATTTTATGCTTTGTTGTTTGAAATAAGAATTTAAAAATTGCAGGTTGCTAACGATAACAAGATATAGCTATCTATAGATACATTTGTTCAATCCTGTAGTATTGAACAAAAACAATCTACAAATAATGCTAAGTGAATAATGTCACTATTTTTATGGTTTATTCTTTGTAAGAAAAATTTTCTGTAAGATTCTGTATAAATGCAAAGGTTTGGGGACCATATTCAAATTAAGGGCAAAAGTAATTTATGCTAGCTTCCACACCAATTGCAATTTTCTTAGTGTATTCCATGTAAATACAATATTACTACAAGTAGGGAATATGTTGTCAATCTAAAACCAATGGCTCACTGAGCTTCTGGAAGAATAAATGAGACGGAAAACTTCTTGAGGATCTGCTGCTGACATTTTGGTGTGTTGACAAGAAAGGTGTTGTGGGCCAATTGCTGTGTAGTCAAAAATGTTAACAAAATAGTTGATTATTCCAGTGTATAATGTAAGTACTGTGTATGTAAGTAAGATAAATGAACTCGGATACACGTGTAAGAAATTACTTCTGTGATTTTTTTCTTCAAGAGTGTTATGTCAGAAAGGTATACCTGGAAATTAGAATTTAATTACTTATCACTTTAAGATTCAGAACCACATTTTCAACCCTGTATCTCTCAGTAATCCTGAGAAGGTGAACAGGGATGTGACAGGGAGCAGCATGGTGGTGTCTTTAGTGGTTTGTACGCTGAGCATTAGCTTTACACAGAGGGGTTCACAGTGTCTTCCTGGGAGCTCTAGCACCTGCTTGGTTCTCCTGACCTGTTAGTATTTACATTCAACAAAATAAATGGTTGTGATGATAAACTGAATTCCTTGTGCACTATGTGATTTTTTTAAATTTATTTTGTTATTACCTTGTCATTTAGATGGTCATGGTAGGGATGATGATTTAATAATAATTGTGAAGTGTTCATTTGGGAAGCCAATCCCTAAAGTGCTTTTGTAAAGGAAACAATGAATCAGAAGTTCCAAATGTATTATCCCAGAAAATTTTAGTCTTACTTTACCCCTTTAGGAAACAGAAGCAGAAAAGACCTTCACAATTTTCCTGAAGTAAAATTTGGAGCAGGAGATTAGAATCTTATTGTTAAAAAATTATATGAAGCTTGGTTTATAAAACAATTTATGTGTAATTTCAAAGTAGCTGTCAAAAGCCCTTGTTAATTCCTCTTCTGCTCGATCTGTCAGTATTCCCTCTGAAGTAAAACAAAACTAATAATCCATTTCTGCACAATACATTGATGTGCATGCATAAGAAAATTTATATTAAGTGAAAAACATTCTTATGAAATATTAATAGTGGTAAATAATAAATCTAAAACGATTGGAGTATGTAATGTGCCAGATGGATGAATGCTCAACTCTCTGTGATCTGGTGTGTAAATAGAATTCCTCCAGAGTTTAGGTTTTTTCAGAAAGTCGAGTTGGACTTCATCAAGAAAGAAACAAAAGTTAATTTTCAATAGGCCAAATTAATCTGTTTTTTCTACTTGTGCGAACTGGTGTTGAACCTGCAGGTCTGGTGCAACTGTTGAACCTGCCTTTTACCATATCCATGCTTTGAGATATCCACCCTAAGCCTGTGCGTGCAACTCTTTGTTCAACATTTGACCTTAGTAAAATGCCAGTTAAATGTTAAAGTAGACATTGGATTTTATTCTCAACAGTTTTTTTTTATTGGCTTCAAAAATTCTTGACAAATGTAATATCTTTTTGGTTCCCATTTTAGCATGTTATTCTTATAGCACCACAACCCTGAAGAGCTTGTTTATCCCATGAAAATTAAAAAGCACTTATGCATTCTTGCTTATGAGTGGAAAAAGGAGAAAAAATGGTAGAATATGAAACTGTAGCAGACAATAAGTAGAAAAACTAACTTTAAACTTTTTAAAAAAAAACTAATTGGAGTAAATATCATATCATAATGTTTCAGATTTTTTAGTTGACATTTCAAGGCTATTTCATGGGCTGGGATATCCAGATTTCATTGATTTCTTGTGCAACATCAATGTGCAAATACCTTGCTGACAAAGAAGGTATCATCCTTAATATTTAAGTAAATGCATTTAGATTTTAAATAAATTGTCCCTTGAACCTGGAAGATAATTCAATCTAGAGTTACTATGGCATTTTAAGTGTTGGATATTGTTTTATTAAACATCTTAGAGCAGCATGAGAAAGGTTATGTAAATAGTTTTCTCTACAGGCAAAAAAAAGCTAGTTTGGCTGTTATAATCCATTAAATCTGAATGTCCAGATGTGGATGGCAGTGAGGTTTTGTAGCTTGAGTTTTTAAAGGGATATTTGATGAGGCCTTTTAAAGCCACCGGAAAACCTAAAAGGAAAGATCAGCTTTGGAACAATGGATCAATTCGAAACATAGTTTTTTAAATGGAGTACAGAATATCTTATATCACTTCCCTTCCTCCACAGCTTTGAATTCCTTGTCACAAACACTATGTATTAGCCAGATTCTCACATATTTGGCAGAGGGTAATTATCTGTATATTGCTGAAACTTATTTTCAGTCATTTGGGGTAATTAATGTTTTTCTTCCCTTTCTCCCTTAGTATTTGCATTTTACCACTCAAAATGGGATGATTTTGCAAGAAAGTTCCCAAACCTTTGCAATGGAAATAGTTTAGAGTTCAGCTGAGTAAATAAATGTTTTTAAAATGACATAAAATATTATATAACTGTGGTCTTCCACAATTGCTACATGTAAAGATTGTAATTATATGTTTATTAGGAAAAAACAGACTCTGCAACAGCAAACAGAAGGAACTTTTATTTTCACTGTAGTATAAAATGCTATATATCCTTGAAATATTTACGATAGCTTTATTTTTCAGTGTGTGACCATTTTACTGGAATCTACAATGATGTCTGAAGTCTTGTAATTGTTGTGGTCATTAATTTGTCTTGTTTAACAAAATATACATATATATTTAATCCTCTTCTTCCTCATAGGATTCAAAATGGGTAGAAGAAAAGCAGCTGTTAATTAGAACAAATCAGGAGTTGCTAGAGAAGGTATGTGGGAATATTTTCACCATTTCTGCCCTTTATCATAAAAGACATTGAATGCACTGAGTACTGGAACATCAACATGAAAATGCTTACTTTATTTCTAGGCAGAAACAGAAATTTAAATGAAAGTCTTTGATTAAAGTACGAATATACCTTTGTACTCTTCAGGAATTGAAGTTGCTCTTTATGGTGGCCAGCAGTAGATCCCAAGCTGGCTGATGTTTCTTATGTCCAGCAAAACACACAGTTACACAAAGATTATTATTGTCCTGATCATTAACAAAATTGCCTGTTCCCTTCAACCTTCCACTTTTTACAGGTTTTCTACACATTAAGTAATACTGATTGGTTTAAGACACTGTATTTACAGTCTGAGGTACTCAGAGCTGAGCATCTACATTGTTCTTCATTGATAATAGTGGGAAAGTTAGCTACTACTCAGGAAATCAAAGATTAATTTTATTAGTTAGTAACTTAATATTAATGCAAAAATAACTAAAGGAAAAATCATGTCTAAAAGTAGCTAGAGCCAAGCCAGATTTAATTTATTCAGACACTTACATGGGCATTATAAATGTTGCAGTGCATTATTGCAGATGTTACACTTCTGTTTAGTTTCATACAAAGAAAGGATCGCCCAGTTAAACTAGACAGTAGACCAAAGCTCTTAGTCAACATAATTAATATTCAGTTTTGAAGTTCTGTTTTGTCATTGTTAGTGCCCCAAAGCACAATGCTGGAAAATTAAAAAGTGGACATTAAACCCCCTCCGTTATTGTCTTTCATGTACTATAAATAATAGATGTCTAGTTGGGCAAATACAATGAGAACAGTCTACCCAAATGTTAATGTAATTCAGATTCATTTGCTTGATTTTAAAAGAAAACTTGTATTGCTTAACTTATTCAGATATAGTATTCATATCAATTTTCATGCTACTTCCAGATTACTATTCTAAGAGAACATTGACCATTTGCTGCTGGCAGTTCTCAAAAGTACTTTCTGAAGTGGTGTTCCTTCTTTAGCTGCAAGACATGGCCCAATGTGTAATGAGAAACTGAAATAATTAGGTTTTGTCTAAACTTAGTGCAGTATCTTTTCTACAGGGTGTTACCGTGTTGTGTTTGTCTCACAGATTTACAGAATGGAACAAGAAGAGCATCAGCTGAAGAATGAAATGCAAGATGCAAAAGACCAGAATGAGCTGTTAGAATTCAGAGTGCTAGAGCTTGAAGTAAGAGATTCTCTCTGTTGCAAACTCTCAAATGGAGCAGAAATTATGTTTGAACCCAAGCTGAAATTCCTGTAAAGATTACTGGTGTCTGGTGCATGTTTAAGGGAAGTCACTTAGGTATCTATTTTTTAAATATTGTATCTTGGGATAATGAGATTTGATGCCACTGCCTTAATGTGTTTTGGAGAGAATGCTCACTAATGTTTATAAAGATGTAATATAGCTAATATAAATTGCATATAGTTTGGTTTTCATCTAATAAAATATTTTGTTTTGCAATATTTTGCCTTTTTTATTTGTTTCATTTCCATAACTGCTCCTTTCCTGCATGTAAAATCACTTGGTATGTATACTATAGCCTTGTTTGGCATTGATTACATTAACACACCTTCTCACATCTTGCATGCAGTGATCTGACTAAAGATCTGACACATTCATCACATCAATGTATAATTGCTTTAAATTACACTGATTTGATTGACCGCATTCATACAAAATAAATTTATTTTAAAAATAATACATTTTGATAGATGCTTTGAAAGAATTTCTCTTACCTGAAATCCATTTTCTGATGGTTTAAACTGGTCATGGACTGGAAATAATTGGCCAATGAAAAATGAAAACAAAAAACCCTCTGACAAAGTCAAAGTAAAGTAGTGAAGCACAAGTGTATGTCAGACTAATATGTTGCCCATAGCAAATAAATTCTATACTTTGCATAAATGAAATAAAAATTACAAAATTATTTGTTAATAACAATTTGAACATGTAGGCTGTGATTACAATAGAAAACAATGGTTCTCATCACCTGATAAATTGGGCTCATGTTGAATTTAGTAACACTAAACTAGTGTGTGTGATGCACAGTTGTCACGCAGTTGTGTTGCCTGATGACACATCGTTCAAAGATCATCAGCATTCTTAACACCACTTAGAATAAACTCTCCAAGAAACCTGTCATTGTCACTCCTCCATAATTTTTATCACCCAGCACGTTTCACCAAAAATCTCGGCATGTGTAGCTTCTCTGATAAAGATGGAAATGTCTTCCTGTTATGCGGACGCTCTTTTTGCCTTTGACATTTCTTAATCTTTTTCTCATCCTTTTTCAACCGTATGTTTTGATGTCGTAGCCCATTATATTCAAAGTTATGAATTTAGGTTATTAGAATTTCAGTAGGTGTTCAGAAAAATAAATATGCTTTCTAATACATATCTTTATATTTTATTAAAAGAACTGTAAAGTAAAATACAGAACAATTTAGTATTTGAATTGGCAGTTACGTTAGAAACTGCTTCCTAAAATGTCAGTGTTCTTAGAAGTAAAACCGCTGGAAAAAATTCTTAGGAAAAGAACAAATGTTCTTCAGTACATCCTTCATTAGTGTATTTTTCACATGGAAGAATCACATCAGAAAAAGCTCAGTGTGTCATGTTGAATTTTGTCATGTGCCAAAGCTTTAAAAACTTGTTTTACAGAATAACAATGGAGGTATTTTTGTATGATTACAAGAAAAGATGTTTTTCCTTAGTAGTCAAGCATGTAGACACAAATGTGACTGACAATGCAATACTTTAGGAAAACCATCAATGCTTCTGATAATCAGGACAATATTTTTTAGAGCAGGACAATATTTTTTAAATTATTTCAGATGAAAATTAGAAAACACAGTCATTTGTTTAAAATTTAATGCAAACAAATTTAGGTGAGTTTAATGCAGTTGCAACTGATTAATTTTTAACAACATAGAAAATGATAACAATTTGGACAAGAATTAAGCTTTTGGTTTTGGGTTATGACAGTTAAGTCATTTAAGCCCATTTCAGAATTAGGCTGTTAATGTAAATATTATTTAAAATAAAGCCTGTGAGGGGGAAAAATGTATAGACTATGGAAATTTTCCTCTCTACATTGTAGTTTCAAATTAGGTTTAATCTAGTTCATGAACAAGATTTACCATGCTTTGTAACTCGCTTAAGTGAATGGATGCAGCTCGCCTGCCGTATCAATTAAAGTACCTCATTTTGTAGTTTAGAGAATGGAGCAACACATAGTCATAAAAACTAAAATATTTGCAGTAGTGCTCTCTTTCAGGAAATGAAACTGTTGATGCCAAAGCCTCCTCTTGTAACATGGAGATAAAATCTGGTGTTCCTTGCTTATGTTCCCATGGCCAGAGAGAATTTCAGAGTAAGACTCAGTGCCTTGGTTGCCCAGAGCCTTCAATCCAGTCATTTTCACAAGCACATTAAAATTTAATTTAAGTAAAATTGCTTGTTTATTGCTTTACTCTATTTCTGCCTTTGAAGAAATAATAGGCTGATATTTTGAAGAAATGCATAAAACTCAAGTAGATGGACTGGATAAGTTTTAGAAATACTATAGTTTTAGATAAATGAGAATTTATGATTTTTGGTTTGGGCACAAAGAACATCGTAACTGTAGAACAGTGCTGCCTTTCAACGTTTTCTAACATCCTGGGTTGTACAATAAATATGAATTGAGATTTTAAACGCTCTAATAGGAAGGCTGACTGTAGAATAAACAGGGAGCTGCTGATACACAGTTTTAGTTTTAGTGAGAAAATCTTCGGTGATAATGCTATTCCATGATGGAATTTAAATTTTTTTTCTGCAGTTTCTTCTTTCAAATTGTTTTTTTGTTCCACAAAAGAAAGCGATAGTTAAATAAGATTATAATAATCATAAAAACCTGCAGAGTATTTTAGAGCTTCTGTCAATTAGGGCCACTGTTGCAAGGGTTCCTGCAGCTGAGGAGTGTCTGGTAACTTTGCAGAAACTAAGTGTGCATGGAGTCAGTTGGCAGCTAACACCATTTTTGTGTTTAGCTAAAGCCAAAATTGTTCAAATATGGTAAAAATATGAGGAAATATCATATATTTGGAATGTGAACAGGAATCTGCCTTTTTAATGTGCAAGTATGTTTTGTAAAGGTGGGGAATAAATGTTTACAGATAATCACACATGTTGTTTTTAAATAAATCTTTCCTCAGGAGAGAGAGCGAAGGTCGCCAGCATTTAATCTTCATATAACCACCTTCCCTGAAAACAATGGAAGTGCACTTCAACTGTTCTGTCATCAGGAAGGAATAAAGGTATATGCAGAGCATTAGAAACAGTTGGATGGCTAGGAACTTTTTTGGAATGACCAACCTAATATCCAAACAAATTGTTTGGCATTTGCCAGAGAAGAAAACATGAAAAAATAAATTTAGTAAGAAAAGATATTGTTAACGCGGGAAAGGATTTCATAAGAATCTGTTCGGGTAGTCAATCAGGAGTTCCTCAGTGCAAATGAAGGCTGATCCATCAAAATAATTTACATTCTAGGGAAGAACGTGGAAGTTGATGTGATTCATTGTCAGACTTGCTACATTACATTGTTCTTGATATTTAACGTTTTCATCTAAGTTCAGAAATACAACATTCAGCTATTATTTTATACCCAATTTAGTGAAGCATTTTGTTTGTTGAATGAATATGCTTAAGTTATTTGCCTAGGCCAGGACCTTGAAGCATGAGCTGCCTGATTCAAACTCAGATAGGTGGAACTCTATCATTTTAGATCAAGCACAACACAAACATCAGGCTCTCCCTTAGATTTTGCTAAGAGGAAGCAAGAATTACTTATTTCACTTCTGTTCCCCCATGAACAGGCTAGCTGTGACACTTGATTTGCATGCTGCTTCAGCTAAGATTGAATTCAGACTTATGCCGTCAGTAATGTTGCACAACAGGCCAGGGTAACTTTTCTACAGGTAACTAAAGCATAATCTTAGTGCCATAGTGATTTATGCAAATATTTTTAATTGTGTTTACAAGTCCTCTTATAAGAGGCTTACTCCTATTCAGTGCCTTAATGAGCACAGTACGATCTCTAGAGGAAATGAACTGAAACTGTAGGCTGCGTATTTTTAGGAAGCTCAGTAGTCTAAAAGAAAAAAGTTAAAACCTCATTCTTACCTACAGGTTTGGTTGGATACTCATCTCCCTAACCACATCAAGAGTCATCAGTTAGTGTATTACCTTTCAAATAGAACCTCCATGGGATGCCAGACCTGCTTTTAGCTTATCCATCATTCTAACTCACATGTTGGCTGTAAACGGGAACAGTGTACCAGGATCTAGAATTCCTATTTTACCCCATTGTCTACTGTGACAGTCATTAACAGCAATGTTCTTTTCAGGCTGACCTTCAGTTTACTTACCTGTAAGGAGAGGTAGTCACCTAACATGAGCATACTGACACTACTGACCTTTTATCTGCTTTTAGTGGTTTTCAAAGTTGTCAGCCATGAGTAGCACGGTAGATTCCAAAATGATGCAAAATCTGATTTGGTTTCTAATTCATCCTTTATGCTTCATATGGAAATAAATTAATTAGAATGATTATTTCTGGCTCAATAGATGCAAAACTTCATATGTCTTAGTGAATTCAATTTCTCACTAGCATTAGTATTTGGCTAAAGAAGTTTCCATTCAACATTGTCATCGCTGATCATAATCAATACTTTGTTTTTAACATCGTTCCAAACACAAGTGTATTAAGATGTGCACCACTCTAGAGTTAGTGATGTGCAGTGTTAAATAACTAGGATAACATTTGAGAACACCAGTGAAGTGTTTGAGAAGAGATGAAAGAGAGGGAGAGAACTTCTCAGGATCGAACAACTTGAACACAACGCTTTACTGGACTAATTTGTATGTTCTTTCCCACATCTGTGTCTGGTCTTCAGGAAATCTTTCATTTCTTTTTGAGCCTTCCTCACTGGAGTCTGTTGATTATAGAATCATGAGCTAATATATTCTGATGTAGCTATGTAATTTGCAAGCACAGCTGGTTTAGCTTTAAAAAGTGTTAAAGATTGATTATCCTGACTACCAACATAATGCAGTTGCCCAAAGCATAAATGCAAAGCAGCATGTTATGTACTGGAAGCAATGAAATAAGTGAGCCAAGATCCTTGTGAAATACTGGCCTCTTCTAAGCAGTGCTAAATATGAGTAGAAGTTGAGGGTTTAACTAGGCTGATTTGCTTTATGTATGTGTATGAAGCATTTTGGGCTCACACGAACTGATGTTTTCCCATGTTGTCAAACCCTCCTACTTTTTAATAACATAGCTGCATACAACCTGTCAACGGAAATGATCCCTGGTTCACGTGAACTTGTGGCCCATACTTGGAATAGTGCAGGAGAATGTGATTAGGGCAGGTTAGACAGTTCCGTGACCCTTTCCAACAATTTTTTAAAGTAGAAAATAGAGTTTTGGGATCTCGGAATGGACCCTGGCACAGTGCAAAATAAAAACATCATGTGAATTTATTCCTTTCTCTCTCTTTTTTTTTTTTTTTGATCAGAGCAGTGTTTCTCTTTATTTCAGTGGCTGGGCCTTAATAAGGAGTGGTTGTTCAGTTCTTTTTGTGGATCTGAGAGCTGACTGGCAGAGAAACATAGCTTTCTACTCACAAAGGTTATGACCTGATGGTGTTTGGAGGAGCATGTTCAGCTCTCTGCACACATTCCCTTCTGGCACTGTAAGGCTGATTTGAAACTACATACTTTTTTTAACAAAGCAAGCAGCAAATCACCCAGTGAACCTTCTTAGCGATTGTTTTGTTCATGCTCTCTGTCCTTTTAACTTCTGTAGGTTGATGTGGTTGATGCTCCACTCCAAACAAACAAAAAAAATATGTTTTTTAAACCTTTTGTCTTTAAACACTCTTCTAAGCCTGTTTATCAGTTTTGATCATTCCTCTACATACATTAGCAGGATGATAAATGTGAGTGGTGCAGGAACATTCTGCCCTCATGCACAGACATTCAGGTTGCTTGCTGTAATCAAAAGTGACATTTTGTTTTGTCTTTGAAAGTATCAATAACACTTTTGTAATTGTGATACAAAACTAATGTTTCGCTTATTTGTAGTCTTTTTGCATGCAGAAGTGAATAAACAGTGCATAAAGTGTAACATATAAAATCTATTTCTCACCTACTTTAAAAAAAATAAGTGTTGAACATCTTTTTCAGGATGTGAACATATCTGAACTTATGAAGAAATTAGATATTCTTGGAGATAATGGGGTAACAAATTTTTAATTTTAAATATACCTTCAGTTTTATGGTTAATCTAATGCATTTTTTTCTCCATAGCAGATAATAACATCCAAGAAAATACAGAGGGTGATTTTCATATGCCTATATGTATTTGTATGAAGAATATGAATGGTTGAGTACTGCTTTTACAAACTTGAAATCTTTCAGTTAAACTGAAACCAGTGAAAAGTGTATTTTTTTTAAGCTAGGATTTGGTCTTGACTGAATGATGTAGAAAAAGGCACTGAAGTAGGCAGAGGGAAAAGATAATACCCAGACTAGATATAAAAGGAAATAAAAACAAATTTAAAACAGAAATGAAAGCCAGACCAAGTTGTTTGTGATTTTTTTTCTTTTGAGTAGTAATAGTAGCACCTACTACTGTGAAGGCTGTTTTCTACCAGGAGTGGATTTTCTGGGAGAAAGGCAAGGCAAGGATAACTGTCTCCCTTCCTTCTTCTACAGTGCCAAATATAGAATAAAATCTTGGTCATGCAGTTATGGCACAAACATCCAGCAAGCTGGGTCCAGTTTATAGCTAGCTTTAACAGATTGAGGTCTTTACAATGCTAGTTTTAAGTTCTAGATTTACATATTATGTTGAAAATTCTATGGAGGTTTCTATGGTACTTGATCTTTGCATTGTTTTCGTTAATGGGAAGTCTAGCTCTGAAAGTGCACAAAGGGGAGATTCACTTGCTGTAGGGCCATAGTCCAATTAACAAGCCTAAGGGAAAAAAAATTCAAAATCGCTCACAGAAACCACTTAATTTTCATCAAATAATAAATTGTTGCAAAAGTGTTGGGGAGGTGATGTACTGAAATTGAGTGGAAACTAAGCTCTCCTGGTTTAACTTTTAATACTTTCAATAGTGGGATACTTTTTTGGTCATGTCTAAATGTTATAAATTATTTGGTTTTTGAAGTATAGTTATTTCTTGTGTTAAAGGATGAATTTTTGACCCAATTTTAAATGCATCTTTTTGTATTTTAGAATTTGAGAAATGAAGAGCAGGTTGCAATAATCCAAGCTGGGACTGTGCTTTCCCTCTGTGAAAAGGTAGAATTCTGTAAATGTTTTTCTCTGCTGTAAATTGAACATGCCTTCTACGATATCACATGCCAGGGAAGCATGATTTTTCTGTTTGGGTCATCTGGATTTGTGCATGTATTCATCCTTACGTGAATGTTGGGACTGTGATGTCTTGAGGTAAAATCAATCTTACAGAAAACCCCCAGTTTAAAAATAAAGCCCTGTTTTAGAGATATTCCCCATGAAGTACTAAAAAACCACTTAACACAAGAGGTTTCATTCTCAGAAGTGCTGATGTCCTCAGTGCTCTGGGAACAGGTTGCTGTGACATCCTTGGTGAGGCGCCCGTGGTCCATCTCAGGCTCATTTCTGTGGATGACTGAAAAAGCTCAGAGTAGTCAGTGGTCCTTTCCTCTGTAAAGTAGTGGACATAGAGAAAAAGCAGTTTGTGCAAGGTAAGTGTTCAGTCAGGTCACTCATTTCTGCATGACTAATTCTTTTCTTCTCAGTTACAGAGGGAATATAATCTGTTTATGAATAGGGGTGATATTTAGAACTAAGCAAGACTTGCATATTTCTCTAAAGAAACCTCTGTCCATCCTTTTCATGTGTTTCTGTTAAATCTTTCCTAGATACATTCTTGAAATTCAGAATCAGAGCTTTGAAATTAAAATTCGAGCATTTTGCAATAATTACTTTATTTGGTATAATTTTGATAATCTACTTATCTAAATATCTTGAAGTAGATTATATACATTAGGTAATTTAAAAATCATTAGTTTGATTGAGTGATTGCTATAAGCAAAGTAAAAATGAGGAAAAGTGCTAAAATCCATATATTTTTCATTGTGGTATTAAAAGGAAAGGGGATGATTTTAGCCCTTTAAATCCAAAAATGAAATGGGAAGAACCTCAGTGTAACAGGTTAAGATAGAGACTCCTAAATGTCTCCCTTGGTTCCAGAAAGGCTTACAGACGTAGGAAGGTCAGAACCAACATTTAGTTTTGCATATCATTCATACCTTCAAAAAAATGAGACCTCTAATTTTTGCAAATAGCCCTTCACTTGATTGAGGGTTGCTGTGAGAGATGCCCATTTCTATTAATTTCAAGGGTTCAGAATGCTCACAGTCTTGCTGAATATCAGAGGTGAGGCTTCCCTTAGGAATATCTTCAGCTTGTCACCTTCAAAATGAAGAAAACAAAGATGGTGAAAATAGAATCTCTGGGGAATATAAGGTTCCTGTTAATTTTTTTTTTCCTGTAGAAAGTTAAGTAGGTAAAACAAATTTCCCTTTTTCATTCACCGGTTTCTTAAAAAGTGGAAGATCCAAAATGATGAAATCCAAATTGACTTTACATTTTGTGTATTTGTAAACTTATGTTTGAAATTTTGTATCTAAATCTTTGGGGGAAAAACCTGGTGTGTCATTAATTCCTTTGAGTCTGAGCCCTGATGAATTCACCAAAACTCTAAATTAAAAAAGGTGATGTGCAATGCTTACTAAAAGAATTAAAGCAAATATGAGTAGTCCAATGTTAGTAAGCAAGGCATTTGAGGAAAGTGATAATTATCAATGGCAAAGTTACATCTGGTTTTAATGGGAGCTGGTGCTACAAAAGGAAGCATTAGTCTAAACTGTGTTCTCTGTAAGCTAGTCATTGATCCTTATTGTAGACCAGTAGGGAAATGAAATAAAACAATTAATTCAGAACTGGGCTTGCCCATCCATTCCAATAAACTTAAATGTGAAATATTAATATAATCCCAATGATGGTTAGTGATTAAGCAAGAAACTTGTATCCATGCATTTAGCTATTACAATATGTGATTTTTTTCTTTAGAAAGCAAAGAATGGCATTCTTCTTCATTCTTATTGTTTTTTTGGTCATCAGAATGGTGAGGGATTCACTGTAGCAATTACAAGAACTTCCATCTGTCTGTCTGTCTGCTTGTTTTGCTTTTCCCTCTACATTACTGATATTTTAGAAGTGAGCCTCTTCCCATGAATAGTGCAGCAAACTGTGCAAAATCAAGGATTGACTTTTCCACCTTGTCTTTTGTTTAAATTGCCCTCTGAAAAAATGAAGGAGTGGATGCCTGAAGTCAAATGATGGTTTTGCAAATCAGACCAACAAGCATTGTACTTGTTGGTATATCACGTAAGAAATGGATTGATTTTGCATTTTGACTCAAGTCTGTTTTGTATCTTGAACTTTACAGGGGAAAAAAAAAATTGATTTACCGTAGGAAAGCAACCTCCACTTGCTAGTCCTTAGTACGTCCTTGCAGTCTTCCATTCTGCCTATGTTCTCACAACCTGTTTATTCATGTGGAACTTTGAAGTGAATAGATAGCATGTGCCTGAAAGTGTTGGCAACAAGCTTGAAAACTGGTACCAACTTTTGCAAAAACTCTATTTTTGTTTCATTTTCTGTTTTTTCCCCTTCACACTGCTATGTTCTTGTAGTGGTTGAAACAGATAGAGGGGACAGAAGCTGCACTGACACAGAAGATGTTAGACCTGGAGAATGAAAAGGTAAGGAACAGTAGCTAAAAGTATAATTCATTTAGGTAAAACTCATTTCGAGGGAATGTGTATAAACTTCATCCCAGATTGATTTGATGCCTTTCTCTGCTTAACAGAGATTGCTTCATGGTAAAATAGGCAAGAGGTTTCTAGAACAATCTATTGCTTGTATTCTTTGGGGTGAGAGGGAAATGTCAAATCTATATAGAACAAAAATAGCATATTATGTACAAATTAGGGCACAAATGCATAATAACAGAGCATATTGACCAAACAGTACGAAATTGTCTGTGCTTTCTCTGTGTATTAATTTGCCTGGCAACAGCATTGTCTTTTGAATCTTGAGGTCATGTTGCTAGAATTGTCAAGGGTATTTCTTTGCTCTCTGGTACTCAGCTTCTGGACAAGTTGTCAAGACCTCTTACTCCAGATGACCTTTCTTGTCCCATGGTCTTCATGCCTAGAGACAGAATGTTTTCTCAAAAGCAATTCTGTCTTGCAGAACAAACTGACCTTATTTTTCCATATGTTGAACAAAGAATTTTAGAAGGTGTTAATTTTTATTGGTTTACCATGCATGCTGTGCTTCGCATCTTCAAATGGTTTTCCAAACACTGATTAATCCTCACCACACCTTTTACTGGTAGATAAATAATTAGCATTACATTCATCCTAAAGAATGGGACAATGAGACAGGGAGATTAAGTGATTTGCCCATGGCCACTGAAGAAGTGTGTCTTTGAGCCACAAACAAAAAGGAAGTGCTCTGTTGAGTGTAGCCTTTCATGTTGATTGTAGTGTAATGTAGATATGATCCTTCCCAAGTTTAGTATTTCTTTATTTTGTAACTCTTGTTATGGAAAAATGCAAAAGTTTTGGGAAGGGAAAGTGCCCTCAAATACTAAGCTCTTTTGTAAAAAGAATTGGGAAAACCATAATTTCTATATAACTTGGTTTATTATCTTCCCACTTACTACCTGTGATGTTTTCAACTCTTACTTTGGGTAACCCTTGCATCTATTTGTTTAGCACAGCAATCTGAGAATCTGCATCACTAATGATTGCCTCAATCATGAAATGAATTGAGAAATAACATTCTAACATGATGCTTTCAGAAGGACTGAGCACTTGTTTAGTCATCTTTGGAACCCATGTTAAGGATTTGAGGTCCTATTCTTGTTTCCTTCCCTCTTACTTTTTGTGGGCAGCTTTTACCATACCTTTTTGAGGAGTAACATGATCAGGGCAGCTGCGTTGCTTTTCTGGGATCTGGTGGTGAGCTCAACTGAGCTGATCTGACCCTCTCTATAGTCTCAGGCAAGTCAGTCTAGTTCTGGTGTCAGACACCTGTAAGCATGTCAGGACCAAGCCTGTCCTTTACTATGCAGTTCATGGTGGTGTTGTGTCTTGTACAACAGCCACCAGCTGTTGCTGTAATCCATCCCCATCAGATAATGATACCACTTGGGTAGTCAAGGTGGGATTCAGTTGTGTAAGCATGGCGTCTAATGCCACATTATATTCTTCAGAGTTCTGGAGATGTCCACAAGGGGCTGACAAATATGTCCTATGGGACTTGGTGGAGATCCCTGCCCTTCTGGACCAGTAGCTGAAGCAACATATTCTAAAATGGGTATCATAGCTATAGATGCCCATCTGTGTGTAATCAAATTCCAGCCCCAACATCAAGGCCTGACTTAGACTTTGGCTTTTTCTTCAGTATTTATTAATAGGTAATTAAAAGAACTACAAGTTTACAAAACAAATTAAGAATAAATATTATGCTTCTTTTACAGGGAACAAATAGCACCTTATTCCTCTGAGTCCTTTAATATTGGTCTTATATGTTTCTACTGTCACCAATTCTGGGTTGCTCTTAACATGTGGGAGGTCATCTGTAGTCACTTTATGCTCTGAGCCCCTCCAAAGCATTAATTTGGTGATTAGAATGGATTTATTTTAAAGTAGATGTTTGGACTGAGGATTCATCATCATGGTTCATGCTTAGGCAAACTCTGTGTCAGTGCTATGCTGGCAGCTGACAGCAAAGTTATCAGAAGTCCACATATATGTCTAAAGGCAAAATTTGGCCAAATAAGTGACTTTGGGGCTATCCCATATCCAATAAAACTAACTGGACCAGCAATGTTTGATTTTTTTGATACTTTTAGTAAAGGCTGCAGTTAATCATCTGAAGAACCCTATGTATTTAATTTGGCATTTATTCTATATGTTGAGGAAATTAAAAAAAATTGTTGAATAGAAAAAAGAATGATGGAAAATATTGAATTCAGTCAAAGGGCTTCTCTGCTTTCTGGTCTACTGCTAATTTTTTTGAGCGTGAAAACCTACCTCAAAAGAAACGCTAATAAAATTGAATAACTGTTTTATGTTCTACTTACTATCACCCAACCTGGTCTAGGGGAAGGTGTCCCTGCCCATGGTGCGAGGGCTGGAACGAGAGGGTCTTTGAGGTCCCTTCCAACCCAAACCATCCTATGGTTCCATGATCCAAAACACTCTAAAGGCTTGACTATTCAGACAACCATTTGAATGTCCACACCTTGCTTGCAACATCATGCTTTTGGATACTGAGTTCCACTGAAATCCCAGTCTTTGGAATTTATATTTTTATATATATGAAATAACTATGGAAGTTGAGTAGCTTGATTTTTAAAAACAAAAGTAAAAAATTCCTGTAAATCCTAGGCATCTTGAAAACTTCTCAGCTCTTCAGCTAGTCACTCAACCTCTCTGGGCATCACTTTACCCATTTCAAATTGGCTTAAAGACCGAGTTGTTACTTCTGCTTCAGTAGCACAGCACAGAATGGTGCTGCAGAACCCAGCTGCAGACTTGCATGTTCATGTTTCCTCCCTAGAAAAACAGGCTAGACAACAGAAATTAGGGTTTACCCCATGATTTCCTTAAGGATATGCATGGGACATTTTCAGAAAAGCCATGAAGTGCCCTCACTTGTGTTTCTCTTTTCTCTCCCTTGTCCTGCCCTGTGCAAGTTATGGCTATTGACCACATGCATGCACATCCCCATTCACCTCTTGCTGCTCTGTGCACTTCTGTCAGGTCCAGGCAGGTTTGTACGCTGGTGTAGAGGTCAATAATTTCTAGGTACAACTTGTTAATATAATACACGTATTTGAAGTGCTAATATTGTTAATTTGATATTCCAGTTATCCTTAGGATGAATGTGGTCATTTACTGTAGGTTTTCATTTGCTTTCAAATGGAAAGCTTGTGTAAAAATGATGGCATTTATGATTCTTCATGAATTAGGATAAAGAACAAACACTCCCTTGTTTTTATTATTGCTCAGGACCTGTTCAGTAAACAGAAGGGTTATTTAGAGGAAGAACTCGACTACAGGAAGCAAGCTCTGGACCAGGCTTACATGGTAGGAAAAGAACAGTCATTAAATTTTTCTGTTTGAACAGATTTGCTAAAATGCAGGGGTTTTGTTTTTGTTTCTTTTAATTATAAATAGGGTTCTTTTTTTCTTTATATCTCTTTTTCTACCAGACTAGAAATCACCTATTACTTAAATGAAAACTTAGGAAACGGGTTATAGTACTTACAAGTGTAATGTTTTTGCATTGCATTTTTTATTCTATGATATATAAACATCTTGTTAGTACATCTCAAATGAGAAGAGCTTGTTTATGTATGCAAAAAACTGTGACTAGTAGAATACACCAGAAATTACTTTTCTAATATTTCTTTTCCTGAAGCATTTGTAAGTATTACTGCTGCTAACCGATCCTAAATCAAGAATGCCTGTTCTTCCTATGGGATTCCTTTCTGCGTGGTCCCATCCAACCTTACCCTTCCTAGTTTTCAAAAGGGAAGCTGCAACCTTGCCTTTTCTCAGGCTGAGCAACAATTAGGAATTATCTAGGAACTGATAAAACTGCATACCCAACTTTGTCAATAGTGAGACTTCAGCAAATCAAAATACAATGTTCTGAAGCATTATTTATACATTGTAAATGTTTCTTATGGGGAAAATCTTTTCAGAAAAGAAGCAAGGTCTCAGAGCAGATAACAGAGATAAAAGCAAGCAGGCTCTATTTCTAGCACTGTGACCTTGGGCAAGCCATTTAACCTCTCTGTGCAGCTGTTTATGCATCACTAATATGGATGGAATTACCTACCTCACAAAGGTGTCATGAGGGCTAAAGGGATGTGGTCAGATGCTCTTGATCCAAATATTCTCAGTCTGAATGCTGGTTTTTAATACGATCATACTAACTCCAGTAATCAGGGAAACACTGCCATGATTCCCTTCTTTCCTCTTGGGAATACAGTTCTCCATGTGAATGTGAAGTTTTCCTGTATTTTCTGCTTTGCAAAGTACTGCAGTTTTGGCCAGTGCATGAGAATCATGTTAGGAATCTGGCAAACAGCAAGAGATGGATGAGGGATTATTATATACAAGTATACGAGTGTTCCTCTCTCCGTTGCTTATGGCAGCTTGAAACTAAGCCACTGACGTAGACCTGGGGCCATAAATGTCAGGATAGTAGGGCCAGAGAGAAAGAGAGAGAGTAAGATTTCTATTCACAGTTTTTCATGTGGTCTTTTTATTTTGTAGGATGGCTTAACAATTCAGTTGCAGTTGAAGGAAATCTGTTAGTTTGCATTGAATTTGTTATGTTCAGCATCAGGATTTGGAGTTTTATCAGGTGTTGAGTGCAGATCTATCATCTCAATCTTTCTTAAACAGAAGAATCAATTGTTTACTAGAATGGAAACCATCGCTTGGGTGTAAATCAGTGCCAGGAGGCTGCGTGCACTCTGTGTGGAATGCTCCTCACTGCTCACGACTGCCGCTTTCTGTCCACCTGTCTGTGTCTGTCCTTCCCTATTGCCTAAAGCTTTGCTTGCTGGCCTTCTCCTCTAGTTGTTGGTGGGTCGTTTGCTTGCTGGATTCAAATGTCAGCCTGTCTGTGTGTGATTTGGGTTGCATTAGAAAATCCAGGAGCTGGAAGCCACGCTGTATAATGCCCTGCAGCAGGATCCAGGAAGGCGGGCGAGCGAGTCTCTGACAGAAGCCCAGAGGGAGGATTTGCGAGCTGCAGTGGAGAAGGTGCGGCGGCAGATCCTGAGGCAGAGCCGTGAGTTTGACAGCCAGATCTTGCACGAGCGAATGGAGATGCTGCAGCAGGCACAGCAGGTAATCCCGGTTCTCTCTCCCCCCTGTCGTTGGTGTTATCTCTCTGGTTGCCGCCACTGCCCATAAACAGCATCGCTTCACCCTCACCTCGTGGAGTTCTGTTTAGTCTATTCTCTGTACAGCTCCCGTGCCAAGGAGCGATGTGGTGTTAGGACCTGGTTGCGCTGGGCATGGTGCACACACAAAACAAGTCACTGTCTCACCACGAGGTCCTGTTGCACAGCCTGTTTCATGTGTGTACAACCACACAGTCTTCCACAGGGCTCTGAGGGGAGCGTGTTGCAAGTTTAAGGCCCAAATTAGAAAAAGCCAGAATGGAGGGTTGCAAGGGTATAACGCTATGAAAAAAGGAAAGGCAGAAGCAGCAGTTACAGCAATCCAAGTTTTTTTTTCCCCTTGTCAATTATTTTAGCTATTTGTGAAATTTTTTAAATAAATAAAAAAGAGAAAGTCATAGGAAGCCTTTTAAGAGGTCATTTACAAGTTTTTGCACCTTTATATTAGTTTAGAAAAGCCTTGTCTGCCCAAACTACTTCATTAAGGATAAGTATTGACAACTTCAATTTGGCAAGGTCCTGGCCTATGGAAGTGTGGTAATTACTTACTGTTGGTAGAATTGGTAGTTTTTCTGTACAAATATTCTCAGGCAGAAGAGATCTGCGTGTCTCAGGTGTTAATTACTACAGCAGAAATAATTGTTCACGAGGATTTTTGTTCCTCACTATAGTAACCTCTGGAAGTTGCATGTGGATGTCTTAAATTTTGAGGACTGCTCTCCAGTTGCGCTGCTACTTTTTGTGCAAATCTGGAATCATATATTGTAAATGCTAAAATGTGCTATGCAGATGTGTCCAGAACATCATTGCTATTTCAGGTGCTGGGGTAAGAACTGCTTTTAGTTTAGTTCAAGCCCCTCTCTGTTCAGGTTGGCTTTGTAGATGAATATAGATGAAAGTGATGTAACGTGATCCAGCACTGTTGTGATCATCTCCTGTCATCCTGTAATGATGAGAAGTGCTTATGGTGTCAGTGTTAGATCTGAGCTCTAACTTCCTAGAAGTTTCCTTTCTCTTACTCCTTGATGAATGTGTAACACTGAGACCAAGAGATGAACTTATTTAATAGGTAAATTAAACTGTTTTCAGTTATCAGTGATGGTGTACAGAAAGCTGGAGAAGGTAGGTACCAGGTGGCACTAGAAGTGTCAGAGAGTAAACATGTTGAATTTGGTAAATGAGAATGGAGCCAGAAGTTATTAGTTTAATGTTATTAGTGTAGCTGAAAATTAGTGAGACTAGAGGGTTTTGGCAGTCTCTTAGGCAGTCTAATTTCCTAGCCAGACTGCTGGTGTTTTATTCAGAACAATAATGCAGTGCTTTCCGGTTGGGTAAACATTATTTGCAAATGACATTTAATGGGTATGAATGACATTGTGTCTTGAGTATGCCTCCACATCTAAATAATATACAGTTTCAGATTTTAACATCAGACTGGATACAGTTTGGTCTTTGCTTTCACTAGGCATGTAGTTTGACACTGTTTGAAGGACTACTATTGGCTGGGGCCTTTTTGTGGCCCGCTGCTGGATGTACTTTTGGGGAACCTGGGCAGAGCTTCCAAGTTGAGCTCATATAATATTGGCAAATAGAAAGGAAAAAGTAGGATTAAATTTGTAGAGTGAAACAGTTGTTCCTGAGAACTCAAAATCCATGCTATGTGCATATCTGGGGTGTAACTTGGACTCAGTTCCAATTTGTTCCATGGCCTGCTCACTGTCAATCAGAGCATTTAGTATGCACATCTGGAGCACATCTTCTGTTTGAGTCCAGTTCATGTATTCATAGATGGCTTCACAACATAAAGGTAAGTATCATGAGCATAGAAGAAAACAAAAATGCTGGCATAAGCATGGATGTTTATGTACCTGCCTTCAGATCTATTTTATAGTGTGCCATTGGAGTTTCATGTTGTGCCCATCTCATTAGAAGTGCTAATGTTACAGCCCTGCAAGGCACATTGAACTGAATTCTGCTACTTACTAAGGAGCTAAGTATTTCAGTAATCTATTTTTAACACACACACATACCCATGGCCACACACACATCCCCTATTAAACAGGAAAAAGAAAGGCAGAGGTGCTAGTTAATTTACCTGGATTATGGGAGGGCTAATTCTCACAGCATTACTTTCATCTACACTAGCAAATGACAGAAGCTGCATGTATTTCACAAATGAAACCATACTTGTGCTGGCAGAATCCTCATGAATGGATGAAACTACATTGCTGATGCTTTGTTAAATGAATCCACTCCTTTCCTCATGTATTTATGGCCATGAGAAGTTTTCCTGACATTGTGACATCAGCAAACACCCATCACACTTTATACTTCAAAACTATAACCTAGATCTGGTCGTGTTTTACACTCTGCAGTGGCTTTACATACCATACATCTTGCTCTGCAGAAGATGAGGCTACAGAGAATGATAGGACAGCATGAGGGACTGCTAAGCTTAATACAGAATCTTCTTGTTGTAAATACTCTCAAACTTTCCCTGAAACAGAAATCATGTATTAAAGACTCCAAATTCTCTGAAACTTTGGAAGTTCGATCACTTCCAGAAGGCCTTTTTCTTTGCTTCCATTACCTTCTGGTCTGTCTGATAGAAGGGCTCCAAAGGAACAACTGTTTATCCTGGTAGGCTGACAAAAACCTTCTCTGAGTCAGAGTTTCTGTGTCAGACATGGAGTGGGGGTTCAAGAAATTCTGATGATGGAGAAGGAGGAATTTCCACCTTCTGCTTGTAAATGATCCTTGACTGTACTTGCAGGGTGCAGAAATGGTAAGGCACGTGCTGAATGCTGCAGGTTGGTCTGCAGGGTTTATTAATAATTAATTGCTTCATGCAGGGACTTTGAGGATTTAGCGTGTGAGATGCTGGTTTTACAGAGCTGGTAAATGTACTTCCTGGGGAATGTACTATCTGAAAGGGGCAGGGAAGTGCATAAGAAAGTGGGTGAACAGTTGCCCAAGTACGAGCCTGTGCTGCTTTATAGGAGCTTCTTTGTCCACATGGAAAGCCTGAGTTCTTACCCACTTGGTATTGACTTTGTTCCAGTGAAATAAATATATTTTAGGATATAAGGCTCTGTATTGCATTGGTAGGTCTGTTTACCTTGGGTGTGTGTATGGCCCCACATTATTATCGTTCATTAGTATATAAATGGAACCATTTATTATTTATTTTCCTGGATTAAGGAAACCAGGCCTCTGTGGAGCCAAATTAGACAGACTGTGTGATTAGATCTGCTTGCTAAGGCACAAAACGCTTTTATTAAACCCAGAGTGCAGCTTGCAGGTCTGAGGGACAGATCCTCAGCTGAAGCATATTGGCAGTACTCCCTAAGTCAGAGAAGGTGTTTTGTTTTACACCATCCTCTCTATTTGGAGGAGGTAATATATGTTAATTAAAAATCTGTCGTGAGCAGCTTGTGATATTTGCTTCTAGCAATAGGGTATGTGCAGTTCAACCACTATTCCTGTGTATATTGCCATCTAAAATGTCTCACTGTTCTACATTGTTATAAGCTTTTATAAATCAATGTCTGGTTTATTTTTAGCAGGACTTCATTTAAAAGCAACACTTGGAAAATATGAAGGTCATTATTAGCAGGTTCTGCTAAGAAGGGTAATTTTTTATGTATATATACGATGCTAAGTAATTTCTAGAGGGAGAGAAAAAATCCATCTCTGAGAGAAGATATTTCAAAGGGAGCAATACAACATGTTTCTGAAGCAGTGATATCAACTTCCTAATGAAGCAAACTCAAATATAAAAAACAAACAAACAAACAAACAAACAAACAAACTACCCCAAAAAACCCAGCACAAAAAATCCACACAACGTAATGGTTAGTACACCTTAAAATTATATTGCAATTATCTTATCTGCTGAAACTAGTAAATATTTAAAGGTCAAATTATGCTTTACGTAAACCAAATAAAGTAAAAACCTAAATATATTCCTGTTAGTTTTACTGTAGCTGCTTCTGGAGTATGAAACTGTCAAAAGTCATCAGAATCAGGCTTTAAATTAGGATAGATTAATTCAAATTGCACTGTTGGCAGTACTCAAACATGAAGAAAATTTATAAGAGAAATATAATTTATTCTGATTTCATCTGAAGTTATCTTAAACCCAGAGAGAAGCTAGAAAATCCTTGAAGAACAGCAGACTGACACACACTCAGTTCCAAAAATGGTTGCTGCCAGTCAGAAAGGATATGAGAGATAGATTTTATTAATATAATCCAGTAATTTCCCACAGTAGTCTTATCTTTGTATAAAATTGTAAGAAAAAAAAGAGAAAAGATATATTAGTTCATTGTGTCATCAGAAAGTGTGAAACTTTTTCTCTCTGAGTTGCACTGTAGTACTGTACTAAGATGAGGGTGTTTTATTCTAACTTGAGTTAGGATGTTCTTGGGTGAAACTCACTTTTACAAACTAAAAGAAACAATTGCTTCAGTTCCAGACAGATTTTGGACTGATGAAGTCAACCAAATTCCAACTTTAAATGTGTGGAATATAGCTGTAAATATTTTAGCTATGTTTTCTTTAAACTACATCATTTACTCCCATGACCAGATTATTCATCAGTAGTAAAAGCAGAAACTACCACTTTATTTGCATGTTTTACTAGAAGAAGGCATACCTTTAGGAGATAGCAGGTTTAAATCAGAACTGACCTCTCTGTGTCACTGCCATAG
Organism: Chiroxiphia lanceolata; assembly: GCF_009829145.1. Lineage (NCBI taxonomy): Eukaryota > Metazoa > Chordata > Aves > Passeriformes > Pipridae > Chiroxiphia > Chiroxiphia lanceolata. The sequence goes on from NC_045640.1 coordinate 13,218,077, forward strand.
AGAAGGATTCACTGCTGATGTGATGCCTCGGGCACTGCTTTTCATGGACACCAAGGAAAAGTCAGAAGTAGCAGTGTCTTTTTTCATCCTGAAATGTCAAAATATAGCTTGAAATTGAGAAACAACAAACTAATTTTCTTCATTAAGTTTCTTAGTTAATTTTTTTCTGACCTGAAGAGTGAAGTTCTGACTGCTTAAAAATCAAACAAAACTGTAGCCCATGGCATTTCTCCATGAATTCTTCTGTTGTCTCATACGTAGGACAACTTTTTCAAACTGAGAGAGTAGTTTGTTTATATATCCATAGGGTTGGATGTCACCATATCTATAAAATCATATTGGCTCAGCCATTTAGAATACATATTTGGTGTTGTTTGTTTGTTTGTTTGTTTTTTAAATCTTCATTTAAAAAAGAATTATTAATAAGGTAATTGCCAGAGATAAGTAGGAACCTGAGATTTGCCACTTGATATACTACAGATATTCAGGCAAAGCTTGGATAAATCCAGCAGTTGTTCTGCTCCCCTTTGCTGTGTAATTTGTTATGGTTGATAGACCATCTATTTTTTACCCAAGGAGAGTTATTAAGGTTTAATGTTTGACTGGGAAGGCACTTGAGGGAGGCAGAAAGCGAGGGAGGATGCTCTGCTCAGTGTACCTCATTAATAGGCATGAGGAGGAGTTGTCTTAAATTTGTCCTGTTTGGCACAATGCTTTGTGACAGAGAGAACAAATTAAAGACAACCACTTCTCTGGCAGGTTGCCTTGATCAAAAACCCACAGCTGTGTCACACAGTTTAGAAAGCAGGTATGTAAGCTTACTTACATAATAATAATTGGGGAGTCTCAGATAATTTTACCTCCAAATCTACATAGATTCAATGGTTTAATGTTTTTATTTTAAATCTGAAGTGTTAAAGTTCTAGAAGTTAATTCCCAGCTATTTGTGTGCAACCATATGTGAAGAGGACCACGTAGGGCAACCACTGATTTTTATTTCTTTTTTTTTTGCAGTTACTAGTGCTTGCTTAGTATTAATGGTCTGTGCTTTGTTGTTCAAAATTTAGTAGATTAGTGTTGATAATGCATTTTTTATATTCATGAATTGCTCTTAAAGGCATCTGATATCACAGCTGTATAACTGTCATCAATATTCATCGAGCCCATCATGACTGGGCTAATCATAGTCGACCTGTGGTATTGATTTGTCATGCAGGAGTGAACACTGAGTCTTTCAGGGCATCATTGCTGCTATAATGACAATGTCACAATGAACTGTAATTTCTCACAGATCTGCATGGCAGATGAGAGTGAACTTTAATAGTTTCTCTATGTGTATCTTACAGTGTTACCTTGTGCATGTTTTCTGTATATCTTCAACCGTATCTGCTTTGCTAACTGCCTTAGTGATGCTACTTGTCTGAATAAATGATGATAGCAGAACTGGTGTGGTACCTACAAAATATATCTGAAAGGTCTGCTCCCTTTGTCCTAAACAAAGTGTGATTGAGGGTTTTTTGTTTTTTTTTCCTGTCTGATAATCTGCCTAGGCTGTCAAGGAATCAGTTTTAAGATGTTGAATGTGTTTTGTCTTCTGAGTTCACATAGACTTAGCATAGCTATTCTGTGTAGATATAAGCCTAGTATGGCTTAAATTATTGTTTTTCCCCAATGAAAACAATAGGACTGCTGATATTCCTCTTTTAGATATCAATGTATGTTGTAACATAAATTAAAAGACTCTCAGTGTTAAAAAAAAGAACTGAGTTTACTAGTAAATGTTACATACATAGAGTCATTTTGGTATCAGATTAGGTCTAAATGTATTTATAAAATTCAGTAATTTACTATCAAGATCAATGTGACTGAATACATATGCTGAGAAATGCAGTGCATGGGTGCAGCTGCTAAAAGGTTCATTCTCCTCAGGAAGGCAAATAAAGAAGCTACAAATGCATAATAAAGATTAACAAGAACAATTCTTCTACGTCAGTAACTATTAATTGGATTATTATGGTTGAGACTACGGAACATAGAAAAGAATAAAATTTTTACCTGCTGTGTAAAGGAAATCTTGGTGAGGATCAGAGAGGTACAGTACATCCAAAATGATCTCTTATTATTGTATTCAACTGGCTAAAATTTACTATTAGGTTTTCATTCATAAAGTAAAGCAAGATGGCAACAAACATAACTTAAGATAATTCTGTTGCAGTGGGCTTTTTTGTTTCCTTATGACCACTATGCAAAATCACATTTTAGGTATATAGAACTAAAGGGAACATTTGGATTCCCGAATCCAAACCCATTACAGTAGCAGATTCAACAACTTAAGTAAACTCATGTGACAATTTCCTATGCAAATTGAATTGTTAAAATGGTACAGGCTTTTAAACATCTGTTAAAATACATTAGATTTAAAAATGACCAAGAAATATTTTCATTAAGGAGTTTTATCCATCACTTTAGTGATTTGAATAATAGCTAAAGGCGAGTCAGTTTATATCCATCTTTGTTTAAATTCATACATGTAACATAGTTATGCTGTTCACATTATTAAAGATCTTACATACCTGTGTCTTAATAGTGATGAGAACCTGCTTAAAATAATGATATAATGAAAAATTACTGATTCTTCCCCTTGTCAAATTGATAAAATATTTCCCATGCTAAATTTTGCCGCAGAATGAGATATCTTCTTGATCATAAGATGGCTTCAGAGAGTCAAAACCTGGTTTGTGTCAGATACAGTCCACCAATGGTGCCTATGCTGTGAACGTACATTAACCTGAACCTTTGCAACATTTCAGAGCCGAGTCTCTAAGCAGCTTAGCAAATCCTTCTTGGTCTGCTTTGTGCTAAAATTATCAAATTGTTTTCTTGGATTTGCTGGTGAATGTAAATCCAATAAGAGCGTGTCACAGGAACTGCTAAGGCAATTTCTAACCCCCCTGTTTAGTACATTCCTGTGTTTTCACAAGTACAGTAGCACGGCAAAGAGCATATTTTGCAGGTAGGTAAATTGATCTTGATGTTGCTGTCTGTAAAACATTTGTACAGATGGGCTCTTTACTTACACACTTATCTGGGAAACAAGAACATCAGTTCTGCAGTTTGACACCTATGTGAAGGATCATGTGGTCATTGCTGTCACACAAATTTCTTTCCTGATAGATTTTTCCCCATTTGACAAAGCTCCTTGAGGATTTGAAGCCATCCAAGATGTTGGTTCAGGACTGTGAATGGCTGGCTAGTGCTGTGGATGATCTGGAGAGGACAAAAGGCTTGGGTGAAGAAGTCCACTTCATCTAGCCTGCATCACTGTCCAGTAAATGGAAAACAGAAATTCCTAGAGTCTGTATTTGCTACTAAAAAAATGATCTGAGCTGGCAGATCAGATAAAAAAAAATCCAGAATGTGCACAAGGCACCATATAATTGTAGAGTGACACAGTCCCTTTCTCATCCGAATTTGTGGTAGCATGAAAGACAAGCTTAACCAAATGAGGAAATGTGCACATTTTGGTTGCCTGGTGGAGGAAATCTGGACCTAGCATTTTTAAGTAGTGAGGCACTTCAGTACACCTCAGATTAATTTTCTTCCTTCGTAATGCTGAAGTTCCTCCCATGTCCGACTCTCAAAATGATGACAAGTCATTGCTGGGCTGATATATTGCCTCCAGCATAAAAATGATAGCCCTGAGACTGCAACCCAGGACTCACTGAGCTCAGCAGAAGGAATTCCATTAATTCCAGTGCACTATATTAATGGCAATGGTACTTAATGTAGATGGATTGCTATTATAACATAAGCTGGGCACACATACTTCATGTATTTTATGTGGGAATGCCATTAACCTTTTTTTTTTCAATAGAGTAATATTTTCATTTTGGCTAAACAGCAAGCTGAGTGTTCTAAGCCTGCGTTATTGGAATATCTCTGTTAGTGAAAGTAGATTAATATTTCCAAGCACACATCCACCATCATGCTGCTTACATTTCACCTAAACTTTGATTCCTCAGATCTCCCAGACATGTGGCTTGCAACCTTGAGGTTGCAGTATAGCCACAGGAGGCAAACCATGCAAAAATGATTGAAATTTCCCTTTTGAAATCAGTACTTGTCTGATTCTCCACTGGCAATATATTAATATGATTTCATTGAACTCTTTGCCTTCAATTCAGTTTTAAATACTGAATTTTTCCTTTTTATTTGCACCTTGTACAAGGGAGTAATGAAAATAATGAATCTGCATCTAAGGTTATCTAGCCTTTTGCTGAGTTTGGATGCATTTGGAAAACAAAAATTTATAGGGTAATTTTCCAGCTATGGGGAAAATGGACCTGTAGGTGAAGAGACACCTGAATTGGTCCCACCAAGGCCAGTTCAGGTACCATACTTCATGCAAACTTAAAGATTCACACTCTTTAGGAAGGTCAGAACAGCTGGGAGTAGGAATTTTTAGTCCCATCTTGGTGTGTCAGCCCTCTGCTACTTGAGAAAAGAAGAGCTGACTTGTCTTAATTTCCCTGACGGTACTGGAAGGCACCTGCCATCCAAGTTTACCAAAGAGAATTGCTTAAGTGAATAATTGCACTTCAAGAAGTGTATCCTGTTTCCCAGAAAGATGAACTTTCCATCATGAGCTGAAAGGAAATGGAGGGTTATGAGCATTTAGGAGGAATCTTCTGCACATTAGGAATCTTTTGCTGAGAAAAATGTCTAATTTCTCGTTTTTGGGGCAGTTTGACTGCCCTTTGTGTTTGGGTTCTCTCCAAGAATTAGAGATTGGAGAGAACTGCAGTCAGAGAATGTATAATTTATACAGCTGTGGCTGACTGATGGTAAACTTCCCTTTTATGACTCTGTTCAGTAATGTCATTTGTAGTGCCACATTAGGGGCAGTCTTTGCCTGCCTTTGCCTTACAGACTTCCAAAGGAAAAGTGTGCTTTAGCTGCCTGAATTTTCTGGATGTGCTCTCTCTCTTACCTAACTATTACCATTTTTAGGCTGTCCTTCAGGGTTATAGCTCTGCCACCTGCCTTTGTATAGGTGCATATGTAACTACTACTGAGAAAAATTTTATAACGGAACTTAAAAGTCTGTTCAAATTGCAATTAAGTAATAAGTAAGGCATCTTTAGCATCTTTGTTCTGTGGCTGTCTGGCAATGCAAGTGGATCTCTGAGCTGAGCCCCTCTCCTGGCAGAGCTGGAGCTGCTGCTGTTCAGCATAGCCTGGCCAGCAGAGCCATCTGCTGATAGCTCTGCACAGGGAACGGCCCTCAGCCACTGCTGTGCTCTGGCTGCTTGTGAGCACTTGCTCGGAAGTGCCAGCAAACTTCATTACCAGTAGAAGAATGATTTATTTATCTAGTAGGTGCTTGCCATACTGAAATGGATGCTTGTCCCACCCTCTTTTGAAACTCGGGGAAGCTCCATGTGAGTGAGGGTAGTTAAAGGGAGTATTTGCAAATGTAACATCCATCATCCAGAAGTTTTGTGATGAGATTTCATTTGCCATTGTAATAAAATCAATGACAAATTAGTGTTCATTATTTTGGCAGGTTGGTTCTGAATGCGGGTGAGGTGGGCAGTGTTAAGAAACTGTCCCTTTTGTTTGCACTCCTCTCTCTTCCATGGTTGCATTCCCATTACTCTGCTTTTGCCTGACTGTGGCTCTTTGTCTACCTACAGTAATTCCATTGTATGGCCCCATGATTTGACAAAACAGGGTTATTCTCATAAATCCTCTCAGTCCCAAAAAGGTGCACTTGTGTGACCGAGAGGCAGCTATTAACTGTAGGAACATGGGAATTGCTAGAACCCAGCAAAGCACCAGTCCATCAGACCTAATCCTTGCCTTGTCTGTGGCCACTATTCATATCTTCTATTCCTTTCTTTTTAAAAAAGAAAATAAACAGAAGAGCAACCTGTGGCTTTTTTTTTCAACTGAGACTTATCAAAGTTTTGAGAGCAAGATAGAGTCAATTTTGTTGCTTCCTAATATTTTCTTTGTGCTGTTGAAAAGGTACTGGATTTACACTGCAAGGTTCCTGCGAGCCTAGAGCTGAATGCATTTTTAGTATCGCAATTGTTATAACTCTATATGACACAGAAGGAAAAGCTCGACTTACTGATCATTAATTTATACCCTGAAGCATGAAAGCAGTTAGAATTTCTTGATAACAATGAAATACTTATACGTGATTTGTTGTCACAGCCATGCTTTTGCAAACATAAACAAATCAGAATTCTCTGAAAGCATCTAATCAAGTGTTGAAAATCTGAGAGTCCACAGCTTCTTGATTTGAAATTCTTGCAAATAAAAGGAACAGTAGATAAAGATGTAAAGACTGTTTATTGGACAGAGCCTCAAGCAGTTTTACCTTTGGTCTTAATTAGTATCTGTAACTTTTGTGTAATTTCCTTCTTGGTAGTTTAATATAACCTTTGACTGACAAACATCTCTTGCTACCTCTAGAAGATACTTCTTTTTTTACAGCTCTGATTGCTGCATATATTTTAAATGTACTTTTTAAAGTCATGTTTTGGAAATCATTATCTTCGTGATCAAGATAATGCTGTAAATGTAGAAAGATACAATAAGGGGAAATTGTTATTTTTGTGTGTTAAATACTCTGCAGGTGTAAATATGTTTTTTTTTTTTCCGGCCAATAAATTGCATAAACTTTCATATATTTTTAAGGCCATCTCTGCAGTTAAATGGAAATAAATGAGTTAAATCAGACTTTTCAGGATATATAAATAGCTGAACCAGGCTGGTTATCTTCCAGTGCTGTTCCTGAGCGATCAGAGGATACTGATGGGAATAGCTATGCCCACTTCATCCTCCTGGATAATCCTCCAGGGGGAAGCAAGTAAATAACTAGGAGCAAACAACTCCAAGCTTTGATACTCAATGAAAAATTCCAGCCCAAGGTTGTGTTTTAGAACCTGTCTAGGTTTGAATTTTTAATTTCTGTAGTAAAGAAGTTAGTTACGAAATCTTACTCATTTGCAGTGTAAATATTCTGTCATTGTGATTTCCACTCATAGAAGAGGAATACAAGCTGTTTAAGCAGCAGCCACCTGCCTTCAGCATATTATCCTTGTGCAGCAAGTCCGGAACAGTTCTACAGATACACATGTATACCTGTAAATAGTCTGCTCTACTGACTATATCCACTGTGTCCACTACAGCAGCACAGAAACAGCAGTGATGCCCTGGCCACCTGCCAGGCCATGCCCACAGCCATGGCTGTTATCAGAACGTTCCCAGGCCAAATTCAGTAAGGTGATAAGCAGTACAGCACTACAGCAGGCAGAGAAAGCAAAAAGCGGCCACCAACGAGCAGTAGGCTCTAATGCACAGTCAGTAAAGCAAACCTCATAGCAAACACAGGAGCCTGCTGATTACTAGGTAAACATCACTAACAGCAATAAATTCAATCTAGTGCATTCCAGTCAAACCCACTGTTACCTCGAACTCCTCAAGCCCAGTGTTGAGCACCAAAAAGGACTGTGGTGGTTTAACCCCAGCCAGCAACCAAGCCCCGCTCCCGCTCACTCACTCCCCCACCAGTGGATTGGGGAGAGAATTGGAAGGGTAAAAGCTGGAAAACTCGTGGTTGAGATAAAGACAGTCAAATAGGAAAAGCAAAAGCCACTCACACAAGCAAAACAAAACAAGGAATTAATTCACCACTTCCTACGGACTGGCAGGTGTTCAGCCATCTCCAGGAGAGCAAGGCCCCGTCACACATAACAGTGACTTGAGAAGACAAACACCATCACTCGAAACATCCCTCCTTTCCTCCTTCTTCCCCCCAGTTTATATACTGAGCATGATGTCATACGGTCTGGAATATCCCTTTGGTCAGTTTGGGTCACCTGTCCCAGCTGTGTCTCCTCCCAGCTTCCCAGGCACCCTCAACTTCCTTGCCAGCGTGGCAGTACGGAAAGCAGAAAAGGCCTTGGCTCTGTGTAAGCCATGCTCAGCAATAACAAAAACATCTCTATTAATGTAATCAATGCTGTGTTCAGCACAGATCCAAAACATAGGCACATACTAGTAACTATGAAGAAAATTAACTCTACCGCAGCCAAAACCAGCACAATCTGCCTTACTGATATCAATCCAGTTGGTTTGAGGGTATTTTGTAGATTTTTCACTGCTAAGAAATTCAACTCTTTGAGTTTTACCTTTCAATTGGTAGGTTGTCTTTGTATTTAAACTGATTTTTAGGAAAGCGTATATTTCTTCATCTTAAAACTATTCTCTATCTTTCATCTCCCAAAATTTAACTATTTTTATGGGTTATGGGTGGGAATTGGAGAACAGAAGCCTCAGACCTTTTTTAGAACTGTTCTGAATAGTTGTAGAGAACAGCTGAATAGCTGTAATCTTTTGAAAAAATTAAAAATTCATAAGGGAATAATAACATCTCAATTTTTACTTAATTAACAGAATTCCTAAATCTTAAAAATGTCATCTTATCCTAATTAACTTGTTCTTTTATAAAGGAACCCTTGCTGTAAACCCTGAGGTGAGAAAGCCACCAGATGTTTGATGGCTTTTTTTTTTCCTTTTTTTCTGAAGGCAAACTCTCAGCAGTTATTGAAAGAATATCTCACATGATAAATCTTGAAGATGAAAATGATATTTAAAAATGTTACTTCTAGCCACTTATCTCACTACAGTCAAATTTTACCACAGAGCATAGCACAACCCCCAGAGAATTGAAGTCTGTCACTCAGCTCTGGGATGTGGTTGTAAGAAGGAATCAGCATAACTGAAATGACGATGAGAGAAACAAGAGTCTAACCCAATAAACTAGAGATCTCAGAGGTCATTAAATCTGTCTGCTTCTCATCCCATGTTTTTTTACAGTGATTGTAACATTCCTGGTACACACCATCTATAAAAATGATCACTTGAGAGATAGGCTTGCCTTGAGCAGGGAGTAGATGAAGTATAAATCAATTCAAATGTAATAGAGGAAAAGTGAAATTAATACAGCTGTGCTCGGGGCATTTGTTACTGTCAGGAAAGCTGCATGCATTATGTCACACAAGGGTAATCTGATTTGTGTTGGTTTGTATATTTACTGAGGAAATCTTTGACCATTGCAGTATGATATAGTGGAGATTTTGATTCACGTACTCTGACTGTATAATATCCAAATCAGTCATTTAAGCAAAATCTTTCATTTTGAAATAGCAGCAACAATAACAAAACTTTTTTGCTCATGGCCTCTCTTCAATATTTGTGTGGAGGAGTATATCCTAGGAAAAGTGAACTCCAGGGTTGTGTGTACCTCATTTTTGGAGTAGTTCCAGGTTAGCTTTGAAATTTTCAAGCCGAGCTCTGAGGTTCTCCAAACCAGTTTGGTCATTGGATCAGCTGCTACCTTGCTGCAGCTATCCTGGGCTACCTCGAGTGTGGGGCACTTACCACTATTTGAGGTCTTTGAGCTGAATGCAGGTAAGCAACTACCAACATCAGCTGATATGCACAGGTTTATAAGTGATGGCTGGATATTGTTTTGAAAGAGATACTAATTGTTCAAATCAATTTGGGAGTTATAAAATAACTTGTGTGTGGTGCAGCAGCAGCTACATAAATTTTTTTGACCTATGCCATTCACATTAGAGGAGGTGATAATTTGTCTTCCCAAGTTCAGGAACTGTTAACAACCTTAGCTGTTGTAGGCTGGGCTGAGATTGGACAGTTGATCCAGAGTAAAGCTGACTCTATAAAGTTGCTCCTTGATATCCAGTGACTGTTAGTAGGAGAGTCCTACTTTAATAAATAATAAACCTACTGCAACAAGTAAATGGTACTAAAAGTGTGATAAAATGCATCTGAATTGTAGAAGCCACCAAAAATTAAAGGAAAAATAAAAAATACTCGTAACTTATATAAAGCAAACAAGGGGATATGTGATATGGAAAGGAACTAAGATATGTGCACCCAACAAGAGTCATACTTTAGAAGAATCTCTGTGAAACTGAACAAGAAAAATCCTTAAAAATGTGGGAAGCTACACTGAAGAAAACATTCCCTCTGGCTCTGGTGGGAGGTAACTGGTAATAGAACACAGCTGAATCTTTGGATGGTGCCCTAGTGATGAACCGAAAATCTGAGTGTTCTGTTTTTCCTGGTATAGCATGATTATACCAGAAGCATGTTATATTTTATAGGAAAAAAAATAGGGAGTTAAAAGGATATATATAGTGTAATCTGCTGACTGTCTAGGTAAGTTGAAAAAGTTCTGACAGTTGCAGAGAAAGTAATGTTGTACTTCTAATAATTTTGGTGCTAATTGGAATTGTGTGTATATGTTAAAATTATGATTAATGAGTGGTAATGAGTAAACATGATGTTCTGAACACGCAACTTGCTTGAAATGCCATGGTTTCATGGAAACATGGAGCAATCCTGCCAGGGACATGCCTAATATAACTGTATAGATAGTGTTACATTAATAATGGGCACTTGTTCTCTTTATTTTTAAACTATTTCTTATATTTTTGATTCATATACTTTTCAAATTAGATATAATAATGGCTATTTTGCTTTTTCTGTTCCAGCGAATTCGAGATCTAGAAGATAAAATAGAGCTTCAAAAGAGGCAACTCAAAGAAATTGAGGAAAAGGTAAATAAATGTCTGGGCAGCACCAATGGATTTCTTCTCTACAAATTTATTTTTCTCCGTTGCATTGATGTTAGTACTCCTTAACCTAGTATCCTGAAATCTCTTTTTAAAGCAAGATAAAATTGGAGTTCAAGCCATTGCTATGTGAAATGATGCTCTTTCTCTAATCTGCTCAAAACCATTTCCTATCCAGGTTTTCTGTCAATTACAGGAAGGCATCAAGGGGTCTGGAGAGACACTAGACTATTAGGGGGAGGATTTGCTGATGTTTAGATCAAGAAAGAACACAAAGATTTGTCTCTAACAGATTTGGTTAGCTCAGTCCTGTTCTTTGGGTATCATTGCTCTGCCAAACTTTCAAGTACTGAAAATTCAAACAAAATTAATAAGATGCCTATGACATAATCTACAATCAAGAATATTTCTTATTTTAAGATAGAAACAAATTAATATCCTGGGTCCAAATTTTCTTGTCTTTTGAAAAAGCTCTGATCAAAGCTCGAGACAGCAAATGTATTTGTGTCACTGTTGTTCTCAAGCAAGGGATGACCCAAGGTTAATGGACTATGAGCTCAGGAGTTTCCCAGGTCTGTAGAGTTTAGCCTGCTCTGCAGGGCATATGATGACAATGGGTCTTTTTCTAGGCCCCAGGAAAGTGTTTTAGCTTGTTACTTTTGCTGAATCAGTGCCTAGATCCCAACATGAGTTACATCATCTCAGGTTGATTTTCTCCAGCATTTATGGATATCTAATTCTACATAAACAGACTGGTAGGCTGAATGAAGAAGTTAGTGGAGTTTTCAATAATTTTTTTTCTTTGGGGATGAGAATGGGGTGAAAAATGAGAGTTGAAAGAGGTCAGTGGGTCTTGCAGAACTGAGAGAGTCTTTGGGGACCAGCTCACTGGATGTTGAAAGGTTTCTTCCTCACCCTTCAGTCCCAGTGTCCCATCATCTGTCCTCCCAGTGTCACCCTCTGGTGTTATTGCACTTCTAGCAACTACTCCAATTCCCTCAACACCTTCCTTGGTCCCTTATGCTCCCACATTAGTTGATTCCCCTCTGCTGTACCTCGTCCTGCACTTTTCAAACCGTGATATCCAGCTGGGTTTGTGGAAGAGCCATGAGAAACTGTGCTGGGTGCTGCCGTTTTCACTAGCAGAGAAGCACAGGAATCATCCACTGCTAGAAGGGCTCTTTTGCTGCTTTTGCCCTTTTCTGCCCCAAACCACTTCTATAGCTGAAGCTGTTCCTGCCTAGCAGCCAGTGATGTCTCATATCAAAGCAGAGAAATGCTGAGGGATAGATGATACTTCCACATGTTAATTACTTCAAATATTAGTGTTTATCCACCTACTTTAAAACATCAACATCTCTAGATGTTGCTATTGCCCAAATATAAGCCTTTAAGGCATTACCATTACAGTTTACAAATTAGGTATTGGATTAGACAGACTGATAATTTTGAAAATGGAAGATAGCATTATCTCTACTGGTTCACCAGCTGGATGGATGGAAAAAGCATTAGAAAAGAAACAGCTTAATCACAAGCTTAGCAGAAAGCTGGTAATGAGTTAAAATGATTAACGTCCTCTTTGCCTTAATGTTGCATTAGCAAGAGACCTGAGAAAAGCTTCATCTTTTTCTATTAACCTTCAACTTCTGAATGGGTAGAGCGCTTCTTTTTATCTGTATTACATTTGAATTATTTTTTCCTTGGGATTAAATCCCATTCTGAATTTGATTGACCAAAGGAAAATTATGTTGCCAGGGAATCAGTGAATTATATACTTTTACTTTATTGCTCTTCTTAAGGTTTAATGTGTCAAAGGGCACAGACTGACACCTACATGCTACTGATACTGAGCACAACAATTTCTTGTGGAGACAAGTCTTAGTCTTTTCAAGAAATAGCAGTATTTATAGCTGAGCCTCATCACTGGGAGTAGCTAAGGGCAATGCACCATTTATGGTGTCATGAGTATGACTTTTTATTTTCCTTTAGGAATTACTTCAATTTTTAAGTTTTATGTCAAATCAGAACACAAGGATGGCAGTATTTCTACCCTATAGATTCTTCAGCAAACTGTCCTGTTTCTAAACGATATGCAGAAGAATAATGTAAAATCTGAATTTTAGTCTATGAGTTGAAATATGAGGAACAAGTGGTGTTTAAACACATCATGCTTTTCTCATAAGCTGCACTTAGTTTGTGTCCTGGGCTTGGTAAGTCTTGGTTTAGGACAACTTTCATGTGTGTAATTATAGGTACTTCCCTAAGTGATGCACAAAGCCAAGCCTTGTATTTTTCAAGTTAAATAGTCCACAGATATTACCATTGTAGAACTGCCCTCAAATGCTGAATTTTGTGCCCCTTTTAGAGTAAGATCGGTATACTTTATCTTTCTTTCGGATCAACTTAATTAATGATATAAGACTAACTGATGTAATGTCATTGGATTTCATATTACATATCTTACATCTTCTTTCTTTTCTTTTTTCCTCATTTTCTTTTGATCTTATGTTATAGTTTTTGTTCCTTTTTTTGTTTTTTTCACTAGCATTCATTCTGTGGCCTTGATGACACAACCGAGCCAAGATGTGTGGTTGGTATTCTTTATATTTCTTCATAGTCAATTTTTAGCTCTTAGATTTTACCATATTTTGAGAATTGTTTGTAAGACTCTGAAACCACAGGGAAGGGCTTACTGGTTTTGGTTGCACAGAGAGGAAGAGTCCCCTATAAAATCCAACTTGGATGCTTTCCGTCCTAGACTTCTGCAGAAAGTCATTGGGTTTTCAATGAGAAATGATTTTGCATTCTAAGATGCTGACTGCTGTAACTGCAGTGGGTGCTTTTCATTTCTGCAACACAGGTACATTTTGTCTCAAAATTCAAGTATTGCTGTAGGATCCTGCCTTCTGTCATGCTGGATGGAGAAGCGGCATTGGTTTTCAATTTTTTTTCCTAAAAAGTCCTGTGAGCATCACCACCCATGCAAAAAAAAAGGAGTTCATTTTACTTCCTCAAGATCTTTGAGGCCATGAAATCACTTAGGAAATAATGACCTATTTTCCCTTCTGTGAGTCGATGTGAAGGTTACAATGTGACTGCCCCCTGTGTGCCAGCGCAACATGGAAGGGGTGAGGGTAAAAAACCTCTGTGCCTCTCCTTTGCGACACTACCATCATTCTTGCTGTCCTTTCCACAGCATCCTGCTCCTTTCAGCTCAGTACAAAGGACAGAGTGAATTTCTTCAGCTATAGCAGGAACCATAGTGGGAGTGCTCACCTTTCACAGAGAACAAGAGGGAAACACAGTTTAGAAAATAAGTCCCAGTCCTCTTCCCTGGAGCAATGCAAGTTGCACACTGCCTTTCAGTGAGGATGGTAACTCAACAATCTGTCAGAGAATTAAGCTGTGGTTTAAAACTATTGAATATTATACAGTGTTTGTGTTGTTACTGTTGTTGAGGTTTTTTTGTTTTGGTTTTAATTGATAATACACAATGCTTTTACCTTTACAATTTTTCCAAGTTTTTTCTTCTTTTAAATCTGTTGTGAATTATGCTCATGGAATCTCCTTAGAGTAGGACATGCGTTCAATCAACACCTTTGAAACTGCTATCAACTACTGTATGATGAAGAAGCATGATGACAATAGTTACTCCAAAAAACTATTATATTTACCTTACATTAAGCTTGAAACAGTATTTCGTTCTGCTCAAATCAAAAGTACTTTTGCGGAATTAGACCTGTATTATCATGGGCTCTTTTGAGGGTTTATTCAGGTCCCAGTACATTCCGTTATCATCTTCCTGTTGATGCTCTTTGGAACTGGCTCTGGACTTTCATTATGAGCATTGCTGCATATGTTTTTTATTTTTCAATAAAATGGTGATAGAAAGAGATGGGTAGAATGTAATTCAAGGGTGTTATTGCTTTGTAACAAAAAAAGCAGTAGCTTTCTTTTGATTGTTAGATGGGTGTTGAAATGTGGTGGAAATTGAGCAACATTTCTCAGCATTTTCAGCATTCCTTCGGAAATTTCCTTCGATTTGTCAAAAATTGAGCATGTGCATATAGAGAGGTGTTTGAAGAAAGGTGAAACCTTTTGGTAGACTATTCACCTTTCCACAGTTTGATATGAATTTTTTGTTCTGAGGAGATCAGATAGGACAGATACTGTTTTGGTTCATATAAGCTTGAAAGAGTAATGTTAAAGGAATCACCAAACTGTTATCTTTGAAGTTTCATCCAGCTTTTTTATACCGGTCCTGGTCAGAGGTGCTAACATCTGGATGAATATATTTGCTTTTAAATATTGTGAAAAGTATACTGGCCAAGTCTAGAGAAACTTTATAAACATTCCATAAACTTAGTGAAATTACCAGCATTTTTAAAATTCCATTTGAAATATTTTGAAATACTATGCATTTGAGGGATCCACAGGCTTCCATGCTGATATAACTGATAGTATTATGGGTCCCCCCTTGGATAAAAGAGAAAAAAAACCTGAAAAAAAATTCACAAGTATTATTAATCTCCAGAAAATGCATTGTGCTGCTATAACCTGCTATTCTTCCTGTCAAAAGTATTTCAGTAGTTGAATTCAAGCTTGGTGACAAGCATTTTGAGGGAATAACACAGGAATAATGACCTCGTAGCCACATAGCTACTCTGCTCTTGACATCTCTAGGAGTGCACATCACGTTGTGGTGCTAATGTGAAGGGCAACCTCCTTTAATTCATTTTGCTAGAGGTGAATCTGCCTCTGATTAATGTAACACAGAAAAGCCAATTTTAAGATACTTAGCTATAGTCGGATTCTTGAACATTGATAACTATTTCAAGGCAAACCATTTGATTTACTGATTGTAATTTTGGTTCTAGTTATTTTGAAGGTAATATAAAATGAATTTAAGGTTGGATGCCAACACTTATTTCTAAAGTAATGTTATTTATCTAAAGCTCAGCAGACTTTTTCTTTTCTTTGTTGTTTTTTGTTTTCTATTTTGGTTTTTGTTGTATTTACAGGCTATTAAAAGAGCGTATGGAGTGAACAGCTGAGTCCACTTGCAAAAATACAGAAAATATTTAAGCAGCTTTAAATTGGTGCATTTTTTCATAAAGCAGTTTGCATAGTACTTGAAGCTGCAAAAATTTTGAATTTAAAATTAGAGGTTTTCTTAAAGATGTAGCTTCAAGCTGGAATGATTTCATAATCAAATAAGGACCAGCACATCATAAACACAGAAAAAAATCTAAATAGAATTTACACTCTCACACCAACCAAACAGCAGAAAACAATACAAGTGCAATTACTGGCTGCTATGTGAACTGTTATCTACCAAATGGTTTTCTTACAGTACTGAGATTTTTGTCTCCATACTGCATGCTTTCAACAAATGTGGTTTGCATTTCACCCAGGAAACACAGGATCTCCTTTTAATATCTATATAAAAAAAGCTAAGTGTTTGACATTAAGTTGTCTATAGTAAATAGCTGACAGGAAGCAAACTGTTCAAAGTTGGAAACAAATAAAGATTTACAACCCTGCAGTGGTAAAATTCATATTAAATTCTTAAGCTGGAAATCCACGAGGGAGAAAGGAAGTGTTTTGGTGAAAGGCAAGGTGATGGATTGAACTAAGAGAACTTTAAAGTGGGCAAGAACTGTGTGGGAGATATGATTTTTTGAATGTTTCTTGTAAAGTAGGGCAAACTTGTAAAATCAGCACTGGGAAAATGGAAGATTCCAAGGTGGCCTGAGAGGTCAGGAAAAGAGAATGAGTGATGTGCTGTGCTCAGTTATCTCTTCAAGAAAGAAGAGGGGCTTGAACAAATGGACGCGGTGATGAATACAATAAGCAGAGACATAGTTGGATATAAATATTTAGAAATCATGGCATCCTCTCAGATGAAATAAAAAAATGTGGACATTAGCTACCAGGAAGCAAAAATGGCACAGCCTCAACCAGCAGAGGCAGATAAACACTCATGGACATTGACCATCTGAACTGCAAGAAAACTTTGGGGTGAAGCACAGGCTGAAATAATGAAAGTTGAAAAGAGCTTTTTAAGAGAGAGAATGGTTACAAAATTAATAAAGATTATTCTTTCAAAGAGGGAAAAGCAAATGGAAGTTTCAGAACTGGAAAGGCAATACGAAGAAAGAGATAATTTTAATTATTTCTGAAATGTTGAGGCAAGCTGAAAATATTAAGAGCACAATATTAGAAGATAACTTTCTCCTTCCTCACATCTTTTTGGAAATCATATTTGTGTAAAAAGCCACAGAGAAACAAGTCTACTCCCATGGACACACTGAACTCCAACATGAATAGAGTGGAACTAGATGGTTACAATAACACAACACATGAAGTAGAAATTATGTTTGACAAAAATAACATAAGGCAATGAACAATTAAGGAAGGAAAAAGAAGGCTGAGGGAAAATTTTGTCACAACAACTGATTTTCTCACTGCTAAAGGTGCATGAATCAGCCTCAGGAGCAGCCAGTTTTCTCAGATAATTATCGGTCTTTGAAGATCAGAGGTGTACCCTCCACAAAGAATCACCAGGCAACAGCATTTACCTGCAGAAGGTGCTGAGACACTGAAGATTAATTTAGTCAAATGCAGCAAACTGTGGCTGATGTGAGGGTCTGAATAACCCTGTTTCCTGGTAAAAAGCACAGTTTACCTTGGAAACAAGGACCACGCAGAAGTCTGGAATCTTATTCTCCAGAAGAATGTGTTGCTCACAATGTGTTGTTCAAAAGGAACAAGTTTTTAGAGAATGTGTTTTCAAATAGAGATTTTTCCTGTTTTAGTTAAGGCTGTTAGCAGTGTGATGACAGAGTGGAAAAATGAGGTTTTCACTGCAAAAGGCAGAATTCTGGCATCACTCTGAAGAAAAGGACCACAACAGGAGATAAACAGAGCTTGAGATAATCAAACCCAGTGATGATGAAGGAACAGAAATTGGAAAGTGTGATTCACTTGGCAAAGAAACCCTCTTCTCATAGGCACAGTTTTGCTCATCACTACTTTGGATATGAAACTATAAGCACAAACAGGGGATGGTCACAGCACGTGGCTGCCACGGTAAGCACACTGCACAGACAGGAGAGGATCTTCTCACGAAGCAGAAAAGGTATGAACAATTTAATTTTCTTATTTTGTGATGTGTTTTGTTACATTGTAATTGATATGTGACAGTTTTGTTTGTGTCAGTTAAAGAATCTGGCTGATCAGGGTGATATTTTCCATTGCATTCATGATGGCTTTTTTCTGCACTGAGCTAGCAGGATTCATATTTTGGAAAACAGAGTATATCATTACAGTCTTACTATCCACTGTATGCTGGTATTTATTATAGAGCTGGGAACAGGTACAGTGTGTTGACAGGGTGGCCAAGCATTGGAATAGGCTGTCCAGGGAAGTGATGGGATCACCATCCCTGGAAGTGTTAAAAAGCATGTGAATGTGGCACTTGGGGACATGGTTTAGTACTGGACTTGGCCATGCTGGGTTAGTGGTTGGTCTTGATGCTTTTAGAGGTCTTTTCCAACCTTAATGTTTCTATAATTCTATGATTCAATCCATACAATATGGTGGGCCTGATTTTCACTTTCTGTGACACAGCTTTTAAATCATCAGTCCCAGCTGTGTAAGTGAAGAAAGAAACTGTAAGTTTCTCATTGTTGTTGTCAGTTCTAACAGCTTTCCTGGTTTTATGCTGCAGTACTCAATAGTTTTCAGGCTGAAGCAGTAGAAGCATAGAGCCTGATGGATCATGAGGTGTGAGGTCAGCTTTAGAAATTGTTGTATTAACTTTCATTTTAGGAATGAATAAAAGAGCACCTTTAAACAAGAACATGTACTAGAAATAGGAGAGTAGAAATCAGTGTTGTAATGATTTTGCCAGTTTTTTTCCTGCCTGCATCCTCACTGCTTTTATATGCTGGTTAATTTCTGCAAAATATACTGCTAAGAATTTTTCTTTGTACATCTTATGAGTTAGATATTGGGCTGGGGCACAGTTGAAAATGACATTAATTTACCTTCCACTGTAAATTGTTAATGAGCAGAGTAACAATTTCCACTATTATTATACCTACCTTTTGCAGTTCTGTTCAGGGATGTGCATTATCAAATAATAAGTACAGACAAAATACTAATGTCTCAAGGAACTCTAAACTGAAGATACTGTTCTACTTGGGAAATTATACAGGCCAGGGGAGAGCCATGATTATGTTAGCACGTCTCTGAGAAGAGACTGGGCTTCGTAGGTCTAGAGATCACAAAGTGGCTTGAACTTTGTTGTCGACATGGATTTATTCTTTGTCTTTCCACACTTGAAGCTTTTAAGCATTGTGACTTCTCATGGGACCAAGGAGCAGCTGAATCATTTCAGCTCAAGGTCCTTTTGTAGATAAGGCCAGTGAGTTGATAAAATTGACCAAAATAGTAAAACGTAGTGTCACTGACCGTACGTGTGAATAGCACATAACAAAACATGGGGTGATAAGAGAAGAACTGTTTGTTTGGTCTTTTGCACTGATTTTGTGCCATTTTCTGCTCCTCAGCATCAAAAATGTTGCTTTATCTTCTTCCTGTATATTCTGCATTTGTCTACCAGAAAAAAAAAAAGTAATTGCATTATTTCCTGGAGAGTAGATCCAAACTCCGCGGTTGAATTCCAATTACAGGTCCAATTCCAAATCAACACAAATGTAGCAAAATCAAAGGCAATTCACAGATGCCACTGGTTGTAGTTTAACCCAGCTGACAACTAAGCATCATGCACCCTCTCACTCACTCCTGTCAGTGGGGAGGAGAAACAGAAAGAAAAGGTAAACCTCCTGATTTGAGATATAAACAGTTTCATAATTGTAACAAAATATTACTATATTAGTATACTAATGTTAATATAAATATGCTAAAATATGAGTAGCAGTAGTAATAATAATAAAAATAATAATAGTAATTATAAGGAGATGGAGAGAAAGTAACAGGACCCAAGAGAAACAAGTGCACTGCACTGTACAGTTTCTAAGGTGTGGAATATCCCTTTGGACAGTTTGGATCAGCTGTCACAGCCACGATCTCTCACAGCTTCTTGTGCAGCTCCTCACTGGCAGAGCATGAGACACTGAAAAGTCCTTGATGCAGGGTAAACACTACTCAGCAACAGCCAAAACATCACTTTGTTATCAACATTATTCTCATATTAAATCCAAAATACAGCACTGTACCAGCTACTAAGAAGAAAATTAACCCTATCCCAACTGAAACCACGAAACAATTATAAGACTATACTTACTGAAGCGAGTTTCTGTAAATAAAGGTGAACTCAGGCTGAAGAATTTTTAGATCTACAGCTAAAAGAAGTGAAAGAAAAGAACCAAACTTAGCTTGCCTTCTCAGGCCCAAATTTGAACATTCCTTTTAGGCATGGTTTCATAACTTCTCAGAGGTGAAGTAGATATAAGTAAAAAATTGCATGGAGAATTCCAGAATGCAAGTTAAATATACTGAATGTTTTCTCTGAAGTAGTCATAGAATGCCTTTTGAATCGGAAATATCCTTTTTTAATCTTCTGTCTTGAAACAATAATAATACATTTATCCAAAATAAGCATACTCAGTTTTATGAACTTCCAAATAGTAAAAAATTATTCTCTTTTCAAAACTTTGATGCCTAATTCCTTTATTAATTAGTCTAACTGAATCTTTTATGGGGATCTCATGAACAGCAACTCCTTTCATACATGCTAATGGGGTAATGAAATGAGACTTTCTCATAAATAATAAATGTGTTCAGAATCAAGAAGGACTGTTCATTTGATCATCAGAGGCTTAGACTGTGTTATTGCATGCTTAGAGTGCAGTATGTTCAGAACCTAATAATTTGGGGGTTTTTTTCATCATGGATCCTTCATCTGGAAAAGAGCAAGAATTTTGTTACTCTGTTAAAATGCCCAGCAATGAAGGATTTGATATTCTGAATTTCAATGTTAAAATTGCTACTTCCTGGATTTTCCAGGAATTAGAAGATGCAAGCACACCTGATGGAAAAGTAAACAGTGCTGGAGAAGAGAACTTAAATCTCAGAATAAAAGAGCTGGAAAAGTCAGAGCAAAACCTGAAAGGTGTTCTAGAGGACTACGTGGAGTCAGATTCTGTCCTAAGACATAGGTAAATAAAAGGGGATTTTGCATTAAAATTCATTGTGATGTAACAAATGTACTCTTCCCTTTACCCCATGTACATGATAATTACATTATATGATTATCATTACACGATAATACAAAAGCAACAGAAACATCAACTTTATGTGTTTTTAGAGTGCCTGAGAAGATGCATGTATAAGTGCTTTGTGTAGCTGTCAGAACAGAAATGCAGTATTCATTTATTTAAGAATTATTATTTAAATAAGGGTTTCAGCATGGTCTACAATGTTGTTACAAATAACCAGACACCTTTCTCAGGATACCGCATTCTTAAATATTCATAAGGTGTAAATTCTGTTTGTAAAGTTTATCCCTTTCCTTTTAAAGTAAGAGTTAATTAGGAATTTTGTGTTGTAAAAACAGTTTATTGCTTCAGAAAGCTTCATTCAGTTTAGTATGTTAATGCTAATCACTAAAGTAGATAAAGGTGTCATTGTCCATTAATTATACATTTGTCTAGAATAATTAGTTTTTGATAATCAGCAAAGGCACTGTTTTAAAGAAAGTCAAAGATTTCAAAAGTAGGAAAATGGAAATGGCATTAAAATAATTATATGTATAATTTTTAAATTACTTTGATTTATCAAAGATTTGTCCAGAAATGTTTTAATAATGGGCTTTTTTTTTTCAAAATAATAATGAATCTTTTTTTAAAAACTTTCATAGGAATAAACCTATTGTAACAAGCATGTTGGGGAGGAGAAGACATGGAGAACTTTATTTCAAACCAAAACAAAGACAGTGTGAGGGAACAATTCGAGGAGAGCAAATGAACAGCTGAAACTTGACTGAAAGCCCATTTTCAGGGACCTTGGGTAGCCAGTAAAAAGCAAAGGAATCCTGTGCCTGGAGTTCTTGTGGCTGAAGCATAGAGAGATGAGATGAGGAATGATGTGTAAGGCAGAACTACCGGGAAAAACAGAGAAGCAGAACTCAGCCAAGGCAGAGCTCTGGGCTGATGTGGCCCTATTTCCTTTGATACCAGTGTCAGATGATGCAGTGCCTGCAGAGGGGAGGACCTCGTCAGGTTTACTTTGATACGTGTACGAGCACTTATTTAGTTATGTGTTTTCTATCTTGATCCTGTTTCTTCAGAAATGCTTTTTTTATGTGAGATTTTTGAGTATAGGTAATGTTGTGGGGATGTAGGTAGCAGGAAATTTTGGCAGGGGGGAAGTAAGTCAAAGCTATAAGTTAGAAATGAGCAGGGGAACTCACTGAAGGACTGTTAAAAGTTGAATGAAGAAATTTAACGAAGAACTAGCAGGGTCCTGAGAGGCAGTGGGGGTAAAGTGTGCCTCTCTGAGATGAGAAAAGAGGTGGCTCTAGTACCTGCCTCATGAGATGAAAGACTTCTAAACTTTCTCCTTAACAAGTAAGGGTTATTTTGGACTTCACAGCTGTTTCAAGCATTGAGAAAATTTTGATGTGTAGGCTGAAAAGGGAAGGAAAGTCTTAAGGAAAAAAAATGAAGATTGCTCTCGTAAGATTATTTTAGATTATTCCTCCTGTGTAGAGGAACCCCAACATATCATATCTTGAGCACAAGTCCTATGAAGAGAGGCTGAGGGAGCTGGGGTTGTTCAGCCTGGAGAAGAGGAGGCTCAGGGGAAACCTCCTCACTCTCTACAGCTCCCTGAAAGGAGGTTGGAGCCGGATGGGGGTTGGTCTCTTCTCCCAGGCAGCTATCAGCAAGACAAGAGAGCATGGTCTTCAGCTGTGCCAAGGGAGGTTTAGGTTAGATATTAGGAAGAAATTCCTTACAGAGAGGGTAATCAGGCATTGGAATGGGCTGCCCAGGGAGGTGGTGGATTCTCTGTCCCTGGAGGTTTTTAAGATGAGACTGGATGTGGTACTTAGTGCCATGGTCTAGTAACCATGGCAGTGTTGGATCAAGGGTTGGACTTGATGATCTCAGAGGTCCCATCCAACCCGGCTGATTCTATGATTCTGTGATCACACTATGTCATCTTACACTACCATTTTAATCGAAACAGGCAAAGCAAAACCTGTATTTTGTCAAAATCCAGCCTTGTGGACAAAGTCAATACATTATAGGTTTCAGTACCCACTGAAGGTATGTTACAAGTAAGATGTTATCATTTCAGTCCCTAAAACACAGGTACTTCTAGGTTACCTGTAACATTAATTTTGATGGGAAGCATTTACTACCATCATAAAATTTGAACCTGTTAACTGTGAGCCTAGCAAAATCCTATGATCAGAAACATGCAGAGACTGAAGTGTTGTGGTTGCCTTTGTGCTAAGTTGTTTCTTCACTGAACAAAAATCTTGTAAATGTGTTTGCTTATGGTTTTCATATTAAGCCAGTAGAGAGGGACTGAACATAGGTGTTGTCTTTAACAGTTTTGAGACTTTCCAGTGTAATGTCCAGATCTCAGACTTGCTAATGAAGTGTTACTAGTGATCCACAAACTGTTACTATTTTATTTTTGGGAGACAAATGGAATAAATAAAGATAAATTTATGCATTGCTGATGACTGCTTATCTATCTGGAAGTATACTGTGGAATCTACTAAGCAAAAATCTTCATTCTCACCATCACAGGATGAAAGAGCTGGAGCTGTCACACAAAAAACTTCTTGTGATGATTGATCAGCTCAATGCGAAGTTGCAGAAGGTTGAAAATGCCAATGTACGTGTTAAAGGGAAATTGCGAGACATTCAGGAGGATCTGATCAACTTGGTGAGGAGGATATTGTTTCAAATTACCTAGTTTATTTTCTCTTTGTGGGAGTAATTTATAAGTCAGTCTCATTTCCAGTGACCTCTCTGTTTTTAAGCAATAAATCATCTCAGCCTTTATCTTTTTCTGCAAACATAGGAATCAGAAGAACTTTTGGATTTTTTTTTTTCCCCTTTCTCTTTCTCTGTTGTTTTTGACAGCACTGCCATTATTTCTTTCATTCAGGCCCTTGAACTTTGAAATATATGCTCACATTTCCTACTTCCTCCCCAGAAGCCACTCAGTGTACTTCTCCTTAGATCAGACTTTGTCTTTTTAGGCCCATACGAAAGGCATTTTTACCTAGTCTACACAGCTCATTGGATGGATCCATGAAAATGGAGGAAGAATGAAAGTTTTTTCAGGGACAGTCTTCAGTGAAACAATGTGTTTTGATTCTGTTTATCGTAAGATATACTTTCATTTTCTCAGCATTTTAGGTCAAAGTTGAATACTCTCACGGTACAATAGTACTATGTGGCAAGACTCTCAAGTCTTGCTTCAAAGTTGCTGCAGTGTCCCTGTGATACTGGTGGCTCTTAGTCTGCTGAAAGCGAGGGCAGCATGGGAATCATGAAATCCTCTCTGCCCTTCATCTTTCACCTCTGTATGTTGCTGTGTTCAAACACACTATAGTGCAAATGAAAATACCAAAGCCTATTTTCAAGTTGTTTCAAAAGACATCTATTTTTTTCTCCTTTTTCGGGAGGTTCATAAGATGAGCTGACAGATGACAGGTATAGTGAGGGGCAAAGGACAAAAGCTTGGTCTCTGGAAAGTGTGTGTCCTGTTTTCTAAAACAGAACCACAGCTTCCCTGACTATAGCACCTCAGTGCTACAGTACTGTCAGCATTAAGGGTTTGTTATAGATCAGAGCTGAATGTATGAATTCCAGTTCTAAGGTTTATTTTGATTTAATACGTACTGTAGAACATGCAAAAAAATGTGTTTTAAAACTTTTTTTACTTTTTGTAGTAGTAGATGGGGGTGAGCTTGTGTTTTGTTTCCTACTGAGGTTTTCTGTGATGGCTGAAATGACAAAACAGGTTAGTTTTACTCTAAAGGCAGGATTTTACTAGCTTTAGAAAAAATTCTTTTTACGTCATTCCTGAGTTTTGAGAAAATAAGGGCAGAATTATTGCTAAATTAAAATAAATAAGGGAAGAAGAGATTTAGTATTAATATGTTAACCATAGGACTCAATGAAATTTTAGGTTGAAAACCAGAAAAAGTCAGAGAAGAAGCAAAAGGAAAAATTGTGTTGGCTTCAGGAGCAGCTGAAGACAAAAGAAGAAGAAATAAAAAGCCAATCAGAATATTTTGAGCACTACAAACAAAGGCAGAGACAACAGACAGCAGTACTGAGAAAGAGGGAATGTTACCTTCGGGGTGAGGTATCTAGGCTGGAAAAGAAAGTCCTAGATCTTAGTTCCCATGTTGCTCTTTTGACATCTGAGATAGAAGAGGGAATGTTGCAGCATCTCCAGCAGGTGCTGGAATCAACATTCAGTGGGACTCGGGGTTATAAACACCCTGACATGGAAGTAGTGAAATGGAAAACTTGTATTGAAAATGTGGAGCATAATATGAAAAGCCACGTTCAGGCATTTCAGCAAAATCTGAAGTTCTTAAGGGAAAAAGAGGAGGACAACAGAAGAGAACAGGGAGACCTGTTGACTGAACTGCAGTGCTCTCAGAACAATGAAGACTTCCTCAGAACGAAATTGGAAGAATCTTCCTGTCATGTCTATAGTTTGAAATTATCTGAAATCAAACTACAGGAAAAAATGGAAGAGCTTTTGGATGAAAACAGAGCTTTAAAAGATCAAAGTACAGTGATGTTGAAAAAGAAGAAAGAAAAAGACTCACAACTTGCAAGATTGGAGAATGGAGACAACAGTGTTGACCTGGTATGTCAACTGGTAAGTAAAAATAAGACAAAATATAATTGGTTCTTGTCTTTATATCACCTTGAATTACACTTGTCATTAGATGTGCAATCAAGATGAAAGTGCGAGGCTTTATCTTTTCTGAATTTTTTTTGTTTATTTCTGTTTATGCATTCGTACTTCAAACTGTCTCATTCACACCCACTGGAATCAGTAGTTGGAGCTTCATTGCATCAGTGCTTTTATGAGGTGCACATTGAGGTCACTTAACAAACCCTTTTTCCTTAAGTTTTTAAGTGATGTGCCCCTGGCAAAAGGTCTCAGTTGGCAACAGAAGTAGAACCCAGAAGAACTTCTGAGAGCTCTGTCTTGTGGATACCATTCAATGGAGGAGTACACATATGGTTGGATGAGTTTTTGCATTTTATTCATGCCCAAATGCTGAAGCAAAAAGCACAGTTGACAATAAATCTTCTCTATGAGATTTTCTGGATAATGGTAAACAAGGGAAGGTGGATACAGTGTTCATGACCGGGAGCGAGCTGAGATATTCAATGGTTTGCAGCTTTGTAACATTGTGATATGCCCTGAATACACTGAATAGACTTGTTTGCTTCAAGCACTTCACCCCAGCACTGCATGGGAAAGCTCTGGAAATGCTGTAATATGGCATTGAGCTTCTGCCAATTCATTTTGCTGACAAGGAACAATTCTTTTCACAGAGTGGACTAGAACAAAGTTTTATTCTTTATCCACTGAGGTGGAGAGTATTTTTATTCTGAGAATTTGTTAAATTGAATCAGCTAAGCCTCACACTCAGCTTACTTCATTCAGATTGTGACCTGATATCCCAAGAACTCTCCTGATTTTAACTACATTTAACCAAGAGGTAATGGGCATGAACAAATCCCTTTCGTATAGGAGGACAATAGGATAATAGGACTGTACTTGAGTACTTCCAGAACTGGGAGAAGCTAGAGAGGATCTTTCGTCTGTAAAAGCTAGAGGAAATAAAGACAATTTTTTTAACCTGGTAATTGAATGCACTTTTGCAGGCATGGTGATTTAGTGGTTCTACAGCCCCAAAGCAGTGAGCTCCAGGAAGTTCCCTTTGGGTGAGAGAGAAAGGGTGGTAAGATCATCCTGCAGTGACCAGCAGCACATGGGTGACTTTTGTGGAGAACTCAGAAGCTGCACCTCACTGCACCTGTCTCTGTAGCTGCCTCAAGGTGGCAAAAAGACCAACCACTTACCCTGAACCATTGCTGTAGTTCCTTTAACTAGTGTATTCACTTTTTCTTGGGAAGGAAGAATACCATTTAAAAATATTTTAAGATACTTCTAGAGGGACTTGCGCCAAGTTGTAAATAGGTGCAACAAGCAAATGCACTATGAGGGGACTGCACAGCTAAAATCAAGAGGAGTGAGGCCTTTCAGAGCCTGAAAAGTAGTGAAGAATTACTATTGGGTTGATAGAATTGAGAAAAGGAGAAAATAAGTGTGGAGATATTTGAAGGTGTGAAAGCAAGATATATCAACTGACTGTCTGAGACTAATCTAAAAAGTCTTCAAGACAAGGGATCAAATCTCTTTCTTTCTGTGCTGTGCTCTAATAAAAGGTTATTTTTTTCCTGTACACAAAGTTTTCTAACCGTTTCTTTTCTTTTTACATCTGTGTTGCCATAGGAGGTTACAGTGTCTCAGTTACCCAGTCTTTGGTATAAATGAATATGCCATAATTTGTGTTTACTCTGGTTTGTTGTAGAATAGATAGTGTTCATTGAATGCTGTGTGTAGCAGCAGCAGCAAATCTTGTGCCTTCTGCATTTCTATTTGTCTTTTCCTCCTCTTCTAGTGCTACTAATACACTTGGATTTTTCTAGCAGAAAATGACTTGAGATAGCAGGGAAAAAAATTCAATATCTATGATAAAAGGAGGAGGGAGACATCTGGTGTTTTTCTGTAAAACTGAAGAGGGCTTTTCCCCATTATCTGTAATTTTACTAGCACCTAATAAAATAGAATTTCTTAATCTCATCACCTTGATCTTTTAGCATTTAAGTCAAAATAGTTACAAGAAAACTCTTATTTGAGCTCATCATACTCCATCAACAGCTATAAAAATGAGAAATATTATCCAACACAAGAAAGATTTTCATGGTGTTACTTTCCTAGAAAACTGCTTGTATGACACTGTTCAGTGAATGAGTGAATGGGATCATTTGCCTATTTCACAGTCAGGAAAAAAGTAGTTTGTGAAGACAGACTTATGAGACTTCTGTGAAATACAAATGGTGTGAGATTTCTCAATAAATACCACGTCATTCAATGCTAGTCACATCAGTTATTCTTGAAGACTAGCCTTAGTTATTACTGGATCTTCATTCAATAATACAATATTCAATTAGATTGAGCACCAAGAGGTGAACTACATCTCATGGAGGGGTGTAGGCACATAAATCTTGTCAAAAATTTGAATTTCCAAGCTTAGTATCAGATTCCTGTCTGCAGTATTCCAGCTGCAGCCTATGCCTGCACAAAAAATGCACCAAAAAAAAAAAAAAAAAAGAAAAAAGAGGCAGCTGGTTCCACGTGGCTGTGTCTTGACTTATCAGACAGTTTCTAGATGTGAGCATTAGGGGTCAGTCTGTTGAAATGAAGGATAAGTATGAAACACCAAGCAGTGCATCTTCCTACTGCTTTCACATAACTGCTGAGGTCTTGATTTCACAGTGTGATGTTTGGCCATCCAAGTATTGTATCTTTTACATCATTATGTGTAATTTTCTTTTGACAGTTCCCACATAGTAATAATGAATTGATATCTGTGAAGAAATAAAAGGAAACTTCCAGGAAAGGAACCAGTGTGTTTCAGTTAGTTGGCATTAGTTTCAAATGGGTTTCCCAGAGAAGTTGTGGATGCCCTACCCCTGGGAGTGTTCAAGGCTAGGTTGGATGGGGACTGTGCAACCTGGTCTAGATGAAGGTGTCCCTACCCGTGACTGAGGGGTTGGAACTAGATGATCTTTACGGTACCTTTCAACCTAAACCATTTATGATTCAATGTTACTGAGAAAATAAAGGAATAAATCTTGGAAGTGTTGTGGTTTCAAGTCATGCCTCCCAGTCAAGATCTCGTAACAGAGCGCAATAATGAAGTAGCTGACTTGGGTTGAAGTAAAAATTATTCTCACTGGTGATCCTCTGGAAAATCAGTGGCCTTTTCTGACTCACTACAAAGACTTGGAAGTCATTGCCTTTCCCATCCACATGTTAAAGCTGCAGCTCAGTCAAAAGGGACCAGACTTGTTTTCTGCTGGCATTTGATGCAGAGCAGTGCAGGAGGACAAAAGTGCCTTGTTGGCTTGATTTCTGTGCTGTTACTGTTTTGGTTACCATCTTGATTAAGTATTTTGTTGAGACAATCAAAACTGAGTCTTCTGTTCACTGAAAATGAGCACAGCACCTGTGAAATGTGGTTTGTGTATCAAGAAGTAGGAGTATCTGCTTTTCATCAGGAAGTGTCGCAATTTCCAAATTCAATCAGGGAGTCAAGATAAATGTCAAGAACAGAATATGAAATTTACAATTAAATTATCAATGGGAAAAAATCTGTTAAGAATGATTATTCAACTTGGAATTCTTCCAGCCTAGAAACATTTGTCTTTGTAGCTGGGCACTGAACTATTAGTGTCATTCCCTACTTGACTGGACCTTCTTTTCTCTTTGTTCATGAGGATATAAATTAGTCACAGTGTTCCACCTGTTATCTGACATATTACATGCTTATGACTCAGGTTTTCTTCCTTAACTCTTTTTAAAGTATGGAGGAAACACTAGGGGAATGTTTACATCCATGACATTTACTAGAAAATGTTGGAATGAGAACACTGTCTGAAACAATAGCAATTATAATGAAACAATGGGTCTTTTGAATGTAAAATAGCAAAGGAAGCTTATGTGCCTGTTTTTCATATCCCAAACACCATATGTGTATAATCCGTGTGATTTTTTCTTGTCCTCCTCATTTTCCCATTAAGAATGGGAATCTAATTCAGGATGAAGTTCAAAATCTTAAATGGAGACCAGTCTTGGATTCACTCAGAAGCAGAGCTACTCAAACTCCAGTTGTGCTGCTACATGCTGAAGAGTCTGGTATGCAAACAAAATGGAGTTTTTGCTTTCATTTATGTGTAATTAAAGTGAAGATGATTTCATTCATGAGGTGTCCATGACTTAGAAGGTGTAAAACCTTCAAAAAACCTCCTAATTTGTAACCTGTGTCTTGGGAAGGTGAAACAATAACTGGGGTGCTTTGCATGTCCTGGATGAAGTATAGTGTTCAGGAATGATGTGCAGCAGATTTGCTTTTCAGATTAAACAGTGTGAAAGCTCTGATCTTGATAAATTGTATCAGGTAAATTCTTCCAACATAAATTAATGGGAATTTTATAGCAAATTTCAGTATATGCAAATGCAGACCTGCACTGAATAATTTCAGCCTCTAGGTTTAACCCAATAAGTTTTCACCTGCCCACCATAATGAGATGTATTTTCCATCTCAACCCCCAAATAGACTTTATTTTAGAGCTCATTATTTGTGTTTTCTTTTGAAGTTTGTTTTTTTATTAAATGTTGGGCTTTTGTCTGTATCATTGGTGGTGTATGCTGCTGGTAAAGAAGGTAATTTTGAGCATGCTCTCACTAAAATATTTCTCTGTTCAAAACATCTCCTCAGATGTTTTCAAGTTTGGTTTTTATGCAACTATCTGGGAGTGACATTACATTTTTCCAGTGCTTTACCATAACAGAAACACCAGGATGTAGTCATGATGGACTAAAGCAGATGGAGGAGCTAACAGAAGAATCTGTACCAGTCCGGGAAGGCACTTCAGGTGTCTTTGTGAAAGTTGTTGGTCTAGCTGAGGCTGAGCAGGTGAGAAAAAAGGTAATTTGAGATAGAGTGAAGAGCTGGTGCATTTAAAGGTGAAGTAGCTTTACCCCATAGCTGCTACGGATGCTATACAGTATGAATACAGGTGTGCAGTAAGAAAATGAATGACTTAAACTTTATTTGTATCATTACTCTCATTACAAATCTTTAAACAATTTGAAACTCTTTGTATGGAAATATTTTTTTCTCATCTGTGTCTAATCAAGTATTTTATGGATGAAATAAAGAATAAATTATGATTAGCAACATACTTTAGCCTGTATATTTCAGCTTGAAACATTTCTCATTTGCTATCAGCAGGTCACCCTTGGAACAGAGAGGGCAGGTACTCTAGAAGATAGTTTCACTTTGTTTGGATGTCCCCCAGTTTATCATACAGCAGGACTGCTTTCCCCTTACTCTGAGAAGTTATCTGATGATGAGACAAGTAAGAAAACCAAAGGTGAAGAAACCATTCTTCTCTTGAAGGAACAAGCTATAACTCTACCAGCAAAGACATTCCCTGCTTCTGTGGTTGAAGCCTTGATGAGGAAGAAGCTCCAACTTACTTGGTTCAAACCTGAAAGCTGCCACTCATCAGCTGTCACCACTGTGGAGAAAGTGAGGAGTGTGAGTTTCTGTGAGGCAAATACTAATCTTTGGTTTGCTGGCCTCTGCATTGTTACAGAAAGGGGATTTTGTGACAAAGTTCCTGCACTTCTTCATGGAAAGTTGCCTTCCACTGTGACTGAAATTTTCACAGCATGTCTAGAAAAATACAACATGGAAAAACATTGGGAAAACAAGCAAGTTCTGCCAAAAAGCCTAATTGAAAATAGATGTCTGGATAAAATTGTTGATGATGAAAAGTATCACCAAAAAATCTCTAGAGAGAGAGCTAAAGGACAAGAAATACAGACTGAGAAATCCCAGCCACAACTGGTGACCTGCGTTCTTGAAGGAAGTTCTAAATTTTTACATAAAATTGAATTTATCAGGCCTGAGAAGCAAGGAATGGAAGCCAAAGAGAGACTAGGTAGCATACAGGATGTCCAAAGTTTGTCTCTTGATTTTAAAGACTTAAAGAAGTGTTTTGAAGGGAGTCTTGAACTAATGGAGAAAGAAGAAAACATCTCAGAGAACTGCATTTCTGGTGTGAATAGCAGATATAATGGAGAAGATATAATTGAAATGGAAGAGAAAGGAGTGCAGGCTCAGAAACCAACTCACCAAACGAACCCTTCCAGTAATATTGGTGTGAAAGAAAAGAAAGGCCAGATCTTGGGACTATGTGAACCAAATGAGAAGAATTTCTCATGTGAAAAAATAGCTGCTGAAAACATGCAATTTTGGTCAGATGAAGAGAGGTATCCACTAAAATTACTGTTTCCTATGCAGGAGAGTGTTGTGTGCCTAGGCAAACTATTCCTGCCAGGGAGCAGTTTTTATGAGTGTTTCTGTCATCTGTCACTACTTGAAGCCTGTAATGAATGTAATGTGAAAATATCTTTACTGGAAAAAGCAGTGGCTGTGTGTTCTCACAGGATATTTCTACTCATGCAAGAGAATGAAAACTATTCCAAAAAAGTCTGTATATTAAAACAGGAGAATGAGAGATATGCTCAGATGACGTGTGCCCTGGAAGAGGAGATGGATGCATATTTTCAGTACATTTTAGCAGCAGATGAAGCTAACGTTGTTTCGTTCCAAAACTTACTTAATGAGAAAGAGGTTTCTAGTGGATGTTACAGTAACTTATCAGGAGAAAACACCATGACCCCAGGAACGTTTTTGGTTAAAACTTTCTCTAAGAACCTCCCAGGTATTGAAGAGAAAAATAGGAATTCTGAAAAAGACTCATCGACAATTGCATCAAATAAACTTTCCAGGAGTGTTCTATCCCTGAAGGGAAGGAAAATGAGGTATTTCCAGCTGCTTTCTGACCTAAAAGAAGAAAGAAGCAGATGCTTCAAAGAAATAGCTAAATTATTACAAGACAAGGAGAACTGTGTAGCAAAATACAATGAATTAATACAGGAGAGAGAGGAAAATTTACAAAGAATAGCTCTTTCAGAGGGTGAAAAAGAAACCTTGTTGGGACATTTAACAGAGATAAAGTGTGAGCAAGACAAATACAAGACCTTGGTTTCAGAACTCCAAGACTGCAAAACCAGCTGTTATCAAAAAATTTCTGATTTACAGGAGGAAAAATATGTACTGAAAAGAGAGATAGACAGAATCAAGAAAGAAACTTCAGAGCAACTAGATGAATTTCAGAAAGCAAATACCAACTTTATTTTAGAAAATAAAAAATTGAAAGAATTAGTGTCTTCTTTGGGTTTCACCTATGAAGAGCTGAGCAAAGAGAAAAGTTTGGGAACAAAGAAAAAGATAGTAAAACTAAAAGAAGAAAGTCAGCAACATGGTCTTAAGCCAAAGAAATTTGAAACAGTGTGTAGTGTAACGCAAACTGAAGAAGAAGGAGTTCTGGTTATAAATCCTTCAAACTATTTCCCTGGGAAGGAGGTAAATAATAACAGGAAGGAGTGTTATGAAGTAGTATCTTCTAAAGAAAGGGGGAGATATAAAAGTCATTTGGAGGACAAAGCTGAATTAATTTTTTAATGCAGAAAATGTCCTAGCCTCCTACATGCTGGAGAGGTGCTAAAAGTTAACTCTGAAATAGAAGGCAAAATGCCAGAGAATTTTTTTTCTGGATATTGTGTTAGAGAATTTTAAAGTGATATAGCAAACTAGAAATTTAAAAATAATACTCATAAGAACACATTGTTATGGCATTTTTAAAATTATTTATCTTATTGTAAAAGTAAAAGCTTTTATGAGAAGCTTTTACTTCTAACTAGAAGTTCTCCTACCAGAAGAAGAAAACTGCTGTTATAGTGGTGAAAACATCATGTCTTAATGAAAAGTGCACATATGTTCATTTACTAACTTGTATTCTAATAGGGTCTAATTTTTTTATTGTTTTGATACATATGAAACATATACCTAAAGATAGCATTTTTATTCATGGATTTCTCATCCACGTTTTTCCTATGTAGTCATGTATCTTACACCACAGTGAATTTCTGTGGAGATTACTAGGTTCTTGCAAATGCAGAATTATTACTTCGGTTGAGAATTAACAACAGGGAAATATTTATGTCTAATACTTTGATTTTATGCAAATATTTTTTAGTAATTTAGGAGGAAACCATCTATTGCTCTATACACATCTATGTGCCATTTTGTATGGGGGAGAGAAGTCATGTCTTTCTGTTGTCTTTCCAGGGCAGCATGTTTGAAAGCTACAGTACAATGAAAGAGCAAGTCGAAAAGGCAAAAGAAGAATTAAAAATACAGCAAAAGGAATTAGAAAAATCAAAAAAAGAGGTAACATTCTACTATATTGTACTTCTGAGGAGCAAATTTGTTTTCCCTCATGTTTTCTTTCATGGCTGTTCTTCTTTCTTTTACGAAACAGTGCAGCAGTCTCTGATCTGCAGAACCAAAATGTACTTCTTTGATCTTTAAGTGATGAACTGCACAGCCACTCTTGATTGGCCAGAACATTCAAGTGAAGCATTCCTGCAGCACACTTTGACAGAAGCTGAGTGCTTAATAAAGGCACACAGAACAAACTACCTGCTGTTCCCTTGTCTGGGCAGCCCACCCCATCACTGGGAATATGGAGGAGCAGAAGCCAGTAGAAGCAGTGAGAATTACTGCAAACCTAAATTCAAAGTAGTTTTTTTGAATGAGAAGCTAAATCATGTAAAATCTGACATGTCAAGGGGTTTTGCTACTTCCATTGGTGTTTCAGGGCATTTCCTGAAATGCTCCTTCTGTTGACAGCTGTGTAGTAAACACTGAGTCCAACACCACCTACATGGAGACTTGTTTGGGTGGTTAGTCCTCTGCTTGGGTGAAGTAAATCTGCAGTTTGAACACCAACCGAGGAAACTTTCAGTGTTGTGCCTTTTCGAATGCACTGGCTTTCACATTCATATTTTTTATTAATCAATCTCCACTCTATACATATCTAAGAAGAATGTATTGCTTTTATGGCAAGTGTATATTTGTGGGACTGTTTCATGCAATAACAGTCATTGCTCATACTCCCTGTGGACAAACCACTGGCAGCCAGAGGTGTGTTGAGTATGCTAAAG
The DNA here is from genome assembly GCF_009829145.1 of Chiroxiphia lanceolata. NCBI lineage: Eukaryota > Metazoa > Chordata > Aves > Passeriformes > Pipridae > Chiroxiphia > Chiroxiphia lanceolata. Next base: position 13,252,714 of record NC_045640.1, read on the forward strand.
AGCAGTAGGGTTACCATAGTGGGTGTACAAAATGATTGTCCTTTGATAGCTACTTTATAAGACTTCCCAGCATTCAGGTAAGGCAACTAAAATGAAGGGGAAGATTTGGATGAGTGATGGATGGTTAAGGAAAGGACTTCTGACCTTGCAATTTGAACATGAATGGATAATTTTATTTTTATTTATTTTGTAATTAGCTTGGGTCCTTCTAATCCTTTCGTGCATTTCTTACTATAAGGAAATTGTGTATTGCAGTACTTTCCTCAGTTTAGTTAAAATAATGTGAAGTCTTCACTTTCGGGAGAAGAAATGATTTCTCATATGAGGGAAAGAGCTTGCTGTCAGGAATCCAGCTGAGCTACTGAGGTGTTTGTTTGTGGTTTTTGGTTTTGTTTCTTTGTGTTTGGTTTTTTTTTTCCAAAACTACAGTTAATGTGTATTGGTTGAATGAAAGTACCCTAGAGAAAATTAAAAGGTGAAGATAAGGGCTTTTTCTTTCCTTCTTTGCATTTTTCATTTTTGACATTTTTGTCTCCATTCTCATGCTGAAACAAAAACTCAACACTGTGCCATCTCCTAAGGGGAAAATTAACTTTTTCCCAACTGAAACCAGGACATATTTCTCGGGAAGACTTTTTCCCCCTCAGCTGATAAAATCTTTATTTTCATTTTTCTCTGAGGGCTTTGAAAGATGTAATCTCTGAAATCATGTATGCATACAGTACTGATTCTTTTAGCTTTTTTTCAGAATACTCACAGTACCTTCAAGTTCAGAAATAAATTTAATTAGTATTTTCTGCATAGCTCTAGTGAGATATGATTCCATAGGACTTATTTCTAGAATCATATTAATTTCTTATAAGATTGTAGTGTATTATATAATTCCATTTATTTTAATCAATTTATGCCAATTCAAACACTGTGATGGGGAGATCAGCCTCAAATCCATGGCTGTAAGCTGGTATTGAAAAATGATATTGCTGCTGGACTAATTATACTCAATAATTTTTTACTTTTTTGTTCTTCCTGTTAGGCTCAGAAGTGGTACAGAGAACTTGGTTTTGCTGAAACAAGGTACGAAGAAATCAAGACTCGTTTGATGCAGGTTCTCACAGAATTAGACCACCTTAAACAAGAAGCTGGGGACAAAATGCTGGGAAAGCAGCACTGCAAATTAATGGTACGTATGCAAATGGAATGGAGGAAAGCATATTCCTTGGGAGAACCACTCATTATTGTTATTGGGAATAGACTGGAAGCAAATGTAGAGCCATTGGAGCTATAAATATGAAAGTGAGCAGATATTATACAGGGTAGACCATCTGTCTACAGGGTAGTCCAGGATCTGGGCTCTGCATGAGCATTGTAAACACCTCACTTTTTTTATTGCACTCTTGATATGCTGTCTTTAGCCAAAGTCATTTTCAGGTGACCTTAATGAGAGGTGGTGGAGGAGTCTCCAGTGTTTCCAGTGTTTGGACTTTCTGCCCTGATTTCAGACCTTCTAGCCCTGATTGTTAGATGTGGACAGGCAAAATGAATCTGTGATGCCAGGCACTTTGTTGAATAACTTCCACTGCCAGTGAACAGATGGTGTGGATTAATGGGGAGTCAAAGTCTTTAATAGATGCATGTGGCCCAAGTATGTATCCCCAAAATCCAGGAAATCTTTCTGTCACATGGAGGAAAGTCTCACTGGAATGTGCTTATATCACAGAAATTCTGGTTTTCTGTAAATGAAAGCTGTTTTAATTTTCAGGTGGTTCTCTGTCCTGATATGGGTTTATGGTTTCCACTAGAATAAAGTGTTTTATGGAAAGATTTTTAATCACTGAGTAATCTTCTGGAAGCAGCTTTCATAAAGACTTTTCAGCTAACCCTGAAGTTAATTCTGCCCTCCTTAACTGGAAAGCTGTGAAAAAGAAATATGCAACTTCTACCAGCTGGAAAAGCACATTCCTAGCAACCTACAATATTTGCAAATTCTATTTGAATAGGTTAGATAGATTTGCTTTGGAAGCAAATAAAAACAAATTCTGGAAAATGTAAGGATTCTGGGATTGGTTCAGCTGCCTAAAGGTTGCTGTTTATCCCATTTAAAGACCTCAAGGCATCCTGGCTGAGGATGTAGTTGTCCTCCTGGAAGTCCTGTGCAGTTATTTCATGTTAACTTGTACACCTTACGTGGCACTATTGGCTGATGTTTAAACAGCTGAATTTTGGCTGTTAATTGAAAAGGAAGCACAAATTTTTCATATAATTGTGATGTATTGGCATGTAGACTCTTGAAACAATAGAATCTATTTCAAGCAAGAAGAAACTCCCAAATTGTTTGAAAATAAAAAGAAATATATCATGATGTTCTGTTTAAACTAGCAATTAAGATTTTGGGGGCATTTTTGACCAATGGAGCTTTAATAATTTTGTTTGGTGAGAGTTTGGGGAAATTATCATTTATTCTACTGGTCAATGAAGTAAGCTGTTAATTATTTCTATTACTCACATGGGAATAAAATTCATTAACCTTGATAGATTGTTTTTACACTGGAAAAAATGCAGGACAGCCTTTCTCTGAAAAGAACGGCTACTTCTAAATGCCTTGAATAAAGTTTTCAAGTTAGTATTTATTGGTCAGTAGTATATATTTATGCAATATTGTGATGTTGTTTGATTTGGATTTGACTTCTTCATAGGACTAACGTCAAGTTGTTGAATACATGTGTCTCATTCCAGGGTCAAAGATGCAGTACATGTACATCACAGAACTGGGTTTATCCCTCAGTCACACTATTTGATGGCAGAACTAGTTATCTGCATGACTCAGATCCATTATGTCTTAAAAGGATATTGATTTTATTGGCTCAATTTAGCAAATAGTATGATAGAAAATAGAGTAGATATATTTTAGCAAAGGTTGTGACTTTATTTCAGTAATTCTTTTCTAAAATAAATTTTTTAATGTACACCAAGGTGTTGATTGGGGATTTGTGTGAAGTTGTTAAAATATGACCTAAATTTTTTTAGATTAAAAAAAAGATGACCAAGACTTTTTGGCCCAAAAAAAGGGTCATGATCTACTTTTCTAGCATAATTTTATTTCCTGGGGACAGTTTTATGGACTAGTAATCCTGGTTTTGTTTTCTATTACTTGCGTCTTTTTTCCCCATAAGTCATCTTCAATTAAGGAATGTTTCCATTTTGTATTTAACATACTTTTGGTGTGGGAAAGAAGATGAGGTAAATACCATGTCACGGACTCATCTTCAGGCTTTTGTCGCTGCAGCCCTGGTCTAATCCATCTCGATGTGACCAGCAGTTGTTATTGTTCTCTTGACGCAAGAGGGAGCCAAAAAGTTTGGTACAAAGCCTGCTCGACGTGCTCGAATGCCGTGCATAGAGAACTTGCTTCATTAGGAAAGACAGTGTGAAAATGCCATGTTTCTGTTTCTATCTGTGTTTACAGTGATATGTTGCAGGCAGAGGGATGTGATCTATCACTTCAGTTTGCTGTTCCCTGTGAAACTGTGCCTTCAGCGTGTTTTAGTCACCAAGGGTGTCAAAACTGGAAAGACTGTCAGGAAGCAAGGGAAAATTTAACTGTGGTGCTGTGCATCAGGGCTGAGTATTAGCCCCTCTCTCGGTTGTATCAATGTCTGTAACCATTAAAATCAAACCATCTTCCTGCAGGTTTGGTCAGAAAGTTATATACCACAGCATATCATGGGCCTGACTGGAATTTTTAGCTTAATCTTTTAGACTTGCTTATATACTGTGTTATCAGAAATCTTGACCAGTTATGTGTATCAACTCAGTATTTTCTTTAATGTAATGTGACCTTTTCTTTAATGTAAGGTCATAGTAGCATAAATGTTTGTCAGGAGACTTTCTTCACCCTCTAATTTTCCTCATTCTAAATACATATGTTTAGTCTGGCAGTGTCACTTCTAGAAGCTGACCTTATGATGCTGACCATCAATCTAAAGCTCTCAGTAATCCTTTCAATCTAACTGCATGAAATTGGGCAGAAAAAGAATTGGAGGGTGGGGGAGGAGGAGTTAAATTCAGAAGCTTCTCTTTCCACATGTCGTGTACCACTGTTATTATATTTTAATATAACAAATATTTTATTTTAAAATATTTTGGAAATTTGTACTTAAAATCTGAAAAGTTTTACTAATCATCTTCCAGAACAAAAATATAGTTGTAAGAATGGAATTTGCTGAGATAAATATATGTAGAAAAACAAAGAGTGTATTATGTAGCTTCTTGCTGGAGCAGGAGACTGGTAACTTTTGAGTTCTCTTCTTACTCATTGTGGGACAATAGATTGGTCACTTAATCTGTCTGGGCCCCAGTTTCCCCATATATTATATTATTATAATACAATACTTACCTTGAAGGAATGTTGTGACATCCCAGTCCAACATCTACCCTCACAGGGGCCAAGTACTCATTGCTTATAAAGAGTTTTAAGATTAGTGCAAGATATTAGGGCTCATACGTTTATGAAGGTTTGAAATCAGACATTTTTTATCAGCTTTCTTGTTTTTGAGGTGCAAGGTATGTACATATATTAATTGAGAAATTTCGTACTCTAAAACATGATTGAGAATATTTTCTTTATTTTATACATCTAATTTGAAAATCTATGTATTTTTTCTCTAGCCTGAATACAGCATGAAAGATGTCCAGGAAAAAGAGGTGAATAAAATAGCCAGTATGAGATTACAGCAGCAAGTGCTGACCTTGAAAGCTCAGCTCAGGGACCAGGCTGCATTAGAAAATCAGTTTTACATCCTGCAGAATGAAGTGGAACTCCTTCAGGCTCAGCTATGTGAAAAGGTATCAGAAGTTGTTTTCTGTGTGCTTAAACGTGAGTTTAGACTTCAGATTCTACCTCTTTCTTTTCAAAAGCGAGAACCAAAATAGTCTTCTGTCCTGGGAATGAGTCTGATGATAATTAATTGGTTTCCAGGCATATGAAAGTACCCCTGACTTCAGAGAAATAAGGAAAAGATGTAAACTGCCTGGGTGGTCGATATTATGGAAAGATGATAGACTATCATAAAAATTCAGTCTCTGCTCTAATCTCCATAGTGTAATGCAAGCAGTGATGCTGAAATTATTTTACAGAGCCACTTCCTTGGCTTAAATTGTCATGACTTTTAACATTCTCAAGTCTCTTCTTGCATTATATCAGATTATAAGCAGTGAGCTAGTAATAGAATTTTGATATAGAGTTTTCCCTAACTTTTCTTGTTCCAGCTGCTAGGGTTACATATTAAGAGTTTCATTAACATTTTCAGTTAGGTGTATAAGTTGGATTTTTGGTAATTGATATAGTTATTCTGATGAGCAACCCCATGTATACACAATTATACTTACCCAAGCAGTTTTTACACTTTTACATTATATTTCACCTGGCAAACTAGGGAAGGTACATTAATATTTGTAAAGCAACTGCCTTACTATGTGAAACTAAAGCTACTGCTGTAAGTCTAACTACAGCTACTGAACTCTTGGGTGGAAACAAATTCCTGCTAGGACTTTTTTTCCCCTAGATTTTTTCCTATTTTCTTGGAAACTATATTTTGAAAAGGGATGAGAGTTGCCTTGTGAGCCAAAGCGGAATTGTCCATCGTAGTCTGAAACAGCTCATAAATGGCATTTTCTCAATAGCATTCTTTGTTCTTCATATCCTGATGCTTCTCCTCTGTATGTACTCTGAAATACAAGAGATTATTGTCTTCTCCCTACTGGGAACAAGTTTCATCCTACTTTCTCCACATTAATCCAACTATTCTACAATTTTGTGTTTTGTTTTGTTCTTTTTTTTTTTGTCTTCCGGTGCTTTGTTTGTTTTGTTTCGGTTTTTTTGTTTTTCCTAGCCTGGTCATGTGCTGTGATTTACTTTAAACCAGCCCTGTGCAGAGGGTTAGTGGCTTCCCTCAGGCATTGATTAGGATGCCTCTTAGAAGAGCAAGGGTGGTAAAATGAAATTGTTTTGTTGTGTCCGATGTCTGTAGTGATGGATGGTGCATGTCAGATAGTACGTGAGTAGAAGGTAACATGTACTATCCATATAAATGGACAAGTCTTAATTGTTTTATTGCATCAACAAAATGTGTGGTTCCCTGCCTTATCAAGAATTGAATGTCTCCAGTGCAGGAACCTACTACCAGTTCTTTTATTCCCCCAGTGCTAGTGCAATGTAGACTTGTCTCTCCTGTTCTGCCTACGCTGATTCTCCCAACCACAATTTATTAGCTGAGAACCATATGATCTCTTTCAGCATAAATGAGTTCTCATAAAAGAGTTTTTTATGATGCACATAATGTATTTAATGTAGACTTCATAGAAATACAAATTGTCAGGCAAAATGAATGCAGAGGAATCTGTATTTTATTGTCAAATAGTACTGTATTGATTCATAATGGAAGTGGATTTTGGCAAGATATTACTGCAGAATCAGAAAGCAGGTTTACCATGAATAATAAACATTTTAAGTGCAAGGTAAGACAAGGTCATCTGGCTCAGCCTGGTTCACCTCCTAAGAAAGGACCTGCATCAGCTGTGTTAGAGTAGAAAGTTGTTGCTGTTCACTTTTCGGAGTGGAATACACATGTGAAAAATCCCTCCTCACTTCTCTAATTTTATGTCATAGTATTGATAAGAAAAGTGAAAATTTTCCCCAAAGAGTGTTTTGAAAGATTCACAGAGTAAATAGGAACACGAGTGCATAATGAAGTCTTTAATGTGATGCTGCTTTGATGAAATAACCTCACTGAAATAAGGCTCCAACCAAGAACATCCAAAAGCTTTTTTAATTCATAAGACCTATGTTAATATGAGGAGGGCAGTGTTTGTGTGCCAGGGTCTATCTATGTACCACCAACTCCTTACACTGCTTCATCTTGTTTGTGACACAGGGTCACACAAATGCACAAAGTGTAGACCTCAAAGTCAGGTCTAAAAGAAATATCAAAAATCTGCCAGAGTGTCTTAAAGTGATTCTTGAATAAATTAATGCGGGATACATTTCAACCTTTCAGGAAAAAGAACTTGAGAAGAGAAAGTCTGACGTGAAGTTGACATTAGCTCCTCTGAAGGTACTGTGTTTTCCTGAACACCAGTGCAGGACCTACACAAAGGTTTGCTCACAAGCTTCTGTGCCTGTGCCTCCTTCTGCAGTTGCCCCTGACTTAGCTGTGTGCTACTGGGCTTCAGGTTTAGGCAAGGGCTTGCTGGCATTATTGTGATGGGTATTCTTCAGCCTGTCAAAAGGGAAACCTTGCACATGGAAAGGGAACATCTCTTTTCAGTTTGTCAGTGCACACATTTTGCTCTGGCAAGGTTCAGAGGCACCTAATGGCGTAGAAACATAGGAATGCAGTCTGTAGCTTTCACTTAAAATGTGAAATTACAGAGCAGACACAAAATATAATCTTGTAGTCTCAACAGGGAGTGAAATCATAGAATCATAAAATGTATATATATGTGTTCATGCCACACAGGCTAAGCTGGCTTGCCTCACCCGAAAGTGCCAAGAAAGGAACAGTTTCATTATGAGGATGCACAGCGAATTTCACAGGCATGGAATTATTAACTCTACATTTGATGAAGAGGTGAAAAACCTGGTGAATGACATAACCCTGACAGAGTACACAGCTGCTTTTACACCAATGTGTGATCAAGAGGTAAGTGCTTGTACTTCCTTGTAGGATCCTCATGTTTCCAGTATTGAATTAAGATAGTGATTTTTAAAGTGTTTGCTGAGATTCAGAGTGTAGTTATAAAATAAGTTTCATCACATAATATAAATATTTCTTCAAGCAAATCGGTGGAGTTGGACACTTTATTGTTGTTTTGGTCAGGGTTTAAATTTCGGGAGTTTATAGCAAAATGCATCAGTGCTCCATAAAAAAAACACTTCCCTGATATTTTGACAAAGTATCTGAGTGTGTAATGCAGCACATATTATTCAATTTCACTATAAATATGAATTTTTCTTTTTTTCCTGCGCAATGTATTGTCTCAGATTTCTGAAGAAATCAGGGAAAAAAGGTCTACAGTGAATCATTTTAAGATTTAATCAGTGAACATTTGTATTTGAAAGGGAGTTAGTCACTTGTGTTGTGGTGGCAAGAGTAAAGTGGGATGTACCGTTTCACACCTGATTCTGTTCAACATTGTCATTAATAGCTTGGATGTTGGGAATATACTTCCTGATCTTGGAGTAGCAGCTACTTGAAGACATTGTTAAGGACAGGAATCTGAATCTGGAAACCTGAAGAAACAGGAATTCCCTTGCAATATTTCAGTAACTATCACCAAATTCTTTTTTTCCCTTATGATTTTCTGTCTCTTATTATTTAAAACAAAACCTGTAATAGTACCCAAACAATATTTTGTAATGTTTGTGTCAAGCATACTTAAATAGAATCTTGCTGGTTAAAAGTGGGGGAATACTGTATGTTACGCATTTGTATAATATTAGATGCCTACCACAGCAGAACAGAATACAGGTTCATACTATATTTTGTACTTCAGCTAACACAGGGCACTGCAAAATAAGCACATAAAAATAATTTATCTTAATGACACTGACTTTTTCATCCGCAGAAGTAAGGATGCTTAAGATGGGCATATAGTATAGTAAATTTTTCTGATTATTTTTCTGATTATTTTACATTTTTACACACTGAGTGGTATTCTGTATCATGCTACCAATGCTTATTCTTACAGTGTTATAAAGTGTTGCAAGCTATCACTCAGTCGTATGTGTTCCTGCGGCAAGAAGTAATTTAACTGTATGTTAAGGGAAAAGGTAGATTGGTTCCTGATTGCAGCATGGGACAGCATTCTGTGTCTGTGTCTCCTTTGTGTACCTCCAGTTTGGGTCCACTACTGTCTCACTTAAGCTCACACTGCACAGGAGTGTTTTTGGTGACAGTAGTTAGTAACTCATCTGTCAGAAGGGAATCAGTACTGCACTGCCTTCAGACATGGTCTCAGACCATGTTCTCAGATATTGCTGTGATAGATGAGCATTAGTAAAGCTTCCCAATACAGTAAATATCAAAATATTTTGCACACACACTATCTCCCTGAATGTCTAATTGTCACAAAACTTAGCAGGCCCAACAGGAGAGAATTAGATTGAATCTGTATTCTAACAGCCAGTGAGCTCATTTGCAATATAGGGCCCTACATTAAATTCATTGCTTCAGTAGATATTTAGCTATTCATACTAAGTGGTGCACAGACTCCTTCCCACAGTATCCAGCACCATAGTGGTCAGAGGGATTCAAGCCTGGGTTTTTGATGAGGCAGGGAACAGACTGGCTTTTGCTGGACACCTTGACGCTGAGCTTCAGACTGTTCTGATCTGTGATAAGTAATTCCACATGTAACAGGGGAAATCTTTCCTGCGAAGGAAGAGCTGTATGGTCCTATGAAAACTGTATGTTTCTATGGATCAGGTTTCCAATGGAAAATACTTCAATGAGAAAATGTCCAAGTTTCACGAATACTAATTTAATAATGGTTACAATGAAAAAAAATAGAAAAGAGAGACTGTTTCTATTCATGTGATACATTCCTTTGGTTTAAAAAATCTGGTACTGAATTCTGTAGACATATGTTAAAATGAACTGACTTTTCATCTTTGAGGCTTCATTTCTTGCTTTCAAGTCTTATTCTCACTGGAATTTACATCTAAGATTCCAGAGCTATGCCTAACTTCCACTTACATAAAATTCCTTTGAAAGCTTATTTCCTTCCTTCCCCTCAGTTTTTCTCTTCTACATAATTCCTAACATTTGAATATTGCTATACAAAACCTGATGGGTTGTTGCTTGGGATTTTTTTTTTGGCTTTTTTTTTCTTCTTACATTTAAGATTTGCAAGTGGCTTTACTCATTTCTGGACCCACTGACAAATGGAAGCCTGTCACACATTGGCAGCAGACTTCTGTGCTTTGACTTACTGATGAATTTCAACTGAAAATTTGCAGTGATGCATGAAGGGCTGATCCAGAGCCCTTTGAAGGGAAAGGGGACTCTGTATTCAATTCAATGCCTGGCCTGTACTGTAGTTCAGTAAAAAACTTTGAGTCTTGTTCTCAGAAAAAAAAATATATTAAAGTTTTATTAAAACCCCTGTTTTTTCTTTTTTGTTTGTACATGGTATTACATGTCGAGTGGATAGGTCTCCCCTAACTGTGTGCTCGGACACTCCAGCTTCAGTGGAAGATTTATGGGCATAACAAACTTGCTTGTACTCAAACACAAAAGTGAACTTGAGTTCTTTGCTTATTCAGGACATGATGGATGGTTGGCCATTTCCTTCTGTTTGCCAGAAGTATTTTCTTCCTAATGTTCATCCCAATTAAAATACTAAACCATGAAGACATTGTTATGCAAAACTGATCATTTTTGGAGCTTCTTTTCAGACTTCACTTTGAGCGTTTGAGGCTCTGTCCTCAGAAATGATAAATCCCTCTTGTCCCAATGGCCTTATTTTGCTGACTAAATCAAGACTTCTAATCAGTTCAGTTTAGCAGAGCATCATGCATTTTGAGGTTTGTCGTTCTTGATTATTTTCACAGCCCAGCGTTACATTCAAATGTTTGTGACCAAGAAATAAAATTTGCTTGAATTCATGTAGTATCTCATGATTTTGTTCAAGTGGTGTGCTCTTCACTGTGGAAGCCAGTTTTCCTTATCTTGATATTCTTTTCAAGTCCCTGTAAAGAGGACTAGATTTTGAATTACTTTTCCTAACCATAAAACTGTACACCATGAAGCTCTTTATTTGTAATTTAGTTTAATTGGGCAATTTAGTATAATTTAATTTGATTTTAGTGGTTTTTTATTGTAATAAACATGTATGATTGCACAGAAGGGGCTTTATTTAACTTCTTTTTCATCCACCACCTACGTCACTGTAGTGAAAGCAAAAATTCTGTGCAGGATGGTGAACCAATGCTGCCTCTCAGTTTTGAAAAAAATAGCCTTTTGGGGGGCCATGGGAATGACAATGTATGTCTAATATGGACTTGAAATTTTTGGAAGCATGAAGAAGTTAATTTCTAAGCCTCTATGATGTGTTTTTCTTTAAAAAGGCTTAAATTGAGAAACTGTTAGAGCCCCATGGAGTAGAGCAATAACAAATTTGGGCAAAGGAAATACTTTAAAACCTTCTCTTATTTTGTGTTTGGAAAATGGAAAGCATGTGGCTGAAGAGGATACATTCCCAGGAAAAGGGCTGCCTCCAACGGGTGCACGTGGAACTGGGCACAGTGCCATAGCTGGGATTCACATACCCAATGTTAGACACAGAATGTGTCCATTTTTGGCCGTTTGTCATGTCCCATTTTAATCATCTCCTTTTAAATGCTGATTTATTTATTTTTTTTAATTGGAAAGACCTTGACCTCATCTTTCTTTTCTTGCTTTTGTAGAATTAATTCATGGACATTATCAACAGTTATTGTTTTTCTGCCTTTCCCAGTGAAAAGAACACAGGATAGCATTCATCAACTGGTCTTAGACATTGATGTTCACGGAACACGTAACAAAAAGGACTGGGATTTGGTTTACAACAGCTACTTAGGCTGGTAACAGTAGGATGCAAGAGAAGATGTTCCAGATAACAGGAACTGTAAAAGAGGAGGCTTTATTTCCTCTTGAGTTTAGGTGTCTACCTGACTGGCTTGAACATGAGGCAGTGTCCATGCTGCTTTTGAGTTACTAGAGAACTATACAGAGAATCAAGTGAGCTTGGCTTGCCCTTCACATGGATACAGCCCAGCCAGTACTTTGGGCAGTGCCCAGCCAGTACTGTAGTATTTTGGGGCCTTTTCTCTCTCTTTTAGAGTATGTGTGGAGAAATAGGAGTATTCTTAATTCTTTCCCTCAAATGATTGAGCCAACAACCTCTATCCAGATGGCTGTAATGGAAAATGCTGCTGTACTCACCCACTTCAATTTCTCTTGTGCTGGAAGGCTTTGGCTTGATGATATATTTTATATATTCTTTCCATAGTGGATCTGAAACCATTGTGGCTCTTTGCCCTCATTTCTTGAGGCTGAGAGGCAATTTGTGTAAGGAGTATAGGGATAAATGATAGTGCTTTTTAATGCTTTCCATACAGTCATCTTAAACCTTATGGATGGAAAGCTCCAGGCAAAGAATGTGTCCAGTGCAGTGAATTATTTGTTTTATAGAATAGGGAATAAATGTGCTGAACAGCATAGCTTAATTCTTCTTTCTGTCAAGGGATTTCTTCTGAGATACATTTTGGTAGAACAATGCTTTTTGTTTGTTTATTCGTTTTTATTTCCACTCATTACATTCCAAGAAATCACTTACTGCTTTCCGGAGAATCATATTTGACATAAAATTTTCTGATGCTCTCCTTAAAATGGTCTGTGTGTGGCTGGTGAGGTCAGAGGCTTTTCCGGTGCTAAGAGTGAGATACATTTCATGTTAGATATCTGTACTTTGAACAATTACATCCGTGGTAGTTTATCTATTTATTTTCATAGTTAATGCGGAAAAAGAGGTACTTCCAAGGAAGTATCCAGACCATTTTACCTACCTACTTTTGATAAGCACGAATGACCGTGCACTGGAAGAGATTACCCAGAGAGGTCGTGGTGTCTCCCGCTTTGGAGATATTCAAGAACTGTCCAGACACGGTCCTGTGTAATGAGCTCTAGGGAGGTTGGACCAGATGACCCACCTGCAGTCCTATCCAACCTCACCCATACTGTGGTTTTGTAATAAGGTGGGAAGAGTAGTAGATGTTGGATTCCATTGGTTGAGAAGAAGGAGATATGCTTTGGTCAGGTGAGTCCCACCCTCAAAGAATTTAACTTAAGGCTTTCAATCTCTTGGGGACAATGATGACCAAGAACAAGGAATCTTTCAAGATGAAGTTTTTTTTGCAGGAAGAGGCTTTTTTTTTTTTTTTCCTGACATTACAGAAAATGTGACTTCAATCATTAGAATTCCAAGTGGGTTAAAGAGCAGGTGTTATTTAGTAGTTTTTTTAAAGAAGGGTAAAATCCACTGCTGAGACATGTTTTTTTACCTTTTAAAATTATTAAAAATACTAAGGGGCATGAAATAGAGATTAAAGCCAGTTAATGGCAGTCTGGCCTTTCCAGTGAAATAACTGATAAAGCTGTTCAATAGTCATGTAAATGGCTGTTTGCACAGAGGATATCTCAAGAATTTGTGGTGGCTGAGGAGGTGGTCCATGCTCAAGATTAGTGCCATTTTAAAGTAAAATTGGGTTTACTTGACAAAGATTTAGATCTGTTTCCTGGCTGCATACATAATACAGTAGGTATTTTTTATTGCAGATATTTTAGCAGTGGTTTTTACATGGTAATTCATGGGCAACAGCATGCATTTGTCTAGTAAATGCCAGTAGAGTAATAGCCATGATTAAAAAAGAAAAGCTTTAAAAAACTAACTTCCCTTTATTTTTTGACAAATGCTAGAATTTAGATTAAGATAAAATTTAAAATGAAAAATATCCAGATGAATTAAAACATTTTATTCTTACCTCTGACATCACTGTCTTTTTTTTTTTTTTTTTAATGTTAGGGGACAGTGATGTTTTTTGGTTTTAATGGCAATCCTTTCTAGAACTTCACATTATGCAAATTTACACTCTTTTGAATTTGGTGGAATATCACAATATTTTCATTTCTTTCTAGGTAGGTTAGTTTCTGGAAAACTGAGAGGAAATCAAAAACCATCAATATTGTAATCAATATTGTAAAAATAATTAAAAATAGCAAAAGAAAACGAACGTAAAAAAAGACAAAGAACTTAATGTCTGGGCATTGAGACAAAATACAGAATTTTTGCTTAGCTGCATCCATAATGCTATAGAAAATATGATCTTTAGTGTTTCACAGAGTCTTACGGAACACCAAAGGTGAGCCTTTTTGAGAGAATCATACCAAATTGAAAATATAGCACAGACCATATTGTGAAACCATCAGTGTAGTAGCATCTTCACTCATCAGGGTTTGCATTAACCCACCTTTCTGCTGAGTTTCACTACTTTAGCTGCAGAAGAATTTGTTAATTCCAAGAGGCAAAAGAGTTTGTGGGTAAAACAGCTGAAGGAAAGGAATGATCCTGCAAGGAGATTATTTTTCTAGAAATTACATGTTCCAGTGTCACAGCTTTGATTTGGTGCTGTGTTATTTTCTGGTAGCTTTACCAGCTCTCCTGTCTATGGGGAGGACATTTGCCTTTGCATGGGTCACTGAGCTAGAACTTGTTCTGCTCCTGCTGGCTCTCATCTATCACCATGGATGCCTCTAACTGTGCTTCCTGTAGTGAGGAAATTCTCATCAAATAATTTTAGATCCAATCTCTTCATGCCTCAAAACATTTCAGGGCTGCCCTTTATGACCCCTGCATCGCTTTCAGCCAGCCAGCACTTTTTGTTAGTGCTGGGGAGAAATGCTGCACTCGTAACCTTGGGTAGAAACCAAGGACTTCTGGAGCTGCCTTGGGCTTCTGTGTTTATAGGGGAACATGTAAATGTATAGCTTTCACTTTCCACCTGATCTATGCTTGTGATGCTAGGATATGTTTGGGTATTCATACCACATTACCTAAATAAATGCAGTATCCATAGAGTGTCACAGACTCCCTCTGTAATCAGCACAGAAAATAAGTCTTTTATGGAAGAGCAGCAATCTAAACTGCATGCCCAAAGTTGGCCAATGTAAATGGTCTTTCAATTCCTGGATGTCCCTGTCTTGTTCCCTGGCCTCTTGTTCAGCTTGAAGTAAATGATCCAGGTGGCAGCTGCTCCTGGGCAGTGTCTCAGCTGGCCAAACGTGCTTGTGGTGGTTACACTAAGGAGACCAATAACCACAGTTTACCAGCATTTGTTCCCTCCTCTCATTGTGGGAAGCCGAGAACAGGAGGTGAAATGGGATCAAAGGCAGTGTTAGTGTTCATTGCTTGTGTTTACCACTCACCTTTCCTTATGTGGTGTATCCTGGGGACACTCCACAGTGATCACCCCTGAAAGACAGTGAGACTTCTTCTCTGAGCAGTGGCAACAATTTACACACTGTGCATTCTTCTTCATGTCGTAACAGAACTATATTTAGATGCAGGAGCTTGTCAGTAAATGCTCATTTACTGTAAATGCTTTGAGGGGTCATTTAAGAGCAATCTTACACCTCTGTGGCATTTCAGAGTTCCTTGATTTATGTTTTTTTAATGGACACAGTGATGTAACCATAGCTCATTAAAGATGCACAGAGGAAAACCAATATTATTTTAAGTAAAATGTATTTTATATTAAGTAACTCTTCCTGACCTGCAATATTTATAGTATTTGCATTTCTGGAACTTTTTCAAGAGGCAATGAGGTAATAATGCATAACTAGGTATACTAATTTTAGAAATAAATAAATAAGTCTTCAAAAACCCAAATGCTGAACCTGTTGTTAACAATCTGAAATTTGTTTTTGTGTGTAATTACAAGGAAAAAAACCTGTAACTGTGATCCTGTAACTATCATAAATTTGTATTTGGATGATAAAATGCTACTGTCCTGTGGTAGTCATTTCTATTCAGGGACATTTTCTATTCCTGCTTGCAGCTGTTATGAAAAGGTGCATAATTAAACTGCCATTTCTCTCTAAATTTGACTTCAGATCAGTGAAGATATTTGAAAAGGATAGTTTGCTGTGGTGCTAAAATTGATGTGGAGGTGAAATAAGATCAAGTATGTTAATACTATGTTTATGCAGACTAGGAGGGTCTGCATAAGAGTTCATGCAGTTGAACTAACACACTTTTGAAGTCCATTCAGGTTAACTTTCTTGGGTGTTCATAGGTAGACAAACCTGAATAACTTGTGTAGTGTGGACTGAGAGAATACGTGTGTAAAAGAATCATGTTAGAAATTTTGAGATTCTTCAAGAGGAGACCTAACATGAGACAATTTTTAAAATTAGTAATTTTTGTCTAATTTTATCTAGGTTTTTTTTTTTAATATCCCAAGGCAAATTTTTTGGCTGCAGTTAAAACTTCAAGATGTTTTTGTTTGTTTTGTTTGTTTTGAGGATGAGTGGACAAATGCAGGATTCTTTTTTAAACAATGCAGGAATGCTTCAAATTTAAACTAATTGGTATATTATCTTTTTTTCTTATTTTGCTAAATGTAATTTATTTACAGCTAATTTCTGTGAATATTTCTTTTAATGAATTCATCCAAACGGCTTGCACTAAATCCAAGGTAAACAGCATCGGAAAACTTCATCTAGCTTGAATTTCTTAAAATTGTAGTTTCTCTTGCAGATACTGCCTTCTTCCACAGACATTTCACAGGCTAATGGACAGCCAGAGGATCGCGAGACAGCTGCCAAAGTGAATGGGATGACTGGGTCAATACCTGCAAACTCTCAGCAAGAGGCAGATAGCACCCACAGTTCTCACATCACTTCAAATGTGTGTGCTGGTTCTCCTATCAAATTAACAAGCCCAGAGAGGATCATAGCCCTGCATCGAGAACTGAGACAAAACCACTGCAAAACTTACCGGGTCAGTAAAAATTTTCTCACTGTTTTTAGTTTAGTGAAATCTGTTATTTTTGGCAGAAGATACAGATATGTGAATGATTCCTTTGATTGTTGCACATTTGATTGTTAGTTTAAACAATCTGACAATAATACATGTTTTAAGTTTTTTGTTATGTATTTTCTTCCCCATTGTTTACATGTGGCTTGGGGCTTGTAAAAATAATGAAAAGGTTTTGCTTTCATCATGGTAAAATGATCTTCAAAAATTGTTGGATGTTTTAAAAAAAAAAGTTGTTATGTTGATCTTGTCCTACCTTTTTTCCCTGCAAAGTTTTTTTGGTGTTTTTTTTTTTTTTTTTTTAGTGATCCAATTATTCCTATGCCCTGAAGCTCTTTATAGTAATTTCCATTAACCGCAGGAATCCTGTTAAGAACAGAGCTGATCAATTGCAATTGCATTTGTGACAGTCTGCTGCTAAACTAAACACGCAAGAGATTTCACCCTCTCTGAGACAACATAACCTCTCCATATTTGTATGGAAAAAAACCCCCAAATATGCAATTACTGGAGACAGTTAGGTAGAGTAGTTACAAATATTACTCTACTGAATTTTATTTATAATCTTGGATTAAAATAAGTGTGATAAAACAAACTCATTGTTTCTGCTTTTGGCGTTAATGAAAAAAACATGGAAGATACTGAAATTTCCTTTTAGTTAAGAAATTTATTATACAATGAGATGATGACTCAGAATTCTGATAATATGTTACTTAGTCCAGTAACAATTCAAATTGAGTTTCCTGCTCCTTTTCTCTCTCACGGTCACACATAAAAAGGACCAATTAAAATATTGCCATAAAAGAAAACTATTATGGAGGGGAGAATGCAAGTAGCTCTTTGATTGATCTGACCTTTGTGAGCTCAAAGATTACTTTTTTATATAAATCGCATGAGCTGTAATTAAATCCCAATGAAAGCAGGACATGGGCCTTACGTAGAATTACGTGGGAAGCTATGGCTGAAATCACCTGCAGTGCACAGGGTGGTCTGTTTCCCCATAACATACAGAAACACACTGTGACATCCAAGGTTACGGTTTCTCTTCTTCTTTCCTCCTCAGATACCCACAGTTGTCTCCTCCAACTCAAATCCACAGGCCGATCGCAGCTTGCCCATGATCCATAAGGAAGCCCCTTGGCCTCTGCTGTCAAGGATGAAGGATGCACTGGTGCCTCTGGAGCATAGTGTCTTCTGGGCCACGAAGGGGAGGGATCAGTTGTAGAAACGTGGTGATGTGTTTTGGGGTCAAATAGGAAATCACCATGCAGGTGCTACTCCCCGGGGAACGAAACAGAAAAATGCCATTATGAATAAGGCATGGCTCTCTAGAGAAAAAACAGATGGCTCAACCTCAGCTACCACAGCAAAAAGCTATTTGTCAGACGTGTTGTCAGCAAGTAATAAAGGTCGAAATCCTGTGGGTAGGAATCAGCTGGCACAGGAAAGAATAAAACCTGCAGAAATAAAACAAGGTAAACCATCTAAGCAAAGTGATTTTTCCCATTGCTAGAAAAGTACTAATAATTTTTTAAAACAAAGATACTTTACTACTTAGCATGGCCTAGCAACTAGTTAGAGATGACTGAAAAATTTACATGAAAAAGAGCTGTAATACTTTTATGATCAAAATGTTTTTAGAACATTTGAGATCATTGAAACCTATGGATTTTTTAATTAGCTGGGCCGCCTCCCCATTTTCTTTTGCTTTTCTTTTAACAGAGGCTGTGAAGCAACCTGTTAAATCACTTTCAGTTAAATGTATGACCCATTTCTTCAGTGTGCAGTGACAGGTTCTGAGAGAGCATCTGCCTTGTGTGACTGTTTCTTCTGGAACTTCAGGAAATGTAGCATCATGGACTTCCTAGAAACTAATTTTACAGAAATTGGAGGGTCATTTTGTTGTGCTTCTTTAGTCTTGGGATACTTTTTAAAATTAAATCTTTTTTTTTTTTTTTTAATCGACTGAACTACAGCAGGATACCCAATGTATTACTCTAGGTGGTAGTATCTGTAAAATAGTATCCTTCAACTGTTACTTTTAAGTAACAAATTGAAGCTTAATTTGCTGGACAAGTCCACAACCACTTTCTTTAGGGGACAGAGTGGGCATCATGGGTACTGTAACATCTGAGTTCAAGGGCTGGAAGATTTAGACTGCACCCTGTGTTGCCAGACCCCTACACCCACCACAGGGAGTAGTGGATGGGGTGCCAGGCCACCTGCACTGGCACAGCCAGGACAGCACTTCCTCGTAGCCTGGCTCAGAAACACTTGTGGCATGGGATGTGTGAACCTTTGATGGATCCTGGCTAGGGAAAGGAGGAGGGAATAGTGTGTCTGTGCAGGTGGATGTGTGCACTAATGCTGGTTGACTCCAGGAAGTTTAACTCAGCATGGTTGTAAATTCCTCAAAATAGTTATTTATATTGTGATCCCACCAGATTTAATTCTTTTGGAAAACCTCCATTATTCATATCTCCCAGTTTTCTTTGTTTTTCGTCACTTATATTAGAAAAGGGCATTAACACACAGTAATACATGGCACAGTTCCTGTGCTTTTCCTCTGCATCCATTGATTACCCCAGTTGGTTCACATTATGTTACTACATTTGTTTGATGCTGCTTTTCGGAAGCCAGAAATAAAATGACTGGTTTTGATGAAATATTAATGTACACACTCACACTTTATTGTGGAAACCCGCCTTCAATTGCTCAGTTAGGTAGTGGTGCAGTTGCTTACAGCACTAACTGAATTGCTCTTCATCCAACATATCTTTAGAAAACACACACCAGATGCCAAGGGAAATAGTCTCTGGAAGGAATGTTTTTGAGTGTTATCTAAGCGGAGAAGACACCAGTGAGATTCCAAAATATGGGCTTTTGCTTTCATGTACCTTTCTTTTCTTCCTAATGCCAGGCCAGAACTTCCTTCTAAAGAGAGATATAGCTGCTATCCAGCCATCAGCTGCTTGGTCAAATGCAAAGACATTCTGATGTGGAAAAGCACCTGTAAACACTGAATGTGTGACTTTTATGTTGACAAAATGGTGCTTTAAGAATTAGCCCTTGTGAGAGCTTTTTGGAGCTTTATCTTGCTGTCAGTAAATACAGGGCCTGGTAGTTCAGTCTGAGGTCATAATGCATGAAGTGTGCTAATAATAAGGACATTAATAATAATATCCTATGATAATAGGCCTTTGTTATCCTTGTGTAGCTATCTATTTTGTGTTTGGGACTATAGTAACTATCCATGAAATTAAGCCTTTTTCAATCTAGTCCCTTTCTATCAAAGATGTGTGATTTATTTTAAATTGTAAGGCTTCGTTTTAAGCTAATTAGGTTATTTGGCCCCATTCTTCCTCCTGCTGGAATTAATAATTTCCTGAACAAGGGCCACAGACACACAGAGGCATAGATGGAGGAACAGACATTTGCAAGAATATTACCTGCACTGAAGCACTATAATGCAAAACAGACTCAGGCAATTCATCCAGCAAATGGATTCTGTGCTGGCACTTCATAGCTTTGCTTCACAAGTCACAGATTTCCTGTAGCCCCTTGTGTTTTTAATTTTTTAAGACATCTTACTTCATTTCTTCCTAGTACAAAGCATTGTTTAAAGATGTGCAGATACCATGATTATCATTTGGCCAGCTGTTTCAGCTGCTTTTCATTTTTCTTAAGTAAAAATGTGATAGTTTAGACACTACAGTGGAGGAATGTTAATAAATTAGCAGCAATCAGTTTGGAGCTCTGCATGCAACACCATTGGAAAAGGTGGGTCAGCTAAAGGTTTTCTCTTTTGAACTTCTGTCCTACTCCATTTTTCCCACTACTGAATGGGCAAATGAGAAGTGATAGTCAGATTATGCCAAATAATTATGCACTAATTGATCTACAAGAAGATTAGATGATGCATTGCACCATCAAACAAGGCACTTCAAATTCTTTAAACATGGTCATTTATAGAAATATGACCCAAAATGTACAGTGGTGGACCAGATGGTTCCTATATTGTTGTCCTGCCAGGCTGAGGTCCTTTGGGAGTCTTAGTTTGCTGACTGACACATTAGAATAATTAATTTTACCCTTTATTCTGTAAATTATTAGGTTTGGGTTTTTTTTGAAATTAAGGGTTATCAGTAGCAATGTGCTTACAGAGCACACCTGAACAGTTGACTTGTCTTGAATCACCTGTGGCCTGCTGTTTGTCATCCATGGACCTGCACGAGTCAAATGGCATTATCTGTACTTGACCAGATGATGAGGATACTTGGAAGGAAGCTGGATGACAGCATGTTCCCTACTGACAGATGCTCACTGAACCTGCTTCTCATTCAGACAAACTCTTCTACTTCCAAAGAAATTGTTTGAAAAGGCACAGAAAACTATTTTCTAGGATCAATAGTTAGCGGCAAATGTGTTAACATATTCAGACAATATTTGCCCAACTCTTTTTTTCTACACTTGAACTCCCTAATACTGAAGTCAAAATATCTCTTTTTAGCAGGAAGGCTATCTCTTTTCTCTCTAGTTTTAACAGAAGTATTACTTAAAAATAGAATCATATGGAGGCATTAACCTGAAATGGTGCCTAGTGCTTTCTAAAGGCTGTGTGAAAGATAAAAAGGGAACTCGTGGTGTACCTGTGACTACAAATGCACTGTGTATCAGCTATGAGGAAGAAATTGGAATCTGAGAGTCAAAAACCACTGGACAGAATAGCCATTCTTTTATGACAGGTGAAAAAAAATACATCACTTTCTTCCAACACTGAATAAGCAGATTTCTGTAATCAAAGAAAACTAATAATTCTCCTGCAGTTGTACCTTATCTGTTTTGCTCTTTATTGGTAGGAGAGGTCACAAACGGGGAATGTAATGCAGTTTTTAAGTTCATATGCAAAGAAACAGAACACCTACGATGACAGATCATGCATATTTTAAAAGAGTTCTCTTTAGTCAATGCCATTCTTGTATCAGACTACTCCTTCTACTCCTCTTGTTTTTCAGGAAAATAGCATTCATAATATTTGAAAAAAATAGTAAGTTGTCTTGTTTTTGTCCACACTCACCTGTGCATGCAGTCTCACTTAACTAGAAAGAATTCACTATGCAAGGCCAAAAGGTGAAGTCAGTTGCCAGTTACATTTTAGGAATGTCTAGAACAGACATGCTTTGATGAGAATCAGTGGAAAGAACAAGGTCAGCATCCCCCTTAAGAACTGATATTCTGGAGAAGGCCTGGAAGGCACTGGAAAGATGACA
This sequence comes from Chiroxiphia lanceolata, assembly GCF_009829145.1. Taxonomy (NCBI): domain Eukaryota; kingdom Metazoa; phylum Chordata; class Aves; order Passeriformes; family Pipridae; genus Chiroxiphia; species Chiroxiphia lanceolata. The sequence continues at coordinate 13,274,616 of NC_045640.1, forward strand.
AAACTCATTCTCTTTCAAATAAATGATGCCAGTGTCAACTCTAGGTTCTGCTGGATATTAAACATTTGTAGAAGATGCAGAAGGGTTGCTCCTGAAGCCCTCCACTCTCTATCTGTTGCTTGTCTTGTGCTATGAAAAGCTTTTATGCACGTAGGAAATTTGGGGATTATGCTCAGTCTGTGGTCATTCAGCTGCATGCTCAGGGCTGGTATTGGTATGAGTCAGAACAAAACCAAGTTGCCCATGATTAAATTTTCTCTACTCCCTAATAATCCCTGTTTATATTTTTTTGAGTAGTAATTCTGATTTGTAAAAGTACTATCTAATACCTTCTTAGTAACAGCCTTTTCATTGAGCCCTTAAGGTGATGGATATTAAAGCCCCTAATTAAAACCAGATAATGTGTGAAAGATTTCTATAGTGCAGGCCTTTCTCTCAGAGCTCGATTAAACCAAGAAACTCATATATCTGTTTACACAACTGTATTCTCATCAGGGCAGGGACCTTGCAGCATTGACTTAGGTCCATCCTTCTCACAGTAGCTTTTTCTTGGAAATAAAGAGAACAAGAAAGGCTAGGAGAGAAAATGGAGTATTTCAGAAACACTGGCCTATTACATTTAGCTAGGAATGCAATCTTTCCCTATTCTATGGCTCTGATGCTATCAGTCAGGATAATGGTGAACCACAGAATAATATGTTCATTTACATATAAATCTGTATAAAATACTTCTGTGCATATATAATCTCTCTATATATGTTTAGTTGCATGCAGTTTTGCATGAATAAATATAGTATAAAATAACAGGGATAAGTGATTTTCTGCAGATCTTTATTTTTTTCCTTTTTTCCTGTCTCTCTTGGAATTTGCAAATAGAAGTAGGAATATGAGAAGAGACTGATTTTTTTAAAATTTAAACCTTAAATTAAGAGGAACCTAAGACTATATAGTGAAAATTGTGGTTTTACCTTGATTCCACTGCAGGTTAAAATCCATGTTTGTATGAATCTGTCTTCCCTTTCCCAAATACTCTGGATTCCACTGGTGTATTTGCATGCCCCACTTGTCAGTCCAAGTGTAGATGGCAGTGAGACCAGGCCACTGGGAGATCCTTGCTCTATAGCAGTGTATAGCTCTATAGCTCCCTGTTGTTTCTTGCTGCTGAAAGATGGGAAGAAAATGATCAGTGGTTGTATAAAATATTGTTAGTACAACTTTGTCTTGTTTTTATATGCATAAAACATTGAACCTTCACTGGGTGGGAATTAGACACCACTAGAGAAAGTGTCAAGCTCCCACAGTGGAAGCCAGACTGACTTGCACCCTTGTTAAAGATCTCTTGAACTGTAGCCACTGTCATATTTCATGTAATGTAAACTGTCTGCTTTTGGAAATCTTAATGTAGTGTGGCAAGTTCTTGAGAGAAAAAGCTATGACTTGTGAAGTAAGCAGCTTTTAAAAAGAAGAGAGAAAAAAGAAATAGTAAAAAAAGAGCTAGAGGATCCTGTTACAGATGGTGGGTTAGGTTCAGCAGGGTGCAACAGCAGCTCAGTTTCAGCCTGGTGATCCAGAGCAGCTGTGAGCCTGGCTTCCCAGGCACTGAGACTGTCTTTATGTTCAAGCCATTAGTGAAACAGGTCAAATATCTAAGTATGGGGGAGAGAGTTTTTTTGGTTTTTTTTTTTTTTGGTAGGTTACTGCTGGGAATATTTATTCAATGATTACTCAGAAAATTAAGATGTTACCCGTTCTGCCTAGTCACTGCATTTTTGATTATGGTGTGAGAACATGGAACAAAGGAGAATTTCAGTAAAGGATTCCTGGAAGTTCATTGGGGTTATACTTGTATTATTTGGACAATTTGGAAGCTGTGAATTGCCATGGCTTCTCAGCATATGACTGGCTGGTAAAGCCTCCTTTGAGTGGGAAGCACCTGGAGCACAATGCTGATTTTTGTAGTGCAGCTCCGAGGCTGAAAATCATGAGCAATTCTTTCTCATCCTTAGTAAAAGCTGCAGCTAGAAGGGAGGATGTGGCTGTCCCTTGCCCCCACCATCTGCTTAGTGCTGCCTCTCTGCTTTCCCATCTGTGGGCTGGGGACTCTGTCTCTCAGCAGCCACATCTCCATTCCCAGCTGGCTGCAGACAGTCCCTTCTGGTAAATGGGCTTTAAAATCTGGGGGTAAGGCTGCCTAGCTGGAGGGTACTGATAGTTTGCCACTGTTTGCACAGAGAGCTTTGCTTGGGGACAAAAGGCTGTTCTTGTCACTCAAAGGAGCTGATTTGTAGGAGAAACCGCACCCCAAAATGTAGCTTCTCTATTGATAGAGAGGGATTGTACTCTGCTCATCCCTGCCACCCTTACAATTTTATGTGCCTTTTCTGTGCTGGATATGATCACCAATATGAGGTGGCTTCTGAACTAACAGTTAATTAGAGACCTTTTGTGGGTAGTGGACTTTTTGCAAATGACTGTTTGTAGATGAGCAGACAGGCGGTCTGAGATACAAAAGCTTGGCAGAAAGAAATAACAAATGTACAAATGTTTTTAATATGATCTGGATACCACATCATTTTGTAAGGCAGATGTATACTGTCTGTATCTTACAGCTGGTGAGTATAAGTCTAGAGAAACTAAGGTCCAACCAAAGAGCTTTGATTAAGAGCACACAGCATTATCAACCCTAAATTAATCCATGGTTTCATGGAGGACAATTCCTAAGTCTGAGCTGGGAGGTAGAGATCTTGATCATTTATTTTTTTATGATAGCTGCAGAGGCTTTTATCCCCTAATTTACCTCTCATGGCTCATATGCCTCCATTGCCTCCTATTCATGAACAGAAATTGCTGTCTCCTCAAACCTGTCAGTGTGGCTGCTCGAGTGATAAATTCCGGAAACCATTTCTGTCAAAATGAGCCTACTAAAGAGTAAATGACCACAGAAGGAGCTCTGCACTAATTCTGGGGAATTAGTGGTGGGTGGCAGGTGGCTGGCCCTGAGTGAGTGTTGGAGAGGGTGTTGGAGGCAATGATCTCTTCAGCCTTTTGAAACCTAAGAAATGAAGCTGCAACTGATATGGGCAAGAATGCTGGTGTGTTACATGGACTGAATTGGGTTCAGAACAGAAAGTACCTTGTGTGATGATACTCAGAAGAGCCAGAAAAAAACCCCTGCTTGTTAACAAATAATGTGGATATCATCATGGGAGTCCACTGTAGACTGCCTAGCCAGGACAATGATGCCGATGAATTATTCTTTGAATAAATGCTGAATCAACAGCCCTTGTCCTTACAGGGAACTTCAACTTGCCAGAAATTAACTGGGAGCATCACACAGCTGGCACTAACAGGTCCAGGAAATTTCTAAAACACCTGGATGACAACTTCATGGTACAGGTACTAAGAGCGATGACTAGGAAAGATGCCCTCCTTGATTTTCTTCTTGTTAACAAAGAGGGTTTCATGAATGAAGTAGAGATTGGTATCTCTCTTGCCCACAGTAGCCATGAAGTAATTGAGTTTAAAATCTTTGTTGACAGGAGGAAAAGTGCCACTAAAACTTCAACCCTGGACATGAGGAGACCAGACTTTGGGCTGCTCAGGGCTCTAGTGAGTAGGGTCCCCTGGGAAAATGCTTTTGAAGGTGCTTGGGTCAATCAGTTCTGGTCATTTTTTAAGCACCACCTCCTAAGGGCATAGGGGCAGGCAATTTCAAAATGGTGGAAGTCAAGTAGATGAGGAAGAAGGCCAGCTTGGCTGAAGAGGAATCTTCCTTTGGAGATATGGCAAAAAAAGAAGGTGTATGCCCAGTGAAAGCAAGATCAGGTGATGTCCAATGTGCCGTTTTGGGTACGACAACATAAGAAAGATACAAAGCTACTAGCACTGAAAGGAGGGCTACAAGGATGGTGAGGGGCCTTGAAGGGAAGCCATATGAGGAGTGGCTGAGGTCACTTGGTCTGTTCAGCCTGGAGAAGAGGAGACTGAGGGGAGACCTCATTGTAGTCCATAACTTCCTCATGAGGGGAAGAGGAGGGGCAGGCACTGATCTCTTGATGATCTCTTGATGACCAATGACAGGACACAAGGGAATGGCCTGAGGCTTTGTCAGAGGAGGTTTAGGTTCTTCACCCATAGAGTGGTTGGGCACTGGAACAGGATCCCCAGGGAAATGGTCACAGCACCAAGCCTGACAGAGTTCAAGAAGCATTTGGACAATGCTCTCAGGCACATGGTGTGATTCTTGTAGCTGTCCTGTGCAGGGCCAGGAGTTGGACTTTTATGATGCTAGTGAGTCCTTTCCAAATCAGAGTATTGTGATTCTGTGATTCTGTTATATCTGACACCTGCATCTTTCCCAGAACAGCATATTCCTGTTGTCCCCCTTGTAGATGACTCTCTGAGACTGTGATTTGCACTGACTTTCCCATGTGGACATACAGTTGACTCAACATTTCCTGGTTCTTCTCTGGTGACATGACATGACAGGATTCACCTCATCATAATGTAGGTTTAAAATAGGCAAAGTGCCTTTTCAATTCACTGACTATAAGTGGAGTGGAACTACCTCAGATGTCAAGTCTACACTGCAGGAAAAAGGGAAGATGATTCCCACCCAAGGAACTTTAGTAGTAAAGTGACTAAGGTCATGTGGGACTTGGTTGTGGTGACCTGGTACTGCCTAGCAGGCAAAAGGCTTGAAATTTTCCTCCTGTGTCCTAGGTGACTGTTCTGAACACCAGACTATTCTTCCTAAAAGAAAAAATGGACATTAACACTTGGAAACCTCTCTTTTGTGTTGTTCTAACTCTTTTTTGACTCTTCTCCCTGAGGACTTTTCCCTTGTACTTATACCTTGGATTAACTATTTAGTTTTGTCTTAATTTATGGTCACAAACTCCGGATTCACTGTAAGATGTTTAGATACCAGTTTATAAATATATTAAACAGGAAATTAAACATGCGTGTAGATCTGAAGCCTTATTGACCTGACAGGTTCTCCCAGGGCCCCAGGAGATGAGAGGCAGCATTCATCGAGTGAGGCATTGAGCATATGCCAGGTGTAGTGCTAATACTCTTATGCTTTTGCATAAAAATAAGCCAGATTCACTGTTCTTTATTTGTGAACTATGCACTCCTCTTTACTTGTCCATCCTTCCTCTTGAGTAATGTAAAAAAGAGGACAATGCAGAAGAGAGGGAAACAGCTTAAAATTAGTGTATTCAAACACATGAATTCAGCCTGAGCTGTGGAGAGTTCTCTTCAGTGGATTAGTAGCTGCAGCACTGCCATTCTCCTGGGAAATCATCTAAGCACATGTGTTTCCTTTAGAAGGCTTCTGACCTCTTTTGTGTTCTTCTTCTTCATTTCTGTGTCCTAAGTAAGGTGATATTAAAACAATTCCTTGTTGGTATGCTTCCCTGGGAGCTTTACAGAGTGTAAAGGAGGGAAGTGGTTTCTGCTGCTCCTAAATTAAAAGCAATTGCTCAGACTCTGAATGTCTAGAAGATGTCTGCTAAGAATGAGTGCTGCTCTTTGCATTGGCAAACTGGATGCTGGGGAAAGAATAATGTGATTGTCAAGACACGTCTTTCAGTTCAATAAACTATTTTGAGAAGAAGGCTCTGCCTCAGTTTAATAGGAGTCCTTGGGAAAAAAAATTCTAAATTCTAGAATGAAAACGAAAACTTCTTTTCTATTTTGAAATAAACATACTCTCTTCTTCAGTACAAGGGTACATTGTAAATTAGGCTTTTTGTAGATATATAGGGTATGAATAAGACAATTGCCTTGGCAGTATTGTTAGAACTAATAACTTCTGTGTGGATAAATCTGACCCTTTTGGAATGTAAAAACATTCATATTTTATTTTCTAGCCTAGCTTTTCCCTCAGAAGAGGTTGTCTTTTCTGTAAGGCTTATTTGAAATGTCATGATATACAGCCTATTATGAATTACTACTTTAGAGCTCTCCGTTGAACAGAGGTTGTAGCAATATATTATTTTGCATCTCTCAACTGCATACTCTGGAAGCTTAATATCAGGGGCCTCCTTCCTGCCCCACAATGATTGTTTTGGGACTAATTACCAAGTCACAGTGTTGTACAAAATGTCTGAATCAGCTTGTCAAAGTCCTCCTTGATTATCAGCGGAAGGAACTGCTTTTCCATCTGCGTGCTTTATATAGGGACCCCTTTGCATGGGGGTTTCCCCTCCCTTCTGTCCCTTGGCAGAGAGTTTGCACTGCTCCCACAGTCAGTGCACCCGGTGTGTTTTCCCTTGGCAGCAAAATCATGACATCCTCAACCATCACAGGGCTGACACCCATCCATTGACACTCAAAGAAAATAAAACATCAGTCACACGGACTTCAGGCCCTGGGAGCTGCACTGCTGCCTTCAGCTCATGGAGCCATGGGATCCTTGGTATTTTTGAGTTGCTGTAGCTGAACCCAGTGTTATCTGTAAGTGACCACACCATTAAAAAATCAACTTCTAATTTATTACCTCATTTATAGGCCCACTTGATAGACCTCTGACATAGCTGAACTTGCATTCAATGATTAATGTGAAATAAAAGGTAGTGTTACATGGCCCAGTTAGATTAGATGCTTATGATCTAATCCTGTCAGTCAGCCACAGCTGTTAACCACTTTATATCCTCATAAAAGACTGTACCTGTGCTGCTGTAGGTTTTCAGGCTAAAAAAAGATCATATTATAATAAGAGTAATAGCCAGAGCTTATATAAGAGAATAGGATAATTATACATAATCAGAAGTTTATAGGAGGATATGCTTAAACAAATAAAATTTTTACCACATAAAATGTTATGGTGATTTTTCAAAGTCACGAGAAGGTTTTAGGAATCCAGATTTCACTGCCTTTCTTTTAGGTGGTAATTAACTTCTCTTATGTCTTTGAAAATGTCCCCTATATTATTGAATTTGATTATACATACCATATATAATCACTTAGGGCCAAAGTTGAGGAATTCTTTGTGATTTTTAAAATCTTGGTTTTATTCGGTGCAAATTTTCAACTGAAGTATTTACCCATTGGACAGTATAAATAAAAGTAGTTGAAGAACCTCAGGGTCCTGGTAACACTGAAGAACCCTGGGACCTGGTAACATTCACCTTTGTAAAACCTGGCAAGCGACAGGACTGTTGAAGAAGCATTTCATCTCCCTGGGCTTCAGGAAGTGGCTGCAGATCTGACTGCTGCGCTTCAAGGACAGTCACGTGTGGGCTTAATGGGAATTAACAGATTCCAGAGATCGTAAATGAATGTTCCCCTTAGGAAGGATGCCTTTCTTCTCACCCTTTTTGTGTGTTGAGATCAATATCTCATCAGGGGAAACCTTCAACACAGAATGTTTTGAACGAGTGTACGATAAGTAATGTTCTCTTTACTGCATGTGCGCTATAGGAAAAAAAGTTTTCCTGGTATAATGAGTAATAAGTAGAACAAAGATCATTTGGGAATAAAATGTATCTGTTTGATCCATTTGATAATTTCCATCTGGATAGCATTTGCTTCCCTCAGTAAAGGGAACGGGAGCTGCCTATTTCTAGGCAATCTGTTGAGTTTCTTTCATAGAAAAGGGCAGTTTAGCTTTTCCTTCCATATGGGCATACGTTATTACATTTACAAACATGTTGTTCATCTTTTTTTTTTTTCAGATCCTATAAGAAATCTTAATTTCTAGGTGAGTTGGGATGTGGGTTGGATATTCTTTTCTTGTTTTTTCCATAAATCCTTAAGAGAGAAGAAAGACCCTCGCTTTTCTGTATAGATAGGTACTAGTTAATTTACTAAACCAAAAGAAACCTTGCTTTTCAGAGCAGAAAGTAAGTTAGCTGTAATAAGACCAGAATAATCATTGTTCCTCTGGGCCTGACCATGCTGGAGGAATACAGGTCTGCATGTGTGGCTCCCTGGTATCATGGAATCCAAGTCATGAAACCTCTGTCATAAATTAAGCAAGTTCTACCTCAAGATTCCCCCTCTAGAACAGTGGAGTATTCTAAACATTAAAAAAATCATTATACCACAGAGAAACTGTTTTCTTAGTACAATGAGGTGACACTGGTTAATGCTGTGGGTTTGCCCAGGGACTACTGGATCTTGTGCATTTGTAACATTTTTAATGAGCTTTTGAGAAAACTTGGGTATCAATGGGAGAACATCAGAGCTGCTTCACTCTGGCACCCTGGGTGGGCAGGGGGGTCTACACTCTGCTTCTCTCGCTGAGCAGAGTTGTTCCAGCAGGAATTCCTCTTGCCCAAAATATCAGGAGTTACCCAAGTGCAACAAGCACACAGGCATCGGTGCTTTGTCCTGCAATACTTCTATTTGGAAACTGATTCTGTTCTCTTCATAACTTTTTTTTTGGAAGTGCTTCTGTCTAAAACCTTTGGAAAAGTACAAAACCCTCTTTCTAATATTCCTGCAAAAAATAGGATAACCCAATTTTCTTTATGAAAAGGCAAGCTTGGAATTTCTTTTCCTTTGGCAAACCCATGTGCTGTAGTCTTGTACAATTGGAACATTGTATGACTGCCTGGAGCCAAGGAAAGGGGCAAAAATTAGGAAACGAATATGACTCTGTGCCTGGTGTTTTAGGGCCACAGCTCCTTCATTTTCTTACTAGTAGGCCATAGACACTGCTTATTCTCTCTTTCTTGGTTTACTTTGGTAGGTGTGCCCAGACAGCTCAATTGGAAATTCATCCACGGAACAGTTCAGAATTAAAACAGCCTTTTGTTGCTGCCACTGATAATCATTTGCACTACCAGCAGTTGTCACCCCTAATCAGAACCATAAAAGCATGGATGGCTTCCAAATGCACTAATTCATCACCAGAGTTATGATTTTAGCAGCAATTGCTCCTTAGCATTTTGCACCTGGAATTGTTATTAATTTTCATATTTATCAAATAGCCGTAAATTGAGACCTCTAGGTTGCAAGTACTTGTAAGCTAAAGAGGTTTGTGAAGGATATTACACTCCAATTTCAACAGAGGCTTACCCTGATTCTGTAAAAGTTCAGTTAGGGTCTGGTCCTCAGAGGTTTTTCAGTGCCTTGGCAATCACATATTTCATCAGTGAGTTATGACTTTTGGATTTCAATGCTTTTTTGTTTTTTCCATTGCCCTGTCTACTTTTTGGTAGTGCTCAGACTGGACACAAGTAATCTGAGAGAGAGCAAGCTCTGACTCTGTTACACGGTGGGTTTGAACTGGGTCCAGGCCATAAATCTCATGTTTGGGATGTGCAATCCAAAAGACAAGCACAGTTCCTAACTTCCAGAAAATAGTGGGCTTTTTTCCGTGTTCTGACCTTTAACAATCTGCACCAGTGAACAGAGCCATGTCACAGACAGCTGGTAGGAAGGCACTTGCCTCTTTTGCAGCCTGCATCTGTTGTTCCTCCAACATGGGAAGAGGGGTCCCACCAGACCTCACATGCCAGTGTCTCAAACGCAAGATTTTCCCAGTATGATGAAACGGATCTCTTTTCTGAGAAGCTCTGAGATTTCTTTTTGTTGGAAACAAGATTTAGCTGGAAAAAGAGGATTCCACATTAGCTTGGTTATCTGTCTTCTTCAGGAGGGCTCCTAACTGTCATGGTGACAGGAGGTGATGAAAAGGAGAGTTGATGGGGTTTCTGGTGGCAGGGGATCTCATTATTCACAAAGTCCACAAGCCACAGGGAAATTATGAAGGATTTAAGGCTAGCAGGCTGAGTTGGCTAAAGGTGTTTTTTTCCTACTCACTTTAAAGAAGGAGAGGAGGAAGAGAAAAAAGATTTAAGAGAAGAAATGATGGAAACAACAATCTGTCCAGAAGCAGAAACAGAGGCTGGTGGAAAAAGTGATGAAGTTGTGTTGAGACAGAAGGACTAAAGGAAAACAGGCAAACGTGTGTCAGGCAGGACAACAATTTGAACTTGAATCCTTGTTTCTCAGTTCTGATGATTATGTTTTATAGGACATATATATACTTAATTTTTAGCACACATTTCATTCTTCAGTAGAGCATGGTTAAAACCAGAAACATTACAATTCGTGGTGAAGATATAAACAGCTTCCTTCAGTGATGGAAGGTTTTTTGTACTGCTAAATGGTCTATATTAGAAACAAATAATATAACTACTGTAATTGCTTGTCTTTCTCCAAACTGGTGTTTGCATGGAACATTTTCAGCAAGGTACCTGAAATAATATTCAGGATGAACTCTAATTCTGGATTGCCTTATGTGTATGTTGCTCATGTAGTAATTATAAAGGGAGAAAACAGTTTTTATTAGATTTCTTATAGATGCATTTTAAGAAGCAAATGTCATATGATGCATTAGGCTATTCTTCAGAATGGGAAAAAAAGGAGGAAGTGTCCTTCTGTTCCCCAGAGCTTTAAGAATTCATGGCTAAGACAGTTAATGCAAACATTTTTCACATGAAATTCAGTCTCACTGTGGAGGTCTTTGTCCCTCCACAGCACACAGCCAGAATTAGAAGTCTTCTGTTGGGTTGACTCAGATGGGAAAGCTCCTGTGCCCAGCTGCATAGAGCCCAGGTACTGAAGGCTCCATTATCAGGGAGCGGAGAGGGAATGGGTCAAAATGAAGAAACAGATGCTGTCTAGGCAGCAATTCCCACTCATTTTGTTTAGTCACCTGGCTGTTAAGGAAAGCCCATGACAACATGTTTTCAGCTCACAGTCTTTTTGTAAGATTAGCTGTGACAAATACAACACTTTGTTTTCCATGGAGAGAGGTGATGTTTGTTACTACTGAGTCACTTAAGTTGCAGTAGTGGATTTTCTTTTTTCTTCTTCTGAAAGTATCTTTAGATGAGATAGAAGTAGTATCTGGTTAGCAAACACAAATTAAACAGCCAGCTGAAGCTTTCTTCCTTTGCCAGAGCCCTTACAGCTCTCTTTGTGCTCTCTAAGATTTTACCCAGGCAGATCATGGCTTTTTCAATCCTGATGATGTGTGACAGTTGGATCTGGCTAATATCTATGCCCTTAATGAGTTAATAAAGTGGGCAACAGCATTAAGAATTTATTTTGTACCTTTTTCAGATCTCTTAATTATGAAACAGCAGTGGTACTGCTGCTAAAAAGGGTTTTGCTGCTGCTGAGTCATGGCAGGACAGGGCTTGTGCAAGTTGTGCCTGTGTGGTACCCGCACACACGCTGACGCTGTGGCCTGGACGTCCTTTGAGCAATTAAGTTACAGCATTCAAATTGCTGAATGTCATTTAAGGCATAATTTTCTAAAAATTGACTTTATTCTTACTTGCAAGGTTACCTTCTCGTGTATTTTGCAGGCATATACTAGAACACAACTAGCGAAGTCAAATAGTCCAATTGTTCTGTTGTTTCTAATGCTTAGAGAATGGAAACTTGTTTGTGGCTAGTATAGAAATATGCCTGTTGACAGAAAGGGAGATTAATAAAAAAATGAGCCAGCAGCTGGAGGTAGACACCTGGGGAAAGAGAAGAGGGCAAACTGATCTTCCTCAGGGCTTTCGTCACTTGCTGCTCAAAGACTTTTCATGTAGCAGAGTTGGTTTCTATTCATTCAGTGAACCTTGATGGACTTTCCTTCTATTAAGTTGCCAAGTCTCTCTCGAACCCATATAAACTTTCTCTCTTTGCAATATATCATGGAAAGGAGTCCCAACACTTAATTGCACATTAAGAACCAGTTTTTAACAAACCTGTTATGAATCAATGCACCCTGGCTCTTGTCATTCCTGGTTTCCCTCTCTATTAGGTGTACTCTTACCCAAGAATCAGTCTTCACTGTAGAAAGTAAAGTTTGCACAACAATCTGCCTCACAAACAGCATCTTTGTTCATTCTTCGCTTTTGGACTCAAATTTCCAAAGCCATTTCATGTCATATATAAACATTTTTGAAAAGTTCTAAAACCTCTCTCCTCCAAAATTGCAGACTTTGTTGTAAATTGTCACTTACTACTTTTTTCTCACTTTTAAATTAAGAGAAAGTGCTCACTGGGTCAATTCCAGAGCATAGACAACACTTTTGGAGATATAACTAAGTTAGGAAATAAACACCTTTTTTTTTTTTTTAACTATTCCATGTAAGTACTTCCATTTGATATACTTGACATTTCTTATGTTTTGTCTCCTCTGTACAGCACCCTGGAAATCCTCAGTTTCACAAATTATTGTCTCAGGTTACTACAGGCCAGGGCAAAGGAAGTAAGAATGAGAGTCTCCTCTTGTCAACCCTTTAACACTGTGTACGTATCTCCAGGCTTCCTCTTCCTTTTTCAGTTGCTACCTGTTCTGATAAGACTTTTAAAGCCAAAGCCTTTATGTCTTTAGGTCACATTTCTACCCCAAATGCCTGCTCATTCCTCTGTTGAATATTAAGAAAGACAGTCACCCTTTTCTGGTTGAAGTGTTGTGTTTCTCAAACTCCTACTTTGTGAATTTAGCAGCTATTTGTTTCAGCTATTTTCTTTTTCATTCCATCCTATTCTATTACACCTACTTATTTTCATTCACTATTTTGTCTGTTAAATGACAGATTACTTTATTAATATAATTTTACTACCACATGTGATTCAATATTTTAATGAAAGTTTATTAGAGTGCCTAGCTAATGCTGAAGATTATTCATTACATGAGTAATGTTTTAATAATCTCCAAAACATAGAATTAGTAGGGAAAATCACAGTGTTGATAAGGAAGGGCTGATACTGGAAAGCTGTGTCCCTGTTGAACCAAAGCATTTAAAGCATGTGCTGAAATTGCATTGTAACTTGAATGCTGTATTGGCCAGAGGGTAACAATTGACTTAATAGTACAAAGTCAGATAAAATGTTGTGCTGAACTGGGGACACTAAAATTGACTTTCCTCACTAAAAAGATGAAACCTCCAGTGCCTAATTTTATGCTATGTCAGTGATTAAAAACGCAAATGAAAATAGTATTCTTGTCGTATGATTTTTGTTTTCTCTTCAGGGATGACTTTGCCAGTTGGATCAGTCTACATTATTTAACAGTGGGAAGAGGCAGCCTGATGTTTGATTCAGAGAGATGATGATGAATTAAGATGTTGCAATATGACTTTCATTGCAGAATACAAGGTAAGTTCAATAAAAAGGAACATTTAATGTTTTATCTCAAAAGTCATTAACTTCAATTTAATTTTTATGCTTTTATTTTTGTATAGTTTCATTTAGATAGATAAAACCATCTATGCTAATTTTTAGGAGTGTTAAATTTCAAATACAGCTCATTGATCTTGAAAGACTCAATAAAATCAATAGAACCATTGCTGGTGACAAACCCACATCTGCCATTTTTTCCACAATGGTCACTGACATATAATCTCTTTTGTTGCCTTACCAAAAAACAAAACAATAAAAAAAAAAATTAAGCAGCAAACTAAATAGAAACTTATGTCATCAGAATAGTTTTAAAATCAGCTTTTAAAAATTTGGCTTAATGTAATTATTATATTTTTAGCTGAAATACCATATTTATTTATATTTCCTATTCCCCTTGGAGGCTAGATTTCTTGCTCTCATTGATTCTGGTCAATTACTTGGGTTTGGCCAGGACTCAGGTTGTGCACTGTTGCTGAGTCATCCAATATGTATCAACTATTTATCTGCCTCTGTGAGCTGTGTAATGTTTGCTTTGATCATATTTGAGATCCACACAGTCTTAAGTCTAGTTCCCTTCACCATGCCTTTAAAATACAGCAGCTTTATCTTTTACTGAGGTACAGAGAGATTTAAGTCCAAGGTCATGCACAGTCTGTAGCAAATCAAAATATCGAAGTCTGGTCTAAATCCAAAGGCAGTGCACTAAGCACTAGATCCTCTTATGTCAAGAAGGAAGAATTGACAAATTTTTACCGAATACAAATAAATGTATTAAAAACTGACATGTAATTTTAATGGGAGATTGATTTATTTGCATTAACTAGTCTGGAGAAAAGAAGATCAAGGGAGAGAGACCTTATCACACTCCGCAACTACGTGAAAGGAGGTTGTAGAGAGGTGGGAGTTGGTCTCTCCTCCCAGGAGAGTGACAGGGCAAGAGGAAATGGCCTCAAAGTTGCACCAGGGGAGGCTTAGTTTGGATTTTAGGAAAAACTTTTTCACTGAAGGAGTTGTCAGGTGCTCGGACAGCCTGTGCAGAGAAGTGGTGGAGTATGAAGGTATTTAAAAGATGCGTAGATGTGGCACTCAGAAATATCGTTTACTGGTGGACTTGGCAGTGCTGTGTTAATGGTTGAACTCAATGATCTTAAAGGTCTTTTCAACCTAAACAATTCTATGTTTCTAAATAGTTTTAATGCTTGCTTAAGGTGAGAGACTGATTACCTGGGAGATGCAGGAATCCTATATTCATTAACAGACACAATAATTTACATTGATATAGCTATTGAAAGCTTGTGTAGGCTTGAAGGTTATACTTCTCTACAAAAATGAGAGTTCATAGTCTGTACTTTGATCCTTTGGTTGCCCGAATGCTTGCATTACTATGAATAGAGGAAACATGCTATTGGATTCTTTATGAGAGTCTGGTCCATCTTCCCCTATCACAAATCAGAGGGTTTTCTCACTTTCACAGTAAGTCCAGTGTTTCCTCTGTCTGTGCCATTAGACCCCTTCACATCCTCCAAAGGCCTGCAATGCTGTTAACTATTTCTCATAGCTCCTGACAACTGGCTGGGCTGGAGACAGTTCTTGCTGCAGCTCACTTGGTTCTAGGTATGTGCTCATGTTAACCAGCACATGTGTGCTGACTGAGTCAGGTTCACTTGCCTCTTTTTTTCTTATGAAAACTGAAATAACTTGCCAATTAACTATTGAAAATGCATTCTATTATCAATATATAGATTTAGGACACTATCTTCTTTATGCTACTTTGGTATAGACGCACTATACATAGGGTGCTCTACTACTATTACCTGTAGTTTAAAATTATTTACTCTTTGCAATTCTTCAGCATCTTCCTATGCATAATTAATTTTAAATATATGTCTTTACTGCCCTTCCCAGTTCTCTAAACATAGTCCCCATGAGTATAACATCGCTTCTAGTCATCCTGTCATTTGGATTTATGCATATGTTATCTGAAATGACTTATGAATTTTCAGAGGAATGTTGTTTCCATCTTCTTATCAAGGCCTTGGTCCTGCCTTGTTAAAGACAATAGTAATACCATTTTCTTTACTAAGAACAATTTCTAAAATACAATAACTTCTGTAATGTGTGGTTTAAGATGTCTGTATAGACATGCACATTTGGGAACAGCTCTTTAGGCTGTTTAAATTGTGTTTCATCATACTAAGATAGTAGTTGAAGAATTATTATTGCTTATAATTGCTGTATGTTTGTGTCTGGTTCTTTTGGTCAGCATTTATACTGTAGGTGGTACTCAGGAGAATTTTTTGCAAGCAAAAACTGCAGTTTCATGACTGTTGCCCTTGCTCAGCATCAACTAAGCGCTGATTCTTTGAGCAATCCTCTTGAAATCCATTGCTTCCTGAGGATTAAGTTGTGCTTTGCCATGAAAAGCTGAAATTGAGTCCAAATAATCCAAATTAACTGAATAGACTGAAGATGTAGACACTGACTTAAAAAATAATTTGGGTATCTGCACAGCCCCAGTCAGAGGGGAGCTGGCATGAATATGGGCCACTTCATTTATGCAATGAACACTGGGTCAAGTCAGAGGAATTCCTATGGCTTTCTGTAGCACAGGCCCAGCCAGACCAAGCTATTAGCTTCCTGTGAAAGCCTGGAAATGTATCTTTTGTTTGAAAATAGCCTGAGAGTTGCTGGAATTCTAAGGATGTTTAATTATTTAAAGATGCTTAAGCAAGTCAGTTATCTAAATATGCATGTGGGGAGGAGGGGAAGAAGAGTAATGACTGCAGGTTTTGACCTAATATACTTAGCCTGGGCTTTCAATTTTTACATATATATTGCTGTCTTTTGTTGCCTTTCTGCAGTAATTGGTGATTGTGAACCAGAGGATAAACTTGAAGCCATATATTAGAAAGCTTTAATAGGACAATTTCTAGTCACCCATTTGAATATCATTTGAATACTGGCTGTGCCAGGACCTGAGAGGCTTTTATGTTGCTTGTCTCCAAGTCTGACAGAAGATTTACTTGCCCTTGAGTCCATCTAATCAAATCATACTTTATCACTGATAAAGTAGATGCTATGAAACATACTTTACTCTTTAATAACCACATTAGACTTCATGACCACCAAAGGCAATTATCTGTCCTGTATTAAATAATATAAACATGTGCTTTTCATATCAACTTATTACCTACTTTTGTTTTCTGCCGTGGTTATACCCAGATGAGGAATTGTGTAAGTCGGCCATGAGTTCAGCAAGTGCTAACGTAACCCAAGTCTTTGTTGAAAGACATTATTTATTCTATCAATATTTAATGTGGACCAACCACTGACCTGCATAATTTGATAGAGATGGGTGAGCTGCTCCCTGAACACCTCTAATGCTCTCATGCTTTCTTCACTTTTTAGAAGTGATGTAAGAAAATATTCATCAAGCTCTGTGTTTGGGAAAAAAATGTGAAACAAGCTATTAGTACTTGGTATCGCACATATATTTTCCTGTCCTTTTTCCTGAAATTCTTTTTCAGCTCATCAGCTTCTCTTAGCTGATTGGATGTCCAAGGGCTCTACTGGCACACCAAGGCTGGTTACCAGCACACAATATGTGACGTACTTTCTCAGACACACATTAGCTTCTGCTGGGATTTGTGGTTCTTCCCCCAGTGAGCCCCTAGCAGACATCAAGTTATTCGTGATAAGCGTTGGGATGAGACTAGGTCAGGTTGCTCTTGGTAGCATTACTCCTGCTTAGCCTTATCCATGCTTTGTTGGCTCTAAATGCTGAGGCAGCTTCTGAGTCTGTTATGGCAGCTCTTTAAGAGCATCATTTGCAGTTATTACTCTAAGTACACCGAGATTATGTTTATTTCTCTGAACTGGAGTTAACCCTAATATTATTCAAAACAAATTCCACGAAGTCATCATTCATGCTGCTTTGCCTATATGTCCTTTTTCGCAGGTATGTTAATCATCTTGCATTATATGATTCAGTTTGTGATCTAAAAATGCTATTTGACCCTTTCTTTCTCATGTCAATGCCCTACATCTGTCCTTGGAAATTCAGTAGCATAATTTCCACTGCAGATACTTGTTCCTTTCTCTGTTGACTGTATGTGTGGGTGATAGGAGTATGAGAAAAAAATATTTAAATGCCATAAACAATATAGCCATGTGACAGATTATTTTATCTTGTCCCTTTGCTGTCCTCTCCATTTGGTCTCTTCTTTGGGGGTGTCTCCACAACACTGTGATAGGAGCTGCCATTAAAAATTACAACAGGCAAGATCGTTTCTTTTCTATGCCATGTGAAATTCTCGCAGATACTAAATGCTGCTTTGCAGGTCCTGTGAAGGGGGTAGGATTCTCTCAAGGGCTGTCAAATACAAGCATTTTTATGTCAAGGGTAATTGTTAAAGTCCAGGATATTATAGTATTCTCTCCCACAGGAAAGAGAGAACCTTTTTTTCAATGCGGTTAACACTTTCAGTTCCCTGAAATATTGAGATCACACCTGAAGACATAATAATTTTTAGCATGGAAGAACTGATTTAATTTATAAACAACTTAATGACTTTTAGTAAGCTTTTTATAGCAGGAGTCTAGATGCCAAAATCTAGTGCAGTAAAGCCATGAAGTAATTTACCAAAAATATGTTTTAGGAATTTCTGAAGGAGATACTAAAGTCTTTAAATGGTAAGGATTTAAGAAGAACTGTATTATGCACAAGTGGTCTGACACTCCTGTGTAACCTAAGTGTTATAGATAAAAAGAAAACTCAATTATATTTCTCCTCTTTATCTCATTTCATATAACCTATATTACAGAATCACAGAATCACACAGAATCACGGAATATGCTGAGTTCGAAGGGACCCTCAAGGATCATCAAGTCCAGCACTGGATCACCCCCAAGAGTCACACTGTGTGCCCAAGAGTATCATCCAAATATTTCTTGAACTCTGCCAGACTTGGTGCTGTGACCTTGGGGAGCCTGTTCCTGTGCCCAGCGTCCCTCTTTCTGATATCCAACCTAAACCTCCCCTGACACAACTTCAGACCATTCCCTTGGGTCCTATCACTGGTCACCAGAGAGAAGAACACATCAGTGCCTGCCCCACCTCTTCCCCTCACAAGGAAGTTGTAACTGCAGTGAGGTCTCCCCTCAGTTTTCTCTTCTCCAGGCTGAACAGACCAAGTGACCTCAGCTGCCCCTCATATGGCTTCCCCTCAAGGGCCTTCACCATCTTTATAGCTCTCCTTTGCACACTCTATAGTGGCTTCATATCTTTCTTATAGTGTGGCACCCAAAGCTGCCACAATATTCAAGGTGAGGCCGCATCAGTGCAGAGCAGAGCGGGACAATCCCCTCCCTCGACTGGCTGGTGATGCTTTGCCTGATGCCCCCCAGGACATGGTTGGCCCTCCTGGCTGCCAGGGCACTGCTAACTTATGTTCAACATGCCATTGACCAGTTCCTTTCTTGTCACTGCTTTCCAGCATCTTATTCCCAAGTCTGTATGTACATCCAGGGTCGTCCCATCCCAGGTGCAGAATCCAAGAATTTCCCTTGTTGAACATCCTATGGTTGGTGATTGCCCAGTTTTCTACTCTGTCGAAGTCTCTCTGCAGGGGACCCCTACCTTCGAGGGAGTCAACAGCTCCTCCCAGTTTTGTGTTGTCTGCAAACTTGCTTAGTATCCCTTCCAGTCCTACATCCAAGTTGTTTATGAAGATGTTGAAGAGCACAGGACCTAAGATGGAAAGAAATTACATATACATACTGCATAGCATACAAAGTACTGCAATCTTTGCTGCTGCAATCAAATAAAACTCCTTTCAGGGCAAAGAATCCAGTACTCATTTATTAGCTTGGTGTAGTACTGTATCAGAAAATGTTGCGTAGTGAGTAGTATTGCTGAAAGGACTACTCACTTATTTTGCCTTTAATATTTCATCTCTTTCCAAACTCTCTTAGAAAATTCAATATCTCTCTGTGTCAGT
Source organism: Chiroxiphia lanceolata (assembly GCF_009829145.1). Classification (NCBI taxonomy): domain Eukaryota; kingdom Metazoa; phylum Chordata; class Aves; order Passeriformes; family Pipridae; genus Chiroxiphia; species Chiroxiphia lanceolata. The sequence goes on from NC_045640.1 coordinate 13,293,764, forward strand.
TTCAAATCAGTGTTCAGCCTGCTGGTGTTCCTGGCTTGCTTTCTGAGAAGACAAGTGTCCAGTGCAGTTCCAGGAGGGAAGCCACGCAATTTGAAGCTCAATCTTGCTCTAAAAAGCACTGGCCTGTTGCCACCTCTTGAAAGGTAGCACTTGTGTTCTTCATGGGAAAGTTAATACCAATGTTTATCCCCAGAACATCTCTCTCCAAGTCCATGTTATTGTCTTTTTTGCAAAAGCATGTTTAATTTAAATACAGATATATTCTAATAAGGAGACACTTTTACGCCAAAGGACCTCTCAAGGGTCAGTAGTATATTAAGGTTATTCAGCAGAAATAGCACAAAGTACTTTAGTGCTACTTTTTTTTTTTTAACTCAAGCATCTGTTAGTGATTCCTGACCAGATATCATGTGTCTGAGTGAACACAGTTTCAGTGCCTCATTAAAGGCAAGTTCCAAGCAACAGCAGATGGGGTTGGAGTTGGTTTTCTTAAGGAAAGTGAGAGCCAACGGAGTTTGATTTCAGTTTTAAGAATTGAACCTCCTGCCCTGGTTAACACTGAGATATTTGGATTTCATACAGATTGATAAGGAGATTACTGTAATGGGAAGATAAAGAGCGACCTCAGATCACCTGATTAGGACCTGATTTTATTCACTGTAACATGAAAAAATTGTTAGTAAGGGCAAAGTGGAAGAGCACTCAGATATGGCAAATTTTGCTTTGAGAATTCAATAAAACTGGTATGTAAAGACTTATGGGTTAGAAATACATGGAGTTCAAAGTTTGGAAGCTTGGTTAAGAAAGTTATGATTTCTCTTTCTGAAGAAAGTAAGAGGTGAGAAAAATGCTGGCCTGTGAATAAGGGTCTCTGGTAAAGAGATTTTAGTCAGGCCTTTCTATGCTAATTCAAATGTCTTTAAAAGTCAGGTTCCTGTAGTGAATGAAGAAAAAGAGTGAGAAGACCAATTTCCTTACCAAGAATGCTTGATGTGACATCTGAGTTTGACTTTGGGTTTGTCTGGAAGAACCATTACACAGCACTGGCTATGCAGAGATTTCCCCCTAACCTGGGCAGTTTTGTGTTAGACACATCCTAGAACACAAATGGAAATAATAAATGGCTGCTGTTACGTGTACCTGTATGCACAGGCTGACATCAGTAAGTAATGATAGTTGTTTAAATGTTTTTACTGGTTCAGTTTTTGAAATGCTTTGTAGTGCTTTTGACATGCCAACAAGCCAAACCTTCATCAGGGAGCTGTGGCAGGTCCCTGCATCTTAAAATAATATATATGATATTGTAACATAGGTACTTAGATCTGAAGGTGGATTTGTTACCTAGATCAGAATGACAAATGTTCAGGCATGAACGTGCTTGGTAATGTTCCCTTTTTGCTATTGCTCTGTCTCCAGAAAGGAGATCCTCTGATTTATTACTCCAGGACATGCCTCCCACATGAAGTGTCCCTGCCCAGTATGTGTCATGGGAAGGGCACAGGCTGTGCTGTATATTGCCACAAAAATACAGTCAGTCAGCCTGCTGGATTACAAACACAGCACAAATTTACTCATTTGAAACAGAATCTTGTTTAATTTTTGATTTTTTTGTTTTTACCTTTGAAAACCAAAGGGGAAACCATTGATTTCATGCAATTTCAGGAGGCATTAGTCTTGATGACAAATGTGAAAAAATAAAAGAAAATAATCTTGATTCAGACTAATAAGAAAGGGATGTCTTCCTTGTTTATGCTGTGTGCTAGTCAAGGCAAAATAATTTTACTTATCTAAATGACAAAGCAGGGATTCTTGTGTGTTTATTGCCATACAGCAGATTCTGCATGTTTGCTGGTTTATTTTTAAATAACACTTGTAAAGCTTAAATTGAAATTTTTCACACAAAATCTTTAGTCTTTGATTATATTTGATTATATTCAACAGATGAAGATTTAATATTTTTTAAAAAATCTTTAATATAGTTTAAGGCCGCTTTTTAACGTAGATATCATTTGAACTATGTCAGATAAAATGGAAAACTGTCTTGGCAAATATCATACAAGACTTTAGTGAATAGAATAGAAAGCTAATGATGAAGGAAACTAGTCATCTTGGGTAAAGTCAAAAATTCCTTGAGTGCTGGTAGACAATACTTTTTTATTTCATGGTTTTTATAAGAAGTGTTTGACTCACATTATAACGGGGATAAATTGATCCAGTATTAAGAAGTGTTGTGGAGGGATTTTCCAGAGGTGAAGAACTAGGGTTCTGTGTGCTGTGTTCCCAGATGGACACTCAAAGTCATGCTTTTGATCCTCTTTTCCCCTTTTGTTTAGAGCTCATCTAGGGTAAGTTGCAATAAGAGAAGGACATAAGTAATGAAGTAACGCTTCTCTTGAGCTTTACACTCAGCAAGAGATGGAAAAAATTTTATTCAAGCTTTAGCTAATAAATATATATTTACATTAACTGTACAAGGTAGCTTTTGCTTTAAACCATAGTAGATGTGATATTTTTAGATGGAAATGTAACTTTCTTTGGTGAATTTTTCTCCTTAAGTTGTATATTAATTTATGTAGCACCATTTATAGAGGGCACAATATGCTAGTGATTCCCTTCTTCCCAGATTAGGCCTCACTGATTTCCTGAAGGAGTAACATGAGAAGTAATGTCTGCAGTGCTAAATTTACAACTTTACAGAGACAGTTGTCTAATTGGTGTAAATCCCTAAATTGCACTCTGATTGAATTTGTTGGCCTGAGTGTTTAGTTTGCACTTTTGAAATTCATCTCCTGTTCATTCTCTCTTTGTTGCACTATAGACAAAATAGTGCAGTAGGCAAAATTAATTTGTTCCAAGTGAATCTAAACTGAAAAATGCTCTCCAGCTGGTGATGGCTTTCAGTCCATCAGATCAGAATTTTACATTTTAACTATGTTTTAGCTGTTTTTGTAAATCACTAAAGATAACTTCTAACACTTCAGGACATGAGGCTCTATGACAACAAAGGTGTATTCAGTGCTCTCTACCAAAAGATTTTAAAATTGTCTAAAAAACGTATATTTCCTTGCTCCTAAATATGTTTCACCAAAATAGGATATGACTTTAAAAGCAGATATTTGCTAAAAAAACAAAACCAAAAAAATTTTGTAATCAGATACTTTTCAGACAGTTGCAAACATATGGTCTTTGTTCTCATGATCATGCAATCTTGAAAAAGCTGTTGTAACTTGGCACCAAAAAGTTAACTTGCTGTTAATGGTATATTAAATACTTACTTGTCTGCTTTTAGTAGCAATAAAATAGCTCCTGTTAAAGTCAATAGTAAAATACATTTCAGTAAGGCAGGATCAAAGCTCGAATGAATACACAATTTCCTTGTGATGCTCTTCATAAAACATTCAAGTTTTGTCCTTTGTACATAAGTAGTGACTCCTGAGAGAGAGCTTTGTTTCAGCATCAGGAGCACACTACACTGTCTCTGGTAGCAAAATCACTTTAATCTGGAGGTGACAAACAGGAGAGATTAATGGCTTCAATTTGGACACACACAGACAAGTACCACATGGATTCTTTAACAAAGGCAGAACATGATTGCCTGAGATTTAAGAAAGAAAATACTGATTTAGTTCATGAGCTTAAAATATGCATTATTATATAGCTTCAAGTACTTTTAGTATCACCATAGAGATGGGAATACACAGAAAAACTGCTTAAGTGTATGTTTAAGTATAAAATGAAATTTCATGAACTTCAATATCAAAAGACACTTCACTAACATTAAACTGAGGGGTTAGGCAGGCATTTAAACATTGGAGTATTTGTTACATCATTGTTTTTACAAGGAGACGGAGAGGCCAAGTGACTTCCCCAATATTTCCCAAGAAGCCTGGGGAGGAGAAAGGAGCTGAACCCAATTTTCTTGTGCTTTAGACCCCAGGTTAGACTCAAGAGTGACCTACAAAGTCACTCTTGTGACCTACAAAGTAAAATGCAGATGGTGTCAGCATTGCTAATTGTAGATGCAAATCCTGGTAGAATGGAAAAAAAAAATCCAGTCTTTGCACTACTAGGGGCTTTTACTAGACATCTTTTTAGACAGATATTTTAGATAAGATATTTTAGTCTAGGTTTGTCAACAAAAGTCAGTGAAACTTTCAACACAAAAATAAATTACAGAAATTTTAGACATCCCTTTAATACATCTATGTATATTTTTCCTTGTCTTTGCCTTGTTTTCAGAGATTATTTGACCCTTTTCTGAAAGATGGGAGAGAGGGGCTAGGATTTGAAGGAAGGTTACAGAAATGATGTTGATAGATTTTAATTGCTAGCTAGTGTGCTGTCTTTTTCTTAAGTCAATTAAAATAAAAGGCTTAGAACACAGGAGGGTGCAAAGAGGTGAGAAGAACTGATGTATGATCATATTAGCTGGAGAGGTGTAATGTTCATTTTCAAAGGCACAAGGGAGTGCAATGATGATGGACCAAAAAAACCTCTTCTCATCTTTCTGTTATGCTGGGAGCATAGGAAGATTTTTCTTGGTGGTTGATATGAGTGTCACAAGAAATGCAGTCTAAGACTTTCTGAAGATTAACTTGTGATGTGTGAGACTGCAACCAAGAAACACTAAGTACCATTCAGGCCTCTGTGATGGTGTGACATACTCAGCACTTTTAAAAAAGCAGGCCATTTAATTATAGCTGGGAGGCTAGGGAAGGTGAGTTTTAAAAATCTTAGCGAAAAGCCTTAAAATATCAAAGGGAAATAAGTCTAAAAGTTAAAAATGTGAAGTTAAACATATGGTGCAATAATTTGTGGGTTGCTGTCAATTATGCAAGTTGATTGGAATTAAGTAGAACTCTATCAATACTAGCAAAGCAGGTGGATGGACCCAATTTAATCAGCTTCTTCCCTCCACACTCTCAACTGGGTATCTTTGACGTAAGTGTTTTTGTTGGAAAATGGCTGTGGACTAATATAATAACATTTTTCACTGGACTTGTGGGGCCTATCCTTCCTATACTGTCCACAGATTGCAGTAGGAACAATGAGAAAGAAAAGGCCAAACGCAGAAGATACAAAAGCTGTTTTTTAGCTAAATCACAAACACTAAGAAATCAAAGATAAAAAAACAACAGAACAACAACAAAACAAAACAAAAAGTAACAACCCCAACTGACCATCTGATAGTGCTGTTCAGTCCAAGAATCCCTTAAGCTGTCTGCTTTACGAGACTCCAAGGGCAAAACAGCCTCTGCATTTTGTGTCAAGACTGCAGTGATAGAATACTCTTACAGTGGATTTAGTTCATCCCCAACAGTTCTTCCACTGATACTATTGGGGTTTTTATACAGTGTTTGGCTTTGAGGCACTCTATTTTGAAGCTCAATTCCCCTCCTTCCTGAAAATAGAAAAGTAATCCTGCTGCCTTTGGGAGAAGAAGTTGGCTCCAAGAAGAATTATATTAGCATGACATATATAAAAATAAAGAAGGAACTTGCCTGAGAGAGAACAATGAACATTTATTTACTGTCTCATGGCAGCAATATTTTGTGTCGGTGTGGAAGGTCACCAAATGACTTATATGCTACCTAAATCTCACTTGAAGGCCCACTGTTTTGTCTCTTTTCCTTGATTACTTAGAATGAGAATTTCTTCCCTGTCCTGGACCTGAACCAGTTAAAAGCTGGATAGAACTACCCATGCCTTTCTGATATATGATCATGTGTGCACACTCAGGCACTTCGTGCAGTAGTAGAGGAGGAAGCACAGACTAAAACTGTGCTTGCTGCCTGACGTTGTTGCAGTGGATGAGCCTGTATTTCAATAACCATCCAACAAAAGAAAAAAAATTACCTCAGTTCCCCAGTACCTCCCTCCACATCCAACTCCTTCGTGTCGCCATCCTGGTTGTGCGAGCAACTTTCATCCAGCCTTGGATTCAGGAGCGATACCTTCTCTTGTCAGTTGGAGGAAACATTTCCATTTATGTTGATCTGTTATGAACTTGTGGTAGACTGTTGGCAAGCAAGTCTCTAGTTGAATGGTAGTTAGTGACTCTTAAGAAGAACCTGTTAAGCACAAGAAAATAAAAAGCAAATTGAAGAGGTCTCTGTGCTTAATATTGCATAAGCTGGCTAACTTGTTCTGAACTTGTTTATTTTAAATATTGTGGAAATCTAAATAATCTGCAAATCTGGTTAAGAACTTTAGCTTCGACAGGATGCTAATAAATTGGTCAACCATAGTGTAAAATGCACATTAGTTTTTGGACTTTACGTAGTAGTTTAATTGTGTGCTAAACTGAAAACAGAAATAAACACCAAGTTTAAATAGTGTTATCTTAATATATTGTAACACATACTCTAGTTTAGCATTTAGAGATAAATGTATTTGAAAACGGAGAGGAAGTGGGATAAATATAACAACATGAGTAAAGTACATATGAATTTCATAGAGTATTAATCTTTAATCTTTAAAGTTTCGTGTTCAAGGCTCTAAATACATTAATCCAGCTGTCATCTCTTCTCTGCTGTCTTGATCATGCAGGTCACAGATGTTGCTATAGTAACCTTGCATTACCAATGCAAAGACAATGAAGGATCTGGCTATCTAGATAAATAAAATAATTGAGGGGTGCTTGCAACCAGCACCCCTAATGTAATGCCTAGATTCATTGAATGAACACTCGGTCCTGTGTGGATTAGGCCCTTGAATTGGGGTGTATGAGAAAGGCTGGCACTCAAAGCCGATTTCCTGTGGAACAGATAAGTAATTAGAGACATGCAGTTCACTGGGAAAACCCATGCATTGTGGCACATATGATGTTCATTTGTTGCAGTCTTCCATCACACTCTGGTATGGGTCCTGTGTGCAAACCTGCTCTCTGGGATGCATACATTATTTGGATATTTTGAAAACCAAGAAAAGGTGGTTTCTGTGAAGCTGGGGTAAGTCCATGTTGTTGAATGCACTTGTTGAAGCACACAGCCCAGTGCTAGTGGGGATAGGCACTTTGTCTTACGGTAGAAATGATCAGATTACAGAGTGGTACCAGGCATAATTGAATGTTAATGCTGGTCTATCATGGGGATCTGTCTTGATGATAAAGGAATGAGAAGCTGCAAGTGAGAAGAAGCAAAAAAGTTCTGAATCAGATTTGCCTGTAAGTTGAATATTTCTGATAGTTATTCCAGGGATTGGAGGCCCAGCTGAAGATTTGCAGTATTTTGGTGTGTAGAGGACCCACATGAACTCTACAAGGGGAAAAATCCTAACTTGGGTCAGGTTTTTTATAGAGAGGAAGCTTGCTGTGGGAGTTGTTTCCTTTTATCAGGCCTCTGAGTTTTTAGAAAGCACTGCCTTCTTGTAGGAAATTCTTTTAGGAAGTTTGAGGCTTTTCCTCTAAGTTGGTTTTAGTTAAATATGGCCACTGTGTTCAAAAGTAATGAAGGAATGCAGGTAAAAGACAGGCAGTAGCGAGTGCAGGCATCATGGAGTAACAATGAAAACTCCATTTCCATTGGAAGCCAAACCTCAAAATACTTCTGTAGCCACAGCTCATCTGTGCTACCAGTTGAAGTTGCTGGCCAAGCCTGTGAAATACCACTTGAGTCTAAATCAGTGAAATAAATAGTTAAAGTTGTAGTCTCCTGTGAGCCTTCATTCAGCCTTCAGTCCTACAAAGGAAACCTCTTATTGCTTTAGAAGGGTCCCAAATCTTTTCCTTTTTGTCTGGCCCTGAAAAGCCAGATCAGTTTTGCGACTTGCTTTGTCGAGACTGTCAGCCTGCTCCCGCCAAGGGGTTGCTGCTGTCCTGGCAGCTTTCTGCAGGGGGAACAAGGGAAAGAAAGATTTTGCATCAGCAATTCCACTCATATTGCTTTCCTTGCCTCCTTCCCAGCACAAAGGTGGTTTTGTTTGTGCTCAAGAACCAACTAAAAAGTTTGGCTGTGAAATGAGTTCTCCTCTGGAGAAAGGGGAAGGGGGTAGAAGATGTAGCGTGCAACTTCAGACACAAACTTGTATCCACTCCCTCCTCCAGCACACAGACTAGAGATGGCTATTGCTTTAGCTGGTTGTTGTGTTGTTTCACACAGCTGCAGGACAGCTCATGAGATAGCAGTTGGTGGTTTGAATCCTTGACAGAAGCAATTTAGCAAACTGGAATATTCTGTTCTAATTTTGTGATGTAATTAGATAGGAGAGAACTTGAAAGAAAAGGTGTTCCTCCCTTGTTGGTGGGACACAGGGAATGGTTGGGTATTTGTAATTTGCTCACATTATTATTTGTTTCAATTCAGAATCTTCAGTGTTGTCAAAGGTGGGAGAGAGGAAGAGCACTTCCCAAGATGTTCATTACTTCAGCAGACTAAATAACATTAGACTCATTGAAATAAAAATTCTCCCAGTGGTTCCCACTGGCATACACACCAGTGTACACTCATACAGTGTATAGTGCGTCAATCTCTGTTGATAAAATAGATTCTGCTCCTGAAAAGCTCTTATCCATGTTGCTTGTTGCTTGTGTAACCAAGGATTTGCAGGATCAGACAAGTATCCTCATTGTTCTTCTTCCTGCCAGAGATGAGGGAGGTTTTTGTGTTTATTAGTCTTATGAAAATGTAGCCAGGAACAAAGCATTGCTGAGCACATTTTAAGGTCTGGGCTTCAAGGATAAATGGATAGGAATGGCCCATATTCCCAAGACAGCTGGGCACAAAAAACTGAATGTCCAACTCTGTGCTTATATCCTTTGGGCAATGATGGAGGAAGCTTCCACAAAAGACAGTGGTTTACATATTTTGAAGTGAAGACAGAATGTGTAATGCCTCCATGAGGAATGTTAGTGAAGTGAGTTGCCTGGCGTCATTCCTTATGGGCTTGGTGCCCTTTCTCAGGCTCAAGCCTATGGAATTTGCAGGACAATCAGCCACATTGTCCCAACAGCTTGGTATGTTCAAGCAAAGGTATGGGATACCAAATGTCTGCATACAGGGCTGTGACAATCTCCTTCTAGCTTTTTGGCTAAAAGTGGCTTAGACCTTTGAACCTGATGTCTGATCCTGCAAGTTAAGTGCTGGCTTGGGGGTTGAGTGGAGAGAAAGCCCAGTCATTCTCTTCCTTTTCACTACCTGTGCACAGATGTGAGACATGGAAGAAGCTGTGGTCTGTGGAGCTGCTTTCCATCAGAGGAGCACACCAGTTGGACTGGTTCATCCCAGGGCTGCTGCTGAATCTTCAAAAGGCATCACATAAAATTCTATTTGTAATGGAGTGAGGAAGGGTGGAAAGGAATAAAGGGTGAAGGAACCATTTTATTTAAAAATTCGTTCATACCATTAGTGAAGGTCTAGTTTGGCCTGTGAGCTTGCCAGCATCCCCTAATGCACATCACTTAGAATAAAATGACTTCTGGGTGTAAGGAAGATTTGAATTGTCTTTTCTGTATCGCTAAATAATGATTACCTGGGGAGATACGAAATGCAAATTGAAAATGAATGCTGTATAGCTGGTAATATGTTAGATGCATTATCTCCAACATGAGGCCTTCAGTCAAAAGATAAGGTCATCTGTAACGGTTAAAGAGCACTGCAGCAGCTATTTATATTTTAATTTTTCCTCTTTTTTCGTTTGAATTTTCTCCTCATAAGCAGTGAAACACTTTTCTGAGGACATGCGTCATGACTTCTTCCTAGATAACCTAAATGATATTGTTTTGTACAGTTTATTAGATAGAGGTTGCAGGGGATCTGTACTTTGCTGAATGACTGATCTTCACTAGTTTTCTGGAAATGTGTGATTTTTCCCTTTGCATTCTTTTCTGAAAAATCTCACTTTGTACAATTGCCGTGTGAACAATTCAGAGCATGAAAATATTAAGCCTCACTTCTATGTTCCTGAAGTGGATTTGAATTTTTTTTCTAGATACGTCATTACAACTTACCTTACATTACACTGAGTCAGACAGCAGTGTAGAAGAGGTACTAATTAGTCCCACGAAATATCCCTTGTACTTTGCTGAATGGCAGAGGGCATGTTTCTTAAACTTAAGCACTCATTTTTCACATTTAGAAAATGGGGCTGAAATTACTGATGCTAAAAGTGTATAATGTAGTGAATCCTAGTCAGCTGGGGCAAGATTTTGCTGGACAAATGTGCTGGAGGGAGAGGAGTATGGCCTGCCTCAAATTACTCTCCGAATATTCCCAGTGAGAACAAGGAAACTTAAAGCAGGTGGAGACTTTTCTGTTCTGTTTGCTGAAGTGGGAATGGTTGTAGTGGGTCGTCTTGCAAACCTCCTGGTTTTTCTTCCCATGCAGCAAGAGGAAACCTTTGAAGCTTTGTGTCTTCTGGGGCTAGAGCAGTTCTGCACTGCTGAAGTTAGTGGCATGAACCATCCACCAATGAAGTGCATAAGCAACAATGGAATTGCTATTTAGTTGAACTCTGCTTTTCCAGTAGTTAATTATACTTCTTGTATGTTTTTTCATGTTTAAGTTGTATCGTTACACCTAACAGAATGTTTGTTGCTACCTGCTGTGATTTTGAATAATTCATGACATTAGTATGCAATGTGGGACCATCATAACCCTGGAGCAAACCAAAGGTTGATTCACTGTTTTTGTGTCTTTGAAGGCAAATGGAAGGCAGGTTCTGGCTTCTATGGTCCTCTATCAGAAAATCAATTTAAAATCAGCCAGTCAAGTTAAAGTAGACATAATAAGGATATGGTATCACAGTATATTTGAAATATTTTTATGAAATCACTTGCTAAGATAGAAATAACCTGAGTAAATCGGCCCTGGACCTCTGTAAACAGCAGTGTCTTGTTCTTTCCATTAATTGTTTCCACAGATGTAGTCAATGACAACATTGTGTTTATTCTATGGCGGTGTTACTGCAGCTCTCAATTTCATTTGATTTCATTTCCTTTTCTTAATGGATGGATTTACCAAATCTAAAAATAATTTTTTTTTTTTTTTAAATCATGACAGGGATTTTCTTACATTCGTTTTGTGAGTTGCCCTGGAAACAAGAAAACACTGAAGTTAGGTCAGAAAAATGGTGTCATGCCAACCACTGTTGTTTCTGTTTCTTTGGTTCCAGCTTAATACTAGATAAATTATATGGCTCAGGAGGCCAGCTGATAGCTGATGCTGGCAAGTAGCTTCTGAACAAAGATAGGTGTGGCATGTTTGTTTTGATTAGAAGAAAGTCAGTGGAAATACTCCACAATGAAAAGTCTCCCTCAGCCTGCCATGTGCGCTGGAGTTGCTTCTCTCTGCCACTGTCTGTGCTTCGTTGCATTGACTCCATCTTTATACGGGCTATATCAGCCAAGATCTTTCAGAGAGCAAGGATGAAATCTTCTTTCTGGCAATCTTCACAGGTTTGAGATATTTTCTGATTTTTCCAAATGATGAAAATGCTGGTACTCTGAACATGAAGCAGACCTGTTTAATGTTAAAACAAAGGTCATTCCTAAAGGTTAACTGCCTTATAAATAGCCAGATTGTTCCCTCCACTCACTACAAGTTTGCAATCTGCTTAATATATGCACAGTCAGGGAGAAGCTGTAAATATAATGCTAAAAGCAGACACTTGGAACTATTGCTCTTGCTTCTCTTCAGCTTATGCAACTGTTTGCAGTAGCTTGCTGCCAACACAACTGTTGTGTCCTCGTACTTTGGGCTTCATCTTATAAGTCTTCTAAATAGAGTGTTCGCATTCCAACACTCTTGAACAGATCTGTGTGAGGAGGTTTTGCAAGACCAAGTCATTAATTGAAACCCACAAATATATCACCACTTGCTTAAGTCATTAGTCTAGAACTGAGCTAGCTCATGAAGTTATGCCAGCTGGAGTCCTCACTAAAAACCAAAACCCTAGTAACCAAACATTTTGACCATCAGAAGCTTGGACTTCAAATCTTATCCAGACAGATCATTTCACCTGCTTCTCCCCTTGCAAATGATTTGAAGTTCCTTCTTCCAGAGGTTTTCCTATGAGTCTTGTTGATCTTTCAACTGCAGCTTTATGTCACAGAATCACAAAATATGCTGAGTTGGAAGGGACCCACAAGGATCACAGAGTCCAGTTTCTGGCCCTGCACAGGACAATCCCCAAGAGTCACAGCATGTGCCCAAGAGTATCATCCAAACGCTTCTTGAACTCTGTCAGGCTTGGTGCTGTGACCACTTCCCTGGGGATCCTGTTCCAGTGCCCAACCACCCTCTGGCTGAAGAACCTCTTCCTAATATCCAACCTAAATCTCCCCTGACACAACTTCAGGCCATTCCCTTGAGTCCTGTCACTGGTCACCAGAAAGAAAAGATCAGTGTCTGCCCCTCCTCTTCCCCTCACAAGGAAGCTGTAACTGCAATGAGGTCTCCCTTCCATCTCCTCTTCTCCAGGCTGAACAGACCAAGTGCCCTCAGCTGCTCCTCACACAGCTTTCCCTCAAGGCTCCTCACCATCTTCGTTGCCTCCTTTGGACACTGTCTAACAGCTTAATATCTTTCTTATATTGCAGTGCCCAGAACTGCACACAATATTCAAAGTGAGGCCACACCAATGCAGAGTACATGCCCACTGATAGCTGTTCTCTTCTTGTCCGTCTGTTCTATCTGTATCCATAGCCATCTTTCTGCAGACAGGCACAGAAGATCTCTGACAGTAGATAGCATTCTTGCTCCATATGCATGTAAGTCGATTGAAGGTGATGAGGTGATCCAGGAAATTGCTGCCCTCAAAAATTCCTGGGACTGCGCTGGAGGCATGGGGTAATCTCTCATACCTCTCTATCACTGTTGATCTCCAAGAAATCCTGATAAAATTATTGTCTAATGCTTTAGCAAAGTGTATGAGGGAAGAATGCATTTTATGTAAATTTAGTCAGAAAGTCTTTGAAACTAATTGCTTAAAGTGAGTGGGGAAAGCTGATGGAGTGTGATAGACATACAGAGGGTTTTTTTCCTGCTTTCAGAATAGATAGTCTTGATTAACTGGGCTTAGTATAGCACTGCATATATTAACTGAGCATCAAATTGCTCAGGGGATGAACCTGCTCTGTGCATGAACTTTACAGGCCATGCTCTGAATGTTATTACAGATGTGAGTTTAGGAAGTTTTGGAGTTACTCTTCTGTGAATAAAACCACTGGTTTTTGTGAACTTGGTATTGAGTTATTGTCCTGGCCTAGTGTCAGTATTTTTTTTAGTAGTAAAAATGGAATTAAATGCACAAAAAAAATATGTAAAGCCATACCTACAGTCTACCTACAGTACAGCCTACCTACTTTTCTTCTGAAAAGTCTCAGACTTGGGAGTAATGCTAGGGAAATCCTCCTTCACATATGCTACTCAGCATTGGTACCCTGAGAGGTGTCAAAGGTTTGTCTGTCAATCAGTCTGCTACTTCACCTGCCAGGTCCTGTTTAGTCTTTCTGTTTTGTGCTTGTTGGACACACTGACTTGTCTGCTAGAAGAGCCTCTGACCTTTCTTTGCTGCTGTTCTAGACATGGTCTACCATTCTGCAGGTGTGAGCTGCACACCTTGTTCCTGGTACATCACCTTGCATTTAACCATATTTGCATACTTATAGAAAGTCAGTGATTTCATTTCCACACTAGCTGGAGGCTAGAGTTACAAGTTAGAGCTATGTGCTTGATCTAGAACTGGGTTTTGCATAGGTGTCTACATGTATTTGACACCTGAATAAAACACATCATTGCGCCTGCTGTAGTAGGTCAAATCTGGTGTTCTTAAGTATGTATAAGTGCATGCCATGGACCTATGCATACTTCATTTCAGTGTGAGAGCTGGGCACCTGCTGTCGATTTGTGTACCATTCCCTTCAAAATACCTTGACCTAGTTTTAATAGAGAAAAGATTTTTACAACATCCAAGACTGGATAGTCTTCTCCGTGCTGTGCCCTGTGGACACATATGATCCCTGCCTATGGCCTTGAGCATTTCACTGTGGTGACTGCTGGATGTGTGACAAAATGGACAAGGTCTAAGGAAAAGGCAGAGCAAGAAGTAGCTGCAAGAAAATGTACTGGAGGGAACAACTCAGTTAACAACTGAGCTTAAAACATTTTCGTAAAATACAACTAACATGAATTAACTCAAAATATTTTCTTTCAAAAAAAAAAAAGAAAGAAAAAAACCCCCTAACTTGAATGAATGGGCACTAGTGAATTAATAAAAAGCTTAATGAAAAGGATCTATAGTGTCTGACCGTAAGGACCAGGCGGAGAACAATTACAGGTCTTTGGAAAAGTGAAGACTGAGATTTCAGTGGGTCTCCTTTAACAGGAAAAAAAAGATGGATATGAGCCTTTGATGAGCAGCGCACAAGGTTATATAGGAGTCACAGCATATTCTGTCTTATTTGGGACAGAAAGCCAGATGCATCACTGTTACATAAGCCTGCTGACCTGCATATGGAGCTTTGTGGTAACAGCAGTTTCAGAAAAATAAATCCTGTTCAATTTAGCTTCCATGAAGATACAAAATCCCACAAAACACATTCTTCCCTAGAGGGCTTGGTTTTGAAATTTAAATTGGGAGAGCATGAATACCTGGGAAAAAGACGATGGGTAAAAAGACAATGTGATGCAAGCTCAGTCTGCTGACTAATGGTACAATCTGTATATTAGGGAATGGGACCACACCAGCCGTAACAGCTCATTATTCAAGTCATGCAGCATGAAAAAAGATCATACCAATTTGCAGAGGATTTTTATAGGTTTGTTTAACTTTATATTATTCTGATTTGAAATGAAAATGAATAAAATAGAATATTTTCAGTTGGAAGGGGCCTACAGTGATCATCTAGTCCAAAGTTAATGACATCTAGAACTAGAGATATCAGAAGCTCTGGGGTTCCCAGCTTGAGGAATCCTGTCAGGATCCTCTGGCTGCTTAGGGTGCCAAGGAATTGCACATTTCCAGAGCTTCCAGACTCTTGCTTCTTTTCTTTCTGCCTGGTGGGCTAACAGAGAGTTGGCAGCCTTGGAGTTTATGAGCAGGGATACTCTGCTCTGAGTTTACTGGCATCCTGCCTAATGAGATCTGTAGAGGAGCCAGCAGCTTAGGAGCTCTGCAATCTCTGAGACAATCCTGGAGCAGTAACTTCTTTTTAACTCCCACTCTCTGTCAGCCTGTCAGGAGTACAGCTGAAGAACAGGGAAGAGGACCTGGCAGGAAATCAGTCGTGATTTCTGCAGTGTCATCAAAGTCAAATGTGCCATTAAAAATGTTTCTGCCCACTTTCAGTAACGCCACAGAGAAACCGTAAAAGGTCAGCACCTGATCCTGGAGGTCCTGCATCTCTTTGCTTTAGATATCATGGGTGCAAAGCTCAATGAGGTAGAGGAGAGGACACAGAAATATTTACACCATCCCAGTATCTTTGTAGTTGGGATGTGGGTCACCTGCAGCTCTTCACACAGCGCTAGTCTGCCTGGAGTCAGGTGGCCTACAAATCCCAGTTGTCCTAAAGGTATTGGAGGACACGGTTATTCCAGGACGGCTCTTGACTGACATAGTGGCTAATATGATAATACTGGAAAAGCAGATGAAATACATGTTGGTTCCCTGTGCTTTTTCCCATGCTTGCTTTATGATTGACCCTGAGGTCTGCATCTGAGTAGAGATATTGGTCCGAACAGAGTGGACAGGAGAGTTGTCCAGGCATATGTGTGTCCCAAGCATGTACTAAAATTCAATACAGATATTACCAATCTAAGTTATAGCAGCCTAAAGGTTGCTGTAATTTGTATTTATAATCTGCAGCTACAGAGTGACGTTTTAGCAGCTGTGGATCCCTAGAAGGTGAACATCCTCTTGCTTTCCCTATGCAGAGTTGGAGGATGATAATACAATGGGCCTTGCGGCTCACTGTCATGACTGTGGCCCCTGCAGGGTGAACTAGGACTAATGATGCAATGCAAAATTGCCCAAATGACAGAGAGAATCTGGGCCACTGCGTTCATCTTGTCTGATTTCCAAATTTTTCAGTGCTCAGGGGGACAGGATTATAACAAAGTTTGACTTCCTGCTATGTAGGTCATATGCTTTATGCTGAATCCTCCATCACAGGGGTAAAGCTGGAGCAGGGAAACTTGCTTTACTTCTGTAAATGTCAATGGGAATAACAAATTTTTTCTTTTGTTAAATAATTTTCAGGTAGTTTGATTTGTGGTAAAACCATTTAGATTTTAACTGTTGGTGGTTCATTAAAATATGTTGCAGTAACAATGTGTTGCAGTTATTAAACTCTACAGGCTTTAGGTTGCTGTGGCTGAGCAAGATTCACTGTTGGTCTGGAGGATTTACAGGTGACAAGCTGTCTGCCTGGCTCCACCATGGGGTGTTCAGAGGTACCATCACCCTGGTGCTCCTGTGACCACAGCTGTCCATTCGCTGTCTCTGCATACAGGGCTGTGCAGGCTGATACACAAATCTGCAGTGGGTTGATCTGGGAACAGAAAGCCTATGATTTGCTCATAGACTTGTAAAGATACTGCTTTGATTACTACTTTAAAAAAAATAAAACCTGACCTACTCTAGCAGGCAGGTATTCTGGCATTTAACAGAACTTTGTAAAGATCAGGCAAGGAAAACAAAGCAAAACAGAAATGCTCAAATATTTGTGTCCTCCTGCCTTCCTCAGCTTTTGCTATGGGATGCAGAGCATCTCGAAATCCTCTTTGTCAGATGCTGTTTTATCTGCATTGGATGTCCATGCATCATTTTTTCCTGCAAGGTTGGAGAGGTAGTGAGATAAAAAATGCTTTGCTGAAATGTGAATTCGCTTGCCCAGTTTTCTGAGGCTGACAGCAGCAAGGCAAACCTGCTGATCAGTTACTTGTATGACTGTGCATTTTAGAGGAAGATTTTTCTTTGTTACTGCTGCAGCTCTGTTGTAGCAATTAAAAAAAAATGTGTCTAAGGAGGAGGCAATAACTCTGAAAGTGTCTTTGATGACTAAACATTAAACTCTAAATATGCAGCGTTGCTACTGATTTTTCCAGTCTCCTGTGAGTCATAAAATTTTGTCTCATATCGAGTGAGCCAGCCTTAAGGACCGTGATTTAAAAAAAAAAAAAGCCTGTGACTCTCCCCCAGTCAAATAATTTAAATTAATGGTTTTCTGTAGGACATTTGTAATGCTTTTCAGATCATTAAAATCCCTGAAGGACAGTGGGCAGGTCTTCATTTGCAGGCATCACTGCTGTCCCCAGGACAAAGCCCCTCTGGCCCAAAGGTTGCCGTGCCCTAGATGAGTACAACCCTCAGTCTTCTGGGCTGCTGTTATCCATGCAGATGTGAATAGGACTGCCTGGGAAGGCCATCTAGTAAAGAGACAGCATGCTCCAGAAACTGAAGGGCTCAAACAGCCTCTACTTCCAGGGGCCTTGTTTTGTCCTGCTCACAAGTTGTGCTCTTCAATCCCAGCAGATCTTTTGGATTTTCATGGTTGAACTTACCGCCTGGGCATGAAGCATGTTTTTACAAGATTCATGGCTGTTACCGATTGCAAATGTGTCTGTTCCAGTGGTACCCTAAAACTGCTCTGTGAAAAAGATATTACACAGTACCAGTAGAATCTAATCATGAAGATTTCTATGTTAAGGGTGCTTCTCTGAGAAACTGTAAGGGAAAGGATTTGGAAATAACAAAGTTGAGTGTGCTTCTATTGCTTGGGGGTTTTTTTTGGGGAGGAGGGGAGCTGTGGGACTCTTGTGGTTCAACCTGTCTGTTGCATATTTAGCACTGGAAGAAACACTGTATGTCCCAGTTGTAACTGGATGCACTATGGTGCTAAAGCACTAAGTGAATGACACTAGATATGAAGTATTTGTTGTGGGTCCTTTTTACCATCTCTTACTGTTGGTAATTTTTTGATAATGGCAATTTCTTTAACTCACCTCAGCGAAACACACACATGATGGGGATTGTCTCCATTTTTGACTTGACCAGATAATCCTTCTGGAATTTTCTTTTTCATTGAGCTGCATTGCATTATTGTTTTGAGATGTTTCTCAAAACCAATGTGCCTGGTATATAGAAAGTATCACTCTGCCATTGTATTTGGACATGTCATGCTGTTACTGCCTCTACAGTATGACATTAACTCATTTGCATTAGCCTTTAAATCCATTATGATTGTCTTAATGGGAGAAATGTAAATAATACTAAGTTCATGTGCATAATTTACTACAAAAAAAAAAAAAAAGGCCTGTATTTAATAAGTGCTGTTAGATTTTCAAGGCTAATAAAAGCTCTGGGGTATATAAAAGAGGAAGTGCCATTACGTGAAAATCGAATCGGCAAAGTAAATGGAGTCTTGTGGAAGATCCTTTGAATACAAGGGTGTTTTAATTGTTTCTTATTTTAAATTGGAATAGGGCCACTCTTTAATTAGGACTAGCACTGGCTGAACTCTATCGTAAAAAAAAAAAAAGTCCAGCTGGTTTTTCCTTTTTGTGTGTGTGTGTTCCAACAATCTGTGATCAGTCTTCAAGGTTTCCTAGTTTGTCGTTTTAAATTCTTGAACTGCCTCATATTAGCATCTAAGCCTCTTGGCAAGCTGGCTAGCTTTGGCTGCTTGTTCAAGATTTTGGGTTAGGAATTGATCTCATAAGTGTGTATGTTACTGCTGCCTGTCTGCAAAGTTGTGGGATATTTGATGAGCAGGAGGTTAGACATCGGGATTCTTCTGTAAGCATTTGCATCTCAAAGCTGCAAAGGATTGCAAGGGTATTGTTCTAAAAGGCATTTTTGAAAACAAATATATTGTATATATATTGATAGGCCATTACCAGAAAAAATTAACTTCCAGAATGATATTCAGCATGGCAGTGAGTTCAACTGTCCATGCACATTTATAAGAGTCACATTTCAACTCTCTTCACTGTGGTTACCCAATCCTAATTAAGACTCCTAAGTCGTTCTTTTCTACGCAGTGTGAAAAAGAGTGTCTCTGTTAGTGTCTGCCATTTTTCTGAAGAGCTTTGTAACATTAAATAGTAGCACTGCTTGTATGTTGTACATTGACCGTATTCTACTGTTACTGAAAATAATGTATTTTGTACAGAATTTGAGTAAGACAAGCCTCATTTCTCATTCGTGAATTAATTTTTCCGGAGTTACACCATTATTTACACCATTAGTTTCATAAGAAAGAATCTGGCACAAAGCCAGTTAAAATGATGTTGAAACAGATCTATAAATGTAACACAGTTTAGTATTGAATACCTGTATGAAAGACAAAAATGTAAAAATACATACTTTCATTTTCTAACATTCTAAGAGAATATAATTTATTTGTGGCTTTCAGCGCTTGCGGTTGGTTAGTTGGTTGTTGGGGTTTTTTTCCCTTGGATGCAATTCTTTTCCTCTGAGTTATAAGCAAGCTCTGTTGGCCTTTGGTTACAAATGGGATCGATAGGTCTTTATTCAGAGTTTAATGAGATTCACACCTCTTGAGCTGTAATGTGAATCCATCAAATAGAAATGAATTTTAGAAGCAGCAATTTGTGAATGAGAAGACTACATTGAATACTATTTGATTTTCTTTTTTTTTCCTAAATACAGGAATCAAATGTTTTTGCAAAGATCAGTATGGTCTCAGTTATATAGCATTTCTTTACCAAACAGCAGAGGGATCCCATATATATTGTGGCACAATTCAGCTTTGCAACATTTCCTTTCTTGTAATCACTTGCTTTTTTTGCCAGTTTTTCTATTCCCAGGTAATAAAAAGTTTTCTAAATTAAGATGTTTATATTTTAAAATAAGGCACTTTAAAGCACACATTAAACAATTTATGGTAGATAATTTTCTATTAAAGTGTGTGTGTGCCACAGACACATTGATTTTTTGTAATTAATAGAAATGATAAAATGACTGGATGCTCATGATTATGTAGGTTAGACCAAGTAAAATACCTGTAATATCATTGTAAAATATGAAAGAACAGCACAAGCCCTCATGCCTGGCATTTTCACTCATTTGTGCTACTGTAGCTCTAGAATAGTGACAGAAACCAGTGGTGCTTCAGTGGTACTAAAAAAATTATAATCTGTTACCCTTGATAAGGGCAGAGACACAGCAGAGTACTTCCTTTGTATTTTACAGCAACAGCTGGTGTTCTATAGTATCTTCTTCAAATATTTGTTCACAATAGCAAAAATATGTATTTCTTTGCTGGATATAAAGAAATTTTATTCATCCCTGAAATTTTTCAATTTCTTTATTTTAAATACCTCTAGTGATAGAAACCAATGGAACTATGGTGTTTCTAGCCCTGCACATTAGAGCTGAGATGCTGAGCAGCCACTGTGTACTGGTGACTTCAGATTTTTAATGCTGTGTTACATACTGAGGAAATGTTTCCAGTAGGCATTGACTGATATTATTCTGCTGTCAGACTGGATCAGTTGGTAGCACATGATGGTCCACCACCTAAACTCATCCCAGATTTCAGACATTATTTAAATATGTTTTTACAGTGGTATTACCATATTTCATATCTTCTTTCAAATGATCCTGTGTGTGCGTTCATTCCAGTTGGACTCAATGACTTGAAAAGTCTTTTCCAATCTAAATGATTCTAAAAATGAGCACAGGCACTCTCTGAAGATGCCATAGAAGTTCTGGGAATGTGTGTACCATCCCGCAGCTCTTAGTTTTTGTCCTTCCAGCCCCAGTATTGTTTGTCTTAAAAGTCTCTATATTGGATCATTCCTTTCCAACTTTGGTGTACGCTCTGAAAATTTTTGAAATGCTTTTACTGCTGTTCTTAAGGGAAGGAAGATGGCTTCCATCCACCCTATGCTTTGCAAGGGATGAAGACCATGGATCCTAGCAGTAGGCACAGACTCCTGCTCTCCAGGGAATTAACTGGAGTTGAGGACTCAAACAGGACAGCTGTCTTTAGGAGGAGGTGTGCGGTCAGCACTAGTTCTGTTCCACCAGAATGAGCTGAGGTGGGTGAGCTTATGCAGAGCAGTCAGTACGATTTTTAACTTTGTATTCCTTGTATCATCTATCTCTGAACAAGCTGAGCTTCGTTAAAAGTGATAGTTTAGATACTTGAGGGAGTAGAGCTCTTGCCCTGTGAGGAGAGGCCAAGGCATCTATGCTGGTTCACCCTGGAGAAGAGTCAGCTTTGGGGGGACCTCGCAGCAGCCTTTCTGAATCTGTGAGGAGGCAACTGAGAATCATAGAATAACAGAGAAGATGGAGCCAGGCTCCTCACAGTGGGGCACAGTGAGAGGGTGAGACACAGTGGGCATAAGATGAAACAAGAGAAGTTCAGACTGGATATAGGAAAAGTATTTACCTCATGAGAACAGCCAAGCAGTGGGAGGCTGCCCAGTGAGGCTGTGCATTCTCCAAGAAGGTTTTCAAGATTTGGCTAAGTAAATTCTGAGCAAACTGGTCTAACATTGAAACTGACTCTGCTCTGAGTAGGCTGATCTGAGATTCTTTCCTCTGATCTTACAGTTTCCTGATACTTAGCACAGGATGAACAAGTACAGAGGTGAAGGACTGGGAGCAGCTAGAAAAGATAAATGCTGGTGGCTCAGAGGGGTGGTAAAAGATTGGAGAACATCAAGTGAGTGCATGAATATGGATCACTGATCTTTGTTATGCTGGAAATGATTCGGTCCTGGCTTAGAGAGCAGTGCATAGTCATCACTTTTATGTACAAGGTTTCCTTTAAGGTTCCAATGTCACAGACAAATCAGTTTTATTTAATGACCTTCTACATTAGCAGTTCTTTGTACTGGTGACTGAAATTGATTTTGCTTGTGATGTGAAGGAGCACAAGGCCAGCCTCTGCATCATTGCTCAACCATGTGCTTTAGCCCTTCCAAAGAATAGGACAACAAATTTCTGAGCATCAGAAATACCCATGTTGAAATTTTTAGGTCCATTATTGATAAAGACTCAGCTGGTTTTTAACCACTGAGTTGCATGGTTGGAAACTGCAGCTTTTGTGTTTAAGCCCTGGAAATGTTTTGTTGATATTTTTCTTTTGTAAAGTGACATCACGAAGACCTTTCTTATTTTTTTCAAGCATTTCACAACACAGTCTTCCTCTCTGACCAGAGTAATTACAAAACAATTCATTAGTGGTTTATGTTTATGTTACCACACTGCTTAGATAGATAAGTGTTATGAAGAAAAAGAATAAGAAAAGGGTGGAGGATAAATATGTCAGGGAAATAAGACTGCAAGGAGCACGAGGTTTCATAAAGACTTCAGGTGGAGAATAAAAGGAGGGATGAATAATATCTCACAGGAAGGAGCAAGGACAGACAAAGAGGATGAAAAAAATGTGAAAGTGAAGAGTCTGATGAAACAAGAAAGGAAATATAATTGGCAGCTAACATTTCAAGAAAAAAATAATGAAAATTGAAGGAAATATTATGCAAATTTTGACTTTTACATTTGTAAATGTTTCTTAGTCTAGCAGTGCATGTTTGGCACATATTCTTTATCCTAAATTTTGGAAAATTAGAGAACTTAGTTTAAATTTAAATTGGTGATTAATAAAAGACGTGATCACTAAAGTGCACAAAAAAACCATAAGAACATCGAATTAATGCAATTTGAATCAGATTTCCATTATTCTGGCCACACTAGTTTTTGCACCTGATACTTTAGGGACATTCTGGCATTTGAACAAGTCAGTAAACAGACAACTGACAACAACGAGTGCAAGCAATTGAAGAACTAAAATTGCAACCTCTCTGTCTTCCAAAATAAGGCTACATTTTAGGAGGACATAGAGACTCACCCTTCTGATCTTCTCCAGTGCCTATGTACAGTGATGGGATCACAGACAATAGACTTCATGTATGACTAGGAGGAAAGACAGGAATGTATTTTAGACTATCCCAAAATACAAAACCAGCTCTGCTGTTACATATTTCTTTTTGTAATATTAATTACGAATGGAGAAGTACCTGATGTCCTGAAAAAGGACACCTTGGAAGGTGTGGATAGCAAAGGTTGAAAATGTGTTCTGTTGGTTGTTGTTTTGATTGCACTTGGACTACAAAGACATTAATTAAAAAGAAGATAATCTATGGAGGCTCTAGTAGTGTTCCCTTTCTCTACCTGTTCGCAGTACATCCTGGAGCTTTATTAGAAAATGCAAAGAGAAGAAATTGCAAAACCAGTTTTGTTTGGATCCACCTACAGCAGAGGCAGAAATAATGTATAATGTCTTATGAAGGTTGCAGAAAGCTTCTGGTGTTGTTCAGAAGCAAGTCTGAATATTTTCCACCTTCTGATCCAAGACAGAGATTTGAACTCGGAGATATGTAAGGGCTCTAAATGCCTCTCATCACTAGGACTCCTTGATGTGCTCCTGCCCATCTGGCACTCTCCTTGCTCAGTGACTGACTTTTGCATATCTCACTGGTTTTGTGTCCTACAATAGCCCATCTAGCTGCTTCTCCAAAAATAAGGACCTCCCCTTTATTACTTTGCCCCACTCTGCAGGACTTCTTTTCATTTCTTTTCTTCATGCTTGGAAAAACCTTTCCATCCTAAAGTACAAGCCATAAAGTTTCTCTTCTTTTGCAGTTTTTAATTTTTCTGGTTTTAATTTTTCTGTTTTGAGGGGCATGTTGGTGAATGGGACATGTTTTAGTAATGACAGTTAATTACTACCTCCAGTTGGTTATTATAATAATAATAATTACAATATAATTTTTCTAAATTCTGTATGTTATTACCATTTCCCACACTCCTCATGTACTAAGAGGTATGTTTCTCCAGTAGACATCAAGTTTCAGCCAAAGTATGCATGAAGTGCATCACTGGTGATATTTAACAGTAATAATGACAGCCTGACATAATATTTTGCAGGCCTTGAAACCTAATATCTGAGGAAGGATTCAAATGATATATATTTCTCTGAGAAAAGTCATAGAAATAGGACTTACTTGGAAGGTTGGATTTATGATGGCTTTCATTCCTGAATTGATTTTTATCCAAGAGACTACTTTTGTAGATCCCTGCCAAGGGAGTTATGGAATAGTGTTGGGAAGATGGCAGGAAGTGTTTATTTCCATATTGACAAATGGATGTTTGTCTTGTGTACAAGAAGGAGTAGCAAAAGGGAAAAGTATGGAATGTACTTCTCATCTTAGTAAATCATGGGAGAATGTCTCAATAGGTTTTGAACAGTTCAGTTTCTAAAATGTGCTGCCAACATGCTATGTCTGTATGGAAGCACCTAGGCACAGTGCTTCCCAAATGCTTCATTTTGACCTTGAATGAATAACAAACAAATCCTTAAATTGTGAAAATCCAGATACTTATCTTATGCTTTTGTCTTTTTTTCCCTTAATTTTTTTCTTTTTCCCTCCTTCCTCTTGTCCAGGAAAGAATGTATCAGTCACACAGAAGAAGCAGTAGAGCTCCCAAGGACTGATGAAATGTGCTTTGCCCTGGTGGTGACTGCAGCTGCTACATTATGTGAAAAAATGAGAAGTTGCCCTAAATTACCATCTGCGACGTTTTAGCCACCTCCTGTAGTGGAAGCTGGTCATGTGGGCCAACCCAATGTGTGGTTTGAGACTGAGTGTCGTTTTGCTTTCTTGGGATCTCAGCATTTGCATTTTAAAGCAATTACCAAGTTAAGCACAATCTCTGTGTTCATGGTCTGCCTGCATGGGCATGTAGTATCTTCAGCCTCGTATGGCTTTGAGAATTTCTGAAAGAGCCTTTGATCTGGGTTGGGATGTTTAGTATTTCTGAGGACACATACTTGAGGGTACAAACTGTTTAGCAAATGAGACAGAGTGGCATTTTTACAAGGGTAAGTAGGAATTGGGAACGTACTTCACATGCGCTGAGAGGCACTTGGAACATCAAAGTGCTGTGTCCTAATACTCTGAGTATTTCAACCGCATGAATAGGCCACACCAAATTTAACTTTCAGAAAAGGCATTTGCAGGCATACATGCTTTTCCTGAAATAGGTGTGTTTGTGCACACTGGCTGGTAATAGCACACATGGTGCAAACACATTTTGCAGTCATGCTGCACACTACAGATTATTCACCCATAACCCCTTACTATTCATCTCCGAGTATCATTTTTGAAGGCAGGGAGATGCGGATACAGGCGCAAGACTTGTGGATCAGGGGTTGTATGTGTACATCCATCCATTCTGTAACTAAAGGCACACAGCACTGTTAAGTCAGCGGCAATACTCATGCTGACCTGAGCGGCAGCAGCCATGGGTACTGCTCTCAAACTGCCTCTTATGTTGTGATGCATTTCAGTTTTGATAACTGTTTTATGACTTGTATTTTCATTTTTTTTTTTTAATGTTGAGCTAACTGCTAGGATGTGCTGTCTTCGCAATGCTTAGTTGCCCAGCAATTACAGATATACTTCAAAAGGAAGCAGGAGAATAATAAACCGTGGAATCCCAAATCAGATTAATGTAATGTGCATTTCTAGATTACGATTAGTAACAAGATAACACGGTGTCATGGTAACACTTGAAGCTTAACTACAAGTTCCTAAAATAAAGCAATGACATATGTGTAGGTTTCTATCCATTTGCATACTATCCACCTGAAAACATACATCAATTTTACAACACTCAAGCAATTAAACCCTACTTTTTCCTTCTGGATTAAGTGTTGAACTAAAATATCATGCCTCTTTCCTAGTATTTATGCATAATCTCCCACCATAAATTATAAATGTTGGTGAAGAAGCTGTCTATTTTGTAACATCTTAGGGTTTCTGCCTTTTGGTTTCATTTTAGAACAATTAGCATAAGGAATGTAGAACACACTTTATTCTTTGCGGTTTGTACCACGTTCATGTCCTTGAAATTCTACCACCTCCTAATATGAAAACTGTCTCACTGATATTGGAAAAGTCTGTTTATTAATTAAATTGATAGACTAGTGGGTGCAATTCATGTGGCTGAGGGCTGGGAATTAAAATCCCAACTTTACCTCAAATCACTGTAAGAGAGGAGTAAACTTTCAATGTGAGATTGCTAGCTAAGATGGAGAGCCTAGCTATTATTTTCTAGTTGCCTTACAGTGAAAAGTGTTGTCTACTTGTTATAGAGTCTGACTTTCTTTCACTAAGAAGAAGTTAATTTGTTTAATATGCTATCTATGGTAAAGGTGCCAGGATATGCTTTACATGTATTGTCATTTTGTGTTAAACTTTCACAGAATGCAAAATTGGGCACTTTGTTCTGATTGCTTTATATGCACAATACTGCTTTGACCAAATTCTTTAGTCAAAATTAAGATGCTGCAAAGTTCTTTGTAAGTAAATATGATCTTCTTCTATCACCTTAAATAGACAAAATGGGCAGTGTTACATGGAAAATATTATTTCTTTGGTAGTTCACTTATTTATGTATACTGTACTGTATAGACCATTGGAGGATATTGAAAATATAGCTTACAGGTTGCTCCTTACACAGCCTTTAAATCCCAAATTCTGTTCTTCACACCTCTGTGGATGGCAAATGCTGAAAGTAAAATGATTGCCTCCGGCATGATAATCATGTTACATTCAGAATAATACAGTTGCTGGGAAATATTTCATATACACAGCAGAGTTCCTAGGATAAACCTCCTGCTAAGGCATGGCTGATGTTTGTCCTTGTGGCCTTTTGAATAGTGGAAAGTCTGATTTGTGTTTAATAAATCTGCCTGTATTTCTCACATGCAGATGAAGGTTTTTAGTATTTGAATTTACTGTTGTTGTGGGGTGGAGGGAGGGACATGTGCATGCTGGGTTTGCCACTAATCCTTTGGAAATCCTTTAGTGCCTTAAGGAGGCAGAGGGGGAACAGACCTTAGGATTACAGAAACTTGTTCAAACCTCTTTCCTGCTTTAGCAGAATTGCTTCAAAATATATTGTGCCTTTGGCTCCAAATATAGTTGCATTAGAAATCAGTAGCCATGGGATTATGGACAGGACTTTTTGCCCCTGTACAAATGTTAGGAAAGAGAGCATACTGTTTCTTATATAGGATGTGAATTAAAAATGTAGCTAACTTAAATTCTACTGTTGAGATCCATGAATACTAGGAAAGTTGCAAGTTGCAGTTAAAGCCAGAAAAAAAAAAAAAAGAAAAAAAAAGGAGAAAGTTTAAATATACTAGATGAAATGCTTGTACCACTGAAGTGACTGGCAAATTTCCACTTGCTTCCCTGGGACCAATATTTCATGCTTCCTTCTACTTGTCTTAATAAATTCTCACAAGTGATAGATACATGGGCATCATGCTCTCTTTAACATTGTTTATGCACATAAGGGAAGAAAAGAGAGATTAGTAGTTGTGGAGACCTGCCTTGATTTGGAGTTGTTTGGATCTATGGTATAAATCTCTGTTCACTGTTGTTTCTCTGTGTAACATAGACTGTTTGCTATGGGCATATGAATTCCAGTGTGAGAGGTTACTGTGCAGTGCGCACTAACCAGTGCCAAACAACTACATTTCTCTACTCTCTGAACCTTGGTCTTTTTGAAAAAGAGGGAAAATGTAGCTAACAGATGAAAACCACTCCTGTGCCAAAAAAGCTTGCGTGAGGCAATTCATGTACTCTCTGATGGTCCTAAGCAGCTCTTAGGAAAAATTGAATAAGCTTTTAGCTCATGAGTGAATTTTATCTTCTAGGAATTAAGAGCAATTTGCTAAAAAAAAAAAAAAAAAGAAGAACTAAAAAAAAATTAAGGCCCGAAAATCAGACTGGTGGTGGTCTTCTGCTTTGCTCCCTGTGATGACAAGCAAGTATTAAAGAATATGTAAATAGTTTAAAGAAAATCATTACATGGCTCGCAGTGTGTGAGACAAGGCCCAGCATGGAACAGATTTTTATAGCTTATTTATAAATTACACTTCTGCCTTTTGTTTGGAACTTGGAAAAGGAAACGGTGTAAATCAAGAAGTGAAGACTTACTGCACGTATTTGTTGACTGAAACAAAAATATTTCCCCACCTCCTGAGGTATTAAGGAGTAATTTGGGATGAATAATGTATGGAGTTCTTGGCTTTTGAGCTCTAGTGCTGTACAACTATTTAACTCTGCAAAGCCAACAGAGGGATGGTAATCAGAAGTCATGAAGATCAGTTTTTAGGGCCACAAATTCATATAACGAGATACCAAAGAATGCACAAAAAGGCTGGGGTTTATGGTGTCATACTTATTAAGCAGGTGTACCAGCTAGACTGGGGAGGGAGGGATATTTGTAAATAAATGCAAAAAGATTTAAACTCTGACCCATGACCACTCTGTAACTGGGTGTCAAATTAATTTCAGCTAAGTGAGAAGCTTCAGTAGTATGAGAGAGGCCACTCATATTTTAACTGTTCCATTAAAACCTTCTGGGTAACTTTTCAGCAAAGTTTTCCACTCTAAGACATTTGTCATTAATATCAACTGTACATATGTATTCATTTTCATTGTAAGTAGGTACAATACAGAATTGTAATGAAGTCACAAAGTCTACTTGATGATTATCACAGATTTGTAACTCTCACTTAAATTATGTAAGATACGTTGACATTTTATCTTGTTAACAAGATGTATTTTTCTATGTTAGTCAAATGTACAATTTGTACAATTTTGTATATTAAATGTATGCATATTTTAAATTAAAAACTTCATCATTTTATTATTTTATTATTTTAAAATGGTGACAAGAACTTCTGAGAGACATCTGTAAATATAACTGTATCCATGGATAGCAACCCATGAATTCTCAGTTTTGAGAAAGGGGTCAGCTGGTCTTCTAATAGAGTAAGAAAACTGCTACACCTGGGTCTTGCTCCACTTGGTGGATGAGCTGCCATTCAACTTCAGCTGATTTAATGGAATGAACATGAATTAGCAGAATACTATAAACTGGATCACTGCTCAGAAAGTGGGTAACCAGAGCCTTCCCCAGCTTGTAGTGTTTTGTATCCACAGTTCCTACAAGCCAGGAGACAGTCCAAATCACCAATCCATGGGACAGGGTTTTGTGGGGGAGGGCAACACTGCTGGCAGAGATACACCAGTCACGCAGAGGAGAGAGGGAGACTGACTCAGTGACTTGGCTGCTCAAGTCACTCTTCTGGGAGAAAGAAAACTTTTGTCTCTGTCACACTCACTCCCTTTGAACTGTTCATGGCTTTTTTGTCTGCTGATTGTTGCAAAATGCAGAATAGCAAAAACAGATGCAAAATGTACATTGCATATTCTCTGAGCCCCCGCACCGGGCAAGTCCTGTTCTAGCTCGTGATGTTCACACTGTTGCAAGAAGAGCTCCAGATACAACTAAAGCCAAGCCAGTATGTGAGATCTTTTGTTGTGTGAAGCAAGTATATCTCTAGCTTTTTTGCTCTCTCTCATCTAGGCTATTTGGAATAAAGGTCCTTTAGGAAGAGGGTGCACTTTCAATCAGGTTCCATTCTCTTTTCATCAAGCAAGGTCAAGACAGGATGGGATGCACTGTCTGCAGGATAATATACCAAAGCAATGTATTCCTCCAAAGTTGCATACTTTTTTTTAGGCAAACTCACAGGGTGACAGGGTATCAGGTTGTAACTGGGTCTGCTTCCATAGTACCTAAAACTGCAATTTTACTCAACTTAAGGACAGTATGTATCTGGTGTCTTAGAACACTTAGTTTTTAATAAATTAAGGGCTAAAGTATGAAAAAAAAAACAAACCACCAAACAAAACAAAACAACACAACCTTTTAAAAGTAAAGACACTGGTATGATTTTATGCTTCCTTGTAACTAGAAAGTTTAATGCTGTTTTCTTAAGCATTGATTTGACATGCTCTCTGAGTCTTGTGGTCTCCTTATGTATCAGCATTAAGATGAATGTCCTAACTTAATACTGCAAAAATAGCATTATTCTTTTTTATTCAGAAAAACTTGAGCAGCTTTAGAAACCTGAACAATGTTATCTAAATAGATCCCAAGTGTAAACAGAGTCCATCTTTCTTAGTTTTATGGATGTTAAATAACAGATGCTCTTTATTTAGCAGACACATGTATTATGTGCAACATACGGGACCTACTATGGGACCATCAGAAGTTTTTATTCTGGAGGTTCAAAGTAATCTCTTGATTGCAAAGAAGTAACTCATAAAATAAATAATTTTTCCAATATTTGTGAAGACAGGCAGGTCACACATCACACTCCATGTGCCATCTACATATTTCACTGTCAGGGTTTGGTGTACTGTGGAGGAACAAATTGACTTTCTTTTTTTTCCAAAATGATCGATAAATCTCAATGTTACCATCAGGAACAAAAAAAAAATCAATATTTGCCCACATACAAGAGAAGACTTTAAGGAAGTAACAATGCAATATCCTACAAGCTATACTTATTTTTTCACACACCAGTGAAACCTCCATATGATATTAATGTGTTAATGTGGAAGTATGGTTTATTAAGTGAGCTGTGGAATCTTGGGCAATATATTCTCAGAAATGTCAGTCATGATTAAAATCAGTGTGTTAATAACCAATAATAAGTGAAATTTTTACTGATTTCCTAACTCCCCTCATGTGAACAACACCCACAGTGTTAAATGCACACACAGAGCATTCAAGACAGCATGTACCTCTGCATTATAACAAATGCAGAAAAGAAAGATGTTTTCCTTTGATGCATTTTTTCAATGCTCAGCTATCTCACATTACTGCTTTTTCACATGGTCTAGGTCCATGGGTACTTGTTAATGAGAAAGATGGTTATGTGGACTCATTTCTGATGAAATCCCAGGGACCTCTGTCTTTAACCTCCCACTTTTCCTGATTTGTAGCTTGCAATTTTTATTGTGCAAGGACCACCAGGTACACAGACAACAGTCCTGTGTGGCTGGGCTTGTATTCAAACAGCATAAACCTGTTGTACATGAGCAGTAAATAGGCCTTGTGATTGATCCACTAAGCTTCAAATTTGCTTTGTCGCGTAATTAATCTCAGAGCAGTTTCTTCCAATATATTATTTCAGAGCAACAGAAAATGTCCCTTATGTAACTCCTGGGGTAGTCTAAGGCTGTGACAATTGCCTGAGATTGGCTGCATGTGCAGGAGAGGAGTGTCCAAGGACTTGTGATTTCGGTCGATGATCTCCTTGGGCACTGTTAGACAGGTAGGTGTGTAAATACAGACTTTCTGAAGTGGGCTGTGCAGAGACCTGAGGGTTACACACTCTCCACCCCTCCTGCTTTAAAAAAAACCCCTCCTAGTTTTTGGGAACTTGCATCCCTCACAGCGAAACGAAAGCCCGCCCCCGGCCTGCCTCTCTTTGCCGAGGCTAAAGCCAGGCAGGAGCCGGCGAGGGCTGCCGGCCCGGGGAGCCTCCCCGGGTGCTGAAGGGACAGCTCCGGGGGCGCGCCAGGCTCCCGCCGCGCCGAGGGGGGGTCGTGGAGCCACGGCCGCCTCACCGCCCTCCGCGGGGCTCGGCGGACACCTCCTGCCCCACATGACGCCCCCTGCCCCACAGGACACCCGCTGCCCCTCGGGGCTCGGCAGGACGGCGCGCCGGCTGCTCTGGGTCCGCGGGCCGCACACTCAGGCCCGCGGAGCCACCGCCCCCCGGCGCCCCCTGCCCGATGGCGGGGCTGGCGGCTCAGGCAGCGCTCGGCGCGATCACTTCCGTGTCAGGGCAGGCACCCGCCGCCCTGCCCGCTGCCTGCACCTTCCACCCTGCTGCCTGCACCTTCCACCCTGCTGCCCGCACCCTGCACCCTGCTGCCCGCACCCAGCTCCCTCCGCCCTGCTGCCCGCTGCCTGCGCGCCCAACCCACGCCGCCGCAGCGGGGGAGCGGCAGCCGGGGGCGGCGGGGCGGAGCAGAGCCGCCACCACCCCTGCGGGCAGCAGCTGCTGCGGCAGGGACAGCGCCAGCCCTACTGCCCGGGGGCCTGGGGCTGGTGGTGCTTCCTCCCCGACCCCAGTCACCCCTCTCTCCTCTCCCCGCCGCTCCCCCTTCGGCCGCCGACCGAAGCAGGCCCGCCCCCCGGCCACACCGGGGGCTGCCGCGGCCGCGCCCCCCCGCCCCGCCCGGGCAGCGCCGCAGCCTCTCCCGCGGAGGGGGGCGGGGGCAGTGTCAGTGTGCAAAGTGGGAGAAACTCCCTCCGGCTCGCTCGGGGGGACTGGGGAAGATTTGTAGCTTTTGTAGCTTTTCTCTTTTTTTTGTCTTTTTTTTTTTTTTTTTTCTTCTCTCGCCCGAAGCCACGCCATCAGCAGGTGACCGGCGCCCGCCCGCCCGCAGGACGGGACCCCATT
Organism: Chiroxiphia lanceolata; assembly: GCF_009829145.1. NCBI lineage: Eukaryota > Metazoa > Chordata > Aves > Passeriformes > Pipridae > Chiroxiphia > Chiroxiphia lanceolata. The sequence continues at coordinate 13,326,087 of NC_045640.1, forward strand.
GGCACCGACTGTGTGTGCATGCGGCGGGCGCCCTCCCTGCCTCCTCCCCCTGCCTCCCGCCCCCCGGATCATTCTATACCGGGGGAGCTGTGCACTGCGGTCCCTGGTCGGGGAATCGCTGCTGCTCTTCCCATTCGTCAGGGGCTTTCCAATCACCTGCCTCTGCCACCCTCTCCGCTCCGCTCTTTGTACTTTATTTTCACGTGCTCTTTACTAACACGGCTATTTTTAAATTCCGCTCGGATTTATTTCTCTCTCTTTCCTTCTCTCTAATTTTTCTTTTTTTTTTTTTTTCCCCTTTTTTTTTCCAGGGGGTGGGAGGGGGGAGGGAGGTTAACGTTTGCATCTCCCTAAGGGAAAGAGCCCACCAGCCAACCCAGCTTCGCCACTGCTGCATCCATCCATTCATTTTTATGGTCACTAACAGCCTATCCCGGTAGTGGAAGGTGCAGAGAAGTGGGAGGCAGGGAGAGAGAGAGAGAGGGAGAGAGAGAGAGATCCGGACAGCGAGAATGGCCGAGAGAAAGAGGAACTGGAATAAAGAAGATGACCTGCCTGTGTATCTAGCTAGGCCGGGCACGACAGCCCAGACACCGCGGCAGAAATACGGGGGGATGTTCGCCTCCGTGGAAGGGGCCTACGAGAACAAAACCATCGACTTCGACGCCTACAGCGTGGGGAAGAAGGGGTCCCGGACCCCGCGGAGCGGCAGCCGGCACGACATGCTGGACGGAGGGGACAACTACAGCGAAACCGCCAGCGACATCAGCGAGATCTCCGGCTCCGTCATCAGCTCCCCGGGAGACCGGGACGACAAGACCCCGGGCGTGGAGATCAAATACCCCATGGGGAAGGAGCTGCTGCAGGGGCAGGACAATGGACAGGTGAGCGGGGCCCGGGCAGGGGGGGAGGGAGCCGCCGCCTCCGCTCGCCGGGTGAGCCGAGCAGAACCCAACCGAGCTTGCTGTGCTCTACCGAGCCAAGGCGAGCTGAGCCGAGCTGAGCTTGCTGTGGCAGCTAAACCGGGACGAGCCGAGCTGAGCCGAGCTTGCTGTGCTAAGCCGAGCTTGCTGTGCTAAGCCGGGACGAGCCGAGCTGAGCCGAGCTTGCTGTGCTATGCTGGGACGAGCCGAGCTGAGCCGAGCCGTGCCGCAGAGCCCCGCTCGCCGGCGCAGGGGGACAGGGGCCACCCTCGCGGGGGAGTTTCGGCACGGCAGGTCGGGGAGGCGCGGCCCTCTCCTCCCCGGCACGCTGATGCTCCGGGAAGAGCCCGGCTGGCCCCTGAACTACCTCACTTGGCTGAGCTTAGCGGTAGCGGGAGGGAGCCGAGAAATCGTTTTCCTTTGTAAGTGATGGCGATGAGTTTTCTCCGTTTCCCTTCCTACCCGTGCCGGGGGGCTGGAGGGCAGCTCGGGTCCCTCGGCACCTCCCCTCCGCCCCCCGGAACAAAGCCGAGCCCGCTGCACTCCCAAGCTCGCCGGGGAAACTCCGCGGAGCCCTGTCCCAGGCACAGCCCCAGGATCTGCCCCGGTCCCTCCCCTCCCCCGACTCTGCCCCTGCTCCCCCCGGCTCCCCGTGCGCCTGCATTGTCTCCCCGGTAGGGAGCGCGGAAGGCCGGAGGATCGGCCGAAACCTCTGCCCTGGCTTCCGCACCTCTGGAGCTGCAACCTGGACTCATATTGTAGACTCAAGGGAAAAGTGAGCCGGTGGGGCTGGCCAGCCCCTGACAGCTGTGCTTCTCCATCTTAGTTCTGTCAGTGGCACGCCGGCTGGAGGCAGACCCCGGAGGCTGGCTCTCCTGGGAACTGGGATTGTCATTGATTTCCCCTTAGAAAGAAATGAGGCCTTGCAGTGATGTCTCTGCATGGATGCACCCTTTCCCTTAGTACCCAGCCTGGAGCCTCTATGGCTTGTCCACGCTCTGCTCTTTCCACAGGCTAAACTGAGAGTTTTCCACTCTTTTCTCCCCTCTTCAATTTGAGCATGAATGGTGTGCTGGTTTGCTCTGCTCTGGGGCTTGGGTGCAGGTGGCACATGGCCTGCCGTGCAGCCCAGTGAGTGCCAGCTGCAGTGGGACACCGGAGCGGGCCTGGGATGCTGCTGCTTTCTCTGCAGTGACCTCAGGGTTGCCTTCGGAGGCTGCCAGCTGCAGTGCAGTCTTCTCTTTTCCTGCTCACCTGAACTCCCATTTTTTCCATCAGGACCCTGGGGCAGTGGGAGGGCACAGCACACCCCATCTTAGCACATCCCTGGTGCTGCCTCCCCATCTTTCCTGCTTCCTAGTTCGTTCTGGGACTCAGGGTAGTGAGCACAAATGCATACTAACTCTCTGGATCCCACTATGCTGGCAAAGTTGACCAAAGTGGAGTGAGGAGGAGGTGAGGGGTAAAGCAGGCAAGATTTGGCCACTGGCTTCAGAAGGTGCACTGTAAGCAGCAGACGTGTGACCCCTGTGCCATGGTGTCCAGAGCTTTTTACAAGCTTCAAGTGGTGATATTGGGGAAGATGTGTCAGGGATGTGGCCTGGGTGGTAAATGCCTTGTATGTGTATGTCACAGGGGTGGCTGTGCTAAGAGTCCCAGAGTGCGTCGGCGGAGGGATTAACTTCGGTGCAACTTTGCAGTGCCTTTTACCCTTCCTGCAGTTGTTCATGGAGCCTTAATCAAGCACCATGGGTGGAGGGAGGCACCTTGTGAGACAAAAAGGGAGGCACCCTGTGAGACAAAAAGACAGAAGGGATTCAACTAGACACTTAACCTTTCCTGCAGCTGCTGACGTAGCATCCACCTGGCCCGGCCTGGTTGTGCCATCACCCATGGCCTCCCTGGGCACAGAACAGAGCAGGGTGTGTGACACTGGGCCAGTGACAAGGAGGGCAGAGCAGGACAGCGCTCTTGGAGTCAGAGCCATTGGTGAGGACAGAACAGGCAGTGCCATCAGGGACAGAGCAGGCAGGGCTATCAGAGGCAGTGCCAGGGGACAGAACAAGGCTGTGCCATCAGCGTCAGTGCCATGGGAACAGCGCAGGGCAGCGCCATCAGGCTCAGTGCTGTGGGGACAGCGCGGGCAGTGCCACTGGCATGTGCTGCGCAGCAGGACCCACCGCCGGGGGTTCCCCCCCGCTGTCCCCACCCTGCGGCAGCCCACGCGTGGGACCCGCCGGTGACCTCAGCGTGCGAGTGGGGCGGTGGCGGGGCGGCGTTTCCCAGCGCCGGTGCGGGAGGGAGGGAGGCTGGATTGATGGGCTGTGAAGGGGGGCCAGGCGGAGGGGTGGGGGGACAGGAGGGAAGGAAACGCTTCCTGGGTTGCGCTGAGCGAATCCTGCTCCGACCTGCAGGCGGGAGGGCGCTGCTGCCGCCGGCAGAGGCAGCGCTCGCCGACCCCCCCGGGAGCCTCGTCCCTGTTTGATTGCAGCCGGAAAAAAAAAGGTGCCGGGTTTGCCGGGCTCCCCTTCCTCTGGGCGACGGAACTTCGCCCCCATTCCACCGCTCTGCCGGGTCGCCCCTGCCCCGCCCCATCACCCGACTGGGCTCCGCATTATTATTCCTCTCAGCACCGCCGGTGTTGTTCGGTTGGGCTCGGCTCGCTCCTCGGGTTCGTTGCGTGCGCCCGGCGCTAGCGAGAGCCGACACCGACATGTCGTACCAGGGCAAGAAGAGCATCCCGCACATCACGGTAAGCGGCCCCGGCGCTCCTTTGTTAGCGGGGCGGGGAAGGACGTGCGGCGGGAGCGCCGCGGCCGCGCAGTGCCCGGGGCGGCGGGCAGACCCCGGGCTGCGGGGCCGGGGCTGCCCCGGGCGGGGGATGCGGGCGCCGGCGCCCTTCCTCCTGCTGCTGGAGCTCTGGGTGCGGAGTGATTTTATTTTATTTTAAATTTTTTATTATATTTTTATTATATTTTTTAATTGTATTGTCCCTCCCCTCCGTTGCCCAACCGCCCAGCCGGGGCTCAGCGCTGTGTGCTCTCTGCAGCCCGGGGCGGGGAGGGCAGGGCCGGCGGGGGGCTCGTCCCTGCGTTGCTGGGGCCGGGGGTGCCGCCCTCCCGAGGAGCCGGGCCCGGGGAGGCTCGGCCGCCGGGCGAGGCAGAACAAAAGAGGGAGGGGACCACCGCAGCACAACGTGCCCCTGCCACCGCCCCCCGCAGCGGGCAGGGGCAGCGCAGCCCCCCGGCGGGGCAGGGGGCGGCGGGCCGGGAGGAGGCTGGGGGTGCGCAGAAATGGGAGGTGGGGGAGCGTGGGGGTGGGGGGAAGCGTGGAAAATCAAAGAGCGCCATGATGCCAGCACCGACACCTCTGCGCGCTATTAATACATCAGGCACGGTGGGGATCAGGAGTCAGAGAGTTAATCATAACCATTCTTTTTCTGTCGGTGCCTGTCTCCCGCTAGATGCTTTTAGACCCAAGCAGAGCTACGATAGAGTGTGCTTTCCATGCCAGAAAGAAAGGACCCGGGTTCTTTGATACAGTATGTGATTTCCCTATGTACGCAGGATCTGGGGATATACGAACTAGGATAAAGAGCAGGCAGAGCTGGCGAGGAGAGATGTTTTGAGGGAAGTCACACCCGTAGCTTGCTAATACGGCAGAGGTTTTCCCCAGCACCTGTGTTGGTCTTTAGGTTGCTGTCTGTATTCCTGTTGGGTGGCTGGATCAGTGGATGATGGGGTCACGATTGCTGTGGCACCTGGGGCAGAGATGAGTGAGGAAGTGGGGTGAGCTCAAAGATTGCTTGGGTTCGTGGAGCTTTCCCTAGAAAGCTGGCACAGTGCGGCACGGGGCAAGTTTCAGTGGATGAAGAGCGCCTGCCTGGTGGGTGTGGCACCTTCCTGAGCAAACCTGGTGGTTAACGGCGTTACTGGAGGCAGCGTTACAAGGCTTGTAAGCACCTCAAGGTCTTCTCCATATTCAAAAAACATCCTTCAGCCAAAATATTTGGTCTGGAGGGGAACAGCCTCCTTCTAAAAGCAGAGCTTTATGATACCGAAGTACTGCATTTATACATGTCTCCGCTATCAACAGGCAGCAGTGCCTGGTGGCCAAGGCTGAGCCTGGGTGTTGCAGTGGCTTTCTGGGTGATGGCTCCTCTTGTCTTGGTCCTCAGCGTGTTGTGTGACTTGCAGTTACTCAGGGCATGTCTGGGCTGGGGGAGACCCTGGTTATCCTCTGGATGTCAAGTGCTTTGTACATGACTCGACCTTTGCTGACAGCTGGAGTGTAATAGATTCCCACCCATAGCTAGTTCTTTGCTCTCTAATTTGGAATAAAATAAGAAACTGGAAGAATTATGAGTCTTTGCCTTGGAATCAACAGTTTGTTTTAATTTCATCACTTCTCACAAATTTCCTTCTCCGGGGAGAGGACTGCTGGGAAAAAAAAACAACAAACCTCATCCTGTTCTCTTTGAAATGGGATGTGTTGAAGCTTCTATAAATGAATATTCATTAATGTTAGTACTGAGTTCTGTGGCCAAATCAAAGGCATAAATTAATATTAGTGAAGTTGGCAGGCATCAGGGCTGGACTGCCTTTTTTTTTTTTTTCCTTTTTATGTTTTACGCTTTTGGCCCTTCTCCTTCAGCAAAAGCAAATCAGGCACTCTGTGTTATACCTTGTGCACACTGCTCATCCCACAAGTGCCCACAGGATCTGTCTGAATCCCCATTCCAGTGTGGTAAATTTGATGTTTCATCCTGCCACTAAGGAAATACACTGTAGGTTCGAGCCTTCTGGGCTCTAAGGAAATGCTTTGTAAAAGTATGCAACAACAGTGATGATGAAATCATATAAAAATGTCATTTGTTACTGTTCTTAACATTTCCCCCCACTCACACTCCTGCTTTTTGGAGCTACACCAGTGCCTGGTAGTAGTGAGAAACTAATTTTTGACAGTGTCCTGTGTTCTGATGCTTTGCTGTGGATTTTCCCACACCAGGTTGTGCCCCTTGCATGGGACCAGGAGCTGTCCTGAGCACACAAGAACAGCACCTAGCACCGTGCCACAGCATCCAACCACAGGCACTGCCAGTAATCAGTAGCTGGCCAAAACTTCTCTCTGGGATCAGGTCTGCAGTATCGGGAACTTTGTGTAGGAAGAGGCAGAGACTGGTTTGCCCTCTGACCAGTGTGGGAGCAGATAACCACTCTTGGGAAGGCAACCCTGTGGTATCCTTTCTGGGTTACTCCCCTTGGTGCATGTGGGCATAACTGACTCATTGTGCTTTGTGTGACCATGCCTTGCCTCCTGACTCCTTTCAGACAGAAGGGCCTGACTGATACCCCTTTGACCCCTTTTCCCTGAAGCAGCTTTATTCCTGCCTTCCCTTCTCCCTTGTGGTAGAAACACCGTGTTGCAGATAGCCCCCTTTGGCACTGAGCATCTCCCTACTCTCATTTACCAATCTGCACCTGTTTTATTTAATTTAATTTCATTTCATGTCATCTGCCCCATTTTTTCTTTTCCATTTCAGTTTCTGAAAGTTCATGCTTCTTGCAGTTTGTCCCATTTGTGACTCTCATGCTGCCCTTTATGCATCCCACACAGCATCCAGGCTTGCTGTTGTTAGTGGAACACAAGCACTGCTCCAGTGTAAGGTGCAATTCAGATGTGAGTCACAGTGGAGAAACTGGGTCCCTTTCGCTGTAAATACGGTGGGAGGGGAAGGACCTCTGTATTTGAAACACTTCAGTCATGTCCTCTGCACTGTGTTGAAGTCCTTGGAAGGGGGGGTCTCAAACCACTAATTCATGAGTGTTAGCTGGGGATGGAGCAGGGCATGCATAATGGAAGGGTGGCCAAGAGTGCATCTACAGGAGTACATTTCTCAGCCTGTGTAGTATGGACAGCCACCATTGATGAGGTGTTTTTCTGCATGAGATGGCAATCTTTTGTGCTTCAGTTATGCAGGTCGTTCTCATGCAGACCAGATTTTCCAGGATATACCCCCCTGCTCATTGCTTTTAACATTGCTATTATACTCCTCTTGTGCAGCACATTACAGGGAATCGACAGAGATGATGACACTGAAATATCTGTTACAACTTATTTTGGCTTCTGTGTTTTGGTAGTGCTTGGCACTTTTCAAGCAAGGCCTGAGCCTAGATGAACTCAAAATTGCAGCATATACAAAGCACTGTTTAAAAAAGGCATGTGGCATGTAAAATGCATGTTGCAGGACATTTGTTGCAGCAGCAACTGCACCCACTAAAACATAATCTGTTTGAGCTCAGTGAAGAGGAGGTGTGAATACAATTCTACTGAGCAAAGGCAGAGTAGCTAGTCACCAAAGCAAATGTAAGGAGGCTTTTGGGAGAGGAAAATGGTGCCTAAATCTCTTAGAAAATGGGAATAATCTTCCTGGGAATGGTCCAAGAATTGGCATATGAATGGGGAATGGCACTGCTGGTCCTGAGCTGACAGACTGTAAGGCATGGGGAGACAGCTCAAAAATGTGGTGTTACAGAGGAAGGCTCTCACTATTGAGCATAGCAAGAAAAGAGAAGAGCTAGCACAATGTGAAAAAAGAAGCAGATGCAGAAAAATGGAGAGGCTGAAGAAATTCAGAGGAGTGGGCACAGAGAATAATTTTAGTTGTTACTTTTTGAATTGATATGAAGAGACATGAGAAATAAGTAGACTTCAGCTGAAGACAGCAGAACACTTTGAGAGAGAAAAAATGAATTTGTCTAGATTTCTACTGTGTTAGACACTAGTTCAGGACAGAAACTATCTGGCCTGAACAAAATGCTGGGGTAATGTGAGGTGTTCTGGTGTGAAACATTGAGAGAGCTGCCAGCTAATTCACTTTGGACACGAGGGGAGACGTCCTACAGATGCAAGACATGGTGAGTACCTGGAATGGTGAACCAAAGTCCTTGTGTAGATTTGGATCTATTCGGGGTTTCAATCTATTCTGCATCTCCCCTGGCCATGCTTTTTTACCACCCACCTTTGTTTAACAGTATGAAGCTACACTCAGATTGGTGTGTGACTTGCCAAAAGTGTTTGAAAAGCCTACTGAGTGCTGGGCATGGGAACACTGTCTCATGTTATTATTCTGCTATTGATGCCAGATTTGGGTTGATTTAGACAGCACATTTTGTCCTGCTTTAAAACACCAAGGCCTGGGACTTCTGGATCTCTTCTTACTCTTTGTAAGAGTAATCTGTTATTTTGTTATTTTTCGTAATTTTGTTATTTGCCTAATCTTCAAGATTACACTTTCCCATCTGTATCTGTTTAATAGACTTGTCCTCTCTCAGTTTACTTGTCCATCGATGTACATTTGTGAATTCACATTGCGTAGTGGACTGGACTTAAGCCTGGCAGCTGTTGAGATGCTTTAGTTGCTTCAGTATAAGTTTTTGGACTTCCAGCCACCATTTCCATCATTCTGTGACATGTCCTTTTTCTATAGGGGAAGTGGCCACAGTGTTCAAGCCAATTCCATATGGTTACGTAAATTACATTCAGAGTAGGTCCTTCTGGGGACATATCTGTGGAGACTGAAACCTTTGGCAGAGGGACAGAAAGAAGGGTTTGGGGCAGTGATTCCTTTAGCTGCCACTGCAAGTTCATCAGTCAGTGCCCTCAGAAGGACATTAGTGTTTTCAGCATTGTAGCTGGTGGCACCACAGGGAGCTGAGCTGTGCTTTGCTGGGAGCTGGGTAGGTTTGGGAAGGGGACAGTGGCTGTCAGAGAAGACAGTGGGTGCAATGAGGTGGTTGTCTGAATCTTCTTACAAATACTGAGAGCGACCACTGCCAATGAACTGCTTTCCTGACAAGGGGGCAGAGTCTGTTGTCTGCTTCACTCCCATTTCTTTCATAATCAAGAATTATATAAATGGTAAAAGGGGGAAACTTCCATTTTCCTTTATGGGAGCCCGGAGAGCCCACTGGCTTATGAAGCGCTTGAGCATTAGTTGAGATAAACTTGCTTTTTGTACGTATGGGAGAGAGAAATGGTTTTGTATGCTTATGTTACTACTGAATAATAAATGTCCCTGCTGACTTCAGTGAAGTCTACACTCCATGTATAATCTTCTGTGTGTAATAGTGAGGACCCAAGTAAAGCTGATCACCCTTGCCCACCTTGCACATGGCTGGCTAAAGGAGTAGGCAGTGCTCGAATGAAGAGGCTGTGGAAGGGTTTTTTGTGAACCAGCGCTGATACCATGTGAGAGGAGGCAGCAAGCATCACAACTTGCATCACAACAAGCATCACAACTGGCAGAAACAGTATGTGAGGCAATATAGGCGGAAAGTGTCTGAGTGCAAACAATGTGCATCCAGTGCATTTAATCAATCATGAATTATCATTGCTAAAATCATAGTAAAGGCATTTTCTACTATTCTGTTTGCCTTGCATCCACGACCTCTGTCAGAGAAGGGATTCTTTATGGTCTTAGCTGGATTTTGACTGTGACTGGTGCCAAGGCAGATATGTCCCAGTAACCTGATGAAGGTCTCTGACTAGAACTTAGGTAAAACACATCTTCAGTTCAGTGGCAGCCAGCAGCCAACCATGCTGTAAATGTCTGTTATTTTTTCCCAAGCTTAAGCTTTCCTGTGAATGGCTTCCTGGGATTTTGAGATTGCCTCTAATTGATGTAACCTGTGTGTAACCCAAGGGATGCGTATAGCAACATACAGTGCAATGGATTCAGCCCTCCAGCCCATACTTAGGTGAAACCCCTGCTGATGCCAATGAATATTGTCATGAATAAGATGTTTGTTGTGCTTCCTTTCTAAAAGCAAAGCAAAGATGACATTTACAGTGAAGAAATCCCTGTGGAGTTGGTAGCTGTAGGAGTAGCCCTTTCAGACTGTGTGATTAAGCAATAAAACTGCCAGTTGAATAAAAAGTCAGGTCTTGAAAGGGGAAACAAAAGAACATCAGATCTTTTAAATGAATAAAGATGAATGAATACATTGGCTATAGACCAAGATACAGTATTACTACAATCAACATAATCCTTCCTAAATTAATTGCCATATACCAATATTTATTAAAAAGAACCTTAAAAGCAGGGTTCTCCATTAGTGACCTATCGGAAATGATGCCTCAAGGATAGAGTGTTTTACAAGGAATTTCTGGAGTTGATTCAGGGTTCACTCTAGCTAAAAATTACTTCCTATGGAGGGTAGCCTAGACGTGAAATTCAAAAGGAGGGATAGCACTGATTAAAAGCAGATCTTCTATAAGCAGACAGTACTTCATGAAATCCCATTTACAGCTCTTTGATCCTTATGAAAGGATTTTAAGCAAACATTCCTCTTGGGAAGGGTGTCTTTCTTCTTTTGCCATTAAGTTCAAAAATGTTCCTTATTTGTAAGTACTTTGCTAAAAGCAAAGTAAAAGGTAATTTAACTGTATTGTATTACAGCTGGGTCTGAATCTGGCCAGTTCTGACAAAAGGCAGCCAAATACATCCACCAAAAAAAAAAAAAGTAAGTGTCTTGTATATGATGGGAAATAAGTCTGCAAGAAGGAATGCATGGAACCACAGAGGAGTTTTGAGTGTCTCCCTCCACTGATTGCCAGTGGGACTTTAGCCTTTGAGAAAGGGCTCCCTTGCAAATAATCTTCTTGTGGAGATTTGGGTAATCAAAGACAATAAAAATATCAATCTGTATTTTTTGTACCTTCACTCTAATCTGGGGATGTTGTGTCTTCTGTAACTGTCAGTGGCCTTTTTAGAGCCTTAATAATAAAGAATTCTGCCTCTCAAATGCTAAAAGACTGAAGATGAGTGTCTTTGCTGCAAGTGTGATAACGTAGCTAAATGCTGTTTTATGTCTATTGCATTTGATCTGATGTCTTTTAAACCACATGCACTTATAGACAGAGAACTGGAAATACAGGTGGATTTGGAATTTAAACTATTTTCAAATGGCTGTTTAGCATAAAATCCTTAGTCATCTTCAGGGCTCTTGACTAATCTGGGTTGTAGAGAATGCAGCTATTGTTGCTCTGGAGATGTAAGGACAATGTTATATTCTAGTAAGTCCTTAGAATTATGCAGAGGATGAAATCACTGCTAAGTGTTTTCTCCTCCTCTAGACCTGAAAGATCTGCATTTGAGTGTTGCAGAGACTTTTTTGGTTGTCAAAAGCTGCAATGCAGCAATTGTAAAGGTCCAAACCAAGAATGAAGCAGCGCTTAGAGCTGTATGCTGAGTATGTTTTATTAAGTTAATTGTAGATAAATTGTAAAGCAAACTATAAATAGTCAATACTTTACTTGATTTAGAAGTGAAGGTATAATAGATAGACATTCCATTTGTGGAAGAAAAGCAAGGATGTAATAGCCTGTATAGGAATTGCAGTCTGGACAGATGCTGCTATTTGATAAGACCACTTTTGAAATCTCTTGGAATCTTTTCATATGGCTAGAATACATAATGGCAAATTAATTCTTCCTTTTTTTTTTTTTAAACTTCATCTTGTATCATAGAGGTGTGGTTTTCTCTGACAGGTGCCTGCAGGTGCAGTACATGGGTATCGATAGTGTAGAAAAGTGAGTGGCTTGCTGTAACTTGTACTACATTGTATTTTGACATGCTGCACCAATTTGAAATAGTGTTTAGTAAATCTTGTGGCAGTTTTATTTCTTCTATGTTTTTTAGTAGTCCCAAGAAGCAGATTGAGAACTGCATGTGTAAAAACTATTTGAATTTTTGTCGTGTGTAATATTTTTAGATGCCTCTAGTTCTGAGGGGAGTGGGTGAATGAAAAAAGGCTAATTTTAAATTTTTTTGCAACTGCTCCTGGTCTAACATTTGGATCATATTTTCAAATAACCCAGAGCAGAGCGATTTGCTGCCCAAGGGAATTTGACCTCATTTGGACTTGCCCAGGCCCCAGTGCAGGATTGAGGACCGTGACAGGCCTTGGGCTTGGGGTCTCGTGGGTTGGTCAGGTGCTGCTTCTCTCTGCTGGCCTTTGCCATTGAGGCACATGAAAGCGTGGACATGCTTCACAAGAGCTGAGCTGAGCTGAGTGAAAAATACCAGCAAAACAGGGCATTTGTACAAACTGCGTCAGTCACCAGCTTACAGATGTTTCGGGTTGCTCTCTCTGTAGTGGAAACAATAGTTGTGAGGGAGCGACAGCCGCCACCTCGAGTCTGAGCAAGCAGCCCCTCCTCCTGCAGCAAGCGAGCCGAGTTTGTGGCATCTCCTTCTGCTGCCATGACAATTGCTGTCATGTCACAGACTGAGCTCTGCAGCTTTGCTGCCAGGTTAAGCAGGAGAAGCTAGACTGTGATTAGGAAAAGATGATCAGGAAAGCAGTGCGGGGGGTTTGAAGGTGAAGGGCTATGAGTTTCATGCTCAGCAGTGAGGTGAGCTGGGAGGTGCCAGAGCGCTTGTAAAATGGAGCTGCAGGGGAGACAGCAGATAAGCATCGTGGCTGTGCTGATGCTGTGTCATACATAGCCAGGCATAGAACTCAGAAGCAAACAGCAACAATGTGGTCACATCATTGTGGTAGTGACTAGTGGAGGAGAAACACCTTGACTCTAACACACCCCACAGTGGCTGCGGAGCATGGATTTACAGTGGTGCTTTCTGCATCTCCCATGCCAATGAGAGCAGGGTTTTTTCCCCTTGAATCTTGGCACCTCATGAATTGCTCAGTATAATACTCCCTCTCTGTTTTGCCATGTTCCCACTGTCTGTCCTTAGCAGGCTGGAGGGAGGAGAGGGTCTCGTCAGCTTCCCTTGGCTTGCGCTGGAAAGAGGTGGGCTGACAGCTTCTTGTGCCAGGCCATGCACTGAAGGCTTGGTATGGAGCCCTTAGGGCTTGGCAGGCAGGGTACCAGTGCCTGCTACATCTGTCATACATCTGAATAGAAAGGTGGCAGCCACCCTAGAAAGGTAGGCACTACTGTCACCTCCTGACCTGAGTGATGAGCCCATTGCTGTTTGCATTGTGAGAACATCCAAAGATCAGTGAGTGGCTGAGGGTACCTCTGAGAGCTGGGCAAAGACAGTGTTCTGCCTAGAGGGGATTACAGCTGGGAAGGAGAAATATGGGCCAGCGCTGCCTTGATTAGTTCAGGAACTTCAGCTCACTCCTCCCTCCCCCTGCTGCTTTCCCCAGGGGACTGCAGAGTGTGTCTCTTCTCCAACCTGGAAAAGGGAGAAGAGGACCCTGGTCTCTGGTTTTTCTGGGCATTTGTCATTTGATAAGAAAACTGCAAGCAGCCTGCCTGACATCTTGCCCCTGGTAAATAATAAATGGCCCCTGACCACGCGCAGCCGGCTGCATGCCTGAGGAGGCCGACCTACTTCACAGAGCCTGTGCGTGCCCAGATTTCTGTCCAGAATTTCACTGCGGCAAGTAGCAGGGACCTAAAGCAGTGCAGGGTCGCCCAGGCACCAGTGGCAGGGTGGCAGTGATGAGGGGTAGCAGCGTCCCTTTGCCTCCAGGCCAGGACTGTGTCGGTCCCTGAAGCCTGTGCTTAGGCTGTGGCAGGGAACGAATACTCCATGTGGACCAAGGATTTGTATGAAAGTTTATTACATGAAAAATACAGCATATTCCTTGTCAATGTTAATCAATGCCTCCTTTCTAGTAATTTATTTTTGTGTCATTTTTTCCAGCCTGTTCATGAAAATACATTTATGTGGTAGGTGCACACAGGCATTGGATGCTGGTGCTCTGGCTTAAGGACAAGCCACCCCTGGTCCTGAGCAGGGTGTTTGAGGCAACTTGGGCACAGTGTGCTGCTGAGGTGTCCACATGGCACCAAAACCTCACCTGGGTTGCTTGTGCCCATCAGCATCATCTGTGTCAAGGTACTCTGCTTTACAACAATCTGTAATGTGTCCTACAGGCACACTTGGCAGCTCAAGCTGCTTGGGAGAGGTTCCAACAAAATTATTTTTCTTCTGAATCGGCTGATTTGCTGTAATGGAAACATGTTAGAGCTATTTCCACAACTCTCAGGTCCTGATGAAAGCTGGGCGAGGCTCCACGACACCGTCCCCAGCGGCTTGGCAGTCTACCTGGGGAGTATCAAGATGTGTGTTTTTTTGGCAGCCTAGTCTCCCATGGCTTCCTATTCTCAACTGGGGGAATCTTAGCCACAGGCTAGCTCAGGTGCAGGACCTGCTTCCTTTTGCAACAATTCTGAATTGTTTATATTTTCTTCTGACGTGTCAAGAATTAAAATTTTGAAAGTCTCCATAAAGTGCAAGTTTGTTTCTTCACCAGAATTTCTTACGCCCTCCAAGAGGGCGAGACTTTGTAGTTTAATGTTCAGTAATTCTTTATAGACTGTAAGTAAGGCTTAATTTAGTGGCTGACTCCATAATTGAGTACTGTCTTGAAACTGCATTTGTATCCTTTTTAGGTTAGATTATTCTAATGCCTAGTTTTGTTACTTGTGTATGTAAAAGCGTATACAATCCTTATGTCTACAATTATTTTTTCTGGAGTTGTGCTTCAGCTTTATTTTAGTCCGTCTTATTTTCCTCACCTGTTACATTTGTTTCTATTCATTATGCATCTTCTCCTAGTTTAAAAACAGTAAACTGTAGAACTTCTTGATGAGCTTGCAGATCTTTTGACTCATTAGCAGTGACAGATGCGGTGCGCTGGTAGCGTTGCCTGCCTTTATCAGTAAGCTCTTGACTCTTGTAACTGGAGAGTATTAATGTTTAGAAAGGCAATTGAATGAGCTTAAAAAGAGCTCACAAGATGGTGGTCTCTCCAGGTCAGCAGGCAGTGTAGTAAATCATCATGGTGAGGAGATGCAACTGCCAGGACATGGCAAAATAACTTATTATCATTCCAGCTGCTGATTCACAAGTCCTGCAATTACAAGTGACAGTAGGGAGGCTGGGGAGAAAACAGGGAGCCTGCTCTGGCAAATTCCAGATGGAGGACTTGCATTCGTCTCCATCCTCTAATGAGAGGGTGACAACATCTGAGGCGGGTCCTGGGGACACATGTCATCACACTTCTGTGCCTCGGTTCCCCCCCAAGGTTGTCTCGCTGCTGCAGCACGTGGAGAAAAAGCCTCAGACCTTCTGTGTACCTACTCTTTTGTTGTTCACTGTATTTCAAATGTCTTTCCTCCCCCCTTTCTTCCTCCCCTTGAGAATGTCTGTTTCTTCCCTTTTGCTTTTCTAGAATGATGCAGGCTGTAGAGGCTTTAAACCTGCAAAATTGTTCAAGTACAAGCTGAAAAGTCAATATGCAGCATGTAACTGAGAAGTTACATTGTCACACCCCTAGCTCTGCCTTAGCAGGGGTTTTTAATGAATAAATTTTAAGAAATTTATTGTTTATTGTTGTTCTGGTTTTATAGGTTAAGATATATATCAACTTGTTTGTTTTCTAAACTGGGAACTCGGGGCATTCATAGTTTATATGCCTGAGTCATCTTGTAATTAAACCAGGAATTGAATCTGGAGTGAAGAGTATAAAGCATGGACAAAATGGAGATTCTGAGTTATTGTCTGGTGAACCAAGGAAATAATTTATAATAAATGGCGCTTTTTTATGTATGAATGGGAAAAGAAGATTCTGACTGCTTTAGAGTTTTACAGCATTAACAGTCACTTGGCAAAGGTCTTTCCAAAAGCATTGTGTACTTGTCACGGTTTAACCCCAGCTGGCAACTCAGCCCCACACAACCACTCCCTCAGTTCTCCCCCACCCCACAGTGGGATGGGAGAGAGACTTGGAAGGGTAGAAGTGAAAAAACTCTTGGGTTGAGATGAAAGCAATTTGATAATGGAAATAGAATAATCATAATAGTAGTAATAACAATAATGGAAAGTAAAGTAAAGAAGAGAGATATAAAATCCAAGAAGTACAAGTGATGCACAACATAATTGCTCACCACCAACCAATCGATTCCCAGTGAGTCCCCAAGCAGTGCTCCTGTCCCTCAACCTCACCCTCAGTTTTATTGCTGAGCATGATGCCATATGGTATGAAATATCCCTTGGGGCAATTGGGGTCAGCTGTCCCAGATATCCCCCCTCCCAATTCCATGTGCACCCCCAGCATCCTCACTGGTAATAAGCAGAAAAGGCATTCACTCTCTGTGAGCCCTGCTCAGCAATAACTGAACCATCCCTTTGTTTTCAGCACTGTTTTCAGCACAAATCCAATACACAACCCCATACTGGTGAGGAAAATTAACTGCCCCAGCCAAAACCAGTTGGCACTGAAGTTACAGACTTTCCCTGTGTTTGGGTAGGTAGCAGGGTGCTGGCATTTCCAGTATGACTTCTTCAGTGAGAGAGTTTAAATACTGGTTCTCAGGAATATGCACGGGTAAAATTTGCTTTCTATAAAATGTATTTTTTAAGAACAGAATGTAACCATTTGAACAGTACCCCTGCAGACTCGATATTTTGAACAGTTCTTCATGGGAAAAAATGTTTGCTTTCTGGCACTTTAGAAAATACAAAGAACTGGTATCTGCTGTTGCTACGATATTTCAGGTGAACCAAACTTTGAAGGCTGCCTCCTGTCCTCATTCGTGGAGTGAGTGAGTGAGATACAACACAGAGTACCCCCAGTTCATCAACATCCTTTGATCTGCAGGAGTCACAAATTGACAACAATTCCTTCTTCACACCCATGAGCTGTTGGTCCGTAACTCAGAACAGGAGGCACAAGCTGTGGGCCACATCCCTTGGCTGCTGCAGTGGAGTGGGGCAGTTGACCCTGCTAATGTTGTTAAAGGAGCTTCCCTGGGTAGGAATTTCTACGTGGCAGGGCTAAGCAGCCTCTCCTGACCTTGTCCCTTCCCGTTCCAAGCTGTGTTACTCTTCCAGAGGTGCCGAGAGTCCCAGGTGAGCTCAGCTTGACCATTGCAGAGTTGAGCGGTTTCTTCTGGAGGCTTCTCTTCCCTTTTTGGCTTCTGTGAGATAGGGTGGTGGTGAAAGGGGGATGTAGTGGCATTTAATGTTTCCATCTGCAGTGATTTCTGCCTTGAGGAAAAAGAACTGTGATGACCATGGGGTGTCATGTTCCAAAAGTGACAAATAAACAGTGATATTATGGTTTTCTTCTCCAGTACCCATATGTACCGATATGAATCCATAGTGTAAGCCTTTATGTAGGGTGTTTGATATTAATGGCTTTCAATATAATATGAGCATATTTAGTGTCACCAGTATGTTATCATGTTTATTTATTTCAACAAACCCACATTTGTTCCTTTTTTTTCCCTCCAGAGTGACCGACTACTCATTAAAGGTGGAAGAATTATCAATGATGACCACTCCTTCTATGCAGACATATACCTAGAAGATGGACTTATAAAGTTGGTTTTACAAAATATTGAACTTTTTTTGCATGTCTGTTAGCATAGACTACTGTCATTTCTTGATGGTGCTGACCAGAAATCTTGTGTACAGAATCTCAGTTACCTCTAGATGTGTAGCCGTGTAGAGGAGTGTGAAATTATTAAATTGTACCATTTTATCTCTACTAAGATTAGATAAATAGGAAATTTCTTTAGTGTAAATTGAAAGTATTTGCTTTTTGAAGGGAATCCTAATTTCTTCTGTAATGGTCAAGGCAAGTAGGCTCTCTCAACACAGCTTTTTTCCCCACACCTAACCTGTGCAAATGCAGCCATGCCCTAAAGGATTGTACAGCACAGAAATCTGAAATATGCCCCATATTGCAGGGTGTAAATGGGGACCTGCTACTTTTCAGTTGCCCTTTTGGTTAATGCTGAAGCATAGAACGTTCTGTTCCTACAACATTGAGCCTGAGATTAGGTCAGTTGATTATAACATGGTGCTAAGAAGACCAAGCTTGTGGGTTTGATCCCCGTAAGGGCTATTCACTTTTGACTTGATGATCTTTGTGGGTCCCTTACAACTCAGTATATTCTGTGATTGTTATTCATTGTTCCTGTGTCCCTTTTCATGCCTATAGATGGTATATGATCTTAAAGCATCATACAATTAGAAAGAAAATCCTACTCATTTATCCAACTATAAAATACAGGAATTGGGAAAGTATTTGCTAGTGACAAACTTGAAATACCTGTTATTGAGAGCCTGAGAAGCTGTAACAGAGGAGTCCATGCACTCTGCTGATCGTACCTTGGCTTAGTGCAGATGAGGGTCTCTAGCTTTGCAAAGTTATATTGTATATATGAGTACTCTGATGGGCACAAGGATCAAAGCCCTTTTCTTGATTGCTAAACATTTTTACTAGTGACCTAAGAAGCTTGGTCTCCAGAGGCCATAACTTAATGCACAAAAACATAATTATGGTTATCTGGTAAATAATTAATGACCTACTTGTTTTCAGAGCTCCTTTTCTTAAGAATATATCATCAGATTAAAAGTCCATTTCTTTATATGTCTGTGGCTGTTTACATTATGATGATTCAGGTTATTATAACATAAAAAAATCTGAATACTTTTATCCATGCTTTTTTTTTTAATGCTTCACTCTGCCTTTCCAGTTGTAGTGTTACTTACATTTCAGAAGTGACAAAGGAGCATATTGTTTTAAATGGAGAAGACACAAAATTCTGAACATGTGGGTTTTTTATTTTTTTAATAACATCAATCAATCAAGCTGTACTCTCTTTGATAGGTATTTTAGTTAAGTTTTTCTGTGCTTTTGTTAGTTCATATGCAAATCTCCTAGTAACACTTACAAGCACCATAACTGTTTTAACAACTAAGAGTGTGAGATGTTGAGGGCCTGAAAGAAATTGGTGTGAATTTTTTGATTCCAGAAATAAAATGGTGCTTGGTAGGCAGGTTAGCAGTGCCGAGCTTTGACCTGCCCTTGTTGAGTGCATGGACTCCCTCTAAAATCCATGTGTGGATCCCTACCTCCAGAAGGCATCTTGGCTGCCCAAGATAGCTAGGATTAATAATGAATAGACAGGCAAAATCTTAGTTTTTAAAAGGGCTTTATCTTTGCCCAAGGAGGCTGTTCAGCACCCTGAGTCATGCCTGGTTTCCTGGATTGAGGTGGCCCAAGACTTTTCTTTGTAAACTGTGCAAGAAGTCCTGCTCTGAAAAAAACAGCTAATTTGTGAGGGCTGCCTGCTGTGAGATGGGCTTGGGTCCTTACTGTGTTCAGATGATAAATTTTGCAGCCTGAGGAAGCACTGGGTTTGGTCTCTTCTCCAGCTGGAACTGCTCATTATGTCTGAATATTTAACATCATTGTTAAATGTGGCTCAAGATCCTTTGGAGCAGGACCTTGAACCTCAGTCATCCACATTTTAGTTGATGCTCTAACTCTCCAGCTGCAGATCCTGCTGATAATACAGAATTCTTGCCACAGAATGGAGCAGACACCAAACCACTCAGCCCAGAAAAGGCAATAGTGTCCTCATTTTGCTGGGATATAAATGATCTAGATTAATTTTCTTACTCTGCAGTGGAAAGTGATTGGAAAATAGAGGGTTGGATTTCTCTTGCAGACTAATGAAATGAATAGGGTCTTTTAACACGTCCCTGCAGATTGCTTTGCAGAGAGGAAAGCAGATGTAACTTTGAGTGTGTTTGAAGGTTAGCTACAGTTTGGAGAATGGTAGATTCTTTTTCCTACCTATCAATGCTCAAACTGCCTCCCCAGATACAAGGGAGCAATGGTGGATTTTTCCTACATGAAACTTAAGCCCTTCACACTCAGATAGCAGCAGTAGTTTAAATATTTGGTAATTTAAATTGCCATTGGCATATAAATAATATATTTTGTGTACCTCTCTCCTGCCTCTGCTGTCACATGGGGAAATGAGCCCTGGTCTCAGTGCCAAGTGGCAGGTCATGGTCTGGGGCTCGCTGTCCACTGCTCCATCCCTGCCAAGGGGAAGGGTTGGGTCCCTCTGGGCTTGGAGAACTAACAAGTATGCAGGGTGGGTGCCTGGCGATGTGGTCTCCAGAGCTCCACGTGACTGACCAAGTTAGGGAGAGCCTCAGATGCCTAAAGGAGTCCTGGGCTTGATGACCATAGAAGTAACTCCACGGAGTTCTGGGGGAGCTTTTCAGCTTTCTTGGGTGAAGCTTGTGAAGAGCTGAAGCCTACTGTTTCTGTTGTGCTTTAATCAGCTCATGTACAACAGAATTTACCAGCTTGTTCAACTGAAAATGGTAGACAGCATCAACTTTCCGTGGGTCTGAGTTTTCTAGTAGCTGATGTAGCAGAAAACCAGCTCAGACTTTTGTACAGAGTCTAAAATACAGTTATCTGCTCTATTATATTTTTTCACCCACGAGTAACTGAGCGCCATTCTTATTCACATACACTTTGAATTAATGAATGAGCAATTCAGGAATCCTGAATCCAGTCACATTATCTCCTACTTTCTGTTCTAGTCAGTCAGAATAAAAATAAGCTTGAGTGTCAGTGAAGATGAGCCTTCTCCCAGCCTTAATCTTGATGCCAGGGCGAGAAATGAGACGGAGTTCTGACAGGTAGTAATGCAGCAGCATCCACAAAGACCACTTGGTCCCATGTCACTTGAACATGGATGACTTCAGCTGAATAAGCTGTTACTCAGCCATACACTGAAAATAAGGACCACTGAGTAATCAGAAAACTTCAGTACATAGTTAACACCCTTTAACTTTGTTAGAGTATGTGTCTTCTTGAATAGGTAACTGGTAGATACTGATTGCAGAAGCAAAGAAAAATTAATTGCTTTCATATTTTTGTGTAGGTTTTCTTTAATATTTTTCTCTAAAGGCATGCTAGTTCTTGGAGTGCAGTGAACACTTTGAACATATTCAAAGAAGATTGATCATAGTGAATTGGTTTTTTCCGGTCCAGTTTTTTAGCCACACGAATGCTGCACAGAAGTGGAGGGTTGCTCTGGTTAAAATCTTGGGAGTGGATTCAACTAACAAAAGTTAGTGCAACACCGTTATTATAAGCGGGTCTGCCTAACTTCCTGCAAGCACTGAATCTGCTCCTCGGTGGAGTGCCTTATGGTATGCCTTTGTGAATCAGATTTTAAGAGCAGAGGAGCTTCTTGCAGCTTTTGTTTGCACAATTGGATGTGCTGGGCAGCTGCTGGCTTTTGCATACACATCAGTTCCCTGTTTGTCAGGGTGTTGTTAACACTCTGTGCAGCTGTAAACAGGTTGTGACAAGCTCCCAGTGCTCTACATGTTGGTGACTATTAGATACCAGATGTGGACTTGTATGGCTTCACGCCATGATATTATCAGCTCTCCTGAGAAAGCCCTTTAGGATTTGTTCAGTGCTGGGTGGCTGAGACTCCACCTTGGGATGCTGGCAGGGGGTTTGCTCCGATGGCGGTGCTTCCCTCCAACCAAAGCCTGGAACACTGGGGGAGCCAAGCTAACGGAGGTGACATTTTTGCATAGCATATGAAACAAATTCTTGACCTCTTGGGGCTATTTATTAACTCTAGTGGTTTGGCCAAATTCCAATGTGAATAATTATCTCTGGTTTTTTTTTTTTTCCCTGGTTTTAATTAACTGTTATATTCACTTTTGGTTCTAGCTTGTCTCAGTTGGCTGTTAATCAGTTGCTGTATTTTGATCTGTAGGTGGGAGTTGCATTTTAATATGGGAGAAACAGATTCAGCAGCTCAGATGTCTGGGGTATTTGTTTAGATGCAGATAAATGTTATTTTATCCCAGAAAAAAGGAAATTAAGACAGGGACTGTGTCTGTATTATGAGATAAACTAAGTGAACTTAAACTACCTTACAGTTATCACTAAGCCCAAATATGTTACGGTGTAATAGTGCAGAGACATGGCTTCCACACAGACCTATCTCTTTCCCTGTTTGGCACCCTGGAAAGCAGACAATAAAAATGCAGTGGGAGTTTAAAAGTTAAAGGTTAATTTATTAGTGGTTGTGTCCCTGAACACTAAAAGTATTTTGTGAGTATCTGGAGTTTTCTTGATATCAGCATGGAGAAGAGATTAATATTTTTAATAGTGAAAAAAAAAATCCCACTTTGAAGACCTGAAGGGAAAAAGATGGCAACAGTTAATTTTCATTTTTTCACACAGTTGTATAGATTGTTTCACTAAGTTTTAACTTGAAGAGGAGGATGGAGAATATGTCACATGGTAGATTAAAGGTGTATGTATTTCTGTATCTTAGGTTATTTAGATTTATTTTGCATAAATTTGCATTGCTTGATGACAAAGTCATTATAACACTTTCTAATGTGCCTTGTGCCTCTGCCATATATTTACAATTCCAGCTTGCTGTCATATTTGTTATGTTTTTGGTTTTCATTTAAGAACTTAATGTACAAAACTGGAGCCCCCAAGAGAGCATTAAGCGTACATAATTCCGATTGTTTAAAGATAGGAATCATATAAAAAAAAATCAATTTTTAATGCTGGTGCATTACAGCTCCTTTATTGGCCACTAGAGTAATGCAAAGTGAGCCAAGCACATGGCTCAGCAAGGCAGCTCTCCTGGACTTTGTTCTGCCAGTGCTGTGCAGGATGGCTGGAGTGGGTGCTTGAGCTTCACCTTTCCTTTGGGGACCTTTCCTCCTTCTGTGTGGCCCCTGGGTTCCTCTCCCCTACATGCCTTGGGTAGCTTCTGTGCTCTGTGCTCATTTGTTCAAGTAATACTGGCTTTCCTTGCTGTCCAGGCAAATAGGAGAGAATCTGATTGTTCCTGGAGGAGTCAAGACCATAGAGGCAAATGGGCGCATGGTTATTCCTGGGGGAATAGACGTCAACACTTACCTACAAAAACCCTGCCATGGGATGACTGCAGTTGATGACTTCTATCAAGGCACAAAGGCAGCACTAGCAGGGGGCACCACCATGATCAGTGAGTACTAGCAATGCTCTCTCTTCCCACAACAGGCTGAAGCCTGTGTAGCATGTGTGGGGATATGAAGCCTGTGTAGCATGTGTGGGGATAGCTACTGGAGGCTCCATACTGATTTTATGAGATCTTGAGATCTTCTGCAATGAATCTTCAAATTTCTGGGCACTGTGTTTGAGATCCATTCATCATTTTCGATCAGGGTTGGCCTGAAAATGAACCAACCCTCAGAAAGAAATAGCAGCATCCCACTGAATTGGGATGTGGCTTTTTTTGCTGAGTGGTGTAATCTGTTACCTGTGTTCAGCAGCAGGTATTAGCTGAAAGAATCTCTGGCAATAAGCACAAATTGCATTGCTGTTCATTCCTTTTGTTAATAGTTTTTTCAGTCTATGTTCTTCAATTGAGGCTTCCTGTGCAGTGTTAGGCTTGCAAATGCCACTGGTAAGCCCATCTTGCTTTGTTTCCCTACTAATTTTTGGCCTAGCGATGCAAAGAGAAGTACATACGCATAAGTAGTTGTGCCTTTATGTCAGCAGGCGTTGTGGCATCCTTAGATGCAGAAAGTCTTGAGGCAGTGAAGATGCATGGTTGCCCGGCATTCAGTCTCCTATATAGTGTGGCTGAGTGTTTGTGCTCAACGTCATCCCTGTTCAGACCTTTGGCTGTATTCCCAGTTTTGGCTGCTGAGAAAACATTGAACATCTGCACTGATGTATTGGTAGGGCAGAGTGAGCCAATTCAGTGACTACAAGGCACTGGTTAATAATTGTGCTTACTGCGAAATACATCAGACAAGAAGTACAGCAAAGTCCAGAACCTGTGCTCTCTTACAAAACAGTAAAGGGAAAGGCAAATGTTTCCTAAACTGCGAGGTGTTTGCTCGCCCTTTGTGTATCTGTTGATGCTGCACCAAGCATTTTGCCAGACTTACCTTTAATACAAACTGTTCACAGAGTCTGCTGCACCTGAGACAGCAAGACCTGACCAACACCCCGAAGGTACAGTCTGCACACAAACTGCCTTTGAGGCTGCTGTTTCCAAGGCTGAGATGCTGGAGGACTGCTTACTCACAGGCACTGAGGAAATCTGAACAGTCTGCATGCTGTCCAGTTAACAGACACTCAATCTCTTTTTCAGTTGACCATGTGCTTCCAGAGCCCGGTTCGAGTTTACTGACCTCCTTTGAGAAGTGGCATGAGGCAGCTGATACCAAATCCTGTTGTGATTACTCTCTGCATGTGGACATCACCAGCTGGTATGATGGGATTCGAGAAGAGCTGGAAGTACTGGTGCAAGACAAAGGTTAGTTAGTGAAATATAGTAATATTTTTTGGTTTTATTGAAATATCATATGGAGGTGAAGTTTCGAATTATTTTAGTGAATGCCCAGGCACTGGTTATGCTGCTTTGCACTACCTTGAACTTGTATTTTCACTTACTGCTGTGTAAAATGGACATAAAGCTTTGTGCTTGTATATAACTTTGTCCAATATAGGCATGGAATATTAAAATGTGTTGGTTGTCATATACAAATGCATCATTTTGTGCTTGCTTATTCATATGAAAATAGGCTCACACATTGCATAGGTGTGTTTTATTTAAAGGTAAAACTCGGAGATCAGCATTTAGGATAATCAGCCCAGTTGCCTTAGATGCTCTGTTTAAAGAATGGAGAAAATTAAACATTTCAAGGTAGTGGTTCAGATTTTAACTGGACTGGAATCTGTGATTCAGCTGCCTCAAAATTAAGTCCAAATATGAAGAGCACATGTGTCTGTTAAACTGTCACTACAGGCTAGATCTCATTTCTTAGCAATGACTTAGGATAATTTACTTTAATGCCTGTATTTTTAAAACAGGTTCAAGTTGCTAGAAAAAAGGGATGCTAAAGTTAGGTACCTAATATTGAAAAAATGTCCTGATTTTCGGAAGTGCTTCGTCTCCAGTGGCTTTCCCTGAAGTAACTACAGGATGTTTTCTTTCAAAACTTGCCAAAAAAAGGAATCTAAGACACTTATGGGTTTGACTCAGTTCAATTAAGAGGTGTGATAAGTGATGTTATAGGTTACCCTGCCTAGGCTCCAGCTACCGCTCCAGAATAGCACAAGTGAAACCTCTCATGAATGCATGTCCATGCATGTCAACTCAGCGTGGCAGTCTCATACATCAAGGGCATCTTGATGGCATCAGGTACCCATATGTGGGCAATTGGATCTAGCCTTCAGAAAATACCTAGCTTAGCTCTTATTCCTTAAAATTTTACCTGTCAGCATGGATTTTTCTTTCCAGAAATATGTATTTTCAGATATTTTTTGCTTGATACTTTCCTTGCAAATGTATGCATATTAATATGCAAAAATATTTTCTGAAGTGGTATTCAGTTCCATGGGCAAATAAGAATGACCCTTTTATTGGGAAACTTAAGTGATACGTATATTCAGCATCCTTTGTAATGTGTAGTGCTAGTGATGACTTTGATAGTACATTTCTTCATAAAGAGAATCTTTCACATCCAAGTAGAAAAACAAAGCAAAATGCTATTTTTGAGTGAACAATTTTTTGCTGAGTTGCCATGGAGGTGCAGTCACCTAGGGGAGTTTATCCCATATCACTGGATGCTGGCAGTTCCTGTGCTGTATAACCAGATTTTAGGCACTTCAGTCAGCAAGACTGCACATAATTTAGAGAAACTGCAGCTGGTCTTACAAAGCTCTATAATATAGGTGATTTTTACAGGGTGATGACATCTGTCAACACTGGTTGTGTCAAACCTGTGCTATTTCCCTGCTATCAGCATTAACATGAATCTGCTGCTGTGCATTAGCTGAATGTACTCTGAGACAAGTATAGTGTGCCTCATTTCAAAGGTTGGATACTGTTTTCCAGAGCTCCTGGATCACAGGTGGCTCAGCACTCCCAAATTTGCCTGAGGGCTTACATTAAAAGCCCGATGCAGATAGTTAGTTTAATAGTTTTCTCCAAGTATTGAAATGTGAGTTTTCAATATAAATCTGACCTGCCTTTTAGTTGTCAGGGGAAGCAGGAATCTGTTCATTGGTTCTGAACTGGGAGGCATAATGGGGCCTTGGTGGCTTCTTTAGTGTCAAGAGCATTAGGAGGTCACCTTTGTTCTCACAGCTGCAGCAGTATGTCTCAGGCAGTCAGTGTGAATTACTCTCATGTTTTAGGAGACACGAGGTAAAGATGAGTATAAAAGCGCAAGCACAATATGAAATATTTCAGTGTGGCAAGGGCTTTCAAATTAACGGGTAATATTTCCTGATAATTGGAAACATTTGAGCCAGCTGGTGCAAATAGACTTGATGTCAGTGGAGTGACCCTGGTTTTCATCAGCTGGAAATCTGGACTGAATTTGTTCTCGGCTGATTGTGGGTGAGGTAGCTGAGTGACAGGGATCAGCTCATTGCGTTTCAGTGCTGCACGTGCCTAATGCAATCAGCGTGACTAACAGGGGAGCTCACAGAGTGGCTGTTGAGGTGCCTTGTCATGAGGTATAATTGAACAATTAATCAGTTTTAACTCAATACAAAGCTAATTTAAGGAGACACAGGCTTTGGAAGGGCCTGGAGATTTTGTAGCCCCAAATGCTGATTATAAAGACTCAGGCTTGTAGCATTTCAGCAGCTATTTTGGGATTGGGCTTCTGCAATATATGCAAAGGAACAACTGCCTGAAATAGCTGACAGTTCAGGGCCTCACTGGTTGCTTTGACTTTGTCACTGTTCAAAAAAGCTTGTAGTTCTGCCTAAAAGTTGAAGAGGATTCTGTTGAGTACTCCTGGTGTGAGGGAAGTAGGACATAAACAAGAATGTAGCATGTAACAGATGTTAAGCATTAAGGTCAATAGTCCATGGACAAGGGCTTTTGAAAAGCTGCATAATTCCAATGAGTAGGTCAAGACACCAGACCAAGGCAAAGAGTCTAATCTTGGATACCTGTATATGTAACTTTGTGCTGTCTATCTTGGTATCTGGTATAGGTACTCTCTTTGCAAGGCAGGATGGTTTGCACCATCTCTCCTGTTAGCTGTAAGAGCAGCCCACGAGATGTTTTTCCACTGTGTGTGTGTGTCTGAGGTGGCAGCTGAGGGCCTGGTTGTGTGTTTGCTCGGGAGAACTCTGCTTCTGCAGTGTGGTAAGGAGCAGGCTCAAGATCCTATGGTGGGATTCCAGCTGGGGTCCTTTCTATTCTTACTGATTTCACGGAGGATGTTAAACAGAGTGGGAGCAAAACTCTTGTCATTTTACCAAGGTCAGAAGAGGGCCTAAGAAGATACAAAGGCAATAAAAGAAAAGATGATGAAAATATGTATTGGGTCAGTGTGTGTCTTCCAACCACAGTACTCGGAGAAAGCTGTCTTATCTCCTGCGGGACTGTGATTAAATGAATTACCTTTGTCTAGATCCTACTGGATAAGGGAGAGCAATAGATAACCCAACTCTTTGCTTACAGTGAGATGTGTATGAGAGGATTCACTCCTATGCCATCACTGAGACTAGTCAGCATGGCTTGGGCCAGCCCTAACACACCTCTCATTGCTTTGTGTGTGCAAGGTGGCTCCAGGGTGCAGCTGACATCTGAGATGTGGAGTGGGCTTGGGGAGAGAAAATGGAGCTTTCCTCCAAGCAGGTAGGACTGATGTTCTGGGAGCTGCTATGTTCAGTTAGAGGGAGACAGGACTGAAGGCATGAGGCTGCAAGCACTGGCTTCAGGGAATGTGTAGTCAAGCTTAGGTTTTAAAATAGGAACATACTGAGTACTTCGCAACTGTAAGGATGAATAGATGGAAGGATTACAGTTAGTAAAGGCCATATGTGTTTTCTGAGAACTTGATAAATGGGAAAACAGGAAGAAAGGATGGGTTTAT
The DNA here is from genome assembly GCF_009829145.1 of Chiroxiphia lanceolata. Taxonomy (NCBI): domain Eukaryota; kingdom Metazoa; phylum Chordata; class Aves; order Passeriformes; family Pipridae; genus Chiroxiphia; species Chiroxiphia lanceolata. The sequence goes on from NC_045640.1 coordinate 13,353,756, forward strand.
AGGCTGACAAGGCTCCATGTTTCAGGCTGGATTTGCTCAGAGTGGAAGTCAGCAAGGAGTGGCCAGCTCCTGCTTTATATTTCTCTCTGAGCTACCTGGACTTAGCAGGAGGACATAATACCAGGGATCATTTCAGCATTTTATCCTGCATGTATCCTGGGGTATTTTAGTCCTCTAATTGCAAATAAATTCTATGTGTGTGTGTGTGAGCAGCCATACCCTCTGCCTGAGGATGTATTTGTTCATTCTGGACTCGTGGAGTTATATCTTCATCAGAGAGCCTTATTCATTTTGTGTAGGTAACATAAATAACATGAACAGATCTCTTTCTTTCTGTTCTTGCCCCAGGAAGCAAAGTTTTCATCACAGCCATTTTGAAATGCAGCACACACAGCTTAGACAGTTGAGAATTTACTTTTCTTTTAAGTCAGAAAACTTCTGAGATTAATCCAAACTGGGGTTCTTGTCAGTAGACTAAAGAGGAAGGCAAATTTATATAGTAATATGAATTCATAGGTATGGAAATTATATTTTTGTAGAAGAGGTTTGTAATTCTTGTTCCATTAGAATACAAAGCTGTATAAATGACTGAATCTTTTAAATAAATAGCAAAACTTTTAGGGATTTGAATACAGTTGGTTCTTGGCAGCCGACACTCAATACTAGGATTTCTAAAATGTGAAGCTGTCATCTTTCATGGTTTGGTGTGACTACCAACATAAATCCTTCTGTCTTTGGAAGGTGGAAGGAGAGGTGTGGCGAGCTGCTTGTAAAGCTGGTTTCAGACTTTGTTTCTACTCCTTCCCAGTGTCTACCATCAGCTAAACTGGGTGCTTTGGGCAGTAAGGTAAAGAAAAAGGAAGTCTGTAAGCACATTCAGATACACAGTTCCTACATATTCTCAGCACTTTGGGGGAACTTAACTAGAAGTTTTATCCATCAAAAAAAACAGTTTAGGTCAAGCTGAAATGTTTTCCTGATTAGCTGAGGAAACCTAAAAAGAAAACCAGTAATTTTGTGGTTTTCAGAAACACAACTTTACGCAAGGTCTTTCAAACTTCACAAACTTTACCTGCTTGCTTTAGCCATCATCACTTGTCTGTGATTTGGCTGCAAGCAGTCCTGTTTGCAGTGGTTGCTCCAGGGCTGAAGACAGGCGATCCACAGAATCCAGCAAATTCCCCCAGGAAAGATGGCACCTAGTCCTAGCAACTGTAATTCCATTGCTTTGTTTTTGGCAATCACTGGTGAAAAGCCTAGTCCAGACATAATCTATGACTTATTTTTCCTGAAGGTTTTGTTTGCATACAGTTTAAGAATCCACTTACATGGCAACACCTTTAAATTTTGTCTTGGAACAGGTGTGAACTCTTTTCAAGTCTACATGGCGTACAAAGATCTCTATCAAATGTCCGACAGCCAGGTATTGCTCTCAATGCTTTTCATTGCTGTGATCTGCCCTCTCTTTCTCATCTCCCAACATGTGAAGAGTTGCTGAGGTGGAATCCCAGAGAAACATTCCCACTGACCTGAGTGGGACTGGGGGAAATGTGCAGTGAGGGACTTCTCTCTGGAGTGTTGGTGCTGAGCTGTGGAGAACACCTGCATGTGTTTCTTCAAGTGTATGATATTCACCTTCTCAAGCAATTTTCTGGTGTCTTCCAACATTGCAGCCACTCAGACCTGCTCAGGATTTCACTCATTTTATTTTGCAGTAATCTTTCAAGAACTCTAGGTCAGAGTGGGAGAAAAAGATGAAGCACTTGAGGCTTTTTGAGGTTTTTGAGGCAGTTTTGAGGTTTCAAGAGCTTCTTGGTTGCTGCAAGCAGTTAAATGGAGTTGCTCTTTGGGGGAGGTGGCCTTTTCTCATTAGGGCTGGAGATAACAATGAGCTTGTTTGTCCAGAGCTCATTACAGATTCCAGACTCTTCAGCTTTCCCATTCATATGTATCAGGCCACTGTAAATGAACAATGGCATCTGTTAGTAATAATAATGTTTGCTTATTCAGTTGAGAAAATGTTTCTTTCTTACTTATTCCCAGAGCTACAGCTCTTGGTCTCTTAAAATAACTGTTACACCTCCAGTACATGTGCTTTTAATTGGAATTTTAGACATAATAATATATAAATATTTTCTGAGAGGCAGTGCCTGTTAAATTCAACTCCCTGTTGGAATTATCAGGAGAAATACATTAAAATGTTTAATGTGTGGCTGGACTAATGGCTGTTACCTTGCTTAAATGCTCATGTTGCAAGCTGTGTATTGCAACCCGTTCAATGCTGCCTGAAATGCCCTAGTGCAAAAGTGGACACTGAAGAGACTGTGTCTTCAGTATTTGATCTGTGCTTGAAAACTGGCCTCCCGTGTTACTGAAGTCTGGTTTAAACAAGGAACACATTAGCTGAATACCTTTTGGAAAGGAAACTGTATTTCAGTAGATCTGTGCTCAGAAATTACTAGTAAAAACAACAGGATCAACTATTACTCTTCTTTATGGATGGGTTTTGACTCTTAGAAAGCAATTTTTAAAAAAAAGAATGCTCTAGAGAAAATACTGCAACTTCTAATTGCAGAATGAAAGATGTTGGTGAAAGTTCAATAGTGTCTGCTCTAGGAAGATGGTGCAAAATGCCTGCCCTTCAGAAAAGAGGTGTTCTAGGTGTACTAAAAGTGTCTCTAGTGCATGGGGGTAATTCTATTTTACGTTTGCTAGAAGTGCAGAAAGTAGACTCACTAAACTTCTGCCTGTGTGGGAGGACATTACGAGGCAGCTCTGCAATGCAGGGCCTGGGGCAGACTCTGTGTCCCAGGGAAACCCAGCCTTGCTTGGGGCTGTTCACCCTGTCTTGGTGCAGAAGGGCAGAAGTTTGTCCTCTGGGCAAGCTGATGTGTACAGGGGTGAGTAAGTCAACACCAAACAGTGAAGCTCAAGCTCTGAAAAGAGATAATGTGCTGAGGTAATTACCAGCATAGAAGGTATGAAACTAGGTGAACAGAGAGGTCTGAATGTTAAATAATGTGTTTTCCTTATTCAGCAGTGTTTCCTTCTTTATACTACCTGCAGCTTTATGAAGCCTTCACTTTTCTAAAGAGCCTTGGGGCTGTTATCCTGGTCCATGCTGAAAACGGAGACTTGATAGCTCAGGTGAGTGAACTGTCATTTTTATTTCACTTTGTGGGATGATTCCTTCTGAATCTAGCAGATACAAGTGAAGCAGAACAATGTAAAGCGTTTTTCAGAGGTTTTGGGGGCAAAAAGTGGAGCTGAAAAGCTTTATGCTAAAGTCTTGCTGCAGCTATCAGCGTAAGTAGCACAGTGAATTTGCAGTGAGTATTAAAGCTCACAGACCTATTTATTTTGGAGAATATTCTTATAAATCTTTGAAATATGTGAATAAGAAGTACTGTGTTCTTCTAAACATTTCCGAAATGTGTGTTTATGTGTAATCCATGCTCTTTGAAGATGCATCTCAGAACAAGGAAACTGGGCTCCAATGCAGTATGTTCCATAAAACGTCCTGGATCCCCAGTGCAGACTTTGCAGGTCAGGTCCCTTGGGGTCGCTGCTGTCCTCACACTGAAGTGTGCTCTGATCTGTGCCACGGCACATCAAAAGAGGTAACTCAAGGACAGCTGTCGATAGCAAACCTCCCACTAGGGAGGTTTTCAGAGGCAGGATTCCCCTCTAAAACAGGGTGGGTGGGTTTGGGTGGGTGTTGTTGTGACTCTATAAATTTATGACGGATGAACCTCTTGAGGCTGTTGCAGAGATGTCTCACTCCTCTGATCCCTTGTACGTGCATCGAGCCCCTCTTAGGTCTGTGAGGCTCTGAGTGAGCCATGTGATTTATCTGCTGAGCTGCTTATCTGCTGGCTTATCCACTAAGGATGAGGCTGCAGGACTGACAAGGAAATTACAATAGGTAAAGCTGTCTTTGAGATCTGGACAAGGGAACTCACCTTGTCTCATGGCTAAGGGAGAGCCTCAAGGGAATGTTTGAGGGGTTGGGCAGTGTGTAAAGACTCTTGCCTTGGGTGTGTTTTATTTTTCCCTCCATGGGGTTCTGTCCTCTGTCTGCCTGGTTAGAATTTACCGCCTGTCAGAGCTGCCTTTCAGTTTTGTGTTTGGCCAAAATAACCACTGGGATCAAAAGTTACTAGTAAGGAGTCAACAGGCACATACAGTGCAGTCATGTCTTTCCCCCACTGAAACGAGGTGAAAACCCTCATTTGGATTCAAGAGAGGAAAAAAAGCTGATTTCTCATGAAGTTTAGAGTGATTTAAAACTACTAAATACATAATATATAGTTTTAATACAACATAAAATATCAAGTAGAATGAAAATTAATAATAAGAAAAACGATTAAGTCAATATTACTGTAGGAATGGCAAAATAATACAAATCAAATGGCACCTGTTATGTTTTGATACATTCCCCATTAAAATCAAGGCGCACTCGTGGAATTGCATTTCTGATAGAAATCTATTTCAGTTACATTTTTCTCTGATCAACCCTAAGAAACTGCCATGGGATATGAACATGCAGAATGGAAAAATTATTAGGAAAAGAAGAAGTAGTAAATAAATGTAAATTATGTTATATATTAACATATTTCTTCACCGTTGCCGTGTCTCACACAATCAGTTTTTCCTTATGCTTTTATTTAGAAGGATTATTTGGATACTAAAAAGAAAGCTGCCTGCAGGTAGTTTTTTCAGGACTGCCCTGCATGAAAATACAAATTTGATCTTATCAAACAAATATTCTCTTTTATTAGCACTATCCAATCCTCTTACAGTGGGTGATTTTATCATATAATCTGATTTTATGACTTTCTTCAAGATGCAAATCTATCCTATTTTGTGTAGCTATTCTGTACCAACTTGCTATTTTTTTATATGGCTCTAATTTCATCATTTGCTGCATTTTAATTATCTGAAGTCTGTAACTGGCACTGTTTAGAGCCATTGCATTAGTGATGCAGAACAGCTGTTTTAAAATTACCTATGAAACCTTATGTTTTTCTGACCACAATATTCTTACACGTTCAGATTAATACATTCCTGTTAATGCCTCTTCAGCCTTGATTGATTGCAGTGAAGGCTAAAGTATATGTAAATGTTAACTTCCTCAGGTTTTACTGGAGTCTGTTGGTAGTGTGTGAGTTTTTCCCCCTCAGGGACCTGGGATCAAATATTTATTAGATGACACATTCAAGTATGTTTGGTAACTTCATCCTGGTCTCTAGGGGACATTTGTCTGTGTCACAGAGTCATTACATTGTAGAACTGGGCTCATTAGAGCCCTGCAGGCAAGACAGGGCAGGGCAGGGCAGGAGGTACATCAGCAGCTCTGGTCCCGCTTCTGCTCTGCTGTCAAGCCTGGACCAACCTCAGATCAGAAGAAGTTGATCACTGTTTTCTGCAATAAGGCAGATTTGTTCCAATACCACTGCTTGGCCTTAAATTAAGTGAAGCTTTTTGTCTATTTAAAAAAAAAAAATCTCACTCCTGTGAAACTGGATAGCCCAGAATTTTTTTTTGACAAATCCCCGTTGGTCCTAAGATGGGCTTTTTGGTGTGGACACAGTGCCCTTGCAACTGGAGGACACTGTTTTGCTTTTGTGAAAGCATAATTTTAGTGATTCACTGTGTAGGAATAAAGTGTTACGGAGAGCTGAAAGTGTCAGCAATGCTGAAAGTTTAAGAAAGGTAACTGCTTTGTGGATTGCAGCCAGAGAGGAACTTGGGCAAGTAAAGAAGGAATCGCAGGGTAGAAGTACCTGTAGTTACTGTTTACTGTATTGGTTGAAGCCCGTTCCCTGAGCTGGTGTCAAGCAAGACTTTCTGGAGGGCAGAGGGGATTTATGGTGGTGGAGCCCAATGGCTCGAGGCACAAATATTTTCTGTCACACAGCAGAGACCTGTGTTGGCTGTGCTGGGTGGCATGGGACCAGTTTAGAGCCAGTGTTTTCAGTGTTCAGAGGGCTTATGCAGCTGCATTTACACAGACTTTAAAAAGGGCAGTCAGACAATATGGCTGTTATTAATCTCCCTGAGGATGCTGGGTGCAAGGGTCTCATCCTGGAGCTGTGTCAGCATTTATCTCTTGCATTCCAGGAACAAAAACGTATTCTGGAGATGGGAATCACTGGACCTGAGGGACATGCCCTGAGCAGACCTGAAGAGGTAAGAGACTTCACTTATTTTGTCGTTTGTGGAAATATTTTGTTGAACACATAGTATCAGAGCTTGGTTTCTGTATGTGCCAGATGATAGATGGATGAACTGGGGAAGGCAGCAGTCTGCTTCTCCCACCTCCTCTTCCAGTATTCAAAGCCTGAAAAGTCCAGGTCCTTTCAGCTTGTTTGTTTGCCTGAAAAACCCTTTTAATGCTGCAGCAGGTGGGTTCCCTCAGTCCAGGGATGACCGTGTCCTTGTACACTCAGGAGTTGCAGCTCCTGCTGCCCTGGGAATGGGTGTGCATGTATTTTTTAAGTGTGACCTTTGTGTTTTGATTTGTGATGACAAAAAAATTGGGCTTATCGGGGTAAAAATCAGCAGTGCAGCTTGAGGATTAGGCTTTGGAGTAACTGCATTTATTGAAATGCTTTGACTGAAAACCTCCTATAGGATGCATATGTACATATATGCCATGCATATACCCACATATAAATCTACTTCCCTGCTGGCAGATACCTTGGTGGCAAAAATGCAGGTGTAGAAATGCAAATGCGTGAGAATGGAAAGATGCTGTGAGGCAGCTCATTTTATGCAACTCCTTTGTAATAAAATCCAGGCTCTGGTTTGGATCATCTCAGGCATCTGGAAAGGGTTTATTTAATGAGAAGGAAGATGTGAAGACATGAGAGTGTCCCTTAATGTATATGCAGTTCAGGACGTTAATGGGGTGGTGGAGAGTGGTAGTGGGAAGTGACTGCTTTCCTTGAAGACTAAAGTGATGAGGTCCTGGGGATTTGAGGCTAAACTCGAAGAGATTGTTGTGGTTTGCAGATCTTTATATAACCTCTCCCCAAGGCAAAAGGAATCAGCTTAATTGCTTGCATTCTTCTATTGAACTGTTTATGTACTTTTCCATTTTGCTGTTTAACTTCCACCTAAATTATTTTGAAAGAATTGAGTTTTTTCCTTTTGATGAGAACAAGAGCCTTAGGGAAATCTTCATTTGCAGTTTCCTAGAAAGGAATTTTGCATCTTTCTGACCATGCATCTAGTCTGCCTCAGCCCCAGTGCTGAGGTACAAAGGCCCTACCTCCTTCCCTGCTCTTCTGAAAGTGCATTTGGGGCTTCCAGAGGAAATGTTGTGAGAAAAGTCCTCGGACAACCTAAAGTGACAGTCTAAATTTAGGGAAAAAAACTGTGAAGGATTAAGCTGTGTGGTTTTGGAAGGCCTAAGTTGCTCAACTTTTCTAGCACAACTCTTGGAGAGAAATTTCTGTACCATTGGGTCAGTATTTTCAGTCACAACAGGGTCTTAGGTATTAAAATGCCAATACTGTGGGTTCATCTGGGAAGGATCTGGTATAAAACTGATGGCTGGGGAAAGGAGTCTCCAGAACTGCTGGGGAACACTGCTTCTCCATCTGAAGATGCTTGCTTTGTGTGCCTACGTCCCAGATGGCTCCCTGGGAGGAGATTGCCTTTACGCTTGCTGACAGAGGGGACTTACTGGGCAATGCTTCAAAGGTTTTTTTGGATTATGGGCTAAATTCAGTCCATAGTGCTGAAGTTGCTGTTTGAGAATACATTCACTATCATCATTATGTAAAGATTAGGGTAAGCTGCCAGGGAGAGCTCAGAGGTTGTCTTTGAGCTGGGGCAAAGTTTCTTGCTTCGTTCTCGTTCCAACTGCAGAGTAGGAGTCTGAAGCAGAAAGATGGGAGGGAGGTAAGGAAGAGCTGCTTCAGCTGCTTGGACGTGACCTTTCCTGGGGTGCAGGGAGCCAGGGAGCTGTGTTTGTGCTGGGGCAGCTGTATGCTGCTAGTGAGTACAACCTGGCTGTGGTTACTGCTAGTGAGTACAACCTGGCTGTGGTTGCTGCTAGTGAGTACAGCCTGGCTGTGGTTACTGCTAGCATGAAGTGTTTGAGGCTGGGTTAGCTTCCTGTTTCCCAACACTGTGTCTCTCTCTATGGAAGAAGCAGAACGAACCCCTGAAGAATTGTTGCTAAACAGAGATATGGCTCAGTCTTCCAGTTCGTTTTTTCTTCAGACTGCTTTTTCAGTTAACTTTTTCCTCCTTGTTTTCCTCAGCTTGAAGCAGAAGCAGTTTTCCGTGCCATCACCATTGCCAGTCGAATAAACTGCCCAGTGTACATCACCAAGGTGATGAGCAAGAGTGCAGCTGATATCATTGCGCTGGCCAGAAAGAAAGGTAAGTGTCTTCTTTTTCTTCCCCAAACTTGTATTTTTTTGTTCAATAGAAGCTTAGTGAAAAAACCCGTACATCTTGACCCCAATGACAGGCAATAGGGAGACGTTATCAAAGAATGGTAGCGCCATCACACTCTAAATATTTATGACTGGGAAAGATAAGGGGAAATCCTTTTAGATTTTTCAGTTGAGAAACTCTCCCCACAAACTCTCCCCTTGAGGATCGCATTGTAAGTCTTCTGGAACCTTTTTTCCCTTTTACTTTTTCCTTAGACTGCTGTATTTGTGAGAGGGGGATACTTTATTTCTAACAGGGTCTAGCACGCCGGTATTTCAGGTTGTTACCCTCTGAGGGTTGGGCAGTGACCCTGCTCTCAGAGAAGCCTGGGGCTCTCTCCTAGCCTTGCTGCTGGAGGTTGACTCCCCCAGATGTGCACTGTGGGCCAACCCTGCTTGCTGGGCCCGTGGTGGAATCCAGGTTACAAAGCAGCCAAGAAGGACTTGCAAGCCTGAAGGCAGCTGCTTTTGAAGCTGCATTTGCAAGTCAGGACTGTTCTGCTGGTTGGTACTACAGAGCTCATGAGCAATACAGAGAAGCCAAAGAGCAAATTATTGTCTTGATGTTTGTATTCTTGGAGGCTTGGAGTGTGGTGCTGGGGACCATCTGCTGCTATCTGGTGGTGCTGTGCCCAACCTGGGAGTAGTAAAAAGGCATCTGTCTGCTGAAGGATCCACCACGCAATGCACTCCAAATTGGAGCAACAGAGAGAACGTGGCTGTGATTAAAACAGTACAAATTAAAACCAGGTCTGAACTGTCTCCTTCTGGATTAGAAAGAGAGATTTGTAAATAGGCTGATCAAAAGCATGTGTAGCTCAGAGAGACTCCTTATTAATTTTTTATCATCTAGACAACACCAGGGCTGCCTAATTTTCTGGGAGCTACGCGGGCTGTGTAGCAGTGTGTGAATTATACATGGCGCGTGCAGCAAGCAGTGTAATGTGCTAAAGAAGAGAGTGGGTTGTAATTAGTTCCTAAATATCCTTGCTTTCTCCAAGGTCCCCTTGTTTTTGGAGAGCCGATCACTGCCAGCTTGGGCACAGATGGGACACATTACTGGAGCAAAAACTGGGCCAAGGCTGCAGCTTTTGTGACCTCACCACCTCTGAGCCCTGATCCTACCACTCCAGATCACTTAAATTCACTCTTAGCATGGTAAGACTCTCATATTTTTTTACAGGTTGATGGTGAGGCAAGTCCAAAAACCATGTGGGATGAAGCATCTAGGGATCAGTTTTCTTTAGACCAGTCTTGTACATGAAGCAGTGGAGAAGGAGCATAGAAAACCAGGGATAGTTACATCCTTATGCTTAGGCTGTCAGTCAGGCGAGCAGTCATGGACACTCCATGGTTAGCTTGATAGAGAGGCAACTGCTGGCTATGCGGGAATTAATTCTTCTCTTTCTGCTTTTCATGTGATTCCTAGTTGTACAACTAGATAGTCAGGACTTTGAACTGGCTTTCTCCCGAGCTCTCTGCTTTCTTTAGCTGAATTGTTAATCTATGGCATCCTTACTGTCCAGCATAAGCACCAGTATGGTGGATAGACCCCCATCTATGAGAAAAGACTCAGTGCTAAACCCCAGTCATATGTGGCAAGCAGAGCCCCTGAAATGAGGGTTGTCCCTGAATGCAGAGATACCTAGAACTGAGAAAACTTTCCTGGGCCAATTTTTGTCAAAGCTGGTGTGGGGCTCTTCTGAAAACTGGCTTGTCCTAAACTAAGTCTTGTATTTGTAGTAGAATTCTGTGGTTTTTCCTCCTGCATATTGAAAACTTCTGACTTGGTGGTTTGTCTTCATCTGGGATAGACCAAAATCATAGAAGTTTACTTGTGTTTAGTTCTTGCAACCTTGTTTTTACCTGTAGCTTCCCTCCTGTCTTTTTAGGCTCAGGGGTCCTCAAGCTAGAAGACAGCAAAGATGAGGGGTACATGTAGAGCAGGTTTGTCAGGAGAAAGAGGCCAGAGTGGATTACAAGGAGACTGTCAGGGACTTGGTTGGAGACACACTGGAGACTGAAGGCCATCACTTGACAGGATGGGAATGTGGGCTGACTGCCTTGAGGTTGGCAGGGAAAGTTTAATCATTAGAGAGGTAAAAGGAATGAGGACAGCAGAGGGAGGAGTGTCTTTCTCGTATAGAAGACATCACTAGTGCCTTGCCAAAAACCCAGACTGTAAACCCATCTCTGTAAGTATTTTATGGCTGTAGCCAACTGTGGGTCTCCTTTAGCTTAAGCAAAAGAGCATCTGCTCTGAAATGATATAGAAATTCACAGCTGAAGTCCCACCAGGATACATTGCTAGGGCTGGAGTGACGAACTCAGCTTACCATTCAAAACCTTATTTAACTCCTTACCTCTTGTCTCCCCTTTCTGGGGTTTCCAATGCAGTAGACAGTGCAGTAGAATTTGAACCTTAAATGTTACCCGTTGATCTTCAGAAAACTTTTCCTCCATGTGACTAACAGGCATGTAATGTGGCTGACAGTGCCAGTGTGGCTGGTAATGTAAAGCATGTGAAATTCTGATGCCCTGGAGCTGGATGGGGACATACGTGTGATGGGAAGCTGCTGTCAGTCAGTGCCGGTGCTGTGGTGCGCGCACATCTCTGCTTGCACTCGGTGGGTCAGGCTGTGCAGTCCACCAGAGTCCACCCAGGCTTTAACTCAGCTGCTCTAATGATGCTGCATTAATGAATGCACAATTGAGCTCTGAGTTATGTGTGGCTCTGTTGAGACAGTCTGACGGCAGAAATGGTTTTCCATAATTGAACTTTTTGTTCCCTAAAATAAGGATAATTTAAAAAATCACTTTCCTGGTGTGATCCATCATCACTTGCAAAGAGTGAAGCTCATTGTGTGAGAGTAAGGCTCTTAGCCACGACATGTGAATGTGTATCAAAATGTTTGGCTCTTTACTCTGTCAGACATGGCTATATGTTTTCTAGAAGAGAGTCCCAAAATAATAGTATGTGGGTCAAAGCAGATTAGCTAAAATAGCAAGAGAATTTTTAGAATTGGAATCCAAATAATGACTTTTTTAAATGAACATCAGAAAGACAAACTGAGGAGTTACAAAGTTTTCATTATCCTTCAGGCATGCAAAAATGGCTTTTTTTTTCTGGTGGATTAAAGTCCTAGATCTTAAATGACAGCAGCTTAGCCTGCTTTCAGTTTTAATACTTCGAATCTATACTGTGCAACTGAAGGAAGAACTGTATATTTTATCCATCTACCCTGCATTTGTGGGGAATTTTATGCAAGGATGATGGTAAAGACATCATTTCACATTTCTATTGCACTGTACATTCGGATACCAGTATTTTACATTCATTAAAAAATCCTTACAACATCCTTCCTCTGCAAGCATGCGGCATACTGCTTGTGCTCCTTTCCACAGAAAGCATTGATTTTTCACTGAAAAGCTGAACGTCTAAAAAACCCAGCGTGTCTCATGGGGTTTGCAGATTGGATTTACCTCATGGGATTTGGTCCTTGTTTCATCTGTGGGCCATGAACCTGAGTTACCTTTCATCTTCCATGGTGGGCTGCTGCATTGTTGCAGCTGTGATATGGCATCCCATGTGAACCAGAGATGTGAGATCTTGGTGCCTCATGGAAGATGTAACTCGCCATGATAGCTTTGTTTATGGGGAAGAATAAGATGACAAAGGGACTGGTCTGGCATTTATTTCGTGGTGATCCCTTCTTGTCTCTCAGTGTTTTAGTTGATGTGATGCTTCTCCCCTGTTGGACAGTAGAGCGCATCCAGACAGCATGAGTGCCCGTGTGGTTAACCAGGAGGTGTTGGGCAGCTCTCAAGCAACATGCTTCAGCTTCAGAAATCTTCTGTTGATTTGACTGGACAGTGCAGTTCATGTCATTAATTGTCATTAAATGTCAGAGGAGAGGGAAAATGGAGTTCAGAGGAAGCAAGTGCTTTTCATCTTTCAGGGGCAGGAATTAGTAGCACAGTGTAAGAGTCACAGGACAGCCTCAGGGAAATGAGCAGTGTTACAGGGCCTGGCTGTGATATTCAGGTTTTCATGGTTGTATCCATCAGAGTGCAGAAAAGAGGGGATAAGCCACAGGAAGCTTTGCTGACAGAGGATCATCAAAAAGGAAGAAATGGCATTTCGATCTTGTGACTTTATTGTTGTGTTAGAATAAATGAACATGTAACTGATGGATTTGTTTTAATCCTATGGAGTAACACCAGGCAGTCTTTAATAATCAAGAAAAGCTAAAACATTAAATTCTTGGGTTTGGCTTTTTCTAAAATGTGGATGAATGGGTGTGAGCATGGCGAAGAACCAGAAATGAGGCTAAAGGTTCTTCTCTGCCAGCAATCATTAAGGCTGGCAGCCCAGAAAATTGCAGTAGAATTACTGATGTGTGACCCTTTTTTCTTCAGCACTTCGCTATTCGTTAGCTTTTTGGATCTAAATTTGTGGACCAGAATCATTCAGATGTTTCAGAGCTGGAACTTACATAATCAGTTAGAGAAAAGGATGACAGGCTCTTGGGGACATCACCCTTGTGGAGTGATGGAAGAGAAATCATAGTTTTAATGTACTTGCCTCCTGTAAGTTTAATCAAGAGCTAAAAATATCACCTATTTCCTGTGGATATTGGAGAACGTATCTTCTTTTTTGTCATTCTATTTTTGCAAGACTCTGCATATTGATTATGTTCTTCTTCCTTATTCCTGAGAGCAGCTGTGATCCAGTTCTGCTCTCTGAAAACAAAATTTTCTATAGGCTGAAAAAACCTGACTTCTTAAATAAAAACATTATTAGATGGTAGCTCTTTTTGTGTTTTATTCCATGCCTTTTTCTGTGTAAGACCTTTAAATTAGATAAATCCAGAGCATGTGTTTGACTTGCACTATGCCTTTTGATGTTTAATGAGAAGACTACCTGAAAAAAAATTTCCTTTTCTGTTTTTGTGGTTCTGTTTTGGAAGGTCAGATATAAGTATTCATGTAAGGTTTGCAAGAAAAATGTATGTGCAAGAGAGAAATACAGAGAAATAAGCTTGATGCTCATGACTTTGCACTATAAAATTTGCCATTACTTTTTAATGTGGTTGTGAATTAATGTATCTCGAGAGTGGCAGACATTTCATACAAGCTTCCGATCATTTCCTTAATCCTGGATTAATCCTTTGTCCTGGTTAGTGGGGTTTTGCCTGATCTCTGTTGATAAGCAGCCTAAAACCAGAGGGGGCTGTAATCCAGGAGGTCAGTGTGCTCCTGGGGGAAAGTGGAGATGTCCAGTGCCATTGTTGCTCTTCAGTGATCTGTAGCCAACATGTAAAGGCTGCTGGCATGATTTACAGCCTATGCCTCTGGTGTGTAGGCTTGAAAGGTCCATCTTCTGCCAGTCTGAGACCAAGGTCACCTTGGTGACGCCTGATCTAAACCTTCTGTGTGTTAACTCCACAGTGGGGACCTGCAGGTGACGGGAAGTGGACATTGCCCATATAGCACTGCCCAGAAAGCTGTTGGAAAGGACAACTTCACTATGATTCCTGAAGGGGTCAATGGAATTGAGGAAAGGATGACTGTTGTCTGGGACAAGGCTGTAGTAAGTAATTACTTACTTTTATGGACTAAAAAAAAAATGGAGTGTAGGCTGAAAAATGAAGGCCAGGAGACTCTTGGCCAGTACTTTAATGACTTTTTAATATATTTCTGAAAATTCCCTGAGAGAATGCTACTGCGAGGTGAATTGCTTGTTTCAAAAACCTCTTCCAGTTGTTTAAACTCAGGGCTGTGTTTCAGTTCTGACACTGCACCACAATTGCATTTTATTAGATCTGAGGCTTCCCAGACTCCACCACTCTATTTTCCAGTTGTGTCAGAGCGGATGCTTTTGAGAGTTGTAGTACCTGGAGCAGTCTAATGGTTCTGAAGTGGACCTCATATAAACGTGATGAATGGATTGTTTGAATTTGGGAAGTGTCTCGTCGTTTTTGAGAAATTACAAATGGATGGCAGCCGAGCCTGAGGCTAAATGCCAAAATGCTTTGAAGGAGAATATTGCACATAATTCATACTGGCATGTTTTGCAGTGGACTGCCAGTATAAGTCAGCAATTTTTTGATGATTCCATGGATTCTAATGTATAGTGATATTCTCCCTCTATTGTCTGTCTCCACATACACACCCATGCACACTCACACACACACACTCATTACCTTACATTGCATTGTGCTCAAATGCATATTGCAAACTGGGAAGTGGTAGCATTTACAGTACTCCAATGAGCACTTCTCCCAGACTGTGTTTCATGACCACTTTCTTCAGGGACTGCGATTGAGATTCCAAGCAGAGAAGCAGCTTCAGGTACCTGCCATGTAGGAACAAAGCAGGGAAGCAAGCAAAGCGCAGCCAGCCAGTGATACTTCTCTTTTGTTACTCCCTCAGTGGGAAGGACCTGCAGCAAGGGCTGCAACATGGGATTTATGGGTGGTAACATTCAGTCCTGCGCCACTGAGTAGCTTATATTTTGCAAATCTCATGTTTTACCAGGCAGGAAATAAGTGTTTATTTAATACTAAAAAGTTTGGCGTTGTTTTTCCTTAGAACATTGTTCTTGCTCATTGCCAGGGAAGACCCCAAAATACTCTACTGAGAAATCAAAATGCTGTTGTGTTCAATTGCGACTACCATGCAAAGTGACATTTCTCCAGGCAAGGATTTTATAATTGGGGTTGTATTACTCAGATGTATAGGTTTGGTAATACTAATAATAGAATGGACCTAATTTGCAAGAAATGTTCCCAGAAGTGTTGGACTCTTGATCTTTTGTTTCATTTCCTAATACTCATACGTTTCTCTGTTTTAAAATTGGTTAAACATTTAAATGGAAATTACTGGGACTAGCAATAGAACACACTTAGGCATCAGTGTGTAGTAGAGAAAGGGACCTTAGATGACTGAGGGCCTTGGTGGTATCACCTGCATTAAGGTTTCATTGGCTGTTCTTTGCAATGCCTGGAGTAACACATTCATTTATTTGAAACTCCCAAGTAATGTGCTTTATATAAAGTCCTGTGGGATAAAATCTGTTTCATGCAACATCACTGTATCTATAAAATACGTACTTTCCTGTACTGTTCAGTACTCTGAATAGTAAATCCCCATTTCATAAGCATGTTTTGCTCACATCACATTGTTTTTAGGCCACGGGCAAGATGGACGAGAGCCAGTTCGTAGCTGTCACCAGCACCAATGCTGCCAAAATCTTTAATCTCTACCCAAGAAAAGGCCGGATTGCTGTAGGATCGGATGCTGATGTTGTTATTTGGGACCCTGATAAGGTGAAGACTATAACAGCCAAAAGCCATAAATCGGTAAGGACAAAAGGAAAACCAGAAAGAAAAAAGAAATGTCACTGTTACTTTTCAGCTGTTGATCCTAAATCATGTGAACACCAAATGCGGGGGATACAGAGGAGTGGAGTAACTGCCTGCTCCTATTCTGAAATGGGTAAATGTTTCAGGACATGAAAGTATTGAAATCCTACATTGGAAGCATTTGGATCAGGACGGATTTCTTTTCTCTTTGCATATACCCTTGCACTATGTATTTCTTTCATGCTTTAGGCAGATCTGTAAATAGGTGTGAAACAGCAGCTCTGCAGCTGAGGTTAATAAGTCTGTGAGGATAAATTTAAAACCAGCTCATTTTTTTTTTGTTCACCTGAAAAGTACCTAATATTATAAACTGCATGATTAAATCAGCAGTATTCTAAACTATGAGAGATGATGAAGTATTTTGATAATACAGCTTTAATCAGCTTCATGAATCAGATTTTCTGTTTAATTCCAGAGCTTTGCCACATACTTCTCTGCTCTTAGTGCAGAGTACTAGAGACTGCTAGTCTCTTTGATTTTGACTGTGACAGGTTTTACCTTATATGTTGTCTGTCTTAAAGTTGTTATCTTATTGCTCAGTGCTTTGATCTTTTGGATTGGGGAATTCTTCCAAAAGTTTTACTGGAAATCCAGTAAAGCATTTTGTATTAAAAAGGCAAAACCACTTAGAAACCTTTAAAAAGTAGATTTAGGTGATTCAGTTTCTATTTCTCTCTTGGGTTATTTCTGTATTTTCAAGAAAGTAGTAATCACATCTGCCCTATCATTCCCATTAAGATTCAGGCTTTCCTGGTCCTTTCTGGGCTTTTTCAGACAGAAGTATGTGTGCTGGCTCCTTTGAAATTCACTTACTTAAAAGTCACAGCAGATGCATGGTTGCACCAGATCCTCTGGGTATCCAGCAGCTGAGTCACAATTTTCCTTCATATTAAGGGTACCATAATTCTAGAGGTTCTGGAAAAATATGGCAGGTCTTCAAAAACAAGTGAGAGAAAGCCTTGATGGAAAATGACAAATGGAAGAAAAAGTCTGATCCAGGAAAGTCTGATCAGAAAAATCCTTTAAAGTGATTTCATAATGCATTACTTTTCCTTCATACAAACCAATTTTATACATTTATTAATGGCTGTTATCTAAAATTATGACTACAAATACAGATTATAAATTACTAATTAAAAGAGATCTGGCAGTGAATATGTTGGTTCATCCTCAGGCCATTGAATACAACATCTTTGAAGGAATGGAGTGCCATGGTGCCCCACTTGTGGTCATAAGCCAAGGGAAGATTGTGTATGAAGATGGAAATCTGCATGTAAATAAGGGAATGGGCCGCTTCATCCCTCGCAAACCTTTCCCTGAATATCTTTACCAGCGCATCAAAATCAGGAATAAGGTAATGTCAAATACTATTTAATCTTCTTTGTAGCCACAAACCCTCTTGAAACCACAGCAGCGTAGATTTTTAATGTTACTGTGCTAATATGAGTCCGTTTCAGATGGATTGTATATGACTTGTTCAAAAAAAGACCACAAAACTAGTTCCTCTGCAATTGTGAACTGATGTAACACCATGAGTGCTTCAGTGTGTAGAGCACATAATTGTCAGTTGGGCATAATTGCCTTCTGTCCAGCTGTGCAGGCTTTTGAAGGGAGGTAGAATAGTGATAGAATTTACTTTCAGTTAAAATTCAGGAAAAGATAAAGCTTCTTGTGGAGGAGGGTTAAGCAGAACAAAACCAGAATTTTAAATTGCATACTGAACTGCCACACTGCAGAGAAGAAAAGCATGTAAGCCAGAGATACTCATTATATTGGGCATCTCTGAACTCTTGTTAGTGCATTTGCTGAACTGGGTATTAGCAGCATTCATAACTCAGAAAACTTTTCTCTTTTGATAAATAAAAGGCTTGGGAAATGAGCAAAATTAAGACTGGGTCACTTCTGGTTTTGAGTTGTTATATATTAATTTGAGGTTATTTGGAAATTGCTTCTTGCCACTGAGCAAGAAAGTCACTGTGAGAGTATAGATAATGAAAAAAATTTACTAAAACTCGTATTTTCTTCAACCAAGCATGTATAATAGACTGTGAAACTGGCAGCTGAAATTAAGTCTATGAGCAGGTTGATAGTTTCTATCTTTCGTCATTTATGATACAAATTCTGTATCATAAATTGAAGCTGCAGAAAAAAGGTTTGCACTTCTTAGGAGAAAATGCCCAGTAAAAAGGAAATGCACCTGCCAAAGTTTTGCAGAATACCAATCAGTGTTGCTTTTTTTTTTTAACATAATCCCTGTAGATGACATGGGCCTCCTCTTCACACTCGCCTCTCAAGGCACTCTTGGGAGTGCTATATAAATTAGTGATGATGTCATTAGAATACTGAAACCAGCACGTTAAAAACAAGTATCAGAGAATAGTGTCTTATAGCAGGAGTTTGCACAAAAGTAACTGGGCTAAGTAACCTGTGTCTTGCAAGTGGGCCTGGATTTTGGGAGACTTTTGATACTTGGGCCAGGTGTGAAGAGGGACAAAGAAAGGGACTGCTGTTTTTGCTCCTACAGCTCCCTCTGCTGCCTGCCCAGAGGAAGGGAGAGCAGATCCATGACTACATTTTTTTTCCCACTGACAAATTTTATCCATTGGAAATACTTAGAAAAACCCAATCATGGTCGTATCAGCTGCACGACAGTGCACGACAGAGGAATATAGAAAACACATGTCAAGCAAGGGACTGCAAAGCAAGGAACTGGCACAGGTTAGCAGTATAAATTTATCCCTGGAGCAGGGATAGGAGTATAAATTTGTGCCTTTTTGGGTCCCTGGAAGATGCATTCATTGCTGTGGTTGGCATCTGCTTTCTTTCTGAGCATTAGTTTTGGCTCAGCTTGCAAGACGGTGGCTCTTCTGAGCCTGATGGCCCCGTCACCAAAAGCAAGGAAAATGCATTGATTTTTGTGAGAGCTGGATTAAATCCCTGTGAAGAGTGTCTTTCTGTACAGTGTTTTAATTTCATTTTTAACCTGTTGGGGAAATGGCTCTGAAACCGTAATCTTGTAGTCCCAGACTACATCTTTTTGATGAGCTCTGGATTCTGCAATTCAATGGCTTCAGGCTCTTTCTGAAAATTGGAACTGTTCTTATTAAAATATTATTTCCTAGATTGCTATGATTTTAAGACCAGTGAAGTTGTTTTGATTGTCTTTTCTCATATTCCTCGTAAGAACTGTACAGGGAAAAAATGTGGAGACCTTGAAGTGAAATCAGAACTCAAGTGACAGATACTTTATTGACAAATATTATAAGATGGGTCCCATGCCACAGTGTGGTGTACAATTGCTTTTCTAGTTGATGACAAGAAGTTGAAACTTTTGAAACTTTTGAAATTTAATTTAAAAATTGCCACCACTTTTCAATCAAGAGAATTGAGATCTTTTGAAGGGGAGGAGCAGAGGGAATACAGGTAGGAGAGAAATTGCTGCAGTTGGTATAGTGGGTATCAGTCTGTTACAACCCAAGTGTAATTTGGCAGTGGAATGGAGAGAGAAAATATGATTGTGATTGATCTTACGTAAAATAAACATCTTAGGTCAACCTTTGTTCTTTTGAATCCCATTTCACCCCACTGATTGTGAAGAAAGCCTGATAAGGATCTCTCTCATAATTTTTATATATATATATATATATATAGAAATTGAGGGAGGAATTTGTAATTTCCTGTATATATAAAGCAAACTGCAGCTTTGCTTTATATATAGCAGAATATAGCTCTGTGCTCAGTGCTCTCTACACACAGACAGGAGTATCTTTTGGCAGCATTATCGGAGCATTCACTGTCTGGATTTTACTCTCCTCTTGATCTAGGTGGGAGGACTGCAAGGAGTCTCCAGAGGAATGTATGATGGGCCTGTGTATGAAATCCCAGCTACGCCAAAATATGCAACTCCTGCACCCTCAACTAAATCCTCCCCTGCCAAAAACCAGCCCCCACCAATCAGAAACCTCCATCAATCCAATTTCAGCTTATCAGGTAAGTCAGTCTGACTAATGAGAAACATTTTAAAGCCATGAGTTTGGATTATTGGTGATAAATTTCAACCATAATTCTTTAATAAAATGTCAAAGAATTGTATATACTCATATACTTACACACTCACACACACACTCACACACACATATACACACACGTATGTATACACATTTTTATGCATTTTTCCCTAGAATATTTTACACATTGCCAAATATTCAAAATGCTTGCAATTTGAACTTTTTCTGTGTCAGTGTTCCATTACTGTTTACCTGGCCCACTGCAATTAGCTGAGGTCTCTGGTTGATGTGACTGAGGCCCCTTGGTGGTGTGTACAGCTGGTGGGACTTGGGTCTGATGCAACCCTTCTGTCTCAGACAGCTCAGATGCTACATCACCAGAAGCTGCTAGACATGGAAACCTCCACTGTCCTTGTCCTTGGTTGTAAACCATGTGCAGAAGTTGTTCATATGCAGATTGGAGTATTTCTTACCCTCTTTGCTCTTGGTGTCCAAAACATTTTCCATGGTACATAAGAAACAGACTGGAAAATCATCCTTTGGGGTTGCTGGAAATAATTCTTGTCCTCTGAAGACAATTACAAGTGTTTCAAATCCTTGTCCTTCAAAAGTCTATAGCCTCAGTGGTGAATAATGCCTCCATATGGTGTTACAAAAGTCATTGGATTTTCTCCCTTGTGGGAGCTAATGGTGGAGTTTTCCTCCCTGACAGATCCTGTCTTAGAAACTAAACAAAACTTCTGGAAGAAAATCCAAGGAAAGCAAATATATTAAAAACCTTTCTAGTGAGTTGAAGTATATTTTTTCCAATACACCTGGGGCCATGGTGACATATACAGATCTATATGAATCTATATAAAGCAGAAAAAGTGCTTAGAAATTTGACATCTTAGTAATAAATAGTAAGTGGGATTTTCATAAGCATCTGAAGCTGTGGTTTCACAGTCCACTGCTGGATCTGTGTACTACCAAGGCATCTAGTGGTACAAATTTGATCCAATGATGCAATCACACATTACTGTGGTCTTTGGAAATTAAGCAGAACCAGAGACTATGATAACATTTTAAATTACTCCACATATTTATGGTAGTCTTACATTACCTTTAAGAAACTGAGTGTGATCAGGCAATATTTAGCCTGTCAGAAAGCTTGCTGTCCCCTTAAGCTTAACCTTTCAACATTTTAAAATGCAGTTTGAAGTGAGTGTGAGTTTACATCAGCTCAGTGCTCCTTTCCTCATGGATTTATGATTGCTAACATCAGATTTACTGTACTGTTGACCCATGGGCTCAGTAGGGACAGATACTCTAAAACAGTGACACAGTTTTGAAAAATCCATTCTGCATGTACAGGTTTTGGGCTTTTTTTTGTAGTTAGTAATACTTTCTGTCAGGGTCTGATCTCACAAAAGGAATCCAGTCCATAGCCTGTCATGGGCTCTTCTTCAAGTCAGTGGAATACAATTCCCCATGTAGGGTGAGCATCAGTCTGATCCTAAACATTTCATCCTACACCTCCCATTCAAGACAACTGGAGTTAAGGTACAGAAATGTGCCTTGAAGATCAGTTTAGCATTTCAGTCAGAGGTTGGCTCAAGAGAAACCAGCACATGGTCATGTGAGAGAAGCATAGCCAGGTAAAATCTCACTGCTGATGGTTTATTCCTTTTCATAGCTTTGTTTCCTCATTCTCTGCTGTTGCAGGAGCTCAGATCGATGACAACAACCCACGTCGTACTGGCCACCGCATCGTGGCACCTCCTGGTGGTCGCTCTAATATTACCAGCCTTGGCTGAAAACTGATGATGGACAGAAACACGAGGATGAAGGATTTTGGGAATAATGTCCATTCCCTTCAATATCTGTGTTATTGGGCCCACAGTTTTATTTGGTACTAATGGAAATAAAAACAAAAATGTCTTTTTTTTTTTTTTTTTTTTTGTATAGAAGAGGTGATAATAGTGTGGTGTGTTTGCTTGGAACTACTTGCCTCACAATTGTGCTTTCATGCCATAGTCACCTTAAAGCATGGTGCTTCCATTGCCCCTTTAGTGACTACAGGTTTTAGCTTTGTCTTGTAACTGAATGATGGTTCCTTTGCACCCTTTCGCTGTATTAGAGTAGTTAGTGCATGTTACTGAGTTATTTATGCAAGTTGCATTCTGTGAGTGAGTCCCTTTAGAACACGTTGCCAACAATTGACTAGACACAATGCCAAGATTAATGTCTGTATTTGAGAAACGCCACCAAAAACACTTATGAAGGAAGAAAATGGCCATCTTGAAAGTAAGCAGTAGAGTAGTATAAGCAGCTTCTGTTTAATCTTTAATTTATTATAAACCCAAGAAGCACTTCTCTCAGACACAGAAGATCATTGGGACACGTAACGACAATTGGTCTCCGTAGCACCTGTCTGTTCCCACTCGGTACATTCCAAGTCTGTGTCCTTCTTGTTTCCATTTTAGACAGAGCCATAATTTTTACATACCAATGCCATTGCCACCCCTGCAGGGATTTCTCCACCTGGGCAGTAGTGCTCTCCTTCTGCATGAGATTTTTGGTACTTACAGATAATCCAAGTTGCCGTCGGATTTTTAAAGTTTTTTGTACAAACTTTTTCCTTTGTAATCACATGCATTTTTACTTACTCTACCGTATCAAGATCTACTAGTTGTGGTTCAATTTCTGAATTCAAAGCTTGTGAAATAAAAGAAATTAATTGATGGGTAAGCGTCCTCCTCTGCTTTCCAGTGCTGTGACTCAGTGATTGAAATGGAGAAACTCAAGAGAAATGGATAGAATGGAGAAACTCAAGAGAAGTTGTCTCTTAGGTTGACACCGTGCCATAGAAGGAAACTCCTTAGATCACAACTGTTGTTAAAGACATCATTACAGATGTCTGCATACTATATGTCTTAAGTAAATGGAGCTCACAGTGAATGTACGTACTAAAAATTGTACTTACTAATGGTTGGTCTCAGTCTTAGAGGTCTTTTCCAGCCTTAATGATTCTGCAATTCTGTGACATTGCAGCTGCCTCAGTTAACTTTCTCCCAAGACCTTCAGGTCTACATTTTATTTGCCTGAAGTGGTAACTCATTGCCATTAACCTTGTCTGTAGTACAGAACCAGTATGCAGTGCTCCAGTTTGACCTAAGCTGTATTTGACTTCATACTGGTTTTCTCTGCTGACGATCCATGCAAGTGTCCTGGCGTGGCATAAACAAGACATGCTCCAGGTAAGGTGAGGAAAGTGGACTTTAATTCTGTCTCTCAGAATGAATGAAGTTTTTTCTCCTTGTCTTTCTGACTCTCTCATAAACTATGTAAAGAAACCTTATTTCCTGTCACTTTTTACTTGTCTGATTGTGTTGCAGATGCTGTGGGAGGTGTGGGCTACAGTGGAGGTGGGGTGCTAAGAGATTAAGGAGGTCAACAGAACACCTTCCCCTGTGCCACTTTGCCTTTGTCTACACTGCAAAGCTGCACCAGGAAAAGTCTTGCAGCAGAGTGGTACCACTGTAATGGTTTTATCTAACTGCACCCGTCCATCCCATCCACACAGCAGTAACTTGGGTTGGCACAGACAACTTGGTGATAGCCAGGTGCATGTGGGACATAAATGTTTTGGGAAGTAGCCTACCTGAAGCCTGTCATTCTGAAGCCAGTATGCCATCACCTCTGGCTTCCCTGGGAAAGGAACCACTACCCTGGAAAACTCCATTTGGGTCAGCTTGGTCAGAAACCTGGCAGCAAAGCTGGTCTGAACAGCCAGCTTTTCTTTTTCCTTTGGCTCTGGGCTGAACCAGTGGAGAAACACTGCAGTTCAGTCTGCAGTGAACTGAATTGATTGCTCCCAAAAAGAGGAAAATAATGCTTTTCATGAACAATCCCTTCTGCTAAGAATTCAAATTCACGTTTCCTATTGCCTGGAGAGTACTCTCATCCCCAGGTCTGCTTGGTGGTTCAGATATTTTATGACATGAATTAAAATAAATTGCTCACTTGGTGGTTCGGGTTTTTTATAGGAAGTAAAATAACACTAGCAGAGAAGCCTGAGGACAACCTGCCCTGGAATAACCTACAGCCTAGCAGGTAAGGCAGTCCTGAAATGTCACATCTCCATCTGCACTGTCCTATTCCAACCCATTTGCTGTGAATGGTTGGTTACATTTGGTGATGTAACCCTGACAACAGAAATACAGCTGGTTTGTGAAGCAGTGCAGCAAATTTGACAGTGTGAAAATTTCGAAACTGCTGATTACAATTTCCATAGTGCTTTCCTTGCATGCTTTGGTGCAAGTAGGAATGGTTGCTCATCTTCAAATACAACTCCTACTCAGTGTATGGGGCTTGTCATGCTTGAGGTGGTAGAAATGATCATTCTGTGACCAGTGTTGAGATTCCACTTTTCCTACATGCTTAACAGCATCGTTAGCCTACAAGCTACTTGAAGATCCACTGTTAACATGCATTTATTTTTTCACAGTGAAGTGTGATTAAATACACATGTGGGTGTTTGAGAGGCATTTCATGGTTCAGTGCTTCTGGTGTGAACAAGACTGTGCTTGTCGGGTCAATGTGACTATCCTACGATTTCTCCGAGGAGAAATACCCCAGTGTACCCATGAGGTTCATAAGCCCCTGCAGCCTGGCCACTGCTGCCATGGGGCTGCTGAGGGGCAGCCTGTAGGAAACCTGTGGATCCTGTGCTGTGCCAGAGTCTCTGCCCTGAACATGCAATGCTGCCTGGATGTGATTCAAGCAGCAATTGTTTGGAGCACAGGCACCCTACGTGGATGTTACTGTGATAACCATCAGAGCAATGGCATCTGCCATTGCTCATGGAGGGTTAAATAAAGCAAGGTTAGTGGTGCTTCCCTTACCAGCGGGAGGCCTATTTCATAGCAATGCCTTTGCCCCTACATCACTAACCTGTCCTGAAGAAAATACAACTAACAGTAAAGAAAATGTGGATTAGCTGGTGATCCGAGCGCATCCTGCAGAATAGGAAACTCTACTTGAGTTTGCTTCCTTGTAGGAGCACCAAGCTAGGAGATGTTCAGTTTGTGAACTTGGGGGTGGGGAGCTGCTGCTACCTTACTAAAGTTGGTAGCAGTGCAGAGCTTTCATGCTTTCTGAATCATCAAGCTTCTAAAAATTTGCAGCAGGTTATGACCTTTATATACCGGATGTAGCCCTAATGGTGTAGAACACGCTCTTCCGTGTTGCCATTTGCAGACCACTTAAGTCCCTATGACCAGCCTGAGGATTATCTGTCAATCAAGTGATGTGGAAGAGAAGGCTGGATCCACAGATCACCAAGGAGGTGGCAAGAAGAATTTGCTGTATTGTTTTCCAGGATTTCCATCTTCTTGACAGAAACACTTGTCCAAGAAAAAGTCTTCAGTGTACAAAATATCTACTCAGATATCTATCAGTTCATGTAAATATACCCTGACATTAATACCAGGTGTTACATTAAAAAAAATAATAATTAAAAATTAAAAATATTGCAAATCTGCATGATAATAGACAACTTCATAATTAGAATATCAGTCTGGAATAGCAATGATTTAATTCAAGTTTTACCTTAATCCTGTGTAATTGCCAAGGAGCTCTGGGTATAAAAAAAATGTATTTTCATTCCAGGTTCAACAGAACACCGGATTTTGCATTTTTTTTTTTTTTTTTTTTTTTTTTTCACTTCAGGAAGTGTCCATGAATTACTGCTTGCATCTGAATTTTCACCACCCTTAAAAATTCAGGGATGTCTGAATGCACCATGCTCTGTTCCTTATTTCCTTCCCTCTGCACTTAGTACTAATCTGTTAGTCATTGTTCATCTAGTCTTGGTAAAAAAATTAAATCTCAGTCATCTAAACGAACTGATTTTAGGATAGCTTTTCATCATGGTTGTGATGAACTTTGCATGAACTTTCCAGATAAATTTCAGTAATGGCAGTGAGGGGTATTGGGAGAGGGGTGTATGGGATTGGAATAGTGTTACCCTCGATGTTTAAAAACAGGAGAAAAGAGGCATGACATTTCCCCCTAAATTTCTGCAGAAGTGTTTTTGATATATGCCTGTAAAGTATGATCAAAGCTCCATGTTACCCTTTCCAGAACAAAATAAAGAAAGGGTGCTTTATAGATTTACACTGTAAAGCAAGTGTTTTGAGCTGTGACTGGACTTAATCTTCAGGGTCTTTTCCAACCTAAATGATTGTATGATTCTGTAACATAACACAGAAGTTCAACAGTGCTTAAACTGCAGAGCAACTGTTGTGAGTTTTGTTTGGCATTTGCTACACTTGTTTTTTGGCTCAATTAAACTGTCTTGTTCAGTATCTGCATCACTGACAGGGAGTGATGGCAAGTGCACGGAATCTGCTCATGACATTAAACAGGAACTCGGTGTATCCATGCAGAAACTCAAAGGAGACTGAGAAGTCAGTAACAGGGGCAAGAGAAGCAGGTGATTTGTTGGGAAATTGCTAATGTGACTGTGGGAGAAGAGAATAAAGGTCTGTAAAAACTCCATCATAGGAAAGTCGGGCAGATGGAAGGCTGGGAGGTGCTCTCACCCACGCCTGGGGAGACTCGCGGGGGTCCTGCCGAGCACTGGGACCCTCCCTGGCTCCTTCCCGGGATTCCCTGCCCGCCACCTCCACCCGCGAGGGGATGGAAACCTCGCAAGATGCCCAGCAGAGGGCACTGCTGCCCTGCTTTTGGAATAACCCGAACCTTTCCTCTTTTCTAATGGAGAGAAAACAACATTTCAGCCCTGCCTAGCCACAGGAGAGCAGCCCGGAGACCCCACTCGGGTGATGAGAGTCCCGGCTTGGGTAATTAGAGACCCGCTGGGGTGATTGTGCTGCACCCAAACTGTGATGGGAGCCGCTGCTGTGCCGGGTGGTTTAAAGGATCATCAGCTCTAATGGTAAAAGCTTCCTTATTGCCATCTCTACAGAGTGGGGGGAAAAAAAAAAAAAGCAGAATGTGCAGCAACAAAAATGTCCAGATCAGGCAGAGAGATCACAGAGCTCAGATTCCGAAATACCAGAATCAAATGCTTGAAGTGGTACAATTTAGAATTTTTTTTTTTTACTATGCTTGGGGTGAAAATTAACTCGCTTTGGTAAACTTGTTTGTGTGGCAGCACTTCTGTCTGAGGCAAACTGCATAACTGATGTAGCATTGTCCATCCTGCACCAAAGGACATCCCTTTCATTAGCAAAATATCATGTTTATTTTTAAAAAGGCAGAAAACTTCCACTTCATGAAAACTGTAAGTTTGCTTAAGTGGGGGAATTTATTACACAATACAGGTGCTCTGTACAGCCAGTAAGAACTCCCTGCTTTGCACAATAAGAATTCCCATAGGAGAAGTAATGAGCATAACAAAGTATATTGGAAACAAAAGGGTGCACTTCAGGAAGAAGACTAGAAACTGAAGTATAAAAAAATGAAAGACTAAACTGGTTTTGTCTCAATTTTCTGAAAGTAATAATATGAAATCTGAGACTAAGGAAGAGAAATACATATATAAAAATCTTTGTACAAATATTAAAAAGCATACATAGCCCTGGAAGCACTAGAATGTAACAAAAGAGTGACCAAATGTCATATTTTGATGTACCAATACCATCTGAAGTCTGTTTACATATTCTTTACATTTTTATCTGGTTTTGTTAGGCCAAAGCAGAAATTACAAAACATTAAGACCCGATCTACCACATTTAGGGCTCAAAAGCAAATGATATATTGCTATTGAGATGAAACCTTACTGAGATACACCAACCTGGGCAATCAGCCTAGTGTGGATCAGTTCTACAAGTGCACTTTCCTCAAGTATATTCCAAATCCAAAACAATCTCCCCTCCACACTCCCAAAGCAATCTCAAAAAGCTTATAATAAAGACTTCCTTGTTCCCCCTTACCAAAATGAAGAGGGAGTGTTGTATTAACAGCTAAAGGAGGTCAAGATTGACTGTAGCTAAAAAAGATTTATCAGTTATTGATTTTCTTCGTTGTTCCTCAGCAAAGCAGCTCAGTAAGTATCTATAGCTGCTGAGATTCCCCAGAAGAATGCTTTGGTACACTGTGTTCAGACAGCTCATATAAAGGCTTTTACTACTTGCTGCCTTTTTTTTTAACATATTTGAGTTTTTCCTTGGTTCAGTCTCCCCTTCATGTGGACTCTGTAACATCTCTCTGAAAGACATAAACAAGAAAAATAAAACAAAATCGTGGACAGTTTTTAAAATGCTGTAATTCTTTCTTAAACTAAATTAATTTTCATAAAAGAAAGGCACTTGCCATATAACTTCTGCACTCACTGGCTTCAGCTGCCTCTGTTGAGGTGCCAAAGCAAAACTGCAGAAAGATAAACGTTCCTTTGTTGGGTCCCTGTTCCCTACACACGTATCCCTTGTTGGCTGTGGGAAAGGAGTGTGTGAAAAGGGTTGATGCCATCGGGGAAAGGAGCCATCTCCTGAAGTCAGTCTCAGGCTGAGGTCACTCAGGGGATAAATACTTTTCCCCAAAGGCCTGTGGCTCCTGAGAACCAACTGTTTGCTTTGCCTGTCAGCAGGATTTTCCCTGCTCAATATATCAAGCCCCAGCGACCAGCTGGCTGGTTTGATCTGCCCGTAGTAATCAGCTGGCATCTTTCAGGTTTGCAGCCATTTCTTCTCCTCTGGTTAGCACCCCAGCATAAGCCAACTGAAACATCTATCAAGAAAATCATTGTTAGAGCTGCTACCCTCATCAGCCAAAGACTGACGCTTGCCTTTGTTCCTGAAATAAAGGTGGAAGTTGAAAGCCGAAATACCACAGACCATATTTTGGTTGCTACATGTCAGCCTAGTTCCATTGAATTCACTTGTCTCTGCTGATTTATGCTGTCTGAGACTCAGGTTTAAAAAGAACTAATTAAAGGAAGCAGTATTTCTCATTTCTCTACCTATACTCAAAGTTATTTATAAAATACATAACAGCACCTACAAGCAAACACAGATGAATTTCCTAACTTTAAAAAAAAACATGGGGAAAAACAGGTCAAGTACATGTGAGAAAGAACTGTTATGGAAGAAGCTTAGCTAATGCAGGCATTATATTTTGGGTTTGACTGACATACTTGCTTATGAAGTAGATTTTGTAGCTTTTTATTTAAAAAAGTAGTTTTTTATAAATTGGTTTTCACATATTTTTAGCCTCTACTATACCTGCATGAGTCAGAAGTCAGTCCATGGGGCTCTTGAATATTTTCATGAGAATCATCTTTTTCTGCTGATTGAGGTGAGTGGAAGGTCTGTCTTCTGGACTTTATTTTTTCCCCTGAATTGCCAAACGCATGTGGATTAAAGAAAAAACAATCACATATAGTAGAGTTTGTTTGGTTTTGATTAACCTAAAGCAAAAAAATACTCTCTAACAGTTCAGACATAATGTTAGTATTCCAAGGAAATCACTCCACTTTACATCAGACTAGCACACTGCTTTTTTACCATTGGTTAGTTCTCAGACAGCAGAGTTTGAACTTTCACACTTGCTGAACACTGAAGTAAGTTTTCATGTAGTACAAGAGTTGAAAGCTCTATCATATATTATCTTAGCAAGTAACTGAAAAAGACTTTTTATTACCTGTAACCAGAAGAAAAGGCAGTTCATGATTTTGAGTGATATGAATCAGAAAAATCAGATGTTAAAAATTCACTGCTTTTAGGGCCCTGAACTAAGCTTCCACTTGTGTCCCCGGAGTCATGTGCCTACCATGGTTCTGCACACTTGAGAAACAACCAACTGGGGGGAAACACTTCAAAACTGTGCAGGTGAGTGAGCTGCTTTTCCCTTTCAGGCACCCATCTCACCATTCTGTGTCTTTCAAATGTAATGCCAAGTGCTTAATTCTGCTAATGACACAAAGATTGCATGGCTCAAAGGATGACACTTTGTATACTCCACCCAAAACCTGGATGAGGAAACGCAGCTGCTATTCTGACAATTTGTCCCCAAGTATCTCTTGAAGAATGAATTAGCCTAATTTGTTAAAACTACAGTAAATTCACATAAATATTTCAAGTTTCCAGATTCAGTAAGATTTTACTTTTGAGCATGTGTGTGGAAAGGCAATTCTTCTATTCTACCAGGAGAATGAAAGCTGGCTGACTCAGCTCTGCTGTTCTCCCTAAGACTTACTAATTGAGGTGAACAGAGCAGTTTCTAAAGGACATGATAACAACATTAAAAATAATTTTGGTTCGCGCAGGGCAAAGCCTCACCTCAGTGGATACAATGTGATTGACTGGCTAAAGGCTGCTCTGGAGTGATGAAAGGGGACACTTTTTTGTGGCTGTGCTGCTGGTGAACTGGGTAACCCTGACAGACTGGCTTTTCTATATCCCAGTTAGGGAAATGGCACTGATGAACACTCTCTCCTGCAACTCTGATGTGCATATTGCAAGAATCTGCACTGATATGTGGAACTATGCAGGGGTTTTTAAACAATTCAGGATTGTATCAACCTGCTGGCTTGCTCCTTTTGGAAGGCTTCTTCTTCACAGTCACTGGAACTCTGGTCAGCACAGCCAACTCGCTCACAAAGTCCTGCTCTGCTTCCTGCACTCAAGGATAAACCAGGAGTCAGTTAACACAACACAGTTCAATTCTGGGTTACATTATGCTACATGTGGCATGACTAAACAGGTGTATGTCACTGGAGAAACACACTAAACAATATGTCCAGTGTCAGTTCCTACAAGACAGTGGTGAATCTTAGCCCTGACTTTAACTAGGATATCAGAGACCTCATAACCTGTCCCATGTTTTGCCATTGACTGCTTCAGATCCATGAACCATTTTACCCTGATTTACCCTTAGCTGATTCTCCAACTCGGTTTCCAGGTGATGCAATGCCAGCAGCTTCTGTTTCAGAGACTCCAGACGAATTTGCTGCTGCAGTTCAAACTGAGACAAAACCTTCTTTTGCTGCAGCATTATCCTGGTCAAGAGAAATGCAAAAGTAAAGACTTTGTTCAGTTCAAGGGAGGAATACAATCCTGGCAAAGTCTATTTAGAAGATTTTGTACAAAAAAAGGCCCCTTAACAATATTGGTCCAGTCAGCTTCTGCTGGGACAGAAATTTTTGTGGTAAGTTTTTAGATAGATTTACTTATTTTAATCACCTGCCTTGGCTGTCCATAGGATACAAGCTCCTTTAGGAGGTAGGAATAAGAGCAGGAGTTTGGGTTGTCCATGCCTGGACTTTGGGAGCTGGAGTTCAACTCTAAAGCTGAAGTCTGCTTTCAAAACCGCTGCATGTTTTTGAAGTCAGCTTTACTGTCTGCTTGCCAACAGGACAAGCTGTTAGAAGATCAGGTGTGAGGATAAGGGATTAAGAATTAGACACTTCATCCAGGGCTCTTCAGTACCAGACTGAGACTCATCCAGAAACACAGTAATTCAAAACCTGGCAATTGAGAGCATTGACAACTGTTTTCTTCCCTTGTTTTACTTTTCTGGTTAAGGATTATTATTAATACAGTACAACCTGAATGGCTGAAACTTTGCTGCATCTATATTTCTTCTCTTTCCTTGCCTGATCTACCTTAAAGCAATGCTGTCAATCATCCATCACTATCCTCAGGGAAGGAGGTAACACAAATTGTTTCTGACATCTACATATAATGAAGCTGCTGTTGTAATGGTCACTGCCTACAGAGGTTAGCTTTCAAAATTTGCTTTTTTTGATAATGTTGCACTATGGGCAAAAAGAAATAAAAAAATAAAACAATGTAGGGTTTAATGTGAGTTAGATAAATTTATGGAAATTTTGTCAATTATTTACAATGGACTGGGATTTGACCATAAAAGAAATCATAATGAAAATAGGAAAATGGGTTTGATTACTGATGGTTATGAGACCAGCTTAGATGATGAACATCCTTCAACAACATATTTCTGCTTGCATAAAGGTCAGTTTCATTGTATTCTGTTTTAAGACACTAGAAGAGATTATGGGAGAAAAAATCTGAGACAACAGCTAGAAGCAAATTTATGTGTCAGAAAAAATGATAAATTCCATAATGGATAACTAACAGATCTTTTATGAAGCCCTTTATATAAATCCATTTCTACACTAATTCAAACAAGGATGAAAAAAGGCGGGCAATCAGTTCTTTCAATTTAGAAGTAACAATATCTAAAGAAAGAATTAACCCCTTTAAAAATTGCAGATGCTATGTTGTTCTGGATAGTAAACTGACAGTAAAGACATAAAATGATTACAAAAATGTATCACGTGCATGCCAAGCCATACAGCTTTTTATGACAACTTATTCCTTTGTAATTGAAGTGCTTTTTGTCTGGACTTTAAGTTTTATAAAATCAGTACTTAATTAAATATGATTTTTATTTAATTAACATTTGAAGGATTATACTCTAAATTTAGTGCAAGTAATCTTGATTGTCCAAGGCATCCACCGAAATCTTGCCATTTTGATTTTTTTTGTGCTTCAAACATTTTCTCTTCATTATGGTATATGTTTCCTCCACAGCAAACTAACAAACACTTTTGATGTTCAAAGTAAAAAGGATGGAATGTAATGAATTAGACAGCACTGGTTCCCATCCTACATTTATGTTAAATTTCTTTTAAAATTTGGCATATGTTTTGGCATAGTTTTTTATTCTCTCTTTTTAAACTAAGTACAGTTCTTCAATCTGTAACTAATGACTATCAGAAAGTTTATTTTATAAGAAAGTAAATCAGATATTTCTTTTCCATCAAAGACAAATATAAAATTCAAATTCAAGACATATATTCAGCTAGACATTTATGTAAATCTGCAATGACTCACAACACTAAAATACAGTCAGTACTGCTGCTGCCTGCTCTTACCTTTGATGGACCGCAGATGACATGTTCAGGAAGCCTTTGGTGTGTTTTTCTTTCAATGCCAGTTCATTCTCTTGTTTCTTCTTAAGTCTGATCTTTTCATTTCTTTCTGCTGAAATAATATTTTTGAAAATCTCCTGCTCAAAATTACAAACTGAATTGTGGCAACCTCCAGCACAAATTAATCCCGGTTCTAGGTAGTCTTTCCAAAGTTACTGTTCCTTAGGGGATATCAAGTACTTCTTACACAATCTTGCTCTGCCACTGTGATCTGTTGCACAGACAATAGTTTGTGCACTATTTAGCAGAGATGGTAATGTCACTAATCTCCTATTCTACCTACTTTTTCCACTAGGCTAACTGATTATCATGGAATTCAAAGCAGAAATTTTATAAAACCCCCTTGATTTCTTAAGCAGAACTGTAATACCTAAACAAAACATGCAATATAAAGAAAGCCCCCACTAAGAGGCCATTGAATCCTGGGAATGCTTAACTTCACAAGATGTCCCCTCAACTGACATCAAACTATTCTGCATACTTGTGCATATGCTCACACTATGTGACTAAGTTAGTCCTTATCTGCTGACCAGGCTCCTGACTCTTGCCTCTGAAGTCCTGACTGGCAGCAAGGCTTGGAGCATGTCTGACAGACAGGACCTTGCACTACTGTTTTTAAATAAAACAGAGGGAGGGAGATGGATGGGTATGTAACAGATCAGGGGACATAACCTTCATCTGGGGAGCATCCAACCTTTTCTGAGTGCTCAGAAAAGCTGACAGGCACCTTTCCTACCAAGGTGCAGTTACTTTAGGCTGGGCTGGACTGGCTGTGCAAGGGGAGGTACTCTCCACCTTTTTTCCTGTGGCTGTGCCAGACAGACTAAATTCAGATTTACTAGGCCAAAGGATTTCAGAAGAAGCAAACTCCTCTAGCCTGACATTATGCATAGTCACTGGGAGAGAGATGCCTGGCATTATGGTCCTTACTCCCATTTAACTGTCACTGAATGAAGTACATAAGAAATTTCCTTTGTGGCAATCCTAACCCCACAGATAATACACAGTAGGTGGTTCTATTGCCAATGCTGTTTTTTCCATCTTGTGTTTTAGAACGAGAAGTTATGAGAGGACTTGGTGAGGAGGATCACACTCTTAGTATGGCGATCATGCTTGGAGATCATCTCAGAGATCAGTCCCTTCTGCAAAGGAAGCAACATAGATGTTCTGACTCCTGGATGAGCTTGGATGGAAGGCAGTTGGCTGGCTGGCAGGTCTTAGAGTGTCCTGCTGTGCCCCC
Organism: Chiroxiphia lanceolata; assembly: GCF_009829145.1. Lineage (NCBI taxonomy): Eukaryota > Metazoa > Chordata > Aves > Passeriformes > Pipridae > Chiroxiphia > Chiroxiphia lanceolata. Next base: position 13,387,844 of record NC_045640.1, read on the forward strand.
AAGCAGAACTCCAGGACGTGAAGAATCACAGCGAGAAACTTAAGTGCATCTGGGGCCAATACAGCAGTAGAAATGAGAAAGAAGTGGGGCTACGCATTACAGATCTGGAGTCTGGTTAAAGAAGGACTTAGGTGTACTAAAGTGTCCAAGTCCTTAGCTGGTAGTGCCAAGCTACAGCACGCACACATAGGTTTCCAGTATTTTTTCACTGTAGCAGTTCATTTGATTGGTGGATTTCAGCTGGATTTCTTTCTGGCCACCCAAATCTAGAACATTCCTGCTTTATTACCAGCATAAATACTCTCATCCTCCCTCCTGTCTGAAGGCTTACATTGCAGTAGAACTATTTCCTTTTCCTTCTGTTGAAAACAAAATGTGCTCCATCGCATGTAATTTTCTTCCTTGTAGTTCATGGCACACCAACACACTCAAACAATAACATATCCACACAACCTCTAGGAGAAAAAAATAATCTAAATGAGCAATCATCAGAAGGTTGACTGTGCTTCTTGTGACTGATATTCTATGTCTCACAACCTGACTGGGAGTTGAGAGCAGTTGAGAGCAATATCAAAACACTGATGAAGCAGAACGTTCAAGTGTGTAATGACATCCATCTCAGCTCAGTTCAGAGAAGCATTCTGGAACAAGGTTCAGTTTTAATTCTGGCTTGAAGAAACTCAAATCAAAGAGATTTTGGACACTATAGTTGGTTCAATCAGGGCCAAAGAGGTCTTTAGAGCTTTCTGAGAACTTCAGTAACTAACTGCTTAGCTGGCTGCCAGTGTCTTAAATACAGATTGTCCAAAATCCCTGCACAGATCTTGTCTTACTCGTAGCACTTCAGCTTCCAGTATTAAAGTCTTCAAGATTCACAACAGATCAGTGCAGAACAGACTGGTTCTCTCTTATAACCAGTGAATATGCCTAAGTAATACTGGGTCTCACAAGTCCCTCCTACCAACTCACCTCTGGATCTCAGCCTTGAGTGGATATGCCTATTCCTCTTCAAAAAATCTCTTCTGTGGTTAAAGAATATTTTCTATTTTAAAAATTGCTAACTCTCCTTTAGAAAAAAAAAATTATCCATTCCATGTCTCTCAAATACCTCTGATGCTACTTGCATTTTGCTAACTTGTTAACTTCATTTAATGCCTACTGCCTTCATCGGGGAGGGGAAGGTGTTTACAAAAGAAATCAATAATCACAGCTTGCTTTTGTTCTCTTCTCTTGAAGGAAATCAACAATTAAAAATAATTCCAGGAGAACCTGCCTGTATTTATGTGAGATCCAGCAGTTCATAAACCTCTTCAGCAGCTTCAGAACTTGTGAGATGATCATGGTTGACAGCTAAGAAACAGTGCAGTAGCTCACAGAGTGTTATAGGATGGGCATGCTTGGCTTTTTGGTGTCTCCTCTAACACATTTCCTCAATTTCAGAGACAACAACGTTTCTCTGAGCCAAAAAAGGAATTAATTTAAAAGTCTACTCCCCAAAGCTGAGGGCAGTAACCCAGAGAACACAGACTTATCTGCTAGTAATGTTTATTTTCTAACACTGGAGCAGGAATTGCAAACTCAGATCTCCTCCCTTCTAGGGAAAAGATTCAGCTTGCAGGGGCCTGTCATATACCCCCTCTCTCTCCCTATGAATATCTGATTAATTGATTCACTTTATTTGCGTTCATTAATATGCAAAGTTGAACAGTGGTAGATATTAACTCTACAACCTAATACTTGTACAGCTCCTTACTTCTGAAATTTTGCTTGCCCTGTGTTGAGGTTTAAAGCACTAGAAAATCAACTGCAGGCAGTTGTAACTATGGTGGTATCTCTGATCCTAGCTTGGTGAAGCAGAGTTTGTGGTTAAACTATAATTTCCATCACTGGGTCATCGTTCTGTGTGTGTTTGTACCAAATGTCGAGTAACAGGGTCCTGCATCTATGACTGTAATGCAAGTAGTTAATAAAAACAGTTCTACCATTTCTCCTTCAAAGATGTCTACAGACCTACTCATTCATTTTGCTTTGATGCTTAAATAACAGATTTCTGTTACGTATAAAAGCAATATTTACAGTGATAATTAATTTAGACAGGATTGTCTTACAGTTGCCAATATCATACATACCTTGTAAGGATTTCAACTGTTGAAGCTTTTTCCCTTCATAGCCCTCTGTGATTTTTCCTAATTGCTGGTAGTAGTTCTGCACCAGTCTATTGATATTATTGCTGGTCCCATACACACTTTCAACAGCAGCTTCCACCAGTCTTTCCTGTATCAGACAGTACAAGCCACAATTAAAAATCTGATGTGTTTTGATCTGTCTAAAACTGAACACCCCATCTGATTACGTATGTGCACAGAAAATTGTGAATTTAAATGTGGCTTTAAAAATATGGTAGAGTGAGATGCTGAAAACCAGGTATCTCCATTCATCCATGGAACATTTCAGCATGGTAACCTGTAGTAAAATCTTTCTAATTTGCCTCATCTTCATCTGGGAAGAGGTCATTCCCCTACCTGTTCAATCTCTGTAGTCCATTTTACCCATCAACCCAACTGCCAGCAAAGTAAATCAAAATATGTGTAGCTTTACTATGACTTTCCATTACACAGAAAATCCAAATATTTACTTTGGAAAAACGTTATTCATCTTGGAAGCAAGTTTTAGTTTTATTTAATTATTTATCTATAAAGTAATATTAAGGTGCTAATATACAGACACTATTGATTAATCAGAAAACCTTCTCAATAGGTAACCATCTCCCTTTCTTCCTCCTTTTTGTTATTCTCTTCTGTGAAGAACTTTCACAATTTTTTTATGTTCCAGGGTTTGGCTTAATAAAACCTGTTTTGGCTAATATAGCAAATACTCTACTGCTACATAAGTGTTAGTTTGTAAATACTTTACAAGGTATGTTCAGTTTTAACACAGGTTGCAATGATCTCATGCTAATACTTCTAGGCATAGGGTAATGCATTAATGAAACTGCCTTCCATTTTAGTAAAATAGCCCTCATTTTTTTCGGAAAACCACTACTGAACATTTCCATACCTTGAAGTCTTGCCCATCATCTGAACTCTTTTTCCCAGCTTCCTGCTGGGCATGCTGCAGCAGTGTCTGCCCAATCACCTGCTCCATGTGCTGCTGCAGAAACTGAAGAGCTTCTTGGATTTCTGTGACTAGCTGCTGGTGAAATTCTAAATTGGTTTCCTGTGTTTCTTCCTCAAGTTTCTCCTCCTCTTCCCGAATGTGGGACTCCTGGTAAACAGACAACAAGATAGCACTGCCATTTAAATATGTTAACAAACTCAGTCAGCTTCACTTTGAAAATGTTACCATTTTAACAATGAGAATAATCTAATTTTCAGTGGAAACGTGTACAGTCATTTAATACATTTGTCTGCAACAAAACTATAGCCTCTGTCATGACACATACAGTATCAGCTGCATCCTGTCCCATTAGTCATTTCCAAGTGATGTATTCACATCACAGCCAAATACCCTGAGCCTTGTTCCTGTGCAGGCAAGTATGCAGTATACAGTTATGGAAATACTTGTACAGTTTGTGTGGCCTACCTGAGGGAAACTTGGTATATTGGTACTTAAGGCCCTTGGGAGAGGTCATGAATGTGTGTAACAGCACTTGAAAACCATTTGCACAGCATCCTGTGGTGAGGAGTTCTAAAGCTTACCAGCACATCTCTTAATTTTGAACCTGCCATCTAACATCTTTGCTCGGTGCTCTCTTCTTTCATTAAAAACACATGAAAAATTGTTTCCTATTCACATATTTTATACCAGTTTTAAAACCTATGCTATTCCATATGACACCATTTTTTAGGCTAAAGAGTTCTTTGAGGTCTTTGGACCATCCTTGCCACCATTTTCTACGCTTCTTTTTAAATCCACTTTCCACCTAAATCCTCTTTAGCACACAATAGCATAGACCTGTTCTGTCTTCCTTACATATATTAGTCTTCCATAGATGGCCTCCTATTGTGTTGCTGATGTCCTTATTATTCTCATTTAAGGTTAAATAGCATTAAATTATTCTGGGGGACTTGACAGTACTTATTTGATGCCTTCATGGAAATAAGAAATGCAAGTAGAAAAAGAATCTGCTCTGCCCACATTCATCTGTGGAAAATAATGATGTCCGTATTAATGCTGGGTTGTTCTGACATGTCTTTATTTATAGCTCAGACATTTGTATTTGAAAGTTTTTTTAGACAGTTGGAATGTGATTGTTTTTCCTTTTTTTTAGAGACCCAATGCCATGATCATGCCCCGGTTAGGATCCTTTAGTGTTGTGTTACATTCTACACGAATTCAACAGATAGATACGACAATGTCCACCAGTCTAAAATTGGCTCAAGCAAAAATTAAGTTTAGTTAAAACAACACAGTATGTTTAAAAATCTGGTTGAGTGTCTGTAAATTAACCTTTTCCTTAATTCCTTATACACTGTTTTAGGGCTTGTTTGCAACATGTTTTTTCTCTCTTGACTTTTCACAATTCCATACCTATGGCCTACTTCTTTGGCAGCAAAGATCTTATGTATGTATTTTTAGGCACTTCCTTGTGAGATGGGTTTTAGCTGGACTTGGAAAAGGCTTTAATGGAGAGAAGCCAAAGGAACACTAATACCTGGGGACATTTCATTTTTGTTAGGGAACACAGTGATTGTGTCAATTAACATCTCTGTGGGAGCTAAGTGAGAGGGAGTAGTGGAAAGCAAGAGGAATGCAGTGATATGCATTTGTATTTTATTATTTTATATTTTATTTCTTCTGATTAATGAGTTAAGATTTTCACAAGAGAAAATACTTCAATTGATGTTTCAAACATGAAAATGGTAGCAGACAGATTTTCCTTACTTCTCTTCCAAGTGCAGATTGAGCGTTTGCATTATACAAATCAAAATTAGAGGGATACAAAATATTATCTCTCAGCTAATTACACAGTGACAGCATGGAGCACAGAGCTGCAAAGTGTTGGAGGGGTTCAACCCAACGTGCATTGGGCTGGGCAGGGGCTATCACTGACACCTGCTAGGAGGGTTGTCTGAGGTTGAAATATGAAATTTGGTGTTGTTCTAGGTAAATCTCCAGTGCAGGTAAGTAAATAAACAACAACACTTAAGGGACCAACCCTAAAAACCACAGTCACAAACAGATTTGAAAGTGACCTGTGGGAATATCAAGTCTAAAAATCCTTTCAACTTTCCCTTACCTCCCTGACCTACAGGAAACTGATAATTTGGAAGGATGTCATGGGAGTAGATGCTGAGCTTCTTATGGACAGAGGAGAGAGAAAAAAGAATGAAAAATTTGGACAGTATAGAAGAACTTAATAGGTCTAGTAGGATGAAGAATTTCTTCTAATGCTTCTCAAGTGCATATTATGATCCCTAGCAGAATTAGGAGTTTATCTTATCCTGAAGCAGCAACTTTGCAGAAGTCCTTTATATATGTTGACATGCCTTCTCTCATTAGTGTTTTCATATAAAATAAGCTTGCTATGATCACACATATCACAGATAGCTAGACAGCAGATAAAGCATCAGGGTATTTAAAATGTCTGCCCAAACTACAACAGGCACACTCAGGGACCTCCTATGCCAGTGGTGGGCATATTTTTGCCAGAGAACATTTTTCTTTCTACTTGGGACTTTTTTTTTTTTTTATTAGATCTTCTATGACTATTTCTAATGCCAAATATCATACCATGAGACCTCTGGAGACAATCCACCTGGACACTGTACTTACCACTGCCTTCTGTAACTGCCACTGGTCCTCATCTTGGCACGGGGAGGATCCCTTCTGCAGGGTATGTTGCTCACTCAGTTCCTGAAGCAAGCTCTTCTTTCTGGACACCCTCATGCAGGCCAGGGCTGCCATTCCAGCTCTTCGGAGAGTTAACCTTCTGAGTACTGAACACAGCAGAAGTCGGTGTTTTTGCAATATATAGTTAACAGACCTGTAAAAAGGACCATTAAAAGTCCATCAGCAAAGCTGCTTCCTCATTTGGCACAGCTACGTTCAGCAAAGTCATTGCTTAAAGGTGACAAGAGTTATTCTTCACTCTGTGTAATGTCTTTTTGTATGAAGCATGCCTGGGAAAGCTAATCAGGTGTAAAGAATGGGTATTGCTGCAACAGACTTTTAGTTCTGTCATACAGGAGTTAAATTAACATAAAACCAGGAATACAATAGTTAGATAACCATCAATATGCTGCTGGACTGAACATTTTATCTTGAGGAATATGCAACTCCAATGTGACATATGGAGTGCAGAGAAGCTGGTTCAAGATTAGAAATCACTCACATAGTATACAGACAGAAAGCACACCACTGAGAAATCACACAGGACTTTTTTTTCTACCTACCAGGAGTCACGGTATGTTTATTTTTTTTATTTTGCTTTTGATACTCAGACAAAAAACTCAGGCAATTGCCTCCCTCTCTCTGAGAATGCTCATAATCCCTCAACACTGCTTTCCACTATGCAATGTTCATAAATTTTTATCTGTGCATGCAAGAGCGAAGATTCACCCCACTGCTTACTGAGGAAACCATGCTTACTCATCACTGAGGCATCCCAGTCTGCTTACGACACCTTGAATTATCTTCTCTTGTTTCTCAGACAGGTGCTTTTGCATCACAGCAGACAGAGCATATTCCATTGTCCATAGCTAAAAGCAGGGGGAAAAAAATTACAAATGTAAAATACTTTGATTTCAGTCATTCTAGTCACCACATTAAGAAATGGGGGCCTATTTGGTGCCATTTTGCTAAAAGCAATCATCCTTCAATTTCAAGAAACTAGCCCATGATGAATTAAAATTATTCTACTTAGGAATATTTTTTCAATGGTCAACATCCTAAAGAAAGCTACTGAAAAAAAAGGAAGGTTTTGCACTGGTTTGGATGAGTCCTGAGCTGCATCTCCTACAGACTTTTTGGTTTCAGCAGCAGCAGCAGCAGAAGAGAAAAATAACAATATGGCATAAAATATGGCATTGACTCTTATCAGCAAGTTGCAGTGGGGTTTTTGTTTGGCTTTTTTTCCACTAGCAGAGAATGTAGTTTTTATTCTCACTGAACAAAATAAAGATATGATCATCCATCACACTTTTGTGTATACAGTACATAGTGCTAACAGTTGGAAATGGAGATTGCACGATTAGGTAAGTATATGGACTGCAAGTTTACAGCTCCTTCAGGGTGATATTTAGATCAAAGAATTTAATCTTTAAGAGAGTTTTGATGGATTTGCCACTAGACTGTAAATTTTTGGAGATATGGACTTAAGATTTCATTTAGCACATCGCCAGAATTTAAGGAATAATTCATAAGCTGAAATGGCTGTAAGGTCCAAACTCTGTTACTATGAGATGAAGAGAGTATTTCAGGCTACACTGGCAGCTGAATAAATGCAGGTTACCTGCTGATGTATCCAGAGCCCTAAATTAAATATAATACTCACGGTCTCTGACAGCTTCACTTTATGTTCCAGCCTCATTCACAACATGAGGGACTAAATTTTCTATTATTGCAGCCAGCAAGGTTCAATGGATCAATATGTCTAGCAAAGAATTAGATGTGTAATTGCACAATTGTTAGTGTTAGGAGTGGTATTGGGCCCTCCTGCTGGATTCGATAGTCTTTTCCTTGAGAAGCAGTGATCTGTGCAGGAGAGAGGCTACATCTGTGAGCACAGAATGAACTCTTCTGGGAAGTGCAGACCATCAGAAACCTCATCATCTTTGGCTTTAAAATAAAAGTGTCTTTTTTTTGTGACTAGTATCTTCTCCGTAGTATACACAGCAACACATCTAATTGATCTCTCTCCATGCAGAAAACCTTACCAAAACACATGTTCCTGAGCAGGATGCCTGAGAGGGATGGGTGGGCAGTCAACAACAAGTGACAGATGGGAAGAGTGCAGCTGAGCATGAGAAGCACAGCCCCAAAGTCTGTAAGGCACCAGAGACACACCAGGCTGCTCTCAGCAAGCACCACAGACGTCCCTGTGTTAGCCAGACCTCAACTGATTTGAGTCTGGGTGAGCCTTATAATCACAGAGCATGGGCCAAGCACAGTGCCTTCTCTGATTGCATGCTGCAAGCGTCAAATTAAGGTCTATCAGGTCTCCAGGTATCATCATGACAGATGGCAAAGTCTTGCTGGAAGTAATAACTGTATCAGTATTTCCCTTTAGCAGCTCTGTGGATATGGCTTCCTGGTGTTTCACACCTCTCTGTATATGCCTTGTAGATCCATCACATTGTGTATTTTAATGTCTCTTTCAGCAGTTAGAAGAAGGGCTGAAAATGACCTTTTACTTCCTGGAAGTACTTTCATTTCCAGTGAGAGATTGGCTGTGGCTCAGATGAGGTTTCCCATCATTTTTGGAGACCTCTTTATTCACTCAGGAGTTGCTCTTGAAGGGCCTGTGTGCACACTTGCTGTTAAAACAGCATGAGGGTGTATATCACCAAGGCACAGAAGACAGGAAATGATTTCTGAATTACAATGTTAAATGATATAATATTGAAGAAAAGAACCCAAAATTTAGCACCTCACCTGCTACCAGTGTATCCTATCCAAAAAGGCACTCAGAGTGATAACAAAGATAGGGATATAGTCATTCTTTACTTCTGTTTATGAAGAAACAGCCTAGTTCTGTAGTGCAGAAAGTGTTTTTTAAAGGAAAAGAATGAGTCACCTTTTCCATTAAGAGTGCATTTGAGGTAATCTGTATGCAGAACTTATAAAACATCTCTTCACCTCCCTGAGACCAATGGAAAGCTGACAATGCAGCAGAAATTCCCCCAGTGCACAGTTATTAAACTGAACAGTAGAAGTACATTAGTCATGTAAGTAGTAAGAGAATGAAAGGAAAGGAGTGGGATTATTACACATTTAAGACTGGATGAGAAATAAGGAAGATTGAGACCAAATACTACACCAGTGTTTTATCTCAAAAAGGCCATTAGGAAGATGATCAAGATGGGAAAGGTCAGCTGGGAATAAACAGAATATTATATGTTTTATTGGAGGCAACACTGCAGCAGCTCACTGGGATGGGCTGGCAAGGCTGGGTAATTTCTATCTCCAAAATACATGAAGAACTCACACACACACAGGCAGAAATGCAACAGCAGTTCTCTGGGAATGTTAATTTGAGGCTGCTGGCATATGACTGAAAACGAGCAAACCAGAGACAACTACTTCATTGAGCCAGGTGGCAAGGTCAGGCTTTGGGCTTGCACCGATCTTCCAGTGCTGGGTCAAGTCACCAGGCACCTCCCCAAGCTTTCCTCTTCTTTGGAATGAACTTACTTTGCTCAGAGACGGGTCTCATATAGAGGGGAGAAACTCAGGCTGCTGTACAGACTTAGTGACTGGAACAGAGCTCAGGCCCTCTGATTCTGCATTTAACCAGTAAAAGCAGTGACAAAAGTATGGTAAATAGGGCAGTAAAACTCCAAGGAATGTCTGGCTCCTTGACGTGTTGTTCCAATTGCTATGAAAAAATGAGCATAAACCAAAAACAAAGTGATAAAATGCACACCATGTTAAAACTGGTAAGCAGATGCTGGTTCAGTTTTCTGAGTGTCAGTGATGTGGGAATGGACAGAAATCACATTCTGTTTTTATTCTGTAAGCTTCCAAGCCTTTTGCTTCCTGGTCACAAGTCCATTACAAGAATTTCTGAAGCACTGCTAACGTTAAATATTACTCTCTGGAAATAAAGGCAAGGAATATGCCTCTCATTTCTGCTTTGACATCTTTAGCATCGATTATTCATGAAATAGAAGGGAAGGGATTTCTCCCTACCAGCCTCTAGGTGGGGTGCGATGCACACTGACTGCCAAGCCAGTCCCTCAGCCTGGCGCAGCAGCTGCACCCCGAAACCACTGCACAGGCAGGAGAGCTTGCCTACAGAAACCATGAATTAAGGACTATGTGGGAAAATGCTCAAAATTTATTTTCATTAGTCATTTGTTCCCAATAGCCTCGCTCACATCCTCGAGCACATAAGGCAAAGTTATATATGAAACTGATTTTCTCTTTTCAATTGTAAAAGAGATTCTGCTCCCTGCAAGGACATCATATGTATAAATGTTAGGAAAGCTAATCTAAAAACAAACAAACAAAAAAAGGTGGTTCAGGTAAAAGGCAAAATCTCTTTTTGAGCCACCTTGAAAAGCATGTATAAATACCCTGGTGAAAAGTCTTCTGGTATTGACTTCCCAAGCCCGTAAAGCAGGTGGCTGTGTAACTCTTAGCATAGTGCATTTATCACAAGGCGAATGAAAGACATATCTTCAGATGGAAAATGACTAATAAACTAAAAGGCCTGTCAATGTGACTCTTGATTTATGGATCTTCTGTCATGGTGAGCACTGTAGCATCTATGGGATCTCTTAAATTACATGATCACCTGTCACAATGTCTCTCTTCTCCTTAATGTGGAAACCAAGTGTTCTTTTTCGTAGGACACAAGTGTCAGCTTATTGCTTAAATGTTCATGCTGCATTGTTTATACTAGGAAAGGGCCAAGAAATGCACTTTGCATTTGAGCATAACAGAATGGGTTGTGTGATGTTTTTCAGACTCATTTATACAGGAAAATTTGCCAGCCTAGGTTTGGTGGAATAGTTATCTCCCTGCATGCTCTCTTTGAAGATACAGCAGATTTTTTTCCAGTTTAGTTCAAATCCTTTCCAAATAGCCACAAACATTAAGTTAAAAAAGCAACTTAAGCTCCAGCACAGAATATTGTCTTGAGGAATCACACAGTTTCCCACTAGGACACTCTTATCTCTTCTTGGAATTTATCCCACAGGATCGCTTGTCCTTAGGACAGCTCTGTCTGCTGCTCAGGAAATTTTTATATTGAATAAAGCCCAATTGCAGCGCTTGTGAGTCAGAGTATGAGAGCTCTGTCATTGCTAAGTTAATTCCTCTATAGCTCTATAGTAATTACTGTTAATGATGTCAGCAAACCCTTTCTTCTTCTTTTTTCTTCCAGCTAGGAAGTCATCTGCTTTATATTATGAATACTATGGTACATTGAAAGTGATGGAAAGTCAACTTTCTAATTTAAATAATCTATGCTTGGGCATGACCAGAACATCTGAATTCACATACAATGAATCCATCCTACACTGCTGCCCAAAGAGCTATTATCTAGCAGCTGAGTGCTGGAGGTGAACTAATCCCGTTAATCCTTTGTGAAAAATTCCCAGTACGTGGTTTCTCCACTCAACAATGTGCCCAATGATAGCAACAGAGGAATGTACAAACAGCATTTTTGGCACAAAATGTCAGACTTGAGATCCTCCCCTCTGTGGTGAGTGTCTTATTTGTTGAACGCATCCTCTCTGGCCCTGAACAACGGCTGAGGTTCAGTGGAAGGACCACAGCAGAGGTGCCCTAACACGTACCCTGACTTATGAAACTATTCACAAGTTGCCCACCAGAACCTCCTACTTCTCTTGTGTTTTTTAATGACAGCAAATACCACTACAGTGCTTTGGGTTCTGTGCATTATGAGATGTGCTTATAGTTCACCTACTAGTCCAGGCTGCTCAGGTCATGCATGTACAAGGACAGGCAATTTGTGAACCCCTGATGAATGTGAAAATCAACAGCAACCTAGAAGTTTAAACTTGAGAAGTCAGGTATTCAATCTAATCCTTGATAAAAAGGGGTAAAACAAAAAAAAAAAGTTCAAGTCAGACGTTGTTTCATTATTCACTGAAGGTACAGGTGTGCCAAATTCAAACAATAAATGCCAGCCAGCAGTCCTAGAAAACACAAATTCCCACTCTTAATTAAGCATGTGAGCAGACTCACTGGCATCAGTGGTTCGTCCCAAGCATCTTTTAGTTTAGTTTGCTAGATAGCCCTGTGACACTGAAACAAGAAAACAAAATTGTTTTTCAAAACAGGTGAGTTACAATAAGGTAAATATAAAAAGATCAGGGAGGTGCATGTTGCATAACTCCAGATTAAGGAAAATACAGAAGAAAAAAAGGAGATGTCGAAGAATTTCCAATGAATAATTTTACTTTTGTATTTCCAAGGGTGTTCTAAAACCACTGGTCAGCAAACAACTCTACCAGATTTAGTAGGAAGCCCACAGTTTCCCGAATCACAGTGTTTTATGGCAGAACCCTAAATACAAGTAGGTGAAGAAGTTAAACACCTTATAGCATTCTGTAATAATTAGGGGCTCTCTGAGTACCTCATTAATCATGTACTGGATTGTCCAGGCACTTTGGAGAATGAAGGTAAGGGAAAATACAATTTTGCCAGTATTAAAGAAACCTGCCAACCTTTTAGTTAAGAAGCTCCAATTACTGTAAACATTGCAGCACACACTTAACATTTAGGAAGAGACAGACCTTTGAATAGAGAAGGTCTTTGACCAAGTTGTGTTAGAAGCAGTGTTGACAGAGACATAACATCGAATGAATAAACTGAAAGTATAACTGAATTCCAGACTAAAGCTGAAGATACCTCCCTCTGCATTTACTCTTGCTGCTTTTCTCCTCTGGTGTCAATGCCCCCTATGCTGGGCAGAAACAGAACAAGAAAGCTGGATGTCTGTTTCTTCACCTTCTTAGAATAAAGAATAAGTTTTATATAAAGTGTGTATCAGATGTTTCCATTTATCATACTACTAATACATAGACATTAGTAAGAAACATTTATCATTGCAAGGCCTCCTTCCCTGTAAACTATATTCATATGTATCTTCTCTAAACAGACCTGATGAAGGTTGTTTTGAGCTATTTCTGTAGATGCTCAAGAGTTGAGGGCATCAGACAGCAGCCTTGCCAAAAAATGTTTATGTGCTGACAAAGCCGTCAAACACTGTGGACAGATGTTCAGTAATTACTCTCTGACTCCTCTGTGCAAGTCTACATGCACAGCATACATATTCAGCCCATGTTGCAGGTCAAACTGCATTTTGATAAGCATCTTGATAATTTTTTTCCATATCCCATGTTTTAGACTCTGAGGTCCCAAAACATAACATGGATCTTACTTCTTTTTCTTGCGATAGCTGTTCCTGGAAAAGCTTCCAGCGTTTCTGGCGGTGGGTCTCCCATTTCTCCAGCTGGGGGACCAAATTCTCCTGCCACTCCTCTTTCAGAAGCTCACATTCTCTTACAGAGAGGCCGGTCACCACTGGCAGGGTCTGAAGAAACAGCTCTGTCACCAACTCTTCTAAAGCATGGGAAGCTTTAGAGTACAGCTCCTAAGGGAGAGACAAAGACGGACAGAGAGACAGAGGTGACAAAGTGAACCCTGAGACCTTTGGAGCTGTTTCAGTATGTCTCCATGATGCCAGTGAGGGAACCATGTGAATACACTGAGCCAGTGACTGACCCCCGGAGCTAAAATCCAATGCCACTAAGCCTTGAGTCAAAAAAACAGGCTTTGTAGATGAAACAACTTAAAATGTTTTGGTTCAAGGCACACAAGGCATTTAAAATGCAACCGCGGCATGAGCACATGAAACCCTGAATCCTGACTGTTGCTCACATGCAACTGCAGTATAAAGAATATCTTGTTTTACTGGCTACAATGATGTGTTATAAAAATGATTATTTTGAAAGCTGCTGTGGAAACAACCCAGTGTAGCACAGTACCTCACAGACACATTTTCACAGGTGCTGACAGGAAATGAAGAAAGAAGGAAGAGCAAAAAGGGACAGTATGGCTTTCAGTTAGGCAAGACTGACATATGCCCTGGCAATAGTTAGGACTTCAAAATATGACATTCTTCAGTGCCTGAAGAATAGAATTATTCAAATTCATCCTGATGCAGAACAGTTTCAAGCCTAGGAAAACAAACATCTTCTGGTGGTTTTAATAAAACTAGTCCCATATGAGCAATTTTCAGTGGCTGAGGCTGTTTCACTTACAAGAAGTGTTTGGGAGATTTAGTCAGATCCAAGCTAAAATCTCTGTTCTAATTTCACTGTCAAATACACAGTGGTGATAGGAGCTGTGTTGGCAAACTTGCTAGAATTTAATTCCTGGGGAGAAGGAGTAGGGGCAGGTAGCTTTCCCCAGCTGAAAAGAGAAAATAAAAACACATTGGAAAGGTCACGTGCACACTGCAGTACTTCAGCAGTATGAAGAGCTATTTTTGTGTGAGATCCACATGATCTTACCAGTCCAAAAATCTTTATTGCCTAACTGGGCTTGTTTTCATTATAATCAGCGTTAACTCTCCTGAAAACACTTAGATTTCTTTCTTTTCTTTAAAACACAGATAATATTTTGAAAACTCCTTTAGGCATCTCTGTTATAAGTCATCTTCTAGCTGTTCCCTTCCTTTAAATACAGGTTTAATTACAATTTATTAGGTGACCAAAATCTAGAACCTCTCAGTAGAAACAGAGATATTTATCTAGATGTCAAATACGTTTGTCTGCAGCTCATAGACATGAAAAGTCTAGTGGACTTGTTTTTTTGGGGGGGGTATAAACTGCTATAATGTACTATTATGTAAGAGCCCACTCCAACTGCTAGATGTTGAATCATAAAACAGAAAATAATATTAAAAAGAAATAAAAAAAAACCTACAAAAAAACCCAAACAGGATGTGAAATTGTGAAGTCAAGAATGCAGAAATAAAGAAAGATCAGAACTTAGGTTGCATGTGAAATATAATTCTGTGCCCCTATGATGATAAATTTGGGGCTTGTGTACTGTTTCTACAGTACAGATACTACAGTACAGCAGATACTGTTTATCTGCTCCATGTTTAGGTTTAAGAGTGCCCTTTGAACAGATTGATTTCATAAAAATACTTAGTATTTCTCATTTATTATAAAATATACAAGCTGTGCACTGAATACTAAATTATTATTTTTCTCCTATGATCCCTCTAGGATGCTAATCATCATATTAATTAGCTGTTTCACAAACAATAAATAGCTTAACAGCTCCCTGCTGTAACCTCTTCTTATGGATAAAATTGAGGCACGATACTATAAAACGTGTTCACCACACCTTTGAGATGAGTTGTCTTGATCCTTTCCACTCTCTCACCTGTTTAAAGCAGGCAGGAATTTCATAATCCAGCTTCCACTGACTTTCTTTAACCTTAAAGTGCTCTGAATTCTTGCAAAATGGGCCATGGCTTTCTGAAACTGGGCATTGGGTGTAAGTATGAGAATTAACAGTCAAAGACTCAACAATTGGATACCTCATTTCTGATAACTCTTCTCCCACTTCTAGTGATTGCTCACAATCTGGACATGACAGTATCACTGGCATAGCATTTGCTAAACAGGTGCATCCTATGCTGAAGGACTGATTTCCCCTACTCCTCAATTTTTATAGTCCCCGTTACAACTAAAGGTAGGATTTATAGCATCCTAATCATCTATGTAGTTGTGGGCCTAGTTTAGCTTGGCAAAAGCAATGCAAAATGGTTTGCCTGAATTTTCTCCTCCACTGCTATTTATTTTAGAATTCAAGTTTCCAAGTTCTCAGATTTAACATAAATTCAAAGATCCTATGTTTCTAATCTTTGTATCCCATACAACATTTAAAGAAAAATTGCTCTATCTCAGTAAACCATCTCTTCTCTGAGCTTTACCAGCCTTTCAGGACAAGTTAATTCTCCTGCCTTTACTGGGTGTTCAGTGATATAAGGATTTATATTGAGTCTGAAATAGTTCATAAGCAGTCTAGAGGAGTCTGTGGCATTTCTATTGCAATCTCAAAAGATCTCAGGCAGGGTGTTAAGGAAGTCTATTCTTAAACAATGACAGCTAAATCCCTTTGGAACACATTTAGCTGTAGAACTGATAGCATTTCCCTGGCATGCTCACAGCTCTGTATTATTATTTACTAGGAAATATTTTGCACAGAACATAAAGATGGTATTTTGTTACTTGTTGTTGTGCTATTTTGTTCAAAGATCCAGTGAACAGAGTTCTGTGTGTATTCTCTGCAGCTTCAAATTATACTGTAAATTATACTTGCCTTTGGCACTACCACAGTGGGTACACAGTTACTCAGGAAAAACGTGACTAGGTCCTGTTCCCACAAAATTACTTACCTATATCACCTCATTAACATGATGGGCCAAATTCTATGGACATCAGACCCCAGGCAGTCCTTGCATGCCAGACCCTAACAGGACAGAATGCTGTACCCACAGGCCATACCACAGGGAGGATACAATGGCCACGCTGTTTAACGCAGCACTCGAAAAAGCACAGTGGAACGGCCTTTCAAAATTTGGTAGGGGAAGTACAAGTCTACATTTAGGAAGGATTACAGATGTGATTGAATTCTACCCAAGCAACTCAAGCTAACAAAATAGTTCAAAACTATTTGTACTCTAAGGAATGTACTTGATCTCAAAAAGCAATAGTCTGTCCGTGAGCAGGGATGGCACACTACATATTATAAAAGTTATTTTGCACAGGAAAAAAAGGAAAACCATTACAAAATCCTATACTGCTTCCAGGATCTTATTTTTGGACAAGAACCCCTACAAAATATTTCTTAAGCTTCCTGATATGCCATCTCTTGTTTTTAGAGCTTTGACTTAATGAAATTTATTCAAATTGATTCCATTAATAGAATAGCTGATTGCAGTGAATGAATGAACCTGTTTGTAGTACCTGGCAGTCAACTTCAAAGCTTTTAAAAAAATCCCCAGAGAAATTCATCAAGCACAAAGAAATACCACAGGGTATGCGCAGAAATAAAATGGGCTCAGATTAAAATGCTGAGTGCATCTGAATTACAAACAAGGCAATAAATATATAATTTTGTCAAAAACCAGGGGAAATACACAGCTTATCAGATTTCACTCAAACACAAAAAACAATATTAATGCCCCCCGTTCAAACCTAAATGATAAAAAGGTTCCTACATGTAGATGAGAATAAAGCGAATAGTGAAATTGTGAAGCAGGAAAATGCATTTAGAAAGGCTGTAGTTTATTTTACATGCCAGCCAATAAGTAGTATGTATTATCTCAAAGAGGCAACTGCAGAGTTATGTGTTAACTTGTCACACAAAATCATTTCATCAAAGGACTTAAAATATCTGATCAAAGCTGTAGAACACTCTTGCATGTGCCTCCAGAAGCTCAGAGGCTAGCACACTTGTTTAGGAGGTAAGAGACTCATCTCTCAACCCATATCGTATCTTCCTAAGGACAGAGATTCGATACTCAGATCATGCATCCCTAAATACACCAAAAATTTTTGGACATTGGACACACATACCACTGGCCACTAGAAGATCCATCACATACATTCAGAAGATACACTCATGCTAAATGGGGAAAAGCTGATTGCGTGTACTTCTTTATTCCACATGAAGAATTCTGGAATGCCAACTGGAGAATGAAAACACTACTCTGCTTTTAAGCCCCCTAACATTAATAAAACACAATGACACCGAAGCTGTCCTTAGCACAAGGTAATAAAAAAGCCCCACTGCTTGATTTGCATGCATTTAAAATGGAGATTTATTGAAATTTCAGTCATTGTAATTTTGCCCCCTTACTGGTCCTTGATTTACTCAGGAGGCAATTTCAATCTTCTCTTTCTGTTCTCCCTTTTTACAAATATGCCTTTGTAGACAAGGTTATGTCCTTTACTAGATCTAACTATTAACAAATTGTGCATCCATACAGAGGTAAAATAAATTTTCTTATGTAGTAAGGCAAGAAGAAAACTTCAGAATGAAGGCTCTCGCTATCAGACACCGTGTATATCAGCTTTGATTGAAATGACCAGACAAAATTCAGTAGTGCCCAAACCCAGGACTAGAATGAGCTCGCATGGTAAGTGTTCACAGATTTAATCTATCAGATGATGTTGTCTTTCAGCCTTTTTGGGTTAGTCATGGGGCTTAAAAACTTCAAAAGTGAGGCAGAGGTGTCTTGACAAGGATTTCCACCTGTAACAAACTCTAGGTGATTCACCTTGAAAAGATGCTAGCTCTTGGTACCCAAAAATGCAGTCCACTGTATGAAAAACATCCCTAACCATCTCATGTTAATGAAATTAAATAAGGAAAGTAATGAAAGAGTGAGTCTCTGAAAACCTGTACTTTTTGTCAAAAATATTTTTTTACCCTTTTATTAACAAAGGAAAAAATCATATACTTTCTTCAACCTCACATTCACGTGTACCCATTCATAGAATATTTATTGCCTTCCCCACTGATAATTTAATAGCTTTTAATCTAAATTCCTGTGCCTTTCATTCCTGTGTCAAGTCAAATGAAACAACATTCTGGTGAACTGCTATCAGCAAAGGGGAATTACAAATGACAATAAATTGTGGTTTTATGGGTTTGAAGCTAAGACTGAGGAAAAAGAACTATCTTACCATGCACTATGTAATTCCTAGCCGTTAATTGATTTCCTTTGTGCAATCTGCATGTCTGTTTTCTTAATAATGAGCTGTTAACCACCACCCTCTTTTTATTTCTCCTTTCCTTACTGAAATATGTGGATAGTTCACCCAAAAAAAAAAAATGAAGAGGGAAAAGATTAAAGGTTGGTGAATATCTGGTGTGCTAAACTTGAGACAGACTTGCAAGGAGATAGCCATTATTCTTTTCGAGAGATCGTGAGAAACAGAACAGGATACAATGGGGCAGGGGTGGGTGCTGTGTTCTGTTTCATGTAAGAGAAAGTTCTGGTAAAAACTTTGCAATCGAAAAGTTACCCAAGCCGGTATAAAACTGTCACTGCAGCACAACATCCCTTGCATGTGGGATAACTCTGCAGACTGCGTTCATGAAAATATTAGGCTGAGCCATTCGATTAGCTCTGCACAATTCTTCCTTCAGTTCTGACATACTGTGATAATCAAAATCATTCCTCGACATGCACTTCAAAAATTGGTTATGGAGCCTGTATCGAGACACAGACTATTCACCTACTGCACGTTATTCCAATCCACTAATGTGGCTGAAAAGTCCTACACTATCCTCCAAATATAACTCATTCATTCACTTCAGGCATCAGCAGATTCCATTGACCTTGGTTAAATCATTTTAATTGATTTATTCATGTGTACACAAAACAAACCTACTCAATTATTCTGTGCAAACACAGTCATCTTCCAGATCATTGAATTTTTACATATTTATTCACCAATTTGGATAATTCTTTGATGCACTGTAGCACTACAGTCTTTCACAGTGCTAGAGGGTTATATAAATCTATCTTGATGAACTCACAATCTGTTCAAAAGGGAAAAAAATATAAAAATTAAAAAGGCATAGAAATTTGAGAAGGGCTTATAAGAACATCGTGAGAATAAGGTTAGGATCTTCCTTCACAAAGGAGTGCCCCTTAAAGGTAAGTGACATCTTCTGTCCTCAGGATATTCATTGGTTTCCTATTCAGTCACATCGTGACCTTTTCCGTATATTTTAACATCACCTCTTGCATTGAGATCATCTTTCAATTTACTCATGAAACTAAGTGTGTTAGGCTAGTTGCCCTGCTTGCTTATACCAGGACAAACCAAGGTAGCTGTGGAAATGTCAAGTTGTTCTAGTGCACAACTGACAGACGAACTCTTTATCACATAGAAGCCTTTATTACATAGAGGACCTTGCCAGGTCCTTTTTCCTTTAAGAAAACCCCAGTGCAATGGCCTTCAAATATAGCAGCCAAGGACCCTGAACTAAGGGTGATGGCAGGGCACTTGGGCTTCTGTGCTCGGCTGAGTGAGTTTGTAAGGAGTGCAACCCTTGAGAATTTTGTACTGGTTGTCTTCCTAGAGGATTTATTCTGCTCTGTCTACAGTGCAAGCTTTGATACAGTACTTAAATGTGGGTGGATGGCCTTGAATGCTGATATAGAATGGAGGCACCTGTATGCTCCAAGACAGTTGCTTTGAAAGCTGCTCTTAGCAGAAGGCGTGCCTGAGAATGGGACCTCGTTCTGTAAGACCTAACTTCAGCTCACTGGATATTACACATCTCTCTAACACTGTGCTGTTACAGTATATGAACTTACTGGATATTACTCAAAATGGTCATCTGTCTGATTCAACATGGCTGTTTTTTACTTGGATATTGGTGTTTATCTTATAAATTGCAATACTGATGCACAAAATTCTTGGCCATGGAAAAAAACACCACCACGCTGAATTCCCCTTTCGGTTTGGGTTCTGCTGCCATTAATCTGAAAAGTGTGTTGTGATCTACTCCAGTTCTGGGGGTTTCCAACCAGCGTCAAGATGGCAATGGGTACAGAAGCAGGAACTTGTCAGGAACCAAAAATCCTGTGAGTACTGGACAATACTAGATTGTTCAGCCCAGAAGAAATATATTATTTCTTTAATCCTTGGCCAATAGAGAGTATGAGCTACTTGGAAGAGGGGGCATATAAGATGCTATTGCTAAATCTTGATTATGGAGAAATTGGGATTGAGCTAACACTTTGCTTCCTCTTGAATTTAGGTAATTAGCTCCTACTAAGACATCTCAGTTTTATTTCTCTTAAATGTAACAGCTATTTGACCTCTGTGTGTGAAAGAATAAGTATGTTGTGCAGTTTTCCAAGGCTAATTTTCATTTGCAACAAAATAAAAAATGGACTGAACTCTTAAATCTTTAATTACTTCTAGTTCTTTCCACTCTTACTGTGTTTACAAATGTATGAATGCATCTTTTTAAAATTTCTTAAGTCTATCTTTGGATGTCTTATGGACCACAAGCTGAGGAATATTCATCCAAGTATCTGTGGAGTATGCCAGGGTGACTTCAGAGAGTTTCATTCAGTGTTTTCAGTAATATTGCTAAGCTTCCATTTCTACTGGAATAATAAAAAAGCAATAGAATAGACCACTACTACTACTGGTGAATTTGTTTTCTTGCTTTTTAACTTATTTAGTAACACACACTTGCATTCAGGAAATACAGAGATTAAGTGAACAACAGAATGTTTAACCAAATCTTTAATTTAACCTTTTCCTTGCTTGTGGTAGAACAGAAACAGCAGAGTCCAAGCCTTCCAAATGTGAGCAAGCCAAATGACTATCACTTAAGCTTCAGGGAGTGCAGCCTCCTCTCTTAAAATAGTCTGTAGTATTGTGTATTTAGTGCTAAGGGGAGAAATTGCAGTTGTTCATTATGTTCAATGTCACAGTAAAAATATTTTATTACAGGAAGAAAGGTGGAAATTAAGATTTGTGGACCCTCATTCAACAGATGCCAGCTGGATCACAGTACTTGCAGTTTTTCATGTCTGGCAATATTTGTTTGGGTCTAGTCATAAGAGAGTAGTTTTAATATGGAATGTAATGGTTCAGACCTGGGTGAATTGGCAGAGTTCAAGTTTGTGCAGTTCTCCTGGCAACTTGGCAATTCTAGAAAAACATAATTTACCCCAACCAATTTTTCTTTAACAGGAAAAGTGGGAAAGTAAACAGCTAACAGTGATGAAAGGAATAGGATTTTCAATCTGATCTTTCTGCCACTAAAACAGAATACACAATAAAGGAAACCAATATAATTTCACAAATGAGGTGGAACTGCACAGAGTAAAAAAAAATTTGGTCTCCAGATTTCATGTGAATAGAGGAAGGGAGTGGAGAAGTTAGTAACTGGACAATGAACTGTGTGCAGTAATATCAGCACATGTGTTGACTTTTCTTATATTAAATAACTTTGTACAATTAATCTACTCTGATTCACTGGCATATCATTCCAAGAATACTTTTCTCTAAAGCAGTAGTTTTTTTCAAATATTCTGTTTTTTGCACTATTACATAAAACAGTGGCCAAACTATTTGTTCTAAATACAGTGCCTTTTTTTTTTAATCAATTGAGTTTGAAAAAGTGCATGTGGACAAGTGCTAATTAACATTGCATGGGTATATTATCATTAGGTGATAAGGACCACAAATTTCCACAACATCCTGATCTGGTCATAATTAATCGTGACAAGGATCCTGTTGAGCTGAAAGTGATTAGCTCCAGCCTAATTAAAGGTCACTGCTGACTGCAGTTTTGGGCTTCATCAGATAGATCATGCTATCTTATTTTTTCATTACAGACAGAAAATAATTAAAGATGACGCAAAAGCATAAAGCATCATATTCTCCACATCCGTAGCAAAAAGAAGTGTAACACTATTACTTACACTAAAGATCTGGACCTATTTCAGAGAATTAACTAGAGTAAAAAAAATTCTCTGAGAGGAAAAGAGATGAAAAGGCTATTTTTGGAGATGTAGTGAAGTTTACTAAGAATAGTATCATCTTACCATGATGTAGGAGAGATAATTACGCTACACAAATGAAGTCTCCCTCCTGGTAGTAATACCAGATGTTGTATGCCCCCAACATTATTGTAGCCTTGTCAGCCACCCAGGCAGCACGTTTTGGCAGACCATGCAGGCATTTTCTGACTAATATGAGGTTAAGAAACATGCTACTGTGGAAGATTGTCTATCTTCTGGTTTGCCAACCTAGACTCCTGGAGGAGTCTAGGTTTGATCTTTCCTGCAATTCCCCAATCATCCCCAAGGCCTGACACTGTCTAGGGGGGTTAGAGGGTGTTCAAAATTAATTTAACAAATGACATTTATCACCAGAAGTGGCACCTTGTAGAGACTGGCAACAGCCTCTGTGCTCTCGTAGTCATCCTTCTCCTCCAGTTCCCACTGTGCTCGCTGATGTTTTTCTATCAGCTCATGGTAAGCCTAAAAGAAACATAATAGGTATATTTAAATCTCTGAAAAGGTTTGGATAGCTTCTTGTGATCCTTCCCTTTCCTTCCTTGACACCCTTCCTATATCCTGCAACACTAATTGTTTATCTGGAACAGTGACTCAGAGGGAAATGAAACTTGCCTTACCACCTTAATTTGAGCATATCTAGTCTTGAGTATAAAACTCCTCAGCCTCAGCAATTTGGGGTTAAATAATATGGACCTATTACTGCAAAACATGTAAAATTATCTGATTGGAAACCTGCTTTACGGCGTACGAGAATCACATCATAGCTGGTACTACGAGGTACAGAACAGCCATCAGATGTCACCATCAGACACCTGAGTTACAGCTGTATCACTGTACAGGACTTTTGCACTGGGGTTGGTCACCATGCCCCAGGGTGGTTACTGAAAGGATGATCTATGACTTGGTCCTGACTTGGTCCTTGAGGGGAGTAATTTTTTTCTTCAAGTGAGGAGTGTGACTGTGGCTGTGTTGGCAGGCCCATGGAAGACTGAATTTCACAGACACAGACTACCTCAATTTGTAGACTAATGAGTAGTCATGTACATAAATATTTCATATTTTGATTTAAACTGCCAAGTGTTCTCTTACACTCCCATGGTAAATATGGCTTTCTTCATTAGGTGTATCAGTAGGGTTCTTCTAAAGAGCACCAAAGTGCTCACAAACTCTTCATGCACAGATCATTCATGTAGAGGTAGACTTGAAAATTCACACTTCTCATGGAATTGCAGTTTACGACAGAATTTGACAAGTTAACGGCAATAACGTGGGTAGTCTGGCTCAGCTCTGGGTAGGCTGAGCCAGACTGGGTTACTGTAACTGGCACTTTATAGTTTGTGTGCTTCACCTCATCATATCTGTATTCTCTGCCAGTAAAAGACAAAATTAAAATGCTCCTTTTCCAGTGGAAACATAGATGAAGCAGACAGGGACTCTAACCTTTACTGTATTATAAAAAAATCACAGCTGCAGCAATTAAATCAATACCATCCAACTTGTGTTCAGAAGAAACGGATGTGAAGAAAGTTCATTGCAAAATCCATCTTCATAATTGCCAACCACTTAAAATTCAGCAGAAAGGTCAGTTACTGCCAAGGCTGCTACCATGGTGGCGTGAGCCCCTTGATGAGGTGGGGGGGAAAGGCAGAGAAGAAAAGTATTTTTGATGGTTAAAACTCTGAGTTTATGGTCAGGCTTTGGGATCAACTCCTTCACTGCTGAGTTGGCTGTGAAATCATGAAACATGTTTAAAATAGCTCTTCAATGCTGAGGGGATAGTTCTCACAAAATAATTAATGGACTATTTAAGTCAAACCATGGGATCTGCATGTATATACAAATTTTTCTTATTCTTCAGAGGACTCTGCACTCAAGATCCCATCTGTTCTAGGACAAAAGACTCTCCCACCATGACAGCAGAAAGGATTACATTTTTGACTTTTATAATTTGCACACAGACATTTCATAATACTAAGATTCAACTGTGTTCTGTCCTGCACCATGAAGTGCAAATTGCCCCAACTTGCTCAGCTTGTCATAAGCAGATTGTTAGTCTACAGTTTAACTAATTGTACTCGTTAGCTTTCTAAGGTGTACAGAACACAGCATGTCATTGTAGGGAAGAGGTCTTAATACAAAATTTCTAAGCTTTGTTGAATGAATGTGTCTGAGACCTGTGACGTGTACAAGGAAAATACACTCACAAGTGCTCAGTGGCTACAAAAAACGTGTGCTAGAATTATTTCTCTCAAGTTATAAAAAGCCAAAGATATAAAAAGTGCTCTACTGTTTTAAAGTGCCTGAAACATTTTGTTTTGAAGTGAGGTGTTGCCAGGCAGGTGTGCACACAAAACCAGTAACTGCATTATCCGATTCATACAATATAATTAAAGAACGTAGCCCTGCAGTACAAAATTGCAGTGCTAAGATCAATAAATTTTGAGTTTGCTACAGCTGGAATCTGGGTCTTCTCATACAGTAATTTTATCTAAGTTATTAAATTTCACCAATATTTTAGTGCTTCTGGATGTAACCACTTTCACCTTAAATTATTTCTTTCCATGAAAATTGAGGATTGATTTTTTTTCTTTAATTCTTAATAGCTTGGGTATGCAGTTCTCAGTAGTTATAGAAGTTTTGCACTCTCAGCATTTATAGCTAAGAACTCTGATTTTGTACATTCATTCTGAACAATAACAATAGATCTCTATAGAAAATAAAACCAAGAAAAGATTACACTAGCCATTGTACACCATATTAGATTATCAATTGCAAAACTTCTCTAAGGCATCTTGCAGAGATCATAATGAGTTTTTCCTCTGCTTCTGTGAAATTTGATAGTCTTTTGAGGCTTGGTAACCTCACTCATAGAAAAGCAATTAGATCAACGCAAACTATTTTCTTCTGTAATGCAGGCTAGATACTTTCCTGCAGAGGTTTTCTGTACTGAAGCAAACATATAGTACCTAAGTAAAAGATGTCTTCTACAAAACATGCAATCTTGCATTAACCCCCTTGGCATTCTCTTCCAGTGCAACAAGACCAACACTGGAGGAAAAGTCTCTAGGCAAGCAAGCCTAGGCAACCGGGGTTCTGACCCTGTCCACCTGTGCTACCGCACACGACTTTCATGAAGACTCAAAATTCCCAGTTTTATGGAACTGGGAGAAGTTGGCAGCATATTTGGCCTTAAAGAACAGTGAAAACAAGCTTTTACTTGCTTACCTTGAGAAAATTATGAACATCTTCATTAAGAAAAGTTTTACTAAGGAGACTCTCTTGTTCAGCTTCCTGTCTGTGTTTAAACTCTTCCTTCTTCTTTGCACGGCACTCCAGTCGTTTCAAGATCAGGTCTTTACTTTGCTGCATACATTCTGGAACATAAACCATGAACAATTATGTACCACAACTCCACAGGGAGAAAGCAGCATCTGCTGCTGTCACACAACATAAGCTCATGGAAATCTGTTAGTGAGTGAAATAGACAAGTAATTACCATGCAGGGTTTGAAATTTGCTTCTTATCCTGATGGTCTTTTCAGATGTGAACTTTTAAGTCATTACATGGCACTTAAATCTATCAGGTTTTTGGATTGCTACCATCCTGCACCCTCCCTTTCACTGGTGCTGCCGCTTATGCTAAGGCAGTGTGTTAGTTCAAAGAAACACATTCCCTCCTGCAGCATCCCAAACCTCCCTCCACTGCTTCAGGAAGGTCCAGAAGTGACTCATTACTTATTTGCAGATATGCAAATGCTGCTGCAAGGACAGGGGCAGTAACATATGGCGGGGAGAAAAGGTCTAAAGCAGTGCTAGTTTAAACTAGCCTGCACTGGCATGCAGCCATACTAGGCTTCCAAAGTGACTTATTCAAGAACCTGCAGCAAAAGTTGTCAAGGTCCCTGTATGAAATACTGAAATACTGAAGTACTGTGAAATATTTGGGACTAAATTCCTTCACCTTTCATCCCTCCTGTAGCTCTAAGTGATTTATATATTCATGAGACTATCTGGACCCTGGGCTGCTGAGTGGAATTTGTGCTTTTGATGTTCTACCAGTACTTCATGTCTCATTGCCTGTCCATCCAAGAAGAATTTTATTCATTTTCCCCACTTGCCCTGCCCCAGAGCAGTACTTCATTCCTGATACATGCAGCTAAAGGGGAATGTAAAAGAATAGTTACCTGTGTCTGCTGTTCTACCACCACATCAAGCTACTCTGAGAAATTATTTTGTGAGGAAATAAAGGAGCACAGTACTGCAGCACCAAGCATGTTACTTATTCTCCATGCTAAGTTATTGTGCTTATCCACAGACTGAGGATGCACTGACAAAACACTTGAAAGTGCACTGAAAGTACAGGAAAGCCTGTGATAAAAATATCACCTGAATAAGAGTAGCAATGTTTTATTTTTAAACACTACTTGATTCTTTACTACTTCCTGGTTCGTTTCATAGGAGTACAGTCTTGCTGTCTTTGTGCTCTGCTTGAGAATTATAGGTACAATATTTATGAGCTCATAAGAAAAGTCAACAGAAGACTCTATTGGGAAAAATGCTGCACTTCAGATCATTTTTTTTCAAGTACATTTCATTTCTATCTAAAACAAAGAGGTTGATAATGCCCTTCTGCAGAGGATGTACTAACTACAATATGTAGCTATATGTAACTATAAGCACCTACTTTGCATAAAACCAAGGCCCTGACAGAAGTATTTTTGCTTTGGAACAAGAGAAAATTGATAAAAAGGAGCAGAAAGCACCCACGGATTTCTCTTTATGCTTATAGAATGTTAGTGGCTGAACCTATGCCAAGACTATGAAGTAGGCATAACGAGTTTTAGAAGCAAACATCCATGAAATAAAATATATCACGATATACGTGAATTTGTGAGTATCAGCAAACTGTTCACATGGGTAATTGATGTTTTCATAGTGGAGCAGGTTTGTAGCATGGGAATTCCAATCACTTTGTATGACGAAATGACTGGCTCAGTACATGAAGGGAGAGCAGTGGATATTGGCCACCTTGACTTCAGCAAGGTTTTTGATGCAGTCTTTCATCAGATCCTCATGCAGAAGAGGATGGGCAAGCAGACAATGAGATGGACTGAGAAGTCCACCCGAAAGCCAGTGGTGCCAGTACTGGGTCCAATCATGCTCAATATCTTCATTTGTGACCTGGATGAAGGAGTGCACCTTCAGCAAGCCTGCAGAGGTCAGAAAAGACAGGAGTAGTGGCTGATACACCACACATGGTTGTGCTTCCATCCACAGGGCCCTTGACAAACTGGAGAAATGGGCTGATGCAAATCTCACAGAGTTCAATGTGAAGTGCAAATCCTGCACCTGGGGAGGAACGACCTCAGGCACCAGCACATGCTGAGGACCACCCATCTGGAAAGCAGCTTGGTAAGAAAGGACCGGGGGGTTCTGGTGGACACCAGGCTGAACATAAGCCAGCAATGTGACCTTCCTGCAAAGAAGGGTCATGGTATCGTGGGCTGTATTATGCAAAACATTACCAGCAGGTGAAGGGAAGTGATCCTTCCTCTCCACTCAGCTCTGGCTAGGCCACATCTGGAGTGCTCTGTCCAGTTCTGGCCTTCCCAGTAAAAGAGAGACACAGAGATACTGGAGAGAGTTCAACAAAGGGATACTAACATGATGAAGGGGCTGGAGCATTTCTCCTGTGAGAGAAAGTTGAGAGAGCTAGGGCTATCCAGCCTGGATAAGAGAAGGCTCAGGGGGGGATCTTAGCATGTATATAAATATTCGGAGAGAGGATGCGAAGAAGACAGAGCCAGGCTCTTTTCTGTTATTATCAAAGAAAGGACCAGAGGCCGTTGCCAGAAACTGAAACACAGGAGGTTCCCTCTGAACATCAAGAAACACTCTTTAATGATGAGGGTGACTGAGCACTGGAACAGGTAGGTTGTGGACTCTCCATCCTTGGAAATGGAAGCTGTCTGGATGCAGTCCTAGGCAACCAACTGTAGCTCACCCTGCTTGAGTAGATGGGGTGAACCACATGACCTCCAGATGTTCCTTCTAACCTCAATCACTCTGTGATGCTGTCAATTGCTGACTGTGAGATATGGCATAATTTGTTGACATGAAGTCCAAAGTGAGCACTGCACCAAGAACATACTTCAACAAGACTGTTCTCATTCTGACAATTCAGTTCACTGAACTATAACCCTAATGCCATTTAGCCACAACAATTTTCTTTAAATATGCCACAAGTAGAAGAAACGGTTCTAGAAATTGTGTGAGAGTAAATTACTTCTCACTATTTTCCATTTTGCTGAACATTTACTATCATTTTCCATGAGTGACGATGGGAGGCAATTAGCCCTGATACAGCACCTATCAGAAAAGCTGGGGGTATGTTTCTCAACATGTTGGGCATTAGGTAACATGCAAAGTGATACAGGGAGAACCTTAAATCAGTGGATCAGTCATCTTAGACTTTAAAATTATATTTTCAGATAGGCAATGTGAAGGGGTGTAAAAGGAAGAGGAAAAGACTTCATTTTTAAAGTATTTTACTCTAACATAATAAAAGAGAGATTTCTGTGAAGAACATAAGCCTTAAAATTATCTTTTTACAAGAGTGATAGCAAATGTGCTTTGTGTATCTTTTGGCTTCACATGTTAGCAGGAGATCATAGGGCAGTGTCTTGTGTTACCCACCATCACCACCAATATCATGTGCATAAACAGTAAATGCAGAAATATCACAAATACTTGTTACAAATGTGACTCTTCTTCAATATTCAAATTAATGAAATAAGGTACAGATTATGTGAACTGTAGATAAATTCATACTAGTACCTAGAACAAGACATAAAAGGCTTAAAGCCAAAGTTTCCATTCCAAGCATACACCCCTCAGAATAAAACTGTTCTCAGTCAATTCATCAATACCTTTTTAAAACAGGGGTATAGGGATAAAGCCATAATTTTAAAAAAATTTTAATACAATAATGAGAACTCATACCCATATTTATTAAGTCATGAGCTCCAGTCTAAGTACTCACCATTACTGAAATGTGCCAGCTGTTCCCAGAAGGCCTTGTGCAGATCTGTTAGAAGTTCTTCCTTTTGTCGGACTGAAAGATTATTCTTTACAGTTAAATGGTCCAGAATATTTGATACAATAATTAATCTACCCTTGCACTCTTCTGGTATATAGGACTTAAGGGAATCGATCATTTTCACCATAAGCTCCCAGTTGAATAACCTTTCCTGAATGTCCTAAAACAAACATAAAGTCCTGTTTAGAAACCAAGAATCTGTCTTTGGTTGTGCTTTCCTTTCACTGAATTATTCATTCCCAAATCACGCAGTAAAGGGCAGAGGCTTCTCAAGACCACGTGAATAACAATCTTCATGTACATAAATATTTCTGAATATCTTGATCAGTACAAGATAGCAGTGGGTCTATTGCATGTTCACTTGCAAGAGCTAATCTAAAACTGTTGGTGTTTTTCATTATTTGTAGCTGTCAAGAAGACATTTAGTCAGCAAAAGACAACAAGTTTGCACAACAAATTTAAATACTCAAGGAGAAAACATGGACAGAAGGGCAACATGGAAGTCCTGGACCTCTTTTCAAGGTACTATATGGCACAACAGTACAGGCCTTCATTTTGAAATGAGAGTGAGTCTTCATAATCTGCAATAGAAATTGAGCTTTTTGCAATAAAGCTCACAGACAACTGTAGTAAGCACTCTATATCCTGAAGCAGGAATGACAGGCTCTGTACACTTACATCATTCTTTCTGTTCAGATTGACTAAATCTCTCTCAACTTTTATTTCTTTTTCTACTTTACCATTGCCCGCAAATCTTGAGATTCACTTAACAAACTTTCTACTGCAATCATCTTCTCGGTCAGATCCATCATTATCTTTGTTGTTTTGGCACTTGAGCATTTTGATTGGTCCAAAAAAGCCTGCTGGGCTTTGTCAGTCTGCTTCCAGAAAGCTTCCATCTGTGGAATATGAATCAAAAAACAACCCATGTTTCCTCATTAATCATCAGGTATTTCATTACAGCAAGAGACATAAGAGTCTATGGAGATACAAGTCACTGAGACAACAGACAGCTTTCAGTATTACTTACAGTGAACAATTTGCAAAGCAAAGAGCTTGTTTACTATATGATAATACACTTGGTGGTGAAATAAAGCCAGTAGGTCAATCCTGACATTTTAAAATAACCTTTTAACTTGCTAAGAATTTGTTGTTAGTTCTCCACATATTGCATCTACAAAAACCTGTTGTTTTTAGTATTAAAGAGAAAAACATAAAAGATAAACTGCAGTTTTTTTTTCTGGGAAGTTTATTTAGCTGTAGGAGCAGGCATTCCAGTCAAAGAACATTTTTTACAAAAAAGGAAAACTGAAAATTGTTACTGTTTTTCACCATCAAAGCCTTTCATAGCCAGATGCTACATAAGTACTTTATTGACTGCACTGGAATTAAGTACTTTATGCAGTATCAGCAAAGTGTATCTACTCATTTTGATAGATTATTGTATGGGTAGTCTCTAGTTTTAGGCTCTGGTCCCACAAACACTTATGACTGTGGACAATTGTGAATACTCTGTGGTGTTCAACGCAATTACTAGTATATATAAAGATAAGAAAATACATCCATAGCCAAAATTTTTATTAAGTATCCATGAGTTTTGGAAAAAAATTTGCCTATGGCATTTGTGAGTATGGCAAAAAAACCCCTTTATATTTTCAAGAGAAGACTGGATTAGTTCAAGGTCCCGATCTATACAAATCTGTGCAGAAAGAAATAACTTTCAGTATGGATGAAAAGCATCTGCAGGCACAAGAGTGACAGAGCCACTGAGGGATGATTGCTGCTGGTGAATAAATGCCATGTTGCTCAGCAAGGTTGCCAGTGATTTTTTTATGTGATTAACTCTGGAGAACTCCGAACAATCAATTTTTCACAGAGTGAAGTTAAATTGCAAAAGAAACTTGATACAGATGTACCAACATTACCAGGACTTCCACTATAAAGTGAAAGGCTGAGAGAATCAAAAGAAAGCTGAGAAAATTCACAGTGAAGCACTTAAACACCAGACATTAAAAAATGTTAAATCCCGTCTGAAAAAGGCCCAAGGCTGAGATGATGGGCTGTTTCGTCCAGGGCTGAAGTGCCAGAGACAATCAGAGCAGGCAGCTCACAGAGCCCTCACTCTGAGTAGTCAGCCTCTCATTTTCATCAGCAGTCAATTTGCTCAAACCCCAAAAACAGGAGAGAATATCTTACAGATTACTCAGTTTACTGGAAAATAATACATAGAATATTCTTAACCTTCAGTTTTGTAGGCTGAAACCTATTCCTACATAGCGAATCTACTTTAGAGAAAAAAAAACTTTACTTTGAAGATCAAATGCCTGCTATCGAATGATATTTGTGCACAAAAAACATGTAAATGTATTCTAATGTGCTAAGAAAAATGTTTTGCTAAAGTAAATGCATAAAATGTACTAAAACACTGCCCTGTAATTATTTTCTTAGTACTTCTTTCAACTAAAAAAATTTTATTATCTCTTATTACACTCTTAGTTTTGGGGATTGATGAAAACGAGGTGCTAGCATAAGATTCGTAAAAGTCAAGCTACACATACTCTTGAAATCAATCGTACCATCAGACAAGCAATAGACATTTCTCAGCTATAAACCCAGTGTGATAAAACAGTAGTTTTACAAAAACATGAAAATGTTTTTTGTATAAAAACCATTTTTGTATGAAAAAATATATTGGGACCCAGAGGGCATAGGAGATACTTTGCTGTTTTCAGTCCTCGTACACATATAAAATACTAACTGTGGACTAGTCAACAAAACCATTGCACTAAAGCAGTCCCCACCAAAAGAATAACATTAAAATAAAATTTTAGAAAAAAATAGAAAGTTACATTATCTATTACGTGCTCAGAATATTCCCTTTCCTTCCTTTCTAAGTCTTCTAGAGTTTGGTACTCTGAATTATGGGCTCCTGACATCTCAGTATTCTGGAGTCTAGAGTCAAGTTGTTTCTGTAATTCTTCAAAATCCTGGAGAAAATAAGCAAGTGATTTGTTAAACAGAAAAACAGACATAATTTCTAAATTTGGGAGGGAATTTGATGAACAAGAGCATTCAGGAAGTTCTGTCTTTGGGTAATGTGCCTTCTGTAGCAAGTAGGAAAATCTCCAGATGTATGGCAGCTCTGAACTACACTTATTACACATACATGTATTTCCACTAGTACAATCAAGACTACTGTTCATTTCCACTGAATGCAAGTTTTTGCACACTAATCGCACTGGATTTAAGGCAGCACAGTACTTTAAAGCAAAATGCATTCTGATATAAATTATGAGGTACAACTACAGAGATTCCTTATAGTTATTCACAGATTGTGAGACTGTACAAAGTCAGTCAACAACTAGAGCTGATGAGCTGACAGACTCATGCCTAAATGTAAAATTACATCTGTATGTAAGAAAAAAAAATCAACACTGTAATTAGGCTGCTCTCAGCACAAACATTCAAGACTTGGATTGGCAGGGCATTGGATAACCTTACTTAAGGCCAAGCTTCCTACAGAAGGTTGGACCAGACAATCTCCAGATGTGCTTCTCAATTCAGATTTTTCTATGACTCTAAACTGTAAAATGGAAAGTGGAACCAGTAGCTCTCCTATTTTATGTGGTTTTGTAACACTTTTTTTCCTTCTAATAACCTTAGAAATAGTACCATGACTCCCTGAAATGCAAATTGACTGGAAGTGTATGTCTCCTAGTTCACAAGTGGCATATGGACTTTGATACAAGTATATGAAAGAAAAAAGGATATATTGTCCCTTGATGGAAGCTTTGAGCTTCATTCTGGTACTTTATTTACTGCTATTTTGTTATCAGTAATGATACATAGGAACAAACAAAGTCCTGATAATTAGAAATTATTAAATCTGAGTGAATAAGGTTTTCAATGTTCTGTTTGCCTAAATGGATTAAACTACAAAATACTTTTATCCTTAACAGATTACACACATCACTGTCCTGAACACTTCACACAACAACAAAGAGGAAATGCATGTAAGGTAATGGAGAAAACCAACTAACAAGGGAGTTCCTCTGCATTTCTTCAGAAATAGATTACAAATGACATTGCTGTTTAGAAGGAGTGGGTGAGATAGCCTGCTGTGGTAATAAGATTAACTCTTATTTTCTGTGGTCTTAAATATTATCAAACAAACCCACTTACATTTCGCTGAATTAAAAGGATCTTCTTGAACAAATCATCAGTAATCTTCTTCTCACGAGAAAAGTCTGTGAGGTATATTTTGAGAACCTGAATAAACATCTATTTAAAAGGAAGTAAACAAAATCCAAGTTAAGTGCCTGTTCAACATTGGAAAGGACATCTCTGGGATAAAATTTGTTGATTTAAATTGATCAGAGAGATTATAGTGAATCATAAGTGAAATAACAGATACATCACCAGCAACTCTCCAGTATTTCCATTGTGAAAAATTCTTTGGTTTTGGCTTCAGTAAGATACTGGAAGATGGTGTTACATTCTAACAAAGACAAGGACATAATCTCCTACATCCTTGTAACCAAACTGACACATTTGAAATTGTTCTTGACTGAAGAAAATGCAGATCACTTAAAAATGCAAAGTCCATTTTTCTAAAATTTAATGAAAAACTAAACTGAAAGATACTAACTATTCTAAAGATAATAAAGATTTGTTACAATGATTTTAACTGTAGTCAGCCACATGAAACATCCATCATTTTTATATACAACCCAAAAGTAAACATCTGAAGTTCTATCTGGCTTCTTTTACAAGAAATATATTTACAAGAAATATAATTATAAGACTGTAATACTAGTGTATTCAAAAAGTTGGTTTTGAATTTTTATTTAACACTGGGAACATTTTTGCTTAACCTTTTCCCCTCTTGTCTTAATCAGAGTTTCAGTGTACAGACAATTCACTTCATTACTAACTCCTGCAGCATTTTCCAATGTGAAAACCAAAATATGTAAAATTTAACAGCCACCTGCCTGCTACTCATATATTTGAAAACAGATGATGCAGAACTTGCCCATTTTAAACAGATAAAAACATAAATAAAAACATATTTACATATAAAAACATTTATTGAAGCCAACGTGTCGGCTGAGCAAAATCTGGAAAATATGTTATTACTAGAGCTCAGCAGAAGAGAAAACCATAAAACAGCCACGTTTTGGATCTCACTTGTAAATGTTTTGGATAGGAGCTTGGCAAGTTTTGAACACACCACCAAGATACTACATATTGTAAAAAGAAAAAAAAAAAAAGAATTCAGGAAAAGACTGAAAGGATATGTCTCCTTAGACCTGAGGCTAAGAAAGACTGACTGAAATCAGAGAAAGTAGAGTGGAAAAAGAAAAAACTCTTCTCTAGACTGATTTATTTTTTCCCCTTTTCCCGCTACCGAAAATATAAAGCTATTTAAATAATTCAGCTAAAGGTCAGAGTCATTTGTGGTGGTGATTTCTAATGGGCCACAAAGTGTATTAAATGCTCATTTTATCAGTGTTTCTGTGATTACATTACTGTCTTGCTACCTTACCTTCATTTACAAATTGATGATTAACTTTGAAATCAAGTTCAACCTTCACTAGTCAAGCTAAACTTCCTTCTGGAATCTGATTGGAAGTTCTCTTTCTCATCTACTGAGATGGGAATAATGCATCAGAAGAGAAACTGCTTTCCAGGTTTACTTTTATGCTTACTCCTTTGGATTGTGTAGAAATTTGTTCAGAAAATCCCACACTTTCAAATATTCTCAGTGCCTTTAGTAAAATATATCAGAAATGACCAATATATTCAAATAGAAGTCAAGAAAAAAAGGGAGGAGAAAGCTACAGACTTAACGTCCAGACTTATATTAACTGAGCTAAAACTCAGTAGGAGTAATGATTCTATAATTGATCATAACTAGTCACCAAAAACAATTGTCCTGAGTATCCTATGGCTTCAATTGTACATCTTTCTTTTTTTTTCTCCTTTTTTCTTTTCAGCTTTGGATAATGTGACTTGTGTAGGTAGTTATCTGTGGTTTAAATAGTACCTTAATGCCTCAGTCCTACAAAATCACAACTATTGTACTTATCACAGTGGCACTGATTCAGTTGAACTGAGTTTTAAATTTTATTCAAAAAGCTTGAAGTCTCTGGAGTTGCAACACACAAGCATTGTCCTTACGATAAACTGATCTTTAAATAATTTACTGCCTCTCTTTATGAACCTCAAGCGCTGTATGTTATTCTCTGGAGTAAAGTTTAAAACCAATTTTTTATATTTGCTCTATTGGTATTTCACAGACCAATATATTTCACTATACTTTACTCCTTTATGAAGCTCATATATATGCAGAACAGGAGAAAAAAATAAAGACAATAATGTAGAAATGCAACTCTGCTACACTACATCCCAGCTAGCCAGTTGTTTATGTTATTTCCTAAACTGATATTCACCTAAGATATTCAAAACAAAGAGCTATAAATCAGTTATCAGTACCTACCACATGTTTTGCTTTTCTGAGTTCAGTATCAAGATGCATGAGATCTTTTAAAATTAGACTGCAAAGGCAGAGTTTAACATCAAAACTAAAACAAAGATTAAAAAAGTGTTAATCCAAATGATGGTTACACAAAAGGGCAACACTATACAATAGTTTCATTTAACCACTAAATTCTCCTGAAACCACCATCCCAAAAAAGCAGTTAAGTCACTTTATTTCTACATTGTCTTCTCTTTCAGATAAAATTTCTGTATGTAAAAGTAAGCAAAACAAAGTAGCGCTTTTAACAAAGCTGGAGTTGAAGTTTCCTTTAGAAAAAGGCAAGGTAAACATAGGCACGAGTGGCTACAACAAAGGGAGTACGTGGCTTTAAATTAAAACAGCTATAATAAGAGTGAACATTTTGAAAATGTACTTCATCACCAGTACCTTCCCCAGTCCCTGTGACACAAATATCCTTATCCTTACTAATGAGGATACAGATAGACATGTGTTCATCCAGGGGTGCAGCTGAAAGAAAATCAGAGCTGACAGTCCATTTCAATTAGCTCTACCTGCTCAACAGTGGCACATCTGAGAAAGGAGCTGATCTCCCACAGTAAGACATGAGTGATTCCCATTAAAAGGGAGAGAACAGACCACCTGGTGCCACTCAAGGCACCTGCTGTGTGACTGGACACTGTACAGCACAGAGGACTCCATGCCCAGTTCAGCACACCACCACACATGTGAATCCAGCATAGGAACCGTAACAAAGTATCTCCTTATCCTAACAGGGATATACCTTTTACAAGACAGCTTTTGCTAAAGTTCTGATTCCCAAAATTTGATAAAGAACAAGCTGAATTTCAACATACAGCACAACGTATTACCTTAAACTCCCCAACCACTTTTATAAGGTTATAAGCAGACAACCCTGTCTTGATGTGGTGACTGTATGTATTCAAGCCAAGCCTAAGGTTTACACCAAACTTTTAGTGACTGCCCTGAAAACCACTGAGGTATGCTAGGAAATGACCAAACACAAATTTACTGTTTACCTCTCACATGTCAGCACTTCAGGGAAGCTGGTCACCTTAAGGAAGGCTCGAGCCTGAAATCTGTCATCGCTTGTTGTGGAATGTATTGTTGTGGAGGAACTACAGTCCTCTTTGTCTCCCTGGCTCAGGGATCCCAGGCTGCCTGATGTAGATGTCTCCACTACCTGATTAGGCAGAACCGCCTGCTTTGGATTCTCATGCAAAGATGGATTGGATGAGCCATCTGCCAAAGGCTAAAAGTCAAAGAAAATTCACAAGGTCAATTAATACAACGCAATAAGGAGATAAACATCTCATCAATTTGCAGTGTTTGCTTTCAAGAGAAAAATTAAACAGTATACACAGCAAAAGTGTTTCCATATAAATTAAGATTCATCATACTGACAGGTTTTTGCATTGCCCAGAAAAGCAATCTTCTGTGGTTGTATGCTTGCTTCCTTTCAGATCCTTATGGAGGGTTTTTAAAAGCTCCTTGGACAGATCCAACTTCCACTAATGTTAATGGGTAGAAAAGTCTCTTAGCTACAGTGAAAATTGACTGGACACCATGTAAAGCATTGCAGGTTTCAGGGGGAGCTGAAAGCAGTTGATGCCTTACAGAATAAATCCTGAGTCAATGGACTATAAACAAAGAAAGATCCCTATTAAGGAAATTGGCAATAAATGTTATTCTTTACTTGACTCTGCAATTTACTGTGATACAGAATGATTGTCATCAACTTTTACAAGTAGAATCTAAAACCTTACCCTAAATTTCTGATTGATGGGATAGATCACTTTTGCCTTTAATGCAAATGCCGTGATGTTACTGTCCAGAGGAGACTCACTTTCCTGTATGGAAAAGAACAGAAAACCATTTGGGAACAGCAGTAGATCTGGTATCTGCAAGTATTGCATGCCCCTTTTTGTTACAAAACGTGGAAGTCCTTATTGATAACTACTTATTGATTGTTTTTTCTTTGGCAGGAGAAGTCTTCTCTTAAGACTCATTCAGAGTATGAAAACTCGATAAGGGAACACTTGTCATTACCACTGCTACAAAAATGCTTTTAATCCTGAAAGCAAGAATAAGCAATAGCTGGTATTAACATGATATTTTCATTTTGTGTCATGTCTGTGTACCCCCCCCTTAGCAAAAACTAAAGATTTTACATGAGACTGAAATTAGCTTAATAATAGGATAAGCTGCACAGATATCATGGCTGTAAATTCTGTCTTTCAATTTAAATGAAGAAACAATAGATTTAGCAAACCTAGTCATCATATTTTTCCAGGAAGAACATTTATAGTACAACCCTTAGCTAAAATCTAGAGAAAATACCAATGGTTTTTCAAAAAAATTTTTTTTGGATAATAGTCTTTTTATACAATCTGCTATACCACATAGTCTGACTTTCTGTGACTCCCTTTTTCTAGCTACTGGAACAATGGGATCATCAGTTTTGTATTGAGAGGTTATGCATGGCTTAATAAAAGTCTGTCTATAAGAAACAGATAGATGAATCCAAGCACTAGGAGATTTCCTATTCTATTTTTTTTTTATTTTTTTCAAATAAAATGAAAGAATCTGATTTGTCAAAACATAATTTTCTCTATATGGCTTTTTCTAGGAAATATCAAAGCACTAATAGAGTATAAAAATAGAAATGGGAAGAGAGAAAACAAACTATATAATTCATTAGATTTATAATTCATTGCACCTTTTCATCTCCATTTCACTTATTTCTAGAAATTTTTGGATTTACTGATACATTCAAAAGCATGAGGGCAGCATGTAAAAGACTTGTTCACACTGAGCAGTCTCAGTGTTGCAGAACATACTCAGGGACAGGAGCTGACAGAGCTATTGCTCTGCGGTGGTTGAAGGCAGAGCAGCCAGACCAAAGCTGGAAAAGCCATATTGTAGAGTGCTAGAACTAATACATCCTGCTTCTCAGCAGGCATAAATAACACACAGTTATTATAATACAGTAATTATAATATTATTGCAACGCGGAAGGTCTCTGAATGAAAATATCTGTTTTTCTGAAGTACTCTAACTTAATTAAAAGCATTTTCCATCTATGCTTCTTAATGAAGTGTCAATTTGATGCTAGTAACAGCAAAAGCCTCTGAAAATTAGAACAAATGAATAGACAAAAAAAATATGTAACTTCAGTAGTTAAGACAAATAGGTGGGAGAAAGTCCCGCAAATAACAAGGTTATTTCTTAATGTGTTATAAATGAGTTAACATGTTTGGGAAATGGATGTAGTTGTGAATGATCATCTTTAAAAGACTGTGATCCCATTTCAAAAGCACTGATAATATGCATAAAGATGTATCATTGGTAAGTTCTCCCACGGGATTTACACTCCAAAAGAGAATTTGCTCACTTTTTATGCTGTACTTTAACTCAAGCAAAATGACCAACCATGGTTTGTTATCATTCCTGATCACAAAACTGCAATGAAGATTAATTACCTGTCAGGATTTAAACCAACAGTAAAATGTTAACAATAACATCTATCTCCTCTTTGTTCTGAAATCAGTTTTTGTTACAAGCTAAGCAGCAGACTTGCTGGCTTTAACTGACATTTTCTGCATGTATTTAATGTATGTATAATAGACTGAGTTAGCTGAACTGCACATTTTTAAAAAACCCACAACCTTTAACTTTGCCAAGAGCAGTCGAATCATCTCTGGGTCAAAGGTAGTGATCTAACAACTACATGGTAGGACTGGTTCTCCAGTTATTTTGAGATTATTAAAAAAAAAAGTTATCTTATTTTTTCATTGAGGGTGGGTAAAGTTTATACCTTCTACTACTTTTCTTCACAAATTGTTTCTCCAATTGTCCATGAATTCCAGCTCACCACAGTGGTCTTTCAGTACTTAGATTACTTTGTTACTGCAAAAGTTTCTGTAATAGAGCTCTTCATCCAGGAAAGAATCCACTCTTAACTATGGATTCCAGTACTTAAGAACTTTTTCTTATGTCAATAGTGGCAATTTATTCCATCAGCTTTTTGAAACTAAGGATGACACATAGATAAAACCAAAGAAGCCTCTGTGCAAAAAGAACTCAGGATCTTGATTAAAATATCCAAAGAGTCCCCCAGGTGAAATGGAATTCATAAAGGTGAATGAGTGCTTTAAATGGTTGCATTCATAAGCAGTGATCAACTCCCGGTCTCCATCTTATGCTTTTTTCGGAACACTTTTTAAAGTCTCAACTCCAAATCCACTAAAACTGCATTTTGCCACATGCAGCAAAATGGACATCCACCAACCAAGAGCAAAGCTTTACCTCCAGGACCATTTCCTCTTTTGATGCATAGGGTTCTGCTCTATGTTTTGCAAATGTGTGTTCTTTTTCATCAGAGTTGAAGCTTTCCAGAAGTCTCTGGGAATCATCTTTCTGAAATTCCAAGAGAAAATACATAAAATGTAACACTGAGATCATGCAGATCCATTGGAAACATCTTTGACAGCAGCCTGGATACATTAATATCTCCACTGTGAAAATTATTTCAGTATTAGTTGAAAATTTTTGAAAAATACAATATAAAAATAAAAATTTTACATATTCAGGAAGGAATAATTAAAATTAATGAACTTCGTAATTTTTCATTCCAGAAGTAGAACTTTAATATGAAAAGTTTTCAGAGGCTGTAAACATGTCAAATCAATCCATCTGCTCTCAAAATGTCTTACTACAGACTGTGGAGTCAACCTCACAGTCTGAGCTCAAATATCTAAATTAAAGCAAGTTAACTAAGATTGTCTATAATTGTCAGCAACGAAGACAACAACAAGTATTTTTGCTCCCCTGCTATGAGAAAAACTTCCTAAATGAAGTTTTATGTGTGAGAAAGTTCCTGTCAGGAAGAAATAATCATCAGAAAACATTCATCATCTTCCTTCCCAAAAACGCAGCCTGTATCACTGCTCTCACTTCCCAAACAAACACAGAAAGCCACTGGTAGGGATAGAGACTGTCTGGGAGTGAAACCTCCTGCTACACAAGATCCTCCCTATGCACTATATAAATCAAAAAATAATACTAATGTTGGTCAATGCATCCAAACACAGCATTGGAACGACTATTTTTAGTGAAGGAAAAGATGGCAGCCATGCTACCTTGATTACTTTTTAAATAATTTTCCAGATTTTCAACCCACTGACTGCTTTTTGATGTAGTCTAATGATACAGCTGCAGCTACTATGCATGTCACTGTCTTACAGAAAGATTCTCCTTGAATTATTTGGCCACTTGGTATGTAAAGTAGGTAATTTTGTCAGAATACAGAGAAAAGCCCAGCCTTTGAATACATTTAATTCCTTATGACTTGCCTCTATCACCTCTCTGGAACTTAGACTGTGCAATAATTCAGATTATATTCTTGGGTTAACCTCTAAGATGTGGTGAACTGCAGATGCTGGTTCCTAAAAATCTCCTTATGACAAAAGAACAGCTACAGTCTCCCTCAGCAACCTTTTAAGTTATTTGTTACCATGGTAAGGTTTCTTCTTAAAAGTATCCCAGTGCATCCTGTGTGCAGATCAACAAACCTATAAGGCACTTAACTGCATGCATCTAAATCCCACAGATTAAGGCTGAGATCTATAAAATAGTGATTAACTGGGGCTGAGTGACAAATGTTGGTAGCTTATTGTGGTGCTTAAAGCTGCTCTGGACTCCAGGTACTTGCCCTGCTCCCACTCTAAGGATAATTCAGCTGCTTGGGATGGAACATGGCATAGGCAAGCTATCCCTGCTTCTACTTTGGATACAGAAGGCTGCAATATGGGCATTTCAGTACCTGCTATACAGCATCGGTGGGGCAGACAGTGTGAAGAAGGAACTCCTAAGGTAACCCTGTTCAATTTGGGCAATCACACCCACTGGATACAACCTGCCCACCCTGAAATGTGCTCTGCACCAGCAGGCAGTTTATTTTTCTTTCAAAATAAATAACACTCTTACAGCAGAAGCATTGATTTTAATGGCATTTAAACATCTAAATGCATCTGAAGATCCAGGCCAGAGAAAACTGACAGCTTCTATTCCCTATTGACATATATGACATAAAGGATAAAATCGTACAGGGCTGCATTTGAGTTGGTAGTGGCAGTACAATAAAGATACATCTATTAAGGCAGGGAAAATGAGCAATTGAATCAGAGAGGCTTGCACTCACACAGGATGCATTGATCCAGCATCTGAAGTGCCTCCATTAGTAGCTAAAGTATGGCTTCAAACAGAGTTTCAAACCTCCAACTTAAAAGCAGTTGGGAGCAAGAGAATTTGTCTCCTACGTCATGTTTAATGATGATCAACACTAGCAAATATACACGCAGCAGAGTGGCCATAGCTCAAAAAAGGTGTGGTGAAAAACCAAGCCAGTCCAGACCACCCACTGCTGAACCCTCTGCAGGGCTCAGAATTTCCCAGCTGACAGAACCCTCTGCAAGGCTCAGAATTTCCCAGCTATGTCAGCGCCAACCATTGCTACATCCAGTCAATCCACCATGAGTTGGGACTAAATCCGATGGGAGAAAGAAGCATAAATCAATAACAACTCTCAGAAAATATATCTGCCCAGTAGTGGTTCTGTGGGTGTGGGCTGCCGCTGCAATCTTCGGGTCCAAACAAACGTTTTATGTAATAAAGCAACATGAACCACCCACCACATTACTTAAAACTTTAGAAAAGCAAGTATGTTATTAACAAAATCACATGCTTCAGAAAACTCTGTTTATCTGGCATCAAACAAACCATCAGCTATGCTAGGGCTCCCTTACTTCTTAGGTATCCATGGTGTACCCTCAGTGCAAAGTTACTGCTGTGGGTTAGTACTAATACTCCGTGCTATGTGTAAAAGGAACCTTGGAAAAGTCAGTAAAATGCTTTCGAAATAAGATTACTGGTTTAGGGTGGGAATTAGTGTTTGTTTTCAATTATCTCACAAAGCTTCTGCAAGCCGGGTACATCTTCCATTATTCCCAAAAGCAACACAGCCTGGTGCACGAAGCGATGGCTGCGAGAGGCAACTTGTGGGTCACCTATGACGGAATACAGGCCAGCGGGGCAACACTCAGAACGCGTCAACACTTACACAGGCCTCCTTTTTGAGTCAGCCCGTTTGTTTCACAACGAATAGTAAAACTCTTTCCAGCGGAGGTGTGTCAAGAATTACAGAGCTCCCCATCCACGGAGGCACTCTCCGGAGCACCGGGCGCAGACCGGGCAGCCCCGCCCGTCCCATGCAGCAGGCAGAGACGGCCGGCGGCGCCTCCCGCCCTTCAAACCTTCACAAACCACTCCTGATCCTCCCAAGGCGTTCGCTCCGACTCCGGCCCGCGCCCCCTCCCACGGGCCCCGCGTACCTGTGCCCGCCGGCGCGGCCCGAGCGCGCAGCGGCAGAGCAGGGCGGCGGCGGCGGCGCCCAGCAGCAGCCCCAGCAGCACGGCGGGGGTCAGCAGGGCGGGCAGAGCCGGCAGCGAGCCCGCCCAGAACTGCAGCCCCACGGCCCGCAGGCAGCCCCCGGCCGCCGCCATAGCACCGCGCCCGGCCCGGCCCGCAGCGGGGCGAGGGGAGGTCCCGCCGCTCGGGGTCCTCCACCGCCCGCCCCTCGCCTTCGCCGCGGTGGGAGGAGACCGATGGCGGGTGGATGCGGCGGCTGAGGCCCGGCCTGGCTCGGGGGCAGCGCCTGGGAAGTGTCCGCGGCGAGAGTCCGCCCGCTGCCATGCGGTGGCCGCTGGCCGGGCTGCTGCTGGCGCTGCTCCCCGGCGGCCCCTCAGCGCCCGCTCAGCCCCTGGCAGTGGCCGCCGGGCGGGGCCCGCGCCGGGAGCCCCGCGGTCGGACAGCGGTAAGCGCTGTGCCCGCGCTGTGCCCGCGGGCGGCGGAGCGGCCCCTTGGCGGGGAGGGAACGCGGGCCCCGGGAAGGGGAGGCCCCGCATGAGGGCACGCCGAGGGTGCGCTCGGGGAACGTGTCCCGGCGGAGCAGCGGCCGCTTCCCAAACGCTTGAGCTGAGGACAGCGGCCCGAAAAGCTGCCTGGAGTCGGCCTGGTGGGGCAGCCGACAGGGTCTGGACTCCTCCCTACGAGAAGGACAAGTAGCTGCTGGAGAAGGTCCAGCGGAGGGCCACAAACATGAGTAGGGGGCTGGAGCATCTCTTTTACTAAGAGAAACTGCGGGAGCTGGGCCTGCAGAGAAGAGAAGACTGAAAGGGAGTTTCATTATTGCATGTCAGTACCTCAAAGGCGGGTGCCAAGAGGACGATGCCAGACTCTTTTTGGAGGTGCCCAGCGATAGGACGAGGAGCAATGGCCACAAACTAAAACAGAAGTTTCACCTCGACATGAGGAAGAACTTCTTTACATTGAGGGTGGCAGAGCCCTGGAACAGACTGTCCAGGGAGGTCTTGGAGTCTCCCTCGCTGGAGACATTCCAAACCCACCTGGTGTAACCTGCTCTAGGTGACTCTGTCTTGGCAGGGAGGTTGGACTGGATGATCTCCAGAGGTCCATTCCAACCCTGAGAGTTCTGTCATTCTATGCTGTGCTTTGCTGTAATTCCGAGCAGAGGCCCTTGGTGTTTATCTAGTCACAGCACCCCTGCCCACTAGTATCATCTCCCTGTGAGGAGGGCCACTGGCTTTTAGGATGCAGCTTCTGTGTGTCATTCTTTCTCCTTACCTGGTTAGTTTTTGTCAAACCATCTCAAAACATGTCAATGTAGTTTTCTTTTGCCCATGTGGAGAATACCTGAGCCTGTGCACAGTGGGGGGGTAGAGAGAGTCACAAATGATAGTCTGTGGTGAGATTACAGAAAGACTAATCAACAGGAAGTAGTATTGCAGGAAAATGAAAACAAAGAATATGCAAACTTATTCTACCAGAAGAATAAATTAATGTAGAACTTGAGAATATGTCTGCTCACAGTATTACTGCATTAAATGAATTACTTTTGAAGCGTTATCTGGCCCATGGAATTGGCAC
Source organism: Chiroxiphia lanceolata (assembly GCF_009829145.1). NCBI lineage: Eukaryota > Metazoa > Chordata > Aves > Passeriformes > Pipridae > Chiroxiphia > Chiroxiphia lanceolata. The sequence goes on from NC_045640.1 coordinate 13,432,750, forward strand.
TGTTTGCTGATGTGGAGCCCCTCGTGGTGCCCTCTGGTTTTATGGACACACTCTGCAACAGAGTGGAAGACTTCTGCTGAATATCCAGGCTATATTTTCCAGTGCAGACTACTGAGAACTGAATGTCAGATATGGCAGAATGGAAAACAAGGAGTGCTCTTATGGGATTTGTAGTTGATGCACATGGACATACAAACACCATAGATTTTTGTGCTTCAGCTGTTGTAAAACCAAACAGGAATGAATGCCTGGAGCCTGTGGAACTTGGGAGCCATTTGTGCACTGATTTCCTAGGAAGTAGGAAATAAAGCTTGTCAGCTAGAAAGCCACATTTTCTGTGTGTCTTTATGCATGCTTAGACAACTGCTTTTGTTACAGGCTCATTTATGATGTAACTGTTGATACTTAACACTTACATTCATATACTGACATAATGCATAAGAATAATATTTGGTATTTATATTTAGAAACAAGATTTCATTTAATGTAAAAGACCATTGTATTGGTGTTTTATATTTTCATCAGTGTTTTAAACTGATGTCATTACATCACTTCAGTGTACTGATACACATTTTCTTAATTCAGATAGAGCTCTAGACTTCTCTAGAAATACCTGGCAAAGGTTGATTGCCTTTTAATGTGATTTCTGTTCTGCATATCTGTAGGCATATATGGAAATGCATATGTATAGATATGTATCTATCCACCACACAATTTTTTGTTTAAGCTTGCCACTGGAGTTTCCTGCTCTTTCTGTGTTCTTGAGATGCTTGGCTGCTAAAATTCATGGGCATGCAGACTGTTTAACCAATGAAAAGAAATCAATAATGGCATTGGAGAACTTTACCATAACTCCACTTGTGTACAAGAATTCTGGAGTGCACAGAGAACAGTATAAGGTATTTGGAAATAGCCTCTAGTGAAAAGTGCCTGGAATCTCCCAGAACTGAGTCCCGGGACTGCTCAGAGTGTCCTGCACGTACCTCCTTGAGTTTGTTTCCGTGTCTCTTTCTCCTCTGCAAGAGTTGCCTCTGATCCGGGACATGTTTTCCAGAGCAGCGTCCACTTAAAACTCAGGGATCCTAGTACATCCAAATTTGTGAGATACCTTGCATTTTCTGTTATGTTGAGAGCAAGTGCCCTTTGTGAAGTGAGAAATGTCTTCGTACCAGGTTAACTAAAGTTACAGCTTTAGCAATAAGCAAAGTGATGGCTTCCCTGAGCAGCCAAAAAAGACAATTGCCCCTAACTTGCTGTACTGTAACAGTGGTGTTGACACAAGTCAGTAGGTAACATTACTCTCACGAAGTGCTTGGTAGCAAACAGAAACAGCAAGTGCAGATCACGTCACTCGGCAGAGTTGGGTCTTTGCTAATCAGCCGACATTCCAAACTCTGTATTATCTCCTGCAAGGAAGCATTTTTGTTAAATGAAAACTTTCTTGTATGACTACTACATCTTGATCAAAACACTGGGCAGTAAGAATCCTTATAAGCCCCAGTTTCTTTTACTGACGTTTTAGAGCTGTGATTTCTGTGGCCGTCTCTGCGGTCCAGGCACAGGCAGGAGGCTGGCACAGGTTGCCTCACGAGCTGCGGTTTTTAGCGTGTGGTCCCTTTGAAAGGCTTCGTCTAGTGCTCCAGAGGAAAAATGAGTGTAATGTCAGTAGACTTGATCATCTAACATGGACACATTCCTGCTGACTCCTAGTGATCCCATTTCCTCAAATATGCCTTTGAAAATGGCAAAGAAAGATTATTTAATAAGAGCAAGCTAATAGCAAACCCTTGGGCTCCACTGTAGTGCAGAGGCTGGGCCTGATAATGTGACGTGTAAGTACAATTTGAGCCCCAAGTGGGCATAACCACACTGGGCAGCAGAGCCTTGTACTGCTTTACAAGCTGTGGGAGACCTCTCCAGCCGAATTGTGTCTTTTCTGGTAGTTAATTTCATGAAACACGAGGGTTTGTGAGGTGGGGTTCTGTGTAACTGTGAAGCATAAATTCAGCATAAAAGTTTAATAATAAACATTTATGAAAAGAGTTATTTTTTATAATTGCTCTCTTCTAGGTTGTTAAAGATAATCTGTGGCTTCAGAAAGAAATGGGATGCCTAGGAATGGCAGGTATGTAACTGTTTCATCTCTCTTTTCAGCATTGTGGGAGTCCCAGGACTCACAGGGCATGGGTGTGAAAGTGAGCAGGGGACTGGAACTGTGCCCTGGTGGCCTGCTGTCATCAGTGGGACTCTTGATCTTGAGCCACAGAGGAGTGTTTGCTCAGAAGGTAGGAAGAAAGGTGTTCTAGGTTCCCTATACAGCTGGTCTAGGATAAAGCCCCTGTGAGAAAACCTTAGTTCGTATCCTGCTCTGAATAATTTTGGGGAGGAGCCATTTTTCCTCTTGGAATGTAATGATGTAGGAGAGCACCCTCTGATGTCCAGCATTCCCTGGGTTGTGAAAAACCCATATTACTTAAAGCTGATTGAGACCTTGTTCCTTTTCAGAAGCAAACTTAACTTTTGTGCATTTACTAACACTGTTGCAATACCTACTTTTGAAGCTGTTTTCAAAGACCTCTATAATTGCAATAACTAATACACTTTGTCCTGGATCAAGTTGTTAAAGTCTTATTGACATAGTGAGGCTAGAAGTATTGCTGGGATGCTAATACTCTTTACAATGGATATCAAGTATTTTAGTTAGTGATCTCAGTACATTGAGCATCTCCAGTGGTGGTTGCCTAATGTGATTGAAATAGGGTGCTCTAATACTTAGAGAAGTCCCTTACAGCTTGGAGTAGCTTCATCTGAGGGCTGACTGCCACAGGCTCTTTGTGTAAATTTGAACAAATCAGTTGGTTTCTCTGAGTCTCTTGTCTTTCTTTTCTTCATATGTGTATTATACATAAAGTTCTGCCTCACTCAGGTGTGGTAGAGATGAGCACCCTGAAAGGTTGCAACATCCTCATATAGCACATTAAGAGAGCAACACAGTGTCTGAAATAAAGCTCCTCATCACCACAGTTCCCCAAGAGATGATTTCATGACATGTACTTGCCAAGAAATTACACAAGAATTTGAAGCAGTCATCTAGTGAGATACCTCTAATTTCTTTGCCCTGTGCCATGGCTAATTCACAAATGAGTTTATTAATTTAAATATGAAAGCAGATAATTCAGATTTGTTGAGGTTTCTTGTTTTGTTTTTTTTTTCTCCAGTATTTATTCAATGTCATCTTTGCTGTGCACATCTTGCTTTCTGATGGGTTGCAAACCATTCATGTACCATCCACTGAGAGAGGCAATGTGTGCAGTTTTAAATGTCTGAAGAACCTTTTGACACTAAAGAAAAAGTTGAGGATTTTGACATGCAGTACCTTTTTGTTAGTGGTTAAAATAATGTGGCCAGCAGGACTAGGAAGCAGTGTCCCTTTGAACTGGGCACCGGTGGGGCTACACCTCGAATCCTGTCTTCAGTTTTGGGCCCCTCACAACAAGAAAGACATTGAGGTGCTGGAGCATGTGCAGAGAAAGGCAACGAAGCTGGTGAAGAGTCTAGAGAGTGAGTCTTATGAGGAATGACTGAGGGATCTGAGGGTGTTCAGCCTGGAGAAAAGGAGCCTGAGGGGGGACCTTATTGCTCCCTACAAATGCCTGAAAGGAAGTTGTCAAGCATTGGAAAAGGCTGCCCAGGGAAGTGGTTGAGTTGCCCATGCCATCCCCTGAGGTATTTAAAAGATGTGCAGATGTGGCACTTAGGGAAGTGGTTTAGTGGTGGACTTGACAGTCCTAGGTTTATGATTTTCCATGTAAGTGTCTTCCAACCTAAACGATTCTATGATTTTGTGGAACTAGCATTTTGTTAGTAGGTAAATATATATGTTAAATGAGGAGTTGCTGTAAACACTGAATTATATGCTTGATTTTATAATGGAGAATTTTCCCATTCATAAACATTGATTTTTTAATATATTTAAAGCTAAGCTTGTAGTGACTTACCTAGTCAGAGTTCTAGACTCTTTACTTTTTACTGAAGAAGTTCTCGATGAAAGCAAAGAGATGGGAACTTCTGCATAAAACCTTTGTCACTGAAATTGGCAGTGTGCTGAAGTGTAAAATGGTTTGTGACAGCACACTGATCTCAGTGTTACTGTTGGAAGCTTTTTCAAGTTGTTTCTGGATAAGATGAGAAAAACAATCCCAGAATATTCCCGTGATGGGGGAACACAATGGATTTTTGAGTCTGCTCTGACTTATTCAAAACAAGCCTGGAAAGTAGATTTGTTTTATCTTGTTGATGCCCATAGTTCCTTTGACATTGTAACAAGAAAAGCTAATGGCAACATTCAAAACTGAAATCCAGTGAATTGCTACCTTTGCTTGTTCATTGTTGTGTGTAATTGAAAGGACTTCAAATTGAATCTTATATCCTGGATGGTTTTCAAGACAGGAGTAATTTAGAACAACAACAACAAAAATACAGTAAGCAAGTATATTTAACTCCTTTCTTCTCCACTGAAATAAAGCAAGGTTGTTCAGAGTTTTACTGATAATTTGTGGTGTTGGAAAGCAAATGAGACTGTGGAATCTGAATTGAAATATTCAGCCCTTGAGAACTATGACTTAGAATTAATGTCTTAGTCATATTGCTTTTTTTCCTTTCAGTGTCAGGTAATTTTTAATTCTGAATCTGACATTTCACAAACTGTCAGAATCTTCACTGTTTTACTATAATTTGGCAGATTAGGATGGGCTGTATAGGTACCAGGAGTCTTAAGGACATACTGGAGTCTTTGCTGCAAACCTATTGTAAGACTATTTTAATTTTCCATGGTATCATCCTATTTAATTGCCATAGCCAAGAACAACCTTCACCTTAACTTCTGCCTTTCTAATGACAGGCTGTCTGTGCTGCAGACATGTTAAGGACTCAGCCTGTTTAGTTCAGCGTTAAAGGCTTGTGTTGTGACAAGTCCGTGTCCTTACACAGAACTAATTTCATAGTGAAGGACAGTATAGTGACCACAAACAGTTTCTTTTCTTAGACACCCATCCTTCTACCCTCGATCTGTGTGAACACAGACACACTGTTGCTGCATTGTCCATGCAGTGGGTGTGTTCTGTACCAGGTCTGATCCTCAGTATTTGCACTCCCTGAGCACCAAGCAAGTGCAGTGAGAGCTGGCACTGGGGAGCTCTCCTTCCCAGGCCTATTGCCTGTGCCTTGAGTGTGGCGGCTGGATGCCAAAAATAGCAAGAGGTCACCACCCAAAGCAATAGTGCACAAAGCTGGAGTAGCAAATAACTACTTAGGGAGAACAGCAAAGAAAATTGAACATTAAATAGCAGAGACTGCTGTGATCAACTGTGCATTTGTCATTTCACATGGTGGTGGCACTGCACATATGTGGGACTGAATGAATGCTACAGTAACATGAGTGGTAAAATGTTACACCAACCTTCCAGCTGTTTCATCTATATTAATATTTATTTTCATGTTTTCATTTTGTAATTCAATACAAAGTTGACTCAGCAGTACTAGTAATTAGCTAGGAATATGCAGTTTAAGACAGGGTTCTGGCATATCTGTTTATATTGGGTTTATGTAGGATTAAATCATAGGAAAACATTTTACTAATGTGCTAATTAGAAGAAAGATAAAATATTTAACAGCTTGATAGTACATTGTAAAAATGTGGAATTTTCAATTAAGAAAAACAAAACAAAGAAAATTTCTTCTCAAAGGTGGTAATATTGTCTCACATCTCAAAAGAAAGTGAAACCAATGCCTTTCTTTGATGAACTTTTTCACTTGGCATCTTTAGAGATGTTTTCAGGAAAGTCTCAGGTTGAGCCTCATGCTCTGCTAGTTTGCTTGCTGGGAAATGTTTTGGCCTGAGGCACTGTAGTCTGGGAATGCCTGGTGGGAGCTTGGCAAGCCCAGCTGAAAGGGGGCTGTTTGGGCTGTGTGTAAAGCTGAAACTGTTCCCCTGCTTTGCAGTTTTTCTTTCTAAAAGGAATAGGAATAGTTTCCATTTAGAAACTAATGAAAGTGAAGACCATGCAGCTCTGGTAATGGCTTTTCTGAAAACAGCCAGGAAAATGGCAAAGATTGAAGCTGTAAGAAGAGTGGAAGGAACAAGGAGACCTCAGAGTCACTGTCAGAATTGGGATGCACTTCTGAAGGGGCGCTGACGATGGCACCATGGAAACTATTTGCACTTCTGAGCAGCGTGATATCCAAAAAACAGCTCATTGCTTCTTAGTCAAGTGTTAGTATTTTCCAAGCTCAGATGCATTGTTTGTTAAAAAAACAAAAAAATCCAGAACAAAAATCTAGAGTATATGTGAAAACCACAGAATGTGTTTTGCCTGTACTGTCCTTTCTCAAATATTCAGTGCCAGTTTTTCAAGAGTCATCAGCCATTTATAATCCATCTAGGAACTTACCTGAAAAGATGCAGCAGGCGAATTGATAAATACCATTATATTTTCTTGATATTAAGAGTATGCAGCAAGTTATGTGAAAAAGCGGTTATGTTCTTATAGGTCAGCTGTTCTAGTGACACTTAAAATATGGGGGCATCAGGAAAAAGTTATTTTATTTAACTGACAGGGAAACCAGGGTATTACAGACCATATTGTTAAAAATTAATAGGAAGGATGAGAAAAATTCTGGAGAAAGGCAGGGGCACATGTTGCTGTATGGACATGTATCATACTGGTTAAATCTGTTTAAGCGAAACCTTCCACTGAGTGCTGGGAAGATACAAGTGGATTTGCAGAAACATCCTTGTCATCATCATCAGTTGAGGCTGCTTAAGATAATGTTAAAACCCCAGAGAATTCCCAATCTCCAGTTACTGATGATGGAGCAGCCAAATAACATGCCTGGAGACTTCTGCTGGGAGTTGGGTACATTATCTTGGAATTGTAAATGATGACAAAGCACAACTTGAAAACAAACTCATCTGTGTAATTAGTAATCCAGAGATTTATTCAGAGTCAAGGAACAGGATCAGTTAATTAAATTGATTACTGTGGACTTGATACCCTCCAGAGGGGGAGTATCAGGATTTGCTGTCACATGAGAAGTGCAGTTGAGTGTGCTGATGGAGATGGGCACAAGAACAAAAGATATTTTATGAAGCAATTACCCACTTCCTGTTGGCTGACTGTCCTCATCCAAAATTCAGAAGGAAATGATCTGCTGAACAAGAAGCACTTTAAAGGTAGTAGTTGCTCAACCCAGTTCATACATTTTGCCATTTTGACTTCTAATTCTTTCAAAGCCCTACAAAGAATCTCCATGTCATCCAGGTTTTCTGTTTACTGTAAAGGAAAGTGCATTTTCTGTAGTCTGGCAAGAACATAAAAATTGTTGCTCTACCTTCATAGGAATGGGGTGGCAATTGCAATAATATATGACACAGCATATAAGAAATTATTCTTTTTCAGTGTTTGGAAATATCTGTACAAACCTGCAAAGGGGCTTGATTCAGTAGTCAGAAACAGGTCTAGAGCCATTGGAGGTAGGATATAGTATGATACTTGGATCTGCTGGAGAGTGCCATGGCCAGGTGGGCTCAAATTGGTAGCTAGCAGGTCTGTACTGCACTTATAATTCAGCCCTGGTGTCATCCGGAGTGATTTGGGCTTTTGCTTAGTCTTGAAATAGAAGTATGCCATGCATGACTATGCTGACCAATCCCAAGTATATGCAGGCATTTGGTATTGTAATTAGACATAGTCCTGTTCTCACTGAGTTTGCCACGTTATTTTTACAGTCCCTAAATTATACCAAGTCTGTTGCATTGTTTAACAGTGGTTTAAATAAAACTTAGAGAAGTGAATTAAAACTGATCATAAAATATAAACACTAGCTTTTCATAGCCCATATATCCACAATTTTGTCCAATATAAACTACTCCCTCCCAAATAAAAACCAAACTATTCTAGCATGGGAAGACAGGGAGGCTCCCCAAGGTGCACTGTTTACCAGGGCTCTGTGAGCAACAGGATTGCATCTCATTCGTTGTGTTAACAGAACTATTTTCAGTGATTCATGGGCATCAGTGCCTTAAAAGCTCCTTTTAAGGGTCCAATTCTGAATGCTCTGTGAATGCCTTTTCTATTTCCAACTAATAGTATTTCTCTATATTGTTCTTCCAACAAAGCAGGGACTTATCAAAAAAATGCTGCTTCTCATATTAATGAGATTTTAATGTCTTCAGCTTTTCATGTTTCATTACTATATAGTAGTTTTTTTATAGAAAAAAGTAATTTGACAAAAATATTTGCTTTTCAATGAGAGGTTTTTTTCATATTAATGTATATTGCTGATGATTAAAATATGAGATTAAAAATAAGTAATAAATGAAAATGATTATGTAAACAGTAAAAAAGTGTCTTCTGTAAACACAGACAGATAGCTATAATCTTGACATCTTCATGACGTTTTTATCTTAATTCAGCAGCTTTGCCTTTTGACAATTTATCATATTAAATTATCAATTTTTAGTATAAGCTCCTTTTATTGATGTCATGGGTGCTTTTACTTTAGTAGATCAAAGTGATATGATTTCAAAACTATGCCAGTTATTTTGTGTGATATCATTGACTAATTTTTCATAAAAATTTAAGAGTATAAGGTAGCATTTAGATTGCTGATTACTAAATTGAGGAGCATTTGATTTGATGGCACTTCAACTGAAATGTACTTCTCAACAGAGAAGTATTTCAATGCTGAATATGTATTGGCATAGTCAATGCTTAATTGGCAGACTGTATCTTTGAAGCAGAACACCTTTAGCACTGAGGCCTCTCACGTTGTAGAGTGTTTCAATTATTTATGCTTTGCTGAAAATTTCTTTGTATTGAAAATATTGAGAGTTGATTTAAGTCTGAAACCTTTTGATTCGTGCATTAGACACTTTACATTTAAAAGGCAAGGAGTTTTCTGTGGGGTATATGGGTGTTCCCATGGCAGGAAAGAGTTTTGTTTTAACTTCTGCTGGATTTCGTGGGGCAAATCCCATCTGTTTCCTGTCTGGCCTCAGTCTCTGTTGTCTCTAATGATTTTGAGTGCTTTAAGTGCTGGTCACTGCATGCACAGAGTCAGGTACCATGAGCCCCATCCCTGGCTGGAATCTGTACCAAAGTGGCTGCTGCACAGGAGCCAGCTTTAGCTCTAATGCTGAGTGTTGCCTTGGTTTTCATCAGGGCCCTTCCCTCTGGCCATGTGGGCAGACAAAGCCCCTCACCAGCCCTTGACTTCTGCAGCCTCGGACAACCAGTGGATGCATTCGCTGTTTGCCTTGGTACCCTCGTGGCCAAAGAAGATTTTGTTCAAACGGGAGTCAGATCTTAACCACCAGCTGGTCAGTAAAAGATGGTTTACCACTTTTAATGTTTGTAAAGACTGTAGCAATCCTATAAAAAGTGAATGTTGTTGCCAATTTACTATCCAATTAGTGTATTTCTGATTCTGTCTCAGGTGATTACATTCATTTGAGATGACACCAGCAACACCAACTAGCTGTGAGACTGTGACAGACACAGCTATGTGATTGCTGCATAAATTCTGATAGACACTTGGTAAATTAAAAGGGTCTGTATAATCTGATGAAAAGTTTGTGCATAGTGTATTTTGTTAGGGAATTTTTTGAATTCGATAGCCAAAAGATGAATATATCAAATAATATTCTAGTAGTTACTTGTGGGAATAAGTAGTTCTTAAAAATGTGGACTAGGAAAAAAGAGAACTGTTGCAATAAAAAACCTCTTAAATTTGAAGGCGATTGTTACCTTTAAATTTTTTAAAAATAATTTCATTATTTACATAATTTAACTTGTGCTGCAGAATTATAGTATTTTCATACACCGTTTAGACTTTTCCCCTCTCTCCATAGCCTGAAGATGTTTCCAATATGTCAGTGTCTTCTGAATTTGGAATAACCCTTCAGAAATGTGGTGTGGTAAGTTTTCTTACATTTATCTTGTTAATTTTGTAAGAAGGTTGTACCCAAATGTCCTTTAAAAAGTGTAAACTGAATTGTGCCCATGCTGAGTATTTGGGAGTGTGTGCATTTTGATGGTTAAGAAGGTCACACCCACTGTAAGAGGCACAGTTTTGCAATGCTGATTCAAAATAGAAGTCAGTGAAATCTCTCAGGCTTTAAGGGATTTTAGATTGTGGTCGAAGTAAAAACCTCACTGTCAATTTATAAAAGTGTAAATGGACAAATCCCAATGAACTCTACAATAACCAGCCACAAGGCTGGGTAGATATAGAGACAAATTTTACAGAATGAGATAAACCTTCTGAGATACTCTCCTGGCCCAACCCTGGGTGCCCTACCTGTGTCGAGTGTGGACTTCTTTTGAAGGATGAGGCACTGAGCCCTGTGATGCCCATTGTGTCTTTGAGCATCCACCACACAGCCATAGAAAAGCCATTGTGTCATAGTCTGCATATTCAGTGGGACTCACCTATAGCACAGTATTTAATGAAAAAAAGGTTTCATTTGACTTGTGTAAATGCTTAAGAAGAACAAAGACCTCCCTGATATAAGAAACTTTTTAACCTTCCATTTTATTTTTACTTTATGTGGCATAAGTTGAAAGATGTACCTAGACTGTTACTTTTCCTTTCTTTTTTTTTCCCTTTCTTTTTACACTGAATGAAGCAAGTCTGAATTTTTGTAATTACAGACAGTTCATCTTATCTATCCCTTGGAGAGAGAAAGTGCCTCCAACTTTGAGATCAATCTGAATTCAGCCACTGAGGTGCTGCATATGAGGGTAGAGGATTCAGTAACCAGTACAGAAGAGGTGACATTATAACCTGCATCAGATCATTTGCATAGAGAAGAATGAATATGCATCACATCTGGTGGCACTAATTACCTATAATGTTATTATTGAAATGGCAGCATAACATAATTAATGAGGCTGAATAATGAGCAGTAACACAGAATATTCTGCTTTTCTGGCTGTAGATTCCCAATTTTTATAGCAGAGCCTCTCAGAAAAACAGTTTGAGACAGTTGCATGTTGTTTCTTTCTGCTGTTCACAGCACAGCCTTACACAGGCTCATGAAAAATTACAAAATCCTGCTGTACAAAATCAAAGGTCATCTGTTGTAGATGTTGAGATTAGCAGAAAATATTTTTGCAGCGCTATTAGTTGTAAATTACTGAAAATTATATAATTATATGTGATTGTCTTCCACCTCCAACTGCAGTTTATTTTATTTTCCTTGGCTTATCTTGTCATATACTTCAATCCTAATTCATCTGAACAGATGCTTTCATGCTAAGAGACAGACTGGCTTATGCTGGTGTTTAGCTGTTTTAGATGGAAAAAAGTGAATTTTGCACATTTTCCTCCTTCTGCCATTTGTGCATTGGAGATTATCAATGACTCTATAATCCTTTTTTTCCCCTCCTTTTCTGTTTCTAGTTCGTTCATCTGACTTATTCCTAACAAAGATCTGTCATTCCTTTCAACTTCCATGGGAATTCCTTCCTCCTTTCTTTCTCCTGTCATGTCCATGCTCTTTCACTCCACTCTCCCAAGTACCTGAGTGACATCTCTTGCAGTGGGTGATGACACACATGATGCACATCAGCAGCAGAGAGGAAAGCAGAGAGTAGGTGCTTATGCATTGTGAGTGACTGCCATTGGGTTTGGTCCTCTACATGGTTGATAGCCTAACCATCTGCTCCAAAAGCAGGAAGAAACCATCTTCAGGCAAATTAGAAGAGCAACTTAAAGAAGATAGCCAGTGTTTGCTGATGCCAATGGAAGTGGTGTATGGAGGAGTTCTTCCTAGGAGCAGTCACACCTGAGAGCTTACCTGTTGCTTGAATCTCATCTGCTGCTTTTCAGGGAAAAAAAATATGTAAATTCTTTCAACCCCTTTGCAATTTAGCTTAAGTCTGACAGCCAGTCAAAAATAAAGAATGACAACCATGTGTTTAATATTAATCAGAAATGCAACAAATGTGGTCTTTTGGCCACCTGAGGAAGATTGTGGTAGAAGATAGGCAGTATGATTGAGACTTCTCTGAAGGGTGGCTTTGTTTATCCCTAAATTAAGAATTTTATTAAATGAAAAAATGAAGAGAAAATGCAAGATTGGTTGGAGAAAAAGAATGGAGAGTGTGTGGGAGTGTGCATTAAACCTCCTGCTGGGAACGAGAGGACTCATGCTGCCACATACCCCCACCTGCCTGTGAATATACACGTTTTTGTTTCTCTGTCTGTTTTACCATAGGGGTTTATCTAAATTACTATTCACATCTCCTTTCCCCAAATGTAAAGGAATACATTTGTACCTGATTAGAAGCACAGGAAGAGACCTGGAAATCCTTACTTTTTGTCTTCAGCTCACAGAATAGCAAGGGAAAGGTATCAGAAAATGAAGGGAGGAAAAAGTTTTCCTATTTCCCCATTTCTCCAGCTTCCACTTTTGCTGGTGTGTATGTTTGTCTGCAGAAGCCCATCCATGCTTACTGTGGAGCATAATACAGTATTAAGAACTTGTGGAGTTTGAACCTTGAATCTTAAAGGTATATTTTTCTGGTTTTGTGGTTGGGTTAGGGTCTCTGCTTTATGTATTTGGATCTTCTTTATGTGTCTTATGAGACTTTTTTTCTTGTTTCATTTTGTTTGTGCTTTTTAAAGCAAATTTCTAGCCTTTGTGATTGCAGATGAAAGGCTGAAATGTTGACTGTATCATGCCAGTTCAGAAACTAGGAGAGAGAGAAAATCTGCCCAAAAGATATCACATTTTTAATATTTGATGATTTTAAGTTTCATAAATTTTGGGGTATAATTCATGATATATATACATATGATATTGGTAATAGTTTCTTCACAAATATAAATAAGCTTATTTTTATACATGCATGAATATATACATTTTTATACGTTGTTTGCAGCATCTAGTACAATAAATAGTTGGGAGTTTTGCCACTTAAATAGCAAAATGCAACCTAAGCAATAATAATTTCATTAAACTGTTTCTTCTCATTGATTCATAAATCATTCTAAAACTGTAATCTGGTTCCGTGCTGAATTAGTATGAAATGCAGAGATAAGGGATGCACAGTGAAACTACATACGTCGAACCCTGTGGCTGCCATGAACTCTGGTGTGATTTCTGAACTCTATCACAATTCATATTTTGAGAACTCATTTCTGTGGGGACTGCTTTATTATTTTATATTTGCTGGTGTCGTTATACAGTGTAGGTATTTCCTAAAAAGGAATATCTAAAATGAGAAAGGTTTGGCCTGAATCATAATTTCATCAGTTAAAGAAGTATTAATTTAGTGTTATTATTAGAAGCCTCATAAATCATCATGGCTATACTATAGGTCACCATATTATGATAAGCCTCATAAAGATTTAGACAATTCTGGTTTAATAAGAACTATGGGGTATCGTGGTTTAACCTCAGGTGGAGATGAAAATACCACACAGTTGCTCACTCACTGCCCCACCAGCAGAATTGAAGAGAGAATCGGAAGAGTAATAGCTGGAAAACTCATGGGTTGAGATAAAGACAGTTTAGTAGGGAAAGCAAAACAAACTGCTTCCCAAGGGCAGGTGGGTGTTCAACCATCCCCAGGAAAGCAGGGCCCCATCACACATAACAGTGACTTGGGAAGACAAACACCATCACTCCAAACATCCCTCATTGTTCCTTCTTCCCCCTACTTCATATACTGAGCATGATGTTGTGTGGTCTGGAATATCCCTTTGGTCAGCTGGGGTCAGCTGTCCTGGCTGTGTCCCTTCCCAACTTCCGATGCACCCCCAACTTCCTTGCCAGTGTGGCAGTGTGGAAAGCAGAAAAGGCCTTAGCTCTTTGTAAGCCCTGCTCAGCAATAATGAAGACATCCCTATATTATCAACCCTGCGTGCGTTCAGCACAAGTCCAAAATGTAGCCCCGTACCAGCCACTGTGAAGAAAATTAACTGTGCCTCAGCTAAAACCAGCACAGAGAAGGCGGCAATTTAGAAGGTGAGAGGTCAGTAAGCAACTCTGTGCTCAAAGTAATTTCATTTAGAGGGTATAATTGCTCAGTAAGAGTTAAGGGCGTAATGAAATAAATAAATAAAATGACATGACTGCATGTTGCTAGAGATTGGTGATCAGCCTATGACCTTCACCACTGGCTGGAAGCAGAGACATAAACTCCCAAGTCCACTGGTGGCTCCATCTGCCCTCACATGGGAAGGGCGAGTCAAGACAGGGCGTCTTTCAGAGAGTGTGGTTGCTGTGAAAAAAAGGAAAATAGAGACCAACACTTCAGGGAGAGAACGAATTTGCAGTGAGGGCAGCTTGGAAAAGAAATATCCTCATGGTACAAAAGTTCAAAGTTAAGAATTTTTCAGACTGTAGTTATAAAGATATGATCCAGTTTTGTTGTATGAGGTATCATGGGGATACTTAGAATCTTGATTACCCTTCTGGTTCTGCATGAGCTGGGTTTCCAACTTCTGGCTTTCTGCCACTTTGTCTCCAAGCAACAGCTTGACATACCAAAGATTAAAATCTCTGTGGGAGTTTGAGATCAAACTGAGTGTAGTTTCATTTGCAGGTCACTCAGAATGCCTTAAGAAAATAAGTTTCCACGTATAATGAAGTTTTATTTGTAATCAAGACTACAAATTTTGCTGTTTTGCACCATTAATACTAATATTTCCTGTTTTCAGGTGGATGTTGAGCATGACCCTCAAACTGCATACATTACACTTGTGATTAATAACACCAACACATTGCTCTCAACAAACATTACAGATCTTATCCTCCTGGACAACATCACTGGTCTACGCATTCAAAAAACCAGTGGGAATAAGACCACAGATGGCGTACAGATTTATAGGAAAAGATTCTTGCAAGGTAAGGAAATCTGCAGGGAAGTATCCCTGACTAAACATGTGGAAGAGCATCTGTTCAAATCACAATATTTATTTATTTGTGGTGGCTTAAATTCTTTGATTATCAGTTAATAGAGGTGAAAAACTGGGAAACGTTTCGAGCTGCAGTTTCCAATTCTGTTAACTCACATTTTGACTCCCACATTTGAACTACTTCCAATCTAACAGGCACAGAAGTGGGCCCCTGTACTCTGTAAAAATTGCTGCCATCAAAATGAAAGAGTTTTTTATGACTGTGTTTGTTCATTTTGGATATTTTTAAAAGCTTCTGCACAAGCCATTTTAATCATATTTTGAGCCTTCTTTAGCCAAGTGTGGCAGGTCGGCTTGGTGAGATATTGAGGTGCATTGGAATTGCAAAGGGCCATGCAAGCAGGGAAGATGATACATTAGAAATTAGGCAGCTCTTCTCAGTATCTGTTCTTTCCAAACTGAGCAAGTAATACAGAGATAAACTTGTTCCAGTCTTGATGTCAGTCTGTTCCTGTGGTAGCAGTTGAATCAGTGCACATGCATAAAATTTTACCTTTCTTAATTTGTTCATCTCCTTCTTCTTAAGCACAAGAACATCAAAAATTAGCAGCTTGCTTTTGATGGTAATGATATTTCTCTTGGAGCTTCAGAAGAGTTTGCTGGCACCTATTTATGATTGAAGAATCTATGGTTATGCTAGTTTTATGGCAAAAGATTTCCAAATAGATAAGGGAAATGAGAAGACTTGGGGCTGCTGTCTGATTGCAAATGGATAGCCAGGCTCCATTTTTAATAACAACAGTGTGAGTAGTGGTACTTATTACAGGGCTGGTCATTTTGAAAATGTCACAAAATTGCTGGCTCTCAACAGAGATTCCCAAGAAACAATGGCCCCTGAGAAAGAATAAAAAAATGGCTTGCAGAGCCCAACTAGTAAGCTAAGTTGGCGCCATTATTTAATTTATTTATAATTACTGAATCTGGAACTGAAGCTAGCTTTTCCAGCCCATATACATTGTACAAATCAGCATCAAAAATAGTGCAGTGGAAGAAACTCCAGCAGAACAGATTTCTGCATAGTTTGAGGTTTGGTCATTACTGTGTTAATTCTGAAGTCAGCCCATACCTTGCCACTAGGGCTGGATAGAAGGGCTATGCCTACACTGGCCTATGTATTGTTGTGCTGAATGTTAGCCATAATAATTTTTCAGTACTCCAGTGCACCATGCATCAAAATTCAGCTGAAATCTGTCTGATTTCTCTTTGGTTTCAACAGGAGGAGAACCAGCCAGTTAGTGGGTATAATGTAGGCTCTGCGTTTTATTACAAAAAATAATTGTAAATACGTCATGTTGAGTTTTAGTATCAAAAAATGATGCTTTTCAGCAGATTGCGGAATCATTTAATGCAATTTCCAGATCCTGGGCCAAATTTGCTTGGGTTCTTCGAGGCAGCAGTTATTAAGGATGTTGCTGGGCTCAGCTGGCCAGGAACTGTCTGCTCTGGGTGTGGGACGTCTGCTGTGTCAGAAGGGAAAAGCTCCAAGCCTTCCCCAGGGATCTTAGAGAAGTTTTCCTCAGACAGCAAATCTATCCATATGCCTCCTCTCTGGACTATACTGTGGGCTCTGGCTGCCTCCTCTGCTGAATTCCCTTGCAGTCAGTGTTCCAAGTTTATTGCAGCTTGGTTCCTAGGAGAGCACTTTTGCTGGCAAGGAAGCACAGTCTAAAAAGCTCCTCAAATGTTTTATTTATATTGAACTTTCTTTTCAGATTTGGCAAGCATCTCTAACTGCAGCTGAGCTCAGCTGGGTACTCAGCTCTTCTGAGATTTACCCCATCTTCTTGCGTGAAAGAAGACATGCAACTGTACTGGGTTGTTTTCAAATCAGTTAGCTCCTGCTCTGTGTAAGAAAATGCAGACACAATTAGTTAGAGGCCACTACTGCATTGGCAGATGTACCTCACCTGCTTTATCTGTACGATTGGCTTTTTTTCTCTGGTTTAACAGGTGGAGAACACTTTGTAATCAACTACTCTGCACTTCTTGATGCAAAAGAAATGTGGGATGGCAGGATCTTGACCCTGCCTGCAAAGCTAACTTTCAGCAGTTCATCACAGGTATTCCCTTCACAATTTTATTTTGCTCTTCACAGTTTTCATGTAAAAAAGGTGGTTCTTGTCTGCCTAACGAAATGAAGTTCTTAGGAGAAGTTCAGATTGTTTACCATGAATTTATAAATATTTTGTGATATTCATAAATATAAAAATTTATAAACATGAGTTTTTCTTCACAACTTAGGAGGTCATAAGTTCTTAAGTAAATTTGGTTTGTCTGTTCTGTAGCTTTTTTTCTACTTTTTATATTTCTTTCCAGTTTGTCTATGTATCCTGGAAATAGGTGTCCTCCACATATATCTATTCCTGTAGTCTATGAGAGACTGAAAGTTTTGGAGGAAAAAAGTCTCCAATGTGCATGAGAGTGGTACTAGAGTAGCAGAAAGGAAGACTTCAAACAGGGAACATAAGAGTAAAAACATGTGCACTGACTATGGCTCCTGTTCTGGGCATTTTCAATCAACCCAGATGTTATAGGCACAGAAAAGTGTAATACTGTGCACACTGGGATATGCATCTGTGTGATGAGAATGGGAGTGTATCCCACAGAGCAGCTGCTTCCATGTCTGTTAATGTTACCCCTAAGTACACTGCATTTTCCTATCAGATTTATCTTAGCTTTATGCTTAATGAGAAGTATAGCTTATCTTCTAAGGAGAGGCTTTTCTAGAGACTCCAGGCTATTTGCCAGTGGATTCTGCTCTTCTTTTTCTTAATACAGGTAATTTTTTTATATCTCTCAGAATAAAACACATCTGGTATCGTTGACAGCATCGTTCACCATAACTGAAGAAAAAAAGACCAAGGTAAATCCTGTGATTTAGTATTATGTTGACTCTCCTGCTTATACTTCTGGACAATCTAAACTAAATCCTAGGAGCTAAGGAGGTACTGATGTACTTATGTCTCATCACTCGGCTATTAATCATACACAGGTTCGATCTTCTCAGATTTTTAAGAGGAAGAAAACAGGACTCAATATAAGGGGTCTTTTTTTGTCTTAAAACAGCAGTATTTAATACAGAAAATCTAAAAATACCATTATAGTCCTTGCCATGTTTTTTCATTTGAAGAATTGTACAGGCACAGAAAACTACGGTGAGGAATATGCTCACCTGCTGCTGTGCATAGCCACCGTGAGAAAGCTTTTTATCTTTACAAAAGGGTGAGGTTGTCCTCCACCTCTTGAGAAGAGGTTTCTGTATGATGCTGACGCACAAGCCTGAGAAATAAAACTGCAGTAAGAGTGGCAAACTTAATGTTTGCCTTTCATTTTTTTGGAATAAGTAGTGTATTTGGAGATTGTGCACAGGGGCTTCTTGTTCCAATATTCTCTTCTGCTGGGGATCTGTGCCTTCTCAGCTTCTATTATTGTAATAGATGAATTTCCAGACTTGGCTTTCTCATAATTGAAGATCAAGTGCCCATTCTGTTAAAATGAAAACCATAATTAAATATGATATGAAGTAAAATTATACATAAGCTAGAGAATTCATTCTTGGATAAAGATCTAGCAATATTTAAAAGGATTGGACATTTTTATAGCTAAGAATTACCCACTGAATTGCCATAAATGTATCTTTTGGAAACTCTTATTCTTAAAGGTGTAAGCCATGCAGTAGCTGACTGGCTTATAAAAATAGCTTCATGAATGGTTTTCTGTAAAGTTCAGTGTGAATTGATCTGCAGCAGTTGGTGATGTCTAAGCTAGGACTGTAAGGTACATTGGTCTCAGCCCACCGTGGAAATTCCTGCAATCTGTTCCGATACGTAAAACCTTTTTAGTGTGTTTGGCTTTTTTCCCAACTTGAACTTGATAGTTAGACCTCTAAAAGTTCCTAGGGACTATTCCATCAGTGGGTAAAGTTAGCTCAGCTGCATTTGAACTTAGTAAATGAACAGATTTTGTAATTAAAATGTGTGGTAAAGGTGTATGGAAAACACTGTAAATTTTTGAAAAATAAAGCTCAGAAATTATGGAACGTACCATGTTTCACATGCATAGTATTTGGCAAGCATAGCATATGCTTGGCTGTGGCCAAGCATAAGGTGTTTCAGAATGAAATCAGTTTGTGCAAGGAAATTAGGATTAACTGAAAAAGGTGTGACATTGTATTTCATTCATCTCTTCATCTGTCAAAAATGCTCTCCATCTCAGATTTGTTTATTAAAAATCACTATTTAGGCCTGTTCATGGCTATGTTGAAGCCAACACACATATGTGACTAAGCGGATACAAATTGTTGACTTTGGGGATGGAAAATAGAAGAATTAATTAGGTCGTCAAGGGAGTGCCATGTTAGGTTAGTCCCATCAGCTTTCACATGGTTTGCTTGCACACTTGGCTACTCTGTTGTTCTTTAAAGTTTTACAAACCCTGTGGATTTCTCTTCTGTGCTGCTGGAAGAAAGTAATTGGTTGCCTGTGACAAGATAATTTTGTGGGTTATGAAAAAAATATGGGTGTTGCTCATCTGAGTGTCTGTGCCAGATGTCTTCCTCAAGTGCTTCAGGGGCTGTGAGTACCGTGTACCTCTGCCCTTGGCTGGGTGGGTTTGATGCTGAATGGGAAGCTGTAGAGAAAAGGGCAAAGAGAAGTTCTCCCATCTGAGCGTGTTGCATAGGATAGATGACAATTACTTTGATCTGATTTTTGTGAGGCTTACTTCCCTCAGAATCATGCAAAGCAGTCAGAGCACAACAGTTTTTGAAAGAAACTTGGGCCTGTAATGCCTCTTCCCACTGTTAGGATGGCTTTAGAAGTTAGCTTAGGGAATAGCTTTTGAGGCTTACTAGTGTGTCAGTGGTCTGAAGGTTGACCTGCGGGGCCAACACTGGTCCTGCCTTGAGCAGGGACTCTGGCACCTGCCCTGCAGCTTCCTCTGAGGTGCTTTCAGATGGCATTAAGCACCAGCTATGTTCTCCTCCTGGGCTTTTCAGCCCCCACAATGACATGGACTATCCTTCCAGAACCCACATTCTTTAAGTATAAAAAACCAAACCATATAAAGAAACTTAAGCATGCTTCTGTCACTTAGAGCAGTTTTTGATTCTGAGTGTACAATACTGTGAAGTAAACTGTGAATCTTCTTGGAGCTGTGAAATAGTAGGCTGTATTAATGTTTGATGATCTTGATACTAACATCATTGCCTAATTCAACTAAAAACATGCTGAAATCAATGAGTGCTGAGCAACTGTACCAGCTTTGAGAAGCTGAACCTGTGAAACAAAGTCTGACATGAAGCAGTTCCTGTCAGTTAGAGATAAGACAGATTATCAGTGTACAAAAACATCAGAGAAAGAAAAAATAGGCAGTAAAGGATAAAATTTGCTATTAAATTGGAATAAACCTTTCTTAAATTGTGGACCGTATTTGATTATTGTTTCCTATGCAGAATTACCATTGACTCCATGGAATACTGTCAGATTTCTGCTCCAAGAGATGACCCACCCATCTTACAAGCAACCTGTAAATTATTTACAGTTCCTAGCCCCAGCAGAGTAATTAGGCTTTGGTGAAACATTATACTAATAGCTGTGCTATGTTTTTCATCCAGAGATCTCATAGAACTAAACAAACACTAAATTAACTTTTGCTACATGGAGCATGAAGTAAAAATTAATTTTTAATGCAGTTCAATTTAAAGATTAAGTTAAGAGGTAAAGTAAAGGCCTACGAAGTTGTTATCTGACTCACTGTTCCAGTGCTCCTGCTACTCTTTTCTGACTCAGGCTAATGCAGAAACTGCAAGGGTGCATATAGATTGGGTGGGTTTGTGAACTGCCAGTTACATGTTTATCTTGAACTCATATTGGTACTTTTTCCCTGTGGTCAGTTTTATTGAATCAAGAAATGGAATCAAGAAATGGCCATTAATTAAAGGTAACCAGCATCTGACTGACTTTCAGAGCCTCTGAGCAACATCAAATGACATTAATTTCAAAAAGAAGAGTTTGGTGACTTTGGAAACAGGCTATTAAGTATTGGACACCCGAAAATCACAGCACATAAAATTTGATCTATGGGAGTTTTGTTGCTTAAAGTTACACAGGAATTTGGAATGTAACAAACCATGCTGACTTTGAAACCTATGGAAAATACATTTTTGTTTGAAAATATTCACTCAAATGTAGTGATTAGATAACATAATGCTGAGAAACGGTGAAGTTGTGTGAAGACATTTAAAAATAATTTACTATGTTTCTTACAGTTATAATCTTGGAATTAGTTATGATCTGATCTTTATATGTATTTAAAAGGTACTTTTAATGTAGTTTTTATGATATGTCTTTTAATTTCAGATTATGTACAGCCATGCCATCACTGCTTCAGGGTTCTTCATCGCTTTTTTCATTTCCCTTGTATTGACATGTGCTGTTTTTCTCATCATTTACCGAACCCAAATATTAAAATGGAGTTTCTGTAGTAAAAACCAGGTGAGTCATACTGTCTATGAGGGTTTATTTAATTTTTTTCATCAATCATATCTGATGATATAACTTGCTAGCTAAAATAGATTGTCTGAAGAGTTTTTTAAGATAAATAAAGAGCCACCGAGTGGTGGATTTGCTTCACAGGTAATGTAGTCTCTACAACCTGTATTCTTTAGCACAATCAGATTTAGAGGTGAGTGTAAGAATGATAACCTGATCAAAACAACTGCTGTCAGTACTTGGGTGTTAGTTCTAGATTGCAGGGAGATTACCCTTTGGCTATTAACTTCCTTTCATTTCCTTTCCTTCTCTCCATCCCTCAAAATTAGAGGCACCATGTCTTTGGGTTCTAAACAGTTGCCAAGGGGTAAACAACTTGCCTTGAGCATAGCAGAATTGGGTACAAATTTTTTTCTATTTTTATTATCAGGAATAGAGATTTGAATTTTGGTTTCTTAGTTCATTGGATGTGCTTTAATCTCTTGAGTGATTAAGCAAAACAGACGGGTTTGGAGATGGAGCATTTTCAGTGTTCTTTATCCAAGCTCTGCCGGTTTGGAGAAAGTATTTCAGTACATACTGGAACAGAGAGCGAAAATACAGAATCTGATAAATATTAATCAAGTTGGCCCAAATCCAGCCCTTGCTTCTATTAATTATTTTTGTATTTATGTAAAGTAGAGCAACTTCAATGGGAAGGAGCTAGAGACCTCAGACAGAATATTACCATGATGGGAGCAGTCCTCTAAGACAGGTGTGCTGAGAGGTTTGAACCCCTCATCTGCCCAGACAGTGGTGGATCTCTCATCCCTCTGGACTGGCCAGAGTAGCTCACAAATCACTTGAAGCCTTATTTTCTGTGGTTGAAAGTTACACCGTCAATGTTTTATTTATGATATGTCTGAAAAGTTAATGTCTTAAAATGAAAAGGATGTGACTTCCTTCATTTTACAGAAGAAACTGTGATAATGCAGTAGTAAAAAAGGTCCAGCTCGGTCCTATTAGCAGATATTTATAGTGGGGTTTTTGTATAGTAATTTTATTAACCCTCAGTCTGAAGGGCATCTCTGCGAACTGTCACTTCCGTTATGCACAGGATTAGTTTTTCATGCTGTTCACTCATAACGCTGTAATCTTACCATATATAATTTGTGTATCACAGCAATTTTTAAAAAAATTAACCTAGGAAGTTCATAGTGGAAGGTAACTTCCTAGACAACTTTCACAAGTGTTCTGTGTTCTCCATTCGTTTCTTCACTTGTTTTCCAGATCAGTTATATACTAAAAAAGATCAGCTTGAAACAAAAAAGTGGTATATTTGATTTCAGATACATATCTGAGTTGCACAACCTCTTTACACCCTCTCCAGCTCTTCAGTTTGATGATAAGTAGTAACCCTCTCACCCATAGATAAACTGCAACAAAATTAGATAAATTACTCATTAAGATTTTTTTCCTACTTTCTCTTTTTTTGTTGTTTTTTTAGGAGATACAGCATGAACTCAGCCAAAATCACAAACTGGAGCATTCTCAGTTCAATTCAGGTGATCTCTTCAGTGAAGATATAATTATGAATGACCAAATCATCGATATTCTGTCCTTTGAAGAACCTGGCAATATGCTTCAGGCTTTAGAAGAGTAAGAATTCACTGCTGTTACATCATATTTATTACCTTTATCATCAGTCAAATCTTTGATTTGATTACCTACTCTTTATTTTTTTTTATAGTATCTGTTTACACATATGATAAGGTTTGAAGCTGGCTCCCTGCCAAGTCTCCAAACCTTACCACCAGAAGTGTCGTCCCTCCCCCCCCCCCCAACCTCAGGGAGAAGAGGGAGAAAAAACAACCAACTAAGAAAACCCGAAACGAGAGAGAGAGCTAAAGTGATATATATAAATATATTTACACTTATGTTACAATTGAAATATATATACAATTTAAAAATATATAGAATTTCACAAGGGAAGGGGAAGGGGGAAGGGAAAGGGAACAAAACCAAAATAAAATATATATATATATCCCAATCAGTAGCCCGAGATCTAGTAACTAAGAGTTAGCAAAGAAAATATCCCACCACTCTCCTTGGGACAACCGAGAGTCGCTCCGGTACGATCGCCGGCAACCTCCGCCTCCCCAGGTCGACAAGGCCCTACCAGGCCTCGCTCCCCAACACGGCAGACTCAACAGCAGGGAACCTGCACCTCCAAGCCGCTGGAAGGAAAGAGAGCGAAGGCCTCTCCTCCTTTCTTCTTATAATCTGGTTTACGTAAAAATCGTAGGGAATACTGGGTAAATCTGGACCCTTCCTTGGTTACAAACTGGTCACCAAGGAAGGCCTAGCCCAAACCACCACAACATATTGCTGCAGTACCTTAGGCTTTTGAACTGTTTTAAACAACCATCTGTGGGAACTGAAAATTATTGTATTCATATTGCTTAACCTGTAGAAGTCACAACTCCATCTAGGCCTTAGACATGCAAGACTTCCAATCCAAATGAACATCTAGTTTTGTCTCTGTGGTTCACTAAGTAAAGGGAAACCTTTCTGTGTACAAAGAAATGTTGGAAGGTTGTGTTCTACTCTTGCTGAGCACATTCTGCTTTAAAACGGATGGCTCTTGCCCTAGAAAGGAGAGCCCCTGCTGGGTGCCTGCATTACTGTTCAGCAGCGTATTTGGGAAGTACCTGGAGTCTAAGATGTGACAGTTTGTAATGCTGCCAGAAAGATACCATGTGCCTGTAATCAGTGGGACCACTTGGTAGAGCAGAGAAACTCTCTTGATATTGCTGAAAGGGCAGTCAGGGCTGTTTGACTTTAGCTGCTGTTAAAGATCATCTGTTCTTCAGCTGAATTTGATAAAAAGGTCTAATGTGAGGACAAGTGGATGTTGTTTATTCAGTATTACCATTAGCTCTCGGTAAGTGTGTGAAAGGCAGTATTATGCAACTATAAAATCTGTAGAAGCTGAAAAGTTACAGGGCTATGGATGTAATTTTGTTTCTTAAAGGGTAACTAACAGCATTATTATTTCCTGTCTTTTCTTGATAATTGGGTACTTATCTCTGTAAATTGCACATTTTTCCTTGCTTTTATAACTGTATAGCAACTCAGGCTTTGAGAAGACTTATCCTGAAAATCATTATGTGAATATTAAGAAGAATAGGATCAAATACTTTTTAAAATCACTTTAGTATTAATTTATTTCAGGGATAGTTAGGATCTATCTAGGTTGAAAAAAAAAGCTGGACTATATTCAGATACATTATGGATTAGAAATATTCTCACAAACCTTTGGATAGGTTTATTTTTATAACAGAATTATTTCTATACCTATAAAACAGGATTCATATCTTAGGTATGTCCAGGGGCTGAAGTTTTTTAATATTCTTATGAAGCTTGTGCGTATGTATCTCTCTTCCTTTTCTTTCCTCACAGTTGCTGTTTTCTTTACCCCTGAGTATGTAGAACATTGCAGTGCATAAAGTAGTTACCCATTAGCAAACACTCACTAACCTTCTTCACCTTCTGAGCTATCTTCTCCTTCCAGGATGAGGATAGTAGATAGACCACAAAGGTATTCAGAGTTACAATGATTCCTGCTGTGAAAGATGATTGAAATGGTGATAGACATTGTCGTGAATGGCTCAGATCAGCCTCTACCGGTCAGTAGTGGGTGCTTTCTAATTCTGTTTAGATTATCTCATTTCATGTAGTTTTAAACCGGACCTTCTGTTTCACTCACTGTTACACAGATGCACTTACTGCATTTTTATCTATTCTTTCCCCCTTTTTATTGGCACTCATTCAATTATGTGTGTTTAATTACTCCAAACCCATTCCGCTCCTCTCTTACTGGTGGTGCAGTTTATCTGACTGAGAGAGGATCTCTGTAATGTGAATGCCTACACTAGGTTGCCCTGAATTCCCTGTTTTACTCAGGAGTGTAAAAGAATACTTGTAGGGTTTGATTATTCTCACCCCTAAGCAGACTTCCAGAAATTAGTTGTATGGCTGTTGCATCCACTGACCCAAATGCCTGGAGCCTGGGCTGATTAGCTCAGCTATAGGGGTCTGGAGGTGGGTGAGACGAATCCCAGTCCTGCAGGCTGGTTGGCCAAAAAGGCTGGAGCAGTACTTTGGTGCCTATGTTAGAGACATGCAAATATTTTTTTGCTTTCTTCAGTAGCTTATAATACACTCCTTGTTTTATCTCTCATTAACACTTTGATATTTAGCTTTGGATGTTTCCTCATCTAATAGTGCTGGTTCCTTATTCATTCTGCAAGTTGGGGCAAAACAGTCCATTAATTTCTGATCTGTATTACTTAAAAATTTCATTTTAGTGTTGTACTTCTAAACTGTCATACATTATCGAAGTTTTTAGCTGATTCCAAAGACAAATGTAAAATATTGTACTGTTGCCTTAGGAGCTCCTATGACAGTGATGTAGGCTAAAACCAGAACGAAGTAATTCTTCTTATTACTGAATTGCCTGCTTTAAGGATAGTAATTTTTAAAACATAATGGGAAAAAGAAAAATGGTGCATTTTTAAGTAATCAATGGATAATTGCAGTGAATTTGAATGAATTCTGTGCTTGAGTGAAATGCTGTCATTTTACTAATTATGGTCACAATCAGTTTATCAACAATGTTGCATTTTGTTTAATTACATTAGTGACATCCAATAAAATATTTGAGTTTTCAGTAAGGAACAAGGAAAGAGGTTTGTTTTGTCTCATAGGAATGGCAGTATACTGAGAATAAAAACTGAGCCTGTATTTTGAGCATATTTTTTTAAAGTCATATATATGCCAATATTTTAGCATCGTAATACTTTTTTTTAATTATTATTTTGGGAAGCAAGAGTATAGGGGCTTTTATTAGAGAGATTTTGATTAGGTATTTTCAGCCAACCAACATCATCTTGCTTGTATGCTAGCTTGGTAATTCCTTCTGCATGTTTTGGTGCAGGTATGTTTCATTTTTTTCTACATAACACACATATATGCTTGCTGACATAATTGATATATTCTTTTGAAATTGCACTGTCATTGTAAACATGGTTGGAATCATACTGGTACAAATGAGATAAAAACTCAGAAAAGTAAGAGCCACAGGATGTTCTTGTGTTCTTTGCAACACAAAGCTGTGTTATCTTTTAAGAAGTGACAGTGCCAAATCATTTAGCAGATACTCAGGAGCATGTGTTCAATATTTATGGACAGGGACAGCTTTGGAGTGTAGACAGTTTGTGGTGTCAGGAGGATTGGCTAGAGAACAAAACATACTTTTCGTGTTTCATAAGGAAGCTTCTTGGTTACTGATTTTGTGAGTTTTGTCTTAACAAGGCATGTTCTGGATGAACATTATGCAGCAAAATAACTTGGCTTTTATTCTCAGTAGGTTCCTTGCTGTGTATATTACTGAATATTGGCCCATGGGCAATGAATGCTAATGAGGGGAAGCTATATGATTTGAATATTTGACGTGCACACTAGAAGATCATGTTCCAAAATGCTGTGTGTCTCTTTTTCTGTATGTCTAGAACAAAATGTGAAGAGAGTTGAGCAATTGGGGTTTGTGTCTGATGTGATGAGGTTTGACCATGTTCATAGTCTCACAAGATATAGATATGTTAAAGGCAACTTAATTTCTTTAAATGGCTTTCCACTGCTACGACTTTTTAATCTTCATTTTGTACAGCTGTGCTTCCTTTAGTTTGTCAGAGCTCTAGCTGAACTTGAACCCCTCTTTGCTGATATACAATATGTACTGCCAATTATATTGGGAAATGAGTAAGTAATATGTGTACATTGCAGCTGATTTTTTCTTGTGGTAGAGGACATTGAGGCCAGCGTACGGGAGAACAGGACCGTATTGTCTCCAGGGAGCCTTGACAGAAAAATAAAAACAATTTACTACTATATTAGAAGCTCACTTTTACTTTCAAAATGTAGTTTCTTGCTGTACATGTCAATTTGATTTTCTATGGAGCAAATGTGATTTTTTTTTAACCCTGGATTCAAAGGGAAAGTAGGAATCATAGAATGTTAAGAAGTTGGAAGGGACCTTAAAGATCATCTAGTCCCAGTCCCCTGCCATAGGCATCATCACCTGCCACTAGACCAGGTTGCTCAAGGCCTTATCCAACCTGAAGTTGAACCCTGTCAGGGTTGGGGTATAAATGATCATATTCTCATAGCAGCTAGACTTGAATATTCCTACACAGAAAATGGTAAGAAACCATACACTATTAGTAAAAAAAACTTGAGGTGCTAAATTTCTGCTTTTTGTTACTTTGAAAAAGTGTAATTAAAATTTTTGGAATTTTAGAAGGGAGAGCATATTTAGTAATCTGTTTTTGTGAAATGTGTACAATGCGGGAATACACCTATACATAATAATCACATTGATATAACAATAAGATGGAGTGAATGCACATGATATAAACTCCAAATCCTGCATTTGTACTTCTGTGTTATGAATGCTGTTATAAACTTGAAAAGTATGTAAACTATACTTTTTTTTTCCATCGGAGAAGCTCAAATGCTTAATATGTGATAAGAGCCTATAGGACAGGGGAACTGAAGAAAGCAAGTAATTTGAAATTAATGAATACATATCTTTTTTCATCCTAAAAAATAATTTTTTGTGGATGTTGGCCTACTCTGAAGTGTTCAGAATTACATGGGTCATTTCTGCTGTCCACCCAAAACAATTAGTTTTATCCAGAAAAGAGTCTCCTTTTGAGAATTGTGCTGTGAGTGATGCTTTATTCCATATCATTTTGAAAGAATACTCACCCTGTCTGAGTACATCAGAAGAATCTGAGTAGATCACAGCAAAGTTGGAAGCTCCTCAGGCATTAATGCATAATGCATATAGCCATATTTATTTATGCTTTTGTTAGTATCCAGGCTGAAGTCGGTGCTTTTGACATCAGTGGTAAAATGCATGATGACTTCACTGGAAGCAGGACTGGAGTGTTTCTTACACTCTCTTGATGTAGTCGTTTTTCAGTGGATGCCACTGAGCTGGGGGCACTTGTCTGTCTGTCTGTCCGTCCTTCCCTGTTTGCATTCCTCTCTCCATCAGGAGTTGGTGCAGCTGCTGCACCTTGGGGCTCTGGGTCACTGCTGCAGTGGGAACAGTGGAGACAAACCATTCACAAATGGCCCTAAATTACATGCTTTTTGATAACATGTGTGTTACGAAGCAATGCTTTTGCAGAAACTGCTACCTTGGAGCTCGAGTCTCCTCTGGATACTGTTGTAATACATATGCTACTAACTGGTAGATGAGAGATGAGCTTTCCTAAAATGACAGGTTTTTGTTTTGGTGACAAAATGTTTCTCTCCCTTTTAGATTTCAGAAAGTTGTGTCACAGTAGTTTCTTATCTTTGTGAAGTCAGAATTAGTTTTAAAAACGTGTTTGAAAGCCATTAGTTATTTTTAGGACTGTTAAATTTGGCAGCTATTAATTCTCCTGTTTAAAAATTCCCTCTGTGGGCCTGTAATTTGAATAATAAGACTTAAAGACACAATTACTTGGTCGTTAATGAGAGGTTTCCTTTTTTTGTAGTGTGTTGTGTTTTGGGTTTTTTATAAATTAACTATATTTGCTTTTCTGACCCTAGCTGCTTTCCTGTATTCTTTTATTAGGTCTATGAAGGACATCTGTTGCATGGGCACTCTCTCTGCTTCTCTGTGTTTGGTAACTGGGATTCTCCCCTTCCGGGTCTTCTCTGACAGATCTATATATCCTCTTCCTCTTCACGTGAGTGAAAAATCTTTACACTTGCTGTTTGCAGTTTCATTTTCTATGTGTCTGTTCACCTTCCCTCGCCCCACCTTTCCTCCCTTTTGTGCCATCTACCTTCTATACTGTCCTCATCCTTTTTCTGCATGCTTTGTCCAACAGGAGCTTTGATCTTTTTCATCAATAGGTTGCCATCGGTTATGAGTGCTTCATTAGCTTTCATGTTTCTGTGATGCTGAATATGCTCAGGAAATGAGGTGAGACCTTTTAAACATCAGTTGCTTTAACATGCACAGTGCAGAGTATTTAAAGCAACTTATTAAATGTACCTTGGCTTGAGGAGACACAAAGTGTCAAGCTAGAATTTTTTTTCTACATGTCACGAAACATTGCACATTTAATCTGGATGATTGTAAATGTTATTCTTCTGGTGGACTTGAATTAAACCAAATTAGAGCATTTGGTTTAATATATGTACTTGATTCCTGTGTTGTAGTGACTGCTGATGTCTAAGGCACCAAGACTTCCTGATGCAGCATGTTAGGCCTGCCCTCAGCCTCTCTATTCTGAGTAAGAGCTTGAGGCAAGGTTTTTGGTGCATGTGATGAGCTTGTCTCACTCCTGCTGTGTGGGGATCACAAACCAGAAGCAAAGCACATCACATGGAAGGTAGATTTCAAGCGTTTTAAGGAGACACAACTTTTCTTCAACTGCCACTGAAAAAGGTCTGGCTGCTGTCTTCCAGGATGTGACCTGGGAGAGCTGTGATTTCTAATTACTTTTCTCCATGCTGTTACCCTCAGATTGGTGGAACAGTTCATGTGCTTCTTCTCTTTCATTGCCTTCTTCGCAGATGTGCTGTCAGGAAAATGAACAGTGAGAGTTGCAGGTTATATTGACATGAGCTTCATTACTCTCTTGCTGACACACCAGCATCAGGTGAACTATTGCTCCTCCTGCACTTTGCATCATATGGAGTAACTTGGGTACTGTAGTTTTTGTGGGTGAGAGAGAGCATAGGAATCTTGCTCAAAATGAAATCAGATTGAGTCTATAATGACTTGCAGTAAATAGGAAGAAATGCTGTGGGAAGACTGAGGGAAAGATAATAGGAAATGTTGTGATTTTGGCTTTTATTATTGGGATTACTGCTGAAGAAGACTCGAAAAGTAACAATTAAGGAGGTGGCTGAAGAATGGCTTAATCTTTTTTAAAGCATGCTTTAAAAAAACCCTGTATTTGTGAAAGGGAATAAATGATATGTCATGAACTGTATATCAGTGTGGTAGAGCTGTGAAGTGTTGCTTTATAGGGAGAGAGAAAGAGAATTCAGTCTTTCACATCTCAGTAAGAAAGGGTTAGTAAGTACTGGGACCACCAGCTGTCAGTGCGTGCATGAAGAACAGAAAAACAATGACTAAGGAACTTGTTATTCCACCAAACAAAAAGAGTTGGAGGTTGAAACTAATCAAATTCAAGCTAAGGACGAGGTTACCATTTTCAGGTCTTAGAGAATTTATCTAGTGGAACAATTAATTAAAGTGTTGTTTAGTTCTCTGTTAGGGGATGGTTGAAAACCAGGATGAGATATTTCTCACAGAAAACAGATACGCTTCAATTAAATCAGAGCTGCTGAACTTAAAGCAGGAAAATAAATCTGATGGCTTAGATTTTACAGGCTAGTCATGAATTGGTGAATCTGTGAAGCAAAGCCTTCTATCACTGCCTGACAGTCATTAGGGAAATGTTATAGCATAAAGCTCCCATTTTCTGAATCCTTGTTTTTATTTAAATGCATTTGCACAACACTGAAACACTTATTTTTTTCAAGTTGTCGTAAACAAATAGCTTGGTAGTAGCTGGCTGTGTCAGCAAAAGTCCTAGGACTATAAACAAAATGACTTAAGAGAAAATACACATTTGCACCGCCCATTTAAAGTACTTGCTGTGATGCTTCATCATCCTGTCACCTTGATCCTGTCACCTGTCCTCTGTGGCTGCCCTGCTGTCCTGGAGTGAGAAGGACTCTCCCTTAGCAGAGGGAGCAGATCAGCACCCTGGGACACTTGACCATGAATGTAGGTGAATGCCACCCAAGAAGGCTGTGTACCTTCAGGTGGTGTCCTGCAATATCCATCTGACAGCACAAAGAAACTGGATGGTTGTGTTGTCTTGGGGACATTAGAGCAAATATTAGCTCTTACAGGATCTTCAGATAACTATGAAGAAAGTTTCAGATGCACAAAGTTTCAATTGCAGGGATTCCTGCTCCTGTATGGAAGGAAGAGGGGATAAAATGGAGGAGGTTTTGTAGCTGCAACCAACCAGCCCTGCAGCAGATCACCAAGACAAGTATGGCTATCACTAATGTGTTTCTGTGCTTTTGAAAGACTGCAGCAGGAAAATCTCTTTGTGATAGATTATCACAACTTAAGCTAATGTCTCCTAAATACTTCAAGTGTTTGAGTCATTGTAAGGAAACAATTCCATCCCATTGATTTCTAGATGGGGAAAATACATCTGTTGTGTAAACAGAGGGGAAATAATAGTAATATTTCACTGATTTGGTTAAACTTTATTTGCTTAGATAAGGAAAGGAAAGTTTGAAAAAAAAGGTGAAGTCTTTCTAGCTTTTCATGCTTTGATGTATATCATTCTGAATGTGGTATCATTCTACCCTCTTGCAAATCTTGCCAAGATATTAACTATGGATTTGAAATTTATTCTAAGATTTGTTTGTGGAAAAATTAGACGAATAATTTAGCTTAGGTGAAAAAGTGAATGGACTTAAGATCTTAAAAGTGTATTTTGTAGGTCACAAACAAATTCATGTGTATGTAATCCACACACAGAAGCATACAGTGCTGTGTGGTCATGTAATTTGACATATACGGGCAAAACCCACCTAATTTTCCAATGTTAAATTGATTTCAGAATAGGCAAATATATAGAATTTAGAGTAGTTACATAGTATATGAAATTAGAATAATTATAATTCCAATTTAATTCTAAAATAAATGAGAATGTATTCATGTGCAATATGACATTTATTGCATTTTGTAAACGCCCTTGTATTTCCGTCTGGTTTTAATCTCTTTTCTAGAACTCTGTTAATGTTCATGAGACAGATATCAGCTATTTTAATTTATTTGTATCAGCATAGAATCAAAACTTTCCCCTCTTCCCCACAGAGAAGGGAATACACCAGCACAGAATGTGAAACAGTGATGTATCAATGTAGATGGGTCAGTGAGTTTAGAGGTGTTTTACAGCCAGTGAAATTTGTAGTCTATTCAGACACCTACTTCTGCTTCCCAACAAAGATGGTGGGGTTTGGTTTGGTTTGGTTTTTTGGAGAGGGGACATTTCTGTTGGCTTTTATCAGAGTGAATGTTTTGAGTTCTATTGAAGACAAGCTTTTTCTGTCTGAAATGGAAATGCAAGGATGAACATATTTCATTAAAGTTGCTGTGGTAGAAGTTGACTCACCCTGCTTTTTGATGAATGATTACTATCAAGATTAGTAAACTCATATGCTGTGATATTCCTGCACTTTTCTGGCTGCCATTTCATTACTCAGTATCAAATGATTCTGGATATCCTTGTTTTCTGATAGAAATTTCCTGTAATCTGAGATTTCTTATGGTCCTGATTACCTTTCTACAGCTTGGAGGTTGCCAGCCTGATACGGGCAGATGCTGATCTGGAGGCACAACGAACACAGATATGTAAAGAAGTGATTGGTATGATGTTGAAGAACATGGTCTTAAGTCACAACCTCTTTCCTCATGTGGAGAAGAAGATAAGTTCTATTTTCAAAAAGCGGTTTCTTGCAATGGAGAAAGAGATTCAAGAGGAGTATGAAAGGAAGATGGTGGCTTTAACAGCTGAGTGTAATCTGGAAACCAAGAAGAAAATGGAAGCTCAATGCCAGAAAGCAAGAGCTGCAAATGAAGAGGCTGAGGAATTAATGAAGAAAATTAATGAAAAGGTAAATCTGGTATAAAATCAAGATAGTTGGCATGATATGTAGTTTTCTGTAGATGGTTTATCTTTTAGACTAGAATGGCTGAGTTATCCTCTTAGAAGAGTAAAGACGAAGATCTACAATTTAAATATGTTCAAAAATTCAGATGTCATAATTAGGGTAGTCGTTATTAAGAAATTGTAATTTACTTCACTAGAAAATTAATTTATCTCAGGAGAATCTGTGACACCTGAAAACAAAGAGTTGACATTGTTTTTTTTATAGTCACTTAAACAGTTGCAAAGTGGTATATTTTTATTTACTGCATTTTACTGCAGCAGCTCCTGAGATCCCCAGTCAGACACTGTGTAAAGTATTTTGCACATTCAGAACAAAACAAACTCCCTACATCATAAACCTTACAATCTAGGTAAAAAGCTTCCAATATTTATGTTCTTATTTTGAAGAAAATGAGAATATGAGCACAACCAAAGGCTGATTTCCGTCCAAACTGAGTGAAGACAAACAGAACAATCTGTGTTTTAGGCAGAGCAGGGAGTGGACTTCTCTTGGAAATACCCTCTGGATAATAGATAAGTAATTTAAGTGGGATATCACATACCCATAATTGGTAAAAACTTTTATGATAATTCATTATGGCAGTTTTGACAAAAGAAGTTTTTTTGTTGAGTGTGACCTATTAAAGGTATTCCAGTATGTTGAGGCTCTCAGGAAGAACTGTGTTTTATCAGGATGTTGTATGGAGAAAATTGACGACACAAAGCTAATGAGCCAGTTGAATTTCTTTGACATTTCAAGCTGAATTTTAAATTGTGACTGTAGGGAGCTTTCAATACCTGTAAGATATGCATAGCCTGAACTAGAGCTTCTAGAAACTCAAAAGAAATGGCAAGGAAGAAATACTCGTGGACATCTTAAGGATGAGGTGAATTGTATTGTGCAGAAGACCTTTTCCTTCTGTTGGTTATAGAAGGAGTCTAGGCTAGATGTCTAGTGCTTAGATTGACCTCACTGAGCTAAATCCTCCTTTACAGAGAGAGGGGCCTGACTGAAACTCAGTATGTGAACTCATACTAAATGTGCTTTCAGCAACATGGCTTTTCTTTGTATGAAATGAATTGGTGTTGGGTCGTTCTGGTTTGTACTGGAAATCCTGAATGGTGGGAATCAAGCAAACAATTAAGGCCAATCCAGTCCTGGTGCTGATCCATTTACCATATACTAACATCTTGCTGTTCACTTTTCTGTCTGTGAAAGGACTTGGTTTTGTACTTGCCATGGCACATGGTCCAACACGACATTCTGGAGCACCAGGGTTGGCTCACACCTGTGCTCCTGGGCAGCAGGTGTATCCTGACATCCAAGACATGGCAGTGAAAAACAGCTGGAGCAATAACCTCCTCCCCTTCTCAGCCAAAACACAGAATTTATATTCTTTGCCTTTTTGATTAATTATTTGCTGCCTGCAGTGTGTCTCTCAATGAGAGTGAGATGCAAAAGGAAGTTCTCAAGATAATTGGTATGAAATTTAGAGCAAGACTAACATAGCAAATGTTATGTAGCTCTGCTGGTGTAAGAAGCATTCTATGCTCTGGGGTACATATATGTTTTGATTCTGTAATGACTTTATGCCGTCTGAGATTAAAACTATGAATAAGTCTTACTGGAGAACTATGAGAAAATATTTCTGCCAAGGAAGCTTTTAAATTAATTGCCATTCTGTTCCATTGTTGTAACTCTAAAATGATGCTCTTGGATTAATTTGTAGAAAGCTATAGTTAAAGTAGGTCACCAATAATAAGAACTTTTAGATATTTGTAGTAGAATAGTTTTTTCCTAATTTATATTATTTTTAAAATTACACATTGTTATTTCATTGTTTTGCCTTATATGAGTCTATTCAATTTTAATAGGATTTCCAAATTGATGAAACCTAAGAAATTAATTTCATATATATAGTCTTTGTGCTGAATTTAGTGCCATTTTATATAATTTATCTTAAATAAGGCTTCTGAATTCTAAAAAGACTTCATTATGCCTTGGATAGTCTCTGGATTATTGACTGACAGCTGTACAACCCTGTCATTCCCAACAGGTGTACACTGATTTAATATTAGCCTTCATTTAAACCTGAATTCATAAAAGATATATGAGGTAGTAGCACTGATATATTTTAAAATATGTTGAATTCTGAAAATCACTTCAGATATATTTATTTTTCTCTTCTCTGCAGCCTGCTGTAGAATACAGAAATCTTCTGGATAGACTTCACAGACTGGACCAGGACCACCTGAAGAGGTTCCTTCTGGTAAAACAGGAGGAATATTTTGCGAAGGCTTATAGACAGCTGGCTGTTACCCAGAGAGAGGAGCTCCATACTATCTTCTTTGCACAGATAACAAATGCAACTTTAAAGGGAGAACTGAAGTTGGAAGCAGCTAAAACATTAGTGGAAGGTTACTCTAAAGTACAGGTAATAGGATGGTAATTCCATTCCCAACCTAATGACAGAATACAAACGTACAGTAAGTTTTGAGAAATTTTTCACGATAGATGTTGTCACTTTTATAGCTAGCTTTTTAGAAAGTATTTTAAAAATTATAATGCCTTCATTATGCACATCTAGACATCTACACAACTGTATGTTGAGGCATATGCACATTTTCAAAGCCCCCTAGGCATCAAGTGCTGTTATATTCTTCAGAAGATGTACTGAGCTCCCCAGTTCAAATATGTATATTATTGAAACTGTGGTATGTCTGAAGTACTATACTTTTGTCCTTAGAAGGATTGAGTATCTCTAGTTTACTTGGTCTAGGGATGCCAATGAAGAGTATGTTCAGGACTTTAGTTTTGCTGTCAGTTACATTTTAAGCCTCTTGCAACAAAATAGCTGGAATTCTTTCCTCAAGGGTTTTGTTTGTTGGGTTTTTTTACTCCATTTGTGTTTAAAGTTAGTGCTCTAGATGACAAAAATTCTGGAAATTTTTCTTCTGGCTGCTTCTCAAGGAAGAGTGTGATTGTTGTGGTCCTAGAGGTTGAGGATGGAGGTTAAAAAGAAACATTTGAAAAGTAGATGTCAAAACATGTAAGACCCACTCCTAAAACCTGATGCACAGTCTCAGTAGACAGAAGCTACATATGGGCCATTGTCAGGAGTAGTTGCAGGATGCAAAAGATAGTTGAGCAGCCAGCTCAGAGAGGTAGAGCAAGTGAAAAAGTTTTGACCGTGTTTTGGCTGCTCAGATGTGGGTCACGTAACTATCAGACTTAAATCTTGGACGTTTGATGCTAGCAGAATGTCTGCTATAGAGCACTGTGTGCCTAACTATTGTCTCTGCTAGACCCATTTGTAGGTGTCTTAGTCTAAACCTCTCCTTGTTCCCCTCTGTTGGAAGGAGGAACTTGTAAGAAGAAGTTCCTGTGTGCAGCAGGCTTGGCTTTCCCCATGCTGTACTGGACACGTGTGGGAGAATTATCATTGGCTTTGAAGTCAAGTCAGGCACCTTTGTAAATGTTACCCTTTATTTATATAATCATTTGGTACATTGTAAAGAAAAAAGAGAGCAAAAAAAGAAAGGACACATGCCACTTACTGGTGTTACTGATCAATTGCTGTGTTCAGGTCCCAATTCAAGAAGACCTTTCAGCCTGTGATAGCCGTAAGCAGGAACAGTGCTACTAACAGTGGTAGGGCTGCATGTGTATTTAATTGTGGATAGCTGATCAAATGACCTGTTAACAAAGGGCACTCGAGAGGTGCACTAACTATTCAGGAGAGTACACACAGTATTGAAATAATCAGGCCAAAAGCTCAGCACATTATTTATTTTGCTTTGTTAAAATAACTGTAATCATTTGACATGATCATTAAAGTTAAGTTGATATAAGCTTATTGGTTTTCACTCATAAGAATTTTTTAACTTTGCCCTTGTTAATGAACAAATCTGGTCTGATACTCACAGGTGGTAGCTGAAATTAGCATTACGTCTATTTAAATATATTTTTTCACATTTTTTCCTGTAGGGAGACGTTGAAGAGCTAATGGATTTTTTGCAAGCTAGCAGGAAATACCATCTAAATAGAAGATTTTCTTACAGAGAGTATCTTATAAGTAAGATACAATTAAGGGATTCTCATGTCTCTGCTCTTATAAATGCAGCAGCAACCCAGATATCAAGCCTCCTTAATAAGATGGAAAGGTAAATAATTGTTTTCTTGTCAGCCATCTGACTACGTTATCTCACAGAGAATAGAATACTCTTCAAAAGTCTTTTTTCTGTGTTACCTAGCAGGGAAGTTACATAAAAATGTTACCTTTGTAACTGATGACTTAGTTAATATTCCATCAGTCACTAAGGTGAGATTTTGTTGTTTGTATCCATTTTGTACAGCACAGAGATGAATTGTTGGATACATGTGTAGTGCTTGTTTGTGATACTGAGTTCAGTTGGAACCAGACTCACGTAAGGTTCTCAATGTCTTTATACATCCATTATTCGTGTAAATAGTCAACAGCATGTGAAAAGTCGTACCAGGATCCATTGCAACATGTACCAGACCTTTTGTCTGGGTTCTTTATGCATGAATATATGGATTAATAGAAAAGAACAGTTTTGAGTCACTTGTCATTGAATGTGTTTGAGGAGCTGGATGTACAGTCTCAAGCTGAAAAGTGTGAATATTTCCTGAAGAAAGTTGACTAAGTTTATAAATAATGTAACAGGAGGATTTTGACTAGCAGAGTACACCTGTTGCAGGGAATTAAGAAGTAAAGGTCAGGTAAGTAAAAAGTAGACCTGGAAATGGACTCAATTTATGTGAGATATCATACCAGATCCAGGCTGATTGAGTACTCTGTGAGAGGATACTTATAGCCAAGGTGGAGAGATAGAAGTGGTGACTTACCAGACACACAGACACTTAGTTTTTTAAAATTATGTGGGAATGTGGAGCACTGAGACAGACGTCATGCTGCTACCCAGAGAACTGTGGCATATGTTAGTTTGGCATACAGAGAGATTACTGAGGAGCATGCAAGGGAAGTAAAATATGTTAGTATACAGGAAAACAACGTAACACTGCTGCTGTTGATCCTGTGCATGCAGCTTTATTTATATATTTTAGATGTCTATATTGATGTCAGTCACTGACAATATGTGAAATGTGCAATAAGAGAACAAGGTAAACATCGGTCTTTTTACAGTGTGTTTTTTCTTTCATAATGTTAATTAAGTTCAAAAGTAATTTAATATTAGGAGGCAGGAAGTCTCTTAAAGATTACAAAGATTACATCTGTTGATGTGACGAAGTAATTCATCTGGGTTTTTTATAACTTTTCCTTGCTTTTTTTTTGACTGTCCTGTATGCTGCCTCTTTGGAATCATACACTAAGTTTAGCCTGAATCACCCTGACTTTAGCCTCAAGATTCATTGATTGGAGAGAGGTTTTTTGATATGCTTGCACTGCTTTGCCTGTTTTGCCAAGATCTGCAAAGTTTAGCCTGAATCACCCTGACTTTAGCCTCAAGATTCATTGATTGGCGGGAGGTTTTTTGATATGCTTGCGCTGCTTTGCCTGTTTTGCCAAGATCTGCAGCTGTGTGGCTCAAAGACAAAAATAAATGTCTCAGCATAGGATATATAATTCAGATACATCTTTCACAGAGAGTTTCCTTCCATCAGTTCATGCCTGTCTTTGGAATTGTATTACGAGAAATGGTCTGAGATGTTGTCACAGATGTTTTGGTTATGTGGAAAGCTTTTGTGAGAAAGTCACCTGTGTGGCCATTGCAATGAACAACTGGGACTTCTCAAGCTGGAAAAAGAGGTTTCACCCATTGTTATTGCACCTGACAGTCACAGACCAGATCAACTATAAAACAGAGAGGAAAGGCATAGAATTAGTAATCCAAGACCTTGTGGATCTCATCCCCAAAAATGTACCAAAAAACCCTCCAAAACCCCCCAGACTACTGAGAAACTTCCAAAAGCAGCAAGAATCATTACCAAGATGAAAAAAATTAATTTTTCTAGCACTCTCCTGTTAAACCCTCAAAGTATGCAATGGTTGTCGTACTCTGTGGACAAAGGAAACATGTCCATAGCTGGAGATAGCATTTGTAGAGAAGCAGTCCCATTTGACTTTCTGAGGCTAGAAACAGTTATTTTCCTGTAACTTCCCGTACCTCCTGCAGCAGTAATTCCTTTCAGACAAATGTTGGCCAAACTCTTATAATTCATTCTTTAGATGTTGAGATTATAAATCTCTGAATTTAGTATTTCAATTTATGTGCTAGTCTTTTATTTTCTACAGGCAAACTGAAATATCCTAGTATGAACCTTATTTATAAATATGTTACATAGGCTTATATTTCTGTGTATAATTATAATGTGATTTGGGGAATGTTTGCAAATTGGAGCATTAAAATTTGAGCAGCAAGAGAAGTCTGGACTGAATGACTGATACTTTAAATTTGTATCCATAATATCCTCTTATGTTTCAGTTTATCATTGAACCTGCTTGTCTATAGATACAGGTCTATCTTAATCTATTTTGTCCAGCTTTAACAGAGTGGCTTAAACTTACCGTTATAAATGGAATTTTAAAATGCAGAACTTTATATGGAGAAGAGGAACTAAGAAAATATTTAGATATAGATATAATTAGATATACCACAGATAGATCCAGTGATAAACCAGCAGATAAATATTGAGGGGAGAATTTTTTTTTTTAAATGGTGCTTAATCGTGTGTTTAAAATTTATCAGATAGCAAGGCAATTTCAAATTACCATGGAAAGGATT
Organism: Chiroxiphia lanceolata; assembly: GCF_009829145.1. Taxonomy (NCBI): domain Eukaryota; kingdom Metazoa; phylum Chordata; class Aves; order Passeriformes; family Pipridae; genus Chiroxiphia; species Chiroxiphia lanceolata. The sequence goes on from NC_045640.1 coordinate 13,472,789, forward strand.
CTGTGTGGCCAGAATTGAATGTTATAAAAAACTAAATAAACCCAAAACAATTCTAGGGAGGGCTGTGAACCATTTAAATGAAATAGAGCAGCCAGAGTTTTCAAGCTGGGCTTTCTAAATACAGTATTTGAATAAAATATCCCATTTTTCAGGATTAGGTGTTGAGTACTCAATGTCTTTTGAAAATCAAGTCTGGACTGCAGTGACAAAAGGCAGAAAAGGACGTTTTAAAATATAATCCATGATTGTAGATTTGAGGATGTCTAACTAGGCTCTTTATGGTTTTTTCTTAAAGAATAATGGGCAAAAGGGCAATACTTGAGGCAGTGTTTATCCTGGGTTGTTTCTGCTGTCAACAGAGATGCAAGATTCTTGATGTTTTTAAACTACAGCATCTGTAACGTGTTGTATCACTCCTGTGCCAATATCTGCTCGTTCACAAGAAAATTTATTTCTTCTTCAGTCTCTTAAAAGTTCAGTCTGGTTCTTGTGACTTGCTAGGCACAAACAATTGCAAGCTCCTTTTAAGTTTCTCCCAAAAATTAAATTTTTATAAGACCTCAAGAATTTCTTGTGTATTGTGTTTCTGAAGTGGTCAATAGACTCTTAAAAGGTTGAAGCAAAGCATCTTGCACTGGTCTTGTTCTTCTGAATAATCTCCATTTATATGGACCTTGTCCATATAAAGTAGTTACCCAACAGTGTCCTACTGGAGCTTTCTGGAAGTCGGTGTTGGAAAGTGAATGCCTCGAGGAATAATGCATTAATATGAAGTTTTATAATAATGTCTTAAAACCTTTTCACCTTGTAGCACTTCGTAATGTAGGGCATTTATTGCCCTGCATTATTTGCATAAATGCTGATCCAGGCACTGGCAAGATGCCTGTTCAGCAGGTGAAATTCTGAAGTAGCTGCAGTAGCATGGGCACAGTCTTGCAAGTTCTCTCTGTGTAGTTTCTGTATAGTGTTGTGATTCTGCATCCAGGTACATTCAGGCTGGTACAACTTTTCTGCTTCATAACTATCTCCTTTTTGCTTTAGTGATGCTCCCGTGACTTCTCTAGCTTTCATAAAACAGTCTTCCTTTGCTGGGGTCCAGTGTCCCTTAGATAGTTCTCTGTAGCATCAAGAACAAATTCCTGCTTTAGTGCCCTCACTCCATATTGTCTCCGTAATTCACTTGGTTTTGTTCAATATGGAGAAGTCAAAGTCTGCCTCTGATTGACCTATGATACTGCTGCTGTTGGCTACACACTTCATCTCTGTCCCTTCCTTGGTGCTCACTGAATTTGGGAGGATGTCCCTGTAAACATCCTTGTCATTACAGCAGTATTCTCCTTCATTAAAATTCTCCTTGTTCAAAGACATTAGACTGCACATTTCTTCAGTGGTTAAATGTCTGGTATGCTGAGACCAAGCTCTTTATCATACCATGTATACTATCTCATTATCTTTCTCCTCTCTTTTTCTTTTGCATTTCTTTTCAGAGTCCCTTGAGAACAGGACATCTTTTATTCCTAATACTGTAATTGTTTTTATATTGTATTTATATGAAATCAGTAATGAAGGTCTCTTGTCAGGATCGAGCCTTCTAGGAATTATTGTAATACTGATTAATATAAGTTGGCACATAAACTGACATAGATTTTGATGGTGGGATACTGCATTACCTACAGTTTGAGCTGTGGACATACTGGATCTCTGCATAAATCAGCAACCTGAACCCGAAGACTGGCTTTTTTAACTCATCCTAAAAATAGGTAGCTATATATCATCTTCCTATCATTCTGTGTTGCATGACTTGTCCTAAACTTTCATTTGCTGGGTGGCTCCAGCACATCCATCTTTTTCTATTGCAGACTCTTTTCACTGCTCTGGACAAGGACTTTAATTGGATGCAGCAAACATGGGTTTATTTCCTCAGTACAAGAAAGGATGAAGGTGTTAAAAATAATATCTTGGTTATTATCTTTCCTCACCATAATTAATCTACTTTTTATTCACATATCTTTTGCCTTGGGCTTGATCAAAAAGAACAGACAAGACTTAGAGTTTCCAAATATGCACTAGAAACTTGGTGCAGCTGGTTTGGAGTTTTTTGTCATAATGCTGAATTGGACCCTCAGATGAGCTCAGTTGGGTAGAGCATGGTGCTAAAATGCCAGGGTCACAAGTTTGATCCCTGTACAGGCTGTCCACTTAGGAGCTGGACTCGATAATCCTTGTGGGTCCCTTCCAACTCAGAATATTCTGATTCTGTAATTTTAACATTGATTAGTTTCAAGACAAAAATTACTTGGCCAAGAATGATGCACGGTGGATTCCTCTCGAGGTACTGAGAGGTATTTTAATCCTCTTTGGTGAAGATTAAAGAAATGCAGTAGATAGACTTTAGAAAAGCTTTGCAAAAGGAGGCTCTCTCTGGTTGACATAACTGTGTGATAAAGTTTATCTGAGTTTCTATCCACTGCATACATTATATAGGGGATGATGTTTTGTGGCTTTCTGAAATAGTTGTAGATGCTTGAGCAGTAGACGGAGAGGTGTGAATTGTGGAATCTGGCCACCATGGTTACAGTGCAGTGGCTGCAAAAAAGCCAATACATTAATCTTCTGCGCTTTATTTTAGCTTTTATTTTGAGGATTTTAGGTGGAATTTAGTTGTCACAGTATTAATAAATCCTAATAAACCAAAATGAGACTGTCCTTTCTGGAGAGGGGCTCGCTTACTGTACACATTTAGGTGCTGCTTTAACTTATGCATTGGTTCAGGTATCACACTGGAATGGAACCTTGAAAGCTCTGAATCCTAGCTCTGTGTGTAATGTTCATGTCTTTGGAAAAATGGGGATTGGATAAGTAAACTAGAAGGTATTTGGGTAACATCCAACTTCGGGTCAGGAATTGGTGCTTTCAACTCAAACTTCCATGTTTACCCTTTCAATACCACATTTTGGAAGCCCAGTATAGAAATTATAACTTACAAATGTCCAACAGCCTGGTCTGAATTAAGATGTTCTTTTATTTTTTCTGTTGAATAAGAAAGATTTGAGGAATTCCTAGTGTAAAAATAATAGCAGATAAGTTCTGAAATTCAGTTTGAGTTTGTGGAGAGGGAGATTTTTCTAACTGTTGGAGGCATCATTGGGATCATGTTTTCTCTTTAAGTACTGTAGGAACTGGAGGTAGACCATAGCCTTGAACTTCCATTTGAAACCACTGCAGGCCTAATATTGACAATTTGCTCTTTCAGATTATTATATTTTGCTATTATTTTGGAATTTTTATAATTTTTCTGATATAAATATATTAGGACATATGAAAGTAATATTTTTGTGGATACTTTTACAATTTATTTTTTTTACTTGATGACTTACGTTAAAGAGAAAATTGTTTTTAATGAGCAGAAGGAGTTATAGAAGGCATCTAAAGTTGCATTAAATGAATGCATTAAATGCATTCAGGCATTAAATGAACAATTTACGTATGAATAATATATAAAGTTTAAAATATCTCATTTGAATATCATATTGCTAATTGATATGTAATTGATTTTGCACTTGCCTTCCCTTCCTTCCTTCTTCCTGTTTCTTCTTCATACACCTTTCATTCTGTCTTCACAAACTGCCTCAGTTCTACACTCATCTCTGAGATTGTCCTTCTGTTATCCACTTGCTTGTTTGAACGTCACAGGTGTCACTGCTAAAGAAACAAAGATCATTCTCTGTGTCTCCTTTGTTGAGCTTTATTATGGTACTAATTGCCTCAGATATCCTTTTGCTCTTAAGAATTTGGGATAACAGGCTTCAAACACTGTTATTACAGAGCAGGTCATCTACCTGAAAGTCATTTGGGAATGCTGCTGGACCGAGTTGAGACTGAAATTAATTTTGTTAAACAGAAATTTGATCACGATTTAAAACAAGAAAAGCAAAAGCTTCGGCAGAAACTCATTACCAAGCGAAGGCGGGAAATGCTGCAAAAGGTAATTGTTTTCAGTGTATTTTTTTTCATAGGGCTTATCATGAATTAAAAATTGAATTAATTTAAAAATAAAATGTAGTTCTTAAGGGTCAGCACTGCCAGAAACATGATTAAAAATAAGTGTCCATTTGTTGTAGCTGTGTACCACCATGTACTGTATTAATTATGCAGTAACGACTAGCTGTTCTTTTAGAAAAACCTGCAGGAAAGTAACTTATCTTCAGCTTATCTGGAGAAACTTCTGAAGCCCCTCTGCCTAGTGTAATCTGTCTGTAATGTGCAGAGAGCCAAAAGCCAGCTGAGGTTCTGGAGTTGGTTAGGGAGATGACTCACATGACAGTCACTATTTTCTGTGTGTTTCCTGGCTATGTGTGACCTGAATGACTTCTACAGGACAGTTAAAATTCAGCTACAAAACACAGCTATTTTAAAAGATGCTCTGCCTGTGGTTGCCTGTCGTAGGACTCATGTCACGTCACCTCAGCCATCTAAAAATCTTAATGTAAATTCATAATGTAAGATGACTTGAAGCTGTTGAAAAAGGGAGTTGTTGTCCAAAAGTATATTTCAAAGTTATCCAGAGTTATCTTTCTCTGCTTAAAAGATATAGAAAAACTAAGTTGGATTAAGTGATAATTTTTTTAGATGATCAAAATAAGGTGAGATTGATTTTACCTTTTGTAGGATATGTGTTTCAGTGTTTTATGTTCTTTAACAGAAATCAGTGTGAGCCGAGACAGGAGGTATGATGATAGAGATGTCATTTGTTGTATTTGTTCTCAGAGTAGATTGCTTTGGCTTAGCTTTCCAGTGAAATTGTTACATGTTGCAAATGGAGAAAATAAAAAAAACCAAACTTTTTTTTCCTCTTTTTTTTTTTTGAAGTTCTTTTCCTTCCTTGCTATTTGATCCAGATTGACTTCTGGAATGCTGCCATATAACTGAAGTTTGTCTAGCTGAGATTATATCAAGCCACACGATCATGCATTTGTATAGTCGTTAGCCCTTCTATCTAGCAACAGTCCATATTATCACAGGCCTGTGTTGGCCCTGGTATCTAACAATGATCTGAATTATCACACGCCTGCTAGATGCACACAAAGCTATCATGTTGAAGGCTGAGTAAGTCTCTGGACAGTGAAAAGGAGTTTCGAGAACAAGGAAAAGCAAAAGTGTGAAATTTTGTGTTGCTGTGAAATTCATAATTAAATTAGAATTTGAGACGTACCTTCTGTTCTCTTGTTTCCCCCTTTGGTAAATCAATCAGCAGAAAGAGCATCAGAAAGAGCAGCTGTCATTTGGAGACCCCTTCAAAACTACTAATGACATCACTCACTACCTGAGACACTGGAAAGATCTTCTGAGCGGTCACACCATTGAATTTGAAGAACTTATTGAAAAACTTGACAATGAGGCCAGTGAAGAGCTGAAAGAGCTTCTATTTAGCCTAACAGAAAAAGCCATTGAAGAGTTTAAACGTGTTCAGTGTGGAGTGTTTGTGCAAGAATTGGTCAAACTCAATGTGCCGAAGTTGTTCCTGCTAGAAGCTGTTGAGGAGCATAAAAAAGAGATGGCTGTTAAACATGAACAGCTTGAAAGGGAAGAACATGACAAGAGCATGGCTGCTGAAGAGCTGCTTCAGTTCACCAGGCAGAAGCTAAGCCAAGAATTGGAAACAGGCATTTTGGAACAAAAAAAATTAAGGAGCTGGGAACAATCAGTATTCATGCAAGTATCTCTCTACACTCTTTTCTTAGTTGCTATTGCGAATAGAAGAGAACCAGGAGTTTTCACATCTGTCGAGTGATCATTCCTAATGATCAGTTCTCTGTCAGGCGCTTGGGAATTGATTATATTTTTTTCCAGGCACTCAGCCCTTGCAGGCCCAGTGGGTAAGCACTGTAGTGGAAATCCCAGAAAACAGCAGTTTTGAAACTAAAAACGGGGAGTGAAAGTTTTATACTTCTGTTCATTCCTTGTGAGGTTTCAGTTGCACATCTTTCGTTATTATCCTCAGTCTGTTCTCAGAGGTCCCATACTTTGGAAATGTCAATATATTCCTTCTAGCCACAAGTCAGGCCTTACTCATTGGCCTCATTTTAAGCTTCGCCATACTATTTCCACATATTCCCTAAGTACACAGTGCAGCAGCCTACCTCCCCAGCCCATGGGCTCCACGCATTGATCCGGGCTGCTCTGGCCTGCTGGCTGAGCGTCCCTGGCACCAAGCCCTGAGCCAGAGAGGCACGGGCAGTGTTGCAGAGTGGTTTTCTGGCCCCAGGAAGTGTTATGAGCTATTGCTACCTGCTACAATGTGACCCTGGGGAGGTGGGAAGGCCTTGCCACCGTTGGAAGACCTCGCGCAGGGAGAGACAGTGGCTATGGCTTGAGAGGGGTCATGCCTCTCAAACTGGGCAGTGAGGTGCCTGAGAGACTGGTGCTGCTTGTCAACATTTATTCTTAGCTTTCAAGTACATTTATGACTAGTTGTTATATTGCCTGTGTATTTACAGTACTGCATTTCCTATACAGTGTCTATTTAATAACAGACATTGACAGAGACACGGGAACATGAAAAAATAAAATTGCAGCTTTAGGGGAAGCAAATGGAACAGGAAAACGTATAATAGGCTGTGTGCCCCTGAAGAAAACATACCAGGCATAAGATTGAACAGGGAAGGGGAAAAAAAAAGGAAAAAGAAAGGAACTAGTAAAGATTTCTCCTTCATACCTCTTGTTTAAAACAAAATAGATTTTTCTGGCCAATTTTGCCCAGACACCATCTTTATAAGTTTTCCTGCCACACAACGAAAATCATATCACAAGTATGTAAGAAGAAACTTTGCCATTTACATTTGCTTTGTTAAAGAAAAAAAATCCCTTTTTGTCTTGTTTTGGTTCTAATTTCAAGGGCTTTGTATTTCTTTCTGCATTTTAAATACTTCCCTATAAGTCATTTATATGTATTTTTTATCTTGTCTTAATATCTCTTGTCCATATTGCTGAGAGCAGGCCTGCAGGAGTAGGGAAGTAGATTGTATAACCCAGAAAGACTTTCCTATTTCTAACATAGAATTCCATGGTAATTGTGTTCCAACCTGCAGTGGGCCTGTTGTATTTTTTAGCTTCTATCTTTATTTGAAGCAACAGTAAGCTGTTTGGGTTTTTTCAGTAAAATACTAGAAAATATATACAAAAATTGCATCAACAACTGTCCTATCAAAAGCTCCTTAAATCTGTCACTGTCTTTGTTCAATCTGTTGTCTGTCAATGATGGGTTTTTGATGCCAGCACTCATGTTTATGTTCTCATCTGCTATCTAGTTTTCACAAAGAATTGTTTTGATGATAGCTTTTCATTTTTGTTGCTTATGAAAGAGACAATGAGTTAGTCCAAAAATATTTATGAAGATCATTAATGCTTCAAGTCCTTTTTAAATATAGACATGAAAAAATGTATTTGCTGTATTTTATTTTATATCTCTGTCTATGTATCTGTGTATATGAATTTATAGCATAGATTTTCTTCCATGAGTCTAAGACAGCATGAGAAATTATTAAGTACACTGTAGATAGTTGTTTGGAGTAATCTTGTCTTAAAGTAAGTAATTTTTTGAAGGGAAAAGCTTCACGCAGTAAGGATTTAACTGTACTCTGCTAAATCAGTAGACAGAAATAAGGATTCCTAAACTCAGATATTTTAGTGAAATGATGAGGTAGTACAAGCCTGTGATATATTGAATAAAAGGATCAGTACTAATGAAACATACAGTATATTTTTCATTGAAAACTACTTCCTAAAAAACATGCTGTTCATGCTTTAAATACAAACAATTATTTTTTTTGAAATAGAGAAAGTTTCCAAACAAAAAAAAATGCTATTTTTTATGAAATATTCTTAAGGAAATATTTTCTCACAAGGTAAGAAGATGAATGTAGTCTAAGATTAGTCACAACTAAGCATGCCTTATTTTTAAGTCAACTTCAGCTTGACCTGATGATGAGTTCCCCAGAGTTCCTTGTTGAGAAACCTTCCTTCTACAAAATGGAAACTTTGAGTCAATCAAGTTGCTGCTAAAATATCTTCTGTGTTGTTCAGACTGCAAAGAGCCTTTTTACAAGTAACAGCTAGAACCCTTGTGACTTGGTGATGGGAGGGATGACATATGTGTTTATGATAGAGACTTTTTTATTTTATTTTTTTTCCCTCCTCTTGTAGCTGTGACTGCTAAGTGCTGGGAAACAGCACAGGGAGACTTTATGGGAAGCTTTTGTCTTTATTTCAGCCAAAGTTCTGGGATTATATTGTCTGAAGTGGTGGAAGGATTCTGTGCATAAGAAATGTGCTAAAAATACTAACTTATTGTTTAAATATTCAAAAACTGTTTTCCCTTGAAAATGAAGTTTTACAGTCAAGGAAGTTCTGTATGCAGAATTTAAAGTATCCCCAAGGATAGTTTGAACATGCTGAGCAGCTCAGTGCTATGCGTGGAATCACTAACCGATATGTGAAATAGACAAAAAAAGGATGATCTCTGCCATGTAAAGTATTTGTGTGCGTGTCTCTTACGTTTTTTGCAATATTGCCTGTATCACTGAACAGCAGATGGCTCTTGTTTTTTTTTTAACAGGCAGCTCCTAAGTTTACCCCTCTCACTATCGGAGGAGGAATTGCTTAGAATGAGGCAAGAGTTGCACTGCTGCTTCTCTCAGGTGGACAGCAGCTTGGCTTGGCCCAAGATAAGAGCAAGAACCTTGCTTCAGACTTTTGAGATGGAACAGAGGGACACAGAAATGCTGAAAGTCGATCAGAATTTAGCAATGACCAATAAACAGGTGGGAATGATGTGGGATCATTGTGGGGATGTGCAAGGGGTTCATGGGTGTACCTGTGGGTTATCGGCATTGGCTGTAGATATGGGTCCATAACTTCATAGGTGTGACAGCAGTGCACAATTTCCCTGTCTGCGTGGATCAGTGGAACTCCAAGAGAACTGTTTGGGCAGGAGTTGGATAAATACAGGTTTTTTCACATACATCTGTGTATTTCTGTTGCTTTTGTGTCCTTCAGCTTTCTCAAGAAGAAGGCATAGTTACAAAGAGGCAGTTGGGTGGCCAGAAGGGACAGTGTCTCTGAGGAGAGTGCACTGAAATGCCAAAGATTTGAGTGGTGCTAAGCCTGACTTTGCGTATTAGAGACAACTGGGTTCTTGACAGCCCAGACTGATATTTCAGTGGCATCCTCTACACCTTACTAAATTTGGCACGAAATCAAGGAAAGATTTTAGGAGTTTCTGAAAGGCAGTGTTCTACGTTGTCTTGCCTGTTTAGGAAGGTAATGTTCCTGAATTAGCTTGTCTTTCTTGGCAGGAATTTAGGCATGATTTCTGTTTCTTCTTTCCAAAAGAGTTGAGCGTATACAGTGGGTTTGGTTTTTTCCACATCTAGATGTGTAAAAGATGAGGCATACTCACTCAAAATTAGAGAAACATTCCCAACAAGGAGTCTGTCTGCCTATCAAATCTAGCACTTTTTAAAAGAATTCTCTGAGGGATGTTTAGTTCCTTTAGTAAAATGTAAAAGCTGTGGAATCATAAGTGATTTTCAGTTCTTATAAAGTAGGGGTAAAGAAAATGTTTCCTGTATGAATTGTATCAGATATCATCTTAAAAAGGAAGACTTGCCCTTGCTTTCTTTTGATTCAGTTATGTTTTCTAAACATGTAAACTACTTTGTGTTAATTATACTAGGAATTAGCCTAGTTCAAAACCTTAATGATTTCTGAAGTGCTAAAGAAGGGAAATGACTTTGCAAAGCCTTATAGTTGAACAGATGTTATCGTTTCCCCAAGAGTACATATACTTAGTTGGTATTCTTGTAAAGAAACATAAAGGTCAAGAATAATTTGATTACATGGAACAGTGCCTCTTAATATTATCACGGTTCATTTGTGATTCATAGACTGTGTTGAAAACAATGTAGTTCTTAAATTAATATTCTTTGTTCATTTTTAACTGTGCTGGGAAGACAACATATCTGTCAAAATCTTCTCTTATTATCACTGCTAAAGCTTTTTTAAAATCAAATTCATATGCTACCAGTTTTCATGGAAAGGATGAATATATAATTCTACTTGAAAGAAATTTTAAAAAAATCACGACGTTGTCTGAATGTCCAAAAGGAGTCTTCTGAATGAATAGGCAGCACCTTCTTTCAGAAATACTTTGAAAGTCATCTTTGTCAAGTGTTGCATTAATTGGTGGATGTGCCAATAATAGCAAGTCATAATCTTAATGTTAGCATCCTCATATATCTCTTACAAATAAAGCATTTTGTGCTTATCTTCTTACAGCAGCATTCTAAAATGGGAAAAGCAGGATCCAGGAATAGAAATAAGTTAGATATTCTGAAGAAATCCTTACAGGCCAAAATTTTAATTTTTGAAGACTTGGTGAAAGATGAAAATTTGAATAAGGTAAGTACAAAACTTTTCTGGACTGAAGTCAAAACGTAGATCTTTAGTAATTAAAGAATGAAAGTTTTCTATCAGTGTGAATAAGAACTAGATAAAAAAAGGCATAAGGTCTAGTGGCATGATGCATCTCCCTACTTTTGCCTACATTTATCAAGATGTATTTCAAGTTTAATAGTTTTTGCTTTGTTTTAATTTTTACATCTTAGTTACAGAACTGATGTCGTGTCTCACCCCATTTTCTCACAATGGTTCTGGGGCTTGGTGTATGCAGGATTCCAAGACTCCCCTGGATCCCATGGTTTTCTTAGTAAGGCTTTCAAAACATGGGCAGTACTTCACTGCATACTTTAGCTGCACAACACTGAGTTCTTGGACGTCTGCTAATGCTACTGAAAACCCAGAACTGGATTCTTAGATCCAAAAACTTTTTGGGTAGGGGCTGAATTTATTTGTACAGAGCTAATTGGAAGGAAGTCTTGAATCCAGTGGGTACCTTATAAAGACTCACAGCCCCAGTCTGAAATTAATCCTTAAAAAATGAGTGGGGCTGATGCTGAAATGGGATTTTTGGAGGCTTTTTCCTTCTCTGACAGCAGATGTTCCATGGGGTTTTATTTGTGTTATTTAACCTTTCTCTCCTTCTCTTTCCCACGTCTAAAGTGTGGGTAATACTAGTTTTGTATATCAGAGGGACATTGCAATGATAACTGTGTTAGACATAGGTGGTGCACAGCTGTGAGGACAAGAGATGTCATTAGTAGTTAAAATTGGTATATAAAAAATAGCTTCACAAGTGATTGCAATATTGATTTGACTAACAATTTGAACAAAAATCTGTTTATATACATCTTTCCTATGCTTTTCATACCTATATCCTGAGAAGTGAAAAATACTGGGTCAACATGTTAATTCAGAAATAATTTCACTTTTATTTGAGAGCAACACATTGTTAGTACTGGTTGCAAAGGATAAAAGCAAATATTTAGCTAGTCCAGCACCCAGTCTTTCAAAGTGAAAGCAGGTATTTGAGCAAGATTGCAACAAGTGGGCAAGTGTGTTCTAGCATTCTTTGGTAGTTTAATAACTGTGGTCCAAGAATGTCCTAATTCTTTAGTGGAGGCATTTAAACTTTTTTTTTACTTCAATACCTAATACCCTGATCTCCAAAATTTAGGGGTTTTTAGGTACCGTTACTTGAAAGTGCAACAGATAATGGGCTAAACTCTTATGTTAAAAAAAGTACTAAATACTTCTTTGGTGTGAATGTTATGTTGCATTTTTATTAGAACCTTGTTTTAAAATTGGAAAGTTAGCTTCTCTAAGCCTCGTTGTTTCAGTTTTATATGCACCATCTGGCACGTGTTATTGTTCTAATTGTGTTGCTGCACGTTAGTTATGAAAAGCCAAATCCTCTGTGCTTTTACCAATAAGGAAGCTAAACTATCATTAAAGAAAACCATTAGTTCACCCATTATCATTAGAGCACACAAGTATTTCAGTAAACCTTAGGTTGATCACAGAAGTAGAGTTTCTTTCTTTTGTCTGTTGCAATCTGTTACCTTATTCCTCATTTAGAGTCTTACACTTCTACATTTTACTTTAATATGAACACTTTTATTATCTCACTCAAAACTGCCCACCTGAAGTTGCACGGCCAGTTCAAGGCGGGGAAGAAGGATGATGGACCAATACAGCTCTGCTGTGTTTCTTCACCGTCACTGCTGCAGACTTCACACAGTGTAATGGATTCTGTCTCTCTGCAGGATGGCTCTGAAATGGTTCCCAGCTAATGCTTATGAAAACAGCAGCAGAATGTGTCTTGTAATATGGTAAAATAGGATGACAGAGAAGAACAATATAGACAGGAGACAGTGAGCTGGGAGGCCATGGCAAGAAGTTTGAAGCCCAATCTTGGATTATCATTGACCTCACTGTGAAAATCTTCAAAAGCAGACTGCCTGCTTCTTCTGTATTTCATAGATGTTTTGAGCTGTCTTGTGGTTGAGGAAGTAGCTGTTCCTTTCTGAAACAGCAGTTACCTATCTCAGAAGAAACACAGGGGCCAAAATGCTGACATTCTTTAGCCTATTTTCGCTGCTGAGCTGAAAAAAACCCCCAATTGATAATACTTGTGTGAGAAATGTCTTTGGGGTTGCAGGTAATCAAGTAGATATTCAGATTTTTTTTTTTTTTATTTGTAATATTTAGGACTGAGGCAACACTAGTTAGTAATTAGGCTGAGCTAAATAAGGAATTTAGAGGTCAGTGCTTTCAAACAGTGGACTAATCATAGTGTATTTACAGCATTGCCAATTTGGAATCAGGAGCAAATATTCAGACCTACAGGAGAGGATTTGTCATAACCAAGGTAGTTTGACACTAATAATATATCAACTAGTAAAGAGTCAAACAGTATTTTACAGTCTTGTGTTTGGTATAATACAAAGCTTCAAATCTGGCCAGTGACTATTAGTTTCTAATTTAGTTTGTAATCAATATTTGATCCAGTTTCTACTGAAATTACCTTCTGTGTCACACTGAATTCAGGTCTACTTGCAACCTTTGGATTTCACAAATGTGTTTCTGTTTTCAGAGCTGTGATTTAAGAGCTGACAAGAGACAGAAAGAAACTTCTGTGGCTGAGGGGTAGATAGTACTACCAGTTGAGTAATGCAGCATTTTGTTTGTTTAAGAGCAGTTAATTTACTATATAATGTTGAATAGATGCTAAATGATAATGCTGAACATCATTCCTATAGAATCATAGAATAATTTGAGTTGGAAGGGACTTTCAAAGGCTATCTAGTCCAGCCCCCCTGCAATTACCAGAGACATCTTCCACTAGACCAGCTTGCTCAGAGCCCTGTCCAGCCTGACCTTGAACGTTTCCAGGGATGGGGCATCTACTATCTCCCTGGACAAACATGTGCCAGTGTTTTGTCACCTTCATTGTAAAATATTGTAAAATATTTCTTTCTTTCGTTGTAAAATATTTAATATTAATTTAATTAATATTAATTTACTATACCTATTAATACATACGTAAACTCTTGTAGAATGTTTCTAACTATTGTAAAATATTTCTTCCTTATCTTTAGTCTAAGTCTACCCTCTTTCGGTGTAAAACAATTACTATTGCAATAGATCCCACTAAAAATTTTATCCCCATCTTTCCCCCTGAAGTATTGAAAGGTTGCAGTAAGGTGTCCTCGGAGCCTTCTCTTCTCTAGGCTGAACAACCTCAACTCTCTCAGCCTGTCTTCATAGGAGAGGTGTTCCATCCCTTGTATTTTGGACATACTTGATGTAAGGCTTCATACTTAGTAATATGCAAATACTATCTATTTTTGCAGTTTGGACTATAAATCTTAGGATTCGTGGAATATACTGAACATACCCTATACACTCTCTGTTATTTGGTAAAAGTGTAAGTGTTTCTGTCATCAGTGGCATCGCTTCTGCCTTTGAATTCAGCTGCAATTAAAATATACATTCTTGTGTCTCCTCCTAAGTGAACTTGAGTTGTCAAACTGCATTTCCATCATTATTCATTTTAATGAGTTCAAACTTACACTAAAGGTGATAACTCATTTATTCATTCATGTATTCGTTACTCATTCATCTATCTCCAGATTTCATATACGTATAAATCATTTAAAATCCTTGTGTCTGAAACTGAGCCTCCTGTGAAGAAAGGAGCAAACTAAATTCAGTTGTGTGCACACACCTGCCAAAACATTACTGTGTCATTTTTTTACTCTATATTTTTAAATGTTTATAGCACATCCAGTTTCTAAACCACAAAGGCAGCCTTCAGATATTACTTAATAATTTTGTGGTGTATAAAACAAGTCATACCTCAAGCATTTGTTTTCTCTTTTCTTGAGATATTGTAAAATTGTGTGTACGCTGGCAGGCAGTACCTTAGACGTAAATAAAAGCTGTAAGAAAAGGTTGATTCCTCAGTGTATGCATGTTGTCATGACTCAGTCATGCTAGTAGTGTTGTAATAATTTCTGTTAGTTAAGAAGTTGTTCTAGTGCATTGAATAGGGAACATAACATATACTCTAAAACATTAGTCCTTTCGAAAATGGACCTACTTATTCCTAATCAGGAAAGCCTGTTTGATTATTTTCTTCCCATTTCTTGTATAGATGCTATTGAAATGCAAATCATAATATAAATTATTAGTCTCTTGCAGCAAAAATTTTAATTATTTTCATCCATCATTTTCCAGCTTTTAAATAAACTCAAAACTCAGTGTCGTCCAAGTTTTGAAAGGTGACTTGTGGCATTAGTTGTCCAGCCTTGTTCATTTCAAATGTATATTGCTCCTTAAAGTGATTCCTGCTGTAGCAATGCATCTTCCTCAACACTTTACTTGACAACAGCTGTTGGTAGTGAAGTATTAAGTGGCTGGCTGAGTTGAATATAAATTCCTTGCCTGGTATTTGTTACATGTCTGTTTAACTGTTAAGGACCCGCTTCCATTCCATCCTCTCTTTAAGAATCACCTAATAGTGCAACATTTTTCACCACTGAAATGAGGAGTGAGGGCAAGTCAGTGGAAATTTCATACTGAGACTTTAAAATTGGACAGTTGGACAATATAGCTCTGAAAATTGCTAATTGTTTTAGTAACATTATCTTGTGTCACAGTGATCAGTAGTATAAGTTATTTCAGCATACCTTTCAGAACAATAGTTTGAGTCTTACTTGAGAAATTAGTCTTGTGCACAGGCTTTTGAAGAAAGGTATTTTTTTCAATTATTATTATTTTTCTTTTAAAGATGTGCCTTGGCACTGAGGTGTGGAATAGCTGTGCTTCTAGGTCTTAGTCTTATGTCACGGGCTCATCAGAATATCTTGAAGTAACACTTTGAATTTTAAAAATAAATTTGCTTTGACAAGATAAACCAAAACAAACCAACAAATGAACTCACTAAAAACCTGAGTTAGGGTGGCATTTGCTGTCTTGTGCAATCTGTTTCAAAGTTGTGACTTGTAGGATGTTCTGTGGAACTTTTTTGTTTTTGATTTCCAATTGGTGCTGCTGTAGTACAGTGTACCCCTTTGAATACCTGTGAACTACTGGGCTGTGAGCTTAAATGGGAGATGCTAAAGTTACTTGCTTTTCAGTACAAAGTACTCTACAGAAAACAAAAAACTTCAAGTTCACTTTAATAGGTTTCTCGCAAAGGATGTAGAGATACATGTATAAAACTATTATTATTATTATTGATCCTTTTCTTAGTAAAAATGAAAACATGAAAATAGGCAATAGGTATTTCTGGATCCATCCTAAGGTAAATGTCATCTGCTTTTTTTAACATATACTGGAAGGCAGCTCAGGTGGTTTTTTTTTTGTAAACTCCCAATTTTGACCATCTCTTTTGCTTTTCAGTGTAAATATCTGCCTCCTGTGTTCCAAAATAACAGCTTAGGTTTTAGCATCTTGGTTACCTTAATGCCAGTATGATTTCTTGAGTTCACTTCTCCCTCTAACTCAAATATCCCGTATGTTTATTTGTAACCCATATGCTTACTTATTATTTAGTGTCACACACCTGCATTATTCCAGATTGATTTGTTAGGTTAACAGTAGCGTTGAGAGACACACACACAGACAGACAGAAAAATGGAGATTTGTTAAAAGTATCAAGAAAATGAATCTTGCCTGTAGTTTGTATCTGTAGGATGATTGCTTACTCTTGATTTGTAATTGACCTAATTCAAATTAGTAGGAAATATTTCCTGAAGGTACCCTCTATCTCTTGCATTCAAGGATGTTCCAGATGATGCAGTCTAGACGTCAGAGAATATCATATGAGCAGGAGAATATCACAAGCCTATTTGGTTCCAAATCACGTCTTAAATTTACCTTTATCTACTGGATAATAGAATTTGTACGATACACAGTCACTCTTAGCAGGTCTCTTATCAATAAAATTTCCAGAGAAAATTCATAGGCATCATGTTACATATTTATCAACTTTGGTATCTAAAAACTTGATGGAATTATCCTTAAAGTCTCCTTTAAAGCTAATCATCTAGTAACTACAGTGGTAGGGGATCAAGGGTTGGACTTGATGATCTCAGAGGTCCTTTCCAACCTGGCTGATTCTATGATTCTGTAAATAGAGTCAATAATATATAATTGTGATTAACATGAATAGGAAGCCAGTAAGGTTTTTAATGTCTTTAGTACTTATAATTTCTATTTGTGCAAGGATGTTCTGAGGGGCAAAATCAGGTCTTGTGCCAATGGGAAGTAATACAGTGTCTAAAGACTACTACTGTTGACCTTTCTGTGTTATAGTTCACACCTGCAAGGCATTTACTGTTGGTCTTTATTTTGTAGACTGGTAAAAAGGGAAGGATTAAGACTGCATGTACAAAGCTGTACCATGGGATGCCTACCATGCTAAGGTGCTAACCATGTAGGTATCTCAGTTAAACAGCAATGTTCATCTCTGCCTGTTCTTTAAAGAGAGAGGGCAAACTTGATGGGATAAATGCTTTTCCATAGAGTGCTAATGTGAGTATCAGCTCTCAGGGTCCACAGCGATAGTAAACTTGACCAAAACTTCAAAAGGTTTTGACATACCTCCTTTCATGGCTTGGTTCTTAATTCTGTAATAGGCAGTAGGCACTTGAATGTTGCTGTTAAAATATATAATACTGGAAACTTCTGAAAATGCTGATTTCTTAGAATGGTTGTGGTTGGTTTTGGTTTTTTTTGTATGCTGTGAAACCTATTGGATTAGATTTGTCAGGACCAAGAGAGAATTTAGAAGTGGAGTGATGACAAACCGTGGGCTCTGATATCCAGCAGTGTGCAGATGGGCTCTTTCTGTGCTTTGCTTTCTTGTAGATCCAGCGTGTAGAGCAGCAGTTAGTATCAATCCAAGCAGTAGAGTTGGAGCTCTAATGGCTGCATGTGTTTTCTCTTTTTGTGTTTTCTCTCTCTTACAATCCAGCTTTTGGACCCATGTGAGTAATACAGAGAGAGGGAATAAAACCAAACTGGTAATTGTTTACTGTCTGATACCTAAGTGTTAGATATGCAATGTAGCCATCAGTGTCTAACCTAAACATCCACCTGACACATCAGTGGAAACCTGTGTTTTATTTTTACAATACAAAACCTACTGAGAAGTACCTTTTCTTTTTCTTTGACTGTGAAGAGAGCTTAGAGTGGCAAGCTCAGATGGAAGCTGGCTCCTATCCGCATTGTCCCACTGAAATATGTCAGTGCAGTATCCTTGGCTGTCAGTGTCAGTGGTATAGTGTGGAGAGTTGATTGATCACACTGCATTTGGTTGTCTGCTTGCATGTGCTGGGCTTAAGTAGTTTCTGTGGATGTCCCATTAGATATGTGGCAGCAACATAGGTACTGACTTAAATCACTTTAATCCTGTTTGTTGTTGAATCAATCCAGTTTTAATCTGTTTTGAAATACATTACCAGTACTCTTTTGATTTACGGTTTAACTTTGTTTTATATAAGGGCATTTTTGGTTATTTGCTCAAAGAGTAGTTAAGTCGGATATCACTGGTCAGTGTTAACTGACATATGCCAATTTGGAACTAAATAGAGTCTTTCTAGAAGTTCATAGGAAGGATTTTTTCCTCCTATTAAATCAATAGCATAGGTAAGCATAGGTTTATTTGTATTTTTAGTTTTGCCTTTTATTATAATAAAAATTATATAGACCCACTGTTTTGGTTTAGTATTTAATATTAAAATTTTTACTATCCAAAAACAAAGCCTGATCTCTTTACAGTATTTGACCTTTACTGTATTTTTTTTTAGTTGATCACAATAATAGCTTGGAATTGAATGTTAAAAGCACCTCTTCAAACATTATAACATTGATTTCTTTGCTACTTTAATTCTGTTTGTTAATTACAGAGTAGTAAAATCATAAGTGTGCATGTAAGATTTTCTGTTAATCTTTCTATCTTTTTGTTTTGGTATTTTTTTAGATTAAGAATGAGTTGCAGCTTGAAAAAGAGCATCACCTGTGCGATCTGGAAAATAAACTTGGAGAGTATATTGCTTCTTTAGCCTTTCAAAAGACTGTTAAAAAATCCAAAATGCTGGAGCTTTATACTGCTATCATAAATGTGCAAGCTATGCTCTTTGAACAACTGAGCACATCAAAAACCCTGTCAAAATTGGAATGTATTCAGATTTTAGAAGCTCATAATCCTGTAAGTAATGTAGTTGTTAAAAGAAAAAAGATCCCATTAGGAAAAAACAACTATTACAGTATCTTATTTTGATTTTGATTTAACTGCTGGTTTGCACTTTTAGTGGCCCAGTCTTTAATTTCTGTGATGATGTGCATTTTCATCTGTTCAGTAAAAGACATAAAGAGAAGGAAAGTCTTAGAGCCAGGGAAGATTGTGGATTATTATTATTTATTTTTATTATAATTGCGTACAGTCAGAAGGAGTAGTATTTTGATGTCTAATTAATGTTTTATTGATTGCAAGGAAGACAGTTGAGAAGTGATGGTGAGTCGTGACTGGTACAGTAGATTGTTGTGACTGCATTACAAAATTGTTCATGTTAAAGTGCTGTCCATACATAAAACCCAT
Source organism: Chiroxiphia lanceolata (assembly GCF_009829145.1). Lineage (NCBI taxonomy): Eukaryota > Metazoa > Chordata > Aves > Passeriformes > Pipridae > Chiroxiphia > Chiroxiphia lanceolata. The sequence goes on from NC_045640.1 coordinate 13,491,855, forward strand.
AACCACATTATATGCTTCAATCATCAAGTTTTTAGAGATTATATATACAGCTTTCTACCTGTCTATCTCCATCCAAGCACACTCATGCAGTTTAAATAGTGGAAACTTTGGAAGGACTTCTTTCCTTCACCATATTTATTACATGCTTGATATGTGCCAATTTTCTAATCCTTTTTTAATACTTCAGTGCTCTGTATTCATAAGGACTTTTTTTTCTACATCTGCTATTTGAAACCATCCAAGTGAGGCTTGGGAGAGCATTGGAGTAGAACAAACAAAATGGGTTTTGAGAAGAAAAACCTCTTTGCTAGAGGGCATCATTAGACAGCTATTGCTGTGAAAATTCCTGGTTAAATTTTAATGTGGACATCTCCACGGAGTATGCCATAGAGTGGCAGTCAGAATGCTTATATGCCTCCAGTTTTGCTTAAATTTGTATTAAATCTGTAGGAAGCACTGAAAGTTGTACGTAGATGGAGTATTTTTGCCTTTTATGCGGTAAGTGTGAGGGGACTGTTCAGAGATGTTGCTTTTAGCTTCTCTGTCCTTGAACAGGGGAAGAAAAAGGATTGAAGGAGGGTCAGAAGAGAGACCTAGAGTAGCTAATGCTGGATTCTTTATCCAATGGACAAGAACTGAGCTAAGCCCTATTTTTTTTTTTCAGGGGTGTGGAGGGAATGATGGTATTTTAGGCAATTGTTTACAGTCCTTGTTAGGCTTGGTTTAGAGGGACTGTTTCCTGGTGATGAAACCTCTCTCTCTTGCTGTGTTATTGCCCAGCTCCTTGGTCGCACTAACTGGCAAATTTAATCACCTGTTGCTTTAGAACAAATATATCAGTTTACACAGGATTCCTGAATGGTGATGACATCAGTGATAGTTTTTGCCAATCAGTGCAACAAACATACCTGACTATATGTGAATTGGCTTCATCCCCTTATAGAAAACTCAGGATTGGTGTTAGGAGAGTGGGTTTAAGCACCAGTGTCAAATCCTGGGAGCAGACACTTAATTAGAGATGGGGTGCTCCAATGAATCTGTAGTGTGAATACAGCTGATGAAGCAGAGGAACAGATTCAGCAATTTTCTCCAAGGTACAGGTTAGGAAGTGGGGCACTGAGATAGTAAGTGACGTAAAGCTTGAGACAACAGTGACATTGGAAAACAGGGATATGAATCCTTCCTTTGAATGTCTGGTTTGACTCTTCGACCAGAGAGAGATCCTTAGCAGGAGGGATCCAGTCCAGTCTATTTTAACCCTTTCATTTTCAGAGCACTGTATTTTAATCCTCACCTTAGCACACTAAATGTGAATTACTGTCTTTTAACTTCAAATGTCTTTGATATTAGCTGTTAGTTCGGTATAACTAAAACTAGTCAGTCTGAATTTTTCAAGCTGTTTCAGTGGTTTTGTGCAGTTTACATATTCTAATGGTGCCATTCCCTAGTTTGGATCTCAGCCATGATGGTACTGTACTTTCTAGATGTCCTCTACAGCAGAAGGTTTCAGAGAACATTGACTTTTAACACCATGAAAAATGAGTCGTATTTTTCATCATTGTTCTGATATTCATAATGTGCCAGTCATGTTTACTGAAGCTCTTCAGTGAATTGGAAAGTGTAATGACTGCAACTGGCTGGGTAGAATGAGAAATGAATAAAGTAATATCAGAAAGTCTGATACCATCATCTTTTTTTCTTCACTTCAAATGAAATTTGTTCTTTTAAGTTAAATTATAACTTCTTATCATCATGCCTTTTCAACCTCTAGGAGATTGAAGAACTCGACAGGAAGCTGGAGTATGAGATGTTACATAAGGACTCAGCACAACAGCATCTAATCAGTAGGCAGAGGTGGATTCTGGATGGTTTGGGACTTTCAAGTGAAGCTGTGGAAACAAATGCGGAAAGACACGTGACAGTTTTGCTAAGACAGGCCATGAATAAGTGTAGGCAATTTATAAATCTGTACCAGCAAAGGTAAGTTCTTTGGTCTCAGGTTTTACTGTGTTGCTGCAGTCCTTATAGACCATAACATATTATAAAGAAACAACAGGCTAAATGTTCTGCTAGGGAGAACTGGGGAGAGCCTGTATATCTATGTTTGAACACTGCTGCCTTGTGCTGTGGCTCAGAGCATAACTGAGGAGTCTTGGGAATATTGAAATAAGAAACATGAATTAATAATAACTTAGTAACATATAGATTGTGCTGTGTTGCATGGCAATCACCATTTCTTTACAGGCATAGTGGAAAAATAATGATACTCCTTAGCAGCAAGGAGGTAAAGAATTTTAATCCAGTTGCTTTGTCTCCCAAGGAGATAGATAGGGACTTCTGAGAAACCTGATCTGCTGGGGTCAGAGGGGGTAGCTGAGACAATTTAAATTGAATTTCTGTCTCCATTGTCACACTGTAGACTGAATTCCTTGTCACACAATTATTTTTGATGGGATATATAAACTCCTCTTCAGCAACATGCTCAATTTCACTTTTCCCTGTCCAGTTTTTAAGTAAAGATATCAGTGACAAATAAAATGGAGATATATAGAAATATCTGTCTTGTTGGGAAAGTTGCCTAACAAGAATGGATGATAATGTGCAAAACTGCAGCCTATTGTATTACATTCGTTAGGGTTACAGGAGGTAGAAATGACATTTCCATGTGTATTGTACAGTATTAAAAGCCTATCACGTTTCAAGCTTCACGTAAGATCCTCAAAGGGCTCCTTACATTAGAAAAGAGTGTTTTCCATGAAACAATTGATATAGTAAAAATGGCTATGATAGTACTAAGTCTGTTTTAATTCTGAAAAGGCTGAAGCTCTGCTCAGTGTACATTAAGAATTTTCCTGTTGCAGAAGTAAAGAGTCACTAGAAGAGCAGATAAATCTCTGCGGTACTACCCACAAGCCAGTAACCTATCAGTGAAACATTCCAAGAAACTGCAATTAGTTTTTACCTGAAAACTTATGGGAAGAAACAAGTTACTTTTGTAGATGTACAGGTTTGTATATGGTGGCATCATGATTTGGTCTAGAAACAAAAAAATCAGTAGTGAGGAAGTTAACTGTTTAATATTATATTTCAGCAACAAAAGTTCCACAACTTGCCATAAAGTGTGGTGATGAAACTTAAAGAGGAGCAATTCCAGATTTGAATTGTGTACCAGAGCATAGCCTTAGATTCTGCTCTGATGTTTGCTTGGTGGTTCGCGGAAGAAGAGGGTAGAAGTTGGCATATTTTATGAGTTATGCTGCTCACACAGCTTGGCTGACAGAGAGATACGCTTCCCGAATGGATGGCTTTCAGATATTGTTTCCTATAATACAGTCATTGCGCCTGGGGAGATTTCAATGTTAATTCTGTCTTTCACTTCAGCTTGAGAGATGAGCAATGGAATTGCGTGGTGCTTGAAAATCTCCTGGAAAATATAGAAATGGATGCATTTTTGGCAATTTATAGTCAGGTAAGCGTGAAATTGAACAAAGCTTCAAAGTTTAAATTACAGCTGTATCTGGAGATCAGCTTTTCTTCTTTGTTGGGAACTATTACAGGTGTATTTGGAGTTACTATCTGCTAGTAGTTGTTGCCAGTTTGCAGCCTGTATTGTCAGTCACTTCAGTTAATTCTGACCTACTTTCAGCCTTTTGAATTTTACTGATTTGTACTCCCATTTGTTCATTTAGAAATCCTTTCGGGGGGTTGTCCTGTTGCATTGCATTCTGCAGAGAACTGAAGTGCCTGATTTTCTGGTTAACAGACAGATTTACTGTCTGATTTTCATGTAATTATACCAGGGTTTTGTTTAGGTTTTAATGAGTGTTAGGAGTGATTTGCATTGATTATGTTTCAAAATTAAATGATAAAAGGACTGCTAGTTAAATTTTTTAGTATCATTACTTGTACTTGTTTTCAAAAAGAGCATCTCATCTTCAGGTAATTTACTGTCTGTTGGCTGCTTGTCAGTCCTACAAAAGGCCTTAACAATGAATCACGTGATTGACCCCAATCAGGCCTTGGTTGAGATATGTTTTCATCAGAAAAGAGGCTCGGTGGTACAGCTTTTTGTATCCAAGTATCTTGCCTCCCAGGGACGAATGTGGTCACAGTCCCCTGTATCAAAAATTGGGAGCTTCAGAGAGCAGCATGTCAAGGAAGGACCATCTTACTCTAAGGATCTCTCAGCTTTTCCTGTATGTTTGTTTCTGCTCAGTTTTCTGAATTCTTTATTCTGTCCTGAGTTTGATGTCTATTTGAGGTCGGGTAGTCTCATGAAGAACTGGAGTGAGACTACTGTATATTATATCTGTGTTAGGAGATTTACCTGGAAGGTAGCACGTTTTCAGATCCTTACTCTGATTTGGGTAAAGAATTTGCATCAAGATGATCTAACACTCCCAGGAGCATGATAATAATTTCACTCTCTACCTCTCTTGGGGACACTTGGATTCCACTCAGAGCAGAGTCCTTCTGTGAGCCTTGCTGGAAGAGGCTTAACTCTGCATACCTGTCAGTCTGATGGCTAAGATGCTGTGCTGGAAAGGAAGATCTTACTTTCTGCTAACTAATTAAATCAGGCAGAGTGGAAATTCGTACCTCATCTTAACACTTTTCCATCCAAAACCTCTTTTAGTGGGTCTAGTAGAGTGTAACATTTAAAGGTGTTTGCTGAGGAGGTCATGACCAGTATTGCCCCCCTCCCAGTTTTAAATCCAAGCCATGTGTACCCTAAGAGTGTATGGGTGGTTTTTTGCTATTATTTTCCTCTTTGATTTCCTGCTGAGCCTCCTGTTGCAACTGTTTTTTTCAAATCAGTTTGCTACCCTGTTGGCCTTGACACTTGGTATATTGTAAGCAGATGTGGCTGTCAGGAGCTGCTGAATTCTGTCCCAGCCTTCAGTTCCTTCTCACTGTTTTCTGCCATGACCTGCTGCACATAGAGATGTTTTATTGGGACTTCACAGAAATAGCATCCTGCTGACACTGCTAAAAATTTCTGCTGCAGGCTTTTGTGGGGTTCTTTTGATGTAAATATTCACATTATGGTGAGTTTTAATCTGATTATTTCATTATAACATTTAACTTTGTATGTATTCATTCAGTTGTGGAATCATGGTGTGGGCAGTGACAGTTTTTCAGAGATGGTATTAAATGAGGCTTTATTTGCCCATTTGTACTTGCTCAAGATTTCAGGTTTTGTTCTTTGGTTGGTTGGTTTTGGTTGCTTGGTTTTGTTTTTGTTTTTGTTTTTGTTTTTTAATAAAACAGGTAAGGAGTTAACAGGTTTTGTAAGGTCATTTGGACTTTGCTGATTTTTCACTGCACTACTGTGATTTAAGTAGTCAGTCTTGGTGGGCCAAGTCTTGTATATTCTTTTTATACTCATGGAGGCTTTCAGGTTTCCTTTCAGGTAGTTGTAGAGAGCAATAAGGTCCCCCCAGAACCTTCTTTTATTCCATCTAAACAACCCCAGCTCCCTCAGCTGCTCCTCATAAGGCTTGTGTTCCATTCCCTTCACCAGCTCCACTGACCTTCTTTGGACTCTCTCCAGCACTTCAGTGTCTTTCTTCTCCTGAGGGGGACAAAAAACATTCAAGGTCCTTTTCCTCTGGGCATCTTTCCAGACCCTTCCTCCAGCCTGGAGCACTGCCTGGGGTTGTTGTCACTCAAGGGCAGGACGTGGCTCTTGGCCTTGTTGAACCTCATATAATTGGCCTCGGCCCATCAATCCAGCCTGTCCAGATCCCTCTGCAAAGCCTTCCTGCCCTCCAGTAGATCAACACTCCTACCCACCTTGGTGTCATCTGCAAACTGACAGAGGATGCACTCTGTCCACATCATTGATAAAGATATTAAACAGGACTGGCCCCAGTACTGAGCCCTGGGGGACACCACTGGTGACCAGCCACCAGCTGGATTTCACTCCATTCACCACCACTCTCTGGGCCTGGACATCTGACCTATTTTACCCAGTGAAGAGTCCACCTGTCCAAGCCATGAGCAGCCAGTTTCTCCAGGAGAATGCTGTGGGAAGTGGTGTCAAAGGCTTTAGTAAGGTCCATATAGACACACCCACAGCCTTTCCCTCATCCGCTAAGTGGGTCCCCTGCTCATAGAAAAAGATCAAGTTGATCAAGCAGGACCCACCTTTCATGAATCCATGTCGGCTGGGCCTGATCCCCTGGTTGTCCTGCAGGTGCTGTGTGATGTCACTCAAGATGATCTGTTCCATGACCTGCCCCAGCACTGAGGTCAGGTTGACAGGGCTGTAGTTCTCCAGATCCTCCCTCCAGCCCTTCTGGGCTGATGGATGTCATGTTTGGTGACCTCCAGTCAACTGGGACCCCTCCAGTTATCCAGGACTGCTGGTAGATGATGGAATATGCCTCAGTGAGCGCTTGCGTCAGTTTACTCGGTCCCCTTGGGTGGATCTCATCTGGCCCCATAGGTTTGGGGGTGTCTTAAGCGGCACAGCAGGTCATTGACCATTTCCCCTTGGATTATAATTTGTCTTCCCATCACGCTTGATGCAGGTATATTGTGAAAGAGCTTCTCAACAACGTGGCATGTATTCTGCAAATTGAGAGTTTAAAATCATTGTTTTGCAGATTACATATGCATGCAAACAGAATATGTCATAATTTTCACAGTACCCAGTCATCTTCACACATAGTAGGTGAACAATGACTCTTAATAATTATAGATCTTGACAGGTTGAAGACAGAGATTTAAAAGCATTGCTGTCACTTCACCACACTTGAAAAACTGGATGCACTGCTCAGTGTATGCTTGGGATACTGTGCTTTATGTTTTGTTCATAAGATTCCTTGAAGAAATAATTTATTTGTGAAAATATGCATTAAATATACCATTGGGGGGTTGTGTTTATATTTATTAATATTAAGTGTAGCCCAGAGATATCCTGTGTCATACTTTATTGGAATTCCATAAAACCTATACATGTTTATCCTGCAGATACATAAAACAAAAATTCTGTTCTCAGCAAGTATAATAATATAATAACTCCAACTGTAATTCCAAACCTGACTGCTCTTAATTCAACTGTAAAGAAATACATCCTTAGTAGAATATTAATTTATTAATGCTCACAGTGTAACACATTCCTACTTTTGGATATGCCTATCCTGTGAGCTGATATTGGAAATTGATTTTTAAATCTTTTTTCCCCCTGTTTTCTTGCAATTTAAAGAACACGTTACATTGGCAATTATTAGGAAACTCTCTTTCTTTAAAGAGGATTTTCTACTTCAGACTACTGGAAAAGAGACAGAGCTGTGAACAGAGCCCTCTCTGAAAAAAACCAGGGAAGTTTTACTTTCCTACACTTCATGTTTTAGCTTTCATCCATATTAAGGCAGATCTAGGTCAATAAGATATTTGCTTGAATGCAAGTGAGTTCAGGATCATAAGCCTCTGGCTGGCTGAGATGTTACTTTTGAATAAACTCATAGCTGTAGCCCCAGGTACACTGGTTGCATTTTAGATACAACAGATGATGCAGGCAGACTGTCATGTGGAAACAGCACAAGAAGCTTGAAACACAGCATGGTTCAAGTTCATTGATTCTTGCATTAGTTGTTTAATTACACATTGCTCAGTCCAAATACTGAAAAGCAATTCTGCTGTTTGTAAACTACAATTCATTCCTGGGTTTATTTTGTCTGAATTCAGAGAATACAGATGAGTCTGTTGGTGGCACAAGTAGCACTTGTATCCATTTGATATTACAAAAAGTGAGTTCCTGGTCTCTGTGGTATTTTACGTGAAGAATCAAACTCATCCCACGCTGGAGGGCTTTTGGTCTGACTGGTGTGACCATTCTTGTGTTTGGATGCACATTCACTTCTTGCCATTTCTGCAAGCTGGTCTGGGTAACTGTGAGTGTCTGAAAGTGCTGCTCAGTGCTGGTGCACATTCAGACACCAGCTCTCCCTTTGCTGTATGGTGGACACCTGTACCACTTTTGGGATTGTTGACAGCATTGTGCCACCTTGCAGAATTGCTTAATTTTTAATTTTGCTGTGTTAGAAAAGTATTAAGGGTTGCTCATCAGTCCAAACCATACTTGGTGCAGAAAGGTAAGGGTCAGAGAAAAGAGGAAACTGGTAAGAGGAAAGCAGTACTAAAGTCACGATGTTTCAATCATCCATGTATAAATTACTGAGTTAAAGATCCTGAGACCATTTAGCCAAAATGGGCAGAATAGGTCACAGAGGTCTGTCATGTTTATTTGCACTTAATGTTGTTTTTTGTAAGTTTCTAGAAGAACAGTTTTTAAAGTCCAAAAGTACAACACACTCTGTATACAGCTACAGAAATTAGGTGTCAGTAGGTGATCTTATTTACATTCCTCTCCAGAGAAGAATCAAATAATTTCTTCCCCTGATTAGCCTGAGCAGACATGTCTTCAGTGTCCAGCTTTGGTTCATGTTTAGGCTGGACATTTTAACAACTGCACCAATTTACTTATCTCTCATCAGTCTTAGGATTTTGTCTTGTTCATTCTGTGTGATCTCAGTGGTTTCCGTGGAAAACCTGTAACAGCACTGAAGAGCCCAAGAAATTTTGCAAAATGGCTAGTTTTCCTACCTTTTGGAGAGGAGTTCTCTGCTTGGAGAATGATTATGGGAAAAGGAGGTTTATTGATTTCTTTATTTTGTGTGGCCATCTAAATGCCATCTAAATGGTTAAGACTGCCTAGCTGGTGATGCTTTATTCCTTTCAAAGAATAAGATTCACTTAATATAGGGATCTCCTGGGTGCATTCACTCCTCTGAAAACTTGCCATGCAAAAAAGATGCAGGATTTAAACATTTGCTGTGACATTTTGAATCCACTGTGGACAAAGAAAGGGGCTGTCTTCCTGTATGTGGGACCTTGTGGGTTTTCTGTGTGACATTTGTAGTCATCTCCTCCATCAATGCTTATAGGAGGGTCTGCAGAGCGGTGATGACTCAGCTGTTGTGAGTCATCTTGAGTGTTTGGCACGTCTTACCCAACTTCAGCTACCTGAGATATGTATATGGTTTGAATAGACAACAGCAGCTTTTTTTTCTGTCATTCTTTGAGACATTTAACTTGCTTTAATTTGCTCTACTCTTTTCTTTCCATGTAGTTCTCAATATATTGTAGACTTTTCATGTTTGATACACGTGAGAGATCTGCAGAAACAGCCCAGGGGAGACACATTATTTTTGACAACAGAGCAGAAAATAGCAATGGGATTTTGGTGTTTGGAGGGGGGCAGGAAATGGGGCTGGCTGAGTGTCTAGGGAACAACTAAATTTGAACTCGGTCTATTTGAACATTATATGAATGAATATGCATTACTACTGACCTTTGGGCCAAAAAAAGAGAGGACATTTGGAAATAAAAAAACACCACCAAAACAAAAACAGATGTTTCCTTTACCTCTTAACAAATGTTACAAACTGTTCTCTGAGCTTATCACAGAATCTGGTGTTGAGAGAAGCTGAACAATGAAGTGATCAACCATAACAACATGTATATGTTATCATTAGGTTTTATAGACTATTTTTACCCTCTTAATTTTACAGACCAAGGAATGCCAATATTGCTTCCTCGCTATCTTGAAAGGATTTCTTTATGACAGTAGAATCCATAAATTAACTAAGCCTTAGATGTTAAAATATGGTTGCATTGTGACTTTTCAGAGTGAAGAGCATTGAGTACCTGCCCTAAGCAGATATGGCAAAATCAACTGGTTATTTCATATTTACATTGCCTATATCCCAAATGAAATGGAAAACCATGATATACATGGATCAGATACATGTGGGTTGAAACAGTGAACATGGTACTGTGATCAGTTAACACCAAAACTGTCACTACTAAAATGATTTTCAATAATATTTTTTGTTTCTATAATCAATAGTTATTTAATGATAGTAATTAAAATTGGATAACATTTATTTTCAATGCTAAATTTCTCTGTCTTCTTATTAATCCTCCAGGAGCTCCGTCTGGCAGGTTATTTAGCTAAACTGACGAGGGTGCCAATGGGGATGTTGCACAGGGTCCTGAATTGGTTGCTGCCCTCCAGCTCACAAAGTGAGGTTCTTTCTGTCCTCGATTCCATCAATAAATATTCAGATGGTGTTGTTGATAGTGACAGTAATGCAGATGAGTCTGGCAGCTGTAAAAAAAGGTAAGTGTGATGCTTTCTGGTAGACCATTGCAAGACAAGATTACTGCTTTATGTGTACTTGTATTTGCTGGACAAGGAGATTGACAGCAATAGAGAAAATCACAGGTGCCTAAGTTTCCTTTTGAAGTATTTTGTGGGGTAAAAGTACTTTGAAATTACTACCTTATTTTGTGAAATATTTTAACTTTCGAAATTGATTCATTGATAAGAAGTTAATAAATTTTACAAGTTCATTAATTAAACAGTTTTAGATAGATTTATAGACCTTGCTCTGATAATTTTCTTTCTGTTGACTGAATTGGAGTTTGTTAAAATATTTTCCACCCGCTTTTTGTATTTATAATATTCATAGCACACCAATTTTTATGTGTCTGTAGCTCCTAAAGATATAAAGGAGGTCCTGCTTTCTACCAGTGGAAGTTTCAACCTTGTGGATGCCTGTCCCTTTGTAGTTCATTACTGAAGTCCCAAGTGGTCACTTTTTTCCCTTTATTCAGAGAGACTGAGTCCTCTAGTTGGCAGATGTGGGTTGTCAAGGAGCAGATAAGGGTCCTTGGGACCATGCCCTGAGGTGTGATCTTAGCTGATTTAAATGATGTGTCAGGGCAGCAAAAATACTTGAGTGCTCTTACTGGCTGTATCTGTGGTATTGCTGTCATGGGTTTGGAAGCTAAAGTCAGAAAGGGGAGAAAAATGTGTATATTTTGGGATTTGCTGCTGGGAATTTTTTTCTTTCCTTCTGCTTCAGGAAGAACCAAGAGTTGTGGCAAGCACGGGAGAAAAAAGTAAGGCAAGACCTGATAAACAGAAGTTTAGAAAAGATCCCTTCTCTAAAAAACAGGAAAGACAGGTAAGGAGAAAACTGGAAGAAACCTATATGGGCTTTTTGGTTTACAGTTTATTTTATTTCCAGAGATTCTTCTTACAACTGTTAGAAATCAGAAAGTGAGTTCATAAATATGGATTTTCTAACACTGTTCTGCTGTTTGGTGCTTGTGTTTCCTACAATATGTTTGCACGTAATACGCAAGTGTAGTAAATACCTAAAAAGATTTTTCTGTACATATCCACAAAATTCTCACATTTTTCATATACACTTCTCATCTTCCCTATGTTTATTTATTATTAGGTTACCTTTCCTTTTGCAATTTTTTATCTCATAAAATGATACATAAATTATTGGGGATTGGAATGAAAATTACAGTTCTTTGTGTTGAAATATGATTTTCTTTAGCTTCCAGAGTCACCACTTCTATGTCAGGATATGATGTGGGCATTTATGCTTTTTTTGCCCCAGTTCTCATTTTTCAATTCAATTTTCTTTCATTAATGTAGCTGGATAAAGAAGAAGCAATGTGGTCTCTTGGAAAAAGCAGCATTTGTTCATCTTGGATGTTCACCTACACATCCTCCTATGGAACAGTCTGATCCACCTGTTTCTGTGAACACTGCAACTAAGGAAGCCATCGAGTTGTTAGATACAGGGGAGAAGATATTTTTGTTCCGTGAGCCAAGTGATCCAATACTTGCTTTGCATAATTCTCCAAGGAAAAAGAAAAAGAACTTTCTTAATTCTAAAAAGGCTGCTCGTGTAAACATGGACTTATGAGGGCAAATTTCATTTTGAGTATCAATTAGGAAAGAGGCAGTTATTTAAAATTCAGTAAAATAATGAGAAAGAATGAAGTGTGTGGTTCAAATAACATGTGTTGTTTTAATCTGATTGGTCTGGCATTGGAAATAGCTGTAATTTTAGAGTGGCACAGTTAGTAATGTGCATTGTGCATTTTTTAATTCTTGTCAGCATTTGATGCACTAGATGAAATATGGGTGTTTTATGATGCACATTCTGGCAGGCAGGACTCAGTGATCCTTCAGTATGTTTTGGTCATTTTTGCACTGATTTTACTGTAGCTGTATTTTCATAATTTATATAGACAGGTTATTTATTATATAACAGGTACTGATTTACTATTCTTGTATTTATATACTTTTGTAATAAGCTGCAGTGTAGCAGATGACATGAAGAGATTAAGTGGATGAACTACAAGGCCTCTGTTCTCTGATTTTATGTTATTCTAGCTAATTTGCTGTTTAATATTGTGTTCTTAATAGGCTTTGAATGTTACTTTTGCAGTCTCTGTTCTACAGTGATAGCTGGTAGTCCAGATTTTCAGCATTTACTTATGTACTTAGCCTTATATCCTGGAGTAACTTCAGCTTTTCACTGTTGTTTCTAAACTTAACTTCAGTTGAACTGTGAATGTGGCTACAGCTCAAAACTGTGTTAAATATTTACAACCTGTTGCAGTCTTTTTCTTGGTGCACCAGTATCACCACATTTCCTTAGCAGAAAAGAGGAAAATGTAAATGGGCGTATAATGCCTTCAAAAGTTTTTATGATTGCAATGCTGCCCATTGTCACAATTTGGGTGGGTATTTTTGAAGTTCTTATTCCTGAATTTCCCTAAATTGATGAGAATATCTTTTTACATTTCAAAATGAGTTAATTTTTAAATCTTTCTGGTTGAATGAAAGAAGCCTGTAAGTATAAACCCTAAAAAGAAGAACAGGAAAATTCTAATTAAAAGAACCACGTATATTTGTTAATATTTCATGATATTCAAGCTTGTTTTGATTTTTTTTAAAACCGTATTTGAGTGCTATTCTCTGAGGGTACTGTGATCATATATTCTGTAATTTTTCATGTACAGATCTTCTATGTCTTTGTATTAATAGGATACCATGTCATTTTAAAAATTAAAATGTTATAAAGTTTGTGTGTCTGCAGTTGACATCTATTCCAAGTGGAATAAACCAGTTTTTTCCCCCACTTCTGTGTCAAGTTTAAATATGCATCCCACAGTAAACAACAATTAGTGTTTCCTATCAGTATTAGCATTAGAAAATGAATGCAGTAATTAAACTGATAATTCTAATTATTTTTTGATTGCCTTCTTCAGTTTTTCCATAGAAGTCTTTACTCCTCCTTTACAGAAGGAAGAGTCTGTCAAGGTTGTGGGATTTCAGTTGCTGTGTTTTAATGTGTCCAGTATATCATCCCCAAGGCATGGATAGGTAAAGAGTAGGGTCTGTGCTGCCTTGGAGGCAGGTCAGAGCTGTATAGGAGTAGCCTCAGGTGTTTCAGAAAGAGGTTTGGTCCTATGCAAGAAAAGAACATTAGGATAACCTGGGCTGTGCTCATGGCTGCAAGGAGCACTCGAAAGCTTAAGAACCTTCTCTTGAATATGAGTCTCTTCCAAGAGTTCTTTGCAAGCCCAAACTCTACATTGTTCTAATATAAAAGGGAAATGGCAGTACTCGTCACAGATGAGACATTGTGGCCAATAGCTTTAATCAGTTACAATAACACAATGCACATCTGAATATTGATTGCAGTATCAATTTATTATCCTTAATATATAATCTGTATGTGTAATGCTAGAAAGCTGATTTGTAACTCTCTCACGCCTCATCACAAATTTGAAGCAGCTCAGTGATTGTAACTGTTCTAGCAGGCAGAGTCATGCCGTGCTATGAGTCACTTCCATATCGTGCAGTACATATTCAAAGAAATGTCCAGCTGTTAACATCTCTTGTGCCTTGTGAAAGAAGTACTAGCTAGGAAATAACCACTTCAGTGAATAGTTTACTTCGTTCAGCTTTGAGTTATTGAGAGGCATAGGAGGGCCAGCTGTTTTGTGTGCAGTTCTTTTGTGTGTGCCATAGGTAGTAGCATCCTTATTTCACAGCTGAAGTCTTCCAAGGAATATGTGTGCTGAACAAGCCATTCAAAGTAAGCCCATTTGGCTTCACTGTCATCAATAAAATAAGTAACGTAAGGCCAGATTCTTCAGAATTTGAAACATTATCCACATGGTCCAAGTCATTCTTCATTCTCACTGAATTAATATAACAAAGGGAGACTTTGTAGTCTTGCTGAACTTCCTATTTTAAACACATGTAGCTAAATTGAAAGAAATATCTGGTAAGGGGGCTAGTATCATGCTTATTGCATTTCAAGGAAATGCATCGCTTGTTTAGCAACACTTTCTGTTGGCTTCTGCCTGGCTAGATAATGCATTTGACTGAAGTTTAAAGTACTGGAAGTGAAGAACTCTCAGATAATTGTGTTCCCCTGGAAGTTCATCGCTTCTCATCTTGTCCCTGGCAATTGATGATATACTCCCATCTCCACTGCACTGTTGTGTCCCCTCAACCTGAAGCCATTGGCCAAGGAGCCAAAACATGCAAAGAGCAAGCAAAAATAACTGTCTTTGGGCAATGATGCTTTAATCCACACAGTAAAAACTGACTTACTGGCTATAGTGTATTTTATTGAAGCAATTATTCTCCATACTGGACTAATAAACTGTAGCTTTGTGTTATCATTGTTTCAACGTGTGATTTAATAATGTTAGCCTGCAGCCTGTACCCACTGGACAGCACATCCCTTGTGCCCACGGTTTAGGATTTTCAGGAGGCTTAGTTGTGCACAAGCTCCTTGGCATTATTATTAACCCACCTTTCTGCCCGTGGTGAGATCCCTCGTGAAGGACCACGCGGTGCTTGTCAAAGTAGAGGTGTGCATTTGTAGGGGGCAAAATGCTAGTGCCATATAAAGACTCAGACATTTTAAGATACTTTGGTCCTTTTAAGATTAAATGGGAATTTAATGGAATGTTTAAAACTGTTGAGGTCCTTGGTGCCCAGAGATTAAAAGAGTCAGTATCCATATGCGTCTGGACTTCTGCAACTGTGTGCAGTGGGGTAAGAAATTATTCACCAGATTTTCTGCGGTGTCATATTATGATCCTGTTGTTCATGTTGTATGCTGTAGTTTCCTCATGAATGCATTCACTGAAGTCTAATTAATTTGAGTAATGAAGTTCTTTGCTACATTTCTTAATAGAGGTTGAAACAAAAATCAGTGTCATAGGTAATATCATGAAGCCTGCATAGTTCCCTTTAGAAAGAATAAGGTTTTAAAAGACATTTTATTCTCCTTACTGTATTTCAAGCTTGGGATATCAAAAATACAGATACTGGATTAGCATGCAAGACATGTTCCTCATTCTGTCAAGCTTTTATTTAAAAGATTTCATTTTAAAGTTTTGGAGGCTTTTTTAATAAAAAAGGTCCCATGTGGTGAAAAACATCTTGGAGAAGATGTACGCAAAACATTGTTCTACTGTGATTGAGCTGGAAGTGCTTCTATGAAGTGAGTTGAGATTTCCTACCCTAAGTTTATGTTTCATTTCTCTGATCTCAGTATTATTATTAATTTGCTATAAAGTAGAATATACATGCTAAGCCTAATGAAGAATAATTAATACCAAGAGTGAATGACTTGATGTTCTGGTACAGACTATCAATAGTGTGTCAAAGTCAATCTCTTGTAAACAGAAGTGAAAATACATATATGGACCTGGCATTCTACTACAGAAAAACATAAAGATGGAAGTAAAAGAGTTGACACTTTTTTGAAATTAATTGCTATGTTTAATAGGTAATTTTTATCTTCACTGATTGCTATAATTGTTTTGGGTTTAGATTAATTTTTAAAGTGACAATGTCTCTTTGATAAGGTTAATTCTGCAAAATGCTTGTCTGCCTGATTTGAACTTAGGGAACTCATGCTGCTTTCTTTCATTATCTTATATCTACCCAGCTGTTATTTTAACACCTTCATTTCTTATGGGGAATGTTAAGTTTCTATGTTGTAACCTTTGTACAACCCAGTGCCAATAATTGCACTGCTTTTTGTCAACAGCTCTGGCTTCCCAAGAGATTGACAGTGGGATTTTCAAAGCACCATGTGCCAAGTTTGCTCACTCAGTGGACTTGTTGGCCCCGTTCCCTCTCTGCCAACATGTTTCACTGCTGCGCTGATGTACCTGGTGCAGCCATAGGTGTATCAACATATAAAGCTTATTTTCCATACTGAATTATAAAAGCTATATTGTCACAGGCTGTTGAGAGCTGTGTGAGAGTTAATATGAACACTGGTACCAGCTGAGCAGTATCGTGCAAGTGAGGAATATTATCCTCCTGTCTGAGTGCTACAAAGAGGAATCAGCCTTTTCCACCTTCTGTTTCTCCACTCTAGTTCTCTCATGCAAAATGGCACACAAAGGCTGACAGCTCAGGTCTTCAGTGCTGTCTTTCCACTTGTTTCCTTGTTAGTCACAGGGAGCAAGGCAGGGAAAGGCAGACTCCACACTTGTGAAAGAGTGTGCTCACCATTTGCCTTTGTGTTGCAGACAAGCTGTGATAGAAATTTAATTTTAATCTCTTTCATATATTTAATGAAAACTGGTAATGCCCACTTCTGTATTTGAGCAGTCTGTGCTTGTTGGTATATAAACACACTCGTTATTTTTCCCACCTCAGCTGTGTCAAGAAGCTTGAGTCACATTGACTGAAAGCAATTTATTCTCTCCAAAATTCAGAGATTCCTCTGGAAAGCAGGAGACAGACATTTGGTTATACATGGAGGGAAGTAAATTATATTTCGAAAAAGTCAACTTCTTTGGAGCATCTTCTTCAACTGTGCCAGAGAAGCTACCTCAGAAAAGAGGCTGTGTATTTTCAACCACTTTTGTTCGAAAGAAGATAGCTGAATAAGAAAATAAATTAAAACCTATAAGTGGCAGGTATCATTCCAAAACAAAATAGCACTCAGAATCTGAGGGCAGAAATTGGTAAATTTGAGCATTGGTGTTAGAATTTAGTCCTTGATATCGTGTAGTTGAGAATGACATCTGTTTGCAATATGTGGATGGTTTCATAGTTATTCAACTGAGCAAAAATATCCCTTTGCAGTGTTTCAGAAGGAGTAAAATGTTACTTTCAGGAATATGAATTGAAAGGCCATTATGAAATATCTTGAGTGGATAGATGTACAATGTCTGTATTAATTGGGATAAATGTATAATTGTTTGTCATATTTTTCCAGTATATTTTTGTTCTGCTTTTGGCTTCACCATCACTAGTAATTAAACCTGGTCATGTCTGCCAGCAGATTTTTATTCATTTGCTGTTGACTGCTGGTAATTCATCACTCTAAAATTACCATCTTAGTCTTTGCTTTGTCCTGTCCTAAACCTCCCTTTTTTCCAGGAGAATTAATGTGTTAGAGATTGTGATGTTCCCTGACTGGTTCAAAGCCTGCACACAATTTTCAAGAAAATATGTAGCATGCCATGTTTTAAAAAATTCAAATGAAACCCAAAC
This sequence comes from Chiroxiphia lanceolata, assembly GCF_009829145.1. NCBI lineage: Eukaryota > Metazoa > Chordata > Aves > Passeriformes > Pipridae > Chiroxiphia > Chiroxiphia lanceolata. The sequence continues at coordinate 13,509,283 of NC_045640.1, forward strand.
AAGCCAGGATTACTAGAGAATTTATCAGTATAACTTATGTGGCCTTATAAAGAGATGCAAGCCTTCAAACAAGTCCTAGGATAATGCAACTCTTTCTTTTCATAGGAGAGAAGAGGAGAAGCCACATCTCACAAATTCAATTGATATAAATGTTTGATTCACAATTCTGTTTACTAACTTTTTACCTTATTTATATATAAGAAGCCAGCATGCTCTTACCATGACTGTCTTTTTGAAAGGATATAGTAGTTTTTATAGAATATGTTCTTGGTTGCATAGTTACTGGAACAAATGAAGTCCTGGATTCCATAGAGGACCAGCTCAGAGCTGAAACTGTGGGGTTCTCCTAGTGTGAGCAGAATGGCTCTGTGCAGTATCTAGTGAAGGCTGTATTGTCCTAGAAACTCTGTGTTCCCAGTTGTAGAAAATAATCTTGGAGGGGGAGAGTTACTTTTTTATTTTTAATGATGTCTTTTAGACATATTAAATATATAAATATAGGCTTACTTTTCAGTCTCATTCTAACTTCTGAACACAGTCCCAGTTACATCAGTGCTAAGAAGCTGCTTATAGCCTTGGGTCTTTATCTTCACTGCCTGCAAACCCAAATAGTCATTCTGTATCCATTGAGGACATGAATTGTCTGATACAACACCCTCAGGAAGAACCTGGGATGAATTGATTCCCTGCAGGTCAGCTCCTACCATACCCTCAAGAGTCTCTGCCTTGTTGAGAGCCAAAAACCTAAAGAAAGCTCTAGGCTTTTTTTGTCAGCTCCTTTTAGCCAGGTTTACTTTTCTGTCATGAGTGAGTTAAAACAGAAGCCCACATGAATCCCAGTGGTGGGTGAGTGAAGATCTGGGAACTGAGGCCCCAGTGCACTTTATTTCACTTGTGAATAGAAGAGCAAGTGAAAAATCATACTAGCAGTGGAATAAGGCAGTTCACAGTCAGCTGTTGAATATGCAACATGCTCCTTCATGGGAATTGACTCCTGAATAGCACTACAGTGGGGGAAAGGGGATTTGTGAACCCTCTCCTCCAAAGCAGGCACAGAAAAGCTGCAGGGTCAGCAGATTTCCTGTGGGCTTTTGATGCAAAGCAGGAAGCTGTAACACTAATGGTGCCTGTGCTGAAAAATTTCTTTAAATACATTTTGTATGTTGCTGTCAAGAGTGAAGTTAATTTCTTATACCAGCCCAGACTGTGAAAGGAATACAATGAGGTTATGAAATTACTTTATTCTGAGTGTAGCTGCATTGCTGCCTTTGTGTCTATGTTTGAGAGGTTTTCTTCCTAATTGAAGTGTATGAAGAGAGCACTTCTAGTGGCATTTGGAAATAATATTTGCCAAGGACATGTGATAAGAAAATTATGATATGAAAAACTCTTTAAACTTTGGGGAGAAAAAAAGCGCTACAGAAGTGACTGGGCATCTTCCTGGCTCCTCCAATTTTCGTGCATATGAATAGTTCCTTAAATGCAATGATACTATTTACATGAATAAAGATGTCAGGGTTTGGTTAATACAACCCCTGTACACGGTGATTCAGTGTCATATCACCCTAGAGAGTAATTCAGTGTGGCACAAAATCCTGCCAGCATGTTCTGGCTGTCAAAGCGCGCTCTGTGCACAAGGTACGTGCTGCAATTTGTTTTGCTTTATTTTGGCCATCTAAATGTCATGGTGTCTAACTGAAGCTAAATGTCATGGCTTTCCCTATAACTGAGAGATAGGTCCAGGCACTACCCTAGAATTGTTTCTCCTCTTGGACTTTTTTGCTGTGTGTGACTTCTGCAAAGCAGAGGTACATTTTCATTGCGCATCTCAGAACCTCTTTGCAGAAAAGATACAGAGTTCTAGACGTCATGCTTAGGAGGGTGAACAACTGCATTTTATTAGAATAACAGTGTATTTGGGCAAAGCAGAGGAGCTTTACAGCTATTAAGTCTTTTTTCAAACAAAACCAGAACTTTTCAGCTCTTGGCTGCATTTGCTGTGGGAACAACTTCAAACAAATATGTGATTTGAGCTGGTCAATGTTTATAATGAAGGAAGGGCTTTCATTTCAAAACCAAACTCGTTTAACACATATTAAACAAAAATGAAAATAAAAGTATTTAGGCTGTTTTTTTTACCATTTCCATTTTCCTCTTTTCTCAATTCTTTTAAATAACTGAAAATCTTTTCCCCTTTCCCTTGAATTTATTTAAATAGGCCTTTTTTACTAGAGGCAAAATATATTACAAAATATTTGGATAAAAGAGTTGTTCATTTTAAACCAGTTCTTAAAGGCTAAATCCACACTCTTGTGACCTTATATTAGTGCTAATAATAGGGTATGTATTTAAGGATCCATCATCCAAAATGTTATCTTCAATGAATTCTTCTCTGCTACATTTTAACTCTTAAAGGCACCTACATTTCAAAAGCCTTGAACTTTTATTTTCCACGGTTACCTAAATTTTAATTAGCAATTATGTGCCAGTAGTCCTAAAGTAGTCCAGTCTAAATGGGACCACATAACTTGATGTCTGATTGATCCTAAAACATGTTCATGATCTAGAAATTAGATAGGAGTGGCTCAGTGGAGGCTCTGCAGCTGTGTGCTGCTCCCAGACTAGGATATCATGTGTGATCACTTTTGGGACTGGGCTCACAGGGGGTTAGCTGGCTGACACAGATCACGCTTGCTAGAGGAATCAGGATGTACAGGTACTCTTTTAATTAAGAGTTGGAGTTTTTTTCTTTCTAATGCCTTCCTAATGAGTGATCAGGGCTTACAAGATAAGATTGGTTTTTTAAACAAGATATTTTAATGTCATCCTCCATAAACAGTCAAATGTGTATAAAACAGTCCTAGAAATCATATGAAGATTCAAATTGATAGTCCTTTTCTGTGTGTCTGAATGGAGGTACTGTAAGCTTGGAAGCAGAGGTATTCCCTCACAGCAGGCTGAGTTATGATACTGTTATTGCCAGAGACGAAGCCTTTACACTGTCTAAATTCTCCAAAACCTTAAATATAGTTGTCTGAAGTCTGAAGATCCAATAATTCAAATGTCTTCATTTCAGTGGCTGGAGAAATGTGAGGCAATGCAGTCATCTGGGCTCAGCATTTGACTTGTTTGGGACCTTTGGAGCAGACAGTCTGAAGGGAAGATGAGTAACTCCTTTGCTCTTTACCTGCTGATATTAAGCAATGATTAAGACTATCATTTTATAACCATCATTACAAGATTTTTGAAGAAATGAAAGATTTCTGGCGAACAGTTAAATTTCGGCACTGTCACTCTGAGAAATACGTCTTTGCTGAAAGTAATTCACTTATTGTTACCAGTTTTCATGCCCAACAGCTCTTACTCCTTCTCCAGTTTCTGTGAGTGAGGACTGGGGCTGAGCCCAGGGGGAAGTTAGGTACAGACACATTAGGAGACTGAAGGATATTATGATGCCAATACACTCAGGATGTTGCCGTGCTCAGTTGTAGCTCCCTGTGCTGTGGAGAGTCTCGGTTTTATTGCTTATAGATTACGTTAATCAAAATGAACACCAGCAAATCTTTAGACTCCTTTCATGACAGTTAATATCTGCAGAGCCCACAAGGCTATCTTGGAGATAGATTTGCCTGGGAGTGCACAGCTCTGTTGCTGACTTAAGAAATCTGCTCCTTCTGCTTGAGGATGATGCCACTGTGCACAGAAACTGCTGCTGCAGTGGGCTGAAATGCAGGTAGTTTACTCATGTGCCATGCAATTGCATTACAAAAAATTAAAAGTGTTAATTATATCAGTACCAAGAGGAAATGTTATGGTTTGGGGTTTTTTCTTAGTTCTTCCTGATGCTTGATTAAATAACCAGTAAGCTGAAAATTTCACTTGGGGCCAGATCTTGAGCACAGACCCATTGATGTTAACATGCGTATCCTAATTGATACCCCTTGAAGCTCTGTTGATGATTCATATGTTTCTGCTACGTTGTTGGGGTTTTTTTAAACTTCTCTTTTCCTTTAACATAAACATATAAACACTTACTGTAAATAAATACATACTTACTGTATTTTAACTGGAAACAATTCCTTAGACCTGAAATCCATCTCTGCTCTATTCATCCTTGTATACCCTCCCACTGACTAGGGAATTTTCATTCCATTTGATTCTCACCACTGCTAAAACGAATAACTCTAACTACTCCTTTGCATTCAGACTGTCTGGTAACACTGAGCATCCTTGCATAGTGTAGAGAATTGCAGGTGGAATGACAACTACCAGTCTGATGCCACACACTGTGGGCATGTTCATCAAAGCCTAATTTACATCTCTTCCTTTTACTTACTTTGAGTGATTTTTATTCTTTTAAGAAACAATTCTCTGTGTTTCAGCATGTTTTGCTTAAACATTGAAAAGAAGTGTCGCTACTATCATTTAAAAGAGGGGGAAATGAAGCACAGAATGAATAGATTTAAGGAAAAGGGAGAGTGGTTCTTTCCAGCAGGTGCTACCATGTGGCATTCATCCCATGAACATCGATTGTGGGTAGATAATGCCATCCCTTCCCAATGAGGGGTGAAGAATAGCTGATGCTATTTCACAAGTGCCCTAAACATGAAGGCCTATGAGAGCAATTGAGGAAAAAGGCAGCAATAAGTACTTCTTGAGCATGCAACAATTTGAATGAGGGACTGACAGTCTTTCACTCCAGATAACAGAGAGTTGTCATTAAAAAGAACATCTTTATTACTGACAGAAATAATTTCAGTTATTTCTTGAGAATACTGTGCATTTTAAAAGTGCTTTAGTTTCAATGCCATTGTGGAGGTAATCTCTTTAAAAAAATATGATTGCAAAGTAGTTAGTGTGGAATTAAGGGCTATCCAGCCAATTCTACCACTACTGTTTCAGTGAAATGTGTATGGAGAGAGGGGGATGGGATGCCAATTTCTTTTCAGTGAATAGAAATCTGTTCATGTTGTCATGAGCTTAAATGAATATAGTGTCGGATCTAAAATTCAGGAGCATGGATAGACTCATCAGGAAGGGTTGCAATCCCCATGTAGAGAGTATAAAAGCTTTAAAAATATGTGTGTGGATACAGCCCACCTGAATCTCTGTTTCAGGTGGCAGTTCCTGGATACCAATGAATGTCCTGACCTAGCAGAGTAAGCACTGAGGCAGGAGTAAGCACTGGGTTTGGAGTTACTGCTTATATTGTCTTGGATTAGTCAGTTCATGTTTTATCTGAAGTGCTGATGTTATTAATAGCATGAAATAATGATATTTAAATCACTACAGTCATAACTGTTGATTGTAGTTGATAGGAAAATAGCTATTCTGGTTGGTATTTGTCTTGAATAAAATTTTGATTTGTTTCCACAAAGATTCAAAAAACTAGCATTTTGCTCAAACTTCAAGTGTTTTGATTAGAAAGAGGTCTGCTTGCATCCCTGGGACTGCCACTCAGGGCTGTGTTCCTTGTCCTCTGTCGTGTGCAGGGCTCACTAACTTGGCAATGGGGGAAGGCACTTGCTTTAGCATTTGCATTGCATTTCAGACCCTGACTGCTGGGCTATGTATATCACCAAAGGGAGGTATAAGGGGTTACTGAGAAGAATTATAAAGGCTTAAAACCCAAGCTGGCCAAAGTCTGAGTCCTTATTCTATAAATGATTTTGTAAGCAGTATACAGTTCTGAACTTCTCAGAAAAAAAAAAAAAAGCCTACTGCTACTACCAAGATCAAAAGTTACCTGGAAGACAACATGGAAAAGAAATCAAGCTTTGATTTAGGCTTAACAAATAGACAAATTGAGAAAACCAATTTTTCCCTGTCTCAGTTTCTTCCCTTGGTCTGTAATCTATCAGGTCATGTGAAGAAGACAGGTGGACTGACAGGAGTGAGCCAATCTCTGGAAGCCCTTTGTTGATCCCCACTGTATTACATCCCCACATCAACGTTTTGTAGTGATGATTGAAACAGGGAGAGTGTATCTGAGTCTATGCCTGCCATGACCTGTACACTGGCCCAACCTCTAGGACTCTGCTTACCTGTATTGTCCCTCTTCCATGTCCTGTCCCTTCCCTGCTCTGGTCCCTGGGTGCAGGGAGGGAGGGAGGGAGGGAGGGAGGAAAAGAAAGAGAAGAACTAAAAGAGAAAAAGCCCAGGTATCTTTAGCAACAGCACAACCAGAGAGGCAGAAAATGGAGTTCTCTATGTAGTGCTCCCCTAGTCTGAGGTTTACCAGGTCTAGACAAGAACTGAGCATATCTGTTAATTTTTTGTCTGCTCCCATTTTGTCTTTTGGGAAGCAAAAGCAGCCTCAAAGAGCAGCAACAATTCCAGTTCCTCTCTTTTCCCCAAAGAGACAGCTAAATTCTTTAATGTCCTTAAAAAGATTGACAAATAAATGCATTTTTCATTTAACAAAATTCCTCTCTACAGGCAAAGAGGTAAACAACATTGTTAAATTTAATTTAACTTTGGCTTTTGCTTTTCAAATGCTTTAACAGTTTTCCTCTCCTCCTTTATATCTTTAAGAGAGGGTTAAAAAGATTTACTGGAGGCTGTTGCTATGGTGCTCCTATCAAGGTGTCTGAATTCGTTCCTCTGAACCTTGCTTAGTACTTGTACATGTTTACAGCTTTGTATGTCTGGATCTGTTTGCTCTATCAAAATTAACACGGTGCACCCCAGCTGGTAGAGAATGTGTGCTTGTTTTCGCCTTGAGAAGATGCAGAATAAATGCAATGTGAAAGAAAGGTCTGCAGGCCTTTCTATAATAATTCTCAAGTGTTTTTGTAAACTCAGAATATGCATGTGTGGAGAGACATGAGATGCTGTATTTAGCAATGTTTGCAAATCAGGGGACACATTATTTAGGTTATTTTAATAGCTTTTCAAAATATTACAACTGAATGGGCAGTCGTTGCCAGCTGACACTAAGAAGAGATATTCCTGGATGATGTCATCATTGGAACTTTTTAGTAGTGGAAAAAAAAAAGAAAAAAACCCCTCCACAGTGTGAATTATCTGTACCATAGTTCCCTGCTGCTAACATCTTTTTTTTAATGCTGATTTAAGTTTTTGTGATGCTGACATGACACAGGCTTTTTGCTCTAAAGGATCAGATGGTCTCTAGTCCTTCCTCTGGACACAGGGCAGAGGAGAACTCTTAAAAATTCACAGCCCTTTGCACAGCTTGTACCTAAGCCCTGACCAGAGGCAAGAGGCTGAGCTCCAAGCCCAGCCTTTGTCCTGAGGAGCTGGCCATGCTGCTGAGCTCCACTGGGAACAGGACTGTCCCTTCCCTCTGGAGACATTGCGCTCTCCAAAATCTCTCCTGTCCTTGTGCACACCAGGGCCTGCACACACACCATGGCACTTGTGTCCTCCTGAAGACATAGCATAAGATAGGTAGCTTTTCCAAACACACCATTGGGTCAGGGCTCCAATTAGCATTACTGAACTCCAGAGGAATTTAAACAGAGAAGTCCATTATGAAATATTGTGCAATTAAACTGCAGTCTGTATCATTTAACTGTAGCAGATACCTTCTATTAAACTGTTCATGTTGGAGTGGAAGCATATTTCAATCCAAAGGTGCTAATTATTCTGATTGAAAGGTACTACTTTTTCTATAGGATGTGCTGAACTGCACTAATACATGAGTGAACACAAAATGAACTACAGGAGCTTGTGTTTCTGGTGGCTATACTGCTTTTTCTTTGTAGTGTCATTTGTTTAGTTAGTACCATCAGTGGGTTTAGGTTGTATATTTCTTATCCTCCCTCCTGAGGTAAACCTGATACCTGGAGAAGTACAACTCAACGAGGATTGTGTGAGATGTTGTTCTGATGTAACATGACAGCACTTTTGTCTGTAACATGGAAATTTTCATCACTGGATAATCACGCTTGTTCTAAAATACAGGCTGTCTCCTTTGATTAATTAAAAAAAAAAAAAAAGTCCTTATTTCAAAGACGAGGATAAGTAGGAGTTGACATAGGACACATAAGTGTGCCAAGTTGCTTCAAAGTGACTTTTTCTGCAGTCTGTCCATCTTTGAATGAACTCCTGTTCTGGCCAGAGCTGCCCTCTTGGGGCCACATTTCTCAGCACACATGGTCATCGAAGGAAGAGGACTGAATATGAACCTTAGCACTGCATGACATCACTTAGAGTTTACACATTTACACTTACCTGTCTTATTTCTAAACTGTCTGTGTTTACATGCTTACTGTACAATAGTTGTGCAGTTGAAAAGAGAAGTAAAAATTTCCCATTTTTATAGCAAATAATACGAAAATGTCACTTTGAAAAATACCTCCTCGCATATTGGTGACTGACGGTACAAGCTTTATCTTGCTGTAGTTTGTTTTTGTACGGTGCTTATCACTACGCTGTCTAAACCTCTCATAATGCATCATCACAACTGCTTTCTAGGGAAGGATCATTTTTCTTGTATGGAGGAAGAACTGAGGCATTCGAGGTCTGGTTTAGCACCTGGGAAAGCTGATGACAAACCTGTTTGCGAAAGGTCAAACCAGGAGTCTGTGGTAGAGCTGAGAACAGAGTAACAGTTCAGTACTTTAACTCCCAGACCATTTTTCTCCTTCTTTTTCAATATCTCTCCAGGTTTTTTTGAGTGTTTTCACTTGTCAAAATTCACTCATTCATCCACATCTTTAGGATGATGTATTATTAAAATATTTTGGCATTGATATGTATGTTTGGCTTAGTATTTGCAATCAGTTAGTGCATTTTAGATCAGTGGGTGAAGGAGCAGTGATTCATTTTCTGTGGGGATATAATGCATTGGTAATATCAGACTGTTATTTTCTTTTCTTGAAGTAGAGCTAGTACAGTAAGCTGCTGTATTTTGCTACTGCTTATATATGCTAAGTTCGTTACAGGTTTTCTCTATTGATAAGTAATCCCCTAATAATCTGTTTTTCTGTGACAACATGAAATTACATTGAAACTCGGTGTAAAATGTGACCAAGAAATGTCATATAGTAGTTGTCCTCTCATTCTTATTTTAACTCTTATTTTGGATGGAGCTTTGAGCAACCTCCTGATCTAGTTGAAGATGTTGCAGGGGGCTTGGGTTAGATGAAATTTAAAGGTCCCTTCTAACCCAAATTATTCCAGGATTCTATGATTTTGGTTTTGAAAACAATAGAGAAAGGCATATTCTCAAGACGCTTATTTTGGCTTATTTTCTTTGCAGAGCAATCAACTTATTTTGTCTAGGATACTGAATGAGATGTCATTTTTAAAATGTCATGATATTCCCCCCAAATAGCCTGCAAGACTACTGTGAATTTCTTCCTTTCTTTCTTTTTTTTCCTGATTCATTTGAATAATCCATTACTGTATTTATATTTAGTGATAAAAATTTTAGTAGCATAGACATATTTCTGAATTCCTTTTAAAAACTGGATACAGTTTCAGAGGAGTGCAAATGATGCGGGATATGAGCCAGGATGATGGATTCCTGGAAGAACATTGCTAAAACAGTCATGAGAAATATTCAGAACTAGGAACAATAGCAATCCTGGACAGAGAGATAATAACTCTCAGCAGAACAGTTCTTGCTTTTAAATGGGACTGTGGATTTAGATGATATTACCCATGTACTTTCAAATGAGTGTAAGAGTAGGACAGAACTAATTTAACCCAAACTACATTTATGGCAATTTTTTGTGCTAATATCCAGGCAGAGTGAATCCTGAACCAAAATTGTTCTAATGAAAAAAATCAGTGTTTACCAAGAATTACTGCCTTCTGAAATGTGATAGATCACAGACATTGCCTGAAATGTAACAGTGAAACAAAGACCCTGATTCCAGATTTCCTAATGACATTGAGAGGTTTTTCATTCAATTCAGAGAATTTGGGGTCTGGTCAACAATAATCTTTTCTAAACACATTTTGTCAACCAGCCTGGCACAGATGGGTCTCTTAACTGCTACCACTGTTCTTGGAGAGATGCTGGCCCCTGTGTTTATATAACTCAGCCACAGCAAGTGCCAACAACTGAACCACAATGGTTTTTTGTATTTTCCAATCTCGTAGTAAATTAGCACTGAATTCTTTTGCCATTAAATCATGCAAGCCACTACAGATATTTACTATTAAACTGCAAAAGTGTTCACTAATCAATCAATTGCATAAAAGCCTCAAGCAGAGCAAATAAATTGTTCAGCTGAAGCTATTAGAAAATCTATTACAGTGGGAAATTAATTTCAGTACTTCAATTAATTTAATTAGGTGAGTAATTCATGGAGTTTAGGCTTATTTTAAAACACTGATCTGAGGATTGAATCTCCAGGTCCATATATTTTATTTCCATCATTCCGTACTTTTTCCAGGTCCTCAAATTCCAAATTTATTTTCATGGTAAGTCTCATTTAGCTTTGAGACGGACTACAAAGTGTAAGTCTTGCATAAATTATTTTTCTGTTTATCCCATATAGGCTTAAGTTCTTGGGCTGAACAATCAAGATTTTTCTGATTTGTTCTATAACTAAAAGTTAATTTTTCACTTCTTTTGTTCTAAGGTCCCCATAAAAAAGTCATGGCTGAAACAGAGTGTCATTTAACAGCAAGCCATTCTTGGAGGATCAAATAGGAACAGTGACAAACTTCCAGATGAACACGCCCCCAGATAGAATGGTTGGCATCTTAAATTTTCTCCTCTTAGCATTTAACATGTTGATAACAGGAACTATGTTCTCTGTCAGGTCAGCTTGGGCTGAGGCTGCATTCATCTAAGTAATATGGCAGATTTGAGTGGCCTCTCTAGCAGACACTTTACAGAATAAAAAACACAGTAAAATACCAGCTTTTGGTGCATAAATAACCAATAGGGCTTTGGGAAATGAGATATTTCTAACCTTCTTTTTATTACATTCTAGGGCTGTTTTCTGCAGTTGAAAAAAAATGTGCATCTTAAATACTTGAAATACTGCTGAGCTACTCCCATACCCACTCTGAATAAAGGGTTTAGCTGATTACTCAGTCTAATACTAGACCTTTTCCCCATGTTTTTTGTAGGGTTTTGTGTAACACAGCTCCTGAAACTGTATTGCAACACAAGCTATTACAGTCATCACTTAGTTGAGAAGGAGCTTGAAGGAGTGAAATGCAGAAAATGAGCCTATTTTTTCAGAAGTGTAGGTGCTTGTGGGACCTGTGGACCACTGCTAACATGGCTAAACAATAAACCAAGCAGTTGAACCTCAGCACACTAAATGCATAAAAAAATTTTAAGCAAGTTGGAGTTTTGTAACTATTGAGAAACAAGTTAGAAATATCTCTAACCATAGTTTGCATTCTATGGGATATTCTTTTATTTCAATTACATTTTGTTTTAATTGTGAAATGATCTGCAGAAAAGTATTTAACATTGCCTCAGTTTGATTTTTCTCATTCCCAAAAGAGAAAAGACAAAGTTTCTCTTTGTCAAAAAGAATTAAGAATTATGAAAATTATTTTTTAAAAAAGTATAAATTAGCTTATTTTCTGAGAAATTTTGATTTCTAGGCCTGCCATTATTCTTCTATATTTTCTGAGCAATAGTATACTTAGAATTTCCACTGAAATGCCAAGATTTAATTCAAAGCCATAGGCTGCTGCACATTTCTGTAGCTGGTTTTCACTCCCACTTTTTCATCTCTATATACAGTAAAAAAAAGATTGTGAATTTTATTTCTAGGAAATAAAATATTAATACAGAATTAATACCAGCAAAGTCTGTGTAAGGATGAATATTATTAGAATATGACACATTTACTTAAATTTCCAGAACAATTGGGATAGCTAGACACCTCCTATTCCAAGAAGTTTTTGTAGAAGATGCAATAAAAAATATAATGACCTTCTCTGAGGGACTCCACCCCCAGAACAAACTAGTCCAGTGCTGACACTGACTCTTGGTTCTTCTTGAGGGTGAAATCCTGGTTCAATGGAAATCAGAGGTAAAACTTTCATGGACTGCAAAAGTATTACAATTTCCTCTACAACTTTATATTACTTCTTTTGATGTAAACACCAAAAGATCTTCAATGACAGCTGAATTTTAATTCTGCATAAAGATAGCCCTACCAGTAGAATGTATTAAATTCCTGTTGACCCTAATAAGCTAGGAGAAAAAGTCAACAGCATCACAATAATTGTTTGGAAGGAGTCAGGGAGGAAAAATGTGGAGACACATAACAAAACTGATAACATTAAAATGGTAAGATTTTAAAAGGGAGAATCAAAAATGGTAAACACAATGACTTGACATTAACAGTACAGGAGAATAAAATATTATTCGTCATTGCTTTCAGCTTCCATTCAAGCACCTTAGATGAAAGCCAAAGACTACAAATACTGCCTAATCTAGGCAAGCCCAAAAGACTTAAGAGTATGTGGAAGAACTTGAGAGTTGTGTCCATGTGCACTATAAACCTACATATCTGAGAGTTCAATACACCATCGGTTTTGTTTGTTGAGCTTAGCAGGAACGTGTGATTGAGACAAAACATGCTATGCTATCTTAAATTATGACTCCAATCAAATATTAAAAATAGAAAACTACTTCTCAATAATTAACCTTTTCCAAAGAGCTTAAAAGTTCCTTCGTAGCTCAATTTCCAAGTGACACTTACTGTAACTGAACACAGGACAAGAATGAATGCATGGAAACTGAGGAAATTAGAACAATTCATTATCAGGCACACAGGTAAGAAAGTGTTATTATCTTGGCTTACAGTGACAGTGTAATGTCAGAATAAAACATTAGTGAACAGATCCAAGATGCCTGGTTTTGCAGAGACATTCCCCCTGATTCCCTGGGCAGAAGTGGGGCAGAATAGACTGGGGAAGGACACTTCCCATACCAGGCAGCATGTGTGCTTGTTGGGGCCAGCATCAGCCCACAGACCAGAGGAGGAACTCCTGGGTCTCATCTAGGCTTTGATTCTTTTAACCTCCTGGACTGCAGTCCCTACATTGGTTTTTTTTTGGTTTGTTTTGTTTGTTTGTTTGTTTTTTATGAAGGGTCAGCTCATTTTTTCATTTCAAGCCAGAGCCTGAAGAATCACAGAATATGCTGAGCTGGAAGGGACCCACACCGAGTCCAGCTCTTAGCCCTGCACAGGATCATTCCCAAGAATCATACCATGTGCCTGAGAGTATTGTCCAAGTGCTCCTTGAACTCTGTCAGGCTTGGTGCTGTGACCACTTCCCTGGGGAGCCTGTTCCAGTGCTCAACCACCCTCTGGCTGAAGAACCTTTTCCTGATATCCAACCTAAACCTCCCCTGGCACAACTTCAGACCATTCCCTTGGGTCCTGTCACTGGTCACCACAGAGAAGAGATCATTGCCTGCTCCTCTTCTTCCCCCCATGAGGAAGTTGCAGTGAGGTCTCCCCTCAGTCTCCCCTTCTCCAGGCTGAAGAGACCAAGTGACCTCAGCTGCTCCTCATACGGCTTCCCCTCACCCGACACACACCTGCTCACCAAGTACACACCAGACATCTCAAACAGGTAAAATGGGAGTACACTCCACATCTCATTCCATAATCCTGTTGTGTGTAAAAGGAATAGATGATTTCTGAAGCTATAGGTGAAGGGTTTGGTTTTATTCCTACCCTCAGCTTTTCCTTATCATTTGCCTCAAAGCATTTATGTGCAAAATCTGCTGCATACTACTAGACATGTGTTTGGGTGCTTGTTGGTGGGGCTCCTGTTACAAGCAACCACGTTGTGTTCAGAAACAAGGATCTTTAGTTCTTGCTCCTGAAGTGCAAGTCAGAATCCCAAATGAGATATTAAAATTATCTGGTCATGCACTCGAACCTTCAATCTTCACTGGGGCTTTGGCAGCGCCCAGGAGTCTTTCCTCTGTTGTGGATTACTTTCCATGTGAATGTCTCACCTTTGATAAAGATGTACAATAAAACATGGTGAAAAGGTGCAATAGCTCTTCGGAAAAGGAATCAAAATTAGAGGGAGACAAGTGCTGAATGCTTGCATAAAATACAAGTCTGTAAGAAGGTAATCTTAACATAGATGTACTTAAAAGACTATCAGTACTTATCCATTAAACCTCATGAAATCACCATAATGGAAGATTAGAAAAGTGGGGTTTCTTTCACTTCTCTTCCTGCTGAATCCAGACATTGATTGAGACCAAAAATCCTGCACTCCTGCTTTACTTAGGGCCTGATGGCATCAGCCAGCATAGTGCTCATTTCCTGGTAGATCAAAGCTGGGTGCCTGATTCCTTCTCTGAGCTGCCTGTGCATCCAGTTCTCCCTGAGCAGGAGGCGCAGCAACAGCCTATCCCTGTGGTTAAGTGGGTGCTGATTACTCAGAGGAAAATTGCTCCAAATCACTGTCTATCAACTGCTCATTTTCACAAGACACAGGACTGTCTGTGGGATTTTGCAAGTGTAGTTTTGTTGTTACATCTTCCGCCTTGTGAGGGACCCAGGGCTCCACTCGTGCCTGCAGTTTCCCTTTCCCATCACTATATTTTAAAGAGGTGGAATGTTGTTCTGTTGCAGAGCACCAAAGTCCCATGGCATTTAGAGCCTGGGAATTGCTAGCTTTTATAAATGGTTTCTGTTGGTTTTTTTGAGACCAGACACTGACTATTGAAATAATACATGATCCTGAACAAATAAAAGAAAAACTAGGAACGTTCAGTCTTGACAGCAAATGGAATCAAAGATGAGCAAGCCCAATTTCTTTTCTACTTTTTTTATATTAAAAACTAATGTGTATTCATGACATTTCTTAAGTAGTCCATCCACACTGTGTAACCTGATCAATGAATACCTTCAACAGGATTCTTGCAGGCTCTGGTTGCCTCAGGATCCTGTGCATAGGTGTTTCTCATTCAGGGTCTGTAGCACTGGGCTGCAAGTAGGCAAGAGCTTGTGCTTCTACCACGCAGGTGAGACCTTTCCTTTTAAAACCTTTCTTCCAAGGTGAAGATGGTTCTTCCCTTTCAACAACTCAGTGACCAGGAATCTCACATAAAGTGAGGAGAAATCCTTGTTCAGTGCCCTCCTCTGCCTGAGGACTGTCCAATCCAATATTAAAGGAAAGGCCATTAAGCATAGCCAGAGGAAAGTTTTCTCTGTGGATGCACTTGACAGGACTCTTGTTGAAGCCCCACCACTGATAAACAAATGAGAAGAGAGGATGTTGACATTGGAAAGGGACTTTACCACATCCTGCTTCCATCTGAATCCTACTGAGGTTCCAAAAATCTTCATAGCTATAAATCTGGGATGCTGCTTTTCTCATTACTTGGGTAATAGAAACACTGGCCATTATTGCTGGCCATTAAACAATTCCCTGTAGAAGAGACAAAACCTTTCTGAAAAATACTGCTGGTCTTTAAAGAAAAGAAAATCAGGAGTTTTCCACTGAGTCTGCTAAATTGCCTTTGGACTTTGAACCTGTTTTTGTGGGCTCTTGTGCTGATCCTCCTTTTCCTGGCACTCTAACTTTCCTCTAGTTTTCCGTAACCATATCTTAATAATGGTTTTGTGTGTAAATAACTAGATCTGTCAAGAACCTAGAAAACCAGTATTCTCCTTTTGCTTTGAGCTGGTAGAATTTTTTCAAGAGAGCTTTTTCTGTCAGATAACGACGATTTGCAGAAATCCAGTTTCCAAGGGAGGAGCCTTTCCTACCAGCCTGTGCCCCACCTTCCTAAGTCCTGGCAGTTCATACGTGTCAGCTTTCCTGCCCTCCAATTTTGGAGCCACTGAAAGCCCCTGCTGTGAGAGTTGTTTCGAAGTGAACAAATGCACCTTCTTCTCCTGAAATTATGCTTTTGGAAAAATATTTTCATGGGAGCTGGTGAGCTCTAATCATCCAGTACCTCATTTGCACTCGTTTCCTCTGCAAGCCTGAAAGAACTGGCTCTGTTGCAGAGACTGTTGTTCCCAGTAGTTGTATTTTCCCTATTTCCCTTTATTTCTCCATGGGCAACTACAGAGGGGTGAGGTGTGCTTTGCTGGAAGATTTACAGCATTTTCTAACACCAGGGAACAGTGGAAAATCGAGGCTCTGAAAGGAAATATGACACATTGGGCACTAACTCTTCAATCCATTCCTCAAGAATCTGCTTTGTCCTGGTCTTTCAGATCCACTTGCACCTCAGGTCCCCGTGCCCTTGCTCGTTGTGCTTTTCCTCTCCTTACTTACGCACCCTCCTGGCCAAGCTGTGACAGTCCTAGGCTCCATATCTCTTGGCTGTCTGAACTTTAATCTCCAGCCCAATCTCCTTGCTCAGACTGTAGCCTCTTTCCTTGTTTTTCTCTTACTCTTTTCCCAGACTCAGCTTTTCAGCCCAGGCATTTTCATTTCTGCTTTACCACCAGCACCACCACCTTTGCTCCTTCTCCTCCACAGATACTGCTCCAGCTCCCTCAGTTCACAAACACATCACAATAGCACTGACTGAACGGTCTACCAAAGAGGGTTTTGATATCTTTTATAATTTTGGGTTTAGGTTTCTTAGCGTTTTAATAAATTTGGTGCAAAATGCTAATGGGTCTTGTTATCATAGAGAGGATCCAAGCACTCTGTGACCTGTGTCCTTCTCCCCAGTCTGCTTGGTTTTAATTGCGTACAAAACCTATCACAGGGATGGGATAAACTGGGGTCCTGAGAGCAGCTTGTGGATGAGGCTGTAAAGCACTTGACCTTGATTTCACCCGAATCTTTAAAAAGTGTGAACTGAGGGTTGTGCTCAGGGGCCATGTGTGTTGGATTGTGCCTTTGCAAAGAAGCCCAAACTGTGTGCTGTGATGATTTCTTTGCATCAGATTGCAGAGTTGGGGACAGCAGGTGAGAAAGCTGTTAGAGATGTAGGCAGATTATTTAAAGGTAAGTATAGCAAAATACAGTTCTCTATCTTCCTTCTCAGTAAGGAGTGAATGGACAAAGCTATATCTCTTGAAAATAAATCAGCTCGAGCCATATACTAGACTTGGATAGAATATCAATTGTTTAAAATATGAAGTGGTAGGCAAGGGACCAAAACTACTTCCAGTATAAATGATGGTTTTCTATATATCTGTTCATATTTACTTTGTTTATGCATTTGTTCATGTTTAGTGGAAAGTAAAAGGCTTGAATTTTTCACTGCTGGCCATCTTTCCTTTAGATGTACTTTGGGGAGGGACTCTTCCTTTTCGAGCGGACACTGATGGCTATTTAACAGGGTTAATATCAGTCAGGAAAATTACCATCAGCATATCAGAAGAAAACATTTTCATAGATTTCCGTTCAGTGGCTTTTACCTTTTACCTTGAAGGTAGAAGAAAGTATTTCAGCTGACACTTGCTTTTATGTTGCTACTTTGATCTTCCAATGGAAATGGATCTATAATAGCACTAGTAGCTTCCATTGCATCCTTTACATTGAAGAGACCTTTTCAGATAATGTGATTTCTTGATAAAAGAAAAAGGATGTAGTGCTCCTTATTTTGTGCTCACTGCACATTCCTCTCTTTCCTCTACATTTTGTTGATGGACTGCCTTACAGGCTGGCTGAATGCACTTTTTTAGCCTTATGAGCCCCATGTTGCCCTGTGATACACATCTCTGTTCTTTTGGAAAAAAAAAAATTCTGCATTAGTGTTAATGGACACTCTTGCCAATTGCATTTTGTATTAAACATTTTTTTTCTAGCTCGCTCCACCCACTATGCCGTATTTTTCATGCAACATAAGGGATCGTTAAATGTAGTTGTGTTTTGAATAACATAAATTCAAAACCAGACCTCATTTCTAGTATGTCTTATAATCAGGATATAGTTGTTTTTGAATGTGCTTTCATAAAATGGTTGGACTTAACTAAAAAAAACATTTGCCATCTAAGAAAATGTTTGTCATCTAGTGAAAGACAAACCCAAAAACATACAGGCATTAAGGTTTGCTGAAGCAAATAATTTTCTTCTAACTGATGTGGAAAAAATTGCCTGAAATACATCAAAGCTAACACTGAAATAGAAATAGAATTCATTCTCATTTTAAAAAGATGGAACCGAGAAGCGTTCCAGTCTCTCAGGATTCTGAGTTACAATTTGAACACTTACATATGAATACTGATTAGAGAACAGTAACTTTTTGTCCTGTAGCTGATCTTGAGAGCAAGCAATATATATGTGGTACTTGAACAGCATGTATTTAGAACTTTTTTCCTTAATTTTATGTCAAGTGTACTGTGTGCATTGTGCTCTTCTTAACAGTCCACTGTATAAGGAAATCTTGTTTTCTTTCATAGCATTGCACACACCCCCCTCCCCAGATTGAAGGTTTGTAAAATGGTCATGTTAATCTGGAATTCTTCAGAGAACTGGGGGCGGGGGGGAAGACACTCTGTGTGGCCACTCTCCTGGAAGGATCTATTTTAAGCTCCCTGAACTTTGGAAAGTTTAACACACAAGTTTTCCATTTTCTGGAATAATTTTCTCAGTGTTAAGCTGTCGTAGTAAGTGCTGGTCTAGGAGTATACTATCTCTAGGACAGCTGTAGGTCTAGCTAGATGGAGGTCTTATTGCCGCAAGAAAAGTAGGACTTTTAGACACACCCTGGTGCTTAGGACCTTTTACTGGTGACCTCTGTATGTCTGACACAGCTGCTCAGGTCCCTGAGATGCCTGTGAGGTCTTCCTGTGGGGTGCTCTGAGGTCTCCCTGTGAAGTAAAAGGAAAGAGGAGACTCTAAGTACATGGTTCTGGGTTTCCTTGGACTCTGTGGCTCAGGCACCTAGATTTCCAGCACTTGAATATTTTAGCCACTCAAGTCCCTTATTAGAGCTACCTCAAAATTCTAAATTCAGAAGATCCAGCTAAGGCTGGTCTAGGAAGGATAGCCAAAGATGTGATTTCGTATCTCCACAGCAGAAATAGGATCCAGTGTGGTTAAAGAAGACCTTTCTTTGAATTACAAAGAATTACTGTCACTAAATCTAATAAAAAGTTGATTTTATTTGAAGAAAAGACTTGGTGGGAAGCAGAGGTGCTCAGTTAAGTGAAAATTCTTGAGAGAGGAAGAGGGTCTTTAATACTTGGGCATTGAAAGTGGGCAAAACCAAAGAGGTGCAGAAGAGAAGTTTAAAAAACTTCAGAAAATTTTGATGGAAACAGAGAAATTTATCTGATAGCATGAGAGAAATCTTGTTGCAAAAATACTTTCCCTATTAATATGATACATACAGGTAACAATAAGCTATGGCTGGAGCAACACAGATATGTTTAAATGCTTGTTTTATGCTTAATCTTACCTTCTTATGTTAAGGAAAACACCCTTATTTGGGAAAACATGATTTAACAACATGAAATTATCAGATTCCAAATCTTAGGACAGAGTGGGTTTATTTTGTCTCCTAGAAACACTCCCTTCTCTCCAACCTACTTAACATCCATTTCTATCTTTTCTGTCAGGAAGCCTGCAGATCTCAAATCCCTAGAGGCAAAGGAAGAAAGATTTTCATTTTTAACACACTTGCAGATGTGACTGCATTATATCTCATTATATTTAAGCACATTATTTAGCTTGGAAGATTGAGCCTTCTGCCATCCATTGATGGGAAAAATCTATTTTCTATGTTACAAATGTTTTCCTGTGTATGTTTTCCTATCTGTATTTTGACTTGTCATTTGTAAAGTGATATACATACCAAAGCTACTGGTGAACATGAGGCTGATGAACTAAGAAGTATCTCTCACAGCCAACACTTTTAATTATAGATTAATATGTATATGCCATATAATGAGCATATCACAATGTAAAAGATTACAGGGATGGCTGCATTATTTTAATGGAAAGAGTTTTAGAGTAAATGTCTTCAAGAAAAATACAAGCATATTTTCGTCAGGTAATACCTTTTAAATCTCATAATGTTCATTTGTGAACTGACTGACACAGTTGATAGGAAGTGAGAAAAGCTTTTATTTGAATTGTGCTAAATGGAAAAGGTTTAACTTGTTATTCTCAGCTAGTACAAGTAAAGTAATGCTCCTTTTTCTTCAAGGAGAAAAATACAGTCAAATAATCTGTTCATACATATGTATACTCTTCAAGAAAAGCGGGGCTATGTCCCTGTTAGAGATACTGGCTCAGTAGACCAATAATCTTGGTCCTACCAAGAAGAGTGTCAGCACAACAGAGTGGAAGGTGAAAATCAGCATTAACACAGTCAAGGTTGGAAGGAGCAAGCTCAGGGAGCTAAATGCATCGCTGTAGTACAAATATGCTAAACCCATGCAATAAAATAGCCCATAGCTTTGCTGTGCACATAGTTGCTCAATGTGTACTGATATTCAAAAAAAACCCCAAAAACTTTCACTTCTTTTTCCCAAGACCCTGCAGTACTATGAAACATGATAGTATGAAGTGCTAGCAAGTTCCTGTATCTTAAATATGATAATGCAACCTCATATCAATAACTCACAGTCCTGATAGGGCAATTGTAAACAGTCAGCACTATTCACAGAGAAGATTTTCCCAGAGACAGGCAGCACTTCATCTTAGAGACACAGAGAGCTTAATTTGTGTGGGAGGACTGAAAACCCCATGAGGGGAAAACAGAGAAATGTGTTTGTGGTGTGTGTTGCCAGGGGAATATTTGTGTATTTAAAGAGGAGACAAATTCCAGTGAGGGTAATATGAACTAATGAAGGACTGAGAAAAGGCTATCTGTGTGGACCTATTAGTCTTCAAAATAAAAAAAAAGTGGAATAAAATTCAAGACTGTTAATATGAGATTTTTAAATATAGTTCACACAATTTGACCGGTAGAATTTAATATCTCTGCTACAAGTTTTAGCAGATACTTTACCTTGAAGAAAATAATGAGAATAAGGTAATGAAAGTTCCTGCCATAATGTGATAGCACACTGTCAGCTATATACTTTTAGGGCAATTTGTCTGCTCATACTGTGTGGTTATGCCTCTCATTTGCACAAAAAACTATGATACTTACTCAAATAGCTGTGCCTATAAGATGGGGAAAACATATTTCAGAAGTCTCTTTAAAATATGTGTTAAAATACAGGACAATCAGTCTTACTCTCTTTAGTGTTCTTTTTTATTTGCTGTTCAGTATTAATATGTGCCTCTGAAAAATATAATATTAAGCTTAATACTGAAGTAAGACAAATGCTAGCTGCAGGAAACCTTCTGAAACACTCAGACTGGTGGACTTGGTGGGGTTTCAGCAAGTTCTAAGCAATTCCAAGACCTTGAATTCCTGGAGTTTGTGACTCAACAGGAACAGAGTAGGTGGAAAACTGTGTCTTTTTTGTGACAGGTGATCAGTGAGGTTGGGATGTGCCTGGGGGTGGTGCTTGGCTGGACCTTGGGAGGGCAGTAATTGTTCTGTGTCAGTCAAAATGGTCTTCAGCTGGGATGGATTTTTGTGCTGCAGTGTTCACATGTGGATGTTTGCGCTCCACAGCCCGGTGGAGTGAGTACCCTGCCAGACTAGGGGGAAGGCAGGATTTATAGGGAACCATGCAGATTCTCACTAAGGGGGTGCAGAAGCAGCAAATCAGCTCTGATGGCAGCTCTCATCCTCTTGACATCTTCATTTCAGCTCTCCACATGTGCCTTTGGTTTGATTCTGCAGATGCAGTGATCTTTTACTCAGTGTGCTCTCACTGGCCTGAGCTGGACAGAGGATGAGGCACTGATTACAGCTCCTGGTGTCACTGCAGCAGGCTCTGCCACTGCTCCAGCCATTTCTGTACTCTCTAAAATTATTTAGCCTGAGCTTTCACATATACACGGGAAATTTATGACCTGAAAGGAGATGTTGCATATAATTGAATGCAGAAAAAAAAATCCATAAATCTACATTATATGGGTGCTCATTACATTTGTTAAGCTGATTTCACTGTTGCCTACTGCCCTGAATACTTTTTCCAGTTTATCCCTGGCTTCAAGATATATCTTAGAAAGCTAGTTCAAACTGTGAATTCCTTGCAGTATTGCCTGACTTACCTTAATGTATGGATATCATATTTATTATGACTCAATTCTTGGAGCATCGTCTCATTTCTAGTTAACCACAATAAAATTGCCTCAGTACCTTTACATATAAACTGAAGAATGTTATACTTGCTACAATATTGTATAGAAAAGTACTAATTAAATTGTACAGTACTCTTCCAAGAGGGACTTTTCAAGTACAAAATAATCACTGTGGGAAAATTTTAGGGCTGTAATATAGCACACATCAAAACAGTGGAAGGTAAGGTGCAAAAAATTATCTAGAACACTAGTTCCAATGTGGTTGTACCCACGAAAGTGTCTATGACTAAATTTAATTCCATTTAAAGGGGACTGATTTTACATAACTCTGTGTTCATGGGCATACATTTTAAAAGGACTTGCATTTTAGGATTGTTGTCAGTTGTATGTCTCTTAATGGATATTGAAAGCTACAGAAGTTTTTATACGCTTACTTTGTTGTTTATAATGGACTTAAAGAAAGCCCCAAACACTGAACAGCAAAGCTTTCTGCTCTGTGTTATAATTTTGAGTCTCTGGGAGGACTCATGAGGACAGTTGGGTAATTTTGTAAAAAATGGTTTAATTGATTAGATGCATTCCTCCTTTCCAATTAAAAAGGACAAAAAGAGGGACTTTGTGACTCTGAGCCAATTTCATTGATGTATAGAGCATAGCTAATATCAGTCATTACTGAGGTCCCGATTGAACCGTGTGTTTTCTCACAAACATGATTATAGCAACCTCATTTGCATTGCTAAATGCATGCTAAAAATACCAAAACATTTTTCCCTGCTGGCCAGAGCATAGCTGATCCAATCATTAAAATATAGATAAACAGATGTAACTACTCTGATGGAAGCTGAGATGAGTAAGCACAATATGCATAAGGAATCAGTAGTTAAGCCACTAGCGTGCTCTCCAGAAGATGAACTAGTATGCTTTCCAGGAGCACAAAGCTCCTGTTTAAAAATCACAACAATCTATCATGAAAGTTTTTGTGTGGCAGCAGAAGGATCTCTAAAAGCTTTACATCATCCCTCATTCAAAGTTTACCACATGTGCTAAGGGACTGAACTGTAACTGATACGTAGGAAAAGTAATTCCTGCTTTTCCTAGTAGGACTGATGACTTTGGCTGCAGCAGGTGCTGTAAGTTGTTTTCCCTTGTGCTGCACTAAAAGGCAGAGTCTGAGCAGCCCAGCACTGCTGACAGGTGGGGTCTTGCCATTCCTTGCTTCTTAATCAGTCTGCATAGAGGAACTCGCTCTGCCATGAATGAAATCTGGGTCAAATATAGAAATAATGGAGATTATTTGCAGGATTTCTGGTTTGTTCCAGGTCTCTTTTGGGGGCAGGAACTAGAGCAGTGAGGCTACCAGATGATATCTGTGGGTTTTTTAATTAATACACTTTGAATATCGCCTTGCTTTCCAGCTCCCACCAAAACTGCAGACCTGTCCAAAACCTCTAAGCTTTTTCTGTGTTGGCAGTCAATTTCTTCATAGCAGAAGTGTTAGCATACCTAACCACCTGGAAAACTAAAAAATGCTTCACGTCTGATTCAGCCAACTGCAGGTTCTCAGTACATCCCATTACACCAATATATAGGTTTAGTTTAAACAGTCAGAAATTAAGTTTGAAGTAATGATCACGTGCCTCTGCAAGCAGAAAACATCTAAATGAATGGAATGGATGGATTGGTGCCTAGTCTTTCCTCTATTATATACTTTGCTATCATTCTGAATAGTGTGCCAAGATCCATAACCAACCCTCTGATTCCCCCAAATCTACAGGAAAATCTTCTGGAAATATTATATTAATCATTTTTTTCAAGACTACAGATGAAAGTAGCCATGTGTACTTTATGACAGTTGGTAATTAAACATTTACAGTACTGTGCCAATATTTAATACACAATGTAGAAGGAGCAAACTGAACAGAAGGTAAATCTGGCAGAGTTTATTGCCGAGTGATGCTGTGGGAACTCGCATGTGTGATCAGGACTGCAGCACCACAGAGGAAGAGGCACTGTAATACGCTATGGTAGAACCAAACTGCTTTTCCAGCTGTGTTAGACTTCTTTCCCTCCTCCTTGGAACAGAAATGAGAAAAAATATTTTTATCCTTGAAATGACTTGGAGAAACCATATGAGACTTTGGGAGTTAAGATCACTGGCTGCTTTTGCAAGACAATAAAGCTGTATGGAATAAATGAGTCCCGAGGAGTTTCTTTTGATTTTATTACTGCCCCTCTTTCTTTTTCTCCTCCATATAACTGAGTATTTTGTAAAAACCTTCTATGTCTTATTTAGGTTCCCTTCTCTGTTTCCATTTCTGCTAGAAAGCAAGGCAAGAGTATGTTTACGTAATTTCTTGTTTATATAATACCACTTTTGCATGTAGGGATGAAAATTTTAAATCTCTCTTACTCGCATTGAAATGATCAGAAATGTTCCCATTTTTTCATAAGGATTAGACTGCATGTCCACAAGTTTTCTGTGCCATCACAAACACGATTCATCTGACTAAATGTCAGTGCACAATGTGAATGCCCACATCTGAGCTGTGCACACTGATGTTGTACTCCATGGAGGCAGAGCTACAGAGAGAACCATCTGCTAAAACAGACAGTCAAGACAGGGCCAGTGCACCAAGTCTTAAAAGCTTTCTTTTTCCTTTTTCATTTTTATTTTTGAGCCTGGATCTGGCTAACTCATTTTTCTTATGTCTAAAGTTAAGGGAGACAAGTCCCACCAAACATTTCTCAGGTGTATTCCCAGGCTGTGTGACTTTTCTTGTAGTATGTGTTCTGTCCTCACAAATCACATACTATTCAGAATGACCTCTATTTGTCCTCTTCTGAACAATTTTCAGGGCTTCCCATGACATTCTAGATCCTTACGGCTATGTTGGTCAAAAGAAGAAATGAAATAAGAGTGTAGGTGTCCCAGAGAGGTGGTGGATGCCCCATCCCTGGAAATATTCAACGCCAGATTGGATGGGGCTCTGAGCTACCTGATCTAGCTGAAGATGTCCCTGCTCATTGCCGGGGATTTGGACTGAATGACCTTTAAAGATCCCTTCCAACCCAAACCATGCTGTGATTCTTTGATTCAGTATTGCTTGTCCGTGGTATAGCTGAGGGTATTCACTCATCTGTGTAATAAGTTGACACAGATAATTATATGCAGCAAAAGGTACAGTTTTGCAGTCAGTGGAAGTGCCATGAACTGTGGATAAGGCTGATTGGTGCCGTGATTTCACTTTTTTGCAATCAGTATAGTTGTTTGAGAAATGACTGTGTGACAACAAGCATGAAATTAAAGTGTCTGAGTGAGCTTGCATTCACGCACAATACTCTGTGCAAATATATTTAAGTAGATGCAATCTACTGAATAACCAGACTGCTCTCAAAAACAGCTTAGTAAAACATTGGCAAAGACACCCAGCAACAGCCAGATCAGACTGCAAATATTTGGTAGAATCCTGCTGCTAATTAAATTCTATCTGCTGGAAACTCCTCCAATTTCTAATGCAGTCACCAATGAACTTCTTACACTCTAAAGGCTGTGGATCTTTCATTCTATAAACTTTTCATTCTATAAACCCAGGCTTCCTGGGGGCTATGTGTTCATTAGCTGGCAGTGCAGCAGGACAGAAGTGGCTCTGCAGAGCAGAGCAGTCGGCAATGCCGACCTCACATCCACATGAGCCACATTTGGGGAAGTTCCATTTCAGATCTTTTCTCACCTATTTCTGTGGTCTGTAAGCCCAAGGCTTATAGATGGCCTTAGTGCTCTCTTGGAACACATCTTCTAGTTTTGTATCATCCAAAAAGCATCTGATTCAGATGCTCCAATATGTACTAAAATGCAGCAGGGCTTTAAAGTTGAGACATTAACTTCAAAAATGCCTTCCCAGCCTAAATTAAGGTGCTAGCATAGTGACACCCTATGTGGCTGATGTTGTACAAAATCACCCACAACAACTCTTCTTGCTCAAAATAACTGTAATCATAGAAAGTAAAGCAAATGTGCAATTGCCTTTTTTCCACTTGTTTTTCCAACTGGAAAACTTTACATGAAAAATTTCAGTAAATTAGTGGTCCTGCTTACAAATATTCCATGGCTCTAGTCTATATAACCTGGGTCCTGCAAACATTTACCTATGAGTAGTCACATTAATTTCTATAGGATTAGTCAAGTAAATAAACATTTTCTTTCCAGGATCAAGATCCAGTTCAAGGTCCAAGATCATAATGTGTTTTGATTGGAACAGGACAATAGGTGTTTTCAGAAATTATGTGAAATATTATCCACTTTGGTCCTTCCCAAAGGAAACCAATGCCAATAAAATAAAAAAAAAAGTCATTATAAGAAAGGATGGACATGAAACAGTTTATTCTAGGCAATGAAGTCTGTCCTCTTATGACCAGAGAAATTCTGCTCCTTTGCTTGATTTTATGATTATTTCAGTCTGTGCCCAAATTAAGCAAGTAGACCAACACCATGCTTATGACAGATGTAAAATCTTTACCTTAGTACCTTTGTAAACTGCTTGTTGTTAATAGGAACACCATATCATTTAATGGAGCGATAAAAATCTGTATTCGTGAAAAAATTGTGACCGGAATTACATATAACACGAAACAAAATTTTAAAATAGATTCAATTACAAAGAACTTTGTTTTGTAAAAGATAGAATGGAAACAATATGGTAAAAACAGATTATTACAAATAAAATGCTTTTCACTCCCAAAAGCATAACTTATTTTTTTAAAAGGTTGAAATGAAATTTGCCTACAGATGGTAACCCTTCAAAATAAAAGGACAATAGGACAGAATTAGCATGCATTTACTATCAATATGTGGATGCACAATTTGTAAAATACCACAAATGTTTGGAGTTTGGGTGCTGTTTAAAAAAAAAGAAAGGACTTCATGTCAGCAATATTTTGACTGAAGTATGTTTCTTTCTATTCAAGACAGTTGTCATCCAGAATAGATCTGAAAACAGAGACAAATGTAACTTTTTCACATTTTATAACACCTAATTATGGATCTGAGCAAATTCCTAATGTTTTTAGCTTTCCTTACTAAGCTGCTTTTCAACTCTGGCTCAGCAAGCCTGTTGCTACAAATAGAAAGGTCTTTCTTTGCCATATTACCATACATAACTAATGTGTCTGATCCTGCATCCACTAAAGTCACTATCAAAACTTTGACTTGGCCAGGGTCACACCTTTTACTACAAAGCAGAACATATGATGTTGAAGAACAGTGTGAATACACTCAGGCTGCAACTTTTTCAATGAGTTTCAGGAATTTGAATGAAATTAGCCAGTGTTTGGCCTATTTGACAATACATTCATGTATTTACATCATGTACATATGTTATAAACTCAACAGCAGGTGCTCAGAAACAGCTGTGTCCAGCAGTTTCACAAAATCTCAAGCTGGACAATTTTAATTAACTGAGAGAGAGAGGGTAAGGTAAAGCCTTCAAGATATATTTGGCCCCAATATAAGGTTGTCTCTTGCAAGTAGCCAGGAATGTGGTAATCTTTGAGAGGCTGCCCAATGAATTGTTTCAAGTTTTCTTCCAGGATTTCGAAAACGAAAGTCACACTTACTTAAAAAATTGTATTTTGCTGCTGATGGTCATTTTTCCAGTGGCAGAGTCAAAAGAAGAGCAGAGTTGTATGTGGAAAATCTCAGCCGCTGTGCTGTGTGGGTTTCTCCTTGGCTGGGGATCCTGCTTTTGGAGGGGTCAGACATCCCAGGATCCATGTGGTGAAGGAGAAGGTGTGCACAGAGAGGACCTTCCCTCCCCCTGCCCGTGTGGAAGCATGTGCTCCATAGGGTTGTAGCTCACTAGCTGCTGCAGCCTCTTGTGCAGCCGTGTCCCAGCAAATTGTTGTTTCGTCCATCTTGGAGTTTCTCGTGGCTCTGAAGGGATGCTCTGCTGTCAATGCTGGAAGTCTGTCCACCTTGGTCCTGCTGTCTTCTTAATCTGCCAAAGGTTTAAAACATTGATATAGCTGTTATGTGCAGGTAACTGTATGGAATGACAGCTGTTCCCTACCCTGTGGATAGCCACATACACCTTGGTATAAAACAGATTCCTGCACCATTTGATCTCTATTAACTTTTTGAACTTTACAGCTACCATTTCTTCTAAATGCTGATGATTGCTTCCTCCTAAATATGTGCAGTTAGGTCTTGGTCAAATCCCACTCCCATTAAAGCTATCAAAACCAGCCAGCAGAGCAGAGTTCTTTCTCTGGCTTTAGCACCTCTGCTCAGATTGTAACTCGGCAAAACCTCCAGGTAGCTCAAGAATGATGAAGGCTATTGACTGGGCACACAACTGCAGTAAGTAGCTGCTCCTCTCTGCTGTCCTACAATGTTATCAGTAACCTTCATCAGTAAAAGAGAAAAAATCATGAGATGAAAGTATATTCAGTATTCCTCTTGTTATTACTTCATATGTTGTCAAAACTTTGTAAGTGGTTTCAAGTAACAACAGCAACAAAATCTTACGTTGTTTAAAGACTGCAAAGTTTTCTTCTCTTGGTATAATTTTTTAGAGAACAGCAACAGCTTTAGCAGCACCTGCAGTCCCACCAATCGTGTTATCATAGAGCTTCTCAGCATTTCTGTTCTACAGTGTTGGCAACCTCTGTGATTTCACTGTGATTCATGTGATATTCAGTGTTTTCCTCCAAACACAGACACAGTGTAAGTACTTTCAAGAAGGATGTAAAGATTCATGAGGAAGCTATGAGGTAGGCACCAATTTTTTTTAAAACATGAACAGCTACTGTTTTGAAGAAATTTTTCTCTTTCTTTTCTCAAAATGGGAAACACCTGTTGATGTGCTCCTGAAAAAGCCACCAAAACTTAGCACCAGAGACACTATGGAGGAAGCTCTTTGTTACAGTGATTATAAATGGTATATGTGACATACTCGAAAAAAACTGCAACTTTGCAAGTAACATTGAATACATTAAAAATACTCATTAATGGAAAAGCATGCAAAAATTAAATTTCAAGGGTCAGTTTCAAAGGCTAAAATACTTTGCATAAAGACTATAGAGACACTATAATGAAGACAGAAGGCAATGTGAAGGGACATGAAAATTCTGTAATAGTAAAACAGAGGAATAAAGGAGGCTATTTAAAAATAATGAAAACACTGTCCAAAAACTTAAGCTGAAAAGCACAGACACAGGAAATGAAAAACTGTAAGACAGACTGAAAAAATAACAGATTAGGGGAACAAATTTCTAGAAGCATTTATCCTAATGGTGACTTTTTTTCAAGTGCACCAGAAAGATGATGGCTACCATTGAGTCTACAGCTTAATGTATGACTGAGTTATTAGAGGATAGCACAAAAAATATGACTCTCTAGCTGAAAAGCCAATGAATTATTTTCATCAATGTTCATGCAAATGAGCTTAGGAGGGTTCCTTTCCTTATGAGAAGTTTGTCCCTCATCTCCAGTTAAACCATCAGTCAAACAGCTTTAGAACAAGGTGTTTAAAGTAATGTTGACAAAGCATCAAGACAGTGGATTTTCACCCAGGGACTTTAAGAAAATTGAAATATATATAATTTCTGCACAGCTGAATGGAGAATGTAACATACTCTTGAAATTGTCTTGGCACTATGGAAGACAGTAAATGTGACGACTTTGTTTTTTTGTTTATTTAGGGGTTTTTTGTTTGTTGGTTGGTTTGTTTTTCGTTTGTTTCTTTGTTTTTAACAAGGGCTTCAAAAAAGATCCAGGGGACTACCAGGAGAGTAATTGAGTTAGACTTGAGACTTGAAACACTTTAGGGTCTGAGCTACTGGTACAAGACTGAAGCATTTGTAAGCATTGACTGCAGTGCTTGGAAACTCATATTGCAAACTGTGGGTTGCAAACTTTGCAAACTGCTAAATAGTGATGTGAGAAAAAATTTTGCTCTATGGAGACCTGAGGAATCATTAGATTGGTATAAGACATGCAAGTGCTTTCTCCCTGAAATTGTGTATTTACGTTTTTCATAAAGTAAAAAGAAAAGGCATGAAAAAGAAGGCATTTACTGTACTGCTTAATTTAAAAGGAATTCTCTCAATAACAACATGAAGCAAGAAAGCACCAATTTATTTTTTCTGAGAGCCACTCAAACTGGCACAAAGGCAGCATGCATGTAAGGAGCCTGACAGAGTTCAAAGAAGTGTTTGGATGATGTGACTCCTCGGGATCGTCCTTTGAAGGTCTAGGGGTTGGACTCGATGGTCCTTGTGAGTCCCTCCCAACTCAGCAGATTCTGTTATTCTGTGATTCTGTGAAACAAAGTCCATGCTGACTTCAAAAGATACCACTGACCAACCTCAAATTTTTCACTCTCTACAGAGGTTGTTAATATTGTTGATTTATTTCCATTATTTTCTTTTATCCTGGTCCTACTCCTCAGGTCTACTGTTGAGGCATAATTAGATTATGGGGATTTGGAAGTACCAAAGAAATACATTGTTTTAGCAATGCTTCACTGCATTCCCTTTTCCGATATTTTCTGTTTCTGTATCTAGATTCACTACCCGTATTTACAAACTATTAAAGTAAGCAATAGGCTATTACCCTGCTGACATAGGAAAAAAATAACTGTTAATTAGCTATTTAATAATTTATCAATCACTTTATTCACTCTTTAAAATGACTTTAAAGATTTCACTCTAGGAGGTTAGTTATTATGGGCATATGAACACCTACTCACCGGTGTGCCCATGGGACTGGGGAACTGGACTAAGAATGAGGAGATGCTGATTCTGTTTCTGCCTTTGTCATCCTTTGGACAAATTACAGAGCTTTTCTGTGCCTCAACTTCCCTCTTGTTAAGTAGAGAAAAATATAGGTGGGGGAAGCTGAGAGGGAATTATACTTGTCCAGAAATCTCACATTTGAAGCTCTAGTCATAAATCTCAGCTGGATATGTTGTGGCTAAGAAAGAGAAATAAAAAGAACACTGAAGCCATGTCTGGACTGATGAAACCTTGTATTATCAAACCCATGCCCGCAGGAGGTTTTTCTGGATAAACTGGTGACAGATCATTTTATAGGCTTGTACTTGCAGCTCTCTATTAGGCCAAGGGTGCAATGAGCAGGAACACACCAAGCAGCGTGGGGCTTTGCTTGTAGTTGCACATCAGATGAGGCAGCTGCTGCCAAGAATGATGGAAGCTGAGAGCTGAGTGCTGCTCTGTGTCTCCCAGACCTGAATGAAACGGAATTACTGTCGGGTGTCTGTGATGATTAAGAAAAGAAGGGGACACATATAATCAAGCAAAATATAATTATGCTGCCTGTGTAATTATGCATATATACATCATAGAACATATAAAAATTCAGAAGTAAAGAGAGCAGACTGGCTAAGAGCTAGCACAGAAAATCAAATACTGAACCAAAGACTGCTACCACTATGTCAGGCCATCACAAACATCTAATGAAACTCACTAGCAAGCTTGGAACCACCAGGGAATTGCATACAGCTCAGCTTTGTTCACTAGATGAAGAAGAATACTCAAGTTTCTCTTTAGGCTGCTTAGTAGGATAAGTTCAGTGACAAAAGATGAAAAGTTGCAGATTCAACATAACTGTCAAAATTTCAGGTTTGCTAAGTCTTTCTCCCAAACAACTGCAGTTTCAGGGAAAAAAAAAAGGCAATTGTTCTGTATCTCTCTTGCTTCAAACTGCAGATAGGCTTGGGTCAAGACCCAGAAAAACCTTAGCACAGCAGCTGTGTGTGCACAAACAGTTTCTTCAATTAAAATATTGGACTGTTACAGAACTGAAATTTCTCTCTTTTGGTGCATTCTTGATTCCTTGGTGTCAGATCCAGAGCAGTTTTCCATCATATGATCTCAGCTTTTAAAAAATGTGAGTACCTTGACATATTTCCTGTAATCATGGCAAAATAAATACAGTCTGGGTCATTCTGTTAAAAAATGGCACTGGTGCAATAAATCATTTGTAGGAAGCTACTTCCCAGTGAATGACTTATCTTGCCTTTAAGCTAATGCAGCTACAGGCTGTGATAACTCGATAAAGGCCCAGGGAGAATAAACGATTTGATGGGGACTTGGCTGTGGATCTGAACAAGATACCTCTTCCTGTGCTGAATATTATTGGCTGAGAATAAATAATAAAATGGCAGCTGTGGATGAAAAAAGTGAACAACTAGTTCTAGTCGTTAGTCATATGGAACAAAAAAACCTGCAGGGAAAAGAGGATGAAAATGAGTTTGAAAACTGTCTATTACATTTATTCCATTCATATTATTCTACAAATACATAAGTAGCCTCAGAGTAGTCTCCCCACTTATGCTGGGAACTAAAAGTGATTCTGCTGAACCAATAAAGAGAGAAGCTGAGTTTTCCTTCCCTTCACCATTGATCCATGCAATATTAATAGTGTGTGACACTGAGCATTGAACAGACTCCTCTCCAGCAGTGAGGAAGAAAGAGGCTGTACCAGCCACTACAAGAATGCATCAAGAACAGTAACTGAACCTCCAGTCACGTCTTGGGCTTGGTCAGTATTTCTGGCAAAGAGAAAAAGCCTGTGTGAGCCATGGAATGGTTTTTAAGATTCATATTATCTTAATAATTAGATATTATAATAGAGTTTCTGCAGCATTGATTTCTGATGCTGGATCTTGAATCGGATATTGGTCAGTAGAAGGAAATTCAGTGGAGAGGGAAGAATTCTTGGTCTAAAACCCCCGTAGCAGTACAGAACAGTGACATCAGGCTGTATAAAACATAGTTGCTGTGTTTGAGAGCTGTATGGAGGCTGTCACACTGCCTGTTACTCTTGTCTGTTTGCTCAGTACATGACAACACCTTCGTGCAGCTGATGTAGTCGTCAGTAGGTCTTGCCAGACTGTTAGTGGGAAACTGAAGCCTCAGAAATGCAAGTTGTTTCAAAATGCTCTCAGCAGCCACAGAGAGGACAGAGTATCTACTGACAAAAGAGACCTCAAGCCAGGCAGACCTACCCCTCCTCTGAGACTCCCACACTTACCATATCATACAGGAAAATCTTTTTATTAGGGAAAATGTACAAGTGAGTTTGCCAATATTGTAAATCAAGTGCCCTGGGTGTGAAGGAAAGAGAATGGTCTGAGTGGGCAGTGGATTTGCTTTACCATTTCTAGATTTAGAATTTTACCTTGGTCTCTTGATATTTCGTACACTTTGCTGGAAAAAAACCAGATGCTTTTTCTTTCGGTTTGTAGAAAAGGAGGACATAATAAGATGAACTCTAGAAATTGTACTTTTATTGTAGAAAAAAACCCTACTAATTGAAACTTTTACATTCCTTGAAAGAAGCCCTCAGGAACAGATAAATCTGTGGAATATTTATCCCAGTTATTCTTCACAAGGGAGGGCGTCTGAGGTCGGAAAAGATGAGGCATGTCTATGCTGCTTTTTGAAATCCATGAATCCTGGGGGACAGTTTGCTAAATAGTTAGAAACCCCCTCAGTTCTATGATTTAGCAGCTACCCAGAAAAAATGCTGGTGGCTTGTGCAGATGGCTTTGCTAGAAGGCTTATTCTGAACATGTCTGAATCAGAGGAGAAAAAAATGACTGTTCTGTCATGGGGAATGACTGTGCTCAGGAAGGAATTATTTCATCTACATCTGTCTGATCATGTCACTGTGTTTTGTCTACTGGAGCACAGACACAGAAGTTCTGAGGGGGATTTCAGAAAAACAGTAAATGTCCTAATGTCCAAATCCAGTATTTTTAGAGTATCAGTTAGTAAATACAGACTCTTTCAAAATGCAGCACTAGAACCTTTTCGTTCCCAATAGAAAATACCTAGCAATGAGATTTTGTGAGTATTTAGTAGAAGCCAGAAAGTGACAGATATAGGCATTCTTCAGCTATATCCTGAAAATAGAAAAGAGAAACGTGAAAGTTATGCCATATAACTGAAATTGCTGGATATTTTGGTGTTGCAGAGTGTTATAAGGCTGTAGCAGCAGACTCCATAAAGTCAGAGGACCCTGACTGTAGCAGTGTCTCACAGGAATCCTTGCAGAGCTGGGGACACCCAACACATCTAGCCAAGATGGTAACAAGTTGTAGATAGTCAAGGCTGGAGTGAGATATCTTGACCCTGAGGGCAGGCAAGGTGTCAGTTTGGTACCCATGGCTGTTGCTCACTATTTGTTTCTAATTATAGTTTTTATTCAGTGTGCTAATGATGCATCAAAATTTGTACCCAAACATGAGCAAAAAACACCTGGATGGATGAATCATACATGGTCTACAAGATTTCTTCCTCAAGGTGGTGATACTTGAACCCTTTCCGCCCTGCCACTGCCTGTCCCTGAACACAACTAATTTGTCTTGATGATAACTAAGCACCATTTAACCAAATGGTCCAGAATTTGCTTCCCAAAGAAATGGAGATAGTTAGCATCTGGTCATATCACTCATCAGAACTTGCTTCACTGTTTGGTTCCACACAAAATAAAGATGAAATGCTCAACCCAAAGAGTTTGGAAAATTTATGGCACTCTGGAGCTCCACAAAGTATATCCCCACCCATCTCTTTTATTTCCAGACAAAAAGTGTAAAAAGGAAGACTTAATGGGACTTTGAAGTCTAACTGTGCCAATAAGATTTACTTGTTGTGGAACAAGTACAGACTATATTTCTGTGTTCCTCACATTTTTAAATGGTTTTGTGCGGAGAAACTTGTTCTAGAAAGAACAGAAATATTTAGACTGTGAAGACTCAAAAGACTCACACTGAGTGTGATAAAAAGTATAACCAGAAGCTGCTGGGTAGCTTGAACTTTGTGTGTTTGTATAACCAACCATGAAGAGGGATATGTTTTGGTTTACATCTCTGTCCTAAATAATAAGTGTTCAGTGGTAGGTAGGTGGTAGGCAGGTGAAAACTAACAATGTTGGTCATAACAGCTCATCTTCTGCATCAGCTTACCCAGAAGCCCCAAAAAGGACTCTCTTCCCTTGTCTTGACACAGAGCAAAAATGTTCACAGCATCCACAAGCTGTCATGCTTCAGGCAGGAAAAGAGTCACTTCCCCAAGGTCATGCAAAACCTTATCATTTATAAAATCCCTTTTCTAAGCTTTGTAACAGCTCATACACATCAGTAAAGTGCACATACTACAAAAACAGGGCAAGTCTTGGCAGTATAATGTAGGTCCTGGAGTGTGCACATGTCCTTTCAAAAATAATGGGCTATATGCATGTGCATCTCATACTCCACTTTGAAAACTTCACCCATTATTTGTCCTCCATCATTTTAACATCAATTGCAGGCAGGGATTGTACAAATACTAACAACAGAGCATGATTTCTGGGACAATAAGCAGCTTGGCTTGTCATCTGGTTTTTCCCGTTGGGAATAAGAATGGACTTTGATACATGGTCACTTAATAATTTTCTGACTGCATTTTTTAAGGTTTCTCTTATAAATTGGTCCTTGCTGTGTTCTATTTTTGTAAAAATTGAAGAAGCTGGCAGTATTTTACAATTGTGACTGCCACTCTTTCTCTTAAATCTCCATTATTCTGGTTACTAGTTCTCATCTGCCAGGTTTTCATTCAACTACATTTTTTAGTGAAAAGGTAAAATAAAGAAGGAAGAAGTGAGCAAAGGATCCTGATCAAGTTACTTTTTAACTGAATAAGCATACTTGGGAAGAGTATTTTCACTTTTCAAAATAAAATAACCAGAAAATATGTCAGAAAGGAATGAAAATTCTTGTATTTTCTTTCCTTTTTAAAAAAGTTAGCAAAAATAAACCTATTAATTGAACAGAAATTCAGACAATTTGCTTATTTTACAGTTCCATCCATAAAGAATAAAAAGCTAACATTTGCTCAGTGCAAGTCTTAAGGAAGAGAGTCAAGTCTCTGCCCAAATTCTATGAAATTCCCCAATTTGAAAAGAACTGCTCTGATTTCACAGCACATAGCAGAACTAATTGATAATCCTGTGTAAGATTATCTTGTAACCTGAATGTCTGACAAATTATTAATCCACTTCCCTTGCCCCAGTGGTACCCAGGAGGGCTCTCATGACAGGCATGGGAATGTATTTTCTGTATTTTAGGCATTGGTTACCTTCGCTCCCAAAGGCAGGGATGGATGCCTGGAAGCCGAGTGGCACAGACTGCCTCTCATCCTTATGCCTAAACTCTCTAATCTTCAAACCAAAGTTGTTGTATTCCAGCTGCCTATTAGACAGCCTTTGGTCTATCCTAACCTCTGAAACATGAAGGGAATTGCTTCAGAGAGTGATTTTTGGCCTGGGAAAAATTATGCCAGGGACCAGGCTAACAATGGAGCCATATGGAAAACTGCCTGTATTCTGCCTTTAAAAAACAGAAAAAAAATACAGCATAAGAAAAAAAGAAATATTAGAAATGAGGGAAAGAATCAAACACCTTAAAAATGAGGAAGGATTCAAAAGAATCCTAACTGCAGAGATTTAATTAATTAAACTAAGTAATTATATAGCTAATTAAAACTATCTCAAAAGACAGCAGTATATAGCTAATGTTCTTTTTTTTTTATTAAAAATTCCTCTTTACACCTAGCAGAGGAGCAATAAGCATGACAGAGTTAATAGTGGGCTTTTCTTTTCTTTAGCCTCTGCACAGAGTGATCTCAGAATACTTTTCAGGGAAACAGAAATCACTGAAAAGTGTATGAATTTTCTAAGCATTTCTGAGTAAACAAGGAAGGCACAATCTTGCTCTGTGCCAAAGGAAGCTTGAGGCAAACCAGGTCAGATTTAAGGAGTGGCTGAAGCAGAGACAACACTCATCACTCAGC
Source organism: Chiroxiphia lanceolata (assembly GCF_009829145.1). Classification (NCBI taxonomy): domain Eukaryota; kingdom Metazoa; phylum Chordata; class Aves; order Passeriformes; family Pipridae; genus Chiroxiphia; species Chiroxiphia lanceolata. The sequence continues at coordinate 13,546,183 of NC_045640.1, forward strand.
AATATCAGAGCTGAGTCACACAACTTCAAAGTGAAAATTAAAGGCCGTAAACTCAGATAATTTCCCCTTGCTCTGGAGTTTGTGTACAGAACCAATATGTGCAAAGCATCTTTAAATGAAACACAGTGCTCCCCCATTGCTGTGTTACAGTAGGTATATATTTTGGGACACCTGGGTCCAAGTAGTAACTCCATCTTACCACAACCAAGAGTGGATGTCTTGAGTCTTTAGCACTTCCTTGATAATATTTACACCTATATCTTGCTTGTTCTTGCCCTCCTGCCCCCATGGCTAGGTACATACAGTCAAATGCAGCTGCCTCACAAGTGATGGTTGGTGCTACATGAGATGCCCTGGATTACCCGAGACAGAGAGAGCGGGCAGAACATAGAGCACCTGTGCCTGTTGAACTGGCATTTAGAAATTAACTGAGCCCACAACTGTGGGATGGATTTTATGCCAGCTAACTGTAGACAACTGAAAGATTAGTTCAGGCTCTCTCTACAGGGTAAATAGAGTCAATAACATAGATTAATTCTGGTCTAAGTTATCTAATATATGTGTCACAGATCAACCTTGGGAGATACAAGTCTCTCCTCACTGACCACTAAAGGAGCTTAAACTAAATAAATTAGTTTTAAATAGATTAGGTTAAAGGGTTGCAGTCTTGTTGCATCTCTAGATCTCTAGAAAAACAGAGATACCTTTCCTTTCTGAAACAGATTCAAGGCTCTGCCTTGTCTAGCAGCTGTACCAGCTCACCACTCATTGCACTGTTTAGCAGAACCAATTTGCTTCTGGATTAGAGCTAATTTGCACCCACACTGTTGAGGCGTGCAGAAATTGAATGGTTCTATTAGTCTGTAACACAGCACATGCTGATAAACACTGCCAAAGCTGGGTAATGAAATCACTGATGAAACAGGGGTGCAATTGCCTGTTCATCCAGGCAGACGTGCCTGTAGCGTATTCAGGCTCTGGTTCTGCCAGCAATGGTTTTTCTGCATGGCTTGGTCTATATATTGAAAAATACTTTGTCATCTAATTCCCATTTATTTCAGATACCTTTGAAAAATCTTGTGTACAGCCTGTGGGGTAAGAGTTGTTTTGTGTCTAACCAATATTTGACTCAGTCTGTCTTTGACTCCAGACATGTTCTCTTGGTACTGACTGCTCTGATAGAAACAGCCATAATCTCAGGTCTGTTGTCCTGTGATGTACATGTTTTGATAGCTCAGTAGATTACCAAGTAATCATTCAAATAGCTCTGTTTTAACTCCATTTAAATTTAAATGACTCTCAGATTAAAAGTGATGCTTTATTATAGCTGAATGTGAAAACTAAAATTTTTGGGGGAACATCCCCATGTAGCACAGATGTCTTCTTGTACCACTGACACTCATGGCATTTACTCCCACCCTTTACAAAAATCTTTGGGGAAATAAGCTTAGAGTATGGGTAATTGATTCAGGTTGATGGTTCCTGCTGAGTAATTACACTCAGCAAACGCCTGTGAATATAATTTTCTATCAACCAGTAATTTATAATCAAACTTAATGGGTTCAGGTGCACATACAGCGTGAGTGACATGTGAAGTACTAGTATGTGGAAGTCAAGTGACAAATTTTGTACTGGATGCTGTAGTATGTTGGTCTGCAATGTCTTGAGATCTCAGGTTTGCCCTGGGATTTGATAAAGCAAAATAAGAGTGAAGACATGAAGTAAATAAATGAAGAATCAAATGATGTGCAGTCATTTAAGAAAATGCAACTAAACCAACTGATTAAAGCAATTTTTGGACTAGTAAAATACATATCTATTAGAAGTGGGCTATTATCTGTTCAAGACCAGGTGCATCCTAAGCAATATCTGTCTTGTTCAGCCAGATTTTAAAATGTGAACTGTTTTTTCTAGTTTAGATGTGTTTGTAGATCCACATGTAGGAGGAACAGGAAAGCCTTTATGAGATTTTCCAATAATATACTGGTTATGAGACCTCTTGGGACCACAGAGAGAAAATTTTCTTTCTATTTAGCCAAAACTGAGTTTTAAAACTACAGACACCTGCCCACAAATTAGGATATTTCTCAGCAGTGTAGGCCAGAACTCATTCTCAGGACAGAGATTAATTTCCTAGCCTGCCTTTGGTGTGTGTCCTGCAGGATGTAGGCTCAGCCTTCTGTTCAGCTATCAGCAGATGGAGAGATTACAGGAGTTGCGTTGAAATGCTCCCTTCCTTTTTTCTTCTGGTGAAAGTTTCAAGGTAAAGTGATCTTTTGAGTCAAGTCTAAATGAAATGTTTGGGGAGAAGGACAATTCTTCTGCATCTAGAGTAACATCTGTTACTGGAACTATATTCTCAGCCACTGACATCCCCACGGAGACACTGGACCTCAGGGCAGGAAGATTTTACAAAGGAGCTGGAGTGAAGAGGCCTCTTAACAGACAGTAGATCACAGCAACAACCATAATTTTACTAATGGACTGAGAATTTAAAGACAAATAATGTGATGACTGCAAAATGTCTGGTGCCTGTGCAGTGATGGTGATGTGCTTGTCTGCAGCTCTGTGGCAGTGAAATGGTGTGGCAGATTGCCACAGTAAAGCAAGATTGGACAGAAAGGCAGCCAGCCATCACTGAGATGTGACCATTCAGTGCCACCTCATTTCTTCTCTTTGTTTTTCATGCCTCTTCTCTGGTGCTGAGAAGAGGATCCTGGTTTAGAGGTGACTGAGGAAAAAATTGTGACAACCTATTTTTGTAGCAGCAGCAATTTCCTTTATGTGGGACCTCTAACTGAAACTGCAGCTCCATGGGGGCCATACAGTTGATGCTTTAAGAGTTAAAGTATGTGGAAAGCTGTATTGGGTTTGTGTGGCAAGGTTTTGGTAGTGGGATACTACAGGAGTGGCTTCTGTGAGAAGCAGCCAGAAGATTTCCCCATGTCCAACAGAGCCAACACCAGCCAGCTCTAAGATGGACCCATCACTGGCCAAGGCCGAACCCAACAGCAACTGTGGCAGCACCTCTGCTATAATAGAGCTAAGAAGGGGCGGGGGGGGAATCACAGCTGAAGAGAGCAGTGAGAATATGTGAGAGAAACAGCCCTGCAGACACCAAGGTCAGTCAGTACAGAAGGATGGGGAGGAGGTGCTCCAGGCGCTGGAGCAGAGATGCCCCTGCAGCCCATAGTGCAGGCCATGGTGAGGCAGCTGTTCCCCTGCAGCCTTTGGAGGTCCAGGGTGGAGCAGAGATCCACTTGTCCGGGTCCTGGTAGGACCTGTGGTCCCACAGAGAGAGAACCCCGTGCTGGAGCAGGTTTGCTGGCAGGACTTTTGACCCCATGGAGGACTGTGGCTGGAGCAGCCTGTTCCTGAAGGACTGCACCCCATGGAAGGCACCCACCCTGGAGCAGTTTATGAAGAACTGCAGTACTTGTAAGGAAACCCACACTGGAACAGGGGAACATGTGAGGAGGAAGGAGGAGCAGAGACAATGTGTGATGAACTGACTGCATTCCCCGTCCCCCTCTGCCTCTGTCATGGAGAAGGCAGAGTATTTGGGAAAGAAGCTGAGCCCAGGAAAAAGAGAGGGATGAGGGGAAGGTGTTCTTAAGATTTGGGGTTTATTTCTCACTATCCTACTCTGTTTTTTATTGACAATAAATCAAATTAATTTTCCCCAAGCTGAGTCTGTTTTGCCTATGATGGTAACTGGCAAGTGATCTCTCCGTGTCCTTATCTCGACCCATGAGCCTTCTGTTATATTTTCTTTCCCCTGCCCAGCTGAGGAGGGCAGTGATAGAATGACATTGGTGGGCACTTGGCATCCATCCAGGGTAAACCCACTACAAAAGCCAGTCTGGCTCTACCTAATTATTGGGACTTGACAGTAAATATTCTCAGACTAGAATATGCATCTGGGAGTAGGTAGGTTCAGCCCTACCCTTCTCAAAGCACCAGGCTTCCAGGAATTAGAGCCTGTGAGTTGCCAGGAAACAACCACAGCCTGCACTCACCTCTCTTTGGACTCATCTCTGTCCATCTATTTCTTATGCAAGATTTCTCTGCCCAAGTCCAGAACTTAGATTCGCAAGAAGTCTGGTTAACTGTGCAGCTCTTTCATTCCCTGAAGGGTGGACCCCCCAAAAGCAGACTGACTTGGGAGTTGTGATTGCACAGCATAATTTTCAGCCTGTAGTTTATCATCAAATCTCCCTACACAATGCATGGGAAAGGTGGGTAACACAGGCCTAACACAGAGATCCCAAGAAACCACTCTAGGGAGCCACTCTATTGAACAACAAGTCACCTAGGCTAGCCACTAAAGTGCATCCACAATAGGAATATGTATTGTGCCCCAGGTGGGATGCAGGAAAATTACCTGCACATGGGAGGTCTTCCTGGTGAATGGGGGATGTGCCCTGAAACACAGCAACGGACAATCTGAATCTTAGCTAAGTCTCTTACTGCCTTAAGTCTGAATTCCTTTTCCTGTTTCCAAAAGGATATATATACGCATACTGCATATGTGCATACACATACACAAACACACACACACACACATATATATATATATATAATATACATTTTACTGGGCAACCCTTGTGCTATTATGAAGATTCTATATGAAAATGGAGACCTTGTAAGCAGTGAGAAACCACGAACACACATACTCAGCCATTCCACATAAGAGACACTCCCATCCCTCACAGTGGCCCATTTCAGACACTAGTGCATGCTGTCGAAAAACAAGCCAAATGGAGAAAAATGTCTGCTGTGGCATACCCCACTCACTTCTGAATTTCAGACTTCCCAAACCGATGAGTGCAATCAGAAGTCTCACATCTAATGGACCTTGATGGATTTTTTTCTTGTGAATTTCTCTAATCCTTTTCTGAATATTTTCGTATGTTTAGCATCCAAAGTACCAACTGGCAATGCTGCATTGCACAAAAAAATCATAATTTGTTTTCTTTTAAACCTACAGCATTACCACAAAGAGTGCATAATCATTACTTAGTCCTCTTATCAATAAATTTCATAACATGTTATTATTTAGCCAGTTTCTGTCTCTTCAGTTGTCTCTTTTATGAGTTTAAATTAGTTCAAGTCTATTAAATCCTTCAACGTGACCCATGTCACACCCCTGGCCAATTCTGTTTTTCTTGCAACCATTCTAATTCCTCTGTAACTTTTTTGAGATAAGGAAGCAGAACTGTACACAGAATGGAAGATGCAGGTGTATGTAGATGAACAGATACTTGTATCCACACAATGACATCCATCATTTCTCTGTAGCTCTTTTTGCAGTTTTTGCAGCTTTTAACGTATCAGCACCTTTTTGTCTTCCACTAAGCATTGTGCTATCCACAGTCTTTTCAAACTCTCTGTCCTTCATAACTGAAGCTAATTTTGAGTCTATTGTTCTAAAGGTAAAGTTTAGATTATTTTCTTCCTAATGTATTTGCATATATTTAAGCTGAATTTAAGCTGCCATTATCTTACCCTGCAACTCCGAACCATGGTTATCATTATCTACTGCAGCTCTTTGCTGACAGATTTAGTTTTGACTACTGTGGTGTCATAAGCAAACTTTGTCACCATTCACCTTCCATTCCAACTCATTTATGAATATATTCAACAGATATACAGACATCAGAGTGACTGGCAATAATAATGTTATCTCATTACTGGTTTGTTTCTGCATTGCTTCAGCAACTGCCCCCAAAATGCTTTCTTAAAACAGCAAGAGGACTTCAGTCTTCATGACTCATTCTTAATTTACAGAGACTCATAACAAGTGAGAATTTATGCTAGTGCAGGACATGAAGCAAGGAGAAGAGAAATCATGAAAGTAATCCCCTATGGCAATGGAACAATCATGACCCATTATGCAGCCTTTGTTTATCACAGATATGATTTGTCCCATGTAACCTGTTAAAAAAATAAAATATATGGTACTCAGAATTATACAGTTTTGATTCCTCTCCAAAGGCTGAGACGTACAAATGAAGATTTATCTTTTCTCTGCCTATAAATTGACTTCAAATTAGTTTTTATAGGGTGTATTTCTGTTCAGTTTTCTGTGAATAGAAACTAATAGCTGGCCTCCAGTGCTGAGGATCTGCATCTGTTATCCTGATCCTTCCAGGACCATACTCCAGCATGGGGAATGCTCTGAAATATGTAACACCATGAAAACTTTCATTCCCAAAGCTGGATGTCCATTTGGTGAAGTGCCATTACAATACTATCCTTACTTGCTTGGGAAAACTTTGGCCATTTTTCCTGGAAGATGTTGAAAGTAAGGTTCCAGATGCTCAGCCTTTTTTGTCTGCCCCCCCGCCATGAAACTGTGAAGGGAACACGTTATTGAAAAAATGGCGCTTGTATGAACCCTCTTTTCTCAAAAAAGAGTGAATTTAAAGGTATACCTATAGCAAAATTACCAGCTTAGTGAGCCAAGCTGCCTGAATGTGTGAGCATAGCAAGTCTAAGAGGAGAGTGACATTTAGACTGGTAATTCTAAGCCAGTAATAATGAGTGGGAATCAAAGGTAGACATGAAAGGGCTTGTGTGAGCAAGCAGCAGTTAGTCATTACTGCCCAAATCCAAACCAGGTTCAATCACATTCTGAAAGGCATCTTTCTGATTAGGTGAGATTGCAAAAGCAATCTCCAAAAGCAGACATATCCATTACAAAAGGGGCAAGAAAGGGTCAGTGAAGAGAGGTGCAACCACTTGAAATGCTCACAAAGAGATGGTTTTACACTGAATTAAGGTCAGCAGAAGTAGCAATAAATGAAAAATTGTACTGGAGCCTCATGTAAAAAGCATTCAGATATTAGGAGGATTATAATAATATAAATATCTCCAGAGACACTAAGTGAAATAAAATATCTATTAAGAAAAGTACATTCAATGAGGTATACTGCAAATCATTATGAATATTCAATTTCAATCAAACTAAAAGAAAAGAGAGCACTCAGGGACCCTGGATTTGAATCTGAAAAGACAATTGAAAGGAAAGAAAAAGAATGAAAAAGAGAGAGATAATAAACTTGATCTTGTAAAAAATGCAGAGAATATTAAGTAAGCTTTTCACCTATGATATGGACAAAATCAGACAACATGATTTGAATCATCTTAATATCTCACCCTCCCTCCCCTTTTGCTGTTTATTCTGGGAACAAAGAGCTTTCTGTTCGCCTAGAGCTCTTCAGTACCATTTAGGAGACAACTAAGCGTGGCCAAACAGTAGGAATGATAGTAGGAAAAGAGAGAGCAATGTGCAGCAGCCAATTAGCTGCTTCAATTTGTGGCAGATTGTGTTTAGTGTGGTGGCATTGAACAAACACTGTGAAGAGGAATAAGGTATACCAGCAGCTTAGGAAAGAGGTAAGCCTGTTCATATCAGTAGGGACTAGGCAGATGAATATCATAACAGTTTTATTGCAGCATACTAGTATTAAGTAAAAAAACTCCAAAATCATTAACAGTGTTTAGAAAGTTTTCACTGGAATTGTTAAAAACATGGATATTTTTCTAATCGGTTCATTGCATTTATTAAAATAGTTTGACAGAATTGTAACCCATTTTCATGTACGTTGGATATATGAAATATATATTCTACTCAGTAAAAGGTTTTATTTTCTTTAACTGACTGATAATTTTGTTTAAGTTTATGAAGCATCTAACTGAAGGATTATTCTGCCTAAGGAGCAAATATTTCCTGTGTTTTCTTCTCTGTTCTTAGTTTTCTCACATCTTTAATCCTAAAGACATCTTTCAAGGAGAAGAAGAGGCTCAAGAACCACAGAGATATTCTACTACAAGCAAATACTAAGTCTATTTCTTAATTTCTGCTTAATTCAGGTTTTGGACATTCATAAATAAATGTAGTTGTATGTGAATATCTGCTTAGTGATAACAGCAAAATAATCTGTGCTCAGCTTTTTAATAAATCTGTGAACAGTGTGGCTTTATCTGTACATTCTTTTCCCCTGTAAAAAAAAAATAAAAATTGAAAATGTAGCCTACCTCTTCTAAATGAGATCAAGTTCTTCAAAAACTGCTGGTAAGTCTATGGGAATATACATTCAGATACTGCAGAATGTTTGGTGCTACATTTCTAGATATAATGAAACATCTATTTGCAGAAATAGATTTAAAACCAAAAAAGAGTTAATTTGTCAGCAAAGGGAGCCAAACAGATACCTTCAGATCTACTTCAGATCATATTTTCCAGAAAAACAGTGTGTGACCACTTCTGTATCACAGTATATTTAGTTTATGTGTTCAAAATTAAGATATTAAACTGACATTTTAAGAAGAATAGAAAACATTTCCTGTATCACAAAAGGATTTTCTTATGTTATTTTACTTTGGATCAAGATAGTGTATACCTTTTTCTTAAAGGTACTGGGAGATAATGTCACTGTGGACGGATGCCATACCCCCATGTCATATCAAAACATACACACACACACACACACACACACACAAACGTGTATTTTAATTTGTAGCTCACATCCACTGAAATATTGATGTTAGTAAGAATAAAGTCTTCCATCCAGGAACACTTCCGGCACTCCGGTACCTGAAGCACTAGAAAAATACAGTCAAGATAAAATCTGCTTACACTCTAAGGGATTTAATTCTATATGTTTAGTGTTTTCCTGCACAAATGAAGATGCAGGTTTAAAATTCAGGAGAGTTTAACCATTTTACATGGAGTATTTTCAACTCATGACTGTTGCACAACCCTAAAGCTGCTCCTAGTCTGCTGTTCCATTATTTGAAGTTGCATATGAGTGTCCCAAGAGGAAATTACATTGGGAATGGAAGGTGAACACGACCCAGATTCAGTTTTCTTCAGCCTTTTTATTAGAAGAAATGATGTATCATCGGAACAACTGCTGATGACGGTTACATAAAGACTCTGGAACACTCAGTGGCCATTTTTTCAGACATAAAAGCAATATTTCCTTCAGATTTCACAAATTTCCCAGACTGTTTTATAGGATTAATAATAATGAGAATATGCCTAGCTAAACTGAAGCACAGATCTACACCTGGACATCTCTTCTATAACTACCAGTTTTAGTACACAGGACAGTCCTTTGCAGTTATGCAAATCTCAGGAAAATGGGTTTGTTTCATCTTCTGGGAACTTCTTTGTTTGATAGAGTTGTTGTCTGGCTTTTTTACAGAGAAACTGGGAATAGCTGGTCTTCCCTCCTTTTCTCCTCATCTCCCCATTGAATTCTGAATAGTACCAACAGAAGTTGCCATGTGATTCATGGCTGATAATCACTGACTACATGATTTTGTCCAGGAAGCCCTGTACAGTTAAATCCAATATATAAGGAAAACAGCTAATATTATGGCTCCTGGTCATCCTTTCCAAAGTCCTGTTTTAACAATACACACTTGCTCTATTATTCTGCAGTGTGTAATTATATATAACATCCTACTTCTTTTTAATTCTTCAGATCTTTCATCCTATCTCATAACTGTCCAAATCATAGATATCAACTACATAGTTAAAATATAGTCCAACCAAATAAATTGCATTCAGGGTCAACATAAGTCTTACCAAGAAAGTGTGTTTACTGAATGCTGCTATTCTGAAATGCAGAAAGCAATAGAAAAATGAAAATGCACATTCTGTCTTTGTTATCAGTAAGTGAAACTATTACTTCATTCTGTCTCTTCAAGTATGTCTAAATTCTTTTTATTCTGGTAAGCCTTTTCTCTACCTCCCCCCCCCCCCCTTGTCTGCAATCTAAGAGTTTCTGATAGTCTCCTGATCGTCTTGGCAAGAGAGTAAGTATGACATATTGCAAGACTCGCAGTGTGTGTTGCAGGATGAAAGACGTATAGTGGAAAAGAGGCACAGCCTAGAAGTATCAGCAAGGCATTCAATAAAAGCAGATTTTGTTTTTCATAGCAGATATTTTACAAGTATTGGATTGCAAGATGATGTGGAACTGGGATGAACATAACATAACCTAACTACATATTACTACCTGACTTTATGTTGCTCAGTCAGAAATGTTTCAATTTTTTCCTTGAATCCTTTTAGTTGGAGGAGTCTCATCTTTTCCTTTGAAAGACATGCTAATTTTTTGATTTATCCTTTTTAGGATTTATGTACTGTTCTGTGACACTGAAGCAAGCCAATCAGAAGGCTTAAATCACAACAAAATGTAGATTTTTGTAGCTGAATATAATGAATATCTAAGAAAATATGCAGATATTTCCAACAGTTGGACCAAAAGCAATTCAGCTCTATTTAGAATAACATGGAGGAGTATTAAAACTTCTGGCTGCCTTAATCTGAGACTGATATAAAGCCCTACTTGAGACTGACACTTCACCAAATGACACAATCACATACTAATAGGTATTGTGTTTGTAGGAACAGTTCATGTCTTTCAGCATCTGCAGCTGTTCCTAAGAACTTGATCGGCCGTATGGCTTTGGAAATCCATGTAAGCACAGCCTCAGCCTCTACATACAGTCTCGAGGGAATATAAAGGTTAAGGAAACCCACCATGAATTACTCTGGTGTATACTCTGTAGCTTCTTCTCACCGGTATGATGAAATCTGTGCCTGTCATTGCTCTTTGTTCCCACTAACTTGAATTCACTTTGCACTTCAAACATTTGAACTCCACCCCTTATTAACATTTTTGTCTTTGAAAAGTATTACAGAAGTCTCTCCATGTCCTTCTTAAGCTCTAATACAATTTAAACAAGAAATGATTGTGATCTAGTTTTAGACAATGCAGGATCTATTGTAGGTCTATACCAAATATTTTTCCTTTACCTTGTCAAAGCTAATCAAGCAATGACCAAAACACATGTTTTTCTGGATGAAGTGCATGTGGTTTATCTTTTGTTTTCATTTTACTTGTACTCCTTCTAAACTTCTCCTTGATCTCTCATCAGCTTGTCATAATTCTTTATAGTTTGTGTTGTTACTGTAGTTGTGCAATATGAAACAAATGAAAAAAATTTCCTATGTAAAAAAGGTTTAAGAGCACAGTAAAATTATGACAAGAGAAATCGTTCAGTGCTAGTGAACACACTCACTGAGATTTTGAAAGTGTTTTACAAAATCTGGTGTTTTAGCTTTCAAAATTTCCTGCATATTGGATTTTCTTGATATATGACTCTCTAGTAGGTGTGAGACTGGTATCTGGAAATGAACTATTTGTATGAACAACTTCTTGGAAACTCATTAAATTGATTTATCAATGTAATTTTTTTTCTAATCTTGATATTATGATCCTAATAATTTTGATTTTTGTGAGTTAAGCTACAAAGCTGAAGCATTCACTAGTTCTCTGATATCAAAACTGATTCAGACCTTTCTGAAAGCCTTCTGTAGGCTGACTTGGTCTGCCTTCTCTTGTTTATGGCTCTTACATAAACATATGGCTTTCTTGTGTTAGAGATTATGCAAAATAACATGAAAAAATCTGTTGGATCTTCCTTTTCTTTGTAAGTCCTCACTGTAGTTTCTGTGAGCAGTCAGTATAGGGCACAGAGATGTCCCACAGACTGTAACAGGAAAAAGGGGATTTCATGGCATCATTTCCCTCATGATATTGTGTGAACTGTGCAAAGTCGACAATCTCTTTCCCAATTTTAATTACAGAAGCAATAATTACCTGCATTGTAAGCACTAAGTAAGATAGTCACAACTTTTTAATTAATTTCTAACATTTCACAACTCCATTAGAAAAGCTTGCATATACAATTAGGTCAAATAAAACCACAGAATATACTTGAATGAAGTACAATAATTTGACCAAAGACACAAACCACTCCCCTGTTATGACCTGCATCTGTTAATACAAAGGGGCCCAACTCAAATGCAGTAAACGATGAGAAATGCAGTGAATTAATTGACCAGGAAGATTATCGACATCCTTGGGAATCAGATTTGTACTTCTATCAATTCTGGCTGACTCTTAAATGATAAGTTCTTGCTTCATTTCTGATGTATGTATGTGTATGGCCAGTCTTCGTGAACGAAGATTTGGGAAAGGTCTTTACCCTTCGAGCCTGCGCAGTGGATTTTTTAGGTGAGACACAGTGTGCGCTGAGCTGAGCCCACCCTTTAATCTTAAGGTTCATCTGCCGGGGCCGAGTGAGCTTGGACAGTGGCAGTGAGGTTCTCAGGATGTAGGTTTGTTTAGAGTGACCTTCTCTTAGATGGATGGCCTTACAGGGCTGACAAGATCCATCTGCCCGGGGGAGTTTCCCGGACCGGGATTTGAAGCCTGGCTGCAGCGGTGAGAGGGCTGCATCCTAACCAGTAGACCACCAGGGGTCCTTCATTTCTGATACAGTGTTAATATTTAGCTTTGTTGAAACAGCCAATGTTGAATTGCACTTTTTGTATGGTGGGAAAGTATGAACAGTGTTTCCAAGTCAGAACACTGCAGCTTATATCATTGAAATTTCATGAGTAACAACTTCCCTTGTTTTTGTTTGAGATGTGAAAAAGCGGCCCCTTACATTGTATTCTTTTGCTTAATTGCTGACAGTTTCTCTGGGGAGTGTCAGTAACATTTACTGTATATTTCCAACACACTTTAATCACAAGGTCTTCTACTTGCTTTCAAAGATGGAAGAACTACAAAACCATCACACCAGAGACTGTAAGAGGAAGAAATCAATGGAAATCCAGTCTTTTAGGTTCTGCTGCTGTGATCATTAATCACTTTCTCTTACACTGGGAGAAAAAAAAATAGTTCTCAATTTAATTTTAGTACTGAATGCTAAAGAGGCATTAAAAAATGCACTTACTTCTCTCTGTTGAATATGATGAATTCTTTTCTAACGGTTTCCAAGCACTGCTGCAGGTGTACATTCTTTAAAAAACAGCATGAATAGGTTGATTAAAAAAGATGGGGAATCATAGACAAAAATCACAACAACAGAAACGACACTAAACAAAAATGCTTATGAATGAATACTATCAAGATGCATTTCAAAGATTCATCAAATTGGGCTGTGATAGCACAATCAATCTTTCATTCTTTTGGAAGAAGTTCTCCACAAAGAATTCCTGAGAATTTTTACATTTGATAGCTCTAGGAAGAACAGCTTGCATGAGCATTCAAAATCATTAGGAATACCAACATAATTTATAAAACCTCACTGAAATGAAAATTTAAGTCTGGAAATTATTATTAATCTTCTCAGTACTTTAGACTGTTCATACAATGTGTCTTTCTACATGGGACACGTTAGTCAAGACTGGAAGAGACAGCTTTAACACATCTATAAATAACAAGCCTTTTCACTGCATAGTTTTCATTTTTGGTACTAGCAGTGAATAAATATTCCTTGTATCTATTTTTCAATGTGTGTGAAGTGCATTTGCAACTGGCAACACTTTTTCATACTTTAAATGAGCGTCTATCATAATCTTAAAAATAATCATAACTTAACATGCTACTATTTGACTAAAATAAATGGTTGCTTTTTGTTTTGCTTTGGAGATGGCTTGTAATATAAGTAAAATGACAGAGAGTCATTTTCAGAGGTCATTTTCAGTCAATTTTCAGAGGTAATAAAACTGAACTTAACTGAGTTTGCCTATTAAAGACTGCAGTTACAGTCCCCAGCTTACCAGTGGGCAGGTTTCCTTAGCTCCATCTTTGGATTTGTTTTTGGCAAGTCGCTTTTTCTTTTTATGGAGAGGCTTGGACTCTAAAATCATTTCTTCAAGTTCAAATGTGGGATCACAATTCAGTCTTCCTTTCTGGTACAAAAGGACTCAAAGTTACTCTTTGAAGCATCACGGCGGTTTTTTAGTTTGCTTGGCAAGTGTTAATAGCATTGATAATGAACCAGATTCCCAACCACATCTGTAAAGTGAAAACTGTCTTTTTTAGGCCTGGAGTGATGCTTGAAGTTCAAATAAGGGAGGTAAGATAAAAATAATATTGTAAAGCAAGTATAAAGAGTTAGATCCTCTTCCTAGTTACATACAGATATATTCCTAGAGTGACTACAATTATGTTACCCCAGTGAGACAGATTAATTTGGCCCAGTGTCTTCATCAGAATATCAGTTAGTGCTGTAGAACATAAATGGCATCTGTAATAGTGCAGGAGGGAGGGGGAGCTTCTCTAACACTTCACTTGTTGAAATCTGATTTTCTGAAGTATTAAAGTGGGTTCAGTTGCCTAGATCCTGTCAATGAGAGCAGAGGAAGGAGCAGGTCTTTTTTTAGTTAGTAACATTTATAGAAAAAAAATGGTTCACAGAATCACAGAATACCAGGTCAGAAGGGATCTCAAGGATCATCTGATCAAACCTTTCTGGGCAAAACCATGGTCCACGGTCTGGAAAAGATGGCACAGCAATCTGTCCAGCTGAATCTTAAAAGTGTCCAATTTTAGGGAATACACCATTTTTAAGGGGATACTATTACAATGGCTGACTGTGGTCATTATGAAAAACTTTCTTCTTGTATCTAGTCAGAATCTCCCCGGGAGTAGCTTGTACCCAATATCCCTTGTCTTTTCCATGTGACTCCCTGTAAAAAGGGAGTCAGTCTCTGTCTTCTTTGTAGCCACCCTTTAAATACTGGGACATGGTGAAAAGGTCTCCCTTAACCATCCTTTTCTCAAGGCTCGACAAACCCAGTTCTCTGGGGTTAAACTCAGCCTGTTGTAGCCTGCTTCTCAATCTGATCATCTCTGTGGCCCTTCTCTGGACCCTCTCCAGCCTGTCCACATCTTTTTTGCATGGTGGGGACTTGTCAGCTGTGGCCTGACAAGTGTTGAGCAGAGTGGGATAATAATTTCTTTACGTCTGCAGGCGGTGCCCTTGTTGATGCAACTCAACATCCCATTGACTTTCTTTGCCACAGCAGCAGAAGAACCCTGTTCACTCATATTGAGCTGGCTGTCCACCTGGACCTCCAGGTCCCTTGCCACAGAGGTGCTCCCCAGCTGGGTAGATCCCACCCTGTGCTACACCCCTGGACTATGTTTTCCCAAGTGTAAGTGACCTGACACTTGTTCTTGTTGAACTTCATAAGGTTCTTAGCCCACCCTAGCATGGGTCTTCCTGCAGGGTGGCTCTTCCAAAGCATCCACTTTCCCATTCTGATATCATCAGTAAACTTCCTCAGGGTACACTTGATCCCATCATTCAGATCCCTTATTAAGATACTAAACAATGTTGGGCCCAATATCGATCCCTGAAGCCTGTGACAGGCCTCCAGTTGGAGAAGGAGCTATTTACCACTTCTCTCTGAGTGCACCCTGTCAGCCAGTTCCCCACCCACTGGTGGACTGCTTGTATATGCCATAACACACTGGTTTCTCCAGGAGGAAACTGTATCAAAGGCCTTGAGAAATCCAGGTAGACAATGACCACCACTTGCCCCAGATAACTGAGCAGGTTACATAGTCATTGTCATTTGTCAAGTACAATTTGTCCTTGGTGAGTCCTTGTTGTTTTTTCCCAGTCATGTGCTTCATTCTAATCTATTGTGGTTTTTCTTTTGTATCCAATCTATTATGCTTTTTCTTACCCATTACACATATTGCTTAAATATTCTCGGATCTCCATAGAAAAAATGTTATGTTAATATGTGATGTTTGAAACAAACCTTAAGATTCTTTGTTATATCAGGAAGTCCTTTTTTAGGCAGAGTGATTGGATACACCATTTCTATATGGTCATTTTCTTCCTTGATTCTTCTCAGATTCTTGCTTAGTTCTTTTCAAGTTCCTGATTCTTTCAAATCTTTTCAACATAAAAGTTTACAGGAACATAATTTATGCTTAGAGTTGGGTTTTTTTGTGTTTGTTGTTGTTTTCTTTGTTTGGGTTGTTTTGTTTTTTAATTCTACCCATTAGTGCAGCAAAGCCATCTTGTGACACCATTTGTGGTGAACTCTTTCTCTCCTATTTAGGGATAAGAGCCAGCATGCTGTGATCAGAATATCTATGGTTCAGCTGAACCAAATATGATTTTAAAACGTCACAACTTGGTGTCCTACTTGGTGTCCTATTTACTGGACCAGTGTTTTGCTACTCCTGTGATCGGAGTAACTTGAGTTCCTTTCTTTGCCTCATTCTCTCAAAGCACTTACAAAAAATTTGCAAACAATTTGAGTTGTGTGGTGGAAAATGTTAAAAGCAGCCTGTTTTCCTCTGAGACTTCTGAGAGTTCAATCACACCATTGTCACTGTCAAGGTGGAAGACCTAAAATAAGTCATCTATAAATGACAGATATTTTTAGTAACCAAAGACACTAAGAAGTAAAATCACATCAGAAACTACTTGTATAACTTGTGGTGTGCTACAATGAAACATTTAACTTAGAAATCGCTCCATCATTTTTATTTCTAGCAAATTCTGTGTACTCAAAGTATAATACTGAGATATCTGATGCCTTTCCCTGCATATTATCCAGCTGTCTTTAGTAAAATGTATTTTGTTTTTATTAACGGAGGTTTATAGCTTATTTATATTTAGCAATAAATGAATAAATACTTCTTTAGGTTTCATCAGTATCAGTTCTCAGTGTTCAGTTTCCTGAGCATGTATAATTTTAAGATTTTTTTAGCACTTAAAAAGTACATCACTTTAATCCTGAAGCTTTAAAAATAAAAGCAAATTATATTTAAATAAACTTCTAACAATTTATGATTTCAAGCTGAATTGAAGAAACTAACTAAACCATAGAGAAACACATATATTAGTCAAGTAAGAGATATGTTTATGGAATCAAACTACACAGGGAGAAATTAAATGATGTGATACTGCTCCCACAGGCCTCCCATGTGCCCTCTTGTCTGCAGGAGGCAGACAAGCTCCTGACACTAAGGGCAAGCTGTCAAAATTTATAAAACTTGCTAGTTTCAAAAGTCTTCCCAGATCACAGCACATGTTGGCCCCAATTCAGCTTCTCACCAAAGCCTGAAAGCCAAGAAATATTTTGTTGAGTGGCCTCAATTAATAAATGAAAGTTTGGCTAGTGCAACAGAGAAAAAGTTCCTGAAAAATGTGTGGCCAAACTTGGTCTCATGAAACAGTAAAGTTTGTGATAAAAAGAAATGTTGTGCTAGAAAAGAAACTTTGATTCCTACCTCACTGTTTTTCCCGACACACCTGACTGACCAGGTGGAACAAGCAATATCAGAGTGTACAGAAGTGTCTGGTAGAGCTTGTAATGGGACTTTCAGATTAATCTGGATAGATAAATATAACATTTTACTCCTATTTCCTTTTAAGTGTAGAATATTATTTCACCTAAAATATTACAGATTTTCTGTCAGTTTTGTAGATCCCTGCCAAAACATGAATAAGTTGAATCTAAATGTGAAAAGAATAGCTGTCTTCAGACACATGTCTAATGGTAGACAGTTGAAAGTATTTGAAGAGGATTTCCTCTTTTCTCAGTCTCCATCATGGACCACTGTCAACATCAGCCATAGAGACAGGTCACTGTGCTAACAGAGGAGTACCACACACATGGATTGCACAATTGCTTCTGAAATTACATTTAAATTCACTTTTTTCACTATGGTTAAGAAATCGGAAAATTTATCTATACTGCCTCAGGAATAAGATACTCTCAAAACAACCTAAATCCAAGTGTAAAGAAGGAACAAGACACATGAGAACTAAGAAGTAAGGAGGTGGGGTCTGTGGCCAGGTGCAGACCATCCATCACACGCTTCTCGTGGTTCAGTGTTGGGCAGGCTGGGTGTAAGCCAGCTGGATGTGGAAAATTTGCAGTGCCTTTATAAGGTGCTGTTACTGCAGCCCAGCTGCTGTACCTCACTGCTCAGGAGTCAGGCTGAGCAGGGTGGTACACATCATGCTAGCTGGCTGTACTCCGGGACCAAAGCTGCCTTGAGTCTGATCCTTAGGGCCAGGGTTAAGGTGGAGGATGTGATCCTACGAAATAATGCTTGAATGAGAGCAAGGAAAAGAGGGAGGAGATGCCTGGGGAAAGGAAAACACTGGAGCAGCAACAGGACCAGAGAACAGATTGGCCACAGGCAGGTTTCAGTTTTGCTGAAGCAAGTTTAAGTCCTCTCTCTTGACTTTAAGTCCTAAGATGTGTGCCTATGCATGACTGGGCTTTGTAGAGTCTGGGACTCCCTTGGATCCCCGTGTATTTTGTACCTTTGGATATGGGGAATTGGATCCCTCTTTTAAAATACAGTGTTGTGAAATATCCCACTTACTGACAGCTGTGGATTAAACTTTTAGATAGGAGTAGGAGGTCTAAATAATTTGTTGAGTTTTGCCAGAGGAGGAGGCAGTCCATACCTCTGATATCTCAGAGAGCAGCTCTAACTTGAAAACAGGGAAAGAAAAAAGGCAGTCCCCATTCATCTTGTAGATCCACACCACCAAGAGAATGGTGTTGAGTGCACTAGCTTGCAAAAGCATTGAGCTGTAAAGTGAAAGGAAGGAATTTCCCTACTGGTGAACATGTTTCTGGAGTGCCTATAAGAGAGGCCTGCCTTACTCTTCATCTGTTGTGCTAGTTACCTGCTGTATTCCTGGTCTTTCCCCTGTTCCCTGAGGGTTGGTTGTCTGGAAAAGGTACAGATGGTAATGTTTTTATTAAAAAAAAAAAAAAGAAAAAAATTGATTTAGTCTCAATTTTGCTTTGTATATAGCCAGATTGACTTATTCAGAAAAGACTGTGTGGATCTTGGCAAATGTATTTCAGTCTATATAATTTTTCATTTATTAAAGTGAATTTGTCACATTAAAGTGATCTTTTATGATTAGTCTTGGGAATTCAGCTTTCCTTACACAAGCAGGGAGGCCCTGCTTGCCCACTCACAGCTTTCTTCTCCTGCAGGATGCTGCTTCTAGGGAAGGCTCTGGTCAGGTGCTAAGAAGGACAGTGAACACTGCCAGCACTGTCTTGGCAACCCACTTGGCTATCTTTGGTCCATTAGGCAGTACCCTCTTGCCCTTGTTTTCTGAATGGCTGAATTGTGTCCACATCATGTTTAGCATGAGCTTTAATGTTTACCTGGATGAAGACAGCATCTAGCTATTCCCCCTTCCTTATCTTTACTTACAGTTGCATATAAAAAAGAACAGAAGAAAAACTTAATGTGCTACAAATGTATTGTTTGGAGAAGAATTATAGTGCAGTATGACTGAACAAAGTGGAGAAGTATGTTAACACCAGAGTCATTGCTTTTTATTCATGGCCAGCAAATTCACTTAATTTGCAAATGATCAAAATGGAAATACCCAGAAAACAGGAACAAAGTGGAACCACAGTGAAAAAGAAACCACTAGCTTCCCTCACAGAGTCTGAATGTTTTATTGTAAGAAATTGTCATAAAGGAAATAGGTCAGCCTTTTGGAACAGTATTTTTAAGTGAAAAAGTAACAGCATACTGGGATGTTAAAAAGTTTTCCAAATGTTACCCAAATGCCTAACTTTCACAGTCACAACAGTCTTCTTGGTATTCTTTGTCTCAGAGTTAACCCTGACAGTCATTTGCTCTAACAGCTGAAATGCAAAGTCTGGAAAAAGTATTTTTTTATTTGAAAGGGAACAAAAAGCAGACCAAGGTAATTAGTTCTTGTTGTGATCTATTGAAATGGGACAAATTTTCCCTTAGCTGTGACTGAGTAAATGAAAGTAGAGTCCAAAATAAATCACTGAAGAGCAATAAATACAAGCATAAAAAAGTAAAATGGCAGTGATAATTAAAGTTGAAATTTGCAAACACTGTTCACCTAGAATATTGACTTACATTAGGAACAAAGCCTGGGGTCACAGTTTTCTCTAGAACAGCATCCCAGTTGACATCAGCTAGGTATGGAGAGTTTTGGATGTCTGCAAGGCTTGAAAGACGGCACTCTGGGTCCTTAGTGAGGAGCTGTGATCAAGCACAAGGCATTTTCTAAGGGACTGGATGCCATATATTGTATGATACGTATTTTTGAGTAAGAAAATGGCTAGAGAATCTTCTAACAGATCCTAGAAGTTCCAATTAAAAAAAAAATAAAAGTAATAACTCATAAGATATGAGTATAGTTTAATTGCCAACAGATGGCTGTTGCAGACATGAAGTTTGTAAATGTATTAGCAACAAAAGTCTGTTTACAGATGCATAAGAGTCCAAGCAAAATGAAACATCACAGTTCAATGCCACCCAACAATTTGTATTTTGTCTTTAATTTATTGGAAGATACAGTTACACTGATCATCCTGGCAGCAATTAAAATTATCCATCTCACTATCTACCAAAACTAAATTGCTCATTGCTGCAAAAGACATTGATCTTCTGTTACTCTATTCACACATTCACCAATGTTTCCTGTTCGAGTATCAACACTGATGATCTGAAATATCTAAAAGAGACAGATGATCCTTGCAACATGGCCAGACAATTAAAACAAATGAAAACCTGGGATTTTAGGAAGAAAATGATTTCCAGGGTCATGATGCATTCAGAAAGAGCTCTGTCTTGTAACTTAGTGACATTTACAGCAAAGTAGAATGACTTTTGTTGTTGCAACTGTAGCAACATGGGACAGCAAGAGATAGAGCCATTTTAATTTCGAATCTCCCTGTCTGGAAACTGTAGCAGAGTGGTCCTTCCTTCCCTCTTCCACTTGTACAACCATGGCTGGAGGGAATGGGGCCAGGGCACAGAGCAGGAATTATTGATCCCCAAAGTTTTGCTATCACTAGTGAATAAGTTTTAAAATAATAAAAAAAATATATTAAATTTTTATTTCTTTGAAGCCATGAAAAGGCTGAGTCTAAGTCTAACAACAATGTAGTTTCTGAAGAGAAAATACTGTACCAGTCACATTCAGAACAGCCTAGAAATAAGCCTTGCTCTCTTATCTTTGAAATTTTGATTGCCTAATGTGAGTGCTTGCCTGATACCTTTGCACTGTTGGAGGGGCTTCTGGAAGAGGAGAGAAGAAAGAATGTGTTTGTGCTTTCTTACCTTTTTCAGTAGTGCTATCATGCCCTTGCACCATGCAGATGAGTAGTGAACTCTTTCTATCTTGAACATGTTGAGTATCTCATCAATGGGGGTGGTTGAATGAATTTCATAGGGCCTCTGGGATAAAGTTAAATCAATATCAAGTCAATGAGAATGGATAAAAGAGCATAGACAGTTCACATTTTCCTGAGCTTAGCATTAAATTGGAAATACCAAACCCACAAAAACATCTTATAACAATTTTGAGGCTAATCCTTCTTTATCTGTGTTTTTCTTTGGTCATAATGAATGTAATTACTCATAGATGCATTTCCTCTGCAAGGTTTTCTCTCATAAAAGAAAGTATCTGTTCAAATGAGGTGGATGAACAATTTCATTCCTGGGGCATTCTATGTGAAATGTGAATTATTTAATATTTTTTACTGAGTAGTATATAGAGAAACCAGAAAATGCTTACAAAAGTCTGTGTAAAAACCACGGTAAAAAAGAAGACTCCAAATCCCAATCCTTCTCCTTTACCCCTTTTTTAAAATCCAAAATTAACTCATTACATGTAATGTGTTTGCAGTGCCTAAACTCTTCTGTAGGTGAAAAAAAGCCCTGGGCTTTGCTGTGCTTTGTTCATGAAGTTTCTGTGATTTCTCTTTTATTAAATACAGCATTTGGAAGTAAAAATACTACATATAAATTTATATTCTTGTTATTTTCCATGTACATACTTGTATTTGTAAAGCAAGTTGTTATAATTATACTCGTTGTTTTTTGTAAACAAGGACAGACAGTGGTTTGTTTGTGAATTAAGTTATACCCAGCAGGTGACCAATATATGATATGAGATCTGCAGCTAGATGCCATCATAGCAGCAGTGTGCAAACTGATGCATGATAATTCATAAACAACATAGAGTTACATTCTAATCCAATATCCTCAACAGCAAAGGGCAGATGCTCATTACCTTGACTCAGAACTGAGTCATTCGTTGATTTATGTTAGCATGTACTTATAGAAGATTATAATTTAGGAATATTTCTAGGTGTTAGTTATCTAATCTTTAAGGAGTTGGAGCCACTCTTCATAAAGACCCAGGACATATTCTTATTTTGGGAAGACTCATGCACATATTTAACTTTGAACATATGTACAAAGTAAAATCCATTCCAAGGCACTGGTATATTCTAAAAATAAATTCAAGAATTGCTTACTTTTTTTGCTTATATTCACATTGTTTGCCTGTTGTCATTTATCAGGTCCATATGAATTCAACAGAACCTAAAGGCCTGCTCTAAATACACAATTTTCTTGAATCATGTTCAAAACTGTCATTTGAAATAGTCTGTCGTGCTTTTCCCCACCTGTGGTAATGTTTCCATAAAACAGTTGCTAAAAATGAAAGGTTAACATTCTGTCTGTCTGTCATCTAGAAGCAACCTACTGCTGACTTAGACTTGATATAACAATGAGACCAACAGGATCACTGAGCCAGAATGCACAGCAATTGTTGAAAATGGCGATTAACTCTAAAAATAGCAACTATAAGGAATTATGACTCATGGAAAGTTTTTGTGTCAAAGATGTTTCTGCCCATGCCTTTTTCCTCACAGAAAAATCCCTAAAACTTACTTTATTTTAAATATTATTAGCATTCTGCAGTCTTGATTTTTTGAGCTTTGAAGAGATTTTAAATATTGTTATTATTTAATTTGAACTATAAATGGCCATTATAAGTTTGGTCTTTTGAGGTCCTTCACACCTTTATCTCCCATGCTTTTCACCTATTCACTCCACTTGAAGGTCATATCCCTTTTGTTCTATTTTGTGAAAAAAAAAAAAAAATCTGGTTTGCTTTTGTTCATGATGTTTTACCAAAGTTTGTTGTAAACTTCACATTGCAGTGAAAATTAGAGTCTGTGAGTCCCACCTATTACCTTATTCCTCCACTTTGTCTCTATTGAATGTATGGTATATATAGTTATTGCAGTATTTTAGCATTTGTCTGTAGCTCAGGAACAGACAGATGTCTCACTCTTTGCATTATAGTGTTTAATTTCTTGGACTTGGAGAAAAGATCAATGTTTGATGCAAAGCTTTATTAATTTAATTTGGTTTTCTTGCTAGGTCTTTTATTGGCAACTGGGTAAGGAGAAAAATGCACCTACAACTTACTGAGAAATGCTAGCACTACTATGGGTAACCAAAAAATGGTCCAGACAGCTCTGTACTGGATGCAACCTGCTCCTGTAGCTGCAGCCCCATTTCCAGCACTGCATTATTTTGGCTGCCCAGCAGTAGGGAGCCAGGCATGAGAATGGCTGGAATGTCTTGAACACCCTGAGCCTCCCCTGAGGGCTCTTACAGCAGCAGAGGCAAATAAAAACAAAAATTCAGCTCAATTGAAAACAACTCATTTTTACTTAATGCCTCTTGAATTCAGGCTGTCAGTGTCATACACTATGCACAGCTCAGAGGTGGAAAATGAAATTTGTTGTGCTTCTCATTTCCAGTGCACCTTCCTTCTTTACCTCCCACCCTCCCCATACACTAGGATGCATCACACTCCAACTGCAGAAAGTCCTGTTGCACACAGCAACGTGCCTCAGGTTAAGTGCATTTCCTAAATGCACTCTGCTACTTCTCTTGTCATCAATTCTGTCAGTTTAGGCCTTGTCTAGACTAGAAAAATTTAGAAATACAATTCAGGAAAAATTAGTCCTTTTCCTAGTCCATACAGAGCTGTGGGCTGCCAGGCCACCCTCTGTCTTGCTCAGTAGGCAAGAGCTGCTCTTCCAGAGGAAACAAGCAGCTGGCTTGGTTGACTGGAACAGGTACAGATGGTAATGTTTTTATTAAAAAAAAGAAAAAAAATTGATCTAGTCTCAATTTCACTTTGTCTATAGCCAGATTGACTTATTCAGAAAAGACTGTATGGATCTTGGCAAATGTATTTCAGTCTATATAATTTTTCATTTATTGAAGTGAATTTGTCATATTAAAGTGATCTTTTGTGATTAGTCTTGGGAATTCAGCTTTCCTTACACAATCATTCACTGTGCTTCTTTCTTGAAGACACTCGCTGGTGAAAGGGTTGATTTAAAACCATCAGGATGCTCTCTTAATTTACTGTATGTGCAGCTATTACTACTGTCTGTGACTAGGGTTGAGGATGAATTATGCTTATCGCTGCCAGATCTTAACTTCTCCATTCTGAGAAGAATGTCAGCTTAAAAACTCCCTAACTTTTGAGAAGGATGGTCGAGAAAAATTGCTAATAATTGTTGCTTTGCTGTTTTTTTTTTTCAAAAAAGGTTTTTAATGCTCCTGTGCTCTGACAGCAGAAACAGTCTTTGCAAGGGAGAGATCTTTGCATCAGGAGCATGGCTTTTGCCATTTCTGTGGAAATACAAAATAGACTGGCCAAATTCTAGGCCTTTGAAAAATGTAGCTTGTGAAGTAAAAATATGCCAACACTGAAATTTATTTTTCCATCTAAAAGTGGAAATAATAATTCTTTATTTCTGTTTTCTTTTATCTGTCATCCTTTACAAAATTTTGAGATCTTTGTGGGGTGGATTTTTTGGCAGGACAAGGTAGCAGAACTGTGTTAGTGTCATATGATAAAAAATATTTCTTCCTTTAAAACAGCATACTGCAATGCAATAAAATCTCCTTTACAAAACAGGAGTTAAAAGTAATTCTCCCCCTTCATCCCCCCAAATTGCTACTTTAGCTATGTTATCATCCTGAAATAGTATAGAAATAACTGTTTTCCATAGGGAATAGTAAATATTTACGCAACAAAGTGCAATCTTTTGAACCAAAATGGAAAAGAATTTTCCATTATCTTCCGTGATATTTGACCATGCTCAGGAAGATTTTTCATTAAGCTTATTCACATAATTGACTAGATAAGAAACAAATGCACTGGCAGATAAGCATTTTCTATAGTTGGGCCAAGCATCTTAAGATATTACATTAGATCTTTTATGGTATTAGCCAAGAGAATCAAAGATATAATAGTTTCTGAAGCAACTCTACTTCCAGCACTTTGGAGAACCATTAAACATTAGGCCTTTCCTTAGCCAAACCGAGGCAAATTTTTATAATGTATTGAGGGTGAGGTGAAACTTTCCCAAGAATGTTTTCAGCTGGTATAGAACCAGGACAGCACTCCTGACCCGAGCCTTGTACACTCAAATTTTATCATGAAAAGTGCATTCAGAGGCACTGCAAACTTGAGACTTCTGTTAAATAACAACAAACCCAATCATTCTTACCCAACCCCTCAGTAATTCATATGCTGTAATTCCTAGTGACCACCAGTCTACTGGGTATGAGTATCCTGGACCTCCATCCATAAAAGCCTGGAACACTTCTGGAGCTAAAACAGTAAATCAAATCAAACAAAAGGCATTTAATTAAGGTTAGACTATGGATCATTAATATTCACAGCTGAAAAATTAATAAAGACTCAACTAACTGGAATTAAATATATTTATAAGCACAGCATTTTTGGGATGCAGTTTCAGTGTCTTGGTTTACTGATAGCAAGCAACCTTCACTGGCCAAGGTTTTTCAAAAGTTAGTAATTTCATATGTTAATTCTTACCTGGTCCATTTAAGTTTTAAGTTATGTGAATAAAAATAACTAATAGGAAGAGAATTCCTAATCTGAAGTGTGACTTAGAACCTTTAGGATAATGTAAACATCATACGGGAAAAATATCTGCAAGCGGGATGATTTTTTGTGATTGATGGAGGTGTTGAATATGGTAAATCTCATCTTTATCCTACATTTGGATAAAACTAATCAGACAGGCTATAAAAATATTCAGCATAGGAAAGTGGTAGTTAGATAGAAATCCTGACACTGATTTTATGCTGTGAGAAACTGTCATGACTGGAAGTAAACAAACTTTCAATAAAGTAATGAATTCCATAAAAATATCTTTTGTGGGAAAAAAAAAAACCTTTTCAAAACAAGGATCCAGTTCACTAATTTTAGGAAAAAAAACCCAAACCAAACCATACTAAATAATGCCACTGTAGTTTCTTCAGAAAATCAGATGTAAATGAGAGAGGACATGAAATGAAATGAAAACTCAGTCATGCTTTTCTAATGATTTAACAGCAGAATCTCAGTACACTTTGTGAAAACAACTCTTTCACTGGAGATTTTGTAAACAACATTATTCCCAGCCATAACATCATGCTAGATTACAATTACCATGTGAGCCTCTTCTGGCCATGATGCCGGGTCTAATGTACCATATTACCACCTGATTACCGTGGCATCACTTTGTAATGTGCTTACTGCAGTGACTAATGTAGTCTGGTCACACTTACTTCTGACTGGCAGTTTGGGGTTTGACTATTTATGGCATTTAGAGAAGCACCTTTCGTGAACGAAAAGGCATTTTAGACGAGTGTTTGCAGTCCTTGCATTATGGATGGCAACATAGTAATTTACAACTCCAGTCCTGACTTCAGAAAGCCTTCAAGAACCAAACATACTAGATGACTTCAGTATCCATTAATTAGTTATAGCAAAGCTCTAATCTGTAGAATAAAAAGCAGTGAATGAATGAAAGTGGTCTTATACTCCTTGACCAACAGGACCATCTCTAAAAATGTTAGGTATGAGATCTGCAGGCACCTAAATAAAGATTTTTGCTGGAATATGTGCGTTTGGAGAAAAGATCACCTGTGGGTCTCTGGAGAGGCAAACTTGTGTTATGATCGAGTCTGACACGAACCAGCAATGCCCCAGGTGCCATTACACTGAGTTAACTCTGTCTCACCTCCAGATGATACAGCTTTTCTTGGCATGCTATGTCTCCGTGTGTGCTTCCACTCTTGTTTGCATGCTGCTGGTGTGTAGGCACATCTTGCAGGTGTGCAGACTATCGGATAGATAGGTGTAAGAGGGTAAGCAGGATTCTTTGTGAAACTTTAGTGGATCAATGCACCTCAGTTGCACATCAGGCACCAAAGTTATATTTTTAATATCACTGTAGGGTCCTTGTAGTGAAAGTTTGCTTGATTTAGCCTCATTAGTTATGGGTTTTGCCCACTGTGCCTAGATGATGTATAATAACTCATTACAGAAAATAGCCTTTGTGGCATTTTTACTGAGCTATGAAGGTATAATATTGGTTTCACTCTTTCTTTTATAGCTTTAACATTGCAATAATGAGACAGATTACCATCTGATTTCTGGGAGATAGAGGTGAAAGTACTTTATTGATGTAACCTATGACATTGCCAGAATGGTGCAGCTGTTGTGCTAATTTAGTGACTGAATTATTGACTTATATTTTATTTTCTTGTTCTAAAAGCTTCAAGGTCAACTCATCCTACATTAAGCAGATCAGCAGAAGATGTTCTCTTTTGTCCTGGAGTTTTGAAGCTGTTTTCTCACCTTAAACCAATGGCATTCTTAGGTCAGAATATGAGCAGTTAGGGTCCTGATTTTTAAAGCAGATAGTCCTTTTCCCCCTGCTTTGGCAGTATTATTTTCAGTCCAGCTGGAATGCCTCTCTGCATTCCATCAGCTCCAATGAAGCAGTTGTAAACGCTCGTTTCACAAGATGAGAGGGGGACTGACAGAAGGTGCAATGTGATTTACAATATCCTATGTACAGGTTTTTTCTCAGGGTGAAACCTCAACCATACTGAAGCCAAAAGACCTTTTCCCAGTTTCACAAGGCTGTTAAACACCCTTTTCACACTAAACTTGTGCTTAATGTGTCTAAAAGTTTTTTGAGCTGAAACATTAGGCGTAAATGAAGGACTCCAGGATGTATGGCAGACTTCTGGAGTTTGCCTGCTCATTCAGAAACAGAGCATGATTTTACAGAAAGACAGTAGGCCCTCCAAGTCATGGGGTCAGCCAAGTTCTGAAGAACTAGAGCTGTGAAATACACAGCATAACATTAGATTTTGCTGTAAAAAATAAGTATGTAAGGAGAACCAATTTGGAGTGCAAATTGGATAGGATAAAAGCAAATAAAAAATCTGAAAGGAAAGTTGAAATTCTGCATTGATTTTCTTTACCATTGTTATTTAAATAGACTATCTGTAATCTTTTAAAATTTGAATTTGATCCCAGGCTCAGCTTGGACAGCCATCCTGCAGCCTGCTCTGGGTAGGTTCTTCCAAAGCATGATCAGATTTGAGCTTGCCAGCTTGGAGCAAGGGCAACAGCTCTGCTGTGTGCACTCCTTCTGCACACATTCTCTTGCCATAACAAATTCAGGATGAGAAGAATACTTCATCTTTTACCCCCACTCATCTACCTAGATGGAAGTATTCTGCCTTCAAGAGTTTTTGTGAACAAGAGTGAGAGAGTGCCTGCAAGAAAAAGTGTTTCAGATTTTTTCCTCAAGCAGTTTCTACAGAACAAAGGCTTTTCAGGAAAATAAATTAGTTTAATAACAGGTTTGATCCTTCAGATTCTTTTGCCCAAGAGCTGTAGTTACTATAACATACAGTTAAAGGGAAGGCAGCAGATGTTTGCATGGCAGACACAAAACTTTTAAATAGCAAAATTAAATCAAAAGTAAACAAAAAGCAATAGCAAGAGTGAATTCAAAGACAAGTGGAGAAGTGTTGCAATTGTTAGATCCCACTGGTATTCACAGCTCCCCATGGACTAATGCCTTTGATATGATGAAGAACTGCCTTCCTAGAGCTGGCCAAAGAATGCCTCCAGCAGCAGGATCCTGGTCCAGCCTCACTGCTCACCCTGCTTTGAGCAGAGTTGGAATAAAGGTTCCTGAGGACCCAACTAACACAAATCACCCTACAATCCTGTGATCCTAAGAAAGCTCAAGCAACCACCTCCTCACAGCACATCTGAGTGGGATGACAGAGGCATCTAAGGCCAGGAGCCTCAGTGGGATCTTTACAGCCTCCTCCTATTGGCAGTCATTGTGAACTACATGGGCTCTTCACCTCTGCTTAGACACCTGAAAAACCTGTCAACCAAAGTACAGGGAATTAGAACTCAGAACAATGCAGTCATCTTGTTTGGGGTATTGCTTTTCATGTTTGGCAGAAATGTGATCCAACACCTTTCATGCAACATTTTGGTAACTACAAAGACAGACCCTTTAAATATTAATGCCATTCCAAGCTGGAACATCTGTACTAATTTTAACAGAGCAAACAACAAAATCAGGAATGTCTTTGTCTTATATGAGAATGGGTAAATGAACAAATTTATCTTCAGCAACTAGCCTAGATAAAGTCCTTCCATTTCTTTTCTACATCTATATTTTTCTCTTAATAATATACTTTCATGATTTCATTGTTTTTCTGCTTTGTTTTCTTGAAAAATCACATAAATGAACCCACCCTTTTGCTGCATTGCATGCTTCAGTGCATTCCTTGCTAGTCCCTAATGCATATTTCCAGTTAATTTTTTTCCCAACTTAATAAATTAAAATAAATGCCCTTCAGAGGATTTTGTCTTTTGTCTTTTGGTTCTTTTGCACTCGATCTTTCTAGTAATACTGTATCACTGCAGACTGTAGAAAGTAAATAACTGATTATTTCTCTGTAAAATAAAACCATACTGGAGAACAGCTCATAAAAACACTGAACGTGAAAGCAAATCTAGTGGGTCTGCATTCACCTCAGAAGAAATGGCTTACTGGGATATCCATACTCCTGTTCTGTAGGTTTGTGCAAGAGAAATTATGGATAAATAAATTCATATATATAAATACCCCCTGTAATTGTCATAGCAGTTAGATGATCTACACTGTGAATTACGTAGATGATGCATCTCATATTGTATGCATATTTTCCTAAAGATCTGTAATAAAAATAAAATTAAAAAATGAAAATTTTATGTAACTTGTTAGTAATTATTAGCTCTATTTTTGCAAAGTTATCAATATCTAAAAATATGATTCATGAGCTTGAAATAAAAGGGAATATCAATGTAAATGCAAACCCAAATTTTTTCTATTTTTCCTATTGTAAAAGAGCATTTCATACAAAATGCTTTGAACAAGGGTTTCTGAAAATCTTCTGAGTATTCATAAGTGTCACTTAACTTCATAAATTGTAGGTGCTCTGGGTCTCTGAATCCAGGCCATTTTTAATTTGTTGCCCAAAGGTGAGTTTGAAAATGCTGTTCATGTTAAAATGGTCAATCTGAGATCTATCGCTTCATGTGGCTGGCACAAAGAATACCTGTTATTATTTCTGATGGAGCATACTGTTTAATCATAAAGATAATTCATCAGAATAAATGATAAAATGGGGAGCTTGGGGTGCCTCTGATATATCTACCAAATAGCATGAGGTGGCATTTCTTTTCTGATGAACTGATTGAAGTTTCACTTCCTTAGCAAGAAGCTAATCAAAAAGTGCCCAGTGTACCTGCCAGCCACTACCTGGAGTCTGCCAAGTGTTGATTAAGAAGCTTACAGAGCTATTGCTTACTTTGGGGAATTGCTGACTTACATAGGCTGCTTTGAAACTCTGCAAAATTGGTGAGAGGGAAAGAAAAGTGAGATGAACACATTAGACCTTTCTTCGAGTGGCTTTTACTTTTACTAACAAGTGAATCTTGCAAGATGGATCAGTTGTAAGGCGTTGACTGTCCATGCAGAGCTAAATGTTGCAAATAAGAGCTGGTCATCAGTTCCTACAAAATGCCCTGTGCCAATGTTATCAATATGAGAAACTGAAAATAAAACAGAAAAATAAAAGTATAGTGGTTTGGCCTCAGGTTTTTTTAGATGATCCAGTTCAGGTGGATATGCCCAAAACATTTCTTAAGAATTAAACCCCTGACATTGTTCACTCACTTGTCTACCTACAGCTTTCTGAAGTCTGTTTGCAGAGACCCTACATGTCAGTAAGGGGAATCAGAGGTTTGTGGTTTACAGCAAGGGTTGCAAAGCAACACACTGCTGCAGTCATTGTAGCAAAATATATTTCAGTGGCATGGGTTTTATTGTAATGCCTGAGATTTTATAGATTAGAAAATAGATTCCAATATGACATTAACTGAGATTCAGCATAATACCATGCTGCCAGGTATCATTTTCCTTCCACATATTAGTCCCTAATCGTAGGAAAAAATTATATATATATATATATATATGTATGTATGTATGAATTGATATATACACATAGAATGCACACAATATAAGCAATATTTTGATTGACTAGCACAGAATAAGTTGTTGAAAGCTAAGACCTTTCCAAATTTTAAATGTGTGAATGACTTGATGTATATAACACATTCATAATTTCACCTTGCTGAATCAGGTTTAAGGGATGACAGATTGAGCTGAATAAAAAATGAACTTGATTTTTGGAATAATATTCCAAGAACCTTGAACTGAAATGGTTCAGTGAAATATTAATTGCTTTCTCAGCACCGTGATGAGAAAATATTAATTTTCACTTTCCTCTGAGAAGTAAATTTAGGGGTCAGTAACTTTTCTAGGTCATGGTTTAAATAGAAAACAGAAATCAAACTGCAGTAATGATAAGTGATCTTCTATCCAGAATAGAAGCTGTTTTAAGAGCTAAATGGAAGAAAACAACTTCCTTCTCCCTGAATATAAACGTGCATTTCGTAAACTATCAATTTACCTCCTAGTGTTTACTTTCTCATGTGCTAAAAGGGTCTAAATTATAATGGTGAGCTTTCTGACTCAGAGGTTTAGGTTAGCCAGCTGCTAACTTCTATTGTACAAGGCAAAGTGCTACTTAAAGCCTGGCCATGCTGGGATGATTTTCTAGTCTGAGGTCTAGGCTTGTTATAGGCGTGTAACTGATTTTGGACCATTATTCACATAATACACCTCAATAGTTTTAATACTCGTATTTAATGCAATTACTCAATCAAAGTAAATAATTTAGATACCTTTACCTGAAAACAGACATGGCATTTAGAATGCCTTATTAGTTTGCCATATGGCCATATAACCTCTCCTGCCCTGACTCAGATTGCTGTCCTCATACAACCCTCTGCATTACTCAACCACTGAACAGAACTCACTTACTGCCCTTGCACAGACAAGCCCTTAGTGGCTGAACATCTGGATCAGCCTCAGAGAAACAACCAGGTTTCTAACCCTGTTGAAAGAAAGCCCAGCAGCACTGAGGGTGCCATGGTCTCCTACTATTGAATATGAAATTATAAAGAAGTACTTTCCTTACTCCATCCAAAAGCTCACAGTGGCTGCAGGGCTAGTTTTTCTAGAAATTTGTAGAAGAGATTTTGTCCAAAAATATTCATGTGTTGTTTGGAAGATTGGCCTGCTGTATGGACAGCAGCTGTTCTGCCCCAGTACTGAAATTAAATGTCTGGATAACTGGGAATTCATAGGACAGACTGTGTACCTGACACAGCAGAAGGGTCCTGGGATTAGAACATGGTGCTCATAATGCCAAGGTCACAGGTTCAATCCCTTTACAGGCCATTCACTGAGGAGTTGGATTCACTGATCCTTGTGGGTCCCTTCCAATGCAGAATATTCTGTGACTCTGTAACCATTACATACTCCTGCCTCACATACTGCTATGGGGTTAGCAAATATCTTTGCACCGGTTTATGCCTGCAAAAACCTGTGGCAGTTGTGTGGCAAGGCCAAAGAGTAGGAGTTATCCAGGGGGCAGAAGGGCCCTGCTGGGCTGCTGGAAATTCCCACTTATCGACCTGTTTGTCATCTCCTCTGGACATCTACTCCCCTTCAGATCTGCCTGCAGAGCTCCACAACAGATCAGTCTCTTTCAGGCAGATAATAAATAAAATAAATAAATAATAAATAAAAAAGCATAAACAAAAAATTAATTAATAAGAAGCCTAAACCAAAACTATTACTTGAACTCAGAGTGGAGTTTTTGTTGACTGAAATAGTCAAAGAAATTATTATATTAGTAGTTTGTTGGAAGATCTGAAAGCATGGTAGCAGGTCAGAGGGCACAAAGAAGTGAAGAACAGCTGGAGGTAATAACTTCTTTCCTGATCTCCTGAGGTTTCTCAGCTGCTTACTTATTAATGTCAGAGTGGAACAAAAATCTGAATGCCTGCTTGCAGTCCTTAATGCCCTCAGCCACATTGCTCCTAGCATAAGCTGAAAACCCCATCAGTATGGTGAGTATTTGTTACAGCACTTCAGAGTCTCACACGGCCACTCTTGGTTCCTGCTTATCAGAACAAACAGAAGCCTCCTGACTCATGCTGGCATTGTGATATTTCCCCAGGATCAAAAGGGCAGGTAGCGAGATCACCACAGAAAGTCTGCAGCCAGACAGTCAAACCCTCCACAGGAAAAGGGTGGGATTTTTAAAAACCTAAACACTGCCTTGACTTCAGTCAAATGAGCTACAAAACACTATTTCATTTCAGAACGCTGTTTAGTATGACTGCAAGAAAGACTCAACTTGAAATTTATCCATGATATATTTTAACTATCCTATCTTAGGAACAAATGTAGCCCTACAGGTTTGTTTTTTTTTAACTGCAGGGTTGATATCAGGACATCCACTAGCTTTTTTCTGAGTCCAATAGTACTCCTACACAGTATTAATTAATAAATATGGATGAGTCATACATTTTGGAAATTCAGTGGACCATTGTAAATTCACAATCCTCTGGTAATCTCAGGCACACAGTCATTCTTCATCATGACAGTAACCTATGAAAGGAGCTGTGAAAAGCTGAGATAACAAGCCTGTAGGATAGGAAAGGGGTAGGTGAAACTTTTCATATAATTTATGGCTGATTTTATTGGCTTTGGATTTTTGTCAGGTGTGTTTGTATCATAAAATGTATTTTATTGGTTTGCTTTGAAGTAGAGTCAAGTCACAGTGCATTATTTGGGTAACTTCAATCTCTGCTAAGGAAAACATCAAAACCTCTACCTAGCCCCCCAAGCCCTCCTACCACTAGAAGCAGAAAAAAACCCCCAAACCTACAAGCAAGCAAACAAACAAGAAACCCCCCAAAAACCCAAACAAACCCTAAACCTCTGAATGGAAAGTTTTTGCAATGCTCACAAATACTACACAGTTGTATGGAAATTGATCATGGCAAAACATTTCAGTAAGGAAAAAGCATGTGCTATAGAACTCAAATACACATAAATTATGCCAAAGTGAGGAATAAACAAAAGGTGATACCTGTCATGTTTTCTAGATCTGTTTTAATATTTAACTTTTGGTTTTGTAACTGAGCACCCTGATGCAGGGTAGAGGGCCATCACTGCAGATGAGTGTCCAGCACAGAGCATGTTCTTTGAGATACAAATGTATTTCTTGCAGCTCCTTTATAAGGGAGCAATTTAAGAAATGTCTCTTTTTTTTTTCCTCTCATAAAGATGGAACAGTGTTGAAAGTGGCAAAGACTTACATAGGTGCTTCTGGTCAGGCAAATGCACCCTTCCCTTACACACAGGAGGCCCAAGCAATAGCCTTTTGCAGGAAGAAAGAGCCACAGCTGAACACCCCAGGCACAGGCTGCAACCAAGGACCATGTCTTGCCCTGCACTGGCTTTCCTGGTCCACACCTCATGCAGAATGGAGGGGGTCCTCCACGGGTGCTTGTGTTTATTTGTTGGCAGCAGCTATGCCTGACAGAAGCCAGCCTGGTCTCAAAGGACATTTGGCATTGTTTGCCAGTGTAGGATGACAGCCTGAAACCTTAGGAGTTTTCAAAGAGCTATTCCTATAATAAAACCTTAATCACAGGTGTTACAGAGGGTTTGAGCAGTGGATTTGTAATGGTAAAATCAGGCGTGGGTGACACACAGTTTTCCCAAAACAACTGAAGGCACACATTGTCTTCCACAGCCACAGGCACCTAAACAGTACAAGGACTCCCAAACTCTAAGAAGTTGATTTCACTTCAGCATTTCAGGTCAATGGCTTTGAAAAGAAAATCTGCAGAAGTAGCTGGAAGTATCTTGCCTCACCAGGCTGTTGGTCTTGTTCCTTTTACATACACTGCAGTCCATGTCTTTGTTGCCTATCTGAGGCAGGTATTTCACTTGTCTGAATGAATTGGCTGGGAAGGGGAAATACAGAGAAATTGCCAGCATTTCTGGAGAAACATCCAGGTTCAGGTACATTGCATTCTGCATAACCATTTAATAGGTAGGGAAATAGGCAGAGAATATTTCAGGCTGAGAAAGACTTAGGGGCAAAAAGGCTAATGTGAAGTGGGATTAAGAAAAGGCTGCAGGAGATGACTCACACCATGCTTAGCATTACAAGATAGGCATCTTAATCAGAACAGCCAGGGCATTTTTACAACACAATATCAATTTGCTGTGTTTTTTTCCTGAATACCAGTTTTATGCAGTCATGCTGCATGTGAGCAAATCGCTCCCTAGCAATTTCTCAGCCTATTTCAATCAGATTTCAAAGAGGAATGGAGGCTTTAGAGATAACAGTTTTCTGTTTATTTCCTTAAATTGGCCATAGGAACAAGTGAGAAATCCTGTAAGTGCCTCTGCTAAGGGAAAAGCTGGTGAGTGCCCTCATATCTGACTAAATATAACAGGATCCGCATGGGAGTAAGCCTTTATAAACTTTCAAGAGGAGGAAAAGGCTTTCATCACATCTCATACTGTCATCATTGTAAAAACCAGCATAGCATAAGACATGTCTTACAGAAAACACTAAATTTTCTTGGTTCTGTTACTCAGCAAGTACCTTGCTTGAAGGTGACTTCATCTTTTTACACTAAGGTTAAAGAGTGGTTTGAATTCCTAGTAATGAACCTGGTAATGAAAGCTTACCACCAACCAAAATTCTGGTTTTTTCCATTTCTCTCACAGTCTAAATGGCTAAGGAAAAGCCACATGGAAAGCCTTTGATACAGTCTTAAAACCAGAAATCAGTGCAACTGAAAAGTCTTTGTAGTACTTCACTGAAGTTATAATTCTACACAAAATAAAGGCTGGAAACTAGAAGAGGAAAGTAGCACCAATGAATGTCTGGTCATATCTGTCAGACTCTTAAGATTTAGTTTGTTGAAGCTTTGATATCCAGACTGTGCCACAGAGTATCCTCACCCATCACTTTTCATCAAAACAGAGGATTTTTGCAGCTCTAAAAGCTTTCCTGCCTTCTTACAGCTCCAGATAAATGCAAGGATGACTCTTCTGACTCTTTCTTAGTGGTGAAGACTGTACTTATGGCTTTTGCAGTATCTTTGCATTTCCAAGAGGTGAGGAAGGCACACTGGAGAAAAAGTAAGCTGGTGGATGGTGCCATAGCCTCTTCATAAAGGGAAGGAGAGCATTTTTCTTGTACTGTTTCTTCTTGTGAGGAGACTTGATGTGTGGGGAGGAGGGTTCAGAGGCAGAACAGCCACATGAGCTGAGGTGAACCAAGACCAGATTCATTAGTGTGCAAAGGTGAAATCTTTTCCCCATCTCCCATCTTTCTCTTGACCTCTTTATCCTCTGTATCACATAACTGTGCAGTGCTCCTCATCTCATCTAAGCAGAGTCACTGAACTAGTCACTCAGCTAAAGCTAACCTGTACAAATTGCTGAGAAAAGTTTAATCTAAATCCTCATCCCTCTGCATAACTTAAATACTTGAATCAGGGCTATATGAAATGTTTTCTGGTCTGTTTTGAGAGATTTCTAAGCTTATACATTTATCAACTACAAAGACGGAGATTGGTGCACTGGTCCTGAGCCCAGTGTGGCCACACACAGGTTATTGTGTCCTGTTTACTGCCTAGACAGGACTGCTGTGCACAAGCTGCTCAGGGCAATAGACTTAGCTCCTGCTGGCTGTTGATTTGTAACAAAAAACATATCATATCTAATCCAGTGCCTGGGACTGCTCTGTTACAGTCTCACAGCTGGTGTGGAGGCACCCTGCAGATGCCTGCCTACTTCATGTGCAGGATGGTGTAGTGCTCCTTGTGCTCTGAAAAACATCAGTGTCAATTCCTATTTCTTGGGCACATGCTTTTACTCCTGTGCTAGTAATCAGAACTGTGGTAATGCACTGGCCTTCGGTTCCCCCAAATTACATTTTCATAACTTGATAATTTACCAATATTTCACCATTGTATGAGTGTTAGGTGTTCTCTGAGGATGTCTGCTAGAAAAAGGCTCTTGAGGCCAACACCTATGTCTTAATATATGATTTTCTGAATCCCAATATATTTAGTCTTAGGCTAGTCATCTGCTCAGGCAATGACAATTCCATATACAGAAAGAATTAAAACATCAGATTTGTAGGAAGCCATAAATAGGACAAATCACACATAGACTTAGTCAAGGAAGCTTGCCTAACTTTGGTTGGACAAATGACCTTCAGGAGATGCCTTCTATCCTTCAGCTCAGGGGAAGTTTGAATTATTAATTTAGCCAAGATGCTTAACCTTTAGACACATGAGGACAGGTGAACTGAATTTTACTCTCCTAAATTTCAATCAATCATGCATTTTAAATATATAATTAAAAAGTATCAAATGGTCTAAAAGCCAGAAGGCAAGAACTTCAGCGGTCACTTACAGAGAACTCTAATTTTAAACAGACACATTTTTGAGGAACTCAGAATAGCAAAGCAATTAAGTATGTACCTAAATACTTTAAAACTGACATTATGTGTTCCCTAGTAAGTCATAGCCACAATGGTGCAAATCAATCATATATTCTTTTCTCAAGCTGTGAGGATTTACAGGAAGTAATGCAGCTGAAATTTTCATTAATTTGCTTCACAAACCCAAAGAGAACCTGACCAGAAGCAGTGTAGAGATCAAGCTCCTGCTTAAAACTGCATCCAAACGGCATCCTCCCTCTCCCATGTTTTCCACTGCTAAAACACATATACTGTCAAAAAAAGAAATTGATCACAACCACTGTATGCTTTTACAACT
This sequence comes from Chiroxiphia lanceolata, assembly GCF_009829145.1. Taxonomy (NCBI): domain Eukaryota; kingdom Metazoa; phylum Chordata; class Aves; order Passeriformes; family Pipridae; genus Chiroxiphia; species Chiroxiphia lanceolata. The sequence goes on from NC_045640.1 coordinate 13,584,055, forward strand.
TAAAATCCTTTTAATATACTATTAGTCAACCTTAATGTGTGACTTTTCTTACATTTTTTTAATGGTTTTGAAAACTTACCCATATAGGGTTTTGTGCCAGCCATAGAAGAAGCTTTTTCTGAGCCTTTCACTATGGTTGCTATGTTAAAGTCGGTGATATGAACATGTCCTGCAATTACACAAAGTAGAAACAGAAGTTAAAATAGCACTTCATACAGATATTCCTCTCTTTATTTAACATTTAAGTGATAATGGAAAGAAAATTAATTGGAAATATTCATAGCATTAATGAAAACTTATTATTAAATGTTACTCATAACTAGAAAAATCAAGTTGGAAGCAAAGTGATGGAATACTCTTCCTGTGCGGTTAAACCTGCTACCTGCTTGCAGTATTGAACTGGTTTTGCTGATCACCCCTGAATCTTTTCCTGACATGAACAAACTTGAGAAATGGGCCCATGAAAACCTCATGAAGTTCAGCAAATCTAAGTACAAAGTGCTGCACCTGGGTCAGGGCAATCTCAGACACAAGTACTGGGAGATGAACTCATTGAGAGCTGCCCTACCAAGGAGGACTTGGGTGTTCTTGGGAATGAAAAGCTGGACATGAGCCAACAGTGTGGGCTTGCAATCCAGAAAGCCAATTGTATCCTGGTCTGCGTCAGGAGCAGCGTGGCCAGCAGGCTGAGGTGATTCTCTGCCTCTATTCCGCCCTTGTGAGACTCCACCTGGAGTCATATCTGCAGATCTGGGGTCCTCAGCACAAGAAAGACGTGGACCAGTTGGAGAGGTCCAGAGGAGGCCATGAAGATGATCTGAGAGCTGGAGCACCTCTCCTATGCAGACAGGCTGGGAAAGGTGGGGTTGTTCAGCCTGAAGAAAAGAAGTCTCCAGGGAGACCTTATAGCAGCCTTCCAGTACCTTAAGGGGATTTATAAAAAGGACGGAGAGGGACTTTTTACTTGGAGATAGTGATAGGACAGGGCGAAATGGTTTTAAAAGGGTTTGAAAGAGGGCAGGTTTAGATTAGATGTTAGGAAAAAATTCTTTGTCAGAGGGTGGTAAAGCACTGTAACAAGTTGCCCATAGAGGTTGTGGATGCCCCATTCCTGGCAGTGTTCGAGGCCAGGTTGGATGGGGCTCTGAACAACCTGGTTTAGTGGAAGGTGTTCCTGCCCATGGCAGGGGGGTTGGAAGCAGATGATCCTTGAGGTCCTTCCAACCTTAACCATTCTACTATTCTATGATTCCATCTGTTTTCTCTGAGCAGTAAGTAGAACGCAGAAGCAGTTTGTGAAACTGTGTGTGAAATTTATCTCTCCTTATCTCCAGCTACAGCCACCTCTCACAATGTCAGGTGCTCATGCCACTCTCTACTGTCTCATCCACTACAGGTCACCATCAGCCCATTTTTTTCTGAGTCTCCTCAGGGCAAAGAGGAAGATAAGTAGAAAAATGATACTTTTATCATACAATAACTATAAAATTAGATCTACAGTAACAGAACAGTGTGTATGTAACAGGAGCAGCTCCCAAACGATCATTCATTTGACAGCAGGTTGAAAGATGAATGATAAGTGACAGAAGTCAGCCTGGGGACGTGCTGCCTGACCAGCCAAACAGCTGATTTAAACTGAACTCATCAGGCTGGATGGCCCCAACCTTCTGTCATTACTTTTTTCCTTGGGGTAGCTTATGATAAGTGTAGATTAAATTGCTCCACCACAGTGAAGCAGTAGTTATTAATCCTGGCTTGCCAGGTAAATTGAATATAAATCCAGCTTGAAAAAATTAAAACCATACTTTTAATTTGATAAGTCTTTTGTTAGGTTTTGCATCTCTGCTGTAGGACTAGTGTTATATTGTTGAGGGATGTACATATTATGCGCTCTGTGATTATATCTGGTGATGCCATTGTGGAGGACAGAGTACAGGGAAAGGCACTCCCTTTCCCGGCTTAGCACTGCACTCAGATCAGGATTAATACATCATGTGTTGGACTAGACTCTTGAGTGATAAAGTCATGTGATTTTTTTTTTTTTAATCAAGTCTCAACCTCTTTCAACCCACAGAATGAATCAGAGTTTGGGCATGATGCTGCTGTTAAGTGAGGGAGGTTGTTATTATGTTTGCTGCCAAAGATGAAAAGACTGTAACAAATGACTGATGTTGGATTTTACAGTGATGCCTGATGAAGGAAGAGCTGCATCAACAAATGTTATGCTGCTCCAACAGTCTAACCTAGATCCTGCTCAAAGTCCACAGGAAATGTACCTGCCAGCCTATGACGACTCTGCAGCTACACATGTGTGAACTGAATGTCTCAGAGGACACTAGTTTGGCCAGATCTGAGCTAGTTTTGAAGGGGAAAAGGAAGAAGGCACTTTCTACTGCTAAACTTAAAGCTTTTTCCCCAAACGGGAGATACAGTAGAAGTGTTTGATGAAATGGCTTGCATGCTTTCTGTACTTTTCCCAAGAAACCTGCTTAGATTTTATTGACACATTCTTCCTAAGATGCCCAGCTCAGGAAGACATCTACAGGGCAGACAAAAGCTGTGAGCAGATGAAAGCCATCCCTTTATAAGGAGCAGGAGATGTTAAGCTGTCATAACATGAATTAACGTTCACAGCCCAGCCTGACATCACAATTCCAAGATGGTATTCCTACTTCCTGGTGGCTGAAGTGTAGCATATTTGCAGTTCATTTCTGCCACCATAAAACACTGTGGCAGAAGGCTTCTTTGAAATGGTACCTTAACCACATATAGCCTCCTCATTGCAGTAGTGTAAAGCAATTCCGTGTACAATATAGAACGAAATGTTGCAAGGATCTCTGGAGACTAATACTTTCCTTTTTTTTGATAGATAAATAAAAGTTCTGTCACTTATATGACAGCACTGTAAGTGATGCTCCCTATTAAACTGCCAGTATGATTGCCCATTGCAAAACATCTATTGCAGAACATCCATTCAGACTGATTCATATAGTTGATTTGTAATCAAAATTGCCTCTCCTGCAGTGCATTGTTTTCTCTTTTATTAGTGTCCTTTTCATTTAACAAAACCAAGATAGCACACGTAAATTGTTATATACACTGGTTGATTTTCTTTTTTTGTTAAAAATGCCTTTCTGCAAGCTAAGGGATGAATTGGGAAGCATAGCTCCTATGCATCCTGCTGCCAATACAGGAGCAACAGGCAGCTCCTCTACATGCCGTAGGGCACAGTGGAGCCATGTCTATACTACTGGAAAAGCTCCACCTTTGCTCTTCCCCTCCACACGGCCACTCCATGGCCCACTGGCTGTCTGCAGGCAGCCTTTGCCTGTTGCTAAAAGGGCTGCTAATTGGCGCTGGAGGGAAAACAAGGTGCTCTGCAGGCAGATGAATGGCTGTGCTGCTGCAGGGACCGCACACAACGCCTGGTGGGAGCTGGGGGCATGGGGAGGGGCTGAGTCTGGGACGGAGCCAGAGAAGGGGGTGAATCCCCTGTGCCTGTCAGCAGTGGAGGAGGGCTGTAGGGTGTCGAGGTAGAGTTCTGGAGGTTTTCAAGTCTTCTAAGCCTAAGGATTTGTTTGTTTTTTTGTTTTATTTTTTTTGCTTGTTTGTTTTTTTGTGGAGTGTGGGTTTGGGCTTTTTTTTGGCTTTTTTAAATGTTTTTCATTCCTGGTGTGAATATTCCGAAAAACAGTTAGACCCCAATTCTCTATAGGAGTCTTTCTTATCAGCCTCTAAGACCTGTTTTTACTGCAACTGTTGTGCATAGGAAAAGGGAAGGTTGCTACTGCTGCAGTAAATACTCTGGGACACCTCATACTCTTTCCAAAATATCTGTTCATGGGGACTTTTTTCCGTCTGAGCTTCACACCTTATACTTGATCTCCCTTTCTGGATATGATTGGGAACAACTAAATGTCAAAACCAAGTCTATACCCTGGTACAATATTGAAGCAGAATGTCAGTGCCACTTGGATTTAGCTCTTACAGACTGTGAAGGCTTCCAATAAGGCTTTACCAGAGTAAGTTAATACCTGCAGTACAGTGTATGACTTTGGAAAGCTTTATACCATGTGGCTTTTATGCCCCGCTTTTTCACATGGTCTGAAATCACGGTATCTGAGGTAAACAGCAAATGATCATTGTTTGGACTATTATTTAATTTTTGAACAAATCATAATGACTATTAGAACAAGTCCTGAAAGGTGTCTGGGGTTGGCTGACTAACATTTAGCAGAGGAAAATGTACATGATTTCAAACCTCATTGAATTTCTCTGAGTCTGTAAAGAAAGGGGTGAATTTGAGGGCAGAGAGAAGAAATATTATATTGGAGTTAATGTCACCAACTCAGCATGCATTAGAGCTGATCAGAAATCTCAGCACAGTAATATTTTGGAGCGAATTCAATCTGATTTGCCCTCAGAAGGTCAAACCCTATGAACAATTTAAAAAGCATCTCTGGGTTCATCTGTACTATGTATGAGAGCATAAGCTCACACACCCCCCTGAACTTGGCATGGCTTGGCAGTCTTCCACATTTCATTAGGGAGATTGGTACAACCTCAGTGCGTGGCTAGAGATGGGTTCAGCAAGGCCGTGCATTTCGAAAGGTTAGGCTGCAAAATGGCCACATAGGCATGTAAAAGTTTCAGATGTATTTTCAAAGTCTAGATAGCTTCAGGTGGATGAGTTATGCTGGAAACCTTCAGCTTGCTAATCAATATCAGAGGATTAAATGAGATACAGTCCCTGAAAATTGTCTATGGGTAGGATAAGGACCAGCCCTAGTGCAGACACACCAGCTACATCTTTAGTGTAGATGTCTCCTAGATATCACTATATAGTAATAATGTTACCAGTTCTGGTATTTGGAAGTTAATACTGGAGTTCAAATTATTAATATATGGGTGGGTTTCTTTCATACCATTTTTGCTTTTAAGGCCAAGATTGCTCGTTGGCTACAACTTTTGATTTTGCTGTTAGTTTTCAAATGAGAGCTGAGATGTAATCAATGAAACACAGTTTTAAGGAAAAATTTGATGATCACGAAATAATATAATAATTTATAATAAGTTACTATGAATGCCAGATTCAATTAGCCTTGCTCACTCATAATGAAATTATTTTACTGAATAAAATCATCACTATCAGATGCAAAAATCCAATCTACAAAAACCCCCAAACCTAAAATGTAAACCTATAAAATGTAAATCTACAGAAACCCCAAAACCTATAAAATGTAAATAGTCTTGTTAAGTCTGAAAGTGAAATATTAGATCTGTGATTTCAATATAGAGAGCCATCAGGAAACAGTTTCAAGACTAGAAATAGTAATCATTCCTTGAAATTAGTAGGTAGCGCCTTCAAAATTAACAAACACATAGTGAGTCTTCACATAATCTGTTTTCAAGCTAAGAACCCTTACACAGGATGTTAAGGATGCTTAAAGTTCTCTTCACTCAAGGAAACACCAGAAAAGATCTTGGAAAAGGGCAATGAAAGTTATTAAATATTTGGAAACCATAACCAGCTCAGGAAATGCCTCAGTAACAAAAAGCTGGAAGCTGGGTGAGCACCTGGGAAAGTACCACCAAAACTAGTCTCTTTTTATATCCTACTCTGTCATGCATTTCTTGGAGACTCTTGGAGATAAGAAGCTCTGTTAGATGGGTCTTTGATCCACTGTGGTTGCTCTTCGACTCTGAAACTGAAAGACTGCATATCTGTAACACTAGCTACAGCAAGCGAGGTTGGGCAAAACTTCCTGATGAGACACTAAAAAGGCTGAGGCTTTTCTGCTGACAGGAGAGTGTGGAAGGAGTTTTTGAATATCTTGAATAATATTGTGATTCTAAGTTATTATTCATCTAATCCTGCAATTTTAGAAGTGGAACTTTTTTTTAAAATGCACTAAAGAAACCACTTTCCCTTTAGGAAGGATGGTGAACTTCTACAATTTGTTGCTCCAGGAGCTTGTAGAGGCCAATATCAGCCACAGCTTCAAAGTGGCACTAAACAAACTCATTAACAAAGATTCATCCACATTCTAAAGGGAATATACAGAGATGGTCTAATATCCTCCTACAAAAATTGTGGGTGATAGGAAACACTGAAACATTTGACAGCCAAGTGGCAAAAGGCATGTTCCATGAGTAGTATCTCCTCTTGCCACCAGTTGTGATAAAATGCTGGCCAAGGTCTTGGATCTGACCCAGCAGGGAGTTCTTCCTCAGTAAACCAAGCAGGGATCTTGCTGCATCTTATGAAATGACGTCCTGGAAAGTTGATTGAGAGGAAATCAAACCCTTGCAGATTTCCTGTTAACAGACTGTAATAATCGTGTGGTCTCTCTGTACAATGCAAACCCTGAATGAAAAAGTAGAGCCCTGCAATTTCTGCAGAACAACCAGAAATGTTAATTTAAATGGTGCTACCAAATAGCTATAGAAAAAATGTCATCATCTCTGAAAAAAACCAATGTACTAATCTGTTTGCCACTGCTTGTTTTCTGCATTTAGGAAATTCTGCATCCATTTAGACATCATAGTTAATTGATCATGGAAAGTTTTAAAGACATCTTTAATTTCTTTGATATTTCACAAAAAAAATACAACATGGACCAGACTTATCAGATTCTAGTTCTAAATGCTGTCATTTCAGTTATATGGTTCTAAACCATTAAAATGAAAGGAATAGTAGAGGAAGCAGAATACTGTCTTTAGGGGAATTGCATAATGCTTTTCTCTGTACAATACAGTAGTAGTAGCTCTCCTGAAACACTAGGTAGTTCCTTCAGCTGAGTCTGGAATAGTTCTATTTCAGATGTATGTTAGCAGAACAGGGCACTGCTACCAAATTTAAAGATTAGTGTTAGTCATAAGAGGAAGACTTTTCTGGGAAAACTGAGAAGGAAATGTAACAAAAGAGCTTTATGGACAGCATTCATTTCCTTAGAGAGGTCTGATTCCAGTTCAGAGAGTGAACCCTGAAACCGTCCCTACTTTCTCTCCTCAGAGGTGGGATGGGGAATCTTTCCAGGAGATCGTGTAATCATCCTCTGACAGAGGCTGAACACTTTTTTAAGCAGCTGATTATCCCATTCTCATGTAGCATTACTCTATTCATGATCATCAAATATTTATTTCCACTAATGCATCAGAACCTGGGCTCAGCAATGTAGAGATGTGGCTGTGCTGAAAAGTATATGGGAAAATTCGGACTTTCTCTGCCAGAATGATTTTGAATATGTTGTATGTTTGTTTTTGTGTTTTTTTTTTTAATTTATAAATTAGGTCAGTCATTTTTAAGGGTTAAGAAGAATCTCCCATTTTCACTACTTCTGTATTCCTGAGGTATGTTCTCCAAGCGATACAGATAAATTGTAGTGAAATTAGTTTCAATGAACAGAAATATCTGTAATATATATTCTAGGTATATGTTATGAAAGTCAGTCAATTTGACTACTTGAAATGTAACGCAATGTGAATGGTGTAAACTACATGTTGACTTCAGCCAGACTGGGTTTCTTCAGCGAAGCCAAAGGAATCTAACTCACTGAGACAAAGTCTCAGTCAGAAATGTTGTGCATATCCAATTCCATGATATTTTATGTAAACATAATTTGTTTAATGTACTGTAAGAAAGACCTAGGGCTAAAGTCAAGTGTATAGGAAACTATTGTGCCATCTCAAAGGCCATGGGCTAAAATCAAGTTCCTTCCTGTGCACCTGGTTAGACTCATATTAGGTGAATTTGTTATGCTTCCTCTGCAGCCTAACATATTTGTGGTGCATATATTCAGCATATTTTTCCATTAAATGAAATCTGATGATTTTGTAAAAATGATGTAGTTATGTTGCAGCTTAATCAGAGCTTTTAGGAACTTCAAGGATAGCATTCTTCTTGCAAAATATACATCTCTGAGGTGTATATCTGTATCCTAACTCAAAACTTCTAGATATTAGTCACCAAAGAGAAATAAATACTCGTGTATAGTGAAGACATCCAAAATAAATCATATGATCTAAAACACCTCAATGTGTTTCAGTTATCTGTGAAGTAAGCCTGTGGTAAATGAGCACAGTACACACACTTGTCCCACTGATATCGCCCCATTTAGTGAGTTGAAGTATGTGTGTAGACCCTTTTCCAGGTTCAGAGAATTCTTTCTCCCAGACATATAACAGGTCTTTTAACCTGTTTGAATCCATGAGCTGGCCAAGATCCATTTGCACATCTGGAGAAGCATGTTGTTTCACCTCTTGTCTGCAGGTGTGCTATGAGGGAGCAGCATTCTGCTACTTTGAGGAAAAGGGGCCATCCAGTCCAAAATTTCCAAGCTGCCTACAGATAATTTTGTTGCTGAACAGCTCATAATCACAATAAATGCCTTCATTTTGCAGCATAGTGCTCATGCTCATGTAGGTTTTTCTCTGTGATACTTGAGGCTTGATAGGAAAACTCTCACAAGAGGCTGATTTTGTTCAGTAATTGACCTTGGTGAGGGGCAAGGAGAGATAAGGGTGACAGTACTTCAAAGGCTGTCAATCAGAGATTAACATACTCATGCTCATTTTGTGTTGCTGTTGACATCTTTAATTCACCCAGGACTTAAAGACAAGGCATTTCTATTTCATGCTTATTTGCTGATGTTAGTGTCTAGGGAACATTAACACTTATGGGTCTCAAACATTAAATTGCTGAAGTTCTAGATGTTTTAAAACTCTAATATTACTTAGCTTCCATGTTCTCAGGGATAAACTTCACCCTTGCATGATGTTACCTCTTTAATCAACTTTAAATTGTATACTCTGCAGCTCTACAATAGATTTTGAAATATAACACTATTGTTGGCAAAATTTCAAGATTATATTTTCTCAGAGATTATCTGCTTTTAATCAGTTTCTGAAGTGAACAGAGCACAGGGCTTTCCCACAGTTGCAAACACACATCTCCTTTTTCCATTTAGTCTTTTTTCTCTATGTATTTCTGTTCTAACTGACAAAAGGTTAATGTCCTTTTTACCTGTATTTTCTCATTTTTTCCTATCAACAGTTGCATGAAGATACATGAGAAATACTTCTTCGAGAGTGTATGTGTAAAATTAAAGAAATTAGCTGGGTTTTTTTTCATATCATGCCTTTTATGTTTGAGAAAATGGAATTTACACTGGAAGTTCAAAACTCTTTATGTTGTCTAGTTCTTTTTTAATGCTATTTAAGCCAGAACTACATATAGAGGCACTAAAAATTTGCAGAACTAGAGACAAATGTCCAAAATCCATGTCTAAATTTAAGAAGGTAATTTTGAATACCTACACGGGAAATAATTTGCTATGTGAAATTTCTTACCTCTTCAAAAGTTCTAAAAGAGCGAATAAAGTACTTGGTACAGTTCTACTGGTAGGCACCTAAAAAGGGATTATGACGGTGCACAGAAATCTTGTTAATAAAAATATTAACTTCTTTTTATCAAGTGTCCCTGGTGATCTCAATTCATATTCAATTCCTTTGTTTTCAGACCTGAAGTTTCAGATCTGCACATTTCTTTTGCAGTAGGAGGGAAAATTACAAAATCCACAAAGTGTTCGAGGGACTTTGCAGAGAAAGTCCAGATTTAGATAGGAATTCAACATCTAAGCTGATTTACAAAGCATGAGCATGCTGCTGAGATCTCAAGAATTAGAGATTCTGAGAGAAAGCAGTCAATACTCACCATGTTCATCCAATAGTATGTTGTCAGGTTTGATGTCCCTGGAAAATAAGGAAAGGAATGCATTACATTTCATACCCAAAGGAAACCTGCAATTTTTACCCTCTATCTGGGTATGAGGGCTAAGTCACTTAAACTATTACAAAACCAATGAAAACCATGTCATACATTAAGGCAAATGACTTTTATCTACATCCCTATTTCCCTGAGAAAACATGCATACTAAAGAGGCTCTCTAGGTTTCCGTTTGTTGTGGTTTTGTTTTCATATGGTTAGCACTGACATGGGTTTGGTTTTCAAGATTATGTGATTTATTCTTTATAACAGTGGGAACAATGAGATCGAAGATTTGCATCTAGAAGGTGCCTGACTGCTTCAGGGACTCCATATTTGACAGAAATAATTTAATTGGAAACATTGGTGGTTTACCCTGTCTGTCAGACCCTGCTAACCTGCCACCCTCACATGCGTGGTCACTCACACACCGCAGAGTCCTGTGAGCTGTCTTGTGCTAATTGAGTACGTCTCCAGTTAGTCCCTGAATCCCCACTTGGCTGTCTGTACCAGCAGGTACTATGCTGTTAGGGAAATGGTGAGGGGGTAAGGGAAGATAAACATTATAATGGGCTGAAGCATCAGCTCAACAACATCCCTCTTGCCACAAGAGAGCAACATTGCCCTAGAGGGTTTCACTTTCAGGATCGTTTTCCATTGACCTAAGTTCATGCTGCTGTCAGGAGGGATGGAGACAGCTTTTCCTCACCATTGTCAGGCATTCCCACTCTCTCACTGGGTCCAGCAGTATTGCCATTGTTGTGGACCTGTTCTGGGGGAAATCCATCGCTTTTGGCAGTTGGACCAGTCTGTGGTTTGGCTCACCCTGGGGCTTGGCTCACCCTGGGACTTGGTGAGTGTGATGTGGCAGTGTTGTGTGGCACTGCCTTGTCCCTGGCAGCTTGCAGTTCATGCAATTTTGAAGCTGCGTTCTTTGGTGTGGCGCTGACAGAGTGGCAGAGGCATCAGTCCATCTTGAACAAAACTTTTGCCCCTTGGGCTGAATTTTCCCCTTATCTCAAAAGACAAGGCACCATAAACTGTCAAAATAAGCTGTTGAATAAGTCTGCAAAGGACACTCCAAACATTCCCATCTGTTTAATTTCTTTTAGACAACGGATGACTTGATGGCTTGATTATTTCAATTTAACCATTTCCTAGAAAAGTTTTTTGCCAATGTGCCCATAAATGGAATAAAGAAAAAAGGAAAAAGCTGCAAAAAGAAAATGTTACATGAGAACATCTTTTTTTTTTTTTTTTTAAATTTTAATTACAGAAGGACTCCTCAAGTAAACATCATACAGGAATAAGAAAGCAATAGCAATTATAATATATGTATTGCTTGCACGATATGAGCTTAGTCATCACCCAAACTCTAAATCTTTGTTGACAGAAGAAGGAAGCTTACACCTTCCTTAGGGTTCTGGATTCCACACTTTCTATTCTTCTTGAGAATCATATGAAATTATGAAGTATGCTAAGATTGTGTTTATAAGTCATGTAGTAGCGGCTGGGGAAACATAGGATAAATAAGAAATTAGTTTGAATAATTCTCTGGACATTTGGAAATAATGTAGGACGCATATGTGTCCATGTAAGGAAAAGGATTTCAGTATGAATTACCATCTGGAATGGAAATTTTAAATTATCCCAGTATTTCAGTGAGAAATACTGTATTTCTTTTGCACAACTTAAGGCTACCTATAACTGTGTGATTCAGTGGCCGTTCTACTTATTTGTAATATATAGGGAACATCTGTCCTAAAGCCTAGAGCCTATTTCACCCCAAACCTTCCAAACTCTGACTTGTGTCTTTCCTGTCCCCTGAAGTCACTCGGCATAACATTTATCATATCAAACACTTTCCTTCCCTGATTTCATATGGGTCAAGCTGTGAGTTACAGGCAAACCGTAGGAATAAATATCTTTGTTTATATTATAAAACTTATCTTTGGCTGAAGTATCAGGAAATTCTATGTATTTTTATATCCAGTGTTATATCTAACTTCTGAATTGATGAGGCAGCTTTTAAAAGAGCTACTGTTCAGATAGTATCAAATATATTTGCTAGTGACAAAATGATTTCTGGTTTTTGGTAACTGTTTTCTGATAAGAGTTGGAATTGTGATTTCATGTGAAATAGTCTTTGTGGCTGATCCATCACTTGAAAATACAGCAATGACTTTCAGTGGAAGTAAGCATGTCAAAGTTTTGACAGTTAAATTAAATATTTTAAACTTTACCTTCACAAATTTTAACAAGCACAAACCAACTCTGTACTTCTTACATGGGTAAAAAGATTGGGGGCATACACAAGTACACTAGGGCCTTTCTGTACCTTCCTAAAATGAGTGATACATTCAACATCACTCCAAACTCTTTTCCCACTTAAAGAAAATTAAAATTTGGAATTATACAATCACTAGTACTTCACTGAGAATAAAACTGATCAAAAGTAAAAATTCAGCTTTATGAGCTACTGCCATATGTATAACAATACAGCATGCAGGGATTGCTCATTACAAGACTGTGCCTTTTCTATCTCTTTTTTTAAGATGAGTTCAAACAATTTGAATATCTGCTATGGTATTGCATCATTAAATAGACCACACATTTTTATAGCCACCAGAAAAGACATTGACAAATCCACTTGACAACTGTATGTATCATCAAATATATTCTTCATGCAGTTTGCATCTGTAATGCTCAGAAAGTTTGAGTGGTAAAATTAGATCTGTGCTTATCTTTCTGTGACTAATTCAGGCAGTGGCTGATACTTGATACAGATGTGCACAGAACATAAAGCTTTTCCTACCTAAGGGATGTTTCCCACTGTGGGCACTGTCAGCTTTGCTCATTTTGCTCAGAGGCAGGACTGTAGCTGGGGGCAGATACCATGGGGTGTATTGCCCTGCACACAGCAGCCCAACCCCTCAGTCCCTGGGGCAACATAATAGACTCATAACCATGCCTCTGATCTCAAAACAGGCTGTTTTAAACTGCTTTTACAGCAAGTAAAAGTCATGGGTTAACTTGAGAGGAGGTAAACAAATTCCTTAAGTAAGATGCTGCTGTTTTGGGATCCCATGCCAGGAGATATGCACGATGCACAGATTCACGTTGCAGGTGACAAATAAAAGCACAGGGTCAGTGTGAAGAGTGTGCCTTCCAGCAGCACTGTTGTGTGCTTGTCCCCCCTTTACAGCATGCACTAAAAGCTCTGTTCTGCAGAGGTAGCTTGTTGAAAGCTCCAAAGACTGCAGAGGAACGAGGGCACTACTCTGCCCTTGCACTGACTGCTGCCAGATGGGTACAGGGCAAGGATGGTTCAACATGGTCAAGGGGAGGAAGTGGCAGGTCTGGGTGCATGTTCACTGCGTATGCCTGTCAGAATGTCCTCCACGAAAGGCTCACAAAGAAAATAAAGGACATAGGTTCAAGAATCTGTAGTTTTAGTTCCCTTTTCTATCAATGTTTCTTTCTGGTGTTACTAAGTGAAGTAAAAGCAGATTTCTAAATCAAGAAGTGGCGAGGTCATGCAGTCGTCACTCTTGTTCGTTTTCAAGACCTGACTAGATAAACCTCAGGCAACCTGATGTGATTTGAAGGCTGACCCTGCTTTGGGCAGAACATCAGACTGGAGGTCCCTTCTACCCTGAATTAGTCTGAGTCTATGCAAAATAATGTATCCAAGTTCAAAGCCCCTCATACTTATTTCCTCTCCTTTTGGTTACAAGGAAGTTCATAAGAGATCGAAGAGACCTGTAAGAGATATATATGCAGAATTTAGTGAGTCTGATATAGTCCATAGCAGCCGGAGCTAGTCAGATCTTCCACCTTAAGTTAAATTCTGTCATGGGGCTTGAATGCTCATGAAGAAAATAGTGGGAATAAATAGCCTATCTTCAATATGAAATGAGGTTAAAACTGAAATACCCTGCAGTGCAGCTCTGGAGAGGCGTAACACAATATTTATGAGCTATGTAAGTGGTGAAAGAATGAGGATTACATCACCTGAAGAAGACTGAGAAATCTCAGTAGAAATGAGCAAATCTAGGTGATTACATTGCCAGTGTCAGATAAAATGACAGAAATTATATATATATACATCAGAAGGGGAGAATCTGAATCGCTCATATGGATTAATGGCCATACATAACCTTTCTGAAGTCACACTTTTTGTGTATGTCAATTAGTTATAGAAAGGAGACTGAAAAACATGTGATTATGCCATTTGCTCTAAAGCTTGAAATTCAACAATCTCCAAAAAAGTTTCCTGTGTACTACTATCAACTGAGGACCTTGTAACATTTCATCTCTATTTTTATGGACTGGACTTGAAACATCCATCTAAAAATGAAAGGATTATCACTGGTGAAGTCAACCATGAATTGCCTGATTTTCTCAAGGAAAAGAATTATTGGCTGGTTCATTGGCTACCACTCCACACTGATTCTATTTTTCTATAACCTACTGATTCTCACTAGGATATAGAATAATATCAGGAAAAAAAGGTATTATGCTCTAATTTAAAACAAAGGTATGTCCTTTGGGTTCCATGATTTCTTAGCACCTGAAAGAAAACAGTCAAAAAAGAAAAGATTTGGGGAAAGGCTAAACAAAAAAATTCCTTGTGACTAAAGAACAAATGGATTAGGTCGCTTAGTTAACAGAAGAGATCTGTAAAATGCAATCAAACAAATAATAAATAATATCTAGATGGTCAGTAAAACTTTTCTATTTGCTTTTGGAACATTAATGTGGATTCATATTCCATAAAACCGAAGTGAACAAAACAAACAGGGTTTGAATTATACAAGTGAGAATTAAACTCAAGCTGATTACTACAAGTCATAATTGCTTAAAGATGCTTCAGAGGCTTAAACAAAGATTTAGCCATTAATGTGAATAACAAAACGACCAGCTAGAGTTCCTCCAGCAAAGGTTAATCTAATTGATTTAGGAAAGCACTTCTAAGGCAAGTACAGGCACTGTCTTCCCTTCACCTTTTTGAAACACATCCATAATAACACCAAACATAAGACCTATGCTTTCCCTTAAACCTGTGAGAACTGAGAAATTATCACTGTCCACCTGTTTTATTCTTCTTTCATATTTTACAGAAAAGTTATAAACACCACAAGCTTGGGTTTTGCCATGTTTATACTTGTGATTTTTTTGCTTTTGCCTGCATTTTCTCATTTTATCAAAAGATTTCAAGTGTTTCTAACACAGGCACAGCTGTTCTTTGCCAGTTCAAACAGTTTTTTAATGTTATCAGAGGAAATATTTCAGCTATAACAATTCTGTATGGGTCTGAATTCACAGCCCTTTATCTGGTATCAGCAAAAATCCAAAGTACATTATTTCAACTTTATGTCTGACAGATTTCAGTCTTTGCCTTGCTGGCTCAGACCAGAATCTAATGTATTATCAGATTTCCATTCTCTTGAGCTTCTAAAATCCCACAGTAACTTCTATCAGCATTTCAGTTAACGGCAGTTTTACCAGCATGACTTATAATGGAGTATTTCCACTTTTTAATGATGATTGGTTTTCTCAGAACGAGGACCATTGGGGCTTCAGCTGTTCATTAACCAAAAGCAAATTACAGAGAAAATTCAGTTATGAATTGAAATGAAGTCTTAGACTTTTAAAAGCAGCTCTTGCCTGCTTTTATTTGAGTAGACAGAAGACACGTACTCACTTTAATTCGAAGGACAGAATATAGCATATGAACAACAGATGTGAGTTGCAAAAAAGGGAGTTCAGACTGGACATAAAGGAAAACTTACTGTGGGGACAGACTAACAGAGGAATAGGCTGCCCAGAGGAGTTGTGTGGTCACCATCCCTGGAGTTTTTCAAGACACAACTGGGAAGCCTGGTCTGGAGTTATATCTGATCATGCTTTGAGCAGAAGTTTGAACTGGAGACCTCATGAAGTTCCTTCCGGCCTGAATTTTACCTATGATGGTTTATATTCAGGCAAGTTCTGCAGGGAGCAAAGAGGACTTTCTCCACCCTTCAGATCATGAGCAGCAACTGAGTAGCTTCCTATAAACCCCACTGAGCACTGCAGCCCACAGCCAATCTACTCTGGGGGCAGTGGTGATGCCCAGAGCCCACGGGTAATAAAACTCCGTGGGTCACAAGATTCGCTTGTCTCGGTCTGGGTGACGTGAGCCCATATTTACATGTGTATCACTGAAAATTCATTGGCTGACAGTTAAGGCAGCCTATGTCCTTGCAGAACGCTAAAGGTTTTATTTTCTCAAAGATAATTTCAAAACGTCCAACGGAGAAATGAAATTAGATGGGTTTTGCATTCTCATAAGGATGCAAAACAAGAAAGATTCAGACAAAGGCCCTTGATGTCAGTGGAAGGATTACACTGACTTCAGTAGACACTGTTTAAGCTCTAATAAAGGTTTTCTCATACACTTTTTAGTGCTGACAATCTAATTGCATGTGGTTTAGGATAAACCTTGAAATACTCAGTTTAAAGATTTTTTCTTAATTATTCAGTCCATTTCTTATGTTAGTTTTTTTTTTCCCTTATGCAGAAATAGGCATTTGAAATTACTATTTTCATGGGGAGAAAAAATTTTGTTAGGATCACAGAAAGTCACATTAACTAGTTTTTAAACTACAGTGACCTTCATGATCCTCTTTGCTTTCTCTTGCCAAGTTACTCCCAACAGTCATGACTGAAAGAAATGATTGGTTTTATTACTAGATACAGAGAATGCTATATGAAGACTAGGAGTCTGCACTGACTATTAGATGCAAAAGCTAAAGTCTGGAAGACAGTTGCTACCCTTAAAAAATACCCAAAGACTTCTGCATAGCAACATGAGGCCATGCAGGGATAATTCCAATAACCTCAGTCTACTGAGTAGCTGATTCTCTGAAATATTAAATTATTCTCAATTCTTTGCTCAAAATCCATTTTTATACTACAGAGTATATCTGACCAGGTTTTATTTTTTATTAGTTTTTTTTAGATTTAATTAGCCACACCAATGTTTCACATCCAATAACTAACGTATACCTGCCATATAAAAACAAGCTAATCTGACATGAGCAGTTCTGTATAATTTCCATTAAGATTAATATTAGGTGTATAACAGTTCTTAACAGCCATAAAAATGGCAATGAGTTGGGAAATATAATCTTCAGCTATGGATTATTTGAATTCACATAAGACATCACTGTATCAGAGCCCTGAAGTGAACCATATAATATATTATAAAGGGTTTCTGCTGGTTACAGAAAGAAATGTGAACAAATTTTGATTTTCATAGATAGGGACCTTATTTCCTTCCTATTTGATATTACATTCACAAATAATTCACATGTCCAAGGCGTGCTGTTCATAAAGAAAGTGAATGCATACATAGTAAGGTTTACATTAGATGAATTTGTTAAAGCTTTGGATAAAGGAAAAGTCAATATATATCGGCCGCTGTACAGCCAAGACATTAATTTTGTCAGAGGTGTTTTCCTTTTATAAGGGCAGCAGAGAAATGAGGTATTCTCCAGAGCTGAACTGTGCAGAGTACCTACCAAGAGGGTGTGCTCAAGAAACATCCTTAGAGAAGTTTGATGCATCCTTTCTTACTTTTATCAACACCTTATCACTCATTTATCTTTTTAGTTTTTTGTTCCTGACCAACATCCCTTCCTAGTTTCAAGAACTGTTCAGTGGTATTAAAAAAAAATCATAGTAAGAATCTCAGCATTCTTTACTGTTACTTACTATTAGATTAATGGGAATGAAAGACTTTGACTGCTCCAGACCTCTGATTATTTGTTCACAACCACACACTTAGATCTCTCCAGTAATTGCTGGCACTTACTGTCTTTTCATAAAGAGATCTTCAGAGCCTTCTCTTCCTGCTCAAATGAATGTTATGATGAGACATGGCCATGTGCATCACTGTAATTTTGAAATTTAGAGAATTCAGTAAAACTGGAAATTAGCTGAGGAGATGTGATATTAGATTATGAGAGATCTGTAAACAAAAGTAACATCTTGTGGATGTTCATTTGTATGAAACTGGATGTGTTTCCACCAGGTACCACATCTGACACCCAGCAGAACATCTAAGTTCAGCAATAGGCTTTCACAATTCATGTTGTCTGACTGAAACAGGAATGATGAAAAAGTGTCTGTTAATAAAAGCCAGTGGCTATAGGTGTGGACAGCAAATGTAGTGATTGAGATGACAAAAAATTAAAGTACTGATTCTCATCTTTGCATATTTAAGCTTGGGCTAATTCACTCACAACCACAGAAAAGTTACACAGATAATTTATTGTAGCATGGCTTTTGCTGATCTATTTATAGGAATAAATAAAAAGGAATGCACCTTTTTTTTAGCTATTTCTCCCTTGAGTAAGGAGAAAACTCTAGCACAGCAGAGACTCACTAATTCTGCTTGAAAACAAAATAAACTTCTATTTTTCACCAGGATGTTCATGCATACATTTATTTTCTGAGAAGCAAAGGGAACAATAATTCATTCAGTCAGCCCAGTCATTCCCATTTGCACTTTCTGGAGCCTGTTATGGACAGACAATTTGCAATGTCAAAGGGCATCATTTCCAGTGTCCTATTCTAGTCTCAAATAATTGGTCTATGTTCTATCCAGGGGAAATTACTTAGCCAACCTCAGCTTCATCAAAAAAAAAAAAAAAAGAAAAAGAAAAAGAAAGTCTGTATATTAGACTTCAAATAAGGTATCAACCCATATTTGTAGTTTTGAAGTGATTTAGGAGATACAGTTTCATAAACATCAACTTACAGTAGATTTTTTTTCATACATGTACATGGGTAGATAGTTATCAGATGTCTTAGAAAAATTAACTCTGCCCTTCAAGAAATTTTAAGACTAACAAACATTATGACTTGAAAGGTAATCTGATTTTTTTACAGTGTTTTAATAGCTTTTTGACATTTTAATTAGATGTTCAACTCTCACAGTACTCATTAAGGCAACTTCTAAACCTAGAAACAATATAATTCTACAGAATTCTGTGTGAAAAAAATGAGTAAATGTTTTAGGATCTGAAAATCATTTCATAAAACTGAAATATCTTTGACAAGACTCTGTACATGCCATCTCAAATAATACATTTATCATCAACCAGAAAGATGTAATTTTGTTATTATGCAATCTGTGATGGATTATTCATGAACCAGACATACTCAACAAGTCAATAGGCCTTGGGAAATAAATCTTTTTATTGTGTCTTTGTGTTTAAAATTTTATGTTTGAAATCTGTTGTTTTTCTCATTCCTGGAGTTTTATGAAATAAAAAAAAACTCCATTCCTGGAGTTTTATGAAATAAAAAAAAAAAAAAAATCCAAAACTATTTCCAGCTATTTATCTGGTAGTGTGCATTCATATGATCCTGATCAGAATCCTATCATCCAGCCTATTATCGCACTTCTGAGCCTTTTCTTTCTGTGTGGCAACAAGACCATTTGTTAGTCTACACAAAAGATATAACTGCTGTAATAATTACAAGTGAAAAAGCTCTCAGTAATGACGGCCTCTGAAGACCCAACCTCTTGCTATGTATCCTTAAAGAGTGCCTCGACATCAGGCTCAAGGCTTGGGCCTCTAGTGCCTAAATATGTAGATACAAGTTACTGTGATGCTGAGTAGGGTGTTGCCTGGGTTTCCTTTCTAGTTCAATACTGTTTTTTACCAGGTGTCCATCACAGTGTCGGATTTTCTTAGCACTTGTACTAGTCAATTTTATATAACTCTAAAAATAAAGCTATCAAAGAAGGCACCAAAACATGTTCATTTACAAATGCCTTAACTGGAACAAGCTTGTTATTTTCCAATTTTATCTCCATTTGGAAATAATGAATTCACAATTCTTTCACAATTATGAAAAGATCTTCAATTCTCTACTTGTAGCAATAGGTGGCAGTAATGATATCTACATTTTTCTGGATGGCCAGTGGGCTTTGGAAACACTGTATTTGTCAGTTTTAGCTTGGATAAATATCCGTAGTAGATACTGTTATCCCAGGTTGAAGAAAATGACCTTTTTAAAATACAGGAATCCTATACCTAGACTTTCACATTTCTGGGTATATATAGCCAGATAACACTCTTCTTTGGCTAAGTTCAGCTCCTGAATTTGCATAGATGCTAAATTAAAATAAAAATATTAAACACAGATGATTTCATTATATTGTTCTTCCTGAAGATCCAAAATTACTTTACTATCAATAATTATATCCTACAATAGCAAGAAAAATAGAAAAAGATTCTTAAATGTTATAAAAGCTAGAAAGATTGTCCAAGTGAGAATGTGAACCTGTACTTTGTCTCCTCTGTGCTGCTTTGTATAATGTCTCAGAGACTGGAATTGGAAAATACCACTGTAGCCTTGTAAACTGAGCTTTTACATAACAAAGCCCAGACTGTGTTATCCAGGATTTGTCTTTCAGACACAGTGGTTAATTTTCAAGCAAACATTTACCAGCACAAGCAACTTGAGGGCAATCCAATGGTTAGTTTTCATTTTGCCTGAAGGACTCAAAGCAATGACAAATGTGACACTTCCTTTGCTAGAACTGTTTTCTAGAGTTAACACTGGACACGAGCACAGCCCTCAGACATTCAAGTAGCTCTGAGGGAAACTTAAGCAACAGTCAACACTGCAATGATAATGCCAAAATATCACCACGTTTTAAATAAAAATCTTTTACAGCCAAATGCTTCTTCAGATCACATGGAAGAGTCATGCAGAATCCCCACGTAGCACTAATTTGTCAGTAACCTCAGAGCTGACTAATCTTTTCTGTGTTGTAGAGTCAAGAGACCTTCTGTGTGTACGAGTACAAGGGTCATACACTATGTATGAATCAGCTTTCAAGAACAGGTGACGCCTCTGATAACCATGGGAAGAGCACAACTCATTAGGTGCTAACTGGAGTGTGGCATTTGAAGAGAATTATCTGGTCCAGCAGGAAATGTATACATTGCAATGGGGATGTTTCCTTCCATGATGCCATGTAGAGAGCTTTTGACTAGGAATAAGGGGAGAATGTACTCAGTATGTACTCTGCCAGCAATTGCAAGACTATCAGTCTCCTTACAGTAAAAGGCAGGCATAAGCCCTCTTCCAGTTTTCACAGGCAGAAATCCATGTGTGAAAGTAAATGAGAGAAGACATTGATTACATATGCCCTCTACCTAAAGACATATCAAGAAAGCATTGTTACTGGTAAACATATGTGGCTTTATCTGTTGTAAAAAGCTAGCACTTTAAGTGTGGTGTTTTGTAATGTCTGAAATTCATATAGCTGCTTTGTTTTTCACTACATGAAATACGGAATAGATCCATTCAGACGTATCACATCTTCAAGAGTTCGCTCAGCTTATCAGACAAATTCAAAAAGAAAATATACAGAATTCCAAACACACAGGTGTGCTTGTCAGCCACTGTTTGTAGTGTGTAATTACTGTATAATATCCCTAAAATTTACCTTAAACCCTCTATCAACGTCTCTACCTAAAAGTCCATGCACCACCTGTTAGAACAACAGCATCGACAATAACATTATCACATTATTTAACAGCTATTTCCTCCATCCATATCAGAGTTGAATATATCCCACAATCAAGTGAGCTTTGGTGTTCTGTATATGCTTCCCCCTCTGGGTTGTGTTATACGTTTAATGTATGTAAAGGTGAGCTGCAGTAGACCAGGATGGGAGGTGTAGAGTTTATGCTTGAAAAGAAAATTATGTTTGATAAACGATTCAAAACCTGATCTACCACTACCTGAAATGTTGGCGTCATGTCCCATGACACTTTTCTATGTCGACCTTCACCTATCTTGGAAAGGACTATAATAAATTACTTGTGAGAGTAACTTTGAATGCTTTTAAGAAGGAACATTTACAAACAAACTCACAGAGCAATAAATATGGGTATTACTGCAGATTGTTGTTTAGTGTAGATGAGACATGACAGGTTAGATTTGACTGAAACCACAACTCCTATTTCAGTACACTACCCTTTTAAAAAGTCTCCCTATTCTAAGAGATGTCAGCAACATATTGCTTGTTGCTTGAAATCAAACAGCCAAATTATTCCAAATCTGGATAAGGAATTATATATTGACAATATTGTTTGAGCCCACAGAGTGTGGTGCCAACATCCTGGTTAAGATTATTAGGCAAGAATATAGTCGGGGTGAAGGTGTGTTTAAACTAGGCTCTGTGCAGAGAAACTGCTGTTACAGTAGCTGTTTGCACTGAAATGATTATAAGGATTATTCTTGCTGTTTATTGAAGTGAAAATAGAGAAGGGATTCTCAGGTTAAGACACTTGGGTTAGGTTCTATTGTGAATTAGGCATCTATATATACATTTGTAGTCAATGAATGTATAAACAACACTGTCAGCAGAGTGTAAAAGCCATTCAGATAACTGCCTATTTTTAGATGAGCTGAATAGTTTTTTAGATTCTGTTAGCTGTGTTGACTGTGTATCCACTTGTTTGGACATACAACTAAAAAGGTAGACTCCTGCATTTAGATCTTGGTAAACTAAGATTCTAAAAACATAAGAAAACTTCTGCATTCTGTGTGGAATTATGAAAACAACTGGGGATGTTCTCAAGGCAAATTATTGCAAGGTGTTATCACAGAGGCACAGGCAGGTGTTTAAGCCTCAGTAGGAGTCACGCTTCTGGTGCTCATTGTCTTGTTTGACGTCATCTCATGCCACGAACAACGCAATCCTTCATACATGATTAATTGTGCCGTAGTTAAAACACCTTGCACGTCAAGAATTTCTTTAGTTGCTGCCATCAAATAGAACATCCTACTCATTTGCAGCATGAAAGCCTCTGAAGCTCTGTATTGTCTTTTATCTGTGTGGGGTTTAGACAGAGATGTCTGCAGAAGGAGCCCAAGGGTTCCTTGCTTCCCTACAGACAGGGGGTCTTCGCAAGCTCAGCTGTTTGTGGCATCCAGGGAACCTGACGCTGCCACACAAAGCTGTTTTTGCACAAATGAAGCCACATTTCATCTCAAGGAGATAACATTCTGTCTCATGTGAGGAAACTGGTGACCAAGTGTTTCATAGGAGGGAAGAGCAGGCAATGACTGAGCCCCTTAACTGAAGAGGTCTGATATATATGTACAAAAATCCAAACAATTCAGGCTTAATAATTCCATTTCTCAACTTTAGATCTTATAAGCTATTCCTTTTTGGCACTCTATCTTCCAAAAGCAAATATTAAACAATAATGATAGGATAAAGGACTGTTTGCTGGAGATGTACTTCCTTAAAAATATGTTCACAATTCTTAGTTTCAGCAGTAGAGGTACTCAGGGAAATAAGCTGGTACTTTAATTAGTGTTAACTCTCTTTACATATGTAAGTGCATGTGTTTGCATTGGGGTGCATCTGTAGAGCATTTCTGTGGCTGAGGAGATTTGCAGAAGAGAGCTGAAGGAGCACCACTGGGGGAAAATTCTGCAGTATCTCAAATTAAGAGGCATGCTGTGCCTCTCTGTAGGTTTTAAAGACGGAATTCTAGATAACTAATACGCTTAATTAGCATAAAAGCTGAGAAATGCAGCATTCTGGCAATAGTTTTTCCACTCAGCAAGTCTTGCTAAGTGACTATATTAGTAATTGTTACTGATTACTAACAATACATCAATTATTGTTTATTGACTTGCATTAAAATAGACTCTAACTCTCACTGAGTAGTCCTGTTGATCTGATATTTTTAATGAGGACCATATCTTAATTATTGTAGCAACTTGAGAGAGCAACTTAGCAAATCTAAAACTGAATTTCCCCACATCATTGCCTGTTCTAGGAATACACAGAGAGAGTAATTTTTATGTCAGTGTATAAATTTTTATCCGCAGAGCTGTGAGTAGAGGTTTTCACAGCTGGTGAATAAAGCTGTTTGACTACTACAGTGATGAAGAAAGACATACTCAAAGCCACTCAGCCTTCAGTAAACTCTACTCCTCTGACCTGGAATTCATATACTGCCATCAACCCCCTATTTTCTCTGTTACTGTGCTCCCACGTTCACTTTCTCTGGTCACTCCTGATTTATTTTGTCTTTTAGGGTCTGACCCTTTCCATAGCAGTTTTCTCTTGCCCACATCTTAACCCACACTCTGCACTCCCATGTCTCTTCTTCAGCTCTCCTAGTCCCCCTCTGGACATCTCTGCCACACTTTATGCAGGTAGATGATGTCCTTTTTCTTTTTGGTATGCTCAAATCCTTCTATCTTGCCACCAGTTTCTCTTTTTACTGCGACTGGCTCTCCAAAGAATAGCTGCTCAGCTGACTGAAAAATAAGCCATATTCACTGAAGGTCCAAACTGTGAACTCACAGGCCAGACATTTAGAGCTCAGTGTAAGACTGTCCAACTAGTTTGTTCTTCTGACGTTGTTAAAAAATTGATACCTTCTGTACTATTATTTTTCTTGTAGATTTTTTAATCACTTATTAAATCTTTTAGCATTCCAGTTCCATTGGGCATCATTTGATGCTGAATGGTAAAAACTACAGAGAAAGATGAGTTGTCTTTAATAAAAACTAATTCAATTTAAGGGCTGAATAAAGCCAGAGGAAAAATATGGTTCGAACCTCAAAATGATTGCAATTGGAACTAAACCTGATAGCAGAGTACAGACAGATCTGAATACAGAAAGAAGGCCTACAGCTTTATGATAAAAAACTTTTATTTATCTTCTAACAAACCTGTGTCCATAATTAAACCCCCAAACTTAAAAAAACAAAGTGTGAAATGCACACTAAGAATATCACTGAAATAAGCCGTGAGATTATAACATGATTAGACACCAAATAGTCACTCACTGAGAAAGGCAAAAAAAAACCCCAAAAAACAAAGAAGCTCCACCTTTGTATTGGGTTTCTATTAGACTGGAAAGGAACTCCTCTGCTTTCAGAACAGTACCAAATTTTTGTGTTTATAACAAGATGAAAAGATAAATGTCTGAGATGCCTGAATAAAAACTGGTAGCCACTGGAGAGAGGTTATTTCTCATTCTTGTTAGTCAGATGTTGTTAGTAGAGATGATTTTGATCATCACTGTAAAGAATGACCAAATTCACCAGAACTCAATTTAATAAATTCATTGAATGTGTAATTGGTTCACTGGACGTGTACTGCCTACCAAGTGCTGTTCCCACATTGCAAGGCCCCAGTTTGGGATCATATTTTAGGGTCTTCCCCTGCTGACTGCAGTTCTGCATGTACAAGAGCACCATAAATGCTGAATTTCAGCCTTGCCTTGTCTCCTCTGCTGCAGGAAAGTGCAATTATCCCCACTGGGTCAGCAGGAAATTCCCCCACAATAAATGTAAGCTGTGCACTCAAATGCAGGGAGAAGCAGAGGCTCATCAGTAGGACTGTCTGTCATACATCAAAGCTTTGAGCTGCTGTGCTTTCTCCTCTGTAAAACCCATCCAAGGGAATTGGGACAGGATTTTACAGAAAATATAGGAATGTTTAAAAATAACCTTGAGCGAGTGCCCTGAGGAGCTCCCAAAGAGGGTTATAGAGCATAAATACAAGAGAAAAAAAATTGAAAAGGCAACTTAAGCATAACAAATATGATGGCAATCTGTATCTTAACTGCAGTCCCTACCCACAAGATAATTTATTTTGAAAGAAGAAACTGTCAGATGATCACTATTACAAATTCCATTCTTTCTCATCCCTCTGTAAATCTGTGAAGTCAAAAGTTGTAAAAAGGAGACCACATCTCGCCTGAAATATTAAAGCTGTACTGGAAGCTGCTCAATGCATTTCCAAGGCATGAAGGAAGCTTAAATTGCAATATATGTTAATGAAATGCCTTCTACCACACTGCGAAAAGTTCACTCAGTTCCTGAGATACAGAAGACTACTGCAGGCATGAGGAAATCAAGTAACTATATACTTTTTTCTTAAGTCCTTGTTATTTTGCCATATATTAAAACCCCCTTACATTGTAAGGAAATCACCAAGGGAAAGATGGAATACTTCATGTCTGTGTTGCTCATCCAAGCTGAAAAAAATGTTACCATCATTGAAGCAGAAATAGGAGAAAGAAACAATTGTCCATATGCTGCTCTTGGTTTATACTTTCGTAAGCATGAAATTTGTAGTCTTTTTTCCATATCCCCTTTCCCCATCTACATACTTTAATCACAGATTTTAAATTTCTTCACTAACTACAAACAAAAAATGACTCAGGCACACTTCATACAAATCTGCCACTGCAGTGGAGAGAATATGCCTGCACACAGTCACGGTGTTGTGAAATTTCCAATATACAAACATACCAGAATACTTTTAAAATAACATGAACAGCAAAGCTTTGGAAAAAAAGGGATTAATTTTGTATCAAAGATGGTTAGCTCTTATTCTCTGCTCTGTTATTTAGGACTTCACATCCTTGCTCATTTGATCTCTCTGGTTCAGCCTCTCCTCCATCCCAGCTGCACGGGAAGGTTGGGGCAGGGAGTGGAGGGTCACAAAACTAGGGTAAACCAGGCAACGCCATGCAAGACAGGCAATTAATACTGTGGATACTGTTCTGACTCCCTAGAAGGAGTACCTAATAATTTTAATTACCTAGTAAAAAAGTATTTAAATGTCATCATTAATAACCTTGATTATTTTAATTAGAATTACAATATCAACATGCTATTAATATGGTGGTCTCTGTTGACATACATCAGTTGGGAGCAGATGTCTATAATAAAATCTCTTGAAGCTTTAAAGCAACACCAAAAATTTGAAACAGAGTTCTGTGAAAGAAAGATATCTCTGATAACATTCACACTATACTGGCCACAAAGAAACTAGCAATATACTAAAGCAGAAAACTAGAATTTATCAGATCAGATTTGTGGATGGAGACCTGAGATAATCTTGAATATAAAGCTCTGCTTCAATGCTGTCAGAATCTTCTGCTTCAGTGTCTGAATGTTTAAAAATGATTCATGATCAAAATTTTAATACTGAGGAGTGGGGGAAGGAAGAAAACAAACCATTTAATTTCATTTTCCATCAATAGGGCACTAAATTGTGAAGATGAGGGATATGTAGCATTTTAATAGATATCATGTGCCTAAAGACTACTTGTATAAGATTTCTCTTCCTAAAAGAGTAGGTTAATGTAAAGGGATTATTAAAGAGAACCAGAAGGAAGGGAAAACCAGGAACACGTGCAGGTGATGGCTGCTGCTTTAGGTGGGGGTACACTCTGCAGGAATGAGAAGCAGTTTGGAGGAAAGTCATTATAACCCCAGAACAAATGTATGGGAGTGAAGAAAATGCTCTGGAAGACAGATATAGATAAAAAAGCCAAAACCTCCCTGCCTTAGTGACTGGAAAGTGGGAAATGCAGAGCATGGAACTTGCAAACTGGTGTATAATATCTGTAAGGACAAAACAGAGTGTGCTGAGCCAAGGTATCCATGGACCTGCTGGGTGCTGGCTTTCAAACTCACTGCACAGCAAGATCTACAGCAAGATAATTACCTAGTAGCTTTTTATTGCCCATTTTCAAAAAGATTTGTACCTCCTGATGTGTCAGAGAGTCTGAATTTGTCCAGGTCACAGCTTCTCTGCACTGTTCCATGTTCCTGTGTACTTAGTTGCGGACAGCATGAAGTGCTGATTTCCTCTCTGGAAATGCTTTGTCTTGCTCCAAGAGAGTTGTATTTTCTGGTAGTGAGGAGTATGGAGCTACAACTAGTAGGAGCAAGTCAGACATATATAAGTCCACAATGCCCTCATGATGGCATTGTGATTTTAGAGTTTTAGAAAAAAAAATACCTCACGTATATTTTTTTGTTGCGGTTAAATTACAGTGAGGTGAAGAAGGATTCAGGGAAACCTCTAAATCAGTGTATAAAAATTATGATTCAGATAAAATTGTTTGGAATTCCTTGAAGAATTAGTAACTTTTTTCTCCTAAATGCATGTCATACACTCCTCTATGTCTAGATCATATCTACATTTTTCTAGGTGTCTGTTTTTAAACAGAGAAAAAAATCAACAAGAGAACCAACTATTGTGATGTGTACAGCACAAACAAACATGTGGGGTGGTCTTGACTTAGGTTATCTCTGGCCACTAGCAGTTTGTTATCTAATGTAAGATAGTTGGCCAAGCTCAGACTATAGGTCAGGTCTTCCATCTCTTAACATTGACCAGATGCCTAAATTTTAAATGATCTAGGGCTTGTGAGATTAGTTTTCCTTGGCTAAACAAAATATTTCATGTGAGCATATTCTTACAATGTTACAATAATGAGAAGAAGGAAGATGAAAGAAAGGGCCAAGAGGTGACTTACTCTACTCACTTGAAAACTGTAAGGAAACAAACAATCTCCTGCTGACTTCAGAGGATCTTTCAGCAATGAGATGTCAAAGGAGTCAGAGTGTAATGGGTGTCTTCTGGTATTTCAACTGAGTGTTGAAGGGAGAGTGCATTATGCCCACAATAAAAGATTATATCAGTACCAGTGGCAGGAACTGGAGCACCTGATGAGGCATCATGCATCTCAGAGTGTTCCCTGTGTCTCTTTCCCAATACAGCCAGTTTTATTTCATTAGTAATTTAGTATATGGAAATCTCTGTTTCCAAACCAGCTTCACTTATTTGCAGTATGTCATCTGGTACATAAAATAACTTTTTATGTAGCTAAACAGAAGTAAATTAATTTGTTTTTGTAGGTAGAGAACTCTGTTCAGAAATTGAAAGGCTTGTTCTCTGCATATTTATATCTTGTGGTATCTAATTTTTTTTAAGTGCATGATTGAAATTTAAATACTTTTTGTGCCTGGAATTTGTGAATCACTTTCTTTTATGATCAGTGCTGCTTCATAAGCATTCAGCAGCTTTTCTAGGCTTTGTCGTTTGCATGTTGTTTCTTTTTTGACTGGTTTTGATAAGTTTTCTAATTTACTTCTCTTATGTAACTTACTACTCAGTTCCTGCAATTTGTCCTTGGAAATAACGTGGGCTTGCACTTGTTTAAAGAATGTAATATAATGTCATGGAAGAGACATGGGAAAGCAAACTAAGAAAATTAATGGACAGGCCTCTTGACCTGTAATTATCTTTGGTACTGCTTATGAACAGTAGTCATATTATGGTTATTTTTTCCCTGTTTCATGCACTTCAGACCCTATTACATTTTTTTCTTCATCTGCACACACTTGCCAGCAAGAAAAAACTACTAGTATGAGTAGAAATTTGTAAAGAATGATGTTTTATTTAGTATGTCCAACCAAATCTCAGATTGGCACTATTCTGCCTGTAACACCTGTGAAAAACAACAAGAGGCAAATTTTCCATTTTCAAGTAACTTTCAAACCTTTTTACTGCTTACATACTAAATGGACAAGGTTAGGAAGGGAAGATTTTTAAGTAAACTTTGTTCTTTTGCTGTATTGTGTTACAAGTGAGACTGGGAAGGCCCATTTTAAAGAAGTGTTTAATCATTTAGATATATTATCTTATTTCACCTGGTGGCTGGACAACTTGAAAGGCCACGTTCAATGATAATGAACAAACAGTTCTAGTGCTGAACAAAAGTACATCTTGTCTAGCTGGTAGCAGCAAGACACCATTACTCTGCAGTGGATCGTCTGGCAGAGGAAAATGTATTGCTCTATTTTTTACCATTTTCCATTAGCTTTTGCCCACTCTGCCCTGCTGCAGCGTTACTCAGAGCTGGAATAGCTCCTGGCGCTACTCTCCAATGGAAAAAGAACTTGCAGGAATGGGAAACAGAGTGGTAATCACTGTAGCAGAGAGCATAGATCTGCCAAGCCTGACTGATATCAGTTATATTGTGTTTCAAAAAAAAAATTTTATGTATGCTTATGTATGTACACATACACACACAAATGGTTTTGCATTAAAAAACGTCACTGAAATAAAAGCATCAAGGACACACAGAGCAGCTAGTCCAGTATCCTAAAATTGTGCTGGAAGCTTACCGCGACTTCCTTTCCAGACATCTGCCACATCCAGCCTCCTTTCTAAGCTAGATGAAAACCAACGGAGCCAAACGATGATGAAAAGTCATAGGGGCAATGCAGTTAACACTTCTCTCCTTAGAAAGTGAAAATGTGTTTTTTTTCAGCACGAGCGTGTTACCAGGGCAGCAGCCGCAGCACTGCAGGGCCAGCACTGCTCCAAGCCAAGGCTCTACTGCAAGAGCATCCTGGAAGAGGCAGCGCTGGAGCTACTGCCGGAAGGGCTGCCTGAATGGGAATGGGCAGCCTACTTTGGTGAGGAAGCAGGTGGTTTTATTGAAATGTATGAACAGAAACATTTTGAAAGGAGGAGACTGAGTTACTCATGGCTGAAATAAGTTTATTCAGCCTTTGATGGGAAAACTTTTGTCCAACATGTTATTCACTGGTATTATTCAAGCAGTTCTGGAAAGAATGTGTTTAGTCATACCGTCTTGAAATGGCAGAACGCCGGATTTGATCCAGCATTTGAGAACGTGTATTGTCAGAAGCCTTTCTGTGTGTACTGGGACCCAAGGGGCTATAATAAACACCGTTCATCCAGCTTTCAAAGAATTATTTTTCCATGCAAGAAATGTGGATAAAATATAATTATAGCAGGGCTGTGAGAAAATAAGTTTTTTGTAAAGTAGCTGTTACCTGTGACCAACAATCTCAACATTAAATAAGCTGTTGTATAAATTAATTGAAGAATTGCCCAGAATAGTCTTCAAATAATAGCTTGAAAATTTAGCTTTTCTTTTTTAAGTTTTTATAATTCCAGCTGGACATCTGTGTACATGCAAATATTTACAATAGAGCTGGGAGACACAGTGCAGCATTCATTATTGTGCCATAATTAATAAATCCACTATTGCAGGACTCTGCATGAAAAATATGGATTTTATACACATGGTTGTGATTTATAAAAGTGACCAGTTTCATAAATACACCAGAGCAGTAGTGTTTTTACACTATTTATGGGTAAATTTTTCCCTACAGGAACAATGATTCTGTTGCTGAAATGATTGCCACATTCAAAGTACACACCACTAAGCACATGAGCAAACACAGAAGCATGGCAAGGCATCTCCAAGGGGAATGGCACAGTACTGGTCTGTAAGCTTCTGCATCCATCCATTCATGCCTGATAATTCTTGTACCCTTCATTACCATTTCCTTTTGTAGCAAACTCCTGAGGCCATAGGTTAATCTAGAAAAACCCATTCTGTTGTGTTGCCAAATGCAATTGCAATGGAAATCTGAACACATTTCATAGACATCTGTAAATATTAGGAGGAGTTAAGCTCCAGATTCACACATCATGTAGATGAGGATTCCGAAGAACCAGAGAGAAAAGCCTACCAGCACTGGGCTGTGGCGCTGAAAGAAGTCATGGAAGAAGAGGAATGGATTTGAAATAATGGACTTGTTTAACTGAGACTGTTGAATGGAGAGAAATTACAAGTTTAAGGCTGTTTAAATGTTTTTTAATAATGGTTTGTCCCTATCCCTATCTGGTAATGGTTCGTTCCTACAAGAGTTCTACTCCCTTCTTATGCATATTCTATTGTTATCCCTCCCTTTTATAGTCTGTACCCAATCGTTGTTCCTCTTTCCCAAAACTCCTCCCCTTATTCACCATACTCTGGAAAGTTCTCCCAGCTCCCCCATAAAAGGGGGAGCCATTTTAATAAAGTTGTTCACTCCTTTCCACCCTACAACCTGTGTCAAACCCTGAGTGAACTTCCCCGTGTCCCTAGCCGGGCTGCGTTACATCATATATCCAGCTCTTTATAGTACTCCAATTTGAAAATCTACCTCCCCAGTCTGATGAATCATTAGACTATTCTTTCTTTGGAGGCCAGACAAAATTTAGTAGGGGGCCCTCTCAATGACTCCCTGACTCACTAACCCTTTTTTCCCCTTTGCTGCCAACGCATTCATTTTAGAATGGAAGACCCAATACAGTTTTGTAGATTAGTGAGTGAATGCTGACTGGAAGCACCTGGTAACAATGATATTGCTAAGGTGTGCTACCACAAAGTGTAAATACCAACCAGCTCACTGATTTCATCTCTGAACGAGATGGTGTGTTTGCAGTGATAAAGTAATGGCTAGATGTCTCCTCACTGTGCATTAGTGCTGGCTCCTGAACCAATTTAAGTCAGCATGCCAGACATGCTACAGAGATTTAAGGCAGTTGAAGACCCATCCCACAGACTGCTGTTCCAAGTGGCGGCTAGATAGAAGGCAGAATGTTCTGGGACTCACCTGGCTAAATAACATGTTCACTGGCATGTGGATCATTTGGGATTTTGCAGTAATTGGTGGGAATATGAGACAAAAGGCTCCTTGTGCCACACTTGGGTCATTTGGGCAATAAGCAGTGAAGTGGGACAGACACACTAAGATCTCAGGTCTGCCAGCCTCAAAATAAACATCTCTTCTATAACACAGCATAGTCCTGATTTAGATCCTTTATACCCTAAACAACAATTCCAGCCAACCCGCCAGTGAGACCCATCGCAGACTGACAGAGAGGTATTTTTGCGCACCAGTTTTTGTCAAAACTTTTGTGGTAGAGTGAAAGCAAAAACCAAACCCCAGAACTTGCCCTCAAATGGAGAAAATAACCAGCTCCAGACTCTCATGCCTTCCCCTGCCTCAGTGCAAATCAACGAGTCACTACAACCTGTGTGAAAGAAAAAGTTAAGTAAAGTCAAGTGCTTACTTTTCATGATTAAGTAACACAGAAGAGGTCAAAGTGTTTGCCCAATTTCATAGTGGGACCATGATAAGGCAGACACTGCCACAAAAACTATGAACCACAATAACTTCAATCCTTCAATCTTTCAAGACATCTGCTATGTTTCACAGGATTTTCTGTGAAACATTTTTAAGCCCCAGACTTCTAGCAAAATACTAGCTTTGATTACAAACTGGATTTTCTCATGAATGTTTTGTCAGCCTTATTTGCATAAAATGCCTTGTCATTAAAATGAAGGTGAGAAAAATGCTCATCAATTCGTTTTTCACTGAGAACATTTCCTAAGGTATTAGAAACAAAGGTCAGCTGAAATTCTGAGCTCCACTTTTAAAATAGTCACTAAGAAAGGAAATTTATGCAAAATACATGGAAATGTATTGAAATAACAACAGTGTAATAAGGATACAAAATTCCAGAATTTGCTTACAATATTTGCTGGAGTTTTAAGTGCAAGCAGAACAAGTTTTTCAGTGTTTTCTGGACTTTTGTCTTGTGCGGTTTAAGTAACACAGGACACCCAGCTACCATCACATCTCTGATCAGAGAGATTTCATGCGTGCCATCCCTCTTCAGCCAGTCAGATACTACTTTTTATTGGATTTTTATTGCAAAATGAGGCAGCTCTGGTAGGTGGATGGGATTAAATCTCTCAATTAATATATTTGAAGGAAATTGTTTATACTGGACACTGGAAGATCTATGGTACAACTTAGTTTAGTTTGGTCTCTGGAAGTCATATCTAGCCTTGGTAACACACAGAACTAATTATTTTTTTTTATTCTGACCACTGTAAATCATAAAGGATAATCCCGAATTTAGCCCAGAAAGAGTAAAATAAAGGCTCAGGCCCATAATTTTATAATTTCACTGCTGCTATGTTAACATAAAAAGAGATGTTATCCCTGCTGCTTCAGTTAAATGCCAAAATGTTTAAGGAAAACAAATGGACCCTGATTCTTGACATCTTTTTTGAAATGAATACTCTGATTGCCATTGTAAGGCAGGAAAAATAACAGATTGTTGTAATACAAAAAGTGCAAAAAGGATGCACCATCTATCATTGTCCCAATTGGTTTCTACTATTACTTCTATATCTCCACCTCTCTTCCTCCTGACCTTCAGGTAGATTCTGCAAATAAACAAATTCTTCTCAGCCTTTGGTTCTACGACCATTTCCTGGTGTTGTTGTGTGAAGCTCTTGTACTGGATTACAATGTTTTTGTGTTCAGGAACACTAGGGTACTGGAGAATTAAAAATACATTAAAAGCAGCCAGGATGCTGTTATAGGTTGCATTTACATGTTATATGTTAAAATGTTAAAATCATATATCAGAGTATGAGATCAGAACAAGAAAAGGGCAGTATGAGAAGGATACAAGGCCATTGAATGGCTGTGAAAAGAAAAAAAAACACTTAAAAAAAAACTTTTTCAGAGCCAAATTTCACTCTTGGATAGCAATGGAAACTTTTCAGATGTTTTGAATAAACAGAACCAGGTAATCAGATATGTGATAAAATCCCTCTACTCTGCCAAATGCAAGCAGCCCATCCCTCAACTGAAATTCACCCACCTGTGAATGATGTGGTATCTCTGCAAATAATCCAAGGAAAGCGCCAGCTCACAAATGTACAGCTTAACAGTTCCTTCATTAAAGTGGACATTCTGCTGCAAATGGTAACGCAGGTCACCTCCGAGTAAGAGATCAACCACCATAAACATGTCTTCTTCATCTTGAAAGGAATACCTGAAAGAAAGAGTTACAGCTGAGATGTCAGGACTGATGGTGTAGTCACAGCTGTGCCTAGGGGTGGCTCTCATTAAGTAGATCTGTTTATGGCAAGTCCATGATTCGCTCAAAAGGTATACACAGAAAGGCATTTGCACTGCTGTGGTTCAATTCTGCAACTAGATTTTGATTGTGGTGGGACTCTGCATATTCAAGTGTCATGGTTTAACCCTAGTGATAACTAAGTCACATGCAGACACTCGTTCATTCCACCTTCCCCCAGTGGGTTGGGGAAGACAATCAGGAGAAAGTAAGAACTTCTGGGTTGACATAAGAACAGTTTAATAATAGGAACAAAGTAAAACATAGTAGTAGAACTAATTATAATAACAGTAATAATAATTGTAATGAAAAGGGATAAAGAGAGAGAAACAAAACCCAAGAAAAACAAGTGATGCACAACACCATTGCTCACCAACCCCTGAACAATATCAAGCCTGTTCCCCAGCAGCGATCAACCTTTCCCATCCAAAGCCCTCCAGTTTATAATGAGCATGATACTCTGTGGTGTGGAATAGCCCTTTGGCCAGTTTGAGTCAGCTGTCCCAGCCATGCTGCCTCCTGGCTTCTTGTACAGCTCCTCACTGGCAGAGCATGAGCCACTGAGAAGTCCTTGCCTTAGGATAAGAACAAATGAGCAACAGCCCAAACATCAGTGTGTTATCAGCATTATTCTCATACTGAATTCAAAACACAGTACTGTTCTACTAAGAGGAAAACTAATTTTTTCCCAGGTGAAACCAGGATATGAAGGCAAGCAGAGCTTGAACTGCTGCCATACCACTGTCTTATTTTAACCATAGATTAACACCTGAATGTTGATAAAATGGTATTTAAAATACCTTTCAGGTTTTTACATTTTTAAACAACCATACACATATTCAGTTGACAAAATGCCTTACAAAATAGTACCAACAAAATGGAAGGCCTTGAAACACACTTGGTATTCACACACATCCAACTGTATTTCAGTGCCTATGGAAAGTATCCTGGCAGCATTGAAAGCTGCTGTCCCAATGGCATTTTCCAGATTCAGTAAATATACACAATGTTCTATTAGCTGGGTATTTTTTACAGCTTGCAGAGTAGCTCCAAATTCAATAAGAAATAAAACTGTAATTTTACTGCCTAACAATACGTATTTTTTTTCAGTCAGCAACTTATACCTTATAAAATGACAGAGTCTTCATGCTTGCTAACTGAATTCTTCTGGACACTTTCCCAGAACTGCCTGCGGAATACTCTGAGGATCAAATTCTGATCTGATTTAAATCCTGTAAATCTAAAGGTGTAGCCAGCCAATATATAGTGTATATATAGATATATAGTGCTTGGGTAAGCAGGAATTTCCATGTGTTTCTACTTACCTTGGCTATGCTGCCATTGCTCTGTTTATTTCTGGTCTGAATGAACTGACAGAAACTCCCCGGATTTCATTTCTGAATACAACTGTCTAAGATACAGTATTTTAGATTTCCCAAACGGAGGATGGTGAATACCTTATTTCTGATGGGAAATCACTCTTAGATATTGTTTTAGAATTAATTTTGATATGAATTGATATTATCTGGTGCCAGTTGTGGATATGAACTGCTCAGAGGTAATCTGCATTGATAGTACCTTTTCCAGCACCTTTTCTCCCATGAGATGTGCAATATATGTTGGCTGCAGATGTGATTCCATTCTCCTGAACTGTAAAATTTAGGCTAAGGAAATGAAAAAGAGTGGGCTTCCAGAAAATATGTACCCGGCCTCTCCCCAAAGGCAGAAAAGTCTATATTAGATTATTTTAATTGACCGTTATGTACAGTTTCACTTTCATTCCCAGGCTTGCACTTACTGAAATGAGGCACTGCTTAGGGGTTGTCACAGATGGTTCATTTTGAATTTAAATGCTTGCTATTCTTTCTGAACACAGTTCTGAGAAGCGAGTGTCTCTAGGTAGTCTGCTCCTATGTTACAGTCCTGTATGACTGCCAAATGCCAGGAGGGGAAAGTCATTTTATTTGCATGAAGCTTGCTTCTCAATAAGTCAAATCTCTGAAGAAAAACACAAAGTAGGTGGCACATGGTGTCTGCTCACCTCTAGAGATGCAGAATTTTGCAACACAGAGACACACATACACACTAAAAAAACCCAGAGGGCTTCAATTACAGTCACATTCCTCTAAATATTGTGCATTACTGAGACTGGAGCAACCGCAGAAGCAAAGACTAAATATGTAGTTATGTTTAAGATTTTTTTTTCTTTTTTTGACACTGCTGTTATTTTAAGTGAAGAAGTTGTAGCATTGAGCAGAGGTAGAATAATCATCATTGGGTTGGAAGGGATCTTAAAAATCACCTAGTTTCAACCTCCCTGCTGTAGGCAGGGGCACCTTCCACTAGAACAGGTTGCTCAAATCCCATCCAAGCTGACCTTGAACGTTTTCAAGGATGGGGCATCCACAGCACAGTTCCAGTGCCTCACCACCCTCTCAGGAATGTTAATTTTTTCCTTCAGTTACTACTTGAGTAAAGTGTAGATTTTGTTTGCCTCCTTTTTATATTAAAAAAAAAAAACACAAATGAAATTTGCAGATTGAAAACTCTACTTAAATGATAAGTGAAATGCTGTGCCTAGTCTGGGACTAAAGAGAACTTCTGATGTCTAAAATAATATGGTTATATGTCAACAGAAATGGTTCTGATGCAACCTTAGTCTTGAGATATAAATGTCCTGAGTAATTTTTTCAGGCAGAGGGTGAAGGCAGGGTAAATAGTGACTGTTGTCAACTTCCTTTTGAATTCAATGACTATTCCCTTTTTGGGGAAAATTGTTAGTGTGTTCCAAAGTGTACCCATGAATGTTCAGTCTAGACAAAAGACTCGTTAGAACTATCCAGAAATAAATGTGAAATCTTGTTCACATCCAGGTGAATACTGACACTTGGTGGGACTGGATTTTCACTCCAAGCATGTTTTTCCGCTGATGGACCCTGGCTTCCTGTGCTTGTGAATGGGGACTGGTGGTCCTTTGTCATCTCCCAGGCAAGCTTTCAGTGCATCTGTTAATGGGTAATGATTTAAAAGACAGATCAAAAAGTTGAACTGGAAAGAGCTGTTACTCTGTCCCATTTCATTACGTGAGGATTTAATATTCTTTGCATAGAAGAGCATGTCTACAGCCATATGTGGAGGGTCGCTTGTTAGTTCTGTTCACACTCTGTAACAACTTAACAGCAACCACACTAGGTGAGACTAGACACCTAACCACCTTAGGAATCACCAGAGAGTTGGTGAGGAGCAAAGCGAAGAGCAAAGAACCCTGTGGAAATAAATGTTGTTTTCTTCCAGGGCTCAACCAACCTCCACCCATTCACTGACCTGGGACTCTCAGGGACTCTAGCATCTCTGGGAATCCAGGCTAGGGTGACAACAGATGGGTTTTATCAGACTTGTTAGTGAATGTTTGGTCTCCTGCTACTATGTCTTGTCTCTCAGGTAAACATATTCAGTGCAATACCTGCAGACAGAGCTACAAGGCTCCCAGAACTGACTGTACCTCTAGAAGAAAGTATTTTGAACCCAAACAGACAAAA
This sequence comes from Chiroxiphia lanceolata, assembly GCF_009829145.1. Lineage (NCBI taxonomy): Eukaryota > Metazoa > Chordata > Aves > Passeriformes > Pipridae > Chiroxiphia > Chiroxiphia lanceolata. The sequence continues at coordinate 13,622,018 of NC_045640.1, forward strand.
CAAACAAACAAACAAAAACCAAACAAAAACCCCACTACCAGAACAAACAAAACAACCAACCAAAAAAAAAAAAGGGAAAAAAAAAAAAGAATCCACAACAAAAAGCCCCCCTCCCCCCCCAAACTAAACTGGAACATATTCAGAAGTATGGCTAATGTTTGCAGCCTTCCTACATAAGACACTTTTCAGATTTGGCTAGGCCATCTTGTCTAGACCATCATTGGCCAGGAAAGATTGAACCTGATGATCCCTGAGGTCCCTTCTATGATTCTGTGATCTTTCATGATCTGTGAATGGAGCACAGGTCAGTCTTACTTTCATGTTGAAAGTAGAATGCTGCACACTAAGACACAGCTGTTGAGAAGTTCCATATATTCTCTCTGATGTTCTGCTCTTGAACTCAGAACCAGAGTTTGGGGGGCATGGCAAACAGCAGAAGGTCTCTGGAGCTGATGGGCACTTGACTAGGTAGATCCTGCAGCTACCAATTTCTAAGCTACTGAATGCAGAGCAGGAGTTTCTCCAGGTCCTGCTGTGCAGTTGGGTACCAAAGAGTTTTGCTTCTACTCTGCATACACCAGCTTTGATCAGCTTGGTTTGTCATGGTCACAAGCACTTTAGTCCTATGTCTCTCTCCCTTACACAAATCCAGTTTCTTTCTTTACATAAGAAATTAATATTACCTTTAGCTTCTTGCTTTTTCAATATTTCAAGAAATAAGAGCTTTTCATTTATTGATCTAAGAACTGAAATTGACAAGTGAAATATTGGCCACAGGAAAAAGGAATCTTTGAAAATGTTGCTGCAGGTTGGAGAGGGGCTGGTGGAAAACTAGCCCAGTGGAGATTAGTTTTTGAGTAAACACTGTAATTTTACTTTTTTAAGCTTCTTATCTACTCAAAGGCAAATGACATACAAAGGGGCGGATTGATTTTTGAAGTAAACTCAGAGGTTGTTTGGGATTTTTATGTTAACCAGGTAACTGAGAAATACCTGCTGAATGAATTGTAGCATTGTGACATATAGAATACTAATTGATTGGTATTGAATACTGATAATACATAACTAACTTACTTGAAAGACAAAATTATAATCCTCCTTGAAATGAAAGAGTAAATGACTCGGAGTAATAGTTTTTTTTGTTTGTTTTTAAAGTTTCATGACCTAGTTATAGGAACACTGTTCTAATTACAGGATCTGCTTTCTCTTGGTTGAAGAAAAGTTTTAATGCATTAGAATCACCTTTCTCCAAATTAAAATAAAATAATAATGCCCATAGAAATAGGGAATTGAATTTTTTATTATCTTCAGACTGGAAGATAAACTACCATTGAACAAAATCCTCCATAAAAAAAACATCTAAACAGAGCACTCTTCAAATAAGTTATATCTATTTCCATATTTATATCTGTATATTTGTTTTAATGATATCTAATTTTTGTATTTATATCATGTTAAGAAAACATTACAACTATTTCATCTTTAAACCCAAGCAAAACTTCATAAACTGGTAATCACGTAAAGCAAGATATGCACAATTAATACATTCAGATAACACCTCTGCTTTCTACTGAATATGACAAATGATTAATCCTTGGTATCTCCTAATTACAAAATTAAAGAATGATCCTTTTTCAGTTTTCCCCTGGCAACATTAAAGGGAGGTGGTAATTTTTGCAGTGACATGAAGCCCCAGCTACTTACTGTAGATTTTCCCACTGGAGATGTTGATGTCCCCTTCAGGTCCTCTACAGGACAGTGCAAAGTAGAGAGATCCTGGGAAGCAATTTATAGCAATCTCCTGGGAAACTATGCCAGTAAGCTGTGGATCCAAAATGTCAGGAAACCCTTTTTTGAAAGGTCAGCAAAGCTCAAAATTGGGACTTTTACTTAAAGACAAGCTTTTGAATGAAGACCTCCTTTCTGCTGGAAAACCAATGTGAAGCAACAGGTTACCACAGCTGATTCTGCTTGGCTTTCACATAAATGAAACAAATTTTTACCAGAAAAATTGTTACTGACTTTGTCTTTACGTTATGTATAGCTCTACATGACTCCTGATTTGAAAGTCATCTTGCTATATTGGTAAACAGAAGAAATCAATGCTGCAGCTGTATTTGCATAATAAAGATGACCAGTGAATGTCAAAAATATACTGAGCCAAGACTGGCTTCTGCAGAGCTCTTAAGATTTGCACAAAATAAGAATGCATCAAAACTGCTTCTGGATAGAGAACAATGGAAAGTGTTATTAGAGTCTCTCTAGGAAACAGGTGGTGAAATGATCAGGGCTGAGCACTCACAAGCCTAGACAAGGAACAGCAACAGATGCAGACGAGGAAGGCTGAAACAGGGACGTGGCTGCCCAGCTGCATTGTCGTCTCACCCTTCCAGCACAAGCACTGCTCTGGGAGCTTTCCCAGTTCTTCTTGTCCTTGAAGGGTTTGAGAGCAGAGAAAACTATTCCCTTCTCTCTGCATAACACACAGCATGAAGTCACCAGGTACCTAAGTTAAATAATTACTAAAATTGTTGTTCGAAATAACCAGGATCCCATATCTAACTGGCTTGTAATTTTTACAGGCAAAGCCTATATACAAGCGGGTTTATATTTATCTGGGATAGAAAATCAGCATTCTATCTTTCATTTATAAAGTAAAACATACTGCATAGTATGTCACACAGACTTTTTACACATTTATGTGAAAGATGCAAAAAAACAGAAGAAAAAATTAAAAAACCAGAATTGATAGTCTGTATGTAGCTTGTGACAAGCAGTATGCTTCAAGTAGTAAGAAAATATAAATTAGTTTTGTGTGAATATATAGAAAAAAGCAATTGCAAAATTAGTAAAAATTCACCACTTTAGCCCCTAAATCTAGGAAATTTTCTGCTTGGAGTTGGTAAAAGAGTGTGTTAAAATCTAAAAAAATTATCAACATTTACATGCTATAGATAATACAATATAGAAATACTTGATTTCTAAAGAAATATTAAACCTGTATGACATTAAATATAGCATAGCGCTCTGTACTTATAATTCAAAACTATTACCAATTAATGCAGAATTAATTTATGGGATTATAGGCAACTTGCATCATCATTATGTGCAGCTAATGCGTTACCCTGCAATTAAGATACAAGTAGAAGGTGTAATTACCGATCCTGATGCCAGTATTTCTGGATATGCTTCCCTTGCTTTGTTTTTTTAACAGTCCAATTTGTATAACTACGTTATGAAATACTTCTCATTCACTGTTAAGCATAAGTTAAGTAATAGGTTTATCCAAGACTTGTCGTATTGAAAAAGAACAGGCCACTTAAAGGCTTGAGTAAGTTGGCATTTGCCAAAGAACAGCCACTGAACAGCTAAACAGAGAAGAAAAATAACAGTCCAAAGCTCTCTTGTATAGGTATAATGGACTATAATACAGCCATAATATAAACTGATGTAAGTATAGGTTATAGTATAGGTGACAAAAATAGCAGCTTTGATCATTCATACATCTAATCATTACAAACTTGCCTCTGCTGAGAAGGTGTGCTGAAAACTATTGCACCCACTGTGACAGGGAATAGCAAATATTTACCTTTGAAATAGATATTTCGTAAAATGAAGTGTCCAAGCCAATCAAATTAATATCAAGTTTTTGTGTTCTGCCAGCCAAGGCACAAGGACAAGCCTCAAGAGACAAAGCCTCAAGATTCATGAACTTCGTAAATACAAGTATGCAAGTTTTATGAAGGTGTGTTGGAAATGTTCCTTCATAATGTCTGTTTTGCTTACATTTCTATAGATTTCTTTGTTCTTTTGGAAAATGGATAAACAATAGCTATTGGATTTTGAAATTTGTGATTACAAAATATTTAATAGAAGTCTATTGTAAAGAAATGGAAATATGTTTGTTTCCAAGCTCAGAAAGACAAAAGTCATTTCTCCAAATGTTGTTAAAAACAAAGGACAATTACCTCCTTTATTCTTCCTATATTTCTTTAAAAATGTATAAAATTGTCTTCAAGATTCTGTAAGAAAACTTTTGAGAACAAGGCAACTCTTCTGTAGAGAATTGTTTATACTTTTTTGAAATACCTTCTGAAATTCTATTTAACTCTGATGTGACCAAACAGGACAGCTAAGAAAAATACCTAAATAAAATATAGCCTGAAATTAAGTTGAAAGATGGCTAGAATTTCTGTCTCAACAAAGACAGTAAGAGACATGTCACAGACTTATTAGCATAGTCTATATTCATATAACCAATATCATTACCTCTCATCCAACCAAGGGTTATCCATTAGAGACAGTTTACTTTTCATCTTCACATGCAGGAAAAGTCTTTTTCTCCCTCTAGAGGGTTGGGAAGACCACAAATCCCCTCTGATCTGAGAAAGAACTGTTGGTCATCTGGACATGAACCAGCAGTGTATACTTGCAGCCCAGAAAGCCAACTGTATCCTGAGCTGCATCTAAAGCAGAGGGGCCACAAGGTTGAGGGAGGTGATTCTGCTCCTCTACTCTGCCCTAGTGAGACCCACCTGGAGTACTATGTCCAGTTCTGGGGTCCCCAGCACAGCAAGGACATCTACCTGTTGGAGCAAGAAGGAGGGCCACCAGACTGATTAGACAGATGGAGCATCTCTCCTATGAGGAAGAGCTAAGAGAGTTGGGATTGTTTGGCCTGGAAGAAAGAAGGCTTTGTGGTGACCTAATTGCAGCCTTCCAGTACCTGAAGGGAACCTACAAGGAAGATGGAGAGAGACTATTTACAAGAGCACGTAGTGACAGAATGAGGGGAAAAGACTTTACACTGAGAGCATGTTTAGATTATAAGTAAGGAAGAAATTCTTTACTGCGAGGGAGGTGAGGCACTGCTGGAGGTTGTGGGTGCCCAATCCCTGGAAGTGTTCAAGACCAGGTTTGATGGGGCTCTGAGCAACCTGATCTAGTGAAAGGCACCCTTGTCCATGGCCTGGGGTTTGGAACAAGATAATCTTTGAGGTTCCTTCCAACCCAGGCCATGTTATGTATGATTCTATGATCATTCCCATATGCAGTCACGGCATTTGGCTCAGCTCATCACAAGATACACAATCAGGCCGCAGGCAGGCAGTGAAGAATGGTAATGAACTAATCATGTAAAAGCAAAATGCAAAATAAACAACGGTTGTTTGTTGTTTTACTTTTGCTTGCAGCTAGTGAAATAAACCTCATTACTTTATTTTTGCATGAGCAAACTACAGATTATTGATCTCTGCTGTTTTGAACTGTTTAAATTCTTTGTGTGTCCTGATCATTTGAGATGGCTTGCTTAGAGCAGCTTTTCTTTTACTCCTCACCTGGCTCTAACCAACTAATGCTTTGCTCTACCTAAAAGAAGCTTTTTCATTTCTGACTCTGATTTTGCACATGCCATGGGAGGAAGAGGTCATTTGGGATGTGGATTATGGTAATAACTCTAGATAGCAAAAGAGGGCAGGTTTAGATTAGGTATTAGGAAGAAATTCTTTACTCAGAGGCACTGGAACACGTTGCCAAGAGAAGCTGTGGTTGCCCCATTCCTGGAAGTGTGCAAGTCCAGGCTTTGAGCAGCCTGGTCTAGTGGAAGGTGTCCCTGCCCATTGGAACTAGATGATCATTAAGATCCCTTTTAACCCTAACCATTCTATGAGAGTATGGTATTTTCCTTGTCCTTAGTCATGGTGTCTTCTGTAATATGGTAGAAAAACCATGAGAGAAACCATGGGATTAAATATAGGTGATCATCTACCAAATACTGTTTTCTGTTCTAGACTGGGGTTAAAGAGCTTATATCCAGAGTTTGATTATGGCCCACAGTCATATGAGATCTTTTACATAGTGATTAAGTAATGTTCAGTGATTAAGTAGTGTTCAGTGAACATTAAGATAGACACATAGAATAATTTTGGATGGTAGAGATCTCCAGAACTCAAGTCCAACCTTTTGCTCAAAGCAGGGCTAATTTCAAACTAGTTCAGGTTGCCCAGGATCTTGTCCAGGGAAGTTTTGAAAATCTTCAAGGATGGGAATTGCACAACCTCTCCAAGAAGCATGTTCCAACCACTCATTTAGTTTTGAAGATACTTTTTGCTTACATCCGGTTGGGATTTCTATGTCGGTTATGTCACTCATGTCACTCATCCTTTCAATGTACATGAGTTTTTCTCCATCTGTAGATATTGCCATCTTTATGTCATCACCACCACACCCTTGGGTAGTGGAAGACTGTAATTAGTTCCCTTCCCTGGCTCAGTGGTGTCATGTCCCAGCTCTGCTCTCTAATCCAGGGTAATGATACTTCAAATCTTGTAGACAAGGGCTGGATGAACTTATTCCAAGGAAGGCCACTATGGGAGGTAACTTTGGAGACAATAAGTGACATTAGTTGAAACCTTCACGAACACTTCCTTAAGACCTAGAAAATTCCAGGCAAATAGGATGAATTTTTGGTGCACTATGAACTATCAAAAGTAGAAAAAAAGCCACCCAGACACACTGCTAGCAATTACTATGACTGGCAACATTTTTATTCCCACATATTAAGAGCTCTGTTTTTCCAAGTGGTCTGTCTCTAAAAGTGTTTTCTGATAATTTGTTTTTTCAGGAGAAAATTAATTACTTTTCTGGCTCATTTGCTCATATACTTGTAGACTTAATAGCACAGTCTCATGACAAAGTCTGTGTTTTCTCAAATATTATCAAACCAAAGATAAAGTAAGACTTGCAAATGAATGCAAAATAGGCTCGTTTCTCAGTCTATTTGTTTAGGATTTTTAGCAGACTTGGATGCAATATCATCAAAGCTCATTTTAATTGTTCTGCTGTCACGAAAAGCACGGCAGCTTTCACCAGCCTCACTCAGTTTTACTCTCTGAATCCAAAGTGAGCTTCATTCTTCTTCAGTCTTTTTTTCCCCAAGTGTTTTATCTCTCATATATCTTTTGTTGAGTGGATTAAAGAAAAGTCTCCCCTAGCTCCTGTTCTATTTATAGCCTTCTTTAAAATAGGTACCTCACAATTACACATGAGCACTCTATTCTGCTTGTGTGAATTAGAGCATATATAGAAGGCACTTAGGATTTTTGGATACTCTCATCTGAATGCAGCCTCTAAAATCTATTCAGCTGTGTTGGAGATGTGCTGTGACTTGGCGAGTGTTCACCAAGTTCTTCATTATCACTTTGTGTTATTATCACTGCCAATTTATAGCACTTCATATGCACGTGGCACTACAGCAGTAGCAATTATGTGTATGGTGCCAACTAGTCTCCCTTGTCCCCTGCTTGTCTCAAACACTTCCAATTAAAGCAAGCAACAGACAGCTTATGTGATGAACTCAGGGATGCTACTCACACAAACAGGTGCCCCACTACCAATACAGGAAACAGTTTGCCTAGAAAAGTAGGTTCTTGGGAAAGCTGTAGGCAAGGAAAAAACTCATGGGGAATAATAGACTGAAAATATGGATCGCATCAGAGGTCTGTCTGCAACTTGCAAAGCTTGATCTATTTGTAAATTATAGAATCATCAAATCCTTTAGGTTGGAAAAGACCTCTAAGTCTATCAAGTCCAATCTTTAACCCAGCACTGCCAAGTCCACCACTAAACTGTGTCCTTAAGAGCCACATCTACGTGTCTTTTAAATGCTTCCAGAATCACTTCCCTGGGCAGCCTGCTTCAATGCTTGATACAGTCCGTTCTGATAGGTAGAAAATCAAGCAAAGGAAGTAGGAAACCAGCATGGCTGAACAAGGAGATCCCAACTGAACTCAGGAAGAAAAAATAAGTGTCAAATAGGTGGAAGTGGGGCAGGTGACCCAGGAGAAGCACATAGTTGCTATCTGATCTTGCAGAGAGGGTTAGGAAAGCCAAGGCTGACCTGGAGTTGAGTGTGGCAAGAGATGTGAAGGACAAGGAAAACCTGGTGCAAGAAGGACCCTAAGTGAAGAATGACCAGGTTAGGGAGCACTGAAATGAGCTGGACATAGGTAAATCCTTGGGTCCTGATGGATTGCACCCATGAATGCTGAGGGAGCTTCCTAATTTCATTTCAAGGCTGCTGACAAATATCTTCAGAAGGTCACAGCAGTTGAAAGAGGTTCCTAAAGACTGGGAAAAAAGCAAATGTCTCTCTTATTCTAAAGAAGGGCAAGAAGGAAAATCTGGGAAACTATAGACTGGTCAGACTCACCTCAATCCTTAGGAAGGTGAAGAAGTAACTAGTACTGGAAATAATTTTCAAACACATGAAGGACAAGAATGTAATTGGGTGTAGTCATAACAGATTCACAAACGGGAATCTCTTGAAGTTCAACAAGGTGAAACATGTACCTGAGGAGCAACAACCTCCTGCACCAGTACATGCTGGGACTAACTGACTGAAGAACAGCTTTGCAGAAATGGATCTTGAGTTCCTGATGAACTCCAAGTTGGCCAAAAGCCAGCAACATACCCTTGCAGCAAAGTAGGCCAAAAGCATCCTAGAGCTTCCTTAGAAAGAAATCTGCCAGCATGTCACCAGTGAGGTGATCCTTCCTCTGTTCTCAGCACTGGTGAAGCCACATCTCAAGTATTGCATCCAGTTATCAGCTTCTGAGTGCAAGAGAGTCCAGTGCAGGGCCACAAAGATGAATACAGGCCAGGAGCATTTTTCATCTGAGTAGGGCTGGGAGAGCCTGGACTGTTCACCCTGGAGAAGAGAAGATTTAGGGGGGATCTCATCAGGGTGTTTAAATACCTGACGGGCAGAAACAAAGAAGAGTGAGATAGACCCTTCTCAATGGTGCCCAGTGACAAGACAAGAGGCAATGAAACACACGAATCCCTTCTTCACTGTGAGGGCTGGCAAACCTTGGAACAGGCTGCCTAGAGAAGATGTGGAGTCTTCATTTGGGGAGATACTAAAATCCCAAATAGGGCAACCTATCTTAGGGAACTCTGCTTGAGCTGTGAGTTTGGATTAAGTAAACTCAAGATGTCACTTCCAAACTAAACAATTCTGTGATTCGGCAGTATTTTCATTACAACAGATAACTAGCTCTCTGACTGGGGCTACATACAATGAAAGGAGTGATGAAGGACAGAATTTGAGCAGATATTTATCTCATGGAGGATTCCCTTTGTTTTCTTTCCTCTCTCACAACCTCATTGTTTGAGGTTCACAATTCTTCATTTTGTGGAAGATTTTAAAAAATGTCATTACCAACATCTGTAGTCATAAAGATTAGTTACTAAACAAGGATTTCAAACAGACCAAATAATCCAAAGTTTTATAGTACATAACAATAAGATTGTGCTGGGACAATAGCAGCTTCTGAAAAAAAGAGTGTTGCAAGTCTGGACTCATACTTTGGTGGAACCCAAAATTCAGCAGTCCAACTTGTATGTATTACAACAAATGACTTCCAAACTCTCTTTTAACTTCAAACACTGTTCTGTTTTAGAAACAATTTTGCAAGAGTCCCTTTTTCAGATTTGTGAAGCAAAGAAAGATCGAAGTTGCAGCACTCACTGTTAAGCTTCAATCATAACAAAATTTAACATTTAGCACATGAAAAACTTCAGTGAATGAACAATAAATGAATACATACTGGAGTTAAGAGAAGGTATAAATCTTTGCTGTGTATAAATTTAGACACCGCAGTGATTGTGTTCACGTATCTGTGTGTGTGAGGCACCCTGCATGGGTTGAGAGGCTTAAAATAGTGCCTGTCTTTTTCATTTGTTTAGGCATGAACAAGACTTTCCTCTGAGCTACACAAACCCCTTCATTTTTCCTTGTATGTAACCTAAAAAAGGCAGGTCAATCTTTTCTTGCACACATACACCTTCTGTAGCTAGTTGTCTCACTGGAATTGGACAGATTTCCAATCATACCCTTCCATCTTCCTGACTTCACTGCAAACTAAAATTTCCCTGTGCTACTGCAATAAATGGTTCCTATTATTTTGTTTTTGTTAGAAATACACAAACACTTTTCAGGCAGTTTCCCAGAGAATCTCCTGCACTCCAATATATCCCTGGTGAATAAAACCAGACACTCAAAAGGTTTCACTCAAGAAGCCTCTCCTGTTTTTGGTCAATAAACTACTTAATTTAAAACTTTAGTGCTGAAGCATAATGCTTTCCATCACATGTAGATGCCTACTAATATTGTCAGACATTCCTCTCAGTATGATGTACTTCATTTCTTAATTGCAGACATTTCTAAAATACTAAAATAAATTAAACAAGATGGACTGAAACACTGCTCACTCTCTCAAATCTTTACTAGCTCATTTCAGACTTACCCTCTTAATTGGCATACAAGCTGTTTTGCAAGCTTTCCAGACCCAAAAGATGTAGCAAAAATCTGAATAGTAATGTGAAGGATGTAGTGCAGAGCAAATTAACCTTATCGTCTCTCCGTCATTTTAAGTGAAGACTGAGAGCCATTTTCAGTTTCAACTTAAAGATAATTTTTTCCCCACAAAAATTTACTTACAAAAATCAATTTCTATGCAAAACCAATTTTTCTGGAAGGAGCATAAAATAGTAGTGTGATTTAAGTGATTCCCCAAGGAGCATGAGCATACATGAAATAACCTTTTCCTTTTACGGTTATTTCTCATCCATACACCAAATCTAAGAGAAATCTTGAAAATCCACCTGGGCAAAAACTCAACAACTTACTAGAATTAAGCTTCTTAGTTTTACCTAGTTTTGCCCAGACTACCTTCAGGCATATTATTAATGTGCTTTGGGTAAGAAAAGTAGTTCCTCTATGATCACTGTGTAGTAAGCAGATGGTCCTGCTCATAGGTGTGCTAACTACTCTCTAGAGATTCCCTGTTTTTCCCACTGATTACAGAGGCAGCCCAAGAGTGATGTCTGAAGTGAGCTGTGAAGAATTCAGTCCTCTAGAGCTTGTCTTTTCTCTTTTGGGAAGTCCTATTTGCATGTGCATTTTGACTGCTACAGAAGGGTTAATAAAAATGCTTGTTAGTGAACATTTCTTGTTTACTCATCGAAGGTAAATATAAGATAGTATTTGTGACTTATGCTGGTCTAACGAGTGCTGAGTTCCTTCCTTAACTGTGGTACATCTGATCACTTAATTGATTTTACATTTAGCTCCAGGAAGACAGACCTTCATCTATTCACATTAAAAAGAGAAGAAATTTATTAAGTTGCAAATGCAATAGGTTATGATGCATAATCCAGGAAGACTACAAATAATGAAAACTCCCCCAATTTTCTGTCTGTGTTGCTCAACCACATCTGAAGAAGCTTTTTGTTAATGTTCAATTTCATGAACAAGATTTACTGAAAGGAAACACAGGAGTGAGGAGCCCTTTAGTTTAGGGATCCTGAAGTCAGGAGGAGATTCTTTAAGGCAGTGACAGCAATAAGTAAATTAAATAACCATAGGCAATTTTCCTGTTCTTTTTCTTTTTTAACCTTTTTATATCTCTGTCTCTATGTTAATACCAGCATATCAGTGAAACATAAAGAAAAGCTGCTCAAAAATCTACTCTGTTTAACACCTCTTACTCCCACATAACGATAAGCAGTTGAGTTGCTACACATACTCTAGTGATCAGTCACACAGCTGGTCATAAAGTAACTTGTGTTGGCTCACATCAGTATAAGGATTCAGATCAGGACATATCTATGGTTATTTCTCAGCTGACAGCCTTTTACACTACATTAATTTGAATACAAGCAACCAGATAACCAAAATCCGTGATTCTTAGTGTTCCGTTTCAGTTCTTGTGCCATGTTCATTGCCATAGGAGGCTTCCATTTGTATTTTTTGTGTGTGCCACATGTATACGTCCCCTCCTTTTCCTAGCATGTGAAGTGGAACATCTTCCCTTCGTAGATCTTTTGGGTCTTTTTGTTTTCTGAAATGCACAGCTCTGCGAGTGCTATGTTAGGAAAATTCTTTTACACTCTCAGCAGATACAGAGGTTGTTTGATACAGTCCTCATGGGTAAGACTATATCTCTAAAATAAAAAAAAAAAAAAAAAAAGCAAAAAAACTTTCACTGCTTTACTTTATCCATGAAATAGCCAAATGTCTGAGTAAGCCAGTGCACTGTGTGGTAGTTCAAGTCATCCTGTAGAACAGCAGTCACTGCTACCTTAGGTCCTTTGCATCGTTCTGCAGGCAGAGCACCTGGCACAAATACACCTGTCAGGGAGGATGTGCTTCTTGGGTCTCTGTGCCCAAGAATGGATTTTATGATCTCACCATGTGAAAAAAACTCTAATTCTGCCTGTTTTCTCTTTGTTTAAATTTTCTGGGAACGACTATCAATGATTCACTGTTCTTTATTCATTGTAACTGCCGCCAATGAGCAATATTTTTGTCATGGCAGAATTTTATTTCAGAAAATGAATAATCAAATCTTATTGCCACTCTTAGACTCAGCATCTTGTTTTTGCAATTCCAATTATAGTCACAATAAATGTTAAGATTTGTTATAAAACTGAGATAATTTCTAATTTACAATTGAGTTTATCAAGTTGATTCAGAGAGTCACATAGAAGTATCTTCAGTTGTCAACTAAAATCATTTTATCTCACCCCAGACATTTAAATTATTCTGCAAAATTGTCTGCCAAGCCTTCAACGTTTCCTCTTCTCTTTTCTAAAATTTAACATGGCAGAGTCATGTTATTTGTGGTAACAGTGCTTAGCTTAATAGAAGTGCAGAGAGAAGAAGCTTGTCAAACTGTCAGGAACAAGGAAGAGACCCCAATGACAGCAAAGAAGATCACTTTCAAAAGGAACATTTCACTAAGGAGGGATCATGAACTAAATTTGGGGTTGAATCCAGAGCCTTTGTCATCAGGCATCTTATTTACAGACGCAAACAGAGGTAGATATGACAGAGTAATGCTGAAAGCAACATGCCTCCTTGCATGCACTACTTCCCAGCTTCCACATGTGGGCCTTCTTGAATCAATATTTGTATACTAAGAATACAACAAAATGCAGCAGAAATTAATTGAATATGGTAGCTGTAAATGGATTTACTGGTGTTTATCAGGAAGATTATCCTGATTGCACGTCCTGCACTGCTGCAGACCACCAGAGACAAGTTGTGTAATTGGTCAAGAGAATGAGACAGGGAAAAAGTTGGATGCAACTGTTGTGGATGCCCAAATCTACAGCTGAAGAGCTACAGTCCTTTCTCTGCACCGATGAGCAAATGGCTGGGCAGTTGCTTTTTCCCATGGCTCAGTAGGACAAGATGGAGTGTTGCTTACTCTCCTGACCTGTCCTACCTCAGCACAACCGTGTCCTATCTTACCCTGAATCTCAACCTGTTTCTTTATAAAGGTGTAACCAAACTGACTCTAGCATGCTGGAACATCAGAACCATGCTTGATTCTGCGAATAGTGGATGCCCTGAGTGTCGCTCTGCCCTAATCGCCCACGAACTATCACGTTTCAGCATCGACACAGCTGCTCTCAGTGAAGTCCGTCTCCACGAGGAAGGCAGCCTCAGAGAACATGGTGCCGGTTACACACTCTTTTGGTCAGGTAAACCCAGGACTGAAAGGTATCTCTCAGGAGTTGGCTTCATGATCAAAAACTCCATTGTCCCTAAACTCGAAAATCTGCCGACAGGTCACTCTGACCGCATTATCTCCCTATGCCTTCCACTACACAACAAGCAACATGTTGTCCTCTTTAGTATATATGCCCCAACTCTCCAAGCTGACCCTGCTGAAAAAGATAGATTTTACACTGACCTGCGCCACCTTACCCAAAAGGTGCCTGCATATGATAAGATCATTATCCTTGGTGATTTCAACGCCAGAGCAGGAAAGAACTTTGAAGCCTAGAAAGGAGTACTAGGCAAGCATGGTGTTGGAAACTGCAAAAATAATGGTCGTTTTCTGCTAGAATTCCGTGTGAAGCAACAGCTCACCATCACTAATACTATCTTTCAACAGAAAAATAGTCTGAAGACAACCTGAATGCATCCCAGATCTAAGCATTGGAATCTCATTGATTATGTCTTGGTGAGACAGAGAGATGTCCATGATGTCCATCACACCCGCGTGATGCCCAGTGCAGAATGCCAAACAGACCATCGGCTTGTGTGCTGCAAACTTAACCTCAATCTTAAGTTCAAACCTAAAAGGGGCAGTATCCCAAGGAGAAGACTCCAAGTTAACAATTTCCAATCAGCCACAGTGAGAGACAAATTCCAGGCAAATCTTCAAACTAGGCTCGAAAACCATTCCACAGATTCTACAGATACTTCTCCTGAAACACTCTGACAGCATCCAGCAGTCCTCTGAAGAACCCTTAGGGTTCTCCTTCAAGAAGAACCAGGACTGGTTTGCTGAAAACAATCAAGAGATCCAGGAATTGTAGAGGAAGAAAACTGCTCATCAAGCACACCTTGCACTGCCATCCTGTCACGTAAGAAAAGCTGCCTTTCATCTCGCATGCAGCAAGCTCCAACAGAAACTCCGTGACATCCAGAACAATTGGTGGCTCAATCTAGCTGAAAAAACTCAATTATGCACAGATATGCACAGAGGATTCTATGAGGCCTTGAAAACAGCATACGGGCCTACATACCAGGTCCAAAGCCCTCTACTCAGTGCAGATGGTCAAATGCTTCTGACAGATAAAACCTCCATTCTGAATCATTGGTCTGAACACTTTCAGACTCTTTTCAGTACCAACTGTGTAGTTCAAGACTCAGCAATTCAGTCCTTTGCACAACAACTGGTGAAGAATGAATTGGATATTGCCCCCACTTTGGGAGAAACCCTCAAGGCCATACAGCAGGTAAAAATTGGCAAGGTAGCTGGGGTTGATGGAATTCCACCTGAAGTCTGGAAACATGGGGGCCCTGCACTCCATGCTAAATTTCACGAGTTTGTGGTGCACTGTTGGGAACTAGGCGAACTACCATCAGATCTTCGTGATGCAGTCATCATCACTTTGAAAAAGAAGAAAGGTACTAAATCAGACTGTTCAAATTACCATGGTATTACTCTGCTCTCCATTGCTGGCAAAATCCTGGCAAGAATACTCTTGAACAGATTAATACCCGCTATAGCAGAAGGAATTCTACCTGAGAGCCAATGTGGTTTCAGAGCCAACAGGAGTACCACAGACATGGTATTTGTTCTCAGACAACTGCAAGAGAAGTGCAGGGAACAGAAAAAAGGTCTTTATGTAACCTTTGTTGATCTCACCAAGGCTTTTGACTCTGTGAACAGAAAAGGTCTATGGCAGATTTTGGAATGTTTAGGTTGTCCCCTCAAGTTCCTTAAAATGATCATTTCACTTCATGAGGATCAGCACAGCCAAATCAGATATGGTGATGCACTTTCTGAGCCCTTTCTAATATCCAGTGGTGTGAAACAAGGCTGTGTTCTTGCACCAACTCTATTCACAATCTTTTTCATCATGATGCTCCAAAGGGCCATGGCAGACCTCGATGATCAGGACGGTATCTACATTCGATACCGTTCTGATGGAAGCCTTTTCAACCTAAGGCAACTGAAGGCCCACACTAAGACCTTAAATCATTTTGTCCGGGAGCTGCTTTATGCTGATGATGCCGCCCTTGTCACCCACACAGAAGCAGCTCTGCAGCGTTTAACATCCTGCTTTGCAGACGCTGCTGAGCTCTTCGGGCTGGAAGTCAGCTTAAAGAAGACAGAGGTCCTCCATCAACCTGCACCTCAGGAAGTCTTCCATCATCCCCATATCACCATTGGCCAATCAGAGCTCAAATCAGTCCAGCAGTTTAATTACCTGGGTAGCCTCATCTCCTCGGATGGTAAGATCGACTGAGAGATAAACAGGTTAGCAAAGGCATATAGTGCTTTCGGAAAACTCCATAAAAGAGTTTGGTGAAATAAACACTTGAAGAAAAGTACCAAGGTCAGTGTTGACAAAGTCATTGTGCTGTCTACTCTTTTGTATGGTTCCGAATCATGGGTCATCTACCGCCACCACCTGCGTCTCCTAGAACGCTTCCATCAACACTGCCTCTGTACAATCCTAAACATCCACTGGTCAGATTTTGTGACCAATACATCTGTTCTAGAACAAGCAGCAGTCACAAGCATTGAGGCCATGTTGCTGAGAATACAGCTGCGCTGGGCAGGGCACGTCTCCAGGACCACTGCCGCCCTAAGATCTTGCTCTATCGTGAACTTGCCACCGGTTGCCACAAGAGAGGAGCCCTGAAGAGGAGATACAAGGACTCCCTGAAACAACATCTCAGCCTTGGCCATATCGATTAACATAACTGATCTACTCTGGCCTCAAATCGGGAGGTCTGGAGACACACCATCTATAACGTTGCTGCTTCCTTTGAGAACGCACGCAGGATCACTCTTGAGGAGAAAAGGCAACGCAGAAAGAACCATACCTTGCAGAATATACCACCTAAGGAGTCTTTCTGCTCTGCCTTTTGCAATCAGACATGTCTATCTCATATTGGCCTTATTAGCCACCAGCATGCTTGTAACAAATGTGGATAGAGCCTTCCTAAATCTTCGTTCGCGAAGCCCAGCCATGAGGAGAAGGGGAAAGGAAATATAAGCAACTGTGCTTTGAAATTTGGTTCACTGATGTTTAAAATCCCAGATTATTATACCTTTTAATATTTTTATTAACCCTCTGCCCAAACACCACAAATGCTGGGAGAAATAATACCCCATCCAGAATACAAGAGTTTTGTGACTTTAATTTGTTATTGTTATTAAGTCAGGATACAAGCTGAGAAACAGAAAGGGTTTCTGGGCATATGGTAATCCAAGCATTACCTTTGGGTATTTCCTGAAGAAAACTTGCATCAGGAGCTTCTGAGCTTCCACAGTGCTATGGTTCTTGTTCCCATGAGGTGCAGGAGAGGCACCAGCCTGGTGACATGACAGCTTTAGAGTGGAGCAGTCCAAACACCAAGGTGGGTGTGGATCTTCTGACTCAAGCAATCCAACAGCCTGCACATGGGGGAAGGAGGCAGAAAGCCAACCTGGGAGCTCTTTCTTCTTCGCAACCCAGTAGCAAAGGAGTCAAGAGTCTGGCTGTCTGACAGTTCTCCAGACAAGACAAGAAGGGGGCAGGATTACAAGAAAATTTTGTCTTAATTGACACGTCCTCAGAACATTTGATTCACTTTAATTGAGGTTCTTCTCATTTTTCTGTAAAAGTTTCAGCCAGCTTCAATAACAGCAAATTTATCTAACTGCATACTAAGAGAAAATCATTATAGGCTGTACCCCCAAGTTGTATTTGTCTTAATTTGAAGTAATAATTGCAGTGGATCTGACTCTTAGTGCTAAGGCTGGCAGCTGTAACTAAATTGGATAGGACAATGGAAACAATATATTCCTTTAATAAGCTAGTATGAGACTGAAAAACATTTGAGGTTGGGACTGGGACCAAGAAAGAAACACTGCTTTATTGTACACATTAACCAAGCTTCTAATACAGGCTGATGGCAATTTACAGACTATTGTAAATGAGAGTGGAAAGATACTCTTAGCATACAAATATGTAGACTGGAGATGTAAATTTATCTTCTGACAGAAGGAGGCAGATAGCTGCAGAAATCATCCTTTATGAATGCCTGTGTTAACTACAGCCTTGAGTATAGATTCACTAATACAGTGGAAGCAGTCAAGAACGCTGAAATTCTGAGAATGAAGCTGAGTAACAGCCTAAAAACAAAACTGGCAAGGACAAAATCTTAATTTCTTTCTTGGTCTCATATTCTTCTGTAATTCTTAGGCCACATCTTTCAATAGGCAGGAAAAAAATGGGGAAATTATTTGTATATGTAAGTTCATCCATTTGTGTGCAAATATGGAATCACCTATATATGCCCCTGAGCACTAGACCAGTGATCTGTCTGCCATCTCTCCTCTCTTTTGTAATGATGATAATGTTCAGCATCCTCACAGACTTGTTATGAGGAGGAAATGATGAGTGCAGAGCATCCTGCACATCCTATGGAGGCTCTCAGCCTACAGTTCTGGTTTCTGCTTCTGCCTCAGGAAAGCAAATTATAATGCAAGCTGTGGCTGTAGGTGTGGCTGCTCTGCAAATCAGAAATGAAAAGAAAGGAAGAGGTGATTTGTAACCATGGGTATGGCAAACACTGGCCTTCTGTCACTGCTCTGCTTTTTGTCAACAGCATCCCATTTTAACATGAGCACGGATATTCTGTTGTGCCTGGCCAGATCCCCAGGTCAGAGATTTTTGGGTCTGACTTCCCAGTGAAGGAGCAATAAGTCAGTACTGGTTAGAGATGGCACAGTCTGTTTCAAATGGATATTTGAGAGGAAACCAATAAGAAATTTCCTTGTCTTTAGTCACCAGGTTATTACATAGAAGGGGAAGAACAAATGCCATGTGGACCACTGTCATTAGAAAAGACCTGGTTATCACTGTTTCACTTCTGAAAAAGGACTCCAGTTGCCAATATGGAGAAGAGCAGTCTCAGTTGTGACACTGTCCATCTGGTCTTACAGACCTAGCTTGTGAACTCCAGGTAATCTTCTTGCTTCCTTTCCCTGTTGGCCTTAACATGGGTCCCAAAGTTCCCACCCCAGGGCTCTGCTTGTAGAGATTTATATTCCACTACTTGGTGCTAAAGCATCTCTCTTCCATTTTGGCTCTGCACCAAATCACATCCAACCAAATTGCTTTCCTGTGAACCATCTCTAACTTAATGACTGAACAGTGACCTGCCTGTTTGCATTAGTTCATGCAGAAAGGCAGATCCAAACTGGCATCTTCAAGGAAGTCTTATCACCTGCTGGGAGGCAGGTCTTTCAAAAGAAGCCCACTACTTTTTGTGTATAACTGACTGGCACTTTCTTACAAAATGAGGATAGAAAATCACTATTTAATCAGAGAAGCTCAAAAGTGATCTCATCTGTAACATGACATACATAGTGTGGTGTATGTGATGACAGTCTGGACTCAGAAAGATAAGAGCAGAGCATGAGATAAAAATTCATCTAAAACAAATCATCAAGGGAATAATATTAAGAATAGAAAAGGGCTAACACAATTATTTTCCAAAATGCCAGGCTGTAATGCACCTTATCTCACAGACTCAAGTCTTCTGTCACAATATGGAAGAAAAATAATAAAAATATGCATAATATTCACACCCACTGCATAAAACTCCACAGAATTTGACAAAAACAAACAAAGCAATTACTACAGAAAGAAAAAATGTTCATTTGAAAGACCTACTTAGATACCTATAAGGAAGGATAAACTATTTGTTTCTTTGCCACTATTATAACTAGTTGGCTTTGTTATTGGCACTGCTGATGCAGAGAACTGGAGACAGTTCTCAAAAGGATGATCTAGTGGGAATAGCAAAGGGAACAGAAGAGTATCAGCATTTAGTGAAATGTTCGTAGCATGAAAACTGCACAATCAGCTGTTGGCAGCATGAGGCTGTCAAGGTACCAGCAGTATTGAAGTTTGGTCTACATTACAATGTCATAAATTGTGCATGAAATTAATATTTAAAAGGTAGGAAGGAAGCCCTCTGAAGCACCAGGGTTTCGTCAGAGAGTAGTGGACAAAAAGGGCAGTGGACACTTCTAACTAAATATTTCCAGATCAACAGTTTGACAGCTGGGAAAGTTATGTACTCAGTACTTTCTCCAAGTCCTCAGCCATTTTCCACATCAGTGGTATAACTAAATCCTCTGTAGCAAATTCTTTGCATTAATGCTCTGCTCATACATTTGTCAGATCTGCTGACATGTAGATTTGAATTTTTCAAATATTCTGAGATGTGCAGTTTCTTCCCAGCTACTTTTCTAGTTATCCAGACTTAAGATTTGGGAGACAATAAAATAGTAGTTTAGATAGTTAATAATTTCATGTCTAACAGTGGATTAGCCTTCTTTTTTGGCATTTAATTGTACTGTGTAAGAAGAAAATTACCAAAATGCTTTTAAACAAATGGAAAATATACAATTCCATTTTTTTATGACTTTTCTTATGTATAATTACACAATACTGGGTATTTATTTGTTTGATTCCCAAGAGAAATGTGTGTGTATTTGACCAGTAATTCACAAGAAGCCGTTGATTGGTTTTGTTTTATTCTTGCCCTCTGGGCTCTTGCATTTCAAGATAGTGTGCAAAAAACTGAATTTTGTCACTTTGGGGAATTCTGAATGATAAAACTTTCTAGGATCTGCCATTCCTTCCCTTTTTCACAGTCATGTCAATTGCTATTCTACAAGTGCCAAAATGAAGCAGTCAGAAGCAGGAGAGAGACTGTTAACTGAATGTTTTCCTGAATTCGGATCAGTGAGAAATACCATTTTCAAAATGCCATATTAAGTTCACAATAAACTGCTTTTACTAAATCAGCATACTGGTCAGTTTTGTGTTAGTCCTGAACTTTAAAAGACATTAATTCCAACAATTTCAAACCAATCATTTTCCAACCAACTCCTGCTCCAATTGAGAACACCCAGTTTCAGAGACAGTGCCAACTCAGACAATCAAGCCCTTTGTTAAAAGAAAACTGAAGCTCTCACAACTCATTAGCACTAATCTTGTCTATTAAATCATCATAATTGTCACCTCTCCCAGAACAGACCCATTCCTTGTCAAGAGAGTTCTCATCCCTTACCAGCTCTTCCCCACACTTATCTGCACTGTTCCAGAAACTAATTTTTCATCTCAAGCAATGTCCTTCTTTTTTCTTGCTCTTCAAGTTCAACTGTTCAAGTTTAGATGACAGTATACCTTAGGATGAGGCACACGGGCAACCTGCTCCATCCCATCCTTCTACTCATCCAGATATCACTCTACCCACAGGGGCAATCCATGGCAGTGTATGAGCAGTTTACTCATACATTATTGTCAGGGGTTCTGGTTTTTCCAGGACTGGACTTTGATTTAAAAAACAAACAAACATTTTCAGGCTTTTTTTTCTTCCCTTTTTTTTTTTTTAAACTTTCAATTAATATATTTGAGCTCTTCGTAGCTGCATGAGTCACACATTAAGTGATGTGTGAGATCAGAGATCGGTTTTCCACAGTTTCTCAATTCCAGGAACTTATAAATAAATAAAAACAACATATGGAAAAAATAAACATCTTTCAGATTTTCTCAAATACTTCAGCAGGGTTCAGTCATCCTTATTCCACAGTATTTCATTTCCTCTCCTCTGAACACTCTGATTGTTCAGAATTGCTTCTGAATGACGTATGTCATTCAACTATTTGTTGCCTCTGATGAAAATATATTTTCTCCGAAATACAGTTTAGCCAGCAAATGTCTCTGGGCCCTGTTGTTTTACTTAAAGAGCATAAGAGATGTTCTTGAACTATATTTGATTGAAGTGGTTGCTGATTTTATAGTTGCAGGTTTTGCAGTCAAGATGTGTAATCTGCCAGCCACTGATTCCTGAAACTTGGCTTCCACTTGTCATGGAAAATGTATGATGATATACTGCATATTCTGACTTTGATCTGAACAACTAAATCCTTAATTTGGAGGACATACACACATGAATTAAAGAAAGGATATACCCCAGAGTTTCATACTTAATTTCAGAATAGCAGAGTTACAGCTGCACTATTATTTCTGAACTTTCTACTTGACTATTCACTTAATGGAATGAAATAGAATTATTGCAGGAGGCAGAATGTGATTCAAACTCAACTCTGCATTTTGAATTACAAATGGCTGCATTATCTTTGCACAAGAAGAAAGGCAAAGTAGTAGCTAATAATCTGCAACAGAATCGAAGTACACAAGAAAAGAGAAGTTAATTTACATGCTTTTCAATTTTTATGGAAGACTGGAAAACAAAACCTAGCAAGCAAGATTACTTTAATTTATATGTTAGAGGAGTATTTTGAAGAGGAAAACAACACATGAAAATACATAAAGGGAGAGCAGTGAGGGAGAAAAATCTCTCAACAGGGAATTCTTCAATTATTTGTCAAAACTACACAGATAGTGCTGCGCAAAACAAGGCAACTATATCCTAACAACTGGAAGATGTTCCCAAACAAAGAAAAAGCATAAGGAGAATGTTTTGAGGAGAACACTACCACAAGCTTGTTGAAAAAGTAATTTTGTATGTGTTTAAATGAACTTCAATTATCTCAGTTTATAAATAAGATAACAGCTTGAGCTGCCTCTGGTAGACAAAGAGCACATTTGAGCTGATCTTTGGCAAACCACGCTTACCTGCCACATCACAAGCAGTGAGGGCTGGGATGACAGACACTGCAGGTATACACAGTATTTCCTGCTCAAGTCAGAAAAATTGCTTCTGCTTTTTTTTCTTTACTACTTTCAGACATGCTCAATATACCAAAACACTTAAAGAGTCTCTTGAAGAAGAGAGATGAAGATTCCTCTCTTGAAAAAATTGTCCTCATAGTAGACTGCTCAGTGCTTAAAAGAGGAAGACAGCACTTATGAGACTCTAGGCATTCACTCAAAGCATGTCTGAACCTTCTAGTGTGTCAAGCTAATTCAGGATAATCTGGCCATGGATATTTCATGGAGCCACCAGTGGAGAATTTTAAACAGGATTTTTTTTTTCCTGAAAATGGGAGTGAAGGAGAAAAGCTGCCTCTCTGAGGAAACAAACAAACAAAAACCCACAAAAAAAAATCCCCAACACATACACACTAAAAACAACCATCCCAAAAACCCTCACCCAAAAATAAAAAGAAAATTAATCTAAACAAACAAAAAACAACCACCTCCCTATGCACTGTCTGCTCATTGTGCTACTCTGATATTTGACCTTCCTGTGAGAGCTGAAATACAAAAAAAGAGCAATATGTGAGGTTCTGATCCACTGAGTAAAAGGAGCCTTTAATTTCAAAATGCAGGCAGCTGTGTACAGCTGGTAGACAGCATCTGTTTTACATTAATGGTCAGGAGAGCAGGTGCTGGCTCTTCCCGTAGAATAGAAATAATCTCACACTGTGCTACCGTGCCAGAAGACCTTTTCTGTTCTTGTACCTTATAGAGTCATAAGCTTCATCCATATTCCACCCATGTACAAATGATTTTCCATCAATTCCCCTGGCATGCCAGATCATCCTGGTAGACCCTCTATGTCCAGCAATTCTGAATCTAGTCAACACACAATGACATCCTTCTAAAGTGACCCTGGGGATGCAACATCACTGATGGCCCGTATTTGCAGGACAATTCAAGCCATACTTACCTAGACTTCAGCTATTATTTAGTAGATAAAACAAACTTTTTCTTACAAGTTCATCAGACTAATAAGGAATCCATGAAGTTCCATTATAAGAGTCATCTCACATACAGACGCAAAAGAGCCCAGAGGAGCAATGGTATCAGGGAGAACCAAAGTGTTCCTTCACCTGGCTGCTCCCAGAGCTACCTCACAGGAGATATCACTCCAGACTCACTGGCTAGACATGATACGCATCTCCATGGATGCGAATTCAAGATGCTTTCCAGATGATGTTTGAGACCGAACAGGGGAGTTAATCCCCAGAAATGGAGTGTAGGGAAGTGGAACAGGATAGACAACTTGGGAGCTGGTTATTGAAGGGGCTATAAGTCTCCACTGGACATGTACATATCTCTGAATGAGACAATAGGAGAACTTGGCTACTGGAGGGCTCAGGATTTCACAGAAAACTGTCAGGGAGTACGACGGATTAGTGGGATGGGGGAGACCTCCAGGCCTTAGGCTGCTAGCCCATTACCTGCAAGGTGAATGCTCTTCCCCCTGCCCCCCGGCATGTGGCCCTGCGACCCCGCAAGGAGCACACAGACCACCAGGGAGGGACGGACGAAAGAGGAAGTTTATTGTGGGGTAGGGGTTTATAAGGCTTTCAGGAGGGTCAAAAGGGGACCAATCACAAGTTCAGGGTCACATAGAAAAAACCATCAGGTAAAGGGTCAACAGCCAATAGGAAGGGGTTAACAAGGGACCAATGAGAAACATCTCAGGACACCTTCCCAGGACACTCTGTATGGGAGACAATAGCTTCACAGGGGGTGTCGGGAAGAGGGAGACAGTGACTCTGCAAAAAGGTAAAAGCCATTTTAAAACCTGTTTAAACCACCTTAAAAACTTTGGTTTCTATAACATTTGAACTGTTTTCATTTTCTTCACTAGTCCATCTCTGACAGGACTTCTTCCATCCTGTATATGACAAATCCATTGCCACAAGGGAGACTGTGGGATCTGTAGGCTAATGGAGAGAGCTGTTCGAATATGTGTGTCTCTGTGCTCAAGGCAGCTGGAAACAAAAGGATCCAGAGCGCCAGAGCTGAATCAACTAAGTACATTAGGCCCCCCATCTACTGGGCTATCTAAGGGCACTTACTGGAGTGATCCACAGTGTGTGTGAGTGTGTGTGTGCATACACACAGTGCTGTGTGAGACTGTGGAGGTCAGTAACAGAAAGCAGAGTGGGGCTGTGAACCTTGGATTCATCCATTCACATGCCAGCAGAACTGAGATTGGGATGCAGGGACGATGACCTAATGGACCACTCAAGTCTAATTCTTACTTCCAAAGGGATCCACACTGTGCTTATACATACATATGTATATGTGTTTCCCAGTAACAGACCATCATCCTGGATAAGGCCACTGGAGGTGGTTTTGAGTGCTGTATATTTTGCCTGTGTCCATCTGTGTGACTGGCCACAAGTATGTGTGTGTTGTAGAGTGTGTTTATGTATGTGCCTGTTGGCAATACATGTTCAGCCTTACCACTGGTGAGACCTGGAATCATTGGATTACTATATTTTGCAACCCATAGTAGAAACAGTGATATTTCACCTTCACAGCAGCAAATTTCCACCAACAACAGTAAGATTTTGCAACAGACTTCTTTTAAAATTATGTAGTGAAACACGAATTCTTCTAAATCCCTACTTATTTACATCTTACAGATTTGCATCTTACGAACACATATGCTGATGTTACTTCAGTTGCAAAATCTGCATAAGAAAAGACATCATGTCATTTAACTTTCCAGACTTTAACACATATTAATATGCTTACAGGTATTCTGCTAGAAGAAATGGTATCATGTGAGTAGCCCTTTTAATTAATTTTGACCTTTCGTTTTCAACAAATAATTTCCAAATACATTTTACCCTTGTTCATTGCATTTTTTTTCTGTTGATTGGGTGAAGTGTAGTGTTTTCATAATAATTGGTGAACACTGCCAGTGATCACTAAACAGGGTTCTTCCATAGCACAGCAGTAGATACTGAAACAATAAATCCAAGTCCAAGACTGGGTTATTGCAGCCTTCTAGTTTGGGGTGCACATGGCTTCCATAAGGAGGGAACAGAATTTGTGCCAAGTCATTCCTTGCAGGAGGGAGAGCTCTCCCCTGGGGCTGAGGATACTCCTTTCTCCTCTTCTCCCTGCTGCCAGAAAATCTACTTCTGCCAGTATTTAGCTGGTAGTGATAGGGTCTTGTGAAAGCCCTCCCTTGAATCAAAGGCTTTCAGAAAAAGAAACCATAAAAGCTTGTGCACAATTGAGTTAGAAGATTAGACCCCACATTCAGAAAAGAACCTGGTCCAGCAGGCATGCAAAACACCCAACAACTAGAAGAGAAAAAAAACCCCAACCTGATTTCTTTTACCTTTAATTCTTCAGAGGAGTTCTGTTATTCCTTTCACAAAGCTCTAGGAAGAAGTAAAAACAATGATCCCTTCTTTCCATGTGACAGTCAAATTACTCAAGTGTCTCTCGAACAGTACAAAGATTAACCAGAATATCCCTGAACTAACAAAGAATCCTAATTATGAACCTTAATAGGCTGCATCACAAGAAAGCTAGGAGCAGACCTCATTGTTGAGCCAATGAACTGAGCATGAAGAAATGGAAATGCATGAGTCAACAGATGGCTGCAGTGATTTTCCCTTCTCTCTTTTTTCCCCCTCCAAATATCTTCTCTATCTTCTCTGTTTTCCAGCCATTCAAGTGGAAAGTCCCTGGGGCTAAATTAACCATTAAGGCAGACCAATGACACAAACACAGACAGATACTGAGATAACAGTTCATGTAATGTTTGTTGTAAACTTGTTAAAAGCAAGAGATCTGTTTTGCGAAAACAGAAGAAATATTATCACCACCAGCTGAAAACTGGCAGCACGATAGAGGATGCCAGTTCCACAGTCAGAACTGATGTGAGCGGCCTTCATGTTGCATTGATAAAAAAGTGGAGTACGGCGTGCTGATCTTACAAATACATTGACTATGGATGCTTGGGACAGATAAAGGAAAATGAGGGATGGAAATTGAGCCATGAACTTGAGATGCCAAGTACTTGATGGAGAATTTGAAAATGTGGGTTTATTTCTGCATCAGAAAGAGTGATACAAGTGGTAAAACATTTTACTTCTCTTGGACCCTAGTTGAAGAGATATTTCTGTCTTACCTGCTTGGTACAAAAGGCCATGCTTTGCCATATGTGTGAGCTGTACATCAGGTCACTGCTTCCTTTGTAGCTGGGTGGGACTGTTAGTATTGGATAGAGAGATACCTCAGTTTTATATTCATGACCAGACTTGTCATTTGCACATTTTATTTCAACTCTAACCATGCAGAATCATGCACTTTGTCAGCTCCTGCCCAATTAGAAATTTTGCTGAAACCAGCCTTTCTGATTTCACTGAACAGATGGCCAAGTTATCAACTCCACTAGAGCTACCACATACCTGTGATGTTTTTCAGTGGCTGCTGTGTGCTCACTTGGGCTTAGCCAGCACTTGGGACTGCAGCCCCTGGCAATCTGCTTGGTCAAAGCAATAGTCAGGCTGTCCCAGGACCTTCTGGAAGCTCCAGTCCTGAGTTTCCAACAGGAGAATAGACACCATAAAAAATAAGTGCCTCACCGATGACCTCACTGATGACCTCACCCATGCCCCACCAATTCACTGGTCCTTACCAAGGGCCCCCATTCTCTGTGAAGACCCAGAGACACAGACTGAGACCTAACCAGAGACGCCAGAAATTTACCAGAAATTCTTGAGTTCCTAAATTTTTTAACAGTGAGAAAAATCCAGGGCTTCCTGGCTGAAAAGCTTAGCTGAGATAATTCTTCACTATCAGTGGAAGATGTGTACTGCACCTACAGCCATTGCTGACTGTACCTGTCATGGTTAACCCCATCTGGCAACTCAGCCCAACACAACTGCTTGTTCACTAACCCCCAGTGGGATGAGAGAGAGAATTAGAAGAGAAAAAGTGAGAAATCTTGTGGGTTGAGATAAAGACAGTTTAACAGGGAAAGAAAAAGTCACATGCTCAAGCAAACCGAAGCAAGGAATTCATTCGCCATTTCCATGGGCAGGCAGGTGTTCAGCTATCCCCAGAAAAGCAGGGCTCCATCTCTCCAAATGTCCTCCCCTTCCTTCTCCTTCCCCCAGCTATACATGCTGACCATGATGCCATATGGTCTGGAATATCCCTGTGGTCAGTTGGGGTCAGCTGTCCTGGCTGTGTTCTGGCTGTGCTCCCTTCCAGCTTCCTGTAAACCGCCAGTCTCCTCGCTGGTGAGAGGGGTGAGGGGTAGAAAAGGCCTTGACTCTGCATAAGCACTGCCCAGCAATAACTGAAACACCTCTGTGTTATCCACACTGCTTCCAGCACAAATCCCAGACATAGTCCCATGTTATGAAGACAACTCTACCACAGCCAAACCCAGCACGGCATTTTACACTCATAACTGCTCAGGGCACAGACAAATTTGCTACTTTTCTATTGCTGTTCTCTTCTGTAATGTTTGAGTTTATCAAACGAGGCAGAGTCAGCAGTGATTGTTTTCTCTTGCTGTGCTGTGATCTGCATTTAAAGCAGAATTGAAATTTCTAGTTTTTCACATTTGCAGTTCAGATTCAATCAGGAAAGCACAACACTAACTTTCTGGTACTCCTGCTTGCTGCATAACGTTTGTCAGAGGATTTTTAAATTTTCTGAGCAAGACATTAAAATGGTTCAATTTGTCTCCAAGACAAAGTATTTCCCCACATTCTAAAGCCCTCAGTCAATAAAAATAATCGGACTTTCTATACAAATGCATTATCACAATGTCTTGTGGATTAAATCTCAGAATTCAACTAATTCTGGTTGTGATCAATCACTTCCCAGATTCATTACAATTTAAAGAACTGTGCAAGAGGAAAACAGAACATCCTAGATGCCTAGCTTCTTACTTCCTCCACTACAGTTGCAATAATTCTTTATGTGGGACCTATTTTCTTTTTGGACTATGTATATATCTTAGATTTGGAAATAACCAGTGGTTTATCTCCTGTAGCCCACTGCACAACAGAAGTCATAAGAATTTTACTCAGGCTTTCATTTATTGAGACTAATAACCTGTCATAAGAATTTTACTCAGGCTTTCATTTATTGAGACTAATAACCTGTATTTGAGTATATAAATTAGCTTCCAAGTGTTTAAACAAATTGAGTTCATGCATTAGTTGGTATTCAAGAAAAAATGCAGAAAGTTCTCTGGTGTGTACAAACAAACTTAAAATAATTAAAATTGAAGGTCTTGCAAGAACTTTTTGGTACTTGCCTAATGATTAGAAGCATCTTATTTTGTTTTGTTTCTTTAAAAACCCTCTCTTAGAATATCAGCAACATTGGATTTTTGCTACAGGATGTGAAAATTGAATGCAAGGAAGTTTATCCTTCCCTGAAAATTTTAATTTCCTTTTTTTACAAAAACACAGACCTATTACAAATGAACAGAAAAACTAATCAAGATAATCTAAAGCAAAAAGGAGCAAATCAATGTTTATTCTTGTGTTCTGTCTGTCATAAAGAAAACGGAATAGATAATTTTTATTACATTATTCTATCTATACCTGCGATTTGTAGATTTTAAGACCTTAAGAAAATCCTGCTATAATGATTTATGTTGTGTGAAACTTTGTTATGAATATGTATTTGATAAAGAGAAGATAAAAAGCAAAGATCATTTCAGACAAATTGGTCTTTCCTGAAGTTAGGTATGTACGGCAAACAACAACAATAAAGTTTTCTACCTAAAGTTAAGTTTTCTCTCCAAATCCACTACTGAAGCTGCTTTTCATGAGAAAATGTAGACCAATCTGACCAATGCTGACTGCTAAAATCAGGTATCCTAAACTTATAACTGAGTAACTAACAAGAAACATTCAGAAACCCACTAACTTTCACTGCAATAAACTGCCTACATCAGACTGCACTGCATCAGGCAATGTAACTGTATACTTTTTGTATGCTAAAGGTCCAAGCTGAGACTATATGATCAGCCCCTTGACTTTTGAAGCCTAAACAGACACTGATGGACTCATCTGTAGGATTTCACTTTACCCTGCTCTTACTACTGCTGATCCAAAGGACAGAAGCCTTGAGAAAAAAGAAATTAAGTGAAAAAGTGAAATGACAGTAAGAGTAGAGTTAGTAACTCTGTCCACCCAGTTTTTACAATCAACATCAGAGTAAAATCTCTCAACTCTTACCAAAGGAGCTGCTTAACAAAGGGAATACCAGCAATAGACAAGGGCATCTTTCAAACTAATACAAGCACTGGCTCCTAAGGGAGAGTGGTGGTGTGTGGGGCACACACCTCCCCAGTGAGGATATGACATTCTCAGTTTTCCTTAAAAAAAATTAACTGTAACACCTTTACACACTGTATAGCAATAACTCGGTTCCAGACAAACATTTTCTGAGAAGTGACAAAATACTAATTAAGGAGCTGCTTAGTTACAACTTCTTCCATTGATAGCCAAATACACACGTTTTGTGAGGAAGCTTTGACAGCACATATTACATTTTGGAGACTGATAAACATCCATTTCAACAAGACATTCCATGATTAAACAAGATTCTCCATTTCCAATTAATTTTGTAAAGAAACATGTGCAAAGTGAGTAAAACCATTTAATTTATTCATTACATGGGTCATTAGCTTTTCATTTCTAAAAAGCAAACTTGTCACAGTATTGAGCTAGGATTATAATTAAAATACATATAAAGGAACTTTTGCTCCTGTTTCCTTTATGTTTGTATTTGAATGACTAGCAAACAAACAACAAGCTCCTAGCAGAAGCTGTGATTACATTACCCTTTTAGTTTGGTTCAGAACCACGTCTTGCATCAGAATAGTCTTTGACACAGGCTGGGGGGTTTTTTTGGATGAAAGAAAAATTTAAACTCAATGGTGTAGGGATACAATTTTAAATACAGAAGAAATAAATGTAGCCTGAGGAACAACTGAGCAATATTACTTTTGAAAAATGGGCTTTCCATCTAATATGTAATCTGAAGATGTTAAAGTCTTTTCTTATTTGGGAGTTTGGGACTCTGAATTCAGTTAAATGCTTTGAGAAGAAACACACATGAATCATTTTGACTGGTAGTACAACATACTCAAATTATTGAAGTCTTGTAAACTAACAAAAATCTGATGAAACATCCACATTTAATTTTCATTATTTCTCACTGATTTTTTTTCTTTTGGCAAAGAAATAGATCTAACCTCAAGAAATATATTTACATTTTCCATTAAGAGATTGAAGAAGATAACAAAATTCTGATTCTGTCCAGTAATAAGAAATTACAAAAATGGCAACTGTGAGCACAGTTAATGCTCTGCTTTCCCTTCTACCACATTTTGTCATTTGTAACATGGTACCCTATGTTTTCTTTTCACAGCAGAGTAGAGGGGGTGTGGCTCTTTGGGAATATTTTATGTTCTACTGTTGAGTTGAGAGGTTTTTTGGATGAAGGTTTAATAAAGAACTTCTAATCATAGCTTATCCATTTTTCAGGGTCCAAAATTACAAAATAAATGGATCCATATCAGTAGTTTATTTCATGGTGAGACAGAAAATACTGTTCTTTTACCATTACTAAAAATAGATCTGCTGCACTAGAAAAAAGACATTTGACTTACGGTTTATTAAAGTTAAAAGATTTCCACAGAATAGTGACCCTTTCCTTAAAGGAAAGAGAAAATGAGCTGACTTGAAGAATTACTCCCTCTCTCAGATCAAGGACCACCATGTGGTCAATACTTGGTGACTGAATACCAAAGAGATTCCAGCTCAGAGAGAGAGAGAACATAACCACAATACCATGCATGCAACCAACTTGATCCCAAAAAAATCTTTTGAGCAGTTACTCCAGAACACACATATGGAAAGGATTAACACATTTAGCTGTTGTGACTTTACCAGCACTACAGATATCTTTGATCAGCACAAAACACTTTAGGGCAGACTTCACAAGCAATTATGACAAAAGCTTTCCTGTGGGATTCCTGAAAAAAACACCATACTCTAGCAGTGTAATTAAAGCAGTATAGCCCCTTTCCTCTTATTACTGTTCTTATATATTTATATAGTCATTCAGAAATTAGCCTGACCCACTCAGTTCTATCCAAGTATTTATTCTGATGTTCCATATTAAACAAATTTTCAATATAGAAACATTTTCTTCACTGAATATATAATATTTCAGAATATTATATATGTTATATAAAATTGTGTGATATAGACTTTTATACATTGTATTGTTTTATATTTCATTATATAATAATAATATCAATGACCTTTTTTAAAGTGATACTGTTTTCTAACTCTAATGAATTTCAAGAGACCTACAGAAATATTTACTCAATGAACATTAAAATTACTGAAAAGTACAAAAATAATGAAACAATAGCATGACAGTCTTCAAAATCAGGGATTTGAGCATAAGAGTAGAAATTAAAGTGTCTCAAAACCATTATGGTCTTACTAGAGGAAAATGAAGGGTATCATTGCAGTGGCATCCAAGAAAAGAAATTAAATAAGCCATAAGAGAACACCATTGATGCTTTGGACATGGCTCGGTATTATTAGGCTGCTCTAATGCAGCACTGTGTTCTTTGTGAAGCATTAATGCAAGGAAAAAATTAACATCTTATCATGCAACGTTCAAATTAACTTTGACCTAACACTTTGTTATTGGAAGGGTTGTCAATTCTTTCTCCTCATGAAAAGATTACCTAAAGCTTCACTGCCAGCTGTTCACCGATCTGAAGATTTTAGAGATCATTTTGCTATAGAATGAAATTATACATACTGACAGAGATGTGGTAGTTTTAAAATCTGAGTCTGTTTAGAGTCTGCTACAGGCAAATAATTTGGTAACTTGCATGCATTTATCATAATCTGTGTTACCGACAGCCTAACCCAAAGGATCAAATTTTATTCCCAGGAACACTTCTACAGCCTTAAAGCCTTCATGCATACAGTGGAATATTAGTAAATATCAAATCTGAGAAAGTTAATTTGGTCAGTTTATTGTTTATTTTACTCAGCCAAGTATTTCAGATGCTGTTTTCCATTTAAATAGCAAAAAATCCTTGCATGCTCTTCTAACAGGACACATTTCCATTACATTCATGACAGAATAAACTGTTTCCCCTCCTGTTTATATCTATTTTGATCACGTCTTTCTTTTCTTACATTCAACAGACTCTTTGCTAGCAATAGAACTGATTGTTGACCACATACACTTTTAGTCATTTATATTTAAGAAATATGCATAACAGGATGATGTATGGGTGCAAGACATTTTCAGCTTCGGGAAAGGGAAGTTATATTTCCTTAATTCCAGAAAATATTACATTAATAATACAAATAGATGTACATCAATAATAAAAATAATGCAAGAATAGATAGTAGTATTGGTGCTGCTTTCATTTACCTGAAAAGGCCAGTTAACTAGTTGATGTCAACAAGCTGAAAAAAACGTTTTATTAAGAAGGAAGAGTAATAGAAACAAACAGCTGGAAGCTAAACAAAAAAAGATCAGGTAATAAACAAAAAGCAGGCAGGGAGAGGAAAGAAAATGGATGACAAGAAGGCAGGAAGGCAGAAAGTTGCCAGTTCTAGAGAATGAACCATTTACAATTGGATGAGCTGAGACTCCCAGTAATGGCACACAAGAGAGGTTTGTGCCTTTCACAACTCTCAATTTTGTGAATTCCTAGCTGAAAAGTTTCAGAAGCTATTGAAAATGGAAAAGGGCTCCATTTTGCTACAGGATGACAAGTGACAGGTACTGATGTCATTCTGAGTAAAACCTTTGTTTCCACAACAAGAAATTTTAATTGCTTTGTAATCAACATCCAAGATATGTAAAGGAAGAAGAAAAGTATAAGGAAGGAACAGGCTTTTAAACACATAGAAATCATGTCTCTAGAGTAGCTGTGCTTTCAGATTTTCATCTTGAGGAAAGAGAGATTAGAATGAGTATTCAGGGCTAAGAACAAAATTAGATTGGCCTTATTAACTCAGAAAATTACACTGGTATAAATCTGGTGATACAATTCAGACTTGATGCAAATCTTCTCATCCATACAAATAGAACACAAAACAAACCCCAAAATATATAAGAGCTATGTCTGGTAATTTCTTGCCTTTAACCTGCTGTAATCCTTTCCTTCACTGAGGGATGAATGTTGCTAATTGCAATAAAAGTACTGTCGCAACTGAATGAAATAATTTCACACACATTCTCTATGTAAATTTATATAGGGCTTGAAACAGCAGAGACTTCAGCAAAAAAAAAATGTCTGTCATATTTAAATTAATTCTGTGCTGATCACAACTTTAAGTGCAAGACAAAAATTACAGTTGCTAAACTGTTAGTAGTAAATTCATTGGATCTCAAGAACCTTTTCCTGAAGTGGAAGAAATTTTCATCTTTATTCCATATGTATGTGTCTTTCAGTGTTGTGGAAACTGAGATAAAATAACCCTTAAGGTATGTTTTCCTTGCAATACTCTTCAGAAATCTGGGAGCAGTGTGGTATTCCCAGAAAAGGACGTACACCTAGAGGAAGGGTAAATGCCCCTGATGCATTGACAGTGCATGTGAGAGCACTCACACAATGACTCCTGACACTGAAGAAATTCAAAGTTAGAAGAAACTCTAGATGAAAGGTAAATAATGATTCCCCTCTCCACAGCCTGCTCTTGAGCTACACCAGAGACAAATAATTTTCGCCTTACAGATGTATCCTTCTCTTTTCTTTCGTGGATAAGAACTTCAGCTGAGAGTTTAGGCAGCTTCATTAGACAGACACATGCTTCACTGGAGGATGGACAGGTACCAGCTCCTTCTACAGCTGGCTGTTTATTTCTCTGAAATATAAACATTGTTCCAGTAATCTGGCTGCTTCCTGTTTAAGCAGAAACAGATCTGGCTGCTGAAAGTGCCACACAGATGCATCTTTCTTTTCCTCTCCTTCAGCTTCTGTTTATGAGTCACCATTAACAATTTTAATTATAAAAACCTCCATTTATCATTTTTGTATTCTACCATTATTGCTTATTACTACACACCTAGCTGTAATTACTATGAGGTAATTACTGTTGTTGAATTATGACAATCCTCTTTAAATCTTTGATTTAAACTACTAAAATCAATGGTTCCACCTTTAAAGAAGCCACTACAATAAAATATTAACCAAATAACTTTACACAGTGTTGGAAGCAGTATAATGTGGATATTTAAGACTAGCAATTAGCAGGAGACTTTGCTGAACACAATGACATTTAAATCAGTAGTGGATGTCTGAAATACCAAAGAGAAAGTTATCTACAGTATGAACTGTGGGTTGCTTTCTGCTTAATGAAAGTTAAAGCTTTTCACTGCCCTGAACCTGGTCCTTGAATACCTATTCCAAAATACTTGTTGCATGGTGCCTTAGGTGCTTAAAATATTGTAATACTGAGGAAGGACTTTTCATTTCCAAATATGTTGCCCGCCCTTTTACTTGCATGCTACAAAGACACATTTTTCTGATATCTCCTGGATGCCACTAATTCTAAATATATGTACTGAGCTTCAGGCTTATGCCACTTAAGAGGCATTCAAAATCCAAACTGTAGCATCTTGCTTAGATATTTAAATCAAGAGCCTATTATGACACATAAAATTCACAAAGCTCTTCCAGAGGACACTCTGATGTACAAAGGACCACTGATATGTTGCACAAAAAGTTGATATATTCTTGTGTATACAAAGCTTTACCAGCAGGGTCCATAACTGATGCCATACATTGACTTCAGAGTTACTGGAGAAAGCAGGAGCACAGGGAGTGGGAGTGTGGGAAGGAAAAACAAGAGTAAAAATAGAGAAAGGGGGGAAAAATCAGTGATGGTCAGCTGATAGAAGTGATAGGGCCTCAAATGTGCACCTTTGCCAGTGCAAAGGTGTTTCTCAACACTGTTCTGTGGGAATTTTACAGCTTTCATCAGAACTCCCTCAAACTCCCTGTCAGTTGTTCTTGCTTATGATGGCATGAGCACCCATTGCACTTCTTCAGGTGTATGTCTTGTATGCTGACTGACTAAGCTCTGTACATACATAGTGTTAGTTAATATCTTGAGGTATGTAAATGATTATGCACTGTGTTGTCTCCAGGTCTGTAAAGTTACGAACTAGAAGCTGCA
The DNA here is from genome assembly GCF_009829145.1 of Chiroxiphia lanceolata. Taxonomy (NCBI): domain Eukaryota; kingdom Metazoa; phylum Chordata; class Aves; order Passeriformes; family Pipridae; genus Chiroxiphia; species Chiroxiphia lanceolata. The sequence goes on from NC_045640.1 coordinate 13,657,543, forward strand.
AGGGGAATGTGAAGAGTTACAGACTAAAAGCTACAAGGCCAATCCACACTGTGTTGAAGAATCTGGCAATGCAGCTCCATGAAGGCAAAGGCACGTGGGATGGTTTCCCTCGGGGTAAAGGCCCTGCCACAGTGCCTCTGGAGCATGCAAGTAAAAGGGTGGGCAACACATTTGGAAATGAAAAGTCCTTCCTCAGTATTACAATATTTTAAGCACCTAAGTCACCATGCAACAAGTATTTTGGAATAGGTATTCAAGTTACCGTAACCCTTTGGCCCTTTCAGGAGCAAAGAGCTTCTTCTACAGAGTACTTAAGTATCTTCTTCTTCCCAACTGTTTGGGCATACTTCTTTCCTTCTGCAGCACAATTATTCCTCATAGCAAATCTGCTCCTGGTTTATATGTGAGGCATTTCCATTTCTCTGAGCCCCTGTAGCACTGGTCTCTGATATACCTTGTCTAACTTAAAGGTTGCTAGAATTGCATTTACTTCTTTGCAAAGGCTTCTGCTCCATTCAATTTGGTTTTCTGCCCAAAGGCTTGTGCTCTCTGTGGTAGTTTCATAGATGAACCACACTACCATATCCTTTACAGATCAGTCTCCTGGATACAGCAGAAGAGGACTCCAGATACTCTTTCTGTACCTCTCTACAGACAAAAAGTTAATCCGTCCTTCATCTCCAAGACTTATTGTATGGGGTTTGTATGGCAAGGTTTTGGTAGCAGGGGGGCTGCAAGGGTGGCTCCTGTGAGAAGCTTCCACTATGTCCAATAGAGCCAATGCCAGCCAGCTCCAAGATGAACTCACAGCGCATCAGTGATGGTGGTAGTACCTCTGGAATAGCAGGGGAAAAGTGTGAGGATTTCTCCCCCTGAGGAGGAAAGAGTGGTAGAGACAACATGTGATGAACTGATCACAGGCCTCATTCCCTATCCCCCTGCACTGCTGGGGGGAAGTGGGTAGAGAAATCAGAAGTGAAGTTCAGCCTGGGAAGAAGGGGAGGGGGAAGTTGTTTTAAGATTTGTATTTATTCCTCATTATCCTAATTCAATTTGATTGGCAATAAATTAAGCCAATTTCTTCAGGTTGAGTCTGTTTTGACCATGACAATAACAGGTGTGTGATCTCTCCCTGCCCTTATCTCTACCCATGAGCCTTTTCTATTTTCTCTCAGCTGCCCAGCTGAGGAGGGCAGTGATAGAGTGGCTTTAGTGAGTACCTGCCACTCAGCCAGGGCTAACCCACTACACTTACTTTCTTCCAGAAAGCCCCATTGCCATTCTCACTGTCATTATTTCTTCTTTCAATTTGTCTGTACTCAGATTACATCAGCAGTACATGGAGGGACAGGCAGAATTACTCTAAAATAAACTGAGCCAAAGGGAAGGGTTTTGAGTATCCCCACAAATACTGAACCAGTCTCTAACACTCTTCTGTAATACCTTCTCTTTGAATGCAGGCTGTCACCGCTGTAATCAGACTCCCATTCATTTTTGTAATGACCTAATCTCCGATACATCCTGTATCAGGAGGTTCAGTTTGGGCTTTCATTTGTGATTCTTTTCGCTCTCATTGCATCTTTACACATCAAACCCACCTTCAGAGTTTTCTTTTTCACAGAGCTAGCTCATCCATACAGCCATCCTCAGGCTTAACAAGTGCCTTGTTTTCTTCAGCAGCCAATGATTTGCTTTCCTAAAATGTTAGCAGAAGTAACAGGTGTACCCAAGCAAACCTTTCTTGTACAAGGCAGACTTTTTAATTGTCAAAGGTAGAATTTAAATAAATCACTTTTTTGCCTGGTATTTTTCCTTAAACAGAAGTAATAACAGCAACCACTTACTCCAGTACACTTATTACTTATTCAATGGAAGTTTATAACATCCATCTCTATTTTGTGAGACCATTTGTCTTAAGAATCCTGAGCATGGCTTGTCTTCTCTTCCACCTTAGTTTTTTCCACACTGTCTGTGTTCCTTTGAAAAAAACCAAATTAAACAAGCAGGTCTTCCTCTTACCACTAAACCCCCTTCCAGAGCTTTCATCTTTGAGCTGTTTAGTACTTTTGGACTTTAATTTGTGCAGTTTTCTACCATTTGTACTGTATGCAGAAAGTGGTATAAGGTGAAAAATCCTCTTTCCTATGCCTAGCAGGGTGGGGGTGTATCTTGCGCTCTATAGGATGTAGTGCAGTCAGTTGCTTGGGCCTTCATAGATATCCTTCGAATTATACCTAGAAGGACTCAGGGTGGGGCTGAGCGTGTTTGGGGAGGGAGTACACAACTTTCATTATCTTATCATCTATATACCACCAATAATTGGATCTAATCAAGTCACAGACTGTTCAGCCAGCTCTCCCCAGCTGCTACTAAGTATTTTTCAACTGAACATGTTGAATAGATGAATTGGGCACTTTTGCTCAGCTTGTCATAAAATGTGACAACTGCCCCACAGGTATCTGACCCCAACTTTTGTATTTTGAAGGTTCTACTGCTTCAAATTTCTTTTAGAAAAAACAAGAATTTATCTGGCCAATTAGACACAAATGCAACACCTCATGTTTAATTACTTTTCGAGGTGTTTTGGGAGATGTACTCACAGATCCTGATCCTCCAGAAAGACAGCTGAAAATAGGAGGAATAATTCTACATGTGTGTGTTTCAACAAAATATGTCAGTGCTTTCCATCACACACAAAAAAAGAAGTAGCATTTTAAGATGCAAAACAGTGTGTACACAAAGTCAGCTGAACATTTTGGAGGAGACTGATATATTGTGTAGACCTAAATCGGATTCATTTGACAGCAAGAGACTATTAAAATAAATTCCTTGCCTATTGGCATATAAGAAAATTTTCAATGACTTCATATTTCTGCTCTTTGCAGTTCTAGGGGGGAAACCTACAACTATCTTAAATACCTGTGCTACAGGCTAGCATCAATGTTTAAGAACAGTAATATAAATCATACATTTCAAGAATTTTTTTCCTAAACACCTATTAGAGTAAGAACTAAACTTCCTCTTAAAAATACATATCTGCAAATGTGTGTAAACTCGATTGCTGGGTGTGCCTAAACTCCTCTCATCTTTGTCTCTTGATTGAAATAGTAAGCAAATGCACCAGACTACAATTTGCAGGAGAACTGAAGCCAACATTAGAGAATCAAGATTTTTCTGGTTTTTCAGACTTTTTTCTAGTAGAAGTAAGACATTTAGAAGAAAGAGGAGAAATAGATTTTAGTTAATATACTATTTTCTGTTAAAACTATTTTCAGCCATCTCTATATGTGATTTTCATAAAAATATGTAGTTAGTCTACAGCATAACAGCTCCTACTCTGGTTTTATTACTACTATTACTGCATTAGTTAGGATAAAAACCCTTATTGGATTTGAATAGACTATTCTGTAAATAGCGGAGAATCAAAATTGCAGATCAACATCTCAGCTTACAATTTTACAGAAGACTTCTCTAAATGAAGACACAGCAGTATAACATGTGACCAAACACTTAGACAACCTAGTTGTTTAAATGTACATCACACTTTTAAGGCTAGTGACCAGAATGCAAATTGTCAGTTTTAGCTATTGGCTTTGACTGATTTGTCTCTCTTTGTTGCCATGGAAACCTACATTCAATTAAAGGCAAAGAAACAATGGAACCTAATTAATGTCTCATGCTTCTTCTGTACAGCAAATGTATTGGGAAGTACTTTGTAACATTATGGCAGCACATGCTACATGGTTTTTGAAAACACAGTTAAAGGATTTCTGCTCAAAAAACTGTATTTCAATAAAAATATATAAAAAGATAAATAAGTCAGAAGTATGAGATGGAGAAAAGAGAGTCCCTTTCACCACCCATCCACAAGATGAGATATTTTGAGGGGTAAATTTAAGGCAGAAAACACCATTTTGAACTGCTCTTTCATTTAGTCCCTGGAACCTGGCAGTTTCTCTAAAAGAGCAAGAATCAACCTGGATTACGAGCAAAAGCCTGTCAGGTTGCCTTGAGAGGAGACATCAGAGGTGGGTACTGGTAGAGGGAGGCAGTATCAAGATGGTGGTAAGAGGATGTTAAAGAAACAGTTGAGAAAGAAGGATCTCTCCTCATTAAACTCTGCTTTGTCACCTGCCATCTCTCATTCATCTGTTCACTGTGATGCCTCTGTACTTTACTTCCTGATCTGATTTTTTCCCCAAAGACTCCATGGTTAAAGAGGAACAAACCTCCACATCTTGCTTTTCTAGTCTTGTCCTTAGATGAAGGCCCTGCAGGTGCAATGGTATGCATGATGCTTTTATGGTCCTGCAGCAACTTCATATTAAAAATTCAGTATTCATAGGGAATAGAAGAATTCATAGAGAATGTGGAAGAGGATAGAGGGTGAAAGTCCTGCAAGCTTAACTGGAACTTTTTATTCATTATTTAATCAATTTCTCCAAGTAAGTAAGACAGGAGATTAAGAGTAATATTTTTTTCCCCCAGGTTAATCAATAGATAATTGCAGGAATTTGTCTTTACAACCAATTCTATACTGCAACAAAATCCACCATGAATCGAGGAAGAAGATGTTGGTTGGACGCTATCATTTAATTTCACTGTAATTATATATCCTCCCCTTCTGGGAATTATGAATAAATAAAACAAAGCATCTTCCTGATGTTAAACTGAAATACTTCACACGCAATCGATTAAGAAGAGGAAAAAGTGTTTGGGCAGAGGGCATATTGGTTTCTGCTGATGGGCACCAACTCATCTGTCTGTGGCAGTGACGGGACCCTGGTGCCAGCTGCCCCATGCTGTCAGCCTGGCTGGGAGCCTCTGCCGTGACTCCTGCCCTTTTCTGTGTACAGCACTGATCCCCAGCTGACTATGTCTGACAGCTCCATTACTCTGAAGCTACTGACAGCATCCTTAGTTTCTTGTGTTCTATAACTTATAAAACAAGTCATGAATGCAAGGCTGTAGAAAGTGTTGTTCAGCCAGGGTTTCCTGCTTAAACAGAAGCTGGACAACAATTTGGAGGGTGTCCTCTTTCCCTTGCCACTGGGAAAGAGCATAAACATACCAGGAGAGCACAAGAGCCTTGACGACATGATAAGTTTTCAGTTGCCTCCTGAGTAAGAGAGAAAAAAGCAAACAGAAAATGATTTTCTGGAATGTGAAATGAAACTTCATTTGAACAGCTACAGAAAAATGAATATAGGATGTCATTAAAGCAGGCTATACTTGTCAAAGGTTGTGATAATACTAATTATAGATAAGATTTCATCTGAATTGGGAGTATCAACCATTGCCACTAGTTATACAGTTATTGTGCATGTGGCATCAGTTGTACTAAATATACAGCTAAAGAAAGAACCAAAGGCAACCCTATATTTATTGATGGGGCGTCCTGAAGCTGAGGTATCAAAACACCATTGAAAGGTCATAAGATTCTCTTGAATTATTTACAGAAAGGAAAAAAAAAAAAGAGAGAAAGACAGAGGTATTAAAAAATACTTGGTTTATACAGCCACAAAGGAAACCCAGGAGATATATTTGAGCAAGCATTTCTCTGTGTCACAAGTGAGTGACAGACTTTTTGAGCAGGAAAAAGCCTGTCATAATTGATTAGGGACAGAGACAGATGTAGTATGGAGTTTTTTTAAGAACTTCAGTGAAAATTAAATACAAGCTCTCTGGCAGAGCAGTGCCAGCAGAAAAGTTCAAATGCTTTTTCAGCACTGAACTTGGTCAAAAAGTCATAATAGTAATATATTTTCCCTGTTACTCTGACTGAATCCTGTTGTGCTGTTTAGCCCCAGGCTGCTGAGGTGGAGAGTGGTCACAGAGCTTTTTACTTGCTATGAGGAGGAAGAACTGTTCATTTCTTGATAGAACACATAAAAGAGGAGGCCATCTCAGAGCTAGTTCCAAAGACATGCTGCTCTCTGTGATTCCAGATACTCACAATGACATTTTCAATGTTTCCCTGCATTTTAAAAGCCTGCCTTATCAATCTTCCTATACCTTTATATGCTAATGTCTAGTGCCAATTTTTCATTACAACTAACACTCTTGTTTCCACTTTACTAATTTACTAAGTGATGAACAGTAATGAAAAGGATAATACTTGAGACCAGTATAGCATATTTTATCCCTCTCAGATATTAATATTGTTAGTTGTAAATTATATCTCTACATTTTTTTAGTGCCTTATGAGTCTTAACTCCTGAAATTCCTTTTAAATGCATATAGCATAGAATGTGCTGTTCCTTTTTATCACGTCATTTGATCATTTATTGATTACCAAATTATTTTCTCTATGAAGGAATATTTAAGTTTTGAATATTTTCTTCAAATAAAGGACATTTTCCTCAAGGGAGAATTTCAAATGCTCTAGTTCAAGATGAACAAAATATTTGCTTGTTTTTAAGAAAATGTTGCAGAAATTTCACCTTCCACAGAAAGAACACCACGCACAGAGGTCTGGAGAGATGATAAATAAAAACTGAGTTTCTCTTCCACTTTGTTTATTTGCAAATATCAGTAAAGGAAGTTCAGATCTTGAGGAGTCTGACATATGCACTGATATTAGTTACATTTTCTGATTAGGTTAGATTTTGTACCCACTGAAGGAGAAAAATACCTTCTCCTTTCATTCCACAGTTCACATCGCCTACCAGGCTCATTATCACTTTTGTTTGCATCCTTATTTCCTCTCATCCTTCTCCCAGTCCATCTGTTGGTAAGGATATGAAAGCTATGGTCAAGAAGCAGAATTATTTCTGTTCTAATCTGCTTATTTGTTTGTCAACAAGATTCAATCCCACCACCTCAGCTTTTGGCAAGAAAGAATTTACTCTCTGCGCCCTTAATAAGTTCTAGTTTAGGTAGTTGATAAGGTAGAGAGAATTTGATGGGCAGAAGTAATTTTCCTCCTGGCCATATCTATTTTGCAGATGAATTTAAACAGTCATCCTCTTCATAGCCCATGACCTTTCCTTGGTCAGGATGTAATTTGTAAAATGTACATCATCGTAGAAAAGGAACTTTAAATCCTCCTTTATGTGTCATGTACTTATGAAACACAAGAGTTAGTCTCTTCTTATTAGACCTTTACGCTGTAACAGTCATTCATCTTGAAATAGGATACCACTAGTAATTTTCTGAAGTCTTAGTATCAGGTTCTCACTGCACTTTATAAGTACAATAAATATTATTTTCTTTCAACAAAATGAAATTAAGAGCACACTTATGCTTTAAAAATCCGTAGTCAACTTTTAAAAGAATAAAAGCTTTGTCAAATTTTAATGAGTCAAGGCGCAGGCAACATTAATGCATTACAGAACTTCCTGCTTTGGTTCAATCCCACTATTTGCCATTTAAAATCCATTCTGTTTGATACAATTCTCACATTGAAAATTTTGAATTGCCTTGCACTCCAGGTTTTTTATCATGATTTATTTACATGTCTTAAAACCATATAGGCAGACTTTTGGCTTCTGTTATGTCCTTTTGGACATTTGGTAAAAAAGTCCCCACCTTTCAATATTTGGAAACATGAAAAATATGCTTGACATTGTCGCAGAAGTAAAAAGGAAATATGACTTGGAGAGCTAACACATTACCTGAAGCATACAGATATTGCTTCAATTATCACTATTTTAATATTACTTGCTATTTCAATGGGGTTTTTTTTGTTTTGTTTTTAGTATCAGTGCTCTGATTTTACTTCAACCTGTTATAAATCAAAAGGAATTCACCTGTGTGTTCTCTCTGATTTGAACTAAAAACATCATCACTAAAATCTCAAATATATTCAAAAGTAAAGTAGGAATTATGTCCAAGCCATACTACTCCTATAATGTCCAAGAATAGCTTTAACATTTTCGGACTGATTGTAGATGTGTGTGTTCTGTTCAGTATCAAAGTTTTGCAGTGAAATTGTTAAGAACTTGTTTTTATTCCGTACCGATCACCTACTTTGCATTCACACTTTGGATGGTGTTACAAGTGCATCCAAGACAGTTTTGCCTTCTGATGGCTGTCGCACAGTAGTTGGGCTTTGTTAACGCAGTGCTGAGCTGCATTTTGTATAACCTACCTTTAACAGAGCCTTTACAGGCTAATTGCCTTTCCAGTTTGCATAGCATAGGTAGGAATTGATCCTGACTGAAAACAGTAGATTTCCATGATATACTCATTACTCTGTCACTGATTATGAGAACCACTTTACCTACAGGACCCTGGTTATCAGTCTAATTACACACTCTAGCTATCACGTTTGGCATTCATAACCTTTAAAGCAGAGAATGAAAAAAATAAAGAGGGAAAAAAAAAGAACTGCTTGCCAAAAGTAGCAATTGAGGAGTCTGAAGCAATATCTAAGGGCTCTTCTTCTTTCTTTCACATCTCATTATGTGAGAGCAGTGAAACCCTGCACTCATACTCTCCTGAGAACACTCCTGCCACAGCGCTGGAGCTCTCCATCCATCCAAAAGGAACAGTACTCATTCCTGCCATAAATGTGCAGAGGATTAGTGTGACTGCCTACACCACAAACCTGAGACATGGCCAAGGCTAACTCCAAGCTCATGAGGATCTGCTTTGGGTAGCACCTATCCCCCTGCAAAGGCAGAACAATGCAATAATTGCAAATTCATAAGAGGAGCTTGACTGAAAAGGAAAACTGTTAAAAAGAAAGAGATTATTTTTTCCAGCAGTTTGGTAATTATCAACATTTATAATAAAATTCCTCTTGCAGTACAAGCTTTGCATGAAAAAATTTATTATGGATCAGCAAATGAAGTCTCTCAGTAAGAATGATGCAGAAGACATGCTCCTAAGAAAGATCCCAGGATGCAGCAAAACACACAGGAGATGAAATATCTTGTGCAGCAGTTTCTAATGCAGAAAAGATCAAAACTTAAACTATGCCAAAGGCCAATTCCTGCTTTTATGAGGAATGTATTAAGGTAGAGTCTAAAGATATATATTTCAAGGTTACAGCAGTTTCTCATCAATCACCAGAACAAAATTTATCAAGGCAATGTCCCAATACTGAAAATTATTATCTTAGGGTGTTAAAATCAGCACAAAAAAATAAATAACTATTGGATCTCGCATTCATCAGACAGTGAAGATGTTACAGCTAACATTCATTTAGCACAAGCACCAGAGGTTACCAGCTGGCAGTGTTGAGTCCAATGTAATTTCCACAGCTAGAAATAATATCCTGAACACTTACAACTCAAGACAAATCTTTTCTATACTCTCTTCTTCCAATTATCCTACCCTTTCTGCTGCCTCATCACCTTTCCCTGCCCTTTTTCCTCCATCATTGTCTCTTCTGAGGCTCTGGAGGATAGAATTTTTTTCAGTCTTAGATATAAAACTTCAATATTTTTACCTATTCCAGATTTACATTAATGCAGTGATGAATTGATCTAGCTATTTGAGGAAAGCACTCGCCCTTTGCTCCCTCTATAGCAAAAAGAGTTTGTCCATCTAAGCTCTGTGCAAGATGCTAAATATATCTTACTCCCTTGATTTACAATTTCTTCTTGCCTGGAAAAGAAACTTGGACCCCATTGGATATCTAGAATGGCCCAGAATTATGTGGTGTCCTGGTTCTGGCCAGGACAAGGTTAATTTTTGCAGGAACCAGGAGGGACATTGCCAGGACAGGGAGGTTGTTCTGTAGCACCTCATGTCCTTGCTAGGGTGGGGGAGTCCTCTCCGAGTAGGGCGGTGGTGCAATTATTCACCTCCACTGTAAACTTTTATTATTAATATTGTTACTGTTACAGTACTTTTTCTTACCTCATTGCTATTTCCAGTAAATTGTTCTTATCTCAACCTGTGATCTTTACTTTTTGTGCCTCCAATTCTCCTCTCCAGCCTGCTTCAGGGGAGGGGGAGCAGGGAGTGAGTGAGTGGAGTGTGGTTTGGAGTGGTTTCAGTGGGAACACTGAACTGGAGAATACCATTCCTAAACCACGACACATGGCCTAGGGTCCCTGACCTTAGCTACATTCACAAAAGTAAGAAATGCATGTTGTATCAATAAACATGTCAGTGACTGTTCTCCAGCGCTGGCACCAAATGGCACAGAAAAGTCAGCTGTCAGCCTGGTCAGCTCCAAAAACCAGAGTGATGGCACACAAGCTGCCTACCTATGGGGAGCAACCTGGCTGCACCTGGGACTTCCCATAGATGGTGCTCATTCCCCTGCCCACAGCTAGGCTAGGAGTAGGCCTAGAAATATTTAGCAGTATGGAAGATTGGGTTTAAGAGTCCAGGAAGGATACCTAATTTTAAATTACTAGTACAGACATAGCCAATGAGGGCAACACCATAGTATTTCTTCCCATAAACCAGACTTAGAGCAGCTGGGAATAACCAAAGGTAGTTAAGAGCACTGAGCACCTTCTCCAGGAAAAGTGAATGCGTATCAGGATGTGTTGTTTCATGGCCTTTTGGGGATCCACCACATACTGTGAAGACAGACATCAATACAGCTTCCCTTTCCTTTTCAGCAGGATTTCTTACTGCTGAAGGGACAGTCAGGCCAGCTGCAAACACCCAACCTGGGTCCCAACAGGAAAGACCACAACCCCATTGCTCCCTTCCAGAAACATAATGCAATTTTTCTGTTAGATCATGGACTTCACTCATAGCCTTTAATGTGGTGTCTCATGAAGTTCAGAAAGCTGACCACACTACATGTCAGAAAATAAATTTTTAATCCCCTATAAAACTTTTTCACTCCAGATTATGTCTCATATGTCAAGGTAAGTTAAGCAGCCACAATATCACAGCCACTAAGCAAGCTCACCTGAGACTGACCTAAACCACCTCCTCCTGGTGCTTTAGGTTTCTGATATGTAACTGGTACTCCTTGGTTGGTTATTTTCAGCTCCACCCAGCAGTAAACTTGGTCCACCACTTGGTCAGGTCTTCTTGCTTCCCTAAGTTTGTAGACTTTTGCATATTTTTGATGCCAACCTGAGGAGTAAAGCCATGCTATGGGGCAGTCCAAGGTGACATTGCTTCTCAAGTATTCTTAAAAGAACACTTTCACATGAAAGTGATAATTTCCATTTGTATCTTTGTATGTGTATACACTGAACAACCCATCCAACACTTAAGACTGAAAAAATCATTTCTCCTCTCCAGAATCCTTTTTTTTTCCTCTTTTCTACCTCCTTTTTCTTTTAAAGACAGGTTGGGGTATCAGGCAATTCAGAAATGCATGAGTATTTTTGCTACAATGTGTATTCTTCACTTGTTCCAGTTTTCCTTGGATTTGAAACTTAGTCTTACTTTAGCTGGTAACAGTAATGTACTTCTGTAGGTCTGTCATGAAATACATGCAGTTTTCATAGACTGATGGGCAGAAAGAAAAGTACATCACAATACATAGCCACACTGAGAATGCAGTTAGCACTTCTTCATGGCTTGTTAAATAAATCAAACACATCATTTTGTCTACACTTGGAAAGTGAACTGTAAGATGACAAAAGTAAATTTTCATCTTTCTCCCTCTGCTGACTTAGAAAAAGTTCTGACAAGTTAAAAAATATATGACATCTTTAAGCAAGGTTGTTAAAAATAACATCACTTCTATGTTTCAAAACTTCTGAGGAACGGTCCAAATTTTTTTCAGATTTTCTGTCCACATCAGCAGAGAAACCACTTTGATACATGATTTTGTTTGCAAAAAATATCTGTCTTTTCTGGTAAGCCAAGTTATTTTCAGAGCAGCCAGTGGATGCTTCAAACATTTACTCATGTTCAAAGGCAAGTCATGTAATACCAAATCTAGCTGCATTGGCACTCAGGAAGTAATTTGGCTCTTGATGCAGTCCTAATGCACGTTGTGAGAAAGATATTTAAAATATGAATACTTTCAGGAACACTACTCGTCTTGCCCAGGGGACACTCAGATATTTAGAGGAGGATAAACATGGATAAAAGGCTGGATCTTAGAGGAACACTGTAGTCTCAAGGTGAGACTAAGTTAGCAACTGACATTTCTACAGTTCATTCATCTATACTTGAAATACCCACGACATAAAAAAAGGTCTGATAAAAAACATGACTGCTTTTCATTCCAAGAAGGAATCTCTATTATCAGAAATACATCTAATGGTGATAAAACTGGCTACAAGGCTCACATATCTTTAAGCATTTATTCAATTTCACTTCTAAAATGAAGGTTATAAATCAACCCCAAGCCCTTCCTGAAAAAACATTGTTATCCTCAAAGCCATTATGAGCATTTGCAGAAGAATGATTCCTTCCTGTGTCAGATGTTATGAAAGACAGTTCATACTTCAAATAATGTGATTTATAAGTTGAGATTGTGAAGTTAAATTTAATAAAGCTCCGAGAAGATGCATGAGCCTCGAAAAGCTTTTTAATACAGATCTTTTGGAGTTGAGATGCTACCTTTGTTTTATATGAGCTGTTCTGTATTCTTGTGTATGCTGCAGACACTAACGGATGCCAGCAGAATTACCCACTACAGAATGCTTGCCTTCTTTCTCTTCTTTTTCTCTCCACAAGAATTTGACTGATGACAGATTGTATATGCGTATCTCATTAATTTTTAGAGTTATCACAAAAAACTAAAGGGTTTTCCAGTCTTCGTATTTGTTTTATTTTTGATGATGTAATTTTTCAAAGAAAGATTACTATGCTTGGTTAGTATTCCATTTTGTTCAAGAAATTGTTGGGAGATTTACTACTGTATTATTTTGAAGTCCAGATGATAAACTTTTGAAAATCAGCAGTTCTGGTCAAGGATGGTCCCACAAACTCATGAAAAGGTGATTGTGATGGAATTTCTTCCAAATATGCTTTTCATTATGGATTTAGGATTTGACATTTTGAATTAAAAGACCTAAGATTTCATTTCAATTCAACCCAATGTAAAAAAAAATTAAGACACTGAAATAATTCTTACAGAAAATGATACTTTGAAAAAAATACAAGTATTTTGATTATAAAATTCCCTAATTTTTTCATCATGTATATCCCTTCCAGACCAAAGAACAGCCGATCAGACCTAGGCTACCTATCTAAGCTTAAGTCTTACTTCATAGAGTTGGGGATTAGGGGAGGGAGGAATATAGGGGAAGGAACAATACGACCAAAATAAGGACCTATTTTGCCTTTCAAATAAATGGAGAAATGTAGATTTTTTTCCAAAGACTTTTGAAGTGTCATCAAACCAGAGAATTACTTCTCGTTGAGATTGCAAGGGGCCATCATCATCATGGCTGAGCTTCGCGAACGAAGATTTGGGAAGGCTTTATCCACATTTGTTACAGGGACGTTGGTGACTTATGAGGCCAATATGAAACAAGATAAATATGTTGATATCAACAAATCTATTGGCATTACCATCACATTTGCTTTAGAAGACAAGTAGTCAGTTTGTCTGGACAGCTGAAAACATCAGCTCCAGGCTTCCTTCCGCATGGGCAGCTAGATTCCCAACTCTTCACAGACTACATGACTTTAACCACAAGCCCACAAAGCGTTTTATGCAAACACACTTTACAAAAGTTCCTCATCCAAGGTCTGGTTTTGGTTTTCATCCAACTACAGTCCAATGTTAAGAGTCACAATTTAACATTTTTGGAAGAGCTGTTAACCACTTCTTGTCTGAGTCCTGACTATAACTGTATTTCTGACTTTCTCTAGGAGAATTAGTTGTATTTTAGTTAACTGAACAGAATGTCGGTGCCGGTCTACTGATGTGGGGGCTGCAGCAGTGCTTTCAATGGCAGGTTTGTACTTACCTTCTCAGAAAAATTACTTCTGAATACCCTCAGGAAAGCAAAGTGGGATACCCCAACTAATTAGAAACATGCCAATTAACATTAGTAGGTTGGTTGGATTTCTGAGCTTTAGTTACCAAAATCATACCTCAGGCAGGACTTCTGAAAAGTGATGTGAACCCTTAGAGAGTGTGACAGAGCCCAGAAACACAGACATGGCCAAAAGCAATTTGACATTTAAACAAACTGCAGCTGCATTATTCCCTATACATCATGACATAACTATTCCCTGTTAAATTAATATTCCAGTTTGCAAAATAAGACAAAATTAGTAGCTCCTGTTACAGCCCGTTTGTACATTTACAGTGCAATCTATGAAATGAACAGAGAAATCTAACTCCAAAAAATGAAGCAAATCTAGCTGCAATTGTTATAGAAGAAATGCAGGTTCAACTATTTCCTTCCATTAGTATGTCAGGAATTGACTCATAAGAGGAAAGCTCACGGATTCCTGCTAATCATCTAGTTTAAGTTATAGCTACAATGTAAATGTATTTGATGCAAATAATTATTGCATCTAAACTGCAAGTAATAATACATTAAACAGAATGCTAGTTCATCAACAATAGATGAAAACATTGTTATTTTAAGAAGTTATTTCAAGAAGTTATTTCTGGGAATAACATATTTAAGGACTATTCCATTCATACTTGCAGTATTCCCTTTTTCATGGTAGTATATACAGAAATAAATTATAGTTTCAATTATTAAATACATTTAATATAATTAGTATGTTTAAGAGCTTCCTATGGCTTAGTTTTAATAGAACAGATGTGAACATTATTCATGGATTTCTTACGATTTTTGTGGTTTGCACTTGTTGTAGTTAAGTAACAAAAGTCATTATTTGAAGACTGTGTAGAATATCTTGAAATTCAGGTGAAAGCTGAGAGAGAACATTCAGAAGTTTGACACATGCTACTGCAGTCTGCAAATGTAGGCACTCTAGAAATAAATCGGAAGCTAATTTAAATTCATTTAGAATTGTGCAAGGCTAATTATAGAAACATATTATGAGTCTGGTATAGGGAAAGAGTTATTTGGGGTTCCTGGATGCTGTTCACCTACGAGCTTAGCTGTACCTTCACATGTTGGTGCTTTGGCCCTAAGAAGAACCAAGGTGAGTTATCTCCATGGGTATTTCAGAGTGGGAAGCACTGAGATGCTCAAGGCATCAGGAGTTTAATGGTTGCACGAGCAAACTGCATGTTTTCACAGGGCTATCCCCAAATGTGGGCACTGATTTTAGATCTGGAATAGTCTTCAGACTATTCCATGTTCTTCTTTTTCATACCACAGATCTGAAAACCTTGGCCATGGGGAGATAGGACTGTTGGCTGTTGAGCTGGGTCACAAACTTTAATGCAAGTGATAAATTTCAAGGCTCATCCATGAGAGCTGTCATTCTACTGAATAAGCATCCTAGGTAGATTGGTCAGCTATGGCCATTGCTAGAGACATCAGATATAGAACATTGTCAGTGCAAAGGAGCATCTTGAATAGTGTCCTTTTTGCCTGAATGTTTTGTAAATTCTAGAGTACTACATTTCTTTTTTATTTTCTGCATTTCTCATATACACATATGACATAAAAACATCTAACACTTGAGTCTTGAGATCTTGTGACAGTACCTTAGAATTGCAAGAAGAATAAAAATCATCATCACACCTAATACATTTTAAGGTATTGCTTATTTCAAGTTTAATCTTTGGCATGAAAAAAGAAAATAATAAAGAATATTTATTATCTGATTATCAATTCACTAATTGGAATCGAACATACTTTTTGTTTCACAAAAAACATTTGCTCCTTAGTCCTTCAGCACTGTTATGTTTATCTTGTAGATGGCATTAACCTGTCACTGGTTTTGTACAGTGTTTAGTTACACAGCGGAGACTTTCACATCTCTTCATAAAGATAGTGTGTTAAAAAGTTAGTATGATTTCAAAAAGGTTAGACAAATACATGACAGAGAAATTCACAGGCTCTTAAATCCAGATATACCTATCTTTGTCAAAGAAATTCCCAGAGTACAGGTTGATGGAATCTTGGAAAATATACAGGGAAAGTTTTGTATTAGAATCAAAATATTTATGTATTTTTCTTTAAGCCTTCAGCAGGATATTAGAGTAGCTCAAATATGATCATTCATGTTAAGTGGAGAACATATATATTTATATACATATATGATTAGGTCCTTTTGGAATCAATTTTGGGCTCCAATGCTTTGCTGTTATAAGTGACTGCAATTATGCTAAAGCTGTGTTCACTTAAGAGAGAACATAATTTGGCTTTTAATTCATGAAAGATTCTAAACTGGCAACAGGAATTTTTCACGTTTACGGTTCAAGAGTGAGCTAAAGGACAGGCAAAACACTCTAGGTTAGAAACTGACCTCTAGTAACACAGCTAAATTCACAAAATAGGAGGTCTATTTGCATTGTGACCATCTGCAGCCAATCAAACTATTCACAAACTGAAAAATTTTCATATTGTAATGGTTTATGTCCCCCCAGTCTTGGTTCTTTTTTTAATTTTTTTTTAAATTACATAGGTCATTTTCAGATAAGGTAGGAAAAATCTGCATCCCATTACTACTCTCACTACATAAAAGCCAGCATATGTTTTAAGCTGGTGGTGGAGTTGAAGCTAGTCATTACATTTTTTTAGACAAGAATTTTCTCACATGCCTATGTGACCAAGCAGAGGGAAAATATGAGACATTCCAGTGACAAAAAGACGCTTTTGTGTTGTTCCATGTCAGTAATTTTTTTAAGTAATTGAGGTATGAATTTTCTCTGAATCAACTAAAAAAATTAATTAATAGAATTATAGATTTTGATATTCTACAGCTTTGTAGGAGATTTTTAGTGCAGGTATTGACAAAAAATAAATGCTGAAGCTGGACAGAACACACATTTCCACACACTTCTGTATCAATCTGGAGAAAACTAAATCAGAAGTGAACAGGTGAATATGATGTTTAAATAATCCAATGTAAAAAGGCACCTTAAAAATACTGATGAATAATGAAACCCTCTGCAAAACCTTAATAATTCAACAAAAATGGTCGCCAAAATCTTTTATTCTTTTCAGCTTTCATTACTTCCACAGTCTGAACTGATCCAGCAATAAGGAGAAAACAAGAGATCCTTGATAACATTTTAAAGGTTTTCTTACCACAGATTAACTAGGAAGGGATGTTCCAGGCCTTGCATTATCTGTAGCTCCCGGAAAACATTTCGAACTTCATCTCTCTCAATGCACTTCTGTTTATTCATGTATTTCATGGCATACATTTTCTTGGTGTCTCTCTTCTGTACAATGCACACCTAATCGACAGCAAAGTAAAAGAAAAATTCTGACACCTTGAGAAAGTAAACTCAATTGTGACTTTGAGAAAAAGGATCCTTTTATGATACTAAATCAGATACTACAACTGAGTAACACCTTCAAAAAGTTGACATCTCTGCAAGATTCTTTATAATAGATTATAATTAAAAGAATTTACAAAAGAACACCCAAACCCTGCATAAGGAGAAACAGGGAAGCATAAATGCCCTAACATTCAGAAGTTACATGGTAAAGCTGGGAGGAATACACTCCAATTGCTGAATTCACAGGCTATTTCATTAGCCACAGAAATTACTGCCTACTGCTTAGGAAAATGCACAATCATTGTCCTCATTCCTGTAAGTCGGTACACACATCTTGATTACTGCACCATAAACCTTGCCTATGTTCCCAAGGCTCAATATTTCATCTAAATATCAGAATTATGCTCCTTTAATTATTGTTGAAAGGAAAAAGAGTTTTCGTACTGAGATTCATCATAATATTTTTGAATTCACAAGAGACCATTGCAATGATTTAGTCTCTGGCAGTAAATTTCTTTCTTTTTACTTTGTTTTCTTTTCTCTGTCTCTCTTTTTTTTTCTTTTTTTTTTTTTTAAGAAGTCAGATAATGTTATAAATGCATGAAGAAAATCTTAGTCAAGAGAACTCCCATGTTAAACCTGGATTGTTTTTCTTCATGGTAGTTTGCCTTGAGAATGGAGCTGGAAAGTCACCAGCATCATATCCAAGAAGCACAATTTTAAATGTGATTTCTGGCAACACAGAAATATAAATTTGTTCTGTGTCTCATCCCCAAGCTGGTGTAAAAATTATTTTCATTACACCCCTATATCCACACCTAGAGGGAAACTGTATGTTCAACAGACTTTTGCTCTGAAGGGAGTTTTGTTGTTAATCAATCAGAACTTTTTGAAGTGACACTTCTAATGTGTCTTCACAGCCAAGAGAATACTAACTGAAAATATTGTTTTGATGCAACATGTGTATTACTGATACAGCCATAGGCTCCAATCAGAAATTTTAATCTTCAGTACAAATACAGATTATGTACTGGAAGTGTCTGGTTTAGGTATCATAACTCTGTAATGCCTAAATTTGAAGGTATTCTGGATATAATAGTGCCCCTTGGTGTGGGCATTATTATTTTATTTGTATATTTATCTACATCCACACATGCACACAAAAACACTCTCATATTATGTACACATAAAAGGATAGTACACACTCATAAAATTCATGATCAGACATCAAATTACAATTTGGTGACAGCCAAAAAGAAATCCATGGGTCTGAGTTGTATTTTGAGGAACTTGTGTGCTCAATATTCAAAAATGGACTGGAGAAACTGAGGCAACTTCCCACAGCTGAAACTGGGAGGAACAGGACCAAGGAAACCAAAACATATTTATTTCTCTGAAACTCTGTTTTCATAAAGTGTGTCTTTGAGCTCAAATCTACTCCAAATAGAGGAGTTAATAGAGTAATTTTAACCTTTATGGATAAGGTGTGAGTAAGAAAAGATTTACCTTCTCTAATACCAGGAGATGTTCTGCTAACTAAGGAAAACATGGATGGCAACATTCTGTTTTAAGCCTGTCAATGTTGCACAATGGTGAGTACTGAAGTTTGGTTTCATTTTTCCATCTTGGACTGCTATGGAAAGTCTGAATATTGGTGATGCCTTCGAGATAAATAAAGGTTCATATTTATATGCAGAGAACCCAGGCTGTGGAATGATGGGGAATTGTGGTTGGCCTTTTGGGGGAAGAAGATATAGCAGGTGGGTTTGAACTGAAGTGGAGGAATGGAAATTAACTGTTCAAGCTTACACAGGTCATTCAAAAGCATAAGAAGGATCTTCAGGGGCAGTTCTTGATATGCTGTCATAGACTATGTGAACACTCTAATTAAACTGTATTACATTACAAAGTACAAAATTTTGGGATTTTGGCTCAGAACCTAAGTCCTGAAATTCATTCACTTACATGAATTTGCAGCACGATTTTTATGTGTAATTTGGCCAAGACCAAGATGTTTGAAGAAGTCTCCTATTCTGCTACATAAAAAGCCTCCCCATTGAAAGTTTGACTAGAAGGTCTGCTGATAGGATTGGGTTTTACTAACTGAGAGTTACAGGTTTGAGCAGGTTTGAACTAGGACCACACACAGCATCTAGATGTGTAATGTAAACAGGTTTTGAAAAGCTGCTGTGACTCCAGAAGGCCCTCAGTTCTCTTACTTGCCAATACAGACAAGGGTATTCAGCACACTTGAAACAGACCTTCTGTTGTTAGTAGAAGCTTCTCTAGCACACAGCTTCAAAACAGAATGATAGCAAATATTTTCTAGGAATGTGTGCCTATGTACATCTTTTAACATGGTTTCAAAATCAATAGAATTTTAATTACTATAATAAAGCTACTTCCTACTAAAAATCAGGAAACACAATTTGCATCCACATTGATATTACTGTGAAAAAATGCCTGATGTTGCTCTGACAGCACCGAATCATAGTGGAGATCCTCTCTGGCACTTCTACCTGCTGGCTGTCAGCTCTTCCTCTGAGCAGGACACCAATAGGCTGAAACTTTCTACTAGTGCAAGAAAAAAAGGAAAAGCCCTTGAGCTCTCCTCACATGTGCAGTCTTAATGGGAAATGATTGAATTTAGGGGGGTTTTTTTCCAAAGGAGTTATTTTAAAATGGACAAACAGCTGCTCTGGTACCTGAACAAACAAATTCTGTGATGACTCATTATAATGGAAGTCTGTGCAGAATTGCATTATTTACAAGTATCAGTATGGAAGCCTGTCATGATCACATGGTCACTAAAACATTCTCTTTCCATTTTTCTGTGAATATCCTTTACCAAACCCCAGACAGTGTGATGCTTCAAACCAAATGTCGTGAACTCAACAACTAACTACCCAGCTGCAGAGTCAGGAGAGAAGGACAGGCACATTCATTTCCACATAAGGTGTAGATCTAAACGTGTCCATCTCTAGAGGGATGGTTTCCCTTCTAATGTCCTTCATAAAGTGACTGTAGATTACTAGTTTGAATGTAGGCATCATGTAGACAACTACGTGTTCAAAGGTAGGCATTATGACTCACTATTCATTTTCTTTGTAGTTGTATTGCGCTTATCTTTAAAAGTCTCTTGTGAAAATATTCCCTTTATAAAGAGGGTTTTTCTACATGTCTTACCTGTTATCACAGGGTGGTATCTGTCATTATTTCTGGGAGAAAGTAACAGTAAGTTGCCTTAAAACCTATTAGGTTAAAAGACATTTGACCAGAGGCTGACTTGGAGCCACTTTCCCTCAGAGCCAGGGGAAGGAAATCAATAGATTATGACTGTAGGGTTAAACTTCATTTTTCAAGAACAGCATGTGCTATGTTCCATTTGTAAACTACCTTCTTAGATTTCCTCTGATTTCACACATAAAAAATAGAGCACTTACAGATTGAGTTTAATCTGAAGTTTAAGAGATCATGCAGACACAGTGCTATGGGACAGAGTGCCCTATGGGCTATTGCAGAGCTAAGTGAAGTTAGAGTTATGTTGAGTAAAACTGGGGCAGAATTTGCTCAAGGTTTGCTGCAGAAAGCTGCATAATGCTGTGTTGGCTGAGCAGCCATAGGTAGGTTCAGAGAAGCTTTTCCAAGAGCAAAAGAGGGGGAGGGCTGAAAAATCTGACTTGCAGCAAACACAAGATTTCTCCCATTTCCCACTAGAAAAGAGTTCTAGATGCTATGTGCTTGGTCTGGAAAGAGTGAGGAGCAGGTGCACTTACTCTCAATAAAGACATTTTGGTCTGAAGTTGGCACGAGTACTTAGACCTCTCAAACTAGCACATGACATGGTTTCATGAGAGGTCATAAAAAAAGGAGAGATGCAAAACCACAGGCAGAGAAAGCTTCTCTGTGTAAGATGGAGAGCTGGAAGCTGGAGTGCACACTGCATCTGTGCTCCTGCATGATACTATTATGCATCTTATGTCCTGTCAGTAGATCAGATGGGGCAGCTATAGCTGCCATGAGGAATCACAGCCCAGCAGAGGGGCTGTTGCACTGCCACAGGCAGAAGGCACTCACCCAGACATAGGGACTGCAAGACAGAAATCAGCTATATGCTTCAGGGTGGGAACTGACAAATCTGCTACCAAGCACATGCCTCAAATACCACTACATTTTGTGTTCTTACCCATGTGCTCTGAAAAACTATTGCTAATAGTCTTAGCCTACAAGAAAAGTTGGAAAAATTTACACAAAGAGGCTGGAGAATGGATATCATAATTTTATCTTTACACTGCCAGGGAATTTCCTTGAAATAGGGGGATTCATTCCCAGATTCCCCTGAGCAAAACATGACATCTGGAGCAGCCCAAGCATCTGCTTACTATCCTTTCATATTAACTCAAGCTAAAAAAATAGGTTGTTATACTGTCAAACAATATTAATACTCTGCAGTTGTGTGTTTTGTTGCTTTTAGGATAGTAGCATATTTTTTTCTGAAATATTTTGCATAACATTTAGCAAAGTACCCTTAATCAATGCAGATGTGATTCTAGGCTCCCATCTGTTTTACACCAGTACAATTTCAATTACTTCAGCACAGGAAGTCACTGTTTTATAAAAAATTAGCAAATATATAAATATAAATTTATAAATATATATAAATATACCAAAATAATTAGAACCAAGTCATGTGTCTCACCATCTCAGACAAAAAGAAGTGAATTTGTACATCGAAATTATAATTTAAATTTAATTTAAGGAGGTCAGATTGTTCAATACACCTGCTCCCATGAACAGAGAACTTGAAGAAAATTGGTACTATAATATCCCTGACAAGTAGCTGTTGCACCTGAATACAAATTATTTTGCAGCAGTAACCCTGCAATTACATGGTTATTGTAATGGTTATAAGGATAATGGGAATTCTTGTATTTCACTCCTTGTCAGTTTTGTACTTATTGGGTGATCTTCAAAATATATTTTCTCCAATATTTTTTGAGAAGAGCGATATCTCTACATACAACAACATGGAAAAACATAGCCATATTAAACATGTGACAGCACTTCTAAGGTGTTGTATGTCATAAAGAAATAACTATTTTGACCACAGTTCAGTATTTTTGGTTTGATTATTTAAAAGTACTTCTGAGTTTACTTAGAAAGCAAATATTTAATATATTAATAAAACCTGTTTGGTCAAAATTTCTCACCAGCTCACTTGCAATGTACTTGCAATGTCTAATAACTGGAATATAGTAAGCATAACTAACTTAAAGGTCTTCAAAAAAAAAATTGTCCTGTTATGCAGGAAGACACCAAAGCATAAGCAAGCAGCTTCAACTTAGCAAAGCAAGGCCACTGAAGCCAGAAAGGCTACTTTTAGAGTAATGCCCCACACCTCACTTGAGTACCACTGACCCTTGCCCAGGGCTGTGCCAGTGTCTGTATGTACAGGTACATACACTGGGTGTGTATGCACGTGCCCAGGAGAGGGGGAAGTATTCAATGAGCAGTCACACACCATTCTGCCACAGCTTGCATGTCACTTGGCTTGAACAAAAGAACCACTAACTTGCACAGAAATTTTGGCTGTGATGGTCCCACACAGCTTGAAGCTTGTCTTCTTCATCTGTCCTTTACCAAGGTGCATCCTGAGCTCTCAAAGGTCACCTTTGAAGGGAGCCTGATTGTTTCCAGAAAAAGGAGCATGCTTGTGGTTTCTCTTCTCTCAACACCTATTGCCTACCCTCCTCAAAACTGCTGTGTTGTATCTTCACTTTTCCTGGGGAATATGCTACAGTGTCTGTGAGACAGCATTTGCTCTTAACGTGTCCCTAAGAAGTAGCACGTACTGAGGCAGCATCTTAAAGCAAGAGGCCACTTCTCAGAAAAGGCAAGCTCTTGAGATACAAAGCATTTGATACCAAATGCCTACGAATTCCTGTAACTGCAAATATTGCTAGTGTGAACTGAAAATTCCAAAGGAAAAGGCAGGGAGCTGCTTTCTGAAGCCAGCTGGGAGGACGGAGCACAGCTGCTGAATCAGTCAGCCCCAAGGGAGGAGGTGAGGTGCCGAGGATCACCCTGAGCTCTGTGCACAAGAGAGAGCTGAGCTGTGTAGAGGCTCTGCCATGTCAGATACCTCCTGCAGCAATATCCTGCTGAGGCCTAAGGTTGCTGTAGCAACCAGAGTAATTTAAGAAATATTGAGAGAGAGAGGGAGCTATTGTACCAACAACAATAAAATAAAAAAGTAGAGCATGTCTTAAAACATCCTTTTGCTCTCAGAAAACAGAAAAGGCCACAGTGGAACCATAAAAGAAGCAGGCAGTTTAAGGAAAACATGATACTGAACACAGTTATGTGTTGCAAGATGCTAGAACACAATGGACTCCAAACATTAAACAGCTAACAATAGAGATTAACAGTCTTGCATCGTTTGTTGACGTTTTCTACTGCCAGGTACTTCCAGAAGGACAGTAATAGGAAAAGTTGCCAGCAACTAGGCTTCTAAATGACCAATAAAGGCAAGACTGTCTCACAGAAAAGACACTTGAAATGGTGATTAATTTACCATGTTGTGCTTTTGGCTATGTTATAATAGGTCGCTTGAAAATGGGTTTCTTTATTTCCCTGCCTGTGGAAGGCAAAACAAGGTGATTTGTCAGAAGACTGGATTCATTTGGGGGAAAAAAAAAAAGCAAAAAAAAAAAAAGCCTGTTCCAACAAGGACTTTGCTGTTGTATTTGACAGCTGCAAAATAAGGATTTAAGTTTAGAAGGTACTCATGCATGAGTCCTTTCTTGCATTAAACATGTTCTCTGAGGGCTGTGAAACTCTGTTCTCACCAATGCAGATTCTCCAAAGCAGATTCACTAGAACACTGCAGTCATTTAAACCTGTAAGAAAGTTAGATGTTTCTAGAAATATCATAGAAACATTCACCTGTTTCCTGAATGCCATGGAAAAGAGTGGATCAAACATCAACTAACAAGCCTTCAAAACGCAGGTAGGTTTCTTTTATTTTCCTGCATGGTGTGGAAGGCTGAGGGCCCCTTTGAAAGGGCAGAGACAGTAGAGGTGTGAATGCAAAAGCTTTGAATAAAGAGGGGTGCAGGTAATCTTTGCAAGGGCCAACATGATTTGGATATATCTTTAACTTCTTTTCCTATGTCTAACTTGAACTCTTGAACCTCTATTTATTTTGACATGGCATTTCATCACTGTATTGTGATCATAAACAATCATAGCTCTCCACCTGCCTGATTTTTAAGGGGTTCTGAAAAACCGTGTTGGACTTGCAGCATATTCTCCCATTGACTTCAGAGAGGGTTTCTCTTGAAAACAACAGAATCAAATAAGAACCATGCCATGAGGCACTATGCTGTTCTGCAAGAAATATCTAAAATTAAAGTAATTTTTCTGCATGAAGCCCAAGAACCAGCAAAATCCTGTGTATGTTCTTAACACATGACTACAGAAGTATCTCATCAACACTGACCTGGCACATACTCAAGAATCATTCAAATCTAGATTTATCTAGCTGTTGCTTGATCAGCTAGGTGAGGTGTCAGTTATATTTCATCTTCAAATGTATCCCCATGAGAAATGGTTTCTAATATTTTTATAATATGATTTTCTCTGGCTTCATGGCCTTGTATTTACCCATATTAAAATTTAAAACCTTGTTATAATCATTATTATAAAAAATAAAGGTTGTCTATTCATGTGTAAACAAACCATTAATCTTCTCTGTTTCAGTGAAATCCTGTTGAATTAAACAAATATTTACTCAATAATCATAATTATAGTGTATGTCAGTTTATACAGTCCCAAGTGGATTTAATCTATGTAAAGTGCCTTTAAAATACTGCAATTATTTTAAAGACACAAATGAGTCCAGAGATTTAAGAACAAGATCACTTTAGCAGACTGTCTAAAGAAGTAGTTCGCTCCTACTTTTTTGTTTCTTTTTGTTTTGAGGACAGATTTCTAAACTCTGCTAATCCCCATTGGGGAGACTTAATTATTACAATAATTTTTGTTCAATTGATTTTAGTGAATGTATTACAATAAAAATAATATAGTGAATAGTCAGACTCAGTTCATACTGGTGATCAGATGTCTTTGAGAAGGAAAAGGCTTCAAAACCTATGTTATTTTACCCTAATCAGGTTACCAGAAAAACACAAAGGAATTCCCTATTAGATTTTTAACTGCGAAAAATAAGTTGATTCTTACCTTTCCAAAACTCCCTTTCCCAATAGCCCGCAATATTT
Source organism: Chiroxiphia lanceolata (assembly GCF_009829145.1). Lineage (NCBI taxonomy): Eukaryota > Metazoa > Chordata > Aves > Passeriformes > Pipridae > Chiroxiphia > Chiroxiphia lanceolata. The sequence continues at coordinate 13,683,037 of NC_045640.1, forward strand.
GAAAGTGGTCAAAATTAACTGCAAAACAAAGGAGAAAAGAAAAGGAAAATAGTTTGTAGCGTGCTAAGTCAGAATTAGAAATCAGATAAGAAATATTATAAAAACATAATTTTACCATGTGATATTCACTTTTTTTCTTAAAATACCAAATATATTTAATAGGTAACAAAGGGGAATTTTGCTTTAAAATATGCTGCATTCATTCTGTGCATCAATTCATCTTGGTCCAATGCCTCCAGTGCTCAGTATCTCCAAAGAGAAACATTTCTCTGTCCTAACCAAGTAACAAGACATAAGTTAGCATTGTGCAACCATTAGCATTTTCCAGAAATATTATGATCTATTAAAAGGGTACTAAGTAATTCAGGTAAGTAACACCATCTTCCTACAGATACATAGTAATATAAGGATAGTATTGTTACATTAATCCTACATTCTGTTACAGTAATGGAAGCTTTTGGCATGATGAGCTAGTATGATCAGCCCCTCCAAACTTTTCCACCTTGATGCAATAAATAATAGTAATATGGTAAGACTATTTCATTATGTAACATAAGTTCTGAGAGATTTCATTTTAACTTGGCAGTAGACTGGATTAACTCACACTTCGTGAAAATCTGACAGCACAGCCTGACCTAGACACAGAAGTGGTTTGCTGTGAGGGTGAGTGAGATTTCATTTCTCAGAAATGCCATTATTGTTGTTGCATGAGATTGAACACAGCATGACCTTCAAACCTCTCTTTCACTGGTAGATCTGGTGGTTTTAAAAAAAATCCAACAACATCCTGAACAAACTTGATGCAAAGTCACTGAAACACAAACAAGACAATGTGTGATACAGTTTTTACAGTCACTTTTCAGAAAAGGATCACAGTTAGAGCTAAATTCAGTGAACCAGAGATGACAAAGTTCAGTGCAACTGAACAGGATTTTTTTAATTTAAAACTTTCTTATGTTACTAGCTTTGGCCATGGACCATTGTCTATGCACCTGTTATTGCTGCAACAGTAATCTGCAAAATTACGGAGACAGGCTGTCACTGGAAAAATCATAGAACCATAGAATGGTTTGGGTTGGAAGGGACCTTAAAGATCATCTTGTTCCAACCACCTGCCAAGGGCTGGGACGCTTTCCGCTAGACCGGTTTGATCAAAGCCCCATCCAACCTGGCCTTGAACACTGCCAGGGATGGAGCACCCTCAACTTCTCTGGGCAATCTGTGCCAGTGCCTCACCACCCAAAAACGTGGCTCAAATCATGATGAGGAAGAAAATCCTGTAAGATTAATAACACTTTAAATAAGGTGTCAAAAAACTGTATCATCTTAAGCAAAACTTTGTGTAGAAAGTTGCAATGTTGATATATATCAAACCACTAAAAAGGGCTAGTATCTTACTTTCTCAGTTGCAATAATATCTCATTTACAATCATTTGTTTGTTTATGTTTGCTTGCACTGCCTTCAAGGAAACATAGTTGCTCCTTTCATTAGTGCAGCTATAGTAACCACCTTTCTGGTAATTACTGGAGTCAAATCAAGTCCAGAGCTGCCAGAGCTGAAAGCAGCAGATGCTAGTCTACAGAAACAAAGATGGTGAATATGGCAGCTTTAGGATTTGGATACTGAAATAAAAATGCTTAAGCTTGCAAAGGATTTATAAACTGCTTGGAAACTGAAAATTGGAAAAGAAATTTTGTGCTGAATCACGTATGAGTTAGGGTTATCCACGTCTCTGAGAAGCAAGATTGTCTGTCAGCAAGCTGCAGTTAGGGTCTCTGCTGACAGTTTTTGCCAGTGGGTCACTCTCTTGTAGTTCTTGCTGGTCAATATGGGTCTGGTGAATAAGATGGTTTAGCAAAACCCCAGTTCATGTAAACTTATAGCCACTTAAATCCTGTTCCCACAAGTCATCCCTCCCAGGTGCTTGACTGGGTTATCTAAGATGATCCTTAATTTAGGTAGGAATTCAGCACAGTGTTGAAAATATTATAAGCAACATGTTAATCTCACTAACTCCTTTGAGAGGAAAGAGGCATCAATTTTTCCCTCCAGCATGGTGGTGGTGTCTGTGTTACTCTACTTTAAAACCTTCTCATGTTTCTTACTTATTTTACCAATTTTTTTTTTAACAAACTTATTCCTTGAAGAAAGATTAGTTTGAGTTTGTTCTTTATTTTGCAGTCATTCAGATGAATCTAGTTCCCAAAACAACTGAAAAGCTGTTGAAACAGTCTGTAATTATCTCGATTTCAGTCAAGCTGCAGTTCAGTAAGACTTGACTATATTATTTTCTGAAGCCTGACTGGTTTTGAAATGCATCAGTTTGAAGAATTATTTTGTTTTTGTAAAATTAAGATTAAGCATTTACTTTTGGCTATGAATAGGACATTTTATTGTCCATATAACTTTTATTGTATATCTCTGTACTTCTTTCTTTAGTGTGTTTATTGCTCTGAATTACTAGAACAATTTATTATTTTAATGGGATTTAATTGCAAATTGGATTTCCACAAGACTGAAATTATTAAGTGAAGCACTAGACTGTGGAATTTAAGATAGATTATTAGTAAGCCAAATAAGTGGTTAAAAAACATAGCCACAACAATTGGTCAAGTTTTATTAATGTTTGTGTTTAACTTGAATAGAAAGTGAGATGTTACAGTTTCTTATCTTTATTAAGAAAAAAAATATTATTTTCTTTCTACATCTCACTGTTCCATAACCCTTATTTAAATTAAGGTACAATGACTGCAACACATTTCATGCAAGAGAAAACAAAGATAATTTTAAATAACTGTGGAAGTATGCGAACATACCTGAGCCTATGTCTGGAATGAGCTAGATTTGCAACCACTGTGGTTCTTTGGAAAGGGATAGTTCACTTAAGTAGATGACTTAGTCTCTTTTTATCACTCAAACGTACTCATAACATTGCAGATTCACAAACTGAGGAAGTTCCTCCTTGGGATATCAGGAAAGAATAAAAAACGGGATACCTTTGCTGTTGAGACCAATACCGAATTCACTGAGTAAAACTGTAACAGATCAGCCATGCACAAGCCACATTAGCTTCACAGCCCTGATAAACAGTGAATGGTTGAGCTGAGTTCACTACCACCCTAGTACTGTGCTAGTCATACACTTTGGGTGTTTTCCTCGGGTGTTTTTAATCTCACACTCTCGAAATTTTTGGCTAATTTTATTCATCGCACTTTTTTATTTTAAGGTTCAGTGTGTGGTTGGGTTTTTTTGGTGTGGGTTTTTTTTTTTTTTTGGGGGGGTGAAAATTCAATGCCAAAAGGCCACCTCTTACTCTAAGAAGAATTACAGCTCATCATGACCTCTGTCATTTCCAATGTTTGAAATATCATCAAGGTCAGACTCTGCCATTTTCTCTGTGCAACGAGGAGATCACAAGCATTAAATTCTTGTCCTCCAAAACATGACAACTCCAGCTCTTTTGGTGCCTGGTGTTGTAGCTAATGACATTTTTCTAGCACAAAGCCCCACTGAGATAATTGTGTGGCTGGCAGAAGGACATTTTCTTCAGTAACAGTAATATGACTATTACTCTTTTATAGCTTGCTTGGTATCTTTTACTCAAGAGAAAAAAAAATTTCCCAGCTCCTTTGGAACTTCTCTCATTTTATCATCACACCATACCTTGGAGGTCTTAGACATGGGCTCTGAATTTCGGTCTGAAACTACTAACAGTTTTCAGAAACCAAAATTAGTTTATATTGTCTTCACAAAATTTTTCATACAGGTAAATCCACAAAATGAGATTTTATTAACAACAGTATGAGAGAGTTTCTTTAAAGTCGCTTTGATTTTCACCAGTTTGGAAAAATCAAGTGTTATAATCTCTCCTCCCCCATCTCCCAACTTTATCCCTTAAAAATCACCATTAATTCAAACCCATGAAGGAATATGGAATAAACCAGATATTTGGCTATCTAAGGGAGTAGATAGATCAGCATTTATGACATCTGTTGCATGATATGGTATTAGAATGATGGATGTCTATTAATTTCAGCAACGCTCTCTATATATATGCATATAAATTAATGTATTTCATTTCTTTACATTTAGTCACACTCAAATAAACCTCAAATTCATTCTACTGCACAGATTCAAGTCTCTTTTAATAACTTTAAGTGCAAATATACTTATTTAGATTAGAATCATAGTTTTGAATTAGCTCCATGCAGAGCATTTTCCAGCAGTTTGATCGTGAACAAACGCAAGGTAGCGGATGGTAATGGGATTCACAAGCTGAATTAAAGGTTTCACCCTGCTTGCCAGGAAAAGTAAAAAAATGTGGTCCTAGCCATTACAGATACTTGGTCAGATATATCAGTATACTCAAAAACTATCAGGAGTATCGAGAAGGATGATGCAGTGGTTTGTGACTGAATTGTACACAGGAGCCCCTCTATTGCCACAGTCTTCTCATGTGATTTTAGGCAAGTGCTTCAATATCTTCTGCCACTGTCTGTAGAAAAATGAATCTAATGATCTCTAAGCAGCTGTAAAATTAGGTATAGGAAGTACCTTAGAGCTCAGCATACAAGTAATTGGGAGAGTAGCAAGAACCAATTCAAGTAATGGTGTTTTATAAAACACTGCAAAGACTGAAAGCCATTTTTAAAGTGGGAAAAGTCTACACCGCTGGGGAAGTGGGGGTACAGAAATCAGTAGACTGATTTAAACCCCACACATCAAGTTGCCATAGAGTTGAGAACAGAACCTGGCTTCCACTTCATACTGCACCATTTCTCAGGCACATCTTCTGAACTGCATGACCACTGATGGAGCAGATATATGGTATAAAACTTTCTAGTGAAAGATAGAATAAATATTTCTTACTCCACTGCTCCCCAAGGATAAAGTATACTTTGGGGAAAATATCCACATCACAAATTATTGGGTTTTTACAACCACACTGCAAAAAATCTGGATAGTTGTAGTGGAAATGCCTATTGTTTTTTTAATCAGCATTATATACATAACACTATATGTTAAAAAAAATGAAACATTTCATATGCATCAACTCTACTGCATTATTCAAGAGTGCTATGGTAACTTGAAAAACAACAACAAAAAAAGTTACATCAACACAGATCATTACATGTTTGATTTATGATACCATGAAAGAACACAACATTTCTACCCTTTCATTTGTAGTTTTAGTAATTTAAAATATTCTCGTGTTACTCGTCATTTGTTCAAGTGTAAATTACATCTAGCTCAAGAGGCAATATGTATATTGGGTGTATTCTAAATAGAGCTGACATCTGTTTTCTCACTGCAGCTGAGGAATATTTACTGCATGTATATGTGATTAGTCCACATACACTCAATAACCATTACCTGAAAGAACATTGTATCTCCTAGAGAAAATATCCAATCAAACATGGCCAAAGCACAGGCATACACATGCTTTGCATAATATAAAACAAAATAGAGGCCTTTCAATTCAAGAAAAAGTGGAAGAACTTCATAAGCTAAATACAGACATTCTCCTTCTCTGGTTGAGTCCCACTGGTTTATTTGGACTGTCTGCCAATAGCCAAAACCAGAACATGGGCATTAAGGCATTATGTGCATGTGCAGTAAAGCCATATTTTTAATAGAATGGTCATTTTGAGACATCTAGCTGCATTCTCACTGATCTCAAGAGAAAACAGAAATAAGGAGATGTGATATAGCCATTAGCCAAGAAACTAGATTTTTATGTAAGTCTGAGCACTGTCTTGCAGGTCTGTTTTGGGATGTTTTAATACTTCTCGTTTCTGTAAATCAGAAAAACAAAATAAGAACTAAATCAAATTTTCTTCTAGACTTGGCCTGTATGATTTGAACTGAGAGTCATTGCTATTAGGATTTCAAACTGGTTCTGCAGTCTTCTTTCTACGTACGTCTATTTTTCAGATCCTCCAGCTTTTTCCAGGGAGAGCCAGGGGAAGTGCTGACAGAACCTCACTAGGTCTTAGCAGCCATCAAACCTTATTAAAGTTGTTACTTTCCTTCCACACAAAGATGCATAAGATGAGTAGATTATCTACTAAGATATTCATATTATGAGTACTCAGTACTCATAATAAAATCACCAGCTTGAATGGACATAGACAGGGCAAATATGAACAGCACCCAAAAAATAGATTAACGGTCACAAAATGGTTTGGGTAGTCAAAAGAAGTCACATTCCATTTTACTCTGTTCATGGCTAGTGCACTAGTGAAGAAAGGTACTGTTTAAAATCAGGAAGAAATAATTTTTATTGACAGAATGATAAAGCCAGGCATGTCTTCAAGGTGAGCAAAGAGCACAAATCTGTACAGCTTCGTAGGGTTCTGAGTAAAATGAGACATGGCTATACATTATTTGATTGGGAAACCTACTAGTTAGAAAGTGATAAATAACTGGAGAACAAGAAAAAAGCAGTTTCAGAGCTGATTTTATCTTATTAACGATGAATCATGGTGTTTTCTATTGTATTTAGGGGGTTTGCATTTAAATTGCATTACAATGTGTCAATTCTTCAGGATTAATGAGTGCTTTAGTCTCAACATAAACTGTTTCAAATTATTATGTTAATATTTTTATAATTATTCCTTTATATTTATATTTGTAGTCATTCATTTACAATTATTTGCAATTAGAAAGAACTGAAGATCTTCGTACGTCAAACAAATTTTATTTAAAATTCAGCTAATTTTGCTTTGGACTTGAAAATGCTTTTCAGTCTGATCATGTTTGCATACTTTCCTTTCTTCGGTCAGTGATACATTAGTGTATTATCAAAAGACTTTCAATTCAGAACTCTTGATTGATCCAAAGTGGCTTTTTTCAATAATTAATTTCTATACTGTGCTTCCTTGTGAAGCCATCTGCAAGAAGAGATCACTGGCTGAACTATATCTCCCGTTATGCAGGGATACTCACAGCACTGGCATGATATGTGTTTTATTCACTTAGAGCTGGTGGTGTGTTGGGTTGTGAAAGTTGCAAACAGGTACAAGATTTAGGTCCACCTCACATCACATCATTAAAAAGTGTGGGGATTTCCCTAAATGACTGAGGAATTTTCTGAATTTGTTAAAATGAATACTGGAGAGAACTACAACTGCCTACCATTTTCCAAAACAGACTAGAAGAATTTGGTGAGTCAGCTAATCATTTACACTGTTACAGAAACAGGCATGTGTTACCACAACTGAAATAAAATTGAAATTCCAAAGAAAATTAGCATTTGAATACAACCAAGCTGCAAAAGGAAAAAATTGCTAGAAATGGTTTTCAAAACTTTTCTTCCCTTTTAATTCTGTAAAAGAACATAATTCTTTTTCTAATGCTATTCTGTAAAAGCTGAAAAAGAAATTAAGATGAGATCTTGCATTCACAAGGAAACTGTGACTCCTTGGTGAACAAGAATCTATTTGAACCCAAGATCAAAGGAAAATTTCTCTCCAGAGCTGTTTATACCTCTAATAAGCCAAATTAAAATCATACTGACATTAAATACATCTATTCTGAAAAATATATCAAGCAGCTACCTGAAGCCTGTAAAACAAAGCTTCGTCCTTGGACAAGTAGAACAGGCTACAAATCGTTAGAGCTTTTCTCTGAGGGAAGTTTAAACTGAAACTACTGAGTGCCATCCTACAGTCTCCAGACCTTCTCTGAGAAACTGGAGATATACCACCAAAACAAAATGCAAGAAAAGTCATCTGATGCTTTTAGGGATGTGGGTGTCAACTTCTGTGAGACACTGGTAGGGATTTACAGGTAGCAGAGATTTGTCTGCCTGCCACTGAAGTCAGTACAGAGAGTCTTACAGCCATAAACTGCAGTAGGATTTTGATTAAGAACACAGTCATTAGTTTTTGCTTAAAGTCTACTGAAAGGCTGTCCTATGGTAGCCTTTGTAAGGGCTTCACCAAAAGCATCAGGGACTGCAGGGGTTGCTGTGATTGCTATCCAATGGAAAAACAAAAAGTTGTTGCTCTGCACAAGGTGTAAGAATGTTTGGCTGCTGCTTTGCTCCACAAGAATTTTAACACAGATTTGATGAAATTAGCTATTCCTCTCTGAAGGATTGAGCACAAATAAGTGTTTACTGGCAAGGGCTAATTGTACTGATCAGAAGAATTCTTGTGGCTGCATATCTCTCCCACAGTGTTTCTTGGGAGTATTAGATTAAAAAATAAAGTCAATTTTCTTGGCTTTATGTGTCTTCAAAACTAGTCCAAAATTTAACCATAACATTTTCTAATTGGATATTTTAGTGTGTTGCCTCTGTGTCTTCAAACAGGTTACTCTGCTTCGGGGGCATACAGCAGTACACTCTCAGGTGGCCAGGGAAAAAAAGAGTAATTGAAAAGCCAGTTCTTGCTTGCCATGGTTTGCTTGAGCAAATGCAGGAAGAGGTGAGAGGAAAAACTACTCTGTTAAATAAATAATTTCAATCTGAAGGATACAAAGCAATATGAAAGTTCTGTTCTTTTGAGTAAGAATGTGATTTCAACTGCAATGGAAGCAAACAGAAAGTTATCTAGTTTTGGAGTTTTTCTTATCTTTTTGCTTTTCTCATCTTGCCATTTTTCCTCTTTTCCATTGGAGAAGGAAGGGAAAGAACTACAAAATCAAAAGGTCTTCACTGATCTCAGCTAAAATTAAAAATTTCTGAGTATTCATTCATTATGTTTTCTGCTTTGCTGTTATTGTTGTCTGTCCATGTATACATATCCATGTAGAGTGCATGTGCATTTCTGGTTTTTTTCTGAAATTAAAACATTGCAAAAAATACTACTTCTCATTTTTCTTTTGGCTTTTCACAGGAAAGATTTCTATTTTTGTAGTGTATGTTTATAATATGGGGAAGTAGAAATTATTTATATTTCCCAATTTCAGAAACATAACCTATGTGCTTTAGAGCTTACACACATACCAAATTTCTCTCAAAAAGCACCTCACCAACACCGTATTTTAACCCTTTATGATCCTTTTCCTGTGATGCTATGACAAGAGCACGTGATCATCTCAGTAAAAGACTTGTTCTTTGAAAAACTGACAAGAAAATGAGGTAATCACATAGAGACTATCTCTGTCACGTTGCAGATAGCAGGAACAGGGGAGAGCAAGAGCACTCCTTTTGATGGCAGTATGGCTGTTTAGACTGGATTAAACTAATTGTGACATGATACACTTACAACTCTAGAGTTGTTAGAAGTCTAGTTTCAAGGGCAGTAGAATGAGATAGTCACCTTCACAGGGGAGTTACAGTGCTACAGTACAGAATTTATGTTTACTTTAACAGAAATTGCTTTATATCGAAGTAGAAATCAAACTCTGACCCCTGTCACATAATATATACTGACTCTAATACTTGCATTTTGTCCTCAAACATAAGTGAGCACAGGCAATAAAGGTAAAGAAAAATTTAAAATAATCTGCTAAGTAGGTCTGTTGACTTTGATGACAATCCCAGGAAAGCAATTAGCCTTCTGAAAATAAGTAGAAATAATAATAAATATCTTATGTCAGAAAGATTTAAGCTAATACAATCTAAAGTATGACTGCTTTATTTGAAGGCAAAGTTAGTAATTTAAATTAATAAATTTTAAATTATTTCTTATTAGTAAAGAACAAAAAAGGTCAAATAAAGCTGACAGAGCTAGGCACAAGTTTTAAGGAACAGAAAATGTGTGTTGTCATTGCAAAAAGTCAGCTGGACAATCTAATATGGATCAAGCCCAAGTTCATAGCATGTCCTCACTGGCAGCACAGTACACAACAGGAAAGAATGACTATCTGTTTAACGTCACCAGTGATGACGTGAGTTGCAAAAAAATTAGCACAATGATATGTTTTACTTGTCTTTTTTGGGGATAATGCAACATCTTCAGAAGTCCTGATGATGACTAATGGTACAGGCAATAACCAAGGTGAAACTCCCTTGACAAATATCTAAGATTTAAAACAGCAGCAGCTGACACAACTTAAAAGGAAAAAGAGACAAAATATGATAGTGGCAAGCATGAATGTAGGCTAACATTGCAAAAAGGCAATTAAATTTATATCCAGGATATCACCAATAAACAGTAAAATTCAGAAAGGGATAGAATTAGGGCACAATACAGACATAAAGTGGGGAAGACTCAGACTGTGACTAAGAAGGGACATCTGTGCAGAGCTGACTCCTTGCAGGAAATCACAGACAAGACACTCTTCTAATGCTACTTCCCTGCCCATGGAGGTGGAGGGTTGCTGACCCAATCAATCTGAAAATGTGATACCATGGACTGAGAGCAAGAATTTGAATGCTGATGATGGGCCATTGGCCTAGATGGTCTTGATTGTGTGGATCAGTTTAGTGTAATCCTTCAGCAGCATAATTTTAAAACAGCCCTTTTCAACATCTCATTATCTTCTGTTATGATGACTGGTTAATCATCCATCCATTAAGCTAAAAATACCCAACTGGAATTCAAATACAGGGACTTTTACTTTTAGATTTAACAGAAAAGTGAAAGGAATATGGAGTACTGAATCTACCACTCTTTTTCAACAAAGAGCAAATAGCAACAGATTTTTGTGAAAAGCCAGTAATGATTGAGCAGGGATTTTAAATATTGGTGTATAACTCAGTGCTATGAAAAATATCATCAGAGGTCAAAAGTTCCTATGAATGGATGGAAATACAGCAAAAATTCTCACTTTTGCTAAATGACAAATATTGGTGTCTGTCAATGGCCTGGTTAACACAAACCTGAAGGTCAGAAAAGATTTGCTGATATTTGGAAATAGTTATACATCAGTATGGTAGATATGTTCACTTCTTGTGCACAGGATTCATTGTGCCTGGTCACATGAAGCTGGCCACATGAAAACAGCCACACCATTCTATGATTCTATGCAAGAACATGATTCCCCCTCTATTTAGGCTGTCACTGTAGCTACATGACAGGAATAACTGAAGCAATCATTAGTTTATTATTGGGTTTGATGGATTGGCTAACAATATAAGTCCACAGCCCTGACCTCACTGTCATGTGGAAATGATCAGGATTTAGTCAGGCAGTGTCAAATCCTCAGAATAACCACAGGTTAGTTTACCATAACAGAACTGATTGGCCTGCATCTATGTTCTGTTAGCATATACCATTCAGGTAACATATTTTCTAGCAGAAAGGTTTCTTTTGCATTGACTCTGCTTGGCTTAGTGGAAAGTAATTGGAACTTCTCATCCATGTATCCTATTATAAAGCAGCAATTTACAAAATTTTACTATTATAAACTCACAAGTCAGTGACTTTTTTTTTTAAGATCAGTGAAAGTGCTAATTAAAGATCTCTGTTGCTGTGAAAACAGTTTTGGTTTGTGATAGGACAGAGATTTTGTTCAGAAAAGCTATAAATTTAGTAGCACCACTGGAAACATCAGAAGTCATCAAGGAACAGTTGAACTGATATACAGGAGCCAGTGAATAACAGGGAAGCCTTTGTAAGTCTCCATGCTTTTCATAGTTCCTTTAAAGTGTAAACTTGACACTGAAACTAAGGAGAAAAGTTTCAGGACCTGCTCCAATGTAAAATGTAAGACCTTTGGTAAGTGATAAAACATAGCCCCCTTTTGTTGAGAAAAGAGCATTTCTGATTAACCATGTTGTTTACTTATGGATAAGCTGACAAAAACAATCTCTGAAATCTATTGCAAGAAATAGGTTGACAGGTAAGTCCAGCAGAAAAGATACTCCTTGAAAAAATGTATTGCTAAAATACAAAAAATCTAAATTTCACTTTTCTATAATAGACTTCATAATAGACTATGAAGCATCTTTTTGAGCTAGAAAATGGGAATATTCACCTCCCTCAGAGTTACTGTGAGAATAACCTCATTAATAACTGAATTGAAAGACTCTCTGAGGTAAGTTGCTATGGGAATAAAATGTCAAATATCAGTGTACCAAACTGTTTTTTTCTGCAATAAAATTTATCAGAGTGATTCCCAGGTGAAAGGAAATAGTTTAAATGAAGTTAAAAACAAAATCCTCAGTGAGACATCCATCAATCCTATCCACACAAAGGTCTCTATAATGCCAAACATGCCAAGGGAAGCCAATAAACTTCTTTCCTCTTGGCTCCTTTGGGCAGTGACTCTAAGAACATTGTTCTTGAAGATCAGGATTTCAGAAAATGAGTCTTGATGGTATTTTATTGGGAGGGTAGGGAGCCAGGTGAGGAGGATTTTAGTCAAACACCTAGACAAAGTAGGAGTTGTTCTCTTTTTCTTTTGGATTCAGAACCCGAGACATGAGGAGTTTGTCTTCAAAACTGGATCTTAAAGAATTATCTCTTCTATTTTTAACCGCGGATACAAATTAAATACCTGAGGCAAGTAAGGACACTAAAGAGTCAGAATGATTCAATTGGGATTGCCTCCCATTTAGTGTTTTTGAACCAAACCATCACCGTGGGCTTCAAGTGAATAATGACAGTTCTAACTTGCAGCAGAAGTGTGCCTGAAGTGGAGACCACAGGCTTGCTTTTTCACTTGTCATTTTAAGATTAAAGTTCATCAGTTTGGGAACAGTAATGCTTCTCTGGGAAAACCTTTTGAAAGAAGCAAGCAAACCTGTGGGTTATATGTGTCTGTCCAGGTCTGGTTTATATTTTGGGATTTGAAAACGGTATGGAAATCTCAAGAATTCAAAAACCATTTGAAAGTATTTCTGAAGATGCCCAGGCATTTGTGACTTCTGGCTCTTCCTCATTGAGAAACGTCACAACTATTTAATTTAATTTAATTTAATTAGCAGCACATACAGTGAGTACATTTAAGGGCCGGCTCTCCAGTAGAGGAGAATCAAAGAAAACTTCAAGTATTACTGCCTGGCCACAGAATAGCACCTCAGAAGCTAGATGCCTCTTAGACTGCCCAGATTTCTATTGACTGTTTAAATAAAAGAAATAATGACATTTTAAGAGGGCTGGTCTCCTCCATTAACTCCATCCATTAGCTTACTCATTTATCCTCTGTAATTAAGTGACATTCACTATGTACTTCAGCACTCAAGTTGCATTTTACTCATAAGTTTTGCAGATTTTCTAAAGTAAGTTATACTTCTTGAAAAAAAAATTTAAAAAAATATCTGTTTTAGATATGGAACCTCAAATCCTAACTGACCTGACTGACCTGAACTCACTCTAACAGTTCTGATTAGTATAGTTATCTGGAGCCAGAAAGGGAGTGTGTTTTGTTTCTAGCTAGGATTCTTAATATTTCATTGTGTGAATCGTTTACTTTCATAAGAATCACTCCACTTTGTCTGCAATTTTGTAGGAAAGCAGGTCTCCCAAAGGTTTTTTTTTACCGACATGTTCAAGACTAAACTGTTGTAGATCAAACATAATAAATTTTTTCCAACCTCAATATCCTGAGCTATTAGTTCACCGTAACACCTTTGTATTTTGATACGTCATATTTTGTGGCTGTTTCTCTTCAGGGTGTATAGAAAGGACAGAGAAAAAAACCCTGATAGTAACAGCTACATTTAATTCATAAAGGACTTGCAGAATTTCAGTGCAATGCATATTTCTTCATCTCAGAGTTTACAGATAAATATTTGATGATGGAATGGTTTTGGTACTGAGACTGAAAAAGATAGGTTGATTGCTGTACATACTAACTGCAGCAGTTTTTTTACTTGGAGTTGATGATTTATTCACTGATCATTGTGCTTCTTACCTCTGGGAAATCTTTATATGCTTATTTTCAAGTTATTTATAAGTATGCTTATTTACACACCACAAGCAATTACACCAAAGCTGATAGGACCATGTGTTGCTGAAAACAGTAAATATGAATAAAGCAATCAGGCTCTTGGTCTTATCTATCCACTACTAAGATTAGGAGTTGCCCTGGTTTCAGATGGAATAGAGTTAATTTTCTTACTATTTAGCAGTGTTGTTTATTATTATTATCATTATTATAATTATAATTTACTTTATTTCAATTGTGTTCTTATCTCAACCCACACGTTTTATTTTTTTCCAATTCTCCTCCCTATCCTACTGGGGAGTGGGATGAAGTGAGTGAGCAGGTGTGTGGTACTTAGTTTCTGGCTGGGACTAAACCACAACAGAAGTGAAATATGAAAGATTTAAAGCAAAACATAGATACACTTACAAAACAAACCAAATCCACCTCAGGTCAGAGGGGGAGGAGAAGGACTTCAGACCAGCCACCATTCCCAGGTTATAGTTGAGGGTTGGCATTAGTAATAGAAGGTCAGTAGACTCTCAAAACCACAACTTAACTTACAAAGATTTACCTTATATCACCACACAACAGGAATAAATAAAAAGATTCACTTGGTGAACGGAGTGGGTAGCTGACAGATATTAATGGAAAGAACATAACTTCTAATTTTAACCACAGAAGTTATTAGGTGCAAAGCACAAACAAATAGTGAGCTGTAGGGGATAAAATTGCTCAGTGTAGCAGAAGGCTTGTTAGTCTAAATGCCTGAAACATTCTGTGGCATTAAATGTGCTTATACCAATTCTGTATAATCACAGAAATAGAACCTCAAATAAGTTTAATTACAGATGTTAGATGAAAATAATGAGTATTGGTGACTCAGTTCTAGAATTCCCTACCGCATGCACTGGGGGTTTTTTATGTGTACCGTACATACAAAAATATCTGTGTTTATATAGGGAGAAAGAGAAAGAGAGAGATTTTCTCTAAAAATATATATCACTGTATTATATTTTATTAACTAGGATAAAATGGTAAATCAGTACATAGAGGTTCCTCTGCCAATTTTGGAAATAATATTAAACAACATTGGTTTCTTGAATTGAAGCTTTCAAAATAGTGGGGAAAAAAGCTTAAGTCCCATCACCAGGTCTATCCTGTCCTTTCCCCCCCCCTTTTTTTTTTTTAAAGTTGGGAAAATTACTAGAAATCAGCTTCATATCACTAAAGACTAGAAGAAACATATTGCATATGACATTAGTCAGCAACCTTTCTTGGGTGATCTGTTGGGCTGTATTCTTCTTTTCCAAATTGGAATGTAGCGCTGCAGGAGGTTCTTTGCAACACACAGGACACCCTGTCACTCAAAAATTCAGGATGTCATTAATCCATAAATGTCTATGGAACAAAAGATGGATATGAGCTACCTAGCAGAGAAAGATCTGAGAGAGTGCAGGTTGAGAGGCTGAGAGCAGCCTTTAGTTACTCATTAATATTTGTATGCCCAGGGAAGCATTCAAAATTCTCTGCATGCCACAAGTGAGAAAACTGAATGCCACAAGCAGTAATCTTTATAATGGACAACAACTACACTGAAATGGTTGCCTCCTATTAATGCTTTTAAAATCCATGACTGAGCTCCATCTGACACCTTTAAGACAGACTGATGGCACCTGGCTTAGGAGCACCAATGATCTGAAGTCGAGGTAGCACTCAGCATAAGTGCTTGAAACCACTGAAAATGTGGTATCTCTTCACTGCCACACCTTACTTAATCTTTTCTAAAAAGCACACTTGATCTCCTCTCACTCTCAGAAAAGTATTGTGAAAAGTCATTCAGAGAGCTGATGCTATCCTAGCAACATCTGGAATTTTCCTAGCTGCCAGACAAGCTCCACTTGGATGTCCTGCCTTCCACAGCCAACATCTATGAAGCTGATTTCCAGCCCTTTTCCCAACCTGTAATAGTAATAAAACAGGACAGGTTAGACCTGGTGGTGCTAAGTAAATTTTTTTTGCTATTTTGAAAGCTGCCCATGCAGCTTTTCTCTATCTATTCTCTTCTCCCATTCATCAGTAGGGAGCTCCCAAATTCCAAAAGAACAATGATTGCCCTGCTGAAAGTTAGGATCAACAGGAAAAGTTCTCTACTCTATGACTCCTTTCCAGCAAAATCTCATGGCACTTAGCACTGACAATTTTTTTCAATAAAGATCAATAAATCCTTCAAGAATGTCTTTCAACACTGAGACTTTTGTGGACAATTTCACACTTGAAATGTATTTCTCTTTCTAAGGTATATTCATCTGCTATTATTGTTTACACCATAAAAAAAATCTAGTTTAATAATATTAGCTTAAAAACTTGAGCAAGAGACCTCAAAGACATGTCACTGGGCTGGAAAAGATATTGCAATAATAGCATAATTGGCGTGCTGCTGCTGAAAAATTACCTGCTGAGTCTGGGCAAAGAAGACTCTCCTGAAGCTGCATAAGGCTTCTTGTAATCTGTTCCTCCCATTATATCCAAGCCAATCTCAACAAAGGCTAACTTTGCAATGACTTGTGCAATAACTTGTGCAATGACTTGCACATAAGATTATGTATTTCTGTGGTTTTTATGTGCTAAAACAGTAAAATATGATGCCAGATTTAAAATAATTACTTTTTCCTACTTCTCAAGCATGATCTTGTTCTTTGACTTTGAGCTCTGTATAGCAGTTCACAGTGCTTAAGGTATGCTATTGCCCCAAAAGTATTTTCAGGCTTTACAGCTTGGACAAAGATTTATCTAAACCTTACCCCAAAAGGCATAAAATCAATCTTCATAACATAATGTGAAAGCAATCCAGTGGGAAGTGGAAGATAGTTTCAGAAAGGTGTGAAGGACACTCAGGAGGCTAACAGTGATTTTGTGATTATATTGCATCTCTGTTTTAACAAGGTAGCTAAGGACAGTTCTCATCGCTCAGCAAGGGGGGCAGAACAATATCAAAAGGAAATAATAATTATTGGAAGGATTAACTCAGTTTGCTTTTTTATATCTTAAATAAGGAACAGCAGGTGTTCACTTAATGCTGCAAAAGTAGGAAAAAGAAAGAAAATACATTTTGTCCATCCATTTGCAGTAGATTGCTTTGTAGTATATTTATCTTACTAAATACAAGTCTTTCTTACACAGAATGGTGTTAGAAATACAATGACAAAGCCAGTGCTCTATTTCATTCAGAATTATACCAAACAAAAAATGACAGGGCAGAAAAGTACATCAGGTGTAGAACTTATTTAAATGTTTTCAAATTTCAAAGAACTGGAATCAACATATTTTAAAAAAAAAAAAGAAAGATAGAAAATCAGAAAGAAAGTGGAAATAAAACTCAAAATCAATAAAATACTGCCAGATAGAAGTAGGAAGCCAAATAGCATAGATTACATTCTTATTTTGAGTCAGATAAACAAACTGTAGGTAGATTTGATGAATATATCTGAAACAATCATTTTCAATGTAAAATAGGATTAATGAAATATAAAGCGTGGAATGTCATACTATGTTATGATATTATGAAGAAAACACGGGGATATAAAATTCAGGAAATAAACTTCAGATTCAGCAACTATGTTTAGTTATCATTAGAGCCTCAAAAACCTGCATAACAGGCTGCCACCAACTCTAGTGGTTCCTTCAGTGGAAGAGTTCCTTTAATTTAAAAGGAAAACACCTTTGCCGTAATTTTGGAATGAATGAAACTAACTTAGGTGTCTATATCGCACTTAATAACTGTATCAGAAAATACAGTACAACATTTCTAAGTATAAAAGTATTATAGAATTTGATACTTTTGTATCAAAGACCTGTAACCACAATGATAGAAAAGGGGTGTAGGAGAAAAACTGGTTACAGATATAATGAATCTTCCATTAGTTGCGATAGAAATTAATCATATGCAAAACTGGAAGAAGAACCCTGACAGACTAACTACCAGTGAAATAAACTGAAATCATAGAACCATAGAATTGTTTAGGAAAAGACCTTTAAAATCTTTGAGTCCAACCATAAACCTAACACTGCGAAGTCCACCACTAAACCCTATCTGTAAGGGCCAAATCTCCAGTAAACTTTCTTTGGTTCCATACTGCTAGGTTTCCTGGCAGACAAAGAATGCCAGATCAGAAAACATAGAAAGCTGAAAGACAGCCTTTAGAAAGGAGGTGGTGATTTCAGAAGAGGCATCCGACTTTTATGAACATTTTTTTGCAGGGTTCAAATTCCAGTGATTAAAACTAGAAATGTCTAATTGTCTTGCAAATCCTAACTTGTCCCTTCAGACTCTTTCATTTACTTATTAAAATACACATGTTTATAAGAGTCAATGTGGAAATTAAGGAAGCTAAAGATGAGGTCAAACTGAGCAGGTGAAAGATAACTGCATGTAAACAAGTCTTGTTATTAGAGTGGAAAATAACTTGTTTGGGAACAAAAGGAAGAAAGTCTTCATTTCTGTGATACAAAAGTACACCCCTACTCTTAGAGTGCCTTGTTGATGGACATTTGAGGTGAATGTTGATTGGCTAAGGGAATAGACCAATGTATAACATTAAGGTTTTTCTGAGGACAACCTGAATACAGGTCACATGCTGCATTTTCGTTATGTTTGTTAGATTTTGGTAAGTGAGGAATCTCAAAGGGAAAGGCTGGTAGTACTTGCCAGTGCACAGATGCCTTCATTCTTTCCTTTTTTCTCCAGAAATATGTGTTTTATAAAAGTGGAGTACTGTGCTATAGTATACATAGTACATGTTTGCCTAACTATAAAAAAGTACTGTATACATGTGATGTATCATTTAAACAGTATACTGTTAATTTCTAAGAGTTTAACATTAAATCAAAGGACGTTCCATGAAATACTGCATTAAGAGAATCAGTTCTAGGTCCTGAAGAATGTATTAAAGCCCAACATCCCCTTGTACCGAGAGGCTGTAAGCATCTTGGGCCCCACCAGTGCTCATCTGCAGACACAGTGTGATACAAACATGCATTTCTAGTACAGCAAGTAGTTTCCTGGGATCAAGTGCAGACAAATAAAAGCCAGTGTTATTCTTCAAAATACATAATGGATTAGAGGTTGAACGCTAGATAGTAAACCACCTTTGTTCTTCTTTAACCATAGGAAAAAAAAAAACCAAGACATTTGCCTGTTCTTTTTCTGCAAAGAGCTTGTATTTACTATCCATGCCAAATTGTGATTGAGTCCAAGGAAACTCAGAGGATAATTTAGTTAAGAAAACAACTTTTATTGATCTTTGCAGGTTTCGATCTTTGTATAATAATAATCTTGTACTTTTTCCTGTTGCAGGGAAGCTTCTGTATACACAGTGTTCACAACAGCAAATTAGGCAACAGTTCAACATAGGCTTGCATTCGGCAGTAAGTAATGTCATTCAAGGTAATCAATTTAACTAGTCCATGAAATTAAGTAGAACTGTGCTCAAGAGCGATCAGACCTCCTGATGTGCACACTGCTTACTACTGCTGCTCTTCCCCCTCTGAAAAGTCCATGCCTTTCCTGCTAAGTTTGCTGTGTATCCCCTACTTTTGATTCCTTCCTCTAATACGTTTTACGTGATAGGGCACTGTGAAGCTCCTCTAACAAACTGAACTAAAAATTGTCCTTTTTAATTGAATATTTTGTCAGAAATTTTTGCTTTGTATTGATTGATCTCAGTAGCAATCTTTTCCACACCTTTCCCATTATCTCAGCATTAGCTCACTAAGTCAAAATCTTGTGAAACCTCCAAGATTAATTTGACAATATTTCCTCTATTCCACCCTTCAGTGCTTAGTCACGGGTGTCACTGCCCACCAGGTTTTCCTTCAAGAAGGTTTTGCCTTCTGCTTTCCCAACCTTGCTTTTTAATGAGAAAGAAAAAAAAAAAAAAGAGTCCTGTGCTTATCCAGCAAAACCCTGCCTTCTTTGGTTTTATGCCGACATTCAGAAGGGACTGTACAAAGACAGTTCTGGTAAGGTAGGACCTACTTTCTTTCAGAATCTATGAGCAAGATCATAATTTCTTACTATGTTTTTTTTCCAAATATTTACTTGGCCATTTTGTAATTCAATCAGGTGCAACATTTGATTCCAGGATGAACTTCCTTCAGTCATTGGGCAGTATGGTACACAAGGTTCACAGAAAACTGCATTCCCACCTGGGAGCTACATTCACACATCCATATCAAGGAATTCTTTCACTTTCCTGACAAATGCTGTCAATGACCCAGCAGCTGTCACACTGAAGCCAGGTGGGATAAGATAGATTTGTTCCCCCTTGTTCTATGCGAAAGTTGTCAGACCTTTTGAACTCTACTGGGAGTGAAGCCAATATTGAGAAGTAAAGTCAGTTTAATATCTCTGCACATTTGAAAACCATTTGTCCTGGAAGAACCAAACATTTACTACTCAGTTTGCTGCCTCTTCCACCATTCAGCTTTTCCAGTCCTGCAAAATCCAGCTCTCTGAAAGCCTACTCTTTGGCACAGAAAACAACAGCAGCACAGCTGAAGGAGCAGAACCTTTTCACTGCAAGAAACATCTGTGGGCAGGTGTGGAAGACAATGTCTGAACTTGTGAAGGAGGGATTGCAAAAGCAATGGTGTTCAGATTGAGACAATAATCTTTTTTTCTTACAGTTAATTTCATAATCAGAATTTTCCCTGATCTTGAATAGGAGTCTCAAAGCCTATCTTTCTCTATGATTGGTTAGTTTCGAATTATTTATGCTTAGTTATGCAAAAAGCCTGTCTTGATATCCAGGCTCACTGTATAACATGTGTTGCTACATGGGTAAAATGTTACCTCTCCTGAGCACTTACACTTCCTAGATAAGCCAATAAGAAATTCCTTAACAGTAGGTGCCATGACAGGCATTTGTGTAGATTTTGGAACTCTACAAAAGAAACAGCAAAGACTTACATGATGCCTTTGTTTAAGACGGAGGTCCTGACCAGGATGTTTCCACCAAAGCAGAAAACTAAATCTTGGAATTGTAGAAAGTATTATTAGGAAGAATCTTGAAAATTCATCATGTCCATCTCAAAACCATTGCTGGCACAGATTTTGCTGATTGCAGATGATGGTAAATTAAAATTGGCAAATACTTTAGCTGTCCCTTGAAAGGATCTTTGTTTTAATCCTGACAATGTGAGGTTAATCTGTTATCACACAGCATTTTTAGGACAGCCAAATGGTGGAACAGATATGCAGCTCATTTGAGGTAGCAAGAAGCTAAGATGGAAGTTCCAGATTCATCTTCTTTAGAGCTCCCTGTAGAAAAGGCAAAACTGTGATCTGGTATTAAATTTCACCAACAATTACCATTTAGTGTCTGAAGAGGTCCACATTATTTGTGTGCATTGTACTAAAGCCTGATCAGGAAGATAACGGCTGATGGTGACTGCAAAGCTCTGATATTTCTTCTGAACCTCCTTCAGCACAGACCATGTGAATTGTTGATACCAGTTTGGAAGTTGGTACCTCTGTGACTGCCTGAAATTAGCATATTGTTCTTCTGTGCGCTCCCTTCTGTCTATATTTTCCTACTGTCTCATATCATGCTGTAAGTGTACACTCGGTACCAATCACTGTTTTGTTCTGTGTTTGTACAGACAATAGTAGGAGGGATTCTGGAGCACATTGCACTACACATAATGATGACTTCCTGTCTAAAGTTCAATAAATAGAAAATAAAATTGTATAAAATTCAACATGGTCATAAAACAAAAAATAAAATAAAAAAATCGAATACTCTGGATCCAATTTATCTAAAACATTATTATCCAGCATAAAATCATGCCTTCAGCAGCTGTGGTTTTCAACAAAACCGCCTTTGAGCAGTTTTTTAAGTCACAAGGTGGTATTCCTACCCAATCCAGTTCTAAAGGGAACCGGAATATTCATCTTTGCAAAGAAAAAATGAAAATGCAATGTAACACTCCACAGAACTTCCAAGAACAAACTAAAAATCCAGTAGAAATATTGATCCCCACCCAACATTTGCTACTTTCTCTAACAGAAGGTATTTAGATTCTAAACCCTTTATTTAACCATTCTGTAGGGCTGCATTTTATGAAACAATTAGTTTTTGAAAGAGTGTATTATTAGTCCTGTGACTTGAGATCTGTGCAGCAGCTACACAACTGCCTCAGACATTATCCTTTATAGCTCTGTGGCAGCAGGATGATGAGCACTATCTTATCACTGACAATAACTGGACACTGCATACTCTGGTTTGAATCTGACTCCTTTTGACATTTAACCATTGCTTTAAATTGGTTCCATGTGAAACTCTTGTGTGTCATTTTTTCCTATGTGACTTTACAGTTCTTCAGCTTTCACTGCACTTTATATAAATTCAGTCATCATGCTCTGAATTTAGCTACCTGAATCCATACTAATTACAGGCATTTTTCTTAGGCTCTGCATCTGGCTTTTAGGCTTTTAGTACAAGATGGTGTTTTCAGCAGCTGGCCATTTAATAATGATGCTTTCTGAAGCTCAACAACAATTTTAAACCCTTCATTTAAGCTGAAGGCTTTTCGAAACAGGAGGTGTAGAAATCAATTTTAAATTACAACTTCAAATTGGAAGTTTAACTCCAGAGGATGGATGCTATATTCCCTAGTACATAAGATTTCCATTGAGCTTTGTAGTTATGACACTATAGCAGAATAAAGCCTTATGACTCAGGTAAAGTGGGACTTCAGCACTTCCTTGGAGTTAAGTAGATACATAAGCATTACAGTGAAACAATTTCTGGCCATGAAGAAATAAGTCGAGGCACGTTGCTATGCCTCATTTCCTGCACACAAGACTACATTACTGAGGCACAGCATGTCACACTGACCTCCATAAAGGTGTGTTTGAGCTTGCAGCTTCAGGATGCTCAGTGAAAAGCTCTTTGGGAATACATATTTACTTAAATGTAATCGTGTACCACAAAAATAAAAACAAACTCTTTAAAGGTTCAGTACACTTATTTCTAAAAGTAACTGTACCAAAACTGACTTTTTAAGCCCCAAATAATCAAATACAACTGCCATATCACTTGGCAGAGCCAACTTCTAGCTTCTAAAGCTTTGTTTCTTATCCTGTCCTTTGCATCTTCCACCACAATGTAGACAAATATGTTATTACTATTTGGAAGTGTCAGGTCTCCTGTGTCAGGTCTTTTCTAAATGACCCTTTTTAACTATTTCACTTTCACCTCTTAAATATGATTGAAGTTTTAACTGAGCACCATCAAGCAAATTCAGCATGAAAGACACTCTTTGTCACCAGGCTATTGCTAATATAGTCATTACTTATGATATTTACTGAGAATTTGCTATGAACATTGGTGAATATTCCCCTCACTCTTCTATTGCCATTCTTATGAACATCTTGCTATTTCTGAAGAGTTGAATGTGAGGAAAAATTTACTCCTTTGGTCTCCTGGTGTTAGTACTAGACACACATATTCGGGAAAGGGTAGTTCTTAAGAAATAAGAAATATTCAAGGTGAAGGGAGTCAAGTTCCTTTGCTTCAGCAGTATTAACCAAAATGAGACTGTTTAACTTTTACCTGAATTGACTACACAATTAGTGTAGTATCTTGCTTAAAAGCACTTTTTAAATGTCTGAAAAAATATTACAGTTCCACACCATTTAAGTATCTAGCTTTGATAAGAGGTAGTGATGCTGCTACACCAGACCTAGTTGTCTATCCAACATGTACAGCAATAAACATCAAGAAATGAAACATACTTTTCCATATCTTTAGCCACAGTACAAGCTCTAGGCAAACAAAGGACTCTATTCTCTGGTCTTTCCAGGCTTTTGTTGTGCTTTAACTTAGGTTAAGAAGAAAAAATTAGATAAATACAACATGGTTTTACCAGAAGTTGTTTGCACACAAATAACCACATATTTCTGCTCGATGACAAAGTTATTTTGTACATGATAGAGTTGGCTTAAATTTAATTTTTCTCAGTTTCAGTGAAGATGTATGTATAAGAAAGTATAAGCAAAGCTGAACAATTTGAGGATTAACTGGCAAAATGCAAGGTGGGCACCTGTGCTAGTTTTGTCTGGAATACAGTTAATTTTCTTCATAGCAGCTAGTTTGAGGCTATGTTTGGGATTTGTGCTGAAGTAGTGCTGATAGGACTTACACAGTGTCAAAGCCTTTTATGCTCCTCACCCCAGCCCACCAGTGAGGAGGGTGGGGGTGCACAAGGAATTGGGAGGGGGCACATCCAGGGCAGCTGACCCTAAATGACCACAAGGATATCCAATACCATATGGTGTCATGTTAGGTATATAAACCCGGGGGAAGAAGATGGAAGGGGGAAACATTCAGTGTGATGGTATTTGTCTTCCAAAGTTAGTGTTAGGTGTGATGGAGCCCTGCATTCCTGCAGATGGCTGAACACCTGCACATCCATTGGAAGCTTGTTTTGTTTTGCTTGTGTGCACGTCTTTTGTTTTCCCTATTAAGCTGTCTTTATGTCAACCCATGATTTTTGTCCCTTTTATTATTCCAGTTCTCTCCCCATCCCATCAAAGGGGAGTGAGTGAGTGGCTCTGTGGGACTGACTCGCTGTTTGGGGTTAACCATGACAGTAACACAGGGAAAAATGTTATTTAGAGATGGGAATTATGAAGCTAACAGGGGTTAACAGCAAAGGAGATTAAGTCTGGAAATGATCCAGCTGAATACTTACACAAAATAATCAGTGGTCTTGATCACTGGCATGGAGCTTATCAGAATGGTGATAATTCAAAACATTAAGTAATGAAGAATCAGAGCGACGCAAGGGAAGAAGTGGGTGATCATCTTTGAGACTATGAATAATAGAAATGGACCAAAATTCAGTCATGCAAAAGGTCATATACATAGGAACACCACAAATTTCTAATAGGAACACCACAAATTTCTAATGTAGATTGAAGTTTATCAATAGAAATTACTGAGCAAGGCACTGGTGGACTGATCACATGGTGACAGAACTATACACATGATACATCCTTGAAAAGAGCATATTATTAAAGGCTGTACTGGAAGAGTTATTTCCAGTAGAGAACAGGAAGCCTTTTTTCCTACTCAGGGTCCTGCTGAAAACTGCCTTGCAATTCTCTGTGTAATTTGGGTTATCTGTGTGCTACCAAGACAGGTTCAAATGAAGACAGATGAGGGGCACAGGAAGTGATAAAGCAATAGAAATAAGAGAAAGTTAGAAAAGGTTTCCCTACAAATCAAAGAGTGAGAGGGGACATTTTTGCTGCCTATCAGAGCACTGGAGTAATTCTGGAGAGGGGAGAGCAGTTTAAAATAACAAAAAAAATTAATTAAACAGAAATATTATAAATAGGTTAAGAAACGTAGTCAGGAAAACAGATGTTTCTAACCATTCAAAGAGTGAAGTTCTGGGAGATCCTTTCAACAAAAATGGAACATAGAGAACCAACATAGCTAGTAAAAATGGTATGTACTATAGCTTTTAAAAAGATCAGCATATGATAACGATGTGTTATAGTGTTTGTAATAGCTGGGGACTAACAGCATGTAGTTCAGGCTTCTGGTTGGATCATTTTTTTATTATCCTACGTATGGTAGAGAGTCTACATGTAACTTACAGTTTTTAGATCTACTCAGTGGATCAGCATCTCTTCTCACTAGAAAGCATGAGCTGTAACTCTGGGACAGACACTCTGTAGGCTTGTCAGGCAGTACACGGGTGCTCTTCACAAACTATTTCCATATATTTTTTTGTTAAGTGGTACATTGAATAAATAACTTTTTTTCTATGATTACAGAGTGACAATAAATGGTTTAAAACCTTTTCTTCCAAACTTCATGCTTTATTCTACATCCATCATTAACATGTATGAATATAAAATGACAATATTTTTTCTGCTCATTTTTTCTAATTTTGAGGCAGCTGTGATATTATACATAATACACTAAATACCTTACTTTCTACTATTGCTACATATTCATACACAATTCACCTATTCCAGTTCTCTCTGAATCGATAAGCATTGTCAGTCTTTAGCAAAATTATATTATCTCAAGAAACAAGTCCACTTATCCACCTTCTCTTGCTATACTTTACCTTTTTTTTTATTCCATATTGAGTCCAATATTGTGGAAAACAGTGACTCTTATAGCTAGTAGTGGGAATATGAAAAACAACTTCATTTTGTATTAAACCCTGTAAGATGCATTTTCAAAGAGGAGATATTTTCCTATATTATTTAGGTACTTGGAAAAATGCCATCTTGAACAGTATTTTCTAAGTAGTATAGGAAATTAGTTATTGTTTCGAAAGCAATGGACTCTTCTGAACTAGATTGTTGTACTAAGTGTGATATCTTAAGAGGAATAAAAGATTATGTTAGGAACATGCATAATGGGGAAAAACACCTCAGAACAAAACAAAACCATGCAAAGAATAGATAATGACAAAATAAAAATCCATGAATATTTCATGTGCTTTTTTTTATTAGCTGTTAATAATGACTGCATTACAGAAATGTTTTCCTGATGGAAAAAGAACTAAGTGGTATGAAGGCATCTCTGCAATAATTTACTATTGAACTTTGTTCATTTTGTTCAAAAACAGACCACGCTTTTTTCTCATGGAAAAAAAAAAAGGTGGTAATAATTCATTGAAACTGCTAACTCAGGAGAGCCCAATTAAAATCTTACAAAGGCAGAAGCATGGATATCTTTTTCCCTTAGGGCATCTAGACAAGATTAACAGTATGCTTTCACTCTTGGGTGTTTCTCAGTGTGTTACCTCAAGGATTACAAGACTAATTGTGCATGATCAAGATTTTACCTGGGAGGAGGTGTGTGGGGTTCTTTCTCTCTTGTTTGTTTACAGATCATGACCTATGGTAAATTACTGAAATTTTATATCAGTACAAGAAAATTACAGCTATGACACCACAATACACAAATGGCAAATAATCTGTCCCATTCCCTGCACAAACAATGTAAACCACACCTCATCAAGCTTTGTCAAGGAATAGGGAATGGTAGTCTTGTCTTAAAAGCAAGTAAAGCACTTTACATGCATTTAGATATTTCCCCCCAACTACCAAAACAGTACAAATATCTCCATGTGAACTGAACATATAGGGCAGAAGATACATGTTTCTGACTTGTTATGAAGCCCAGAAAGTCAAAACAATGTGATAGTCTATTAAGGCACAATCACTTCCTAATAAAATATATTGGGAACTTCTGGGGAACCAATACACTCACAATTAAGCACCCATTGTCTAGACAGGCAGCAATGTCTATTCCACAAGTAACATTAAAAACATTTCTATGATAATATACAAAAACCTGCTTCCTAAGAGTGCTCTGTTCACTCTGCCTCAAGAGACAAAATTATTTTAATTGAAATGCATTCACATAATTCCAGTTAAATAGTCTACATTTGAAAATTACACAGAAATGCATAAATAGTGAAGAAACACCACATCTTAGGCAAACTTTTCCACTGCCTTCCAAAAACTTTACAAGATACACTTTCTTACGATGTATTATCTAGGTGGGGAGAAGAAACTCAGAGTAATAGAACAAGCTAAAAAAAAGTTTCAGACAGGAAAGGTGATGGAAGAAGAACAGACTGAGAGATATAACCATATAAAACAGGCAGGTGGGCAAAGAGACGACTATAAATGAAAACAAGAACATGGACATCCGTCTCAAAAATTATGCCCATTCATAAATACAGGTATGAAGTTACCTGCCATGTGCTCAAACCCCAGCTGGCGATGTGCTAGAATTGAGCTGCGCCTAAAAGCAGACACCCACGCCCTCGGTGTGGATGGCTGGACAAAGGCGGGCTTTCCCCCTGCTTCCCCGGGCAGCGCCGGCAGCAGGCAGCCCCGCCGGAGGATCTGCGCGGATCCCGGAGGGAGCGGGGTCGGGACCCGGCCCGGGCAGCGGTGACGCCGCTCCCAGCTCAGCGCGGGCTCGGTACCGCGGACAGCTCCGCACTCACCGTCCTCGTTCTCGTCGAAGACGGGCGCCCTGTGGGAGTGGCCGCCCCCCATGTTATTCCGCGGCCGGCTCCGCATCCCCCGCCGCCAGCATCCCGCGGGACGCGCCGGGGCACCCCGGCAACGGGGCAGCTGCCTCCCGGCTCCCAGCCCCGGCCCGCCCGGGGGAGCCTCGGCAGGGCTACCAGTCACCCTGCGACATGGAAGCGATCCGTGTGCCCCTGGCAGAGCCCGCTGCTGGCTGGCGCGCTCCGACTTGGCCCGTGTCTCATCGCGGAGGGGCAGCGGAGGGAGGGAGTTAGGGGAGGAGGGAGGGATGGGGGGGGGAGGGAGGAGGCGGAGGTCCTGCTGCTGGTGGCTTTTGGTGAGCGGTAAAAGCTGGATCTACCTGGATCCTCGCGGATCCTCCCTCCTCCGCTTTTCCTCCTCCCACACCTCCCCTAGGGAACGCAGAGCCCCCGCTCCCGCCTCGGCAGCGGGGCCGGGACCCTCGCCCTGCGCTGCCCCGGCGGCGATGCCTGGTGGGGAGCGGGATCGAGGATGGGGAGAGGCGGGAGGGGCGAGCGCTGCCTTAGGTCCAGATGATGTTTGTTTTGCCTCCCAACTGGGACAGGGGTTCATTCCAGGCAGCGCGGTCAGTTGACCGAACTTCCCTGAGTTTACAAAGGGGAGGGGGGAGAAGGAAAAGAGAGACATTCTGTCCCGTTTCCCTTCCCATCGGGAAGCGCCCGTAGGGCAGCCCGGCCCCGCAGCGCCACCTGCGGGCGGGACGGGGTGGCCTTGGGTGGGCCCGGCGGGAGGAGGCGACAGCTTTGGGATCGTCTGGGCGTGCAGTTGGTACGGGTAGATGTGTATGTGTTTTTATATAGAGACATATAAATATAAATATATATATATGTGTCTTGAAATGGCTCCCCTGTAAAAGTGCATTAGGGAAAACCGCCAGCACCGCTCAGGCATAACACGAATCACCTGCCATACAAGGAGCAATGAGGGCTTTCTGCAGTTGCTGTTGGTATTTGTAGACAGAAATAGCTGTCTCTCTCTCTTCCAAAAATGCTACCGTCAGCAACTTTTGGGGTGAAGCAGAAACAATTGTGCTTGAAACTTCCTCCAAAGGAAAAGGGGTAAAAAAAAAAAAGTAATATATCTATATTATTATTGCATCCAGGTCAAAGTCTGTGCAGCTCCTGAAGGGGAAATCTGCAGGAAAAAAAAAAATCAATAGGAAGTTGCATTTTTTGCTTTTTCACTGTTACAAGGGGAGAAGAGAGAGAAGGAATAGGATCCTGAAGTCAGGGTACATGTGTTTCCATATATACAGGCAGAAAGACTCTCATATTCTCCTGTAATACTTACCACCCTTCTTTCAGTACAGCTGTTTAGAAAAGCCAACGAACAAATTCTACATGAAGTAGGAGAACTTTCAGTCTCTTTGCTTATGATTTTTACCTGCCCTAGTTACACTCGTCAGCTGTCTTTAAACCCAATATAAACCTGCTATAACCTCTCCGGAAAAGGTTGATTATAGACTTGAATGAAGTGGGTAAAATCCTGTGCTGCGTGGCTGAGAGCTTGCAGCAGCTACAAACCCAGAGAACTGATAAATTCAGACATTTTGATATTTTTCCATAAGAAGACAGAGACAGATTGTATCACCTGCTGATATATTTTACTTAAATCATTTGGTTTAGCACTATTTCCATATGAAAGCATTTGCAAAATAGGGAAGCTTTCAAAACTTTTACCCATGACTGTTCTAAAATGTAGTCTAGAAAACATTACTTACTCTTTGTTATTCTTTTGTTTATTACCCATTCAAAGATTTAGTCATCCAGTCAAAAGTAGAAATGATATCGTGTTACTGATGTTATGTTCCTTCAGTCTGGAGACAACAGTAGCATATAGAAATCACAGACCTTCAGCTCTCTTTTGGGTTAACGAGCCAACATGGTGCTTTATGTTAATCCATTTTCTTTAGCAGGAGCAAGGAGGACTGCACTCAGATTAACACATTTCAGCTGATAAGAGTTATCATCTATCTAAATTAAGGGTTTATATCATGTCAATCTAATTGTTTCAATTCACGTGGAAGTGTTTTAAAGTGCCCTTCCAAGTAATGGGAAGAAGAACCAGTTTGCCATTATGCTCCCAAGATGATAATTTTACACACAAGAAATACATCCATAGGATGTGGACATGGGATGAGTAGGAGCAGTTTGGAATTCCTTTGCATGTAGAAAATACAAATTCATTAAAAATTATTTAAAACTGTCTCCAAGAGTTAATCTATTTCTTTTTTAGATCTGACTTCCTTCATATAGACCAAAAGTCTAACAAGCCTTCTGAGATGATTTTCTTGATTTTATATGACAAGGCTCACCATGAACCAAAACAATTCTAGCAATTTACGGGACAATCAGTTGTCTCTGTTATTAGTCAGTCCTACTAGACCACTGTGTCTTTTTGACTCCTATATGGATTATCAGAGTTTTGCAATAAATTTGCCCTTGATTTGTGAAAAATTCTGACTTATGTTTAAACATCAGCATAACTAGGACGTTAAGACAGTATGCTGTATTAATGTGAGATGTGAAAAATTAACATACAGTAATAAAGTATTGATGAGTCATTGTTTTGTGATTTATTAATTGAAAACATTATATTCCTCTATAACTCTTTCACTTGAGTCGTGCCAGACAATATCCTTCACAGTCATTTTCTATAGAAACACACCAAAACAATGATAGTTCGACAAGAATTGTTGGGTTTGCTGTTCTGAAGGCAATACAATGTATTAATTGCTACAGTGCCTTTGTTCTGAACAAAGGTTTGTTTGTATGACACTCACCAGCTTCCTGGGAGCATCAGTATTTCTGTAGCTAAATCAAATGTTGTTTATATACTGGTGTCCAATGGAACAGAGGGCATCAAGCCTAGACGTGTGCTTAAGGCCCAGTAAAGATTCAAGGAAATCAGTGGCAGTTTTCCAGTAACTTTGACATGAATGATATCAAGCCTTGAATACATAGGCTGCTTATTCACATGGTCCTGGGCTCCCCTTTGTTCTTTGCAACCCTGAATGCATGCTAAACTCTGAACAGATGCATAACTTCAGTATAATTTTTCATTTCTTTTTTTTTATACCACGCAGAACAATCTGAATTTCATTGCATCTGCTCCAAATTTAGCAACAACTCTTCAGGAACAATTACTCATGTGTTTTTCCAATTGCTTTTGTAAATCAGAAATAAGTCTGACATTCTATATCATAACATCATGCATATCAGTGAAGCCTGAGAATTCTCAGTACAATTAAAC
Organism: Chiroxiphia lanceolata; assembly: GCF_009829145.1. Lineage (NCBI taxonomy): Eukaryota > Metazoa > Chordata > Aves > Passeriformes > Pipridae > Chiroxiphia > Chiroxiphia lanceolata. Next base: position 13,714,176 of record NC_045640.1, read on the forward strand.
GTTTACTCTTCTGGGATAGAGATTTCTAAGCTACAAGCAGTCAGAGTTTCTAAGCCTTGCAATGCCAAAACCAAACCCAACTTCTCATGATTATCTGTTCTCTTAAAAGGCAAATCAAGACTTGCTTGAGATAAACAAAATTCTAAACCTAAAAACATGTTTTATTTTTAACATGTAACTGCTTTACAGCCTATGCAGAAAATGTGATTAGGAAAAAGGACAGTCTAATAGGGCTTTTTTCTTCCCCCTGTAAATGAGAACCTGCAATCAGCACGAACATCATTTTAAGATATTGTTTTACATTTTCATTTAAGGTCTATGTTTTCTGGCTTAGATTAATAGTGATTTTTTCAGATCTCCATGCGGAGTTAGCAATAAAGAAAATCAAATATGATTACAGTCCTTTGCATTATAAAACTTCCCTTAGGGAATTCAGTGATTTAAAGCCAGTAATTCTGTGATTACAGATTTTGTATTAAAATGCTTCTGATGAGACTTACAGGGTGACCTTACAGTTCTTGATTTCACAGCATACCTTGTTGATATGCTAATATTTGTAAATTGCAGAGTGTTTATACTGACATTTTTGTGTTTGAATACTGTCCTGGAGTTAACAAACAAGATATTAAAATGATATCTTTTATCTTTATGATTATGACTACTTTAAAAGGAAAGATGATAGGTTAAAAATAGTCCCCTCCTTGGAAACCAATAGGGTTCCCACACCTATTCCTATTCCTATTCCTATTCCTATTCCTATTCCTATTCCTATTCCTATTCCTATTCCTATTCCTATTCCTATTCCTATTCCTATTCCTATTCCTATTCTATTCCATTCTTTCACTTTGCATTATACACAGTAACCTCACGTTGACTCTTTACTATGTCAGCTGAAGCAGTGGTAAATCTGCTCAAACTCTGTTTTCAAGCCACATCTGCTCCCCCCCACCCCCTTCAGATCAGTAGGATGTGACAAAAGGGAGAACATGCTGAAATCAGAAGAAAATTTTCATCTTTCCATAGTTTGCTCTCAGAGCATGGTCTCTGCTCATTTTTGTTTGTATTTTGGAGAACTTATGTATTGAGAGTATTTGCTAAAGAAACCAGCAAGAGTCAAGAACCTGAAGTACATCCTGAGAGTTTTCTAGGCACTCTTCAGGTATAAGTACTTGCTGTTCCCAGGAAAGGCCAGAGTTTGTGAAAATTGACTGACTCCTGTTTCACCCCTGGATGAATCTGGAGAAAACTATTTCTCCTAAGGTTCTATCAAGACTGTTAAAAACCTGGAGTTTTATTAAGGTTTACTGTGAACAGCAGTGAGTCTAATTGGCATCATCTGGATACGCAGACAAGTGACAGGGTATAAGAACTGGTTCAAGCGCAGATCAAAGTTTCCTTTACTTTGCCAAGGTTATGGCATTGATGAAAGAAAGTGGTTCAGTTTGGCTTCCCAGACTCTCTCCCAACTACTCCTTTCCCAGCAGTCCCATCTCCATTCCTCAAGGCACCAATTTAAAGTATAATGGAGTTTTGGACTAGTCCGAGTACGGGTCATCCAGTCATGGATTTGTGCGAGAATGAAAGGAGCCATAGCCAAGATAATGGGACATGGAATAAACTTGTAGACAAGTTGTACACAATCAGATCTCATGGTTAAAATATGAGTGTTTCTTTTCCCACCATCCATTACACAGGGATGGCTAACAGTTTTCATTAAGGTTTATATAAAGGCTGCCAGTCAGCTCTTTCGCTTGCATTACATTTGTGTGAACAAAACATAACTGTGGTCATTTGCTTGGAGACCTGCTGTATCCTCAGCCTTATTTCAGGAGAGAAAGAAAGTGTTTGATCCCAGCTAAGCTTAGGAAATCACAGAAAGCCTTTACCACCTCTAAAAGGACATAAAGGCAAGAAGAACAAGGATGGTTATGTAAGTTTTAGAGCAAAACTAGAACTATTTATTTGTACAGAACCCTAAACTGATAAAAAGGGGTGAGTCTGTTCTGCACTACAGTGGATACACTGGGGTCTGAATTACAGTAAATTTGGGACTGAGCTTCTAGGTAGGTGCTAGTCTTACTTATCATATACTTTATCTGTTCAATACTGTGATGCCAAAAAAGTAATCAAACCAGATTAAATTACCTATATGCACAGCAAACACCACTCCAGACAGCATTGGTTCTACAAACCGTTCCCAACTCGCTGGAGTGCCTCAGAGTTTGATTGTCTACAGAAAGGAATTCAACATTCTGTGTATATTGAAGGAGCGAAAAGAAAATGAAGTTACTGGAAGCTGAGATCAAAAGTGATTACAGATCCAGAATTGCTGGCCCCAGTTTGGACATATTACTACTGAGTCGTATTTTTGCAGTTGGCTTCGGTCACAGCCTGATCAGGTCCATTATGGACATCTTATGATTTGACACTGTTACACTAAATCTCAGACTGATAAGCCGTAGACAATTTTCACTGCAGTATGTAGCAGAAATCACTTCAAAATAGAGAGCATTTTGTTCCTTTGTAGCTTTTACCTGTTTCTGTAGAATTCAATGTGGTATGCATTATTTATTTCCCTCAGCACCAGAAATAGCACGGAAAACTTGTGAAAGGTTTTTTGAGGTACCTTCCTGGATGTGACTCAAGTTTTGAAGTCTATGGCCTGAGAAAGAAAAACGCCAATGTACAGTTGGAATTTGAGAAACTTGGTGTTAGCTCTCTGCAAGACTGTGTGTGGCTGTCTTGTTAAGGTCCAAGGCCAGGGTCAGGAACAGCTGTGGTGGGAGCAGAGTCAAGTGATGTAAGATCCCAAAACCATAAAAAAAGTCAAGAGATTGGTGCATGCAGGTACATGAACAGGAAGCATGGACAAAATATCTTCTGCCCTTACAGGTTTTGGTCACAACCTTTGGTTTTACATTCGGGATGTTGGAAAGGAATTTTTCTATGCCTTCTGATGGCATCAAAACATATATATGACAAAAGACTTGGTAGACCACAGGACCCTGTTGTAATCAACTTACTGCAACATCGTGTGCTTGAGCATGTTCAGCTTGGACATGAAACTGCAACCAGGGATCCCCATGTTCCACTCCTGCTGCTCATAGTCTGTGAACCCTCCACACTTTATCTTTCCATCGGGTGTTTTCATGCACAAAGTATATTTTTCACATTAGACTTCTTGCAACTTAAGGAATGGGCAAAAGAAAACATCTGGAGTTTCTTCCTTTTCTTTAAAGAGACAAACTGGTTCCAGCACCAAGGCTGTAGAAATAAGTGCTGTTGGAGAATCACAGGGTCAAACAAGAACAGAGAAGAGATGTACATCCCCAGAATGTCTCCTGAGCAGCTGTACTTGTTTTTCTTTTCCAGCACAGCTGCTACAAGCTCCTGCCAGTAACCTAACACACCTCCTGCCCCTCCCCACAACAAGTATTCCAAAGGACGTCGTACTGAATCTGTTCTTCCTGCAGCAGCCTGCTCGTTGGTGCAGCCACTACCATGCACTGTAATAGCACAGCCGTTCCCTTTCACAGCCTGTACCAACCCTCTGTGGTTTATGTTCCCCTCAATCTTAGCTGTTTAATAGCCTTTATTGCTTAACGATTTTTTTCTCCCCCTCTTCATGTAATATAGCTGTATCTGGAGCACTGGGGATTCTCCATTAATAACTTGTCCTATTGTGTTTTGTCACGTCCTTTCTTGTGACTAGTAATTTATCAGCAGCATTGACTGATGTAAAATTATAGACTTCCCAATCTTTCCTAGCCTGCAGTGTGTCTTTCAAGAAGTCATAAAGTAGCTCAAGTGATGAAGAGCCCTACTTTACGGAATAGTTAAGAGGCTGCTCTTTTAGAGCTATTACATTTGGGCTATTAAGGCAAAACACTAAATAGGGATGCCAGGGTGACTTACAGTTCTCTTGTTTCTTTTCTTCTCAGGAGTATGGCTACACCTTTTCATTTAGGTTTTGTGTTGGGTTTGTTTTGGTTTGTTTTTTTTTAATTTGGACTAAAACCACTAAATCTGCTCGAGACATGCATTCTCATCTCAGAGACAAGAAATCATAAGCTAATAATTTGAAAACTGAAGTCATCCATTGAAGATCACAAGATAAAACCATACACATTGAGCTTTGTACAAGGAATCATGATGATTTTGCACAGAGGTGGCTAAGAAATGAAAGAAAGAAAAATCAATTGTTCACAAAAGCGGCACCTGAAGGAACTGCTATAAAAATTAATTGGATGTGTAAAATAAGGAAAACACTATTTGCTGAATATTGCCCATTCTATTTGCTAAAATTTGTTGAAGTAAAGCCTAGATAGAAGCGTTCATTAATTGTTCAAGCTTGCAGTAAAGCAGCAAAATTCATATTCAAATTTACAGAGCCAATAAACAAAATTTGAAGGTTGCCATGTGTCTGCTGAACAAATTGGATGAAATTCAAGGTTTTTTAAGTGTTCTTGAAATTAGTAATTTTATCATTTTCCACTACCTTTACTGCTTAGAGGCTAGAAAGTAAATACTTGATAATTTTCAAAATAAAAAAAAAAAACTAAAGAATAACACTGTAGCCTGAGGAAAGATGTCTATATTTTCCTCTGATTTGGTTGTTTTTCGGTTGTTTTGCTGTTCTTTGGATTAAATCACATCCCTCTCTGCCCTTATCTCATAAAGAGATTTGCTGCACGTACATTCCATAAATGCATACTAGACTATAATCTGTGCAATAGGATGGTAGAAGAGACAAAGCAGGAGGAATAGGCTTAAATGTGCTTTGTGAGTGAGGTCTAATGGTGCTTGAGAACTACACGGCTTTGGAAAGTTAAAGATATGTAATTGCACCTTGTGAAAAATAACAGGAATTATGTATCTGACACCTTGTAATTTACCTTTGGTCACACGTAAGTGTGGAAAAGCATTTTGCTGCTTATTGTTATTTCATTTACTGGAATCATATCCAATTAACACAAGAGCCCAGCTATCTGTCAGAACCTTGTCATACAGCCAAAGTCATCACCAGTCTCTATAAATTATGTTTCCATGAACCCATTAAGCTCCTTCACCCCTTGATAATGCATTAATTCAATGAAAAAATGAGACTAATAAAGCTTTCCATGAAGGTATGTTTATCTTCTCAGATCTAGGATTTCTCTTGCGTGAAACTACTGCAGAGATGCCCCAAATAAACATGTCCCTAGGACTGTGACCAGGTGGGGTCTTTTTTCCCCAGCACTGGCTACATCAGCATTACAGGTTTGGTTTGACACAGGAACTGCACTTCTAAAGCAAACCTCACAGTTCAGTCAATCTGTTGTGCTTTGCTTTATGTCATGGAGCAGTCTCAGTACACGAACTGGATTCCTCTGGGATGCACCAGAACCAGAAGATGACTTGTACAAGTGCAGCTAGGGTAGCCTTTTGGTACTGCTCAGTCAGCCCATGGTATCAGAATTGAGGTCGTCTAAGTGAAACCCCCAAAACACATACAATATGGACATTACAGCCTCAGCACCAGCTCTTTCCCACTCCAGATCTGCTCCAATAGCGCTGAACTGATTCCTAGTATAGATAGAGAAGACATCTCCAGGCTTCTGACTGCCTGGCCTCTAAGAGGTCAGGCCTCTAAGAGGCCCCTCTTACTAGGCTTTTTTGCCTACCTTCCCCCTTCCCACGCCCCATCCCTCCATCCCCCCCAACTGAAGTTTCTGCCATTGTCATGAACACAAAGCAGCATATTGTTAGATCAGTTGCAGAATTTACCTCTTCTTTCCTTCTTTTCTCCCTCTTTAAAAAAAAGAAAATAATCTAAAAATGCAGTTTACAGAAAAAAGAGTGGTGAAGAAAAGTCTCTGTTATATACAGTCACATCAGCATTTTGTTCTGTATTACACTGCAGCTTATCTCAATTTACATTCAAGCAATGATTCAAACAGAAAAATGTGTAAAACTACCAGGAGAGGCATCCTATTTAAAGTCCTTAATACCATGCATAGGTGCAGGCAGTGAGCAGACCACAGCTGGATACATCAGCTGTCTCTAGGAGCTAGTCAACTGTGAGAAATGAATCTGGGTCCTGGAGGGAAACCTTCAGGATAACATACATTTGCAACAGCAATTTTTTTCTTGTTAAAGTACAATTGGACACCCAGTTTGGAATAGCCACGCTTGGTTAGGAAAGGGAAGGAACCCTTTCTACACAGACTAGGCAGTGCAAAAGTGGAAAATTGGCTATGCTCATCACATCTGTGGTTTTCTGGGATTGCTAGTATACACAGCTCTGTAGTTGTCATTGATTTGATGCTGTTGTAAGTCCTTATAATGTGAAGAAATTCCTTATCATTCTGCCGTGTCTGCCGTGTCTCGTTTATTTGGATATTACAGTACTGTTTTCCTCTGAAAAATCTGTGTGATGACATATCAAAATTCAGGAAAGAAAGATCTCTCAAAGTTTGAATTCACATTCAAATTATTCTTTTGTTTTAAAATATGTTAATTTTAACATTTTTATACCTCAAAAATAATTTTATAATTACAAAATTAATTAAACTTTTAAATAAATGCAGATCTATTAATGTGTCATTTCATATGTCTGATATTATTCTGACTCTTCAGGACACAATCAGCCAGGACAGAGGAGAGAAAAAAGACACACAACACGTGCCAAATTTCTCCTGTTTTGGTACAGAAATGAGACATGACAACTTGGTCTGGATTTTAACACTTTTTAGATCTACTGTAACCTTCACAGTTGTGCTTATTGCCCTTCAAGCCTGTTTATTTTACACATTTCCTGAATTTATTTTTTATCTTTCTGAACTCTTTCATGACAGAGAACAGAGGAGGGAAAGTAGTACTGTAACAAATACACGGAATTTTTTACAACTGGTGACAAAATGTAATATGTGATTCTTATATGAATTTTATGATTTTACCTTACAACGTTTTAAAGTAGCTTTAGACTGCATTTGTGAGAATGGTGATATTCACAGACAATTATAATTCACATTGGAACCCTACAAATGGAACCAGCTTCCAAGAGGACCCTTTTTTTGGGTGCATATAAAAGTGGTTGTCTCTTCTACTTCTCAACAAACATTCATGAGTAGAGAGTTACAAGTGATCCTAGTGCTCAACAAATGCCAATGTTTAGCAGCAACTGCCACCTACTGCATCCATTCTTCTGTCTATGTGTGTATTTTCTATAATGAAAGTCTCATTGAACCTTCAAGATGGAAAATGAGGCTAAAATAGTGATGCAAATGGTGAACTGGAAATTAAAGAAATTAAGCTGAAGAAAATATTGTTTCTGCTTCCATTGCTCTGAACCTGAAATCCAATTAGCATCACCGAAGGCAACTTGTCAAAACCATTTCATTAGGTACCAAAGTTCCCAGAAATAGGAACCCCTTCATGACTTCTGAGAAACATGAGAAATTTTGAACTACAGGTCAAAGGAGGGTGATCTTTACTCCCCAAAGTGCTTTACCCCTCAGCATGGAGAGGAGAAACACTGCAGCAAGACCAGGGGAAGGAACAGAAGTGACTTCAGGTAGACAAAGTGCAAATATTTGGTTTATTTTTCTGCAGGGAAAAAATGTTTCAACTTGCTTATCTGTTTTGTTTCAACTCAGTTTGCAGCCTTTGTCTTGCTGGGCTGGGAGATGGTGATTTGGGATTTGGAGCACATTTGTGTTCCTGAATGAAATCAGAGTCTGCTTGCTTGCGGGGAAATGTGTTGCTGGTGGTTCTTGCTGTGACGCTGCTGCTGTTGATTGAAAGGAGCCTGCTGTGGCTTACTGCTGAAATTACAGGAATCTTCAGTAGAGCGACTGACAGCCCTTGGAGGGGGATAAAAAAACACAGAAAGGAAAACGTTGAGGTAAAAATATGTTGGTGGTGAAGTTTGTTGATATTAACTGTTCCTTCTATGAGCCCAACAGTGACCTTTTCTCACAGAGGGCCCTGGAGCTTGATCCAGGAAAAAGTATTTGTGAGTGTGCTCACAAACGAGGATTTTACAGAAGTACTGGTAGTTTCCATCTGAGTCCCCTCCCCAGAACAGGATAGCAACAAGACTGCAAGGGCCAAACCACCGTGTCTTGTATTGACCTACTACGGCCCATGGGCATGGCAGCAATTTGGGAGCTATCCACATAACGGTTTCTGTTCCTCTTATTTTCCCATTGCTTCTGATTTCTTCATATCACTAACTATGCAGTGCCTACTTCACTGAGATTCTCACATAAACATTAACAACAACCATAGTAGTGGTCATGCTAGAAAATGTCCCCTCTCAAAATCTAGCACAAAAGCATTCAAAATCTCCCCTTTTCAAAAAATTGGGTATTCACAGTTCCTAACAGGTTTCAAAGCAATCTGGTTTCAGTTGGTCACTGAAAATTAATAGACCAGAAAGCATCCAATTTTCTTAAGAAGATACTACTGGACTGTTTGGAAGGTAATATGTCCAGAGGAGTCAGAATACACTTCCTACACTGAACTGAACAAGAGAAAAATGAAGCTTTAGCAATATCCATCCTGGCATATAGACTTACATGTATGTAATAACTGAAGCATTGGATACAACCCAATTATTAAAGGTTGCTTTCGAAATTTAATATTACACAGGAAAGAAAAGGGGTCAGAATCATAAAAATCAGAGCAAAGTATGGTGAAACAATCAATCCATTTATTTTTATTTTTGCTTTATATGCTACTTGAACCTAAGGAGCTGTGGTATGCTCAGTTACTGAATAGATAAATTCTGAAGCAGTGGCATTGTGCATGCTTGAAACACATTTGATGTGTGTTTTCTTGCTGTATTTAGTGCAGTCATTTACTTTCTTGCTGAAAAGACAAGGAGTTTTCTTTTGGCAGCACTGAACATGCAGCTCGTGTTTCTTGCTCACTTTATTCAGTGCAGAACTTGCTGGTGATTTACCAGCATGAGTGCTCGCCCCTACTTCCTTCTGTGCTCTCCCACTTCCCTGTGCCCTCAGGGTTTTCATCCTAACTCTCTGCAAGACACCAGCTCACAACATTTCATTTTCAGTCCTCAGTGTCATCAAGATGGAAGCCACCACAGAGAAGGAAACAACTCTCAAGCATGTGGTACAGAGTCCAGTACTGGCTGGCACTGGACTGGTCAGTGACAAATGAGTCTCTGTTAGAGAACTGTGGACATTAAAGGGACAGGAACTGAGCTGAGGCCTTCTGAAGCTGACCACATGAGCTGGAGCAGGATAGCCAAGGGTGCTGTGAAAGCTCTCTCTTCTTTGGAGCAGATACCAAAGTGATAATACAAAGGAAGAGTTTGCTTTTTGCGGTTAGACGCAAACAGAAGAAACTGTTTAGAAATGTGCTATTCATCCTAAATATTTCCAGATAAAATAAGCTCCAAAAGCAGGTTTTCTTCTTCTAAGGAGAACTGCCAGAGGAAAAGCTGGCCACCCTGAGAATCCCATGTACAAAACCCCCCAAATCTGTCAGCCACAGCGCCCAAACCAGATACAGCTTTTTTCAGATGTGTGTATGTGTTCTGCCTGTGTGAACAATTAACACCACAAATGGCAGTACTCAGGACACAGTGTGGCTTGGAAGGGAGAGAAATTTGATTACCTTCTAAGTGTGCTGTCTCAAGCAGGAATGATTCATTGATACCAGTAGACACAACAGCGAGAAATCCACCATATTAACACAGACATTTTTCATTTATTGATTTCACGAAAGAAATGCTAAGCAGGCATGGAATTGCCAGACAAGCAAAATATGTCGTTATTAATGGATTGTAAGGAAACAACCTGGGGACAAAAACGGCAGTAGGTTGAACAGAGAAGTGTGCAGAGGTTACAGAAAAGTTCTGCGACCCAGAGATCATCTTTTCAGCACATGTTTACACAGCGTCTAGCTCAGTGGGAGTCTTGATCTATGACTTTGCCCCCTAAGCTGTAATTCATATAGCAGTGCTAACAACATATGTCATCTGGAAATTAGTTTCCAGCTCTCAGCAGCGTAGTAGATAATGATATGTACTGTCTTCTTATTCTGTGCTTTAAGATATCCTCCAGTTACATTAACAGTAGATTTCATTCCCTTGCTGGACACAGGGAGCCAAAAGGTATTTAAAAAAAAAAAAAAAAAAAGAAAGAAAAGGAAAAAAAGTGCATAAACAAACAACAACAAAAAAAAGGCAAAAAATCATTACATTCCCTAAGGCATAATGGCTTCAGAAGGACCAATGGCTGCATGATTTATTAAAGAAAATTCTGAATTATGCATTGAAAGCTTCAACATAGAGTCTACCTAAGCATAGCTTGCTTGACTAGGCAATTGCATGCAAGTATTTCTTCACATCTTTTTCTGGCTGTTTTTTATGCTGTAGGCACACATGTGCACACAGTTTCAAGTGAAAGAGTGCTCTTACTGAATTCAATAGAAGGCCTAAATATGTTCTTAAGAGTTTTTCTGGCTGTGAAACTTGACTTTTCCCCCAAGAAGAACACCATTTTCTCCTTTTTATCAGTGCTCTCTTTGAAAAAGAGGTAAGCAGCAGATGCGGGTCTCTGACACAGTTGAAGCTCCTTCATGGATTGCAATGGAAATTCAAGTAATTTATACACCAATTAACAGGAAGAATCTCTCAACATCAGAGTCCAATACCAAATTAGTTTGTATTTCTTCTAAGAATATAGTTGGTACATCTACTGTTTAACATCAGTTTAAACAGCAGAATAATCTGAAGGGGAAAAGAACACCCTCATTTACATTTGTCTTATCTTAGTTTTTAAGTATCTGCTTTCTAATTATTAGAATCATTGGTTAATAAATGATGGTACGTTCAGCGCTGCCCAAAACACTTATAAAAACTGCCTCTACCCAGCAGCACCTTTGAGTAAAACAAGCTGCAAAATCTTTGCAAAGTTTGTGATGTTTTTATCTCTGAATGTAGTCATTTTTCTGTATCACTTCAGCACTGACACCTCTTGGCCTTTGTCCATCTAAGAACCATCCACCTTCTGGCTCTTCCTCTGCTTTGCTGAAGTTGGTAATGGAAGGAGCATCAAGAAAACAGTCCTTGGACTCACTGAAATGAGGGGCTGTGATCCTCAGGGACTTTGCTTAGGCAGCAGAGGAGGGGCACCTATCACTGGGTCTGGCAGGAGAAGCACCTCTCATGGTTTGTCCTCATGTTTGCACATCTGAGCCAACTGCAAGCAGCCTAAAATTCCCTGTTGTCTTTAATTCCCGTGATCAGAACCCACAAAAGTTAAATAAATAAAAATCTTGATAAATAAATGTTAAATAAATAAAGAAAATAGATTAATAAATAAATGTGTTAAAGAAATAAAGATTTAAAAAATAAAACACTAGAATTCAATTTCAGAGAGGCTCTGGCCTAACAGCAGCTCTGTTTCAGGGCTGAAGCCAAGTCCTAAGCAAGGGTCAGACTCTCATAGTTTTCATCGTGTTACTGTATCAGTTATCCTGTTCCTGACAGTAGCTGCCAAATTGGATGCAGCATCTGGTTCCATCTCAGAAGAAAATAGACCTTGATTTTTTCATAGCTCTGCCTTCAGTGAGCAAACAGAAAAGAACGCATAAAAGAGAAATCATACATATATGACTCCTCTTACCTCCCATCTTGAATGATTTTCCTCCAGAGTCACATACTGAAAATTCACTCTGCAGCAAACTCTGACTCATGACAACAATTGCCACTCTCCATATCTGTCTCACACATGAAAAAAACAAGTAAGTGCTGGATATGTAAATATTTTTTTCTGTGTTGTTTTTTTTCACTCTGACATGGCCAGAGAATGGAGGGCTGTGCTTGGGCAGTGCTCTCTGTGTTCAGAAAGTGCCTACATTGGTCCACAGCCCAGCTGGTAAAAGCAAAAAAGAATGTGAAAAACACAATTCAACATGCACCGAAGTTCAGATTCCAGACCCAGTACTGGTTTGTTTTCTGTTCAAGGTTTGAATTCTTCTAATACAGTGCCTGTGTGCGTGCATGTGTGTGTGTGGTTTGGCTTCAATATTTCCTGGAGGAATGTGTCTGCACAGCTAAACAAAATACCTCCCTGGGGGCAGCTTGTGCTTTACAGTCACTGCAGCATGGAGAGAAAATCTGATTTTACAAAGACAGAAATGGAGTGCATCCTGCCAGGGTATGAGAAAAGCTGCACACTTGACATCATTAATGGTCAAATTATAACGTCAAAAAATAATATTTTCCTTCAGTGCATTTAAATCAGGAGCCTTGAAGCCTTGTCTATCTCTTTAGGAAAATAATGGGAGATAGATACATAAAAATAATCAATATTTTCTAACTATAAAAGGACTGTGGTCAGACACCTTCTCCAAAATGGTTTTACAAGCTTTGTATGTTGCTCTTTTCCCCTGTGGCTTGGTCTGCTAACAAAGAGGTGTATTAAATACAGATGAACAAAAAGATCTGCTCAGAGCTTTTCCTCATGCTTGCAAGTGCTGCTTCCTCTTTAGGGTTACTCAGGCCTGACACCATGTCTCTCTCAATGAAGGCTCAGTGTCCTCAAAGAGCAACAAATACATTTAGCCTTTTCCTAGAAGTTCAACACTCGAGCTTAGAAAATGCATCTCACTAAAGACCTTTTTTTTTTTGTTCCTACTCCTATCAAAGCATAAAGCTAAACAGAGCCAGTTTACCGGCATCAAGAACCGACAGACTGTGTTTGGAAATGTAGCCCTTCTTTGAAAAGTATGTGTAAAGCAGAATCAAAGAGTCTGCTTTGATCCCTTTGATACTTTCATGAATGTTGTTAAGTTTCTTTGACTCCATTTGCTCCATTTCTCTTTGGTGTCAGAGAGAAAATTGTGTGGACAATGCTATCATTCTCTGTCTGGCGCATTGTTTTATTACAGAAGCTCATGTACCTAAATTATGCAATAGGAAGAATTGAAACTGTGTCTTTTTGATGTGAACAAAGTTGATGCCAACCTTTTTTGCTAGTGTACATTTAATGAATAAAACGGGTTGATGTTCTGAGTGCAGTTCATAGCGTAGCAGCTGCTGTGCTGCCTGTACATGTGCTTTTCATGTTCCCCAGGAGCAAAACTAGCCTTTCTCAAGAGCACTGTGTAACTCCACAATACTGCTGGCACAGGAGTTTTAACGCTGTATTCAATCTAGGGTCCAGTGGGACAACAATCTCTGGCCAGTGCATTAACACAATCCTTCTCTGGGCTGGACTCCAAGGCCTCCAGCTTCTATTTCAGGCAGCTGTGGGCTCTCTCCTAGAAAGCCATGGACCACCGTCCTGTGCCTCTGCAGCTTCAATTCTCGTCTCAGTCAAACCAATTGCTACTGGTCAGCCATCAAGGCAGAGTCCAAGCCAAAGTGCAGCACAGAAGGAGAATTTCCACCTTGCCTGGGCTCTGCAGTCCTGATGTGCCTGGATTTCTATTTCTTTGAGACTGGGATGTATGTGCATAGTTGTCTACAGGACCATCTCCCTTTCTAACCCTTATTGCAGAAGTTCTCAGTAACAGCCATTGGCAAATAGATTGTGAACAAGGCAGGCTGTGATGGGTCTGGACTGCCCTGAGCCACAGAGTTGACAGCCAGCTTTGGCAGGAGAGCAGGACAAGGACCCAGCTGTTGGAAAAGTAACTAGGGTGGCAAGGAAAGAGAGGTAGAAGGGAAATATCACATATTGTCTCAATTCTCCCATACACTGAATATTCTTGATGTTCTTTCTGCACCCAATGCAGTCTAAATTCATCCTCCTCTACTATGAGTGGCCAAAAGTGTATGCAATATTTCAGATGAGCAGATCCCTGCATTTATACCTGCATCAATATCTTGTCCCTGCTGGCTGTAACTCCTCCTCCTTAAGATTTAATCTTAAGATTAAATTCACCTATTTCATGGTGATTCTAAACAGTTGCTGATATTTATCCCATGATTAGTGCAAAAGTATGTAGTAATTAACTTAGCAGGTTTTTTTTGCATCCTCTATCATCACCACATGAGCTCTTGCACTACAGTAGAAATTCTATGCAAAAACACATAACCAAAAACATAGCACTATTGGATTTAATTACTTCCATAAATCAGTATTTATTTCTGATATTCTATGTTGATACAGGCTCCCAAACGTTTAAGTTATGTCAGTGGAAGAATATATGATAATACTTGTCACAATGATAGATCGTGATTAATACAGTAAAGACAATGCTTCAGTTGTGTCTTTGTGTTACCAGCAAGTCATTATTTCACACAGGCTGCTTGGTTATAAGGTAGATGGTGAGTACATTAACTCCAGATAATTTAAGTTAAACGCACAGGGGTTTTCTTTAGTATTTACTCAAGATTACTGGGGAATTAGGCAGCCTCTTTCCCTCTTATGCACTCACACATTCTTTTACCCTTTTTGGGCTATTTATTTGAGGACCAATGTTTAAAAAAGAATATTTAGCATGCTTTTACTCTTGTATACTCTGTGTATATGTATATCAGAAGGACACTTTATGTTTCAAAGGCAACACTTCTCAGTTTTTTGTGGAAGACTTCTTATTTCAAGAGAGGTTCTCATTTGCAAGGGTAGCCTCAGCTCTCAGCAAGAGAGATCACTACAGTGACTCACTGACTCTCATTGCTGATAAGATTGCTTTTTGCCCAAATGCAGTTTGCCTAGTTTTCAGCTTGGGAAACTTCTTTAAATTCACCAGTGACTTTGCCAGCTAGACAACGACAACATCAGAGTGTGAATCACACCATTTCAATGGGCTGATTGTGTAATAAATATGAACAGAAACAGCAGGGGGTAGCTTTTCTTTAGCAGTCACAGTTTCCTTTTCACTATATGCCCTTAAAATGCCCAGGCAGACCATTAGCGGAGGGGAAGATTGATAGAATTACATTTACATTTTAAATCAAGCCAAGTTCTCACTTCCCCAGCCACAACCCTTCTAAAACATCAAACAAACAAACAAACCAAAACAAACTAAGAAAAGCTGCAATCAAATAGAAAGGAGGAAAATAAATGTGAATTTGATTAGTCTTCTAATGGAAATTAGCTAATGGTCCAAAATTAAAAGTATAGACATTCAAGACCTTGGCTTTTCTGTACATGAAAGGCATAACACTGCAACTGGGGTGATTCTTCACTTGAAGTACTTCTCTTTGTGCCATTACTCAATCCTTTCCTCACTACATTACCCCACTGTAATGTTGTCTCAGTTCTGTATCACTATTTCTCTTTTCTTTTGGGAATAACTACAAAACAAAACTTTATAAAACTGTGAGAGTAAGTAGGCACACTGCTGCTGAGGGAGTCCCACAGGTCACCCTTGGATCTGCCACAACTTTCACACAGGCAGTGGCCATGAACACCCATCTGTCCCCTAGCACCTGCTGCCCTGTGCAACCCAATGCCAATGTTTAACCCAGTACTGGGTTAACCCAACAACAATTGCTCTCTGGGAAGCTACTTGAAAACCAGCTGTGCAGGCAGGAGGGGCCTTTTTGGCACCTCATCCTTGCAGATGCTGCCTACATCTCACCAGGTGGGTTGGGGCAACACTGTCCCTCTGTGGGGACAGCAGGGCAACCTCCAGGTGTAGGCAAGACCCTCCGCAAGCCACAGTCTTATTATCATATTATTATCTTATTATCATATTATCAACTATACCATATATGTATGCAGCTACATTTCATTTCTTAGTCACCCGACTTAAAACCAAACTAAAAAATGCACTTGTAGGGACACTTAGTCATCTGGGAATTCATTACATGTGGTTTAGAAACAGAAGGAGATGCTTTTTCCATTTTATTTTTATCAAAAGAATTTAAAACATAGAAGTTGTCCAGGTTTAAATGGCAATTGCATCTGAAACACAGTCTGGTGATAACACCAGTTTCTGATGTGCTCAGATATTTATTTTTTCTTTGTTTCAAGGCAAGTTGACAGAACAAAAATATAATTATTGATTTTGTTGATTTTCTTAAAGAGAATGAACCTCCTTTCACTTTCATCACTTCTGGATTTTACCGAGTAGAGTAGATCCTCAACTATTCCACCTTATTTTGTACATTTTTATTCCACAGAACAGTATTTTATCTGTACAAGGTACTTGTCATATCATTTGGTTTCAGGGCACTGCCAAAGACAGCTCTGAATCTGTGTTGTGTCACCAACAGACAGGACTCCAAAAGGTAATACTCCTTCTGAGAAACAAGAAACAATGTGACTGATTTACTCTTACTTTGTCTTCAGGGCTTTCGTGCTGCTAAGAACAGTAAACTGAACACAAGTTTTAATCTAAAGTGAGAATGTGACTATAAAGGAGTCTGTGACTTATTGATTTCAGTGATGGCAGGATTTCTTCCACTGTGCTTAAATATAAAACATGAAAAGCAGTGTACAGAAAAGAAAGTAGAACTTTGAAGACATGATGTATTTTGTGGAACTCACACCTTACCTTCTCAGACAGCTAAGAATTTACGTTACCTTGTGGTTGTTCTAGCTTGCTGGAAGAACTGTTGTTTGTATCTAGAAATACACACAACAACATAAGCTGTGACGTTTGCAGTTTTCTAATCAAGAATAAGTAGAAAACTGCATCTGCTAGTGTGCTAAGCAGCTACTAAAAAGCTTCTGTGCAGGTTGTAGATGAGCAGAGAAGCCTCTTTGGATTCCTGTTTGGCTTGGATTGCTATACAGACATGCACTTTAAGTCTCATCCATTTATTTTCTTTTAGTGACATAATTCTTCTGAAAGGTAGAGGAATACCAGTCCTAGAAAATACAGTCCCTCGTCTCCTTGCATATTAACCACAGTGTAGACAAGAGCTCCTTGGAGGGACAGCAGAGAGCTTAGACCTTGCATTTTTCAGAATTTGAATTCCCGAGTGGGCTTGTATCAGGGACAAGTTTTGTAGATGAATACATTTATTTGTATCATCTCTGATACACTCCTTAGTGGCTGACATAATTTTTCATCACAAGGGTAATTAGGGATGGTGGGAAGCTGACCAGCAACGATAAGACCTGTAGCTATCTGCCACATCTGCATGTGAGAGAGAGAGAGGAGGATGGAGGGCAAGGGCAGAGTAGGAAAGCATGAATAACTTGAAATATTGCTGCTCTAAACCTGAACAAGGCTCTCTCCCCGAAACTCTGTTATTGCAACCCTGACTTCAATATTAATAAAGAATGGTGTTACATTGGGATAACTCATACATTTGAGTGGTCTCGAAGCCCAGACAGAGTACAGACAAGGCACTTATGTCCTGCTGGGATGAGGCTGCTCTCCTGTGCCCATGGCTAGACAGGGAGCTGGGCTGAAAGCACCACTGTTATTTCACCAGAGAGGTCTGCAAGTTACTTCAAGCTAAAATTGTCTTTTTCTTAACAAGATGGTGAAAGCTTAAGACTCTAAATCCTGCATTACTTGAATCAATATGCCTTGCAGTCACTGAAAAGAGTATCCCTGACAGGGCTAAAACCACGTAATCTCCCGTCTCCCTGGTGCTGATGGCTGTGTTCCCGCAGTGTCTGTGGGAAATATCATTATCTCCATTATGGAGGCAGCAGCCAAGACAGAGACAAGCCAAATTACGTTTGCACTACAGTGACAGAGATTTGTGTGGGTATCTATGAGCAGTCCTGAGTGCTACCATTGCCCTGAGTTCCTTTACCTTGGGGGATCCAGGGTACTGCTGCACGAGCTCCTACTCTGCTCCAAAGGCAAGTTGGACACCACTCACAGAGGGCTGGTAAGCACAGGCAGTGTCAGTGATTTGGTCACTGGTCTGAGGCAGCACATAGAAATTATTCCTGTTCCCTAGCCCTGCTGGGCTGTCCTGTCTCTGTCCTGGACCACAGGACTCCCCATTTCCATATGTGTTCCTGCAGCGAAACTCCCAGTGCCAGATTCATGCTAGCTAGGCATACAGATTTCAGAACATCTAATAACTTTTTCAGACCCGGATGGCATAGCTGCTTCTGTAACCATTTTCTTTAAGAACAGGTTTTTGAGCAGTAGCATCAGTTTCCCCAGTATATATGTAAATTTTAAAAAATAACAACAGCAGTGAAGCAAAAAGAAGCCTGTACCACTGAGTAAGCAAAGAGGACTTTTGCTTAATTGTCACGGGGAAATGGCATTGCAACAGCAGCCCAGTGACAGCTTTGAGATCCTGCCTGCTTTGTCCATTGCCCACAGCTTGGCCAAGCCTTGCAGATCACCAGCAGAAATCTATAGCTATCATAGAACAGAAAATAAGACACACTGAATTACCCCAGCTTCAAATGCAGGCACACTGCCATACCTAGTTTCCCTTCTGTGCCAGGCAGCTGGAAGCCTTGTGCACCAGCGCCCTCAAGACTCAGAGTAAAGTGTGAGGCTGCACAACCCCTAAACCAAAATTCAGTCCTGATGTCTACAAAAGCTCAAAAAAGTGTACTGTTGCACAGCAAGGAATAACAGGTAAGACCTTAACCAAGAGGCCAGGGTTTCCAAAAAGCCTGGTCCTGAGATGAAAGCTTGCAGGACAGTTTAGCCCTGCCCTGAAGCAAGAAGTGGCACCTTTGCCACAACAACAAGGAGCTGAGTCACGGGGCTTTGAAGCACTGCTTAAGTACACAGGGCTTCCTCTGTTTTACTGTTTTTATGTTTTACTTTACCTATTTTTCAGAAACTCCTTTCAGAGGCTGCCTCATGACAGTCCCTGACTATTTTAAAATAAACATTTTCATTAAACAAGTGGATTTTGGTACTGGGAAATCATCAGGTTGAAAGGGCTTTTGTCAAAGCTGGTGGAGGCCCTTTTAGACTGTTCAAACATGGGAGGAATTTCTGCCTGCATAGTGAGTCCTTTGACTTCTCCAAAAGTATTATTTTTTGAGTTTTCAGTAACTTGGGAGTAAAAAAACAACAGAGCTCTTTTAAAAAAAAATTATAAACATATACACAGTTGTGTTATGATAGGCTTCTAAGTTTCCTCTCAGCCCAGGTCTGCTTTTTCCATGGAATATTCTGTATATAAGAGTAAATAACTGCACTGTAAATAGCACTCAGACATGTAGCGACATCATCAGCCTCAAGAGTTAAGGCAAAACTCAGAGAGTGCGTGTCCTGAGCCCTGGAAGCCCCCATATACTCACTGGATGGAAGAGCATGATAAGGATGTGTCTGTGCAGGAGATGTCTGTAGCATGATGATCATAGTGAATGTGGTGGTACTGATTATCTCCTGCTGTGCTCCCTTCTAATGCCAGCCTAAACGTTATCCCACAGACTAGAAGAGCTGTAAATAGCTGCTTCTCCATAGAGGCAATCCTTAGGTGAGTTCTGACTCTAATATATTTTGATCTTTTGCCCCTTCCCCTCCTGTACCTCTAAATTCTATTTCCACGTCCATTTGAATATTACCTCTAAGATGCTATTAGCCTTTGTGAAGAACAGCTTGTATCTCCCTGTTAAAGACCTTCTCTGCCCAGGGCAGGGAATGCACTAGAATTAATAAGTGGCTTTGCATAAGTGACTGGATAAAAACAGTCACTGAAAAGATTCTGGAGTTTCAACGGCTTCAGTAACTGTGCCAGATGCCTTAGACTGAAAGAACTTCCAGCGCCTGGTGTCACTTGCAAGTTCTACTGACACCAGTGAGCTTCTTAGAGAAAAAGAATTTATTTACCCATATCTGAAACAGAAATTGAATGTACTCAGAGACTGAGGATAATCTTGCTGATGAGCTACAAACAGAAAAGAACTAAGAGACTATTTGTCTTTTTCAACTGAGTTGCATATTCTGCATGCTGAGATGGGTGGTAGTACTGATGAGCTAGTAGATATTGGGAAATACTCCTTTCAGTCAGAATCAACTGTGTAAGTAATGTGGCACAGGGAGAAGATGTAGGTGAGGAAATTAAACTCCGGTCTTTCGGGTTTTTTCAGGAAAAAAAAAACCTGACGTTTCTGATGTGAGCTAATTTTTTAAACTGTTTGAGTAGATATCCATCACAAGTGACTTTCCTTGACTTAGTTTATATGGGATCAAAGAGAAATCACAGGGCAGGAATACTGCAGCTGAGTAAAAACTTCAAAGCAAATTACTTTAGCTACTTTTCCCCTTCACAAAATAGTATTTTTTTTTTAATTTGATTAAATGTTTTGGTGCAGCCTTTGCTCTCCTAAGCCATCCTTAGCAGCAGCTTGGTTACTTACTTCTTGTACTGGGAGAACATTTATGCTGTTCAGAAAACTGCTGTTCTGGCAGAGCAAATACATTTTAGCAGCTTATCAAATGTGAATGTGATAGAAGGATAATATTTCAGTCCTACCCTCAGCTATTCTTTACAGTAATGAGATGATGATTAAGAGTCTGTTTCTCTACCAGCAAGACTCACAGTCAGTAGCATCCTTTCCTTGGACTTTCAGTGGGTAACTGTGTTTAGATCTATGATCCAGCTGCTTGGGGCCATCTCAAGATGCTTCCTGTCTCCCTCAGGCATCTTCATTCAGTTGTCCAGGCAAATTCCTTTCCTGAAAATAGAACCCAGTAGCCCATTCTCCAAGGTCAGTCCTAAAATCTCCATAACCAGGATCCCCAGCTCTTCTTTCCTCTCCAATGGTCTATCTCTCTAACATTCAGGAGCACATGATGTTACTAAACCAATTGTTTCTTACGAAGGTAAAGTGTGTAACAAGGCAGTAGAATGCAGCTCTTTTCTCCCGTTTCCTCCAGGTCTTTTGGTGGATTTAACTCACAGTCTTCTGCAACATATAGAGTACTTATTTTTCCCCAAAACTAGTTTCCCACCTTTCAATGAACCTTCCTGGTCTACTACAATGTCAGAGGATTGCAGTACTTCACCAGATACGTAATTGTTTTGCTTAATACCTCACTAAAATCGGAATTTAAAAAGTTGGGAGGTGGTATAACTTTCAAAATAACCAGTTCTTCATTCAAGGGTACCTCCATTTTACAGGACAATTAACATATAAAACAACATATGTTCGGCTTCTGGCCTGCATCCCAGCATCTGGATTTCTCAGCTCCGTCTGGCATCTAATAAAAGAACAGAACCTCATAAATTCAACTCAGAAAGCAAAATAGTTTTTATACATTTATGACAGCCATATAGAGATGTATTTGTTCTATTTGAGACCATGAATATGTAAGTACACTGGACTTCCCAAGCAGTCAAAACAAGCCCTATTGTTTAGGTTGATAAACTGTGAGCATTTGCATAGAATCATAGAATCATGGAATGGCTTGGGTTGGAAGGCACCTTAAAGACCATGTAGTTCCAACCCCTCTGCCATGGGTAAGGACACCTTTCACTAGACCAGGTTGCTCAGAGCCCCATCCAGCCTGGCTTTGAATACTTCCAAGGATAGGGCATCTACAGCTTCTAGGGGAAACCTGCTACAGTGCCTCACCACCCTCACAGGAAAGAATTTCTTCTTAATATGTAATCTAAACATACTCCTTTTCAGTTTGAAGCCATTCCCCCTTGTCCTTTTCACATGCTCTTGTAAAAAGTCCCCCTCCATCTTTCTTGTAGGCTCCCTTCAGCAGCACAGAGGTGAGTCTGACAATTGGTAGTTCCCAGGATCTTCCTTTCTACTCTTTTTAAAGATGGGTAAAATTTTTATTCTTTTCCAGTCACCTGGGACTTCACCTGACTGCCATGACTTTTCAAATATCATGGAAAGTGACTTGGCAACTATATCAGCGAATTCCCTCAAGACCCTGGGATGCATCTCATCAGGTCCCATAGACTTATGTACATTCAGGTTCCGCAGGTCGTAAACCTGATCTTTACTTACAGTGGGAATCACTTTGCTCTCCCAGTCCTCATCCTGCTGTCCATCCACTCGAGAACTGTGGAAAGAGAGGTTGCCATCGAACACTGAGGCAAAAAAGTGGTTG
This sequence comes from Chiroxiphia lanceolata, assembly GCF_009829145.1. NCBI lineage: Eukaryota > Metazoa > Chordata > Aves > Passeriformes > Pipridae > Chiroxiphia > Chiroxiphia lanceolata. The sequence goes on from NC_045640.1 coordinate 13,736,103, forward strand.
AGTTACTCAGCCTTTTCCTCATCTGTTGTTAAGAGTTTACCACCATTGTTTATGTAGAGGGGTACACCTTCTTTGACCTCCCTTTTCTGGTTAACATAACCAAAGAAGCCCTTGTTATTCTTTGCATCCCTTGTCAGGTTCAGTTCCAGCTTCAGCTTGGCTTTCCTAACTCCATCCCTACACAACCAAACTTCATCTCTATACTCTTCCCAGGTTTCCTGTCCTGTTTCCACTGCCTCCACATTTGCTCCTTTCCTTTAGTTTGGCCAGCAGGTCCCTACTCAACCGTGCTTGTCTCTTGCCTTCCTTGCCTGGTTTCTTGTTCCTGGGGATCACTAACTCTTGTGCTCTATGGAAGACTTTCTTAAATATCTACCAGCTCTGTTCTGCTTCCCTTGTCCCTCAGGGCAGTTTCCCAGGGGCTCCTATTGATTATCTCCTTGAAAAGCTGAAAGTTTCCCTTCCTAAAGTTCAGGAACCTAACTTTACTCCTTACCTGATCCATATCCATCAGGATCACAAACTCCACTAATGCATGATTAAGTTAAATGAGGAAAATTATACTAGACCTGGGAGTTTTCCTTTAAAACCATATTTCAGAGTTTCTGAGGATGTTAAACAGGCCTGACTGATACCGGCAACATGACACCCATCCTGGAAGAATTTCTCTCTATCTACGGCCTGTGTAGTCCCACAGCTGTACATTAGGTTCTCAAAAAACAGATGCATGTGTCAAAGCACATACAGGATCAGGGCCTATGACACTTTGATAAGCCTGTGGTTTTTCTTACACATATTTCTGTTGTTTGAGATGCTCACTAGGTTTTTTTCTTTCTGGAATGAAAAGTGCCAGTGGTGTTTGTTTTTATTACTCTCATTCCCTCCTTCCCTCCTCCAGGCAGGAAAGCACTAGCAGCTCTGTCTCATAAGTTGGCAGGAAATTTAAGACGGCAGTAAGCTGCTGCTTGGACCACCCCCAGGCTTTTTTTTTCCTGTTGATGCAGGAGACTATTTAATTGAGGGCTGATTTGTCAAACTTACTCGTTGACGCTCACCAGTACCTGCCTAAACACTGACGGTGATTCTTTCCCTTCCTTCCTCCTCTTTTGGACAGACACCCCACCATGAAGATGCTGCTGAGCCTGATTGCTCTGCTCTCTGCAGCCCTGCTAGCCAGTGCAGCCCCTCCGACTTGCTACTCGAGGGTGTTGTCTCTGAGCAAAGAAATCACAGAGTCCTTTAAGGAGTTGCAGACCTCCAAAGATGTGGTGAGTCCACCTAGAAATTGCTCCTGCACAGAAGCTGCAGGTTGCTGCTTTTGACACAGGTTTCTCTCAAAACAAAATTGCAATGGGTCTTTCTTCTTTCCTGCAGGACTCGTGTGTGGAGACACTGCCCAGGCTGTACTTGGACATACATGTAAGTTTGCACACTTCTTTCTTACTGTTGTGCAGTAAAAGCAGTTTATGAAAAGTGAGAATAACTCTTAAGACTGTACCCCAGAAGAGTGGTTTAAAAGGCATTTTTAAAACCTTAATTAACTAGAGAGAGGAGTGACAAAAAAAATCTTACTTTGAACCTTATTAAAAGGTTCCTTTGGACTTTCTAAGATTTTACTTGATTAAAAAATGAGGAAATCAATATTTTTAAGATATTACCATACGTACATCATTAATTTATTGTGGCAGAGCCTTTTCAGAAGTTAAATATGTGCAACAAAGTTTTGAATAATAGTTTAAAACAAGAAATGCAGAATAAAATTTCTTCACTTAATAAATCTACTTAAATTTGTATCCTGAGTGTTTTCTGGTAGTTTTAATAAAATAAGTAATAGAATAATAATGTTGTTTCAATTAAAAGAAGTGCAGGAATACCTTTGCTGGCTTTTTCTGTTTTAAATAGCCACATGTTGAATCCAGAAAGAAAGTGTGCCTGAGGATATAGAAATGTGACACTGAGAAAGACAGCAGCAGTCATCTTCCAGCAAAGACAAAATAACCTTCTGCACACACAGTTAATGTCATAGTGTTCTGCCCTGGGATATTTGATTTATTTTGCTTCTTTTCCCAGTGCTCCACTGAGTAACTAAAAAATAGAAAATATCAGAAAAAACAAATGTCTGACACATTTTTCCAGAAGCAACTACACCATCAAGTCCTATAATTTAGGACCTGTAGACCCCAGTTCCAGAGCTGCCAGTGTTTCGTATCATTTCAAAGGCCAAGCAATGTGAGTCCAGTGCCTCAGTTTCCCTTGCCTTAAACAAGAGCTGGGGTATTTATTTACCTGCTTCACAAGGACATTGTGTTTGTGCTTTATTTTGATAACACAAAGTTTGAGGTAAAAATTACTCTGAAAAAATCTTGACTGATAGTCATGGTATTGCCTATTGTACAGGAACAGAGCAATCAAGTCTGTGAGATCTTAATAATCTGGTCATCAGCTAAATCAGGTGCTCTCTTAAAAGTAATGCAGTGCACCTATTCTTTAGATAATTCCACCTACTACAGGAACAGATTTGATTGCGTTGGCACTGCTGTCTCCTAAAGCATGTGCGAAAGAAGCTGGCAGATCAAGACTGTATACATCCACTTTTCCAAGCACTTATTTGGACAAAACATCTTTGTTATGAAATATTGACAGTGAATTTTCCTAACTAAAGGTTACATAGATTACATGCACATAGAGGTAGGAATTCAAGGTTCCCACATAAGCAGTAAGAATTTTGGAAGTGGTGGACGACGAACATAAATCTGTGTTTGTGCAGGGTTACACAGACCTCTTTTGCATGCTTTGCAGAATTACTGTGTACTGGCAAAGCTCCGTGATTTTGTGGCCTACCCCAGATGTGATACAGTGCTTGAAGTGAACGAGCTGAAGGAAAAAGCCCGGAGCCTGTACACCATCTTGATCTCCTACTGCAGAAGGGTAGGTCAAGATGCATCAATATGGCCTCTGCTTTTAGCCCTATCTGTCTCCACACTGTTCCCTAACCAGCAAAACTGGATGAAGCCTGAGCTTCTCAGCATTGTGCTGTCTTCTGCCTTCCTCCTTATAAATGTTAGCCTTCTTTTTTTGTTTGTTTCTGCAGGACTTGGTGTTCCTCACTGATGATTGTAATGCTCTGGAAATTCCCATTGAACATTCCATCGCTGAGAGCTAAAAGGGAGTTGACTCAAAAGTTGTACCCAGGAAATTTTCAAGGAGATCAAGAGTCAAAATATATATATATATATGCAGTCTACAACGTTAACAACTAAGATCTTTTTCAAGCACACTAGCTATATTATCTCAGACCTGCCCATTTTTCTCCACCTTGGCAGGAAATGAATTGCATGCCTTGCATACCTACTGAGCTGCTAGGGAACATACCATTAGGGAGCAGTTTTTCATTTGGCAAGGTATGATATTTCAGCTTAGCCAAATGTATAAAGTATGTTTTGTTTAAACATCAGAAACTAGATTTATTTTTTTTTTTACTCTTTTACAAATAACTAGACTCGTATATAGAAGACACTTTATGATTAACATTCTATCCTGACTTAGATGCTCTTTTTTTATTAGATGGGCAAGGAAGGGATTATATTTGTTTTTCTTAGTGTGTTTGATAGAAGAAGTGTAACTCCATACTGGCAGATTTCTCTGCCTGTATAGTTCATATATGTATGTTGATAGTTTTTGATGTCAGACTTGTGAGAATGGAGGTGAAAGTAATCTGTCTCTGTGGAAAACTAAATAAAAACAACCTTCTAAACCAAGATGCTTGTGTCTTTCACAATCAAGTTGAAAAGTGTCATTCTTGAAAACTTACTTTTCACAGTCACTTGCAAGTTGTTTTTCACGGCACAAGCTTTGTTTCCATAGCAATGCAAACTTTGCTGTGTCTGCATGATTTGACAATGTGTAAATTTCTACTAGGAGAATTCTTCCATACTGCAAACAATTTCCTTAATGAAATTAGTGATTTGGGGGTTTTTCAATAGAGTTTCTGTGTTGTAAAGCTTGCATTGTGACCTGGCAAGCAAACTGCAGAGCAAGACATGTTTCCTTTTCTGCAGAAGCCCATGCGATGCTGTCCCTAGAACTGGAGTACAGGTAACCGTGGTATTTCTGCCCCTGCTGCTTTCCTGTCTCAAGGACACACACTTTCCAAAATGGAGTATTTGATGAGGATTTTCTCATGGATCTTCTAATGACTCCTCATTGTCTTTCTTTATTAAAGCAAATAAGTCTTCCCTAGACATTTGGAGGAACTCATGATCCTAGCTTCAGATTTCTCCTGTAATATTCCCATTCTTTTTCAACCACTTTTGAAATATATTTTCTCCTGTTTCAGGCTGATTAGCTCTGTGAAGAAAATGTAGCCTAGTTTATTTAGGACAAAATATCTTGCAAGAAGTCTTTGGAACTGGAAACAGAGTAGAAATCTTTATTTGCACTGCTTTCATTAGTAACTTTAGCTTTTTCATGACTGACAAGGACACACTGTCTGCAAAACACTCAGCATGGCTACTTACCAACAGCTCCATTCTGTGCTGATACATCCTACTTCTGCAGAAGCTGAGAAAAGCAAGTAGATGCTTTGGGGACTGTACATACTTGAATGGACTTTAAAAGCCTATCCTCCATTTGTAGATGCTGTACATTTTATTCCCAGAATCAGTTTTGTTTGATCACTGGTGTGCTTTTAAAACAAGTACATTCCCTATGGTTTATGCTGTGACTCTCTCCACGTCTCATATGTCATTTTTAATGGAAAGCAAAGCTATGCTCTTTCAGCTCATAGTAACCTGCTGTCATTCAGACTGTCTTAATGAGATTTGTGATTAGATGAACCCTTTTTATCACTACGTCTTTTTCCAGGTTGTCACAGTCCAGGGGGGGAAAAAAACACTGACAAAGAGATCTAATTCACTTTTAATTTACCAAGAAAACATCCGCTTCTCCCGTTAAGTAAGACATTAAGTTTATCAACTTTTTAATTTACCATTATGCCAGGTACCTAAGGAGCAGTGGAGCCATTCATGCAGCTGAGCATTTATTCCTGCAACACAGCAGTCCATGCTCATTAGGGCCCTGGCCAACAGGGAGACTGTAGGGGGATTAAGAAGGACATATTTGTTGTAATTTGCCAACTGGCATCTTGCCTAGTTATTGTAGAATATTACTAAAAGCACATCATTAAGAAACTGCACTCAGTTTTTACAGTCATTAGGGAAGGATTGCAGAAAAACAAAGCATCTGTTCTGTTTTCCTGCTTGTTGAAGGAGGTTTGTTGTAAGCAGCAGGCAATACTAGGACTAGGCTTTCTTTGCAGACTTCTCTCTCTCTGTAAGAAGCCTCACTAAAGACCTACCCTAGGACTGGTAAACTCTCCCTTATATTATCAAAGGGAATCCCAAGGCCCTGGAGACTGTCTCTGCAAAACTACCAAAAAATATTTATTTCCAATTTTGCTAAAAATTTATAGATCAATTTTACCAGAACCAACTCTTTTCCCTTCTTTTTTTCCAGTCTTAGTTAAATGGGTTTTATTGAAGTGGGCACTCTGTTCACTTAACTCCTCATACATTGGTTTTTGGTGAAATCAGGAAACCTTTGAACAGATAATTAGATCATTCAAGGTGGTGAGGTTCCACTGGATAGCATGTGACTCGCTACTAATTAATGTGGTATAAATCTTACGAATTTTTTTTTTTAAGCAAAGGAAAAACATTAATGCAGCATTGAGGAGGGATCTGATCTTTCAGGCTGTACACTTTACGCTTTGAGCAGAGCATTAGTCTGTGCAAACACCACATTTAGGAGTGCCCATTTGCCCATTGCACTTTTTCCAATACTTGTGGTATTTATGGGTTGTACTAATGGGATGCTGACAGAGATTTTCAAAAAATTTGCTACAAAGCTGAAGTCTTGTAAATAATGTCACCTTTCAAACATTTAACCACTGTCCTCAACCAACATTTTTTTTTTCCACATTAAAGTCTTCTCATTTTTGAAGTGTATGGCAGTGCAAGTGAAAATTACAATGGACAAACTTAATCAACTTCATTTGTGCAACATTTTGGATTCACACTTCTAATCTTCCTATGGCCAGGAACCCTGTGCCATCCAAGATTTTGCTCTTAGCCCACTAGAGTAAAGAAAACAATCTGCAAGGGAGCTACTGGTAGCTAAGTCATAATTCAGGGACAAGGTCCAGAGAAAGGTCATAATCTTATTATCAAAGGATTTTTCATAGTCTAAGTTTCCTCAGTATGGGGTAAATAATATAAAAATGAACATAAAACCTATTAAAATATCTATCATTTCAACTTCAACTATATAGATAGTTGAAAATCTTACTTCATATTTACAGGTCTGTAAAGAGTACGTGTTCAGAGATATAAGAGGATTTTGAAACCAAACAGATGTGAGGGGAAGAAAAACCTCTTCAAAGATGATTTGCAATAGATTGAAATATATGGACACTACTTCATTAATATTCAAATACAGAAAAAAAAGTCAAAGTCATAGAACAAGGAAGGAGCTCAAGGCTCTTGAAGCACCTCTTGAGCCCAAGACTAACCTGGCTACCTCAGGTCATTCTTCTTAGCAGTTGGCCTGAAAGACTTCTATGAAAAATTTGGTCTAGAAAGCCCACAACAGTTCAAATCAATCCATTCCAGACCTCCTTTTGTTACAAAGTTTTACCTGGTACCTAATTTGCCCTCTCAAAATTTAAATCCTTTGCTTCCTTATTTGTTCGTCACAAAAATGGAGATTGGATTGGGTTTTTTTTGTCTTTGCAGCAGATGTTGGTATGCTGAAAGACTTCTGTCTCTCCCTCTTCTATAAATCCAATTCTTTCAATCTTTCTTCATTGGTCAGAGGTCTAGAAAACATGTCCCTTCTTGTTGCTTTTTTCTAGCTCTATTCACTTGGCTCCCATCTCTTTTGAAGCACGGTTCTTGAAGTTAAGTATAGACATCCAGCTGAGACTTTATCACTGTCAAGTGGTGTAGAAAGAAAGATTTATCAATAACGTTGTGAAAACAGTAGGCTACAAAAGAAAAATTATCTCCAAGTATATGGAGACAGTGTTTTACTTTTTTATTTGAATGTTAAGATAAATATAGAAAGTTAGAGTACAAGCTGGTCTCACTACTCTATAATAAAGAAAATGTTTTGAGGAAAACAACAAATAAACAAACAAGAACAACAGATAATGAAATACAATGACTGCTCCTTTTGCTGTCCTGTCCTAACTACTGAACAGTTGCCTTCCCAATAAGAGTGGCTGCAGCTAAGTTGCTTTTTGGCAATGGTCTCTGGTCTGTGCTATCCCCTAGACCACATCCAAAGCTTGTTTGGAAAAGTGGCATCTGCCCCAGGTCAAAACTGTGTCCAGAACTGTTATAACAATTTCCGGGTATAACCAGGCATGTTTCAACACCCAGAATGTTCCTAACACTAAGCAAATAAATAAAAGACTGATTTTGGAACAAAGTGGTTCAGTCATTCTCCTGAGAGAAGGGCTGTGCTTTCCAGACTGTTAATGCATTTCATACCACTATTGAATTCAAACACAAAACCTGAAGCAGCCCAGGGAACAAACTCCAAATCTTCCCAGTTTCCTTACGATTTTCCCACTGAATAAGTATAAGATAAATGAGTTGGAAAGGTGTTATTCCTATTGAGAGAGAAAGGGCAAGAATTTAATTTTAACAAGCCAAGGTCAGACAGAACACTAATGACCTAGAAAGGGAAAAAATGTTCTTTGGACATCACAACTTTTTTTCACTTGTTTGTTTTCCACTGATTAATACAGAAGGATCTTTTTCTGCAGTTGCAGAATTTAAGCTATTTTTTTTCTACTGTGAGTTCTCTGAGGCTGTTTCTGTCTTCTTATGACAGCTAGACAGCCAGAAGATGGGGGCTTGGAAAGCTGGGGGCTTGGAAAGAAGGCTGTTTATCAAAATTTATTGCTTGATCAGGACACAGAGGCCAGGTCAAGGGAGCAAAGAAATACACTGTTCCATATCCTCTCTCTTCTAGTGAATAGGTTTATAACCCAAATCACAAACCATACATCTGGGATTTACTTGCGTTTGATGCCTCCGGGCATCTCTCTTTGTCTCTTAGTTGCTGTGAAGTGTACTGCTTGCCTTAGTGTCCTCCTCTGAAATTTTAATATAAAGCCATAATTATTTTTTTTAAATTATTAATTTATTTTTTGTAAGATCTGTAAACTCAGTTCTAGACTAAAGCATGTCATGAGTACCTTTTATTCAGCCTTTACATGCACCAGGATGCATATCTTGGGCCTAACCCATGTCCAACTAGTGCAATTCAGAGCTGGACTAAGCCATAGCTCCTTCTAGGGGTATGGCAGGGAGTTGCATTTATGTAGCACTTTCCTTCACTCTGCGTTTTTATCCCCTTTAAACACTACTGCCTCATTTGTGTTAAATATCTGAATGTACAGCACCAAAGAAGTCCTAGGAGCCTGTGTCCTAAGCTTTGCCAAGCTTGTATGGACACTAGGAGAAAGTCTATGGCCAAATTACTTCCAGCACGGGGTACATATGTCATCTCTGAAACCCTCTTCATCAGAGGTAAAAAATGTCATGAAGTGATGCATGAAAAAGGAAGAATGACAGCATGACAATCTGCAGGAGAAACAAAGCTGGGTAAACTTCCACCACGGCCACAAAGAGCAAGCAGAAGGTCAGAGCCACATCTTCCCCCTCTCCCATGCCCCAATTCACTGCTCAGCACTTGGGAGAACAAGTGGGCTTATCCAATTGCCTATGATAAACTTGACATAAACCTTGTCATTTTGCCATGACCTACAGAGTCAAGTTTTCAGCTGATCCTACGGGCCACTTGGCCACTTTGGCTGAAAAGAGAGCAAAGAACGGGGACAGTACCAAAGAAAAACCAGGCAAGAGCATCCTGCCCCTTTGTTTGTTCGAAGAAAGATACTTCAGTCTGCACAGCACTGTTTTCCTCAAACAACTGCACTGCATCAGTCTTACTCCATTCTCCTGTAATAGCATTTTATCACTTATGTCCTCACAAAGCAGACTTCGGCAGAAGAGAAATTATGCAAATAAAATCATTTCTAATCATCACTGTCTTCAATGGAGGACAACAAAAAGTTGCTCTCAAGAAAATCCATTGATAAGGATAATTATACAATTAGGCTTTCTCAGTCATCTCTTCATATATACAGTAATTACTTTCAACTTAGGATCTTTTATCAGCATGGCATAAAAATCTGGATACAGATGTAGACAGGTGAAGAAAAGATCATGAAGTGTTTTATTCACATTAATTACACCTCATAATATCTCTGACAACTCAGAAAGAGATTATTAAGTTCAGGCATTGAAGCCTCTAAGCAGACTGCTTATTTAGTTATTTAAATGTGTTTTTGAGGATCTAAGTATGAACACTGGGACACAAACATCTTGCCTAGGATCAGACAGCAAATTGATGACAGTGCCAAAAATAAAGCAGATGCCTTTTGAGCCTCCTCCTCTCCACTCTGAGCACTACCTCTAGCACATGTCCGCACGTAGTCTGGGTGTGGCTCTTGTGTTTACTGACAACCAGCATTTTGCGTGGCAATCAAACAGATTACTATTTTATTATTCCTGGCAAGCTTTTGACCAAAGCTAGGTTTGTGGTCCAAATTTAAAATGAATTCCTATTACATATGCCAGAACTGGTTTGAAGAACTATTTCGTCCCTGTTAAAGATCTTGTCAAGCCAAAGAAAGGGTAGTCTAATCTTTGTAATATGCATCTCCAAGTGACTTGCATGGGACGTACAATATTGAAAAGCAAAGACCTGATAGTCACAGCAAAATGTATTTTACAAATTGCCTTTTGGAAAGAACATAATCCAGAATTCAGCAGCAAACAATAACTTCAGAACAGCCATGGATTCCTAAAAAATGTTGAAATTCTGATAACAAACTGTTTAACCTGGATCACTGAAAGCACAGTGATTCAATACTAATGCCTTCAAAAGCCAATTCTGCAGCCACCACCACTGAGACCATATGATGTAAAACCCATCTGATGTGAGCAACAATAATTTTTCTCTTCATTCCTGCAAAGTTTCAATTCCACCCTTTCTTCACTGTATCAGAATGCAGGAATTTCCTTAAATCACAAGCTACATTCATTTGGACCAAACTGTAATGGCCCTTCCTCATAGGTAGTGGTCAGACTGGGTGTTGCCACTCGCCAGTTCCTTGACTCTAGTGATCACAGACATCTGGCTACAGATCTGTTCTCCATCATGGAGCAGCTGCACAGCCATGGCATGATGCTGTGGCAGGGCCCGTGTCATCTCACAGGGCTCTGCGCTCAAAAGGAGACCCCCAGGAGGGGTTGTACCCACAAACATCCTGCCCCATCCCCATCACACACACACTTGCAGGAGTTGGCACTATGCTAAAACTTACACAAGGAGCACAGGGAGTCTGCATGGGTCATAGAGTTCTTTTAAAAGACTTCGCAGCTTTCTGTTATTACTACTTGAAGCAAGTCAGTCTGTTAAGCTATAAGTAACTCTTGTTCATTGCTTCAATCTGGAAAACAGATGGTGTGTCTCACCACCTGAGTCATTGAACTGGACTAAAAAAACCCAGCAGAAACACTACTATCAACTTTTGAAACTGACTGGGTGCTACGTAAGTTTTAATGGCGCATTTACAGTGAAAACAGTGAAGTTGGTAACAATAACTCACACTTTTAATATTTTTTTTTTTTTTGTAAACTTGGGCTCCCCTTTAAGAGACTGTGTGCTTCTTGGTTCAAGCAGGTTTTACAATCAAGTTTTTGGCATTTCACCATTTTTGCTTTTCATCTGTTCACAAATTTATGACTTCAACTCACCAAGTCAAATTGTAAAGTCAGAAAGCTGCTGCATGGACTGTTTTTGTCTTCTCTACTCCACTTGCCATTATTGATTTTGAAATCTGCCTCTCTACAGCTGACTCAGGGTTTATTATTTACAATAGCCAGACACATTCTGATGTTACTTGATGCTGAAGATAGTTTGGGATAAATTGGAGGAAGATTGCTGTAATACAAGAAAACAAGAGTATCAGTTTTGTCTCTGTAAGTCTGGAGTATGAAAGTTTATTGCCACGTTTAATTTCTCTTTGTTGGAAGACACATGAACTCCAAGAGATAAATTTGTCCCAAGTGTGCAGAAAACTGTGAATTTCATAAAAAACTGTGATCATTTATCCTTTTAGTCAAATGCCATAAATCAAGCCCTAAAAACGTGATTTATTAATATCCTATTATATATAGCAGTTGCAGACTGTAAATCTACTCCCCTTGAAATTACATTCCTAATGCTCCACACTTTTTTTACCCACACTAAAGCAAGAGTACCAAAAGGCCTACATGGATGACCAAGGAGCTCCTGTCAAAACTCAAACATGAAAAGACAGCTCACATGACGTGAAATGGGGTCAGAAGACCCAAGAGGAATATAGAGATACCATCTGAGAAATCTGAGACAGGATTAGGCAAGCCAAAGCCCATCTGAAGCTGAATTTGGCAAGGGGCTGTAAGAACTTCTACAGGTCCATGGACCTGCATTCCACAGCAGCATGGAGTCACTGCTGAAAGGGAAGGAGAAACTCATGGCAAAGGTTGTAGTAAAGGTACTCACTGCCTTTTTCACCTCCATCTTTACTAATAAGATCAGACTTCAGAAATTCCAGACCTCAGAGATCAGTAGAAAAGTCTAGAGCAAGGAAAACTTATGCTGGAGGGACAAGAGTTGTGTAAGGAATGTTAAGACAATTTGGACCTACTTAGGTCTATGAGGCCTGATTGGTTTCACTTTTGAGTGCTGAAGGCTTATGTCATTGCAAGACCACTCTCAAATTTCTTTGAAAATTCGTGGTGATTGTGGGAGGTTTTCAAGGGCCAGAAGAAAGCAAAAGTTATTTCTATCTTTGAGTAGAGTAAGAAGAACTTGGGAAATTGCAGGCTCATCAACATGACCTCCATCTCTGAGAAAGTCCTCCTGAAAAACATTTCCAAACATATAAAAGAAAAGTAGCTGATTTGGGTGAGGTTGGTTTGGATTTATGAAGGGGAAAATCAAGTTTAGTCAACCTTATAGACTTCTACAACCAAATAATGGGAACTGTGGGTGAGAGGAGAGCAGTGGATGCTATTTATCTCAATTTCAAAAAGGTTTTCAGCATTGTTTCCAGTAATATCATCAAAGACAAACTGAAGTACAGCCTAGAGAAATGAACAATGGGATGGATCAAAAACTGGATAAAATTCCAGGCTCAAAAGATTGTGATCAGCAAAATGAAGTCCAACTGGAGTCTGGCCACTAGTGACATACCCCGGGGGTTGGTGCTGGGGCCAACAGCTCTGGCCTGTTGTACAAGGCCTGTACCTGGAGAGGAGTAATCCAGGCAAAAGTACACAGACCAAGAGTCCAGAAAGAAGCTTTGTAGAAAAGGACCTGGAAATCCTGATGGACACCAAATTAAACATAAACAACAATATCCCTGTGGCAAAACAGTAATTGTGGGCTACATTAGGAAGAGTGCTGCCAACAAGTCAATGGAAATGATCCTTCCCCTCTGCTTCCCCCACTTACTCTTACTGTGAGGGTGCTCAGACACTGGAACAGGTTGACCAGAGGGGTTGAGAAGTTTCCATCTTTGTGGATATTTAAAATGCAATTGGGCAGGGTCCTGAGAAACCTGTTCTAGCTGATTCTGCTTTGAGCATGTGGGTTGAACTAGACTTTCTCCAAATCTGAACCTTTCCATGATTCTGCAATTACATCCATGTGTTTTTTCAAGCACATGTTCCTGTTGAGTAGCTCTATGGAATATAGGTATAGAGGTTAGTGCAGCTCTACCAAAGGTATCTTAAAGGTTTATTTGGTTCTCAGCAGAGTAAGGACTCCATTAAAAGTAGTCTTTATAACAGACTCCACCACTGCAGTTTTTCTTCTTGAAACTTTTTTCTCCAAAATATTAGTTTCTCTGACAGAAGGATTAAATACAGACTTGGTCAGAAGAATAATTTCAGTAGTAAGGAACAGCTCTTATGGGATTTTCCATTTACAAGTTTCTGTTTGCTAGTTTTTACACTTGCAAATAGTTTTCTGTTAAGTCCAGCTTGATATAGTAGAAACAGTTGCTTTTGTCATGGAAGGGAGGAGGGGGGGGGAAAGCTGAATAATGTCTTTATTTAGAGGATAGTCATTTTCCTTGAGAAAGGAAAAAACAAACTAAAAAAAACCACAATTACTCTTCAAGGTCACAGAGCTGAGTAGCCCTTGACAGTAGGGAACAGGCCATACCCTGGCCCTCATGCCATGAGTTGCTGTCTTCTCATGCTAGATTGCTTCTGTTCTGTAACTGCACACTCAATGTTAGGAATATTTCTCTAGGGAAAACACACTATTTTCTTTTGTCTCCTTCTTTAATTAAATTCCTAATTGAGTCTCTACAAAGAAGAGATTTAAGATATCAAAAGTAGAACCATCACCACCTCTTGACAGTGTGGGATGATGTGAAGAGATGTGAAAAGCCTTCTGATGGTCCTAAAGCTCACATTGTATTTCTCCCTCAATAAAAGGAAAAGTTTGTTGGCGTGTAAGCATACCCTGGCTTCGGAGGGAATATAAGGGCTGAATGGCCCACCAATAAAACTTGTCACCTATTACCACCTGTTACCATCTTGTTTAATGACTGTGGCCTCAGCTCAACAGATTAGATAGACAGGCATTATTTAAGTCTATATTTAAATGTTATGCTACATAGGAATGGATTTAAACACATGGCATAGAATGAGATCCTAACTGGATCTCCAGAAGAGTTTTGTAGGAAAATGTGTTCCCAGGAAATGTAGCCAAGTAATGTGGGCCTATTTTACTTAATACCCTTATTAAAATTAATCGGTCGTGCTGTTCCAGTAAGAGAATAACAACAGCAAGGTTACATAAGGTGTTCTCATGAAGGGTATGAACCTCTTTGTATCTAGGGAAATCAAAGTCTTGTTTCTCCAAGCACATAAATACTAACAGAGATCATACAGGGACATATTAATATGTCAACATTTATGAGTACTAGCAATAATTTGTAGACCAATACATTGGAGGAATCATGCAACTGAGCCATACCTTGCATGTATGTAGGCATGAAAAACATAATTTTATTAGTCCCTTTGAATTGAAAAGATTATTCTGAAGAGAAAAGTTACCCAGTACATCTAAGCACCAAACTCTCCAAAGGTTAAACACACAAATAGCTTGAAGAAGACTGCGTACAAGCATCTCAAAAATTGTATCAAAGTAATAGAAACTGTCAGGAAAGCATGAATAAAATTGATACCCACTGTAATAGAACAGAAAAAGTTTAAAAAGATTTAGAGCCTATTACTTGTCCTAGCATTGAGAAAATAAAACTATGAAAGAAATAGGGCATTTGCACAACTGTTACTGTCAGATAGTTTCTACCATCACCAACAGAGATGAGAGTCCCACTGTGCCTTTCAAAAGCATATCCAATAAAAAGCTAACGGACAGATTGGCTTCCATTTTAGAGATTTCTAGACCAGTTTGATATCCAAAAAGTAGCAATTCTAGCTTTAATAGTCACATCCAAAAGAACAAGATAATGCAAAGCTGTTACAACACAAGTGCAACAGCTTTCCCTCCCTCTTCTACTCTTCCCCACCCCAGACAACTCATCTCAGGTGCTGATAAATGCCCAATTTTTGTAAGGAATGTATGTACGTACATACATGTGTGTGCATTTTTTATTATTTTTTCCCCCAAAACTTACTCTTTGTTACTTTAACCATAAACACAACATCCAGTCACCTCAATGAGCTAGACATCCCGCAGAGGTTTTCTCTCTGGTAGAGACCATAGAGAAAAATAAATCTTTTCGGAGCTGTCATTTTGTGAGCATCATGTTTATACCTCAAAACCTGGAGTGTTCCCATTTGCGTTGAGTCTGGTCAGTGTTCAAGGCTCCCAAGTAAGACCAGGTCAAAGTCCAAATGAGCCTGCCAATAGCATGATTTAAATGGAGAGAATTAAAAGCTCCATTAAAAAACCCCACAAAACCAAAACAAACACCAAAACCCAAGCAAACAATAAAAAAATCTTTGACCTATAATCCAGCAAACCGATCCACATAAAACTTGAAGTTTCATCAAGTCTGATCATTAAAAATAAACTTTGCAAAGTTTAAGTTGCAACAACTGAAGTGAGAACAGTTCACAGATTCCTGTGAACCACACAGGTCCTCTGTTAAACTATTACTCTTGTCTCCACTAATTGGTTTTGGCTTGAGATAAGGATGAGATTAATTCTGCTTTGGAGACAGCACAATTGTGGCAAGATGGAGAACCCTATTCTAGGAAAGAGGGTGATTACTGAATTACTGTAGTTCTGCCACTGAAAGCTTCCTTTTTTTCTTATGCAAAAGTGTGACTTGAAACACTCATATTCTGATTACTGGACTCATGAAATCATACACTCAATAAAGACTTGACTTATGTCTTTATTTATGAAATGATTGCTTAAGCAATTCAGAGAAAATTTCTCAGGATTTACAGGTCCATAAACCGATCTGACAGAAAAAGGAAAATATGTATAATTTATGGCTATCTTAGAGTGCCAAATGATGAGCAAAGCAAAGAACAGCAGGTTATGTTAGAAATATCCTTGTGCAATGGATGATGGAGACAAAACTTGAGGTTGAGAAAGGGAAAAGCTTATCAAAAACTAACAATTAGGAGAGATGGAAACCAATTCCAACAATTATCTGTCCAACAAAACCATCTCAAACTCAGAAAACTGCCAGGAAATGGGTCTGCAGGAAATGGGTCTGCAAACCTTCTCTGCCTGCTTTGTGTAGAAAGCAAAAGATGCTTTTACTGGGACTTATGGTCATGTATGGGACCAGCACTGCCCTCCTCATGTGCCTGACAGTGACTCAGGACAGCAAGATCTGTGGAGAAACTTTCTTGTGGACATCAGCCAGATCCTGAATAACCTCTGAGGATTCAATCCTGCTTGAACTCGGCAAATGTCCTCCTGCCCCCAACTGCCATCCAATTCCCCTTCCATACCTCTTCACTACCTCAGTACACAAGCTTTACTCTCTGTTGCTGTGAAGACCCATATGGTACTTCTTCCTTATCTCAAGCACTTGGCACAGATACAAGTAAAACAACATGCTTCTCAAGAACAGATGCAAAAATTTCTGTTCTTTAGTCACTCCGAATTGTGATGACTCCAATTGCATGGTCTCATAAATCCTTGTCTTTTGCCTCATGTTTCATAAAGAAATCTTAAAAAAAAAAAAATTCATACAGAAAATGCAACTCTCAACAGTATTTCCTTTCCAGGTTTCCTTGGAGCTAATTTTAGATCTAGCCACAAATTTCTGCTAATTCAAAATCATTGGGGATGGGGGGGATAAATCCTTCATCTGTTCCCTGACTTTCTAGTCATCCCTTTTCTGCCAAGAAAGCAAAGTGTTATTAGTAGAGAGAACCAAAATTCCCCACCGACCCTACAGCGAGAAGAAGCAGGACATACATATTTACAAGTGTTCAGGGCACTCAGCTCTCACTCAGCTCTTGTAGGGTCTAAAGCAAGGTATTTTGCTTTGCTGTCTCACCCAGATTCTATCTCTCTGCGACTTGTCCCTCAAGTCAAAGGTCTGCTCTCTTCTCCTATACCAAGGAGTAAACCTCAAGCAGTGTCAGTTGCCTCCACATCTCTTTGTCTCTGCTTTCTTCAGCTCTCTTTTACTTACTCTTCCCCCACTATCCCATTTTCCCTCTCCCAAAGCTAGATCTCTTTCCTTGTTGTTTGTTTCAGGCTCCATCTCTTCCTTTGCTAGATTCCTTTTTTCTATCTCCTTACAAGGGTAGTGGAAAGAGTGTTCCGTGGTCTGGTGAGCCACAAGCAAGCTCTCCTGCACCTCCCCATGCCATCCCATCCCCCAGGTGTCTCCTCTTTGCACCTGTGCAGCACAGCTCATGCTGCAGGAGAAACCATGTTGGAGGGAAAATGACAATATCATAGAGAGAAGTTATCCAGCTCTCCAAGAATGCCAGAAGAACTTTTGTATGCTGATATTGAGCAGTAATGGAATTAATGCATTTCATTTATCAGCATCCCCAGGGGATGGGGGAGAGAATCGGAAGAATAAAAGTGAGAAAACTCGTGGGTTGAGACAAGGGCAGTTTAATAGGGAAAGCAAAAGCTGTGCACACAAGCAAAGCAAAACAAGGAATGTAGCCACTTCTTCCCAAGGGCAGGCAAGTGTTCAGGAAAGCAGGGCTCTGTCACGTGTAGTGGTGACTTGGGAAGACAAACCCCACTACTCTGAACATCCCCCCCTTCCTCTTTCTTCCCCTGGTTTATTACTGACCATGATGCCATATGGTGGGGAACATCCTTTGGTCAGTTGGGGTCAGCTGTCCTGGCTGTGTCCCCTCACAATTTCTTTTGCACCCTCAGCCTCCTTGCTGGTGGGATGAGATGAGGGGCAGAAAAGGCCTTGTCTCTGTGCAAGTACTGCCCCGCAATAACTAAAACAAGTGTTACAAACACTCTTTCCATCACAAATCCCAAACAAAGCCCCACAGTAGCTGCTATGAAGAAAATTAACCTGTCTCAGCCAAAAACAGCACACATGTACTTTTCTGAAAAAAAGTTTTCCCCACAGAAATATCCTGTGGAGACGCAAACACATCCAAGTTACAAGAAGGATAATTTACAAAAAAAAAGGGAATAAATCAGATCTGGGCACAGTCACCCTTGGCAATGGCCACGTCCTATCCTGGTTAATGCAGTTTTAAGACCAGAGGAAGTTTAGCTTGAAAGACATTGTCAACACTCCCACCACACTAAATTACCTAACAGCTTGAATGGCTTTCACAGTGATTTTTACTTAGCATATTTATCAGGTGTATTAGTAATTGTAGATATCTAAATAAGCTCTGCTTCTATTACTGTTCTGATAGACTTCTGTGGAAACTGGAATTTCTTATTCCCCTTATATTTTAGAATCTGAGAAACACGTAATTATTTACTATATAACCATGCTGTATTCAGATATTATTGCTTACTCGTACGTAAAACCATAAAAATCCTTTTTCTCTTGTCAGTGTAACATTCTTCCTCCAGTTTCTGATAAGACATCATAGCACCTGCTCCACAATACCCTAGATTTGTCATTCAGAAATCTGGTCAGTTTATTTTCAGTGCAAGAGAATAGTTTATTGTCTTGCTTTAGGGGATTGTGATTCTATTTTTAATTAAAATAGATTTATATCCTTCTCTTATCACTAGGTTCAGACTGCATTTTCTCAAAATGGATTCAGGCGAGAAAGAAATGTGGAAACACGCAATGAATCTTATTAAACCTGAAATAGGTGTTTTAGTTGTATTCACAAGCCTGTCAGGTTTTGAGGTTTAACCCAGCTCTTGCAAAGAACATCCAGTTCTTTCTGCATTATACAATTCATAAGATGTCCTCAGATTATTTTTTTTTAAAAAAAAGGCAAACTCCATTTTATTCTCAGTCATAAGAGTGTTTATTTTTTCCTTTTGATGAATATATCCTGTGGAATTGATCTTTGAGGATGCTCAAAGTTCCCTACTTCTCCCACACTTCTTAAAGCTTAGCTTTTAAATCAACAAAGAAAATTCTTTGAAATTGGGAGGATTTGAGTTTTCCCTGAACTTCTTTCTTTGGAACAGAATTCAAGGGAGATCAGTGCTGTGCAGACCTTTAGCATCAAGGAAAACCCTACAGCTGCTCATCTGAAATGTATTGAAAGTGTCTTCGCAATAGAGTAGTTCTCCAGTTTTCGTGAATGTTGGGGTGACATGTAGGCTGCAGTGAAGTAAAAAAGGTCACTTATTCTGCTCCCTTGGAATTAGGATTTCAGCCCTTCACATTAACAAATAGCACACGCCACTGAAAACTTGATATTCTTAAATAAAAAACTCCAGCCTTTCATTTTCCTTCAAATCCAGTGACTCATTCTATCTTGTCATAGCCCAGGAAGCCAGACACAAGTGAAGCAGCTATTATTTGGTTTTCTGCTGTCTCCTCTCCCTCCCTCAAGGATCTTTGCTGAGTTTTGCCCCAGCAAGCAAATTAGAGCAGGCTATTAGAGTGTTTGTGTGGTGACTCTAGAACTGTCCTCTTTTCTCACTAGATCTACTTGTTAAAGCTTTACCAACTGAAAATTTCTTTATTCCTCCTTTTGTGGGGGACAAAAGGAGATTAAATGCCTTCAGGAAACATGAAGACGTCATTTCAGGTGGAAGGTTCTCATCTTGACAGGATTTAATCTCTCTTTGATGCTTACATGGGTAGCTGGCTTTTCAGTTTTGGAAAGCTCAAGTATCTGCTCTGTTGGATAAGCAACTTGGGAAGGAGCATCCCTAGATGGGATGGAGGCAGGCACTGCTTCAAGTCCACACTGCCCCACTTGGTGAAGTATGGCAAATTGCACTCCTAAAAACATCTGTACAGATGCAAGGTAACTGTCCATGAGTCTCTTCTTACTTACCCAGAGGAAGCACAGACTGATTCACAGCCTTACAGTTGAGAAAAGCTTTCCAGAAGCATTTATAGAGTATGTTCCCCACAGGAATGTGAGTCCACTTTGAGATCCTAAAGCAAGAACACCTTATGAACTTCAGACATGATGCTTTGCCTCATTTTATGATGTGTAGTAATTTAACTCTTTGTCAGGCCATGCCAGGCCTTGGGGAATAAGGTGACAACAGAGATGCAGGGCAATTAAAATAGAAGTGTATATGAGGTGAATATAGCTGGTTACTTTCTGTACCAGTGGAGCACATCATTTCACTCGTGGTTCATTGGTAGCAGCACAGTGGGTGCTGACACAGCCCAGAGTTCATTCTCTGACTCCTGTGTTTCACATCAGTTCAGAAGCTGAGCACCACAGGACTTGTAAATTCCCTCCTTTCACAAACAAGTATTCCCACTTGCAGTGGATTTTGTTATGGGAAGGGGTTTATAGCCCAGCACTTAAAACCATCTGGTCAGTGTTTAACAAGAAGCTGAAGCTATAGTGTAAGCATATTTTATTCATTCAGGGGCTCTCCTCCTGGCTAGCAGCCAGCTCCCAGGCTCTCTAAGTAATTTTCCTCTCCCCATCATATGCTTTAGAGACTGATGCAGCAACTTAAGCTTTGAAAAAGCAGTCTCCCAGATAAGTCATCTGTCTCAACTTACATAACTATCCTACAGACATAATCCTTACCTTCCTCACCCCAGGGTTAGGTACTGGGGTTTCAGACATGTTGATGTGAACAACTCCTCCTCCATCCATGTCAGAGCAGGTAGAAATACACTGATCTTCTTTCTGCAGCACATCTTATGCTTTTCAAACGCGTTCATGTCTCAGCTTTATGTGCCCAAACTACACCCGCTCACCAGGTCAGTCTGACAGACAAGCCATCATCAGGCCTCCATCCTGCCCTGGCTTATCCTGAGGGCTACAACACCTCTGAGTAAAATAAGACCTGAGGACCCACCTGATCAGGCTTATACTGAGAAATCCATGAGACAGAGGAATAAATAACAAGCCACTCATTATCCTCCTGCCTCTACAGAACAGAAAGCATCTTCCCAGAGGGTAGGGGTTACTCTTTCTGTCCACAGGAACAGAAAACATCTTCCCAGAGGGTAGGGGTTACTCTTTTTGGTACATGCAGTTCACAGTTCAGCTTTTTAGTATGTCTTCTTTAGCACAGCCTAGAAGACTTAAAAGCCTTTGATAATAACTGGAAAATCCCTTAAGAAACATATCAACCCATCTTTTTGTGACCAATTTCAAAGAAATTCTGCATTTGGAACTCCATTTCTTCTCCTTTGAAATGGGCCAAATGACTGGAAAATAGTGTCTGTAATTTAAGTCTCTGAGTCATTATCTGCTCAACACTGAAGGTGTCTGAAACCACTTGTTTAGGAGGAATTCTTAGTGTTGGCCTTCTCTCCCATTAGTGGGGTTTGGTTTGATTTTGAGAGTGTTTTTCTCCTTGAAAGAGACTTTCCAGAGAGTAGCTGAAGTGACCAGGCCAGAAAAGTATGAATTTAGATACTTTTGCAGTTGTGCAACTCCTGACAGCAGGCAGAAGGTGTGGATGAAGCCCACTTAAATTCCCAATAGCAATGACTATATTTTTCCCCGAAGATTTCCTCCCTTCTGTATGGAAGCTCACTTGAGCTCTGATGAACTCATATTAATATTCTAGCTGGAAGCTAGTAAAGAGTGAAACAAATCGCTGTTTTGTCTGCCCATGTTTCTCACTTCCTTTCTCCTCAATAGCTCATTCATCAAGCCAAGCAAGAGAAAAAACCCACAGAACTACTTAAAATAGTAGTTCATCCAGCATATTGGCTTTGCTACCGTATCTACTAAATGCAGACTGTCAGTAATGAAAAGTGGAATTTACCTCATCAAACAAAGCTTATGGATTTGTTTGAGGACACTATGTCATTAGAAAAGCAGAAACACATTTGAGGCCCAAATTAAACACCAATGTATGGTTCTTAAGTAACAGAGTCATTCTTACAGCTTTATTAGCAATCCTAGGAAACCTTGACCAAAATATTTTAAACACTGGATTTAACTTTTAGTCTGTCTGATCTAGCCTCTTACATTTGGTGATAATTCTTATCCTGTGCTTCAGAGGAATCAGCACCCACAGTGCACAGTAAATAGAAGGGACCTCCAGATATTTGAAACCCCAAAACAATCGATTTATGCTCAAATATTCTGGTATTGCTCCCATTGACACTTAAATGCCTGTTGATTTCAGTGTGGTAGATGCTTGGACAAAAATTGCTTTTGTTGCTTTAGAGATAGTGTCTACCATTCCTTATTTCCTTTGGCATTAATAGCATTGCACTTGGTAATACAAACTATTCCCATCTTAGGAGTATACAGAGTCAAGTCTTATGTACCAGATGTCAGGGCTCATGAAGGCAGCTGGAGAAAAAGTCCATTCACTTGCCTATAGGAGAAAAGATCTGGCTGAAGAGATTTTCCCTCTATACTTGTGTCCAAATATTCAAAGTTCAGTTTGAACATCACAGAGGTCTGTACAAGCATAAGGGAAGCAAACTCCATGACTGAAAAGTTATGGAAGAAGGGAATTCCTCTCTTCTTACCGTGCTGGGCAGCATTAACAAGACTGCCTGCACCCCCAGGACATGGCCAGGGGGTTGGATAACCTGGCCCTGTTCAGAGAAGGAGCTCTAGGATCAGTACTACAGGAAACCCCTCGCAATCCATAGGGATAATTCAGGAATGAGAAGGAGAATGAAAGAGGAAAGAAGACATAAACTAAAAATGGCAGGATTTTTCTGCTGTGTTCAAGCAGAGGAGTTTAGAGAAAAGTTGTAGCTACACAATTCCTTGCCCCCAGAGCTATCATGAGCCAATAGCAGGGCTGAGAGCACCGACTATTCTCCATAAAGCAGTGACACAGTTTTGCTTCAGTTATTAAGGAAATTCCTCTTGCTTGATGCATTGTGGCAGCTGCAATCTAAGAAGACAGATGCTCCTGAGAAGAGGTAACCTGAATTCACGAAGTTGTACTACTCTGCCAAACACAACTGTATCTTATATCTTTGATATTACATGACCTTTGGAGCAGCACTTCAGATTTATCCCAAATTGACAATAACTGAGAGACATGAAATGCATAAGGCTAAAATGTATCTCAAGAAAGGACATAAAGTAAAATAAGTAAGTTCTTCTTACCAAGAACTTGGCCATGCTAAGCAGAAGGTCTGTCATTAATTCATTACCCAGGCAGGAGGGTGACTACTGCAAATAACTGCCTTTAACCCCAATTTTCAACATAGCTGAGTCAGCACAGTTAGCGCAGCCTGCAGCACCCAGGTGTCCTTTCTCCATGGTGTAGGAGAGCCATCCATCTCATAGAAATATCTATGAGCAATATTTCTTCTCAAAACCTCTTCATTGGACCTGCAATCCTTCTCCTGCCTTTTACAAAAATAAACTGACAGAAGACAGTTTGCTAACACTTCTATTCACAGTGGTCCCACCAATGAGATGTACCTGTTTTACAAATCATACTTTAATGCAGAAAACAGAAAGGCGTTGTGATAGTTTCTCCTTTGAGGACAAAAGCTTTTCCCCATAAGTATTCAAGTTTCCTGCATGCACAGAGGATTAAATACTTGTTTTTTAAAAATAGACCAGGGTTACATATCAACCCTCATCTGACTTTTGCTTTGCCTGTCAGATGATCCTGAGTCTGTCGTCAGCTGCTGTCTTTTCCTTGGGCTAGCCAGGATCTCCAACAAGCCACACAACGACCAGGATGTCAAACAGGCACAGATCTGAGGGCACTGTGGGAACTTGAAGCGTTCCTATTTATTTTTCCCCTGAATTTAATTTCAAATGTTAGAATATAACCCACAGATACAGAGCATGAACTGTGTGATGTGGTTCTTAGTAGGTTCTGTAGTACATGCTAAAAATGCTAAAAAACTGCAACTTTTCAACAAAAGCTTTTTCACTCAAAGTGAGGGGAGATAAAAGAAGAAAACATTTCTTATAGACATGATTTAAAATCTTATTAAAAAGAATGGAGTAATGTATTTGTTAGCAAAGGATCACAGTATCCACACAGTCTCAGTATGATGGACATAATGATGTCATTGTGGCAGGAGAAAAATACCACCAGAGCACTCACGTGTGCTGTAAGTAAGCAGGGTCATTCACTCTGGCATTTTACAGTGATAAGTATCTCAAGACATACTGACAGACAAGCAGGACACGTAAAACTGTAACACAAGATCTGTGTCACCAGCCTTGCCGCTTCATGGGCTGCCAGGAACATGATGCAGTCACTTGGCTGTCTCAAAGGACATGGGAAGCACACAAGGACTTTCCCAGGGGAGGGAGCAGGGGGAAAAGGCTCCTTCTCAGGAAATTTGGGTATGTTCATTGCACTGTCACTACACATCCAAAGCAGGGCTGTGACTCAACTTATTCCCATTTCCTACATGGTTTTTGGTACTTCCTAATTTCAACACCTCTCTGAAAACATGACCTATGGGGCAGAAAACTCTGTAGAAACACAAAATTTCTAAAACAAAAAAGGGCATTTAAGAAAAAATATGTTACCAATATTTTTTTTTAAGTTGACATCAAGGAACTAAACTCTAGGTGTTGTATGTGGTTATTCTCAGGAAAAGCACTTAAAAAACATGAACAGTTCTGAATTATTTCCTGCAGGCATAACACAGAAGAGTTTTTTCCTCAGTAAAAACAGACATATAATCAGCTTACAGGCACCACACTTTATCTCCTTCTCCTTAGATTTAAGACATGCTTTTCAACTCACTAGTCCTGATGTTTAGTAGCTGTTGCCCTGTCTGGCAGCTCTTGCTGGACTGACTAAGTTTTGAACTAAAATCCTTGCTCAATTTTCACTATAAAAATAAATTTCCCCAATCAGTCTAACTTGGTCCCTAGCCAAGGTGAGGTGAATTAGTCACCTGTAAATTAAGATAGATGCACATCTGATGCAAATTACTGTATTTATCTAAAAAACAAGTCCATTATCACCACCAGGGATTAGGTTTTAAGGGATTATCATAGGGGAAACAGCAAAGCAGAGCCACAGCACATGGCTGTGGCAGTCAGGACGTGGCAGTGTAAGACAGTGGCACTGTTGGCCACAGCCTGTGGGGCCAACACCACCAGCAGCAACCACCTTTGAAATTTCTCCCATTTCCAGCACCAACACCTTCTTTCACTAAACTCTTGTAAGAATCAGCATCTAGTGTTAACTCTTCTGTGTCCTTTGGGCTGAGTCCAGAAGTACCCTGAGAAGTCTTTCTATATCTCTGTGCACACTCTTGTAGCAAAGAACAAAGGATGCCTTATTTTACCTTTGTATTGTGGGCTGATTTTGAGAACATTGGTTTTCAGACAAGTGCAGAGAATTCAGCATTTATGAATTAAAAGCTGAGAAAAGAGAGAAGAGTCTCAGGTTTAAAAATAATGGGGAAGTGTTTTCTCCACTCTCTTCTTCTGCAATTTCTCCCCTATCTCCCCTTCTGTGATTTCTCAGCCCGGGTGTGTTAGATGCGTTTCCTTACCCAGCCATTTCAAGCCACCTTTGGAACTAGCATTCATTGCTGCACACTGCTATCTAGTGGTAAAACTGCAGATGTTTGGTGGGGCGAAGGAAGGATTACTAGATATCCTCCCAGGTGCAATTGCTTTTATACACTAAACATCTCTGCTATGACAAGAGAGTCTGTGATCCTATAAATATTTGTTTCCCTTAAATGAAAGTCAGCAGAGGGGGAAAGAATGTATTTAGCAAAATAGGACCATTTTTTTTTGTACTTCATATACTGTACATTTCTCTACACTTGAAGGAAGTATTTTCCTTTGGACCAATGTGAGTCTAGCCCCATTTGATTAAGGAAGATGAAGCAAGAGGCTACTTTAAAAAGATAAATTAACTTCCTTAGGAAAACTGGAGAAGGTTATATGGTAGAAGAGAGGTTACAGGCCCCTCTTCCTTTGGTTATTTCTTCTTGAAGGAGCACTGCCTCCTATTACACTGTAGCTACTGTGAGCCACCTCTGTCACAGGGTAAAAAGCAAAGAGTGCCTGGGGTTGGAAAGAACCTCTGGAAATCATCAAATTCAAACCCTCTGCTCAAGCAGAGCCACCTAGAGTCAATTGCCCGGGATTGTTGTCTTGGTTTTTGAATAAGGTTGGGAACTTCATGACACCTCCACGCAACCTGTGCCAGCGCTCAGTCATCCTCGCAGTAGAAGACTAGTGTCATATGAGATGGTTTCTGCTCTGTGACTGCATGGCCTAACCACTGCCAACCACAAGAGTGTCTAAACAGCCCTTCTGGGATCTAGTTCAGAGAGGGAGAAAAAAGTGGCTTATAATCAGGAAGTCGTGCAGTTTGAGGGTCTCATCTTTATTGCACTGAAAAGAGTAATCCTGTTGCCTGTGGACACGTCATCCCACAGACATAATCTGAAAAGCACCAGACGTTGATTGAACTAAGTTAGTAGTCAGGTCTTAAAAATGAGGAGTTGTTAAATTGAATTATCTGTCAGAAAATTGGATCACTGTTATTTCTCAAACATGAGTTCATACTCTTGATCTGTATTACTGTAACAGTCATTAATTATCAGTGAGACATTATCCTACAACCTGTCTTAATATAGACTCCTGCTTTTTTTCTTGGATATTAAATATACTGCATGAGACATTGCTTTGTACAAGCTCTTTCTCCTGCTCTGTAGCAGTAAATGATGAGGATGTAATTTTTACTTGGAAACGGTTTCATGAAACAATTGAATTTGTGGAACTTAATCCTGTTTTATTAACTGTTGTTCTCCCAATGTCCTCAGTTTCTCTGAACTTCTCCACAAAATTCCCCTGCTCTCTCTGTGCCAGGTATTTGTAATGCACTCACTACCATCTCTTCAAAACAAAATGAAATGCAAAAAAGGAATGAACAATGAAAGAAGAGATGAGGTGAGAACAGAGAGTAATCCAAGCTGCCCTTGGTAGGTTCATTGGGAAATTAAACAAGCTGCTTCCCTTTGCTTCAACACTTGGGTAGCAAAATAGTTTGGAAATGTAGCACATCTTAATCTGTCTGCTGAAAATGTGCATCTGAAGATGAGCTGCTGTGTAATATCAGGTCTGTCATGAGATATAATTAAGCAGAAGAAAGACATTTGGGGTCTAGGATGAACATCTGTTGTGATAATGAGCAGCAGAGTGATTGTTCTGGAGGCAAATAAATTACAACCCCCTCACTTTACATCACAGCCATGTCAAATGGAAATGGGAAAGCAGGTCAGAGCAGAGCCAAGATTGGAGAGGACGGTATGAGTGGCAAGTAGCTCTGGCATGGCAAAGCTCAGCTCCTTGAAGATTGAAAAAAAATGTGGTGGAAAAGGAAAGACAGGAGTAGATGAAAAAGCATTTGCTACAATGGATGCTACTGTAGGTCCTACCAAATTTATCAGGTAAAAGACCATCTATATCTTACCTCTTCCTCCAACTCACACTTTTCCAACCCCTACTGCAGTGTCTTATCAAGATCCCTTTGATCAGACACTCTTTAACCAAGGCTAGAGACAACGTAGTCCGTGAGCTTTTATTGGGTGAATCTGCTGCTGGCCATACAACAATAACACACTCCTTACTAAATGATTTTACCACAGTAGTTACAGTACATCTGGAGTGAAGAGAGTCCCATTTCTTCTTAAGACTCAGTACGAATCCCAGGGATGTGGAAAGCATGTTACACACACACTTGAAACATCTCAGACCTGAATTTTCATCACAACAGTCTCAGACCTGAATTTTCGTCACAAAAATAACATCCTGGAAGAGTTAAAGGATCTTGGATCTAGTCTAATGTCTTGCCTTTGGATGCAGCATTGTACATGGGAGCACAGAGGAGGCAGGAACTTGAATGATTCATTTTCTTTCCTCTGCTTTCCCAAGACTTTTATGTTGTTCTCTCTTCATGATTTTGAGACCAAAAAAAATCAATAGTGCTGTTAATTGCACTTCTTAAACTGAACACTTTGCTCTAAACATTGGTGCAGGGTTGTTCCTGCTGATAAACTTTTAATTTCATAGTCATTAATGTTGTCTTGTTTTTTCCCCTCTCTCATTCACTGACCCAGAATCTCGGGCCTCATAAAGGAGTTTCAATTAGGGTAAGAAATTAGGGACTATAAATATGTGGGATATTACAGTAATGTAATCTAAAAATAATATGCACAGCCCCGTTTCACTGAACAAGGGCAGGTCTGCTCTCCTCCAAAATCTCAGGTCACAGAACCACAAAATCACAGAATGGTTAAGTTTGGAAGGGACCACAATCATCTGGTTCAACCTCCTTGCATCAAGTAGGGCTTTTTAGAGCCATTGCACAGGATTGTGTCTAGGCACCTCTGTGGCTTGAGGCAGAAGACGAAAGATGCAGTGTCAACAATAAGGGTCTCCCCAGTTTGCCCCATATCTTCATATGCTTCCAGCTGATGAAACACACTCTTCTTGGAATTTGACTTTAATTACAAAGGAACTTTTTGTTCGCAGTAGTAGGTTACCAACCCCTCTTAGGGGCTTTAACTGCTCATTGGTGAGGTACCCTGTCAGTTGTCTCTTCTCAAGGCTGAAGAGTCCCAGGTCCCTGACCCTTTCCTCATATGAGAGATGCTTCAGTCCCCTAATCATCTTTGTTGCCCTCCACTGGACCCGCTCCAGGAGCTCCATGTCTCTCTCGTACTGAGGAGCCCAGAACTGGACACAGCACTCCAGACGTGCCTCACCAGGGCTGAGTAGAGGGGCAGGATCACCACCCTAATGCACTCCAGGATACCATTGGCCTTCTTGGCCACAAGAGCATGCTGCTGGCTTATGGACAGCTTGTTATCCATGAGGACCTCCAGGTCCTTCTCTGCAGAGCTGCTTTCCAGCAGGCCAGCCCCCAATTTCTACTGGCACATGGGGTTATTCCTCCCCAGGTGCAGGACTCTGCATTTGCCCTTGTTGAATTTCAGATGGTTCACCTCTGCCCATCTTTCCAACCTGTTGAGATCCTTCTGAAAGGCTGCAAAGCTCTGTGGGGTATCAGCCAAAACTTATCCCAGTGCTGTGTTGCCAGCAAACTTGCTGCTGAAGCATCTGCCCCTTCATCCAAGCCATCAGTGAAGAAGTTAAACAATATTGGGCCCACTGTTGAACCTTAGGGGACACCATTAGTAACAGGCCTCCAACAGACCCTGTGCCACTGATTATGACCCTCTGGGATCTGTCATTGCAAATTCTCAATCCACATCACTGCCCACTCATCCAGTCTACACTTCCTGAGGATGTGAAAGATATTGTCAAAAGCCTTGGTGAAGTCAACGTAGACAATATCCACTGCTCTCCCCTCATCCATCCATGTAGTTTCATCTTAGAAGGCAATCAGGTTGGTCAAACATGATTTACCTCTAGTGAATCCGTGCTGACTACTGCTGATCACCTTCTTGTCATCCATGTAGACAGAGACATCATGGATCAAGATAGGTCAGTGGTTCTGCCCCACCTCTTCTGGGGACCTGACTCAGGACCCTCAGCTGGCCAGCCCTATCACTATTCACAGCTGGTAGGAGTCAAATAGGAGCACCCTCTCCCACTCTTTTCTCCATCCCCAGCCCAGGAAAACCCTCTTCAGGTGGGCTTTGCCTGTGCTCAGAGCTAGTGCTGCATAAATGTATGGTGCATGTGCTTGGGCCTCCAGCCCAGACAAGGGTTGGAACTGAAAGTAGAAAAGGGGCAAAATATTAGAGTGAGTCTGAGGTAAAGCTGCAAACACTACTGGTCTACTGACACAGCAGAAGGGATTAAAAATCTGCATTGGTCATATACCGATAGTACAAGCTGAGGGGACTGAAACCTTCATCACAGCCCTCCACAGCTGAATGGAAAAACTGCATGGTGCCGCTGCTATATTTGCTGAGCTGTTACAGATATTTGTCCTGCTGAACACATCCTTCTAAGCCATTAAATTACATGGGTACATCGTGAACATGGATCTTTCATCAAGTGTAGGAAAGCAGATTCTGAAGGCAGCAATGGCAGGTAATCCTCTGGCTGAAGCAGACAGAAGAGCACGTGTTGCTCAGTACCCTAATTACTGCCATGCCCAATTCACCAGGAAAACTGCCAGGGAGCAGGCTCAGAGTAATGCATCTGAGCAATGAATAAATTACATAAACCATCTTAAGTACAGTAATTCATCTGAGTTTTGTCTGCAAGATGTTACACAGCAGTGTCCAATATAAATGAATCGGTATCAGCCCGCATGCCTTTCCCAGGGGGCCTGTCATTAAATCCTCACTGAGTCATTGCCTTGCTGTGGTTAAGACTAAAGATTCAGGATTAAAGTAGGCTATAGTAAAAATTTATTTTACAGAGTTTGTTCAAAATTCTATTGTCAGCTCCAGTAATGCTACATTGTACAGTGTGTGGTCACTCTGATACTGCTCTGAAGTAAAAATCCACATTTCACAGCTAGAGAGGAACCAGTATTTTCATCCTTTGAAAAATGTGCCAGCTCATTAGAAACTCCTGACTTGCTTCCCTCAAAGGAGATTTCACAGTGGACGGCTAAAAAGATAAATCTTTAGAAGCAATAATGAAGAGAATGACCTAGGTAGCACTCCAGCATCCCAATACTGGTCTGATTTCCCTGCTCAGGAAGAAAGGAATCTGTAAGTCTTTTTGACTGCAAGGGAGACTTTGTGGAGGAGGAAAGAACTATTTTGTGGCTTCACGTGACATAGCTGAACTTTGAAATGCAGGAGAGGGGATTAATTTATCTCATTTGAACTGAAAACCCTAAAAAGCTCAAACATGCCCTGATCATTCAAAACATCAAATCTAAAATAAAACAAAATTAAAGGAAGAATGTAAAGGTTTGAAATTTGAAAATTTGTTACAGTTCCAGGTCACTTTCAAAGAGACCTAAATCCTTGGTAGAGAGTAAACTAATGTTGCCTGTTATAGTTTAAACTACTTTCATTTAATTGAAGTGAATGGATCTGTGTTAACATATGTCAGCTAATCAATAGTTACATCAGTGTATCATACAGCTGTGAAGGCTTTCCACTATAATGTTGAAAAGTTCCTCTGTAGAATTACCTTGTTTGACTACTACATTTTCCTGCTAACCATCACTTCCATCACATGATGGACTCTTGGATTTATTTCCAAAAGTGAAGGTCAGAAATTATTTTAATTGTGAGTTTAATTTTGACTAAAAAAAAAAAAAAGACAAAAAATAGAATAAAATGGAATGGAACACAGAAATAATTTTGTTAAAATAAAAACACAGCTGACCTCTAGTGGCTGCTTGTCAAAATTAAAGTTGTCAAAATACTCCATGAGAAAAGAAAAAAAAAGAGAGAAAACACCACATTTTTCTGATGAAGTGTTCAGTCTATATTCAAAGATTCTTTTTTTTTCTTCCCTTTCTCTAGGAAACCTTTTCCTTTTCCTGATGCATTTCTTTGCCAATTCCGGGCCTTTTCCAGAGAGCATCCAAGACTTTGCAATGAAGATAAAAAAGTAAACTCAAATGATTCAGTTGACTTTAAGCAAATTTTAAAAGCAAGTTTCCAGTTTTTGAAAACAATATTTTTAAATATAACATCCATTTTACTCAAAACAGTTTAGATGTTCAGTAGAAATTTCTCTCACACAGTTTTACCATCAAAAATGTTGCATAAAACTGGTTAGTTAGAAAGAGGTTTTCAGTAAAAACCCAAATGTTTGCTGCTAGATCTAATATTATCCATTTGCCTAAAGGCTTTTTTATCAGAGGGTTTTAATTTTTTTTTCCATTTAAACTTTGAAAATTTTGTGTATATCTCTGAAAGTGAAAAATACTTTTGTATTTATATATATGTATATATATATACACAAATGTTTGTCCATAGTTATAGGATTTCCTCTTTTCCCCAAATCTTGAAGGATGGGAAAAGTCCTATATCAGGTCTTATACACACCACGTGGTAAGAAAGCCAGAAAACTTCAAGGATTTCCATGAACTGTTCTCATCAGATCCGTGGTGCCTGGCTCACTCTCCCCCTTACAGCTACCCTACCTAATCTGTGCTAACATCAGGATCACTCATACAGCAGCACATCACCTTGCCAGGTTAAAGTAGTATTTTCTGGAAGCTCAACATGGAAACCACAATGAAATTTTATAATTTGACTTTGTAATGCACTTGTGCTGAATAATTAATATCATAATTAATTTGATAACACTCCACCTCATGAGTTAGCCTGGGCCTATTGCATCAAATGAGTACTGCTAAATTTTTTAACATGCAATGAGATGGAGTTATGTGTTTTTAAGTA
Source organism: Chiroxiphia lanceolata (assembly GCF_009829145.1). NCBI lineage: Eukaryota > Metazoa > Chordata > Aves > Passeriformes > Pipridae > Chiroxiphia > Chiroxiphia lanceolata. The sequence goes on from NC_045640.1 coordinate 13,768,120, forward strand.
GCTGTCCCAAGTCCAAGCCTGTTAACTCCCCATGTGCCTCCTGAATAGGGCTGAAAGTGCATGGTGTGAGCAGCAACTCAGAGCTGCTTTGTTTAAGGAGGAATCCCACTTGCCTTATTGCCTTGGAAATAGCTTAGACTCTTGCCCAAGTGAGGCCAAAAGTGGCTCTTGTACCTCCTCCTTTCTTGCTGCACTCCACCTGCCTGCTGGGCAGCATTGAGTGTGATGTCCATAGTGTGAGAGCCTCTGAGATACCTCCTCCATGGTCTTATTCCTCTTACTCATCACATCCAGGCAGAAGGGACTGCCATGAGCATATTAGCCACCCAAAATTTGATGTGGGGATGTCTGAGAAGTCTCAAGTACTTAAAGATTTTGTCTTTTTTTTTTTTATTCTTCCTGCAGATAGGTTTGTTTTCTTCATAAAAACTTCCTTTGTTCCTTTGAAAATGCTTGTGTGGAGAGCTTTTGGTCAGTTTGTCTTTTTTAATGCAGCTAACTGGGGGCCCATGGCTACCATCACTTCTGCAGCACGTCGAAGAGGTAACTGTGAGTGCTGGGCTCAAGAGAGGAGCAAGCCCTGGCTGTGGAGACCCCGTCCACATACACATTATCCACCATGTTGTAGGCAGGAAACCAAAGGCTGGCTCGGCTTGGAGAAGCACTTCAAATCACAGGAGCTGCCTGCATTCAATCTATTCTGCTACCCAGGTGATCACAGAGTAGTTGGAGCAGAAGGTGATAGCTCAGCTCTGTGTCCACTTCTGGGATGGGACCCCTCTACTCACATAAGGCCAATGGGGAGCAGTAGCTTTGGTCTAAATAACTAGAACAAGCTCTGCATTGAAATAATAGTCTTCTACGGTGAAAAGGTATTTTAATCTCTTCTCCAAACAGAGGTTGACTTCAGAGGTTTTTTTCTTTTTACACTGTAGTCTTCGAAAAAAATCATACCAACAATCAGCACAGTGATGCAGCTATGATGAACTAAGGATATAAACAATGCCCTTTGGGGAAAGGTTATTCAGGCAGCTCAGAAGCTGGTGTGCTCAAGAGTGTCTTTGCTTCTTCCAGTTCTACTACTCGGCATTGTAACACACTTTCCCTGCTTGGTTTATGCTTTCTGCCTGGGTGCAGTTAAAGTGTGTGGGCCTCGGCAGGGAGTTGTGAATAGAGGGTATAATTCCTATCTTGAGTTCTACAGAGGCATCACTGATTTCTCCGGGTTAAGTCACCAATGCTGTCGTCCCTTGCTTTTACTGGAGTGAAGATTGCACATGTTGGGACATCTGTGCTACAACCAAACTCGCACACAGCTGGGTGAAGGTCAGTCTCCAGTTCACAGGTGGCTCACATGGAGGTGCTCCTGCTACTGCTGACAGTCTGCCCCAGTGACAAAGCAGCTCAGGGTAAAGACTGCAAATGACCTGGGTGGGCCTCATATTGAGCTTTAACTGAGAGTCTTGCAGGCTGTCAGCTGGCACCCTTTTATGCATAATCACATTCTTAAAAAGCCGAGACAACAGAAGTTTTTGAAATGGAGCCTAGATGCATAATATTTTTCTTGTAACTCAGTCTCAGAAAGTTCACTGGGCTTGTACAAACCTGCAAAATGCTGAAAACTTGTACTGACGTGTGTTTGAGAAGTTCCAAATCAAGTCACTGTAATACCGTATAAAAATAGCTAAAATGGAAAATTGTCAACAGAAAAACTAGAGCACTAAATGATCTATGTTATTATTCCCATAGTGATTAGCATACTGCATTTTCCCTGCCTGTTGCAATTTATTAGCCCATGTTCTTCTGTATCAATATCAAATATTATTTCATTATAAAAACTTGTGTGCCAGTTAACAAAAAAAAAATCCAAATTAACTGTCAACATATGTTACTTTCACTTTTTCAAACTAGAGTAAGAAAACTGGCTCTAATTAGTTTCTTGATTAATGAGTGCATGGTAAGCAAGAGAATTACATTAAGAACAATTTCCAGTTTACACTGGTTAGGAGGAGGTAAAAAAATAATTTTTCAACAGGGATCAAATAAATCTACAGAACCTCAATTTTTTACAATGCTGTGAAAATATGCAAGGCATCACATTGTAAATTGCTGGTTAGGTCACTGGAGCAGGATGAATAAATACTGTTTGCCATATGAAATTGGCTAGTTAAATGAAGATCACAAAATTGTTTGTTGCTATATAAGGCTCATTTTTGCTATAAAAAGAGTAATTTTAATTTACAGGGGCTTAAGGCAATTTTCCATCTAATTTTATGTTTTATAATGTCTGCTAAAACATTGGTGCCTTATTAGTTTGTGTGGTCGAATATATATATTGTTTCCAAATTTCAAGGCTATTGATTTATCTTGACCAAAGCAAAACAGGGTTACTTTTTCTGTCTAAATGCTAAGAAAAGTCCATGCAGAACACATGAAGGCAACTAAATTAACTTTATCACAGATATATCTCTTTTTCTGACCAATAGAAAACATTATGGTTTATTTGGATATGAGTAATGACAGGTTAACTTCACTGGTCAGAACTATAATCCTTCCTATGCAACTCTTTGCTGTGCAGTTTCACCACTAAAAATCTTAAAACCGAAGTGAATTAAATGGCTGTTTTAACACAGAAACAACTGGATAGACACACAGCATTATTTCTTGAACACCTGAGTTCTGCTGTCTCCAGTAAAGGTCCTGGTAGCCAGGTCAGATGAAACTTAGATCTTTTCATCATCATGTGGTTTAGAAGCTTCAGTTTCCTACCACCTCCCCACCCAGACATCCACACAAGGGAGGATGACGGTGTTGCCTGTATTCATCAGCCCAACCCCAGGCAGTGCTGGCCTCAGAAAAATCAAGCATCTCACTTCTTGGCCATGACACAGCCAAGGACAACCATAAGCAAAGCATCAGCCCTCCACCCATCGGTTGAATTGCTCTGAATTTCCTCAGAAACCTTGGCCCTTTATAGATCTCATCTAGTCCAAAAAGCAACATTGTTTACAGGCTTTCAGCCAGATGCAGTTTTTTAATTTCTTAACTAATGTCCCTCCCCTTGTCCTTTTTTCACTAACAGAGGGACCCCAAAAGCCAAGAAAGTATTTAGCTCACCGTGTGTCATGTGAAAGTATCACAGCTCACCATGAGATATAGAGGACAAATGATGGATTTGTGGTTGGCTGGGACTTTATGGTAGATCTGCTCTGACAAAACAGTCCCAGTTTCTAACCTTTTCCTTCTCTGAGTGCCTCTGCTCGATGGTAATACCACAACCTAGCTGTAGTTCCATAATCCCACTGTAGAGACTGCATGAACTCAAAGCAAGGCTGATCTCAAACATGTTTCTTCCAAAGACTTTCCCAGCTTATGTTTCTCAGCTGCTGGTGTTGTATCCTTTCTGCTCCAGAATTTCTGCAGCTTCCGTTCTTCCTTTCTGCATTCACCCTGATTTTTAATTCCTGTCATTAGCTGTTCTCTTTGCCTTCTCTCTCTTGGGTCTGTCACAACCTTTTATCCCAAGTATGTACTAAGCTCATTTAACTCAACAGTTTTATTTTCAGGTCACATGGTTGTGTCTGCTGAAGAATTAATTTTTTTCTAATGTCAGTGAAATAGGCAAGGCAAAAGTTTGAAAGCAGTCAGTGTAGCAGACCTGTGTGCCATTATTAGTGCTGCAATAAACCTGCCTGGATTTATCAGTGAGAGATGTGTGTTCTCAGCACTTTGCAAAATCAAACCATGGTTTATTTTCCAGGTAGAGAGAGCCTTATGTGAGGAGTATGTGGGTAGCAGTTGTGGGAGGGGACAATATCATGCATATTAGATGAACCATCTAATGAATGATGAAGTCATCTTCTTCCACCCTTTCAACTTCTCAATAAATGCTGATGTGGAGGGGGGGGAAAAGTCGTTTCCTTACCCAGCAGTCCTGCTTTGTTGAACGTTTCTGTGTACTGGTCGTGCACAGAGGTGGAATTGGAAACTGCCTTAGTGTGAGCAACTCCAGTGTCCAGCTTGGTACAAGGTGAGAGTGATGTGATCAGTGCTGGACTCTGCCAGCTGGGTCTGCCTGAAGACGTGAACTCATTGGGGAAAACTGGATCCGGGACAAAGATGCAAGGCAGGGACTGTCTGAGGTCGAACAAGGATCGCCAAATGCATGGCCTTTGCATATGGAAAGGCTTGTACAGGAATACTACTTCATGTACAACACTTCTAGTGTAAGTTAATGAACTGGGGCTACTGGAAACCCAAAGAAATTACTTACTGGTCTTACAGCTTCTTGTGTGTCAGTATAGACTGTTTCTAGCTAGTCAGGGACAAATGCTAGGTTTCATGACCACCTCTTTTCTGCTGAGAGAAGTCCTCCAACTGCACTGTGAGCATAGTAACACATGATAAGCGCTGTTCCGCCACAGAGAATGAGCTCAGTCAGGTAAGATGTCCTTTAGAGACAAAAAAAATAAGAACATGTTTATCCTAATAAGCATCTTTATCAGATGTTCCAAGTAATCATCTTTTCTTTCCATGATAAAAAAAATAGAATCATATAAACATTAAAAAAAAGCTTAGTTTTTTTAAGCTAACCGGGATTTACGGTCATAAAGAATAATGGCAAAGGCAAGCGTTTTTTCCTTTGCATGAAAATTCTTGGAGCAGCATGTAAACAGACCTTCTTGTGGTATTAATATTGCCCCATTTATGCTGAAGCTATGCAAACAGAGACATATAAAATCATGCTCCTAAAAACTTAGGTTGCCAATAAATATTTTTACCACTTTTAATTTATATTGTTTGCAACTTTGCCCCCTTGCAGAAAAGTGATCCCAGAATGCAAGCTAAGTTATTCTGAAGTTATTGAAGCTATCCGACATTTAAAATACTGATCATTTGTGTTCCTCTGAACTTAACCTGTTGCTTGTTTGAAAAGATCTGACTTGGCAGTTGTCAAAGCTTTGTCTCGTGGACTACTGACAGAAACATAGAAGTTTTAGCTTGAATTGATAGCAAGCAGCCTTATTTACTGCTTCAGGGGGTTGGAGTTCCCATCTTGACCCTACTGAATATGCCCTTACTGCAAATACTGGGTGCATTTTCATGAGGTTACAGCTCTCCAGTTAACTATCTTGACATCTCAGTATTAAAAAAGTCTCAGTATTAAATAGATTTAATGTGTCTTGCTACATTAAGATACCAACCTGTATTCCATTAAAACAAAAACATAACTTCAGGCTTCCTTTATAAGCTTACTGAGTTAATGGAATTTAAAAATTCTCACCACACTGAAAAATCAGTGTGAAAATAAGCAATTTTATTCTGGTGCCTACATAGTGCCTGCTGGATTTATTATCTAATTTTTATAATGCTTAAGGTGACTTTCATCTTAAAAAGGTATAAGCTGTGCCTTAAAAAGCTTCCTTATAAGTAAGAAGATGGTTTGAAGAAATGAACTTGGGCATTTTAAAGTTTTTCTTAAGTCTTTCAGGTTCAAGCTCCAAAAATTTTATCCATATTCAACAGGAGGAGAAAAAGGACAGCTGAAGTTGTCCCACAGTACTCGAATATACGAGCTGTGGAATTCAAAGGAAAAATAGAAGATTGTGGGGAGCTTGCAGCTCAGTCTGCCTCAGGGTTTGCTGAAACTATTTTTGAGCTATTATATTTGTAATAAAGTGAACAGAAAAAAATAGAGAATATTCAGAAGATCATGGGCAAAGTGACCTTCTTCATTTTTGAGTGATTTAATGTATTTTTAACTGTATTTTTAGACACATATACAGATGCTCATACTTACTACTGAGGTATAGACATCATACCATGTCACTTTTTCATTTTACAAGGATAGTAATTTTGATGATATCTATTCTAGTATCAGTTATTTACTAAGGAAGCCAATTATTTTTATTTGGAAATTGCTTTGGTTTTTAAGCAGCATTTAAAAAATGGATGTAGCTCCTAACTGACTGTCTTAGATGCTATAATTTTGGGACATAAGCCCATAAAACTTCACTCATTGGCAAGCCTCTGCTCTCTTCATTCCAAACCTCTCCTCCTTGAGATGAAAACAAAGAAGAAATATTTGCAATTATAATGTCGTAAACTGCTATTTGCTTCTTATATACTTTCAGCTTTCAGCCTGGAACTGAGGATGATGGATTGAAACCTGCCAGCTTGCTAATGAGGCAGCTTTGCCTTGGGGAGTGGAGAAATCTGGGCGAACAGGTACAACTGCAAAAGGAGACAGCTGCAATCAAAGCATCTTCTCTGAGGACCTGGTAGTCCTGGGGGTGGAAGTACCCAGCTGTGGGCACTTTTCAGCTCTGGGTAGCCAATATAGGGCAGCTGTGGGGTCCAGTGAGTTATCTGTGTATCTTCTGGAGCACTAGTCTCGGGTATCACGAACAGATCCTGCACAGCTGTTAAAATGTGCCATGGGACTGGAGATTTGCGTTTATCTGCACTATTTTTCTCAAACCAGGAAGAATTTTGTGCATAGACATGGAATGAAACAAAACAAAAAGTTAGAAGAGAGAGAGTAAATGAACACGAGAAAAACAGACAAAAAGAGGAAGACACTGGCAAATGTCATTGTTTAACAAAGATCAGTGTTGATGAAGGTCAATGAAGCTGCTTGGTAATTAGCCTTTTGCTGTGTGAAGAAAGCACTTTTGACTAGTTACTGCATTATTCTGCAGAGGTTAGTGTTATATGCACTCATAAAATCCTCCTATGCCACCCAGCTTGCAAGCATAAAGCCAGGAAAAAATGATACTTTTTGCCAGTTGGCTATATAATTTTCAATGGCCAAAAGCCAACTAATTGCTAATTGTTATTGCAGTGAAACTGAAAACAAAGCTCTTGGTATGAATACTTGGACTGTTTGTTATATTCCCCCTTGAAATTCTTCAGGAAGTGCCATGAACTGCAGTTCACACCCACAGCTCCCAGAAAAGATGAACTGGGTGCCTGTATCTGCATGCAGTACTTGGTCTGCAGCCTTGGCAAATACTTTCAAAATGCTTTCTGCAACTGAAATTAGCAAAGAAATTCAGTTATTTAGGCACCGTGCATCCTTAGAGCAATTTCCAAAAATCTAGTATATGTGGGTCCATGGAGACCCCAGCAAATATGTGAAGGGGGAGAGCTGGTGAAAGGTGGAATTGTTTTCAATCATAAGGGAGATAATTCACATCTATCTGTTATTATTTGTGGGAAAAGCTCCTGAGGCAAGGAACAACTCTTTGTTTGGTATTTGTGTAATAGCCAGCACAGTGGAGTGCTAATCCATGACAGGGAAGGCAAGGCGCTTCCACCATTCAACTAAATAATAATGGTTATTTCCAGAGCCAGTGGAGAAGGCACTAACTGCATTACTTGTGTTCACCTTCTGAGTCACAGTCACCCAAAATAAACATGAGGAAAACGTGCTTAGGATCATTTTTACCCTTCCCTCACACAAACCACTCCACAGGATGGCAACATTGGAAAAAAATTGTTTCTTAATTTAGAGATATTGATAGGCACTTCCACGATTGCTTGATTTCCATTCAATTACAGAAATGAAGGTAGATCTGTGCACCAAAGTTTTGTTGCCATCAGTTTTGTTGTTCCAAATGTGAATTAGTTCTGTCCCCTTTAGCGGCTTTTGCTATACCCACAAAACCTCCACCATGAATACAAAGGAGCAGAGCAGACTTATGTTCAGAGATGTTCCTTTATTCTGCATGGAATGCTTGCCTAGATTGAAAAAAAAAAAAAAAAGTAATCTGATGACACTCCCACAGTTTTTGGATGTAATGAACCCTGCCAAAGCAGAAATTTTGATGGGGTTTCCTGCTGTTTAGTTAAGTGACCACTGTCCACCATCAGATCAGCCATGTGGCAGATGTAACTCCAAGCAGGACAGGATGCTTGTGGCACACAGCACACGAAGACTTTCTGGGTGGAAATGTAGAAAGCCACATGCAGAAAAGCTTTTTGCCTGTTGGTTTTATAATTCTCAGAGGTGTGCCATAAGTGAGCTGACAAATAACATCCCCTGTTGGCATGGGCTGCATTTAATGTTCTGCCGAACTGCCTGCACCAAAGCAAAGCTGTAGCAAACATGGCACATATGGGGACAACACAGATATGCAGAGATAGCTCCTCTGTCAAAGTACCTGACATATGAGTAGTTTCAAGTAGCAGAAGGACCACCTTTGTTTCTTCAGAGCTGTGGAAAAGATAATGCATCAAAAGGCACACATAATTTCAGCTACTCTGTTAGCCCCAGTAAAGGCACCAAGCAAATACACATATTTCTTAGACTTCTACCTGTTAATGGTCTTCCCCTGGGGGTGTCATCAGTTGCAATGAAAAGAGAAAAAAAAGATAAGGAACTTTGTGTACTAGAGTTGAGGGACAGTATGTCAGAGGTGAGCTATCAACAGTGGAAATAGTGAACTTTGAAAAAGAGGCAAGGAAAACCTTGTATGTTTGCCAGGAAAGGAAAGCTGGGGTGAAAACCAGATATGGGTTCTTACTCACAATGCATCAGACCTACATAAAGTCCCTCAGAAGAATATATACCTTTGATTTTAATGGCCAATTTAACTATTTTATATATGCTAATCCTTAATATTGTTCATGAAAACACCAAGCATAGTCAACGATTCAATAAAAACTTTCTTAAAACAAAAAAATGTACTTCAGAATATCTGCCTAAAAAGTGGATGGATAAATATTTTATCACTAGTATACTATTATGAGTTCAACTACACAGAATCAGAAACTGGATCCAACTGTGCTGGTCGGTTTGTAAATACAGAGTGAGACACTGTCCTTTCCGCAGTTCAAATCTAAAATCTAATAAGCAAACACTTAGGTAAGAATTTCTGAAAGTAATAGTCTAATTAGATGTAAGAGAATGGCTCGAGTTAGGTAGTCTGCACACATTTGCAAGATCAAAGCCTTACTTTGGGCAATTCACACGTTGTGAAAAACACTGAGATAAAGTGAAAGAAAGGCTGAGCACCACAGGGAAAGAAACATGACATGGCATTTAACATAATAAACTGTTTTGAACGAAAAAACGTCGTTCTAAAAACTATTAATGATTTTATTAATCTCCATAGTAGATGTGTCTACCGCCGTTTGTCACTCATTGCTCAAAAGAACAACACAAAGAGGAATACATCAGAAATTTAAAAAAATTTACCACTGTGCATAGACAAAAGGAAGAAATATCTTTCCTTCTCCAGAAATTACTGAAGTGGCAATTTCTGTCATTGCTGTTACTGTTATTATGGAGACCTAAGAAATGCTCCAGGCACTGATCAAGTTAAAATCACACAGGACAGAAAGGTGGTCAGTGCCGCTGTCCCCAGCTCTCTGCCCTCATCGTCAAGGGCTCACAGAGCCCCATTGCCTCTGGGAAAGCCTGGCAGAGGTTCCTTCTCAGGGAGAAAAAGATGCTCCTCAAGCTCAGCAGCTTCTTTATGAAGAACCCTTGGTGCAATTGTATCTTAAATCATGGTTTGTTTCCAAACTGTTGTTAGCTTAGTTTGTATCCCCAGCTACTTCCTCTTCAGTCCCTGTGGTGAGTTATTTAGGTTATACTGTCAGACCCAAGCACTCAAATATTCATAGGTCAAGCAAAAACAGATTAATTTGTGATTTAAGGATATATTTAGAGTTTTTAGTTGATCCTTGTATTTCTGTAATTCAAGAAACATATTTTAAGTTTGTCTTGGTGAAAATAGGACCATGAGTTAACCACTTGTTTTAGAGTAATGAAGCTGCAGGCTTGCTGTAGCATTTCTTCAGTTTTTATGAATTTTAAAAAAATATCAAATACCATGAGCTTCAGAAACAGTGCTCAAGTCATATGACAAAATTACTCCTCCTAAATCAGATGTCTAAACAGCCATACACAGGAGCAGAGACTTCAGAAAGTTTTCATCAGGGCCACAAAAATGTGTCCGCTGCAGATCTTGTTAGAAATATCCATTCACATGGGAATTTTCAAGATTTTTTTTACTTCTGCCAATATTGCTGGAAAACATAATTCTTAACACAAGTGAAAAACAAACAGCAAGAAGCAGCGAAACATGCTAACCCACTGTGATATTATAAATTCAAATAATTACAGCTTCTCTGTAAGATTCATTCAACTGTGGATCTGATAATATTTCTCAACTGAAAATGCCTAACACTTTTGTTGAATAGTATATTTTTCTGACTGGCTTTACAAAGGCTGCTATATCTTATATATGCTATATGTATTTCTAGTTCCATTTGTATTTTGCATACATGATCATTCAAATAAAAATCACAGTAAAGTGGGGTACTTGAAAGGCAATATTTCTATGGTAGAATTTTAATTGCCTAGAAAGAAATGTATTCAGGTCAGCACATAATGCAGCAACTTGAACAGTTTCTGAATTCTGCTAGTAGCTCCCATTGCTAATACAGGCTTAAAATCATCCACTATTATGATTGTTCACAGGGAATATGCCAGTAATAATACATGTTTTTATTATACAATTTCAGGGCACACCCCAAAACAGATCTCAGACAAAGAGGCAGAGGAGGGTTCTGAGAGTGGAGACAGCCCTCAGGAGAAAAAAAGGCAACTCTAAAGAAACCACTAAGAACTGTGTTTTCTCTAAGTTATGATGTATTTATATACTTTTACCAAATGGTGTCCTGTTTAATGACTGTAAGGTAGCACAAGGCAGGGGGGAAGTCGACCTTAAAGGTTCAGGGAAGAAGAAATTCAACTCTTAGGCAACCAGGAAATTGAAGGGTCACTTTACAGAGAGATGCTTGTGGCATGCAGGGGTATACCAGTAATTCCTGCAGTGTCTTAGGGATGCTTCAGCTAGGCTTCTTGGAAGATCTGTCTGGGTCTTCCAGAGGACACATTATATCAGACCCACCTTAGGGAGGTATTTGAAAACACACAGACACAGCCCCCTGTGCTCTGAGGGCCTGGGGATTTGACAGGTAACCACTACTTGTTGTAAAAATGTGTTCTTCAGTTTCAGCTTTCCTTCCTTAAAAATGTGTATGACTTTGCCTCATGACTAAAACAAAGTTTGAAAGCATCTGAGCAATAGCAGCGCTCCCGAGTCCTGACTCTGCAGTCTCAAAATCTGTTGTTTCCTATTATGCTCTAAAACTCAGCCATTTGGTCATAAAAGTGGCCGGTTTGCTCCAGGCAGACATTACATGTTTTGTTTTCTGTCCCATTCTCAGTGAGGACTTGCCTCTTGCTGTTCCACTTTCCCTGCAGAGAAAAGTCAGCTGGACAAAAATATTATGGAGTTGGGCAGCTGGGGAACAGAGAGTCAGTTATTATTGCTTTGTCAGAGACCTTTCCTCTGGTCTAATTATAATTGCCTTGCCTAGCTAGAGTATAATTACTGTCTGTATAATGCCAAAGTGATTAATGGTTATTCTTTCCTTGTGAAATAACATTTTTACAATTACTTTTAGTATCTGAAAAGTAAAAATTATATCTATATTTCATTGTTGTACAACCTTGTGTGTGCACATCTTGGACTTCTGATCTTAAAAGTATATTAATACCAGTGTCTGGATTTTCAACTTCTTTAGCAGCCACATCTTACTATTTTCAGACACAGCAGACAATTTTCAAATGTAGAATTCTTTACAAATCTCGTTTGCTGCAGAAATGCTGCCTTTGGTCTTCAACCTTGCTGCAGGTAATGACAGTAGTTCCTGAAGAAATCTCTCATGACGACTCCTTACAAGATTCTGTTTCATATTAAAACATCTTGGTGTACAGACTTTCCTGCAGTGGGTAATGCAGAACACATAGAAAGGAAAGCCAGAATGGAAATGTCAGGGGAGGTTTGCCCCATACAGCAAGATGAGGAATAGAGAAAGTGAGCTATGACTTACGAGGGTATCTGAGATCCAGTGCAGACACTTGCCTGCCTGATCATGTGTCTCTGGTGTGACTTGTGGAATCAGGTATTTAAAAGCTTTCAGCATCAATGTTTAATATTTTTTCAAAGACTTTTGATCTTTCTGTTTCTTTTTATCTCTATCTTTTTTTCTTTTTCATGGGCCTGGGAAGGGAGAGGTGAGGAAATTAGTTTTTCACTCTCTTTCCTTGGTGGGAATAGGTATGAGGGTATTAAAGAGGTTTTTCGCCTCCTCTTCATCCAGTTTGGCTAACAGAATTGTTCCACTTGTAAACTCAAGTGATTACTACCACACCCACTAGTTCTCAGATCATTTGACACATTCATTAGGAAATCAAAGGTCTTTTCTAGCTGGGAAGAGAAATCTTTACATTAAGTACTAAAATAGAAGCACTATGGCATTCTGCAATCCTCTATAACAGATCATTATGCAGAGACAGACAGGGTTCCAAGTTTTCTAGAGGGTAAGGCTAACAATGTTTTACTGAACAAAAGAGTAAACACAAAGTTCCTGAAACATCTAAGTAGGTGCTGTCTTTTCCACAATAAAATGTTATTTTAAGTTTTGGGACTTATTTTTGTGTATAATGTGAACAAAGTGCCAGACAGTTTCTTTTTTTTTTTTCCCAGATCAATCAGATTTTTTTTCCTTCCTCATCAGAGGGGAAGTCACTGTAGCTCCACATATTGGTCCAATTCACCTAAAGATATTTAGATTTCTTCTTTTTGTTTTGAATTATAATGATGCTTCGGTTTCAGGTATCAACACCTCTAAATTTGTCTTGGACTGTTTTGAATTTAAACACATGCTGTAGGAAGGTGTTAAGCAGTGCAGTCAAAGGAAAAAATGTAGACAGTATTCAGTAGGGTACAACACATGACCGAACATCCCTGAGCTGCAGAAGCTCCCATGATGAACCTCCAGTTGTTAACCTGCTTTTACTGTATCACAGTGAATTGTGATTGTGTCCACAGACTTCAACCTGAAAGTAGGACTAGATAACATGATTTTAGTATTGTTAGCATTTATTGTGCCAAGTGCTGTCTCAGCTAATGAGATGTAGTCAGCCAGCAGAGTTTTTGCTTGCTGATACACCATCTTGTTCAGAGGGACTCTAATTCCAAGACAGATGTCTTATCTGCTGTTATACAAATGTACCTAAATAGAAGCAATGCCACAAGATAATAGACACACTAATAATAATCCATATGACCACACAAGATTGTGTAATTTAATACTTAATTAATTTTTCACATAAAACTATATTTCTGCTATGGAAATACAAGGGCAAATTTATACCATTTCCTATAAGCACCTGGCTTAGCATAGGCATGATCTCAGATTGATTTTCCTTCTGCTTGCTCTCCTGTTCATTAGCTGCACTACAGGGAAAATGCTTTAAACCCTTTGAATATGGATTTTTGCCTCCATAACTTCTTTGGTTCCATATGAAATGTCTGATCTCTAAGGTTTCTGAGGTTTCAGACTTGTAAGTATCTCACTTTAGCAGCTGCACCCATAAAATTACATATACAAGCAAATTAGTAGAGACCTGAATCTTTCCCTACTTCCTCATGAAAATTCTGGAACAAAACCAGTCAGATTGACATATTACCATCTTTCCAGCTGTTTCTTAACACCACCGTAACAGAGTGAAAGAAATCATGCACAGACGTAGCTGTGGGCATGGTAGGGCAAATCTAGCAGGATAAATTCGTTCCATGGTTGCTAGACTTTGTGTTGAACTGGATTTGTGAGTGGATTTGTGCTTCTTCTATGGTGCTGATAACTCCTTTTGATGTTCTGTTGCTGAGCAGCATTTCAGATGCCCAGGAGTTCTCATAGTTCTCTCTCCAAAAGGCTACTGCAGGAAAAACAAGCAGCAGACACAGGCTCCTTCTTCCTGACATGCTCATATAAGCCTTGCTGTGTGAGCAGTGACTGAAATGAGCCTCATTTTCCCTCCTGGTCTGAGATTTGGAAACTAACTCACCAAGGACAGAGAGGTGAGAGTTCACAGTAACAATTAATAGAGTCAAACACCCAAGTTCATCAGCCTTGCACAATGACACAATGAGTAGGAGAGTAAGAAAAGTGCCTTAGCTCATACTTAACTAGAAACTGTTAAGGAATCATTTAAAATTACCCCTTTGAATTCCACAGAAAGGACATAGCTAGAAAGTGTTAGCAGAGGACAGCCGTCTATGGCCCCAGACTCTGACAGTTAATGCCTGGTTTTTTGCTAGGTAGCAGCTCCATTCTGCCAGCTTCCCTCTCATTTTTTTTCAGGTTTTGACAAAAGATCCTTCCTTCTAGGTCAAGCTACAATTTTCCCAGCAAGTCAGTGCTGGAGGAAGGAGTCTGACTTTAATATTTATTAACAGAAACAGTATTTCTAGATTTACAAGACCCAAGAGAAAAGCTGCATTTAACCAGGGCAGTCTCTCTTGTAGGAGTCTATAATCAGAGCTGTGAACTCTCACATGCTGAGCATGGAACTTATCCCACTGGCTTCTCCCTGAGGTCCCTTGGTTTAGGGTTCTATCCATGCAGTGCACTGTCCTCCCAATTTCTCTCTTGAACAGAGCAGAGCAAAATCTGCTAACAAGCAGTAATTGGTAAGGGTGATGAATTTAGAAGGCTGGGACCAGCAGAGCTGCCAGGGGTCCCATGTTCAAAGAAACCATGGAGGAGACATGTTCCTCAGCTCCAGCCATGCACTATATCCTTTCCTCCACATCTGCACAAATAAAATCCCTTTCCATGACACTATTCATAGGTCCATCCTAACACACAATCTAGGGCCCCAGACAGATACTGCCCCTCATCATTTGACTGGAAGTAAAGGATGAAACCATCTGACTCTTATATAAACATTGAACCATGGCAGGGGCTACCTATAGCTGTTTGAATCACAGAAACCATTCTGATGTGGAAACCATTTACACCCAAGAGCACTGTGGTAAATGATTGTTTGAGGCTGTTTGAGCACCAAAGCCTCAATTCACTACTTGTGGTACCAAAACACTGACTGAGACCAAAATACTGGCCCTCACACAGAAACCATGTCCATCAACACGACAAGACAGGGTTTTGTTTTCTGTCCCCATCCCTTGCATCATGACTTCTCTTTATCTCAGTCCATTGAATAAAGGCTTCAAAACTTTTACAGTTCATAACCATGAGTACTTTGTTTCCACTAAAATTAGGAAGATTTTTAATGACTTACATGTTGTGGCAGCAACTTGAAACTAATGAGTTACAGAACAGAGGTTGGTGGCAGAGACCTTCCACAATTTGCAGAGTACCCAATTATACTAACAGTCTGGGTAGCAACAAGTGAATAATTCCAACAGAAAATAAACCAGCATAATTGTTTTCCTGCAATTTTTATATAAAATATCCCTTATTTTTTAAAAATAAATTTCTTCTTTCCTTTACCATAGTCTCCTATTGAGGAGAAGCTTGATCTGTACCTGATCCATTTGTTGTACCCACTAGAAAAGAGAGAACACATTATTTATAGGTGGATTAAGCTGCCTGTTTCCTCACAGATTTTCTCCTCTGACCCACCTTTAGAAAAGAAACTCGCACAAGGGCTTTTTCACAGACACAGTCAGCAGTGTTAACTTTCTGTGTGGGTAGGTTGCTACAAACCCTGATCTGATACAGCTCAGATTAGCTGTCATCTTTTTGCTCATCTATGTTCTAAAACTCACAGTAGAAACACAGCAGGTCACAGGAGAAAAAAAGAGCTTCCTGACGGCACAGCTCCAGAGCTTCCTCACACAGGTAAGATGCACTGACACCACCCTGTGTCCATTCTATGTCAAGGATTTTTCTTTTTTTTTCTTTTTTTTTTTTTCTTTTCTTTTATGGTTGGTGGATTTTTTTCCCTGCTGTTAATCCATACTACATAGCTTTTAAAAAAACTAGATTCATCACTGAGACCTGGTCTTTCACTTTTTGCTTCAGTTCAGGGAAAGGCTAAGCAATCACTTTATATAAAACATAGCTTACAGCAGTTTTGACTTTTTAGAGTAAGTATTTGAACCAGAGTACCTTTATGATGCTGATTTCTGTTGATGGAGATCCCTAGCAGAGACAGTCAAGGAAAAAAAAATAATTCACTAGCACTAATTTGTACTTGGATAATATTGGGGTGAAATTTTAAATAGAAGTCAACAAGGAACACAAGGGTAAAAGGAGTCTTTCAATCTTTCAATTTACCCTCTTCCAGGGGCACAGGCTAGAAAGGTATGACTGTTGTAGTGGAAAGACTTCCAACATTTCTCACTCCAGCAGCTTGTAAAAGTAGTGGGCTGGGGTTTATTTTGTTTCATTTTATTTTATTTATTACCTTATTTTCACAGACTTTGCTGAGCACAGAGCCTTCAAGTATTCCAGCAGTAAGTGGTCACTCAAAGAGGCCAATGACTGTGGTCTTTTAGGAGTCCCAGTGATACGCTCTGGCATCCCCAAACAGCCCCAGACCATGGCATCTTGCCATACACGCCTCTAAGCAGCAAGGCCTGACGTGAGCAACACCTTCAGCGCCAGGAACACACGGACTGTGCTCAACCCCAGCTTGGGACCTTGCAGTACTATGACCTGAGAAGAACTCTGCAACACCCTGGATTTTGGGCAGCATTTTTATCCCAGATGTAGCAGGGCATTTCCCTGCCACTACCACGACTACCACCACCCCTGGGTGCAACCCCCTGCCCTGGTGTAGTGTGAATTCACTCCAGCAAAGAATGTGCAATTGAGATATGCAGTTCAGATCCAGGAGTAGAATGCTGTCTTTGATTTATGAAACATATACACAAAATGAGCCTTCAATGTGATTTGTATTGTTTGTGCATATACTATTTTCCTACTATCAACATAGGCTTACGCACATAATTTCATTTGTTTTCGTTGGGTTTTTTTCATTTGAAAAATCCTTTTCAGCTCCTACTCCACAGCATCCTTCCTGTGTCTTTCTTTCTCTAAATAAATTCAAATGTGTGTGCATGTGGTTGTGCAGATAAACGTGCACACTCAAAACCTCTATTCAGCCTTTCTGTGTTTCACTGGGTCTCCCAAGCAATGCATTTCCTATTGCCCAGCTCCAGCATCTCAGGAGCTGGAGGTCTCTCTATTTGCATGTAAGTTACTTCTAGATAAGATTTCCTCCATCATATGAGAAATATTTCTGATTATGTTTCCTGCAGCATTAGGAATGTCAGGTTAGAAGGGACTTCAGGGGTAATGTTATTATTACTACCTCCATCACATAACAACTTTAAAAAACACATGATATCCCATTCTTGAGGCTCTACTGGTTACCAGAGAACTTAAAAAATTGTAATCAGCCAAATAATTTTTAAGAGGCAAACCCACTTCATACCAGCATCAAATTCAACCAATATGCCTTTTATAGATCCTTATTAGGAAGGCAAAAGTATTTTTGATTTTCAGTGCATTTTTGCATGTTGTACCATGTCCAGAATCTAGGAAATCCTGGATCTACTTGACAAATGTTTGAACACTGGGGTTAGGCAAGCCAAATAGGTTACTAAGAAATATGGGAGTTTTGTACACAACATTATAAACAATAGTGAAAAACGTTATTTTGGCTAGTAAACAAAATAGAAACAGAAACAAAAAGTCTATGCTTTACAAAGTATGGTAAATTGTGGGTTACGACATTTCCTCTTTTGGTCCAATGAAATGGCTAAGAAGTAAAATCTGGATACTTTTATTACTGCTGTTTCAGTACATGGTATACTGTTAAACATGATCCCACTGTGACTGAATTGTGTCCTGCAACAAATCTAGTGATGGGGAGGTTGATCAATGCCATCTGCTTCAAGGACTGGGGAACTCCTGGTCTGAAAATACAGTACAGGCACAAAGAAATGCAGTTCAGCCACAGGACTGAGTGGTGAATGGTGTAGGGACAACTTAGGAAAGAAAGAGTCTTCAAGGTACAGAGTTTCAAAGGTGGAACTTGGCAGGTAGGAGCAGGGTAAAGCTCCAAGGCTAGGAATGAGTAAGAAAATAACTAAAATGGTGGTTGCTGGAAACTGAGACACGTGAATCAATAACGAAGTACAATTAGAAAGGTATGGCATGAGAAACCCCAAAGAGAGGCGGAGGGGCTTCACCAACTTGGTTGTGCAAAAGTTGGAAGAAATGTCACCTTCTGTCTGTTATGTATTCTGGATGGTTGAAAAACCCCTTGAAGTCTTCCAGCATTTCACAGGAAAAGATTCTGGGATTTTCCTTGGGGGTGTCAGAGGGGGGAGGGGTCCTTTTTCATTTAACATTTTTAGTATTCAAATTAGAAGACTTTCAGCATCCTGGGGTGAGACTCAAAAGCCTTTCCCTAGGAAGCCTGGGAGCATATCAAAAATCAATGGCATGGAGGATGGAAAAAGTTTCAAAAATGTGAGACTGGCAGGAAATACTGGCACATTTCTGTTTGATATTTACTTTCTTGGCATGCAGTGGCTCTTTTAGCGCCAATGGAAAATCCTTCAGTGCCAAGCCACTCTCAGATAAATCTGCACACAAAATACACTTTGAATTGGCATGTAGCTTTTGAGATTAAGGTTTAACCCCTGCCAAAATATGTATTTTTGGATTCTAGCATCTCTCTTCAGTAAGTTAGGCAACTTCATAATACTAAAATGCTACACATGACTGATTTGAATTTGATGCATCTGAGCTCAGCAAAACCAAATGAATGGGGAAGAGAGAAGCTACCTGACATGGAAGGAAAACCAACTAACTAAGGCTCTGAATTATGTACAGGCATCAAAGAAATCACAGCCTACAACCTACACAACCTAAACCTAATCTCTGGAAATGACTGAGTCCCATTACAAGAGCAGAGGTGATCTTCATGTGAATGGGGAATACGGAGAGGTTGAGGAAACAGAAGTAGACCTTTCATCTATTCCAGCTAAGCAATTTTAAAGCCCCTTATCCATCCTTATTAAATCCATGCTTGCACTATAACCTACTCAAAACCATAGACTTTAAAGTTCAGCCTTCTACTGAATAGTCTGTATAACCCTCAAAGAAAAAATAAACCTTTACGTTATTCCAGAGTTCATGGATTTCAGCTCAGCCCACTGACAGCCCTGTCCCTAGGCTGGCCAATGACTGGGTGGAGGTTTACTGCTGTCTCTCTCACTAATGAAGCACTGATGCAGGAATATCTCAGATCAGCAGCGCTCCCTGCAGCAGTCTGGGAGCAAGTATGGGAGCTCCAGGTCATGAAGGGATTGAATGTAACTGCTTTTCAATATAATGAAGGTGCTCATCTATATGGCACAAAAACATGTCATGGTCAGAGGCATGGTTTGGACATCATTATAAGTAGTACCATGATCACTGCATCAGGAGGTATGGTGAAGATCAGGAGCCAAAGTCAGGTAGCACAAAGAAAAGTCTACTGACCAAGACAGTTAAGAGTTGTTAAAAACTGTGGGCACGCAAAGTCTTCCAGTGTAAGGTAACAAAGTAATATTAACTTAAAAAAAAAAATAAATGGACAGTCTATTCAATGAGTTGCAGCACACCTTGTTTGTGCAATTTGTCTCTTCTACTGTTATTTTTCTTTGGCTTCAAAGCCGTTAAGTCAGATTTGTACAGAGAATCCTAATACAGAGTCTCTAGACCAGTATTTCTGGGTCTAACCAGCTCAGGGACAATGTCAGATTCTAGATTATTCTGATCGTCCTATTGTAAAATGACTTGAAATCGTGGATTTATGAAAAGAGGGATATCAGCTGTCATCTCAGCTTTCCAGCATTTGACGAACTTGCTTTTACCCTGTCAATAAAAATAGGTTGTTATTAACAGAGCAGGAGCTCAAAAGAATTGCTTGAAGCCTGTTTCTTAGATACACAATTTATGGTATTCAGACAAATTCACCAAAAATGTGGGGGGGGAAAAAAGGTTGTTTCATATATTTTCAGATCAGAGAGCTCATTATTTAAAACACTGTCAGGTTGTCTTTCATCTTCAGAGCTGGCAGGCATAGAAAAACATGTTGCAAATAAAAGCAGCCTTCCAAAATGTCATACTGATTATGCATTCACAAGTCAGCTACTTGAGACTCAGTTAGACAACAAATATCACAGGAGTCCACTACATGTTTTAGCCTTTTCTACATATATTGCCAAAACAGCCATACCACAATAGGCATGACCAGTGACAGCATTTCTTAACCTATAAATTTAAGTTTATGTTAATTTCTTTTGGTGGTTGATAAAATATGGTAAAGACTGACATCAAGCTCCTAGTTTTTTATCACACCACTTATTTCACAGGACATACGTTCACATATTCTGTAATTTTATCCACTATTTTTTCCCACTATTTCCTCATACTTTGACAGTGACTGCAATTTATGACCATCTGGCTCTAGGAATCTAGAGAAACTATTGTTATAGATGATTAGACATTTTTTTTGCATGCAAGATCTTCTTCAAAGTTGTGAGATGTTCCCCAGTGTGTACCTTTCCAACATTAATGAGGTGTTGAGCAATAAAAGGAATGCATGTCAAATTGTAACTGTTAACAATGATTTACTTCCACCGACTTTACCAGTTTTTCTTTCTCAGAAAATATTTAGTGTATATTTTCATTAGTGTGGTATCCTCAGAAGAACAGGGAAATTGAGACTATTTAATGTCTCTTAAGGAATGCTTTCAACTGCTGAGAATGGAAGGGAAAAGCCATGGAAGTAATTTGCTACTGAATTTCTTCATAATTACAGGGTTACGACACATGCAATAACAATGAGTCTCCTTTTGAAATTTTACATGGGTGAAAGGTGAAAACCAAGCTGAATTGGGTCACTTGTTTATTCTGACAATGATGACAAGTTTGAATATCTAATAATCAAGAGAAGCCAAGAGCTACATTGACATAAATGAAAATTACCACACCTCAAATTGCTGAAAAAGCTTAAAATTATTCGGTCTTTATTTTTCCAAAATATTTTCTGCAGATTCTGGTAGCACCAGTAAAAATTAATTAAAAATCAATACAGCTTTCATAATCCCCATGTTTGTTCATGCCCATATAGCTACAAAAAATTCAGCTGAGGTAATGTTTGCTGGTATAGGAATAAGGTTTTTGAAGAAGGCATTACAGGGTGTACAACTGACATCTTAATCCACTAATGTTATTTACAACACACAGATAGGAAATTCTTCATTGCAAGGTTGGTGTGGCACTGGAACACAGAAGCTGTGGATGCCCATTCCTGGAATTGTTCAAGGCCAGGTTGGATGAGGCCCTGAGCAACCTGATCGTGTGGAAGGTGTCCCTGCCCATGACAGGGGTGTTGGAACTAGATCTTGAAGGTATCTTCCAACCCAAACCATTCTATGATTCTATGAGTTTCAGCTGAAATTAGAACCCCTTTGTCAAAGAGGTGGTGAATGAGCCATCATGATCAGTTCAAAGTCCTGCACAGATCAAAAAGTGTCAAAGAAGATGTTTCCATACATGTTTCTTTACAAATGTAAAGATGGTACTGATACTATTGCTTCATAATAACTTTTTTTTCTATGTTTTTAGAAACAAAATATTAGCTTCAACCTACCTGTTTAGCACAATTTCCATCACTTCATTTCCTGTTTTAGCACTTTGGGACTCCATATTGTGAATCAGCAAACTCTCCTGGTTTCCTTGGGTAGGAAAGGAGCCTCTTTGTGCTCAGATATATTTAAATTGCAGGAGTCATCCTCTTGGGGACAAAGAAGCAAGTCTTACCAACTTTTATGTAGTAAAGAATTAGAGTCTCCATGTAACTAACGGAGAGGGGTCTCAGAAGGCCTTCACAGCACTTGAATTAATAAGGTCAGTAAAGAGTTATTAATGACACTGGAAAACAGGGAAATTCAATGAGCTCTTCATAATTACACTAAGAGCTTTTAGCCATACCTGGTATCCAGACCTCTATGAGCCAAATGATTTCTGTTTAAGATCTTCCATGTTTGTCACCATGAAGATCAGAATCTTGACTAAAAGGTAATCTAGGTAGACCTATAATTATAATTAAAGGTGAGAATGTGTCCTGAGAACACCTTCCAGGTGATCAAATCACACTGAGATCTCATCAGCATTACTGAAAAGAAAAAAACCCACCATTTGAGGCTAAAAAAGGGTACCTGTTATGAACCAGTGAATTAACAGTTTCTTCTAGATAAAATACAATGGCAGTATGCCCAGTTCTTCATGGTGAATGAAATGATTTAATAGGCTTCTTTCACCTCTAATTTTAAAAAGTCACTTATCTACTTTAACAAGATTTTTTTTTGACAAGGGCCAACAGTAATGATGATGGACATACCCTTTTCACTTGCAGAGTTTTTTTTAATTTACATATATAACATTTTTCATAGCATTAACAGTATTCAAAAATATGCTGAAAAGGTAATTGAAGCAAGTCTAGATCTGTCTCTCATATAAACATGTAGAGTGCAAATATACATAGGATGATTATCAGAAGCTTAAGTGACTTTTATCATAATGGCATTTAAGCCTTATTTCATGTGCTCTGAGGTTATTTTTAAAAATCTGCTGTATAAGAAGACAAATCACTTCTTGAGAGTTTTACAGCCATTTGACTAAGAATTACCCATTACTCCCAAAAGTCCTGCAGCTGTTCTAGCACAAAAATGCCAAGATATTATAAATATCAGAAATAATATTGCAATTATTTGATTTAAAGTGTGTTTGTTTACTTGTTAGGGTTCACTACATTCCTAAAATACAGTTCTTAAAAGCTATAATAGGAGCTCATTTAAGCAGCAGCTCAAAAAAACAAAGAACTCAACTCTTTCATTCTAACTATGTTTGGTTTTCATTTTGTAAAATGAAGTATGAAATGAAGCCTGAAGCACAAAGATTAAAAAATACAACTATAACAAAAACATCACCTTTCTCAGTGTATCGTTTCCTGATTCTTCTGATCTCAGTATTCGTTTCTCACAGCAGTATGGCTGTTTCTGTGTACAGACATATCTGCCAGGGGTTGATTTCTCAACTATGAAAAAAATAGTGGTATAGAATCTAAACACATTCTTTTTGCCACTTGTCTTACTTACCTACACACCCTATACCCACCAGTCCTGTAAGAGCTGGTCAGACAGCATGCAAAGAAATCCCTTTTTCCAGAAAACTCAGCCTAGCAGTAATTGTGGGTTTGCGGGAATGACTCTGTCACAAGAATTGACTTAATCGGAGCCTAAAGCAAACATTCCTCTTGCCTACACATCTTCCTCTCATCCAGCTATCTCCTGCACACCCTTGAACAAGTCAGAAGCAATAACATGTCCTCACAAAGGCAACTACAATTTTTGTATTAAATAAAAGAACCAGGAGGCTATGGCTGTACTGATCCACAGTGTTGTGTCGGTTCATAACGCAGTCAGATAAAGAGAGAAATGGAACCAGGAGGAGATCCTGGAAAGTGCTGTCTCAAGAGCCTGAAAAGAAGGTTTCTTGAAATGGGAAAAAATCTCACAATTGTATTGAAATTGCTGAATACAAAAGTAAAGATGGTTCCTAAGCTGGTAATGCCATGGTAATGCTGGCTATTTTGATGGTAATTTTTACATTATGACATCAGTTATTTAGAACTAGATATGTGTCCTTCTCAAGATGAAAATCATATGATGAAAACAGAAGACAAAATTCATTTTTCCATATTAGTCTTTTTGTGATTTTTGAGAATAAGCTTTCTACTAAGCCTACCATTTTTCTTACTAGATGAGAGTAACAAGATTAAAGCTTCAAGGACTCTGTCCTAAGTCAGTCTACATTTGACTGGAAGAGTTGAGGCTTTGGCCTAAACTATTCAAAAGCCCATTTGTGTTTTAAAAACTCAAACAATCTTAATATTTTAATATTCCCCCTCAGGTTATTGAGAAAAATCAGATTTAATACTCACCAACCATCTGATTTATATAAATATCTTATAAACTTTAATACTGGTGCCTTTGCACACTTAAGAGCCACATGGGATATGAGAACAGGGAAAAGTTGCAGGGAAAGTCGGTGGGAAAAGATCTGGTTTCTTAGTTATAAAGCAATAAAGGGCATGCATTTAAAATTACATATTTTAATATTTCACATAACCTATACTGGATGCTGTGGAGAATGAGTACGTGGGTTCTGAGCTTTGCATGTGCTTGTTGATGGTAACAAGTCCAGGTGGGGGGCCCTCGTTGTGTGCTGAGGCACTGTGTGGTCAAGTGTGCATGCTGAGGACCAAAATAAAATCATACTTCTGAACTTGAACTCTATAACCACTCCTGCTTTTTGTATTATTTGTATCTCTCATCTGTGGGATTTACCACCAAGGAAGGTAACTGGGTTGCTGCTCACATGGGCAGCAGTAAAGTCATTTGCTGTATGGTTCTGGAAAGACAGAATTCATTTGAATTCCTCACCTGACTTGGACAAAATTCCTGCCTGCATAGAGGGTTAATATGAAGGCAAGGTACTGCAGAAGTTCCAGTTAAATCTTCAAAATAAACTGTAGACTGGGGAACAGAGGAGGGAAGTGTGGGGGCGGAAGCAAGAGGGAACAGAGAGTGGGGTTCGGTAAAAACCTGTCAGGTGAGGCTCAACAGCAGCCATCCTGCCTAGACGGTGCTGCCTATTCCTTGTGCTCCCCTGGAGTTGGAAAGGAGAGCTGGGAAGTGTCTGAGGGGCTTTTGGCCAAGCTCTGGGATAGCCCTGCAATGGCCTGAGTGTGCAAAGGGAGAACAACTATGAGCTGGCACAAGGGCTTGCTGCCAGGGGAAGCGACACAGCAGGACTTAGGAAGCAACTCAAACCTATACCCTTATCTGATGTCATGTATTACTGTATTCCTTTACTGTATTGTAGAAGGATCTTTTTTCCAGGATTGCCCTTGTCGTCTTATGCTGTGAGAACTGAGGGGTGAAAGCAGGGCCCTGTGCTGAAAGCTGCCATTGACCCAAGAGTGAAAAAGCAAATAGCTGCAAAATGCCAACAGCCACATGACGTGACAGGAGCCAAATCCCATAGTGGTTCTTCGTGCCGTGCAAAGCCCTGGCTCTGTTCAGACCGACACTGCGCCCTGATGTCGCTTTGGAAACTAAGTGTTTTTAAAGCCAAAAGAAACTGACCCTTATCACAGAGAAAGCATATCCCCAGACAGCACTGTAATGATACAGCTACACTGGAGCCATGAGACAGGAATAACTGGTGAAGCTTTCTCGTGATGACAAGCCCTAAGTTTGATGCTCCCTCTGGAGCTCTCATGGCTGGAGAGGCAAGGAGACCCAGGGAAGAGAGGCTCATGGAAAGGCAGAAGCAAGGGGCAGCCTCTGCACTATGTCCTCTACCTCCTTCCACTCATCTCAAACAATGCTGCTGTAGAGGAAGAGAATCACAGAATAACCAAAAATGAAAAGAAGCTTAAAACGTTATTTAATTCACGTTCCTCTTCCCCTTTCAAGTGCAGGGTCAAATTCAACTCAGCCTATGATAGACGCTTGCTTCCCTGTTGTTAAGGAATTTCTAGTTATGGGCAGTGCACAGTTTCCTTAGTAATTTGTTTCTCTTTCTTCAGTCTTTACCATTAGACATTTTTTCCCAATATCCCACCTAATCTGGGCAATTTAAGCTCATAATTTATTTTAACAGACAAGGAAGCACTTTTTTGCTTCCTCGCTGCGTAATGTTTGACACGCCTGAGGCCTCTAGGACATCTTCCAGAAGCCTCCTCTCCTTGATACTGGGAACGGCAGGCAGATGGCAAACTACTTACACAGAAACCTTGTGCATTGGTCCATTGCATCCAAGTCTGTTAACGTAACACAGATATAACAGGATAACCCATCAGGCAGAAGCCATCTACTCATACTTGGCTACAGAGACCCATGGTTTTATTGGTGAAATTAGGAAGAATCCAATATTTTATTGAACTCTGTGCTACAGAATTGACCTTAACCTACTTTATAGAATTTCTCTATTTGCTATCAGTGAAATAGTGGACTATGATCTGTAACTTCAGACTAATAGCTAAAGGGACTGAGGGTGGCTTAGTTCTGATAAACTATTGCTCCATGACCTGTTTTGTATATACCACTCTTGCTGAAGCCAGGGGTGAAGATGGAAGAGGTGATCAGCACATTGGCCAAGCCTTTCGTCCCATAGGGGTGTTTCATTGATAACAAATGTCTAGATGATTATCAAAAGAGGCGAATTACTAATTCATTATAGCTTCTCAGAGTCTCAGATGTGTCTATGTCTCACTGCACACTGAGACCTAAATTCATCCCCTCTAACTGAATCATCAAAGTGAGGTTTCCTATATAGGCAGTATGGAAATATAGGACCCTCCAGAGAGCAGCAGGAAAATCATTCACTAATTGCCCATTGCCTTAATTGAGGAATTAAAGGCAATTTTATTCCTAACTTTGTCACTTTGGCTAACCCAAAGCTTTAATTACGTAGACTTAGGAGAGGAATTTAAGGAATATGATCTCCTACAGACACTGTTGAGGCCCCTAGTCTATACCCAACCTTTTCCTGCATACCTTGTTTTAATTTCTGGCCATAATTTTCTGTACTGACTCAAACTGCAACTTCCAGTTGCACTGGTGTCTCTACTACATTGCATTTGTGATACAGTACACCAATGCAAGGTCTTTCTTCTATGGTAGTGTTGGCATTTTGAGCAACATGAGCAGAACAATTCTGAAACAAAGGAAAATAGAAATAATTTTAAAGAAAATTTTTCTCTTTCTAGAAGGAAGTGTAAAGAAGAAATGCAGACATAATTATGTAAGCAAGGAAACAATTTTTATAGATTGTCAATAGGTATAATTTGGCCTGACAATCCACCTTCAAAGCCTGAGACTAATTTACTACAAGCAGGAGACCTGTAGAGGAACACAGAATTCCCCACAGCACCATCATCTCAGAAGTGCTCCATATTGACAGTAACCTGAAGTCTTTATCACCTGGCATTAAGTTCAGTGACCTCTGCAAAATAAGCAGATGGTCTCAGCTTGGTTTCCAGCTGTAAGGTGGCCACAGTGGGGAAATCTCCACTAAAATTAACATGAATTAGCAGCTACACCAGCAAGGCCTCAGATGCTCCACTGAGAGGTAGACGGGGATGGGAGAGTACCTTCAATGAATAGTCACAGATAAATAGCTTACACTTAGCTGGCTTGCCATGCTAGTCTTACAGCAGGCTAACCAGTAATGTCCACACAATTTATTTACAAAAACAAGATTTGAAGTCCTATTATTTATTTGCATTTATAGCATTTATTTCTCAACACCCTGAGTACCTGCATAACATTTTTACTGAAAAAGGAAAACATCAGTTTCATGAAGAAATACTAATTTTATGTATTCCCATCACATAAGAGCAAAAAAGACCAATTCAAGCAGCTGTCCTAAAGAAAATACAAGACAGACTCACAAATCTGACAGGGAATTTAGTTAGCAAAAGCATTACTAAGACGATACAGGACATGGTTTTTTTATAGCTGGGATATGGCATGCTGCTGTTGAGACAGTGGAGTCACACCCAGCTTGAACAGCAGATGGTGTCCTACTGTAACACTAAGCTCCAGTGCTCAAAGAGGAATCTTAAACCAGCCTTTAAAACACTCTCCGATTTCCATTTAATTACTTTAATTGGCTTTATAGAGTATGTAATAAAAATGATGGATCTGTTTAAGCACTAGGCTGAATTAAAAAGTTTAGTGTGTCAAACCCAGTGACTTTGAAATATATGTCCCATTTCTGTGAGTATTTTCCAATACTTAAAGGAACTTTTGAAAAATGCGATCATGCCGCTCAGGTGCCTGCCATCCTTTTCAAAGGCAACACAGGAAAATAAGTGTTAAGAAGCCCTCTGAGGGTCAAGGGATTCAGATGCCTTTGAAAACCTTCTCCTTACAGTATAAGTTATCTGTATATAATAATGAAAAATCTAAACTTACAGTTTTTCCGGTAAGGGCAATGCAGAGACTTATGAGCCTACATGGGAAAGAATAATTTTTTTTTTTTCCGTGTTGTATAACACCTTGTGCAGTGGGCATCTGATCCCCATAGAAATTAAATTTATTCCTGATAACATATTGTTGCTGTAATACTGAATCTAAAGGAAATAGTGCTTTCAGCCTGTGCACAAAGATTTTTTTTTTGTATTTTTTTTTAATGCTGATCTTTGGGATCTGTAGAAGCTCCCAGCACTTTGTGGCTAATGAGGTGAACTGGGTGGTGAAGAGGAATATATTACGTTAAGAAGCTACATGTCTGCTGAAGCCTCTGGACTTTAGGAAGTAGGTAAGTAAAAATGAAGCTTTCTGCTTTGAAGAGTCCCTCAAAGTGCTGCACAGAACCTGACTCGTTACTAAGCCTGTTCTGAAAACACTCCTCCAGCAATTTGCCTTTCACGTCACTTACCAAATCACAGCTGTGGTCACTGTGGGGTCTGATGCACTGCCCAACAGACCGGTGTGACTCAGCTCAGGGTTATCTGGAGTCTGCAAGCCTACATTGGATTTACTGTCACTGGGAGGGCAAAATTTGTTGGGAACAGTTTTGTAACTCATACTGGGAGGTGATGAAATCTTTGTCTGCTGGAGCAGATAATCATCATATTGTACAGCCAAACCCAGGCTAGGGTATCAAAAATGATGTTATTCACACAGTCATCACTGAATTGCATTTTTTTTTTATAGCGAGACCCTTGTAAAATTCGTCTCTCTTTTTGCTTCTTTTGGAAGAAAATTATTATTCCTCTAGCTCCAGGTTATGGGAATAGTCTTGCTGATTTTGGTGAGATTCTTCATAGGAGAAAACACTCTTGACCTGATCCCTAAGAGAAATAGGTTGGTAGCAGCTGTATGACTGATACACTTGGTTTTCAGAAAATGCTTTTATTTTCTTCCTTCATTGCAGATATGACAGAGGATGCAGAGGTCAATACTCTCCCAAAACATTTACATAACTTCTCCAAAAGCAATAAAATGATGAAACCCAAAATCTGCAAATTGTGGTGATTTGTAGTGCTTTGATTTATAGCCCTATTGGGTTTGGAGTGAATGATTTCTACAGAGACCAGTCCCTCTAATCGGAATTTTACAAGAAACGGATGTGCTAAAAGAAACAGAAAGCTAACAGGGCTTCTGGTTACATTTTCAGCCTGATTTATAGAGCTGTAAAACTCTCTGTATCAGGGAGCTGACACCAATTTCTAGAAAGCTGTGAACATTTGTTTCCATCTGATTTTCCTACTGGGCTTCTAGGCCCACTTCGTTCACAAAAGACCCCAGTGAAATCCATGTCAGATGTTAGAGAGTGTGGGACACTGGAGACACAAGTGAGTTGGTGGCAAAGGAGAACCAGTTTTGTAGCTGAGCAAAAACAAACTAGTCCTGGAAATGTCTGTTCTGGGGACAGAAGTGTACTTTTAAGGATTCAGGAATGGAAGGGGAGATAAGGTGGTAGCAGGCATTACTGGGGCTGAAACGGCTAAGGGAGGTCTGGTCTGGCACAGCAAGAGATGCTGTAAAACTGAGTGGTCCCTAGGTGAGGACAGGTAGATGGAGAGACAGACAGCCATGCCTGGACCTGCAGCAGCCATGCCACTGCAGCATGACCATAGTCCATGCACCCATTGACAGATGCAAATGCCATCTGAATGTGGATGCATTCAGACAGCAGAAGAGCAAGGCTGAGAAGAAGAAGAACCGGACAGAAAATAGGCAACAAACCAGGGACAGGAGATGCATTCTGATCAAGGCTGCAGCCTTGGTTAGTGCCCACGACACAGCACAGGGACATGGTAAAACTGGCCAGACAGGCAGAGAAGCGCCCAGGAGCCTGGAGTAGGGAGGAGTTGGCAGAAGTGCTATGGCCAATCTCCTCTGGAAACCTCACCAGAGCCAGGGACACACACATAAGTGCCTATGGCCACTTATGACAGTAAAATATCCCAAGGAGAATCAAACCAAACCAAGCTAAACCAAACCAATCCAGCACATCCACCCAGGTAAGTGCAATGCTCAAGATGAGGGAGAGACAGTGGAGAGGAGAAAGACAAGGCATGGGTCAGGACAAGGATCGGGAGAGGAGGGACATGAGTGAACTCTTGGGTTAAGAATGGGTACATTACCCAGAACTGTCTTCCTGGAAGTGGGCTGTGATTCACAGTAAAACATCCATCTGCCTCTGTGAGGGTGCTGAACTATTTGACCGACAGCAGGGAAAAGCTTCACAGCTTGGATCTTTCCAGTTCTACTCCTTCTGATAGCTAGAAATGTGTAGAAATGTTTGGCTTGTAATTTCATGCCTGAAAGGAAGATGATGTAGAAGTTCAAACAAAATAATCTGAGGTATCTTTTGAGAGGGTGAGCTGTTCCCTTCCAGAAAACAAATCATGTGTCAGTCGCAGGTTCTTGCAGGTGTTTGAACTAGTATCCCATACCATGAGAGTTATAGAAGTTTCTATTGAAAAAGAAAATAGAAAATTATTTTAAATCAGCACTTTAAGCCTAGTGGATCTTCAGATCCAAGACCCTGATGGTTCTATGTTCTAAGGCCCTCTACGTTTGAGGACACCTAGCAGGGCTGTGGGCAGGCACTACCATGCCTAGTTGGCAAAGGTTTTAGTATCACAGTCTGAGGTACTTGTGTGTTGGCTAACAGGCAGTATAAAATGGCAGCTTCTCCCGACATAGCATTTAAGAAAATGTTCTTACCTTGTTATGCTGTTTAGAAAAACCCTATCGGTTGCTTTACTGTATAAAATTATTAAATATTAAATAAATTACTATAAAATTCTTTAGTAGTATATCTGCATTATTTTTTTTAGAGTATCAAATTAAAAAACCAGTTATTAATTAATAAACCAGAGTGCATTTTATTGCACTAATAAGTGAAGCTCTAAAGATTTATTATCACTTTCCAAGAACTTACTTCCTTTATTTAAAAAAAGTGTATAGGTGTCTTAAATTAGTTATACAGATCAATCTTACATGGAGAAGCCCTGATCCAGAAAAAGCATATGCTTATGAGTAATTTAACTACATGAGTAACTTCATATAATTCAGTGGGTAAGAGAGAAGCTGTGATCCGTGGAGCTCTTAGTGTGGGTAAAGTTATTTGTGGGCACAACTGTTTGCAGTACTGGAGCCAAATATAACACATATACAAATTCCCATCTAGAAGAAAAGGCAAATGAATACATAGTAAAAAGCAATTACATGTTATTGAATGTTCTAACAACTATATATTCTATAATGAGCACATGAACACAAATAGGGGTTCAGAGATGCTCAGGACCTACCCATAATTGATGGATAATAAACGAATAGGTAGAATGAGATGGAGAAATGAAATTAACATAGTATAACTCTCTTCGTGTCTGAGTTTCTCTCTAATTGAGGTGTTTCTTGAATGTAAGAAGTATATGTAAGTAAGTATACACAGGATATACAAACAAAAAAAAGGGGGTTGCACTCAACTACCATCTTTGGACACTGAATACAGCTATTGTGCCATCTAAAGAGCACTTGTTTTAGTCTCTCAAGATGTTTTAGAGAAGCTAAAGCAGATGCTTCTTAGATGCTCAGAGAGATCTATAAGTGAGAAGTAGGCATCTTTGAAGATTAAAGTCAAAAAAGCCTTCTGCCACACTTGGGACCCTACTACAGAAATCACCCATGCATTTTCTATTAGGTAACCAGGAGCTAGAACATTAAAACAAAGCAGGTTCCTCTGTTGCTTGTTGTCTCTGTGATCCCCTTGTCTGTATACTGTGTGCTGCAGAGGGACATGGCTCCCACTGAGTGAAGGGAGGTAATGCTTCAGCTTGGGAAGAGGATGCTACCCTCAGAGGTGGGTATGTGGGCTGTGAACTCTTCATGGAGGGGAACCCTGCTTGCTCTGAGCTATGCTGCTGTGTTCTGTTCCAGCTGTATTTTTTTAAGAGAGTGATGCTGACTGACCTGTCTGATGTGGAATTCAGCAAACCTCAGCAACTAAGTGTAGAGAGTACCTCCACACCCTCACTTTGAGCTGAGCTTCTTTGGGAGCGAGTCATGTAGCTGCTTAGTTTTTGGCTGTTAGGAGGTGGTGTTATGCCTTTAGGAAGCTGTGCAGTCCAATACAGGAGCACCAACTGGTTCTAGATGTCAGAGCTTGTCAGATTGCTCTCCAAGTTGTAGAGTTTACCTGTGCTCCAGGACAAGCAGAATCCAAATGGCCATCGGCTCTCCCTCAATGCTGAAACCCTGCAACTGGGAGAGACTGGATATTCTGGTTTTGGCCTGTCCTCCTTATTAAAATGTGCCTGAATACCACAGGCCCCCTGGGCCTGGCTGTGGAAACATTAAACACTTTGCAAGTTCTTCTTATAAATTGCCAGTAAAATAGATGGTTTGCAAATGTTTATGTTCCTGCACTTTTTTTGCTCCTATGAAATAAATGCTGCTGCCAGGCACAATACAGTGCACCCAGTGTCTTTTGCAGTATTCTTGCTGCTGTTCACTGTAAAATGCATCTTTAGGGATGTGTTTCTACCTCTTCACCTGCCTGCCCTCCAGTTGCACTTTGGCAATCTCAACACCGAAGATGCTGTGTTTGCTTTGTTTGCACACTAGATATTCACTTCAATTCCACTGCATGCTAACTACCTATTTTTGATTTGCATTTTTTTTTCCATGCTTATTTCTCTGAGTTCACTCTCCCCTCTGGCTGTTCTTGGCTGTCCTACACTCTGCACATCTCCTGGAAATACTTCCACTCTGGAAGCTACTACACTATGGTAGGAATACTATAAAAGGTGCAATTATTTTGCCAGCCTTTCTTCCTGATGCCCACTTGGGATACACACAGCTGATGAATGAGTCTTTTGTTCATATATGTAATATGTAAAGTATACAAATGCTTCCTTTCTGATTACACAGAAGGAAAAGAACATGAACAAGCCTTAGTAATCCTTTCTTTCTCACTAGTGATTGGAATTTAAAATAAAAGATCCTATTCATATCAACACAGAGTTTCATGAAGGGGTAAGTGCCGCTCTTTCCTTAGTGGCATTATCACCTGATAGAGTTCGGTGTGCTAAGGCTTTCTAAATGCTTTTCCCTTGCAACTTTCATTTTGCCATTGCAGCCATCAGCAAAGGTTGTAACTCTAAACCTCATCAGGCAACTGATCCAGGTTTAAAAATGCCATAAAATGTTTTGTGATACATAGCCAAGAGAGCTCCCTCTCACCTAAGGGAAGATGTGAGGAATGGGGATACTGAGGAGCAGATAAGGTAGTACCACCTCTAAAAGCCTCAATATGTGAAGCCACATCTTCAGGCACGATACAGCCACTTCACGGGTTAATCAGGTACTCATTACAGAGATGAGCTGTACTGCTTTACAGTGGATCATCCCAAACAGTGCCCCTTCTGGGTTTTTTCCCCCCTTGCAAACAGACTGCATTACTGGTTTTTTGAATGTGAGCTAACTTTGCTTATCAGTACCCAAAAAGCAAGTCCCTGTAGGGTCCCCACTGACAAATGCTGCCAGGCAGTCATGTCCTTTCCTTTGCTCAGAGTGCAGTAATTAGAAGGATGCAATTTTCCAGTACTGCTTGACAGCCTACATCAAAGGCACAGAAACCGTTTCTGGACATTGAAAAGATAAAATTCTAATACTAACTGATGCCTCCCTCAGTTTTTATTGCAGTTCAATGTAAACAGATGCTGCTGGTTTTGAAAGTATATGTTCAGATCTGTCAAAGTATATGTATGGCGATGGTGATATCTACTGTAGTAAAGGCTGATATTTACCATCATGTGTATATACTTGATTCAATCATCTCAATGGCATTAGCTGTGTGTGCGTTTACACGTTCACAGATGTCTGTCTTTACATGTACTTGCATACAAATACAAACACATGCATATGAATTAAATGGAAACTGTAACCCAACCTTAACCAGGGGTTTAAATTAATCATAATACATACACACACTTACAAACATTGGGCTATATTTAACTTTCACATAAGCAATGTAGAACTATTACCTTCTGCAGAGCTCTGCAGTTTATGAGTTAGCCCCAAAGCCTGTTAGTTAGCCTGTGGAAAGACGCCACTGACTTTATTGGGCTTTGGACCAGACTGAAGCCAATGGTTAATTGTCTCATATAATATAACTTTCTTTTCCAGCAAACTTAAGATAAACTTAGATTCTAATTCCAACAACTCTATAATTTTTTCCAAACTAATTCCTTATGGAATGGAAATGCCCATTCTTGTTCAGGGCATTTTTCAATGCTTTCGTGTTTCTTTGTTTTGAAAATTGATTCAGTCATGTTAAACATTATGCAAGCTCGAAAAAGATCACAGTCTCCAACATTGCAAACTGAAATTCTCATGCATACATAGCTCAGAAATAAATGTCATTACAGACTTCAAACTTGGCTAGTATTAAAGCCATCTTTTAGGACGGGGGAAAAAAAATCACATTTGGAGAAATTCAGCCTGGTGTTTTAGAGAGTAAGAATAATTTAGGATTATATGTCCATCTCAGCTTTCTCATTTTATTATATGCCCTATACAACTTTCTATTTGCTTTCCAGGTTTTTTGACATGGATTTATTTTGACTATGTACTTGAAATATGCAATTATTTAGAGGGAAATTTGACGTGCCTGCATGGAGCTTCTTGAATTAAAGAGAGAGCTGTGTAAAGATCTACCTTTGAATTCTAAATTAATAAGGCTGTTAAGTTCATCCTAATTCAGGTATCATAGCTGCTATCATGCAGTTGAAGTCATGTCATTTTAAAGAAATTACTCTTGAAGAATCTCTTAACTCCCAGACCTCTTTGAGTAATCTCTAAATTAAAATTCTGAGTGAGAAACTCATGGCTAAGCCTTCTCAACGTAGATTTTGTATACGCAGTTAATATTTAAACTGTCTATAAAAAGAATGTGGCTGAAATTTTGTAACTGTGCTAATCACTAAAGAAAGTTCACATTTGGATTACTATTTATATTGATATCGTTGTTATCTGATATAATGTCTGTTGTGGAGGCATCGCGCTGTTTTCTGGCAATAAGGCTCTCAGATGTTGGGCATCTGAGAAAAACATCAAATACAGGTTTTCTGACAAGTGGCAACAAGGAACATCTCTGTTCTGTAATCTACAGTCTCCATAGCCAGGTAGTTGCCTACCGTCTTAATTCAAGGTAATTAATGCTTAAAGTACTAAATTGTTTTGAAAACCACTGAATCCTGTTTCTCTCTGTGTCTATTCCAGTCCCACACCATATGTATTATATTTCATAGCCCTGTATTTTGTTTTATAAATAGAATTTAGTGTGCATTGTTTATGTAGTCTCCTACCTAAAGAGAGGATTGACAATGTCACAGAAAGAAAAATCTCTGGTCAGATTGACAACATCTATGACATCCCACTGTCTCTTCTTGTGGTATACCACGGACACAGCTTTCACGGTAAGTCCAAAGCTCATTACGAGATTTTGAAAAGCATTTATGGCTTTTAGTGAGTACAGTGTGAGGAGCAGATGCTCCCCAGGACTAATGCACACAAAGTTGCCATAATGTGAGGGCAAGTCTTGGAGCCTCCAGTCCTTTGCTGATGTAAATGGGAACAGGCCCATTGGCTTACATCTAAATGCATTTGCAGTGTAAGTCAATCACCCCTTGAGTTTTAAAGCATCTCATCCTTACTTCAGTATTTGTGTTAGCTGATATTTGCATAATAATGCTAAAGCACACAAAACATTGCATCAAAAGAAAGTTGCTCCTTCCCTCCAGTTTGTCTTTTGGAAATAATTCGCTTTTCCTCCATTCCTGAGAGCTTCCCTGCAGCACTTGCAGCTAACATATTTTTGTCATCTTTTGCTACCAGACCTCTTTCCCTCATGCTGTCACTTTCTTTCTCTCTGGCATGCAAAAGGAGCCTGAATCGTAGCAAAATCTTTAAATATTGCCTCCCCAGTGTGCTCTTTCTCTTTCTACCCCTATATTGGGCAGCAACAGTGCTGGTCAGAGGGTCTTGAATGTGTTTGTCGTTACATGGTACCTATTTTTCCAGTATACATCAAGTGCATATCCCACTCTGCCTGTTGCTGTGTGCCCCATACAAAACACAACAAAAGCATTGCTCAGTTAAGCTGAAATGAATATTTAGTTTGGGCTGCATCTTTTCGTTCCTGGCTGCCTGGCCCTCAGTCCTGCCCAATGCTGCTCACCATG
Source organism: Chiroxiphia lanceolata (assembly GCF_009829145.1). Classification (NCBI taxonomy): domain Eukaryota; kingdom Metazoa; phylum Chordata; class Aves; order Passeriformes; family Pipridae; genus Chiroxiphia; species Chiroxiphia lanceolata. The sequence continues at coordinate 13,804,355 of NC_045640.1, forward strand.
ACCCCACTGCCCTGTTGTCTGCCAGCTTCGATGAGAGTGGATCATAGAATAAACCTCAGATTTTAAACATTTCTTCTACAAAACTCCCTCACAAGGTTTGTCTCACAGCTCATTAGCAAGGGCTGTACAATTTAACTGGGTAGCTTTGATTGTTGTATGATCATATGCAAGAGGTTTGCTTCTCTTTCCCTGGCCTAAGCAAGAAGAAATACTACAGTACTAAGAGTGTTGTTCACACCGTCATGAGAATTGGTTGTTGGTCGAGGGGATTCCATACCACACCGGGCAGCAGCACACGGGGCGAGGTGGTTGCAGGCACTCTCCTCCTGGGAGGAGTTTGGCTCCATGTGCAGTGGGATCCTCAGCTGCACCACTTCCCCGGATGAAAAGGACAGCTTTGCACGGGGGATTTATTGCACGTTCCTGGTCGCAGGAGGGAGACTGCATCCAGGTAGCTGCCTCTCTTGCTTTCCCTTTAATCACTGCAGGGTGGGAACCGGAGCCAGTCTGGAGGGATAAAAGATCTCTGAGATGAAGAAGTACAATGGAGTGGAGTTAATGTCAATCGGTTTACTGCTGCAAGCAAATCACTACCACATCTCTCTGTGCAGCATGTTACAATTTACAACTCGTAGTTAAATGAGTCAGAGCTGTTGCTTCTGGTTCTGCCTCCAGCTTCTCCTGCCACAGAGCTGGACAGACAATGGGTCCGTGTTGCAGAAGGGGCCTCGGGCCAGCCCCAAGGAGCTGTGTGTTGCAATGCCCATTATCGCAATGCCTCATTTTTTAGGCTTCCTGCTGTGGAACAGATTGCTCAGGCCAGAGACAGACACCACTGTGCTTCACATAAGGTGTGGAGTGAGTTAAAAGCTAACGAAAGGAAATTTCAAGAATCCACATACTTCCTGAGTTAGAATATATATATATATTGTAATATATATATATATATAGTGGGGCCCAGCACTATGATAGGCAGGAAGAAGACTGCCACAGACTTCCTTGTAGTTCAGTGCCTAAGTCACATCAGCCTGCTTTTATGGCGAACTAGAGAGGGACAGAACCACCTCATTGCATCTAGGAGCTCATCGGGTACAGTAAATTATATGCCAAGTAGTGAGAGATGTACTCACCAGTCACCGCTCTACTGGATTTAATTTGGATGGCCCCACGGTTCTGAGGCATGTCCTGGTCTCGAGGCTACTTATGCAGCTGCTCTTTCTTGCTCTCTCTTGCCACCTCTGTGTCTAATATAAAATCAAGTGTATCATTAGAAGAGATGAAGAGCAATTACCTCTGAAGCCCTAATAAGCTGGTGATTGGTATTTTCACTTTGCATACAGAATACCTGAATTCAGCTGTTTTCTTAAAATCAGACAGTACTGAGGAGTTAGTGCCAAGCATCCCATTTCCTCGTGAAAGTGTCCAGGTGTTCAGTCAGTTTATTCAACAGACCTTTCACTTCTCAGACTTTTAGGAAGAAGGTCTGATTCAGGAGACTCACACAAGATGATGAGCCTGGACTTAAGCGTACTAGCACCACTGAGAAGCAGGCTCACCCCCTCCCCTTCTCTTGGCCTTTACAATGGGTAAGTTAGTCAGCTTCCCTGTTTTGCCTCTGATTTCTGAAGGTTGTGTTCTCGGCACAATCCTGAGCAGCAGGAGGCTGCTGCTGCTGCTGTGCCTAACTCACTTGCTGAATTTAGACTGCCCTAACTTTGGAAATCATGCTTTTAAGCTCCCAATTCACTTGAACACTACGGAAAACATTCGATAAAGCATTCAACCGGGCACCGACTCGTGTTTCGAGTGAGAGTGAATTCAGAAAGAAACCCCGAAAACACCAGAAATCGAGAGCAGGCGACAAATCCACGATTTAACCAGATTTGCGCAGCGGGTTTTCCCGGTAGACACCTTCTCTGTAGCTAAAACTGAAGGAGAGTCTTTCCTTGCTCATTAGCCGCTCAGCCCGTGCTGCGCGCCCCTCTGCCCCTCTGTCACGGCCGGAGCTGGGCGCGATTCCGCGGCGTTCCCAGTCGGGGCTCCCGAGCCCGCACGGAGCCTGTGCCAAGCAGATGCGCCCGGGGGCTGCCCCGGTATACGGGTAACGGAGCTGTTCCCGTCCTTCGTGGGAGTAAGAGTGGAAGAACGGCTTCTCTTTTATTTTGTGTGCGTTTCTGCGCGTTTTCTCCCTCTCCGTGCTCTGGCTACTGTAAGCTTTATTTCCTACGCTCCGTGGGAAGTGTCGCACCAAGGCGCTATCGCTTTCCCACGGCAGAGTCTGCCTCGGCTGTGAGTCCGCTGAGGGACGTGGATGTGCTCGGGGCCCCTCTGCTTTCTCTCGTCTGTCTGCCGAAGCTCTCTAGGAGTGCATGTGGAGATATGCATGGAGGGGAGGGGGGTACCGGCGTGGCTGGGGAGGGGTGGTGGGGGAGAGGGGAGTTATTAGGAAACTTTGCTTTGGCTACTCTCTATCCTTGGGGCTGCGTGGCGCCAGCACCCTCAAGTTGAAAGGAAAACAGCCATTCTCACTTCCAACTGCCCACTGAGATCCTTAAGGCGACAAAGACACAAAAGTGAGTTTTATTTGCTGGTAAGCCAGAGGCAAGAAAAAAGAAAAGCCAATTCCCCCTTAAAAAGAGCCGACAAATCCTTTTTGCTCTTTTGTGTGAGCTTTTCCTATTCACATGGAGCGTTCATCCGTGTGATTCCCAACTTATTGTCATTACTTAGTTATTAATTGTTCTCATCTGGGTTTAATTGAGCAACCAAGGACTTTAGCCCAAGGGTCAGGGGGAAAACTTAAAGCAAAGACCTGTTCAATAGGAATCCTGCACTTCGAATATCCATCCCGAGTTGACATAATGTAAAAAAAAAAAAAAAAAAAAAAAAAAAGAGAGAGACAAAGCAGAGAGATGAAAGGGTCCCGCTTTGCCCGGAGCCCCGTGTCGCAGCGCCCAAAGGTGCCGGCGCCGGGAACCGGGGCTTGAAGGGAGCCAGCTCAAGGCAGTTCTCGCTGTTTAAAATCTCTCTCTCGGCTTTTTAAGGGCATCTTTACAGGATAAACCTGGCCTCCTGCGCGATTAGATCTTCTCCCCAAACCCTCGGTCTAATCGCGCAGAAGCGAAGTTTATCTCCAGCCTTTTTCTGCCAGAGACACAACGTGGGAAAAAGCCGGCACAGCGCTCTCCCGCTCCGGCGCGGCGTTGAGAGCTGGGGTCAGGATCACAGACACTGTCATTTACACAGAGAAAAGAAATGATCGGAAAAGAAAGCCAAAGGGTTGGGAAAAAAGTTCAAGGGAAAAAAAAAAAAACAACAACAACAAAAAAAAAAAAAACACAACCACAAAAACCCCAAACTCACCCCAGCCCAGAAAGGACTGGGCGGCCAGAGCGGAGTGAGAGATAAGAAGAGGGGGATTAGAGCAGCAAGCTCTGGAGAAAGTGACTGGGTTCAGGTATGTTGTTTCATTGAGTTATTGAAAGCATCATTGATATTTAGGAGATGATAAAAGTCCCGCCTCGCCCCCAGCTACAGTCTCGCTGGAGCCACAGTGCCTGCACAAGATTGCCGAACCCTCATTACAGCAATTATTTTCCTTCTAACTTTGCTTCAACCTTAACGTTTTAAATTGCTGGAAATGAAAGCAGCAGGGGAAAAAAAAGAAAAAGACAGAAAGAAAAATATAAAGAGTCCCAATTTCTCAGCGCCCATTCCTTGAGCACAAAGATAAAGCGCGAAATAAAAAAAAAAAAATAATAAAGGGGAAACCAGCGCTCTCCCTTACCCGAGGGATCCGCCAAACCAAACCGGGTGGACTGGCGCACTGAGGGGGCTCAGGGCGCAGCCGGCGTGGGACGCGGCGAAGCGGCGGCGGCGGCGCCGGTACCGGCGGGGTCAGCGGGCGCGGAGCGGCGCGGCCGGGAACGTGAGGCCCGCCGGCCTCCTCCGCAGGGTCCTCGGCCGTCGCCAGTGGTTTCCACGGGGCCGTGGCGACTGGGACGGGGTTCCAGCGGAGCCGGCCACTGTGGCCTGCGGGGCGCTCGGAGCTACAAGGATGGGCAGGAGAGACGGCGCCGAGCGGTCCCGACCGTCAGTCCCGCGGGTCCCACAGGTTGCTTGACCTGCACTCGTGCCTAAACACCACCTTCCCCCACATCCCACCCCCACAACCCGTACCCTACCCACCTCCATCCCCATGGGCTCCAGCGCTGCCACTACCCCCGCTTTAGCCCCTTCTCCAGCACCACCCCAACTGCGACAGACCTATTTCCCCATCGTCCCAAATCCTGGTGCTCCCTTTCCCCGAGCAATACCGGCTGCCAAAAGGAGCTCTGCGGGAAGCCCTTGGTCTCTCCCTAGGCTTGGCACCAAGGTGTGGGACATTTCACACCATTCTCAAGGGCTCCAAAACTGCCGAGGGCTGCAGCCGGGAGCTTCCCGGACAGAGGCAGGTGGAAGGGAGAGAACATTTTTTCTCCTTCCTAAGGCTAAGGAAGCCAAGCCAGGGCTATGCTGGGGAGTAGCAGCAGTCACCTGCACCCTCAGGGCAGGGATACAGTGGGAGCTGATGCTGGAGAGGTGCAGTAGGGGGAAAAGGAAGAAATCTCAGACAGCTGTGAGGACAGGGAAGCTCCAGGATACATCGGTTGAGCTTTCAACTTGCTGCATCTCACCCTCACTCCAGTTGAAGGCTCCTGCAGAAGAGGGGAAATTGGCTAGTAAAGCCAATCCCTCTCTCTTGTCACCCTGACACGTAAATTTGATCTCTTCTTGCCCTGCCGGGGGTGACAGGAGTGAGCAAACAAACTGCATCAAACAGTAGCTTAAAATTAATTTATTTAACAAATATAGCTATAATATAAACGATAATAAAATTTCAAATATACAGTATATTACATAGTACACAGAGCCCCTTCCAAAGGAGCTGGCGGAGGAACAAAGACAAGTAACAGACAGCGCTGTTACACAAGGACAGGAGAGGCTGCTCTACACTTCTGCCTCTTGACCTCGCCTTGCAGAAAGTAAGAGAAACGTCCTGTCTTTCAGTCCCCTTTTTCTGTTTCTCTTCCACAGTTCCTTACCCCATGCAGGGGACTCTCTCCAGGCTGCCAGCTGGACCCGGGGACACAGGGTAGGGTTGGCCCATCAACACCCTGTGTCAGGAAGGAGCTGGGGCGATGCTTCAGGCTTCTGCCAGCTCCCCAGGACTGCTGAGGAGAGCAGAACAGTGTTGGGCCAGGGGCCCAGCGTCAGAGAGGAAAGCACAGAGGTCAAGCAGAGCTGGACTGGAGGAGTCTCTGCCACGGGGTCCATGGGGAAGTCCACAGAGAAGAGCAGGGAGGGAGTGCATGTGTCATCAGCGGGAGCAGACAGCCGGCAGGCTGGACTCAGCAAGGCTCAGGTTCTATGTGAGGTGATACATGCTGTATCCCACGTGTGCTGTGTACAGTCCCACAGGAGCCACAGGCAGCCCTGCCCGCTGGAAAGGGCTGGAGGTGCCGTACAGAGAGGCACCGGCCACAGCCGGGCCGCCCAGCGGGAAGGAGATGCCAAAAGCAGCGGGCGGGAGCATGGGCTTGGCTGCCATCTTCAGCTTTTCCAGTTCGGCCTCCTGGAGCCTCTTGGCCTTGGCGCGGCGGTTCTGGAACCAGATCTTCACCTGGGTCTCGGTGAGGCTGAGTGAGCTGGAGAACTCGGCACGCTCGGCGATGGACAGGTACTGCTTCTGCCGAAACTTCCTCTCCAGGGCCAGCAGCTGTGCCGTGGTGAAGGGCGTCCGGGGCTTCCTGTTTGTCTTGTGCTTGCGCAGGGTGCAGGCTGGAGGGCTCAGCCGCCCTGTGCCGGGAGCGGCCGGGGGAGAGGGGAAGGAGAGAGACACCTCGGTTAGCAGTGCCCAAAACCCCACGGCCCGCAGAGCCCCCACCCTACTGCAGCTGGGGTGAAGAGAGGAAGGCAATAAGGTGCCACTTGAAGGAAAGTGCCTCAAATCCTCCAGGGGAGGATGCCTGGGGCACACTTCAAATTGCCATCTCCCGTTCCAGTAAAGAGAGTGGGTGTCCGTAACAGGAAAGCTTCCAAAAAATCCATAGAAAAAAACTCGGCAAAGGGCAGGAGTCAGGCACCCACACACCCCCTCCACCTCCTGCCTTCACGGATCCCGGCTCATGAACAGGAGTCATAAACTAAAGGAATGACCCTCAAAAAAAAAAAAAAAAGAAAAAAGAAAAGAAGTCCTGTCCTTTTTATCGGATTAAAGGAAAAAAAAAATAAACAAAACAGGCTGGCTTCTCAGTCTCACACCCTCTTCATTAGGCCCCTGGGAACCGGATTAAGCATGTAATTAATTACGAGGTTTGCATTGACATTCAGGCTCTATCTACCGCTCTTCACCGGTCCGCTCCTCTCCTCTTATTTAACATTTCTAATGATCCTCAACATCCATCTGTCCCCGGTTTACTTAGCAATAACAACTTTTACTTTGCAATTTAAATAAATTAAACCACTGCTAAACTCTACACAACTCCTGTCAGAAAACCTGCCCTCCTCCAAGGAACAGAAAAAAAAGCTCTGTTTGCACCTTTGCTAAGGGCACCCTAAACGCTGAGAAGAGCCTCAGCCCAAGCTCGCTCCTTTCCACGGGATCCGGAGTGGGGACGGAGCGCGACCAGGCCGAGGGCAGGCAGCCCGGGATCTCCGGACCCGGGCTCGGCGCAGCCGCTGGAGATGATTAACAGGCGTTTCTCGTCCCACCTCTCCCGCTGCTACTTCTATTAATTTAAATAACTCTGTATTAAAGCAGGAAAACATTAGCAATAGCAGCTCTTCAGACTTCGCAAATGCAACACTTGAGGACAGCAGCCGGTGGGGCTGAGGACCGCAAGGCTCCCGCCCCCAGGAGATCGGTCTGTGCGGGTCCTTACAGAATTATTTGAGCCATTTTCTGAGAAAACATCGCTGAGATTGGGTCAAGATTTGCGAGGTCAGTTCGAGATCCAGGTCAAACTAACAGGCCGGCCGGGCTGATTTTACTTTTCTGTTAACATTTGTCACAAGACCTCGCCCTGGCACGGCCGCTCTTCCTATGCCTTCCCAGCCATCCTCCGGCTTCGCACACACTCGAACCCGTTCAGTAATTTGAACGGGTCGAAGTAGCCTAGTAGACAGTGCGAACGTCAGGGAAAAGTGTGCCAGGAAGGGCCAGGCAGGGTAAAACCAACAGGAAAGCCCCGGCCGGCCGCGCAGCTTTGCCCTCGGTCTGCCCGGCCCTGCGGGAGAGTCGCAGCCACCCCGGACGGCTCCCAGCCCGCTCGCTCCCGAAACCTACTTACTTGGGGGAGGCGGCGAGAACCGTGGGTTTTGCATCCAAGGGCTCCGCTCTTGCTTCTCGGGGCTTTCCGCCTTGACGAGCGTGTCTTCGGGCAGCTTGACCAGCCCCCCGACGGAGAAGTGTCCGCCCAGGGGCAGCGGAGAGCCCGGCGCCTCCGCCGTCAGGGCGCCCAGTCGAGGGCTCAGGTTGGCGCGGGCGGCCGCCCCAGCGCCCGGCGGGGGCCCGGCGCCCTCGGGGCCGTCCCTGCCTCCCGGTTTCCTGTGGTCGGCCATGAGCGCCTCCACGCTGAACGGCAGCAGGGATGGGGAGACCTTGGGCTTGTCGCTCTCCTCCTCCCCGCCCATCGCCGCCGCGACGGGGAGGGCGCCGCCGCCGCCGGGACTGCTGAAGGCGGACGCGGGCAATTCGTCGCTGCGGACCCCGGTGGGCGCGGCGGTCATATCCACAGCCGGGGCCATGCAGAGGCGGCCCGTGGTCGCCACCGGAGCGCCGGGCGGGAGCGATGGGCGCCGCCGCGCATGGGGCCGGGGGCACGGAGGGCGCGTGCAACCGTCCAACACACTCCGGCCCCGCGGCGGCGGCGCCGCCTGATAAAGCGGCGCGGGGGCGGCACCGCCCAACCAGCGCGCGGGGGGCGGGGCGGCACCGCCCCATTGGCGGCGGGGCGGAGGGGGCGGGGCCAGGATCGCCGGCGGCGCGTCCCGCCCATCCCGCGTCCCCCCCCGGCCCCGCATCCCCCCGTCCAGCTCTCGCCATCCCGGCTCTGCTCCCCAAAAACCCGTTCCGCACCCCCCAGTCCCGCCCCGATCCGCCCGCCCCAGCCCCGTTCTGCACCCCCCCCCCGTCCCACCCCGCTGCCTTCAGCCCCGCTCCGCGCCCCAGCTCTCATCTCAGGCGGGAGCAATGAAGGCCGGGGCTGCCTTCCCCGGGAGGTCCCCTTCTCCGCCGCGGGGACGAGAAGGCTCAAAACTCGGGGAAAAAATGTATTAACGTCGGAAAAAAATAAGCCGGCCTTTCTGCCTGTAAGAGAGAGGGAGCGGGCCCAAGCCCACTCTTCTCCAAAGCCAGCAAATACCGGGCTGTCCCGAGTGTGACCTCTCAAAGGGAATGAGCCGCTTCCCGCCCCACAGCCTTGCTGCGCCTCGAAACAGTGGTTTTAGGGGGTTTGGTTGGTTTGTTGGTTTTGTTTTTAAATGAACGCCGGACCTGCGGTGTGTTCGATGTGACTGCGGAGATCTGCGTTTGTATACGTACCCGCATACGCAACACATAAATTGTGCCACTTTTCATGGCATAGATGTGTGCGTGTCTGCAGATAACGAAATGCTCATTCACGTAAAAAGAAACATATAAGCCCCTGAGCCCTTAAAGTCCCGGCTATTTTGTTTTGTAAATTCGTTTTACGATCTCTTATCCCCGCGCCCAGGACGGATGTGCAGTAAAACGGAGCCGCTCTCTAATAACGGGATTGGCCGCTCGCTGAGAAAAGTTTATTGATAGCTGCAGGGCTCTAATCTCCTCGGAACACAAGAGCCTCTTGCAGTCATTTAAGGGCAATTATCTAAACGGGGAGGGACAGAGAATTCCCTTTCCTTTTAACTGAACCCAATAAAGATGGTAGATTAGGAGCATATAGATTATGAAATGAATTGATATAATAGACATTTTGTTAACTGATAAGCAACAGGACCTGATTAAAATGAATTGTCCTGCGAGCAGCTACACACACTTATCTTACACACGAGTGATCATGTGCCCTTGCGGTGCGCTCACAGCGTCCGGCACGTACATCATACCTACCTTCCGCATGTGCTGTGCTCATGTATGGATCATAGTCTAGTGAAGATGATTTGTAGGCGACTTGCAGGCTACCCCCCCGCATTCCTACACATGAGAGTGAACGCACTTTGTGCAGACCTATTCGCCGACACATGGCTCACACTGGCACATCCAATCGCCCTCCCGCTCCGTGCCGCCTTGCTGAGCGCTCCTGCGAGGCGGGGAGCAGCGATGCCGCCGCCCATCCCAGCCCAGGCCGGCCCCGCGCCCTGCCGGTGCCGGTGCCGGTACCGCTGCCCGCAGCCTCCCCCGCTCCCCGTCGGGCCGCGGGGCCGGGTCGAGCCGCGTCGGGGCGGGGGGGTGGGGAGTGCTCGGAGAAGCGGCTGCATTGCTAATTGCGAGAATAAACAATCTGTCACGATTAGTCAGTGCCTCTAATAGGCAGACAAGTGATGTTGTTTTTAGGCGCCAGCAGCGGTCTGATCAAAGGCTTCAGCTGGAGGGGGACTATTGAGGACGTTAACCCGCATCAAGGGAGCAAGGCGCCTTAGCCCTGGGACATCAGCACATTCAGCCTGACAAAATTAGTTTGCTCTACCAATCACACGACATTTTCCCAAAGCCGGGTGCTCGACACGAAGATGCACCCCCACCCCACCCCCGACTAAGAAAACATGCACATATATCCATGCATCGTGTTTCACGGTGTCACGGTATTCCCTCCACCCGATCCTACAGGTAGGATCTTGTTTGGGGTTTTTATTATTTTTTTCCCCTGATTCCAAACTTAACTGTGCAAAAGACTAAGTGATGTGTTTATTAGACCTCGAGGCAGCCCATGGGCTGATTTCGATCTCGTTGTTCGATAGAAATAAGAATATTAAAAATAGAGCTGCTGACTTGTTTGTGGTCTTTTTTTCCCACACTGTTCTTTTGTAGAATGGTTGTAACCTTGGGATGTTGCTGAGGTTTGAAGAGATGCGTGTGCGTCCCATAGCGAGAGCGCGATCCCGCTCTCATTGAGAGTTGACAGAATGAGATAATTAGCTCTCTATTTATCTCCCAGCAATGAGCGCTTTGTGTTTACATTTCTGTCATACTCAGTGGTATTTCAATCACTGTATCATAGCAAAGACTTGATTCTAACTCACGTGCTGGCAAGCTCCTGGGCTGAAAAAGGGAAGACATAAAGTTCCTTTCGGTTCTTGCTCCTTTCTTTCACGTCTTTCTTAATGAAATCTACAAGTTTTAAGTTAGGAATGGAGAAAACAAATTTGCACAACGAAATTTCTCCCAAGGCTGATTTCTGTGTTTAGCGGGAAATTTTTAGTATCCAAACTCTTCCTACCTTGTTCGCTGCGCTCTGGGTGACCAAAACACGGCTAAGTTTTAGGAACTTTTTTAGTACCTGTTCCGTGGTGTTGATACTCTGGCTTGCTTTTAGATACCTCTCTCTTATTTTCCTTCCTGGGCTGTAAGAAAAATCGAAGTGAAAGGGCACGGGGGAATAGGTGACTTTATGGGTGCTTGTTCCAGTACAGTGTTTTTACTGGGAGCAGTGGAGTTTCCCGAAGGCACTTGTGCTAGATAACAACATTGGGCAATTAGCATCCTAAACAGTCCCGTTTCAATATAATGAATGTGCTAGGCAAAGCCATTACCCATAGCATTTTATTTCGGTGGGAATACAACAACAAGGGTTGAGGGAGCGCATGGGGGATGGGGAGAAAGGACAGGAGGCAGCACTAAACCAATTCAGGGCATTGTCTACCTTTTGTAAACGTTATCTTTGACTTAAAGACAGAACTCAGAATGGAGAGGGGTGTTGTTGTTTCCCTTGTTCCTATTTTATTTCTCCCGAGACAGGAGCTCTTAGACCAGACAGTTTCGCAGTACACGAGCTGGCTTTGGGGAAAGGCGGCTCCGGGGCAGCTCTGCCGCTCTGGGCACTGCCTGCGCGTTCCCTGCGCGCTCCCTGCGTGTTGTCTGAGCAGCCTTCAGCAGCCTTGCTTCATCTGTGAGAGCCTCAGCCCTGGGGGCAAAAAGCCAGATCTATCGCAAGTGCTAAAAATGTCCCGCGGGCTTTACAAGCCCTCAAAGCCCTTCAAGTGCTCAAAGCCCTCCCTACTCCCGCCGCTGTTCCTTCTCCGCTGAGTGTCGGAAAAATGCTGAAAGACCTCAGTTCTTTTCTTCTTTTTTTTTGTCTTTTTTTTTTTTTTTTTTTTTTTAATCTTTCTCTTTTCCCCTTTCCCTTCTGCCCTGATTAAACATAACCCAAACTACTTTTAAGGCTTCAGGCACCTGGACTGGTCCTCGAGAGGTCACTAGGAATGGTTTGGACGGCCAAACTCCAGCCGCCGAGGCTTCCCCTTCTCTTTGAGGGTCGGAGGAGCCGGGCTGAAAGGAAGGCACTATTTCAAGTGGCCTAAATTAATTTGATCGCGACATTATGATGCACTTGGAAAAGATGAAAGAAAAGGCTGGCCGTCTCCTCCAAGATCTCTATAATTATAGATAATATATCCTATTTCAAAGCAATTAGCTCAATCAGGCGTAACGAGGCACTTTGCTGCCAGGGAGTAACAATGCCTTACGGTTATTTAAGCTTCAAGATGTCAAGCAGACTTCGAGACTCCCTCTGCCCAAAAGGGAACTTGGCTGCCTTGGTGAAAGCCCCATGGCTAAGGCGGTGGTTTCCCTTTAGTGACAACACCCCTATCTAATTTAATATATTTTTTAAAGCTCTTGCAAAGGTGCCGGCTCTGCTGGAGAAGAGCACCGCTCCTCCAGGCGCATTTGGAGCCGGTTCCTGTGTGGCATCACCTCTGCCCCTGCCCGTCAGCACCGACTTGCCTCGCCTCGCCTGCTCGCTCCGGGATGCTTGTGCTTTCCGAGCCTTTTTCCCGCTCGGTGCCTTTCTTTCGGTCTCTTCTTGGGGTGATTCCGGCTGCCTTTCACGGGGTTCTGCAGGAGCAACTGTTGATGGGGCGCACTGGCTGATGCGCTGCTCGCAGCCACGGTGCAGACCTCCCTGCTGAGCCAGCGCCTCCTCCCAGCCCCCAGAGCTTTACCCTGCCGTCGTCTCGGCTTTTACCTGAAGGGCTTCTCAGGGTCCCGAGAGCACCGAGAGCATCCGCCCGCTGGTTGCGTTGCCAGCGAGCCCGCGGTCCTGTGCATGTGCCTGCCGGTGTGTGGAGGGGCTCTGCAGTCACAGAGCAGGGCCCCGGGTGCCGGAACCCCCTCACCCCGACCCAAACCCTCACAAGACGAGTACGCTGAGCGAGCTGTGCCTCCCGTGCCCAGGGACGGGGGGCGAGTTTGAGACAAAATGCCGAAAAGCGAGTTTTCCGCCTTTCCCGGTGCCGCTGCAATCCGCCGTCCAGGGCTGTTCCCGGGCTCCCCGCCGTGCCCCGGTCGGCGGGGCTGCCCCGGGCCGGGCGCTCCGCGGAGTTACCGCCTGCGGGGACCGCGCTGGCCGGGGCTCTCCATCCTCTGTGCTGGGGCAGAGCCATCTCCGGAGCGGCACAGCCCGGCCCAGCTCGGCCCGGCCCGGCCTGGCCCGGCCCCGAGAGCCCACGAAAGCAGAGCCGTGCTCGTATGAAACGCCGCCGAAGGGAAAATAATAACCATACAATTAACCATGTCAGAGTTTCTTCCAGAGATTGTTATTGCTGGGGGTAGCCAAACTGGGGGAAAATTAAAGGGAAAATAAAGAAATAAATAAACCAAAACAAAACCATGAAGCAGTTCAAGGGAAAGAGGAGGCTGGGGACGTGAATGCGAACTAAACAAAGTTTAACCACCCCTCCTTCTTCTCCCCATGCGCAAAATGGAAACCTTATTATATGATTCACTGTGAATCACTAGATTGAATGCCATCATTATGAGTGAATGATAGTCGGGGCTCTGCTGGCCTTTTCTTTCCTAGAGGCAAAAGTATAAAATATGAAGAATGTAAATGATCTTCTCTCTGCTCTCTCATAAAGGACGTTCATTCAAAACCACACTGCCTCGCTCCCAATTACTTTGGTCCCCTCAAATTCCACAACGATCAAGGTAGATTATGTCAAGTCCCAGTTTATTTGTCTTCACGTGCTTGTTTATTGGCAAAATATCACGAAATGTAATTTGTCCCAAATTTTTCAACATGAGAAAATACTTTGTGGTTGAAGGAATCCATGTCAGTAACGCCAAGGCGATCTCCAGTGCTCAGAGCAAGTTCATTATCATGCTATTTTACAGGGTTTCCATGTTTACTCCTCATTTCTCAGGAGTCTTTTACATATTATTGCATAAGAAAAAGATTTCGACAGTTCTAGTTATGAGATTTCCTAGATTTTTTTTACAGGCGGAGCCAGTTTACAAAAGCCGTATTGTTTGATTGCAGTCTGGGTTTCCATTTGGGGTAATTATTGTATTCCCAGTCTTCTTCTAATTATTTGCTCAGAAGGACAGGGTTTTTTCCGTCGCCTTTTGAAGAAGACGAAATACTGCAAACTTGCAAGACTGTTGGAATAATCCCCCCCACTTCTTTGCCTATTGTTTAAAAGCTATTCCTTACATCTCTCAAAATTGCTGGAAAATATGTGATGCAAAAGACGGTAAGAAAACATACAGCGCAGTAGAAACGCATGTCACCACATTTTGAGAAAACTCCACAATCCCGATCTAAGCCTCTTCCCACCAGAGAGGGCTATGCGAATGAAGGGGGGGAACCAAACACAAAACAAAACCAAACCACTTTTCAGAAGGAAATACGTTTCACCTTGATAATAATCAGCTCCCGAGGTAGGGGAAAAAAAAAAAAGTCCGTAGAAGGAAAAAAATCAAGGGAAAGCAATTCCTATGTAAGGCAGGGCTGTCTGTGCAGAAGGGTTTCTCCTCCAGCTGCTGCCTCCAGCTGCAGAACTGGAGGAGGGTCGGGAGCCGCAGCCCCACAGGCAGATAGCAGCTCAACCTGCAGGTACGGCAGTGGAACTTGGCAGGTCTCCTCTTTCCAGCGCTCCTTTTTGGACCTTCCTGCTGGTGTCATACGGCTTCCCAAGGCAAGATTGCTCCCCCCCCCGCCCCCCCCGCCGCCTTTAATTTGCATCTGTAAAATACGAGTTCCAAATACATCCCACTAAACTCACAAGGAAGAGGTTTGGGGAAAATACTTATTTTCTTCTTCTGCTAAGATGTTTTGAAAATGATTGTCTTAAGCAAAAACTTGCCAGTTAGGAAAACATATATTCATGCAAATACATTGATCAGGAGTTTAATTTCCTTCTGTAAAGGAAACTAGAGCTGAATAGAAGAGTAGCTGGTGCCAGGTATCTTCCAGACTCTCTCAATTGGAAAAAAAAAAAAAAAAAAACAAACAACAAAACAAAAACCAAAAAATCACACTCCTACAAATATCAAAGTCATCCTCAAGTACTTGAAACTGCCCTGTTGATATGTAACCTCCTGATTAGCAGCTCCAGTGCCTTATTATTTTGGTGATGTGATCTCACCACATCCTTTTACTGAGTGGCAACCAATGTCTAGATATGATACTGGGAACTACGTCATTCTAATAAATCAATGCAACCAAACAATTTCCCTGCCAGAAGAGGAGGGAGAAAAATTCCAAATATTTTGTAGGGAAACTGAATTTGCCTTTTAGAAAGCTTATGTTTCTCTCAGACTTTCCATCAACTGCAAGCATAGACATAATCTAAAATGTTCCTGGCTTGCCTGCTGCTGGGCTGATTAGTTTTTGGACAGGAGAGATAACATTTCTAGACATTGGTCTGCCTTGCACTGCCTTCATGTTATTCTCAGTGTATGTGGTTTTGACATTATTTATGTAGCAAGTGTGGGCTCTCTCTTGGTGTTGGGTCACTTTGCTTTTCAACAGCTGGGGTTTTTTCTGTCACTCAAAGCAGAACTTATTTCAGCCTTTCAAACAGCATCAGATTTCTTGCAATTCATGGCTTTAAGGCATAACACTCTCCATATACCTTCCATCCCTCACAAGGGCTAGCCTGTACTGCTCCACAAAGTGCCATGGGTGGCTGTGGGATGCCCAGACCAGGCACACAGACTGCTTCCCACTTATCTCCTCCCATGTCAGCAGCACAGACCACACTGGAGAGTGGGATGACATCCTTCCATTGGGTCCAGATTCTGTCAGTTTGGAGTGGCACCAGACACTGTTAATGGTCCTACTGTTAATGGTCCTACTGCACTTGGGATGGATTTGGGTCAATATGATTTTTACTTCTGAAACAACGTCAGGATAACAGAGAGACACAGCGAGGAGGCTCTGACAGCAGGCAGAGCAGGGGAGAGTTCAACACACGGAGTTAGTTATCACCCTGAGGTTTGCTGGTGCTCTTTTGCAAGTCATTTCACCTCTTTTGCGCTGAAGTCTCCCATGAGAGTCCACCCTTTACTAGTTACTAAGTGCATCTGCAAGCCCTGGCAGCAAGTGACATGTGAGCACACATGGACACGCGCACACTTCACATCCTGTGGTTGCTGGGGCTTGGATGTCCTACTTACAGGGAAAAGTCATGTGCTTCAGCCTCCCAGGTAAATTCAGGTCCTTCTCTCTAGCCAACACAAGTAGTTAAATGCCAGTGATGCATAAATCCAGGGACAGAAAAAGAAATGCCCCAGGAGCGTACACGGACCTGACAAGGGAGGGGAGCAGAAAGTTCACCGATAGTGACAGGGAACACCTCTGTTCTAGCTGAGAGTATGAAAAATAAGGGGAGGGAGTCAAGGATGAGAAGAAATAAAAGGCGAAAGGAGTACGACGAGCATCTTGGAAAGTCACCGGAAACTTTGTTCTTAGGAATAAATCTGGCTTCTTGTGATCCCCTTTCAGTAATGCTGGCTGGGAGCCAGCTGGGTCCCCTGGAGTCCCCCTGGCCTTTTTGTCTGGAGCCTGGGAATCTGTCTAGTGCACAAGGCTGTTTGCAGGAGGGATAGCCTCAGGCAGTGGCCATGTAGAGGAAAGGGGGTTTGTAGTCCTTGGGCCTTTGAGAGACCTACCCCAGAGTTGGCGGGTGGGCAGGGGAGATTTCCCCTGCTTTGGGGGCAGTCTGTAGGGGGGTGACTGGACAGGGAGCAGGAGAAAATGCAAGCTGCTTGTCCCCAGGCCTGAGATGCCAGAGCAAATAGGGTGGGATGGAGGGATGGAGGGGAGTAAGCAGTGCTCTCTGGCCCTCACCCAGCTGGCCTGTGCAAGTTGTCCCTGAGTGTCTCACCCTCCTCAAGATATTGTTGCAAAAGCAAATGCCAAATAAATGATAAATTACCAACAAACAGAACAAACCCAAAAGCCTTTCTTGGAGCCATAGCACATTACATTTCCCTTGCCCTACTAGCCCTTCCTTTCTGCAGACTTCTTTTAGGGTGATGAAAGTGTGGGCTCTCAAAGATCTCTGTCAGATCCAAAGATGCTGGTTGGCATCTTTCCAATATTTATGGGTTTTTATGCATGATTGAGACCTTTCCAAAGATTTTATTCCCTTACTCTTTCTGATTCAGTTATCCTGGTACATTATTTTGCCCTTTTTTTGGTATTTTCTCCCTCCCTTCATTGTGACCTTTAGAAATAAAATTCAATTTATTTGGCTACTTTGCAGACAAAATCTAAAGCCTACCTTAATTTGTAGTTTACTAGCCCTCTGATGTGAGACTACACAGAGAGCCCCTATCTGATCAAACAGCCGGTACCTTGACACAGTCCAATTATGTGAAAATATATCCTTGCTTATCATTTCAAACATCGTATAAGTGGAGAAACTGAAGTAGCTCCCTGTCTGTTTGATTTTCCTGTTCAGACACACTTGTTTAAACAGGCACCGTGAGACTTTTCTGTAATCTTGGAGGAGTTCAAAAAGTGTTTTCACCTTGAAAGCCCCAAGCTGGGTGATGGTGGCCACCCCCAGCCAGCTTTCTGTCAGGCAAGGCAGGGAACAGGCAAGAGAGGAATGTCCCCTGCAGCTCAGCTCTCTACCATCTGGACATGAAATGCACCTGTGGCCAGGTATCTCCCTGCAACATCCTCCTCCAGCTCTGCCGACACCGATTGACCCTGCTGTTTGTCTGGTACCTGACTGGCCCCACAGAAGTCCCTTTCCCAGCCTGGTGTCTCTGCCTTCCTCTTTCCTTCCCCTTTCAGTGTCACAGCTTCTCCCCTCTCAACCGTGGTACTGTATCCACCTTCCCAGTCTGACCCCAAAGCAACCCTCTTACTGTGCCAGCCCTGCTGCAGTCACAACTAGTTGACCAAGGGAAGCCAGTGGATGTGGTGGTTTGGGATTTTAGCAAAGCTTTTGACACCATCTCTCACCATATCTTTCTGGATAAAATGTCCAGCACATATGGACAAGCCCATAATATATCGGGTGAGCAACTGGGTGACAGGCTGGGGTCAAAAGGTTGTAGGAAACTGGGGTTACATCAGGCTGTTGGGGTTCCCTAGAGCTCAATTTTAGGGCCAGTGCTCTTAAATGTTTTTATAAACAATCTGGATGAAGGAATTGAATGTACATGGAGTGTGTTTGCTGATGACACTAAAGCAGGAGAAATTGTGGACTCCCTTGAGTGTAGGGGGACCGTGTACAGAGAGCTGAATAGACTAGAGAGCTGGGCAATCACCAACAATATGAAGTGTAACAAGAGCAAGTGCTGGATTCTTCACCTGGGACAGAACAATCCTGGATGTACATACAAACAGGGGAACGAGAGGCTGGAGAGCAGTGCCACAGAAAGGGGTACCTTTGTCAGGTTTCAAATCTGTCCCTGGGTGCCCGTAAAGGATTTTTTCAGCTTTCTGATAATTTTGTGGTAGTAGGTTTCATTGAAATCCATGACAACACCTAGAGTGGAGTATATAAAATATGCCTTAGGGATTTTAAGTATTCTTATGCTTTCCCTTTCTAAGAATTCGCAATAATTTTATGTTTAGTAACTTGACAAAATTAATTATCTGTTAAGGTATATGCAGAACTGGTAAGACACTGAGAAAACCAAATGAAGTGCAATAAGCAGTTACTGCTTTTGAAAAGTAATATTTTCTACTAATTTCCTTCTTTTACTTTTTTACCCTCAATTGTAAAAAGACAATAAAATTTATTTTTTCCTGAACGAAAACTGTGGTTAGTAGTTATGTTTGATAGAGAAGATTTCCTCCCTTTCCTTTGATCTGGCTTCATTTATGTTTGTGTTTTTCTCGGGAAGACTGAGATGAAGTGCTGACTAGGTCTTCCATTGTGCTTCTGTGTGATTCTTTAAATCAAACTATGCCTGAAAGGAGATGACACATGAACATTTGAAGTGCTCAGCCTTTTAGTTAGCAGTGCTATGAGTTTGCAGGATTGAGAAAAACAAGTTACTTACAGAGAGAGGAAAAAACTTGTGAATGTGTAGAAGAAGACTGGAGAGGCAGAGATGCTAATAGCTAGTCAGAGGTCGCTCCAGACATAAGGATGTCAGAACCAGGTGGGATGCATTCCCTGGCTCAACACTGTAAGGGCAACTTGCTATATAAAGACTAGCTTGTAATAACATTTTTCGGGTATCTTTATGGGAGCCGTTGAAAAGCTCTACTTGATTACTGAAGTATAAAATTCAAACCAAACCAAACCAAAGTCTCTCCTGTGGGGCGCAATCCTTAAACACAGAGTGCTCTGAGTTCCTGCCTGGATCAGTGGGAACCAAATAACCGAGGGCACTCAACACTCCATATGGAGCCAAGCACTTATCCCAACCCAGAGCCAGGCCTCATTTAAAGGAGGGTCGAGCTGGCAAAGTACCAGGGCCCAAGGGCTGCTCTTAATATGCATATAAGAGACCATCTTGCAGACGATGCTATCTTGCAGAAGGCAGTGGAACCGTTCAACCATCAGGCTTGATCACAGCATTCTGGTTGTATAGCTTGAAACGGAGGGTTTCACTCTGGGAGTTGCAGTCTTCACATCTATCATCACCCTGAGGAGTTTCTGGGTTCATTTATAATGTTTAAGGACTGATGGGAACATCAGATTGCTTAATACGATTTCCTGTATACATTACAGGCCGTTTCATTTCATCCAGTTGCAACAGCACTGAGTTCAAAAAAGTGTGTGCTTGGATAAAATATAGCTTCCAAAAGGTAGCTGCTCTTAAGCTGGAAATACTAAAAATTAAGAAGTTGTTATCAAAATTCAGAGGTTGTTTTAGTAGTTAATTATGTGAGCAGTAAGAAGCCTGTTTTAATTCAAGCATAACTCTCTGTCCTCAGCTTTTGTGTGTTATTCCATATGACTATCCCTGCTAAATTAAGTGATGTATGATTTTTCCTCCTGTGTGATCATCTCCTTTCTGTAAGGAGATGAAACTCTCATGCTTCCTTTTAGTAAATGAAGCATCTGGTGCTGTTTCTCCATCTGTCTAACCTTGTCCTCAGTCTCTAGACCCTTATATGTAGGTCTTGTTGACACTCCAACATCATCATGTGTTTCTCAAAGTGCAGACTTGAAACCTGGGTTTGTTATCACAGTGTGCACTTCACTTCAATGGTGTGCACTGATTCTGTTTGACCCTGTCCATGCTTATGTTCCCCGTGTCTGGGACACAAGGACACAGACAAAACAAGGACAGCCTCTCAGGAACATCCATGCAGACTGTGGATATGAATTATTTAGGTATTCTCACAACTTACTCAGGGAGCTGGGCTTGCAGGGTTTGCTGTAGTCCTCCATAGCACATGAGAGGTGGAGAGGCATGCCATCTCTCCACAGATGGGCCTTCCCTTCACCTTTAACACCAGCCTTAAAGGGGAAAACCTTGAAGAAAATGTCAGCCACATTTGGATATGGAGTCACTTCTGCTCCTCGTGCATGTCTTGAAAAACCTCATGGGATGCACCATAGATGGCAGATCTATGAAAGGACTTTTTCTTTTTAGATCTCTGAGTTAATGGTGACAGCTAATCTATTACACTCTAATTCGCACCCTGCACTGACTTATCCATCACTTTTCCTCCTCCTTTTAACACATCTGTGCAGTTTGTGTGCTTAGTGTACCTGCCAAGAGGGTTGACAGTAATCATCGAATAGGCTGTAATTCCTGGGATTCTCATTAAAACCCATGCAACATACAATGAACATATTACCCGCTTTTGTGGAAACATACATTTACTGCAGGACTCATATTTTTTGCTTTACTTCTCCCAGCATTTGAGAGCAGCAGCCTGTTTGGAGATGTATGTTCTGTGGCAGCAGAAGACCACGTCCTCACTCTGCCTCCGTAGTGCCCATTGCTGGATGTTTGATTCCAGCCAGGCACAAAGCCATCATGGTGTGCTACAAACACATGGGCTGCCATCCCCTGGGATCAGGTGAGTGTGTAGGATGGAAACCAAGTTGGGGTTTGGTGCATGAAATCTGGAATTGGTTGTCTTTGCTTATTGTCCTAATTTCTTTGCATCTCAGAAAGCAATATGGGATGGTAGGATCAGGAGAAAAGGTGGGAACTCCCAGAGAGGGGAGGATGGTCGTACTCAGCAGTAGCAGAGTCTGGTTTCCGATGTTACAGGGAAAGTCCTGTGAAGTGCTGCTCCTTGATGTAGTCAGCAGTCTCTGTTAAAGAAAAACTGCCACAACAGCTGGTCTGGCAGAAGGGTGGGTAAAATCCCAGGAATGAGCTAGTAGCACTTGTGGAAGGGCAGCAGGAAAGGCATGGAGCCCATGAGCACAAGTTTGGCTTCACTGAGGTTTTACTCAGTTTAGTAGGCAGGTCCATTGTGCTTATTCACATCACTAAAAGAATAGGCAGAATCAGGGAAAGTCATTGTCTTTCACCCTGGATTGTGTAGTGGAAGGTAAACACAGAGTTTAACCACTTCATCCTGAAACACAAACAGACAGTTTCCTAATTTTTTTGTTTGTTTTTGTTTTATTTTATTTTATTTCCTATTATACCATCCCTGCCATTCCTAGATTGAAAGTGACAAATGGATCTTAAGCTGGGACTCAGTTCTGAGCTACAAAACTCCTTTCTCTAAATACTGAAGTCCATTAACTCCTGCAAGAGTCTTGTTTTGGTCCTGTTCACTGTGATAGCAAAACCTCCCTGAAATTAGTAAATGCCAGTCTGGAGCAAAAATCAGCTCAGCACAGAGGAAATAATTTTATCTGAGTAGTACTTGGTAACTGTAACTTCAGTAACTATTAAAGGAAAAATATGGTAACACTTAAGAGTTCAACAATAAACAAGAGCAAGTCATGGACTTGTTAAAGTTAGTGTAACCCCCTTGAAGACTACAAGAGGAGTGCATGGGAGCTAAGAATCTGGCCCTCTATCCTATGGGCACTCTTGGATCAGATAACACAGATGTGTTACATTAAGGACAGAATCTTATAAAAT
The DNA here is from genome assembly GCF_009829145.1 of Chiroxiphia lanceolata. Classification (NCBI taxonomy): domain Eukaryota; kingdom Metazoa; phylum Chordata; class Aves; order Passeriformes; family Pipridae; genus Chiroxiphia; species Chiroxiphia lanceolata. Next base: position 13,825,851 of record NC_045640.1, read on the forward strand.
AAAGCACTGATGGCACTGGGAAAGTCCTTTTTTTTTTTTTTTTTTTTTAAATCCATCCATTAAAACATTAAAAATAACAGCAAAAAATGGCATAAGGTAGAGCAGAGAGGTAAATTAAAAGTTGATGTGCTTCTCCAGATTCACACTCTTTAGACTTCCTTCTTTTTTTCTTTTATTTTTTTGTCTCATGCACCCAACTGGTTTAAGGGTCTATTCTCTTTGTGGTACATGCATGCACATAACTACCATTGATGTGGAGTCTCCAGGTGATTTGATGTGCATTCCACATAAGGCATGGTGTCAAGTATATGATCCCTAGACAAAAGAGCTGTCTGAGAACCACTCTTTGGAATATTTTTTTTAGATTCCTTTGCTCTACATCTAGAATTTAGCAGATCAGAGTGCCTAACCAAGCAGTGGAACTACCACTGCTACTCTTTCATCAGCTTTGATCTGTGTCAATTTGGGGAGGGGCAGGGAGCTGGTGGGAAGAAAATTTTCAAATATGGGTTCAGTCTTGCAAAATGTTGAGTATTTTGTAGTAAAATCATAGGAAAGAAGTAAAAGGGGCTTAAGAATTTTTAGCAAATCAAAAGAGGCAAACAGGAGTGAAAATGTATATTTTTGGAACACATGAGTTGAAGAAATTATTTCACAAGTCGCTGTATGATCTCTAGTTAAGTGTTTTTAGGTCTATAGTGTGACTGACTGCCAAGTCTAGAGCAAGGCTGCTCTCCTCTCCACTGGATACAGCAAAACCTGCTATACAGGCAAATACAATTAATGTGAGAGACAGAGACTTAGCAAGACTACCAGGTGGATATAACCGTGCCCAGCAGCTGATTTCATGCAGGTGCCAGTCACAACACCGTAAGTCAGGATGCACCCAGACTTGCTTTAAGAGTGGACTAAAGCTATATACCAGGCCTGGAACTTTCTGTTCTGGTTTGATATATTGTCCTTCCATGGTAAATACAATTATTTGTGGTCAGGGTTTTTGTACAGTAAAATAACTGGGGGCTTTTTCGGGTGAAACCTAAACCCAGTGTTCCATGTTGGCAATGTTAGACTTCCCTGTGTTTCAGAGAGAAATGCCAACAACCTTCATCATTCCAGATTTTGTTTTCTTCTCTCCTGCACATACACATGCAGTCCACATCTCAAATGGGAGGCATTTTGAACCGTAATAGGAAAACTTCTAAATTAGTGCTAATTTTATTGCGTCAGCAGAATTTTCCTAGTTTAAACCAAATGAAAATTTGGCCCTTTTGGAACACCCTGTAGATGTATAATATTTCAAGTTTTTCAAGCTAGCCTTACTCTTTTCCGTTCTTCTGGTCTCCCCAATGCCTTGTTTGAATGGAGAAGCAGGGTGGCTAGAAGGAGGGATGAAGGGCTTAGAGAAATTTGGGGTACAGGGTTTGAGGAAATGAAGGGAGGACACAGATACAAGGAGAGTTTGTGACAGGGCCAGATGGGCTGAGGAGAACATTGAAAAGAAAAAATGAGGAGATTCATATAGATATGCTATAGGTTAGTTTTTGCAGGGGAAGAGGAAAAAGGAAATGTAGATGGTACTGATTTATTTTTTATAAGGAAACTGAGCTGAAAAGGACCATATATGGTAATAGTCCTCTGAGCCCTCTGATCTAGCTGCTGTCTGAAAGATTTTTTTCACTGAAAAATGTACACTTGGATAAGAAAAAATCAAATGTTATGAAATTGGCTTATTTTTTTCAAACTCCTCTCTAATTCAAAAGACATTCAGAATATTTTTTTATATTCATAACTACTTTTTAACACTTGTCACTTTTTAAATGTAAGAGTAACTAAAAAAATGAAACTCAATTTTATATTTGAACAAATCGCAGATTTTAATATTTTTTCATATGTCAAGGGAAATTTTAAATTAAAATTCCTCCTTCTTGTCTGATTAAATTTGCAACAACCTAGACTCTTCCTTCTGCAGCATAACTTTCATTTCTGCGTGCATCTTTCACCATTCAGATAATTAAGGAGCACAACATGTTTAGATTTCAGTGTCATTACTGTAATGAGACCCCAAATACACGCTGTTAGGACAGTCCCTCTATCAGAGATCACACTGACACTGATGTTTACAAGCACTGAAACAGAAAACATGTTTCAAAGCCACTAGTTGCTGTCTGACCCTGTACCTCATGGACACTTAGCCAGACAAAAATGCAAGAAGAGTTATCTGCAGCATAATTCACAGAAACCACAATGAGCCTTATCAGTTGCCAAAACACTTGGCTTATTATCAGTAAACACTGGTGGAGGTTGAGGGCTCTTCTGGCTATGGGGTTGAGGATCCTGAGATGTGGCTGGGTAACAGGACCAGACAATAGCAGAGACTGGGGAAGGGAACTGCAAAGTGGGAAGTAGGGAGAGCTGAACTATCAAAATGCTTATAACCTGCTTATAACCATATCCTTTTGCAGGAAAGCTGTGTGGCAGGACAAGCTTAATCCAAACAAATAAAGAAGCAAAGAGAAGACGATATTTGCAGTTTCTGACCTAGCTAAGTCATGATTTCAATAATACAGTTAGATATAAACTACAGCATTTTCACAAATGTATTTCAAGTTGCAACTCTCCCAATGTAAAGTACTGGTGCAATGCCTCCTCAAACTGAGGCCTGAAATACTTTTACACAGACTGCTGTAATGTCTTTCATAATACAAATGGAAGTGCAGCTATATTGTATACCGTGGTCTTCAGAATCTTTTTTTACAACACAAATCCCCATCACACACCTGCAGAAGGACCAGTAAAAGATATTGTTTTATAGGTGCAAGTTCAGTGTAGAAGGATTTATATCTAGATATCCCTAAGAATATATTTTGCTTTTAGTGCTTTGATTTAGTGAATACAGAAAATGAATACAGAAATGAAACTTTACTTAGCAGGAGGAGTAGTCATTAGCTAGTGCCACCCACACACTGAGGTAATAACCATTTTAAAAAAAAATTAATTTTAAATAAGGTTTGGAGGGAACATGGCAAAAAACCTAATAAATATCTCAATACTGTCAGAAATATCTTGACATATTGTGAATTATTTTTTTTTATATTTTTTCTCTTTACTTTCAATACTAAGAACATTATTCATGAAAAGACATGATCAATCTCTATCTTGGAATTTATGTGCTTCACCCAATTATTTTGTATTTGAAGATAGCTTGTCACTTATGACAACACAGTTACTTTTTTTCTTAGCAATGAATAGGATGACAGGAAAATCATTAGTGTGTATATAGAAGACAAGGGAATAGTAGAAGTTGTATGCAAACATCTGATCCAGAATTTTGTTCCCTGCTCAGGAGGTTATTTTGCGGAGAGTTTTAACAACTTTTCTCATGGCCTGTGAAGGTTTTCAGATAAAAATGTTGAATTGTTTCTTCCATCTTCTGGAGTTTCCACTTATTCTTGCATCTACACGGTATTGGGAGAGAAATCTCCATCATCCCCAGCTTTTAGCTCCAATAAATCGAGCCTGGTAAGATCTACCCACACTGTAGCTGATCAGTGAGCCAACTTCCCACTGCTCAGGGGGAGTCATAATAAATCCTTTTAAACCATAGTGAATATTTTAGGTAACAGTTGCGTTATATCCATACCAGAAACTTCCTTCTCTGCTTTTCTTATTTTGACAGTGCAGGCAGCTAAAGACCTGCAGGTTTTGGGTTTGCAGGGCATTGACAGGGCCATGACTGACTGTGCTGGGAAGTGAGTCAAACTCATGAAGCAGCTTAAAAAACATTAAGAGATTTGGCCAAAGTATCTCTCAAAAGTGCATCTAGAGTTTTAACAGCTTTCAAACTTAGAAGATGTGTATTATTTTGCTTTTTTATTTCCCCTAAGGTCAAAGGTATTGAACTTTTCTGTGTGTAGATGGGTTATACCTATTCTGCTGCAAATCAGCATGGAGGGGAAGAATCCAGACACAAATAATCTGTCAGCCCAGCTGCCTGCTATGAATTTAGACAAATATGTTTAACCAAACGTGGATACTTCAGAGGGTGTTCTTGTGGTTACTCCAACTGCTTTCATTATACTTTTATATTAACAGTGTGTCTGCTCACCATGTGCAATAAAACAATTTCTGAGGCTCAGCCTCAGAACATGGGGCTCATTCACCGTCTTGGATAATAGAGTTGCTTGTTTGCACTGTTCTTATTGAACTTTCTAAATATATGTCATTTTTCTTTTCATTCTAGGAGTGATTGTACATTACAGCAATTACAGACAAACCCTTCCAGACAGTTTGAAGACCAAAACTTTCTTTGTGTGGAAGTCCAAAGGCAATTATTGGCATTACAGTTTAAGAGAAGCATTCCATCTCCCTGATGCAACAGCAGTAGCTTTCTGTGGCATGTTAAATAAAGCAATTTGCCCTGTAGGAGACTAATGCATGCAGAGTCATGAAAAAAAAAAAAGAAAATCAAACAACTGCCATGAAAGAAATAGAAAACTCCTCTTCAAAAAGATACAAAACTTATTCTGGCACTGTTTTAACTGAGAGACACCAAGCATCTTTAACCTTTGCCTTTACCTCCTTGACATTTCATATATTGCTTCAAGACTGAGACTCTGTAAAGACACAGGCGTGCTAATTACCAGTCAAATAGATGCTTTTTAACCAAAAAAAATTGATAAAAATGGAATATGACGGTGCTTTCATAACACATGCCAGAATATAGAAGTCAATTCAAGTCAATTTTTTGTTCTCATAGCAGTTCCCATTTGCAGAAAAAAAAAGGACATTAATAGACTTGAGGCTACAAGCATAAAAATTTGACCTCTAAAGGCCTGATAGTCATATTTTACTATTTTGGGGGAGTCTTAAAGGTTAGACAAATAATAAAAAACCAAATTATTCACTCCCTTCAGCTATGTTATTGATAATATTTAATCAATTAATTAAATTCACATAACTGTGAATTTTTTGCCTATCTCAGTACGTTGTGTGAGGGGATGGTCAAATACTCTCAGACCTGAGCACCTTAGAAAAAGTTAGAATATTTCTTCAGCAAAATGAGTAAACACTTTCCCATCACTTTGAGATCCTCAGAAACACCAAGAGTTTGACCCTAAAACATTATTAACTGCTCCCCCTTAATTGTATTTACACAAGTTGAGAATCAGCCTGGAATAACAGTCATAAAAAGATGATGAGGACACTTACTAAAAAAAATAAATGTGTAGCAAGTAATTGTCAGGTGAGAGTGAGAACAAATGTGTCTTCAGGATAATGTATGTGATAAAAATAAATGTATTGCATATCACAACAGCTCATTGGCATCTATAAATGGAGTTGTAAAAACATTTTTTTTCAGTAAAATTTCTGCTCTAGAGGATAGAAAAAACTTTGAACAGAAAGTAAGGGAATTGCTTTAACAGCTCTATTATAGTCACGAAATGTAAGAGCAGCTGATTTCACCACCCATCACACAGAATGCTCTTTTGAATGGTGAATGTGATGAGGTTTGCAAAATAGAGAACATTAATATTTCTGAGATGGAGCCAGGTTTACCAAGATGAGCTCGGAACAAGAGGAAATTCTCCATTTTTAGAACAAATTAAGCCACTTAACTTTCCCTGACATCAGAATGAATGCTAGTCTAAGAATTTAATGGAAAAGCTAGAAAAATGGGATTCTTAAAGGTGAAGGAAAGGTAGAAAAGATTGGCCAGCAACTGATGTTTCCTTGAAGCATCAAGTGGTAAGTCAAACAGCAGCCTTTCCATAAGCCTGTAGCACGCAAAACCATGGCCTTGCTTATAGTGTATTGATGCTCTCACAAGCACTTTATAAGATGTGAATTGATTTAAGGATAGTTAGTTAAAGCTGACTACTAATTTGGGATTGCATGTGCCATATGTGCTGTGGAAGGAATCAGTTTGTATTGACAGTCTGCACCTCACATGAAGTATGATTATACATGGCATCAGCTGACTGGAAACCCTATCACACCACTTGCAAGGCCAGATTAAGCTGATTAATAGTGAACACCGATGAAGTACTTTCCCATTACTTGCTCAGAATTGCATCGTGAACGTCTTTCAACATCTATCATTGAGCTTTTTGTATATGGTCTGGGTTTAGATATAATGGTGACTCTTCAGAAAGCAAAAGAGAGTATTCAAAGAAAATGTTTTTCTGAAGTTGGAAGAAACAGCCTGGCTATTGTTTATCCTCTGACCACACAAATACCTTGTGGCAATTAAGCCTTTTAAAACTGTAATTCTGTCTCACTTCTTACATCTGAACAGCTCTGTAATAGCAAGTAACAAATAACAAAAAATCACAACAGAATATCAGCTTGAAGTTGAGAGGAATTATAACATCAAGCAATAAAGTGATTAAATCTGTGAAAGGCAACTCTCCTTTTGTGTGTGTCAGTGCAAGTTGTAGCACCATGGTCCTGTGAGTCGAGTAAGGACCTTTTAAGCACATCACTGTCCATGGCAGGGGGCTGGAACTAGATGATCTTTAAAGGTCCCTTACAATCCAAATCATCCCATAACTACATCATTAATAAATATTTTTTATGTTCAGTACTGTGTAAATATATCAGCTCCCACTCTCAAAAGCAGCTTGTTTGAAGAATGCAACAGAAAAAAGGGAGAAAAATCACTATCAGACAACTTCCGCCAAGGAAGCCAACCTTGCCTTTTTTCATCCTGAACATTTTCAAAAATGGAATTAATTGAAATATGTGGGGTTTGGTAGCATTTTGGAATGTAATTAAAAATATGTCAGTAGGAAAATAAAGGCTTAGCCTCTTCATCAAATGATCCTAATTAATCAATGAGAACGGGACCTGATCCTTTAATAACTGTGTTGGAATTACCCTCCTTTCTGGGAGCAGACTCACAGATGTTAATAGAACAGCTCACAGTGTTTATGGGTTTACTGCCATGAGAAACAGTTGTGGGATCCAGCCCTCTGCGGTTTAACATCATCCATCAGCTGATCGCTTGTTCTGCTGCAAGGCAGATCACTGACACCATTACGATTTCATCCGCTACCTCAAAGCCAATTTCCCTGCATATAAGCGCTTCATTCAGAGCACAGAAAAAATACATTAGCGAAACAATATAGCATACTGTACAACAAGGATTTTCCTGCACTGTAACTCTACAGCTCACCAGGCAAAAACCACTTCTTTTTATTCTAGTTCCCCAGGGTGCTACATGGAGACACCAATCCTGAGACGGATTAACTGTGGCGCTTTCATCAAGAGGAACTTGTCTTCACTCTGACTTTGGAATAGAAAGGACGTGCTATTACCCTTCGACTTTGAAAGAGAAAAGCTTTCTACCTACATTCCTCGCTCACTCCCAAAGTTTAGCTCACAGGGATTAGAATTCACTAGATATAGGATAAGCCCCTTTCAAAATACCCATTTAAGGGAAGACGGAGAGAGCTTTCAGATATCTTTACTAAATATTTATTAGTCTTAAAAACAGGTAAATTGGACTTAAAATATAGGCAGAATATTAATTCTTCACATGAAATAAATAAGAGTAGTCAGGAAAAAAAAGGCATTTTTTGTTCCTCTCTGTTACATTTACATAAGATTTGCTGTTTGCTGTTCAAAACCAACCTTTTCTTTTCCCTAATCCATGGGTAATTTTGGCGGCACTTTGATTTTGGGAACCTGACTTCATCTATACTACAGAGCATAAAGTTTCTAGCAGCAGATGTTTAATATCTCCTGAGTATTGAAGTCTCTGTAAGGTATTTCAATACCTAGCCTCGAAGTGTGCAGAAAGCTTGAATCACTACCCATCTCAAGCCAACATCTCAGCTCCACCCAGGATGTTTTTGGGTCACTGGTTTCAAAGGAGGCTGAAAACTCTAAGTGTGGGTAAGGTCTAGTATCACATGGTGACTTTATAATTATTTTATAACTATAATTATTTTATAACTGTAATTATCTCATATCCGAGAAGAGAAGCAAAGCTCTGCCTGGGTTTGATTTGGATTCCATTTTAACCTGTTTTAAACTCTGCACTGATTTTAGCTGATTTTATTGCCACTAAACAAGTCTGCACTACAAAACATCACCCACAGCTTCCTGGTCCCATAGCAAGGTCAAACAGAGCCATTTTCTTCCTGAGCTTTCAGGCCAGGAAACTACTCACAAAAACACTGGGCTGGCAGCGAAGTAAGTAGCTGGGCTGATTTGGAAGAGGATATTCTTTATGGCAAATGCTTGACAATATTGTTTCTGAAACAGGTGACTTCAGGTTTAGACAAAACAGGCAATCTAGTAGGGCAGCAGCATACAGGGGATAGTTTGACACTGTCTTTGCTGGTACCACTGCAAGAGCGAGCCAGGCTGCCCCTCATGATGCTCCTGCCACAGGTAGCAGCTCATCCCTCATGGGAAGGACAGTCACTCAGTGTGGGAAGGGCTGTCCCACACTGTGGTGGCAGTGGAACCACTGGTCCACACTGCACAAAAGTGCTCTTCACAAATCACCAGCTCTTCTCAGCTTCTGATGGCAGCAGATCAAACACCTCAGACCCTGTAAGAGAGCAGAGCTAACATATTTTATCAATATTCCAAGTCTTTGCTAGAGAAGTTAGTCTGTGAAAATTCTGAATTGTACCGGTCAATAGGAGCATCTTCACTTTCTTCAGTAATGCCCATTATTTCTAGTTTACACAGTGTGAAGCACATCTGGCAGGGAACATCGGGCAGAGACTTTACGCTTCCTCATCTTCCCTGTGCTGCCCATCCTACTGCCGGGGAAAGGGCTTGTGCAGCTCTGCCAAGGAAGCACCTCCACGCTTGGTGACAGTGGGAGCTGGAAATGTGCATATGGGGAGGAAAGAGAAGTCAGGAGAACGATTGCCTTTCTGAGAGCCCGTTTAAATGCTTGTCAAATGGCAGTGTCAGTCCCAGGAGTGTATCTCCAGTGGTACAAAGTGCTAAGGGCAGAGGTTGTTTGTTCATCTATCCTGCTGTCCTGCAGCTGCCCAAGCACAGCTCTCTGTGCCTGTGTAATGAACTGGATCAGGGAATTGATCTGGCTGGAAAAAAGTATGTTAAAAACAGCCTCCAAAAAGCAGCATGTTTTTCTTTCCAGCCAGAATCACATCTCCCATCTGGCCGGCCGCACAGCTGCACAAACAGCTGCGCCAGCGCTGCGGCAGGGCCGGCCGGGAGCGGGGACTGCGTGGGCTGCTGCGGGCGTCACCACTGATGGAAGGGAAGCCCTCGACTGAGCCGCCACCGTGTACAGGTCCCCCACAAGGGTCCCTCGATGTAGCCGTGCTCACCGGCCGCCCACCGGTGAGTGTTCGGCTGGCTCGCTCTCCTTCGGCATTGAGCAGGGAGGCGAGGAGCAAGGACGGCAGCAGCATCCCGGTTGTCCCTGGGAGGCTGCTCGGACCCCGGGGGAAGAAGGGTCATTTGAATTGGTTTGCTCCCTTGATCTCTCTCCCTGTTCCTGGTCCGTCTTGGAAGACAGGCTAAGAGAGAGGAGGATACTCATACTGGTAAACAACCAGGAACAGTGAGGTCTGGAACTGAGGGAGAATCCTGCTGAAAATCCAGTTTAAACTTGAGGTACATTTGAAGGGGCAGAGTTGGAATTTGAATAGATAATCATACCCAAATTTTGTTCCTCCAGGGAAATTAAAAATCCTTGGGATCATTAATAATTTTTTCACATTTCAAGGGCTTTTGACCTTTGTGCATGCCAACACCACCAGCTGGTGGCTGGGGTGCTTCTTCAGGAAAAACCAGAGGAGAAGATGGTCAAGTACTGAGTCATTTGAACCAATACACTATGAAAACAGAGCAATTGCTCAAGTAACTTATTACTAGATTGGCTCAGTATTTGAAACTGAAGTAAACCAAACCAAAGCTGGAGGTATAACTTAGACTGCAATAACTATTGGCAGACTGACATAGGGTTGTCAACCTACAGTACATAGAGTTCAGTCAGCAAAGGTTCCTTGATGTAAAGATCACAAGATACTGCCTCTGAAGTGTAAAGCTGCACTTGCATCATATTCCCTAATATTTCTTGTGAGCGCTCAAAATAAATGAAGGCTGATATTCCCATAGTGTCTATCAATAGCAACAGGTAGGTTTAAAAAGGATTCAAGGTACAAACAGCAGAGCTGACAAGTCTTTAGTCAGGGAAAGAAAATAGTTTTCAGGTGCTGAACACTTGAACTTACGTTTGTGACAACTTTTTTGTTTTGTAAATCTTCCTTTACATGTCTAACAATTAAAATCTCCAGAGAGAATTTTTTTGCTTGAGCAGTACAAATTCCCTCCCCAAAGAAACACTAAGGTATGTACACTACATACATACAAAGAAACACTAAGGTATGCTACATTCCTACTTCGAGAGTGATGCATCCCATGTGATTTTGTAGTGGGTTGACCCTGGCTAGATACCAGGTACCCACTAAAGCCACTCTCTCCCTCTGCAACTGGACAGAGAAGAGAGAAAAAAAACAACTAAGAGTTCATGAGTAGACATAAGAGCTGGGAGAGGTCAGTGACTGATTATCTTCATGGGCAAACTTATATTTATTACTAACAGGATAAGAGCCAAAGAGTGAGAAATAAAACACCTTCCCTTCACCCCTCCTTCCTTCCATGCTCTCCTTCCTCCTCCCCAGCAGTGCAGGGGGACAGGGAATCGGGGTTGTGGTCAGTTGTTGTTTCTGCTGCTGCTCAGGGAGAGGAGTCCTTCCCCTGCTCCTGTGGGGTCCCTCCCATGGGAGACAGTCCTTGATGGACCTGTCCAGTGTGAGTCCATCCCTCATGCAGCAGTTCTTCCCAGACTGCTGTCCCGTGGGTCACTCCTCCATGGGGTGCAGTCCTTCATGAATGAATTGTACCGACGTGGGTCTCCCCTCACGACAGGGGCCACAAGTCCTACTCAGGGAAAACCTGCTCCAGCATGGGCTTCCGTCACCATGGGCCGCAGGTAGGACCCCGCTCCATCCTGGGCCTCCCACGGGGTCACAGCCTCCTTCATGCATCCACCTGCTCCAGCATGGGCTCCTCTATGGGCTTCAGGGGGGGGCTCTGCACCCCGATGGTCCCCCATGGGCTGCAGGGGCACAGCTGCTCCACCATGGTCTGCACCACGGGCTGCAGGGCATCAGTTCCAGTGCCTGGAGCACCTCCTGCCCCTCCTTCTGCACTCACCTTGGTGTCTACCTTGTTCAAATGTTCTCACTCCGCTCTTCCCTGGCTGGAATTTTCTTCTTTGCAACTATCTCCTTTTCTTAAATGTTATCACAGAGGCATTACTATTACTCCTAATTGTCTGAGCCTTGGCCAGTGGCAGCAAGTCCGTCCTGGGGCCGGCTGGCATTGGCTCCACGGAACAGGGGAAGCTTCTGGTAGCTTCTAACAGAAGCCATCCCTGAACACCCCCCCCCTACCAAAACCAAGCCACAGAAAACACCCCCTCCCCCTACCAAAACCAAGCCGCAGAAAACCACTACATGGGTTAATACTGTGAGTAAGATTCTTGATGCCACCCTGTACCAGAATTGCTGGGTGGTTTTGTATCACCATTGCCTCTGTATAATTATTCAGCACCACAAGAACACAGGGACCAGCTGATGCTATGCAGTGGATTGGAAAAACATTCATAGAGAATGGAACAGAAGCCTCATCCTCATAAAATTCAACTGATACTGCAGCTAAATATTAAACAAGATGGACCATTCTCTGGCATAATATGGGATGGGTGCTGCTGAAGCCATTCACAATACACAGTGTCAGATTGAACTTTATTAGTGCTGCAACTTTTTCCACTATTTGAAAATCTCTTTGAATTTCTGGTCAAGCATATTTTACTGTTACTGCAACGACTAAAAATAAAACAAGTGACTCAAACAAATTTTGACATAATTTGCATTGGTTTGTGTATATGTGTATATATGCATACACTAAAAATAGTAGCTTACTTTGTTCTGAAACCATAGTTTCTTCACATACAATATATAGCAGACATTATTTTTTTAACTGATTCTGAATATTCATCTCTGTGCAGCAATTTTAGGTAGTAAGAGTATACATTCAAACAGGCATGAAGCAAAATGACACATTTTTCTTTCTGCCTTTAGCTGTTTTGTTGAGACTTTCCCCAGTTTAATGAGAAATACATTTAAATAAATGACAAGTTAATTAATATGGAATCAGTTTCTGTTTTACAGAAACATTTATTCATATTGTATTATTAAACATTTACAGTCTGGTATCATATACAGAACATGACAAAAAAAAGAAGCACACAGAGGTAAAATTTTCCTTGCATTACAATTCTCTGTCTTTATTAGCTGTATCACTAGAGATAATGTTATATTGTTGCCATTTGCCAAGAGCAGTGTATTAGAGTAAATATACAAGTTATCCCACTGTTCAAGTATGCTCCCAAACAGTAATTTCTCTGATGCATAACTCTGGGTCATTAACATTTTTCTCCTATTGATTTGTGGAGGACCATTTTATTTGATCTATGCTGACACAACATTTTTACTACAACAAAGAAAAGAAGGTTTGCTCTAAAAGCTGATTTTTTACCTTTAAATTCTACAACTAGTTTCTTAAGTGGGCTATTTTCAGGGGATTGTAAACAACTTAGAAGAAAAAATGCTTTTAAAAATCATTCATTCATTCATTCTTTCATATGTTTATTCATTCATTCTTTCTTTCTTTCACTTACCTAAGGCAGTAAACTCTAAATTAAACTTTTTCAAAATGAGTCTGCTCAAAAGTTTCACTCTGATAGTAGACAAAAAACTGTTTGCAACATATTTAAAAAATCAGTTGTCTAAAATGTGCAACAAAAAGTAAGCAAGCAGATCTGTACTTTTCTTGTAACTCACAATATACAATTTTCTTACTAATTGTATAGATTTTGCAAGAATGTGCTTTGGTAATTTTTTGTCTAGGAATTCAGGATGCATAAATATTGCAGTAACAAAACGGAAATTCTTGGAGACAATTTATCTATTGAAAAGAAGTCTATACATCTTAAAATATGGAAATGGCAGAGCATCAAGAGGAACTTGTTTACTTTCTCTACTGGAAACTTCATTGAACTATGGCTAAAGATTCAAGAATAAACTCAGTCTTTCAAATGCACAGGTGTTTAACTGAGATCTTTCATTTTGCAACAGCAGAACCAAGATGAGAATCTGGCCCCATAACCAGCAGGAATGCCATGTGATATCTGAATGGTAATTTTCTCTGTATGTGCCACAATAATGCCTCAGACTTGACCTTTGGCTTTGTTGTCACCAAGTATTATCATATGTATAATTTGACCTTTCTCAGTTGTATGAATGCTTGGCCTTGAACTCCATCTAACCTTCTAGGAGCTGTAAAGATAATTTCTATACATTTGCACTAAGGCCTCTGATTTGACCTATGACTCAAATGAACAATAATTTCTTAATATTCCCATTCCTTCTAAGACTATTTCCCGTAATAGTATAATAATAAGGCAATAAAATGTCCTTCAGTGTGAACTCATGTTATTCTAAATTTTGAAGGTCTCTGCTTCAGGGCATTCACAGTTCATTACATTTCTGTGTTGTCAAAAGATACTATCAAGGCACCAAAAGTTTCTAGAATTTAAATCAAAATGAAAGGACAAAAGTGACATTATTTAACTTTGTCTCTATGTGAACAAAACTAAAGACAATAATAAGCTTTATTTAGGAACAGTGAAACAAAAGCATATCTTAGCAATAGCAGAAGACCATTAATAATCCTGCCATTTCTATTTAGCAATTTCAAAGCAGAAAAGGAAGAAATATATAAAAACCATTTCAATTCTGCCCTTTGAAAAAAAATAATTGTGCATTTCATTATTATACAGCAAAACAATAAATAACCAAACATCATGGTATTCTTCAATAAAATACAGTAATTTTTTTCAGGAAAAAAAGAGTTGGTATTAATTTTTTTAGTGTTGGAACACAAGAGAAACAAAATCTATTAGAAGTCTGCAAAGGAGTTGTGACTATATTGAAAATGGATTCAGCCTGATGACATACAGTGTGTGATACAGAAGCACCTCTTTCAGCTGTGTTAAGAATGCAAAATCACCCTTCCAACTACACAATTTGCTTTCAGCACCTAAAGCTGTACTTCCTACCATATTTTTCTTGGAGTGGAATGCTAATGGGTCATCATACTTGATGATGAAATTTTCACTTTTCATGTAGCTGAACCCAAAACTTGAATATATTCAAACACTGTCTGCAAATAAAAAGCCCTGATTTGAAAATAAATAACTCAGAGACTTGGTCCTGTTCAAGTAGAACATAGACCATATAGAATTAGATTGCAGGCTCGTGGGTAAGATAAATACAACAGCCAACACGGGGTGATTGAAGTTGGTAGAGTAAACAGCAGCTGAAATACCAACTGCCAGCCATTGCTCAGATTTTGCTGGTATCAAGGCAGGGATGAGTTTTGGGGAGCATGAAGTGACTTTGGCAAGGCCAGATGCAGCTGGAATATTTATGAAAGGGGATGTGCAATAATACACTTGCACTTGCTTTAGTGCCATCACCTGGATCTACAGTCCTCACAGCGTCTTCTTTTTTAATCACACAGAAACCCCATCCCTATATATGCTTTGAAGATGTTCCATGCACTCTTTCAGAATTTCTTCTTTCCTTTTTTTTTAATTGCAACTGTACTTCTTGGAAATTATTTTGCATAGATTTTACTCTCTATGGCTATTCAAGCCAAGGCTCTTATGTGGAAATGAATCTTTTCTGCTTGGAGCTGAAGTGTCCGTGTAACTGGTAGTAACGTTATGACATGATCAATGTGACTCTCCTCCTTATACAAATTGCTCCTTCCGAGCTATCTGTCTTTCTATCTTAGTTTTCTTCCCCACTGCAAAGGCTGGTGACACAAGCCTAGCTCAGACACATCACTCAAGATTAATCAGAAGCTTCAGAGTACAGAGAACAATACAAGAGATAAAAGCCAAATTATAAGGAGAATACGCAAACTGAGATTCAATTCAAAACCTTTATGCTGCTCTATGTTTTTTGCTTTCAAGTAGAGGGTTTATATATCCCAGTCTTGGTGGCAAGGGCCACCCTCTGTGGTCACCTAGGGGTCAGCTGCCACAGACAGAATGGAGGGTTGAAAACTGAATGATGAAGGTGCCTTTAGCTAAAGAGATCTCTCCTGAACATGAAGTGTTTCTTTGGCAACAAGTAAATTCTTTGGGTTCTTTAAGATTAGAGAGATACAATATGGGTGGCCAAAAATAACAGAACATTCAGAAAAGTTTGGCTCCAGAGCATATCTCTATCTTGAATAAGCAGATTAAGAATCACTTATTTAAAACTGTTTTCCCAACGAGAGCGAGCTTGAATGTTTGGCTTGCTACAGATGTACTGGTCAAGAGAAAGTAAAAACACAAAACCTCAAGGGCTGAAGCTTTAAAATTCATGTTTCGTCAGCTCAGACTTTCCAGAAAAATGCAAATTTGACACTGCTCTCTGATCCGAGCCTTGAGACTTTGACTAACATCACGAGTCCTTCCAGAAACATCCAGCAGCCTTTTCTCCGCACTTAAAATCCTCTCATGGTGTCTAAGGAACTGTGCTTTCACCGCGTCCAAGGGCAGGGCAGCTGAGGCAGCTCACTGACACGGTGGGATCTGGTGCAATAAGGATGCATTGTGTTGGACCATGCTCTTTCCATCAAGCATCAAGGAACCTGTCTCCTAGCAGAGGGACTCAAGTAAAAGCCACTGGTGGGCTCAGCTCCTCACCCTCCTCCCATGCCTTGTCAGTGTGACAAAAGCAGTGTATCCCAAGTGTCTTGCTCAGTAAATTGTTTTTCAGGCAGTAAAAATCTACTGGTTTATAGCATCAGTGACACTGGGAAGATGAGTGGTTGTGCTGGCTGCATTTGCTCCCTCAAGCTCCACTGCCACTGCACATCCCAACAGTACCTTCTTTAGCAAAGGGGTCATCTACCTCACACTCACCATCCAGTATGGTGGGGCAAAAGCATCTATTGGGGCTCAGATACAATAGGAAAAGAGGGGCAAAAAGAAAGTTAAAGGAGAAGACAGAAAATGGTGAGAACCCTAGGGGATCACATGAGGCCAGTAGTATGTGTTTCAGGCAACAGGTGAATCATCAGTCAACTGGCCAAAAAACCAACACTGCCATGGAAGGTGAAGGAGACACTCAAGCAGGAGCCATGCTTCAGTGGTTTTTGGGCCTCACACTGAGGGTGAGTAACTCTCTTGGCTGTTTTCCACTCTGCTGTTCTTCTAGAGACAAAATAGCTCTCGTTCTGTACATGAGAAGTTTCTGCTCCATTTCACCCTCTGGGAAGTCCCTTTCGCTCTAGAAGCTCTTTTTTCCCTTCGTAACCCAACGATGTTAGCAGCTCCATCACAGCCAAAAAAGGTTCTTCATTCTGCTTTAAAAAGTGAGGGTAAAGGGATTTTTTACTGCTGATACTGTAACTAACATTTTTTTACTAATAATTTGTTATTATTTGATGCTGTCACTGAAAGGCAAGTAGCTTTCAAAGGCAGAGGTTGTACCAGCCCCTAGAGATTTTTATGGGGAATTTGGCATCTGTCTGAACCCTACAGTGTTATAACATTCCACTAATAATAATGAGAAAAATACACAGCATTAAGAGCATAAAAAGGTCATTTTTATTTTTATGTAATTTAAAGTTAAAAAAGGAAAGGGGAAAGGAAGGGTAAGGGGAGTAGGAATGGGAAGGGGAATGAAAATGAGAAGGGGAAGGTGAAGGAGAATAAAAAAAAAAGAAAATAAAAAAGAGAAGGAAAAGGCAAAAAAGGGAAAAAACCCAGAAAAGTTGGGCTTAGACATTTCCAAAATACAAACTCAAACTTTACTTCCACTCCCTGCAAACTGCTTTCTTACGCACTGGATTACAAAGTTTTCAAGGCTGGATTAGAGGCTGCTATAAAATAGTTTGCCTGACACAGAACGACATTTAAATTAGCAATGCCATAAATGGCACTACGAGGGAGGGAGGGCCTGCTCATGATTCAAGGATATCGTCTTTTGTGTAATTTTTCCAGTGTCATAAATTCTGCCCAAGTTCCTAGCAGAATAGCAATGCTCCAAAATATATTGAATAGGTGTCTTTCATAAAATGTTATACATGGAACAGAATTACAGTTTGTGGATCACATTTATTTAAGATTAGACTAATTCATATATATGTGAACCTCAACAGCATGATTTAAACCCACAGGATTTTAGACACGATGTTTTGCCTTTCTGAGACCTTTATGCTTAGCTGGAGGGTGTTTAGTGTGACTGAGGTATTTTTTCTAAACAGGGAGGGGGATTATTTAAAACCTTTTGGTATGGAAAACCCACAGTTTGTCCACCTCAAACAATCTCTTCTCTCCCCCTGTTGTCACAGCAACAACTTCAGCATTTGAAAGGAATCTACTTCAATAATCTAAGCCTCTGATCTTTGACAGGCTTATAATGAAGGAACAGTTTGTTAATGCTGACATAAACATTTTGAAAACTTAAAGGTACAATTATTTCATGTTGTTTAGGAAGTCAGCACTACATGGTCAAGAGAACAGCACTCTGCAAAAATATTTACTCATGTAATTTCCTAGTGAGAAAAACAACTGCTGACTGTACAGCTGAACTGAGATTCCAGCCCTGTGGTTTAAGCAACAAGAATACTTCTTTGTCTCCTGCCCATTTATAGTTCATTTTTTCTCTATTATAATCACACAATGATCTTTCAGATAATTCCAGGATGTCTCAGCCCAGTCTCTTTATTTCAAAAAAGATAAAAATTAAAAACCAGAGCTGAATTAGACCAATTCCAAGTGGATCTCCCAGCTATGTTCCTTGTGACAAAAAGTCAGAACTGCTTCTCAGCCAGCCAGCTGTGATGGAAGTTGTTTGCCTGTATATCAAACAAAACTGTTATTTTTGCTGGGAGAAGGGCAGAAAGTTGACACGATGACAAAGTTCCCCAGGCTGTACTCGGCAAAGTAGTCCCTGTGCTTTCCAGGCAAAGCAAAAGCCAGAGCAGGCGATGAACTCAGGGCTGCACTTTGGAGTCAAAGCTTCGGTTGCTCTGGGGAGACCATCGCTCTTGGAGCAATTTTCTACAGTAGCGCGAGGGCTCCAGTGGTCCTCGGGGGTGAAATCCATCATGCTGCACGCTGCACTCTATCAAGTGGGGCTCCGAGAAAGGGTCAAGTGGTCCGCTGCCATGCTGTTTGAGCTCATCAGAGACATATTTAATTTAATTAAGGTTGTCAGCACTATTGATTTTGGCAGTTTCAATTACCGTGCTGTTATGGCTTCTGGATCTACTGATCTGTGATGAGCCCTATCAGCACTGGCACACATTGAGGAAAAAGCCCTTTGTCTCCTTTAAAACCTGACACATCCTGCCATAGGCCATAACTTATTGCTTTTATCCAGCCCAGCTCCTCTTCTGTTCCTCATAATTAATTTCTCATTAGACAGCTCTTTATTGTTTAATTTGTGCAGTTTATAATCAAATTGGGCACATTAATTGTAGTTGAATTTAAGGCTAATGAAAAATAAAGGTTTTCAATAACTTACTCTTCAATTATTTCAGACAAGATAAAATAAAACACTTTAAGAGTTGTCAGCTTTTTAAATTATAAATTAGGTTGTTTAAAGAGCATGGGCATTTAGGAAGCAGTTATCACACATTTAGTAATTATAAATCCTATGCTCCAATACAATTATTAGGATATATTTACAATTCCTCTTAGTTTTTTTCTACCCTGTTGTTAGTTAACTGCATAACATCTAATTGTTGGTGGTTAAAAATAGCATAATCTGAAGTCCCTGGGCCTGATTTCTCTTATTGCAAGATCGAGCTGTAAATCAGCACATCTGAGGAAGTCCATATCCACAATAGTGGAACAGGACAGGTGTCTGAAACAGTAGAGATGTCTGGGTAAAAGGAAGAGAACCCCATTTGGTAAAGATTTTATAAAATGCTGATCATTCTCCTAGGCCGTATTGTAGGATTCATGCCCTTTCCTTCTAGAAAATGAAATGGTAACGTGATTTACATTAGGACCAGGACAGCAGCTAGCAAAAAGTGATAAACTCCTCTTGATGTAGACTGCAATTTCTCCCATGATGTACATAATCTTCATTATAGAAAACGGCTTATTTGAGAGGGCACATGGGAGCTGAGGCCAGTCTACTGGGATAGGGTTTGCTTGTTTATGGGGGTTTTTTTCCAGTTTACAATTAATAGGAAGGGGGAAGGAGGATGAGAAAGAAGATGGGGTGAAAAATTCAGGTGGTACCTACCTTCTTCCCTGCCAAAATGAAAACCAAGAAAACTGAGTTTTCTTCTCTGCTCAGTGGCTGCATTCAATACACAGCATTTTAGCGGTGAGCAAGAAGAGCAAAGGAAGAAAGGCAAGTTTCACATCACTGCTGAGGGGAAAGTTGGGGTGCTGTAGGTCCATAATTAGGATGTGAGCAGATGACGGGAGAATTTGATTTCTTGTGTGTTCTAAGACCTCTCCTTATCCAGATATGCAGGAGAGCCCAGCATGATACACTATGTTAGAGTATGTACTTGTGACTTTTGAGGAGGAACTGGCAGCTGGGCATCCTAGTTCCTGGAAAAGCATTCCCATTGCCTTGCAACAGTTATACACTCACTCTTTCTTGAATAGTATGTAGGATAGCTCCAGTGGGGCAGGGAGAGCTACCTTATGCTTTGGGTCTGAGACCTTGTTTCAAATATCCACCCTTAATGAGGGCTGGAAGGCATCTGAGGTCAGTACTCTGCTTCTTACCTGAATGGTTTACCGCTGTATGTTCCAAGTGATACAAACCAAACACTGAGAGAAATGGAGAGCAGCTCTCTGGACTGAAGTTAGGATGCCCACTGGCAGGCTGGGTGGCCAGCATCTGCATGTGCCCAGCCCTGGGCACCCAGGGTAGGGTTCCCTGGTCACAGTGTGTGTATGTGTGCGTCTGTGTTTCTGTGAGAGCTTCTTCACGTTCCCTGCCCGAGCAACCAAATGGTCACCCTGCTCCTGCCCAGAAAGAGCTACTGCTGTGCCTGATGGTACACCTGCATCAGGGAAAGATGGGGCAGAGCTGAAGGCATGCCCAGTAGCTACATACCAGAAAATGTATAAACTGAAATACTGAAACACTGCTGCAAAAGTGCAGGGCTGCTGATTTGCTCACTAGTCACTTGCTACTTGGTGTTTTTAATTTATAAAAAATAATCATGCTTGTGTTGTTCAAAAAAGATAAAATTCACCCACATCCTCACAAGATCTGTTTACTAACCAAATCCTGTATATAAAGAGAAGGCAATGTCAGAGATTTTCTTTCTGTACCCCAGTTCAAACTGAGGTTATTTTTTATTTCAGCAAAGTATCTTTGTCCAAAATTCCTTGGTGGGGGCCCTGCCCTTGTGGATTTGTAGGAATCTTCTAATTTATATATTGCTTCCTGTCTGGAATGAAGAGCTGGTCACTATTGCTAAATATTTCGGCACTGTGTATATTCTCTAGCTCAGAATTATTTGGAACAGAAGGAGGAGATACTGTTTTCCCAAATACTCCGAAACACTCTATTTCATCAATTGAAAACAACAATCTTCACCTGCCCAGCTTTTTGGAAAGAAAAGAGAGAACACCTTCCTTCAGCAAGGGTATGAGAAATTCTGGATGCAGGACTTTTGTCATCAGCGTGCATAGCTGGGGAGCCAGAGAGCTGGAGAGTCAGGGAACTGGGCTGCGTTCCCCCAGTGTTGAGTGGCAGGAAGGGGAAAGGAAATCAGTGCATTGGCGGTAGAAGAGGGCTGCTGGAAACAGCGTCTGATAAGGATACATGGGAACAGCAGGGGAAAAATAGACCAGCAAACCTTGCTCAATGTGTGACAGGAAGGCAGGACACAGTTTGTCCTTGGCCCTGCTTGATATTACCTGTCCAGTGAAAGGACGAGTGCTCCTGATGGGCACCACATGCAGAGGTTACACCCCTTGGGCTGCTTTAAATTACTCTTCTCTAGAAACTTAGTGTGCATGACACTTCTGGGATGGAGACCCTACTGCTGTTGTGCTCTTCCTCCACTTAACCTTAAATTCCTGGATATACTTTCTCCAAAAACTCTGACCTAAGGTCTTCATTCTAACTAGGAACTGGTGTCATCCAAGTAGACGAGATCAAAAGACCTTCCACATAGTTTGTCATCACCCCTTGACAGCAGTTCAGTTAGTTTTATGCTGTGTCAATCACAGGACAATCAGATCCCCTTATTTCAAGCTGGCATCTAACTGCAAATAGGACCATCAGACCTGGTTGTATATGCAAGGAGTTGGCAATTGAACCCTGTAAATATCTTTCTCTTTTAATTTAAAAATAACAGAAAGATTTTTAAAAGGAAATTTATATTAAAAATATTAATAATAGTTGTTCCCAGCCAAAGTCACTTTCAGCCAAGTTTCAGCTGTGAGGAAACTTTTATTACTCAAGAAATGAACTCATGAAAAGAGAAGTTTATAATGGAACCAGTGAGAGACTGCAGCAGCACTGCTAACAGGTGCCACTGTTACAGAAGTGACAGGGTGAGTAAGACTTCTAGAGATGCAGTAGCTAGGGCTGTGCCCACCCATGCAGCTAAAGATCTACCAGGATTTCTGTTATGAACCTCTTTTTGCAAGGATTTGATACTTTAGTCATAAAAGCATACCTCAGACTGAGAATGAGAAAATAGAGACACACCACTCCAGGGTAGTTGAAACAAAAAGTAATAAAATCCATATAGTTGTTTTGAAGGGTCTCTTTGGGAATTTGCAATTTCAAAAAACCCACACTTCTTTTGCAATTAAATTTGGCAGATTATCGATCAATAGCATTAACTGGGGAGGGTTCTTTTTCAGTTTGTTGCATTTTAATTTAGAGCCCTTAAAATGCCTGTGGTGTTTTTTCAAGCTTAAAAAAATCTTATAGCTCAATTAAGGGATAACAGAAATAAACCAGGATTACCTGCGTGTAATTACACAAAGTTAAATCCAAGAAAACAATACACTACCACAACTCTCTTGGGTAATTTGAGCAGTCTCCATAGGATCTCCAGAGACAAAAAAAGGAAGGTTGTCTCAGCTTACACTGAGCATTTACTGCAAGATAGCAAAAGACTCCCAAGCCCAAAAGACCACAGAAGACACCTCTTTTTTCTTGATCAACCTTTTAATAGCCTTTTAATAGTTACAGAACTGAGCAAACCCTGTACTGGGGCACAAACTGGATTCAATGTTCAGTTCTGAAACTATCTTATTGCTCTTGATAATTCTACTGTCTTTGCTGCGTCCAGTAATATAATACTGCAGTCCAGTCTGAGCTTAACTACATATACTTGGCTGGAGTTAACTCAGATCAGATCAATGTACACATATCTGAAGGCAGAAACTATTATTTAGTACTTCCTCAAAAAGGAAGAGTACAGATTTTCTGTATGTGTCAAATTAATCCTCACACTGCTTTAAGATGTGAAGACATCTTCATTGCAACGATTTGAAAATATCAAAGTCAACCAGATACCCCATCACATTCCTGAAAGAATAGGAAAGTATGGCAGAAAAGTTAGCCATGGAGGAAAATAACTGTCTCCTTCCCAATTTGAGTGGGACTATCTAAACTCAAAGTACTTTTTGACTGCCAATACCTGCAGCCACAGTGACATGCTAGCTGAATTTAACTCTCTGTGTTTGGACATTGTCTAGCTGGCTGCAATTCAGTCTGTTTGGATTTAACCTTTTTCATCCTGAATAATTTACCCAAGTTTCAGTGTTTACACTGTAACATGTATATATGAACGGTAGTGGATAAGGGGACCCACACCTTGACTGCTTAAGAAAATTTGCCATTAAACCAGTGTCAATCACCTTATACTATAAAAAACTTCCAAAGAGAGGAGATTGACTCCATCTGTAATTATATTAATTTCATTATAATCATCCCAACCTGGATTTAAACATGAGTATGCGAGTAGCAGCACAGTATATACAGTATATACATAGTACCAGTATATGCCATTTCAGTAACTCAAAACATATGTCATGTGTTTCTTAAAAGCAGCCAGGTATCCCCTTATCACTGTCAGAGTTTCCTACCTGAACCAAGTCTACATATTTATTGGTGTTAGACATGAAGTGGACCTGCCCTCAGCTGTATTTGGTTAAACTCAGTATAAACGGTACCTTTCAGTCCTGAGGTCTTTTACCAGCCTGGTGATAAGGCATCCGTTCCTCAGTATATTATAGCAGTATATTATAGCCTGTGAGCTGCGTTAATTTACACCAGCTGAACTAGTTCTGTACAGACTGGGCAGACACAACACCAAGACCCTGGGAGGCTCCTTGTGTGTTACAAAAATCCCTGGCCTCCCCTTCGGAGCAACCTTTCCACCCTTAGCACTGTGGAGACAGTACAAAGCATCTGAGGCTCAGGCCCTAACCTTTTCTCTTTGAACTTTTCAAATTTATTTTTCTATGCCTGAAATATTTGCTTATAAAACTAATAAGACCAACAGAATAAAAATGAGAAGTGACTCTTAGCTTTGTCTTTTGGGCTCTGTGCGACACGACATGTTCTGTACACTCAGGCACAGAATGCACACAGAGCACCAAAGATGAGGGTTTGGAAACTGAACACATACACTACCTCTGCTCATCAGGGGCCAGAATCAATTTTCAGACCAGGGTACGCAAATGTATATTTATTTTATTTTGCTGCTTAATTTTAAGATACTTATTGTCATTTCCCTGGCAGCAGGGTGTTGGAGAGGATGAGACTGCAGACTCAAAGGAATGACCCTTTCCATTCCATCTGCCCTTATTTAGAAGTGATGGCCTCCATTTTTTTTTTTTAATAGAAAAAACCTCCTCTTTATTCTGTCCTTCAGGCAAGTTCACTGAGTCCACTGTATTTCAACGGGAGCTAAAGACATGGTTCTACTTACCCTCCCCCAAAAGGTCTCTATTAATTGTTTTCAAATGTTGGCAGCCATGTGAAACCCTGCCTAGCAAGTCTGGCTCCTTATATGATTTTTATTAAAATTCACTTTGCACACAGGGCACATGAGATTTATGGCTGAAACTAATAGGTTGGTTCTCACTAAGACATAAATCCATGGGCTGTTTATTGAGGCTCATGGACATTGAGAACACAGGTAATTGTTACTGCGAGTGTTCAGCTAAAAAATAGTCAGTTATGTCTCTAAGGAAATTTGTTTAACTAAACACACCACGTAACCTTCTGAAAAATTACTTTATCTGTGATGGTGAATGGAAGGACTGTGCAGCCTAAGTTCTGTATCTCATCTGTACAATTTAATTTCACTTATAACACTATTTACATTTTCCTTTTACGTGGTGTCTTATATTATAAAGAGTAAATGTAAAAAGGATCACATTCATTTTCTTTCCACATGTCTGTTTTAACCATTCTCAGTTTATACACCCGAGCTTTTACTTTCTTGCTACCAACCCTTACAAGCTCCAGCTGGAGTTTTACAAGTCCAGTTCCTCCTGCCTTACTCGCAATCACAATCTACCACATGAACTCAGTGAACAATTCTGATGGCAACACACAAGGTGGAGCAGAGCCTGGACCAATCTCTTCCTCTGAACACAGTCTACACTGCCACGTGCTAAACAATTGCCAGCTCCACTTGTTGGGGAGAAGGCTGTACTCTGGAAGCCATTTAGATGTGACAATTTGGTCCTGTGCTCAAGTGAGTAAGTTCTGATTCTCAACATCGTGTTACCTTTCAGTAAGACCCAAACCTGTCTAAACGGCT
This sequence comes from Chiroxiphia lanceolata, assembly GCF_009829145.1. Lineage (NCBI taxonomy): Eukaryota > Metazoa > Chordata > Aves > Passeriformes > Pipridae > Chiroxiphia > Chiroxiphia lanceolata. Next base: position 13,850,754 of record NC_045640.1, read on the forward strand.
TCCACCTCACATCTAGTTTTCAGCAGGTCAGTTTACAGACAAGAGAGAGGTAGCTAATGCCTCCTGAGTGGATCTTCTACTCTCAGTTGTGCTGGCAATACAGTGCTGAAGAGAAAATACAACCTTACCCAAATTACCCAAATCAGGCTCTTAATAGCATCTGAGATCACACAGGGTATCTTTTCTGGCCTTCAGTCTGCTTTCCAGAAGTGTGTGGGTCTCACACAGGTCCCATATCATATTTGCCAGCTTCATGTTCCTGTCTCAAGTACCCTAGGACATCTCACTCACATAGCCCTTGACACTTTTATTTACACACAGTATACCTCAGTGAAATATATCAGATGCTTCCAAAACAAAAGTAAAAACCATAGAATAATAGAATGGCCTGGATTGGAAAGGACCTTAAAGATCATCTAATTCCAACCCCCCTGCCATGGGCAGGGACATCTTTCACTAGGCCAGGTTCTTCAAAGCTCCATTGAATCTGGCCTGAAACACTTCCAGGGATGAGGCTTACACGACTTCTCTGAGCAACATGTTCCAGTGCCTTAGCACTCTCACAGCAAAGAATTTCTTCCTAATATCTATTCTAAATCTATTCTCTTTCAGTTTAAAGCCATTCCCCCTTGTCCTGTCACTGCATGCTCTTGTGAAAAGTCCCTCTCCATCTTTCTTGTAGGCACCCTTCAGGTACTGAAAGTCTGCAATTAACTCACCCTGAAATCTTCACTTCTCCAGGCTGAACAACCACAATTCTCTCAGCCTTTCCTCATAGGAGAGGTGCTCTACCCCTGAAATCAACTTGGTGGCCTTCCTCTGGACTCACTCCAACAGGTCGATGTCATTCCTATGCTGAGGACCCCAAAGCTGGATGCAGTACTCAAGGTCAGTTGCCACTGCTTTTCTGTAATTTTTCTATAGTGAACTTTTGATAGGAGATATATTTATTATTGTGGTCATATCAAAACTAACCCAAACAGGTGAACACTTCATTGAATGTTGTGCACACACATGGGAAGGCACACACACCGAGGTTACTTATAGAAGGCTCAGGGAGTGTTTATGCTATGCATGTGTCATACAAAAAACCAGTGTAGCCACAACAGTGTTATTTTGTGTTCAAAATAACTAACCAGTCTGACTGATGGAGCTTAGTAGCTTGGCACAGTGCTATACCATTACAGACATATTGCTTTAGCATCTCTCGTAACATTTGCTCAGCATAGACTTTTGTCTCTTTTGTTACTTTGCCGCAAAAAGCAAAGCAAACCAGCCCTAAAAAACAGGAACAAAAGAGTGGAAGGGTGCATACAATGCAGCTGACTATATTTTTGGGTTGATACCTCATTCATTTTAAAATGGTATGTAAATACTGAAACCCCCCAGACAGCTAAAGAAATACCTAAAATTCCATAAATTCTTTGGCAGATGAAGAATTAACATGAGTACAGACTTCAACAATTTGCAGGAGTTTAGGTATCTTTATGTCAATCGTGTTTACCCTGAGTTTCTCATACGTCCTGGTCCTGGTGTTTAAGCAAAGAAATAGACTTTTTCGGAACAATATCTTTCTCTCTCTCCCCCAATTTTCCCTTCTTGACAAGCTGCTTTTCCTTCGCTCCTTTTTACAGCATTTGCTTAGCAGTCTATCAGTTATCTTAATCTGTTAGGTTGTTGTTTGCTGATGAAGTCTCAACGCTCTTGTCTGATCTAGTAACTAGGTCAGCAAGGTTGTGTGTCCTGGGGACTCGGGGAACTGTATGGAGATGACCTCTGACACTCATCAAAGGCTCCACAGCACTGTTTGGCTCCTATCAGTTTAATCAGCTGGCTCATTCCTGCTCCTTCACCATTCATGACATGATTCTATCCCTCACTGCCTGCCTTTCAGAGCATACAGCCCTGCTTACACGCTGCTCCTTCACACTGAGTTTGGCTCCTGTGAGCGGCCTCATGCAATGTACCATTCATTCTCGGCATGACTCGCATTTTACAGAAAACTTCCTTCATGCTGAAAGGAAGGGCAACAAATAGGAAGCTTTCTTTTATTTCAGAGACACAGAGGTCAATATTATTCCCGAATCTTTTCCGGCAGTTTAAGGTGATGCTTAAACTGTAAAGTCCATGTCTGTTACATGTTTTCCAAGAACTAGACGTATTTAAAAACAAACAAACAAACAAAAAAAACCCAACAAAAAACCCCCAAAGAACATTTCCATGAAAATGTGATGAAAAACACACAGCAACTGCTACAGAAATCTGTCTGCTCTTATCTAGTGAAAAGAAGAGCAAAGGAAAAGTATCTCAAACTGTGATTTAATTTTTAAAAGAATTAAGACCCTATAAAATATTTTCCTGATTTTCTTCTGCAGCACATGGGACAGAGATTTATCAATAAAGCTAAAGAAGCTGTCCCAGGTCCCTCACTGCTTTGGTTAGCTCCACATATGGGGAATGCATACTCCGAGTTATGGATGTGGAGGGTATGAAACCTGGGTTCATGGCTGCTGTGCATACATTGTAGTTGCATCTGGGCTTGCCAGTGGAGGACGTCAAAGACCAAAGGAATGAAGGTTGCACAAAAACTTAAAATGTGTCAGCCCTGACCCTTAAAGTCTGCCAGGGGCTTTGTACAGGCAAACTTCTCCTCTGTGATTTTCCAGCTAGGTTAAAACATAAAGACAGTCTCACATTGATTACTTCAGCTGTAAATCTCCTCCCCAGAACTATCGGAATCTCAAGACTGACCCATGAACACTTCAGCCTTCTGATGAAGAAGTTTGCCTTTCTGATAGATAAAAGACAAGTATTGTGTTCTTCTATGTTTCAATCACACAAGTGAAGGACAACTTGGAAGCAGAATAACATTCCAAGTGAATTTAAATTAGAAAGTGGTCACTGCAACCATCACTCCTTCAGATGCTGAGAGGTATCCCACAGTATATCATAAAAACTATCTGCAACACAATGAACTCCAAACAATGCCAGCAAGGCTCAGACACCTTGTCTGCAAAGAAAAGATCATGGTATAATGCTGTGTGGATATCAACACAACAGCATGAATGTGTTTAATTGGCGCAATATCAACTCCACTAAAGCAATATAAGTATGTTGACAATACTCCTCTGTGCAAAGAAATGCTTAAATAGCCTTATGTGAATGCATTTTTTTGCAACACAAGAGAGTAGAAGATTATATAAATTACAGCAGTTAATAGCCTTTTGATTCATTGCTGCATATCACAAAAAGGGGGAGTCTGAAGTGATTCCTGAGGTGGATAAATTCTGTTGTATAATGTGAGGATCAGTCTTGTAATCCTTGCTAAATCAACAGTTCTTTGCTCTCATTGGACTCAAAACCTGTCCTGGGAGAACAGGAAGAAAAGAAGTCTCTCACCATAGAAACAAAACTATTTCTAAATATTTATTAATTTTTTTTCTGTAAAAGTTATTCATCTAGAAACCTTCATTTTCTGCAATACATTTCAGAGCTTTTTCTTTTTTTCTGTTCTTTACTATTCACTCTAAATTCTGAAGTGGCAAATTAGAGTGGCAGTCTCATTAGCAATTGAATATTTCTGTCTAGTCTGATATGCCTGTTAGTATTAACTGTTAAGTTTCCTTATGTTTCCTGAACATTTTTAGCCACTCAAGCTCCGCAAAATACACTAATTAAAGTGCATAAAGTGCTTAGTTTAATAAGTAAGATACAGTATATAGAAGACAGAGGAGGAAGAGATAGTTCATATTTTTATGTTGATGCTTTAGCAAACTTTCAAATTGCAAAATATAGTGTTGCAATGAAGGTAAGAAGATAAACCTGTATTTCTGAAGTATCAGCTCTTCAGCTGTTTTAGATTACGAAGCATCACATCAGAGGAAGCATTACCTCTTGGTGTGTAAAATAAGTGAAGGTTTTTTCTGTGTTCTCATTCCTTCTGCTGTGTTGGTGACATTTCTGCAATTAATGTTTATTTAATGCTATTTGTCAGTATACATCGATAATACCATTACACAGGAAACAAGTTTAATTATATATTTGGGAAACTGAGGCACAAAACTGAAACATCAGGTCAATAGTAGAGCCAAGATATGAACAAATATATATTCCAGATTTTATCTCCAATCTCTGGTTCACCCTATCTTAAGAAAGAGTCCGTGCTTCTTTAATTCTGTCGTACATTTTAACATAATAATATAGATTGAGCCAATTCACCGTGATCATAAGTGAATTCCTTAAAAGCTGCCTTAAAGCCACTGTTATTTTACACGTTACTTTCCCAGAAGTAGCTGAGTGGAGAGTCCTGGCTTTGTGCACATGTGATGCCATGGAAATGAGCGGGGTTCCTCTCAAGCACAGCCTTACACCTGCGCAGGACAGGTTCAGAGAAAAGCAGGGATGTGCAGGGGATGGAAAGAAAAACAAGACCACCACAAGCAGCAAGTGTTCAGCTTTAGGTACTTGGCTCTTTACTTGTGAGTAAAGGACTGGAAGTCCATTCTATGCCACCTTTTCAACTTTTAGTATGCCTTTAAAAAAGCAGATAGAAATCATTTACCTTGTCTACCTCTTTTATCCTCCGCCTGCACAACAGGCTAGCCTCAGTTTTATCTATTTAGTTAATTACCACCAAAAAGTTACATGATACAAGTGTACACACCTCTGTGAGCATAATATGTTACACAAAAAGAAATATTTAATAGCTCAATTAAAATAATAATTAAAATAATAATAATTAAAATATTTTGGATCTGACATCCATAGTTTACCTTTCTAATGGATGTGGATTTCAATGGAAATTTCTATAAAAACTTAACTCTTAAGAAAGAGGGATGGGTTTTAAATTTACTATTATTTTACATTGTTTTAGGAGCTTTTAATTTGTCTGACAATTTTGGGTTTGTGTCTTTTATTATACTCAGTAGAAATGATTGGAATGCTTAAAACTAAAGACCTTTCAAAAGTCACTTGTGCTTTTGTTTTATTGGGAATTGATGGAGGCTGCAGTCAGGCATAGTGTGCTTTTTTAAAATTACTTCAAATTAAAGAGATGATTCAGTAACATAATTATAACTTTTCGTGTCCAAATTGTTACTTCTCTGTTTATTAGAACATGACCTATATGTCAAGAAGTAATATTTTGTACCAGTGCTACAATGCATAAGATTTCATAGAAAGTGCCCTTCGATCCAAATTATATGGCCTTTGTACATTAAAACAATTAACACTAAGGTATACTTTATGAAGCATGCAAGAAGTTATGGCTGTATGGAGAATGAGAGACAGTAAGTCATTTAACAGTGCCATACAGCCTGCACGGAAGTCAGAACCAAATTAATAATTTTGAAGATCTCCCAGAATCACACAAATGAATTTTAGGGGTTGCTTACTAGTTCATTCAAAGATAACAGAATGATAAATGTTAGTGTTTATTTCTGTTTACAGTCCAACTAAAGATTCTGGGACTAAAATGAGATCGTATAGAGAGGTGATTTTATAAATGTTGCGGTAAGACACTGATGATGGTGACGATAATGTTATGCAAGTATCCACATGGGTCAGTGGCACTGAGGCTACAGAGGTAATGCTTTCCTGAAAACCAATTTCTTTGGCTGTAGCATGATGGGATCAGTAATACAGCAACAGTTCTATGCAAGAGATCTTCTTAAAGAACAATGAATAAGCAAATGTCATGTTAAATAGGGAGAAATAGGTTTGTTTGTCACTTTTCTTTGGATGCTGCATTAGCTATTATTTAGATAAACCTTGGCCCCAGGTTCAGATGAAGGAAACAAGTCTGTGGAAGTACCTTCAAGGGTTGTCTGGTTAGAAACGAGCCAGAGCCAGTAATCCTGTTTTTAAGTATTTACCTAGAGCAGTCACACACTTGGGCTTTTAAGAGAAATTGGACAAAACGTAGCTACACCTGGAACACTCTTTCTTCAGTCAGGTAGAGTTGGAGTTGGGAAGCTAAGGCAGAGATTCAGTGTCCTCCATCATAAGATTTCCTTCATTCATCAAACTGGAGAGTTCCCAATGGGAACTCTTCTTGATCACCACCTAAAAGCAGTACCAATAGAACTTAGAGGTTCTTTCCTACCTAATCTATTGTATTATTCACAAGTAGATATGCAGATAAATTCTGTCTACCAAGGCCTAAAAAGGGACTCAGTCTCATTTCACAGCAACTCTGCGTAGTGTTTGCCATATTGGCACTACTTTGGAGTAAACATCAGCCATGCCAACCAACAACTGGGACAAATACTGATGCTTGGGGCATGAGGGAAGAAAATGGAGAGAGAATAAGAGAATGTTGAAGTCATCTAATTAAATTTCTAATCCAGGTTTACATAATTAAGCAATAATGACTATGGACAAGGGCATTTCCTGGCAGTTAATTACCAGCTGGAGGATTTCAGGGCTTGAGGTAAAGCCAAGTGTTCTTAACACTGTCAGTCATTAATTGCCAGGAAATGCCCAACTCAGGAGGTTATTACTGCTGTTATAAACTAAGAATAGAAAAATATAAAGAAAAAAGACAGTAATTACCTTTCTAAAGTGTTGAAAGCTGAGCACTGAACTGCCTGTCGCTATGGAGACAGAATTTTATTTATAGCATCAGTCCTTTGCTAGGGTTTAAAGACTGCCTCAGTACCCAGAGGAGGGCAGGAGTTAGTTCTCAGGGCTCCATTAGGTATATAATTGGTAATTCAGAACATCAGCTCTGTGCCACGGGCCACATAACATCTGCAGACATCAAGAGTATCACAAAACTTTACAACACTGATTACAAAATACTGGCAGCCACTCAAAACATTTTATAGTTACACATACCTTCGGAAAGCATTTCCAGTAGTTCCTGCTTTGATCTACAGAGTGTGTGTCTCTAAATAGGATCCTTGTAATGTCACATTGTGCTGTTTCCTAGAAATTAAGTACTTAGGGACCAGATCTTTAAAACTGATTAATGCCATAGGTCTATGCAGCCAGACTGTGATCACTAACTGATTTTACAATTGTGTAACTACTGATTTCATTGGAGCAGCTCCTGATTTACACCAGTTAGTATAAAGATTGAATTCAACCCACAGTGGGTAACAAATGCAAAGCCCCAAACCTCCTTCTTAACTTCTTTCAAGCTTCTGAAAGAAATTATTTAATAACTTATTCCTAAAGTAGCTAAAAATAAAAGTTATTTTGTTCCTTTTAATGTTCATTTCCCAAAAGATTCTGTTGCTTTTTATGGGGTACAGTATTTGAAATCTGACCAATGCTTTAAAGAAAATTCTTCCAAATGAGTTGGTTCAAAAACTTAATTTCTACCACTTGAATAATTTGGAACAATAATTTAAAAAAATTAAAAAAGGTTCAATAAAGGACTTAGGTACCTAAATCAGAATAAAAGCAGAACTGAGGTGGCTGGCAAAAAAGTTGCAATCAAAAAAAAAATTGCTTCATTTTGACATCCTGCTAAATTAATTGATTGTCAGATTTATAAATTCTCGCTCTGTGCATAAATGGCCTGATCTCTTAGACATTCTCCCAACAGATGAATCAGACATCAACAGAATAATTTCAGTTTAAAACAAAATTAGATGAGGATAGATAGGTGGCTTCCACTCCCACCTCTCCTCTTCTCCACTCTGTGTAGCAGACTAGTAGTATGAGTTCTCAGCCAGGAATACAAGTACTATACAACATCAAACACTGAACCTAAGTCTCTCTAATCCCTGCTGAGTGCCCAAACCATTATTACAGGGCGAGGATTCCTTTTGTGCTTGATTTCCAGCCCCATTAATCTTGCATCCTTTGCTGACTGCAGCAGAGATCAACAGAGGGGTACTTGTGTTTCTTTATTTGGCCACATTTCAAAACAGAAGCACAGATTTTCTGAACCAAAACAAGCCCTTATCTCAGGACTGATTTTTGAAACGTGGATCTTTAATCACTTCTCTATAAATGCAAGTGCAGAATTTTATGCTTAGTAAAATTAATATTCTTAGCATGGTATTTATGCTTCAGAGAAAGGTGAAAATAGCACCTCCCTCTTCTTCCTTTTGTCTCACCTCATAGTTTTCCTTTAGTGTACCATCTATTCAGAGGTTGAGCCACACAACTGGCTTTAGGCAGATGTGACCTTGCTTTACCTGTTCTGTGAGATGATGCCTAGAAGCTTTATTAGTTCAAGCACTGTGCCATGCCTGGTGCAGCTGTGTGGCTCCTGGACTGATGTGACACATATCAGCCGGAGTCAATTATTGTCAGAGAGAACATATCTTCAGTCTGGTGACTAAAGCAGGAGCTGCCTAACTTTAAAGTAAGAGCTGCCTAGACTCCATCCTTGGCACCAAACACCTAAAATTTAGAGGCTTCAAATCCTTCGTTAGGTTTAAGTTATGTTATATACCAGTAAAACCTTCTATACTTTTCCAAGCACTCCTCAATCTACTCTTCAAGATAGACACTGCAGCATCTTCACTGTAAGCTGCAGTTCACCAGAAGCTGGGCACTTCTCCTCAATTCCTGAATTAAGTGCCTCAGCCTTGCAACATTAGTAATTTTACCCAGAGCTGGCATTTCTTCTATCCTGGTGCATGAGCCAATGACGTAGATGACGTATCAGGAGATGTACCTGTCACAGCCAATGCAAGGACATAGCAGAGGCCTCAGCGATGTGCAGTGGTGAGGAAAGCTTTGGGATGGGATTCTGTTTTGAACACGGTGCTGTGGCTTCTCTCCTGCTCAGTGATCTCACGTGGCAGACACAGCTGGTTGGCAGATGTGGCCAATCAACCTTATCTTGTATAAGAAGTTGTGGAATAGCGAAGAGGATGTGATGCTGCCCTGTGAATGCATAAGACTCCAATCTAGATGGGGAAGAGAGGGAGGTGAAGATAGAGGCATTGGCTCTATCCCAGGAGAATCAGTATTTCTGCACTTGCAGGAGGGGAGAAAGAAAGAGTTATTTTTTTTTTCCTTAGGTCAATGTAAACTCTTGGCCTTTGGGTCACAGTGTCATGTTTTTCTTTTACATTATTAAATCATGATAACTTCCAGATTTCTTGTTGAAGTATAATCCATCTATATTTTTCTCCTTTTTCTTAATTTTTTTTATTACAAAGCATGTATCAGAACAACATTATTCCACAGCATAGTTTTATCTCCATCTCTTCCATAGTAATATACTTCTCTCTTGACTAGAAAAAGTCTAGTCTATATCTAAATACTAAAAACACTTCAGCACAGACCATTTTCCTCACTGTTACCTTTTTTTATTCTGGATTCTTTCATCATCCCCTTCTTCACTGATTCATAAAATACAAGACGTGAAATATAGCTAAAATATTGGAACAGACTCATATTCTTGCAAACATTGCTACAAAATCTTCTTTGCAGATGTATTTAGGAACAGAGCATTGCTGTAGAATTCATTGTTTAGAAGAGTGAGAATTACCTGGTGTATTCTCCAAAAATGTGGTTTTGCCAGTTATTATCTCAGTTCTTATTCTAATGACCAAACACAGTTGTGAATACTACAAAACATTTGAGGAGCTCATGACCAAAAGCAGTACAGCTGCAGCCATATATATCCTTCCACAAGAAACAGGAAGGAAAAATTGGACTTGGAGTTCTTCTGGTCAATCAGGAATGTTAGGCTGTCAACAACGATTCCACACTCTTGCAGATTCCGTATTTCCCAACACACATCGGGTAGTCTGTTCCATGTCCTTTCAGAAAACTGTAAAACAACAGCTGTATTATTAGGTTTTGTACCTATTTTAGCCCCACTGCCTAGACTGGAGAAGCAAACATACTCGTATTTTCAAGGAAGGGTATAAGGCTTATGCAGAGGACTAAGAAAAACTTTTAAGGACCCTTAAAACAGAAGATGCTTATTTTTTGGCACCATAATGCACATATAATACAAGGCCAAGATTCTGACTCCAGGTTGGATTTTCCTGATGTTTAGATCTCTCTATAATTAATTTATGGGGCAATACCATCACACTACAAAATCAAATGTGTTTCATCACTAAAAAGAAAGTATCTGTAATGCTGGAGTCTGCTGCTCAAGATGGGATAGGTAACATGGACCATACCATCTATAAGATCAGGACACATAACCAGTCCTCAAGCTAAAAAAAAATTAAAGAAGTTGTCAACCAAAACTATAGGAAATTATTTTGATGCTGAAGTACAAATACAGAAATCCAAAGACCACTGGAAGAATGCAGTGGGCTTTGGAACACATCTCCAAAACCCAAATGGAGCCCAGGTTGCTTCTTGCACATTCTCACATTCAGTTTGACAGGTCACTGCACTGATCTGCACAGAAGCAGTGCCCTGTTTTCTGCTTGTGCTGCTTAAGATTGAGCAAGGCTCATTTTGACAGCTGCAAAGGATGTGATGGAGGTCAGCAAAATTGTCAGAGCTTCCTGGAAAGGTCTGCCTTGCTTGTGATGGGCTCTCCCATGATACGGCACAGCTTCTTACTCATAGTCTCAGTGCTTTTCTATACCTCTCACTGCTGGATCTCTGCTTCATGTCCCAATCCACAAGTTCAATAGCTTTGGAAGGCAACTCCCAGTTGAAAAAGAAGAATTTGGAAATATCCCTTTTTTTGGGCTGAGAGCAGGAAAATGTACACGGGGCCAAAACATGGTCTGACATGATGCATCAAACAGAAAATGAGTAAGAAGTGCTCAGGTTTGTATTTAATTGGAAACATGCAATATGCAGAGGTTATTCTTCTAACATGAGAAAAAGTTACTCTTTTGGGTACATCATGAAATGCAAATTGTAGTTAGTGACTCACAAAAATTTCCTAACCAGATCACTTCTACCAGTATTTTTGGATATATTACTAAATGATCAGTAACAGGCAGCATTTTCATTATATGAACTAAAGTTTTCTCAGAGAAAAACTTCAATAAGGATTAAAGCCATATCTTCAGCACAAGTGGCTGGTTTTAGTGACTTTGTGTTTTCATCGTATGAAGACCAATCTACAACCAGATGTCACCTGGTATTCCAAATACCTGTTGAAATTTATCCGTTTGTACATGGCCAAATGAAACAGAGAACCCAACCAAAAAAAAAAGGCAGAACATAGTAGAAGTTGGACAACAACTCCTGGTACCTCTCAGCTCCGGTTGCTATCTAAAACCAGAAAAATATCTGTTGCTTTTCTGAACCTTTTCTGTGGAGGTTTCTTACTCCTAGATTCTGCAACTCTTCTATTAGTCAGGGTTTCCAAGCCGCAGGGTGCAAGTCCTTCAGAGGAGGATATTGCTCACACAGCTCAATGCTTCCTTCTGAACTCATATCCCTGCAGTGCAGAGCCAAAAGCAGACTCCATTACCAATACTAAGGCAGCCCTAGCGTGAAACTGAGGTGAATCTCGTGAGGAAACACAGGCCACCATTTCAGCTGTGTGAGGCTGGTGAAAGCAAGCACTGGTGCTAACACTCCTGTTCTCCCTGTGAAGCATCCTCTTCCCTTGCCCTGGTAGGCCATTCCATGCCTTTATCACTCCTTCCATTGTGCCAGCATGAAAGTTTGTACAGCTGAACAATGACTCAGTGTGGGAAACTGATCCAACTGAAAATTGATTTTTTTTTATTTTTTTTTTTTTCCTGGCCGTGTTACTCCTACCCTCTCTCAATTCTGGTTTACTGTGTGGCCACAAGAAAACTTGTTCCAGCAAAAGTAAAGGCTCAGCAAAAAGAAGGGAGCAAGTTCCACTACACTGGAAGTGCTGGATTTTATTAACTGAAAATGATCCCATGGAGCTCTAGAAGACTACTCCCTGCTACAAAACTAACTTGCTGTATGGTGCGTGGCACATTGCTCCAAGTCTCTCTTCTTGATTTCAGTCTATTTAGACTATATGTTCTTCAAAGTAGAAATGTCTTGCTTATTCATGTAATTAATTCCTAGTCCAGGCTGGGGAACTGTCATAATAAAAAAAAAAAAAGATTTCTAAGGGGAAAAGCAGTTTACTTAAGGGATTCATGTTCATGGAAGTGCAAAGCAATCATCATCTCATGCAGTACTGTCCTATACTGAAAACTTCAGAACATGATATTCTCTTTATCAGTGAGATCAAATTTCATTATGAAGTCAAGAAACTCATGTGCCAGATATCTATCCAACAAAGGAATTTGCATTATACATAATTGCTTTAAAAATAACATTATATTTTGCATTCAAAATGCTACAGGGTTTTTTTTCTTGTTCCTAAGGTAAAATAATCTAAACATTTTTTCTGAATTTTAATTTTTTAGGCTGTCTGGGCATACATTTAGTCATAAAATTACTAAAATGTTCTTTGGTGTGATCTGGGTAGAAGAAGAGGGAGACATAATTTTCAGATTATTTTTATAACCTTTATATTAGTGTATCAGAAGAGTGTGACTGGATTATACCTGAGACAAGGAAGTTGTTTCACATATGAAGAAGTTTTAACAAGGGGTTCCGTGGACCTTCCCAGGATCATCTCTGGCACTTCAGCGCCTTAGAGATTTCAGTGGTACTGTTAATGTTCAAGGCTTCACTTCCACACCAAAACTTTTCCCTGGGTCTGTATTTCTGTTTCTCTTTGGTACAAACAGGGCTGACGGAGAAACATTGTGATAGTTAATATTTCCCTTGAAAACGCACAAGGTTGTCTATTCTAGATTTTTCTCCGTAGTTTTCTGGTGACTGGTTTACATTTCACAAAAGGAAGGATTTCTGCACATTAGCAGATGGTTACCCTGGTGATAGAAAAAACATTTCAACAAGCATCTCTACCTTTGTGATTACTGATGGAGTTAAGCAGAGATGTCTTTAGTGGGAAATAGCACTGTGGGACAAACCAAGGAGAGAGCACTCTTCTCTCACTGATTTAAATTAATAGTTACAGCACTGAGTGCAATGTAAATTCCATAAGCAAGAGCAGATTCCTTACTTCAGGGACCCTGTAGGCAATGCTTTTCATCCTATACTCAAGTGCTGATGATTTTTAAAAATCATTTTTGATTTGCTAGTGTCCCAGTAGGAGTTTAAGAAGTCATTTGCAGCCAATTGTACTTTCTCTTTTCTCTCTAAAGGGGATAAAGCTTTCAAACTATTTGAATAAACTGTGATTACATCTTCATTTGTCAGTAATGGGATTACCACGCTGATAAAAGAGACTTCAGACAAACATACATGTTTAAGATTGGTGTAAATTACCCAAGAGGGTCGGGAAAATCCTTTGGGCTCCTTAGGGTCCACCCCTCCCTCTCTGAAAGCTGGCTGGCACCAAGACCCCTGAATAGGCTGGGACCAGCTGACCATCCCTGCTGGGGGTTGTGGCTGTTTTCCTGCGCACATGCTCACTGAACTGGAAAATACAATTATACACATCCAGCTTCACAGTTAATTTTTTGACTATAGCTAACAAGATAGAGACTTTTCAACTAGTTGATTTTTATCACAGAATGAAGACAATATCATAAATCTTGGTCAGCTCTTAATGATTAAGAGATAAAGGCAACCTGAGAAAAATATAAGTGCTGTTGTTGCTAAATGCTGATGGACTCCATGGTGAGATAATCTTTTTAACATGGTGACCCATCCCACATACAAAATGTTTGTCCAAAGATCCATTTGTGAAAGAGAACAAATGGGGAAATCTGAAAGCAAGCAGGAAAGATATGAGTGAGAAATGAAACGCAAATTCAAATCCTGTTAGGGCTAAAGAAAAAGGAAGGCTGGAAAATAATCCTACTTTGAGTCTCTATAATGAATTGCATATTACAATACACAGGGATTGCTCAAGAGGATTCTAAACCTCTGTAGAAAGCAAGTATAGGGATTAGTTAACTCTGTAGTTGTCTTCAACTTTATGAGGTCTTGATTCTGCCGTCCATATACCTTTTCAGTGGGTTTTACTTGTACTGGCACCATTGGGATTCCTTGTTTGGTTAAATGTATGGCCTGTAAAGCTGTGTGTTTATATTGGAAACTGAGAAATATAACTTGAGTATGTGGGTTAATCTAGTGGGAAATAACTTCACTGAATTATATCAGAATTACATATGCAAAACTCAGGGAAAAAAAAAAGGAAGATGGACAAAGTATGGTTTGGAGAATTGCTGTATGTAATACAGAGCTTTGAGTTGCTAACCAAAAAACATGATGTGGTAAGACTGGCCAAAGATTTGCTGATGGAACTTTTTACATTTGCCATATTTTCTTGAATACATTATAAATCTTCATGGGAATTCATTGAAGTAGTCAAAATTTCCTAGTAGAATTGTAGCAAGGGATCATGGGAGTTGTAGAATGAAGCAAAGCTTCTGTTTTGCTGCAGTTAGGATGCAGGAACTAACAAAACAAGCTTCTGATTAAGTTTTAGTACTTAAAGAATATTTCATTCTGTGATGAATTTCAGTCTGTGATGAATTTTTTCTCTCAAAACTTCAGAATCTTCTGGAGAATGGATTTCCGTTACTTTGATCTCATTCAAAAGCTGAATATATTTATAGATTAATAAACTCAATGTGTAAGAACTAAAGGTAGGTTTTGCTGATTGGGAAAAGTTTACCTCCTTCCTGAAGGCTTTCAAAGGTTGCACTACATGTATGCATAAGAAACAAAAGCAGTGACTTGTCATAGTTTAAACCCTGTTGTTGCTAAACATTCTTCCTTTGCAATGAAGTGGAGTAATTGACTTTTGGGCATCTAATTTTCAATCCTGATGGAGGAGCCGGTATTTTAAAGAAAAGGTGAGGGTTGACATTATGATGGTTCCTGTGTTTGTTATTGAGGAAAAAGATAGTCATCATGCCAAGATGTTAGCAAAACTAAATAAATGGAAGACCTTGTACCAAAGATCCCAAAATCTATCAAGGTAGGATTCAACAACGAGCTAGAATAACTAATGAGGAATAGCATGACTAAAATAAATCTCTTCAGTCTCTCCTGAGGACTTCCTTAGTTACCACTCATTAGTTTCCCGTGATCCTGCCAGAAGAAGCAACTTTTGAGCAGTTCAATGCTCAAAAGTTTTTATGCTGTGCATAAAAGATACTATGGAAGAAAAGAAGAACATGCAATACTGAGAAGGGGCTGAGCTGCCATCAGACCTGATCATTAACAGTGTAATAGAGTTGTATATAACATATGGGAGGAGAAGAAGAATTCGAAGAGAGAGATTAAATGCTCAGAATGTAATGGTAAACATATTTACAGCTGGGCAGATATGTGAGCATGATGTAGAAAACAAGGAAGCCATAGATTAGAAGATTACAGTTGTGGGCTTCCCTTAGTGGATTTTGGAAGAAGAAAAGGCGGAATCAAGACAGCAAGACAATGTTTTTGATATGTGAAAGATGAAAAATTAAAGTAAAAAATGGCTTTTCAGAAAGGAAATGGAATTCCACTTGACATCTATTTTTATATTGACAACAAGGACATAGTAGTCATTATCTGTGACAAAAAAAAAAAAAGAGAATGGAAAAGAAAACTTCTTGACATTCTGAGAAGCATGTCAGTTGACAACTTGCCAAGTGACAAGTTTCAATATATATAATATTTAAACTGACACATAGGTAGACTAAGTATTGGTGAAAGGTGACTGAAGATGTTGGTGAAAGTAGCAGACATAAACAGACTTTTGAGCGTTTACCACAGTAAGAGTAGTAGAAACCATCACATAAGAGAGTGAGGTTGTGGAATCAAAAAATCGAGGAAAAGGGAAAAAGAACTCTGTCGAGTGGTACAAAAAATAAACCACCTATTTAAAGAAGAAAAACAACATCACAGGAGACAGAAGAGTAGAAAGGAATAATCAAGGAAGTTAGTCATAACTTAAGGAAGTAGTGAGTCTGACAGAAAAGTGATAGAAGGGCACTGTCAATGGCTCAGTAAGAAGTTGAGACACAGGCCAACAGTGAGTTGGCAGGAAAATTAATTAGTGAGTGTTCAATAACACAACAAAGTAAGCTATAAAATAAGGCAATATAACTGGTGAAAGGATTGCCAAGTAACAGGAGCAGTGAGCTAATGAGACTCAGCAGGTAAAAGAAGAAGAGAGGCTTCCAGAACAGTGAAATTTAGAGCTCAAGAGTTTTCAAATTATCTCAGAAGTTGTGGGTACCAGTAGTGATCCAAAGCTGTGATGCATAAAGAGGGTGGTGTTCTTCCCCAAACTCCCTCAAACATGTTGGCAGTCCTGCCTGAAGTCTGTCTTTGATTCTAAGCACTAAAATTGGTCAAAAATCTCAAAGAGGTCTCCTCTAATATTCAAGTCACTCTTTTCCCCTTCCTCACCCCACTTCCAATCTATTCCGTAACGGGAGAGAAGCCCTAAGGAAGAATGACAAGGAAAGTGTCTGGAGAGCAGCCAGGCAGAAAGGGACCTGGGACTTTGGATTGACAGGAAACTGAACATGAGCCGGCAGTGTGCCCAGGTGGCCAGAAGGCATCCTGGCCTCCATCAGGAACAGTGTGGCCAGTAGGACCAGGGAAGTGATTCTGCCCCTGTACTCAGCACTGGTGAGGCCTCACTTCGAGTGCTGTGTCCAGTTCTGGACCCCTCAGTTCAGGAAGGATATTGAGGTGCTGGAGCAGGTCCAGAGAAGAGCAATGAGGCTGGTGAAGGGACTCGAGCACAAGTCCTATGAGGAGAGGCTGAGGGAGCTGGGGTTGTTCAGCCTGGAGAAAAAGAGGCTCAGGGGAGACCTCATCACTCTCTACAACTCTCTGACAGGAGGTTGTAGTCAGGTGGGGGTTGGTCTCTTCTCCCAGGCAACCAGCAGTAGGACAAGGGGGCACAATCTTAAGCTCTGCCAGGGGAGGTTTAGGTTGGATATTAGGAAGATGTCTTTTACAGAGAGAGTAATCAGACACTGGAATGGGCTGCCCAGGGATATGGTGGATTTACCGCCTCTGGAGGTCTTTAAGATGAGACTGAATGTGGCACTTAGTGCCATGGTCTAGTAACCACATCAGTGTTGGATCAAGGGTTGGACTTGATGATCTCAGAGGTCTTTTCCAACCCAGTTGATTTTATGACTCTATGAATGTTCTGATGTTCTTTGAATGCAGTAAATACAAGTTCTAAAATTAGGATCCATCTCCCTGGAGTGTTCTCCCATTAGCTACATGCCATTTATACAAATTTATATATTTATATTTTCTGCCAATCTGTTGGGCACTTCTTTTCCCATTAATGATTGAACTATGTCCTTCTGAAAGGTTCAGCAATTGCTTGTTGGAGAGAGGATTAACCAGGTTTTTGAAGCCTGTATTTCAAGGTGCACTGTTTTATAGGAGTTGTTAATCACAGATCAACATGATGTCATGTTAGAAAAGACACCAAGAACATCAATCATAGAGAGAAATTCTTTTCAGTATCTTTGCAATGGCCTGAGTTTCATATATGGTAAACATCCAGCAACTTCTTAAGAAATGTAATAACTTAAATAAATTATTTAAAACTTCCAAACACTCAAGTCTTTTGGAAATTCTATTCTAAGAAGTAATGTAAGAGAGTTAAAAGTCCAAGTACTCATGGTTTTCAATTAGATTTACGCTCCTATTTCCCTTGTGTACTTTTAGAAATCCTCTTCACAGAGACTGATAAAAAAAAATAGCCCCAATCCTCAAATGTATTTCTAAGTTCTTTTGATTTCAAAGAGACCTGGGCACAAAAAAACTTTGGAGGATTAGGTACTTGGTATATATGAGCAGCCCAAGTCAAAGTTACACCAGGCTTTACTGGAAAAACAGACTTTAAAACTTGAGAGCTGATAGAGATCACGGCAAGTAGTAGCAGCATACTTTGTGTGAAGCTGCACTTAATGATGAGACACTGTAACAGCTGCAATTTCTGGGTAATTTGAAAGTGTAACATCAAAGCATCAAATACCTTGTCCATTGTGGAGAGGGATGTATCAAAAAGAAAAGGTAGTAAATACTTTATGGAGTACACAAGCTGGGTACAACTGCACCTATTACCTATCCAAAAGCAACAGAATATCTTAGAAAGCATTTTTGAATGTGAATGGGAAATGGCAGGTATGGCAACTCAATCAAAGGAAGCAACATAATCTCTGCTTTTTCATTCAGTTACTTCTCACAATCTAAAGAATTTCTCAGGCTTCATCAATTCTCTGTGTGCAGCGAAATGCTGTCCCTAAAGATGTCAAACTCAGAATCTAATTCCTTACTTTCTTATGCATGTTTTCAGTGTCTTCTATTAAACTGTGTGAATGATGCCTGTTATTACAATCTGCAAGAACAACTCTAAATTTTCCTATTTGAAAATCATGGAACTGAAGTAGAAGGATGCTAAATCGGGTGTCTCGTATCATAACAAGGAGTCTGTGGTACAGCAGGAATCTGTATCCAAGACTAAATATAAATCTAAGATAAGTGCTCTCACCCTGTGGAACTTAACTCTTTTCTGCAAAGGCAAGCTACAGGAAAGCAGCATATGTGTCTCCCAACAGTGGGTTGAACATACATCCGCTAAACAGCCCACATGTCTCTGATTTTATTGCAGGACTGTTTATACTAAAAAATGCTTATATTTGTCCCCCTCACCAAGCCACAACACAGATATACTTTTGTATGTCATACCATCACCTGTCATATGACCATGGATTCCTCCCTGAGGTGATCAAATGCAAACTGTTGTAACTGAGCACATCTGTATTGTTCAGGCACTCTGCAGTCCACATGAACCACTGCACACCCAAAGATTACTGTGTGACGATCTGGGCCCAACAAACAATGGTATGGCTACAGTTTGTCAGATTATCATCCTCCTTGAGCGTAGGACACGGTCGTGAAAAACTGTGCTGAGAAGAAAACAGTTCTAACATTTAACCACTCCCTGCCTAAGTCTAAAAGGCCTTCAGGAAAAAAGACAACAAGGAATAAAATACCAGACCCCCAGGTTGTTGAATGGTTATCTCTGCCCTAATAATTTTGAATTCATAATAAAGAAACTTTGCAGAACTCAGGTGGAAACATCAAACTGTTTGTTAATAGGTTTGTCATCATAAAGCCAACTACTGAAAAATCTTCCAGAGAAGTGACTTTCCAGTTTGAATTAGACAATACCCTCATCATTGAATGTTAGGAGCAGAGGAAGAGATATTCAGAAAGAAAGTTTCAGAATGAGAGAATGCAGTAAGACTTTAAAAAACCTACACCACTTCTCTTACAGGAGAAGAACAAAGTAAAGTGATCCCAACATCAGACAGCTAACCACCAACCTAGTTAGAGAAGAGAAAAAGAGTGACATTCATATCTTTGTACAACAGCAACGTAACCAGGACTTTTTTTTGAGTGTTTGTTAAAATATATGGATTTTAGTCTATTATGTTTCTTTGTTTTGTATCCTTTGTCCCCTAGTTATATATACCATATCACTAGATATTTTCTCATCTGTAAACATCAAGGTCACCCTGAGGACAACCTAAATAGTGTATAAGATGTACATTTGCTTTGGCTAAGAGAACTTGTGGTTGGGTCATATGATACTACACTGTCCTTTTATTTGGAATATTTAGGATTAGAGGGTGATGGCCTTAAAAACTCACGCAATACTCTGCAAATTAGTCCATCTGTCTATCAGTCATTCAATTCCCTCTGCAGCCCACTGTGGTGACTGTGAAAAGGACACTAGTCCCTGGGGTGACCTTCAAGAAGGAGTTTTGAAATAAGTCTTTTCACAGGGTGTTTGAAAGGAATCAGTACATGTTTCTTTTTCTAAAATGTTCTTTAATGATGATAAAATGTCTCTAAAAAGAGTCTGTTTCTTTATAATATATCCTCACAATTGTATGTGCACAAGTACTGTAAATACAAGGCTACATGAGTAGATTGACATTTCTAACCCCATTAAATATGAATCTATGTATTTCTTTGGAAGCATGTCAAGGTTTGTGTGATGAAAGGCAGATCCAAATCCACAAACTATTTATACAAGGACAAGCTGAACAACTGTGGTCAAATAAAATATAAAGAAAATATCAGAGCTAGAAATCATTTCTGAGAAATAAATCACGGAATTGGAAGAAAGTTTAACTTTAAATGTTTTGATTTTATTGACCAGCTCCATAATGTGGAATGTTTCAACACACTCCTAAAACTGCCCCTTCACAATGGGGGTAAGAACACACTGATTTACATATTTTGGATCTAGATTGGCTTTATATGTTTCCAAATATGTTTTCCCACCCTCATATGACTCCCTGTTGTAAAATGTTATGCCAGTTAAAGGAAAAAGAAAAATAGAATGTGAATCAGAGTTCACATTTTGGACGTTGAGTAATGGTGATTAAACTTATCTAGACTCAGTTACTGCCTTAAGAAATAATATTTCAAATGCCGTTCAAACTTTTCTTGGAGCTGTCTGCAAAAGTCAGGATAAAGACCACAGCTTTTAAACTGCAAGGGTAAACACAGACTTTAGAATTTAGAAAAGAGTGACCTGAAACTAATTGGGCACCTGCAGATTTGATCACTTCAGATGTATTTACTGGGCTTTAGATGCCTTCTTGCACATCCCTTGTCAACAGGCATCACTAACTTCCTTGCACAAAGCTACCAAATTGCTCCATAATGCCCTAAAGCTAGCATTTCTTACTCACTTTATAATTTGAAAAGCACTGAATGTAACCTTGATGAAGTTTACGGTGCCAAATTCCCTTCATTTTACACAGCTAAAGAAAGTCACTAAGCTCTTCTTTAGAAGTGAGGACTTAACACTACTGTTATCTGTCCTTTAAGCATAATCACAAGTCAAAAAGCAATGCGAAGGCCTTTGCAAGCACATATGTGGGAGAAATAACATAATATGGAGACACATTGAAAGGTGGGAGACATACCAGATTGGCCAGAGAAGATGAGAGAAAAGGCAAAAAGAATATACCAGATGTAACCACAGAAGTAGTGTAAAAATATGAGAGGACTTTTTAGCCAGAGGCTGGATTAGAGAGGTTTGGAGCTATCTGTGAAGAATTTGTCTCCTCTTTGATTTCTTCAGTGCTTAGGGAAACAGGGCTTTGTACATTGTAAATGAGCAGGATTGCATCAGAGATGCCAGACTCAATTATCACTCCTCCTAATGAAAACAGTTCATGAAGCTCTGCACTTTGGCTGACTGTTCTGTTTAAAGAACAGTAATAATACTGATGCTAACCTGGTGCTATGTTGATTCTTAAAAAAAAAAAAAAAAAGGAAAAAATGGTGACTCTATGCTACATTAGGAGTGTGATAAAATATAAGGATCCTGCCTTCTGATTTTTTTTTTTTGTAAATGTGAATTTCCACAGCATTTAAATCATATATGAGGAAATTAAATGAAGCCTGTGATTTCAGCAAATGGCTGCTTGGGTTTTCTCCCCACGCAGAAGCCAATTTTTTTGTTAATCTATGAACCAAGAGTAATGCATATGAGCTGAGCTCAGCTGTAGAAACTCGACAACTGTAAAGAGTAAGAGGGGTTTTCCACTTCTGGGGTGGTCTGCTACTGGTATCACTGGATTGGAATATGTCTCTACCAAAAAAGAAAATAGTGGTGCATTGTTTGTATTTCTACAGAGAACCACTCTGCAGTTAACCAAGATCACAGGCCTATGAAATAATAAATGGTATTCTATCAGCTTGAAGTAAGAGGCAATCTTCATGCTCACAACAGAAATTGCTGTCCTCCAGAGATAGCTTTTTATTTTTGGAAGAAGAAAAAATCCGTAGATTAGCCACTAAATGGGATATGTTGCTACTAATAAAACTCTATCAACAATATTGTTCCACCTGCAAATAATTCATAAAGTAGTTTTTTAATATTATTTATATAGTATATTAGTTGTATATATAACTGCTACATATAACCACTGAGTAGGCATGGTTTAGAACTCAACACTCTTGGCTGGACCTCAGCAGAGCCTCAAACCTAAGTTTCTTGGAGATATGTCTTACAATCCGAGGCTCTTTTTGAAACAATACTTTTAGAAGACAACATAAAGGTAGAATGATTAGCATTCTGAGGTAGTATGCTAGCATATACCACCACAGCCCCAAACTTACTTGTGACAATTAATTTTAGTAAATATTTTTTAAAACCAAGACCATGCCTCTCACAACTGATAAACATGTTTGTTGATAACTAACACGTAAACCAGCAGATAGACTCCAATTAAACAAACTGTAACTGCATACACACAATATTGTTATTCTTTTTGTAATTTAAATGAGAATCTCAAGAGAAATTCAGCTGATTTCCAAGACTTGGATATTGAAAATTCCATTGAACTAATCAGGTTTCTTAAAAGATGATGCCAGACAAAACACAAATCATATGTTTGACATTAGTTTGTGCTGTAAAATGTACTTTATAATCATTGAATAAATACCAGTGAAAAAGGATGAGCTGCCAGGTAGCAATTGGTTACACTGCTGCACAAGATCTGCCAGAAGGCAACAGTACATGACATTTTACAAGTGAAGGTAATAAGGTGGAAATTTGGAACAAAAATGAGAAACAAATTCATGGCATGTGCTTGAACTGCACTGTGGTTAGTAAGCACCCCTTTTTCATCGCTAATTATGTTAGAGAGTTTAGCAAATATCTAGTCATAATATTAGAGTGAGGAACTTATTGATGTAGTACTGAGATAAAGAGAATAAAATGTTTAACACCTGCTCCTAATAAATCTCTGGAATGTTGCATTTGAAGGACTGCTGGAACAGAATGAAGTCTCTATTTCATTTCGCAAACAAGAGAAGGTTGGGGGAAAAAAGCAACACAGAGGAAACAAAAAGTTATACTTTAATTCTCGTGGTCATGTCTCATATGCTTATGTTCAGACCACAGTTGCCAACAATTTCATATTTCAGCTGTGTGTCTTCAAAACTTCAGGAGTTAAGGTCCCAGGATTTCAAGTTTAGCTGCAAGAACATTTAGTTTTTCAGAACTCTGAATTATTGATGCTCTGTGAACATCTGTTGCAAAACCTGCATTTAAAATGGAGGTAGGTTTGGTCAAGCTGAAAGTTGGGGCCTTCACCAGTGGGGATTAACACTTTTAGCATTATCTTAATTCTTGAATAGAGTTAATAAACTACTCATAAATAAAATTAGATACCAAAGAAGGAGATTCATAGCACCTGACAGTTAATATACCAATAGAAAATGATAGATGTGGTGTGTGGAATTTGTCCTAGATTTGAGGACATAAAATAGGTGGCTAGACAGAGTCTGATTGACTTGATGGGTAAAAGGTGTATAAAGCAGCCCCGTGGGCCTGGACGAAGAGTTGCTCATTTCTTAGAACACATGGGAGAAACTATCTAATTATATAATGTCCTTACAGCTGGACAGCTTCATCAGGAAACAGGTGACATGAGTAACAAGATACAGCTAAGTTTAGTGTGTCTATCTCACAGCTACAGGTAAACTGCTGCTTCTTGGTGAAGGTGGGAACTGAGCACAAAGGTAGTAGAATTTGTATGGGTCAAAGAAACAGACAATGAAACTGTAGCAGTGGTGAGAGCATGCTTAAATACTGGGAATACTTGGTTCTGGGTGTTTTCTCCTTGTTTTCTAACCGTTAGCAGGCAACGAGACATTAAAACAAATGTTTGAACCAAAGACAGGCTGAGAATGGTCAAAGTCTTGAGTACTTTGCTTATCAGGAAATCTCAAGCCACTGGGCTATTACACAAAGGTGAAGATTGGTATTCTTGCCATCCCAGTGTTTTTGAATAAAAATTGTGGCTGTTGTGTTCTGGGTGGCCTTATGTTTAACACCAATATTACCCATTGAGCATATTTACCAGATCAGATGCTTCAAGATTTACTGTCAGAATTCTTAATTTGTGAATTCTCAACTCACTTCAAGAAGGATGTGGATGAGGTAGATTTTAAATCCAGCGTTTCGAATACATTTATCACCCAATTCCCCATCAGGTAAAGCAAAACATTAATTCCTGATAGGTTTCCGTGGCTCACAGCTCATAGGCCTGAGGTTTTTGACCAGTTATGTTTAAACTCACCAAAAATACGGCAACTCTGGTCTGAAAGCTCTGAATCCATTTCAGTGCTGTGATGTACCCAACCTATAGACCGTAGAATTTAGAAAAAAGCTTAAAGAAGACCACTCTTTCTTTTATGGATTTTTTTTTTCTATATTAAAAAATATAGATTCAGTAAACAAGCACAGACAGAATTAGTCTAGAAGCTTAGGTTCATCAAGTGATATAAAACATTTGCCCAGAGACAGTGTCTCCCTTAGTGGATGCATTCACAAGCTGTCTGGACACCAGCCTGACTAACATGCGCTAGGTGACCCTGCCTGAGCAGGAAGGTTGGACTATATGACCTCCAGCAGTCCCTTTCAACCTTTCCCATTCTGTGATTCTCTGACAAGGAGGAATGGCTTTAAACTGAAAGAGGTTAGGTCTAAACTAGATATTAGGAAGAAATTCTTCACTGTGAGGGTGGTGAGGAAATGGCACAGGTTGCCCAGAGGAGCTGTGGATGCTCCATCCCTGGAAGTGTTCCAGGCCAGGTTGGGTGGGGCTTTGGGCAACCTGGTCTAGTGGAAGATGATTCTGCCTGTGTGTGTGGGGGGGGGGGGGGGGCTGATCTTTAAGGTCCCCTTCAAACCAAACCATTCTACAAATATAAGATTCTATGACACAATCACATGCCCTTAACTTAGACACTTGAGACATGATGCAATGTAGCTGTTATTGATAAGAAACAAATCAGCAGAAGAGTGGGGCCAAGGGTAGTTGAAGTAGACGATAAGCCAAACAACTATCCTTCTCTAAACAAAATTTCCTGGCCAATACAAAATGTTTCTACAAATAGATAATGTCAGAAAATAATTTGTCCACCCTACTTCATAATATAAAGTGTTTCCATAGCTCTGACTTGTGCAGACATCTAAGGAATTAAGTTTCTTTCCCACAAGCTATCTGTCTACATTGTCATTCCCAGCACAATAGCCAGATAGATATAGCAAACAAAGAGGAGATGAAACAATGATTCAGATTTGTCCTGCCTCCCAAACAAAAATCTACTAAGAGACTGCTCCTGCAAAGAAGTAGCAAGAGATTATGGGCCTCGCTTACCTTTTCTACTGAAATAATGACCACAGTAATTACGGTTTGGTATGTGTGAAACATGGAGCTATAACAGTCACCTGGCGGAGAGTCAAAAGCAAACTGATATTGAGTTAGCTTTTACTTTAGCTTTGATTACTGATTTCTCAAGAATGAAAAATTTTGACAGAAATTATGGGTTAACCACAGTCTTGTGAAGATACTGGTGCAGGGTCCATGTGTATGGTATATCATGGGAAAGTAGCGCAGGTAGGGATGGAGTTAGGGTTCCAGTTCATCATCACAGTCACTTCGACCTCAAAGGAAGAGACAGATATAATCTCTATTGCAGGCACTGAGAATTCCTGCTTTCCAAAGTTTGTGGGTGAGGGTAACTTTTATAAACAAGCTGTATACTGTCAAGCAAAGAGTGCCTAACTCAGAATTTTTCTTCACAGACTTTCCACAAGGAAAATATTTGTTTGCTAAGGGGCTTTTCGTTGTAGGAAAATGGGAGCTATTTCAAAAGATGGGTCAACACTATCAAAAATGCAGAATATCTACCTTTCTGCACATCTACATTCTGCTGGGGAGCCGATGCTGCCAGCCAAGTGAGTGTAGCATAGTGTCATGACTCACAAAGGTAGCTTGAAAACTTTACATAGCCACATTAGCAATATTAGCCACATTAGCACCGAAGTTCATAATGATTTTTTCCCACAAAAGCTATTTTCTTTCTGACTTTATGCTACACTTCTTTCAGCCAGCAGATTAGCTCAGACAAAACTACGTGAGGAGAAATGGAGGAGAAGACAGAAACAATGTCCTGTCCCTACACCTGACTTCATTGCAGAGCATGCACAGCCTAAGAAAACTGACTTCACTTTTATCCATCATATTTCATTACAATTCCATACATCTTGTATTGAAATGAGGAACTACTAAGAATAAAGTCATTGTAGTCTTCAGTTCATATATCCAAGTTGTATGAGTTTGTTCCCCGAGAAAGAAATTTAAGTTCAGCTGCTAGAAATCTAAGTGTGACAGAAATGGCACATTAAATTCTCCAGGGGTAATGGATGTGTAAATAGAATGTAGTGCTTCCCACAACTGATACATTTGGATTTAAACCAGAAGGTCAAGATTGCCTGAGCACGTAGTTCAAACACTTAAGGAAAAAACACTCAAGTCCCAAGACAAAGTAGACAAGTATGGGTTTATGTTCCTGGTAGAAGCTTGTGGTTGTTTTTTTTTTAAATTACAAGTGTTATCAGTTAAATAACAGCAGCTGCCATAGTGAAGATATGGTAGGAAATCTGTGTTTCTCAAAACTCATGCTTGGGACAAAAATTTGGGCTATTAGGCCTCAATCCAGACAAAAAAATATTTTAAAGCTACCAAAAAAATGCGGAGGCCAAATATATATTTATAGCTGAAAGGCCAATAAATAAGGAACAATTTTTAAACCACCTATTCACACTACAGGAACTGGACTTAAATATATAAATAACCGTTAATAAATCTTTTCAAATGGTTTTGTTCTCAGGGTTGGATACTTGTATATCTCTTGAATCTGCAGCTTGATTGATGTCTTTAGGTATTTTAGAAATAAACGTGACCATGGAAATGTATTTAAAATGTGGTTTACGGTGAATGGTCTCTAAAGTTGAATGTATTAGCAGCTCCCCAAAATCTCTTCCATCTTCCTCTGGACTGCAGGACCTTACTGTATCCCCCTGTGTTGCCAATAGAAATGTTAGCAGAATCAAACCCTTAACAAATGTATGTCAACATGGCAATAATAGATTCCAGTCGTGCACAGACTTAGGCGTGTGCTTAATATCAAGCACATGAGTAACTCCAGGCTAGAACCTGAGCATACAAAAGAGCACAGTCCAATCCATTGAACTCCTGTGTACTCTTTGACAGGTATCCTTCTGCTTATCACCTCCACTCAACCCCACAAAACACAAGTCCCCCTTTTATTAGTTTCCTAAACAAGTATTTTTACCATCACTTAGTGCTTTTAAGGTCTCAGAAAAGACAATATCTAAACCCATTGTAACATATCAGACAAATTCAAAAATTATTCAAGATTTTATTAAAATAAATTAATAAACATGTGTCCTGACCTTTTATGTTAAATATGCAAGAAAGGCAACAATTTAAGGAAACAAAATCAAAGCAAAGTAAAGCCAAATAAACAAACTATTTTCAGGTAAAAAAAAACCCCAACAGAAATTCTTCCAGCTTTAGGGTGGTTTATAAAGACATTCTAAGTAGAGCTAAAATCTCATCTCGTATTCACCTTGCTCTTCTTTGGCACACTTCTGGCATAGCCTCCAAGGTTACTTAAGAGAGTGGATGATTGTACCCAATATTTGAGGTGTTATGTTAAGCACCTCAGGCTACGCTGAGAACTGTTTCAGTCTTGACTTCCTGGCTTCTGTGGGCTTGTCAATAGCCTGACAGGATGTTTGGTGCTTCTTTGAGTAGAAGGCTGTACTGAATAAAGCCTGGAAAAATATTATGTCTTTATATTTAAATAGACACAGTACTACTTGCAAAGAGTTTTGAGTTGTGTCTAAACGTAAAAATGGCTGTAAAGACCTGAATTTAACTTTCAGTGGGTACTAGAAAAGTCTATTTTAAGTAGGGTATCTTGGCTTCTTGATTTCCAGCTGTAACAAATATTTGTTTCATTATTTTCTTTTTTTCTAATTTTTTTTTAATATTCTTTACTATAAAATACCTATTATTTTACTGCACTTTTTCCATACTTGTTGTCTCTTCAGAATCACTGCCATTAGTGAGTTTGAGTGGCTGGTACCGCGGGAAGGATTACTTTTGATAAACTATTTGAGCGGTTACTGGTATTCAATTTTCTTTAAAAAACAAGCTACAGCAATCAATCTTCTCTCAATGTCAAGCAAAATACTTTGTGGTTTGAGAAGTGTCTCTAAAATCTCATCCCCAAAGCTAACTTCTTTCCTCCATAAACCTCAATTTCAAACAAATTGATGTTGCCTTTGCAAATGTGTTTATTGTTGCCCATTTTAAAAACATCTGCTGTAGCGTGCATCATAAGAAGCTTTTTAATTAAGTGATACTTTGCCCTTTGTTTTCATGACATGACCATAGGACTGAGGGCTTTCAGAAAAGCCCTGTACGCATTCAGCTGGCCAGGGACAGGGCTCAGCAGTTCCCCAGATCTGAGAGCCATACGTGGCCATTTGGCAGGAGTGACCAGTAGAAGGTAACTAACCAGCTGTCCCCAGAGACAGACAGACGATCACATCCCAGGACATAGACTGTGTGATATTCATTAAAATTGGACGTTCTGAACTGCTGTAACCCAGTGCCAATTTAGCCACGTGTGCAAATGATACATAAATCACTGCAAACAATAACAAGCCTGGGGAAATCCAGGCACTGGAATCAAATAGTCCTTTCCCGCTCTTGTCCCTCACCTCCCTCCCCACCAATTCACCCAGTGCACTGGATGAGGCCTCTGCCACTTGAGCTGTGGTGGCATTTGCTACCAGTAACCCTTCTGCCACCAGTAACCCCTCTGCCCTTCCCGAAGGTCTTCACCTCTTTACTTATGCAGCAGATGCCATTCAGGCCAGGTGGGTGCTGCAGAGGGGAGACAGAGCCATCCCAACTCTGATAGGGTGTGGCAAGGGTAGGCTGGCCACCATTTGGGAAGCCCACTGTTCTCTCCCTTGGAAATCAGCCCCAGGGATGGAGGGACATAGGGAGCACCTGTTACAGCAGCTCTGACTGATTACTGGTGCCCATAGAGGGGGAAATGCAAGAAAAGCAGCCATGTAGAAAGAGTTTTTCAGCAAGAAGCTTGGCCCCTGCAAGAGGTGGGACTGACAAGGTGGCTGGTGGGGAGATGGAGGAAGATCTGCATGAAGTTACAGGGTTTTATGTCCTTACAAAGAGAACAGCTGAGCCTGGCTAGATCTGTGAACAGCAACACGCGATCCCCCGCAAAGCACGTGGCTGCCCTCAGCTAACCTGAGTGCCTGTAATTAGTCCATTTTTAAACCCCATCGTGTCTGAAGGCTTCCAGCAGCTACTGGAGCTGGTGCAGCAGGAGTGGCGGAGGTGAGGAGCTGTTGCAGACAGATCCCCCACCTCACAGTGGTACCAGGGCTCTGCGTGGGGCCGGGGGCCTCGTTGCCAAACACGGGTGGCGGTGGGAGTGGTAAATATTTCGGTGTGTGCAGACAGTGTGGAATAACAAAGATTGTAGTGCAAAATATTCCCTCTTTACTCCTTGTTCTTTCACATCTTCCTCCCATATCACTGCTTTCCACGGTAATTCAGGAGTGAGTATCTACTCTGCACTAGAGGTAGATGTCTGATGGTAGGCAACTATAATCATAGTCTTTTATTTCCATGACAATCCAACAGTGAAAAGTTTCCCCGCTGCCTTCTCATGAAATAAAGCAGAGACACAAAGAGAAGTGGTCAGGCAGAGAAGTGAAAGACCCTCTCTGGAGCCAGTGTCGTTTAACAATGATTACTTTGCAGCTCCTTGCCCGGCAGAAATGAGATGGAGGTGCATTAGGGTAAGAAAGTGATTACACTGCCTCCCTTTCAAGCTCTAGACCGGTGCTGTGACTTGATACGGTTTTTATCAGAGACTGCAATGCTGCATTACCAAGTAAGCAGTAAATTATGTCGAAATCAATTATACTACCCCAAGCAGAGATTCTGAGTAGAAAATGAATGGGTCTGGGGGTGGAAGGAACAGACACTGCTTATGCATTTTGATTAGATAGCTAGCTATCATCCTCCACAAGAAAGGAACAGCCAGCAAGTCATGAGATGAGGAATATTAGGGTGAGTTTATCACATGTTATATTTTATGTATGTTTTACTGCAGCTTACAAAAGGAGATCATGGACTTTACCAGGAGTCTAGGATGATACAAGCTTTTCTGTTTTCAAGTGCTTTAATCTAGCTTCTGAAAAAAAAATAATTATATGATCTATATGTATAGATTGACAGAGAAGATATTCACTGTGAACCTTTCCATCCAGAAAGTGTATGGATCAATGAATCTTTATTTCTAAAAGGCAGGGAGATCAAAAGAATAGATTTATGTTGGAAAAAAACCAAACCAAACCAAAAAACCAAAACATTTTGTTGCAAATTGCAGTGGCATTTGCATGGAAATGATCAGACAAAAATCCCTCCTGAAATTGTAATGGATGAAAAGATTCTTGTTACAGTAGATTACTACGAACAAAACCCTAAGCATTTACTGCTAGCCTGCTGAACAGAGCAGGAGGAAAATTACGCAGGCTGACATTCAGAGTCTAGTTACAGGCCTGTAAAGATGAAGTAAGGGTAGTTAAATTTCTAGAAATGGGGTAGCTCCCAAATTGGTGAGAAATATTTCTGTCTTCTCTGAAGATCTTGAGAGTTCATTGACTGACATCTTTGTACTGAGTGAAAAATAATTACTGCTTTTGGGGTTGTGGGGATTTGTGACAGGATGCTTCCATCATGGAACAGGACATCTGATCATTTTTGCACAAGAGATTACCATTCCAGCAGACATGTTACCCTACAAATTTAGCTCCCACTAATCTTCCTCCATTACCATCGAAATAATGTGAATACGGTGAGATGCAATGGAAGGGAGAATTTGCTTCCTTAGGTGTAAATATGAGCTATCTCATTGGACCTCTGTTGATTACAATGCTTCACCCTAAAAGCATTTCAGAGTCTTGGAGTTTCTTTGCACTGAAGCAGTAGGCAGTGGTTTCTAGGAACTCTCAGCTGGCTGACAAGGCTTTTCTCTCACAGAAATGTGTACTTCTCCGTGTCACTGCCTTCTCTTTTTTTCCCATTTCTGCACCAAAGATAGTAGGAAAGAAGCCATTAGAAGGGTGCTAACCCTTGAAAAGGCTCAGGAGTCCATTCTCTCCCCTAAAAGCCAGCCCTAGGGATAAAATCCACTCAGAAGTGAGACTGTATTTTCTAGAAAGATGAGACCTAAAATGACCTCATCTGCATTATAAAGAAAATCAGTGTAATAGAAAGAAAAGAAAAAAACTCCTAAAACTGTTCTATAAATTTTAGCAAATTTTCCAACATCCTGATACTTAGCTTCCCCCATATTTGGTTTACACTTTTGCTGCCTGAGGAGCCTTGTCCTATTAAAAAATGAAACCTGCTAAAGCAATCACACCTGTTCTAAAGTACTTCTGGAAGCCTGCATATAGAAGAAACCTGGATTTCATTTCATTTGATTTAAAACTTGGTTTCTAGCAAAAAAAAAAAATAAAGTTCTATACCTTACTAACAGTTTTCTATAGCAAATTAGATGCTTGCTTTATTCTGCGATGGGATGCAGCATGGATAGTTTTCATGACTGAACCACTGCCTTTATGGATGACACTACTTCAATTACTGTGTTCTTCAGTTTCTGCACCTGCAAAATGGGAAGTTTTATCTTTCAAGGTGTTTTGAAATCTACTGTGCAAAGAGATATTTGAGAATTTACCATTGGAATGATAATTAAATCATATTACTGATAATAAATTCAGATGTTACCAAAGCTAGCTATGTTAAACCTAATACAAAAGGTGCTCCTCTATGAAGCTGTCAGAACTCTGCCAGAAGTACATTCTTTAATAAAGTTGCTTTCCTAAACACTTGTAAGCACAAGATGCCTGTGCCATGTTTTAGCAATATGGTTTACAGAGCTGGCTGGAGCTTGCACATTCTATAGCCCAGCTCTTTTGACTAAGTCACAAGGATGTAGGATGTCTACACAGTGCCTTCTTGACATTTACAAGCAACCTTTTTCTGCTGATACCTACAAACACCATCTTCCCTGTTGGAACTTGATGTCATGGCTCATGTCAAGTTGCCTGACAACAGCTACACGATGGTACCACAAAAAGGCAGATGGAATTCATGGTACCAGTAACCATGTTACAGGTTTAGGCACAATCTGGGCTTTGTTCCAAAACAGTGTTCTGGTATGATGATAATGTTAAGGTAGGTGAGTGTGGTCTTAAGCACAGGTTCAAGCTGTGCTTAAATTGTCTAACAGCTGTCCAAAGTTCCCAACTATCTCATGTGAAGACAGAGGCATTGATGTCTTTGCTTGCCTAATTCTCTTGTGATCTTTTTCTAAATTGTATTGTCTTGAATAGTGAAATAATGTCCTATTTCACTCTTGAGGATGAAGCTCAGTAGTCACGTGTAGGGGCTGCTAGAAGCCCTACATGAGATGGTAGTTCCTATAGTACAGTCTCAAACCCTGGATCCCTTACCAAAAGCAGATGGGATATGGTTTTCCATTTTCATCACCTCAGCTGGAGAAACTGAGGACATTTATAAAGTGCCATGAATCCTCTAAAAGTCTCTGTCCTGCCACCAACTTCGCCTTTATGTATCCCAGATGAGGGGAGGCAGGGCCTGAACTTCAGCTATGGCTCTGCACATCTATAAGACAGTAGCCACACAGTGTGGAGAAGGGTCTTGCCTTCTATGGAAGGAATCTTTTCCACCATTTTTATTCAAACTTCTGCACTTTTTTGCTGCTATTATCTAGTTTGTTTCTGTCCTGTCAAGCTGTCAGATAACCAGATCTTTTTTTCCGTTCCTAAATCTGAACTAGACAGAGACCATTTCAGTGGAATGGATAGGGCACAGAAGTGTTTGTCTGCTTGCCAGCCAAGCAGAAGAGGCAGATAGAATGGGAAACTCCTTGTTCCCTCCCATTGGAAATGAGAGATTAGAAATTCTGATATTATTATTTTCATATGTAAAATTTAACAATATAAATAGTGGGTACAATAACCTCTTTCTTTGGGACTAGGATGGTTAGTTGTGTGTGCACACCAACACTTGGGGAGTAAAGTACAACTGAAGTTATTACTGAGAGTCCCTTCATCCTTTAAAAAGGAAAAGGTTACCTGGGTGTAGAAACATGAACGTCATTGATGATAGACAAACTTTCAAGGATATTTCAAAGAGTTTGGAACCCAGATAAGAATGGCAATTGAGGGGACCTAGGATCTTAAGCAACTTCATTGGTTCTGAAAATATTATATATTTTTTATATGTTTGTAGATCTCCTACAGAGGGTTTTTCTGTAGTTCTCTTATAACTGTCCATCAAGGTATATTTTACAGTGTAATTTAGAAAGTCTTGATGGTTATAATTTAGCAAATTTTGCTTTTTACGTGCTATTTAAATGTTTTTTGTCTTACTCCTTTTCCTCTTCCGTCTTTAATTTTCTGCATATTAAAAACCTTCTTCAGACCTTCAACACACACTCAAAATTTAAAGGAAAAAACAATGAAGCAAAGTTCTCTTCCACTTGCAGGCAAGTTTCCTCTAGTATTTCAGAGCTCTGGGGGAAAATAAAGCACTTGGTCGTAGTGGCGTACAATTCCATGCTCAATGTAAAGGCACTATCAGTGTAGTGTATACAAAGTGATAGTGTAGTGTCTGTTCCCTGAGGAAGAGTAGATAAAGTAATCTACCAACACAAATGGACTTCAAACAGTAGTTTTCAGCTAATAAAAACAAACACCACATCCTAGATTTGAAAAAAAAAAATGTAAAAAAATTCTTTGCACTTCTCAGCTTTCCCCCAGGAATATTCTTCCTTCCTCTGAGTTCCATGTTGTCATGGAGAGTGATGTGTTAAGGTCTGTGAAACTGGCAGGCTGCTTACTTTCAATGTTTTAATTCACAACTAATGTCCACTAAGCAAAAGGAGGCCTTTTTACCGCTGTAGTAACAATAACTTTGCAGTGCAGACCTGGCTTCAGAATAGGAAATGTAGGCATCTTTCCCTGTAGACTCCATATTTGCTCAGGTGGTTGAATTAAGTATTTCACTGAAAGCTCTCGGGCTTAAACTTGTGAGTACTGTGGACTACCCAAGCAAGGTTTTTTCCAAGTTAGTTATAGCCAAAATTATTGAAGGGAACAACCTTTAAAATCTGTGTCTGTATCTGACACCTTACAAGAGTCAAATGTTCAGAAGAGTTTGATTTGTTGATTGCTTCCAACTTACAATTTCAATTAGGAGTTCAAGGAAGAACTAGAAGGCTGTTTGTGGGAAAAGATCTGAAAAATAGTTGTGAAAATGAAGAGTCAAATCAACACCAGAAATCTAAGGAACAATTTAGCTGCAACTAAAATGGCAGGAAAGATATTGGCAAGAAGAAATAGCAGCAGTTAGCAAGAAAATCGAGTCCCTACAGCTACAGATATTTGCCGAACTGTTGCTTCATTTTTAAACAGTTTGCTTACAGGAAGGATTCCAATGTAACTATTAAGAAAAATATTTGGTTATTTATATTTAAGATAAATATTATCAAATTAAATTATCATTTACCCTCTTTGCTATAATATGCATTTTTTGTTTTCATCCTGTATTTTGTGGTGGTGAGAGTGTGTTAAAAGGCAAAATCTTATGAAAACAGCATTTTATGTATCTATTAATTTAACCAAGGAAAAACTTTTTTATTACAGAAGTTAAAAGCAACATTAAACACTTTAAGTGAAAAAACATGCATGATTATAGAACTAAAACTGGAAAGAGAATATATCTTATCTGTATCTGTATTGAGAAGTATAGAGTATCTCATATAGCTGACAGAGTTGACACTGTGGACATGTAAAGAGGTAGCATAAATTAGCTATTGACACAGATTCCTTCAGTCCACAGTGTAAATACATGGAGACTATTATCCAGGTTTTCATTTTTTAAGGCAGTACTAAAATAACTTAGGTGTGGATTTCTAGAATCAAAACTTCAAGTCTAATATCCCAACTCTTGACTGGTGATATTGACAAATGAAGGTAATGTCATTCACATCGGACAGATTACAGCAAATCTGGAAAATATGAAATTATTTAGGACAAAGGTAAAAATCAACAATCTTATTGATGGTATTTGCATTAAAAAAATGGCAATGCATATCACTTCTGCAAAGAGTGTAAGGGGACAGAAAGGCACATTTTACACACAGATTTACTGAGTGTATCCCCACTGTTTACTAATGTAAGATTTTCTTCCTAGCCTGGGGTAGAGAGAATAGATTACATTGTTTATCTGTGCTATTGCAAATTATCTTCACAATTGTTGCAATTTTTGCAATGTTTATTACCACTCACATGGAAGCCTACTTTGTGTGGATTCTGGCACATAAATAGTTATGCTTGGGTTTTGAGAGTTTGTGCGTCTTGTAACTTTTATGTCACCACGTCACTTAAGTCACCACTACTTCATTTTTATTCCTTCTGGTGCTCATAATTCTCTGTCATTCAAGTCTTTGAAATGGGCCGTGAATGAATCCCCAGAAACTTTTTGTCTGATGATACTGTGTTGGTCATAAAATAAAATAGGACTCTGAGCTGTGAATGGATTCTCTTGGTTCCCTAGCTTCATTTCAATCAAACAGAAATTCCTTCTATTTCTGTTGACCAGGATTATGTTTTATTAGGAGATAATATATATACGTCATTCTCTATGATCAGTAAAATATTTTTTACTTTCACAGCCTTGATAATAAGTAATCTGTGCTGTGTTTTCTATACTAGCTCTCATACCTTAGAAGTATTTCAGGATAAGATCTACTACAAAATCAACAGCTGTGAATCCTATAAATAGCTGAAAACAAGAAAACACATATTTGGATGTTTCCTCTGCTGGACGAAAAAAAGCTAAATTCCTGCCAGAAACCATTAGGTCAGCAGTTGGTCAACAAAGGCCTAAAAAATGAATAAAATAAAATAAATTCACATTTTACATAGCAATTTCAAAATCCTGGAGATTAATTTTGGCTCTTTCCCTCTGCATGATTTGAAAAGGAAAAAAAGACTGTGAAAGCTTTTGACAGTCAGTGTATGCTATTCAATCAGAATAGAATTAATTGGCTTGGAGGAAAAATAATTTGTTAAAATAACAACTAATACATGTCGTTGGTGTGGCGACTGAGCCAAACCCACTAAATCATTACTGAGTTCTAGCCACTGTACATAAGTCAAAAGTGCTAACCAGAGAATTTGCAGCAGCTTTTGTATGCACTAAATATTTGAAAGAGCCATCTGTCTTCTTGAGTCTTATTTGCTGATGCATATTTTCCTGGGTTGCCTTTAAATGTGGACTAAGAACAAATGAAATATTTCAATACTATATTCAAAAACATATTTTCAAGGCTATAAAGCCAGAAATGGTGACTACTGCACCTTTACATTAATCCATAGGGGACAGGACTGACCTTTATTAGCACTAAAATGTTTATTTGAAGGGGGTTTCTTTTTTCTTTTTTTTCTTTTTTTTTCTTTTTTTTTCTTCATGCTGACATGTAGATGAAACTATCTTGAATCAATGTCTGATTTGTCAGGCAGAAGATATTTATGTGCATTTCTTTCTGCATAAACCCAAGCAGCAACTCTGTTCAGCCAGTGTGTCAGATGGAAGAAAATACCATGAAATGGAGTTGGCCAGTCCATGCTATGTGGTAATGTAATGCTGGGTTTGGCATAGCCTGGGAGACTGGCCAAGCAGTAGCAGCAGAGAGTCTTGACAGTGAAATTAAGTGGGGATGGTAGCAAAATACAAAACCAGAGGCAGTTACAGAGAGCCATATAAGACAGCACTGTCACAAAAGAAAATGAGGAAAAGGTTGCTACTATTTTGTATTAAGTATTGTATTTATATTACAAACATTCAGATGATCCCCCACCACAGAGGCTGGTATGAAGTTTGGAAAAGTGCACATGCACTCATATGACTATGTTTCCCATTGCTGGACATGACCTACTGATTATGTAAGAACTCCCAAGATTTGCTTTCTCACATTTCCCACCACTCATATTTTATTCCTTTTTTTTCTTA
The DNA here is from genome assembly GCF_009829145.1 of Chiroxiphia lanceolata. Lineage (NCBI taxonomy): Eukaryota > Metazoa > Chordata > Aves > Passeriformes > Pipridae > Chiroxiphia > Chiroxiphia lanceolata. The sequence continues at coordinate 13,887,746 of NC_045640.1, forward strand.
AAAAAAAAAAAAAAAAGGCAACCTCCCCCAAACCACAACAAAAACACCAAAAAGAACCCCACCAATAATCCACTAAAACACTTCCTTTCAAAAATATATCTCTCCCTCTGTCTTTTTCCTTAAAAGGGTAACTGTGTAACCTGTAGAGAAGGATCTCATTCATGACCACGCATTTATATTTTCCCATATTCTACATTCATGATTAATAAAATAACTATATCCTCTGGAGAGCCACAAACTATCTAGACAAAAGAGTGACAACTCTTTGGCCTAGTAACCTTAACATTGTACTTTTAAGCTAGTTCACAGTTAACTGCTGAGTTATAGAAGGTGAATGAAGGAACAGCCTGTCAAATCTGCATGTCAGAATGATGCAAGTATCCCATAGCACAGAGTATCGCTGCACATAGACTGTGATGCAAGATACTTTAACAATAAAAATGTAAGCCATAGATGTTTCCTGTGGGATAAGAAATCCTATCATTTTGATGCACAAAGTGTAGTAAATGAGTAATATTACAGAATTTTAATCCACTCTTTGTGATTGGTCTCCAGACTAGAGGGTAGGAGAAATAAAAAGATGCTTATATGCAATCTTTGCAGTCTTTGGGGGATAAAGCAAATAAGAAAATCAGAACTCTTTTGTTTATACTTGAGGGTAATTCAATTTCATCTCATTTAGAACATGACAGAAAGATGAAAACTAAAATGAAAACAGCTTTTGAATTAAAGACAATCTTTTCAAATCAATCAACATTAAAGAAGAAAAGAATTGGAACAATAAGTGAATGACATGCGCTATTGCTTGGAAACTTTTGAAATCTTAGCTTTGTAAACAAAAGAAAATCTTCTGTATTTGTGTATTGATGGGACTAATTTCATCACTTAAATTCCCTAAACCATAATACACCCAGTGACTCCAGTCATATTCTGTTCATAAAGCTGTTTGAAATTTACTCCCATCTTTTAATATTTGGGTAGTCTTTACACACCTAAATATTCTGTTCTCTTAACAGAGAATATCTGCCATAAAACTTGTAAGTAGTTCTGTTTACATCTTGGTTGATTAACACTAACCTATGAAGTGGATTGCAGAAGTGTCCTCTCAGGTTTGTGGAAGAGAGCATTCAGGATGGCCAGAGCCAAGAAATCCATTAGAATTAGTTTATGCATGACATATCAACCTCGTAATACAATCCTTAGTAAGAATTTTGGTGCATAAAAGCTCATTTTATATACTTCCACGTCATTTTGTGGGATTTGGACATTTAATTAGAGAGCTTTAAAAACAAGTTACAAACTAGTCTTTTCTCCACTGTATTTCCCCTGAGAATGCATTAAATTAGGTGAAAATAAGGTGAATTTATATTGCACTTGATTGAATAGTAGAGTGAATTAAAATGGAACTAACTGGAAATGCATGAAATGAGTGGTTTGTAATTCATGATTTCTTTTATGCCACATGTTCAACTGCAGTTCAAGTATATGTCCATGCTATGCTTAGTTGCAAGAATATATATATATATATATATATAAAAATATACACACACAAAAATGGGTGTTCCTGTAAGAAAGTTCAGCTGAAGACATTCATGAAAATGGAGTATTAGGCATTATGGTTATTTGTGATATTGATGGTATGTTTAGATCTTTTAGTGCAAAGACTTTAAAGTCACATTTTAATTAAGAAATACCATCTTTCTACTTTTTCTGCTTATCCACTCTCATCTCTCACACTTTCCCCATGCTGCTCACTTCAGCTGACATATCCTCTATTTGCTCACAAATGTCTCTGTCGCCCTTGTGTTTTTCCCTGCACTACTCCTAAAGCTAGGAATTTCTTGCCTGAAGTAAATATTGCTCCTCTTTCATGTCTCTCTTCTATGGTTCTACCACAAAGCAGACAAAAATTAGCCAACTTTAAATGGCTAATTGAGAGTCATTTGGAGCCTGAGGGACTAATGGGGAAAGACTAGTGTCATACATTTAATCAAAACCTGATTAAAATATATAAGAATAAAAAAGTTAATAGTAACTATCTACATTTTTCCTCACTCATTACCTTTTGGTTTTTTCTGTAGTTTCTTTGTGGAAGAGGCCATACATAGTTTCTGTTATATACCACCTAGTACAACAGATTGGTTCTCACAATTTTTTGGCTTTGCTATAGTGGAACTGTAAGAACAAACAGTAAGGCTAAAGTTTTTTCCAGCATTATGCAGTCATTGTAGGCTAGCTCTTATTCCAGTAGAAGTCAGCAGAGTAAAATTCAAACTTTTAGGAAACATCACAAAGTCAAGTTTATTTTACTGTTTTTGAAAAAGAATAAAAAAACCCACAACAACCCCCACTCTGTCCTTGAAGTTTTATTACTACCTTCGATGAGAACAGTCAAGTATTTTATGAGTTTTTTCAACTCAGACACCTGAGTATCATGATCAGCCAAGTAAACCTGACATCTAAATTGCAATGCAATCCTAGCACAATGTAAAAAAAAAAAAGTAAAAAAAAAGTGAGAAATTCAACAATCGCTTTTTGGTGAATGAAAAGCTTTATTTGACTCTCTGCATTTCTTAATTTTCTTTATGCTTAGACTAGACTGTGGAATACTTTTTTGTTCTAAACATAACTTCAACTTGTACATCTGTCATTGAGTAGTAGCTCTGATGCTTAATAACCATGCTCCGTTCAGGAAATATCCATTATTCATTTCCAGTGTACCTTCTGGCTGATTTAGTGAATCTACCTTCTGTTGGAGAGTTTTCTGCTAGATTGAATTGGCCTTTATGTGGCAGTGCCTGAGTGCCCAGGTTGTTTAGCTTCAGCTTTTTGCCATGCTCTGTGTCTATAACTCCACTTGACATCAGCCTAAGTCTTGGGAATTTCCAACAGGAAATGCTGCCCCCAGTAAGATCAGACACACTGCTGTTGTCTGCAGTTGGTGTTTTATTTTGAACACCAAGCATTCCTCCCTTCATATATCTGAGAGTATTTCAGTTTTGTGATTAAGGCGGGTATTAGATGACCTTTACTCTTCTTTCCCTTGCTTTCCTCTTAAGAGTTAAATGAAAGCCTTCCGTTCCTCTACAGGGTACTTAGAACTAAGGCACTATGGCGCTAGCAGCAGGTTGGTTTCATTACATTGATAGGATACATGTGCTGTTTTTTATCTCTAGCATTTTCTCAGTAATTCAGCACTTTAAAGTCTCAGCTGTCTACCGATCTGCAGACAATTGTTTGGTGTAATACTATCCGGAAAAAGCTGATAAAACACAGATGTGACTAGGTCTCTGAAATTTGTGGTTTGCTAAGTGGGTTTTTTTCTCTTTTTTTTCTTTTTTTTTTTTTTTTTTGCCATTCTTGCCCATGGCAAGTTAGCTTCCCTACCAGGCATGAAGGCACAGACTTTTATTAAAATGTTGCAACAAGAAGGTAATTGCTAAAAATTAAGAAAAGTTAGTTGAAATATAAACCAGAAACATTGTAACTATTTTCCCTATTTTTCATTATAACCCCGGCAGCAATTTCTCCATATTTTGCCCATTGTATATCCAAAAAAGTTTTCTTTTTCAAAGCCTTCACACTGAAGTGTGTATTTCTGGCAATCCTGTACAGATCTGTTTTAAGCAAAATGGATTTTAGGCTCTTTAAGGCACTCAGAGCCAAGAGCTTGATTTTTCAAAGTGGCTGAGATTTTATAGTCACAGTGAGGCTTGTCTAGATAAAAGATTTGATTGTGCTTGAACAAGATTGGAAGCAATCTACTTAGATGGCAGGATGTTACCATCTCTTAGTGGTTAGTGTTTAGACAAGGACAAATTATATTCACCATAGCATCAGCTGAACACAATTTTTCCTGGCTTCCATTGACCTCTAACTTGTGACTGGCCTCCCGTCCTCTCACTCAGTTATCACAATTCCATTCAAACACAAGCACATTTTGTAATGTAGGCAATTCTTACTGACAGCATAAGAACGTTTGCATGTGCTCAGTTATTTTACAAACTGGCTCACATCATCTCAGGCATTCCTGCATGAGGGTATTGCTTAGACAGTTCACATAATGTAGATGTTTCTGAGCATGGAAGGCTTTCATTCTGATTACCTGAATTATGTTTTGAACTTTGATTATTAGTTTATTATTATTTATTTATATAAACTAGACTAGTACACCCTTGAATGTGAATGCAATTTATTGGTATTATTTGTTTACTCAAGAGTTACCACTAAGACTTCAAGCAGTACAGCTATTTCCCTTCTCCCAAAGAAACTCAGTCTCAGCTTTGTAGTAACCAGTTTTACTTAGAAGAGATTGACTTTTCAGAATGTTCTATGTTGCAAAGTAAGATGAGAATTTCTAAAGACTAAATAAATGAACATGTCTGAAAGAAACCAGACTATGCTATAATATTCCTATTTAGCTGCAGAGTGTGGGGGAGGGAGTGAAAATTGTAAAAGGATGCTGATTGACATCTGTGTGTCTGTATGATAACTACACACAGCTTTAGTGATTTATGTGCTAGACAGGTTTTCCATTCCGATTCAAATGAAAGGCCATCTTGTAATTAAAGGCTCAGTTTGCAGTTCCTGATTTCTGAAGGAAGAGGGCGTTTCTGTTTATTCCAGAAACATTTAGTGGTTACATGCATGGCTGGCAGCAATTTCCCACAATGTGTAAATTAGTCAATCCCAAAGTCAGTAAACTTTTGCTTTGAAGTGGACATTAATGAAGTGCACCATTAGAGCCTAATGATTGTTCACATTTGTATTTTAGGGGCCCCTCTTGCTTTTGATGTCTTAGTGCCTTGGTTTCTTGACTTTAGTTATCTAAATGCCAGGACTGCTAAACTCCTAAGAGAACTCAAAAAAAATTTAATGAAAAAAGTTAGTACTGGCCTGACTGATGTTGGCACTTCAAAGCTGGAACAGACTAAATTGCTGTAGACTGCTTAATTCAAAAGTGCTCCCTTGTGGATGACAGTGCATGGTGACAAAGTTCAATTGGCAACAGGAGACAGGCAAGATCAAAGACCCTCTATTGTAATAGTTTTGTTCCATGAAGAATTGCTTATTGTCAGTAGTTTTTCAAGCCTTTACTGGCTCCAGCTTCATATCAGGATTCCCTGGTTCAGAACCAGCTTAAATAAATAATTGTAATTACATCCTTCTGATAATACACTGCAGTTCTAAGTGCTGGATGTTGTGTCTCTCTCCAAGGTCCAAAAAAGAAAAGTGTGTGTTATGAACCAGGACTCGGGTGAGAACCTTCTTTTTTGGAACCTTCTTTGTTCAGAAGCATCCAAAATACAAAGTACTGCAGAAAGTTAATGCCATGTTAGCAGCAACTGAGACTTGCTCCAGACAAAGCCACTGCCCTTCCTACCAGAGCAATGATACTGCAGTTTCTAGTTTACATTGCCTGCCACTCTGATTTAACATTAATTTTAAAATTAAACAAATATAATCCTGTAAACTGTACTTTCTATCTGATTGAGGCCCTAGTGTGCGTGAACTTTTAAGAGATGTTGAACTTCACGCTGACAATGTTAAGGCTACAGAAATCTCAGGAATATTCATTCACAGCATCCTGCATCTTTGTTTTCCTCTTCTGACACTTACACTTCTGAAAAATATAACTTTTTTTTCCAATCAGAAGCAGAAAAGAGGCTTTGTCTGATATTAACCAGTTACACTGGAAACCATGTTAATTTTCAATATTTTTGCTATTATTTTTTTTTTCCCCCAGTAGTGTTCACCATCTGTAAGGAACTGCTGAAAGACAAGAAAGGCACCAGCCCTCAGTAATAGTATTCAGGGATGTTGTCTCATAAAATGTACATGGTATTGTCAGAATTGCTTGTCTTGAACTAATTATGAAAACATGTTTGGTGACAATTAAGGAAGCCACTATGTGATCATTTTCATGCATCATATTGACAGAAGTTACTTTTATTTTTTAATAACCACAAATGACAACATTTTTTCACAGAAAATTTCATCGTGTTTAGCACAAGATGAGCAAGTGGAAAGGGGGGATGAGCAAGTGCACTTAGAAAAGAGACAACAAATTCATTGCAATTAAATCACATCTGCAGGGAACTTAGATCTCTTGATCTGATTTTATTGATAATTTTAATTTAAAGAAACCAAAAGACAGCATAATATTTCAATCTTTCCTTAAAGCTCATTTATGAAGAGCATCAGAATTGTGGTTGGGTTGTTTCTTTTTTCTTTTTTTTTTTTTTTTTTTTTGACAAGAGCTGAAAAAGCATTTTAAACAGGATTAGAAATGTACTATGTCTGTGCAATTTAGTTCTAGCGACTTCATGGTTGTAGATTATGATGGAACACATCATTAGCTGCAGACTTGTATGTTCTCCCTTAATCATGCTGAAGTACACATAAGCCCCAGCTGAGCAATTATGAATAATTAAATCAATTAGAGACAGTCTAACACCAGGTCTTGTGGCTAAACTGGTGTCAGCATCCATAATATTTTAACAGTAAATGCAAATGTGTGCATTTGGGTGGAGGGAAGGATGTGGACAAAGGCTTATACAAATGCCAAAGCATGTTGCTTAGTGATGGCTTTATAATAATATCATGAAGATTATAAGCTGCCTTCCCAAGGAAAACAATGGTAATGAAATTCCAATACAATATTTTTGTACAAGACTTAAAGCTTAGAGATGAGTTAATTAAAAAAGGATAAAGTGCAAGGCCCAAAAAATATGCTGAATAAATTAGGATTTTACATTCACCCAAAATAAATATTTCCTTCATCAGTTGTACCCAGCCTCCTTTCTTTTGACACAACAATTTTCTTCAACTTGGTGCTAAAAGCAAATAAATAAACCAATACGCCTGCCTTAGAACTCTGTCAGGAAGAAAAATTACACATTTTCTCTACATTTTGTAGCAAGAGAGAAAACTGAAGAAAATGTGGAGATTTTGTACACTAGCTAGACAGTGACAGCTCTATCAGACACCTTGTAGAGCAAGCCCAATGTGTTTGCTAACAGAAAGACAGGTTTTAGACCTCTCTGCACTCTTGCTAGGATATAGATTTGAAAGAGACCCTTTATTCTCTTGCCACAATGTGTCAAACGTCTGCTGTGCAATGTCCTGCTCTTCTCTGCCAGCCCACAAATGTAGCACTTTTTCTGCTACTGCATCATGACCATGTCTGCAACAGGTTTGAGTGCTTCTGCCACCTCTTTCCTCCCAATGAGGAGAGGACAGTTTTGACTCTCTCTTACCTTGACTTCTTGCGCAGGGCAATGGCATATTTCTGCTTTCTCTAGATTAACTACAGACTAACGAAGCAACTCAGAATTAGCATCTATTTAGAAGGCCAGTCTTGCAAGTGTATGTTTAAGAACACGTTTCTATTCTATTTACTGAGGTCCAAAGCAGCTCCTTAAAGATATTTAAGTGCTCTCCTGACCTAGATCACAGTTCTGTACAGCAGTCATGAGGAGTTATGTTCAAGACTTAGTATCTCCACAGAAGCCAGTAAAGACTGAAAGGAATAATTAGGGGGTTTTTTCTATAAATCTATTTATTTTATAAACAAAATTACTTAGAAGTTGTATTTACTATAACTTACAAAGCAAGAGGTTGTAAAAACAGTGATTCTGCAGTTGTTATTATTTGAGAATGTAAAGAGTCATTATAATCTCCATCGCACAAACACAGATGAACCAAGCATTCTGCTTTGAGAAGGCCCAGGGTATCTTGAAGCACTTTCCACTTGCTATTACAGGAAACAATGTAATAGGAAAGTGTCTAATGATTACAGACATATTAAAAGATAATCAGAATTAAAAAATTTTAATGGATATTGTATTTAAGACTTGCTCAACATACGAATTGCATAGATACACTCAGTTTGTCCATCCCACATAAAATGGGATGTTACAAATGCAATTATTAAAGCCCATGCAGCAAGTCAAGGAGGGACTCAGAGTTACAATCTGTTTCCACAGCATCAGCCCACTGTTCCATCTGCCAGGCATTTCTGCTTCTTTGTCCCTATGCAACTTGATCACTACTGAGTAATTCTCATATTTCGTGGTGTCCTTTGTAAGAAACAGAGCCTCACACATTGTGCACCACCTAACACAGAACATCATGGTAGGAAAGGAAAGCTTTACCTTCCTCTTACTTGTAGAGAGTAGGTCAGTTTCTCATTAACATAAAACAAAATCTTGGACACTTTCACTTTTGAGTAGGATTTTGTTGTGCAAGAAATATAATTAGTTATGTCCCAAACTCACTACAAGATCTGCTAAGAAAACATTTAATGCAGAAATCAAAATATAAACTACATTACAAGCAAAAAATGTCCAAACCTTTAGAGGTGGCATTTATTTCTCTAGATGTGACATTTTGTGCTTACCCATATGGTCTACTGACCATTTTTTATAGTGAAATAACTGTCCAAGTGAACTCCCTCTCCTGGAATAAGGGGTCTCTTTCTAGAATGTTGACTCTTATTCGGAAAAGTAGTGATTGTTCCGGGATTAAATTGCTATTCTGCTAGAATAGACTACCCCTGAGTGGCTATTCTACCATAACTATTCCAGTGGTTTTCCTCTTTAGACAAGCCCTTGTGGAGTTCAGGGGACTGGAGAGGTTCCAGAGCAAAAGCTATGACTGGGAATGTCTGAAAATAAGGCTGGAGTTACAATGACATGGGGCTTTTCAAGAAAGAATCCTTGCCAAATTTCTTCTTCTGCCTCTTCACCCTATGGGAACTAATTAGCCTCAACAGTCTGAACTCATGTAGCCTTCTGAGGACCTGCATAAGCTGCTACAGGGGCTTAACACTCCCTCTCAGGGGAATGGTTGTATTTTATACTTACTGCTTTTGCAGAAGTGCAGATGAGAGGAAAGTGTGATTCAGGAGAGCATAAAACCCTGCCAAAGAATAGGACTATTTAAATATTTGAGTGATTATGCTGCTTCAGTCTGACCGCAAACTTATTCAGAGGTGCCAGAGACGGATCTCTGACAGCCAACCTGAGCCCTGCAAAGTCTGGTGAGCATAGTGTGCTGATGCCTGTACTGTTCCTGCATAAATCAGCTCAGGGAGAAAACAAATCTAATTTTTCAGGTACTTTGCTAAGAAGAATAATCCTTGTAGGTGAACCGGCTAGTAGTAGTGCCAGAATCTTTTCACTCCTCTCCCTTATGTGGTGTAGACATATTATGCATGAATCAACTGGCAAAAAATTATATGATGATGATGAGCATTTGAATTTGAGGATCTTACATATGTAATCCTAGTCATTCAAATAATTGGACATGAAATTCCTCCGTGGAGCTGGTTTGATGAGGCAGGATTACTTTCTGAAGGACTGACAGATCAACTTTCTATAAAAGAAAGATATACTACTGCTGTGGTTAGTGGTCACTGCAAAATCAGATCCAGTTTGCAATTTACCATTTCTTAAAAAATTCAAAAAGCTCTGAGACATATATATATATATATATATACAATACAAAACTACACTAGCTTGAATGAGCATTTCAAATACCAGCTCATTTTTATGCTGATCTTTATAAAAGGTAAAAATTATAATAGCATAGAATAGAATATCTTTTAAAAGTCTAGTAAGCATTCGATTTTGTCTGAAATGCAGTACTTACTCCACTACAAAATAATTTGTGATATCCATCACAACTACTACTGTTATCAACTGTTTTTAAGTATGTATGGTTCTGTATCTGAAAAGCCTTTGAGAAAAATTCTAGCCCTTGTAAAGTCTGTGGCACAACTGCCAGTAACTAAAGGAGCCAGGGTATTACAGCACTGTTTTTGCAAGCAGAATTGTGAATTTGTTAACATATCTTTAAAAACACATTTGATCATTTTTAAATGATCAAATGATTAAAAGATTAGAATATAATTACATCTTGGCTAAAAATTCATATTGCATGGAAATAAATCCTGAAAAAAAATATTAAAACTGTCCAGCTACAGGAAAAAGGAGTCTGCCTGGTTTTGTTTTTCTACTCTGCCCTTAGGGAAAAGATAATACTAGAAAGAGAGCTCCTATATTAGGCTGTCATTATTACTACTTTAGTTGTTCTTGCTGGTGATTATATACTCAGGGTGAACTGATTTCTTGAAAATAGCAAGGGTTTTTTCCTGAGCAAAAAGAAAGGGAATAAAATTGAAAGCAAATTTATTCATGTTTGGATTTTTTATTTGTTGGTTTTCATTTTGCTTTTCCTCAAAACATTTTCTTCCCAATGCATTGGCATCTTTAGTGTTTTGGCAATCTGAGTGACTATGGATCTGCTGTGACATTGTTCATACAAGTTTTCAGAGTTTTAGCCTATGCATGTGGAACGAAGTTTCCTCAAATCCAAAATCAAGCCACAATTATACTGAATTCTCTGGGATTTTATATACAAGATGTATCTTGCCTTTAGTAAGAAGAGATGTGTGAGTGCATCTGTAACCAATGTCACAATAGTTTTATGTCTTGAAGAATCATTCTCTAGTCCTTTTTTTCTCATCTGTTGCTCCTAGGAGAAAATAAACTGTATTTCCTTATTGTTTAGTGCAGTATATTTTCTTTCTCTCCTTCAAGTGCACTGAGGTGGTGGTGAGGCAACATACTTTTCTGTTTTCACCGTGGCTACATATTCCTCGGACAGGAAATATGGAATATTGTCCAACAATCTAGGATCTGCCTTGTGAGGACATTAAGATCAAATATGCAGCTAGTTAAGTTTTATATTTCTGGAAACAGTTTTCATATAAGAAACTTTATTTTTCTGCAAAATCTAGTAAGGTAAAATCTGCTGTTACCTCAAATTTCATATTTAATGTAAGGCATGCAGATTTGATTGCCTTTTGGTGTCTGTTACCTCCATTAGCTTCTCTGAAGTCATACACTAAAGTCAAACTTTTTAGGATCAATCCTTTCCTACTTTGCCTTGCATAATGCTAATTAATTTGCTTGCAGCTGAACAAAGTTGCCACTTTGTCATTTGTCTTATTTTACCATATTAATTGGAGTCAGCTACCAAGTAGAGACATGCAGCCATGCCATCCAACATAAAACACTGCCTCAGAGGATAAATCAGGATATCTTAGATTTGTTTTAATTCTCTTTTTGGGGGTTTACTCTAAATCAGTTTTCTTACTGAAAACCAGAATTAATCTAAAATCAGTCTCACTGCACATCACTAAGTGTATCCAGAGTCTGAAGCACTGTGTGAAGGAAATAGGCATGACATGAATGAATCACTGTGTTTGTTCAGGCACTTTTAGCGGGCAAAGATAGAAATAGGGTCAAAACCGCTGCATTCAAAAGAAAATCAGACTCTGCGTGAAACAGGCTCCCAGAAGCTGCTGGGTGTCCATGACACACCTCTGCACAGCACAGCACTGCAGAGCTGCCTGCAGCAGAAGTATCTTTTTTTGTCTCTGAAATGTTTACTCTCTAGAAAAAGGAGTTATCTACTTCAGGAAGCTACATGAATTAAAAAAAAAATAATAAAAACAAGTGAAAAAGACAGGAAAGAAGTTTTCAGGTGAGAGAGTAGGAACTTTGAACAAAGAGGTATGAACAAGAAAAAAATTCTAGGACTCCTGGTTATCATAGTAACCTTGTTTTCTTAGTATCTTAATTATATGCAAAATAATGACAAGAATCACATGGTATATTTATTTTAAAGTGACATTCCAATTTTTTACAGACATTATTAATGTAGCATGATTAGCTGGCCTGGAGGGGAAAATTGAGGATAAATTGTATGGTTATCAACTGCAGGTTTATTGGTCTGAAACTTCCACCACAGGGAGTGGCTGCTGTATGGAACTGATAAACATAGAGATTTATAAGGTCAAGTTTTATGAGTCTACAGATTCCTTGTGGTGTATTACCACATCCTTATTACAAGCCCCTGCAGCTGTCCAGCTAAGCCAACAGAGGTAATATATTACACTTGCTTGTCTGTTCTTCAGGTTTTTCTCCGAAGGACAAGAGGAACAGGTCAAAATAAAATACAGCTTTATGGGATTGTATTTGCAGCCTTCTTTGGGCTTTGGGAAGTGTAAAAGCAAAGTGTCAAGAACTGGGGAGTCAGTCTTGAAAAGGCGTGAAAAAGTGATTTTTTGTGACATTGGGAGAAACAAAAGTTAAAATCTTACGGAGGTAATGATTTTGTTTTCAGAAAGATGAAGAACAGTTGTGTTTAACAGTGACATCTTCAGCATAAACAGACTCAGTGGCTCAAGCACAGTAAGATAAGTAAGCCTAAGATTGTGACTCAGCAGCTGATGTTGTGCTAAATGATAATTTCTAACAAAAATCTAATTGGGGAAAATATGAAAAGTCAGCAAATCACCTGATCAATCTAAGGTGTTTGTATATTTGATAAAGTTGTATATAGTTTCAGCAAGCTATTTGTGAGATACATTAATAGGACTACTAACATGTCTGTGCTGTAGCACCACACAGAAAATAGTGTCTGTGGGCTTTTATTCTATCCTTTTCACAATTGTTTCCTCTCTATCATATCAACAGAGAGCTATTGCATGTGCTGTTGATGGCATTGATAGAAACACACTCGTCTCATGGCCAATTAATATGTAATATGCCAATTAATGAAAACACTATTGTTGGGGGGGTTTCCAAATTCTGTCATATGTCACAAGGGACATGACTAAGATGTTCTATGCGAGTACTTCAACAATTACTTAACTCAAACTGATGACATCATGCTTTAGATGGGCAAAACAGATGCCAATATATTATTCTGCTATGAAACCACAAAGTTTCAAGTTATGTGGGATTCACGTAACTTGTGTTATTTCAGTGGCTTTGCATTGAGTGCTCGAATAAAGGGATAGCTAGATGGAATGATAGTGTAAATCCTTCTTGATTCACACAGTATATAATCAGGCCAATTGATTCATTCATAAAAGACACGGCAGCGGAATGATACCTCTATAAGTTTGTTTGCCACGTTCTTAGTGGATTATTCATGTGCAATATTGTTGACACTTTTATAAACAAGTTATGTTCTTTCTCTAGAACCTGATCCCAAGTCGTACCAGGCATTAAAGCCTAGCAAGAAAACAACAAATAAACTTTTGAAGCATTCACCATATAACTATCTTACTATGCAATTGTGAGCATCCTTCATCGTATTCTGCCTTGCACACAATTAACAGCATTGTAGATTGGATGTGTCCCTGATCTTCAGCCTTTAATCAATTGCAGAAGTCATTTACTGCCTGAAGTAGTACGTATTAACAGAAACATAACTTGAATGGCCAAATTCTTGTCCACAGACACGTCCTCCTATGTCCTCAGACACAGACTACAGAAATCCTTGATGTTGATAATGAAAAAAGAAAAGCAGACTAATATTAGCACAATCAGAGTTACAGTACACAGGCTGAAAGAAACTGAATTATGATATCATTCCAGTCTTCAGGCAAATACAATTATGTGATGGAAATGGCTCATTTACAGTACAATTTAGCAGGGTTTACATCCAGTGGACAACAGGTGGTTTCAAAAGTAGACCTTGTTTACCAGGAGTGATGACAGCAGCAAAATGTTGCATCAGCCAAAATCAGCTGCTTGGGATATAAGATTACTCAAAATACTGGAAAAGTAAAAGAAAGTGAAAGTGTATGAATTATCAGTGCTTTCAGGGTTCCTTTATTCTAAGAATGCCTCTTAAAATCCTTCTATTTTAGAAGCTACCTCAGTAAATAATCTTACTCGTATGCATGTGCATGTACACATTCTGCCTTCTTTCACCAGTAAAAACAAACAAACAAACAAACAGGAGTACAGTAGTGGATTCTTTTTTTTGTTACTATCTGTAGCAACTTATTCACAGATTTTAAAACTGAAGAACTTTAGGTCATCCACTCTGACACTCATCTGGCTCTAGTCCTCTAGACACATAATTGCATAAAAATCACTTAGGGTCAGAAATTAAGTATTTTTTAGTGACTGGCAAAGTAAAATGACTTTAAAGGCATTTCATTTGATGTCTGGGCTATCTGCTGAGGATTTTGGAGAAAATGAAACAGAAAGGCATTGATGGGGACATAATTCTTTTTTCTTAAAGGAAAGAAGAATCTCTTGAAATGTTAAAAATAGTAAAAACATAATAGGAAGGTGTTGATAAAAAAAGAAAAAAGTGGGAAATAAAACATAAAATCGTGATCATAAACTAAATAAGACGATTGAGAAAAAACAGCATGTGGCAAGAGAGAGAAATGCTTCACATTACTCAGCTATTTTATAAAGTAAATATGATAGTAAACTTCTCTTTCTCTGAGTTTTTACCTGTCCTCTGGATATGACAGTTTGGTCAGTGTTCTGTGGCTGCAGAGATGACTCCTAAGTGACACAGAGACTTGGAAATGAGATGAAGTTCTTCAGATGACAGCCTGTGAATTTGATCTCTGCTGCCTTTTGCTGGTAGAGATGATAAAAAACTGGAAAATATCTTCTCTCACCATACATCATGTTGGTAACTTTAGATTTAAGCAATAAGTATTTAAAACATCATATACACTAGTTTTAAGGAATTTATGTAAAATGAGTAACAATTAATAGAAAAAAATTACATAGAGTACAGTGCAGGAAAAAAGATTCCAAGGGATGAAAAAATGCAACTGGAGAATATAAGAAAAAGAAGGGAGAAACTAACAGTGAAAGCAAGAAAAAGAGGAAAAGAATTTTTTTCTTTCACTTGATTTTTGTCCTGGTTTTTTCAATCTTCCTTCTCTTTTCTATTTCTCTTCCCTTCCTCTTTTTTAACTCTCCTTCCTTGCAGATGATCTTTTTTTTTTTTCTCCTCAGTTGGGAACTGAGTTTTTATGTTTAAAATGGAATGGTTTCTACCCTCACACTCAAAACAGACATTGAAAGAGATCTCTGTATGGCAGAAAGGAGAATGGAGGACTGCTTTTTATGTCGTGCAATATTGGTTCAATACTGAAAGAGAAAAATTCTGTAAGGCTGTTTAATATGTGTTTCTTGACCCATGGGAGTTGTCAAATCCTCAAACAGTTCCACTTTATTAAGAAGTAGTTAGAGACGGGAAAGTGCTTTGACCTGTTGGCACATCCTGAAGAGCCTCAGAGATTCTTTTATACTTAAACTCAGCATTGAAACAACACTAAACCATTGAAATTTCTAGCTCTTTTTGTTTTCTATTATCTTCTCCAAGCCTTAAGAGAAAAAAAGTGTTTTATTTGTTCCCAGAACTGTTGCCAGCTTTATGCTTTATTGCATAAAGCGCTATTTGCATTATTTTAGCCTGTTCATTGAGCTCAAACTAGGTCAACATCACTTTTAAAAAAAAAGTTGACTATGTTATTTGAACTTCAAACATTACAGTAAAGTCAAAATTATGTAGTTGATAAAAAAAGGGAGATCAATCAAACATAAATGCAAAGGAAATGCAGAACTCCTATTCATACAGCTACTAGTAACTTAATTCGGTTTCTAAACTGTTCAAGGCTGGAGAGGTGAACAGATACCTAGATCTTAAAACCACAAGGAAAGTCTAAATCTTTGCTCTCTTATTTGGAAGGGCAGCTCAACCATTTCTACTCCATAGTGCCATATGGTGTTAGGAACAGACAAGAGACAGATAAAAAGACCTGTCATAGTCACAGTTGCCATAATATCCAATCTAGGTCTCAGATTACAATCTAAAAAGATGGAAAATGTCCACAGAAATTGTAGATTTGTTTTGTGTAGATACATTCAGCAGAGCAACATTGCTTTCAATAC
Source organism: Chiroxiphia lanceolata (assembly GCF_009829145.1). Lineage (NCBI taxonomy): Eukaryota > Metazoa > Chordata > Aves > Passeriformes > Pipridae > Chiroxiphia > Chiroxiphia lanceolata. The sequence continues at coordinate 13,903,537 of NC_045640.1, forward strand.
CCTCCTGGATGCAGTGCAGCATAACACAACTGACTACTGCAGAAATGTTGGCAACTAAGCTGGACTACTGTTGTTATCCAAGGAACTAGAAGCTTGACCCAAAGTTCGGTGGATCAGAGAAGAAGTTCGTATGGATTTCAGTGAGTTTGGGATCAGGTCCCATCTCTTAATTCCTCTTTGCTTCCACAAGGTTTTACACCCATGCATTTCCACTTCAAATGAAATTGCTCCTGACGTACCATTATAACTGAAGACATCCAGCCCTATAACACTTACATTATTCCTGATTCTCATGCCTTGTACTTGGTAATAAAATTAGAAGGCATATATTGATTTTGAAGTCAGTGGAGCTATTGTCTGTGGCAGAACTACATGTTGAAACTAATACATGATCTGCCCATTATATCTCCACGTCATGGTCATAATTCTCTTTTTAACAATCAAGAGCTATTTGAAATTGGGACTTACCACTACTTAAATGTTAGGTACTTAATCCTGATAATCATAGAATCAATGAAAAGAGATGAGCATTTTCAGCAGGTAACTCATGCTAACTGTTTTAGGATGGAATTAATAATTTTCTAGAGTTAGCTTCTTTTTTTTACTAAGTGAGGGAATGAAGAAATTAATTAAATTATACACCTAATTTTTATAATGCACTTCCTAAACACAACACTGCATTGTGTTCCTTTGCAAGGGGCAAATGTGACAGGTGATTGTACCATAATAAGAGAGTAGCCCAAATGAGATAGAGTTGGCTCTTTCTTCTGGGTGACTAAAAGCTATTTGTGAATGGTATACATTAAATTCTCAGCTATGCTCTGCAGCTTATCTTTAATTAAGAAAAAAAGGGAAGAACAAACTGAAATATTGCATGCAAATGTAAACATTGAAAGAAAGATGACCAATTGCATTTAGAAAACAACATTTCTATTTTTCACTTTCTGAGGTTTTTTCTCTCCCTATTCAGTCAGAGCCCTGATATTTTCATGAATTTGGGACTACCATGCAGTGGTAGGCAGTGTCTGGCCCTAAGTTTTTTGTAAAATATTTTTGTTTTTTTCATCACCTCATCCCGTCTTACTCAAAGACTACTTCTGATATTTCAAGTTCAGATTCACTGTTTTATAAAGCCCATTGATCAAAGATACTTCACATTTGAAAGACATGAAAAATAATCACAAATAAGAATCAAAGACCTAGAGTTTTTAAATGGAGAATGAATATGCAAGATTTATTTGTGTATTTGTGTCTCTTTCTTCACAGGTCTTCCCCCTCGACATTTGACAAGATCTGTAATCTAGAGGTTGGAAGAGTGCACCTCTAGCTACCTACAGGAATTATGTCCTAATTTTTTTCCTGAAGACCCAACATTTTAAATGCTTCCCTTCTGTTAGGCCCTCCATCTTAGGATCTAAATGACTTAGGATTCTAGGTGAAGTCCTGGATTGCATGTCAAGCTGCTCCTACCTGGCAATGGCTAGGTCATTTTCCATAACGCCAACTGAAACTGTTTGTGATGGTTTTAGGATAAAGGAAGGTTAAAAGAGGAACAACTGCCAGCAGGAGAAGAGATGAAGGTGTTTCAGGAAGTTAATGGTTTGGCTTGGAAATTAAAGTTTTGATTTTACCCAGGAGTATTATTACTGAATTCCTTTGGTGTAAGATCAGGCCATACTTAAATATTTCTCAGATGCTGGAATACTCACCTAGCCTCAAAACTCCAGAGAAAAAGGCACAACAAAGTTCCACAAAAGCTTTTGCTCTGAGATTTACATCTCAAACTGCATGCCAGTTCATGCTTCACAAAGTGGACCTTTGTCAACAGAATAATATGTCCTTTCCTATTGGCTCAGCCACTTTTTAACTAATCAGCTGCCAGTATCTAGTTCTTCCAACAGCTGAGCTTCCTGCTTTACTCAATGAAGATTGTAGGTTCAAATACTGTGAAATCTCTGGTTGTATCATAGCAGTAGAACAAAGAATGGACCTTATAGAAATCCATGCAGAATAAGACTTTAGTAGATTTTAACTAGTAAACTTTATAGTAGTTTAAAGGATACGAATGAAACAGTTATGAAATAATGTCTCAAGCTTGAGTCAACCATCTGTAGTATATACCATTCCTTAAGGCATTTCTTGAACATAGATAAGAATAATATCAATTATTCCTGTGTACCTCCTGTGCACAGGAGCATTACTGTATGTAACGGACCAAGAAGGATTGCAGAGAAAATCACAGGGAGATGTTGCTTGGATGTTAACATTAAGCCAAATAATGAGCAACTAAAGTTAGGCTTCTATAACATGAAATATTAGACATTTTAACAGTGAGAAGTGTCATCAGTCTACTTCTTCTACCACGTGCTTTCACTGTGGTGGTTCAGAGCAGACTCATCTTGACCCATTACTGAATTCTGCTGTCAAGAGAGTATTTTAACTGAGTTCAAATACACCTCCTCGTTCCTAAAAGCTATATTAAAAATCCTCTCTTCTTCTATTATTATTTAGTTAAATCTCTAGTTGTAAACAGAAAATTCCTTCAAGCAAAGCTCATCTGTGATTATGGTTTTCACTGTGAAGGTCTAATTGCTGATATAGTCACACACATATATATATATATACATGAAGCAGCTGTGATTGCTGTCTCAGGGTTGTGCTTGAACACATCAATGATCCTCCACTTCAGAAGGCAAACACTGGGTGTTGGGAAGCTACTATCAACACAGCAATACAAGTTCTAGTTACTTTTCTTGTTAGAGTTGTAAATTCAAACCACATTGGCAAAGACAACAGACCTACTGCAAGTCACCATTTGCACCTGAGAAGTGTAATGCCTAATTGAAGCCATTTCACCACCTTAAATTGAAGTTCACATGGCATTACTTGACTACAGAGGAGCTTTGCATTGATAGAGCAGTGGCTGGGGCTGGATATAACTGGGGAAATCCCCTACACAGGACAAGGTACATGTTTATCTCATTGCAGGTGTCCCCATGTAATAACAATAATATTGATCTGACGGATCAGTAAAATATTAGCTGCTCCCTCCCTCAGTACATTTAACATGAAGTAATGATTCAGTTTGCCAAAAACAAAGGTGAGGGAGAGCAAATGTTGTGTGAATCCTCAGCAGACGATGCCACTGTGTTTTTCCTCAGCGTCATTCTGCCCAGAGATTACAGTTTTGACAAACTCTGACAAGGGTTCTGTTCTGGGGGACCTGAGCTTTTCTGAATAACACATGCACTACAGCTGCAGTTGAAATCTGTTTCATATTTAGTGTAACAAATTATGCAAAGTACACCAAATAAGACCCATTTCAAATTCCAGTGGGCCTTTCTGAAAACATTTTAGAGAAATGTTTTCTTTGCTGTTTCCCTTCTGCTCTCATTAAAAAGGTGAATCACTAAAAGCAATTGTGTAACAAAACAAAATGACAATCTGTTCAGAAAACAGCATGATAGGCCATAGAATTCCCAAAGAAAAGCCTTCATGTCTTTTATATTAGTGAGAGTTTGACTACATTATCTGGAATGGACACTTGGCTTAGAAACTGCACATTCCTAGCCAACAAGAAAAGTTTTAAATATTTCTCACCATAATATATTTTAAACTGCTCTTCCTAACATTTCTCTCTACTGAATATTTCTTTTTATTTACAAGGAAAATACCATGCAGCATCAACAAGACTGAATTATTCTGAGGATTGTTTAAAGAAGAAATAATTGGAAATATTTTGGGGAGAGAGGAAATTTAAAAGATGGGAAGTAAATAGATGTCCCTGGCTCAGATTAAAACTCAGTTGGTGGTTACCAAAAGTTAGAGCAATTTTTTTGGGTTCCTTGGAGGGCAAAGTTTCGTTGTTTGTTTGTTTGCTTTTTTAACATGACATTAACATCATATTGTTAACCTCAGATGTTAAAGTCATGTCAGGCCACAAAAATAATGATACTTAGAAAATTAAGTATTTGGGGGCTTTCTGTTTGTTGTTTTGGTTTATAACTTTTCTTTTTAAAACAAAACAAACGAGACCAGAGCAAAACAAAAACAAACACCACAAAACCAATCTTAAGGTCTGGAAATTTTCTGTCTAGTGTAATCACATAGCTCCAAAACAGGGGCTTTACACAGAAGTATCATATATCACAGCCATGATAAAAATTACAAGAACAGGGAATACTCCTCATTAGTGGTTGGAGATGAGGGAAAAGTAAATCTGACTGAGGGTCTTGTCTTTGGAAGTTATTGAGCCATCCCTGTCTTGGCACAAATGCCTGTGGGGAAAAAGGCTGCTCTATTTGTGTGTCCTATATCATATTGGTAATTATTTATAAGTGTCTGTGGTGTCAAGATGCAGGACTATATGAGGTCATTTGGCTCAGCATCCCCAGCTGCTCACTGGCTGACATCATAATACTAATCTTTATTGGTAAGTCTATACAACCATGTTGGTTTATGGCTCAAGCTAGCATGCAAGACTAAATTCCCCAGCCATCTATACTGCTCCTATAAGTTGTCTCACACTTTGGCTCAGACCTGGGACAAGGAAGCATATTTGCCAAACAAGAAATTCAGGGGTGAATTAAGCAGTATAGATAAAACTGAAACCACAACAAATAAAAATCTGTATGTGGGCACAGCTAATGCAGTATAGAGACACCCTGTGATATTGGCTCAGTGACTTCAACCAGCTACTGTCCTGTAAAGGCCTTCACCCTACCAAGTGCTGGAAAAAGCTTGCATCCCGATAAGATCTTGGGATAACTCCTATTGCCCATGGTATTTTTCTGCCCGTGTCACCAGACAAAAAAAAAGGCAACGAGGAGAAAAAATACTAGAAAATTTGAACTTACTCAAGATCAGGGGTAAATACGAAGGAATTCCCTTTCTGATTCCAACATCAGGAAAAGAAGATACTGATCATTCTCAGCTTAACTGCATCTTTTGCCTTGTCTTTGTAGCCTATCATGAGCGTGGTATTCTCTGCAACATTTTTACTATTTCCTTCATTTCAAGGGAATGTTTTGGGTTTGGGTTTTTTTTTTATTTTGACTGAGTTGGCATCTTAAGCTATCTTGTTAGGTAAAAAAAGACAAATTGTCAAGAGAAATACATTGTTAAATCATCTCTTTACAATAATTTCTGTAAGATATCCAATACGCAACATGTCAACATTAAAAAAAAAAAATTTCCTTAGCACATTTATATTTACGTTCTATAAAATGGAGCCTAAACAGCACTACTTGGGTTGTCATTCTTCTATTGCTGTATTGTTCATCAAATATTGCTATTACTCAGTAAAGCCTAAGAGTTTAAGATTGAATTTCACTATTTCTTTTTTGCTGACATATTGCCTCAGAAACTCAGATGTGATGTCCAATTCACTCAGTATTATTTCTACCCATGATCTCAGCATAACTGCTTTCAAAGCAGTATTCAGGATAAACTCCTAACAAATAAAGGGATTAAGTATGCTCATAGTACTGTATGGAAAAATCCCATTCTTCTGGTAAACATGTGTTTTGCTTGTATTTCTAGCCATTCAGTCTCCAACACAATATCCTTCTTAGGCAGTAGCATCATCATCACTTTGTGTTTGTCAGTCAGTGCTGACAGCAAGGCTGGTGCTGTACAAAACCTTGGCATTAAGGCAGAACTGTGTTTATGTGTCCATCCCTGTGTGTGTGAAATAATGTCAAGAAAGTTAGCTAGTCAGACCACCATATGCCTTGCTCTGGTTAAATTCCCCCTCTCCCTTGATCACAGCCCACAGGCAGCAGTGTGGCAGTGCTGCTCCCCCCGCCAACCTGAGCTACAGGGAAGAATGCATTGAGGAGCCCTACTGACCATTCTACCAAGACACCAGTGTCCTCCCCCTCTTTTCTCATCATACTGATTTTGTCATGCTTTCCCATAAAGAAAACAAAACAAAACAAGTAAACTCATCTGGCAAGAATTACTCTTCACCAAGCAATTGTGGTTCATAGCTCAGTTATCCTCTGAGGGGAGAGTTTTCAAAAGCACTCAGCACTAACCTAATTCAAAGTCTGTCAAAATCTATGTTATTTTTACCATTGGCTAACCAAAGTTAGGCTAATGTTGGCAGTTTTAGTGTCCCCCTAATTCATTCCTGTGTATGGTTTCTTCATTATTTTTAAGGAATTATTTAAAATTCATGGCAGTTCCATTTTCAGTGGGCTTTATTCTTATTAATGTCTATCAAGGGAACTGAGTTTCACATCTGATGCTGGGAAGATTACCAATCCTATTCTCTGTTCATTTATAAAGAAACTCTCCTCCTCATATATACGTAAAAGTATATTTTCTTCCGAATGCCTCTAGGAAGAAAATTTTGATTCCCCATCTGTAAGTTTTGAATGATCTTCTGTTGGACTGCATTTATTCCCGCTTCTCTTTCTCTCTTCTCCTTATCATTGTCCATATTCATCCCTATTCAGTACTGACCTTAGATATCTATTATCTTCAATTCTTTCATTTTCGTGGAGAGTGTAATCTGTTGCTGCTCACATTGGCTCAGATCCTATGCACACTATTCAGTTCAGATTTGGTCATATTTGTAACTACCTTGATATTTAAATGGTTTTGGCTTTGGCTGTGGCTATGTGGCTCTGGATAGTTTGACGCACTGGTGCAAAAATAGCATAGAAGAATATACAACATTTACTAAGCATATACAGACTACTCAGTTTTCAGATGCCTTCAGTTTTTTACAGCTATTATTGATTGTTTTCAGCTTTACATTCAGCTTTATGTATTATATTCCACTTGTATTGTCAGATTATAGTTGTGAGCTTGTTTTTAGTTATGACACTAAGGATATCTCATCTTTCTGTAGATTTCTTTCCTATACTTGAACTTAGATTTCACTTCCCAATCCACCCATCAAAATTTTCATTATGCCTCCAAAGTCATAATCATTGTCAGATGCTGTATCATTCCTCTTGATCTCTTGACATATTCCTCAAATATACATACAGACATGGAGGTAATTAAACTCATGTATCCTCACTGTTCTTCTTCTCTTGTTTCAGAAAACCCTATCTTCCCTTTTACTTCGCAAGTAACGACATTTGAGTTAATGGAACTTTATTCAGACGCTACGGTTTGAAGTATATTCAATAACATCTTCATGTTTATCAGTGCTCCTCCTACTACAATGGAAATTGTTTCATCCAAAGAGACTATTGCCTCGAGACATCCTGAGAATCAGAAACCTGACTCTTTCTACTGCCATGATGAAAATCACACACTCTAGATCTGTTTCTTCCATTTAACCAAGGCCTGTTTCTTTATTCTGAAATTTCCTCAAAACCAGTGCCCAAACCAAGTTCTTCTGGAGGCTAAAACTTAATAGCATCAAATTATTAATCTTGCCCAAGTGCAAATGTTATTTCTGTCATGAAAGAAAGTGGATGGCATAGTCTGTTCTTAGATTAAGAAGTTGCAGGTATTAGAACTGCGAAGTATTTGTGATTATTAACACAAAGGAGCTCAGTGGAGGCTAGTTGAAATTATGTATGGTGTTTGAAATTATCTGTAGTCTGAAATTATGCATATTAAGCATCTCTAGGTAAAATTATAAAAGATCGGGGCAACACGTTCATTAAGTTGCTTAGGTTGCTGAAAGCCCCGTTAGAAATGCTATATTGTTCAAGAGAGTTTTTTGAACACAAGTCCATCTGGTGATTTGATAAAAGTATTCAGTTTCTCAAGGCAATCTGAGTGTATACTCCCTAGGCGCCACAGTTTATAGCTTAAATATGACTTGCATGTGGATTCAGCATTACAAATAGGAAACAGCAGCCCTTGGACTTGTACTGTGATGTAGTCCTTTCATCACCCAGTTACCCTTAAGCATCTCCTTTCCTATTGTAATTTGGGCTAAATGCAAAGCATTAGTCCTATCAATAAAAACTAATGGTTCTACTTAGGAAAAAGAGAGGTATATTTAAAATAAAGGAGATAGATGGCTCACTTTTCCTTGTATCCAGGAAGTTAACTGGCCTGCAGCCATCTACTTCTGGACATAGGATTATAGAGGCAGCACCATTGTCATGAAGGATCAGCCTACACCTGCATCCTTAAAATCAATTTACCAGAGAATGTATCTTACTAATTAATGCATGCAGCCAAAATCAAGGAATTGCCTTGTTTTTCCATTAAGGGTTTTACTGAAACAAAATATTGCAGTCCTAGTGAATATGAGGAATTATAATTGAAGAAATAGGTAGCATAGGTGCAACACCAGGAACTTCTACAACTTTTTGTCACTGTGAGAAAAAGGTACCTTAACTATCTTTCTTAACTTAGCTGATAAGGTAATTAAACTTTATATTTAGTGCTGATGTTTCAATTAACATACTCAAGTCAAAACCAAGAGATCATTATAAAAAAACATACACAAAATCAATAAAATGCCATATTCTAGAAAATCAAGGCAAAAATCACATTTTCAACTGCTGTTAAGCAAGGTAATTACAGTAAAGTTAAAAGAACTGCTTTTAACTTCCAGTAGCTGAAGATTTGACACCACCTCTGCTTTTGGTACTAAGATATTTGAAATAGCAGAGTTGTGTAAATTCCCTGTGTCATCAAATATGTAATTTGCATAAAAAGACAATCTGCACTGTAAAGCTGAGAGAAATATTTGGACAAGCTGCAACTACAAAATTCAAAGTGCTGTTTTTTTCAGGAAAGCAGTACTGAATTCTTTCATCTTCACTGAAGAGAAAAGGTTTCTTCTTGGAACCCTTAATGAAGTGAAGGAAAACAGTAATAAATCCTATGTAAAATTTTTAATGGTTATGCATATTCACTACAGTGAAGAAAATAGTGAATTATGGTCTAGATCTCACCTTGATAGCCCAACAGTTTCTTATATTGGAAGTCAGCCTGTTCTTAAGCTTTGGCTTAGCTGCTGTTTGGCAAAGGTAGTTGCAGGAACCGTGTTGGGTAAAACTAAACTATCAGCTTTTCAGATAGTAAATTCTTTTGTGGCTTGGACAATGTCCTCTGTGTAGTGTGTAGCTCCACAGCAAGAGATGTTAGCAAATAGTCTCTCATCCTCACTTTCCAAGGAAAGGTTTGTCTCAACCCCCCTATTGACTTACCCTGTTTCCCCCCGGCAGCCCAACAGATTCTACTTCCGTTGCCCTCTTTGTTTCACAAAGGACACATGCTTTTGTTTGCTTCATGCTTCTTATCCCTGCACAATGCTTCTGCCTTCTTCAGATCTCTCTCCAAAGCCCTCAGCTTCCAGTTAGGCACCCAGTGCTAAGCACTTCAGTCTTTTTTCCGGTCTTTCCATTTCAGTTTGCTATAAACAGGCAAGTTTCATTCTGTACCAGTAAGCATATTTGTGACCTTTCAATCTTGCAGTGATTCTTGTCATCCCGCCCTTTTCCCAAACACTTACACCTTTTTTTAATAGTTACTGTTTTAGTTAATTGGGCTATGGCCTTTTTTTTAAATTGCCTGTTAAGGTCCATAGACACCTGGGGCACTGGATGCATAAATAATACTTAGTAAAAAAACCAATGAGATTGAAGCTCCCATTAAATTGTTTCATGGCAACTTTCACCTAGTGAACTCACATCCAGCAACAGGAAAACCAGATACTTTGTGAGGAGTATTAAAGCAGGTTTTGAGGTAATTGATAAAAGATATACAGTTAAGAAATCTGGAGGATCTGGGAAACACCAGCTAGAGGTCTTTGATAAATGGATATATTTACATAGTTGAAACTGAGGAAGCATGTGCTAGATTCCAAACAGTTATGGAAAAAAAAAGATGAACACTTGCAATCAGTTCCATGTACTAGGTGAGAGGGAAAACCTATTAGTCTGTAAGCATGTGTGGAACTATCACGGGACAAGGCACATTTTTAGCATTCCAAGAAACTTCTAAAAGCATATATTCATGATGTTCAGAACGAAGTAGTTCAGTGACAAATGTCAAGAGGAATATTAACTATTACAGTTCTTCTGACATCTGTTTTAGGTGGGAGAATGTTACATAGTTCTAGATCTCATTTCAATCATTCTTTACTGTCCTGAACTTAAACCTCACTTCTGTGAGGTATAGTGCAGTAATTGTCCTAGCTTTAGATATAGAAAATAGCTACCCAAAGAGTCATCCCCAATCATCCATTACGTGGCATCATGATGCCATGTAATGTTGTACCTAACCTTTACAACTCACTGCAACGCATAGATATAAATGTTTCAATCCTGTTTACATTCCATTGGGAGATTTGAGAGGCCATGAACATGGTCTGGTTTGAATATTCATTCAGAGACAGGAAAACTGTGCTGAGTTGCCTACTCTCTAGAAAGAACCTCCCTTCTCCCTGTGAATGATCTCCTTTGGTAGTTACACAAAGCCACAAGAAGCACATGAGGTGGCTGTATATGCATATCTTCTATTTGTCTGTTTCTGTTTCCTATTTTCTTGGCATAATTAAAATGTCATTGAGCCAAAAAGAGATGAGAAGAAACAGAGAAAACATATATAAATAGAAAGACAACATAACCTTGTAGGTAAGAAACATACTGTGAAGGGGGAAGTATGTATCCACATAATCTTAAAATTAATTCTGAATCCAAAAAACACCTTCAGTAAACATTTGCAGGACTCAAAAGTTGGTTTACTCCTAACTGAATCCCCTAACTCAGAAGGTTATTTAATTATACTCCATATTTCTGCTCTCCGTTATTAGCAATTTTAAAAGATGCACATCAGGGCTCCATCTCAGTCTAAAATTTTGCACTTCAAGTACTCAGGTAGCAGAAAGAGAAGGCTCAGATTGTTTTATAAAGAAAACTAATTTTAATTTAACACACCCATGTCACCACTAACCTTTGAGTTGTGGTTCCTGCTGAGAGCTGTGCGTTTCAGCAATGATATCATTACAACATCCAGTACAGAATCGAGGAGCTATATTTTCCTGAAGCTGTGTTTTGGCTCTAGAAGAACCTGTTCAGAAAATATGTATTGCTCCTCCAGAAGTGAAAGATCAGAGGAAGCGACACAGTGCAGAAACAAGTTAGTGTCTTTGGAGAATTAGTGGAGTTCAGCCAATATGCTTGGGTTTTGACAGAGGAAGAGGAGGAGGTGGCTTTGTGAGGACCCGAGAGACATCAGCAGCCTGATGCAATGGAAACAAGAGTGAAGAGGCAGCACATGAAGGCCTCATTTGGGGAACAGGAAGATAAGGTCACGAGAGTCTGAGAGAATGGGTGGAAGATTTTTATTAAATTATTTAATTATTTTATTAAATTATTTTATTAAATGAGTATCATTTATCAAAATATCAGAAACTCTTGCATTAGATAAAAGTGAGACAAAATCTCCCTCTCCTGATAGGAGCTACAATTTGGCTTATGGATCAAATCCTGCAAACAGGATGGACAGTCCAGCTAAACAATTCTACCACACTTGGGCAGTTCTGGGCACTACCAGGAGCATGTTGTCTAGCAAACTTTCAACTTCCATAATATTTTTCCAGTTAATCTGAAGTATTTTAGTTAATTTACATTAGACAAGTTTTTGTTGCAATATGTAAAAATTCATCAAGACATGAAAATCCATGCACAATCGAAAGAGTTCACAATTGCCTGTTCTAGAAAAGCACCTGTAAAAGACTATGTACCAAAGGTAGTTTTCATTAACCTTTAAAAGTCTCAGTTTGCTCTTGGTGTATGTGTTTTCAGAATATGGCTTTGAGACTAAGAAATAGGTGTATAAGTCTATAAGCAGCATGTGTGAGAGTGTCTCTGTGTGAATGTTGTGCCTGCATAATATACTTGGACTTAGATGTACAAAAGTGCTGCAGCAGCTGCACAAAAAAAGCTTTAATTTTACCTATGACACTCCTATGAGGATAAAACCCTGGCCTATAAAGATAACCCCTAAATATGTTTTTCGTACTTGTTCCTTTTCTGATTTTGTCTTCTACTTGTTATTGAAACAGTGAGGAGGAAGGCAATAGACATTGGTGGTCCCATAAAACGTGTTCAATTTATTAATAAGATTTTAGAGAAAGATGAGACCCAGCCGCCTGTAGACAGGAGTAAGTTCTACAACAGTCTGGTTACCAATCATTCTAAGAGCCAGCTAACAGCTGTCTGACCATTGGATATGGCTATTTGCATGGCTAACAATTGGATGTCTATCTACTATGTGAATGGCTTGCAACAAGCTGTTTGTTTGGGGACTATTCATAACGGCACAGTCAAAAGTCTCCTGAAAGGCATACTCGTTTCCATTTCTGTTCTTTACCCTTCTAAAATTGGCAATTTATTACATCAAAAAATAGCAGTCAACCTAGAAAAGGACAAAATTGACACAGTTCCCTTTTGATCTTTCAGTTTTGAATAGGCACCCACCAATGAACTTCCCAATGAATATTCATTGGATGCAAAAGAAGTACCCAGCATTTTTCAAACAGAGAATTTACTCTAAATATTTAATAAAAGAGATAAGTCTTGATACTTTACATAGCAGAGATGTATTTTCAAAGATCTTTAGAAAGGGAGTTAATCTCCTTGGTTGCATTTGCTGTTTTATTCTCTTTCATTTTATATGTATATATTTTTCCTCTATTTCCCCATATTTCTGCCCTTGCAACAGGTTATTCCATACCTCTTCTTTGCAGTTTCTTTTACCTTTCTTTAAAGCAACTAGTAATGTTGCCTTTGACATAAGCAGTTTACACCATCAGTTTGATCCAGTATGCCAAATGCTGTATTCCTTTGCTATCTATAGAATTATTCAGGAATTCACAAGGAAACTATTTGAAATTTCCTTTTACTGTAAAAAATGTAATGGGCCAAAATGCACTTTATATGTGTCAAATTCCATTAATTGAAAGTTCTCTGATTTCAAGGCAGTAATTCCACATTTTCATCAGTGTAATCAAGTGTGCAGGTTGGTCCAACACTTTCAGAAGAGGTTCTGATTTGCTACAAATGACTACAAAATAAAAATTACTTAATTTTAGGGTGCAAAAACTCAGCAGAAGTGCTTTTTTCATACTATGGCAGCACAGATGGATAATGGGATTTCATGTATGAGACATGCAGTACATTTCTGTCAAAGTTGTTCTTCCTATTAGACCTAGTAAGATAAAAGCTAAATAAGAGCCCTTAAGGACAGAGCCTACTGTCTTTACACAAGATATTTCATGGCTCCCAAAGGAGAAAATATATTAATTAATATAATTAATAAATTAATTTTACATCTACTGCAATTTCATACCATATTGTGGTGTCATGCTCTACATTAAAGTATTCAAATGTTCTCATACCAAATCCATTTAAAAGTACTTATCAAGAAAATTGGCATACTCCACAGTATTTAGTTGCCTCTCCACTGAATAAAAGACCAGTCTTTTCCTTGAGATGTCAGCTTGCTACTTCAGACATCTTAAACAGAAATTTGTTATGGCTTTGAAAATGTACAAAATTCAGTCCCAGTGCATGACTTCAGCAGGATCCACTTCTAGGACCCTTATCAAAGCAAGGAGCCTGCAGATTGGAGTTATCTGCAAAGAGGACCAGATGCTTTTGCACATTTCTTCAACTCACATTGAAGCTGTAATTTACAATGCAGCAGTTTACAACTGGTAAGATACAACCTTATTTAAGATTTCTGTTGATATGATACTAAAATTTTTGGCAATGGGATTTATAACACAGCAAACAAATTAGTTATAACCCTTGAAAACAGATTTAAAAATGCAGGTTCAGAAATGCTGAGGGAAGTTTATTTTTTTTCCTTTTTTAACTATAAGTTCTTCCCATTCTGCCACATTTTGCCTACAGTCATGCTTTTCCATTCACTGATTAGATTACCATGCTGCTTGCTAAACATATTATGCTCCTGAAAGTCACTCAGAAGCTCCAGCTGGTGCAGATGCAGTGACCCGCTTCTTTAGTCAAACTGGTCAGAAGAAACACCCTGCACCGGTGCATTAGTTACTGCTACCCTTCAGAAGGCAAATTACCATGCTTTTTTCACTTTGAGAGCCTTACATGATCTGAGACTTAACTACCTGAGACACACTTTTTCCCCTGCACTGCTGTAAGCCTTTTGAGAACAGCCGAGAAAAAGTGATTTAGTAGCATTTTAGCTGCGGATGAGAACATCAGATTCTCACCAGACTCCCTAGCTCTGGAGTTTTTATCCCTATATTACAAGAGCAGTTGGGGCTGCATCTTCTGCATGTGGAAATTGTACCACTTTGATTGATTACATCTGCTTACTTTAATGATGTTGTCCTAGCAATGGATATGTCGCTAGATTAGAATTAAGATCCTATTTTTACTTTATTACTCTTCAGCTCAAAACATCAAAAATAGGATTCATCTCAACTAATATATCTACAAAGTGAACTTCTCCAGCTGAACAAATCATCCAGCCTTCCTTTGGAGTCGGTTAGGAGAAATAGAGAGAAAATTATTCTTGTTAGTTTAAGGATCAGATCTATAGGGATCCAACAGTTAGGAAGTGGTGATTAAGTCTGTATTCTGTAAGTCAGAACGACAGTAAAGATCAACCAATTAATTCTGAGTGTGCAGATTTGTCCACACTCCACAGAGCACAGCGCAACAATAGTTTAAAGTAGATATTAAAGCCTGGAAAGTAGAGTCACATTATCACAATTTTGTGGTTGACTTCCTATAAGTATCTCTCCAATTGCTCAATGCCATCTGAACAAAGCTACAATTTCTGACTTCTATAAGGCGGAATTAGACCAGATATCTCTGCAACAGAATGCATTACAGTCATGCCCCTTCACAGTCACTCATCAGTGAGTTACACTTGAGTTGAAAAAGCTATACTTGCTCTACTAAGATCAAGCATCTTCATACTGATAGAAGTGCATCAATGTCAAGGGTCATAAATGTTTAAAATCAGTCCCCAAACTGACATAGTTATACTAGAAAGCTGTATGGGTAGCCCAAGTCCCTCTTTATGGACCTTCAGGGCACAGTGCAAAGCCTATCTCTTTATTCAAGCTTTTCTCCAGTGTAAATAGTCTTTTTTTTATTTGATTGCTCAGCCAGAGGGTTAAGGACATTACTTGTGTGTCTTTGTTGTATTATATCATAGGTAATTGAAAACTTAAATAGTTTAGTCTTCAGGCAGGCAACAGTTGGCAACATATCAAATTTTATTGAATGGTTTTAATGTGGGGTGCACTGTGAGGCCAAGGGCAAAGCAGAGAGTTTCAGCTTTATTGAATCAAATTTGGAGAGTATGTATTTGGTATCCATGTATACTCTATTCATTTAGAACATCAAAGACTTTTTAATCATCCAAACCTTGGAATTTTATCTCCTACTGCTCAGGCTGACTTGACCTGTTTACATGTTCCCTGGCGGAGGTAAATTTTCCAAAAGCCAGTATAAATGCCTCTCTTAGGGATATCGGAATTACAAATTGTGGCTAATAACAATGATGTCTCTGCTGAAACACTCCACTGTGTCACATTTTGTTTCAGTAGTTAAATAAGACCTACTAAGTCAATGCTCATGCTTGTGTAGCCTCAAACCTGTAGTCTACATTCTAGGAGTGCTCTTAAACAGCAATGAGGAGGTTGATTTTGCTTTAGTTCAAGATCAGTGATAGAGCAAGTGTAGCTCAGCCCACCCCAGTGTGAATGGTTACACAGCTACAACTTAGAGGAAATGCTCATAGTAACAGGAATATTGTGCAACCTGTGTCCTGAAAAATTGCCTTTCTTACAGCTGTAATGCTGCCTTAAGGTGCACAGAGGTGATCTCAGTTCAACTGGTATTGAACAAAATCGATATGCAGGGACAAGAAATTGTAGTGGTTCACTTAGCAAGAGGCTTGAAATTCAAGTTGAAAAAAACACAGAGTCAAAAGCAGGAGAGAACAGTATGTCCAAAGTTGGAAAATGCAGATTGTAAGTCCTGGATGGGTTTGTAGATGGTTGGTGGACTAGAATGACTGACAAATTATTTTCTTTTAGCCCATCACCTGGAAAGTAAATTTTAAAATTACACTATACAAGAAATTACATAGAAATTAAGATTTTGCCTCTTGGATTAAACTATTAAAATGAAAATGGTTTACTTTCTTGTTAAAAGAAATCTGATGACTATTCAAGTAGCAGGCAAAAGCTTTTGAAATTATATATCCAGTAAAGTATCCAGTAAAGTGAGTTAAAATTCATTAAGAAGTCATCATTCTGTTCACTATAGAAATCATCTTGGTTTGCTTGTTTAGTCAGTAATGCTCCATCTTCCAAAACTGAACTACCTTTCTGACACCTACTCTTAGCACTGCAGGATATGTTTAGGTCACTTGCAAGCCTAATTCCTATAGGGTTTCTTTGTTTCTACAAGTTCTTAAACACAACTATCTATCTACACTGATAACTTCTCATCCAAGTTCTTATGTGGCATCTGGATTATTTGCACTGTAACAAATACAGTTTTGTCTAATGCCTATCAACACAAAAAATTCCTATTCATCACATTGATCACATTACATATCCCATGGCATCTCTCAGTTTGTTCCCATTTTCCTAGCAGATCAAAGACAGGTTCTTTACCTCAGTTACAGAGACCTTCATGACATCCTGCATCATACATATCATTCCTATGCAGTGTCCAGAGGTCACTTACCACCTCTCATCATGTAAACTGATTTTGTACATGTCCCAAATAAGCACTTCAGTAATTTCTCCCCTGTTGGGGAGAAATTTTCTGTAAAAATATTCAAATTTTTTTCTATCTTCTTTCTAGCCTGACCTGAAAGTCATCCTTTTGGATACATTCTTCTGGCCAGCCATCCTCAGGATGTTCTATAACTCTCAAGCGCCTATTAGCTTCCATGGGAACACCTTGTACACATCTTGGGGTAGAATATTACAAGTAGTGGTCATAGAGCACATCACAGCAACACTGTGCAGATATTGGTACTGCGTAGATACCTTACAACTAAACAGCCTCCATTGACTTAGTCAGCTCTGTGTTGTCCATTGGTATCTTGGTGAAGATAAAGCCACTGGCTCTGTATTCATAGTTTTGGGGACAGGGCTAAAAGCAAAGCTGCTTCCACCTGTAATGTGACAGAAAGGATCTTCTCAGTCTCATGCTGCTACTTAAGGCTTATCTGAGGTTTTCTCCCAGCACGTTCCACACATGAAATTGCTGCAGGGACTGTGATACTACCTTTACCTATCAGAGGATTCTTTGAAACTGAAATTTCCAGTTGTAGGCACAGTTTTTGCATAAACAATTTAATACAAAGATATCCTAGCTGAGTTCAAGGTAAAGCCCTATGAGTTTGGAAGAATTCAGGTGTTCTAACAAACTTGATGGTGCCATGTTGCTATTGACACTGTAAACACCAGATATAGTTCAAAGGAATATTTAAACAATGGCAGTTTAGCTGGCATTTAAACAATGCCATTTTAGCTGGCAGTTTAGCACTGCCAGAAAGTGCTATAATTACTCTTTAACATGCTAATGACACTGTATGTGTGGGAGAGGTGTGTTATATTAATAATTTAATTACCAATAAGCTCTATAAATAGACTGTTAAGTCTCAAATAGATGTTATCATAAATGCAGTCAGATTTTAAAATACTTGTTAAATATGAAAGTGAAAGTGCGGTAATGTATTTACATGTTCAGTACGTAAATTTCAAAATTAGTCACAATTACTCAAAAACCACAGCACAATGTAAAAATATTCTAAAATCAATATATCTAAAGTGTTTACTTATGTATTATAAAAAATATTTTTTCAGGATCTGCATCATGACATAAAAATTCAAAGCATGTGGCCCAAACCCTTCTCAGCCATTGATTCTTTTTTGACCAATTCTTCTGGGAAGCTCTCCTGTATTTAATCATGAGAGTTATCTGTTGTGATACAGAGTTGTCAGAACAAAAAACATACCAGATTGAGATTATCTTCGTAATCCAAGCTGCACAATTCATATCATATAAGAAGATGTTTTACTTGAAATGTTATCAAATGATGCGTTTTGTCATTAAGTATGTATTTTATTATGCTCTTCACAAACAACAGTGAAAAGAGGTATTGGTTTTAGACTTGCCTCTAGGCATTTAAGGCATCCCCTCACTTTAATATGTGAATATTTTTAATCTCTGATTTATTTATCTTTGTTAAAAGTTTCTGTGGTAATGCTAAATTAATTCCCATTTGTAGGTGAGAACTGAGACACAAATAGAAGAATTATAAAAAGTCTTATTCGCAATTTCTAACTTCAATTCTACACATATTAGCAGACATACCATTTCTAAGAGAAGTATTCATGATAGGCTTGTAGCTCCATGTACCAACTGCAGTTCAATATTTCTGATGAGATCTGTGAAATAAAACCTCATGCACCCCCTTAGGCGAACATGTAACAGCAATGAATCACAGTATATGTTTGATTTTCCATTCTTCATTTTGAAAATTGTCTGGTTTTGTTCTCAATTTTTCTCACCCTTCCCTTTATCTTTCATGGTGTTTCTTTTGGAGATGGAAAAATCTGAATACAAGCCATTGTATGTCATTCATGAAAGTACCATATTATGGTATAGCACCAAGAATAGTGTCATGACACTGTATTTTGGCAGACTTAGGCAAGCAAATACTCTTCAAACTTCTGATTACCAGAAACAGTTGTTAGTTTTCTTATAAAAAATATTCATAAAATACTTTTATATTTGTTCCTCAGTGATTTCTACTTCTCCACAAGTGTTTCTTAAGTCCTTTGGTGTGGTATCGCAAATTCACCATCCCTAAGAAGTTAGCTGAGCAGAGGGCCTTACTTTTTTGATGCCACAGATGTACCACTTGACACCAAGCTTCACCTAAAGCAGCAGGAGAAGGAATCAAGTCAATAGTGGTGGAGGGGAGGAAGAGAAATACACTTCAGTGCCAAAATTCCACCATTTGTCTATGCTTCCTAGCCAATAAGTTGTTTAAACTGTCACCAAATTGGTTTTGTTTGATTGGAATATCAAATACCACATTTTCCAGCATGTCTGAAGGATAAAGCAAGCTGAAATGTTAGATGGGATATCAATTTTGCTCACTGTATAAAATAATACTCACTGTACATTACTAGAGTAGACAAGGCTTGGTAATTCATGGCCTTCAGATTGATGAGGAGAATTTTATTGAATTACTGAAGCTTCACAGCAATGACAATGAGACCCTGGGAAGCTAGTTGAAGAGAAAACAAGATTACACAAGTCCAACAATTCAGAATGAAATCATCAGTCTAATGAGCCGTGAAGTTATCCACACTATTGTAAAGGAAATTAATTGTGGTTCACAATACCATTCTGTCATAGCTGATAGAACTCAGGATTACATAGATATAGTATGCAGAAGAAAAGTGTCCATCTTCACCACATTGACCCTGGCATGCAAACCAACAAAAACTCGGTTATAATTTCCTACACATCAAACAATTCCATGGACTTAATTGGAAAAATTGCTTAGTGACACTGAGTACTTGTTTGTAATGCACAACACTCATGAATAAATCAAGAACATTCTCAAGATATTGTCCATAAGTAAACATGCTTTCAAGTGTATGTACATTTTTAAGTGAGATGGGATTCGTAGGTCACCTAGTCTGCCCCTTCTCTGTAAAAGAGCAGTTTCAACAGAATCTAGTATCCATCCATTTGAGACATTCAGAGGAAATAAAAATTGGAGATATAAAAACTTAGGCCAGCAGTGTCTCAATGTGAGGATGCCACTGTAAATGTGCTCACTTTAATGTCCCACACTCATAAAACCCCTGATGAATCTGAAATAAAAGTTTATAAAAGAGGCAAAACATAACACTAAACATAGTATGTCAAGTAAATTTTGTCAAAGAAAAGTAAATGAGGCAAAGAACTGATTCAACTGTGTCTATTATTAAATAAGCAGAAGAAATTGTCTAAACATCAGACTTGGATCCAACAGCACCTCCACAGCCCAAAGCTTCCTCTGCTATTGCACAGTTAGAAGAGACAGCAATTTTATGTAAGCAAAGGAAAAGAATTTTTCAGACTGTAGTACTTCAAAGAAGTTTAAGTGTGTTTTGTCCGGCTGAAGACTGCGTTCCTGTAGGCTGATCTGAATGAATATCCACAGCTGGAAGGAATGTTGCCTGTTGATGTGAATGAGGAATTTGCTGGCCGTGAATCTGAGGGAAAAGAAAAAATCATGATTAAGAAATATCCCCCACTCAGAATCTGACCATATGAAGTATAACTAGAGACATTTTGCACACTAGAACAGCTCCTGTTGGGGGAGCATGCAGTCTGGTAACTGTCTCAGCACAGCTGCAGTCCCTTCAGTGTGACAACTTCACCACCAACTGCCACAGAAAGGCTGTGACTACAGAGCTCCATAGTGTAGCCACCTCCAGACTAGATTGAGGACAGATTAATTTATTTTACTTTTTTACCAACTTTGCCTGCAGTGTTTGTTATGATACTTACCAGCCCAAAGACTCACACGCTGTTTCCTCAAATGTCTGCTTTGTTCAGAACTGTCCAGCTTTGAATGCTCTGCAAGCATCATGTCGTCATTTCAGGTCATACCAGGGGAAAGAATGCTTTACTAGTGCCTTACTCTTTAGACAAAGCTGTGCATTTACCCAAAGGAGCAACATAGGTTTAGACAATATGCTTAATGCAGACAACTTAGAAAAAGGAGAAAAAGGAGGATCTCAGGTGACCCCTT
Organism: Chiroxiphia lanceolata; assembly: GCF_009829145.1. NCBI lineage: Eukaryota > Metazoa > Chordata > Aves > Passeriformes > Pipridae > Chiroxiphia > Chiroxiphia lanceolata. The sequence continues at coordinate 13,924,303 of NC_045640.1, forward strand.
TTAAAATTTCCCTATTATATTGAAAAGTTTGTTTGTTATAGCTTATTCCCACTCTCTCTACCACTGAAACATTCTTGCTGTATGGGACGCTCCTGTAGCTCTTAAAAATACATCTAAAGAGAAAATTTAGTGACTTTGAAAGGTGTTGGACAGCAATTTAAGCGTGTCTTTTCACCCAAAAAGCTCAAGGCAGAGGGAACATGAAATGTTAGGACCACAAGCTACCATAAGATCAGGGGAATTAATTCAGAAGTAGAAACAGCTATCGAGTGCACAGAGAAGTTGCTGTCAAAATCCAACAATATGTTGAGCAGATGATGGATTGGATAGACTTTCTAAGTACAACTATGAGCTGAAAACCTGGATTTTCAAGAAAAGTGTACAGATGGTCAAAATGGGTAGAGAAGCGTGTAAACCCATCAGTTTACCTGAAAATTTGACCTCAGCTTTCCATTTAGAGAGACTTTATTTGGGGGAAAATACTTGAATCTGTAAGAATATTCTGACCTTAGTGTATCAGACAAAGATTGTATTTGATGAGGCGAATTAGGCAGTTGCCAGCTTGAGATGCTTCTGTCCAAGTAGCAGTATAAAAATATACATAGAGAGATAAAGAGTTTCAGAATCATTTTCTGGGTAATTTGTGCGCAATAATTTCTTTTGGGCCAAGAAGCACTACTTTAAAAACATATTTTATTCAGTGGACAGATCTTAGCCTGTTTTTGTCCTAAGTTATGTGTACAGAGATATCCATGCATCTTGCTGCATCACAGATTACACATTATGAGAATGTTTTGATTTTTTTAATAGTTTTAGAAAAACTGATGTTGAAGAGTAGCAACTGTAGTGAATCAGATCTATAAGTTTGTTTCTAACAGCAAAATATGCTAAATGTTTTAAAGGAAAAATTATATTAATGATGATCATTTACCTCTCTGGATTTTAGAGTAAAATTCTAACTCCTGAGGCTATTTCCTTTGCCTGCTTTTGATCTAGTAAGGTAGAAGCCTAGAGCATGAGTGATTAATTTCCACATTCCATTACAATAACTTGACTAATTTTGAAGTGAGGTTCCTCAGTGCCATCTCTTCACCTGTTCATTACTCATTTTTCACTTTCATACCTGATCAGTTCCTTACAAGCTCTCGTACTGCAGTGTCATTACTAGTCTCATCTTGCTATCTGTTGCTGCTCTTGTGCAATCCTGGTCCCCCCTACATGCATCTGAAGGGTACATAAACGTGACAAAGTTAACCACTGCATCATTGCTAAGGGTGAGTGTATACTTCACAGCACTGTGATCAGCCAAACTTGCAAGAAAGCAGTGCAGAAAACCAAACCAAATTCGTCACAAACATGAATTTCTTGCACACCCACTACACACATATAACCTTCCACATCCACTGCCTCTAATGAGGCATAGGTTGTTTGTATAGGTGTAGTACTTTCTGCTACCCAGTAAACAAATACACTTGTTAAGTAGGGTCACTTAAAAGTAAGGAATTCCACAGAATAGCAAACTGCCTAATGGCAGGTCAGTGTACAATCCTTTCCTGTCCTGTATCTCACAATGGACCAGAGCCATAGTCTGGTTTGTAACAAGTGATAACAGTATCTTATAGTTTGGAAATGCAGATATTCCTTGTAATTTCAAAATTATAAGGAGAATGGAAGAAAGCAAACCTGGGGGCATTTTCTAGAATATCTGTCAATGGAAAGAGAGGACTCAAAAGGCGCATGACTTAGAGAACAGCTAATCAGTGACAATAGCTGTGTGGTGAATAATTTTCAGCAGACCTACATCACTTTTAAAATAGTTACATTTTCCCACTCAAAAAAATCCGGGGACCCAGCAGAACCCCTTAAGTAAAATTCAGCTGCAGTAGCTGGAATAAAAAGACAAGTAGTTCTGTGTCTTTCCAGCCATACTGTATGAGTTGGTCCCTCTCCCTTGTTTCTGTTACCTCCTCTGCAGCCCATATATCTCCACTCACATCCTGGCCAACCGAACAGCAGCCATAACTCCATCCATAAGTGTAACACACCAAAGAGCTTCGGCAGGTTTCAATTCTGCAATTTCCTCATAAAAAATTAATACCAAATGTAGAAAAAATCACTTAAGTATAGATAGCCATTCAGACATTTCCATGAATATTAGTGAAATACAACTTACAGGTACCATTTTTCACTGTATCTCACTTTCTTAAGCATCCAGCAGAAAACCACATGCAGAATTACTTAACGTGCAGTTCATGAAAGCCACACCAACCCTAGACTAATCATTGTAACGTAGGAACTCATAACCAATAAATGTTTTTGGAAGTACAAGGCTATATGCTGGTGGCTCTGAACTGAAGTGGGAGTGTGTGGGTTGTGGGTGATGGAAGGGAAGTAGTTGGGGTTGAGAAGAAAAATCGATCAGTGACTGTAAATGGGGTGTGGAATGATTTAACTGCTTGTTTGTTTTCATTTGTGGGCTGTGAAATTAGGAGCCTTGTCTCAAAGTTCGTGAAGATCTGGTGCACGTGTATGAGTCTGTAGTATGGATGTGGGTGTGAAGTAAAATTAAATATACGTTGCAGTGCATCAGTTTTCTTGCAGAGGAAATTAACTAGAGTATCGAAGTTAAAATGGTGTCATTGAACTGAGAACTTCTCAAATGATACTGGTAGAAATTGTGTGAGAATGAGAGTTAAAAGCTAGAAATATATTATTCATGTCCAGTGTTTTACTCGGAGCTTACAGAGTAGCATTTAAAGAACGGACACAACATCATCTAAACGCCCCCTCTTGTGTTTGTTCTGAAAACGGCAGGTTTGTGTTTGGCAGTGGAAACAGAGAAATCTGCTTTTTAATTTGCAGATCCCTTAAAGCAATGCTTAATGACATTTTAAAGATTGTCCTACATAACCCAACTTTGAATGTAAAGACAAAATTGAGTCCCATGTAAAGATTTTTGTAAAAAAATAACTTTCAACCTGCAAAAATCTTTTTCTGATATAAAATCACAGTGCCAGAAGGAATCTTGAAGTTTTGACAAAGCTTTTGCTTACAGAGAAATCTGATATATGCTTTGGAGATGTAAGATATCTGTATTCTATATTTTACAGTAAAATTATTGTAGAACTGCAAAGTAGACAAATGAAAAATGTGAAAAAATATTTTGTTGAAAGTCAAGCATAGATTACAAGGCATTAAGAGGGGCATTCATAGAAAAGTCAAATATGTAAGTAAAGTTTCACTAAAGAAAAGTAGTTTATATAACAGGTTCTGTTGCTGTTCAAACCTCAGCTCAGAAATTGCACATGAATAGTGTCAACTTCACGTTTGCCTGGAAATCTGACCACTCAGAAAGTGCAATATATTTTGTTAAAGGTTTACTGCCTGTGGCTTGAAAGCATTAATATTAAGTACAAGAATTTTAAACCAAAAGTAAGAGGTGCTCTGGCACATGTTTTTATAGCTTGCATACTTGAGGTTTGTTTAAAATTTGATCCACAAACTACTCTGATGTAAACTTGCTCATTTAGATGCTGGTGGCACTATTGGCCATGCACAAGTCTCATTTGGCAAAGCAAATGTATGCAACTGTTTTTGCAATAAAATATTACTTTTGCAACATTTTCTGTCACAGAAGTTACAAAATCCTTTACTTCATCATTTCAGTACATGAGGTTGGTTGGAATGAACAGAGACAACCACATGTTGGGAGACTCATAACTAGACAGACAAATCTAGAGTTAAAACAAGAAACTGCTCCATGTTATCAGTTGCAAGATGTCATGTATTTTTCAGCTTCTAACTATTTGAAGAATGTCTGCTTGTGATGAAATTCTGAGAAAATGTGTACAAAAGCAGATATGTTTCATATAGTTCCATCAGGCCTTGGCAATTTTTTTATAGATCCTCTGTTCATTTCAATGAGTGTTTTGACTAAGGACCAGTAAGACATATCTCAGTCTTTCATCAAGATTCTCATACTCACCTTAGCTCTTAGAAATTCTCATTCATGTGAATTCCTCTGCAAGTATGGTCTGCCCCACTGTATCCAAAAACAAAAAAAAAAAAACAAAACAAAACAAAACAAAAAAAAAAAACAAAAAAAAAAAAAAAGGGAAAAAAACCCCACAAAACAAAAAAGAAAAATAAAAATGGAAAACCCTGCTCCTAATAGTGGAGTTTTACAGGACTTGGACCAGAATATTCCCTGTTGGGGCATATGGTCACTTACATGAATTTTTTAATCCAAAAAGTTGGGAACAGTTACAAGGTAATTTAAAAGCTCAGGTATCCTTTTGCTATTTATGCTGGTGTAGAATGTTTCATGTTTTATTTGTCACAAAACGAGCCCTGTGTCTGTACATGTAACAGTAAAGCAATCCTCTTCCTGCTTCATTCCTAAGTATTCATGGCAGATTCCAGCTCTAAATAGAGGATTTTTTAGCCATTTTATAACTATCTTCCTCAAAATATTCTTTAAGAAGTTCTAGAAAGAGTCAAGGCAATCTGTGAATTCATTCCAAAACTAAAGATGGGGGAAATCACATGAAATTTCCTAGAATCTGTGTGCTATTATCCCTCAGCTCTGTAGACCCAAAAATGTCTTTGGCAGATTTTCTTCTACCTCTTTTAGCCAAATGCATATTTTTCCCTTTGATGTTGATTCATATTACGAGCAATTAGGTCTTACTCAATATTATCTTTCCTTGTTCTTCATTGGCCTGAGGACTGAAACCCCTAACGATGGCTGTCCAAAATAAGCCTCGCTGGTCTGTCTTCCATCATCCTAACCACATACTCTGCCCACTCAGGTCACTGTGATTTCACTCCATTCACTGCATTTGGCTCTTCACAGACCTCCCACAGTCCCTTGTTCAATAGTTCTCTCCACACATTTCTAACTGGTCCAAACATTTATCACAGGGTTTTATTCTCAGAGATCTGTAACTGTCTTTTTTTCTTTTTTAGTAAATTCCCTCGTTTTCCATCCATATCTCCCAGTGGTTCTATGTATTGTCGGTCTGGTCTTACTCCACAATTCCCTCAAGCTAAACATTATCTTCAGAGAAAAGCAACAACTGTTCCTCCTCTGTACTAATTGCACATTTTCCATCACCAAAATGTTGCTGAAATTTTCTGTAATTCATAGGTGAAATACTTGATTTGGTAATTATCTTTAGAAATTATGGGTTTAATGGTTTTGATTAAAAGGCTATATTTATGAGATTTTAGTAATATTTCATCAATATCTATCACAATGCTTTTATGACTGTTTTCTTTATCCCTGTCACCTAAACAATGAAGTCTCAAAGCTAAAATGTAATTCCTGACTTTATTCCAAGTTTCTAGTATGAATTATGTATGCATTATCATGTGTACTTATCTTCCCACAGCTATTGTTGTTTTTCCTGTTGCTGACCATCAAGTTACACAATTCCAATGTTGCATATTTCTTCCAGATTTACATGGAGGTTTCCCATACAAACAATAGTTTTATTACATTTTACCCATATTTACATTTTTTAAAAATCAAATCCTCTAGTATTTGATTCCATGGCAGAGAGGGAACATAATATGCTATAAAATTAGCCTTAAATCATGTAAATATCCCCTAATTCCTTTAGCTCCAGGCAAAAGATGGTATCTCCGAGAGAAAAGATTTTTAAAGCTTAAGGACTCCTATTTTGCATCCAAGCAGTAAAAGCCACTGAAGTATTGTTGTTACCTTTGTATCAGTATTTGTAAAGAACAAAGGCCTTTTTAAGTAGTGAAAAGCATATTGGTGCAATTAAAGTCTTTAATAACAATTGAAATTATTTTCATAAGTCAGTGCAAACTGGGGTTTTAGTCTTTGGCAAAAAAGTTTTATCAGGAATTTCTAAAACACTGTAATTGCTGTAAAAACTTCCAAGGGGTAAGGAGTTAGAAAGAGATTTTATTTGATGTTCATCTCTCTATATTCTTTGTATTTGATAGTGCCTTGTAAGCTCACTCTTTCTTCATAGCTTTAATTTCATTATCTGTTTTCATTCATACTGCTTTTAATCTTAGGCAGAAGATGACCACAACTTCTGTCAAGTCTTGAAGTCAGTTGGGCTGTAAGGAATTGCTGTTTGGAAGTGTAAATCAAAGTCCAATATACAAGTGTTAACCCAGAAAGAAACAAAACAAGATGCAGAGTATAATGCAACAAGAGCATGAGAATGCAACAAGAGCATAAGAGGGCTGGACATCACTTCAGTAGAGTTATGTGAAAGCTGATCAGAGAAGAAGTTATGCTCTCTGCTAAACATTTTGCCAATGGAATAAACAATCCCTGACATTTGGGAAAGAGACAGCAGCAGGCAGTAATGCCAAAAGACTTTGTTAAAAAGATGTATAAATACATGTATACGTATATAATATGTAAATACATTCTGGTATAAAGAAGCTGCTTTTCTTTCAGGTGTTTCACTGGTTGCAAAGCTCTATATTGCAACTTGCTGGATAGATATCAGGCAGACTATTTTTTTCTTTACATTGGCAACCATCAGCTTGCCTTCAGAAAGCTTTGCCTTGCAGAAGGTGTTTCCTGTCCCATTTTGCCCAAGTTTAACGTTTTTAAACTGTACTTCATGCCAATAGAAATGTAGAATTCACATGGGCCTACCAGCCAATGTAAGCAGGGGAGGAGTGGTGACAGAGCAATCCTGGAGGCAGCTTCCTTGTATAAAAGGTTGATGGGAATACTCCCTTTACCCTGTGTTTTGTCTGTTCTTCTGTGTAGAACGTAAAACCTTTTGACAAATTACTGTCTCTGCTTACAGGCCTAGAGTCCCTGAAGCAAATGGAGAGACCCTGATGATCTTCAATAGACTGTGTGTCTGTGTGCAATAACCCACCCAGGTCATGGCATGGGGATGCTGTTGCAGCTATAGGGAAGCTGGCTGTCCCTGTGCCGGGAAGGCTCAGTTACTGTGAACCCAAAGCAGAGAATGTATTATCCAGCAAATCCACCCTGTACTTACAATACAGTTCTGGAGCACAGGATCACTCTTTTTAAGTCTCCAGGTGAATAATACATTATTTAGCCCATAATTTGTTTGAAACTGGTTGGTGCTTGAAGAAATTTAGCATCTGTGTCAGTGGGGTTTTTTTGAGTTTGGTTACACGTAATGGTAATCCAAACACATTAAGATCATGGCAGTCTGGCACCTACATAACTTTAACTCTGCCCTTCAGTGATACCACAAGTAGAGAAAACACAGGATTGGAGAATCTCATGTGCTTTTAAAAATGAAGTATAATCTAATGCAGGACCACAAATACAAAATGTTTTAATTATAATCATACAATTACCACAGAGTTAAAAGATGTGTGAGAGTCTTAATCTTCACTGATTATCTTAATAAATGTATTTCTTTTAAGTTTAATCATGTTTTACAGGTTTGACCTTGATGTAATTGAAACAAGTCTGTACAATATTTTGCCTTGAATTAATTGTTTTCTCAGTTTAACACTCTTAATTTAGTTTTTTATGAGAGCATACCAAGTAATTGATTTCTAAAACTGGTAGCTATGTGCCTAGATTAATAGAAAAACTTATTTTTTGAGAGATTTATACAGCATGCTAGAAAATACTTTGCTTTGGTTGAATTTAATACCCTAGTAGTAGGATATAAAGGGAAATTTGAATGAATATATGCTTTTAAATGAAAATATTTTAAAGCAGTTTTCACATTATTTAATTTTTGTAAAATTTTCCTGTTGTTATAATGATATTGGAATTGTGTATTTCGTTAAACAGAGCAGAACAAAAAAATAAGTTATAGTGGGCAAAATTGTAGTTTATATATATCTTGATCTTAGAATTACCTTGTCTATGGTCTAAATAAGTTAGTTCTCCATATGTTGCTACAAATTGGTCTGTCAATAAATGCCTTTGATCAAACTCTAGGGAGAAGCACCACGCTTTGATTGTGATATCTAGTTCTTAAAGCCACTGCATAGTAAAGGTTGATAAGAACAGAGATAAAAGATTACCAACAGCCTGAGGTTTGGAATGTATTTGAAAGCTAAGATACCTACAAATCAGTGGGGTGCTGTTTAAAGAGTGGGGTCATGAACAAGAAACACTCAGAGTGTGTGTTTTGCATGTTATGAGTGCTGTCCTTGCTTGTCGACAATGTTCAACGACTAATGACCAAGCACTGCATTTTGAAAAGGCTGTAAATTAAAGGTAGAGATTTTTAGGACAAATAATTGAAAGATTTATGTGTAAAACTGTCACAGATATAGTTTTTTTGTCAAAACCTGGCAATCTAGACCTGTTATGCTGTAGCAATACCTACATTTGTGGAGTCCCAGTCAACTGCAGGAAAATGTAAGGGTGAACTGACCCACTGCTCTCAGGTCCTGCTGCAGTCAAGAGGGGTGATTGCAGAAATGCAGCCACACATGTGAGGTGAACCGGGAGGACAATCACTGGCAAACCCTCTGGAGACTGTAATAGTACTTGATACAAAAGAACACTGCCAACCATTAAAGAAAATGATGATGACAATGACAGCCATTAGCAAAATCTTTTAGAAATAACTGCATATAGGTTTCCTTATTGTCATAACCATTGTCAATGCAATTGGTAATTCAGTGTGACCCAGTCTGTGCCACACAGTGACAATGGTATCTTACTCTCTGTGGTCCCATTACTTTGAAAGGGGAAATTCAACCTCAACCCAGTGAAATTTAGACAAATGGTACCATCTACATCCTGATGTGAAGTAGACTGTAATGCCTACTTTAATGCTTTGATGAATGAGGACTAAAGCAAAATAAAAAGCAAAGCAGTATCTCAACATCATAAAGGGCATGGGAAAAATCAGTGAAGTTCTGATTAAGGAAATACAATTTATGGAACTATATAGGAAGTATTTAATTTAGACAGAAATATTTTACAAGCAATTGTGTAGAAGGAAGAGCAATGACCATGTGAACAACAATTTGCTCTGTTCATGCTGCTCATTCTCTGTTCCCTTCAGCACTTTTTGAGTTAACTAAAAAATGTTTCAAGCCCTTCTTTTTTGATTATGTAAAACAAACATAGTGTACTGTAAGGTAGGATATGACTCTACTCTTAGACTAAAGTTTCTGCAAGAGTTTTCCATTATGTGTATATTGCTTCTTTTGACTGTACACTGGGAGTCAGTTTTTGGGATATTTGGTGTTGAATATGCTAGCAGAGGCACATAATATGGCTGAACAAGTGATGATACCTAAAACCTGGGCCTATTCAATACTCCATGCAGAAAAGCCCTGTCTGAGACCAAGATTGTCCCTGCCTTCAGGCAGTTTCTAGTCCATTCAGGACTATTATTCAGGCATTCATAAAAGGGTATTAAAATTAATATTTTGTTTATAAATAGATGTTTTCCATTAGGCTCACAATTATTTATAGTCACTGGGAAAGCTCTCATGATGATACTAAAGGATAAAATATATCCCTAGAATGCAAGAATGTGAATATTAAAATTAACGTAAGAAGGGGACAGTAATATGATAATTATTCTGAACTGGTAGCTGAGGTTGTTTTAATTAGTTGCTACATAGTTATTAGCTATTTTACACCTATAACTATCATTTATTTACTGTGCACTTAAGACTAGAGTAGTCATTGAATAATTGCATTTGTTTTATTTAGTTGAAGCTCATGTACTCAAAAGCTTTTCTTGTCACTTCAAAAGGTCTATGAATTTACCCCCAGCTTAGCAGCCTCATTCAGGTCCCTGGAGAAAGTGAGAAACTGCAAATGGGATTTATCTTACCTAAATATAGCTGCCTAAAGGTTAGGATTCTAGTCTGCACCGCTTACCCAGACCTCCCGTATAGCCAGTGAAAAAGTACACTCATTTTATGCAACAAATTCCATCTACTTTGCATGCTTTATTACAGTTACAGCTACATAGCCATGAATCTACAGCTATGCTTTCCTGCTTGCCTAAAACATCATGGAGGATGCACTGCTTCTTCCAGATTCTCTAAGCCTGCAGAACACTGTGCTCCAGGATGCTTCCTACACTGCTGTGTTTGTGAGGTTAGCTCTGTATGGCCCTTTCTACCTAGCTTTTATCTTCAACAAATGCTCTGACTTCAAAGAAACCCTGTTGGTTTTCTTTGTTACTATAAACAGTCCATGAGATGATTAAGCCAGAGACATGCACAAATTGCTGAGGGGGACAAGGAAGAGCTGCAGTCAGAAGCTGATCACATGAGGCTGCAGCGATTGCAATGGCAGTGGAGCAGAGCCATGGGCCAAGCATTTGGGAGCTGCATTTTCTTGTTGGATCAGGAACATAAGTCCTAACTGCTGAGAGGCCATACACGCTAGTTTCCTAATCCACCTTGCCTCTTTAGCTACAACTGTCTGAATAATTATATTCTATTTTAAATTACAGTCAAATGGATAAGTTTAAATCTTCCTCCCATGCAGAGATTTCTACTAGCCTGCCGGTTTGGTTTTGCCTTAAATAGCCTTGGAGCCATCATAAAGCCTGCCAAATTTCTCAGCTGAGCAGCTACTACCTGAAAATCAGCACCTCTTAAACCATTCCTCATATGAAGTTTGTGTTTTCAAAGCCAAGTCAAATCTGTAAGATTGAATTACTCTTAGAACTTTAATAACAGGTTAAGCAAGTAGTTTAAGAGCTGGTTTTCTCTGCTTTCAGTAGTGAATTATCACTTAGCTCAACCTAGGCAACCAAAACTTCTGTATATGGGAGTTATTTTGTGAACACCAAATGAGAAAACCCATATGACATGTTAGTATAATCCAGTTTTGTGATTAGAATATAGTTGATTTTTTAATGCTAGTTAAAAATCTTTCTCTTTATAAAGGCATTCTCCCTCATAGACTGAAGTTCTTCTGCAGAAGAGTTCTTCTACAGAAAAGCTTTTTTACCAAAGCATGCTATTTTCATCTTCTGTTCCTCATGGATTAGTAAACAGTGTTGTAGTCTCCATACCTTCTGTAATGAAAATCTGCAGCTTTTGCAAAGACTTTTTGAGAAGGAGAGATTTGAAAGACTGCAGTCTTAAGGGACCATATAATTTGCTATTTTATTCAATCTTATTTTCATGGTAAACTCCATGAACTGCCTGTGCATACGGCATCTAGCCTGTTTCCTTGATCAGAGTTCCCAAGTGCTGCTGTAAAGCAAAAATTAGGAATTTTCAGTGTTAACAGTACTCTCATTTAAGAGCAAGTAAGGCAATATAAACCTAAGAATGGGTGGTGTATTGAGTCTGGCTGAGCCGGAGTTCATTTCCCCGTGGTAGCCCTTACAGTGCTGTGCTGTGCATTGGCAGCTAGAAGGGTGTTGATAACACACCCACGTTTTGGCTACTGCTGAGCACAGCATCAGCACTGTAACATTCCTTCCTTAGCTGAGGGCAAGATCCTGGCAGGGGACACAAGTAGGCCATCCCAAACTGACCAGAGGGATGTTCCATACCATATGACGTCAGCTCAGACACAAAAGCTAAGGCACAGAGCAGGAGGGTGGGCGTTCATTGTCTCCAGTGGCTGCCTGCTGACAACCACCACACGTGCTGAAGCCCTGCTTCTTGGGAGTGGCCGATCATCGCTGCTCATGGGAAGTAGAGAATAAACCCTGCTATTTTTTGCTTCGCTTTGCCTTTGCCCACGCAAGCTTCTGCTTTACTTTTTGCTTTAAGTAAACTGCCCTATCCCAACCCACGAGTTGTTTTTCCACCTTATTCTCTCTCCTGTCCAGCTGGGAAGGGGAGTGATAGAGCGGCTGAGTGGGCACCTCGCATCCAGCCAAGGTCAACCCACCACAGGTGGTAAAATCATCAGGCATTCATTTGAATGTGTTTAAATATTTTGAAATTATCAAGAAGAAATAATTCAAGTGAAATGTTTGTCTAAAGAGCTAGGAAGTGACTACATAAGGGTGAAATTAAATGACGTACTTACTGTGAGTTGAAAGAGAGTTTGACTACTCTACTGCAGTTTAAGTTACATCTGATCTCATGAAATTGCACTTGCAACCCTCAAATGGGGTTGTTCTGCTCTTGCACTGGTTTTTTCATATGCTCACTGCTATGTCACTTGCCTTGGACATAACAACCAAGTGATCTAAGTGTGAGTTAGTACAGTTTGCTATTCCAGTGGAAAAGTAATCCACCAAAAGAAAAAAGAATAATTTTCTCTTGTGTCAGTTCACTGAACCATCTCGTACTCTGCTAGAGCTGTCACAAAGAAGCCTTTTTTTTTTTTTTACTTCAAAAAAAAGTAAATGTTCAGAGAAGGGAATGTGACCAGTCACTCTGGAGGAAGCCTGCAGAGCTTTAAGTACAACAAACCTCAGATCTCAGTCTTACAAATATTTTAATTTTTATCTGAAATGAGATACAGCCCAAAAGCCCTACAGTAACCTCCACGCTGCTGATAACATGTTCTCACATCATCATGTATGCTGACATTGCATCTACATGTACCTGGGCCAGGTACCATATGTACAACAAAACTGCTTTGAAGCATCAGCAAATCCAACCACTAGATTACAGAAGAAAAAAAATCACAGCATTTTTCAACTTCTTTTTGGTAAATTGAAATTCAGGTGTGCCAGTTCCCTGACCGAGATCACTGGGTAGTTGTCTTATTGCTAGAGCTGGCACAGGAAGAAATATCAAGGTGCAAGCAGGGACGAAGAAAGGGTCGGTACAGTCCCTTTGATAATTCATTCCTAAATCATCTCAAAGCAAACATGAGATGTGAGACTATACTCAGGCCACAGTGGATATCAGGTTTAGATTTAAAACACACAGAAGGAAAAAATATCACCTACGTCATAAATTTGTTACATCTTTTTATGCATGTTGCCTGTTTTACGTTTTTAATGTTCATATTCTGTGCAGATATAACTACAACAGCTGTTGTGGCTGCCCCATCCCTGGAAGTGTTCAAGGCCAGGCTGGATGGGGCTCCGAGCAACCTGGTCTAGTGGAAGGTGTCCCTGGCCATAGCAGGAGAGTTGGAATGAGATGATCTTTACAATCCCTCCCAACCCAAACCATTCATTAACTCTAGGATTCTATTTTGCTAAGATTATTTTCAGCAAGGCTTTCCTTTCTATACTGCTGTAGCCATTATTCTGAATATCTATAAATATTACACACCATTCTGAAGATGATTTCTGGTTTTGATCTGTTGATTCAAATAAAATGTGTCTGTAATTAGCTTCTGAAAGGAAGCATTACATGTGCTGGGTAAGAAAAGTGCCATTTTTTACAAGCCAAGACAGATTCTGTTCAGCTAAAAGAAAATGCTGTGCATAAATCCATAGTATAACATAAATATTCAAGGAACTCAGCTGTACACAAAATGTGGATTACAGGCCAATAACTTCATGATATATTTTTGTATGATGTATAATCAATTTTTACACCATATATTTCTTCTTTCTTTCCATTAAACATGAGGCACAGGTATGTGATCCCTTAGTGTAGAACTTTTATTTCTCTTATTTCACACTTTCTCAGGACTTTTCTCCTAGTTATCTATGATATATCCTGCAATTTCAACCTCTTCAGGGGACAGAGAGACTTCACCTTCCACTCTGGTGTACCCTTTTCAAATTTGGTTGTTGCTTGCAGCTAAAACAGGTCTTTAATTTTCAGCCCAATCTCTGCTTTGCAAAACCTGCAAATTAAGTCCACCTAGTAAATATAATTATCATCCTCAGGCATTTTAAAGGGTGATCCTTGCATATAGTTATTTTAATACTTCTTACCTTCTGCTTCCTGTGACAACGTGTTGTAAAAAATAGGCAAATGTCAGTACTGAAAAAACCCTGCATTTTTAAAAAATATAAGTAATGCTTTCCAAGATGAGTACAGTAGCTCTCTCACTATTTAGTTGTTCAGTAAGTAAGGTAGGAAATCAGTAACTCTCGTGAATGAAAAAATAAGACATAGAAAGGTCTTAGTGAAAAAAAATGTCTAAGATGAAATCCAGACTCCTTAAAAGTCCGTTTTCCATTGATTCCTACAAAGTGTGGATTTTATGACTAGTGTTTGTACTATTTATGCTTACTATTAACTCCTTCATCCTCAGCACAAAACAGTAAACTCTGATTTTCTTTTTTCCTTAGAGAAATCTGGGCATGCATAGCATTCACACTCACAGATTTCAGCAGCCTCCAAGCCAGGTGTCAGCATCTTGTAAGTGGTGTGGCCACATTTTGAAAAAAGCTTGATCACAAGTTATTCCTTGTATTGTCTACATCAACTGGAGAAAGGGGTAAAATATGACACTTGGAGTTTACCTGCAGATTCTCTATTGCACAAGCCACAGAAAGATACTTGATGCAATGAGCTGCTTTTAGATCCAAGCATCTGAGCTCCTTCCCATTTTTACATAAGAAAAAATAATGTTGTGGAACCTTTCATCTTCATGAGCTTTCATGGTGTTCATTGTGAAACGGTTCTTGGAAAAGCACAGAGCTTGAAAGTGCTTAATGAGGTTGCCCTGCTGCCATTAATTTAACAAAGCAATTTAACAATTTAACAGAAGATGACTACCCATAGTAACCACAGCAAAGGTGCAAGACACTACCCAGCCTCTGTCTTCTTCTGGGAACACATCCTAAAATAGCTCTAAAATATGAATAGTGGAGAAGCAATTTAGGTATCCATATCTCTTGATCTACAGTGCAGTGTAACACCCGGAAGCTTAACATTATCTTTCTTAATTTTTAAATAGTTAAATTAGCTGTTATCAGCTGACTATGCTGAATCCACAGAGGACTGACAAATATGCGAGTATTCATTCTTTTCACAATGAAAAACCACAGAACTGTGTCTGTGTTCATGACACCCAGGCTGTAGAGACATATGATCAGCCATGATATTAAATTATTAGCATAATCCCTGAGAAAGTTTTGGCCTGTGCCAAAAAAAAAAAAAAAACCTACCAAAGTGCATCTGGGACAATGGCCATTATCGTCATATAGCTTGGATTTGGCTTCCTGATATCAAGAGAATTCAACCTAAAGATGTGAGCTACGTCATACCACTCAGCCATGAGGACTGTTTTATTTATTGATATAGATATACTCAAAGTGTGCAAAGAAGAGGAAATATATTTTCTGATGCAGCTTAAGAAGGCAAAAGGACTGATACTTCCACATTCTTAAACACAGCAGCTACAATTACACACACACACAATTCCATAAAAATTAAGTTGTATAAAAATGCACTTTAATGTATCTTACTGTGATGTTTACATTTTTAATTATTATTTTTTCTTTATTAGAATGTTACTCAAAATATCATCAACAGTAATCTTTTCTATATAGAACTGCTTTGGAATTCTGATAAATTTAATCTTATTTTTATTTAGCACTTTAACATATGATTCAGACAGATAGTTATGCAGGTTGTGGTTTCACTTAACCTTTTTAGTCCATGAATGTATTTGATGTTTTCTTAGAGCAAATTTAATAAATTCAAACATCCCCAGACTTCCTGGCCACCACTGTCCTTTGCTGCTATGTAGATCTCAAGAACTTGAATAGCTGGAGGTAACTTACACAGTCTGTTCATGCTACCTTTGCTACTTACACTTTAATCCAGTATAAAGCAAATAAACTTTCATCTTCTAAGCACTTAAGCTAATTAAATTTAGTCAGAATCTCAAGTACTGGAATCAGTTCTATATACAGCCATTACAAAGACAAACATCATAAAATCCAGATGCAAAAAACATGGCAACTTAGTCTAACAAATTTTCTTTGGCGTGAAATATAAACAAAACCATATCAACCACTGTGGCACTTCAGATGTCCAACTGTTAATCAATGTTTTTGAATAAAAACTTATTTTACTATGATGGTTACACATATGTACATTATTACTAAAATATACTTTAATTCAAATACTAGTGGATATTAGTATAACTAGTAGAATCTTCAAAAGTATTTTCCCAGAAGAGTAATCATAAGTTGTAGAATCAATTTCATTTTAATTTGATACTGTCTATTATTCTTTCCATTTAAAAGATTTTCTGTATTTTTATTTCTATCCCACAAGTGTTGGGGAATTACTGCTTTTTCAAAAACTACTATTAAAAATCATAATTTAAAGAGTCTTTTTCAAATTTGTCCAACTTTTAGCACTTGAGTTAACCCGAACTTTGCAATGCTTGATTCTTCTCTTACACTGCTAGCGTAAAATTGTTCCAGCTTCAGTGTTTCCCAAATACACACCCTAGTTCATACTGTTGTTCATCACCTTAGGTTTCTAAGGTTGCCTATATAAAGGTAAGCCCTAATTATTGTGTGGATTTTATAGGCTCCATAGTGCCTCTCAATTTTGCAGAAAAAATTCCATTTAGGATACTTTGGGAGTTTTATTAATTCATAGTGACTTGTTTACCACTGGGTTCATTTAGTAGAAGGTGCAGTGAGAACGAGTGTGAAGTTCAATTCCTTTTGTTGTTAGAAAAAGAATTCAAAAAATGGTCGTCTGGCAGAGTCCTGAAGGCAGCCTGTGAGCTTGTCTGCTTTTGAATCTTATGAATCCTCAGTGCTTGTGAAGCAAACATGACAACTAGAGTTCATCAGGGATTTTCTGTCATGTCATTTTCAATCAATGTCAGTCAAAATCAAAATTTCTCAGTGGGATATTTGCACCAGTTCTAATGAAGGTGTGATTCTTGTCCAAAAGAAGAGGAGAATAACCCACATTAAACTAGTCAGTACCTGGGATATAAGAGGATAAGGCTCAGGATTTAGATCTAGTAGTTTTTTATTCTTTTTTAAAACAGCTCCTATAAAAAAGACTGAGAAGATCCACCTCGATAGAAACAGATGGAATAATTCACATGGGATTTAGAAGCCTGAGGCAGGCATGGATATAGTAGAACAGGCTGAAAATGTTAGTACTCATTTTTGGCCTTTTTTGGCCATGTCCTTTTGGACTACTGCCCCAGAGCTCTGATGGAGGAAAGAATCACATTCATGCTGCCTCAGAAAAAGTGAGTTAAGTAAAATTAAACTGTTAGTGTAGGTGTTTTGATATTGCTTTAGAGAGTGCTGCTGTAATTCTTTCTGCATCTTGCTGCTGACAGAGAGGGGAGACTGCACAGTAGGTGTTGCTTGAGCTGTCTCCACTGCCTTAAATTCCAATCCTTTGCCTACAGTGCATGATGTGGGTTTCCTCACAGCACAGGTTTAGATCCTAACTGCTGGTTGTCTCATCTTTTTCTGCTGTGAGATAGGAAAGGCCTTTCCTTATCACTTTTACTGGTAACCATTATGCCCCAGAAGCTGACAGTGAGAGCATTGAAGAGCAGAAAGATGTGATATTCCAGGATTCAACCCTTTGCATGGCTGCCCTGCAAAATACCTGTTAAAATTTCACTAAAAGCTTCCTAAGCAAAACTTGTGAATTCCTTGACTCCAGCACTAAACACCAAACAAAATGACAAGCCTAACTTGATCAGTCCTCTAAGCTCAATAAACTTCTGAGGTGCTTGAAACTAACTTTCACTGTAACACATTTATTTACACCTTTAAAAAATACCGGCGAGGATGTGTCACTGTTACATTATTGCTGGTATTCCTTAAAACATTATTATTTCAAGGACAAAGCAAAACCTAACCCTTTAAAAAGAGAGTAGTAATACTGACATTTTGAAAGGTTACACTCCAACTTCTTCACAAGGGATTGTCAAATCTTTTTAGTGTTTGGGGCACTCCTTCCTTTACCTAAATAAGCAATAAGGCAGCAATAAAGTGTTTATAATGCAGTTTTAGCTACTTGTGTTATTTCTGTTCCCTGTGGATGCTGCAAGCTCTGAGCTTCCTCACAACCTTACAACAGTGGCTATACTTACAGGAAAGGTGTCCATATTCTCCAGATCAAAGCATGACTTATAAACCTCTTGAGACATACCACCTATATGTATTTAGGAAAACCTCAATTTTGGTGAATTTGAGTAAATATAATACCTTACCTATACAAGAAACCAACTAAATATATTAAAATTAATTATGATATTTACAATTTATGTAGATGCATTGGTGCAAACCCTTACTAAAATAAGCTTAGTTAGCATAAATAATTTAGGAGACCAGGTCTGACATCTCTTACGTCAATACAAATTTTTGCACTGTGAGGGTCAGAACTAGATGAAGTGTGTAGGCCAATCTCAGCGCAAACTTTTAATAACTGATGACAGCATAGATTTTCAAATGCATGGGTAGCTCTAGATTAGTTTTCATCAAAAGTGGAAAGCAGTTAGACGTCTAGTTTCCATGGTGATCTGGTCCTGTGCAATTTATTTTTCATAGCCATTATATTTCTAACTTACAAATACATTTTAAAGCAAAATAAAAATAATTCTTCTTTCACACATTGCTCATGAGCTCACAGCTTGATTTCTCCCATGGAGAAAGGTGGTCTAAGGGGAAAGATAGGGTCTGTGATCAGTGTGCAATCACTGTAGAATAAAGAGCCTGTTTTAATCTAAGTATTTGATGATACACAAAGTTTGATAAGCTATGTAGTGCCTTTCTATGAAATGCTGTTGGAACAGTATTCAGACACCTAAGAGGTTTCCTTTAGCTGTATATTTCATTTTGGGATCAATTTGATTTTAGCATACATTCGCCATAAGGCTTCTGTAGAGTTAAAATTCGGAGGTCTTACTCTCTTATGAAGTCAGGGTTCCCTTATGTAGCGATGTCACATCTCCTTTCTGGCTCACTGTACAAGGCATCAAAGGAACTGTCTGACAGAGGGCATTCAAGGACATTTATAATAGAAGTTCAGCCAGTGAAGAAGTACCAGGCTCAGCTCACTCAAGCTACAATTCCCATGAGGCAGCATGGCAGCTGAAGGATACCCAGGGCTGCAGGCCAAGGCTAGGGATTTGGGCTTTTATCTGTAAAAATGTCTATTCCTTAATTTTTTTGGCATTAGTGAAATTGCATTCCGAAGGAAGACCTATTTCTTCAGATGTCTGCTGTAATAAATGAGTCACTTGAAAATATAATTTTCAATACAAAGTTAAAGAGTGAAATCCTTAATGTGCTATAGAACCAGCCATGTGTTTTGCTTCTGTAACCAGAATGACAGAAAAAGTAACTGTCAGCAATTTCTTAGACACTCACACATTCAGCTTTTCCAAATGACATGGATATCTCATTGCAATACTTAAACTCTGTTAAGAACAGCAGTTTCTTCTAAGGATGGGGGTGAACTTTCCTAACTACTTTTCCTTTTCTTTGTTTTTCCCCCAAAATACATAGTTTTAGTGAGGGCCCAGTGGGCCGTTAAGGACTGTCTTTATTTTGGCTTTCCTTTTGACTGAGCCCTTTATAAGAGATGTTGTGTGGTTTCCCTTTAGAAGAAGAGGAGTTTTGTGAGTAGTTAAGGGCAAAAAATTGAATTTGTTAGTAGTGCATTCCACACTTTTATGACTAAGCCCATAGCACATGTCTATGTAACTGGTACATAACATGATACTAAATCAGCCCGCATAACTAAATTGCAACATACCATTGATTTTAGTCACTAATAAAACACATACATGTGTTTCAAGTGGTTTTAATTATCTGTTTATTATTAAAGCATGTTTTCTCTTCTGTGTTTCTAGAAAGTTTTGATGTAAGAAAGAATTTTGTTTCCAAATTTAAGCTCAACTCTATTACTTGATGCATTTTTGGACCAGTCAAAGAGTGTCAAATGGCCATTTACCAAACTATGGTTCTTTAACTTTGACCTCTTAAAGGTGGCACAGAAATCAAGCCTGAGAGCTGGTGTTCAGGGAAAAATAATTAAAGGTTTGACTGATTGCATGACAGGACTGTGTCGTTAGCTTCACAGAAATGAACCACTTCTTGAGCTGAGGCCAGAACAATCTGTAAGCCTAACTAACAAACTCGCACGGACCAAGCTCTCTGCCTCACACTCTGTTCCGTTCTCTCTCTGATCTGAGAATTCCTGCATCTGTTATTCCCTGTCCTCCACTTCTCATTTTGCTTTTATGCCTTCTCTGACAGCAGAACTCCAACTCGCTCCCATTGCTCCCTTCCTGTCTTCCTGATCTTGCAGAGCACAGAAAGACAGGCCAACACTTGGTGGCCTGGATGCCCTCCTGCACCATAGGTGTGTTTTCTCTTCCCATTTTGCCATTTCCTTATGTAACATTGTTCAGAGCAAATCTACCTAATTCCAGTAAATTTTTCCACTCACTCCTTAAGCTTCCCATCTTCCTGTATCTACTTATCTCTCTCCTCAGATGGCATCTCACTGACATATTCGGAGAGAAAATCAGCAAAGGCTTCTGCTTTACCTTGTTTCTCTTCTCCTCCCCAGTTTTCCTTTTCCCTTGAGACAGAGATGCTGTTATGGCTCTCTTCTTCTCAGAGCTCTGCTTTATCCAGCAGTCCCATCCCATCATTTCATCTCACTCCTGCATTTTATGCATTACTCTTCCTATAGCTTTTGTCACTTTCCCTTTTCAGTGCAATCCTACTTCAGTTTATCCCACAGTCACCTTCCCACCCTTGTCTCTCCAACAATTGCTCTACTTACTTTTTACTTTACAAATTCACTGCGTGAAAAACTGAGCTTCTCTCCTCTGGTTCCATCCAAGGGTAACATTTGTATTCTACCAAATCGATGAGTGCTGAAGTCTTTTTAAACCTTTAGACCATGGATCCTTATCCTGCCTTAGTATCTCTTGCTCATTTTCAACTACTGGCTCACAGATATTAACAGGAACATAATGGTGCTCTCAGCAGTTTACACTCACTAACTTTAAAACAAAGATCTCCATTCCTTTTCCTGCTTTGTACACTACGCTTCGGAGGAACTACTGACAAACATTGACAGGACACGGCTCCTGCACAGTCAGAATTCTCTTGCCTTGATGTCTGTGGATAATCAGACAAATGCTAGGTTATTGGCCTGCAGAGACTTTTACAATTAGTTTTGCTTAATTAGTCTGATATTGCCTAGTTTCCTTGTACTCATTTGTCTGCATCTGTTCCTTTGTCTTATCTTTAGATGATTTCTGAGGCAGGACTCTTTCCACAGTGGAGTCTTCAGTCCATGACTAAGGCACCACTTGAATTCAGTAATAACAGTCATGCCTTAAAGGCTTAACTGAATTTCAGCTGTACCTAAATGTACATAATTGTTAATAAACCTGCTCTTATTTTGCTTTGAATAGTTTAAATTTAAGGCCTTTTTCAGTAATTTACTCTTCTTTGTAATTAGGGGTAGTGAGAAACATATGGTTACTCTTTTTGATCTGAGCAACTAGCCACATTTTGAGATCTCTTAGGTTATTCCCATTGAATGGAGAAATTGATGGAGTAAATATTCTTTGGTGTTTATTTCTATTTATTTCTGAGAAGGTTTATTTCCAGGAAAGAAATTACTTTTTTCTTGAAAAAACCAGGCTTCGAGCTACCAAAAATAATGCATCCCCAATTCAGTATCCAATAATACACTCTGTGGACTTCTCCTGAGGCACATACGAGCATTAGTTCTTTTTATGTCTTCAGTCATTACTGAGCTTTGCCCCACTTCTCAATTTGAAGTCTCTTCTATACACACTTATCTCCATGCACATATAAGCTAAGCAAAACTGCTTCACTATTTTGATTTGGATTTCTGTTTTCAATCTGGAAACTCCTGCTTGCCTACATGGAGGGGTTGAATGGCTTCTTACAAGTATTATAAACAAGCCACAAGTTCATCTCTGTCCCAATAATGTATCAATTAAATGGAGGTTTCTTTCAATAACTGTATGCAGATGCATTTACTATGAATTTTGCTACATGGTCTGTAAAATCCTAACAGATAATAAAACTGCTTTTGTATTTTGGCTTTGTAGACCTCTGGAAAAGCTGTTTCACTGAAAAACATAAAGGATTTTTCACAGATGACTGGAAATGCAACATTTACGTTGAGACATCTCCAATTTAAAGCTGTAAGAAAAATATTTTCTTCATGCAGTAAGATAGAAAAATGTTGTGGGAAGTACTTTACTAACGCTCCCTGTGCTCCGCTTCAGAACCTGTCAGAAACCCACCCAGAACCTTGGCATGTAGCTGTAGGCTTTGCTGTTTGTGTGCATTTGGAAGGCACAGTTGTGGCTACATGGTTACTTCGTGTGATTTTGTGGTGACATAAATAAAAGGCACATCACAGACCTTATTATAAAGTGTAAATAATGTAGTACAGGTCTTGTTAAACCATATATAAGAGCTTTTTTAGCTTTTCTCACACATTCCCTAGCCAGTATTTTGCTGTCACTTTTTATTAGCACATTATAACTACCAGTTATTTTGTAAAGTCTAATATATGGTGATATGTTAAAGAATGCATAATGTATTTCTGTCAGAAAAAATACTTTTCAATTGCCTTAGTTTTTTCTTTGCACTTCCAATTCTAAATTTGTTTGTAAACTCTTCTGTACAAACCTTGTATGCAATTTCTGTCTCCCAGTAGAAGTCTTGTTACTGTGAGGGAGAAAAAAGCTAATTTGGAATTTATATCAGTACTTTGTGTTATTTTCCTTGGATCTTAGTTGATTTTGAGATGCTCTTTGCTGCTCTAGTAATCCTATTGAAGCATTATCATTTCAGCTTTTTTATTCCCTTGTTAAGTTTTGCAACTTACAACTCTTTTGGGAACAGTGTTCCCTAACGCAATGATGTGGCTCCTGGACTGTGCCTACTGAGTTCATGACAGTTTGCCTATGAACAATCAAGGTAAACTTTTGGTGGTTTATATGTTGTGTCCTTCACTTGACAGTGTTCAGATCACTGGAGCATTGCCTTCATTCAGCCTTAGATCAGGGTAGATACAGAAGGTTGAGTGGACACCTGCTACAGCTGTATATATGCATCCTCAAATGATACGTGCAAATTTCTGCAGCCCCATAAAAGCAGAAGTTCTTTTTCAGTCTCATTTAGAGTATAACAAAGTAGTTGTTATAAACTGTAACCTTTCAACACTGATCTTGATGAATATGCAACAAAAAGATAAGGTTTTTGAGAAAAGCAATTGCAGTGATCTAACTATAATAATACCTAGCTCTTGTACAGTCCTTTTCATCAACTGATCTCAGAGCACTTTAGAAAGGAGATCAGTATCATTACCCCCATTTTACTCATTGGCTTCATTTTCTTACAGTGCATTGTCCTGATTTGCAAAATGTATACAAAACTCTTTATATTCATCTTTCAGATCCAATGTGAAGTGGGAGTTATACTCACTCTGGCATGAGAGGGTGCTTTTTGCCTTTCACATCCTCCAACCCCTACGCACACAGACCCCTCTATTTTTTTCTGACTGAGTGGTTTTGCGGAGCAGAGATCAAAAGGAAATTTATCAGTATCTGTCTCCCTTCAGAGCATTGAAGCCAGACTTCTGACAACTGTGTAGCAGCCTTAAAGCTGAAAGAGGCATCAAGAACAGGGAAAGAAATGAAAGAAAAGTCCCATGGCTACATTGTCATTGTCAGATTATGGAGGAGGAAATTACAGTGTGAGAGCACCACATATGCTTTGTAGGTAGGGAGACAGGGGCTGGGGTCTCTGACCTCACTTGATTGTTGGTTTGTCCAACCCAAAAGACTCCAAGGTCCCCAGTCCCTAAAGACCCTTGAGCTCTGAAGTTGAAACAGATCCTCCTGTGTTATACAATTGTGGTTAAAGGTGCCTTAAAGTGCTTTAAATACATGAAGTTCAGAAGAAATTACAAAGTGTGTAACTTAACCATAGTCCTTCATTCATCTAGCTACTAAAAATGGGGCACTAGAGCTCAGAATCTCCTCTGTTAGAAAAACTTTTGTGTATAAATGCTGAAACCTGGAATAAGAACTTATGAGTTAGTAGTCTGAACTTTTACAGACTCCAAGGGATTCAGGCTAGGGATTGTCTGAAGGTCCTTGCTTAAATACTCAGGCAAAACTGCTGAGGTGATGTTAGATAGCACAGACTCTGTTCAGCTAAACCAGAGGAAAAGAGTGGATCCTTTAGTGTCAGATGTGCTCAGTACTCTTTTAACAGTATCCTCTGTCTACTGTATTGCAAGTGACTTCACTAAAAGCGCTGGGGAGAGTTCTGCTTCTGCACTGCTTGAAATAGTCACGTTAGTAATTGTAATCACTGATGAAGAGGAGTAGATAAATCCCTGAGCTCTGAACTTGGAAAGAGCAGAAATGAAATGAGGATGAACTTTCTGCATTGGCAATTCAATTGGGTTCAGATAATGAATCAATTTTAGCTGCTTATCCAGACCATATCCCCGCAAAACTCTCCAAACAGTTTATATCTGACACTGGTACTGTCATCCAGCTCCCTTTAAAATCAATTAACAGACTCTCACTGACTTCAGCAGGGAGGCAGGCCATCAGGCCCTAGGGCTCAAACAGGTTTGCTCTCCCAGCTTACAGATTGGTTTGCATTTTGTGCTGAGACAGGGACAGACTGACAGAATACTAGTTAAAAGATAAATCTCCAGTCAGGGAGAAATGGGACGAGTGAAAATTCAAAGGACTTTAAAAATCCTCTAAGAAAACCTCTGGTGGCACATCATTATCATGTATTTATTTTCTTAAGAAAATAGTTGATTCACTTTGGGCTTTGTGGAAAAAAATAAAAAAAAAAACCCAAACAAACAAAAACCCCTCAGACATTCTTATTTGATCATTCTGATTCACACTGCATTGTTAAAAGGTGTTACATTTTATTGTCAATAGATAATTATTTTTAACTCGATGACTGAGAGATGCATTTTGTTAATGAGTAGGACCAGAAAGAATCTTTTAAAAAAACACTCAGATTTACCTTTGAGTTAAATACTGGCAGCATACATAGCAAATTCTCCACTCATGGTCAGGGAAGAGTTTAGAGGTTCCATATGCAACTTGCACCAAACAAAAGAAAGCTGGTCAAAGAGGTTGATTATTGGGACACTACCTCTCAAAGTTTTGCACAGTGTCATTACTACCCACAGACACTCAACAGGATGCGTTACATTTCATCTTCTCGGCAGTTCAGAAATGTATCTGAGACTGCTTGTTGAGACCCTTTTTAAATTTAAGAGCTGTCTGTCCCAATACTTTTGTGTGACAGTGTAAATAAGAAAAGGATAAATGTTCATAGGGAGGTTGTCAACATAGCATTCATGTATTTACAGGGAAAAAATCTATACATTTCAGGCAACCAGATTTTTTTTTCCAGAAAGTAACATTAGGGCTTAATTTTTTTTTTCTAAAAGGAAAAACATTTCTAATGGAAATATATTTAAAAAAAACTTTATACCAAACATTTTCTCACTAAAAAAATACCAGTTTCTGATCAACAGAATGACACTTTCTGATAGGATAAAACTTTGTGGTAGAAAATGGCCTCTATTAATAAGTCCTTGTATCTCCATAACTACTTGGGGATATTTCTGGACTCCATGGTTTTCCTTCCAAATCAACCTTATTAACGTGAAGGGGAGAAAAGAACACAGATGTTTCAGTCTCTCTGCAGCAGTCGGGGCACAGTTGTAGACCCTTTTTAATAACCTTTTGGTCTGTAGACATCCAAAAAGGAGCAAGAAAAGCCTCAAAGAAGTGAAGCCCCAGCTCTCAATGTGGTGGTGTCATTTTAGGCCACCTCTATGAGAGCAGTGAGCTCACTGGGCGCCCCTGACACGAGCAGCTGTAGGGATAACCATCTACCCATACTCCTTCTCCAGAAGCACAAGTCACTCTAATACAAAAAGACTACATACAGCTGTGACAAACAAGTTTATACACACCCTAAAGTGTACTGGCCCCTACTCTGCAGCATGAAAATTGTTTTATGAACTTCTGTAGAGTGACTGTGGTCTGAAAATTTTGGGGAAGGTACAATTTAGTATATTCCTGTACAAGGAGGCACAAATTGC
Organism: Chiroxiphia lanceolata; assembly: GCF_009829145.1. NCBI lineage: Eukaryota > Metazoa > Chordata > Aves > Passeriformes > Pipridae > Chiroxiphia > Chiroxiphia lanceolata. The sequence continues at coordinate 13,950,268 of NC_045640.1, forward strand.
CAGACAGAATTGGGTCCAAAAATATTTTTTATCCAATTTTCCTGTTATTACCTTCAGCTTAAGTTAAAGACAAAGTGAAAAGAGAGGGGTCCATGTTACTTGTTTTTATAGCTGTTTTCTGGCTGGGTTCGTAGTCTGGTTCTCAGGCACTCATAGAAAGTTAGCTGGACTCACAACACTGGAAGGGAATATTCAGATGCAAAACATTTCCCTTTCTAATGAGCAGAGATCATGAAATATTTCCACTCCTACTGTCTTTCAAAAATCAACTTCAAGAAACCTAATTTGAGGCCCTAAGCCACATGGCACGGTCCTTGCAAAGGTAAAAAAAATCTGAAATAAAATGCTATTTTATCTATTAGTTACTATTTCTGAAAGTAATAAAATATTTTTTAATTTCCACTCAGTTGTAGGCGGTTTTTGTGAAAGGTCTTAGAAAAAAGGTAGCGCTTATATGAGTTCTGCTAAGAACTAATGTTGGCTTCACTGCATTCAATGCAGAAAAAAAAGTAATCAGGACTTGAAGTATGTTTCCTTCTGTGGCTCTTCCTATGTCTCCTCTGAAGGTAATATAATATTGGTCTTATCAGTAGCAGGTTACCTCTCATGTCTGCATCTGTTACTTGTGGTACAACGTACATGGTGCTTGAGAAGACAAACCATGCCTGATGTGCCACATCAAAAACACAGGAATGTCATAAGGCTTTTTCCTTAGTCTACATTTGTCTAAAGGAATTGGCCATAAATCCTAATGCCCTGAGTGTGCTCATCCAAACATGATCACTGTGAGGTGTAGTTTGGCAGATACTGTATCACACCAGTGTCCAAAGGCTATTCCAGAAACATCTCCAAAAGGGGTATAAAGATTAGATGGTTTCTTCAGAAAGCTAAACAATGGGAATCTCAGGTAAAAGGATCCTAATTCACTGAAATGACGAATGGAGTTGTTTGCACTCTCAGTAAAGGATATCAGAACATAAGACACAGATGATAATCCTACTCAGAACAGTTTATTCTGAATGTTCAAATTCCATTAAAAACACATAAAAGGTCTTCATTGTCTTGTGTTTGTCACAACATAATGAAAGTCTCTTTCAGACTGTTTTGGACAACAGATGCTTGTAGAAACCCCCTTTTTATTGCAGGTAAACTCAGCAGAGAACGTGTTTTTCCACTGAAAGTATTGGAAAAAGTAACTTTAGATTCACTTCATCACACTGAAGATCAGATATAGCTCATGCAGGGGAAGTCTTGCCTGTTTCTGGAGGTTATTTGGCAAGACTGTGCTGACATTGCAGTTTCAAGCCTGATGACACCAATTATCAGAGACATCTACTGTTTTCTGTCTAACATGTACAAACAAACCAATGACAGTCCAATTTTGCTGATGGAGGACACTGCTTCTGAACTGCTCACACATGTATTTCAGAAGAAATCAAAATCCAGAACAGAAACTATATATTCTTTAGAGTAATTAATTAGTTAATTTGTTATAAGATATATTGCTTTATAAGACTAGCTACAACCACTGGGACATTTCTTGTAATGAAATGTCTCAGGTGATAAAATTAGTAATAGTTAGGTCAAATTACACATTTGCAAGTCTAACTGCTCCCTGGAAAGGCATCCCAGAGCACAACTGTCACTGAATAGCAATTAAATTGAAAGCTGGAAAAACAAAACTGGGTAGAAGAATGGCAAAATTATATATTAGGCCCTTTCACTTGCTGTCTTCAGCAGGCCTTATGCGGAAGTCCTGCCTCAATTCTTATCATCCTTTCTAAGCAAAAACATCATTCAAGGTAAAAAGTAATAATTCAATGATAAATCAATGTAGGGGGTAGATTTGGGGATGGAGTGAATAAATAGTAAGGTTGATATTTTCGGTATTTTATGCAGGAGAATAGTCATATTTTGTATGGACATAATAAAGCAAGCCCAATTTTTCAGGAGATCTGGGATCCACACTGGGAAAGATTTTTTTCTCAGTTGGGAAATTCCTTTTTTTGCTTATTCTCTCCAGAACTCTCTTCTCCTTTCTTCTTTGGCATTCTTGGCTTATGACTACTCATCATGATTGTGATGTATTTGAAGAAAGAATATGTGCCGATAAACCTCCTCACTTCATTATGGACTCAAAATACAATTACAGCAATTACATATAATAGTAGCAATATATTTTTAAAAGCTTCCTTGAGACAGCTGTTTTGAAACAATAATGAACACCCATGGTTTAAATCACTTATGACTGAGATTAGCTCTTTTCCCTTATTTATGTTCCCCCATTTCCTAGAAATGTTTCTGGAAAATATTTAAGGCAAAATAGCACAGACATGTCATTGAAATTTTGTGGCAAAACATGCAAAAAGCAGACTTAAAACCAGAGACGACAGTCACCTACTGCATTGATCTGATTGTTTAATTACTTATTCCCAAGCGTAGAACTGAGGTTCTGAAAAAGTGTTTTAGGAAGACATGAACACTTTCTGTGCCAAAATAAGAGACTGATTTTGAAGACTTCAGCACCACTTGACAGAAGAAAATGCCTCTCCATAAAGCTCTACTCTAGGATCTGCTGTGTGCCAAGAACATTGGAAATGTAAATCTCACTTACCTGGTGGATACACTGACCTGTCCAGGTGGGTGGTAGATTTTTCTGAAACACTGGTCCTCTGATATTCCAGTGATAAATGCTTTAGAAAAAATAATAGTTACAAATGTCTGTTTCTTGTGGCTTAGACTGCAACATTCAGGTCTTTATCTCCTAAAAACACATTTGACTCTTACTTGAGCTAAAGAGCTATCTGCTGACCTCTTACTAATATCCATCAACCATGTTTTTCTCTTCTTCATTCTACATCAATTGATGGACATTTTATCAGACAGACTTTTCTGTAGAGAGGGAGCATACAGTCAGCATACAGTCACAGAATCTCTGCTTTTTCTCTGGTTCTATATCACCTAACTCACTATATTTTTGGCCATCATCATCTCATATTTTTAGATATCTTTAATTAGCACTTTACGATGACTGGAGACTTATGGAAATTGGATGATACTAAGCTATCACAATCTGATGAAGTTTGCACATCCTTATTCTGCACAACAAGATGTCACTGCAGGAGGCAGTGAATTAGATATGTATTTATTTGTGCACGGTTGCAATGACTGCAATATACGCTGATGTGCTGATGGTAGGAGTTCTTTTCAGAAATACGGACTTTGACTCCTAAAGTAGCACTTAGGTAGAATTAGTGACTTTCTGTCTCACTCATTCTTAACCTGTAATCACTGGAATAATTCTGCCCCCCTTCATTACATTTGTTCTTTTAAATCACATTCTAAGTAATTTAACTTTCACATTGCATTGGAAGGTTTGCAGCATTAAGTTCTTCAGTTCATTTCAGAGGACAGATGACAAAATGTTAGCTATAGCACTATTTAGCATTATAACTATATATCTTATGAATCACAGCTCCTAGTATGGTAGGTGAAGCCTTCAGAGGAAGAGCAAGTGAAGAAATACATAATAAAAAGGACACAGTTGGACAGCAATGTTTAAAATAGCAAAATTTTGGTAACAAAAAATACATTAACATGCAACAGTTGTTTTATATTTCCATGCAACTCAAATGTGTTTGGAGATGATGAGGAGAGGATTGGAGATCAGTTGGTCAGCAGTAAGTATCTTGCACGATTAGACTCATGAGTCTTTTTTAGTCATCAGTAGTCACTTCTACCTCCTTTTCTTTCTTAGTCACTTTATTTGTTTCAAGGGGATTGATAAGCCCTCAAGGCAGTCCCATAATGATACTAATTAATTAATAATTGGTAGCAATTTGGGTGTGTTGAAGAGCTGACCTCAGATAATTCATGCATTGTGACATGATGTACTTGACAGTGCCAGCAGCAGAAACAGCAGGAGTGCCATCCTCCAGCTGCCAGAACTAATTATAAGCAGTTTGTCTTTTCCCTCAATGGTGGATTCTGTTTGTTTCACAACAGCCAATTTAAAAGTCACTTTTAATATCATCATCAACAAAAGAATACCTGGAAAAAAATATGTTCACTTCTGACTGAGAAACTGCAGAATGAGTTGGATTTCCATGGTCACTTTTGTTAATTCAAACAGAGAACAGAAAGCAAAAAGCAGATGGAAAGTCTCTCATAGGAAAACATAAAAACTGTTCTTGCCTTTGCACAATTGATGTGGTGCTGATGGGTTAGTTAACACAAAAACTTAAAGTCCCTTCCTGAAGCTCTTATATGACCAAGGTTATGACAAAGGACCACAGGCTACACTCTCTATGAAAACCAATTCTATATGTCTTAGGAGCAATAAGCTCCTGAGAAAGTCATGCAGCCTTATGGAACTATCCCAGTGTTTTTGAAGTAGAAAGTAATTCACTGTTATGAATTCTCATCCTTGCTATTACTTAGTATGCTCACACCATTAAAATCCTGTCTTAAAATTTCATCCTTCCTCTATAGTAAGGTGAAAAGGTTAATTCCCAAGGGACTAATCCTGTGAGGTGCTGTGCTCTCTCAGCTCCCACTGACTTCAAAGCTAAATATTTGCTTCACATGAAAGCCTCTTTAATTCCCCATTACTGTAAGGTATACTTGTATACAACAGTGGGAGCAGTTGTCATTATAAATCAGACAGTTTATCAGGGGAGCTATTCTCCCGGGCAAAGCAGATTCTAACACACCACGACATACTTTATTTGTTAGCCTCAGTTCCACAGGAATTTTATTCAGGCAGACACCTCAAGGCATGCATCTTTTCAAAGTGTTTAGGCAGGAAGCGAAATTCAAATTAGATACACTTACGATGCAAATGCATTATTATTTAGCTCAAAACGACTGAGGCTCAGGGGTTGTAAATCCTGCCATAAAGAGATCTTTCAATTACCTTCTGTTCAGTGAATCAGAGAAGAGGAACCCTTTCCCTAGCTTTTTCATGCAGAACAAATTTGACTCCCAAACAAGTATCAATCACCATAATACTCTATATTTTGGCCTCTATATAGACCTAACTCCAAGCTGTTTTATATAAGGTTTTCTTTCAAGATGGTGTCAAACCAAAACCTTGCATCTTTAGAGTGAATGAATCTGCACCCTGTCCTGAATGGCTCCTCCCTTTGTAAGCTGAGCCAAAACTCCAGAGTAGAGAATGTGCGAAACCTGGAGCCAAATCTAGATTTGATTTAAGATTTTCTTTCTTTGCTTTGACATTTAATTTCTTCCTCAGCTCATTCCTGTCCTTCATTTTGAACTTCCAAACTACAGATAAAGTATATTACTGCTTTCCTTCTAATATTTCCACAGCATGACTTTTTCTCACATTTCCCTTCACCTCCTTTCTTGATGTCTGGCTTTTCTAACATTTAGTTACTTCTCCTTCTCCCCCATTCCAGTCTCCAGCTGATATGATCTGCCTGTTCAAAACATGGCTGTTATAGTCTTTATCCACCGTGGAATCCTTTTGTTAATTTCTCTCATTCCACTGCACCAAATTCACACCTTATTCCCCTCAAAATGCCTTGAATTTCTCCTTTCCCTTGCCTTTCTATTTTGGTGTTATATTGGTCAGTTACACCAATTGCTTCCTAGCATCCAAATTTTACATTTCCATCCTTGAGTTTTGTGGCACAAAATATTGGGAAAGTTTTATGTTTGCTTCTGCTTTGATCTTCTGAGCAGGTATAAGAACAGACAAGCACAACACTGCTTTTCTTTAAAAGTTCTTAAAAAAGCATTGAACACCTGGGTCCACAGACAATGCCTTGGCTGGGATTGTTCCACTCTTTAAGGAGTGTTTGCAGTCAGCATAAGGCTTCTATTAATATAGTTCCTGGCATATATAGCCACTCTTTAGATTGTCTGTAGGAAATTCACCTTTCTAGTTGCAGAGTGATGATTGTATAGGTGGTGGTATAAAGCTTCTGTATGACACGAACTAAAGGAAAGAAACATCTCCTCAGATACACAATGCCATCCCAACAAAAATTCACAAAAAGCCTATTTCTCTGACAGGAAGAAACTGTAGGCTCAAGTTTTAAGTTTCTCAAATTTAAAAAAAAACCAAAAACTTAGGTCCCTATTTAAATACCATTTGAGGACATATTTATATCAATATATATATTCCAGCAACATTTTTTGCAAATACATATTTTATATATGCTCAACAGAACCTTCGAATATATTGTCTCAGCAAAACTTGCTACTGAAGCTCATACTCATAAAAAGAAATATTTTTTCATTCAAGTTAGAGATTTGTATTCTAATTGTATACATATATTTTCTCATGGAGTGAGCGAGTTGTTACAGTTTTCAGTCTATTTTAAATGGGAGCATGCTTTTTTCCCAAAACAATTGTGTGTGCTGGTGAAAGGTGCTGACGAAATATATTCTGAGACTGCAATTTTCTATGGGTTTCATCTAGAGACTATTACTTTATATCAACTACTGTAGAAGAAGTACAGGTCCTGTGGTTAGGGAATAGAGGTGTGTGTGAGAAGGTCAGGTTTCCATTCTCCACCCTGCAGGACCTGCTGCTTCATGTCCGGCCACTCACCTAAACGCTTTGGAACTCAGTTTGCCCACCCATGAGGAGGACTTGGTCCTTCCTACCTGCTCCACAGGAGTGATGAGGCTTATTTCGCTACTGTTCACTAAGTGCTTTGAAATATTTGGCTCAAAAGCAAAGCATATCTCTTGTGGGGGTGTTTCTTCCATAGAACTGGTACTACATCTATAGTCATGGTACTGGCTCTCCAACACCACCAAAAAAACTAAATCCTAATGAAAAGAGTGGTGCCCATATCGTAACTTTCGCTTTTTTCTTTTTTTTTTTTTCTTTTCTGTTTCCTCTTATCCATCAATTCAGGTGACGATTTCTTTTTTCCTTTCTTTTTTCTTTTGCTTAGCTTTTTCCAGACTAAAACCACAAAGATTCAAAAGCAAACAATAAACTTTTCAGACTACTTCTCTCAATTTCAGCCAAAAGGAGAACAAAAAAATAAGTTTGAATTGTGTACATTTAAAAATGTTTTTAAATTAGGCCTTATGAGTACGTAAATACAACCACAGTGACACAGATTAAGAGATAATATCACTGGTTCTTGAGTTTGTGCAGGCCCGCTTAGGTCTTTATCTGTGATCCCACTATCTAAACAAAAGCTTAGCTTTCTTTTGCTGTCCTTATCTTGTTCGTCAGTTGATTGTTTGCTAAGTATCTCAGCGAACAAGACTCAAATGAAAATGTCTGTTCGTGTATAATTTGTTTGGATCAGATTAAATTGGAAAGAAGGTAAAAGTGAGAGACAAAGTAGGATGCACTTACAAATGAGTAGTGAAGGTCAAAATGAATTAGCAAACATTATGCTCGAAGCTTTCTCTTCCTCTTGTCTGACTTTTCTGTGTATTTTGTGGAAAAGGGCAGCTATAAGAGCATGTCCAAAGGAAATTCTTCATATCATGTGAATTTGAAATGTCTCCTCTTATTGTAACATAAGAAAATGCATTCAGAAGAATAAAAGAAGCTAACACAAAACTAACATAGTTCACTTCCTTTGTCACACTGTCTGCTGACAGTTCTTCCAGTGCCTGCTATTTCTTTCTGTTATACCCTGTATTTCTCATGCTGATTAATTTTAACTGTTGTATGAGTGCAAGTCTTTGAAATTGATCCTCCGTTTCTTGCAAGAAGACTCGGCAGCCTGACTGGGATGTGATTTGGAACTGAGACACTAAAAGTCCTCTCTCATTGTTCTGTTTCTGTATTGCAATAATACCTGAATGTGAGAGTTGGACTCTGTTTTTTTCAGAAGCAACACTATCTTACGACTTCATTTCAAGTAGATAAGATAATCAAAGGATGCCTGGAGTATTAAAAACCTGGCAAGATACCATGACTTGCCAAAGGCACAGCAGGTCAACAGCATCAGGACCAGGATTCTGGAGATCTGTTGTGCTCCAGCAGCATGTGCAAGCTGCTAGTACATGCATGTTTCCCACTTCCTACTCTCTCCTCAGTTCTTTACTTCACCCTCTCACAGATATAAAAGCAGACGGTAAAATACAGTTATCTAGTTAATGCCCCTTCATTCTACAAGCTGTAAAATTTTATTGTGGCATCCTTCTTCAATTCCTTCCAGCCTACTTCTTAATTAAGACAGACTTGTCAGTTTAAAACTGAAATTCAAGGCAAAACACCCTCATGTAATCTTGTGTAATCTCCTTCCATGGCACATTTTCTAAAATGTATGATCTATTTTTATTCTGAATTTGCCAGTTTCAGTTTCCAGATGTTGATCCTTGTTAAGTATTTGTCTGATAGATTAAAATCTCCCAGCTAAATGGATGATTTTGAATGGTCTTAAGCTTCTTTTAGAGAAATTAAATAGATCAGGATTTTTTGTCTTTCACACAGATCTTTATAGCTGTTTTCTGTACTTCTACCTTGCCAGTATTTTCCTTTGGCAGAATGAGTATCTAAACGTGGTACAATATTCTCCTTCTGCAGCAGTTTCAGAAAGACCATGTACAGTTGCAATATTTTCCTTGTGTTTGCCTGGTCCTCTGCTGACACATCTAGAGATTTTCTGGCCATACCATATTCTGTTAATTATTTACCATACTGACAAAAAGGAGATAATCTGTCCATGTAGTTTTGCTGGTCTCCCACTGCCACAAGATACTGATATTGCTTTATATTCAATCACCCCATCAAATTGAATCCTCCATTGAGCTATCTTCCCTCCCATATATAGCTATATGCATACACTTTTTAAAATTTACAGGGCTGTCATGTTTCCTGTTTTTGCCCATCTCATGGAGACATTCTCAGGCTTATTTAGTCTGAGTAAAAAAGAAGCCCCCATACTCCCAGAGTGATGAAATCACAAGTAATATTAAACAGCTCTCAGTCAAAAAACCACACCACTCTAAAGACTGTGAAAGGACCTACTCTGACATTCCATGATAGTAGTCTGATATTTCCAATAGTAAACCCTGATGGTCTCTTTAGGACTTCAGTACCTACCAGAGGGCTCATTTCAATGATAGAATTCCCTCTTTGTGAACCTTAAAAGTCGCCCTTAACGCCTCCAAGAGGAAAATGACAGAATATATCCTTTTCCAGAACAGTATGTGTCACATTTGAACATGAATTTCACTTTTTCTTCCTTGTTTACTGTGACTCTCATGCATAAAATTTCAAAATGCTGCCAGGCAGGCTACTCCTACAGGGAATATTGCATCGTGGGAGAGTGTAATCGTGGAGAATAGTTTATCATGTTGCAGCAGAGGACCAGTAAGTGTGACCCTAAATTGCCTCGGTGCTAATTGACTTGTTCTGACAGAAAGCTTGAGTAAAAAGGAATGGTTATAACTGTGCTGGAAAAGTGAAGAGTTTGTTAGTGTGACAACGCTACATGCGAATACCAGCCAGGGTGGATCAAGTTTTCGTGCCAATACATTTCTTCGTGCAGACCAGACTGTGGCCCTTTCGTGCCAGTCTGGCTTTCTCAACGGCAGCTTCGTTAATCTGATTTACGTCCCGCTGCTGCCCCGGCAGCGCTGAGCCCAGCTCCAGCCCCGGATCCAGCCCCAGCTCCAGTCCCAGCCCCAGTTCCAGCCCCAGTTCCAGTCCCAGCTCCAGCCCCAGTTCCAGCCCCAGTTCCAGCCCCAGCCCCAGCTGCAGCCCCAGCCCCAGCCCCAGCTCCAGCTCCAGCAGCAGCCTCAGCCTCAGTCCCGGCCTCAGCCCCTGCCCCAGCTCCAGCCCCAGTTCTAGTTCCAGCTGCAGCCTCAGTCCCGGCCTCAGCCCCTGCCCCAGCTCCAGCCCCGGCTCCAGCCCCAGCTGCAGTCCCAATCCCGGTCCCGGTCCCAGTTCCAGGACCAGATAAAGCTCCAGTCCCAGCCCCGGCCCCGGCCCCAACCCCAGCTCCCGCTCCATTCCTAGCCCCATTCCCAGCCCCGCGCACCGGCCCCGGCCCCGGGAAGCTGGAGCACCGGCGGTACGAAATGGCAAAGCTTCCTCTGACCCCTAAACCGATCATTATTCACTTGAAAGGCAGACTTGCACAAACAAATATTTTGTGTAGCTGTTATGATTATTGTCAGTATCTGTCCCCATTGTTCAGGCGCAGGAATTCCTTTGGTCTCATAAATACTGAACCCGGCCCTCCCCTCCCCCCTTTAACTGTCAGATAATTACACAGTTGGCTTTAGAGTTTAACTTGTCAAAGGAGTTTCATTACTTTGTTCCTTTTGGGCAGCTTCCACTATTGTGCTTTCTGAACACTAAACAGAACCTATATTAACTGTCAGTTAATTACACACCGTTTTTCTTCAGTATTTACCAGTCAAAGGGGCAGGTAGGCTGCAATCCTATCATCTCAATCACTGTCTCTGCTCACAAAAGAATCAATAAAGATGAGTCACTTAGTGTCACCCAGTGTCTGATACTCAAAGCCACCCATTCCTAATTGCCTTTAGAGATGGATGATAATACAAACTTTGAAGTGATAATCAGCCTAATGAGTGGCCTTGCTGAGAGGGTAGATCATGTGTCAGAACAGTTTGCAGATGCTTACAGGCAAACAAAGCCAGCTTTCCTTTTAGACCTGAGAGGACCATGGCAAGTCTGGTACCCAGAGCCCAGCACAATGGCAGAGACTGGAGCACAGCAGGACGCTGTAGCCTGCTGATCACAACTGACTCCATCCATCTTGCTCTTTGCCTTTAATCAGCACAGTCAGAACAAGTCCTCCAGATCTCTGCATGTTTATGCTGGATGTTTAGGCAATAACTGTGTAAAAGATAAATTCTCTGATTCTGAGTCATTGGATTTAAATAATAGCTATTGGACTTGATAGGTAATGGCCGGGGATCCCGGCTAAAACTACTGAGTAAATGTAATTAAATACAATCGAGTGCAGTCAGTCAGGCAGAGCCAGAGACCATAAAAGGCTCATTCAGACAGCAATGAAAACAAACAACGTCAGCAACAAAAACAAAACCAGTGTTTGGTTTGCTAATAAGAGCACGATCTGAGGCCTGATCTACGCTCGATTTTTGCACCCAACAATTTGACCAAATCAATGATTTGTAAAAAAGCAGCAACAAAAAACCAACCAAACAAAAAAGGAGAGACAAATGAAATTGCTATAATTCTTTCATCTGGATGCAGTTATATTATCATAAAGATATTTTCGTTTTAAAATAGCTAAGCGGTCATAAATTCAGTCAAGTGTGAACAAATAGGCTATGACCATGTTTGGGCTAATATGAGTGTCTCATTATAAAAGGGTTGTTTTGATTTAACAATCCTTTAACAATTTAGCAAAATTTTAACAAGAGCTGACCACGGACATTGCTTCAAAATCATCTCAATAAGGCTGGGATTCCATAGGATTACACCGATTTGATTTCAAAGTGTAAATGAAATATATGAATCCATATAAATGGATAGGTTAACATGTTTAGCAATTTGGATTTAACAATGTAAAACTATTTTGGGGCAAATCTGTATTCACATTTTTAGTGAAAGGTGGTGAAAAAGCTGAACAAGTGGGTTAAAGGTTTGACACTGTTTTAATAAGAAGCTGTCAGGTTTTATTATTTTGTAATCAACCATTTTGCTTGTAAAACCTGTCATGCAAATAAGGAATTATTGCAATAAACTAAATGAGAAACAGAAAATTTCATAAAAGCAAACTAACCCTTTGAAATTAAAAGCAAGATTATTGCTGCCTTCTAAAAAACTACAGAAAGAGTCATCTTTCAGATAAAACCAATCATATTTTCATTTTTTTACCAGCTTTGCATCTGCCTTGCTTCCTGTCTTTAAGTCAGTGAGAAAAGTGCAATCTTTTGGATATGAAAGGGAGGCTTTTTTTTTTTTCTAGCTAATGTATGAATATAGCAGATATGCCAACAGAAGCATTTTAGAGAGGTTTCTATTGGAAGTGGACTTTTGTTTTGAGGCAGCATTCGCCCGTAAGTGATGTCTAGCAATACTTGCTGCATGCTCATATGGAAACCGATGTCTTCAAGCTCTCTGCTACAATTAATAGCAGTAATTAGCCCGACACTATTTGAAACTGAATTCATAAGGAGTTAGTTTATTTCTTTTTGTAAAGAACATGAGAAAGAAAATGCTTTGCTGAATTAATAAGTGGGCTTCAGAGGCACACATCCACCAGTGCTCATAAGTTGCCAGTGATCACACAGGTTACCTAAGGTTCCTGAATCCACAAAGCTGGAAACACATATGACTGTCTGCCGGCTCGGTGCTCCCAGTCTTGTGGTAGTCAAACTAACACGGCTCTGCTGAGTTCCCTCAGTGCAGCCTGTGAATAACACAAGAGTTTTCCATGCATTGAGGCTGTGGACTTATTTCCTTCAGACCTGTAGCCTCTTCATCTCTGTCCCAAAAGCAGCCCAGAGAACCGGACTTCTCCAACAATGCTACATCAGAACTTTTGGGAAGTGATTTTGAGCTGCGTGTGGAGGCACTTCACTTTACTTCTTACCTGGGGGATCAGCTGGGAAAGACCACCCTGCTCATACTAAAGTAATATTCTTCTCCAAGTCAAATTCTAATCCACAGTTGTATTTCTTCTACAGGTATTATTCCTTTAAAACCATCTTAACTTACACATTTATAGTTCATGTTGTTCCAGTTAATTGTTAAGCAATAAGGTTGCTAAACAAGTTTTTTAAAATCACTGAATAACTCCATATGCATATGCATTGGACTATATGCACACCATAGTTTCATAGTAATTTAGTTCTACACAAATGTATTCACAAGCATGGAAGTCTAAAAATGCCCTTTCAAGCACAAAATATTGCTATCATTACATATCTTATCACTTATAATCACATTCAAAATCTCCATGTGAGCTCTAAAGTGTACTGGACAAAGGGAAAACTTACCTGTGGTCAGACTTCTAGAACTGAAGTTAATAATTTGTGATTAGCTAATGGAAATGTGTTGACATATGAATTACAGTTGCAAGTTTAAGCATGTGTGTTGCAAGCAACTATGGCCTGGAAAGGAAAGAGGACAATGAATTGAATAAATGGGTTTGGTGATGCATGATAGCTGATACCCACTCAAGTAATCTTGATTCAAAGTTTGGATTGTAGGTAGAGGTGTTAAAATCTACATGATATGATACACTGCAAGGAATTGCTAACTTTTTTTTTTGTAAAAAAAATTCAAATGGAACTCTTAATGTATCTCTGAAATCCACTCAGTTGATACTAAGCTTAGAATATGAATTTACTGTTATTTTTTATCCCGTATTTGTATTATTGCATCTCATAAAGATGAGGGGTTTGATGTTCGACTCTGAAGAGGTAACAACAAAATAATCCATCTCTGAAAGATTTCTGTAGATATAAAGCCCTAAGAAAGAGAATTATAGCTAAGATTTTCAGAAATTATTTAATTTTTTTTGTGTGTAAGCTCTATTTGAGAACCTTAAAGGTATCTGGTAATCAAAGGATTTTTAATTTCACATGTTCTAAAAAATAACTTAAATTACATATCCAGAAACAGACGCAGCCATAATCACTAGTAATCTTTAAAAACCACAGGCATGGTTTCTTTATCAGTTTATGTCACTCTTACTTGGGATCATTACTAGAAAAGGGAGTCCTAACCTCCAAGTTGTCTCTGGTTATGCACTCTTGATGCATTAAATATGCTGGCACTCATGGCCATGAGCAAGCCAATCTGATGGAAATATAAGCCTAGAGAAAACGCAAGGCGATCTGCTTGACTGGGCAGCCACACAAGTGGTAATGACAGCACATGGGCACAGGCTGCCAGGGCAGGCAACAGGCAGGATGGGTCTTTCAGCACCAGCCTGAACTTACATTACCTTAAGAGATGGTGTAACTGCATCCTGAGGCCGTGTGCGTTTGCTTCTTGTTCTGTGTAAGCAATCTGCTGGTGCTTTGCCAATAAGCAGACAAAGAAATAGAAACAATACAAAAAATATTAACCTTTAATAAAACAAATACTTTAACTTCTTCTTAGAGTGAGAGAAGAGGAGGAAAAACAATGTAGACTAAGTGTGCTCTTGCTTTAAGCTTTTGGTTTACATATTTATATTTCCAGTGATTATGAATTTAAACCAGCATCTCCAAGCTCTTTTGCAACCAAGCAGCTCTAAGTGCTCACAAATGCCTACAAAATTCCATAAATCCTTCCATGAGGCAGCAAAACATACCAGGAGCTAGTCACCTGTCAGTGGAAGACAAGTAGGTCTTGAGGAAAATGCAGCAGAGGTAGTAAAATCTAGCAATGCTACAAAGAATGGAAACCACAGGAAGAAATGCAGGTAGTTAAAATAGTTACTGCAAATTAAATTTAGCCAAGACATGTATGATGGTGTACAACCCTTTTCCCAATCCTGTTAAAAACTGCCATGAAATGGGTAATGACAAAAGGGAATGTGAATCTCCTTTAGTTTCATCTGAGATGTACCTCCAGAGTAAGTAAGAAGCTTGCTTTTGAAATGTATTGTGTTTATTTCCTCTGAGCCAGTGTAAATTTTACCCATTATTTTAATTGGACCAGACCCTTAGTACGTTACTGAATAAATTACCAAACCCACTTCCTACTTTTCTTGGAAATGTCTCCATTTCCTATATTCATTCAGTCCAGGTCTTCCCTGAGCTTCAACTCTGTCAAACCTTACAAATTACTAGGACAAGAAAGAACTGTAACTCTGGAACTTTGCAACACATTTGGAACATTTTCTTTAACACGTGCCATATGGGAGTAGAATTTTGAGCAGATAAACTCTATAGTAAAAGTCCTACACAGAAAATGAAATATGGCCTTTGTAAAGCATTTTCTTATTTTTTAAAGAAACACAGTATATGATCACTGTTACGCTAAAATTCAGCCTGATTCAGCACTGGGCTGTATTGCCTACCCTCCCATTGACTTCAAAATGAATAAGCTCAGCCTGGGTATTTGAGAATTCATTGCTGCAAAGACATATTCTGGCAGGTCAACACAAGCATTATTCATAAGCCTCAATTCAGTCTGTCATCTGAAATGAAAGAGAGCCTTTCTTTAAAAAGCTAAAATCCATCTTTAATTTGTTATCCTAGTAACTGTATCAAAAACTGTTTTAAAACAACTATTAAAAATGAGAGCAAGATGATGAGCAATTGAAACACAGTAAAATAGTTCTGGAAGTGACTGCAGGGCCACCAAATCCTTGTTTCAGCTATTGCAGGCAACCAGTTCATATAATCTTTTTCATAAATATATCAAACGCTGTCGTAGAAGAAGCTAGTTTTATTTCTTCAGTTAATGCTATTGTACAGTTATTTGTATTTCTTCCAGTTTGAATTACAGATTCATAGATTATATGCCAGAGGGGACCACTGTGATCATCAAATTTGACCTCCATAATCTGCAGGATTGCCCTGACTTCATCTAAGAAGCCAGTGTGTTTGCAGCCATAAGTTTATTAGGGAAAGGGCATAAAAGCCATGGTATCAGTGTTAGACTGATGGGATTAATCAGCTCATGTTAACATACTGGTTATCATATAGTAAAGGGAAATGTTTCAAAAGAATACTCCAGTCTGAAACATAAAGTAAAATCATTTGGACTTCCAGAGAGGTCATGGTTGAAATATCACAAAACTCTCTTTACTCAAAGCAGATGCTTATTAAGATTAATTTAGTGTGAAAAATGAACCAGAATGCATATAAAAGACAATGCCTCCTCAATTATGTAATAGGACACCTTCTCATTATGTTGTGTTCACTGAAGATGATGGTATTTTCCTAGGGGATGTATAACTAGGGTTTGCCAAAGTCCCTCTCCCTCATTTTAGATGAAATATCAGACTGCAGAGCATGAAGCCAAGTGAACAGAAACAAGAGAATTCAAATAAACATCAATTTAAATGAAAAAGAAAAGGCCTGTTAAGCATGTTTTCTAAGTAAATGTGTTCAAAATAGAAAGTTACAATGATGCCAGGATACAAATACAGAGAAAAATTACCAGAATTTAATATAAACAAAAATACCTCTTTCCTACACTTTCTACATGTATCAAAATGAAACACAATCTATAAGTGCAAATATTCACGGAACTTTTCAGATAACTGGAGCAACTTGTCTTGCCACCTTTTCTCTTTTTTTCCTGTCTCTTTCTGTGAGCTCCCTCCAGTGTTCTCAAGGAAGTATTGAATCATTTCATTTTGGTATATTCCATTTTTATCACAGCAAGCACCACGATAAGAAAGATTATATTTATCTAATCTCCAAAGATGGCCAGTCTGAGCTGAGGGTCTAGTCTAAAGTAGATTGTCAAAACAGGCACTGATAGAAGAAGATGTCCATGACAATGTCCCTTAGAATGAATGGCACACTTTGCCAAAAGGGTAACTGGCTGTAGAGGTGGCTAGAGAATGACTCGAGACTGTGTACCAGCTCTGAGATTATTTAGAGTTAAGGAGTATCAATTCTTTCCTTATTTTCCCCTTAGGGTCTAAAAAGAAGGATTTCTGCTCTAAACTGAAGTTGGAAAAGAGAGATGACCAGGAAAGCCAGGTCCCTGACTCCCAGTCATCAACATGAAAAAAACAAATTGGCTCTAAGACCCTGTCAGGTAAGGTACTTTCTGTATTGCAATAATAATGCCTTTGTACAAGTCTAAGCTGAAAGGCTAAGGGGATATGATTACACTTTGGCAGAAACCATTCAGGGCACTAGTACACTGTGGACATGCCAGTCTGCTTGGAGCCAGCTCAGGGATCTCTGTACAGCGCTGCTATGCAGGCTGCAAACACGCCAAAAGGGCTCTAACACCTTTTAATCTAGTTTAACTCCTGCTTCTACCAAAATAAGCAAGAATAGAGTCAAACACTATTTCTATGCCTCATCTGCTGGCTTTGTGGATTTACTAAACCGAGATGATATACATGAGAACAAAATTATTCTCTAAAAGGCTACTCTTCCCGGTTTATTTCTGCTGGTTTGTTTTTTGTGTCTGTTCACTGACAGAATAAACCAATATAAGCTGGGGGTGTTGCAGTACCGTTCTACCCTTTTTTCCACAAGCTATTTTTTCCCATTCCTTCCCTTGTACCCACAGTAGTGCTTTGTGCAACTGAGTCATGAAAAGTTCAGGGAGCTTAGCTGCAAGTAAACTAGGCAAATACTGTGAGAATGTACATAATCTTAGTCATAAGTAATAGAACTACAGATAACATAATTTTGAGTACTGCAATGTCAATTAATTTGGTGTCTTTATTGCTGCTTTAGTTATTGTGAAAGCCACTGTGACAAGTCACTCTAGTGACATCCAGCAGATAGAGAGCCATTGCCTACCTCGAAATGTCCGAATGGAGCTATGGAATTACTCCAGTCCTTTGTGGGTTTGGCAAAGACTTTGTAGAATCTCTAGTGACGTGGGCTGGGTCCTGATCAAATCCCAACCACGGAAATGTCTTTGATTTGGTTTATTGTTATTTCTGACCCTATAAATGTGGGAAGCACTTAGGCACTAGGACATTATTTCCCTTACATATCAGTTGGTCATTGAAGTTTACATCAATTGAAACAAAATTAAAATTCATTTGCTTTTTCATCTTTTACTTTTAAAGCATACATAATAACATAAACTAAATGCCCGTCCAACCATCATGTTGGATGCTGTGTTATGTACACAGCAGGATTTGAGTTTCTTATGAGAAAATTGAACAAAAATGATCCAGATTTCACAACTCCTTTTCTTATATCACTGTTTGTAAATAACTTCACTTTTGCTTGTTGTTAATATGGAATCAATGGAGGATCACATTTAAATACATTTCCTGTTGAATACAAGTCATCAATATGATCTGTGTTGTGTTCCATGACTGAAGTTCATCTTCATATTCCATAAGAGATTTTTCTTATCCATTTTCATTAAGGGGGTTGGAATTTTCGAGTGTAGCTAGGTTGGTTTCACTTCTAAAACCATGATATGAGAAATAATTGAATCTGGTCTAAGTTTGGGGAACAGCTTGGTCTGCACTGCTTTTCAGTCTTCATAGTAGGATAGTTTTCCAGAATAAAGTGTTTTTTTAACCTCTCTCCTACTCTTTTCACAGTTGGCCTATCAACATTATTTTTCATGGGGAATTTCTGAAGGATCTCTTGCATACATTCTTTTATCTCTGGTCACTGCCAGTAACTCAGAGCTTGTGGGACAATGTCAGCATGCTACACATACAATATTTATTGCATAAATATTTTCAAGCCAAATCCTCTTGCATTCAATATTGTGGGCAGGGGCACGCAAAATTCAGGCCCGTCTGTTGTGCTCATTGTATCCCATTTCTAAGGCCCCATAGGGTGACATAGTGTGTAGTTGTTAGCAATATTCATTTTCTTCACTACCTATATTAAATTATATGTGTAACAAGTCTGCATTGATTTCTTTGTGTTGGCTGCTGCTCAATTTATAGGGGTTCATCTACTCAGGGAAGCTTGTGGCAGAAAATCAGGTTGTGAATGTACAAGGCACTACACCTGAACATTCCTGAGCTTAGTCAAAGCTGCCTCTTAACATTCATCAGTGTCATTTAGAGACTGTTCAAAGGGCACTCTGTCTCAGCTGGGTTATTGCCATGTATATTTTCACAACTCTTAAAGTTCATTTACTCTAATTACTGCTACTGTTGGATCAGCCAAGAAGCAGTAGTGATAAGGTGGCCAAAAAAACCCTAATATACACTGTATTATAAGAGTTAAAGCTTTGTAGGATAAGCAGTTTTACAATTTGAGTTACAAATTGAGCAAACAACTGAAGATTTTACCCTCTGAAGTTTGGTGCTTTGGAGAATAACATCTATATAATTGGGTTTATTTCTTTCTTATAAAACCTTGTCTAAAAGGTAATTTTTTTCTGATGAAGACCTACAGTTTTCTTCCTCACTTGGAATTTTACCTGCTTTTTAGATATAATGTCCAAAGGCAAGGATAGTGTTTCCATTTAATTGAGGAAGAATCATCACTCCTGAGGATTGTTCTTGCATGCACTAGCCAGCTCTTTAATATTTCAGTAGTTCAAATTTAATTGCATTGAACACACACACACACACAGAAGCAGAAACACACACACACACTTCTTCGGTGATGTAATCTGGATAGAATGTATCATGTTAGGATTTACATTACAACTAAAGGATGGGTTTATAACTGACTTCCTTTTGAATGAAATATGCTTCTGAACAATTGGAAAATCGAGTTATTTTTTCTAAAAATTTCTATTGTTATACATCATATATACAGACCTGTTTTAAGGCAAAAATATATTTTATGTAAAGGGTTTCTGTTCGTACCATTTTTGGTGTAAATTTTGTTGTGATGGTCTAGTTCCAGGAGGAATAACAGAACCTTGATGTTACTGCCAATTGAACTGGTTTCTAGCAGTAAATATTTGTTGCCACAGACAACAGAAGTTGCTTATATCTATGCAGTTCATATTCATTGTTTCCACAAAACTTTGTTTCAGTGCATACAGTGACCATACTTCCTTTGTACACGTTGAATTGTCTTCCAGTTCTAGTTTTAAACACCAAAGATTTCTTTACACATCCACAAAGTTGTATTTACTTTGAGTGTAAGTCAATAAGCATGCATGCTGTTGGTTTAAAAGTTTAAACTGTCATCAAATACAGTTTCTCCCTTTTTGATTTGTGTTGATTACAAATGTGCACTGTGAGCAAACTGTCTTCCTTTTGATATTGCCTGTGCCAAATATGGACCTTTGTCACATTGGAAGGGAAGATGTTCAGGAGCTCTATTGCCTGTGTTTACTTCTCACACCAAAGGAAATTTGAGTTACCTGTCTCTGAGTGGAGACAAACCCCACTGGCCCCTCTTTACTGGGCACATTCATTGACAACCACAGGGAAACATCGACTCCTTTTCACTAGCAGGTTTGTCCAGGACATTTTACAGGACATGCCTGTTAAGAAGGTACACCAAGACCTGATGATCACCAAGTTGCTCTCACACTGCACACAAAACTCTTGTAGTTTGCAAAGTCCTAATTTCTTCTCATTCAGACATGTTCCCGCTGAGGCACAAGAGAGTGCACAGTGCATGTGGTCTTACAGATTTACCTGCATTGCTTGTGGTGGGACTGTAGTCCTTTGTGTGTGGTTTTGGGATTTCACTCCAACCTTAAAATCTTAAATTTCAAGATCAGTTTTTTTAGCAATTACAGGAAGCTCGAGCACGTACTATTGAAATCTATCTACTCCAAAGTAAGCCATAAGCTTTCAAAGGAGGTGGCTGTGGAAGTGCAAATAACTACTGAGCAGATGCAGATACTGTATACAGGAAGCTAGGATCAAGTTCAAATAAAAGCTTTGGGCACCAGTTCTTAGCAATTGATTTTAAAGCAGTTGTAATCTTCAAAGCTATCTATTTATCTCTACAGCAGAGGCCCTGGGTATTATATACCTAATGAGTTAGACCACTTGAGCAACCTTCTTTCACATTAAAAAGGTACTTTAACTTTTTACTTTGCCAGATTAACTGTTCAGTCTATTTCTGACAGATGAGATCAGCTATATGGAATTTTAATACTCTGTTCCTTTTAAAATGTGTCTCTGTTTATCTCCTTGGGCCTGAATGGAAGTTTTAAGACTGTTGAGGTTCAAAACTGGTTGTGTACTATTACTATTACTGTGGCTGTTTTGGGGTGTTTTTTCAGTAACTATTGGTCACATACATAAAGCACAAATAAATAAGTAAAAGTAGAAATAAGGACATGATCTTGTTCCTGAAAAACTTTCCAGGTAAGGTCCTGATCCAGTGAAAGAGTCATGTGCTTAATTATGTGTGCCATGTGTAGTTCCACTGACCTCAGAGGGAGTATTCACGGTAGTTTAACATGTGCATAAATCTTTGCAAAGTTGGAAGGCAAACTACAGCATGTCTGTTAAAATTTATTGCTTTAATAAACTGTAGTTTCTTTTTTCTTCCAAAAATGTTTAGAGTATTCCAGTTATTTTAAAGAATTTAAATTTCATTAGAAAACGATTAAACTATTACTTCACATAGGCACCAATAAGTGTTTTTTTCCTAAAAGCAGGATGGGAAGGTGAAGTTCAAAATTTCTAAATAACTTTTATATTTCTACAGTTTAAATGTCAAAAAGCAGCACCCTAATAGGAAAAACTCTGTAGATTCTTATCCAATAGCCACTTAAATGGGAATACTTCAAGGGAGTGTAAATGTTTGCTTCATTAAATATTGTAACAAACTACATAGTTGAAGGTGCACAAAACCAGAGGTTAATGGTATCACCTACACTTTCAGGAGCATACTACTGTGGGCTGAGCAGTGAACTTCTTATTTCTGCTGACAAAAAGCTACCTGTGCAAGTGCCTGTGTTTGTGGAATGAGTTATTACTTACTGACAAAACCACAGCACCTGAAACATCTAGTATTCACAAACACGTCTCAGAAGAGTATTCAAGGAGTGAAGGGTGTCAGTGTAATCACGACACTCTTGGAATTTTATTAAATGTGCTTGCTTTGTTATGCAAGGGAAAAAAACCCACCAATTTTAGGAAACATAACTGAAAGTATCTGATTTACCATGTGTGAGTTTCACGCAGCTTTATTAAACACGTCCTTTGCTAAAGTATCTTTACACTGAATTTCTTAATCTTGAAAGAGCAAAGCATTTGGCTCAAGGTTCAGTCAAATACTGCTGGCCTTCCTAGAGTGAAAACTTTAATGTCCTTCATTGTCCACTTTTTTAATACTTTAAATATAGTCTCATGGTAAATCCAGCACCGAGGACAGGGACTTCAAACAGCCTATTCCTTTAATTAGAAATACCTATCCATACCACAATAAAAACACAATTTAAAATAGAACAGTAATAACAAAGTATGAATGAATACTAATTGCAATATAACTATGAGGGAACCACTAATATATAGCCAAGGCTGAGTTGATGGGAATTGAACTGAAAGCAGAATAGTAATCAACCAGAGAAGAAAGCCTTATACTCTGGAGTAGATAGGAAAAATAGTTGTGGTTGATTAAGTTCCAGTCCACTGAGGCGAGGTAGGATTTCGAAATTGTGTTCTTTGGAAACTATCTCAGGGAATGTGCTTCTGGTCAGTGAAAGAACAGTTAAAAACTACATGGTGTCTGCTGGATCCCAGAGCATTAGATGGCATATATATATAGATACGTATATTTACATATACACACTTACATATACATACATATCTCTCTCTCTCTCTCTCTCTAAAAACACCACCACTAGTTATTGGGTCAAAAGCTTAGACAGAGACAGAGTCACAGAATATGCTGAGTTGGAAGGGACCTACAAGGATTGTCGTGTCCAACTCCTGGCCCTGCACAGGACCATTCCCAAGAGTCACACCATGTGCCCGGAGTATCGTCCAGGTGCTCCTTGAACTCTGCCAGGCTTGGTGCTGTGATCACTTCCCTGGGGAGCCTGTTCCAGTGCCAAATCACCCTTTGGATGAAAAACCGTTTTCTACTATCCAACCTAAACCTCCCCTGACACAGCTTCAGGCCCTTCCCTCGTGTCCTGTCACCGGTCACCACAGAGAAACAATCACTGTCTGATCGCACGTGTGGCCATTTCCTAGGGGAGTCTCACACCAGCGCCAACTCCCGACCCAGTGCAGATCTGCTAACGTGTATTAATCGACTCTAACTAACCTGTCTTTCCACGACCAAGCTGCCGAGCCTGGGACACCGCGGGTAACAGCACCACTGGCGACACCTGCCACGGCACCGCAGCGGGGCGGCCTACACGCCCGAGTTTTGCTGCAATATAACTCTGATTCCCCGCAAAGCCGCTATTAGATCGGAGGAGGCGGCAGCCCCCCCCGTGTCCGCACTCGCGTCGCCGGTTCCCGCGGGCACGAGCCGCTCCCGAGCGCTTCCCGGTGGAAGCGGGAGCCTGCCCGCCCCCTCCCGCCCCGCCGCGCAGGGCGGAACGCGCCGCGCGGGGCCGCGTTGCGCGGGGACGGGCGTGCGGCGGCACCGGCGGGCGCCATGGCGGTGGACATCACGCTGCTCTTCAAGGCCAGCGTGAAGACCGTCAAGACCCGCAACAAGGCGCTGGGGGTGGCGGCGGGGGACAGCGCCAGGGACGAGCTGCTCAAGCGGGGAGCCACCCGCTCCAAGAGCGACTTCACCGGCCGCGCCCGGGAAGTGGTGAG
The DNA here is from genome assembly GCF_009829145.1 of Chiroxiphia lanceolata. Classification (NCBI taxonomy): domain Eukaryota; kingdom Metazoa; phylum Chordata; class Aves; order Passeriformes; family Pipridae; genus Chiroxiphia; species Chiroxiphia lanceolata. The sequence continues at coordinate 13,973,532 of NC_045640.1, forward strand.
TGAGGCCCTTGGCGGGAGGGCGGGCTGCCCGCCCCTCACCACCGCCCCAGAGCGTCCGGCGGGACCCGGGGAAAGCGAGCAGGCCCCGGAGCCGCCCGCAGAGAGCCCCGGGGCAGCGCTTTCCCACACGGGTGTGGGCTGGGAGAGCCGCGGGCCGGCGCGGCTGTGGCGGCCGGGGACGGCTCCGAGCCCGGCTGTCGCCTCCAGGCTCCTCCGGGGCGGCCCCGGGGCTCTCCGGGCCGCGGCCCCTCCTGCCGGGGCTGCGGTTCCGTGGTGCAGAACCACCGTCCCTTCGGCCGTGCCGGCGTGCACGGGTGTTCCCTCACGCCAGTTGCCACGTAAGAGAGCGCTCCCCCAGCACTTGTGTTCGTCAGCGTTTGTAATTCCTTTTCCTACTTGCTGCCTTTACTTTGGTTGCCTCCCCTGCCACACGGTATGGCTGTAAAATGCCAGTCCTAGGCAAATTAAATGTACAGAGGTAATCGGAACGTTTTAAGACTTGAAAAGACAAGCACTGTAAAGTTAAGGAATTACAGACCTGAAAGCTGACTGGCATTAGTAACTCAGTCCACAGTCGTTCTGTAAGAACAGTTTTGTCACAGATTGTTTTCCTGCATACTGAGTCAAAGGCAGAGTTTCAATAACATATATTTAATAAGGCACTGGACTGTACTTTCAAAACTAAGAGAAAAAGGCTGCTTAATACAGTCTCTGACAATACAGGCTTACAGAATGCATATGCAAGTTTAGGACTAAATGAAGAATGCACAAGTTATCTTGTTCTGTCACTTTCCGACTTAGGGATGATTTAGTTTTCAAGCATAGATATTAATGTCATATTTCTGTGCTCTTTGTATGTTTCCCAATTGTGAGAGAGAGTACATAAAAACTGATGTGTTTTATAACACTTGAGTTTAGTGGCTCAGTGACTGCTTTGAGGCCTAAGCAGAGGTGTCAAGTTGAGTACCTGTTAAATGAACATATAATTATTTATCATTACAAAAAAATGATATGACTTGTCAGCTGTGAGTTGCTAGGAGGGATCTATCTGCAGCAATCAGACCTGTCCAAAAAAATTACATTTGTGATCTTTGTCCATGAGATCTACCTCCTCCCCCCCCACTGCATTTTTTCTGATTTTAACTAAAGGCAGTGTTAGAGAGAACAGGCTTCTTCAGTCTTACCCAAGGCAGAACAGAGCAGACTTCTCAATTTCAATCTTCATCAACAAAGCTGAAACTTTTAAATCTGCACTTGGGTTGGTGCTGAGGGCAGGTTGTTACCCCCTAAGAGTTTAGCAGTAGATGGTGTTTGGATGTATTAATGAAGTGTTTCACAGTTATTTGTGGTAGCAGAGGAAGCCTGAGGAAATCTGAGGTTTTTATGTTCTACTCAAGATACTGTTATATCCACAGATTTCTGTTGTTCCCTCTGAAGCTTTTACCTTCTGCCCAATTGCCACCAGTGTTATTTTTGTCTGCACTTCCATTCCTTCTTCTCAGTTTCAGTCTGTATTTCAAATAACTTACAGCCTCAAACTAGATTCATGTCCACCTTTTACACCCTCCTAGTCTTTGCTCCCTCTTCCCTTTCTATGACCAGGGCTCCCTTGCTTTTGCTTTCTTCCAGTTTTGATTTTCTTCCTTAAAGTTCTGTTCATACTTAGGCCTCACCTTACCCTCATTTTCTCACTGTCCCACCATAGTCCTGTGCTGTGATGGTGTGCTAGAGCCATGTCCTTTTCCTCCTGCCTTAGTCTTTTGGTTTTTCCTTAGTCACAGTTACTGTTTCCTGGAGACCCCAGTCTTGTCTCTGAACTCCTTACCCTTTCTGAGTTTCCTCTGTGCATTGTCCAGACAACAGAAAGAAGGACAAAGATGTGGATAAAAGTATCTTGATTAATTGCAAGAGCTTCAAGTAAAGTAAACAGCGAATGGCAGCAGGGATGAGCTGAAGCTCTTGAGGGGTAAAATGGGTTTAATTAATGGTACTTATATAAATGATGACTTTGGAGAAGAAGTGAAAGCTAAAAATGTGTTGCTGAAGCATGTGTGAATGTGATATCTCTTGACATGCTGATCATGGAGAAGGAGGAGATGGATTGGCCTTGCTCTGTAACACCTGTACCTTTGTGACAGTGAGCCAGCAACATGCCAGACTACAGACCACCGTCTAAATGTGTGAATAAAGCGTTGAAACTACAGCTAGAAGGATAAGCTTTATAATAAAATAAATTATGATTTTAACTGCTTGTTTCAGCAAAATACAGTTCAGTTTGATTATGTATGTGCCACACCCTCTTTCAAATACTTTGTTTAGCCTTGCAATTAAAAACTTAGCTGCTTTGACCAAGATTGTGCAACTTGGGGTGTGGGGCATGGACCACCTCTCTGGGAAGCCTGTTCTGGTGTTTGACCACCCTCTCAGTAAAGAAATGCTTCCTAATGTCCAGCCTAAACCTCCCCCAGCATAGCTTTGAACCATTCCCACTCGTCCTATCCCTGGATACCGGAGAGAAAAGGCCGGCACCTCCTTCTTCAGGTCCCCTCCCCAGGAAACTATAGAAAGCAATGAGGTTGCTCCTCAGCCATCTTTTCTCCAAACTGGACAAGCCAAAGTCCATAGTGGAAGTTCTCCGTTCGACCTGCAAATATGGAAATAGTGAAATACACGGAGTCCACACACAGAATTTCTCCTTTCAACATTATATTCTGGGTGGGTTTGCATAGCATCTTGCAGGTAGAGCCGTACTGATGCCACTTGTGCTCCAAGCTCCAGAAGCATCAGCCAGCCCTGGCAGCACAGGTGGAGTGTGAGACTGGGTGGCTGCTTAGCTGTAGTATCAGAAATCTCCTTTGTAGTCCATCCCATGGAGGTTTTGTGTCATGTTATTAATGTGTTTGAACACTTGGCTGAACTGTATTAAGTGATGTAGTTCTATTGTATGTCATATATTCTTTTTCTTCTTTCTGCCCCTGAAGGACTACAAGTCTTGCTCTAGGATTTGAGAACTGTGGAGATTTTTTTGGGTTTTTTGTTTGTTTTTTGTTTTCATTGTGTACAGTCTTAAGTGATGTTTAAAAAGGAAGATTGAAAGTGCTTAGCATTAGAGGAAGAAGCTGGCAAAATTGTAGCAGTAATCCTACAGAGCGGGCACCTGTACTTATGGTGAAGTTTCATTGCACTTGGGAGATAGAGTTATAAAGTCCTGGTTTACATTCTCAAACTTAATGTGATTTTTTTGGTGGATTGATGTAGGCATAGAGAATGTAGAATATAAGAGTTTTGACTTGAATAGATATGGTGTGGGGAAGCTGGTATAGAGATGAAAGGATATCTGTGTGCTCTTGTTATTCTGTGTTAGTCACAAGAAAATACTTCAACATTCTGTATTATTTTTTTGAAGCTGACTGTTTTATGCTCAAGTATACTGTATTGCTGCAGTCTGTAGGGAGCTGATGAAGGTTTTTGTATTTGAGACTAAGTTGTTAACACAAGGATGTTACGAGGTCATCTATAACCATGGTAATGTTGGTTGCGGATACTGATGTTGCTGGTGATGTTGTTAATCTGTGACAAAACTGATCCATATAAATCGAAGATTAATGTTATGGCTGTGAACTTGTTGAAAGGATTTCTTTGCCCTAGCATTGACCCATCACTGTTTGTTTGGTTTGGGTTTTTTTGGTCTGTCAGCTGCATTGTACAACCATTGGGTTATCTGATATGTAATGAAAGATGACTTACGCTTTATGTATGGTGAGTGTTTCTGGCATGTCTCCATCTCTTCACCAGTTGCATATTGACTAGGACCAGGTAAGAAATGATTCTAGAGGGATTCCCTAGAGGAAAGCTCCAGTTACAGTGACATACTTTCCACTGCTTGCAATTTATAAAAGATTGTTAGAATTCATTATGCGTATGTTAGTGCTTTTTGATGAATTAAAAGAAAAGCAGCATTTTTTTCTCTTAGACTTTACAGTTACATGGCTATTTTAAGTGCAGTATACAGGGATATTTAAGTTTGTATTCCATCATACTTGTACAGGCATATGTAGCTGTGGCAGGTTCATCCTGACTGGATGCCAGGTGCCCACCAAAGCTACTCTATCACTGCCCTCCTCATCTGGACAGGGGAGAGAAAATAGAACAAAAGGCTCATGGGCCATAAGGACAGGGAGAGACCCCTCGGTAGTTACTGTCATGGATAAAATCGACTCAAATTGGGGAAATGAATTTAATTTGTTACCAGTCAAATCAGAATAGGATATTGAGAAATAAACCAAAATCTTAGTAACACCTTTCCCCCACCTCTCCCTTCTTCACTAATTCTCTGCCTCCTCCTCACCAGCGGCACAGGGGGACTGGGAATGGGGGCTGCAGTCAGGTCATTGCACAGTGTCTCTGCTGTGCCTTCCTCCACAGGGGAGGACTCCTCACTCTCTTTCCTTGTTCCAGCATGGGGTCCCTCCCATAGGGTGCAGTCTTTCAGGAACAGGCTGGTCCTGCGTGGATCCCCTGTGGTGTCACAAGTCCTGCCAGCACACCTGCTCCAGTGTGGGCTCGCTCCTCTCTCCATGGGGTCACAGGTCCTGCCAGGAGACTGCTTGAACTTCCCATGGGGTCACAGCTGCCTTTGGGCACCTCCAGTTGCTCCAGTGGGGGTTCCTCCAGGGGCTGCAGGTGGATCTCTGTTCCACCACAGACCGTCATGGGCTGCAGGGGGGCACCTGCCTCACCATGGTCTGGGCTACAGGGACATCTCTGCTTCAGTGCCTCTGCTTCTGCACTTGAACTTGGTGTCTGCACAGTTGTTCCTCTCGTATATTCTCCCTCCTCTCTCCAGCTGCAGTTACTGTTGTGCAGCAACACATTTGCACCCCCTTCTTAACTCTTATCCCAGAGGCACAACCACTTTTGCTGCTGGGCTTGGCCTTGGCCAGTGACAGGTCCATCTTGGAGCTGGTTGGTGTTTGCTCTGTCAGACATGGGGGGGAGCTTCAGGCAGCTTCTCACAGAAGCCACCCCATAGCCCCCCTGCTACCAAAACCTTGCCACACAGACCCAATATATTTGTTCCTTGATATGGTGTCAGATTTGGGATTAAGCTAAATGACTGAAGAATTTTACTGATTAGAGCAGAAGTATTTAAGAAAAAAAAAACAGGCTTGCAGTAAGTGCTCAGTGACAAACATAAGCAGCGCAGAGGCTGAGTTTGTGAGACTAGTTCACAGTTTTACAATGTCTTAAATCTGATATTTTGGATATTTTAAAAGATTGTCAGTTTTGGAAGGTGTTTGGCGTTTGAGTTTCTGTTTTAGGACAATATTAGGAAATCTGACTGTTTAAGCCTTTCCTGGTTTTTTTTTATGGCAAGTATGAGCTATTGGAAATATCATCTGTGTCATATGCTGCTTAGGTATTTGAAAATATTGAAGGAAAGAGAACTTTTTATCACTGCTCACTGTTCAATATGTGTTGGAGAAATGGAATCAAGGGTCATACAGCCTATTAACAGAAATAAATATAAAAAAATGGTCAAGTAGAATTTCATGGCAGGCTTGATTGCAGCCATGAATAAAATCTCCTGATTTGCTATGGGAGGTTCTCTTCTTCTTTAAGATTTTGCAAAAAGCTAAAAAATGAAGTGTTGTAGCATGAATTCAAAAGCAATACCAGGCATATCTGAAAACATATCCTTGAGATTGGAAAAATTGAAAGGTTAAATGTTTCTAAGTCTTTAAATGCAAAATTTCAGAATGATCAAATGTCCATGTTTGAAGCTGTTGAACACATAAGGATGCCAGATTCATGAGGCTGCAACATCTGTTATTCATATAAGCTCTGTGTATGGATTCTGTAGGATAATTAACTGATTCTTCAAAAAAAATTGGTATGATAGGCCAATATTCACATAAAAAATATGTTCAGCTGCTCTGTACAAATGTGTAATGAGGAGGAAAAATCCTCACATAAAACTTGTCTCCAAAACTAGTTCTCGTGAAAGCCAGAACAAATGGCATTGAATATAAATTTTAAGCAAACCTTTTAATTTCAAGGTTACCTGACTTTTGTATGCTGCTTTGGCTACCCAGAGGGTACTGGTAGCTTTTTTTTTTTTTTTTAATTTTACATTCTCTGGGTAAAACAGCTTTTCATACATACCTGCAAAATTCAGCATATTCCATCGTTTGGAATGCAGCCCATGGGATAATTCAAAAGAGCAGTGCTGTTAGAAGAGATGGAGAGCTGATGTTTTGTCCTCGGTCCCAAACATGGGGTCTTCCTGCACATTTTTGCACAGTTTGTTATTTAGAGCATTCCCATAGGAGAAAAAAGGTTGGAGTGTTTGTATATGGAGTTTACAATGGCTTCATCATTGCCACTGTCACTTCATTTAATAAAGCCCAAAAATGCCCCAAACCAGTAGCTGGTCCCTCAAATTGACTATAGAGGACCACCTTGAATAGCATGATATAATTGTTGACATAGCACAATTAAAACTCAGTGTTTTTAAACATATATACTTTCTGATCCCTTTCAGACTATTTGGGATTGCTTGAAGAAGCACTAAGAATAAAATTCAGCCACCAAGATTGTGTAACATATGCAGTATTAACAGAGAAAGACAAGTCTGCACCCTCACTGGAAAATTTCTAGGGATTTACAAACAAAAAAAATTTTAAAAATATTAGTAGATGAAATCCAGAGATCTAGATTTCAAACAGAGGATTCCTTGTGCTTAATACAATTTTAATATAATAAGAAAAAGAGTAGACTTGCAGACTGGGAGGTCCACAGGCTTTTCCACTGCCTACTATTTTTGGATATATGGTAACTTCAGTTCTTGGCAGACTAGTATACTGATGCAGGGAGTAACACCATCTCTGTTCTAAAAGTAAAAGGTATATAAAAATAGAAATGCCAAGTATTAAATGTTTTATTGGAATATACAGTAATTATTATGCTGCTGGTTCTGAGTCAAGTTCAGGTTGGTGACTCCAGAACGAATCACATTATATCTGAGCTTTTCAAAAGACTGAGAAATATCCAAAATATAGAAATAGCCAGTTTATTATGTTAACTTTTATAGGATGGGACATGGATTTGCCGGGTCTAGGACAGACCGGAAAGGGACTTAATCCTTAAAACTTCCATATCCAAGAGTGGTACCATTAAAGTCTGTGGCAGAATGCAGGCAGAGCATCAAAGACTGTGGTTATGTAGTGAACTGCTTCTGTTGTGATTGAATAGCTGATACTAACCAGTGCTATGAGGGAAATGGCCAAAAATGGTTAAAATTGTTGCTTTAATGGTTTTGGTTTTATACTCAAACTAAAAAATTGTAACCTGATTTAATAAGGTTAGTTTATACGATCGTTTTGACTCTAATGATTACATAAGAATAACTCCCATGAGAGAATATTTGGATACAGGGGAAATATATACTGCTTGTGGTGTAGCCAATTATAGTCTTTATTAGAAATTAATGACTGTGCCAAATTTTGGACAGCGAGTGATATTTCAGTTCACTTCTTAACTTTTAATGAGAGGTAAGTTCTAATAAATTGGGCCCACAGCTGAGGTCATTAGGATTAATTCTGACTTCTCCATATATAGTTATGAACAGTCACTCTTTTCCCCAAAGTTCACCGGTGATGCTGCATTTTGTACTCATTTACATGCACATGGGTTTCCCTCCCCCAAGTTGTAGGCAGAAAATATAATTTTGAATTATGATTTTTCAAATAGGGAGTTACAGTGTATTGCTGTCTAATATTTCAGATTTATCTCATTCCCTGTGCAAATTATGGTTAATGTTAGTTTTTAATTATGAGCATTGTTTTTACTTCTCGTTTCCTTCATCCTTGTTAGAGAAAAAGTTTAGTCTGAGAGATGGAAGGGAAAGAAGTTGGTTATTTTAATTAGTAGAGGAGAAACACATAAAAAGCTGGTTAAGGAAATAGCAGAGTAAAGATTTTTTTGAAAATACTTCTGGAGAAGAATGAAATGCTGACCTTGTTCAATGCATTAGGATTAAATGCCAAATCACTAATGTTCTCCATGTAATGCTTCTGGTTTTAGCAAAACTCACGTTAGAAACAATGGAGACAGTATAGATTGGCCTTGAGGGAAAAGTTACGAACTCTTGCATTTTGGGAGATGTCTGTGCAAACGTCTGTCATTGTGTCCTTCCCCTCCCCACCCTCAGCTTTGTTTGTTTGTTTTAAAGTACATTCTTAACTCCCTGGGAATTATTTTCTGAATATAACAGAACAGCGGGATTGAAAGTTGGCTTGGGAGACAACTTTCCTTAGTTGCCTGTTAATTTTGTTTTGACTAACTGGACCCCATGTGGTGCTGAGTCGTCCAAAAGCATCTAAGGCTGCAGTTCCCATTTTGAGGATGTTGTCTTTGTCCTCACCTTACCTCCTTCCAGGCTGGTTGTGGAAGGTTCTTTCCTTGCTTGGGGTTGTTGGAGGAATTGTTGTATCATGTCGCTGGTCACTGAACTCCTTCCTGACTGTGGTTGCTCATTAAGCCAACACTTCTTGTGAGTTCTTGCTTTGTCATCCTACCACAGATAAGGGTAACGTTTGTGGAAGTTTGTGGAGCATATGAATATACATTAGGATGACCTCTGAAGGAGAAAGGTGGGCTGGGGGCAGGATGGTGGAGCTCGAGGGGTCTGAAAGGCAGAGAGATACAGTGGAAAAGAAAGACAATAGAAAGTGAACAGGCATAGCTGGAAGTAAATGGAAGGATGTATGATGGAGAAGAGACAGTCTAAGATTAGAGGTAGAAATATGGGTTAAAAATAAAAAATAAAAAGAATGAATATCAGGAAATGATATGGAGGTTATGATGTAATACATCTAAATAGGAAAGAAAGGATGGGAAATGGAAGAAGGAAGAACGAAGCTGAAAATATTTTCAGGTTAGTGAATTTAATTGATACATTTAGGCTTTTTACTGTTTCTCTGAGTTCTTTATCAAAGATTTTGGAGCAAGAGGAGCTCATTATTTTTAGTATTTTGATACGCTGACATTGCTACAATCTTTGGGCTCTGTATTTATGTATGTTGAAATATAATCTCTTGCTTGAGACAGAAATGAACATAAAAATAAACATACTCAAAAGAATATCAGTGTGATTTGTTAAGAGATTTAACTGTTGGGGTTTATTTCCCCAGGTATTAGCAGTGAGGCCAAAATAAAGCTGATTTCCCTGGAAGTTAGTTACTTTAAAGTTCTAATTATCCTCCTCCTCTGCTTTTTTAAAATAGAACAAGTTTGGTGGATAGCAGCTGAGAGAAGGACTTAGCTTGACTCTTCTCACCATCCTGCTGTTCTCATTTTCTGTGTGTGTAGTTTGTCCTGCTTCTTCACTTGCAAAGGGAGGGATGTTCTTGGACATTTGAAAAGTAACTTCTTTTATCTTCTGCTAAATTGAGACTTGAACTGAGGAGTTTTCTTCTCTCTGACAATTATCAAACCATTTTTTATTAATTTTGAATCATTCTGAATCAAGTTGCTTTGAACTCTGAAGTGTATTCAAATAAAATGAGTAGATGCTGTTATTTAGGATGTTAATTATGTTTCACATATGTGATCAGCAAAAAAAAGTTTAATTCTAATCTGAGGGAACAGCTATTTAAAAACATAAAGGTTTTACAACTTCTCACAAAAATCAGTTAGTTATCATTACTTTCAATGAATAGTACTCACATCTGTGTTTTTGTTAATTGAGGCTGGTTTTGGTCATCAGGGTTAGTTCTTGCTGTAATGCTGAGCTGATTACTTGTGATTTTTGGTAATGAGTGGATTAAGTTTTTCTGTGTTTCACTGTGGACAAAATGATATAATTTTTCAGTGAAAGATTAGGTAATTATGTGCTCTGTCTTTGAAACTTCAGTCCAACTACACTTGAAAATATTTTTCAGACTGGAAATAATAAAACCTGGCACAATAGCTTCAGCAGTGAGAGCAATTAAAGGGTGAAAATTGGAGGTATGAATCATTTCCAGCAATTTAAGGAAACTGTTCTTTACTGTTGAAAATATTACTGTGATATAATTGTATAGAATGTTAAATGATGGACACTTTCTTGAAAATGTAAGTTTCCTGACTTTGTGGTGGCGTGTCAAAGCTTTCTGTCTGCCAAAAGTGACATTTTATAGTGATCAGGTGTTTGTTGTCCCTTTTTATCTTTTCATTCTGACTCTGCCTTCCCTTTTGATAGAGGGTGGTGAGAGCTGTAGAAGAGCAGATGTGTTTCATCTACTCAAATTTACATCTATTCCATTTCCAGAGGTATTGTCCAGCATTTGAAAAACAAACAAAACAAAACCCAGATACAATTAAATGTAATCCAGATTCCTTTCAGTCTTTGCTTTTCCATTATTAATGGATTGCTTGACATTTCCTTTTGGATATTTCCTTTTTTTGGTTGACTTTTAAACGGTTTTGAATGTGGATGTAATCTCACTGATTCTAAACTGAGTATTTCATTTCTGCAGTACAGGATGCAACTTGCTGGTGCTTCCCACCTCTCCATGTCTCAGCTGGGTAGGAAGTGTGAAATGAGTTTCAAGTGAATGCTGGTGGAGGTTCTGTGAGGATATCTGGAAGCTCTTAAATATTATGTTGGTTTATGGTTGAAAATAAGAGAAGGGGTCTTGGTTTTACTCCTAAATTTATTAGACCTCTAATATGAAGTATTATTCTGATGTCCTCATTAAATTCTAATGTGATCATTCAGTGAATTTTTTATTTTTTAATGGGGGGGGGAAGTAAGGCCTCCAGAGTTTTTTTCCCAGCTCTTACTCTTTCCTGAAAAGGAAGGAAAACATTGTGTGAGCTGTAGAAGAACATAGTGCTTACTCTTAGGACACTCTATGTGTAATGGAAGGCATGTTATACAATGTATCTATCTTTTTTATTACCAGTGCACTATTTAAAAAGAAACAGTGATATCAAGCTGACATGTGAAAGACAAACATGTAATGGTGATGAAAACCATTTAATGATTAGTAGAGAAACAAATATTTATTGAAAATAAAACCTATGTCTGAAGGCTCTAATGTTGACTTATGGAAACACTACCATGTTGTGGTATTTGCAGTGCTAGTATGTCCTGTACAGTAGATATTGTTCAAAATTGCTTGGGAACTGGAGCTTGCAATTGTGAGCTTGGAATGTCCTGCAGATAATTAAGTTGTGGTCAGGCCTTAGAAAAATAAAAAGTTCTCGAACTATGATTTTATAAACATGCTACAATAACATTTCTTTATATTTAACAGTTTCTTATAGAAAGCCGATACTCTCACAAGGCATTGACTAAAGGTAAAACATCAAGAAAGAAAAAAATATTAAATTAAAACTTCACTTAGGATGTTGACAGTTGGCTTGTAATATTAAACAGATGTGTGTGTTCCTGAGATATTCTTTCAGAACCTTGTTGCATGCTAGTTTTCGTGTGACAGCTACAAATTTTTGATTAATTTAAAATTCTACTTTCTTCAACTGTCTTTGTTATATATTATTTTCTTTGGGTCGACTCAGCTGGCCAGCGTGATGCATACTGTGGTTTCTGCTGTGATATTCATGGGAAGACATTGCTTTATGAGGGCTTAAATTGAGGCATGGCTCATTCATCCATATAGAAAATTATTAAATGTATGCAAAGATTCTTGAGCTTAACGTTACCTTTGCATGTGTCAGCAGGGTAGTTACTGATTCTGGTTGTGAATGTGATAGGGCATAATTCGACCTCTTTGACTCTTAGGAAATATTGCACATAGAAGTCAATACCAAAAAAGAGAACTGAAGTTTTTAAAAGATGTAAGTTTAACAAAGCATAGAGGGAATTATAAATTAAAGGAAAAGTGTATAGCACTACTAAAATGACAAAATGTTGTGTCCAATTCTGATGTCAACCTTTTTATGAAATGTGATAGTGGTGGGAGGTTGCTTTGTTGTTCTGGTTTTTTGTTGGTTTTTTTTTTTGTAATAGAAAGAGCTACACAGATGATCTAAAGTCTGAAAAATCTACTTTGTGGTGAGAAATCCTTTAATCTTATTTTGTTAGGGTACATGATCAGAAGAAAAAAAAGTGTCTGATTTCTGCATGGATATTATGAAGAAGCAAAGTAAGATACAGTGCCACAAGTAGCACACATTATTTGAGGTGTGATTCAGCTGATCCTTTATTTGGTAGATTATGCATCACTTGAAGTATCTTAAGTCAAGTGCATGTATTTCAAAATACATACAGTACTCAACAAGTAATGCAGGAGTTAACGCGTAAGGATGGATCAGGAATTCCTTTTTACATGTGGGACACTGCTTCATACCAAAGCAAGGAATTGAACAGTGGTTTTTCAGATCCCAGACTCCTGCTCCAGTGACCTGTGACTCTGATCAGTCTGACCTTGGACTGCGAACGGATGAATGTTCTCTCTTCGTTTTTAAGAATAAAAGAACGTGTAGGGAACAACATTCTAAAGTTGTTATTCTAAAATAAAATAGCCATATTAGACTTCACAGGCTGCTTAATCTACCACAGAAGTTTGTTGCTGTGAAATAAGCAACCACTTTTTAATGTTGGGGGTTTTTTTGTCTGATTTCTTCCTCACAAATTTCAGAGGACGAATTATGTATAAAGATGGTTAAGTGATTTTTATTTTAAGAGTGAAGAAATCAGTAATGGATATGAGGTGTTCATTGATTAAATAATTCTACGTCGCTGTAGTCTGCATACTGACTCTGTTTCACGTATATGAATTGGATATCTCCTTTCTTTGTTTTTTAGAGTTTTGTGTAAAGACACAGTAAGTGAGAGTAGCTTATTGTAAGAATACACTTTATTTTTCTTGATGATGTTTTTTCCAGTTCCCAAGATTTTTAGCTTGTTGTAAAATCCATTAAAGTGTAGATGGGAAATACTTATGAATACTGTTCATACTTACGAATACTGATGGGAAATACTGTTTCTTATGGTTCTAAATATGATATAAGGAACTGCACAGCAAATACAGGAAAATCCTTATTTGAGATAGTGAAAATGTGATGGAGAAGAAAAAAAGAAAAAATATCAGTGTTAATTAGTTGTTCTAAAATGTGACCTAGTGTAACTTCTTATATCCTGTGTATTTTCTGCCATGTTACAGCATGCAGAATTCATGGTGCTGTGGCCTGGCTATTTAGCTATATTAGCTTCACAATTTATTGTCTAAAAATTGCAGTAGTTTCAGGAGCAGTTTGTGTGTTCACACAAAACACTTGAAATACTTATAATTTTATTTTGTAAGAAAAATAAGACATTTTTTGAAGCGAATTTATTTTTTTGCTTACAATGAAGAAGAAGCCTTTTTTATATAGATCTTAAATAAAAATCAAGATTTATTGAATTAAGCATACACACCCCATATAAATTCTAATATGAGTATTATTTCAATTTTAAATAAATAAATAAATTTAAAAGCATCCATTATAGATGTGGGAAGGAAGATAGGGCAAATATTACATGGATTTTATCTTTTGAGTAAAATTGTGTGCTTGTTTCATTTGTTTATACATGGTTGTTACAAAAACCCATCGTCTGTTTATTGAACTGTTTTGAATAAACTGATTTATATCAATCAATTCTTAAAATGCAGTGGAAGAAGTTTTTTCTTTCAGTGAGACTTATAAGTTGTGGTAGGAATTCTGTGCAGCCTGATGATGATGATGGACATGATCTTCTCTCTGAGCAGCCATACAAATAACTCTGTTACTTTATTGCATCTTTCTGCTGGAGTTTTGTGGTGATTGGTTCTGCCTTCAGGTTATGTCCCTTCTGTGGAGGACTTTGAAATAATATGAATAAAGTGTTAATCATGGAAACTACATGAGAACTTGCTTTTTCATTAGCCTACTTGGAGACAGAGGGAGATTATATTAACATAGTTCCAATTATCCTTATTACTGGTGCTTGAATACTGAGTCTCTGTCAGAACAACTCTATAGATGTCTGATCCTACAAAGATAACTTTTTTGACTGAGTCTGAGACTTTGCTGGTGAGATATTGTTGTTGATTGAACACAAATGTGATGTAAGAAAAAAAAATACTTTCCTACTGGAATTTTATAAGCAAGATGATTGTTGTAATACAAATAAACTGAAACTCTTGAATAGTAAGTTTGGAATTAAGTTTCCTATGATTTTAAGACTATGAACTGAACTATTATATTGCCTTCTGATTGCACGGTGTGTTTTCTGCTTTAAATTGCTATTACAGTATCTCTGAGAGTCTCTAAGTGAGAGCAGAGCTAGATACCCTTTGCAGAGCATTTGAACTGTTCACTAAGCAAAATGAAATCCTGGTTGTACTGAAACAGGCTGCAGAGTTACAGTTGATTTAATTGAAGAAAATACTTTGCAAAAAATTCTTAGGAGAATGAGAGTTTAGTGCTCACTTATTGTTTGTTCCCCATTTGACCTTGAGAGAGAGTGAAGATGAAGGTTCAAGTCAGAGCTTATGGAAAATGAAGTTTTCTCAAGTACTGTTTAGGATTTTTTAATTAAGATATGTTTCTCTTTTTTTTTTTTTTTTGCAAAAAGTAAACTGATTTAGTTGGAACTTATCATACATTGTTCAGTTGAGTCCTAAGAGAACATTCTCCAAATGGGAAGGAATTATGAATAAGGACATTTCTAATTTGTGTTACTTATTTGTATTTCCAAAGATATTCTGTACCCTAAATGATAATAATTCTACAAATATTTATGCGTAACAGTTGTTGAGTAAAACTTGCAATTTTCTAAAAAAGTGTAGTTTTGAAAATCTGTATGAGTTGTAGCAATTAACCTACATGCACATTTATAATTCTAGAAAATGGACAGCATATTACATTCAAAGACTGGATCTGATAGATCCAAATTGCTTAAAACATCAGTTATTGAAGATGTCCCCCTGGGACTTTGAGAAACCATTTAACAGATGAAAGTACATTTTGAAAAGTTTGACCTTACAGGCAATCATAAAATGAATCAAAACAGTTCTTTCCTCCCCTGAAATGTACAGAGCCCATCTGTATCTAATCCAGTAATTATAGACTGAGTTCAATTACCTTTTCAAACTTAGAGCAGACTGGAGACTAGGCAGTGAACAAACAGAGGGTTTTGTCTAGACCTCAATTGACCACAGTCTAAAACTTGAATTTACATCTAATTTTATTTTTAATGTCGTTTGATAGTTTTTAAAGGATTTCTTTTGCTACCTAGTTGCTAGATCATGATGGTTGTTACTTGTTGACTTAGTGTTTATGGCTACATTTTTATCCCAGTGAGGTTAATAAAATAGGTCTGAGTCCTAATGGTTTACTGGATAAATAATTTTAAATTTTAAAAAGTGGGTTAAACAGCTATTTTGAATATTTAATATTGCTACAATGAAATTATGAAAGAATCTGAACAAAATTATGTAATTTAATGTCTGTACTCAAATCTATATTTTTAATGTTCTGATTAAAACACCCACCTTTGAAGTTTTTTGCTCTTTTAGAAAAATGAACCCCAGACTACCCGACTGCAATATTACTGGTAGTTGACACAGATTAGAAACTATGCTGAAAATAGGTTTTCAACTATTTTATTAATTTATTTCAGTTAGAGCAAATAAACTATCCATTCAGCCCTATGGACAGTGCTCAAGAATACAGCTACAGTTAGTAAAGGTTATCACTTAGACCACTAACTTGAAGCCCAGGCATCTTTTGATATTATCCTACAAGCAAAACAAACCACATAGTATTTATCTAGCTGGGAAGTATCTTGTGCTGCATTCACTGCCTGACATAACATTGCCAACATGATGCTCTTATTCCTCATGTGACAGTTATGTGCAGCCTTCTCTGGACAAGTGTTCTCTGCAACAAAGGCGTGTGTAGTTTGCAGGAACCAGCCCCAGTGCACAAGACTTTGGTTGTTGGAACAGTACATTTCCTATCTCTTGGGCAGCAGTGGAGGAGCAACGACTAAGGACAGAATAAACACTTTATTTTTAACTTTTTAATTGTACCTTGTGCTTTTGATGGAGTGGCGTCTCCTGGCAAGTGAAGGCTATGATAATTGGTGCATTTAGTTTAACTTACTGATTCTTAATAGTAAATCAGCATTTTGTAGCAGTTGCTGTAGTTAGTTAAGGATGTGGTTCATGATGACTTCCAAATCAACACGTATTTGATGAATAAGGCACACTGTTGCAATGAGTAGTAAATTTGACATGACAAGCAGGAGTCTTTTGATGTTTAATTGGTTTTCCTTGTAACACTTGTGGAAAAAAAAGGATCTAATGAATGTTGCGTTGACTGTAAAACTGTAGGCCCAAGAGATTGCATGGAATGTGTTTTGTCTTTATATTTTGTAAACATGGGAAAAGTTCTCTACTATTTGTCTTCTGGGTTTTTTTTTGGTTTTTGTTTGTTTGATTTTGCTTTTTAGCGTGTTTTAGTTTTCTGAATGAATGATACTGTTTTGAGAAGGTAATCCATATATAAAATTATTTTTGTAATCATAATTTTAAAGCAAAATTTGTAGTAGTGTAAGACCAGAAAATGTAGTAGTTCTTGGTATGTAACATCAGTGGTTTTTTTCCTCTCAAAAAGGAAGGACTGCCGTGCACTGAGAAGTCAGGAAATTCAATTTTCAGTTGCAGTCCTTTCATCACAATCCTATTTACAGAACCACTCAGGACTTTTTTTTCTCCCTGCCTTAACTCCACATCAGGAGCCAAGAAGACCTTTCAGCTGTTGCAAATGGCGAATGTCATAATCTGTTGTACAATTGTATTTGGTTTAGTAGATTTATCATAGAAGATGCTGTCTAAAAACATTGAACACTTCCACCAAGCCCCCTATCACTTTTTTCCCTCCTCCTTACCATAATGTCCATAAGAAATAAAATTCACCTAAAAATTCTAGTAAAGTCTGTGCTGCCATTCAGCATACCATCAGACTTTGTAATTGAAAGTAGGGATGGTTGATACAAGTTCCTGAATTTTTAATAAAATTGTATTATAGTTCATAAGGCTACTACATCCAGGATGCTGGGTCTGTTTTTTGGGCTCTGTTTCATTTTATAGGGCTTCAGTGTAGTACAGAACTTCAGAAATAAAAGCATTTTAGTGTAACAGCTAAACCAAGTGTGTTCTGAGAGTAAACTAACGCTGTACCTGTAGTCTGCACGTTACCTGAAAGGAGAAGTCTAGATTTTGCACTGTGTTTACTCTGACCTAGATAATTTTAGTTCTAAGGTGTAGTGACACTCCTGACCACAAATTCAAAGGCTACTAACAGTAACTTTTTAAGAGTTATGCCTCCTGCAATAGACAAAAATTGGTTTACAGGTGAAATGACTGTTTCTTAGTCTGTCTCAAGATTTTTCATGACCACATCAACTGTTTGTCCCAAGTGAAGGTTGGTTGGTTTGATTCCACCTCTTTGCTCATTAGGAAAAGGACTTTCTTTTGTGACTGTTGCAACAAACTACTGAATTTCAGTTAGTTGCGTGCAGTTGACACTGCCTAGTAGATTTTCTGCTGTGTGCTTTGCATATGCTTTATATTTGTACTGTAAGAGAAAAATAGTATTACTTAAAAAAAACAAACAAACCAACCCTGTGTTTTTTGTTTAATGGAAAGGGAAATTTTAAAAGTGAAAGTGTTTGTTCTTTGTGCTTCAGCGAGTGTGTTGTGTTTGTGTGTTGGCTGTTTTCAAACCGGATAACTTCAGTCAGCTCTTATAATTGTACGTGTCCACTGCCTCAGAGCACACGCTCCAAACCAGGCATAGAGCACGTATCTTTTAACTGCCTCTGTTCAAGTAAATGCCTTTAATTTTACTTGTAGGATCACCTTTAAATCTAAAGGGAATATTAACTATATTGTTATCTCTGAAATTGACTTTGGAAAAAAATTGTGGCTCTTCAGGAGTCACCCCATTTTCTCCTGTTTCACTTATTTAAAAGAAGTAGCTTTCTTTTTCCTTTTCATTTGTTCCTTCCAACTCTTACTTTTTTTGACAGTGTGTGCTTTTATTTCTGGCTCTGTGTATTGGATTTTGTCATAGTTCTCTGTTGGAATCTCTCACAATTTTAGTGTCACTGATTACTTATTTTTGGTGTTTATTTATCATTTAAGTCCTTTGTTACAATATTTATTTCCTAATTTTCAACTGATTTTCTCTACGTTACAGAATTAGTAGACACTTGTTTATTTAAATGGTAAGAAACCATTAACCACATGTAGGATAATTTGGTTTCCCACAAATATCTAGTCAGTTGTTTTACTTTATTTCTGCAGCAGAAGGCAGGCTTTTTCTTCTTGTTGCTGTCTAATTTATTGTATAAGACAAAGAAATTAAAAGTGCAGTCTATGTGAAGCCTAATCTGTGTAAATAATTTTTCCTTTTTTTTTTTTGCCTGTCTTGTCTAGCTCTTGTTAGACTTTTTCCTTTTCTTGACTTCCTTAATATCATTAGTTAGTATTAATAATGGCTACTAATTAAGCAATAAAAAGATGCATGCAGTCATTAAAACTATGCTTTTATTTTCTAAAGTGCAAATTCCTCAAATCAGTTTAAATAAAAGAAAAATCATCTTTAGTTATTTAAACTTCATAAAAAGTCACAGCTCAGCTAATTTGAGACAGTGCAACTAGACAGAATGAAACAAAGTTACATGAGTAAAACTTTCTGTTTGGACAACAGGTTTTATTTTCCTTCTCTTTGTTTTTCTGTCCGTAGTCATTTTTGTCTTTTCCGTGCTCACTGATGCTGTAGTCAGACAGACACTTGATTTCCTTATTGCAGGAACAAAATTTGAATTGTTATGGAGTCAAAGAACATACGAGACAAAAAAGAAAAAAATACCTTCCAACTGGTTTAGATATCCTGAGTTTAAGTATTTGCACTGCTGCTATACGTTGTGTTCAACAGTATGCTTTTCCATTGGTATGACATAAGAGCTGCAGGCATTTGAAATCGTTGTGTGTTTCTGTGGAGAAAAATTGTAATTTTGGGGATTATCTGGTTCTAATGCTGGTGTGCCAAGAAGTAAAATGTGCTATTAAAACATGAGGTCAGGTTAATCCTTTCTTTTCTAGCATATATGTAGCATAAAGTGTTATTAGGCTGCTTTGAACACTTTCAAGGAGAATATTTTACATCCTAAGAGATTTGGTAATTGGTTTGGAGGTTTTTTCTTTCCCCGTTAAGTGTGAGGTTTTAGGGTGTTTTTTGGGGATTTTTTTTGGTTTTTGTTTTATTTATTACACTAAATAAGGGTCCCATTCTTCCAAGTACACGCTAGCTCTTGTGTCTCTGATGTGTCTTTCGTTTGCACTGAAATTATAATTATTGCTTTTATCTTGGGTGTCGCTTACAATGTTTTGTGGATTTTCATTCTTTACCTCAGGCCATGCCCTTCTGCCTCTGTTTTTATTCCCTCTTCCATCTTCAATTCTTATCTTTCCACACTTTTCAGTGTTTCTTTTATTTTTCACCCCTGTGCCACAGTGAATTTTACCAATTCCTGTTCCATCTACTCATACAGTCAGATATCTGCTTGACATTTACCACATAATTTTGACCAATCCCTGTGTGGTAAATTCTCTTCCCAGTATTAAGTTTTTGTGTTCTAATTGTGATTCATAGTCTTAACATTTTCATCTTACAGTTGCTAGTGAGATAGCTCCTCAGCAAGGAGGTACCTCCTGTTGACCTTTCTCTCTTCCGAAGTTCATGCCAGTGCATGAGCAGAATATTGAAATACTGATGAAATGTGTTCCAGTAATACTGATTCATGTGTAATGCAGAGCAGAACTGTGGAGCAGTTGTATGATATCTGTTAAATCAGGTGTTTGTAGGTCAAATAGAAACTGGAAAATGTAGTATTAGTTCTGTCCTTGACATGAGAGACTGTTCACATAATTTATGTGAGAGCTGTGAAACATTCTGTGGCAAACTGCAGTAGCATTTTACTCTAACCTTGAGTGAAAATTTGTACAAACCAGTATCCATCTCACAAGAGATACTCCAGTTTCTCCATCTGCTTGTCTGCTGAAACACAAGTGTTTCCCATGCAGTTGTTCTTTTATTTCCCCACACAATGCAATAGCATTTAGCTACTGCAGCCTAACCTGGCCAATTTAGTTGTTATGGCAAAAGACACAGAAGTAACGTTGATTTCTTCATTGTGGATGGGCTGGTGAGATACAGTGGAACTGCTTGATGGACACTGAATCTTAACACAAAGCTTCTTAGTAACTTCTATGGCTTAATCTATTAACTTGTCAACAGTTGGTACGTGTTTACTTGTTGACACAGTGGTGTTTTAGTTCCTTGACAGTTCCTTCTTGCCCTACATGCTACAGCAATGCCCATACATAGATTAGCAGTAAGTTGTGAAAAGCAAGATCTCTGAAAATGGTAATATCTTTGAAATGTTCGTGTGCCACAAGCTATGAAAAACTGTGATGCTGCCTATGAAATATACCTTAAAAAACTGGACAAAGCAAAGTAGTTCCTGTTTTATTCTTTCTACCAGAGTGTTTCAAGTAAAATACGAACTCAAATTCATTTGGCAAAATAGTGGTTTAAGATTTTTGGCTTTTGAAGCACTTCTGGTTGGTTTGAGTTGACAGAATAAGGACAACCTCTTTCATCACACTGGTAGTTAATGTGATCTTATCTCAGTGTACTTAGGTGCTGGATAGCTGACACGTACTCTCACTGCCAAGTGTTTGTGAACAGGAATCTGTCAATAAGCATGTGTCAGTGTGTGTTTCATGATCTTGCTTCCTAAGATTGTCTCACAGCTGGCTGGGCACTTAGTAATTTCATTCCTGCATTCCTTTTGGGAGCAGCCATGAAGAGAACCCTGTAGTTTGCAGCGCTCTCTTCTTGGACGCCTTTGGAGGTGACTGCTGTCTGAAACCTCAGACTTTATGCAGCAGTGTACAGTGGTGGTATGTCTCAATGCAGATACTCTCTGCTTTTATCTCAGCCAACCCTTTATTTCCTCTTCTTGTGTCTCTTGATTTTGCCTTAATTTTTTTTATTTGTCTCTGTGTTCTCTCCCTATTTACACATTGTGTATTTTCTTTTCCGTGCGAGTACCATCAAAAAGCTACCTGCTACGTGAAGTTGTGGGTTCCTATGAATTTGAGACTTTCTAGAGATAGATACAGTGCTTTCAGAAATGAGTAATACATTACAGGGAGAGGTAGCCTGCTACAGGAAACAGGTGAGTTAACCAGGAGACAAGAATGGACTGTCGTATTTTGAGTTGTCTTGTATGGCCTTGCAGGGTTCACTTCACTGAGTCTCTTCTTCCCCATTTGTATTACAAGCCAAGGCTTGTTATGTCCATGTGAGCCTTGGTTTGGTTGAGTCTCCGAGATTATTCTCTTTTACATACTGAGAGGTAAGAAGAGGGGACCAGAAGCTTATGTCTCTCAAGGACTTTAGATTTGGTACTCTGGCTTATGAACAGTTACTGTCTTATTAGAAACTTCTGGCTTTTAAGCAATTTAATTTTCTTTCTTTTCTTTCTTTTCTTCTTTGGTAATATATATGTCATTGTATGATAGACAGAATAATTGGGTTTAGAGTACAGAATTCAAAGTTTAGCTTCCTAATTGTAAATAAGACTGAACTTTATTAATGAACTTTTTCTAATATGGTCTGATAATTTCCTGTTGATGTGATCAAGGGAGGCTTAGAAGGTGGCCTTATATACAGGTAATATAATAGCTGCGAGTGCCACAAACAGTTCATCATAATACATAAAGGAATTAGAGAAATTATCTATTAGGTTGTATTTCTTTTGATAACATTTCCTTCTACTGTATACTTCAATATTTTTCACAACTTCTGTAAAATTTTTGTGGCTGTTACAGATGTTCTCACAGGAAACTATTTCAATCTATTGTGAATTTTTTTCTATGTTTTGCACTCTGTCTTTTGTTTTGATGTTATATTGTGAAGCATATGAGTGCTTCCTCACATGAACTTCAAGTTCTTTTCCTTGCTTTTTGAAAATACAGTAAATGCTACAACTCTTTTAACTCTTATGTAAGTGACCTATAAATACTTAATTATTTAAACCTTGAAGTTCTTCATGCATTATGATTGTTGTTGAGGGTCAGTATGCTGGAATGTTTCGTGCAAACTTGTAAATACTTAGTCTATGGGAACCACTGTTTTATTCTGAACATAATGTCATTTTTTTTAGCTGTGCTGACAAATAAAACTGTTTCTCGGTTTGTGCTTTTTTATTCTTCTCTGCTATTCCCAAACTTTTTACCTGAGAAACTCTCAAAAATGTTTCTGCTATCTTCTTGTTCACCTCACGTCGGAGCAGTTTCTCATGGTTGCTCTTATCATTAAAAATGTTTCGTATATTTAACTGCGGCTTTTTAAATCTGTGAAGTCTGTAACCTTTTTTTTTACTGATTGACATCTATATCAAGTAAAATTAAAATACTCAGAAATCTGAATACTTTGTTCAAATTGGTTAAATGAGTATGATTAAGTTGTAAGAAGTAGCCCATCAAGTAAAATCTTAAAACTGCATACAAAGCTGTCTGTTGAAATAAAAAAGGAGAAACCCAACTTTCGTTTGCAATAGCACTGTTCTGATTTTCATTAAATAAATTATGTTTTACTCTATTTTGTTTAAACTCAAGATTAATTTCTATGGTTACAGCGGATATAAATCTCAAGATTGCCTTTAAAAGGGATTGTTTATTCAGAACAGGACTGACAGTCTCTCCTTAAGAGAAGCTATTACTTAATTTTATTTTTGTAAGTTTTAATGCTTAAAAAATATTTGTAATGATACCCCAAAGGCATCATAAAAATGTAAAAAAATTATACTCTAAAATTACCAAAATTACAGGAAGTGAACATTTAAAAAAATCCTTCTGAGATTCATGGCTGAGAAAAAGTGAGAAGGGAAAAGTGCTTTACTTCACAACTTGAAATCTTGTCAGGAGTTTCTGCTTTCAGTGATTAAAAATATATTTTCGAATTGTCAGCATTACTCAGATGCGAAAGAGTAGCGTTGATTTCCCTTTTAATTACAGCTAAATCTTCCTTCTCACGAATTCAGCAAGCACTTTCTTGGGAGAAAGTTCTATGTGACTACCTACTGGATTTTTTTCAAGTAGGAATTCCTCTCCCCTGTGGTAGAGGCATTTTTTTCTCAGGCAAACCAGCTGGCAAATACCCCAGGGCAGATCAAAACCAGCATGAATAGCATCTTGTGATGAACTAATTCTGGAGTCCTGAGATTTTTTCCAGACACTTCATCTGATACCTTGGGAAGCTAATGGTCATTTGGTAGTTAACTTAATGGAAATATGAAAGAGTGATGTGCTCTATAAGGAAGGGATTATTCTCTTGGACTTTGGTCATGTCAGAAGATTCTGGAGTGGGGACAGAGTAAGGTGCTTTTGTTCTGTGATGCTTTTAGTCCCACTTCTGCTCTGATAAACTTCTTGCCCTTGCTGTAGAGTTGAGAACCTGTTATGGTTTGCCTTATTTAGCATTGTATAAGACACTTCTATTTCTTAGAAAGTGACAGGGTGAATGGAATGGGATAATATTATAAGACTGGATTTCAGACTGACTGTTAGTGTCCCTATTTGGTCCTATTAGAAGGTCTATCCTTTTTCTTTGCTGTTATTTTTTTCCTTACCTCAGTTTGCTGTTATAAGGACCAGTGGATCCCCAGGTATGGGGGAGGGATTTTTTTGCATAATTCTACTTCCTAGGTGCAAAGGAGTAGTGGCCTGCTTAGAAAAAGGACCAAAGCAGACCATTTGAAGTGAGGTGGCATGGAGGAGATCCATGTGCCTGATTGAGAAGCTCTGGATTTACTGAGAATGTGAACAGCCTCTATCAGTGCGTCACTCCACATCAGCTGTGTAAGGAATTACGGTTACCAGGGCCCAGTAAGTTCCTGCCATTTAGGGCAGAGGATCCAGGTCTTGGCTTCCTGTTCCATGAGAAGAGGGGGCAAAAAGGGCCCTTTGTTTTCATTTTTCTGAGGATACCATAAAGCACTTGGATTAAAATCTTAATGTGTACAGAATTAGTTTATTTCCACTATGTTTATTTACTGCTTTTGTGCCTGATCTCTACATGTTTTTTACATAAGGGTTCATAAACATGGTTTTTTACGTAAGTGTTCATAAACATCTCATTTCTGACTGGGTGTTTTCTTGGTCCAGTCCATTGTTTTAGTGGGGGAAAGACTTACTTGGTGTAAGTGCTAGAGCAACCACTAAAGTAATGTTTAATACGCATAATATAAATGAAGATGTTGAAACATAATAGAAGGATTTTTTGCACTAAGAACATTGTTGTACCGATGAGGAAAATCCAGAAAAGTGCTTGGACACCGAGACAGAATGGTGCTTGTCCCTCTGAGTCATTTCTGACAGGGTGGTAGAATATTCAGACAGAATGAGTGCTGTGACAGTTCGTGCTCTGTCAGTGTAGAGGTGCATGAGTGTAAATACACCAAGGATGTAGAACTGGAGTGGGAATGGCCTGGCACAGCAGCGTGACGGAGGCTCTGCTCCGGCCGCGGCTCCACTGCGGCAGCGGCACAGCTCCTGCCACGGGCTCAGCTGCTCCACTGGCCTGGGATGGCTTATGCTGAGGCAGATTCACCTTAGTCCCAACGTGAAGCACGTGCACATGTAGCTCTCTGAATTGCACTGCAAAAACTTGGATTCTGAATTTCATAGTGATGGTTAGAAAGAGTAACCTTTTATTACTGTATATCTGTTAAATGAGACTAGAAATCTATCTCTATATCGTAAAACATCTTTAAGTCCAGAAAATATAGTAAATGAGTTCAGACTGTGAGAACAAGGGACAGGAAAAATACTGCTTACAGAAAAACACAACTTTGAATGCAGTTACTGAAAGCTTGTAAATGGAGCATTTTGAACAGCAATGGTAAAGGCCAATTATTGCAAATATGTATTTTGACCAATTTCCTTTTATCTCTCAACCAAAACATTCCCCACAATTGTTGTGGGGTTTATATTTTAGTCAGTGAGGTTTTCGATGATCATGTAAAAATATAAATGTTAAAGAAAGTTATGATTAGAGTTGGACAATAAACAAGAAAAAGAGAAATAGTAAGTTTTATTAAAATCAGATGTGCTTTTTTTTTTAATTGAAAGTATTTGTTGCCATGGAGAATAAATGAAAGCTGGTTACTAAAACCATTTACCATGATGTTACATTGTAGAAAGCCTACTGTTAATTTTTTCAGGAGGTCACCTCCTGTTCCTTTTGACTCTGTACAGACTATTTTCAGAATATTTAAATGTGGTTCTCTATGTGATGGTATGTTCCCATAAGACCTAAGAAAACAGGGACAAAGTTAACTCAGACCTCTGTCTTAAATTCTATGTGCATTTGCATTTTTCTAGTTCAGAGTTGAAATTAGTGTTTATAAGTAATTATCCTATAAGATTTTTTTTTCTCTATTTATAAATGCCTGAAGTACAAAGCATTAAAATGGTTTAAAGAATATACAATATATTTTGGGATAATTTCACTCCTAAAAAAATCAGTGACTTCAGAGTAATTTTTCTGTACAGTTGGAGTTTGCTGTAGGTACCATGCACATTTTTAAAACATGCAGCAACTTCATCCCCAAATAATATCCCAGTAAAACCTTCATCCAGTGATAATATCAGGTACTTACAGTCTTTTTTGTGGTCAGTGGGGGAGCTGAACCTTTGGGCTTTTAGATCTTTTTTTGCGTCACTCTTTTTAGAAGAGCCTTGAACAAAAAATGTTTGCAGTTGTGTCACAAAATTACAAGTATAATCTCTTCATTGTACATTTGACCAAATCTTACGCCAACATTACATTACTTATAAGTAAAGTGTAGTATGATGAAGCTTTTATAAGGCTGCTAGTGAGTTATTTACCACCAAATTTTCCATTTTGTATAATAAACAATGAATAAAAAATAAAAATAACCAAATGCAGATCTGAAGTGCACTTCAGAGTATTTCAGTATGAACTGACAGTAGCATAAATCAACGAGACAATTTTTGAAACAAAGGCAGAATATATAAAATATGTTAAGTAAAGCAAGAATCAAAAAACAAATATTTGTTTAGAGTTGACAGGTTTTTTTAATATAGTGTACAAGACAGTGCTTTTTTACTTTTTCCTTTTTGATAGTTTAATATCAAGCAAAATGGAGTGTTTTCTGCTCCAGACCAGGTGTCAGGAAATTGGCTTTGCTTCTTATTGCAGTTTAGGGGTTTCTTAATCGGTTTGTTACTGGGCACAGAACACTGCCTGTGGTATTCTTCAGACAGGTTTTAACTTCCAGTATTCCACAACACCTAACACAAACTTCTGCAATGATTCTTTAAAATTTTGTTTTCATTTTACAAAAAAAAAAAAGGGTTACTTTAAATCAGAAAAAATACTGAAAATATTAAACATTTAAAAAAATATTTTTAAAGTTTTGTGCCATCTTTACCTCGAAGATTCAAAATGCCTCAGTCTTCATTTTCATGGCTTTTATTTCAGTTAATTCAGTTTTGAATGTTCTTATCCCATTTTATTAGTAGGACCCCCCTTATTCTTGGTTAATTCCTTTGCTCCGAATGCAAGACTACTAATAAAATACAATTAAAATGTTTCTCTACCCTTTGCTGCTGCTGTAAGGTATATGCTGATGTAAAGCAGAAACTGAACAAAGTCACAATTTTCCTGAGATTAGAGGTAGCCAGGCTGGCTGTCTCCTTGCCTCCTGCTCCCTGCTTCCAGCTCCGGGCCACCCCCACGCCACAGTTTAGATATTATTTGCTCTTTTGGGTCTCGGATTACGAGAGCAATTGATCTGCGTGACCTATTTTAGAAACTTTCACATTTGCTGGGGAAACCTAAACCAAATGTATCCCCTCAAGAGACAAATCAGCCGAAAACTGGCGGGTTGACATTTGGAGGCAGCAAATGTGCCCCTGCCGTGAATTCTGGGGGGACAGCACCACCTCATGGGCTGCTGGAGAGTCACCAGCCAAACCCCTTTAAAGAACTTTTGAAGTCTTCACGCTTTTAAATTCAGAACTTCAGCTCCTGATTTAAACTTTGGGTTAATTTAATTGGTTTAATCTCTGTTGCATGTCGTTGGATCAGGGAATTATATAATTTCGTCTTTTGAAGGTTCTGGTTTCTGAAATGTAGAATCCAAGTAACAGTATTTTGAAAACAAAAATCTTGTCTGTTTGTAGTAACATCCGGAAGGAGCCTGTGTTGGTTCAATGGGCTGACAGTGCTTAAAATGTAACCTAGAAGGAAACTGTGTGGAACCTAGCCTTTCATGTGTTTTATTTTTAAAAAGTTCGTAATTCTATCTAATCAAAGGTAGTTTGTACTGGAAAGCTTCTGTATAGGAGTAATTTCTGCATCACAGGTTTTCTGACTAGTTTTTCCCACTTATAATAGTTTAGATAAGACCCTAAGCTCTTAATTTTAAAATTTATTTAATATGAATTGTGTTTATAGTATCTATTCTGTTTGGGTTTTATTCCAGATTTCTGAAAACACTTACCTTCATTACATGCACTAACCATGGAAAATTTCATCTGGTGGTTGTTTTTTGGTTTTGTTTTTTTCTTGGTTTTGTTTTGATTTTTGTTAATATGGTTTACACACTGGAAAAACAAGCTTATATTCTTACAGGAATTACTGTTTCTCCTAGTACTGAGACAGTACTTTTTTTGGTCAGAAACATGTAGTCCCTATACATCTTCTACTACCTTACTGGAATTCTGAATTTCATCTGAAATAGACAGTGGATATGTTTGGGTCGACTATATGTTTGGAATTGAAAACATGATAGGCGTCTAGATATTCATATTATAACAATTTAAATTTTACAATTTTTGTAAAGGGGATTTTAGAATATAGTCACCTACTCATGAATCTGTAGATAGACTATATTTAGGTAAGACACTGGACATAAAGCTTTTCAAACATATTGAAAAATGTGAAATTTTGTTTAGGCTTTTTCTTTTCCTTTTCTTTTTTTTTTCTTTTTAGGGTTAATAAGAAACTTCAGCCAGCAGTGCCTTTCAGTGTTGCTGAATCAACAGTAAATACCATGTCTCTCATGACTTTTACAAAAGCCTTTCTATTATGTTTTGATTTTAAGTATTTTTAAAGTTTCCTTTGACAAAGTACACCTTTTAAAAAATTCAGAGCGGCAATATAGCGCGAAGTGTAACAGTCAGTTTTATGTGGTAGGAAATACTTGCTTATTGTTCTGATGGAGGAGTAAATTTGATAAAACGCTATATTTGTTCAATGGAAATGACTATTCAGCACGGTTGAATTCCCTCTACAATATGTCACGGGAACCTACTCCAATCATTTTAATCGTAAACAATGCTGCTGCTTCTTGCAGTGGGTTAAGCGTATGCAAATTGGAACCTACTGTTTCATGAGTGATCAATTCTTTGTTGGGAGTGGAGAGAAATGCTGTATGTATTGCTAAGAGACTGAGGGAAGCGTAGTCAGCGGCTTCATTCTCAAGTCTGTGCGTCTCCTCAAGATGCTGCTTTGGAAGGAACGCTTTCCTCTTTCTCATCTTATTTAATAACACAGCCTGCTCTGAAATCGTTAAAAAAATCTCTAAACAGAGGAATATCTACCATTTCTAGCACAGGCCCCAAGTATAAATAGAGCTGTGCATGCCACCTGTGGTAGCAGATGGCAGCCATTCAAGGCTTCCTTTTGTGCCAGACCTACATTAGATGCAATATTTGCTTTTACGTTTTCATAGGCGTTGCTTAAAAAATCTATAGCGGCAACAAAACACAGATATATGTATTAAAGAGATAGTTTACGAACTGGAACCTAAAGTAACTTTTAAAATGTCATGTTACAGACTTTAATGTGAATTTATAGTGGTTTTCACTTGCACGATGCTGAGGCTTTTGTTGCCACAAAGTGGAAACCTGCTGCTGCTTCGCTGTAGAGAATCAATTGGGTTTTCATGATCAAAACTACACTTGGGAGTTGTTAAAAAACACCTGGAGTTTCCAGATTCAGTACCTGATCTTAGGAGGTTATCATGTTGAATTTTGTAAGTTGTAGTTAAATATACCCTCATACATGGCAGATGCGTCTTGTAGGAAGTTTCCTACTGGTGCTGTTCAGCTTGTGCTCTCCCTTCTGGTGATACAGGTATTTGTGGAGCTGAAATGAAAGAAACCAATTCTTTCTATTTGAGTTCAAGCACTGTAAGCCCCATTTCTGGAACAGTAATTTTAAAAAAGTAATTTCGATGTTTTGAGGTGTGATATTGACCCTCGAGGGGAGTGCCAATGAGAATGGGAAGAGGGAGAGTCTGGAGTTTTCTAACTCGTCTTCATTGTCAGAAGGAATGTAACCTTCCATATTCTGATAGTGAACAGAAGCTCAAGAAGATGCTGTTGCTGTAATGATATAACTGGTGCTGGCAATATTGTGAGGAAAGGTCTTTTATTCCCCTGATTCTCATAAAACTGTCAGTTATCTGGAAATTCAGTAGTGTTCTTCCCTCTAAGGTAAGTTTAGTCTTAATGCAAGAATGCTGCAACTACGAAGGGCCTTTCTCTAAGCCCTCCTATCCCTTCAGGGGAAAAAAGGGAAATAATTTCTTTATTTCAGGGTTGAAGGAGAGGCTTTTCTTGACTCCAGACTTTCAGAACAGAAAAAAGCTTTTTTCAAGATGCAAAGAATGAGAGGCATGACAAGAGGCCAGTACTGAAATGTGTTTGTGCTGCTTCTTCAAATTGCTGTTATCTATCCTTTTGATGGGTGTGTCAGCTAGTGGTATAAATATTTTGAAAACATTCGTGTACAGCAAATAGGAAGTTGCAGTTATGATGAGTGGGTAAATGGAGTGACAAAAAAATGGATGTGCTGAAATGCAAGTGGGATTTAAAATTGGTCTAGATCTACTTGAAAGATCAATTAGAGAAGAGAACAAAAAATTATCCCAGAGGCAGTGAAAATCAGGGAAGGAAAGAGAGACTGGCCAAGAAAACTGTCACAAAAGAGCAGACTTTGTAATAAAGTCAGGTTTGGCCAAATTCACGAAGTTATCAATAGTATTAAAACCCTCTGAAAGTTAAAGTATTCTTTAGCTATTTTAATAAAAAGAGAATTAGCAAAAAAAGGTGGATTTGTCATGCAACTGGAGTATAGATCAAAAATAGTTTAAGCATGGACTCAAGACTAAATTATTAAGGAAAAAGCTATGGACCAGCAGGATAAAAGCAATATATGTACTGGGAACCAGAGCATGGAATTGGAAATTGGAAAATCCCAGAACTTTAATGCAGCCGAATTGTGGTTATCAGGTAGTCTTTGGATTGAGTTCAACCACAGCTGATTTGAGAAATACCAGGTTCTCATGTCAGATATTTTTATGGTAATAAATTGAAGATGGTACCCTTCGGTCAGAGGGAAGTCAATTTAATGCCTTTAATTAGGTCGGCAAAGGGAAACTGATAATGACATCAGCAGGACCTGACTCAGAAGTGGTCCAGGATTCAGAAAATATTTTAAGGGGAAAAAGACAAATAGAAAACAAGATACAATGCAGTATAATTTGCTGTCTTACTAAAAATAGAATGTGTCCAACCAACTTGATGCTTTAAGAAAATCTGCTTTTCCTTGTTTAAAATGACCTGAAGTCTGATGGTGAAGTGTCTGCTAAAGTGCCAGCAGTAAGTCTAGAGGAGATTACCAGAGGAAATACTAACGGAATGAGATGAATTAGCAGCAGCAATTCTTCCACAGTAAAAGAAGTGTTGGACTGAAGAGAGGTTAATGGGGGAATTATTTTTTGCATTCCCTAAAACAAGAGCAAGATGAGTTTAAAAATGAGTCCCACAGTAAGACAGACTGGTAAAATTTACTGATGAGGGAATGCTGAGAGGAAGGAGAGGGAGAAGTGATACCTTACAGCAAGTACTGAATGACTTTGGGGTCTTGGAATTGTGAGGAGAAGAAAGAAATTCAGGAGTAAGCATGTATTTGAAGACCTAAACAAAGAATAAGCTTGAACGTCATAAATGGAAATGGTGGAAGAAAAGCTGTTTCCAGCTGAGTTACGAAGTAACTAATGCCAGTGAATGCCTTCTAATTATCTGCATTGGAAAGGGATGGATACGAACTGGAACAAATGCAAAGGAAAGCTGTGGGTTAGGAAACTTCAGAACTGTTTCTTGAGAAGAAACTAAAAGATTGGAGTCAGTTGTCTTGGGTACAGAAGTTAGAGAAAGATAGTTATTGACAAAAAGTCAAACACATACAGGGAATCAGAGCTCTTAAGGGAAAGGACTGTTTTGAAGCAAGAACAGGTGAATAAAAGTTGGTAATCAGTAAACCTGGAAATTAGACATCCTTATTTGTAATACCAATAGTAGGATTCTAACAAAACCATTCAGTTGTAACGGGGAGAAGCCTTTATTACCTTTAGGGTGGAGCTTGATAACTTTATAAAGAGTGTATGGTGTGCCTCTGATAACCCCAGAATAATTGCAGCTCGATGACCCTGGAGATATCTTCAAAATTTATATCTGTATAATCAGTGATATTTTGCGACTGTAGAAGATTGAGCATCATACAAAAAACCCCAATCTTTTTATTTGGATAAAATCCACATTAATGCTAGTGAGACCTCCTTTTTCATAAAAATTGTTTCATTTTGTTGATGTGGTAATGACAAATTGAATTCAAAGCTATTCTAGTAGTACACTGTAAAAAGAGGCAAAAGAGAAATATCAGCAGTGCAGGATCACAGAAGATGCTGTTAGAATTTCAGGGAAAGTAGAACAAGAAGTCTCACTTCTGATGCAAATCTTGGGAACTAAGAGCTTGGTGTGAGTATGGGCATAATGGTGTCATTCTAAATTCATGAAAATAGCTTTACAAATGGAGGAGAGGCAAAGTGGGGTCAGTGCAATTCAAACACACGATGACAATTTTAGCCTAAATAGAATGCTCTTTGTGACTAGATGAATTAATTACTGTAAGACAGTGTTCTTGCTTGTCATTCTGATTCTTTCTGCTTGTTAATCACTCCTAAATTGTAGCTATTGCAGTAATATTAAGATTTATTGCTTACAAAATTTTACTAATCTGTTTTCTAGTTTAGCGTTTGTTTGCATATTAATGTAAATGTTTTGAACATGTTTCTTGTTTTACATTTCTGTTTTGTTTTCTGTACTACTTTCTTTCTTTCTATTAAGTATTATTGTTCCACTGAAACACTGTATGGCTGTTTTAAATGTTTTGCTTTCATAGTCAAGCTTAATTTACCTATTCAGCAAATTTGATGACATACCAAGTCTGAGCTGAGGAAGAGATTACTGTACAAGTAATGAGTTCAAGTGCCAATGAGAAGGAACATCTGTATGATGAGTTATAGTGAAAATGAAATAGAGCAAATAATAGTAGGGAGATGGATACATCTTTATTTGCACACAGAAACATTTATTTTGAGTTGTACAAATCACTTTGGTCTTATAACTAAATTTTTTTCCTCTTTCTTCAAAAAGCTGCTAATCTTTTGAAAAAAATAATTGGAGGAATTAATCTTCTATTTGTCCAAACTATTCTGTGTTCCTTCTCTGTGGTTTTTTGTTTGTTTAATTACAAGGACCATTTGCATGAAAATAGGATTTTAAGAGTTGAACAGCTTCTGATGCTTTTTCCCAGATGCGTGGAGTAAACCACGTTTATTGCATTTGTAAACTAAACCAACTTTTGTTTTGTGAAATTCCCTGTATGCTTCTTTTACACTGAATTATTAATGAATATTTAAAAATATGCTTTAAAAAGGTTCCCCCTGGATCCCTCTGAAAATATATACCATTAATGTATAAAATTCTCCTCCCTTCTCCCCTCTTCCCATCATGTCGTCTTCAAGAACCTGCCAGGGAAGTCATACTGGTAGTCATATCTTTTCTCTGACAAATTAAGCTACATTTCTGTAGTTCCTCCATTTTCCAAAATAAGTGGCATCTTATGCTACACAAAATCTTTTAAATCAGACTAAAGTATGCGAAAGTTATTCAGATTTTTCTTTTCTTTCATCTTTCCGAAGGATCTTTATATAAAGTTTTCTTAATAAAGAAAATGAAGTGATTTATAGTAACAGTTATCCACAGTGAGGTGGAAACCCAGAAGGAGAAATTTGATTGGGATGTATGCTTTGGGAAAACTTACTATTGATTAGGAAATGATAGAGATGCTACTTCAGTTTGGGCACAAACTGGTCACTGTATTATGGCAAAAATAGAAAGGAGAGGGACAACACCTTTGGCCTAAAAGTTCTAATAACTTGAATATTTATGTTATAGCTCATCAGTAAAGAGTTTAGTCTTCCAAAATGAATTTATTTCCAAATTGTACATTAAATTCTGGATTGACAATTTAGATACTATTTTATAATATTTAATATTTTTAATATTTAATATTGTAGTTATATTTAGTGTTTGGTTTATTCTTTTTGGAGAGAAGACATGTATTTATTACTATTTTTAATCTGAGCTAAACCTTCATACAGCACATCTTTTTTAGATTATTTTTGTGTATTGACTGGTTGGAAAATGTGAAAATTCTAGTATAAAAGAGTAAATTTTATTATTCCATTTAATTACAGAATAAATAATTTTACAAATTCATGTTTGAAATGTGGAATACTGAACTTCAAACATAAAATAATTAGTTACCTGACTGAAATTTTAATTATGATTTTTATTCATTTAGATTTCTCATATTGGAAAGCTGAAAGATTTTCTTCTACAACACAGAAAGGACTACATTAATGCTTATAGGTAAGTGTGCATTGTGTTTAAATAGATTTATTTATTTATTTAAAGATTTATAAAATGAACAGCTTAAAAACCTATAGGCATAATGACAAAAACCAAGACAGCATATCAATTGGCTTACTGTAAGCTACTGTAAGATGAGGAATAATGCTGTCACAAGAAGACAATGTACCTGAAAAAAATGAGACTCAGAGTTTTAAAATTATTTCTGGCTCTTAGGAGTGAGATCTGAAACAAAACCCAGAATTCTGAGTCCCACACCTTTTAAGGACCTGCAGGGTAAGTTTCTGATGTGGTTCCTGAGACAGCAGGGTACCAGCTTCAGTGATCCAGTTTTCCCTTTCACCCGTGACACTAAACCTACACAAAGTGTGCAGTCAGTAGCCTCGGCAGGTCCTGGAGGAGAATGATGCAAACTCTTCAGACACTGGGATTCCAGATGGAGGACACCAGTGAGGATACGGTGTCAGGGGACAGCAGCACAAGATTTGTTTTTCTGTGACAAAAGCAGTAGGCTTCATCTCTGCTAGTTATTCCTGTGTGAAGAAAGTTTTGATTCTCTTCAGCCATTAGGAAACATTCCAAACTGCTGTATCTGCTTACTGCTGACAGCTTTAGTAGTGGGGTTTTTAGAAGATTAAAATACAAGTTTACAGGTTGGTGTTAGTAAGAAAAAAATAGCGTCTTGTGGTCTGCAGATACTAAATCAAGTTATCCTAAGAGCTAAATGTTACTGCAACTTGTATTTTGGTGAACCGAGTACAAGTAATAGTTTCATTTGAGAAATGTAAAACTTGCTTTTTAATGAAACTTTGTTACATGCAAACTTAGTGAGTCAGCCCTGTCTGCATTCCAATTCTGCCACAACCCTGACTAAAGCTGAGCTTGTCCTTCTATCAAAGTAGAGAAAATGCAACCTAAAGTCATCTTGGGTTGAAAGCTTCACAGATAGCAAATAGAAGTGGTATCCAGACAGATATCCATTCCCCAGGAGAAGACAATAGAACAGATGTTCCTTAGGCTCAGTCCATATTGGAGGAACAGTCTTTCTAAGAAACAGCTTCTGGGCCTGAAAGGGTCTGTCACAGCAATAGCAATACTGCCCAGTTAATGGAATCAAAATGTGTTGCTAAGTGAGTTGCTAGAAGACTTCTGGCACCCTTTTTTTGTCTCCCCAATATTTTTAAAAGCTGTATTTTGTTGGTTCAGAAATGAAACCAGTAAGAGAAGATGGCATGTTTTATAAGTGGGAGGCCATGAGAACTATTCGTAGTTGGTGAAAATGAAGCTTGGGGGTGTCAATTCTGTGTGTGAGGTGGAAGAGGGACTGCTTTTCCAAAGCAGCAAGCAAAAGTAACTGTACAGTTAGGTGTTATGACTGGCTCCCTGCTTTTCAATGCCTGTTGGAATAGGTCATGAACAACACTAGGTGGAGCTAGCTATTCAATACTGAAATAACTGGGTTTACTCTGTGAAAACTTCGTGTGAATGCAGAGGTTGAGAAACTGCAAATAACTGCAGTAAGAGCAGTCAGAGGCAGTTAAACTTTGGGTACTGTTTGTATTAACTGTTTGTATTATGTACTGTGCATAAAATGAAAGTGATTAGAGGACTAAAAATTTGTCCAAGTTATTTTGATTTCTAAAAGTTTTTAATATTCTTTTTGTAAACTCTATTGTAACAAGTTATCATGGTAATTCTCAGTGTTGTTCACACACATACACCCTACCCTAGGGTATTCATTAAGGAGAGGAAAGAAGTGTCATTTCCTTTATTAAACCATAAATAATCCTGCAAATCTCATCTGTGATTGCAGTTGATCCTGTCCTTAATGGTCAAACTTAAAATAGGTAATACTGTCAAATTACATACTAGATTGTTTATGCTGTTCTACTTTGTGGGTGCAAAGAGCATCACAGCATCCATGCTGTCAGTCTGACAGTCTTAGCAAATGCCTCATTCAAAAGCAGTTTCAATAACTTTTCAATACTTACATAATGGGAACAGTATTTGAACAATTTAATATTAAAAGGCTGTCCTGAAACTTACATAGGAGATTTAATTTTGTTCTTGAAATTTGACTACTCTGTATTTTGTCAGTCCTGCTATTTGTCCAATTAGCACAATGAGTTGGTGAAATTCAGCTTCTGAGTTACCAAGTTGAATTATTGTATGCCTTTTAAAACTTCCTCATAATGTGCTACATCCAGGTTCTTGGTTGCTTCTTTGACCTTGCTGTTGCAGACTATAAATTCTTTAATAATAGAGTTTTTATTTTTGGCATACGTAAAATATCCTGCTGTAGAGGGGATGTCTCTAATTCATTTTTAGAGGAAAATTTTTAGCAATGAAAGTCAACTGGAGGAAGGGTTATTTGAATGCAAGGCCCTGACCCATTTTATCAAACTTTAAATATTTAATTGAAATACCTAAATTGAGCCAAAAAACCCTCAAGATTGCTTATTCACCTTCTTTCTTCTTGATTTGACTGTTATTTACAAAATATGTAAATGGCAAAGCACACGAAACTATTGATGCAGTGATCTAAACTTGCTGGCTTACAGGCCACTGCACCTTTATCTTCTGTTTATCAGGATTTATTTACTTGCTCTTGCATGTAGGTTTTCACTCCTTTTAGATGAGGATAGTTTTTACCTTCCCATTTTTAGTGTATTGACTGCTACACATTCTCTGTATTCTTTCCCTCAGTCCATTTGCTGTAACACATCCCTACATTGCTTTTTACACTGTGTTCCAGTGTAAAGACTGTCTTCAGTCTTTGGTAACTTGTCTGATGTTTCATCTGTGAACAACTTGTGCCTTCTTTTCATCATCAGCTCCTTCATGCTTTTGATCATTGAACCACCAAGACAGTTTGTATATTTGTGTTAAATATAGTTTGAGGAACTAGTGCACTAACACTTGGGAATTTGAAATGGTTTTCAGGACTCCTCCAAAGCCTCCAGTTTCTCTGAAGGCTCTTTCAAGGTTTAGACAGTTTAAAGATTCCTACTCTTTTAATCAGACTTTGGAAAGAATTGAGAGAATTCCAAATTCTGATCACAGAACACCTCATATGTAAAAGGAAAAATGTTTGAGAGAAGAGCTTCCCATCTGGAATTATTAGACATCTAATTTATGGTGTTTTGCAACTGCAGAGATACTTATGTGGCCGATCAGTGTGGTGTAGATGGCTTCTGAATAGAAGTGATACTTTTTCCATGGGCAAGGCTGGATGAGTGGATTCTGATGCGTCTTCATTACGTGCTTCTGTGGTCCTTCTGTGCAATTAAGTGTTTGAACATTTCAGTTGCAAATAATATACTTCAAAAAAATTCTGAACAAATTATCTGTCTTAAAAAATAATGTTGGTGCCCAGTAATTATACCTCCTGCCCTAGTATTATCTATCTAAGCATTTATCTATCTGAAGGCAATAAATCAGTTACATCATTTGCCGCTTAATAGAAAATCATTGAATGCTTACACAATGTTTCATGGGGAGTGTTTCCATGTCTTTAACAATAAAAGAAAAGAAGCAGCCATTAAAGGACTCTAAAAATACTGTTTTACTGACTCCTGAGCTGACTCCAGGCTGCTTTCTTGTCTAGACTTAATCGTATTTTTACAAGAAACAAGACTTTGTTTGTTGTACTGATAGAAAACATGTAGATGATCTGTAGAGACTTTCTTCCTGGAGACTCTGTAGAGACTTTCTTTTCCTGTTCTCCAGGGAATTATTTTCAAATTACTTATATTTTCTTTTTTAATTGCACTAAGTTAATATATCACATTTCAGAAATAGTATTTTTTCACAGTAGCACTCTGGAATTTCTCAGCAATATTTTACAAAACTGAAAATGCTAATTCAGGTTTGCCTGTACTGCCTGTTCCAGTAGCTGAGGCTTCCACACAGAATTAAAAAATTTTACATAGGTTGTTGTGGAATGTTTTGTCATTTGAGTAGACAGTCTTTTACCTTGGATTTACATCAGACAGCATTTAGATGGAAAAGGGTGGTAAATGAAAATGCACAAAGCTTTGTTAAATAGGAAATCAAGCAATTTAAAACATGCTAGATGCCCAAAGGGAAGAAGTTTTAAAATGTCTGCTGTATTTGCAACTAAGATTGTACAACCATGTACTTGAATACTTATGAGGAGCATTTTTTTATATATTTGTAAGGTAGTGTCTGCAAGTGGTAGGTGGGGGAAGCGTCTACTAAAAAGAGTGGGTATCAATATTTTAGAACTGATTTTTTTTCTGCTTATGGCTTCTCTCTCTTTTGTAATACATTGTTGGAGGAAAATCAAGTTTTTCTTCTTGATTTGTTGTCTATATTGAATTAGTAAGGAGAAAATATTTTATGCACCAGCAGAAAGTTAGTAATTCCCAAAGCTGACGTAACACCTCCATCAGCTCTTCTCCCTTGTGCTTTGCCAGCAAAATAAACTGGGAGGAGCATGGCTGAAACATCCAAAAAGAGAATTAGTAGTGCTTTGCTTGCTTTTAAATATTTCTTTAAGTGAGATTTCATATCCTCACTCTGCTTCTTCCTTTTTCCTTATCCATGCTACTAGAATAATTTTTTTACACAAACTTACTTTTGGGTTTTTCTCAGTCTCTCCAATTTCAGTATATTTGGGGTTTCATATATGTTCTCTTTGTTTGATTGTACTTTTTCCTCTTCTCTCCACTTCTGTCCCAGTTAGTGTTGCAGTGAGGTGGTGAAATAAAACAAAGATCCAGCTGAGACCTTGCCCAAACATAAGGATAGCAGAAAGATTGCTTTTCATTATACTGTATTTATGCATCCCATTGTAATGATGACTTTTTATGCAACAACATGTTGTTGTTATGTTTGGTTTATGATCTAATATGATCCCAGATGACTTTCTGAAGTACTCTTCCCTACTCTGTGGGTTTAGATAATTGTTCCTGCTGCAGCAAAGAGCCTCTGAGCATTCCTTACTGGAATTCTTCATGTCATTTCTCCAGTTTGGCAGTATTGTTTTGAATTGAAGTCCTGTTCTCTTGATACAGTTTTAATTTGCTTAACTTTATGCCTCTGCAGGTTTAATAAGTATATATTCAATTCTGCTGAATTGTTAATTGAAGTATTAAATAGCATCAGATTCAGGACAAAATCCTATGGACTCAGTGCATCCTACTGTTTTGGTGTACAACTACTCCCAAGTTCAACTTTTTAGTTTCAGATTCATATGGTGCTTGTTTCTTCTAACTCGTTTATTCACTAGTAGCTTATGAGAATGCTATGTGAGATGGTAACAAAAGCCATACTAAAAAATAAAACAATGGTTGCTTGTCATCCATCTGTAAGACCTGTTACTGCATCCCAGCAGTAAACTACACTGCCTATGGCATAGTCCTGGTATGATCTTGGCTACTGGTGATCTTTTTGTTCTTTCATAAGTGCTTAAATGTTACTTATTTATTCTTACATTTTTCTAGGCTGAGTGGTCTGTAAGTCGTCTGCTTTTTTTTTTTTCCTTTAAGAGATTTTTTTTTAAGATAGTTGCTAAACCTCATCTTTTCATCAACCTCTCATTTGCTTAGTCTCTCCTAGTTCTTGGAAGTGAGGATACATCCTTTCATTTGATTCATTTCCTATTTTATTCCAGGACTTGGTCTCATGTTTCTTATCACTGTATGAATGTGCAAAAACCCTGGACTTTTTTGGAAGTTGGTTAGTTCCATTCAAGAGCACACCTTTGCCACACAGATAGGAGGGATATATCAATACCTTCAGCATTATTCCAGGAGCCACTGCACCTTCAGGTACACTTGTGCTATGACCTCATTCCCATAGCTCTCTCTCTTGTACACTCATTTACTCAGCAGCCTGTTGTTCATATATTGTCTGACACTTGTTATTGTTGATGAAAATATCAACAAAGAACTAGATCTATTCAAAATGAGAGAGATACTAACTTGGGCCCAGGTGATTTAGAAGCAGTAAACTAAAGGGAATAATATCTGCAGCTTTTAAGTGATCTTAGTGATGAAAGTTAATGCAAAAAAACCCAAACATCTGGCATTTATTCATACTCTGTGTGTAATTTTATTTCTCTGCTGAGTAACAAGCCAACATCACATTCTTAAGTGTTTCTAATAGTAATGTTTGCACAGCAATCTCTTGTTATCACTGGCATCCGTTACCAGCTGTGAGTTGTAATCATGCACTTGACCTTTTCTGATGTGTCCCTACATGCTGTATTCCTTTAGATGTGTCAGTAGCAATCAGAACTCATTTGCACTTTCTGTATTCTGCTTTTTCTGTTTGAGCTCAGTGAAGAGCTCACGAAGTAGCTCAGTTGATCTCTCATTGTATTACCTACTCTTCCCTTTCATCAAGGGCAGAATTGCAAACTACCATAATGTAATTTCTATATGAGAACTACTAGTTCATATGAATTCTTTTCGGTACCTTTTTAGGTTTCCATTCTTTGTCCAATCTAACCTACTCATTTTTCTAGACTAATGAAGTCTGCCTACTTGATGTTCACTGTCTTCATTTTACTCTTCACCCACTGTCTTAAAAATTCCAAATAAACCAAGTTGCCTTCCAGCCCAAGTTTCTTATGAAGTTTTCTCGTATTAATTAGGATAAAAATCCAGAGGAATTTATTTTCCTCCTTTCTCCCTTCTTTTTCTGCATGCATTAGCCAGTGTGTGTCTTGGCTACTGATTCTGATTGTTTCTGAAAAACCTGGTTTGTTTGACCTTTCTTGATTTAGTGATGGATCAGTCCATTGCTGCAATACTGCCACTGCACTTCTCAGCAAGTATTTGTATCTCTGACATACAAGACACAGCTGGATTTTTTTTTCTGTTCAGTTGGTTTTTTGTCTGATGTTTTGATGTGGTTTTGTTTTATTTTGGCCTGTTTTATTTTAATGAACGGTTCATTTTCCGGTAAGGTTGGAGGATGATAATTAAGTGAATTTTCAGTATAATCTCCACGTGCAGATTTACTAGGGAGTGCAATGGGGACTTCAGTTCCCTGTTAATACTAGTGGATGCCATATGTGTTTTGACATAATGGCATATGATTGTGTGACTCCACTCTTGCCTTCCCAAGGAGGTTGGGTTTCAGGTATCCTTGCCTCTGAGTTGCTTGACCAGCTTGTGTTCAAAAGCGCTGGTACCAAACACTGTGTAAGCTGTAAGCAGTTATAAAAAGAAAAGCATTCTATTTCTTTTTTACTGGGTTAAGCTGTGTTTTGCTAGCTTTGAAGCAGTGAAACTCCTGTTTAAGATCTACCCTAGTTTTGTATTAGCAACTAGGAAAAGTAACTTAACAACTTGCTTCCCAATGATAAAGCTCTTGCAGTTATCCTCAGCATATCACTACCACTAGTAAATGTACCACACTAGTGGTAGTTTTTACTGCTAGTAAAAAATGAAGTGTGCCTGAGGCAGGTTTTTTCATATGTATTTCTAAGTCTGATTTCAGAGAAAATTCTGGTTTGCATTTTGTAATCTTTATTTTACCCTGTAATATTAAAAAGTGTATGGAAAGCATATAACTCTGCAAATACCACAGAGTTGGGCAGATTACAAGAACATAGATGTAAAGACAAGAACTTTATATACCCTGTTCAGTAGCAGACCAGCCAGAATTTATAATTGCAATTTGAAATAGAGGAGTGTAGTTTTTTTGCTTCATCAGGGGGCCATCACCAGGCTGTGACTACAAGTTCATTTTCCAGCTGAATCTGTGTGCCCTAACGTGCTCAAGTAACTCTGTAGACAGAGCTCACTGAAGGATGTTATACATTATGCTATCCATACCAGATGAACTTAATGGTCCCCTTCTGTCTGGGCCTGTGTAGAGGTGGATGTAGGAATGCATTTTCTGGCTTTACATATGCTAAGAACTTGCTTATGCCACAGACTAGTAGCAAAAAGAGTCATCTGTACAAGCTGTGCAAAGGGAGTATGGGAAAGGTCTGTCTAAATATACATTTAACAATATGAGTTATGTTCTGTTTTTAACTGCCAATATGTCATCTTAGCAAGGTTGGGAAAAGCCCCTCTATTAGATTTTTCTAAAATCAGGCAATTTCAAATCTTTCATCATTCAGAATTTGCTTTCTCAGAAAGTGCAAATTAGAGTTATATGTTAGAAATCACTAATTACAGCTGGGATAGGGATTCTGCTGCAAATTTATGAAACCTGTCAGTCCTGACCAAAGGGGAACAATTCAGCTAGTAAAAGATAAATGGAAACACTATATATGGCTGGTTTTCTGTAAGTATTAAAAATTAATTTTATGACATTTAGAATAGTTTTAACGGTAGGGAGAAAAAAACCCATGATACTTAGATCCCAAATACATGGCAGTGTTGGAAATAAACATGTGAAATATAGAATA
This sequence comes from Chiroxiphia lanceolata, assembly GCF_009829145.1. Lineage (NCBI taxonomy): Eukaryota > Metazoa > Chordata > Aves > Passeriformes > Pipridae > Chiroxiphia > Chiroxiphia lanceolata. The sequence continues at coordinate 14,015,853 of NC_045640.1, forward strand.
TTACTTCTAATTAGTTTGTCTTACTCTTTACTTGCTAATCTGTGCTTGTGTACTAGCTGGCCAGTAAGCAGAAACTAATTTTTAAGCCAAAGGAACTATGTACTGATTTTTGACGTGCAACCAGTTATATGGGATGGGAATTAAGGCATTTTGGTATAGTACTCAAGGACATTAGAGTACACTTAAAACTTTGTGGAAGAGGTGTGGGAGACCCATGCTTCCAGTACATTGACGATGCAGGAAGGAACTGATGTGTTTGTATACGATGAGAGTTGGTGAGGTGGGGTTGTGTGAACTGGTTGTGGGCATTCCTGTAGCAGGGACTGCAGCAGCAGGGGAGCTTTGGCATTATTGCAGTGAAGTGTGTAAGAGATCTCTAAGGGTATCAGGCTAGTTTTGCTAATTAAAGATCCTTTCTTTTTACTTGTATTGCTGCATTAATATCATTGCATTATACATAAGGAAATTTTCACATATAAAAATAGTAAATTCAAATGCGCGTATAAGGTTTTCTTTCTGGTTTTTTAAAAAGAAGGTATAATAGGCTGTGATCACCGTATCATCAGGAAACTCAAGATGAACATAGGATAAGCTGCTGTAGCAAAGTTTTATCATCCTGTCACCTATGGCTGTGGAAACACTGTTAAATACCTTCATAAAGTATGCTTTTCTGGTGGTTACCTACAGTCTGTTAATATTTTAAGGACAGGCCTCTATTTTTATTAATTTAGTAAGAACAGATATATTAATACCATTAGAAAATACTAAATGCATTATGTATAATCTAAAATAGAAATAAACAATGGGAACAGGTTTTAGTGAATATTCCATTCAACTTGATATTAAAAATTTGCATTATTTTCCAATATTCTTAGTCTGGTTTGAATTCACAGATTTCATAGTACAGCTACTTTAAAAATGAAACTCTGTATTTAGGATAATGAAAATATATTTAACTAAAATAAGTTCCTTTTTTTTTGTACTTCTTTCAGTATTTGAGCTATTCCATTATCTTAATTCTTTTTGTGTTTTTAGAATTGAAATACACTTCACTGAAATAAGTGCTGAGGGCAATGATATATTTTCCAGTAGTATTTTCTCCTTATCTGCTCGGTATTTGATTATTTACAATGCTTTCTTATATATTTTTTCTTATATCATTATATAAGATGCTTTCTTATATATTTTACTAGTAAAAGTGTTTAAAAAAACAAAGTTTTTTTGATAGAAGTGGCATTTTTGTCAGGGATATTTATTGTACTTTATACTCCTTTTTCCATGAAAATCAGTGTTCCAGAAAAGTTTTTGTGAAGATGGTGGCTGGGAAGAAGGTCTAAGATGTGTACTCGTGGATTTTATGTTGGGGATTTTGTAAGTGACAGGTTTGTCTTTTTTCTCAGCCATATTATGTCTGAGTATGGGAGGATGACGGATACGGAGCGTGATCAGATAGATCAAGATGCTCAGGTGTTTATGAGAACGTGTGCTGATGCCATTCATCAACTGAGAACAGAGGGTAAACTAAGCATCTCTTACGTGTTTTTTCTCAGTTGTTGATAAAGGCTAATGTAATGCTGAATATTGCATGGTGAATCCAAAACACTTTTAGAAAGAGATTAGTGAAGTCTCATTGCCTTTTTGTTTATATCTTTGTAGTCCCGTTGCTTGTTTAGTACTGTACTTCATTTTCTTAAATGTTAGTGGAAAGAGAGGCCAGAGCATAGAATTTTATTTGTTTGTTCAAATACAAGTGTAAAGAGAGTCTTAAATATTTACAACTTGAGTAGTAATTCATCACTGTGGCCTGAACCAAAGCTCTCTAAATTCAATGGTTGTCTCTTTCTAACTTGTCCACCTGTAAAGTATTATAGGTATAAGATTTCCAAGTTTGAGATAATTAAATAACTTTAACAGAGTTCTGGTAAATTAACAGCATTTTTGACACCTTGAATCCGAGATCATACCTCTACTATGCTATCCTGTGGAAGTTGTAGAGAGAACTTCTGTTTGGCCATTTTCAAGTTGACTTGCTGTATCTCTGTCTTTTGTCAATACACTAAAGATTTTCATCAGCTGTGAAATGCTATCCAAACATAGTTGTAACATTATTCAGAAACAATGAAAGTCAGGCATGCATGGGAACTACATAGTATAAAATAAGAAATACCAATATATGTGAATGAAAAGGATATTTGACACAATAAATCCCAAATACTTCCACATAGTCTATACACTGGGGAATTTGAAGAAGTTCAATATTTTAAGCAAGTTAAATCTCTAGATCTGCGTTGCTATGCTTAGCTAGATGACACCTATTCCTGTGTAGAAATTTAATTGATATAACTCCTTGGCATATATAAAAATACTGTAAGACACTAGCTGACTTTAGTTTTTGATTTCTTATAATGACTTGCTGTTTTAGAGAACCTATATTTAAATATAGCTATATTTAAAATAGGCCTTTTGAGTATACAACTTTCATATCAACTGAAAGTGCAAACTGGTTTGGAATTCAGTAAGAAGTTACAAGATTGTCTTATATCTTTCTTTTGTATTTCAGCACACAGGGGTGTCCTGTCTGCTCAGGTAAAGGAGCACAGAACCGCTGTCTTGGACTTCATTGAAGATTACTTAAAAAGTACTTCATATTTATTGCATGGTTAAAAATGGATGATTGCATTTTCCAAGAAAGGAATCTTGCTCTTCTAACCTGAAATTTTGTTTATTGCTTTCTTGAACAGGAGTGTGCAAGCTGTATTCTGAACAAAGAGCCATCCGAGTTAAGCGAGTGATAGATAAGAAGAGACTGTGAGTAGTATCAAAAATAGTGAACTGTACCTTTTGCTTTTAGGACATTTAACAAAACTGTTATTCATGGCTAGATTCTAAGAGAATTGTTTTAATGGAAATCTGTGGTTGCATGAGTATCTTCTGCTGTCAGCAGGTGCATTCCAGGGCTCTTTTACAGAGTGCCAATATAGCGCTGTACTTCTCATGTAGGTAAAGGATTAAAGAACCAAATCAGTAAAATGTGGGTTAATAAACCTATCTGACTTCTACAAGTGCACCAAAATATTTTTATGTGTCCCATTAAGTAATATTCTGAACAAAATTATTTACAAGAAAATGCTGCATTGGTAATATGTCTCAGAGATAGGATGTCTCAAAGATATGCTATTTAGGGTACTGTCTGTTTAGGTACAAGAGATGATCACTTTTCTCTCCTGTTCTCTTTCTTTCTGGCTTTTTTTTGCCTTTTTTTTTTTTTTTAAGCCCCTATCTTTCTGCTAAAGCAAGTGACTGTTTTGTTAGTAAATGCTACTTGAGATGACAGATGTTCGTGGCAAGTAGAAACATGATGTACCCCTTTACCTGTCTTTATGGATGTAAGAACTAGAAAACTGATGTTGACCAGGTAGAGTCTGTATGCATTGCAGATGTGATATAATGGCCAAATTGTCATTTAAGTTAAAATTCAATTTAAATAAATCACAGTGCATAACCCAGTCTTTATTATGACTTAAAGAAAAATAGTATCGTTAATTTGTGATTTCCCCAAGGATTTCAGCTGATGCTTTATGTGATGAGAAATGTACCTTCACTTAAAAGAACTAGGCATTCTTTAAACAATGCATCCCAGGCACTTTGTTAATTTTAAATTGAAATACATTTAGCATACTGTGCAAAGTAAGGACAACAAACAATAAAAGAATGCATTTCTTTAAAAGTAAATTAATTCTAGTGCAGCTCTTCTTTCCTGCAGTTTAGTCAATTTAAAATATGTATGTATCAGACAATACTGAAAGGTTTGCAGTAGGAATATATTTCATCATGTTTCCTTTCATACTGATAACCATCCTAAACTCTTCAACAAATTGCCTGAGTATTATAATTTTTTTACAGTAGTTGTCTTTATGTGTTAACTCATATTTTTTGATTAAAAAGTTCTGCCAGTTAGGACTAGTTCCCTGTAAAGAAAAGCTGAGAAATAGAAACATAAGCATTTTTTTTCTGCGAAGGTACTTGGTTGTGATTTTCAATTTTTGTGTTTATTGATATTCAAGATTATATTTCATTTCAATTGTAAATTTCTTTTCCCATTAGAATATTTTGTGAATTATGTATGCAATTATTAAAATCAAGCTGATAGTTTTGTTAGCTGGGGAATTGGTGTTTAATATTATTAGTCTCAAAACTATTATTTGAACTGCATAGACATCTAGATAAGTATTTTTTTTCCTTATTATTAGGCAAATCTGAGACTTGAGAGGGAGGAGATGAGAGAAGAGTTCTTTTTTGTAAAATTACCAAAAGCCCAGTACTTTCAGAGGTTTTATAACTAAGAAAGGTTCCCTGCTACCGTTTTTTTCTTGTTAAATAACAGTCACTCAGGGATGACTAATGCATTATATTCCGGGTTTTGTAGAATTTTCTAATTATGGGTTAGAATTTAGACACAATGCAGAGAAGGAAAGGAACACAAAATGCATCATCTTCTGTTAGGCACAGGGGAGAATTGCAGATCATAATGAGATTAACTGTTGATTATATTTGTGAGGGGAGGAAGTGATGAAGCTGGCACAGCAGGTGATTCAGACCATTGCTTTTTGGTTTTTTCATTCTTTACCTTCTCTAGCAGCATAACTGCTAAGCATTTAACTATCTGCTGTGTAGCAGTTATAGAATTCACTGTAGACAACAATAAATCACAGAAATTTACTGGAAAAAAATATGTTGCCACTGATTTTCAATTTTTTTTGGTGTCACGCTGAAACATACTTGACAAGTACTTAGAATATAATCATAGAATGCGCTTCTCATGTTTTGCGTTGCCTTTCTATTAAAATTACATAATGGGGACTTAGCTGTAGGATAAAAAAAGCTAATTCTGTTGTATTTTCTTACTTTTCCCTTAATGATAATTGAAAATATAAAGTAAAATTACCGTTATCACTTGAAAAAATAAAGTAGTAGTGTTGGCCATGCTACTAAAAAGAATTTTTCAGTATAACCAAAATGTTGGAGTTTTTTAAAAAAAATATTTTAATACACTGCCACTTTGAAAGGAAGTTTAATAAAGTGTCTGTATTTTTATGCTCTAGCCTTCAATATACTCCTCAACTCTGAGCATGTGGTGTGTTTTGTCCAGGAATACTATTCGTGCTTTCTTTGCCTTTGTAATAATATTTCAGTGAAAGTTGCTAAGTACATTTTGTATCTTCACTGGAATATCTTTACTGTGAAGTTTGCAAGAGTTAAAATATTGGATTTAGTAACCTGTGGTTCTCATTTTAGAGAAATCTTTTTGTGTGTAGTATCAGTTAAATTACAGGCTCTTGTTCTTCTAGGTCCAGACTTGAACCTGAGCAGACCAATGTGTCCAAATCACCTCTATCCCCTGAAAAATCTTCATTAAATCCTTTAGATGATTCTGGAGAAAAACTTTCTGCTGAGGAAAGTAAAGGTAAGAATAAAATGTAGTTATATTCTACTTTTTGTGGCAAGGCCTGTCTGGTCAGTAGTACTTCCTTCTTGTTAGAAGGGCCAATTGCTGTGATTTGAATCTTCCTTGAGCTGATCAGGCTTTTGAGAAGCATATTGTGAGACTGACTCCAGGGCCATACAGAGGGTGGATTCATGTGAAGTGGGTACTCCACTTCTGGATGAAGACTCTAATACTGAAATATCGCACAGCGTGTGAACATTTTCTGATATGTCATTGCTTATCTTCCTGACCAGTTTGTACTTCTGCAGCCCTATCAGCCCCTGACGCTGAATTTATTTATTGTAAGAAGTACAGCTTTTGATTATGTGCTGTTTCTAGCCGTTACTACCTTTTTATAGTCTGTCCTAAGTGATGCAGCACACAGGCACATAGACGACTTTCACCTTACCATGTTATCAGTGTTTTGCAGCTGTGAGCTGGTGCCACCAGAGAAGCAGCAGCATAGTAGCATCTTCATTGCCCTGTGCTCTTTACTTGTCACCGAATGCCCCCACAGTCTCTGGAAGTGTGCACTCCCACCACATAGTGTCATCACAATTTTTAGCTCCAAAAATCTGCACCACACCATGGAAAATACTGTTCTTTGGTTGCCTTGGACACAGCAAACCACTGCAATAAATAGAAATGCAGCTTTGTTTATTGCATGTTAATTTTGATTACTTCAGTTTTCACTTTTATGAGTTTATGCTTTAATTTTTATGAGAAAGTAGGGGTCCTGCCACACAAGTGATGCTGATGGAGTCCTTATGAGGGATTGCTGACTAGACTAGAAAATTATGGAACTTGTATATCAAAACAAATCTGTCTGAAACAGTTTGTAAATGCACACAGCCTGTGATTCCTCACATAAGGATAAGTGCTGGTTGCTGCTGCTTATAGAAATCAGCCTTGTGACTTTGCTGGTGGGTGGTTGTCGAAGCGTGAAAATAACATGAACAAGATGACTGGGAAACCAGAAGCTCAGTTTAAATCCTACAGCCTTTGATTTTTATTTTTTTTCAAGTAACTTTTCAAATTTTTAAAAAACTGGAGAAATGATCACATTAAAAATGAACTCTTTCATAATCAGGATGCTGATGGTTTAGAGAATGGTGATAATTTGTTTTTATGAATTAGCCATCATCAGCATGCCTGGGTCCCTTGTGTTAAATCTCTCTGTAAAGATACTTCTGAGAACAGCTTGTGGTCCTGTCCATAATTTGAACACTGGTGAACAGCTGAATGTCTTACTTGGCGTGCTAAAGCACAACTTGGGTTGTGTCTAGGTTTTTTTGGCAGAAACCAAAACAAAATGTGGTTACTTTTGTTTCAAGGCAAAGCACCTGTTTACACGAGAATTATAGTGGACATGCCTCATGGTAGGAAAATAGTCTCTCTGGAGATCGCTTTTATATGCTGACAGTATTTATTTGCATATTACAAATTTGACAGTTTATGGAAATAAATGTAAATAATGAGTAGCTTTTGAAGTGGTCCACAAGCTTAGCAGCTGTCTCCTTTCAGCATGGAAAAGGGTTCAGGGGATTTGATGATTATTTTGTATCTTCATCATGAGTTAACTGCTTCTCTTTGTGAATCAGAAATGTAGTTTGGCTTTTGCTGGTTGAGTTGCAGAAAAGCATTATTGTCAGCTCTTTGAAAGCTGCAGAGAGCCCAAAATGTACCACAGTGACAGGAAGAACCCAAGGGGGAGATACATGTTTCTTGCTTGCCTCTTACCATAAGTATATTTGCTTATTAGCAATCACATTGGATAGAGGTGCTGGTTTTTTAACAGTGCTGAGAGTGCCTGAAAGTAATTGGTTCCTCTGGGATAAAACAGGAACATATCTTTTTTTTTTCCTCCATAAACTAATTATCTTATTTTGTTTGAATACAGTAAAAAATTTCTTGTAATTTTGATAAAATATAAATATATTGATTACCTAAACAAATTAGTTTTGTGTTTCTGTGAAATAGACTTGAAATACTGACAATACCCCACGGAAAGAAACGGAGTCAAATACTTTCTAAAAATCTTTAAACCTATTCTTGGGTTTATTTCTTATTACTCAAAAGAAAGAACTGTTTTTGGTTTTTTTTTTTTCAAATTTATTATATTCCTTATCCACATCCCTCATTTGTAACACTGCCATTGTTTGTGCATCCTGGTTTGGTTGTTAGGAAGCCAAAAAAAAATTTATAAAGGAGACATACACAACAATACTCTTTTATGATATTTATTTTTCAAGAGTTTTCACAAATACTATTGTGAAGGATAAAAGGGAAAACTCCTAAGAACTGTTTTCATATATGTGTTTATAAATAGGCCTACTCCTTTCAGAGGCTTCTCAAGACAAGTTAGTATCTGAATGTTGATGCATCAGTGCTCCATATGCAATTGAAAAAAAACCAGGTTTAGAAGGTTATAACAAAATAAATTAAAATAATCATAAATGCCTGAAAAAATTTACTGGGATAAATAGGAAGCCTGAATGTATGAAAAAGTAAAAGCTAAATCTTTCTGTATTTTAATTTGCAACCTGCATCTGATAAGTCCAAGCAGGTTCAGCGTTGATCCATTGTGAGGTGGTGCAAATCTCGAGTTTTGTAAAAATGTCACAGCCAGTGGAGAGAACAGAGGCCTTCTCAAGGCTGCAGTCTTATGAGGTTTTTAAATACTGATGCTAAAAAAGCTTCAGAAACAGTAGATTCCTCTAGCATAGTTTCTTTTCTTCCCCATTCTAACTTCTTTGTCTATAATCAGAAGTGTATAATTAAGCCTAAAATTAAATCTTCCAGAAGGGAATATCTCAGAAATAGCCATTCAAGATCTTTTATGCCCGACTCCTGCAAAGATTTATGCAGATGATTAGCTTTAATCAAAGGGGAAGTACTACTCAAATATATGAAGCAGCTTTGATGTGTTATGGTTAATTTGTGGGATTGGAGCTGATTCCTGTTATATGCAGGAAGACCCCTTGCACAGTGTGGTGTGGGATTTGAGCTGTAACAGGAAGTTTGAACGGCATGAGGAGATAGAGTTTGTCCTGTGAACTTTGCACAAATTATCTTTGAAATTCTGTTTTTAGTTTTTGGAATGAGTAGCTGGTTGTACTGTAAAGTCTCATTGGAAGATAATAGTTTGCATATAGACTGTTATTTTGAAAATTGTGTGGTTTTGTCTGCTGAAAGACAACTGCCGCAGTATTTTGTGCCCTAAAAACTCTTCGTGCATTGTGAGTTGTTTTACATCTTTCACTGTCAGTATGTTAGTGCAACTCCTTGTAGTTCATAAAATTAAACATGCACGTAGGCTTTTGGCCCAGTTTGGATGTTAAAGGTTATCAATGTAATTTCATGCTGTAAATGTAGGGTGAACCTCAGTTACTGACACAGGAGATACAACAATTTCATCAGCAGTCTAACATGGCTGAAAAGTTATTTTCGCTTTACTATTCAGTGCCCTGTATTGTCTCAGGTGTTTGGTGGTTCTTTTACAGACAGGAATCTGCCTGATGCCCAAAGTAACCTTGGATTATGGGGGGATGGCAAAGGAGAAGATGAGCTGTCACCTGAAGAAATACAAATGGTAAGTTTATCTTGTGTCTTATTGTCTGTTTTATCGTATTTTCTGTTGTATTCATATGTGTTAAAAAGATAATACAAATTCACCCAAATTAATTTTTAGCATTCATTTTATACAGAATAGTGCCATAACAAGATACACCTTTTGCATGTGTCTTCCTAGTTCTTCTAGTAGCAACTAATATTTAACATTGCTACGAAATATTTACATGGAGACATGAAATTAGTACAACTAATTTTCAACAATTGAAATTAAAATTGCTTTTTTAAAATTACAATCATTAGTTGCTTTTTTTTAGTCAGAAAATAATAGAAGTCAAGGCAACATCAGAAGAAGCATTATGAAACTTCTGAAAGAATAAAGTGTTGACCCTATTTTCTTGGATAGCTTTTAGGGCACAGCTTAAGCAGTTGTACTATTTAAGTATAGCTATGAAGTTATACTTCATTTTATTTCTTTTTATTTTTTTATTATCAAGATCAGAAGGAATAGATATCTGTCACAACAGAATTTCATGAATTTTAACTTTTTTGCATTTCCCTGTTATCAGCATGTTTATGTATTAATTGATCCAATTCTGCTTACAGTTGAACTGATATAGTAGAAAATTTCTGACAAAGGCATGGTTGCTGACAACTTGTCAGATTTTTTGATTATTCCTAAAATTTATCATTTTGAACATAGCTCAAAATTCTTAGAAAACCTTTCTACATAAGCACACATTGCCTTGGGTTTATATAAAGTAAGAAAAAAAAAATATTTCAGTCAGTAGCTGTGCGGATTTCAGAACAGTGAGCTTCACTAACGGAAAGGGCTGCTGCAGAATGAGTTTGTGAAGCTTCCTTGGCAGTTATTAGAAGTGTTCCCAGACATGATATGCATCACCCTTCCAGTCAGAGATGAGTAAGTTGCATGAAATTATGGTTTGGTTTGCTAAAGAGAAAAGGTTCTTCAGAGGCTGCTCTGTATGCTCTCATATTGTTCTTGAGTGCCAGTCTAAAATCTGAAGGCTTACTCCTGCTTTCTGTTTTCTTATTAAAGAGAATTCTTTGCATATTTTTGTTCTCCTGTCTTTAGTCAGAATCCTGTTAGCCCCCTTGCTTCCAGAGGAACGGGGAAAATGAGCATCAAAGGTGATGGCTCTGACTTACTGCTAAATAGGGGTTGTGTTTTATAGGCCTCACACTGTAATTAAGTTTTAAATGTGTTACATCCCTTGTCATGGTATTTTGGGAATAAATACATTTCTTTTTCATGAAATCCTGTCGTATCTTTTTACTTTTCAGAGTAAGGCTGCAGATAAGGGAAAAATCTGTGTTCATACTTTAATGATTTGAAGGCTTTCTGGACTCCTAAAATCTCCAATCTGAAACTGTTAATTAGGCACTACTTGGGGGTTAGTACTGATAGTAAAAAAGTAGAATGAAAAAAGCATACGAAGGGAGTTACCACTACAGCACCCTCCTCTCACCAGAACAGCCTTCCCCAGTGAGGGTCATTTCTTGTTGGGTAGATTTTTACTGTTGGCTTTGAATATGTATTATAGGTGTTGACAAACTGTAAACAGAGTTGTATATTTTTGTAATATGTAAATGTTGCCACAGTATGTAGATGCTCAGAGCTGCGCAAACCACCTCTCTGTTCTGTGGACAGATTTTTTTTCTTAGGGTTGTTGTTTTGGTTTGTTTTAAGAACACTATAATTAGCTGAATTACAAATGCTAGGGATGTACGTGGTGACTATTCCACAGCAAAACTGCTCTTTCAGTGCCTTTTTGCAGAAACTTACAGCTAAGAGTTGACCTTTATTAGTAAAAGTTGGATTCTATATAATTTCATTCCTAAAAGACTTTAAATTCACTAGATCCATTATTCTGATTTTCAGGTAAATCTGTGTCCAAGATGTAAATGTAGGTGTAACTAGGATATAATTTGAGCATTTGAATGTGCATTGGTTTTTTCATTGCTCATCTAAATCCTTTAGGTTATGCAGGGAGAGGTTAAAGTTATGCAGGGACAGGTTAACAATATGCAGGGAGAAAATCAGAAGGGCCAAAGCCCACCTAGAACTTAATCTGGCTACTGCAGTAGAAGACAATAAAAAAGTGTTTTTAGAAATGTATTGGCAACAAAAGAAGGGCTAAGGAGAATCTCCATCAATTCCTGGATGGAAGGGGAGACATAGTAACAAAGGCTGAGGACAAGGCTGAGGTACCTAATATCTTCTTTGCCTCATTCTTTAATAGTAAGACCAGTTGTTCTCAGGTATCCAGCCCCCTGAGCTGGATGACAGGGACGGGGAGCAGAATGAAGCTCTCATAATCCAAGGGGAAATGATCAGTGGACCTGCTTTGCCACTTAGACACACACAAGTCTATGGGTTTGAGTACCAAGGGTACTGAGGATGCTGGCTCAAGTGCTCACTGAGGCACTTTGCATATTTTACCAGCAGTCCTGGATAACTGGAGGGGTCCCAGTTGACTGGAGGTCACCAGATGTGACATCCATCAGCCCAGAAGGGCTGGAGGGAGGATCTGGAGAACTACAGCCCTGTCAGCCTGACCTCCATGCTGGGGCAGGTCATGGAACAGATCATCTTGAGTGACATCACACAGCACTTGCAGGACAACCAGGGGATCAGGCCCAGCCAACATGGATTCATGAAAGGTGGGTCCTGGTTGACCAACTTGATCTCTTTCTAAGACGAGGTGATCCACTTAGTGGATTAGGGAAAGGCTGTGGGTGTGTCTACCTGGACCTTACTAAAGCCTTTGACACCACTTCCCACAGCATTCTCCTGGAGAAACTGGCTGCTCATGGCTTGGACAGGTGGACTCTTCACTGGGTAAAAACTGCTTGGATGTCCAGGCCCAGAGAGTGGTGGTGAATGGAGTTAAATCCAGCTGGTGGCTGGTCACCAGTGGTGTCCCCCAGGGCTCAGTACTGGGGCCAGTCCTGTTTAATATCTTTATCAATGATGTGAACAAGGGGACTGAGTGCACCCTCTGTCAGTTCGCAGATGACACCAAGGTGGGTGGGAGTGTTGATCTACTGGAGGGCAGGAAGGCTCTGCAGAGGGATCTGGACGGACTGGATCGATGGGCTGAGGCCAATTGTATGAGGTTCAACAAGGACAAGAGCCACGACCTGCCCTTGGGTCACAGCAACCCCAGGCAGTGCTGCAGGTTGGGGGCAGAGTGACTGGAAGACTGCCCATTGGAAAAGGACCTTCAATCCTGTGTTTGGTTTTGGGCCCTTCACTGCAAGAAGGACATTGAGGTGCTGGAGCATGTCCAGAGAAGGGCAATGGAGCTGGTGAAGCATCTGGAGCACAAGTCCCATAAGGAGAGGCTGAGGGAGCTGGGGGTGTTTAACCTGGAGAAAAGGAGGCTCAAGGGAGACCTTATCACTCTTTACAACTCCCTGAAAGGAGGTTGTACCCAGGTGGGGGTTGGTCTCTTCTCTCAGGTAACAAGTGACAGAACAAAACAAAATGCCTTCAAGTTGCCCCAGGGGAAGTTTAGACTGGATCTTAGGAAAAATTTCTTCACTTGAAAGGGTTGTCAAGCACTGGAAGAGGCTGCCCAGGGAAGTGTTGGAGTCACCATCTGTGGTGGTTTGGGCTAGGCCTTCCTTGGTGACCAGTTTGTAACCAAGGAAGGGTCCAGATTTACCCAGTATTCCCTACGATTTTTACGTAAACCAGATTATAAGAAGAAAGGAGGAGAGGCCTTCGCTCTCTTTCCTTCCGGCGGCTTGGAGGTGCAGGTTCCCTGCTGTTGAGTCTGCTGTGTTGGGGAGCGAGGCCTGGTAAGGCCTTGTCGACCTTGGGAGGCGGAGGTTGCCGGCGATCGTACCGGAGCGACTCCCGGTTGTCCCAAGGAGAGTGGTGGGATATTTTCTTTGCTAACTCTTAGTTACTAGATCTCGGGCTACTGATTGGGATATATATATATATATATATATATATATATATATATATATTATTTTGGTTTTGTTCCCTTTCCCTTCCCCCTTCCCCTTCCCTTGTGAAATTCTATATATTTTTAAATTGTGTATATATTTCAATTGTAACATAAGTGTAAATATATTTATATATATCACTTTAGCTGTCTCTCTCTCGTTTCGGGTTTTCTTAGTTGGTTGGTTTTTTTTTTCTCTCCCTCTTCTCCCTGAGGTTTTTGGGGGGGGGGGGCTTCTGGTGGTAAGGTTTGGAGACTTGGCAGGGAGCCAGCTTCAAACCATATCACCATCCCTAGAGGGATTAAAAGACATGTAGACATGGCACTTAGGGACATGGTTTAGTGGTGGCCTTGGCAGTGCTGGCTTAATAATTGGACTTGATCTCAAAGGTCTTTTCCATCCTAAACGGTTCTATAAAGAGGGTAGGTTACACAACTGCTGTGTTGGTTTTAAGCTGGGATATGTTGTGTCAAATCATGCTTAACAAATCTCAGTCATGGTTCTGGGATCCTTCCTGTAGATAAAATAATGAATTAAAGCCCTACCATATTGCTAGAGCAGCAATTTCTATCAGTATTTTATCCTCAGGAGAGAGCCTGACATTGTTCAAAATGTTTGTAGGTTATTGCATGATTTGCACAATAAATTTCAGTTTATAACTCTGAGTACAGGTGTATTAAGGGTTTTTATAGTTACTGTGAGCAGATATCTTCTGGTTGCACTGACTGGGGAAAAATCTGACTCTGACATTTAGAGTTGTGAAAATATCTACTTCTCTCTATCTTTTTTTGGTTGGTTATGTCCTAAATTCAGGAACAGCATATCTAATCATTTCTTTCATGAGATAACAAAAAGGAGTGGTGATGATTTCTTTTATGCATTAGATTTTTAGCCATATATTAAGCAGTTTGTCACTGTATGCTATATTTTGGTAACCAAATATTTCACTGTCATAAAAGAGGCTACTTCAATAAGCCATAAATCTTTGAGCTGTACTGACTCCTAGAGCTTGGTTTTGGGTTCCCATCATGTAAATCCCTTTGTGACACACTGGTATATGAAGTGTTCAATGCCCTAACCCTTTGTTCAATTGACTGTTTTAGCATATCTTAACTGCTGTCTGTGCCAAGTGCTTCATTAGCCATGATTTCAAGTTGCAAAGATCATTTAGCAGTTTAGAAGGTAATTTGTGCCAGTGGAGGGTTTTAAGTATCAAAGGGACTTTTTAAAGAATACTTTCTCAAGTGGATTTGTGCTATTTGTAAGGGATTAAAATCATTCACTGTTTCTTTATTAAAATTTGTCTTCTAAATTAGTTGTCATCTCAGTTTTACTAAAGCAGCAAAATAGGGAATTTCTGATGTTGAATATTTTACAGAAATACTTATCCTTACAGAAGTCAGAAAAACAATTACAGCTTGGTGACCCCCCTTAGTCACTCAAGGAGCAATCAGTCATTGCAGTGCTAGATCTGGTGGCTCTGTTTCACTGCTCTGTTCCTTGGCTTTGCTGTGAGGTGACTCTACCAAAACCAGCCATACAATGGTGTGAACATAAAGGAGGGCAGTGAGGAAGCACCTTTAGCCATCTACCGCTGTGAAGTAAATATCACTGTATTTTAGGCAACTATATTTTAACAAATGGTCTGCTCTGTAGGAGGAGTCACTACAGACAGCAGTGACTTGCCACAACGATATTTTCTTATTTAACAAAACCATTGGATCTTTAGAGTGGAAATCAATGGGACTTCAGGGAACTGTGCAGTATGTTGCTCTGTTCCCCCTCACCTCATGGGACTGGACGCTTTCCCTGAGGCCTCTACCCCACAGTGAAGGTGACAGTGCCCAATAACCCTTCTTTTAGACTCTCTGGAATCCTTTAACCAAAGAGAGAAAGCTATTCTTGCCAGTCAGGTAGACAGTGACCTCTAGTACAAAAAGAAATCTGTATGTTAGAGAAATAAGTAATTTTTCTTTATACTTCATGATGTAAATTGCCCATGTCAGAAAACTAAACCTTTTTCTATGAGATTCACTGTTACCCTTCTTCAGACTCATACCTGTCAATTAACACTCGCTTCGGTGAGATTAAATCTACAAATTTCTGATTTTTAGCAGTAATGACTTCACCTTAAGGCATGCAGGTTGACATTTAATATGCTGCTTAGAGTCAGGTACTGTTTCTCTTAGGCTCTGCTGGGCCTGAAGGAAGGTGAAAAATATTACTGCACAAAGTGTGGAGGACAGTGGCAGTGTGGGAGCCCTCATCACGTGGTTTCCAGTAAGATCCACTGAGACATGAGAGACCCTTCTCTCCAGTATTATGGCTGTGCAGATTTTGTTTCCGCAAATCTTGTCATCATACTTGCTGCATGGTCACTTGTTCTGTAATGAGTCCCAAATTATCTGAGAGTCATGTATGCTTGAAAAGCCAAAGCTTATTATTTTCCTGCATAAAGCCTTCTAGTTGACAAATGCAGTGCTAACAATATATTTAAATGTTTCATTAAATACTCATGAGTTTTAATTGAAAGAGCTCTTTTGGAATAACTAAAGCCAGTGCATTTGTAAAGTATTTCATACTGCAGCAAAATCTAAAGGCTCCTAAATTCATTCCACCGGCAGTTCATGAATGTGAAGGACAGCGCAAAGATGGCATGAAGAGAATCACATGCTTTCACAAGCATGAAAGATTTCTCCACTGAAATTTCTAAAATAATATAGAAAGGACAGATTCATCCACTGTATCATTCCTTACTGCAAAGAAACTTGAGTAACTTTAAGATTGTTTTAGTTGAGACATAGTGTAATGGATGGCAAGGAAAGGGTGGGAGTTGGTTTATCGCTGTGGGCATTAAGAAAGGTCCCCGAGTCCAGGCATGTGAACTCATGTGTGTCATTTCCTCCCTTTTTCCAGTTTGAACAGGAGAACCAGAGACTTGTTGGTGAAATGAACAATCTCTTTGATGAAGTCAGGTACAATTTTCTGTTACTCAACAAACTGGGGCACGTGCCAGTCCCGTGACCTGGACAACACTCACGCGCAGTGTACTGGCTGCAGGACACCTGCCTGCACCAACTGCAGTGGTGTGGGAGGAGGTGGCATGAAACAGGAGCGCCCAGGAAGGGTGCTGTGTGCTGTCCCACAGGGTAAAGAATGATTCTGAGGGTCACACAAACTATCCAGAATAGTACTGGTTAAATTTGGAAGGTTTGCATTCTCCCTTACCCAAGTTTTAAAATGCTGAGTTTCCCACTCATATCCTGTGGTCCACTGCATACACAGACAGCAGTGGGGGAGGTGCCACCGCCGACCCTGTGCAGAGACCTGGCTGTCCTTACAGCAGCACCGTTCACTCTCCCTTGCTGTGCAGAACAGCTGAACAGCTCTCAAGCTAGAAACTGACTTTTGGATTATTAGTCCCAGGCAAGGTGAATTCCACAGGTCATAGTAGCCTATAAAGAGGATATGTCAAAATCAGCTGCTTGGGGCCCACCATGGATGTTGTTATGTGAGACTGAAGAAGGGAGACAGGTGAACCCCTGGCAGTGAAGGCAGCTTGCTGAGCGCTGCGGGGCGATGCCTTTTCCAGGGCTTCTTTATGGGCTGGTTGTTTTCCAACCAAGAACATCCGAGCCCTGATCACAGGCTGGTGCTGCCCCACTGATGGCTGACAAAACAGTGGCCTCCTGAACAGCCACTTACTGGGCTGGAGAGTCTGAATCTGCAACAGCAACACATGTTTGCATTTAGTTTCTAATGGAGTATTTCTCTTCTTTGCCAAGACAAATTGAAGGAAAAGTGGTGGAAATCTCCAGATTACAAGAGATATTCACTGAGAAAGTCTTGCAACAGGTTAGTGTATTTTAATACTGCAGCAGCAAATAAAGCTTGAAGATTTTCTTGGGGATATTTTACTCTTGCTTGCATGCAATGTGTAAACATAAGGTTAATGAATCTTTGGTGCACATGTGAAGGAAAAGATTTTTGTTTGTTTTTCAAATTCAAAATCAAGATATTCACTGTTGTTACTTATTAGTATGAACAGGGAATGGAAAACGCAACATGTGTTAGGATGATTCTAATGCCTCAGAACTGGTCTTCTGTTAAATGTGTTATTTCATAACATCCTTTCTGGAAGTGGTGCTGCCTCTTCCAAAAGAGCTGGGAAATATCAGACAGGTTAAACTTGGATAAATGGGAGACTTCCTGCTGATCTTGGTGGTCTCCATTCAAGCTCATAAAATCACAGATAAAGAAACTGCAACTTAATTGTAATTACTCTATACCTTTGCATCAATGAAACAAAGATGTTAGTAATACCAGATTCATTTTTGAGTTCTGCTTGTTCTCTAAGTGCTTGGAAGTGGTTTTTTCCTAACTTTCATTACTGTTTCTCAGTTTTATTTCTTTTTTAAAACAGGAAACTGATATTGACAATATCCATCAATTAGTTGTGGGTGCAACAGAGAATATCAAAGAAGGCAATGAAGACATAAGAGAGGTAATGTCTTGAAGTTGTGTTTTAAACTCACTTGTTTCTCTTAACTTTCAGTTTTTCCCAAGTGTTGCTTTAAACAGCATGTGAGAGCTCCCCCACAGGACCGGTGCAGTGGGTGCTGGGGTGTCAGGACATGGGTTTGGGAAAACTGTTCAAGTTAGCTGAGCTTTTCATTAGTTCTAACCATGATCTGAATAGCTCACAGGTCTGCAGAAATCTAGTTGGCCTCATCAATTTTTTAAATATGAAGGTCACCTGGCTTGCATTTAAGCACCTGTGAAGTTGGTTTTAAAAAAAAGGAGGGGAGGGGGCAGAAATTGCAGACTATGATAAAAGACAGTGCTGAAATGGTTGAAGCTAGAGTTAAATGCTAAGCATTAGCAGAAGAGACTCTCTGCCACCCTGAACACTTCTCACATGTTCCTAGTAAAAAATCTCTTCCACTGTCTTACTAATTAGAAGGAAAGGATGTTTTCTTTCAGTAACTGAGATTTGAATAAAAACAGAGTTCCTAAATTAGGCTATTGAGTAAATGGCCCTCCTGAGAGCACACAGAAAAGGTATTATGAGGATGTTATTTACTGCTCTGCTCTCCTGAAAAGTGCATCAAATGTGGCAAGAATTGAAGTTATTTTTGCTTCATTTTTCACATTTTTAGGTAGAACTAAGTTTCCTAAACCACACAGAGAAACTAGCAAAAGGTGCTAAATACAAAACTTTGTCACTCACATTGATGTTTGTACCATGTAAAAAAAAAAATCTTCCATCTGTAAATCTGAAAAATGAGAGTGAAAACCAGGTCCCCTGGTACATGCTGGTCTCAATTTTGGGAAGAATCCTAGAAAAATACTTGCTGTGAGAGCACTCACTGTGCTATATCAACCTCCATAGGTGTCAGGGTTTTTTTTGTTTGGTTTTGTTGGTTTTTCATTTGTTTAACTCAGATGTTTATTAGAAAGATAAATGCCTTCTTACTTCTAATCATGGAATTTCACATTTGGAACTTGACACTAATCTAGAAGCATGTACTTTTTGTTGTAGTTCCTAATGTTTTGAGTTCCATTGCATGGGATCTTGGGATTTTCTTTTTTTTTTTCCTAAATGTCTGATTTGAAAATTTTGAGTGCGACTTCACTGATAAATCTAAAGAGGTACAGCCTATCTGACCTGTATTTATCTGAAATTAAGGGCAAATTATGTTACTTATCATAGAATCATAGAATCAGCCAGGTTGTAAAGGACCTCTGGGATCATCAAGTCCAACCCTTGATCCGCTACCACCGTGGTTACTTCTCACGTGGGAGGGAAGGGTGATGCCACTAACAGGCATCCTGGGTTGCCACTGTTGAAATTCTGTGTGTTTACTGGTGATGGTAACAGGGATAACCTTTTCCTCACAGGCCATCAAAAACAATGCTGGATTTAGAGTGTGGATCCTATTCTTCCTTGTGATGTGTTCATTTTCCTTGCTTTTCTTGGACTGGTATGATAATTAATTAAACATACTATTGTCTACGTGCTTTGTTTGTAAAACTTTTGACTTTTTTTTTCAATGGAGTTGGGTATATGGCATACCTACATATTTTATGCATTTTTCATACCTCTATGATGGAAATATTTTCCAAGAAATAAGTGTGTGCATATATCCATTAGTGCAGAGGGAACTGACAGCCTTCATTTTAAATCCATTTGTCAAATATAAAACCACGCTTAATCCTTCGGAGAACACTCTTTAAAAGGGCTGGGAAGAAAGCTACAAGCTGGAGCAGAGCTAATGGAAGAAAAAATAACAATACTGGTTTTGTCAGAGCCACCCACTTGTGATGTTGAAAGTCCAGCTCCCATCCCAGAGCGAGAGAGAAGTGTTACTGTGCAAAAGTATCTACACTGTCTCAGGCATTTATTTACCACTTCAGTACACAGTGATCACTTTGCACATCTATGACCTCTACTTCTAATCCTTTGAAACTACTTGACTGAGAAATCAGCTTGATTTTTTAGTAGCAATAATGATAAGGAGTCAACTAAAGAGCTTTACTTCTAGGTGAAAAGAGAGAATACAACATAGACAGATTGTGCAGTGAAACAGACGTTCTGGGATGCTGGAACAAAGCCGAAGGATGGACAGTATTAAAGTCCAAGTACTAAAACTGGGAGCAGTTTGTTAACTAAAAAAAAAATACCTCAAAACCAACTGTAGATAAGAATCAATAAACTCCCTCCTATTAAATCAGAGGAAAAATGGTTTTGAGTTCAAGAAGCATAAGCAATCTGCTTCTCCTAGACTGTATGGCTTACTAATTTTTATTGTTTGTTGTTAGGAGGAGAAAAAGAAGTTGTTTCTCATCAGTATTTACTTGTGCATTAAAATTTTTATTGTCCTAAATTTAAGGGGAAGAGATGTATCATGAATCATTTCTACGTAGGACAGTCTTGGGGAACAGATCTTTCCATCCTGTGAAATCTGAATGTCCTCTGTAAATACGCTGGGATGAAATGTGTGTGGTTTCATATCTCTTCTGAAATGTATATCTCTATACATTATATGCAACAAGCAGCATCACTCTTATTCTTTACTCTGCACAGAGTGAAAATGTCAAAAGTTACATGTGAATTAATTACATTCAATAAAGCAGATGCCTGTTAAAAATTGCAAACATGGTATGTGTTGAAGATCTTAACATAAGCTTGATATTTTTAAATGCAAAGAAAAAAACTGGCACATAATTTATTGCTTTTGATGCATTCCACATACCACGATGACTTAATATATTAACAGCCTTTTAGAGCTGCACTGTGATGCACATTTCATTATCAAGCCTTGAGCATTGAGTCATAATGGTTATTTTTACTGTATTGGAATGAAAGGCTTTGATAAAGCAATTTTGCTGGAAAGAAACAGAAGTAGAGCTGACCATGTTTGTTCTACTACTGATCTTGAGAAATAGCCTATACTGATGTTTCCCTTTCAATTTTTTAATAGACTCTACCAAAAAAAATAAAAAGGAACTTTTGACATGTCCACTACCCCTTGTCCCATTCAAGTAACATGAACAAAAAGGTGACTTGCTTGCCTAGATGCTTCACACACTTATTTTGTATGTTAAATTAATAATGTCCTTTTGTAATGTATATTTAAGATTTATAATAAAAATGAAAACATGATTTCACACAAAGAATAGGTAAGTTTGTAATTACAATGGAACTTTAACGTGCATCCACAATACTATATTCTTCTACGTCTTTTCCCCTCCCAAGCCATACACAAACAGTTCTACTCCTCACTCTGTTTCACATGTAGCTTCAAAACAGCCAGTTGTGGTATCTAATACGCTACTGTTTCACTTGTGATGCTCTGTGTTTTAAAAAGTATCAAACTGCAAACCATACATAAACAGAAAGCTCTTTCTAATTAATAAGAAGGGAAAATGTGAATGTAATACAGGAGAAAATTTAGACATATTACTCCCTCAGTTGTATCCAACAAATGACATAGTAGACTACATGTACTCTTAATGTATGATCAAAAGATCATCAAAAGATGTCATTTCTCATGAACTGTATAGTTTTTACACTATCCTTGACACCCACCACTAAAACTGTCGGGTGTTTTTCCAATATGTCTATCTAGTTTGTGTTTCAGTGCACATCCTTACCAAGATGCTAAAGCCACAGTGGAAATGCAGTTAAATCCTGTTGACAGCAATAAGAAAACATTGAGCATGCCTTGTTGCAGAGAACTTCATTATCACTTACAAATAAACAACAGTAAAGGAAACATAAGGAAAAATGCGACCTGACAGTTTCTTTCTCCATACAAGTCATTACATTACGCCCCCGACATCAGTGCTGACTACCGTTCTTGCTTGAGCCCAAACTAAATATTACTTACAGCTTTCAGCTAAACAAGAGATCACTCTAGTTATGGCTGGGGTGTTTCAGTTTGCAAAATGACAAAGAGAATTAAAAAACTTAACAAATTAAGTATCTGTTCAGACAACAGAACACATCATTTATCTAAGGTCCAAGCCCTGAAAATCCAGTGATGAAATCTATCAGTATCCAATAAACTGCAAGAACATATCTTAGCATTGGATTCTTTTAACATTGAAAATGGTGTCAAAGCTCTACAGCAATGCTGATATGCACCTGGGGTTATGCCCATGAATGTTCTGCAGCAAGTTTTTGTTTTGGTTTTTTTTTTGTTTTTTTTTTGCAAAGCAGTATCAGCAAACAGAAGCAATTGCACCATAAACATGAGTAACCTCTAAATTATTCATAATTATATTCAATGAAAAGTTCCTTGAAGTCCCTTAGTTACCTTCAAATTACATATTTTTAATAATTCGCTTATCATACTAAGCTGATTTCTCAGCAGCTTCAGTCTCCTGTTCAGACAGTTTCTCTTCTGACAGTACTGTCATCCACGGGGACACGGAGCGCGTGATGGTTTGTTTGGCCAGGTTGTAGTGGTTTATGACTGTGTAAAATTTCCCTCGAGCGTTGGAGTCTTGTTCAGAGTAGTAGTTTTCCAACCCAGCTGGAATGCACTGATTATTCTGAAAGGAAAATCCATCTCTTAGATTGCAGATACAGCCCCACACACACCAGCAGCAGATTAGGGTTCTTTTTCTCCTTTTATTTTCAGTCTAAGCCAACAGTCACATTCTGTGAGTCAAGATGCAATACACAGCAATTAACTACAGTGTTGTCCTACTGTGTTCAAAATGTTCTTCCCTGCACTCCTTAAACTATTCATGCATTTGCCAGGAAGACCAATCTGGGTTTATATGCCAGCATAATTAACGTAACACGCTTGCCTAAAATTATTTTTAAAGTTTTCAGTCTCTAGTTCCAGCCATATTTTGCTGTTTTTTCTTGCCCACTTACTTCCAGCTGGTTGATTTACAATTACAGCTGTCTGTATCCTGCCATTAGATTAACTTCAGGCAATTTACTATGGTGTTTGCAGTCCAAGGGATGGAAATTAATACAGATATATTGGTGCCAGCGTATGAACAGTTTTACAGCCCAGTAACTAAGACATACAGGAAAACATTGCGGGTGGCCAAGCATATGCACAAGTGTGTACACACATAGAAAATACTTCACTCTTCGTCAGAAAGATGTAGCCAACAGCACGCTTTTAAAAAGCTCTCTGTAACTGTGGGACTACATTATTTCATTTCCCAGGAGTGCACGAGCACTGCACAGAACCTGCTACATGCTTAGAGCTTTGGAGAGTGAAAAAGGTGATTTAGAGGGTTAAATACTAAGTGGGATCCAAATTTTGCTGTCATCTTAAAACCCAAAGTGAGTGTGCCTGTGCAGTGCATTTGTCACAGGTCTTATCTAGCAACTGTTCCAGTGATGGTGAATTAAGAGCCTACAGAGAAGCTGGTTGCACTGAAGGAAAAAACGACTTGGACATATACTGTGACCCCTAAGTTTTGCCCCATAAGGTCATGGGGTCTCTCTGCAGGTCCTCTTTCCACACCAGCTAGTCCAGGCAGTCTTCCTTGATACCTCAGCATGTTGGGACAGTCACTTGAGCAAATGAATTGACTCTCTGTAAGCTATGAGTAGCTGCAGCTTCAGAAAAATAAGTTTAATCATTTCTACTCTGGCTCTTTTAAAAAGAAATTGGCTGTTCAGTCTTCCTTCTTCCAGCACCCGAGGACTAAAATTTATAGTATTATGGCACAGCAACTCTGAACTGCTACTGTTCTCCTACAGCTCAGCAAACGAAATTTAATACTGGAAATTTCTCAGCATAAAAACACGTGCAAAAATTCCATGGCTTTTAGGACCAGATGCTACCTCAACTGTGTCCACATTTACTTCTAAGTTCACTTTTGTCCTTGCCGACAAAAAGAAAAAGAGAAGTGGCATAAATAAGCATCAGGAACAACAGTTTCAACTGGTTAAAATCATACAGCACAAAAAGGAGGAAGATGCAGCAGACAGTCTTGGCTTAATACAAATTTTGCATCCTAAAAATGTTAGTGTGATAAAAAGGCATCAAAAGGTAGGAAAGAAAAAACGGAGACCTGCCAAAACAACAGGCCCATGGGTAGTCTTATGAAGCTGCCTGCCCCTGGGGAATTCAATCACATGGCACATTTGATGGCTCAAAGCAGCCTCACTGTCACAAAACTAACAGCCCTCCCACAGAGACAACACCTCACCGGCTTGAACCTGCGGGTGTGACGGAAGCCTTGAAGTGTGTCAGACTCAACAGTGCCCAAAGTTACCACATCCGCCCAGGTTCCCTTTATTTGTTATCTTATCTTTTGTCAAGGCAGCAGCTGGGGCAAATCTTCCCTCTCTGTTTTGTTGAAGTAGCACAACAAAGCAGAAGGGATTTAACCCCAGCTGAGCAGCACCTGTGCCCATTCAGCACTGTTTAAATCAGCAGAGGTTTTCAGCTGCAAGACTGGGACCTAGATTTATAAAAACATAACCCAGGAATCTGGAATAGAGCTATTTGATACACATGTTGAATTACATCAACATGCCATCTTCTGGAAGTATTATCCGTGCTTTATCTGGGATAACTGACACTAATGCTGATGTGATAAATGGCTAATAAGTATACAGATACAGACATATTTGTAGTGATTATTTCACCCAGTCATGGGATGTAGTCGCAATTCTAAATATTTAAAATGGGAGAAGGAACACAATCCATTGAGATAATGAAATCTGCCAAGGAAATTCAAGCAAATATAATTATTAGAGGTGAAGACAAGCCAAGATTGACAGTTTTAAAAATGCCACAGAATCCTTCGTTGCCTTTAGAAGCAATTTGCTTTGTAACAGGCAAAAATGACTCAGTAATGGGTTTTGGTTTGTTTTTTTTTTCGTAGTCACAAACATGCACAACATCTGACAGAAGAGCCTAAAGAAACACACAGCAGTTTCTATCTTGACTGCATTTTTGCTCTCAGGATTTTGCTCTTCTAGAAAAGATGGGAAAATCTCCCCTTTTACTCACTGCCCCTTGTGTTCTGCCCAGGAGCAGCCCCTTTGCTTAGTTCCCAGTCAAGGCAAGCCACGCAGCACCCAGTGACTGAGCTATGGGAACTGCTGCCAATTGTTATCGTGGCACTTGCCTAAGACTTTCAGCTATGCAGAACATTTCTCTCTATCCTTTTTGTTTGTTTCCATGGTTCCCAGGTGAGAGAATTAAGAAGGCCATGAGGAGAAAGTGAGATGCTCCACAGTCAGTCTCTTCTTTCTTTTAAAGCCCTTCAATTTTGGAAATTAGTTACGGGTTATGGCCTTGGATGCCAGAGAAACCCCTGGTTGCCAGTCTATATCTGGCTGAATTAAGATGACTCCTTTTGTTCCTTTGACATGAAGACCCCAGTGGTATTCTCTTATAAATAATATCTTCTGTCACGTTAACTTTGCTGGGTCAGTAATTCCCAATTACACAGATGATGCTGTGGTCTCCAGTGCACTGAAATGACTTCATGGTACTGTCCACAAGTCTGACAGAATGCAGGTGCGTTGGCAAAAAAAGCTGAAGGGTAACAGATATGGTACAGAGCATACTGATGTCCTGGAGAAATTCCTCCAGGATGTAAGTGCACTCAAGTTTTGAGTCTCACCAACAGGCAGTGAAGACTGCTCAGAGGAGCAATCAGTATAGCAGCAGTACTAGGGCTGTCTCAGCTTAAGCAAGCACAGAAATAAGGCTGGAGCAGGTTAAAACTGCTGCACAGAGGAAGATGAGCACCTTTTAAAATACACCCTCAAGTCCTGGAGGCGTAGGACAGCAGAACCGTTTGGAACTGCTCCATGTATGAGAGCATCAAAGCAGAGAAGAGCGAGTCTGACTCAGCTGCAATAGCTCAGCCTTTATGTAGAGATTCCTACAGAACCAGGCTTCCTGAGGCAGGGACACCTTTGCCCTTAACCAGGAAATCATATCAGCATCTGGACATCCAGGCCAGGAAATGTTGTTGAGTCTACCTAAGGATGAAGCCAGTCCACTGATACGCTGCTCACAAGGTGACAGATTTCATGTCTGCTAGGACATGTGTGCCAAGCTATGCCATGACATATCACAGACTCTCCCCGAAACAGATGCACAGGCAAACAAAAATTCATCTCAACATTGGTAGTTTCAGGCCTTGTGTCATTTGCCAAACTCTTTTTTTAGAGTTACATTACCAAAGATGCCGTGTCTTCTGGCATTATGCGATCAAGCAGCTCTAAGCAGCCTCCAAAAAAACACCAGGAGAGTAACCATAACGCAGCCCTGTGGACGTGCTGCACCTTAAAAACAGCACAAGCTATGGGACATTCTGCCTAACTTCTGTCCCAAACACAGGACCCTAAGGAAAGAAACACAACCAGACTCAGTGCAACTAAAATGTAGCTAAGAAACTGTTCTTCCCTTAAATATTGTGGCACTACCAAGAAAAGCCAAAAGAAGCCAGAAGGCTGCAACTCAAAGGAGAGGACAACCCGGTGCGAAAGGAAGCAGAAGCAGGAGACTGCTGCTAGACTTACACAGGAGCACATAACTAGCTGTTCCTGTCAAGTCAGGGTCACATCAAGACAAGTTTGGTAGGAACATATAGTCCATATTCCAAATTCCTCTATGCCAAGAGAGCTTAGGGGGGGGAAGAAAGGGCTACTGGGCTATTGTCCCACGAGACATGAGCACAGAAGGGTTTCAGTGCTTGTCTAAGACAACACAAAAAACCAACAGCAGAACTGAAAGCTGATCTCCTGAGTTACAGCCAAGTATTCTAACCACAGTATCTTTTGCTGGGAAAGTAGTAACCAACTGAATGCTTGAAGCTAAATTAATCCAACAGGGCATCACTGATTATAATTTTGGACTAGATTCTTGTAAGATATTTATGTGCCTGCAGTGACAGATAGAAATCCTGAATTGTCAAGTAGTTCCTTTTGAAGTTCATACTGGGTACCCATTTGATTCATTATGTGACTAAATATTTTTAGAAAATTAGAGGGAAGACTGCCATCATCACTGCTACTTTTCTTATCTAATTACAGCCAAGTTCAACCCTGCTAAATTTACAACAGAAATCAATGTTACTTTTCTGACTTTCAGCCCAGGTCATAACTGAGGAGCCAGCACTACCACCTCACATAAATTAAGTCAGCCCAGCCTCTCTTTTGGTTAGAACCAGTATTTTTTTCCAATAAATGTATTTTCTCTTTTTTGGCATCACTTTTGGCCGGTGGCAGTAGGGCTCGGAGGTCACCGTTCTAGAACAAGAAGTTCTTCCTACAAAAATAACCCTCATGTAACTCTACTACTCTTAATGAGAACATCACTCTACTGTTTCTCTGACACATATTCCAGAATTTTTTTTCTCCAGGTTTTATCATTCTCTTATTTTGGAAGACCATTCAACATTAAACCATATGACCCTTAAATGAGGGCTTTGTCTGGACAACTGCAGATGAAGTCTGAAGGACACCAGTGTTTGGATTTTTGCGATATTTTCAATGTTTAAAGCATTAGCAAAATAAAAACATTATTAATACTGTGCAATAGTACAACCTCAGTTAATAAGAAAAACGTAGCAGGAAGCACACTAACCTATGAGAAGAATCACAAAATTCTGTGCAGTACAGCATGACTTAATCAAGGTTATGCACAGAACAACACGGAATATTACATACTCTCCTGTGTTTCTAGACCGGGTGTGCAATTTACCTTGAAAACAAATCCTTCCGGACAGGTGTGATCATACTTGTAAACCTTGTAGACTACCAGAAATACAACACACGTTAAGAACGCAAGGGCAAAAAGGACCAGCACAGTTACCTGTAAAGAAAAATAAAACACTTATGTTAGCAATGCACTGCTTATTATACTGCTCCTTGTTACTGCAGGCAGCAGCAGCCAGCTATGAATGCACTTTACAGTAAAATCAAGCCAAGGATAAAACAAGCTGCTGAATTATGGAGGGAGAACAGGGAAGCAGCACATAAGTGCTTCTACCTCCCTCTTCTCAGAGAAGAAAGCAGATCATCTGGTCAGTGGCCCACTGTCTCTGGACTGCAAGGCTTTTTTTGATTGCATTTCTGTTTAGGGCACACATGAGGCCAGAAGGACACAGCAAGGTAACTTGGGTCTGCTGGTTTTTTCAGTATTTGGATGATGTAAGCATAAGTCTAGTTTATGTCAGCTGATAGACATGTTTGTTTTCCCTGTGCCTGTCCAAGAATGGAGTCAGGTGACAGTAAGTTAGCACAGGTGTCATCCAGATAATACAAAGGTGACTCTTTCAGGGCATGGAGAAAGTAATGTCTGCAGTCTCTTGGTAAGATCAGAGTTTGTTGTGCCTGCTCTGAACATATGGATAGTTACACCAGTAGTTCTGCATGCTTGGTTGCTCACTGCTCCTTGATTTCTAAGTTGAAACAGTACTACTTCATCACACAGAGACTGTACAGGAGTAGTTCGCTGCCAGATCCGTAAGGGAATACACCATGTTCAACACTGGGAGAGCCTGGAGGAGCTCTGTTGCACCTCTTTTCTCAGTGCTCACAGAGAAGCCACTACAGACTCCCTTACATGGCACTGGCTATTCACCATATCCTTCAGTAGCTCTCTGGTCCTGAATTTGAGCTGGAGAAAAATCCAAGACACACTTAAAATCTGAACTCAGTGTCAGTATCAAGCTCACCTTTCCCAGACAAACTGAGCAGCTGGAGACCGGCAGCCTTTTAGGTGTGACAGGAGAGAGAACCACCTTCAGAATTCCATCACCCATCGACAAGAGAAAGCACAAATCTGGCCTAGTAGTTACACTGCAAAGCTCTCTAATTCAGACCCATTTTTCTGGAAAGTGTGAGCTGAGCAAATAGCATTCATTACCTGGGACAGTATCCCAGATGTGTAGTATTATTCTAAAACAACTACTGATAGACTAGTACCCCAAGGAGATTACACAGTAAGAGTGGTTGAGATTTATTTCCTGTTTGGCAAGTTAGAAAGTAAGCCAGCATGTGCTACAGCATAAGAAACAATAATAAACAGAAACAAACAAGATTATGATTAATTTCTTAAACCAAAGTATAAAGTAATCTAAATTGTAAAGGAAATTGCAGAAGCCAGCTATATACACCTCCTAAAAAAAGAATTTAGGCATGTCAGGGTCAATTAATTGAAACAAGACTAATCTGATATTTGAGAAAGCAACAACAACAAGAAATTGTAGCTTTGCCTCTTGGTAAAAACAAGTCCCTTTATGATAAATCCCTGAACTAACAGATTTTGCAACACTGCAAACTGTGTGTGCCAGTGAGATTAGGACATTACAGGACTGCAACGAACTTTAGGGACTTCTCATGCTGTGGAAGCAAACTTCATCATGGGCAGACAACAGCGAGTGCTAAATGTCCTGGCTGAAACAAGGCTGGGAAGTATCTTGTGCTGCTGAAGCCAAGGATTTTTTAAGGATTTTTGATAGACAGAAAATAAGCATAAAAGAAAGGCTGGACTACAGGCAGGGAGAACTGCAGATCAAAAAGCAATTTAGCAGAAGAAATGCAGACATTAATGTAACAATGCTGTTAGAAATGAGACATGGAGCAAAGCACCTTTCCGATTAAATGTTCAGTTTCTCAACAGTCACTGGATTAAAAAAGAAAAATAATTCAATCATAATCAGCCTCTAAAAACTTCACACTGACGTGAATTTTTGTATCTAATTAGTCTTTCTCCGAGTTTATTACTCATTTGCAAACAGAAAAGTTAACATGGATAGATCACTCTGTCTTGCCAACCTAATGTTTTCTGCTTACATGTTTCATGTCTCAGAATATCCTGCACGAATCCAAGAGCTAAAGTACATTTTCACTTTCCTTTCTGGTTATTCTCTGTTTAATAACAAACAACATAACACAGACACGCCCCCATTTCTGGCCAAGCTACGCCTTAGCTCAACCCTTCTGGTAGGTTTATAATCAGGCTTCTCCCTTTATTCTTCTATGGTTGTGTTCTTCCTGTGCTTCCTCAGCTGTCCCACCCACACACATGTACAAGTGCACGTACATGTACCCTTCACACTTTGGCTTGGCCCAAACCTTGCATTCCACCCTCCAGGGCTCTCCCCTCCCCACAACTGAAATGAGCCTTATTCTTATTCTCTGTTCTCTCCCTCCAAATTTACCTTGCACTCCAGGCTCTAGAAAAATTGACCCTTCTCCCCTAAACCTGCAGTTCCCACTTGGGGAACTGCACCTCCTTAATGCCCTGCTGGTACCCCGTACCTGTACACAGATGCCCTGGGTCCTCCTGCCCCATGGGCCTCACCATGCCTGGGCCCCTGTGCAGGTCCACAGCCCGCTCTGTCTGCAGGGCTGTGGGCCCAAGGCCTTCCTCTTCTGAGCTCCAGAGCTGCTGGGCAGCATGGGCACATGAGGAACCAGAAAACAGGGAGCACTCCTCACCCAGCCCTGCAGATCTACAATATACACAGGGCCCTGTCCAATTTGCAGGTTTGGGTCATTCACTTCCCACTGACTCCAAGCACATGTTAGAATGTTCCTTTTGCTCTGACAGTGGCTGCTCTTTACCTCAGAGAAGAAAGGGAAAAGAGAGACTAGAGAGCTAGGATAGAAAAGCTAAAAGCCAGATGGGATTATTGCTGAAGCTTCTCATGCTCCACAAGACATACTCCACGCAGCCTTCAACAAAGACCGCTCTCTTTAGGAGCACAGGCCTGTGACACAGGACATGGACATCAAGCAGAACAATTGCTATGGCACAGATCAATTCAGCTCACATTTGTCTCTGCCACAGATAGGAGCAAACAGTTTTAAAATGTTTTGAAAAATATTCTCAAATCTTAAAGCATTTTAACCCTATTTCCTGGCCATTCTACTAGCAGGCAGTAGTAGAATTATAACAGCATTTCCCAGTTGTAACTATTCTAATATATAGATGAGGTCTCAGGAACATACCGAGACAACATACTAACAAGCTATTTTGTAACTGAGGATAAGTATTAGACAAAAGAAAAAGACTGTATTTCCACAATCACTGCAATATCACTCTGTTCAAAGCTCAAAAATTGTTTCAAAAAACAGTTACTTTCCAGAAGAGGACAAAAGCCCAGTGCTGGAGCCTGACAAGTTGCAGAGCCACAACCTCAGAGTCCATTTGCTGAGACCTGTTTTCAGTGACTGACATGGAGCTGTGAGTTCTCACAGCTCATACAAGTTCTTCCATTGCCACCCAGTAAGCCCCTGGGAAGAGCTTTCAGGGCTCCTGGTTCAAAATTTTCTCTCACTTACTGTATTTCCTGATGTTACTAATTTTGGTATTAACATGTAAATTTTTACTCTCATTATCTTCAATGATTTGCAATCACACTGCATTTGCAAATCCCTAATCAAGTAAGCTCTTGTCTCCTTCCTATTAGGAGAGAATCTCCCATCTCTTACCATCCTTCAGGATACGAGTAACTTCTATTTAAGGACAGTCACAGATGCAAATGACACAGATGGAATCCAGTGATGGATTTCTTTGCAAGGTGATCACAATCACCTGTTAATCTGATCTACTTCTCCCTTATAAACTGACAATCCTCTTTCTTCTAATAGCCATTTTTCTTCACTCTCAAAATAACCCACAGTGATGGTCCACAGTTGTCAGATCCCCATGTTCACTACAGTCAGCTTCTCTCCCCAGCCAGTAACATAGTGTAGCCTAAACTCTCTGCTTCACCTTCTGAGCCCTCTCCTACTGGATGCCTTTCAGAAATAAAAGCCTGGAAAAAGAGAAGGCAACAATCTGCTCTTCAGACCACAACCAACACCAACGCTGCCATTTTATTGCTTTCTTCCACAGCAACTTTGCATACCCGCTGTAACCTAAAGTTATTCTTGTCTTCCTACCAACACACTAACAGCAACTTGCCCTTTTCCTCTGTTCAAGGCAGGAGCAGATGCAATACATGCACAAGCACCACTCCCATTCTTCTGGAAGGAAATCTTGAACCTCTTCTCTCTTTGTTGTAGCCAGCTGGCAGTGCAGGACCACACACAGTGGGAGCAGAAGTCTTATGAATTACTATGAGCATTCACTGCCATGCAGATCCTGCAGAACTCCAAGGTGACTGTCACACTGCAAGAGTGATGGGCTTTTAAAATACTTTTCATTAAATAACTACAAGATAGGACAAACAACCATTTCTTTTAACTAGGAATTCTAAGTGTGGCTTTGCTTTCATCTTGAGTGTGACGTTTAAAGTTAGTTTTAAGGGGATCTGGCAGCAAAACGAAGTGAACAGAGAAGATGACAAGATACTATGTATGTGGCAGATTTCTGAATAGATTGAAAGTGAAGAGCAGAAGAAGGACAACGTCTAGCCAGAAGCCATTACAGTAATCGAAATGAGAGATGACTAATGAATGAACTAAGCATACCCACAGCAAAAAAACTTGTCTTCAGACTCTGTAAGTGGTTAGCTGAACAAATGAAACTCACCATATCTGACAACTACACTAACATGTAAGCAGGTTGTGATAAGGCCTTTACCATAAGATCTGCTAGGTCTTCCCTATCAGTCCATCCTACTTTGCCTCAGCTCTGAAACACTGCAAGCTGTATTCTTCTCTGCCTGGCTACTGCAGTCTCCTTCTTCCTTACTCCACTACTGTTGATTGGACTCCCTTTTTAATCAAGTTGCAATATTACAGCAAAATTCATCAATTGTACCAACAGTGCCTGTTTCTCTTCACATCCTTTCCTGGCTCCTGTCCCTTTCTGAACAAATTATGAATCATGTTTCAAGGCATGCACAAGTCTACTCCTTTTGCTCCTCTCAGCTCCATCCATTTTGCCTGTGTCCCACTGTCCCATTAAAGCCTGGGTACCATCCGTTTCTCCTCTGCCTTCACCTTTCTAATGCCGCCTCCTCTTGTCTGAAATTCTTCCATTAACCCACTCACACTGTGCTGCTTTGCACCACGCCTTCCTTCATGCTTTTCCTTCCATCAGCACACAAACCCACGTAGAAGCATTCCTGTTATTATGAGAGGTGGAACTAAGGTGGAACTAACAAGATATGCAGTAATTTTCACTGCTCAATCACTGCACTTGGTCACATCTCATCTCTGCATTATCTATTTCAACTCAGCCTCCTGGCAAAACAACTTTCATTTCTGATCTGTCTGTAAAGTGTGAGGTACAGACTTGATGACTGAACGAGAAGAGTGAAGACATACAGACACAGAGCACCTTTCATATGAAGTGATTTACAACCAATTTATGCTTTGCTCACCAGCTAAATGCAAAGACCTCAGGGGTGAAATACAGCAACTCTGTACAACCACTTAGGACAGGAAATTAAGATTATTGCTATTGAATTTAAACTACAAGAGAATTTTAGGCAGACAGACTGTAATTACAATAGATTGTGTCTGGCTACATCTCACAGACAAAAATTCGTAAAACACTGCACTGACTTCCCTGCAAATGGCTGTGACCTCCATTTCACCTCTCTCCCCTGAAATCCTGCATCTCCAGCTGCACAATGCCCTCTACCAGCACACTGGAGAACACCAAAATCAGCTCTCCACTTATCACTGCTTTTCAAAAACTATGTCCTTGTTTGCTATTACTTCAGCCTGCCTCTGGAAGTTTACATGAAAAATGTGTCTGAAACAATGCACTCAAGGATTAAAAAAGTTCAATTTGCAGGAAATGGCAACATAAAAGCAAAAAGAGAACCTTTACCTCTATACATGCAACATTTGACTCGTATTCATTTACTGAGCAATGCAAATTACACAGAACAACTTGGTACAATGTCCCATACTTTCCATGGGAATATATATACATATACAAGACAATCAGGTGCCTCGTTTCAAGAAGTGTATTTCTAACATCGTGTCATGTTTAGCTATATGACTGGTAGCCATCTATTAAACTCAACTTCTTCACCAGAACATTCCCATCAAACCTTTATGCTCAAAGAGGATGACAGTTTTGGGGCAGTCTGTATAGAAAAAGCAGGAGAAATCAAAAGACTGTCCTTCCCAAACAGAGATGACACAGAGAAGGAGAGAACTGTCTTGGATGTCTACCTGGAGATGATTGGGAGTAGCAGCAAGAAAGGCAGATAGATTCATGAGGACAGTAACAGAAAAGAAGCTACAAAATCAGCATTTATTAACTGCAACAGTGCAAGGCAACAGGACCAGTCTGCAAGGGAGTTGATTAATGAAACCTGAGGGACATACTGTTAGACAAAAACAAGTTAACAAGGCAGTGGCCTTGAGTTCCTAGCACTGTGGCTTAACTCAGCTGTTCATGACAACATTCCCATCACATGGCACCCTGTATTAGTTTCTTAACTACAGAGATCTGAGGAAGCAGTTCAAGAAGCCCTGTGGCACCAAGATAAGAATCTTACTACCTTCACATACAAACCCAGAAGATATTACTGAGGCCAGGATAAAGGCTGCTTAAGGTTACTACAGAAGAGGAAAGGCTATTTAAGTGATATATCTGGAGAGATCCAAAACATCTTTGTCAATGTCACTGGTTCTCTTCCAATAAAATGATTTCTAACAGAGCCAATAGCAGAGGAGACCTGACTAATAACAGGGAAGCCACTGTTAGGCCATTCACTTTATTTAAATCTTCTAGCTCTGACTGTAAAAATTCCTTTCAGCCAAAAATTTAGCAGGAGGATTGTCAATGCCATATCAGAGAGTATCAAATATTTAAGAAAAAAAAAAAGTGACAGTTGCCATGTACTGCCTTTGCATCGTTTTAAAATAGTAGTTACACTGAAAAAAGAACATCCTTTATTTTTCTTATTTTAAGCAATAAAGAAAAAATTCAAAGCCTGCCAAACACTTATACTTGTGAACAACTTTAATCCTGTGAGCAGTTCTACTGAAGAAACAGAACTACTGACAGTAAGTAAGTACCTGTCACTCATCCAGCCAAAGTGACAGACACACAATGTACTTAAGGAAGTGATATCCTGTACGGGAGACATCTCATGCACCTAACAGACTTTTAATGTGGGAGCAAAGAGCTACTCAACACACAAAGTAATCACACAGCAAGAGAGATCTATCTTCCTTGTCTCTGATTATTTTTGCAGCAATAGTAATTGTTGGCATTACTAAGAAGAGATACAAAAGTCTTGAGGCAGAAATATGCTTGAAGGATGCCCCTTTTAAGATAGAAAAAAAAAACTGAATAGTTAGATATATGTTGCATACATTTTTGCAGTCTTAAAATGACCAGGTAAAACTGCGAGAACTGATCTTGAAAGCAGTCTGAATTCCTCTTCCACAACCTCATGCAGACATTTCAACAACTGCTTGCTACTTGATAGTACATGGCTTGCACCATATGGTCTTACCACAGAAATAAGCTTCAGGCTTTGGCTCTGCAGTTAGGTGTATGTAGAGATGTCAAGGATAAAGTCTGAAGAACTGAACTGCCTTTCAATAGAACCAAAAGGCTGAAGGCATACTACAGCTTGGGTTTATTTAAGGGCTTAAAGTTTATAGGGAAACATAAGTGTTTGCTTTCAAAATACCTCTGAATCTTCTTTATTGAGATTTTCCCAAAGACAGAAAAAAAAAAAAGTCATGCATTGCTACAACAGACATTTTTTTAAATTGGTGTGTTTGTGCATAACTGTCAACTGTAGCCCAATTCAATGGGTGCCAGAACAGACATCCCACTACAAAATCCAACTGGAGGTTGTAAGAACACTGCTCTGTCAATGGGGGAAGCAAAGGTTTGGCCTTGGGTAACTCACACCATCAATTTTCTTCTGTCATAGCTTCCTCCTGTGTCCTGATTCACAAGGGTCCTTTGCAATGACATTTCCAGCCTTGTTGTGTTACTCTGTATAGCAGACAATTTACAGGAGGGAAAAATCTGCCTTGTTCAAAGTCGCTTTCCAGTTGTGAAGAACCAACTCCCCACATTAGCCTACACTTTCAAAGAACAAAAGCAAGACTTCTATGTCTCAATGGAAAATAATCTTCAGTGACAAATCACATCTTTCTTAGTCTGGTTAGTGCCATAAAACTAAATTAAGACAACAGGGTTCCCATAATCAGGAAATCTTCACATTCTTCTGAGATATTCTGATTTGAATTCAGAATGTCGCTTCATAGAAGAAAATTATACTTGCAGTTTTCTTTGTAAACATTCTCAGCTCTGTTGTAGTAACTGTGGTAATGTGGGCTGAATGCAGAAAATACATTTTGTAATTGATTATTCACCCAGGTGCTAAAACACCATCTACATGACATATGCACATGCTGGAGTTGCTTCATTTGTTATAATGTATAACTTCTCAAGAAGAACAGCTTTAGATGATTTGCACTGCTGAATCCCAAAACTGCAATCTGCTTTGTCCTTATTTAAGAAGTACATCCTAGAATACACATGTGAATTATTTGTAAATATGACTGACTGACTTGCTTTATTTTTAGCACAACATTTGGGCTGTGTCTTGTGGCAGGCTTGTGCATTGGTGATGTACAATACTGAAGTCATTAAAACAGCATCTGAAACTTTTCATGAACACGAGCCAAAGTCAATATCTCACCAGTTAAATAATGCATTTCATAATTATAGCAAATATTTAATTTTCAGACAAATATCTTTTTGCTCTCTCAGAATCAACATCAGCAGTTGACATGATGACTCACAATTAATAAGGACCCAGGAGAAAACCTCACACAATCGGTACTTTTCATCTACATATTTATGAAATGTCATAAATTATTCATCTAATATTTACTACTGGGAGTGGTAAATATGACAGTCATCCCTGCTGGAGAACCAGTCAGTTCTCTTTAAAATGTTTCAAGCAGCATAATTCAATTCTGAAACTTGCTATATGGAGATTAAGGGACATTTTTAGGACCTGAATGTTCTGCATGAACATTGTTTTCAATTAACTGAACCACAATTTTCCTAATTGATCAACCCCCACACTCTTCTTTAGAAGCCTAGACTTACAGCCACAGTGTGAATCACTCTGCAATTCCCAAGAGATACCAAATCTTACTGAAACCTCCCTCTGATGCAGTAGTTACCTAGCAGCAAAACCTAGCAACCCCATAGTATGAGATTAATCCCAGAATGATCATCATAAAGTAGTATCTAAACGATATTTTACTTAAGTATGCCATCCAAAAGTATATAAAAATGCAATGCAAAGATGCTCAGGCTTCTAACTGTTCAGCTATATATATTAGAAAAGACTACCCAACAGCATGACAAGCTTTTTTATTTGTTGTTCAGTAAGGTCTCATTTGCTCAGCTCTCTCAACAAAGACAGAAAAAAACAGATCTACATAGGGATGTGCAAACCACTTAGATGTGATTAAGATATCTTAATGTTCAAGCAATGAAACCCCTTAGTCCCTACAGCTAAAGCGTAAGTGCAAAATTCATCTGCTCAGCTGCTTGGAACCAAAGTCCTAGTAGGGTACTCAAACTTTCTCGCCTTTCTCTTCTACAACATAGCAAGCATTTTCCAGTCACCTCAGTGTGACCAGGACACACACAAAGACAACCAGACGTAAGTTCCCCTTGTTCTGAGCTGTCTAATTGCATTTTCCCAACCCTTGCCTGACAGGAAGGGGATTACTCTCAAGGACTGAGTGGTACTACGGTGCCAGGAGGACAAAGAGAGCATATTAGTCAGAATGTAGCATTTTCCCTGAGGGATAGGACATCCTTGCCCCAAATCAAGGAATAGAAAAAAATGGAAATAAGTTTCTTACCTGCTTAGTAAAACCCTACCACACCCCATATCATTTCTTCTTAGCTATCCAGGGTGGTTCCCCATATAGCTTACTGGGAACCTACATGCTTCACTGTGTGGCTGATGACTCCACCAGGTAACTGGCACTTAAAACATTTGTCGCGGCAACACTCTGCACAGTTCCTTTCCAAATATATTCTAATCCCTCCCTGAGCCTTCACTTTGTTTGTTTAGCATGCTCTGATTTCACTGAGAGCTGTATATACACTTCTGAAGGTCAGCTTGGGCCTGGGCAGCTTTTAGAACCACTGCTCAGGCATGACAAAACCATAATCTCTGGTGTGCCCTAAAATCTCCTATCATGCAGAGTTCAGAAGCATGCAATATAAAGAGAATCCACATCTCTACTGAATCTCTGTATTTCTCCCTCATACTAAATGTTAGGCTTTCCAAATATATTTGTACTTGCGCAGGGAAGAGTGTGGTTTCCTACTGTTTAAAAACGCTTTGGCATCCTTGGGTAAGATGCCAATTAAAAGCACTGAAAAGCTCCAGTCTTCCTTTGTTAAAAGAACAAGTAGGGAAGCATGAGTTGAAGTACCAACTTTCCTGTTTTGCTTTACTTACACAGAGCAGGAAAACCTATCTCCAGTGAGAAGGGGGAAATTCAATCTTTGCACCAGTTAAGCTCTCAGGTTTCCTACGGGACTACTGAAGGAAGCAACAGGGACACTAAAGAGTAAATCTGAGTCAGATTCTTGGTGAACTACCATCTGACAGTAAGAGTAGTCACCAAGCTTTACGATTTAATTGGACCAGGAAACCTGACAGCAGAGCTCTGGTATATACCCCTGAGCTGCCAAGTCATACGCTTAACCATAAAAAATACATAATGGACTATGACAGTGCTTTTAAGAGAATGGTTTGGCCACAGTGATAAATAAGAAGCCAAAAAGAAAATAAATGTTCTTGTGGTTCTTGTCCTTCAGCACAAACAGGAGTTTTATCCATGCCATGAGCACTACCTGTGTGCAGCCCGCAGACACCCCAGACAGCCATGTTCTGAAACCCACACACTGACAGAAACACCTTCTGAATTCATCTGCTAGAGAGGGATTACAAGCAATAATGCTTCAAGATTTGATTTTGTTTCTAATTGTTACATACTGAACTATTATAACACTGAATTTATTTTTCTCATGTCCAGCTATACCCACAACAGGCACTCTGTTACAGCCAGTTCTGACTTCAATCAGCAATTGATTTTAAGCAATTCTGTGAACACAACTGAGCTATTAACATCTTCAGACAGCACTGCTTACCTTAAATCTTTCTGAAACCCCTTCAGTGATGCTGATTGTGAATTCAGCTATTTTAGGAGTACGGAACTTTCCCTTCTTGCGATCAGGTTCATATTCTGTTTTTGTTTTGACCACAACCTTTAAGAAAAAAGTAAAAAAAAACTGTCAGCTGAAACTAGCCACAGAAACCTTAATTATTCTTTAACTCTTCTTTTACCTACAAGCACATCTAGCAAAATATTCCTCCCCCCTCTTTGTGTAATTCTTCTTTGAAAGCTGTAAATTATTATTTATTTTTCTGGCATATCAATCATTAACAAAGTTATCTCTTAAAGTGATCTTGATGGACCTACAGGAAGACTTGTTATACAACAGTTTCACAAACTTCCAGTTCTTTCATCTGTGGTGATACTGTGCTCCTGTACTAGGCAAGCATAGGTCAAATCCAAATCATGGTCCTTCTCACTTTGTATAGTCTGAAAACAGTCACCTCCACTTGCTTCAGGAAATCCCACTAATGGGATTTCAAACTGGAGACCAATAGGAGAAGATTACTGAAGAGGGCCCACAAAAATCCTGCAAGATGCCATGTTCTTTGATGGCAGGATCTTGAGTTCAGAAAAAATGAAATGACCCATCTAGTTGCTATTCACTATGTGATAGACTATGGCCTTTGGCACTCTTATATTCAACATCTAATTTCCGATTTATCAGCTGCAAGCAGCAAGATGCACACAAACCCTTGTGTTAATGAGATTGCTTCAAACACCCAAGGCTCTTCAACTTTAGTCTATCCCTTACTATGAACTACTGCCCCAAGCTGCACCATTTAGCACCTTACCTGTATTCCCAAAATATTCACTACGTCAGTCTAATCTCTACTATTCTCCTAGGCATTCTAATTGTACAAAATTTTCTCATACCTAACCTATTTGCCTCATTTTTGTCTTCTGCATTTTTCAGGATCTTTTTCTAAGTATCATTCTCGAGATAGGGTGCAGTTCATCATCCTGACAGCGCTATTACGATTTTTTCAATTTTCTCTGTTGTTCCAAGGAATAAATACCTACTCTTAGATTTTTAGAATCAAATTCTATCTTTAGCACAGCCCGTGGTATTAATAGCAAATACATTATCATAGAATCATAGAATGGCCTGGGTTGGAAGAGACCTTAAAGATGATCTAATTCCAAGGGCAGGGACACCTTCCACTAGACCAGGTTGCTCAGAGCTCCCTCCAGCCTGGCCTTGAACACTTCCAGGGATGGGGCATCCAGAGCTTCTCTGAGCAACCTGTTCCAGAGCTGCACCACCCTTAAAGGAAGGAACTTCTTCCTAATATCTAAACTAGACCTACACTCAGTTTGAATCCATTCCCCCTTGTCCTGTCACTACATGCCCTTGTAAAATAGTCTCTTTCCATCTCTCCAAAACTAACATTATGACACTCACAGGTAGCCAGGCATTGAAATTACAAGCTTTGGGTTCCCCTCTTCTCACTTCCTTGAATGGTACCTAGAATGTGTAACTGTACTAGAGTCAGTACCATAAAGCTTATTAGACACTTTGACAGCATTACACATATTTGTGCAGGACAGTGGTTTAGCAACTTCTTTACCTATTTTCAGCTATAATTAGTAAGATAGTAGTTATTACCTATTTTAACTTTATAACTGCCCAACAGCACCATGAAAGTAAACTGCCTGAAGAGTTCTGAAATGCTTTTTAACATTTTACTTACATTCCTCCCCCCTTTATGTTGCGTAATCTCAGGCAACTCAAATCACATTCAGCTGACACTGAATGTACAGTTCTAACTGCTTGGTTATGTAATGTCTTCTTTTGTTTAACATATCTGAATATGAATTTAAATCACTTCACCCCTTTAATTTAGAAACTGTCAAAATCATCAAATCCTTAGCGCTGTAGTCACTACTCTTCAAGAAGTTATGCTTCACTGCCATACTGGAGCCTTGTAAGTGAATAATAAGCATAGATATATGAAGTATGTACTCCTATTCATTATACATGAGTGTCTGCATACTTCAGAATTTGATCTGTGTGCCAATCTTTCCTTAATACTTTTTCTTCTTTTCACATCAGTTGCTCTGCTCCTGCCTTTGAGTCTGTACCAGTAAAGAGACACTGACATGACATGACTAACCACTTACAGAAGGAAACCAGCAGGACCAATAAATTCATGGCTTTAATTTTTCCCATGTTTGCAAAAGGAAAGAAAAACTAATACACAATTAGACAGTGGAGAGTAAAAAACCAATCAAATATTCCCTTATTTCAGCTTTTAGCCTAGCTGGACATTTGCTTTTATTCAAGGCAAATGCCATTAAAGGTGGGAGGAGTTCTGCCCCATTCTAGTAGGAGCCATAGGGCCGGCACAGAACCTCCTGAGCTCTCTACAGAGGCTCTGCTCAGGTTAAACCTATTACCATACAGATCCCTAGTTCAGACTTCTGCTTAGCAGTGCAGGAACATAATGAAATCCTTTGGACACTGGTCCCTTGTAATCGGTTATATCCAGTCACCAGTTGGCAGGCGTATCAGACGCTGTAAGACTTAACTTGTTTTAAAGCCTTAGGGTGCGATTTTGTCCTCAGTTACAAGATTTACACCCATGTAACTGAGGGCATAAAATGGACCCTCAGGCTCTCCAACAGCTGTTATGGCTTATTGCATTTATGCCTGCCAACTGGTCACCACACACAACACAGAATGGTGTTGATAGCAAATAAAATGGAGGTCAAAAAATTATTTGTATTGCCTACAAGCAACACTCTACCAAGGAAAATTTTACAAGCTAAAATTCTTTACCCTAAGATACTATTATCTGAATCTTTTTGAGCTTTGAGGAATGAATATATCTGTATGTATATGTATTCTATATATCCTGTAAATATCAGTTTAACCAGAAGTAGAATTGAATGTGTGGAAGGCCAAAAATAAAAACTGTATGAAGACCACAAAGCTTTTTTTGCCAGATGCATGTGAGAAATGTATAAGTAGGTATGCTATTAAAATACAATACTGAAAAACCTGAAAAGGTTATCCTACTGCTGTGTGCCTTACATGTAGTAACACTTACTGTATTCTTTATTGTGAGGACAATAAACATATTTATAGGCTATCACATCACCTTCCTAAAGCTTTAAAATTAAATCCTTAATAATTAAGCCATATAATAAGGAATGCAGGAAGCACACTTCTCTTCCAACCTGTAAGCACTCATTGGACTGTCCCCTTCCAACTACAGAGGATCTGAATCACCTATTTGGAGGTTTTTGAACCAAATAAATTGCCATGGAAAAAACTCAATGACCTATTCTCATCTATTTCAGCTTGTCTGGGGCTAGCATTAGTTTCCTACTGAAGCACAGAAGGAAGATGGAAGAGCTCTCTGTTGCCAGTCTGCCTGTCCCCATGTTGCAGAGAAATAAAGCAGGGCTTTATCCCCCAGTCAGAGAGGCATTTTCTGGACAGAGAAAATTCACATCATTCACACAAAATACACAGTACCTTACAAATAATAATAAAAAAAGAAAGATGCAGAATAGGAAGGGCTATGACAATACAGCACAGAGAAGCTTGCATTTATATGTCTATATGTTTCATACACAACACTGAAATCTATATATGCTTACTGCTAACATTTTGCACTGGTTTTTAATGCAAATCACTATTACTGGATTTTCATGAGTTTAACTTTTTTTTTTCCTCCAGATGGAACTAGCATCCTTTAAAGCACCCCAAATTTCTCGCCGTTTCTAAGCTGCTCATTACACATAACCTATTCTTTTGTTGTTTGCCTGTGATTTGGGTGTGATTCTCCAGGGTGGAAACTAAAGCCTACTGTACCTTATCAGGAGGTGGGAACTGGAGTTGATT
This sequence comes from Chiroxiphia lanceolata, assembly GCF_009829145.1. NCBI lineage: Eukaryota > Metazoa > Chordata > Aves > Passeriformes > Pipridae > Chiroxiphia > Chiroxiphia lanceolata. Next base: position 14,058,351 of record NC_045640.1, read on the forward strand.
GACATCCAGGGGTGTGATCAGGGGGATGGTGTCAAATCCATCCTCCAAAAGGGGCTGCTTTGTGCTCTTCTCGCTGAAATTATTCCCCAGTTTCACCATTCTTCCAGGATAGAGGGATTTTCTGCTAGCACACACGGACACACACGTACAGAAATGCAAAATATCACAAACCAGACCTTTCCCCAGTGAGTCAAAAATACCTTATGGCCAAAAAATAAAATAAAATAAATATGCCTTCGTCGCTGTGACTGGGTTAGGCTTTAGCGTTCTGCGAAGTAAGAACGATGGCCAAAGCTTCTACTATCGAAGTTAAAAAAAATAAAAATTAAAGAATAAACAGAACAAACAAAAACCCCACCATCACGCACACAAAAAAACACCCCAAAATCCGCGGCACGTCAGCCCGACGCGAGCGATGCTGCCCGCGCGGCCCGGTGCGGCATCGCCCCGCAGCCCGCGGGATGCGCAGAGCTCCGGAGCCCTCTCCCCGCGCCCCCTCCCCTGCCCGTGCCGTGCCGGAGGGCTCCCTGCTCCTTTCTCCCGGTCTCCCCTCCCCGGGGCAGGGGCAGCGCGGCCGCCACTCACCGCCGCGGCTCCCGGCCCTTCCTCGGGGGGCGTCGTTCGCCGCGGCCCGCGCAGCGATGGCGGAGCGGGGGGCGAGGCGGCGGCTCTCCCTCCGCGGGTGGCTCTGGGCGGCCGCAGAGCCGGGGCCGTGACGCAGCCGGCGCTTGGCTGAGGCAGCTCTGGAGCAGCAGCAGCACAAAGGGGCCCCGCGGGGACGAGCGGGCGGGCGGCTCCCCCCAGCCGGCGACTGGCGCAGCGGCAGCAGGTGGAGAAGGAGGCGGCGGCGGTGGGGGGGGACCGGCCGGGATGCGCCGCCCTCCGCGCCCCTCCCTCCCTCTTTGCCTCACGGTGCTGGGGGCGGTGGCTGCCCGTGCCCTGCGCCAACGGGGACCGGCGGAGCCGCCGCCCTGATCCCCTCGGCAGCCCCTTGCCCCGGGTCCGTGCGAGTCCTGGCCCTGGGGAGCCGCGGCAAGGGCAGCGTCGGTGCCGCGGTCGGGGAAACTGCGCTACATCAGGCGGCGGCGAGGGGACCCGGCCTCGCCCTGCCCGCCGCGCGGCGGGGCGCCGGCCCCTGAGGCGGGGGATGGCGGGGGCTGCTCCCTCTGGCCGCCTCAGCCGGGGGGCGATGGCCGGCTCTCCCCTTCCAGCCGCTCCCGCGGGGAAGGGACGAGCCGGGGCTGTGGGGACGGTGAGACCCCGTCCCCGCTCCGCAGAGCGGGGGGAACGCGAGCATCGGAACCGGCGCCCGCGTCACTTCAGGGCAAAGGCGTATTGCGGAGCCTGGCAGCTGAGCGGGAGAGGACATCTTACCAGCCCGGCTGGCTCGGGGCGGAAAAAAACCAATAAAAGTGATTCATATTCACTGCGCTGTCTCCTCTAACCTAAGGCAAACCATCATGCTCATCTTGTAGTCTTACAGGTGCATTGCTTTCCAGCCAGTGGAAAGAAAAGCGCTGTGGGCGATGCAACAAGTGACTGGGATGGTAGGCAGCTCTGAGAGAGAAGAGGCAGACAGGTGCTCAGCCTAGAGCCAGTTTTATGCTTCAAAACCAGCCAGCCTCTCCTCACAGATGACAGCATGAGCAGCCCTTCTGTGTGGCTTGTTCCAATTGCCCAATCCAACATGTGTTTCATTTTTCTGAGGTCAATGGTCTGTAATGATAGAGGCCCAGAGCTCCTTTCTGGCTGTGACATAAAGCAAGTCGTGTCTCCCACTGTGGATCATCCTGTCTATCTCATTTATTTCTCCCATCAGTGTTCCGTCCCGAGTAAATAAAGTGTAAAATAAGCTTGTCTTACCTGAGTAACATTTCATAAATCATACTTGTGTGTGTTAAATAGAAGAAAAAGTTTTTCATTTTATATAGAAAATTGCACCTGTAATTGGAAATGAAGGGGTTTCTCAGAAAACGGGAAACACTTGAATTATTTAATTTTGGCAAAATCCTTGTCTTACAAGTGTTCTTGAACAGAACAGATGAATAACCCACGGATGGATGAGTGTAATCCATTCATTTCTATGTGAAGCCAAAGTAATTCAGAATCCAAATGACATCAAAAGTCCAAGTGATGATCAGAAGTGTATTTGACAGTATACTACAGGGAGCCAAAATAACACAGCAAATGGTTTAACAAATTGAGTGACTAAGTCCTTTCATCTCCAGCTTCTGTGATTTTATATTTGAGCCCTTCTGTTGGCTGAAGTTGGTCAAAAGCTCTGGGCAATTGTGTATTAAGTGCGTGCCTGAGGAAGTATCAGTATCAGATTAAGATGAATGGATGTAAATTCCCCAGTTGATTGGTGAGGCATTTTTTTCAATTATGTGAGCATATTCCAGGGGTCCTCAGTTTTAGTGTCTCTTGCAGGGAAAATGAGAAATTTGGATAGTCTACAGAGTAAGTTATTCTTCTCTTTAGCATTGTGCATTTCTTTAATGATATCTGCCTTTAGCATAAACTAACTAATCTTACCCAATTCTTTAGTTTTACAGAAAAATCCTGTTGTTAAGCAACTGGATACTACACTTGCTGCCACTCAGTACAACTGCAAATACTTGGCTTACCTTTTTTCATTTTAAGTGCATTTCATCCCATATACTATGATGTAAAAGAAAAAAAGCTATGTGTTTGCATGTGCATATACATGCACACAAATATCTGTGACTAGTAAGTGTCTTTATTTGCCAGGTATGTGAAATGAGCAGTTAAGAGGATTTAATTTCTGATATCAAATAACCAACTGTAATTTGCTACTGATGGTTTCAGAAGAAAGAAATGAGGTAGCTGAGTAAGAAAACTCACATGCTTCCTAGTCAAAAATTGCTGCCTTAACAATGCAAAAAGGTATATATTAACACAGAGAATATGTGAAAAGAAATGAGTCTTCAAAACTAGCATACCTCTTTCCTCTAGGGCTCCTGCTGTAGGTCATTTAGCTATGGTTATTCAGGGGGTTTTAAATTTGGGGGACTGTGGTCAATCTTCCACAGAGTAACTCAAGTTCCAGGTGCTTAACAAGTAACACACATCCTTGCTGAGCCACTGAAGTGTCATGGCCAGCAATCTTTATCTAATGTTAGTGATCTCTGAGGAAGCGCAATAGCTCCTTGTGGGTTTTGACTGGTATGTGGGCAACAGAAAAAGCAGCACACGCACAGAATTGATGACCTACTGGCTAGTCTCATTAAGTCAGATTGTACCCTGATTTACTTACTCTGAAATCTTAATAGTCTCAATGAGGTTAGAATTCACTGTGTGTACCATCAGCCTAACTATGAAAGCTGAAAATTCGCACTACCGTCAAGCAGATGTAGTTCTTCCCAATGAACTAACTAATGGAGAAAAAAAAAAAGTAATGTGAAGCTTGTGTTTGCTGGCACTTAGTCTGGGAAGTGATACAGAAGTGTTCCTTAAATAACAGTTGGTCTATGTCTCACAAAAGCTGGAGGAAGTCCAGTTGCATGGACAGCTTACATTTTGACCTAAACTGAGAACACCTGACAAGCTCTCATTTTGTAGCAGAACTATGAAGAACAAAGTCACACACTCTCTACATATGGACATTATGAAATGTCGTAAACTGGTAAGTGCCACAGGGCTAGACTTCTGATTCATCACAGACAAAAGCTCTGGGAATTACAGGATTCTTTTTCCTGCAAAATTCTTTTTCTAAAAATGAGGACAAAATTTGTGACAATTAATCTATTATTTGTGATTTGATGATGCTTTATTCAGGTTGACCACATGTCTTTTTCTTTGTGGGCTGTGGTTTATTGACACAATCAACTGAAATGGCTCTTCTGGAACCATTACAATTTGTTGTGTTAGTGCAGCTGAAAACACTTCAACATACCATGTGTCACGCTTTGTCAAGTTAACAGTTGATGTTTCCAAATCAGGATTAGGAACAGTGCTGATGCAGTGCAATGCTGCAATTGCTTGTGCAACATAAGCATTCATGAAAAGGGACAAACTCTGCTGAAGTAAAGCAGCACTACCTATTGTTGTTCATCAAGTATCCCTGCTGTTTATTCACCCTGAAGCAACGAGTCCCTTCGGTATCTGAGGTTATTTACAAATACCAGAGGAAGAAGAGCATTCTCACCAGTCTGTTTTAAGAAGCCAATAATCTTCAGAAATTATGTTAAACTCTTAGTCAGCAATAGGGAAACATGGATTAAGTGATGTACCAAAGGAGGTACAAGTGCATGGTGAAGCTGTATAGGTAGAGCCAGCTGCATAGCTACTAGCACGTGATACAAGCAAGTTCACCTCACCAGGAAGTGCTAAGGTTTATAAAGCATCTTTAGTCCTTCTCTCCGCCCCGTAAATCCAGACTGGGACAGAAATGGAGCTAAAATCTAACTTTTTCTTTACATTTTTCTTCTCTGACTTGTATATGTGATAGGCTTATGTGTAAACAACTCTAGAATTGTGACATTCATACTGAAATGGATAGTAGATAAATGAATAGTAAACCTGTGCATGAACAAAAGCGATAGCTTAATGACAGAAAACAGCAATATGAACTGGATAATGATTTTCAGTTACTGTCAGATTTGTAGAATTGTCAAATGGAAATAAAGGTATTGATACTGAAGAATGCACATCTGCTATTTCCAAAATTACTGAGAAGGAGGAGATTGAATTATTCCTTGGGGAAAATTGAGGAATGGTCACTGGAAATCTGTGAAATTCTTTAAAACATGGAACAATTTTTCAAGTCTGGCATCCTTATGTCCATCATCCTGAATTCAGACACAGACATGTAAATAACATTTTCAGGAAGAAGGTAGTCCACACGTTGGAATAATGCTGAGACAGAGGAAGTTCTAAGCACTCAGATTCTCAAGAGCAGCATTTCTCAAATAGTAATGCAAACATCAGTGATACGCCCCCATAAAATACAGGGCAGTAAAAGCCAGAAGGATTGCTCTGAGAATCAGTGCTCTGAGATTGCAGGTGCAGCAGAAGGGATAAATTGTGCTACAAGGCAGATTATGTCCTGTCTCTGTCCTCACACCATCTGTAGGCCTGCAGGTTCATCTCTTGGTGAAGAGAAGGTGCCAAAATACAGCAAGGAGATCAGTGCTCTGAGTCCAGGGGAGAAAGGGAAAGGAGAGTCGGTACAGACAGACAAATTGTTCTCCAGGCCTCCTGTTATTCTCAGATATCAGACCCACCACTTTGCTAAGTTGGGGCAGAAAAGTGACAGTCCTGATGATGAGGAGGCAGAGCTCTGTCTGGCAGGGGGATTTGGGGAGACAGCAGTGATGGGATATACTTAAAGGCAAGGAAGCACAGCTTTAGGGGTAAAGTGAGGTTGATCTTTTACTGATCTCTTCCCAGGTTAATCCTGCTTATGATTAAACAGTCATTTAAATGGCTAAAGTTACCTGATTTAGGAGAGCCCAGTAATGTTTTGGCTATTATACAAATGGATTTTAAACAGCATCTAAGTAACACAAGGTCATGTAACTATCCTAAATGATCCTCTAATAATTTAGAGTATTACATAAAATTAAAGGATAAGATCAATTTCAACAGAAGCTGGACTTAACCACTAAACCATTTATTTAAAAAAAAAAAAAAGTGCGTAAACAAGCCTTTCACCAGGAATGCTAGAATGTGATCCTAGACTTCTCTTTGGCCTTGAACCACTTCAAATTAATTGGTTGGGAGCCAAAGGAGGTGCATAATATAACATCACAATTTATATTTAGGAAACCTCATTAGAAATTAAAAAGTTATGTAACTCCTCAGAGAAAGCAAAAGAAATATAGGACAAATTATACTCAAACACTGCAGTTAAATTATTTTAACAGCAGGGTAGCTTTAAAAAAAACCTGTTAGGACAAAATCCTACATAGCATGAGGAAAAAAAGCTCTTATGTCTTATTGTAATTAGAAACTCATCAGGTTAATGGGGCAATTTCTCAAAAGCTGCCATTTAAGTTTTTGCACATGGCATTGATCTTGCTGTATTTCAGTTTGCAAATAGAACTTCGCCAGAGATAAAAACTAGCAATCAGAAATTTTCTAAGGTACGTGTAAATTCAAAGCTCTGTATCTTTCGTGTCTGTGCTCGTTCTTTCATTCAATTTGTAGTTGTGATGGAGTTCTAAGACAATGGCACTTTAACTTCAATATCTGAAATTGCCAAAAGCACCAAGTGATTTTGGGGTGTCTCAGTCTGTAGCCGGGAAAGTGACAGGCTTCAAGAAAGCAAAGAGAAGAGAGCCAGCTAGTCAAGATTCACTCTTAATCTGAGCACTTAAAATCTGAGGCATAGGAAATTAAAGATCACTTTTGATAATTTAGGTCAGCACTTTAAAAAGTTTCTATGTTCAAAGATACGATGAGAAGACATGCTGAAAAGAATGGAAAGGAATGTAGCATTATGGGAACAGTTTTCCAAATAACAGAGAAGCCAAAATCTGTAGAGCATTCATTTATTGACTATGGCAGGTTTTTGGGGACTCCTAAATATGCTTATTTGCACATATCTAAATGTCAAAAAACGAAGAGAGGAGGATGTACAAAACATCTGCTCACTCCAGATCACTAACAAGTGAAAAATAAGAGGGAGCCAGCAAAGCAAGTAATGAATAAGCCAGCTACTTTTACTGAAAGGATGAATTATACCTTTTAGAAAGTAATGAATTATTAGAATTAGGTGCCTAAACTGCAGCAGCTGTCCACTGTTTTTTGTTTGTTTGTTTGTTTGTTTTTAGAAAGCTTTGAATATGGTACATTGAAAAACAAAACTGCAAACAGAGATGTTACTAAAAACCAAGTTAATATCCTTACTATTATATTCGTATTTTTCAGGGTGGGTGGAGCAAGGCAATTATGGGAATGGAATGGAATGGTATGGAATAGAATAGACTATTTCATCTGGAATGGACTTAAAACGATCTTCTAGTCCAGCTGCCTGACCTATTCAGGGCTGAGCAAAAGTTAAAGAACGTTACTAAGAACATTGTCCAAATGCCTCTTAAACACTGACAGGCTTGGGACATCGAGCTGTTCTGGTGTTTGACCATCCTCTTGGGAAACAAATGCTTCCTAATGTCCAGCCTAAACCTCCCCTGGCACAGCTTTGAACCATTCTCATGTGAAATAAAGTAACTCAATGGGAAGGGAAACTGTGTAACTAATTAACTAATATCAGAAGGGTACTCTTGACTTTAAAATGTATTGATATTAACATGTAGTATTATTATTAGTTTTATATTCTGGATGGAAAGGGTTTTACACTTGCCTGTTATTAAGAACTGTAAAAGCAAAAACTGTGACATGCAGTGCAACTTATGTGAACTGTATATCACACTCATTTGTAAGATTAGAGCTTTATCATGGCTTTAAAACAACAGAGTTTTTCCTATCCTGGTAACCCATTTTGCATTCCTTTAAACTGACAATCCATGCAACAAGAGCTACTTTGAAAAATGATGACAAAAGGATGTAGCAAGAAATATCAGTAGTAACTTCAAAGAAATAGTATTAACCCTGCAGGATCTGGTTGCCACAGGAATAATTCCTTCTCTGTTAGCAGAAATAAAAAACAAGACCAGCTACATCCAGACAGCACAGATGTTTACTAGCACAGGATTACTGGTACTTCACAGCAAGAGATCTAAGAACCTAAAAACCCCTATTTGTATTCTGTAAAATGTGCAGCATCATCACTGCTGTATTTGAATTCCTTATGTTACTTTAGGAAACTGCAACTGAGGGCATTAAGCACCCTACATGCTAAGAAATCTAAATCCAGCACTTATGAATTTTAAATCAATCAAATCTCCATGGTGCATATTTGAGGAAGAATTAGTCAAAATGAAAACGCAGTGAAAAACAGAAAACAAAAATGAGAAGTGAGGAATAATTCCAGAAAGACAGGGTTCCCACTGAACATTAAAGTATATCAGCTGAGGAAATCTGCCAAACACATTCAAGACTCTTTATAAATTGGGTTCTTGAATTGGTGTCTTCAAGCAGAAGCGGCAATAAAGGCATCCAGTTGCCCTGTGGGAACAGAAAGGGAAAGAGATCTCCTTGAATACTCCACTAAGGGCAGGCTGTGGAGAGCAAATGTTAGATTTGTTTCCCTGAGGAGAATATGGGCAACTGTACCAAGCAGCTTCCAAAAATATTTTACATCTTCAAAGCACCGGACAAAGATGAACTAACAATTCCCTGTTCCATTTCCCACTACAGACAAAGCTGAATTCCAAAAGAAAAACAAATCAGGCCCGAGAGACAGAAAAGGACAATTCTTTGAGAGTGTTGGGATGGCCAAAATAATTCACAGTGCTAGTAGTAGTTTAGTGAGAATCTTGAGGTTTTAATTCCTACAGAAAAGTCCAAAGTGATATATTCTAATAGATTCCCAGCTACCTAACTGCATTTTGCTCTGGTGAACTCAATCCAGCTGGCTCTTACCATAAGAAGAATCTGCAGATAATCATAGGATCATAAAGAAACAACCCACTGGACACACAGAGAGCAGGTGGATAATTTTGCCATTTCCCAGTAGTCTGTTCTTGTTTTCATCTGTCTCCAGTTATTGTATGTGGATATTGACTACTGGAAAGTCAACAAGGAGTGTGCTGTGTAAGGAAATAATTGGCAAGGATGAGGAAGAATCTATCACTTCTACTAAAAGAAGACATCAGCCATTCAAGAGCTGTCCTGTCTGTCCTGCCAGCCTAGTCCTACTGTGCAGCTAGGGATATTAGAAAACAGTCTGGAAGTAGCAGCAGCAGGGACTGGTTGCCTTCTCCCTGCTGCAGGGGAAGGACTTTTAATCCATGTTGACATTTTTTTTTAAACTAGATCATACTGAGTTTCAGTAAGTCTAAGTCTCTGGTATTTTCTTTTGGATGAAAGTTATGATCTTAATGTGTAGAGGATTTTTAATTTACTTTCTTATGCAAGACATTTTTCTGGAGGATTTTAAGCCTGTTCAAAACATGATATTTCTTAGGCTACAGCTATGTGACTTTGGGACATAGTTGGGTTGGTTTTTTTTAAAAAAAAAAACAAACAACAGTGTCCTCACATCTACAGGACAGGACACACAATGGCAGTTCCATTTCTCTAAAGCCATCACATCCTGATCAAGTTTATTCTTCCTCTCTTTTGGGAAAAATTACACTTTCAAGAACTATAAACAATTATATTGCTATATAGATAGCACATATGGACCATGCATTCCCTCAGTAGTGTAACTAACCCAACATGCATTGTATACACAAACTCTAAAGAACACCAATGACCAGATCTGCTGGAAACTGAAGGCCAACGTTTAGAGACATTTTTATGTATTTCTATGGGTACCTGTATGTAGGTGGGTACAGGAGGGTGTCTTTTTGAGACACCTCATTGCTTTCACAGATCTAATAAAGAACCTGAATATTCTTAATATCCAATGTACGTAACTTATTTAAATTCCTTAAAGAAAACCCAGTTAGTGAGATACTACTAGTACCAAAATACTAAAAATATTTGGAAAGTAATTGTTTTCTACAGAATAATTTATTCAAGTTGTTTTAGAAACGTTTTGCAGAACAGTATTTTAACAGATCTCTGTTACAAAACTGCCTATTAATAAAGCAATTGACACTTCTGGTAGAGCTGAGTACTTAAAATACTTACAATAAACAAGCACAGTACTTGTTGTTATTGGCTGCTGTGCACTCAGAAAGCAATATGCTTTCAAAGAGTAATAACATGTAAATAAACACATTGACATTTAGTTAAGATTCCCTTGGAAAAATACTACTGAACAGAGTTGAAAATGTTACAGCAGTACAACCCCTGTTGGAGCAAAAGGGAGGTGCACATCCTGGATCAGTTTAGGCAATCTGCTTATTGGCAGGGAGTTGGATTTTGAGGCTCTCAGACCTTGGCACAGGGAGTAGCAACAAGGCAATACCAGTTATAGTGATAACAGCCCTCACCACAGGCGGTAAAACAATGAAATGTGCTTGGGTTGTACAGCTGTAGTATTGACAAAGTCATGCTGTTTGACTCATAACACCTTATAGATACCTTTATTCCTGCCAGATGTGCAATTAGGTTTAAAACCAGTGGCAGTGTTTGATCCTCATCTATTACTAAGCTATTCAGCCAAAATCACAAAGCCAAACATCTCAACTCCATACCAAAACATCCTTGGAAACTACACGAAAGGACCAAAATCTATGCTTTTCACTTTACTATTAGAGTTTAGGTTTTGTATTTTTTAAAGTGAATGTTTGCTTACCCTTGAAGGAAACACTCTCAGAATTTTTTTTTCCTTGATTTCTGACCTGTTGTCCTCCCATTCTGGAGAAGGTACTGTGAAACAATTTCAATCGTGCAATTTCCAAACACTCATACTTTAATTATGCTGAACACAGACAACTTCTCACTGTTTATGCTTTGACTGGCTTCTGCCATCTCTACCCTTTTCAGCCTGAATACATGCAGCAAAAGAATGGCAAAAGATGGTTAACAGTTCAAAATAGAGTAGTAATAGAGTAGTGTTAAAACGACTTGGTGTACTGAGCATTTTCACTTAATGTGAAAGAAGTGATTAAGGGTTTATTTAAAAAAAAAGTGTCAGGAAATGGTAAGAGGTCCTGAGAGTCCACAGAGCTCTGCCCTGAGAGTCCACAGAGCTCTGCCATGGGGTCAGAGCATTTCCCAAGGGACCACTGCATGAGTACCAGGGAGCTGGCTTATTTTGTGCAACAACCTGCAGCAAGAGAAACAGCTGTAAAGTATTCAGGCATAAGGCAGGAGCATGTGTTCACAGAGCACACAGAGATAAAACACATTATAAAACTAATGATATTTATGTCGCACATCACAATATCAATGAGACTGAAGCATAGACACGTTCTGGCTGTCACTGCAGTGCAGTCTCCAGCTCTGTTCGGCAGGTGTGCCCAAGGGCAAGAAATTAGCTCCTTACAGTTTGTTAAAGATGCGGATAACAAACCATTAAACACATTATCGCTTCCTAACACAACGGAATGATGTTTATCATTATTAGGGATAAAGCCACAGCCTGATCGCCGCGGATGTGCGGTAGGAAGGCACCGACTCCGCCGGAGCCGCAGCAGAGCAGCTCAGCCATCGGGACCATCCCATCCTATCCCATCCCCTCCCATCCCCTTTGTAGCTCGGGCTTTCACTGCCACCCGGCGGGCAAATGGGCTCTGAATCCCACTGACTAAGGATGATGCATCAGATGCATTGGCTCTGCGGATTTACACGACAGATTTACACGACTTAAATTCATGGAGAAATAAGGGAGAGATAGATGAACCTATTATTTGATACAAACCACACATTCAAAAATCATATGGGTATATCGTAAAGCATCATGAATGTGACTTCCAGATGGCTACAAATATTTTTAAATACTTTTAGTTTTCTGATTTCTAGGCACTTGCAATATGTCAGGCTTCTCTTGCAATAGCAAGGGCTAACCCCTTTCAATATGGGTTTTATCTAATCCTCTCTTCAGAGGGAAGGACTTTTGGGAATAGCAAGTAGCAAAAATCGCATAATTAAGCTGCTGAATAGTGGTGATATTATTAATGGTGGTTGACAAAGCTTTCTTGTTTAAAACAAAACTTTCTGATGTGATAACTCTGATGATTCCACTAGAACCAGGTTACTAAGAAAGATGAAATGATATATGCAGGACAGTCAGAGCACTCAAGGTGGTCATCCATATCACAATCCACATATGACAGCACTCCATACCAGAAATATATTAGATAGCATCATTTAATGTTCCCGACTTTGATTATTATTTAGTGTTTTGTCACAGTAGGGTTCTTCTAGGCACTTAAAAAAATACAAAAGGATGTGACATCAAAGCAGCAAGAAAGAAAAGTTCCCAATGCAAACATGAAGTGGAAGTACGTGGCTTATAGCTTGTGTAAGACTTGCATTAGGACTTCAGACAAAAGCATCCTTTAGGGTTATCACTTCTAGACTTTGCAAGAAACAAAACTAACTTGGTCCTAGGTATTTAAAAGCCACATTTTATTTGGAAAGAGAAAGTTCTTTCCAATTGGGCACAATTAGTATTCCTGTTTTGCCCGTGTGCCAAATGTAATCATTTGGATCTGGAGCTCAAAACTTGTATTCCTGTCAAATATTCAAATTACCAGAAGAGTCACTTACTAGCCAGTGGCTACAATTCCTCTTTGACTTGTTACTGGATGGTTCTAAAGGCCTTCCAGGCACTTAGCAAAAAGCCTTGCTGCCCTAAGGCCCTGCTGGGCATCCTTCTGCCACAGAATAGATGAGAAAAACAGAAGAGCTTTTTAAGATCAAAACCTTTTCAGTCAATATCCTTTTTCTGGTAGCTCTGAAACTCATGATTACATGACAAATAGTTTATTAGCTCCATGATTATGTTTTCCATTTCAGGGTGTGAAGTAACTGCTCTGAAGCAAATATGGCATAATCTGATCTGCTTTACCGTAACAGCAGCTGAACTAACCTTTGACAGTGATTTTCTTTTTATCTGCTCAATTCCTAAACTCAGACTGAAGTTTGAGCTTGAGAGGGTGCAGAATACAATGGGTGAAACCAAAGGCAACATTTATATGAATCTTAATGAAGTGATATTCTCAAGCTTCAGGCAACTTCAAGTCTTCTGCAAGTCAGACAAGATCTGCATTACACAAGAACTTGATGTAACATTATGATACTCTCACAAGTACAAAAGGTTGTATTTTCCAGTACCTGATTCCCCTGTGACCCAGCTTTTAAAGTCATGATTATGAAAGGTTTTGAGAAGTGAAGGGAGTGTATGGAAAAACAGTGCAAATTGTTTGCTTAAGAGCATTTGCTTTTAGAGCACGTCCAGAAGTGTTTAAAATATGCTTCAGATGACGGGAGTGATTCATGACTAGACAGCTGCTGAGAGAGACATCACTGACAGGAGAGAGAGGGGGAGAAGCATGTGTGAGAGAGAGGGAGAGAGATTTGACATGCAAATTACTTGGAGAAAAAGAAATTAAATACCTTTTCTTCTAAGCTTTAGAAATTAGGAATTATTTTAATGACTTTTGAATTGAATTGAAGTTGTGTGTCCTGAGGCTGTCAGAATTTCATTGCCCCTCAGACCCGTTTCGCAGGCTGCAGTTTTTACCCAGCTGACGCGATGACTGCCCTCACTTTCTGGGTAGGAAAAGGCAATATTCTTTTGTCCATTTGGTGTTTTGCAATATTAAGAGACTGACTGCTGCATTTCCTGTCAAGGAAATAAATAATTCATAAATAATGCAATTGTGACATTGGTGTCAATCTTCAGACAAAAAGTTTAATAGAATTGGTTGGAAATAAATCCCTGCTCAACAAGTAGAAGGGATACTTTCCCCACTCTGCATCCACAGAACAAATTCAGAAAGTGACTGATTGAAATCCAAATCCAAAAGGACTAAACAATCTAACACTTGAGTTTGAACTTTGATGTTTTAGTGATCTGTAGCATTCCCCATATAAAAAATATCATGGCAGAAGTGCTCACCTCTAGTCTATACCTACAGTCCCACTACTTTTCCCTATCCATTTTTTACTGTAGCAGCTGACCAACAAACAGCAATCTTCATTGATTTTCTGTTTCATTATTGCTAATATCATATATACTTATATACTTATAGTGGATTGATGTTCCCTGAAAGCCCAAACTTAAAATTTTGGTGTTTGTCAAAACTAGTTAGGCTTAATCTTGGCTTTTTCACAACTCCACATATACATGCCTCCTGGATAGTTGATGCTTATGGTTTTTCTGTATAGTTTTTTTCCTGAAATAACTGTGTTATTTTTGTGCATTGCAAGTGAAAATGTGGAGGGCCTTTATTCTACAGAAGTAAAACACAGTTAAAATCAGTTAGAACTCTCTGTACCTAAATTTTACAAATTTTCAGTCACTTCTAAAATAAGCATGTTAAACATTCACATATTTGCATTGAAAAAGCTAAGCTGATTTCAGAAAACCAAAATGATTAAATCATAGGCAATTTGTGCCGACCACCCCCTTTTTAGAAAGGGCTATTTTAGCTTTCTTTGTTTCACTAGAATACAGATTATCTGTTTGAAATACATGAACTGAATGGACTTCCCATTGAGGTTAGTGTATTCTAGCATTGTAATAAAGGTTATGAAAAGATGTCCGAGCACCAGCTGGCCTTCCTTTGATCCTCTCCATTCTTGTGATGATACATTTTCACACTTAAGATGATTCCCTTCTACCTCAAAGGCTGAGAGCTGCTTTGGTCCTTACAAATATTAACTGCAATCACAATGACCTATCTTTCTGGTTCCAGTCATCTGTTTAATATAGAGTGGAAGGTCAGAACTACATTAAAAGGGTCTGAAAGGCTTTATTTCAGTATACTGCCCCATGCAGAGCTTCACAAAAAGCTGGCAGACTTGTAGTTCATGCATGCACGCTCCTCAGCACTGCATTGTGCACTTCTATTAATGGGCTTTTGTAACCTTCCAGGAAAAATTCCCTCACCAAGAGAACAAAACTGTTGTCAGATCTGAACACACATGTGAATATCAACTACAAAAAAAGAAAAAAAAATATATTTAAACAGTAGGGGTACTGTCTTTAGAAAAAAAGAATGTCTGAGTCACTAGCTTGTGTCTTCACTAGGCTGTGTTTTAAAGGTAGTGTTATCTATTTGCTAGGATGGAGATTTAATAGCAGAGGTGGAAACCAACTGTTTGGAGAAGGCAAATTCAATAATAGATGTCAGTAAGGATTAATGAATAAGGCTATGGACCAGAAAGCACAAGCCTGTGTATACCAATACAAAGAAATCTATTTGCAGCACAGTGGAGCACAGGTCACTTTGAAGTCATTAGCATACTGAATTACCAAATAGCTGCATCTAAGGCCCTTCAGTTGTCATTAGAACACATTTCCCAAGCTATCACATTTTCTTCTTTCAAATCTGTCTATAAAGCTCATGTTTGTTTGCTTTCTATTAAGTCTTCTGTTCAAGGAGGACCATCTGCATTTCTTGTCATGTTTGTTTTGCATATTATTTCTCAAACAAGCTCTTTAGCAAGAAAGCTAAATATCCCAAACCCCAGCACACACCCCAAAGTGTGGAGACTGGCCGTTTTTATAAAGTTTTACAATCATGTGGGACTCTCTTTACCTATGTGCCTCTACACTTTTCCTTATGGAGCTTGAATATGTTAACCTCTGGTCTGGATTATGAGGGGTGGGTAAGTGGCATGAAGTGAGCAGCAAGAATTGAATGCAGCTGTCCACATATGAATGGAGCTACCCACAGTGGGGAAGACAAAGCAAGGAAAGAAAAAAGTGGATTCAAGAAGCAAATGGCCTATGGGGCCAGTTCCACTTGCTTCACACTGATTTTGTCTTAAATTTGGCCTGCTCTTGTATATGCCACTTGGATGTTTTGGGAGGACTTCATGTGTAGCAATTACTTCCCTGTAAAATTATCAACAGGAGTTTAAGCCTATTTGGAGTTGCTGAAGAAGCCATGGAAACAAAGCACAAGTGCTCTGTTCGAAAGCCCAACCTCTAAATTCAAGAAACTGCAAAGCAATCTAGTAGACCGGGTTTAAAAAGAGTATGAGAGAATGCGGATGAAGTGTTAGACCACAAAAACACTTTATGTGCTCAATGGCAACAGGTAATAAACAAGCAGTAAGTCCTTCCTAGTGAAGTTCTCCTTCCTTATACTTTTTCAGTTCTAACTAAACTAGATCATAAGTCTCAAGCAGAGGATTGTTTTTTTACAGGGAGTTATTTGAACTTAGATGTAATTATATGGTGTATCATTTTCCTATGTACATCCAGAAAACATGTCCACATAAAATGGCATATTTCATATATGTTTAATGCTCTTAAATGATCAAAAAAAACCCACAGTAATGCCTTCAAAAGTTTAAACACTAATTTAATTTTTTCTAATCTTGTTTAGGAGTCAAATGAGAGGGATGTCTGCACTGAACAAACCCACACAAAGCCCTGAGCAGTCACCTGCATCTTCTGTAAACAGAAGTGATTCAAGTTTGCAAGATAAACAGCAGCTCTGAGTTTCAGCATAGTTATTTCAAGAAACAACAACTAGCAGTCCTCCAATTTTACTAGGCCAGGCAGGTTACATTCTCTTTCTCCAAAATCTTTTTTAATAGCTTGCCATGTACATCAACTACAATGGCACTTCAGCAGTGTCTGCTACTAGCCAAGGGACTGATTCTTATTCATCCCCCTCAGCACACTGGCTGTGGATATTTATGAGCAAGCTAGGGATGGGTGTCTGCTGCTTGTAAAATACTATTGGCTCAGCAATTGTGTCACGGTTTCCACCTGTTTTTCAAAGTCACGGGGGAGCTGCTCTTCTCCAGCTGTGCCAGCTTTATGGCAGCATTAGGACTATCAGACCATATTTGCTATTCCCACTCAAACATCCTCTTCATTATGGACCTGTGGGTTGGCATAGGAAATCATTAGGATACAGAGAAAGATTCTCTTTTGAGGTAATTTTCTACTGAGGTCTCACTGAGGAAAGCTCAGGCAATACTAAAATGACATGACATGCTGTATTCGATTTTGTAAACACAAATGCAAAATACATTTTCTTGCAATCAGGCAGTTATATTCTCACTGCAAAGTGGCTGCAGCAATGGGGCTTCTTAATCCAAAACTTCTTGCTTCACTCATAAAAATTAATTGTCTTCCATCTGACTCCACCTAATCTTTTGAATTTTCCCTTTCTCAGCTTTTCCTTCCATCCACCTAGAAGCAACAGTTCTCAGTGCTCCTTGCCCAGTGCTGCAGCTCCTGTGTTTTCTGGTTCCAGTGCACAAACTCAGATGGGGCGGCTTCCTCCTACCAGCATTTGCTCTACTTCCTTCTCAAAGATGCCACGTTGCAATGTGGTGTTTTAACAAACACTCAAAAAACCCCTGCAAACAGCATTCACAGCCTGGTAGCATGTTGGAGGACCTTCATGTTTTTGGTGTGAAACACTCTCACAGAAAGACATACTGCCAAGCAAGGGGAATTATCCTTAGTGCATCAGAGCTGTCCTCTTGGCACAAAGCACATGATACTGCAATCTAATCTGTGTGCTTAGAAGTATTTCAAGATGCCATTTTCTCTTTAAGACATTCTTACACATTCCTTCAAACCAGTGTACAGACTTCCAACACCCGGTTAGAAGAGCACCAAGGTTGCAACATGGCTTGTTTTAAACTTATCCTATAGTGACTCCCCCAAAATACAACAAAGGAAGCAAAACCACTGCAGAAACAGAGGAAACTAAAAATTAGGAGGTTCACAAATTGCAATTTGTCCTTTCCTAGCAGCAGAATGCTGGTGGGAAGAGAATCAAATTTCTATTTTCTCTTGGGATAAGTAAATTTAAAAATAGTTTCCGACAAGAGGAAACCTACAGAGCTAGTGACTGACAGGTACCCACATTTTGCCTTAGGCAGTTGTGCAAGCAAAGCAGAGTGAGAGCGAGGATGAGCACACGTGGTCAGGGACAGAACCATAATACCTGGACTGTTGAATAGCACATAGAGAATTCCCACAAAGATCTGCAGTGTTCAAAGGCAAATAACGTAAAAGACAATGAATGAGGGGAGAGCTAAGGGTTCACATATATGAAGTGTTCCCTGATTAATCCATATGGGACTGTGTTCATATAGCCTATGTGCTGTTTTTAACACACACATGCTGCAAAAGCTTTTGTGTTCTGACTTCACTGGCTGGAAAAATAGAGATGTTTTTAAGCTTCCTAGTATATATGTACTACGAGAAAACAAAGGTGAAAAAAAAAATCCCATTTTGTTCTCCAGTGCATCTGGATTCTTTTTTTCTTTTTAAACTGGTCTGTTAGTGTAGTGAAAAAAAGTTTTTCATAACATTAAACGACGACTGAGAAAAATGTGTATGTCTTGAAACTTTGACAGCTCTGCCCCTTTTGTTTGAAGGCTGCCATGCTCTGGCCAGCAATGCTCTTTCCCATTTCAACTCAGGTTGAAAGCAGCTAAAAACAAGAAGGTACAGGGGCCATGTTAAGGAAGTGAAGCCACAAATTTTAACGCATGGTGTTAACACAAGAAACAGAACAGCTGGTTGTGAATTCCTGGGGGGAAAAGAGTGGTGAGCACTTTTAAAATATGAAAAAATACTGTGTTTTCCAAGCTTTGAAATTCCACAGATTGCAAGCAGTGGATTGTAAGTCACCTCCAGTCTACATTCTTGTTCTAGCAAAACTAATTCTTATGCAACCAAGAACCAGACGACCATAACAGAGTTGAATCTTTGTACTTTACAAGTGACAATGTATTTTCTAATACCAGGAATATATGATATTATGTATTAATTACTAGACAGTTCCAGCTGTTAGTTTTATACACACATGATTTTTTTTCAGCAGAGGAACTGCAGTGTTATTAAAATAGTGGTGATAATAGATGTTGTTAGCTGTTGCAAAACACTCAAACCTACTTCTCAGCCTACAAACATTGAGACTCCTTATAGGAAATAAGAAGTATGTGCTTCAAACAGACCTTCCAGCCTGTGAATGAACTTCAGAAAAAAGGAGCATGAGGATATTTTCACTTCAGAAACTACAGTATGTAAGGAAAATTTTAGCATAAGGCTTCACAAAGCACTGCTAAAACTTTTTCGTGGGTTGGAAAGAGGCCAGTAAAACTCATGTGTCCATAGCAGGCGGTTTGAAATGCAGCAACACATCTACACCAGAAATGAATGCAACCATCCAAAGCACCAAAGCAGAAAAAGGCCTCTCAGCGAAGTTTCTATCCTGTAACAGTCTATTAATTAGCCAATGTTTTATACTCATTTGCCAAAGTACAAGACAACCTACTGGTGTATTGATTGTGTTTATTTTGCAGTGCAGCTCTTCTTGCAGTGGCATCCTCATTAGCATTGTAAAGATACCTGGAATAGACGACACTGTTACTGAAAATCTTTCACAAAAAGATGAAACACATGGAGCAATTAAGATACAGGGTAAAACAACTTCCCTTTATTCACATGTCTTGATCTTGGCCTCCATTGTACAAATAATCTGCTGTGCAAAATAGTTTATAAAATACTAAAAAAAGCTTTTATTGTAAAAAAATAAAGTTTCTAGATATACAGTTACTTTGCACTATCACAAATATTATCCAGTATTTAACATTTAAATTTACTGCCACAATACTCAAGTCCTGTAAACCAATGACCCTACTGGTAAGAAAGCCACTACTGAAACTCAGGTTCACTAGGGATTTGTTAAGTATTTTTGTCTTGTCATATCTACACCCTTACACAGCTCTGATGGCCCATACTTGGAATTGTACCCATATAATGAAATTAGACACTGGCCATCCTTTCCTCCATTATCAGGTAAAAAATTCCAAGTTAAATGGCAAATTTAGTAAAATGGCAAGTTTTAATAAATCATGGCAACACATGAGCTACACAGTGCAGTCACAGAATAACAAAGGTCCCCAAAAGTAGATTTGAACTTTGCTGAGAAGCAGTGTAAATAAAGTCAGCCTACACAGGGTTCTGGGCATGCATATCTTGACTCCTATCAGTATCCAAGCAACCTGGCTTAAAAACCAGCTCTGATCCCCCTATGCTGCAGTGCAATTGCAATCACTTGAACACGAAATGCCTCTAAGAAGTTTCGGTGCAGTCACCTGAGCCCTCATTGTTCCAACTCACTTTCATTCTGCAAGGTCTTCATGGCTAAACCCCAGAGGGTCATGCTGGAGAAGAAGGGTCCTTCGTTATTCTTGTACGTGGCCGACGATGTCCGACTGGCCAGCGGGTCATTGCAGTGGCCGTCCAAGCTGGCCATGGAGGAGCGAATCATGGGAACACCATCCGACTGCAGGGGTTCTTCTGCAGAAGACACGTCAACGTCTGCGTAAGCGTATGGTGGTGGTTGCTGAGTCTGAGCTTTCGGGAGTTTAGCAGAATCCACGCTGAGTTTCTGCTGGTTTGCTGAGTCGTGGTGTTGAGCCATTGATCGCAACTTACAGTACGGATCTGCAGAACTATCAAATTCAGTGGAATTCCCAGTTGGACGAACTGGAAATTTAACAGACACTGGTAACAATGTAACAGACATTTCTTGGCCGAAAGAGTCAGAACTCTGAGACTTGTCGAGGTCAGAAGTTTCAATCCCTGGAGTAAATTCATCCAGTGCGTTTGGCCCCTCCTCAGAGGCCTTACAGTGCATTTTCTTGTGCCGCCGCAGAACAGCAGAGCGAGTGAAGCATTTGTTACAAGTCTCACAAGTGTAGGGTTTTTCTCCTGTATGAGTCCTCACATGTCTACGCAGGTCACCAGAGCCTGCAAAACATTTCCCTACAAGACAGAAGTGATAGATTAAGAATTTGTTCTTAACACAAGTGAATAAACATGTTTTAATTAGAGAAAATATCAAGTGACATATCCCAGTCGTGGTAATTTGTCTATGTAGAACAGGTTCAAACAAGTTCAATCTATTTTCACAATTCCATTAACTTGTTTCTTCTTCTTGATCTGATTTTTTAACTTGTATTTCCCAACAAGTATGTTTAGCTTTTTTCTCCAGAGACAGGAATATCCATTAGTATTTGAAAGCTGTTAGTGCTCTCAGTTTATATTGAGCTTCATGGAGAAAAAAAAAATTTGAAATTATCAATTTAATTTGTCTGGAAAAACAGCATGCTGATAAACTTCTAATTATATTCTTCCAGTGAGAGCTGCATCATAGAAAGAAATGGTTTGTTCATTACCAAAGAACTATTCGCAAGAGTGCTGACAAAGTTAGCTTTTTTGTTAACTGTAAGCTAGTATAATGTAGCAGTCTTTTTTTTATATTCTAGACAGGGAATGCATGAGAACTGTAATTTTTATTGCTGCAAATATTAGAATACAAAAAAAATATTCAACTGTTTGCCTATCTTCAGAACAACAGACTAAAATAAGCTCAATCACCATACTGCAAAGAAAAAAGTGTCCGAGGCTGAACCGTGGCAAAGTGCAGAAGAACAAACAGAACAAAAAAGCATTAATTTCCAGAATTACTACATGATTCAGACATCTCACATACTTTAACATAGCAGAAGTAAGCTGGTACCTATTTGTGATTTTTATCTCATTTATTTTGTAAGGACAGGTATCAGTAAAAATTAACTTTATTAAATGAATGCATAGTAAAACTGCAGTCTCAATTTTCAGCATTATACTTTTTATTTTACAACACAGATTTCTTTTCAGAACAGCCATTAAACAATAATGGTAAGATTACAAATTACTAGAGTGATACATTTGGATTTTTTGCTTAATGCCAATGATTTCTTAATGCTTGATCAAATCCTCTTTGCACAATTTTTGCCTTCTCAGTACAAGATGACTTGGCTAAAATGAAAAATATTCAAAAGACCACTACAAGGGAAGATGGAAACAAGCCTGTTTTAAGGACAGCAACACAAATGACTGTTTATACTTTCATATCCCACATGTCTATATTTCCTCATTCTGATGGAAGACCTCCTGATAATATTGGCTTCTTCTTGTGCCTCAAGGCATTGCAAATAAAACATACTGCAGCTGGACTTTAACAGACAAAACTACCCTCCTCCAAAGCTGGTTCCTTAGAAATGAATAAAATGGTATCAAAATAGCACCTAAGGACAAAAACAGGAGTAGTATGCAGGATGGTAAGTAACATAAGAGATCAGGATAGACAATGCAATTTCTGAGAACTATGTTATAGAAGGATGAATCACTGATCAAAGAGCCACTTTCAGACCACTTGGAAGTATGACTCAGATTCTGAAAACAGGTGTTCTCTGGTACGAAACGTTGATCAAGTTTTGATTTTATTCCAGAGGCTGAAGCAAAGGAACAAAAGGTTTTTATTATCAAACTCTATGGGTGAATGCAGTTAAAACCAAACAGTATTCAACTGAGGGGAAAGAAAAAAAAAAGACCCTATTGATAACCAAGTGATGTCAAACCTAACTTTCCATCAGAAAGGACTATTCTGAAAATAAATCTATTTTTGAAGCAGCTAGTATCACTACCTCATTAGCAAACATGTATACATAAGCTGTAGATTCCTCTTATTTCCTTTACTCTTCAACTGAAATTCTCTTTAAACTTGTGACAGATAAAGGAGTTACACCGAACAAAAGACTATAGAATATGCAAGCCAAAAGATTTTTTGAGTAACATGGTATTTCAATTTGAAACCATTTTGGTTAATTCTTATTCTGTTGACAAAGGAACTTCTACTTGTCATCTAAAGAGCAAAGACATAACCAAGCTATACAGAGTAATTCTTACCACATGCTGAACAGCTGTATGGTCTCTCTCCAGTGTGCCTAATTCTGTGCTTTACCAACTTTCGTTGCATATTAAATGACTTTCCACATTCATCACAGGTGAATACTTTATCTGCTGTATGGGTCTTTTTGTGCTCCTTTAAATTACTGAAGTTACTGAACCCTAGAAAAATATGACAGAGTCTGAGATTAAAATGACTGCTCACATTTCAGTCAAAAAACCTGAGAGGCAGAAACTTTGGTTCTCACATACCTCTGCCACAGATATCACACAGATGAGGCTTTTCTCCAGAATGAATAATAATATGACGCTGAACATCACCAGAAGCAGCAAATCTGTAACACAGTACAGAAACCTAATTAGTGTCTTTGTAAGACCTATTATTTTGCTAAACTAAGTATCATGCAGAAATTGAGTATAATGAATGCCTGATGTTCTGAACAAAGATTAAGATCTAAACCACAGATAAATTTTACTATTAATGTTACTAATTCATTCTGCATTTTATGCTACTCCTGCATTAGTGTATTTTCTGTCACTTGCTGGCTAGCAGAAGGCAGAATTATTTAATACTTCACTTAAATTTGTCAAGTTTCCCATACTTCAGAATTCCCTAAAATGTAAAAAAAAATTTTATCACCAAATAATGAAAAAAAAATATGATGAAAAGGTACAAACCCGCATGACTTATTACAACTCACACTGTTCAAAATACACACAACAGTATATTCTTAACTACATACCAATATCCAAAAAATAAAACTAAGACCACAAACTATGGTGGTATAATTACCTTATTATGTACTTGAAACAAGACAACTGCAAAACTGTATTTTAATCCCATCAGTACACATTTAAACACAGTGTCTTTTGACAAAATTGATCAGCATGCTGCCTTAGCTCTTGGCCCTTAGTTTATCATGAAGATTAGTAGAAAACATGACCAAATCTTATCATGTTAATTTTACTAAGGTGAACAGTTCTACTCACCTTTTCCCACAGATTTCACAAATGTATGGCTTCTCACCAGAATGCCGACGTAGATGTGTCTGGAGATTACCTGCCTGAAGGGACAGTAATTTAAGCATTTAAATTCACTTAGCCTGTTGTTGTGTACAGATATAAAAACAATGATGGGAACTGTGAGACTGGCTTTTTATTCCTACTTCTAAGGCAGTGAAGACTACAAAGCATGTATGAACTCAAGCATTCTTATCTAATAAAGACAGACTACCATGTACTTCAAGAACAAATTGTTTATGTATGCAATTATATGTTGACAAGAAGAGAAATGGGGAAAACAATAACCCTGGGATCAAATGCTAAGGGAAAAGAAAGACCTATAGTTTAAAACAGATCCAATTATAAATGAAAATTACACCATCTAGAATACAGTGGAAAAGAACTTACTAGTAATACAGTTCATGTCTCATTTTCCCTGTCCTACAAATAAAATATTGCTACATGAGGATATCTGAATTCACCTACCAGGAGGTTAAAAAGAAAAGAAATAGCATGGAAATTTTTCAGTCTATAAAATACTAGAGCCAAGTGCTCCAAACCTATATATAATCACTCATATCAAAAGAAAACAGAAAAGAAAGTACAGAAATGAATTAATGGGATTAGTGGTAACTAATTTTTACATATCTTTCCTCTCTCAATCCTATAAAAAGAATGCTAGTCTAGCAAGCAAACCAGATAATGACTAGATAAAACCTTCTTACTCTGTCCAACTATTTTTAAAATGATTTTTAAAGCCACTGGTGCTTCTGAATGGCTAATCCACTGAGAGTCCAGTTCTCAAAGCACAAGATACAGCTAGTCTGGATAGAAGAGCTGCAGGTGTTCCTAAATTGTGCATACTTTCACAGTCAGTTTTTAACCCTTCCATTCTCTGTGACTGATAGCTGCCTGGTTTTATTTAAGTACACTAAAGGAACATTGAGTCCTTTCCATTGGGAAAGAAAATTTGGGATGCAAAAGATTATCATGTCCTCCTCAGTCACAGTAAGACAATAAAAATAAGATCCACAGTAATTTCTTTTGACTCCTTTAGATAATAAATTACCAGTGATGATCCATCACTGTAATCAGAGCTTACAATATACCAGAACTGAAGTACGGCAGACACACACAAACGCAGACAGAGGACAGTATCAAATGTGTCAATGTTTGAACCCTGAGAGAGCTCTCTTTAACCCCTGTAATTTTTTTCAGACTGCAGTGTGACTGAACCACTATTTTCTCAGGCCAAACTTTATAATCCTGAAATCCATTCAAAGAGAGGCATTAGGCACCTATGTGTGAGGAAGGAGACAAACCATGGAATAATTTCTGCCTTGCAAAGACAAGGAATTTTATTCAGTGGTGCATTTGAGAGAAAACATATAAAAGACAGAGCCTTTACTTCTATCCATCTCACAAAACAAACCTTATCAAGGGCACTTAAAAGTTATTCTGGATAAAGACAAAAGGTGAATTTGAAGTGCAACAACCATTCTAAAACAGTTCCCATACAAGCATTTTAATGAAGAATAAAAACAATCTACAGAGAGCAGCAAGTAGATCCATTTATTTATTACAACTCTATGTAATTTCCTCCTAATGAGGCCAAAGCTTGTTATTAACTGTACTAAGACAAAAAAAAAAATCCATCAATAGCTTGTACTCTTCCTAAGCTTTAAAGCTGGCACACAAGCTTGCTTAAAGCAGCATTGACAATGCCATGTCAATGAAAAAACATAAGAGGACTTTTGCTAGCGTTTCAGAGAAAGAAAAAAAATGCTCAAAGGAATCCTCATACTGGTTGCACAGCACTCCTCACAAATTTGGAGACTAAAGAAATATGCTACACTTAGTCCATTTGTAACTGGCTTGCTTTCAAATGGAAAGAACTTAAGCATAGAGACACCCAATAGAAGCTCTGCAGAAGGAGGTAAAACATGATACCCCGGATAACCAGCCAGAAAAGGTACACATTACAAAAGGCTGTGTGCTGTAGTAAGGGAGGATGCAAGCTTTGAAGTACAGAAGGCACCTTTTTCTCAAAAAATCAAACACATTTATTGCTACTTGTTCCCAACTATGAGTTCCCATGTCCATTTCCCCTACTTCCTTCACTTTCTGCTCCACATTCCACCACACAGAACATCAGTTATGTTCAGCAGGAGCAGAAATACCACCAGGCACAACGACTGCACTGTCTCAAAAGCACTGAACATGAAGGCTTAAATAAAAGTGTTTCTACTTCTGTGCCTGCAGATGGAGAAGATCAAGATCAAACATGGTCTTTTAAGCAAAAAGTAGATAGTAATTATCCTTGCAGCTTTCTGGTAGGTGGAATCTTACTCATTTGCAGGATTCAAAAGCAAGTACCTCAGGAATACACAAGATCCCTTTAAGACCAGCTGCAGCACCCAAGCTGAGCACTATGGCTCGTGTGCTGGACATGTGGGAATTGTCCATCCATATGTATCTACCTATAGCTTCAGGCAAGTGAGGTAATAAGGAGGAAAGCTGTTTGAGAGTGTTTAATTAAAAGGCAGAAACTTCCAGTTTTGTTGAGGGGGTTGTTTTTTTTAGTTAAAGATGTTGCATGAGGAGTCTGTCATGCCTGTCACACACTCTGTGTGTGAAGCTTTTGTATTCTCTCTCCCCCACAATAATGGTACAGAGTACCACTATTTGCCAAAAGTACTTTTAATAGAATTTGGAAATATTCACGTTCTGCTTTTAATAACTAGAAGTTCAGCCATCAAAATGAATAAAAATGCACTTCTTTGTCTACTAGGCAGACCTAGTTTTTCTCAAAATGGTTCAATAAGCATGATGAAACAGTACTGTTCAGTGTATTATATTCAGTCTTATATTCATATTAAGCAACAAGTGGAGGACACAACTGCATCAGATTCATGGGTAAACAAGTCCCACTGGTGGACTATGAAACTGAAACAAGAGAAACACAAATAGTTGTGGGTGGGTAGACAAAGAACACATAACTCTAATTCTTAAATCAGGATCCATGAGAAATACCAAAGTTATTCAACAATAATTATTTAAGTATTATTTAATTTTAGTATAAAAATATGTATCTGTTTATTGTCTCCTGTACTTAGATGTGCACAATCCAAACAAGAAAACAGAACAGAAATAGACAGTTTGGAAATGTGAGACAATTAGGCACCAAATTTGCAGGAATACAAATTAAGTGCTGTACCTAGAACAGGAAGCAAGCATTGGAGGGCAAATTAAGACAGCTAAAGCTTAGGCCCTGTATGTAAGTACAGAATTTCACAGGAGGTTTTTTTTTAAATCATAGCTGAATTCTGTCACTTCAGATAGTGATGTTCTCACTGAAGGAAACTAAACCCACTTACATGGATACAAACTTTTTTATCTGATTCAAATCTGCTTAATAATTTATGCCATTTAGGAAGATAAAACTGTATTGTGAATAAAACATCATAGAAAATTCTAACCTGTACTTTTTTCAGACACTGTAAAAATGCTATTCCCACATATCCCTAAGCATAAGTCAAAAGAACAGTTTGGAAATGAATGTTCTCTGTATTTCAAATATAGTGTGGCTCTGGATAGTTAAACATTCATTTGAAGGTAAAATACATAACACATCTACTGAGAGCAGACAGAATCAAAGGTACAAAATGCATCAAAGAAATCTAAACCGCTTAACATATTACTTTCAAATAAGACAATAAATTATCCCTAAAGTGAAGTGTCTTTGAACAAAAAAAATCTTATCTATAGACTTAAGCCCAAGTTTTTTAGAATCAACACATAGATGCATTTCAAGTCTAAGTACCATAATACATAAAATATTCCCACCTGTGAGAAGTGTTTCCCACAAATGTTACATTCAAAAGGTTTCTCACCTAAAAGAAGAAACAGAACATAGAACTTCTAATAGTTGAAGTGGAATAAAAAAATGTTTTTAATTGGTACACTTCCTTTTAAAACATGTAACTTAAAAGTAAAAATATCCCCAAAAGGACACTTACCCATGTATTTAAGAGGAAATTCAAGAGGGGAGTACAGGATTTACCATTGAGCTTGTAAGGCAGACTTGCTCAGAAACAGAATTGATCATTCAAAACAAGAAGGTAGAAGAGTTTTGATATGAATGGGTGCAGGTTTTAATTTTTTTAAATACTTTTTTTTTTTTTTCATTTTGAAAGCTGTATCATATTGCCAGGAAGAACAGAATAGATGACAAGATCCTACAACAACAACAACACTGGGAAGTGCACCTGTTTTTTCACTTGTACAGAGACATATTCTTAAAAAGGAGGAATGTAGAGAAGCCAATTTGACAGGGTTCTGTTTTCCAGTTTCAGTGTGTACCGTACACCTCTGCTCAGCACGTAGCCATTCGCTTCCTTATATTTGCCTTCAAATTCTCACCCGATATATCTAAAGATTAACCCAAGTATTTTTCTCCAAAATTCTGAATTTATACATATAAAACTGGTATTCTTGATTCTCCAAAAACACGTGAGCAGCTTTAGTAAAAAACAAGCGCAGCCCACTTTAGCTTTTCAAAATAACTTGACTCTCAATTTAGAATGTGACTGCACAATACTTCAATTCTCTAGCTGTCAATATAAGACAAGTATGTTTTTGTAATAACTTCTTCTCCTCCACAGTATTTCATAAAGTTGGGTTTTTTCTCTGCTTAGTTCCTAGTTTTTACACTGTTGATAAAATTCTCTGTGCAACTTCTAGAATTTTTAAAACAATAATAATGCTCAAATATTACTGAATTCAATGACAGTCAGACTTCTAATCATCTTCGAGATGTTTCCAAAGGGAAAAAGAGATCTTAAAATGTGTTTCATCTTCATGCTTATTCAAAAATGTGTCTATAGATTTTTATTTACTTCTTTAATTCTGGTTTTCCTGACTTTACAGAACACCTCTTGGCTTCTCTTCCACCAAGTATTCGCTACATCAGTATTTTTCCTCCACCCTTAGAAATGTTACAAGCAACATCTACCATACCCAGGTGCTGAGGTTCCATTTTCCTTTCCTGCTGCCAAAGCAGATGAAGTTCTTTCCACATATTCTAAGATCAAGGACTAAATGCAATTCTCTTTAGATTTTAAAACACAGAGTAAACATACAGTTATGTTGCTCCACAGATAGCAATCCTGCAGTTAACCTGACAACTCAAGGCTTTATCTACTTAATGAAGAATGGAAATCTTCTGGCAGTTTTAAAAAAGCTTTTATTCAATTAAAGATAAAAATTATGAAACCAGTAACTCAACTATAAAGAGCACTGAGGCTTAATTTAATTTCATTATGGCTCTAAACATGCAAATTTCTGGTATTGACAACACAAATCTAAATGAAACCAATGGGGAGCAGATCTGTAGCAACTGGGAAGGATTCTGAAAATTGTCAAAGCATCAAGGTAATTTGAAATGGAGGATAAAAAACACTAGTAGCAATTTCTGCAGAAATTACCTACACACACACAAAAAATTTACTGCAGACCTAACAACTAGTATCTGAACAGGAATCCACTCTGAAATGACTAGAAGGGGAGGGAGGGAATTGGAGGCTCAAATTTCTCAAAACTATTGTTGTAGGCTGCAGGCAAACTCATTATAATCGTAATGATGTACAAAGAGTTGGGAGTTTTTCCCCCCAAGATAAAACTAAAGTTTTGTTTTAAAAAGGAAACATCAAATTAGTTTTTGGAGAACCATTTTGCACTTGCATAAAATTCCTAACCACTGGGCTTATCAAGTACCCTGTTGCTCAATTAGCCTCACTGTACCTGGGGGTGTATTAGTGAGAGTGCAGCTGCTAAACTGGAGATTATCCTTCTCTGCCTGTCACTGGTGAGACTGTATCTGGAGCCTTAAGAAAAGAAGGCAAACAGGAAATCTTATTGTCCTACATGGAACATCTGTCTTCCCCTACATGGGTACACAGTTCTTGGTACACAGTTTTAGGACAAGAGGTGACAGATCTCAAGTGTGATCATGAGAAATTCTGATCAGATATAAGAA
Source organism: Chiroxiphia lanceolata (assembly GCF_009829145.1). Classification (NCBI taxonomy): domain Eukaryota; kingdom Metazoa; phylum Chordata; class Aves; order Passeriformes; family Pipridae; genus Chiroxiphia; species Chiroxiphia lanceolata. The sequence goes on from NC_045640.1 coordinate 14,087,822, forward strand.
AATAATCTTTTCCCCACAAGGGTGGTCAGACACTGGAAGTGATTGCCTAGAGAGATGGTGGAATCTCTGTCCTTAGAGATGTCCAAGATTTGACTACATAAGGTCATGAGCAAAATAACCCAATGTAATTTGATGTGCCTTGAGTAGAGGATGGGCCTAGATGACCTCCAGAGATCCAAACTAATCTAAAGTATTCTATGACTCTACAGCTGTCAATTAATTCCAACCCAAAAAATTCTATCTGAGGACACCAATCTTCCCAAAGACCAGGGCCGGATATACTGCAATAGAGAAAATTTGGGAAAAAGCACTAACTGAACTACAATTAAGACAATGCTTCAACAAACAGCCATGAGACTTTACTTTTGAACCCTTGGACTGCTTTGTGTTTTCTATCCCCTGCTGCATCCTTCTCGTTCAGCACTCTACAAGAAGAGATGAAGATAAAGTACACAATAGTGGGATCAAAGCAGAGGTGTATCAGCTCCAGAGGAGAAAAGCAGGAAATGCAGAAGTTGTATTCCTGAAAAGATCATAAGAGTGAGGAGCAAGATATGGAATGCTGGCAAGTTACTCAAGCAAAGCTCAGAATGAAAAGGTTGAGGATCAACAATGTATTATGACAGCATTACTCTGTCCTGTTGTATTCCATCCTGCCAAGGGTTCATTCCATGGGGCTGGATTTGTTTTGGGTAGTTTTTTGAGATGTTCCCCGAAAATATTTTTTAAAAATCCCAACAAAACCACTGGAAGTTCTTGGACAGGTATGGACTGTATAAGAGAAATATACTTGCTTCCTTTTTTTTCAGACATATCAATATAATAAAAACAAATTATAACATTCAGTCAAGTCAAAATCAGTCAATGAGAGTAAGATCTCTTTAGAGATTCCTTTAAGTATCCAGTAGCAATACAATTAAAACAGCCAGACATCCCAGTACAACAACCTGTGTTGCACACAGTATGACTGCCTTCACATAGAAAACTCATCAATGTAATCGTGCAAACCTGTGAATTCTTCAGTAGTTCCTATTGCTCAGGGACAGAGAATTTCACACACACTTTTTCTTGACAACCAGACCACCACTGCACTTGTGTTGAAAGAATTGTCATTTGTGGGTTAAAAACAGGTTTTCCAGTGTGAAAGATCCATTTCAGTAACTTATCTCTTCAGCAAAGCCAGATTGGAAGGACTTTCAGCAAGCACTGTAATAGCTAAATGCTTGCTAAACCTTTTGCTTAGTTTTAGAAGATAAATGTTTTTAAATAAAATTGATTAGCTAGCAATCTGCTGTGCTTTCTGAAGGGGCAGGTGAATAGAAATGGCTTTTAGTATACACTAATATTACTTAACTGCTAGTATATCTAAAGTCAACAGAACAGATGTGCCCTGTATGCCTATATTAACATCCTACTCCCTGTCCACTGCAGTTTTCCAAGTACTCTTTTTGCACTAGTTGGATATTTAAAAACAAAATAACGTGACCCAAGAATAACAGGGAAGCAACCAGGCATTTCTAGTCATATTCTTGCTTCAGTTTTCCCATCCTTTTATGTGCTTATTATTTGTTAAACTTATGCTCTTGAACCTTTAGTTTAGCACATCTAGAGAAGAATGCTGATGCCACACTAAGAAGCATTCAAGTCTGAAATTTTTAAAAACTACTGGAAGAAAACAGTGTATGAAAAGCAGTATGGAATTCCTGAATCTTGGGGTGTCTCTCATAGATACTTTAGCACAAACTCAAATGTTACTGCAGCCTCTCCCTCAGCTGGGACTTTTCTAGATGCTCTGTCTTCTATCTGATCACCTATTTTCCTGAAATTTTTAGGATATTTCAATATATCTGATGATGTCAGCTCAAATTGGATAAGATTCAAAAAAATACAAGGCAAAGAGAGGATCTAGGAAAGAGACATACAACTCTATCACAGGAGACCAAATTAAAAAAAAAAGAAACATGAACATACAGAAGTAGTCAAAGGTAATAACTGAAAACTTTAGGAAGCTAATGAAAAATGTTTGTATTTTCAGGTTCTGGAAAGATTTTTCTACTCATAATGTGGAAAAATAAACTTTTAATACTAAGGACCAATTAACAAAATAAATTAACGTCTGCTAAGAGGGTTTCATATTTAGTGTCGAAGTACCAATACATGTATGCTCATTTCCAAAGTGATGTTTATTTGACAAGATTGAGAGAGATGTGTTTGTATATTTAATACAGGGAAAAAAGAAATATTCAACAGCTTAATCAGGAATAATGCTATCTCTGACTCTGAATCAATAGCATTACCTGACTAGATAAGGTAATTCTTAAACTCCTTAAAAAAAGTATATCTAGTAATAGAAAATGCTGGTTAAGTTGAACAGACAAATTAATTAATTCAAAGTCAGACCAAGTCTTGTTTTTCACTAGAATAAAAAGGTACTTAGAAATAAATCTATGTTAGGTTTAAAACTATTACTTGTAAGTTTTTAAAACAAAGTAAATTATTTCAAAATTCCCATTCATTCTGCAGCCTACTTGTCTGCAAGAGCCTTACTCTCTAGGTAAACACAATGGAAGTTGTTATAAAAAATATTTCTACAGTTAAAAAACATGACCACCAAACAGCAATTACTTGTATCTCACAATGAATATATGACCAGAGAGAAATGAGGTGTTCTAGAACACTTGTAGTATCACCTATTCATTTACACTTTTTATTGCTATCTGGTTGAAACTTCTGGGCCACCTGACAAACTGACTAGAAATCACTCATCTAAATGCAAGACAAAAATAAAGTTTCCATTGAAATTTCATTTTCATTGAATTCAAACAACGTTCTTTAAAAAAGCACCCAAACAAATACATAGGACATATTTTTTCTACAGCTCTCAGTTAAATTCAGTATTACAGCCTTTATTTCTGTATGATTATTCACTTAAAAAAACCCCAAACAAACCACAAAACCATCATCTTTTGAAAGCAGACCCTTAACCAGCATCTCTGAATCAAGAGACACTGCAAGATAGTCTCTTTAACTGAAATATTTGGTCTGCAGACCAAGTAACTGATAACTGTACCTGTATGAGACCTTTTATGAAGCTCCAAATTGCTTGGATGTTTGAAAGCCTTTCCACATAATTCACAAGTATATTGTCTTTGTGACTGAAGAGTCTGTGATTGTCCTTCTTGTTCCAAAGAACCTTGAGATCTTTCCATTTCAACAGTTTGTTCAAAATTCTCAGAATTCACTAAATCTTCATCTTCTTTTTCATCAGTAGCTCTAACATTTGTCATGTCTGTGGTACTTTCATTTACAGGTTCAATTACTTCTGGTACTCTACTGTCATCCCTTTTAGGCTCAGGTGGCTGCTCTGCAGATTTCTGAGATCTCAGAAAATTTAACTTTTTGAGGTGTATTGCCTTTTTCAGCCGCATCTCTTTGGTTGGCTGCATAACTGTGCTTTCTGCATCTTGGTCTGGAGCAGCTTCGTTCCCAGACTGAACCAGAAAGTTTGATGGTAAATGATCAGATGTTTCCAGAATACACTCAGTGTGACTGACAGTGCAAGAATTATTCTCCACTGCGTTTATTTCTGTGGATGTGTTGTAAGAAAAGGATGGTTCTGCTCCTCTCTCATGATCAGAGCAAGCATTTTGTTTGTAGAACTGTTTACTGTAAAAGTTGCGTAGTTTGTAATAGTAATTCGGTTGTTTAAATGGAAGCTCTGTGCAGTTGCCATCTAAGGAGTCTTGTGGCTGTTTCTGTGCATCACCTGGGGGTGTGTGCAGATTAACAGACTGTGATGCATGAGAATGGTGGTCAGCCAAGACTTTACTGGCCTGTGTGTCAGATGAGCACTCATGCAACAGGTTTGTCCCATAACCGTCACTGGCACAGCTCCCATCTGCAGCCAAAGTATTCTGCAGTGAAAAGACACTATTACAAGGCATGCTGGCTGCTTGCTCTACAGCTGTAGAAGATTTTAAAAAGGTGTGGCAAATGTTCAGCACATTTTGCACTTGGAGACACTGTGCAATGTCCAGCATAGCTTGTACATTGTCCTGACTAAGATCCAGGTGAGAGGTGTACATGAAGTCCAAGATCTGGCCTATGCCACCTACATTTTTAATGTCCAAGTGAAACACATCGTTCTTCTGGCCTGAAGAATTCTGGAAAAGGGTCCTGATAAAATAAGGCAAATACTCAAATACAAACAGAAATAATTCACAGGCACTTTAATAAGAAAAATACACATACACCTCAAATAGACTGTCTGGTATGAAACAATTTATACTCTAAGGCCTTACCTAGAGTGCTGTATTTTTACAGTCTCAAAATGTCTCAATTACTTGTCATATATTAGTCCTACATTAGTGCACTTAAAGTATAAATCAAAACAAATGATCCATATATAATTTCAACTTTGTATTTTTTAATGTTTTGAAATGACACCCTATCCTTGTGGTTTCCTATCCACTGTTATTCACATATTAAGTGCAGTGGAGTATTTTCGGACAATTTTCAAAAATTGCTTTACTCAGAATGGTGTTTCTCCTTTCATCAAGGCAAACAAAACAGGACATATGAAATTTGCTAGTAAAAGGGAGAAGATAAGACCTCAAAGTCAGCTAAACTCTTCTGGAAACTGAGCTTGTCCATCAAACTATCAGGAAATCTTATTAAAGTTCTTAGTATTAGTTCTTTCTCCACAAATATACAGGAGGATGGTGACATTAAGAAAGAAGATGGCATTATTTTCAATCTATTATCTCATATCCAAAGAAGTACTTTTTTTTACTGGCATTAGATGACAACCAAGTAAAAGAATAATGAAGAGCCTAAGCCAGCAGTGCAACCAATACCCACTGAATTGTCATTAAATCATTAAAGTGAATTCACAAAACTTACTATTTGATGTAAAGTATTCTCACATTCAGAGCTGTAGCTCTTCACATTCACAAGTAGTCCTAGATTAAGTGGATTCATACTCTGTCTCAATCAAGAACTTCACACCCTCCCATTAAAATCCCCAGTCTCTAACCTGATACTCTCACAGCAAACAACGACATATAAACAAACTGGGTCAGGTCACTCCTATGTAGTTATTTTCCTACGCTACGAAATGCCCCAAACTTGATGGTTCCTCTTTGTGGCCAAACTCTCAAATTAGGTTTTGTTTAAAGGTGGGTATAATATCAATGAGCTCTTAATCTTAAGGAAATGAGACCCTATGCCCAAACTTTAGAAATGCAGAGGTTACTCTGAAGCCAGTGCTGACATCAAAATTCTTTCAGAAATCGAGACCATCCTATCAAAATTAATATCAGAACTACAATGAACAGATCTGAGTTGAGAGTCTAAATTAATTAGCCACTTATATCCCATTGAATTTTAATAGGAGTTGAGTGCTTAGTTCTTTTTGACTACTTTAAAAAATTCAGTCTTTGAGCATAATTGCACTTCATCAGCAGGATTACACCACTAGAAGAGAAAAAGGAACCTCTTATCTTTTTTCCCCGGTTGTAACATAGAAATAATTTTCTTACTTTAGAGATGCTTCAAAAAACAAGGTCTAAAAACTGCCAGATCTAACAGCTTACTCATAACTAATGTAAAACACTAAGTTAGGAGATCCAGCATCCTCCAAAATTTGGAGGGTCAATTGAGGGCAGTACAGAAGGGAAAGAAACCAGTGATATGGCATAATGAGTCATCTGTATACTGTAAAACACAGTTGTTATCTCTGAGAATCTGTTCTAAACAGAGATTCAACAATAACTTATATAGTCAAATTTTATTTTGAATATATGATTCATGAAACAAGTCACATTATTCAGAAGTGAATAATGTTTCATCAGTTATATCCCTTATCTGGCTCTGTTCATGTACTCTACTATGTTCCTTCTAAGCAGTTATCTTTCCTTACTGAAGTACTGAATGCAGGTCTGTCCCAGAATCCGTTATATGAGGCACTATAAGCAAGTAAGGATCAGGAAAATGCCAACAATCCAACAGTATAGTATGAATACTTGACACAGATTTATCTCTGGACAAACAATTTCCCTTTTCTCGTTATATTCCCAACAGTTACTTTACTCTGCAACTACCAGAAAAAAAAATATCCTTCTCAAAGAAAACCTCAACCAACAGCATTTAATTATCATTTTAAAAAGAAGAATTTTCTATCACATACCTGAAATATTGACTGAAAGCAGCTAATACATTTTTGTGTGCTTTGAAGCATACACCTTTTACCACCAGCATGCAGTCACAGAGAAGCCCCTGAATGCGCTGTTCATGTAGCTGCTGGAGAAGATGACAACTATGGCTAGCAACAGTGTCCATGCTAGAAAATCACTTAAATTACCTACAATGAAATAAAATGCTAAGATGAATTTTAAATATTATATTGCAAAATTAATTTAAAATATTAGGAACATTTTCACAATTTGTTTTAGCTTCCAAAGGAAACAGACTACAGTTTACACCTGCAATGTGAGCTCTAATGACATTTTTCTGATTAAAGATGAGTCACAGTACTGCTCACTGTAGATGCACAGCAATATACATAGGAAATACTGATTTTAATGAAGTTTTGCTTACAAGAAAGAGCTTCTGCAAAAATCTAATGGTGCTGTCAATAAATTGAACTCCATAACCAGAAAAAAAATCACACCTTGATTTAGACAACTTGGACAAGAACTAGATTCTAAGGCAAAAACACATCATGACTGCAAAATTAATATCATCTGTAAAGGTAAATCTCAGTTTCCTCACCCTCTAAACTGAAAGGGGAGAATATAGTACTAGTATTATTGAAGACATATTTGCTGCTGTCCTAGCTAAATACATTTCCCATGTGGATCTGATTAGATATAGTAATTTTTTAATACAATATAGTGTTTAAATGAAAAAAAATCCTTCTTTGAATAGGTTGAAAATACAGGTAATTCCCACTGAACATATTTACATTCAATTCTATGCTTCCTTTTTTCTAAAGAAAGACTTAATTCTTCCCCTGCACACTTGTAAATGAGAACTCCGACTATTAGGGCAATTGGAACTTCTAACTTTCTAACTAATGAAGCAGAAAGACCACCTTGGGTTAAACACGACCAGAAAGTGGTTGCCCCATTCTCAATTCTCATGAGGACCAAAGGTTCCACTTTTTAGTTTATCCTGTTACTCTGTGATTCACTGCCTCCTGCTGTATTACAATGTGGGCTATTATATTGTGCTTCTTCTCTGTGAACGCTTATCATGTCTTCTACCAGGCTTTCAAATAAAGAAACCACATCTGTTTGCCAAGCAGTTGCTTTCTCTGTGTACGTCTCCCACCACGGCATCCTGCAAATACTTCTGACAACCAGCGAACTGCCTCTCAGCCATCAGGTGCCTGTCTCCCAGCGGGAAAGGCGAGCATGGAGAGCCGCTCCCGAACACGGGGAACCCCCGCAACACGGTCGCTATTTATGATGTGTAAGTATGATTAAGCCTGGCCCAGCTGAGCCCAGGCTCAGCACGGAGAAAGGCACAGAGGGTACAGGGGAGAGGGCCCCGAGGGGAGAGCGGGCTCTGGCCGGTGTCGGAGCAGCCGCTGCCGCAGGGCCGGGGCCGCGGGCGGGGGGGACGCGGCGCCGCCCGGCTGAGGTGGGAGAGCGGCCGAGGGGCGGGAGCCGGCCCGGCCCTGCCCAGCCCAGCGCTTACCGGCTCCGGCCACCTCCCAGCTCCATCCCCGCCACCGGCCACTTCCGCCGCCGCTCCTTCCCTTCCCCTTCCCCTTCCCTGCCCTTCCCGTTCCGCTGCGCGGGGCGGGGCGGGGGCGGCGCAGGCGCCGGGCGGAGCGGGGCCGAGGCGCGGCGGGAACAGGGCGGCGGCACGTGCCGCGCGGGGCGGCTGCGGGAGGCGGCGGCCGCTGAGGTGCGGGGGTGCAGGGGTGCAGGGGACGGGAATGGGAATGGGAATGGGAGAGAGAGAGAGCAGGAGCGGGAGAGGCGGCACGGCATCAGCGGCTGCCGGCCAGGAGCGCGGGTGGCGGGTACGCTTATGGCCGGGCTTCCCCTCGGCAGCGCCGCTCGCCTGGACCCGGCCGGGCCGGGTCTGCTGAGGGGAGCGGGACGGAAGGGCCGGGGGAGGTCGTGCCGGGAAAAGGAGGCGGATCGGGGTGGTGGGTACAGGGATTGCTGGTTCCTGGGTTGGGGGTTATTGTTTCTCTGGTTGGGTGGTGGTAATGGGGGGTCATTAGTTCCCCGGTTGGGGCGGTGGGTATGGGGTTTAGTGGTTCCTGGGTCGGGGTCAGTGGGTATGGGGTTTAGTGGCTCCTGGGTCGGGGTCATGGATATGGAGGTTACTGGTTCCCGGTTTGGGGTGGTGGGTGTGGGGGTCACTGGTTCCTGGATTGGGGGTCACTGGTTCCCATGTTGGGGTGGCAGGTACGGGGATTGCCGATTCCTCGTTTGGGGTGGCGGGTACAGGGGTTACTGGTTCCTTGTTTGGGGGTTACTGGTTCCCAGGTTGGGGTGGTGAGTACTGGGAGTGCTGGTTCCCGGGTCGCTGCTCTCCCCTGTGCTCAGGGTGTCAGGCAAGGCGAGCTCCTGCACCTGCAGGATGGGACTGCTCGCCCCGTCTGTGGGTGGGTGCACGTGCAGGTGCTTTTCGGCCATCCGCGTGTTTTTTCCAAGCTGTAAGTGTAAGATCTCTTTGTGTTTCTAGGGTTGTGCTTGTATGTGGAGGAAGGAGATTGTACCCAGTTCTTGGAAGCTCCCGACCACTCGCCAACATGGTAGTTTTCACATGCAATGCATGTGGAGAAGCTGTGAAGAAAGCACAGGTTGAAAAGCATGTGAACATCTGCAGAAACTGTCAGTGCCTGTCTTGCATGGATTGTGGCAAGGATTTCTGGTAGGTAAAGGATGTGAAATAGCTTTTCTCACTCTGTAGAGGTTGTCACAAATACAAGTTTTTTCTGTGGTTTTTTAGAATTAAATGTGGCTACGTCTGAATAATAATATTTGTATTTAAAAAATATATGTGTTCTTATAGAAATTCAGGCTTAATCATCCAAGTTTGAACCCCACAGACAGCTAAACCTCAACAGTAAACAGACATCAGCGACAGAGCTTTCAACTTCTGATCATCAACAGGTGTTATTTACTCTGCTACTGCAGAGAGAGTGAAATTGGCAATAATGTTCTTTTTGGAACATACTTAATTTGTTGATTAGGTGTTGCACGTTTCAAAGGACTGAAGCATCTCTGTGACCTGTGGTTAAAAATCTCGTATGTTCAGGGGTGATGACTATAAGGAACATATGAAGTGCGTAAGTGAAGACCAGAAATATGGTGGAAAAGGTTTTGAAGCCAAAACTAACAAAGGAGATGCCAAACAGCAGGAGTGGATTCAGGTAAGTTTGTATTATATACAGATATGATAAATAACTATTGTTTATAATCGTTATAGACACTAAAAAGGCTATACTGGATCAAACCAGAGATCTGTTTTTCCCAATATCCTCAACTTTCTTTTGACATGTCTTAGGTAGGTCTTTTGCTTATCCTGGTAAGAAATACATCTTTTGTTTGTTTTGAATTTATCTCTTACTAGTTTGATTTAATGTAGTTTTCTCAGTTGCATGCTGAGTGTGTGCTCCAGGCTGAGAAATTCTACCCTGCTCAGTTGTTCTTCATATTTAAGTTATCTCTTTGGTCCTGTGAAGTCTTCCCAGTTCTACTGTATGCTTGTGAAATAGAGTTGAAAATATGGATGAACCATAGATTTACTATGTGTCATAATGATGTTTTCTGTGTCCTTCTTTGTATCTTTCAAAGTGATTTTTACCAGTCAATATATTTTTGTGGGTTTTTTTTTTTTGGTTTTGTTTTTTTGCTGCTGCTGATCATTGTGATGGCATTTTCATGGAATTGGTTGTTTTAAACCCAATATCTTGTGTCTAAGCTCCAGCGATCAACTTAAAGCCTGCCATTTTAGATGTGAAGATTGCTTTTCCTTTGCATCCTGCTTTACATGAATTTGTGGCTGTAATTCACCCTTTTATTACCTAGTCACTCACTTTCTTAAAATCTTTCTGCAATCCTTATAGTCCTCATCCTGAATAGCTTCACAATCATCAGGAAAATTTTCCTGTCCTCTTGTCGGATATTTTGTAAATATGTTGAACAAGAGAGGCTCCAGCACAGATGAAAATGTCTAATACCCTTTCTGTCTTGTGCAAGAATCTGCCCTCTTAAGGCTCTTCGTTGATTTGTGGAAGGAACTCAAACCCCATTTAAAACCCCATTAGTAATAAGTTAATCACCTTCATACATGAATTGGTTGATTTCTGTCTTGTATAGAACACAACCTAACAAGGTACTAAGCTACACACACACGCAAGGTATATGAGTAATACATTCAAACATGAGTAGTGGTTGAGATTGAACGTGGTTTGAGGACATTGTTAAAGGCAGCATGATGTGAGAGCTATTGCTCATGAACACTGTAAGCCTGCCTCAGAAGTAAGTTCTTCCTACACAGAAAGCTGAGGGATTATTACCAAACACCCTTTTCCAATAGTCTTAACACATCCACAAAACCTTAGTACAGGAAGACTCTCCAGTGTCCAGTGGCTGCATCTTTAAGTTCCAGGAAGCTCAGCCGTTTTTCACCCCCACAAGCAGCAGTGCTGTTCAAGGAACTGCCATGAGGAACTGCCCTGGCCTAATCTCTGTTCTCTTGTGCTGACACCCATAGCATGGGAATATCCTGAACAGTCTTACAGGGATTAGTGGTTGCGGAAGCTGGCACTGCTGCCAAAAGAAAAGGATATCAAACTGTGTGTAGTGGTTTGGACTTTGTTTTCCCCCAGAGGATAAGAAAAGTGGTAGACCCCAAGGGGTGGAAACCCCTGGAAGTTTTGAAATTCTGTCCAATGAGCGCTCCTGCAAAAATGTAAACATACCACAACCAAACGGAAGAGAAGAGTGGTAGTTTTGGGTTAGAAGAAGCAGCCATGTTGTGAGCCACGAGAGGAAGGGGCTCTGAGCCCCTCGGGGCCTGTGGCCCCCCCCCCTCAGCCCCAGTTGGGGGCTACAGAGACTTGGAACAGTGTTAAGCTGGACTATGTGTCTGTAGCTGTGAGCTGGAGGATGTTTTCCATCGTGAGTGAGCAGAGACAGAGCAGAAGCGGCGGCAGCGTCCAGAGGTTATGGCTAAAAGCCAACTGATAAGACCTGAACCAGGGAAGCAGCAGAAACAGCATGCAGCCAAGGAAGACTCAGAGCTGCTCAAGCTGAGGTAGAGAACCAGCAGCAGAGAACAGAGCTAAGTTTCTACAGAGAGAAAGCTTGGGGGTAAGGACTGCAAAACTCCCCTAAACCTCGTTGGAGACCCCTCCAAAAATGGAGGGGGTGGACTCTTACTGATTAGAAGTCCTAGATGGAGTAGAGGAGCTAAGAAGCTCAGTCGTCCTGAGAGCTCAGCCAGGATGGTGTGTGGAGGTTGACCTTGAGGCCCTCCCTTGCTGCAAGCTACAAAGAAGCTCGCAGCCATCTTTGAGGCAGGGCACAGGAGCTCTGCAAGGGGCTGAGTCCCCCGAAGATAAGGACCGTCGCGAAGACCCCCTGTGCTTCGTGATATGACGTGGTGATAGCGCCCTTGTCCTGGGAAACGCAGCCCACGGAAGACTCCTCGTTTGGAGAGACGAGTGGCCGAGGGGGATACCCCCTCGTGAGTGCTGGCAGAGATCCAACTATCAGCTGCTGCAAGAAACAGAAGAGAGAGAGAGAGCCTGCTGCCTTAGAAGATGCTGCTGCTTAGTGACTGCTACTCTGAAAAAGCTGCTGCCCTGAGAGACTGGAAGGGATCTGTCCTTCTTTCCCTCCTGGACTTATTATTTGGAGGGGAGAAGAGATCTGATCCATTGTAAATACTTATGTCATAGTAGACATAGCTAAGGTTGTGTATAATGTATTGTAGTATTTATTTGTATAGTCACTGTAATATATTCCCTTTCCCCTATTCTGAGTCTGGTTGTGTTTTGTCTGGAAAAACCCATCTCACATTGGGTTGAGATGTGGGAGGGGGATGGAGCTGGGGAATTGGATTTTTGGACTATCTCAAACCATGACACTGTGGCATCTAAGTAAGCCTGATTTTTCACAATTAACTCCAGAAGCTTGCAAAAAAACGATAAGTTGACAATTGCTTTTCTTAATAAAGGTCTTTTTCATGCTGCAAGAATCCCTAATATGGTACAGTTTCTTTACTTTAAAATGTATTATTACAGATTGTAACTTGTACATCAGAAAGCACTGGTGAGCAGTCCTGCTTGCCTGTGCTTACTGTATAGGTATAAATGCTTAGATAGGTAACTTTGATGCATCTGATGATCTGTGATTAAACCAAAGATCAGTCTTTTTCTCATGCATTTTGAACATTTCCTGTGAACAGACTATACCAGCTGTGGGTGCTGGGTGATTCTCTCCAGTGTACTTCTAACTTGCACTCCTTGGATGTACCATTAGATCCTTATGCTGCTTTTCTGATTTAATTCTGTTTTTGTTATTTAGAAAATCCATGAAGTAATGAAGAAGCCAAATATAAGCCCTAAAGTGCGGAACATCCTGGAGCAGATGCGTGCCTTTGATAACATTCCAAGAAAAAAAGTAAAGTTTCAGGTATGTTTTAATGGAGATTTGTAGTAATCTATGCAGTGAGCTTAAAAACAGACTTTCTTAGGAAGTGCTACTCTCTTTTAACAAAGGTGGGACAAATTGCTTATTTGGGCATTGGTACAGATGGTGCAATGCCTGACTTTCAAATAGGCAATATTTGTAAAATACATTTCTGTGCTTAAAAGGACTCTTTGTGTGCCAGTTTAACTAGGTATTAAGCCAGAGACTCACCATTTAAGCATAATCTTTAAATTGTTCTTTTTTCAATACCTTTCTTTTTTCCCTATTTCCAATTTCTATTGAATGTCCAAATTCTTAGACATACTTTTAAAGATTTTTTACTTCTCTGGCTTTGTTTTTCCCTGGTGAAGGCAAGATCTTGTTTTGAGAGTTTTCCTGTTACTCAGTATTCTGACAGAATCTTCCACACCGCACGCTTCACTAAAGTAAATTCCAAATGTTTCATGTGGTATCAGTAAAGAATTACTGACAAGCTGCCTTTTTTTTTTCTCCTCTCTGTTTTGTGCCTCAGATGGTGAGGCTGAGAGAAGATCATGCTTGCTTCCAAAGCACTCAGATAGAACCTAATAGAGCTGTGGTGAAATTGCTGCTAGTGAGCTGAAGGTTAAAGTATTTTTCTAGAAAGTTAATGTTCTAAGCAGGGAAAATTATATTGTCAAGAAGCCACTTTCTTTTTGGTAATATATGTTGCAGTGAAAGATCAAATGTTTTTGCAGTTCTTTGTTCAATTTACTAATGCACCTTTCCTGGGATTTTCAGTGCAATGCAAAAATCTTTACATTAGGTTTTATATAGAATTCCATGTTTCTAAAAGTTGATCTGTTGCTGATACTGTAAACAGATAAGTAGAAATTTATGGCTTTGTTTCACCAGGAGCTCCTGCAATAACCCAAACAACTTTCAAATGTTTGCATCGAGACATTTGTTTAAATTTTACTTTTCTGTAATAAACTAAGGAGGAGCATGACTAGTGTGTGTCCAGTACACAAATAAATAAGATCAGATCATTAATGTTTTAACTCATGGGAACAGTCAGAAGGTTTGGTAGGACATTAACATAATCCTCAAGCTTTTGAATACAAGTGGTTATCTTCTGTATATACTTAACCTCTTTGGGATTGCTATTGGTGAGGCAATTCAGAGAGTGGTGTAGCCTCATAACAGTACATAGGCATTATGTACATAGCCATAGTACAATTTAGTAAGGAGGTTTGAGAGATTCATAGCAGTAACTTGTAACCAGATCTTAGTCAAAAGCAGTGATTAGATTCTTAAATGAAAAATAAACCCAAGAACCAAATATATGGTAATTAAGAAAGAAAATCAGAGGTGCACATTTTCAGTTATTGCTGTTTTTTCCCTGCACAGAATTGGATCAAGAACAGTTTGAGAATTACTAACAGCACTTTACAAGATCAGGTGTGGGATGTTTTCTCAGAAGCAACCAGAAAGGTAAGTTAAGTTAGAGGTACAACATCATACAACAAGAATGCGGTTCAAAATGCTGGAAGGAAAGCCTTTCAGACTCCTTTTGTAGATGCTGGCAGAAATATTGTCTCCTGTTATAACCATGGATTCTGTTATAATGTAATATTTCTAGACTGAATTGCTTACTTGTGGAACAGACTGTCACTGAAGTAGTTGTGAATACTGGGTAGGTTGTGATTGAAAACTTGGACACAGTGACACGATTGTGACATGATAATCAGAAGGCTAATTCAACTTAATGCTACTAGTACATAAAGAAAGGAAAACCCACTACCTTTATCTTTGGTTCCAGTCTTTTAGCACACACTGGGATGGAATCAAATATCTTTTCAGAACTTTACTGGCCCCAAATTTATGTGTATTGGACTGAAAAATTAACAGCACCCAGTTCACCTATCTTACTAGTGGGGAGAGAGAAGATCCTCCAGTTCATGACGGAAATTCCTCCCACTTCTTTGTCCAAATTGTGGACTCACCCTGACCTTTTTGTCAGTGCCTAATTCTTTGCTATTTCATTACTAGCTTAGCACGTTTTGGTAGGGTGGTGTTGTGATTGTGTACATGTATTGCTTCTATTAGAAGGCTGTCACAGATCTCATTTCTCTGTTGAGGTAAAGATGCTCTCCCCCCACATTCTTTTGAGGAAGAGTGTAGGCATAGATTTGGCATTAATCCCATGTTGATTATGCTTCATGTTTCTGATTTGATGATTCCAGTTAAATCTATTTGCAGTTTTTCTGAAGAATCCAAATATAAGAGCCAGGAAGGAAAGAAATACATTTTTTAAAGGATATGAACATAATATTAGCTCTGGACATTGAATTTGAAGTACATTGTTTTGCTGGAACATTAATACTGAGTCGACAGAACTTCATTTAAGTCATAAAATATTCTCTCTTGACTTAAACTGATTTTTAAAGAAAATAAATCTTCAATCTGAAAAACTTCTGTTTAAATACAAACAATTTGCATTGTCCATAGAGCATAGCATTAAAGTAAAATATATAGCACAGTTTTCTTGCTCAGATAATTTCAATGCACCTTTAAGAGTTCTTAAAAAAAGTCTTAAGATATTCTTTGTAAAACATACCTTGAATTTTATGTACTCAATGGACATTCAAATTTAATTGAAATTACTCCTTACAAAACCATGTTGGTGTTAAGTTGCCCTGTGTAAAGATCTATTATCTTACTAAATAGCCACACTAACATTTCAGTAATTGTATTTCACTAGTAATTATTAAATTTAAAGTTAAAATTAAATTTTTTTTTTTTCATTAATATATTCATTCTTCAACAAGAAAATAATTATCAGCCAAGGAATGTTAGAAGCAGACCAAATATATTAAGGTGAGAAAAGTAAAATTAAAACAACCAGAAGTGCCTTTGTTAACATCATGCTATAACGGTTTGTTGTCCCAGACATATCCCAAGACAGGGAACTGGGTGGCAAAACTAAGATTATTACTCAAGGGCTGTATATTTGGGAATAGGTTCTGTATGTTGCTGTAATGTTTTGCTTGTGTAAATCAAAGAGTTGTCACTCCCTTAATTACATTTAGCAATTATGTTAAAACACATGGACATTTACTTCAACTAGAAATTATATATGTTGTAAGATAACATTTCTTCTTTGACATTAATTAGCATTTAGTCTTTAGTTAAAAGAGGAATCAGACACACTCGTGCTATTTCTCAGGTATCTGGTGTTACCAGATGTAAGAAATTTAATTGATTTTGAGAAATTAGTGTTCTTCATAAATTTTGTAGTAGGGGAAAGTTGCAGTGTCAAAACAAGGCATGTAAAAATTGTAATAATCTTCTTTTTCAACAAAAGATTTCAAATGAAAAAGAACAGGACAAACCACCACAGAAGGAAGAGCGCCAGTCTGCAGAAACTGAGGAAAAAACAGTGGCAGAAGAAAATGGAACTACAGATGATAAAGTTGAGAGGAAAAAGAATAAGAGAGAACGAAAAGAAGAGAGACAAAAGAACAAAAAGAAGGAGAAAAAAGATTTGAAATTAGAAAACCAGTCAGAGGTAAAAAAGAGTAAAAAGTCCAAGAAAGGAAAGGAGAGCGTGGAGAATGAATTTGAGACAAATGGAAATGGCCATCAGGGTGCAGTTGAAGAGGAAACAAAAGTAAAGAAACGCAAACATAAACATGTAGAAGGTATTCATTATACAACTTATATTTTTGTTTGTTTTGAAGATGCTTTTTCTCAGTTCCAGAGCTTAATAAATTACCTAAGTAGAATTTTTAAGTAGGAAGTTGCATATACAAATTAGATTATTTTTTAACAGTGATTGCACAGTTCTTTTTTATAATCTGAACCTCTTAGCAAATATAAACTCATGTTAGAAGAACAGAACTTTAAGTCATGTCAGAACTTTTCTTCTGGTTCTAAATTTTTTTGTGTATGTTTATCCAATTCCAGCTCCCGAGGAACCTCCTATCAAAACAAAGAAAATGAAAACCGAAAACACCAATGACAACAAAAAAAGTGTGGGAACTAATAAAGGTATTCCTAAAGAGACAATTTAGTTAATTTAAAAACTATCTTGCAAAAGACCTAATGCAGATTATAAATACAGTGCTTCTGCAGGAAACCATGAAATACATTGTGCTGCAACATACATAAATGTATATTCAATATACACACCAGGTCAGAGTAAGTAGCCTGTGCTGCACTTCACACCTGACACTGAATTACTTCTCTCAGTTGTTGCTTCAGCTGTGCTGGCAACCTCTGGCTACATTTGGTTCCACTGGGCAGTGAGGAATCTGGTGTGTTTGTTTCACCACAACAGGTCTCTTCCCTGCACATTAGCCAGCACAGGGGAAAAAGGAAAAAGCTCTCTTGGACCTCCTGGTATCTCTCATTTTTGCTCAGTGAATCATAAATTGGATTTCAGATGTGTCAGACCTTAGTTTATGCTTGGATAAAGCTACTTCTTCCTATCATCCAACACATTGTGGCTGTTGCTTGAACATACAGATTGTTATTTGAGAACTACCAATTAATGACCTCTGAAGGTGGTATTTGACTGCCCATGCTCTAAGCTTGAGGAGACAGGACCTTCCTAACTATACTAGAGAAGAAGACCTGGCAATGCCTAATTTTACTAATTATTTTCTAGGTAAATTCAACTGGAATGGAACCATCAAAGCTGTTCTGAGACAGGCTCCAGACAATGAAATTTCAATTAAAAGACTAAGAAAAAAGGTATGGTAAAACATGGGGTTTTTTTATCTCCTTTTGTCTTGTGAATTTCTTTCTGTAATGCTGAAGTTTGTAAAATCCTGGTTTGACATTATTTAACAGAACATCAATTGACAGAATGTCAACTGAAGGATGGGTTCTTTATTGCTTACTGAGTTACGGAAGAAATTCAGTGCTAATTCTGCAAAGAAATTATAGCATCATAGATTCTATGCTACTTCTAATACAGTAACATGAATGTATTACTGCTTAAAGTGGAGTCATCTTTACTAACTAAAAACTATTCCTCTGTCTTTGTGCAGGTTATAGCTCATTTTTACGCTGTAGCTGCTGAACAGTACAAATCAGAAGAGGAGATCCTTGTCACATTTAATAAGAAAGTGAATAACAATCCCAAATTTAAAGTTCGGAAGGACAAAGTGAAACTTGTGAAATAAAAGTTTGCATACTTTGCTGCTGTGTTTTAATCTTGCAGAGGGAGTCAAACTCTTCTGTCACCTGTACAAATACTATGCATTGGTCTGGAATTGTATATGTGAAAGCAGAATTTAACTTTTAATACTGGGCTCGTTTTTCTAGATTGATCACAGAACATTTTCAGATACTTTATTTTTTGATTTTATGGAAAATGTATATTTTCTGGTACAAGTTTTAAGAGACATTGAAAATAATTACTGCCTACTGTATTAAAATTCTCCCAGTAATGGATATAATTTATAGGCATGAACGTTTTACCTGGACCTAGGTTGTGTGGCTTTTTGCAGAAACCATTTTAAGAGCAAAGAGGATTTTCATATTAAAAAACCCACTGTGGAATAAATGTTTTGTTATGTTCAAATCCAAAATGGCATGACTGATATCCCCTTTACACAGTGTAGCTAGTGTATGCAGGCTTTAATAAACCGCTAAGTCTGTGTTGTAAAATGTGTAATTATAGTGTCTCAGATTTGTGTGTGCAATATTGCACATTCAGTGAAAATCTAAAGACTCAGTTACCTGGATATGCACTGCTACTGGAAGGCTTGATTAGTAATGCAACTGCCTTCAATATAAGTGGTTACATGGACCAAAAATTGACTGATGAAACCAATTACTTTAAAATACCACCTTAAATATAATAAATCTTGTCACTTTACAATTGTATAATAAATCCACAGATTATAAATTATTTGAAGAGGCTGTTACAGTGCAGTCACCGAAACAATTTAAGTAGACCAGATATGTTACACATATGTAAGAGACAGAGTTGCCTGGGGAAAGTTCCTTGAAGTTTTATAGGTTTTTACTGAAATGCAAAATACTTCCATCTAGAAAGTTTCCTACCATGAAATAGTCTGTTACAAACAGTGGTAGAAAGCAGTTGATGGTATGGTGTTTTTTTTAAAAAATGCCTTAGTGATTTCGAGTAGATACACTTCTATAAAACTCCATAGTAAAAAATACCTGAATTTATAGACATATTGAATATATTAAAAGTATTAATATGAAAAAATTACCTGTCTGATACACTGGGTCCCGTTTTTCTGAGTACATATTTGTCTTATAGAAGTTGCAGTAAAAGCACCTAATAAATTTAAGATCTCTTCGTTAAGTGTTTGTTGTTAATTCATGAAAAATGGTTTTGGAGATAAATAGAATAAAATTTATTTACAGACATGAGAAGAGAGTGAGAAGTTGAGAACATTTAAAAAGTTTAGGGGGTTTTGTTGTTTTTTTTTTTTAAATTTAGGACATAAAAGGTCAGTGAAATTGAAATCAATACAGTGCAATTTCTTCACTCACTGTATTAATTTTACAACAGATACTGCTACGTTAAGATCACAAACAGGTTTGTGAAAGTAATTGTTTCATGTTTTCATGGGGGTTTTTGTTTGTTTTTTGTTTAGAATTAATTCCAAATTATGACATTCCCTTACACTTCTCATCTTCAATTGTTGTTGACCACAGCACGTGTTTGACACACATATTGAAGCATTTGCTGAACTTCTTCCTACACTTCAAAAGGCCAGTTCCGTGTCCACAAACCAGGATTATCTTCTGTCTCTCTGCCCTGGCTTCCATCATCCAGCTGGTCCCAGCTGCCTTGTTGTGTTGTGGGAGGGCTTTGTAGCTGGGGTCAGTTCCTGAGCAGGGCAGCAAGTTGTGGAGTGGCACTACTGGCCGTGCTACTGCTGGCACCTGCGGTACCCACACGTGTTCTCAATCAGGGCCCTGCTGTTTTCTTGACTTGCTCATCAGCTGCATCTTTTTTTTCCTTTTTCAAACTGGTAAGGGCAGTTTGGATTATTTATGCTGTGCATTTGAAAATAAATATTCACAGTAAATTCATACTTTGGAGTATTGCAATTTGTCTTTCACATCTTGGGAGAATGATGGTTTCTCCTCATGGAAAGCACCAGCATTTTCTAATCTACAGACAAGCTGATCTATATCTGATGGAAACAAGAACCAAAAAGAAGGTCCAAAGTTGTGCAACAGTATTTTTAAAGCATTTTAAAGCACCTTTCCCCACCATTTTCTTTTTCCTGTGCTTTCAGGGCAAAGAGGCATTGCTTAATGCCACACTGCAGAATCATGCAGCTGATGGATGTGCACTTTTTGTTGTGTTTTTCTCAGCTGCAACCAACCAACAGTAATATTCAGAAGGAACTTTCTTATACTTGCAGCTGCCAATCTAGATTCTGAGGAAAAAAGAGGGAGCCCTTCAAACTTTTGCAGAAGCAGAAAAGCTACTGTAAGACATATAACTTTTAAAAAAGGAGATAGGGTAGCACCAGTATGAATTCTATTTTATGTGTTTCCTAGTTTAGTTGCATGAATTTATACCATTAAAGCTAGTATTTTAGTACAGTTTTTGTACAGAAAAATCTCAATAAATGAGAATGTAAATAGAGTTCTGATTTTACCAGCAAGACCTGGGTGTTATAGTATGAAAAAAAGTCATTAAATATTTACTTTGTAACTTCATATTTTACACTTGCATTTCAAATTGAGATGTGAAAACAGATAAAATTAATGTTAACAATTTACAGTTTTCCAGTATTCACTCAGTACTGTAACCACAGGGGATTACTTTGCTGTAACATGGATCAGGGTACTGAAAAATTAGTGCAAGAGAATGCTTTTATAAAGCTTCTCTTAGCATTTAATACAAATTGACAATATCATGTGGAATTTTTTTAAATTTTCTTTTCCATCAATTATATGTTTAAGCGATCACTGTTAATGTGAAGTCACAGTAAACTTAGTAGAGACCATCAGGTAACAGTAATGTAGCATTACAGAATGTTCCAGAATATGTTTTAGTGATTTTTTTTTTAAACAGCATAATAGAGCTCCATAATAAAATAAGCCTTGCTGTTAAAGTTTTCCTTTCTAAAAGAGTGCATTGGAAATTGAGTGTCTGTGGCAGGGTGGGGAAGGAAGAAGCAATGTGAATTAGAAAATTGTTTCAAGCTAGTGGCTTTCACTATAAGTATAGTATAAGCACTTGAGCAGGAAGTTTAATCACTGGAAGAAAAAAAAATCTTCAAAGGACAGCTACTTACTTGTTGTGCTCAGCCCTCCACTGTTCTGGTGCATTAGAGTAGTTCATTCTTCTTTCTCCAGTGAAAACCGATCCTCCCACCTGGTGCTATAATCCGATTGCATCAGTACAATGCAGTCAGCCCCCGACAGGAGTAGTGGCTCGTAGCTGATGACCACAGGATACAGAGACCCAACACATGATTCCAGTCGGAAACCTTTAAGGCTGTAACACTCACCTTTATTAAGGAAATAAGAGAGCAAATATTAAACTTTTTGTGTGAGATAAGTGAAAAAAAGGCATATTGTTCTGTACATTGAGCTGTATTCACAGGTTACAAGATATCTCAGTCAATATATTCAACATTTACCCCTTTCTTCTCCCAATTTAGCCATCAAGAAAAAAAAAATAAGTCCTCTAAGATTCTTTTCTGCTCTGTCAGCCAAGAAAAGGAGCATCTTATGTTTCCCATTTGTACTTTTACAGGAAGCGTTACTTTATATTGAATTCTAAATTTCACTTGGACCAGAGGAAGTTTTAGTAGTAACTTTCCTTTACACTTGTTAAGACACAATTCCTTTTGCCCCTGTAATCTACTGCTTTTCTTTGCACTTCTTGGAATTCCTTTTGCACCTGAATCCTCGTGCTTTTATGCTCTTGCAGTGTAAAAGTTGTAAAACCTTCAAGCTTTTTGCTTAAATTGAACTTTATTCTGCAAGACTGCAGATCACAGAGCTTTCTCAAACACATCTTATTTTTTATTTATCCTTTCTTTTAAAATTTATTTTACAAGACTTAGAATTGTTCAGTCTTTGGAGACTGTGTGTTTTGCCCTTCTTGCTACATTCTTTGTATAAAACCTGCTCTTGCTACTCAACCTCATACCTGAGTTACAGCAAAAGGAAAATACTGACTTCCTACAGAAGTAGTTTTATAGTTTCTGAAATTACTTAAAAGTAATAGGAAAACAGAAATTGTGCCTCCGTATGCCTAGCTACCTATTAAACCACTATTCTCAAACTTCTAGGTGGAATGCATTAGTACTAAATTAGTATAGAAAGCCTAACTGAGGCCTGATTACAGTCAAAATGAACTCACCTATATTTGTTTTATTAGAAAAAGATGCTTTTAAGCATACTGGAATCTTCCTCTCAGGCAGCATGACATCCATCTGAAAGTATTCAAGTCACTACCTCTCATTTAGGTGACAAACTGAATGAAAAATAATACTAGAATTCCACCTGCATTGCAGATGGCTCAAAATACACGATGTTTAGTCCTTCATTCTGTTTTTGCAGGAGCCATTTAGTGAATTTCCACGACCGAGCCATTAATGTATAAATGTAAACCATGAAATGCACTTTTATGCATTATATTTTCTTCCCTTCTGCTGGCCTTTAGCTCTTGATGATGAGAAGGAATTCAAGGAGGAAAACACACTGCATAATATCCATACGTGACAAAGGCTCATGTTTTCCGTGGATGAGACAGGACCAGAATTTTCTTCTAGACTTCTTTCTTACCATTAAAGCAAGTTCTTCACTTAATGCCTGCATTTCTGCTTTGAACTTCTAAATCAATTGCTAGTCTAAAAGGTTTGACTGACTCATACAGACATCTCTTAGAGTGTTTTAATAATTTTTTCCCAATCTATCCATTCTACCATTTACATTAACACATTTTATGGTCTGTTTCTACAATTTCTTTATCTTACACCATGAAATATGTTTCCTCTTGCTTCTTGCTGCTACAATTCTGTCTCAGCTGAACCTTTGAAAGTTCAGCTCTCTTGGTGAACTTTCAGAACTTAAGTGATTTCAGAGTTTAGCATTGGATAAGTTTTCCATGAGAAGAAAAAATATTAACTCAGCTGATACTCTTAAAGATCTATTCATATTAAGCAGATTAGTCAAAACAATATGGGAATTGTACTAACATCTCCAGACAAAATTTCAAATTGCTGAATTCAGTCTTCCTAAAGCAAACATCTTTCTCTTCCTGTCTCTCTTGGACAGTATAGCACTCTGTCAGTGTTCCCTCTAACTCTGTTGTCCAATTAATTACAATACCAGATAAAAATACATGAAAAATTGACCCTACAAGATACATAAGTGCTAATGGACTGTGAAGGATGATGGTAAAGAAAACCTGCTTATACACGAGTGAAGCATGTAAGAGCTTTGTTTTGTATTTACTTTTTTTCCACAGAAAAATTCTCCAGGCAAACAGCACGAGCTGGATCCCACACTCTACACATCAGTGAGATGTTGCTAGGCTGAACACATGAAAATGATCTGTAGTTTCCAATCTTGTTGACAGTGAGATCCACGCGCCCAAGAACCTTTGTCCCTTCTTTTTTACATCAGTGAAATCACAGGCAGTGGGGACACCAGACATCCCCAGAACTATAATTAATATGTTATCACAGCCTAAAATAATGTTAATCTCTACCAATGCAGAAATGAAGTCACATTGAAAGAGACCAATACTGCTGTACAGTGAATGTTTGATAAATAACACAGTTGAATGTCCGTGCCCACAATTGATAGTCTTTTCTGTGTGAATTAGATGTGTAATCTTCATTATTCAAAAACCAAACAAAAGTTCAGGATGTTCCTAAGTGCCCTAAGTATGAAATTCTTGTCATATTGTTACAGATGCATGGTTGCACAGACATTTTCCTCAATAAAGAAGTCGGTTTCAATAATTCCCAAGTGTTTCCTTTCCCACCCTCCCACATCTGGCCATTTGTTTTTGCCTCTCCACCACCCCCTGCCTTTTTGCAGGCTTTTAAAACCAGATCAAATCCTCAAACTGAGAGGTATTATATACCACTACTGGGGATTGAGTAGTCAAGAACAATTATAGCTGGAATACTGCTGCCAAATGCTTGTATCATTAAACTGTAGTCTTGGGAAAACATTTTGAGAGCCATTGTATTCCCTTAAGAAAGTAAGCATAGTTAAGTGAAACTAAACTCAAGAAATGATTTAGAAGAGACAGCAGGAAAATTTACTTAGCAACTTGTAGGAGAATGGTTTATCCAGATTTATTTTGGATAAATAGGATAATTTTTGGACATTTGGATAAATTTGGATTTTTTCTGGTTTTGTTTACACTTTTGAAGATGCAAGCCAGAAAGAACACTCTTCTCATTTTATATTCTTAATGCTGATTATAGCAAAAGGCATGAGTCAAACACTGACGCTACCTAATATTTAATCAGAGTAATTGAGAGTGTTGAAATGGTGTTCTATCAAACAGATACTCCAGATTAAAGTACTGGTCTGGATCAGCTATTTCTTTGTAATTTGCTGACAACTTTGAAGGTGAAGAATAACATACCTAGATAAATCAGATGGCAATATGTGGTGTGGTTTTTTCCTCTTCTCTTAGATGCAGTCTTCACCTTTCTGACCGCCTTTATCTTTCCCGCTTTCTTTTCCTTCATGGAGTTCAAATGCTTGCATGCTTATATGTAGTGCCTTCTTGGTATCAAACAAACTATTATATGCATTGTTTTCTTCCTAAAGGGTCAATTCAAGGCTGCACTGCAATTTAATACTCGCATGAGAATTCAGCTTGAGTTCAACAGTTTGTATATGGACCACATTCAGAGTCAACTGAGTTTTAACCTTCAGCTGTTTTTCAGATCTGCATTAAGTTATTCACACCAAGTGCTTTTAAGTCCTTTGCTGATTTTTTTCCATTGTACTGAATTTAAAATAGTTAAAAGAAAGCAAGATGAAAGCAAGAGAACTGTAGTACTATTTGGAGGCTTCTTTGTAACCTAGATGAGTCAGACAATGTATTTACTTTTTCACACAGTGTAAATGCTTCAGTGCAAGGACAAGGTAAAGAAAGGACTGAGAGTCTCTACACATCCAATCATTTTACTCCTGATAGTAGAAGATAAGCAGCAAATTACTATTCACTTCATTTTTATTGGTTCATGAACAGAAAGCACAGAGTATATAGCACAGCCATTCCTCAAAATGAAAAATATGTCTACACTGCATCCAACCTACTTCAGCTAAAAATTAACATAGGCAGGAGACCACCTTACTTTGGAATGAAGAAAGTTTCAACCAGGTCTTTTGTGAACAGATAACATTTGGGCTAATTTAGCTATTGACTTCTGTAATGGGGAAAAAATTATAACTATTTGCTAGAATACTAGAAAATTAATTTGTCTTCCTAAAAGTGAGAATTTAACTGGGAAGTCCAATTCTAAAATATCCAACCAGTCAAGAGACATAAAAAGTTACCATTTGTGAGTGTCATTAAGAGTTACCTGTAAATCAACATAAACCAACTAATCAGTAAACAGCAAATCCTCAGCAAGCAACAAGAAAATGAAATTCAAAATATGCAACTAGATTGCAAAATTCAGCTTGCAGTTATAGGTGAAACCCCTGAACATTTAAAGACATTCAAATAACTAACAAAACATTATTTTCTACTTGAAATAAAAGAATGCAAAGGTGTTAAATTCAGTTCCAAAAATGTGAGAACTGAATCATGCTATGCAAGAGATCGGCAATACAGTTAACAAAAAAATCGCTGCAAACTCTGTGTACATTTCGTTCACTGAATCTTCAAATTCACAAATTTCTTTCACAGACTGTTAACTAAATTTATCAGATCGAGCACCACATTTTAAAATACTTCCTAACATTTCTTCAAGGATTCTTAAACGTTAACTTGCAAGAATTAATTATCCACAATGGGCCCGTTGATTAGATGCTTCATTAATTATGTTGTTCATTTTGTCTCAGTTCAGCTCCTGATCTCTATCTACTCTTTAGCAGATTAATAATTTCTGAATCAGAGAAGCACTGCAAAAAGATCACAGGAAACATCTTAGCTCTACAAACACTGAACATGAGCGGTCTCAGTTAAGGTCAATAGTGAGTCTGGGAAGGGAAGCTCTTATTTCAGCTCTTTGCACAATACCTAGTCTGTAGGTAAACAGAAGTGGTCAGTTTAAGAACTCGAACAGATCTTAATCTTTTCAAGCATACATATTTATTTAATTGCTATGATTAAATCAAAGATACATCCTATGAATAGCTTTTGCAAAGAAAGAGCATGATTTCCTTTGTTTCTTATTTGAATCGCTAAGATGAAAGTGAAGGCTGAGGTAGTAATTCCACTCAAAGGAAATAAAACAAAGAAACCTCTATTTCATTGCTAAGAAAGCAGAGCTCTGAGCTCCCACGAGCTGTTAACTTCAAAATATTGAACTGGACTAATTAAAAAATAATCCCTGTAGTCACTGAGGACTATGATGTGGTTGGCCCTTATGTGACATATATTGTAAGGCTGGGAAAACAGTTTCTACTTACTATGACACGTCTCACATGAAATTCAGATGTAAATGAAGGCCTGACTTTATGCAGAGAAAAAAAATAATTCTGTTCTTTAATCTTTTAGGCTGAATTTACTCAAACTCAACACACAGTAATAAAGAAACCAGAAACCTTGTTTTCCTTGTCCCTAGAACCTCACTCGTCTATAAAGCAGACAAGAGGATATTCGGAAAATATAGTTATCCAGCAGGTTTAGAACTGCTTAAGAGCAGTGCAGGCCAGAGCAAGTTTAGTTTTTAGCCTAGTTAGTTTCTACCAGTTAGTCTCTACCCTTAGGACGGCCTAATATTTTTTAAAGTTTACTGATAAAATACATAACTATTTAACCACAGTCTACATTCCATTCTTTTTGAGTTTCCTGCTTTCTCATCATGAAACTACAGAGGAAGTATCTGCAAACTTTTTCTCCTGGTATGCAAAGAATTTTTTTTCTTCAATCTACTTTATAATAATCTGAGCTTTTATTGAATATTTCTACATTTAATTCCACTGGAAAGAAAAGCTATCCATAACAACTGCCATACTGCACAGGTACATCCACTCTGAAGTCAGCGGGATTTTTGTGTTAGTTGGAACATTACACCACACAATTTTGTCTAAGAAAGCCCAGAATTTGTAACTACATGTATCATCTAAGCAGCCTGGTGAATCATTACTATTAGAAACAAATTTCAATTTTAAAAGCCATGGCTTAATGGCTTAATCACTGAACACACCCCAAAAGATACAGTACTTATATTCACAGTATTCTGATAAGGACCAGACCTTAAATTAATCTGTCAACATAATTTAGTAGTTTTGAGTCTGTCCATAAATTGTTCGTGAATAAACAAGAAAGCCATGATAATCTAATAGGTCTCAAGGTTTTGTTTGCAGAAACATGGTGATGTGACTTTTTATCTAGCCATGCAGAACTCAGCCACAGAACCGAAACAATCTATTTTACCATTTTACTAGGTTATTTAACTTTTACCTAGTCTGTCATGTAAATATGTTAATTATTTCCAGTTATGAGCTGCAGTCCCGAGTGCTACAGGACCTTTGTGGCTCTCTAAACCCCTCAGAGCTTTGTATTTGCCTCATGTTCCACCTTCGCTATTGTTCTCTGTCACAAAAATTGAGATTTTTCCTAACATCTGCCCTCAAGAGCACCTGGTTGCCAGGGTGCGATGAGCCAAACACTTCTATGCACTAGTGCTTCCCACTAGTTTTCTTAATAATTTTCTTAATAATTTTTGACATAACAGCCGTCACTGCGGCACTTGGCTTTACGTGACGCCGTTCACTGTTTTCAGTGGGGACTAGAGCGATCCCTGAGGCTGTTTATTTGTGACACACCCTCGGGCCGTGAGCCGGGCCGAGGCGCCCCGTGCCCGCCGCCGCCCCTCACGCCAGGGCCGTCGCGGCCGCCGCTCCCGCCCCGCCGCGTCACTGCCGGAGCGGCCCAAGATGGAGCCCGGCGGTGGCGGTGGGGACGGGGACGCTCTCCCGAGGCTCCGGCGCCCGGTGCGGCGCGGGCCGGAGCCCTGCGACCCGCGGCCGCCGCAGCCGCGTCCCGGGACCGGCGGGACGGCCGGTGGGTGGTGCCGGGACGCGGAGAGCGGGGCCGGGCGCTGCCGGGCGGGCGCTGCGGCAGGAACGGGGGCCCCTCGGATGGAGCGGCGCGGTGCCCGCCTGCCCGCAGCTCCTTCGCCCTCAGGTGTCTGCTCCTAACAGGGAGCTGGATGTGGAAGGGAGACGCGACTTACAGCCGCGGATTGCTTGATGGGGATGAAGTGCTTAAATTCTCCCGGGCCCAAGCTCTAGTAGTGTGAGGAGAAATGAAAAATAAAACCGCCCGTGAGCTCCAGCGGAGCTGTCGGAGCGCTCGGCTGGTGGTGAAGCGTGTGGAGGAGCCAGAATACATGACGCTGCTGGAGGCACCAGGCTACTCTTGGTGATAAAGTTCAGAGTATGAGACATCAAAAGCACCTCTGACACCTTTTTTTGACAGTGTGTATAAATACTGAGTGCCTAAATACTTGGTTACTGTCGTGGTTTAAAAAAAAGACTTTCTTATCTGCTTGCTCTGTTATTTTGCTTCTTCTAAACATATAGTGATGAAGGGGAAAAGAGAAGATACTTTTCTGCACAATGATAGTTCTGCTTCACCTGCTGAAGGTGTGCAGCGTGAGTCAAGGTAGCTCCTGAAACTGGAGCTGAAAATCTCTGGTGAATTAACTGTGGTTAAGAACAAGAAAATTATTTGTGCCTGAAATACTTACAAATACAAAATTCATTAAAAAGGGTATAAATAAATTAGTAATTGGAAATACCAGCCTGACATTCTATATGCTAGATTAATAAAAATGCTTTGATAATGCCAGGAGGCTTTAATTAGTAACACAACCCATACAAAATCTAGTCAGCTGTTTCCTGAAAGTGTACACAGACGTGATATTGTGCTGATTGTTAGTGTTTCATCCTTTTATCACAGGATACCTTGCTTAGTCAGTTTTATTTCAGTAAACGTTCAGAGCTTTTTAGAATATTTGTAGTACAAAGAGTATTATAATCTCCAGAGATAAATGAATTAAAAAGATAAAGCATCATGTTTTCCATAACTATAATCATACTCCATTTAATGACTGGCTTTAGTGCTATAATTATGTTCTTATTTACAGAAGAGTCTACAGCTGTAGAGAAGAAGATGAAGCCTCCTACCAGACTCAATATTCATTCTGCATTCTGGATTTTGGCATCAATAGCTGTGACATACTACTTTGATTTTTTTAAAACTGTTAAAGAAACTATGCAAGCAGATAGGTAAGGTATCTTTTTTTACAAAGAAAGTTGTGTTTTCATCTTACAATCATGTTCAGTTTTGTTGCACCTGAACACTATATTTTAAATCATGGATAAACAAGATCTACAATAGGAATAGAGAGAGCTGGGACTGTTCAACTTGGAGAAGGCTCAGAGGCATCTTGTCAATGCAAATACCTGAGGGGAGGGTGCTAAGAAGACAGAGGCAGACTCTTTTCAGTGGTGGCCAGTTACAGGACCAGAGGCAGTGAGCACAAAATGAAACATGGGAGGTTGCCTCTGGACATCAGGAAGCACTTTGTGAGAGTGACTGAGCACTGGTGCAGGTTGCCCAGATAGGTTGTGGAGTCTCCATCCTTGGATATACTCAAAAACCATCTGGACATGGTCCTGGACAACTGGCAGTAGCTGACCTTGCTTGAGCAGCAAGGTTGAACCAGATGACTACCTAAGTTGATATTATTAAACTAATTTTTAAGTAAATACAGTGCTTAAAATTTTGCTATAATTATTTTTTTTCTGTGGACTACTGAGCCATCTATGTACGTGCAAAATTTGTTCTGATAGCAGGCATTTTATTACTGTACCTTCAAGTTTTCACTTAAGTACAAGAAATAGCTGCCTCTTTTGTTGAAAGTGTTGTAGTTTTGCTTTTATTTTAATAAAACCCCCCTGAAATTAATCTTTAAATGTCAAACTGAAGTTCGTTTCTCTAGAAGTTCTGTAGGCCTCTTTGAGTAGGTCAGTGAAAAATTAGTAAAATAATTTCTCTGAAGCAATTTCTATTTCTAGTCTATTTATTTTCCATTAAATTAATTTCAATGGGATTGATGGGTGTCAAATATTTTTAGATACCCTTAGCTGGAAGTGCTTTTAAAACTCCCATTGCCATTGTCATTATTGTATCAGCATGTGGAAGCTGCACAGGGCCTTGCTCTGGAGCTGCTCTTCCAGGCTAGATACACCCTTCATCCAGTTGGCTGTGAAAACAAACTAGTGACTCCAGGATGTAATCAAAATTTTGGGTGTCAGGACCCTGTCTTCCTGCACTGCTTGTGTAAGTAGACTATGGCAACTGCTCTCTTAATGCAGAATTCACAATTGGTAGTACCAAGGTACCAAAATAACCCCTGATATTTTCCTGTACCGTTCCAGAACAAATGTTACCTGAGTAAGAAGATCCTTGATTACCCTTTGTAACTTAGTAATCAAACAATAGCAATAAGAATTTGCTTTTTAAAATTTTTATTTGCTAAATACACATTCAAATAAGTGTAAGGTTTTATTCAAGTGCACCTTCCTCACAAATTGTCTTTCCCATTCTAGTCTTGAAGTATGTCCTCAAAGAGACTCAAAAGTGTATCTTCCTAAATAATCAAATCGCATACCCTGTGTTTTTTTGACTCTGAGTTTGAAGTCCTGGATTTCTCTCTGGTTTTCTTCAGCATCTGTAAAGAAAAATCTTAATGCTTCTTGTCTGTGAAATTTGAGAGTTCACAAACTGAAATCTCATTAAAGCTTTCTGCAAAATTTCTGTTGCACAAAAAGTTACAGTGAGAAGCACAGTTGCAGTGAAGCCTCTTTTGTTTCGTTACTGACAAAGTAGTTGTGGTGTGGTAGCATAGTAGATCCCTGACAAGATCTGTTGCATTGCATTTCCAAGATGCTTGAGGGAAAAATGAATGAAATGCTGCATCGCAAAATTAAACTCTGTTGTGTACATTAGACAGCTTTGAAGGGCAAAAAGTGTTTTGTAAAAGTAATCTAAGATAAAAACTAGAGGAACTCTAGGCCATAATCTGTGTAATTAACAGATATTGTCTGTTCTGTTTCTAGACTAGAGTGAAGATTAACGTGCCAACTGCAATGTGATTTTGCTTAACATGGTTTATATGCTTTCCTTCCTGCAGTTGGTGGCTCGCCAGTGGCACTTGTTTGATGGCTGTGTGTTTATCCGTTGCCTTTTACTGCATCCTGTATCTTGAGTGGTACTGTGGAATTGTGGACTATGATGCACAGTATCCAGCACTGATACCTATCACAACAGCTACCTTTATAGCAGCAGCAATTTGGTGAGTTCAAATGCTGTACAAACTTCTGCTAAACCTGTGCAAGTCTGTGTGTTAATGGGCTCATTTTATAAGTATAATTTCTGTAATTCTACCACGTGTGTTGGTCACAATAGTAGTTCTGGGTAGCATAATTTCTTCCAGTTTCAACTTTCATCCACAAAGCAACAGTCGGAACAGTTGAAATTGTATATTAAATGTACTTGCAGATATACAAGATCTTTTCTATCTTGAAAATGTATGGGAAAACTGAAGTCCTTAGCTTTGTAAATTTATCACCTTTGGCAACTATTTGTGCAGTTTACAAATTAAGGTAAAGGTGTATTCCCTAGCTGAGAAAAAACCTGATCACTTTCTGTCAGAGTTCTTCATTATCAAATAATCTGTAAGTAGCAAACATACACAAAATTTTGTCAGACACTTTATTTATGAGATTATATGAGTCAGGATTGAGAAAATGTGCATATGAGTGAAAAAAATTATATGTGTGTGTGCCATTATATTTGCTCTCTGCATGAAAGCTGGTTTCCTCTTGTTTAGCTGTTTTATCTGAAAGTCAGTATTTGTTGCAATGGTGGGAAAAAAAGGAAGATTGAAGAAAATAAAGGTTCTCTATAGTTTAGAATTAGTCAAACCTATAATTCTTGTAATTCAGTTGTAAAATAAGTTGGTTTTCCCCCTGTCTCTTCAGTTAACTGAAATCTGGCTGGCTGGAAGTTCAGATTAAGGCTTTTCTCAGCTGCCATGTGCCCATGGAAAAATCAAAGAGTAGGTCATTTCCAGGGGCTTCAGGTACAGAGATTCTGAAAGTAAAAGGTATCTTTACCCCTGATGGGACTGAGTGGACTCAGCAGCTGCTGAAGTTCTAGGATGAGTTGCCATTCAGTAAACAGTAAACTAAGATACCAATTTAATAAGTAATGCTGGAGTGTTTTATTTTTGTTTTCATAAAGAAGCAAGTATTTTTCCAGGTTGAGTAATTTAAATCTTATTTCCTCTTGTGGAGTTTTCTTTGTATGCCTGATATTTCCATAGTATGGCAACTGAACTTACCAAATACTTCCTGCTTTTATTCCCAGTTTCAATGTTGCCTTGTGGCCTGTCTGGTCGTTTTTGACACCTTTGTTGCTCTTCATTCAGTTTATGGGTGTTGTGATGCTTGTATCACTCCTGGGATAAGCCCTTCAGGTAAGTAATTTACCTTTTAAGCACACAAAAGCATTTATCTTGTTGTGTGAACTGCTTTGTTAGACATTTAAAGATTGTAAGACCATTTAAGGATTCCTTCTCTATGTTTTGTCTGCACTTCTACAATATTGACATTTTGTGGCATATAGAATAACCAGAGAACATACAATTATCCAAAGGGGAAGAATATCCTTTTTTGCTCTCTAAGATTTCATTCTAGACAGTGAAAAGAAGTGATTAGTGAGAATGGATGGTTTGGAGACATATAGGTCAAATACCTGCAGCTTTTACCTGGACTGGGAAAACTTCTTAGCAAAGCTGCTTGATCTGACTAAAGGGGAGAAGCTATTAACATCCATATGCAACTGCCTTCTCTATTTTTTTTTTAATTCAAAAGCTTTGTCTTACCTTTGTCTTTAGGTATGTTGTTTTCATTTGCTGTGATGAACAGTACAGATCAACCTGCTTGTCTGGAAAACTGCCAGATACGAGAAGTTCTTTGTTATTCCTAAAAAAACTTTTCAAAGGCAAAACCATCTGTTTTGTTGACTTGAAAAATTAATTTTCAATAACTGCTACATCCCACAACTTTTGTTAGGATATATTTATCAAATGAATCCTGTGAAATGGAAAAAGCTAAGGAAGACATCAAAGAGAGCTCAGTAAATAGGGTCAGGGATGTCACAGGTGTCTACATCATCCAGGGAAGTTACTCTTCTTTGTTGTTCTTAAGAGAATGTGGGGGAGCTGTTTAGCTTTGCTTGCCATCACAAATCCTTTTTGGTGAGGAAGTCCCTGATCAGTTTTATGAGTGCAGTAAGAAGAATATGACAGTGCTGGATTTATATCACTGTAGTGCCAGAGTTGTAGGCAAAACATGTTTTAATGGCTTAGACAGTGAAATGCAAATTTTATTTTATTTTTTTTTACATAAACAAACTGAAACTGGTGTTGCATTTTTCATCCTATTTTCTAGATACCAAGAAACCTGATTTTTTCAGGAGGCAATTAACTTAGGTCATATTCTGACAACACCTATGTACTTCTGAAAAATACTTTATTCAGAATCTCTTTACTGTGAGAGCTTCAGTCACACTTACTGATGCAAACTTATTCAAATCATGTTTGTTAGTTCTGCCATTAGCTATGTTCTGTCTGAGCACTGGAAGGATGTGGGGAAGTTCTATATTAGGCCAAAGAATTCTTTGCCTAATAATTAGGGCTAAGTTATTACTTGGTGTTGCAAAATCATTAACTTATAGAGTTAGTACAAGATACAGCTTGTGCAGTATAACATTTTTGTTAAATGGTGTTCGTTTTTTCTTTTCTTTCAGCTTCATGTGAAGGACTCGAGTAACTGTTATCCTGCAAAGTGGATGTCACTTTTGTTACATTCCAGTACTTTTATTGTTTCTAATGCTGCCTTTTTTGCTCTAACTGATACAGTAATTCTTAATCTACCTGATTTATAAGTCAATGGACATAACTGTAGGAAAAAGAAACTGAATAGTGAATAATTGAAAGATAGATAGGTTTGACATCTCTTGGTAACATAAAGCATTTCATTGCTGCTTTGTAAAGCTTCTGTTTATGTTTTAATATTAAGCACATGGGTAATAAGTCATGGAAACATAGAATAGTTGGTGTTGAAAGGGACCTTAGTTATCTCTGGGGACCTCAGATGTCACCTAGTCAACTTCCTGCTCAAATCATGTTGTTTGACTTGGAAGTAATTGATGTTTAATTGAAGTGTAATGGAGTTTTAATACTATATTCTTTCCATTTGAATTGACAGCTAAAATACTGTTATCTGGAACCTGTGTTTGTACTTATAAACTTACTTATAGGAGGCATTTCTTGATCTATTACATTTCTAATGTTATATTTGTTACCATGTAGGAAATATTACATAATCTCTTGAATTCAGATCTGCTAGTGTTTGGAAAAAAGTATGGATAGGGGCCTAGAAAGCTGGTTGACATTTGGCAGGGCCATCAATTAAATAAATAAATTCTACTTGTGCTGATACAGTTTGTCCACAGCCAAAGGTGCATGATCAAGCTGTGAATAACCAGCAATATAATGAACACTATTAACAGTACACAAGAAATTCAGAGAACAAATTAAATTCTTTTGATGTACACACTATTTTTCAGTATTCAGGATGTTTTTATTTCTGTAAATTAACTTTTGATTCTTAGCAGTGCCTGTTAATGAAGTTGCCATTTTCCTTCCTCAGCAACGAAGAGGCTGATGTTAACTTAAAAGCTATTGGTCATACTCAGTTGGGAAAATAAAATAGCATTTTATTTTTATTAGGTGACTGTTCGTGTTGACTGAGATACTTGGCTATCTGGAGACCCGGGCACCATCCAGTTGCTAGACCACTCTATGTAGATCCTTGTGTTAAATACTTTCCCACCCATGGCTTTTGGAAAATAGGAGAATGTAAAAGCTGGGTGTGGAAACTTGTTAAACTTTACGCCTTGTGACTGTTGCTTGAAGTCTGGACTGTCAGAGGATACTGTGTTCTTCATTCTGGCTTTCAAATTCACAGCATTGCTGAATACAAAATGTGTGAAATGTTTAGTTTACATGGAAAAGGTAGACATTGTCTTTGGCTGTTACTGTTCCATTAAGGAAAAAAGTTGCTATTGGTATGTGATACAAAAGATCAGTCAAACCAAAATAAAACACATTCAGCACTGCTTTTAGTAGTTTGTAGAGTAAGTTAACAGCTTGATTTGTTGAAATGTAATATTTAGGTTTGCCAAAACCAGTTGTGCTTCTCATCCTTAAAGAGCAAATTGCTTATCTTCAGGTGTCCATCTTTTAATTAATTTTAACTATTTTATGTCTGCATACATAGGTACATTTGAGTAACTTTGTTTATTATGATATTTAAAATGCAGTGTTGCTCAGGGATGGTAATTATCACTGTATTTTATTTGTCAACTGTATAAATGCTCTAGGTGTTTTAAGTTGCCTTGTAATCTTGAATTAAAATTACTATTTGCTACATGGTTTTTCAAATTTATTCTTCTGGACATCTTAATAAACTTTGTACGAAAGTGATCAGTTATTGTTCAGTACTTAATTATTTAACTGTCTAATTCCACTTTCTTGGAGATTTGAAGTGCATCCCATCATTTTTCCTATAAAATGGATGTTCATGTAGATTTTAAATACTGTACTTGACTTGGAGTATCTTTGTCTTTCATGACCCCTCACTGTGTTTATTGAAGGTGTAATATCATTCTGTTCATCTTTGGAGAGCTGTTTGCTCTCTGACTACTTTGATGTCTTTTTCTGCGAATCCTGGATAGATATTACATTGTACAAAAGTCCTGCAAAGTCTTAATAGTCCCCTGAAAAAAAACTGTGAGGCAATCAAACCCCCCACCCCTACCAAAGCTTGAATGTACCATCTTGCTACAGACCATCATAGGTATCTTCTGTATCCATTTACATTAATTTCATTTAAGTATGAGAATGTGTATCAGCACCAAAAAGCTTTAGTTTACAGGTGACAAGGGATGGTCTTGGATAATCTTGAAGTAAAATAGTCCACATAGTGAAGATTATCACAGTTACCCACAAAAGCTCTTTAAAATGGAAGCATCTTTCTTAATTATTCTTTAAAGGTTACATTGCATAAGGTAAAAGTAGGATTTGGCATTTCCACAAGCTTTTGAGAATGATGGATGTAGCTATGAGCTAGAAGTTGTTGAAGCCTGAGCAGTTTGATTATTTATGCTTTTTATTTATACTGCTGTTACAGACTTGATAGAAACAGGGCTTCCAGTTAAGTGCATTCTTCAAAGGGAAGATTTGCAGATGGCTTAAAATACTTGTTTCTTGAGAACAGGCCAAAATGAATAAAGGACATGAGCTACTACTTCCTTATTTTTACTTAAACATAAGGTGATTGTCCAGAATTCACTCATTCCAGCCTTCTGCCATTTTTGTTTTTCTTCCCTATTCTTTAAGAGGAATGAGAATCCCAGACATTTACATGTAAGTTCAAGGTGTCCTTTGTTATTTAAGAAAAAACCCTCTTTAATAATTTCTGGCTTCAAAAGAGAAAAAGCTTAGAACCACTCTAAGTTTTGGCCGAGGAAGTGGAGAAAATAAATGCTGTATTTTCAATATATCCATTTTTTTTTTTTTTTTGATGTAACTGAACTAGTGGCTTAATTTCATGTGAGATGTGGGTGGGTCACTCTCTGTAAAAACCAATACTTTGGGTAATCAATATGCTACCAACAGGTACAGAGTAAATATGTAAGACCTGCCTGACCAGAACAAGGACCAGTCTATCTTGGTATTTGGCCTCCAAGCAATGTCTCAGTACCCAAAACCCTAGAGTTATGAGAATTCATATTGTATGCAAACAAAATATAATTTAAAAAAAAAAATAATGGTTTACCCTGGGCTAAATTCCTCTCAACCCCTACAGGCAATCAACTGGTGCTCCAAATCTTGAGGTTTGCATACCTAAATAGCTTGTGACCATGGGTCACAGTTAGAACTAGGCAGTTTAAGTAGAAAAGGGTCAATACTTAAAATGTGTATAAATATTAGGAAAATAAATAAATAAGAAGTGGACTAAATTCTGCAGAAGTTTTTGCTACTTTGTGCTCAGTAGTTGCTTCTCCAGCTAGCAATTGCTATAATACTGTGTTGTCGGAATAGACTTCCTAAAAAAATAAGGCAAATTGCTGCTTTTGAAAGGTCTAGGCAATTCCTGAAAATGGAGATTCTGTACTACCAATGGAAGTAGTGGTTGCCCAAAAGTAGGTGACCTGTGGGGCCCAGAGTGTGAAGCATGGTGGGTGATCCCGTTGCCACCTCCATGCAAAGGAACTCCATCACCAGCTGTTGGCTGCAGAGCAGGTTCCATCCACCTGTCCTTGCTTTCTCCCAGCATCTTCCTTCCACACGGTGGCTGTTCCTCGGCTTTCCAATCACAGCTGCTAATGGTCAGGGGGGTTTGTACAACGCTCGCACGGATGGAAGCTCCATATCCCTCACCAAAGCCAGCCGGGCAGGGCTCACCTGCCCCTTCACGAGGGACACGACCGGCTGCCTCCGGACTAACCTTCTCCCTTACCCTGGTCTCGACGCCAGCTGTTGTCTGAGTCTCAGGCAACGCTGTCTCGCAAACACCTCAGCATCCTTTTCCCCCCCGCCGGCGGCCTCCCTTCCCATCGGGGTCCTGGGGCTCGGCCCCGGCAAGGGACCCCCGGCGGTCCCGCCCGCGGGCAGGCACGGCCAGGGCCACGGCCCCGCTCCGCCCCCGGCCGGGATGGGGGACGGGCCAGCCTCGGGGCTCCCAGGGGAAGCGCGGCCGCCTGCTTGCAGCACCTGGCCAGCGGCGTGGGAGATGGAGAAAGCCGCCGGTTTCCCCGCGGTGGGCGGCAGCTACCCGCAGAAAAACGCCGAGATCCTCAGCAGCCAGTATGGCATCAACCTCTTCCTGGCCGGGCTGCTGCTCACCTTCGCCTGGGCTGTGCACGCCGTGGGCATCAGCAAGAGCCACCTGCTCTCCTACCTCATCACGCTGATGCTCATCCAGCTGCTGTGGATGTTGTGGTACCTTTGCAGGAGCTGCACGCAGAGGAGGCTGATCCGGGACAAGGACACCCACGCCGGAGCCCGCTGGCTGAAGTGTAAGTACCGG
This sequence comes from Chiroxiphia lanceolata, assembly GCF_009829145.1. Taxonomy (NCBI): domain Eukaryota; kingdom Metazoa; phylum Chordata; class Aves; order Passeriformes; family Pipridae; genus Chiroxiphia; species Chiroxiphia lanceolata. Next base: position 14,125,864 of record NC_045640.1, read on the forward strand.
CCGGCGGCACAAAGGGTGGTACCGCACAAGAGACATCTGTGCCATCACCTGTGTCTGCTACCTCTTTGTTACCCTCTCCATCCCTACCAGGAGGCATCCTGCTATTCATGAACTGAGCGCACATGCAGTGCACTCTAAAGTAAATATATGCATAAGCTGAACATACTCGGAGATTGTATGGGAAAGCTGTTTGCTAAACATCCTCACTTTCCAACCTACCGTTTACAGTGCTGAAAGCTCTGGTGCCTTTTTCCCTTAGCAGGCTGGTTTGGCAACTCCTGAAAAATTAAATATAGGTACTGGAAGAGGCAATTTTTTGGTGTCTTGCAGCTCTTTTGGAGGAATTACCACCTTTTCCAGATGATATAATGCAACTTACTTAAGGGTAGTACCAGTCAGAAGGGTCCTCAAGTGCTCTCTATACCAATGTATATCAGAGATTCCCATTTATATGTGTACAGTGATGCTTTAGAAACATCTGGACTTAGACAGAAAAGGACAAAATCCCTGACCAGATCAGTAGGTAGATCAGTATATAAAGCAGTTAAGCAAGGAATCTAAAACTAGCATTAGCTGGTAGGAAAAGTATACAAGTTTGCAACGGTAGTGGTGGGATGTGATGGCCCTTATCTGCAGAGTCAGGTGTGTACTGGAGTGAGAATATAAAGGTATCTTGAGAGAAGGTATTTGGGGAGCACATTACAGAGTTGCAGTGACAGAAATGCTGTTTCTAGGTACCAAGAAAAAGAAACAACCTACATCAGTGCTGAGTGGAGTAACAGGCAAGCCCAGTTTTACCAACCTCCTCCTCTTTTCCAGTCTCAGCACTGTAAGCGATAGATTGGAAAGTAAGTATTTTAAGTGGAATGCTGTAAGACAGCTTTTCCATAAAATATTTCCTACCTGCTAGCAATGAGACAACAGTTAATTATCACAGCAGCTAATAAAATACCTAAATTAAAATTCCAAGAACATCTAATACCTGATTATTTTGAAAAGTGAGGTTGTGCTGTGGAAATGTAGTTCGTTCTCAATGTCGGTGCTTGTGTGTCTTTTATTTTCTTTGCAACTGCTAAAAATTCTGTATGAACTGCTCACAGAAAATCTTTTTTTTTTCGATGTCTAACATACAGCCATGGTCTGTAGACTCTTTCTTGAAATGTATGGAGTTCACATACCAGCTCTGGAATTGTTCCTCTTCCTTATTTACTGTTTTTCAAGGCCATATTCATCTCTCAGGCATTTTTCATTTATTAGCTTATATGGCTTACGACGTTCTGAAATTCATTAATGCAAGTCTTAACTTGATCCTAACTTGGACCAAGCTATGCTTTTGTTACTCAGAGGGTAGCTTTCCCCTCCTAAGTATGGAATAACTACTGCTTAACATGGGTAAGTACAGCAGGATCCCCTGCCCTTTTTCTTTTGGCACTGCATTCACAGCATTTTATTTGTCCTACAGGTTATAAGGAGTCACAGAAACTTAGAAATAAGATCCTGGATTGAACTACTAGGTTACCTTACCCATTTCTTTTACCAGCACAGGATGGCTCTTTGTACTGGCTTCTCAAGTGGTGCGGCTTCCATGACTTCCCTTGGATGTCTAGGCTGCAATTCATCAAATTTGCCCTTAGGGAATGACCTACACTTTCCTATTCTTAGGAGTTTCTTGTATTTACAATAAGTCTGTACAATTCCTTTATCCTCTGTTGGGAAAAGAAAACTTATTTGAGCTAAGGAAAAACTCAGGTGACAATTCTTTTGCCAAGATCCCCCTTGCCCTCCTCTTTAACAATGTTTTTGTCATAAAAATCTTTTAACTGAAAGACTAAAAGTCCAAAAAGAAAAAGTGGGGTGGAGGGGACAGAGACATTTTCATCAAGTCTTTCCATGGAAAGCTTTCTGCAATTTTTTACTAGCTTTATCAGCTGTTTTTGAAGAATATCTCCTTGCTGTCCTTGTGAGAGCAAATGTCCTTGTATTAAACAGTATAAAATGAGTGTATTTTCATGAATCCTTTCAAATTGTGAATATCATTTTAGTAAAAGTGGTGGTAGCTGCCTACTTAGAGGATTTTGCTATGATAACTGTTGAAAAAGAACAATTTAACAAAACCCTCCTATAACTGAGTCCTTGTACATATTTAACAATGCTAGAAGGACAGTTGGTCAGATTACAAGAATTGCTTGCAGGAAGGTTTCCTTGAGCCTTTTTGCACCAAGGTGTCACTTGTGTGAACCCCAGAGCATGGTTGTCTTCCCGCTTGCATGGGCACCAAGAATCACTCCCACAGTCTGAATGTGGGAAAAGTTTCCAGGAGAGCTTTAATATGACACAGCTATCCTGACCCAAATAGTCACAGGGAGTCTTAAGAAGCCCTTTCCTTGACTTATTACAAATGTTATTCCCCTAAGTACACTTTCCTATTAGGAAAAGCTCTTTTTTTGGAAGTTCAGCCAAGTGAGCCAGGGAACTCAAAATTAAAATAAATTGGCTTCACAAATGGCTTCATTTTATTACATTCTCCAGCAGCACAGCTTCTGTTTGCAGCATTGACAATTGGTCAACTTGCAAAGCTCTTGGCAGACTTCAGCTTATATCTTTTTACTGCTTGCATTGAATTGCCAGTTATTTGAACAGTATTTGAAATTAAGAGTGGTATTTTTGCAACTGTATCATTATGACTTTTGTTCTTCTTGATGGTTGATAGAAAGAAACAAGCCAGCATTTAGCAATATTGAAAATCCTAATACTGGTCCCTTAAGATAGACAGGTTTTAATGAGTATTTTAAAAAAATTAAAGAAACAGTGCTCAATAGCAATCATTTCACATTTCTTAAACTTTCAAATGGAAATAGCAAAACAGTGAAATTATTTTCCTTGCAATTACTGATACTCATTTAGCATTAGTACATAATACTGAAGTTTCCATCAGGAAAAATTAACACAGAAACCATTATCATACCACATGTATGGTCACGACTGTTGTGCTTTGATTTTTAACTAAACAAACTAGTACAATCATTCTCTTTCGAAGCCCATAAATAAATAAGCACATTGGACACTTTGTATACACTTGTAGTGTGGCCACCTGAGTGATTGCAAGAAATATCTAGATACCATTTGAATAAATGAAATAATCTAACATTAAAAGAGTCATATAAAATCTTCTAATCCCTAGAGGACAACGGCAAAACTATTGATTTCAGTGGAAACAGGTTGAAGCCTACCAAATCTCTGATGGATATAAAAGAAACATGAAAAGTGATTTGAAAGCATAAACCAAAATACTCAATGTGAAAGAAATTTTGTGTGTTTTATTGTTGTTGTTGTTTCCCTCTCAGTGATCTGCTGGACACTGAGTTAAAGCTATTAAGACTGTACAGCTGAAATACAGACCTTGTGAAATGGAAGCAAGACAGAGTGGAACTACAGTACAGGTCATCTTTGTAAAAACAAGATGCATGTATGGTGCAGGAGACAGATCATTAATCTAAAATGTCTTTCCTTTTCACTTTTGTGAATTTAAACCTGAGCCTCTTGCCTTGCCTTGCCTTGCCTTTCCTTGCCTTCCCTTTCCTTTCCTTTCCTTGCCTTGCCTTGCCTTACCTTCCCTTCCCTCTTCACATTTTTTCTATTTAACAGGTCCCTTGTGGTTCTATTCTGCTGAGCTACTCTCATGAATAATGGAAGCAAGGATGCAGAATTTTTTCTTACAAAACACATTTTCCACCCACTTTGGTCTGACATTACTACTTCACTGAAACAGATCCTTAGGGCTTAAACGTGCATCATAAATTCATTGGGAAATTACTTTACTCCTATCACGATTGGGGACTTAAATATCTTTCTAAAGTACTCTGTAAAGTCAACATATGCACAGCAATTCACTGTAGAGTTACTGATAATCTTTTGCTTTGGAGGACAGCATTTGTCTTCTTATTGAAACAATCATAACACACATGAAATCCCTCTAATTGTCATGTTCCAGACAAATAGGCTGTTTCCTGCATACTTTTTAAATAAACCATGAATCACAACATCAATCACAGAATAATTTAGGTAGGCAGGGACTTCTGAAAGTCATCTAGTCTGAACACCATGCTCAGAGCATGTTCAGTTACCTCAAATAGAGTTATTTCAGAATTAGCCATTCTAATTTATTTTAGAATTATTTACATTTTTTTGATAAGGAAGCAAATGTATCATTTGATCTCAAGAGTAGCATAGAATTTTGTGTATTGTGATGTCATGTACTTTCATACATAATGATAATGGCACATGTGGTCTTCATTCCTGTTACATGTGTTAGAATACAATTTAGCTGATGTAAGAAGCATAAATTAGGAAACTACATGGGATTGTACACATGCATGAAGTGCAGAGCTGAGGTTCTAGATTTTGCAATATTAAAGCAGAAGTTTTTATCTCTTGGTAGAAATTTCAATCAATCAGTAATTTGGCTTTTATTTTTTATAGAGAGATTGTAAAACAGAAACACAAAATCCTCTTGAAATTCACACCTGTGCAATTAAAAAGGTTTTGGAAGTCTATTTTTGTTTAATTTTAAAGGATCAAGGAAATAATAAACAAAATTACACTGTGTTTTTATAATTTCTACTTCATTTTATCAATGGAATTTTAAGAATAAAGACATGTCAGGGCTGACAGCAGGTCTGTTAGCTCTTTGGAAGAAGATTTTGACCTGGGAAAGTTGCGGGTGTATCCTTGAGATAGGAGAGGTATGTATGCAGCCCTGGCTGAAAGAAGACAGCTGTGGAGTGCTTAGGTTTGGTCCTGTGAGAACTCCAGCTTTGGCCTTGAGCTTTGCCAACAGTATTACTAACAAATAATAGCTAATTAAAAAATACAATTATCTACTTGCCTTCTGATGCTTGCTAACGTGGGATATAAAAAGACTTGAGGGAAAGAATCAAGACTCTGGTACTCTGCTCGGTACTGGACTGTTTGTGTTTTTCTTCTTTACTTTTGACCGCCGCAACAATGACAAAGATAATATTAATTAATTAAATAAATAATTTACTAATACTTTTTTATTATCAGAAGTCAAGTGGAACATGTTGTGCTTATATGGAAATTAGGTTGTGGTCCTTTATAAAAGATAAATATTCATCGAAGTCAACACTAGTGATGTTATTTACATTACAAAGAAAGATTAAGATACTGATGGAGATATGTATCATAAGGTCCAGTTAAGGTCCATGGTAAATTTTTGTCTAGTCTTCATTAAAATAAGCCCAAATTAAATCCAGTGAAAGCTTGTTTGACTAAAAACCTACAGAAAAAAACCCACAACCCCCCTGCCCCCCCTCCTGAAAACAAACCAAAACCGAGTAAATGAAGGCTTTAGTTTGGTTCAATAATCTTATTGCCAGTTGTTGCTTAGTCATACAGGTACAAATGCATGATAAAAAAAGGTATCAATAATTAAACAATGGGAAATGTATTTTAAAGTTCTTTAGGACATAAAATACATATTTAGAGAAATATATTAGGGCATTTTTGTGTGTGTGAAATATAGATACTGAAATTAAATCTTTAGTTCCTTCCTAGGAGAACAAACCATACAGCTCATTGTAGTTGTGGTCTCTCAGTTAAAGTGTAACCCCCGAGCCACGGGGAGGGCACACCAAGTGATTGTGTTACTTCCCACTGTCGAGCTTTTGGGCTTGGAGACTGTAAGGTGATTGTTCAGCTCCCCAGAACTGTACAGTTTGCTGTGTGGCTGTCTAGAGCACTAATTCATGCCCTGTATGGCAGCTGCACTTGAGAGGCTGACCCTGCTCGGAGCTGGGAGTCACTTGAAAGGGGCTGAGTGTCTCCAGGTCCTGGCCAGTGCTACACCGGCCATGCAGGGTGTGTACTGTGATGTGCTTTCAGAATATATTGGGCAGAGGCTTTCACAAGTTAAAGGCACTTATTACACTGAGTCAATTAACTTCATGAACATCGATCTACTTTTATTCTACTAAACAAGAACACAGATATTGATTGACTTTTATTTCCCTAAACAGCTTGTAGTGTATTGTACAAATTGTCTCTAGACACCATAATTATACATTGACATTTTCTTGTATCTTTTTCATTTGTAGGTGGGATTACTTTGTTTGCAGTGATTACTTTAATTCTGGACTCTTTTAAAATTGGATATTATATTGATTTTTCAAACTGTTTATCACCAACTGAAGGCATTTTTCCTGTTACACATGCTGTGCACACCATCTTACAGGTAAAAGTCACTGGTTGCAGTTTTATATTACAACTTCATTCCTTCCCAAAAATATGTTTTATTTTGTTATCAGTGGATTTTACACTAATTTAATTTCTAAGCATGTCACAGAATACTTTGGAGGACTAAATGCTTGTGCATGTATTAAGTATGTGTAAATTCAAGCTTTGCTTTGCAAACCTGGAATTGCTCAGCCACAAAATTCATATGGATTTGAAAAAGGAATAATCAAAAAATGCTCTCCTACAGTTAAAGTTATATTGTATTTTAAATTAGAGTAACATACGTCATTTTCACAATTTTCAGGCTGAAATGAGTAGCTCAGCTAAAGACAATTCTCTTGATTCTGTTTTTAGGACTTGTCATACAAGTTCAATTCAATCTGTCTCTCCTGATGACCCATTGTGTTCAAGAGTGGAGCCTGATAAGTCAAAGGGACAAAACCCTTCCTAACAGGTTCAAAAACACTTGCACAACTTTCCTATAACAAATGAACACAGATATTCCTTCTGGAAGCATTTTGTTATGCTTATCAGTGGCTGCACAGTAGCAAGCAGTCAGTGACTCCTGTAGAATATTCCAGCTGCCTGCTTATTGTAAGGCTTTGGCTCCATAGTGTGTGGTGACACTCCATAGCTCATTGTTTCTCATATTAATTCCTCTGAGCCCCTGTCAGCAGGTTTCTAGGAAAGAAGGAAAGAAAAAGCCAGTCAAATGAGATTCTTAGTTGTAGCCAGGTACTTGTATGCACTTTCCAAGATGATTTAGTCATTCAGAAAGAAAAGAAAGATTTTTTTAGCAGTTGTGGTTGCATGTAAATGAGCTTTTGAACAACCTACACTTTCCTGTTTTCTGTAACAAAAAAGAAAAAAAAAAAGCATTGCCATACAAGTAGTAGCTCTGACCTCTACAATGTTTTTCTCTGGGGGGTGAAATCCTGATTTGGTTGAAATAATCTTAATTTCACATTCTTGTAATATGCACTCTCCAGGTCTTGCAACCTCTTTGCTTTACCTCTGAAAAACAAACCAATGAAATTAAGCCCTTTTGCCCTGCTGATCTGCATGCAGCATTCTTCCTTGCATCCAGTGACCCTGAGCTGACAAGGTTTCCAGTCACCATGAACTGGAGTGTGGAAGAACAGCGTGTGATGAACAAAGGGAACAAGAGTGCTAATTTAAATGTTGCATCACCCAGTGTTGCTGAATTTATCATCTACAAAGCTTAAAATAATGAAAGGTCAAATGTTAGCCTGAGCAATCAAAGAAAAAGTTAAAAACTAATTTACCAGATAACTCTTACCTAAGACATATCTCATGTCTTTGAAACAGAGGATGAAATTACAGCAGATCCCTAAAACATCTAAATGCCAAAGGATTTGTTTTCTCCAGAATATGTGTCAGATTCTGTTGTATTTTACTCTAAATGAGGCATCCTGATATAAACCATTAAATTAATATATACTTACTGCACCTATGTATGAACTAATATGTACCTGCCCTTCCAAGACAGGCTGTGCATTATCCTCTTTCACAGGCAGGAATCCCTTTGAGGAAATGAGTATTCTGTGAGCAAAAATTGGATTTTATGCTATTTCTTTACTGACTTTTCCTATTCCCTCTTGCTTTCTCATGTCTGAATAGATCTTCAAAACTTATGTTTTTTTTTAAGTTTTGAAAAATGCCTTCAGATCTACTGTCAGATTTTACTGCATCAATCCCAGAATGGGAACTTGAGTGTAGCATTAGAGACTAAGATAATTTCAAATTGATTTTAGTTGAAACCTGCATGAAATTTTGTACTCTGTACATCTGAGGTTTTACAGTGGCCACACCTCTTATTTATAAATGCTTCAATTAGAGGAATTAATGTTATTGTTGGGTAGCATAGGTGAGCCATAGAGAACTGCATTTGCCTAGCTTTTCCAAAATTAGACATTAAATGCTTCAGACAACAGCAGCTATGAAGGCACCCTACATTTATGGGAACTGTGGTAAAATGGACTTCCAGTTACTCCAATTGCTGAAGAACTTAAAATTCTTTTTACTTTTCAGATTGTTACTGAAACACTAAACTAGGCAGGTTTCTAAGAGAAATCTTTGGATTCTTTCTCTCCTGATAGTTCACCTACTGTTGAGTTCAGTATTCTAGGAACTACTGAGAGTAAACAGGACTCCCAGTTTCACCCTAACATCCCTGAGGAATATTGGTATAGTTCTCCTTGAACCTGTCAGCACTTGGAACCAGTTTTGTATCAGCAGCAATCTCTTTCTGAGGTCTCCATTATGTTCCCACAAACAAAGAGTCTTATTTTTATTCCTTTTTTACCTTGACTTGCTAACTCATTGTTGTTATCTCTCTCTTTTATTCTCCAGTTGAGTTTTCTGCGCTATCATTGAGTGCAACTGCTGTGTTCTTAATGGAGTTGTCGCTCAGGCTGATAGCACAAGCTTTTCTCTTGCTTCCTGAGAGTCTGCTGTTTTATTAGTTAAGTCTGGCATCCTTTCACCTATCTCTGTCCCTGCATAGAATTTAATATATTTAATAAATTATTCAAACTTAGCATGACCATGCCCTACAGTAATCATACTGCAATCCGCAGCTGGTAGCTTTATTTCCTTTGTCATTGAAATAAAAGTCTCTTCAGCTACAGAAGCAAAATGTTTTTGTGAGTGATACTGAGACTTTCTACTGTTAAGCCACTGATTTTGTGTACAAGAAACTTCAGGTTCTGGGAGAACGTCACAGGAAATCATGAGCTCTTTCACATGCATGGAGATGGAGCTACATCGGTTTAAATCATCAGAGATTTTAATTACCAATGTTTCTGTCTATAGATGCACTTTCCTTTCTCAGTGTCACACATGCTCATTAGTGTAATAATATTTCTCTGTATTCCTTTCATTTAGGTTTATTTTCTGTGGTGTCATGCGAAGGATGTTATCCAGTCTTTCAAAACACTTGAAAGGTAAAGTGTACCTGATCTTCATCTGGCATGTTAATAGGTGTAGGTCTGTACAGGGCTTTAACAGCTACATTTTTACTGTATTAGAGACAGTGAAAATATACAGAGGTTGATTCTCTTCTTGATTGTGTTACATAGAAAGAAATAGAATAGTTAAATAGAAAGTAACCCCATTTACCCTTATTTAAACTGTACTTATATTTTTTAATATACAATAGTCACAGAATAGATGTATTTTTCTCATGAGAGAGGGAAATGGCAATGTATGATACCAAAGTGTCATTTCCTTTTTTTGAAGGAAGGATCACGTCTGTGTTTTAGGACTATGCACTATATTATGTTTTATTTATTTAGCTACTGAAAGGGAATCTGCATCAGCAACCTGCAGTCAGTGCAATGTATCTGAGGTATTTTATATTGATTTTTATGGAAAGCACCTTTTTATAACTAGATCTTAGACACATAGAACAGGTTGGGTTGGAAGGAACCTTTAGAGGTCATCTAGTCCAACCACCCTGCAGGAAGAAGGGACATCTTCAACTAGATCAGGTTTCTCAGAGCTCTGTGCAACCTGGCCTTGAATGTTTCCAGGTATGGGGCATCTACCACCTCTCTGGGCAACCTGTTCCAGGGTTGCACCTGAATCTACCCTGGTTTAGTTTAAAACCCCTTGTCCCTGCTAAAAAGTCTGTCCTCATCTTTCACCTAAGTCCCTTTTAGGTACTGGAAGGCTGCTATGAGGAGAAGTTATCACAGAAGGCTTTGCAGTGTCAGCTGGTGATATCAACTCTGTTTATAAGTAGATTTTAAAAATCCCTAACTACAAGTTCAGCACTGAGAACAGTGCAGGAGGAAAGAACTGTTTCTTGGTGAAGGAACATGAAGAGCTTCAGGTACAGGAGGATGCCTGGCAGAATGGTAGATGCCTGAGAAAGAGACACTATGATCTTCTACAAAGAAAGGGAGTGCTTGACAATGGAAAACCATTATTGTCTGGATTTTATTAGGAAGTTCAGAACCATAAATGCACTTTCCCCAATGCCATTTTGTTTCAGCAAGTCTGAAATGGTCTCCTGTCAGAGACCATGAGTTTCAAAAATGCATGGAGACCTACCCTCATTGTACCAGTACTTTGAATGGAATAAAGCCCTCTGTTAGCTTCAGCTCTCTCCAGGAGACAAAAAGGCATGAACTAGAAGTTAGAGAAGGCAGCGGTCTCTGCAAAGACAGACCAGATACAGTGAATATGAAGGAGCACAGCAGAAGGCTGTGAAATATAGTTTGCAAAACAATTAATCCTGTTCAGACTGTTCAATCACTGTCAGTAACATGAAGCTTGTTCAGCCCAATGAGAGAGCATAACAAATAATAGCAGCATCCTATTAGTAGTTTAATACATTAAGCCAATGCGTTTCTGTAAAATTTTGCAGGTCTAATATTCAGAGTGCTCCACTGCAGAACATCTTTAGAGACTGGTGATGATTGGTTTTTTCCCCTGCACCAACAAATAAATAGTGCCATATAGCTTGTCTACAGAAAGTTAATTCATTTCATCTAAAATATATGGAGATACAGTTTGTGCAGATTCTTTCAATAATTACTTTATTTTGTAGGTTTGGGGTTATCCATTCTGTGTTCACAAATTTGCTCCTGTGGACAAACGGAGTCTTAACGGAGTCAAAACATCAACTGAATGAACATAAGGAAAGACTAATCACGCTTGGTTTTGGGAACATAACTATAGGTAAGTGAAAGGGTTGGTACATTTTGGAATTCCTGCTCTAGCACACTCATACAAAATACTGTGTCACTGTAGGTTGGAGCTGGGTCATTTATGGTTATGTCAGCATAGTCATTCTAGAGCAAATGGTAGTCAGTATGTAGTAAGTTCAGACCTAACTAAAATGTTACATGATCATTAGCATATATGTGATAAAGGCTGTTGTTTTCTTCTAAATTCCAAACATACAGATTTTTGAAAACATTTCTTTTCAGGAACAACATCATTGAAGAACCCCTTTATCAGTAAGTCATAGAAGTAAATTGAACACAGCGGCTTTAAAATGAGACTTTACTATTTACTAAGTTATTCAGAGAAAAACAAGCATGGATAACCTTCCCAGAAGAGTGGTTGCATGTGGTCTGTGGTCCTACAGGGTTCAGTGGGGTGGCTCAGAGGAACAGGAGTTATCCATAAGTGCTACTTTACAAGACAAAGATTTTGCTTGGGGTGTTCTTTTTTTGTAATGAATCCATTTTCTCTATTGGTAAGATGGCACAAGTTGTAGTCAGCAAATATTTAGTATAAGGAAGATACAAAGAAAAAAATCTTCACTATGAGTCTGGTAAGGCACTGGCACACATTGCTTAGAGAAGTTATGGATGCTCCATCCCTGGCAGGATGGAGCCAAGGATGTTCAAGGCCAGGTTGGATGGAGCCCTGAGCAACCTGGTCTAGTGGAAGGTGTCTCTGCCCATGGCAAGAAGTTGAAACTAGATGACCTTGAAGGTCCCTTGCAATCCGGGCCATTCTATGATTCTGTTATAACCTCTGGGGATACTTTCTGCTTTCAAACTCCAGTGAAGCATGGGGAAATTAGGAGTGTTTAACTTTAAGAGGAAATAAAAGTTTTCAGTAGCTATAAGCAATTTTCTTCCCATGAAAATTTATCAGTGCAGATGATAAATTTTGATTGTGTTCACAAAGGAAAAGACAGACAGTTTTTAAAAGTGAGAATGTATGTTTTTCTACCCAAGAAATTCAATGGTGCTTGTATACCAAAAATCCTGATTTTACCTCTGTAAAGCCAAATCCTGATCTAATTTCTTTTTGGCCTATTTATAATTTTTATAAATTGAAAAATTTTAGGCATTTTTAATAATTCCTACCAAAGTTCACATATAAGTGAAAACAACTTTAAAATCTATAAAATATTATTTCACTATAATTGTGTCTAAAATTATGACCACCATTTACATCTGTTGGCAATTATTACCCTTTATATGTATCCATGGAAACTATCAAGTTTCCATTAATAGTCAGGTAGCTGAATTGATAGTCCAGAGATTTTGTAATCATGGAGCATTGGTAGACAACAGGCAAATCAGAAGTTGATGGCTTTTCTTGATATCTTTACTTGTTAAATGAAAGTAGTTTCCTTATATTTTCCCCCATTATTCCGCTGCCAGAATTTTTATACAACGTGAAGAGTCAGAAATAGCATCTGAAAAATGGGGAGTGAGATAGTGATCCACAAGATAAGATTGGCATTAATATACAATCCACTGCAAAAGCAATTTTTTCCACCTCTTAACAGTGTGTATTTGAGACAAAACAATACCAACTTTCTCCTCTTCTCTTCTGTCTTGAAATTGCAGAAAACAAAAGAAAAATTGTCAGGCACAGATCTAAAATCCACACCTAAAAATGTGCTCTTAAGCATGTGTGGTTATATATTTATAAATAAATACATTGGAAATAGGTGTCTTTTTTTCCACCACCGTGGAAATTTCTGATTTCTGACATTATTTGCTTAGGTTATATATGCACATTAAATATATTTATTTTACAAATATGAGCAGTTGTTCCTTGAGATGCCTTACCGGTTTATGTTGCAGGTACTCACAGCAGAGATATAATGATTTCATAAGTTCCTCTCAAAAGGAGAAGATTGATTTTTGGTGGTGGGGTTTTTGTGGTTTTGTTTGTTTGTTTTTATTTTGTTTTGTTTGGTTTGGTTTTTACTTTAAAACTATTCTGGGACATTGAGTCAAAGTATCTGTGGTTTATTTTACCTCTTCCTTAAACATAAATGACTTTTTAATAAAGTGGTTTTGCTATTGGACACTACACTAGTGTAAATAACTGATAAAAATGAGAGTATAACTGAGCCCTCTCCTTGTTAAGCTTATTCTTGATCTGATCAACAATCCCTGAACTTCTTTAAAATCTTCTCTGTTGAAGGGCTGAGGACTCAAAGCCCTTGGCATCTGGATTTTCATGTTATAAAAAAAGTAATTTTAACAAGAACCTGATGAAGTTTTGTACACTTTGGTGCAATATTTGTTCACTATGCGATTATTGCTCAGTGAGTGAGCAGTGAAGCTGGAGATCATATTCTAGTGAAGCAGCAAAAGCTTTGCTAGGTTAATGGTGAAGTCTTTTCTTAGGTGGGTAGCTGGGTGTTGTTTGACTGAAATCTTATCTTTCGTGTTTTATTATTAAATTTATGTTTTAATTATTCACTTTAAACAAGAAATCTTTATGATGCACATAACTAATCTCTCTTTCTCCTTTAGTTCTAGATGATCATGCACCTCAATGCAACTGCACAACAACAACTCTCTGCTCTATATTTTCTCAAGGAATATATTACCTATATCCCTTTAATATAGAGTACCACATCCTGGCATCCACAATGCTCTATGTCCTGTGGAAGAACATTGGCCGCAAAGTTGAGCACCACCAGCAAAACAAAACTCGATTCAAATTCCACGGCATAACTGTCGGAATGATTTTCGGACTAATCGTGTTAACTAGCACAATAGCCATAGTTGTTGTGTATTTGATTCAGATTGGAGGTTCAAAAATCAAAAGCGAGTTAGCACTCACTATGTTCTACTTGCATGCTATCTTTGTGCTGGCTCTCATGTGTACAGCTGGAATTGTCGCCCTTCTCATCTACAGACTGGAAGATAGATCGCTGGATAATTCAAAGAATCCCGCTCGAAAGCTTGATGCAGAACTGCTGGTGGGCACAGCTGCAGGGTCCTGGCTGCTCTCCTGGGGCTCAATCCTGGCCATTATCTGTGCCCAAGCTCATCCAAAATACACCTGGTATAACCTGCCCTACTCTGTTCTGGTTATCATTGAGAAATATATTCAGAATCTCTTTATCATTGAATCCATACACCGTGAGCAGGAAAAGGTTAATGATGACATTAAAACTCTCCGAATAGTGACTATATCTCGGGGGAGCACTTTGTCCCTTACCCCCTTGTACAAAGAGATTTACAATGGCAGAGCCACTCGTGACACTGGGGAGGTGCCCTGTCTGTTTAAGGGCAGTATCTCTGGGAGAGACAACGATGGTGCTGGTGTTGCCAAAGAAGAAACGAGTCAGGACAATACTTCGGTCATACAATCGACCTCAGATTTCTCATTTTACAGAAGAAACTCAGTTACTAACAACAAGAGGAGAATTCTGAAGAACATTGCTGCATTTTTATTCCTTTGCAACCTTTCGGTAAGACATTTTGAATGTAATTCATAAGTTAATATCCAAAAGCTTCCCAGCCTTTCAAGTCTGATAAGTATATTAAAATTACGTGGACCTATAGTTTGTAGGAAGTAAATTTTACTTTTTCTGGAAGAAGTGAATATGCCTTTGGGGGGACAAAGGTTATTTAAATGTGGAATACGGGAGCCTAGACTCATTTCAGTCACAGTCTAAAAACTTCAGCAGCAGTGGAAGCTGGAACCCTCTTCCACCAGTGTGCTCCGGTAGCAACAGGGAGTGTTTTCTTTGGGATTTCTGAAACCAATTTGCGGTATGGTGGAGTCACAGTCATTAAGGGCTATTGACTTGTATTGCTGGTGATTAATATTGGCCTTGCGTTCTTTCCCTGCAGCTGTGGATACCCCCGGCATTCGGGTGCCGCCCGGAATATGACAATGGACTGGAAGAAATAGTTTTTGGCTTTGAACCCTGGATAATTGTTGTGAACCTTGCGATGCCTTTTTCCATTTTCTATCGGATGCATTCAGCTGCCTCGCTCTTTGAGGTCAATTGTAAAACATAGATAATACACGGTCCCTCAGTGAACAATTGATTGAATAATTAATTAAATAAATAACAGTTGAAGGAGTGAATGAATGAATGAAAGAATGTAGCAGCTGCTCAATAAATAGAAGATTCAATATTTTTTTTAAAAGAAGGGACCATAGCTAATAGCATGTAATTGTTTTTATTTTTCTTCCACATTTTTTGTTATATATGTGGTGTTATTGTATAGGTACACTTTTCAGAATCATATTAGTGTTAATATGATTAACACTACATAATAAAGTTAATTCAATCTCATTAATCTTTGTTTTAGTCATCTGGGATTTGTCCTCTGTATGATTTGTATAGCTTTGTTTTCATTCATTGTGACTTGTAAAAGAGATTTACAAAAAGTTCTGTATGATTTAGGAGGGAAAATCCCAGGAAGAGCTGAACTGAATGATGCTCCTGAATCACAGAGATACTAGAAAAACTCCAATTCTTAATTCCTAAGTTTTTTTTAATAGCAAAATCCGAAAACATTTACTATGTAATTGGGATGTGGGAATTAATTTAGACTTCCTGAATAGCGATAAAAATCAATATATTATTATTATTATTTCCTTAACTACATAGCAAGAAATCCAGGCAAGTAACATGTATGATTAGGTATCATGCTGTATATAACTTTTTCTGATAAAATATATTTCTATTAATTGTATTTACTATATGGCATAACTGACAAATAAAGTTAATCTTTTTACTTAATTCTTCATTCAAATATTCTTGAAAGAGATAAAGCTAGTCTTAAAGGTATATGTGTTCCAGTGTCAGAATGGTGTATATTCTCTGTACAATTTTTTTATGAGTTGCTAATTTCTTTGTAGATTAGTCTCCTGGTCAGAAGATAACCACATATCTTCAAACAGGATGCTGTAAAGCAAAGCTAAAGCCTCTAGAAATCCGGAGGGCCTTTGGGTGAGGGGTTTATAAGCATAGTTTAAAAGATGTTAGAAAATAATTTCAAATCCCTGTGATATTTAGTTGATTGAATTCTCACAGAAAGCAGTGAAAAGTTGGGTGCCTGAATATTCTTAGAATTTGCACCTGTAAAATTGAAAGACTGGAACGATAACCAGAATAGTAAAAGGGAGTGACAGATAATCTAGTCCTGAATCTGATGGATCAAGGGCTGAAAAATTTCTGCTCCTGGTTCCTGAAAAGACAGTTATAGAGTTGTCACCCCCATCTGCCTGGGAGCAGGCATATTTCTGTGTGGGAGAGGTCTGCTTCTGAGCAAGATTTCAGCTGTCATGTCTGCTCTCATGCATCAGAACAAAAATGCTGGCTTTGTACCACTAGATGGCAAACACAGACCATTCGATAAATTACCTGATTGCTTCCAGGAGTTGCTTCACATCATAATCAATCTTCAGTTCTGTTTTGTGGTACGAACAGACATAACTTGCTTGGGAATTTTTGCTACCTTCTTTACCCGTTGCAAAACCCAGATAAAGTAAAGCAACTTCTGTCTGAAGTCTCAGGTGAAGTCTGAATTACATGAAGCATCAGGAAACTGAGGATGAGAACTCATATCTCCCTGCAAAGCAATTTCAGTTGTTTGATTTTAAGTGTTTTTTAAAAGAGTCAAGATCTAATCACTGCCTGTCCCTATGGCTGCTTGTCATGCTCTTTTATAACATCTCTATTAGTTCTTACATTCATTCTAGACAGTAACATTTTCTGTCTTTCCCATTGAACACAGTAGCTTGATCTCACCAACTTCCATGCAAATATCAGCTCTAACCACTCAGGTGTCTCCCAGACTGATTCTGTTTTGAGAAGAGTAAATAGGACCATCCAGATAATCAAATAAAGCTTTAATCTTCCTTCTAAATCAGCTCCTGGACAGAGTCTCCAGCTAATTCTGGTATCAGAAAAAAAATCCATTTCACTAGGTAGGCCCAAAAATTCTACTTAATCTTTTATGTGCTCATAAAGATGGCTAAAGCAAGCCTGTTTCTTCTTCCTCTGCTCCTGTGGGATGGGTCCCATGTCATTCTTCAGCTAGAACTGGTGTTCTTTAGCCGATTTCCAGCCAAAGCAGAACTAGCTTTAAATCCCCAAGGCCAAGAAGGGGCCATATGCTCTATTACAAACACATTGCACACATTTGGAAGTTTCAAAAATAAATAACATCCTTATTTAGTTATATTTCATCTGCAATTACTTCGCTCTTTCAGCTTCTTCACATTATGATTGAAATAATTTCATTTGCCCACAATATTAAATTGATTTTGAGTGCTGAAATTGAAGTTTATTCAGAAAAGTGAATTAAGGTAGCACTGGCAGAGAGCAAATGTTTTAAACATGCTAATGGGCAAATTCTATTCCGAGCTGCACTGATGAAACCCCACTGACTAAAATGGTTCTGTTTCAGGACCAAAGACTTGATTTTGACTGAAGATGCTTAAGAGGTTTTCACAACAGGAATACTGTCAAAAAATATTGTTTCATCCAAACACAGAGTATTTATGTGATGCAGCTCTTAGTGTAACTACTCTTGAAGCAAATGGTGAGCCATGAATTTCTGAATATTTGAGAAACATACATTTTTGAGAAACATACATTTTTAAGAAACATATATTTTTGGACAAGGAACAATACTCAGGTTGTTTATCATAGTGTGACCTCTAGCTCGCTGGTCAATGCTAAAGCTGGGCTTTCTCAAACAAATGTTTTCCAAATTTTTTGTTTTTCTCTAGTGTGTATCAACAATACTAACTTATGACAGGCTTGAAAAGATAAGAAATAGCACAAAGCTCCCCTATTTCTGCCTACCTATCTGCTGAAGCATGTGACAGGAGGCAGAAGAGCAGGCTTACCCAGGAGAGAGGTCTAACAGCTGCTCATTGCTATTCTCCTGAGGTGCTCCAATTTAATATTACTTAAAAAGAAATTTTTTTTTTAAGTAAATTTTTTTATTGAACTCCAAAATACACATAATATGCAAAGGATTCTGAATTTTTGCTGTGGAATCTTAACCAGAAAGTTATTCTCTCATGTTCATCATATACTTCTCTATTAGAGGAGACTTCCACTCCTTCCCTCTCTTCCCTTGATAATTTTATCTATTCAATAATACATGCTTGGGTTGCATTTAAACTCATATATATATACAGGAATAAAGGCTGGTAAGGTGCAAAAAGATCCCTACAATCCTCAATTTACTTGAAGAGTCAATCTTGCATGACCATAGATTTTTCAGGTATTTTTTAGTGTCAGTGACACAAACTCTAAGATGGAAGGAAGTGGAGGAGTCATGGTTGAGGATCTCTAAAAGTGAATTTCTTTTACTAGCATTTCTCAATACTTTGAATTTCCTCTTTTCATCACTTAAAAAAATAATTTCCAATTACTGTTTTGATAATTTTGGAAATATTTTTGTGTCTTATTGCCCACTTGTGTTCCATAGACTTTGAGTGTACTATATCAGTGGAGAGAAGCAGATGGCTTCAGAGAATAGCAGAGAGGGAAATTATCCAAGTAATTTAAGTGCATGCTTCTTTTCACTGTCTTATATAATTCAGTAAATTTCACTGAAAATCCATGAAATAAAAAAGATACCCAAACACCAAGATCTTACTACAAACACTATTTTTTTTAATTTTTCTACCTCACTCTGCCTGATTAGACATGATGTATGTACAGATGGCACATTGGATCACTTATTCCCTGGGAACTCTTGTCCTCAAGTATTTGGCCTCATTCTATGCATGCATGAATAAAATGAGATTTGGATTTAACAGAATTGAAGCAGCTGCAATTGTTAAGGAGAACTTTAAAAAAGAGGGGTAGCTCTATTAGCTTTAAAGCATTAATTTGATCTTGAAGTTGATGATAGTGGGAAGTCTCATTTTAATGTCAATAGTCCTTTTATTTATTTATTTATTTATTTATTTATTTTAGGAGGTGTGTTATGTCCCATAATATTAATTTGGTTGAGATTTAAAGTAAAACACAGTTCTCTATGGTATGTCTCCTGCCTTTCTCTACTGCTGTTTTTCACCTAAAAGAGAACTGAAAATCTTTACCAATACATTTCCTAGTTCTTGCCAGAAGCAAAGGGACCACAATTCATGCCAAAGTACAAATAAAGATGGATGCAGTAGGTGGAAAGCTCTTAAAGAGCAGGGATTGCAGGAAAACCAGCTGTTGTCTCTCTGCTTCACTTTTAACAAAGCAGTGGGCGTTTTATCTTTATTTTCTAATAAATCTTTGCTTAAATGTCACTGCAATTTACCTGGAATTAAAAGCCAGCTTGTGAAAACCACACATAGAATCATTAATTCCAGGGAACCACATCAGCATTTTATCCAAAGCAGAGTGAGGAACAGCTCCTCTCCACATGTGCTGGTTTTGGTTGGAATAGAGTTAATTTTCTTCACAGGATCTGGAAACACTGTTGATAACTCGGGCATGTTTCAGTTATTGCTGAGCAGCTCCTACACAGAGCCAAAGGCTTTTCTGCTCCTCACCCCACCTCACCAGAGAGGAGGTTGTGAGTGCACAGGGAGTTGTGAGGGGACACAGCAGGGACAGCTGATCCCAAATGAGCCAAGGGATATTCCAGATCATATGGCTTCGTGCTCAAAATATAAAGCTGATGGAGGAAGAAGGAAGTGGTGGGGGTGACATTCAGAGTGATGGCATTTGTCTTCTCAAGTCAATGTTACATGTGATGGAGCCCTGCTTTCCTGCGGATGGCTGAACACCTACATGCTCTTGGGAAGTGGTTTATGAATTCCTTGTTTTGCTTTGCTTGTGCACACAATTTTTGCATTACCTGTTGAACTGTCTTTATCTCAACTCATGAGTTTTCTCACTTTTACTATTATGATTCTCTCCTCCGTCCCACCAGTGGGGAGTAGTGAGTTGCTGGGCTAAATGATAACACCATTTAGTCAGGATTATTAAGGATATCATAATTTCTTTTCCTGCAATCAAATATTTACCAGGCTAAACTGAAATCAGAATGCTTTTTAAAATGTGCAGAAATTATTAATAACATACCTAAGGCTAAATCTACATTCATGTTTGTTTCAGACTTGAGTCCATCATTTTCTGAATTTAGTAATTTCCCCTTCTAGCAGGCAATGACTTTTGTATGAAGGCAGCAACCAACAGCAATGAGGCAAAAAGCAATAGCTTTGTAACAACATCTTAATGGTAGCTGGTTACATAACCCCCCCTCCTTGTCCCTCCTGTCTGCTCCTCTCCCAGGCATGAGGAGCATGTCTGCAGTGCTCCCCAGGTAGGGTTTTCCACCACTGCCTGCTTGAATTTAACAGCTTCATTACCAAGCAATAATTTGTTACACTAGCCAAACAGACTTTTGAAAGCATTCTTGAGTCCTTTTCCAAGCATCGGAATTTCTTTCTTCTATTTTCTTTGTTGTCTATTTTGGAAAACCTTTCCAGTGCAGTAAGAGTTAAGAACCCAAACTTCACTATATCAAGAAGAGCTGACTGTGCCTGCATTTGATATCAGCTCTGTGTGTAGGTGTGGCACTGACACTGCATCAAGTGCAGGGAAGCCTTGGCAGGGGCAAGCCACTCTGCACACTGCTCAGTGGAGACCTGGCACTGTGACAACAGAAATTAATGGGGCATAAACAATAAATTAAACACCCTCATATTCTGTCAAAGCAGAAATGAATGTTAAACTTCTGTGCAGCTACAGTTCTCATTACTATCTTTTACGTTTGGATAGAGCTACAGCTAAAATAAAATAGCCCGCCCCTCTTCAGGCCACACATCTCAGTCAACAGTACAAAAAGGAATTGCATTACCTATTTTTAACTATTAAGGCTACAACAGCAGCCATTAAGTCTTTGCAAATTATTCTAAAATTACAATAGTTGTAACTATTGCAGGTAATTAGCAAAATCAGTACAACCCATGCACAACAAACAAATGACAAATGACAAATATCAGATAATTCAATATACAATATTTTCTTTGATGAAAGCAGCTAGACAATATTTCTATTGATAGTTTCTGTCCTGTTTTCTGCTCTGGGATTTGGGAAACTGCTGGTCCCTACGGCAACACTTTTTATCTCAAACCAATACACATTTTATGTTTCATGAAGACTGTACTGTTCTCTCTATTGAGTTCCCAGGGCAAAAACAGTCTTTTAAAGTATCCGGAAAGTTAATATATATAAGAGTCTTCTGTTTGACCAACTCAGCCAAAGTAATACACAGAAAATATCACCAGGTAGAGTTACTGGCTTATCATTGCAAGGATTACTGGGACTAACTGCTGACTTCCCGTAAGTGTCATGGCTATTGCTTATGTCTCACTGTGACTTTGAACAGAAGCCTTCCCTGAGAGGGGTTCAAAAGCTGCACCATTCCTCAAATGAACTCCAGACTGACTAATTCGCCAGGTCTGATCAGGTCCTCTGCCTGCCCCATATGATGCTGTCAAGGTCCTAGCTCTTTGCTTTTCAAAGATGGATTTTGTTTTAAGGGTGCACAGCCATACACTGTGGCTATGACTTTGTGCTTAATTTGGGGTATTGGCCTTGATTTACTGAAGCATATGTTTTTCAACCTGTACGTTCCCTCCTTTGATTTGCGGTGTCAGCCAGAAGAATGGGAGGTTATAAAGGCATTACAGGGTGTGCTTGATGTTCTCTGCACTTGAAGAAGTGCATATTTCTTCTTTGACCCTCCTTGGAGAAAGAAAAGGATGACAAATCTGGAGATATTGTAGGATGAAATGCCACTGCTTGGCATGCAGAGGGCTATTCATGATTCAGAAGAAATAGCTATTTCTGTCTTACAGACGGTCAGTAGAATATACCTTAGTTTTAATTTATCAACTCCAGTACAACTCTTGTGTCAGCAGACTGAAGTCCTCATCAGCTGTTCCACTGTGTTCTCTAATAGCACTAATAGTCCTCAGGATTATTGCAGTAGGTATTTAATAAAGAACTTTCTAATCTCTATTACTGATATTCTGCTACGGAGATAAATGGGACATGTCGATTATAAAGGACCATGTAATTTTAAGTATTACTTAAGGGGAAAAAAAAGAGCAGAACTAAGTAAAAGTAGTGATTTATTGCTGTTTATCTTAAAATGACAAAGTTGCTCATGCTTCCCACTAGAGTTTAAAAATTTGAAACTTGAATCCTTCCCCCAAATAAATCCTGAACTACAAAATCTACTGCTAGGCCTATACAACCCTTAAAAAACAAAACAAAAAAAAAAAAGGAAAATCTGTGGAAATATCTTCTGGTACCATCAATTATTTCATGAGTGATCACTGGCTATGTGGGAACCATATCACACTCATTACAAAGAAAAAGTAATGGAAATAGTGGAGGAATTGTTCATCCTGTTACATATGGTTAATTAATACTATCCATCACAGTCCCAAGTCAACAAAAAACTAAATAGGATTTAAGGCTGGCAGGGGTAACTGCAGCCATCTAAAATTACTTTTCCTGAGAACTACAGAGTGCTGCTTGGTACTGTCCAAGTTAAGACAGAGCTGAAGGATGAGCTGAGGCACAGTCTCTGAGAAATGCATTCAGCCTTGGCTCTCAGACTGCAAATGATGGCAAATCTATTACAATCCAAAATCTATCACAGCAGCCATTATTCATCCTCACTGTTAAAAATGTTTGCCTTATGTCTACCCTGATTTCTCAGAGATTCAGTTTCTAGCCACTGTGGTTTTTCTAACCTTATTTGCAATATTAAAAGTAATCTGTTATAGAAAACTGTTCCCCCTGTTAGACATCATCAGTTGGTTCTAAACCTCCCATTGTCCTCCGCTCAACTGAAGAAGTTTCCCAGACACAATTCCTGCAATGCATTTCTGATAATTTTCCAATTGCTCATATTTATTTTTGTTTGAAACACGAACAGCAGAACCTGACCTAGTCTGCAAAGATTTTTCTGTGCTGCATAAATTGGTGATACAAGTTTTCTGCCTCCTTCCTCAATATTTTCATGACTATAAATACACCTGCACCTTTGTCCACCCCTGTTCAATAAAGCCTTCAGCTTCACTGACTAAGACTGATGGACCTTAAGCAAACATTCAACCGTGCTCCTAAATATAGCTCCACTTGAGCATACTTCTACAGTTAAGAACATATTCAGTGACTTCATTAAATTGGCCTGATGTGCACTGACTTCCAGCCTCCTCCACCTCTACCACTACCTCTTCTTTTCTGTTTCAGAGCCTAACTGTAATGGGAGCTTTTTGATGGGATGCTTTTATAGCCTAAACCTCAGCGTACATCTGTGTCTCTTTATTTTAACTTGCTTTTGGAATCAATTATTTTTTACCTCTTTACATCAAGTATCTCTTGATACTTGATTCTTGAGAGAATGTGTGAATTTCTGAGTGTTGGCTATTTTTAAATAAAAATTATTAGGCAGAACAATGGGTCTGTGTATTTTGAAATCAAAATACAAAACGTGGCAATGAAGGAAAAGAGCTAGTAAAACATACTTTTCTAAAATCAGGAACTGCAAAGATTTTTTTTCACTCAGAACCATTGCAGTAGCAGTTAAATTCCATTACTTCCAATCTGCCAGCTGTGAGAGAGAAGTGCAATTTTAACAGGTGAATAAAAAAAAGAAAAATGAGACAAAGCTCTGAAGGAAAAGCACAAAAGCCATTACAAAGATGATTTCAGGATGAAAAAAACCCACCCAAATCTCTCAGCAAGTGACAGCTGTGGGTTTAATGGACTATTCTTAAAATGAGATTTATATGCAAACTGCCTACAGAAAGTTAAAAAAGGATGCTAATAACCTATAAATGTTAAAGGTTTTTATCTTGGGCTCAAAAAATGTTGATAGCAGTGGATGGAATGTTATGAACACCATAAACATACCCATTACACGATTGCTTCTCTGACCTGATGCCATTATGAATGATCTGGTACAAGTGCAAAGCAGTTGTCCTGTTACCTGCTCCTTCTCCACTTCTTCACAGCTCACTGTGGGAATGGAGGTTTTAGTCTCATATGCCACCTCATCACAAACCAGTATCTTTTTCTGCTACCATTGAAAAAATTCCTGATCTCCTAATGCATTGCTTTCCCTTGAAATAAAGTTTTGAACATGCGCGCATGAAAAGTTGGATCAACACTGGAGACTATCACCAGCGTACCCACTGGCACAGGTGTGTCTTTGGCTGATGAATCTGCCCCCAGCTCAATGTTAGGTCTTCTTCCATAGGGATCTTTGGTGAGCAACAGCAGTTCACACTAGCTGAAAATTGAGAATATCTGCTAAATATTAAATAGGTGGGAGAGGATATTTTAGAGGATATATTATATCCTCTGAATTCTGAGTTATTCAGGAGCCAGACAGCCAAATGCAACAGTTGGCCAATAAACGGGATGCTTTGGGTCCACCTATTGCAAAAAGTACTGTAAAAAGCAGCGCAAATTTTCATTCTTTAGACATCTGACAAGTGAGCTTTTACAATTTTTGTTTCAATAGGTTAAAGTGTCTTCCTGGCTGCTTGCACTGCGTCTCTGCCTGACTTTACTACATGAGGCAGAGCTGGAGATGAACATACACCTGCACCTCTGCTGCTCCCAGCCACAGCCCAGACTCTTTGCTTACAACACCGGTGCTGATTTGTACGAAGCCACCAACGTGTGCTGCTGAGTTTTGGGCAGGCTATATTATTAATGAGTTACTATTGTTATTAAGAAGACAGATACCTACACACATGTTTATTTAAATTGCTAATGTGTACTGACTGCATGCATGTAAATACATATATGCATATAGACACTATATTACAAGTATGTGCACACACCTCTACACTGGAGAAGCAATGAATATAACCTAAACAAGCAAACCAGATAACTCTTTTTTACAACAAATATCTCCATTTCTGGACTAGCAGCTTCAACAAGCATGTGCACAAGTACTTGTGCAATCTGGTCCTTCATTTAGAGAAATTGTAGGAGGCATTGCTTAGGAAAGCAGAGTTTGTGCAAGCAACACACTGCCTCAGCATCACAGCTTTAGTCATGCTGTTTAGAATTCAGTGGTGACAAAAGCTAAATTCTCCCTCCAATATTAAATATATCTCTGCTTAAACGTGGAAGAGTAGTGCCAATTTCTTAAGCGAGAGCTAAAGTGAAGCTCCAGTTTTTCTTGTGACAATTTTAGAAAATTACCTAAAAGGTTACAGAGTTTTATTTATTTTTTCTTTTCCCTCTGTATTTAGTAACTCTAGCACTTAATCTTCCTTCATGTCACTGCAGATTCAGGTATAGTGAGTCTTGTACTTCCCCATCTGCCTGGAGAAGTAGCTGGAACATCCCTGAAAAGTGTGGCTTTCTCAGCCCTTTCAGTGCCAAACCAGGCTGTTGAATCAAGAACGGGTTTGATCGCTGTCAACGGTTTTAAAAAGGAATTAAGTTTAATTTTTTAATCCATAATAATTTGAATAAAAATCACAAAAGCATATTCTGTGAAGAAACAGGCACGTTAGCACATGGCAAGTCCGAGAGCACGGCATTCGCGCCTGTAATGCTCACGGTCAGAGTCCGTTTCTAGCTGTGCTAGAACCCTACCGAGAGGAATGATTCATCCCATAAACGAGCTGGAAAGAGAGAATAGGATTTTCGGTTGCCGGGCTTGCTGCCTGTAATACATCTCAGTCGTCCGGCAGAACCCTTTGGAACTAGTACCAATGCAGGCTGTTTTCTATCCCTTTGGAAGACACCCAGCCTGTCCCGCTCACCCCACCACACCTTTCAGACCGAACTGTGTCCATACCCATCCTCGACAGCACCGCTTCCCGCGGGGCTGCTGACGGGGCATTTCCCCGCTCGCCGCGGCGGGACCGCGCTCTTCCCTCCAGCTGCGCAAAAACGCCTCGCAGAGTTGGTGACAGCACCAAAGAACTGCGAGGGTGGCTCGGTTTCGGAGGGAGGGAAGGAGCGCGCAGGGCGGCCGCTCCCGCCGCCCCGTCCCCTCCCGCCCCGTTCCCCGCCAGCCTCGGCGGTGCCGGCCCGGACGGGGCATCCCTGGCTGCAGAGCATGCTCACGGGGCGGCGGGGGCGGGCGGGCCGGCGCGGGGAGCGGGGAGCGGACCCCGGGCGGGCAGCAAGGCGGGGGCGCCGCTCCGCTGAGCTGGGAGCCCGGGCGGGCACGGGGCGGGCGGAGCCGCCAGTCCGGGTGGGACACACCGGGAGCCGCGGGGGCGCAGAGCAGCCCCAGGACGAGCAGGCGCAGAGCGTGTGCCCCGCGCTGAGTCTCGGAGCGGAGAGCCCGAGGAGGAGAGGAGCGCGCTGAGCGGCGGATCGGGGAGCGCAAGCGAGAGGACGCGAGGCGGGTACCCAAACCGGGGTCCGCGGGACAAGGGACTCCGAGCAAGGGGACTCCAGGAGGGAGCCGCGGGGCGGAGACCCCGGGCACGGGGACGTGCGGAGCTGCGGGGCGGGCACCCCAGTGGGGTCCCCGGAGCGCGGGACAGGGATCCCGGGAAGGGAGCGCGGCGCCAGTGACGAGGCGCGGAGCCCCGAGCGCGGTGCGCGCTGAGCCGCGGAGCGGGGCCGCCGGGGCAGCGGAGCGGGGCCATCCGGCAGGGGTGGCGGCAGGGCGGGGGGGCAGCGGCCCCATGGGGCCGGGCGGCGGGGCGGCGCTGGCTGCTCGGTGCATCCCGGCTGCCGCCGCCCCGCCGCCGGCGGGAGCCGCCAACGATGCTGCGGGGCGGCCGGAGCCCGCTGCCTCCGCCGGCGGGGCCCCCCGGCGGGGCGCGGGGGTCGGCGGGCGCCCCCGGCGCGGCGCAGGTGGCAGCGGGCAGCCTCCTGGCTCTGCTTATCCTCTGGACGCTCTTCGGGAATGTGCTCGTATGCGCGGCCATCGTCCGCTACCGGCACCTGCGGAGCAAGGTCACCAACATCTTCATCGTTTCCCTGGCTGTCTCGGACCTACTTGTGGCCCTGCTCGTCATGCCCTGGAAGGCGGTGGCCGAGGTGGCTGGGTACTGGCCCTTTGGGGCTTTCTGCAACGTGTGGGTGGCCTTTGATATCATGTGCTCCACGGCCTCCATTCTAAACCTGTGTGTGATTAGTGTGGACAGGTACTGGGCTATTTCCAGCCCTTTCCGCTACGAGAGGAAGATGACCCAGCGATTGGCTCTGGTGATGATCAGTGTGGCATGGGCACTGTCTGTACTCATTTCCTTCATCCCCGTCCAGCTCAACTGGCACAAAAGTGGGGATGTTGTTGCTGCTGGTGATATTGGAGATGGATTTGGTACTGCTTGGGCAGCAGCAGGTGCTGTCACTACCTGGGCAGAAGATATGAGCACCACATGGGTGGCATTAGCAGCAATGAGACCCTCTGATGCGACCTCTGGCAGCAATGATACCCTCACTGGACCATCAGAGAGCTGTGACTCCAGCCTCAACAGGACTTATGCTATTTCCTCCTCCTTGATCAGTTTTTATATCCCAGTGGCTATCATGATAGTTACCTACACTCGAATCTACCGCATTGCCCAGGTGCAGATTCGTCGTATTTCTTCCTTGGAGAGGGCAGCTGAGCACGCACAGAGCTGCCGGAGCAGCCACATTGACTGCCACCATCACACAAGCCTCAAGTCCTCCATCAGGAAAGAAACCAAGGTGTTGAAGACGCTCTCTGTCATCATGGGCGTCTTTGTCTGCTGCTGGTTGCCCTTCTTCATCTTGAACTGCATGGTGCCCTTCTGCGAGAGGCCACCCAGTGACCCCCACGCTGGCCTTCCCTGTGTCAGTGAGACCACTTTTAATATCTTTGTCTGGTTTGGTTGGGCCAACTCCTCTCTCAACCCCATCATTTATGCCTTCAATGCTGACTTCAGGAAAGTTTTCTCCAACCTCTTGGGATGCGGTCAGTTTTGCTCTAGTACTCCGGTGGAGACTGTTAATATAAGCAATGAGCTTATCTCTTACAACCAGGACACCCTTTTCCATAAGGAGATAGTGACTGCTTATGTTAACATGATCCCAAATGTGGTTGACTGTGAGGAAAATCGCGAGGACCCTTTTGATAGGATGTCCCAGATCTCCCCTGACCATGAGGTTGCCACTGACTCTGTTTGTGACCTGGACTGTGAGGGGGAGATTTCGCTAGGCAAAATAACACCTTTCACTCCAAATGGTTTACATTAAATTGTATCCTGCTCTGATCAGTTCTTTTTGGATTAGAAAAGGAAATATTAGCACTGAGTGGAAAAACCTGCTGTAGTTTGGTCAGTCACTTCATGCTAAACTCACTTCTGTGTGTAGAACTTTGCAGGATGTAGACACTGTCATACAGGGGACTGGCAGCACAAACTTAAATCAGCACTTCCCCAGGCTGAGAGAGGACCAGGCAGTCATGTTGATTAGCTGTGGTGAGGTATTGTGGTATAATTACAGTCAGTTCATGTTTATAACGTGTTTGCAAATGAAAGGTGCCATTGTCACTGCTAAGTATTATGACTTCTAAAATCAGGGATGGATGTGGCTGGCATAGACATTACATAGAAAAAAATTCTGGCCTGTTTGTTTGTTCAGATGTTATGTTTCTTTTTCTCTATTTTTGTTTGTTTGTTTTTTGTTTTGATTTTTGTTTAAAGATAGAAATAGTGAGGTGGTGATTTGGATGATTATTTAAATGTGTGTTTCTGCCAAAACAGATTATGTGAAACCTTTGTTCTCCTAGGCGGTGTTGTTGCCTATGATATCCTCTGTTCCCAGATGAATAAATAAAAGTTACATTGATCAAGGGTTTATTTTCTTTCATTTGTCACCCTGAAAGGTTTACAACAAGTATTCAAACTAACAACATTTCTATTTGAATGATTAGAATGAATAGCTAAACCCTATTATTTTAAAAGCAATATAGTTGGTATAGAAAATACAGTTTTTGAACAAAAGCAAGGTTCACAGAACACTCGAATTAAATGAACTAATTTATATGGCCCTTACAGATAGATTTATGTCTCTTTTTCTTTAGTATTATAACTGATGTTATCCCTCTCTGCAGCTAAGAATATCAAGTACACATGTATATAAGCTATTAAAACTTTCCACTTTATTCTGTGTTTGAACTTACTTTTTTAAATAATATTGATGAAAAGAATTTAGTGATAGAGTGAGGAGCTGGATGTGTCTAAAAACAATAATTATGTTTGACAACAGTATCAATAATCAGCATTTCGCAGTGTAGACACTAGAGTACTCATTCACTCCGAGAGAAGAAAAAAATGTTGTTGATGTATTTTTTAGTTACTTACTTATTAACCAGAATTTAAATAAGCTGTAAGTGCTTTGACTATACAAAACATTTTAAAGCAGTCTTTAAAATTTATAAAAGAGTGTTTTGAGCCCTGTTGCTATTGAATCATTTACACCAAGTGGAATATTAGAAACAGTTGTAAGCCTTCAGCTCAGAAATCAAAAGTGATATTATTTCCAAAACAAATGATCAAAGGTAGTAAAAGCAATACCAGTATTTGTTTCAAGTTTTGGCTCACAAAATGAGCAACACTTGGATTAATTTACCCTTTAAAAATACCCATGCCAAGAGCTGAGCAGATTTGAATTGAACTGTAGGTGTGGATTAAACAGCCCTCCCTCCTAATGGCCCTGACCTGGGGGCTCCCAGTCCTGCATAACTGTGAACTGAAGGCCCCTGTATGGTATAGTGTATGGAGGAAAAGTGGGATCTGCAGTGGGCAGCATGGTTCAGGGGAATCATTTAACCAGATGCTGGAATCTGTGAACGTTATGGGCTTAATATTGAGCCTCTTTGGAAATCAAACCCTTAATACCTGTTTGGAGGTTGTCTTCCCCTTAGGATATGGGATGTAAGAAGCACAGGAGGCATGTGATTTAAATCCCTTTTTGGTTGCCTCTGCTGCAATCTGGGCTCATCTGCAAGCAATGTTTTATGTGTGTAGTCTTTGATATTAATTAGTTATATCATCTTGGATTATCTTTTCAACTGCTTGTCACTGAAGATTGACATCTACCTGAGCATTTTATTTGCTCTTGATATGAAATCTCAGTGTAATATCCCTTTACAGCTGTCCTTAGGAAAGGGTCTTGTGACTGTGGCTTAGGGAAACTTGGAAAACAAATCTTATACCCATAATGAGGTTCAGCCTACTAATGGCTTGACATCAAGGGTGAGTATGTTACCACTCCTCTGCTAAAGCAATCATATGTTGTGAGGAGTTAGCCATAGTTCTAGCCCTGCTGTTTGGATAAACTTGCCCAGAATAATACCATTTTCCCAAATGAAAATGAAGGAAACTGCTTCTGGTGATGCAGTCATGAATTATCCCAACCACAATTTAGATTTTTTTGACTTTTCTAGTTACTACTCAAATTCTGATGCTAGTACAGCATGTTAAACTGTCTAGATTTGTGCAAAAAAGCCTGTGACATCCAGATGCAAGAGGTGCAGACACCTGGTGCTGATTCCAGCTCCCGGGCAATGCTTGTATTTTATCCAGTTTAGTCCACAGTAAGCCAGAAACAGCCCGGGGAAATGGAGTAGGGAAATCATGATCTCTTCCTGAGCAGCTGTGTGCCAGCAGGCTTGCAGCCTGATGCTGGGTGTTACCCCCTGCTCCAGCAGCAGTACAGAGCAGCGGGACAATTTGGGTAGTAGCAGCAAAGAGAGTGTCCCCCCACCTCCCCCTGTAGCCTTTCTGCTTCATAATAATCCCTGTGTGGGTGGTGTGACAGTTCCCTTGGATCCAGTTCACTACAGGTATGGCAGAGGGCTAGATGTACACGAGAAGATGCTGGTGCATCACCTTGATCGGTGTTCTCCTCGTTGAGGCTTTAACTGCCTGGGTTTCTGGAATAAGTGAGTGGGCTAACTCTGGGATGCAAGAAGATATCTCCATTGGTGGGTTTATATAACAGCTTTGTGCAGAATGTTCGGAATAATCTTTATCTTAGATCTGAAGGAAGGCATTTTTTGCCTGCCCCTAGATTTTGTGAGCATGATTAGGGCAATACAGAAAGCTGCTCAAGTTGCCACTTTCTGTTGGTAATTTGCCTTTCATTACTTCATCTGGTAAATGATTTCTGAGGGTGGCTCTATGATGTAATCTCTCTTGGAGTATGTATCTGTCAAGGGGCCTCATCCTTTGCAGCCTGGGAGCATCAGAAAGGGAACATTTCTGCTTCAAAAGACAGACAGAAGGTACTTTTTTGCTGGAAGCAGAGCTTGACCTTACGGATCTGAAAGAAAACCTTTTTCTTAACTCACAGGGAAAATTTGTTGCTTTTTAATGTGTCATACTTACTTACCAAAGCTAGAGTATTCAGAATTAACAAAATAAACTTTTAAAAGAAATGTGTATTTTGCCTTGAACTATAAAAAGGGGCAACCGTTTTTAATGAAAACATTCCCAAAAGGATTGTTCTAACTTGTTTCTCTCAGATGAAACTGCTGCCCTACTTTTTTAATGGTTTCCCTCTTAAAGACTAATGCATCTGCCTAACCGTAGAGCAGAGTTCATTGGCAGTGCAAGTAGGTTTTTATAATCCCCATATCCTTGTGGTGTCTCTCTGGAACTCATCTGTACCAATGGTTCTGTGCCTCTCATCCACATCTTCTGTGAAAGTCACCTTGCTCCTGTCATGCATTTTACTCGTCAATTAAGCATGATCACTTACTGCTATTGCTAGCTCAGTTGTTGTTTTTGTAATTCTTTTTTTTGTTCATTTGTTTTGTATTTTAATGCTTTGACTTAATCTAGTCCTGAGTGATGGCTGACTTTCAAGGTCACAGATTGTTTTCGGTTTCTGTTTTGAGTTATTGTTAGAAATCAATACGTGTCACTTTTAAATTACCTCTTAGCCAGCTGAATCTTGTGTTATGGCTTCTTTACTCTGTTAGTCCTGGATAACACCCTACCAAAGGAGGGGCAGTGTATCTGGTCTGTATCTCTGTGTGTAATTACAGACGGGTCATTTTAGTGAAAGAGCAGAACCTGTGAAGCTATCTCAGTTAATTTTTAAGAATCTGGGAAGTGGAGGGCACAAAAGTGTTTTGTGTAAAATGCTGCAAACACCATGAAGACTCACTCACTATTCAAACACCAAAAGAGCTTTTAACAACTCTGGCTTTATCAATGGGTGTTGGGTTATATAGTGGTTTGTTTTTTTGCTCCCAAGCTGAGGAAATGTATATGTCTTTCTGAGAGGTGAACACAGATAAAACACTTTCCAAAGGAAGAAAAATTACTACAGTATTTTTTGGTAAGTCTGGTACTTTATCCTTTTGCATTCATTGTGTTTTTTACTTTTACCAAACACGAAATGATGTGTGTCTCAGGGAGGCTCCCTGCTGAGAACTCTCGTATTTTTGTAACATATAACAAAAAAGGCTTCAAAATTAGGAAGGCTTCTTGTAGAAATAACACTAAGCACAATCTTACACCATTTAGGAGTCAATCATGTATAAACTCAGCATTCAAGACTGACAGGACTGGAGGCAGTGTTCAGAACATGCATCAGAGGGGAGGTTTGAGAGGTCACAAGTTCCTTAGCTGTTTGTATGTGCCAAAATCGCCACTCTTTATAAGGAGGGCATTTTTGTCACTGTCACGCAGAACACAGGGTACACACCTATGTCAGTGTTAATAATTATGCAGAGATTTTTCTTTCCTCTGAGGCCATCTTCGCTACTGTTTAATTGAATTCATGAGATCTTTAAATATATTCAGTGCCTATTTAAATCAGCAGAAGACTGCAGTGATGAATGTGTGCTTGGGTCACAGAGCAATGAAATTATTTCTCCTGGCTTCTTATGAATATTACTACCAGAATTCTCTGCCAGCGGATGCTGACATGTTAAAGTTGGCACACTCAACAAAATATTTCACCCCCTGAAATGCAGAAATAATTCTTTTATTCAGATTTGCTTATTTGCTTTCAAACTTTGGAAGACTTTTCAAACTTTCCAAGAGCTTCACGAAGTCCATACTTCGTGTGGAGCATCTCTACTTTGATATCTTAGATCAGCAACAATTGTTGCATTTTTAGTGTTCTGTTAACTCTATAGGGCACTATGCATTTATT
Organism: Chiroxiphia lanceolata; assembly: GCF_009829145.1. Lineage (NCBI taxonomy): Eukaryota > Metazoa > Chordata > Aves > Passeriformes > Pipridae > Chiroxiphia > Chiroxiphia lanceolata. The sequence goes on from NC_045640.1 coordinate 14,158,979, forward strand.
AACAAGATTTTGCTCCTCTAAGTTTACTTATAGTCTAAAAGCAATGGTATGCACAAAACCAACTACAAATGAGAACATTTCTGTTATTAATAGAGCATCAAAGATGTGCCTCTTTCTTCAACCTCTTGTTTATTGTAGCACTGGTAAGATTGCAGTGAGCGGTAATGTCATAAGGGGTGTAAGGAGTGGAAATACAAATAATATTATCATCTGAAGCAGATAATGGATTGTTTTTGTCAGAGAGCCTGCTGTCTCTCCCAGAGTAGTTTAGTTTAATAGAAAATTTACAAGATGATTGTATCTTGTTATATGTCTAAATCCATTCTTAGTTGTGACTGGAGATAATGTTCAATAATATTTGTAGTGAATAGATTGCTAATTAAGGAGAGTATTTTTGTTGGCTTCATCATTTATATCATCACAGCCATCACAGTCACATTTTTGAGGTTTTCAAAATACAGTGCAGTAATCATAAAAAAATAAAGATTCCAGTCCATGAAAAAAATTTCTTCCTGTGAATTATTCCCTGCAGTTAACAGCAAATACTTGTTTGTATCATATTCTGCACCCTCATTGCTACCAGAAGAGTGCCCTGAACCTGCTACTATTAATCTGCTGATTCACATTAGGAGGGAGGTCTGAAAAATAAGGAAAGAAATGGCAATAACATGTACAGATGGCTTCAGTTTGCATGAAATTGGTCTAGTGTCAGCCAGCTGGTGCAGGGGACTGCAGGGCAGTGAGCCATTCCTGGTGTATAAGAACCTCACTCTCCACCACAAATGCGTGCTCTCTGGTTCTGGGCTCCGTGGTAGACCCCTTGCTCCCAAGGTGGATGATCAAAATCTGCATGTATTACATAGGAAGTCTGAACTTTTAAAACTCATGCTTTTTATTTACTACATAACAGAGAAACCACACTTTTCTCCTGTGAGGTTACGCTCTGGAAAAAGTGGTTGCAAATGAGCTCAGTTTGGTGTAGCCTCTCCGGTGTAGCTGGTACCTGGCTGTGGCTTGAACGGATGTGGCTACGACAGCTGCTCGGGGTTTTGGTGTCTGAGCTGCACGTAGGCCATAGTTTAGGGGCCTAACATTGAGCTGAAGAAATTCTAAATTCTTATAGTTCTTTCCAGAGCCCCTGAGGAGCCTGGTGATTGCATAGCAGAGGTGAGCCTCGACCACAGCCTGAGCTTGGTTGCTTCCGAGATATTGGAGGAGTCTAGTTGGCAGCCTACCTGCTGCAGTTTTGAAAATGTCCCAGGAGTAAAATATTAACCAGGAAGTTCAGCATGCCCTCTTTTACCCTGTGACCTAAATTTCCAATCTGAAATGTTTTCAGTAAGATTAAAAACCTAAATTTCTAGCCTTTGGCCTCGACCTTTTGCTGTCTCTGTTAGCTTCATATAATTAGTGTCCTTCGGTGAACAGAAGCTCCTGGCGTGGAGTTAGCTGCTTGAGCACCTCATTGTCACCAAATCTGGAACTACCTCAAGCTACACTTAAATTACATTATGTGTCCACCCACAGGGAATCTTTTAGATCTTCTTTTTCTGTTGGTGTTGTGTTTTTTTTCCCAAGCAACAACATTTCCCTTCTCAACACAAGATTGTTCACCAAAAACATAATTTAGAGGACAAGCATAAATAGACTTTTTTAAAAGCTCTTGGGGATTTTGCTTGAGAATACAAAGTGAGAATGAGTTGGTATTAGACACAGAGATAACAGATTTTTTTCTACAAGTGGTTTAATTTTTAGACTTTTATGGAAATAAAGGCTGAATATTTTAATTTTTGAGGAGTATACATATTTGGTATTTATATATTTGCATGTATACGTTCTTTTATATAAACAAAAAATACTTAATCCAATTTGTAAGGTAATTAAATATATTTTTCTCTCTATAAATGCAAAATGTGCAAGTTCATCCAGAATGAAGCAAGTCACATTTAAAAATTTTATTATTATCTCTCATCCCAACAATAAAATACAAGTACACAGCCTTTCCACATATTTAAAGGGCATTTTGGCTGTTTAAAGTTGAGAATCTTTGAAAATCCAAACTTGAATTATACAGTAAGAGGGAATATACAAATTTCTCCCAATTATCTTACATTCAAAGCAGTTTTATAATGATTTGTTAATTGATCTATATAAGCATTTTGAGACAGATAGCAAGAAGAGGTGATGATTTAGAGGTACCTCTTGGATGTCTCTTAGCAATGGATATTAGACAACACTTTTGTCTTTCCAATTCAGTGAAACTAAGATGCAAAATTCTTGACAGAGTGCGAAGAGTTTCTGCTTCATCAGAAGATAAAATGTTTGTCATAACCTTTCAAAACATCCAATTTAGGTAATGCAGTGTCTGAATGTTAAATGGTTTCTTAGGTAAAAGTATTCTCTGTATTAAACAATTACTTTAATAATTCAAATAATGCCCTTCTCTTAAAAACAGTATTTGCAGAAGGTCAGGGTTTCATAGGTCAAATGGGATATAAAAGTGCAAATACCAGGACTGGCTCAGCAGCACTGGACAAAGCAAGCAGGATTGAACATCCTGGCGATAGCAGAGCCCTGTGTGAGCATAGGAAAGAAAATAGCTGGGTAGAAGGCACGAAGAGAATTTTAAGGAGGAATTAGAGAAACCAGCTGCGGGTCCAGCAATCCAGAAATTTGGTGGTGGTTGAAGACTGTGAGGGACCAGAAGGAATCACTGTGGTCCTTGGTGTCTGAGGCAGGGATGGTAATAGAGGTCAGTAGATTTCGGAGCAAGTAGGTGAAAGGGGTCTGAAAGGGGTCAGGATGGGGTCTGGGCAGTGAGCATCCCTAAGGGCTTTTGGGACTCTGGGAGGCCATATGGAGATGGACGAGATATACATGGGGAAGGAGGGCTGAGCGGGCAACTCACTGCCTGTCCACCTTCTAGGATCTGCAGATCCTCCTGCTCTGTGCAATCCCCTCCTACCACTTCTAAATAACTTCAGTATTGCCATTACATTTTTATCCTTAAAAATGTGTCTGTCAAGTGTCTGTCTACTGTGCAGCAGATGCAGAGCTGTCATATTTATTCCATTGCGTTAAAGCTCAGAAAATAACTTTCACAGAAACCCTCTGTGTCATCCTACAAGGAATGCTTAGTCAAGGAGTGGAGAGCAAAGAGGGCTTTGAGATCATCTTCCCACCATGCTGTACAGTGCTGTTTTCACTGTGTGATGGTAGGGCTTTTTACATGTTTATCCTGCTGGATTGCTGGAAGCAAGTCTGTCTTGCAGAAACTTCCTAAAGGTACCACTTGAAATCTCAGGTAGAATGACCCTCAGTACGTCAGTACTATGATTTCTTTAATCTGTGCAAATAAGGTATCTAACATAGTCATAACGTGGTGCTATATATTGAATGCAGTCATTCATTGTGAAAATCTGGTCTCCTGTGATGATGTTATGGAGTTGACTCAAGCCTAAATCAGCCAATGTGTAAGTACAAAAGATGTGGGGGTTCTGCTTTCTGATAAATGTGAGAATTAGCAATATTTTTTTCAAATACAAAGGTACCAACTTCTACCATTACTTGCCTGTTGAGTACAGATAGTTTTGTACAGTGATGGGACAGACAGAAATGGGCCTAAGAGACAGAAAGCTTAACTTCATAAATAGATATTTATATATCATGTAATATCTAATAGGAAGATATTCAGTTCTATACTATACAAGGTAGTAAGGCTCATGCTGTTTTACATCTTTGCAGAATGTGTCTTTTTTTTTTTAAAACCTTTCAGTGGCTTCTTTCAGGATACCCAAGTGATGGTAACAGCCTGCAGAGGTCTGCAGAGCAAACTCCAAGATTTAAAGGTTTTGCTTATGTAGTGTTTGGATGAGAAGTGATGATACCTCTGTTTGAATATGTTCTTATGTTAACAGAAAGACCTGCACCAGGTACAGCTCAATACCTCATACCTGCCCTCCCCATGGATCCATGCACACTCTAGACTTGTCCCAATTGTGCCCCAGGTTTGAGAAGGAGAGACAGTAGCCCTGCTCACATTGCTGCTCAGCAGCTCTCCTTGTAGGTTGCAGAAACTTAATCTGTTTTCAGCAGGATCTCTAACCAGTAGACTTTGATACACATTGCAGATACTCTCCTTACTCAATGTTTCTGAGTCAAGCTAAATGGCAGGTTCTAAGTGTGCTCGCTAAATCAAGCAAAGTGAGAGCAATGCAGGAACACCTAGTCTATGGGTGCAAGCCCTCCACAGTTGGTTGGAATATGCCTCAGCCAAAATGAAGACCAGTGGGGTGTATGTGATGGCACAGATTTAGGCATATGGAGATAATATTGCCTTAAAAATCAGCTAGGCGTGGAAGTGAGATTTTTTTCAAGACTGTTGTCTTAAACTTAGGCACCTAAATTCCATGTAGGTGAAAATGCAAGCATTTTAATATGTTCTAGATTACAGATTTATTTATCCAAGTATACCTGTACATGTTGCAAATGAATCTGGATCCCAGCTGGACAGGCTTTTAAATGCAGCATAAAAGTTTGTAACCTGGATGACTTGGCAAGCCCATATTAAGCAGGATCACCCCTTCTCACTTGTAACATCACCTGGTTCAGCATCTGCTTTGTGTTCTCTCACAGTGAGCTGAAACAAGCCACTGCCTTCCAGACACTCCATTCTGTACAGAGGATATCCTGTACAGGGGATATTAAAACACCCTGGAGCAGGATTTTGAAGCACTGGGACTAGTAGATGGAAAAAGAGGACTATCTTATGTGATATTCTCCCCAGCTTGAGCTGGCCAAAGAATGGCTTGTGTTACATCTGTGCCTCTTTGTATAGCATTCAGGCAGCCTTGGGGAAGCTAAAAGATGCCCTGAACTTCACTTTGTTTCTAGGCTGAGAGCTTTATTTTGTGACTCAGAGAGGCACAGCTGAATTGCAGTTGTTTTTTTAAAAGATGGTATGCTTCAGTGCCTTGTGTATAAAAGCAAATATGATGAATACAGTGAGGCAGCAATATAAACTTTATAACTTTAATCCAGTAGGACAGATCATTCAGTGGTAAGGCTGATTTAAAAGGGATGACTTTGCCATCCTAAAATTGTCTTCTTTTTTGCCTCCCCTCCCTCCTCTCCCCTTTCTTCGCCTCCCCTCCCCTCTCACTGTCGTAAGTCTTGGAGGTCTCATTTGTTGCTTGTGTCAGGTTATGAAGTTCCTGCTGCTCTCATCCATTCAGTTAATTCTCTGACTCTGTTGGAGGTGGTGGGATCTGCACCAATGCTATCTGGTCTGGTCCTGGTGTAAATAATGTCCTTGGAAATTTTAGCCCAGATATGGTTCTCACCTGTTAAATGGCCCAGTCCAGATCAAAAGTCCTTGATATAATTAGTTGGTATTCCCATCCCATAGCTTCCACTTGTTTTTGAGTTTCCAAAACTGAGAGCTAAAAGGAGTTGAAGTGCTTTTGTACTCTCTTGACTGATGTGCTCTGCAGCCCATGTTGTGCCACACCACTGGCTTAATTTGCTCGCCACTGGTAAACCTCTGAATTTGATTAGAATTAAATAAATCTGATTAGAAGGAAAGATGAGCTGTCCAGGCTGACGAACCTACACTTAGAAAGTTAAATTGAAAAAAACCCAAAAACCCACGAAAACCAACCACACAAAAAACTTTCTATGGTTAACAAGCAGTAATTGGATTTCTTTCTGGCTACATTTCAGCCTCGGCTGCTTCCTCCCACTCCCACCTCAGCCAATATTTCATACAGCAACACAAAATACCTAGAAGGTGGATTATACAAAGTGTCTCTGTATTTGTTCTCTGGTTGGAATCCAGACCTGGTTAGTGATTACAGGATCAATGAAGTCCATTGAGCGACCTACGCGAGGTAAATCATTGTAGTCCCACAGCACGAATTTCTTCCTATAGGAAGAAGTGGACGAAAAGCACCGAAAAGTGACTTAAATTCATCTTGTCAAACTTTTAATAAGCCCTAGTAAGGGTATGGCAAAGTGTTAGTTTTAACTTCTTTCACAGTTAAGAAAGTGTGTGTCCTATTTACCACTCTGGTATTGAAGGTATTTGAAAATAAGCCAGTAGCTCCTTCCTTAAGCGGGGAGAGAGGTTGCTGAGGTCTTCAGGAAGATCTTGCACTGAAATCCCAGAAAAAAAAGGAACTGTAATACCTGGTAAGATGTGTGCATGGTTTGTCTAACCCTTTTACATTTTGTAGCTCAAAATGAAGGCATTGCCTTTTCTGTAGCTGTTCCTTGTTAAATTGTGCTTAAAATACTGGTATCTGAGTCATGATGTTTTATACTCAATCCCTGATTTTTGTTGATATCTTGTATTTAACTGATACAATAAACAGTCAGATTTCTGAGAACAAAAGCCTTTCTCGAGGTCAGAAGTATTTTGCCTCTATATCTGGTGAAGCAAAGTGTGTATGCTTGAAAGTCTCTTTGGTTGTCATAGAGGATAATAAAAGATATTTGTTGCAGATACTACCTGCAACAAATAGTGCTGTGCTTGGTAAGTAGCGATTCCTTTACAATTGCAACTAATTTTAGATATTGCTGAAGATTGTGTTAATATCCAGCTTAGTCTTAGAAGTTCACTACAGTTTCACTTTCAAAACTGAAGGTGCTCAACTGTTTCAAAAATTGGCTCCTGTGGTCAGCATTTGACTTGCTGCATCCCTGTTTCATCTAATGCCTCCTTATTTCTTGTGTCACGTGGCAAAGAGAACGAAACCTCCCACTCCAGTGTATTTTTGAGCTTATATGCTTTTAAGGTAAAAGCTTCTACACTTTTCAGTTACACTTTACGGTGGAGTAGTTTATGACCCTTATAGTTCCTGTGCAGAACCTGTGCCCTAGTACAGTTCTGCCTCCGTAGTATGTAAAGTATCCTGTGATCAATGCAGGCCCGATTCAGGGATTTATTGTGGCACTTTGACACCATCTTAATGTATTGTCTCAGTAAAAGCACAGCGTGATTCAAAAGAAGAGTTTGAGTCACTGATGCAACTCGAAAAGGCATTTGAAAGAGAATCGCCGACTTCCATCTTTTTTCCATCTTATGGAAAAGTTTTGAGACTGACTATATTGCCCTGTGCAGATCTGGGAAAATATTGAAGTTATTTTTTTAAATTATACATCTAAGGGTTGGAAGGCTGGATAAAAGGAAATGACAGGTTTTACTGAACATCCCCATACATCATTAACTATTTGAGTCAGGGCTGTGCAGATAACATGGCAATAAAAAAATCTTCTTCAGCTGGTGCTCTTTCCTTGCCTGGAGGATTATAGCTGCTTTCATATGCAGGGTTTAGTAGGAAAACAGGAAGTATTAGAGTGAGCAAGCAAATCAAATGCTTTTAAGTGACAGAACGTGGTGTAGACAGTGTTGTATGAAACCCCTACCCTGCATTTGTGGGTGTGTGAGTGGCAGGAACGGCAGGAACCATATGTGTACGACAGGAGAGAAGGAGTGGGGCTGCATGCAAAGGCCAACTGTTGTTTTCCTTCCCGCAATTAAAATGTGGAATCCTATATATATATTTCAGTGTTAAAATTTGGAGGTAACTACAACAACGAAAGAGTAACTGCAGCATCCTGCATGGGTAGGAGTAACTGACTAGTTTTGTAACTGAGTGGGTTTTTCATTTCCATATCCTTCTTTGGACAAATTTGGTTCTGAAGTTGATGATGTATAACGAAAGTGAACTTGTCATGCATCCACAGATTCTGAGATGCAGCTGACACTTGAGATCTGATAAGTCTAGAAGTTCTCTTCCCCATTCCCAACCCAAAACATGATAACTCGAACTCCAAAAGACATTGGAATGTGTGTATTCAAGTCAAAATATTTCTCTCAGATGCATTTAAAATAATCTGTATTATTCCAATTGATCGCCAAATTGTTAGGAAATTCTATCAGCAATATTTTATTTCTGCTAGCTCTTTTCCTCCTCCACAAAAAAAGTAAGGTAAAGACGAGTCTGCTAGGTGCAATTTAAGAGAAGTATCATTACATTCTCTGTAGAAAGCAAACAAACCCACATCCATATTAAAACTGCAATTTGTGCTACATAAACAATTTTGACATCAAGATTTGTATTGTGTTCGTAATATTTTCAGTGGCTAGCTCACCCAACTACATTAAATCTGCCTCTGAAGATGCAGAGACAATTTTGATAAATATAACAAAAATATGATCAGCTTCTGGCTATGAATTCTGTATTGTTAATGTAGTTATTTACAACCAGAGCTGCTCATCTCCTCTGAAAATCAGCTTTTCTGTACTGGTTCTGCCTGAAGTAGGGTTAATTTTCTTCATAGAAGCTCATATGGCCCTGAAGTTTCATTTTGTGACCAGAACAATGCTTATAGCACACTTATGTTTTAATGATAGCACGTATGATAATGTTTTTAGTGGTTTTATGTTGTGCAAAGAGTGTTTGTATAGCATCAAGACCTTCTCTCCTTCTCACTCTGCCCACCACCTGAATAGACTGATGACTGGGAGGGGATGACCTGGACTAACAAAAGAGCTATTCCATGCCCTATAAAGTCGTGCTCAGCAGTAAAACAGAGAAGAGTGAGGTTAGGTAGGTTAGTCATCTTTTGGTCAGGAACTGGCTGAACATTGGTCTGCACAAGGGAGGTGGTGAGTGATTGCCTTTGCATCACTTGTTTTGCTTTTTCTTCCTTCCACCCTTCACTTATTAAACAATCTTTATCTTGACCCACAAGCTTTCTCATTGCTACTCTTCTTTTTGTCTTTCCCCATCCCACTGGGGGACGATTGTGTTTCTTTTTCTAGTCTGTTATAACTCAAGGAAGAGAGCCGAAAGAAAATCCAGTAGGCCTGGACTGGAACTGCAATTGCAGCTGGGTGGGATGGTCCCAAGCCCAGGGAGCTGTGTGAAATAAGTGAGGCTTACAGAATCCCCCACCGTGATCCTCAGTCACAGGTAGCTGTGATTAGGATGGGCAGGGCACAGAGTCTTTTACTGTGAGCTTCTGGGACCTGTTCCCTGCCAGTTCTTTGTGGGCAATGGTGGCCCCTGTCGCTTTCCTGCTTGTACCACAGCGTATCTAATTCTAGCCTGGTTCTGGGATGCCAGAACTGGAAAGTTACCTTAAAAAGACAAAAAAAAAACCTGAGAAAGGAAAGAGCTGATTGCTGTCTGGTACCTTCGGTAGGTGGAAACAGCAAGATGAAGGTAGATTGATTTGAAAAATTTGGTGTTTACATGGATGATCTGATGAAATTCAAGTTTTTGAATATGCCCTAAATTTGTAGGTCATTTTTACGCCTTTAATGATGCAGACATTTGTCTGAGTATTACCTTCAATCATGCATTTAGAGATACTTAATGCCAGTGGAATCATTATGTTCCAAAAACAAATCTCTATTTCTTCCAGTGATTTGGCTCACCACTCTATTAAGATACATTTGTTCATATTTAGAAGCTATTTTTCAGATATCCATTTTCAATGTAAGTCAAAAATTCTTTTCACAATTTTCTTTCCAATTCAGATAAAAATGGCACAGGTGAGTAAAAGCAGACATTTCCAGGTAATGTTTGTCTTTCTGCTTTTACTAATCCCCTGATGATATCCTTGGTTTTCCCCTACCTGTTGGTCACTCTACAGCCATCACTGTGGGTGAGTTTACAGAACAGTAGAGGAGGTAAAGCACGTGTGCCATACTGGGGCAGAGGTGATGGTGTGAACAGGCTGACATCCTCTTCAATCATGCAGTTTCATAGTGAAGTGCAAATCCTGCACTGGTTCTTAAAAAAACACTGAGAATCAGCAGCCAGGGTAGAAAACCTCATCAATTTTTCATTCGTGTCTACTCTTTTAGGTTTCTACAGAAACAGAAAGGTCATATTCCATCACAGGAGCTTCTGAAAAATGGAAGTGATTGCAGGATGCCACCCTGAAGTTGAGGTTTGGGAATACTCCCAAACATGGTCATTTTACATGAGTGCCATTCCACTGACCTTGGTCCTGTGGCTGCAGGTAGGGCTGCTGTTCGGGACAACAAAGGACGGTGGCATGGGAGATCAGTGGGATTCTTTTTCCCTAAAGTATCTTCAGTATAAGTTAGGATTGTGCACCTGGACAGTGAGGGTTGTGAAGCAGCATTGGAGGAAGGAGGGAGGAGTGGGAGAGAGCAGAGCGTGGCCCTCAGCCAAAGGACTCGCCGTTGGATTTGCACTGCAAGAGGGCTCTTCACTTGAAAGGAAGAGTATGGAGGAAGAAAGGGGAATATTGAACAGGATGCACTAGAGGTAAGAAACTAATCAAGTGAATGATTGGAAATTATTATAATTTGCTTTGGAAGAGAATAAAAGTAAACTCTCCATCTGTGCAATTAGCAAGGAAACATGTTAACAGTTATCACAGCTATGTGGGAAAGAGAGGTGAAATAGAAAGATACACAGATTAGTGATAAAATTTAATACTTTTTTCCCCCCTCTCAGCTCTCCCTAGACTAGAAGGGGAGATTGTCTCTCTCATGATTGTCAGGTTTGAGTCATGATCTGAACTGCAGAGCTGGCAACACAGCAATTCCTAGTTAGGGCTAGAAAGACACGTTTTTTCCTTTAATTTGAAGAGCTAAAGATCACAAAGATACCTGGGGCATGTCCCTATAAGCCTAAGCAATGTTGTAGAAAGGCTTAGCAGCCTTGTCTAAATTTGTTCTGGGAAGCTGGAATTTGAACATCCCATCGCACACAAAAGTAAAGCAATAAATCCATGTCTGTTTCTTGCTGTGCTTTAACCACCAGGCTGCTGTATGCCAGATGAGTGATAGAGAAGGGAATGAGCTCAGAGGATCTCTTTGGAATGTTCTCAGCAGATCTCAGTCTCTGGACCTCAAGGCTTGAAAGCTCATCATGCATCTTACAGTCCTTAGTTGAGGTCCAAGCTCCAATCCAAGAACATGTATTTGGCACCAGCCCTGGACAGCTTTCTTCCATGGGCTGAGGGCTTTTTCAGTATCCCTTTTGGGGAGTCCTCCCACAGTATGGAAGTCAGACAGTTGTTTGTTCCTTTGTATTTCAGCCCGGAGGCCAGGTTTTGTCCCCTTACCTGTGGGCTCTGAGGTCCTTCGGTGGCCTAGCAGGTGTGGCTTTCCTGCCTGGATGCTTGCTTCTGGCTAGCCTGGATATTTTAGACTCAGATGGTGACCATTAGGAAAATCTTTATATGATGCATTTTTTTTCAACTGTGTTTGGGATTTTTGATCTTGAGAACGAAGAAATTCAGGGCTGAAAGGTGTGGGATTGCTGCTGAGGTGCAGTCTTTCATTGCTTGGAAAGTTTGGAAAGCACAGAGGATGAAAGAAGCCCCCTGCCTTTGTGCTCCTGAGTGCTCTTGGTCAAATATCCCATGATCTCTTGCAGGCCAGGCCAGGCACTTGCTAGTGTCACAGAGTCATAGAATGGCTTGGGTTGAAAGGGACCTTAAAGATCATCTAGTTCCAACCCCCTGCCATGGGCAGGGATATCTTCCACTAGACCAGGTTGCTCAGGGCCCCATCCAACCTGGCCTTGAACTTTTCCAGGTATGAGGTGTAGTTTAAAGCCACTAAACTGTCCCTGAAGGAAAGACTGCTCTACCAAGGATGGAGAAAACATAGGTTCATGAGTTACCTTACCAGTGCCATAACAGGCAATTGGGAGAAAACATACACCTCATAAATAAGTCTCCGTCCTCCAGCCTGTTTTACAAAATACTACTTGGCAGCATACAAGTGCATGAATTTCCAGCTCAGGACTGTGGAGAAGCTAAAAGGAGAGCTCACTAGGTTCCTGTTTGTGCATGTTTTACTGGCCTTTCCTGTATCACAGGGTTTTATGGTATCTGGGAAATAAATACTTCTGTGAATCTAGTTGTGATCATGTCATGCATTCATTTGCTCTGGAGCTGTTCTCATTCATGCAAAACTTTCATAAACTTTAATGAATCTCTCTGCAAATTCTGTGGCCTTGGTCTCCTGTTCATTGCTATGTCTGCAGCAGGAAGGGATGTCCCTTAGCTTGGCTTTGCTATCTTGGACAGCTGTCCTTAACCTGCAGTGAGCCCTCATGAGGTGGTTCCTCTAACTTAGGATAAAATAAAAATATACTAGTTCAGAATGCCTCCGTCTCATCAGCATGAAGCATCAACTGCTGCAACAGCAGTGCATTACTAATGACTTTTGAGGAAGACATTCTTTTTAAGCTAATCACTTTAAAAGACACAATGATTCTTTGAAAGCTGCTGACATTTTGAAGTGTTGGTATTGATTATGTTGGAAGATAGATTATTAAGTGAAGACAAAAATTCCCAGACAGCCAGTAAGCTATATATATTGCGTAGTTTGAGCTACAGCTTTTTACCTTCATTCTGATAGCTTCTTTGAGGATATTGCAGATAACTCCCTAAATTCTTCCACATCATGCTCTTTTGGGCTTGTGGTACAGAAAGTGCATACCTGCTGTATGCAGCCCAACTGAATGCTGTCGTGTTGCATTTCTATTTTAAAGATGTGTGTTTTTTCTGCCCAAAATGTGGATGATTTTTTTACTACACCTGAGCCCCCCAAAAGTGAAAACTGCCTGACCTTTCTAGAAAAGTTGATTTTTCTTTACCAGGGTCTTTAAATCAAAGCAGGAAATGTTCTTGGAAATGTGATGAGTCCACATCATGGCTTTCAGAAATATAAGAATGTAATAATTTGATTAAGGGCTTGGGAGTATACTGCATCTTACAAGCTGCAGAAAACTTCACTGTCAGCAGACAGTACCTTTAGCTGGTGATAGATTACTCAGAAATCTGTTTCCTCAGAATACCTTCTTCAGGAATTTGACTGGTTACTCTACATTGCTCTCAGCAAGACGGGTACCCATCTGAGAGATGAATAATTTCATTTTACTTTCAGGCTTTTGATTTACACCTTATTGGACATATTCTGGAGAATGGCAACAGCTTTATTCCTAGGGAGTAGATTGAATTGTGTACCATCCCTCTATTATTCCTGTTAGGAACAAAATGTTCATCAGGCTTTTTAGATTTATGTCAGAATGATTCCTCTCCTTTTCTTCTGTGAAGTCAAATGCCCTGTCAGTTCTCTGTTTTGCTCTCCATTTCTTATCTCACTGGCCTGACCTGTGCTTTGCTGCTCCAGAGCTAAGCAGATCTGCAGTTCAGAGTCTGGTGAAGAACTCTTTCCACTCATGCTTGTCAAACTGAAAGTCATTTTTGGAATGCTGAACTTGGGAACTTTGGCATTTTCTTTCTTGTTTTTTGCTAGTTCAAAGTGAGTCATCTCCTGCTGTTTAACAATCACAAAGAATTAAGGCAGACGTTGTCTTTTAGGGAGTTAAGTGCAGTGTAAAAAACGTGGTGAACAGAGGAGTGGCTCTCCTCAGCCTAGAACTGCAGTACTGTGCTTGAACAACTGGATTTGTCCTATGGCTGGTCACTGGAGCATTGGCTGTTATTTTGGAAGGTACACAGAAATGCCTAAGAAAAGTAATTTTATTGTCAGTGGGCTTTGTTTCCTACAGAAATCTGTAACCAGTGGAATCTTTTTAGGGACCAGTAAATAGGAAAACATTGACAGTGCGAACATGGAAATTTTTTCTGTTTTCCTAATCCATATTAAAAAAAAAATCCACAAAAAACCCCCAGAAATTCTTGCATAACATTTTGCTGAGAGATATGATGATGCTACACAGGTATTGTCTCCACAAAATAGGGAAATTGGACCTATTACCTAGATGCATCAACTCATTTCAGTGCTCTACTAGAAGAAATTACAGAGAAATGAGAAACTAATTATCAGAAATGGTTCTTGCCTTGTCCCAACTCCCAGACTCTGCCTGGGAAGTTTTTGGGAGGCTGCCAGTCAGCATGGGCCAAAACTGAGCCAGGGACCTCTTTAGTAATTCAATGCTAGACAGCTGTAAGGTTAGAATGCCCAGGCACGTGCCCTTTTGATTTACAAGCTAAGACTCAAACACAGAGATCATAAGGAATATTATTATTTTTTGGACCACCTGGTCTCACTGAGATGGGTGCCACTCCTCTGTGCACCTCTGTTGCCACCTCTGGTGCTTTGAACCACGTGGGATTTGCAGGAGGTTGCTTGTGGAGGCCAAGAGAATTCCCTGCCACGCACCAGGACCAGAGGCAGCAGTGACAGAGGGAGCAGCTCTATCTCTCCCTTGGTCCCACCAGCAGCTTTGCTGTAAAACTGTGTGGAGGACCAGTCAGTGTGCTGTGATGTATGGCAGGAGGAGAGAATAGACAGCTGGTATGAACATCACCTATTAGAGTTTCAATTGAAACACAACTTTTGGCTCTGCAAGAAGGGTGCAAATTAGAGAGTTATACAGGACTTATGTGCAGGTTGTCATGAATGTCAGGCTTTGGACAAGAGTCTAATAAATATTGACCTGTTTAAGAACAAATGTAGTGCCTAGTATCTTCACCAGCAAGAGGAGCAAGGTGATGGTGTTCTCTGGAGTTTAAATATAACCTACAACTCTGCTGGAGTGAAAAGTGAGATATACAGTAAGGGAGACATTTATCTTCTTTCTTGACACAACAGGCTCATCTCCTCTCTGGAGTGATCTGAAAAGTAGTTTCCGAAACAAATGCTTTTGTTTATTATTTTAGTAATGGACTTGGGCCCCACTGCAGCATTTACCATCTTTAACACAGTTTTTGTTTTGAAGCATGTAGGGAATGTATTAACATTGAATTTAATCCTAAGGGACAGGAAAATGATTCCAGAAATTACTTGTGTCACATTGTGTAGTAACAAGGTGTGCTTTGGGAGCTAAATTCAAGCCTTTGTAGGCAATAAATTGAGGACCTTAGTGCACATTGATTACATGCTATAAAATGCTGTATGAACTGATAGAAAAATATGTTTTTTCTGGCAGCTGTAATGTTACAATTAATCACTTCCAGATATCTGGCTGTTACATCTAAAGGAGCTCTAAAGAAATCCTGGGATGTCAGTTTATTCCAGGTGGTTCAGAGGCTGCGTGTACATTAATCCAATGCATACCTTAATTTTTAAAAAGGCTCTAGCTCTGAAATACTTGAATGTTGTCTTCCCAGGAACAATGGACCATCGTACAGGACCAGAGTCCCAGAGTTTGTTGTGGTGCTGTGCGGATGTAAATCTGGGTCAGGATTTACATCTGGCTGATTTACTCCCAGGAATACCTTAGAACAGATTGAAGATAAGTGATATGACAAGGGGAATGGTTTTGAGCTTAGAGGGCAGGTTTACATTAGATATTAGGGAGAAATTCATTACTGTGAGAGTGGTGAGACATTGGAACAGGTTGCCCAGAGAAGCTGTGGATGCTTCAACCCTGGAAAAGTTCAAGGCCAGGTTGGATGGGGCTTTAAGCAATTTGGTCTAGTGGAAGGTGTCCCTACCCATGTGTGAGTCCAGCAACCCTGGTGTCTCTGACAAGATAAACAAGGTAGACAAGGTAGGAATAATTTAGATAATTCATAGGTTCATTTCTCTCCCATATCTTTCTATTTAAAATTAATTTGTGTAACCTGTAAAAGATGAAGGTGATAATTAGATTACTGAGCAGTTGGACAGGAATTTGACTGAGGCAGATTTGATATCTGCAGGAAACTTGTTACAAAAACTGGCACTTGAGTTTACTTCCTTAAAGAGCAACTCAAATCAAAACATTTAAAATTTATTTTGAATAATTTGAAAGCAATGTATTTCAAAATCATTATGCTTGCAGACCTTTTCCCAGTGCTCATCTGCTGACTGAGTAGCCATTTTTAAAGATGCACATGACCCAACTTGCCATGCTCATTTCATGTCTAAGTCTAGCCACCTCTGTTATTGCTCATATGCATTTCAAGGTCTCTTGAAAAGCCTGTCCTTTATCACTAGTATTTTAAAAAAAGAAAAATCCAACAAATTAAAGGTTGCCAATCAGTAATGTCATTCTGTGGGCAGTGGATAAAGTGGGCACAAGAACTGTGTGTTCAACAGTTGGATTTGGGCTCTGGGTGGAAGGGAGCAATTTTAAAACTAGCCCTTATTTTTCTTATGCTGGTAGAAGAATGCCTTTAGACTTTATGAGCAATAAAACTCAGGGCACTACCCTGATTTTAGTGGTACATATACAGTTTATATTTATATTTATATATACATATTCTGTTTATACAGTCAAAGTTCTGTTATTTTTTTTTCTGAAGTTCTTCAGTCATTCAAATGTCTTAGCAACTGGCAAAATGACACTGTTGAGTGCAGATAACTCCAAGTATTCACCAGTAATTCACCACATTCATCAACATGAGGACTTTTTAAACTGCCCTCTCATAGACAAAGAAGAATCCTATGGACAAGATGATTTTACTGGCTGATATATTGGTACGTAACAGAGCTGCTGCAATAGGAGGTTGCTGTACCTGTGATAGTTGACACACACCCACATCCCCAGTATACTCAGTGTTACACTGATATTTCCAGGACCCTTTGGTTCTCATGTGCAGGATGGTCTAGTTCCTCATCTGGGCTATGGATGCTGCCAGCATGGCCAGGTACCTCAGCATTTGGCACTTCCTTCCCTCAGGCTGTAGGTATTTATTCAAGCCTGTTTCAGAAGTTCTTTTAAATCCCTAAACTACAGCTGTTTCTTTTGTGGTGAGGGTCAGAAGCTCCACCGACCACAGCAACATTGACAGCTGTGTTTTAAGTGCCCAGGATGAGACACGGGCTATGAAGTGTGGATTTGCCACTGTTGCATTGCAAAATGTCTTTTATAGCACTAATAGTGGAAAGAGATGACAGTATGGAGAGAGAAAGTCCTCTCCAGCCCCAGGATCACTGGTAACAGAAGGGGTTCTGGCTCTGACAATTACATGCTCTCGCAATTGAGCATGCAATTATATACCTGCATCAGCAGTTTCCAAAGCCTGAGAGGAGATTATGGTGAGATTTACGTGGCAAAAAGTAAGAATAGAGGTCTCCTCTCTCCCTGCTTGTGTGTCCTGGTGAGGTACTGTGCTCCCAGTTAAGAGTGGGACCAGAACTATGCAGAGTCCTTTCTGCCTCAAGCTACTGTTGCCAGAGAGCAGAGTGTGTTGCATTTGGTTTTATTCTGCTGCTGAGAAGCACTCTGATTTACTTTGGCTGTGATAGGCATGGCCAGCTTACCTGCCTCCTCTCAGCCTCATCTGACAGTCTTTCTAAGGGGTAGAGTCATCAGGTCTCCCTGTGCCTCCAAATGCACTTTCTGACAGGACAAAAGGACCTTGAGAAGATGACGGGAGTCGCTCCTTGGGAGCCCCACAGCTCTGCTCTCAGAAGATGAGCAGGATCTGTAGATGGGTCCCTGAGTTTTCCCAACCTCTCTGCAGTCATGTTTCACCCTTTGCCATTGCAGCAGATCTCATGCCAGGGCAACTGCATTGCTTGTGTGGTGTTAACCAGAAGCACTGTGAGGTGCTGGGAGAGGTCATGGGCCATAGCTCACCCCAATACAGACATTACAGCTATGACCGAGCTGATGTTAGCACGCTGTTGGAAGGTGATCTTTAAAACATTCTTTACAGGGTGTCTCTCTCCCAAGAGAGAGCTATTTAAGGTAAAGCACTATGTAACTACTGGAAGTAGGTAGTCAGCTATTCAAAGTTGATTATCTCTGCTGATGAAGCCACTAATATTCAGCAACTGTGCAGTGTATGTTTATTGTGGAGCAGATGTTGGGGTTTGGTATATATACCAAAGAGACTCCATTTTCTGTTTATTTTCAACATGAGTGTGTATTATCGTGACTCATTTGGGAAGATTAAACTTGTACCTATCAAGTTCCTAGTGCACAGCAAGGTGCCTGGAAAGTTCTAGATGGTTTATGGTAGAGCTTGTTCCTTCATTTAACCACATTGCCTTAACGAGGAGCGCATTTACATCACCCACTGGTTCCATCCAGAGGACATAAACTGAAATCTCTCACTCCACAATATCAACACAAATCACTGCTTCCACTAAAGCTGAGCCAAGAGAATAAAATTATTCAGCAGCAATTTTTTTTTTGACACATGGCTTTAAAACACAGTGTAACTGAGTGTTGTGGCATTTCTATATTGTGATGCTCAACTGCAATTACCAGAGACTTTCCAGATCAATATGTTTAGCATTTTGAATTTGAGATGGTAATTAAAATGCGTTTCCTATTCCTATTGATTTCTTTTTTTTGACTTTTCCCATCACATTCAGAAGGAGCACAGTTAAACCTTGGCTCTGTGGATAATGTATAGATGAGAGGAGCTAGCCACATTTTGCAGCACTGTTAGCTGAAAGTGATACACTCAGTATGGCAATGGCTTTTTCTCTGCTGAACTGTAAAACAAATTCAGGATGAAATAAGTTCTGAGCATGTCAAAAAACTATAATCAATACTGCATGCTTCTGCTGGAGACAGAAATATATTATCAGGATTATCAGGAGAGAGGTTTTTCTGGGTGAAGTCACTCAAAAATTCAACAATTATCTCTTGTATTCTGTCAGTTAAAAAATTTGCACTGAAAGGCTTTGATTATGTTGTAGAAAAAGAGAAAAGGATAAAAGATGAAAGGAGCTGAAGCACAGATTATTCCACATGGAATTAGAAACACCTGTGTCTGATCTGTGTCTTTGAGAGTTGCCTGTTCACAGTTCACTCCCAGTCAGGGTCAGGGGGATTCAGGGCACTTCAAAAAGTAAGAGAAATTGTCATTACATTCCTGCTCACTGTGTGGTTTCTGGCTGTTCATAGTCTTTACAGTAGGCTTCATCCTGCCTTGTATCACATTGCCAATGATTGAAGTCCAGAAATTTGAACCTGTGAGCACTAGAAGACTGTTGCATATGGCCGTGGGAGAGCTATGGAAGTATTCTAGTGCCTTGTTAGAAAGGGATTAATTGCATCTAAATCATTTTCTACAATATATTTTTTGGCACAACCAGAGAAAAACCTTCCCCAGCTCCCACAGACATCTACTCCACTGTCATGCTGACTTTAATGGTATTAAAAAAAAAAAAAGAAAAAAAGAAAAAATTGCAATTGAACCCTCCTAGCTCTTATTGAATCCAGCAAGAGCACAGTTTATGTCTTCCCTTTTTGCAGCAACCTCTTATATATATGTAGAAATATATATATTTCTACATGTGATGGATTTCTTTATGCTGAGCCCTGCTTCTTTCATTCTTTCTTCAGAGACTGATATCTGCCAGCACCACAAAACCTTCTTCCTCAAAACCTATGAGATGAGACTCAGGTAATACACTGGGCAGGCTGTTCTGAAGGGTTGTCAAGCATTGGAAGAGGCTGCTAAGGGAAGTGGTAGAGTCATCATCCCTGGAGGTATTTAAAAGACATGTAGAGGTGGCGCTTAAGGACATGGTTTAGTGTTGGACCTGGCAGTGCTGGGTTAATGGTGGGACTTGGTGATCTTAGGGGTGTTTTCCAACCTAAGTAATTCTGTCATTGTCAAACTCTGTATATTGGTTTCATTTCACGTTAGTGCAGCTTTGTTTTGTGACCTGCAAGACTGAACTGCACCTCATTATGAACCCTGAGTAGGGAATCAAACACACATGGTGGGCTTGAAAACTGAGTGAAAATGTGTAAATCACAATTCCCATCAAAAACCTGCAGGACTGCAGACCTGAAAAACACTGTTTGCACCAATGAGGCACAAGCTGATAGAAAGCAGAAAACAATGTAATTGATGGACAATATGAGAAGTGGGTTGGAACTGTGTGAGAGTGCTGTGGGAATTGTGCTTAAAAGAAGAAGCCGAGACTAAGAAAAAGCATATTCTCAATGGCTTGGTGTCATTTTTAAATGGAGTTAACATGTAGGGTGAAGAATGTGATTTCCCCCTCCATATCCTTAGCAGTTCCTTTGAAAACATTCATCAGGAGCCAGGACTTTGACCCAGTCAGGCAGGCTAAGAGCACCCACTGACAGGCTGTAAAGCTGTTTGGGCAATTCAAACAAGAAAACCAGTTCCAGTTTGTGTAAAAACAGTGGATTTTGCTTTGGAGGACTAAATTACAAAATGTTTTACTGTACCTGAGCCATCTAGTCTTGTGTAAACCTAGGCTTTAGCTGTCAAACCCCAAAGACTCTGGATTAATGATATCATGCAACTTTTTTTCTATAAACATTGTACTGGAAAAAGATGCAGGTATCAATAGATTAATATAACTCCCCATTCTACTGCCAATATAAACTAAGCAATAGAGAAAGAACACTATTTCAGTATTAACAAGATCATAAAAATTCATGAGGCATTCAAAGCTGTTAGTTAAGCTGTGTGAGAATTTCTGAATATGTTCAGTGTAGGACCAGACTGAAATTAACTCACAAAAATTTAGTTTCAGTGGCTTTTTAAACCACTCTCAGTTTGGCAAGAGCTATATTTCACAGCCTATTGTTATTTGGTCCTGGATTTGCACACACAGCTCACACAGGAGTACACTGATGGTTATTACAAACTTTGCATCAATAACTGGGAAAGAATGCAGAAAAAAACAAACCAGCAGGGACCTGGATCCCTCTTCACTAATTGTGCACAGTTGCATTTATATTTCAAGGACTAGAACTATTCAAGTGATGATTTATAGAAATTCTCTTTACTAACTAAAGAAAGCAAATGACTAGACTCTTTACAGATACATAAATAATTTAAAAATCTGTCAACTGGTCTGGAGAATTGCTTCAGTTTGTGCAATTTAATGAAGACATCTAATCTACATGCTCAAGGAGACACAGTTTACTGGATTACTGCTATTAGAATATGAAATTTGGATTTTTTCAATGTTGTAGGGCACATAAAGTTGTATTATATATATATAGGCATCTAAGTATAAAGAACTGTGTGTGAAAATACATATGTATCCCCTACTGTGCATATAGTTTCCATTATTCTGGGAATGGATCTGGTAACTGAAAGCAATTACTGCAATGAAAGGACATTTTTGTATACATTCCCCCTTTTGAATAAAAAGATCTCTGCACTTGTAATTTTGGAAATGAATCACAAAGCTGCACTATTGACCCAGGAGCAAGAGTTCCCTTGAGTATGAGGTGCATGTTTCTCTGTGCATAACTATTATTTGAATATATTGCAGAAGAAACAGCTGGAAAAAGCAATTATCTAATTTAATAATTATTTAAAAAAAGCAATTACCATCACAACAACACAAGACATTTAAAGTCTATGAACATTCTTCATACTGTGATGAATATATACAAGGAATAACTGACTAATATTTAGCTGTCTAATGTATATTTTTCCTTCTGTTTTGCACCAGGATTCATCTGATGCAGAGTCATTAGTCACTACAGTGGCAGAACTGTATTTACTCCACCAAGTGAGAGTAAATTCTAACCAAACTGGTATTTGATTGCCGTGTCATTGTCAGAGGACTGTCATACTTGAAGATAAGCAAACTTTTGAGCATTATGTATGATTTTTTTTCAAGCAGTGATTTTTCCTTGGGCTAGAAAGGTTTATAGACATTTGCGCTGTGTGTTAAATCTAGTGTGCTAAGGATGCACCTTAGGTCAGATGGTCAGCTGGCAGAGCCTGGCTGGGTAGAGCCTGGTATTTAGCTGCTATTTCTGCTTCTCACATCCCCTTCACAGTCTGCTTTTTGTCTGAGAAGCTGTTGGAAACACAAGCGAGGTAGAGTGGTGCTGCTCCTTCTCCTGTCATGTGGCATGAACTTCACAGCCCCCAAAGCTGTCCTGCAGGTGAACTGGCTCCTTGCAGGACAGTGGCAGCTGGAGGAAGAGGGACTCTTCCCTCTTCCATCTTCAACACCTTTGTGGACTTCTACAACATTTGTTTTTGTGGTGCTTCATCCTTCTTCTCTGTTAGTCCCCAGTAAATCCAGTTAACAAAAGCATAGATTTTGAAAGGGGTTGTGAAAATGTTATTTGATGAGTTATTAAATAAATACCCTGCAAGGTTATTTTTTTGTTTTATAATGCAAGAGAATCTGATCTCCCAGGTTTCTGCAGCTTAAAAAGAGGCAAGGGCAGAAGTTCCTTGGCTATGAAAGACACATACATGAATAAAGAGAATACCAAAAATGACCAGAATAAAGCAACTACCGAGTTCCATAAATATGAAGCACAAAAGGTCATAGAGCAGATTAAGCATTTGTCATGTACCAGCTCAATAGGTTGTAAGGTTTTTGTCCTTTAAGTAACTGTGAAAGGGCTAAACTAAGCACTTCTGCCAGGCTGAGGGAGAGGGACTGGATCTCTGATCTACTGCCATCAGTGACAACATGCAGGAACTTGGTCCAACCCAATCAGTTGTAAGGAGGGCAGATCTCACACTGCTCGAATTGTGCATGTAGGTCAGATGAAATATTACAGATAAATGCCCAGGCCAATCCCGTTGTTGTACTAGGGCCTACCAAGCAGATTCTCAAAGCAGAAAGCAAATTGTAGAGATGGTTTTAATTTCACTCTTAGGTGGCAGCAGGAGTATCCTGGTCAGCTCCATAATAAATCTATAGGACCACAGACTCGGGGGATTGGCCATATCTGCTGTTAACCGAACAAGGACCCAGTCCTGTTACTTTTTAATCTTATGACTAGCCCTCATTTGTGTTGATAACCTATCATTTTCACACTGCTACAAGCATTTATGTCAACGCTGTGTAAAAGTTTTGAGTAAAATCCTGACCTGTGATGGAAGGGAAGGATAAAATGCCCACCATTACCTACCTCAGATCTGACCTCCAATATTTAGTGGTAAAACTTCTACAGGAACTATGGTCTGGAGCTCCAGAACTGAATGGCTTTTATATTTGACTATTTTGGCATTTTTCTTTTGATCCTGAAGTACAAGCAACCTAAAAGACATCTCCTTGTCAAGTGGGACAGGAAAGACTTTTCTACTGTTGGTCTGGTGAAACTGTTCATGGTATAACTGATCAAAAATGGCCATCAAATAGTCATCCGTGGTCTAATATTGTGTACAGAAGAAAGTATTGTCAACATCCTTCATTTGAAAGGAAAAAGAAATGTCTTTGCCTTCAAAATCTGATTTTTAAAGTAGTATTGAGTAACTTAATGACAGTGAAAGCATGTATCATGTGTTACAATTTTCCTGTCACTTCTAAATTTAAAACAAAAATTGTCAGAGCTGTGAGTGATTTTGAATTCCAGAATGATCATCTCTTCAGCACCACCTACATCCCAGGTGCCAACATCACCTACTCTATTTGAGCTCCAGTTCTTCAAGCCGGTGGTTTGGACTGCAAAGCTGACCCCATTTAGTAAATAGTTTGAGAATATCTAAAAAAGCTATTTATTAGGTTTCTTAAATAATCAAAGCCAGCTGTCCTGGTTCATAGCAAACACACGAGCTTGCCAGACAGGCTGATTCTCCTCCTACTATTGCTGAATTGTTCCCATTTTCCTTCTGTCTTACTAACATTCATTTCTAATGCTTATTAGCCCAGTCTGTCAACAATGAGAAGAGGCTGAAACTTGTACCAAGTAACAGCCATGCAAAACTGAGTTAATAAAATGTAGCAAAGCTCCTGGAAGAGTAAAGAAAGTTCAGCACACAATTTCCCAATGATTATCAGTAGGCATAATGTTTCAATTTTAATCTAAATGCTCCCTTGTGTGGAAAAAACTTAGGGTTGAGGGTTGTTTTTTTAAACAATGTGAGACTTAGAGTCTGATTTATTTATTTATTGGGTAGTGCTGGGATTTTCCCACTTCTATTGTACTTCGGTCAGCAAATAGGGCTCACTGCAATTTGCAAGAATTGTAACAGCATGTCTGAGTAATGGTCCAGGCAAAGCGTTGGTTTATGTCCATAAATTATCTGTACATTTCAAAACAAGGTGAAAGTAGGATCTAATGTCCAATTATAGAAAACTAAGCTCCTTAGAGAAATTTCTCACATTTTATTAGCTGTAGCTTTTCTTTTATTTATTTCTGGCATCTAAGTTAAATATGAAAATTACCATCAATTTAAATATCTACTCAAAAAAAATATTAATTAATTCTAATTTGTGCCAATGAATTAGGGTTTTACATTGTTTTGGTTCTGTATTTCTGAATTTTTCTGTTACTTTAAAATTAATTTTTAATTGCTCATTGAATAAATCCTGTGCCATGTACTATAAAAACAAGTCATCCTTCTGTCTTGCATCCTGTTTTCCTCAGTTATGTTTCTTCTTAACTTTTTTTGACTTTCATATTCCATTAGAAAACTTAAAATAATTATAATCTGCCTCCTCCTAAGTCCCTTTTTACAGAGGGGGACAAGACTTGCAATACTTGTGTTGTCCATTCCTATCCCTTTGGTCCTTTGTTTTCTTTGACTACTGTTGTAAAGTGAGCAGTGCTTTTATCATTACTTCAGTCATAGCTCAGATGCCTACCTATGTATTTTATATTAATTAAATCAACAGCAGCAACGTCTAAGTCACTTGGATGATTTCTCAGACACAGATTTCCTCTGTCAGCAGCTGCTCAGTCAAAAACTCAGAGTTTCTTCCACCTTCCTTGTGGTTGCATCATTTACGTCCCCTCCAAAATCTACAAAAAAGTTTAACAGTTGCAGCCGCATCTGTCTGCAAGAGGGCCACAGGTTGCACAGTGTCATCCTTTTATCCTGCTGAGAAGTGACTTTCTCCTTTCTGCCTCTTGATACTGTTTCACTTCTCAGTTGATGAACAAGTTGTTTCTAAAGATGTGCTGGCACAAGACGCCAAGGGCAGCCACAGGGGGAAGGTGGGGATAGAGGAGGGATAAAAAGGGAGCGGGTGGCAATGAAACCTCCCCACTGAAAGGCTGAGAGACTGGTGTACAAAATATATTACTAGATATGTTTGAGTATATACTAGAGTATATTTGGCTTGGCCCAGACTGAGCATTCTCCTAACACATCCTGCTTCTCAAGGGTCTTCAATAAAAATTATTCTCTAATTGAATGAAAAGAGCTTTGATATTTTCCTTTGATGCCTCAAAATAAATTTAAGTAAATGTGCAGAGTAGTCTCTACCTAACAGTTTAGAAAGGTGCAAGATGAAAAATCTAAGGCCGCCCAAAAGGAGACAGCCTTGCTAGACAACTTTTCCAAATCTAAGATCACACAAATTTTAGCTAAGTTTGTTTATGGAAGCGTCTGAGTCCCAGTGTGTCTGACCTGTTTAGTTCAGAACTTGACATAATTTCCAAATGGTCCAATTTCTTTTATGTCTAAGAATTAAAGCTGCTGAATTTTTTTCCATGGGATAACATAACAGTATCTCTATATATACACATATGCATGTACATAGTCTATAGAGTTTAATCCAAAGATATGAAATTATACGAAATTTGAATTTAAGTAATTAATTCTTGAATGCATATTTGAAAATGTCAGCCTGCAGAGAAAATTGTATTTATCACTTTTTTAATCTTTGGCATGCTTGCTTTCCCTAAGTAGCTATTGCTTTCTGGTTTTTAAATGTGAATTGTAAAAATTTTTATATAATTGAGTGGAACAAGTCAGAAAAAAAAAGTGGGACAAATGTGGAGGTGAGCATCGCATTTAGCTGATTTTTTGGCCTGAGAGAAACAAGAGAAAATGAAACTAAAATCAATGTCTCTGCATGGCAGGTTACATAGCAACAGACAAATTATCTCCTACCTCTACAAGATCATGCTCTTAATGGATTGCGTTTCAGGGGTCTGACAGAGTTATATTTTGCTTTTTACCTTTTGTAAATCATCTTAAGACAGCCAGCTACTCCAGGGGTCTCACTCTTGGCACGCTTCTTTGGTGTATGAACCAGACTACTAGTGTTCTCACTTAGATAAAAAAACCCCAACAAATCTTCAACCAACCAACCACCTGCTCCCAAATTCAGAAGAAAAGCATCAGATTAGTGCTTTTACAGCATCTGAATAATAATATTGTTTCCCAGATTGAGGAAATAAGCCACTAGTTTACTACTAAAGAAGATAAAAATGTGCTGTTTTTCCCAACTCCTGTAAGTATACCATGTCTTTCTTGGGTACATTAGTGCAGTTGAAACCACTGGAGAAGATTTCTATGGACTTCACTAATCACTGCATATGTGTCTCCTGAAAGCTTTTCTTCAGTACTTTTGTTTTGTTTTAACTCAAAATCCTAGGTTTAAAAGAATTTAACAGTAGTGAAGCTTTAGAGGGAACATCTTAAGAAAGAGCTCGACCATCCACTGCCTGTGTTTCTCTTAGGTCATGGAAAAAGCAAGGTTAATGCAGCTTAGCCTGCAAGGAAGAGGGCTGTAGTGACTCAGGTTATGCATGATTGCTTACTGAGCTGTGATAATTTGATTAGGAGTCCAAGTACCAAGTGTTTGCCTGGAAATTCACCTTTTCACAGGGCTCACTTTCAAATAAAACCACTTGCAGAGACAATTAAGTATGGACTCAAGCCTGAATGTTTTAACAGCATGAATATTTGTATTAACAAACCTGCTTTGGTCTGGGTCTTTGTATTTTAGATTTTTAGGTTGTATCTGAGCTCTGTTTACTGGAGGTAGACTGAAATGAAAAGTCCACATGTGTTTCCTAAGAATGCTTTACTTGGATTTGTTCTTCCTACTGTGCGAGGTGATGGCAGATCCAGTAGTTTATAGGGTGATGTCTTTAAGGAAAAGCACATAAAAATAGTCAAATGAAAGAAAGCAAATTTCAAAGAGTTGGATTTAGTGTGGGGTTAGAGTTGGATTTAGTGTGGATTATTACTCACATCTTCGCCCACTAGAAAGCAGATCCTTGTGGAATGAAAATTGGCTTAAAAAACTGAAGTATGAAATTCAACTTTCTATACATATTTCAGATTTCAGGTTTTGCATATCCATGTAGCAGAAATAGTAATTTGACTGAATTTCTCATCAGAAAGGAGACCTTTAGTAACTCAGACTTATACATTGCAAAGGACAGCTTTCTACAAAAAAGCCTCACCAGATTCAACAATTCTTATAAACAACTATTACTACCACTAACTAGTTTTAATCATTTTCCTCGCACTGATGTTTAAAGCTGAGGATAAATATATCAAAGAATGAGGTGTAGAATCTGATTTGAGAAGCAAAATGTAAATAATGCTTAAAAAATATACAGATTCAGAGATGATTTTGTTCCCATTAACTCCCAACCACCCAATTGTAGATTCCACAATGACTTGGGTCATCCAGACCCAAGGATGGAACAGACTTGTACTGGGACACACAAAACCCCAGGGAATCAAAACATGCAGCTGTAGAGGTTCAGGTTTACCCAGAACAAAATCTACATAATTTTACTTTAATTCCAGAACAAAATCTACATAATTTTACTTTAATTCCAAAGGTTTATTTTGCGATCACTGTGCACAGACATAGTTGATCACACTCACTTGTGGTACTCGTACAAACACCACCCTGCAGTACCTCACCCCAATGTCACAGACAGGAGAAGAGAACATGGCACCACACAACACTCGCTGGCAAACACACAGGTTATAGAAAATTTGATACATTCAACAAGAAAAACCAAATGATAAATCACTGATATTTTCCATTTTATCCTCTCATTGCTGGAGAAACTATAGCAACACAACAATGGAAAAAAAATTATGGAACAACTTGAAGAACAACACGAAACTCTCATTAGGGTGAGAGATGAGAAAGTTATTGCAGTACTGGCACATCTGAAACTTCCACAATGCAAGGCAGAGGACACTGCAGCCACCTTCCCTGGCCAGTGAGCAAAGCACCAGCTCGGTCTGGAGAATGGAATTGCTTTTAACTTGTACCACAGGTGGCAACAAACCACTGGGGTGATGTGGAACCATCATCCCATGGCTCGTTCAGTCTGTAGCAGCTTTCTTTGCAGCCACACAGGAAGTGTGTGCCCATCTCAGGCAGGGCAAGAGGTGGGCAAATGGGATGGCAGAAGAGAAAAACATGACCCCTTGTTGTTAATGTTGTACCAGCCCCTTGAGCTGTATAACAGGAAATTCTGTTGAGCCATCTCAACCCACACATTCAGACCTAGGCTCCAAATGCAACTGTAAACAACTGTAAGATGATTTTATTTTGTTGCAGAAGCCCCATAAAACTGCCATATCAGGTCATCATGATATTTAATTGAAGTTATCCATTTTTAGAAATGTCTATAATAAACATTAATGAACAGCACTAAGTGCTAAATTCTTCTAATTCTAATAATAATGGTTTCCAATCTTGCCATCTTGACTCAAACCAGATTACATCATACCATGTTAGAAGCCCTAACTGCAATATAAGGTAATTCTCAATCTGAATGAGAAGGTCTGAATTTGCCAGTCTCACCCTGTAGGCAGAAAAGGAAGAATTTCTTCCTAAAACTGTCTGGAGGGGTGGCATTCACACTCATTTTTTACCTAGCCATTCACTTAGCAAGACTGATGTAACTCATGGAATAGGAAACTAAAGGCACTGAAAGATAATATTTTCATTTGCTATATATAAAATTTTGTAAGTGCTTATTAAAAAACCATTTTTCTTCAGTTCCCTCCACAATTAGCTTCTATCTATGATTATCAGTTGGTATAATCCTAATTCATTCTTTCTCTTAATAGTAGCACCAAATCCATAAATTTTATTTTTTCACTCTTAATTCTCTTTCTCATATATATTTTTATTTTCCTGCTACTGTACCCCTATACCAGTAAAAAAGCAAAAATTCTGGCATAAAGGCTTACATCAATTTTTTTTTCTATTACCTAGTAGTAAAATTGCCCTGTTAGGTCAGCTTACAATGTGTACAGTAAATATGCCACATACAAATAAAACACAGTATAAAACTATATACATAACTTAGTAGTAACAGCTGAACATTAGGATCTCTAATTTTAATTTACAGTGTAATTTAAAGTGTAGAACAAAACAAAACCCAGACTATCACTTGCGGAAGTATGAAAAAAACCCCAGGTATTGGAAAACAATTCTCCATCTTGTGTGTGTATAAATATAAATATATAAATATAAATCATGGAATCACAGAATGGCCTGGGTTGGAAGGCACCTTACAGATCATCTAATTCCAACTCCCACCATTGGCAATGACACCTTCCACCAGATCAGGTTGCTCAAAGCCCAGTTCAATCTGGCCTTGAACACTTCCAGGGATGGGGCATCCACAATGTCTCTGGTCAACCTGTGGCACTGCCTCATCGCCCTCACAGTGAAGAATTTCTTCCTAGTATCCAATCTCTGTCTACCCTCTTTCACTTCAAAGCCACTAATATTAACCCATTAATTATTAAAATATATCTATACTTGGAATATATATATATGAATACATATGCAAATGTTCTCATAAAAACGCTCCAAATGTATGGGTTTCTGGATTAGTAAATACAACTTGTGGAAGCAGTTGGCTCTGCCTACATGCTGCACTTTCTTCTTGTGTCTTACTCCTACCTGAGAACAGCTCTAAGACTTACTGACTTTTCATGTAAAACAGCTATTTAATTTAAAAGTGCTCATTACCCCTCAGCATCCAGGTACCTAGAAGGATAAAGAAAAACTATTATCAAAATTGCAAACTGCAAAGATGATGTTCATTTTAAAAAAAAAAAATCCCATGAATGGTTCACCTAACCACTGAGAGCCCACTGAGTTTTCCTGTCATGAAATTAAGAAGTTTTACAAAGCACTAAACAGCTTAGAAACTTAATGTGAAGTAGGCCTGGAGCTTCAGAATTTAATGCCCAAATAAAAATTAGTGTTTAAGTAAGAAATAGGCACCGAAATTCCTTTGGAGAGATCTGAGTGTTAAGAACTAACAGGTCTCAGAGAAATTTTGGCTCCTAAGACTTACTTTAAAAGGAGTTTGAAAAGAAAAGCAAAAAACAAAACAGAACAAAACCCCACAACCCCCTCTCAGCCCCCCCCCCTCAAAAAAAAATCAGAAAACCCCAACCCTTGGAACATTGCATGTTTGATTTTTTGTTTTAATACTATGCCCTACACATACCACCAGATTTTTCTCATTTCATCATGAGGTTTAGTTTTTTCTTTTCATAATAAAGCTTCGAGTCTATTCTTAAAAAATAAAATTATTTAAGTATATATCTTCAGAGAAATGCAGTACCAACAAACCCAGATTACTATTACTAGTCAATCAGGATTTGCAAGGAAACTCATCTGGACCCAGAGCTGCCTGTTTGTGCTAAAGTGGGAGATGTTCAGAAAATACAACTGAAGGTGAAAATAGCTGGAAAAGGAACGGGAGGTCAGGGAAGTGTCATGAGTCTTCTTTCACTTCCTCAGTTCTCATGTGCAACCTGAATGATATCTTGGGAAACGTGGAGAAATATATGCTGGTGACATTTCAGGTTTGCTTGCATTGATTCTTAGCAGACCCCCACTGGGATCTCTTCCCTTTTCCCTGCTACCTCCTCCTCTTCCTGGCTACAGCACACACACCCCCTGTGAGCACAGGGGGATGCTCAGCCAGCTGCTGCTCACAACCCTGGCTCCCCACTGCCACTTCACTTCTACAAGTCCATATTCCCTATCCCACTCACCACAGCACCAATTTCACAGGTGCCAAGAAAACCCTGTCTCTTATTTCTTTAATCAGTTGCTGCTACTCCATGCACTTAGTGCCATGGTCTAGTTGGATCAAGGGTTGGATTTGATGATCTTGGAGGTCTTTTCCAAGCTGGTTGATTCCATACTCCTGCCTCTTGTTGCCTCAACCATCACCCCAGCTGCTAATAAATTTACCCATATTCACTTTAACCATATTCAAGGGGGAAGCAGTTCACAATGCCACATAAAAAATACAGGTTGTGCACTGCTATAAATGAAAAGAGCATGTTTTCCTTCATCCTCTGGGAGAGTATCCTGATTTTACACAATCCCTTTTTTGGTTTCTCCATTGTCCACTGAAGATGGGAAGTCAGATTCTTGTTCTGCACTCGATTTCCTCTCCCCAGCGTAGTGGTTTATTTCTTGCATTTCTAAAGTTACTTTATTCCTTTTGGCAAATGCCTGGCTGATCTCATGAAATGTCTTATTTTTTGTTTCAGGCAGGACAAAAAACAGGTAGGTCGCTCCCGCAAAGCAGATGGCAGCAAACACCAGGAAGCAGTAGGTCTGTAAACCAGCCTGTGAATAGAAAACAAAGGAGATAGTCATGACAAAAGGGAAAAAATCCAGAAGAAAGGCAACATCAGGGATGTTTTGAAAGAAAAAATGGAGTGTATGGAGCAATTTTTAACCAAGCACAGTACATGCTGGCACTCGTTGCAAGTCAGAGTGCTGAGAAGTTCATAAAAATGCATGAATTGTTGGTTCTTCCAACACTGCCTGTGGCCTGTCGACAGAAAAGCAGGTTCCTGGCAAAGGCGTGTGGAGCTGCAATCTGGGTGGTGCTGAGAGACACCAGACTGAGCTCAGGCACTGCGGGCACGGGGTGGCAGCAGGGCTCCTGCAATGTGCTCAACGGAGCCTGCAACTGCTGTGGCATTTGTGGAATTGAGGCAGATGTTTCACTGGGTTGTTCTGCACACCACCTCACAATTCCTAGGTACAAAAACTGCTGCACGCTTCTGCAATATTGGGCACCTGTACACAACCCATCGAAAAACTGCCATTGCCAGGGGCACCTTCATCACTGTAGTTACAGGCTCTGAGATTTGCAAAATGAACAAGACAAAAACCCCAAATGGTAGACATTTGTATCACTCATCAGGTTATGGGAGCTTACAGCAGGAAAAAAGAAATCCCTAAAATGCGTTTACTTTCATGCTAGAAAGTGTAAGAATTAAGTGAAAACAAAGTACAGACTGTATTTTAATGTTTTGGATTTTACTTCACTGCAAAAATAAAGAGAGAAGGCACAAAGAAATTAATTTATAAATAGATTATAAGGGCTCCAACCAACTAATATGAGTTGTACTTCACTGAAATGTAAGTATTTCTTGCCTGGTGATTATGAAATCGTTTAACACCTTTCAGTTACCTTTCAACAGTACAGTTGTGAAAAAAACATTTGATAATTACAATATTACCAGCTGTGCTTTGTTGAACTGCCAGCCTTTGAGGAAACCTCCCTTTCTCCTCTATAGATTTACGCTCTGTGTCCTGAAACCAAAAATCCATTTGACTTTTATTAATGAGGCTGAATGAAACCAAAAAGGGTATCTCCAGCTCCAAAAATAAAGTGACCTTTCTGTGGTGCCTTGTGTGAACAGCAAACCCAAGGAGACCTGGATTCCTTGCACATCACCTCAGGTGTTGCAAGGCTGAGGTTACCTCAGGGAAAATCAGTCAGGACAGAGGAAGCAGATGTGGCTTCCTAAACATGCGTGTTTATAGATGCCATTAGAGGTATGCAACTGAAACAATTAAGGCAGAACTAGACAGTGATGCAATCCTGATTTTGCACATTTTTGTAACACATTCCCATCATTGTTGGTTACACTAGTCCTACACTGCAGGCTGGTTTAGCTCCCTGCTTTGGGTGCTTATGGTGTATGCAATTCCCAGCATTACTTTTATGTTTCACTTGCTCAGTATACATTCTACATGGTGTGCTAGAAGAACATCAATTCCTGTGTGGAACAAGAAAATAAAAATGTAAAAAACCTTTCCTGCAGCTGCTTTTTAATACCATGGCTGATTGCCAGCCTGCCTAGTTAAAGTGTTTTCTGTTTCTGTGGATAATTCATTACCTAGGTCAGCCTTTTAAATCCTGCATGTAATAAGGAAAGCTGGAAAGTGCATGCTCTGATATTGTCTATGGACTCTTGAGATCATCAAAGCTTTTTCGTTAAATTCTAGAAGCATGAAGTTCTGAGCAACCTGACAATCGCAAGACAAACAGCATGAGTGATGTGGGGGGAAAATATTCTGGCATGGGAACAGATAGAACTTTCAAGCTTATACAGAGGCAGAAGCAAATGGATATAGTAGACAGGAAAAAATGATTTCACAGTGCCTCATAAATCATGCTGTCATGCTAAGAATTCAAATTTTACATCTGGATTTTCTGCATCTATAATTGTAGTTCAGCTGGATGGTAGAGTTTCAATCCAAAATCATGTTTTTCACTTTTTAAAATTTTACTGAATTAAATATTCTCCATTATGACAACGAACAATTAATGCCTCGAACAAATAAGCCTGGCAAACAAATGCAATAAGTTATCTGCATCTCTTGGTGGTGCAGCCACAACTTTGTTCCACCTTTTTTATCCCTCTCTATTTCTTTGCTGTCCAGGATCTAAATAAATTAGTGTTTATTATCTTTTTTGATTCATGTCTCTGTAAACCTTTCCTAATTGAACTGAACACTCTCACGAGTACATGATTTATTTGCAATTATTTTACATTTATTGGTAATAAATATACTCTCCTTAATTTCTGCAATCCCTTAAGAAGTAGCCCTCAAGAACCTCAAGAACCTCTAAATGAATTTCCACAGAGAATAAGATAAAAATTAAATTTTGTTTTAAATCCTACAAGTGGGGATTATAGGATTTATACAAGACTTTGCACTTGTGCCAAGATTTGCCCAACGAAGCCATAATTCCCAGATAGCAACACTGCAGGGTGTTGCACACAAAGCCCTTTTCTCACCAGCCAGTCTTCAGTCACAGTATTTCCTTAAAACTGGTTATTATTTTACACTCACAGGGAAGGAAACCACTTGTATTCATAAAACTTTTGTAACTCATTCAGAGTTCAACTCATATCATCCAAACTGCATTTGGCACAGAAGAACATCACGTGTTAATTAAATTACTCGTTATAAGCACAAAACCTTCTACCTGTACTGCACACTGATAAAGGATGCAGGACTGAAGTACAGGATAAAGTGGAAGGAAAATGTTAAATCACAAATCCTAACTCAGTAAAAGCCCTTAGCGGGACATGGGTGGGATACAGTTCAGCCTAGATATTAATTTTTATCTATTTCTGATATATTTTGAATTGCCTGGTGGTGGAGGAAAGATCTGAGGGGTTGGAACAAGCAGTAGATTGGCCAAAGCATATTGGATGTGCCCATCAGGGGGTGCAGAAGATAAGATAATGTGATGGAAAAACATTAAATGCTGAGTTATTGAACAATGGCTACTACAGAACAGGTACTGATACACAGATCTGACAGAAAAAAGGATCTGTCTTTGTTCCATGAAATGATTATACTTTCTCTTATTTATGTTATATTAGATATTATTCATATTATGCCCAAGAAACCTGCATCCCTCGTTTATTCTTTGACATCTGTAACCTCCATAGTCTCCTGACAAATCCATAGTCTCTCTTTGTTATTTTACTCCTTCCAACTGTGTAGAGATGAGACTCTCCTGCTGCTACTCTGGAACTAAAACCCCAGAGTTTTACTGATCTTGAGCTGGGGTGAGAGTAAAAAAACTGAGTAAGAACTTCAACTAAAGTCTTCCGTGACTAAGCCCAGATATGCTGCAACTCTATCTGTTTGGCCCAACAGACATGGTCTCAAGAGTCTTTTCTGACACTGTCAATGATACAAGAATAATGACAACGTGTATGATAAAATTTAAAAGGTAAATATTGTTTCTATGCTCTGTGACATTTCACTAACTACGTGGAGTTGAAGCCTCAGCGTTCAAAAACTTGAATACTTGTATCCACCAGAAGAGTAACTTGACTCCTTAACAAAATATACCACACCCAAGGGTTAAAAGAGGAAGGGAAAGACAGGGGAAGAAGCAAAGGCAAGCCAACTCTGAATGGAAGTTGTAACTAAACACAAAATGAATACAAGGGAAGTATGTGGTTTCTGCTACTTCTGTTTTCTCACGTAAGGACAGGTTACTTCCTCACACTCAGCTCCCAGCAGCAGCAGCATCAACCCTGGCCATGTGAGAATCAGCCCCATCCATGCCCCCCTGCCACATCCACTCAGGCAAGTCTCTTCAGACAACCTGTTCTGTTCAAGTTCAGAACATGCTGCCACCTTCACAAAGCTGCTTCTCCTCCCCCAACACCAGAAAGGCTTGCCGGAGCTAGGAACACGTTTTCTTAGCAAGACCTGAAGGCATGATTTTACATGCACCGTGAGAAACCCCAGGGTCAGAAGGAAGACAGAATAAACCACTACAATACTCTGTGCTTTGCAGCCATTTTCATCTAACATTTCCTTAAGCATGACCTCCTGCAGGAACATCCAAGGTTCAAAGGTGCCTGAAGTTTCAGGTGGTTTCCTAAACAACAACAGCTCTGTCTCTTGATAGATAACCATTCAGAGCCAAGGTCAGATACACAGGTGAAGATCTTTGAAAGGCCAGGCTTCCGATGGGTTACTGAAGGTCACCTGCCCTCCCAGGTGCATAGGGGAGGGCAAGAGAACAGCAGACACCTATTGATGCAATCTCCTGAGGAAAGCACCTACTTACTCAGCAGGCTAATAAAACCTCTTCAAAGCAGGATTTACATTGGATTTTTCAAGGCTGATGAGGGCTATTGTTATACAGGATATTTAATAGTTAAGCACAAGCTTTTAAATGTTTCACTTTCTATTTGCATACCAGCTTTCTAAGGAGACCATTTAAAACACATTTAAAGTATTTCTGCAAATGTCCAGCCAGCTGAATCCTGAACTACTCGCTTTTATTTTCTCTCCTATATTCTCTTTTCTGCAGCTTATCAAGGCTTTGCATTTGTCAAAAAAAAAAAAAAAAAAGAAAAAAGAAAAAAAAGAAAAAGGAAAATCAAGAAGTGATTTACCTAAGGCGCACATACCATTACCACAAAAAAGAATCAAAGGTGAAGGAGTTGGGCAACCCCCTCAAATTGGACTGCAGACATGGCAAGCAATCATGTCTGACTTTGAGGAGGATTAGATATAGCTGCATAAGGAAGGTATATGATTAAATAGGTGCAGCTCTGCCACATTTTCACAAGGAAAAGGTTAACAAACATATTTCCAGCTTGTGTGGGGCTGCTACGCACATTAGGCAGAATGTACAGGCATTTCCTCCACCTTCCTTTAAATAAAATGGTAAAGAATACTTGATTTTTGCTATTGTGAACTGACTTTAAGTGCCCAGAATGAACAAGCAAGGGTTCACTTTTTTCAAGCTAAAAAGTAAACTAAAACAAATAAAAAACCTAACATTGAAATGATCAGATTTCTGATTTTGATTTTAAGAACTCAACACTTTGCCACTTTTAAAGTCATCTAGCTGAGAACAGTCTTCCTGCTAATAGCTTACACGCTGTGAACACCATAGTCTGGAAAAATCTAAAAGTAGTTGAGAGGAACATCATGATGTGCTATTTAATGATGGCTGCTTACAGACTTAACACATTCTGTAGCAAAGGTTAAATTCTAAGCAGGACTGTGATACTGGAAACAGCAAAATAGATATTCTAGGGCAGATATAGCAAAATTAATGAGCAAATCAACAAATTCTGAATCAACTTAACAAACTTAACACATTAATATTTTTAAAACAGAACTTCTGGCAAATGCCAAATGTGATCCTAAATTCTCAGCTTGCAATGTCACAGCCCCTTGACACTGGCAATGGGTGCTTGCATTTGGAAGTTGCCATGAAGATTAGAATCATGAGATGGGGGTCAAACAGGATATTGAAGTGTTGAGGTCAAATGGTAATGGTTAGATGTCTTACAAAAATGATCAGCAGCAAAACTGTTATTCATGTAGGCATTCAACTTGACTTTGCTTTGAATTGATATAATCCAGTGAAACAAATGGATGAGAGAGTTTGTGTCCTTTACCCCTTGTCCTTCTTCAGTTCCAGACACAATTTAAGGTTCTGCTGAAAGTGCAGGACAATGAAGGACAGAGTACTAAAGTATAATGTATGAAACATATTTTCTAAGTAAAAAATAGATACATTTTTAGACATGAACTGCAATTTCAATCACGACCCTGACACATTCACTATCTCCTCATAAAAAAGTTAACAGATCCTTATATTTTATACCTGAAGTGGGTTGCTTCTAATTAAGAGCATTTTTTCCTCACGTCTAATCTTCTGATAGCCTACATTTCATTTTCTCATCTTTGAGGGGAACTTTAGCCATTTACCTTAATATGGGGGCACTGTAGTTAATTTAAACATCTGATGTATTTTAAAAAGTTTAAAATAGCTTGGCTGAGGGAATCTATGCATAGGCTTCTGTGAACACCCTTGTTATTCAAATTCTTATACTGCATAATAAAAAAAGTCAAAGGATATTATTATACAGTAAGGAAATAATAAGGAAAACCAAAAGACAATCTTGCTGAGTAAATGACACTCGAGGCATGAGAAGGAAAATATCAAGTGTAAAAATAAGGAAGAAATAGAGATGAAGTACAAGAGAGCCTCCTGAAACAAGTGTAATGACTAAAAATCTAATGGAACAACCTGGAATATGAGGTAAGAATACATCAGCATGTAATGAAAATAACATGTGAAATTATTTAATTATTACTCTTTAGTAAATCTTTGTATTTACGCAATACATTACAAAAAGTGAACAGAAGCTCTTTCTAGATAACATGTAATATATGGTCCTGCTACACCATTGGATTACAGAAATCTGTCCCTCCAAACTTACTGTTAATGAAGAGTACTAGTTTAACACAAGCCTATTCTGCTGCACCAGAGGTTTTCCAGACTTTTAGATTACACTTTTCTGCTGATGCAGTTTGTTGTCCCCTCTGCCTGCTTCAGCTCATTGCACCTATATACATACATTCTAATTTCTGATGATTTACCAAGTGTCCCTGGTCAAACCTCAGCACCTCAAATAGGTAGTGATGAGGGCTGCAAAAGTAGCTACATTTAATTTTTTTTTTTTGATTTGTCAAAAATTTTTTTTGTATACTAGCTTTTCAATATTGTCTGTACATTTTAACGTATGACTCAAGGCACAGTTTTATTATATTTATCTACAGATAGTTGAAGGGCAAAAATCTAGGCATTCAAATTAGTTAATTGGTGACATTTGGAGGAGTAACTACTGGTTGATTTTTTTAGTAACTCTAAAGTTAACAGATTTGTTTCTCAAACATTTTTGATAATTTTGTGGAAGGACACCAATGATCAAAAAAAATGGATGCTGTTTCTCAAGCAATTAGGTTAGTATTTAAATACTTAGACAGGATTAGGCATTCATTCTGTGAATGAATTTTGAAGGGTTTTTTCCTGGTTTAGATTTATAAAATGAGCTAAGAAGAGGATATTACCTTCCTGTAAAGAAGAGGATATTACCTTTCTGTAAAGAAGCAGGTGACTCATAAATTGAATTTTGAGAATAAGGTTGACTGAAATAGAAAAAAGGGAAAGCTCAGGAAAGAGAAGACGTTCTAGTTTGATCTTGTGAAAAAGCTTT
The DNA here is from genome assembly GCF_009829145.1 of Chiroxiphia lanceolata. Classification (NCBI taxonomy): domain Eukaryota; kingdom Metazoa; phylum Chordata; class Aves; order Passeriformes; family Pipridae; genus Chiroxiphia; species Chiroxiphia lanceolata. The sequence continues at coordinate 14,197,412 of NC_045640.1, forward strand.
AAAATCAAAGTCTGAGTAATACTGCTTTCATCTTGAGGTGCAAACTCTAAACTTTTTCTCTTTTTTATGTTCTAAAGACCAAAAAACCAGAAAAACCCCTTCAAGCCGGAAATATAATTTACCTTCATTAAAAATAAACTGGTTAATTTTGTAATCACAAAACAGGATATTTTTATGATAACGATAAATTTCCCAAGGCTACTTCATTTGGATGCAAAATCATTCAAAAAGCTTTAATATGCACATGGAAAATTAAAGAATGTAGTTTTCCTTTTTATTTGAATTTACTGAGGGTCTTTTTAAACAGTTCTCACCAGGTGATCTGTCAGGTAGGATTAGCAGGACAAGAAGGGAGTGTTGAGTACCTGAATGAAAGGGAAGAGCAGTCCGACGGTGAAGTTGGAGAGCCAGTTGACTGTTCCAGCTATCATGAATGCAGCCGGCCTCTGGGACTGCTGGAAAAACTCTCCAGTGAGGACAAATGGAATGCCACCTGAAACACAGAGTCCAACAATACAGTGGGTTTAGGAAACTCCCCCTGCCATCAGCAGTTTGACTTACAGAGATGAATGTTCTCCGTGTTGCACACCTCCATGACCAGCATTGCTCTGCAGCTCTCTGCTCAGGTGTATGCAGGGGCTTCTGAGACAGTAACATGTGATTTGTCAAAATCATATTTCAGAGAAGTGACACTTCTCTCTTTCATGCCATAACATCTCATGTTTTACATTCTTTTCAGGGATGGCAAGCAGGTAACAGAGCAGTGAATCCACACAACTGCTGCCTGAGTACTATGTGACCTGCTGTTTAGTAAAAATAAGAATGCTTGTTTCTACTAAAATGCTTGAAATTCTGAAAATTCAGAAATACTTTTAGACCTTAACAGCTGGGAAGATGGCTCCAAAGAAACTAAACACTATTTTTTTATAATTATTACCCATTTTATTTCAGCAATAAAAAAGACAAAACATTTACCTCTCTCTGAGTGTACTTGTCATTGATGGTTATTTAATACATTCTCTTACTAAGATACACTGCTGGCACTTCTGGCAAGGTTTGTTTCTCCCATCAGCCAAGGACTCTGACCTCCATAATAACAAGCTCAGCTGAATACCACATTTGTCACTCGTGTTTCCTTCCACTTAGGTAGTAGACTATTTTGTACAGCACTGACATATTGCTGGCCTGACAGTAACCCCTAGGGAGTAACTGTCTAGTAGATGAAAGTCTCAATTTATGATCTTTGGCGTCTTTCATTCCCATTAGATATTTCAATAGAAATATTTCTATTTTTAGAGAATAAAACATGGATTGTATTTGCTGATTTGCTACATATTTCAGTTAACATTACATATTAGACATGTATCTACTTGCAGAATTGTCTCATTATGGTTTGGAGAACTGTAAACCTAGTAACATCAGTATTCTGCTTCTACCAGTTTCTACCTCATGTGTGCTGGTATTACCTATCTCACCACTTAGCTTTGTAGGGAAAATCCGTGTACACGTGTACTACGTAGGTCCTTTCTCTGTTTTAAGCATTTTAACAAGTTAGTGTGAACAAACAAAAATGTATTTATAGAAGCACTTACTTTCAAAAACCTCTGTAACAATCCTGATTTACAAAACATATATAAATTACAATGAAAACACCACCAAAGACTTATCCAACCACTGTGTCTTCTCCTTGCATGTCCTTGCTTGATCTACATGCTCATCTTTTACACTGCCCTTACTCTTGGACATATGTGAATACATCTCTAAGTGCATTATAGCAATGCATTGCCCCTTGTGCTCTATGGCACTGAGCTTAAACACACACACCAAAAGCTGTCCTACGAGCAGTGTGAGATAGGCACTTATAAACACATAACATGACGTGAAGATGACACGTTATCAGATATTCTTTCATTCCAGATCTTTCAGATGCAGAGACCATGAATATGTGCATAAAAGAAAGGCAATGTGATGCAGCAAACAGCTGTTCTCTCTCATGAGCTAATGTGACTTTTTGTGAGAACATATCTAAAGTATTAGAAAAAGCTTCAACTGAACTTTCTGTCCCAAAGACTGCCAGTACAGATTACACTAAAAAAGTAGAGAGCAAACAAATGTATTTACTCCTACTTTATACATAGGAAACTGAAATATGGATAGTTTAAGCCTTCCAAACTGCAGCTTTGTGTCTTTCTACAAGATATACGTAGTATCAGAATTCTGTGACTAAAAAAATTAACCTCTCCCAGCAGCAGTCTGAACATGTAGAATAAGCAGCTAAACATGCATAACTGAACAAAATTCAAGCAACGTGTGGTCTAGCAATCCTTGATGGCTTCCACTGGCCATCCTATCATACACTTGGGATTTGGTTCAAATGGCAGCAGTCACACATGTTCTGTCAGCATCTGCTTTAGGTCTCAAATGCCATGAGGTAGCAGTTTTCCAGGACCCTTACTCCTTACTGAGAGAAACTGAAGGACTAGAAACACAGAAATCATGTAAGATGACTTATTTATGATCATTTATTCTGTCGTGCCTTTGCTGTAGGACAATCTACAGAGGTGTTGCTGTTCTTGTCAGTATAATAAAAAATGCTGTTGGAAAATGCAGTTGGAAAAATAAACATTGTACAAGAGAGGAAAAAAGCTGGAGGCAGAAAAAAAAAGTACAAAAGAACAGAAACTTATCAGAAATTATAAATATTATGGAAATGAAAATGCATGGGCACTATCTTGGAAAAGGGACCTTGAAAAGGTTCCTTGAAATTCCAATGTAATTTCTAAGACATATTAATCGTTAACTTTCAAAAGTTCTGTGGAGGAATGGGAAGGCTGGCACAGACAGACCTCCTGAGTTTCTCATGGCATAGACAGGCCTATCCACAACATCACAAAATAGAGAAAGTCAGTTTCTGTGGAGGGATGAATTAAAAAGATCACATGGATGAACCAAGGGCCTGAAAAGCAATACTTGAGTTATGTGAAAGACAGGTCAGGTCTAGAATCATGAGAAACTGGATGAAGCCAGGTCATTGCTGTATATTGCTATGTGCTTGGAAGAGCACAGACTTGACCTTAGGAGGATGAAGAGGAGGGCATGTGAATGCCTGCCAAGGACCATACCACTGTGAAGAACACACTCTGCAACTGAGTGAAGTGAAAAAAGAAACTTGGATGAGCCAAAGGAAAGATGAGCTTAAGACACAGCCAGTGAAGGCACCTGAGATCAACTGAGCCTACAGCCCCAGGATTCCATGCTCAGCCATTTCAAGCTGTCAGAGATGTGCTCAAGGCCTTTCTTCCTCCTGGAGCTTACTGTTCTTTGAGATACAAATCTGAGTGCATGGGGCCGAAAGAAGCTCTGTTATGCTTTGAGTGCATAAGTTGGATCTGGGCTGCAGAAATCACAATATTATGGCATCTTACCAACCACTCCTTACAGAGTCAGTCTCTGTGCAAGGCACCCTGTATAATCACTAGGCCAGATGGGTCCATACTGGCCTGTGTTCAAACGTGGATGCTTGGAAACCACTGCCAAAAGCAATCCAACCAAACCACTGTATTTTTGGAACAGTCTTTAAACATTTTTTCATGAGTTTTGCAGCTTTAACGTGTATTTGAATGTGGGTGAAATAATTCACTGAAAAAGCTACCTGATGATCTTTCTCATGGAGGATGAACCTAGCATTGGTATTTCCCCTGGAAGGCTTTCTAAACAATTTTAGCTTTATTTTAGCTCTGATCACAGAATCAAAATTGTGTATTAAGATTTCCTGTAGGAGTTTTTCAGCAAGGTAGCTTCCAAACAAGAATTTAAAGAGGATGCATTGACCCCTGTTAGCAAACTACAGCTATTGGAAACTACAAATATCTTATTGCAGGACTTTTATACCAATAAGCTGTTTAATGAAAGGAGATTAAGCACATGACACAACTAGACATGAATAAATACTTATGAATCTGTGTATTTTATTAATTATTTTGTAATTAGTCTAGTGACATAGAATCAGTGTCATATACTGGTAAAAATCCAAGCTCTCTACCCCGTATTCTTTATGCATGAATTTGGAATGTTAGAACAAAAAAAATATTCTTGGTATCCATACTACAGATTTTCAAATATGTATTTAAATTTACACAAGTATCAACATATTTTCTTACGAAAAATTAAGTACACATATTTACCATTTTGTTCAGTGAGCATTTACAAATAAATACTGCTTAGCAGAAGTTACATGAATCAGTGCAAAAATCTGAAAACAGAAAGCATGAAAAAGGAAGGAAAATGCTGAACTCCTCATTCTATTTTTATCTAGTACCTAAGTGGAAATTGAAGTTATGGTTATATATATGATTTATGAAAGGAGACCATTAAAAGAATAAATGCCTAATACAAACCAGGGAGATTTATTACAGTGGTAAATCACCTCTAAAGGTGCTGGAAACTTCGTGCTCTAAGAACCAGTAAGGAGAAAGGAACTCTATCCCTGAGCTAGCAGCTCATCTTTCAATACCCACCCAAGACAAACCTGTGTGTTCAGGCAGTGGCAGCCAGCGGGTGTCCAGCCCCACCAGCAGGACCACCCATGGCCACCCAGCCTTGTGACCCCCTGCACGACTCAGCACCCCAAATCCTGCCCATACAGGAGGGAGTCTGGGAATCCCAAGAGTTTGATTAGGGCAAGAGCCCCCAGACCTTCCAATTCCATGCTTCGAGAGGAATCTTCAAAGGGAGATGTTTCGAGAAAACAAACTACTTTGCAACAGTTTTCCCCCCAATGTTTTTTGGGGGAAAAAAAAGTCTGTGCAGCTCTAGATATTATCAAGCAAAATGGCTTTTGTCTGCAAGGCAAGGCATGTAGGGAAGGCTGGTATATCCTAATAGGGTTGGAAGATAAAGTACTGTCTCAATTAAAGGTTTTGCTATTTGTAAGTGCCCTCTAGAGTGCAGCTGTGGGAGAGAAGCAATGGAAGTGAGGCAAAAATCCTGGAAGATAACTGCTGGAAAAACAACTCAATATTCTTCAGTGAGAGAGCAAAAGGCTGTTAGTTTCCAGCCAGATCCTGGCTATTAAAAAACCCCAAACAAAAAAAAAACCCAACCCAACCAACGAACAAACTCCCCAAAAGTCCATGTCAAATCCCATAGGAAAATATGCTGCAGGAATACTGCCAGTGAGGGATGCAATGCAACTACTGAGTTTTTTACATCTCTGTGGGTCTATAGATAGGAGAAGAATTTTGCAAAATGCGTATCTCAGTCTTTATAGAGGTGTTCTGTCACCTGTTGAGATTATTTTAACTTGTACTTTGTATTTGATAGAATAATACGCCACCAAATCACAACATTAGTCAGATATGACAACTGTATTGCCCAGCTAATCCCGCTGAGAGAACTGGGAGCAGAAGGTGTGATAGAGATGTACTGAGTCACAGCTTCACACTACAGACTCTGCTATCTCTCTTCAGCTCTTCTCCACAGGAGAATTAAGCAAAACAGGCACTTTACTCGTGGAAAAGGTATAGTTCATTAACCACATTAATTTGAATCTTTTCTGCCTTAAAGGCTGCTTGGATAAAGAACATTTAAAGCTATGTCAGTCTATAGCAAACCAAAAGTACAAACCATAAGACCAAATTAAAACACACAAATAATACAAAATCTTGGAAAACCCAATAATATAACAATTAGAACCTATAATTATTAAAAGATTTTTAATACAATATTGTGTGAAAGGCTTATTACATTGATTAACTGCCCTTTGGTTTAGCATCTATAAAACCTGTTATTCTACCAGCATATAGAAGGATTGGAGAGATTCTGAACTTTGTTGCTGCAAAGCAGCCTGGTATCATTCAGGGTAAATTAGAAAAACAAAATAAGCAATGGTGCAAACCAAAAATATTGATATGCTCTGTCATAAAATCATTAGTAAAAATGTTATTTCTTGGTTCTCAGGTAATTTACACTAAAATGGTTGACATACAGAAGGCTAGTACATAAAAAAACCACACAACATTCTTTCTAGGTCCATTTAGGCAACTATTTCTACTGCAGATATTCCCTGCAACTTTGTAATGCAAAAGACACAAGAATACACTTATCTGAACCATATGATAATTTCCTCTTCAGTGAAATTCTTGTCCTCTTGAATATTAACTAGTGCATTTTCCTATATTTTTTATTTCCATAAGTCAGTACTCTGAAGCAGAATTTTATGAGCAGTCCTTTACTGACTGAATCATTTTTCTCTGAAAATCTGTTCAATGAAGGCAAAATATTTACTGAATAACTGGTGAACCCAAGCAATTTCAGTACTTTTAAGATGTTGCTTTTTACATGACCTATAACAATTCCATTTTAAATACAGCTGTTTTCTGGAAGCCTGAGGAATGTATTTAATTTTTCATAGCTTTTCCTCTTTTGCCTTTTTTATTGTAAGAAAAACCAGCAGTGCGTAGGCCATTCTACCAGATTTTGAACAAAATGAATACATTCGTTTTTTGTTGTTTTGGTAACACTTTCAATCTATTGGGGTATTTGGTTAATTTTTTTGTTTGTTTTTTATTGCTGCTGTTTGATTTTTTTGTGTTGGCTTTTGTTTGTAGAAATTGAACATCAACATTAAATCTCTGTTGTGGTACTTAGCAACATTTCTTTTTGCTTCGCAATTATAATTTGGCTTAGCTACTGAAGAATAAAATACAATTATAAATACACTCAACTTGTAACTACATGTAAATAGTCTTTTAAACATTTCTGCTATATTTTCAGACTCACTTCATCACATCACAACTCTAATTACAGCCCAACTTTCTGTTCTTCTATCTGAATGTGAGGAAAAAAATTTTTACTGAGCTATGAGTCTTCATGATAGAATTAAATTTATAGTTACTCTCAGTAACAATGATGATTAACATAATTTCTGTTCATATTGCATTATTAAAAACAATTATCTCAATGACAAGTACCACGATGAGAGTTTTTACTTCAATAATAGCATAGAATGTATGTATTCTTATGTATTCCCTTATGTATTCTCCCACTATAGAGATGGCAGTATTGTGGAAACGCCTGAATTAAAGACTCACAAGTGCATCAGTAAGGGAAATATTCATACAGTTGCATCCCTATGTCAGGACTGAAAAGAAGGAAAAATCCCAACCCCTATCTAGTCTAGGTTTATTAGTTCTACAATAATCTTCGGAAAGAAATGAAAAGCCATTAGATGTAATTTCCCTGTCAGCAATCCAGGTTGACAGTCCATTAGTGCAGAATGCTGCTGATTGTGAACCTATGAAAGCTAAAACAGTCTTGAAAACTCAGTGTGGCATGTCAGGTTTTCCTCGTGAAATATTTTAACAAACAAATCAATTGTACTAGCAGTGCACAATTTATGTCATTGTGTAGCTGCACTCATCCTGAAGGGCCCCAAGAGTAAAAATAGTGGACCAAATTTTCAGAGGAGCTGAGACTGAAGAGTTCTCCCTGTCCTCCTGTTTAAGATGGGTAACAAACCATGTCTTCACTTTTTTTGTTTATGATTTCTGGAAACTGCTGGAAGTTTTTAGGACACATGGCCTGAAATGCCAGTAATTAAAAAATCTGGCTGCTGCCACAGGGTGGTAGACGGGGTATGAAAAGAATTAGATGTAGAACTAATCAGTGTAGGACAAATAAAAATATTTTATTTTCCTTATTGTAGCTGATAACCAAAACAAATTTAGCAAATAGCAGAATCTATTTGCTACCAAACAGAAAGGAAAAGGAGGTGAGTCAGAAGAAGCCCTTTGATTAGAAGTACCAGCTTGAAGAAAGAAAGTAACAGTCTTCCTGTGAAAAGATATAAGCCTTCTTTCTGATGAAACTCAGAAAGAAGTATCCAAAGGCATAACAGTGTTCCCAAAAAAGTGAAGTTTCTGGAGTAGGACAGATAACATCTGGAGATTCAAAGAAGACAACTGCTTACTCGGTCAAATTGACACCATCTGACTACCTTTGGTCATGCAATTGTCCTTCTGACCTATTTTTTGCTCTGGAAGTCTCTTACTGGTCTCTTACTTATTTAGCTTTCTATGCAGTATGTTGGCGACCAAGAAACACTGTATAGACCCTAGACCAACTTTAATTGCAACATAAAACTAATAAACTTCTGCATTTAGATGTCAGCCATGGAGCTTAGCCAGAAACAGATGAAACAAACAGAGAACTTTTCTTTGCTGTGCATGGTGCCTGGGCATAAGGAAAATAAAATATTTTTATTGTTTTACATTCATTAGTTCTACATCTCCTGTTCTATAAATTTATTAGTTTGCACTTTTGTAAGTATAAATATTTTATACTAATTCACAGAAGAAGCAGTATATTTTTTTTTACTAGGCTTTCCATATCCAATCCCCATTAATCTGAATAATGTACCTAGGTCACTTACACAGCTTCAGAATAAATTAATTTTTCATGGTTACATGAAGATTTAAAACACATGGGTGCATTTTTTCAGCAGTAAATTTCTTCAGCTGTGAGCCATCAGCAAGTAATAAATGATTATTCAGGAAAAGCTACTAGTTCTGGTAGGAGGAGCACTGTCAAGTGTCAAAGCATTCACATTTTGAAAGCTTCAATTAAGATAATTTGTGGAATCTATTGTTAGAGGGATAAAGTTTGTAAGTTTTCCTGCTGCTAAGAACTCCAGGTGTCACCTCCAGCATTTCCTTTATCCAACAGATACAATTACCTTTCAAATACCTGGGGTTAATTTTTCTTTAGAACTGCCACTAATTATAAATAATTGAAAACACCTCTGCTACAGAACTGTTAAAAGTTACACATTTACTCTATGCTGATCTTGGAGAAGAATTCAAACAAAATATAAAACAGGTATTAACCCCAAAATATATGTTGAATGATGCTGTATTTAATATATTCAAGAGTCATGCTATCCTCCCCCTCAAAAAACAAACAAACAAACAAACAAACAATCAATGAAGATGTGGCCAGATTTAAAGCAATTCTAGTTTTACTTCTTAACAGCCCCAAAACTCAGTTTGTTCCCTCAAAGGTAATTAAAAGGGAAATTCTCAACTATTTGACTCAATAGAAGTATTTGAAAATACTTCTGCCCCCATGTGTAGGCAGAAGCTTTTTCTATTGCTAGAGGAAACCAGGAAAGAAAAGGTAAATCAGGCCTCCTGTGGCTGCGCTTCACAGTCCACAGAGATTAAGACGATGGCATTAATATGGCAGGCTGTGATGGCTGGCAGCTGGGAGGCTAAAACACCAATCCTAGGGACACTTGCATCGGATGGATGGCAGTCTACAGCAATGGAGTGTCACAATAGGGCTGGGAATGGGGCCAGAGATCCCTCAGCCAATCTTCAACTGCAATGGGTATGTGCTGTTTCCAGTTTATTACAAGTTCCTGAGCTGAGCTGTAACTCACATTTGGAGTATTTAACTGATTTTAGAATGGCATATTTTAAATCTACTCTTGCGTCCACAAAAACTGTACAACTATCAACAAACCAAACCTTTTCCTAAATACCTGTGAAAAACTAAAGGATATTTCTACAAAAATACTCTCCATATCCGATGCAGGGACCACTTGGTACTATCAGAGGATGTTTGTCTGCTGGAAAGATTGTAAAGGCTTCTTGTTTAGAGAATAAAATAAATTTTGAAAATTAACCTTTCAAATCTACTACTTTTTAATTAAACATAGAGCAACATGGGTTTATTTGTTTCTTTTTAACATCATAGACTTTTCTGTTACAAAAAGGTGTTTTTTTTTCAACTCAAGCAAGCTCAAACTCTTTCTCGAAGTGGACTAGCATAATGCCTCTGTGGGAGGCCATGAGCATTAGAAACTCTTACATCTCTAAGGGAGAAGCTAAAACTTCTCACAAAGCTTCTGTAAATGCCTGTTTCAGGCAATAATACCAATGCCACCTTTCGTTTCAGTACTTTATGTCTACACGTGTGCTATCACGCCTCTGTTTGTGTTTCACATCCAAGAGCTGATTTTTATTTTCTTCACTCATGACATTTCAGATTGAACAAACCTCATGACTTTCAAAGTGACCCTTTTATCACAACAGCTCTGCTGTCAATACAGCTGCACACTGGCATTCAGGGCAAGAGCACAGACTGATTTAAACTTTAAATACCAAAATATCTTTGATACACCTCGGGGCACAGCAATGATTTCCTCTAAGTTTTGTTTAATTTATAATGTCAATTTAACATGCTGAATATACTATTATCATGTTTCTATTTTTTTCAGCTGTGCTAGGGAAGACTTTGCTCACATTCCATAAGCCATGACAGATATTATAAAACTCCACTACAGGATAAAGCTCTAAAAAAAGAGACAAACGTAAGTGGAACATTTTTCTGGAATGGCCTGGTTTGTTAAGGTTTTTGAGATGTGTCTGAAAATACAATTGCTATAAAAAACAACAATCAAAAAATGAAGATCTTGCTACCATAAAATTACTTTTTTTTTCAAATTCCATCTGAGTGTGAATTTTATTGATTTCCCTTTCCTACGATCAGAGTGTGGCTGGAAACACGCCACTGATCAGATTTTGTCAACCCTAAATAGAAACCTATTTTAAAAGTAGAAATCAAGACAAAATCACACAGACTCAAGTTTAATCACACGTAATTCAGCCTTAGCCATGCCCCACTGAACTCAGCAGGAATTCTACAGGATTTGAGACCAGAATAACTATGTCTAAGATGTTACATGGCATAAGACAGAAAAGTCAGAATGCCTGAAACCACTTAACCAGACTCTCCTGCTTTCTTCTTACTCTAGTGCCACTGATGTAAAAATAGCAGCTAGTGATAGAAATGAAGTCAGATGCTGATCTGCTTTATGCAATGACCATCTAGAAAATCTCTCTGGCCTCCTGCACATCTTTGTAGACACCGTGAGTTTTCAGATGATGGAAACAGAGTAAGACTTTATACAGAGGATCAAGCATCTCACTTACAGATAAATGAAGAACACAGGACTTGAAGAATAAAGGAATCTAGGATCAGATTAGGTCATGTGGTTCAAACCCAATCCTCAGCTGTTTCAGACAGTATTTAATTTATAAAATATGTTTGTTTCAAGTCTCATTTTGCTGTTTCCATTGAGGAGCTCATACAGAACTTGTCTCCTCTAACAGCTAGGAGTTTTCTTCCAATTTCCATTCTAAATTTATTCATGGCCAGCTAGCATTTAAGTTTGGGTCTTTGTTGTTATTTTTGTAGCAATATTTGCCTTCAGATTATTCTCCCTTCTCAGTGTTGTTTTCCTTTTTGCCCATGTACTTAGAAACAGAAATAATATTTTCAGCCTTTTCTTTTAGACACTATGAAGTTACTCTGTATCTTTTCATATAAAAATCTATTTTCTTCACCTTCATGGTAACCCTTCTTTGCAGCTTTTCTGTGCTAACAATTGCATGAACAGTTTTGTGCTCCAACATTCAGCTTTAAGTCATCATCTCAAAAATGGTGACATGATACATGGCAACGCAATGAGCATTTTTCAGTTACAATACAGAGAGACAATGCATGACAATATGATGGATTAGGTCTCTGAGAAAACGTGCAAGAATGTGTACAGTGTTAATATAAAAAGAAAAATCTTTCAAATTACTTAGATAAAATATAAATAGCTATAAGGAAGACTTCCATGTGATACTTAGAGGTGTTATTCTTATATTCTCCCTTTGCCTACTGGCATTTTCAGACACCCTTAAATTCTTATCCTGTTCTGAGTTTCCAAGCCTCTTTTCCTCTCCAACTCATACAGATACATATGTGCCATTACTAGAAATGGGCAAAATGTGAAACACTTAAGTCAGATTTCAACAAAATCACTAATCTCAAACTCAAAGTGCCACCAAAATAACACAAATTTCCAGCACAAAGGTGGCTTGAGGTACCATGATCAGACAATGGATATAAAAGCATATCCTCAGATTTCTGGAATTTCCCTGAGTGTTACTGCTTATTGTAATAAAAGCTGATTTTTTTTCCTTCCAGAGGACTCCAAGAAACTCTTGGGGAATGTTTGATGAAAGAAGAAACATTGCTGGACACCTTACTGTGCACACATGTGGGTGACCCCCCTCCCAGCTACAGTGGTTGAAGAGCTGGCAACACACTTGTGCTACACAAACATTTTTTACAGATCTTACTGCCACAATAGGGTTGGGTGTTATTTCTGCTTATTTCCAATGATAAAATAAGTCCAGTGGTCTAGTTCACCATGTTTTCAGGGCCAGAAAATTTGAAAATATTTGAAAGCAACAGTACTTATTCAATTTCTGAAATAAACTGTTAAAATAAAATTACTTCAAAGCAAGGTATTTTATTGAAACAATCCAACTCCTCCCATCTTTCTATTTAGTTAAAGACAGTCATCATACCTAGCCTCCCTCACCCTGGTTTCCTTCCCTTCGCCACAGAAGTGCCTTGTCCATTTATCAAAACTCCATAGAAAGGTGTACACTTAAACAGCATTTGCTTCTAAGAAAGAAATATCAATAAATCTCTTCATACAAAGATAATGCATGGAAATGCTTTATGCCAAGTTTTCAAGTTTTCAAGGCCTTGACTGTGTTTTTATTATGCTTGCTTCACTAGGAAGGTTATCTAGAAGTCCATGCCAACGTTGCTGTAATCCCCAGTTAGTCAGTTGATGGGGTTGTTTTCTCCACATGTTCCACCATCTGGCACATCTTGACACATGGCAGAAAAACCATTCTCTGGTTCAGAGAACGAACATTCAATTGTTTTATACAAATTGGAAAAAACATCTAAAACAAGGACTGCAAGCCCCTCACCTCAAAATGCCTAACAGACTCATTGACAGGTGGGGTCACATCCCTGCAGGCAAATCAGGAACTGGATTGCGCACATTCTTGGTCAGAGAGGAGGGTTCATTTGTTTTTGTTTATTTGTTTGGTTTAAAATATTTGGCTGGGAGATAAAAGGGGCCAATCTGCAGCAGCTTTTGTAAAACTACAATGCACATTTTTCAATTCTCCCAGAAAAATTAAAAATCACTTTTTGGCACAGCAACTGTTGCAAAGGCACAGTGGGTGAATGGGGAATTCAAGATAACAACTGAAAATAAGCAGAACCTTCTCTCTTTTTTCTGTTTAAGTCAGTATATAGAGTGGCTTTCCAGAAGGAGATCGATTCTGCAGGCACAGTTTAACATGACAGTGTTCAGTGTCCACAGAGAGACAGCCACGCAAATTGAACTGAGAAATTGGCGATAAATTTTAGGTTTTCCTTTTTCCTTAAATATTATCTAAGGCAAAGTTAAATAAGGAAGACATTTCACATGTACCTAAGCCTGTCTATCACTATCCAAATTTCCAAGGTGCTGCATATTGTTACCCACTCAGTAAGAGCATTACAAATCAGTGCATTTGCTCATGATGCCTAACCTGAACAACACATATACTCTTTGGAGATACGGAAAATGTTCTCTTACTATTTTTCTTTTATTTGTTTTCTCTATTTTTTTTTTTTTTTTTTTGCTTTTTGTTTGTTGTATCCTTAGGAGCTAGAAACAACCCCCTCAGTTCTTTCTATTTACTCTTTGCTGGATGACAATTCTTCAGCTGAAACATATCCTATATTTATTTCAGGTCAACTGTGAGACCAAGAAAAAACATTTCCATGACGCTTCTGCCATTTTACGGAAAGGAAAACTGAAAATTATTTAATAACCTGTTCCCATAGTCAAAAGTAATATTGGAAAGCAGTATATTTCTCTGAAAACCAATATCTTCACTTGTATATAATTAACGAAATAGGCACAATAAAGTGACTATCTGACCAGCATGGCTTCCTAATCTGTAAAACAATAAGCAATTTTGAAGAGTATTTTTCTGTCAGATCACAGATTGATTATCTTGAACATAGGGGTCCCTTTAATTTTTAGAAAGTGAAAGCTTTATTATGTTTGTCTTTTGATAAAAATGATGGAGTACTGAGCCACATACATGCCTGAACATACCTGTTGCTAACATTACTGTTTCAGTCCTCAAACATATCTGCAAGCTGAAAAGCTGAGTTCAGAAAAGTGAAGCAAATAAATCCTCTCCACAGTTTATAGTAACAGCTGACCCTAGCTTTAAAGGAGCAGATGGGAGTCATTTGTATGCTATCAGAAAGTGGAAGACCACACAACATGTAAGCTACGGAGAAGGTATTAGATCTTCTAACAAGAGAGAAAATATTGTACTTTTAAAAGCAATTTTATGCTCTAGAAAGTTAGAGCAGTATTTTTATAAACTCAGTTCCTCGTGTTATTTACTATCTTCAGATGAGATAATTCTTCCAAGCACCAATAACTCAATGAACACAAACTAAATTCATCCTCGCTTAAGTTCTGTACCTATGTAATTACAAACCATGTGTTTTTACTCTGAAGAACATTGAAATGCTCTGAGTAAATACAGGTGGAATCAAGATACTGAGCATTAGTCACACCATGACAATAGTACCTGTTTAACCAATACAAACAAATGGCAAAACTTCTACAAAAAGCTAAATATATATAAAATATGCAGATTTATAACAAAGAAAATGCCTTAATTCTCCAAGGCAAAAACCCTTTTACTGACCAGAAAGGTGGGAAAGTTATTCCTGAACTTGAATCTTGTCTCATTAGAGTACCAGCGTGCTACAAAAGAATACTAGATATTGAAGTGTGAAATTTTCCTGCTAAAGGGGTGTCATAAAATATCACTGAGAAAGTGGCAATAAGAAATAGCTATTCAGTCTAGAAAAATCTGGGGTGACAAAGTCTACAAGATCACAAGAAAATTGGAGAGGGGGAAAAGGGATAAGTTTCTCTGTTTCTGCAAGACCCAGAGGGCATCACACAAAGAACAGCAAAGGACATGAGCATGAGAGGTGATCAATATGTAATTTTCTTTGTCAAAGAATGCTGAAATTTTGCAGTTTCAGACAGAGAATTAACAAATCCATGGAAGACTATGAAAATGTTAGAAGCTATGACTCAGGAAGACCCTAAACTGAAAAAGATGTGCTCTGGTTCTGGAAAAGTGTCTCACCTACTTGCCCTGTTTCTGTTTTACTCTAAACACTTTCCTAGAGCCACTGCACTGGAAAAAAGCAGAAGTACAAACTACTCAGTTTTGATCTTTGTGTAGTAATTAAAGACTCAATGTCCTTGGTAGCTTGCTTGACTGCCTGTAAGCAAAAAGCTTTTCCTTATAGCCTCGCTGAATCTTTCCCATTTCAACACGTGCATTGTGGCCTTCAAACATCTCACCATGCAGCAACAGGAGACTGACTTCAGCGTTGCAACACCCTTCCCATAGGTACTGGCACTGCTCTTAGGTTGCCAAAGCTGTCTCTTGTCCAGGTTGAACAAGTCCAGTTCACCCAGTCCCTTCTCACAGGGGTCCTGACACTGCTTTTGTTACTCTTCAATGGACTTGCCACAGGCTACTGATGCCTTTCCTGTCTTGGATGGGGGGGTCAAAACTTGACACAGTAATTGCACTCAGATATTGAAGTTACATCTTGTGATACAAAAAGCAGTGGATGGAAAGTGGACGTCTCATTTTTGGTAATATTTTCTTTGTTCAGAAAAAAAAAAAAATATGCTCTCTTCTCATTCAACCATCTTTAAACACGGCTAATACTGGAAGTTGCCCAGCTAAGAGGTAGTAAAGTAGTTCAGATCTCCTAGGGCCCACTAAAGAGAACAGAGAATTTAAATCTGAAGATAAACCTGGCTTTTAAATCTGACTTTAAAATCTGCTGAAATAGTAAAGGGAAAGAAATTAAATGAAGAAAACCAGAATCCATGTTGAAGAACGGTGTGGTGAAGGAGTAACATAGAGGGTTAATCTTCATATGCTTAAAATACAACCTGTAAGAACATCTGCAAATCTGCAAGTTCTAGGTGGAATGTATCTCTAATATGGAAAAAAACTACAATTTGTTTCAAACTCTAATTTGTAGTTTTTAAAAACAACCCAAAACTAGATGTTGCAAGTAGGTGCACTTAAACTGTCTGAACTGCTTAAAACACTAGAAGGGAAGTTTTCAAGAAGTTTCAATTCAACATTTGACATTTTTATGGTATTCAAAATTCAAGAACAGTTCTATTTCACAGAATTCTTAAAAAAAATCCCAACCTCGGTCTACAAAACATGTCAGTGGATGTAGCTGAAACTGAGATATGTAAGAAGAACAAAGGGATGGCAATATTTTTTTCAGTATTTTAGCAGTATTTTGCACAGAAATTAGTGACAAACACTTTTCCCAAAAACAAGGGGAAAAGGAACATCTTGGTCTTCTCCCCATTTTTCCTCTAAAGTAGCATATTTTTTCCTGAGCTTTCCAAAAGAGGATCCACAGAATGACAACAATGTTTCATTAGAGTCACATTAAACATCAGCAACTCTTTCTTCCCCCAAATAAACCACAATCAATCAATTAAACCACTCCAGTGGTGAAAATGTATAAACATTTGATTAATGTTTAATGTCAAACTCTTTACAAAGAAAAAGAGGCAATAAATAGTGCATGAAAAAAGCTCCGAGAACTCAAGGGAACAGAAGTCTTACTTTCTGGTTTACTGCTGAGCAACTGTGAAAAAAATCCTAAAAAGCAGCTGACTTTTCCCCTTTTTGTAGAGGACAACTTGTAAGAGAATCTTTGAAAATTTAAGCACTGTTTTGACATCTTAGTTTGTATGTCAGTTGAACTTGGATTACATTTTTCTTTATCTATCTGCAAATAATTTTCGCTAACATTTCATTATTTGATAAGTTCAGAATTCAATTCTCTTTAAGTATCTGAAGGCTAGAGCAATATTATTTAGATAAATACTACACTCAGACAAGTATTTGCATCTCTATTAAAATATGTTTTCCAAAGATGTGATTCAATTAGAATCCCAGGATAAATTAGGCTGGAAGAGACTTCTGGAGTTCAGCTGGTCTTAGCAGGGGCAATTTCTCATGAGCTTGTGCAGCTGAGTTTTGAACAGCTCCAAGGACAGACATTTCATGGCCTTCTTGAGTGAAGTCTTCCAGTGCTTTATATTGTCATGTCCTGGGTCTGGCCAAGACAGAGTTAATGTCTGTAGTAGGCAGGAGTGGCATGGCCAGGACTCAGAGGTTATTCTATACCACCTGATGTCCTTTTCCAGTGACAGGGGAAGGGCATGGCAGTGGGAGTGGTTGGGTATTGTCAGGGGATTTCCATGTGAATTGTTTGCCTCTCTCTTGCACCCTCTGTCATTGGTATTGTTGCTGTTATTATTAGTTTTCTTACCTCATTGCTGTTTCCAGTAAATTATTCTTATCTTAACCCATAATCTTTACCTTTTATGCCTCCAGTTCTCCTCTCCATCCTGCAGGGGAAGGGGAGGGGAAGGAGGGAGTGAGCAAGTGATGTATGGTTTGGAGTGATTTCAGTGGGAACACTAAATTGGAGAACACCATTCCAAAACCACGACATCTCAGTATAATTTTTTTTCTCCTCTATCCAGTCAGAGAAGGCCTTGCTGAGACTTGACTGTTGCTCTTGTCTTTTTATTCTACATTTCTGAGGAAGGTCTGGCTTTATCAATTTTTTATACCATAAACATTTTCTTTGTTAAATAAAATTAAATACAAAAATTACAACCTGTGAGTACCAGATTGTCTATAAAGTTCTACTCATCTCTAAGCAATCAAAGTTGAGCTGAGAAAGTAATTCTGATAAACACACTATAACCTACAGAAGCAGTCATCTCAGGGCATCAGCTCTGAAATGCATACAATCTCTAGAGAACTGACAGGACATCTACCTTTTCTATCATATTCCTAAAGAGAATATGTGTAAACCCTCTCACCTGGGGCTTCTTTGTCTTTGGAAAGGAAGAGAACAAAGGAACCACACACACAGCTGTTCCCTTCCTCCCTCTCCACCAGTTCCCCATTTGAATTCCACCAACACTGAGGTGTTAACACAACAATTTTTACATAAAACACAGCTTCCAGTCTGTAGATCTTGAAAAATCACAGTGATCCTACAACAATAGTCAAGGTTTTAATTTTTTAGGCCCTAATTCTCAATTATGCTGACACCTAAATGAGAACACATGTGTATAGGGTTTTTTTGTCAAGAATATTCCTATCACTTTGTGTTTCTATCTTTTATTGACTTAGACCCCTTGTGGTATTCAGATAAGGGTAAAGTGAAGTTCCACACAAATGATTTGTTGACATAATGCCAGTGAAAAAATATCTGTGCTTTGATGTGCAAAGAAACATGAAAAAATATATAAAGACGTACCTGGTCCAATGCAGAATGATGCAATGATTGCAAGGATGCAAAATATACTGAGGTAAGGAAGCCAATGCACAGTGTTCTGGGCAGATAAAAGACATTCATGTTAAGCATATTGTATGTATCACAAATATTTACAAAAATAGTTTTTAAAAAAACACAGATAATGTTTTCCATTATTCTTTATCTATTTCAGAATTTAGTCTAGGGTCACTTAGAAAGTCACAGTATTTCTGTAGGACCTTACTAGATGACTTGTATTAAAAATCTTGGTCTCTGTGGAATCCCTGTAGAGAAACACTAGACAAGCTCATGCAACACAGAAGTCAGAACTCTAAAAATTTGCAACTTCTTGTGCTAAAGTTCAAGCCAATCTGGAAAAGAGGTTTTCTTTCCAATGAACAGATTAAGCACCTCCATCCTCCTCAAGTATTTCAGTCATTTTTAGAAAGAGCAACTATGATGGCCCATAGAGCTTCAAAGTTCACCAGTCAAAGCCTGGGCTGAAGACTAGACATGACAGGCTGCCAGTCGGTGTGAGAGCTGAATCTGAACCCTACCCCTGGGGGAGCCACAGCCCAGGGATTTTTCAACCATAATCTTGCTTTGCAGACAAGGAGAGCCATGTGTGCAAACAGTAGGTAGAGGTAAAATCAGAACAAACTATAAATGCTTCTTTAAGGGAACTGTAAATGGTATCACTTATTTTCCTCCCAAGGCAGTCTTTCTTCTACTTCTAAGCAGATTTTTCTGTATTCAGACCTCTAAGTGATAGGAACCTGAAACATGATGAGTAATTTCTATGGAGTTAGAACACTTTTCTTAATCACGTATGCCTGATTCTAATACCATTAAGATGGGAAAAAACCATGGATGCCCATTTCCTTCTTTCTCTGACAGGTGGGGTTTGTTCCCCAGTAAAGTGGTTAAGATACATGTTACTGTACTATCAGAAAATATCACCTAGAATGGCACTGTAAAAATATGCTTGTTAAAATATTTTATTAAGAATTAATTATAAAATAAATGATTAAAAATTTATTTAAAATATTTTTTTTCAGTAAAGACCCTCATTTTGTGATGTGGTTTTTCTTCCAGTCTGAGTTATTCCTTTAGTTCTGTTGAAAACATGGTCTCCTAGGCATTAACATTAACCAAAAGGCTTGTAAATCTATCACAATTACACAATCTGGAGTTCTTGTTTAGGAAGAAATCCAAGGTCTCTGAGAAAGAGAAGGTGCAAATACAGAGTAGACAAATTCCTCTGGCATCAAGCCTATTTGTATCCTGGTCTTTTGTTCAAAGCAAATCTCTAATACTTAACAGATTGAGACACTTTGGGTGAAAGGATGTAAAACTGAAAGCCATTCAGGCTTCATGGATTTACAATAGCTGAAGGTCCTCACACATCAAACTAGATTTCAAAAGATCTAGAAGAGAATTTTTCACTCAGCATACAAGATTTGCAATAGCATCTCTCTTCTGAAGGAGAGCTGTTTTACGGCCGTCCTGATTGCAGTATGTGAAATAAAGCTTTATTGTGCTGTACACACAGGTAAGTCAAACAAGACTTTGTAATGTTGTGGTGTACACCTGCCAGTCACACTGACTTAATGACTCTCTTCAAACAAGAAAGGAGATTTGAAAGTCAGATTAATGGCACCACACGGGTATCAATAACAGCAGGAAAGCAACTTGATGAAAGACCACCCAAACCCATGCCATTGCAGATGCCAGTTTTACTTCTCAAAAGTCCTCAGGAAGAGAAACAAACTGCATCGTTATGTAAATGGAAGCCAATAAAGGAAAAAATACTCATGGGTAGAATTTAAACTGGCTTAATAATCCTCCTCTGATCGTTTGAAACAGCTGGGGAATTGAGTGCTGATAAGATCTGAGAACTTATAATAAATAGTCATAGAATCATTTGGATTGGAAGGGACCTTTCAAGCTCACCTAGTGCCAAACCCACTGCAATGAGCAGGGACATTGTCAAATAGATCAGGTTGTTCAGAGCCCCATCTAACCTGACCTTGAATGTCTCCAGGGATGGGGCATCAGTCACCTCTCTGGACAACCTGTTCCATCATTTGACGCTCTCTCATTGTAAAACACTTCTTCCTTATAACTAATCTAAATTGGCCTTGTTTTAGTTTAAAATCATTACCCTTTGTGCTATCACAACAGGCCCTGATAAAAAGTCTATCCTCCTCTTTCTTCTAAGTGCAAATGTTCCCCAAAGGCTAAATCTTTATATTGCCTATACAAATATCAGACAAGTAACTTGAAGAAATAGCAAACATGAAATTTTTTCACTACTGGAGAAAAAAAATCCAAACCTAAAATAGTGATGATATATAAAGTAAGAAAGAAATCTCAGAGAGAGTGAATCACAAAGATAAACTCATGGAATGTGTAAAAACTATTAACTCAACTATGGGTAAAATTGTCTTCGTAATACTTCATGATATGCATAAATCTCTGAGTTAAGGAGACAGAATGTGAGAAAGCCCCTCTTGCTTTTAGTGCAAAAGCTGCTATGACTAATGATAGCACTTTGAAGTCAAGAGACTCATAAATTAGCAAAAGAGACCGTTCAATCCTTATGCCAAACTTATTAAAAGAATTCACTTATGTAGGAATGTCGAGGCCAACCAGTATCAAGCATATTTAAAACGGGCCAAAGAGAGAGTAAAAATATATAGTGACTGAAGTGTTACCTGTAAAGTCAGGGAGACAGTAAGTACGGAGAAGAAGACAACCATCAACCCAAAACCTCCAATGAGAAGAGGCCTGCGCCCAAGTCGTTCAATAACCAAGCCCTGGAAAACAAAAGGTGGCATTTGACTTTCTTGATAAAGCACTGAAGAACTTGGACCATGTGATATGTTCTCCCAGTAAACGTGAAGATTAAAAATAAAACCATGAGAGTTGATTTTACACTATTTATAAGCTATGACATGTTCATAATTGTGCTCACAGTTATGTTTACACAATTTAGCCTCTTTGAAAACACAAGTCAGCATGGTATCCTTATTTGAGATCATTGAAAAGACAAGGAAACCATCAAAGCAGTAGTTGGTATTTGTGTTATGCCCGAATTTCCTACTACAGAACAAATATAACCATATAGGTAGAAAAATGTGCAACGGGTAAATTCACGTTTAACACCATTAGCATAGATTTCAAAGTTGTTGCTACATTTACTATTTTGAGCAACAATTTAATAATAAAACAAGTGATGTACCTTAATATGATGATAACTAAATGAAGTTTGATTTTTTTTTACGAGGCATAAATAATTGTAGATTGATTGAATGGCTTACAAATTTGCACCAAATTTCTGTAATAACATTCTTACAATATGTAATTTTTAAATGTCAGTGTTGAAGCAAACTATAGTCTCTTGCTTTTGTATTTTGACTGCTTCATAATTTCAATATCTCTCTGAATTTAAGCTTAAACATTTAAAATTTAAGTCTTAAAGCTTTTTAGCATAGATTAAATTTTGATTAAACTAAAATTTATTTTAAATTTCTTTTTTTGTCCAAACACAGAAGAAACATTTAGTCATGATTTTAGATAAATAGTGTAATTAGAATATCCAGACAAAAGAAATCCACCCAGAAAAAACTTTGCTCAGACAAGTGATTGTAACACTGATACTTGTGCATTCATGTTCATTTTAAATTTCTATTTAACATTTGAATATAAGTCACAAAATCTGAATAGAGAAGAACACAATGAAGAATTGCTTGAAAACCTGTAGCATAAAACTGTCTTTGCCAGTCTGACTCATTAAAATAGGCTAATACATATTTTAGGTCATAATGGATGATGTAGTTTTTATGCTGATAATTACTAAAATTACAATTACAGTTGGTTTTCTTATGAGAAAAATAAAACAATTTTACAAAGCCCAAAATGTACCATTTCAAATAAGGTAGAGTCAGACTCACATGACTGTTTGTCATATGATTATTTATGTCATATTATGTCATATGTAGGCTGAAATCCATCTTTCACATATCCTTTGAGCAAAAGATAAAATGAGCAACTAAAATGAAACCTGGACTAACACCCTTAATTCTGGGAGACAGGACACACCATTCCCCTGTGAGCGTTGAGATGAAATGTGTTAGAGGAAAGTACAAAGTCGCCCAGAGACTTGCCTCGAGTGGCAAGAACTTCTTCAGTGTGGGGTTGACCAGCAGACCTTAGGACAGGCTTCACATGTGTTCACCTTGTACCCTGAGCTGAACTTCCACACCAGAGATGTGCACTGTGACACTGCAGAACACTGAAAGCAGCTCTGTGGCAAGATTTCTTTGTTTCTTTGTATGATGAAATATACTCACTTGGAAAGTTTCCACAGCTTCCATAATAGAATTATGGAGTTTCAAAAAGACGTGCACTGATGTTAATAAGATTTCACATTGTGCTCACGAGGACCAAATGTTTTACAATTGCAACTGCTTCACTGTTGAAACCTTTACAAGATGGTAAGTAGTTTCCGTTACGATGAATGAATCCATCTTGCCGACGGATTTTAACTTCCTAAGAACTCTCGAGACGCAAGTATTTATCACCTCATTTCCTTCACCTGCTATGACTGGCTGTCACTGGAACATATTTCTTCCTGTTCTGACCCCAGTAAGAGCCACCGAGTTTCAACGGAAATGTCTTGCATCACACATACATTTAACTAAAAGACATCTTTTATGGATCTGAGGGATGAATGGGTCTGTAAGACAGAGACTTCTGCCACAGATGTTGCACATGTAATTTGGTATGAATTACATATTCAGCAATAAATGCTGCACATTTGACATACTGGGCAATTTCTCTTATTTTTTTCAATGTTGGGTTGGTGGTCATGATTAAACAGTTTCAGTGTTACCCAGCTGGTGGGTTTTATGCTAAAATAGGGTAAGGGACGATGCTTTTCTTAGAGGCAAAAAGGGTTGTAGATGGCTCTCGTACAAAACGTGGTGAAGATCTGATACATAGTTTTCAGTTGTAAAGCTCAAAGCAAATCAAATTCCAGTAAGGGAGAACAGCTTGGACAAATCCTTCAAAAAAACATGTGCATGCAGTTATGTCTACCTACACTGTGGACATATTTGTGTAAAACTAGGTGGGTTGGTGAGGCACTCCCCGTTTTAATTGAGACCAGCCAAGCACAGATACAGTTACAGCAGATCTGTGGGTTCTATATCCTTTTTACAGAACATAACAGTAGTTTCTAATATATTTGAATTCTGTTTTACTCAGAGATAATTTGGGAAGAAATAAAGCAAACGCATGTGTGAGCAAGTCCATGACATTCTGTTTCCTGAGCTATTGCCAGGTTTCCCAAGCATTCATCAATGCTATCTGTTTAATACAGAACCATTCAGGAACTTGGATGCTTCAGCTTCTGGGCACTCCCTGCAGTTTCTGACCCAAACAATTTATAATTGCTGTTGTTTGTTACACTTCTGGTCATTTATGGAATGGACCAACTTCCTTCACAGGAAAAATAATCAGGAATTTTGTCCTTACTCACTGGACACTATGTTGTCTCAGAATTGCTGGGAATCCTATAATCATTTCCACTTTGAGGATTCAGCAACACTTGAAAAGTAAGGTCTAACACATCTTCCACAACAGCAAGTTTCCCTGGTGAAAAAAATGCTGGTTTTGAGGTTATAAACAGACAGCAATTTAATTTTTTAGTTATGATTATACTAATCCAAAACTTGTTAACTTGCAAAACCCACTAAGATGCTTCTGACTCATAAGAAGTGGAAGATGATTCACCAGTTCTCAAGTATTTATAGTTTTGAATGCTCCACTGCTATGCATTGGTAACTGTTACCTATTGAAGACCTATAACAAGTCAAAATATACTATACAGTAGAGTAAATGAAATAACAAGAAATTCAGTATGTGCTCTAGTACAGACAAAAGAAGAACCTTACAACTGTTTTCAGTGATAGCACACTGAGTTATGTGCCAAATTGTGTAGGCTGATACTTGTTTATGTGTGATCATAAACATGCCTTTGCAGAACCCTATACCCAGTCATGATAATTAACATAGCTGAAATTACTGAAAATGTGTAAAAAAATATTGTAACAAAAATTCTCTCAGCACAAATGTTTGGTGGTAATAAGGCAACTCATATGCAAACTACGTTAACATTTCACACAACTTACTTTTGTCTGGCAGGAAACACTTGTGAATAAAGTTAAAGAAGCAAATGTCAACCTTTTCACTTGAGTCAGCTGCAGATACCAAGGCTGACATAATGAAAGCAGAGTGCATTAAAAAAAGATCAGACGAGCTTGTCTGGATAAAATGAATGTCTAGGCAAGTTTTACAGCCCAAATAGGAGGTCATTGAATACTGTTCCCTACTTATATCCTGGCCCTAGATTATACTAAGAAAACTCTGTCAGATTTTCTTGATGTGAAGCTCTGTGAAGAAGTTTGCTCTGTATGTTAATGTCAACAGTAGCCACACTTTCTTTTTGATGTATTTTGGATAAAGGTCTGAGTTAGACTGTATGACTGGTTTCAGACTTAACGTGGCAAGCTAATACTCTTAATTCCATTTTAACTATCAGGATGAAAAAGTATAATCTCATTTATGTAACTTTATGACACAATGTGTAGTATCTTGCATCCAGGAAAAGGAGCAGAACAGTAGACTGAGCATTATAAATTGAGGGGTTTTGCTTTGTATTTTGATGTATGTCCATCAGTCTACTCTATGAATTATACATTTTAAAACAAAGAAAAGGGTTATTGTATTTTAGTACCTAAACTGGAATTTACAGGCCTAGCATCAAGTTTGACCACATAAGCAAAAGCCTTAAATAAATTGCTGCATTTGCCTGTATCTGTGTTAAAGCCGTGACAGGATAAGATCCTACACACCTTCTGTAGCTGCCAGGCTGGAGATTACTCTCAGCAAAGGGTAGAATTGATTGCTAAGTTTCCAAGCTCAGTTTGAAGTATTTTGCAGTAAGGCATCCTTAATCAGCTTCAGTTGGAAGGGAAATTTTCTATTCACTAAAGATGCTCTCCATAGTCAATGCCTGCCAGACCAGCATGACTGAGACAGGAACTCATCTAGCCAGATGCTTTTGCCTCAGCAGTGCTTGGCAACAGCCCCTAGGGTAACAAAAAAGCACCTCATTTCCTTGTTCCTATGATGTCCCTTCAGTAAACTGTAGATATTTCTGAATCAAAACTCCTTCTGTTGATGATTTAGCTGTTAAAAGCACTAAGTTTTGCCTTATGTCATGTTCATGCTATAGAAGCTAGACTAGATCCCAACCTTGATCTATGACAGCTTATTGTGGCTGGTGCTTTATTTTCTAATGATGGTATTTGAATGCCCTGATGAAGATATCTTGAACAGATTGATACAAACATTACTCAAAACCAATGTTTTTTAATCCTCAGCAGCAGGAGATGTCTTTAAGAGTTTCAATTTCTGAACGTATCCTGCAAAAGGATTTGTACTACATAAACTCAGTCTTTAACCATGTACACCTTGGGTGTTAGGAGTGGCATTGTAAGGTAGACCTTCATAATGAGACTTTTTCTCCTGGAAGGCACTACATGGTTACTTCAACACATGCAATTCTTGTCTATTCATAAGTCCACATGTATTAAAACAATTGAAAAAGAATCACGTCTTTGTCTAAAAGCAATTCCATTGATCACTTGTGGATAAATGCAGTGTGCATTAACACAGTCACACTCTGCAGTCCATCCTGCAGTGAAAATGTGCCTGTATGCCTCTGTCCATCAACAAATACCATGATCTGAGATGCTGGTTGGCCAATCTTTCTTTTCTACTGCTGACTCTATCCAGGCTATTACAGGCCAAGATATAACTTTCAAATTCTGGTAATCCTTGAGCAACAGCTTGTCCGAGTGAGGGGAGAAAGAGGGAGGAATGCCATGTTCTTGCACTCTTCTCTACTTACATCCTATTGGGGCTTATGGGCAGGTGAAGGCTGATTCTGACCTAGTGTGAACAGTCTCACATGGGACTGCCTTAAAAATCCTAAAAATCAGATTATAGCACAACTCCCTAAGAACTCTTGAGATGTAAGTATTTGCCACCCCATTTTTTTCACTTGATATGACTGGCTTTCACTGATACATATTTCTTCCTGTTCTGACCCCAGTAGAGCCACAGAGTTTCAATGGAGATATCTTACATTGTCCTTTGGAAACCATGGAGGAAATGTGTTGGGGATGAGAATACCTATGGAAGTATCTGGAGTACCCTTGTTTTAAGATGAGCCATGGTCCAAGCAGGGAATCCCTCCCATGTTAAGATCTATTAACATCAGAAGAAACACAGACCAAGTCTAAGAGCTCTTTCTCATGAGATCCTGAAGCAGAATAAAATCATCTCACCTAAGAAGGTTGGCTTCCTTGACTCGCGTGATACTGCAAAGGATTTCCTGTATTCTTTTATGGTCTAGTACTGAAATGTATTTTAACTCACTTGTGGCTTCACATGGCTTGTCTCTGTCACAGGCTTTTAGTAACACCTTGGTGCATCACCTTATGGGAAATGCTTAAGGCACAGTGTTCTCAATATAGCCATAGCTAGTCTCTTTCTGTGAACACTATATAAAGACCAAATGTGGTGTCACAGATGGCAAAATTGGATGTGGGATGCTTAATTTGAATAACATTCCTTTTTATTCTATGCTGGCTTCATGGAGGAGGGAAGGAACCTTTTCAGAAGCTTACTTGTGTCTTTACATTCACCCTGCTGCCTTGCTAAAGAAAGGCACTGGCAAATTGTTCTTTTTGTCCACTAAGAGTAAGATAACAACTAAATTAAATAACCTCAATCAGTAAAAATTAAAAAATAGCCATAGTAATCAATCTTACTGAAGAATAACTAAATTTGTGGAATCCCCTTACTGCAGAATTTATAGAACAGACTTCTAATAATCACAGGGAATTATTTAGGTATATTCTATCCTACTTTAATGAATGGTTTCAGGTTAGATAACGTATTGCTGTAATATGCCTACAAGTAGCAAATCCATTCAGTCATTCATTCCAGAGGACAACAAACTTCTTCAGAAGTAAACGGAAATTAATGGGCACCCTCATTAAAAAGTAGATTGTCTAGTCAGTCCTCTAAACTGAATCTGTGTTCAGCACAGTGGGTGGAATTCTCTACAATTAACAAAAAAACATACAGGAAGTTTATATTGTCTCCCTAGAGAGAAGACAGGGCATCAAGCATGCAATGCTAAAACAGAGGTGTTTTGTGAAGTAAACTAGGAAGTGCTAGTGTAAGCAGAATTTGCAGCCAAATTACATAAATGGAAGGAACATAACGATACAGGTGTTTCACTTTTCAATGGCTTGGTAATATGGCTTTTGCTTGAGGGGAAGAGGAACGGAGCTGTAGGCAAAGCATGCTACTAGCTGGCATATCAACTGATCTGAGGCAATACAGAGCTATAAAATGATGTTATTTGCCTTTGATGTTTATATAAAAGGGATGTTATTTGCCTTTCCTCACAAACCACATCAACATTATTACTATATGCTGCAGCTCCTAGGAGACACATTAAAGGGAGACTTTCAAAATTTTTCACAGTTTCAGTATTTATCTCCTAAATGTTAACTTTGCTTTTCTGTGAAATATGTCTATTTCAACCTATTCCTTTGGCATTCATCAATAGAGCTCATCAATACCTCAGTATTCTTACTGAGGCTCAGAGTCTCATAGCCACCTCATTTAGGCATAATGATCACAGATGGTACGTGATTTCTTGTGGGCCTCTCCTATCTAATTTACAAAGACAAAAACTATATCTCTGTTACTGATTATGTCTACTGAAATCCTGGAGTTTACTGTAAGTAAAATCTGGCTTCTTCTAGAAAGCACAATATATTAAAAAGACCAGGAAAATTAAGTCCTTTTTCTACTTTCTTCCCTGTTTTGTTCCTGAGTGGTACAAAAGGCACACACATCTGACTTAACATTTAATGCTGTCAAATAGATTAAACAAAGATTGGGATAGGTTGAGAGTGGGAAGAAATGCCCCATCCTTAGTACTAGGAATGAAAAAAATTGAGAGGAAGTTACTTGAATAAATAAGCTGCAAGCCCCTCAACTGAAAAACGAAATTCACACTGTTGTTGCTTTAAGCAGCAGCAATGAAACATCTCTGAAGATTACTGTAATAAAATTAAGGCTACAAAGCAGTATCTCTTGACCTGAGAAATCTGAAGAGAGAAGAGATATCAACACATCAGCATTTCCAGAAGCACAGCAGGTAGCTTAAACAGAAAAAGTATTGAAAACACTTCTCTTGAGAACAAAAAGCTACACATACCAGGAGCCAAAGCAGACACATCCACCTCATTATGTATGAACAGTGTGCTCTGAATAAGCCCCACAAACTGACAGTACAGATGACAGACCCTATTTATATAATGGCTTTAATATCAGGGAATCATCTCCGTGTAATTTTCATCTGTTTTCACATAAAAGAGGTGTATTCTTCACTTATATCAATGGCAGAATTATCATAATTGTTTTTACATATATCTTAAACAGAGGAGCGTTTGTGCAGTATCACAAAGAAGAAACTGTAACAGGCAGGGACTTCCATATTTCCCTGCTAATCAATGTCTCTTTAATTAAAAAAGAAATTAAAAATAGAAGCTTTAGCCAAAAATAGATTTGTGGAAATTCAAAAAGATCAGAAGAAGATATTTGTAACCTTTAGAGTCCTTATGTCCTAGGCAATAAGAAAATATACTTGATAGTTGGATTTAGTTTAACATTTTGTAGGTCATAAGAAGTTGCTCTGCCACAGAAAAGGATTTTTTTTTCCAAAACCATTCTTCTGACATTTAAAAATGCTTGGCTTGTGTGTCCAGTATTGTGCAAATACAGTTAGTATAGAATATATGAAGATAAGGAAAAATTCTAGCAAGGAAAGAAAACAGTACTTGCTTGTTTGCAACTTTCCATTCCTAAGACCTCTCCCATTGCTTCTTATTTATTGCAGTACAAATAGAAATGCATTTTCTTTAACAATTAATCGTGCATTCACCTACTAAAACTTTCAGATTAAGTTTGCTCATTTAGCGTATTTTTTTCTTCCTAGTCAACTTTTCCAGTTTGAAATTGGAAAGGAAAAATGTGCATGGATGATTTTTTCTATTAACAGTTTCCTCTCCATTCAGTGCAGATGAAGGTCCTCGACCTACTCAGGAGCTCACGTGTTACGAAAGGATGCCTGCTTGTCCTCAGTCAGTGAGAGAGCAGAATGTAACACCACCCTAGAAATGGGGCACCCTTTTCTAGCATGCTGGCTCACTTTTCCACCAATCTGGGTGGCTGTTTCTGCAAGCCACAGTGAACGCACCTACCTGTGCTGTGCCTGAGCCTTCTCCAACAACACTGTCTGCTTACAAACAGACACATGAGAAGGCTCTCAGATGTGAATAAACTGCTACCAGGTAAAGTTGTTTTACCAGGTAAAATCATTTATGAGTTACCACTTAGTATACTTTGGGCCTTGCTGTTTCTGCCGCCTTCCTCTTTGCTCATACAAAGCACCTCAGGATATACCAACTCCTATGTTCCTTTTATGGAACTAAAACTAAAGAGCATCTTAGAAAAAACATCCCAAAGATTCAAAACCAGGTTTAGGATTAAAATTAGAAATAATATTTTCAATCACTTTATCAAGTGTTACACTTAATCAAGATACTGTTCTCTTTATATTTTTAACCTGTATAAGGAAATAAAATCAGTAATTTAAATATCAAGCATGTTAATGGATTTTTAAAACCATACTTACAGAAAAAACAGCAGCCAAAGTCTCAACAGCACCAGTACTTAGCGTAACATAGGGAATTGTTTCATGACTGATCCCAGCTTCACTGAAGATGTTGTTTGTGTAGTACCAGATCTGTATCAGAGAGAATAAAATGAGTTATTAATCATTATGGATTGAACTACAATATATTGGTATTCAATTCAACCACCTAATCTGCCAGAGGCCAGACTTGTTAAACCTCTGGGCACTCTCAAATGACCAAGGGCTGGACAAGGGACAACAAATGAAGGGAAGGTACAAATTCCAGGAGGATTAGTCACAAGGCCGCTGTCCTTCTGCTTGCAGAACCAGGCAGAATTACAAACAGCTTTAACTTGATTTAGCTTAATTCACTTTAGGAGTAAATCAAAGAAACTCACTTTAAACTTGAACAAGAGGATACAAATAGGTTTCACATGGCTGAGCCACACTGCTTAACCAGCAGGTTTGTGTGGCTTTATGGAATACTTTAATGGCACATAACAACAGAGGAGAACACAAGAAAGAGATGTTGAGAGGCACTGAAGAAGCTGCTCGGTTTTGGATAGAAGGTGTGAGATTTATCTCTAGTTTAACATAACTGCAGTGTGGACATCAGCAGTCAAGTCATTCCCCTAATGTTTCTTTATTATCCACAGAAAGAAAAGATATTTTTAGAATGAGAGTTGCTTGGTGAAAAGTAAAAAGCTGTTTTTAGGATGAAAGAAATCATAGGCTGGAAGTAGCTGTCACTAATGGAGAGAAACAAAGGTTGCATAGCTTAGAGAAGTCAATCATGTTTGGTCGGTAAAACCATATCCAGTGGTGACAATATCCAGGCAGAGAATAGTAGCAATATTCTAAAATAACAAGTCTGGTAATCATCGAAGCCCTATTCACATCACAAATAAAGTTTGAAAACCATAGAATATTTATGTTTGACTCAAGGTGACAGCAAAGAACTAGACAAAGATTTTGGCTGCCAAAAACATGCAAGAAGGAGAGACTGCCTTGGAGAGTGAAAATATAATTGATTTACTAGAGAAAATGAAACAACTGATTATCAAAAGAAAATAAAGTTCTAAATCACAGGTAATTTACCAGTGACAACAAAACTGAAAGCCAGAGATAATGATGGCACTAAACATAAAAGTAGCAGTGATATTTTTTCCCCATATGCTGTCCATGGGGCACACCCTAACAGAGTTAAACAAAAGATTTGTCAGATGAATGAGAGTGTTATGATCACATGAGGAAAATCATGCTACCTGCTGGCATATTATGCACATGTTACATCTGTTCATCAAGATACTAACTCAGGAGTTTTGTAAAACAAAAAGTAACTCTAAATTCCAAATTAGCCCTTCAGCAAAGCTGCTTGTCCCAGATCAAAGAAGAAAATCCAACTCATCTTACATAAAACGAAAGCAAAATAAAACACCAGGGATAAGTTACCTTATCACCCTACAGATAAGGAGAAGCTGACTGAAGACTTTTATTCCTACTGCTGACACATCAGCTCTCACCAGAGCAGTGATGAGAATAATATCAGCGAACTTCTCTGTATGAAGTAATCTGCCTTCATGTAGCACGTGCTGGTGTTAACTGACCATTGGCCTGCTGACACAGAGCACAGACTGAAGCAAAACCAAGTTTTCTCTGAAATGTTGATGCCCACTGATAATTTTTTGGGGACTCAGTACAGTGACAACACATTCACTTTGCATATACCTACACAGTATACAAGGACAAGGTAGGATAAGAACTGTGATAAAAAATAATTTTCTTCTTCATTCTACAAGTTACAAGACTGATTTCACGCAATAAAGTTAGAAATCATGTAATTTAGGCATTTCATTATTGATTTCATTATTGATATAATTTTTGTATAGCGGCTGGAACTTCTAAAAATGATAGAGATATTGCAGCTTTTCACACCTTAAAAGAGAGGCAAAAGGTCAAAGAGTCATTCAAGCAGTTAACTCCTGAATGCAATTTGCCAAAATGCAACAACTAGAGCACAAGATATTTTGCAAGTGTTTTTACAGAAGAGTATGACTGACCACTGATGGAAAGATTAAAAAACTGGCAGAACAAAGACAGGATAAGATTCACTGACTTACTACTCTCTCTAACAGCACAAAACTAAACTAGGATAAAAATTAACAAAATGGACACATTTGAAAACTAAAAAGTGAATGTTTTTCAGCTTGTGTACCATTGAAAAGGGAAATATATTAGGCTATATACTATTTCCTAATATATATATATTAGGAAATATACTAGGCTAAAGATGACTGTTCTACTTTCACTTAAGTTATTTTTCTAACATGCTTTTTGTTAGCTAATGATTTCATTAGCTAACAAAATTAGCTAATGATTAGGCTAAAAGTTTTGGAGTGAAAGAGCTATTGAAAATGGTGCAGAAGGTTCAAAAACTAGGTGGGAAACAACAGAGACACAGCGTGGCACACTGCACACTCACCCCTTCCTACCCCACCTGGTGCCAGGTATTCTCCGTACCAACTGTGAAGAGCAACTGTGGTACATCTTTTGCATAGTGAAAACATGCATTGCTACTCAGATCCATCCTCAACAGAATTTCCTTCTACTTGAAATACAGCCCTCTGTATTTCAGGGGAGACCCTACAGAAGCCTAGGGATCCCACTTTGGGAATGACTCCCTTAAAGTAATGTGCAGCCCTTGATATAAAAAAGGATAAACCAGTGAAAACTTCAGTATAGTTTTGCGTCTTCTTTAGAACTGAGATAAAATGGTAGAAGAGAAATGAATTTATTATGACTTACATATATCACATAAATGTTATCAGATGAAAAGGGACTAATACAAAATAGTTTATTTATGTCAATGTAGGTCAGACTGTCTGGTATTTTGTTAGAATTGAAAACATTATTATGATCAGAACTTCACCGTGGTTTCTGTTCCATGTGGAAACCTACAAATGCACTGTTTTTAAGCAAAACAAACTTTTATTTAAAGCAAAAGCCTTAAAAGGAAGCAAGTTTCTCAGATACCAGCAGGATGATTACAGAAGTCTGTCAGCTGGCAATTTCCCTGGAGAACGACCTGAGATTCTCGCCTGAAAGAATTCCAACTTTCCCATATGCCCTGTCCAGATGGCAGTTGTGGAAAAGACCAGGCTGCCTAACAGGGCACTACAGACAAAGCAAATGATGGGAGCGATGAGTGAGAAGGGATGTTCACTGCCAGTTCAACCTGGCTGATGCTGGCTCACACCCAGCAGGTTGGTTCAGATGCACTCAGGCAAACTAAGACCCAGGTTCAGCAATATTTGTCACACCTGAGCCTGTCCTCTAATCTTGGAGTTTCGCGTGACTTGAGCAAGAACAGTCAGGAAACCCAGGCAGAAGAGACAAGCTGTTGAAACCTGTTCTCTTAATCGACTGGTCCAGCTATTTCTCTTGACCTCTCATAATTTGCTTGGTTTTACCATTAACTATTACTAACAACTATTTCATGTTTAGTGGTATTGCACAGGAGGAGAAACAAAGTAATAATAAAAAAGGTAAGACTTGAAATAGCCAACTCAACACACAGGTTTCCTGACAGAGACAGTTTTTCTGAGACATGTTTTCAGAAAGTGGCCACCCAGTGCCACTTTTAAACAACTCTGGCATCTGTTTCAGACTGGACATGTCTCACTATTCTCCCACGCCCCCAGTCAAACTATGACAGTGTGGCTTTGTTCTGCCACAGAATACTGCACAATTTCTGTCATCTATTAAGGATCCTTGAAGTCACAAAACTCTTCTATTTCCTCTGAAAATTTAGCTGCTTCATTATTTGAACAGTCTGTTTCTTATCATAAGTGTCATTTTATTTCACTTATTCATTGATAAGTCTTAAAAAGACTGGATGACAAGGTAACTGTTTCTTTTCTAAAAAAAAATTATCCACAATGAGCAATAAAATAGCCTGTCATTAGCTCTGAAATCCTACCATTAGAAGAAAACACCACCTATACATTTGTTATTATAGTTCACCCCACAAAATGAAAAAATCTTCTAATTCCCTTCTAGCATTTTGTAAAAAACTTTTAGACACCAGAGTTCTATTTGCATGAATATTTTAAGTGATCCTGGACAAATTACACCGTATTTGGAGTATTAAGACTATGAGATATAGCTATATACCTGAGATAAGCCTGAACTAGTGTTTATAGATACAAAAGCATATACAGTCATTAGCCCTGGGGAAAAAAATAGCTGCAGAGCCACAGTGAGAGGTCCTTGCAGCAGCGATAATATTGCCTTTCATGCATACGAGCAAGTAGCACATTTGAACTATGACAAAAAACCCTTTTTCTTTGAGGTGCTTCATGAGAACATGCTGCAGCAAGGATAGCTCTGGCTGGAAATAAAGAAACCGTTTTTCACTGTGTAAGTAGTGTAAATACCTGGTACAGGTTGCTCAGGAAGGTTGTGGACTCTTCACCCTTTAACCTGTTTAAAACTTAACTGCACAAAGCGTTGAGCTGACATTGAAGTCGCTCCTGCTCTGAGCAAGGGCTTGAACCAGATGAAGGGATCTTCCAAAGTAAACTGTCCTGTGACCCTCTCATAACTGGTAAAATAGGCTCAGACAGATGCAAAAGGAGACTTCTGATATCCATTAGCCTCTGACACATTAATAGTCGGTAGGATTCCCTATTGACTGTTTAATGTCTTTTTCCTCTCTTGTTCCACTTTCCAAGACAGGAATACTGAAGCAACAACGAAATCAAACATGCAATGTAACCTCTTAAAAATCACTTACAGGAACTTTTACTGACTTCTGTAAGTACAGAACTGAACCAATGAAAGCTGAAATGTCTACTGAAAAGACTATGGATAAACATGGGGCATATCAGACCAGAAACAGAGAATTTGAGTATCAGAAGTGAAAGCTGTGCACACTTTCTTTGCTGTGCTACCTTTTCATGTATTCCTTCTAAGTTAACACAATATGGCTTCTCTCATGCTTTTTTTGATCCAAAAAAAAAAGTCCGACCAATACAGATTTCTGTGGACCTTCCCATGTGCTACAGTCACAGAATCACTACTAGTAAGAAAGAGCCAAAAAATGAAAGTCAAAGGTTGCTGAATGGTATAGTCCAAACCTTGTATTAAAGGAAAGAAGCATCCCAGGAGATGCCATGGCCTGAAGGACACTTACAGCATTTAGCCCACAGAGCTGGTAGCAGCCCATGGTGACGACCACGGTAACGACCTGCCATCGCACAGCGCGGGTTCTCAGGAGCTGAAGTATCGACACTAACTTGGTGTTTCTTTGGACTCGAGACTCTGCCAAAACTTCTTCTATTTCATGAGAAACATCATCTTTCCCAAGGAATCTCTGAAATGCTACAAAGAGAGGAATATGCTTTAGGCCAGACGCTTGGCACTAGTGCGTTTATAACAGACTTGTTTCTTTGAGATGGAAATGTGTTACACAAACAAGAGACATACATGGGCTACAACCTAATTATTCTTCTGCCAACAATATCATTCTGCTCTGGGCACAGTCTAGCTCATCCTTGCTATTGGTCTCGGAAACTGTAATAAGAATATAAATTATTTGTTTCCCTACAAGATCTCTCATATTATTTCATATATAATATAGCCTAAGGTCCAGTGCAGAGTGAAAACCTTGTGTAATTTGAAAAAAACATTAATACCAAAGCAGCTCCAAACATTATTTGACTTGGCTACTTTTGCTGCATAACAATATAGCTGACTTCATTGCTGGAGATAGATTGGACAGAGAAGTAGTAAAAACTTATGAAAGTCTGGTAAACCAAGAAAAGGCAGACATTTGAAAGAAAGAGCTATTATTCTTCATGTTACTTCTGGTTTTTACTAGCATATAGACAAGAATTCAAGATGTCAAGATGATTAATATTAGAAAGAATTACCCAAAGCAGTTCAAGATTTTCTATTTGTCAATGTTGGAGACACAGGAGCAAATTTACATGGCAAATGTAAGCAACCAACTAACCCTCATCTCCCTAGAAACATACAATTTAATATTGCACATCAATGACTTACTGAGATATCCTTCCACTGTAAAAAATAAAAGCTTTCCATCTCACACCTCCTCCTAGGTGTACTACAAACAGATACCTCCTAATGCATGTGGTGTATCTCCACCGGCTTTGTTTTAAAGATACTGTATATGCTGATATTTTATCTCAATCTCATCAACATACCCCAGGGGTTGGATTTTTAAGAGATGGTTAAAATACTCATCATCTCACAATGACTGCAGAGAAACAATTATGTTACACATACCCCTGCAACAAGGCTTTGCAACCCAGTAGGATGCTAACTCTCAAAACAAACCCTTACTCAGCAGGTCACTTAAAATTGGTCTTTTTTATTAAATGAATAAGTTAATTAAGTTCTCCTAAGAGCCAAATGAATTTTTTTTATCCACAGCTTTGTATAACACTGCATATAAATAAATGACCACATTTTTTAGTAACTTTATATCCTTTTGGATCGTAAAAACACTTGGATGGTGAAGAAAGCCAAAGAAATTGACTAGTCATGGTTAAAATGTCCAGACTCTATTTAGGTTTTGAAGTTACAAAATTTTAAATTTACCCAGTAGGTGAAAAGGCCAATTAGTGGCATTTCAAAGTTCTGAGGGATAGGTCACACGAATGAACCGGTGCCCATTCTGGAGCATCCCTCTCTGTCACTTTGGCAAATGCACAACACTGCACATGCTGCCTGGCCCCCAGTCTGGTGGCACAGGGAACTAACTTGTGCTCTGGGCCAAGATCTTCTGAGGCACTTAGCGCTTCTAATGCATTTTAATGGGCCCTATGTGACTGCTTAACAAGAAGGATGGGTTTTTTTGAGGGATGAACCACCTCTGGGTGTTGAGTCAATTCATAACATTCATATATTGCGATAACCAGTTTCTCTCTGGTGAGAGGAGAGGTCAGAATTTTTAAATCCCCCAGAAACAGCACAAGATTTATCTTTGCACACAGACTGTACAATCAGAAATGAGTTAACAAATTCGGACCTCAGAACCCAGATTTTAAGCTGCAGTTTTGTCCTTATGACATTGCCTGTTTTTTAATAAATTACATGCTAAGCACTCATTAAAATGAGTGTGATGTATTTAAAGACAGTGTTAGGAAATGTAAAAATAGAACAGTGTGTGTCTATGGTATGATAAAATCAATGTCTTGTGCTTAAATTACACTTTCCTCAGTACTGTGAGACCACTGATTAAGAAAAATTCAAGTAAAGATGCAAGCAACCAGACATATATCACCATACTCTTCTTTGAAAAGATTCTCTCAGATTTTTAAGCATCTGGTTTATCAGTGTAAATTAGGTCAGTGCACAAATTTCTTTATTTTTCCTGTCCTTGGAATTTTCAGCATTACTTTAGGGCACACAAGTCAAAAATATAGGTGCAGTCAAGTAAAAAGAAAGCAATCTGTCTTTTCTGCACAAGGGAGCTTGCTGTATTTCTAGAGGGACCAGGAAGCAAAAACCTGCAATTTCCAAAATTACCAAGTACAAGGCAGGAAAAAGATAGACACCTGATTTCTTTTTCTTCCCTCTGTGGCATTAAGTCAAGAGATGCCACTAGGCAACTTTGATGGATACTTAAAATTCACAGAATCACAGAACATGACAAGTTGGAAGGGACCACGTGGATCATTGAGTCCAACTCCTGGCCTGGCTCCAGGACCATCCCCAAGAGTCACATCATGTGCCCGAGAGTATCATCCAAAAAATTCTTGAACTCTGTCAGATTTGGTGCTGTGACCACTTCCCTGGGGAGCCTGTTCCAGTGCCCAACCACCCTCTGGGTGAAGAACCTTTTTCTAATATCCAGCCTAAACCTCCCCTGACACAACTTCACGCCATTCCCTTGGATCCTGTCACTGGTCACCACAGAGAAGAGATCAGTACCTGCCTCTCCTCTTATCCTCACAATGAGGTCTCCCCTCAGTTTTCTCTTCTCCAGGCTGAACAGACCAAGTGCCCTCAGTCACTCCTCATATGGCTTCCCCTCAAGGCCCTTCATCATCCTCATTACCCTCCTTTGGACACTCTCTAAGAGTTTAATACCTTTCTTATATTGCAGTGCCCAAAACTGCACACAATATTCAAGGTGAGGATGCCCCAGTGCAGAGAAGAGCAGGACAATCCCCTCTCTTGACTGGCTGGCAAAACTTATCCTGATGCCCCCAGGACATGGTTGGCTCTCCTGGCTGCCAGGGCACTGCTGACTCATATTCAACTTGCCATTGACCAGGACTCCCAAGTCCCTTTCCATGGCACTGCTTTCCAGCATCTCATTCCCCAGTCTGTACAAACATTCAGGGTTGCCCCATTCCAGGTGCAGAATCCGGCACTTTCTCTTGTTGAACTTCCTATGGTTGGTGATTGCCTAATCTTCTAATTTGTCGAGATCTCTCTGTGGGGCCTCCCTGATTTTGAGGGAGTCAACAGCTCCTCCCAGTTTTGTGTCATCTGCACATTTGCTTAGTATCCCTTCCAGTCCTGCCTCCAAGTTATTTATGAAGATGTTGAAGAGCACAGGGCTCAAGATGGAGCCCTGTGGAACCCCACTAGTGACAGGTGGCCGGTGTGATGTTACCCCATTCACTATTACCCTCTGTACTCAACCCATGAGCCAATTGCTCACCCACCACATGATGTGTTTATCCAGCTGTGTGCTGGAAATTTTGTCCAGAAGAATCCTGTGAGAGACAGTATCAAAAGTTTTGCTGAAATTACCAACAAGTCAAGAAAATCTAAGAAAATGCTATGCTATACATACATAGTTTTGAGTAGATGGTACCCAATCTGCTTGGAAAAACATTTTCCTGCAATATCTTTAATTTTCTTCCATTACCAGTTTTCAGTACCATAAGAATCTCAATTTTATACATAACTAATGTGGAAATAAATTCTGCATTAGCAGGGAGATGGGAAAACTCAAAGGTCTTTCAATGTATGATGTTCAGTTTATTCATTTTACGTTCTAAACCCCTGCATTGCTGTCACTGAGAAGCACAGTAGTCGTTCCTCTCTTTGCTGCAATGACTCATTTCCCTCCGTGACTGTCTGCTTCTTTCTATAGGGAAGTCTTATTTTCATGTAGCACTTAAAGCCATCTAAGGAGTTGAAGTTCTAGCAACTTTTAGACCTTTCCCAGATTTTTATTGAATTCCCTTTGATCAGAAGGTTCTAGATGCTCAGCTTTCGAATCTTGGGATGCTGTCTTTATAAACAGCAAAACAAGTGGATGGTTCCAGTCAAGGGGAAACTTTACACTTCCATTTACACCACTAGTTTTTTTTCTTCTTGGCTAAGTGAAGGTGAAGCATTTGAAAGTGTTTCAAAGATCTGAACAAAATCAGTCAGTACCATCTTTAAAACCAAACAGTCCTTTAAATTAACTGAAGATGGACACTCAAGAACTCAACTACATGGAGAATGCTTTTTCCACTGCAGCACTTCCAGGATTGTGCAAAAAAGCAGTTGTTATCCTACACATAGAATTAGCATGTAAACTTTGAGAAGAAATTTTAGTGGATCAAAATGCTACTGCGTGGTTTAGAGAATAGAGCCAGCTTCAGGCAAGAGGAGGCAGAAAAAGAGAGAAGCTGCCACAGGTAGTTTGGGCTTATGTCTT
The DNA here is from genome assembly GCF_009829145.1 of Chiroxiphia lanceolata. Lineage (NCBI taxonomy): Eukaryota > Metazoa > Chordata > Aves > Passeriformes > Pipridae > Chiroxiphia > Chiroxiphia lanceolata. The sequence goes on from NC_045640.1 coordinate 14,237,287, forward strand.
TAAAAACAAACAAACAAAAATAATACAAATAAGCTGTGTGAGTATTACTGTCATCTGGTTCCCATGGACGCATTCACTTTCACTTCCCTGATAATTAAGTATATTAAACACAGTGTCACACTTACAAAAAGCTGGCTGCTGTTCTGAGCAGCAGTAGACATATGGGGTACCTTGTAAAAGTTCACCCAACCTCAATGCTTTTGAATTGACTGTAGAAATTTCCCGTCATAACTCCATGTCAACACAAAAATAATTGATATAATGAAAAAAACTAGTTATTTTCACATATGACTAATTTCATTAGAGTACTGGATAGCCAGAAGAATAATTTAAATGTATCTTGCTAGGAGAGATTTAAATGTAATAATGCTATTTAAATCTAGCAAAATATTTATTAGCTACTAGCATGTAGCATAGCAAAATTTAAGATTAAATCTCAGTAAATATAACTGCAAGCAAAAAACTTTAGGCTTTTCCCATTTGTCACCTCCTTCCTCTTCTAAGAAAAGAACACACATATCTTCTATGAGTTATCAGCCAGTTAAGGATTACATCTTTACCTTTTTCGTATGTCTGGTTTCAGAGACTATCAATAGGCCTGTTCAGGTTCACCTGAAACTAGCTAAGATGTACAGGTATAACAAATTATCCACATGCCACCCTAAAATAACACAAAAGCTGGTAAACAGAGTTGTATTAAAGTCCAGTGAACCTAATATCTTTTGTAAAAGACAGGAATTTTAAGAAAAGTTTAGAAACAAATCAGGCACACCACAAGCACTCCAGCTTTTGGCAGTCAGCAACCATCTGAGATGAAACCTATACCATAAGTCAGCAAGTGTAGGAGTCACAGCTGTCTCTTCCTTTCCAATAAGAATAGTTTATAATGCTTACAGACATACAAAACCCACAGACAAACAAAAATAAATCATATATGTCCTTGTCATCAGTCATAAACAGTTCATTTTAATCACTGAATTTGCAGTAACTTGTTGCCAGTGTGATTTTGGTTTTAATATCACTCCTGTCCATGTCCCACGAGGGGCTTTGTAAAAAATTAGCTGCCTGCTTTCTTAAATCAGGAATGGCCTTGCTTTCTTGTCACGTGAGAAAGTATCAACTCTAATCCATCTTTCTAAGAATTTAATTCTACACTTCTTGTGTATACCTATTGTAATACTTCTTTCATAACCACAGGATTTATAATGTATGACTGAACATACTAGATGAACAGATTTTGCATGTCACCAACAGATGTTACCATGACATTTTATCTAAGTTATTTGACATAACAATATTCTTGTTCTCTAGCAAGCTGGGATGTCAGCTGAATTCGATTTTTGATTGACAAGACCTGCTCCTGTAGCTGCACAGAAAATGTAGGTTTCCTCCTTGTAACAATATACTTCAAAAGAGACACCTCGGCTCTCCACTTGAAAGTGTTTATAACAAATGTTGTTAGTCACAAAAAGTGTTCCATTTTATCACTACTGATTTTATTCATATTACATCATTGTAATAGTCACAGGTCAGGGGTGCACTTGCCATGTACCTAAAAGGTAGCTACTAGAGCTCGGATGGGAAATTACTGATGTAACTATAGTAGTAAGTTTTTCCTTTTCTTCCTGTTTCTGATGTAACTATAGCAGTATGTTTTTCCTTTTCTTCCTGTTTCTATCCCTGTTACTCTTCATTCCCACAATCTCCTTCTAAAGCCCTTCTCTTCAAGCACTTAAATACCCATTTCTTCTTTGCTGTCCGGTCAGCATTATGAAGAAGGATCACACCAGTTAAATGCTAGGCATTTGCCTCCCTTCTGTTCTTACCAAGGGAGAGGAATAGTAGTTATGAGACCTGGGAGTAGAGCTGGGATGCTTCTACCCTCTCTCCATTACCAGACTTTTAGCTTCTTGAGCAAAGTAGGTTTATAGATTATGCATTGCTCCAGTTAACTTTTCTCCTCCCACAACACACAAATCAGTTCTCCCACATTCAGCAGTAAGACAGAAATATGAGGGAGAGTTCAGCTCCTTTTGGCCTCAGGGGTTCAGATAAAGGATGATGACCCCTAGAAAGATGAGCCAAGCTCAGCTGTTAACGCTGCTTTTGATAGCAGACAACCACAAGTCGAACACGGCATCCGTGTGGCTGATGGGCCAGACATGGGCTCAGCTGCCCACAGCGTGCACCAACTGCACTGCTGCAAAGGGGGTGGGAGGAGACCTGGTAAATCCCTGCTAACAGAGCGCAGGAGACACCGCTCAGCTGAGGCCTCACTACTCCTGTGTTCACAGAGCAGCTTCTCTCATTGTTTTGTGGTTTATGCTCACACATGATGCTTCCTGCTCTGACTGCACCTCTTCATGTTTTTTCATTGCTTACACAACACATTTTGGTCCTTCTCCTCCTTCCAGTCTGTTATTTTCCCCTTAAAGACATCTGCCAGAAAAGACCACTTGTATTTTGGTAGTTATAGTCTGGCTCTTTCCTGAGACTGAGAAGAAAAAGGGGGGGATCAAAGCAGGAGTAAAACTTTGTGGAAACTCAATGACCCACATTATCCCCCTGGATGTTATTGCTCTAAAACAATTAAGAAGATTAATGTTGTCAGCTCCATTTTAGGAGCTTTGACATAGATGCACATTTTAGAGTATTTCATAAAGACTAATGTAGTCATCTGCATTAGATACAGCAGACCTTTTACAAATAACAGTTTTATATTTCTCTAACAAGGTATAATCCACAGTGAAAAATACATTTGCATGAATAGCCTTGATCCATTAGGGGAAAGAAAGGGGATTTAGTCAGAAGAAAGAGTTGCATATTTCCGATATTAATATGCAGATTTAAGCTAAGAGGCAAATAATTCAAGAGCATTACTGCAGTCATCATTAAAATGGAGAATACTGCTTTGTCATTATATGACTTACAAGCAGAAGGGCATTTTAATAACTCATATCTCCTCTAGTCTCCCTAATACTTAGACTTTTCCTCCCTCATTTCTGCTGGTAATGCAAACATCCAGATGATTTGTCTTGATTGTTGATTCACTCTCCTATTTTGTGAATTCTGCTGTAGACTACACTCAAAATGAGTTTCACTCTGTAGTACAACACATCTCAGTATTGTTTTTTTTATTCTGGAATTAATCAAGTCCAAAAGCTTCTATCGACAAGCAGTTACTTTGAAAAGGTTTTTTGTATCAGTCTTTTCATTTTTCTCAGAGTATCTAAATTTGTAGTCTTTAAGGTGGCTTACGAAAGCCATCTTCTCCTGATCAGCAAGCCAAAGCTCATTTTCCTTCAACTACCAAATACAGCATGGGTAACTGCTCTCCTACTACCTCCTACTCCAAAACCTACCTCCAATACCTCTGTATTATCTTTCAAATTATTTTTAGAACACGTATGCTGAAAACATCCCAGACTGCAGTTGGCCCATTAACAGCAAGAGTAAATGGTGTGAATTTCAAGGCAAGTGGTGTTATTTTACTGCCATTTTTTTACAACTTTTAAACTCTACCTATGAGAGGCCCAGTTTCACTGTCAGTGCTGAGATTTCCAGGTACTGTAGCAGGAGTTGCAATAGTTCCTCATAACAAGTGCATTATGCAATAGCATTGCAGATGCAGACTCTTTGCCAACCATAGCTCTGAAAATACATCTACAGTTTTATCAGGCAGAAATCAGTCAGTTTAAACTTGGCACCCAAAGCATTTCTTCCCAGACCAGTCATGATGCTGCAGAAGTTACTCACCAAACAGCCAGCCCCACTCTGGGTCCTGCATCCCTGCTGGGCACTCTGACCACAGCTGGCAGGACGACACTTTCCTTCACAGTCCCTGGAAAAGCTGTTGTCTGTCTCCTCAAATCTCTGCTAACTCTGTAAAGCTAAAGAACTGTCCCCAAAGCCTTGCTGCTTTTGTGCTATTTTTTTAAGCACTGAACTATATCTCCAAATGTCTGAGGCTCCAATACTCACTGATTTCTTCATTCAACATCAAACTGAAATAATGTGGGAGTCTCTTCATTAGTGCACCATTTCTTTTTCAGAGCACTCATCAGAACAAAAGAGGCCACTTTTTAATTTAATAAGAGAAGAAACAGGATAGAGTTGCATTAATTTCATGCTAAAAGATTATTCAATTTATATTTCAGATGTTGATTCACACTTTGCAAGTAATTTTGCAAGCAACTAGTTTATGACTGAAAATGTTAAGGATTATATTCAAATGAAGTTTTTAGGAATAATTTGTAAAACAATTATGTTTGATATTTTGGTATTATAATCAGACTCTGTCCTTCTTTGTACATTCCTGTTTTTAATGTGTCCCTATAATAAGCAAGAACAAATTTTCAATACTCTCTCAGCTGTATTGGGACCATAGTAAATTTACTGGGGCAGAGAATGCAGCAGCTGTGATCACACAAGTAAATTGTTTTATCCCCAGAGCCTAAAGTAAGAACAAAATATTCTGGTCTGTGTCTGTGAAACTGAAGTAACATGGAAGCACTGGAAATTTTCAGTTAAACAGATGTATGAGGTTTTTATTAGATCTACGAAGGTTATTGAGTTACAGAAGCACAAGGTCAAACACAGTGACTACTTGGAAAAACAAGTAGGAACAGAATCGATGTTTTTATTAATCAAAATGCAAAGACTGTAGATAAGGGAGAGTCACAATAACTGAAACCACCTTTCATTCCCAGATGACCCCTGCGTAGGGTGGCTGACGCACAACAGCAGGATGATTTGGTTAGGTCTGTATCACCACATAAAATGCTATATAGGTTAGTTTGTTGGAGAATTTAATTTGTAAAAACTTCAAAGCAACAGTTATGTTTACGCATACAGAGACAAACAAAAAAGGTGAGAAAAAGTATTGCCAAGAGAATCTCTCCTATTAGAATATTCTGCTTTTAGTGTGATATCAGAATCAGATATGTCCAGCCTGTATTCCTTTAACAAACAGCCTTTGTTGAAAGAAAGTAGCATGTCATACCTTTTTCTGCCTCACTTGTGTTATGCTTTTCAAGTAGGAGGTAACGAGGACTTTCAGGAAGAAAAGGCAGAATCACGACTTGTATCAATGAAGGAAAAGCGATTGCTCCAAATAAGTAAGGCCACCGAGATTCCTGCAAACAGGTACAAACATAAGACAGTATAGTCACATATGGTCTTCCTGTGGTCTCTTTGTCTAAAGTCTCCCATAGTGATACTAGGAAGAAAAATAGCTTCGATGGGAAACACTGCAATTTTTCATCATTCAACATCTGAGTGATCAGTGATGTGTTCTTCCTGAGCTTAGTAAGTGGTTTGAACAGCTCCCCCTCAGATCATCTCACTGTTTCCCACTCTGAATTAGCTAACCCACCTCAGATTTTTACATGAAACACTGACAGTCCTTTTCCAAAGTCTGTGAAACAGAAAGTATTTTTTCTATTGACTTGCAAATAACCTGCTGGAAGTCTCCAGCAAGGACCTGAAACACCAGAGGCATCTGCAGCATCCCCACCAATGCAAAGCACTGATGAACACTCTCTGGCAAGTCCCCCATGTAGAAGCCAGGCATTTTAACCTGCCAGAGCTCCACTGCTGTGCAGATATAGAGCACAAGGTGCTGCATTATCCAATACTGTTGATGTGAATCTACTTGACTGCTAGCAGATTTCAGATACAACTTGACTTTGATAATTTTCTTTTATATCAACTGAAACAAAGTTGTTAACATCCTCAAATGCATTCTTAAAACCAGCTATAGAGGGTGACTTGACCCAAGCTTTTTCAGGAATAGGCTGGGAAAGACAGCAGAGAGCTCATCTGGTTCTTTGGGCTTACTCTCAAGATAGGATTCGTTCAAGCACTTAAGGAGCAAGGTGTCAGCAGTATAATTGTTGATGCTGAAGGAAAGGAAAATATCCTATATATTGCTGGGGGGTTTTTACAACTTTCCTGTATCTCTCTTTTCATTCTTATTCTTCCTTGGAATAAGCTTAAAACTTCTTTTAAAGTCTCCCATAGTGTATGGTTTATCAGTTGGTCACATTCTCTCAAAAACTCTTCTGAAAGCATTATTTTGAAAAAGTTATGAACAACACTCTGAACTTACCCTTTCAATAAATACCAGTATAATGAAAGGCCATTTATTTTCACCACATAAGACACCAAGTTTCCTTTATTTCTTCTATGAATGATTTCTGTTTTTATCATACTAACTTCTAAAACCTTAAGGTAAATACTCATAAATATGATCCCATTTGCCATTGCAGGCATGAGTTGATCAGTAAGTCACTGAAGTCAAGGGAAACTTCTCTATCCCTTTCAAAATTCAGGTGATGCCTATTCAGTGCTATGGAACTCTGTTCTACTTGCTTTTTTCTTAATTTACATTATCCAAGTTCAAATTCTTCATTCCACTACATAAAAGAAATAGTAGGACTAAAATAAATTTAAAAGCTTAATTAAAAATTGCTGAAAATCAGGCTGAATTAGACCCTATAAAGAGAACAAAAAGAAGCAGGGAGAAGGAGGGTTTCATAACCTCTTTAGAAAGGTTAGGACAGGACATAAACTGGGACAATGCCCAGAAGCAGTAATAAGACAAGCAAAAGACAGTGCAGGTGTGACTTAGGAGACACATTAACACTTTACCTCAGTTGTCAGCAGTAAGAAGAAGAAGCACACAGGCACTGCTGAGAGAAATGAAAACAACTACATCCCATCTTATCTCAGGAAAAAACTTAAAAGAGCATTAAACATTTTACAGGAGATCTGATCTATCACCTGCTCAGAATTGGTACAAATAACATGTCAAGATGGTAAAATTTTAATTTTAAACTGTCACATTATGGATATTTGCTTAGGCTGGAGCACGAAAACCCTGGCTTTGATGTATTAACAGAAGACAGTTAAATAGTACAGCAAGTTTGACAACCGTAGACTCATTCGAAGGTTGACATAATAAAGTGCAAACCTGCAGATATAGAATGTTGGTGGGGAGTGGAGTAGGTAAAGCATAACATGGATTTATCAACTGCAAATGAGACAAGATTAAGCTGTACTGGAATACAGTAAAGCAAATGTTACCATGCCAGAAAATCATCAGCTAAAGTAGAGAAGATGGAATTTACTGTAGCCATCAAAAGGTGGAAAAGAAACTGGTATGGGGAAATGTCAACAGGCACCGCTGACAGCTGAATTACTGGTCCATATCAAGCTCAATGACCGATTTAAGCACCAGTGACATTTAATATTTTCAGCAATTAGGAAGATTTTTATAAGATTTGAAGACTGTCAACACAGAAGAGGTTAACAATATATACATAGATGAATTTTAACAGGGAGAAAGGAATTGTTCACAGGGTCATGCAACAGAGGTGGGAAGAAGTGCTATACTGCTCTGGACATGGACACACGTTTTTTAAAAGATCTAGTGAGGCCAATTAAATATCCCAGTTTGAGATGGATGACAGGATCAAAAAGACTCAGTAAGGAAATACACAACTTTGACAGGCTCGACTCTCTCTGTCTCTCTCTAAATAATTTCCCAGAAACATAGAAAGACTTGGGTTGGAAAGGACCTCAAAAATCATTGAGTTCCAATGCCTTGCCATGGGCTGGAGTACTTTTCACTAGATCAGGTTACTCAAAGCCCCATCCAATCATCCAACCTGGCCTTGAACACTTCCAGGGACAGGACATCCACAGGTTCTCTAGGCAGCCTGTTCCAGTGTCTCACCACTCTCATAGCGAAGAATTTCTTCCTAACATCTATTCTAAACCTCTGCTCTTTCAGTTTAATTGTGATGGGCTTACTACAATGCTGAACACTTTATAAACAGCAATGAACTTTTTTTATACCTTTCTCGTGTAAAATTACAAGTTTTACCCATTTCATATGGGGGGAGCAAAGAGACAAAAGTCTCTGGAATCCAATGTAAGATACTCAAAATAGCCAGGAAATAGTGATTTGGTAGTTTCTTCATTTTTATGTTTCTTTAAGAAGCAGGAACGCATTTAAAATTTTAGCCAAAATATAATCACAGGCACAGATAAAAAGAATTACATCTAGTCTAATTTCTAGATGTCCTGAAGCATCTTGTCTCACCTCTTGCTGTGGCTACAGAATGATACTGTAGATCTGATATTCTGCGTCACATCTGCCGGTCCCCACAGGGACACTTAAAGCACCCATGGGCATCAAAATGGTAATATGTGTCTTTATTCAAGTAATTGAATTTTGTCCTCTCTCACAGACACTTGGCATGAAAACTTGTTATATCAGAAATATTTCATTTTCCACAAAAAAAAAAAAAAAATCACGTCCCTGCTCAGAACAAACTGAATAAACTTACTTGGGTGTGCAAAGCTGAGAAGACTGCACAAGTTCAGCATTTCTCTGTTAATCTGCTACCATGCCACATAAAGCACTCCTAAAAGTAAAGGACAATCACACTGGCCTGGGGCCAAGGACTGAAAAAGCACTGAGATGGAACTAATTTCTTAGCATTAGAACTGTCTTTTCTTCCTTGGCTCAAGTGTGTGGCACAGTGGTGATGATCATGAGGCAGCTGAGAAAAGAGTACTTTCATAACTCAGGCTTCAGACCAGCTATTCAAGTAAGGTGCAGAACAACTACCTTCATCTCACCTTGTACCACTCCAAACACTGCTCTACAACCTCCTCTGGCTGCAAAGGACACTAATCTCACAGTTACACTCCTGCTGGACACACTTTTCTCTTTGCATGACCATTCCTGTTACCCCCTTTGACAAAATGTGTTTCAGTAGCATTGTTACAAATTGCTTACCTTCTCATCTAAAATATAGGCAACCCAGATAATATGTGCATTCTGCCTCTGTTCTGCACTCACATGGATATTCATTTTTATATGTCACTACTACAGGTATAGCTCTGACAACAAGATTACTCAAGTCTCAGTATCTTCTCAGGTATTAAACAGCACAGAAAGGCACCAGACTTGAGGCTGTACAAGTCTAATGTAAAATTCACAGAAGTCAGTAGGAGGTTTTTGCTATTAAGTAAAACTACCTTTGAATCAGGACTTAAAACAGCCTTGAAAGTGGCTGGCATCTGAGTGCCATGATTTTCTGTTCATTACATTGCATGTTAGATCACGTTGTACATACTGAGAGGGAGAACTAAAGTATCTGTTACCAGTTTCTGAGATGGTTTTGGTCCAACTTTTTATTGGAGTAACAACTAGCTTTTACTCCACACTTACACGGCACAATTTGTCTTCGTTGTTTATTCATTTCCAAGAAAAGCAAAAATTTCAGAGAAAAGCAGTGGGAAACAATAAGCTTTCAAATAGTTAGCAGCAGTCAGCATATATACTTGAGTTTCTTTAGAAAGAAATATTGGAGGGTTGGAGCTAGGCAAAATTCCTGACAAAGTTTCCTTTCAGCAATGCATGTAGACTCAGGTTAGCTTCCATAAATAATAAAATAAAAAATAGTAAATTAAAAAAATTCAGTTTCTCAAATGAGTGTATAGTGTCATTCTGATATCCTCAGGCACCTTTAATGTCCCTGTGGGACTAACAGATGCGACACATACAACTCCAGGGACCTGCATCCTTCTGGGGCTGCAGCAGGAGGTGAAGAAAAATGTTCCAGGTCATCCAGAAATTGCATTAGATGCAAATCTTTTTTTGTGTAATTATATTTTGTCAAACTGAAGTTATAAAAGTTAGACTACAGTATATCAAGGTTAAGAAAAACAAAAAAACAAGTAAACATAAAAATACCCAAAGCAGGTTTCTTGATTTAAAACCAACTGATATAGTTGAATATTTAATCTTTTTTCATGGCAACAACTCTGGTTTAGATTAAAAAAAACACAACTCATTTTAATTTGACATTTCCTTCAAGTTTGAAAAAAACCCTCACAATACTAATCAAGAATATACCTCCTGATTTTTCCCTTTGCCAGCAATTTCAAAAGCAAACTAAGAAATACAGGTCTAGAAAATACATCCAAAATACTCAATAGACTGCATGCTATAGTACAATGCTTGAACAATTTATTACTATTTAATATCCAATTGTAAGGGACAAATTTACATCTTAGTACATGAATTTGCAATAATGGTCAATTTTACAAAGTACAATGGAAATGAAAACTGAAATCTTAATCATCCAGAAAAAGGTTTAAATGGTAGTTATCTCCCCAGTGAGTGAAACACACTCAGAAGGAAACCACAGGTCAAATAATTTTAGATTTATTGCTTAATAATAGATCCATAAATATTATCAGATAACAAGCACTAAGGAGAAGGCAACTTTACAACATTCCCTTACTCATAATCTTTTGAAGCAGAGTCCAACAAGCACAGGGTAAGATAAGGTTCACAGACAGATGTTGCCTGTTATTAGGTCAGCTACAATAAGTGAAAAAGCTCACCTTTTTAAGTCTGACAAAGAAGCTGAAAGTCATACTTTAAATATTAGTATAAACAAGTGCTCTAAGCTTAATTACACATTTTAACTATGCTTCAGTGGACCAGGAGAAAGCTGTATGACGAATTACAAGCAATTGCTATCAACTTCCATAATATTTTGATGTCTTTTTTTCCTTCAGATCTATTGAAGGACATCTTTCCATGAAAGCTTGTCTATCGCTTTTCCAGCTGACCTAATTAAGCAGAGTACAGCTACGTAGAAAACTTAAGAGTCATATGAGCACTGTTCCAGCTGTCTATGAGAAAGCAGTCCTCACTGATGATTAACTTGCATCCAAACATCTGCCATAAAGTCTTTTGTTCAGCTTGAAGTCTAAATATAGAAGTCTTGAAGTCTACATCTTTCTTCTATAACCACACTTTCATTTCCACATTCAGACAAATCCTCTCCTGAAGGATGTTCTCCTTCCCAAATACAAAACTGCAGTATATCAATATTACATATGGCCAATCAGCCATGTGTTGTTAAAACTTCAGGAACTGAAGTCTCACAGCACAACTTTAATGGACTGAAACTCATTTGAAAATATGAAGACATACATCTGTTTTCCCATGCTTTGCTTAATGAGTTCTGTACAGAAAAGGGATGAATAAATACTGCTGTGCCTGTCTTGGGGAATCAGTAAAAAGTTAATTAATAATCTTCAGTAAATACATAATCTCTGCTGATCCACAACAGATATAAACAAAATACCTCACTTAACGTGTCCATTAGAAATACATCAACACCCACCACAACCTATCAACAGGGTTGGTGTAACAGAGTAGAGCTCTTCCCATGGGTACTACTGAACTATGAATATGCAACAATCTAGAGGGTCCTGGCAGTGTTCCTGCACCTTTATCAGCACAACCAAGGCTGTGTGCATGGCATCTTCCCTTGGCTGCATCCACTAAGCCTTGAGTGAGGTGACCTTCCAGCCCCTGATCAACAACTCACAGCTTGTATGAAGCTCAAGTGCCTTGATAAATGACATGGAAATTGCTTCAGCAATAAGGAACTTAGTGCCTAATGTATTACTATGAAAAGAGGAAGGAAATTTCCCACAGTAAGAAAAGAAACAAACTGAGAAAATATCTTAAAAAAGATTGCCATCTTCAAAATTGCTACCTCAAGCAATTCTTAATTGGCAGGCCTAATACCAGTTTGCAGGAAGTGCAGGCAGGTTTCCATCAATACACACATAATCAATCCAGGCTCAGAAAGGCATACAACCACCTGCTGAAATTGGTCGATGTCTGAATAAGCACCAAAACATTTTCCTGTTCTGTTTTTGGATTTGTTTGAGGAGGTTTTTTTGTTTGTTTGTTGATTGGTTTGGTTTCTGTTTGGTGGGGGGTTTTTTGTTTTATTTTGTTTTGTTTGTTTGTTTGTTTGTTTTGTTTTGGTGGGGTTTTTTTTGGTTTTTTTTTTTTTTTTTTTTTTTTTTTTTTTTTAAGATTGTCATTCAGAAGCTGTTTTTCTGAGCAATTCTTAGCAGATACCATTGTCATCCCCTTCTGGTTTTGAGCAGACACCTACAAGCACCAACATGTCTCCTGTATCTTTAGCAGAAGTTTTAAAACACTCTTCAGGGAAGAGTTTTGCATTTTACTGAAATAATATAAAGCAGCTTTGCTTCTATGCTCTTAAGAAACACTGTACAAGCTCAGCAGTCCAATGAATTGGTAGGGACCAGGGTAACTTGGAGCCACCTTTTGCAAGTCTGACTCGATAGTAGAATAGTTTCTAGAAGTAGTTGAAACCACCTTCTGAAACTCTTGCTATAAACTTAGGCAAATCCTGATCAAATCCTGATCAAAAAACCCCACAAAAACCCTGGGGAACAGAACTGATAAGCCAAATTTCTAGTTTATTTTTCCCATGTCCTACACTAACTTTTTCTCTTAAGATTTTACTCAGAACTAGCAATTTATATCCTAAAATATAGCCAGATGTTTGAAATTATCACAAACAGGACAGTTCAGGAATTCAAGTTATCCTGGAAAATGCTAAACTAGTAGATGCATTTGTCCTACTCTAATGGAAGCAACAAACACCTTTTTATATTCTATAAACAGTATAAGGCATAAGCTGCTTTCATTTCCAAGATCCTCCATGCAGCTGCAAGAGTTCACCTGTTTCATTGCCACAAGAGTTCTCTGTTCTATACTCTGAAATAAATTATCACTCATATCTTGAAAGAAGAATATCTTTAACTATAATCAGTATCATGGCTCAAGGGGAAGATAAACATACAGAAGAAAATAGCTCACAGAAAAATGTAAGGAAAATGGCTGATTCATGCTTTGTGTTACCATGCTAATGTGTAAGATTCATTTCAAGCACATCTCCAACAGACCACTTTGTCTTTGGTGTCCACCTGCAGGCTGCAGGTCCCTACAGCAATTCTGAATTCCTTTCTTTATTCATCTGTAATTTGCTGACAGTTCTTAAGAATCCTTGTATTGGAGTCAAGAGTCTTAGGAAGAAGGATCAGTTAAAAAAAAAAGAAAAAAAAGGGAAATATCACACTGAAAATGAAGCTTTGACAAGTAAAATCAAAGCTTTTTCCAGAACAGCCTTCAACTGCACAGGCTGTAGAACTACCTATTCCATCACTGTCTATTTTAGTGCAAGTGAAGGAGTACTTTTAAAAGAATGTGGTAAAGCAAAACAAAAAATTCCTATATAAACATTCCCAAATACACAACTATCTATCACATTAAACACATCATTTCTAAGAGGTCTGTTAAGAAAAATTAGTCTGACACAGCATCTACAGAAGTTTTTAGTTGATTTTTTTTAAAAAAATCACAAATATTTCTTTGCAAGGTCCACTCACGTAAAGAACTAACTTGAAAGGGACTAATCACAGAGATGCTTCCTTATTAGATACATAGTACAGTGTCTATGAAGTTCATTTGTCTCTTTCCAAATTTAGCTCAATTTACTGCAGAAATTGATATTGATATTTATATCAGTAACAGAATTTCTTTGCTAAAATAATCTGTTGTGTGGAGGACAGCTTGGCCATTGTCACCACATGTCACGGACCTATTTCCAGCTAACTTTTTTTTTTAAAAACAGGAAATTTCTAGCCAGATATGTATTAAAGCTGTTCAAAATCCTCAAAAAAAGTGTAATTTAAAATGAATTCATGTTCCTTCTATGACAAAGACAATGTCTAATTAATAAAGTTCATAACCACTTACACAAAGTTTTGCAACATAATAAATTCCAAATGTATTTAAAGAAAGATTGAGAAGAGTCTAGAAAAGACAGCATGTCACTTTAAGGCAAATTCTAAGTCAGGTGTACTTTGTTTTTCATTGCTTTGAGTGTTTCCCCAGCATGGGGTTACCCATAAGAGCTGTTTAAACCTGACTTCTCCTCAATAAGCCACTTCCCATCTCTGATAATTGCTGCTCCTTTCTGTACCCTGTACTGCTTGACCCTTTTTAAAACAGAATGACCAAACCAACTTGCAACATTCAAGAGATGGACACATCAGGAATTTTATGTTGTTCTGTTTATGCTACTTTTTTTTCCCTTGGAAACACTCACAGCAGTAATAGGGTTTATTCGGCAAGACTTAGGATGCAAGCAAAGCAGGGTTTTTAGGATGACATGCTATCCACTATGAAACAGTGCAACAATGTAGTTAGACAAGCTCCTGAGTGCGTTACCTAGAAACACTTGAAGTCTATAAAACAGGGTTGCTGAAGTAAACCTAAAAAATTCTAATTTTCTGTTGGCCTACCTATGGCAAACAGCTGTTTGGTCAGAGAAGCAGCCAGAGCCAGCCAACCACTGGGACCAGCTCCAGAGAAAACAACTGCAGCTTGGCAAAGCTTTACACACCACGCACAGGAAAGGGGGCTCAAAGCAGAAGTCTGAGGAAAACCTGGCAACAGGCAACAATTTCGGCTTTATCTGCCCTGAATACATACACATACCATAAAAATTTTTTTTGTCCCCTTTCTTGTATCTAGACACAGATGAAAGAGACACTGAGGCTCTAGGTATATTAAAAAATATGAACATTGTAACTACTGAAAAAATATTCATAAACTAAATCCTCTATCATTTAAGGAAAGATTAAAGACTACCTTTATTAAACAAATGAACCAATAGAAGAGACAGTCTTGTGGTTTATAAAATCTAAAAGATGTTTTCATGCTAAGGAAAACCTGTAGAGCAGGACATCACATGCAGGAGAAACTAGATGAGATAGTCAGAATGATACCTAGAGTTTCACGTAATACGCCAGAATCAGGCCAGACAATATTCCCCCAAGACAGTAAGTGTAAATTTGAACTTTCAAAACTGAATTTGACACTGCACTGGTCTTTGCTTTGCAGGGATCAATCTTTTAGGAAAAATGGGCTGGGTGATTCAATTGTAGAATCATAGAAACAGAGAGAATGGAAACACCTGAAGGGCAGTGTTTGAAGAGTTGACAGATCTGAGACCTCCTTATCTTAATGTCTGTTTTTTCCTTCAGTCAGATACATGGAAAACTGCACACGCAATACAACCAAAAATTAAATAATCCTGTAGCCAGTAGCAATAATTTGGTGCTCACATTACAGCAGACAGCATCTCTGCACACCTGTGGGCCTGCACCAAGTTGTCATTTATAGTTGCCATGGTATCTTGAAGAATTAAGAACTCTGGCTTACAGAACACTAAAACAAGATGCTAGCACATGAAAACAAGCACTCAGCTCTCAGCAGTCAGCATGGTGGAGAGAAGCAGGTCACCAGCACATAAAGTTGTCATGCTCTGTGCTCTGATCACCAGCTGGCTTTATGACTGTGTAATTTACCAAACCTCAGTGGAGACATAGCAGATATAGTTTTCCATAAGTTATGGCCTACAAGAATCAGAATCTTGAATAAAAAGCACTGCTGGGATATTTGTATGTGAGGGAATTAAGGCAGTGGAAAGAAAGAAAGAATATCAAGTCACTGCAGCATTGTCACAACTCCAGCTTTTCTCCTTCAGATAATCACTCTTGCTAAGCATTGCATGCTAAAGGAAAGCATTCTTCAGACTTGGTACTCTAAAATTAGTACCTTTGGAGACAAATAGGATAAAAGTCTATATATTCAGAATCTAAAAGAATGCCTGTATTTAGATTTTACTGCCATTATTGGCTTTTTTTTTTTTGCCTCAAGTAACGCTCAGAGCTTCAGAGCTATTTTTATCATAATTCCACATCTAAAGTAACACTTTTGTATTTAATAACAGAGGAAGTAATCACTTAGGTTGTTAATAAATGCTTGTTAACACTATGCCCCCCTGCCGACACAAACACTTTCCTTTTCTGTGAAGAGACTTCTACAGAACCACTGAAGGCAACAACCTCATATAATCCACAAGAATGCATCAAGCTCCAATTTAAAAGTTAAATTTTCTGCTCAAGCTACTTCAGCTGGGAGTCTGTTCCAAACATCCCTCTGATGAATTTCTGCATGCAATTATTCACACAATTATTATAAAAGTCATTCTTGTAGCCATATTGTCCTTGAGATTAAGCCACTCTATTCCTTCTATAGTTCTCTTTCTTGTGTTTACATGGTGCAGTCAGTTTGTCTCACTTCCGTCTACTTGACCACACAAGCAGTGCTGCTGTTACCTGCTCTTACAAGACAGAACCCCAGCCATGCTGAAAGCCCTGCTCATGTCCACTCCTCTTCCAACAAATCTCTTCCAGCAAGATGCCCAACTCTGGTTTTGTCCCTCCTTTCTTCAAAACCATCACTGCTTAGATACTACAGTTAATAATCTCTTAGATATTTGCTCAATTTACAAGTAATAGATAAATGACAGAGCTCAAGAGAAAACTCTTACGAAACCATGACAGAAGACATGAATTTGTAACTATTATTATTTACAACAAATTCTGATAGGAAACCAACAAACAACCACAGAGCAACAAAATAAAAACTACGTCCCACTGAGGGAGGTTCAATGGGAACCACATAAAGCTAGTGAATAAAATCCTGACTTCACTGAAACCAATAGAGATAAAAAGAAAAATACACCCACATACCCAACTAGAAAATTCAAGCTGCTTCCAATAATTTTTCTGGAAATATGCTAATTCACATCAGCCAACATGCTGATGTTATCTATCTTGAAAAGAACTAATTCTACAGATAAAGTGTGTTTCTTCTTACATAAATTAATTAATGTCTATCTTTAATAGTGTAATATTAATTAACTTCATACTAAAGCAGGTTGTAGAAGCAATCTCCATAATTTGGTAGCAGCAACAATGGGGATGAAAGGAAGGTGAGAAATAAAAACAGCAAGAATGAGCTGAAACCAAGAAATAAGTATTTCCTATTCAAAATATCCCAAAGACCTAAGAGAGAAAAATTCGCATGACACCTCACCTTTAAAGTGTACACATGTTTTAAAAAAAACAACCAACAACCCCCCCAAAAAAAACAAATAAAAAACCCCAACCTACTACATAAGGGTTGACATATATTCTAAACAATCTGATTGACCTCTTGACATTTCATACATTCATTTCCAAAGCAAGAGAAGGCAACTCTGTAGAAGGCACCAAGGAAGGTCCGTAAAAGCCATTTAAAGCTTTTTTCTAAAATTTGTTGCTTTGGAGGGGACAGAGGAGAAAACTATAATTCAATAAAGGGTAAATTGAATCAAACTGTCTGCAGGAGGGCTTAACAGGATAAAGGGACAGACTAAGAGAGCTGGTCAAACAAAAATAAAAGTGTCAGGGAGGATGATATTGTGTATTTACAAAGGAGCTGAGTTTGGATGGATAGAGGAGGAAAAGCTCTCCTCACTTTTGCAACAGTTTAATACTTCTGCTGGCTGTCAGAAGGGATTCTGAGTTCAGGTTTCATTGTGAGAGGATACAGATATTTCCTCCACACTGCACTGAAGATTCACCTCTGAAAGGAAAGTATCTGGTTGGATCAGATGACCCACTGTAGTTCCTTCTAACCTTAACAATTCTGTGATTCTGTATTTCCAAGCACCAGCCATAACCAACCTCGAGTTCATTTATTTAGAGCAATGATGACATCCAGTGGTCACCAAGTTAATCTCAGTCTATGACAGCAAGACAACCTATTAAATGAAGAGATAATCTTTCCATAAAGGTATATATTAGCTCTGCTCTTCCACCTTATAATCTAAAAGCAGGAGTGCATTACAAGGAACACTCTAATCACTAAGCAAGGGTCTTTCTATTCACGTTCTCATACAAACTCTAACCAAGCCTTTTTCAGTTCTATCTCACACTGAAAAAATCACAAATCAAAAATGTAAAAGCTATTAGGCATTTCCCTGATACTCAAAGAAACTGTAAACCAGCAAAAATAAGTGTACATCAAGAAAGGGGAGGAGGGCAACCCGCACATGGACACACACAAGCTACTCAAGCTGTTAAAACTGCTGACTACATATACCAAACTTAGTCATATGTACCTGCTTTTAGAACACATGGAGGAAACCACTTTTCAAAGTGCTTCAAAACAAAAAACCCCACTGTTTCTGTTTTTCACTTTTGTAAAGAACTCAGTCAAAATACAAAAAATATGACACTTAAAGCACACTTGTGTTCTTTGACAGAAAAGACGTGTTAAGTACTTACTTGCCCAAATATTTCTGGCAGCCCCAAAACTTGACCAGTGAAAACGCCAATGCAGATGAAAATTGCTGTGACCTGACCCAATGAACCACGGATTTCCTTAGGAGATATTTCACTCAAATACATGGGAAGGGCACTTAGGGAAATTCCTACAAAAGAATCAAAAACCCCATATATTAAGTCAAAACTTCTTTTCATTATGTCAGGTATGGAAAAAAAAGTCTACTGGAAGGAGTCTGAGCGCTAATCTGCTCACTAGAGTGGCATAAGAACATGCAAAGAACAGAAATATATCTGTCCACAGACAATATGAATTATCTTCCCTGTACGTCTAATTACTCTTACACCATTTAATAATCTTTGGATTGATTATCTTTTATAGATCTACAGAAATGTGTGTATGTGCTATTTGATGAGGAGCACCAAAGGTTACTCAGAGATGAGAATCATCAGGAGAACAGATTTGTTGTTTTAAATTTGCTCATTCCAAAGCAAAGAAAGTCGTGTTAGCACTGGTGTAGGTAAGGAAAAAAACACAAACCAATGTATCCATCAAATAGAACAGATACTGTCAGGTGAAATATTTTTACTGTAAACAGTACTAGCAGATATTCCTCTCAATACAGGCTTACACCTGCAATGAACTCTTCATAGTAGGCAGAAAATAAGGGTGAGGTGGCTGCTCAAAACCAGGAAGAAACAATTGCATGATCCTAGTTAGAACAATGACAATATTTACATAGCTCCAGAAGCTTGGTAGTTTGGTGGTAACCTAGACAAAAATTAGCAGTCAGCACCAAAATGACTCATGAACTTCACATCTAGTGGCCTGAGAAGTTGCTGAGACCCTTACTTTTAGCTGCAAGACAATTCTAGTGCTGCAGTGCCTCGATGGTTTACTTTTGAATTGGGAAGACCATATTGCTAGGAACAGCTGAAGATGTACCAAACCTTCCTTAATCCTACAGGTATTAGCATGGAATCCAACAACTTCTAAACACACAGCAACAAGCAGTGTTAATAAATAGGCTACACCCTCCTAGCTAAAGGGTTTTCATGGCATGAAGACAGATAAAATCCACCAGGGCTGGAAGAGGAAAAGTGGGAGAACAACTAGGATGGATAGCAGTGGCTGGCATTCATTCCAGTGTCTTCTCCAAACATCAGATCCTTCAGCCCTTAGTCTACTGTTTTGTCCCAGTGAAATCAGTGTGGCTACAGCTAGTCCCTAAAACACCTCTTCAATGTAAAGAAAGTTCTAGCTGGGGGAGAGGAGGAATTTTATGTATGGCACAAGCATTTCAGACATGTAGAGCATGACCAAAGCTTACCTGCATCAACACCCATGATAACGCGGCCCAGTATGAGCATTTCAAACGACCCTGCCAGCAAGGAGAGGGACATCAACAACGCAGCTGTCACTGCAAACACATTATTGAGCAGCAACGTACATTTCCTAAAAGGAAAAGACAGTTTATGTAGAAACCAGCACCATGGCAGCTAAATCTAGTCATATTCCAAGCATATTAGGCTGTTATCCTTAAACATTTATGAACAGAAAGTTCCTAACAAACACTGCCTCTTAGATGTTGTGAGGTTCCAAAGTACAGCACTATACCCAAATGTATACAGTTTCAAACCTATACCACAGCTTTAAAATAAAACATATCATAGCTAACTGAAGAGCTGTATTTCAAAAGCAGAGCAATTAGCCACCCTATGCATCCCAAGAATCCAAGTGACATGCCCAAGATTCTGTATATGAATATAAACATAAACAAGTCTACTCTGGGTAGATGATGTCTAGATGTATGGAGGAACTGTAGAATATACTTTAAATAGCAACAAGCTGATATAACTACAGGCATTTTAATGCTACATATGTTTTTTGACACTTTGAGAACTACTCAACACTGACATATTTACGTCATTATAATTCATCCTTAAATCCATGATAATGAAAACATACATTGAGGAAAATTACCTCCTACCTGTCGAGTTAGAAGAAACGCTTGGGCTCACATGAGTAGTAAAACTCAACCGTTCTCTAAAAATTGTTCAAATTAACCAAAATACAGATTTACATATTTCTTTCCCACTTTTAAATTTAAATAATTCTATAACAGTTAAATAAAAAATTTAAAATATTTTTCAAATAAAAGAAATATTCTCTGTGGAAAATTATTACTTTGTTAAAAAAAATTTTAAATCACAAAAATATACTTTAAAATTTTAAAATCAGGAGGAGTGAGAAGAAAGGAATGGCACAAAGAAGTTGTTACACACTGACTCTGACTCCTTGCACTGCCCGTTCTCTCACTGAAGGCACTGGGTGTGACCTGCTGTGGTACAAAAAGGAAGGAGAGGGACCTGGAGTGATGCTCAGCCTGGGAATGTGGCTCCCTAGCAGTGGTCTAAGCAATCCCTTGAGCACGTTGCTCTGGGTGCTCAGGATACACAACAGCAGCTGCTCTTCATTAGAAGAAGAGAATTTAAATTATGAAGCGTCAAAGACACAGGGGACTTAAGCTTATGTGTGTGAAGGTTCCCTTTCAAAAAACTACTCTATATCTCTCTTGAAGTAAGTAGAGCCTAGGAATCCAGTAATTTGGAAATTATGTTATTAACCTTACAGCAATGTGATTCAAGTGTTCTTTTTAAAGTCATACATTATTTCTGACTAATGCTTTTGATCCCCCTTAGCTCATTATTCTGTGTCAGTGTAAATGGAGCTCAGCTTCATCATACATACAACCCTCCAACCTACACTGGAGCAACTTAACAGCAGAGTATTTTATTGTTCTGTCACCATTTCACAATGTGCTCCTCAATTACTATAATGATACATCAGTCTGAGTTCCTAGACCAGAAAAACACACTGCAGTGTGAACAGCAAACTTAAGAACCACTCTTTGGTGAGTAGCCTTTATCCACACAACCCTTTGCCATCTGTACTGTAGCATTCATACACCATATCTGTAACAGAGCTGTTTTCATGGCTTAATGGAGATAAACATAATAAACACGGGCAGAATCTGCAAATGTAAAGGTCTGCCCTGGAAACACAACCAGCTCCAATCGAAGTGGTGTATCTCTGACAGATCAGCCACCACTTTAACGAATTGCATGCAAAGCTGTTCTACTCTTCACTGAAAATTCAAGCCTTCTTTGAACTAATTTTTTACTTCACTTTATTTTAATGAAGACTTAGCAATATTCTGGGAATTAATCTGTCTTAATCAGGCATAGTTTTATATATTACACAAGTGTGTAAAAGCCAAATTGGCAGAAGTTGAAAACCTAAAAAAAAGAAATAATGTGCCTATGAAAAATATTTAAAAATTGAAAATCAAATGGTGAAGTGACAGAATAAATTAATGAAGAATGAGTAACAGCAGAGAATACTGACTTGCTGTAAGCATGAAATGGAAGAGCTTGAAAATATACTCTTTGAGGTGAAAAATGGAATATGGAAGAGTTAGGAGAATGCCAAAGAGACCTAGGAGAGTACAATCAGTCAAAGTGTACAGAAACAGTCAAAGTGTAAAACAGAAAAGTAGGAACAGTGGAGGTTAATGCTTGTATTTAAGCCTCCATGATGATGTTCTCCTGTGATTTAACAGACAAAAAAATATCAAATTATATAGAATTTGCAATTAAGGAAATCCAAATGAGCAGTTATGATGAATACTACAGTGGCAGGGTTTTTTCATGGTCTTCTAACTATAGGTAATTAATGAATTACCTTTAAAATTCTCTTTGGAAGACTGTATGAAACAAAAATTTGACAGAAATATCTAGTCAGTACCTGCAGCAAAAATGCAAACACACACCAGCACAAACATTCCTAAAATGCTCATATTCTCTGTGGTCAAGACTTGGTCAAATACTACATTGTATAGAGCAGGGACAGTATCCCCAAACTTGGCAAAGACCAAACATGAACTTCATCCTAGTTTAGCTCTTCAAACTTTTTTTAAATTGACATAAGGAAGGAAAAATATGCAAATTTTCATTACTATATGACAACAGATATTGTTAAGAAGCAAATGAGATATATTGATGGCTTTGTTTGTTTACAGTAAGGTACTCAGCAGACTCATGAAACAAGAATCTGCCAGTCCTTTGTGACATCTTTTCTATTTTACAGTATTTTCCTTTCACATTCTTGACAATGCAACCTCCTTGACATCTCAACCCACTGTCAGTTCAGAGCAAATGGCTTCTTTGACTTAAATAATACGCAGTAAGGCCAGAGAGAAAGGTACCAATTTCACTCTTGGAAATTCATATCTCTCAGAAATGAGCTTTCATTATTTAAAATTACTTAAATTTGTATTCTGGTGAAGAGGGTGCTTTTCAAAAATAAAAGTAAAGCCTTCTAGAGAGACTAAGTGAGAAACCACTTTAGAAAATACAAGTTTTGCAGTACACTTACCGTCCAAAGAACTTCACAATTGGGGTAACAATAATGGCACCCACAAGGCCACCAATGGCAAAAATAGAAACGGTTACGGACCAGAGCAGTGTCAGTGTGCTTTCGTTCACTGAGAAGCCATATCTGCTCTGCCAAGTTTCATTGTAAAACTTCTTGATATACTGAAAGAAAATAAATAGTAATAATACATGTAAAAAAAAAAATCACACATTAAGAATACAACTGAGGGAAACAGAATTAGGGGAAAAAAATAAAAAATCAGCCCAATAGCTTACTTGCAGCAATCACACTTGCTCTCCTCCAAAAAATGGACCCTCAATTCTAGATGCAACTGCAATAAAACTAACTGAATCAATGAAAGCATCCATACGTATAACTGCATGGCAGTCCCAAACAAGGTGTGGAAAAAACTACAGGTGGACATAAATGTCTAGGACCAGCTCACTTTTTAGCCTTCAGTGTGACAGAGTTTATACTCTTTTTCTGCTTTCCTCATGAGCACAACTGCAGGTTTTTGAAGGATGCTTTCTAACAACTTCTGTGTATTGTCTGCAGAGACATTGCCTGTTTACTTTCTTGTTAGTCAGACTTCCTCATTTTTATGCTGCTCACATTTCACAGTCAAGGGCCGCTGTGCCTGATGCTCTGACGAGGATACAGCACCAGGCAGCTGCAGTCACTACAGCAGAAGGGCACAGTATGCTTGGGAAAAGCTCTCACCTTTTCTCTGTCACCGCTTCCCAACAAGCTCTACAATATCACAAAATTCAATCTTGGCTCTTTTCCCCAGTTTCTTCTCAGATTTCCTTCAGCATGTAATAGCTCCTAAAGTATCCTGGAACAGGACTCAACAATATAAGCCACAATATTTTCCCCATTCAAACTAGGAATTTCAAACTTTAGTCTAACCTTGGACACACAGAATATTTGATTTGAGGACTTCAGTTAATTTGAATTACCACCTCTCCATCTGCAAGGTACCTAAGAAAGGTGGAGGTAAAAACATACAACTTTCTGAATTCCTTCTATCAAGTTTCTAGTAGACCTCTTGTGCCTTGAATTAAAAGGTGGGCATGGATATTTCTCCAAAGCTATCTTATGTGTTTCTAAACAGATAGAAAAAAAACACTTAAAAAAAAAAAGAAAAGGATAAAAGTCAATTTGATGCTTTGTCTATTTATAAGAATCTCACAGTAAGCTTCCAAATGAATCTGCCAATAAATCAAGTAGTACATCTTATCTCTTTAACACCAATACTCAGATTATATTTAGATTCAGAGATCTTGTTTATTTGAAGTTAATTACTGATAGTAATGAATACTAAGAGAAAGCCCTTTTACAACACTATTAGCATTTCTTGCTAATGATAATGGTTCAGAATAGTATGCAATTTATTCTCCCCTTGTGTTATGACTAATTTTCTCATCATAGCTTGGTTATTTACAAGGAGACATAAATAACTGCAAATATTCAAGAAAAAGTACAAACTACAACACTCAGTAGTAACATACAGATGCTCTGACATGTACAGCACCTGTGTTTGGATTCCCATTGCCAATAAATTGGAAGCTAGTAACACATAGAGGTTTTGAGGGGAAGAACATGAAACAAAACAAATCTGATCTAACAAATCCACTGGATTTTAATCCATTTAATTCTATGGAAAGGCTCCTTTGGGATTTTGATCAGGTGTCTCAATAATGTTAAAGTCATAAACCTGTATACACAAATTTTAGCCCCTAATCAAAGCCAACAAGAAACAGTAGCTGATGCATTATCAGTATCTTATTTTCTCAATTGCAGTAGTAGTGCTAGGGTGAGAAAACTAAGAGGAATGTAAGGGATATATATAGTTATATATATATATTATCTAATGGGTACATTTTAGATATAAGGGAAATATTTTCCTTGTCTTACCCATAGTTACAAAGGTCACTTACACACAGTGACCACTACTGAACCAGCTGACACAGCAGGCTGTACATTTTTGCATTAGGAATTCAGAACTGCAGCCCTCCCCAGGAAGAGGGCAAGTGCAAATCAGAAAGTAGCAGAGGCTTTGCTTCCCTGCATAGAGCACAAAGCACATCTTTGTTTCACAGGCCTTGCCTACAATCGGTCCATGAAAGGAACTGTAGAAATTCTGCTCAGAAAAACACAGCTTCAACTCATATGCAATTAAACCTTTTGTCTTCCTACTGCCAAATGCTCCCATAATTTAATAAATTATGGTAGCTCTTTGAACTGGGTTCAATTCTGGGTTTCTTGGGAATCATACCTGCAATGGCCACTGCTCTTTCCCACAGAACAACAGGGAACTGAGCTGGATGCAATCTCAGCTCTGAGGGGAGTTTGTACAGTTTATTTCCCCCTTTCAGCAACCAGGAAATTGGATTAACTCTACCTTATAAGATGACATGAGGTAAAGCTCAGTGAGAACTACAGGAGTAGCAAAACCCAGTGAGAACTACAGGAAAATTTTTCTGGAGTTTGATGAACTGACAAAATTTGCAACATCAAAAGAAAATGGACACAAAAATTTACAAATAGTTCTTCAACTTTCCAGCCTTAAATTAACTTCCCCCTGCAGCAGGGCTCTTCATCCTGGAATGAGGTCAAGCAACTCAACAGGAAAGTGCCCTATTTGCAAATCTATCAGTGGTGGATTGAGAGGGGGCCCAGGTGCTGTTTTTGGTATTGAATTATGCCAAAACCAGTCTGGTTCATCAACCCCAAACCAACATACTGGTAGTGAGGTAAAGATATGACAGATAAGATGCTAAGCTGACCTGGAGACATGAGACTGACAGTCAATCACTTTATACTACAAAAGTCTAGTCCACTTTCATATGGCAGGTTCTTCTAACATACTCTTCCTGGAGTGTGTGGAGATTCTCCCTGGAATGGGACACCCATTCAAGGATACTCCTTGAGGTTAAGAGAAAGAGATCTGCCTACAAGCATTGCTGAGCTGTTACATCAATTAAATAATTACTTCTTTTTACTAGCTTTAATCTAATTGCTTTGAGATAATTGCTTTGATATAGTTGCACTATACTATACACTACTAATAGTTTTAGCTTTTCTATGGTGTGATAAATAGTTCTGATTAAGATCTTTTGTCTGATCATTTGTCATAATAAATAATTCATTTTATATAAATATACCTGGTTTGACATCTATAACCCTGAGGGTCAAAGTTGTTCTTAAAACTGTTGACAAAGCCTGGGGCTAAGATTGTTTGTGATAACTGATATTTTAATGAAATCACCACAAGTTTTGCCTAATGACTCCACAGAACTCTATTCATCAAATCTATCCCACATATTGCAGCCAACAGATGGTCAACCCAGCAGTTTTGAATTAAGAACCAAACAAGACATCACCACAAAATGCAGGAGAGGAGGCCTATTATTTAAGGGGAAGCCAGAGGCATTATTTTTAATATTAATCAACAGGAATGACATGTTGTGCAACCCTCTAGAACTGAACCATGTGAACAGAAGTTGCTGAACATGTGCATACAGCTACCAAATACCCATTAGGCAGATATTAAAAATACTTTATTATACAAAAGTGTGCAAGGAGATTTAGTATTCGTCTGGGCTCGGGGAGAATGAGAAGCAAACCATGTGCACCCATGCACCACAACAGTGGCATTTAGATTCCTGATAGCTACTGGATTTATGTGAAAACCTCATGGAGAGCAGGAAGGTTTCAGGCAAAGGAAAGTTATTGTATGAGATGTAATCTTTTTCTGCTGTGTAATCAGGAGGACTGTAAAGGCAGGATACTGAAGAGCGTGCAATAGCTGGACAAGGCTGCCCTCTACTGATATTAAATTCCATTTTTGTCAGTCACTTACCACTGCAGGAGCGTTCACCACTGAGAGATTGTAACCATAAAGAAAAGATGAACCAAAAGCACCAGTTAAAGAGGCTAAAATGAGACTCCCAGACCAATTCTGAAAGACAAAGAAAAGATGTAGCCACAGTTAGCATATCTTAAATTAATGTACCTCTGGTTTTAAACACTCCTTCTGCTATCTTGCATAGTTCCTGCAGGTAGATATCCTTGTTGCAGAATAATGGCCTGAAACACTTGTCCTTTCTCAATCTGAGAAACAGTAAATTTGAAGTGACAGCATCTCAGTTAACATCTTCCGAGGCATAAGCGAACATTTGAACTTCTTTCAACCTCACAGAGTTTTGCTGCAAGCATCCTACTAGCCACCACTATTAAAAGTAAAATGCTACAGAAGCATAATCTCAGCAAAGGAAATTGTTGACAATATTTCACTAACACAGCAAAGCAAGGAGTAGTGTATGTGGGATACAGTAGGACTGTGAGTAGACCTGGCTTGGGTAAAGACTCATGAGATGATGTGCCTCCCAATCCCACAAGGATTGAAATTGTGACCAAAAAAAATTTAAAATGATGCCTACAAACTAGGTTTTGCAACCCAAATGCAAGTCTCCGACAGCAATTTGCTGCCACACGTGCTCTCCAGCGGAAACACATTTACCCTTTTTTGTTAATGACACACTTGTACCTCCCCCTTCTCGGGCCTCTTCCCTTCATCCTCCTCATACTGTTTTAACCAACCTCTGCAAACAATTTCTTCTTCCACATCATCTGTAGTATAAAAGGTAGAACTGCTTTGATCTGAGAGATTTTGCATTTCAGGGTCCTTTCCACCTACCCCAGTACTACTTTCTGCCACTCAGTTCTCCTGCCGGGTCACAGACAGCGGCAGAAGAGACCCCTGCCAGCCGGTCCCAGGAGACATTAAAGTTAGTGTTTCAGTGGCTGGTCAATTTCAAATGTAGTTTTGTAGATCACGAAGGATAACTTTGAACATGTTAAAATGGATGGCTTTTCAATGTGTTTTCAATTTAAAAAAAAACAACTGTGATAAGAATCTAGAATTTCAAGAAAAGCTCTCTGTCAGTTATGCCCAGCTTCCTCACTCACAGAAGCCTCAACTCTTTCAAAAGGAGACAAGCCTTGAGCAGGCTTGAGAAACTCAGGTTCAGTTATATCACTTGCAACAGGTTAATGAATCAATATATTCTGTCAACTGCACAAAGCTGTATGTTCACTTTGGAAAACATTCATGTAGCTAGCACATGGCATAGCAGCAGTGACTGTGGACTGGAACGAGCTCCACCAGCCTCGTGGGCACAACAGGGCAAGTGGCTGTTAGAATGTGCCAGAGCTTGTGTTCCACAGTCAGTGGAGACTCACTGTGACCTGTGAAGAAGGACTGAGGTACCTGTGTGGTGAGGCAGGGACTACAGAGTACAACCTGGCACATGTGGGATCTGCCACACTCATAGCTGCCACTCCTGAGGGCTCAAAATGCACCCTGTAGGACAGCGGAGTGTTTTTAACTTCTTCCACATGATGTGAGAACCTTTTAAGAGATTACACAGTTCATTAACCAGCCTGGTTTTGGTCAGGTCAGGAGGAAGTGTGCAGGGGGAGAAAAGCCTAGTGTAAGAAATATATCCTGTGGAGATCACTACACAAGGCAAATACAATTTCTTATTACTAGCCAGCTTCTTAAAATGAGTGTGCCACACAAACACATGCAGAGCTTTGTGCCATTACTTTGGTAACAAAATGTAGAAACTTTGACATAAGGCTTTATTTAGCTTCTGGTTACACCACCTCATATTAGGTGCTTATTATTTCTCTACTACACACAAGCATTCCTAGACTTAAGAGAAATTGCTACTAGTCTGAATGATTCATTGGGGAAAATTCCTGGTGGTCTACCAGGCTGCTCCTGAAGGGTTCACAAACAATAAGCATGAGTTCACAAGTAATCTTGATGCAATATTTCTAAAGGGCTCTACTCCAACAACATTAGACCCATCAGAAAAATCCTGCAAGTAAAATGATTTGGAACATATAGCCTTGGGTTTATTAAAAATTCCAATGAATGCTTAAGCCTTTTAGCACAGGCAAATTATATGCACATAAGGCTAAGTGGAAGATAATGCAAGGCAAATCACAGAAGTGCTTAGACAACCCTACATTCATAATATTTTCAAGTATTTTGAATAGCTGGGTTTAGAACCTACTTCAATACCATGAATTTTTTAAGCATACAGCCTGCTGCAGAAAACCTCAGACTCACTCTATTCAGATGTTTTGGAGCTTGGAATATGAACTTCAACTTCTCCATGACCTGTCTCCTCATTCACTATTTTAAATATTTGCTCAGGTTTCAGCAACTCCAGATAAAGGTGAAAGCACAATGAAGCAAGAATGCAAAAAAAGAAAAAAACCCCACACAAATTGTTGTTCAAAAAAATATTAACCCTGTGGCAACATTAAAAAAAAGGAAAGAAAAAACCCAACCCACAATGTCTTTTACAATTGCCAGGAAACAAGAAGGCAATTGCCGGGAAACAAGAAGGCAACCACACCTCCTTCACAGGTGTTCCTCGGCTTCACAGCCATGCATGTGCTTAAGCGTCCCTGCCGTCAGCCAAAGGGCAGGTAGGTGTGACCGTCACCACAGCAATAAGTGTTCAGTCAGGAACGCTGCATAACAGTTCACAGCAAAGACTTCCAGGTACCCGAGGACTGGTTACTTGTGAAAGCCCACATTTCTGGTCTAATTGCAATTCCCAAGGCACTGTGCTCTCTGAAGGTGCTTTTCTCAACTCTAGTTCTTTGTCAGTGTAATATTTGTGCTGGCTACCGTGGGTCTCAAATTGTTTTGGGGTTTTTGTTTGTTTGTTTGTTTTTAAATGCATGACAGTTTGCATTTCAGTTTTCAAAACGCAGTTTAGAGTACTGTACTTTCGTTGGTCAGTCACAGCCCCCTTCTCAGACTAAAATTAAACACAACCGTTAGCAGTAGACATTGCACACATGCATAAAGAAGCTTTAATTTTTTAAACAGCTATTGCTAAGACTTTCTATGGATATAGGGAAACTGGACTCCGGAGAACCTTACCAGATACCCTTAACGGGACCCGGGTCCCGTTACGCACCGCGGAAGGCTGGCTGTCCCGGCAAGTACCCGTGGACCCGGCGCCCTTCTACTGCTCTGCCCTCGGGGCTACGGGAGAAAAAGGGAAACCCTGCAGCCCTCTCTGCCGGGTCTGCCCTTGTCCTAAGGACTTGCCCATACGGGTGGCCTTGGGAAGCAGCGGGGAAGCAGCAGCGGTGCCCTCGCCTTGCTCTGCTGCCGCCTCTTCCCCCGCGGCGGCGGCTGCGCTCCCCGGCCGCTGCCCTCCGCCCGTCCTCTGGGTCCCGGCCGCGGTATTTTTAGCTCTGCCCGCCGCTGGCCTCCCCTGCATCGGCACCAAAAACTTTCCAAGCGGGGAAGGGCTCGGCGTCGCCGCTGTGCAACCTGAGCTCCGCCCGGCTCCCGGGGGAGCTCCGGGCTGTTACTCCAGCTCCCGCAGCCACCGCGCACCAGCTGAAGGTCCCTCCCTCCGCACCGCGCCGGAGAGGGTCGGAATCACCCCCTCTCCCCTTAATCGCCCCCAAGGCGCCGGCAGCGCAGGCCGAGCCCCCCCGCCCGCACCGCCGGGCTGGCTCCCGCTTCGCTGGAAAAGCCGCCCCGCGCTACTTACGCTTCCGCGGGCGCGGCCGCCCCCGCCCCGCGGTCCCCGCGCCACCAGCGTGTCCCCCTCGGTCCCCGCCGCTCCGGCCATTCCGCCGCCACCGCCGGCGCGCAGCGGCCGCGCATCTCCCGCCGGCAGCGCGGGGCGCGGGGGCGCGGCAGCGGGAGGCGGCGGCGGGGCGGGGGGAACGCGCCTGGGCTCGGGGGTGCCCGGGAGGGCGGCCCTGTCCCCGGCTTTGCAGCGGGCAGCGGAGAGAGTCGGTGCCGGCGCAGGGCTCGAGGGATGGAAGAGCCCGAGCGCGCTCCTCCGCGTGCTCGCGCGTAACTCGAGCGCACATAACCCGCCTCCGCGACTCTGGCTTTCCGGCTGGCCCCATCCCTCAGCAGGGATTCACCCAGCAGCCCAGGCGGGCAGGGGGTCACGATATTTGTCACAACTCGGTGTCCATCACGACGCCCCCGCCGAGTGGCACCGGGGCTGGGGAACCACGGCTGGCAGGGCGGACCAGTGCCGCGGTCCGTACTGGAGACCTGGGCGACCCTTCTGTAAGCAAGACACTAGAGTGATGCGGGGAAGCGTTTTACCGTGTTGCCGAGGGTGGGAAGTGAGGATACCAAAAGGTTTTTAGCCAATTAAAATGTTAGGGATGCTTCCACAGCCTTAGGAGGTTTAGAACTCACATGCCACACTACTGCTGTGCAACAGAAGGGGATTAGACATGCTACCTGGGGAAGATAAAAGCTTTCAGCTATTATGTTTGAAGGTACCTATTTGCAAACATGGGGATTTTGAACTGCTAAGAGTTAAACAGCACCTTATAGGTGGCAATGATGAGTATTAAGTGCATCTGGGAACTGTTCCCAGATGACTGCAGTTAATATTGGTGTGAATCTGAGGTCTTTCCACTTTTGACGTGCTACATACCTCAGAACTAGTTTAGAGCTCTCAAAGGCATAATATGTACTGCCACAGAGCACTGTAAGTTTGGAAGAAGTTTATGATGCAGCAACTTTGAAGTGTCGTTTGCTCAGATCAAACTGAGAGGTGTTTGAATAGAAAGCCAGATGCTACTCATTAACATGTAAAATAATTGTACATATGGATAGATGATCCAGACATCATTTATAATCTCTTTGAATGGTCATAAGCAGTAAAAGACTAAAGTTAGGAGAATCAAGCCTCTAGAACACATGGAGTGCATTTGAGCTGAATCAGACACCTGTGTTTTGTTTAGTTTCATTCTAAATAGCACAGTGCGAGTAATTCAGTTCATACTCAAATAGAAATAATATGCATGTGATTAATACACATACATAATTTCTTACCTTAACACACCATTTTTGACCTTTTACAATCGCTATTGGTAAATTATAGAAACTAAACACGTGTTACCCTATATACACCTAAAAAGCCCCCAAACCCACAAAGTATTCATATGAGGTTTCAAATAGTTATTTTCTACCTCCAGTCCCCAAATAGCAAACAAATGTCTTGACAGAAGATTTGATGAATTCACTCACCACTTTTTTCTTCACCTCCTTGTTTTCTTTCATCACACCGTTGCTTTGCTGTTTGTTCTCCATTCTGTTACTTTGCTAGGTAATAGCTGAGGGAAAAAAAGGAGAAGTTGTGCTACTGTTTAACAGGGGAAAAAGCAACAGTATCAGGCTCTTCAGTAGACATGCTGTCTCTACTAGGACAGGAGCATCAGACCCACTGCAACTGCAAAAGAAGTTTAGTCAGTCAGGTGGAACATTGTTATGGCTGAGTTCCAGTTCAGATGTTTGGATTAATTGGTGGTGTGATTCTAATTATTATGAGACCTTATACTAGCTGGGTCATTGCCTGAACACATTTTGCAAAGGAGGTGTCCTTTTACGTATTGCTCTGTCAAGAAAATTCTTGCCGGAACATCACCTCGTGTCCTTTAATAGTGTTAAAGGATATTTTAATCTTAATTTATTAAGAAACTAAACTGATTTCTGGTGTTTCAGAGAGGATATGATATTTGCATGGTGCTTCATCGTATGACCTTGGGCAGTCTGCCAGTTTGTTCAATTTATTTGGAGTACAGATTACTGGGTTCTTCTGCTTCAAGTGCTGGGGTAACAGCACATTTCAAGATTTTTGCTTACGTGGCCATTATGGTAATAATAGATCCAGTCCTGAATGCAAGTTGTCTTCCTTGTAGACAAGAGTCTATAAGACAATGAGCTATGACACATGGGGAGTAACAGGCAGTTTAGCGAAACAGAGCATAGGAGTGGAAATCTTGTTGAGGCCATCACACATACAGGAGGTTTTTCACATGAAATCCTGTGTCATAGGAGCACTGCCACTGGCAGTATTCCTGTGAGACATTGGCAGTCACAGGAGTACTGCCACTGGCAGTATTCCTGTGAGACATTGGCAGTACTGGGGCCATTATATCTGATGGTTCCAAGAAATCAGGCTGAGCTTTTAAGTAAGAGAAACTAGAGATGTGACAGCATCCTATAAGCATCAAAGCTGGAAAAGTTACCTTCTTGCCTCTCTATCTACCAGTGCAGTGCAATGCACAAAAAACTTCTTTCTCTCTACTGCAAAGGGCCTTAGTCAATTCCTGCTAAATTATTCTTCAAAAAGAGCTTTCAAGTCAAATGTATTTCACTTAATAGGAAAGATGCTTAGTCTTGCCATCAAGCAGGTCACTTGTTTCTTGCCACATTTAACAAGTAAATAATATCAAGACCTGTTCAATGAACCTCCCACATCCTATACAGATTTCATACATAGACAATGTAGATAATTAAATTAATGAAGGTTCTGACGGAGCACAAACAAAGCATCATCAAACTGGAATTTAAGAGCTGACAAGACAAAGTATATGGGGCATAGCTCTGAAACAGAAACTACACAGGCTCAGTATGAAACAGTCTGTTAAACATCTAGGGAGATATAGCCTCATAGCTAAGCCACTAGCAGGGATAACTTGTATCTGCCTTCCCTCTCTGCATTTATTTTTATATGACTGAATCTTTTCAGAACATCTTTAAAACATTTTAAGATATGTCTGTTGTGACTAGAAAGTTTAATTGCTAACTGTGGAACTGTTCAGACTGAACTATCCCTTCTATATTTCAGGTAACCCTTGTTTCACTCTTTGAACACATCCACTTGACTGTAGCAAAAGGACTGTTCCTGTACCCAGAACAGACATTCTACATCATGCAAAAAAAAAAAAAAAAGGAAATCTGGACTGGGGAGGGAGTAGAAATCACTGAAATCCTGCATGGATTTGCAAGATTATTTTTGCATTTTATTGACGTGTGTGCAAGGAAGAGAGATGTGATTACAGAAAGCAGAAACTTGATCTTCAGACTGCAATGTTTGACAAAATCTAAGGAAGTGATGATACACTTAGGGGAACAAAAGGCTGAAATTTGCTCTGCTGCTGCTGTTAAACATTCACTGAAAAATTTTAACAGATAGTGTGGAAAAACGTATTCTTTTGCTAGTACCAGGTAAGTTGCTTAAGTTGTTGATCCAGAAATATTAATTCATTATTTGTTCTTTGTCAGAGCAAATTAGATTTTTCTGCTCCATAGCTTGTACAGTTAGTCAGGAGGTGACCAACAAATCAAGAAAGGCTCATTTATGTTAGGCCAGGGGGCATCTTCCATTTCAGCTACAGTTTGCTTATCTACTTATCCAGCAGTTTATTTAGCAATATATAGGCTGAGTTCATTGGTAGGACATGCAGTAAAACTGAGTCCTACAAATTGCTAACCTTGGCAAGGATAGCTCAGCACTTCACAGAAAGGGAACATTATGACTGACATAGCAAAATGACTTGAGAGAGGTATGAATAAACATAATCCAGATTTGGTTCTGAACTTCTACTGAACATCCGGCTTTAATTTACTGACTGCAAGTCAGGAAGAACAAAAGCTATTGGAAAGCTGTCCTGTTCACAAAAAGCAAATATGCAAGGGGAGCATATTTTAAATAGCCATATTTGTTATGATGAAATCACCAAGGAGTTGATCACCTCGGAAAACCTGAGTTAAAAGATACAGTTGTTAAAAAAACCTCCAAACCTAAACCAAACTAAGAAGCGTATAAGATCTGGACTAGATTATATATTGTTGTCCAGTCTGAGCATAAGGCATTGTTTGGACCAGTAGTCAGTGAAGGTCCATTTGCCATCTTGATCAGATGAGTGTGAACTTACAAGAAGGCCCCAGCCACTCCAACCAAAACATAACACAAGCAAGATTCAGGCAGTTTTTCTGTGATGTAAAAGGTTCTTTTATCACAAATTCCTCGTGGTGGGCATGCACAGCTTCCCTATCTGTCTCCCAAGTGCAAACTTATACTACCTCTAGAGAAAGATAATGTCTGCATCAACATTGCACTACTATGGACAGGGAAAATGTGGAAGTGGGAAGAGCAGCCTCCAGCTGATAAAATTGTAATTATAAACTAGCACAATTTCTCAGGGAGGATAAGGGACTGCTTGCACCCCTCAGGGTACACCTGTTTCAGATGTAGCACAGAATAGTTTGGTTTCTTTTAAAAGCAAGAAGAGGACGCACTAAGAGGGATAACATCACAGTAGGGTATGAATCGCAAAGCCTTGGAAAATGTGTTGGTGAAAAATAACCAAAACACACTCAGTAAGTCCTATTGTCTATGATAGACTGACATGTAATAATTTTTGCTTTTGGGAAAGCAAAATTGCCCCACTTGATTACTTTTTTTTTGCTATGCTTTGCACTAGAAATAAGTATATGTTTCAAAAGACATTTTACTTTATTTTTCTTTTTGATTCAACACTAAACCTCTAGTAACAGAGGATGGAGAACAAGAGTTTTGGGTCGCACTCCAATGCTGTAGCTCGTGTGCTGCTATCATTTTTCTACGCACCTATAGCCAAAACTTTTCTATGGCTGAGCACTCTTGCCTTTCAAAAAAGGAGATGTCCTTGCAGTATAACAGACTTAAGCTGAGGACTTGCCTATGTTTCAAGTTAGATATTTCTGTCACTAGTGTGTACTGCAATGAATGTGCTCCTCTCCCTGGTACTGTAAATCACACATACATGTGCACACAGAAGAAATCCAGCATAAATTAATAAAAATATTAATTAGAGCATCCAATGTGAAGAACATATTTCGTATTTCTCTGTCCCCTGGAGCAGAAAAGTTTGTGTATATTAGATCCTCATAAGTGAAATAACTATCTGGTTAAAATGGGTGCACTGGAAATCCATTAAGAACTGAAGGGATTATTTTCTTCTCAAGTAGTTTAATTAAGCTAGATCTATTCTGATGCAAGTGAGAATGTGCAAGTCAATGCTTATACTGTTTATGGAAAATGTCTAACAGCCCTAATATTTAAATACTGTTGAGGGAGTCAGGTGGGGCATGACTTTAATTTGACACAGAGTATTACCATGGTACTGAACTACTTAGCAAAAGTTATTCTCAAATACTGTAGACACCCCAGCTTCCAGAAATACCTATTTTTATAAGTAATCAGTTGGCATAGTGGTAAAAGATACACATCTCCTTTTTTTCCTGTATCTGTAGTATCAGTCCTAGTGTCTTTAAAAGATGATGAATCAATTTATTTGGATTTCAATATTTCATACAGGTCACAATCTTATCTGTTATACTGAGAGGTGGAAGGATTGAATCTCTATTTTAAGGTGAAGTGTTTTGCTGTGGGTTATTGTTTTGTGGTGGATTTTTTTCTGCAAATCGTCAGAAAAATTAAAGATTTTTCCCCACAGAAATCTATTAACCAGGAGAGGAAGACAGATTTCAGAGTTAATGAATGCTTATATAGAAGCTGAGTACTTGACTAGTACAGAAAATTATTTGTTTATAAATTGTTTATAAATTTCACAACATTGGTTTATACCAAGATAAATCTGTTCCTCCTCCCTCCCCAAGTCAACCCCTTGAGAACACTGCCAAATCTGCTACAAAGTATCAAGTCCAACTGCTAGGTACTACTCACCACTTATCTGAAGTATTCTTCACTTCCAGTGATGTTCAGTGCAGTGTAGAAGCAGCCCTCTTCAGAGTTGCTACAGCAGCCTTCTTCTCTGAAATAGGACCAGTTAAATCACTGCATTAAATGTAAAGCCAGCTTTAACTCTTTTATACTTTTTCAGAGGTAATGAATAATTAACAGTAAAAACAAAGGATAGTATGACACTCCAGCTGGAATTCATGTAATGTGTCTTTCCTACTCAACAGAAAACAAACTGCCTTGTATGGCTCTGATACCATACAAGAGGTCTTTGTTTCGGATGCCACAAACCGTAAAAAAGCTTTGGAACCATTAAATGTTTGAAATGCAAGTGCCTAAGGCGAGGACTTGCATTCATATAGTTTTTTACCTGCAAGTGACCAGGTGGGGGAACACCCACAGAATTCCATGTGCTGTAAACAGCTTTTAACAGTGATGTGTTGGACCAGCACTGTGTGTGTGAGAAGACTTCTTGTCAGGAATCACCCTTTTACAAGATTTTGAAAGGCTGGGCCGGAACATACTGTACAATAATTAACTCCTCAATAGTTAATAAAAACTTCATAAAAGAGTTTGGCGAAACAAATACCTGAAGAAAAGTACCAAGATCAGTGTTTACAGAGCCATATACAGATCTGAATCATGGGTCATCTACCGCCACCACCTGTGTCTCCTAGAACGCTTCCATCAACGCTGCCTCCGTACAATCCTAAACATCCACTGGTCAGATTACATGACCAATACATCTGTTCTAGAGCAAGCAGCAGTCACAAGTATCGAGACCATGTTGCTGAGAACACAGCTGCATTGGGCAGGACACGTCTCCAGGATGAAGGACCACCACCTCCCTAAGATCCTGCTTTATGGGGAACTTGCCACCAGCTGCTGCAAGAGAGGAGCCCCGAAGAGAAGATAAAAGGATTCCCTGAAACAACATCTCAGCCTTGACCATATTGATCATCATCACTGGTCTACTCTGGCCTCCAATCGGGAGGCCTGGAGACACACTACTTTCAACGCTGCTGATGCTTTTGAGAAAGCACGCAGGTTCACTCTTGAGGAGGAAAGACTACGCAGAAAGAATTGTGCCTTGCAGAATTTACCACCTAAGGAGTCTTTCTGCTGTGCCTTTTTGCAACTGGACATGCCTACCTCATATTGGTCTTTTTAGCCACCAGTGTGCTTGCAACAAACCTGGGTAGAGCCCTTCCCAAATCTTCATTTGTGAAGCCTGGCCATGATGAGGATGATGATGATGAGTTAATAGAAAAGATTTTTTTGTCTGCTCTTCAGGTTTTATGCCATAGAGAGGAAGTCCATAGCAGTGTCAGTTCAAAAACTAAATGAAACATGGGTTAGGACAAGGGTGTAGTAGTTCTGACTTTATTTTTGTTGTTAGTTCCTTACAATCCAAAGCTAAATAGAGATAAGGACACACTGTTGTGAAAAAGTGCTCTCTGCTTGGGCTTTTTCCTGCTGGTATACATATTGTTTTATTTGAAAATCCAAGGTATGTTAAATCAGTGTCATTCCTCAAGGACCTTTATAGCTGATTTAGTTGGATTATTTCTAAACTTGTAGATGCTGAGATATTCAAGATGTTTTAGGTAGAGAGGCAGCTGTACAGATGTGAGTTGGCCGAAACTGTAAATATTGGCTGGGATTTGAAGTAACCTTTTCTTTTAGGGAAAGTGGGATTATTGAGCATGTGGTTCTTGGTTTGTATTTCAGCTATGATTGTTCTGGCAGCTCCTACGGATCACTTTTGACCCTGTTATATAAACCTTGATGAGGTTCTCAAAAGATATTACCATCAGATTTACTTCAGCTAAACATAGGTATCTTTCTCAGGTTACAAGATGCTAATCAATGAAAACACCACTTTTAAGGGACAGGGAAGAAGTTTTCCTTAAGATCCTCTAGCATATTTTATCTAAAATTAGTTTCTTTAGACTTGGAATCCAATATCCTATAATTAATAGGAAAAAAATAAAGTCTTGTATGTTAGCTCTCTATAACATGCTGTTTATAAGCAAGTAGGAGATTCATTCTCTGGAGTGAGAGTGAGGGAGCAGACAAGTGAGTTTCAAATAAATGTTTTATCTCAGATACAAATAAGAGATGATACCTTCCAGACCTATATACATTTAATTTTCATCTTAATCTACATTTTAACTGAAATCTTTGCAACTTTTAAATTAACCCAATGTTATTAGGTTGTGACAACTAAGCCCAAGATGCACTACTTCTTAGTAGCATCAGTCATTTTTGGAAAGGACTTGTTGCTTAGTGTGTCCCATGATTAGCACATGGACGGGAAAATAAGCAAGACAAGGATATAAATCTGGCACAGCTACAATATAAAACAAGTTTTACAAGCTTTGGAAAGACACGCATGTTCAAAACCATGAATTCAATGATCATTGAAGATCAGCTCATTCTGTGGCAGAACTAATCCTTTCAGACGAAACAACCACTAAACAATGAATCAAACTCTTTGATCCAAGTTTTCCCAAGTTTTAGATTCAGGTTTATAAGCTTGGCCTGTATCATCCTGAGTAAGAATACAAAGAAACCTTCTCAAGGGCAACTTACCCAAGACCAAGAAATAACGCAAACCGAGAAGTGATTAGTTAGATACTACACATGAAAGAAACTTCAAACAGAACAGAAAAAATAGAGGGAATCTTTATAAGCAAGCCTAAGTTAAAATTTCACTGAGTCAATATTCATATAGGAGTCTATGAAATTTCACGTTCAAGATTAATTTTTTTGTTGTTACAAAGTTGGATACACAAATGATAGAGATAACCAGAGAGTATACAGTGTCTGTAACTGTACATGGAAATGCTCATTCACATGTAAAAATGTAGTTGGTTCATATGCAGATAGACCCCCTTGGAAATGCAGGCTAAAACTGGTAAACCAAACTGATGCTTAGATTTTGAGCATAAAATGTCTTGACCTAGCAAAGCAGCAGAATACAGTTTAGTTTTAATCCTTATTCCGTAGGAAAATTAAGTATGTACATATACACTTTGCTAGTGAACATGAGAACATCTAGTTTCTCACTTAGGCAAATCCCTCAAACTGAAATTTGGTGTCTTTTCATGGCTACACATCCTTGTATCAGTTTCCTGCACTGATAAAACCATAGTTTTGAGAGAAAAACCAGGACACTGACCATTTTCATTTAGTAGTCTTTTTAGCTTAAAGACCTCCAAGTTCCCAATACTTAGGCATTAGTACAAGGAGATCAAACAGATCTGGGGGGAACAGAATAAGAATATTGAATATTTTAAAATAGTTTTTGCTGATTATTACATAATAGTCCCTCGAATCAGCGACAGCAGAGTATTTCCCAGCTCTTTTGCAAGAAAAAGCGGTTAATAATTACCCTTTGCTGTGTTGGCCATTAGTGTTGTTTTAATCATTTTCCCCCATGTACACATGCAAGTCTGGTGTGTCATCATTTAGGAAAAATCTTATGAGCCAGGAGTTTAATGTTTTCATTATGCTAGGGTTATTTCCAACATTAAATTCCATGTATATTTAAGCAAGTTAAATCTTTGCAAAATTATTTCCAGCGAAGTCAGCCTAGCATCCACCTACCATTTAGTAAATGTTGAATTAAATATTGACAAGTGAAAGGTTTTATGTTGTAAGGTCATGCCCTGAGGCAAGACTAGAGCTGTTCCTGTGTACATGTTCATTCCAGGTGGTAAAGAAATAACCTTAATGCAATATGTATTATAAAGAAGGGTGATGCCCCAAAATGAAGCCCTTCTAGGGTGAGAATTTTAGGCTCAATCCTGAAGGCTGAGAACCCAGCATCTAAGTTTCTTTTGGTTTAACTTGAAGAATACTTTCAAAATTTCCAAGATCAATACATTTGCAGCTTCTGTTGTTTATTACTAATATTGCAAGCAAGGAAACTTCTTTTCACCAGAGTAGTAAGGACTTCAGCCTTCCCTTCAGGCAGTAGCAAAACCTGCTTCCAGCAGGCAGATACACCCTGACAGATGAATTCTTTATACAATTCTTTCCTAGAGTCTCATTATAGGCATCAAGAACAGGTAGGCAATTTCTAGCAAAACAGTTTTTCCAGCTAGTGGTCTTATTACACTCAGGAATTGTTTACTAATTCTTTTGAAATCTTCAGTGGGAGAACCAGTGATGTTTCTGAAAGATCACTTAAATTGCTAAGCCTCCAGGTGAAGCTCCCTGTTCTCACTCATACAAGAATCATCCTCATCAATATAATGACTCCTTCTAGCCTTAGATATCACTCTTGACCTCTGTGGAGGGGGAAGAAACAAAATGCCTTTGCATGCATTGCACTCTCAGCTAGTCTCTAGCTTGCTCAAAATTGAGTTGCAAGGCTCTGGTCCCCTGGGAGCAGCAATCACTGCTCTTGCCCAGAGTACACACATTCCTTGCAAGGTTGAGTGTGCCTAAAAAGGATGCAGAGCAAGCCCAGAGTAGAAATATACACTCATGCTACTTTCTTGTGAAAGCTAGTCCTAGAAATCAAGCTAGGAAAATAACCTTTGCCAAATTTTGCCCTATCCAAAATGCCTAGATATTTTTAAAAGCCCCAATCCCAGCTTTGCTTCAAGATACCAAACCCTTTTAGCTTGTCTAGCTGTGGTTTTAGGTTTGATGTTTCATTTTTTCTTCATCTAGGAACTAAAAATAATCAGAAATATTTGTGTAAAAAATTATTCTCTCTGCAGAATCATGAAATCTGGCAAGCAGCATCTCATTATTTATTCTCTTGAAGGCTAAGAGATATTATCAAAGTATTCTCC
Organism: Chiroxiphia lanceolata; assembly: GCF_009829145.1. Taxonomy (NCBI): domain Eukaryota; kingdom Metazoa; phylum Chordata; class Aves; order Passeriformes; family Pipridae; genus Chiroxiphia; species Chiroxiphia lanceolata. The sequence continues at coordinate 14,278,248 of NC_045640.1, forward strand.
TCTAAAAGTAAGGATAGATAATGTAATATAAAAATTGGCTTTAATGTGTCACTACATTAATTTGTGTAATTAAAACTTTATATGTAAATATGGTAAAATTCTGCATGTTGTGAAAATATATGTTCTTCTCCCAGTTTGAAGAATTGGAGAATTAAAGAAAAAACTAATGAGATAGATCCTCCCCCCTCTCTCAAGCCTTAGCTGTGATTTCCAGGGACATTTAAATGTCTTTTGTTGTAGTTTTAAAAACAGTACCAAAAAAATGCTTTGTCAAACTTAGTAGGCTTCAATTACGAGTGTAAAGATGCAAAACTCCCTTACATTTCCAAGGGTTATGAAACACTGGAAAGGCTGATTTCTAAAGGGCCTGCTTTGCATTTCAAAAGATATTGGGATCAAAGTCTGTTAGTTATCACCATTTTCAGCAGTTCTTGGTGTCAGGCCCTGAGCACCGAGCCTGTCCTGGGCTCAGGGCCAGCTGAGAGGGTGGGTGCAGACACTCAGTCCTAAGGAGAGCCTTCTGAGCAGCAGGGACTCTCCTCCACCTTCACTCAGGAAAGCACATTGAGGGCACATTCTCAGCTGTTGTCCTCAGTCCACACAAAACTGTTCCAGACCTTTATACTGACCAACAGGCTTGACTTTGTGGCTAAAACTCAGACCTGCCTTGTCACCATGGACTTGCCTGTTGATAACAGGGTTGTGTCTGACCCTCACTTGATGACTTCAGTTCACATCTGAATCCCAGACCTGCTCAACACCAGGGGCTTTTCTGCAGATCAGGGCTTCTGGCCAAACATGATCACTGCTACCAGATGATTGGCAGTCAAACAAAGAAATACCCAAATACATGTTTCTAACATACACAAAAGGCACTGCTATATAGTAAATAAAAATAAATAAATCCCAAAGATTTTATTTTACAAAACCAAAAGGATTTGGAGGTGCAGGCGACTTGTCATAACCTGTGGGAGGCGTGCCCTGTGCCCTGGACACGCCTCCCACAATAACCCACTCCCCACCATGGTGAAACCATCCACCTTAGGAGAAGCAGGGGATGGACAAGCAAAATGCTAGGGAGAGGGGGAAGGTCTGAGCAGCATGTGTGTAACTCTACTGACTGCACTGTTGTCCTCTCTTTCTCTGTAGATCTGGACTAATAACAAGAGTATTAAAATTCCAGTTATAGAAACAGACTCACAGTTAACAGTAAATTCTTAGTAGATCTAAGGTGTGCTTCTTCTTTGACAATAAACAGTATTTTGAGCAGTGTTTCCATTCCATTTTTTTTTCTTTTACTCTGGAAACTGAAGTAATTTGAACTGTGATCTCCAGAAAGGGAGGTAGAAGACACTGCAAGAGTTTAGTACAGTATCTCTATTTGTCAAAAGCAAGACTCTCTCAGCTGGTTAGCACGAGTAAGAGCAAAAGGAATTCTTCATAAAAGGTTGTCTTTGTTTCAGTTGCAGTCAAATTGTCAATTGTAAAATAATGTCAATCTTTGTTTAGGATGGTAAGTAATAGTTTTTAACCACCTAATTATATAGATGGTCTAATGATTCATAGAAATGATTATGTAAGCAAAACAGCATAAGACATTAGAAATGAAGTTAATTTCACTGTGATTTCAAGTGAATAATGTATCTTTTTGCTCATTTTGTGGAATAAAAGGGCATTGATAGAAATCCATCATTTTGAATCCAGAGTTTTCTTAGAGACAGAATAGAAGCAGGGCAGTAGTCAGCACTGGTGAGGCCACACCTTGAATCCTGTGCTCATTTCTGGGCCCCTCACTTCAAGAAAGACATGGAGGTGCTCCAGAATAGAGCAGCAAAGCTCGTGAAGGGGCCGGAGCTCCTCTTTTGAGGATCTGCTACAGAAGCTCGGTTTGTTTAGCCTGGAGAAAAGGAGGCTCAGGCAGGATCTCTACAACCACCTGAAAGGAGGTTTTAGTGAGGTGGGCATAAGTCTCTTCTCACAGGTAACAAGTGACAAGACAAGAGGAAATGGCCTCAAGTTGCACAGAGGGACACAGGTTTAGACTGTATATTAGGAAAAAATTCTTCACTGAAAGGGTTTTCAAGAACTGGAAGAGGCTGCCCAGGGGAGTCATGGAGTTATCATCCCTGGAGATATTTAAAAGATGTGTAGATGCAGCACTTAGGGACATGGTTTAGGATTGGACTTGGTAGTGCTGGGTTAATGGTTGGACTCAATGATCCTAAAAGTCTTTTCCAACCTAAATGATTCTATGATTCTATGATTCTCTGATAGCCTACCCTGTTACTACACAAGCTTCCAGAGAGATGCATGCGCAGTTTCTCAGGTAACAAAATCACCAAGTTATATATCTGCATAACACTCCATGATAACCTAATATCCTCTGTTTGGGTTGCTACTGACAGCTACTGTATTCAACCTTTTCTGCTTTGCTCATACTCAAGCATCTCCCATTGTAGCAACCTTTTGGTCTTTTCAGTCTTAAGCACTGGCTTTAAAGTTCAATCTGATTTGGCCTCTGCCCACTCTCACTGTTAAGGGTTTGAATATCGAGCAAGCTATTGCAATTTCATGGTGTAAACTAGTGTATGAAAGCACGACATGATAAAAGTCGTGTCACTAACAGTGAGTTTGTCCCTAGTTTTATTGCCAATTACAACAGGATGTGATAGTGACCGGATTATATCCAAGTGCATGACTCATGCCATGTATGTTTAAAAATCCCCATAACGACTCTAGGTTATTGCATTCCACTTTGCTGTTCATTTAAGGGGCATTACCTCCATGTTAAGCTTTATGTCGTTAATTAATAAAACATTAACCTGAGAACAGAAACAGGAGTCTATAGGTGGTACACACTAAGCCACTGGAAGAATGTTCAAAGTCGTCATTTTATTCCCCAAGCAATTATTGAAATAATTTGCAATTGCATAGATCCACTCATCTTCCATTTATGGAAGATCAAAGTTTTAAGTACTTTGTGTGACTCGGTCTGTGAAAGGTAATTCAGCGTTCCAGACAAATATAGGATGCAAGAGCACGCTGTCTAAGCACACAAGCAAGTTATACAAGTGCTAAAATACACTGTTAAAGAGGATCTTGGGCATATGGCTGAATTTAGTTACTTCTGTGTAAAATTAATTGCATTAAATGATAAAGCAACACACAATACCACCATTATCTGGGGATTGTATTGCTCAATCTATAATTTAGTTATTTTGAAAAGGAAGGCAGATGGGAGGAAAAACTTTACATAACAGGGTACACTAAAATCTTGAACTGATTGCAGAGAGCTGTAGAAAGTAATTTTGTGCTTTAGGCGACAGATAAGATTAGTGGTTCATACATGCATATTAATGTTGAAAAAACCCTAAGGGGTGTACACTAACAGACTCACAGGTATCTATTTTTCTGAAACACTGTGGACATTTCTAGAAAGCTGACAGTTGCATTCTCTGGGGCAGACAAAACAAGGAAAGCATTAAAATTAATCTTAATAAAAGTGTCCTTACGTTGGTACTGTTCCAACTGCAGCCAGCAATCCATTTTGTAATGAACCTTTCCTCTCACAACAGGTGCAGATAAGGACAGAAATTATTAATGCTACTGTTGAGACTAAGTATACCAAGGACTCCTTACCTTAGGAAGGAGATGTGCCCTTTCCCTTGAATTGTTCTTTCCTTGCAGAACCTTTGTAAGGTACAGATAACTACACAGTCTCACTTCAATAAAATTTGTCAGAGCTATATTTGGTCCAGCTCCATAGTCACATCTTATCAGAGAATCACAGAACATGCTGAGTTGGAAGAGACCCACAAGGATCATCGAGTCCTTAGCCCTGCACAGGACCATCCCCAAGAGTCATACCATGTGCCTGAGAGTATCATCCAAAGTCTTCGTGAACTCTGCCAGGCTTGGTGCTGTGACCACTTCCCTGGGGACCCTGTTCCAACACCCAACCACCCTCTGGATGAAGAACCTTTTTCTGACATTTAACCTAAACTTCCCCTGAAAAAACTTCAGGCCATTCCCTGAGGTCCTGTCAGTGGTCACTACAGAGAAGAGATCAGTGCCTGCCCCTTTTCTTCCTCTCACAAGGAAGCTGTAGACTGCTCTCCTTCAGTGTCCTCTTCTCTAGGCTGAACAGATCAAGTTCCCTCAGCTGCTCCTCGTACGGCTTCCCTTCGAGGCCCTTCACAGTCTTCATTGCTTAATAGTGCTGTAACCAAAGCTGCAATATAACCAAAGCTCCCACTCTGCTCTGCACTGGTGCAGCCTCACCTTGAATATTGTGGCAGTTTTGGTTACTGCAATATAAGACAGATATCAGCTGTTAGAGAGTGTCCAGAGGAGGGTAACGAAGATGGTGAAGGGCCTTGAGGGGAATCCGTATGAGGACTGACTGAGGTCACAATGGCTAATAGTGGTCATTCAAGGATGCAGTGTGAAACAAAGCAAGTTAACCTGGCCAGATTCTCATTATTGGTTTCTTAGCAACTTCCTAGCTTACAGTATGTATTTGGATCCACTTTCCAATCTCCCGTGTCCTTTCTCCAATTTATTTATACTTTTTTGTTCCAACATCCTATGGCAATGAGTTCAAAAGGATCCATACATCAGGTTGCCAATTTTAACTGCTTTTCTGATGACTTGTTTGGAATCTCCTTAATTCTTGTGTTGTGAGATTTATCAGCCATCCCCTTCCAAAGTGAAGTAGTGGTGGTCTACATGCACATTTGTACATTAACTGCTTGGTTCCCTGGGCACACTCCTGTTGTGCTACATTAGGCAATTATGCCTCACAGGCTGTATCTATATTAGTCACTAAAATAGTTCTCATTTTCCTAAACTTGACAAGACATCCAGTTCACATGCTCCAAGACTACCCAGCCTCACAAGCCAGAACATGTCTTGGTTTACTGAAATTCAAACAAAACCACCACTGTTGTACCACAATCTTCCCAATGTGTCCAAGGAATCTCCCCTCATCCAATACTTTAACAGGCAACCTCATCCTTAGGTTTCTCCCCTGCCAGTAGTGACTTGGTGTGTTTATTTTAAAGAGGAATTGGTCTGGACAGGAAATATCTGCTTTGGTAAAATTCTCCACTTTTTTTTTTTTTTTCCCTGAGCTGCTGCAGTAGTGCCAGAAACCGGTGCAAGATATCACTCAGAGCAGAGACAAAACTGAACTGGAGCTAGATGCTATAGGACAGGGAGAAGCAGGACTAGCAAAGGGGAGTTATCAACAAAATGGAGCACTACAGCCTACAGAGACAGCCTATTGCTTGTGGAGTCCTACAATGTAAATACCCTTTTAAAGCAAGAGGCTCGGAGTGGGAAGAGAAGAGCAGAGGTAGTTAATCAACAATTGAAAAAAAGCTGGACTGCTATCAGACTACTCTGAGTTATTAGTTTGCCTCTGGGCCAATAGTTAATATTTTTTTTTCTGCACATTTTTCATCCTCCCAAGCTTTCTGCTATAAAATTCCTTGTTCAGTTGTTTACTTCCATTTTAGAAAGGGTTTAATTAAAACTCTCTCCCCTTCACTCACATCTAATTTGATGATAGCTTATGCTGTTTCTACTTCAGTTGTGATACAACAGAACTGTAGAACTGGAGGAGAGAGGACTGGCAGTTTCTGGCTATCCCTAAAGTCCTGGAAAAGGATATATTGTAGTTATGTAAAAGTACAGAGATACTTGTACTTGCTGTTTTTTGTGGCTGAGGAATACAACCCATCAGAGTGTTAAATATCAGAAGTGTCTGGCATGCCTGCTCCTTTTCTCCCTTCCTGTCCAAGCCCTTTCTGAGAGGAGACTGTGTGTGCATTGGGCTTTCAAAGTGGTTTTTGTTCACTGACATTTTGCAGCAAAGGTTTGTGCACATCATAAGTGTCAGGTATGCTCCAGAGCCCCACAAACTGCTGCAATCCCATTATTCACAAATCTCACTGCTGAGGGGCACAGGGAAAATCATTTTATTGGCAAACTTATTAGCCTTTTTCCTTTCATTTATTTTATAAATGAAAAATGGAGTGGATTCTCAATTAGTGAGACTATGTCTGGTCTGAAAGTAAGAGCTCAGCCAACTCTAGCAGTAGAAACAGACGTCCTACAGAAACTTCTGAGAGCTTTTAGCAATATGTATATTAAAATTTTTCTCTGGTCTTATGCACATTTACTCTTCTTCTTCTCCTTACTCTCCCGACAGATAAATTGTGAACATAAAACTCTCCAGTCTGATATACAACAATGAGGTCTGCTCAATAGATAATTAAATCTAAAACTGCTCCTTAGTGTTCCACAGCACATCACATATCAATTAGCGAGATGAAGACAATACATTAATCATGTCCCTGAAAGAATCTTCTGCATGGCATTTAAGCTTCAGACTAAACAGTGCAAAAAGTGTAACATGATGTTCTGCAGAAACACTGAGAGCAAATATCCACCCTGCAGTTTAATAACCGATTATCAACAAATGGTATGACATTTAAATAGAACCATTACTGTTTTATCAGCTGCACAAAACAAGCTGATAATCTTCAAGTAAACGTGATAATAATGCCACTGAATTCAGTTTTTCCAACTTTGTACTCAGGATCCTAACAGACGTAGAGAGAAGAGCCAGTACAGAAGGGGGAAACACCATGAATTTGTCTAAACTGAAACTCATGATGGTGTTAGTTAGTACAGACCCTGTTTACTATTTCCCCTTCTTTCCTAGCAGGGAACAAATCAATTCACATGAAGTTAAGAAAAGCTGGAAACCGGCCTGATTGTTTCATTAGAGCGCAAAAACATAACCCAGGGAAGCAGAAATGGTAAAAAACTAACTTGTGTAATTACTGTTGCAAAAGGGGCATGCAGCTCTAGCCAGCCTGTAAGAAGTAGCTATGTGGTGTACCAGGATAGGTAGACTTTTAATGTAGCCACTCTTACCCTTGTACAAATCAGTGTCTCAAAGGAAGGAAAAAGATGACATACTGTAGTAACTTTTCTCTCTGCAGTACCTGCCACCACAGCTGCATTGGGTGAACACATAAGCTGTACACCATAGACATATATGCTGTTTTCATGGAATACCCCGAATGTATCTAACACCTTGAAATAGTTGAATGCCATCATCAGCTCTAGTTTGATATGCTCTCAACAGTCCTCAAGGCAGCAAAGGAAGGTAAATACTATATTCTGCAGATCTAAGAGACTTTGCACTTCTCTCAAAACAAAAATTTGGAAAATTTTGGTGATCTCCATTCATTCTCCTGTGGTGGTTCTTTTATTACTATGATTTTTCTCTTCGACTCCTCACATGATTTGGGGAAAGCATGAAATTCATTCCTGAAGCTCCTTAAGCTGCTGTCCCCACCTTGCCTTTCCTCATATTTCTGCAAGACCAAATACTATGTTATCTGAGGCTCAATTCTGCCCCACGGCCTCCATATCCTTATGGCTTGATTTGTCACTTGATCATTTTGATTAATATTTGTTTCCTGGTGCAAAGCACTGCCGCAGCACCCTGCTGTCTGCAGTTAACCCAGCTTCAATTTTTCTTGAAACCCTAACTTTAACTCTTCAGCTCCTTTCTCTAAGTAATTTAGACCTAATTGCCAATGGAACTAGTGCATAATGTGCTGTTCCTCACTTATTTATGGGGATATTACCTTATGCCCACTCTTCATCCCAAAATCCACAACAGCAGATACAATAGCCAGACTGTTTACCACACAGCATCCCTCCAGCTTCCAGACCTCATTAAGTGACTTTTGTCCTGATCTACATCGGTTGATTAAAGTCTAGTATTCTTTGTGGGATAGGATATACCAAGGACAAGATAATTTCTTAAATGAGAGGTTAGATTGCAGCACCTTCACATATACATCTTTGCTCTGACTCATGCTTGTACACACGGCTCCACAGAAGCCACAGGCCTCTCTGACCAAATCAAGGCTTGTTTGTGTCTTGTTTATCAGTCTCTGACTGGCCACAGATTTTCCATATAGCAGATTACATGTGATGTTATTCCTTGGATCCACACTTCTGTTTTGGTAAATTGTATGTGAAAATGAATATGGAGAAGACTCCAACTGCATTTGGACACTGACCAACCAAACCTATTCTAATTCACTGTTGCCTCTAATCTGAAGTGATTTGAACTACTGATACAAATTGTTGTTCTACCCAAGATGCCAAGGAAACACTTGGAGATCAAAGTGAGGGAGCTTGTAGATATGAGCAATGAAAGGGATAATGTGACAACTTCAAGTGACTGTGGAGACTGAGAAGAAGAACTCACAACTTTTGACCACATGTGGCTTAACTTCTTTTTTCAAAAGTCCAAGGAGGGAGGAATCTGGCTGTGACTTTCTTTCAAGTTGCTCTCTTCTCTACAACATGTTCTTTCATGTTTGCAGGGATTACCTTAAAATACTGACAGCTTGGCAGACAAAATATTTTTTTTTAATATAGTTGCTCTTCTTCAAGGTTAGTGTTAGGTGTTTTTCCTTTAAATAAAATTAGCTGTGTAGAATGATTTCAACCCTGTTGCCCAAGTTTGATAGTTGATATCACTCTCTTCAAAGTTTCCTGGCTCTGTGTTATGATCTTGTTCTATCTGCTTCACTTGCTCAAGACCTCCAATAGGTTACTTTTTAATCCTTTTTAAAAACAGCTTGCAATCCAAAAAAATTTTTACAGGAATAACTTCCTATTATACAATCTGAAGGGTTTTTTTCAGCTGGTAATTCAGATATCTTCTAATTTTACCTAATTTTTCTTACTTTTAAACTTAAACTAAAAAGTATAGATGCTGTATGACCACAAAAAAAATAAAATAAAAAAAAACCCAAACCCAAACAAAAAACCTTGCCAATTTGTAAATCAAGAAGCAGTAATAAAATAATGGAACAGCAATGAACATTTCTTCTCCAAACTCTGTGGTGCACCACAAAATCATTTCACAATTAGAGCAACCTGATTTGACAACTCCCTTGTTAAACAAATTTTTACTATTTTTCCTTCTACCCATTGTCTGTGATGTTTGTTCATAAAATTTCTTCCTAGTAAAAGTCTACTAAGAGCCAAAAGCTTCATTCCCCCTCCACTATAACACCCTGTTTAGGAATGAGGAACAACTCCTGTCTGCTAAGCCAAAGCCATGAGAGAGCTGTGTCTGTTGGTACAACTGCTCTGTTTCAGTGCAGTGGGGAAGAGAAAGATAACCCTTGCTTCATTACTTGTTCATTTTTTTCTTTCTCCTTCATGGACTAGTTTTGTCCGACTTGAAAGCCAGAAGACATTAACTCTCTTTAAGCAGTTTGAGTTACAGCCTAGCAGCAGAAATAAGGAGTTCATTTCTATTTCTTATCAGTCACTGTTTTGAATATGAAGGAGGACTAAAGATTAATCTTCAGTGATTTGCTGTACCTATACAGAAATTATAGAACCTATAATTTGACTTTTTGTTGCTATAACATGAGACTCATTGGGAAACACACATCCCTGAGGTACAGAGAGATAACTAGGGGTGAAGGATCTGGCACTGGTTAGGGGAGACTACCCCATATTTCAGCACAGTGGTATTTAGAAAGTTTTGGTTTTGGAAAACAAAACAAAACCCACAAGAACACACACCACCCCCCCCCCCCCCCCAGATCATGAGAATTGAGAAGCAATTTCTTTTCCATCCTTTTGTTTTCTCCATACAGCCACCTTCTTTCTGCTCTTCTTCCCCTGCCCTTTCAGCACTATGACTAAGCAATACAGAGCAAATTTTCAGGTTGAGGAACAAAACTCCTCCTCATTGTGAGGAGCAAAGGAAGGGAAGAATGAGGAATATGAGGTTGACAAGGCTAGAACAGAGGCTGATAGGGAGAGAATAAAACCTCTCTGGACTAGGAGCCTGGTAGGTATCAGGTCTTGTTGCTTAAGGAGCAAGTTGCTTAAAGGCAAGTTGCATGCAGACCCTAGCATCAGCTGGCTCTCCAGTTCTCTGACACTGGTACTGAACAAGTCAGGACAACCATTGCAGATGTTTGAGACTAAAGGAAACATTTGGATTGTATACACATTTTGACTCATCCTATTATATTACAGTTAGATAGTCTATCCGTACAAGAGAGAAGTACTTCCTGTCAAACTATGGTTCTTGACCTGCCTAACTTCCAGCTTTGCAGCCTTAGAATTTTGAACTCTATGCAAGTGGATTTGTTAGCTCTTCCAAATAAGGTGTTTTGGTGATTTAGCAATAATTTGGTACTCCAAAACACTGGGGACAACTGACAAGATAATTTCTGAACAAAACCACAGAAACAAAATTCAAAGCAAGCAGGTAAGCAAATATACAGACTCCACCTCTGTTATTGCCAGTTGTTGCCTCCTGCCTCTGAGGATAGATGACACAAAAAAAGTGCTTACAGGAGGAAAGTATTTTATAGGTGTTGGGTATTGTTCCTCTTAAAAATCTTGAAGGTTTACTCCAAATCAGTTAACACCAAATGTTATTAAAAGGAGATGGGTTTGTTTTTCTGATATGCTTGGCAGATTTGAAGCAGTCTGTGATCTTTGTTTGCCTTTCACACTGTGTGCCTAAGCAAAGAGTGGTTTCTGTGGTTTGTTTTCTTCTACCTTAGGACTCAAAACAATAATGGATAAAAAGAGATACGAGATCACAACCTCAGCTTAAACCTGCAGTACTCATTAGTGTTTTTCAGGAAAATATCTTAAACCTTTACCCCCTAAATTATCTCACCATAAGTAACTTAGGTAAGACAGAATTAGGCCCCTTGACCAAGTAAGGAGTATCTTAATATATTTTATTAAGAAGGATATGGTGCAAAGATTTCCCAGCCCTACTTTCCTGCCTTCCAGTTTAGAAAACATCCTTCACAGTTTTAAAAATTTATTTAGACCTAAACTAGATCCCACAAGACCAAGTGAAGAGATTCCCATTAACTTATATAAATACTTGATCATCCCTCTTAAATACAAACAAGCAAGGATACGAGTCCCCATCTATCTGTTGCAGGTTTCCTCATATATTACTACACATTGTAAGAAGCCACCATACCTTTTCTTTAAATCTTACAATCATAAGATTATTTCCTTGTATATTGGTTAGAATATTTATGTCAGACCCCAAGTTTACAACTCAAAATTTTTGCCAAGGAGCTGAAGCTCCCCATGACTTTTTGTTTCCTTTCTATAATGAGTATTTTACTGTTCTTGAAGATAGAAGCAATTTGCAATAAATCCACCTACCAAGTTAGCATATGATTGATATATACTTACAGCAATTAAAGAAAGCATACTGCATTTTTTTTTCCTCCAAGGAATGCCACAGTTACAGAAAAATGCCTTCAGAAGATAAAAGCTGTGGCATTACAGCACAAACTCCTCTCAATCAGAAGACTCCCCATAAAAACAAACCTTTTGTGGATCAGTAAAGAGGTGAGTTGTTGCTGGGCATCCTCTGCTGTGCTGGCCCTCAAGAGAAAGAATGAGAAAATGAAGAGCTTCTTCCTTCCTTCTCAGTCAGCAGAAAGGGCTCTGGACAGTTTTAGTAAAGACAGCCAGCCCCTATGTCCTCAAGCTGAATTTCAGTCAGTGCATGGCTGACGGAGGGGAGGGCGAGGCGTGCCTGCTGTCCCAGTGGGCTAGAAACTGCTGAGGTCTCAGTCTGTCCCTCTTATGCACAGTAACCAAATACATCATAAAACACACCTCTCTGTTCCCCAAGAAAACTCTTCCTATGTCCTGCACATTTGCTTCCTGCGTTGGGAGTGGTAATTACTTAGCCTTAAATTTCTCAGGAGGAAAGACACTGAATAACATGTAAGGAACAAAGTCAGCTAACGAGTGAAGAAGTGTACAACAGATAAGCTAAACTGTTGGTTTAATATTGTGCAATTAATTGTACTAGAATAAAGTTGAAAGAGGAAAGATCAGTGAGGTAAGTCTTCAGAGAAAGGATGCATTTGTTTGCATGTTTGATAGGTTTTTGTGTCAGGTAATCTGTTTTACTGCAAGAAAAGCTTCAAAAAGACAATAACACCTGTCTTAGAAGGTCTTTGGGCTAAGAAAATAAAAGACAGTTTCTTAAATTAGACATTAATACTCTAATAAGGAATTACTAATAATTTAAATATCCAGTTCTTTACTTGCTGTTTTTCATTTGATCTTACCTTATGTAGTATTCTGAAGAACACACAAGCAGACTATTTAAAGAATAGGCACATATAAGAAATCCTGTGTTTTACAGCTTCAGTCACATGGATGAGAAGAAATTAAGTCAATTTGAAGCTGACTCCAGCGTCTAGTTGTTTCTTTCAGAACTCTTTTCAAATCAGTGTCTTTCCCTGCCTCAACTTTACTGGAACCCAGCTTTGGGCTCCAACTATCACAGCAAGTTCCTAAGACTCAGCACTATCCAGCCAAAGTGACCACACACCTGTTGAATAGGCATTGACAGAGAACAAACTGTTGTGATTACATTAAGTGCCTCACTTAAGGGTCTAAGTGTGCTTCCTCTAACACCTGCCAGACCTTCTGGCTTGGATCCAGAAGACTGTAATAGCAGTGCCAGTAACACTTATGGGTGATACACCCTTTTTTCCCAAAGACTCATTATCACTGATATTAAATATTTACACTGTAGTGACTACAAACACCAGGTTTGGCATTGTGCTTCACTACCTAGTAGATAAAGAGCTTCTTGGTAAGATGTTCACAGCACTTTGGATGAAGAAAACAATATGAGAAAAACAAACAAAAGAAGAAAGGGCAAGTCCCTATTAGTCATGTAATACATTTGCATCTCATCCTACTGGAACCTTCTGACCACCAAATCACTCTAAAACATCAGTGAGGTATTTCAGGAAGTACTGAACAGTTGTACTAGTTTTCAAGACTATGGCTGAGCCATGAAGAGTTTGCTGAGGAGTTTGTGTCTCAGGACTACGCAAACGCTTTAAAGAAAAGTGTATACCATGGACAGTGAGTCACAGAACGTGCCACCGAGTTAGTCTCTTATAACCACGTCATACTGACTGCTTTGGAGATTTACAGCTCAGAAACCTGCTATGGAGATGGTACCAGCAGTCCTTCTTTGTGGGAATGGACTAACACTCCCTGCCTGTTTGGTTTTCCCCTGAAAATTTAGGGCACTTATGTTTCCAGCAGTGCCATTATAATCACCCGCAAGAGTGTAGGAAGTGGGAAACTTTGCTTCAGTCCCCGAGCATAAGATTCAGTCCCATTCCTCTAGTTCCTACATCAATCAGGCTCAGACTAGGGGAGACTTGGAAAGGTATTGCTCCTGATAAAGTGGTACCCTGTGTGTAGCAATGAAGATGAAGTTTACTAGGGAAAAAAGTGTAGCCAAGGGAAAGCCTGAGGCTGGGGAATGAGTGTGTATGGCACTCCAGTACAGAGCCAGGTTCACAGCCTAGGAGACACTCTCACCAAACAGACATTAGAAAGACTGTTGTTGCTGGGATTTTTGCTGAGTGATACAATGCTAATCCCTTCAGCCACTCAAGAGCAGCCAACAGCCTGTGTCTTGGGGTGAGCAGGCTTTTAAAGTCACTGGAGCAAAGAGGTCATTGAAGCTTCTCCTCCATCTACATGTTCATGGCTGCCTCTTTTTGTCAGGTCTGGTCCTAGCTGCTACATTGGGGCAGGCAATAAGTACACCTGCTTGGAGGGCTTCTCAGTGTGCTCAGAGCATATTTCTAGTTGAGACTTTTCCTAGCACCTTAGCCCAAACTCAGCATTATTGCTACTGCAGAAACAGCAGACATGTACAGAGTTATCTACTGTGTTTAGGGCTATCCAGTTCACAAAACTGAATTTAAAATCAAATTTGACTGGACTTCTATAAAGTAATTTTTGACTCTTCCAATTCCATCCAAGTCATGTGTTGAATTTAACCTAATATGCTAAATAAGCTGCCATATAATCCTGTTAATCTGCGGTCACCAAGTGATCATCATTCCAGCCTGGAGCTGGATTTACAGGAGATTAGAGTGGAGAGTCTCCAAACTGGCTCAGAGACAAGAGGCAGTGTTAGGCACAGCAGCCCACAGCAACCCAGTGTCTGCAGCACTGCACGTGGGGAAGGGCACAGGACAGAACCAGACCTGAGACCTCACCTGTCATACCAGGCTGGGGGTTTGTACCAACTCCCTGTGTGAGTGCAGGAGTCTCGTCATTATACTCCTGCAGTCACTGTAGAAGTAGCTCCAGACTGGAAAAAATAGGCTGTGGACAGACTGCACTGAAATAAGTCTTAGGGAATTTTCCTACTAACAGGACAATATGGTGAAAGTGTTGAGCTAGCAGGGTAAGGATCAAGGGCTGCTAAACCTCCATTGGGTTTTCCCCTGGAATGACACAGGCCGTAGCTGACAAAAATATCAAGTATTCACCTCAGTGGTTAATCTCTGATCTCAAGAGACAGCATGCTGGTGCACATGATGACTCCTGTACCAGAATTACTTCTGTGTGGAACTGCACAAGAACTTAATCCAGAGACCAAAACTTTGATGAAATAATTGAAGAAATTTCATGAACTTCAATACTCACTCAAGTCTTTTTGTAGTCTGGCCACTTGTGCTTGTTTTCCACTGGGAATCTTTTTCTTTATATATCTGAACGTTTTGCTGAACCAGAACAAACCATACTTAATCCTAGAGCACAGAACAAGGAGTAGAAGATAAGTAGAAACCCTGGAAGATAAGCAAAAGCCCAAACTTTTTTTCAGTGTACAACACTTATGCTTTGAACAATTGAAGACCTGGCCTTTAAAATTAACTTGGTTTCTTTTTTAAGAACCGTATTAACTATGCACGAACACTTAGTTGAAATTGCAAAAAGCACAAGCTATATCCATTATTTCATAATGAAATATTTATGGAACAGATATTTCTGCTCCTTTCTGTTAGTATTTGTGTTGTTTGTTGTTTTAGTCTGCTTCTTTGGAAGATTATCTATCCCTAAAAGAGAGTTTAGTCTTGCATGAGAAATTCCCTTCTGACAGCCCCCTCTGATCCTACTAAACACATGCTAATGTGAGATGTAGCACTACTAGACTAGACTATACTAATAAATATGTTCCATTGTGCATAATGTGATGAACTAGAATTTTGTGAAATAAAAATATGCCTCTGGGATTTTATGGCAAATGCTAAGTTTTATTCAAGAATAAATTGTGGTTAATTATCTGTCTCAAAGAATGAGAGTTCCAGGGTTCTTACTGCTAATTCAAACAACCATAGTGTCAGTTATTCAGCCGTAATAGTAATTAGAAAGCCACCCAAAGGAAAAGATCCTTCCTGGAAGCTGTGCAAGTGCTTTAGGCAGGTCAAGGAACGTAAAACTTTTATAATTTTAAGGCGTGTTATAAATAAAATAAATAAAGAAGTAAAAGTTCACCATTCCTAAACAATGTTTCTTTTTTTTTTGATGTAGAAGCTATATCCTGAGTTATTTGAACAGAATAATGGATATGAAAACAGATATACAAAAGGAAGAAAGACCTGGAATGTGATGTGTCCAAGATAATTGTAGCAGATACACTAAAAAAAATGCACATCCCATAAATTAAACACTTGCCTTAAATACAAGACAAAAATATAACTATGGAGGCATCCAAGTGATTATAAGGAGACATTATTAGTCAGCTCATAAGGAGTCTGGTCATACAAACTTTAAGGAAATCACAACTTATGCAGCATATATATACTATATTTATGTGCAGGTGAAGAGGGCACAAATCACCATGTCCCCACTGCACACATACACTCTTCTCTTAACATGCTAGCTCAGAATGCCCCAATTCAACATCCCAGCTTGTACAGCACATAAATATACGAGAAAAAAAATTGTTTTTTATTAGATATATTCTTCTACTTACTACAGTCTTAATTCAGGCTGAAATTTGTTCTCTTAGTCATTCTTCCAACAAATCTTCAGTTCTTCCTCTTCACCACTGCCAACTCTCTTTTATAGTGCTTGTCCTAGGAGTGTTAGTCCATCCTTAATTCAGATAAACTGACTAATTAGGCAAAGCTGTTCAGCTGCATTCCTCTGCTCAGGTGTTCCTGGAAGGGGAACAAGTCTAAGAGAAAGATTCACACTTTATGGCAGCTGGGAAAAATGGAACCATTTCCTTGAGCATTTTGCCATGAATAATATTCTTGGGAAAAAAAAATTAAAATATCATATGAATTATATTCAATTTAAATAAAAAAGCCACAGAAGATTTTGCCTTTTATTCAGTATTTCAAAAGTTCTGTCATTCCAAACAATGCAAAATTATGCAAAAAGATCCCCATATATATAGTTTGTGATTTCTTTAGGAACAAAATAAGCTAATTCTGACTTCTTTTATAATACCTCTTATATTTGAGCATCAGTTTAGGGTAGGGATTTAGCTACTCTGAGATATGAATACAGATCTTTAAACTCACACAACCTAGGGTTATTCCCCAATTAGATTCTCAAAGAAAAATTATATCTCTGAGATATTTTCAATAATTTTTTAGTTTAATTCTTTGGTATTTGAAGTAATTTCTATATGAGCAAACATTGGTCTTAAAGAGTGATTACAGCAGAAAGACTGATGGCACCCTTGGCAGGAAGTCAAGGGATGTGATAATGGACAATGGCTTGGCATTTGCAAAGCTGCCTCTACAACACCCTGTCAAGCTGTGGGTACCCTGGGACAGGAAAGAGATGTGCAAATAAATGGGAGCTCAGAAGCTGCTGGGGTGTCAGAGCATCCAGAATAGAAATAGAGTGTGAGGGAGTTCAGTCTGGAGAAGTGGAGGCTTAGGAGTGAATTTAATTACTGTCTTCTACTTCATGAGGTAGGGGAAGGGGAGAAAGGGCATAGACAAACTCTTCTCTGAAGCAATCATCACCAGGTGCAGAAAGAGAAATTCTGGTTGTAATGTATGAGAAGACAATGTTCTCAATGTTAGGTTGGAAGAGGTGCCCAGAGAAGCACTGGCTTCCGAGGAACCTGATTCAGTGCTGAAGTTAGCTCCACACCACTACTCCAGAAATCTGTCCTCGGTGAAGTCCAGAGATCCCTTCCAACCTAAATTATTTCATGATTGTATGAAAGAAGAATTTTAATAGATATAGCCTGTGACAAGGTAAATTATACAAATTCCCTTAAGGATTTAAATTATGCTACCAAGATTTCTTTCTACTTGGCATACTTTGCTTTATTTTAGGCCTTCCCCTGTATATAAAGATCACAAAAGCAGTTGAATTAATAAAACCAATTAAGACATTTTCGTTTTGACAACTGCCTCCTGTAGTTCCAGTCCAAATCTCCAGTCAGTAGTCAGCATGAGGATAATACATGTACAAATCTTAAATATTTCTGATTAAGTGTAGAAATGAAATCCAGTATTTAGGAAAACACATTAACAGCAACAGAAAAATTGAGGCTATTTGTTATTCCCCACTGGACTCTGAACTGCTGGACTTTTAGCCAATACCAATGAAAAGATTTTTGTCAGAAGAACTTCCCAGATTTGCACTAAATGGTTAATTTGTTATCTGTTACCAAATCTCATTCTTCCTAAAATATTCCACCTCTCTGTCTAGTCCAGTTACATTTAATACTACTTCCATATCCACATCTCCATCCTTTACTGGAGATGGGCACCAACATATCACAGGAGGAGCCCTAGTTCACTGAATTCCTGACCTTTCTAACAGTGTTTTAGCCATCTGTCCCTGACCCTGATGATCTTAAGGGTCTTTTCCAATGTAAATGATTGGAAAGGTGGGATGGTGATTCTCTCGATCACGCAATGCCCTCGGCTCATGATGAGTCTTATGGTCCTTTAATTTTTATTGCTTGATTCTTAATTATCCATCTCCCCTCTCCTTCCCTCTCTGGTCCTCTGGGAGTCTTGTCCTGCCCATGGGCAGCTTGCTTCCCTTCAGTGGTTCAGTACCTTCTGTTGCCAACCCCAATCTGTGCTGGCATGCAAATGCTCATTTCTACTCTGTACTAAACAGCTGCTGAGGTCCCTGGTGTCTCATCTACTTCCCAGCATTGTACTTTTCAGCCAGAAGCTTGCCAGTAGGAATATTTTGATTTTGTGTATAACAGTGTAGAATTGAAGGGAAACTTCTACCTGATAGAAATGAATCTATGGTGGCCCTTCAGGTACCTTTTAAATTCAAGAAATCTTCAGGCTGAGAGTTTATACAGATATTAGAGACTTGACTTACACATCTTTGAAATACATGAATAATTTTACCCTTATCATCAAACCTTGTTTAGAGATGAGGAAACTGAGGCATTGCAACTGTAAAGTCAACAATTCTGACATTCACTATCGTGCCATACTACATAAAAACCTAACTGGACAGAGGTTTAAAGGCTATGGACACTTTTTCAACCCTGACTTCTCCTGCCTTTCTAGCTGAAAGTGTCCCTTTTGGGCACATAAAAACCCCAGAAATCTAAGTTCAAACTCAAAATTGGAGAAAAGAAATAAACGTAAAATACAATATATGAAAAAAGGCAAAATGAAAGCCAAGTGTAGAAATATGACCCTCAGATTAAGAAAGAATTTTATTGTTCAAAATTGAAGTATAGGCCAGAATAAATGCTTACTATTCATTAAAGACCACCCCAGCTCCTCTTTCGTGGGAAGAGAGTTACCTGGCACTGTACCAGTATGTCATGAGGTTTTAAAATGTGAAAAAAGTAAACAGAGATTCTGAGTCCACACTTGGGATCCTTTCAAATCCTGCTCCTCTCGTTTGTGTATGTTGGATTTCTCCTGGTTCATCAGAAAATGATAGCTTGGGCAGTTCATTTAAAGGTTCAAGGTCTTGGTGGCTGCACCAAACCGGGCTTTCAGAGAAATCCTTGGCATTCTTCCTCAGGTTCTTGTGAACTTACTTTATTTTTCTTTGGTGCTGTCAGTGCTCATATGCTAATTTCTTCCTTTGTTTTCTTCTCAGAAAGGGGTCCTTCTATTTCATGAAGTACTGTTTTCTGCTCCAAGGGAAATCTCCCAGGGTACTATCCCTTCTCACACACCATGTAGAGTAACACAACATGTCTGATTTTTCCCTTAAGGATAGAGGTGGAGTAGGAAAATTGGAAGATTATGCCAGGAAATGACTGGAGTCTAGACTCCACTCACTTCTGTTTTCAGGCTATGCAGGCTGCTTTCACCCCCGAGTAACTCACGGTCATCCTTCCACTTACTTCAGTGTCTTGTTTATACATGGAGCTTCTTCATAATTTAAATGCACTTCTCATCCATACAGTCCAAGTGGCCTATTTTTTGTACTTAACAGGTACAATTGAGAGGTGATGATTTCATTTGATTATCTCTAGATGTGACTCATTGGAAATTAGGGCACTTTATGAGCACATCAGTCATGATATTCACTTCCTTATAGAACTTGGACTGGTTAGTCAGACTTGGCATTTGTAAAGACATAGGAAAAACATGTTTACTAGAAATGTTAACTGTTCTTAATGATTGGTAATCATATTGTGAATAATTGCATATCATTCTTAGATGTGGCTAAGAAAATAGAAGCACAAGTAAGTATGGTTATTGGTCTGGAAACACTTAAGATTCCCTAAAATGCATATGCTGTTGTTAGGTGATGGCTGGGCTACTTGCTTGCCTGAACTCAGATCTGACAATATTAGTTGTGTATTCACTCACTTCAACATCCAAAATGCACATAAGGACAAGGCCCCAGAGGAACTACCCTCTCCCTTTTCCCTCCACTGGAAGATGAACATGAGGATTTGTAAGAAATTGCCCATACGGAAGAGCTATTGATGTAGAAGAGTAAGGATGGTTTGTGCTTTCCCTCATCTCACCTGTACCTTATGATTGCACAGTAAAATACTCAACTACTCAGACTCAGAAATTAATGTTAAATGTACTACTTACATTCTTGGGAGATATTTTTTTATATGTACCATGTTATAGTCTTTAACTCTAAAATCATATAGTCTTTCAATTCTACATTACAGAGACTCAGTCTCCCTCCAGCCTTGACCTTCTATTAGTGGTCTTAATATGTCTTTATACATAGTGCCTTATGGCTTTATGAATCCCTATTCTTTTCAGCCTGTTACAATTTCATGACTGACAAATTTGAAAATGAAAATACCTGTAGATATATATCATTCAGTCATATTGCCCGGGAACTTTCAAACATATTTTTTAAAAAATTCTCAAATACCAGGAGAGCTTTTTTTTTTAAAAAAAAAGGTAATTTTTGAGAATCACAGAACAGCCTAGGTTGGAAGGGACCTCAGAAGACTGCCTGATCCAGCCTTTCATGGGAAAGGGAGCCCAAATGAGATTGTCTAGCATCCTGTTCAATTGCACCTTGAAAACCTCAGTAATGAGAACTCTGCCACATCCTAGGGAGCTTGTTCCTGTGATTGACTGTACTCATCAAGAAGATTTCTTTCTTATATTGAAATATACGAAAGAAATATTCCCTGGATCTACTGATATCTGTTGCCACTTGTCTTCTCTGTGTGGCTCATTAAGAAGAGAAAGCTTCTGCCCTCCTTGTAATGACCCTGTAAAAACTGAAATACTGTAGTGAGGACCCCCTTGAGTCTTCTCCAGGGAAAAAAGACCTAACTCCTTCAGTATTTCCTCATAGGGCAGGTTTTCCATCCCTTTGATCATCAAACTTACACTTCAGATTTATTGTCACAACCCATTTTGAGTCAAGTCTTGCTTGCTGTCTTCACATAACAAGAATAACACAAATCCATTCTGTATAAAGCTGGACTTTTATATTATCCATTGTTCTTCTGGTAACAGCTTTCCAAACACAGCTATTATTAGAGAGAAAATTCTAAATTACATATTAAGATACATGATGTACGGTTAATGGTTGTTTGTTGTGGGATCAACAGATTTTGGCAGAACATAAAATATACTTGATAGTATATATTGCCCAAGAAAATGTTCATGTGATAGAGCTCACAGAGGGAGAAAAAAAATTACAACATTTATGCATTGAAACGTATATGAAAAGAGTTAGTGCTTTGGTTTTTATATAAATATCTAGGCCACAGTTTATAGACAATAAAACCATAAAGTTTGCTCTAAGTGTCACAACTTTCTTTTATATTAAATTCTTTTGTTTGGCATCAATATCCACACATTCAAACTACACTTGAGCTTCTGCTTCATAAAAAGTGATTCCTCATGTGTAGTTATCCACGAGATAACAGATGCAGACTGCAGCTGACCTCCATCTCCTATTTCCAGATTAAAAATAAGCACTGTCCTTCAGCTTTGGTGGAAGATACCAGAATGTTTTGGGACTGGAACCTCATGGAGGCCACAGTTATCATCAAAGTCTTATTAAGTAGTGGATACTAGACTTTCCTCTAGATTCTGCAAAATGCTGATTAATAAAGTATCTATTTCATTCTCATTGAATTCTTATCAATTCAGGTCTGAAAAGATCACCTTGTGGAATAGCCTGCCATATGTGAAAACTGGATACAGCATTTTAGCATGTCAGATTCTTTAGCCTTATAATTTTCTGTGGTTTACTACATCACCACATTTTGTATGTGACAAAAATTATATACATTATATGTATTAACATATAATTGCAATCATGTATTGCAAGACTAATCAATATTAAAATGTATAATTCACTTACATATTACATTTCATAATGCATTTTATATATTGCATTATATAAATACATTATATATTGTGTATAATACAATAAAAATTGTATCATCTTACAATTTATTTCAGGAAATATGACTTCAATTTTCCTCTGCAGAATTCGAACTACTGGGTGAGTCTTACAATTTCCTGCCTCTTACTTTAACTTCATTTGGTTCTAAAAAGATCAAGATAGAAATGAAAAGGATTTAGGAACAATGTAAACTATGCTTTTCAACCTTATGGTACAGGGAAACATTTCTCCAAGTCATTGAAAATAGCACAAAGAGATTACTGTTATGTTGGCTCTCCAGGTTACCATTTCATTATTCTGCGTGACCTCCCTTGCTGAATAGTCCTTAACAAGATACTACCACCACCTCCTCAGAAAGTTTCAGGCCCCCAGGCTGTGAGTGTTTCTCTTACCAAACAGCCTTCCTGTCTCCAGTTGCCATCTGAGATACAAGAGTCCTTGATCCAATTCCTGATCCCCAGGTCTAGCAGTAACCCCTCAGACTAACACGGGCCCCTTAAATATTTGAATCTTCTCATTTTCTGATGATCTCTGGTTTATGGATGACTGATATAAACAAGCAGATGCATAGAGACAGTCTTTGGGTGGAGTTTGGATAGATTGTTTCTGGTTGGGTTTTTTTTGTGGTTTTTTTTTTTTTTTTTTTTTTTTTTTTGATAGGAACAAGAAAGTAAAGATCATTTAGAAATGGTCTTATTTCCAAAATGCAATAATCTTTCTGTTCAGCCTTCACATCTGATTCTACTTTTGAATCGCAGAAAAACCAGGTCCCCACTCCTTTATCAGGTTACTGTAAGCACAGCTTAGCTGAACTTTTGTCTGGCTGAGGACTAAGCCTCCTTTATTATTTTTTCTCTCTTCCATCAGTCTTCACGTGCAAGATGTATTCCTTTCCCTGCTAGCATCTAGTTTCTTTATTCATATCCTGATAATGTCCTATTGCTCCGAGACCTGTTCTGAGAGGAATAATAGTTTCTTTTCTGATTTATACCAACTCCTGACAATTCAGGTACTTTATCACAGTGTAATTGTTAATAATTCTTTTTCTTGCAGTAGGAGTACTGTTCCACTATGACTGAAGCAGAATCCTTAAATGGGACTGTTATGGGGTTTGGAACTGAAGGAGAATTCAGGGATCATGTGAAAAGTACAAGTGTAAACAGATATTGCTGTAAATCAGGTGGTAGCAATAGGCTGTTTGAGGGACCAAGACAGCAGTGATGTGTGAAATTCTTTGCCTGGCTCTATATTCTAGTTTCAGGATAGGAATTTCCTTCCTAAGAGCTCCTCTTCTTTTTCCCCAAATCCAGCTTCTGGGCAAGGGAATGCAAAAATACTTTCCTAGTGCAGTCAGTTCTCAGCTAATGGAACAGACCACAGGAGTTATGAAGAGTTAGCATAAACTGGAGTAGCCATTTCTATCACTTTTTAATAGATTCGGACCTGTGGATTCTTGGTTTAGTAGCTGACATCAACTCAGATCAGAGTCTTTTAAAAGCAAGTTCAGAAACGCCATACTTCAACACTAAGCAAAGATATAATTTGATGCTCACAGCCTACCTTCAAAGAATATATGTAAAATCAAGTGCTTAATTGTAGAATAACTCTTTATAAACAACAGAAGTTGGCCACAACTTTTAGGGCAGAATCTATGGTGTAAACAGGGAGGAAACCACTCACATTGCTACTTGTGGAGCTTTTCATAGGTTTCAATGTTGAAATGAGCATAGTATACTCCTGAAGATACATAGCAAGAAACTAAAAAATAAATTATTTAGGGGGAAGAAAAAAAAAAGGAACACTGCCTTTGACTCCCTCTATCTGCATTGAAAATGCACTTTCAGAGTTTCAGAGATGCTGCAGTCAAGCAAAGAACCTGTAGGTGCACACCTGATGCCAAACAAATAGGATAAAGGTGTAAAGGTTTATCTGCAGAAATAACCAAATTCTTCATCCTCTATTTCAGCTGCTGGGTCTATTATTTGAATGACAATGTCAAGAATGCTTTATTGCAATGTTGTTGGAAGGAAGTCCAGATGAAGAGATTAGAGCTTTGTACCAGCCTTAGCCACGTGATTTCTCCCTGAAATGAATTTCTCTCCATTAATATACCTTCTTATCTCCTGCCATTCTTATACTAACAAGAAACCACTTCAGTGGTTTCCGATATCCTAGGAAGCACTCCAGTGACGGTGCTGTGACCTGTCTTCTACAGGCAAGGCAGGAAGAGTTACCATTGTAATTTTCTTATGGTTCTCAATAAAAGTTTAGTCTAAATGAACATATTTTCAGAAATTTTCAGTTTAAAGACAAACTATCAGAGTGTTCCTGCCAAATAGTACTGAGCAAATGAAGTAATCCAGAAAATTAAAATTAACCATATTTTAAGGTAAGTGATAGCAATTTTTTTGAGTTAATAGAACAGTAACAGACCTGTTGTGAACAAGTAGAGCATAATTCTGAACACAGGAAAATGAATAAGAACTTTACTGTGAGGGTGACTAAGTACTGCCAAGAGAAATTGTGGAGTTTCTTTCCCTGGAGATGTTAAAAAGCTCTCTGGACACAATCCTGAGCAACATGCCCCCTCCTTGAGCAGGAAAGTTGAACTAGTGGTCCCTTCCAACATTATCTATTCTGTGATTCTGTGACTCAGGTCTACATCCATCTCCACTACTTTCCTTGGGGCATTTCCACCAAATCACTTCTTGAATTTCCTTCCTCTTACCCAGAGTAAATGACACAAATGACAAATCTAAACATCAAAGGAACAAAAAGTAACCGCTCCTTTTTCCCAGAATTATTACAAAGCCAACATATTAGTTTCAGGAAACAAGTGCCTGGGGAAAACCTTTTCTTCCACCTTATACAACCCTGAAGCTCTTGCTGCTGTATATCATGACGTCAAGACCCTCTGAGTGGCTTTGACCTATGAACCCTAATCCTACCAGCAAACAGATCTCATTTTATTCTCTTATCTTGTTAAGGAGAAATCTGCTGATACCAAAATGGCTATGCAGCCAAGAGGCAGGTGTAGCAAGTGACTCCCTGTCTAATTTATTATTACTTTTTTTGCTATCAGAATATTACAAAAATTCCAGAAAACACTGGAAACAAAGTAAGTTACTGCCATTGTCTGGGTCTGGTGTGAGTCAGTCTTTTCTCTACCAGGTAGTTGGTATATATCACAGTTCAGATCCACTTCAAGCCATCCTTTAAGGATAAACATTTTGAAGGAAAGTGAAGAACACAGAATTAAAGAGACTACAAGAAACCATAAGTTAAATATTTCTTTTTTGTGAACTGGAAATCTTGAAGATTGTCTTTTTTTTCTACGTTGCTCAAATGGTGCTGCTCAACCAGAAATTTCCATGAGTTCACATTTAGTTGAAGTTTACGTGCCTCACTAGGTTCTAATTTGTATTAAATGAAAATGGCACTTTAAATAGCAAAAGCAAGGTTAAAAGAGGACAAATGTTAACTTAATAAGATGTTAGTGTAGGACTGTCCCTATTCTCTGTCAAGATGAGGAATATTCTCTCTCTAACTGCACCAAATGGCTGTTGTGACAGACACGGCATTGAAGAGGCTGAGCAGTAACAGGAGTAGGTAATTTCCATGGAATCAGAAGGTCAGATGTAATCATAAGACCTCACAATTGAATGCTGCTGTCCAGAAAGCAGAGACAGTGTAGCTAGGAATATATTAATTCAACACACAGTCTTCTAGCAAAATCCCTGTTGACTCATTAGTAAGGATTAAATCAAATACTCCATGATATGATGGGGCTTCCTGATTGTTCTCCTGATCAAGTGCCCTAAGACTCAGCTCTGCAAGGAAATGCTCCCATCACAGCATTCATCAGTTCAAAGGCTGAGTTTGGCTTTCAATCTATTGTTAATTAACTTGAAAAATTTTCTGGATAATTGTTTTCTTTTGACCTGTTTTAAATTTCAAATTTACCCTTTAAAGCAAGCTCTCTGAAATTTCATAGAATCATAAAATATCTTGAGTTGGAATCAACCCACAAGGATCATCAAGTTCAGCATGTGGCTCCACACAGGCTCCAAAACAACTAGAGGTGGACCCCAGTCTTCACCTTCACTGTAATTATGGAACTTGTTAAATATAATGTAAGTTTCCTAACAATAAAGAATTTACCTGTGTGTAAACATGGCCCTGGTTGTCCCTTACAGCTCTGAGTCACAAGACAATGAATTCTCTTCTAAGTAGATCGGTATCTTACATATAATTATGAAATGTGGTTCTGGAGAGAGACAGAAAGTGAACAGATCTTTTGCATTTGTACAGCATCTAAAACAACAGAACCTCATGTTTGTGAGTCTATGATTTGTGATGGGTAATGAAATACAAATGAATGAAAATCAGACTACTTCATAATAATCCTGGGCCTATTGAAACCATTGGACAAGTTGGTACTGGTACCAGTTACTTAATTACTTCTACATCTTTTCTTACATTTCAGATAAAATGCAATCTTTCAGCTCAATTTGAGAAGTAATGGGAAAAGAACTCATTAAATTGCAAGTTTGGAGCTTTCTTTATTTGCTTCTTTGTTAAAGTCAATTAAGTGAAACCCATAAAATTCAGGATGGTATAAAAAAGAATGAAAACATAATAAAATTATGGGCCTATTTTAGCTAAACAATTTGATACAAGTTATTAATTGAGTTTTACATCCTTTTAGCTAACATATAAGCATATACATGAACTTTTAAATGATACAAAGTACAGGCTTGTTTCTGCAGACACCTGGCTTTCTTCACAGGCTTCCAGATACACCTCCTCTACCTCCCTGAAAATGGAAAGGAAGAAGGTAGGTTTCAGAAGATTCCTTGCCTATTCTTATAGGAGCGGCTATTTGCATGGAGGAAATGAAGTGTCATTTCAGGCACTTCCACAAAAAGTTCTCTCCAAACATAAAAAAATCCTTCTTTTGTCCAGGGAGTATATTTCTTTGGGTTCAGAGTCCCTTCATAGATGTGTCAGCCATTTCCATATCAGTCAGAAGTAAAGGGCCATCTGACTCCAGATGTTTTACTGAAGAACTTATTCTAGGAAACTGCAGAGGATCCCCACATCTCACCAGTTTTCCAATACTATCCCATACATTAGAACCAAGTGAGACCACAGAAGTGGGTCCAGTCAATTACATAGAGCAAAGTTTACATGATAACAAGGTATGACATTATATATGCCAGTTCTCTCCTTTTTAACAAATTTTGGGAATAATAACACAGTATAAATACATAGAAAAATGCTGACTGCAGCTGTGTGTAATCTCCAAAGTTGCCAGTGAGGTTCCCTGTTTAGGATTAAGAATAGAACTTCAAAATCCTTGGTATTTGCACTCCTGTCTCAAAAGGCTTAGCATTTGTGCTGATTTATGCTGATTTTTCTTAAAAAAAGAAAAACAGAAAATGGAGTAGGTGTCCTTTAGTCACACCTAGAATAAGGCCTCAGCAGTATCAGCTTAATTGTTGAACCAAAAACTCAGTAGTGGGTGTGATTTAATTGCACAGGCAGTGAAGTGGCCTGTACCAAACCTTTGTATCTTGTCATGTAACTGTCCCCTTACTAGAGACAGTCTCGAGCTGGACAAGGCAACAAGGAAAAATGTTATAACGTATTGATTTACTAAAAAATGTACGAGATTCCTAATTCTTGTTTACTGATTAAAAAGTCCAAGTTTTTAAAACTTTACCTCTTACTCTCACATTTTTAATTTAACAGTTCATTACTGTTATGAGTCCCTTGCAGTTGAAGGTCTGAAGTGGGATGAGTTAAGGTTAACATGTACTCTCCTGACCTACATGCAAAGAGTACCTCTGTTGCAAAATTAATGACCCTTTTTAACCTATAACCTGTCTTGGCATTGCCACTGCATATTTCACCTCAATACTTGTCTTAACCTTGTTGTGCCATGGTTGCATAAGCATACAATAGTTTTCCTTAATATCAGATTTCTGTTGCTGCTTGTTCACACTGAAGACCTCAAAGTTGTGCTCTGCTGTTATGTTTTTGAGGCAGCTGAAAAACAATCTCCACACTTGGACAAGGAGCTTGGTTTGCTCTAGAGAATCATTTCTTGCTGTTATTTCTTGTTATATCTAGATAATTATTTTTATTAAGGGCTGCATGAGCTGTGTTCATAGCAGTGACAGCAGGACTCCAAACAGCTATTTAAAACTGTGTTAAACTACAAAATACCTGGACTTGTAAAGAAGACACGGTGATCCCTTGTGCAGTGCCTGGGGCATCAGGGACCAGTGAACTGTCCTGTCCTGCTTGGTCACCAGGCTGCAGAAGAGACATCATGCTCTGATTCTGTTGGGAAGGGATTCTTATATTTAACTCCTTTCTGATGTTTAATATTCAAGGACAATTGTGAGAAACATTTCAGAATCTACGACATGGCAAACTGGATTGCAATCTGCATCAGAGTCCTTGAGTAAGGAGAAGGCCAGAAAGGCTGTGGTATGCAGTAGCAAGACTTTTAGAGGGAAGAATCCCTCCATTTTTAATGAATAACATATTTGCAGGCACTACCCTGGTTACTTACCCAAAGATTAAATTATACTGACTTGTTGCCAGTTCACATTTTTGATTTGGTCACAATGTTTTGTGTTGAGTGCTATCATGAGTCAAGCTGGAACTGAATAAGAATTGGTGAATTTAGGATATATTGCTAAAGTAGGTCTTTACAAATTATCAGAAAAGAAAGACTAAATAATATGGTAGCCTGTAATGCTAAGAATCCCAAAAAGTAGTTCACAGTCAGTGAACAGCTTTTTCAAGGAACTGGCAGATTCAGAAAGATCAATCTAGACCATAATAGTCTTAGTCTATGGTTCCAAAATTGTTTTCCCAGACAAAGAAATAAAAAATATTTTTATGAATACAACTTTAAAAAGCAAACAATACTCCACAAGGGGGTAAATAATTTCTTTGGGCTCTCTAACACGTAATCTTGGAATACACAGACTCCCAAGATCAGTGCTACTGTGAAGTTATTAGTCTTACTCACACTCAAAGAGTTTGGCTGGGGATGATGAAAAGCATAAATTTGCTTTTCAGAGATCCAATGATAAAATTATAATTAAAAGTCATGCATGAATGTCAGGAGGAAATATTTGTGCTACTGTTATGATGTCCAGACATGATCTAGACACAGTCCTGGTTGTAGGCGGCCATGTTTGAGCATGGGGTTTAGGTCAGATGATCTCCAGAGGTTCCTTCCAACATCAACAACTCTGTGATTCTGTAAAAATATTATACATATGAAAAGGTAATTATTATTTTTAAAATTCAAGAAGTTTTAATGGCCATGGCAAAGCCACAGTAAAAGAGCACGAGGAAATCAAACCAAGTAAAATATTACCTGTTTTTGCTTGATTGATGGCTCTGTTCCTTCAGTATTTATGTAAGCACAACTCGATGGAAATCAACCTTTTCTGACATCGTGGAGGATTCTACATCTAGCCAGTTCCTCATCTAGCAGTTTGTTACAGAATGAAGGAATCTCCTGTGATCTGTAAGTAGGTTAGTTCTTTGTTCACTGTTGATGGTTTCAAGAGGAAAAGACAGACTTATTCCATCACCATCCAATTTTCATTATTCAAAAAATTACTGTTCAAAGAAAATCCATCTTCAGTCAAAAAAATCTTGCATATATGTCTTCCAGGAAGGAAGACCCAAACTTCATGGGTTTGTGAGTTCTGGGGGAAAAGACATGCTAGATCTTACTGGGTCTGGGAATTTAGGTCCCATTTCTGTACTGATACTTAGTTTGAGCTGGAATCACCTTCTCCTTAAATCAGAAGGGCTGCTTGACACAGTTACAAGATATGGGCATTCTGCTAAATAATAGGGAGATGCAGTAATCTTTAGGTCTGTTGTCAAATAGCACGGTAGGGACTGCCAGTATGTGGCATGTTTTTGATATGTCCCAGTTCGTCCACTATGAGATGATAATAGCCCAGTCTGGAAGACAGCACATTACAAGGATCATTCACAACAGGCATTATGGACAAAACTGTGTCAGGTTTGGCTCCTCCACCCTACACAGTCCTCCAATGTCATCCCAACAGACTTTGTACCCTCAGGCAATTTTTGAAGGTATGCAACACACCCAGGTCATGTTGTGTTATCAAACTGTGCCCTGATGGGTTGCAACACAGCACTTGCATTATTTCAGACTCGTTGAACTCAATATTGTGCCCTAGAAGCTCAGAAACTGTAATGTTCAAGAGAGGTACAAATTCAAGTACTGTGCGGTGTGGACACGAGCAAACTGTTCCACTTTCACCCTGTTTATCTTGCAGTATGTAGCTGGTCCTGCTTGATTTTACAGTCTGTATGCAGCTATAGGGTCTTTGACCTCCAGGCTTCTCGGTCCTGGTGAGAAAACGAAGGATTTCAGCTGGGGTAGGGAGAGGGGTCAATCTTGTTAAATCATAGAATCACAGAATATTCTGAGTTTGAAGAGACCCACAAGGATCACTGAATCCAATTCCTGGCCCTGCACAGGACCACCCCAATAATCACACCATGCTCCTGAAAGTGTTGTCCAAATGCTTCCTAAATTCTTGCAGGGTTGGTGCTGTGACCACTGCCCTGAGGAGCCTGTTCCAGTGCCCAACCACCCTCTGGGTGAAAGATCTTTTCCTAATATCCAGCCTAAACCTCTCCTGACACAGATTTATACCATTCCCTCAGATTCTGTCACTGATCATCAGAGGGAAGAGATCAGTGCCTGTCCTTCCACTTCCCCTTGTGAGGAGGCTGTAAACAGTGATGAGGTCTCCCCTCAGTCTCCTCCAGGCTCAGTAAACCAAGTGACCTCAGCTGCTCCTAAGCATTAGACAATGGTGTATTTTTATCACCTGAAAACTTAATAGGTAACAAACAAGACATTCTTGGGTGAAACTTAAATGCCTTTGATATGTATCAAGCCAAATCTGATGATTTAATAGTTCCCTCTGACCTTAACTTCGGTGAGATATGCGGCGTAGGGAGGTGTCTCACCAGGGGGCACTGGGAAGTGAACTACAACCCACAGAAGAGTGGCTTGAATTGTTTCCTTTAGCAATTTTTTTGGCATGACACATTCCATCTTCTCAGGTAATAAATGACAGGGGAAGTCTTTTCTTGCCTCAGAAAAGAAATTACACAATTTATGGGGAAAAAAAGTACTAAGACAGAACTGTGTTAAATAAGGTAACAGGAACATGACATCAAGTAAAATACCCCAGTAAAATCTATTGGCATTCAGCAATGATTGCAATATAGGCATTATCTTAGGTGTACCATGACGGTATGGATTGCAAAAGAGACATGGAAACTGTGATCATGTTGTATAGCAAACAGGAAATTGTTCCGCTCACAGCAGGTAAAGGAAAAAGTCTCTTCTATAATCAAATAAACCTGAGTTAATCATTAGGATGTCATCAATTGCACTTGATGAATGGCCACTTATACTGCACAGAACACAATTTTGGCAAAGTATCATACTGGCAGAGTACCAATCCTACCATGCTCGTGAGGCAGGCGTGTGTGACTCAGCGGGGACACACACTGGTGTTGAGTGACTGCAGGCTCCTCTCCTACCTCCACTTCTACCAAAACCACTTGAAAACCACTTTGTGCTGTGGGAGGTGGGCACACTGCACATCTCTAAAGGGCAGTGCTCCCTATGTGGTTGTTGGTGGTCATTTGAGCTCTCTTTCTCCTTTGAAAGGGCAAGTACTGATAATAAACAAGGCAAATAATAGAGCAAACCAAGGAGTTAAATGGATAAATAAATAGTGCAAACCGGTTTTATATGCTTTCAATAATACATACTGCACTGCACTAACATACTGCTGGTCATGAAAACACATCACCTAAGTATTTGATGTGTCATGCATTAGCCGATAATGGACAAACTCATATAAAAACACAGGAAGAAGATTTTCAAGTATAGCATTCCAGTTTTAAAGGAATTCTGTTCCAATCTACATACCAGTAAGTGCATTGTTGTTATTACAGGGCTTGCCTGGGTCATAGTAAAGAAGAAGGATTTTACAGTTGAAGAATTTTAAGCTGTTGACTTCCACCTAGAAAAGTAGCCAAAATATAACTTAGTTGATCTCTTTAACAGCCTGTCTCTAAGATTGTAGGTTTTACAGAGAAATCTAACCACCGTGAGTTGAACTGGGACAATTATGATTTATATATTAATCCCTCCTCAAAGCATTTTTATGCTGCCATCATAATCTGATAATGTAAAGTTTAATGATTTAAAGCAAAATTCACAACCCAACACCAAAACAGACAGACATATTAATATTCAAAAAGAGTATCTATTACTTTTATGGAGATCTGGTACTATTTAGAAAACCACTCCTAGAAGATGTTATCTTTGACATGCAGGTTCCCATTATCCAAACTTGCTTTTCTTTTCCTTAAAAATATCCAGAAAGCTAAAAATATTTGGCATAAATTGAATCAATTTTGGTAAGTGATGGACCCACTTTTTACTATAATCCAATATTGCAGCACTACCACTTAATTTAATGTCCCATAATTTAATGCCAATACAGAGGCTTGAGAGTATTGATACCTGGGAAGGCAACTCACCTTTCTGTGAATAACCACTGAAAACCACTCTTGCATTCGTGCATATCACCAGGTACAAGGAAGAGGACTAGCCCATAAATGTGGTATCTGGCCCACAGTGCTGGGTGGATGCTGCGTTCTACTAAACTCTCCGTGAATCTGGGGAAAACCAGCAGCAAGAGCACATGGTGAACTCAAGCTTTCCTTTCACAAACCTGACAGCTTCAGAGCAGAAATGGGGTGATCTGTGCTGTCTGTGTGTTACCTTATGGAAGAAAGTTCATTGGCCAGGTCATTCAGCAGCTACTCCAGGGGAACAGGAAAGGATGCAATGACATAAAGAATTCAAATTAAGTAGCTTCTATCTGAGGATGGCATTACCAAACGTCTAGCAGGACCTTGTGGTGACAGGTTAAGGCCATATGGGAACCAATACGATCACATTGGAGCTTTTGAGTGCTGACTGGTGAGATCTTCCTCCTCTTAGTGAATCATGTGGAATGGGAGAGCAGCCACATGAACACCCAGCTATACACCTGATCCAAATAAGGGATAAAACATGGGTCTAGCAGAAATGCCTTAGAAGTTGAGGCTTGATTTTCTTTTGGTCAGCTGTTGGGGATGTTCTCTTCAAATATACACTAATCAAAAGCCACAATCTTGCTAGAGCCTGGCAAAAAGTAGTAGATTTTTATAATAGTAAGCATTGGAAACCTTGTAAAATGAAATCCAATAACTTCTCAGAGAGGACAGAACTGTCTGCCTGGCTGAGCCAGATGTTTTCTGCTACTTGCTGTTAAAAATGCTCTTTCAGTCACTTGTCCATACAGGGGTGCCATGATGCCTGCAGGTGGACAACCATTGAGAAGAAATGGCTGTTTAACTTCTTAACAACTGAAATAGTGGGAGTTGATAGCAGTTGATGATATAGGTGCCCACCAAGCTTCCAATGACTGTTTTTCTAGAAAAAGAGAAGTGCCCGGTAAGATGCACAAAAGTCAGATCATACAAAGCCTGCACCCCAATCCCAGTTGCTGTGACAGGAACCTGGCTCAAAAATGCAACTGCCTGTGCTTCTTCCTTAAAATGCACACAGCTGGCACATGGAAAGAGCTTTGACTCTAGATTATAACACAACTTTAAACTATGGACTTTTGAATAAAGAAATTTCATCTTCTGGAAAAGGCGGAATGAAAAATATTTGTAAACAAATCCAGCCAACTCTACATAGTCTTCTCTGTACGCATGGGAAAACTGTCTGCTTCTGTTCCCTCTGTTCTCTCCCTGCAGACTCTGGTACTCTCCCTGTGGGGCTCACAGCCCGTGTGCCCATCTCCAGCACTCTTAGTGCCTCCAGTTCTGGTGTGGATAGTCCCCCCATCCCACCAGTGTATTCTCCATGGACCAGGGTGCCATGGGCCAGGAAGGGCCAGTTGGCAACCTTCTTCCTGCTGTCCATCCAGGTCCTGTGACACTAACCCTTGTTCCCACGAGACACACAAGTCAACTAGCTCTATTGTCCAGTGCTTAGCTGTGCTCTCTTGGACCTGACCTTGACAGCTCAACTCAGCTGAGTTTCTTTGTACCCAGTGTGGGCCTTGGCCTTATTTCCTTTTTGGTATTCCGTAACCAGGTACAGAGGAAGCCTCCTGAACACCTTCAGAGATGAGAAAACAGCTGATTTCCCAATGTCATAAACTTTTACAAGAAGGATCCTTGAAAAGAAACTGGAATAGTAGAGCAGACCTGAAGGCTAAGACAGATGACCACCAGCCTGACATATCTCTAGGCTGATGTATTCTTGGAGTAGGGTGAACTGTTCTGGGAGGACGCTGAGATGGTGGCTGGAATCACTGATGATGGTCAGCCTCTCTCCACTGCTCTGCCAGAAATGCTCATGGGAGAGGATGAACTGTCAATACTATCAAGGGAGACTACTGTTCATGGAAGCCCTTCCTCTTTTTTGGTGGCTCTGACCACCTATAAGAAAGAGAACAGTAGTGTTTGAGCAGTATATGCACTGGGAAAGTGCCAATTTTCTCAGTCATTTCCTGTGTAGGATTGTTGTGTTTCAGATTTTTCAGGCATATCTGTATCACCAAGAAGCCCAGAGACAGCTATACTGCTGGGAGACCTAAGTCATGTCAGGTATTGTCTTCTGGGTTATCCCTATGCCCCTCAAACAGTCTGCTGATGGCATATCCCTCATAGCCCTTGAGAACCTGCCCACGCTGCCCGTGCAGGACTGGCTCTGCAGAATGACCAGCTTCAGTAGGCTGCTGCAAAACCCAGCAGCAGTCCTCTACCAAGGAGTGTAATCTCACCTTGAAAGACCTTCCCCTTCGTATCAGTCCTTTGTTGGCTCAGCTGGTCACTGACTCTTGCACAGTCCAGCTGTGACGTTTTCTGTGCATTCATGGTCATAGGGTCAGCAACTCTCCAGTTCCAGCTCTTTGTACAATCAATTTTGCTGCCTTGTTATACACTGCTGTCATTGACTGTTAATTTAGACATTAATAAATCAGGTTGTGCTGACCACAATACGGAGGAGTTGACTTAACTTGTTTTGTTGGTAAATCTGGTTGCCTCATAAATAAAGGCTTATTTGTGCATATTTTATTTCAGTATCAAAACCACTATACAAACCTCCAGTTTTCGGCCGTGAGTGGTTCTTAATTGATCAAGCACCTCATTGACTCTGTTAGCACTGTTCAACTCCTACAGTGCCCACTTCGACAGATGCCAAAGCTCCAATGTACGCATCTTCTTCCACCAGGTCCTCCTGTCTTGCAGACTGAGGAATTATCAGCTTGTCTTCGATTCAAATTAGATCAGGCATCACTTTCTCTGCTCTTCTAAGGAAATATTGTTACAAATTTTCCCTTAAACATAGGCATGTAAATTTAATAAAGATTTATGAATGTGTATTTCTGACACTGCCTACCTTTTCATCTCTTCATTTCAACCCAATCTAGTGGAAAGTGTCTCCGTCCATAGCATAGGGTTTGGCACTAGGTGATCTTTATTGTCCCTTCCAACTCAAACTATTCTATGATTCTGGAATTCTTTTTGCCTTCTTAAGTTCTCGCCCCCTTAGTGGCCCTTTTCTATATAGCATGCAACAGAAAGAACAGTCTTTGTCATCATGGTGATGTGCTGATCTGAGACGATGTACTGGCTATCATTTCCTTGCCAAACAGCCCTGCTCCCGGAGAAGCACACTGCCCTGCGCCGTGGGACCTCGCTCACAGGCAGCGCTGGGTCAGGGAACAGCAGCGGGAGAGCAGAGCTGGGTGGCATGTGGGAACAGCATGGAGATGTGAGCGCGGTCTGGCCGGGGCTGTAAGCTGCCCTTCTTCCTGGGTGAGCTGCAGGTTGCCATCCCACACGGGAACAGCTAAATCATTCCCGAAAAAAGTAATTTCAAAGTGTCAGTCTCGACAGGCCAGTCAGCTGGGAATGGAGCGGGAGATGCCGTCAGCAGTGCTGTTCTGCCACCTGGTGCCAGAGGACCGTCCCGGCCGGTACCCGCGGCTGCTCTACTGCTTCACTCTCTTCCTCCCTTCTTCTCTCCCTCCCTCTTTCCCTCCTTCCCTTCCTCCCTCCTGCATGTCACCCTGCCCTGGGGAGAACCTGTACCGAGCGCCAACACCACTGGCAGCACAGCCAGCAATCTGGGAAATTCACCACGGAACTAAAAAACGTTCTGTAACCCTGTTGGACTTTTAATACTAATAAAGTATGACTTTTAATACTAATAAATATCATCCCCCTTTGCACAGGGCAGTCCTGATGACTAAATCGTGTCCTAGAATGTGATAAGTACTAGTTGCAAAGATATAACTACTGCTTACCCATTATTTATAGGCACATGGTGTGATGGTGTGCAAGGCCAGGAGTTGGACTTTGATGATCCTAGTGGGTCCCTTCCAACTCAGGATATTTTGTGAGTCTATGATTCTATTCTAATTTTTAAAGTCTAAAAAGTACCAAGTATGTACATGTATGATCTACTCAGGTGTGTTCTTAACCCCTTCCTTATCTTAATGTTTCTATTTAATATTTTAATATGATACAGGTATTTCCATAGTTGTAAACTGAGGCACGGCTTAGTCTGCTGCATGCACTAAAGATTTGGTTTTTAACTGCTTGGAAGTGGATAATCCATGAAGATTACCAAAAACACTCAGCAGAAGGGACTATTTTCCACCTCCAAATAGGTGCTGTTAAGAAATCTGTAGAAAGACTGTTTAAATACCTTATGCTTCAACTTACTTGGCTGCAGCTACTTCCCCACAGTTTCCCCATCCTGAAACCACTACCCCGACCTTGTGGAGTTGTACCTGATTGCAATGGTACCTCTAGAGTCCCTCACTAAGAGCGATACTGTGTCCCTATGAGTAGAGCAGCAGCCAGCCAGTGCTTCCCCTCTGCAGGTCAGCGGGTATATGATGGACCTTCAGAGGCAACACAGAGGCAACACATGCAGCAAGCCCATGTGTTCTGTACAGGCCATGCACCGGTTACACACCACATATAGGTAAGAGGGTCCAGGAAACAAAGACTAGATACACCAACCCAGAAATCTGTGTCACTTCTGGGCTGTCTTCAGAGCACGTGAATCATGGCATAGACATCTATTAATATTTATTTGGCAAAAATATTCACATCTGGCTACCCTGAGGAGATTCCCTCTTTCTATTTTAAATGTCTGCAAGCTTTATAGAATAAAGCAAGTCAGCAGGAAAACACCTGACTGACATGTTAAGTAACTTTCAGGTACTCAGATCCTCTGACAACCCAACCTGAATAATGTTGATAAGCCATGTTTTCAGGGGTTGCTAAATATGGGTGACTCACCTGTTCATGTGGGACAGACTTGCTGGCAATCATACAGATCAGGCAACTGGGAATGACAAGCATTTCTGGGTATCAAAGAAGAAACCCCTTTTGGTGTCACAGTAAATTTTACTTCAAACTTTTATCTTTCTCTAAGGGAAATCAGAACTGAGTAATCTAATTTGGAGACAGGTAAGTGCTGACTGCAAACAGTGCAAGCTGGGCCAACAGTAAACAGCCCTACTGCAGATGCTCCTGGTTCCACAAGCAGTTTACTCAGCTGCCAGCTAACCCAGCTAAGCCTGCCTTGCATATTGTGTGTGTTTCTCTTAGCCTGGCTCATAAAGAGCTAGTGTGTAGAACTTCATGAAGCTGCAGCCATCTGTGAATCTCCTCTCATCAGGATGTAATTGTTACAACATCTCCAGGATTGAGTATTTCAGAAATAAAGATGGGAGGTTCAGAATGAGTTTGAAAGTGAGGCTTATTCCTCAAACCTGATGTGCTTCCTGCAAGTCCCAAGCAACAAGGCAACAAAACAAAGTTTCTTCTACTGTCTCTATTTTAACAGAGAAACATGGCAGTTCTGCAAGTATTTATAGCTGTGCACAATGCACCTTTTTCTCTTGAATGTTTCAAGGAAAAGTGGGGCCTGTTCTTAAGTGGGGGGAAAAAGCGTGGCACCAGGTGATAGAAAAAGTTGAAGTACTCAACACTTTCTGACTTTGGTTTTCACAAACAGGCCTGCTCCCACATGTCTGCATGTGCCAGTGTGCTCCGGAGAGGGCCAACCATCAGGAGTAACCAATGTTAGGGTCTACCTCAAAATGGGATGTATTCAAGTGCATAGGGCTGTGATGGGACCGACCTAGAGCTGTAGAAGTGGTTGGCCCATGTACAAGATAGTTAATTATCCACGAAAGATACATGTTTATCATGGGAGGGGCTCTGATCCCTGGAAAAAGGGATCAGAGTACCCAACACACCACCTCATCTATGAAGATAGGGGAACTCAGGGAACAGGGGCTAGTTTGCTTCCACTGCAATCCCCAAAGGGATGAAGGTACATTTCCCCTTGCAATTTAATCCTGAATATTTGCAGGACAAAAGAATAACCAACACGGACTTGCCACAGGCAAATCAGAAGACCACTTGATAACTATGCATCTTAATGCAGTGAGGGAGGTGATGCAGCACATCTGGACTTCAGCCACCTCCTCCCACAGCCGTCTCTCTTAAAAGCTGAGGTATGTAGACTGGAGGAAGTTAACAACTGAACATCCAACTGGTAGCCAGCAGGTAACAAAATATTCCAGGGGGACAATACCAAGGGCATGGTGTTCAACTTTCTCTTCCCAGTAATAATGTGAACAAGTGGTCACACAGTACAGCTTGAAGTCTCAGGTTGGATTTTAAAATCTTGAGAGGAACAGATTACTCAAAGAGGCTGCGTAACCTCCATCCTTTAAGTTTCTTCCAACTTGGAAAACAAAACAGCTGACCTGGTCTAGTATTGATCATATATGAGACAAGATCTTCAGTATCCTTCCACCAACACACCTAAGAATTGGTGTAATTGATTTCATTCCTGTCAATTAAAATATTGGTATGCTAAAGGAACTGCCTTTAGTATGCAAAACATATGCACTTATTTATCTCAGTCTGATATTTATGGGTCCCCTCCAACTTGAGATATTCTATGATTCTTTCACTGATTAGTTTTATTCCCAAGCCTCCCTGTGGAGCTTTGCACTCCTAGAACAAGCACCTGCTATATATATATATATATATATATATATATATATATGAGAACTTGTGATTTGTTCTCAGCCCAGCCAGTTAACCACATCATTTTGTTCCTGGGCACACGGAAGGTACCTTTTTCTCCTCAGTATACTTTCACCACAGAGACAGACATGGTTAAATTTGTCGTAGGGAAACTTTATCGGCAAATTCTTCCTTGTGCCAGAGCCATGAAACTGTATCTGCAGTGACATACTAACACGTACAGTAGGTGGAATTCTTGGGTTCTCTGCTCAGAAAGGTACCTTCAAAAAAATCAATTCCAGCTTGCAGGATGCCACAGCTTTGGCATTTTGCTTCACAAAAATGTTCATGTAAGTAAAATTTTAAGGCAGTTACGCTCACTCTGAGAAACTAATAGTTAAGAGCAAAAGCATTTGGCAGAGGAACAGAAGTGCCAGAACATCTATTGTGGGTTTATCCATAATTCTATTATGCATCCAACATAACAAACAACGTCCATCTCCAAATAGATTTGTGATGTCCTTTACCTTCCCCTCTGCCCACTGCCAATTCAAGAATCTCATTTAGGATTTGGTGATATTCCACAGAGCAGGTGCTGTTAGTTTCTGGCTGACTGGACAGACCAGCTTCTTGGAAGGCCAATGTGCTGTACAGGCATGGCAGAAATGGAACAGGCAACCAGGATTAAATCTCAGTTAAAGGGGGAGGGGAGAGGAATGTCTGTAATACAGCCTTGTG
The DNA here is from genome assembly GCF_009829145.1 of Chiroxiphia lanceolata. Taxonomy (NCBI): domain Eukaryota; kingdom Metazoa; phylum Chordata; class Aves; order Passeriformes; family Pipridae; genus Chiroxiphia; species Chiroxiphia lanceolata. The sequence goes on from NC_045640.1 coordinate 14,317,962, forward strand.
AGGAATTACTGGTCACATTAACTCTCCCAGTCTATCCCTGGCCTAATTAAGCTGCATTTTCACTCTAAAGCAGGCAAACTGCCAGCCATAGTGAAGTGAAACCAGCTTTCCAGTGACTGCCAGCTAGAGCTCAAAAGCACATTCATGCCTAAAACACAAACCTTAAAGAGTAATGGGGCTTGAGGAGCCATGCTTGAACACAGCTTAAACTAGTATTAAAATACTCAATGCAAGGCTTCTAGCTAACAAGACATTCTGCAGGAGCAGGATCACAAAATAGCTCATCCTACACACCACCTTTCAGACATGGTGCACAAGTTCTGAGAACTGCTTAACTACCCCTACCCCACCCCCCTTTATCATTACTTAAATGAACTGCAACACAAACCCACTGAGCAGATTCAATAGCAACTCTTCCAGATGAGACTCAGGGACCAATGGAGGAAGTGCTTGCTGTGCCAGTCCCTATGTAAAAGCACAACAAATTTAAGGGGCTAGACAGTGAGAAATCCTGTTCATTTGGATCCCTTATTTCAAATATGGCCTTTTCCAAAACTTCTCTTGTCCTTGCATTGTTAATAAGCATACATGCAAAACTGCTAATGGAGAGACATAGCAAACACAAAGAAACCATGATGCAAAATATTCTGCTTCCTAGAAAAAAAAAACAAAAAAACAACTATGTCAACTGTTGCAAAACAGATTGCAGGCCAGAAGACATCTGATCACCACTCCTAAAAAGAAATCACCGTTTTTCCTTTTTAAAAGAAGTTTTACAAACATTTCATTTTTTGAAAGGCAATATTTCAGCAACTGAGCAATAGTCCACAATAAGAGAAGCAGCAAAAGCATTTTATTTGCTGTATTATTAGTGTCATTAGAAATATGATTGGTAAAAAAAAACAACACCCAAGTCCATACAGAAAGGAAAGCTTAATAAAAACCAAAGACAACTGAAAAGGTGGTGGTGGTGGTAGAGACTTAGCAGAGAAAAGTTTTTTTAAATTTTCCAAAGTTCTAGACAGCAACAACTTTTTTTTGGCCATCAGAGATGGTAAATCTTCCTACTACTTTGCATCAGAGTGTCCTCCTCCACCCTTGTTGGACTGCAGGCTTCAAATCACTTAAGTGTGTTGTGGAGTGTGAGAAAGGAACTAAACACAACATCAGGATTTGTTTGCATGAGGTAACACTTCCATGCAACTGTTCTGCACATGCAAAGGCATAAAACTTACTGAGCAAACACGATCTTCTCAAAAATCACTTCAACTCATAACAATGCTTCACTTTGTTTAATTCCTGTATTTCTCAAAAGGTGGTAGAAGTACTGCATATTTTTTAAACAATAACATGCTTCTCCTCCTTCAAACAGAAAATCTTTAATCTTTGTAACAGAATGATTTCTTTTCCGACATTGAAATGACGAGACAGTCTTAATTCATGAAAGTAACAATTGTGTTTTTGGAGGAACAAGTTGCCACAACGATTATTTGTAAACATTATACCCACAACAGTAAGTACATTAAAATCCCACACTTCCACCTTAAAATAAACCACAAAGATTTGACATGAAATACATAAAAAGTTTATTATGCATGTACCCCATCTTCTTATCTGGAGGAGAAAATCTGAGGCAACAGTTTGGTGCAGTATAGAGAAGCAAAGCAATATACAGTAGCTGCACACAGCTTGATTGGTTTCAGACCACAACTAAATACTCTTACTATGACCGTTAGTACAGAAATGTTCTGTAATTAGAAAAAATGAGAAGTATTACTCTCATGCTGTACAGTCTTATGTTTCTTGGTTAGAAAAGAACAACTGATTGAGTTTGAATCTTTTGCGCCTGAACCTTGCACACCAACTTGCTCGGCTGTTGCCTCTGGAATGTTCAGCACAAAGGTTAAGCTCCAGACATAATTTAAGTGCTTTTCATGTGCAAACTGTTACTCGCTAAAGCTTTCAAAGTACATTTAATTACAGATATGAACACCCTGTAAAGATATGAGGATATGATAGCAGACCCAGAGGCCAATACAGATTCTTTAAGAGAAATGCTATGTTCCACTGCAGTAGTTCTAGTCCCTGATTAGGTCCTTCCAAAGAGGGGGTTTATTTCAATTGTAGGAGATAGACCACTCCTTAACAGAAGCATCATGGGATGTTGTTACCAGAGTATGTTCATCCAACCATGCCAAGCCACTTACGTGATGTAGTCTGTGAGCATCTGTATGGCAGTGAAAAATAACAGAAAATAATTAGGAAGGCCAGACTGACAAGATAACTAGCACATATTCCAACTGTAATTTTCAGCTGCATAAAATACTAGTACTGGATTTTAAAAACTACAAAAACAACATAATGGAAAATTGTAGCTAGACAGAGATTAGCATAAAGGCTAAATTATTTGGGGAACGTTCAAAGCCTGCTTACCATTAGCTCTAGAAAAGAGGAGCTGTGTTGGATTTCAAGAACTACCAGCGACTTTCAAAAGTAGTATTTTGAAGGAAACATACCTGGTATTTTGACTCTGGTCTCTGGATCACTCACAGTCCAAACATACACCATCATGTCCATGCCTCCAGAAGCAAAGTGTTCATTGTCCGGTGACCAAGCAATACAAACAACTTTCGCATGGTGTCCGTAGAAGACATTATGTTCCTTTTGAGAGTCAGAGAAACAAGGGTTATTCCATTAGTTTAAGCTACTTCAGGAAATCACTGGTTTTCAACATGCAGCATCAGAACAAGATACTGCAAGACTCCTAAGTGTATATCTCAGGTGCAGATGGATGCACTAACCAAACCAAGTGGTGGCTTCATTTTATGTTATTTATTTAAACACTTATTAGGCCAATAAAATACAGACCTTTTGTAAAAAATATGCTGAGACTTTTTTTTCTATGAAAGCTGCACCTGTTAAGTGCATATGCAGTGACTCCTTCCTTAGAGACTTCTCTAAGCATATAATCTCACAGATGTTTCTAAAGAAAAATTCGTTAAATTTTTACTTAGAAAATGAAATATTTTTGTGGAATGTCATCCTGCATTTTTGCTTCAGTGTGGTTTTCGTCAAAGCTTAATGACTTTACAGGTTGATACACACTGACTGCTCAGCTGAAAAGTGGAAATTGCCAATTTTTGGACTTTTGGTTAAGACAGAAGATTGACAGATAAAGCAAGATTCCCTGCCCTAGTGTATCTCTTTCATTGCTTATCCCTTACCACGGAAGTGTGTAGCACAGTCAGTAGAATTTTGTTGCTAAGTCTGCTTTATTTATTAATTAAATTTTATTGTATTGCATGATTTTTATCCAACTGAGCCTGCATTCTTGTCCATTTTACAACAATGCACATGTATTCACTAACAGGCATGGCACCTATTTTGTTGACTTTATTTCCTTTAAAAACCCCCAAACTAACACACTTGTGATTCAGCTGACCCACATAAGGAACTTGCATACTCTAATCTTTTGTATTTAACTACAGTGTGGAAATAGTCAGTGGAAATTCAGCTCCTTCCCCATTTAACCATGTGTTTGTTATTAGATGGGTTTCAGTGTTTTTCCAGTAGCCAATCTATGCTGCACATTTCCTCAACTATTCTTACAAGCTAAAGGATTCACACAGGCTGCTGTGAAAAGCAATACTAGCCCAAAATAGCAGGTAAACAGTGTCACAGAAGCATGAAATTGGTATCAGTGATTTACAATTAAGCCTGACCAGCTACAGTGTATTTCACAAAATATTTAGGCATGAGCTGTAAGTCAATTTGTTTTTAAACAGAGAAAGCTCTGGATACATCAGTTCTTACCGCATAGCCATCAGCGACACTAAAGACAGTGACAACTTTGTTTGCATCACAGACTGCAAGAAAGGCACCATCGTGAGAATATGCCAGGTCAGTAACAGGACCTTTAGCTTCCAAAGTCCTATCATCACTCTTCAAAGAGGTTCCTTGGATTGAATACAAACGGACATTCCCATCCTGCAAATTAACAGTAAAGAAGGAAGAAAGGTAGAAAAATCATTTTACAATAGAAAGAGGAAGGCTTACTGAGTTTATGGAACTTTTTGCACCAATCCTATTTGGTAGCACTTATATTAAGAAATAGTTTAAATAATATGTCATTTATGCTGGCTACAATCCATCAAGTGTGGAAATAGATCTGTTTTCTAGAATTTGCTGACTTCAAGCATACAGTGGGTATGCTTGGTGAGTTAAAAGCAGTAAGTACAGGATAAAAAAAAAAAAAAGTGAAACGGACATTAGGTCACAACTGTGGCAGAACCTGGAGAATGAAAGCCCAGGAATAAAGTATAGCTTACTCGTTACAATACTGCTGTTGTTACAAATAGCCACCTACTACTTCTCAACACAACACACCTTCGATTATTAAATGGTTCTGTTACTAGTTCCAGTGTTCAAAATAGTACAGTTTTAGAAAGTGCAACCTTACCGCTCCTCCCACTGCTGCTGTACCTCCTGAGGGGTGAATGGCTACGGCTTCTGGCTCATAGCCAAGGTCATCAATTGCAAAACATTTTTTCTTATCTTTCATCAAGACAATCTGCAAATAGAAAACCAGAAACTAAGACCCTTCTTCAAACTACCTAATACAAAACCTATGACTGCTGTAGTGGAGTACTTGGGCTCTAAATTAGGTAGTGCAGGGCATTCTTCACTGCCTTCAGCTTTGCCTCATTTGGTTTGAAAGTCATTTGGTGAAATAAACACGGGTAAACCAGTATTTTTTAGCAATGTTTAACTCCCTTCGTGGTTCACTGTAAAGGAAGGGAGGCAGGACCAAATCAGTAGCAAGTTAATACCTCAATGTTAAATTTTAAAGGCTATTTCCTATCCAGTTCTAGACTACGGACAACTGGAATTATAACTCTCAAGGAAAAGAGGTTTAGACAACACTATCAAATACCCCAAGCATGTAACCAGAATCCATACAGAAGGTATAAATCATTAGAAGGTAATCATGCTTTGATACAAGAAAGCCCTGGTGCAATCTTTCTGGTTTTGCATGATCTGAATACTAGTGGTAAGCAAGCTACAACAGCATTAGTTAACTGATCAGTTGCAAAAAAATAAAATGCAGGAGAATGACATCCTTTCCCCAAAGTCATGTCACTTGACAAATCTGGCAAGAGCATGATTCTGACTGGTGTAAGCCTTACAGCACAAAGCTGTATTGACAACAAATACAGATGCATCCACACGAGGGACAATGTGAAATTTAAATCTATATGTAAGTGTGAAACTGGTACAGGACACAAAGAGGCAAGGCTATCAAGTATCCTGCTCAATTATGTTCCATGTAGCTCTTATTAGGAAATCATGTAGATGTGCAAGGCGATCCCACACTAAATAGACTTGTCAGAAACCATTACTAACACAGCAATTGTGTTGATAATCCACAAGTTAATATTTACCTGTCCAATGCATAGAACTACAGTGTAACCACCAGGACCCACAGCTAAACATTTTGGTTGAACGTCCATTTTCACAGCATCCTGGCCACTGAAGGAGGGCATGGCAAAGCAGAGAAGTGGGAAGCACAAAGCAGAAAAAAAATTATTTTAAATCACCTATTTAAATAATCACCCACTAATAATCAAACACATGCATAAATTATTTTTAATTAATAATCTGCAAGGTTTCCTATTGTTTAGTTTTTAAAGCTTGACTATCTTGATGAGGAAGCATACCTTTGAAATGAAATGTTATTACATTAGAATTTTTTAACTAACTAGGTAATCTTAATAGGATTCTTAAAGTTTTTTTGCTTCAGTTCTGGTTTCCATGAAGAAACAGCCGTGTCCCACCCCTTCTAACTATATTTATTATCGGTATCCTTGGGTATTGATGAAACACAAAGTGGACACCCTTCCTACAGTCCCCCAACTAAGTCACTCGATACAAAGCAGATCTCTATCTAACCCGTGGAAGGGATAAGACAAATTGAAAAGCCTGGGATGCAATTCCTGCTGTCATAGAAAAAAAGCAAGGGTGGTACAGCAATCAGTTCTACAGTTTCCATAGTAACATAAAACCTAAATAATCTGCAGCATTATTCTTTTAAACACATAAAACAACTCTTGCAGTAAAATAATTATACTGCAACAAAAGGCAACACTTTAACTAACCTGTAGTCCCTCTTGTTAAGGTTGGTATAGCGTACAGTGTCATCCATACTGCAGGTGACCAGCTGATCCATTTCATCCACTGCCATCCTAGAAACCTGGTTTGTATGGCCTTTCCCAGAAAAGCCATCGTTCTCTCCAGTTTCAGAATCCCAATAATGTGCATAACAGAATTAAGGAACATTTGAAGATACCAGTGCAGTCAGATACCACATCATGATAAGTTAATTAATTGACAGAATAGCTAAGGTTAGAAGGGAGCTCTTGAGATTGTTTAGTCCAGTCTGCTGCTCAGATCAGTGTCAGCTACAACAGGCTGCACATTCTGCAAAGTTTTCAGTATCTCTGGGGATGAAGACTCTACAAGCTCCGTGGGCAACCTGTACCAGGGTTTGAACAACCTTGTACCCTCAAAATATTTATTAAATGAACTTCTGATGTTCTATAGTGAGTTAAATGACCTACCACAAACAGTTGTAAACAGTGGAACAACTAGATTTTAAGTATGAGAATAGAAAATACTTTTTAAAAATTATAGTTTGAAGTCCTGCAACACTGGCTTTCCCTGATGTTGTATGTTAACATCAGTTTCAACTACTAACCCTGTACTACAGGGCTGTAAAGAAACAAGTCCTACATTTATAACAGTTTATGCCAACATGACGCCATTGTAACATATCACAACAGGCAGGATGAAAGACCATGGGTTTAAGCTTTAGAATGCTGGAAATATAACTTTCAACATATTCTGCCGTACATGCAAATATGTATTGGTGTTTCTTGATGTTACAAGAAGCTAACTTATTTATTTGCTTCCTCACACTAACAAGCTACATACCACAAAGAAGTGAAAACTAAAAATTAAGAGCTGGCTTATACTTAGCAGAAAAGCATGAAGGTAAGCAGTAAAACAGGTGTTGGGGAAAGCAAAATAAATTTCTTCAGACATAAAATATTCACTTGTGTCCAATAAATACTAAATTTCTTTGGCAAAGCTTTTTTTATCTCCCCTCCTCGTGAGCTCTCTCGCACTATAAGGCTAGAACGAATATTTCTATCATTCAAAGGATATTAATATGACCATCGTTACTTCCAGAGTAAATATAGGACTTGCCACCATTTTTGTGCACCGTAAGACACTGAATTGATTTACTATGACCCTGTGGATGGGACACAAATAATTATTAATGAGCAATTTTTATCTTAACACATGCAAACACCTATTTGAAAAGAATTATAGGTTATTCAGAAAATAAATATTTGACAAGCATTAGAAGTCACCCAAAATACAGATCACTATTCAACAGTGCAGTCATTTAACTGTTACAGCACTGCTATTTCTATGTCCTTGAAGAGAAGCCATAAGCACTATGAATATCCTTATTAGCCTGATGGGCTAAAATACTTTCATGGCCTTTTCATCACTGCTTTTCAGGTACTTTATGATTCAGGGAAGGGGACTAAATATGGTCATGTACCCACACCAACTGCCAGAATTATAGCAGCAATGGCAAAAAATCTGGGACATCTGTTTCTAGTTCATGTAAAAATGTAAGTTCCCATGAGAGTGTTGTGTCAGCAAACTCTAAATCCTAAAATTAAAGTTCAATTGCACAGTAACCCTAGTCACCTTGTTCACAATACACTAGTTCTGGCAGAATGAGACATCACTGGTAGTTTTCTATCTATGCTGTATTTCTTTTTCATCTCAAGAATGCTTAAAAGCTGCAACGAAAGATGATAACATTAATTAAAACAACAAAAAAAAAAGTCTGTGTATTTGTACAAAGCACACTCTCACACATGTAACATTTTAACTTCTTGATTCATGTGACTTATAAGAATCAGTCACAAATAGCTTGTTTGGCAATGTTAATTTAACAAAACTGTTTTTCAATAGCTATTATTCCATCAAAACAACTTCAACCACTGAGTCATTTATTGCAGGAACTGGTGCAACAACAGAACTTTAACCTACCTTTATGACACGTAAAGGCTTATTTGGATTGTTCTTGTCCAAATAATTGATATAGCCAGACAAGGAGATAGTCAGTAAATGGTCTTTCTGCCACAAGCAACCCAGCTGCTGATCCAACACGTTTGATCCCATGTTAAAAGTATTTACAATAGAGTTAGCACCAACATCCCAGATTTTAGCAGTTTTATCTCCAGAAGCAGAAAGCAACTGACTACTGTCAGGGCTCCAACTAATCTGTAAAAACAAATGTCACCACAAGAGAGTAAATGCATTTATTATTGCAAGACTTCACAGTCCATGAACTGGGTAATGAAACATTATGGAACATTTACACAGATGAAGTGATACTTACAGCATAAATACCTCCATCATGTGCTTTGCCTCCACCAAGTGCACACACTTTTTCTCCAGTCTTCCCATCATAGACAAAAATCTTAAGAGATCACACAGACATACAACTTAAAGGGAAAAGCAGTAATAGAAAAAAACCCCAAGAACTAATACACTGTTACTTGCACTGCACAGATCACTCACTATGTGGCAAGCCTGTAGGTTTATCAAACACTAGATAGTGTTTGATACATTAGACTCTTTTTTAAGGAGAGGCACAAGCTATCCTCCATTTAATAATTAAGACTAAATGACTGAGTTGAAAACTGTAAATAATCACACTAAGTCCTCTGTACATTGGATCCTGACATTTGAAATTCTGGAATACGTTACATTTTTGACTCCTGTTGTGATGGCAGCTACTTAGCACTGCTGTCATGGGAATCTGCCTTCTTAGAAGGAAGAGCTACCTATGGCAACAGTGTAATTGTCAAACCCAGTCTTATCAGTAGGGAATACACATGGAGCTGGGTCGCTATCCGTGAGTTAGTTGACTGTTCCAGTTAGACTTCTCAGGATCATAACAAAGACATATATATTCCAAAAATCTAACATGTTCCTGCCAAAATAACCTGTAAGAGAACATGTTGGGCAGATGGAATGGGGAAAAAAGCTGAGTAAGAATAATCTGGTTGACATTAGCTATTACAGATTTATAGGAGGGTAGTTAAAAGTTTAAACCAGTCATTTCTTAGCATGAAAAAAGAAGCAACATGGATTTTACAATAATAGTAATAATCCTATTCCCAAATGCACAGAATAATCTTCTCATACTAAAATCACTACAAAGAGTCCTCGTTTTTTACCTGGCCATCTGCACTAGCTGTAGCAAATCTGTTCCCATCAGGAGAAAACCTCACACAGTTCACAAACCGTGTATGGTCCTGTAGGAAAAAAGTAAAAATCAGCAAACAAAATAAGAACAGACCCTTTTACATAGAAGATAATCCAGTAAATATGAATTTCTCTTACATGTGAACCATAAATTAGCTGTACAGGAGATCCCTGCTCTAGAAGGAAGTCTAGCCTCTATCTGAAGAGGATCATGAGGATCACGAACAGTCCACAGAAGAAACTCTGACATCAAAACTGATGTAGTTCAAACAACTTAGCACACAGCAAGAGAATGAGGACCCAGTTTCTGAGATAAGTAGGAAAAACCTCTCAGCTGCAGCCTACATGCAAACACAAGATCCTGCCCCTCTGGTCACTGAATGGTCACTGAATTCTTCTGCAAGGTTCTCTAGATTCCAACTCTTACTTCATTGCACAGTAAGCTTTATACAAAGAAAACTACTTTATCCTTCTTATTGTAAAAAAATACAAGCACAAGGAAGAAATTGCTATTTTACTGAATTTCCATTTCTGGGAGACTGCATTAGTAATAGTTCTGTGAAGTAATGAGGCAAGACTGATGCACGCTTCCCAAATAGACTATTTACAAGTAGGAGAATATTCAAACCATGCAAACTAGAAAACAAGTGTTAAATAGGGAAGCACCACAATGAGGCCAAAGCTCCCATGAAGAGAGATTTGAGAGACTATTTTTAGTATTATGAAAGGCAGGTTCTAACCTACTTTCTTTAACTATACTTTTTTTTTACCCCCTAATGATACTACAAGCTCAAATCTAAATCATATAACAGTCCGTACCAGAATCCCATATATCAACTCAAATATTACTTTAAAAGCAAGACTGCATCATATACCAGTCTAAGGAACACTGGTAAGCAATTCAGACTTCAGAGTTCCAAAAGAACCAGCTTAGCAAAATGGAAGTATCAACTTAAGTTCAGAAATATATTAGGCAACTACATCATTTCACTGGATTGCAGAGCTCAAAACAATTCCTTTTCTAGAACTGGAATGGAATTCTTACTAAAGTCAGGGCACGAAGACTACTCAAGGTTCATATGGAAGAAAATAAAAGGCCCACTACTCTGTTTTTCAAAATAAAATACAAACTAAACATTTTGAATTTACTACTGCAATAACATCCAGTATCTTTGCAATAGTTTTTTTGAGGCAAGAGACATGTCTCCTGACATCAGAAACAGCTGCAGAAGCTTGTGGTTTTTTATTTTCTTTGGCCTCAAGCAACAATGAATGCCTTAACTGTGGTAGTTCCAGGCTTTGTTTCATTTATGTAAGAGATTGTAACTAGTACAATAAGAAACAGAGTTAAAAGGAATGTAGCAACACAAAACTGACTACACAAGTTACACACCTGTTCCACGTTGTGGAAATCAAGTTATGCTTTCAAACATCTACACTCACCCTTTCTAAGCAGCCCTGGGATTTCAGATTTGAGCACTCTTAAGCAGATTGGAAAGTTCCATTAAAATCACCACATTTATTGAATCAAGCACCTTGGAAAGTGTTAAGAAATTCTACACATCTGCACTGGGAAGCAGAGCTCAGAGAGCATCAGTAGGGCCAATAAAACATTCTAGTTCATCCCCTTCCATAACTTAGGAGACCCCCCCCAAAAAAACCTGGAAAAAGTACTTCAGGTTTTCTTCTTAACCAATCATTTACTTCAGTTTTCTTGGCCTGAGACGAGCCTTTGGTTTAAGAAAGCCACTTGACACCAGCTGTGCCTCAAAATGGGGAACTAAGAATTTTTGTTCTAACAGCCAATTGTGACAAGAACTGCAAGCTTGCTGGAAAGCTTTAAGTCAACCTGCCACACAGTTTAACAGAGCCACACTTAGACTTACACTTAGTGTAAACTTGAACTTGAATGGCGGTCCCTCAAAGAAAGCGGCACAGTTGTCGTCACTGCCAGTTGCCAGACGATACGGTCTCGTTTGCTTAATGTCCACACTATTGATCACTTTGTTGTGCCCAGTAATCTCACCAACAGAGGAGCCACTATCCCACAGGAACACTGCTCCGAATCTAGTTAGGAAAGCACACAATAACTACAATTCATAAAAGTCACACGTAGATTAACTCCTCCAACATCTGCAAACAGCAGATTTGAGTGTGCTCAAAGAAAAGAAATTAGGTCATCTCGTTAATCTCATGCAAGCGCATCATAGTTCCCTGAGGGCTATTCGAGATCTTGCTGGTGAGACAATCTAATCTTCAATAGGAGACGTCTGCTGAAGGGGAAAAACAAGGTAGTTTGGTGTATAAAGCTTCTGAAATCCAGAGATCCAATGCACATTCTTCAATAACACTATTGGTTTATAAAAGAAAGCAGTAAATCTGCCTAGTCACTACACAGAATGCAGAAAGCTCAATAACTGATCTGATTTCATCGTTATATTCCTATTTAGCCTAGATTGGGTACCATCATTTTTACAAATATTATTACTTAAAGGTTTAAGGAAGAAGAGTTTTAACAGCATTTTTGTCAGATCTTACTTTAAATGGCCTTAAGGAAAAAAAAAATTATCAGTACAGTCACAACAATGGCATTAAACAAAGCACTGCTGTTGAAAAGGCCTTCTATAGAATCACTTCAGCAATATTTTATACTGAAAATGCATCCATCTAACAGGAAGCTGGCTGAAATTTTGAAGCAGGAGAGCAAACTTAAATTGTATCTACCCAGGGGCAGATGGAGCTGTAGTGAGCAATGAAGTACAAAGAATCTCTCTCAAATATCAGGACACAGTACAAGATAATTATTAAAAAATGGTGCAGAGGGTCAGGGAACAGGACCACACAATGCTTTTCAGCCCTTTATGCATAAGACTACCTGGTCTGGTCTCTGCCTTAACGTTCTGACAGTCTTTGAACATTAAAGGAAGGACACAAACCTGAATGGGCACCTCATTTAGTCAGGTAAAGGACAAGTGCTTGTGATTTCATTTAATTACCATACTAAGGGCCTAAAAATACAGACATGTTGCCAAGGGAGAAAACTCTTATTCAATCAGTTGCATAAGATCATCACTAGAATAAGTGAAAGAAGAGGGAGAATTATGCTGTGTTTCTCCCTTCCTACTCTATCAGAATTAGTCAAAAAAATCCATCAAACAGCTACCCCTGAAAATAATATCCACCTCTAAGAAATAAACAAATACATATAATTTTTAAACAGAGCAATTGTAAGAGAACAGAATTTTTCAACTAATTTATAGCTGTCAAACACTGCATAGAGAATTTTGTCGCAGAACAGCACAACTTTAAGTCTAAACAGGGAAGAAACAATGATTTTCCTCCCTTGAAGAATTAAAAACTTTCTGCCAAGAACTTGCTTTGTTAGGATGCAGAGCTTTACAGTAAATGTATGTATCTATATATAGACATACATACAAACACAAAAGAATTACTCACTTTTCCCTTCCTTCTCCAACCACAGCAATTCTCTTGCTGTCTTCAGTCCAGGCAAGGTCCTTTATTCTTCCTGCAAACGGCTGATACTCATACTTTAGTAGGTGTTCCTTCTGTGTAGTATCCCAGATTCTCAGCTTTCCTGAGACATCTGCCATAATAAAATAGAACATAACTATTGTTCCAGCATGACTCAGTCACATGACTCAGTTATCTGCCAGGATACAGATTTTCAGCTACACTGAACACTTGTACTAGGGACCTACTATCCTACCCTATTACAACCACTATAAATCACTTTGTTTAGGAATGCTGAAGACAATATACATTTCACCAAATTATGTTTATAACCAGATAATACGGTTCAAGACATGCAGCACCAAATACAACACAGGGAGACAACATTTGCAAACAGACACATGAAAAATCTGCACATTAACAGGGTAAGAACTCTAATGTTATCAGTTGCTATGTGTTAAGTATTTGTGTTACACAAAGAACAACCCAAACCAGCCCCCCTGCCCACCAGCTACAAGACAGTTCCCCGACCCTTCATTGGGAAGTTAGCCACCCTACTGTCTACAGTAGGAGGGCAGTCCTGTGAACAGTGGCTGATGCACTACAATTTGTACCTCAGGCTTTTTGTACCTTCAAAGGAAACCTGTTCTGTGCACAAATACCAGGCATATGTAGATGTACAAAGATTTCTGTCCACAGAACTCAATTCATGCACTCTTATCAGCATACTCCTATGCAGAAGCATGAACATACACACTTGTGCTGAGTGTGGATACCTGCACTATCTGGAATACTACACAACAGATTACCCAGAAACAGTAAATGTCAAAAGCAGCAAACACAGAACAAGCAGTAACAATGTAAGACTTAAGATAATGAAAGCTTCTGTGTCACTGCTTCCCCTCAGTGTTGCACAACCCTAGAGCTTAATTCTATTCAGGGCAATTACTGTGGTGCAGCATTGTAACCAGAGGAATTGTTCTATACACAGACAAATTTACACATCTCTAATGAAACCCACACAGCAAAGTCTGTGTGTATTGTACCCATCATAAAAGTCACTGTTTTAGAATAAACCATGTGCTAAAATATGCGTCTTTCACCTCAGCAAACGTTTGAGTTCTGTTCACCATTTACTGGTGCATCTTTACAGTTCAATTTAAACATACAGCAACCCCGCATCTTTAACACCTGATCATAGACTCATTTTCTTCACTTCTGCTAAAAGGACAGATGGAGAATCCTCCTTTTTTATACAGAGAATTTGTTATTGAAGCAGAATTTTAAGGTGGACTTTAAAATCTAATTGTTTTCTCCAACTATTAATAGATAGGGCACGTAGAGCTTTAACTCTGCAGTATCTCCCATTACTACATCTGCTATGACTGCAGTAAGAGAAATTACCATAAAAGCCAAAAGCATACTGCCAAAGGTCTGTCTCATGAAGTACATGAAGTATTAATGCAGGCTGCATGGCTAATGCAGATTTATAGATAGAGAAATGAATCTTACATGTTATACTTAGAAACAGCTTAAACAGCCTGGTACTATCTTCAGACCTCATGCTCAGCAGTATCACAAAACTATTTATAAATGACACACAGAAGACACTTTTTAAGGGAAACATTGCAACCTAAACTCATTTACTTGGGTATGAGAAAAATTCTGAATAAAAGTGAACCAAATACTCCCCCCATCACAGATCAGGCTATGTATATATTACTGTTCTTTTACAGAGGACTGGAAATCTACAAAGACTACAAGAACAAATTAGATAGTTATTCTGAGGATTAAGTACTGCACAAACCTAGAGCACCAAGTCTGTAGAACACAGAATGCAAACTGGATTTTAAGGTTTTCAATTTGACACATGGTCCACACACAAGACTGAGCCAAGAAAATCCTGGCTGTGGTTCCTTTCAGACAAGAATGTGCGAAAAAGAAAAAAAGGCAAAAAAAGCTGTGCTATCAGTGTTCTTAAAGGATCCCCAATACTCAAAAGATACCTATTCTAATATAGCTTTCTGATATGAAGGAAGCCAATAAGGACAGAATGTTTTACACTTAAAAAATATTGTTCCCTTGAAACTGCTTACAGAAAAACTCCCATTCTACTAGGAACTTTGCAGGAATGTGGGCTCCCTTTCTAAGGAGCTCATATTCAGAATGTTTTATTTTCAGATATATTACTTAAATATTTCTGTATTTGGGCATATTACTTGCTTCTGAAGCATTTCTAATTGACAAAGACAAGCAGTTTTTAAAAAAATCCATACATTAGCTGCAGATATTTTTTAAAAATGCAAATTACAGTATTGTATTTATCAATATTCTTCAAGTGTACGTCAGTCCTCCTGAAAAAAAATATTAATTATATGAAGCAAACTTCTACTAAAAAGGGTTTGTTTAGTTCTTTGGAAGCCAAAAATTGTAGTCATTTCTGCTAACAATACAGGAAATTCATACTGCAGAAATTCATTTTGCCCATTCTCAGACTATTGATTCACGTGCGTTATATGGAAACTGAGAATTAGCCTCCTTCTCTACTAACTTACCAAACAAATATTTTTTAGTTCAGGTTACAAAGGTAACAAAAGTTGTAAGTCTTGCCAAGTTTGGTCAGGAAGAAAGAAGTATACACTCTTTTAGAATCCCTCCCCTGTTAGATAAGTATCAAAGTTTGTTAACAAAGAGAAACAATAGCATTTCAGAAATAACTTTTCACTCTGCTTCATTTACACAAGTCTTCATCACACTAAGTAATTAGAGTTTATTTCCAGGTTCTTTTTTTATTTAAATAATAAATTCTAAAAATACCAAGAATGTCACTAAACTCACTGCCTGAGAAAGAGGTTAGAGGAACAACTACAGGAATCGTTCCTCCTTCAGGCATGTATATAAAATTCCGCTGAAGCACGTTATACTGACTCTGCATATTCCATACACACATGCAAAGTGTTACTACTATTTTGCCAGTAACTTTAATATCTCTGTCCACACATTTCATGTAGCACACACACTGATACTTTACCTCCGGATGCTATGTAGAATCCACTGGGAGCATACTTGGCCACTACAACCTGGTGGGCATGCTCAGTGTAGATGTCAGCAATTGCAGGATTCTATTTTAAAGGAGGAAAAAAGTTACAGAGTTGTATTTTCTCATTTTCAAAGGAATAAAATCAGAAATTCAAAGATAAAGTTCAGAATTTCTCCTCACGCTCCTTCTCTCACACCTTTCCAGCTTAAATTGAGCAATTGTCTAAAACTGAGAAGTGCAGTACACATTGCAGAACATTCCTCTCCAGTACCACTGAAACAACACAATAATTTCTAACAACTGACACAATTAAAGGATTTCCTCTTAACAGCCTGAAATGCTGGGATCCTTTCCTCTCCAATACCTGACAAACACTCTCCAAAAATAACAGGCCAAGTATCAGGCTCTTTTCTGGGGCTGGCCCAGGGATAAAGCAGTTACCCAAGTAGAATACTAAACATGAACTGTGCTTTGCAGCACACATCCAAAGTTCTACTGTAGTCAATCATGAAAGTTAAGCATATAGTTAACCATAATACATGGCTGTTAATCATCACCATGTACTCAAAATCATTTAGTGACCAATGAAGTATATCAGGCTTGCTCTTTCCTGCTGATTGCAATCTGCTTATAAAGCCAGCAGACCAGCACAGGAAAAGGCATTCTCCCTTGTATCTAGAGTTGTACAGGAATTTGGAAAGGAATTCATTGCACTCCATCATAATTTTATCTCTTCAGTCTTAAAGCATATTTTCAGATGCTTCACACTGGACAATAAAACTGACTCAATGTCTCAGCAGATCAGTAGTGTTACATGACAGAGGTGCCACACAAATCAAAACAAGGATGACATTAAGGCAAAAACTGCTTTCAAATTAACTGTATAAAAAGCCATTCTGCATCCCTCCTAAATGTAGTGCCACACCAGTAACACACTACTCTTCAGAAATTTTTTTCCCAACAGGTTTGCTTTAGCTTCAGAAACTTGACTCATACGGTCAAAACAAAATTCCACTTTAACTGCTATAATTAATACAGATTTATTCAATTGAGCCAGAAAACCACCTGATGTTATGGTATGACTCAGTCATCCAATCAGGAAAAACTAAAACACCCGCTCTGTGTTAGAAAGCAGTCTCCTGCTCACAAACCAAGTTCTTGCCGTTGCAGTAGTTACATCTCAGGAGACAGAATACAGCTTGCTCATGCAAGAAGTAGCTCTTTTTCATTCCTGTTTTTATACATTGCTTGAGTGCATTACAGCCCTACTTAAGTCACAACCATCTGCATTTACAGCATGCACATCCCTCTCCACTTTGTGTCCAACTGGATTTTATCTAAGTAAGACAAGATAATGTTTTTGCTACTCTACAGCTGCATTACCTACATGTTCAGGGAGCTCAAAACCCTCCAAGCTTTGTTATAAATAGCTGATATTTTACAGCAAGAATCTTCAAGAGTCCAGAAAACTAAGCTGAGACTGACTTAAAGAGTTAAATGAAAGATAAGAGTCCCAAATTTAAGGTATGGTATAGATTCCGGAAACCAGGTAATAAATTAGAGCTGTCAAATCATATGTTCTTTATTTGGTAACATTATTTCTCCTTGTAAAGTCAGTTTTCTAACTTGTATGTCTTTCATATCAAACCCACCCCACAAAGAACACTTTAAAAAATATATTTTAGGAGAAGATTATAATGTGAGCTGGGACAAATGCAGTACCTAATACTAGATTCAACAAGCAGAGTGAGCTTATGTGCCTTATTTCGAACACTGAAACCAGAGCCACATATGAAAGTGAGCAGTTTCAGTTCCAAGCTTCAAAGTAGTCTTAGACCCATGAAGACAATAAAATATTAATGACGTATGAAACCTTACAAATATCACTAGTCTTTCTCACAGTGCTTTTCCAGTGCTGCTCCAGAACTACTTGTTAAAGGAAGTCTCTAAATCATGTTCAAAGATCAGGCATTAACCCTGAATCCTATATTCATCACCACTGATTAGCTAATGCTAGATAGCTTTAGACTTAAGAGAGAAAGGTGATCACTGCATTTTGATGACCTGTTTTTTTAATTAGAGCATGACCATCCCACTGGAGAACTGTTCACAGGGGGATTACACAGACTTTCCAGCATTTCATTTGGTTGTTGCAAACTATTATAACATACAGTATTTAGAGAAGGCATGGCTCTTAACTAAGAGTGGACACGCATGTCGGGTTACAAAATGCAACATTCTCCAACATATAAGCCATAGTACAGGGTTTGATCAGTTTTTGTGTCACTACTATAACACATTTTGTAGTCATATGTCAATTATTAACAGCAGCAGACTCCCCTTGCCAGTTAGGCAAGTCTGCATATCAGCATGAATTGTACCATAAAACAGAAAAATTCACGACTTCCATTCTCAACTTCCCTCGAAAGCCTTAACAGTCTACATTTGAACTCCCACAATCCCACCTCTCCTATATTAAGGTCATGCCCCATGCCCTACACCCCTGGCTCATACTGGGACTCACATTTGCATTGGGCAAATCTTCAGTGAGCTGTTTCAGGAAAAGCAAATTGCTTTCTTCCAATTGAACCTCCAAAGAGGTTAAAAAAAAATTCAGAAGAGCATTAATGACATTGCAAGGGAGGAGGTCAGCATGCATGACTTGGGCAGAAACTGTAACGTAAGCAGAGTGGCTTTTCTCTCTTCTCTCATCACACTGTGTGCCATTACAGTGTTTAACTGAGGCTTCTGGTTTCAGAAACTCGAACTTTTCTTGATACCAAGAGCAAAACACTATTACAACAACATTATACTGAGACACTGAAACCAGAGCATAAGCTTATTTTTGGTTTTAAGTAGATAAATTTAAACTGATAGCAAACAAGAAATCTGCAAGGAATTAAGTTATTAACAGCACTTCTCTATTATGGCATGACAATGAAGAAATGTCTGAATATAGTGGGGGGTGATGAGATAAAACAGGGAATCAGCTCAGTTTACAAAGGTGATTTACAGAAGCAGCCATAAACAAATCCATTGTTGTGGAGACCTAAAAATTCCAGAGAGGTATGTCCTGCCCCTCCCCCTGCAGCTCTCCCCACTGCAGGCCAAATCTGCAGTAGGAAAGTAAATCTAGGGAAGAATTTGATTATCTAAAGAAAAAGCAATCACTTTGGAGAACTGTATTTTTTGAAAACCAGTAGCAAGACAATAGCCTCGACACGTAATGCTTCCTCCATACTTCTCATAGGGATGCCACCAGAGAAGAAAAAACCACCCAAACCTCCACACTACTGAAAACATCAACTGGGGCATTCCAATATTTAATCGATGAGTAAAATTCCCTGTGGCCAGGGCTGAGAACTCACAGTCAGCTTGTCATGGAGTCCAACAACTAACAACTGTTTTGATTGCCAGAGTTCGGGGCTGGGGTGGTGGGCAAAAGAAGCTAAAGGACTAACGCGTTTAAAGACACGGGTTTGCAAGTATTTACATGCTTCTCTTACAGGTTAAAGGCCCAAAACGGCAAAGAGGGAAGAGTTCATTTATTAGGCAAACACAGCACTGAACTTCATAATAGTGATACCTAAGAAGATAAACAGGGCCAACCAGAATAGACCAGTCTCTCATCTCTAAGTCCTATGCAAAGAGGGAGAGAACTGTACATTTTACTGAGATTTTCCACAGGTTTTTACAGCCGCTGCCCATGGTTTTATGCCTGAGTCATGCACGCTGCTTATTCCCCTGCTGCTGATCACAGATCTGTGACCTCGATTGAAACCACCCAGAGTGAATGAAGCACAGGCTGCTAAAGGAGGGGCAGCGAGGCAAAATGAAACTTAGGGAAAGCCTTACGCTAGGAAGCAGAAAAAATCAGGATACGTTACATCAATGTTTCTGATGACGACACATTTTCCATTCGTATAGAGAAAATTGTTGCCCTTAGGATCACCTCCGATAATTTTGGAAACGCCTCGTTCAACCTGCGGGAGGCTGGCGAACACTTTTTCTACGAGAAAAAAAAAGGGGGGGAGAAAGGGGGATAAAAGGAAAATAAATGATAAAAAAATAAAATAAAATAAATAAATGAAAAGGGAAAGGTGCTCCCCGTTACCAGCACACGCCCTGCCCTGCCGGCAGTCGCCGTCACTTGTTGCTGTCAGCGAGGTGCCGCCGGCTCCGCGCCATCCTGCGGGGCCGCCGGGCGCTCCCCACCCGCATCCGCATCCCCATCCCCTCCCCTCCCGGCACCGGCGCCCCTGCCAGCTTACTGATCTCGTACGGCATCTTCGAGCGCTTGTCCCAGCGGCGGCGGGAGGGTCGGGTAGGGGCACGGACAGGGGCAGGGACGGGCGGCGGGCGCGGGCAGGACCGGACCGGACCGGCCTGTGCGGGTGCGGCCGCTCAGCCCCGCTCGGCGCCGCCGGCACAACCAGGAAGCGCCCGCGCCGCGCGCCGCTCTCCCCTGCCTTTGACCATATATAGTCAACTCTGCTCGCGCCGCGCCGCTCCCCGCCAGCCCCGCGCCGCGCGCCCTCCCCCGGAAATGCCGTGGGCTCGGCCGGGCCCGGCGGGGCCGCGCTGGGGCGGCCTCGGAGGCGGCCCCGCCCCGCGGGGGACCCGCGCGCAGGGCGGGCCGGGGCCGGGGCCGGGCGGGCGCCACACGGCGGCAAAATGCCCGGCCTGGCAGCGGGCGGGCTGCGCGTGCGCGCGGGGGCCGCGCCCCGCCGCGGGTCCGCCCGGGTACGTGCGCGGGCCGGCGCGTGCGCAGTGAGGGCGCGGCGAGGGCGCGGTGGGCGGGTCCGCGCGCGCGTCGTGAGCGCGGTGCTGTGCGCGGGGCGGCGGGTGAGGGGTGGGGGAATCCGCCCTGGTTCCGGGGGGAAATCCGCGCTCATCCTGAGGGGATGGGTGTGGAGGAGCAGCCCGGGGCGAGCCCCTCCGCCTCCAAGGCCGCCCCTTTCCCAGCTCCGCCCTTCTCCGTGCGGCTGCTGCGTCGCCTACGAACGTGGCGGCTGAGGCGAGTCTGTCCCAGCGGAGGCTGTGGGGATACCCGGTGTGCGCCTTCAGGGCACAGACCTTTGCTTTGCTTGTGAACCATCGCCCTTGTCAGCAGGGGTTGAGTTGCTGTAGTGACCTCCTACAGCTGAGGCGATGCAGGTCCTCTGATCCTTGAGTTCCTCATCTCGGAAGTGTTTGAATGGCGATTCCTGTCCACACTGTTTCCTTTAAATCAGTCTTAGTCTTCTCCCTTAGATATAATTATAATTATTAATATCCCGTGGTTTTATGTCATTCAGCTCCAGATGCTGCTGAGATGTTTTACAAGCTGCAAGTTTATCTCCCGATTTGTCCCCCGAGGCCAAGTTGGATGTCAGCTTAAATTAAGTTGAACCACATAGAGTCCTTCATGTCTCCTAAATAACTTTGGATAAATCGTATTTTTCCTTTCCTTCCAATTAATACAAATCATGAGTATATCATCAGTTTGCCATGACACAGCAAGACAAACCATTCATATCTAATGGGCAGAAACCCATGAAATGTGTGCTGGTTTGTGCTTTTGTCCTTTTATCTTACTTCATTTGTAAAGTGAGTTTTTCATATCAAACAGGGAAAAGCATCAGGATAGATGGGTATGACAGGACTGCCTTGCACAGAATATGAATACAGTGTATAATAATAGCAATGCTTTTGGTGTATTCTTGGCCCATTGACCTGTAAAACAGGCATGGGGGAGCCCTGTGGGATTCTCCTTTGGGGGCTGGGAGAACAGGTTGGGGGAGGGAGGAAGAGAAACAAAGCTTCAGATTCTCAAATGCAGAAAGAATCATCATTGCAGTACGAGGATATGAAGCCTTTCATGTTGAGTGGTGTAAACATTTCAGGTTGAAAGGATGCTGGAATTTTCTGAGAACCTGTCTTGAATTGGCCTGTGCAGCCACTCTGCTTAAGGAGCAGTAAAGGCTGCTCACAACTATGTTAGGATTGCTGAAAGAAGTTTCTGTGCTTTTCACTTCTACGCTAAATGTATTTGGGTTTTTCCGTTGTTCAGCATTCAGAGAGTTAAATTTCTCTCAATCGATTGCCTTATGTCTGTTAAAAAGCAAATTATCCATATGAAACTAGATTTTTTTTCCTTCACCTCATAGGATCTTCCAGAAATACATGAATCTGCGTGTAATTATTACGTCAATATTTCATGCTAAGATGAAAGGAAGATTCTATGTTTGCCATAAGAAGTTTTTGTGAATCAAAGCTGTATTATCTCTTATGTATGTAAATAAAATCTTACATGCCCAGAATCATGTTTCCATTTTTGCAACTACATTAGTACATAGAAGGTATTATACCTACTTCCAAGGATTGCCTTTGTAGTTTCTTAAAGCACTGACCTCTACTCACATTCCCCAAGATTTTTAATACAAATTTGATAATTGCTTGAAATTATATAGCTAATGCATTATAGATATCTTATTAACTAAGTTCTCATAAATATCCAAATGATGACCATAGCTTGGAAGTAGCAAGTATGTCTGCAGAAACTCCTGTGAAAAATCTGGAGTTAGAATTTCAGAAGATTTTTTTTTCAGGCACCTCAAGTATTTAAGAGGCAAGAAGTCCAAATCTGGATCTTCTCAATAAGACTCAGCATGGTACTCCTAAAGATTCCATTCTTCAGGGAATTGAATTCATGAGTTGTTACTTTTCCTTTTGCAAAGACTTGACTTAGTTTTTAATAACCTGGTTAGAAGATCTAAGAAATTTTTTTGTGTTTCCACTCGTAGTTTTAAGTATTGGGTTTTTTTGAACAGACATCTTCAGCAAGCTCAAGCTGCAAGCACTAAGTCTCTTGGGGAATCACAGCTGACTCATATTTGGCTGCAGATTTATTAGGAATAGTTGAAGAAGTTACTGCTCCCAGCTGGTCCTGGAGCTCTTCTCTTGAATGCCTACATTGCAGATCTCTCTGCAGGCAGTTTGCACCCGTGTACAAGTGGAGATGGAAAAGCCTGCTATCCCTGGGCTGGACACATACCAAACCATGTATCAGTTATTTGGAAACTACATCTTTTTCAAGAATGCTTCATCTTCATAGCATTAATACGCAGTGATGTCATGGACACCGTATTAGGTTGCTTTAGAGAATGCTCAAATATTATTATTTACTTTGTGTTCTTTACTTAGTGGATCAGAGTTACATATAGTGGCTTGTGAAACATGTAAGGATCAGTTTCTATTCCAGAAGCCTCATAACCTGCAGCCTCAGTTCTCCAGGGAATGTAGATATATACCATTAGGCATGTGATATCAAAGGTGGTGTTCACTATTGAGAGTTGAATACTAATGTTATGCTTAAGGCTCTGGGCCAGAAAGAATGAAAGTTTCTGTGAGGAAGGTATGTGAACTTATGGCTACGCTTCAGAGCATTAGCTAAGAAAGTAATGCAAAATCAAAGAGTATGCTGTTGCATTGCTCAGCACATGGAATTTCTAAAAATTCGTAGCAACTTTTTGCGGTTTCTTACCTTTATTTACTGCTCTCCTTTGCTCACTAACGGATGACTTGAATACTGATGAAAACACGCCCTTTATATTTGCAACTCAGCAGTATAGCCTCGGGCACGTGTTAACAACTCCTTAGAAAGTATTTCACAGTCTTGGTATTTCTGCATCGCTTAGCATAGCATTGCATTTATATACAAGTTTTGTCTGATGCTGAGTAGCCATCAGCTTTTCTAAAAGGAATGTTAAATAAAATACTTCTTTGTGCTGTGTTTTGGTTGTTGTTTTGTTTTTCTTCCAGGCTGCAGCTGGTTTTTCTCCATGTTTTAAGGTTTAAATAGTGAAATCTGCTCCCAAATAGTCAAACAAGAATGAAACAAGAAGTTTTAAATGAGAATTAATGTTACATATCATATCTGCTGCTATTATTACAACATTTTGGAAAGCACCCGATGTCAATATGTGGGTTCTTTAGGAATTATATATTATTAATAATACATTTATTACAAATACCAACAAGACTCTGAGTACTGAATTTTTATTCCAGCTAGATTCATGTGGGGTCAGTGTCAGAATGCTGATCATCGAATCAGTGATAAAAGACAGACTATGATGAATATTTTCTGACCCCAGTATACTGAAATACACTAAAAGGTAAAAAAATATAATAGCATGAGTTACTATCTTCTTAAAAGTACTGTAGCAAGCAACATGATAATTCAATATATAAAAAGGCATACTAAGAATTAGTGTGAAATTCTGGTTTTGCTGACCTTTGTAAGATCAGAATTTGTTCCAGTGGTGAAGATCAAGTTCCCTGCAGTTTAAGAGAATCTCCTGGGTTGCTGCAATCCCACACTTGTTTCCCCAGGCCACCCCTTATTCCTCCATCTCTTGCTCAGATACTGGCATTCAAGTGTTTCCATTCCTAGATGTGAGACCCGAACTGGACCAAAACAAATGAAATTGTTGCCAGGTTGGTTTTCAAGTAAAAGAATATTGTTAAATGGATGCAGGAAGATTGCAAAACCAGCAATACAGATTTACGTTAGCTTCAGCTGTTATAGAACTAAGCCTTGGCTATTTCCCACTTTTACAGGTTCTTAGCTTTGTCAGAGAGCCAAGGGAAAATCTGAGGGAAAGCTTGAATGTCACGAGACAATTGGAATAGTAACCACTCATGCACTCCACATGTCCCAGCACTAAGGAATGGTTGTAGAATCCATGTCTCTCTCCGACCTCAGTCTGTTGGAAAACACTGTGGGAGCCCTAAAAGGCTGTTGACACTTTAGGCTGAGGATCATTCATGTATGGACTTTTAAGTTCTGTGCTCTTCTCCAATATATATAATGTTAATCTCAGATGCTCTGAAACACAGGGTTATCTGTTGAAATACTATTGCTAGTCCCACTTCTCCAGAAGCTACAGCTGTCTTTATGTTTGAATCAATATAGCTTTACCTGGAGCTATTAGTACTACAAGGACATAACGTTATTAAACTAAATTCTACCTCAACAAAGGTAGTTTTTGTCAGTAACATTGACAAAAATTTGTTTCTCTAGTACCTTCGGTGCATAGCAGAAAGGAAAATTATATGTAAATTTTTTTGGGGGGGAGGGGTAGAAAAAAATTAAACCTGTTGTATCAGCCCAGTCTGCATTTTCATCAGTAATACAGCATTCTGATTTGAACATCTTGTTAGGAAATGTATCAGAAATAATCTGAGGAGATGACAAAATAATTAACAAGTAGGAGGAAGGAAGGAATTTCCATTAAGTTAAGTTGCAAATACAGCACTGGACTGTAAAAGTGAATTTCACAGGGATAGGCAGTCACAAGTGGTCCACAGGGAGGCAATTAGATCCTTTTCACCCTCTTAAGGGGACAGACATTGAAATCAAGAGGCAATTGATTTAGAAGAGATAGAAGGAATGGTGCATAATTAACCCATGGAATTCTTTGCTTCTGGCTAGCTTCCAGACAATTCCTTCACTGAATTCAGTCACTTACAGAGGTAACACTTAAAATGGCATATACATTAGAATACTTCCTGTAATTGCCTTAAGTAAGAAGAAAAGCAATTGTTTTCCTGGTTAAAGGCATAAAGTGTACACCACCTGGGAGTACTGTAAATTTCCCTACATTCACCTGAATGTGATGTCTTTGAGCACATAGCTTGACTGGTGCCTGCAACATTATAAAGGGTATGGGTTACTCTATTTTACTCTGTTGAAAATTATCCTGACTGAAACAGATGTAATGGAGGCTCAGGAAACCATATCTATTTATACCTCTGTATTTCACAGCAGTCTAAATCAAATTAAATAAGGCAATTTACAATGGCAACAATTGTTGAGCAGTTAAAGATCCCCTCTTTTTAAACAAGCTTAAGTGGCATAAAAAGGGTCTTTACCATATATGGAATTACAAGAGTGACTTGTCGTGTAATAGAACACCTTATACACTTGTTATGATGACTGCTATGTTGTAGATACTCTGTTAGCAATGTTTCCAGGTCTACTGCCATGCACAGGAGAAGCTGTACCTGTAGTAGTCAACAACAAAAGGAATACATAGCTTCTAAACCAGGAAAGCTTCTGTTCTTCCCAGAGATCTATTATGCACTGTCTGTAGTGAGATGCAGCTACAAACGAAACATATTCCTTTCTAAATGTTGATTTGGTCTGACAAGAAAGGCTGTAATATTTGGTTACAGTGCTGTTATCAACATGAGGAGAAATGTGAGAATATACTGGAGACAAAGAAAAATGAAGTTTCTCATCATATGAGGAGTTTTAGCTATTAAAAATAAAAAAAAAGGTATTATGGCCAAACACGAACTTTTAAAAAATTCATTGGCTTCCAGCTGTCGTTCGTGTACCTGGGATACCCCTGAGGGTTAGACAGTGTCCTTCATTTGCTGAAGCTCTTGATGCCATATATGGGATTCAATTTTGACATCAGCATTTTATTTTGAGTCATGGTGCTCTTTTCTACATGCTG
Source organism: Chiroxiphia lanceolata (assembly GCF_009829145.1). Lineage (NCBI taxonomy): Eukaryota > Metazoa > Chordata > Aves > Passeriformes > Pipridae > Chiroxiphia > Chiroxiphia lanceolata. The sequence goes on from NC_045640.1 coordinate 14,344,332, forward strand.
GTTTTGCAGCTGGTAGTCAACCACTCCATTTATAGTTGTCACGTTTCACTGGTGACCTAGTCTCTGCTCCCTGTAACATACCACTGATGCCACTGGTGAGAGCCAGAATAATTTTGACTGCCATGTGACATGCACTCTGTAAGATACAGCCCTCTGGGATGCAGCAGCTCTCCTGTACCATTCACTTGCTTGAATTCGCTGTGCTCTGATTTTTAACAGCTTGAATCCAAGCTAAAATTGTCAAAGCTGTGTTAAGGAATGCCATGCAGGCCTCAAAATAGGGTTGCCTCATTTTCAGGTGTTGTGAACACATACATGTTCCTTCACTTCTGTTAAGAGAGGGTGTAGTATGTATGTGGTGCCAACATAAAAATCAGACCTATAATAGAAGCAGCTTAAAGTAATTACCTTGAGGCACCCAGATTTGAAAGTGTTGATCTTCAGCCTTCTGATGGTGGCTTGTATGTTGTCAAGGTTCCTATAGCATAGTTAATAGCATAGGGAATATTTCTTATATCTTGAGGCATGAGAAGGTTCTTCCTTCTAAAATTAATATTAATCCTGTGCCGGAGAATAGATTGCTTTCCAAGAATTAGAATCATAAGAGAGTTTCTCCATTCTACATTAACAAGCTCTTTAGAAGTTGGGTTTTGTTCTCATTAGTAGAGCAGAACCATATTCTTAATTAAGCAAATGAGGCAGACAAAGACTAACATATGCAAATTACAAAGAAGCCTGATAGGCAAGGGGAACAAAAAAGAGGCAAAAGACTTCAGAAAAGCAGTAGTGACACAGAATAATTCATCTAACTACTGAAATGGTGAAGAAGGATTTGGTTCAGAAGATGTGATAATGTATCCACAAAAAGTTGTTAACCAAAAAGCTTTACTCAGAGCTCTGGAAGAGGGACTTTCTCAACTCCAGTATGTAAACCACCCAAATGTTCATGGAGGATGTTGTACGTGGGGGATTACTCAGTCTGGCAAAGGGAACTCAGTTGTGCAACATTTATAAGGATAGACTTGAATTGAACTGTGGGCAAGTTAGTAACATTTTCCACATAATCAAAATCTCACTCCAAACTATTAAAGTAGCCTTCAGAGACCTTTGTTTTCCATGGTTCTCTGAGCTTGATTTTAAGTAGAGTCTGGCAAGATGACCCCACTGAAAGGGGAATCAGATCTTCTTAACTGAGAAGCTCCTTAAGTGAGATTAGATTAACTCCATTTGTAACCAATTTCTTAAATTACTACACTCTGATGATGCAGTGTGTTAAATGTCAAGAAACTCTCCCTATTGCATTAGAAATAGTTCTAATGTGATATTAATCCAAAGCCCAAGTAAGAGTCTTTCCAATAACTTTAGGTCTATACAGTTCAAACATCTGCAAATTTAATAGTTACCAGATGGGACAAAAAGAAAACCTTTTTTTTTCCAGTTTCAGAGCGCTTCAATGTATGTGCAAAAGTGTACAAATATGAAGTAGCAGAACAAAAATTAAATGTGGGAAGTTTCACATGAGCTTCTTAGCTCTATTTGTCTGTATGCAGACATTATGATAAAGTTGTTTTTCTAATGATGGAGTTATTCATGCTTTACAAGTGGATTGCTAAATATAGCTGATAATGATCCAAATTTCTCCTATAATTTCTGGATCAAATATAATAACTAACTTTCTTGGAGCCTGTAGAGCCAAAAGCTAAAATCATCAACACTGAATGGTTGGGAGAGAGATGGTAATCTGTCTACTGCAAAAGACAATGGCTTACATCCTTAAGGGAATTAAATGCCTAAATCCTGTTTAATTGCCTTCTTTCCACTGAAACCACTGACAATTAGGTCTTTAAATAGAAGTTAAAACCTAAATCTCTGTGATGTTGCACCAATGTCATCACCTGCAATATATATATAATGGAAACACCATGAGGAGATGTTAAACTGATTTAACCAGTAATCTATTGATTGTTGTGCAATCTGTGGGCACCTTTGGGGTCTTTCTGTTGTGCCTTTTGCAACCGGATATGTCTGTCACATATTGGCCTCATAAGTCACCAACGTGCCTGTAACAAATGTGGATAAAGCCTTCCCAAATCTTCGTTCGCGAAGCTCAGCCATGAGCAAAATAGCTTTTGGAACAGTTTATGTGTCCATGAATTACTATAAGCCTACACCTCTTTTTGATCACCTCATGGTAGACTGATGTTAGCATATAAGAATTTTTAATTTTTAGAAAGAACTTCCTGATGTTCCTTAGGATTTTGGCATGGCTGTTAATGATGACATGTTGTCAAGCCTGTCTTAAACAGGAAGCTTAACAGCATTTACTGGTGGGGACATTAAATTGTCCTGGGGGCCTGTTCATTAGATGACATCAAGTGACATTCTTCATTAAAAAGGAAAAAAATCTAGAAATTATTGAATTTGTGACACAGAGCTCTTCCTGTACTTGGTCACATCTTCACTTCTGTCATAGCAAAACCATGCAGAAATCACCCATTACTGAGAAGAACGTACTATAGTAATGGTAAAAAGTATTTGCAGCCATAATTAAAAAAAATGAGTCTGCTGATTTCAAGAGTTAGCTCAATTAAATTAAATATATTGACAAAGGAGATCCATATACTAATAATGGCTTCTCATGTGTTTATCCTTAAGTATCCTCTAAAAAACAGGAATACTGGACTCTAGTTACTTGTGTAGACTTTTATTGGTTTTCTTTTTCCCTACAGGTTTAACTAATTCCTCTTCAGAGAAAGAGACTTTTTGGTTTTCACCCTTTTGTTCTCACTGGATCTCTACTTAAAGTTTAGGTTGTGAGTGGTCCTGTGCTGTTATTTGGCACATATGAATGTCATTTACTCTACTCTTGACTAATTCCTCTAGAGAATAGGGAAAAAGCAGACAGAAATTCATGCAGTTCTGGTGATGAGAGATGGTTAAATGGGACATACTTATTAAAAAAGAAATAGGTTTGGCTACTGAGTAAAGCAGCAGAGTCAGTATATGAAATATGTTTTTATAGAAACTTACTATATTAAAAAAAAAAATCCATCTCTTGTAAGGCTCTGTGAGATCCCCTGATGAAAGACTTTTCATAAATGCAGAGAATTATAGTATGAAGTTAACTGTCAAGAAATATTGTCATGCTGCAGAGATCATAAGCAACTCATGAAAAAAGGCAGTGTCACATGTCATTCAGAAGCCTTTATGAACCTGGAGTGACTCCTGCTAGACTGGCAGAGCTTACCAGGGCTCAGAGATGTCAATGGCCCATTGTGTTGACTCCAACAAACAACTGCACCCAGGATTTGCATGGTACTGAGGGCCTGACCTGCATGCTTCTCTAACTTATAGTAGTTATTTGATAATAAAAAAGTTTTATTGTTGGATAAAAACATGATTAAGGGACTTTTGGAGATGGTCTGGTCTCACCCTCCCTGGTCAGCTACTATAACTCTCGTTAACCCACATTAGACACCAAATTCTAACAGCACTCTTAGCAAACCATGTATTAATTGCATGCAGAGGCACAGATATACATATACATACCATGTTCATTCCTGCAATTTCATTCAAAAAGGTATTGTAAATAACACCATATGTTCTTACAAAGCTGATGACCACATCTGAGTTGTAAATAAATGTTTATTAATGCCTTTGTAATATTGCATCCAGCCTATGTTTTAATAGATTTGAACAGTCAAAGCCTGGTGAACTCAAATTGACAAAGTTCAGAGGGCACCTACCTCAGAGACTTGGGATACAGGATCACACCACAAGCATTTAAGGAATTTAGAGTAAATTCAATCTTGTTACTTTAATAAATTATTCAGAGGCTGAATTTTCACCTGGCTTTGCATCAACTGTTAGTTTTGTCTGGGTACCTCCATTCTTGCACCATTATGTGCTACCCAGCTTTTACACACATGTAAGAAAGCAACTAATAGTGCTTTATCCCCCTTCCTCTTCAATCCAAATTACTCAGGCAGCACATTCAAATTTAAAGTAATGTTCATAATCCAGGGCAACAAGTACTGATTTTAAAAGCTTTTAAAATCATCCAGTTTTGACTCCCAATATACCACAGTAAATTATGTGCTAAAAGGTTTGGGTTGGTGGGTTTTGTTGGTTTGCGTGTTTGTTTTTCCTTTGCTATATCAGGAATGTGTAGGTTTTATGGTCTAAAAACATCTCTGGCAGATGGAATTGTTAAATCATTCAGATGCTGGTTCTCTCAGTGTAAGAACAGTGAGTTCATAGGTACTGTATATATTCTCAGCCATGGCCTCCAGTGCCTAAAAGCCATTATTTAGCACATCAGGCTTTGCAGGACTCAGCAGTGGGATGACAGTGACAACCCTGCCATGGCCAAATACACTGTTGCACTGAGAACCTGGTACTGTCACAGGAGAATAGAATCCTGCTTAATAGAAGGTGTTTTTCTAGTCAGAGTTTTTACACATGCTCTGTGAAGCTCTAGAGTTACAATGACCAACATTTTTGACTGTCTCATTAGAATTTGCAAAGAGTGGAGCTGTAGAACATATGTCTTTTGAGTAAACTGTTCTATGAGCCACTATGTGCCCCCTTCAGAACTTTCAGCTCATTAATTTTTCATGAATATTTTCACAGGCTTTCACTAGCCAGTAGATTTCCTCTTCTCTTTCTCATGCATATTATTTGCCTGAAGAATATGGACAAAAATAAGCATGTCAGGTGAGGAGTACCAAGGACCCTCTCTACTTAGTGGCTGTACAGTTCCAGTGGGGATAGTGAACTGTGCCAAGGAAGGCTTTCTGGTGATAATGGACCTTCCAGACAGGCTGTGCTTAAACTGGTGTAGCATCATTTGTGCTGTTGAGAAATTTATTGACAGATCACTGAGTGCTGATACTTTAATGTCCAGGGGCAGATTTAGAGTTGAGTCAACAGAAGATGACTGCTCCTCTGCATCAAGGAGACTAGCTAGCACTTTGAAATCTCTAGAGAAACTGCAGATGTTATGTCTGGTCTCTGACTGTGGTCTGTGTCCTCAAGGTGTAGTCTGGCAACTGTACCCAGAACTGACAAATGCCTGCCAGCCTTTGTCATCTGAGTGACTCATTCTGAAAGCAGAAAATAGGATTTTGGCACCAATTTTTTTGCCCAATTTTCTTCTTAGATGTCTGATCCAGATATTGTATTGATTTCGGGAAGAATTAACCATAGGAGTCTTTTTTTCTGCCCCATTTCTTCACGCTGCATGGGAATATAGGACTGGAAATGAACTCTGTGTGCATCAGTTATCATCCTTTACTATTACAGGCATGGTATAATGAATGACTTTCATAACCCAATTTAGTAACAGCTAGGTTGTGGGGTTTTTTTTTCGCTGGACTCTGGGGGCACCAAGAGGCCTGGTAGTCCCTTCCTAGCCCATGGTAGACTCTCCTCATCTTGCCCTGGATGCCATTTCAGCCCCTACGTGGGGGTCCATCCCAGCCCCAGTGACATGGTAGGATGGTGGTGTCCAGCTCCCTTGCCCAGTCATGGGGCCCCCTGATCCAGACCCACCTCTGGGCTGATGGCATGGTCTGGCCTTGCCTTGCACTGTTCCCATCCCCAGGGAAGTGTTTGACGCCCAGGGCTGAGGCTGGCCTGGTGCCCCCAGTTGCTCTTGGGAGCCATGGTGGCTCCCCTGGAGATCTCTCACCTGCCCTAAGTGTGCCCTAACATCTTTTTTGCATCCTTTATTGCAGCTGGAAGACTGTTTCACAAGCCCAATTTACTTTTTATTTAGAGCTTTTTTCCTGGTTTTGTACCCTGAAGCTATTTATTATGAGAGTATAATTAGTAGTGACAAATTATTCTCTCACTCTGAGAGAATTTTCCTTTCATAACAATGCAACAATGTATTTGTAATCAATGATCATATCACTTGTCAGTGCTGCTTTGGTTAATTAAATGAGCCAAGCCATCCCTGTGTGACAGGGTCTCTGAATTCAGGGTCATTCTGGCCATATTTCAGTCTGAGTGATTAGAATGATATGCATTACCCCAGAGAAGATAGCAGATATGCTTCACACAAGAACATTGATATTTTTCTATCTCTGCTTGAAATACTGTAATTAATACAGCCAAGGTTTGTCTTTGCTTTTTCAGAGTTATCCTGCATCGTCAGTCTGAAGTATCTTGTTATTTAGCACATCTGGATCCCCTTGCCTCCAGACCGTGAGATTCCAGGTTATAACATCAGTCTGTGTTGTAAGAGCGCAAGGACACAATTATTGTGTATCTGTGGTTTCCTCTGTTCCCTTATACTGACAAGAAATGGGAGAATGAGGAAAGGGAAGAGTACAGGCAGCAAAGTCTCAAAGAGTGATAAGTTCAGGAAAATGACACAACACCCTAGGGAAGACAGTTATAATTTTGAACTGTGCATTGTAAAAAATATCAACCCACTTTAAACAGAATATTTTCTGATCTAAGGGAAGTCTGTAACTGTCTGGAGACCACCTGTGGGCCTCCACTGCTGCAGGCTGTGGAGACACATTGGGTTCTGTACAAGTGACATCTCACATTAGTCAGTGCATGAATAGACACTGACTAATAAGTGCATCTTCCTGAGCTTTGCAAGTCTCCTTTTTGTCTTTTTTTTCTTTTTTTTGCGTAAATGTTGTTTCATAACTGACATCTTTGTAATTTCAGAAAGCATCCTAATGCTTCCCAGCCAAACTCTGTGTATAGGATTGCAGGATTGCTGCTGCTCGTTCATGGCAGTACAGAAGCAGTAACTTGTAATCATGACACAATTTTGACTTAAGTACAGATTTCTTTTTACATTTATGCACCCATAAGAAATACTTTACATAAACTCATATTGTTATTCATTTTCTTTTGTGTGTACCAGGGGACCTTTGAAATTTGAATTTGCAATTGTTTGCCAGAAGTTCTACGACAACACCCTTGTGTCTGTTAGTAACATCAGTAGGGAGTTCAGTATTTGAAGACAATCAATGAAGCAAGGCATACTTTAGGCAAGCTTGTTAATCTGAAGTGTTCTCTTTGTCTGCTTTTACCTGAGGCATTCCAGCTGAGATAGCACAGGTACAGAGCCCTTTTTGCTTACTGAAGTGGAAATTATGACATTAAAAGTTTCCTCTAACGGCAAGATTGAGGTTCTAGTGTCTTTAAGAAAAAGACATACTTTCTACACTGATCTCAGCAGAACAACTTGTTACATTAATGATGGAACTAATAACACCTGAGTTCTAAAGCTTTGTGTACTCCTTATACACTCCTCTCACTATATTTTATTGGAATTTTCCTGCTCTGTCCCCTGTGACACTCATCACACCTGTAATGCTTCCACTAACCCTCACTTAATAGCTGACCATAATTTTCACACCAGGTCTTCTGTACATTACCTAAGTACAGCTGTGTCCAGTACAGAACTTGTTATGATCCGATTATTGAGAGATGCCTCTGCCCAGGTGCAAACAAGACTACATGCCAAAGCCAATAGTATGGATTTCATTTAACAATGAATTTGAGGTAGAGAGATAGAAAGAAACAGAAAAGAGAGAAGAAAGAGAGAGAGATCAAATAGAAGATAGTCACCACATGCAGATCCAGCGTCTTCCAACTGGCCACAGTTCTCTTATTCTATTGGCTAAATCATTCCCTTTCTTCTAATACTAATTAGTCTGCATGGTCAGTGTTTCTCTTCTTTTGAGTCAGCGGGTTTCTTGGGTCAGTGGGTTGTGAGTTGGTGGCCACCATCATCTCCCTCTGCCAGAATTACCTTTTACCCACTCTAAGCTGATGGAGCTGACTTCACCACAGTTGCTGAGTTGGCTTTCCTTGTGGCCTATAAATTCTACACTCTTTGCGTCCATTATCAGTGATACATTCTTCTCCCCCAGCTTTGTTAACCTCTCCCTAGGTCTGTGATAACACCCAGACAGTAGTACCAAGTTCGCACTGTGGTAGCTTAGCTTATAGTCCAAGTTCCAGCTGTCCCTGGAGGCATATTCGGGACTGGGGAGGCTTCGATGGTTGGTGGTGGTCACAGATCCCATCTCTTCCATAACTTGGAGTGGTCTTTGTTTGACCAGTGATATGTGTACAAGCAGTTGCTTCTTTACACCGTTTGCCGCAGTGGGAATTTTTGTCTGGATGCATTACCCAGGAGGTGCTGACCAGATCATGCCTCCATCAGGCCTGGAGTTAGCACCATCCTGTTGCTCCATTCTGTGCTTATCTCATGGCAAAGTCTTCTGTGGCCTTAACAAGTGTTTGAGACAGGCAACTGTGCTCTTTAAGTCCTTACAGACCTGTGTTGTTGTCTGGTTTTGGCAGGCAAACAGAAGACTGTTGAGTTTATAATGAGGCCTTTCCTTGAGGAACACTAATTTCAGTTGCTTTTCAAGTTGTGTACAGACACTTCGGGTGTGGCAGTTACCAGTGCTGTGGTTTGCCAGTGGAGAAAGAGCCTTGAGAGAAAAGGATAGAGTATTGAAAAGAAAGGAAGAAGAAAGGCAGATTTCCTATGGGTCCTCAGTGTTCAAGTGAGTGGTCTGTGTATCTGTGATCTGTGTGTCTGGGCATGTTTATAGGTATATATGTCACATATGTGTCCCCTGCGTGCATGGGTCTACTGGGAACACATCTAAGCCTCACTACTGCTTGGATCTGGAGGCATGGCTGGTGCAGCCTCACCTCTGGGGCTGTTAGATCCAGCATGATATACTGTCCTCTAACAGTGATATTTAGCCTACAGGTGCTAATACTTTCAAATGATAGAACTAGTCTGTATCCCCTGAAATATATTGAAGGCAGGATATATTGCAGCACTGCCTTAACACTCTGAAAGACTTCCAAGCATAAACAACCTCTCTTTAATAGATGTTTAATTTCCTAAGTGAAGTGAAACAGTAGGGTGTTTATGGTTTCCCAAAGAATGATGAGCCATTATTAAAGGAGCATTTATAAAAGCTATATTCTTACTGTGATGGCATATTTTTTAGGAAAAAATATGGAAAAGGACCAAAACAAAACACCTCTGTATTCTGTGTAACAGCATTTTTTGATCTTTGATGTAGACAGACACCATCTGATAAGCCTCCCACTTACCAGAAAGCCTGACTTCCCTGGGGGAGTGGGCAGAAGTGATGCTAGCAGGCAAGCAAGCATCAGGGAGAAGCAGCTCTCACTTCTGGCTTGGGTTTCAGCTTAGTTCCATAGCCTTTTTACTAGAGATACAGGAGTTTTTTAGTTTTTAAGAACTATTTTCTTTACAGAACTGTGAAGTTAATTGCAAGTGTCAGTTCATGTAGAAATGAGCCCAGGATCATCTAAAACTGTGCCATAGTCTAAAAATAAAAGGAGAAAGGACTTTCTTTTTTTTTTTTTTTTTTTTTTCTACAGAAAACAGTCATACAATATTAACTTCAGCCCAGCAGAACTGTCTGCATGTGAGTGAGGGGACCGAGAAATGCAGAAGACGCAAGACCGTGAAGCGTGACAGGAGCCAAGAACACAAAACTGAGTGAACCGCTTGGGAAGCAGCAGTTCTGTCATGAGGCCAGTGCAAATTTGAGGGAATGGGTTTGCCCTCAACGTACTGAGTTAGGGCTTTTCTGCAGGAACCACGGCTTCTGTAGGCACTCCTGAGTAGGCGTGTAACTGTCTTGCCTGTGTACTCCTGGCTGCAAAGCACAGTAGGCTGAAAACACAAGGATTTCTTCCTTGTGTTAAAGTCAGGTCAGTCATGTTCCCTGCAGTCATACTGCAGCACTGCAGGGGCTGACGTGTTCCACTCACAGGAACCAAACAGAAAATGTAGCCTTTTTGGCTTGCATTAAAGGTGTGTTCTTTGGCCTCTCTGAAGGAAGTAGAAGAAAGTTCATGATGACAGCTGCTTGTTCTTGTTTAGGGCAGAGGGAAGTACTAGTGTTTATTGAACTCTGTTACCATGACATTTTGTTCTGGCAAATCAGGAGCTCTCCAGCAAATTAGATAGAGTGTACCAAAACAAATCCTGTTGGTTAAGCTGATTCATTCCTGCAAAGAAAGAAGTCCCCATGATGACTTCTCTTGTATCTTTCTGGAAACAGGGTGCATGGCTGGAGTGGAGGTGTTTACTAGATTCCTTCCCTTGGCTGCAGAAATGAGTGAAGAAGACTGCCAGTACTTCGGATCTAGCAAAGTTAATGTGCTGCATCCTTATATGGGTCAACATCAAACCCAGTTGCATCACTGAACCAAAAGGAAAATATCCTTTTTAGGCAATATTTAATGTTACACAAAAAGGTACACTACGGCATAAGGATTATTTTGAGAATAAAAAATAAACACCATGAAACTAAAGATATAGTCAGAGATGCTGCCAAAATACTGTTCTGCTAGTGCTGCCTGTAGACCAAGGAGCATTAAGAAAGTCATGAAAGAAAGAGTCCTTCTGAAAAATTAGTAAGAGCATAATGGGATTGCCACAGTTTCAGGAAAAACTATCCAAAGGCTAAATGAAGAAATCCACTGTTACAGATGAAGAATGCCTGTTTTATGTCTCAATACACTTTATTTGAACATGGAGCTGTGTGGCAGATTATGCCTGTTAAGCAGATGATAAATAACTTGCAATTTTTCTTACAAGTGGTGCAGTGATCCCTGAGAACAATAGCTTCTGGTGATATCTGATTTATGAAAAACCTAATCCTTGAAAATATAGCTAAAAACTGCAGATGGCAGCCCTCAACCTCTGAAACCACTCTAGGAGATTTAACTGAGCGCTCTAATGATTTTCACTATCTATCTGTGTCATCACTGCGAGGAGAAACCCTAGCAGAGATCAGCTGCTTTAGATACCACACACATTGATAGTGAGAGGTGAAGAATTTGCAGCTCAGACAGACAAAGGTGAAAAACAGAGTCCTGTTCTTCCTGTTTTACAGAGAGAGGAATAAAAGCAGAGGGAAAACAAGGAGTTGTGGCACTCTGCTCCTGCGCTAGCAGAAGCGAACTTGTGTTCTCATGTGTTTGGCTATCCAGAAACTAAGGCAGTTGCACTGCATGGAGCTCGATCTCAGGGCAGCTTGAGAATTTGAAAGCTGCTATCAGGCCCCCCTTGAAGCCATCTCTTCTTCAGGCTCCCTCAGCCTCTCTTAGGGCAGGTGCTCTAGACGTGGATGTCCTTGATCATCCCTTGGGATGCCTCATCTATCTTTCTGGCAGTAGGTGACCCAAAATTGGACACAATAAAATCTCTTTCACATTCTTCGGATTCAGAAATGCACCACTCAGCTAAAAACATTCTGTCTTCTGAAGCACTCTTCAAAACATGGGTGAGAACTGTAGTATGAAAACATGAGTTTCAATGCTTTGCAGGGTACAACAATCTAGTTAATCAAATCTTGGAGTTACTTGTTTTTAAGAATCAGTAAATACCTCAAGAGAGTTTTACAGTTCATAAGACTAAAGTTTCTAAATATAAAAATTCTCTTTATTGGAGTAAATTGTAACCTCTGATTCTTGAGGATTCAATGAAAATATTTCCTGGAGGTCAGTAATTCTCTAATCATCAAGAGCATCACTTTTTTCTACCTTAGGAAAACTTTGTTAGTGAAAAGTTATGGGCTAGTTGGATGCTCCGTTAATTTAATATGGCATGTTTTATGGCATTTTTTTTCTCTCTCTAACATGATCTTCCACCTACCAGCTGTGTAAGAATATTTTCTGTTTTTAATTAATCAGTGTTTTTCATGATGCAACCTTAATACACTATTTCCGATACCCCCAGCTACATCTGAATTGTTATGAGAGAAAGCAGAGGAATTTCCTTTGCATCAAGCTGAAGGATGATAAATCTTTAACCCTGCATGTGACTGAAATGCTGATATGACTGAAGACAGTCCTTCATCACTCTCAGAGAAAAATGCAAGGCATGCTGAGTGTGAAGAGGATGCTGCCCTGTAGTTCCCTACAAAGAGCACATGAAACTGGAGCAATAGGAGGCCCTTCCTGCCTTCCTGTCAGCAATGTGCACAGGCAGAGATATCTGTCCACATGTGTCTTGTACATCTACTGACATAATGCAAGGGCAGAATTACAGATGTGTGACACCTCTTGCGGGTGTTGGGGACTTTCTCAAGGAATTGAGATTTTTCCGTAGCTTCCTTCCCTGACTGACCCTGTGTGTTCAGGCACCAGTCTGCATCTGAAACAATAGTACTAAAAACAGGCTGAAGAAAAGGACAAGCATATTTGCAGCAACAAGAACAAAAGGTTTATATATTCCTACGTGTTGCAAATGACAGGTCTCTGGCAGCAAGGCACTGAGGCAGCCCTGCCGCAGGAGCCGGCTCTGGTGCCTTGGGAGGTGCGGTGCCAACGACATCTAGTGTCAGGAGTTTGGATAGGAGGGTGCTCCACTCGGGTTTTCTGCATGAAGCCAATTGTATTTAGTCTTGTTTCCTTAACAGTATCGCTCTTCACTCCCCCTTCCCCCACCGCAATCTTTCTATAACTTATTCTTCTAGCGGATGTTGGATTTGAGGCTGCAGCCTCCACAGTATGTGGCAAGGGTCCTAACTTGCCCTTTGGTTATATTGCACTTATCACCTGCTCTGGTGTGCCTGGTAGATAAACGGGACATGCAATGCATCCTCAGCTCAAGTTACAATGAAAATAGTGAGTATCCATTTTGTTGATGACACATTTTCTCTTTCACTCGGATATAGAAATTATGACCAGCTGACAATCTTCCTGGTCTCTGCCAGCCATTTTATTGTTGTTTTTTATCCATTTAACCTGTCACAAGCTAGGGAGACAAAATCAAAATATTTCATCTATCAGGATTGTTCCTTATGTTCCCAAACATATACAGTATCAGGGTTGACTTCATCCAGGATGTCTTTAGAAGTGGAGAAAGGGATTTTCCTGTGGCAGAAGTACCACACAAGATAAGAGTGTGCTGGGAAGCCATAACCTCTGTAACCTGATACGTCTACCGTAAAATGTGTAAGCAATAAAGTCTTTTTACTATTTGCTTATCAGAAACCTAGAGTTTTCTATGAGATTCTATAATTAACTCACATGATGGGGAAGAATTGTCTCTGGCACAAATCTTTCTGCTTGCAGTATCATACCTTTCCTTCCTCCTGTCCTGGAGATGGGCAGAGTCCAGATAGATTGACTTGATCCAGTGACATAAAAGTATGTGAATTTCCGGGGAGTTTTACTTTTTTAGGGATTATGCCTAAGAAGAGTAAAAGTGAAAACCTTAAATTAAGAAGTGTAAATGACAGTAAGACAGCTGAGGTTATTATACTCCTGCTTATACCAGTAAGTATAAGCTTGGATATCAGTTTGAGCATTGTCTGTAATTCTTTGCCAGAGACCCTAATTTTCACTGTTCATCCCTAACAGTGACCTTGAAGGGTTTTTGCAATGATAAGGATTTCAGGACTCACCATCATCTGCACTTTGGACCAGGTTAAATAAGTGAAAACATGGAAGGAGTTCATCAGGCAGACAGTGAAGATACTCCAGCTGTGAGAATCTCTCTCTAAAACAAGTCAAAGGGGGTTATCCTCTTGATGAGAATACATTTTAGTCTCATTAGTAGAGTGCCACTGTGATACACAGATAATGAGATCAGGTAAAAAATGTGAACTGTAAATAATTTAGAAGCATAAACAGCAATGGCAAAGACATGCAGTTCTTCAGTGTGCATGACTTTTCCTTTATATATGATCAGAGCGACCACTGCTGCTCAAAATTATAATTTTTTCCCAAATGTTGTGTCAATGTGCTATGAGAAAACATGAAAAATATTGGGCAATTATAGTCTTGATTCTTCTCTTGTAAGCAAATATGACACAATGAAACAATGGGCTCAGTGAACTAGGAAGGACACATAAATTAAGTTTAAAATGTTCTTGAAGTCTGAAGGACTCTGTGGCTCAGATTTCAGAGGATGGTATCATTAATCAGTGTCTGTCTACAGGGAGAGTCCTTGTTCAGAATGACAAGTTCAGAAATTAGTCTTCCCCACTGCAATCACTGTTAAATGTAGAGCTAATTACATATAAAATATTTATAGTCTTTATCTGCATCCCTTTTTACTGAGACATGGAGATATTCTAGGAGCTTTGATATTTTTGAACTGGTGCTCATTCACTTGCCAATCTCATCCCTGCTTATGTTGTCTCCTGGGATCTTAGGCTGAGTTTTAGGTATTTCTGCCTTTCTTATCAAGCAAAACTGATGAGTTCATATGTCTGTGACACTGTTCCCAGGGGTGTTCCTGATGTCCCCAGGAGTGTACACCTGGCTTCCCAGAGGCAAGAAGTAGCAGAGATTTCCTGTTTGAATCAATTTCTCCGTAGCTCGTAACTCTTCTTCCTTACAGACCATACCAACAATACAGATGATTTTTGCTGTGTTTTTAAGTACTTGGCCTTCTGTACTAAGTTGACTGTATCTTTTAATTTCTATTCTTAGAATAGCTTTATACTCTGTTATAGGTTAGAGGGCTTTCTGCACCCTTTGTGGAAATGGCAGCTTCAGGTTTGCTTGAGGGGCTTTTTGTTGCAGCTGCTAATCTAAATGCTAAGTGTGAGGCTGCCTGCTGTGTGTTGGGAAAGGGACACTGCCTCATAGCTTGTGTTCCACTCTTTTTAGTAGGACAGAAAAGATAGGGGTGTTCATCTGCCGCTTGTCTGGCGTTACTCTCACTTTCAAGCCATCCTCTCTTTCTGGTGCAGGAATTAAAATCTGCTATACTTTTATGCAAATTTCTTATATAAACTTTTTCATTCCTGCTGCAATCAGAAGGTGATGAGAACTTGTGTTGGCTCCTGTTGCAAAATTTCTCCCCTAAACAGTGTTACAACTGTTGCTGTGAGCCATAAACCTCTGTGTGGTTGATATTTGGAGAGTTGAAAGGGAGAAGTGTCTGTTTAGCCTTGGTTCATAGTGAAGAGATTAATGACAGCTATGTCAAATGTATTTCCCTGTGTAACATTACTCATTAATTCTAAATTAATTCAGGTTTCCAAGTTATCCTGAAAAGAATGGGCCAGAGGTATCTTTTAAGTTTTATTGTAGGGACAAATGTCAGGATTACATTCTCTAATGCCTAGTCCTATGCTGTGTGTCTTAAAGCACTCCAGAAGGCAGATTAAGACATGGAAATATTACTAATCGTATTTCACTGAATGAGGAACAAGTTTGCCTAATTCTAAGTATTTAATTCTATAGTTTATTAATTTTTTACCAATTATATTTATCTTTAAAGCTAGACAGCAATAGTTATTAGCTAATAAAACCCACCTTACTGGAATATCCTAAAATGCACTATCCTACTACATGCATTCAAATTTTTAAAATAGGTTAGTGAATTTTCTTGTAACTCACACTTTTTTAGTATTTCATATAAAAGATATTGTATGGGTAACTTGTTCTTCTACAGATCTGTTGAGTGCCTGATCCATTTTCAATTAAAAGGCAAAATAAAATACTCATATTAGGAAAAAAAACTTTCTTGGTTATGTGAGACAGCCTAAGTAAAAATAAAACAGGAAAAGCTGGAGTTGGGTCACAGCAGAATTATTAGCATTATTCTTGGTATATTTTTGTGAAGAAAAGATTTTGCATTGTTTAGACTGAAATTCTATGAATACAAAAACTCATGTCAGAAAAATGAAGTCTTAAAGTGAAAATATTCATGTTAGTTTTGCAAAACAAATAAATGTAGGAGAAGAAAGTGGTAGATCAAGTATGCTCTAAGAAGTGACAAGCCTTTAAAGACTCAAAAAGCAGAGGTACAGGAGTCTAATGTAAAGCGAGCACCACCTTCCTGGTCAGTAGTGAAGATCTTGCAGATGTGTGCATGCATTAGATAGAAACTGCAGAAACTGTTGGACACTCTAGAAAAGGATGCTTACAAGAGCTGATGGAAACTGAAGGTACCACAGAAGGAGCCAGGCAGTCCACAAAGCTGGTACACAGCATGGGCCAAAGAGAGCAAATGTTCTGGAGGAAAGACAGGAATTTGTGGTATGGAGCTTAACTCACTGCTTCATCTGTCAACCCTGAAAAACTTCTTGAACTATTTCCCTTATTAGTTTTTCACTGGTGAATCATGAATCCACTCCTGGCCTTTTGCTGTGTGTCCAGTGCTGTGCTGCAGAGTGTCTCTGGCAGCTCAGGCTTAACACACTAGTGACACCAAGCTTCTTATTTCTTGTCCTTAATCCTCTCACTGCCGTCTTTATCTGTTGCTGTTGACAACAGCCTGGCACTCAGGCTCCTAACTGAGCAAGCTTGTCCATCCCTTACATCCTGAATTGGCTGTGAAAGTCTTTCTGCTCCTTCCCTCTACTCAGTTAAATACAGGTTAACCATACCCACTGTCCTTCAGGTATCCTTCCTCCCTTGCTATAACTTCTTTCCTTGCAGTCTCATTGGGAACTGTATTTCTTCACTCCTTGTCACTCAAAACTCAACGCCCTCCAACCACTTCCACAGTTTCTCCTTTTTGCTTGTTTCCAACAGCAACTTTAAATGTCTCATCTTTGTCTTGAAGGTCCTTGTAGCTCCATCTTGTTCAGCAGTCTGATCTTCTCTCTTACCTTGCTCCCCTTGGTCCAGTAATGGTTCCAGTCTTTTCTCTGGATTGTTTTCTTCCTTTCTTCCTCTCTACAGGAGTTCTTCCACATTGTGTTTTTAGAGCTAGACCTGCAATCAGAGGTTCAAAGCTTTCATAAAGAGTATTATACTTTCATAAAGTATTTCTGGGAAGCTGTCAGACACTTCACACACTACCAGTTCTTTAACAACATGCTGGCATAAATTCTTGAATTTCTGACCTATGTCCATCTGTAGGACTACAAGCTTTTCAGGCAAGGGCTGGCTTTGACTCTTATCTCTTTTATGAGCCTAGTTGTCAGGCCTTGCAAGTAACTTTGTGAGAAATCTTGTAACATGTTGCTATAGATTTTAAGATACAAACTGTATTTTTTTTATTATATTGCATACACAAGCAACCTTTTTGTAATATGGAGTGACAAGTCTTACTGAGTTGAAATGGCCACTGGGAATGCAAGTGCAGACATCAGGAACAAATGTCTTCTGACAATATGTTTTAATCACATGATTATGTTTTTTCTATAAGTGTTCCAGAAAAGTTGCTGAGAGATCTGTCTCGTCCCTGTATTTAAAATACCTTTAAATTTGCATGAAGTCCTCTGGTGTTTCTTTCCCATTGATTCCATTATACCTGCATTTCTTAGCTGATGATAGGGACTCATTAAGGTAGACAATGCTCCTCATTTGTAGCATGAATTTTGTAATTTTAATTTATTAAACTATTATCTTTCCTTGCTTTCCTATCAGCTGAATGTGAGACTATACACGGATGGTAGAGATTGGTGACAACTGAAATACAATATCCAGTTATGTTCTGCAGTCTAGGAAAGCATTAATGTTTTCCCCATCTATTCTCACTTCCATTGTAGTGGTTTGCCTGCTACATAATAGGAAAATCCTGACAATCTCCAGCAAAATACAGACTAAATGTTTGTTCCTGTTCTTATCATGTTCAGACCTGCATGTGATTCTTATTTCATCATCACAAATTGAAATAATACATGCTGATTTATCTGCGACATTCCCATGTTACCATGCTTGTGCCTGTAATATGCCTTGTAAATCAGTGTTTAATGAAAATTAAATTGGATGAAAAATATTTTATTTATATGTTTTGTTTAGAAACAAATACAAATTTTAGCAACAACCATGACAGTCAACACTGTACACAGCTATTTTCCTAGTTAGAACAGCTGGGACCAGCTCATCACTGTGTGGGTGTAACCAAAAACTGTGTATTCTACACCCTTCCATGCCATTTCCCAGAAACTGTTAACAATAAACCATTTACAGCAGCTGCTCAGAGCACGCCTGACCCCTCAGGCTATAAGCTGGGTGTTAAGAGGCCTGTGAGATAGGAAGATGCTCCTGTCCTCATACTCATTGTGGAACTCCCTGCCCTGAGGGAGGTACTAGGCATTCCTACCTGAACCTGAAGACATATAATCTTGGGTTCTTGGGACTTCTGGTACCTCTCATGGCATCCAGAGAAGGACCAGAACTTGGACTGGACTGAGACCACCACTCTCAACCAGACTGAGACCACCACTCTCGACCAGACTGCAACAGCACTCCCAACCGGACTGCGATCACCTCCCTCAACCGGACTGCAACCAGCACTCTCACCAACAGGTTTTCCCTCTCTTTTTACTTTTGGACTCAGGGGGACCACGTGGGGCTCAGCACAGAGAGAGGGTCCCAACAAACACCACTCTGTTCATGCCCCAGAGTGCTGGGTTATACATCTGGGTTTTGTGGTTTAAAACCAATTGTTTGTCTGTGTAATAGTATTTATTGTATTATTAAATTGTTATTCTGACTTATAATCTCTTTTGAGTTGTGTTCATTTCCCCTGCTGATTTACCTTTAAACTAGCACAGCTATGGATGGAGAAGAGTCTGAATCCAGTATATATATGAACATATAATACATTGATTATAAATAAAGAGGTTTCTCATATTATATTATTGTTATAGCTATTAAAGCAGTAAACAAACAATGAAATATTTTCTTTACTAGTTTCTGTAATTTAATTATAAAATCCTGGCTTTCCCAGCCAGTATGTGCTGTTTGCTAGAGGACAGTAAGGAATTGTGAACAATGTCTGCCCTTTACAGCGTGTAATATATGGAGCTCACTCCCCATTGAGAGTGTGCAGTTTCAATTCAAAACAATTTTGTGAATCTGGATGTATTTAATATCTTCACTTTTCTCTATTCTGGAATTGTTTTTTTTAAACTTTTTTTCCCTCATTATAAAAATGCAAAAAACATAAAGTACTCGGTGTATGCTGTTACTGCTGTGAAAAATCAAGCAATCTTTAAACACAGAGTTAAACTCTGTGTGTATGAGAGAATATATATGTATTGTGCTTATCATACCAGCCCTGTGTGTCATTATGATGGCCTGATCAAACAGACAGTGTTCCATTTGGGATTATAGTGCAGGCTTGTGAGTAAAAGTGGGACAGAAGAATGGAGTCGTATAATCAATGCAAACTCATTTATTATACAAACAAACATTACTGCTTGATCCAGATGGATTTCCCTCATGGATGGGTGGTGGCATGGCCTTCCTTTTGGGCAGATGGGGTGATCAGGCTGATCTGGTTTTAGAAAATATGAGCACTAGGCTTGTAATTGTGTCCTTTCTTTTGTCTCCCTGTTCATAGAGGAGTGTGCATACAGCGAGTGATGAGCTCCAGCAGCCCTGCCTTGCTCCACACCAGTGCCAGCCAGTTCCTGCTGCTGATGCAAGCTCTTACTGCGGGACCAGGCGCAGGCAAGACACCTTAGACACAATACTGCTCTGATGCATCAAATGTGGAGTCATTTTAGCTTAAAGAAAAGAGTTCAAAACCCAGGTCCTGTAGGTAGGCTTCACTCTTTCATATACTGTTTGCTTGCTGCTCATTTTAGACCAAATCAGTCTTTTTATCCTGAAGATATTTTACTGTCTCATACAGCAATGACATCATACAGTGATGGCACCATGTAATTCAAATTGTGGGTTATTTTCACCCAAGGTTAGTTCTTCTTGAGCTGCACATCAGATTTCCCCATCCTTCCACACTTGTTTGGGGTGAAGTCCCACACCCTCAGGGGTGAAAACCGTTCTTGGTACCTGCCCGTATTCTCCCACACATCTTGTTACCCATGACCAATACTGCTGAAGGACATGTCCCTGTGTGAAATTCCTAAATAGGTTTATCTTAGGAAAAGCCAGAAACAGATTCTTGAATCACACCAGTGTGGGCATTCTGATTATCTGAGGATGCGGAAGGGACTGAGAGACCATTGTAACAAGGTAGAAAACATCTCCCCAACAGGAGAAGGGGAAGGTATAGTTCTTCATTTTGACCATAAATTAGGTCTCAAAGAAAAGAGAAAATGTGTAGCCATTAATTGTTTTCATGAGATGGTTCCCAGCTTGCAGGGATGGCTGCAAGGCTGGGCTCAAATACCAGACTAATCTTAAAGCCAGGGAACTTTTAGCGTAGTTCTCCCAGACGAAATACGGCCAAGTGCTACATAGCACAGCAAATTGCAAAAGCCAAAACCAGCCCTTAAAACACTCTTAAATTTGATGTACAGCAAGGAGCATGGCACAGAGCAGGTAAGGGAACAAACAAGTCAGTGTTAAGGACAAGTAAGTCAACAGCAATGGCTTAACAGGTATGATAACTAGTTTACTCCAGCATGCTCTGATCAAATCCGTCATTATCTTGAACACTTAGTTCCCTGTGTTGGGTGCCAGGAAGGACTGTGTTGTGCTCACCCTGGATGTTGGCTCAGTCCCACAGAGCTGCTTGCTCACAGCCCTCAGTGGGATGGGAGAGAGAATACAATTTAAAAAATAAATGGATTAAAAAAAAAAAAAGAAAAAAAGGCAAACCAAACCAAACAACTCAAAACAATGCAAAAGCAGTCACTTCCCACTGAGTGATGCCCGCTCAGCCTCCAAGCAACAGTCCCCTGTTATAGGTTATAAATCTAAGAGTGGAATTTTTCTTCACCCTGCCCCGCCACTGTAGGAAAGATGGAGTTTGAACGGAAAGGGGGAAGGGGTCAATTAGCCTTACAAAGGGTCTGGCTGGCTGGACCGCATTCCTAGCTGATGGCCCATCAGAGACTGGGGGGAGAGGGGAGGAGTTTTGGGAGAGGGTGGCTGGCTCTGCTTGGAGGGGAGAGGGGCAGACTGCTGAGTTCTCTCTCTTGAACCGAGACAAAGTCTGTGTGGGGGCATTTTTGGAGAAAAGGTGTGGAAGCTGGGCTTTTCTGGCTTCTCATCCTGGTGAAGCCAGATCACTGGTCTTGGCTGTCTTCGCACACTGCCTCGTGACTCTGGAGCCTACTGTGTTTTCATCGGAGAGGGAGAGAGAAGAGGAGCTTTGAGACACCGTCATCTGGGAACAACAGTGAGTTCCATTGGGGGTGGACGGCTTTCCTTTCCCCTTTCTTCCATTGGGGGGAGAAGGGTCCCCCATCTTCTTTTCGGCTTCTCCCGCGACCCAAGACCAACCCCCAGACCCCTCTGCCCGTGTGGTGACCGCCAGTGATCCAACAGCGCCCCCTGCAGGCCAACACAGAGAACTGCAGGCTCTGCACCTCCAGTGACCCAACAGCGCCCCCTGCCGACCGTGGTTAGAACTGCGCTAAAGACAGAGAAGTGTTCAGACTTTTTCTTTTGTTTGAAGGGAACTTCTGGGTACAGGACCATTATTCAGTTATTTTTATGTTCTGTTACTGTTCTTGCCAATATACATATATCTTTTAATAAAGGGTTGTTATTTCTTTTTTTTTTTCCCCACACTTCCTTGATTAAAGCCCCTTAATTTTTGAATTTACAATTGCTGAGAGAGAGAAGTTTGGTCTGTCTCATAACTCATCCTCTTAAGCAAACATTCCAGTCTCTTCAGACTGAGACACCTCTCAGAAAACTCCCCCCACAATCCCCTTTAGCTACAGAATGAGGAGGGTCTTTGATAATGAGAAAATGTCAGAGCTCTTTCTGAAATACAGCCCTGACTGGATCCTGTGGAGAAGAACAGAGGGTCATCTCAGATCCCCACAGCCTGGAGTCAGCCTTGGATCTGTATTCCATGTTGGGAAGCAAAAAGGCAGGTTTGGCCATAGTCAAAGGGCCAAAGACACTAAAATGCCTGCCTTATTGTCCCCTGTCTCTCTGCACAATGTAACTTCTCTTTTTCTTTTGCATGTCACATTTGATATTTCTTCCCCCTCAGCCTGGCAGATGGTGTGCACCAGCCATGATGAATGTGGATCAAAAGAAATACTTTCAAGCCTAATCAGTTTTAGTCTTCAATTCACTTGAAGTATGTTAAACAAATAAACAAAAATTTAGCTGATAATTTTTGTTTGCCTGCTCTGATATGCTTGTGCTGGGGGGATTTTTCTTGTAACGCTTCAAAGCCTACAAACGCAGAAAACCACTCTTAATTTGAAGCCTGACAAAACACATGGATTAGGACAATTACAGCAATGAGAGTAAGTGTATAAATTTTGAAGCACATGAAGCACATAAATCTTTTGTATATGTTTTAAAGAGTAATTAAAGACATGAAGCTACCTGGAAAGCAGGGTGAAATGCAATATAGATATACCAGGATAGATGGCATCAGGCTATCCTGATAGCGCTTTCCAGTTTTCTACAGAAAGAACATTATATGAATCTCATGTGGCTTTCTGTAAACACTATGTTGTTGACTCGTTTCTTTTGTGAAATGTGCTTGACATTTCTGTACAAGTCCTTACATTTTAGATGGATGGATGTTGTCAGGTTTTATTAATCAAGAACTCTCCTAGTAGCCTTACTGTAGTTCAAAGGCAATACATGGAAAGTACTAAGTACGGTATAGAAGATGGTGTAGAGTCCCAGAGAAGTTGGCTTTAGTCACACGGTGGATTTGGTGCTTTCTTCCCTTTACAGGTGGGTTGTCACAGATGGGAGTTGGTATAACAATGGATAGGGAGCTCGTGAAAAAGGAGAGAACAGTGGGCTGTGTTGCAAAGGAATGCATCAGGACATGGAGCAATGACCATTCTTGAGCATCATTCCTAGAACTGCTCTTATTTGAAGCCTTTTCTGATGACTGTGACTCAGTAAATGCTTAAAAATGAAAATTTCTGATTGCATTGGACTTGGATGCATTGTCAAAACCAAAGAGGGCCAGAACTTCTAAAGAAAGGGGTTTTGCATTGCCATACAAAATAGGACTGACAGCTTAATTAGTGCTTTGGATGTTAATTATATTAGGTTTGATAACTCTAAGGTAAAAGCTGCACAAGAATTCTGTGTATATTTTCCCTGGAGAATATTCAGTAACTGAAGTATGAAAGCCACTGCGACTTCTTTCTTTCGTAACACCATGTCATGGGTTTACTCTGGCCCAATTTTTCCAAACTCCCAAAAAATTGCTAAAAGGTGAGAGAGGTTTCACAACAGGCAAGAGAGACTCGACATGAGGAATAATATTAAAACTTATTGCTAACAGAATAGAAACTAAAAAGCAATAAAATACACAGTATTAAACACACTTTTGCCACCCCTAACTTCCTTTCCCTTCCATTTATATTACTGCTTACATAAATAATGGGATGGAATATTGGGACATGGCTGTTTCCTTGGTTTCGAACTGGTTGCCAGGGAAGGCCGAGACTAAACAACTACACACCATCATCCAAGTGTCACATTTCGAACACAACTCTGGAAGAGCAAAAGACTAATAGAGTGGAGACAGGTGTTCTTCAAAAAGCACAGAGTTTCTGACTGTGTCTTTTTCACTTCGGAGTTTTTCATCTTTGGGGGTGACAAGTATCTCCCAAGCAAAAATAGAAGGAAACTCATCCAGTCAGCATGGTCACTCGGGTTGCCCACAATACTTTTCCTTCCTGATGTAAGCTATCAAAAGCTTAGCTGGTGGTGGCACACAGATTATTGGTGCAAGATACAAAGTGAAGTATTGAAGACCAGTCTAGTCACTTCCTGTTCCAGCACTCTTGGTTGGAACAAGATATTTTGCAAACACTATAGCGTGGCTGTAGCTTACAGTCTTTGGGTGTGCAAAAACCTTAAGTCTGAGAGACAGAATAAGATATTGGCTTGTAAATCATGAGCAGTCCCTAGCCTCTGATAATATATAATCACTGAGACAGCTGGTGTCATAACAGATGAGCAGAAAGAGATATTGCTACAGCAGCACTTTCAGGGAGCATATCTTCCTAAGTAGCCCTAAATGCATACACAGAAAAAGCCAAAGATTTGTAAGCAAACAGTAGAGAGCAATACAAGTTCTTTCATTACTTTACTCATAGCCCATCTGTGTCCTAATGAGTTGTCAGGAATCCTAAATTATATTGTTATTCAGGAGCAGTGTGGAGCAGGATGCAATTTAACTAGTAGCATCTGGTCCAAAGATGACTGAATTTAAAGCATACATATTTGGACTCCCCAAACATCCCTCACGTTAACCATTACAGCATGTAAAAAATGCATCTTTCCTGTCATAGTATACCATTAACTGGGAGAGGAATATGCTCATAGCTGTCACAGTTATTAATCCCATAGTTAGAGTTGCCAGCTGCTTACTGGAGTCAGTGGTTGCATTCAGGACAATTACAGATGAAGTACATGAATAATCTATTGCCTGTTTTGGAGATGTGGTACCCTGTAGTGTAGTCCATGACAACTTTAACATCAAGCTAGTGTAATGTTTCCAAGGGTGTACAGAACACTGCAATCCCTCCTTCCAGTTTTCATTCAGTCTTTCAAAGTTAAGTCTCCTGGTGATATCTCCTTGTAATATCTCTACCATTTTCAGCTTTCAAGCCTGTAAATATTTTCTTCCAGCACTGTAGAGTTGTTTGAAGTGGATTTAAACCTGAAAATATATTTATTTTTCTTTGTTGTCTTTTGCAGAAGCCTATTAGATAATCCAGGAACACAACTGCTGTATTTACAGAGCAAGACAGCACATCACTGGCCTGATTTATTGGGTAGTCTTATTGTTTCATTAGTTCAGCAAAACAAGAATGGTATTTTGGAGACCAGAAGTGTCAAACAGCATTGTTCATCGCTAAAAATCTAGCCTGAGTAGCAAGTTGAATTACTAAGGTTCCACAGTAGCAGGGTTATGTCATGTCCTTTTTCTTTATGGTGAACTGTTAGATTAGAGCAACCATAGGACTCCAAGATCAGCATTTGCTCATACATGCATGTCTTTAAGCCTGGCTCAAGCAGGTTTGATGGTCCAACTGTAAGTTTGACATTATTGTGACA
Organism: Chiroxiphia lanceolata; assembly: GCF_009829145.1. NCBI lineage: Eukaryota > Metazoa > Chordata > Aves > Passeriformes > Pipridae > Chiroxiphia > Chiroxiphia lanceolata. Next base: position 14,369,262 of record NC_045640.1, read on the forward strand.
GTTTCTGGAGTTATGTCATGCTCTACTTTATGCATCACCTGTTTAAATTATGAATAAGTAAATGTGGCAATCTTCATAAGCAAATCCACTTTCTATAGGTGTATGAGATTATAGATGTGATTTTGTATGAATTCTGTATTTGATAAAGAGGCTATTTTTCAGACTATCACTTTACATTTTCTGAAATGTGCAAATCAGAAGCTTTTATTTTATTGATTAGCATTATAGCTGTCAGTCTTGCACTGAACTTAGTGCAAGTATTTAGGATAGTATAATTTCTCAGAGATTTAAACCCCTGTGGCAATGGATTTGCCATATGTAGGATGGAAGAAGTCCTGTCAGAGATGGACTAGTGAAGAAAAAGAAGAAAACTGCTCAAATGTTATAGAAAGAGAAGTTTTTAATGTGGTTTAAACAGGTTTCAAAATGGCTTTTGCATTTCTGCAAAGTCATTGCTCCTTCTTCCCGACACGCCCTGTGAAAGACTCTTATCTCCCATACAGGAGTGTCCTGGGAAGATGTCCTGAGGTGTTTCTTATTGGTCTTTGTTAACCCCTTCCTATTGGCTGTTAACTCTTTACCTGATTGTTTTTTTCTGTGTGCCCCTGAACTTGTAATTGGTCCCCTTTTGACCCTTTTAAAAGCCTTATAAACCCCTATCCCCACAATAAACTTCCTCTTTCGTCCATCCCTCCCTGGCGGTCTGTGTGAGCTTCTTACGGGGTTGCCAGGCCACGTGGCGGGGGCAAGGGGGAAGAGCATTCACCTTCCAGGTAATGGGCTGGTACCCAGAGCCTGAAGGTTCCCCATCCAACTAATCCACCGTAAACCCCCCACACCCTGAGTTATTATTTTACACTTTTCAAATCATGTTATAAATTTTCATCATAAAGCTATTTGGCCCAAGAAACATTTTCTCACTCACCTTAATTTGCCCTATCTCATATTCTTAGTTTTGTATCAATTTTCTAAGAGCACTAATTTCTTTAAAATGTTGTGTATATATTTTAAACAGTAGCCAATTTGGCAAGGTGGCTTATTTAAATATATGTATATTCATACTTTCACTTTCATGGCTTGGCTTCGCGAACGAAGATTTGGGAAGGCACTATCCACTTTTGCTACAGGCACGCTGGTGGCTTATGAGGCCAATACGTGACAGACATATCCGATTGCAAAAGGCGCAGCAGAAAGACTCCTTAGATGGTGTATTTTGCAAGACACGGTTCTTTCTGCGTTGCCTTTTTTCCTCGAGAGTGATCCTGCGTGTGTTCTCGAAGGAGACAGCTGCGTTATAGATGGTGTGTCTCCAGGCCTCCCGATTGGAGGCCAGAGTAGACCAGTTATGGTGATCAATATGGCCAAAGCTGAGATGTTGTTTCAGGGAGTCCTTGAATCTTTTCTTCGGGGCTCCTCTCATGCGGCAGCCAGTGGCAAGTTCACCATAGAGCAGGATCTTAGGGAGGCGGTGGTCCTTCATCCTTGAGACGTGCCCTGCCCATCGCAGCTGTGTTCTCAGCAACATGGCCTCAATGCTAGTGACTGCTGCTTGCTCTAGTACAGATGTATTGGTCACAAAATCTGACCAGTGGATGTTTAAGATTGTACGGAGGCAGCGTTGATGGAAGCGTTCTAGGAGACGCAGGTGGTGGCGGTAGATGACCCATGATTCGGAACCATATAGGAGAGTAGACAAGACTATGGCTTTGTAAACACCGATCTTGGTGCTTTTCTTCAAGTGTTTATTACGCCATACTCTTTTGTGGAGTTTTCCAAAGGCACTATATGCCTTAGCTAACCTGTTGTCTATCTCTCCATCGATCTTACCATCTGAGGAGATGAGGCTACCAAGGTAGTTAAACTGTTGGACTGATTTGAGCTCTGATTGGCCAATGGTGATGTGGGGATGATGGAAGACTTCCTGAGGTGCAGGTTGATGGAGGACCTCTGTCTTCTTTAAGCTGACTTCCAGCCCAAAGAGCTCAGCAGCGTCTGCAAAGCAGGATGTTAAACGCTGCAGGGCTGCTTCTGTGTGGGCAACAAGGGCGGCGTCATCAGCATAAAGCAGCTCCCGGACAAGATGGTTTAAGGTCTTGGTGTGGGCCTTCAGTCGCCTTAGATTGAACAGGCTTCCATCAGTACGGTATCGAATGTAGATACCGTCCTGATCATCGAGGTCTGCTGAGGCCCTTTGGAGCATCATGCTAAAGAAGACGGTGAATAGGGTAGGAGCGAGAACGCAGCCTTGTTTCACACCATTCTTAATTAAAAAGGGCTCAGAAAGTGCGTTGCCATATCTGACTTGGCCGTGCTGATCCTCATGGAGTGAGATGATCATTTTAAGGAACTTGGGGGGACAACCTAAACGTTCCAAAATCTGCCAGAGACCTTTTCTGCTCACAGTATCAAAAGCCTTGGTGAGGTCGACAAAGGTTACATAGAGACCTTTGTTCTGTTCCCTACACTTCTCTTGCAGTTGTCTGAGAACAAACACCATGTCTGTGGTGCTCGTGTTGGCTCTGAAACCACACTGACTTTCAGGTAGAATTCCTTCTGCTATAGTGGGTATTAGTCTGTTCAGGAGTATTCTTGCCAGGATTTTGCCAGCGATGGAGAGCAGAGTAATACCACGATAGTTTGAGCAATCTGATTTAATACCTTTCTTCTTATATCTCTCCATATAGTGATATAACAGCACCTCTCTCTCTCTCTACATATCTATTGAGGGTTTTGATTTCTTTATGCAATTGATTCAGTATTTTCTCCCATTTGCTTATTTACTCATGTTTCTAAGACTATAGAGAGTTTAAGTAAGCTTGTCTAAAATTTTGCTCTTGCCTGCTTGAGTAGGAACAGTAGGTGACCACAAGACTGGTTTCACTGTCAGCCAAAACAACAGGAGCTATAATTAGTTTCTAAGCATATATTTACTGTTTGTTTCCGTGAGTCATATCCTGGATCATGAAAAAGATGTTATTGAATTTCATGGGTAAATTGGTAAGATTTTCATTCATGTCTGTTCTTCCTTATGTATTGTGGTACGATCAGTAATTACAAAACTCCATGTATGTTTAATTTTTGAAAGATACCCTAAAGAAATGTGGAGGAGTTCAGTCTTTTTATCGCTGTTTGATATTTGGTGGTACAATATATTTCTGTCATGCAGAGAAAGATATAGTATAAAAGAAGTTTTCCTACAGAGTATTTTCTGTATTTTAATGGGGATTCAACGCCTGTGAAAGTCATCTTGCTAATTACTCTTCCTGATCTTGGGTCACCTACCCAAAGTGGGCCAGCTACCTGTCTCTGGCACGACAGAATAATGAAGAAGGATGTAGGAGAAAGTTTCAGCTGCTTGTGGTTCTTTTCTCCTGCCTCTCTATTTCTGCCCTGTGGGACAAGATAGTGACATTTAGCAAGAAAACAGCTTTCTGTTCCTTGTAGCCGCATGTGTGAGTTCTCCACAGAGATTATGCATGTGGCTTTCGGAACATGCTCTGCCTGTGTCATATTGAGGCCACAGCATATGATCATTCCCTTTCTGCTAAAGGGAAGGTAAGTAAACAACCACACAAATACAAGAACTGCAATGCTGGGAAATCAACTCATGGCACACAATATAAACAGAGATATTGTCCCAAGAGTCGTTATTATTTGGGCCATTTACAAGAAATCTTCTACCAGTGCACTGTATAAATTATTTTGATTTATAGGAATGGCAGGTTGAGGTTTTAGAAAATAGCTCTGAACTAGGGAAAAGCAGCTGGTGGGTCTCAAATTCGGTATTTATGATTCTTCCTGATACTAATACGTGCAATTCAGATTTCATTTCTGTGCTGCAAGTAGAGAGTAAAGGGACATCCAGGTGGAATTGGTTCATTTCCTTGAAACCTGTAAGGAAATTCTTTAAAAAACAGCCTAACAAGAGGTCTAGCTTTCACATCACTTACATTATCTGAACAAAATTCCCTTTAACTTACAAAGTATTTGAATAAAACACACTATTGGTAAGGCTCATAGTAGTTTATAAATCCTGGCTGTCAAACAGGGATCCACAAGATGTGGACTACTAAGCAGAAAATTTTGGTGTGTTTTCAGAATGAAATTGCACTATAACAATATCTACCATTGAGAAGTTTTCTAGCCAAATCCACCCACAGTCCTATGAAAAGACAGGGATTAGATTTCAAAGGCTATAGAGAAACTCTGCCTAGTCTGGACTTGAAAACAGGATGTAAGTCATGTAAAAGGAAAGACTCGAATTGTAGTAATAACTTCTACTATTCTGAAATGATTTAGGACAGAGATTATCTTTCCCTCTTAAGAAACAAGTAAATCTCACCATTTCATGTATTAATAATGTTAGATTCATAGATGCACCTATGAATTAAAATACTGCCCTTGAATAAATTGAAATCCTGGACAGTGCACAGCATTTTAGCTGAGTGTTGTAGTGTAACAAACACTCTGAGTGTTGTTGATTCCAGAAGAATTGGGACATTATAGAAAAAAAGTTATGCTAACAACCATACCCAAGAAAATAATGACAAATTTATCCTGGACAACTCTGAAAAATCAGTTCATGCAAATGTTTAACCTTATGTGAAATGACACTTTTTGCTGTCATGTAATTGGTGCTGTTTTAAAAAATGTCTAATCAATGGCTGCATTAACTTTCCAGAAGACAGAGCTGGAATGGGTTCCAGATGGGCAGCAGGTGGGAGATATGGGAAAATAAAAAGCATCTTGAATTCCAGTTTGGAGGAACTAGTCTTGTTTGTAACTGCATTAAACGCTGAAAATATTTATTTATTGATAAAGAATTATGTAGAAAGATTTAGTTTGATGGCATTTCTCCCAGCAAGCTTTTAAAGAAAGAAAAAACACATATTTTAATTTTTGTCAAAGCTCAGAACGAAATGGACCCATTTAACTTTCTGTTCTCCACTAAGGTTAAAATGGCAGCTCTGCTAAGTTGTCTGCTGCTTTCTACACAAAATCTCAAATTCACCAATGTTCAAATCTGCCGAGAAGGATTTCAGTATTCATCAAATGAAAAATAAAGTGTACTGTGGACATATTAATGACAGACTTAATCTGTAAAATGTGAAGGCTTCTACATTGACCTTAACCTCTTTTGGTAGCAGAAATTTATAATGGGGTATACACACGAGCCAAAATCGCCCATTCAAGTTTTTTTCCTTTCTATGTTTATAGCTGGTAATTATTTGGCAAGAGAGGTTGATGTTTCCAGCTGGCATTTTAATAATGCATTATAAGAGTCACCGAAGGACAGCTATTGCATCTGAAAATCTTTGCTGTTATTTTAGCAGACTCTACTGCAGCTGGTAATGCATCACATCCTGCTGCTGCCAGGGCAAGCCCAATCTCCTGCCAGAAGTCACAAAGAAATAGCTCAGGCATGATATAAACCTTATAAATGTTTGAGTACTCTAATTTTAGGCTCTACAATTTACATTTTATAATCACCATAAATATAATATGGTGTCTCTTAAAAGTTGTATTGCTTTGTCAGGAACTCATATCAATAAGAAGTCTGTATCTGCAACTCTCTGGGCAAAGGAACAACATCCCTTCATTATTACATTGGCCACAGATCAACTGACTGCTGCTACAGCTGCCACTTGAGTTAGCTGTTGTGATGCAAATCTGCATCTTCTTGACCATCTTCCCCAAACAGTGCTTTCTCTGCTTCTGCTTCATTTTGCATTACTTTTAGATTTGTTTTTCACTGTTTCAGGCATTTATCATCAACTGCAAATTTTGCATCATGCTAGAGTCATGTTTGGTGGTTATTTGGGGAATAAACAAATGACTTCAGTTATACCGACTTCTCATTCCATTCTCCTCTTCGGGGAGGTAACAGGAATGTGATGTTTTACTTCCCACACCTCGATCAGTAATTTAAATTGTGGCAACTTTCCACAGCTGTGTCCTGACTGCAAATGTACATTTAGTTGACATTTTGTCCCTATCAAGAAGGTTTTCAATATTCAATTTTCATTTAATAGCAATTCTAATTCGTTTTTCGAATGGACTGCAGCCTCAGTTTAAACATTTGGACAGAATTATGGCTAAGGTTTGGTTCTATTCCAAATAAAAATAGATTCCTCAAGTTCTGTTCTTACACTGGTCTGACTCATTGAATGAAAATGGTTGTTATTTACAGCTGGCTGACAGCTGTAATACATTTGAAGCCTTCACTATTTGCAGTGTATCACGGGCAGGAAGCTTTTAGCAAATATCCTAGCTGGAGCAATAACAGAATAGTTTAGTGGTTCTGTTAATAGTCAGCACACTGCATCTCATCCCACAGGTTTGTTAGGTCTTACACTGGGAACCCCTTCGCTTGTTGGACTGAACAGCTCATCAGAGCAGCAGCACAGCAGAAAACCAGAAAAAAAAAAAAAGCAAAGACATAGAGCAAAAAGCATGGATTCAGATTCCCACTGTCCTCCAAACAGCCTGGAGTGGCAGTAGCAGTGGCAGAGGTGCAGGCATGAAGGATCCTCCTGGCCCATTACCACTCTGCACCATTTCTCCTCCATTTTTCAATGGAGAGTGAGCTCAGACACATTTGTAAAATTGTGTTTATATTATTCAAAATATAAGGTGAAACCCAGGAGGATTTGGCTGTGTATTGACTGGATATGATCTTTATTCTTTCCAATATTTTCCCCCTATTGTTAGCATGCTGTTTATAATGTAATACTGTATTCTTCTTATTAACTACTAGACCTTTGATTCTTTTTTTTTTCTTCAATATGAACTATATGAAGGAGTTTGTTCTATTTAACTGTCTCTTTTCAAGGAGTTCTTTCTCTCATCTGGTGAAAAAAAGATTAAACATGATGAAAGTACCTGAATAGTGATATTTCTTAGACTTTGTTTCTGTTCTTAGTTCATTCATTATTAGAAATATGAGACAACTGTTATTTCAGTTTAACACAGTGGCTTTTTTCTTTTCTTTTATCTACTCTCCTTTTATTACATACCCCTGGTTGAGACACATGATCTGTTCTTCTGTTTATATGCTTAATTCAGGCTGTAGTTCCACCTAAAATAAGATTCAACAGGAAGTTTTAGCTTCGTTTATATTTTTGTATTATTTTAGTCTAACTCAACCTATCAGAGCTATTCCTTACTTTAAATATAACAAGTTTTTTGCCTTCATTCTAATTACCTATTCTGCTTTGTATTGTGTTTTAACATTGTGAGCTTAGAGACTAGTATAATTTCATTATACTGAATTCCATTTCCAATGTTGTTACTAAGTAGCTGTATTATTTTATGCTTATACACACTTCTTTTAAACAGATGACATGATAAGCATTAAAATAATGACTGATTACTTCGATTAATTCAGTAATGAGTATATACATTTCTTGGCTTCTATGATCCTACATCTCAGACTGACCTGAGCAGCTTTTGTGAAAAACCACCATATTACCAGCTGAATATCCAAAAACAGTCTGTTGGGAAACAATGTCCTCATTGAAAATGTCAGTTTCCTACTTTTAAGGGCTAAAGTTGTGTAATATTATCCAAAGGCTGACATCCTGTTTCACTTGATTTAGGTTAAGATAAGTGGAGTGGAAAGTACATTACAATTTCTCAAACAGCCAGGACAGCTACAGTTACAAGTGTTAGTAAAAGGCACCAATAAAAAAAGAAATAAAACTGTAATTTTATCTTTTTTTATAAAAAATTTAGATCTCAAGTCTGCTTGCAATCAGACAACCTATTGTAGGCTCTTTCCTGGCCCACACAATGAGAAACTTCTCTCTTCATCCAGACTTTTTATCATTTATCAGAAAAAAATCTCCTTTACTGGGTCTATTTTTTGAAGCTCTCCTTATTCATCTCTAACATCCTGAGGGATTGCTTTGATGCTCCTTCCCTAAACTAAGAACTTTCTGACTTCCTTCAACAGAGCTCGTTTTAGCAGATATATCTTGACCTTGATTGTTGTATTATGTTTCTTTACTAAAGAAATACTTGACTTGTACCCGGTGAGCTACAAAGTTCTTGTATTTTACAGGCATTTGGCATGCAGATGAGATTTACCCATGCAGTGCATCAGTAGTGCTTAGCTGAGAACAAACAGTATGGGAGTCACTTACTTCAGGGTGATATTTGCATTGTGAGGACTGAAGTCCAGATCCTATCTTTGAAAGCTGCAGCCATAATAGTATCACTTCATACAGGAGGAAATAAGGTTCACTTTACTCCATCTCAAAGATTTTTCCTGATACATATGAAGCCTTTTAGGCAGACAAACAAAATCCAGTCTACTCAGCAATGGAATGTAATATTTGTGGCATAATCTATATATGAAGGATTACAGCAACAGTTTCACAGGTCAGCAGTCAGTCACTGGTGACTATTTTACATTAAATAGGTAGAATCCAGTTATCTACTCTGGAAATTATTCTTTTGGTGTGTGTCCAAGTGCCATTTTTTTAAACACTATGGAAAAACTAGTGGGATTCATTGAGTCATTGGTTCTTCGTCTCTCCTCTAACAGGCGTTTTCACAGTTCACTTTGCTATCTCATAATTTTAATTTCACTGTTGAACCATTAAACATTTCCAATGCCTCCACACCACCACAACTGTTGCACCCTATTTTACATTGTTTTGATAATAAATCGCTGTGATAATACATCACGCTGTCCTGTGGGAAAGTTGGATTAGGAAACAGAGAGACACAAACTGCTCTTCAACATACTTATTTACTTAACTTGAGGGTTTGATAAAAGAAAACCTTTTGTGTGTAACTGCTGGATCATGGGAACAAAAGGAAGGGAGTGACAAATCAGAAAGTGCTTCTTCTTTACTAAAGTTGGGGGAGGTAGTAGCTATGGTGGAGCAGTGACATTACTCAGATATTACTGCTCTGTAACTGGAAGAGAGGATGCTGGAGCAATTTATTTATTTCTGCTTTTCCTTTGTTACCTAGGAACTGTGTTGGTTATTTACATTTCCTGGTTATATTCTTTGTGTTTTCACTGTAGACGGGATAGTTTACTTACAATAGATACATCTCTGTTCTCTTTGCTATGCCCTAAACCCACCTCTGCCTGGCTCCCAAGGCTGCATTCCTGCACTGACGAGTTGTTGACCTTCAGTGGTTTGTTCACACCCCAGTGTGGAGCCCCTGCTCTCAGCCTCTGCCAGCACTCCTGGGGGCTTTGCAATGCTACTGCAAAATCCGACAGGCTTCTGGCACACAGTGACAGACCTTCAAAGGGCAGTAGCACCCCAAAGCTCAATATTAGCATAATAAGCCCCATTTCCCTAGTTCCCTGCACAGTCAGTGTAGAGAGATAAGCTCTCCAGAGAGAAATTCAAAGTGGTGAAATTGGAGTTTCACTCCTGAATCTTTCTGAAGGACTCCAGCTCTGACTGTTGATGCTAGAAGAAGCCAAGATGTTAAGTCTTTGAATATACTGCCTACATCCATCATCCCTCACCTACTGCCTCCACAGCCTTGCAAAGGAAGAGTAATTGTCCTGTGGATCAATCATTTTGGGATTGCTGAGCAGCACTGACAGGCTCTATGAGCAATAAATCCTCCCATGAACCAGTTCAGCCAAAGAAATGAGTTCAATTATTGAAGATACAGAAGAACGGTAACACTTGAAGGATACACTTTAATCCCAGTAAAATCGAAGGAGTTAATTTTTCCAGCTACTCATGGTATAGTATCACTACAGTCTTTGTAACTCTTCTTGTATAACCTTTAAATACAGACAGGTTTTGTTAACTGTTTTCAGACATCAGTCATTCTGCTGCTACATCCTGTCTGTAGCAGGATGCTCTGCCCTAGAATGTGGTCAAACAACCCTAACAATGCCCAGGTTGCAAGGCTATCAGTGGTGGACTGAGAGAGGGTATGTCTTGCTGGTTTTAGTGTTGAATTATGCTAAAACCACTCTGACACATCAACCTCAAATTAACAACCTGACAGTGAGGCACAGATTTAGCAGAGAAGCTGCTAAGCTGACCTGGAGACCTGTGGCTGGCAGTCAGTCACTTTATACTACAAAAGTTTGGTCCACTTTCATACAGCAGGTTCTTCTAACATAACCCTTCTCAAGGTGTATGTGTGGAGATTCCTCCCTTGAGCAGAGGACACCCCTCAAGGTTCCTCCTCCAGTGAAAGAGATGTGTCCATGGCCATTGGTATGGGTGAGTTACATCAATCTCTACTTAGTAATAATTTCTTTCTTTTTTGCTAGTTTTAATAGAATTGCTTTAATGTAATTGTTTTAATATAATTGCTTTGATATAGTGCCCTATCTTATCCAATCCTAGACTATACTAGTAGTTTTAGCTTCCATGGTATGTAGTAAATAATTCTGATTAAGATCTTTTGTCTAATCATTTGTCATAATAAATAATTCATTTTTTATAAATATAGCTGGTTTGCTATCTTTAATTGTGTGGAACAAAGTTGTACTTAAAATTATTGACAAAATCTGGAGCTAAGATTGGATCCAGCTGCACCCAGGCTCCTCTCTGAGAAGGAGTTTAGAAAGCAAGGGGGTCCTTTCTGCCCCTTGTGACTCAATGACAGGGCTTCTCTAACAAACTTTGTCTGAAGCTCCCACTCCCACCTGCACCTCAGACCTTCTCACTCACTTTTTCTCACTTTATTCATAGCTTACTTTCCTAAAGAGTACTTACACCACTGCTGTTCATTCCTGTGCTTAGTTAATGAACTTCTTGTCTCTGACACTGAGCTTCTACCTTATTTAATATTCAATGTCCATAACCAAAATGTCTCAAATTTTGGATCAGTTCTCATGGGCTATAAAATTGTTTTATGGAGGAATAATATAAACACAGATATGCCAAATATTCATATTATATAATATTTATGAGGTAATTATGCTATTTTCTGAAATCTGTGCCAAGTACCAATGGATAACTTAAATTTCCATGTGCTAAAAAATCCCAAATGCCTTTAGACTTCTAAGTTACAATCTTGTCACATCACTTTTTAACATCCTTATGCTTGTCTGGTAACAAACCTCCTTTTATGTAAGAAATACCTATTGTTGTTTTTGTTGGTAAAATCACTGTCAATAACTTACTATTTAATTCTAGTTTACAGATCCTTAGCAACAGCTCTCCATTGCTCCCGTCCTTTTTGACAGGGTGTAAGATCATTTGTGTTGTGCATCAACCTGATACACAATACAAAAGAAATTTAGGACAGAAGCACAACAGCCTGCAGCAGCCTGAGTATAAAAATGACTCACTAAGCCAATGGTCCTTCCAACCCAGTAATCTGCAGCAGCCAACAGCAGATGCCTAGTGCAGAATACAAAACCCAGTAATCATGTAGTGATATTTTCAGAGTGTGATGTGCCTTTACTTAGTCCCCCATGGATATTTCTTCTATTTGCCCAACCGCTTATTGAATCCACATACACTTTTGCAATGAACAACAATATCCCTGGAATTTTTATAACTTATTTACTTATTGTGTGGAAGATCATCTCCTGTTGTTTGTTCTGCATCTGCTGCCTGCTTGCTTTATTTGAGAATAACACTGCTGTCCCTTGAACTGTAAAATACAATTGTTCTCCATTTATTCTCTGTGTTGCTAATGGCTGCAGAGGCCTCCATTGTATTCCCTTTTCAGCCATTTCTTTTTCATGCTAGCACTTGTTCTTCACAGAGTTGGTCCAGACTCTGATCATCTCTGTCCTTCTCTGAACATGTTGTAGTCCCTGGGATAGAAGAGTCATAACATCCCAGAATACCCGAGGTGCAGGCACACGGGGTTCATATAGGGGAAAAAAATGTTTCCTGTTGTCTTCTCTATTCCTTTCTCTGTCATTTTTAGCATTTGATTTGTTTGTTTGACTTGAGCACTTGACCACTTAGTTGACATTGTAATAAAATTCTCAATTTCAGTAGCAGGCAGCAAGGCTATTATTTTATATGTAAGATTTTCATATGTGAATCATCTGCTCTTTAGTACTTTTCTCACTCTTGGTTTTGTTCCCAATACTCATGGCCTTTGTTCCCAATAATTCAGTGATGATTTTGAAAATCTTGTTTTGCTTTAGATCATTTTCAGCTGCTGCCTGCTTTGCATGTTGAAAGTACATATCCAATTATTTGATGTAAATCAAAGCTTCCAGGCTACTACCCAATTTAAATTCTCCTTCAAAGCCATGATTAATTTGAATAGAAAAGGTTAATATCCCCTTTTTTATGCAGAGACATATTTTAATTCAACCAGGTTTTCATCACAAGAGACAGTTCTAAGATTTCTACCTTAGACTATATGCAGTTCTTTCTTAAAAATAAAATGTCCTTATATTTTTTCTCACAAAGAAGTTTTTATCAGTATTTTTTTTTAAAGTTAGATTTATCGTCTTTTATTCTTTTCCCACTTTGCTTTTCTCCTTGAAAGTCCTTCATAACTATCTAGTTTTCCTCCAGTAGCAGGTATATTCCATGTGGAATCTACTAGGTATGAAATTTCCTGATTTTCTGTATTCTTTCTTTTTACAAAACTTATGTTGCCATCTGGCAAACTGCACTTGGTCATGCCGCAACATTTTTTGAGTTTCAGGCATCTGTGAAGCAATTCAGAGTTCGCAGACATGTATAACATTCTATATTGACCCTAATTCTCCTGTCAATATCTGTCTTGTGCATGTAATGCCTTAAGTATACAGATACGCAAAAGACTCTCTTGTGTCAGTGCCACAGGGCTGGAAATTGCAACAAATGCATTTTTCCTGTTCTGTCTTCCACGACGAACACCCGTGGTGTTTGGATAGGGAGAGGAAAAAACTACGTATTTCTTGTCCTGAGGCTGAAACAATGTTATACCTGATTCAGATTGCATGTGCAATTACATGCCAAAGAAGTAGTGAAAAGGCTTTTGAATTGATTTAATTTTTTTTATAACCATATCTCATTTCTCAACTTGCAGTACTCCAGTGGAGGTGTACAGTACTATCAGTAGAGTATATTTTTCCATTTAACAGTTTTCAGGATTTCAGGCCACTTAGAATAATGGTTCAAACAATCCAAACAGAATTAATTTTGTTTTCTATTGAGTTTATTTTTTCTCTTTGTGTTCTTGCAGTAGCATGGAAGAAAATGTAATGTGTGGGTGTTTTGTAGAGGCTTATTCATCTGCTTCAGCGGGTCTGCTCATTTTACATCTAAGCATTCAGTTGCTAAAATCAGCAGTATGTGTAGACCCCTTCTTGCATAACAGCTGATACAAGACCAAAGAGAAATTCAAACTGTTTCTAAAAATTCTTAAAAATTTCATTAGAATAAATTATCCTGAAATCTAAACACAAACATATTTGATAACCAACACTGAAATGATTAGTTTCTCCTTTTGTGCTGACAGAGCTGATATTTGCAACAGAAGAATTTTTGTGTGTGTGTGCTCTGAGTAGGGACCAGAGGCCTCAATAATTTTTGGTTTTTCTCTCATGAAAGACAGTGTAAATTGAAGATCATGCTGGGATTATGAATATACCACCAAACATACTCTCTAGTTGCAAATGTTATGATAACATTCCTGGAGACGAACATCAACCAGAACCACATGAGGCTTCTGTACTGCCCTTAGTACAGAAGCAAATTCCTCAGGAGGAATAAGTTTTGGGTTACGTTTCTGGACAGACAGAATCACAGAATATTCTGAGTTGGAAGGGATCCACAGGGATCATCAAGTCCAACTCTTAAGTGAATGGCCCATATAGGGATCAAACCCACAATGTTGATGTTATTAGCACCATTCTCTAATGAACTGAGCTAATCTCAGGATCAGGCTGATATAAAGGGTCACTGATTTGGAGACAACAAAGCTGTGATTGTTTCTCACAGGAAGGCTTTCTCCTGCAGTCTCATCTATGTTTATGAACACGTGAAAATTATGTTTTCTTTTAGAAATGGTGTGCAAAGGCAATAGCTTGGCTTTTCATCCTTTGTTATGCTGTGTTTCAGAACTGGTGTGCCTGCTATGTAATGCCTACTTCATACTCAGCTTTGCTTTCCTCATGTGCTGGCTGTTCACTGTGCTTATCCTGCAGTTTGGGGGGTCTTCCTCTGTGTGTGGGGGCTCAGACTCACCCTCTGAACAGGTTCATTAAAATTGATGTGGCTGCTGCAGAGTGAACACTGCTGGTGTCTTTTAAAAGTCACTTAGTTTTACATAACCTATGTAATAATCCAGCTGACTATCCACTTTTAAGAAAAATGTGTGTATGTTGGCGTAGAAAGAAAAACCTGAGACAGTTTATTTGCTGTTGACTTCGAACTTAGAAGCAAGTGTATGAGAGGAAAGTGCAACACAAAGACATTGGATTGTTGGGCACAGGGAAGCAGCTGGAGGTTAGGATTTCCCTGGGTGGCCTGAGAGGGCCACACAGCCATAGGGTAAAACACCCTTCAAGATTACAGGTCTCCACTCTGCACTCTATAACATTGTGTACATTCATCCACTTTACCTGCATAAAAAATAATTGAAAACAAAGACAGGGAATAGAAATAACCTTATGTTAATTCTGAAATGTTCAGTTTGTAGCAGGTTGTATCAAGAGAAATTAAGATCAGAGAACTAAGGTAATTAAATGACACTTGTACAGTAGATTATTTCAGGTCTGTCTCTTTAAAATCCACCTTTTGCTAGTGCACTGTTTCATCAGTAGCCCATAGAGTATAGTGAGATTAAATGAGAATTTTTACCTGCTTCATCACTTCTGTAAAGAGACAGATTCAAAGAGTTTCAGCTTGTTTATTGACATAATTATCCAGGTCATCCGGGTCTTGACTAAAGCCCATTGAAAATCAATGGAAAGACTCCCATTAGCTTAAGTGGATTTTGAATCCTGCATTTGAAACTTGGAATAAGGGTGGCAATGAGCAAGGAATCCACTTCTGTGCATAGAAAGAACAGATCATACTTCCATATTTTGTTTTAGTAAGTTAATGACTGACTTTTAAATACAGAATTGAACACGGACCTCATGATGTTTCTAATTATGTTATGAAGTGTCTTGATAAACATTAGTTATAAAGAAATTAGGAATATAAATAAATAAATTTAATATGGGTAAAATTGGAGGACAATGGAAAAGGTGGAACCATTTGCACTTCTTAATTTTAGTTCTGCAGAAATATAGTTAAAGACACTAGCAAATCCATGTAGTACTTTGTGCTGTTAAATAGGTCAGTGATGTGTGCTGAGCAAGGGCTTTAAAGTTCTGTTGGTAGCTGAAGAGGTAGATGGAGTCTTGGGGCCATTCAGTTTTTTTTTAAGGTAGGACCCTCAGAAACTCTCAGCAATAACATGAAAACAGACTATAGATTTGCTTCTAGAATAAAACCACTATTTAAAGTTACAAGTCTAAACACAAGGACTTATGCAGAGTAGCTCACTTTAAGGACTTAATAAATTTAATCAGTTTTAACTCCAGGCCATGTTTTAGCTATAACAGTGGAGAATAAAACGCTCTACAATAAAGTAACAGTATAAGCAGTGTGTCCATTGGAATTTTATTCTGTTGGTTCCCTTTATGTTGAACAGTTTCCAGGAATGGAGATGGAAGATTATATTTTTCTTGAAAAAAATACCAATTTGCAGCTGCTAGGAAATGTATTCTAGTCTTGAAATTCTAACTCGACTAAATACTTGACTCTGTTGCAAACCTCATTATTTTAAGGAATTATTTACTGCAGATAAAAATATCACTAAGGATGTCTGTTGAGATATTAAATTGACTTCAAAAAGCCAAGTATTCTCATGAGGTGTGTTCAAAAGATTACCTGAATCCATTATCTGTTCAAACTAATTTAACTGACTTTTATATAAAACTAGAAATCCTTTCTACAACTGTGTACATTTTTTTTTCAGTGATGATTACAAGACTAAACATACATTAAAAGAATAATACACTTCAGAATACATATACATCTAGGTCTTTCCTCACCATAAACTGTTTATATCTATTTCCTTCCAATGTAGCTTGTAAAAGCTGCAAAAGAAATGAAGTATATCAGTCCTAAAACAGGAGTCCCCAGGTGTCTAATACTCTGTCAGCACAGTTATCCTCCCAATCTGAGTTGTTCTCTCAGCTGTCCAGAGCGATGCCATCAAACTAGACCTAGGCAGCTAAAAGTAAAAGCCTAAGAGACTTCTCCAATTACTTACCCAAGGCCTTGCACAGCACCAACTATCTTTTGAGATTTTCTGTAGAACTGAAATTGTGTAAAACTCCAAAGGGAAGAGAGTAACTTTACATATGTGGGGTTAGAAGTGGTTAGACTAAAAATCTTACTTTTTTGCCTCATCTCAAGTAATTTATTGTTATCACTCTTCTGGGCACATTTAAAATAAAAATATCTGCAGTTGTAATGTATAGGGAGCAAGTGTCACAGTATTTATCAGATCTAATTTCTGGTAAACAGTAGAGATGATAACCTGGAATTTATAGTATTCAGTGTGTTGTATCTGATGTTTATAAAATTGTTGTTCAGATATTTGAGCACCCAAGACCTTTGAGGCTCTATTTTGCAGTTGCTTGGTAATGTGATGCACTGTTTCCTCTCACTATGATTACGACTATGTCAGAAGACCAAGGAATTTTGTAAGATTTCTTTTGTGATTGTACAAATATGAAACATTATCTCTTTGTTCTTTAATATTAGATTCAAGAGAGTGAATGATTACTACTAGAAGGGCAATGAGACTCTTTGATTCAAAATGAAATGGTAGTTCACCACAAAGAGAGTTCAACAGATACTTGTGACTCATCAAAGGGGTATTTAAAATGCATTTATTGCTAAAGTTGCCATAGCAGCAGGAAACTTAAAAACCATACTGAAAATTTGTGACTCTGCGGCATTTTCTAAAATTCAGGTTCTTTTGCATCAAATGAGAAGCTGGGAATAACTTTCATAGCAGTAGGCTTGCTGGAAGACTGTCCTAAAAACTATGCTCTTCTCTTTTAAATTGTTTGGGTGCAGTGTTGGCACCCTTAACTATCAGATGTCAGAGATACTTTACAGCATCTACAGGTTCAGGAAAAAAATTAAACAAGAATCTGTATAAACTTTTAATCTTCTAATCCTTTCTAAGATGAGAAATTAAAAGGTGCCCCTTAAATGTGATTTTGATGCAGGCAGTTTTGATACTGCATCGTGTCTCAGGTTTGTATTGAAAGACTCATACTTCATAAAGCACAATCCTGTCTTGTGCCATTCTCAGTGCCCTGTGCTGACAGAGCAGCTCCAGTGCTTTGGGATGTTGTGCAGGAGAAAGAAAATGCTGTTCTCAGGCTTGACTGAAACACATATTTAGTAATTCTAGAACCTTGAAAATTATTAAAAATATTTCCTTCTACTGATTTTTCACCTTTACTTCTTCAGGAATTAAAATCCACAGATACAAAAGTGAAACACAAGTGATAGCAATGACTTGAACTTCTAAGCTATTGGAGGAAAAAAAACCAAAAATGGCCCCAAACTTCTCTTTGGCCTTTCCTCATTATTCTAAAGAAGAAGGCACACACTGAGCAGTCTGGATTTACATTATTCTTGAATATTTTCTTCAATATTGAACTGGATCCTTTCAGAAAAAGTCACACAGTAAAATTATTTTAAATAAGAGAATGCCGTTTAAGACCTCTATAGCTTTATCAGGGTTTAATTATGTACAGATTTAACAGGGATAATCATCCACCTGTCTTTAATTTCTTCATAAATGACAAACCAAAAATTTCACAGAATGGGTAGTTATCTGAAAAAGCTCTTGTAATAGTTATGACAACTAAAGAAGTCTAAGGCAATGAAATTTGAAATTTTGATTAAGTTAGGGGAATGAGGCTACTGCAGTAGGGCAAATATGCTTTCACAAAAACATGAAACCAGTTTATTTCTAAAGAAAAAGATATATAATTTTGGTATCACACAGCAGCCAACACAGATACAGATACAAGTACACCCACACTGATTTTGTCATCATGTTTGTTCATCACTGTATCCTAAAGCTCTCCATTTCTCCTAGATAGGTTGTTTTTCCTTGTATGATCACTCCTTCAGAGAATATGAAATAGAGGAATTAAACCTGGGGAGTCAGTGTTGATGGTAGTGGTTCCTAGGAAAGCACTGGGCGTTTGTGAGGAGTCAAAACAAAAAATTACTGCAAGGTTTGTTTTTGACAAATTATACCACCATACAGCAGTAATGGATTGTGTTACTGCATATATATATATTTATATGTGAAACAGATATTAAGCAGAGTATTCACAGCACTTAAAATACACTAATTTGTGTTCTAGAGCACTCACAGACTGTATATGAAAGACCTGAAGAGTAAGACGTGTTAATGGTATTTAGCTAAGCAGTTTTCTAATTACTGTGTAAAATACAAGACTATTTCAGATTTCTCCTACTGTATTGGTTCACAGGACACATCTTCACCATGAACACTTTTTACTGCTTGACTAAGGTTGTTATTCTATCCTTAAGTGGTTTCAAATGTTTTTTAAGGAATAGCTAAAAGCCACAAAAATAAGGGGTGGGAGAGAACTGCTGACTTATAACTGCATATGTTTTTAATCTAATTGATCCACTACTGATTTTTGCTTTCAATTATTTCATATTTCCTCCCCATTCTCTTCTGGGAAGCTGTAGTGTGCACTGGAATCCTTGCCACTGCCCGTTGCCTTCCTTCCTGGGTGCTGCCAGTGGAGATGTGCTGGTTGACAGCCGCAGTTCTCGGGCCCTTCCCCCGGGGACTTTTCTCAGCTCAGCCACCAGCAGGGAGCACAGTGCTAGAAGGGTCTCTAGCTCACCTTTGGTCTCTTTCTTGCAGGTAATCACTGTGTGCTGCCCTTCAAAAATGTGCCCAAGTCGCTCCCCAAATTAATGATTGCTCAGCCCAAATAATGATTGAGAAGCTGTTGCAGAAGTTCCAGCCTCTGGTAGCTCAGAACCTCGTTCCAGTTTCTGCTCTGACCACACTCTCAACTGGCTTCTCTCTTCTTCGCCTTGACTTTCAGCTGTCAACCTGGTTTCCCAAAGGATCAAGGCTTATGTGATCACACAGCCCACAGCCTTCACCCTTACGCTTAAATCTATTTTCCAAATAAAAACATTTGACAAATGAGCCGAGTTCTAAGTGAGAGTGTTGCCCGTAAGAATCTAAAACCAGTTTACTTGCTGGAAGAGCAACTAAATTAATCCAACTCGCAGCCGTACTGCGATGCTTGCTAGCAGCCCGTCAAAACGTGTTTTGCTTGGCGAGAGGCAGCATATGGCACTGCCACGTAGCTCAGAGCAGAGGGGCGAGGCTTTGTCTGTGTGCGCTTTGGGGTGGAGAGGAGACACTGTCTGTGAGGCGGTGAGGTCACCGACAAATGGGGAAGTAGGTGGGAATATTAGAAATGTCGGGGCAAGAGAGGGAAGAAAAACGCGGGAGACTTGTATTTTTTTTTTTCTCCTCAGGACTCGAAGTCTCAATTTCCTTAAACCGAAGACGAGACAGCCTCGCCCGCGGGCGGGTCCGCGGTGTCGCAGCGCTGAGCGCGGGCGGCCGCCAGAGCGCAGCAGAGCACCGCGAGTTGGGCGCTCGGGGCCGCGGCAGCGCCTTCCAAAACAGGGACGCAGAAAAGAACATCGTAATGTAAAATTACCCTCTTGACTCTTCTTAAGGGTCCTCATGCCCTGACAATCAAACAAATTAGCAGGAGGGAGAGATATGGTAATTAGCAGCAACCTGTATCTAAGGAAACCTCCCGAATGCTCACATAGTGTGTGCACTTCGCTTGGCCACTTGAAGAGGAGCGTATCATAGAGCGTTAATATCACCTGCAGAAACACAAAATAACAACTAAGCTAGTTCTTTCCGTTTCAGTGTCCAACCCTGCAATATGTGGGGCTGGGGAACTCAGAATTAAAACTTCTGCTGCTTCTGCACTAGATCCTGACTATTGTCATTGTGTGCAGTTTGTGCTTGCACATTTTGGAAAACGAAGATTGCATTTCTCTTTTCTTAGTGCTTTGAATGCTTACAAAGTAGTATATTTTCCCCCTGCCAAAATGTTCCACTCAACACAGTTCAGATCTGCAAAGTGCATTCCCTGAGTTCAACAGATTGTGCTTTTGCATTATTGCAGCCTATAGAGTGAAAAAACATATCCACATGACTACGGTTTTATGATAGTGTCCTGAAAAGGGATAGGAGAAGCTGTTATGTGAAGGTACTGCAGCTATTGCAATAGCCAAGAGAAAATTCTGTTTGTCTCCAAAAAAGTGCCTTTCTTCATTTTCAGCTTGGGTTATCACTGCTGAGGGGTTTTTTTTTGTTTATTTGGTTTGGTTTGGTTTATTTTTCTTTCCTTTTTTTTTTTTTTTTTAGGTTTCCCAGCGCATTGCCTTTTTACTTTTTTTGGGGGGGTGGGGGGAAGACTTGTGATTATAGTAACACGCAAAGCAAAACTGTTCAAAGAGAAGCACCTAGAGCGTGTGATTTATCTTGTAGTTCACTTACTCACCCTCTTCATTATCTTTTGTCATGAATCTTCTCCAGACATAGCTATTTCATAGTTTTGCAGTTGAGATTCAAAGCTGAAGGAGCTGGGCTTGTTCAGCCCCAAAAGGAGGTGACTGAGAGGAGATCTTATCAATGTCTGAAGTGAGGGTGTCAAGAGCACAGAGCCAGGCTCTCCTCAGTGGTGTCAAGCAATAGGACAAGAGGCAATGGGCAGAAATTTAGGCATAGCAAGTTCCACCTGAATATGAGGAAGAACTTCTTTACTGTGCAGGTGATTGTACACTGGAACAGCTTGCCCGGAGAGGTTGTGGAGTTTCCCTCATTTGACATATTCAAGAACCATCTGGATACAGTTCTGTGCAATGTGCTCTAGGATGACCCTACTTGAGCAGGGAGATTGGACCAGATGACCCACTGTTGTCCCTCCCAGTCTTGCCCATTTTGTGATTCTGTGATTCTTTCTACCTGTGGTTCTCATGGATCCACAAGCAATTAACTTTTCATGTCAGATAATCTTGTTAGAGGGTAGAAAGAAATGCAGGCTGGCAGCAGGACAAGTGGTGGCAGCAGAGGAGTCACGGTGAAGTCCTGGTATGAGGGTGTTCTACAGCATGTGACAGGATCAGCTTCATGGCACAGCAATGCTGCAAAGGATGCAGGAAGTAAAAGAGGCTACTTGCTTGGATGTTCTTCTGTTTGCCAATTAGTAGCATTACTATCAGCATTTCCTACTTGGGTAACAACCCTTAGCACTACTAAATGATAATCCTCCCTTTAGGGCCCTGGGTAGGGATGCTCACAAATGCCTAACTAGCACTTTCAGGGTGGGTGAGTCACAGGACAAACTGAGAAGGAACAAAGGACCGGGCAAGAGCCGGGAATTTGGAGGTCACCAAAGACGACTTACAAATGGCAAACCAAAGGAGACTGATAAGGTGGAAACTGCAGAGGAAATTATTCCTTGTCTGGTGTTCTAAGTAGGCTCAGGGCTGGAGCCTGAGTGAGAAAGAGGCACTATGATCTGATTGGGTCTGACTTGTCCTTGGAAAGAGAGCCTTCATGTGACAGGGAAAAGAAATGGCGTAGGTTTGAATGCAAGCTTACAAAATGCAGAGGAGGGACTCAACTTATGTAGCTGAAAAACACTGAGAAAGATGTAAATTGTCTCTCAAGCTTTCCATAATAAAGCCTCTTCTGTATAACACTGTTTAGTCTGGCCTTATTTAAACACTGAATAATACATTTGCATTTGTTACAGGGAATTGCAGTTCTAACCTCAGAGCAAGCTAGCTATGTATATCTAAGAAAGAGAGGTAAAAGTGCTTAATCAGTGCTGAGTATCAGATAACTGATTCCATTTTACTGACATGAAGTATATTTATTGCAGACTGAATCTTTTCAGCCACAGATAGATGAGATAAAAAAAATAGCGAAAAATTTCTTGAATTATTATTTGTGTTAAAGATTATACTGTTGTATTTTAGGAATGTTTCTAATTTTTCTGGTTTTGAAAAAAAACAGATCAACTGAAAAAAATAGGAACTGCTAAGTGTGTTAAGAAAATTGCATCAGTTGGTGCTGACCAAGAGAGGCCAGGAAACAGAGTATAGAATTACAAGTGCAAATATTTATTCATGTGCCTGAGGTATCCCAGCCAAACTGGGTCCCCCTGAGTGGTTTTACACAGGGTTCTTATAATCTTCAACCACTCAGCTACAACATGATTTGACTAATTACTAAGACCCACAAGACTGATTTCTAATCATAGCAAAACTTTGCCAAGCAACCATATTTCTGCAGGAATCTTGCTGCTTGTCTATTGATCCAGATGTTCCTGGGGTCAGTTTTGCCACATAACAGTGGAAGGGTTTCAAAGACATAGTAGAGGGGTTAGGATGCTGGCTTTATCTGGGTTGTCTATGAGTGTCCTTCATCCTTCGTGAACAGTTCTATGCTTCCAAGAAGCAAAGTCCTTATTTCCAGGGCTGGGCTGTCCTTTAGCTTGTTTTACTTGAGTATGAACAATACCAAAGACTACACTAAAATTCCACTATCTCATTCTGTTGCACTGTATACTGTGAACTAATTCATAGTGACAAAGTGAAAACACGTTCATATTATGAAGACTGACTGATACAATAGTTAGGGAAGTAAATTTTCATAACACTACATAATCACCTTTGCAGAATAGCTGTCACTAGTCAGTAAGTACAAATTGTCCCTGATAGCTTTCAAGACATCCACATACACAATTTCCAGATGTAACTGCTCACATTACAATGTACACTCATGGTTTTTAGCCCTTTGTTATATCAATAGTCATATTTTTTTTCCAGACAGAAACTTACTTAATTGTTCCTTACGTGAAAGTTGAGAGCGAAGTACCTTTGATCATCCTTTTTACCTTTCATTGAACCTTTTCCGCTACTATTCTGTCTTTCCTGAGCTGAGGGAACTTAGAAACCCAAAGAGCTTTCAAGAGGTGTAAATCATGAATTTACACAGCAGCATAAGGCTGCTTTGTTCTCTGTTCTTTTTCAAATCTCAGCATACAGTTTGATTTTATGAATTCTATTAAGCATCAAGGTGAGATTTTAACAGAAACTTTTTGTGAGTCCAAGATTTTGCTCCTGCACAGTACTAGTCAGCTTAGAGTTCATAATTTTATATTTGAAGTTATGTTTTTCCTCACTGTGCATCACTTTTAGCTATCCGAAAATCTAACCACCATTTTACTTCCTAGTTATTCAGTTGCATGTCCTTCTGCAGATCTTTAGTGAGCTTCTGTCCTTAAGTCCCTGAGTAGCTTCGTACCATCAGAAGGCTGTCACTTGAGTGCCCAGCTCCTTTTCCAAGTCACTTGTACGTTAAGCAGGTCCAAGCAGAGACTGATATAGCAGCACACCCACTGTATCTATGCTACGAGGATCACACATTCACTCCTGCTCCATGTTTCATCTTTAACCAGCTATTCTTGACAAGATATTTGGTCTTATGCCGTTACTGCTTAGTTGCTTTGACAGTCTTTGTCAAAAGCCTTCTAGAAATCCCAACAGGCTCAGTCAGCCAGAAGACCTTCTTCACATTTAAAAATGTTCAGTAAACTACAGTGTTCCAAACTCCTCCATTAACAGTGTTTTCTTACACTGCTAATCAAAAGATGTAACATACTCTGAGGGCAACATTACATTTTGGAACTAAAAAATTCATAGTTGAGAGGATTCTTTTTCTCCAGACTTCCCTCTCTGATAAGATTAGCTTTCCCTTTTCTTTTTTTGTGACCTGAAGAGCCTATCCCAAAATCTGAGATCCCTGAAGAGGTGTGCTCATGTACAAGACCAAGCACTCTTTCAAATCATTCCAGTAGAGAACTGATTGCAAAATGTACCTTACTGGTTCCTCTTATCACACAGAATCCATGCTAACAAAACAATCAGCAAAATGGAGTTTAACTTTGAAGTCATGTACTGAAGAACACCATTTCTAAGACCTCATCCAGAACGACATTGGGCCCTGTGTTAGTTTCCTTTTTAACTGGAGGTTACGTACAAAGGAACATGTAACTTAAGTAACATGGTGTACTGACATTAAATGCACTTTCAGAGGCCAACATGCTGTCAGTTTAAATAATTTTTGCTCCTTTCAAATTTGGATAAGAGCAGTTTATTTAAAAAGAAGTCTGGATTTTTCAGGACGCATCCGAAAACGTGCAACTACCATGTTACTGTAGGACTTAATTGAGCAATCCCCATGAAAGGCGCGCCCACGCCATACAGTGATGACACACAGCGGAACCGGCAGGGATGCAGATCCATTATTGGGAACAGCAGAGCATCCTTTGGCCCGTTGCATGTCAGAATGTGGAGGGACGGCCAAGGGCTTTCCTCGGCCTCTTTTCCCCGGCCTCTTCCCGCGCGGCGGTGCCGGGTCCCTCGCGGGTGCCCGGGGCGGGCGCGGCCGCGCTCCCTGGTTCTCGGCGGAGCTCCGCGCTCGGTTCTCAGCAGAACTCCGCGGTTCTCAGTAGAGCTCTACCCGGCGGTGCCCCGGCGGCGGGCGGGGCGCGGCCGTGAGGTCAGTTCCGCCGCGGCGGTGGGCGGGGGCCGCGCGGGGCCGGGGCGGTGGCGGGGGGCTCGCCAGCGCGACCGCCCTCCCGGGGTAAGTGCCGCAGGGCGGGGCGGCACCCGCGCAGGACGCGGGGCGGCGCTGCGCTGCTCGCCTGTGTCCGGAGACGAGGGGAGCGGCGGCGGCGGCGGCTGGCGGGGTCTGCCCTGAGGGTGGCAGCGCTTTCTTTTTTCTCCTCGCCCTCTCCCGAGCCAGGCAAGGCGCCCCTGCCCCGGGCCCGCGGCTCCCGCCGCCGCCGCCCTGCCCGCTCGCACCGCGGTGCCGGCGGTGCTGCCCCCTGCGGGCCGGCGGCGGCGCTGCGGGGGCGCTGCGGGCGGAGGTTTGCGCGGCCCGCGGAGGGGCCGCTCCGCCCGCACCGCCCGCACCGCAGCGCCCGGCTCGGCCTCGGGACACGGGCAGCGAGCGAGCGAGGGAAGGAGAAAGCGAGGCCTCTGGAGAGGCGGCAGCACTGATGCGTGGGTGGGCTGGATGCCCAAGACAAGGAGATTTTTTTTTTTTTTTCTTGGTGGTTTTTTTTTGTCTCGTGGACGCCATCAGGCCGCTTTGGACTCGTCTGGACTAAGGCTGTTGTCCAGGTTTGTCGTCTTGGTCATCTTCCCGAAGAAAAGGAGCTCTCGGGTTAGTAATTGTATTCCTGAGCAAAATAGAACATCCTGTTTTGTGTTCAAATGAGGTTCTTTTGAATATTTGGGCGTAAGAGTCGCTTAATTAAATCCCACATTGAGTTTTGTTGCAAGAGAATCTATCATTGAGAAGTATTACATTGGACACTTAAACATTTTGTACGTCTGAATTACCTTTTCTTTTAAATAGATGATCCAGTGTTATCATAGATGTAGTCAAGGTGTCCTACAATGTACATTTAATTAAAAAAGTCTATTTTATGATTAGGAAAACCAATGGTGTTTTACAGGGTTTTTCTAGCAGTCTGTTGTGCATTGTTACTGCAGTAGGTGGTTGCAGTCAAGGCCCTTTTCTTGCACATGCAGATAAGATGTGGCTAATCTTAGCAGGAATGAAATCTGTAGAAATTAGTTTTAACATCTGCATGAGTGCTTTGAGAACTGGGCACGGAGGGATATATGCTTTTAATGACACTCTTCCCCCTCCACTCCCATTTTCTTCAGTGCCATACTTCCTTGCTGTATTGCTTACAGGCCTTAGAGCTTAGAGAAAAGCAGTGCTACATACTAGTCAGTATGGTCTGGATACACAGAAAGATTCTCAAAATGGTCGTGAATTGTGTGAAATGACGAAATGAGCAGCACAGATTTAAAAAGTTGGTCATAGATGTAATGATATACAACTGTATAAACATCTCTGAGCACTCTCTAGACTATTGCTTTTGATACGCTAGTTATTTGGGAATACCTTGTTAAGCTTATTGCAGGAAGACCACCAAGCAGTTGAATGATATAATAGAAGTGGGTAGCTTTCAGATATGAATAAAGCTAGGCCTAGGTCCTGGAGCCACAGGGAAGCAGACCTCCATTTCAGTAGAATACTGCATAGTACATACATGTACTTGCCTTCGTACAATGCCAATGAACGTCAGTAGATTGGACATTTTTTCACTTATGCTTTTGAAAAATAGTGTTTTAATCAATGTTTTGCATGACTTTATAGGTAGTAAGCATTCTAAATGTAATTGATTTTTTTCTGTAGAGTGAAAGAACTGTATATTTTATAATAAAAATGAGCTCTAAAAACTTGATGCATGGTCTTTGCTGTTCTTAATTCTCTGCATTGTCATTCTTCATTAATTTTGATCGAAAATCTTCACGTGAATTTCAGATACAAAACAAAAACTGCTATGACTGTGATTAGCTGTTACTGTGAAACAAAATGTCTTTTTAAGAAGGAATAATTGTAGACAAAATTTATGTTGTGTATTTGAATAGTTTGCTTTAACACAAAATTAATTATATTAATTAATACAATATGCAATACTTAAGTGAAACACTTTGTATCTCTACCAGTATTAGGCCTAAAATTAGTGACTGATAATTGGCAGCTTTGTAGTTGGGTCAGTAGAACAGTTAACTGCTTAACAGAGATAGTCAGTTGATGTTACACGGTCAGTATATGGTGTGTATGCATATATAATTGCAAAATATAGAGAAAGTAGTTTTAAGCAAGGACAGAGATTTAAATTTTTCACGGGGACTCAAATTTTACACACTGCATCCTCTTGATACAGTCATGCACACGAGATGCATGCATACATGTCTTCCAGTTTTGCTTAAACTTCTTTCTCCTAGGCATGACTTATATGGGCTTTTCACTACCAAAGCACACCTTGGTTGTTGGCTGCAGCCTGTGAACTTAGTATGTGAGAGGTGTGTGCTTTGCTGAAGTAAGGGCTTATTTGCTTGATCACATAGGATAAATGCTGTTCATCACACCCTTTTCATTGATAGCAGCACATAGTTTGAGCTAAAGGGAACTAAACCCCTGCAATATAAATGTTTTTCTTTGAAATGACGAACAAAGTGTTAATGTATTTGAAGTAAATAGAAATTTCCTGTCTGACAGGTCCACATCAGTAGTTTGTAATCTTCTGCAGAGGAAAAACCCTTCTACTGGATGAATTTGGCATAGTCAGGCTGCACAGGATGTTTCATCCTATTTTCCTTTGTTTTAATGGATCTTTTGAACCATTACATACATGTTATATCCACAGTTTGGAATACCTTTTGACTCCTGTGGATCTGTTAATCTCTGTGTGTTGAGCAGCACAGTTCAAGATATGTTAGCATTGTGTGAAAGGTGGGAATGCTTCTTTTCATTGGATGCCTGAGTTTTTAAGGTCACTGAATTTCAGGTGTTTGGTAGAAGGAGTGAATGAGGAAGTTTGGTTTATCTTTCTTCTGCTGTCCTTTTTCCACATGCCTCTAAATTTTTACTTCTTTTTTCCCCTTTTTTTTAAAAAAAAAAACAAACCTAGGGCCTCTAGATATTTTTTTTTTCATTTCTCCTAATTCAAGTACTTTATTGTATTTCTGAGTATTTTTACTCTTTTTTCTGAATCCATTACTGTAAATATAATGACTGGAACTGATTTTAACACTCTTAGTGTCTCTTACTCCATTCTTTATCCATCCCGTTCCTATGTTTGCCATTCACTCCTTGTGGACTTTCAGGTCTTCCTTTAATGATGTCTTTGGATCGGTCTGTGTGCACTGCACATGAAGAATCAAGTATCTAAATTTTCTGAAATGTGTTTCTGCCAGCCCTTTAAACACCAAAACAAGTCTTAAGGGGAATTCCTCCCTCTCCTGCCCAGTGATATGGAGTGTATGTAATGTTCTCCTTGCTTTGTACATTGATGATCTCAGTTTTTTGAAGAACCCAGAAAAAGCAAATGTATTTTTTTTTAAATATAAACATGAAATTACAATCTCATTTTGCCTTATTTAAAATAATGATAAATTGGACCTGTTTGTATCAAAACTTTTCTTATTAACTGTTCAGTGTTCAGGGTACATGGTGAATTACTAGCTAGGAAGACAGCAGAGATGTTACTTTGGCATCAAATCATTATTCACTTCTTTTTCACCTTGTACTAGATCTGGCTGGGATGGAGTTGAAAAGCAACCTGTACAGTGATGTGTTTTGAATCTGTGGCTAAAACAAAGTTGATAACACACCAGTGTCTTGGTTGTTGCTGAACAGTGTTTGCACAATATCGAGGTTTTCTTTTCCCCCTCTCTCTGCCTTTGCCGCAGTGAATAGGCATGGGGTGGGCAATAGACTGAGAGGGCACACAGCTGGACCAGCTGATTACAACTGGTCAGGGGGATAGTCCATGTCACATGACGTCATGCTTAGCCAGGAAAACTGGAAGTAAAAGAAGAAAGGGAGAGTGGGGTTGCTTTCCAATGTGGCTGCTGCTTGGAGACTGGCTGGGCATTTTTCTGCTTGTGGAAGGTGGTGAGTGATTTCCCTTATGTCACTTCCCTGACTCTTGCCTTCTATTCAGCTACCTTTGTGCTGACCCATAAACTTTCTTGTACTTTTTCGCTACTTCACTCTTCTTCCTAGGCAGGAGGTTGTGTGGCTGCTTGGCTGCTGGCTAGGATCAACCCACTGCACATGGAAGACAGTCACACACCAACACTTGAAGCCTGGATTCTAGCAACATGGTATTTGTCACAGGTCTGAATAAAAGCTTGATTTTGGGGTGACAAACCTAGTTGGTTTTACTTTCCTACGTGAAGCTGTTTGAATTAGAAGAGTTTAGTAGGATTGCTAGCCTATTCTTTGAACTACCTCTATTCAATTTTTCTAGTGTCTTCTTGGACTGAGCAGCCCAGATCTCTGTTAAAGTGAAGGGTTCTTAAAATGCTGGACTGTGTTTCTTGTACTTCCCTGCCCTTTAAAGCATGTGGATTGTTTTTCATGTTGTCCCTTAAGATGAAGTTTACAATGTTAAAAAAAAATAAGAAAATTCTCTGGATTTATAATACTTTTTTTGTGGTTAAGCATGTTGGTGGCATAAAGTGCTCTATATGTAGCTTTTGGTCAGTTCGTATGGAAGGCAGTTTCAGTGTCAATGGATAGCTGTTAAGAGCCAAAAAAAGGCAAGTGCTGACCTAAAGTCACCCTTTGCTTTCAAATGAGATTTTAGTTCTTTCTTAAAGCTTATAGAAATGTGCAAAGCATCTTTGGTCTGGATATTGAGCTTATCAAGATCTGTTACCATCTTTCTCTTGAAGCAAAATAGTGGATCTCCTGAACACAGGCCTACCATCACACTTGTCTGTCAATGGGTTCATCTTAAAAGTGGTAGTAGCAGAGGAAGAATGTTCCATATGAACTACTGCACACATTTGCTTTTTCTTTCCTTTTTAGAATCAGAATAATAGAGGCCATAATGTCACCCAGATTAGAATTGCTTAAAAAAAAAATTCTCCAGATCGTGATACAGCAGTCGTGTATACTTTCCTCCTTCCTGCAAGGCTGCCATTGACTACTTTTTCACATTTTTCATAAGTATTTTTACAACTGTCTCCCTTGCACTGAGATGAGGTTACTACAGTCCTAGAACTACCTATTAAGGAGTTTTAGTGTGCAGCCATTCATCTTCTAAAGAGTGAAAAGCTCATTATGTTGTCCCTAACCAGTTTTCTGTCTTATTTTTGCAGTTGTTTGAAGTTGCATTCAGTATACTTTTTGCGGAGTCCCATCTTTAGGGCAGCATTGCTATAGCAGTTAGGGATATTGGCAGATGGAGCACAGAAATATAGAATTACTGGATGGTTTGGGTTGGAAGGGACATTAAAGATCATCTAGTTCCAACCCACCTGCCGTGGGTAGGGGCACCTTCCACTAGACCAGGTTGCTCAGGGTTCCATCCAGTGTGGCCTCAAACACCTCGAGGGATGGGGCATCCACAACTTCTGTGGGCAACCTGTCACAGTAAAGATTTTCTTCTTAATATCTGATCTAAATCTACCCTCCTTCAGCTTGAGGCCATTCTCCCTTGTCCTGTCACTACATACCCTTGTGAAAAGTCCCTCTCCAGCCTTCTTGAGAGCCTACTTCAGGTACTGGAAGGGACTATAAGGACTCCCCAAAGCCTTCTCTTCTCCAGCTCTCTCAGCCTGCCTTCATAGGAGAGGTGTTCCTGCCCTGTGGTCAACTTGGAACGATTCCAGAGGAGAGCCACTAAAAGGCCCACATCTAGACAGTACTCCAGGTGGGGTCTCACAAGAGCAGAGTAGAGGGGGATAATCACCTCCCTCAGCCTACTGGCCACGCTGCTTTTGATGCAGCCCAGGATACAGTTGCTCTCTGGGCTGAGAGCGCATAAAACATGGGTAAAGCTGTTTGGATGAGATGCTGGCTTCTGTCAGGCCATTGAGGAGATCACAGAATCATTTAGGCTGGAACAGACCTCCAAGAGTTCAACCAGTAACTCAGCACTGCCAAACCGACCTTTTCTCCTGAGCCTCCTTTTCTCCAGGCTAAACACCCCCAGTTCCCTCAGCCACTCCTCATAAGACTTGTGCTCCAGACCCTCCACTAGCTTTGTTGCCCTTCTCTGGACATGCTCCAATACCTCAATGTCTTTTCAGTACCATAGGGTAATTTCTTCATTAACATAGGATTATTGTCATGGGAAGCTACTTAAGTGATCTCAGCATTGTGCTTTTGGAGTCTAAATCAGGTCTTGATCTCCGTAGATAGACTTGGTGGGGAACTGGATTTCAGAAGCAGAAGCCTTCTGTTGGATGTATTGAAAAGGCATATAGAATTAACCTCATGAAATAGATTATTTGTGAATGCAGGTCTGTGCAATGCCACATCTGTAATTAACTGTTAGAATAGGAAAGATGTTGAGTAGATTTTATTTGTTGGTGTTAGCTTTGGATTTTATTTTATATATGTCTCAAAAGCCTAATTTAGTTGTTTATTTTCCAAATAACAGTGGTTTCATAGTCTTGCCAAAAACTTAAAGGCTGAGATCTTGTTCCTGTTAAATGTAGTAAAGAGACAGTCAGAGTGCTGGAACTTGTGGGGCCAAATATACTGCACATGTTCATGTGGTGGTTTACAGCGATATTGCTGTTCTCCTTCTGCCTTATGTTGCATTGTTTATTTTGCTTGATTGACATTCTGTATTATCAGGATGCAGTGAATTATTTATATGCTTGTCCACATATATAGAAGTGATTACACTGTGATATTAATAGAAGAGAAAGTAATTAATTTTGCAGCCACAGATTGTTTTGACTTCATTACTTTGAGAACATGTGAATCATGAATCATATCTTCTTATGAATTGGCATTCAAGACTGTTTGGATCTGAAACATTGGCACTGATTAGAAAAGAACTTCCCTCTATATGTCAGGAATTTCTGTGCTAGCTTAAAAATCCTTGTATTTAAAAACAAACAAATAGTTCTGTGTTTCTACTAACCATTGTAACCATGTTCTGTTTCCCTGCTGAGATTCACAAATGAGTGGCACTTGCACTGTTTCATAATATCTTGTCCTGAATCAAGGGCTGTACTTGAAGTCAAACTGCTGCTCAGTTCTGCTGCCAAGTATCTTTCTTATTAGGTTTCTAAATACGTTTCTTAAATGTAAAATTTTTCTTGACGTGGGGGAAGTAACACGAACTCTTTAGGTTTTGATACATAGCAGATAACTTATGTATTTATGAAATTTTTGAATAAGAGCAAATGTTAAAGGATTATTTGATTTGGTATTTTTTGCTTAGAGTTAATGGTGTATGTGCAGAATACAATCAGTGGTATATTAACAGTAGACTTGCACTCTGTAATTCAGCTGTAGTCTGCTAATAGTTCGCTTATTAGTTCATTGTATTTCAGTGATCACTGAATCCTAACTGACTTAATCTTCTGCTTTTTATTCTTTAGTGCTGCAAGTTGATTGACTAAAATTAAGAACATGGGAATATAATACAGATGCAGTTGCTTGAACATCGTTTCTTCCAAAGCATATATTCTGCAGATTGGCAGCCTGAATGATTGATTGATTGATAAGCAGCATATACAAGACTAATACCAAGAAAAAATTTTATCTGTTGCTGCTGTGTTTGATGAAACTGGTGCAGCGTCACGTCTTCTGAAATGCAGTTGAAAAAAATGAGGGAAATATTACCAAGATTGTACCCTGGCCAAGTTAATGATAGGAATAATTCCCTAACTACACCCCGAAAGCAATCTTCTGAGGATAAAACAAATCCATCAAATGGGGAGGATGACCAAAACTGTTGTTACCAAGGAACTGAGGCTGAGAACAATAAATTGTCACTGATAAGCTGTCTAAAATGCAGAAGTGTTCAGAAAATTTCAGTGCAAGATATAGAGAAGCATAAGAAGATTGGGTGGACTGAAGACAAAAATTTCATCTGCAAGAAATGTAGTCATATTACACCACCAGCTTTCCATTTTGTTCCCACAGGTGCCAATGCTGCAGACTTTAAAGAACATGAAAGGAAAACCCCAAGTAAACCCCAGAAAACATTTAAAGTAAAAAATTTTCTGCCAGGTAAATACTACTGTGATAAATGTAGATTTTCAACAAAGGATCCTTTACAGTATAAGAAACATGTAGGGCAACATGAAGAAATTAAGTTTCTTTGTTCCCACTGTAGTTATGTATCCTACACCAAAGGAGAATTCCAGAGACATTTGGTGAAACACACTGGAACTTTCCCATATCAGTGTGAGTACTGTGAATATGGTGCTGTTAGACATGACTATATAGTGAAACATACGAGAAGAGTACATGAAACACCCACAAAACGGCTGTCAAATACTCTCATAAAACACAAGCAAAAGAAGCCGAGTCAAAGCACTTTATGTAAAAAGCAGAAATACAATAAAATTCCTTTTCAGAATGAATTTTCGAATTTGTCTTCAAATATGGTTTGTGAGATTCCAGGTAAAGCAACTAAAACAGTCTGTTCATCTCATAATGTAGAATGTAGTGTAAATGCAGCGTCAGTTCGGGATAAAACAGTGTCGGAGCCATCTGAAATGAGTGTATGTGAGAATCAAAGTGTGGAGGTTGAGGTTTATTCTCCAAAAACAGAGCCTTTACAGCCTGGGATGCCTTTAACAGTAATTGCGCCGTCTGAACTTGTAGTTCCTTCTAATTGTTTAGCTCAGATAGTAGAGATTAAAATAGTGAATGGAGCACAACAGCTGGTTCTTAAACTAATTCCTATGAAAGAAGCAACTTACAAACCTGTGAACTGTACTGAAGAGGAACTTGAGAGTCAAGGTATAGAACGATCTACAGAAGGAAAAAAAACATCATCTGTGTCTCAAAATGACTTACTAACCATGGAAGTGAATGTAGACAAATCATCCAGTGTTAGTAACCAGCTTAATTTGGATAGTACGTATGACAAGAATTCTGAATGTCTTTGTTCTCCTGATTCTCAACTCTCAACCTGTAGCTCTGTATCTATGCAGAGAGAAGATGCATCAAAATTATGCTTTCATTTGGTGAAAGGTGTTGATGTCCATTCAGGTGTTATAAAACTTTGTTCTCCATCTCTGGTAATGAACAGTACTGAAAAAAAAAGTGATCTTAAGTCCTCAAGGTGGGAAGTAGATGGAAAAAGTAATTTCCATTGTGATTTGTATCGTTATGAAGAAGCTGAGGATATACACCTGCGAAAATACGCTTCTATTTCTGAAGATAAAGGTTCCAAGAACATTTCGTTAGAGGCTGCTCAGGAGAGCAGAAATTATTCTGCAGTCCTAAAAGAAAAGTATACATTGCCTGTGAAGAGGGATGACAAAGAATGTAAGAGTCTGCCAGTCAGCTCTACAGAAGCACATTTAGCTGGTATGGGTTTTGATAAAAAATGTGTTACATCTTCTGTGGCAGGAAAAAAAATTCGCATCACTAAAACTCCACCTTTTGAGGATATAACTTTTGGCTTTAGCAAAGTAAAGAGAGCTGAAACCATAAGTCAAAAGAACAGTCGTCTTCTGGAATCACTAGAACTACAGAAGATGAAAAATAAAGGCAGTACGTCTGAAGGACCTGTTATTTCATCTGTATTTTCCCTTAGCTCTGGGGCTGAAAACGTTCCAGAGGATGTCAGATGGGTTGACAAAACACGCAGTAAGAAGTCAGCAACGTCGCTGTGTAGAAGGATTGCTCAGCTCATGTCTGAATCTAACATGAAGTCCCTGCCTTTGAGATGTCAAGCTTCTCGTAAGAAGGTGCTTTTGCCTCAAGAAAGTTCAGCAAGTTGTGAGAGAGTTGTATGTGCTACTGAAGTGGAACAGCCTGTAACTTTGTCTCAAGAGCATGGTGCAGACAGTGTGATTAGTAGCAAAGAACACAGTGAAGATCGGCTATTTACATTTGCAAGAACATCTAAAAACAGGGTGACTAAAAATTCCCATGTTGCTACTCCCGTATTTATCCCCAAAGGGACAATGCTGAGAGTGCTGAATGCTACTAGCAGTCAAAACTCAGGTGGAATAGAAAACAACGGTGAAACATCAGCTCCTTCTGTGTATTGCAATGAAATGTTTCTGCCTCGCCCTGTCCCTGTTAGTGTTTCTGAGACACTTAGTGATAATTTGCCCTGTTTGCCTAATCAGAGTGAACCAAATGCTGAGTCCCGAAGTATATCACTCAGGCAAAGACCAAAGCGAGAGGCAAGTGTTAAAAATAGTAGCAAACAAACTGGTGTAACATTTCAGAAAAGCAGTGATGTGAGCAAGCCAAGCAAGCCCTATTCAAAAAGTCAATTAAGTCCCAAAAATAAGGCAAAACAAGCAGGCTTCAGAGAACTTCCTAAGAGGAAAACAAGAACTCAGTTGGAAACCACTTCAAGTTCTGACATGTCATACCTGTTGACAGCAAGACGTCTTCGGCTTGTCCCTCTGAAAATTAATCAGTTGATAAAATGCCCTCGTCGTAACCAGCCAGTTGTGGTACTAAACCATCCTGATGTTGATTCACCAGAGATAATTAATGTCATGAAGACTATCAACAAGTATAAAGGTCAAGTCCTGAAAGTAGTTCTGTCAGAAAGGACAAGTAGTTGTCTTGGTGTCAAACGTTATCGAAAACGTCTTACTCTTCAGAATGTTGAGATAGGAAACCAAACAAAAAAGCAGAGTATGCTAAAAATGAAGCTGAAAAAGACCCATAAAAACAACTACCAGGTGGTGGAAACCTCACCACCTGAAACACTTCGGTGTCTTTTTAAGTGTTGGTTTTGTGGAAGAGTATATATGGACCAAGAAGAATGGATAAGTCACGGACAGAGGCACTTAATAGAGGCAACCAAGGGCTGGGATGTTCTTTCTCTTCAAGCAAAAAACCATTAAGTGAGAGACTAGCGGAGGTTTCCCCTCTTGTTTATGAGTGCCACTAACATGCTTGGGATGGAGGATTGAAATAACTGCTTTATTTTGCCAAAAGATCTCTGCTGTTAGCAAAGTGGAAGAAGAGAGCAGAATTAGAGAGAGAGAGAGAGAGAGAGAGAGAGAAGCCAATAGCAAGGATTAAGCACTGCTTTGCACTCATGCTTGAAATTTGTATTGGAGTTCAATTTCATCTGTTCCATGGGAGAAATTTGAAAAAGATTTGCTATGCAAACATCTTTCTACTTACCCTAGGATACTGTGCTGTAACTGGTTTGTGCTAGGTCTCTGTGGATTAAAGTCTTAGATGGTGAGATCTTTGTAAATTTAATAGGATTTAGTTTGCTTTATTACAGCATGGTGTGTCAGAGATCGAGCACATGTATACTGAAAAGCACCTTTGGTCCTCTGTGGACAGCAAGTGTATACATAGGTTTTAGTGGCAAACTAAGCACTATCCATAAAAAGTAAAAGTTAAATGCAAGTGCTCTGTTTCAGTGGAGTAAAAACACTTCTGCTGACTTCAGAGGAGATACAAGGGTGTAAGTGAAAAATCTGTGGAATCAGTTACTCCCCACTAGGTCAGATAGCACTAATAAGTTTGATTTTGTTTAGTACTTAGTCTTTACTTAGCCTGTATTGTGTAGATGTGAAAGAACAGAGCAGTCAGGTTTGTGTACCATCAAGCCAGATATACAATCAGGCTTGAGTTGATAGGAACAAGAAGCACTTCTCTATATGGCCTGTAGGCTGTTCTGAAATAGTAATAGCCAAACATAAACCCTCTACCACCATGTGTGTGATAGAATATTTACAGAACTCAGCATTTGGTTAGAACTCTAGTTAGTGAGCTTATTTACAGAGGAACTTGCTGAAGATGAAGACTTTTCAAAATGAAAAGCCACGTTGCACAGTTGTATTTTGACAGTGTTGAATCAGATTTTCAGTGCAATCTTTCATCATTCTTAAGAATTTAGATGTTGTTAGAATATATTTTTTGGAAGCCTCAAATTCATACAAGCATGTGCCTAGTTACAGATTATGTCTAACATGTACCTGCTGACTTCAGTGCGGTGTGAACATTGCTCAGTTTCTTAAACAAATTTCTAAATCAGGGCCAAATTTCAAGTTTTAGTAAAGAAGAGGGATGAATGACACTGAAGTCTACTGTTTCTGGATGTGTACTATAGATGTTTCTCTTCATCCTGTCAATTTTAAATCATTTTAGAATCATATAGAATGAAGTATATTGAAGCACATACTTACAATTAAAATAACTTCTTACAGTTTTAGGGATAAGAAAATCAATACTGACTCTAATGCTGGATGTGTGTTCTATGTTTGAACTGGGACTTCTCTTGAAAAACTGGTAGTCCCTGACTCTTTCCACTGTTGGTGCATTTTTGTAAACAGTTTAAGCTGGGAATATTTTTTTATATACTCCAGCAGATTATACATTGTTTTGATAAAGTATTTATCATATCTGCATTGAAATGTACATATTTTAAAACTACATCTGACTGAGGTTTATTTTCAAAACCACTTATTGCTTTCC
Organism: Chiroxiphia lanceolata; assembly: GCF_009829145.1. Taxonomy (NCBI): domain Eukaryota; kingdom Metazoa; phylum Chordata; class Aves; order Passeriformes; family Pipridae; genus Chiroxiphia; species Chiroxiphia lanceolata. The sequence continues at coordinate 14,406,381 of NC_045640.1, forward strand.
CATAATTTTGCAATACAGTGTTAAAATCCTTCAGACAGTTGGTGCTTTAAGTCAGATCTTTTTTGTCATGTACACATTGAAAATTTTTGTATCATTTGTATCAGACTAACCTATTCCACAGAACAAACTTCGTTTTGCCTGTTTTGTCAATAATAAGGAAATGACAGTTCTCATTTTGTATTCAAATGGAATTATATTTTTTTAGATGGGTGCACTAGAGGGTTTTTTTTTCACTTCATATACTTTGATGCCAAACCTAACAGTGCTCTTTGCATTTTCAATAGTGAGAATAGTTTCCGTTTTAAAATTCTGGCATATCATATACAATAAATACTGAAATGGTTAACATAAAAAACCCCACAAACGTGGTTATGATTCCTCCTTTGTTTTAACTCCTTCAGTCCAGGTTACTGTTTGAATTAATTTTGTTTCTGTAGAAGCTCCTAAATAAATAGTTTTGAATTTGCTTTGTAAGAGTTGTCACTGGCGGAATTAAAACATTGCTTATGACAGTTGTACTGGGGAGGGGTGGGGGAGGTGTTGCTGCTCAACTTTAAAAATTCTGGGTGGATTAAGTATCCTAGTAATACTTGTCTTCGTCTGTAAGCAGGTTTACTGTTTACTTTAGTGAAAATCTGCAAAACTTGGTATGTCACTGCCATAACCTGCTATCTGAATTGTTGAGATGTGAGGATTTTATGGTTCTTAATTTAGAAATTTTTTTTGTTTTGTTTTTTAACATGGGAGTCTTTTGTAAGTTAAATTGTATTGTGGCTATGAAACGCTTAAAGCAGGTTACGTCATGCTTCTTTTTATAAGCTCTGCTAAACTCTACTTTTAGCAGCTTCTGTTTTGTTAATTTTATTCTTATTAGAAAATGTTATGTCAGAGTAATTTCCTTTGAGTTTAACAGGTTCATCAGTTTGAGAGAAATAATTACAGTGAATGTTCTCTTGCATTTTGATGCAGCATCGAGAAATAAAAATGTTTCAAAAAAATAACAACCTAAATTTTTTTAGAGCTGGTTTGTGCCACCTACTACATCATAAATTGGGTTGGAATGTTGTAGTTTTGGGCTTGAGTGTTTTTATTCTCATTTCTGTTCTTAAGGATAAAGTAACTGAAGTTACTTTTTTATATATTCCAATTACCTAGCCAAACTTTCTGAGTGTGCTTAGAAAGGAAGACTATGGATGCTATGCAGAAAAAAACCTGAAGTTTGCCTTTCATATACATATGGAATTTAGTTAGGGCTTCCAAAACTCAGATTGTATGAATAAGTATTACGGTATTTTTTTGCGGGAAAAAAATCACATTCTCATGTTCTTTGATACACACTGGAGCATGTTTTCTTGCTGAGTTTGAAGCACATCTACTGTTCCTATTGATGATTTTTATCTCTATATTTGCACACAGTATGAATCCAAAGTGACTGTTTGCATAATTGTTCTACTTATGTAAGTGTTTGAAGGCTCAGGGATGGAATACAAGTATCTGCTACGCAAGTTAAAGAGTAAGTGTTAGCTGTAATTGTGTAAATTCTATTACTTAACCATCTTTATAACCTGCTCCAATACCTATGAGCAGCAGCTAACACTCACTGACTTCAGTGTTGGCTGAGCACAGCTTGTTGTTGAGCAAACATACGCACACCACATGAAATTGTTAGACAGTGAGAGCTCTGGCACATAGAATATTTTTTTTATATGACTGTGATATGCTTTATTAGTTTTTGCTAATAAAGTGGAGTTTCCATGACATTTAGGTGAGCAAGGGTGAGTTTGGTTTCCATGTTATGGTAGAAGGTGGAGTGCAAGATAAGCAAATTGGTCCCTTGTTGTCAGGATACCAGGAGTCGGTTTCAACACTTCTCTGTGAATTAATATGTTGACATACACTTTACCTGTATCCTCAAAGTTAGATTGCAACAATCAAAAAATGGAGTAGATCTGTAGAATGCCACATATTGTGGGGAGCTCCTCGCTCAAAAGGCTAATCTGATTTTTGAGACATTTAAATAACTGTTCCATTTACATCTGTACAAGTGAATCTGCGATGTTAAGGCAGAAAACATCTGCGTGACTTGAATGGATGTGTGAGGTAGCATTGTTCTCTGTGAGTTCCTGACTGGTCCTTTCCGTCAATGAGTTTTATGGGAACGTGTTTGTAGAATTCAATGATCTCTTCCACAGAATTAAATTTCTGGGGGAGGAAAAAAATAGTAATCAGTGACTGAAAATACAATTGCTGTATGGTTTAATCTATAACATTAAAAGACTATTAATTGACAGTATTAAAAATAGGTAGTATTTTGCATAGAATTATGATTAGATGGAAGTGATTATAAAAGGAAAAGTACCATATTTTGATCCTCTTATTTCCTTTGTGTGTCTCTGTTTTGTGTAGGAGAAAGTAGCTGGCTGCTTAGGGTAAAAAGGGAGCATATCTAAGCCCTGATAATGCAGTATCACCTATAAAAGTTTGTGATGCCAGGTGTGATGACAGATGTTGAAATGACGAAATAACTAAAAATCATCACTAATTTTTGCTGGCAAAAGTTGCACTTAATTAGCAGTACATGATACTTTACTCTGCAAGTTTCGTTATTAAATGTAACCTTTTTCCCCCCATTCAGTTTCTTGAGAAAGTTGCTATAAAAGTGTGGAACAAGGAGCATCCCAGCAGAGTAGTAGTCTTGTACTCAAAACAAAGACAACCTCCAAGCACATTCCTAAAGTGATAAAGGTGTGATTGAAGATTGCTGCCTTGATTAAACAGGAACAAAAAGCTATCCAAGGTGTCTATCCTTATCTGTCCTAGTGAAGGCATCTTAATCCTCCCAATCCACTGGTTAGCAGTCCTTCAGTTTAAATAGTTCTCTTCCCTATGTGTAACTTCTAAACTCTCATCACACCATGAAGCTCTCACCATATTACTGTTTTTCCTCTTGGTCTATTCTTTGGACTCATTGGTATTAAATCACTAGAACTGCACACAGTAATGCAAACTTACTTTGACATTAATACTTATCATGTATTTATGTAACATTTACTGTGAGTGTGAACCTTCATTGTACACCTGGTGGTATCTTATCATAGCTTCTCTCATCCCCACCTGTTTCACACCTAGATTATAACAACAGAATCTGATTAAATATGTGATTTGGTGAAACTGTTTCTGTATTAAGATAAAAACCATTGTGCTAATTTTTTTAGTTTTGTTTTGATAATTTTTACTTGTATGCATTTGTTCTACTTCGCTGTCTTGTCTTTGTTTATGTTCAAAGTCCCTGTTGCTACTGAAAATCCAGGCAAAAACTGTGGTTTTTTTGTTTGTATTTCATACTATAACAGAGTAACCCTTACTTTTTTTATTCTAAACATTTTGTGAGCACCAATTCTTTTCCTGCTTTCTAATGCTTTTTTGTTGGTTGGGAGGTTAAAAAGTCTTACTGTGATTGTTCACCTGCTTTGGAAATTTGACTAGGCTAATGTCACGTTATTCATTGCTGTACCTTTAAGCTGTAGTTCTTTGGTAATGAGGAAAAATGTTTCAGATGTTACTTAGGTATTTTTTTCTATTTTATTTCATGCTGTACTCTTATTTGAATTAATGAATTTTAATATATTAAGCTCTGAGTCTCTTTATGTCTGCTAGAACATGAAGTTGACTTAGACACTATAGTGATGAGGTCTAGAATTTTATGTCCTCAGATCTTTTAATGAAACTCCTCCCTCACTTCATTAGGTGTAAAGACACCTAAAGACATAGAGATGAAGAAAATTCAGTACTTAATTTGTTTCCCTTCACTGTGTGAAGAAACTCAAGCAATCTCTACTGTCATAGGAATGTCTACCTGCTGGTCTCCAGACTGTTCTGAAGAGATGGGAATAGGGTTTCAAGGATTGCTCATGAAAGATATGGTTTTGAATTGTGTTGGGGTGGTAGCAGGAATCTTGGCTCTGTCACACATCCTGAATGAGACTATTCATCCTTGAGCTGTCATTTAAGCTGTGGACAAGATGTTTACCTTGTAAATATCTTTCTCATTTGGAAGTATTGGCTGTTTGCTGTGCTTGTTCTCCTGGCAGTAACTTTTGACATAACACTGTCAGTGGAAGGCATCATGGAAGTGCTCCCTAATCTACTCAAATGAGGCAGGCCAGTTTGATGGCTGGTGAAGGTAGGTGGAACTAATCCATTTGACTCACATGCAAATAAACTGACTGAAATGTTGTAGCTGGTATGACTGATAGGTTGAAGATGAAAGTTAGCTGCAAATGGAGTGGTGAGAATGGAGAAATCTCTCTGGCCAGAACAGGGAGATCCAGAGATCTACACCAGGCCATGCACTAAGCTTCTTTGTAAAATAGGCACAGAGTTGAAGAGAAGCCTACTTCTGCCTTTGATTTTCAGTTACTGAATTGGGAGTTGAGTCTGGTGCTGCAGACACACTAAAACCCTGTATTTTGTGTGTGGCAGGTCTAGTTTTGCAAAGGAGATAAGAAAAATATTTAAATTTTGTGTCATCATCTTTATATGCGAGCAAGGTTTGTCTTTTTCATCTTCAAAAGAGTTGTGCACATGAAAAGAGGCAGTATTATAGGATCTCTGGATCTTTACTAGTGAAACTGTCTGGCATAGAGAAAGGCAATATCCAAGTAAATGGTGCTCAGGACAGCTGTTTTGAATGTAAATGCCTAAATTCTATGTATGCCTCATTTGGGATCTGGTCTTTATAGCTTTGTATGATTTGGCCTTTAGTAAGCTCAGTATAATATATTAAATATGTATTTAGGTATGAACATCTGTGGCTAAATTGCTAGCAAAAGATGTACCTTCACCAAGAGAGTTAGTGGTGGATTGTTTCCCCCCCCCCATCCCTACTTGTATTCATTATATTAGAATTTGATACTAATTTAGCTGCATGGAACTTCAGTTACTTCAAATATAAAAATCTGATCATCAACCCATCTTCCCCCCCTCTTCAAGGCCTTATAGGGCTACATCAGAGCTAATGATAGAAGTACTCATGAGAGTTGAATTAAATAAGTTTTAAAAAATAATTGAAAATCTTATTCGATGATACAATGCGTTAACAACTTGTAAACTGTATGTGAAAAATCAAAAGTTGCAGTAGTATAGGGAAATCTTTGAACAATTATATTTACATATAAACCCCCCCATCTTTTTAATGGATGAAAATAGACTAATTTGAAAGTGAAAACACTGCAGAAAATCTATTAAGACTGAACCTCTGAACAAAATCACCAACTGGGGAGAAATGTAATAGGTCTGCACCTGTTTGTTGGTGTTCAGATTTCTTTCTCTTTGGCAGGTGAAGAGGGAATATTCAGCTAATCTAGATAGAGCAGCTGGTTTGGCTGCACTGTGCTGTGCAAAATGCTGTGTAACAAAGGGTATCCCTGCTGAGGGACAATGCAGAGTGCTCTGGAAAGCATTTTAACAGGCACTGGAAAATTACAGGCAGCAATTTGCTGTAATTCACAGCCCTACAAAGTGTTTTCACCCTCCTGAGAAAAGAACCTCAGACGAGCTGCAGAAGTTGAGATGAGAGTTTTCAAGAAAGAGCATTTTTAGGGAATCCCTTGAGACTGCCTGAGATGGAAGAAGCTCTTCTGAGCAATGCTGGTGCCTCTGATTGTTCATTACTGCCCATGTGCCTTGTACCCAGTTCTGTTTTCACATCTTGCTGCTGAGCATAATACACAGGAGTAGGAGATTGCCATGTCTGTGATTCTTTGATACAACACTTAATTAACTGACTAGCAACGCAATTCTGGAATTTTTTTTGTTGTACTTGAAGTACAGGAGGATTTCTGAGTTAAAGAGAAACAATACTTAAAAGAGAAGGCGTAAAGTAAGGTGCCGTGATTATGGATTTGACCTGTTAGAGCCAAGTCTTGATTGTTAGCTAGGTGCTTGGAAACCTTATTCTGGAATTTTTACTTTCCAATTTGACTGTTTTCATTCCAGACCCACTCTTAAGATATGTTCTGTCTGTGCAGAAGTTGGAACAAACAACAAAGACATATATTTTGGTATTTCCTGAGATGGGAGGGATTGTGTTCTCCTTCCTTTTAGTTCAGTAAAAAATTGTTCATGTACTGTTCAAGTAATTTTCTAGTTGCCTTAATTGTTAAAGCTGTTAACACGATGAAAATTTAGCTTTATGTCTTTATTCTGTAGTCTACCATACACGTACTACCTTATGCTGCAGTGTGCCATGTTTCAGTTGTTTCTGATCTGAGCTAGGAAGACTAAACAATGTAAGAACTGTGGAAAACTAAACTTGCTTTCTCCTAAATCATACTTAAACTCCAGGAAATCTTCTGTGAGGTTCAGTTCAGAAATGCAGTCAGTCCTTTACAGAAGACTGATGGTCACTACAGCAGCACCAGGACGATGGTACCTGCAGTACAATTCTCGATTTGTGCTACAGTTCAGCTTCCCAAAGCGTTTAAATGTGTTTGAATAATGAAGGATTTTCTCTCACCCCTCATCATTAAACCAGTGTTCCTGAAGAACAACCTGCCAGTAAACCTTGTCCCTCTCGTGAAAGCTCATAAATCCTATCCCATGTTTTCTAATAAGAATTCTAATATAAATTTTGAACCTGTCAAATGGTTGAAGTTGGCTTCGGTCACTTGTGACTTCAGTTTTTTTAAGTCTCTCTATGCAAAAGGTAAGTTTAGAGAAGTATTGACGTGCATGGAAAGGGCATAATTGAAGATTTAGCTACAGAGGCTTTGCTGCTTAACCTGAGTTGGATTTGTCAGTCATTTACATAGCTGATAACACATAGGAGGTTGTTGCTTTGCTTTTTTGCTCTGCAGCTGAGCATTCTTGAAGTTTTGGGATTTTTTTTTTTTTTTTGCACGTATCACATTTTTATAGAGATGACTTTCAGGTTTAATGTTTTATTTTTTCTTTTGTTAAAGACTTGCAGATACAGTGTTATTTAACAATATAGGTAGAATAAGAATTAGACTCCTATCATGACTATAATTGAATTGAATTATGTAAAAAAGCATTGCTAATCTAAAGGGATTTTCTAATTGAAATTTAGCGTATCTGAAAGACTGATTACTGGGGACCCACATGATTTAATTGCTTCTGAATATCCATGACAACTATTGTCCCACTGCCTCATTAAAAAAAAAAAATTCTCCTTTTGCTGTATGAGGCACAGACAACAAGAGACATTAAACAGCAAAAGCAGCACCAGGCCATGCTGTCAGATATGTGAAGTTGTATGTATTTGAAAATGTTTGCTTATATTAGTTTAAAAATGTGCTAAAATAATATGTATACTTGAAAAGGTAGAACTTTTCTTTCCCTTTTACTTTGCAGGTGTTACTTACAGTAGATAGAAGTATTGTAAGTACTTAGGAAAGTTTTACATTGATGTAAATCTGAATTTGAGTATGATATGTAAAATTTGGTTTTAAAATATTATGTAAGCTGCTTGAAAATTTGAGACATTTGAAATGAGAGTATTGTAAAAGAAGCTAATGAAACAGCAAGTTTATTATGTGGGAGAGTTTGTAACTAATATTTAGTATTAAGAACTTGTGAAGTGCAACACAAAAGCTATAGACTGTAACAGCAGATGGGATTTTACTTACACTATCTCCTCTGAGCCCTGTTCCCAGTGCATATTGTTGGCTCTCTTCCAGAAAACGTACTTTAATGTTGTATACTCTTCTTCCATAATAAACAACCAAAACATATGGTTCAGCCTTTGATTTCTTTGAACAATCTCTAACCAAGAATGTCTCATCCTATATGATACAGATTTAAATTACAGATTGTATGGTTAGTTCACAACAAAACTTGTAAGCCATTATGGACAATATACAGAAATTTTCCCCCAAGAGTTTATACCCCAGGTTTTGAGATAAATGGTACTTACAATGTTTTCCTGTAGCAGTGCCTTCTCTGCTTCATGGCGATCGTATTCTCCAACGTACCATTCACATTTGTTTAAATCCTTAATTTTAAGATATCATAATCAGTGTATAGAAATTAACAACAGCTGGCAGAAGCAAAGCCAGTGAAAACAGGTTGTATCTAATCTGCATTTAAAGCACATTCAGCATAGTATATAAAAGTATATGCATATATCTATATATATCTATATATATATCTATAGATATAGATATATAGTCCTGTTAGGAAATGTTAGTCAAATTAGACATTCACATTCTTATCTATGGTTTCAAGAGCTCATATTGGATTGTTTTGAAGAGTGCTGAATAACCACAGCTTTCAGAGGGGGTGGGGGGGTGGTGCCCTATAGTGTTAATCCTGTTTCCTAAAAACTTGTGTTTTTATGAAGCAGAGCTGGTCTTTACCTGTTCAGTGGGTTGGGTAAGAAATTGCATTTCCTGTTCTACAAGTGAATGTTTTGATTTATTTTTGCATACTGTATATGGTGTAGGAGATGGTGACCTCTTCACTGTCAAGTTCTCTACATTTAGCGTGGAACCTGTAAAAGTAAATTCAGAAGGAAAAGAGTTGTATTCTTTAAATTAAACTCATAGTTTCATTTTACACAGTGTTTTACTGAGTAAGTCTGAGAATAGCACTTTTAGTTTAAAATTCAGAGCTGTCAGTTAGGAGTGGTCTTGTGCTAATGCAACATCAGTGATATCAGACTTTTCTGTGATGTCCCCAGAGATTTAACAAAGTTTCCTGATGGTTTTTAATGCACTTCAATCTGCCAGTGCACAATACCAAAATAATAAACTCTTAATAAAATAGCAAATGCTAAATAAAATACTGAATGTGAGACAAGGGTAATGGTTCATTCTGTTCTGTTTTCACCTTTTGAGCCCCCTTTATTTGCGTTGAGTCCCAGTTGCTGTTATGTTGGATCATATTCTATCCCCCCATTATCCATTGCCAGCCAGCATTGTTTCTGCCGAGCTGTTGAAACCTTCTACCACGTTGACGAATTTCAGTCTACTCTGTGACTTGTTTCAATTAACAAATTCAAGACCAAGGGGTGAGGCTGCTCTTGCATTAAGATGAAGGTGATGGTCCTTGGCTGTGTGCACCTGCTCCATCCTGGGCTACTGATGGAGAGGGCTTGCACAGCTCCAAAGCCTCCTTCCAGAGCAAATGTGATTTGCTGTCTGTAGATTTAGGGCTGCTGTTTAACAGGCAGACACAGTTCCCCAAGTCTCTGGGGAGCTGTGCAAGCAATCACAGGGGATGGGGCAGGAACACAAAGCGTGGGGTAATATGGGAGGCTTGGGTTAACCCTGATCAGGATGCAGCAGAAACAGTCTGAGAAAAGCAAGGGCTTCCTTTCAATTTGAAGATCAAATATAGTTTGCAGGTACGTGATACGGGAAAAAATTGTAAATGGAAGATGCAAAGAATCATATCCTGCTATACAACAGAAAACATTTTTGTTTGTTTCATGCAGTGCTGGTGGGAGAAATGACCTAGTGTCTATTGTAGGAGTAAATGAGAAGAATGTGGCTTCCATCTTTTCCTTCTGATTACTGTCACCTGAGACAGTATTGTTTGCCAGAGCAGTATTTCATTGTGCTTTATCTGTTCAAGCTTTATCAGTTTATTCTTCTGCTCATATGTAGCATATGATAGAATATTAAATTTTACTTGGAAGACTTTCTTTTGCAGAGGAGTAATAGTTTTCACTGTGTTTCACTGTTTCATTCGTACATGTACTAAGTTGTGATTTATAATAGCATTATATTTGTTTTTAAAACAACATCCACTGATAGCAGTAGTCAGTGATCTTCAAGAGGCAATCAGTCTATTCAGCAATTAAATCACTGTTCAAAATAAACAGTGGGACTAGACATCAACCTTTTTTTTTTGTAATCAGTTTGAGTTGTCAAAATGTGAAATATTGTTACTGTTCAACTGATTGCATTATGATTTTTGCATTTTTGTTTGCATTGTGTTTTTAGTGGCTATCCCCAGCTTTGTCACCTGTGCTGTGTATGTTTTAAAGATTTTTTTTTTTTCTACTGCATCTTAGGCTGTGGGACAAGACATGTAGAATTCTATTGTAGTGCTCATGTACTGAGTTTGGCTGGCATGGAGCTAACAACAGCTTGTCAAGAAATTGTAGAAGAATGTTTTAGATTTTTGCACAGAAAATAATTTGTTTTTAATAATAAAAGCTAAAACTTCCAGAGAGAGAAACATAAAATCATTTAGCTTGGGAAAAGACCTTTAAGATCATCGAGTCCAACCATGAACCTAACACTCATGTTCTTATATAGGAGGAAAAAAAAGGATATTAGTATAAATTTAATAAAATTAAGTCTTGAAATATTTTTTAATACAAATATGGACATAAAAGACAATTGTAGGGTACCAGAGGGAAAGGCTACTTGTACTCTCCCTGTTACTTCAAGAGGGCAAGGCATTGACAGAGGGAAAAAGATACTGTGCTGTTCCAGAGAGCTCCCAAAGAGCCCTAGTAGTGATGGTAGGAAGTGTCTAAAGTGGCAGCAGCAAACAGAGATCTAAATGAGCTTTGTGAATTATGTAAAGAATGACTTTTAGTAAGTATCCAGAGGAGAATGTGTGCGATTGCACCCCCAGCACAAGAAGGAAGCAGCTCGGTGGAGGGAGCCCACCAGAATCTGGGAGCTGGGACCTGTGAAACAGAGCTGGGGGAGGTGGGCTTGTTTAGCCTGGCAGTGACCAAAGTTAAGTTGAATTCTACTTGATCTGAACAAATAATATAGTCCATATGTTCTTCCTGATGGTATTTGCTTTTACCATAAGTTCACATTATGCAGTTCATAGGTTCCTGGCACAGCTTAGAGGTTTGTTTTTTTGATAGAAAATGGTGTTTGCAGAGGCAGTTACAGGACAGTTAAAGTATGCTATGTAATCAAGGACAGCAGGAAGTCACCAGCGTGGATGATTCTTATAGTTCCTCAGTCCTGAAAGCCCCTGGGTCTTCCAAGTCATGAACTCTATTTTTGAGGAATGGAGATACAACATGAGCTAACTTGGCTGAATGACATTCAAAAAATCAGAAAGACCAAGGTCATGTTATTTCTAAGTATTCCATGTAAGGTACAGATACACCTCTTTACTAACCAATCTGTTTGTGAAAGATAAATATATGGAATTTCCTTTATAGCATTTTTTATGCTGTTCTGCAAAAAGAAATAATATTTACAAAACAGAATAGGTTTTTTCTTGTGCTTTCACAAATTCATAATCAAATTTGCCTTGCTCTTCAAAAGTGTGTAAGTACATGCTGAGTTGTTTTTTTTTTGTCTCTTTTGGGTTTATGAAAGTACTTTTTAAAGCAGGTGTAGGTATATTAAAAGGTAGGGATGAACCACATAGCAATTTTGGGTTAAATACTAATGAGACCATATTTTCCTAAAATTAGGTAGAGGGGTTAGTGAATAACAGATACAATATGATATGACAGCAAAAAACTAACACAAGTGTTTGTAGAAGTATTGTCTTCAAGGTTAGAGAGATTTTGCTAATGAATCTAGTGAAACTACTCCTGTGCGCTGGATTCACTTCTGACAGTCTTAAGAAGTCCAGGGAAAATGAGCAGAGAGACATGGCCTTGGTTCCTGGGGAAGTCATACCACAGGCAGTTTCTTGGCAGAGCACCCCAGCAATCAATGTTAATGTTGGCTTCCAGTATGTTCCCTTAGGTAAAGCCACAGAGTCCAGGGGAAGTCCTATTTCCGACCATAATTATTTGATAGACCTGCCTGATAATGGCACTTACATGTCCTTGCCTTTAGGAATCTGGGATAAATCTAAAGCAATTTCTTCAAAGAGTGGTTTATTTGTTTACACAAAAGCATTTACCCCATAGTAGCTGATCTATGATGTCCCAAACATCTCTAGTTTCCATTTAGCCCAGCTGATTGCATCTCTGCCTGGAAAAGCAGAGAAGGTTGTGCTCACAGCATGCCCTTTCTTTGTACTCCCAAGCAATTTGCACTCTCTTCCTCTCTCCATTGTCCTCCAAATCCCTCTCCTGTTCTGGGTGTGGGGGTCTGCACTGGTTTAACACTTGCAGTGTAGGTTGGGCATTTCTTTGCTTGAACCAGGCATAGGGTGATAGCAAGTAACTGCTTGTTTCTGCACTGCTATTGACTGTGCCATTGTTTTATTTGTTGTCCGCTTCCTTTATTTAATAATCCCTTTGCACTAACTCAGTGCTTTGAAAATCCTCAGTGCAGATATACATGCATAGCAACCAAAATCTGTTTCTTAATCTTATTTCTCCACATTTAGTTTGGTTTTCAAAGCCATCACTGGTTCTTACCTGAGCTGCAATTGATTTTAGGGCTCCATGTACATTGAGGGCTAGGAAAAAGCATTGAATGAAGGCATCATCAGAAAAATATTTTTTTTAGTGGCAATGTAAGAGTCAAATTAGAGGGCAATGCAGGGCTGTGCTTCCCCAGAATACCCCTTCCTCTACTCATGTCAGCTTTGGACCTTCACAGGTTTTGGGTGGTAATTTTGTATTTAGTGTCTTTTGATAGATTTCCCTTAATTTCGCCAGCCACTTTTTGAAGTTATATACATTTTTTTTACTCTCCAGAAGAGTACTTGGTAAGAGTTCCACATTTTAACTGCATGTGTAGTGAAGCACAATTTGCTTTTGTTCCCTGCAAATTTCACCTGATGTTTCCAGTCCCTCTACAGGAAGACCCAGGGAACTGTTGTTCCCTGCCTGTTCTGATTTTCTAGGCCTCTGCTGAGTGCCCAGCTGGTATTTTGTTGTGCTATTAATTGGAACAGTTACACTGGGAAGAGCATCGACCAAATAACTTCATATAATGGAGCCACTGGTACCACACCAGAAGAAACAGAATACTAAGGGTGACAAATACTGTCGCATTTACTCCAGACAATAATTTTATCTTGGAAAATGCCATCATTGTAAACAAGGGTAGATATGAAATCCTGTATTTGTCTAGGGAAGATGTCGAATCATTCATATACTTCTTATGCTGTCAGCTATACTTTTGGTTTGTTGTTGAGTATTTTAGGAGAATATAGATTTAAAAACACATTTAGAAAAGAGATTTGTGTGGGTTAGAAAAGAAAAATAGGACTAACTATGGCAAATTTCTATGGAAGAATAATTGGCCTTTGAAAGGCCAGGTATGTATCCTTTGTAAATAAAAATAGAAAATGAGTAGGAGAGAAAATTCTGAGGCTGGAGATAGCAGAGCTTCTTTATACAGTATATTTAACACCCTATCACAGAAATAGCAACAGAAATGTAATACAGCAGCATGCTATTAAAGATAAAAATTGGCTGTGCAATTACAATAGCTTGAAAGCAATTCCCAAAGATGGTTCTTGTCATGCATCAAGGCAAAATATAATATACCACTGCATGGCATCAGAAAGTGATATCATCTTGCTGTTATTGCATAGTGAGGCATAATTTTCTAGGGCAGAATATTTAGTCCTTGAACCATCTAGTACAAACTCATGAAATTCTTATATTCCTACCTGGCTTCAGGATGATGCTGTTGTGCTTGAAAAGATACTTCAGGTTTCTTCCCCAAACTTGTAACTAGTAGTAAAAACAATAAGAACTTATTATTTCCTCTTAAGTGTAACTGACAGTATCTAGCAACTACTGTGAAATAAATTAACTACATTCATGAATGAGGGTGAAGCAGTTCAATAGAAAAACTTAAAAGGCTGCAATCAGTCTGGCTTGAATGAATCAGCTAATGATTTTGGTGGGAAACATTTATCCTAGTAGTGAGTGTTACATGGGGAACATTACAGGGTTTGCTGATCCCAACTATGGCTGAACATAATAGTAAATAATGTAGAATGCTGAACTAGAGGTATGTGGAGGGTTCATAAATCCTTTTTATAGAACAGAATAGGCATTGAATTTATTAATGCAGTCAATACTATTTCTTGCTGAAAATCAGGAAACAGTGCCTTAATCCACGAAAAGAAATGCCAGAGGAAATGATGAACTCATTAACACGAACCGTAAACGGCATAAAAGTCACGTAACCTGTATCTACCTTCTGAGTATTTTGGAGTAATGTTTGTCATGGACCTTCATGCATGCATACATAAACACACATGCACACATGGACCTTCAGAAACACAGATAAACAGCTTAAGCTGTTTAATAAAAAAACCTTTCTTTCAAAATTCTCACCCTCAAATTATGGGAGAGCAGCAAGATAGAGAAGAGTGATGTCCTCTGTGTAGATCTCTTTTGGATATTCTTCTCTTGGTTTTTTAGGCTCCAACACACTTATTTTTCCCAAAACCTTAAGATATTTTCTTAGAAAAAATGTGATACCGTGGTTCCCCACATAGCTGTAGCTAAGTCCAAGTTAAGTTCCTTTTTTCTGCTGCATTTTCCACAACTATTGAGGTCTCTCTAAATCTCTCTGTTCCCAGCAGATCTTGCTTCAGTTGGAGTTTTAATGATAGACTATTTCAGTTTTGGAATATGAAAGAAAGACATCAAATTATTATTATATATTAAATACTGACCTTGCTCTCTTCCAGGTGCCTATATGAAATGATAACATAGTAAATATTTTTCTTTGGATTAGTGACTTTAATTTACCCCAATAGACCCAACTATATTTCAGTTTTAAAGCAATTTATAGACATTCAATCATTAATACTGGATCACTTTGTCAAAATCCCAGGCTGAATGCTTATGTCAGTTCACTGATGACAATGAGAACTGAATTTTTTAGAGGTGTAAGTGAACATATGATTTATTGCAGTGATCACCAATTCATGATGACTATTGTACATCAGTTTAACTTACAATATGGTTTTCCTTCCTTGATCTTAATTGACTGGAGAGACACTATCCAAAGAGTAAAATCAGCAATTTCTTTTCAGACTCTGACTGTACAGTACAGACAGTACAATTATTTTTACTGTCATGGCAGATACTTCATTCAAAATCACTGTGTGGTGAGTCTTAATCCATCATATTATTTAACATATAAGTGAATGATACACAGGTTTCTAAAGACCAGAGTTTGACTCATAAACTTTCACTCTATTTCTATGTTATTTTGATTCACATGGGAATAGTAATTATTTTGTTTGTTAATTTGATACATGTAAGACTATAAAACATAAATATTTAAGAGAAGAATTGTTGACTCTGTAGATGTTACACTTTGAGCCTTCCATATAAGTTGCTTTCCCAATAATGTTTACCCATTACTTAGGAATTCAGCTCTAGCCCAAGCTTCTGCTTAAAGCGTGGTGAACTGTGACATGAGACCTGTGGTCTCAGACCTTTGACCAGCTGGGTATTGCAAACCTCCCAGAACATATGGTGATTTCACAGCCTCTCTGGGAAACCTGTACCAATACCCTCATATTTAATTTTTCTTATTTCTGGTTGAAACCATCATTTCAAGATCATTGCCTCTTGTACTTCCATTGTGCATTCTGCAAAGTGCCATGCTCTGCCTCCTATATAATCATCTGTTCAGCAACTGGCTTGTTGCTATTGGGTTCCCCAAGAGCTGCCCCCTCTCTAGGTGAAGGGAGGCCAGCCCCATCAACCTCATTTCACAGGGCAGGTGCTGCACTGGTGACCCTCTGCTGACCCTCTCCTCTCTGTCAGCTTCAGCCTTGTGCAGTACTCCAGCTGTTGTCTAGGGAGTGATGAGTAAAAGGGAATAGTCCCTTCCCTTGATCTCTTGTCTATGCTTCTGTTGATACAGCTTGATGTGTTGTTGGCCTTTGTGGCCACCAAGGACATGCCAGTGGCTCATGCTCAGCCTTTGGTCCCCAGGTCCTTCTGAGCAGAGCTGTTTCCTAGGGGTTGAGTTCATTCTGGGGCAGGATTTTGCATTTGTCCTTTCCAATTTCAAGAGGCTCCTCTGGACCCTTTTTTCCTGTAGACTGGAGTTCTGGTGAAGGGCACTCCTTCTCTCAAACCTATTGACCTGCTGTTCAGCGTCTGAAATCCTGATACGGGCCCACTCTTCTCCTCCTTCATGTTGCATCAAAACTATTTAAATGTTCAGATCTATATGAATGGGAAATGATGAATATTTTATCTTTTCCATGCTAGGAGAGACACAGTATTTTTCCTTTAAGAAGCAGCCAACCTAAGAGCCTGTTAAGAGCTGCGGTATTTGTGCAGCTGTACAGTGCCTAGACAGAAATGTTAATTAGAAGTGTAAGATATTTATTGTACTTGGGAGTGTTTTCATATTTGTAGTGAGTCAGTATCTAGGACAAGACAAAGCTTTTTGTTTCAAAATAGTATCTTTCTTGACAATAGATTAAAGTGTTAATTACAATATTTTTATCAAACCATGTTTTTGTAACCATCTTTCAAACTAAAGGAATTTCTGACCATGAGAGGAGTGAGGTTTGGGGCAGCCTCCAAGTCAGAACTGTGGAGAAGAAAAACTCAACAGATTTGAAAGTTAGAGCTAGACCAGTCTATAGATCTGTGCTACAGTCTACTGTGGTAGGAAACAGTTGGACTTAACTAGTATAGAGATTCCTTTCTTCTGTTTCTTTGCAATGAGAAAAAAAATCAAAAACAATTCAGTAGGAACATGTTAGTGCAGTAAATAAAACACTCAGTAAGAAGCACAAGACGCCATAAATTATAACCTCTCTCTGAATTTTACAAACAATCTTCAACATTGCATGATTGTAGGGACTGTATCTCTTAATAAGTTTTAAGGAAAACCACTTGTCATAACTAAACTCCCTTATTGCTAAACCCATTTCCTCTGCTTCACTTCCTTAGTCGGAGTAGAAAGTGAAGGAACTTGTTAAAATCTTTTTTACAGAGATAGGGATCTGAAAAAAGTAATGATAAAAAAAAAAAAAATCACTTGCCTTTACTAGTCTCTGTGTAAAAGTTACTGCTTTCTGCTTTTTTATAGATGCCTATAACTGCATTCCCAGCATCACCTCTTGGCTTCTGCCCCCTAGACAGAGCCAACTGGTGCGGGGGTCACTGGAGGTGGGACTGCACGTGCTGGGAGATAAGGGGTCAGCTGGGAGGAAAAGGGGTCAGCTTGGAGGTGTAGAGAGAGAGGGAAGAGCCTTTCTAGCTTGTCAGAGAGGGGAACTTGGAGCCGCTGCTTCAGGAGTGCACTGGGAGCAGAAATGCCTCCCTGGTGCCTGGAGCCTGGCAGTGGAGCTTGGCCCTAGGGAAGGAGTGGGGGAGGAGAGGGAAAATGGAGCTGAGGGATAACAGGCATTGTTAAATCTGGATATAAAATTTGTCTCTTTTTGTTTCTCTTATTGAAAAGGGTCATCCTATTTTTGAGGTATTTATTTTACATTAGTGCTGTTGCACTCCTCTAATGACCTTATAATTTCAGTCTTCTGCTTTTAAAAATCTATGTGGAATCTATGCTTGTCTGAAGGAGAATGTCTCTCCTACTGCTCACTGTTCATAGGCATCCACAGCCTCTGGCAGTTATGAGAGATGCTTTTGTGTGGATAGTTGGGAAGGTGAGTTTGCACTATATCTATGTTTTATTTCAGGAAACAACTTCAGGAATTTACCTACCATTCAGAAGGGAGCAGTATTGAAAGTGCAACACACATTAAAGATAGACATTTTATGATTCAAAGCTAATATAATTCTACTAATATAATATAATTCTTTTACATAACATACTATTACAAGAGAGTCTGTGTAGCCATGGAATGTATATGGTTTTTATGGTCCTGAGATATACAAAGATGAATACTTACTTCATTTAGTTCTTTAACAGATAAATGTCTGGAAAAAAAAGAATAATATGAAAAAATTTAATTATCATAAAATAAAAATCACTTTGAGTACTTAAATACTTTGATTACATTATCACTGAAAACTAATGACCCTTGACAAGGGAAGGATTTTGTTACTGCTATAGAAGTTCAGAGGCTGGTTATTTTTTTACATAAATTATTTGCAGGAGAAGGTTTTGGAGGAAGGGAATAAGAGAGAGAAATATCAGCTTTCTTAACACTTCATCTCATGCCAAAAGGTCTTATTACACACTTTAGAGTCAGCTATAAATGGAGGTAAGTTCCTTGAAGACTGAAGAGTTTCAAAAATGAAACACAGAGGCAGAATGGAAAGTGTAGAAGGAAGGAGGTGAAAACCAGGGGAAGAGAAATGGAGAATGTTCTTCATGGTCCTGAATCAAGTAATTGTTTAGGTATTTTTCTGCCTTCTCCTGATGTGGCTGATCAACAGGAGTATCATCCTTTCCTGGGAAGGGAATATTCTCCCTCCAAAAATGGACAAGTATTGATTCTGACATCTTTTGTTAGATGTTTTGGTTATGGTGAACACTCATGCTTTTTAACATCACGTATCTCATAATAATAGAGACAGAGGACTAGATTTTACAAGTTATTTAGCAACATGAGATGTGGATAAGCATCTAGTTGTTTTTGAAAAGCCCTGGGATTTAGGCCCTATTTAGTCTATCTCCTGAACTGAGAAAATATGACAGTGAGTTATTCTGCTAAATCAATCAGAGGGAGCACAGAAGGAAGATCTGATACAGAAAACCCTGAGAGCTATTTTTCAGCTGTGAGAAGGGGTCTCTTCATCATGTCTGTGCAGAAAATATCAATCAGCATGGAGGGATAGAGAGGCAAGAAGTTTGGGAATGATCTGTTCAGGCAAAGTTTCAGGAAGGCTAGGGGAAAGGAGAGGAACTGTTTTGCATTTGGATAGTTGCTTTTATGTTGGCTTCTGCAATTTGTTAGCTTGGTCTCCAGGACCATTACTTCGTGTGTGAAAGCCCATATTCAGGGCACTGGGTGCATGGTAAAGTTTAGTGATACTAAAGGTGTGTTTGCACCTGCCTTGAACAGACATGCCACTTGCATGGCCTGCTTACCACAGGCATGTAAAAGTTTAAATCACACCAAAGCTGCTAGGTACATTCCAGGATCCTGCACATACCTATTTTTTAATGAAGCTATTTATAGCATGTATAAATAATGATGTGTTAAATTTTAGAAGTCCTCCAAATCTTGTTGAAAAACAGAACTTGCACTCCTAAATCACATCTGTGGTTTGACAGCTTTGCTTACAGTCTGGTAGATACCGGCTGTAGCATTGAACTCCTTCACACTGCAGCTCATGTGTGTGTTTTCTCCTTACAAAGCTGTAACTGGACTGAAGTTGGTGGACAAATATTTTGAGTGAAATGATTGTGCGGGAAATTTGTCAACTGCCTTCCCCAGATCATGTGTGGTCTTATGCTGTGCCACTCCTTTCTTACTCATATGATTAAACCCCCTACTACAATAGACATGACATGTATTTATATTACAGAATTTGGCTTTATAATAGGACCTTTCAAATCCAAGTGCTCTGCATACTGATGTCTGCTGACAACATAGATTATAACATTTCTCACAAAGCTTTCGATCTGTGTGCTGCTTTACTGAGGGAGGGGGTCAGTCATGGGATTTGGAACTTTGCAGCTCCATGTCAGATCTTGCATTGAATATGAAGCTACTTCACGTTAATAAAATGTCTCAGCTACCAACAGCTTTTGGAACCTAATCAATGAAAAAATTTAGCCACCATTCAGGAAAAAACCCACCCCAAGAACGATACTTAGAGCTCACTCATTAAGTACATGCTTAACTTTAAGCAAAAGATTATTTCCTTGGTTTGTAAGCTTATTTTCCCTCCAAGGGATTTGTAGTCACCTCTGTAAAATGAAGCAAAATTCCATCCTGATGAAATAAAATTGAAATCATTTAAGGAAGGATGGGCAGGATTGACACGGCTTCTGGCTGCAATAGGTTTTTGTCAGGATTCATTTGAGCATTATACCCTGTGGGCTCTGGAATTGTGTCATTCCTCTTCCCACCACGTGTCTGAGCACCATCCCCTGTTAAGAACGTGCATTTTGGTCATGGTGCAAGACCACATACACACCTGGTTACATGACAGTGACCAGGTACGAGTTGCGAGAAAAGAGCAACCAGACTCATAACCTGACATATGCATATGCTTGGTCATACAGCTGGACACAAGCAGCTTGTTCTTCAGGACTTGACAGAACTCATCCTCACTGCCACGTCAGGATCCTGAATGACCATGGGCATTGTATGACAGGAGTGCAAGACACAGAGGGCAAGAAACGAATCATAGTCTGAATTTGTTGGCTTCATGGGCTGAAGCCAGATTTTGCCTACAGAGAAGTAATTTGTTTTGCTGAATGTCACATCCTTGGGATGTGGAATGTATTCCTATATCTCTGATGCAGTCGGTGTATTTCCCCATCGCTTGATTCACCAACTGTGCTAAATAAGTAGAATTTTTATGCTTAAAAGTGGTTGCAAGACCTGTAAATGTTATTAAGAAAAAATAGGACAAACCTTAAACAAAGTATTCTTGAAAGTTCTGCCTACTTTTCTACCCCTTCTTTACTGTTATTTTGTCAGTTTCTTTCTTAAAAAAATGCCAGTGTCACATTACACTAAATACCACTTCTCTCAATTATTCACAGCTGTCTAAAGAATAATTTCTTAAGTAAAAGCAGAGGTGCAATGGAAGTAAAGTCTTGCGGTTTGACCAGGGAGAGTGTTTTGATTCCTAGGGAGCGAGGATGAGGAATGCACCATACCTTGAGACTTCTGCTGATATTGGAAAGGTGGAAGCTTGGCTGAGCGCGTTCCTCTTGTGAAAGAACTGGCTGCTTATCCTTGGCTCTGGAGGAAGTGGCTGATACTGCTTTGGCAGTGTGTTTGGAGGCCTAGAGAAGTCAAAGGAGAATTTGAAGAACTATTACGGAATAGAGGAGGTGGAGGGACTGTGTTGTAAGTGCAAGCTCTAGAAGTAAGAGACTAGAATTTTCTGAGAGCATTTCAGTGTATTTTGTTGAGCCAAGCTCAGATCCAGGAGCTCCTTAGGGCCCTTCAATAGCAACAGTAATATTGGATAATATTCTACATTTGCAAGACATTACCGTACTGTGTTATGTGCCATTTAATACTGCTTTTGTGTGCCTCATCAGTATGTGCCAATCACATACAGCTTTCCAGTGTGGATATTTCTGGGTGGGTAGGCCTGTGTATATAGTCCAGCCAGGGAACACACAGCAGTTTCAGACAGAGAGGACAAAATGCTCTTCATCCCAGAAAACTCACAGGTAACATGGGTCTAGTGTTTTCTGCTGGATGTGGGCACACTCTGCCCATGCTCTGAGACCAGGCAGTCACAGCCCAACTCTGGCTGGAAGCTGTAGCACAAAGAGGCTGGCTGGATAAAACCGGAGCTGCATCCATGGTGCCTGCCAGAACTGCCCTTCAGTTGTGGGCTCCTGGGGAGGGACTGGCCACCATAATACAAAAAGAAATAAACAATGAAATTTTGTAGAATAATGGATTGAGAATGTTCTTGTTTTTGCACTTTTATAATTTTGAGTTTGTGAAGTTACACTGCCCTTTTATGCTATTTCACATTTTTAAAGTAAAATCTGAACATGTAGTGCTAATCATATTTTAAAATTCTTTATACATTTTGGGGCTGTCAGTGTAGGCATGGAGGAATAAGCTTGTAAGTCCTAGATGACCTTTTGGAAGGATGTTTTAATTGTAGCAGTTATTTTTTGAAGTTGAAAAGATCAAGAAGCAATTAATTTTTTCTTTGTGGGCATATCATAGTAAAATATATTTGTGGAATAGAGCTTGGTCCACCTTCTGTGGGAGTAAGTGGAAATATCCCAGTTGATTTCTATGGACGTGATTTAGATTTGTAGCAAAAAATATTGGCAGAATGATTTAAGAGGGAATGAAGTCAATATTATCACAGTGAACAGAGCCTAAGGCACCAATCAAATTGATGGAAGATTTTTTTTCCCCAGCAATTTATATGTCGGTTGAACCAGATTCAACATTTCTAGGTTTTTGACTTGTCTGTAGGCAGAGCCAAATTGATTATGAAAATGCAGGCCTGACATCCTCCTTACAAACACTTACAGCTCATGTTTTGTTCTCCCTAATTTCACATCAGAACCTGTAAGAGTCCAAAAAGTGCCAGGCAGTAAACGAATGCTGGCTCACTTCCAGTCACCTAATTATCATGGGCAGTACAGATGGATGTGAGCATTCCTTGGCACTGAGTTCCCCAGGGACCACAGGTAGGAAATCTCTTGTGTGATCTTACCGTGGGGGAGGCACAGGTTCCTGGAAAAGAGGAAACAAAAATCCCTGTAAACTTTTTTCCTTGGTTGACTAGAGAGAAATGTGAAGAAGTTAGATTAAGTAGACATGCCCATGTCAAGAGTCAAGGGGTTTGTGTGCTCTGCAGCACAAAATATCATGTTTTAGCATGCCATTTTAAAATCACTGAGGAATAAAAGACATCTACATAAACCATGAATGCAAGTGAGTGAGATAATGTAGGACTGCAGATTTGAGTTCTCTTATCCGCTAGTTACTGCCAGCAAAATGGCAGCCTGCTTTTAAAAATCTATTAAATGGCAAAATGACCTATAAAAATTTTAATTGATGAGAGATTCTGCTTACCTGGTGTCCCTGTATTTTCATTCTTCCTCCTAAAAATAATTATTAATAATTGTTAGTAGGGTGCTACTCACAAAATTCACAAATTAAGTTTTAGCTTTATTCTGTTATTATTATTATTACTGGCAGTCCAGTCCCATTCCTTGCACTCCCCCAGCTCTACCTCCAGAACTCTTTGCTCTGGCTTTCAGAATGAAATATTTGAGGGTGATATTTATTCAGGTATTGTAAATTTAATTATTGTTTAATTATTGTTCAGAGACTTTATATGCTTATCAGATTTGGGATGCATTTTTTGTCTGTCTTGATTTTTCTATAGAAATTAATAAAAATATTGAAAAACAATGAAAGTAAATATACTTTTTTGTTTTCAAATTTACCAAAATATGTCTGATTTTTTAAATTAACATCTTGCTAATAAAAAATAATTGTACTCTATTTTCATTAGATTTTGATATTGAAAATATTCTCATAAGTTTTACTTGCTGAAATCCTAACTGATGTAAAGGAGATGCAATATATCTCAAGCTCTTCTTTAAGTAAACCATAACAATTTGGTTTAACTAAAATAATGGTACCTTAAGTGTTTAACAATTCTAGAAAATACTGACAAAAATTCTTCTGTGCTGTTTATGCCATCTTGTGGCAAGGCCTCTTAATAGCACTGGGCATGAGAATAAACATTAAGATATATTTATTAACAGTGTAGTCATTATCTAAAAATAATAGCGTCCTCTATAAGCAGTATTGCTCAGGATGTATTAAAAATACTTATAAGTTGCATTCTCAAACTACAGAGTTTAATTTGTGTGCCTGGACTGGCTTTGGTTCATCTTAACATCAACACACATCACATGGAGGCAGACAAGCATGTAAATCCAACCTACTAAATCCTGGTGGAATTCAAAGCTTTAGATAAACTGGCAAACTGTCCTTGTTTACTGATTTCTGCAGATTTTGAAGCTGGCTTACTGGAATTTATCTTATTTCAGAAAACTTTGTAGTGTTTACTTTCTCATAATCTGTAGGAATTATTTGGATCTATGTTTTGCATTATAGTATGAAATAGAGGGGAAAAAAAAGCAAATTCTCTTTTATATGGAAATCTTTGAGTTATTTTTCTGGCTGATCAATTGCAATACTTACTTTCTAAAAATCAGCTGTTGAAGCAAACACAGAAAGGATCATATTTTCTTGGCTTGGCAGTTGCAGTCCTTTTGACAATATTTAGCTTATGGCTTAAAGGTTTGAAAATGGTAAGAGAAAAAATATTCCTTTTCAAAGCTAATCAGATATTTAATCCTTCAGTGGTTGACTTCATGATGTACTGCTACATCAAAGTATATGAAATATAAAAAAGTGTATAGAAACTACTTTAAAGATAATGTTATGATTGGGTAAACCCATCAATTAGAGTATTTTAAATTTGGACACTTTAGTAGACTCTTGAAGAGTAAGATAGCAATCTGTCTCTGATTTCACCACAAGAAACAAAACACGACAAACAAAAATTAAAGGTACATTTGATTTTGAAGAAAATTTGCAGTTAAAGGTAAAGCAGCAGAGAAAAAAATATATTCTAGGTGATGTAGCACACGATTAACATATTCTTAGTAGGTGAACATTGTCAGACAGCCTTTGTAAATAACTACCCTAGGATGTAAACCTAGTAGGAATTGCTAAAGTTGATATTGCTATTTGAAAATTGTTATTAGGTTATCCTTTACAATATATTCATATGAAATGTCTGAGAAGCATAGGGAATGAAAAAACATGAGATCATGAGAAGGTGAAGTAAAGCTTAGCAGGGATCTTGCAGCCTTTGGTGGAAGAATTCAGGAGACATAGGCTTCCCCCTGTCCCCTTATGTCCTTATAATATAGGAAAAGGAAAATCTCATTTTTAAATTGATTGGCTGCTTTTTCCTACCCCTTGAGGAACAGGGAGTTCCTGAGATAAAACATATCTCCTTCTGTAAATAATTACTTTGATGTTAGATAGTTGAAACAGTATTGCAAAATTTGCAGTGTGATTATTTGGAAAAGCAGCTGCTGTTCTGAAAACCCTGTCTATTCTATCATCTGCAGTCTCTTCCTGTGTACAAAAGATAAATATGGAAGTAACAATTTCTATTTCTATTTGCAGAAATGGGTAGATTTTTTTATTTTACCTCTAACACTTGGCACTCTCTGCCCCTCCGGAACAGATGTGTGAATCTGTTAATAAAACAAAGTAAAGATGTGATGTTAGTCATCACCCTTGAAACTCTGTCTAGTAGAAGGGTTGCTGCTCCTGACTGGGATGCCTCTAATACTTTAGAGGATCCCTGCAGCCAACAAGTGAAGTCAGTGGTGAAGGCATCAGTGCAAAGTGAAACAGGAACGGCTCACAGGAATGTGTGTGCCCTTGTATGAGTGAATTTTATATGGCTAAGACTTTAAATAGACTGCACTTAACTTTAAAGAATATTAAAGAAAAGGGGAAATCTGTTTGTGAATAAGGTTTAGTATCTATACTTACAGCTGAGTATTGAGGGGGCTGAGATGGGTGCTCACTCATTGGGGAAGTGGAACCTGAAGGCCTTAAACAACGTTTATCTGTAAAAGAGGAAGAAAAATCAAGCCTGAGTAATCCAGTACTATGAGGTTTTAAGAAGAAGAGGTTTTAATGTTCAAAATTTGCTTTTCAGATCAGGTCTTGCCATTTTTATAGCATTTTAAATTTTCCTTTTCAAAATGTAAATGTCATTTTAGCAGCTGCATTAGGACATAAGCTTGACCCTCATAAGAGCTTCATGCTTAACCTCCTCACTGTGGTTAAAAAAAAAAGCCTTCATAAGGTGGTACACAGTTAGGGCAGACATTTAACCTTAACTGTGATTAGATTACTGAATTTGTTTTTCATTTGAATCTTTGTTCTTGGCAACGCTGTTGTTTTGTTTGGATTTTGTGAGGGTTGTAGGGGTTTTACTCTCTAGAGAGCTTTTTAAGTTTCTCTTTAGCTTTTAATAAATACTAGATCCCTGGCTGTCTAAACAAAATGCACAGGTTGTATGCTAGGATGTGTTTTTTAATCGTTAATTTTATATCTCAAGGGCACTGGTATTTATCTAGGAAAGATGGCAAAAATGTTAGCATTGAGTTTTACCCTTTTGAGATATATTTTCAGACCTTTCCTCACTCTTGTATCTTGCCACATTATAGTTACTGGGCATAACATACAGGAAAAAAGCAGCTTTTTATTTAATGTGTATTATCTGAATTCACAAAACAAAAATTACATTTTTTGGGTATTTCAGGGCAGTCTTACATAAACAACATAAGATGTTGACTTCTGACTGAAAGTTTTTACTACTAACTAAGACAAAAACAGTATTTGGAATTCCAAATTTCCAAATAAAACGTGCAAATTAGTCTTTGGAACATAATGTAGGATATCTGGATGTTCAGACTGATTGTGATCTGCTCACACACTGGTAAATTTACTCACTTTAAAAGCCATCTATTTGTTTAGACATCAAACAAACTCCCACAAAGAATCAGTAGATAAATCTTTGCTGACTTTGATGTGAACTGGAGCAAGCTTTCATAATATATTGATCCTGTATTTTCAGATATCTTTGGTTTCTGGTTTCTATTCTTCCTCATGTAGGATTTTCCTCCAGTTTTTTAATGATTTAAAACCTCCAGAGATTGTTTGTAATGGCTTTGAGCAATGGATATCTATGATGATATTTCACATCCATAAACAGAATATTAATTGGCTCTGTATGTCAGGGCATTTAAATTTGTTTGGGCATTTTAGTAAACCAAAAGGGGACTAATGAAGCTATCTTACAAGGTTAAGAATGCCTGAGAAATACCCACAAAGCAATTGCTTATTACAGTTACTGAAAGCAGCAGAGAACACCTTTAAAAGGGTACATTTCTCCATCTGCAAATTATCATCTGGAGGGAAGTTTCATGTGTTCTTTAATCTTAAAAATTTCTAGGGTTAAATATCAGTGAGCTTTTCTGAAACGGTTGTGAGTTTTATCAGTCAGGTTTTTTGCACATTCAAGGTGGAATGGGATAATAGAGTTTCTCCCATGAGGGTAATATTAAAATTAAAAAAACAGTGTGTAATTATTAATTTAACATAATCTAATGGAAATAAGGGTAACTTTTGAATTTGAAGATGCAGACAAAGCTCTTCTCTATTTCTGCCTACCAGTGTTATATTTCAGTTGAACCATTTAATTCTAAAAGATATCCACACTGAAAACCCTAAGTCTGTAGTGCTCCTGTATATGTCTAGGTTTTTCTCACTTTCCACAGACAGAAGTTACCTGCATATTCAGATTCTTGTAGAGGTTTGGCAGGAAGAATTCTTAAAGCATGGATGGCCTGCAGAGTGGAAGAACTTATGGTCTCGTAATCATCCTCTTCCTCGGATAACTTGGGGGAAGACTGTAAGTCAACCCTTCCCTTCATTGTCAAATATTTGCTCTGGACAGAAGAAGAGATATACAGATGATATAATTAAGGTCAAGATTAATTTCAGATTTGGAAATATCTGATTATCATAACTAGATGTTTTGGTACACAGGAAATTTTCTGATGGAAATTGAAGGGTTGCAAAGTAGTTGAGCAAGTGCTTTGAGTACCTAATTTTTTTTAATTTAGATTGATAAAAGAGCCATTTGGGAGGCAGTTTAGATGTCTCTCTGAATTTTGCCTGTCTGATCTTGAAAATGTAATGATAGTGTTTAATTTTATGATAATTTGAAACTGTGTCTTTCATTATAGTATTATCCATGTGGTATTTATATTGTACTGATTGTTTACATATGTTACTTGCAAGAATATATTAACTAGCTCATCACAAATGTGCCACTTTAAAATAAAAATATGGAGTGTTTTGGGGAATTTGTGCTAGAAAATGTGCAGTTGAAGTGAATGCAATAGCAAGTATGTATTGAACAGTGAAATCCATAGAATATGACGCTGAGAGTGACTGAGGATGTCCCTGCATGTGTCTATACACTTGAACTAGGTTTGTCCAAGATTATTTTCTGGAGTCCTGCTCCACCCTTCATACTCACTGTTTGTATGCTGGAACACAATTGCTGGCTTCCTTCAGCGCAGAGCTGAGACTGCTGCCGAGTGAACTCAGCTGAGGGTGCCCCGAGTCTTTATAAGTCATATTTTGCTACCAACAATATAGGTACATCATGCACTTGGATCTTCCCTGATGGTTTTTTTTATTATCTTCTTGAACTTACTAACAATGGGGAATCAATAGCTTCCTGAGATGTCTTCTTCTGCTAGTTAGCTGCTCTTTCAGTTCATGCTTTTTCTCTTGAGTGCTAAAATTTAAACCAATTTGTTTTACCCTCGAAGGACACTAAAAAAAATTGATTACTATCCACTTTATTTCAATCTTTTTCATGCTAATGCCTATAATTATATTTCCTTTTAGTCTTCTCACTAAACAAATATGCTTCTTGAAACCTTTCCTGAGTTGTCAACCAATTTAAGAGGTTTTGAACCTCATCAGGAAAGTGTTACTTTCCTGATTGTACACATCTCTCTCCAGGTTGTACACATCTTTGTTACAACATCAATCAGACCTCCAAGAAGTGTTCTTGACAGTACATTGCAGGATTTTTGTAGCAGCACATAAAAAATACCACCACACCCTTGAGAGACCCCTGCAGGGTATCTGGCTTTTCTGGCACTTCTCTGCACTTCAGGCACTCCTCTCTAGTTCAGTAGCAGACTACTGTTGGCTAGGCTGAGGGGGACTATTTTTTTCAATCAATTGTGCAAACACTTCATGCATTTTCATCCAGACTAGGTTTCCAGGTATCTACTTGTGAGACTGTCTTCTGGGAAATGTCAGAGGCCTAACAAAAACCAAGATATATCACATCTACTATTTTCTTTCTCGCTACTGTGGTCATATTTCTGCTGAGAAGGAAATTACTTTTGGTTTGAGGAGTTGATGAGATGTTCTTCATGTTCACATTAGCAATTATTTTACATGATCAGACCTATTATTTCCAAAAGATGCTTTCAGATTGACTTTGTTTAATAGTCTCTATGGGCTTTCTCATAAGAAATTGATGTTACCACTGTTCTTTTTCGGTACTTTAGGAACTCAGTACTCCTTGGAAAGTTCCCAAAGATAATCAATTAATGTCTCATAAATTTCTTCAAATAATTCCTTAACTGCCTTAGCATAAGTAAATATTCTCCTGACTGTTCTTTCCCTGTTCTGCTCTGTGCTATTACTCCCTTCTGTTTGATATTAATCCCATATACCATCTTATTATTATTAATCTTTCAGTGAGATCTAAAGCAGTCAAAGTATTGATTCCATCAACCTTCTTTAGTCAATGTTTACTTGTCCATCTTGCTTATTAAGCATAGACCTGTGCTTTATTTTCGCCTTTCTGTGATTTAAAAGGTATTTACACTCTTATACGTCTGAACTGAAGCTCAAAACCAGCTTTCAGATAAAAATGGGAAGACATTGAAATGTGTACTGTTGGCTTTTAGGCTTTCATCTGCATCAGTTACATATTAAACCTTGAAGTTTATGACTTATATACTTGTTCGACTTCACTCCTGTTATTTTCACATGATCTTATGTAAAGGTATATTTTAGATTCAGCCCATAAATGGAGAACTGACTAGTGAGTGAGTCACTTCTCCAATCTAGCTCATATATATGTCAAAATACTCATGCTTTATTTTGCATTAGCAAACAGTGACAATTGCATTTTCTGTTACTAGCATTATAGCCAAGACAAGATTAACACATGCCAGGAAATGTTTTACAATTACGATTACAAAAGTAAAAATTTTAGGAAGAACAGTGTGGTACTTACAGAATGATAGGTGTTATCAGGAATAGTTCTTCTGGTTTCTGTATGAAATGGAGAAGAACTGTCAGCAGGTCTCATTCTGTAGAAGATGATACACTAACTAATAATTTATCTAACAGAATAAAAATCTACCAACTGCACAGTATTTTAGAGATACTGAAACAAAGGAGATTAAGCAAATCCACCCGTGAGTTTGTTGACCTATACAACGCATGAGGAAGTAGCTGTGTGGAAATGGAATTCACAACCATAAGCACGCCTAAACCTGCCTACCAGGAACACCCAAAAAAGGATGTGCTTGAACTCCTCTCTTTCTCCTGAGTTTTGCTGCTTGGTGCAGAACTGTGAGAGCTCACCATGGTGAGATTGGGGATCCTGATCTGGAAATCCCTGTGTGAATAGAAATGTGTCTTGTTCCCTTAGCAGCAGAAGAAAACCCCAAAACTGAGAACACTCCAGCTATCAGGCTATAAACTCTTCTCAGTGGTGTCTGTCTGCCCACAAAGTTGTCTCATGTTACAGCCAGGAGAGCACAAGGGCCAAAGAGCTGGCGAACAGGAGAGTGAATTCACTTTAGAAGAGACTCCCAAGTTCTGCACTTAACCTGATTTACACATTTAATCCAGTGACTATTTAATGCAAAACAGCCATGATATGACCTTGCCCGGTACTTGCTCTTGTTTTGGACTGTTGCAATCCTTTCTTACACTGCCTGTAACCTCACAAATCTTGCATCTGTGGCTACATAATAGCTTGATTTCAAAAGTAGAACATGAAAGTCCTTCTATTAAGACTAATCAATAACGTATAATTAAAACATGCTCTAATACTTAGGAAAAAGGGAGAATTGCACACTGAAAGGCTTTTGTGTCAAGTAGAGAGTTAAACCCAAATCTACTTCTTGTCCAGGGGTTGTACCTAGGTGCTGAAGTGTACTAAGGACAGGCAGTATCCCACAACCCTCCCTTACAACTGCTTCTGCCTGAAGACCCTTTTCACATTTGTTGCTCTTGTTCTGTAAGCCTGGTATTGCATATTTCTGTATACCCCAGCAGATGGCATTGAATGTTCATTTATTTAATATATGCAGTACTTTAATCTCTGCTCAGAGGATCATTCATGAAGGACAGGGAAGGAGATTTATCC
Source organism: Chiroxiphia lanceolata (assembly GCF_009829145.1). Classification (NCBI taxonomy): domain Eukaryota; kingdom Metazoa; phylum Chordata; class Aves; order Passeriformes; family Pipridae; genus Chiroxiphia; species Chiroxiphia lanceolata. The sequence continues at coordinate 14,436,949 of NC_045640.1, forward strand.
ATACAAGCTAGTTGTCTGATTTTCTCTTTAGTTATGCTGGTGCAAATCAGAAGTAAGCCCAGTTAAATCAATGGCATTGCCAAGGAACACAGTGGTAACTAGGTGGTACTAGGATAATAACAAAAAAGACAGACAGTGTCTTAAATTGTAGCCTTTCTACTTCTATTAATAAAAAAACCTGGTTGTTTTGTTCTCAACAATAAAAAACTAATAACAGTGATAAACATCAATGCCATTATCCACTCATTTCATGGCTTAATGCTGAAGAGGGACTGTTTGACCCAAGGCTTTGGGGTGATGTATTGCTATTCAATACCAGTTTACAATTTGACGCCCAAGTTAGTTTATAATCTATTCTGTTGTGAATGAATCAGTGGAGTTTGGAGGAGCTCCAGCCCTCCTTCTCCTTTTCTTCTTACTCCTCCTTTGCACAGGGCCAGTGAAGGGAGCAGCACTGGTGCTGCTTTCCTGTGGGTGTGCCTTTTACATAAGGTGTATGCCCAAATATTTACTCCATGCTATCTGGGGAGTGCAAACCAGCTAGAAACCACTCCTCCTGATATTTAAGAATGTCATTTTGGAAGTGAAGATGAATATCTCACTCTCTCCACCCTGCTGTACATAACAGGCTTTCAGAATGAAAAGTGCTGCACGCTGTCCAGGCAGTAGAAGAGGTACTGTCGCAGAGGCTCACCATCTAGGGGGAAACTATTTCTGATGTCTACTATATATATATCACCCTGGAACATCCAATTTATTATAGAATCACAGAATAGTTGGAGTTGGAAGGTACCTTTAAAGGTTATCTAGTCCAACCCATCTGCAATGAGCAGGGACATCTTCAAATTTTCTCACTTCTCGTGCACTGGCTGTTGTAAAGGGATGAAAGAGGACAGAATCTTTGTTGCAAGTAGTTGCAATCAACTGAACCTTCTGGCATAATTTTTTTTTCAATGCAATCTAAAGACTTAGAGCTGGCATGGGTTAGAGTATCCTCAAGCTATAGGAACTGATCATATTTTATTCAGTCTGAAAATTTTTTGTTGCTTTGCTACATTTTATGTGAAACTAATAAATAGAGAATATAAATTATAACAATAGGAAGGTGTTACATTGCTATGGCTTATGTGTGGGTGTGTTTCTTCCAGTTGACAGAGAATGCCTGATATCAAAGGAAAAATGGAAAAAATTAACTTCTCTTTAATTTGCAAGGGAATAAAACAATGTGTGCATTTTGTGGCAACCTTGCTTGCTTTTGATAGAGACCTAAAAAAATTCTGTTTAAAAGGGTGACAGGTTAGCAATTTATACAGGAAAACCCAACATCAGAAACAAAGCCCTTCTTTAAATGAGAAAGCAAAAGGTAAATCTGTTCCCGTTGGTTTCTGTGAGTCTATGAATGCACAATGGTTTTTTAGTCACTGTGGTGTCTCAGCCAGTGTTGGGAAGCGATAAAGTATTGTCGCTTGTGTTTTAATAAACACTGTTATCCTGACACAGTGTCTCCTAATCACTTCAGTAGAAAAAAACCTGAAGCTGGAAATGCTGCAAAGAACTGCATAGGCATTTTCGGAGTCAATTTTTACTGTCTGGTCCATACTACTCTGCTCGAGTATATAGGCATCTTATAATTCATCCTAATGTTTATAATATTACAATGTTCATGTCTGCCACACCTTGCATGTAACAAACTATTACTGGCTCTGAGTAATAAGTATGCTAGATGGACATGCTATAGTACATCCTTTTTCACCGCTGAAAGAATTTTACCTTTCAGATGTATATCTGGATTCATTGCTTCACATATGTTTGGGCTAGATCTAAATACATAAACAAAGAAAAAAACCATCAACTTCATTAAATATTAGGAATTACCATTGTTCTATAAAAGTGCTCAAATATTTCAACTTAAATGAATGAATGGAAGCTGCAAGGATAAGAACTACAGTTGAGAAATGACTGGGCAAATTTGGAAATTCAAGAAGTTTGGGTCAAACCTTATATTTTTGTTCCCTTTCAGCTCCAAGTTTGGTGCAGTTACAGAAAGTGCTACTCATTTTACAAACATTCATTTCAGACATAAATGCTGTAACAGCCTTATTGATACTTTAGTATATTCAGTGTGATGTTGAAGGGATGAGTTTCCATAGGAAGATAGGAGCTAAATCTCTCTTTTTGCATGCAGCTGTGACACTGCACATGGCTCCCTTCCAATTCTACCAGCCAACAAAATAAGTGTAACATTTTCCCTAGTTCTGATGAGGTATTCTTCCATCCTGCTATTACTCTACCACAGAGAATATAGGAGATATATTGGGTGCGAAAGAACAATATAAATAGATCTTGACCTTAGGCCTTACTCTGGTGTTGGTTGTCTCACAGTGACCCTCTTTACCCACTTAGCTCTGTATCAACCTGTCTAGTAACATTTGTGGATCATTGCAGTAGAAGTATTTAGTATTCAGAAACAACACCAAGAGTTATTTTGCAATGAAGATGTGGCCAGGGATCACATTAAAATTGCATTAATGCACACTTGTTTTATCTATAACTAAGCATCCACCCTTGGAACTGCCCAAAGTTTTGGAAATACCAGCACAACCATCTGAGTTTCAACTAGCCCACTCTACAATTACAAAATAATTTAGGTTAGCAGCAACTTTTAAACGCAGAGTGAAGCTGAGTGGTTTCCGGTTCAGTGAGCAGGCTGTAGACCGCATGAGTGTACTAGAGTGTGTGATTATAGCATGGACACATCAATCATAAAACTTTTACTTATGTTACTTACCAGTGCTTAAAAAAGGTAATTTATTTACTTACTTAAATTTTGGCAAAGCTCTCTTCCCGCTGTTTGTATCTGCTGGGCTATGTACTACTGTTTTCCTGTTGGCTCTGCCAGAATTGGACAAAGTTTACTGTTAGTGAGTGGCAGTAAGTGGGGAAGAAATGCAAGTGTAAGCAGAGCTGATAAAGTAATTTTCAAAACTGGGAAACGCATATATGTAAATGTTTCTCTTCCTCTCTTCCTCAAACATTTTCAATCTATGAATATTTTCCTGACTTTTTTGTTTTCAGCCATTTGAAAAAAAGAACAACTGTTTCCTGCTGAGAGAATGAAAAGCTGGAAACTGAATTCCTGCATCCAGTGTTTTGGTTACTTTAGAATAGGGTACTTATTCATTTCAACTGAATAGGAATTAAAACCCAGGGAAACCTACCCAAGATCTTTATTGCTACTAAAGTAGTTGCTAAACACCAATGAGGTAGCTAACAAAGCAACAGAGCTCAGTTCTCTTGGCCTCTCTACTTCTGACTACTCTTGAGCCCCTGTTAGAAACAGAACTCCATATTTCACTCATGTGAAATAATACTGATCTGTAAATCCTCAAAATAAAAACTGAGATGATTTAAACTTTTACCATTTGACTAGCAGAGACTTCAGTGTTTGCACCAGAAGAGTTAGTATTACCTCACTGAATAATTCCTACAGATTGAAAAGATGGTCATGTCCTTTTGGACACAGTCTTGCCCAAATTCATTTAAATTCGTAGATCCTATAATCAGTGTTGCCAAATCAGGTTTCAGTTTTTTTTTATAAACATGCCCCCCAAACCTATTTAAAACAGAACAAATGAACAAAGAAACAAACACCAACACCTCCCCCCCACCCTTTAATAAATATTTAAATGTGCACATTGCTAATTAATTTTTCTGTCAGTATGGAAATACTAAAGGGCACAAATGCAAAGATGCAAATTTTAGAAGAATGGCAAAGTATGATTTTATTTTCAGTTGTGGATTTAGCAGGAAAGGTATGCTTGAGTAGTTGCTACAGCTATAGAGAATTTTGGTTAAATGGTTAAATCTATACTACTGAATCATGTCTCTCGAGCATGGGAAATATGAACAAGTAACCAATTTCTGTCATGACTATGCTTTTTATTAGTCATGTATAACTTTTTTTGTCTTTTGAAAAATTAATTCCATTCCTTGCAAAACCCTTCCCCAAATCCTCCAAGGCAGTCTGTATTCCAAATGCAAAAGGCTGTTGCATATGAGTATTATACACATAGTGAACATAAATTTTATGTTTGAATTTACTGCATTCCTCCCTGACCCCTTCTGTAGCAAATTTCCCAACATGCACCTGCAGTGTGACCTTCTGCAGCTTCTCCTTTGCCTGTTGTGGGGAACTATTTTAGCCTGTTTGGGTAGTTTTTGTCTCTGTGTCAGGCGCAGCACGGAGGTTTTACTGGTATCTCCATGAGTCCATCAGAACTACATACATGTTACTTGTAACTAGTAGCATAAATGGCTCAGAAGCACAGGATTTGTCAGAAACATATCATGACTCAGACTGGGAGGACATTCAACCCCTTTTGGATGTTCTATGTTAATAAAATCCCCCCACCTTGCTTAAAAAGATTACAGAAAGTCTTTTTCACCATTTTTGCTTTAAAATACATCTATGCCATTTTTAAAATCCCCATGTTTAATTACAGGGCCAAATCATTTTTCCTTCACAGAATTTTCTTCATTCTCTTGTCAATGCTCCAACAACATTGCTCTCTCCTGCAAAAAGGTGGGATTTTTTTTCCTATGCAATTGAAGACATTTTCACCTTTTTTACTTAAAGGAAATGTGGAATTTCGTTTAACTGGGTGTATTCTATAGCTTTTTCCATTTATGATGCTCATATCAGACTGATCAGATAAAAACCTCTAAATCGTGTGTCTGTGATAGTGGAGTTTAGTGGTACAGACAGAGCAGCAATAATCATTCTGCTTAAGATTCAAGTTATATTATATATGGTCAGATTCAAGTTATATATGGCCAGAAGATATACTGGGGACAAAAACTGAGGGTAGACTTAATTTTAAGTGGTGATTGACTAATATTTAAATGAACACTAATTGTAAAGGATCACCTACAGAAATAAGAATGACATTTACATTAATGTCAACTGAATTCATCTTGATGGGTTCTGTTGCAATAAATTATGATTAATTTATGATGAATTGGTTATATAAAAGTGTCTATTTCAAAGATCTTAAAATTTCCAAGAGTCACGAAAATATTAGATAAATTGTAAGACACTCCATTTGAAAGTTTATTTATTTCACAGCCTTTAAGGGGATTGTTACTGGGGTAAATTTTACTTGCTGGGAATAAAAGGTGGCTAAGTATAGGCGGTTAAAAGAGAAAAAAGTCCATTTCTTCTTGTCTGTTTCAACCGTGAAACAACAAGAAGAAAAGTAGCAATCCTATTAACTAGCTCTCCTCTGACTGCAACATTTTGCATGTAACACTTAAATATTGCCTAATGTTTTGTTCCATCATTTACCACATTCCAGAGGCCCTGTCATACTCGTGTGTCAAATCCTACTTCATGACAGACTGTTGATTGCATAATCTGGCCCAAAATATCCAGAAGCAATTCCTTATTGCTTAAACAGTATCATGGTTATCTGGTTTTGTTTTTACTTGTTTTTACTTATTTTTACAGTTATTTGCATAATTATTTGGTTTTGCAGAAATGTTTGAGAGCTCCTATCACAGAACAGATCCTCCTATGACAGATGACTCATAATCGTAAAGTCAGTTGCATAAACCAAGAGAAAACAGGCAGATTCAACTGAAAAATGGGGCTCAAACAACAAGCTGAAGGTAAAAAGAATTTTACTAGAGGTAAAAGAATAAAATGTGAAGCATGCAACTCTGTACTGACTGTTGGCATCTGAAGGGGGTGAGTCCCCAGTTTGAAAAGCATGCACCTGTCAGGCCTGTGGAGAGAGTAAACCACATTTGTATCATCACCACTACTGAAAGAAGCCAATATTATATTTTATGGGCTACTTAATGCAACAAAAGGATCATACTATTTAGCATTTTGATTGTATCAATCAATGGTTTAAAGCTATTTTCTGAATAAATTTTTGCCAGGGAGATTATTTAGAAGCCGTCCTGTTTCCTGAAATGGCTATGAAAGGTGCTTTGTGCACTGCATGTGTCAGTGTGATTGGACTTTAGGGGACTTTGCAATCACAAGGTGGTCCTTTGGTTACATGGTGGTTTGAAAGTGCATTGTACTGTTCAGTTGTTTTCTGGTAGCGTCTGTGTCTGTAGATGTGTTATTTAATAGCAGCATTTGGACTGGGAGGAGATTTAGCCACTTCGGCTGTGGCCCTGATTAAGCAAAAGTGAAGTCAGAAGGGCAGAAGTCATTTTGAAGTAGTTTAAATCAAGCAACAGATAACATTGTCAAAAGTCTCTAAGGGAGCGTGTAGAAGAAAGTTCACTTTTTGAAAGTGAGGCCTGCAAGTAAGAGAGATTATGAACCTGGATTGATTGGGCTAAGTCACTATTGAAGATAAGCTTGGATTTCAAAGTTACCTGAACGTGAGTGTGCCTTGCCATTTTGGATGCCTGGGTATATCTTGCCTGGCCTTGAGAGGCTTCTTAGGAGGGACCTAGGTCTTTTTCGGATCTTGGATTGAACTTCTTTGGCTGGTGCCTGTAGAGTTAGACACCTCAAAGCAGGGTCCAAAATCTCAAGCTTGCTGAACAGGGAGCTGTTTTGAGCTAGTAAAGAGCAGCTGCCTGAAATCAGTCTTGGCTGCTGCTCAGGCTGCAGATGAGGCACAGCCTGGTGCTTGCAGTACACAGCTGGGAGCGTCAGGCAGATGCTTTCTTCTGAGCAAAAGTGAGGGGTAGCTATCCACCATCTTTTGCATGAAATAATCTAGTGATCTGAGAAGGTATGTAGCTTTGTACCTTGACTGTTACTGTGTCTTGTTTATATTTGATCTCCACTGAAAAGAAAACACAGGTACAGAAACCTGGTGTGTGCTCCTGCACCCCAGCTGAGCACATGCACCCCTTGGCTCTTCCCTCACAGTTTGCTCATGCCCCTGATGAAGGAGGGGAGGTTTTCTGAGGCACGTGATGGGCAGAATACTCTGCAGTCCTCTTCCTATCCAGAAAGAGGGCTTGGATCTCCCAAGGACATGAGCCTGAACCTTCCTGAATGCTGTAAAGATGTGCAAAAGGACAGTGTGAGTGTTTCACTGCTCCCTCCTTTCAGCAATGAGATGTGACTTTGACACTAATCCTGCTGGTGGTTGGGAAGTCCAGACGGGGAGTTCTGGTCTGAGCAAGGCTATTAAGGGCCTTTAACAGACTGAGACACAGCCTCCATACCCTGACTTGCCTGTGGTAAGCTTGCTTATCTTTTAAGCCCTTTTGAGGTAGTTTCAAAGAGGAACAGAGTAGCCTCCCTACATATGTGAGATAATTTCACTGTACTGGCTCTGGCTGGGATGCAGTTAATTGTGCTGAGAGCAGTCTGTAGGGTGCTGTGCTTTGGATCTGTGACCAGAACAGTGTTGACAACACATCGTGTTCTGGCTGCTGTTAGCAGTGCTTGCACAGCACCAAGGCTTTCTCTTTTTCCTGTTCTGCCCTCCCAGCGAGCAGGCTGAGGGTGGGCAGAAGCTGGGAGTGGACAAAGGTGGGACAGCTGACCCAGTTAACCCCAGGGACAACCCACACTACAAAGCATGTGCTCAGAAAAAAAACCAAGTGAGTTGGTTTGGAAACAGCCACTGCTCAGTGATAGCATTCACACCATTTGTTTTGTTTCAGTGTTTTTTTTTTTCTTTTTCTTTTCTTTGCTTACTAAACTGAATCTATGTCAACCTACAAGTTTTCTCACTTTTGCTCTTTCATCTCTCTCTGGGATGGGGTAATCCACCGTAGGCACCCTGGTGAGCAGAGCCAATGGGAAGGGAAGGAAGAGCCATTTGACCTTTAGCTGATGATGGGGGTTTCAGAATAACTGTTTTGACATGGGCATACAAATATCATATGGGTCCAAGGTAAAGGCCTAACCACTTTTCTGAAATACATCCCAGCTACTGCCCTAAAAGGGAGATTTTGGTTTTTTTTTGCTTTTTTTTCTTTAAATTTTTGAAGGTCAGTTTTATGAATCAGTAATAAGGTCATGCACAGCAGCATTGTGATCAGTGTTGCGACTTAAGAAAAAAACTCCATAAAACAGATGCTCGTATAATTAACACTTTTAAACTGCTATAGTCCTCCAAGTATGTTAAGGAGACTTGTTCTTTTTTTTTTTTTTTAAATACCTAGAGGAAATGTTAGAAATATAATAATAAATATTAAAGGCTATATTATCTTAGCAAAATTATGTAACTGATCACTTGCAAAACTACTTAGAAATTATGATTGGTGCAATTAATTTGAATTCTTTTCTTCCAAAAAGAGTGCTCTATGTTTCCCTGGCAACCTTTAAAATGATATGTAAAAAACCAGCAACTAATCAGCACACTATCAGTTCAGATAACCCCACAGAAACACAAATACAATGAACAGTAATTAATTATTGTACTGGTTAAATGCAGATTTAAAAATTGTCAAAAAGAAATATTTCTGTCGTACCAAACTTCATTAACAAGCTGCAAAGTGCCAGCTCTTTGCAAGAACCATGGAACTGTAGAATAGCCCAGATTGGAAGGGACCTTAAAGTTCATCTAGTTTCAACTCCCTGCATGCGCAGGGACAACTTTCACTAAACCGTGTTGCTCAGAGCTCCATCCAACCTTGCCTTGAACGCTTCAGGAATGGGGTAGCCACACCTTCTCTCGACGGCTTGTTCCAGCACCTCATCACCCTCACAGTAAAAAATTTCTTCCTAATATCTATTCTAAACCTGCTCTCTTTCAGTTTGAAGCCATTTCCCCTTGTTCTATCACTACATGCACTTGTAGTCTCTCTCCATCTTTCCTGAAGGCTGCCTTTGGGTACAGGAAGGCCACAATTAGATTACCCTGAAGCCTTCACTTCTCCAGGCTGAATAATCCCAATTCACTTAGCCTTTCCTCATAGGAGAGGTGCTCCATGCCTCTGACCATCTTGGTGGCTCTTCTCTGGGCTCATTCCAATAGGTCGATGTCATTCCTGTGCTGGGGACTCCATAGATGGATGCAGTGCTCTAGGTCCACATACAAAGATATCAAAACTAGCTTCATCAGGGAATCAGGTTTTTTGGTGAATGTGTTATGAATCCCACTTCTCTAGTACTGATTAATACAGGTATTCAGGCTAAAAATTAGGATACGCAGAATGCACTTTCCACAGACTCGTGGAATTGCTGTAATGATTCATGGCCAGGTGACTTTGCACTGGATGAGAGAGAGAAACAGAGAACCAGTGGTAAGCCACTGTGGCTGAAGTAAAAGTTGACACTATACTGACGCATGTTTCAAGCAAAAAGTTTGCAATCTTTTAGAAGAAGAATGGCACGTACTGACAGAGACTGCCCCTTTTAAGCCATTGATGTTCTGAAACTGAGATTTGGTTTTTGTTGTTGTGCATGACACCACGCCTTGCAAAGAAATGCCTGGAAAAATTCAGTATTTGGCATGGTTTTCTTCCCACAACTTTTGTATTGACTCAGAAAAAACATTCACACATAAAAACAGAGTGATATGGGATATTTCAAGCCAAATGCTGCAATATAATCTGAACCACGTTTCAACAATTCCTTGAGGAGTTGTGTCATGAAAATTTTACTTCTGAATAAAATGGTATGAACCATGAGCCTACTTCCTCCTTGCATTACCCTTCCTGTATGTTTTCTTAATGGTATATATTGCACAAGGCAGTACCACGAGCTTCATTAATATGTTCTGTTTGAGCACAGCATCTGTCACCTCAAGTCCATAGATGAGGTGAGACCAACATGCTTTTATAGAACCATAGAATATGCTGAATTGGAAGAGACCCACAAGAATGACTGAGTCCAGATCCTGGCCCTGCACAGGACAACTCCAGGTTCCAGGAGTTTGGACTACTAATAAATTTTCAGAGAGTGACTTGCTGGCTGAAAAGATGCTGTTGGGAGAGATAGGGGCTGTGGGTACCTGAAAGGTAATCACAGGCATTTGACACTTGGAAGAATGTTAGTGGGAGGCTTTGGTACCTGTAGTTACTGTTCATATTACTGCGCTTGCTTATGCCAAGCACTTTCTTATCTACAATAGCAGCTCTGTCATGGCACAGTATAGAGCAGACAGGTTAGGCAAGCAGAGGATTGAAAGAGAAGTGCTTATTAAGAAGTAAGTTTTGCTAAACTGACCTAAAATCATGTATTCTATGAGAAGATGAGGAAGACTACAGAGGAACCAAATCTATTCTGTGGACAGGGTTTTCACATTTTTCAGTCCAAGCAGATAAATACTAAACTGAGTGGACATGACTGAGAGATGTCTTTATGCATGTAAAATGGTTTATAGTAACATAATAACAGTAAAAAAAATGCTTTTGAAGCACTGGTTGTCTGTGATCCTAGAAATGGAAGATGTTGAATTACAATGCCTCATCTGAATTTGATCCTGGGATGACATTAGCACTTTGTAGAGGCTTAGGGTTATATCACTGTGACTACTTTCATTTTTACATTTTCTAGCTTCTGTGCAAACCTTTGGGATTTTTCACATTTAAATAGTAGCGGATTTTTTCTGGAATGAAGAGCAAAGTTGTGAGTGGGAAACAAATGCATTTTACTTTTTCATGAAGATCCTGGTAACAGAGACACTCTCAGAGGACAGAGAATTTGAAAACATACCATCTGAAGATAATTCTGCCTACAATATGTGTCTTTCTGAATGTTCATATATGTATTTTAAATTATTTTCTCTTTTGTCTCATAATTTTCAGACTTTTTCTGTGTTTTTACTTACAAAGTTATTTTTACTGCCTTTTTAAGTCCATACATCAGAATATATTGCTTATCTCTGTCTCTGCATCTTGTAATGAGGAGTGCAAATCCCTATTCACCTGGGGAAGTCAGAGGGAAAAATATTTAACTTCTTAATTCTCTCACTAGTCCTTGAAATCTTGGAGTTACCATCTGCCAGACCTTTTGGGGACTGCTTGATGTGAAAAAGGAAGTTAAAGCCTTCTAGTTTTCCACTATTTCCACTCACCTAGAGAATACCTAGGTATCCCAGCCTCAGTGGTCAGAGGAGCTGAAGGCTTATTATCTCCCTCCTCTTCCACAGATGAGCAACATCCTGGGAGCAGACATCAGGCAGATGATAGTGGATCTCAGAGGATGTGATGTTGGCTACAGCTACTTGCCAGAGAATCTCTGGAAGTGCTGTGAGACTCAGCGCTGCCTGGGGTGTTGTCATTACGTGTGCAGCTCTTTCTAGCATGTACCAGAGTCTGGCAATCTTCCCCATAGCCCTGGGCAAACCTGCTGTTTCAGCAGACATTTGACTCAGAGTTAAGTGCCTGAATCAAAATGCTCTCCTTACTCCCGTTATACCAATGGTTGCTACTTCTCTACAACAGCAAATGATCTTAGGGAGGTGGTAGTCTGGTAGTAGAACTTGCCACTGGCTGCTACATGAGAGGAGCCCCGAAGAGGAGATACAAGGACTCCCTGAAACAACATCTCAGCCTTGGCCATATTGATCATCATCACTGGTCTACTCTGGCCTCCAATCAGGAGGTCTGGAGACACACCATCTATAACACTGCTGATGCTTTTGAGAACGCACGCAGGATCACTCTCAAGGAGAAAAGACAACACAGAAAGAATTGTGTCTTGCAGAATATACCACCTAAGGAGTCTTTCTGCTGTGCCTTTTGCAACTGGACATGCCTATCTCGTATTGGCCTTTTTAGCCACCAATGCGCTTGTAACAAACGTGGGTAGAGCCCTCCCCAAATCTTCGTTCTTGAAGCCTAGACATGACATGACGTGACGTGACAACACTAAATCATAAAACAACCTGAGCCTACCTATTGCCTATGACAGGCAAGTAACAAGGTAGAATTTGAAGGAAATACCATTTCTGTTCTTCCTTGCTACCTGCTGTCAGGAAGAAGCTAACAGGTAAGCAGCTTTTAATTTAATTTCACTCTATCTGAGACAGGGTGGGCTAATCTGCATATAAATGTAATAATGTAAGTCCTTTATTCCTCCCTCACAGACATGGAATCTAACCTAAAATGTGGCTCTTAGTATTCAAGGAGAATAAAAATACCCTGATCAAGGTTGGAGAGAAATGTGTATCTAGTGAAAAGAACAGCATACACTGAAGCAATCCAGTTCACAGCTACTGCCCTATAAACCCATACCCATGTCCTTAGTATCTGTGAATTCAACAGCATCACACTGTGTTTACAGGTTGCCAATGAAATCCAGTTTATAGAGGGTTGAAAATGATTGCTCCAAGTATTCTCTCATTTATGGGTTCTTTCATTTATATGCATTTTGATGGAGTTTTTGAATAATCAGCAAAATATAAACAAAATTAATTAATTTTATTATTTTAATTTGTTTATTTTATTGCCCCGTTGTGGTTTTTTACAAAAATAGCCATTGACATTTCCTAAACACAAAGTTCTTCAGGGAAAAGAGCAAATAGTAAATCAGTAGTTTCTACAGGGGTCTGACTGAAAACAATATTTATTATTACAGGTAAATTTAACAGAATACTTTAGTGTCTTGATTTAGCAATCTGTAGAACTCACACTGAAAAATCAAATGTGAGAAATGTTAAATTTGGGAGAAGGTGAAGGGGCTTTGCTGAATAGGTTATACTTGCTTATTTAAACATTTATATCACTCAGATTGGGGTCTTAAAATATAAATTACACGTTTGAATTAACTTACTGTTGACTCAGTGTCAGCATACACGTTTGAAAAAAGTAACTTTTCTCTAGCTGTAGCTATGTGCCTCTGAAAACAAAAAACCCACCCAAACCCCTCCATTTAGGAAGAGTTCTTCCTTCCTCTCTGTCTTTCAATTATCCAACTTGATGTAAAAACTCATGTTCTTGACCAGTCCTACATTGTAACCTGTGTCTGTTCCTGACAAATCTCAGATTAACTCTCTTCTCGCTCTTGATCACTCATCTACAGTTGCAACCCATTCTGGAGGATACAAATTCTGTAGAAGTCATGGCTGGATACCTGCTCAGCTACCCGATCTCATGGCTTCCTGGGATTTCAGTTCATGCTGCCTGACAGCTCCAGACATGTGCTTAGGTGAAATGCTGGATGTCTACATGAACAGCTTACTAAAAGAGTGGTACTGGAGTGGAATAGATCTTGCTGTTTCTGAAGCCTTTACAAATAAGTGCCTGACTCTGGTAGCTGCAAAGATGAAAAACAGACACATTTCACAAGAAGCGCAATGTTGCTTTTAGAAAAGATTTCTTAAATCATCACTTTCAACTGCAGCCTGATGTTTAATCCTTGTCTCAGTTCTCTCCTTGAAGGCCATTTAATGGAAGCAGAGGCAGAGTCTAGGAACCACAAACTATTCTGACTAAATAGTGCCTCCATATGTTCAGTTAACCCACTGGCGCAGTATTAGTGCAGGCTTTGCTGCTTGCCCTTGCTGATGTTCAAAATGCTACCAGATGAATTACTTTCAAGGCTAAGATCGGTAGTGCTGTACCCAGACAGCTTTACTATCATGGTGTGCCCAAAGGAGTGACTTCAGAAAAGTCCTGTGAAAAACTGGACAATTTTCCATCTTAGTCAACAAATCACCGGAACTGCTAAAGCCCAGATGCTTTGGTTTCAGCTTCAAACGTAATATTAGTAAGATCTAACACTCAACAATGTCAGTTACAACCAAAACCTCTTTGAAAAGGGGATCAACATTCAGTATTTGTCCATGTGAAATTGACCATTGACACATGCATTAAAAAAATCTATTTTTCTGAAGGAAGAAGATTAGCTAACCCCTTCATCCTTGCTTTAAGTCAATCTGCAATTTATTCCTGTTCATGTTCTGAAAAAAAAAAAACCAAACCACACCAGAAAGCTGTCTTTATTTTTTTTTTTGGCCATTGCTGTGGTTAAACCCACCAGGCAGCTAAAACCCACACAGCTGCTTGCTTGTTCCACTCAAGTTGGATGGTGGAGAGAATCAGAAAAAAGGTAAAATTTGTGGGCTGAGGTAAATAAAGGCAGTTTAATAGGACAGAAAATAATGGGAAAATAATAATGATAATGCTAATAATGATAATGATGATGATGATGGTAATAATAATAATAATAATAATAATAATAATAATAATAATAGAATATACAAAACAGACAATGCACAATGCAATTGCTCACTACCCATTGGCTGATGCCCAGACAGCCTCTGAGCAGTGCTTACCACTTCCTGGGCAACTTCCCCTATCTTTTTTGCTGAGCATGACATCATACGGTCTGTAATATCCCTGCGATTAGTTGAGGTCAGATGTCCTGGTTGTGCCCCCTCACAGCTCCTTGTGCACCCCCAGCCTCCTCACTGGCAGAGCAGCACAAGACAAGACACTGAAAAGTCCTTGACTTAGTGTAAGCACTGTTCTGTAACAACTAAAACACCAGTGTGTTATCAACATTATTCTCATCCTAAGTCCAAAACACAGCACCATATCAGCTACCGGAAAGAAAATTAACTCTATCCCAGCTGAAGCCAGGACAGCCATTTTAACTTCTTAATAAGCTCAACCAATACCTGGGTTTTCATTTCCAGTCATCAAAAAATATGAATTAGCCCTACAGAGAGACACTGCAACTTAATCTATCCTAAAACCAAGCACAACTCATTCACTAAGCCAGCCACAGGTCTTATCCTAGCCTATACTACTCCAGCAATAAGCTGTACCTTTTACTATACCACTTACTTATTCTCTGAGTGGAACTTAGCCTTAACTGTACTTGACTGAAACCTTATATAGACCTAACCATGCTGCTGTTGTCAGCCCACATCCTCATTCCGTGGGGTTTATCTGACACAGTTTATCTCCTAAATCTATGCCTTGAGCCTCAATCCCTATTCTGAACCTTTAAGGTAGGTCAGAGACTCTTGTCACTACTCATCATGTACCATCAGGGTCCTGAGGGCACTAATAGTCTTTAATGGCTCTGACCAGCCTCTCCTGGGGCCTCTGGCTCGGCTCCACCCCTGACCCAGGAGCCCCATTTCAGCTCAGTGGGGGCTGTCATACCCTACCCAATGAATGACATCACAGAAGTTCCAGACTCCAGCTCAGCCCCAGCCATGCCCATGTCTGTCCATGGATCCTGTTGATTGATACCCCAATCCACAAAGGACTTCTCAGCATGACTTTGATCCTGACCAGCAACCAGAGGGCTGTGCCTTCAGGCCCTGATTACCCTCACTGGCCTGAAGTTGTGTCAGAGGAGGTTTGGGTTGGATATTAGAAAGAGGTTCTTCACCCAGAGGGTGTTTGAGCACTGGAACAGGCTCCTCAGGGAAGAGGTCACACCACCAAGCCTGAAAGAGTTCACGAAGTGTTTGGACAATATTCTCGGGAACATGGTATGACTCTTGGGATGGTCCTGTGCAGGAGTTGGACTTGATGATCCTTGTGGGCCTCTTCCAACTCAGCATATTCTGTGATACTGTGATTCTGTGATCAGACAAGGTTGGATCCCTGACCAGCAAACTGACTTCCCAGCTTAACCTTGTCCCTGCCTCACTGCCATGAACTTGTCTGATCTGGATCCTTGGGCTGAATCTGACTATCACCCACACATATCCCACTGGTTTGTTGGGCTTGGGCACTGCCTTGCAAGGCCCTTTCTCCAATGGTCCTATCAACTCCCTTGGCTCCTCTCTCTGCATCCCTTGGGATAGTTCTCATCCTAACTCTTCCAAGCTGATCAAATCCATGTTCATTTAATTCCCTTACCTTGCCCCAGGTGCTACGGTGTCTTAACAAACCATATCCATTTGTAAAAGTCACCTTCAATAATGTGCATTTACTGTCTCTGTGGGTCTCATAACATTCAGCAACACCAAAGGATAACCAAAGGATGGTTATCCTTTCAGTGCTTACTCTCTGAGAACTTTACACTAACTCCAGTTCTATTACTAGTTATAATATAGCCTCAAACAAACAGAAGATCTTTATCCAGAGCAGCAGCAGCATCTGCTGCCTTCATGTAACCCCAAATGCCTTTCAGAGTCCTGTAATAAACAACTTCTAGTTACTTTAGTCTCAAACTCCTGTCCTAGATCTGATTGTGTCCCAAATTTAAACAATGCTCCATAATCCCATCTCCACACCCCACCCATCAGCAATTGGATTCACATATCTGTTAGCTGTTTTCAATTCAGCCTCCTGTTCTTCTCACACAACTACAGTGGCCTGGCAGAAACTTGTGAATACTTGGCTGTACTTGGCCAGACTACTGATAAAAAGAAGTGGAACAGTTCACCTCATCCAGCTTATTGAATTCCTATGAGTGATTCCTGTTGTGACTCGTTTTATGTTTTTAATAATTTGTCCTGAAATATCTTTGATTTCTAAAAAAATAGAACTAGAGTGATGTTGCATATAATAAGGGAAACAGCAAAAAACCCCAAGAAATACCAGTTCTCTGCCAAAAACTTAAGTATTGATGCCTGCTAAAGCTTTGCTTTCCCAGCCATGGTTCCTGTCTTGCTTTCCCAGAAGCCAGAGATTGCATAAGCTTAAAAACTTATAAACTTGTAAGTGCTTGCATGTGAATTAAAAGGTAAATTTCTAAGCACACAGGTTTTGAAATATAAAAGCTTAGCATTTAAGGAAAAGCAGATGTGATGGAAATCATGAGTGTGTTCAGATCAAAACCAAAGGAGCATCAGATGCTCTACCAGTTGCTGGAACGTTGACCTTAATAAAGCTATGACAACTCACACAAGCTGAGCTCTGCACCACAGAGCAGGGAGAGTCATAATGGCTTTGTCCATGTGTCTTTCAGTCCTCCCTAATGCAGGTTAGAGTTATTTTGGATGTACATAAATTCCTCAGAACTAAGAATTAGAATGAAACTAAGAATTAGAATGAAAAAGAATATTGCATTGGGGGAGGAAAAAAAGGGTAACAGCATTACAGGCATCTTTGCTCTGATACAGTATAATAAAATGAATATTTAGTACCAATGTATTATAATCTCACAGTGATGCCTTACTTTAAAACTTTCAGCATAAACTGGAAAATTCAACATATTTTGATAATAACAGATGGCTATGAAGTGAATATGGAGCTGTATTTCACTCCTGGGGCTTCATGGCGATTCAGAAGCCACTTGAATTATACACTCGTGGTTAATAACATCAGCAGAGCCACTCCAGTTAATTACAGCATTATAGTTACTCCATAGTTCTCTATTATACTTTAAGTTGCAGTAAGGAAAGGGCAAGCATATAATCCCTCCAAAGACATTGTACTGCCCTTGTTAACTGAAAAAGCTTCATAACTGTAGACAAAATGTAAACCCTGGTATGGAACAAGAGATACTCTTTAATGTCTCTTGCAGAGAGCAGCTTAGTTGACTGTAATTCCAGCCTGGCCAGATAGCAAACATCATATTGCTTCTTATCGTGGGCTAGTAAAATGGAGTGTTGTCTCCAGCTAGAGAAGAGAGGGAGGAAATGGGAGGTGTGATGAATATATAGGAAGGACTCTCAGGAAGCTTCAAGCTGTCTCCAATTTAACTTAGCTTTTCCTCCTGATTTCATCCCATTCTCTACAGTTTTGAGCCTTTTCATTTTATTTTGAAGGAGCAGAAACATATAAACAAAGCCAAATACACAAGAATGATTTGTTCATCAAATAGTTCAGACAAAGTAAAATGAAGCTATTTCACCTAGAAAATCTTAAGGAGTTTTTTAAGAGATGTTTTTGTCAGCATGGCTGTAAATTATTGACTTAGATTTTTCATTAAAAATAAAAGGGTAAACTCTTAAAAGTAGGCTTCATTTCAGAGGAAATAAAACCCATGACTAAAAATGGAATTGACTGCCCCCCAAAAGCATTTTCTGAAGATATTTTTCCACTCCTGTGGCTCAATACCCTCTGTAGACAATGGACCAGCAGGAGTTTTCTTGCTGCGTCTCTTGTCCACCTCTAAATCCTCTGTTTAGGCTCCAAACTCAGGAGATGGAGACAGGCAGAACTACATATTTGTGGAACAGGGATAAGACGGGGTGTGTGGATTAATGTAGAAAATACTATTTAAACACATATTGGTGGGACTTTTTTTACAGCAATTTTATGAAATTTGTGCTCTTCACCAGTGTGAACCAAGTTCCCTCTGGATGCAGTGTCTCTCTGATGAGGAGCTTGTTCTCACCTGCCTTACCACACTTATAGAGTGGCAAAAGCCACAGTGTTGCTCTTAGCTCTCCTTTCACATGCCAAGGTGTGTTTGAAGTGTTTTGGCTATTTCAGAACAAAGTCTGGGAAATAATACTGTCTCTACATATAGTAGCACTATAGTAGCACTGACCTTTTTTCCAGCTTGAACACTGTACTTGGCTAGTATATGGAGTCATTTCTCAGTATACTGTATAAATATTTCAGAGCCCTTGACTGATCATAGGAACAGTTCTACCTGACATGCTAACTAAGGCAAATCTTACTTTCAGCACCTTACCAAACTACAGGAGGTATATTTCTGATCCTTTGGAAGGGAAGGCCTCTGAAAAATGTAAATAATTCACAAATTTTAAAACAACTCCTTCATCTAAGTAATATTTTAGGGTGTAGCTGTATTTAAAATTGCAAATTAGTGTTAGAGATGACTTCCAATTTATTAAAATGTGTACATTAATAAAAGCGATGATGAAAAACTTTGGATCATAAAATCTAGCATGTGTTGAAGCTGGCATCTTAATTCTAGCTCTAGTACCAGCTGTGGAATCTGTGCCTTTGAAGTGCTCACAGCTGAGTTTGAAGCTTCCTCTCTGCAGACAAAAAACCTCACTGTCTTAAAACATTGGCTTTAAATTTTCTGTAGCTTAGCTGGAACTTGACTTAAGGAGTTGTTTCTCAATGCGGAGAGACAACTCTGCATCTATTTTAGAGGTGGGTGATACCACATCTTCAATCTCAGGTGTAGTTAAAACCCACTCTCATAGCGAAGGTAAGCCACCAGCTTTAAAACACAGGTTAAAATTCAGTTTATAGCTGTCTTACACTTAGGCACAAATACCTTGGCTTAAATTTGAGCTTCTTTCCCATAGAAAATGTCATTTAATCGATTGCAATATTTCTGATCTACCTGTAGCCCTCCAATTTGAATACCTATGCCTGCAGCTCAGCAGGATTTTTTCCAGAACAAGCAGAAAATAAGCTTTCTGGGTTCAAGCTCCTTGGTTTAGCACAGCAGGGCTTTCTCTACTGAGCTGCCCCTACCTGCGAGCACTTCAAAGGAGCAGTCACAGCAGGAGCTGCAGCTGAAACCAAAAGTGGTGGTTTGATCTAGCATGGGAGATTTCACCAGTCTTCAGCCTTGAGGGCAACTTGTTCATTTAAAAAATGTATTTTAAAGTGATATATTGCATGGCTGTTATTAGACCTTGAAGAGAGTAATCGTAGCCGCATATTCTTTCCCTCTGGTCAGCTTTGTGTGAAAATGAAATAGAAAGGAGGATGAGTGCACTGTTCCAAAAACTCTGTGTTAACCCCATTTCTTACTGCACCTTGAGAGTGAGAGGATGTGGAAGGGTGAGCCACAAAGGTTGTTTGTGCTCTTTGATGTTATTTTATGATGTACAAAGACAGCTATTTGAAACATTATTTTCATTCGTGGTCTTAGTTAAAAATATCAGGAATACTGGGTTATACCTTTACTTTTTTTGCTAGAAGACTGACTGTGGCAAGGTTTTGAGAGATTTTGGAAATGTCTTTTGCTTAAGGATGAAAGAGAATGTTGACTTTAACATAGTTTAATCCCATGTATTTAAAGCTGTTATTTCCAATTGATTTCCATGTTAGACGGGAAAAAAATGGCTTTGTTTATCTTCTGATAGGAGAGAAAAGCATGTGCATCTCTGATGTGTTTTGTATTGTTTCACTGACTGTAACTCTGATATGATGAATACTAAGTGACTTTATACATATGGGATTTTTCCACAAAGGGTTATACTGGTCAGGCCCACACGTGTGTTTTGCTGCCAGTGGATCTAGGAACTGCAGTAGTCCATTCAGTGATCAATGAATTTCTGTATTTACAGAATGTTATCTGTCATGCTCTAAATTAATACATTATCATAATTTTGGATTTTATTAAACACCTTCAAAATTATAGACCCACATTGGGTAAGTCCTGCCACTGATCAGTTATAGAATCGTGGAACATCATGAGCTGGAAGGGACCCACAAGGATCACAGTCTCAAAAAGAAGGGTGAGCTCTTATGGAGAACTGGCTAGCTACATATTTGATATCTGTAAAAGCTATAGCAAAATATATAGAAAACTGTCTATAACTGAGGACCTTTTAATTTTCTTAATTTTCAAATTTGGGTTTGTGCCTTTTTGTTTGTAGGTCCAGTGTCCCATGAAAGTCCAGCTTCCTAAAACATAAAGTGTGTTTTTTGTGATAGCTGAGTAAATGGGTATTTATGAAGTCTTCTCATTTAGCTAAATCTGAGCACTGATAGCTGAAGAAGTCTCCCTGCACCCATCTGAACAAGAAAAAAATTTACAAGTGCAGCATAGATATCATTTTTTTCAGACAGAATGACCTAATATTGGCTATTATACACATAACTTTTCATTTGCTGTAAAGAGCTGACCAGTGTTACCTGCCAGAACACAAATTTGTACTAGTTTATTATGGCAGTGCTCCTACACTACCACAAATTCAACCTCCCATCCCATGCATAAAACCTACCTCCGTATCTTTAATTACAGTTAGAGGGACTTCAGTCAAGGCGGACCTGCTGAAGCTGTTTTTTAACTGAGAGCCTTGCCTGGTCATGGAGGTAAGTCCTCTGTGGTTCGTTTCATTGAGCTGTTGGTATCTTACTATCAGTAGTGAGCTAACTAGTTTAAGATGAGTTAGCTGTTTCTTTACAAGATCTGGTATCTACAGGGTGTTTCTGCAGTAACACTTTCGTTATGTCTGGGATGCCTAAAAATAACCACAAAAGAAATGAAAAAACTTTTTCACAGATCCTTATAATTCCTGTTGTGACGATAGGCAGAAGCTGCAAGCCCCCTGGTCTTTGTGGAAATGTTGTGAGGTGATCCTGACTGATGGACCCAAGTCTGAACAAAGGAGTACCATAGCTTAGAAAACCCCCCCACTCCCCTCCTGAAACTACAATCTCTTGCTGCTGTTGAAAATAACATCTGAAATACAGCTTCTCTTGTAGCCACTGTGACATGCAAAACCTAAGGGTTTTGCAAGCCTGTAAAAAAGAAATTACATAGTCTCCTTCATGTTTCTGCAAATTTGAGTCCTTCCCTGAAGGCTAGATGAACTTGAGAGATAATTTCCAACTTCAACCATTCTGTGATTTGTTCACTTAAATATTACATCAAATTAAAGTTTTTCAACTGTCAAAAAGACATTCTCATGTTAGTAGTCAGAGGATCTGTTAAAGAAATGCAATTGTCTTTAGAGGAAGGCCTATATGGTGGCTCCCATCATTTGGGAGGACTGAAGGAAACATGGAAAAAAACTATGAAGAAGAAGAACCGTGAAAAGTGAGTCAAAGGGCAGAGCAGGAGAAATATAAAGGAGAAGGAAGGTAAAGTTTTAAAGTCTGAGACACAAAGATCTAAAACAAAAGACTAATTTGGAGAGTTGTTACCCTTTGTCAATTTAGTAATTGCTCTCAATTACCTAAGATATGTTTTGAAATAAAACACATATTCCTGACAGCATATGAATTGTTCTGTTCCTTATAACTGAATTGGTCTGCAGCAAAGGGAATACATTTCAGTGCTGAATATTTCCTTTCTGTGTGTGCTGCTGAATCCTGATGCAACACAGACACTTCCAGGCAATTGATATGAGTCAGTGTGCTGTTAGATATTCACTACAGAGGAGAAGAGGGTGGGGGTGGCTAAGAGCAGCAAACAGACAGTGGTTTTGTGATGCTACCCAGAAGCAAAATGAAGACAAAGGGATCGCATCGATGGTACAATGTTGCAACACCAGTGTAAGTGGTGTAAGTGAGGTACCCTGAGCAGAAGTTCAGATACTTATCATGATTAAGAGGCAAGATGTCTCTCAGTAGAAGAAAGATGTGTCACCTTATTAGTGAATTAGATTTCCTTTGGGGAAAATATCTCAACAGCAAACATAGAAGTCCCTTTTGGTCTTTGCCTCTCTTTTCTGTCTTAATATTTTTTGCAAGAGGCAGACATAAATTTGGAGAAGTATGCAAGAGAAAAAAAAACACATAAAGAAAGTGAAAAGTTATCGAATCCAACTCCCAGATGAGTTGTTCACTTTGTATGCTTACACAAGAGAAGTATTTTTAGGGATAACCTGTGACACAGTAATAATTTTAAAGTCCATCTATTACTCATGGAAAAAATCCATTGGCTCCAGGTTATTTAAAACCTATTCTGTCCACTAATATATGACTCTGGAACTGCTTTGAAAAACTTTATGTTCAAAGATCCCAGTTGAAAAGAAACACAGGAGAGAGTATTTTGTAGTTCAGGAAATCCAAGTGGGATTTGGAAAGCTTGGATTCCTTGCTAGAACGTGCTGCTGAATCCCTGTATGACCTTGGGTAAATGTCTCTGGCCATGCATTCAACGTATTTTAATTGGCTTCAAAATTGAGCCTCAATTTTTTTGTCCGCAATTACTACTAGAAGTTCCTACAGACTAACTCTAGAGTGCTGCAGCTGTTTTTCCCAGGTATTGGAAGATCCTTAGTTGTATGTGTGTAATTTGTCCATGACTTCACTGACTCCCTGCATCCCCTCAGCACTGGCAATGACATTTTTTGACTGGCATGAGGCTGATGGCTCTCAAGGTTTTTTTAAAAATCCCTGATATGCTCTGCTAGAAAGACAAATGAGGTCTATATACTGAATATTAAAGGTAAGTGTAGTGAAATTAAGGTCACTCTTCAGAAATCATCCTAGAGGGATGATTTGAGAACTAGGAGATAAATAGGGAGATGGCAGTTTCAGAAAGGACAAAAGTAGAAGGCAGTAACAGATTAAAAGATGTGGAAAGGCTGTGGGACTGCACGTAACCTTTAGCATGAGTGAAGCATAAAATTAACATCAATAATCAAATGCAATAACAGCTAAGTATTGAGTGTCAAAAAGAGGCTGGCAAACATTCAGGGACAGTACTTACTCCTTGTTCATGATTCGTGACTCAGGGAAATGCAAACCTTCAAAAGAGCCTGTGTGATGAAAAAGTAAATATATTGGTTGTTTAGAATCTTAAAAATGTACATGTATGAATTTGCAGTACTTTTTTAAAATTTTTTTTCTGAAAACTTTTTGCTAAATTAGAAAAGAACTTATTTTGAATTGTCTGCTATTCTGAGAAGAAAATGTTTCAATTTTGGCAGCTGTTAATCAGTTTGAAGGTGTGATGATGACTATGACCAGCATCAGAAAGTGTATAGTGTGGTCATGTTTTTAAAGGTGGCCTTAATGATATCTCCATTTGTACACAAAAATGTTTTCATTTATTTACACATTGTTCTACCATTACCCTCTGTGCAGTCAGTAATGGAATTTGTACATGCAGGTCTGTATTTATATGAGAATCTGTGAAGTGGATTTTAAGTTTTACAAACCAAGCATAAATTATGAAAAGTCTCTCTGAACCCCAAATCTAAACATTTTGTGTCTGTGAAGCTCCTTGATCACAAAAGAGGGAATTAAAATATGTGTGCGTATATACACATGCACATACTGTTTTTGAAAGTTTGGTTTTGCCATTTTGTTGGAGAAATCTAAAATTTTAAAAGCTCTTTCAGAATTTTCAGCTATTGTGTTGCCAAGACGTTTAAGCTGATGACTCAATCAATTTTCCAGTTGTCTGCTTGTCCCTGCCTCATATTTCCTAATAGAAACCTCAGTTGTCACATAATTTAGACATAAAAATGGAATTTATAACTTTTCAATTTACTCTGTCATTGTCCACTGCCATTACTTTCTCTTAGTTTAATAACTGCAGAGTGAGTAAAAAAGTCTTATTGTCTGCTCTCCTAATGTGCAGCTACTTGTCAAATGGCAGGGACTGGCAACCCTATGTATATAAACTGGTTTGTAGCTTTCTACTGTCCTCACCCTATTTTACATTTTCTTTTTAATTTGTCTGTAAATTCATGGACAAAAATTCTTAAGCTTTCTGTTTAACCCATGTATGTGCACATTCAGTTTAGTTTAAAATACCTTAGCCCAATTTTAGCTATTGCCAAATGGTATTGGTAGTGAAACAAAATGTTTTATTTTTCTACAGTTAATTTTCTCCTACTGTTTTTCTGTATTGATTATATTTATTCAGTGTTTGTGGGGTACGTGGTAGATTTCTAGGGCAGGTTGCTCTTTCTCTGAAATCATAATGATAGGGTGTATATATACAGTGTTTGTGATAGTAGAAATGGCAAATGAGGGCTTGTGATTTACAGTAAGGAGCATTGGTAGAAGCAGATGGATATCTGTCACAAAGAGTTCCTCAATTACTTTTTAAAAGTAAGAAAGGATTAAAATTTTGGCAGATGTGCAAGAAAACTGCACTTTTTTCTAAACAACTCCTTTTTAAAAAGGTCACTAAAGAGTGTTGACTTCACTTATCACATACTAAGGGATGAAAAGCTCTTTCTTCTGCCTTAAATAGCGGACATTATGCTTCAGACATCTGAAAAGACCTTAATATTCTGAAGAAAGCTACCTGAAAATCAAATGCGAGATATAGGATCAAAAGATCATTTATGAAACAGTTCTGTCTACATTTTCTTTGGGTTTTTGCACTTGTTAAAGTGCAAAGTGTTCAAAGATGGCATGAACCAAATTGTAATAACTCACAGTATTGCAAATGAGTTATTATGAATTTAATACATAGTTATGTAATAATATCTTTTTAATAGTTATAGACATTTTGGTATAGATTGGAGCTTAAAAGTACAAAGTCTAAATTAGAGAGATGACAAAAGAAAAAACTCACATGAAAAAATTAGATCTTATGATTTTTCTAAGGCTTGCTTTGAGAGTTTGAAAAGCCTGAAGTTGTCACTAGTGGGGTTGTAAGATGAAGTAGGGAGAAAACTTCAAATACATTTGCAGATTCAACTGAGAAAGATGCGAGGAGTAGAACTTAGCTGAAGGATCATCTAAACCCTGTGCAGCTGAATCACAGAAATACCTCCTCATTTCTTGTAACTTAACCAAACTGGAAATTGCTCAGAGTACAGAAATAACACTATACAAAGTTCCCTTACACGAGTGTTTTGATAAGCCACTTTTCTGCCAGTTTACATCTACTGAATTTGGGTGGCTGCCTTTACTCTGGGCATGGGGGGCCTTTGGAAATAAAATCTTGAATAAATACAGCTAGCAAAATTACCAGCCATGTCTGCTATTGATTAAGAAAAAGTTTTGCAACCATTTGGTCTGGTAAACTTGGCCCAAATTGTAGATGTTGATGTTCCATAAGTGAAAGGAGGAGTAAGTGAAAACAAACCATAGCTGTGTGTCTGCTTTTCAGCACCACCACAAAATCTTTTGCAGACAACAAGAATTGGGGGCCTCCTGGTGTGCTTTACTCTGCCTTTCTCCCTCTGCCCATCAAACACAGGAACATGGAGACATGCAGTGCATTTTGCAGGAGTCAAGGAGACGGTCTGTTTCTTTTGGCTAAAACCCTGTGGTGCGGAGGGCCCTTGCCAAACAAACTGACACAGGGCACATGCCAATCATGTCCCTGTCCTAAAAGGACCATCTTATTTCAACAACAACAAAAAAATCTAGTCTCCCATAAGCTAGGTTCAGATGGGGTGCTTCTATTCAACTTAAAAAGAAGCGAGAAAAA
This sequence comes from Chiroxiphia lanceolata, assembly GCF_009829145.1. NCBI lineage: Eukaryota > Metazoa > Chordata > Aves > Passeriformes > Pipridae > Chiroxiphia > Chiroxiphia lanceolata. The sequence continues at coordinate 14,462,804 of NC_045640.1, forward strand.
TAAAAGGCCGCAAGCCATCAAGAGTTTGTAAAAAGCATAACTAAGTGTAATGAGAAAATGAAAATTAGCTTTTATGTGCTGTCTAAAAAAATGACTAGTTGACACATGAAGCATGGTTAAAATGCCAGCCAAGTACTATTTGCCAACAACAGTGAAAAATGTTCAAAAAGTTTCAATTATTACTACTTAAATGAAATTTCAAAATGAAAGTCAGGGGAAAAATGTGAAAACCTGTAGTCTTGCTTTTGTTTTAGCTCTGCTGCACAAAAGGCAGCAGATTTCCCGAGGCTTTTACTTTCAGAAGAAGGATGTGCAATGCAAACAGATTTCAGGCCCCCGCAGGAAATTTCGTTAGCTGTTTGTCCAAACATCAAACTGGAGCAAATCATAGGAACCTGCATTATCCTTGGGGTGACTGAATATATTAAAATGCTGAGCATTTAAAAATGTTTCATTTTGTAATTGAGAAGGTCCTTGTGTGGTTCATGTGAATAGTTAGTGCTAGTTTGTTCTGTTAATAACTTGCTAGACAGTACCTCCTAGTTAGTGCTTTAAAATTTTTTGCCATTATTATTTGAATTAGAAGAAAATGTAAAAGTTCTTCAGGACATTTAAATTTTTCTTAGATAACCACCCTCCCTAAACCCCCAAACTCAACAGAAAATAACAAAAATAAAACCTACATGAAGTTGGTGCAGAAAAAAAAGGACTTTTTCCCCCAATGAGGGGAGTTAACAAACACAGTTTGCTTCTGAAAATGGGATATAAGCTTCTGAAATCATTTAGACACCCTTGAAAAGCAGATTTGAAAATCCAGCTGACCACATAGCCAGATTCCTTGTCGAGTACCACTGAAGGAGGAACTGAAGAATTTGGTTTTCAGTTCTGTAAATAATTAACTCAACCTGTGTCCTATAGAGATTCCTATAAACAGCTAAAAATGCCTGCCAGGAGCCAGATCTTCATAGCTTGCAGACACTGTGACACTACAGATGCATTATGTAAACTTGTCACTGGTTATCATTGCTCATTTGGCCATCTGTATTCTCACAATAGAGAGTAATGGAAATGTGTAGAAGTTGCTGTGCCTGGTTCAGAAAATCAGTTGTGCAGTTAGAGTTAAGCTGAAGGAATTGTTGGGAAGTTTAATTTTTATGCTGCCAGTGTCCTACTCTATCTCCTTTTGAAGTGCTTTGTACTCCCAGGCAAATTGCATTTGGTAGAAGAGGGAACAGTGGTAGAAACTGAAAGAGTTATTTCACCAGTGAGTGAAAAGCAGTCATCAAATGGCATTGCCAAGACTTTTTTCAAAGACTGTCTTCACAACAACAGCAAACAATTACATGTAGGAGGAAGCACTTATTTATCTGATTTAAATTAATACCGTCTGGCTTCACTGATTTGTTTCTGGTAATAATTAGCATGTTGCTCAATTTATTTTAATTTATTTATTTTAATAGCACATTAATTTGATTCCTGTTCTTGACAGAAATGCAACCAGAAGCTTAACAATAAGAAAATATATCTAACAGGAGCTGACGAAGTTCTCTGTAAAGGCAGTTATTTAGGAAACTATTTGCATCAGTTTCTTAAGTGTAACTTTATAATGCAGTTCTAATGCATAACTTTTACCCAGAAACATAAATTAGCAATGCAGAAAAAACATGCAGTGGTATTATACAAAAAAGTTCCAGTTGCTCAGTAGGGATTCTATTGATTTTCTTAAGGGACAAAGGAAGAAAACAGTTAAAAAAGTAGGCACAAGCTTTTGCTCTATGCCATGAGGCCGCCCAAGGTGGCAGGCTATTTCTAGGACCCTCATCCCATGAAATTCACATATTTCAAGTCATAGCAGGTATCTGCTGGAGCAAAAGCAGACTGCAGAACCCAAAATAATCCCTTGGATAAAACTTTCTTTAGCAGAAACTTTTTAAAAGCAGAAGAGAATAGGAAGAATCAAGGGCAACTCACGAATGCTTTCCTTCACGGTGTATGGGTTCAGAGCTAACAAAATGCCAAGCTGGTTTCCTGTAAAGCAAATTTGTACAGCCTTGCTAAATGCTTCACAAAGCTGTCTCAAGGTCAGCGGTACTGATAGGTAGAAACAGTGCAAGTGGGCAGATATTCTGTGGGGTTTTGGTGAGTTTCCTGTGCATGGCCACCACAGTCTGGGCACCAATCAGCACTGTCAGACCCGAGCGGTGGATACTCAAAGTTTCTGCTCTGTGAATCTGCCTCAAAGCGAGATAAGACAGACAACATGCTCTCTCACTCTCATCTCCCTTAACCCATATTCAACAGCTCTGTCTCTGTGACTGTAGCCATTTCAAATGTTAGCACAGAGAAAATAATTTCTTTTGATAGGCTGCTGATTAATTTTAACGGGCAAAAATACACCTCCTGATTTAAAATTTTCTCATCTTCTAAAGCTTTTAAAACAGGTTATAAATTATTTCAAGATATGTTTAACTATTTTCATTATCTGTTTCTCAGAACAAAGTTAATAATTTGGGAATGTTGTGCTTACTCTTACACTATGGTTTCAAGGTGTTATAGTAGATTTTTGTATCTATGTATAGGACTACTATGTAGAATGTGAAGAATGTTTTTCTTTGTATTTTAAAACATCAGACCTATATGTAAATAGAAAAGATGAATGAGATTTTTAAAAAGATATAATTTAGTAAATTTTTTTCTATGAAAAACAACATTTTGTAAAAAAAGTTAATATTTCTGTGGGAGAAAGCTGTACATCCTGAAAACGTCTGTTCGTAGTACACAGGAATGGTATCCAGTATAAGAGCATGGCAGCATTTGAAAGAGTCCAGAAACTAACATGCATGGGACACTCACAATATAGCCCAAATAAATCTTTTAAATAGAATTTCCAAAAGAAATACTTCTGTAGTAAGCTGACTCCTCTTACAACAGCTTTGCTGCAGGCTTTTGTGTTGCTCAGGAAAAAAGAGTATTTTATCTGAAAATCTGCTTTTCATGCAAGAAATCTGTCAATAATAGAATAGGTATTTCCAATTCTCAATCAAATGAGCAAATGACCCACAAATCAATTGATATTTTGTCTGTATTCAGAAAGCATGCTATGTTTTTTATTTGGGATTTTCAATGCAAATATTTGAAGCCATAGCACTTCCAGTACTGTGTGCATAAATATAATATTATAATTAAAATATTGCATGGAACCATAATTATGGCAGATGAACAAATTTATAATTATTATCTATAAAACTGCAGAGTCTCAATTCAGCATAAACTGGATTCAACATGAGTCCCACTGTTCTCTTGAATTGTTTTAGGAAATGAGTAAGAACCCTCCTACTTCCTTAGTAAAATACCTGTGCAAGTTCAGTTTTCCTCTTTCTTTTATTGCTGTCCTATGGGCAGTCTGTACCATCCTGCTGAGGGGGGGTTACTACAGGAATTCTTGGGAAGAGTTTTGATGGAGGAACAACAGTGCATGATGACACTAATAGTGTCCATTGCAGGATAGACATTTATGGTTGTATATTGCAGAAGTGCTTTCACAGCTTCTCACCCTCTCTTGCTTTCTGTTCAAGTCAGGGTATCATCTGACTGAAGTAATGATAACATGACTTTTGGTTTTGTTCCAGAAGTCTGTCCTTGCTCATGTTTTACAGAACAGAAAGTTCTGGAGCTGTGAGGCAGTTTCTGAGAGATGGTGTTTTTGTGCTGCACTTATGACTCTATGATTATGGGTTTTTTTTGCCTGGACTTATTTGCTTTAATTGCTGATAAAAATAATTTCAGTTTACCCACATCTACATGCAGACGCTGTTACCAGTGGATTCCAGTAATAGTTCAGCTGAAGAAAAAGTGGAAAAAAAAATCTTTGATAAGTTTTATTTTGATATTTCTGAAATTAAACATTTTTGAGACTATGTTCAGAAAGTTCACAGAAGTACCATTTATAAAAGCACTATTTGAATCCAAGGGAACAAACCTTCCTGAACGACTTTGTGGATCATACGAAAATGTTTGTGACAAAAATGTATCTTCTTTAAGGCTGATCAATACGGTACATGCTACTGCTATGGAGTGACCCATCTCACAATTTCTTTGTGTAAACTTCATCCCAGCAACAGACATTGACAAAAGCTTAAATCTGTAAGCCCTGAGCTCCTATTTCAGTGAGGGGAAGCTAAAAAAATCTCACTTCCCCAGAAAATTTCTCAGTGTCTCTAAATGATTAGCTTCTAAATTCCCTCAAAATCCCTTTTCTTCAGAAAATATTTTTTTAACATTATAGTAAGACTAGTATTACTTCACCTTTAGTAAATGATACATTACTACTTTAATATCCAAGCTGTTTACTGTGAGAAAACGTCTCATTTACAGCGGTGGGACTCAATGGCCGTATATTTGTGCCTTTGAAAGAGCAGCATCCCAGGACAGATGTAAACACAACATGGTTCACCTCCTGCAAGCTTTCCATCTGCATGGATGCCTTGGTACAGCCTGCAGACTGCTCGTGGGAGAGGCTTAATGCACATGAACACGCTGGGCAGCCCTGGACATGCAAGTTCTCGTGTACTGGGGAGAAGGCTTCCTAGCCAAGGTAGAGCCACTCTTGCAGGCCTATCATGTTAAAGAACCAAGCCTTAACAGGGCCAGTAGATGTACCCTTTAATGAATTATATGGGCATACAGCACTTTTCTCCATGAGATAGAGAGAAGAATGTTCGTTGACTTTTGTGTTTTGGAGGACATGGGCTTTTCTGTGTTGCAGGACATTCCCTTTTCTCTTTCTTCCCTTTGGTTCTTGGATGAAGAACTAAGGCCCTACATTCAGGTCTTCATTTTACTTCACATTCATTTCTGCCCCTTTATTTTTCTTTTTAGTACATTATCTTGTTAGTCATGACAGCCCTCATATTTTTAGATACTACAGGTAGCCATCAATGCAGGATGAAATGCCAGAATCACCAAACTCATTTTCTAACAACATAATTTTTTCTGTGTGTCAGTGTTGATGAATTGTGATGGGAAAGTAAACACAGAAAGACAGCTTTTGCAACACAATTTTGAATGATGAATAAACTCAGATTTTAGATGTATGGAATAAAAACCTTTTGCTTTTCCTATTTCAGTGAAAGGGTTATAAAAATATCTAAGAGTATGGATGCTTAGCGGGAACCTTCTGTCTTACATGGCTTTATCCAAATGCTATGCTGAGGAAAGGAATGAGTAAATGGCAGGGCAAAATCTATTATTTATACATCATTTATGTTTCTACCCTACAGGTGACATCCTGTAAGACAGACATTTTCTTTGTGTTTTGATCAATAAAAAAACCCCATAACACATGCCTGTCCATTTTCCCCCCCAGTTTATGCTTTGATGATGGATAGTTTTATGGGTAAATCATCTTTATAATGGAATTTCTAGTACACATGGAACATGTCTATTTTGCATCTCTTCCCCAAAGCAATAATAAGTTACTTGTCGCATTACAGAATTGGATTTAAACCTTTCTAGGAAGGTTATTCTTCAATCACTTACAGACTGTTCTCGCTATTTTTGCTTGTAATACTGCTTTGAAAAGCAAAGTATTTCCCTCTATTTACAAGGCATTTTGCTGACTTCCCAGTTTTCTTTCTTATACATTCATCAGTGTCACTTACAAGGCCAAGTCCTCCTCTGTATTATGCTAATAAAAACAAGGCTGGTGTATCTGGTTGGGAAGCTCTGTGTACAGTATGCCTTTGCAATATTTTGGAGACCATCTCCATATTAAAATGTTTATGTGTTATCAAGGTCACAGACTCTGCAGTAATAGATCAACTCTGCCAATATAAATGAGGTCAGAACATACATTTTTTAATTCAAATGTATTCTTTTTCAAAGCTAAATTCAAAGACTATAATGCCAGGGAAGCCTTATGGGAGCCTTTGCTTAGTTACTGCTAAGGGGAGGTTGCAGTACATTATTATTTTTCTTGACAGTATAAGTTTTGCAATTTTTAGACCAGGACATCATATTTTGATCAAATTTATCAATATTTTTGGTCTCCTTTGCATTGCAGCAACTTCCTTTTCTCCAAATTGACTAGAAATGTGATAATTGCACATAGCAAAAATGTAGGTCTGTGAGGTACAGAAATGTACTGTAAAAAATGATAGAGGTTTTGACTGGTAACAAATAAAATTTTCGTTGATGTTATGCTGATTAGCTCATTTGTGTGGGTTTTGTTTTATTTTGTTTTGGTTTGTTTTTTTTTTTTTTTTTTTTTTTTTTCCAGAGACATGGGCTTTGAAATCAGCACACTGTGCTGGCAGGAAACCTGACTTGAATCAGATTAAAGTTTTAGCACTGTTTAAGAAATAAAAACATATCAAGCCTGCTGAACAATGAAAATAGTATCTATTAATATTTAATTCCAATTCAGCTTCCTATAGAATATACTAATTAAAATGGTAGCATAAATCATTAGCAGCTTATTTCCTTTCAACTTAGGTAGCTGTTTGTACTCAGCTAGCAGTTATCAAATATGGGCTTGGGTAAAAGTTGCTGAAGTCAATTCATTTGCAGAAAGAAGTGCATTCGAGTTAGTTCACGCAAATTACAATGAGTCTGATCAAGTCTGAGGCTGGGGAAAAGGAGTTCAATGGTAAGTTTCAAGTAAACCCAGTGATACCTTTGTGAAATATTTTGAAACTCCCCATCAATGTGAGTATGCTTTTGGAGCACCCTGTCACATGGCTGCCTGGTATTAATGTGGGATTGCCAAAAAGGTCAGCAAAGGGTTACTGACTTCTCTGCCTTTAGAAACATGCAAAAGCCTACTTTTTTCTGTCTCTTCCCAATCAGTGGATGTGGTGAGACAACTTATTCAGTGTCTCATGTCTAATTGATACATGAAGGAGCAACTGAACAACTGGAGCAGTTGCTTTTCTGTATCTTTTCAGTCATCTATGTTTCAGTGTCAAATTACAGTCACTAGGCACTAAAGTAACATGTCATATTATGTCTTTTCATTTTTTTCTAAAGCAGTCAACCAGTCAACCTGGACTCCAAATTCCAGAGACAAGAAGCATGGTGTTTTTTGTGCGGGTTTTTTGTTTGTTTGTTTGTTTTTGTTTTGTTTTTGTTGTTTGTTTGTTTGTTTAAAGTTTTTCCTTCTTATGCAAGCTCTGAAATGGTTGCATAGAGCATTTTCAAGCAGTTACAACTAGCCCACCTGGACGCTGTGTACCTCAGTATCAAGTATTGAAGACATAAATACAGTGTTTCACCAATATAACACTGATCTAACACTGTCCAGCACAGACGCCCAGCTCTCATCAGGCATTAACCTGTGCAGTGCAAAGGATCACTGATAGCTGGCTAAGGACTTTTTGCCACCCTGAGGAGCATGGGCTTCTGTCCTGACGTGCAGTTGGAAAAAAAGGTTGAGTAGGACTTGCTGCCTGTCCAAAAGCCTGTGTCCACCCCCAGCATAACAGACCTTCCGCTGATGCTGAGCATAAAGCTCAGCAGGAAGCACAAGTCAGGAACCACAGGAGAAGATACTGTTGACAAGGCTATCACTTATCTTTACCATTGTGAAATGTAGTGCTTGGTGAGCTGAGCTGAGCTGACCTTTCTAGATGAGAATTCAGACTCTCTCATTTGGTTTTGCCCACATCCCCCAGTTCAGCTGTTTTCTACCAGAAGTGGCATTTAGCTGATGTTCTGTTCAGAAACATAAGTTTCTGTTCAGAAAATAAGTCAATGGCTGAGACAGTGAATTTGTGTTGTATGACAACACTGTGATTTTGTGTTGTATGACTACACTGTAATTTTAGAGTTTTTTCATTAACAGTTCCCATGCTTGTGTCTGATCCAAGACTGAGTACTTAAAATTTTACATTGAATTTGATGAATTTAAAAGAGAGTAGACCAATTTTAGAAATAGACAAGTCAGTAAAAACTTACACTGAGTTAAAATACTTGAAAAACTCTGCATATGCTCATGTTTTGTGTGGGTACTTTTTTTGAATTTAAACTTTTTATGCTTGGCCATGTTCCCTGGAACAGGTTACTAGAACTAAGCCTTCAGTTAATAAACTACCTACTGCACAGACGTTCACTGTAGAGCTCAGAAGATAGATTCTCTTTTAAATAAAAAGCAGAGAGCAAAACATATCTCTGGATGTGTGATAAAGACATTAAACAGATGTGGTAAACCACATCTAACCACGTGTATTAATCTCTGAGAGTTATACAAAAATTCAGCTTTAGAAGAGCTTTCTGGAAGTTGCACAGTCCGCACTCAGAATTAAATGCTGTAATTTCTGTGTGGGCAAACTTATTCAGATTCTCTTTTCCCCAACTTAATTTCTTATTTAGATAAAAAAAAGAAAAAAAAAGAAAAAAGCATTAAGATGGCTCGCTAAGTACATTCAGTGTATTTGCTCAGAAACAGTTTATTCTTTTTCACTGTTCAGTTTGTGCCTCACCTTTTTACTTCACGTTGTTGGAAACCTGCTTTGATGAGGGAGTTGACACTTTCCTGTGGCACGATTGCTGTGGTATCTGAGTGCTTCATAAACATTAGCTAATAAATCTTCATGGCACCCTTGGAAGGGGATGGCATGGTATTATCCAAATTGATATTATCCAATTGACTAATGAGAAACTGAAGAATTCAGGTAAAAACTTCCACTCATTTTTGGAGCCCACTCAGCGTAAGTCACATTTCCCTGTTTATAGATTCTTTGCTGCGAAGCTGGGCCTTGGGACGTTGGAAGACTCTGGAATAGTCTGCAAGGATGGGACTTCTCAGTCATAGCTGTCAAGATTTCTCTAGAAGTCATTTGGAAAACTTGCAGCTCAGATTATCTAAGCACCTATAGATTTTTGAGACTACTTAGTTTGCATAAAATTTTGAAATATAGGTATTTTTTCCTAGAAGAAAAAAAATCTGTAACATAAATATGATTTCTCTGTCACAGGCTTTCTTTAAAGTATGAGTGCTGGGATACTAGATTTCTACATAAAAAGGTGAAAATAATTTTCATATGGTTAAAATATGAAATTTAGAGATGTTTTTACATGGGCAAAATATTATAATAATCCTTAGTATCCATCTTGGAAATAATTGAGTCATTTGGGCTGAGGCAGAAAATGATAAAAATGTTTTTCTTGTTTTGGATTTTGTGTTTCTAAGTGCAGGAGGAATATAAAAATTAAAATAAATGGATTAGTAACAGCTCATACAGAAATTGTATTTTAGTAGCACAAGGAAAAGGAAGAATCCATTTGTCAAATTGCTCTATTTAGGCATATTAATCATATTTGTATACATATGTATGTAGGTATTATGTATCACCTTTTGCTTGCACTGACTGGCTAAATATTAAATGCAAGTTTTTAAGATTTTTACATTAATTTTAATTAATTTAATTTTAATTAATTAATTAGGTCAAAGACTTGTTAGATCTTGTTTATATTACAGGTCATCAGGCAAGACTAAGGAATTCAGTATTTGGAAAATAAATGCTTATCACATATAACAATGAATTGAGTTTTCTGCAGTGAAAAGGACACGAAGAGAGTGCAATTATTCTTCTTAAGTCATAAATTAAAGTTTCTGCCATCCTCAGTGGAGACAAAAATTATTTCCCTACATCAACTTAAATTATTAATTAATTAATTAATTAATTAATAAAATAATCTAGTTGGGAGGCTCAGAGGGTGATAGTTCTCCATGTCTTACCCTTCCCATAACTAAACTCTGTTGCTCTGAGGGAGGTAAGAACCCTTGCCCCACTGCACCAAAAAAGCATCATGGTAAAACTGTTATTTTCAATTCTTTACAGACATTTTGACAAATCCAAAAGCATGAAGCTTATAATCCTTATCTTAATGCAGAACTACAGAGCATGTGTGGGATGTGCATGCAAGTCCTGGTCTCACTGGAGCTCAGAAATAAAAGACATGACTGATACTAATCCAATCCAAGGAGTTCAAACCCAGAAAGATTCTCCAGCCTTACTCTTCATTTCATAACATGATCACAAGCCAAGGAATTTCTTCCAAAAGATAGATTAATTCTGTTCCGGAGAAATGTATCTAATCTCATTTTACAGGCTCAAGGTGTTAGTAAAGCCAAGTTGTTGAAGTATTTAATCAGTGTCATTTCTCTGAAATTTCATCTTTTGTGAAATTTCAGTTACTTTGAAGTCAAATTACCTAATTTCCATTTCTAGTCATTGGATCTTGTTATGTCATTGTCAGCAAGGTTCAAAGGCCTCCCACTATCAAGAAGCTATTTCATGTATTCATGATCAAGCACTTATAAAATAAGTTGAGCTCTTTAAGTCTCTTATAATGGGGTTTATTTTTCATGTGCCTTAGTTCATCATTTTGGCCCTCTTTTGAACTGCCTTTGCATTTTTACATCTTTCATCTTTGGACAATAGAGAAGATACAACATTGCTAGCACAGGTGTCTTATGGATGTTGGTCCAAAACTGTTCATTGACAGAGCCTCTAATTAGCCTGTCACTGTTGCCAGAGTCTATTATATACTGTTAGTGTTACATACAATCATGTCCAAGTTAACTTTTCTATAATATTCCTATAATATACAGAGGAAATACCCCTCTAGGGCTCTAGCTGTATAAAATGTATTCATGATTTTGCAAGCAAATCTACAGGTGAACTTTGTATATTTGTTATTTTTTTGGATTTGCTTTATATATTTAATATGCTAAAATGCCTCTGTAAATTATTTTAATCTCCAGTATATAATTCCACCCTGAATACTACAGGAAAAGTAATTTTTCTAACATGGGAGTACAAAAGCTTAAAATACCTACCATCATATCAAATGAGATCAAAAGCATTTAGCAAACACAATGAGAATAAGTTCCTTGGTGTAAACCAGAAAAATGAGTGTGTCTTCTTACACTGTGGTCACATATGTGGTTTCAGCTTTTCATTTTGTTGTTCGTATTGCTTTTATAGATTCAGTCCCTCAAGACACTTCTGTGCAGTCACTACAGCAGTTTTCACCTTGGCATGTTCTTCTCAGCATATACATGGTCCATCCTGCTGACGTGTATTCCAACAGTGTCCTCCACCAAAAGCCAAACCCTCCCAGCTAAAGAGCAACTCCTGAACCTCATGAGGTGACTGAGGAGACAAACTTATTCAAAGTGTTTTCTAGGACTTTGATGTCTGATGCTTTGAATTGAATGATTGTATGAACTTATTGTGTTTATGTGTATGTGTGTCAGGAGTACACACCAGTGAGCAGTACTGTGCTTTACCACTACATATACAGTGTAAATGAGATGGTTACTTCAAACAGCACATACGACAATTTCTAAAAGTGTGTGGAATGAAAAATGAAATAGTGATAGAAAAGAGCAGGTGTTTTAAGAGAGGTGGGTCCATGAAAATTTCTCATAAGTAGCAGTCTGCATAACAAGAACTGGCTTACAGAAATGAACAGTGTTGCTGGAGGAAGGTTGATCACAAACTTTTTTCCAATGAATACTTTGTTCCACTACTGCTGTGTGTATGCAAGAGACTGATTTGAATAATACCAATTTTTTCAGTATATTTTTCCCAGACAGTGATTATTGCTCCTGGGCGCTCAAATAATCACTTTTATATGTGGCTGGAATTTTTAAAATAACAGATACATCTGTTTCACATAACGTAATATATTTTGTTTGGATTTTCAGCTAGAGCCTAGTACAAAGCACACTGAAGTCACTGAAAAGTAAATTTCTTAACTGCATGCCATAATAAGGCATCATGGTGTTAAGTACTGTGAGAAAAACAACATCTTATAGACAAATAGAGTGTGATTCTCGATTTCTTAGAGGTTATTGCTTGTGATTATTAATTTATGGTGTGACTTTTCTATTATGAAAAGAAGTATAACAAAGATTCGCATTTCTTATTCATTTTTACATGTTAATGCTTCTGCCTTTAAAAACCCATTTCTACAGCTTTCTAAATAGTCACTAGAGATACATGACATAAAGAAAATAAAATAAGAAATAATGTTTATCTTGTCTTCAACAGAATTACTTTTATGGAGATTCAGAGAAGCTTTTATTCTTAAAAAAGTATTATTCATGTTTGTCTACAGCTTTCTTCCTCATTCTGGTTTACAGGGACTATGCCAACTTATATTTGACTTGTAGACTGCATATAAACAGACTTTTATGCCATTGAGACTGACAGAAGTATTTGTTGCATTTTATTCTGATTTTATATATTTGATTCCAAACACTCTGTTACGATGATTGAAATGCCAGCATTGCACTCATTGCTGCCAATTCTCATGGGTGAGTCTTGTAATACATTATATTTTCTCTAACAGGCCATAGTCCCAGAGTCACACGGTTATGTAAGATTCAGCTTTCCTTTAAATGGTAATTATGTTTCTAACTCTCAGAGGAAAAGCTTGAATATATACATCCCATACTTTTGAAAACATTTCAAACACTCCTGGAATAAATTATGAGGGTGTGCTTTTTCACCCCCATCCAAAATCCTTCCAAATTCTTCTGCTCTTGAATATCCTCATTTAGCAACATTGCTTTGAATGTCCAAATTTGAGGACCAGCGAGGCTGCCTGCAGGGATACAGATCCAGACTGCATCATCCCATATGGGGTTTGTAGTCATCAAGAAAGTGAGGAAAGGTGTGGGGGCTTGAGTGTAATGCCAGAACTGAGGAGCTGAGGTTAGGGTGTGTTTTATTTTGGTGTTTTTTAAATAGAGGGGCAGGGATAAGAAGGAGTAAAGGTTTGGAGAAGGAAAAAGAGAATGAAGGATGGATCTAGGCAGACGCGGAACCTGAAAAATTGAAAAGATAAGAAGTTTGAACCTATTCAGTTTTACCTGTACTAAAATTAGCCAGCCTTGACATTTTGTTGCTTTTGCTTTGAATGAGGCTGCATTTACAGCCACCTCTACATTATTTAAATGCAACCTATTTCACAGTGTTTTCAAAACAAGTGTTCCTAAGGAGTTGTCAGAAAATAATGAGGATCTTCTGAGCCAGCTACATAATCTTGTATTCCTGTGGCTGAGACTTCAGTACTAAATTCTCCCTGGAATAATTTCTTGTTGGGAAACTGAACTTAAAGAGACAACTAATTGAAAAAATTGAGAGAAAACAAACTCAAAGAGCTGTAGATTGAAACAGCTAGTATTTTAAATATCAGGATATGCTTTCACCCAAAAAGCTGCCATATTACTCAAGTTTATATGAAGTGAATAGTAGGGATAGAAATAAGCTATATTCTGCAGAAGCATCTAGGAAGGTTATATTTTTATGTCTCTCTGGGAGAGACAGAAGCATCTAGGAAGATTATATGGAAACAAACATTTTCAACTTTAACATTCTCATTAGTTGTACACGAGTGGGGCTCAGGCTGCACAAGGTTTACTTGCACATTCAGTCTATGTGAACATCACAAGGAAAATTAACTTCTTCTGAACATTATTCTATAACAGATTCAGAGTCCTGCAGTTTGTGGGCCTGGTCTTAGATCATTCTGACACAGACATGTCTTTATGTTTGCATGAAATTTCATTGGCTTTGAGTGCAATGCTGTACTATGACTGAAAAGTTTTAGGCATATTATTTTATCCTCCAAACTGTGGGCTAAATGATAACAATTTACTTTTTCTGATAGCTGCTCATTCAGCAGAGTAGTTAAGTACCTGTTTAACTGCTACTGTGAAGCAGATAACTTGAAGCTTGTGAAACAGGAAGACAGATGTGAAACTGGGCATAAAAAGGTCTGGTAGGTGATGCCTATTTGTCTTCATAATTTGTAAGAAAAATCTGGAAGGTTTATTTAAGATAGATTATGTGGTTATGGCTAGAAGATTTAAAAAACCCTCTCAGCTTCCTACGAAAAAAAAGGATAATTATCATTCTAGAGAACCCTCAGTTTCACCGTGAATTTTTTATCAGAATGTCCACAGGATTTAACTTTTTGTTACTTTTCTCCATCATCGACAGTTCTTCGCAAAAATTTGGCCCAAGGTGGATGTGAATGTATTTGTGTTGCCATTTTTATCTGCTTGTTTTTTGAGTGATCTTAAGTCCATTTTTCTTCAGAAGTTCAAAACAAGAGAATTACAATACTCAACTTCTTTCTTCTCATTAAATTGTTTCCCAGCATAAGTCCTCAAGTAAATCTTGTGTCAGATTAGTGTGGAGCAAGAATGATTCCTAGTACCTTATCTGGAAATAAGAAATTGAAGTGTGGAATATAAGGAGAATGGGACCAACACACGGATTTGATGAAAATAAACAGGAACCCCTTGTACAATAAAGTCTGAGAGCAGATTCTCTGTACTAGGAGAGAAATTTACAGGGAGGGAAGAATTATTAAACTAAACAAAAGTGTCACTGGAACAAGTGTGTATAAGTATATATATTTGACTAACTTTAGAAGGTAATATAAATCAATGAAAAGATTTTGTGTAACACTTTCAAAGAAGAGAGCTGCTGCAGGGAGAATCTGCCTTCTTTTAAATTGGGAAAAAAATCCTCTTTCACAAGAATCAGTTACCTTCTTCTGAGGGGAAAAAAAAAGAGAAGTGTTATGAAGTATTTAGGAGCTGGGGACACACAAAGGTTGGAGATCCAAATCCATCCTGTAAAGCAGAAGAAACAAAGTCAGATATTGCACTTCATAGGAGGGAGGCCACTAGTCTTTACCATTTCTTTACTCTTTAAGCTTCCCTGAGGAACTCTTCACAGCAGAGAAATGAAAGAATATCTCTTTGTCGCAGAGAAAGATAAGGGGTTTGTTGGCACTGCAATAAATATACCTCAATACCAACAAAGAGCTCTGATAAATACCTTTTTTGGTATCGTATATATTATTTGGTATTTATATATATTATATTTGGTATTATATTAAGCAATTTTTAAATATGCAAGCTTTATCAAGACAGTAAGTGTTCTAGAATCCTAGAATCCTAGAATGGTTTGGGTCAGAAGGGACCTTAGAGATCATCTGGTATGCTGAGGTAAAAATGGTGTTTAAAAATCCAACATCTTAATGGGAAGCTCAAAGTGAATAAAAGATTAGCCTATTTTAAAGAAGAGGAAATGAATTCAATACTTATTAATACAAAGTTAATAAAGTTTAAAAAAGCTTATCTGAGTGTAGATATAACCCTGTCCTGAACTTCTGACTGCAGCACTCATGAGATAAAATTTTCCAAATAGAAAAAAAGCACTTGTATAATCACTTAAAGGTTGAAGCTATTTAGGTGGAATGTTTTTTATTTTTATTTGGGAGGTATTTGGAGAGAGGCAAAAGCAAGCCAGAGCACAGAGGGAAAAACTGATGATGCCAAAACTTGTTATGACTACAAAAACATCAGCCTTGACAGAATTTGTGGCTGAGTACTGACTAAAAGTGCCTTGTAGCTCTAAGACAAAAAAAATCGTTATTTCTTTATCTCTGAAAGGCTTAGTAAAAAAAAATGTTTGTACTCAAAGATCCCAAATTCTGTTATTTTTTGTGAAATACCAGTTATCCAAGTAAAAAAGGGTAATACTGGATTAAGTGTTCCAAAATTTGTTTATTTATCCATACATATATATATATATATGTATGTGTATGTATGTGTGTATGTATGTATATTTAAAGTTAGCGTATGCCCAGCTTGGTTAGATATTGATGAATTTTTTAGGGTGCTTTTCCTTCAAGAAATCATTCTGTGATCTGATACCACCACAGTGCTGAATATCACTTTCTTCCCACCGTCTTCCCCCCCGCTGCCCTTGAGGAAGGGGTAACCTTCCCCCTTTTCCAGGTTTTCTTGACTCACAGTGTACATACTGGGCCAAAGAAGATGAAGAAACTTTTCTGCTTATTGTCCAGATATAACTTTGTAAAGGATCAAAACTGTGTAAACTTGTAGTAATTGTGAATAAACAAATTAAAAAATTGTACAGTCTGAAACTGAAAGGGTGTGAGGTTGGAAAACCTCCTATTCTCCTGAGCCTTATAGCTGGGTAAATGAAGACATAAAATAGCTGAGAGGTTTGCTCAGGGTCTAGTCTGTAGGTATGAAGTATCAGTGCTTTGGGAGAAGTCACATTTGCAGGGAGATCCGTGTGACATTTAAAAGCAATAATTCCTTTTAAAAATGTATGAAGAAGTTTCCAACAAACATGTTTTGTCCTTTGCTTCCCTTTGAAACTTGTTATTCATCCTTTTTTCTCCTTTTGATGTCAAATCAGAATTTAGGCTGGCATTATAATACTGAAACATCTGGAAATTGTAAATCCAGAAGGAAAACCCTTCTCTTGATCTGAGTAATTAGAAGATCATGAAATTCTTAAAGGTTGTCTTTTCACTTTGGCTTTCATATGCGGGAAGAAAAGAACTTTCATGCTTCTTACATCCTAGTGACACAATGTTCTCATGAGGACATTCCTTCCTACCATCACTTTTCTTCAGAAAAGCTACCTTATAGTAGTGGCAGTTGGTTTCAGTTTTTCAGAAGCTGTGTTTGCTACTTAATCACTGATTTTAGTGTTAGAAGACTGGGTTCTTAGAGTACATATCCCTTACTCCACCTGTTCAGGACTCTTTGATCCTGCTGCATTGCTTTTGATGATATTTGTCAAAGGTGATGGACTGGATTTGTAGAGGAAACAAAGCAGACTTAGATGTAAACTTCCCTTCACTTACGAAGAAATATTGTAGTGCTTGGCTATTTGGCTATTTAAAACAGAAAATTATTAAGAAAGCTGACAATTGGCAGTGTTTTCATGTGCTGAAAAACAGAATGCTAAAAAGCTTAAAGCTTAAATTATTTCCATTAAAAAGTAGGTGTTGGTGGAAAACAAACAGTGTTACAGTAAACAGCTATTAAAAATACTGGAAATACCAGTTTTAATGACTGATAAAAATAAACTAGTCTGGATCCAGGTGTAGGTGTAGGCTAACCCTATGTTAGAGGGACAAGGGGCACATAGAACAACCTAAGATCAGATTATCATATGGCATTTAATATTGTTTTACTGGGGGTAGAGATTTAACTCTCTCCCTGAAAAATCCATTCCTCAAATTCACTGCTGATAAGCATTTTGGTCTACTGAAGGGTTTGTATGTAAGTCACTAACTAGTATCCCCTTCCAAAATGCCTTGGAGATTCATCAGAAAGAAATTTTTCCAAGAATACCCTAATAAATTTCCTGACAGTATTTTTGGACAAGGTCGTTAACAATCCAATGATCAATGCCATGTTTGCCCATGTAGTTCCTAAATTATTCTATTCTATTAATGCTTTATAGGAGAGTGGTTCATATTTGAATTAAACAATAAAACAATGCATGCTCATGTTTCAAAACAAAATTACAGAACCTCTTCAAATAAGTGATAGCATGTTCCCAACACAACTTGTGGCAAAACTGAAAAATGTTTAAGTAGGTGTAGTGGTTTGGATTTTTTTTTTCCCCAGAGGCTAAGAAAGTGGTAGCCCCCAAGGAGTGGAAACCCCTGGAAGTTTTGAAATTCTGTCCAGTGAGCACTCCTGCAAAAATGTAAACATACCACAACCAGACCGGAAGAGAAGAGTGGTAGTTTTTAGGTTAGAAGAAGTAGCCATGTTGTGACAGCCATGAGGAGAGGGCAGGAGCCCTCTGGGGGGGCCTCTGCCCCCCCCCAGCCCCAGCTGGGGACTACAGAGACTTGGAACAGTGTTAAGCTGGACTATGTGTCTGTAGCTGTGAGCTGGAGGATGTTTTCCATCGTGAGTGAGCAGAGACAGAGCAGAAGCGGTGGCAGCGTCCAGAGGTTATGGCTAAAAGCCAACTGATAAGACCTGAACCAGGGAAGCAGCAGAAACAGTATGCAGCCAAGGAAGACTCAGAGTTGCTCAAGCCGAGGTAGAGAACCGGCAGCAGAGAACAGAACTAAGTTTCTACAGAGAGAAAGCTTGGGGATAAGCACTGCAAAACTCCCCTAAACTTCCTTGGAGATCCCTCCAAAAATGGAGGGGGTGGACTCTTACTGATTAGAAGTCCTAAATGGGTAAAGGAGCTAAGAAGCTCGGTCGTCCTGAGAGCTCAGCCAGGACGGAGTGTGGGAGGTTGGCCTCGAGGGCCCTCCCTTGCTGCAAGCTACAAAGAAGCTCGCAGCCTGAGACAGGGCACAGAGGCCCTGCAAGGAGCTTGAATCTCCTGGAGATACCAGACCGTCACGAAGACCCCCTGTGTCTTCATGATATGACGTGGTGAAACGACCTTGTCTGGGGTGACGAAGCCCACGGAAGACCCCTCGGTTGGTTGGCGACGGGGCCGAGAGGAGCTTGGATACCTTCCTCGTGAGTGCTGGCAGAATCCAGCTATCAGCTGCTGCATGCATGTGGAGAGGACAGATGACTGCTGCTGTAGAAGAGACTCCTGCTTTCAGACTGAAAGGGATCTGTCCTTCTTTCCCTCCTGGACTTTTATTTGGAGGGGAGAAGAGATCTGATCCATTGTAAATACTTATACTATATGTCATGGTAGAGATAGTTGTAATCATGTGTATAATGTATTATAGTATTTATTTGTACAGTCATTGTAATATATTCCCTTTCCCCCACTTTGAGTCTGGTTGTGTTTTGTCTGGAAAAACCCATCTCATGTTGGGTTGAGATGTGGGAGGGGGATGGAGCTAGGGAATTGGATTTTGGGCTACCTCAAACCATGACAGTAGGAAATATATTTAGTAAGAGCTACGTATCAATAACAGACCTGAATTAACAGTGAATTAACGTCAACCTGTTTGTCAAGGCAATCAGAGGTGGGAGATGGGGGAAGAAGGACACACTTCTTCCTGCTTGCGATGTCTGTGGGAGTCTCTGAAATTATTGTATGAAACGAAGCACATTCATAGCTGTTATTATAGCTTGCTAAATGCTGAAGCAATGTACCCTGGAGATACACAGTAAATCTTTGACTACATTATATTCATATAGATGTGCTATATCTACATTACAATGAATGTCTAAAGGAAGTCTTAATAAAATTTTCTTCTAAAGAGGTTGCAATAGAACAAACTGGAAAGCTAAAACTTCATTTTTATAAGAAAAACTGAATTAAAATATCTGATGCTATTACATGAACAGTTCAGCTCTAAGGATAGTTTTCTGGCAAGAAAAGGGCAGTAAAAGTTTGAGCTCTGCCACCTGATATCTTTGATATTCTGTGTTTAGTCACTATGTATCATCACAAAATTTCTCATTTCGTCTTCTTCCTTCCTCCGTTACTCACCCTGTTGCATTGCTGATCTGTCATGGAGCTACAAGTAATTGTAACTTGACATTCATTACTTACAAAGGGGGGGCTCCATTATCTGCATTGCTTTGCACTAGTTAATGCTGCCCAAGAAGCTTCTGGAGCAGTTATGTGGATAGATCCTGGGACAAGTATGTCCTTGGAGGGAATGTCATCACTTTCTAAAATGTATATTAATTTCTTCCTATTTTTAATCATATGCTAATTTTAATTATTAGTAGGATTTCATTGTGATGCGTCATTCTTCAGCAAAGGGAATTTGAAATTCAGCTATTCATGCAGGATTAAAGGTATTTTTATTTATTCATAGATTTCAAAACAATCAGGATAGATGTGTATGTCTACAGGGAAAAAGTAATAGCATTTGTAATGCCTTTGGAAATTAGTTAAAACATTTTATGGGTAATTTAATTGAACCAAGTAATGGACTGTGAAGACCCATGTTTTAAATGCATGTCCGGAGCACTTGGATCTTTAAATGTTGTCTCAACTGAATAATCATTTTTTCATTCATAGCTTCCATTTTTAAAATATTCAAAATTGCCTTTTAGCCATGCAGGAGCACTCTACTCTTGATTTCCACTAGGGGTAGGGGATTTGAGCATTGAAAGACTTAATGCTGAGTCAATGGCTATTGCAGACCTGTCCTTCTTAATGGAATCACAATAAGCTCATTGTTTTGTGTTTTGTCTCTGCAATATATCAAAATAAGAAGCAGACTATTCATCTGATATAATTTAATCAATTTCTAATGAAATAAAGCTGAGTTAATACAGCTACGGGAACCATGCAGAAGTTTCAGACTTAATTATATAATTATGAAAGTACAGGCACATGTAAATTTCATCTGATTTACTTCTATGTTATAATAGGTTTTCTTTAGGCTTATATGCATGGACGGAATGGGAAATGTAAATAAAAAAGTATTCTTGGAAGTGATACTTCCTTTTTAATCTCAAAGGGAAACAGATGCCATTTGGAATAGACATTTGCTGGCATCAAGTAATTGTTGAACATTTGAGGTCACATAGTTTCAAATTTTTCATTCTGATAACTCTGCAAAACTCTGGAAAATTTAAAGAGGTGACAAAATTGTCACTTACTACAAAGCAAATGAATTCTAATTAGTGTTAATGGAAATCTGTGAAATTTGTGCCAATTGTTGACAAGCAGGACTGAAAGAACAGTTAAAACTCTTCCATTCTGAAGTCAGGGCTAAACAAATACACATTCACTAGGTTATGTAGTTATCATTGCCAAGTTTCCTTTCTGAAAAATACATTCTGTTTTAGGAGCTATCCATAAAAGATTTAGGATTAACCTTTTTTCTTCTGTTGAGAAGTTACTAAACTAGAAGGTGAAGCCAGCTATTGCATGGAATTTTTAAAACAAAAATACAGTAAAACAATGTATGCAGATCAAAGTGCTAAGGCCTCTTCACCTAGAATCCATTATGGGGAAGGAAGACAGGCATTCTACTAGTTAAGTAAAACTGGAGAATGAAGTAAGATATTTTTCTCATCTGCAACAATCTTTAAGAGGACTGAAAATTATCATTACTTTGACAAACCTTGTTGATTTCCCCCCCAGCAAAACTGGAGTTAATATTGTTGATTTTGTTGCAGAATCACAACTTTGGCTGAAATAGTGCTTTAACTTGACAAAATGTGTTTGCTCATGTAGTGCACCTGCTTCATCACTGATGTCAGCTGACACTAGGAAAGGGTGATTCCTAGATAAACACTACTGTAGAACCAGCCATGATACTATAAAACTTATGGGCAACTGCTTTCTTTCTATAAGGAAAAAAGAAGGGAAAGACCTAGTTTGCAGGGTCCAGTGAGAAAAATTAGGCTTGGTGTGAAAGGCCTTGCAGCTTTCTGTTTGAACACATGCTAGTTAAGTCCCCAAATGCATGAGCTAGCTGATGGGAACACGATGACTCTTATGAGAGGTTCTAGCAGAACCCTGCACACAGGGGATGGCAGGAGCCTTTCTCCAAAGACCACTTCTTTCTAATGTTTTTGGCAAATTCTCAACAGTAAATAGAAAAATACAGTCATCTAAAGTCAATGAAATGCCTTTCAAATCTTAAATAGTAATGATCCATATTTATAGATGTTCCACTGATAATCAACTTATTAATAGATTAATGCTTGAATTTATTATAAAACTAAATATAAAGCATTAAATTTTGCTCTCAAGTATTAAATATTTTCTTCTTTTACAGGTCCTTTGCCCTTCCCATTCACACTGCCTCTCATGTACTTTTCCTTGCCCAATTCCCTGCCCATGTAGAGGTGTCACTGAGTGCTGATAAGCGCAGAGAACATAAAGTCAAAACAGCGCTTCCCGCCTACTCAGCTATCTGTTGTGTTCTGCATTCAGGTATAAGCTTAAGAAGACTCTTCTAAGAAGCTTAACATGTGAATTAGGCTCTCTCAGACTTGCATCTAAGTATTAACATTTATCAGGTGTATATTATTACCTCATCAGTCATGCCACAAGCTTTGCCTTAACTAGTGTTCAAGGATGACGTTAACACTGTAGCTCCACTTTTACTGCTTTACTGCTGACCAGTACCCCGGTCTGTTTGTCAGCACTCAGTGACCATAATGCTACTGAATCATAATTTGGATGAAAAGGGACCTTCAGAGGCCATCTTAACCCACCACCTGCTCAGCTAGACCCAGACTGACTGGGTTGCTCCGAGCCATGTCCAATTCAGTCCTGAGCTGCTGCGCTCACTGTGTGTGCTGACCACACACAGCAGCCAGGCACCCTGCCCTGCTAATGACCCCACTCACAGGGCTCCCAGGAGCAACCCCCAAATGCCACCCCACCCCAGGCCACCCTGAGGGGAGAGGATCCCACTGCAGCCCTCAGAGTGTGGGCCAGCCAGTGCTCATGTGGCAATGAAAGTAGTCCTGACTAAATCTAGTCCTGACTAAAGTAACATGAGCTGGGAAGATAGTGGAGCATCATTACAGAAAACAGTTCATGCCCAATCTTCCTCTGTGCCCTGCGGTTGCCACTGACTGTGCTTAGGAAAAGCACAAACTGTGGCGTGTCAGATAAGAAATAACCACCTTTACTTTGTACTCAAAGAGGAGTTTAAACAACACATGACAAACTGTTCATAGAATCACAGTATTGTTAAGGTTGGAAAAGACCTCTAATATCATAGAGTACCTGGCTACAGCCTTGTAAGGGGTCTCTGTGGCTGGGTTTTGGTAGCAGGGGGATTACAGGGGTGGATTCTGTCAGAAGCTGCTGGAAGCTTCCCTTGTCTGGTGGAGCCAATACCAGCCAGCTCCAGGATGAACTTCCTGATGCTGGCCAAGGCTGAGACAATCAGGAGCAATAGTAACGACTCTGCAATAACATATTTAAGAATGGAAAGTTATTGTGTGGTGAGAATTCCAGCCAGGGAAGAGCAGAGTGAGAACGTGGGAACAACAAGGTAGACACCAAGGTCAGTGCAGAAGGAGGAGGAGGAGGTGCTCCTGGTGCCGGAGCAGAGGCCCTGCAGCCCGTGGTGAAGACCACGCTGGAGCAGATGGATATCTGAAGGGGGCTGTGACCCCGTGGGAGGCCCAAGATGGAGCAGGGTCCTACTGGGGATCTCCAGCCTATGGAGAAAGGAGCCCACGCTGGAGCAGGTTTTTCCCTGGAAGGACTTGTGGCCCTTGTGGGGGTAGCCCAGCCCCTTTGTCCGCTTCATTGAACTTCTCTGGATTAGAAGTTCTTTCAGTTTGCCTGGTTTTATACTATTTATTACCACTGTGTCATTACCTGGCTGACACTCTGTGTCCCCTAAGCAGAAGGATGCTATCCAGTTCCAGGGATTCCAGGGCTGCCAGCTTCTGGTTGTCATCAGTTCAGTTGTTCAGAGTGCTCTGCTAAGGACACAACCAAAGTCCAACTCATTCTTCACCTCTCCTTTGCATTTGCTCTGGAGAGGGAAAGAGAGACAATTAAGCAGAAAGAATGTGGAGTGATTCTTATCCATGTGCCTTTGAATGCAAAGTTACCCTCTACAAGTTAGAGAGGAGATTTTTACATCTTAGGTCAAAGAAAGAAGCACAGGCCCAGGCAGAATATATATCAAACTAAACATGAAAATTATTCCAGCAATGAAAAGCAAGCTGCTGAAGTCTTTCTGTTGAATTGAAATAACATTTTTTTACTAATTACTTAATACTAGCTCTAAAATATGATAGTGCCTATAGATTTGTCTTTTAAATAGCCATTAACAGTAAAAAGATAAAATAGAAAAGTGACAGAGAATTAGCGAACAGAGATTTTACATCTCACAGACCACTGTTCAGACTATTAAAATAAGCTGAAATACTGCATAATTTATGATGCAGGGTTAAAATAATCGATTTCAAAAATTAAACAGAGTTGAAGGGTTAGTAGAAATTTATCAGAGATGAACAGAATATGGCATCATTGAAGAAATTTATATTATGCTATGTAAGGAATGCTATTGAATTAAAATTAATGAACAGAGAAAATGTACTCATCTGTACTGTTCCCAGTGATTGCAGGTAACATGAGACGAAAGCAAAATAAATGAGTTTCTAGAAGTTCTAGTAATTTTTGCCTAGATTCATCTTACTTTATTTCAGCCATCAAAAAAGATACAGCTCTATTCTAAGGTAGTCATCAAGGCTCACTCTGTAGTCACTGGAGAGACATAGCTATCTCCAGATAGCTATTCATTCCATCTTAAGATAGACGAGATGAATTACTTTTTTCAGTGTCCATCTCTCTTCATTGACTGCAGAAGAGTGAAGGTGGCTAATTGAGACTGAGAATGGGATTTATTTCCCCAGTCCTTTGTTCTCCAAAATATAGGTGTCTAGTGTAAGGATTAGGCTACAACAATTCAAGGCTTTTAAGGCTTTTTAAATTTTTTTGACTCTAGAAGGCAACCCAAGGAGGATTTCATTGTGAGCATCTCTGCAGGCATCAATATGGCATCCATCAGCATGGTTTATCTGATAATTGTGTTACAACTTCCTTTGTGACTGCTATTCCAACCATTGCACTCTAAATAGAGGCAAATCCTTATAGAGATTGACTGGGTTTTTGTCATTAGAAATCCGTATATTCTTCTGGCCTATTGAATGGCCTGTACCTGCCATGCCTTCTGATTTGGGCTATGGAACTGCTGACAGAAAGTACTTAGTTGAATGCAAAGAAGGTGAAGAGTCCATGTGGCTACTCCATCTGCTACCTCCTGTTTCCTCCCTCCCCCACAGTAGAGTTGCAGATATTTTCATATGGGTTGTCTATGCAAACCTCCCTCCATATTTTGGTGTGTACCATCAAAAAAAATTATAAATGCTAATCACCAGAATTTATTTACATTTACCAATTATTTCCTTTTTCTTCTTATAGCAGGTTTCACTTCTGGTGGGAAATCAACACTTCATCTCTTACTACTAATTAGCTTGTGCCATGTTCTCCCCAGCAATATCACTTAGGAAGCACGTTCTTTAGGGAGTCAAGTGAAATTCCAGATGTCAAAAGTTCAGAGGGAGACTGGTAATCCAAAAATTGAGATTCAGTCACCCTTTGATACCTTAACGTTTCTGCTTAAGCATCTGAGGATACTTAAAAAACCCAAGCCTTCATATTTAACTAAGCTGAAATTTCTAATTATCCATGCTTTAATAGTATTTAAATAAAAATGACAGTGAAGCACAAATGCACTTGATGAAATCTGACATATTGTGCTGATAGGGCAAACAGGACAACACAAAAGCAAACTGAGACTGAAATAAATCAAAAGATTCTCTGTGTAAAATGATTTCATTCTCCCCCTTCTCTACCCTTTTCCTTCATGAATGTGAGATTCAAACTCAGTATCACACATCAAGATACTAACAATTCTTTTAAAGGAAGGGATATATTGGTAGGCAGAAGGAGTGCCACCACTATAAAATAAGTATTATAATCCTTATTTTGAAAAGATGTCCAGCATTATGCTTCAGGCCTTAAGCTGTTCCGTGAGTATTAGTAACTGGGGGACAGGCAGAGACAGCACATGCTGCGGATGGACATTTTTTTTCTGAACCAGCACGGAAGTTATTACTGTGGCTGCTTGGATTGTTGATTGTACAAGCTGAAAACTGAAGTAGAGAGAATTGAGGTAGTTGGGAGGAAGAGGGGAGAGAAGGAAAAGAAACAACATACACATTGAGTATAGAGTATGACAGTTCTGTAACAAGAGAAAAAGGGAACATAACAGGGTTGTCAGGAAGATGTTAGTTGATTCTTCACCTAGACACATACATCTATGGGAGACAAACTATCCTATCCATTATCACTTCCCCTCTCTTGTCCGCTGAAACCCACTTATAATTTGGTTTCAACAAGTATGATAACTCTATAATTTTGATATGCCCACAAGGAAAATTACCTCAGTAAATGATGTCAGGCCCAGGCCTCATACTTCCCTCATCTCATTTAAATTCGGTGGTTTCAAAATTATATAACAGCTGACTAGGAAAGCTAGTTCATGTTGTTGTCCTCTGGGACTTCAACAAAGATTTTCTTTGCATTGCATTGTTTCAGAAAATCATCTCTGTATCATCACTTGTTATTAGTTCATGTGCTGAACCACATAGTCCATATGACATTTGATAAGAGAACTAACATATCTGAAACCCTTAAGCAAAATTTTAGTTGCTAAAGCGAAATTGTTGGGTTTAAGATGGAAGTTATTCTTGTCTTAGTGAGTTTAACCACTAACTAGTACTCAGTTCATGCTGAATTGTGGTGGTTCACAAAGTGTCTTTAAAAGACAACTGAATAGAAATCTTGTGCCAGTGAAGTTGTCTTTTTCTTTATTCATCTAGACAGGGATAGAAAGTTCATCCATTTTTGGATTTGCTAGTAGTATCTGAGTTAAATAACCCATGTACACAAGCTTTGAGGCTGCACCCTTTCTGTTGATCTAAAGAGCTCCTCATTCTCCACAATAGTTTTTTTAAACGCATTCCCGGGTGACCTTATTTGCGGTCTCTTGACCTTCTTTCTGAGGTGTGTCATCAAGCCTTTATTCATTTGATAGTCCTTAAAAAAGCTTTAATAAATATAGGTAAAATATTAGCAAAGCATAAGTGAAAATCACAGATAATAGAGATCCAGTTTGGCCTTAGACCAGTTAGGCTTTTGAATAGGAAATAAGATGACTAGAAATTGTTGTCAGGAAGAAGAATCAGAAAGAATTAGGATCCAGAGCCTCACATGGGCAAAATTCAAAAGGCATTTTGATTCAAAACAGACCAGCAGTTTTGTATTAAAACATGAAACAATTTAAAATCATTAAAATTTAAAGCATGTGTATATATTTGTCTAATATGGTTGAGCATCATATATAGTAATATTCACTTAATTCATTCAGAGTAAAAAAAAATAATTCTGCATTAGGAAAAGGACTGTAAGGAGGTGCTGTGCTTTAAAATGGTATTTACCCTACACCAAACTTACATTCAAGAGGAGGTTCCAGTTTCAATTGAATCCAGTCCCCTTGGTCTCTGAAACTGTGCCTCTAAACTGAAGTCAGCTCCCTTTTCAATGAAATAGTGAGTCATGAGTGATATTCAAGTTAATATTTGAAGTTTTGAGTACAAACATTTCTTTTTTATTTGATGCTCAGATTTCAGTCTGCTTTTGTATGTAAACTCTCTGTTTTAACTGCAATGCACTATATTTATCACTGTATTTGAGTTTATGATTTAAATGAAGTTCTTTGTTAGCCTGAGAATCAGGCCTCTGACAGCTGTTGTTTCCCAGCTTGTATCAGGTATTAACAATTCTGGTCTCAAGAGCCAATTCTACAACAGGATTTTTATCAACTTCATGACTTTACTGATAATTTGTATGACCTCGAGAGGTTTTATAACTCTTCTTTGGGAGTTCTTGATTTCGTACCTGAGAGTTTTAAGAGCTAGTTTGAAAGCTGGTTTTATTCCTTCTATTTTTTTTTCATTCTATAAATATATTTTATTTTATGTTCATTTATGTGATTTTATTCACTCCATTTACCTGTTTTATTTGCTGTTTATTTTTTCTCTCCCTTTACAGCTTCTGATGTGTATTTTTAACACCTGTTAAAAATAATAAAAATAAAAAAGAATGTGATTTTTTTATATAGTACTGTGAAAAGAAATCTGCTTTCTGCTGTTTTAAGACTAATTCTACCTTTAATTTGGAGATAATAGTTGTCAAAGGGAGTAATTTCTTTACACATCCTTGGAGAGCGCAGTGGACCCTTTTCATAAATCACTGAAACAGAGACAGAAAAAGTCTTCAATGTGTGTAATATCTATTTGCTAGCATTTACATTTCATGAACTTCAGTAAAAATAAGGTGGAAAATGCACCCAGGAATCATAGGTGTGTTGCAGTACTGCTTGGTTAGGGTCTTCCTTTCTTGGTTTGTATTCTTCTTTCTTGGTTTGTCTGTATATTGTCTAATCTATCCATCCAATCCATGCTTTATATGTAAAGTATATGTAAGTACTCAAATTACAGATTCAAAACTGTGTTGGGAAAACTGCTGTTGGGAAAAAACCTCCTACATAAGCAAAACCTACATTTAAAAGACTGTTTTCTCTTGCACGGAGGGAGAAAAAGGCATGATAGTGACATCTTGGTGTTGTGTAATAGAAACAGCAGAAATAATAGAAACATCTGTGATCAGTATCTCCTTAAGAGGAAGCAGACCTTCTTTCAAAATGAGGAAAGAAGGTCTAGATTGACAATACAGGTAAGACTTTTATTGAAATAGGTACTGAGTTATTCAGCCTTGTCCAGACCAAGTATGACACAAAAGTTTCTGGGGCACTCTAACTTAAAAAGATAGAATGGAGGAATGTATGGAATGCAGGATTTTTAAATTCCTCATGTTATCTCTCTGGGACAATCATAAGGTAAAATAATAAATGTAGTGTATAGCCCTGATAATTTTTAGGATTTGTATATGCTGACACACAGCTGTTGTAGTTGTACTGAGTGTGTCACAGCTCACAGCTGGGTTACTCACATTGGTAACTAATAGAGTCAATGCAACCACTGTGCCAGTAAAGTTGTAGGATTTGTCATAATCCTGTTATGGTGCAGCTACTGAGCCACTAGAAGATGGCATGATCCCATATATACTGAAACATAGAGGATATAGTTCACTCATTAGAATAAATTATGTCACAAAAGGTATGCATAAGAGACAGAGAGAAATGGATGTAGAAGCAAAAGGAGGAACAATGTAAATTTCAAAGTAAATGTTATTTTTTAAGCAGTGATAAAGCTAGCAGTGATATTGGTCAAGCACTGCTCAAAAGTCTTGGGCTGATAGGAGCTAAATGGGTCTTCAGCTCCAGTACTGAACATCAATATTTAGATCAGAGGAATCTGATTCCTGTCATTAATCTCATCTGTTCTTGACAGCCTGGGATCCTCAACCAAGTTTTCATTGTAGGACATGAAAGGTAAAGTCCAGGAAGAAACCTGTTGGGTGAAGAATGCTGTTAGGTTAAGGTGATGGCATATCTTGTTGCATTAATTTCCGTCATGTAAGATTACAGCTTTAGGGAAATGGTAGTGCCATGGATGCTCAAATTCACTCCGTCAGTTTTAAAAGGTCATTATTTCTATTACTGAGCACTGTACATTCCATACGATTTACATCACGACTCTTCATAATTTCAGCTCTCAAGTTGCATGGAAGTATGTATGTATGGCCAGTCTTCGCGAACGAAGATTTGGGAAAGGTCTTTACCCTTCGAGCCTGCACAGTGGATTTTTTAGGTGAGACACAGTGTGCGCTGAGCTGAGCCCACCCTTTAATCCTAAGGTTCATCTGCTGGGGCCGAGCAAGCTTGGGTCTAGTGGTTAGGATGCAGTGCTCTCACCACTGCGGCCCGGGTTCGATTCCCGGTCAGGGATACTCCCCCAAGCAGATGGAGCTCGTCAGCCCTGTAAGGCCATCCATCTAAGAGAAGGTCACTCTAAATAAACCTACGTCCTGAGGACCTCACTGCATGGAAGTATCTCAAATATAAATGACTTTCTATAGCTGTTTAAACCTTGCATGTTACAGGACTGTTCTCAGACCATGTTCTTATTCTCTTCTCAAAAAGACTCATAAACCTGTTTAAAACAACTTATTAAAATGTTGGGCAGAATATAGTTACAGCTTTTTAGCTGTCATATTAGTCTATGATGTAGTCTTATCCAATGAAAAGAAAGGATTGGGTTTCATTTTGAAGTAGAGTTTTTGGTCTGTCAATTGCTTTCCTGAAATCTCTGGAGCCGTCAGGGTTTGTGCCCTCTTTGGGCTGTGTCCATACTACTAAGTAAAGAAGGGCCAAGAAGAGGCCATTAGGACTCAGTATAAATGCAAATGACTGGATCATGTCTGAATATCTTAGGATTTGTCTCCTCTATAAGAAGCTATCTAGAAAAGAGTTAGTTAGAGTGAACCAAAGCAAAGCCAAAGCTGTCTAACAGTGACATGGTGCAGATGAATGGGGATCCATCCCTTTTCCATTTGTGTACCTCTTTTTTTTTTTACATTGCTTACTCAAATTTCTAATGAAATCAAAGTTATTATTATGTATAATTTATTATTTTTTACTAGTACATCTATTACAAATAGAACAAAAATATGGTCAAATCAAAGCTGTAATTAACATACTAGATCAATGATTCCCATTAGTCAAATCAGAAAATAGATTTAGTGGATAACCATTTTTTTTTGATTATATGCTTGGAGCTGAAAGATACTCCATCATTTTAATTCCCTCTTGATGAAATTTAAGGAAGGACTCCCAGATACAGTGCTTTAAATCATGAGGGTGCTGATCTGGTGAAAGTATCTGTAGACCATAAATTTCCATCAGATTATATTTTATTCTTAAAATGTGAACTAAGGAATTAAAGCTTGCTGAATACTCCAGAATGCAAAGGTTGTAAAGGAACTGTGAATCCTCCTTCATCTCTTAAAGAAATTGCCTTCTAGACTGGGGCCACTTGTTAAAAGGCATATAAGGCTGAATACTTGTCTCCTTAGAAGACAAGCCATTGGAAAGACAGACACTTTTGAAGGACAGAAAGTGGGGATTTGAGGAGACAGAGCTAAGGAAGAAAAATGAAAATTTTTAGACTTAAAGCTATGAGGGTCTGGGAGCCATTTAAAAACTTAACTTTATTTATACTTATGATAAAAGTCTGTGGTCATAGAGAACTATGTAAATAACATCATTTTAGTTCTATCATTTGTTTTCCTTTATTTCTGGTAAAAATCCAATAGTCAGGAGATGTGTCGGTAGTAGAGATGCATTATTTTATCCATGGATTTTCTGAACTACATATTGAACACTTTCTTTCTCAGAACATATCAGATGAGAAAGCAGGTTATGGAACTTGGGCAGGTGTTGCTGATAAATTTTTGAAGGCTGGTTTTTAGCATCCAAGCTGATTGTGCACAAATAATGTTTATCCATCCACTACTTAGCTCCAACGTGTTTAACTGAAAACAGAATCCTGTTGTATTGAAAGGTCACAGATTGAGAGTGAAGGGGTAATATGGTGAAACAGTGTAAAGTACTTACCATTTGTGGCAAGTGATAAGAATCCAATGAGATAACAAAGCCTTTCCTTTCTTCGACAAGTTCATATATATTTACAGAAAAAAACATGATCTCAAAGCTCTTTCCAGTTTCATACATTGTTTTGATTACTTACAATTGATTTATAATCCTTACAATTTCATGAAAGTACCTTATGCTGTGTCCCTTATCCTAAATCATCAGTGCCAAGACTGCTATGAGTTAAGTAAGATTAAGATTACATTATCTAATTGATATCACATGCCTTTGCTTTGCAATGTCATTTAATACACTTTCATTTGGGGCAGATGTTTTAAAAAGACATTTCTTTAGTTATAGTAAGCGTGGACATGTGATATGTTGATTTTAGCTTTTACAAATATTGTGGATAGAGCGAATATTTTGAAAGAACATCAGCATTAAATGAAGCAGTTTTGGTATAAAAATTGCAAGTAGGTCAAATAATTGCAGGAAATACTCTGTTAAAAGTAGGAAAATGGAAACTTGTTTACAAATATTTATCAGTTTAGAATAGGATGTCTGAGAGAATATCAAGAATATTAAGGATAACAAGGAGCATGAGAAAGGTAGAATACAATAACCTAACCAGAATCAAGCCAGGATACCAGTGAAAAAATAATGAAGAAAAATGACATGGTGACTTCAGTGACTGTTAATGATCAGCAGCTCAGTTTTATTTCCAAACTGGAGGGAGAATGAGATGCACTTGTTTCAGCCTGACCTGCATTTGTGGTGAGTGCTCAGCGCGTGTCTAAGCTTGCCTGGGCAAATCTGCTATGGTGTATTCCACAGAAGGTTTGTGACAAATCCTGCAGGGTTTGTGACTGAGAAAGATAATACAGCAGTTAAGGACCATTGTCTTTTACTGCTTCAGAATTGCTGGTCCTGCACCTCATAACAGTGGTTTGTCTCCTCAGCAGTAGCTTGAGCTGCTGTAAATATTTGGCTTGCCTGTATAACAGAAAGAAAGGGCTGCTTTTCTCAACAGGGGAACAGATTATCACCCCAATTCTGTGATGCTTTTGAAAGGTAGAGAGACAGCATATTCCTTGGTTAAGCCTGGTTTAGCGTGTCTAAGTTCATACTCTCTTGTTTTCTAGTCTATTCATCTAAAAGAAGGCTTAATGAGGAATCTAGAAAGCCAAGGAATAACTACTAAAAGACTACATGATACTTTGATGAAGAGCACGCAAATATAAGTGTGGGCTCAGACTGGCCGGGCATTGATTACAGGATCTAAACCAAATGCACTGCAAAGCCCTGTGAGCTGAACAAGGACCCCAGTCCACACTCAGAGTTTGAGACCATGGCTTTGGCCAGTCAGACTGGGAATGCTGACTGAGTTGTGCCTATCCTCATTTCACTGGGAAGCACTTGGTACTTGGAGTGTAGGCTCTTCCATGCCCGATACTGCAAAGATCAGGGATTGGTCATAACATCAAACATAGAACATGGAAGGTTTTCTTGTTTCTTTTTTTTTTTCTGTTAAAGGAAATCTTTGGGTTTAATAACATATAATATGCAGATCTGTTTGATCTTGAGACAGAAGTTTTTGTTTGTACTTTATTTCCAATTCACACCCTTGCAACTGAATTGAGCAGGCATGTGGAGCATTAGTTAGATCTGAAATCAACTGAGAAGGTTAGTAACGTTGAGAAGATTCACCCATCCTAATTTACAAGTGCACCTGAGTGAAATCCTCTCTTTCATATTGGGAAGGGAACTTTTTGTAAGTTACACCTCTTGCTTCACAGTAAAGTGCAGTTGCAATTGGCACCCCACCCTCAAAGATCCATTAAACTGGATGTAACAGAAATTTCCAGACACAGGCATACAGTTGTCCGGGCCTCAGTGCGTTAATGCATTTGATTCAAACACAGTAGGAAAAGGTTCCAGTTCAGAGATGAAAAGAATTTACCTAAACTCATTTAGCTTCTTAGAGACATGAATGTGCTGCCTTGTCACAAAACATTGGCCTACTGCTTTTTTTTCTTCCCTTTAATTTAGTTATTTGTAGTAGAATTGCAAAAATATGTTAACATTTTACAGAAAAGTTGTCAAGAAAGAAAATATTACGCGGGTAACTGTTTTGCTTATGATTTTTAAACATGGTATTGGAGATTTTATTTTCCCCAAATGAATCTTGTCTTGACGAACAGAAAAAGAAAAATGAAGCTAAACAATTGATCATTCTAAAAATAATCGCTTGCAACTGTTGTGAATGAGTGGTTTAGGTTGCTTAGGGGGGTGTGTGTCCTTCCTAACGATACAAATGTTAAGTCTGTAGGTGATTTTCAGCATGATTTTAAGAATCATAGTAAATGTAGTTTAGTGTGGCAGAAATTCCTCTCTACAGGACTTAGATGACATGCCCATCAGAACCCAATGATGAATTTCATCTGTTTCTTACTTTGAGTTTGTAACCGAAGTAATGAGCGCTGCCATCCTCTTTGGAAGTCTGAAGGCCACTGCACTGTCTCTGCCTTGTGCTTGCTAAACTTCCCTATCACTAAAATGTTTTTGTGATCCATTGAACTGTGTTCAGCTTTCTCGGAACCACTGCTTAATTTTATAAGTTGTGATATTGGTTAAGATATGTATTTTTGGCATGGAACTTTATAAGTAGTGATGCATTTATTTATGTGACAACAGTAGTGCTGTTTGTGAATGTAAAGAAAGGCAAGTTAATACTCCCTAAATAACTGAAGGGTTGATGTCTGTGTAAACAACCAATAATTCGATTTGCTAATGCAGAGAATTCCTGCGAGAACTTAGGTTTAGATGTCTCAAAGAAATGATAAACCAGTGGAAAAATTGTTCCTATTCTTACTGTATGGAACTTCATATCTGAGTCAAGGGTGCTAAAATTTCATTAATCAATATAAACTGCCTACACAAATTTTTAATATATGCTTGTTTAAAATATAGGATTTCAGAATTGTGTAGCATATCTCTAGTATGCTTTTGAAAGTCTTGTACACTAGATTAGAATGTGCCCTCAAATGTATTTCTATCTTCCTTCTGAAATATAGATTCCCTAAAGTGAAATGTCTGAATATCTCCCATACGACCAATTTATGAAGCTACAGAATAATTAGTAATTTTCATTATTAAATGGATTTTTATCTGCATTCCATGTAATCATAGTACTTTATGTAGATACATAGAGAGCTTACAAAACATACTGTAATATAGTAATATTACATATGAGAGAAGCTTTAACATTGAAAATATTATTTATTCTTATCTCTTTAGGCTGCTACATCATATATTCACATCAAACCAAAGTACGCAACTTTTTACCAGTACTATCCAATGATAGGAATAATATTTTAAAAAGCCAGTGAATATGTCAAATGGAAAAGAACAACATAAATATTTTCAAAATTAATTAATGGATCCCTCTTGCCTCATTCTATCTTTGTTCTATTATAAATGTTTGTTTTACTTCGTATATTTCTGTGAACTCTCAGATATTCATTCTGCAGAAGACAACTTTCCCCATTTCTAATCTAATGACTGTATCTATCACTTCTGCTGTAGCTTCCTATATTACATTGTTAATTCTAATACTTGCATTGTATGTTATGTACAGATGAAAAAGCTATCATCATTGAATATTAGAAAGTTTTTCAACCATTATTTAACAATTTGTTTCATCTGTTGAGTTTATCACACATGACAGAGGAAATTTGACAGTTAACTCTGTAAGATACCTGAACTTTGGCCTAGTACCCAAGCCATAATTCCTTTCATCCTTCTTGAAGCTGATGCATTTGTTGTGTTTTTCATGTCAAATGGTGGCTGGCTGTTTATCCCCTCATATACATGCCTTTGTTATTGTGAGGGCCCATGGAGAAAAGCAGTCACATAATTTCACTTGGTACCTATATTTTTTTTATTTTTCCAGATTCCTACTAGTATAAAAAAACATCGGTTAAATATAAGAAAAAACATCCTATTTGTTCCTTAGATAGGTGTACCAATTTGTTGTGTGCTGTAAAACTGTCAAGATAAACTTACAGCTATGTCGTACAGTTGTTATAACCATGACCACCTGATTTCATTTCAGCATTTGGCTAATAAGGCAATTAACAACACTAAAAATACATAGAACATGCTTCTCTTAATCAGAAGATGCATGCATTTCAACCAAATAACTGAGATACACCTTGTTCCTGAAACTGTACTCACTAAAGGTACTAGACTGAGTAGGTGCATGTCAGCGAAGAGCCTGTTTATTTATTTTTAGGGGGGAAAAGATACCCTGGTATCATGGTATGAGTGTCCTATGTACTGTAACTTTTATGACATTAGCAAGAACTGCAGAATGTGATGCTGACTCATGTTAGTTAGCATACATAATTTTTAATCTTTCTATCTCAATTAATGCAAGCTGTTGAAAGGATGGTGCCAAAACCAGATTTTCTAAGGATTATGTTTACTAAGACTTTCATAGCAAGACTCTAGAAAAATCTTGTGAGACTGGGAACTTTCAGGTGATAAAGGTGAAGTGGGTCATTTCTCCATTTATTCCCATGAGGGAATGTATCTCAGAGGGATGCTTTTACAGCTTTAATTTTCACTGAAACTTGGTTGTGTTAAATTTTGCATGGAGCTTACCCCGTCAGTTGATAGTTTAACAGAAGTAGTTAACAGAAGTAGTTAACAGCTGTTTCACTTGGCAGGAAAGAAAAATCTGAGCGTGCCGAAAACAACTAAATATATTAAAACAAGTGCTCGATTTTCACAGAAGAAGGACTTAAATTATCTATTGTAACATTGCTTATCAGCGACATTGCTGATAATTGCTATACCTCTAGGTGGCAAGTAGTTGAAAAATGAATGTTGGGAACCATTGTATACTGTTTAGCAAATGCACAGCAGAGCAGTCTTCAAAAGCTGAATTTTCATGGTTTTATGGTTATTGCACTACATTTTTATTTAAGTTTTACTGACGTGTGAACAATTAAATGATTATCATCTTATTGTGATAATTCCTGTCTTCTCTATTTTGTTTCTATCATTAAATCTCAAAGCAATTTGCAGTGGAGGTCAGAGTATTATCACTCCTTTCCAGGAAAAGCAGAAGTAAAGTGACTTGTCAGGTATACAGAGGGTGAATCAGGAAGGGACATGGAAGTGCATGAAATAAAATTAGGTTCTGTTGTCTAGTGGGACAAGATGTCTCCCATGCACAGTAGAGTGCAGAGGGGAAAATCCTGTTTGTTTCATCTTAATTATGTCATAGGGTAGGTTGTTGCTTAAAAAGAAATGATGGTCTGATAACACAGCAAATACTGGATAGAGATAGACAACAAGTCTTGCATTATTAAGCACTTACCTAGACTATATGGTGGTTTTATGTACGTATTCTCTTCATCTTCTATCATCTACAAGTATTTTAACATACATATTTTAAGAAAGAAGTAAAATCCCATTTTAATTTTCTTAAGTCTCTTTGGATGTTTATGCTTTAGATAAAACAATAACAAAAATAAGAATGAAGTTTAGGTCTTTAGTAGACTTGAGTAAATGAGGCACTCTTTTGAAAAAATGCAGTTTTCTGAGTTAATTAAGTGAAAGAAAATTCATCCTTGCTTTTGCTCACTGATGATTTTCCTCTTGGTAAAAAATTCAACAGCTCTCTATGAGAGCCACTCAAAGAGCACTGTGCCCCTTTGGCACAGACTAGTAAACAAGTCCCACAGAGCTTAGAAGATTATCAGCTGCTGAGGAAGCAGACGTTTGACTGTGAGCCTGTAGACACACACAGCAGGGTGCATAAAATAAGGTAAAAATAATTGTGCCGATGTGTCTGGTTGAGAAATCCAAAATTCCTGCAAGTGAGAGAATAAAAAAACATATGAGACAGAAAATTGTAGTAACATCAGAGTGAGGTAGTTTGTGGATGAGCTGCTTGAGAACATAGTTTTGCTCTTCAGAAAATTTTGCACAGAGGAGCAGAAGATTTGTGTTGTGGATGTATGACAGAAAAAGAAGAAAAACACGGAAAGACAAAATTGTAACTGAAAGTGTAAATTAAAATAATCACTGATGGGAGAGAGAAAGCAGAAGAAAGACATTGATCTTTGATAGTTATGAATCAACACAAAAATCAGTGGACTGATTTATGCAATTCATACCAATTTTTGTATTTATCCTTCCTGAAATCTATCCTCAGCATGAATATAATGATATTATATCTATCATAAATTGTGAGAGGAAAAGAAATCACTGAACTAAAAATGGTAAAGAAGTTACTTCAGGTGGTTGCTTTTTATGTGTCTTAGGTAAGATGTGCTTCATAGCTTTTGCTTCATATACTGCAAAAGGCATGAGATTCTCCGTGGCAGCACCTTCGAGCCTCTAAAGCCTGTGCTAGAGTAAGAGGGGAGGTATTGAGAGTATGTTGTGCTGAAAACGCAGCCATTCTGTTGTATACTTGTTTAAAGAGGTATGCAGTCAGAAGAGACAGAGTTTTGAGACCTTCAGGCTATATAAATACTACTCAAAAAACATAATCAGAAGAATGGCTGGGCTCATGGCAGGTTACCTCCAATGGATGGTGGCCTAAGGACATTTGGCTAAAGCCTCTGGGTGGGTCTGTCAGCATAATGTGATGGGGTGTGAAGGCTGAGATAAGGCCAAGGTACACTGAGGAACAGTGTGATCCAGAAGGCAGTCTCTGGACACATCTGGGGTTTTGCTGAGAGATTAAAGGAGGCGGATCTGGGCTTGCAGGCATCTTAGGAGGCTGTATTAGTAGAATAGTATCCAACATAATCACAGAAAAGAGTCAGAGCATATATGGATAGCCTCAATATGTACATCTGCTTATTTCAGTTGCAGAAGAAACCCAGAGCACAACAATGAGAAAATAAATATTATATGAAGAAACTGTAAAATGTGTAGTCAGGTAAGGTTTGAACTGCCTTGTAGCCCATTTTTTTCTTGTTATACTCATGCCAGATTATTCATTTAACATACTTTGACGAATATTCACACAGATTGTCCACAGATTGTTGTTGCTGTAAAATGCTTGATTTCCTGTTTTTTACAAGGTATCTTGGACTGTGCTGACAGCTACTTCTCCCGTAGCGCTGCTTTCCTTTTTATCAGTATGCTCTTACACTTGTAGGAAACAAATACATCATGAACTATGTGATTTATTTGGTTTTCTTTTTCTTCACTGATTTGTCCTCTTTTTACACATTGCAGCAAGTTTCCCCTCTGCTTTTGGTGTCTACTAAGTCTTTAATTGATCTGAAAGAGATTCAAATGCAAATAGAAAAAAAAAATGAACTTGTGTGATGTGCAGAATCCTCTTGTAGTTTTTCTTCTCATTTGCTGTAGATTTAATATAATTTCTCTTTTTTCTACACATTCGAGGAAACAGCCTGGGATCACCAGCACATGCTCATATGGATTACTCAAGTGAGTCTGGCATGATGATTGAGAGATTGAAGCATCTTTGGCATGTGGAGAGGCCGAGAGAGCTGTGGCTGTTCAATCTGAAAAGAGAAGGCTCAGGAGGGGACCTTATCTGTGTGCATTTGTGCATTCCCTCCTTATAGGAAAGAATGAAGACAAGGGCACCAGGTTCTTTTCAGTACTACCTACTGACAGGACAGGAAGTAAAGGGCACCAATGAAAAAATATGAAATTCCATCTTAATGCAATAAAACAATTTCTTTCCTCTGAGAGTGATCAAGCAGCTTGCCCAGAGAGCAGCTGGACATGGTTCTGGGTAACCAGCTCTAGGTGGCCCTACTTGATCAGGGGAGTTGGACTTAGATGATCTCAATAGGTCCTTTCCAATCTCACCTATTCTATAAATCTATGATTTTGTGCAGTTCTTGTTGCTGTGTTTTCTGGCTAATATTTACCTGAAAATCAAACTAATATTACATCATTATTCTGTAATTATTTGTTAGTAAGCAATCTTTCTATCTAGTAGTCCTGAACAATTCTAAGTGTTTTCCCCCTCTCCTTTACATCATATTTAGAGTTCCATGATAATATTTTTCCAGAATAATTTCATATTATCTTTGTATATTTGTCTTTTATTCAGGGAACTGATCTTAGTGACACTTATAATCCTCTAAATATATACATCAAATATCACAAAGTCAAGGGCCTGATTAATTTGTACTAGCAAATATGTTTAAAAGCCCTGCATTAAGCTGGCATTTCTAGTCCTTCTGAAATAAAGAATTGTCAGTAGATGTTTCTCAACTCTGTGTTAAAATGATCATACAGTGTAACATATGCACGGTCCCTTCCCCTCTTGGGTCCAATCTTATAGTCTTATCTCTGTTAACACTTTCCTTGTTCTTCAGAATCAGTGTTACATCAACTGGGAATTTTCCCACTGTATTTCAGTCCACCTGTTTTACTAGAGAATTTGTATATGCTACTATATTAGTAATAATTTACATGGGTATTTTTTGAGAACTAGATGCATCAGTCAGAAGTAGAGTTATATACAGAAGAGTGGCTATCCCTTTTGGTTTTCTGAGATGTGCATAAAGTCTGCTACTACACTCTGATCTTCAGTTATATTTCATTTTAAAGGGACTTGCTTTTCAATATTGCTTATCGGGGTATTTTTAAATAAAGAAATAGAACTTTCTAAAAAATCCCTTGAATGCTGAATAATATTATGATTTTCAATTTTTGTATCACAGGTAATTGTATAAAACTATCAATAAAGTAGTGGTACAGATGAATTATTGACAGTAGTCGTGACTGTTTAAGGATTTCACACATTTCCAAGTGCATTTATTCTGTGCCCTTAATGGCATTTCTGTGAGGGTGGCTAAGGACTGTTGTTGCACCTTTCTTTGATCAAGAACTGAGGATAATTCAGCTTTAATAGAATTTGAAAGCAAAACTGGATGGCTTTAGGCTTTTTGGAGTGTACAATTTTATGGCTGTTTCCTTATTTTGATACACAGATTATTAATTTTTGGAACAATCAAGCGTATGCTAGAAGAAAAAGGAGATACTTGTATCATATTTGCTATGTGGTTTCTAATATCAAATTAGCAGTCTATTAATTTGAGTAGTTGAGTATTTTATGTGAAAATGAAGTTTTTGAAACTACTCAGGCTTTTGAAAACAATGTCTACAGTTCCCTCTGTCCAAAGCAGAACAGTTTTGACATCAGTAGTTACACTCATTTATCTCCACCTGTTTACATATGTCTTTGAAAGATATTTAAGGTGATTCCAGCTATCCCACAACTGAAATGTGAGACATGGCAGGAAGTATCCTATCTCTGCTACATATGTAATCACACAAACCAAAAATTCCTTCCATGTATTACATGAATTTTGGTTGAAATAAGAAAACATATGAAAGATCAGGAGAATATGAGAGATTTAAATATTATATTAAACAACAAGAAGAAAAAACAACATATGGCTTTGGAAAAATTGAGCAAGAAGTCGAATTGTAACTTAATCTGGAGTAAAAGCTTAAAGGTCTGAGGAACCTTTGTGCTTGTTGATTTATTTGAAGTAGATTTCCCACTTGCTTTGAACCATATAAAAGTAGTCAGTCATCTAAATGTGCAATGTGGTGCAGTAGAACAGATGCTCTATTTCAGTGTCCTAAGGCTCAGCATATGGGACTCACAGCTTACCAAATCAAGATAACCAGTCATCAGCTTGTGGAGTGCTTTTCAGGGCTTTCTGATGTGATCTGGAAAGATATATTCTAGCTGAGATACAGACCTACTCTTCTACTTGGGTGCCTAGAATTAAATAAAAGTAGATCTAATATAAATAAAAGTATCCTATATTTCAGAAGCATCTAAAGGGTCTGTATTTATAAAAGGAGACTTTGATCTTCACTGAAATGAAAGTTTGTATTCATAGTATGCCGTAAAAAGTGGTTTCTATAAAAATGTGCAAGTGTATTGGTATAACTTGGAAATTGAAACAGTTAAGGTTGCATTTATTTATTTATTTATTTATTATTACTGTCTGTAGTCAGCAAATGTAGAATAACAAAGTTTGTGACACAGTTCAATACCAGGTTCAGTTGCACAAGACATTCCAGTATAACTTGTACCTGAGAACTAAAGCAGGTTTCTTTCTGTAGCAAGGTTGTCCTTCTGTCCTTCACAATAACTCTCTACTAATATTCATTCTTTCCTTGCTTTTCTTCCTGACTTCTCTTTTATTACTGTTCTGCATGCTAGTGCCATGAGAGTGAAGTGTCTAAAACTTTGACTACTCAACAATTTGTCAGAATTAAGCAGCACTGCACTATGTGTTCATAGGAACATCCAGAACTATTGTCAATGGCTGCTCAGTTATAAATTTATTGAAGAAGAGAGTAAATATTGTCATAATGCTTTGAGACAGTGTTCTCACAATTTTTTTAATCTGCCAACTGAATGTCTTTATTTTTCATTTTTACTTTCCTGCCAAAATGAGAGATTACATCTTAATCATATTTTTCAAAAGAAATTGATTCAGCAGCAGTCTAGGTGTTTGCTTTTTTTAATCACACCCTTTATACTGATTCATTTGATGCTGAATCTGTATATCTATTGAACTCTGAGCATTTTGATTCCTACAGTAGAGACCTTGTGTTCCTCTAAAAGTATAATTTCTGCTTGTAAATACTTTTTTTTCTGCCTTGCATTGTCCTTCATTTTATTTCTATTGTTAAAGGAAGCCAGGGGAAGTGACAATGCAAATAGAGCACTGTGCTTGGCAGATGAACACTGTGTCAGGACATGACATCAACTGCAGGGCCCTGGGCTGCTTGTTCTTTTTCTGCTTTACTTCATAGTGCTCATTGACTTTTCTTCATGGAGCTGTGAAAAAAGTGGATGGAAGGATGATGCTGTTTCTTCTTTAAAGCCTTTCCATCTATCAAAGACATTGGGAAGGTGTAGCACTACAAACTTATTGTTTCCTGATGGTACTTCTTTAGTCTTACTCTGTATTTCTTAATGTGGTCTTAGAAGAAATTGTTCTGGTAATTTTTTTTTTAAAATTATTTCCAAACAAATACAATGTATATAGAGTCAGGACTCAGCACTGTGTGTCCAGCAATGCCTCTTTCTCTTTATTAAGGTAAAGCATAGCTAGCAAGCTAACTCACATGAAGGAAGTTAGTTAAGTGAGGTATTCCTACCAGATCTGTCAGCTGGTTATTTTGTGTGATGCTGTACACATTTATCCTGCACATCGAACTGCAGGTTCTGACAGAGGCTTCTAGAGGTGATTAAACAGAGAGCACTTCTCCCTTTTGTGCAAAGGAAATCAAATTAAAGGAGCAGAAGGCATGGGAAAGACCATGGCTTGTGTCCTGAGATAAGGTCAGTATATAAAATTCAGCTTTCATTCAGGTAATTAAATGAAATAATTTCATGTCCAGAGAAATAATTAATTAATTAGATTTTGAATGTCTTAATTTAATCCAAGACTTATAGGAAACATCAATCTGAGATCTAAGCCTGTGGAATTTGCACAACATTGACAAAACTCTGAGGCTTTGTTTACAGTGTTCTACAAATACTTAGGCACATGCTTCCCTCTCAAGCACATGAGCCAAATCAGAAGTGAAAGCATTGGAAGTGCTTGGAAGATCTAAGCTGCAGTGGCAGAATTTTGAAATATGACAAAAGCTGCTAGTTAAAACAAAAAGTTTTAATGAAGATGTAATCTTACCATCAATGACAAAAACCCTTCTGAATTGAAGACTGCCCAATTACAGTCGAGCATCATATCAGAGGGATAGTACATGTCCTAAGGCATATGGATATAGAGAAACACCAAATGCATCAATACTTTGATTTAGAACTGAAGAGAGGTGCTAAATATGTTTGTATTTGACACTGCTAACTATCCTGAAGCAATATTTGTAAAAGTTTGTAAAAAGTGTTTGTACCAGGTGGGAAAATGCAATGCCATCTGTTTACCTCACACAAGCACATTGGTTTGTGCAAACTAGTTATTATGGATATTATAACTGATTTGACAAGCAAATACATGTTTGTTTCTACAAATACCAGTACTGAAGTTTGCACACACTCCCGCAGATACAGAGGAGCCATCTAAAAACTGAACTCATTCTGAACGAAAGCAAATGAAGACATCATTAATTATTGGTCACAGTATAATCTTTGCCATTCCTCACAAGTATAAAAGTGAGTCTGTACTCCATCTTCTTAATTTAGAATCTTTTCAGTATGGTTAAATTGACCTTCAGCCTTTTAGTTATCTTGAATGTTATGCTCATTTCTCACCTTTAAAGATGTGGGTAAGATGCACAAGAACAGAAATGCCACGGTGCAGAAAACAGAGGGCGAGCAAGCTAAGAAACACACCACTTTGGCTGTATAGTGCTCTGAAGCCTCTGGTAGCAGGACATCTAGATATGGAGCTCTCACAGCAAATTCAAACTTCATGTTCATGACAGAAGACTCCAAAAAGAAGTGGCTACCTATGTGTCTGGAGTCTGTGAGCTATATATGTGTTTTCTGTAAAATTACAGCAGGCAGCTAAGGTAGAGAGTTATAAGATGGGTCATGAACAAAGGCTGTGGATTGAAGAAGAAAGGCAGTAATTAGGTCTGAAAAGAACACTGATTTTAGTTAATAGAGTTCTCAGTGATAAGAAAGTGATTCCTTCTGAAATACATGGTCTTTTTCTTATTGTTGTGTGACAGGGGTGATTCCCCCAGTGGACCCATGCTGGGTGGAAAAGATCAAATCTGCATTTCTTTGCCATTGATCACTGATTGAATCCCAAAGTGTTAAATCAAAAAAAACCCACATCACTGGGGACAAGTTTCTACATATACAAAACAAGAACTGCCCTTCATTGGCCGTGATTCTTCCATGAGCCATTCACTCACTGTCTACTTCTGAAGT
The DNA here is from genome assembly GCF_009829145.1 of Chiroxiphia lanceolata. Classification (NCBI taxonomy): domain Eukaryota; kingdom Metazoa; phylum Chordata; class Aves; order Passeriformes; family Pipridae; genus Chiroxiphia; species Chiroxiphia lanceolata. Next base: position 14,506,656 of record NC_045640.1, read on the forward strand.
AGATTAATGCATTTGGATCATTAGAAGTAGCTTGTGGCAAGAAATAAATAAAAAAAGAGGAATTGTATAAATCCATTAGAATGTATTGTTTGCTTTCTCATGGAGTGCTTGAAGTAACTTTCTAGTGTACAGATAGTGCAGAGATTGGCTGAAACCAACAAACCAACCAACCAACCAATCGACCAGAAATAAAAAAGCTGTTGATCTGACATGTTAGTTGTGGCATAAATAAAGAGTCATGGAGACAGCTGATTCCATAGCAAATGATCAAGGAAACAGGGAAAAGGTAACTGCAGTACAGTGCCTTTAGTCACATATTCCAAATATATAGGAGAATCCGAAGGCATCCATGAATTCACAGTAGACAAAAAAAACAGAGAAATGAGCCAGGTCTAGCTGGTAGAGGTCTGGCAGATCTTGTTTGTGCTCCTTGCTGTGTTCCACCAGGTGGGCACTACAGGTGGCACAGAGCAGAAATAGAAGAAACCAGCCATGCATAGGAGGGAGAAACATTTTATATGGGCATTTCTCTCACTTACCCCTCTATCCCCTTGCTGTTTGGTCATGTTTGACAAAGGTAGTGAGAAGGTATGAAACCCTTATAAAACAAATAGTAATTAGAAGAAGGTTGAGGTGAAATGAGAGTGAATCTTTTGCCTTCCAATCTCCTGGATCTATTTATAAAAGTACAGACACCAACATCGAAATTAGAGAGATTAGATTTCAATACACTGAGAAGTTTCTCCCACGAGGACTACATTTGTCATCCTGTACAATGAAAACCTGATTTTGACAGTTCCATCTGCAAGCAAGTAACACTCCACCATGTGAGTGCTGCGCTGTGACTCATTGTGCTACAGAAAACAGACCTGCATTTGTACAGTGACTTTCCACTTTGTCTTACTTCCTCACATTTTTTTTTTTTTTAGTTCTTTTATTAAGGAAGCTTCTATCCACCATTGTTCAGCAAATAGAATCTTGTCAAGTACATCTTCTTCGACTTGATAGAATTGATTCAGGAGCTGAATTATATACCAAGTAATTGGAATGACCTAGCAGAGAATGTGTCTGCATTTATAAATAGGATCTGAACTCAAATAACGTATGAGAAGGTAATAAACCAATCTCCAGATTTCCTGGTAAAGTCTCATTATCAGCATCCAACACCACCTTGATTAGGTTGCCCTCCTGGTATAAAAGCCAATTTATTACTTTTCCTTTTAAATAATAAATTACTCTGGTTTAGTCAGAGGTTTCTAACTGAAAGACTTTGGGACCTGTTTTAGAAAGACTGGGATTGTTTTACTATTCTATTACTTTTTGTGTTGCAGCATGGCATCATGACATGGGAAAATTGGTAATTTTTTTCAAGGTTAGCTTTCCAGGTTTCTGTTAGCCTATCTTTATGCAGCAGATTTTCTCTTGAAACTCACTATGCAATGATGTATTTATGGCTTTTACAAATACATTTTGAGTATTATCAGTTTGAAATTTTTTCAGATATTTTCTCAAGTCTATTTTCAAAGTTCAAAAGTTCTCCTTCATGGTTTCTACATTACTATAATAAAATAGCTGAGATTTGAGAATAGTTCTTCAAAAATATGGGAAGTGTTTGTAGGCTGGATGAGAGCTTAAGGGCTAAGAAATGACCAGACATCTATATTCTGTTTGTATTTGCCACTCTGCTTCAGTTGTCTTAGGGAGAGCTTTTGCTGCAAAGCAGACTGAGATACATCACTTGAATGCATGCAAAATAAATGGCTAGGGAATCTATCACATACTTTAATGTGGACAACTGTAGAAGCTACAGATTGTCAAGATATGGTCTGGTGTTTGGTTGTTGTGTTTTTTGTTGTTGTTTTGGGGGGGGGGTTATTTGTTTGTTTGGTTTGGTTTGCTTTTGTTTTCTTCTTATCTTTTTTTCCTGATTTTATTTTTTTTTTTGGCTTTGCTATAGGTAGATGAGATATGAGAAAAATGGACCAGAGCTCTGTGGCTTATGGAGAGATGCTTACACTTGTTTGACTTGCATAGTTTTCTCACCGCTTTAGGTTTGAACAGGTTTTTGAGATGCAGTCAGGAAAAAATATTGTCCTTATCTCTAAGTAGCATAATCATCTGACCATGTCACCCCAATCTGTTCTCTGCCAGGCATGGTTATGAGTGATAATTGCTTTTTTCCTAATCTCCAGCTGTTTAAAATTAAGTGGAGTAAATTTTGTACAGAAGGAGGTGTCCTGACAGACATGAATCTCTAGAGCTCTAGACTATCAGTAAAGCAGCAGTCTGAAACTACATACAGTGACTAAACTAAAAATGTTTATATGCATGGTCTAGACAGTCCCAAGATTAATTCTCAGTTTTATTAATATCTCAGTTAAAAACTGTATCTGTATTAAGGTCAGGTATCTGTTTGCATTCTACTAATGAGTGTACATTTTTAATGCTTTCTTCTCTCCTTGCAGTGTAAGAAATAGTGTATTGATACCACACTGCTTCTACTGTTTTTTGAATGGCAGTTACAAAAATATTCAGGGTCAGTTTTTATAATTATGTGGCCAATTAAATGTGATTTAATTTGTCATGTGTAGAAGCATATATATAAAAATATGTGCATTATTTACATTAGCAATTCCTTTTCATACATTCAAAAGGGCTTTCCAAAGAACTTGAACTACTGAATGACTATGTGCAAAGGAAGTCCTAAGCCACTGAGTCACTTTCAAACATTGCAATTTGTTATTGCATTGCCATAATCTAAAATCAACCTGAACTCCTCCTCTAAAAGCTTGTATATGTGGTGGAACAAGAGTGTAGTAACTGAAAGTGTAAATTCACTGGATGCCTGTAGAGACATTTATTTCCTGTGCCTTATTTATCCCTGTAATGCACTATTACTTTTCCTATGCAGGTGTCCTTAATATTGCACAAGCTTGTTCCTGTTGAAATTTAACCTTTCTGATTCACCTTATATTTTTTCCCAAAGCCAAGAGTTGCCCCATCATTCCCCTCAAAAGTGCAAGCAGTGCCTTTCAGTGCTTCAGCTGGCAAAAACATTTTGAAGAATAAACTACTAACACTGAGACACAGAAATGCTTGAATGCTGTGGGACTATACAGGACCTGTCAAAACCCTTAAATCAGTGATTCTTCCCACCACCACTCCTGCAGAGGGGCACCTGGAGGCAATTAATTCAGATTGAGAGGAAGGAATATATACAGTCTCTGCCCTTGCATGGTAGATGAAGGTAGTTTACTTGGTTCTTTTTCTGTATGGCTGAAAAAATAGTGCTTTCTTGCATGTGTGACTAAGAACTGTCGAGCCCTGGCAAGTATTTTATTAATTTATGCGGGCATGTAGGTTTCTAGCTACTGAGTTTAAGGGTCCTTGGGGAGTGGCTGTAGAAAGCAGCGGAGAGGAAGGCTCTGGGTTAACATTTTGCTGCCCAGTTTTGGTTTTACCAAGTGAGAAAATGCACACAGTTTAAGACAGATGGCAGTTCTTGACATATGACAAAAAAAGCTAACATTGAGGGGCTTTTGGGGGGCTCTGTGTGTGGTCTGTTGTAGCTTGTGATGTACAGTACATTAAGTTTGTTGCTGTTTTAAGGCTGTATCTCTATCTCTTAAGCTGATGGAAATATCAAGCTGTGTTAATTTTTTGTCTGCCTATAATTTCTGAAAATTTCTAAATGAAAAACTTTGTCTTTTCTTTGTTGTTATGACACTTGATTTGTGATAACTTTGGTTTTTTTCTTGCTTTTGTACAGAATAGTTCCTCTCAGTTGTGCAAGTAATGTAGGAAGAGCCAATGTTAAATAATACTCCTATTTAAAGTATAAATAATCTTAGTGTGAAAGTTCTAGCTGAGAAATCCTTACCATTAAAATATTAAAAAGATTAAAATAATACTGATATTATAGTTCAGGTTTCCCTAATTAATGCTCTGAACAGGATAAGCAGAATTTCCTTTATTCTGTAGAGTTGTGAATTTCAAACTGAAATTTATTTCTTTTACAACTTTATATTACCAAATGTTGCAAATTTTTTTTATTAAGTTGTTTAAAACTATGTATAAAATACAAGGATACAGACTATTCCAAATAGGGTGAAAAGAAATACCTGAAAAAGGACCATAAATGCTAAGATGCACATAAAGAGTTACTTTTACCAAATTATGTCAAATTTTTTTCTTATGTAATGTTTGCTTGATAACTCTTATCTTCAGTCTTCTTAATACGGATGCTTGTAAGATTGTAAAAATGTATTCTTTAATTTTTAAAGACTTATTTTTACTTATTTCTATTGTAACAATTAGGAAATTATAAATTAGTTTTTTAAAAATCATAATCCTAAAGTATAGTCAAATGGTGCTGTCTATTTTGAGTTAGAAATACTGCAGTTTAGCTCAACCCACACTAGCATTAATTTTAGATAAGATTGTGGTTGAATATGTTAGTTTTCCCAAGTTTATATGTGTAATTCAGGGATATTTATTGTTATAATAGTTAAAATGTGAGAGATATAAGAAACTCTTAGTGTAGATGTAGATCATTAGGATATACAAACCCCATTAATTTCTGGTTTTTTTTACACAGCTTTTGATTAATTTTTTTTTCTGGAGTTTGTGATTTTTTTACATTTTAGATGTTAGTTTGAATTCCTAGGACTAACATAACTTGACTATGGGAAAATTACTCTTTTAATTACGTTACTTACATATTATCAGCTTTAATTCTATGCAAATATAATACTTTTTTTGGAAATTATTTCCTACAAAATAGTAGATTTCATAAAAAAACCACTAATCTTGAATTAAATCCCATGTAAATGTTAACCTGAGTTATTTTTAACGAAATAACATCGTTAAATCCTTCTCAAAGGCAAACAAACAACCTTTTTTTATTGCAAGTTTAAATATATCTTCCAAAGCCCTTCTCGTGTTCTTGGTGCTGCTGAATTGCATCAGCTATAGAAGCATAATTACCAGTTCTGAAAAACAGCTTTCATGCTAACATGCAGCCCAAAGCCTGCAGTGGCAAACAGGAGAAGGAAAGGATTGATAAGAACTCTTGACATATGTCTCAGTCGCTGCCATATTACTGAATTATTACAACAAATAAACTTGCTGGTGCAAATCATGAGTAGAAGAAAGCTGGTGAGTGCCCGAGAGTCCTTTCAAAAATAATTGTGAGCCTGTTCACAGTGTTATAATATGAGCAATAAATTCTTAACATCTTAATTATAGTCTGAAGTCATCAATTAAACCTGAACATAAGATCTTCATTAAGAGTTAAATTTGTGGTTATTAATATCATTAGAGATGAAACTAAGACAGAGCTTTTTCCTAAAATTAGTCAAAAGATACAGCTAATAATTAATTTCACCAACTCATTCTGGTCCCAAAAATGAAAGCTGAATATTTTGGGGAGATAGTATAACTGAGTTATATTCTCTACTCAAAGTAGTGATTCAGCTCGTCTGTTATACTAAGTGTCACAGTTACTCATTTAATTGTACACGCACATACACAGTACATTCCTGGATTAGAAAAAAGAGAAACAGGAAAAATGATACTAAAATTGAAGATGCTGTGGTTTAACTCCAACCAGTACTCAAGCACCATTTGGTGGGATGGGAGAGAGAATTGGAGGGATAAAAGTGAGAACTCATGGGTTGATATAAAGACAGTTTAATAAGTAAAGCAAAAACCACCTGCACAAAGAAAAGTAAGGAATTAATTCCAGACTTCCCACAGGCAGGCAGGTGTTCAGCCATCCCCAGGAAAGCAGGGCTCCATCATGCATAACAGTGACTGGAGAAGACACATACCATAACTCCAAATATCCTTTCCTTCCTACCTCAATTCAGGAAGGACAGAGAAGGGCAATGAAGGTGGTAAAGGATCTGGAGCACAAGTCTTATGAGGAGCAGCTGAGGGGGGTGTTTAGCCTGGAGAAGAGGAGGCTCAGGGGAGACCTTATCACTCTCTACAACTACCTGAAAGGAGATTGGAGCCAGGTGGGGTTTGACCTCTTCTCCCAGGCAACCAGCGTCAGGATGAGAGGACACAGTCTTAAACTGCACCAGGGAAGGTTTAGGTTGGACATTCCTTCACAGAAAGGGTGATTAAATATTGGAATGGACTGCCCAGGGAGGTGGTCAACTCACTGTCCTTGGAGGTGTATAAGGAAAAACTGAATGTGGTACTGGGTGCCATGGTCTAGGTGATAAGGTGGTGATCTATCATAGGTTGGACTCAATGACCTCTGATCTTTTCAACCCAATTCATTCTGTCATTCTGTGCTTCTTCATCCAGTTCTATTGCTAAGCATGATGCCATATGATATTAAATATCCCTGGGGTCAGCTGGCCCGGCTGTGTCCTCTCCCAGTTGTCTGTGCAGCCTCAGCCTCCTCACTGGTGAGGTGGGGCGAGGAGGAAAAAAGGCCTTGGCTCTGTGCAAGGGCTGCCCAGCAACAGCGGAAACATCCCTCTGCTATTGACACTGTTTTCAGAGGAAATCCAAACCACAGCCCATGCTAGATAATGTAAAGGAAGTTAACTGTACTTCAGTCAAAACCAACACTGAAGACATACCCCAAAATCAGAAAATTGCAGCAATTTTCTGTTTGGGCTGACAGACATATATGTTTATGTAACTTCCCATGTTTTACGGGTGTATATTTGTCATTCTAGGATGCTATATTCTTCTGTCTTCTGTTTTGGCTTTAGTCATGGACATTCATGTGTATCAGGTCTTCTCCCTCACTGGTACTTTCCATAACCTCAATTCCAATCTCTCACCCAGGATTGTTGTCCCCCGTTTTTTTCACCTCTGATATGCTATGTTTCTTTACAGCTGATGAAGGCAGCCATCTGCTTTTGGATTTGAGACAGTGACATGACAAATACTACTCAGATCTTACTTCTGTGTTCCTCTTTGATCCAGAGCCTGCACACAGCATGGTCTAGAGAAGTAAGAAAATGAAAATTCATAGAAATCCCTTGACAGATGCAGCCATAATTTGCACATGATTAAGCTACCCAAATCCAGCAGGATTCTATTGATCTTACGCAAGTTTTGTTGTGTGGGTGGTTGTTTTTTTTGTTTGGTTGTTTTTTTATTTTTTTTAGGTGGTGGGAGTCGTGTGTTTGTTTGTTGTGCTGGTTTTTTTTTTTTTTTGGTGGATGTTTGGTCTCTTTTTTTTTTTTTTTTACCCCCGTCCTGGTAACTGAGCTACAGCAAGTAGATGAAATTTCTGACACTTTCTGCAGTAATGTTCAACCAGGTTGGATAAGGCTTTGAGCAACCTGGTCTAGTGAAAGGTGTCCCTGTCCATGGCAGAGGGGTTGGAATTAGATCATCTTTAAGGTCCCTTCCAACCCAAATCATTCTATGATTCATTGTGAAGTGCTAACATGGTTAAGAGAGATTCAATGAAATCTGATCAAATGCTCTCAGAGCGAGGGGAAAGTATATGCAAGATAAGTTTTACAACAAAGGACAGTTTATAAGCCTTAAACAGACAATTCTTTGCTTTTGGTCAGTTTGTCAAGACAAGCTCTTTGATATTAACTGGACTGAAGCTTTCCTTGCACATGCACACACAGTTCACTTGACAGGCATTTGGAGCAGTGAAGTTTCAGCCTAAATGACTTCAAAGTTCATGACAGTATGAGCAAGTAAAAAATAGTTCAACACTTGGGAAATTTGGACAACCTTTTTGGTAAACATTGTCATCAGCTCTGCCCCTACAAATAACGACAGATGTCTTTCCTCTTTCCCTTTCCATTACTAAGATAGCTTTCTTATGCTAATACCGTTGTCTGAAATGAAATATGTTACACAGAAAAAAAAAAGAATGTCCATGAAATCAAAATCTCAGTGTTCTACAACAATACACTTCAAATTATCCCTTTTATCTAATTCTGTGGGAATAAGATATGAAGCTTCCTCCAATTCAATAACCTTTTCCTTTACAACTAAGCTTTGGTATTGGATATATGTGATGTTTGCATTGTTTAACAGGGAATGCTTTTCAGTAGGCTCAAAATTCTATCTTCTTTGTTGAAAACATTTGAAATAAACATAATGGAAGTAACAAGAAATGCAGATGGAGGTGTGGGGGGAACCTTGGTTTTGAAAAAATGGCATTTGTAGGCTTTTTGATCTCAGATACCTTTCATTTACACTGAATTTCCATGTAAATTTTAAGAGTTTTAAATACCTCATCCAGCTGGCTGAAGTGCAATTTCTACTATTAGCCACAAAAAAAAAAAATAATAAAAATAAAAGGGAAATGGGTCTTTTGCCTACTGTTTTTGTTTCAAAGGAGTGTGAGTGTTAGCTGACAGTCGGTGTTCTTGTGGAGTTTCAGAGTCAAAGGCTGTACCAGAATATACCCTTCCCACACACAGAAATTTCAGGGCTATTTAGCTTGTCAGTGCTAGTTTCTCTCTGCAGCTGAAATCCTCTTGTAATACACACAGTGATGAAGCATATCACCTCAGCAAACATGCTCATTCCAACAGAGTATTCACTTTCTTGTTGCACTTGCAAAATAATTTAAGATAAGAGTGTTAATGTGCTACCCCTCCCTGAAACCTTAACGGTTGTTTCTATCACTTGAGAACTGGAGTTCATATCTGATCGAAAATGATGCAACTTGCCTGCTTATGTTCAGGCTTTTGGTTGTGCATCCGTCCTGTTTTAACCCTAACCAGAAGCCAAATCCCACACAGCTTCTCAGTTGCTTCTCTTATGCCCCCATGGAGGGATGGGGAGGAGAATCGGGAAAGAAAAGAAAATAAAACTGAAGTCTAAGAATTAAAGCAAAATCAAATATAATAATGATAATACTGCTAATGGTAATTTTCATAAAAAGGAAGGGGATAAAGGAGACAAAACCCAAGAGTAACAAGTGATTCACACTACAATTGCTCACCTCCCTCTGATCGATGCCCAGCCTGTCCCTGAGCAGCAATCATCCCCCTTCAAATTAACTCTCCCCAGTTTATGTACTGGAGATGATGTTCTATGGAATGGAATATCCATTTGGCCAGTTTGGGTCATCTGTCTTGGCCATGATCCCTCACAGCTTTTTGTGCACTTCCTTGCCAGCAGAACATGAGACACTGAAAACTCCTTGCCTTAGGGTAAGCACTACTGAGCAACAGCCAAAACATCAATGTGTTATCAGCATTATTCTCTCACTGAATCCAAAACACAGCACTGTACTAGCTACTAAGAAGAAAATGAACTCTTATCCCAGTCAAAACCAGAACAGCATCTTGATGAGCTGGGGCTTCTATTGCTACAGACTGGCTAATCATTTCCATTAAGGAGCTCTTCCAGTCTGTTTTTCATGTGATATGAGTTCTTTTTTTCCATGAATATCTGAACCCTTTCTACCACATGGAAACCTACTGAAAATACTGTGTTTTTTAGAGATAAATTCACTACTCTCTTAAAACTAATTTGTGAACTTCCAGTGGTCATTGTAGCCCTATAACCTCAGGAGTATTTCTGTGATCCTCAGATTTTGTTGAAACTATACTTGGTACCCCAAGCCATGTTGGTTTTGTTACCCACCCCCCTGAAGCCACCAGTACAAAACTGCCTTTTATCATATGCAAAATAGACACATTGTCTTAAATGCTGACTTTTTTTAGCATGTAATGCAAATGGCTTTGAAAGATGTAGGTGCTACATCCTTAGTAGTAATCTTTCCTAGGTACATCACCAGTGCACTGATAGGATGTTTCAGACTGCTGGCTGTATTTTTTTATCTTATGCTTCATTCAGGAGATTTCAGTATGACTCTAGTAGCTGTTATGAATCTGTGTTTCATGTACCAGTGAGGGAATGTGATCACTTTAATTTGATAGGAGTGGCATCTTCTGTAAGGAAGTCCTCATTCGATCTGTAAGATAAATTTCTATACAATCAACTACTTTTGCTACAAGTTGCTGCTGTATGTACATAACTTGTTCCCCAGCTTACTGTGCTTGCAGAAGATTCGTACTTCCATACTGAATATGAAGGCATAGTTAAGCTGATGTGACAGAGCAAGGACAGAGATGATGAAGTGGGAGAAACCATGCAGAGTACTGGGGGAGTGAAGGTAGGTAGAGACAAGATTGGGCCCTGCTTTCAGAAGAAGGAGGTGTAAAGAGGGTCATGCACATGAAATTGTAATATTGAGGGTGAGGAATGGTGACACTGATGTGCAAATGTGGGACAAGGGCACAGTTATGCACTGGCACAGAGGAACTGGGAATCCATTCTAGATGTGCTTGTGGTAGCAACTTCCATCTCGAGAAACTTGGTTTCTTTACTTCTGAGGTTGCTTTTGTGTGTTTTTTTTTTTTTTTTTTAAATTGATTACTTTTGACATGTTTTGTTACAATTAATTTCGTTTGCCATGGTTTCCTTATTTGGAAAAAAAATAACGTCTGCAAAATAATACAGTGACATTCAGCTTTTATGCTAATGTTTTTCCGTGAAATGCATCAGAGTAATATATGCTATAATAAATTGTTGATTAAGCTTTTTAAAACTAAGAACTGAAGATAAAGTGTAGCAGAGGATGGCATTTTTATTTGTACAAAAAGAACAGAAATATGAGAAGAAAGTACATTTTTTCTTCAGTCTAATTACCAAGATAGAAGAATACAATCCTGATTGAATACATGCTGAATTAAGTCTTTGGTGTAGAAAACTAACTTTGTTTTTGTGTACTAGTACAGCTGTGAGTCCATTCAGTTAATTTTCTCATCTTTCCGTCAGTAAATGGAAGACCATGTGATAGATGAGTTTATGTGCTCATAAAGGCATTCACCTGTTTCACTTTTTGAAACCAGGAAGCCACACTCATCTCTTAGGCAATATTTTTCTAATGTTCTGTCTAATATTTTATACAACTTCTTTCCAGCGCAAAGAATACCCTTCCCCAACCACTATGTGTGTGTGTGCATGTCTGTACATTTTTTGCTCTTTTGTATGTGGGAAGAAAGGAAGATATTTTGGATTTGGCCTAGTATTTTGGGCTGCTAAACCTGTCTTCTATGAAATATATTATAAGCTATGAATAGCTAAGCACACCTCAGTGTGTACATTATTAGACTGTTTCCTTCCTTTTCACTTTGAATGGCACTCAGCAAGCTGGAGATACTGAAGGAAAAGAACTTAATTATCTTTTAGTCCTATGAAGAAGCAACTAGGAATGGTTTTGATGTTCTTTTGTGGCTTAAAGTAGGACTGAGACAAGTGTATGGTTAAGCTGTTTAAAGTTCACAAAGGAACCCCCAAACTCCCACCCCAAAATCCAACCCCCAGAGAAAAGAAACAGCCTTAGCTATGTAATCAGTTACTGGGAGCTGGATAGATAAATACTTTAGTTGGCTTTCAAAGTGTCAAGTAAAGGTTTTTGTCTTTGAGTCTCCCTAGCTCAAAGGCAAAGATTTTTGTTCCAGCAAGATTAAGTATGCTGTTTAGTGTTGGAAATGGATTCTTGACCTTCATTATAAAACTTTCCCCTTGCTTTCCCAGTGCTCCATGGTGATTCCTTTTTTCCTTACCATTTCCTTCTGCAGTTATATCCTCAGATGCTCTTTGTCCTGTTCTCATTATGGTCACTCTTTACCATTATTAATGATCCTATTGCTTTCTTTCAGCTTCACTCCTGGACTTTTACAGGAGGATGAAGTGATTCTATTATAGCATACTTCAATGCATTAAAATAATGATTCAGATACTAGATAGCTAAGCTATTTTCAGTAACTGCAATATAAAAATCTTTACTGTAACATTAGAACTATCCAAATTAAAGAGTGAGGAAACTGCATCTTAAAATTGAAGATATTTTCTTAATGAAGTACCAGGCTTACAAACCCATACAGCTTTGCTAGAGAAAGCAACCAGTAAGTCTTCATAAGATATATGCTGCCATTTGCTATAAATTTCTTTGGACTTTTTAAACCACTCATCTAACAGGAAACACTCCACAATTTTAACATTCTGTTTTGAATACAAATGGCTATAAAATATCCTAGAACAATAGAAAAGGAAGGACATAATGAAAGAGGCAAATGAAAGTCAAGTTTATTTAATAAATAATATATTCTAAACCTAAATACATTCTAGCAAAAGACTGACAGTTGCATATATTATAATGACAGAGAGCTGCTTTCTGCTGTAGAATATTGGCCATTAGACAGTTCACCATTCTAATTCAGAATCCCTTCCAGTACTTTCAGAAAGACTCCTTGCTGCCTTTGGATAAATCGATAATTCTTTTGCATTGTCATAAACATAAAATAAAACCAGTACTATGATTTTTAGAAAGACATTTACTTTGGAAAACTCTTGATAGCTTTAATCCTATTCTGTTTGACAGAAGTCTCCAAGGTGATTTAGGGAACACTTAGATCTACAGTAATTTAAAGAGGGTATATATTCTCAAAATGGATGTGGAAAAACTCAGAAAAATAATACATCCATATAAAGTCTCAGAAAAATAATATATCCATATAAACAAAATGTATGTATGCAATTTGCAGATAATTCCCTCATCTCCTTCAAACTCACTCTATAACTGCAAGGTAAAAACATATAAGAAGATGTAAGCTCTGACAAGCTGGGTAGCAGCTCTGGGTCACTTCCACACTGATGTGTTGATGTAAAGGGACCTTGATTTATCAAGAACTGCAGAGGGCACAGGAAGGAACAGATTACAGGATATCAAGTGGCTTTTAAGTAGAGAATTGCATCAATGGCAAATGGAAACACACCCAGTATTGTTGTTTGTGAACTCTTCAAATCTGCAAAATGCCTAACCTACTAAACAAGAGGCACACAGAAACCTGAACTTGAAACAGCGAACAAGGCATAGGCAATGGAACGCTGAAATTATTTTTTTGAGTTTTATTAAAAGGGAGAAGTGATTTACACTGATAGTGAGTAAGTCCTTGCTGCAATGGCTATTTTTCTACTGACTCATTTGAGCACTTCAGCCAGCTAATTGGACTTTATAGATAAATTAGTAAGCATGAGTATTATAAATCAGAGAGGTCCTTTTTCCAAAAAGTGAAGACTATTTGTGCTTAATATCTGCAGAAAGATGAGGGGTTAGGAGAGTATCACTTCATCATGGAAAGCATGCATCATGCTGTCACACACAAAAAATTGTCCCTGGATTTCTCCAGAACTGAATCAGTTTAATTCGTGAGCAAAGGAGTTCATAAATTATCTGAGACAGTCTCATTGACTGCCAAAATGCAAAATTCTTATTAAAAATTAGGACCCTGTATCAGACAATACCTCAGGCGTGCAGTACAGCAGATGAATGACACTGAACTTGAGTTGCTCAGGAGGGAAAAAAATAATCAATAGTCCTTGCTTCAAGAAACATTGGGCATACTAATTTTTAAGTCATATGCAACTATAGGGAATTTCTTTGAATAGAAAGTAAAAATTCTGGGTCATGTCACTTTTGCTGAAAAAAGGTTCTGTAAGTGTGAAAACTCTATAATCTTTAAAATGCAAAATTATTAGTGTATTTGTGGAAAGTAAAACCTTTCTTTATTAATTAATAGGTCTCCAAATTATACCATTATTAATATAAACCAATTAATTGAGAGGCTGTAGTCCAAAAAGCTTACTTTCTAAATTCTCAATTAAATCAGAGAAAGGAAATTTTACTATAAATGGGAAAGTCAGATCTAGTGAGATTGAGCGCTAGCGAAGGGTTTGATTACCTACTGAAATAATATAGCCCTCTCTTCTGTGAGTTTATTTTTATCTGTGTAGATCTTTACATATGAGAAAGAAAATAAAATGTAAGCTTTTTATTTTGCTAGAACAGTATCCATTCTTAGGGTTTCTATGAATATAGTTGCGTTGATGCATTATGACAATATGATTTTTGAAAACTGACAGGAATAAGAGTAAGGATTTTGGAAATACTAACATAGAATAAAAATACTAGTCAAGACTGCTAGACAATTGATATGCCAATCACATATACAATAGAAATTGTATTCAAGAAAACACATGATTTTGACTAAAGGAATAGGGCAAAAATAAACTTTCTGCAGACAACTGATACCTATTCACTCTCCTCTTATAAAATAAGAATTTTGTTTCCCAGAATTCCCAGATTTATTGTGGGACCTGGAGACAACAAAGAAGACATTAGGAAGTGAGCATTGATGGACACCAAATACATTTATTGCAACTGTAGTTACATGAAGATTTGGACACCTTCTTACTGTGTTGGTTCAGACATAAGGTTTTCTTCTTTAACCCACATTGCTTACATTGCCTTTGTGTTCTGCACAATAAAAGCTTTATTCTTGAACTAAAGAACAGGTGATTGTTTATTTGGTAAACATCCTTGTTTATATAAAATTTATATTCAGTGCTTTGGTTCACCTTTCAAGAACTCAGAGACTGAAATTGGGATTGGACCTGGTTATAGAGATAGAAAAAAAGTAATCAGGGTCTAAAATAGTTCTGACCAGAAATCCCAATATTAGTCAGTAATGGAAATAGCTGCTACCCAAAAGCCTGATTGTTATTCACAGACAGTGAATTAAAATGTTTGCAGATAGACTTCCCTCAATATTTCTAAAGTCATCTGACTTTCCTCCTGGATCCTTTGACAGTCATAGAGAGAGACCAAGAATTCCTGCAAACAGAAGAATGCACAACAGTTAAATCTTGGCACAAATGCTCAGGTTCTGTTTTTATAGGTTTGTTTTTCTAAATGACTTCCCACAGCCCTTAGGTGTTCCTGACTTTGACTGCCTTTACTTTTCATGACAACAAAAATTTGAAGATTGTTTGATGTTAGAGATTTGCATTTTAATGGCATGAGTGGAAATGACAATTAAGTGTTGGATAAATGTCTTTTGGTCTAGAAGTGAGGTCCCAACTATCCTGAATGGCATAGCCAAAATCTGTGGTCAAACTTGGTAGGTAACTGCAGAGATGAACTTTATAGGGAATGCAATATGGAATTAATAATTGTCTTTATTAATGTGTAACGAATAAGGCATTGGAAGTGGAGGGTAACAGAATATTGAATAGCTCCATCCTAAATGAGGGCTAAATAATGCCAGACTCCTATTTAAAAGAGTAAGTGGTCATATGATTAGCCTGTATCAGAATATATAAATAGAAAAGGCAGTGAATTGGGTGATGTCATTAACTCGATTACAGCATTTGCAAGTGTTGAATAATGACTTTGCAATCTTAATTATGTTTTTAGCATAGTGTTTTGGGCACTGCTGTTATATATGTGCCCTTACTGAAGGCTGGCAATGTGGTCTCATAGATAAGGCACTGAGCTCAGCAGGGATGGTCAGACTATATATGGGATCACCTCTAATACTGAGTAAATCTGTTCAGCTCTGAATGCTGCTGTTGTTGTAACCCACAGCCTAATGGTTCAGCTGAATGGGATCTGGGCCTAGTCTGGTGCATGACAGTCCTGTGAGGCTTGGTTTTACCGAGAAAACTGTTATGAAGAAACAAGAAAGTACGTGAATTAAAGCTACGCAAGACAAGAAAAGCAAAAGCAAACAGAAGTGCAGTAGCTGAGATAGTAGTCATCAGCAGCTGAAGGATACAAGAGGAAAACTACTGACAAGAAAAAACAAATAAGACAAAGCAGAGCATCAGAAGGCAGCAACTTGGCAGCATCAAGAGTCAGTCAGTTCCAAAATATAACAGATCCAACCCTTGACTGACACACTGACCGACTCACTGACCTGACAATTCCCTGACTGGGAGAGGTTCATCAACTGTCCCTGCCATGGGATTGGTAAATAGATTAATGCTTATGTTACTTTCATGTTACTCCTTGATATTTACTATGTTAGCCAATAAATGATGTCTAAGTAATCTGAAATCATGTACATTATGTGTGCAAGTTAAAAGGTGCCCACAGAAAAGTGACTCTATGCACATTCCCACCCTTGTTTCCTCACTGATAACACCCAGCAGTGCAGCGATACCCCCAATCCAAATAAGAGAGGGGCCCTGTCCTCAGCTCTTAGCTCTGCTTCACTGTGTTTCAAATAAGAAAATGGAGCAAAAATATGAATGTTAATAATGACTTCTTGTCCTGACCAGATTAAAACCTACCTCATGGAGGGCAGGTGATGTGGTCAGAGACTGAAAATTGTCGTGTATGATAAATGTTTGAAAGAGAAACCTGAAGAAGGAATTAGAGGCTGTTTTACAAGTAACATGTAAGCGGCACGAAATAGTACATATTTAATAGAGTTGATAATATATTTGATAACCCACGTACTTTTTTCATTAAAATGTGGAATATATAGTGTAAAAACATGCTTTATTTAACCATTTTTTGCTGTTGAACAACAACATAAAGCAGTATCTGTGCTGAGGAAATAAAAAGGACTTGTGAGTCAGACAACTTTGCGTATAATAAATTCAGCACATTAAATCTGGCAGCAGCAGATCACAAGAAGCAGAATTCCCACAGAGAGGCAGAAAGATGCTCCATGCGAGTTTTTGCTGATCTTTTCAGCTGGTGATGAAAAGAAATCGCTCGTCTCTATTTTAACCCTGAATTTTCTCATTTCCATAACAAAATATTGGCAATTCCTTTATATAATCTTTATCCTGTGATATTAAGATTACTTATCCAAAATGAATGCCTTCTAGGCTGATATGACAATCATAAGATTATGAGCTTTCATGTGATTCATAATTTTTCATCTTATATTCTACTTTCTGTAAAAATATTGATTTTTTCTTGTGTGCTGATATATTCTGAGTATTTATTGAGAATCCAACTGCTGGCCTGTTAGTATTCCTTTCCTATCTCTACAGTGGCTTAAGAGGTCTATAACACATTGTAACACATCCAATTTAATTAGTGCAATTTTTATCACTTTAAAATAGAATTTAAAGGTGAAGCAGAAGAAGTCCAAAAGTTCATGAGACTGTTCATTTGAAAATGAAAAGTGACTTTCAAAAGTGTATCAAAGAGCCTGATTCACACAAAATTTTGAGTCTGAAGTGAACAAACTCCAAAAAGCTGAGTTGGGATATGTTACCAGCTCAAGTAGTGAGCCTCACTCAAGCAAGAAGAATGAAGACATTCTTTTTCCATACCCCTACAACGAATATACTTGATGAAGGAATAAGTGAGTTCTAAGGATTATCAGACCTCACCAGGACAAATCACATTTGCTAATGTCAACTAGTCAGGTCTTGGACCCAGAAAATCCAGAGTAATTTATTTACCCCTAAAGAAGACAATTATTCTTTATCTTAATGAATCTGCAATATATGAAAATTTTATGTTTGGAAACTATTTCAGAGGACTATATAAAAGTATAATCTGGATAATAATTCTGGTTTTACACTCTTTTCCTAAGGGTTTGGTTTTTTGCCATTGTTGGAGATGAGATAAATACCTGCACATTTTCATTTGAATGTCTGTTCTTTTGTTTTTATACAATATAAGATAAAAGTCTACGATCACTTAAAACTGTGAATATCTTACAAAAAAAGATAAAATTAGTGTTTGTGTCAGTTTCATTTTTGGTACCACTTACCATATGTAGGAAAGAACCCAGCTGATTCTAATCTCATTAGTTTAATTAATAATTTGCGTTTGATAGTTGCTAATAAGAAAACCAATTTTATTTGTTAAATAAATACAGAGTTCAAGGAAAAGCAAAATAGGCAATTTTTTAACACCAAGTTTTAATTTTGAATAACATTTCTCTTCTAGGAAGGTTGTTCCTAAGAAATATGCTAAGATTAATTACCATGATATAGGAAAATGCTTGCAAGACACTTACATTATCCACTCAGTTACCTACTCATACGTAGGTCTATGTTTAGTGGAAAAGAGGATTTAGGATATTAAAGTAGCAGAACCGTAAAGTGCACTTGATTATTATACAGTTAAGCACTGTCTTGAAAATGAGTGAAGTGACCTGGGAAAACTAGAGCGTATAGATATTTTGCCTGGAAGAATTTTTACAGATAGATGCAATATGTAAACTAATGCATTCCTAATTCTTTTGCACAAATTATTCTCGAGACATTCATATGGGATTAAGCGCTGGCTCAAAATATGTGAATTAGCATCAGAGAAAAGGTTGAGCTTTTCCAGTTTATCTATAGATAGAGAACTATGCAAGAAGCATTTTCTCCCCAAATTATGTGTAGACCAAGAGTTAATTGTTGATGATATTCATAAGCAACTGTCATTGTGTATCAAACCAACCAAATTTAAGTGCCTAACAAATCCACAAAACTCCTGTCTTATTTATATGTGTAAAACTGTACAGTAGACTCAGTTTTACAAAACCAAATTCCTAAGTGCTTTCATTTCTTTGGAAGCAAAGAACTGCTCTCCTTGCAGCAGTTGTGTGCTTGTTACTTGTCTCTATCCTATGTCCGTCTGTAATTTACTTCTCAGCCATCCCTGAGTCAAAATTCTTTGAAAGGCCTAAAATTGACAGCTCTGCTTGGAATACACATGATGCTGTTAGTGAAGATTTCATATAAAAAAAAATCTGCTATGATTAATGCTTCCCAGCCTTAATAAGATAAAAACAAGAACCTTGGATTTACTGTCTCTCTTAAGGAAGTTCAGACCCTTATGTTCCAGAAGGCTGCCATTTAACCAGCCATTGGGCAAGGGCCACCCTATCCCTGGTCTGGGGTCAGGCTTTTAGATAACAAGGGGTTTAATGTGTATAGTTTCTCTTTGTAAGACTATTGCAACAGTTAGCCAATGGCTGCTAATGCAGAAAGCAAAAGTGAGGCTGGAAATAGAAGTCTGACTATCCCAACGTCTTAATCAGTGGAACCTCATGTCACATTCATTAGCTTTGCTTTTTTAGGTCCATTTGAAATAGGTGAGGAAATGAGCTACTTGGTAAAGCATATGTTTAAGATAAGCTATTTTACTTCTATCCTGCCACCTGAGATATCTTTTCTATACCTATAATCCTTCTTGATGTTTCCTGAATTCTGTGAAAGGAATAGGCTTCGGACACAATACCTGCAAATTGTTATGGAGACGTATCCACTGGAGACAGTAGGAATAACCATTCCAAGAATGAAACTGTGGATCCAATCTTGAAACTGGTTAAATAAACATGAACAGATGTCCTGCTTAGTCAAAGTAAGCTGAATGATAAATACCTCTCTCTACCTGAAAGAATGCAAGAATATAAGGGGATTAATGATTTAAAAGAAGAGAGAATAGCAAGGAAAGTGTGGGAGAAGCAAAGAAAACATATAATTTTGTTTTAAGCCAAGAGCCCACAGTTGCATGTAATTTAAACAGTTTGTTCAATTGGCTCTGATTAATGATTAATTATTTTGGGCTCACAGCAGCTGTAAATACTTTTTTCTTCACAAGAATGTGCATTCTGCACCTGTTTGAATATGATTAAACTTTATTAACCTTCTAATAAACTATGCTAAACTTATCAGTCATTTGAAATATATAGCCACGTTACGTCACATATGATTATATATAGCCATAGAACATCACATATGATTATATCCTCACATTGGAGCATTAACAGTATCAAAAACATATAGAATTTTGTAAGAGGCTTTAGTGCTTCTTCAGGGCTTAGTTCGAGAGCACCAGGAACTTCCATTTTTTAATCCACCGATGACCAAGGCCAAGTTTCTTTTCCCAACTAATGTAGCTGAAATCTTTCTCTGGACATTTCCTGTCTTCTTCTTAAAAGAAATCTAAACAACAAACTGGTTTAGATTTTTTGGTTTCCTAGAGGCAAATAACAACAGCAAAGAAGTCATACAGCACAGTAACTGGAACAAGTAGTTCTTTCCTGTAAAAAGATCTAGAGCAGAGAATATATTGTACAATATATGGTTCCCATTGCATGCAAACATATATCACATAGTTCAGATGCAATTTTTTCTTTAGAAGCTGTAGTGCTGGATAGACAGAGGCTATATATCAGGATGGAACTATCTTTGTTGAGGAAGTGTTGCTGTAGTCAACAATCTCCAAACTTCTACATTTTCTGAATATTTTTTTTCTCTTCAAATAAATTTATAATATATCTTCAATTCCATAAATATTTTAACTAGTAAGTACAACTTAAACAGCAAATTTAATTTACTCACTCATTTTCTTGACAGGTTTAATTATTGCTGCAGTACTTATTCTTATACTCTTATTCTCCTAAGCTGTACCTCTGAAATAAATAATTGGTTCTTTCACTATCACCCAAATTTCAATATGCTACATGCTCTTGTTATTATTGCTTCTTTAAAGCCTATAATGAAAAAAAAGGTCTGCAGAGAAAGAATTGCTTTTAGGTGATGCATTTACCTCTTTATTCTTTTATGTCACTACCTGGCTTTAACATCTACTTTCATTTGCTATCTTGATTGTTTTTGTGTGTGAAAGATAACATGACAGTAAGATGATGAACACAGTCCTGTTTTCCTTGTAAGGATTTTGGCTTACTGAACCCCTGTACTGCCCTACTAACTCAGGGACACCCCTTGCCTCTCAAAAGCCAGGGCCTTTTCTCCCAGCTCCCTTTGTCTTTGGTGGAAGCCCACAGCTGCAATTTGAATTCTGGCCTTCACACTGCACAAGAAATCCAGATCAACCAACTGGGTGCAAACGTTACCTGCAAACATTGTGTTCACCTGGAGGTACAAATGACCGACTGAGGCTGAGAAAAAGGATAATGCCAATGTCTAGTGAGGTGATTTGTAGTGACACAAGCTCAGCTAGGTAACACTTGTTACTACATACACACCAGCATGGCATTTATTTGGCTTTCACTTTGATGAATTATAGCTCTAGAGAAAATCTCAGTAAATCAGTGAAGCCTGCATAAGATAGGGAAATAATATTCTTCTTCATAGTAGAAGAAAAGGTAACGTGGCAAGCATTTTAGGAAGTCACCATAGAATCTCTGAAGCAGAGGTAGAAATTGTGTTTCATGCCAAGTGCCATTTGCATGCGGCCCAATGAATTCCCAGCCTGTATTTGCACGCCAAAAAGTCAACCTCTGCATGGCTAATGATCTGGAAATATTTAAAAATGAGAACTAACATAGACTTTATAGCAGTGTAACTGCACTGACCTTAAAAGTCCTATTTTTTAGCTTATGAAGACCAAATTCTGAGTTAATCCATGGGAAAGGAAGTACCAAAATGATGATAACTGCACTGATTCGGTGTACTAACACTGAGTCAATAAGAGAAAGAAAATGGCATTGTACCTCACCTTCTCTCCAATATTTCCTGGGTACTCAGCCTATGGAAAAGGCATAGTAAATTTGCACACCTATGCCTTTGGTTTTCTATCACAGGAGTTGCCCCATTAGCAATATATAAGTACATGTAAATGTTTACAAAACTCAGATATATCCACTGGTTACCAGCTCATAAAAACTGCATTTAATAGATTGTCTAGAGCAAAACTGACAACAATTATAGCTAACTTATTTTAAAGACTTTCTTGAGAACGGCACTTGAAAACTCTGTATGAAAACTGCTGGTTAAAAAAAAGTAATATTAGTATTTTGTTATTAGAATTATTTTTTTTGTTGAAGATGACATAAGTAAATGAAATATATAGATGGGAATATGTTCACAGTAAATTAATGACAGATATATTTTACCACTCATAGTCCAGTTCCAGATGAGTACCATTGTGAGAGGATTAGCTAGGTTAAACAGATGTATGTGACAAAAATTTTTTAGACAGGAATTTTTGTGCACTGCTGAAACCAAGTGAATTTTAATGTAGTAGAGGTCAAAAAACCCAGCAGTCTGAATCTTTACAAGGGTGACATGCTTGAACAGAAGACCTTCCTAATACATACAGGTGATTACATACATTGGAAAGAGCCTACTATTAGTGTTATGTTGTCTCCTGCTATAATAGAAAGTATTTTTTTTCCTATGGTTTATGACCTTTAATTTAACTTATCCTTGTTTACCTGAGTTCACTGAACCTTTGGATGAAAAAAGGCATTATGAGGAAAGAAATTACTTACCATTTTCTGAATATGTCAGAACTGATCTAACATGTTGATGGTTTTCACAAGGAAAGGAAGCAGTGGAAGTTTCTGGCAGGAGAAACAGATGTATGTGACAAAAATTTTTTAGACAGGAATTTTTGTGCACTGCTGAAACCAAGTGAATTCTGATGTTTCTAAGGGAGAAAAGGATAAAGCTTCTGTAAGAAAGGCTGAGTTGACACAGGTTACAGTGATCACTCGGAGTTCGTAATCTGCTTTTTCCTTCACATTTTACAAAATACCTTTGAGGGATTAAGAAGCTGCTGAATGCAATGTGAATCTGTGAATACAGATAATGTGAATGGCAATGGAAGTCTGCTACTCTGTTAATTAGAGAACACCTGGAATTGATCTTTGTAAATTGTGATGGAAAATAGTGTTATAATACAAATTCTGGTTTGAAATGCAGATTTATTTCTGTGATATATTTGCATATCCTGAAAAACTTGTTTATTATGGCTTTTTAATCACTTTATTTTATTTTAATCAAACACTGCTGTCCTAGAGTCTGCCATCTTTTTGTTGCAAAGAGAATTCAAAATAAAGTTTATATATTTTAAGTCATTTGTGTTTTGGCTATTTCTCCAATCATAAAGTGGATCTTTACTCTGGAGAGACTTGTATATAGTTTTATTCACTGAAGTCAACAAAATTGACAAATACAAAAGTAAGTGAATGTGAGTTTTGGCAAAAAATGGGACATTTACTCTTTAGATTAACTCTCATTTGATGTAGTCATCTGCAATGTTCTGTTTGGGTTTTTAATTGTTCTTTGCAAGATCTCCAATTTAGAAAAACACCTTGTGTTGACCTACTGTGTCCCATTTTGAAAACTGTTAATCAGATGGGATTTAGCTTCTTTTTTATAGCATCAAGAATCAAACTCCTAGGGAAAAATTAATTAGGTATTTTCATTGTTTGTTTGAAGGGCATTATTGTCCTTCCAGTAGCTCAGGGAGGTGGCTTACACACAGAATTTGGAGTATTTTCTTGCTAAATGCATAGTCTAAACAATCTGTTAAACTGGGAAGGCAGTTGGATGTCTGCAGAAGATCTGTTAGCATTACTGTATTTTTTCCAAAACATATTCTAACAGCAATTTCATAGAGGAAAAAGTTTTTTTCGGGCAACTTTTTTCAAGTGTTTTGTACTTCAAAGCAGTTAGAAAAAAATCTGAGGTTTTTATCACATTAGTCCTGTTCTTTTATGCTGGAAAGAAACTGGGAAAATACTTTTGCTTCCATCAAAAATATGTTAAGATCTAACTAAAAATACATTTTACTAAATATATGCAAGAAAATCAATATGTTTCAAGATGAAAATAAAGGGAAAAGTGTGAGCATTCTAAACATTTTTCAAAATAAAAACTTAAATACTATCTCAACAAATACAGAAGTTCAATATTTAAAAAAAAATATGAAAAATTTTTTAATAAATAATGATCTGATAAAACAGGATATGCATTTAAAACAGAGATAAAATACTGTGGTGGACTGACCTTGGCTGGACATCACGTGCCCACAAAGCCACTCTATCACTATCCCTTCAGCTGGGCAGAGGAAGAAAAAGGTCATGAAAAGCCCATGAGTAGAGACAAGGACAGCGGGAGATCATTCACCAATTATTGTCATGGGCAAAACAGTTTCAACTCAGGAAAAAGAATTTCATTTATTACCAATTAAATCAGAGCAGGGTAATGAGATATTAAAAGAAAAATCTTAAAAACACCTTCCCCCCACCCCTCCTTTCTTCCCAAATCCATCTTCACCCCCAAATTTTTCCCTCTTCCTCTACACTGGCACAGGGTGATGTTGAATAGCGGCTGAGGTCAGTGCATCACACAGTGTGTCTGCTGTTCCCTCCTGCTCAAGGGGAGGACTCCTCACACTTCCTCTGACCAAGTATAGAGTCTCTCTCACAGCAGACAGTCCCTCTATGAACTTCTCAAACGCGGGTCCTTCCTGCGGGCTGCATTTATTCGTTAACTGCTCCAATGTGGGTCCCTCGTGGGGTCACAAGTCCTGCCAGCAAACCTGCTCCAGTGAGGGTTCCTCTCTCCACAGGGCCACAGGTCCTGCCAGGAGCCTGCCCCAGTGCTCCAGTAACTCTTGAGGGAAAAAGACATGGAGTGTTGGGGAACCTGAACATTTGTGACCCTGGAATCAGGAGTCTTGTAATTTCCTTTTGAAGATAAGCCTCTGAGGAAAACTTTGCAGTGAAATAGCTTATAGTAAATGGCTTATAAAGACAAAAGCTATACAAGACTCATGCTTCTTATTAATGTAATGATAAATCTGATGAGAATTTGATACTTGAGATCCATTGTGTGGAAGGATGACTTGCACTGAGACACATTTTTATTTTGTTAATTTTTATTTGTTCTCTGGTGGAGTGCAAGCCAAAAGATCCTCTAGTCTGCTGTAATATGCAGCACGGGATGTATGTCACAAATCTGAAGTAGTCTTAAGGGAGTAAGGATTTTCCCACAATCTAATATATTGGGGCTGATGGATAGGAGAAGAAAGCTGTTGTGTGGTATGGGCAAGGCTTTTAGGAAAGTTCTTGAGAGGACTTTCTTCCATGAGTGCTTTTTATTTTAGGTATTATTTGGGTCTGAATTTTTCCAATAGCAATGTAATAGGGAGCTTTGCATTTTACCACATAAGTTGAATGTATTTACTCTTATATAATTCCAAGAAAAGTCATTATGTTCCTTACAGAAAAACAAACCTGAACTCTGACACTCTCTTGTATTTTCCTCTAATATATTCACATATGAAGCAGCTTTGCAATTAGATTATCATCTTCCATTAAGATACAAGTTTTGATTCCATCATCATCTCAAATTAATTAAGAGACTTTTAATCATCATATTCATCAAACTCTAGGATCATTATGTTTTTCTTGATCCTTAAAATTGCCTTTGTCTTAATTGTCAGGCTGGAATTTCAAAACAGGGCTGTACAGTCATAGGTAAAACTTGCCCTCTTACCTCTGAAATAATTTTATTAGGTGCTGACTCTCCCCATGCTGGTTTAAGTGGGATTTGTTTTACAACTAGCTTTTAAGTATACTTGCTTTCTTTAAGTGATGAGACTACTTTCATTTTCCTCCCAATCTTTATCATTTTTCTTATGTAGAGCATGAAAGCTTCAATTTCAGTCTCACTTTCTTAGTACATCATTATATTTCTAATCTGCATGTGTATTTTTAAGATCCTCTTGCATTCTGTCTGAGCCATACTATGTTGATTGGAGCATCCAATAAAAGGACAGGATTGGTGGATTGGGACTGAATTTGGTCAAGTAGAAAATTGGAAGGGGTTAAAATGCCTGAAGAGGTGCTCCAATTTTAGGCATAGTAATGAGAAAGAAAACTGGATCATATGAAGGGAAGTGCAGAACAAAAGAAAAACTGGAACATGAAATTAACAGACCATAAGTTGTGTGTGGAGGAATGTGAATGAATGAAGATATGATATACACAAATTAAACCTGTATCTTGATATGCATTGTGAAAAATATAGAGCTGAAGAGGATTCTGAGAGATAAAAGGGCTGCCAGACTGGAGGGCATTTTCAGACTTGTTCCTTTCCATAGAGCATTAATGATCTTTCATGAGACTTTAGGACCTGATTTTCAATCTAATTTTTGTCCAAATTGTCTGACCCCTAAATTGAAAATACTGCAGATAGAAAAGACAATTTTCCTTCCTGCTGTTACAGTAAGATCACCAAAGAAAGTACAGAAATGTGACAAGAAAACTTACCATATTTTTGGCACCAGTGGAATGGGATGTAGGATTCTTTTCCTAGGTTTAGATTACCACTAGTAGCATCTGCTCTATTTCCATGTGTTAGTCAGTTTGCCCATGTTAATCATGCTTCTTGTCCTTGGTGTTCAAAAATAATCTGCACTGGTACTGAGAGCTGAACCAAAAATACTTAATAAGAGTTGGTAATATTGGTATCTGCATCTGCTACCACCTTTTGTTCTGTCTGCCTATTTTTATCACTGATACTTGTCTCAGTCCCTGTCTTTTTACAGTTTAATACATGTATATGATTCTTAATGTATGAGTACAAGTTACAGCTGCTTACTGATCTTGGTCTTTGCTTAAAATCTAACAGCATCTTGGCTGATAAGAGCAGGGTGACAGTCACATTGTGTTTATTACTCTGTATGAACACTACATGTAGCATAGGTCACGGAGTGTTCAGCAGCTGGTGAGAGACTGTATCATGGTGATCTCAGAATGCACCCTGAGCACCTTTGTGTAGCCATTACTTCTGCTGAGTCTGGAAATCATCCAAATCCATAGCAATGCATTAATCTTTTAGATTCACATTACATCTCTATTACCTATTGATATGTTTCCTTTTCCCCTGTCCCGTCCCATTCAATGGATGTGATCTGATTCTCATGGACATGTTAACTTCACTGCTGTGCTTGCTCTCATCATTAGACAAAAGCCTCTCCTCAGAAAGGAGGAAGATTGAATGGTAAGTACTTCTTTGAAGTGAATCAGCCTGTTTATCAGGTAACTTTACTGCTGAAACACGAATAGCAACAGCTGAATTATTAAAATTGATGTGTCCCAGGGTTAAACACAGCTATCAGCAAATGGAAATTTTATTAGGGAGCACTGTTAGGTCTCCTCTATCCAACCCTGACTCCAAAAGGTCAAAGAGAGAAGATATATAGAACTCAGGTATTGAACTTAAGAAAGAGACTAGTTAACAGCATCAAATTTCCAAGGAGGGAGATGTAATGCAGACAGGGACAGTACTTTAGAGCTTTGGTTGGGAAGGTATTGTAACCAGCTAAGCATCCTGATATAAATGGTTTCACTGTACTGAAAGGGGAAGTGCAGTGCCAACCACCATAAAAATAATTGAGAAGAATCCTAGAAAATTATTTTACATGTTTGTTATTCTTTTCATGGCCAATGTCAGCCACACCTTTACTGTATTAATGTCATGGACAAGGAGAAATGTTCATAGTTGTCAGCAATATCTGTGAGCAGGTACCAAGCAGGGGACAGAGGACAGTTAATGTGCATGACCACAGAGTCTGAGAAGATCTGTATCTTCCAGAGAGTAGCTCCACTGCCTAAGTCAAATCAAGACAAAAATCTGTGAATCTGTATAAATCATTTAAATTATTCCCTTGAGAGCAAACCTCTCTGTATATGTAAAAAGAAAGAATTGATCAAAACTGCATTATGCAATGCTAACTTTGTTCTAGCAAAACACAGATTCTTTCTTCTACTATGGCAACTATTCTGTGTTTTGGTCTTTTGTGGTTTGGGTTGTTATGATTTTTTTTTTAACCCCCAAAACTTTTGCACAATGTGTTGCATTCAGCCTGCTGTTTTTCTGAAATAAAACAGCTTTTGAGAACAGGAACTGCTGTTCACCATGGACTTTTAAACAAGGAATGACCTATTTTCTTGCTTCTGTGCTCACTGCTACATCCTTTTTACTGCCTAGAGCCACAAAAAGAGACTTAGGGAGTAAAGCATTAGGAAACCTTTCCTGAGGTGGAGTAGCCACCTTGTCATTTTATTTGTTACTTTTCCTGATAAGGCACAAGGTGAACACTTTTCATTGCTGAAGCCTTACTTTTACAGCAAGAATCGTCTTTCCATTTTGGGATGCTTAGGTTAAACAGTCATTACACTGATAAGGGAATGAAGATGAAAATGCAATGCATTAACTTCCTTATATGTCAACATTTGGTGGTGGTGGGGACAATCAAATTTGCCTTCCGAGCTGTGCTATTTGTGGTCTATTGTTTGGATAAGGTAGCGGGTAAAGGAAAAGGAAACTAATGTGTCAGAAATGAGATTGTGGATTGTGGATTGTGTTCATAAGAACTGTGAGCAAGGCAGGGTAAAAACTCAGAGGCATACAAATAAATTAAAGGATTGAAAGGATAAAGCACATATCACAAAGTGTGACTTGGGGATATAAATACAAATACTGTAGAAAAATAAGTGTAGGCATTTATGTAGGAAAAACCTAGATCAAAGGAAAAGTGTTCTGGATCAGATTCTCACAGCCAGTCTGTATCCTTGCCCTTCTCTAGAGATGGAATCTCACATTCACTCAGCTTCCTTTTACAGCTGGATTGCAGTAGCTCTGCAACACAGAGGAGCCAAGATTTGTGTAGACCTGTCTCCTTGGCCCCAGAGGGTGAATAATAATAAAATGTTGGTACAGGAAAGAAGTATTTTGGGATTATTTTGAAGGCTAAAGTACTCACAGTTTCAATATTGTTGTGCAACCTAAACCAGTTTGGTTGGTCTAAGTAATAGCTTGTATTTGAAGAAATAGAACACAAATAAATAAAAAGGAAACATAATGGAGCAATCATTTAATAAGAAATAGAAGTGTAGTTAACCTTTGTTGTCCTTTTACTCCCATAATTTTCTGCCACAGCAGGATGTAAAGAAATCAAAATTAACTGTTATGCACTGTAAATACCTAGAAAACCAGAACTCTTCTTATACAAAAGAAAATATTTTTTCTGTAGCTATCTTTAGATTACCTTTATTGTGTTTGGAGTACAAGTAAAAAAATTCTGAACAGCTCACCCACTCGCATCCCAGGATCACCCCTTTATTAACATATATTCTATATTTTTGCACTAAATAAATAATGCAGGTCTTTTCAGCCACTGTTTTGAAATTCCACACATTTTTTACTTCACAAAATCCTGAACTAGTACATTTAAAATAAATGTGTTGTTTCGAGTGGAAATGTCCTTACCGGTTTAAGTGATGATCTCTACGGATTTGAATGAAAGTGATATATAGAGCTGGAAGTAAACTGAAGCTGGTACTAAATTAGTATAAATTGCAAGCAATTATACTTAAGTAAATCAGATTAAACCAATTCACTCTGGTGCAAGTGAGCAATGACTAAGATCTTAGGTTACAGATTGCAAATTTAGAACAAAAGTTAACAGAAATAGTCACCATTTTCATTTCACACAGCATGTATAACTTCCCAGTGAGTCACATGCTGCAAATTGTGATTTGAATCCAGTGTTAATGGCAGGTATCTGTGGTGACACCACTGTAAGCTGTAAAGCATTTTAAAGCATTTATCATAGTTCAGAAAGATGCAGGTGTATGCTTCCCCAAAGTCTCAGGGTATCTTCAGGCGTAAGCACTATGATTGCTACATTCTCTCAGAAATACAGAAATATAGTAATATATTGGTGTAGGTAGCAAGGTCTTGGTAGTGGGAGGACTGGAGGGGTGGGCTGTGTGAGGGGACATAAGGGACTGCTCTGTGCTGGACACAAGCTGGCTCCAGAACACACAGACCCTCTGCGGGACACTGCTGAGCCCATCACTGAAGCTGATGGTGTCTCTGGGAAAACATATTTAAGATAAGGCAGAAATCATCACTCATAGACAAGTAGGGGGAGGTGGTGGGGGAAGAATGAGCAACAGCAAAGGGAACGTCAAGGTCAGAGGAGGAAAACTCCAGATCAAGCTCCTCAAAGCACAAGCACATGTCCATTCCAACATGCGGGAAATCAAGTGAGCATGGTGGAAGGCAAGTGTGGATGAAAAAGTACTGCTCACTGAGCTCTTTCCTGGTAAGGTCTGCTTACAGGTTACTCTGCCAAGTGGCACAGTAGGGCCATCACTTGCTTAGTGCTATGTCACTGATGAAGTGATAAACTATCCAGCTGACTAAAATCAAGTCGTGTAAAATCAAGATACACAAACAATTATACGGGAGATTAAGTGTTCTTTTAACTTTCTTTAATGAGTAATTGTAGAGACGATAGGGCCACTCTTCTCAAAAATGCACAATGAGAGGACAAGACACACCAGATGAAAGCTTCAAGAGAAATGCTAGTGGAATCTAAGCAAAAAATTCTTCACAGAGAGGATGATGAAGGATCACACCAGCTTGCACAGAGAAGCTGTGGAATCTCTGTCCTTGGAGTCGCCTGAACCTCAATTGGATTGGACTCTGAACAACCTCATCTAACTACAAAGTCAAACCTGCTTTGTGCAGTATGTTGGATGACATAACCCCACAGATCTCTTCTGATATGGTTTGAAGCTGGCTCCCTGCCAAGTCTCCAAACCTTACCACAAGAAGTCGTCCCCCCCCCCAAAAAAACCTCAGGGAGAAGAGGGAGGAAAATCAACCAAGAAAAACCCAAAACGAGAGAGACAGCTATAGCAATATATATATAAATATATTTACATTTATGTTACAGTTATATACAATTGAAATATATATACAATTTCACAAGGGAAAGGGAAGGGGGAAGGGAAAAGGAACAAAACCAAAATAAAATATATATATATCCTGATTAGTAGCCCAATATCTAGCAACTAAAAGAGTTAGCAAAGAAATATCTCACTACACTACTCTCCTTGGGACAACCGAGAATCGCTCTGGAACAATCGCCGGCAACCTCCGTCTCCCAAGGTCGACAAGGCCCTACCAGGCCTCGCTCCCCAACACGGCAGACTCAACAGCAGGGAACCTGCACCTCCAAGCTGCCGGAAGAAAAGAGAGCGAAGGCCTCTCCTCCTTTCTTCTTATAGTCGGGCTTATGTAAAAATCGTAGGGAATACTGGGTAAATCTGGACCCTTCCTTGGTTACAAACTGGTCACCAAGGAAGGCCTAGACCAAACTACCACGGCCTGGTTCAAGGTGGTCACTGAACAGCCTGCTTTCCTGTAACCCGTTCACAGGAGTGCAGGTAGGAATAAGGCAAATATTTACACCCTGAGAGGCAGGTACTGCCTGGTTCCCTATCTGCAATACCTGTCAGGAGTGGAAGAATGACCAGGAGGAGGAACGGTATGCCCTTCAGAACAAAGAGAAAATTATCTGAGGTAGTGGAACTAGACAGATAGTTTTCCTTTGGTTTGTAACCATGGGAATTAATTTGGAAGTGTTGTCAATCAATACTTCTATAAGTAATTAGCTCACTAAAAGTTTATCATTACTGATTTTTTTATTGAATCAAAGAGTAGACTAATATGTATTATGAAATTGCCATCAAGAATGATTTTTTATTACAGAAAGGATCCAGCAATTAGTTCAAAGGCTTACTTTTTAAAAAAAATTTTACTAATTTATTCTTAAATTATTGTATTAAATGTTTTAAGCATAAATACAAAAAATCTAACAAATTGTATTATCCAAGTCCAGTGATATCATTTTAAAGTAATTATTTTCCAGTCCAAAAGCTATATTGGCAACACTGTCGTACTATGTTTCAGAGGAAAACCACTTTATACCAAAACACATCTCTGTGCAAATATCACTTGATTAGGAATTCGTAAGGTTTTTTTCAAGAACATTCCCTTTATATTATTTTAATACTATTTTAATGAAAGAGAATTAAATACCAAAAGAATTAATACTGAAAGCACACATGTTGGAAAAAATTATTTCCAAGGAAATAACAAGATCTCACTTCTGAAAATACAGATATTGTTATTCTTCTCTAAGTAAAAACTCAGCACTCACTTTCTGATTTAATTTTTTTTTTGTTTTTGGGTAGAACAGTAAGATCTCAAGATCATAGGATTAAAGAGTTCATTACTGAGGCAAGTGTGTAGAGTGGATAACATAAATAGTTCTACACTGACTTCTTCAAAGTATGACCGCAGTCACAAACATTGATTTTATTTTTTATTGCTTGATCCCAAACACTAATAGCTAAAAAAAAAAAGAAAAGCAATTGCTAAAAATGGCTTTCATGTCAATCTGCAGCAGGGAATCACAGAGTAGCAAAAGTACTAAAGGACCAATGTAGATCTTGTGGACAAACCCCTCCTCAGAGTGGGCCCAGCTTGGGGCATAGGCTTGTAACATGTACTATCCCTTGACTGAGATATGGGTAGGTATAGTGTGATCAATAACCTCATGTCAAATAGCACTGTATCAAAACAGTGTAAATGTATCTTCAGATGTAAATAAATATATCTTCAGAATTGAGAGTATATCTTTGACTAACCTAAACAACAATGTGCATCTTGTTTATTTTTTCATGGAGCGATCCCCTTTCAGTAAAGTATACAAGAGAAAATGTAAAAGAACTTTACTACAGACTTAGCCTAGAAATTCACAATTTCACTTAAGAACAACTTTGTTCGCAATTTCTTTGAAATTACAGAGCAAAAGACTATTATAGAAAGAAGATCAAATGGTGCTCATGTAGCTTTGCTGGATCTAGTGAGAAGTGTTACTCCCTTTTCACTTAGCAAACTGGCTGAGAAGAGAATCCTGTAGAGAAAAGTGTAGGAGGTTCCCCCCATCCTGCATAGGTAAAGTTAGTGAATTATGTGCAGTTAACTTCAGCTGAAGCTGCAAGTTCTGATCCAAAGAATAAATGGAGGAGAAGGAAGGAAAACTAGGGAGAAAGAGAATAAATATTTGCATCCTATTCTATGTTAGCAATGCTTCAAACACTATTCAAAAATACAGGAAGATAATGCAAACCTCCCACAGTGCTAACTATATAAAGGTCTGAATTTAAATATATGTAGTGTATTTTTGCAAGACCATCAAATTTTTCAGTTGCCATAAAAACCTGTTTTTCTCCAGTGTAAAGATTTATTTCTACTCTACAAACAAAACTCAAAACATATTTTTTGGTTTACAAACAACTAGACTTATGCTAAAATATAATTGCTGTTGCTTACTTAATGACTGTTCTCTGAAGTGTATTCCCCAAAGCTTTGGGCATTTCCTATCCTCTCAGGTCCTTTGAGATTCTTCCATCTCTCAGTATAGAAAACAAAAAACATGTTATAAGAGTGTATTAAAAAGATCCCCACATGCAGCTTTTACCACATGACTAACATTTTTGCACCAATATATAGTGCGAAAGTGTCTATCACAGAAAACTGAAGGAAAAAAGCCTGGTTTCTTAATTTCTCGCTTGTAAAGTATTCACTTCAGATCCTGTTGAAATCAAAGGGTTTTTGGACAAGTGATTGACGTGAAGGGAAAGTGGATTGAAGTTTTCAGTAGTATTCTGCAAGGCTTTTTGCAAGGCGGAACTCTCCCACAGTGAAGGTCCATGGATGAAACTTAGTCTAGGACAGAAGAGTGTGTGAGAGGAGTGGGGTTTTTGTGTTTTCAATTCTGCCATAGTTTGCTATCTGGCCTTGGACACATCACCTAGTTTCACTGTCTTATTGAACATATTTGTAATTCGGAATAGTTTCCATATGGTTTTATGTGCAGTAACTGATCCATCAGGTACCAAACTTGAACATTTTTATGGTGTTGTATCCTCTGTTAACTGTCACTGTTCATCACCAGCCTTATTTTGACTGTAAATGATATCAAAATAGTACTCCTAATGTCTTCTGTTTCCTACAACTTGTTCTTGTCAGAGATAGTCCTTTCTGTTTTGCCATCTCCTGTTGCTCCCTAGAACTGAACTCTACTCTCATCCTCAGACATCCTGGAAGCGTCTGTATCTAAAAAGAGACTAAATGGATAAGCATTAACAAGTGCACTAAAGCCTTGGTTTTTCCCATCTTTTACCCCCTCTTTAGAATTCTAGGATATATATTTTTTTTTTTTAAACACCACCAGGGCATTACTTATAGAAAGATCTGGATAACCTTTAATAGCTTATAAACCTGTTATTTTGGTGCTGCTCTAGGTGTTCTGCATTCTTCCACTCAAATCAGGAGAGTGTGCACAAAGACATGCACCAAGCCTGCTTGTTCATATTGAAGAGGCACCGTCGCTGCAACCAAGATACACTAGAGGTATATTTGTATTACTTTTCTTATCCTAAGAGAGACAAAAAGGAGTGTGGGCCTGTGACTGACTATAGGTCTTGTGAAACTCAGTGTAGAGAGGATAATTTCTCTTTCTCAGCATTTTGTACACCCCCACACAGGGAAGCCACAACCTACTAAATTCCTTGGGGCACAGATCCGTCATTTTCATTGTTGGAAATATAATAAATGTTTCTCTGACAAAATTTCATTGTCTTTCACTGTACGTAATAAATCATATTACTCCGTGTGAGCTTTTCAAAGCAACTTCTTTTAATTCAAATTTGCTATCAGTTTCCATGGAAAATGACAGGAGTAGTTATTAGTCTGTGAGCATCTGTTAATGCTGCTACAGAGAAATATAAAATCCACATTAGCAACTTCCACTTTTTTTTACCTAACATTTCTAACTTCTGAAACATCTGCTTGAGCTATTTTTCTCCTTGTGTCTCAACTGATCCGTTGAAGTAGAGAGAGGTGAGCAGGCAGCTTGAGACTTCAGTTTGAAATATATGAAATAGGAAAAGCTCAGAGGGGAAACATCTGCTGTGGTGAAAATGCCTGTGCAGGGTTGGACGACAGAATTTAAAGACTGAGGAATAGGAGAAAGAAGCTTTAAGAGTATTTAAAATAAGATCTAGGTGATTTTTATAGTTCTCTTAGGTTGTTCAATTTTAGTACCTGGTTCAGAAAGGTAGACAATATTGTCCAGATTCCTTTTCCTGTGTTTGTGTTTGTGTTACTTCTGACTTGGAAACAAACATGACCTCAGTTACATAGCATCCATTTAGCTTCAGAGCTATCATTCATTTATTGCTGTGGCACATGAGGGAGAAACCAGGAGATAATCTTGCACAAAAAATAAAGCTGCTTACCGTTCTAATCAAATTTGTTACACTTCAGATCATCTGTACATCAAGCAGTCCCATAGCACCTTGCAGTCATCCACCTGAATCTAAAAAGGGGTTGTGCAAGAGACGGGTAAGCTAGTCTGTGTGAACTCCCACAGTCTGTCCACAGCAGCAAAGGTTCACTGAATACACACAGAGGAAAACCCACCACTGTTTATTCAGTCCCTGACAGATGAAAAAAGTGGTTACTCTTCTGTATTTAATACATGATTACAAGATTATGGATCCTTGTAATACGGGTCTGGAAGAAATTCTATACCAAATTTCCAGGTAAAGCGTTTTATTTTGACAGAAAGGAAAGAAAGATAGAAAAAAAAAGAAGAAAAACACCCAACTCTAAAACCCCTGAGACCAGCCCTAGCCAGATGTTTTAATTTCACAGGATTGATCTGTGAAGGATACCAATTTCTTTGTGATTGCCAGTAGGGTGAGAGCACAGTGACAGCTTTCCTGGTCAGAGGACAAAGGTTGTCACAGAATCTACAGAAAAACAAGACAAAAGAAAATTGTGGCTGGAGAGCTAATTCCCTTCACTTTTAACAGGAGGAAATCAGAAATATTTACATCCAGACGAATGCATGGGTAGTGTCATAAATAAGAAAATGAAGTATATTCACTCTCTTCAAGGCAATAAAATCATCTACCACACCTCTTAATCAGGGAGTCACTACAGTGTCTTTAAGCCTAGAGTCCCTGAACATATGGAAAATCAATTATTTTTAGTAAGAGAGGGGTGGAAAATATTTGAGGTCATCCTAGATGGCCTTTAACATGTTTTATCTACATTTTCTTTGAGAGTTTAAAAACTCCAGAGATTCTATATGGCTTGTTTAGAGTTAAAACGAGCCAGTTGTGGAGGCATAGGTAATGTCAAATTCCATAAGCAGCAGTACTTGCAATCTGGGGGCTGTGAGGCCTTTGCTAGATATTATCAGAAGCCATTACATTAGCTGAGATTGGCAAGAAGAGAACATATGTTGCCCACCTGTATTTCTTTTGAAGTGATGTCTATGCAGATCATTAATTTTTAGAAATTCATGTTCTCTCCAAAACTAAAAGCCCTGCTTATAAAAAAAGTAAAATAAATATGCAGGCTACTGTGACACAATACACATATTCAGAAAAAAAAATTGATTTGCTGAGCATCTGAGAACAGAATGACTTCCAGAGTTCATAATTAGTAGAAATTCCAGTGATTTATAATACTTATAATACTATCAGCCAGCTGGTGCTAGTCTTCTGCAGCATAATTACCCAGGCAAGGAGTAGAGACTCTACAGAGAAGGGGTGCAGAATGTATGTGAGAAGCTAGGGTCTGGGGGCACGTTGCAAGAGAATTTTTGGAAGCAGAGCAAAAAACTCCGGGAGGATATTGCTGGGGAAGGTGAAGATGGGGTAGAAAAGTGCAGGAAAAGCCTTCCTGAGGAGCATTGGCCCGGGAAATCCTGCTGGAAGAGTCTGAGGCAAGGTTGGAAATGGTTCAGAGATGGACTGATGGACCTGTACTTGTTGTCTTCCCAGGCTTCATGGTCTCACCTCCTCTTCCCACAGTTTGAGGCATCCCGCAGTTCTGAGTGTCAGGAACTCTCAGACTCCAGGGGAATGTAGAAGGCAATAAGATCATGAAATGTAGCCTGGAGAGAAAGTAGGCTATCATTGTGGTGAACTACAGGTGAAAACTGCAGTAGGTTATAGATTCCTTGCAGAGACATGATAGGTTTTCCTATGGCCAAGGGAAGGTATTAATTTTGACCCTACTTTTGATTTAGGTTCACAGGGGTTATGTTCAGAGGGGAAGTATTTAGAAGAGGTATTGCCACCTTGGCCAGGCCAACGCTGCAAGGCAATCTACCTTGGGAACTCATTTCTTTGGCAGTAATTACTCACGTTTGACAGTGGCAGGAGGAAGGGAGTCTGATACAAATGTTCATGTGTCTTTGCAGCATGAGAGGAGGGTGATATCATGCCTCTGCCCTTTATTAGTCAGCTTCCTTCCTGCTGTAAGCCTTTTCCAGGGATACAGTGCAGGCAGTTCCAGGGATCCTACATGAAGGAAACTTTATTCCTATGTGTGGCCTTATGAGATAAGCTATGAAACTAGCTAGAAACATGCTCAGAGACTATGACAAACACTTTGCTTACAGATGCTGGAAATGGTGTCTTTGCTGTGATCAATTCAGTAATGACTAAATCAGAACACTTATCATACAGGAGCAGAACATACAACCCCTTCTTTTTAGAAGTATTAAGCCATTATTATTTCAGTACATACAATGTACCACCTTAAATTAAACAGTCTTCCTTCCCTGGTGTATTTGTACGCCTTCACTGTCACCACAGAATGGGCAAATTTTAAGAACTTGTTGTTTTGATGATTTAAATTCAGTAACATTTCATTTCTCGTACAAGTGTTTCTAGCACTTGCTCTAGTTAGATAATGCTGTAGTGCTAGCAGCCATCTGCTAATTTTACAAAGTGTTTGGATTAAAACTTAAGCCAAGCTTTTTAACTTCTTCACAAAATGCAGTTGCCACTAGACATCTAGACTGAGAAAGCAACCTTCACTTATCCCAATCTTTTAGACATATCATATGTTAAAAATATCTTTCCCTATATATAGAACTGTATATAAAGAAAGTAAAACTGAGTAGCTACAAAAAGCTGGGATATATTAAATAAACCATTATGCTAAAGGATGATTAACCATAGAAATAATAATATTAAACTGGTTTTCAGAATTTAATTATTTCTCTGGATTAGTATAAGCAGTTTGATTTTGATTTTAAGAACAGTTGGTGCTATTTCTTTGAGAAAAAGAGTGACACAATTTCTCTACATGGCAATTCTTACTTCGCCTTACCTTTTGAGCCCTTGTAAGGCTCAAGGGATTTGTTAGAGAAAAAGATTTGGATTCCCCTCCCTTGCTTCCAGTAGAGATCATTTTGAACTCTATTCAGGCATGAAAGAAATACTAATCAGTCTTTTAGACTGGAGAGAAACTCCCAGGAGTATGGTACACATATAAACTCTTCTATAAATATGAATATCATAACATCTGAGAAAAAAGCAACATGAAATAGAGAAGTTTTGTTTGTTTTTTCTTCAAATGGGGAGATGAACAAAAGGTTTTGCTGGAAACACGGAGATTGCATAAACCTTGGAAAAGTGGTTTTATAATCTAATCTTGAGTTCATATTAACAGGTTACATCTGCCCATTTTTTGTGGCTGAAACATAATTGTCCTAAAATTTCCCTATTCCTTCATAAGGGTTTTTCTTTTCAAGGTGATGGAAGGTTTTTTCCTCTGCTCTCACATGAAAACTCTAGCCATATGGAAAGGGGAAGACAATAAGAAGCAAAGCAGACTGCTCCCCAGAATATTTTAATATGGTATGTGGATAACTTTACTGTTTCCTTCAGACAAGCAGGATTGTTTATTTTTCTAAAATCAAAGACAATCATATTAACCATAGCAACAGCATATGTTATGCCAGTCTCCTGTTCATTGTAACCAATAACTGTTTAATACAAACTCCATGTAGGAGCAGTATCTGCACAGAGGCAGGGAAGACAGGTCTCCACTCCACAGCTGCAGCATCCTGCTCTGCTCCTGTGTGTCTTGTGTTGGTGCAACTTCAGAGAAAGGCATATGCTCCGCTCAGATAGTCATATTTACTTGTTGGTTAGGGCAGTCTTCCAGGAGGCAAAAAATACAATTTTAAACGTCTGAACCTGAAAAAGAAGTTGAAACTCTCGCTTTTCACATCCTAGATAAGACCTGTCTGCCATGCCACTTAACTATGGGCAGTGCTACCACTGCCTCCAGCCAGGCCCCAGAAGTGAGCCTGGCTCATGCCACTGAAACAAAAGAATTAAGTGGGAAATGGAGGGGAGGGTTTTAGCCTATGAATCAGGCTATGAACAGACGTAGTCTCTAAATCTGTGTTCTCTAAATAGATGCTTTTGGTTATCCTCCTGTCTAAGAACCTTTATTGGTTAACAACAGGTATGTCTTTGTGCTCTTGCTGTTTTAGATCCTATTCTGAGATACCCAAGTCCATGCCTTCAGAAGCCCTATTCCTTTTTTGTGCGTGTAACTTTGCTGCTACACTAGTTATAAACACATAAATCCTTTACTGTGTGCAGACCTAAGTATCTGGTGATAAAAACAGAAGTACTGAGACAAAGAGAACATGAAATATGTAATATGAAATTTTCTAATATGTGAGGAGAGAAACATTCTTGGATTCCAAGTCAAATTACATTCTATCTCATTTGCATCAAGAAAACAGAAGCACTAATAATATATGTGTCAAATTAGTGATGGAAATAGCTATGCAATCAAATGATATAATGATGGTATATAAATGAAGGTGACCTGCTAATGAATAATGTGGGAAGGAAAGACTGACAAAGTGTTAATTGATGTGTCAAACCAGTAATGTCAGTCAGTTGCATGGAAGAAGAGAAATTAGTCACTGTAAATTGCGTAGTGACCATCAAAATACACCAAAAGCAATTTCACTTTCTGCAAAGAACTTGACAGATAAGACATAAGAACAAATTGGAACAACAAAAAAAGGAAATATACCAGTAATGATTCACCCGGTGATGCCTTTTAATGTCTAAGAAAAAATGTTTGCAGCATGTGTATACAATAAGCCTCAATTCAACCTGTGAAGTTTGAACAGCTTCTCCTTAGAGAAATCCAATAAAATCTGCAATGTCTGATCCATATATGCTGACATTGAATGGCTAGTGAGTAGCTGAATTGATATAAAAAATAGATATAAACCAGTATGTATAAATCTGAGTTCAGCAGAAGCTGGGGACTCCTGGTTCTCTGTTAAAATAAAAAAAAGAATTTTAAAATGGTAATGACACTTTGTAGTCCCTTATAAAATATATTACAAAAATAGATGGCAGTTTCCTAGGCTGAGCTTTTGCTTAGTTTGCATTTTAAAGGAACTTTTTTTCTTTTTCTGGTAGAACTCTCAAAATCTACAACCGTTACCTTGGGACTAAACAGTCAGATCAACACCATGAAATTGCAGTGGGTCATTCCAGGCAGTGTGAGAGAAAAGAAATCTGTTATGTGGCTTTGTCATGGTTTAATCTAGAAGCAAAATGAAATATTAAATATATATATATATATATTAAAATTATATACTTGTGGATCATAACTGACTGAGAAAATTTTGTATTTTTTTTCTAAACTTGAAGCCATTCTGTTTCATTTGCTTAAAATACATTCACAAATTCTCATTTATGGATAACATAAGAAGTTATATATTACTTTGTCCACTAGAGGGTACCAGACATATTTCCAATCTTGCAGTAGAAAGCCTCAGAAGCTAAGAATTAAATAAAATCAGGTCAAATTAATGTTATCATATTTTCAAAAAATACCAGTGCCTATATTTTATATAATACTTTGTGAAAATGAAATGAATTTTCATTTTCTGAAAGAAATAACTTCCTCCAGCTATACAAATTCCTAGATATATTTTTCATTTCTCAATGTTATCATAAGAGAGAGGCCATGTTACACTGAAATATTTAATGATGTTTCTTGTGATACGAGATTTCTAATCCTTCGGAATTGGAGCTGAAATTTAAATCCAGTTTTGGATTTACTCTCCAAAAAATTGATAGTGTAGGATTAAATATAATTTAAATATCCTGGCTCTGAATTTGCAGAGGCTTGTATTTCTGTATCTGATTTGTGATTAGCTCTATGAAGAAACAAACAAATTAAATTCTTGAAGTATTACTAAAAAAATACTTTGTATTTTATATTAGTTCTATATGTTACAGTTTTCTTGCCGCATAGTTTAGTTTCAAGGTGTTTGCCTTTGTTTTCAAAAGAGAGAAAACATTCTTTCCCTCAAACTC
The DNA here is from genome assembly GCF_009829145.1 of Chiroxiphia lanceolata. Taxonomy (NCBI): domain Eukaryota; kingdom Metazoa; phylum Chordata; class Aves; order Passeriformes; family Pipridae; genus Chiroxiphia; species Chiroxiphia lanceolata. The sequence goes on from NC_045640.1 coordinate 14,547,338, forward strand.
AAAGCATTTAATAGGCCTTTTCCCAATCCAGGATAATTATCAGTGCTGTTTATCAGAACTGCTGAAGCAAAGTCTGTACTTCACATGAAACTTAAAATGGAAAAGTTATGTAAGAGAAATGCTTTCAAAATCCACTATTCTTGTTAGTTTGAAGCACTTTGTGTTGAAGTAAGAGTAAACAAATTCAAGCAGTAACTGAAGTACACCTCCTTTAACATTTATATAGTTGGTACTACAGTCAATCAATGAAAGGTGTGAATTCATCAGCACTTGAAATCTGTACCAAGATGGGACTTAAAGAGATGGATGTTTTCTTGTTCAAGGAGAAGGTAACCAGCACAATGCAGAAGTTAGTGAATGTGGGAGGAACTCTTCAGTAGGTGTTATCTTGATGCCTGTGGTCATAGTGGTCTCTTGTGGCTGCAGTATTCACTGTATGTGATGCATGATAATGAATACATTTTTGCATTGTCCTGGACAAACTAGTTTGTGGGATCCCAGGGAATACATCACACATTCCACTTATTCTGTTTGGGAAAAAAAAAAAATTTCAACAAAACAAGCCCAAACAGACTTCTTTGGAAATAGTTAATTCCCTTTTCTTAAATGCAGAAATCCGCAGTTGACTCTCCTACAAAGCGTTGTTCATAATATTTGCAATGATAAGCCAATTTTAGACATTTATTTATGATTTGTATATATTAAAAACAGTTGAATTGAACACCCACCATCAACTGTCCCTCTAGATTCTGTCAGTTCTCTAGAACAGATGCCCTCCTAAAAACAGATCTTGTCAAATCCTTTTTATTGTAATTTGTCTCTGTGTTTTAATATCCTTAACAGTAGAAAACCTGGATCTTTGGAGTACAAGCAATAAGGAATTTATAGCAGGTTTTCTTTTGCTTCTACCTTCATTAGCTAAGGTTACTGCTTAAAAGATGTATGCTGAGATGAATTGCCCTGTGAAAATAAAGAAATTAAAAAAAATCTCAACAGTTAAACTTCATGTGAAAAAACAAGCTCACAGCGAACTGCAAGTTTAGCTCAGATGAGGCTGGTTGAAAATTCTTGTTGAGTTTAAGATTCTTAAGTGTTCAAAGTACCTTTTTTCATAGGAGGTTAATGGCAGAGTCACTGCTGCTACTTTCAGAGTCCACAATTAAAAAGAAAACAGCAACTGAACAACAGCCTGGACATACCGTCCTCTGTTTTAGTCTCAAAATGTACTGAATAACATACATGCACATTAAAATGTACTCCACTCTTCTTTATCTAAAGAGAAGATTACTTACCCTTTTTGTTCCTAGTGAATGTTGTATATACTCTTATTTCTAAATAACTTGACTGAATTGACCTTCAGTAATTCAGTCTATCTCAATGCAACACATTAGCACATTGCATTCAGATTATCATCCAAAAGACGCACACTAAAAAATAAGCTTGTCATTTACATTACCACATAAGTGCAATTAGTCTTACAATGAGAGTTTATTTTGAATTTATCATTTATACCAATGAACAGAGCCTTGTATTTCTTACACGATGATGAATGACAAAAGACCTAATCCACTGTGACTAGAAGGCAACAAGTAGGTTGTCTTTGGCTTCTACGAAAATTGAATTAGGTTTTGCGGGTTCTATTGAATAAAAGAATTTGTTAATTCTTGAAATTCACTACTTCCCTGGAAAACATTACTGAGTTTTAAATTTTTATCCTATAGTCCTTATTCAAGTCTCATATTCATGAAATCAAAGATGGGGTGAAACTTTGGATCATATGCTTCAGCCCACTTACTGTCATCTCCTTTATACAGAAGCACTTGTGAGACACGATTTTAAAAAGGTGTTGACTTAGTTATAATTTTCTAAAACCTTTGTAGTTAAAGATATAAAATGTTACTTTGGTTGCTTTTTAACCCTCTGTTAGGTCTTTAAAATAAAAAAGGTATTTCTAAAATTCAAAAAAATAAGTTTCAGGTGTCCCTGCGGGGAGAGAAAGAATTGCACACACATTTTTTTGCACATACACATTTTATGTCTGTTTTATGCCAACGTGCTTATGCAAACATTTTGATGTTCTACTTTCTGAACATAATGAAGACTTCTGAGACCCAGATTATTCCCTGTAAATACTTTGTGCTCTGTCCCTTCTGGCTACTTGTTAGTTAGTGTTCATATTCAAAGAGGATCATACTCCACTGCAACCAAAAATGCTAAGAGCTCGGTCCTGAGTAGCACTCATCTAGGCGCATTGAGAAACGTAATCTTCTAGTATTGATGTTAATGTAGTTATTTTTCCAATATGTTAGTCTTTCTGGAGTAGATAAATGTATTTGCACTATGTCAATGTGTATATATTTCCCCTCAACTTGGTTCCTAACAAGAAATAATTTCTTTGGGTTACTGGGTAACATTCTGTTCTCCTCTCCGTTTATCGATTTGCAAGCCAAATCTCAGAGCTACTGATCTGACACACACTTCCTGGAAGGAGCAAATTTGCTTTTAACCTAAGCACTCTGCCCTGTCACGGGTATGCCTGGAATTTCTGCTTTACCAAACTCCACCCAAATTTTCTTTCCTTTCAGGAAGAGTCCTGAAGGGTGTATCCTGTGAGTTTTCCTGACACCTGGCATGAAGCCAAAAAAACATTATTTCTTTTGGAAATCCATCTACTTGCACCTTCCGCATTTCTTTATTTCACGTTGGCCTCTTATTGTTGATGGGAGCATTAAAAACTAAGGCAGTGGAGGTGTTAGTTCATTTGGACAGACTTTTCTTCTAGTAGGAAATCCACTTCCTACAATTTAGTGTGAATACACTAGAATGGCAAACTCTGTTCTGCCTTAAACCCTGAATGTCATGTAAATCTAAATATAACTTTTTTTTTGCTACCAAATTCAAGTTTTCTTCCTCATGTCAAATAGTGGTAGATTAGTCTTGTCTGACATCCAAGTGCACACTAAACTAATCTCTTACTCCCCCTCCTCAGAAGCACATGGAGATAAAATAAGATAAAAAACCTCATGGGATAAGATAAGGTTAGGGCAATTACTCAACAGTTACCATCATGGGCAAAAAAGACTTGACTTTGGGAAGATTAATTTAATTTACTGGCAATTAAAAAGAGTAGCATAATGAGAAAGAAAAAACCAAACTAAAACCACCTTCCCTCCACCTCTTCCTCCTTTTTCTTCTCAGTCTCCTTCTTTCCTTCATTCTCAAATCCTTTCAAAGCGATGTAGGGGAATGGGGAGTGGGAGTTGCAGTTGGTTCATAACATTGTCTCTGCCACTCCTTCCTCCTCACAGTCTTCCTCTGCTCCAGCCTGGCGTCCCTTCCATGGGATACAGTTCTTCATGAACTGTTCCAGCATGGGCCCCCTCTATGGAGCACAGTCCTTCAAGAACAAACTGCTCCAGTGTGGGTCCCCTGCGGATGACAGGATCTGCCAGAAAACCTGCTCATGCATGAACTCCTCTCCATGGGCTGCAGCTCCTTTCAGGGCATCTCCACCTGCTGCAGCATGAGTTCCTCCATGGACTGGCTGCAGTGTGGATCTCTGCTCCACCCTGGACCTCCATGGGCTGCAGGGGAACAGCCTCACTCACCATGGTCTTCACCATGGGTTGCAGGAGCATCTCTTCTCTCGTGCCTGCAGCACCTCCTCTCCCTCATTCTGCATTGACCTGGGTGTCTGCAGAGTTTTTCTCTGACATTTTTTCTTTCTCCTTCTCACAGCTGCTACACAGTTTTTTTTGCCCTTTCTTAAATGTGTTTTCACGGAGGCTCCACCACTGTTGTTGATGGGCTGTGCTTTGGCCAGCGGATCCATGTTGGAGCCAGCTGGAACTGAATCTGTCCAACATGAGAGCAACTTCAAGTCTCTTCTCAAAGAGGTCGTCCCTTCAGTCCCTACCTCCCACTACCAGATCTTGTCATATAAGTACAATACATCAATTCATACACTTTTTTTACTAAGTCATACCTTAAAATATGTATATGTCTCTCATATACATATGCAACTTCAAAAAATTATACATAATATATATACTATAATTCTCAGAAGTGTTGGGTTTCCTCAGGCAGTTCATGGCACTGATGGGGTTCTAGGCTTTCTTGGTGTTCATATTGCTACAATTTGGGACATAAATAATCTGACTCTCAGGTAATTTTGCTTTATTTTCTTTTAATTACTCTCTTCTCCTGATTCTTGTCTACACTTTTTTTATCTCATCCCAACCCATTTCATTCCATCTTGCCTTATCCCATGCTTGCCCTAAAGTTTTCAGACATTTTCATTTTTCTTGAGCTTTCTGACTTTAACTTCTGAACTTTGTTTTCTCTGTCTCACAAGATCTTCCTTTCATCCATCTGCTTCGTTGCATCCTGAGTTCCACCTGACCCTCTAGCACATTTTTGTAAATAAAACAGTGCTTAACCAAATAGATATGGTAAACATGGTGATTCCTGTATCACAAACTTTCCCTTTACTGCATTTTTTTAAAATTATAACTTGCATATCTTCCCTCTTTTTATTTTTTCTAATTTAAATTACTAGACAAAGAACACTTTTATGCCCTAGCTCTTATTAAGACTTACTAAAAGAAAATATATTTGATGATATGAAAGAAGTGGGAGAGGTTCCAATACACTTGCAATGTTTTTCCTTGGTGTGACTGATGTCTCTTCTATTGTTTCATACTGTTGTATTTTCTGTTGGCATTTTTTTTTAACTTCACTATCTTGTTCATTAAGAACATTTGAGTAGAGCAAAACAAATTCAGTAATATGTGATCTTCCAAATCTGCTATCTTTGTTTTAACAGAACATCCTTTCAAATTAAAAATATCCTGACTGGTGTAGGTCAATTATGCATGAGATAAACCTATTTCTTAACTGATCTCATACACAAAGTATGTGCAAATAATACTTACACAACTTAATATATTGTTGTTTAGAAAGGGAGTTTTAGATTTAGAGCTTCTCATGATTTCATGGCAAGGAAAAAATGAATTTGTTTATCTCTCTGATTGCAAGTAAATAAATAGGGCGTTATCCTCATCACTGTTTTTATGGAAGTTCTCTCAAATGCTGTACATTAACTCAGAGACTATATAGCAGTACAATGCCAGAGCATGGAGACAATTCAGCAAATAAAACTTTTACCAGTGAAATAGATGTTCCTCATTTATGTTTCATGCATATAAGTGCAGGAAAACAGCTCATTACCACTATTTATTAAGAGAAGATGAATGGTCTAAATGTGGAAACAACCATATCATAGAAGTAATAGTCAAATGCTCTGGAAGGGTTAATAAAAATAAACGTTCCTTACTTTTAAAAATACCATGTATGTCTGAAGACAATGAATATCACAAAAGTTGCTAAGTGCTTGAAGTGGTTTAATGTATTTTAATGGTGATGGTGAACTGTGAAAGAAAAGTTTTCTCTGAAATGAATGAAAAACAAGTGCATTAATTTTCACAGATGTTGCTAAAAACACCTGTTACTTAAAGCTGCATCAACTTTAATTGGATATTATTCTTAACTCTCCCACTCTTCATTTTCCTAATAATTCATTTCACTAGGTATTGATTTCTATGTGTAGGAACTCAGTAATATATGATATTACTACATACTGCTAAGGTTTTAGAAATGTGTGGGTGTTTTATCATTCATAGATTGCAAAGTAAAATCTGTACGTGCACAGGAGTGTTTTGGTCAAATAGGTTCACAGAGATGATCTCTCAGAAGTTTGAGTGCTTAACCCCTTTCTAGAGGTCATATGAAGGCTCAGTCAGAAGCCTGAGCTCTTTAACAGAATCCCCACTTACTCTGATGGCTAATGGAAATGAAAAATGAATAATTATTTTCTTTCTTTGCTACCTCATATAGCAAGAGATGTAACAAGTGCTCTCTTCATTTCTTTTACAGTGTTTGGGACGATGGCTTTTTCCTGGTGGCATATTCGTAGGTCTGCTAGCAGGAGATCAGTAAGCTAGGATCCATGCAGAACAGTGTCATCTGTGTCAAGGCAGGAGACCTGAGCCCAGTCCCTGAGGAAGACAAAGTAAAGTAAGACAGTTCATAAAATGAAATGAAGGGAATATCTGACATGTTCTGTATGCAGTTTGCTATCTTCCTAGAGAGAAAATACTACATATCTTTATGCTTTGCTAAGGTTGCATTACTACTAGATTCTTCTCTGAATTTCTTTTTCTTCCTCCTGTTTTTTCCCTGTCTTCTATCTTCGAGTAATCTGCAGTGTTTATGAGTGAGTAGATTGTCCAGGGTTTTATGTTCTTGACAATGTCTATGCTCTGTAGGTTCCATTCAGCTACATTTTGCAAGGGCTCGCTGCTCCTTAATATTTCACAGTGTAAGCTGTGAAATATTTATTTTCCTCCTCTCCCTTCAGTTCTCCATACCCACCTCTTTTCTTTTGGAAACTATGCTCTCTTATCAGCAGTTCTACTTTTAGTAAGGGAACTGAAATGATGGCCTTAGATTTTATTTGGTTTGTCCTGTTTTCTGTCTGCCCCTCTGCAAAAGGTAGCTTATCTGATACACTCCCAAAACTACTTTTTTTCAGGAGGAGGGCAACATCATCTGATGCAGCTGCTGCCTTCAAGTCTCTTCAGATTAAATCAGATTAATTTACTGCAGGATCATTATAAAGCCATTCATGGATGCTTGTATACTCAGAAATCACATTTACCAGCTAACTGAATGGGTGAATGTAGAGGAAATTACAACTTTCTTCTCTGAAATCATAGGCCTCTTCCACTTGAATGACAAAAGAATTTTTACTAGCTGAGGGTTATTAGAAGACATACACTGGAGGTCCACATCATTTCTATAATGCCTCAAACCATGTAAAATACCCTTTTGTAAAATTTTATAAAAATCTTATTCTTGCAAGAGATTCCTTTGGAAAATTACAGAGTGCCATCACATTATCACAAAGAAGATGGGGTACAGTGAACACCAGAAAAAAACAACGAAGGTTAAAGGGGAAGGATTGAAGGAAGATTAAAAGAGCCAAATATATGCGATTTCAGTAAAATGGGATTGCAGAATCACATGATTGTTCTTTACATTTATTTGAAGGGCTTCAGGAGTAGAAAATTATTTCTATGTAGTACAGGAGGAGTACATATGGGAAAAGTTAGATAAAATAAAAAACTCCACAACACCAGCAAAACGGAGTTTAAACGTTGTGATGTTTTTGCTAACAGAAAACTTTCTTCCAACAGAAAAAGATTCACTACAATGTCTCTAATGAGATATATACGCTGCAAAAAAGTTCAGGAAACATCTGTTTTTCTACTCATAATTATTTTTTGTTCAGTAATTTTGAAGAAACATTGAAATATTTATACAATTGTTATGCAGGACTTTGAAACCAAGCCTAGATAAAGCACCAAAACCAGGAGGGACAGATAATGTACTATGTCACATGATAGTGTACTACGGTACATGATTTCCACTGAGCTATGATTTCTCATGGAATTTGAGTTGTTTTGCAGTTTTGAATTCTCATATTACTTCAATAGGAAGCCAGCTGAAACTTGCAATTAAGAGTTTCTCTGGGTTATTTTGGTTGCGTTTGGATTCAAATAATGAACTGTGATGAGAAATGCACAGGGGTGCTCGGATAAACTCTGTGAAATACAATGTACATATTTGGTCTTGCTTTCCTCCTAGTCAGTTAGAAGAATTAGAAGCAATTAGAAGTCCCATTGTTCTAGTGTGATAACTCTCCAGGACAAGGAGTGCTTAACTCTGGAAGGAACTCTTCACAGAAGGTTTGAGTTTTCTGCAGCTGTCATCAGGAACCAGTTAACTGGTAGAATTCTGTTAAATAATTGATTATTATAAATAAATATGTAGGATAGTTATTACAGTATTTTGTTAAAGACTTTCTTTCATTATCTCTACAATACACAAAGTGTGTGTCCCTAAATAGTGTTACTGCCTAATATCATAGAATAGTTTGGATAAGAAAAGATCTTTCAAAGTAATCTAGTTCAATTCCCCTGCAATGAGCAGGGATATCTTCAACTAGATCAGATTGCTCAGAGCCTTATCCAGCTTCACCTTAAATGTTTCCAGGAATGGGGCATCCACCTCTCTGGCACCTCTGGTACCTCTCTGGGCACCTTATTTCAGTATTTCATCAGCCTAATCATAAAAATTTTTTTCCTATATCCAATTTAAATCTACCTACCCTCTTTCAGTTTAAAGCCATCACCTCTTGTAGAGCAATGGGCTCTACTAAAAAGTCTGTCCCTATCTTTTTTATGAGTTATTGAAAGGCCACAATTAGGTTTCCACAGAGCTTTCTCTTCAGGTTGAACAACCCCAACTCTTCCAGCCTTTCTTCATAGCACAGATGTTCCCTCTCTCTGATAGTCTTTGTGCCCCTCCTCTGGACCTGCTTTAACAGGTCCATGTCTTTCCTATGCTGAGAACCTCAGACCTGGACCCAGTACTCCAGGTGGAGTCTTACTGGAGTGGAGGGGCAGAATCACCTCCCCTGACATCCTGACCACACCTCTTTTGATGCTCTTTTGATGGTTGTCTTTCTGGGCTTCAAATGCACATTGCCAGGTCATGTATGGCTTTTCACCCACCAGTGCCCTCAGCAGGTCTACTCTCAATCCCTTCATCCCCCAGCCTGTATTGATACTAGGGGCTGCCCCGACCCGGATTCAGGACCTTGAACCTGGCTTTGTTGTCTCTCATGAAGTTCACATGGTCCCACTTCTCAAGCTTGTCCAGGTCCCTCTGGATGGCATCCCATCCCTCAGATGTGTCAGCATCACCACTGCACTCATCACTACTGCCTATGTCATTGACATGGATATTAAATAGTACTGGTCCCAGTATGGACTCCTAAGGACTACCACTCCTCACTGGTCTCCATCTGGACATTGAGACATCGATCGCTAGTCTCTGGATGTGATTATCCAACCAACTCCCTATCCACTGAACAGTCCACCCATCAAATCCATGCTTTTCAATTTAGAGAGAAGGATGTTGTGGGACACTAAGTCCAGATAGATGACACATGTAGTTCTTCCCTCCTCCACTTATGTAGTCACTCCATCATAACTAGTACTGCTGTGGCTTAAGGAAGGAGTGGCACTGAAAGATTCACTATACAACCCTATAAAAACCCCCCATCTCTTTCTAGGACATAGAATATGATTGGTTTTCAAGATAGGTAGAACAAAAGGTAGAACAAAATATGAAACACTGTGGGATGAGGAGGTAATTTTAAAAGATGCAGGAGCTGGCAGAAATACAGAAGACACAGGTCAGGATTTGCCTAAATAATAAAAGAAAAGAATGAACTGTTGACTCACAGCAGTGACAGAGATTGAGAAAGAACCCAGTGGTAACCTGCTGATCTTTTTCCATGACATGATAGAATGGGAAAATTGACTGAATTAGAAGTAGCTGACAGAGCAAAATTAGGGATCAGAAAAAGCATATGCACATACCCCAATCTGGAAGAGAAGAAGAATAATTAAATCTTAGAATATAGCATTGCAGCACCAGCTGTGGGACACCAAGGAGATGTCTCTTAAGTTAGTTATAAAACCCACCAGATATAGGTAATTGATTTCACAGAAATATTATTAAGAATGCTACCAAAGAAGTACACTTCTTTTTATATGTATGAGTAGCTTTATTATGAATCTTGTAGCATTCTTAAGATTCATTAGAAGAGAGAATCTGTAGATCTTTTTAAAGACCATCTGTTTTGATTCTGGGATCATCACCTTGTCAGGTTATGAAGAACACTGTGTTCAGTAGAAAATAACAAATACGGTATTAAAATTCGTAGGATGTATTTTTCTGATTAATAATGTAGATGCCTTTCCTCATTTTAAAATCTGTTTCAGGGAACAATTGAAGTCTTTCATTCCATTTTGAAGATTTTTGTTTCTTTGAAGAATGCTGTCTTGGAACCAGGAATAGTTTTTCTGCAGACCTAAGCTCTGGTTAATTTTTTTTCCTCCAAACTGGGGATCCTCTCCCCTCCTATTTCATTTATTATTTGTCTCTTTAAAAATCTGAGTTGAACACCTTACAATGCAATATTTACAGAACTGTCATAACTTTTTGATTTATACAATGTAGGTTATATGATATGTGCAAAATACACTGCCATTATTTGTAGGGGTTTTTCCCAAACTGCAGAAGCATAAAAGACTTCGATGCTTTTGCAAAATGTTACTGAAGCAATTATATTTTGTTGCTATTAATTTTTATTAAGGCAGAAAATACATAAAACTTTGGAACTTTTCAAGTAAAAGTGTGCTTTAAATGTAACAGTTTAATATTTGAATTATACAAAGGAATCTTGGAAGGGCAGTAGGGAATCTCAGCTTACGGTTTGCATATGGGCACAACACATTTCTCATTAATGTTAATTGGATTTATAAGCCTGCATCAAAGGAAGCATATAGGCTTAAAAGTAACTTTCAGTCATGCTCAGATTTTATTCCTCCTTTGGCATTTAGTGCATTTTTCTAGAGCTTTTCTCAAACTCTGTTTTGAACTAAACATAAGTTTACTGTGGGTCATAATGATGCATGCTTTAATCACTTTATCAAGGTCAGCATAACTAGTCCACTTACACAGAGACTCTGTCCTTTCCTAACAATACTCTGCATGCTCTGTTATGATTTACCTGAAGGTATTTTTCTGAATTAGATTAAGAAATAAAAAGATTTTTGTACGTTTGCCCTGAAAACACTGCCACTCTATTTTGATCAGAAGCAAAGAAAAACATATAGTGGCTTCCTCAGCAGCTCATAGCCCACTGTCCTATCCTTTGCACCCTTCTTCTTTCAGTACTGGAGACTGGAGAAAAGATTTCAGTAATTGGTTCTTCTAACTCAACAACACACTTATGCTAATGTATGTTTCTTCAAACTGATATAAACCAGCAATCCATCTCACTGGGAGTATAGTCAAGGCTCCATTTTATACATCTCTATCCATAATTACATGAGTGCATTATGAATCTGCAGTAGTCAGGATTGTATCACTATTTATATTGATATTTATTTATTCGTGTCGGACAAGGAGAAACCCATTGTTCTCCTGATCCCAGAAGGAGAGTGAAACAATGGCACTTGATGATGCTCCCTTCAGCTGACCATCAGCAAATGGCTTCCCACAAGTAATTGGTTGTACCAAGGCAGAGATGATGAGAATACTTTGCTGATAACTGCTGACACACACCTCCAATTAGGGCTTTGCAGCATCAGACAGTCCTGAAATCAGAGCAGGATAATTAGAAATAAAATCAAATCTTGAAACTTCCCCCCATACCTCCCTTTTTCCTGGGCTCATCTTCACTCTTGAATTCTCTATCTTCTTCACCCAGTGATGAGGGAGGATGGGGAATGGGGGCTGTGATCAGTTTACCACATGTTGTCTCTGTCACTCCTTTGTTCTCAGGGAGAGGACTCCTCACACCTTCTCCTGCTCCAGTGTGGGGTCCCTCCCACAGGTGACAATCCTCCAACAATTTCTCCAAGTACTTCCCACAGTCTGCAGTTCTTCACAAACTGCTCCAGTGTGGGTCCCTTTCCAGAGAGTGCAATCCTTCAGGAACAAGTGGCTCTAACTTGCATCCCCCACGGGGTCACAAGTCCTGCCAGCCCTGTGGGCTCCTCTCTCCATGAGGCCACAGGTTCTGCCGAGAGCCTGCTTTAGCATGGATTTCTCACAGCACTACAGCTTCCTCCAGGCACCCACCTGCCCTGGCATGGGGTCCTCCAGGGGCTGCAGGTGGATCTCTTTTCCGCTGTGGACCTCCAAAGGCTGCAGGGGACATCCACAGCTGCCTCACCATGGTCTTCTTCACATGCTGCAGGGACATCTCTGCTCTGGCTCCCGGAGCACCTCCTCCCCCTCCTGCACTAACCCTGGTGTCTGCAGGGCTGTTTCTCTCACATATTCTCACTCTTCTCTGGCTGCAATTTTTCCTGAACAACAACTTTTCTCCCTTTTTATATATGCTATTCCAGAGGTGTTACCACCAGCACTGACAGGTTCAGCCTTGGCCAGTGGTGTGTCCACCTTGGAGCCAGCTGGCATGATCCGTATTGTGCGGAGGGGAAGCTTCTGGCAGCTGCTCACTGAAGCTACTCCTGTAGCCCCTCTTCTACCCAAACCTTGCCACACAAACCCAATGTACCACAACAGGTTAGGATTTAATGCAGAATGAAAAAGAAGACAAAGCCCCCTACAACATTGTTACATGTGCTGTCTATGGTTTTTGAATTGCGATTGTAAGCCCACTTGTCAATACTCAACAGCTTTCTACAACTTCCCTAGTTACAAATACATTTCATGGCACTGATGAACTTCTACAAGATGCACCCAGGTTGTACATTGAACTCTTCTTCTGCAGAGCTCCTTACACCTTCATAAATTTAAAATCACTGTGCGGATTTTTCGTCTCAAATGGTTCTGGCTGTTTAGATCCTCTGTGTATAACCTCTTACCATTCTGTTGAAATCAGGTAAAATTTTCCTCTCAACAGGGAGTAAGTAGCATCCCCAGCAAGCACTTGCACGAGTGGTCTGTCCAGGGCTCTAGGGATTGGTAGGTCTTTTAATCAATGTGATACTTTCCTCATTTATTTTTATAAAATACGAACTCATCTCCCAACGTATTTCTTGCAAAATATTGTCCTGAGCTACAGACATTTGTTCAAAACGAATAAGAGAGTATATATAATGTATCATTTTTGGTGCAGAATGCAGTACAATTGTGCAAGCAGACATTGATCAAAAGAGTTGCTGCACCATATGATATTCTATTTCTTTGTTGGGGAGTAGCAAAAGCATCAGACCTTCTTCCTTTCCATTGTAGACCCAGTTTTGATTAATTTATGCTTTCAGCATAAATGGAATGTAGTCAACCAGGGATTAAATACAAAGCCATTATTTATTTGATTCATCCCACATTATTTATGTACCATAATCAAATGAATACATATCATACCTCTTTCCGGGAATCCTGTAAATTGCTAAGAACCTTCTCTTGTTCTGATAACAATTGATCCTTGAATCTTTGATGGCTTTGTGTCTCAGCTTTCATTATAGCTTGTGCTTTAAGAGCTGAGTTGGTAGGACAACATATAAAATTCCCAACTAGTATTTGGACAATCTTCTTGGCAAATTTCAGTGTTGCTGTAATTAATAATTCTCAAATCTTGGTATAATAAATGCTCAATTGCATGAGAGTTTCTGGGGAATCTATATTTTCTGCATTAGAGAGACTTTCAATTTTTGCTTCTTTACTTATCATCCTAGTCCAAAGAATTTTTTAAAAATTAAAATAAAGAAGTTTCCTGCTAACCTCTGACTGACTCATAGATATGCATTTTTACCTTTCTCTCCCACCCCTCCCTTAAAATTTTATATAAGTTTGGATTTTTTTTCACTTAAAGAAGCACAATTTATGCTCTGTGCAAAATAGTTTTCACAGTTAGGTCTATAATGCAGAGATTATGTAGGATAAGGCCATTTTATAAAGGTAAAGTACAGTGTTACAGTGAAGATGGCACAGATGTGCACCTCAAGATCAAAAAGAAAAAAATATGAGAGAGGAAGAATTGTTGGTTTAATGTCCACAAAGAATTCTTCCCAAGGTGCACCAGTGCATCTGTTGTAGATTTGCCTATATGTATACTGACAACTTTAGAGATGTTTATGCTGGTGAGCATCTGTACATAAAATCCTATCAGACAGACAGCTGTTAGGTGAAACAAGGTGGTGAAATGCTCCTGCCATAGTTACATATTAAAAAAAATAAGAAATAATAAGAAACTGAAAGTTTTTCAGGTATGAGACAGCAGATTCTACCCTCCCCACACAGGACTTCAATAGCATTAGTTCCCAAATGCGCAAATTTTTGCAGTAGTCTACCAAGCAACCATTGCAAAGATTCTGTCCATCTGTGCAGAAGATATCTATGACAATATTGGGGTTTTTTATTGCTTATTATTAATTTTATTGATAAAATGCTGAAAAATATAATTATGAAATATCACCCTAACATCAGATTCATCCAAACATGATGTTATTTTTATTTTCAGCGATGTAAGATGAAAAAAAGTGTTATTCTCTTATATGGTTCTCTGTCTTGTCTTACGGAAAGGGCAGGGAATCATTTAAACCACAGAATGGAAGTTCATTCAGCTCCTTCTCTCTTTTGAAAGGATAAGAGAAACTTATATATAATTTCATCACATACTTCTACGGTCAACAGCACCTTTACTGCTGAAAACTGACCTTCATTTCTGTCACAGAACACCATCATAAATCCATTTCACTGCTCGATATGGTTGGTTGAATTACAAATTATTGCCTTAGCTACAGTCTTCGCAATGCTATGGTCAGCCTAGGAGCCATCCCTGGGCATCTCTGCCTCACAGGCAGTTGTGACAATAAATCCAGAATGATTGAATAGGTTATTTAAAGTATGCAGTCCATTTTATGCATGCTGACTTCCAATATAATAATAAGGTAATAAAATGTAGTACAAGCTGGGCTTTAGACCTGTGTCAATATCATGATTTTGTTTAATAATAGCAAACATGAACACATGTAAAAGCTGTAAGAATGTGACCTACAGGCCTAGTTCAACAAAATCTCTTTGCTCCTGTCATTACCATACTTTCTGGAGTACACATACTGTTTGGGGCAGGGGGGAAGGGACTGATGACATCACAACCTGTCACTCATTGTGAGCCTGTTGCTGATGTCATCGGCATTAGATACGCTTTGGCATATTTTCGTCACTGTGACTAAATCTCTTCCCATTTTACAGCAGTGCTAATCAGGTCACAGTTGATTTCCACACAACTGTACTATTTCTAAGATTCACAACATGAAAAATATGGTTGCTGATTATTATAATTGCCATAACAATTACCATAATTCTAAGAGGTCTACCTTAGTCCCTGTCTAGGGAATCCAGAATTGTCCTTGTGGTGAAAGGGAAAGGCAAAACTTTCTGAGCTACAGTATGTTTAATGTTTCCCAACATGATATCCATTTTCACCTTGAAGGAATTTCAATGCTTTTTTGGATTTTTATTTACAGAGATAAAAAGGAAAATATTTGTTGAGTATATTCAAGATTTTTTTAAAACTTATTTTACAGATTTCTGTAGCTCTTTTCCTGGAAGTCAGACTAACTTTCTTCAAACTGGTAGACTTCTAGCCATTTTACTCTTTGGGCAAGAGAAATAAAATGAACCTACAGCAAATTCTGGTAACAGCCACAAGACAAACAGAAATTTGTAACACGTGTGTTAGAATGTCAAGCCCTAAAACTTTCTTCCATTTCATCACCAATAGTGGCATCTTTGAGATTCAGATGAAGGCTGAACCAGCCTTTGGACATATCAGAGAGCTCTGAAACAGTTTCAGTAGCAATTAATGAGAAATTAAAATTATCCCCCCAAAATAAGAATGGAACAGAAACACATCGAATGTCCAAGAAAGACAAAGCTCTCTATTACTCTTTACAGTGTTATAAATATTGAATAGATAGCACAAGAATTTCAGTGACCTGAATTTCTGCTTAGATGCTTTGGAGGAGGTAGAGTACTTAAGGTGTAAATGCCAGTAACTCTGCAATTTGGAGCACATAGGGACTGTGGACATACTGTTCTCTATCATTGGCAAAGTTGCTGCTACATACATCTCTGTGAATAACAAAGCTTTGGCTGAAGAAAAATCTGTAATAAATTAATTATGAATAGTTTTTGACAGAAATGGCTTGGGTTTTAAACTGGTAAGTCATCAGAGGGCTGTATCACATGTTGCCTACACATTTGAGAACAGTGATCCTGATGCTGAACAGACTCGTCAGGTGATCCTCTAGATCTTGAAAAAACCAAGGTGAAAATCCAATATGTTAGAATGATTTCCTTCAAAATGACTGACCATATCATATACATCCAAATTTTGCTGAATATGAGTCAATACCTGTGTTCTGGTCTGTCTGTTTTTCATCCTTTTCTGTGGTTTTCCCCTGTTACAAGTAAATGAATATTTTGGTCCAGTTCTCCCATTCTGCACACTTTAGATATACTTGCAAAAACCTCTCCTATAATATAATAAAATTTTCTTTGGATTTTTAAAAAGAATAATTTAGATTTTAGAACCTTTTAATATCTTGATTAGAATTCTATGTCACAGTTTCAAAAATAATGACATAGTTTTCACCTTCTATTAAATTCTGTAGATCTTTAGATTAATTTCTGAGAGGTCCCTCATATCCATGGGCTTTCCTCTGGTTTTTTCCCTATTTTGTGTGTTCCTTTTTTCAATGAGAGAAAAATTTCTGGTAAAAGAATCATAAAGGCTGTGACATTGAAAATCTAAATTCTGCTCTCCCTGCATCACATTGTTCTATTTTCTAAGTATGACTTGGGCAAGTATTTTCTTTGAGTTCTTGGCTGTTGCCAGTGTATATTCATTTTGCACACTCATTCAGACACTTTGCTACAGAGACAGTGTGATTATTTAAGACAGCAAATGTTTTCTCTGTCCGAAGTACAATAACTAACTATATATGTGAAAGCATTTCTTATAGAAGAACTCTCTGTACTCACCCTGACAGTGGAGGATGTTTTTGGAATGCCAAGGAATTCCCTTATTCTTGCTCTTTTTCCCATTAATTCTTCTCAGAGCCATACAAACTGCAGGACCTCTGTCTGCAGCATTTGCACTGCTTTGGCACATAGGACCTGCAGACTCAGACTAAAAGCCTTCTGAAAAAGGCACTGAACAGACAGCTGTTGGAAAAGAATGTCCTGAGATTGTTTGGTCCTGATCTTGTGATTATCTAGTGCATTTTATAGAGCCTCTATCAATGTTCAGTTAGAATCTTTACAAACCTACGATATGGTTCCAAAGAAGAGTTATATGGAGATGTTTTGAAGGTTTTTAATAAGATTTGTCAGCTGCATGAACCTTGCATTTCAACATCCCTGGATAAAAATTAGGATTTTATGTGCTGATAATCTGCCCTTGTGTAAACAATCCTTTCTTTTTAAAACCCCTTTAATTACACTGAAGACACTTGACAAACTGCTTCCAGGAAATGCAAAAAGACTTTTGTTGGTTATTTGTTATTGTTGCTTTTTCCTTAAATTTCTTTTCAATGGCTAATGCACATAAATTTCACAGACTTCTTACAAGAGATTTTTATGCATTCTTAAGAACACAATGGAAATATCACAATCTTGTTTTTAAAATGCTTGGTGAGCAATTTTAGAGCCAGCCATTACACTTACAATACAATTTATATTGATCCTGTAGGAAAAAAATGAGTTTCAAACTTATGAACTAAACTTCTCTTCCAAACTATTCAACACTTGTTCAATAGTCAAGATGTCCTCCTAACTGTGGATTTTTTTATTCTCAATCACACGTAATTGTGGTCGCTTGGCTCTGGCTGCTGCCAGGTGTCCAAACAAAGCTTTTCTATCTCTCCCCACCTCAGCTGGAAAGGGGAGAGACAATATAGCAAAAGGCTTGTGGACTGAGATAAAGGCAGGGAGAGATCACTCACCAATTACCTTCATGGGCAAAACAGACTTGGGGAAATGAGTTTAATTTTTTACCAGTCAGAGTAGGATAATGAGAAATAAAACCAAATCTTAAAACACCTTCATGCCATCCCTGCTGTCTTCCTGGACTCATCTTCACTCCTGAATTCTCTACCTCCTTCCCTCTAGTGATGCAGGTGGATGGGGCATGGGGGCTGTGGTCAACTCATCACACATTATCTCTGCTGCTCCTTCTTCCTCAGGAGGAGTACTCCTCACATCCTTCTCTGGCTCCAGTGTGAGATCCCTCCCATGGGAGACAGTCCTTCACAAACTTCTCCAATAGGAGTCCTTCCCACGGGCTGCAGTTCTTCACAAGCTGCTCCATCATGGATCCCTTTCCACAGGGTCACGAGTCCTGCCGGCAAAACTTCTCCAGTGTGAGCTCCTTTCTCTGCAAGGCCACAGGTGCTGCCAGGAGCCTGCTGCAGTGTGGGTTTCTCATGGGGTCATCTAGTCCAGTGTGGGGTCCTCCACGATGTGCAGGTGGATGTCTGCTCCAGCATTGACCTCCAAGGGCTGCAGTGGGACAGTTTGACTCACCATGGTCTGCACCACGGGCTGCAGGGGCATGTCTGCTCAGGTGCCTGGGCACCTGGTCCTCGCCAGTGTCTGCAGGGTTATCTTTCTCACATATTGTCACTGATCTCTTCAGCTGCAGTTGCACAGTTTATTCCCCTCCACCCCATCCTTAACTCTTTTATCCCAGAGGCATTACCACGATCACTGATGGGCTTGGCCTTGGCCATGGCAGGTCTGTCTTGGAGCTGGCTGGTATTGGCTCTATCAGACATGGGGGAATTTCCTGACAGCTTGTCACAGAAGCTACCCCACAAAAACCCAATGTATTAATATCTGACAAATTTAGTATCAAAGTACTTAGTATCTAATGATTAAAGAAAAGAAAAAATTTGTCATATCTCTACTCTTTATAGTATATTTAAATAGAAGCTGTGCTCCACTTACCTGACTCTCCCCAATAAAAATTCCTCAGTTCCTCATGAGTTTGAAAGTTCTCCTCCATTGTTTTCTTTTTTTTTTAAATTTTAAATAAACCAGCAGTTCTTTGATTAAATAAACAATGATTTACTGCGAGCAGAAAGAATAGGACTGCTTAAAAACAATAAACCACAGCCACCAAAAATAGAAGCAAGCTTTATGGATTAATATCTGGGATATGTTAATTGATGTACTCTCCAGTGAATTTCAAGAACATGCAGATTATTCTATCTAAAATGAAAGCATGTGTCATTATCTCCAAGAGTTCCCAGAAGCCCAGTATTGGTGCTAAATGACAGCACAGTGTGAATGTGAAGCAGCTGTGAATAGCTGTTTAATACTATCACTCTAGGCAAACAACATAACAAGAACTAGCTCAACTCAGAATATGTCCATTGCCTTTTCTGCTTGTTGTTTTGAGTCATTAAAAAAAAAAAAAGTAATAAAACTTCCAACCCCCTCGCCTCTCTTCTTGCATCCTGGCCTTGGAAGGTCTTTGTCATGTGCAGTTTTCATGTTGCAGAAATAATTCATCTTGCTCTTTTACGTCTTGCTGACACAAGCATCAATGTGTGCTACATTATTAAACCAGTTGTCTCACCTGACTGGACTTTAAGATAGAATTCACTTGTAGCCAAATGAAAAATACTTCACCTCAGAGGGGAAGACCTGTCCACTTGGCTGTGTGTGAAATATGTGCTGGAATTCATGAAGCTGCTAAGGCTGCCCAGATGATGTTTCTTTGTGATGCTGTGCTGTGCTCATGCTGTCTACCAAAGCAGTGGAAATGTTCCAAAGGTCTAACAAGCATCATGGAAAGCAGGAAATAGTAAGCTTAGCTTTGACAGGCGCTTCTTCCTGAACTGACTTTCAAAGACATTGTCTCTCTATCTAAAAGCTGTCTTTTGTTGGCTGCTTTATGCCCCTTACATGTTTTTGATGGTTGTGCTCAATGCAACATGGTGACAGGAGAAGGACGGAGCTCACCAGGGAACTGAAGAAGGGCCAAGGAGATTGCACAGAGCTGAGAATCATACCTCAGATGACTGAAACTGCAGGATGAATGGGTGGCTGACTGATGATAGTTTCACGTTGCTTAAGGCACGATTACTCATCCTCCACTTCCAGCAAGTTATATATTGCTTCAAGTACCAGTTGGAAAATGTTAAGAATGTTTCAGAGATAGGTAAAGCTTTTGGAGACATATAAATTATGGATACAGAAACAGTATTGTTCCCTTGACCAACAAGTTTTGCATCTACTTGTTTGGGAAGGATCACTCTTTGTCTAATTAGCAAGCTCTTGGTCTTGAGTTTACTCCGAGGTTTGCATAAATCTTTACAAGCTGACTTCTGTATCCTCTTCCTTTCACGTGGCATAGAAAAATAAAATGAAGAACAAACTCTTTTTTCTTTCATAATAAGTGCACTAAAAGGAAATGAGGAGACAGATTGTGCATATTGATTACTAAATGTTCTCTCAAGACATCTTATGGCAAGATAACCTGGAGGGATAAGTGAAGATCCAAGCATTTTTTTCCCTTGTTTTAACAGAAAGCTGGAGAAATATTATGCTATTAGCATTGACAGACAGGTGAGCACTTTTCTACATGAAAGGACTTGAATAGTTGCTTCTGGTTTTGAATGGCAACTGAAAGAACTGTATCATTTCTGTGCTGTTTTGTGGTTGTTGCCCCACTGCTCCAGATGTGGTGCTTAGGAGCTGGTACGGTCCTGCTATGACCAGAACTGCAGAGGAAAGAAAGCCTAAACCACACACATGGGTTCTATATTTGCTTTACTTCATTCTGCAACACATGTGGAAGATAGATAAAACTCCTGCTCTCTCACTGTTCTAGTGATAAGCCAAGGTTTGGGATAGGATTTATTGGACTTCCTGATGAACTATTAAAAATTAGCTTTTTCTTTCCTTTAGTAGGTTGTTAAATGTGAGATGCAATGTTGCATAGTCTCCAAGAGTGAAGATATGTTTAGGAGCTTCCATTCCTCACTGTTATCTTTTTGATTATTCTGCCTGTATTGATGGGAGGTAAAATCAAATGTTAGTTCAATGGATCTGTCAGGCATTTATCATGTTAATCTAGATAAAGAACCCAAATAGCTCTGCTAGTCTGGGCAGAAGACAATTCCTTGACTGTTATTCCAAAACTTGATTCCATAAACTTTGCTGTGTAGGAGTACTGGTCATAAAGCTGATGGAAAACTGGCCTTCTTGGAGCTACCCTCCAAGGCAATGCAAGTGAAATATTGGAAGACCCAGGGCATGTTGTAGCTCTGGAAAGCGGTCTTTCTCAAGCATATCCTGGATCCAACTCATTCGTGGGATCTGTGTTGATTCTCAAGAAAAACGAATTTACAGACTGGCAGTAAGACCTAAAATATAGGAGTTTCCACAATAAGAAATTATGGGGAAAAATAGTGGGATTCACTTACAGATGAAAGAAAAAGTTTGTAAAAATGGTTGAAGTTAATCACACTTCTTTGCCCTTCCTGAGTCTTTGTGTCTGTCTCACCAATATTACCAACCTCACCAACCTCAACAAGGGCAAGTGCTGAATTCTGCAGCTGGGATGAGGCAACCCTGATTGTGTATGTAGACTGGGGAACAAGAAGCTGGGGAGCAGCACTGTGGAAAAGGATCTGGAGGTCCTGGTCCATGGCAAGCTGAATATGAGTCAGCAGTACCCTGGCAGCCAGGAGGGCCAACTGTGTCCTGGGGGGTATCAGGCAAAGCATCACCAGCCGGTCGAGGGAGGGGATTGTCCCACTCTGATCTGCACTGGTCCGGCCTCACCTTGAATATTGTGTGCAGTTTTGGGAGCCACAATATAAAAAAGACATTAAGCTATTAAAGAGCATCCAAGGGAGGTCCAAGAGGATGGTGAAGGGCCTGGAGGGGAAGCCTTATAAGGAGCAGCTGAGGTCACTTGGCTTTTTCAACCTGGAGAAGAGAAAACTGAGGTGAGACCTCATTGCAGTCTTTAACATCCTCACAAGGGAAAACAAAGGGGCAAGTATTAATCTCTTCACTCTTGTGAAAAT
Source organism: Chiroxiphia lanceolata (assembly GCF_009829145.1). NCBI lineage: Eukaryota > Metazoa > Chordata > Aves > Passeriformes > Pipridae > Chiroxiphia > Chiroxiphia lanceolata. The sequence goes on from NC_045640.1 coordinate 14,569,057, forward strand.
GGAATACAGGATTCATAGAAATGGAATGAAGCCGAGTCAAGGAAGGTTTAGGCTGGATATCAGGAAAGAGTTTTTCACCCAGAGGGTGAGTAAGAGTGGTTGAGCACTGGAACAGGCTCCCCAGGGAAGTGGTCACAACACTAAGTCTGAAAGAGTTCAAAAAGCATTTGGACAATGCTCTCAGGCACATGATGTGATTCTTGTGATGTGCTGCACAGGGCCAGAAGTTGATGATCCTTATGGGTCCCTTCCAACTCAGCATATTCTATGCTTCTGTGATTCTTGTATCTGTCCTTTATTTCTCTGGATCCTAATTCCTTTTTTTCCTTTCCACTCCCCTTCCATCTCATAATCTATCTTTTAAGCTGCCTTCAGCCAACAGTATTTTCTTGCATTTCCAACTGCCTCTGTGGAAATTTTGTGTGCTCTGCTCTCGGTGCTGGCAGTAAAGAAGAATTTATTCAAATTTTGTTCATTGAAGCACCAGATCCAGACAGCCATCAGAATTTGAGTAAATTTCTACTGTTAACTCCCTTGTAGTCTTATGGACAATGGTCATGCTGTGTAGAACACCAGAACACACTGGAAAAATATCCTTAAGTGCTAAGCTGATGAAAAATTGAAACCCTTCATTTTCCTAAACATTTATTTGAATGTATTTAGGTCTTCTTAGAGCCATTTTCATACTTATTCAGTCCTCAGAGCAGCAGGCACCAGTTCAGTCTGCATCATAAATTAGAACAGTTTCACAGCATATGGTCACTTGGAGGAAATAAAACTCTCCATTGATACCCCTACAGTTTTTTCTCTTGAGCTAAATAATGTTAAATCTGACCTTGGTTAGCATTCTGCAAAATGGCTACAAAGAATGAATAAGTTAAAAACTGGACTCAAATGTTAGTAGTCAATAGTTTCTACTCTACCTGAAGGCTGGTTACAGATGAAGTTCCCAGGGTCTATTCTGGTACCTAATTTGTTTAATGTCTTTATAAATTACCTGGAAACAGAAGGGAGTCTCATTAAATTTGCAGATGACACCAAAACAGAGGCTGTAGTTCCTATGATTGAGGGCCTGTTGCCTTTCAGGACCAGATAAGAAAAAGCTCCCAGTACAGTCTAAATTCAGTTTTTTCTCTTGCTTTGAACAGGGCATCCAAGGTCCTTCGCAGCCTGAATGGTTCTGGGATTCCAATGGCATTTTCCCCAAAGGATGTTGATTATGACTGTATAAAGGGAAACCAGCAGTGTTGTGAGCTGTTTATCTCACACAGTTCTTAGCAGGAACTGCTCAGGATGATGCAGAATGAGAACTTCAACCTGAGAAACTGAAACTTACTGAGTGTGATTTCCTAAGAGATTTCCTAAGGACCTGGATATACTGTAGTCCAGCACTGAACTTGCAGCTTCGGTAAGATGCTTTAATTGATTTTTTCTTTTTAAAAATTATGTTACAGTTGGATTGATTGTGATGACTAGGGAGTTTATGTCAAATAATTTAAAAATGCTGACACTTATATGCGTTTAAATTATCATTTTTGTTAATAAGTGTGGGCAGTTTTTTGGCCTCTGACAAAAAAATAGCATCTCGAGAACATTGCCAGCTGGCAACCCTTTCTGAATATTTGCAGAATGAGCTTAATAACAGAAAAATAAATCATTCACCTGCAAATTATGACAGAGTACCATCATTTGGGTAAACAGTTACTGACAAAAATGTCAGAGCAGCTATGAGTTCCATGCTGTCTACCTGTGAATATAATTGAGGGATAAGCAGAAGTTTCAAAGAATATTGATTTGATAATATTCACTGCTATGTTGTGTTCCCAAGATAAGAAAAGTGGAAAGCTCTTTGTGCACTTACTAAGCTAAATCATTTAAAAATAAGATTGCTTTTCTCCAATAATGAGCATATATATGCGTCTCAAATCCTGTTAGAGGCTACTTAGCATACAGAAGAATAACTTATAATAATTAAGAGGAATACTGATATGAATCTAAAAGGAAAATAATAGTGAGAGACAAAGTCTTTATTTAATTTGGATTAAGTTCTCTACTCACTTAGGAGAGAATTTGACTGTGGTGTGTGTGTCCTGGGAGTGAACTTTTGATAGCTAGGTTACTTAACTAATGGAACAAATTACAAGAATGTGGAGCATGATTGTCTGTAATTCCAAGACTTAAAAAATAAAAAGATACTCTAAAAGGTGTTGTACCATAAAATACATTTAAAATGATCTAAGTAGAAAAGGGTTGAAGTTCTGTGGGTGTGTCATGCTGTCTGATCAGATAGACCACATATTGACTTCTATTCTTTGATCTGTGCATCAAAAATAAACATGAAGAATGAACATTCTACTGCAATGTTCAATAGAAATTAATTGTACAGTGAAGTATTTCCCATGGCTATCTCTGAAGGGAGAACCAGCACACATGGAGTTAACACAAATAAGAAAATATTGCTAGAGCATCATAACCCCCTCTAAGTTTTTTCCAGCTAACAGATGCTAGACAGAGAAATACCCTGTGCTTTTCAAAAAGGAAGACAGTCCAAACATTTAGAAGATTTTTATAAGCTTAGGCCAAGAATAATTTAAAATGTGTTACTTGACTGACTGATGTATATTTTATTGAAGTTGCGATCTGAGCCTACTTCTGCTGTATCAGTATTCTGATTGCAAAAAATCATTGTCTTGCATTTAATGAGTGTTCCACTTACATTTCCATCAGAGGTCTTTAAGCACTTGGCCCTATGTTGTACCCTATATTTCTGTAAAGTGTTGGAACTGATGCCTTAGAATTTTTTATGTCTTATCTCTGTTTAACACTGCTTTGTGGTACATCATCATCATCATGGCTAGGCTTCGCGAACGAAGATTTGGGAAGGCACTATCCACATTTGCTGCAGGCACGCTGGTGGCTTATGAGGCCAATACGTGATAGACATATCCGATTGCAAAAGGCGCAGCAGAAAGACTCCTTAGATGGTGTATTTTGCAAGACACGGTTCTTTCTGCGTTGCCTTTTTTCCTCGAGAGTGATCCTGCGTGAGTTCTCAAAGGAGACAGCTGCGTTGTAGATGGTGTGTCTCCAGGCCTCCCGATTGGAGGCCAGAGTAGACCAGTTATGGTGATCAATATGGACAAGGCTGAGATGTTGTTTCAGGGAGTCCTTGAATCTTTTCTTCGGGGCTCCTCTCATGCGGCAGCCAGTGGCAAGTTCACCATAGAGCAGGATCTTAGGGAGGCGGTGGTCCTTCATCCTTGAGACGTGCCCTGCCCATCGCAGCTGCGTTCTCAGTAACATGGCCTCAATACTTGTGACAGCTGCTTGCTCTAGTACAGATGTATTGGTCACAAAATCTGACCAGTGGATGTTTAAGATTGTACGGAGGCAGCGCTGATGGAAGCGTTCTAGGAGACGCAGGTGGTGGCGGTAGATGACCCATGATTCGGAGCCGTATAGGAGAGTAGACAAGACTATGGCTTTGTAAACACTGATCTTGGTGCTTTTCTTTAAGTGTTTATTACGCCATACTCTCTTGTGGAGTTTTCCAAAAGCATTATATGCCTTAGCTAACCTGTTGTCTATCTCTCCGTCGATCTTACCATCTGAGGAGATGAGGCTACCAAGGTAATTAAACTGTTGGACTGATTTGAGCTCTGATTGGCCAATGGTGATGTGGGGATGATGGAAGACTTCCTGAGGTGCAGGTTGATGGAGGACCTCTGTCTTCTTTAAGCTGACTTCCAGCCCAAAGAGCTCAGCAGCACCTGCAAAGCAGGATGTTAAACGCTGCAGAGCTGCTTCTGTGTGGGCAACAAGGGCAGCATCATCAGCATAAAGCAGCTCCCGGACAAGATGGTTTAAGGTCTTGGTGTGGGCCTTCAGTTGCCTTAGATTGAATAGACTTCCATCAGTACGGTATCGAATGTAGATGCCGTCCTGATCATCGAGGTCTGCTGTGGCCCTTTGGAGCATCATGCTAAAGAAGACGGTGAATAGGGTAGGAGCGAGAACGCAACCTTGTTTCACACCATTCTTAATTAAAAAGGGCTCAGAAAGTGTGTTGCCATATCTGACTTGGCCGTGCTGATCCTCATGGAGTGAGATGATCATTTTAAGGAACTTGGGGGGACAACCTAAACGTTCCAAAATCTGCCACAGACCTTTTCTGCTCACAGTATCAAAAGCCTTGGTGAGGTCGACAAAGGTTACATAGAGACCTTTGTTCTGTTCCCTACACTTCTCTTGCAGTTGTCTGAGGACAAATACCATGTCTGTGGTGCTCCTGTTGGTTCTGAAACCACATTGACTTTCAGGTAGAATTCCTTCTGCTATAGTGGGTATTAGTCTGTTCAAGAGTATTCTTGCCAGGATTTTGCCAGCAATGGAGAGCAGAGTAATACCACGATAGTTTGAGCAATCTGATTTAGTACCTTTCTTCTTATACAAAGTGATGATGACAGCATCACGAAGGTCTGATGGTAGTTCACCGAGCTCCCAGCAGCGCACCACAAACTCGTGAAATTTGGTGTGGAGTGCAAGGCCCCCATGTTTCCAGACTTCAGGTGGAATTCCATCAACCCCAGCTGCCTTGCCGATTTTTACCTGCTGTATGGCCTTCAGGGTTTCTTCTAAAGTGGGGGCAGTATCCAATTCATATTTTACTGGTTGTTGTGTGATGGACTGAATTGCTGAATCTTGGACTACACGGCTGGTACTGAAAAGAGTCTGAAAGTGTTCAGACCATCGATTCAGAATGGAGGTTTTATACAGGTGATGGAAAAGGTATGAGGGCGCTGATGTCAGAAAAATAAAACTGATAATGGTGAGCTCTATGGCAAAACGTACCCAACATAGAGTTGTTCTGAGCCATTACTTTCTTGTTTACAAGCTCATCCTGCACCACTGTTTTGACAGGGAAAGCATGATGAGGTGTAGGAGAAAAGGAGGTCAGGAAAAATATGATTATGTACACCTTGGAGCTCAGTTTTATTGCATTTGTGATGTCTCCTGGTGTCTGTTGAAATTATAGAGGATCTCACGGTTTGCTGAGGAGCAGCCCAAGCATAGGTCTAGTCTGTTACATTGGAGTGTTTTCCCAGGTGTTTTTTGCAAGTTTGGCTTAGAGTTTGGGTTAAAAATCTAATTTCTGATTTTTAATACCACCAAGAAAAATACTTTTGTGAAGTACTAAGTCTCTTTTGAGCTGCATGTCTGGTTTGGGTAGTTTTGTTGTTGTTTTGTTGTTTTGTTTTGATTTGGTTTTCATTCTGTTTCTTTCTCCAGTGGATTTGGAAGTTCTTGCAGCTTGGATGGACCTTCAGTCCAGTATTTCATATCTGCTTGACACAACTAAAGAAATTTAGATTTAGATCTTGCTAATATGAGATGATTAACAGACTTAAGAGGAAAAGCACTTTGAACGTAACTAAAATAAAATATTTTCAGACATTATATGACAAAGAAAGGTTTCCTGTTTTCTTATAGCTATGGGAAAAACATCTCTAGGAAGTAAATAAATTGTATATAGATATGTGTTAAGGCAGTACTTGGCATTATGATATAGGACCTATATGCCCCATGGATGTTTATTATCAGTTTCTTGTGCTCTTTGTTTTGCCTGTATTGCATGCATATGGGGTCTAATACTGGTTTCTGATATAAAACTATAAACTTGGTGACATTTTGCTAAATTTCAGCAGGTCCAAACACTCAAAGGTCCAAACAGCAGCATTTTTCACCTTCTAAAATTTTCTGCATGTTCATTACACATTTAAGTGAATTAAGCTGGTAGTATTAGCTCAGTGTGAAACTAGGAAAAGTGACTTTAATACTTAGATGAGTGTACATGCATAAAGTTGCTGAGACAATAAAAATGAAAATATGGGAAAATTTTTAATAACTTCCTTTTTCAATACATTCTTTATCTTCTTTCTAAAGAGACCAGAACTTCAACAAAAAAACTTGGATGGTCTCTGTAAATTGAGATGGAGAGGGTACAAATCCCATCATACATTTATGTGAATAATAAATAAAAGGTAATGGTCCATTATCACGAATACACTTTGAGAACAAAGAATGTTTTATTAGGTTTACCTTGTTCTGTCATTATAGCTTTCTTTTGTGAGGGCCATTCAAGCATGTAACCATTGGTGGCTTTATAAAAGATAATAAAGTTTATTAGTATAATAATGGGCAATGAATAATACTATAGAAGTAGCAAATAGGTTGTAAAAAACCGGGATAAGGTCAAAACTATGTTATCAAAGGCTATTGCAGCTTCTTGAAAAGAAAAGGGGAATCTGCAGTCCAGTCTTACCCAGCAAATTGCTTAATGGGTGAAAAAAGGAAAAAGCCACACAAATTGCACTCAATAAAAAAAAATAAAGAAATGGCATTTGGGTCATTATTCTGTAGGGGTTTGCTGGTGACCATGTCTGTTTCTGTGTTTGATGACTTTTTCTTATACCCTGAAAGCAGTCTAGAATTTTTTATGTTTTATAGGGGCCAGACAAAGAATATTTTTGACACACTGAATATATGTGAGCAGCTTTCCTCTTGAGTATTTCATATTCTTTCACTTGATTCCTTGCTCAGTATGAAGCAAGTTCACCAGACTCAATGAACAGCATTCTGTAAGACTGGAGTTTTTCATTTCATTTTTTTCTGTGGTGAGGTGACATTGAAGTGAGTGTTAACTCCATCTAGGAGATAATTCCATGTTTTTGGAAGAACTGTCAGGTCTCACAAAGACTGAATTATCTCTCAATTTTTTTTTTCCTAGCATGTGGGAAAGCCTTCACAGAACACAAAAGAGATCTACACTGTCTAGAACTTAGCAAATAAGTATGAGGAGTGGCATTTATACAGTATGAAGAGCTGCGTTTATACATGGGTTGCAGCTCGGGCAGACTAAGATATGTTTAATTTTTTTCAGTTATGAAAAAATTTCATGCCCAGTTCAGGTAACACTTTGGGAAATATCTGTGAAATATACTGTAAAAGTCATATACTTTCATGGGAATGATATTGACTACTCTATCAACATCCAGGTGAGATGAGTTACCAGCTAGGGGCCAATGACCACAGATATAATCAGAATGGTAATTGAAAAGAAAAAGAAGACAAATAAAGCAGTTTCTAACACCATTAGCAGTCTAAATTCTGTCCATTTGAGCTGTCTTTCAAAAATAGCACCAACCTCCAAGATTTTAAAGAAATACTCTCTTGGTTGAAGGAGAGGTAGGTAGGAAATAGGAAGTCTCACCATCGCAGGGGCAGTAGCAGAATCTTCACTTTTCTCAAAGACTCACCTTAGTGACCTGCTTTCAGCAGCTTATCTTGTCCTGTATTATGGTATCTATATAAATAGGAATAGTGCTAATTGAAACAGTAGCAATAGATGAATATCAAAATCATTATTTTGTTAAAACAATAGAATAGACACTACATACACACTTTGGAAAACAGAGGCAAGAGCATGATAATAGCTCCCAGCTTGTCTCCGAGCTCCACTGTGAAATAGAAAGATGTTGCAGTGGGGGGCCCTTGGTGAGATCTCAATAACAAGTTCAGCAGTCTCTCTTGGCTCACTTCTTCCCACAGTATTTAAGTATTTAAGAGTTTATGCCAGCTGTGCATGTGTTCTTAGAGTGGGATCCTCTTTCATCCTTTCATTATTCCATGCAGTGTGTTGACAGTTTGGGACCAGTTTTCTGGTTTTTATTACCCAAGGTAGCAGGAGCAAAGTGAGAATTATGTGGCAACTAGAATGTGTCCCTTTCTTTTAGGATGAGTCTCTTTTAATATTTTCCAGAGCATTTCAGCTATCATAATGATATTCAGACCTAATGGTTCCTGTTGTATGAAGTACTGTACCAAACATCATTAGCCATGTAGACAATTTCAGGACAATGACAGAAAACTCTGTGACAGAACAATTCTTTTTGACTACTTTTTTCTTTCTGCTAAGTTCCTCAACACTGACAAATAAGTCTGTACTTCAGTTCCTAGCTTGGATAGCAGTAGCACATGTGCCCCCCTTACTGGCCTGTTGTCTAAATACATTAAATATCATGAGGCACTCAAATGCTATGTGGAAAAGAGGTGGCTATCTGGTTTGTTGTTTTTTTCTTTTTTCTTGACAAAATTAGAGTTTGGGATCTTTTTAGCTTCCTGAAGTATGACTCTGCGATGCCTTGAGATGGAACAACCAGCAATAGAATAATCTAGCAAGCGAGATAGATGGACATTTGCCTCTGAAGCACCTGAAGAATTGTGGTGGAATGGAGAGTTGACCTCAATAAAGACATAATAGAAATAATGCAATATGTCCTCATGCTGTGAGTTTTATTTAAACAGGGGAAAAAAATCAACAAAACTAAAGATTTAATTGATATAGTAAAGCCAAACTAACTTAATCCTATATTTTAATCTCATTTTGATGAGTACTTCTATTAAAAGGACTGTGCTGGGTTTTCGACTGGTCATGTACAAACTTTCATAAAAAATGTATAGAAATTATAATGAAAACACAACTAGATTTCAACCTGTTTCATTAGCAGGCCAGCTCTTGGGAACATTTGACCTAGTTCTGTCTACTAATAGACAACTTCATAATGATTCAAGACAAATTTTCATAATGAATGATGTTCACTTTTGCACTGAGGCCTGAACACCACCTGTATCCATTTTAAATTCTGTCTTTCCAGACTTACACAGTATTTGACTCAACTGCTGGTGCCTCAAGTTGATTCTTTTACATGAAGCTGAATTTGCTTGATGTGAAAAGAGCTGGTGGGATTTTTTTTTGTTTAATTTTGGGATTCCTTTTGTTGTTTTTTATTTGTTTGTTTGTGAGTTTTTCCTTTCTTATTTGATAAAGATACAGAAAAATTTCCATAGTGTGTACCTAGAATGCCTAATAGATGGGGGTAGGGAAGGAGAAAAGCTTGAACAGATGTTTAGAGATTCATGTGAACTAAGCTTTTTCCAGACAAACCATATTCAAAACCAGAGACAAAAAAAATCTGTTGTGTGGATCTGAATGAATAAACACATATGAATGAATAAGCATGCATGGAAACACATGGCAAGGCTGTTTATCACTTATGATGAGACACTTGTCCTGACGAAAATTCCCTCCCAAGTAGAAAATTGGGTAGGTGGATGCACTCCAGCTATCTGCAATAGCATTTCGGGAATTTTGTTTAGATGGTAAACACTTTAGAAAGACCTTATTTAAAATTCTTCTGACTTTCTTGTCTGTAGGAACAGCACACTGTCTACATGCAGGATAACTGACTGGCAGTCAGGGATAAGTTTGCTAATAAAAATAAATGATAATGAAAAATGCATGGGTAAGTGGCACAAAACACAGACCTGGGGGAGGGCCTCTGTTGTGTGACTGGCACCAAAGTGCTGCTTCATTACTGCAATATCTGCAAGTGGAGAGTAATTTCAGTACTGGCATCTTAAAAATGTTTTTAATGAATGCCCATGAAAAAGAAGTGAGTCCAGAGTTAATGCTTATCTGTCTTGGTGGCTCAAAGACTAGATTCAGATTTGATGTCTGCTTCATGGCAGAGGAACTAAGGAATTTCCTTAAAGGAATGAGTTCCAAATCAGGAATTTTAGAGGGAGGGCTGGAAAAGGGCTGGGCATTGGGTTATGTACGGTGGGGTTCATCCTGTAGATTCTTGGTTTGGGAAAAAAGGGCCTATTGGGACTATTATTGGGGTAATTTCATGAACCACAGAATCCATGCTTTATTTTAGATGCTACCACGGGGAACAAATTAGCAAACAAAAACCTGCATCCCAAGTATTTTTGAGTGCCAGCAGGGAGAAGAATGAAGATTTAAAGAAGGAAAGATGGCTAATTCTAAGTAAATTCAAAAATAGCTGGAGAGTTGGTGAGATGGAAAGATATGAAGGCTAGCTACATGTGATGTGCATGATATAGAGCTCTAATTCCAAAAGGAATATCAGAGAGTTCTTGAGCCCAAACAACAGAAAAGAGCAAGCTTGTGTACACGTAAGTGAAATCTTGTGGAAGAAGAGAATCAGAGTCAAGTGAATAATTTTTTTCATGTGTAGGTTGTATCACAGCTAGTGAGTGGTTTTGCACCGGTTGCAGTTTAGTCTGCTCTTGTCTTCATTGTGTTTTCGTGGAGGAAAAAACCCACACTAAACCCTCTCAAAATGGCCTACCAGCCAAACCGTTTAAGTTAATATATTATAGGACTGTGCTTGCTGACTCTCAAAACAGCATACCTGTTCTTATATTATAAACCCTCAAGCACACACCAAGAGCTACTTTCTTCCAAGCTCCAGGTTGTCCTTAAGAGAGGACCTAGAAAGTTTTGTTTCTTTTCTTAGAATTGTAGAATAATTTGATAATTCAGGCTGAAAAGTATCCCCGGCAGTCATCTAGCTCTGTTGGAAGCAAGTTAATCTAGGTCAGATTTCCCAAGGCTTGTCCATCTAATTTCTGGGTATATCAAGGCTTGTCCATCTATTTTCTGGGTATATCCAAGGATGGAGATTGTGAACACTTTGTGGACAACCTGGTCCAGTGTTTGACCACATTCCTGCTGAAAAAGTTCTTCCTTACATGTAAATATAATTTCCTGTTTTCCATCCTGTTTCCTGTGCGTCTTTTCCTATCACTGGGTACTTAGAAAAGAATTTGGCTCTGTCCTTTCTGTATCCTCCTATTCAATATTTATTGGCAGTTAAGAGCTCCCTTTATCCCTCTCATGGCTGAACAAACCCAGTTCTCTTGGCATCTCCTCATACTTATTGCAGATCTTTGTCCAGGTTCATGGAGTCTGGACAGATGAAGTATGACAAGGACTGAGTACACTACAGCCCCAGCTGCCAAGTCTGTCCTGAGTTCAACTTGTCCCAAGTGTAGCAGAGGTAACTTCCAGCCAAAGATCAAAAGAAGTAAACTGGGACGTGAACTGAAGTATATTCCTCAGCCCTTCTCCTTCTTGTTATGACATTTCCTTGGCACTGTTTAATTTAATAATATAGACATGCCCGAGGTCTGTTCCCAGAAACACAGCTAAAATGTATGTAGTATTATATTGTCAGAACATTCCCTAGCAAGCTTTGGGGCCAGAACAACCTTTGTGTTCTCAACTATTTACCATGAACTAACTGTTCAGAAGGTAGCCTGAGTCAAGGACCGTTATCAATAGCTAATTAAGATATCATTGCACATCCTAGAATAGTGTTTGACAGGAACATAGGCCTGTTCTATGCCAGTTGACCCCTGTGCTAGTGAATGGTCTCGCATACAGTTAATTTGTTGATAGGATATAACTCTAGACTTGACTCTGCTACAGCAACCGAAGGTAGTTTCAGTCCAGTGTCAGAAATCTCTGCTGAAAAGGCACGGAAAGAGGGTAGTGAACTGGAGCTTGGGGGAGTAAATGTGTAATTAAATGGGTAAGACCAAGAAAGTGTGCTTTGAAGAGAAGCATATAAATCTTTCTTTAGGCTTCCTAATTTATGTCCATTTTTTTCCTCCAGAAAATTTTTTTAAGTTGGGCAGGAAGCAAGCAAAGGAGAGATGGGAGTGGCTGAAAATTTAACAGATTTTATGTTCCAAAGGGATTTATAGCTTTCAACAAAACCTTTTTTAACTTGTAATTGGCTTGCTAGCCACTAGGTTACATCGGTTTTGTATTTCAACATAAGTTCATGAAAATTGATTCTCAAAATATGCAAGAGAAAAACAGTCTATGCCTGATTGGTTTGACTTTTTTCCACTACATTCAGTGAATACTTAGATATTGATACTTATTTGTAATGAAGTGTTCCACAATCAAGGTACTGGCTATGGAACCACCTTACATTCTATTTGTAAAGAAAGAATTCTAGAAATGCTCTGACAAACAAGAAAATATCAACCATATATCAGAGTTGATTCAGTAGCCAGCATTATGATCTAATCAGACCTGATCTGATGATCTCTTGCTTTGAGCAAGAGATTGGAGAGGACACCTTCTGAGGGTCCTTCCACCTGAATGATTCTGTGAATATCATAATTGTTAATTGCAGCAAAGTTCATACAAACAGTGTAAACAAAGGGAAATGGCATATCACTTGGGGGCTGATTTTATGAGCTGTGTTCAAGTGCTAAGTACTCTTAACTCCTTCTGATTTTTACAGGTGGTGAGATAACCCCAAAAGTTCATAAAATCACAGAATCATAGAATGATTTGGGTTGGAAGGGACCTTTAAATGTTATCTTGTCAACCCCCCCTGGGATGAGCAGGGACATCAAACAGATCAAGTTACCGAGAGTCCGGTCCAGTCTGACCTTGCATGTTTCCGGGTATGGGTCATCCACCACCTTATTGGGCAACCTGTTACAGTGCTTCACCACCCTCACCACAAAAAATTTATTTCTTATATCTAGTCTAAATCTACCCCATTTTAATTTAAAACCATTACCACTTGTTCCATTGCAATAGGCCCTACTAAAATATTTGTCCCCATCTTTCTTTAAAGCTCCCTTTAAATACTGGAAGGCGCTATAAGGTCTCCCCTGAGGCTTCTCTCCTCCAGGTCGAAAAACCCCAACTCTCACAACCTTTCTTCACAGGAGAAGTGTTCCAGCCCTCCGATAATTTCTGTGGCCTTTATCCAGACCTTCTCCACCCAGTAGACCTATAAATAATAAAGTACTCTTTCTCCAATTTTAGAGCATGTCTATAATTGCACTAAGTGTAATCAATTATCAAACTCTCCAACTAAGGATTACAGAAAATAAGTTAGTGATAGGCATTTCATTCTCCATCAATCACCAAGCTGGGGGGCAGTGGGTTGCTTAGTAGAAATGACATAGTTATACAAAATGGTTTTATTATGTGCAGGAAACACCTGATTACCATGGACAAATCTAACTTTTCTGTTAGACCTGTTTTCTTGCTAGGTCTTTAGAGTGAGACTGAGGTGACTGAGAACCACTTTTTTTGCTGCTTCCATCTTTGTTGACAGAACAGAAAACATAACCTATCAAAAAGGAATTTACTTTCAAATACCCAGTGACATTTTAACTCAGAGCCATATACAACTTGAACAACACAAAACCTATGCAAAATATCCTGGTCAGTATACATGTCAGAAATAGTAATTTTAATCAGTAGTATATATTGATTGCAGGAATAAAATAAAACATAGACTTCGGTGGATGGAGAAGCATCATGCAAAGTTGTTCTTTGAGAGGCTGTAGGTTGACTGCACTTCAGTGGTGTCATGGTCTGCTCTCCTTCTTCAGGTTAATTATTCTTGACACTCTTCCTTCTCTTCCCAGTTTTGCTCCTGACACTATTTTTGCATCTGGAGTGAACTCAGAGGACTGATCAGTTAAAACCTTCTTTTTGCAGAGTTATTTTTAACCCAGTCAGGTCTCTGATTCACTGTGCTCAGCTGCACAAATAGACACTGATACAAATGAGTGGGTAGTGCTGAGATAAGGTATGAGCATATCATCAGAGGGGGAAAACGCTGAAGCCATTAAAGTAGAGACATTGTTACAGAAAAAGCTGATTGAATGACAGCCTGAAAACGTGGTTCAACACCGGTTCAAACCAAATTGTAGCTGAGCTTGCCTGGTTCTACCTTTTCTTAGCAGCAACAGCTGTAACCTAGCATGTGGCATCATTTTATTCTGGTGCCTCATGGTGTAGTCATGCAAGGCAGAAGGAAGAACGCTCTACTCTAGAACAGATGCTATCAGGATAAATTCTCATGAAACCACACCTTTTGTCATTAAAGTGACTTTTAGTCATCATCAGGAAAAGGAGTTACTAACTAGTGAGCTGGTGAAGTACTGGATATATCAGCTTTCCTATCCAAAGAGTTGACACAATCCTTACATAAAAGAGGGAAATTAAAAATTATCTCCCGTTTAAGTCTGAAGTAAGTGTAACCTTTGATTAGACAGATTTAGATCAGTAAGAAGCATTTTGACTTCTGTACAAACTGTTCGTCTCCTCAGCACATTGGTCCAGTTTTTCCTTGGGAGAAATGGGAACGTATAAAAACTTGTACGTGTAGTTTTAAAATCTGGTATCATAGATGCTAGAAAATAATGAAGTATCTTTCAGTAATCATAACCAGTACAGGAGAGATGGAAAATCTGATTATGCAGGTCAATAAATGAAGGTATACATCCCAGAAAAGCTTCTGGCTCTTAGGTCCAGCTGGAGACCAAATAGTCTGAAAAACTGAAAAGCCCCATTTCCTTCCAAGAAATAATACAGAGCTGTCTCATTTGTTATCATTGAGTGGGAAGTTTTGAGTGAATTTTAGGCTTTTTTTTTTGCTATTAAGAAATTATAGAGGTATGAGGTGGCGTTATCAGAAGCTCATAGGTTCTGATTCTGTAGCAGCCAGCAAAACAGCCTCACAGGGAAGAGTTTCTGAAAGATTTGACACACGAGATGCATCACTACAGTTGTTTGGTTTCAGCAAATTAGTATTCTCCAAAGGAAAACCATTGATTCAGAACATTGCCAGCTACCACTAATTATTGAAACACAGTCGTCAAAGCTAATATTTGCACCTTTAAAGGGAGGTTGTCATACCTGAAAGGGTTCAGGAATGAGTCATACAAATTAGTCAAGATCTGGAATATTCTGCTTACCACAGGAGATTTAAACTCACTCTGACTTGGGAACAAGGAGTTCAAGACATGTCTTGCTATAATAGTACCTAAATAAGGAAGAAGTCTGAAGCAGGTATTTTTTTTAAATTTAGCAGACAAAGCAAGTTGTTGGACAAAGAAGTGAGATAAATTCAAACTACAAACATGATGTGACTTTTTTTTTTAACAAGATGAGTAATAAATCATTAGGTAGCTTATTTTTTTCTATCACTTAGATCCTGTTAAGACTGGCACTGTTCCTTGCACATCTACTAATGCATTAGAAATACCTCAAAATGAAGAAAGAGCTCCCACTTACTCCACTTTCTGACCCCAAATCCAGCACCGTTGCTAGAATGTTTGCTAAGACAGGACTTTTTTCTGTTGTGCCTGCTTATATCACATCTGGCAGCTCTGAGTTAGGAAGTGAAGAAAACTGCTGCTGCCTCGCTGGCCTGAGAGACTGGGCTTGCCCCTCTGCAGAGCTGGGCTGGCTGTGGTAACATGCTGTGTAGCATATGTTGTACCAAACTGGAACTCTTGGCATATTCATTCACTTTCTAAAAAGTCAAAGGAAGGACATGGCTTTGTGTGACTTCTTATCCCAAATGGTGCCATTGTACGCTAAAGCTTAGCCCTAAAATCTGGGCTGGAGGGAGAATATTAAGACATAGGTGAAACAGAGAATAGAATCAGTCTTGACTTCTTGCATCACAAATGATGTTTTGGTATATACCAAATTAATAGAAGTTGTAAATTGTGGCAGTGGATTTGCCATATGCAGGATGGAAGAAGTCCTGTCAGAGATGGACTAGTGAAGAAAATGAAAACAGTTCAAATGTTATAGAAACTGAAGTTTTTAATGTGGTTTAAACAGGTTTTAAAATGACTTTTACGTTTTTGCAGAGTCATTGCCCCTTCTTCCCCACACCCCCTGTGCTCCCACACAAGGCATCCTGGGAAGGTGTCCTGAGGTGTTTCTTATCGGTCCTTGTTAACCCCTTCCTATTGGCTGTTGACCCTTCACCTGATTGGTTTTTTCTGTGTGACCCTGAACTTATGATTGGTCCCCTTTTGACCCTCCTAAAAGCCTTATAAACCCCTACCCCACAATAAACTTCCTCTTTCGTCCGTCCCTCCCTGGTGGTTTGTGTGGGCTCCTTGCGGGGTCGTCGGCCACGTGCTGGGACGGAGGGAAGGGCATTCACCTTCCAGGTAATGGGCTAGCAGCCTAAGGCCTGGAGGTCTCCCCCATCCCACTAATCCGTCGTAGTAAATGGCCTTATCTGTCACCTTCAGTAAGTTTTGCTGATTTCCAGTACATGAGGAACTGTCCCTTTTGTTTGTGCGTTTGCTTCTGTGATGTGCAGTCTCACTAGAAAAAATTTGGAAAAGCAACATGCATGAAAAGTATATTTACAACTGTGTATCAATTTGGGTGAAAAGACTGAATGGCTGAGGCATGAGAGACCAATGGAAGGAGACTAGTCTTATTTAAACCTCTATTAATATTTTCAGAACTTGCAGCCTCTTAATGAAATATCCAGGGAATAAATTAAAAGTGATAGGAGAAAAAGCACAAAGAAGTAGCACTCGTTCTAGAATAACATTCATCTGGGACACTGCTGGCCAAAACTTCCAGGGGCATGTGGGAATATATTTTTAGTCAGCGAAAGAAAATTGAAAAACAATAAAGATTCTCAACTGACTTGGAAAGGGAATGGGTTGCAAATCAAATTCAACTTTTCAAATAGCTCACAGAATCGTAGTATCATTTAGGTTGGAAAAGACCCTTAAGATCACCAGGTTTAACAACTAACCCAGCACTGCCAAGCCCACCACTAAACCATGCCGGAAACACCATACCTAAACACTTTTTGAACACTTACAGGGATGTGATTTCACCACTTCTCTGGGTAGCCTGTTGCAGTGCTTGAAAACCCTTTCTGTGAAGAAATTTTTACTAATATCCAATCTAAACCTCCCCTACCACTTCCTCTCATCCAGTCACTTGCTACCTGTGGGAAGAGACCAAACCCCACCTTGCTATGACCTCCTTTCAGGTAGTTTGAAAAGCAATAAGGTCCCAATGAGCCTCCTTTTCTCCAGGCTAAAAAACCCTAGCTCCCTCATTCACTCCTCATAAACCTTGTACTCCAGACTCTTCACCCTTGTTGTCCTTCTCTGGACTCACTCCAACACGTCAATGTCTCTCTTGAAGTGAGGGACCCAAAACTGAACACAGGATTTGAGGTGTGACCTCACCAGTTCCCAGTACAGGGGACGATCACAGCCTTGGTCCTGCTGGCCACACTCTTGCTGATGCAAGACAGGATGCCATTGGCCTTCTTGGTCACCACAACACATTGCTGGTTTAGGTTCAGTCACTGTTGACCAGCACTCCCAGGTCCTTTTCCACTGGGCAGCTTTCTAGCCACTCTGCCCCAAGCCTGTAGCACTGCCTGGGGTTTTTGTGATCCAAGGGCAGGATCCAACACTTGGCCTTGTTGAACCTCATACAATTGGCCTCAACCCATTGATCCAGTCTGTCCAGATCCCTTTGCAGTCTTTCTGCTCTCCAGCAGAACAACACTCTCACCCAGTTTGGTGTCATCTGCAAACTGACTGAGGTGCACTTGATCCCCTTATCCACATTGTCAATAACCATATCCAACTGGACTGTCCTCAATACCGACCCAGGAGAACACCAGTGGTGACTGGCTGCCAGCTGGATTTAATGCCATCCACCAGCCAATTTATTACCCAGCAAACAGTGCATCCATCCAAGCCATGACCAGCCAGTTACTCCAGGAGACTGTTGTGGGAAACTGTGTCAGAAACTTTACTCAAGTCCAGGGAGACACATCTACAGCCTTTCCCTCATCCACTAAGAGGGTCACCTGGTCATAGATGGAGATCAGGTTGGTCAAGCAAGACCTGCCTTTTATAAACCCACACTGACTGGTCCTGATCCTCTAGTTGTCATGCATGTGCCCTATTCTGGCACTCAAGATAATCTACTCCATGACCTTCCCCAGCTCTGAGGTCAGGCTGACAGGGTTGTAGCTCCTTGAATCCTCCTTCCACTGTTCTTGTAGTAGGGTATTATTTTTACTGACCTCCTCAGTTAGCCAGGACTGCTGGTAAATGATGGAAAGTGTCTGGGTAAGCACCTTTGTCACCGTGTTCAGTACTCTTGGGTGTGTCCCATCCAGCCCTGTGGACTCATGCAGATCTGAGTGGTGTAGCAGGTCACTGACTATTTCCCCTTGGATTATGGGTGATTCATTCTGTTCCCTGCCCCTGTCTTCCAGTTCGGGGTACCTGAGAACAACTCGATTAACTATTAAGGTCTGAGGCAAAGAAGGCATTAGGTACCTCAGCATTTTCCTCATCCTTCATCATTATGTTTCCCTTGGCATCCAATAAAGCATGGATATTCTCTGTAGCACTCCTTTTGTTACCAGTGTCTTTGTAGAAACTTCTGTTTTATAGCAGTAGCCAGATTAAGTTCTAGTTGGGCTTTGGCCCTTCTAATTTTCTCCCTGCATAACCTCATGACATCCCTGTAGCCCTCTTGAGTTGCCTATCCCTTCTTCCAAAGGTCATAAACTCTTTTTTCTCTGAGTTCTAGCCAAAGCTCTGTTCAACCAGGCTGGTCTTCTTCCCCACAGCTTGTCTTTTGGCACGTGGGGATGGAATACTACTTGAACTTTAAGATTTCCTTTTTGAAGAATGTCCAGCCTTCCTAGATCCCTCCACCCCTCTGGACTGTTTCCCAGTGGGCTCTCTCAATCAGTCTCCATAACAGGCCAAATTCTGCCCTCTGGAAGTCTGAGGGGGCCGTTCTGCTGACTCCCCACCTTACTCCTTTGAGAATTAAAAACTATAATTTCATGATTGCTATAAGGTTTTGTGCTTTCGGATTGCAAGATTGAGTTATTTTCTGTATGACTCTAATAGTGATTTTTTTTTGTCCCTCACTCTTTGTTCTTTGTTTGTAAAAGGTAGGACTCCTCTCAGGGTCCTAGATTTCAGACAGGTTTTTTTTGCCAGTCATTATCTCTTCCATTTTGTTTCTTCTATACTTTCAGGGAGGTATATCTAAATTTGTAATGTTGCATGCAGTATTCTGTTTGCTGAAGGCAGTAATTCTCATGATGAATTTGTATGTGTGGGATGAAAATATGCACATCAGCTTCATCAAGTATTCCATTAAAATTGGACCACAGAGCTCAGCAACACACAGTAAGATGCGGTGGTGAATTTATGTTGGATTGCACAACTATTTAGATTTAGATGCATGTTGGCAAGCAATCAATTAATTTTATAACTCTGTACTAAAGAAATAGGAAAGGGTCTCTCTTCTCACTATACTGGGAGGCAAAACTATACAGTGAACATGCTAAAATGAAAATAGTTTTGTAACTAGTTCAAAGAATGTGAGAGGCTAGGGGATAACAGTGCTGTTTTGTAGCAGCTCATTAGATTTCAAAATTTGCTTTTATTCCATGTTAGAATCAAAAACCCTTCCTTTTCTTTGAGAAGGAAATTACATTTAAAACGGCATTTAATGACTTTTTTTTTTCCCCCTAGAGTGAGTCAGGTCAGGTTTTGTCTTGTTTCCTCAGAACTTGAATCACAGAAACCTGCAGCTGACAACTTTATTGAAACAGATTTGTAAGTTTTCCATATTCTTAAAATGTTCTAGCAGCTCTACTATGTAGGTGTTTAGTTAAGTGTATCTTTCCTAAATGGATATTCGAAGGAGACTTCAAGAATTCACTTAAAAGGAGCGGCTTCTCGTCTGCTATGTGTTATTCAGTGATTGTCAACATGAGAAAAAGCAGATACTAGATTTACAAAAAGAAATAGAACGGAAATAAGATACAGCGATGACTGAAGACATCAAACTGAAAGTTGATTCTTTATAAATATAATTATTCCTTCCATTTTGTGTTTGTAAGTTGGTTGCTCAGCTATAGTTGATAAAAATGTAACTGTACTGTAATATCCAGAACTGTCCTTATTTGCACTGGCTGAAGTTTACTACACTTCTCCTTTCCTTTGTCCTGGCTGGTTTTGCCTTGTCTCTCTCCGGGCTCCAATTTTTTTCTTGCCTCTTCCCGCTTCATTTCTTCCTCCACATAATCCATCTTTTAGGTTGCCTTTGGCCATCTGTATTTTCTTGCATTCCCAAATGTGGCATTCTCCCTGGAAATCCTGTATGTTCTGCTTCGAGTGCTGGCAGCAAAGAAGACTTCACTTAAATTCTGCTCACCGAAGCACCAGATCCACGTGGCCATCAGGATGTGAGTAAATTTCACTTTGCTGCCAGCACTCGGAGCAAAAAGCTGCATCAAGAGGAAACAACAAAAGCTCTAAGTTCTAAAAGGATTTTCTGAAAAAGAATTAGTTCATTTATATGATGTACCTTACATAATATCAAAAGAAACAGCATAGCTGCTGGGCTATTGGGTTCGTGATTCTTCTTATTCTTCATAGGCATTGTCAAAGTTACTGCCCTCAATCTAACTCATGCCATTTTAGTGACATGAAACAATTCAGTTTATAAGACTAGAGCTTTAAAACCTTTTTCTACCGTGGTCTGTCTGTGACATTAGATAAGTTAATTATTGACATTGCTTCATGTTTCCTCATGTAAACTAACAGATGAAAATTTATGTAAATGTTTTTCTGATGTTTGCTAGTCCTTGTCATGTGAGTGATTTCCCTGATGGATGATGCGCTCTGCAACAGGACACTATGGGAACTAAAGTCATATAGACAGAATAAAAAAGTAAGTGGCAGAAAGATTCTCTGCAGACTTATGCACAATTTTGGCAGCAGCTGCTTCAATTTTCAGCTTCCTTTCCCATTCATTGTTTCAAAGCAACAGAAGAAATAACCTCTACTCTTGTGTACTTTCAGCGATATAATTCTGCCATGGCGATGGAAGAGAAGAAAAATCAGAGTAGTCTAACACAGGAAACGCAATTCCTGAATTACTTGATAACTGAATGTGTGGGGTTTACAATGAATGTGAATGTAATTTCTTTTTTCTAACTGTGAGTTTCCCAAAAACAAATTTCTAGAGTTTTGAAACTGAGCCTTTTCAGAATTAGTAGCACACAAATGATGTCTAATGTGTGATGATGAGCCTTAAGAACTAATTAATGGTATAAATTATAGTTACTATTCCTAGGACAATACCTTTAAGGAGACCCTTGCTCCATCTTCGAGTAGGCTAGCACTCAATAAGTCACTGCAGTGAAGAAAAAAAGCCTTCTAGCAAAACCTAAAATGCCAAGATAAGTAAGAACTGAACAAAAAGAAAAATGACTGTCCCTTTTTTTTCTGCAGGGATTAGAGGCACAATTTCTGTTGAATGGTTTAAACAGAATTGTCCAAGAACCCCTTGCTTCCTTCCCTGTTCTCTATGTCTGAGTCAGTGCAGGCACTTAAGTACTTGATGGTGTCTACAGGGTGACAGGGTCTTAGCTGAGCTAAGTATCAGCGTGCCTATGCAACATCTATACAGGTTTGGATCCACAAGGAGGATAGACCCTAACCTGTGACCATCAGTTACTAAGAACATTAGAAATTCAAAAAGAACAAGAAGAGTCTTTTTAATAATGTTGTGAGTCTGCCTCAAATTCAAGGTGCCTGAACTGACACTCCAATCAATCCTTCAAGCAGTAAGCTTCACAGAGTTAGAGAAGAGGGTTAGGAGAAGCTCAGCTCTAAGGTGTTGAGGAAGTGCAGTTAAGAAAGGTACTCTTAACTCTACCATACTGTGTGACTGACATCATATAGTATTATTCTTGGTATATTTGGGACTCATACATCAGTGCTTGGATCTGGCCAAGACAAGAATCTGTTGCAAAAAAGATGTTGAAATAGATTCACTTGAACAAAGATTTGTTAGTAGAGCCTGTAGCATTGACTGAAATGGTGAAAGAAAACAAAAAAAAGCAAAAGCTTCCCCTTCAGTCCTAGGCCATCTCGCATGAGACAAAGAAGAAAAGAGAGCTGTTCCCAGATATGCATCCTCTCCTGGGCCCTTTACAGTGCAGAAGGGTCCCTACATGGTGCTTTTCCCACAGTAACTATGTAGTTGCCATTAAACGCACTGACTCCCCTTTGGTAGTGCCTGCTTGTGGTGCTGTTAGTATTGACTGATGTTTTAACAAGAGCAGCTGCTGTAGTGGGTACCCTAGTAGTGGGTATCCTAGTGTGAACCAAAAGCTATAATAAACAGGTAGGAAAAGAGGGAAGAGAATATCAAACTGTGGCAATTCCTGGCTGAGGGATCTAAACGCTAAGCTTCAGAGTTAGACTCCAGCTTGCTGGCTGCACTGACTCCAGACACCTGCAATACTCTGTAGTAGAAAATTTGTCTCGAAGAGCCACTGGAACTCAGATAAAACTGTCATTTAGGAGTCTCTAAAAGAATCATAGTCTTTTGGCCTGGTTGAATTAATTTATTCCATGCATGCCATGCAAGGCCTCTTTTGCAGAAATAGTACTGAATCCTTTCTGGATGAGTGCAGAAAAGCACCAGGTGGACAAGGTACATGCAAGCATTAAGCCACATGAATGCAAGGAAAGGTACCTATAATTATCACCATAAACATACCCAAAATAGTGATAAATGAGGCAGGAACTGTTTATTTTCTTTATCAATTAATTCTGAAAAATCATGCTTCCAAAGGTCCTGATGACATTAGCTTTCTACTTAAATTTCCCTTGACATTGATCCCTTTCTTCTCTTCTCTTCTCAAAACCAAATTTGTTTAGAACTTCTGGTCCCTGATATTTTAAGATTTTCAATCTTTAAATTTGTTCAACTAGTAAGAAATAATATCCTTACTACCATAAAAGCCTCAAAAAATTGTGGATAGGGAGTCAGAGAAGAATAAAGTATTGAATTATTGAGCAGAGAAAGTAGTCTGCAGCACCTATTAAAAGCAATGGAAAACACAAGAAGAAAGAATTTTATTCCATACAAACTGGTGTCTCTGTTTTTAGCCTAAGCATTTAAAGATGTTGTTTATTAAATGTTAAATGGAGTTTAAAAACTACATTTTTTTAAAAGGATGTAATTGATGGAAAAGCTTATTAAACCATGTCCAATATTCCCAGTCAAATGCTTAATCTTTAGCATCCCATCCTAAGTATCATAAGTAGGAGCACTTTCACCTATGTAGTTGATTAATGAATCTTAATGGGAGAGAGTTTTCCTTGAGACTTGCCTAAACTTTCTTTTTACTGTTTCTTCTCTCTTTTCATGTCCCCAAGCTCATCACTTTACATATTTCCAGTATTATTATGCTAAATAATTCCTGTTCAACCTCATTACATACTTTTCATATTGAAATGCTTTCCTAAATTACACTGGAAATTGTTTTTTGGGAGTGTGTGATTAAAAAGTATAATAATGGTATTCTGCTTCCCCCAAAGTCTACTCAGCATAACAAGGGGGATCAAAAACACTCAACCAATGGGTACAAGAGCAGAACCTTTCCAAAAGGACAGCCCAATGTCTGATATTACCAGTAGTGAGGAAAGAGGTATTTTAGAGTCTGGTTTTTTCTCTCAGAGCCCCTTCCCAGCCCCACACCAAGTGCAGCTCTATGCTATGAGTTTCTCCCAACCCTAACCCCAACCCTAATCCTTATCCTAGACCCATATAGAGCCTGAGATCAAGAAGTTGTCAGTGAAGACTTGTTTTTTCAGTCCACTGCTTCTTCTAGTCCTTCCTTGCTCCAACTGCAGTTTTGCTTCTCTTCTCTTTCCCAGCCTTAGCACTACACATTAACAATAAACCTAGGACACAGTCTTGACTTATTTTGAGTCCAGGTCACCAATCCCTATCTCATTCCAGCTGCAGTTCTAGGTTCTTTATCTATCTCACCTCCTGGGATGAAGTTAAGGTCAGTTGTGTTTATTGACAGAAAAATGAAAAAGCCTAGAGCTGTAAGTCAAATGGGGCTGGGAAGGAACTGCCAAAGCGAGTGTTGGACTTCAGAGTTCTCCTGAGAACCTTTACTTCTTGCCACGGATTGGGTTTTGGACTAAGGCCAAGGCCCAGCCCCTGCTCTAGGTTTAGGTTTAGGATTCCTGCTAAGTTTGGGGTTTGGATTAGCATTGGTATTTTGAGAATAGGAAAGCCCAGAGCAGCACCTGAAGTGACAGTATGAAGGAGGATAGGCACATGGAGGGATTCAGGAACTGTATAAAAAACATGGAGATGGAAATTTTACTGAAGTCTTCATACTTATTTGTATCCCAGGCGTTAGGGCTTGCTTTGGGCTTAGCATGAATTTTTGTGTAGCCGAATATGCATAATATTTTGACTGAAAGATGTATCTTAAATGTAGAAGGCATCCCTGCTTATGTTGTTTTTGACTGGAAGATTTTCCTGTCTTGCTAGGAGTTTCATACTGAAACAAACAGGGTGTATATCAACACACATGTTCCTGACAGAAAAATAGTCAGTGTAATAGAAGTAATTTATATCCCAGAAGTCTTTCTGTCTCAGAGATTCCAGATCATGACAATGGGCATCTGTCATCTTTGCAGGAGCTTTGAAATATTTCTTGTTGAAGTTGTCTTTTTTTCCCCCCTTTTTTTCCTTTATAATCATCTCTCCTATTGAATGTGCACCTAACCAGAAAGAGGTTTTGCGGTATAACAAGCTGCAGCACCACCAATAATTAATGCCATTCAACTTTGCAGCCACGATTTTCTATTTCCTTTCATCTTTGGTAGCTATTTACCCCTGTGCAAAGTGAGTATAACACTAACAAATCAGATTGCTTCTCAATTTACATATATACAATGTCATTGCTTAGGAAAACAGTACTTACATGAGTAAATGAACAGTTAAACAGCTGACTTACCATTTGCATCTGCAATCATAATAATGGCTTGCATAAACTAACTGTGAAATTGTGTGTATGTTTTTGTGCATGCACCTGCCTTATAATTCTCTTTACCTCAGTTGCACATATACTTAGGAAAATTTAGCATCTAATATGTTATGGTCTCCATTTCTGTTTTTTATTTAAAATATGATATCTTCATCAACACCAAGTTAACAATTATCAGTTCATTTGTTCAATCAGTGTATATTCTAAAATAAAGATACCAGCTAGCAGTTTGTCATGTCTTATCTCACCAAATTAAAAAAAAAACATTAAGGGAAAAAAGAAAAGGAATAAATTTGGTCTGATTTATCTCAGTCAGTTACTGAAAAGGATCAGTGTATGACCACGGAGTAAATCATAACTAACTGGTAAAATTGTACAGTATTGATGACAAAAGCTTACTCATGAGTAGTTTTAAACAGTCGTGATCTTAAGCATGCACATTGTTAACTGAGCAAAGCACTTACGTAGCTGGCTAAATGTTGTTTCTTTATTTGGACTTAAGAAAAACTGTCAGTGGAAGAAGTTGACCTTTTAAGGGATCTTCAATGTCTCATCTGGTTCTATTATGCATTACAAAACAATTGTCAGGATGAGTGCTGTGTGCTTACCCTGAATCTAAGCATGCATGCCAAATCAATTCAAAGAGATAAATTATTTGTTCCAAAAGCAGTATCGTTGCTTTTGCCTTCCTGTCTGAACAGCAACTGAAATAACACAGCTTTTTGGATTTATGTGGAGATTATACAGTACACTAACTTTGTTCTTATCCTCTGCAGCAAGGTGAATTTAATCCATCTAGGGTGCACACAAGGGATGCTTTTTGATCTATTGTATGTTGCTTCATTATTGTTGCAACAATAATAGCATTATAATAATGCTATCTATAGTAGGTAGATACTAATTTTACATCTTCTGCATCTTATCTGTCTTTCTCTGTAGAAAAGAAATTTGAAGATCTGCCTCAGATATTCTAATTCACACAAGAATCCATCAAACTCAGCATATTCTAATATTATTGTGATTCCAGCCATGCGAGGCACTTTACTAATTAAGTTTACTTTTGGATAGATCTGGTCTTAAAGTACATTTCTTCAAACAGAAGTCAAGCATAACACCTATCTGTCTCCTCTGTTTTGCACATTACTGTTCTGATAACATCAGTCAGTGCTGATGTCATCAGCCAATGGCAAAACATAAAACACTAGTTAGCTTTATCACAAAATTTCTTTCACATGATAGTGTCCTTCTAAACTATGTCAAATAACGCTAACTGTGGTGACAAGTTATTGCATTTTTCATAAAAAGATTTCTAAACAGAATGCTGATGCAACACACTTTCTTTATGCAGATTATATTGAATCTGAATCGTACTTGAATGATATCATGTACTGCATTCATGTTGTAAGTAGAAAAACTAATTCCATATGGAGTACATGTACAACAGATGCATTCCCATTGAACGTGAGACGTTCTGCATTTACGGTTTTGTGAAATGTTTCAGCTTCAAATTTATTATAAAGGGGGACAAAAAAGTCTGTCTGCAGCAAAAGTAGCTCATTGTTATGAAGACTGCCTCCGACGTAGCTGCAGCTCCATTTGAGAGAGTAATCATTGATTCCTTTGGGGATGTAGTAACTTTTGCCAAGATATGCAGTAGCCCTCAAGGAAGCTGACAGGACAAACTGAAATTCAGTGACTGCTTATATAAATAGAAAAGTCTTGGGACTCTTAAGGATTACATAAATGTTAGTGGGCTTAATAGAGTCATGATCAACCAATTTGCCGACACCTTAGAAGACACACTGACCACACCCATTGTTTCCCTCCCCCCAAGAAAAAAAAAAGACCAAAAGGCTTATTATTTTACAAAGGAAATCTATGCAGTTATACTGTCACACTTGGAAGATACTACCAGGCAACTGGAGACAAGTGTTGGTTAGTGGCTTGGTCAGTGGACTGATATTCAGAGAATCCAGGTCTAAGTCCAAGATAAGTTGGTGTCTTGTCAAGTCACTTAGGATTGTTGCCTCAGTTTCTTCTGTTTCAAAGAGGGAAATAATACTGTTTATCTTGTAAAATACTCTGGATCCATGCGAGAAGGAAAGCTATCTATGAGCATAGTATTTTTATTGATTCTTTGTATGTATTTTAAGTCTTTGTTTGTTTGATCAAGCACTGCATGATAAAACATTCACTCAGTAAGAAGGTTCTTTTAAAGAAAAGTACTTTTATCCTCCCCAAAACACCAGCAATACAAATTGGTTATTAATGTTAGACTGAAGACTTTCTTATTTGGCATCTGATTTTCCAAACCTCAATTTGTGTATCTTTTAGCAAGGAAATTCTTCCCTCCTAGGACAGACTTATTGCTTCAAAGCAAGGTTTTTGCAATGTTTTCACCGTTGGATCTCATGTCCTTGTTTGTCTTGTTGACAGTTGAAAACTGATGCTCTTTAACAATCATTAATCACTTGTAACTTCTCAAAATCTCTCATCTCCACATAGGTGGTTGTTTGCATTAAAGCAGGGCATATGCATCTCTCAGTATGAAAATGACAATTCTAGAAGAATGTAAAATAGTAAAAATACTAGTAAAAACAAGGTAGTTCACAATTAATTTTTTTTTTAATATTAAAATTCAGAATTTTGGAGGTCTTCTTTTTGGCCCTGCTATGACAGTGTCTGAGAATACAAGATTCTCACGGAGGTAAGAGAGTGGGGGTTGTCTCTTGTTCTTCACTGCCCATCTTTCAAAGGTACCATGTGCCCATCTTCTCTAAATCCTTGCATTAGGCAGTAGTTGTGCATAGCAATAAGATCTCCCCTAAGCCTTCTCTTCCTAATGTTGAACAAACACAGCTGTTTCAGCTTCTTATAAACCATGTATTCCAACTCCCTGTCTATTTTAGTGGCTTATCTCCTGAACTAGTAGCAGCATGGCAACATGTCTCTTATCGCAAGGAACCCAATACTCAATTGCAGTACTGCAGATACAGTGTCACAAGTGTCAACCAAATGAGAATTGTCGATTCCCAGGACCTGTTGTCTACACTCTTGATAACACAATCTGGTATGCAATTGGACATATCTGCAAGGGCAACTTTTTGTTTCATTTTCATGTTCATGTGGTTTGTTACAGAACTGGAGTTTAATGAGTCAAAATCCCATGAACTGCAGATTTATTTCAGCACCCCAAAAAATGCACCAAAGCAAACCCCACAACAAAAAAACCCCACCAACACAACAATCTGTAATAAGCCCTAAACTGCAGAGTGGTTACTGTATAGGGATTACATGTTATCTTGCTATTTGCAGACCATTTGAGATGAATGGGAAGTAGATGGTGTATTTTAAAAACAACAGATGAAATTTGATGTAACTGAGAGGTTGTGTTTCATGATTCATGTGCTGGTAATCTCAACATAAAGTGTCATCTGTTAGTTTGTGTCAGCTACTTAAGGATAACTGAATCAAAATCTCTGGGTTAGTCAGTCCAACATGTCATTCTATTCCCGACCACAGCACTAACAAGTTCAATTTTGAGATGCAATCTGAAACAGAAAACCTGGGATGCTACAACACCACACAAACATTTTTAGCCCTGTATTTTATAGAACCGTTCAAGCACTTATAACATGAAAATGTCAATTTTAAGTCAAGCCTGAAGTTGAGAGTTGGTCTTGACATAATTCAAGAAGTTTGTCAATCAGCAATAAATTCAGTTTATAGAATGCTGAACTGTAACTAATAAATTTAAATTTTTTAACAGCCTCACATTGCTCTACTTCCAGTACTAGCAACATTTAGAATATTTTGTCAGCTTTTTTTGTCACAGATGACCGATTCACATGGCCACTCTAGTTTACTCTTTAAATAACAATTCTGTGATGATATTCTTAGCCTCTTTTTGCTTATTAATTAAAATTTGCACAAGAGAGAGTATAACCCTATAATTTGCCCTGTGCTTGTTTGGTACCTTCCCATCCATTTTCCTAATAATGATGTGGTGGGTTGACCTTGGCTGGGCACTAGGGTGCTCACCAAAGCCTCTCTATCACTGCCTTCCTTAGCTGGACAGGGGAGAGAAAATGCAACAAAAAAAATCATGAGTCAAGACAGGGATAGGGAGAGAGAACAGATTTGACTTGGGGAAAAAATTTAATTTATTGCTAATCAAATCAGAGTAGGATAATGAGAAATAAATCCAAATCTTACAACACCTTCCTGTCATCCCTCCTTCCTTCCTAGGATCAACTTCAGTTCTGGATTGTCTGCCTTCTTCCCTCAGTGGTGCAGTTGGATGGGGAATGGAGGCTGTGTTCAGTTCATCAAGCATTGTCTCTGCAGCTCCATCCTCCACAGTGGCAGGACTGCTCACAGTCTTCCCTTGCTCCAGTGTGAGGTCACTCCCACAGGAGAGAGTCCTCCACGAACTTCTTCAGCATCAGCCTTTCCCACAAGCTGCAGTTCTTCAGAAATTGCTCCAGCATGGATCGCTTCCACAGAGTGAAGTCCTTCAGGCACAGGCTGCTCCAGCAGGATTCCCCGTGAGGTTACAAGTTCTGCCACCAAGCCTGCTCCAGCATGAGCTTCTCTCTCCATGGGGCCACAGGTCCTGTCAGGAGCCTGCCCCAGTGTTGGCTTCCCACGGGGTCACAGTCTCCTTCAGGCATCCACCTGCACCAGTGTGGGCTCTGTGGGCTGCAGGGGCACCGCTGCCTCACCATGGTCTTCACCACAGGCTGCAGGGAAATCTCTGCTCCACCACCCAGAGCACCTCCTGCTCTCCATCTTCACTGACCAGGATGTCTGCAGGGCTGTTCTCACATATTCTCACTCCTCTCTACAGTTGCGCAGCTTTTGCCCTTTCTTAATTAGGCTCTCCCAGAGGAGCTGCCAATGTCTCCAATGGGCTCAGCTTTGGTCAGTGGTGGGTCTGTCTTGGAGCCACTGGCATTGGCTCTTTTCGGACATGGGGGGAGCTTCTGGTAGCTTCTCACAGAAGTCACTGCTGTAGCCCTTCTACTACCAAAACCTTGACATAAAAACACAATAAAACCAAAAATATTATCAAATTTATTTTAGTAACAAGCTGCATATTTTCTCTAAACATGTACTTTATTTCTTACATTAGCAGTGTTTACACTGAAATGTATTCATCAAATCAGACCAGAAGTCTATTTTATCAAGTATTTTTTCTCTTCTTGACTACATATGAGAAGTATAAAAATAAATAATATAGGATATTATTCTGGTCAAATTTTAATCTTAATTTTGGGATGTAACATAAAGAAAGTTTTTCTAATATCAAGGATTATATATATGCCATTGGATTTTGTGGTAATTTGAACCTAAATCCCTGTTGTCTTTTTATGTATCAAAATTTTCTTCAGTTCTAACTTGCCTAAATCCAATTAACGCAATTTTTTTTTCTTCAGTAAGTCTTTTTATTTATTCCTTTTTTACACTATTTTAAAATAAACTATATCGTTGAATCTTTCCAACACTGTTAGCACCTACTGTGCTAACCACTAACCCATTCTGCACATAGTCTGTCACTGCAGTCCCATGGGAAAGCTGATTCCATCACTCAAGGCAGTTTAATTTCCTGAGTATCTTCTCCTAGACTTTTTAAAAATCCAAGTAGCTTTTTTTCCATTCCACATCTTTCAGCTGACAATTCTTCAAAAGTTCTAAATAATTAAAAGGGACATGAATTTCCACTAGCAAAGCCATCTGACTTCAGGAGAAGTTATCTTATTCTACATATTTAATACTTAGAAACATGATGTGAAAAATTTATACAACACTGAAGTAACAGATACAGTTCTGTAATTCTAGACATCAGCCACATGTCAGATGCGTGAGAAATGTGACCATACCTGTGCTTTGGCACTCTGATGGGGTAACAGATTAGCAAAACAACTCTGAGAGCAGATTTGCGTGTATCACTTCGATTACATTTAGGGTTCATATGTTCACAGTGACAGTCATCAGGCTGTCCTCTTATTGCAGCAAGGTACATTTGTGCACCTACCCTTCTCTTCTGCATTGTATACAAGCATTTCCATGTCTTAATCAAAGACATAGTGCATAAAAATTTTTGGTTTTCATTACTAGTAAAAAGCCTAGGAATGTGGGACTTGTCTGGGTTTGTCTTAGCCTGAGCTGATTTTAGTTGCTTTAGAAGTGTGTGGATGTATTAGGTAACAAATATCACCCTTTCCTCTTAATTGGAAGAAAGAAATAGCTCTTTTGAGTAAGGCTTCCATGTCCCCTACTTCTTACAGAAGCCTGGAGTTGTTGACTTTAGGACCTAGAGGGGCATTATAAAAGTGCAAGTAGCATTAGAGAAAAGGGGTAGGTACTAGGAAGATATATAATTTCCTGTAGTATTATCCTCTAATAATTATAACTGGATGTTGTATTTTGATTTCATGTCAAAATATAATCGGGCTAACAATAAGTTCATAAGTATTTATCTAAGGCATATTCCCTTTTTTTTCTGATAACAAGATCTTAGTATAAAACAAGAAAAAGCTAGCCAAAAGCTCACTGTGTACATGGCAAGCTTTGAAACCCTAAACAGTTTCATTGACAATAAAAACAACTGTGTTCAAATGCAGGTGTTCAAATTTTGTTGTTGTTTTTTCTTTTTTTTTTTACTGAGTCTTAACAGGATGTATCTTCATTGTGATGTTAAATCTTCATGGAAAATAGACCTTTACTTCTAGCAAGTTCCAAATATTGTTCAGAATGCTGGAGTCACCCTAATGAGTAGTATCTGAGCTTAAATCACTTGATAAATTGCAAGTGCTATTTTTCTTCTAATGCCCTAGCAGCTCTATCAGTGTTGTTACCTCTTTTTATCTTTATTTCTTTATCCTTCTGCCTTTGTTTCAATTATTATAGTCTCATTTTCACTCCCTCCCCTGGCATTCTTTGATATACAATCATTATAAATCATCGAGAGTTTTGTAAAGTTCTGAAAGTTTTTTTCCATTTTACTACAGTTAATACCTCATTACAAATGCTATGTCAGATACCTCATATTTGCAAAGGATGACCTCATACAATTCTATGAAAATGGTAAGAATAGAAGTAACTTTTCATCATCAGTCAGAAAGAGCAAGCCCAGATTGTATCAGCAAAGCTGCCTTGCTGTTATTACGACTGTGATTTTTCTTTTTCTGTGGTGACTGAACACTAGTTGAGGATCAGGGCCCAGTTATATGAAGTGCCACACCAACATACAGCAGATGTTCAAAAAGCTCACATGCTGTACTGTGACCCAACAGCAAAATATGTTCAATGTTTCCTCTGAAATCATGGGGGAGCAGGGGTTGTAAACACCACTTCACTTTTTCTTTGTTAAGAGGGCACCTTTTGCTATGAAGAGGATTTTCAGCAGTGAGTATTTTTCATTGTAGGGATTTTAAATGTTTTACACATGTCCATTTTATTCCTTGCTTGTGAGTTCTTTCCCAGTGAGACTATTTTCCAGGCAGATGTAAATACTCAAAAAAGACAAGCAGGAAATGTGGTGATGAAATTGAGATAGTTACGAAGGCACCGAGTATCTGGTTTTAGATTTAGAATTGTTGCACAGTGAGCACGCTGTAGTTGTTGTGGGGGCCTTCTTCTAGGTAAATTTTTGGTATTGTAAGTGAATCCAGTGATGCTGCTAAATATAATACCCCCTCTTATCAATGTTGTATGTGCGTGTTGTGTTTACACTGTGCACAGAGATCACACTGAACTTAAACACAGGAAATATGGCAGCATACAGAGCACTGGATCTAGAAGACTTTTGAATGATGTTACCTAATCAGTCAGGAGCGGATGCTTGTTTTATAGAACTTTTGTTCTTCATCTGTTTAAGAAAATTCCTATTAGTAGTGAAGACTGATTTCTTTTTACGCACAAGGACATCTGATGACTTCACAGTTCCTGAGCAAACTTTTATTTGCAAATTCTTCGTAATTGGAATGAAACTGCCCTTGTTTAAGGACTTGGAGTTGTCAAAATGTAAATAAATGGGTTCATGTCTTCAGGCTTTTGACCAAATCCAAAACCTCAATGCAATATCACCAGCATAGGCAATCCATGTCTGCTCTTCCACATGGACATTAAATCTCATGTTTCATTATTATGCTGTGGTGCAGATTTCTCTTCTTGTTTAGTGCTTTTTGGTTGTTTCAGCTTGCTTAATTTTTGGTATTTTTGCTGTCATGTATTTTATTTGCTAATTTCTCCTTAGATGGAGTTTCTGTATTCCAAAAGCCTATACTTTTCAACTCTCTTCTGTGGTTTGTTTTTTTTGACAAATTTTTGGTAGAAGACAGCAAATGAGGTAAAATGTCTTTTAAAATATCACTGATACATTCACCATACACATCCTAGGGACTGCTATTTTAGAGTTGAACAAACTTTCTTAATACTAGGACCCCAGAGGAATTCAATGACAAAAAATAAGCTGTGAGAAGTAAGCACCTTCTAACTATATATATGTTTTTTTCTATATAATGAAAGACATCTGGGGATCAATTTTTGGACCAATGTAGGTACTGGCAGAACTTGAGTGTCTGTTTGTAGGGTTGGCAGGAAATGAAATTTAAAAGAAAATCAGTGAAGGAGATTGTAAGTCTACTCCCCGGTACCTTTCTCTTTTTTTTAATATTCTTCATAACTTGAGCAGAAAACAAGAAATGTGAGATTTTCTGTACAGTGGAAGTATCTGAAATGTTGTACTTTAGGAAAATCCAACATGGAGCTCTTCAAATATTTATGACTACTCTCTCTCAGCCTCATTGTGGGTTTCCCTATAGGATGGCTGGCATGTGCAGGTAGCTCCCACTGGAACATGGGAAGCATAGCAGGGAGGCCTGGCAGCCCAGTCAAGTGTACAGGTAAATCAAGAATTAGAAGAGCTCTGTTTTTTGGTGGGTTGCCAAAAGAATAGGGAAGTGACATCCTGGCAGTGCAAATTCCTGAGCTATCTGCTAGCTGAACTGATGTGAGACAGAGTTCTTAGCAGTGGAATGACTTGAATATCTGCAACAAGATTTTCTTTTGAATAATAAAAATTTCCAAAGAACTCCAGTCCTTGACCGAAGTTTACAGTCTTCAGCAATTTCACCCTCCCTCCAAATAACCCCCCTGCCAGCAAATATTTTTATTCTTCAGGATAAAATTTTGTATTAGAAAGTCAAATATGTGGTCTTCTGTATTCTCAGGTGTGTGACTTACATGCTGAACTATTTAGTCCAATGTGCAATAAATATTTCATTGTTTATATAAAGTAGATCTTCTACTGCCAGTTCCCAGAGAGCTGGAAGGAAAAAAAAGTTCCATGCAGGAAAGGAAGAATATGCAGATCATGTATTTAAAATAAAATAGTTTCTATTCTATGTAGACTCCCTAGCTTTAATGGTCTAAGCAGTTCTAAACAACTCTTGTTCAATTTCATGAGCTTACTATTTTCAGAGGTTTGGGGGTTTTCTTCTTTTTTCCAGATATTTTTTTCAGGGCTTGCTGTTCCTAGCCATCCATAGACTGCAGGACACAGAGATATTTATGAGAGAAGTTGATGCTCTGCATCACGTGCAATTCGAACACCTTATTCCAGTCCTACAATTTTGTCACCGTTGTACAAAAGTTCCTGTTGAAAGAGAAAAATTGAATATATGGATTAAATTCTGCAGGTTAATAATTAGCCTGCTTGCACTTTCTGTTTTTTGCAGATCTTTCTCCTATAAAATATTAATTTCTTCAAATTATTTTAGGGACCAGACCAGCAGACATTTAAGCCTCACAGATTCTCAGGATCCCTCATGATATGTTTGGGTGCACACGTACCGAGGCTCATTGCAATATCTAATTACATTCAGTAGGAGAATCAGAAGGTTTAAAAAATTTTTTTGCGTTTGATCAAATTAATATAATTTCTGTTAGAAAGGCATGTATTGAACTCTGGTCTTTCTGAAGAATTAAAACCACAAAGAATCATTTATATAGGTTTCTCAAAAGCAAAGTGTCGATGAACTTCCTGAAGCTCCCTGGACATCACAGTAGTGGTGGTTTACATATCCCTGGCCACACCCAGCCAGCACAGCCCTCTTGGCTTCACTCAAATCCCATGACCAAAAGGTTTCCAAGTCCCTGCAGGGATCCCTAAAGACCTACCACTCATGCTTTTGTTGTTATTCTGCAGTTGCCAGAACTGTGGCTATGTTTAGCTTTTCTGACACACTACTGGGAAATTGGGTGACCTGTCAGTAAATGTGCTCTCCTCTGTAGGAAACCTACCTGCTAATTGACCTGAGTCAAATAGCTCATCACATCGTGTTCTTCTAGAACACTTTTACACTGATGTAACATTCTAGTGGCTAAATTTCTATCTAGCTCTACCAGTAACGGGAAGATCATTAAAAGTTGTGTTTTGTCAATATGGTCAGAGCTTCAGCTCAGCTAACTCTTCCAGTAATTTGCAGGGATAAACACAAAGTCAGGATTTCTTGTTTTGCTAGAACAAAATGAAAGAAGTAAATCTGGACAGAAGAGCCATACTCTTTCAGGTTTAAACAAAAAATCTCTCACACCTGAAGTTTCAAGGTACTAGGTCTCACTGCATCAGTCACCATGAGTGTTCAGCCAGTAGGAGTTAGATGAGATTGAGGAATATACCTAACTGTTGTGATAACATCTTAAAGAAAATTTTGTCCTTCCTGAATATGTTTGTGTTTCTCAGATTTCCGGAAAGAATTGATCCTTTCTCAATGTATACATACTCACTGTGTGCATGTAAAAATATTAGTGAGATTATTAGCATTTGTACTGTTTTTGCAAGGAGAATGAAGAGCTGTCTCTCATAAAATAAACTTCCTCCAACTGCTCTGCAGTGCTTGTTTCATCTTACACTTTCTGACCTACAACGGTCAGAGTTATTTTAAGCTTGTCACAAATTAACAGAGAATTGTTCTCCCTCTTGTTAGTATAGAAACTAATGGATCAGGCCAGGTTCTGTGCTGATGTTAATTGCTCCATCTCCATTTGAAGTCAATGGCACTAAATTAATTCCTGATAACAGAGGAGTCAACCTTTCATTTTTCTTTTGACACGCAAGCATTGGTTACGCTGAGTGGAAATCTCATTTGTGAAGTTTTATAGTCCTGGGCTGAGATGCTTCGTATGCTAACACTAGAGATCTTATTTCACATACTTTTCTGTGGCTTTCACTGTAAAGTATAACCTCCCATTCCCAAATCTTCATTCGCGAAGCCTAGCCATGAGTTGAGGAATAACCTTCCATTTCTATTCTACCTTGATTCAGTTTTTTAAAACCTTTTGAGCAAGATTTTAGAAAGGAAGGGGTGTCTCTTTCCCTCATCATTTGTCTCCATCCTTCACATGTAGTTTTCCCCATCACACCTCTATTTCTAGTGTGCAATCTTTTTTATTCCTATTTGAATTTTCCATTTTCTTTATTTTCCTCTTTGATTTTGTTTCAGGATTCTTACCAGCAACCACATTCTCTGCTTTGCTGTGGTATGATTAGAGTTTTATTTCTAGTTATTATCTTGCTATGTGAATCTTTCTGAGAATAATCATCTGGAACTGCACCCAGTAATTTAAGATATTTCCATTTATGTCCCTTGCATTCTACCCCCTCTCTGTTGATCTTTGCCACAAAGATTCAGAAGTAATTGTTGATAAGAATGCAATATTTCTTTTTGTTACGAATACCCAGTTAGAAGTATTTACCTTAAAGAAGTCAGGTATTTCACTGATAACAGATCATTGAAGTTATACTGCTTACTTATTATATGGCTATAAATTAATGTGTATATCTGTTTACTATCTACATATGGATCCTTTCTAACTTGAAAACTAAGTTTTAATTACAAAATTATATTTTGTTTGTGAAAGTCTTATAGTTCTTTGACACTTCATTGAAGATTAATAGTTGTTGAATTATAATAATACTGTTAATATAAGCAGTTTTCTGAAGGTAGTGAAGAGCAGGATGTCTGGAAGGATTTGGTTAGGGCTGTCTTTTCTAGGACACTTAACTGTCAGTTGCAAAATATTTCTAAGGGGAGTTAAAAATTTTAGATCATTTTAGTGATCTAATTCATTGAAAAGGCCTGCAACCTATTTCACTGGCACATACTATATAAGGACAAAGGAGGAGGTCCCTGAAGGGAGAATAGACTTCAGTGCAGAGGTAAGGACAAGAAGCTTAAGTGGCCCAGGGCAGCATAGACATGGAAATTTTTTAAGTTCACATAATTTTCAACACAAAATGTAAACATGTCTAGAACCTGTAAACATGCTTCCAGCACGGCTGTACCCTCTAGAGCTTGTGGTTCTTGGCAGGCTTAAGCATTCTGGGTAGCTTAGGACACCCTCCTGCATATCCAGACCGCATGGCAGCAGTGAGGTCCAGCATTCACACACACAGCTTTCAGTTCCATTTGATGCTTAAGCCTCAGTTGTTGCATAATTTCTACCTTTAAAGGCATTTTCACTACTGAATGAGGATAAGGACAAAGACAACTAAGAGTTTATGGTCTTCTAATACCTTTCCATAATGGACATTCAGAGTTTCCATGAGAGACATTCTATAACTTTTCTGAGTTATAGAGAAGCTCAGACTATTGAACTGAAAGAAACCTAAAATTACGCACTTGTATATGTTCATACTTACATGATTACGCTCACATAAGCTCAAGCAACTTCAGTGAAATAAATTTCATTTATTGTACTTCTTGCATTTTAACAATGTTTACATAATACCTGAACCCTATAAACTAACCATCAAAAATTATCACCTCCTTGAAATCAAACCATAAAAATGATCTGTTTCTAATAACTAGGGTTTCTTCAAAGAAAATGCTAGGCCATAATCTTTTTATTCCCATGTGTCTTCCTAAGTTGTACAAAGAATTTGGAAAGAGTGTAGGTGAATGCAGACATACACTTGAAGGAAAATGTGAGGGAGTTGTCTTTGTTGCTTGACAGCCATGGTTACATGAAGAGGTTAAAATACGACAGATTATAGTGAAGAAATAGCACAGTGCATAGCAGAGAGGTAGCCTTGTCTCAGTTATGACAGCTTCATCCTTAGATAAGCAGGCCCTCCTGAGGAAAACATGCTCATTTTCCCTCATATTTTCAATTTTATGAATTTATGACCTACTTGATTATTTCCAAGTAATATTTGTCATTCAGATGCCTGCTTCAAGCATCACCTTGTCATTTATGTTCTAATTTTAGAAGGAAACTGATCTTTTAACAGTTAATGAAGATTATTTCATTTTACAGTTCTTTTTTTCATAGGTTTTGATCCAAAAAAGCTGCACATCAGTAGAATTGGTCATGGATGCCAAATAGGAGGAGAGATGAGTACCTCAAACCTTCCATTTTGTAACCCTAGAAAGGAGGTGGTGTTGCAATTAGAGCAGTGAGTTCAAGCAGGGGGTGAGTTCTATCTATTATACAATGTTGAGAACAGAACAGTCCTCAGTATAATATTTTGTTTAGGGAAAAAATAAGTTTATTTTTGAAAAAGTTATAACTCTGCTCCATTTAAATCCCTTTTTATTATTCTTTGTGTATCTTTTTGTGTCTGAGTTGTGGCTAGACTTCTCTCCTTTCTTTACAATTTTTTTTATTCACTCCTTGTTTTTTGCTTTTCTCTCCCTCTCTGAAAGCCAGTAAATATAGAGCAGTAGGAAGGGAAAGAGCACCTAATGAAGTGAATTTGATCAATGACTGTGGTATGCCATCCATTTTTTAATCAATCTTAGTACAGAAGTAATAAAAGGTGGCCAATGTGATACCAGACTTTCTGAAGAAACAGAAAAGATCCGAAGAAACTAAGGGCCAGTGAATCTGGCTTTTATACTATATAGATGTGTAGATTCATACAGCGTTTTAGGTTACTTAGCTGAACAACTATCTAAATGCCAATATCTTTTTGTATATTGAAAAAATGTTAAGGACTCTCCTAGAAAGAATGTAGAAATATGAAATTCTTTACTTAACCAAGCAGATACACTTTATACTGAGTGATGAGTATCCTATGTAGTAGAGTTAGTAGAGAAATGGTTAGATGTTATCTGAAGGAAGAGTCTCTCTATAGGGGGAACTCTTTATTTCACACATCTGCTGGGGGTCTTCTGAAGTCAACAGCATATCAGTAGGGATGATCAAATTAATAATGTTGAAGAAATGAAGCTGTCACAGGAAATAAAGAAGAGTCCCCTCTTAGGTCAGTGACTGTTTAAAAGATATGGAACAGAGGGTAGAGTATGTACTTGATTTTGACAACAGAAGAAAGTTAGAATTGAGTTCCAGGTGCTCTGCAGCATATTTTAAAAACGGTGGAAAAGGGATGAATAGGGAAATAAGAGAGTTTATATGTAATTTAAAATTATTTGAACCAGAAAAGCTGACTGTCAAGAGTTTCAGAAAATCCTCATGCTAACTAAATGGTACAGTGACAAAAATGCAGTGACATTCACTGTCATAAATGCAAAGCAATATAAATGAATAAAAATAGCCTGTGATAGTATACAGATAACTAGGGCTAAAGCTATTATGAACACCAAATAAAGAGAAAGGTTCCTAGTATTTTTTAAAAAGCCTAGAAGAGTAATGAAGTGAAGCACAGATAACTTCTCTTTAAATCTTTCAGTGCTTAAGAGAATCTGAAGTGAAACTCGAGTTTTGACTGTATTTTTTGGCTAATCCTAAAGAGGAGTATGCAGCATCCACATATTCTTCACTTATGGAATTCTTCCAGGAAGCTGGAAAGAAATTTTCTGTTTAATAATAGTTTAGCTCCAAGGACAGAGGAGAAGCTTTTCAAAGCTTCATAAGCAGCAGCTGGGTTCCAAATCTCCCTGACTTCCAGAAGAGATGAAGTGCCATACAAACATATGTGTCTTTATTTACCTCCTCCCCATAACCACCTACACGCAAACTAGCCTAGTTTCTTATCCACACTGTGTAGGCACAGAATGGGAAAATATCTCCTGGGAGACACTCCTGCTCTCTCCTTGCAAGAAAGAGGGAAGGAAGTCTTTGTTGTTCCTGAGGTGGTCTGACTGCAACAGCTCAGTAACAAACCAAGACTCTGCCCTGGTAAGAGACTTACACATCCTACTACTGTCACAAGTGAAAACCTAGGT
This sequence comes from Chiroxiphia lanceolata, assembly GCF_009829145.1. Lineage (NCBI taxonomy): Eukaryota > Metazoa > Chordata > Aves > Passeriformes > Pipridae > Chiroxiphia > Chiroxiphia lanceolata. Next base: position 14,608,856 of record NC_045640.1, read on the forward strand.
CAAATGCCTGGGTGCCAGCACAGTCACGAATATCAGCCTCTCCTGACAAGACTTGTTATCTTCACTTAGCTAATGATCATAGCTGAAGTTTAGCACTTTCCCTCTTCCCAACTTACCCCCACCTCCAGATCGTCAGACTTCAAATGGATGAATTAGCTTCCCCTAGTTAAACAACATGGAATTTTGAGTTAAGCATTATCAAAACCTTCTTCAAAGATATTCACTAGCTTTCTATGAGGAAAATATGGTTTTAACCATCAAAATGTATTTATACCTACTGAAAGCTGGATAATAGTTTTTTTTTCTTATCTAGAGTCTATGGAAAAGAAACATTTCATTTTGACCTGAACCAATAGTATTCAACACCAAATACTTTATTTCAAGTATTTTTTAAATGAGAAAATACTATCAGTAGGATCAAAGGACATTACAATACAAAAAAAAGTTTTGTGAAAATTGGTCTTTTTATTTTGAAATTATTTTGCAATTTTTTTTCAGATATTTTTAAAGTGTAAAAATGGAATGACTATCCAATGTTATTAAATATTTTGCTCAGGAAAAGAAAGCAGTGGTTGTAAAATCTCACTGTATTTTGAACAGTCCCTCTCATCCTCAGAATCTACCATTAATAATAATTTTTAGAAGATAAGACTTTATTCCAAGTTTCCACCTTGGGGGAGTTTTCTTTTTATCTTGGCATTGCAAACCTTTGAAAAGAAGCATTTCGAATGGAAGGCATGACAGATCTTTTAAATGGAATATGCAGCTACTGAGCTCCACACTATAATTACTGTCATACTGAAGAAGGTTAAATATTTATGAAGAATACGCTTTTTATCACTCAGTCTAATTTTTAAACCTGAATTCTGTAATTGCATTGAAATGCCAATAATCAAAGGGGGGTTATTTCTTGGCAGACATAAGATTTTCACCGGTCTCATTTATTTGTGAAGCATGGCCAATGTAAGTATATAAACAAAGTCTGTGTAATTTTTTTCATTTTGGACCAAAATTAAATTGAAAGCAGTTCCACCAAATAACTTCTTAGGCAATGCCTGAGGTTTTTTTGGTTTTTTGTTTGTTTGTCTCTTTTGCCCAGGGATTGGAAATTGGCCTTCCCTCCTTTATGTGTACTGAGGTTTATGTTCAGTTACTTTTTGAATTTCTTCCTCCCCAGACTTGGTTAGGCTAAATAGCAAAGTGAAAATTAATCTTACAGTCTAAGTAGCATATATTGCTATATTGAAATCATATAGTAAACCTCTGAAAAGTTTCATGCCAAAATTTACTACCTAACCCAAATTTCTCTTATGCTTGCACTTCAATAAGTTTGTTGAAAGTATGTTCCAAATTCTAGTTTTACCAAGGCTATTACAGATACCTTTCACCTAATTTTGTGATCCTATAATCAAAATACTAATCAAACCAATAGGTTAAAATATTTCTGTTTAATAATTTGATTGATTCACATTAAATCCCACCATTCATGTAATTGTTTTGTGCAAATTAATCTAGAATATCTGTCTGAAAAGATATACTAGAAATCTTATCCTAAAGGATGCATATACTCTGACTTTATAGTTAAACAGGCTTTTAAAAAAATCTTCATTTTTATTTTGAAATATTGGTTTGTTGTTGGGAAACATTAGGGGGGAAAAAATTGCTCTTGTGTAATATGGACTCTAGACAGGAATCTAACACCTAAATCTACATCTTGATCCAAATTGTGCTTACACAAAACCTGCTTAAACCAAGAGGCATCTAGGCGTTTTCTCATCACTTGGTAGTTCCTCAGGGGTAATTCATAAAGCCTTGTCACTTGTGCAGGCCGAGAATGGACAAGCTGGTTCCTCCCAATGCTAGCAAGTAAGAAGTAAAGCAGAGTAATGCCACAGTTTTTGGCTTGTCAGAGGAGGAACTTGTTGCTGTATGTCATTTCAGCAAAGAGTAACTGGATTGGGTCCCTGTCAGCACTGTTTTTGAGCTTTAGAGGACAGGTGGTGGTAGTCTGATCTTCTTTTATTTTAAAAACTTGAGGCTAATACACTTACCTAGGAGGTGTCATGGTTTAAGCTCAGCTGGCAACTCAACCCAAGGCAGCCGCTCATTCACCCCTTGACCAGCAGGATAGGGAAGAGAATTGGAAGGCTAAAAAGGAGAAAACTTGTGGGTTGAGATAAAGACAGTTCAGCAAAAGCTGTTCAGACACAAGCAAAGTAAAACAAGGAATTCAGTCATCACTTCCATGGTCAGGCAGCTGTTCAGACATCTCCAGAAAGGCAGGGCTCCATTACACATAAACGGTGACTTGGCAAGACAAATGCCATCACTCCGAATGTGCTCCCCCATCCTCCTTTATATACTGTGCATGACACCATATGGTCTGGAGTATCCCTGTGGTCACATCTGTGCTGGTTGTGTCCCCATCCAACTTCTTGTGCATGCACAGCTTCCTCACTGTCAGGGAGGTACGAGAGGCAGAAAAGGCCTTGATTGTGTGTAAGCGCTGCTCAGCAAAAATTCAAATATCTCTGTATCATCAACACTGTTTCCAGCTCAAATCCAAAACACAGCCCTGGACCAGCTACTGTGAAGAAAATCAATTCTCTCTCAGGGAAAACCAGCACAGAGATTCTGTTTACTTAAGAGAAAAGGAGTTCTGGGTTTGATTCTTGATTCTAGGCTATTTGTTTACATTTAGTAGGAAAAAAAAAAAGATAACAAGAGGAACAGAAGAAAAGCAACTGCAATAGAAGTTACATCAGAGTGTAGTACAAATCTACTTTCCCTGGAGTCTTTCCGATGACTGGAGGATGATTGTGTGTTTTTCAACATGATAGCACAGCTTCCATCAGAGGCTGATAGGGCCCACAACCATCTGATAAGGGTTCTCCTTCTGGAAAAGCAATGCATGGTGCTGAATCCACTTAGTCTAGAGAGAGTCCTCTACTTCACAAAGTATTCAAGTCACTGGGATGAGATGCTAGTTTAATTGAACTCTAGGTGCCTACTTTTCAGGTGGAAACTACTTCAACTACCTTTAGCAGCACATTCAGTATGTGATTAATCTTATCCAAGAGTATATGTCTGAAGAATGTCAGGTCAGTCAATTCTCCAAATGTTTCCTTCTTTCTATCAACTGGAAAGAAACAGGCACAGCCATTTAAAGCTGTATGAAAAGAATTCTACCCACTGGTATTCATAGGAACCCTGCCATGGCACAGCTTTGTTCTAAAAGAAAACAAGTCCTCAGTTGTGTGAAAGGTGTGTCCTTGTCCTTGGGAGAATGTGCTGGACCCTGCTTCCAGGAGAGTTGGAAGGACCATACCCAGAGTAATAGAAGTGAGCACTCCATTGTGCAGTATTTTCTGATGGGTAGTTAGTTAGAGCAACTTTCTATTAGCAGTGCAGGGTAGCTCTTCTGAGAGATCTAAGTCTTATTGTGCACTAGACAAGGAATGTCAGGAACAAAATTCTGGTGTGAGTTCCATTCAGTGAAGCATTTACATTGTAAGTAGGCTTGGTTTTTCACAACTTACAGAAAATATTGTAAGGGCTGAAAGTATCAGTAAAGCTGAGTCATGAGGCATCTTGTATTTAAAAATTAATTTGATCTTTTTCACTAGATTATCATTTAACTACTTAGAATTGGAAAAAATAATTGGCATATACAGAATGCATTTTCTTCTATTCAAGCTCTAAAGCTGGAAATATATAATTTCAGAATATGTTATGAATTTAGTATTGACTGTCTATGACTCTTTCAGAGTTCAGTTTTGTTCTGTTGCCAACCTGCATGCAGAGAGTTAAATCCTTGGAAATGGCAACAATGTTGTTAAAGTGTGTTTTAAGGTAGAACAATGACACAGATAAGGCAGCCTAAGGTATATAACTTCAAAGAATTTTAGATATGAGTGGCTGCTGGGCTATTGGGAGACAAACTGGCTCCGTGTAGGCTAGAGCAGGGTACTCTTCCTAGGGCTATGCCTGGATTCAGCAGAGATCTGAAACTTCAAAGGCTTTGGAAGAGGGGAGGGAGCATGAATAGGATAGGAAAGGCTATGAGGGATGAATCAACGGAAAGCTGACAGTCAGATTGCAAGAGACATGGAGAAATATTATGTATGGTGAGCTGAGCAGGGTGTTGAGGGTTTTTGTTTTGTTTTGCGTTTTGCTTTACCTCCAGGAGTGAGGTTAGTTCGGTTCATGGGAAAATCAAAGCTTCATACAGTTCTGTAGATGTCCCTATCTTTCAGGAATTCATGTTTGCTTCTTGTTTTGCAGGTGCAATCATACAGCTATGAATCTATAGAGAATGTAGAGATGTGTTTGAGAAACAGTTATGACCAATGTTTTATTGAGACAGATAAATCCTATGAGAGGTTAAACTGTGGAATCCCACTTGAGAGAGACGGAATAAAGGTCTAGCAGCTTTGATGTATATTCTGGAAAAGAGAGAGAGTTTCATATATCTATTAGCTGTGACAGTGACATTCATAACTGTTTCTCCAACGTTACATTAAAAAGAGACGTGTATAAATCTGAATATTTTCCTCAAAAAAGGCAGACTGAGGACTGGTAAGATCATGATAGACAATTTAGATTGTGTCTGTTTTGTCCAGAGTGACCTTGTACAGAAGTGGTGGTAACATAGAAACTAAAAACATTGCATCATTCAAACTTTGTTTTCTACTCTCTATTAATTTTATTTTTCTATCTCTTCTTTATCCAGTAAAAGGGTTTCTTGCAAAGCTATTCTTCCACATGCTTTGCTGCTTTATATTCACAGGTGCATAAAGGTTTAACTTTGAACTCCTTTTATATTCTGTTAATAGTATTGTGTTACATGTATTGCTGATCAGCTTCTAGCAGGTGCAATTGCCTTTAGGTGATCACTTGTGGATTTTTTCTCCCTTAGTTTCCAGTAGAACATGATTTGAAGGGGTAATAAATGTTGAACCAGATTGCTACATTCAGAAAAGTACAGTCAAAATAGAAGGGTCTGGAGTGGAAGCCTTATGAGGAGCAGCTGAGGTCACTTGGTTTGTTCAGGCTAGAGAAGAGGAGACCGGGGGGGGGAGACCTCATTGCAGTGTACAACCTTCTTGTGAGAAGAAGTGGAGGGGCAGGTATCTATCTTTTCACTCTCATTACCAGTGACAGAACTCAAGGAAACAGCTTGAAGCTGAGTCAGGGGAGGTTTTGGTTAGATATCAGGAAAAGGTTTTTCACCCAAAAGGTGGTTGAACACTGGAACATTCAAGAAGCATTTTGACAATGCTCTCAGCACATGGTGTGATCCTTTGGGTGCCCTGCACAGGCCCAGAAGTTGGACTCGATAATCCTGATGGACCCCTTCCAACTCAGCATATTCTATGATTTTATGATTCTATAATACTAACTCTACTAAACCAATATTCATTTTGCTTAAAATGTGCTAGGCTAGTCTCCTTGCTCTTCAAAACAATTTCAGTGACTTTGAAAGTGCAGACATTATGGGAAAAATGTATAATATTTGAGCAATTCAAAATAGATAAACCATTAAATACAAGTTTTAGCATTTGAGTGGAGTCCCTGTTATATCTCTAACAAGCAACTCATCTGGGCTCTAACTCCAGTTACATTCCTTCAAATATCACTGATTTGAAAGGCACTGGGAGTTGGGAGCATATTGGAGTAGTGATAAATGTTAGAATGATATGATTTAAGGGATGTAATTTACAAGTAAGATCTGGAGACAAACTCTTTGTTTTTCAAAATATCTTCATAGGGATCCTTAAGGGAAATTCCATCGTTCCCTTTTCAGAATCCCAATCTGATTTCATACTTAAGTATTCATGCAATTTGTAAATAATGTTGGTAAAGTATCTGTAGTTTTTTTTATTCTATTTTGGAATCTTATCTGACAACATTAATGAAATCATGTTCTAAATTATACTTAGCAGAAAGTATAGCACAAAGAAAAATCAGCATTATGTGACTTGTTTTGCAAGCAAAGCTGTAAAAGGTTTTGTTGTACATCATCGACATCTGAAGTAATGCTGTCAAGGATGTTTAAATGTTGTTTAAACTCTCTACATGATTTTTACAGCCAATCAGGAAGAAAAGCAATAGAATGTAATTTTTGCAAATAGTACTGTAAAAAGTATGGCACCTTGTATTGCATACCTCTTGACAGAAGACATGAGGTACATTTTGCTAGAAAGTATATAAACCTTTAAATGATTTGATACCAGTGTATTTTGGTGAGAAATTAACTTTCATTCTGAGGCTCACCTACAAAAGTCAATCAGAGTATGGCCTTGCTTATTTTATGGATCCATTAACTATAGAATGGCAATTTACATTTCCTATATTTAATCCACAGAACAGCAAACAGTCTACATCCAGATATGTTCAATTACTCTCAATGATTTACCTCCTGCAAATGTGAAGTCTGTAAAGGCACTTCAAAAATATTCAAAAGCTTGATCCTTTCAGCAGTTTGTTATTTTATTAACAAACATTTTATATTGCTATATTTTATGTAATTTTTTTTCTTTCTTTGTTGTCTTTATTAGAAAACAACGTGGTCCTATCTTTAGCTTAATTTAGCTAAATCTATAAATCTAATAGTCATTGACCTCATTGCTGCAGCACCTTTTTCTTCCTGCATGTTATTTTCTTCCCCTTTTCATGATTTCTACAGAAACAGGGCGAGATAGCCCTTTTCCAGTGACACCCAAGTTCACCTGAAGCTACATTTTCTTTCACGAATATTTTTTTTTCCCAGGTGACAATCACAAGTGACCTTAGCACACACTTACTATGAACAGCACCACCATATCTCAATGAGACTGTATCCCCATGATCTTGAGACAAAACTTCTATTGAGTTATGCAGTTAATAAAGCCATCAAAAGAAAAGAATGATTTAAAATGTCAGTTTGTTTTGGGATACCTACTAATGACCATTTATAAAGTTTGGGTTAACTTTCACCTTTTCCCCTTGAACTAACCTACATTTGATAGTAACATCATGGGCTCCTATGAGGACACTGCTTGAATTAGAGCAGATTAAGGGAAAATAGTTAGAGATTCCACAATACTCCTTTGGATGTGTTATAGGCAGAGCTGATTCTCTTCCTTCCATGAAGATGTATGAATTATATAACAATTAAAAAAAACCACAACAAAACAAACAAAAATGTTTAGGAACTCTGCATTTCTGTGACCTCTTATCTAAATTACAGCTGACATCTGAGCATAACTGTGGCCTTGCTTTGCAGTTTACAAAAGCCTTTCTCTGTTCACCATGTCCATCACATGAGAGACCTCTCTTATCAGATCAGCATGATCCTTCAGACATGTTTTGTTCAATAAAGGGCAATGGCTTTGGTTTTTTCTACTTTCTAAACTAGCATTTTAGCCTGGATAGAGAGATTGGAAGGTATAGGTTTTTCTTGATTGTTCATGGATGCTAATAAATTGTTAGGAGATGATTAATAGGTGTCTTTCAAAGGAATGATGACTGTCCTTATGGTCCATATCTCATAAACCAATCTGCACTTGCCTGCTTTATCTTGTCTGCTTATCTTGTCTGCATGAGCAAGTATGCCTCAGTAGCAACTTCTGAGTACTCTTTTTGCTTTAAGTACGAAATGGAGAAAAGGAAACTGGCATTTCCTTTTCATGAGGCATTCGCTAAATATACTAGAGAAGGCAAAAAGCCTGGTAACTTCTTTACTGCTAGACAAGCTCCAAGAAAGCCAGAAGAAAAATCTATTTTCATTCTCTCCCTTATGGATGTCAAAATATGGGCAATTTAGTAGAATTTGCTAGGGATATAAAAGAAAAATAGCTCGATCCACTAAAAATCTTTAGGTTTAGCTGCAGAACATCCTATAAATGAACTGTAACTGCTGGGACCATTTGCATCTTTCTGCTGTATTTAACTTCATTGTCTATTTTGAGATTAATTGTAAAACAACATATCAAGTTAGCAGATTATTGACTGTCCTGCTGGAAAATATGTAGAGCAGGCTTGGTTTTAAATTAACTCTGTAAAAGTGTGAACAAGCCAAGTCTGTGCAAGACAAGCTTACGTAGCTTGCATTGGATTGACAGGCAGTAACTCAAAAATGAATTGTGCTTTTTTGGGTGGAGGGGATTTTATGAGACATGAGTTGTTTTCATGAACACTTTGAGTGTAGTTAATTTCTACATGATTTCTTGTTCTTTGAAAGATATCTGGCTCTATCCAACTCTGTTTGGAATTTTAAAAATACTTTTTTTCTGTCATACTGTTTGCTTAGTTTAAGATGGATGGCTAAATAACCTGGTTATTCTTTTCTAGGACCAGGGAGGAAAGAATTTAGTTCCATTATAATAAAGTCCATTACACGATTATAGAAGTGCAGAGAGATCATGGAACAACTACAGATAATTTTTGTTTTCTTCATCTCTTTTCCAATGATAAAAAGTGTCCGATATCAGTGTGTAGGCTTCAATGAACCTGTGTTAATCTAAATGATTTGAGAGTTTGGTCTACCATCTGGAAAAGTCTAGTGCATGCCTAATGTTTGTGTATTTTATTTCATTATTTGGGTTTCTTCCATTATTTCACTTACTATAATGCTAAACTCCTGTGATATGGTTGCAATTGTTCCATAGAAAGTAGAGAAGAGGTAGGTCTTACTTGCCCTCTGGTTGGTTCTTTTTAACTTTTGCCTACAGAGAAAGCAAGACTTCAAGAAAAGCTAGCTAAGCTACAGGGGACTTGTCACTGGCGAGGACATAAGCAGAAAAATGATTCTACCTACTCTAAAATTGGTTTTGACGTCTTTAAAGATGAGATCCCATTTTCATCACTTCAGTTGATAGATATTTAAAATCTAACATTTTTTCTGCAGTTGTGGAATCCTTGTTTTTGGGTTAGATTTTTTTGTTGTTCTTGTTTTATGTGGGTGGGGGTTTTTGTGGGTTTTTTTTGTGGTTTTTTTTGTTTGTTTGTTTGTTTGTTTGTTTGCTTGTTGTTTTTTGGTTTTTTTTATTTTTTTTTTTCAGAAGGTAGAGCCCATTTCCCTCTGACAATATTCACAAAGCCTTCAGGAGGCTACCAGGGCCGAACTGTTCAAGCTCCTACAAGAAATCTGGTACTTTATGAAGGTGCTTTTGAAAATGCCAAAGGTTAACTTTCTGCATTTCTAGATACCTTTAAACATACTATAGTTTATGTCTATGGACCTATAGCATTGTCTCCCTTTCTCAGATGAGTGTATGGAGGTTTTTAAACACTAGGTTTCATCAGTGCATCCGAGAGCAGAACAAGATAACAATCCTGCTTGTTAGAAAAAAGATTTTCCCAATTATTAGGACTTTGTTTAAAAGTGATCAATAATTGTGTATCCTTTTAGAATAGGAAAGAATTCTTTCTGGTTGGTTGTACCCATCACATATTTAATTTTAAATACAAAGCTGAGGCACAGATCCTTTGTAAAATTGGCTAAGGGTGGTACTAAATGTGTCTCCTTCAAAAACAGGGATTATGTTAGACCCTCTACTCTTTGTTGGTAGACAGATAAAGAATTTAAGGACTGCATAGGAAAGCAAAAGCTGAATGGAAAACAGAACCCATTGACAGATGAACATTTTGTGAGCCATGGGGAATTCTGCACTTCCACTGTTGCAGTGCCCTCACAGACAGGTTTGGGGGTCATTTATCATCCCCTCCTCTTCACCTAGAGTGTTTGAACACTATTATGCCTAACATCAGTCAAGAGGTGAAAACGAGCTTTGAGCATTCATTCAATTTAAATGTTTTTATCAAAAGCATTTGTCAGTTCACAGGTTGGTCTAACTAGAAGATTCAATGCATGAAGGTAGGTCATGCTGAAATGTCCATACAAGGGCTGTGGTGTCACAGCACAAACTGTTCCATGGAAAAATTCATATCAATCTCCACAATGGCCACAGCATGCCACTTTTCTAGTCCTCTTTGCATGACCAGTGCTTTAAAGAAAGTATATAAAAAGATACATCGGTTCTCTGATCCAATTCACAGGATGACTGCCCACAAAATTGTAGCAGTCCTAAGACAGTAAAAATAGAGGGCAGGAATATCTCAATATCCTGTAATACCTGAAGACTTCTGTAGTTTAATGGGCTAAGTTTTGGTGGTAGTGTTGGAATGCAAGGTTATCTCGCATTCAGGTCTGCTCAGGGATGCTTCTTTTTCCAGAACTGAATGATGACCCAAACCAGGGACCTTATGCAGCTGAAAAAATAGGTTTTGTTTGGGTTCCTTTTCAACTGAATTCCCTCCTGTTCTGGCACAGCTCTGACCAGCTTTGGCCAGAATAAGCAGTATCTCCGAGTGTTCAACTGTGGCTTGTATTTGCTGAAATCACATTCTGAATTACTGGTTTGCGGAATAGGAAATTTAGGGGCATCATTCCCCAGCAAGTAGTTATTACTAGACAATCAAACACAGGAGATGATGGCCTGTATGCCAAAGAAATGGATGCAATTTTAAAGAGCTGAGGTCCTTCAGTTAGTAGGAACAATGCCAAAGCTGTCTGCTGAATAAGGTAATGAAGAGTTTAGCAGCAATATCAGTGTAATGTGTTCCTTTTTTCTGCACTGGGCACACTGTCCTCCCAGCTGGTTCAGCATAACTCTTTATAAGGCAAGCAGTTATGTAGGTGGAGTAGAGAGCTGATTCTACTAATCCACTTTCTTCTTTATGTTTAAATTGTTATTTCCAGTATACTCACAGCTAAACAGACCAATTCAAGGCCAGTAATCTGGAGTAGAGAGAAGAAGAAGCATCTTTTGGTGACAGAGCAGTTAAGCTCTCATGCTTCTGCTAAGGTGGAGGGAACATACTAGAACTCTGCAAGACCCCACAGAGGCTCTGACATCCATTTTACCCTTGCTCTGAGAACAAGGAAGACTTCCTTTTCAATTTCATGATCTGTCAATCTCTATTCAACACTTGTTAAAATCCATTTTTCATGCATTTCCCTCTTTGTGAGGGATAGCAAATCCTTTCCTTTACTTACCATGCTTGAAATTTAACTTTCTTCCATAAGGCTGTAGAAAAAAATGTTCTTCTGTGAGTCACAAAAAGGAGCATTAGAGGCAGTTCAACTTTTATTTCTTTTCCCCCCACTTTATGAATGCCTGAGCATTATCTGACTCAGGTTTACTAAGTATGAAAAAATGACACTAGGATTTTAACATCTTTTGATGTTAACTAATTGACTTAGAAAACTAATGCCAACATCATAAAACACCATAGGCATGGTATTCAATATATAGCTATATTCAATAATAAATATCTTATGGAATTCATACAACTGAAGCCCACACAAGAATAAGGAAGCTGCCAAAAGTAGTATCATATCCAGTTGGCTTAATCAGCAAGAAACCAACTGGTCCACAGATGCTCTTTTTTCCATGAAAAAATATCCGCTTTTGCAAGTCTCATCTCTGCAAAATGTTTCATATGAACTCTTCTTATCCTGCAGGCTGTAAATAATTTATTCATCAAACCCTTTTATTTGTAGCAGATGGAAAACTTAGTACAAATTTAAAAACAAGAAAGGAGAAGATTAGACACTTAAAGGTGAATAATAATTTTAATTGCAATATACTGCACTGACTTGTGAAAAAGGCCTTAAGGCATGGGAATCAATTGACACTCAGATGGACTTGGATTTTCTCCATTTAGGTGGCACAGACAAGAACTGCGGAAGAAGTTGTTTTTCCTGAAAGTGCTTGTTCATCACATGTAAGAATGTGAACATAGGGAATGAGATTATGACAAGATGTTCCCCTGTATCCAGTGTTCCCTTACTATCCACTTCCAGCATCCTTGTCTATTCATGTGGCTGTCTAGCCCTGGTCCCAGCCAGTGTGACAGTGAAAATGGACTAGGGGCTATGTTTCTGCAGCATGTGTCCTTTTTGCCCTCTATTATTCCCCTTGCACAGGAACATATATTTTGGCAAGAAAATGATAAGACATTAAAATAAACAAGATATAGTATGGTTCCAACTCCTTTGCTTTTGGAACATGCACACTTTTGATACCTTTGATATAGCAAAACTTCACAAACTCTCGTTAACTGACTAGAGAACACAACTTGCATTCGTGCTCTTTGTAATTCACACAAGGTCACAAAGGAATCAAAGACCTTATTCCTACATGTGTTAAGAGAATGGTTCTGAGACTGCTTCTATTGCTTCCAAAAAATACTGCTATCATTTGTATTATGGGTAAAAGTCTCATAATATTGCCAATAACATAGCTGCTACTCTAGCAACAAGAAAAATACGTGACTTTGATGATACATTTCTGTTTATAAAATATCATTTATCATTAGATAATTACTTTCATGTGACAATAGCTCCTCCTGTAATGCAATGACATGGACCAAATAAACTGAATTTTATTCAATTAAAGTTTAAAATATATCAGAGCAAACGTACATAAAGTATGTTTTGAACCCCATAATGCTGTGATTTCCCATTCATTTGAGTAGTATTCTATAAAAACACCATCATATCATGGATTATTTTCTTATAGACTGGCAATGTAATAATTAATAGGACAGATGTGATACAGCTGTATATAGGAGAAAAAAGAGAAATTACAAAAATTTCAGTAATAGGAAATACACTGAGAAGTCTTTTTGGTGTAAGAAATACTGCAAGAACTCTTTGTTTTATAACTGTTATCTGGACTGAACTGTGTTGGGTCCTGGGAGCTGACCTGATCTTCATTGTTGAAATACTGATGACTGATTGAAAATGAAGGAGAGGAACACATGTTAGTTATTCTGCTGTGAATGTATGTGTTCCTTGTTCTGTAACCCTCATCCAAATTAAAAAAGAAGAATTTTGCCATTCATTTCAGAAGACTTTGTGCAAGGCAATGTGCCTTTGTAATTGAAGCTATGTGTCTGAGTCCCATTACAATTTATTTTTTTTTTATACTAAGGGATCTCTCATGCACCTGTTATCTGGGGTTTGGCTCTTAAAATATGTTTTGGCAGAGAATGATGTCAATATCAAGTGTAAAGATGATGTCAGTATGTTAGGATTATTGACTTGGAAGTCAATTGAAGGCATTGCTTTCATAGACAACACAAAGCGATCTCCATGCCAAAAATTTCATGTCCCTTACCATTTAAAAAAAAAAGTGTTCTCAGACCAATGAGACCAGATGTTCCTCTGCATCCAGCTGCTCCCCACCCTGACTTGCATATTTTATATTTCCCAGAAGGCATTTAAAATCTGCAGCATCACTGTTGAGTTTATTGCACTATTAAGTTAAAAACTGCATCAAATGTTGTGTGTTAGTTAAGAAGAAAATTACTGTGGGTGGGTTATTTTTGCAAGAAAGAGGGTACTGTTCTCCTTTACTAATATTCTAGGAGACATAATTTGAATTTCATTTATTTTTTGCAAGAAAATTATTAATAAAAGTTGTTTTCACTCATAAGATATTTGCATGGCTTCCACCTGTAATTGCCTTTCCAAACAATTGCAAAAATGAGGCAATTAACATTGAACATATGATCTTTCTGGCATAACTGGGCATTTAGGCAGAGTCATATAAATAAAAGGTACTGGGTTAATAATGAGAAAATGATGTTACAGCTGTAGGTGCACATGCTTGGAACTATTTCAGCTGGTATATACCTAGTACCAAGTTCAAAACATTTTGTTGACATTTTTTAGTTTACTTTAATCCTTTGCCTTATTGTACTTTTATTACTTTGCTACTGTATTAAAGAACATCTACTAATATACTCTTGCAAAATCTCATTCACAATGTGATCTGAATTAGGACTTTTAAGTCACAGACTTCAAAGTTTTCATCTAAAATATTCTGTGGTGTTAAGTTTCACACACTCATTAATAAATGTAGCAAGATTTAAAAATGGATAACTTTTTTTCTGATTTGTTTCAAAACAATGTTGATTTATTCAAGGGCAGTAGATGTTATTTCACCTGTAACGGCACGAAAAAGGTACAAGGAAGAGCAAAGCACATGTAACAAGATCATACAGCACCAACAGTAGATGTACCAGTACTCTTGGTGAAGTAATAACTCGTGGTTTTTCCCTTTTCATAATCTTCCAGTGGCATTCATAGGATAATCACTATAGTTTAATCTTTGTCCTCTAAAGGTACAATATCTGGCTTTCAAAGTCTCACGCTAGTCTGTGTTGTGACGTAAAGAGCAAGACTTAGTCTTGCAGTGCCACCCTGACTAATTATTTGACTGGGATTTCTTCTTGTACTCAAGGGGAGTGCCAGGCTTTTGGTTGGATATCGAATTCTCATGAAGCTTTGTATTTATATTTACAAGAGTGATCACAGACTTGGCTAGCTGCCCCAAGGAAACAGGTCTCTTGAGCAACACCCAAGTGGTTGTACTTTAGACCTGAGATGGTGGAGTTTTACAGAAACAAATACCTGTATTGTGTAACACTGGAAAAGTATTTTCAGGGACTTTTTCTTTTATGAATAGATATGGCACAACTTCAAAGCTCACTATCAGTTTTTCTACAGTCCCAGTTGGACTGTGTTTCAGTCTCTTTCTTTCATTCTCTCTTCACTTTCTTCCAGTGGCTTTTGTTGTTGTCTAGCATTTCTTTAGAAATAGCCTAGGAAATACATTTAAGTACAGTAATGCATGTGTGGAGAACAAAACTTGCTCTTGTTAAACTGAACATTCACACTCAGAATAGTTTTGAGGATTGTAACTCTCATACTTAAGCATCTATGGCAGGTAAATATTTTTAAATTATTAGTGTGGATGTGATTTATTGTCCATCACCATCATAGCTACCGGATATCTAGCTGTGCAAGCTCCAGGATAAGGTATTGTACAGTGATGTCATTCCTGCACAAGGTGTAAGCATTTGGTATGATATAATTTCTGTGGACTCCTTTGAACTTGGGGTCTAGGACATGAGTCATATGAATTTCTGCTTCAGGATGTCCCCCTAAAGTGGTCACTTCACCTCTGGATCCTGCAGAGAACACTCTATGAATTCCTAGCACTAAAACAGTAATAGTGACCCAATGATTCATGTTCTACTTCTCTTTTCTACAGAGAAAAGCCAAGTTGGGTGGGGAGAAATGTGTCCTGCTTAATGACAGGCAAAATACTGGTATCAAGTAGCACTATACACTAAAAGTATCCTCAGTACCAACATCACCTGTCCATATTGCTTGGACATTCACAATTCAACACTGATGCCCTATGCTGTATTACCTGCTGCAGCTGGACTTGTTGCAACCCTGCCTTCTTGTACTCCTCTGGTTTCTGGTCACATGCCCTGGTAGTATTTTTCCTTTTCCAGCAAAAAGTTGGTGAATTTGGTGGGATTAGTCTGAAACTGTAGTAAAGGTAGACCAAAATCTCTTTGGTACAGACCAAAATCTGGCTCTTGCAGAGATCACATTATGAAGAAAATGGCATAATAAGTGTAGAAAGAAATACTACCCCACCTTATACAAAATCCCCTGAATTTCTCCTTTCTAAAACTTTATTAGGAGCACAATCGTAGTATAATTGCGTTACTTTTGGCATCTGTAATATTTGACATTATTGCTACCATAACCTTTCTCTCCTTGTTGTGTATTTTGGGTCAGCAGTGGACCATTCAGGTACAACCCAGTAGCAAACAACTACTTTCCAATCAATCCACTAGTCTACAGCTGAGTTCTTAAGTAACATTCAACTGGAAGCTAAACTGGAGTTGAATCCCAGATTCTGGTCTTCCAAACTAGAAACTGATGAACAAAAGAGAAAGGAAAAATGCAATTCAGAAAATATTTTATTGAGTACAATACCATTTCATTGTAGGTTTTTGTCAAAGGTCTACTTTATAAAATACCACCAACCTCTCTGAGGTTGAATACAGCTCGGGCAGGTACACAAGGAGTGGGAGAAGAGAGGAGTAGCATCTGCAAATTTTCATGCAAGAGGCGTAATATGGGATATTTGCATCCAAGACTATACCTTGTCATAGCGCCCAAGTTTGCACCAGCCCACCCGAAAAAAATTAATGAATCTACATTTAAATTTTACAAAGGATTGTAACAATCAGCTACAAGATCAAATTTACTGGGTGTTGCCACTGCACATTTGACAACTAAACTCAAGATCATAAAATGAAAATTAGGACCTCAGAACGAAAGTACTGTAGGAAGCCTTGTGCAGAAATAGGATTAGCTCCTATTCCAGAAACTGATGATTAACAAGAAATCATAACCACTGTAGATAAGGACAGCTTCAATTTTTACCAATGTACTAACATCTAAATTCCATTTTTACCAAATGGAAAACAAGGAAAGTTCCTGGAATTTGGGTTAATCCCACAACACGTGTCTAATCAAGACTTGGCATAAAGGTTCTTGGAAGAAGATTAAACAAACAGTAGTCCATAGGCAATTTGCAGTTGCATGAAGCAACTTCTCAGCTCACAGAAAACAGCCTTAAGTGGGGTACAAGTATGGTAATATTTATATGAATTAAGTTGATGCTTACTGAAATGTAGACCAGCTAATTTTTCTGGTGTGAGTGTTCATTTTCACTGACGGCAAAGCATAAATGTGCTATAAAATGTAGGAACAGTCTTAAGTAGCCTTGAAAAAGTCTCTATATTGCTTAAATTCTCTCAACCCTACTTCTTTATGAAGTACATATACATTCAGAGACTGTAAGAAGTTTTCAGCTTGACCATATTTCTACAGTTAATTGGATTTTATGAGCTAGTCCCTACAGAACCTTTAAAAATGTGCCACGAAACCTGCACTGTACTGCCAAAGAATTTGAGGAGCACTTGTTATAACAGCAAATACGAAGGCAAGGTAAGTATAGCAGTTAACATGTCATATTACACAGACACTTCCATTGTCATTTGGGTGTGCATGTCCCAACACATGTAAGTACCACTAATTTATCAGGAAATAATTTTATAAAGCGGGATGGAACAATTTGTTAACTACAACAATATTTTCAAACAAAAAATAAATTATTAAACCACACATTAAAGCAAGAAAAATGGAAATGTAAAGTTTAGCATATTCATTAGCAATTAAGAGGAAAAAAACATCCTGAATAGTCCAGGAAGGCCAAAGTATTCAAATAATTCAGCAAGGCTCTGTTGAAATGAATTTCTTATTTATTAAAAAGACAACACATTCTCAAGAGAGCATCTTCTGCAATGAAATAATTTAGTTTCTTCATACAGACACATCATACACAATGTTAACAACCATGAAAAACAATACAAAATGTTTTCAAATTTAACAAGTAGAAAAATATAACTAGTATATATGGCAATTGTGAATCTAATACTGTACAGAAGTATTTATGGATTTTACAAATAAATTATACTTTAAATGCCCTTTTTAATTTTTCTAACTGTACACTGGAACATAGGTTCTGAAGCTTACCACTAACTCGCCACAAATGAGTGCCAGTCAAATGTCCTGCCCACAAGCTCAAAAAATTTCTTGTTGGGTTCATGGAAATATTCATGCAGTTTCTCGAGTAACCGGGTATCTACTTGTGGGTGTGCTCGTCCTTTTGACTCATGTAAACAGCGCTCTCTACCACTGTCCCTTAGGCAGTAGAAGCCTTTAGTTTTATTGAAATAAAAGTTTGAAGCATTTATCTGTGGTGACAACTTCAAAAATCTCTCTACCTTTTCTATTTCTGGGAAGGGATCTTTGATCAATTTATCCCCATCTACAATGTGGATATGATCAAGAGGAAAATACTTCAGCCAGTTCTGCATGTGAATGTAGTACAAGCTTCTGTTTATTGCCTTGTAGTCCACATTGAGTTCACCATCTTTAATCAGGAATTGTTCGATGGATGGATACGGCTTGTGCTTCTGCATGTGATTGTAGAACACTTGGGTGTAATCTGATAGTACTCTTTCACTTGGGTCTCTTAAAATGAGGAGTAGTCTCATTGACTGGTTCATGTTATAAACTCTTTCAGGCACTTTAGGTGATGTGAAATATGCTGGAGTTTTTTCCACGGTGATCTGATGGGGATAAGAGAATGGCATTTGATTAATATACCATTGCAATCCATTTCTGTAATGATCTTCCCAGTCAAAGAAGTGAACTTCACTTTCTGCTGCTGCAATATCTGGATGGAGACTCAACATCTCTAACAAAGCTCTTGTTCCACCTTTTCTCACTCCAATAATAATAGTCTGTGGCAGCTGCTGACATGATCCATTAGAATGAATGTTTTCCTTGAAGTCATTTTTCTGAGATGTTTTCTTTAAAAGCTCTCTCTGAACAGACTGAGAAGAAGTCTCAGCATTTGAATTTATAGCTGGTCTGGAAGGCACTATCTGAGGCTGAACAATAAGCAACACAGCTCCCAGCAGAAAAGCTGCCATGACAGAAGTTCTTAGTCTGGTTTCACTCAAGCAGGTAATTGGGCATAGAGCGATTTCCACCGAGAACAACCTTTAAAAGTTGTTTTTGTTTTGCTGAGTGAATGTGTATTTCTCAAGCAGAAACTTCGCTGAAAGAGGGAAAAGAAAAAGCAGATTATTTTATGTTCAGACATATCACTATTAAAGTCACACTGCAGATATCTTCTGCTTTTCACAACTGAACAAACTTTAGCTTTCCCAACTCTAGCCTCATAGATATTTTGGTGTAAATAAATGTTTTAAAAAACAGGCATAACAATGCCATGAGAAAATGATTTCTAGTCATCAGGAGATATAAACATTATGAATCTTTCTCTTGCACTCAAGATTCATCCAGAATGTTATTATTTTAACCTACAAGAAGAGGTTTATCTTAGAAACAGAGCATATAAAAGGAAAAGTTGTGAACTGGACAAAAAGAGCATTCTTAAAAAGGGGGGACTTGTAGGATATCTGTGTATTACAGTATCCCAAAGAACCATGTGACAGCAATCTTAGAAGTCAAGCCTCCTGGGAAAAAGGTTTATGCTACATAGGTAGAGCTGCCCAACCATGACAAAGCAGCATTCTCCTGGGAAGAAGTTAGGAAGAGCTCTGGGTGAATAGAAGACCAAGGAAAAGTTGATCTTCTGCGTCATTTTTAAGTGAAGTTAACCTTTGCTTTGTGCTTAGGGTTTCTAAGGATAAAATAGGTGGTATGCACGCTGGGTCCATAAAAAGGTAGGATAATGAAACCATAGACTATAGTATGACTGAATCAACATAACACTAAAAGAGTTGTGGTTCCAGTCTTGATCCTCAGGAAAGAAAATACATAATGGGTACTTCTGTAGGTCATTTTGAGAGTTAGCCAGCAAGCTTTTGTGATGTAAAGAACTAACTTTAGACTTTGTCAAAAGACTACTAAATACCACCCCTGAACACCATTTAAAGGTCAGGGTGTTTTTAATGCAGTGTTTGAAATGAAATTGTAATAGCCTCACATGCAGTTTAGTGTTAGATTGTCACATTGTGAGCAGGCTGTGTACACAAGCTCCCTGAATTAAGATGCCTTTCAAAAACTTTATACCCTCAGTGAAGGGCTGGTGTATGACTTTGGTATGGTCTAACTCCATTTAGAAGTAAAAGCCACGATGGCTGAGCACTTGACTGCTTTGCCTTAGAAGGTTACTGTAATTATGAATTTAAGCTTGGAACAGCATGTACTGTACCTGCTAACAAGGGCTGAAATATGAAATTACATATGAACAACCTGAGGAAATGCAAGGGTTAGGTTTTGGAAATTCTCCAGAGAATCTGAAAAGAAACTAATGACTTTTCCACAATAAGCTAAGTCCCAGTGCAACAAGGACTAATGATGTGTTTCTAAGGGATCTAAAGTTCTGTTTGATAGCTTTGCATTTACAGAGGTCATGACTCCATCCTGAATGGAGCAGGTCTGCTTCCTGATGTTTGCTACTGATTATCGCTTCTGTGCTTTCCCTTTTTTCATTTTTAAAGGGCTACAAGCCAGCAATATTGTTAGGAAACAGAAATCAAAGCCGGGAAGAGAGGGAAGTAAAGCGTCATGAGAGATGGGAAGTCAAAAGAATGCCTCCTTCTATGCCTACAGGCTTTGAGCTCATGGGCATGCCCTCTCTCAGGCAGGTCATGCCCTGGACTGCTCTGTGATGTCTGATGTAAGGCAACTTTGCAGAGGAATTTGTTGTTTTTCCATTCTTGGCCACTGCTTTCTCTGGCTGAAAGTCATTTGGCTGCTGTTGTTAGCCTTCTGCTCTCTTTCCCCGTCCTCACCATTTCTGTTAATCTTTCTCAGCTTAATCTACTTCAGTTTTAACAAGAAACAGTCTTGATAGCCTCACACTGTGGATGTCGGTGGGGGGAGACACTGGGGGACAGGAAATTCGATACAGGTAAATTCATGGTGGATGTCCCCACTGAGCTATGCTGTGACCATATTCAGCAGCAATGGGAGCAAACAACACAGCACCAGCCAGATTGGATCAGTGACTGATGGGCAGCTCAGTACATAAGAACAACAAAACATCAACTCTTGCTGAATTTTAAGGTCACAGATTACAGGAATAGCCACTTACTTCAGAGTATATTTTAAGTCACCAGCTCCATAAATAGCAGGCCTGAGTTGTTGTCTTAACACCTTATTGGAAAAGCATAATAGGATTCCAGGGAGGAACAGGTTGAACTGTCTTGAAAGGAGTTACATTAAAGCCTAATGGAGGGAACTCTTAAAAGTCAGACTGAAATGTGCTATTGAAGCTCTGTGATAGACTGTATCTGGAGAGATTAATTTTTAGCTGCTGGTCTCAGACATTAGCGACGACACATTCCTGGGTTAGTGGGTTTTGTTTGTTTGTTTTTTGTTTTTGTTGCTCTTGGTGGGTTTTTGGGGGGGGGTTGGGTGGGGTTTTTGGTTTGTTAGTTTGATTTTGGGTTTTTTTTATAATGAACTATATATATCAATTCATTAGGAGTCTTAATTTATAATTCCTAGTTTGCATACTACTCAGTTGCCTACTTTTTTATTCAAGCCTTCCTGTGGCTGAGTACAGCACAGGAACTTTTGGAGAAAAGACACAGCAAGATGTCTCTTAGCTGTAGCCGTTCTCTTGTTTTGGCCAGCATAGCTCTTTGAAATCAGACTCGTGGGAAAATACAGGTGTGGTACCTGGGGCCTCATCTCAGACAGCTTTTTTGAGCCTTGGTGGAGCCCCGGCTCAGCGTCTTCCCATTCTTAACTCAAATACTTTTTCGGTGGAGAGCTTTTTCTAAATAAACAAAAGCAACTGTTTTCTGTTGCAGCATGAAACCTCAGAATAACAGGGGAATATCTTCTGTTTCAGAGATACAGAATTTCACTGTTCCTCCCCAGCTATTTGCTTAGGTGCACATATTCCACTGCAGAACACTGCTCCAGTATCTGTATCATTTACTTTATGCAGTCACAATGAACCATATTAGTAATTATGCCATTTAAAGTACCTATATGCTATTGTTGTTTTGTCTGCAAGCAATAAAGCTTTGTTTGCCTTTTCTTTCCATTCTGTTTTGTTTCTCCCAAACTGTACAGGCTTGATATCTCGATCAATTATTTTGTTGTGGTAGACTAATGCAACACAATGGACATGAGCGTGCCTCTAAATTCAGCACAAAACATATGTTGTGTGGGCAAAGTGGTCTCCAGGAATAAAGCAGCATATAAATTGGTTGTTATTCAGCTTTCATCTCTTATGTCCTCTTTAACGTTTTGTGTAGATCTGTAGCTTGGTGTCTAGAATTACAGCAGTTTATATAAAAGGATGCAAACGTATAGCTTTATAATTTGTGGGTCTGAAAAACTCTTTCAGCAATAATAAGCATGCACTAAGGAGTTTATAGCAGCCACTCTGCCAAATTACTTTTCTGCTTTAAGAATTCTCTTCACTGCATCCACAAATCATGCAGAGCATATATGACTTCATGACTTTGTATTCCAGATTAGTACAAAAAATTTCACTGGCAGTCATTACTATTGCCTTTGCTACAAGTAAATGAGCAAGTTGTAAAAGAAACACAGTTTATGTTAAATGGTGCTTTGACAATTATACCAAGACTTTTCGAAAAGTCTGATTGCTTTTGTTTAATCTTTTCTTCAGCTTTCCCCAATTAATTAGCGAAATGTGCTATCCTGTTTATTCAACAAGATTTCATGCGGACTTTGCCAATCAAATCAGTTTTTATGATTCAAATCTCTTCAATAGTAATAGTATCTTGGAAATAAATGGAAGCCTTTCTCAGTAAATGCAGTATGAGGGCCACAGCTACCATATTTAATTGACTTTTAAGCATATTACAGTGCTCTTTGAAACATGTTATGACTTTTGACTGTTTTTTACCATACTATCAAGGTATTTCAATGCCTCAGTATATTTATCCTCACTCAATGACATTGCCTAAACTACCTAGATTATGTATACTTTTTAGTTTAATATCCATTTAAAAAAAATAAGGTAGTTTCTGCTGGACTGATAACTTCATTTTTGCTGGGAGTGGAATGGGATTAGATTTTGCTCTGAACTTTCATAAGAACCTTCAAGTTAGCTGTCCAAGTGGGTAGAAGGGAACATAAGGAGTGTCTACAGGGCAGTCAGTAAGCATCAGGTAGAGTCTGCTGGCAGATTTGACAGCAACATACTTCCCAAAAAAAGTCCACAGCAACACACAGAGGTTTACTGGAGCTAATGGGACACAGTTACCAGGACAGTAATAGGAGAGGGAGGATTTAATCCTTTCCATAAGCATGCAGGTGACTCCACCTTCATCAAAGAGAAGCTGTGTTTTTATGGTTCTCTCGGGACCGTGGATGAACATGCTAAGTTTCAAACGTCCTCACTTTCTCTCCTTGCAGAACTGAAGCCTTTCCCTGGAAAGATGTCTGCCCAGGCATCTCAAAAAAACAGAATCTGGCCTGAATGAAACCAATAGTTCAGTTACTAAAGTTTGTCTGTAGAGGGAGATTAGAGTTGAAAATCTGAGTAAGACATTCTGTTCATATAAAGTATATTTAGTTTTGCAGATGTGATATAACCTCAGGACAGTTTGTGGACTGTCTTTTCCCTCGCACATATTTCAGCACTCAATACTGCAAAACATAAGACTAACATTGGTGGTTAAAAGTAGCTGTGCAGTACAACCCACACATCTGCTATGCTGGCTTCTCTTATCAGAAAAGCAAAATTCCCTTAACTGTGCTAACCAACTCTACAAAAAACTTTCTAAACTGATGAACAGACAGTGATCTGAACATTTGTATTCGGTGATATATTTAAAAAACTTGAACTAGATCAATCGCAGTGTACTTGAAATTCTTCAATAACTCATTGATATGAACAGTATAAATTCCTTTCCACTAAGAATAGACTGTGTCCACCACAGGATATATTCCTTAGTTGTTTATATGAGCTCATCAAGTGCCACTTTGTATCCTGTTAACATAAAACTCCCCAGTACAGCTATCACTTAAAACTCAATCAAGAGCAGGAAAGGCTTTCTTTTTTAAATTTAACTTAATTTATGAAATGTGTTTTTTCTCAGAAATATTTTCTGCATTTTGCTATTTTTAAACATTAATCTGCCTCACAATACCCTCTTCATGAAGAAACACTTTCTCTACTACCTCCCCATATGTGTTTTTTAATCACATTTAACACAAGTTTTAAAAAGCATGTCAACGAAATACTTGAATTCTAGTTTCCTGTAATTAACTACAAGTAATTGCCTACATTAGTGAGTGCTACAGAGACAAGTATAATAAATTAAATAGAACTACATACTACTGAAACCGCAGATCTCTAGGGGCAGAAACTATTGATCACCTCATGATATATAAAAAAAAGCCATTTGGGCATTAAGAGGGGACATAAAATAATTAAGTGCATGAACCTGTCTTCCAGTGCCTAGATGATATTGTCTAGGTACATTTCCCAAATTATACTAAAACTTCTGCACAGCCAGTAGAGATTAAACCATGGCTTTAACTTTTATAGTCAGCATGTTAAGAAATCTAATCATAATTTTAGTTCTATTAGGATGATATACTGTCTATGAGCTCTAAGAGTTCAAAACTTCGAGACTTTTAAAGTGTATTTCTGGTCAGAGGAACTTCATGAGCTGAGAAAGGTTGACTTGGTAGAAAGTATTTTTGGCTGAAATCTGCTGTATTTCTGCACCTGCTGTGATAAATACAGTTTATGCAAATTAGCTAGGCCACCAGTTCATGACTTCTAAAGGAGTTCAGCTCCAGTGTGAGCAATAAGGTAGTAAATTTATAACAGACTGTGGTTATATATAACATTCACTCTTTTTCTTGAGGTCAGAAGGGACCATTTCAGTCTTTCATGCCAAGAGATCATAAAAATTTTTAGAAAAGAGAATACCCTAGATTTCAGAGAACCTCATGCAGGTAAAAATAAAATGGGACATTACAGTAGAATAAAAATAAACTTGAAAAGCTCAGGATGCACAGAATTTTTTGTACTGAATGCTAATATGGAATCCCCTTACCAACTTCTAGCAATTTTTTTAACAACTGTCAAGATTCATTTTTTTTCATAAAGTAGGTACACTCTACCACTGCCTTCTCTGTCCCCCCATAAACCCAAATGCTCAATTCAAAATCCAGAAACTACTCGCCACCCCACTTTCCAAGCAAAATGGGTCACATTCTAATTAGGAAGTAGAAATCTATTGCACAGTTAATAGAGTTGCTTCCTAATTCATCACAGCTATCCTCAAGAAAACAACCTGTGTGAAAGGATGGTTCTGTCCTGTCTGGCTCCCTTTCTGTACAAAAGCTCACCTTAACTGGATGTATTAAAATAGGGAACACAGCAGACTGAGCAATTCCATTCTCATTTCCCCTGCCAAGCAATTTTTCACCACTCTCTGTAGCTGTGGGCTCTGTATCAAATACTAATAAGATATTTAAAACAACAAAATCAAAACAAACAAAAAACCCCCCAAACCTCCAAATAATCTTTTAGTTCATATTGCAAGTAGATTTCTGTGTCTTCCACTCTCCTGTCTTCAGAATAATACTGGAGCACAGTACATACTAGTGAGGTCATCACTGCATTAGACTTAGCTAAACCAATCAATTTACTAAGCAAAGCACTACACAGTGACCTGGAGAGAACCCTCATGCTCTGGAGGGACAAGTGAGATGACCCAGCAGGATCTCCCATCTTGGACCGTCTTAGCATATTACAGTTTTCTTTTTCTTATTATCAAACTTTTAACGAAAATCCATCAGTTTTAACATATTTTTCGACTCTTATAGCTTATAAGCTATGGGTGGCATTTTTAGAGGGAAGGAAGAGATTCCAGGCTCATCAGGCTAATAAAAACATTCTTGGTTTCCTCAAATGAAAAGCAGAAAAGTTGTATGAATATGTACATATTATACACACTCTGTTTTTCTGTAACGTCTGTGTAAGCATATGGCTAGTTCAGAATAACACAGGTAGTATCCTGACAAGGGGAGGGACACAGATGGGAACTTGGCAGTCCTGGGGTTGGAATTTGCTCTGTCAAATTAGTGTCTCTCCCCTGCAGTAGCTATAGCTTTGTTTCAGATGCATAGTCTTGCTGCTGACCTACCAGAGGCATTGGTTTGGCTATGCACTATCAAAAATCTCTGCATTTTCCAAATAGGGAAAAACCCAAAACAGGGTATTGAAAGGGTGGATGTGCAAGACATAGCTGAAGTTCACGTCAGTGACTGTGCTCTTACTGAAAGGTTCTTATTTCTGAGCAATGTGGGAAATGCACTTGTTTGAGAGTGCAAGAAATGCTAGTAGATGTAAATTGTAACAGTTATTACATTTATATTTACAAAATAAGTTTGATAGCCAGACAGTACATGGGCACTCACCAAACTGAACCTGTTCTACTCACATTCACTTGCTATATATACTGCAGAGGCTCTCAGTGGGAATGGGCAATGAGTGGATCTCTCATGCCAGAAAGATGCTCCCTGCAGACATTCCATCCCCATGCCATTCAAGCATGGGGATTTCTAGAACTTCTCAGATATTTTTGTCCGCCCCAGTATCCAAAGAGGAACAGTCTTGAAACAGGGAAAGCCCTCAACCTACTGCACTAACATAGAGAGGAAGGAGAATCGTACACTTTAATTCCCAGTCAGCTGAGGTGATCGAATTGCCTGTCCTTAGCTGTGTGCCCTTTCCTGATCTTTTGACCGTCTGGCTGAAACACGAGACCAAATCAGAACTCTTTCCAGCCGGGGTCTGCCACGGCTCCCTTCCACATCCTTTTGCCCCCAAAAGATTTGACTTGCAAGCACACATTTATCCCTGAAAGCACACTGAGAACTGCAGTAAGCAAGCCTTCCCTGTACTATTCTAGGAAGCCAGTCCTTCAAAACAGAAATGAGCAGGAGTTAAGGTTGTACCCTCCTGACCAACCCCCAAAGACCGCTCTCCCTCCAGCCCTAAGCAGCTCGCCAGGTTCCAGTTCAGCACGCTGCATCCAGCCGGCTCCAGCATACAGCGTGGGAACGGATCAAAGATGCTCAGCGGAGCTTTTGCAAGTGTTCTCCTGTCAGGTAGGAGCCCCGCACGCTGGCACCCCGCTTCGACAGCCCTGCCACTGTGCCCTTACGTGTGCCTGTCATTTAGCCACAGGGGAAAGATGATGAGAAAGCGCCCCAGGGGCCACACCTGGCCAGGTAATGCCAGAGGTAATTCCGGCCGCCTTGCTTTTTCTCCCCTCCTTTCTCTCCCTTCCCCTCCAGCTGCCTCCCAGACAGCGCTGCCTCCCAGAGCCTGTCTCGGCGAGTACGGAGGGCGCGGGGCAGCGCCGCGGGTCCCTCCCGGTGCGGTTCCCTGGCACCGCACGGCCGGGCGGCCGCGCTCCCCAGCCCCGCAGCGGCGCCGTGCGGCGCTCGCCTCCCGCGGCCGCGGGGCCCCCACCTGCCGCCAGCAGGTGCCGGGCGGGCGGCAGCGCCCCGTGACAGCGCCTGTGCACCCCCGGCGATCCACGATCGCCCCGGCACCCGCTTCCACCCCGAAAACTTCTCGCGCTGCGCAGGGCAGCACCCGGCGCGCCGATCCCTCCCCAGCTCGTCACTCACCGCCGGGGCGCGGGGCCGTGGGGCAGCGCTCGCCCCGCTGTTCCATGGGCGCCCGCAGGTGCCGGCGGAGCCGGGGGAAGCGCGCCCGGCAGCGGCGAGCGGCGGAGCGAGCCGAGGACCGATGGAGTGCCCGCTGCCGCCGCGTCGCCCGCCCGGCAGCGCCGCAGCCGGAGCGCGGTGCCTGGCGCCGGCCCGTTTGTACCGCCCCGCGCCGCCCCGCCCCGCGCCGCCCAGAGACCCCGCCCGCCCGCCGCTCCGAGCCCTGCCCGCTGCGGGCACCGCCGGGTGCGGGAGGCGGGTCGGGCAGCATCGCCGCGTGTCTGTGCCTGTGTGCACACCCATGTATGTGCCGACATAGTATTTTACCCAAATAATATCACAGGCTTTGGGAAACAAATGTCTATCCACAGAAAGCACCCCCAGTGTCGTCGTCGTCGTCCCCCCCCCCATCCCCACATCATCCCGCAAGGATCAAGGAGTTCCAACTTCTTCGATTACCTCCTTCTTCGATTGCCTCCTTCTTCTATTGCCTCCTTCCCATACCTACAAAAATAACATCCACGAGAGGTCCCGTGAATAACAGAGTGATAACACTTCTATTTACTTCTTCTTCTTCTTGTTTATTTTCTTGGGACTTTACAAGGTGGCTCTGATTTTTTAATTTTTTTTTTTTTCTCATTTCCCCTAAAATGCTTTCTGTTGATGAATTTAGGATGGATGTCTAGAATGATAGAAATGCTGCTTCATAAGAGCAGTGGAGAAAAGGCCTTCCGGGGATTTAAGTCATAGGGTTAATTTATTGAAATAGGTCTGTATTTGCCATGAACTGAAATGTGGGTTTTTTAAGATAAAATGCATTGAAACCAGCATTAACATACTGAATCCATTATTTCAACAGCCAAACTCTTGAAATTTACTGTGAGTAAAATGCAGGCCCAAACAACTCAAAAAAAAAAAAAAAAGAAAAAAGAAAAGAAAAAAGTCTGATGAGGGAATTAATTTCTCAGTTGATTTTGATCAGTTCCATACAGTCTGACAGATCTGACAGAGTATTTCCAAAGAAGATCAATTAGCACTGATTGTACACAGGTCTTAGTGTTGTTTGCC
Organism: Chiroxiphia lanceolata; assembly: GCF_009829145.1. NCBI lineage: Eukaryota > Metazoa > Chordata > Aves > Passeriformes > Pipridae > Chiroxiphia > Chiroxiphia lanceolata. The sequence goes on from NC_045640.1 coordinate 14,637,078, forward strand.
TGAAGAGGTAACTTCTGTTTCAAACTTTTACTTCTTTTCTATAGTTTTACTTCTCTAACTTTGCTTGGAAAGAATAGTTGCTTGTACATGAGCTTGCTTTGAGAACTGCTGTTCTCCAATGGCACATGCTTACATTGATTTAGGGTTTGATGTTTCAATTTCCATCTGCATTGGTGGAGCTGTTTGCATAAGCATTGCAGGACTGGGCTCTCACTGTACAAGTACACCAGCCAGATATTTTCCATCCTTCTGCTAAAAACTGTTTCTGTGGCTGCTGTGTGGGGGCTGGGAGGTTGGTGGGAGCTGGATCTAATCAACTTAGAATGGTCTCTTTAAATAAGCAGTGGATGAGAAAGGCTTAAATCACCTCTCTAATCTTTCACAGGACATTGGTTAATATTCCTGCTGAAAGTGGACTAATGGGAGGTTTGTAGGATATTATAAAATCATGGAATCAAAGAGTGGCTTGGGTTGGAAGGAAGCTTAAAGACCATCCAGTTCCAAAATCCCTGACATGGGCAGGGACAACATTTGCCAAACCAGGCTGTTCAGAGCCCCATCCAACCTGGTCTTGAACATTTCCAAGGATGGGCACCCACAACTTCTCTGGCTAACCTGTTCCAGTGCCTCACCATCCTCACAGTAAAGAATTTCTTCATGATATCTAATCTGAACCCACTCTCACTTACTTTGAAACCATTCCGTCTCGTCCCATCACTACGCACTCTTGTAAATAGCCTCTCTCTTGTAGGCTCCCTTCAGGTACAGCTTAGTGTACTAGTGCCACGCAAAAATATTCATATTGTATATTATCTTAAATCCTTTTCCTTCAGCCTTGGCCTGTGCTGATATTATAAGAGGAGCCAAAGCAATCAGTTATGGAACTCTGTTTTCTAATCATGACTTCTGTTGAGGGAAGCAGAACAAAATACTATGTTTGTTTAAGTATCACCAGCAATTTCAAATGGATTACAGGAAGTAGGTGTGTGTGTGGAGTTATTTTGTTTACAACTGTTTGTCTGCCTCCAGCCTCGAATAGGCATACTTTTTCATGGCTAAATTAATTAGTTATATAAATATGTAATAGAATGTCTAAGGAATGAAAAGTACTCAATTATGTTTTAAAAGGAGTATCTCTAAATCAAATCTTGTATAAGGTTTTCAAGAAACAAATGCAACTACTTAAGGAAAAATAGGATGGTATAACTATAAATGTATTTTATTTTATATTTTACATATTTAATATTTAAAATGTTTCTTGTATTTAAGAGTACTATATCATTTCAATGTAATTTTTTTAGCACCAATAGAAATACGCAAATACTTTACTTCTAATTTTTTAAGATAGAAATAGAACATTACACGAGTGTTTACTAAAAAAACCCAAACAATAGTAGTCTTTTTGCTTTGCATTTTAATACTTTCATGTATGTTTTATTATAAACCTGATAGTCTAGAGGAGAAATACATTCTTTTACAATTAGCCTTGCTGTTTAACCCCGTTATTTATGGCACGACAGTGGGTTTTGATTTTCTTTCAAACAGGTTGAAACCAAAAAGCTTAAATGTTGTTCAACTACCATAGACCTGCACAATTCAGTCATAAGGGATCACTGTTTCTTCCATGTGAAGGTACCTAGATCAGATACCATAATACCCATCTCATGTTTAATATGCAGTCTTGATATAAAAGAAGGAAAAGATGAAAAATTTGCCATTTCTTTAGGTATTTTGTTTCAAATATTAACTATCTTTGGTGTCAAAATAATAACAGAAAACATATGTGTACCTTTTAATCTGAAGGCATCTAAGTGTACCTCCAAGCCATTGCTTTATATTATCACCTTCCCAGGTAGATTAAAGATATGTTTTGCCCAAAAACATACTTTCTTATTCTAATTAAGTCACTTCTCAGTATTCTTTTTTTTGTTTGTTTTCTTTTGATAAGCTAAACAAAGTGATATCTTGCAGTGTCTCAAAAAAAGGCTAAAGAAAGTCTAGATTTAATTACTTTTCTTCACTTTTCACAAGTTTTCATCAGTGAGCACAATACTGATGCCTAATATTCACAATGGAAGCATTTTCACAATGTTTTGATAATGAATCCCAATTGCCAACAGGGTTTCAAGATCTACTAGTTATTCAGTTCTTAAGCTATTTCAAGTATGTTTCATTGTCATGTAATCCTTAGTTTTTAAATTCAAATGTTCTGAGCGACTAAATCTAACACTTTATGAGAGTATAGGTCCATTCTGCCTGCATACTTCTCTTTATCAAGCAAACTTATAATTTCCTCAAATTTATTTGACAAGATGGTGGTAGTGTCTCTTGAACTGTGGGATAAGAGAGAGTGACACTAAGTCGATATGTGCTGTATTTTTATTTGGTTAATTGAATAATGACTAATTTAGAAAAAAGAAATGAGAATTCTTAAAGTCAAAAGAATAAGAAACTAAAATGATCAATGTAACATTGCCAATACTCAAAAAGGAGGATGTGAAACATGGGATATCTGATTTTATCAAAAAGTTCCAGCATATCCTGGATGGCTGATGTGCCATACTTGCAAAGGGAGGGGTGTCCTGCTCGTACAGTAAATCAAATGGGAGCTTGTCAGAGGAAAAAAACTCTGCTGGAGGAAATGGCAAATTATTCAGACCCACAGTCAGCTAATTTGGGGACCAGGCTTGGGGCAGGCCCCATGCTGGGGACGGGGCCCATGTTGGGGACAGGACCTGTGTTAGAGACAGGAAGACAGCAGAGGTGGGATGCCTGCACAGCAGGGAGAAGGTAGTGCCTCACCAGAGGCAATGTGGCTCCCAGGATGTACCACAGTGCCTCTCACCCAGCGCTGGAGATGGACTTTACTGCTAGCACAGCTCTGGAGCTGGCTGAAGCAGTTTCCAGTGTAGCCTAAAAAGCATTGGTTTCATGCTGCCATAAATATCAGTGGGATTTGAAAACTTCATTTCAAACACTGTGCTGCCCCTCCACTGTTTCTCGCAGTAACTGTTTTGGAAATGCAGAGGTGGAAGGTAGCTGAAAGAGCAAAGACGTGAAAATTTCTTAATTGAGGAAATACTTAGAGCTTTATCTGTATGGTCTATGTTGGAGCTGCCTGTTACACAACAAAGTTTACATTTGTCAGGTTGAAGTAATGCAGATACGACTTTAGCAATTCAAGGCAATTCCGACTCACAGATTTCTATTTTGTCACCAGGAAATGCTCTAGGGAAATCAAGGAGGAATTAGTGGTGCAATCCAGTTAGCTAGGGGAATTTAGGTGTTGAATTTTAAAATACAATTAAATAGGTATATATTGTAATGTTATTTTAAATTCAGGAAATAAAAGGTATGTTACTTCAGGTCTCAAATGTAAAGAAGATGGACCTAACTTAAATCAAGAGTGTAAAGACGTGAGTAATGCACCATTTTGATGAGAAAAACAAAGGAAGTGAAAAGGGAAGGGAAGTATGCAAGGATGTATGTGGTTGGGAGTGTGAGGTTATAAGCTCGTCTTTGACCAAGTAAAATACATTTGAAGTTTTCCACTTTCCTATACATTGTGTTTTACCTTCATCCCCAAAGGCAAGCACCTATCAGGCATTCAGATTGGATGTGGCAGTGTGGCCACCAGTCAATGTGGTTCTTGATAGAAATAAGAAGTCAATATAATCTGGGGAGCCACCCTTTCACTGTAAGCCGTTTGCTCCAGTACTTGTGGAGCAAGCCACTGCTGCTTGTAGGGACTTTTGACAGAGCTGTGGCTTAACAGAAACAGTTCAAAATGAACTCTTGGGTGGTGAAGCCTTGTACCATACAAGATATGTGAGCTGTCGGATTTGAAAGAAGGGCTTGGGATTTTGCAGTCCACAGGTAACGTTCTATTAGTGTTGACAGAAGGGACTGTGCCTCTGGATTGGAAAAGGTTCTTGTCTGGAGAAGAAGGTTTTGTGGGCTGTCCAGAAAGGAGCTGTCCTCAAGATAGAAAAGAGCAGGTTGGTTGTTCATGGTAGAAGGTACAGCTGAAATAGGGAAACAAACTTTGGGAAAGAGGCAGTAGTTCCGAAGGGGTAGCAGATTTGAGCAAATATACAACAGGCTAATCTGTAAACTTTTTGAAAGCTGAATTTGCTTCTGTTAATGCCCAGTGCTGTTGATAACCATCTGTACTTCTCAGACATAGTGAGGGTGCGTTTAGTAATGGCAATATTGAGATGTAATATTATGGTCCAGGCTGGGAGGCACCTTTACCACATATTCTCTCTATGGTCCAGCATTCTTCAAATCAAGTTCACCTCTTAGATTAAGCAATAAAATGCAGGGAAAAGAACCAAAATATACCAGATGGAAAGAAACTGTGTGAGAGGGATCAGACTGGTCTAGATACAATAATGAAGGAGGTGCAAGGAATATCTAAAAAGCCTAATCTCCTAACAATATTTTCAGGCATGATTTAACTACAAAGAATGAGTGAGGGTGTGCTGTATAGGTGAAGCATAGGTGGAAGTGAATCACGCAGAGAGGAACCTTACAGTGAAAAGAGAGGATAAATGATAATTAAGAGATAATATTGAACTTTTCCAGAGAAATAAATAAAGGATTAGTCTGAAGATTCCTCACAGCCCTGTCTCATAGCTCAATGTAGATTTTTGTTTGAAATGATCTCTGTGAAGCATGCAGCTGTGCCACAGCCTTCTAATTCATTTTCTCTAGGCAAACATTCTGGGGTTGGTACTTTAAGCTCCAGGAGCTGAGCGTTGAGCACTGAGGTTTATACTGCATAAGAAAGAGGCCTGTCAAAATTCTGCAGTTCAATATAAACATTTAAGACTTTTCTTTTCCCTAACTGTAATGCTGTTTGTAGTAAGAAAGGGAGATTATTACCTGGTGATACAAGACTTGGAATGATTGCTTTTACATGATTTGAAGAATGCTGGGTTTAACAAAGTAAAGGAAGAAAAAGATTAGTAGTAAGTTGACAATGGATGAGATCCAAGTTCCAGAAGATGTGTCAGACTTGTTATAGCTTTGCAAGTAATTAAGACTTTTCCTTTGAGAATGCAGAGTACCCCTTTTAGGTAAGGTATTGCTATATAAAGAGAAGGAGTTAAGTAGAAAGTGATAATTATTGCAGTGTAATCTTTCCAAACAGCTGTGTGGGTGACAAGAACTCTGGGCAAGAGGGAGAGATAAGTTGAGGAGTTGCAGCTGCACAGGATTTTCCACCCTTCTGTTCAGGGTGACATCCTAAGTCTAGCAGAGCCTTGCAAGGGCAGCAGAGCTTGCAGGTGCTGAAAACGGAGGTAGGTTTCTTTCCCCATCCTCACCGTTCTGCTATTGGAGTCGTTCATTGACAGCTGAGGTTGCTAAAGCAGGAGAAAACCACCAACAAAGAGAATCCTTACCTGTTGGTTTCATGCAAGTTGCCCCGAGGGAGACTTTGCCCCAGCACCTGCGTGTGTGAAGCAGTTTCCAGTGTAGTCAAAAGAGCATTGGCTTCATGCTGCTGTAAGCATCAGTGGGATTTGAAAACTTTATTGAGAGAAACCTGAGAAAACCTAACCTGAGAAAAGGTTAGGATCTCTATTTTCAGTGGTACCTAGCCACTTGAAATCAGAGGGAAAAAGTCAAATGCTATTATATCCATTGGAAGTTGCTTGCAGCACACAGACACTTTCACTTGGGGCAGGTGACAGCAATCCATGCATCCCTGCTGTGCAGTTTCAAATCCAGAAAAAACCTGAAGATGGGGAAAGGAGGCAGAATAAACAACTGACTGGAGTTGCCTTCCCATTCAAGCATTATTATGCTTCCAGACTTGTAATTTCAGACATCTCTCAAAGTCAAAAAGCCTCTTGTGTTATTTAGGTTTATTATATCTTTAGCCTGAGAGCTGGAATATTTTTTTTTTCTACTCACAGCTATGTACAAATGTAGGGAAATAGCCAGAAGGTCTCTATTAGACAAGTTAGTTTGTTGCTTGGTCTTTTGGCTACCCTAAATTAGGAATGACTGGCCTCAGGTTATTTTAAGAGAAAGATATTCATGCTCTTCAGAATGACAGTTTCCATCTCAGTATTTAGAGGGGATTACTGTGACTGAGAGAACTGTTCTGCATATGTTCTGCCCCCCTTTGTTTTTCTGTACCTGCCACCTGACGGACTATATCATACCAGATTTTTTTTTTTTTTGTGTGTTTGTGTACCATTATTACTTTCTTTAGAAGCAAATCCCTGTTATGCCAATGCTACATGGTCTGTGAGAACTTAATAGTAATAGGCATGAACTAATCTGCATACTCTAATTGAAGTGTATGCTACTGGCTTTCTTGCTTAGGTGAAAGAAAGACTGCTGAATTTATACTCTGCAATTCAAATACAAACTTGCATGAGGTAATAAACACACACGTGTTTTTTCTAGTACTGCAGTATATTGCTGAGGGCTAGACTTTACTTAGGCTTTAGTGTGTGACATTGGTAAGGAACAGAGAATTGAAAAGTGTGCTGTATACAGCTCACTCCTAGACAGAGCCCGATAGCATTGCAGCTGTCTGGGATGTCTGCTGGCTTTAAAGGGATTAAAGGTAGGTAAGGCCGTGGCCCACTTCTCTTTCACACAATCAGCAGGAGGTGAATCATACCTTGTCCTTTCAGAAGCACCAGTACTGATGGGGCACTTTGGACCCATCCTTCCCACAGACAGTGTGAAGCGACAAGACTGGGACCCACTGTGTGGTCACCTGTACCCTGGGTTTGTGTTACAGGAAAAATTCCTTTTGACTGTGGGGTCTTTTCTTGTTTCAAGAAGCCTAAAACAAGCTGTGATTGCTCTTAAAATTAAAAGATGTTGAAGGTACTTTCAATAGCTACAGTAGGGGTATGGTTACCTTGGATAAAAGAACATGCCCAGACACACAGATGCTTTGTAACCTTCATTAAACGTAGTGTTCAAGGTTGAATGCTTTCACCTAACAGATGATATACAGCATAATTGTGTTCCTTTAAGGGCACTGTTGCTTTTAAAAGACTTTTTTGGGGTTTTTTTCTGTGGTGGCCTCTAACCCTTAAGGTTCTGACAGTATGATTCAAAGTCTTGCCTAAGTTTGCAAGCGACTCCATGGAGATCAGGTGACCTTGCAGAGAAAAGTATGTTTGCCAGAGAAAAAGAAACTGTGACCCAGGCTTTCGTCAAATGCCAGTCATGTGTAACGTGGGCTGGTCTGTGTTTGTCTTTGTTGCATGTAACTAACTGCCACTTACACCATTAGAATTTCCAGGCACAGACCAACTGGGTTATGAAACTTGAATTCCAGATATAGAGTGAAGTCCTAGGAAATTAGATGACCCATGTTGCAGACAGAATACAAGTTCAGTGTAAAATATTTATTGCTCCAAATTATCGTTGTAAGAGTAATAAAATGAAGCCATATTTGTAGGCTTCACAGTGATATATTTTTATGAGCTTAGAGCTGCTGCTTGTATAAATTCAATAGAGAAGCTGTTTGGACTTGTTTCAAATTTCTGTAGCTACAGGGGAAGAACATTTATTCCCTATTTCACTTGTTACAAACAATGAAAAGCAAATCTTTTATCTGTTTACTAGAAAATACAGCTTTAATGAAACTCATTACCTTTCTGAGTCAAATTCTTTGAGTTCTGTAGAGATGGAATCAGGTTGTCTAGACACTGAAGAACAGGACTGACACCAGTTTTTTACGGGTCTTTTTAGAAAGGACAGATGAAAACTTGTTAGATAGATTCAACTGAAATACTTGTTCAAATCATAAAGTCAAATGAGTATATTTCATCTGAAATGTGTTTTTGCTGGAGACTGAAAGAAATAAATTTAGTTGTGAAATCCTGCCTAGACCTTCCTGGTTTCTGGGATTGATTTTTCCCCCAGGTACTCAGCATCCTGAGGGCTGGCTGCTTTGTGGGGGTCACTGAAACATCCTGGCTCCTTGGTTGCAAGAGTCTATTAGGCAGGAATCCAGCTCTCAGAATTTTTAAATGCTGAATGGTAGTTGGTAGACGCCTTGTTTGGAAATATCAAAATCATCAGAAAAATGGAATGTCCCTTATCTGCCTACCCCTGTAGCAGTATGTCTTTCATGGGTCTGTCCTGACTGAAAGGCAGCTATACTGGACTGCGTGAAAGAACTTTTATTGTATGCTTAGGGCTAGCATCATCTCAGAGTTGCTTTATGGAGTGGGAAAGGAACTCAAACCCAGAATGGCTTTATACTTACTCTTAGAGTAACAATTGATTTTTTTTTGCGTAATTCAGATATTTATCTGATTCTGGTTGGGATTGATTTCAATGCAGTTAAGGTTATTACAGGTGGTAGTGCCCTTGGAGTGTGCACTGGTTGTATAAGAAAACTGTGTTCATGGGATCTTCATGGGAGATGTCTACATTCTTACAGAAGTCATATTGTATGAGCCAATTAAATTCTTCCAATGACAGAAAAGAAGATTGATCCCAACTTTGTCATTAAAGAGAAAATGTATCATGTTTGAATTTCCTTTTAATGGAAATTATTAATTTAAAGTAGTGCCTTATTGATTAAAAAGAAAAAACCCACATTAGGTACAAGAATAACCTACAGCTTTTCTTGAAAAGTCTCTTCCTCCTCTCTAGTTGCTGTCCTTGTTTCTCTGTTGGGGATATGTCTCAATTTGAGGATTAATATAGAAAAACATGAAAAATGCATTTTAATTCAAGGATTTCGGGAGAGGTTTGGACAAAAATGGTTTCCAAAGGAAAAATAGGTTGTTTTCTATCTCCCTCTGTATTTTCTTGCCCCCAACTTCTCTTCCTCAGTAAAAGAGGGATAATATATATTACACTGATTATAAGATAGGCTTCTCAAATAGTTGTATGTATGTGAATAGTAACCAGTTTGCTCCAAGACAGTGTTTCATAAAATATGAAGCAGATTTGAAATTCAGCTCCCCTTTTAGGCTCTTTTGTCTCTATGTAAACACCTTGAAACCTCTCACTCCACCTACTGTTCTTCCATTACAGATAAGATAGCAGCATCTCAATTCACCTAGTTCAGGAAAAGAAGTGACCAGTGGCACAGAATCATCATGAGCCTCCCTTAGCAGCTACCAGCAAAGAAAGGTGTCTGTGTCTGACTAATGTAAACCTTTTATCTCTCAACACATATATAGACCTACAGCTTGAAAAATTCTGTCTTAGAATAATTGTTTCATCAGCCTTTTACTCCAGTTTTGCAGCCCAAAGAAACTAATTTTGTCCTTGCATTGCAGCTGAGCTACAGTAAAGGAAGGGTGACAAATGAGGTAAATATACCCAAGTGTTGTGAATTGCTGCTTACATCACTATTACCTGTGAAGAGGAGGGGCTGAATTTCACAGCTGTGGAAAGGGCACAGCTTGGAGGTGCTGGGAGACAGCACAAGAAGAGTGTTGGCATCAGGGATGCTGAGGGACCAATAATTTTAGGCAGAGTTAGGTCTTGAATTATCCGAATCTTACTATTGAGAGTACAAGTTTCTATACCTCAAAATTCATTCTTCTAATCACAAAATGGATTGATGAAAGGGACTTTATAATAAAGAGAATTACAATTTTATTTATCAATCATCTTTTTACAAATAATTTGGGTTATGGGTTGCCATTATTAACATGAATTCCTATCTAGATCACAGGACATCTCAGGTTGAGGGGAATCTCAGGTAACCTAGTCCAGGCTGTCCAAAGCCAGAGCATGGCCAACTGCCATGTTCTTCCACTAATCCTTGCATGTTTAATTGTTTGCATACAAGCTATTTGGTCAGTGCAAACCTCATGAGCAGATTGTGCTATGTCTACCTTATTTGGCATTCTATCATCTCCTTGATTTCTGTGATTTTCTCTCCAACAGTTCTTAACTGTAGCTTGACATGTCGCTAGGCTTTACTATGGGATCCTCCTTTCCTATCTTCATTTCTTATAAGCATAATTTCTGTCACATTAGTCTGTCATGTTTCTTGTTTGAACCCCTTTTTAGATGTTTTTTTAGCACAAAAGTATTTTATACATAAAATGTTCATTACCAAGGCTGGTAAATTTTTAACCACAGAGCTAAAACCTACTTCCATTTCCTACTCAAAATCTGAGATTTTATCAAAAAAATAGGTCTAATTACATATTTCTGATTTCTATTAATATATTCTAGTAGTTACATTTTCTAGGTTGCTGATTCTGTCCATGTATCTTGGTGTACTAAAATGTGACTCTCTAATATATCTGTATGTAAATAATTCTACACATAAATATTTAGATTTTATGTAAACACTCACATAATGAAAAATATTACTAGAAAGACATCTATTTCTTGAAGTAAAAAAATTAAATCTTATTTGTTTAAAAAGTTGTCTTAAAAGAAACTTCCTGTTTATGAACATCAGTTCACACAGTCTTTGTTCTAAATCAAATTAAGAGAAAAGTAAGCAAAAATTAACCCGAGTTAATTAAAGTGTATTTTTAAGCACTCTCACTATAAAATCTATAAAAGACCCTGCTATTAATGAGGTGAAACTTGATTAGAAAGTTGTTTTAAACTCCTTGCCTGTTTTCAATTCTCTGGGAGAACAGCAGAAAGAATTGTTGAGTGCCACTGTGTAGAACTCATTAATAGAAGAGTGCTAATGCACATTTGCTACCCTGGTAAGCTGTGTCTTCTAAAAGTCTGATTCGACTAGACAAATGACCTGTTTTTAAAAGGAGATGGAAGCATTTGCAGTAAAACTCTGTGTTGTCAGATGTACAGAGGGGATATAGCTCCTACAGAAAATATGTTTATTCGAATTCTTCAGACACAGAAGGTCAAGCAAGCCTAGTTAAAAGTCAAGAAAATAAAATCAGCACTGGGGACTAAATCCTTGTCTCAGTGCACAGGCTAAATACTTCACCTGTCCTCTAGGGATGTCTGGTCTCTGGGCAGCTTAATCAATCCTGGAGTGGTGCAGGAGTAATCTGTGATGACTACACAGCTGCTGTGCAGAAAAGGTTGATGTTAGCTCAGATGTGTAACATTTCTAGTTCTTGTGGAATTCAACTCCTTATGGTACAAATAAATGCCTTTGTTATGAAATACACAGGAGGTAAGCAGCACCAGAGAAGATTCTGTATTTTTGTTGATGAGGTGAAAAGTCTCCCAGTACACATCTTTCAACACTGTCACTGATCATAGAGGAAGAAACCAATTTTATGCATTAGTGATATCTACAGACTTGAAAACATGCAAATATCTTTCAAATATAATCAGTCTTTTATTCAAGCTGCTGCTTTCCAAAATTTTACTTTCAGCTTGGCTACCAGTTTAGCGTAATGGAACAACATCGTACAGCTCGGTTTTGGTCCTTTTTTTCCCAAAGAGTTAATTGACGGCAGTGGAATTATTTCTGAGTTGCTACACCAAGCCAAAATTTCCAAATGTAGATTTAAGAAACAGTTTTCTTCCTAATTTTCCAGAGAATCACAGAATGTTTGAATTTGGAAGGGACCTCTGGAGCTTATCTGGTCCACATCCCCTGCTCAAGCAGAGCCACTTACAGAGACTTGCCCAGGAACGTGTCCAAGTGGCTTTTGAGTATCTCCAAAGATGGGAGACTCTACAACCTCTCTGGGCAGCCTGTTCCAGTGACCAGTCACCCTCACAGGAAAAAAGTGTTTCCTGATATTCAAAGGGAACTTCCTGTGTATAAATTTGTCCTGTCACTGTGCACCACTGGAAAGAGCCAGGCTCTGTCTTTGCAGCTTTCCTTCAGTTGTTTATATACATTGATAAGATGTCCCTAACTCTTCTCTTCTCTAGATTGAACAGCTTTTATTATAGGAGGGACACTCCAGTTCCTTCATGATCTTAGGACTCTCTCCAGTGTGTCCATATCTCCCTTGTACTGGAGAGCCCAGAACTGGACACAGCACTCCAGGTGTGGCCTCACCAGTGCCAAGTAGAGAGGAAGGATCACCTCCCTGCATCTGGTGGCAATACCACTATCTGGTGGCTGGTACCCCATAGTGGGTGCCTTCTAAGATCTTCCTTGCTTACTTGTGGGAAGAGGCACAGAAAAAGGTTTTCTGCCTTTTTATCCTCAGTTTATGCTCTGCATTTACTATCTTACTCATGCTGAAATGTACCTTGTGTATCACATCTTTAAACAATGCTGAAGATAGCAGAGTTTCATCCCACATCTAAAGAAAAGCAAAGGAAGCATTTTCTTATAACTTTCTAAAAAATGGGAAAATGTCAAAGTAGAATAATGCAATCCCTTTCTTCTACAAATATCTGCCAATGCTCCTGTTTTCCAAATTGCACCCACATTGCAGAGGAGGGACCAAATATGTGATCTTCACATTTATGTGGTTCTTCTTCAGCTTCTTCAGCTTCAGACTGATACAATTATGCAAGTTCATGACTATATGAAATCAAACAATTTCATATAATTCACTGGTTAGTTACTTGAGATGCAGGAGGCCAAGAGCCCATGTTAAGGTCAAGAGGCTTATTCAGTGATAGGAAAGATTGGTGTGGTAAAAGCCTTCTGTCGTATTTCCACTCCTAAGAATTATTCTAGAGCAGTTGGGAAAGAGGGACCTTACAGATTGACTTAAATATTTAAATGTCAAGTACCTAGGATAAGTCAGTGCAAAAAGAGACACTACAAGAGGAAACATCCCTTCTTCCTGCACCATAGGCATGCAGTTGTAGAGAGGAATTGTCCTTTAACTGTAGAAGGAACCTAGACGAGATGTCTGTAGTATACTGTCTGCCTAACCTTCAGGAATTGTGCTTGGATAGACTGGATCCCAACAGAAGATAGTACTTTTGTTTCACTCTTATGATTTCTTATGTTTCACAAGTTGAGCTGATTGCATACCAGAGGATGAAGAGTGCTCCATCCACTTGTGGCTTTAGGTGGGCCACCCAAAAGATTGTAGAGTGGGTTTTACCTGTACCCAAAATGACCTCTCAGCTGCCTGCAAGATGCAGACAGTAGAGATCTGGGCATGTGGTGCAAGATAAAAAGGAGTACTTCAGCTCTAGTACCCAGAGCAGAACAAAATTATTCTGAAACACATTTCAGTAATCTGAATCTTTATCTGTACCTCCTTAATTAGAATCAAGGAATCATGATGTCCAGCTAACACTTAAATTTGTATTTCTGAAATGATGATTCTTCAGTGAAGAGATATAGGTCCTTCTTTTACAGCTGCCTGTATTTGACTTTGAGCTCTCCATTCCTATTTCCCCAGTTCCAAGTTCCTGCAGATTACTTTGAATACCAGTGAAAAAGCTTACTGTGATTTCTGCTAGTAGCTGTATGAATGGGTTGTACTGTTGAACGATTATGAATTTGACCCAAAGGCATGCATCATTCTTTGTGGCTTTTTAGGAATGCAGCATAAAAATGCAAGTGTATGAAGAGCTACAGTAGACAGTGCAATTTACTGAGGGGAGATGCCACAAAATGTTACAAAATACTCCCAACCTAGTTTAATATTTTTTCTGTGTTCTCCCACACAGTTCTCAAAACCAGTTAAGTGACATGAAGAATATTACACATTTTTACAACAGATGGAGGATATCACTTTAATGTATTTCAACAATTCATTAAAAGTAAGGTTCTGTTAAGATTCACCATGCTGTGATTTTTCTCACATCTTGTCTGCCTAGTCCATGCTTATGCTAGTCTAAGGAGGGGACCGAAGGATTCCTCTCACTGGTTCGCCATCTGATGTCTGAACTGTCCTCTCTTCAGCAGAGAAATAAGAAGACTTTGCAGAAGGAACATAAATTGTTCTCCCTCTGTGCCCAGTGCTGCCACTGATGCACGAAGGATAAGATAGGCCACAGAGAGATATAATTGACAAGGAAGATGTATCACGATTTAAGACCAAAATGGCTATTCCGAAACTACATGGATAGGATGCCAAAACATTTTAATCACAAATGTACAAATTATATGACTTGCCTGCATTGTGGGAAAGACAATGCAATGAGAAAGTCAGGAGGGAGTCAAATATTGGTTCCAGCTGTGTAGTACGTGGGGCAGGAGCATGAGGTCCCTTTCCATTCTGAGTAACCTGGACATCAATAGTTACAGCACTGGTTAGAGAAAATTTTGGTCAAATTTCAACAGCATCTGAAAACTCTCTGGTGCTGCTACTCACAATCAACCCTTCTCAAAGGCTTTCCACAAAGACACTGTCACAATGCTTGACATGTAGTTTACGCTCAATGTACTCATCTATTCCTAGAACTAAGTTACTCTCTTATCATATAAGATTAACTAAAGTTCACATGTTAACAGTTCTCGTCAATGAAGTCCACCCTATTCTAACTGCCACGAGGAGCAACTTTTTAGGCTTGACTTATTTTACACTGAGGTTGATGAGTTACTTCATTGTCTGATCCAAGGAAATAATGCCAAAATCTAATAACCTTTAACACTTGCACTAAAAGTCAGCCATGCTATGTCTGCAAATATGTTGCCCAGTTTATTAATTTAGTAATATATGCATTTACACATGAGCCACATATATTTGTAACACTACAAAGAAATACTGTTGGACAACTTGATTCAATTTCCTCACTGATTTTGCTTTCCTTGGACTTCAATGGCATTTAGTTGTGTCTCTGCTTGTTGTTTAGCTCTATGTAGCATTATATTTTATCTTGGCTTCAAATATGTTCTCAAATTAACATGATGGTACAGATGGATTCTTGTCTCAGAGCCATATGATTGATTTCATCTCTGATATTCTGCTCCATCAACATGCAAGGAATTAGTTCTGACATCAAAGGGCAATCTGTTTACATTGGAAGTGCAAAATATTGTGCTAAGCAATGCAAAACAGATTAAAAAAGAGAATGGCACCACCACTGCTTTTTTGAAACAAAACACAAAACTTATTAGGAAAGTTATACACTCCCTTCTACAAAGCAATTATCTTAAATGCTGAGAACATAAGAACATCTGTAATGAGTCAGACTAAAGGTCTGTTTGGACCGCTGTGCATGTATGCTACTGGCCAATTTAGAATACTAGAGATATGAATGGGGCAAGCAGATGGTGGTATATTCCCCCTCTTGCAACCTTTTCAAAACAGAAATTCTAGAGGATCTCCAGGAATTGAACCAGCAATAATCATGTAAATTTAGATGGGTTATAATTTTTTAGCCACTCAGAACAGATTTTAAAAGATTGTATTAGTAACACATAATAGAAACCATTACCAAAAATTGCACTGGAGCTTGTAAATTATTATAGATTTAGGATATATTTGTTCAAATAAGAGGAATTCTGGCAGAAAGAATTGTTATCTTCCATTTTGCTTTGGAACTTACTGTTGCATTTATTTTGATTCAAGAAGATTGTCTTTTGTATACTTGTCAGTGTAAAGGATGAAAATAAATAAGTAAACCACATGTAATTCTGACCTTAGCACTTACAGTCAAAAAGGGATCTTTTCACTTTTGAGACAGAAAAGTTTTACTGGATGACATAAACTTAGTTATTCTCTTACACTGCTATTTTTATGTATCTTATATTAGTTTCTCTTGATTGATGTAAAATAATTATAATAGTAGCACCATTGAAAAAATACCTGAGACTAAAATGGTGAATATGAACTAGTCTGACAGAGAAAGAATACAGCAATAGGCTGGAAAATGCATAATTCTTTTGGGGAATATATAGCCCTCTGTTTGGCCCAACACTTTTTTTTGCATTGAAGACCTTTTTTTTTTGTTTTACGTTCCTCAGAAATAATCAAGTATCTGGTAGTCAGCTCTTAGTACTGAATTGTTAATGAAAATTCAGTTTCAGAAATGGTAAAGGGAAACAATTCTGTAGTAGAAACAGGTGAAGTAGTTTGACAGGCTGAGAGAGTTGGGGCTGTTCAACCTGGAGAAGAGAAGGCTTTGGGGAGACTTTGTAGCAGCTTTCCAGTATCTTGAGGGGGCCTACAAGGAAGCTGGTGACGAAGTTTTTACAAGAGCATGTAGTGACAGGACAAGAGGGAATGGCTTTAAATTGGAGTGTAGGTTTATATTGTGTATTAGTAAGAAATTCTTCCCTGTGAGGGTGGTGAGACACCGGAAGATGTTGCTCAGAGAAGTTGTGGATGCCCCATCCCTGGAGGTGTTCAAGCTCAGGTTGGATGGAGCTTTGAGCAACCTAGTCTAGTGAAAGATGTCCCTGGCTATGGTAATGGGGTTTAGAACTGGGTGATCTTTAAGGTTCCATCCAATGCAAACCATTCTATGATTCTATGACAAACTGTGTTTCTTTGCATGTACTGGCTCCAGCTTCCCTGAGAAGCTGTCTGTCTTAGAGGCTTTGGGGAAGGTAATTAGAGTGTCAAAAAGAGGGCCATGAGGATGATGAAAAGTCTGGAGAGGAAGCCTTGTGAGAAGAAGTTGAGGTCGCTTGGTTTGGTCAGCCTGGAGAAGAGGACACCTCATTGCAATCTTCAACATCCTCATGAAGGGCAAATTACCGGTCTCTTTACTCTCACGACCAGTGACAGGACTCGAGGAAATGCCATGAAGCTGAGTTAGGGGAGGTTTAGATTGGATATCAGGAAAAAGATTCTTCACCCAGAGGGTGGTAGAGGACTGGAACAGTCTTCTCAGAGAAATGGTCACAACACCAATCCTGTCTGAGTTCAAGAAGCTTTTGGACAACTCTTTCAGGCATATGGTGTGATTCTTGGGGTGTCCTGGGCAGGGACAGGAGTTGGACTCAATGATTCTGATAAGTCCCTTCCAACTGAGTATCTGCTCTGACTCTGTGACATTCAGGAACTGGTATTTAAATTAAAACTAATAACAAACTATTAAAAACCAGGTTACATTTAAATATAGAGAAATAGAAATTATATTAGTTGGACTCACCTTACTTGCAGATAATTTCTGATAGGATGAATTTCCTCTGAAAGAGGTTTCAATTTGTGTCTTTGATTTTGAGAGAGAATCTTTAAGGCTTTGCCCAAAGAAAGAGGGCAATTTTTCCCCAGTAAACCATCACTGTATATACATTGCACATTCAGCTATTGTAGGAATGTGCTGCACGACTGTAATGTGGTCAGGTACAAGGCTGGAGACTCCACAAACTTCAGGTGGAGCCTGTGTGAGTGTTTGATCACCCTCGGAGTCAGGATATGCTTTCTTGTGTTCAGATGTCCTGTGGCTATATTTCTGGTGGTAAATTGAGTTTGAACAGACTGTACACCGTGAAATGCCCCCTTCACTTTCCCACAAATTGGCAGTTCTTTTAAGTTCACTCAAAGGCCCAAGAAAAACCTCAGCTTTCTTTCACACCAGGCCAGAAAGCCATCAGGAATTCTGCTCACTGACTGGGACTGTCCCTTCTTAGAGCAAAGTCACGAGCAGAGTTTGCAGCAAAACTTCTGGGAGCTGATACTGAGAGTGTTTGCATTTTCCTGAGGTAAGTTTCATCTGCCATAAATACAACCACTTTGCAGTGGAGTGGTTCCTTCCTTCCACCTGTGAACACATCTGAACTGTACCTTTAAAACCCTCGCATTAAAACAAGGTCTCCTACTCAGAGTTGCTAATAGTTCAGGTTATAATATGATCAGTCAAACAAATGATTTTTAAAAGCTTTCCTGTGTAATGTGACCTAGTGAAGTGCATTAGCTGAGTAAATATATTGTTGATTTGTTTTCCCATTAGCAATGAGTGATTTCTCTTTAAGTGACCTACAGTACTGCTTTCTGGGAATAAAGTAATATTGATAAAGAGAATGGAATGTAAAGGAAATATTTTTTTCTTTAGATAAAACTTTTACACAAAACCAGGGCTCACTGGTCTCCCTGGTTTTATATCTTTTAGTGACATGGCTTTGTTTCTTTGTCTTCCTTTTTCTCCAGGTCAAAGGAGTCATGCTATACATTATAATAGAGGTACAGTTTTCATTTTCTCATCAGCTATATTCAGGCTATGCCTTTAAAAAAGACAAATTCATCTTGTGACTGTCTGCTCTGTGACACATTATATAATTTGATGTATATTTATTTATATCCCTCCATTGCAATGAATGGCAGTTTTCACCAAAAGAAAACAAAGGTATTCATTCTCATCTGTTTGGGGATCCAAGATGTATCTGAGCAAACAATTTACCTCCACTGTTTGCTTCAAGATTGAGAACAGGAAATATAGAACTGAGATGGAAAATATGACAAAGCATGTTGCATTGGAGATAATACTTTAGAATCGAACTTGTACCATGATAGACAGTGCCTGAAATTTTCATGCATTTATGCTTTTCTGATATGTTAAGAAGCAAACATACATTGAGTGGAAATTGATATTCAGCAGATTTGTTAGTATGCAGATCTTTGCAAAATAATCAAGAGAGCGCTTAGGAAGTATTGCGATAATAAATTTCTTAGAGCAGATGTTCCTTAGCAGATTTTATCTGTGTCATTTCAATGATAAATCCTTCTGACTTCTTAACCTTTAACTACAGTTGCACACTTACATTTGACTGTGAGAAATAAAAGAAACTGAAAAGAATTTTATAAAATGAGTGTAATTTATCTGGAGGTCACTGAGTCTATGATAACGAAAAAAATTGCCCCTAAAATGTACCATTGGGAGGAAAAAATGGTTAGAAATTGTGCAAAACTGTTAGTAAAATGATTGCATCTTACATTTTGAATGATCAAAGTTCTTGCTAAAAGTTTTATAAAGTATTAAGCCAAAGACCTAAATCTAACTTTCTTAAGATATACTGCCCCCTGTACACTCTTTATTGAATTATGGATTTAGTTTCACAGGTGGATTCAATGTGAGATTCTTCTCACATAACTTTAACTGTCTAAAATTAAGGTATATATACCAAAATAGTCATTAAAGATGTCTTCATCATTAGTAGAGAAAACATAAACTAAATGGGAAATTTATGTATTTTAGAGAGCTCTCTTATCTTGGGATTAGTAATATCTGGAGTTGCTTAAGTATCACATTCGTTGTGGCTTAGTGGAGGCACAACCACAGGGTCAGTTTTGGCTTCAGGCTTTAATCCTAGATGCAGGCTTTGTCCACAAGAAGAAAATTTGTTCCATTTGCTTGGATTCTAAACTGTGGTGAGGTCAAATCCCTTTCTGCCCATGGATGTCCTTGGTGAATAAAGCTAGACCTACCTCGATCTTTGAAGTCATGAGAATTGCTTACCTAAATACAACTGGGAAAGTAAGCCTTGTTGTCCTTGTGCCTTTACCAAGTGTAATTTGTAACAATATTTATTTATTCCCTTCCTCCCACCTTTAGCTGAAGCTCAGTGTATTAAGTATTGAGAGTTACCTAGAGACATTTACAATGTTTTTACTAGAAAATGAAACAATGTCAGGGAATATTTTTAGCCTTCATGCCAAGTGGTATGGTCTGGTCACAACCGTAATATTAAACTATTTCCCTCTTAAAGAGAGTGGCAAACTGCCTGTTGGAAAAAGTCCTTGGCTTGTGTTACCCAACCTTTTCCGAGAATTACTTGAAAGACTGCAGTTGGCCCTGGTCAAAACCATGCTAGAGATGATTCAAATGGCATGGAAAATGGCATTATTCATGTCAGGAACATTCCCTGATGTTGCGTGTTAGCCCCAGACAGCAGCTGAGCCCCACAGAGCTGCTTGTTCACTGCACCCTGATGGGATGTGGGAGAGAATCAGAAGAGTAAAAGTGAGAAAACTGGTGGTTTGAGATAAAGATAGTTTAATAAGGAAAGCACAAGCTGTGCACGCAAGCAAAGCGAAGCAAGGAATTAATTCACCAATTCCGATGGGAAGGCAGGTGTTCAGCCACCCCCAGGAGAGCAGGGCCCCATCACACGTAACAGTTACTTGGGAAGACAAACACCATCACTCTGAACATTTCCCCCTTCATTCTTTTTCCCTCAGATTTCTATACTGAGCATGATGTCACGTGGTCTGGAGTATCCCTGTGGTCAGCTGGAGTCATCTGTCCTGACTGTGACTCCTCCCATCTCCTCGTGCACTCCCACCCTTCTTGCTGGTGAGGTGGGTAAGAAACAGAAAAGACCTTGACTCTGTGTAAGCACTGCCCAGCAATAACTAAAACATCCCTGTATTATCAACATTCTTTCTATCACAAATTCAAAACACAGCCTCCTACTAGCTACTGTGAAGAAAATTAACTCTCCCTCAGACAAAACCAGCACATCTGGTATTGTTTATTTTACTCATAAAATGACGATGGAGGACATATAAGTACTTTAATAAGAGAAGCTGATTTAAAGTTGTCTTGGCTAGTAGATCTGTGTGAATCTCTTATTTGCAAAATAAGGCTCTGAGGAGCATCTTCTAAATGATGAGATGCGGAGGAAACTTTCTTCAGTATTTATTGTGACACCAGGAGTTGTTAAGCATAGCTTGTAGTGCTCCACAGTCTGGGAGCTTTTCCACTGTACAATATGAAAAGTGGAAAGTGGAAAACTAAGCAGAGAGATGTGCAGTGGTACTACTTCCATCACTCCAGGACAGATGATGGAGAAAGAGGAAACAATAGGAAATCAGGTCAAAAATTTTACTCTTGTCCAGGCTTCCACCTCCCTTTAGCTTAGAAGATCTTTGAGTGAGAAAAAAATGGACTACAGCCATTATAGAATGGTTGCAGTGATGATGCTAGAATGATATATAGTTGCCAAGCCATTATTGAATTTTTTTAGTCTGCATTCCACAGACACACTTGAGCTAATATGAAATGTATACCTTATAGTCTTTGTTCTTTCCCACTAAATGCATATATCAGGAAATGTAGGACAGGGAAATAAGATTTTCTTGTGAAAATTCATTTGAAACCATAGTGGCTATTTGTTAACAATGCTGGAAGAAAGGGATACATATAAGGACAACAATGAGGACAAGTTTATATCTGTCCCTTCCTCAGTAGGTGTTTAAGACATCCAAGGCTGATAAGAATATAGACATGCCTGGAGTTTTTGGTGTCTCTTCCTGGATATTTCAAGGTTTCACTCTGAATGAAGCTGAAATGCAGTCAGAACTTCTTTACCATCAAAACCAAAAACAAACCCTGCCAACAGCTTGATCTGCTTCAAACAAACAGCACCAGTTTATAGGTTCATAAATATCAGATGCAGTGCTTTGAAAACTGTATTGAGCAGTCCCAAATGCTGGGTGGCAGCTGAGCAAAGATTAAATGGGTAATGGGAAAATTCCAACTGCTTATGTTTACGGGGAAGAATCTCTCGGGCACCAAAACCAGAAGACAATATAAGCATAGTTTGTCTATAACACATTAAAGAGCAATTTAACACACACCTAAATTTCTTTTGTTCTGAGAGAATGAGGTGACTCCCTCATAATAAAGCTCTGAAATAGAAGAGGCAGCCAACACATTAGGGTGTCAGTAAGTACTTATCATAGGAATTAATATATTTTTCGAGGGTTCAGTGCTTATTTTCAGTCTTGTTAATAACACAAGAAATATGCCTTCTGTTGGCTGCGCAGCAGAGATGAAAAAACCCAGATTGTACATCAAGATACAATCCAAGTTAGGATGAGTAGGGGAATGATTGGGTTGTGCCTATTGCTGAATAGTCCTTTAGCAGTGCTGCTGCTGTCACTTTGGTGTGACTTTTTCTTTTGGCTTGATACGTAAGGCAGTAGATTAGGATATCAGAAGATCAGGAAGAGACTTCCTTCTCTGTCATGATCACAGTGATTTATGGTTATTTGGCTACTTCCATGTCTAAAAGCTTTCATATCACAATTTTTGTAGGTAGAAATTATACAAACCCATCTAAGAAAAATTTAGAACCTTAAGAGGATTTTTTTTGTCTGCTATAGGGTAACTACAATTTCATGCAATAATTTTCACTGGTTTTATTGTCTGTGGTTCACTGTAGTTTGCATTCTCAATATAACTGCATCTGTCTTCAGATAAACAGCTTGTTGGTCAAATTTGTAAAAGAAGAAGAGAAGGGACAGAAAATATTGATATTTCTTTGGCCTCGGATTAGTTTTAGGATGACTTGTGTATGGGCTTGTAGTAGAAGTCCAAACTGAGGTTGGAGTTCAAGGATTTGATTGGGTTCTGATGGATTTTCTTGAATAGTTCTCTGCTTTTTTGGGGGGTTTGCTTGATTTTTTTTGTTTATCTGTTTTTGTTTGGTTTGGTTTGATTTTTAAATTTTACTTGCACGTTAAATTTTATTGCACAGCTTGCCTAAGTTTCATAGCTATACCAGAACTGGTGGGTAGTCTCAGGATCTTGGATTAACTTTAGAGACAGAGTCCGAGGAAGGGTGAGGTGGAAGCTGTGTCCTGTTTTGCAAAGAAAGTGGAAGTTACTCTCTGAATTACTTCCCATGTTAAAGTTCTTCAGTCGGGGGTGAGATTCATGGATGTCATAAACTGAAGTATGCTGCACTCAGCATGCTTTCACTGTAGTCTATGGGGCTATTCAGTATGAATAAAGGCAAGTGACTGATTTTGTGTAACTCATAAGCAATTATAGCAGTGAAGGTAAGAGTGGGACTGTAAATAATCAAAGTAAATGAGAAGGCAGAATGCTGTAGAGCTTTTTTCACCTAACAACACAGAAGTGAAGGGCAAGGGTAAAGCAGGTTGCACTACTTGTGGAAACTTATTAACTTATTCATTGAGAAGCAAAAGCAAGTGAAAGGGCACCTTCCACATCAGTATTTGAAGCAGGCTTTAATAGCATATCTAATGAGGATGAGACCTAGGCAGAAAGAAGGCTTCATCTTTCTTGAGAAATCATCAAGCAGAATTGCACAGCTCATCACATAGTGCAGACAGTTGTTCAGGCAGGAGGTGAGTTTGCATGGCTCCTTGCAGAGACACAGACACTGGAGCCAGGCACAGCTTTGTCACTATGCTGCATGTCAGAGCCTCCTTTTAACGAGTTGGTCTTACCAGGATACAATGTTGGTCACTCTAAAGCAGAACTGCTTTCTTGGGCAGCATTTAAACCCTACCCTGTGCCATGTAGTTGTGTTGTAATCCAGCCTGCCAGCCATAATGAAGTCCTGCCAATGTCTTTTAGTGTGAACAAAAGCACTTTGGTATCCAGTTGGAGCTCTGATCTAATTGCAAAATATAGATAATATAATTTAAGCACTGTGTAGTTAATCATTCATGTTGTTAAAGTACTGCTTGCATATTGTTAATTGGTAGTATATATAGCAAGAGTCTGATAAAATCATCTCGTGATAAATACCAGTTCCTGTTCTAGTAGTGGTTGCAAACTTTACTATTGTGAATCTGTGTTTGAAAATGTTTGTTTGCATTCCTCTGTGAGTCAGGCTTGGACAAGGGTCAGGGTTTGGCTCAGCAGCTTGCTGTTGCCACATGCATGAACAAGAAAGGTTGTGAGGACAAAGAGACGGGGATATTGTAAGTTAGGAAGATAACACATACGTCAAATGGGTAATTCAGAGGTTCCTGAGCTGTGGTGCCTCAGTCGTAACTGGACTTTGAATCAGTTGTAGATATCTCAAAATACCACAACCATGTTGCTTATGGTGTATTTTAAACAAAATTTGATATTACAGCCTTTGAATGATCTGTAAGAAATTTACTATGGTCTGTGAAGAACCATGACACATGGCAACAGTCTGTTGCAGAACTGGCCCCATATTTGAAATTTCTGGTCTTCTGTAGCCATGCCTTCAAAGGATAGCCTGGAATGTAAAAGAATTATTGGAGTGAGCCTTATGAAAATAAGGAATTTAAAAAGAAATTTTCATTCCTTTGCTATTTTCTTCCCATCTGATTTAATTGTGGGTGACTTAATGAGGTAATCAAATGCCCAATTCTTAAATATTTTGTTAAGACTAGATACCTGACTCAAGTAATACCTTTTGAAAAAAAGCTCAGCTGGTTAATTAAATGCATATTAAGATGTGTCCAGGGATTCTTTTGGATTTGCAAAGTGTTCGTCCCAAAATAATCAAAGAATAGGACAATGTAATGAGCTTCAACGGTACGAAAATTTTGATTCTGCAGTTTAATATTTTGCTTGCAAGTTGACTAAAAATAATTCCACTCAAAAGACATAGAGGTATATATACATAGAGATGAATATGTATTTATTTTATATATGTGTTTTATGAAAAAATGTAAGTATGACTTACACCAGTCCATATCTCTGCTTTGGAGAGATGTGTGGGACAATGAAGCCAAAACAGTCCAGAACATGCACAGAGATGGCTTGTGAAGATAATTTTATGAGAAAAAATTAACAGAGATTGCCTGTTTTACAGTAAAAGTAAGGGTGAAAGGGGACATGTCTAAATATTTCAGGATTAAGATGGGAGATAAATGCCAGAAGGAAGTTGAATTGCTTAAGGTTAAAGTGCATATTTTGACATTGAAATAGGTCTGAGTGGTCATGAATGGCTATTAAGTCTGTAAGTAGAAAGTTCATGACTATCAGATAAAGAAAAAACTGGAATAATAGAGCCCAAAAATATCAAATCATTTTAAAGACGAGAAATTATGAAAAACATTATACAGCATGGGTACTTTTGAATTAAAGGAATGCACTGGAAGTATGAGCACATCACTCGTGATGACTGTTCCTATATGTTAGCTGGTTAGCCCATTTCAGCTTCTTTAAGTGGTTGACACAGAAGAACAGCTGGAATATCTGGGGCCAGTCAACAGACCACACAAGTTTATATCTTTAAAGCAACTGTTTAAAATTATAATTTTAAAATTTAAAATGGTAACTTTGTGATACTATCCTAATTCATACCAGATGAGAATGTGGCCATGGGGACCACATTGGATTAATGAAAATAAATAAATTATTCTATTTGGAAACTCTGACCTGTAAAGCCCCCAACACAAGTAACTCTCTGGCAATAAGGTATGTTCTTATGTAATGCAGCTAACACTGAGATAAGATGCCAGAACTGGACCAAAAATTGTTAAAATGAGAGAAAGTAACCTTTGATGCATAAACTTTTGTATAAGAATAGAACCACTTTTCTTCTTCCTTTCTACTTCATAATAAAACTCAGCTACTAGGAAATTAGTACATATTTCCCAACCTTATACTTGACTTTCATTCATTTCTTGTTATCTCTTCTTAAAGCTGAGGGCTTTCCTTACAGATAGTACTTTGTGTGCTTGCATTTACAACAAAAAGTGAAAGATATAGAAGCTTTTCAACTTAGTTGCCTAATGGATAAATACATTGCATTTAGATGTTGTTTTGTTTCATTTTAAAAGTTTTGCACCAAATTTCTAACATTTTTAAAAACTAAAATAATCAGTGTATCTAAAAAGTAACATTTCTTCCTTTCAGGTGGTCCATGATAAAACACCTGCTGCTACTCGGTTACCACACCACAAGTTGCTCATTCCTGTCTGTTCCTTCACATCTGTTTCCCCAGTCA
Organism: Chiroxiphia lanceolata; assembly: GCF_009829145.1. NCBI lineage: Eukaryota > Metazoa > Chordata > Aves > Passeriformes > Pipridae > Chiroxiphia > Chiroxiphia lanceolata. Next base: position 14,662,531 of record NC_045640.1, read on the forward strand.
ACATTATGCAACAATGAAGTATCTAACAAATAATGTGTCTGCTTCAGGGTATATATAAAACCTCTGTGGCCTCACCTTCACTTCTGCAGTTACTTTAAACTTTTCACTGGTAGTTCACACATATCCCAGGAAGGGATTTGTTCAACTCATCTTTCACATAAGCTTTCAGATCCAGTGCATGTCAGGATTCATAGGCATTTGTCATTTCCTGTACATCTTAAGCAAAGATAATGCAATATTGCTAAGGAGTGTTGATTACACAGTGAACTTTCCAGCTTGCACTGAGTCAAACTATACGGTTTCACTAGATTTCAATCTGTTTTTCCTGCATAATGAAAAAAAATTGCTTAATGAAATAATCCAGTGGTGTATCTGTGTATGGATATCCATGCCCAAATTGATTCTACTGACATTGTCAGACTCACAGTGTGGAAGAATTTGGCTTGTTCAGTGTAGCTTGTCACTATTTTCAATGTTAATTTTAATGGAATTGCCATGATAACTTGCTTTGTCTTCTTGTATTTTAAGTATGCACTGAAAGAATAAAGTATAGCATTACAGGGATAAAAAACTGAGATTTGCATGTATATCCAGTAGATGCAGAAAATGTTGGCATTTCACTGTAATTGCTTTGGAAAAAAATTATAATATATGAGTAACTACAGGATTTCATTCTTTAATTGTGCTTGTGGCTTTTTGCATGAAATTATGTAAAAAAAATTTAAGCAAATTTAAAATGCAAAAAGGAAAGTCATGTTAATACTTATATTTTAACCAATATTTGGGGGGGAGGGGACAAAACATGAAGAGTTGCAAACTGAGTTCTATTGATTTTTCTCCATTTGACAAAACTAGTTTTTTTCTTTCTCAAAATTAACTGTCTAGTACTGACAAAACTCTGTGACTCCCACAGAGTAAGCACTGCAAAGTAGCATCTGTAATAGATCATGAGGGCATGGAGAACAGGAAGAGAACTTCCCAGTGTAGTCTTCCTGTTTCCCTCAACATAGGGGTTAGGGGTGAGCTCTGTGCTCTGCCTTGACTTTTTGAATCATTAACCACACTGACAACATTTTATACTCTTTGCAGAGGAGTAAATGGAAGGCAATAAATATTCTGCCCAGTTTTCAATAGTCTTTAGATCAATAAAGGAGTCAGATGGACTATGAGGACTCATCTCATGGGAACAGCGGGTTCATGCCTGTAGGACAGCAATGGCTCTACCATTTTCATTCACTACCTGGGTAATGGTCTCTGCCATTAAAACCATTCATTTCTTCCTAAACCAGCTTTGGAATTTTATTTCCTCATATTTATGCCAGGACAGTGTAAACCAGTTTAGCTGCAGCAGCTTGTGAGGTAATCAGGGTTATCTGGCAGTCACTTGGTCCAAAATGTTTCTGTCAGCCCTGTCTACAACTAAGTGCTCCAAATTACACTGTATTAGTGAAATACACTTATTAGGTTTGAAACCTTTCTTAGAACAAATTTTATCAGTGGTTTATTTAATTTTTCTTCCATGGAATTCATAAAATGTTGGCAAAAGGCCAAGGAAGGGCATGAGCATAAAGAGAACAACTTAATTTTTGAATTGAGAAGAATGAATGTTTTTATGCAGCCATATGTATATCATCTTTCTTATGAAAAGGGTGCAATAGTGCAGAATGACTAATCACAGGGAAACCAGTGTACCGTCATCCTTCTCCCAAGAGATACTTTACGCAGTTTGTGCAATACGCCATTCAAAACCAAACCATCAGTATTTATTTTCCAGTATCTCACCTGATGACAGAATGAATAACCATCACATGAACAAAGACCAAACTATTTACTTTATAAACGACGCAGTTTCAGTCACTTATGAAATAATGAAGTCTAACACCAAACAGTAACGTTAAACAAATGTGACAAGCTACATTTTTGAGCAGTGTGTGAGAAGGAAACAGTAAACTGTAGATTGCACGTCAATTCCTATTGTAAAGTTGGATACTATTTGCTTAGTAGTGATGATTCATGAGACCCTAGAGTTCTATACACCTGACATGTGTGATGCTTGCATAGAGTTTATGTACAGCAATTACTTGAGGCAAGAGTATTTTTTTTCCTGTCTCCTTTTCTCTGCTTTTATGTGTCTGTTCTGTTCTCTAATTGTTCACAACAGCACCTTGCACTGGATGCCATCCTGTGGGCTCACATAGTACATGAAAAAACACAGACTCCATTTGTATCAGACTTCTTTTTTCCTCTCAAGATAAATACTCAAATAGCTACTCCCATTGCAGCTTTTTTTTTTTTTTTTTTTGCGTATGTGTGTTTGTTTGTGTGTGCATGTAATGAGACTACTGCTGATAACTTCTTCATCTTTCAGAGCCTTCCTTTCAGTAAGTCTTCATCTGTTATTGTGCAGGGCATACAGTGCTCATTCCCATTTCTTCCTCCATTGCAACTCTAAAAATAATCAGCCATAAAAGTAGCTATTGAGCTTTATTGTTATCAGCACAGTGAGATTAATAGTGGTGAATATACTGTACCTCACTAAAAGGATGCCTTAAATTGACACATCTCCCAGGACATTTAGGGAGTTCTGAGAAACCCCAGTGTTTCCTGTTAGTCCTTCCATGGTAGTATGGGTCTGCATTGATTTTTCCAGTAGTCTGTGCCAAACAGGAACAATTTACCTCATAGGGAGGTAATAAAATAATATTTACAAGCAGTGAATATAGTAAAGCAAGTCAGAAACTGGATTTCTGTTAGTGGGAGATAAAGGATGTATTAGCTTAGTATCTATCAGTGAAATTCTAAATTAAAAAAAATCTGATTACTCTCTTTTGGGACCATTGAAGGATTTCATTTTTGTTTATTGCCTGCTTTCATTTCAAGAAGTAGTAACTTATTATTATTTTAATACGGTTAAAATATTCAATTCAACCTTTTCCTTTTCTTACCTATGATTTTCAATAGAATACAACACAGCCAAATATAAATTAGCAATGAAAACAGCATGAAATATTTTTAACATTGTCAAAATGAAATTATTTCCCATTTCTGGTGTGCTTTGAAAAAGTTGAGATTGTTCTTTTTAACCTCTTCTTATTAAACATGTAATTGAAACAAACCAGTTCTTAGGAACATTGTCAGAATTTCAGTTTTCTCAGTGGTTGTGATCAATGCTTGAGATTATTCAGGGAATCTATATCTTGAAATCTATCTTCTTCTAGGTGACAGGCTATACTACCTTTTTTTTTCTCAGTCCTGATATTAATCTTAAATTTAGTGTGCATGCCATCATAACCTTTTATTACTCTCATCTTTTGCATCAGGAAAATGAGCATAGAAAAGATAGCATGTATGACCTAGGCTTATATCCTTAGCTCTCCAGTGGCTATGTGAGTATCTGTTTCTTTTTATTGGTTTATTGTCAAGAGAAAATGCAGCAAAATTACCACTAAGTGAAGAGTTTTTCTTCTATTCCAGAGCTCCTTTTTCTTTTCCCTATGTTTTTGAAGGGTTAGCTCTTCTAAAAATAGTTGTAGGACACTTTAAAGTGGAAACTAAGTGAAAAGTGGTGAGGTGAATAATTAGTTTTCTAAGAAAACATGAATAGGGACATTTTCAGACATTAACTAATAAAAGCAATAAATTCTGTTTGCTCAAGATATGGTTAAACCCAGTTTTATTGACAGTGATAGCAGTATTATTACAGGAAACCTAGGAATTTTCTCTTCATAAGGTTCCTGGTTTGTATTCACTATTGTAAAAGTATATTTATACAAGAGAAGCCTGCGCTGCCTGTGTTGGTGTGATTGTCATGGTCAGTGTGAATGGCATTGTAAAAGAGCAAGAGAATCAGGCAACTCAAGAGGTCTCACTGTGAAGAAGGAATGGAGCATTAACAAATTTTCCGAGTTTTCTTTTTAAAAGCATCAGAAAATACTCTCAGAATGCCATTCCTAGAAAATTGTGTATTGAGCCTCCCCCAAAAAAGTGTGTGTGGCACAAATATCTTATCCACATCTTATACCTTTTTAAGACTTCTGTGTGTCCAGCCAGCATGGGAGACCCAATGCAGCCTTCTGAGATGTTTCACAGGCTCAAAAGGAGGAATGGATGCTCTGCACAGAACTTTCCACTGGTTATTGATTTCTGTGTAGTTCTGGGGTCATGCCACCCATGGGGACCTAATCCACCTCCAGGGGTATAATTTGCTAGAACCTTGGGCGTTGCTAGGATTATGGACTCTTAGGCTTGCTGGTTTTGATTTTTGTTATGTTTTGGTTTGGATTTTAAAGCAACTTAGCTGATGGGTCCCCCCTGAAAGGATACATTAGCTTTGTTACTAAGTTGCATAGCTCCAGCCCCAATTACAGCTGGACTTAAAGGTATGGCTGAGAAAGCATACTGCTCTTGTGATTTATTAGGAGTCACGTGCAGTTGCAGTGTGCTAAATACCTGAACTTTTCAAGTAAATTGAAAGCATTTTGCAATTCTTTTCAGGAATGAAGGTTATTAAGAGACAAGATATGCATGAAAGGCAGCTCTCCTACAAATAAGCTTTCAGTACTACTAGCATACTTTTTCCATCTGGACACAAAATCTTTCTATAGTACGAAGGCTTTGCAGGCCAATTTAACTGTAGAAATGATTAACAAAAATTAATTTTACCCCTCCTTCATCTATATCCATCACCTAATTACAGAAAATAGCTTGAATTAAGAGGTCCGTGGTCATGATGCCAAATGTTCAGTTAAAAATCAGAGCTTCAGCTTATGTGTGCAGACATGATTCCATTTAATCTACTGAATATGTATTATTTCACTTCAGTGGAGGCTGTTACAAGTATCTATAAACACACTGGAACCTGCAGAAGAGGCAGAAAATTGTTATTAGTTTTTCTTCAATGAGTCAGTTTCTGCTAATATTGCAGTCTCTGAGACCTATGAAGTCATCACTTTTTTTCATAAAGATCTTGTCCATGCTATTCTCACTGGGTGGAAGTTTTGACAAAGTGTCTGGGACAAATTTTAAAAAGCTTTTTACAGTTGTGAGTGTTACAGGGTTGTGCAACTAGCAAGGCCTTAAAGGACCTGCTTCATCAAGCATTTCCATTTAACTACAAATGGCAAGTGTCACAGAATATTCTGAATTGGAAAGGGCTCACCAGGATCATCAAGCCCAGTTCTTGAGTGAATGGCCCATATGGGGATCAACTGATGTCCCTTCTCAGCTGAAAGGTGAATTCTGTCCAAATATTTCTGATGAAAAAGATATTATGTTCAAGTTGAATTTTTCCTCAGCTAGTTCATGGTCTGCTGAGCTAGGTAGCACTGATTCATGGATTATTCTTGATTTATGACAATAAAGTCTATTACAGTGCTCAGTAGTAAGATAAATGCAAATAATGACGATAATAGAATTCGTGGAAGGCTTTTTATCAGAGAACCTTTATACGTTCTGTAAATGTTGCATCAAGCCTTACCATGAATTGCCTGCATATGAACAAGCTGTAATAAAAGGGAGGGGACAGCAGAGGTTGGAAGTATGCCACCCAGGAGCCTTCAGCTGTTTGAACTTCTAGCTTTCATTTCCAAAATCTCCATCTCGTGCTGTGGCAGCTCATGGGAAACTTCCTGGATCTTCAGGCCTAAGGTGGTACAGCTGGCTGATGCACAACAGGGCCTGCCCTTAACCTTATTGCTCAAAGGACGGATGCCAAATGTGATTGTCAACGCCTGTAAAATATTTTAAAACCTTAGTACCTTAAAAAAAAAAAAAGGTGTATATATGTGTGTAAGCAATTGTGCACATACCCTCATGTGAAGTCATGCATGGAGTTATTGGTTTTATTCGAGGGTTATTCATTAATCAACTGAGGATTAGTAACTAGTCTGGAGAACAGAGACCTCTTACAGGAATCCATTCAAAGCTAGTTCTTCTGATCAACACAGAATTCACAGAAGTCTTGTAGAAGTAATAATAGAAATTTAAAGACAAAAATAGGCATAAGACAAAGTTGATAACAGAAACAAAATCTTACTTGAGGACCCTCATCTAGCAAATGAACTGGTGAAATCGGAACTCAGCTTATCAAGCAGCAGCTTATTTTACTCTTAAAATTTACACTTTTTTTTTTTTTTGCCTATGTAAAGAAAATCTGACTGATATAAAATGAAGTATTTCCATGGAAATTCACTGAAATGCCATTACTGATGTCAGATTGATGACTCAGTGTTCAGGAGAAGATACAGGTTGCCAAGAGTATTCTTTTTTCCCTGCCATGGATGACACTAAACAATCTTCAGTCTAATGCGTCTTCCTGTTAACCTCTCCTCTTCACCCATCACTTTGACCTGCAATACTTGGCCTGTGACTCTGAAGAAGATTTTTTTAAGAGAGACTGTTATGTCTTGAGTGTTTTGAAGCGTGTTTGAGTGGTATATTTCTGCATTTCAAATTTTTAAAAAATTATTGTATTTTCCATTTGCCAGTAGAATTTCCCTCCACTTTATAATCTTAGTTCTCAGAGAGCTTATGAAGTGTTGGCTGATGTGGGACTCACATTCCTGAAGGAAAGAAGAACAGAATTGTGGGAAGGGCCACGCTGGGCCACTGCCAGAAACAATATAGCCACATTATCACTGCACTCTGTACAGATTAATTAGCTCCGTGGAGAAGCAAGTGTCACACTGTGCTAACATGGCTACTTTGTTCTGCAGCTTAAACTAACTCATTCAGACCTGATTTAGTTACCTTTAGATAAATGTGGTTTCTTTATCATTGGACTACCTCGAGATAAAATGAGTCATTCTACAGTCTAATCATTTCTGGCAAGTTATGGTCAGTGTTAATCAGTGTCACGTAGCAGATGCTTTGTGCTGCTATCATCTTGCTCTTACTTGTATCCACCTGTTCAGAGGAAAACAGCTGACCTGTAAAGTCATCTGCCAACTCTGTCGATGCACATATGGAGCATTGATGCTCATTTTTCAACTAGAATGTGTCCAACAGTGGTGTAACTCTTTCAGTCTCAGGAGTTGTTAGCGAAGAGCAGAATGACTACTAAGTCACTAATCCAAACGAGATCTCCCTGGTCTGGGACTGCTCTCTAGTCCTTGAGGACACGCATTCTTGTGTATATACTTGTCTACTTGCATGATAAATTGGGAGTATTGGCTCACCTTTTCATTTCTTGAATTGCCTTCTTTCTATTGTCAGGAGGACTATTACAGCCATTTAAATATTTGGCTTTAGAACTGAACTGGTTTTGGACACAAGTACTGTGGCAACCAATATTCTCTGTGGTGCCTGTATGATGGAACTTATTAAGTGTTTCTTTGTGTTGCTGGACATGTACCAGCCCTGTACATATAAACTTGATACAAGGAGCAAACTCTTGATACTGTGGCAGTAAAGGCCAGTAATATCTGTGTAGGGGAGAGAGAATATCACTTGGCAAGTAACTGTTAGGCAGTGAACTGTGATGGTACAATGGTAGCTACTAATTGGATATAATGAGATAAATGCCTAAGGGAAGCTGCTCTCACCAAACGAGTAAGTCAAGAGACCAATCCTTGTTGGCAGGGAAGTTCTGAGCATTAGCACTCATGTGAAACAGCCGTAGGGAAATGAATCATACGACTGAAGGTTGGTTGAAAATGTCCCGTCACTGCGTGTGCTACTCTGAGTTCATGTGCAGCACAGTGAGCAAAAGTCATTTCAAGGTACTGAAGTAAGAGGAAATTTTTGAATAATCATCACTATATAATAATCTAGATGACAATGGCTAGGTTAAAAATAAGAAATGCATTTTTGCATTTAAGGGAAATGAGAGTGACTTTCCTCTGGGAATCAGGAAAAAAATGAATGCAAGGAAGAGAATGTCCAATTTTAGACCTGATTATCCTCTCATCTTGCAGTGTTGCAGTCATTAACACATTTTCAAAGGGATGTGAAGTTCTATCATTCAGATTTGGTAAGGCTACCACTCATGCCCTGATTTCCCTGCTGTGAGTCCACCCGGGTCAACATACCCTAGACTCCAGTTCTGACCTTTCTGGTCTTAGATTTCTTTTAATATCCCCATTTTGAGAGAGAAGATGGAGCAGTCAGTGTCAAGAGGACCACAGCTTCACAGCTGACTGGGAAGCATTGCATGACAGAGAACTGGATTCATGGGGTTTTCATAATACTGTTTTCAGAGATTGTTTAAAATGTCTGCAAGGAAAACTGTTTATGAGTTGGAAAATATAAATGACATTTCCTGGGATATTCTATCTTTTCTCTGTCTCAGTAAATGATATTGAAAGATACCATTTTCCCAGACAAATTACATTAGAAATTCTCTGAGAGAAGTGTCTGGGCAGTAGGAATAGGTGGAGTTATAAGGAGCTACAATTTTTCTTCTCATGACCTCACAACTCTGTGTGCATCCAAAGTGAGAAAGATGGAGCCAGTGAAAAGGCTGTCTGGGCTCCCTGGTGGCTCCTATTATCCCGACAGTTCAAATGCACTCCCTGTTCTGCAGGCTGAAGGACTTAGAATAAAAGAAGTGAATTTTCTGCTATAAATTATCTAATTGGGTTTGCTGACTGATTGTATTAGTAACGTTTCATTGCAGTAATCTTTCGTATAAAAATATCTGCAGCTAATGTGGTTATCCAAAGCAGCAGGCTTGATTTGTCACTTCCTGGTATTTTGTTCACATGAATGGACCTCCCACTGAAATGAATCTGCAGTCTAAAGTATAAGATAATATTCTTTTGGACATTGGAATAATATAGAATTTTTCTTCTGTCACTTGCTGAAGGTTGTTTTTATTTCACAAGCTGAGGCACGAGGGGTCTGCTGTGACTTCCTCTTTTGTGAAGTCTCCAGTTGAGCTGATATCACAGAGTCTGGTAAAAAGGAAAATATTTACCAAAAAATAGCAACTGGAAATGAAAAAGTAGTATTTTTGAAGATTTTGGTGCTTTTTGACCTTGGCATTAATTCTGCAGGGTTGGGAGATCCCCACCATGCTGGGAGAGTTGAACTGTTTTCAAATATCTACAGAACATGACAAAATGAAAAATGGAGGACCAAGCTGCTCCAAAAGGATTTGCATCAGTGAACCTGAAGAATTTGACCCAAAGCTTTTAAAATGCCTCCCTAATTAATAAAAATTCTCTTAAAAAATATTGTTAAAAGTCTTCAAGTTCTAGATGTATACCTTTCCTTCTGAGGTATGCCCTCAGCTTTTACAGTAACATAAATAATTCCCCTCTTTGTTTTTTTTTCACTATATTTCTATTTTCTGGTTTTCAAAGGATGTTCCCCACCCAGTCTGTTATTTATGGAGATGGACCATGTTTATTCTTTGCACTTAGCTTAATGACACCAGCACACTTAACCTGTGAACCTAGGCTATTTTGGCTGGATGGTAATTTGGCTGAAATTGTCATTAAGGTTTCTGAGTGGATTGTAGGACAGCTGATTGGCACCACTCTGCTGTGGCTCCTGAAGGCTGAGGGAGTGTCCTTGCTATGCCATCTGTCACTCTTGGGAGAAAGCTACCACTAAGACATAGGAGGAAGTGTCTCATGGTTCACATTTCCTCCTTTAGCTTTCTATGTTGAATTGTTGGGTTTACCCAGTTGCTATCCCTTACATTTCAATTTCTGGAGTCGTGCCATGCCTTCTTCCAGACATGTCTGAAGCTTTTGCCCAGTCATACTTTAAACAGGGTAATTCCATTTTACCTCTTATTTCCTACAAACGCATCAAGCACAGTTGTTCTGTAATGACCCTTGTTTAAAATGTTTGAAGTGACACACACAGGAACTGTGTCCTTCAAGGGATGAATTTAAAATTCACGGTCACCTCAGGAAAACATTAAGCTCAACAAGGTTCACATCTGACACCTTCAAGAACCTGCCACATCCCTGCCTGACCGTGAGCTTGTGACGTGATTTATTTGATTAAAATAATGGAGAGAGAAAGTCATCGAGAGAAAAGATTGCTCTTATATTGTGAACAGGCTGAATTGAACCTAAAACGTTTGACATTCCAGTAATTAATTAGTCCAGTATGAGTAATTGGAACTACCTCAGCCTTGCTAACATCTATGCATGTTTAGTCACTGACTTTAAAGGGGCCAGGTTTTCACCCTATGTTTGACAAAGACCTTTTAAACTAACATTGCATGTCCCATGCAGTGCTGGGACAAGTGTGCTTTTCCCATACAGATCCTGGGAAAAGCATACTGTGACAGTTCATCTGCAGTTGATCTCCTACAGAAAAAACAATTTTCTTCGAATCCATATGGTTAGTAAAATACATTGTCAGCAGAATTACTGTATACAGCGGCTGTGATAACACATGCTACAAGTTGTCATTTGTAATCATCACTGTTTCAACTGACTGTCTGCTCCTGGCTCCTATGTTGAAAGAGGGTAAGGAAGAAAAATCTCATACTGTCTTGCTTTAACCTCAAAAGGGCAGGATGGTGCCATCTAGCAATTACAGGAGTTTGACTTCTTTCCTACTGTAAGCAATTTTTTGCAAGTTTGAAACCAGCTAATGTATGAGTGAGAAAAAAATCCATGTAGAATTATAAAACAGCAAAATAATTGAAAACCAATATCTCTTCAAGGAGTGTGAAGAAGTGACATTTATCCACAAATACATAAGTTCCAAAATTAGTACTACATGTTGAATTTTTAATGTCCAATAAGAGATTTGTCCTGTATAGAGATTTTGATGTATTGCCTTAAGAAAAAGAAGGATATAAGTGAAAAAATTATTATCCACTCTTAGCACCTGCTCTCCTTTCACACATCCCTTCCTTTTCTTTGAATAGCTCCTCTCTCCTGCTGCTTCATCACAGTCCATCAGAAGATATTCTCTTTAAAAAGAACTAGACACTGTCTACCTCTCACAACAGATAGAAGTATCACAACTTGAGGACAAATACTGCAATTGTGTGCCTTTCTTTTCCTGCTCATGAATAACAGAGGTGAGGGGGGCTGCAGAGTATGGGATGGGGATTGTGTGATATTTAGTACCCATCCATACAAACGTTGTCAGTCCTTAAACCACACAGATATTCACATTCATATCATAGACATAAAATAGACTATTTTCCCTAAATAAAATTTTAGGAAGAGATTAGGTATTATATAATAAACATACATAAAAAAATGTTTCTTTTCAGTGCTGTTTACCAGTTTGCAGATAATTCCAAATCCAATTCATATCTTATCCATTTTATATCCTGCAGTGTAAACATATTTATCAAAATAAATGCATTTGTGCTGCAAGGCCATGTTTATAGCAGTGTATAACTTTGCTAAATTTAAAGTGTTTGGGCACACATTTGTCATACTAAATGTTTGACTTGGGAAATTATTTTTTTAATGCTTTGGCCATTTCTAAAAATGAAGTTAAGGAAAAATACTGTTGTTTCTTCTTTGCATCTGACAAAAAAAATCTCTGAACTTTCTTTGGAAGTTTGAATGCTATCAATCATTTTAACTATTGTAAAGGTGTATTTGTTATGGTAGTACTGACCTTTTTAGCCACCAGCTTGCTTGTAACAAATGTGGGTAGAGCCCTTACCAAATCTTCATTTGCGAAGCCCAGCCATGATGACGATGATGAGACAGATGTGTTTACAATTTCTGAAAAATCATCTTAGTTTTGCCAGTTTCCAAGATTCTAAAAAGAGTTTGATTCTTACATGCAGAGCAGCATTCAGGACAATGGGACTGTGGGATGTTTTGAACACTTCCCTTGGATTGAGCACACCTTAGGCTCACATAACTCCTCTGCAGTGACTGGATAGGATGTGTGACATCCCTAGAACAGAGTAGAACAGAACTTTTTTTTCTTGTTATACTTCAAAAACAGTTCTAAAATACTGTGAGGACAACACAGTCTGGGAATGAAAATAATAATTCTCATTCAGTGGAGTTAAGATCAGGGCAATACCCACCTACTCAATGATGAACACCAAAAGAGAATGTCAGAGTTTGCCCATTGCTGTAAAAACAAGCCCTCTGAGGAAGCACCAGCATTCCTGTGCTTCCTGTGTGAAGCAGATCTTTTAGAAGACAATCTTTGATCATATCACTAAACATTGTATTGTAAAGTGGGTGAATAAATTAGTGAAATGCTCAAGTTGCCTTTTGTTGCAGTACTTGGCTGTAGAGCCTTACCTTTACAGCCTTACAGTAGTGATTTTTTACCCTTGTTTTTGTATGAGTGTAATGTAAATAGCAAAATGTTCCATTTTTTGATACATTGACATATTACATGCCACCATTTTTAATTTACATGAGTCATAATTTCTCAGGAAAATCAAAGAATAAAAGGTTTTTTCTAATAACACATATTTGTGTGTTTCCTTCATATTTAGGCCTTTATCAGTTTCCCAATATTGAATTTTCTCTTTAATTCTGAAAGCCTTTATGTCAGAACAAATCCTTTTGTTGCATAAGTAAGGAACTTTTTTCAGAGATAAGAATGGATAAATCTTCAGTTTTTTCATGTTGATAAGCACTACACTGTCCACATTGTAAATACAAGTACTTTGCAAGCTTTTGCAGCTAAAAGTTGAAATAAAATCTGTGCAAATTGGATGATGGTAGCTTGGAAGAAACCTCTGCACACTTAGGACCAGCCAGCCTCCTTGTCTTTGTATTAAACTGTGCAAAAAGACTGGTATCTTTGAGGCTAAACATGAATGTAGCAGCATTGAATGAAAATCTTTCAAAGTCTTCTTTCATTTTCTTGTGATAGCCTTATTTATTTTTTGTATCCATACACTGGATCAGAAAATGGAGTTGTTTATTTTGTTTAAATCAGATTCTGCCTCTGTCTCAATCTTACTGCAGGAAATTCAAGGCATACAAACATTGTAGGTTTGCATACTTTATAACATTTGAGGGGTTTTTTTCAGTAACACAGGTAAGAAAAAGCTACATCTGCCACAAGAACTAACCAAAATCTGGCATGAGACTTAGGTAATGCTTTGTAGAGCTGTCATGCTGGTTTATGTAATACAGATCTGTATGCAGATAAGTAATATACCATATGTCATGCAATTGATCTATGCTAACTGCTACAGCAAAGTAGGCATATTTTAAGGTGTAGAATTAGTACAGTATACAGGCCAAGCCATAATAAATAAGAAGTTGAACTGCAATAATGCCATAGCAGTGCCTGAGCAACTCATTGGCATAGATGAACTTAGACATAAATTACTCTAACAGTTAATTTACAGAGCACTGTAAAGAGCAAGATTAAGTACAGGTCATGCTTCTGAAATTAGTATGTAGATAAAATTAGTGTAACAATGCATTTGAGAACAGTACATTGAAATGTACTTTTTTTGGAGGAAAAACCCCCACTACTCATAATCCCCTGAGTGGTAGTTGCTTGATTTCAGATTACTGTTTCATCAGTTAAAGTTTAGAAGGCACAGACAATGTCAACCAGTCTACATCTTCATCTTCTGCCTGCCTCTCATTGTAGTGGTCATCTTAATAAGCAAGTATTATTATCTCTGTAGGAAAGATTGTGGTGAACCTGTGAGTCTCTGCATCAGTTATCTGAGAGTGACTAATTTGAAGGCTGGGTTGTACTACATTTACTGAAATTAGCCCAAATGGATCACCCATCAATATTTTTTTTACTATAGCCTGTTTTATCATAGAAGAAAGAATGAAAGCAGGAAGGGTTGTAATTTAACAAATACATTTGCTGCACTTTTAATAATTTTGAAAGGAGTGTTCACTCTCATAGTGGTTCTTATGATGCATTTTGCTGACGGGTTCAGATTTGCACATCAGCAAAACTTTGGACAGAATAAATTCTCTTTGTTCTGTCGATTTCATTGAAGGGGGAGAGTTGTACATGCTTGGGATATGTTTCCCTGAATCTGAGCAGGAAGTGGATAATACCAGTCTACTGTTCCCTGTGACTAAAGCCAGGTAAATAAGTAATACTCATGGCTTTAATCACACTGAAAGAATTCACATGAACAAGGAAGTAATGTCTTAGGAAAAAGCAGAGAAATTTCCAAAGTGCTTTACTGACAAGGTGGTTGAATGATTGGAGAAATAAATGTTAATAGCCACATTTGGAAAATATTGAGAACCACTGTTCAGGGTCAAATTCTGCTGCAACTTTTTTTGTCAGATCATCAGGTTACTGGACTCACGCCGGTACAGTAGGAATATGGCCAACTGAAAGTCACATGGCAATCAGATGTTGACACTTGGCAGAGGGAAAAGGCTGTGCTGGGCAGAAGTTATAAAAGTAATATGGAAATATGCCTTTCAACTTGATGGAAGGCTGCATTTATATAAATGTAACACACTTTATCTTGCAGCAATTCTTCTAAAGAGAAGGGATCCAGTCTTCTATGTGCTCTGCAAAAGCAGAGCTGAAAGACTGTCATGTCTCAATAAAATGAGGCTTTACAGACTGAGCAGAAACTGTGCAGAACAAGCTCTGAGGTGGCTGTATTTTATTCTCTTGAAGGTAATAAATTTAGGATTGGTGCTAATCAGGGATAAAGGTAGTGAGCAAAAGACAAATTCTGATTTCTGTTACATTTGCACAAATCTGAGATAACTTGAACACTGTCTAAGCGCTCCTGAAGTACATGGTAAGGTCATGCACATACCTTCTGATCTCATTCCAGCTACAAACAGGAATGTATGGAGAACCTTTTTCCATAGAAAGGAAATCTGTATATATATATATGCCAGAAAGGATCTCCCTTCATCCCTAATCTGGACAGCTGGACTCAGGACTTTGCAACATATAGCAATGCTTAGCATCACCACTATTTCTATAATTGTCTGCTTTTCCTATTAGGGCAATGTGAGCTCAACAGTTCACTGATATCCTTCTGACAATTTAAATAGCAAGACTGGTTTGATTGTGAGAGTTCTTCTGTAAAATTTCCTCTCTGTAAAACCATCTTACTATCCTTTACCTTAACCACCACTGTCTTAGGTTCAGCCTCTATAGTATGAATTTTATAGGAAAATGTTCAACATGGTAGAATTGAGACAGAAGGTTAAAAAAAACCCCAAAATCCCACCTGATCCTTGTCTTGGTTTAAGTAAATCTCATCTGGTCTAAGTAAATTGAAAACTCTGAACAGGGGCTGTTTTACAACAGCCGAAAATTTGGTAGTATGCAGCTTTTATAATGCAAACTTTGATTGCTTTCTCACAACTGTTCTTTTTATGTCCTGCTTTTAACAAAACAGTGCATTTTTTTAGTTTTTGTCTGTTGAATTTTTACTCATCGTGGTTCACCCTGCTGCCATGCCACCCACGCTGTGCTAAACTGATGAATGAGGTTGTGTTTCACCTTCTTGTTCTTTTCCTTTTCAGTGGTATCTGCTAATCCCTTCTGGTCTGGTCAGGACACCCACTTTTGTTCTATATTCTTATTTTTAGCTTAGTTTGCAGCTCCTTCACTGGACGCACTTGTTTTTCAAGTAGGGTAAGCATGACACCTACAACACCTTGCAACACTGCTCTGACTTTGGTTTTCTGCCTAGTTTGGTTATGAGTTGGCTTTGTACCAAGAGGCATGGATTACATTACCCACTGTCAGTGGGAGCTGTGCAATGCTTGGGTTTTTAGCTCTGTACCCGGCAATTGATCAAGTGGAGTTAAACAAGGTTCACTTGGTGGCTCTAGTCTCTGTAACTGTTTATGTCTACAACTCTAATGCCTTGATTAAAACTACAGCATATTTTTCCATCTTTCCTGGACTTGTTGTTTCATTATCTTGGCTGCTATTTAGCCAATATTTTACCCACCTTCTGCTTAATGCTAAATTACAAGTGCTTTTCCCAGGTTGGTTTCTGTCTACAAGGCTTCAATATCACTGAACCTTTAAATTTATTTTGTCTTCCTGACCCCAGTGACTGGGTTTGGGGATTTTTGTTCCTTCTTTTTCACATATACATAGCACAAAACCTCAGTAGATCCCTTCTGAAAACCTCATCAGCTCATATTATTATGACATGTTCAACATTTTCAAGTTTCTAGATTTTATAACATTTCACAAACTACTGCTTCTAAGTATTTGCTTCTCAGTATTTTTATATATCTAGGAGGCATAGTTTGGAAGATATTAAGGTATCTTACTACTAATAATGATTTTTTTTTAGCATAATATTTACAGTAAAACTTTAACCAGTAGAGTAACTAGTTAGTTCTCTGGTATTTCATCTTCATAAATTGGATGAAAAAAATATCTATAATAATGAAACTCTCTAATTTACTTTTTTAATAAAAAAAAATTCTAAAATAATTTCACTCAAAACTTAACATACACCCAGTAATTTTTTCTAGTGGATGTCTCCATCTTTGGCCATCCATGCTTCTATCCCATTCATCAGAATGTGCTGTCCTATTGACTCTCTCTTTTTGAATCAATGTCACCTTCCTAGAAAAAAATTTCTACACATGCATGCATAAAAATTGATATAAAAACCGGTTCTAAAAGAAAATTTATAAATAAATTTATAATCAGTACTTGAATAGGAGCAAAA
Organism: Chiroxiphia lanceolata; assembly: GCF_009829145.1. Taxonomy (NCBI): domain Eukaryota; kingdom Metazoa; phylum Chordata; class Aves; order Passeriformes; family Pipridae; genus Chiroxiphia; species Chiroxiphia lanceolata. The sequence goes on from NC_045640.1 coordinate 14,679,089, forward strand.
GCAAAGGTGCTTGAGAAGATCTGTTCTATTTATTCTGTTAATGAATTTTCTTCATTTATTCCCTCATGTTAATTTCATTTTGATAAATCTGAAAATTGCCTAAGAACTGTGTCTAGTCAGTAATTGTTCCTGTGATTCAACTTAGTATTTCTAAGTCACCTTTTAAGTTGGCCTTTATAACATAATCATACCTATTCTAAGTCTTTTTTCTTCTTTCAAAAATACTAAAAAAAGTAATTCATTCTGGTCTGTTGAAAGCTTGGATGCAGGCACTGAAACTTCTTAAAAAGTGCTTCACAACTCAGTATGAGAAAGAATTACAAAATAGCTTTGGATGTTTTTCCCCATTGTTACATTTTAGCTGAAAGAAACTGCCTTGTGACTTGCTGTTTTGTGCAGTCTTTGAGGCAGTAAAAATTGTTGAATTGAATGCTTTCAGTTGTATGAAATAATTTATCTGGCACAGAACTGAAATGGTCTTCCATAGTCTAGCAGATAGCTCTAACTGCACTACAGTTGCAGCAAAAGGGAATGGTAATTCATTACTTCGTGTTTCAAGATAGTTTGTCAAGCACAGCTCTGTTTTTTGAAATATAATATGTAGGTACCTTGTTTCAGTAGATGCTCCATTCAAGTAAGGGGAGATGTCTTTGAATGAAAGGTCAAAGAGCAGAGAAATTTAGAACAGACTGTTTAGACAAGACATTTAGTTGGCAAGTTCTAAGCATTGGTACATTGCTTGCACTATCATTAGCCAACTCAACATCAGGGATAGTGACTCTTTTGTGCCTCTTTCTGAGATGTCCAACTCATGTGAGGATGTGACTGTAGTTCATGGTCTGCCTTTCAGTACTGGGAACATCTGCCTTTCAGGTGGAGAAATATTTCTTTGGATCTCCTCTAATACTTGTTTTGAACTGGAGATCACTTAGGTTGGTGTTATTCCATGGGAACATCTGGTCAGTTCCTTATTGATTTATTGCTGTAACAACTGTACGAGCTATCTGTGATTTTTGAGCATGCTCTGAAAGAATCAGAAATGAGTAGAGTTACTTCGGTGCTGGGGTCAAAAAAAAAAGAAAGAAGATGATATAGAACAGGAAAAGAGAAAGTTTGCAGTAAAAAACTTCAAAGCATTAAGGTTAAGGTCTGTCATTCAATGGAAGAATTGTATAATATTAGATTCAGATTAAGAAAGATCTTTCTGTGTTTGCCTCAGGTCAAAACAAAGCAAGAACACCCTAGAATACAAATAATTTTTATATATAGATATATATAACATGAAGTGGTCTAGAAATAGGAAATCCTTTAATTCAGTTGTGTTTTGAATTCTACAGTGCATGGGAAAAAATGCACAGCACCATAAGTCAGAGGACTCGAAAGGAAAATTAAGGTTTGATGAATTGCTAAAGAAAGCATGATTGTTTAATTCTCTGTCCAGACAGAGTTTTCAGATGTTTCACAACTTTTCTTGCTGTAATTAAAACTCACTAATAGTTCTGTAGGAATTTATCTAACAAGATTGAGAGGGCTGTAATTAAATGATTGGAAAGGCTTTGTTTAGCATTTAGGAGTTGTTAGTTAATGCAAAAGCAACAGAAAATTCCCTGAATAAAATAGAATTTGAGACATTTAGAAATAACATGGAAAAAAACAATTTCAATTTCTATTCATTCTATTAATGAGTTGATAAATTTAAATTAAAATAAGATCATTTCTAATGATCTTTTTGTAATGTAATTAGAGCTGCTGAAAAATAGCTGTGTTATTATGATTAGCCTGAATTTTAAAAAACATTTAAACACTAATGCCATTACTTGGAAAACATCTTGATTTTTTTTCTTGATATTCACAAGTTTTGAATGAACAGGTTTTCCCAGAAATGCTGTGTTTAAGAGTTTAAAAGCTTTTTCAAGCTGTTCCTGGATGGTGGAAACTCTGAATCTCTTAGCCCTGAAGCGAGGTTCACCTGTATCTTCACTCCAGGTGACAATTAGACATAGAACTTGCACAAACCCTTCTGCAAACTTTTTGCTTTGTGGTTTCTGTAAAAAGGAAGTTGTATCCTCCAACAGGTGCCTGACCTGAAGTATTAAGAGAGCGGGAGTCTGGAGTAGGTGGGTCTCCATACAGGTGCTCTTTCTGTAGTTCACCAAACAACTCCACTGTGCCCCACAGAACTGCAGTCACTGAACAAGGAACTTCAGCATGTAATCCAAAAGCAAGAGTTGTGTGTAAAATTGAGATCTCTTCATGTTAGTTTGATGTTTTTACATCAAATGTAGTTTTCTTGTTAATATGGCTTGCACTTTGTGTCATTAACAGCCTTCCTCAGCAATTATTTATTATTCTCCTTGAAAGTGTGCCTTAATTTGCAAAGAGCTACATAAAAATATGTGTTTGTAGATAGCAACCACAATCTGATACATTATCAGCATTTTAATGACGAATTATTATTTTCTTAGCCAAAAATAATAATGTTAACATCCTGAAAATGAAATTACTTTTACCAGTAGCTCAGGAAATGAAAGGAAAAGAGCTTTGTTGACTGTATGTTCTCATGGGCTGGAAAGATCCTATTGTGATATGCTACAGTAAAAAACCTGGAACACATTTGGCACAATTTTAGAGAGTTAGAGTCAGGAAGCAGATAACTGTGGGACTGAATAGAAGTAAAGAGAAGTAAAATAAATCTACTCTATTTGAGGGAGACTGTGGGGTTTCTACTGCTGCTAGATTAACTTGTTAAAGTAAGCTGTTCCCTATTATATATGGCACTCAGTTCAGATGTAATACAAGTGATGTGAACCAGGGTTCAACAAGCAATGAACCTGAGTTCCACAACTGCATCTGCATTTCCTTCACAGCCAGGGAGGATAAAATTTTCTGATCAGATATGTACATAATACACAGACACAGACACACACATACATTTCTCCCTCTATCTTCATGTGCACGTAAAGTTACTTTTCCCTCTTCAGAACCTTTTTCCATCTTTTACAGATTAATATATAAATTTTATAATATTTTAAATATTCATTTATCTATTCTCAAAAATATGAAACACTTCCAAAGAAAATATTTTTGACTAGGATGTATCAGAAGTTTCATGTGGCTCTATTCTATCTACAGTATAACTTTGGTAATTATTTTTTTGTCACTTGACATTCAAGACGTCCTATTTTCCTTTTTTTTTTTTCTGAAGCAGAATTTACCACCTCCCTAAGATTCTTGTTTTATGGTGAACTTGCCACCGGCTGCTGCATGAGAGGAGCCCTGAAGAGAAGATACAGGGGCTCCCTTAAACAACATCTCAGCCTTGGCCATATTGATCAACATAACTGGTCTACTCTGGCCTCCGATCAGGAGGTCTGAAGACACACCATCTATAACGCTGCTGATGCTTTTGAGAATGCACCCAGGATCACTCTCAAGGAGAAAAGACAACGCAGAAAGAATCGTGCCTTGCAGAATATACCACCTAAGGAGTCTTTCTGCTGTGCCTTTTGCAACCGGACGTGTCTATCTCGTATTGGCCTTTTTAGCCACCAGCGCACCTGTAACAAACGTGGGTAGAGCCCTCCCCAAATCTTCATTTGTGAAGCCCAGCCATGATGATCAGTATTTTGATCAATGAAAGCCAAAGTCTGTTTTGAGCTTTTTTACATGTGACCAGCACCTGACTGAATATTGCTGCCAGCTCAAACAATAGAACACTGATTTTCTAACTCTCCTACTGTTTTGCTGGATCTGAAAGCATCTTGGGAATACTCTGAGCTTTGTATAGAAGTTTGTAACCTTGTGTCAGAGACTAAACGAATTTGGATGTCCTCTGAGTGTAGAGAGTTCTGACCTAGGACTATAACTTTTCCAGCAGCAAGAAACTATGCATGAAATGAGACCCATCTCTCGCTCCTTCAGCCTTGTGTTGACTGTGTCTAGCAGTTAAATGCTGCTTGGGCATGTTAGCCATTCTCAGAACATGCTTCCCGGACCGGGTGCCTCTGGCAACCTAGGTGTGAAGAGACTGTGTTGGTTGCAAACAGCTTTAGTCGCCTACACTTTCATCACTCTCTAGGTGGTGACAACTTTAGTTGAAGCCAGTAATAAAACTACAGGTCTGTAAAAGTTTTCATCTTGAATCTAGCTCATTGTATTCATGCTTAATTAGATGTTGCTATTTTTTGGTCTGTGTTTGGCCCAGCCAGTTGTGAGAGTCTGTTCTATTCCTGCCAAGTTATGAGAAAATAAGCACTGATAAACGAAAACTTTGTCCTTGAAGGAAGCATCTTGTATAAACTAAAATTAATTGGTACCTCACTATTGGCTGATGGCCCTTCAAGAGCATTTGAAGAGGAAAGTGAGGAGGAGGATGATGAAGAAAGCCCCCACACTCATTAAGGAAAGACTCCCTGAGGTGTAGCATACAGGCATGGGGAAATTCCAGAACACCTACACATGCGCAGAAGAGATGCCTCTTGCATAACGGAGGGAGGGACTGAAGGCCTCTAGCTGGGTGGTGCTGGCCACACCTGCCCAGGTAGATATCACCAGTTAATTGTATAAAAGGCAGATAGCTTGTTTTGGGAGTGAAACTCAAGCTTTGCATCAAAGGACAACGCTGCCTTTTGCGGGGATGCCCGCTATCTTGTGAGCCTGCCGACACTCCGGCAACGCAGCTTCTGCTATGGGTAATTCTAGGCATTCTGGGGTCAGTAAGACAGTTTTGTAAGCAACACCTGAGTCAGTGGGGGAGTCGTATGAGGGCTTATTTTCCTCCTCCTTCCTCTCTCTTGGGTTTTCATTTTGTTGGCTACTTTTTTGGTAATAAATATTGTTCTTGAGCTTTCAACAGTGTATGGTTTCAGTTTCAGCATCCTCCCTGCTACACTCATTTGTAAGAGAGACAAACTGTGTCTCTTGTATTCAATATCTTAATGCTGCTCAAGGGGCAAAGTAACAAAAGTCTATTTTAGACCTGGCTTGGCACCTACTTGATAGCAGACAACTCCATTGGTGCTAGGGTCACAGTCAGTGCGTGTAGCAAGGTGAAGATGTTACAGCCATAGTCAGGCATGGCTCTGCAAAAACCATACCAAAGTCTAGGGCCTTACTTCCCCTTCTGTTCCTGACTTTGTTCCAAGTGATTTACCTCGGAAGAGAGTAAGAGAAGAAGGTGTTTTTGGTTTTACTCAGGTCCAGAATCAGCCTAATTAAAGGATGAGGCTATAGCTTAACAGGTTTTTTTCTAGTGTTGGCACTGGCCTCCTCACAACCCCTGTTCTTTGTGCTTAGTCTTGTCCATGTGCCAAAGTGCCCTCACCTATGTGATACTTAAAAAAACCCTCTTTAAACAGGCTCAGAGGTCTATCTCAGTCATTTGGTTCATGGCACAGCTGTTCTGTACACTAGTACAGAACTAGTAGGCAGAGTGGAGAGGTCCCGTGTTGCCATGGGCACAAGGGGGAGACCACCTAACAGTGAGGAGGAAGGGAGTGCATTCCTTAAACAGATATTAGTGCAAAGACCATTATGTCATAAAGCAGCATCTGATCATAGTCTGAGGGACACTTAAGAAAATCTTTTTGGAGTGGTACTTTGGGTTGTGTGGTGCTGATTGCCTCCTATGCAAAATGTATCCCACCCTATCAGGTGTTACCCACACCAGGATATAGACTGGGGGAACTGTAGGTTTCAGTGTGGTTTTTCTAAACTTGAATGGGAGACCACAACACATTTTAAGTACAAAGTTTAATTCCACATTTGAAATGGAGTCAAAACATGGTGATAAGGTACCCACAAGAGAGATGAAGCACTGTTGAACCAAACTACTTTTGTCATCCTTTATCTGCATTTGTTACTGTAGCTGACTTCCGTGGTTTGGGATCAAGACTTGTCTGCTGAGGCACTTTCTGTGTTGAGTATCACATCCTTAAGAGGTTTTGTGTCTTGCTTTTGAAATAAAGATCTACAGTAAAGGGACTTCCATCAACTGAAAAGGCAGTAGCAGCTTCATATTGGATATATTAAATTTTTAAGATTCAAGAGACTGCAGAATATAATATCACACCTCCTCTACTGCACTGAACAGAAGAAGCTGATTTTCCTTTCCCTGCTTCCCTCGTTTCCTCTGGTTCTCAAGTCATGTCAAGCTGTTCACTCCTAGTTTGCAATCCACCTCTGGTGCCAGTTTCCTTTGCTCACTTGTTATATTTTCAAGCATGAACAACCCTTCCCTCCTACTTGAGCATTAACAAAAATGCCTCCTTATCATTTCTCAGATCACTCCTTCAGCACTCTGTGTTCATCAAGATGATTAAAGGCTTGTGAGCAATTGGCTGTGTGTAGACTGTTATCAATCTGACCACCATTATCTCCATGTTTCCTGGGACTGTCATCTGTCCCCCTCTTATCTTTATTTAGTTATGACTGTCATCCCCTGTGGACAGGAAACATTGTTCTGTTTTTGTACAGGGTGAAAAAGTTTGAGGAGAAGTGTTGCAGAACTGAGACTACACTAGACTGGTAATTTAAGCAACAAGTAGAGGAGTTTGCTTGTTCTGGCCCATCTTTTATACCACAGTCATTGGATGCTAGGTCAAGAGATTGAGTGGTCAGGATTTTTTTAGAGACATGGGGCTTGCAGTGTGCTGGTGAAGTTGATCAAGTAGGGCATTTGATGCAAAGTGTGAATTTCCTTCCTGCACTGTGCAAAGTAAATCTGTGGCTCTGATATTTTAGTATAATTTACAACCTTCTGACAGATGATCCATTACACACTCGATGATGCAATATTTTCTCATCCTGTGGCACGTACACAAAGGCATGAAACATTTGTAATTCTCATTTTAAAACTGTTATATATGCTTACATTTTAGTAACAAACTTTTGAGATCCGCAACTTGGATTTAGAACACGAACATTAACTGTAACAAAGTCTCCTCCTTCTGTAAGATTAACATGCAGTAAAACCAACGTAACTAAGGGCTATAGGGTGGTCTGCTAATGCTCATATCCCTTTAAAATGTGAAGCATGGGAAATTACTGATTCTGAGTAATCCTGGCTGGTGCTGTAACCATCACCTTGCCCCTTTGACTACCATCCAGAGAGATTTGGTCTGATACTTTATATGGCTTTTTCTTCCAAAGGTTTAGTGTTCTGTTTTCAAAGTGAAATTAGATGATTTTTAATGTTTATCACTGATGTTGAGCCATACTGAATATCTGAAACACATTTCTATCAGTATTATGATCAATGACTTATGTTTTGAGTCAGATACAGTGCCAGATGAACATATTGATTAAAGAAGTAAACCAAAGATCTTTGCCATTTAACAGGAGATTGCATGTGATAATCTTGACATCTGAACAGGTGATGTTTATTTCCTGAATCTCTGGACAAACATGGGTGACTATTTGTCACAGCTCAGGGTGTGGACCGAGCTGTGCTGGCACAACTGGGATGAGAGATGTCACAGGAAACCCCAGCTGTAGCCCTGCTCTTTTCCTGGAGGGAGCAGCTCCTGCTGCACAGTTGCTGAGGGGTTGGGAAGCAGCTCTTGAACCAGCACAGTTTGCACCCAGCAATGCATACACTGAGGCAGTTCCTAGATACTCCATTCAGCTGCTGTCCTGCAGCAGCTACAGGAAGAGCAGAGGCTGTGGTGTGCTAGTGGTGCACCCGCACCCACGGGTGGGCAGCCTCAGGATTGGTCCAGTTCAGCTTCTTCACTCCACTGTGACAGCTCTGCAGTGATGAATGCAGGTACCTCTGTTTCATTTTAAAGTCTGGATTCAGATTTAGACAGAAATCTCAAGTAACAAATATCTGAAACCTTACCCACCATAACAACAGGATAGTCCTTGGCTTAGGTTTAGTATAGTTTGGGTTTGTTGCTTTTTTTTTTTTTTTTCTTGAGAGCAGAGCAAACTAGGACATGATAGACTTATTCCAGATGATTAAAGCCTCCTGGATACAGTTCTGAGGAGACCTGGCATACCATCTTTGATCTCAAGATGAGCTTGAGTTCATAATCAATCTGTCCTGAAATCACATGGCTTCCACAAGTTCTTACAATTTATATAAAAGATCTGTTGAAAACAGCAGCTATGCCCAATGGAACACTATTCACTGAAAGAAAAAGATCACTTATCTCTTTGTAAATAAGTGTTGCCAATAAAAATAATTTACAGAGCCAAAGAGATGTAGTTTCTTAGCTATTCAACTGGGTGATGAAAAGAGAAAGATATCCACCAGCTGAGGCCTGCAGAGAATCATGTATTACCCATAATTTCTTAAAATAAATACTAAAGTGATTTTAACAGGTTCATTAGAAATTGGAATGGAATTTTAACACCATTAATATTACTCTTTATTTCCTAAACTGATAAGAGTGTAGCCTAGAAGAAATCAAGTATTGCAGCTGAGGTTTTTAGTACAACCGCAAGATGCAGGTACCTAAAGAATATTGAAATCCTATGGAATTTAAACTTGTCAATCACTTCAAGTATCCTTGAAAATTATGATCTAAGACCTTTTCTTTTGGATTATAATTTCCTGTCTGTGACTGTTTTGTTTCTTCCCACAGAGCAGCTAGTAGATAACAAAGGTGACTTGCGTAGTCATTTGTATGAAATGCAATGACTGTGCTGCAGATCTATCAGCCCCATGACATTAATTAAGGCCTGAAGACTTTGGCCTGTCACTAAATTCCTCCCCCTCATGAATTTACAGCATACAGCAACCTAGAACTCTGACCTAAAATGTAGGAATACTTGAATTATTTTCTGTGGCTTTTATTCTACCCACTGCTTTATTCTTTTCATATACAGTGTCATTATCAGAATATGCTGTACATTTAAAATTAATTAACACCAACAAATTGTTCATATTTTGTCTAAATGTATGAACTTGGTTACAGCATGTTTTCTTCTCTGCATTCAGAATGCATGTACATACAGACAGAGCAAGTGCATATGCCAATATATTTGCAAATGAATAGTTTTTATGAGATCTAACACACCTGTGAGAAGGACTGAGAATTGGACTCAGTGGCTACACTCAAATCTAGTCAAGTCCGTCTCTGTCGAGCCTAACTAGTAATTATACATGGGGAAAAAGTAGCTCAGGAGACTGTTGGGGTTGGATTGGGTTTTTGCTTCCTTAAATTTCGTGTCTGAATGCAGGAAAATTGTTTATATGACAAATACTTGTGTGGTAGATGATGCACCAAATCTCCAACAGTGGGCAGTGAACACAGTGGGCAAAGCTCAAGACCAGAGGCCTTGAGGAGAGTGTCTTCACATTCAGGTACAGATCCACAGCATTCTCCTGGGATCACTAAGAAATTGAGTCTCTCTACATAGAATTGTTCCTGAATTGGTCTGAATATAGGACCAAAATCTTGGCAGCTGCCATTTTAAAGCTCAAAATTCCACAAAGTAATTAATGGCTCAGGATATAACATGGACATGTTCATATAACTAAAAGGTAATTTTCCATTATTGTTGGGTTTGATTTCCTTGCAAGTCTATCAAAAGATTTGCAAATTAATTACCAGCATCTGCTTTCACATGGTAAAATTCTGCTTGTCTTCTTGCTAAGCATTTAAATAGATAGTGATTAGTTGTTAGCACTAGATGTCGTAAATAGTCTTGTTTTAATTAACAATATTTATTCTTTGCTGTATAAATATATTTTCACATGTTTGCCAGTCTAATAGATTTAGTCTTGTTACATGATGTATTTAAACATTTAAGAAAAGATCAAAAAAATTAGTCCAACTTTCCGGGAGGCTGGGACACCTAAACAAAAGAGAAGACATCAAGGAAATGTAGTTGGCATGCTTTGAACATACCTTTGTGTATGTTTAGTTTAATATGACCAAGGAGAACCGTCACTGATGGAAGAACCCTTGTTTTAGAGTTTAATCTAATTTAAACTAAATCAATAAGAGAGTATCCTTTAAAATACAATTCTGGACAAGAAGAGAAAAAATAAAAATATATATAAATAGTTGAGTAAAAAAAAAATTAGTAAATTTCCAAGCAATTCAGAAGTGAAAAATTAATGTTATCAATGAATACACTATTATTCTCCATTCCAAAATCCAAATGCAAAATCAGTGGTTTATGTAGGGAAAAGAATGCAAATAAAATTGGATGAGAACCCTAAGCCAGATGCATTTACAATTTTGGTGGTAAAAAGAGAGGGTTATTTTCTTTCTGTGGTACTAGTAGCATAAATCAAAATGACACTGCTCCCTAGGAAAATTAGGTCCTTGGATTTCAGTGGTGGACTTGCTTGATGTGGGATGGAAAAAAATTTCAAAGCTAAGAATTTTCTTTTTCAGAAGCATATAGGTCCAGGCATTTCTACTGCTGTTTCTCAGGCTGATTACTACTTTTTCAAAAATCTTAATCCATTTCATTTCATGAATCTAGTTTAACTTTTGTTGACTAGCATGTTTTATCTCCTGCCTGCAAAATTTTTCCACTCGTATTCAGATAAAATCTCCTTCTTAGAAGCAAAAATAGATGTCCTAGAAGTTATCACCCTATAAGTTTGGCTTTATTTTTCATCAGCTCAGTGTTTTCTGCGTTCAGTAGTATGTCTTGAGTGTGTTTTTGATGATTTCAAAAGTTGATATTTTTACTTATTTCCTTTTGTTCTGTTCTGATCATTATCCATCAAAGGGTACCAGTTCATCCTGATTTGAATTAACGAGAATTTGCAAAGAGACTCTCTGTTGTTCTTAGCATACAAGTGATTTGTCTTAGTTTTTGCTCTCAGTTTTCTTTAGCTTCCCCAGCAGCTTAAATATTCTCATATACAACTTCCTGCATGACTGAAATTACTTTATATTCTTAACTAAAAATCTGCTATTTGTATTCACAACTTTACCTGATTATCTTTTTGTTTGTTTTAGCATAACAGACCAAAAAAGCCCATTCTCTTAGCAAAGCAGAGTAACGTCACATTTATGTCAAGGCTGTAGTTTCCAATGCAGTTGTAAAACAGCTTTCTTTTTTTCTTTTTTTTTTCCTTTTTTTTCTTTTTTCATGATTTCAGGAGTAATTTGTACTGTGCTCCCACTTCTTTCAGTTTTGCTGTAGTGCTGGAGAGAAGGTGTTTCTGCTGGGCAATGCCCATGTGGTGGCTCTCACCTTGTCACCCTCCATACTTGATATTCCCAGAGAGAAAGGTGAGGCAGAAGGACTGTGTTTCCTCCCCTATTCTCTGGTAGCACAAGAAGCATCGGTGGAAGAGATCTATTTGTAAATATGCTGGAGAGCTCCTTCCCTGACAACACTACATCAGTCCTTAACTGAAAATTTACCTAAAGACTTAAAGGATTTTTATTCTATAACTCGCAGGAGTTATAGAAATAGTGGAAGGAATGTTTTAAATTGGTTTCCTTTACATTTATGTAAAATGTTCAGATGTGAGTTTATTTTGATCCCTACTCTGTTTTGGGTGTGATTACATTTATAGAGTATGTTGCCCAGCTTTTTAACCTTGTTCTGGAAATCTCTGCAGCATTTTTAATGTAACCTAAGATGCCTTATAGCGTTTTAAAAAGTAAAAGCATGTAGTTAAAACATATACTTGAAAATGTATTCTCAGGAAATCATGGCAGGTTGTCTTAACTGCATTTTTATATTGAAACAGCAATAAAAACACACTGTGGCTATAATGAATGTGGAAATGTTTATTTTCTGTTTATACGAAAAAATACATCCTCAAATGTCCTCTTCTAATGGTTGTTCTCTCTCTCATTGCCCTCTGTGCAATGACCATATCTATGAGATAAGTAATTACACGTCTTATGAACCTGGAAGTTCCTAAACACTTCACCCAAGTTTTTCTTGAAGAAAACTCCACGTAATGAAAAAAGGATGTCAGTAGAATGCAGGCACAGTTCTGCAAATGCCAAGGGCCATTCTGTCCTGTGTCAAGGTATGATTTTGCTCTTTGGAGATATTTAACCATGTTCTTTTCATTTTCTTGATTTTCCTTTGTTTTCCCCATGTCTGCTTTCTTCCCTGAATCTCTGTAAAGGGTTCCTGAAGTTATTCTCTCCAACCTCCAAAGCTTTGTTGGTCTGTAATGTACTGACTCAGGATAATGCAGAGTGAGGTTTAGTGCCATCTCCAGAGGGCTACCCTCCCCAGTGACTCTGTTTTCATTACAGACTTTGATCCCTATGGAATTGCTTTAAGTTACTGAAGGCTAGTCATGAGAAATGTTGCTGCTTCATTCTCATGCTTACATGCCTGAAATTGCATCTACTCAAAGTCAGACTGTTGTATTGAAGTATATTCCCAATTTGTTTCTGAGTGTGTTGAGCTTTTAAGTCAGAGCAAATGTGAATCATCAGAGAAAGATAATACAGCTACTAAAAAAGTGCAACAGCAACTGATTTGTAATTGTCCTGAAGTGGCTTTCTCTTATTTCTGAAGAGCTTTTAAAGAGAAATTACAGAGAAAAAATCACAGCTTGCTGAAGAAAAGTAGATATTATAATTTTTTTGTTCAAACTGTTGACCTGAGTTAGGAACTTGATAGGCTATGCCTCAGGATGTACTTAACCAGAACAGCCATCACCCAGGGGGTAGTACTTGAAAACCGAAAATTTATAAATATGCCACGTAATTACAAAATTCTATTATTTTCTTGTGTGTGTCCTTCTCCTGTGTTCATGTCATGTCCTCTCCCTTTTATTTTTCCTTTTTCTCCATTTTTTTGCTCTAGTTATGTGTGGTATAGTCTGGCATGGTCCTTTAAGAAAGAAAATTGTTATAGCCATGATCTGATGATCTAAAATTTTAGATGCCCATCCTTTCTTATTCTTTTCCATTGTCTGATTTCCATTCACCACAGCAGTACTGCCTATTTACAGATATCATCTCTAGCATGTTGCTGTTGGTTGTCTTCGTTTCTTATTTTGCTCCAGAGGTCTGGAGACATTGCCAGTTTCCTTTTCCTTTCTTTCCTGAGATAAGCATCTAAACACAGCATTTCCAGAAGACAATTAATCCTGACTATTTCTCACCATTACTATGAAATAAGATTAGATACCTGGTTTTATCTAGACAGCTAACTTTTAGATATCTGAGTCATTATGTATACCTGAAAGTGAAGGCCCTAAGCTATGTTCTTCTGGCTAGTCAAATACTTAATCAGAAGCTGGTTTATATATATATGTCTCAAAGTGGCTTGCTGTTAGTGGTGAAGAAACCTTTCTTTTAAAATTACAGATCCAAATCCTCAGTGACCAACAATCATGTAATGACAAGATATCAGTTTGTTGCAGTTGAGGATACAGTAATAAATAAAATGTATAAACCATATATGAGTTTTAAAAAATTATCTGCTACATTTGAGTTAGATCAATGCAAATTTACAGAGATCATGTAACATCAAAAGCTAAATTTATTAAATGGAATGAAAATAAATTGTATTCCTCTGATCCATACTCTTAATATACATTAAAACCAAATCAGATTTTTTCTCCTTTGAATCAGTCTGCTGGGAAAGTAAATTCATGCAGGAAACAAGATTAGAGCAAAAACAGGGGAAAAAAAGGATGTAAACACTGTAGGTCTAATTCAGTAATTCTTTACATGTTAGGCAATTGTAGACACCCATATACATATGGAAATAAAATCTTTTCATATCAGGATAAGGAAGCATTTTGTGTCAATTTTGCCTCCATAAATGACAGTGAAGTGAAGAGAACAATGGCAGTGCCTTCAGGAATTCTGACGGCTTGTCAGGATGGTTCCTGGAAGGCAAGTAAGCATGGTATGTCTCAGGCCAGATGTGACTTTGTTGCTAACTAGCTTAATAAGGGAGAAATAGATTAAGAGGATAATTTTTATTATCTAATGAGAAAGGAAGCTAAATGACAGTATGCTTTCAAATGACAGCCATGTTTCAAGCTCAAGGTGCAAGTAGAAACCTTGCAGTGGGCTGAGAGGTCCCTCATCCATTGCACAGGAAACAGCAGGTAAGAGTGTTTCCCAAGGCGGCAAGTTTTACAAGTGGATAGGATAGCCCAAGAGAATGGGGCTGCTCTTCTTAGCTGAGTGCAGATGAACAGGAGCAACTAGGAGAGTCAGAGCAAAGCAAAGCCCACAAACACATCCCTCCTTTCCACCATAGCCTTGTGTTGCTGAGGAGTATGCAAGTCTTGGGGTAAGAAGGCTCTTGAATAAGATCCAGCATGCAGCTGGTGCCATGGTGTCTTCTTGTGCTGAGAGTGAGGGCGTTCCTGCACTGGGGGTCTTCAGGGCTTGGAGAAGCAGGTGGTGGGAGTGGGATTCTTGCTTCACAGGCATGTGGATAGCTGACTTTGCGGCCCTGGAGAGGATCAAATAGCATTTTGCCTGTGGGGTGCAAAGGCAACAGACCTCAGGAGGTCTTAGTTTGATTAATTTGGTTTGAGGAGCATGGAAAGGGCTGCTGGTCTTGGTCCACACTGGTACCATCACCATGTGAAAGTAAGGAGAAACAGCCTTTATGGCAAATGCAAGCACCTGGGCAGGACACTGGTCTCTGCGACCTCTTTGCTCTGAAATACAGCCAATTCCAAAGTAAGGTCCATGGAGTGGGCAGAAATCCAGAGCCTCAAAGTGAGGTTAACTCAAAGGTGTAGAATAGAGGGATTTGTTTGTGCTAGGAACTGGTAAATGCTTTGGGAATGTTTTATCCTAGAAAAATAGGCTTTACTTTAACCAAAGCTACTGGCACTGGAAGTTAAAATGATCACAGAGGCTTGTCTACACTAGAAGCAGAGAGAAAGCTGACAGGCATTGAGGAGCTCTTGGTTCAGTCTGATGTAATCCTCAAAGAAGATGTGGCTAATGTTCAATGCACATTGAAAAAGGCCAGGAGGGACATAAATAGAGAACTGTGATAAAAGGAAAATGCTAATTAGTCTGCTTACAGTGCCAGTTGAGTAACATTTGCAATGCCGAGCAAGGCCAAAAATTAGAGGTGCTTCTACAGCAATAGTAGAAGTCTAAAAATGATAGAAAAATTGGAATGGTTGGCACTCGCAGCAAACCTGACAGAAAATACATCACAGAGACTGTTGAAGGGAGGTAAACAAGGTTATTATGGTGCTAGGGCATCAATTTTGATAGAAAGTACAGAGAGGGTAAGAAGGTGTGAGAGAAGCAGAGTACCAGAAGGATAATGCTAAGTTCAAATATGATGTGGGAAATTTAAGTATGTGGGAAAAAAAGAGCACTGAGGAATCTGTTAGGGTGAAATCCAGAACTCTGGTAGTAAAAATATAACATTTTCTCCAGTGAAACTGAAGAAACTGCATCTAAGATCGATAAAATGATAGTAGATTTTAACTATCTATATATAGTTCCGTGCCTCATAAGGATGAGATGGAGAATTTTTTTAAACGCAATTAAAAGCTCCTTCCTACATCAGCTTGTTTCACAACCTGAGGAAAAAGCCCCCAGACACTGCCCTGAACTTCGTCTCCAGGCCTGCACCTACAGGACTTTGCTCAAGGGTTACTAGTAGGTGAGCCACTCTGTTACTGTGATCACTATATAGTTAAAGTTAACTTTGTATCATGAGAGAAAAAGACAAATAATTCCAGCAGACATGTATTTAATTTCAAGAAGAACCACTAGATTAAAAAAGAGGCAGTAAAAAAAAAATAAAACAAAATGAAAAATTCAACCAGCCAACAAAAATATCCTTAAAGGAATAGATCAACAAGCAAGAGCCTGGAGTATGTATCACAAACCCAGTTAAATTGTGTACTGCAATTCTAGGAGAAAATGAAGTCATCAAATGAAATATCTTCCAGGCTCAAGGGAAAGCTATCATAGCAAATGATGGGAAATGGAAAAAAAAAAAAACCTATATTAAGGAAAAGAATTAGAGACCTTCACGAAGGAGAAGAAGGAAAAGCCTGTAATACATTACATGTAAAAAAAATTAAATTTAAAAAAATTAAGAGGAATAACAGAATTTGAAGAGTATCTTAATAAAGTATGTAGTTTATTGCACTAGAGAAGTGATGGTTTAGCAATCTCATCCTTAAAGAGGAACCTGGATGTGCAGGTCCTGGGACCTACAGTCTGGTAAATCTGCCCCCATAACAAGGCCATAGAGTCTGGGATGAATAAAAGGTCACTGAACATATGAATGAAGGTGATTTATTGTGAGGGTTCCAGTAAGAGTTATTCCTGCTTCACTGGTGGGGGTTTCATCATTCTGGTTTACTGGGTGTGTCAGTGAATGTGTGGATAATGGGGATCAAGTGATCTGAACACATTTATTTTCTAAAATCTTCTGTCATTTTTTTAACCAAAGACTCCCAAGGAAACAAAACTACTTTAAAGTTGAATAAAAAACTCTTTTATGGATTGAAGGATGGTTAAATAGGAAGCAAAAGGAAGGGTTCAATAATCGCTTTTGAAGAGGTCAAGAGTTGGTAAAGGAGTCATTAATGTATCTGTATTCAGACCAGTTTTGTTCAAGATCTTCATTAGTAATCTGTGAAAGGGAATGAATTGTGAAATCTTCCATTTCATAGATGATAGTAAGTTATTTTGGAAAGTCAAATACCATGCTGCTGGTAAGGATGATCAAAAGGACCTCAAGTGAGTAAATAGGAAAAAAGGCAGAAAAAAATAATCCAAATCATGTTTCCATGATGCTGAGCTTAGAAATGGGAGGTACAACTCAGAAGAGTGATTTAATTCATCTTTATCAAAAAGATAATTTCACATAGCTGGCAAAGAGGGGCATCATCAGGAACAGTATTGAGAACAAAACAAAAAAAATGATTTTGCTACTATTTGAAACATTGATATCCCAATATCCTGTATATTGTGTGCATTTCTGGTCTCTGCATCTCAGAAATGTGAGTGGAGTTAGAGAAAATAGAGAGAAGAGCAACTGAGTAAGGTTGTACAGCCATTGCCTTACAAAGAAACACTAAGGAGTGTGAGACTCTTCAGTTTCAAGAGAAGAAAATAGAGTATGACAAAGGTTTGCAGTATCTACAAGGTGATGAATAAGGCATATGTGGAACTGTTATTCACCACCTCTCACTGTACTAGCTGATTGAGTACTAACTGAAGTCAAGAAAAGGTAAATTTAAACTAGACAGTAGAAAGTACCTTTTTACACAGTGGATAGAGGATTTACAAAAGCTCTTGCAACTGGAGGTTATGGACACAAATAATATCAGCAAGATCATAAATGAATCATAAGGAAAGTTGTGGAAATCTGGTGTGTGAGAAACAGATACTAAATGAAATAGGCAGGGATATGCTCTCTAACTTCACTAATACAGAGATTTTGGATGTTGGATGTCACCAAGAGGAAGGGAATGCTGCTAATCACCATTAGTCTCCCAAAGCTGCACCTCTTATTTCCTCTGTTAGAGACAGAGTATTGTCCTAAATGGGCTGATGATCTGTGTCAGCATGGCATTTCTTCTTTAGTAAATTTTACTCAGTTTCAAGTGAAGATTCTTTCAATGAATATTCTTGATCTTTTAAGATTTCTTTCATTTATTTTAAATAACCAATTCAAAACTTCACTAACAGAACCTGAGCCAAGAATAGAGATTATTTCCACATGATAATATAATAAAAAAGAGCTGTAATTTAGATCAGTGGAATGGGAGGGAAAAAAGAAAGCAAAATCTTCCTTCCTATTTTGGGAGCATTAGTCAAGCTTTACTGTTATTTGATCATGCTGAAAATATTGTGCTATTTTGCACAATATTCTCAATAGCTCAGTAAAATGGACCAAGAGTACCTTTGCCTGTTAACTGACCTCACTTCCTGAGGCTAACCTCCACACAGTACGAGAGTCTACATCTTTCTGTCTGACCTGTATATATAGGTTTTAACAGTTCCTCATTTAGTTACCAGGATAATAACAACAGAAAAATTGAAAAATGCAAGTAAGCTCTCCACTAGCAAGTTCAGGTATATTTTGAGTCCAGCTCCAAAATATTTAAAAACTAATAAGCCAGTTTAAAAAGTCATGAGATTTTTACTGGTCGCAAATACAACGGTTCTTATGTCTTGACACGAGGATTTTTGGATCCAGTCAGGTTAGGTCTTTAAGCTTTTCCACAATCCTTACAACATTGGACACCTCATTTTTAAAGAAAATGAAGCTTCTCATTGCTTCAGGAAATGAGACTGTGAAGAACATGACAAAAACCTAGGGATGTGGCAGCAAAGATATCTGCTACTTAATACCTTAGAAGAGTAAGAAGTGTCTCATGGGCACCTGCTTCCAGCCAACCAATGAGGAACACTGAGTTTTTAAATATGATTACCTCTGTTGATAACCTACCCATAGATCTATCTGCAAGACAGCAGAAGGAAGAGAGGCTGCACAGACTGCTTTTCTTGTTAGATTTTCTCAGAGGATAAGCATGCTAACACTTTGCTCTGTGCTTTAATGTAAACCTGCACAGATTCACTCACAGCCTGTGCATAACTGCATATGAATACCTTTAAGCTCTTAGCTTTATTTTGTGTTTCTTGACAGGCACACATACGCCTAGTTCTCATCTTTTATACTTCTTCTGCGCAGAGTTTTATTAAACCTTAATAATGATTTAGATTCATGCTGTAAGAGAAAAGAGCAGAAAATAAGTTCTCAGGTAGGGCAAACGGGTATGACCTTCAGCTGCACAGGTACAATTACCATCTTTCACAAATATATTAGAAAATGAAATGTTACGATTTTTCTTTCACTTCACTGGTTTCACAGAGATGCCAATGAAGTAATTCATGACTTATGTGAGACAGACAATCATGACTTTTACTTATTCCTCTATTTGCATCAAAACCCAGAAAAGGATTTAAACAAAGGCAGCCTTATTTCTTAAAACAACCCTATCCCTTTCCTCCAGACATGTTCATACGTGCATAAAACCTCCCTAGACAATTATTTACCACCTTTCTTGCCTTTAATCACACAATCTGTAGTCTAAAGGAAAGAATGTTGTCCGGAAGTGTACCTTATTATTCCGTGGTGACTAAGTGCCATTTCTGTGAAATCTAAAGTTCCCAGGACAAGTTAAAGTCTAACACCAAAATTAATAGTGTTTGCTTCTAACAGTGGGCTCAAGAATAAAAAACACTATGTAGTGTTTATGAAAATTGCTTTCAAGAATCAGTGGAAGAAATTAAACTGTTTAATTTCTGCATAAGTTTTCATTCAAATGATAAAAATAAAAATATCCAAGGTGTGCATTTCTGTTTTCTGCTGCTTGGACATTAAAGGGTTACCACCATTGTGAAACACCTAAAAGCAGGAGGAGAATTACAGTTTTTGTCTTCACACCCTGTAAGGGAGAAGTTGGAGTTACATTTGACTTTGATATAAATATCCTTTGAATACTGACTGCAAACATTGCCACTTGATAGATAGCGTGTATAGACTGGACTCACTGATGCTGAGTCTCAAAAGTCCTATTGATGTCATTGATATTTCTTAGACATCCTCAAGAATTGTCCCTCATGCTTTGAATATATACACTTCTCTTTCAGTCCTCATTACTATGGATAGATGATAAACTCTTTTATTTTGTGTAATATTACCTTAGTGTTACATTTTCTCAATCACACTTTCAAAATTAATTCAATTTGTAAGTACTGCATTACCTAAAGAGAAGATATAAACTAGGAAAGAAAGAGGGAAATAAGCATATTTAAGCATGTCTCAACTATCTTGTAATTAGAGTAATTTACAGAAAAAAATTAACGATATTTCTCAATTACTAACACACAAGATGACTTTCGTCCTTGGCTACATTTTTGGAAATTACCTAACTAAATGCCTGACAAGTAGATGCAAAACTGAGTGTATCTATCTAAAGAAGTCTTGTTTGTATTTAGGGAGGCACAAGATGTGTATGCAAAATGGGTATCAAGAAGCTACCACAGTGTTTGACAAGAGAGGAGACAAAAGAGTCAGTATTAGGGGAAGGAAAGGCTAAGTCAAGGTAAGAGTTACAGCCTAATACAATAGCTAGTGGCAGGCTCAAGAAGGAGGATCGTGTTCAAGATGATGTTGGATGGAGCTCGGAACAGTGTAATCTAGTGGAAGATGTCCCTGCCCATGGTAGGGGAGTTGGAACTAGGTGGTATTTATAGGTCCCTTCCAACCCAAACCATTCTGTACCACTCTACGATATTCCAGCAGGACTATCTATTTAAAAATGGCGAGGCCACAAGAGACAAAGAAGTCACAGTAGTGAGAAAAGGTGACTGGAGAAATAGTGACACATGTCACAGGGCATGACACAAAAATATTCTAGATTATTAGAAAGTTTTCATCAGAAACCAGTAACATCATGACATGTGAGCATCAGCTGTACTATGACCAAATGCTGTGGGCTGTATAAGCTGTTACTGATATTATGAGAAATCAGATAGATCTGAAAAATATTGATAGATTCTGAAATTAACTTTCTAGCTAAGGATTATAAATTTATCCTAAATATTATAATACCTGCACTTGTCACATTCTTATTTTGCTAATTCAATGAGGACTAAGTTTGCATGTACATTTTTAAGTAAACCCACATATTTTCAAAGTACTAACTTGGCAAATATTCTATTTTGTATATATCTTTTTTCTTTTGTTTAGATAGAATACAGTAATCACACACATAGAAAAACAGAATTCCACTTTTAACAATGGTTAAAAAAATTACCACTCAGTTAAGAGAAGTAACGAGAGCTAGTAACCAGGAATTTGTAATGGCATTCACAGAAGGATCATACTGGTCTTTGTGCTCCCTTAGAAGATTTTCTGCACATGTAACTGATTGTCCTCTTAGTTCAGTGTATTCAGGAGTAATGCCAATGGAGTTACACATTTGTAAGTGACGAGAGGCAGAGCAAGCCCAGCTGAGTCCGTGAGTAGCTAGATTTACATTTACATGAAATAAAAAACTCCAACCCATAAGGAAACTTCAGCATCTCAGCACTCATTGTCATAGCAGATTAACATAATCAAAAGATCATAGTACTTGTGACTGAAAACTCTTTTGAAAAATCTAACAGTGTCCTAGTAAAAGGAGCAGCAAGTTGAAAACTTGAAAATCTGGCCCCTGTTTTGATACCCTCATGAGAAGTAAGAGTTTTGGAAAAATCTGGCCTATGTTTTCATTCTGAATACTAAAAATACAGCTTCATACATGTAATTCACATCATTTCTCTATTTAACAGTACCCAGTGCAGCAATGCCACCATATGGTGTAGTTCTCTTAGTTATATCCGTATTTAAATGACAACACCAACAGGAGCTCATGGAAATACAGTGATTATGAGTCAGTATATGGATAACAGTGCCAGGTACAGACATTCTCAGAGGCAGAGTGGGAAATGCCTGAGGGAATTCATTAGTTTCTAACATCCTTCGCCATTACTTTCAAGCCTCTAATTTCTGTCAGTAGGATTCAGAAGCAGGTTGATGTCTCCTGCCTCTTAAACACTGTAGAATGAAATTTCCCCACACACAGCTTGGAATAAAACAGGCCATGTGCAATTGAGCAGGCAAGAAATGTGTAAGACTGAATGTAGTTTGCACAGAGTTTTTTCTGCCCGGGCATTGTACCTCTGAGGGGAGAGTACTATGTAGTGAGTAGAAAAATTGTCATCTATTATGCTGGGGTCCTTGTCAGAGTGCATTGGAACTTTCTACCATTTTTTTTAATGGAATGTTCATGAAACACACAGTAATTTTTTCATCAAACTACAAGAAAAGCCCTAACCCAAACCTCATACTGAATATTTTCCTACTTTATTTGTATATCTTATAATTTTTTGAAAGGTTTGAGACCTGGAGTTAAATTGTTCCATTCCGGTCCTTTACGAGATGCTCTGGCACTACTTGTTGTTCACAAAAGACTAGCCCAGTAATAGATACTAAAATTCTTTAAAGTTTTGACATTCAAAGAGCAGGTCAAAACTGCATTGATTCCACTGTCCTGGACAGCTCCACTTTGAGTATCCACTCTACCTTATTTCCCTCCTCATTTGCAACTAGGTACTCCATTTTCTACAGTTCTTGTAAAGTGTCATATACTTTTAGAATATGTTTGAAGGGCACCTACACTTACAATTTGCAATATGCTTGGGCATCCTTTGCACTGAAAGCTGATCTGTTAATGTATTGTAATGGTTATCACGGACTTATTCCAAACCATGTTAATGTCAACAGAAAATTCACAATAAACTCAGTGAAATCCAGATCAAATCCTGTTTCCTTACTATTCCTGTATGGATGGACACAGATAAATAATCCCTTCTCACAAATATTTCCTGATCTCTGTTCTAATAGGTGACACATCACCTCTCTGTGCTGGGAGGTATACATCAAACAACATCTTAGTAACTCTGCTATCTGTGGAATTCTTTCTCATAGATTAAAAACCACATAGATCAGTTTATGTCACTGGACATTCAATTTTACTGCTAAAAACATATTGGGAGACCAAAGAATTTAGAGTGTAGATACCTAGAACATTTAATAGAAAAAAATTTGAAAATCTTTGGTTTTACATTTGCATCCTCTTCTTGATTTACCCATTACCTTTACTTTAAACAGTTACATCCAACAGTGAAAATCTCACTTTAAACAGAATACTGCTCTAATCACATATCATGTGAAAAAGCATTTTATTTTTAACAATAACAAAAAGTCTATATCAAGAGTCTAATAGTTAACAAAGCCATGGATTGATTTCAGGTTTTTTTCTAGAAACTCATGGAAAGAAATGTTCAAAAAGGATTTCATTCTTACTAATCCTAGGATCATTAAGAGTGAATATTTTTCAAAAATCCTCTTTGTGTATATACCAAGACCTTATAGATTGTGTGGGTTTTGATACATAACATTCACCAGGAGGAGGAACAAAAACATTAGAGAGAGAGAGAAAAGATGTTCTCATGGCAGTTATTATATACGTATTTCATATCCAGACTCTAGAATTACTGCTCTATGATTGGCCTCCCGTAACAGTCAAAGTAAGTATCAGTTTATCCCTTTAATATTTATGACCTTTTTCTTCTGCCACTGATTATTACAGACTAAAAGAAAACTGACCAGTACAACCTGATCCCTCATGGATTTTCTAAATCACATCTGTAGCTTTCTAAAGATGACGGAAAGCTGCCTGTTGACTCCAGCATGTTGTAGATCGATCTTATTAGAATACTTGTTGATGAACAAGCAAAAAGGGGAAATCATGGGGAAACAGTATTGTCTTATGCTGCATTCTAATAATTATTCTCTCTCAAAAATGTTTTCATTTCTATCTGTGCTAATCACTGATGTTAAGGAACAGGAATAAGACCAGACCCCGCCAAGAATGTTCCAAGACCATTATTTACTCTTAAAAAAGGTGCACAAAATGCAAACAGTATAAAAACAAAAATTGAGTCATTTTAGTAAATGGTGTTATAAGGATTGCTGGGCAATATTTGTGCCTTAAAGGGTATCTGAAAGTCTCTGGTTATGCTGGATCTGTAAAGTGCTGTGACATTTGGCAGGCTTCATCACAGTATTTTAGTATTGTCAAAATCACTAGAGTACAGGATGCATTATTCACATTGGCTGTGGAAGAAGAGATGGTGCCTGTTCCAGCACTGAGTGTAGAGGCCAACTACAGCTGATCCACTGTAAACCCCACCACTGCAAGGAAACCTGCCTGCAGTTTTCAGACAGCTTTGAAGAAGGACGGTGAGTCTAAAGTCTTGATGGTAGTCTCAAGGAGATTGTGTGATCATTGCAAGGTGAATTTTGTTACAAGAAATGAGAGAAAAAGATTAAAAATGAAAGCTGAATCTCAAGGTGATCTAGGAAGATTAGACATCCAGATCTCATAAAAATTTTGCTAGTGCTCTCAGTGATTAGATGGGAAGAAGACTTGATTTCCTGGATAGTCCATACCCCATATTGCAAGCTGGGGCCCTGAGAAGTCATAGTACTCCATCCTATGGCTGCTTGCATGGTCTGTTTTCTTCTTTACTCTTTTCCATGCTGAACCAATATTGACTTGAGACTCTAGAATTAAATATATTCAGGTTAAAATCTCAGAAAGATTCTAAATTTTATACCTTGCAGATACTACACACAATCTTCCTAAGGTAGCCTTGAGCTGTAAACATATTTCTGCCATAGTTCAACAATTTTTAAATATCTAGATTTTGATGTAGAATCAAATCTGTTGCCATTCAACACATCAAGGATAAGTCTCTATGCAAAAACACTTTTCAAATGTTTTGGAGTTAACTTTGTCATGGCAGCCTGAACTACAAAAAACATGACAAAAGCATCAAGTTGATGAAAACTCTGTATCATTATCTATGAATAATGCAAAACAAATGTGCCAGATTTGTACTTCTGGGTAGCAAGGCTAGTGCACAGATGTGGTACTAATGATAATGGAATTATTTTCTAAGGTTCAAGCTGACTTAATAAATCCAAAGAAGAAAGATTACATGTTGATGATCTTTTACTGAAAGAGCTGCAAGGAAAATTTCAATTTTTACATCCAAGATGTTAAATTCTGGGCCAGACGTGATTTTAAGCAGAGCTCTAATTTGGTCTTGTTCAGAAGCAAGGATAAACAAAGAATTGCTTGATGTATTCAAGCATGGAGAAATGCAAGGAGGCTGAGGCTGTTTTGATAAAGGTTCCCTGTGCCAATTTGGCCATGCCTCTCAATAACAAAACCAATGTAAGTTCTCAACAAAAGCAGAAGTGCAAAAGGTATGGCAGAAAGTTTTTGCTAGGTTTTTGAGATTGTGCAAAACTGATTTCTTTTCAGTTATCAATAATTTGATTAAGATACATGTATGATGCCTTGAAATTCCATTTTTGCAGTAAAGAGTGGTTGCTAGAAAGGTCTGATGCAGACCACAGAACTGTGAAATAAAACTGGGTGGATCTAGACAGTCTGTGAATGAGAGCATTAACATTCAAATGGCATTTTCCTCAGAGTAACAGAGGGTTCAAATAGAGTTTATTTTCTGAATGTCTAAGCTTCTTTAAGATGGCTTAACTGCCAGTGTTAAAAGTGGTGACTGAAGGCGGTTAGGCTCAGCTGGTGTCACACAACTATGTATAAAACAATCACTTCAGGCTGTGCTTTAGTTCAGAAAATTGAACCCAATGATTTATACTGCAATACCCTCGATGCTGCATAATCATTATGGATAAGCAATTTTCAAAGAGCTCTGAATGTTCGCATCTTGCACAGATACACCATTACCTCATAGTATAATCCTATCTTGAGACAGTGAGACTGTCAAGACTATCTTGAACTAACTAATCAGTGACTCTCTAGGAAGCAGAACTGCCCATTTAGTAATTTCTGTATTTTGCTGTTTTTAACAGGTTAATAAATCAGCAGTCTAATTTGATTTTGAAGGATTAAAAATATTTGCCTAATTTTATTGCATATTAATATATTGCGAGTTTTGAGAAGACTTTATCCCCAATTTTTTATCTCCTAAGAGTTTACCAATATCATAAACCCAATGTTTGTTCAACCTTCAGTCAGCACTGCCTTAGAGGATTGTAAAGCTGAATAAACCAAGCTATTATGCCTTTCATTATTACAGCTTTGAACACAATGAGCTTGTTGCTATCGAAAAAAAAAGGGTAGACAATTCTTAGAAAGATTAAGCAGAGTTTGGATATGGCATCTAGTTTGCAGATAGTCCTAAAGTATTGATATAAAATATTAAATTTATCCTCACAATCAAAGAAGAAACATAAAATTTATGGTTTCATGTCTGGAAAGAGATCAGCAGGCTTTAGCTATTTGAGAATAGCTTTTACAACTTCCTAAGCCAAATAAAATTCATTAACAGAGTAAACAAGGACAGAGAGAGAGATGTGGCTGTAAGCATCAGAAACAACTCTTGTTGCAAGGACTCACTTTGCAGTCAGGGAGGAGTAATGGGTCTGCTGCAAGTGATCTCATAGTGCAGTGTGTTGTTTGGTGCCTCCTGATGCTGAGAACTTGAGTATAGCTGGTTCATAGGCTCATAAATACCGAACTGAGTGAAAAGTCTGAAGTTTCAATATAGAGTTGAAATTTTTCATCATGGCCATTATGAGGTCAGGTACCCATCATTTCTCCACCTAGAATGATAGTAGACTTTTGAAATTATGCAACCAATTTTCTGTTGTTACTTTGAAGAAGATACTCTTTATCATGAACTAACCATCCATTACACATTTAGGAAGTTAGATGATGTGTATAAAAAATACATATATATAAAACCGGAGTGATATTATGACAGCACTGAAATTGAACTTAAGATTTATGTTGCTAATACAAAGCCCTCTACCCCTAAGTGAAAAGGCATGCTTTTCATTACCATGCTGTTAACAGAGGCATCAACCTCTAAATATGATCTGCCTATCATCTTGGAAGGGTGGTGTATGATACTTAACAGTTTAAGCTTATTCTTCATTCTAAGATCCATAAAACTCAAATTCCTGAGTACACTGTCACTTGCAAAAATGTTTTGGACCAGATCCAAAGAGCTTTCTTAAATGAATACTCCAAGATGACCTTTGACTGTGTTTTTAGTGTCACAGAATAAGTGTGGGTTTAGTTCAACACAAAACCACTTAAAGATTTTTATGTGTAACTTCCCAAGAAATTTTTTGTGGTTTTTTCCATTTTTGTGGCAAAAGTAGACTGCTTCATTTTACTAACTTTTATGACAGAGTTTTAAGGAGGTTAAACAAGCTGTATGGTTGAGGAAGCCATTATTAAAACATAGAAGATAACAGTGGCATGTTTGATAATGTACCCTTATTATCATATGTTAAGTGATCAGCAAGTCTAACATTTTCTTTGGAACATTTCTAATATTATGTACTTTGTAACTGTGATAAGGTTCTTTGACTATTGTATGCACTGAAAACTTGCAAAAAAAATCACTTCTGGGTTGATTTTACAAAGAGGAAGACAAAAGAAATAATTATTTCAACTGTACCTTTCATTTTTTTATTGAAATTATGTTCTGCTGTACCTTGGATTACTGATCAGGACTAAAATAACATTGCTTGGGTTGGGTTTTTTTTGGTTGGTGTTGGGGTGTTTTTTAGGAAAATTTCTATGTGCCTCTGAAGTATTTAATGTAGAAATAAATTCAGCAGGTTAGTCTGCGAGCAGTCTAATTTTCTTCAGAAGACATGCTGTCTACTTACAGTGTATACAAAGACAATCTCCTTATCCCTAAAAGTGTGCATATAAATAAATAAACATAATGGAGTAAATTTGTTTTGATACCAACCACATGCTCTATAGAGGTGTTAATAGTGGATTTGTGCACACAAGCAGTTTCTAATTTAAAATAATTATTTCTAATTTTTAAAAGAAAGGAAGAAAAGTGAAAAGTGATAATATTTAATTAAAAAATCACAAAAATATTTATTAATTTGTTTTTACTGAAGAAAAAGAAAACTTCTAATGAATAAATAGTCAATTCTTTTTCAAGATTTTTGTAGTTGTTTTCCACATCAGTTGAAATAAAAGTATGATGAGTGATCCAGAGGAGGAAGTCTCAGTCTGGAAACGAGGAAAAGTAAAGAAATGAAAAGAACTGAACAGCGAAATGTGGCTTTGGCACAGAGGTGAACTATTTGCAGGAGAGAAAACAAAAAGAGATCATAAACCAGAGCAGGATCTGTCCTCCCTGCTGTGTGGGTACGGTGGCAAAGGGTTCCCTGATTACAACTCCTCAGAACTGGGGTGGTTCAGATAACAACGTGTGCACGTAGCTATGGTGGCGTCAGTCTGGCAGGAGAGACTGAGTGATTGAACGTGGTACAAAAGCAAATAGATGCCAATGAAAGGGCTAGGAAGAAGATTAAATATCTGGAACTGCACAAAGGGAAATTTTATCCTCTTTAGCATTAGTAGTCCTGGTTGCATCTGTCTGTCCACTGCCAACACGGCTGTTGTTATCTTTGCCAGCAAAAGGAAGGGAGGAGAACTACCGAGGCGGCAGAGGTTGCACACAGATTGTAGCCTCCATATTTCCTATGTATAATATTTCTGTTTCTGACAGGATGGATGATCTTTTTAAACACAGTATAGGCTAGCATCCAAATACTCTATTTATTTCCTCAGCATCATATGGGCTGCTTTGTGATATTTCCTTGAGAATAAATACAGACTGTAACCATCTCTGTCTGGACTCTTCTATGGTATTTTCCCACAGTTATTTATTCTATGACTTATTTTAGCTTTTCTTTCCTTTGTATGTACATGTGTATTAATATATAAGTTATAAAGTTCCAGTTGGAAAAAAAAGGTGTCTCTTTTTAAAACACATCTAATCCAATTCACTCTTAATCACATGAATTTTTAGTCCCACTTTCTGACAGCTGATACTTGAATGCTTATATTCTGTGTGATAGGTTGTAATTATTCACTCCCTTTCTACTGTATGAAGATGTTATCACAGTATCTGCATTGTCTAAGCATTCTGGGGGATGCAATTTTATGGATAAGAAATATACAGATTCAGTTTTTATAAATATGCCAGAAAAATAAGGGAACAATTTTTCTAAGAGCAACAATATGAATTCCTAACTTCATCTTTGGTTTATTTAAGAGGTGATCTGTGCTAGACACCAGTTCCTAAAACTAATTCTCACCAATGTCAACCTTTGGAGAAAGTTTTGCACAATATTTCAGAGTATTCTGAAAAATACTCTGAAATGTAGGCAGTTTCTGAGAAAAGCTGTTAATTCCACCATAAGTTTGTTTTTTGTCTTTTTCTGATGAAGTCTGTAGGAAAGGTTGCTCTCTGATTGGTATGAGTAACTTCAGACTTATGCTTTCACCAAAATCTGCATTAGCCAATGGACCTTCCTGACCCACACAACGTAAATTATTAACTACTGGCTTAAATACTTGAGAGCTCACTACATAGCATGTCTTTCAGCTAATTTTCTTAGTAATCACTTTTCACACACAGTAATTCTCTCTCCTACACACATAGAAATAACAACTGAATAAGCCTATATATCTTAAACAAACTCTGTCTCATATAGACTGGAAAAAAAGGGAGGGATTGTTATTTTCAAAGATTGTTACTATCTTTATAGTATCAAACACAAATGATTCACTAAATACTTCTCTATTTTTGGAGGCAAAACCAACAATCAAATATTGAAATAGGAGGAAGTGAAGGTTCATATCTGACTATGGCATATCTTACTTCAATTCGATGGACTTAAAAATGGTTAACTTGAACCTGATTGTACCAAGTTACAGAAATGTTGACTTTATCATAATAACTTTTTGGAGTGTCTTTGAGCAACGTGGTATTAGCCTTTTTTATTTCACACCTTTGCTAACTTGGGAAAAGATGACAACAATGGTGGTGTGGTTTGACCCAGATTCATCTTGCAGACTCAGCAGAGAGGAATCTACAAGAAAAGTTTATGCTTTACGAAATAGTGCTACAATATTTTTTTCAGTGTTGAAGGACAGTTTTGACATATATATAATCTACAAATATAGGTAGTAATTGATATACAATGAATGTAAGTTTTCTTCTGAGTTAATGCTCTCTTAAACAAGAGTAAGAGGTTTCCTCCACACAGCATGTTTCTCTATACTAAACTCCTGTAGGGGAGGATCATTTTTTGTGTGTGTTGATCATGAGTTGTGTGGATTTAGTAAAATATAATGCAATAGTCTTCACATTTTGAAAATTCTTTGTGCGTACAAGTGAGGTGGATGAACAAGTTTAAGAGCCCAAATCTTTGTTTAAACTGTGTCATCCACAACCTTATTAGAAAATAAGCTGAAATAAATTTGATAGGTTTGATACAGTGCACTAAATTCTATATTTTGACATTCTAAAATGGTTGAATTAGGAGAAGAGCTTTCCAGAACTGCTTTTTACTAAAGGTATTAAAAACCCACTAAAGGGGAAAATTACTTACACAAGTTTCTGTGGATAAATTCAGAAATAAAATCTAGCAGAATCTTGTATCACAAACCTATTTCATCTTCACCATCTTCTTGTAATTGCCTGTTATGTACTTACCCTTCAGTCTCAAAGAGTTATTCCCACTATTTTTCCAGGAAGGCTTGGTAGTTGTCCTTTATATTTTGCACTATATAAGTGCTACAGCCCTGAAGTAGCCATTTTACAGCTAGCTTTTACTTTCTGTATCTCTTCAGCTAGTTCATGAGTGTTATTAACATTTGATATTCTTTTTCTTCTTCTTTTTAAGAAGGGAAAATGGAACATTTACATGGGCTCACCTTGACTCAGTAATACTTAGGATTTTGAATACATTCTTCTTCATGTTTATGATGAGAAAAAAAAAAGCCACCTCTACATGAAACTATAGAAATTTAGTAAAGTTCTGGAGATGTGACTCTTTTTGGCTAAAAATAAGACTTTCTGACAGGAAGCCCTTTTCTAAGAACATCTCAACTTTTCTCTTCCCACTATATGTTTAGACAACACATTAGTCAGCCTGAAAGGCTGCATATAGTCATCTTACCTGCTTACTCATCAGGTAATACTAATGCAGTTCTACACAGATCAGGCATTTTGGGTGGATTGAGGGCTCTCATTCTACAACGTTGAAGACATCTTCATTTTATAACTTTACTGCTTAAATTTAGTGAAAGTGTACTTGGTTTTCTTTCACAGCAGTAACAATATCTGCCCTGAGCTTAACAAATAAAAAGGCCAAAAACTACCAGACCAAGTTTTCTCTTGGGCAACATCAGACTGCTTTGACACATGGATAAATCTTGCTTTGGCATGGTTCAGGTGCCTCCTTTAACAAACTGTATTGCTGACAGCAAAGAGCAAGA
The DNA here is from genome assembly GCF_009829145.1 of Chiroxiphia lanceolata. NCBI lineage: Eukaryota > Metazoa > Chordata > Aves > Passeriformes > Pipridae > Chiroxiphia > Chiroxiphia lanceolata. Next base: position 14,709,984 of record NC_045640.1, read on the forward strand.
TTTTACAGCCCGAAGCCGGTGGGAGTTTTGCCTTTGACCAGAGTCAAAAGCGTATCAGAGCACAGGTTACTTCCACTCCCGTAAGACACTGACAGATCTGAGATACAGTCCTTGTTTGGGACCTTTTCAGTTCAAATCTTCTTTTGCTTTAACAAAATCAGAATTCTTTGACTCAAAATGTCTTAAACAATAGCTTGCTTGAGATGGGCTAGGCCCATGGGTTCAATTTCTGGCTTGTAGCTAAAATTTGTTTCAAAAATTAGATTACAAATCAGTAATGACACTATAGATCCAATGGATTTGTACAGTATCTTTGAGTAAATGGAGACATATGTAAAGAATGATTATGTATTTATGAACTGGAGAGGAGGTTGTGCTGCAGTTGAGATTAAAAAAGATATGACTCATAAAAACCTACCAGCAAGGGCTACATTGTAAATTTCTGTGAAACCTGATTATATTGAATAGTCCTAATCCATTCTACTGGGTGCATACAGACTAAATCATGAGCCTTCAGTTTTTCATCATGAGACTTATATAAGACAATTGGGAAATATTATTTTTTAAAACCATTTTGAAGGACATCTTTTTTACTAGAGTGAGTATATCCTCAAATTTCCTGCTTTGTAAAGTATTTATTTGGAAAATTCTCCTGAGGATGATCAGAGGACTCCCATTTTTAGTCATCTTCAGTTGCCTTTTTGTGTTTATGTTGATAAGACTTTGGCATGCAAAATGCTGCAAGATGAAAATATGGCAACTACAATTGATGAAGCACTAATTTTCATGCATTTGTCAGGAATTCAAACTCATTTGGGCAGTGAAGAGCTTTTCAATATAGTTTTCTATTAAAGGGCAGAGGAACAGGTATTTCACTGTGCTCATCAGAGAGCATATCTTTCATCTAGGGTTTTCAAAGTACTTCTCGAATTAACCTTTCTGACCGTCTTTTGACTTAAGTATCAGGTAGGTGAACCGCTCATTTTACTTCAGCACTTCTGTGTGAAACATATGCACACAAAAGTGCTGATCCTGCAGAGACATGAATGGTGCTCCATGGGATGCATGGAGCTCAGTCAGGCCTGGGTCCTGCAGACAAATGGGGCTTCTGAAACAAGTGACTGCAATCACAGCATTGCACATCATCTCCTGTGCTTCCAAAAGCCAGATTGAGGCTCACACTGCCTGTGGCTGCTCACAAGAACTGCTCTGCTGCTTCCATTGTGCTTCACACACCTACGTGTACCTTACCTGCTCTTTGACTGCTTTTCTCTCATCTTAAAATGCAGGCAAGATTTTGCCCTATATCATTGTTTGTTTTAAGGTGTTGAATATTGTTATAACATCAGGTATTTTTCTCTGCACATTCATACATGTATATACATATATATATACATATGTAGACTGATTTGCTGTTTGCTGTGAAAAGGTATTGATGTCATATTTTAGAAAAATCTTTTGGCTTTAACTGGGGAAAGTATCCTGGGTTTTGTCAGATGTGTAGTTAAAGTCAGAGTAATTAAGCCAGCTGGGTTTGCAGGTGTTAGGGGGAGAATATTTCTTGGTTTATTCTCAAGAAAAATGGAATTATAAAAGTCAAGCACATTTTTATCTTGAGGACTTTAGCCAAAATTCGGGGCCATATATTTGAACAAGAGGAGAAAAATAATTATTCTTGTTTATCAAGAATAATTTTTCCTTTACAGATTTCTCAGAGGAAAGTTTATTTTTTCATAGTTCCCAGCTCCTTTTTCAGATACTGCTCATCTCTGAAATTCCCTAGCAGTTTTTCTCAAGGTCATTTTCCATAGCTCGATCAGACTTGATTTTCTGCTGCCTCCCTCTCAGCATTACACTTGTTTGTCTTCTTTTTTTTCTGAGGTGTTAAATTTTATCACCAGTCAGTTCTTTTAGTGAGTCACCTCCAAGCCCACATATGAACCTCTGTTCTGGTAAAGGTTATAATCCCTTAATCTCTTCAGTTCTATAAGGGAATATTGTTACTTTTATATTCTTTGGCATATATAAACCCAAGTAAAACATTTCAGAAAAACACTTAAAAAAATAAAAGTTCAGCCCAAATTATAATACTTGAAGCAGTTATGGTAATGTAAAATGTGATGTATACCATGAAATAAGTCATACATAGTGTTAGGATAAATATTTTAAATACTCCTTTTTACAATAACTTGTGATGGTCATGGTGGAGTAATGCAGCCAGGTCAAGCTCATACTGCTAAAACCTTTAACCTGAGCGGCACATGTACATATATTTCCTGCCCAGACTTTTCACATAGAAAAGCTCTGGTAAGAATTATTCACATGACAGAAGGAGAAAGAGTACAAATGACATGTCAGTAATAATTTCAGTGTTTATTGCAAGTCGTGGAACATCTCTGGCATACAGCATAATCAGGCCACTGGACCGGATGTCAGGAATGTTAATTTGTGTCATTAAGGTCATATTTCATTTTCTTTCTTTTGAAAAGAATTGAGTTTGGTTTCTGGGATTTTAGGAGGGAATAAAGAGGTTTTCATTACACAATAATAACCACTGTGAACACGAGAAGCATATTTTAAGGAATTCTCAGTATAGTACTGCAGCTGTTGTCGTAGCTGCCTCTGTGTAGTTCTCTCTGTAACTATAAACCTGTTAAGAGTATAAACCAGATCAATTTTTCCGTAGTTTCATTCAAGTTTACCAAGCATGAACGTAGTTAATATACACCATTCCTGTTCCTGAATTTTCTAAAGAGAGAAGATTTTAGAAATATTTTGTATACAACAGTTGTTCTGTTCACAAGCTATGTAGTATTAATTTGTCGATTCACACTGGTGCAATATTTTAAAATTCACAGAGAATATAAGATATGTCTTGCCAAACAAGGAACATTCCCTTTTGTTAAACATACATGTTGGATTAAATACCTCACTTCACACACTGCTTATCACGTCAGACAGAATTCATTCTGTCGTAAGAGCAGATAGCTTAGTTTGATGGAATGTACTTCATTCAAGGGAGAGGATTGTATAGTTTGACAAAAAAGCCTTTTGTGGATGGATTGGGCACAGGAGAATGAATTGTGGTGTTCTGTCTATTGAAAACACCAAAGAATTGATTTTAAAATGTTGAGTATAGAATGGATTGGAGTGGTTTAAAACATGCACATTATTGATCAATCAGATTGAGAGGCCTGACAAAAAGTAAAAAGCGCCCACAGAACTCATTCTGTCAATGGGGATGTTTTTCATCTACCTGCATCCTCAACAAATTGTATTTTCTTGTATACTTCATATGCTCTTATCAGCACAATGCCACGTTCTCCCCATTTCTCTTGTCTCTGACAATAAAAAGTGTTTGGTGAAATTCCTTGCTGTGACAGATTTCACAGGCAGTTCATAACTCAGCTGCTCCTGTTTGGTACTTGCTTCTCTGGCCTAGAAAAGAGTCAGAGACAGAGCTCAGGCAACTGGTCATTTGGCTACAAACCCATCTGCTGCAGATTCATGCCCTGAATTGGGTGAGTAACATACAGGTAGAAACTCAGCAAGGCGCGTGTGTTGTGTTGAAATGCCTGACTCAGGGTATCGGTGCAATTTACATCCCTAAAACACCTGATGTTAATTAGACACTTAGCAATGGTGTTCAGAAAACCCCAAATGCTGAGAGAAGGAGAAAGTTAACTAGAACATAATGAGAGCACTTGGAGGCTGAGATACAATTCACAGAGCCGTGTTTGTTGCTGCTCAAGATGACTTCTGAGCACACATGCCTGCATCAAGGCAGCCCTTTCCTCTCTGGGGAATGTCAGTCTAGCGGCTCAGGTGTTTAACATTTAGTTTTAGGAAAATTTGGCTCATATCCACAGCACGTGTACCTGCTCTATGGGTAACAAAGAACTTTGTTCTTCTTCTCTAGAGCAGAACTAGTCGTGTTTGACTCATGCAGATACGTAGAGGAAGTAACTATAAAAGGGAGTTTAAAAGGGAAGTAACTATAAGAAACTATAGTAACTATGAAAAAAGTATAAAAGGGACATGAATAGAGTCAGTTTGCCAGAAAATCATACAAGAACTTCCAAAGGCTGAATGTGTTGTGCCTGCAAAATCTAGGCAACCTACCGTTAAAGAAGAATAAATTGTCTTTTTTTTTCTTTACTCCTTTAGCAAGCAGTACTTTTACAACACAAATCCCAACTCACTCTTACCAAGAACAATCCAAGGCCATTAAGTGATATGTAGAAAATTACTTTTGTTGAATATGAATGAATGAACATAGTTGAACCATAATCTCATTTTGCGTTTTACAGTGAGGTGGGTTTAAGTGAACTCAGTAATTTCTAGAAAGGATAGTTTCCACACAAAGACAGTAGCACTGCCCGGGATCTGAAATGAGACATTACTAGATCCCTGCAGACCCACTTGTATAGTATCTATGAACCTGTTGAATGTTTAATTTGAAAAGAGTGTACTGTTGGCATATGCAGAAGCTTTTGAACTAGTAGATAGTCTATGGATTTTTTTTTTGTTCCCTATTTCAAAACTGTTCTCATGACTGTTTTATATCAAACACTCACATAAGAGTTCATAATGCTGCATAATGGGAGTAGGTTGAAGTGTTTATAAATTGTTAATGAATAATGTTAACTGACCAAAGTTAATAAAGTTTCATTAAAATTCATAAAATAGTTCATGTATATTTCATTACAAACATAAACTGAGATACTTTTCCAAACATGCATGTTTCCTGAAACTTAAAATTAAGAATTTTCAGAAGCATTAATTAGTGGAAAGCTGAAGGAAAAGGTTATGATGAATGTGCAGTTCAAGCTATTTTGAATAACTCTGCTGTATAAGTTTATAAATTATTCAGTACAAATCACTTATGTAATATTTCTTAAAGGTAAAAGAAGCATCTTTTCAGGGTTGGTTGCCCTTTCCTTAAAGCAAAATAACTCTGCTACTTTACTGGAACCAAGTTACAGAAATAAATTGATTTTTCCCCCCCAGGGTAGGCATCTGTTACTTCCTAAAGTAAAGAAATGCTCAAGGAACATATGGTTAAAGGGATTTGGCAGGGTTCTGTTTTAGAAGAGATGTATATGAGACTGAAACAGGAAACAGGAAAGTATTGGATTCAGCCAATAGACAGCCAGCATGTTTTATCTAAATATAAGTGAGCTTTTGAGTAAAGCACTGGCTAAATGTAACTGGAGTTAAGACCAAATCAGCTTCTGAACACAAAAGGAAGTCAGGCCTTATTAGGGAGGTAACAAACTTGGCTTAGACTTAATTGTGCATAGCTGGCCAGTGTCAATGGTCTTAATCAGATGTTCAGTTTCATTAAATGAATACCTTGGGGGGGGGGTGGTTAAGGGTTACTTTCATGAATAAACATTTCAGAAGTGAGCATATCAGATCCAGAAAGGCTACTAAAATAGCATGTAAAAACCGGTGAAATCTAAATACCTGGCTCAGCATTTGAAGTCTGCTATTAATTTTGAAAGAAAGCCCCCAACACTAATAAAATGAGGATTCATCTTCCTTGAAAACTGAATGTGACCAGAATTCAAAAGTGCTAATTAAAACATTGTGCATTTTGTATATAATGGAACCTTATTTCCAATTACTGTGTGTCTTTGAACTCCAGGAAGAAGGATGGGGAGTATGCCATAGTCATGATGCCCAGAAAACTTAAGAACATGGGATTCATGATGAGACTTTTCTGGAATGGTAGCTCTTAAAAAAAAAAGAGAGTATTTTTTTTTTTAATATTTCTCTGGGGCTGTCAAGCCAGGTTTCTGGTTTCATTTGTCCTTCTTGTGGTAAGGGTTATGACATTTGCAATTTCTGCCTTTTTTTAGATGCATTGCCACTTGCCTTTGAATGAAAGACAGGAATCAAAGAGCTGTTCCTCACTTTCTTTTTTCTCAATTGTACCCCCTTGCAGTACCAATGAAATGGAAAGTAAGATGCTAAACTTCCATACTCATTTGCTAGGCTGCTGATGAATGAGTACCAGGAAAATAACTATCAGGAAAAAAGCTAGACTCCAATGGAATGAAGATGCTATTTCCAAACAGGTATCAGTGTTTTGCAGTTCATGCTGCTTTTCTGCACTGATCTTGCTGCTTAGAAGTATCTGGTCTCTTTAATAATTCAAGGAACCTTGTGTTTTCAACCCAGGGCATATTACTAACAACCTCTGAATGTTATTGCTGGAAGGGCCCCTCCCAAAATATGCCTTTTTTTCCCCATGTGGAATTGGCTGCATCATGACTTGTGCACTTGTTTTCATGCAATATTGAGCATTTGAGTAGTATCTTCACTCTGCTGAGCTGCAAGGGAAGGGGGCTGGCAGATACAAGAAGAGTCCTCAAGAGAATGGGTGTGCTACAATGAGAAGGGTCAAAATTTCCTGGCAGCTGAGAGCAAAGAAGCTGTCAGTCAAAGGAAGCTGCAAGGCAAAAGTTTCATTTAGCATAATAATTCTGGTGTTTTTAAAACAACTTTTAATCATCAGATTTCAAAGGTACTCGATGTCTTTATTTTACTGAAGGCACAGAGATGTGAGCTGAAGCCAATGAAATGATGCAGAAACAAAACCAGAATTGGAGCATGAGTCCCTCAAATCTCATCTTCTTTACCACATCATGTCACTTTGTCTCAAGGTAAGCTTAAAGAAGTATGAGACAGTAGACTGGAATGTTTTCCTGGCTTCCTGTGCTGGATCAGCTGCAGCCTGGAAAGACGTCAGATTGCTGTCTTGTGAGTGATATGGGTATCTCCTTCCCCAGGGTCAAAGTAAATGTTTTCTGTTTTCTTTCTTTGGAGCACACATTTCTTATGTTCAGATCACAGAATTTAGGCCACTGGCTGTTATCCGGTTTGATTGTCATTACCATATATGTATATTTTCTTTTAAGATTCCATTCACCTTGTTAATTTACCACTGTTAAAAGACTTTTTAAAATGTATTTGACCTGAAGCAATTTCCCTCATTTGTATATAGAATGCATTGGCAATGTCTAGATGAAGAACTGGATGTGCAGGGAGATATTTGGACAGACATTTAATACTTTCAAGTGCTATGACATTGGGTGTGGTGAGCAAGACTGGAGCAAGTTTGGGCTGTACAGTCCAGTCTAACTGCAGTAGCAAGAATGATGTCCTCCAATGACATAAATTGTCAGGGACATCAGCAATGAAAATGAGAATGACATGAGATTTTATCTGACCTATCCAGACAGCTTTTGCAATTGCTGTATTTCTACTAGTATTCATTCCAGTACAACAGAACAAAGCTTGATGTCATTTGTGAGTCTCAACTTTACACAGCATAATATAGCAAGTTTGTTCAGAAGTTTTACCATTAAGGAGATGGTTTTGTGTAAATAGTCATCTGCTATTCAGGCACATCACATGTAAAACTCTCTCTACTGCTACAAAGGCTTCCCTAAAATCAAAATGACAGATTCAGCACAAGAAAATTCTTGCAGATCTGAGTAAATGTCTAAGCGTTCAGATTTCCTCTTGCTTGAAACAAACAGGTAATTTCTATGATTTTAAATTTACTAGATAAACCCCAGCCTATATATGGTCCTAGCTACTGAAGACTTAATATCCAATGTCTTATCACCACAAAAATTATTTTCTTTAAGTAGGAGCTGATCAGCATTCAGAACCACATTCTGGTGATTACTCCATGCTCCTGTAGCTGTAGAAGCAGGAGAGAGTGAGAAGTAAGGCAGTATTTCCAACTTGTGATTTCTCATCATAATTCTGTGCATACACTCAAAATGTCTTCTCAGATTATAAGTACAAGAGCTTGTATCTGCAGTGCACCAGATCTCTAAAGGTGATTGCATCAATATATGAAACATCATACTATTTAATAGGAACATCAAGAGTTAAGTGTGGAGAATGAGGAAAATCTTGCAGTTTTCAGAAGAAAACTGTAGGAAAGTCAATTGATCTGTTTGATTTTGAACTGCTTTTGACATGATAAGAAGGAATTGAAGATTTTGAAAGATGTTGGAAATAAAGGTTAGGTGAGTGAGATGATTAACAGACATGTTTACAGGTCACCTGTCTACAGGTGAGAAAGAGATGTAGTTTCTTTTTACCTAGTGCAATGCCCTGACATACGACAGAAGTAGGGGCCTGGTTTAGCTTTAGTACAAGACAGGTAAGAGATAGTTAGGTGTGTTGTAAAGACTGTGGGAGCCAGGAAAAAAGCAATGAGCTGAGGAGAAAAGATCACTGGATGCCACCAGCCCAAAGGATCGTAGTGTGAGGGAAGTTTTGAAGAAGATCTTAGAGATTTCTTTGTGCTAGGAAGTTATATACAACACTGTATAAATCCTGTGCAGACCTGACAATCTGTATATGTTATACAAAAAGAAATAAGGTATTATTCACCAGAAGCTCCAGCTTTCAGTACCAAACTGTAGGAAAAGTGAGTTTAACCCACTGGAGTGTTTCAGGAAGGAGAGTGAAAACAAAATGAGGTCTAGAGACCTAAATTGTGATCAAATTTAACAAAGTACCTAATTTTTATATGAGGAAATACACCATGAAAGAAATAGTACTGGAAGCAGCTAAGACACAGGGAACGATAGTTCGTGGCTCAAAGAATTTAAATGTGATACATTTTGCTGAGTGGTCAGAGACGCTTAACGCAAACTTCCCTGTCGTCCCTCATGACTGGAGCAAGCATACGTGCTGGTAGCCAATATCTAGGTTTTCTTGCAAGAGGAAACTATTAATAATGCTGTATTACTGCTTTTGAATTTATGTTTCTTCAGATACCACTGAGATTTGATTTAGGTTTCTGCTTTAGATAGTTTGTTAAGAAAACAGCATTAGAAGAACATATCTACCCGAATGAATGCCCTCTTATGCTCATCTCTTTGGACACATATAATTTAGTAGTTTTTGAGAACTTTTATGTGTATAACAATATCAGACTGAGCACTGCTGTTAGTTGTATAGAAAACCAGGAAAAAGATGATTTTTCTCTTAATGTTGCCACATCTCCAATAAAATGAAAACTTTTTAGTCATGTCTGGAATCCCTTATGTGTTTCACCCTCAGACCTTTTTCAAAACGTTTTCCATTGTATTCAGCTTTATAGAACACTTCAAACTGCAAAGTTATCAGAAGTTCCATTAAATTCCATCTTTTTTTCTCTAAATGACATGGATGTGTCTTTTCTTCTGAATTCCTAATCTTTAGTCAATTTTAATCTGTCTTCTATTGCACTGGCTTTTATACATTTCTTCAATTTTGTGTCATTAGAAAAAAATATTTCAAATGTCTATATATAACGTTTAGCTTAAATTAACCGCAGAACTGTAGGGTTGAGCAGGATAAACACCTCTCAAGCTGCAATGTAAACCATTCTTTTTCTTTTGTTCAATAAAATAAAAATTCTCTCTGCTTTTTCAATTTTCTAATTTGCATCAATATTTTTTCCTATCACACTGAAATAATGCTTTGTAAAAAAGTTTTATAATTTCTAGGAAAAGACCTTAAATGAATTTCTGTCTGTCTCACCACTCACTGGTTTGTTATTTTGGTTTAACTTGGGATAGGCTGATCCAAGATATTCTCTAAATCAGAATCACAAGCCATCCTTTACCAAATAATACATTTGTAGATTTTATGTGGTATTCATGCCACGTGAGTGCCTTCAGCAACCAGTAGAGAGTTGCAAATCACACTTATACTTTTGATCCTTCTTAAACTTTTGAACAATATTAGATATCCACTATTCCTCTTGTGCTTCCTCTGCCTGCAATGAGATGTCTGCAAGATTTACCAGAGGCTTTCCTGCTTCCCCTGTTACTTACTTCATAATGATGGGATATTATTCATCTAGATCTGCTGTCTTGTCATCTTTTATTATATCTAGTTGCCAGACTTTATACCATCTTGTAATCATAAAATCTTAGTGCATTTTACTCTTTTCCTTAGAAAGTTCTGCTCCAGTCTCCAGTGTGTGATCTTCCTTCCTTTGTTTTCCTCTTCAGCACTAAGGCAAAGTTACATTTACGATCAGAGCAATATGTAAGCTTTGCTTTTTTATGAATTCCTGACTCACTTCACCCCAACCGTTCATCTCAAGATTAAGGTATTTGAAATTTGAGTAGTGACATGACTTAAACAAGAACTATTATCTCTTTGTTTACATATTAAAAAAAAAGTGTCCTAAGTTGAAATACTGCTGTTGAAAAGATGACATCTTGTTGAAAAAACCCCAGAGAACCCCAGCGAAAAAAGGGAAGGGATTGTAAAAGAGTTTAAAAAGAAAACTCCATCTCAGAAGGATAGAAATAAAGGTGAATAATGCATGAGCAAACATATGGACTGAGAATCAGATTTATCATTAAAACATATATATTATAGACCTACCATGCTGCAGGACTGGGAGAACAAGTCCATCTTGCCTCCTGCAGGAAGGCTGACTCTGTATTAACTAAATACCATGCAAAAAGCCAGACGTGCTGCCAGTATCACAGCTATATATATATATATAGCAGTTTTTCCTTACCATTTGGATGACTGCAGATACGTACAGAGAACAGGAAATTTTTAACAAACAGTTATCCGCCTTGAAGTGGATGAAGGTCAAAATGTTGATTTTCGTATGAAGATTCAGATATTAAATCAGAATGTATTAGTGCAGACAAAATTATGCCAATCTAAATGCTTGGCATAGTTTTCTAGTCCATCCTTAAGCTTGTTCATTGACCAGGTAATCAAACATATACGGTCTTGATCCCAAAATACAAACTTGTCATCCTAAAATAGGATTTACATTTACAGGAGGATGTCAATCATCCATGGCTAGAAATGAAAACTAATATTAAAAATATGCATAAGATATATAATATGCCTGAAAGAATTGCTGCAGGAAGTAAAATATATTCATTCTTATCAGAACTTTTCAAAGTATCTATATGTCCTTTCTGGATATTTAGATTCAGTGTTTTAAACGCTATTCTTGTTTGCACTGAAGTTCTTCATCCCTTAGGTCTTATTGAAAAAAAAAATAAAAAAGAAAATGAAAAACTTTAGACTGATGAGCCACTTGCAAATATAGTCTTTGCAAATGGTGTTAGGCAATTCTGAGAAATAGCAGATGACATGAAATTTTTAATGGGCTATCTCTGTAATTAAAGTGAGTTCAGATGTGACCTATAATTTCTTAAGAAGTTGCTGCAATCTCTGGAAGAATGAAATAATAGTGAATTAACCACCTATTCTAGTGTAGGTGGAAGCAAGAGGAAAAAAAATCAAGAAACAATGAAAATGTTTTCAAGATCTATTTTTTTCTTTTTTTTTTTTTTTTTTTTAATCTCAGGAAAGAATGATTGCTGTTAGTTTTTTTTAATATATGTATTTATTACATAGAGACCCTTGAAAGACCTTTTCTCCATATAGCTAATTTCACTTATAGGCAAGTTGGCTGAGAAAGTCTCCAGAAATATCATTGAATCTTCAAAGTCATATTAAGATACCACAAAGCCACCACATTCAAAAATGCCTGAGGCATCTAGAACAGCAATTGAATGTCAAATTCCAACGTGGTGATTAAGCAAGCAAACTCTGGCTGGCTGCCATGTATTTTCCCTAGCTGTATGACTCCTTGTTTGATAGGAAACTCCAGAAGTTACCTGACTTGTTTCACTGTAGGCCAACGTGCTTCTGAAACTCTGATGAGTGTGCTCTGAGCATACCTAATATGTGGCAGAAGTGGATCCCTAACCAACACTACAATGGAAGTTTTTAGGCTGCTTTATATATATGTTTTAAGGCTTCCAGTCACCACAGAGGCACCACTCAATTTAGTATATACAGCAGTTCACCCAGGAAAAGGTCTAGAGCTGACATCTTCCCTCTCAGCCTCAGCCCTGCCCAAGTACACAGCACCCACCTTTTCAGAGACTGCTTTCCTCTGAGGCTGGTACTGGAGTGTGGGAAAGGAGAGAAAACCTCGCCTGTTCTTCTGGTGCAGGTGGGAACACCAGATTTGGGAGGTGAGGAAGAGAGAGTAAAAGGAATAGCTTAGTCGTGTATCAGAAGTTAGGAAATCAATTTCAGAGAAGGAAATCTGGACTCTGTTCTCACACCCACAAGTGCTTATTCATCTTGTACAGAAAGCTCACAATGAGAGAGAAATGTAGGACCCGTCTCCTAGGTGAGGACCCCAACCACTGTACCAGAGCTGTGATCTTTCTTTGGGTCTTTCTTCTTGGTTAAGTGTAGAGTGGCTAACAGTGGTGCTCTTGCAGGAGGAAGAGAGCAATAATTCCACTCTTCAAACCTGTGTTGCTACTGGTTAGAGCAACAGATTTCCTATTTCTTGCATATTAGCTACTAGACAATTAAAAAAACCTAAAAAAGTAAGGAAATGAAGAAATGCGCATCTTTTGAAGTACAACCTGCACTTTAAAAGAGGGAAAAAGGAAAGCTGTCTTAATTTCTTTTGTAAAAATAGCTGTTGTTGTCATCTCAAAAGGCAGATTCAGATCTTTTGGTTAGATGGATGCAGGCAGTCAGGCCCAGGAAAGACAGGGCAGTTCAGGCTGTGTATTCTGTTCCCAGTATTTGTTAGTTCTACTTTCTCAGTATGGCGTATTTTTAAAATCAGTCTAGAGTGTATATGGTACTTAGGAAACATAATAAAAGCCAGTTGCATATTTGGTCCTATGTCTGGCTTCCCCATTGACCACTATAGGTGGTATATAGAATGCAATGCTAGCAGTGGGAGGCTTGTGTGTGCAAACTTGCAATTAAGACCCTGTAAAATCTTTTGGGTTCAAGACTTCACCCAGGCCAGAGATTTGGCTTGTGGCCAAAATCCTATGCTTTCAAGTAATTATTGAATTCAGCCTTTAAATGTTTTTTCTAGAGGCAAAAAATAAATCAAAGGTGAAGAAAGGGTCTGAACTCCCAATTTTCATTGTGGGCTGTAGCCCTGATGAATTTAATAGCACCATCATTTTTGCTGAAATAATTTCCATTGTGTTCCTGAAGTGAGGAATTATATTGCATGGCTCTATTCATCAATGAGAACTGAAGGATTGTTATGAAACAAAGTGCTTTGTGCTGGTCAGAATTATGCAAAAAAACTAGAAATGAGGCTAAAATATGTCCATTTTTTGCCACCATTCTAATTTAAAAATGTCAATAAGAAGTTGGCTAAAACAAAAACTTGATCCTTGATTTTTCTTGAAGATGTTGTGTTACTTTGTCCCATTTTGCAAAATTCCTCTAGGAATTTTATAAACACTGTTTTCAGTTTTGTTTTTACCCAACTTACCTCATACAAAAGTGAATTTTATGGCCAGCAACAAAAAGAGTATCCCAAGGACTTTTACAAAGATGTTGAACAATACTCATTTGTTCTGTAATGTAGCAGCTGGCTTTTATGAAACTATATATTTTTGTCACATAACCAATTGCTTTGCTGTAAATGTATTCAGTAGCATAGAACTTTTAGTTGTCAAAGAATTTACAAAGGCTTTTAGTACAATTACATTGATTCTGAATATTGTGTATGTAATAATTGTAATGGTACTAAGCTTCTTTGGCGTTGATAACTTGGAGGTGATTTTAAAATAGAAACAGTTTATCATTAATATATCATTGTATTTTTATGTGAAGTGCAATCTGCAAGAAAAGTTTGCTCATAACATGCTTATTTTAGTATTGGAGAAGAAGAGATTGCGGTTTAAGAAATTAATCTTACTCTCTGCAAGTGACATTTCTAGTGGTTCTGCTATAGATTCCAGTTTGACATAACCTTTTCTTTTGGTTGCTAGTACAATACTGGTTTTGTGCCACTCTGTGCTTGGTCACTGCACACTTTAGCAAGAGAGGAAGGACAAAGCAGGTGAAGTTCTGCGGGGTCACGCTGACGTGGGGAGAAGCAGTGAGAGGACAAAAGGTACTGACAAGGTGATTTGACTTCTGTTGCTGGGGTCTTCTTCAGATGGGCATTTGTAGAGTCATTCTTTTATCTGAACCTCTCATGGCAATTCAGGAACAAGTGCAAATGCAGGCTTCAGGTCAACAAAAGAAACCCAGGATCTTTGAAGCTCCTAAACACCCTTTTATAAGTTAAAGGAGTAATAGTGGACTACAAGACACAAGAGCTTCATAGCTCTCTTGACCATGTATATTCACCAAGTTTCTCTTGACCAGAAACTCAGAAGTAATGCAAAACAAAAAAAAGAGAATAAGAATAGGGGTAAAATGCTGTCATTTAATAAGAATTTTTTGCTATTAAATTGTTTTGTTACTAAAGAACTGCAATGAATTTTGAAGAGGGATAAACTTTTCCCATTCAAAGTAATTTACCAATAAGCTGGTTAAAACTTGAGATCTTATCACTTACTGAGCTATTTAATAAAATCATTATTCTTATATATTAGGAAGAACGCCATAACTCTAGTATTGACAAAAACTCCTTCTAAATATAATTTTTCAGAAGCTGTCTAAAACATGAGAAGAAGAGAAAGAGATATGAAAACTTTTGGGCTAGAACAGATGATGTTTGCAATAGCAATGCATTACAAAGTTGATGTAGGGGTCTTCACAAGATGTTTGCTGGTATTAAAAGCTGCACCTTTGAAACCTGATATTTTTTGGCAGAAATTTCTGGCTTCTGGCTGAAATGAAGCCCCAGAATGCTCAGTTCAGCCCTGATAACCTCTCAGTGCCTTGTGGGAACTGGGGAGTTGCGTGTTATGGCTGACACCATGACAATTGGTCTCACCAGAAAGAGGTAACATGGTGGTCTCCCTTCTTATCAAGATGCCACAACGCATCCTGAGATTCTTGATCTTTTGATGTTTGCTTCATGTTTGTGCTTCTTTAGCAGTTCCTGTCAAGGAAAACAAGGGATTATATTTTCTTATGGCTGACAAAGAAAGGCCAGGGGTTTCTTCTGGTAGTCTTTGGCTGGTTTTACACATGAATCCAGTTCCTCAGTGAATTGACAAAGGAAAAGAATAGCTTTAAGCACAGAAGGGGAGACTGGGACATAGTGGCTATTAGCAGATGTATGGGGAAATTCAGGAACCTAAAACAAGGATCTTTTACCAAGAGCAGCAGTTCTCAGAAAGAGAATCTGTCTTATCCGCAGATACCTCAGTTCCCTCAGCCACAAGTGTTGGTGTCTGTGCAAGTGTCTAAAGAAATATCATGTGTTGCCCTCTCTGCTCTAGAGGAATATCCTAGATATGTTCTTTAGCCAATTTTCAAAGCAGGACATTTGGCAGAATGGACTTTTTATCTGATAGCACAGACTGTGCCATTCATTCTGCTCCTTTATCTCTATTTCTCCATGAATATCACCTCTTTTACTGCCCTAAAGCCTCATTCTCTTCTCCAGGTCTCCTTTCTTGTTCTTGCTCCCAAAAGCTCTCTTATCTCTGACAGGCCTCTCTAGATTGCCTACTGATCTCTTGCTTTCTCATCTCACTCTTGCCTCATTGTTCTCCTGCCCAGTGCCCTCTCTGCTGTCATTGCATAAATCTGTTTTGCATAAATCAGTTCTACATATGCCTCTGTAGAGGCCAGGGATACACACAATATTACCACTAAGTTCCATTTCCTTACAGTGAGTGGAGCTTACTGGAGCCTTTGCATAATCCTGTGCTCAATTAAATCAATGCTAACAGGAATTGCAGGATTTTAGCCTATGGATACCTTTAGCTGTTTATTTACTGTAAAGATTTTTGCACAAGCTGTTGTGAAGTTTATGCCTCTCCACCAAGTTCCATTTTCAACTAAGGAACACATTTTAATTCTGATAAATTGAGAATAAGTGCCTTTGTCTTACCTCCCTCTGCATTTGGGAATTCTCAAACTTCTGAGAGTAAAAATCTCTTGACCTACTTTTTCTCTGAACCCTGTTTTGCAGTCTGAGGCAGAACACACAAAGAGAAACCAAGACAAACATCCTTCAGAACGATGATTTCCCCCAGTCTGTTTCCTGCATGGCTATTTGCTCTGTCACTGTGAGTCTTGATCAGCAGAAGTCTTTGTCCTGTATAAAAGTTTCTGTGAAGCTAATTTAGGGCACAGCAAGGGTCTCATTTAAACAAAACAGAACCCAAGAAAAGAACAGAACACAGTAATCTGAGCCCTTTTGTTTTGTGCTGGAGAAATGTATAAATATTTTACTGCAACTATCTAGGAGGTTATGATGAAATATCTCTTTCTCTGGAAAACAGGGAAATAATCTTTCCTGGTGTCCATGTTAGCTTGGTGTTAGTGACATCAGCTGTCTGAGAAAGCAATAGTTAAGGCTCTGAGTTGGGTCATTTTGGATTATGTATCTTTTCTCAAATTTCTTTGGGATTTTTTTTCAGAAGGTTTTTTTTCAAGTCTGAAGACTCTTATTTTGTCCTAAAGCATTAAAATGTAAAAAATTTTTTTGAAGTCTTGAGACATTTCTCTAAATGGGAAAATGACCTAATGTAATTATAATTAGTCCATAGCCCTGTGGAATACAAACATTGAGTTTCTAGGATCTATTTAGCCCTAATGATTGAAGAATATAGAAAAAGAGTTTTACATAAGTCCATGTGATACTCTACAAAGGCTTAGCTTCACATTTCCTTATTGATTAATCTCTCTATCTGGCAACATTTATGAATTCCTTACTAGACTGCAGAATTGTAGAGTATAAGTTGACTACTATAATACATAAAATATTTTCTATCAGTAGTAGCACTCAAATGTAAAGTTTAAATAAATTACAGGTTTTCTTTGAATTGTACTTTGTTATTCTGTAAGTATTGAAAAATTAAAGCTTGTTATAGGTTTCAAATTTATGGAGAACATTGCCCTACATCCGCTAATCCCATCAGGATTTGGTTCACAGATACTTCATTTTTGAAGCCCAAGCAGTGAGAAATTTAAAGCAGTATGGTATTTCAACAGGACTGTTGCTTTGTTTCAGGCTTAGCCATGGTATTAAATACAAGTCTGAAGGGATGCTAACTGCTGTGAAGAATACAGTAGATGAATTAATTCAGTATTTCAAACTGACATGCTGGTTACATGTAAAAAAATTTGCAGCTCTGATTGCTGAAGCTCATTTGGCTACAGAGAATGTACAAAATACCATAAAATCTCAGTACCTTCTTGATAATTTTGTATTAAGTACTCTCTAGACCATTTGCCAGGATCCTTGACTTCTGCTGAAGAAGGTGATTGCATTTTTATCCCTGTGAGGAGCTGGTATGTACTTGTGAATGTGCTGGCCCTCTGAAGTCAAAGGGAGAACACTGGCCATGCATAGAGCTCTGTACGTGGAATATTGTCATAGAACTGAGGCTTAGAAAGGTTTAATGTATCTGCACGAATAAACATG
Organism: Chiroxiphia lanceolata; assembly: GCF_009829145.1. Lineage (NCBI taxonomy): Eukaryota > Metazoa > Chordata > Aves > Passeriformes > Pipridae > Chiroxiphia > Chiroxiphia lanceolata. The sequence goes on from NC_045640.1 coordinate 14,727,379, forward strand.
ATCTACTGGAACTCAGCATTATTTCCCATGGTAGGGGCTCAACCTCTAGTTCAGGTTTTGCAGTGAAGATGTTATCACTAAAATAACTGTTGTGACTCATGTAACTGTGGCTACCCTCCTGGTAACACCGTTTATGACTAAACCTCAGTTGAAGACCAGAGCCAGGGCAAAACAAAATAAATACAGCAAAGTATAACAAAGCAAATGGCCAGCTTCTTCAAAACTTGCAGACTTATACAGGAAGATACAAATAGTTGAAACAGGCTCACAGGTGCCAGCATGGCCAGAGAGAAACATATGGCAGGGCACTGTCACTTAGTCTGTGGCTATGCCTGCATCCACCATTGGTTTCATAGCTTCTTCCTTTAGCACAGGAAACTGCTTAAATTGCTGTGACTTGTACTGGAGGTCAGAATTATACATATTGCAAAGTGACGTCATTTAGTGCTCTATCATGTGACCCTTTGGTCACTTAATGCACAGCTACATGAAAGGGGGATATTCTTGTAAAGCCCCTATAAAGGCTGTGCAGCTTTCGTGCTGAGTCAGCAGCTAGGCCAGTGACTCTTACCATGCCTTTTTCACTCAGCAGTTTGTTATTGCATTTAGTGCAGAGACTAACACTGCCAAAGGATGACTGCGTTCAAAATGGATGTCTGCGGGCTAAAGCTCCATAGTTCACTGAGAAACACAAGTCTGACTTTAATAAACTTTAATGAACTTTAATAAAAATAGGAATGTCTTCTCTAGTAAAAATGGAACTTCTGCAGACCAAGAATAACATTGTCCTTTTACTTGATGAGGAGGGTCACCCCAAAAACAGGGACATAGACAAGGCAGAGATTTTTAATGCCTTCTTTACCTCAGTCTTCAATATTGAGCTGTAGGACCATGACTGTGAGAATGATAACCCCCCAGTCATCCCTAAACTTGTGGGGAATTTGCTGCTCCAGTTGCATCCCTATGAATCTATGAGGCCCGGTGGGATTCATCCCAGAGTACTCAGAGTTGTCTGATGTCACTATGAGACTTCTCTCAATGATTTTCAGTGGTCTTGGGTATCTGAAGAGGTACCATTCAACTGAAAGCTGGTAAAGGTCCCAATTTTCAATAAAGGAAAGGGGGACGATCCTTTGTACTTGTAGGTAACTACAGGGCTGTTGATCTCAGTCATTGATAACAGCCAGCATGGGTTCATGAGGGTAAAGTCCTACTTAACAAACTTAATCTGCTTTTATGACACTATTACCCACCTAGGGAGGGAAGCCAGTTGATGTAATCCTTTAGAAATTCAGTGAAGCTTTTGATACTGCCTCTCACTGTATCCTTCTGGACAAAATGTCCAGCACATGGCTGGAGAAACACATCATGCAGTGGGTGAGCAGTTGGCTCATGGGTCGAGCGCAGATGGCACTAGGGACTGGGGGAACTTCACACTGGCGACCTGTCACTAGTTGGGTTGCACAGGACTCCTTCTTGGGCCCTGTGCTCTTCAACATCAAAGACATGGATGCAGGACTGGAAGGGACACTGAGCAAGTTTGCAGGTGACACAAAACCAGGGGGAGCTCTTGTCTCTCCCAGAGGCAGGCAGGCTCTGCTGAGAGACCTCGACTCATTAGAGGACTGAGCAATCACCAACCATAGGAAGTTCGACAAGGGAAAGTGCCGGATTCTGTACCTGGGATGGAGCAACCCTGCAAATAGGGACAGGCTGGGGAATGAGATCCTGGAAAGCTGGGAGTCCTGCTCAACGGCAAGCTGAATATGAGTCAGCAATGCCCTGGCAGCCAAGAAGCCCAAGCATGGCCTGGAGAGCATCAGGCAAAGCATCGCCAGCAGGGTGAGGGACGTCTTGTGAAAGGAGTGTTTTAAAGTCACTCGAACATCTGCTCTGCACTGGGGCAGCCTCACCTTGAATATTGTGTGCAGTTTTGGGCACTGCAAGGTAAGGAGGAAGGTATTGAGCTCTTAGAGAGCGTCCAAAGGAGGGCAACAAAGATGGAGAAGGGCCTTGAGGGGAAGCTGTATGAGAAGCAGCTGAGGTCACTTGGTCTGTTCAGCCTAGAGAAGAGGAGACTGAAGAGAGGCCTTATCACAGTCTACAACTTCATCGTTCAGCAGGTGCTGATCTCTTCTCTGTGGTCACCAGCAACACAACCCAAGGGAATGACTTGAAGTTGTGTCAAAGGAGATTTAGATTGGATATTAGGAAAGGTTTCTTCACCCAGAGGGTGGTTGGGCACTGGAACAGATTCCCCAGGGAAGTGGTCACAGCACCAACCGTGAAAGAGTTGGAGCAGTGTTTAGACAATGTTCTCAGGCACATCATGTTATTTTTGGATTTATCCTGTGCAGAGCCAGGAGATGGACAGGATGATCCTTGGGAGTACCTTCCAGGTATTCTCTGATAATCTATGATTCTATGATTTAATTGTTACTATTTCTCCCCCTTTTCAAGTGTATATTTCAAAAATATTGAAAATAATTATCAGAAGTATAAAAATGGTAATGTTGATAATGTGTCAGATCTTTATTCGTATATATATATATATGTAACAAATATCAACCTCAAAAGAATAAAACTCAGCGATCATCCATAAATAAATCGATCTGACAGCAAGTTCACATAGTGCTGCAGGCAACATCTTGAAACAGGTTTGCCTGTAGTGAAATCTGAAAGTTTGGAAGAACGCAGTGTGAAAACAACACCTACAGTTTCATTGGGTTGGAAATGTCAGCATATCACAGATAAGACAGAACTTGGTACTTTCTGTGTTGGGCCATGGAGGAGAGTTAAAGATGGAATAGCATGCAGGTGCTGAAGTGTGGTATGAATCTTACTTCACATTCCTAGAGAAAGGTCATTCGGTTACAAACACAGTGGGAAATTATTTTTGTTGAAACTAAAATCTAAATTTACATCAAGTAAAATACAGACTTTTGATGAGCTCTCTTTAATGCAAGAAAGTAGAAAATAACTGCTAGTTCAATATTGCAAACCTAATTCTATATCAAAGAATGGTTGAATTTATAAACAAAGTTTGAGTATCCGGATAAAAATCTCTGACTGTGTGTCTGTGGGGTAGAAATTCATCCTTGTGATAAAAAGAGCTGCATTAACACTTAGGAAATGTGTGTTTCAGTCCTGATCCTGCCTCGGACTTCCTGTATTATCTTTCACAACTTACTCATTGTTTTTAACTGTAAAACTGGGATGGGACCATTTCCTTTAAAACATTCTCAGGTTTATAAACTATTTTAGTGAGGGACACTTGCATGTGTGTGTCCTGCATTGACCTTGTGTAAATGAAGGCTCTAAGACATGCTGTAGCAGAAATAAACACCACAGAAGTGCAGAAGGTGCCATTTGGTACAGAAAATGCTGTTTTAACAAAATTAAGAATTTTTTTGAACTCAATTAAGATGTTCATGACATTTGCACATGGGATTTTTCCCATTTGGGGAACCAGGTTTTCAAAGAAAGTTCTCATAAGATATTTAACATATACATATATTCAGAAAGAAATATTGAAAATTTACAGTTTTGGAGAAATGTGAATATGTGTTTTTCTTCTGAGTCAAGGACAAAATCACTGAAATGTCAACATATCAGTAAACTGGAGAACACTAGCATTAACAAGTTGAAAATACTCCTCCAAGTTCCATTGAAATTAATGTGTCTCCTTTAGAAGGATAATTATTTATGCTGTTCATTAAAAAATTCAAGAAATTTTATGACTTACTGATATTTTGAATCAAGAAACGGAGAGAGTAGAAAATTATACGAGCTTAAAAACAATCTATGTAAATATGTGCAACCTTCTGGGGAAAAAAAAAGCTTTCTAAGAGTCTGTGTTTTAATTTGTAATAGAAAAACTCTCAAAATCCTTAGATGTTATATTTTTTGCGAAAAAAAATTTCATTAAAATGTTTGATTTTATTGAGAATTAAGCTAAGGATTCCTTTCTTCTGCAGAGTATTAATTCTAAAATGTATTCAATTCTTTGACTTCATCATCTTTTGTTTTCTTTTACCCTAATGTTGATGTTTTTAATAATTTTTTGCTTATTTCTGTGTTCATGCTTTGTAGTAACCCCTTGAAAATTTAGAATTATTTACGAAAATAAAAGGAAAAAAGTCTGAACAGAGAATCTTATTGCAGAATTATCTTTACAACGCAGTTTTGCTTGCTCTTACAATGCATTTTCACTGTGATTTATGAGCACTGTATGCACAGCAGTTGCTGTTGAAGTAGTATGAAAGGAAATTAAGTTTGTAAGGATATCCGCTGTGGTAAAACGTTAGTGAATCACAGGTAATCCAAAGATAATATCATGTCCTGTTTCATTTTTATTACCTTCTGCAATCTCATCTTTAAGATGATTCTTTTTTCTGCAGTAATACCATTTGGTTTGCTTAGTTCTACGGGAACAGTTTTGAGACACTCCTAAGCTTTAAAACTGGCCCTGGAATTTTATTTTCTCTGCTTTTGGAATTTAAAATTGAAAAATAGAGGGATTGAAAAGACAGCAATGCCATGCATATCATTCCTTACTCTAACAATGAAGCAATGATGAGAAATTACTAATTTAAGTGAATGCTCCTTCTGAACCTTAACAGCTTTAAATCTGGCAAATTCAGAGAAAGGAGAAGAATGTGCTGTTTAACACAGTCTTTAGCCTGGAGAATGTGTTTCCAAAGGACAATATTTTTCAAAAGATTTTTCCTTTGGGGTAAATAATCACTGGCAATGAGCAAGGAACTGGAAAAAGTCATAGTCCTGAGCAATATTTCAGAGTGTTTTGGAAATGTTACAAACTGTTAATAGCTTTTGCCAAGAAAAAAGGGAAGGACAGGGAACTATGACAAAAAGGTTGCTGAAAAATAACAGAGGAATCATTAATTCTCATGTTAGCTCATGCCCAGGCAAATAGAAAAGCCTTTAGCACTTCTGGATTGCTTTTGTTTGGGGACAGGGCAATTTGAATGGTATGAAGGTTTTGGACTTGATTTTAAAACGACTACTTGGATTAAAAAAAGAACCAAAAAGACCTGTTAAACTTTCACTGGTGTTCCTACAAAATGCATCCCTTTATTCCACCTCCCACAAATGTCTTTTAGTCATAAGGTATCAAATATATAGGATCTTAATGTACTTTTGGTGCTTAGAATAGAAACAATGGGGCTCTCCTACTTTGAGGGAAACAGCTTTAAGGGATTTTATTTGTTTGCCTTTGTTTCTGATGAACTGAAGAAAAGTCAAAGATGACTCTTTCATTTAAGTCTGAAAGTGACAGTAATCATAACAGTGATTTCCTGTAGAAGAAAACCCTGTAGCTTAAATATAGTTCCTGTGACAGGTATGTCACCTACAATTACCTGTCTTCCTCTTCTGAAATAATGACAATCAGAACATTCCTTGAGAAATTTATCAGTAAGGGGCTAAACTTGTAGATGTTCAGTGGAAATTCAGTGCAGAGAGAAGCTCCAATATTTCAGACTTCTTTTAAAGGAAAATATTTAAGTCAAATATGTAAATGGCCATTGTGTTCCTGTCTTAAAGTCTCTGCATAGAGAGATGGCTAATTTGTAATTCTGAAGTGAAATTTCCCATTAACAAGCTGGATGGACATTGTGCCTGAATGGATATAATTTTCATCTAATAATACACTGCTACAAATGTGTTAACAGTGAAAGGTGTTCTCCATATTCAACTCTGCTGCAAAAATAGCCTCTAAAACAGCAAAAATTGGTATCAGTGCTTACCTGGTGTTATGTACCATACAGTACAAGGAAGCACCCTGCTTGGATACAATGGGATTCCTAGTGTGAATGATATTAAATCATGGAATCCTAGAACCATAGAATGGTTTGGGTTGGAAGGAACCACCAAGATGATCTAGTTCCAAGCCCCCTGCCATGGGCAGGGACACCTTCCACTAGACCAGGTTTCTCATCCAACCTGACTTTAAGTGCTTCCAGAGATGGGGCATCCACAACTCTGGGCAACCTGATATAGGAAAGGTTGTGCTGACCTGGACAAAGTGTGATATTGACAGAGAGTAAGATCTTCTCAGACATCTTGATTCTATAGAGTAGAATAACAGCACCAAGGATTTCCCAGCATTCATAGAAAATCATAAATGTGAAGAGTTAAATTAAATTCCACTGAGACAAAAGCAATTTCTTGATTTATTTCAGTGGATACAGAGCTTTGCCATAGGAGTTTTCTGATATATTTTAGTCCATTTTCTGGGTGGTTTTTTTTTCTCTTTTAGGAGATGGTCCTGTGTCTCTCCAATAAACCACAAAAGTTGTGATTTGGCTGCTCTTGTAGAAGTATTCTTTCTTTTTGTATATTTCTTTTTGTATACTTCTCATAGAAGTGTTTTTCTTCTATGTAGTGATATTTGCTTTAGGCAACTGGCATCTTTTCCTCTTCTCTCTTACAGTACTGTATGTTACACTTAATTTTCTTTAACAGGATGGATTTCCTGCCACAGTTTCCTTTTAACCTCTAAAATATTTGTCAGCAAATATGAAAGAAATAGAAGGAAAAAAAAAAGAGATGACCTGATGAGAAACAGACAGATAAAGATTACTGAAATACTGTTGAGAAAGAGGTATTTCTGCATTTGTCTTTCCTCTAGCTGTCAGTTCATGAGCCTTGAAGGGTTCACTGTCTGTAACATGTCTGAAAAAATGTAATTGCAGTTTGGGTAGCTGATCAGAGGCAAAAGCAACACTGAAATGCAGTTTTATTAGAAGACCTCTAAGCACACATTAGATGCTATTTCTCAGAAATCTCCTTCTGATGCTTGCAAATCCTCAGTCCAACCAACTGCAAGTAAGTTGGGATTCTTCCAGAGCATCCTTTGTATTGTATTTCTCTACTCTTTTCTCTTCTTCCTCACACAGACTTGCACTCCCTCCCTCACTGATTGCAATCTCACAGTTGGTTTCAAACATAGGATTTCTTCCCTCCCTCAAGGAGGTGAGCTTTGGGATAATAGTGATGTGTAAGAGAAGGGGAATGTGGAAGCTAAGCCATTTGCTGCATTTTCTTGTTAACTAATAATAGAGTTTTCAGGCTTTGCCTTGCCAAATGTCACAAGACAAGGAATATAGAGAAAAAAGAATTGGGAAGAAAGAGGCTTAAAAATATCACTTAAAGAAATAGATGCTGGTTTCCTTTTATTTCTCTTCTTCCTAGGGCCATCTGCTCCTTGCAAATATAGGTATCAGATTTTGTGCAGAAAGCCTTAGAAAAGGGAATTTATTTTCTTTCTTATACAATAGAAATTAGGATTTCTGGGATTTTTCTGAGGTTATGAGATACTTTTTAAAATATGTAGAATATCATTCTAATATTACTGAGAATAATGACATTGCTGCCTAATTCCTTTAATTTAAGATGATTTTTTTTCCCCTTTAAATTATCATAATTGGAAGATATTTTTCCAAGTCATTGTTTTCTTCTGGTCAATGCCACAGAACAATATGCATCTGTGGCAGGACAGATAATGTAGTGAATGACTTCACATTTACCTTTGCAGCTGCTTTTAGTTTTTCCTGCTTTCTTACAACTTTTTTTTTTTTTTTAAGACAGTTTGTGTACGAGCAAGTTTCCAGCAGGTTGACTCCCTTTCCCTTGACCGGGGTAAGGGAAGAAAGTGAGGCAGGGCACCCTTCAGGGCTCAGCTCTGGCAGACTGTTGAGCAAAGGTGAATGTTCTGCAGTCAGGCACAAGGCATAAATCATAAGCCACAATCCCACATATGTGACCTTAGTAAAACAGGATGTGATCAAGCATATATGTCCCAGCCCACTCATTGAACTGAATATATAAACTATTACCTTATATGGAGTACAGGCAAGGTCCTTCTGATGCTGATGTCAGTGAGCTGACTCAAATGGTGATATACCACCTTGCAGCAGTAGAATAAATGCGTTTTTTACTTTACTGCTTAAAATTGGTCAGTAATCTAGAAACTGTGGCCTGACGCTGCAAAGATTTGTACTTGTGAGTAATCATGGTGCTGTGAGCAGGGCTATCATAAGTGATGCAGCAGTTTGGTGTCAATGAATTTCCTTAGGCATTCAGGCTTAGGAGCTTGGTAATTTTTGTAAGATCACACGATTCATGGTTTTTAGGGCTTAATTGTAACATTTCCATTCCAGCTGAGCATAGAAACTATTTATTCCTTTCCTCTGTCTCTCTGTTCTTGAGAAACAATGTCTACATCTCTTCACATCTGTAACTCATCCTTAATGCTACTGAGGGGAACTCTGACCCCGAATAATCGTAATTTGCATGTTGTTGTCACTTTCATGTCCCTGGCACCAAAAGGCTTTTAATGTTTTGACAACTTTCCTGTGCTTTCTTCAACTTGAAGTTTCCTTGTCTGTTAATATATTGTTGCAGTCAACACTTAAGCTATGAGAAAACAAACTGATTCAAACAGGGAAAGAGTATGGAAAACAGAATTGATTTACTTAGTGTATGTGTTCTGGTCCTTCCCTTTTAAAAAGATTCACAGGAAGACAAGAAAAACGTTGAAGTATGAAAAGCTTCTCTACAGCTAGTACTTTTTAATTTTGTAAAAAGTCAGTGTATATGATAAAGGTCAGTAACACATTAATAGCATAAAGTAGTGGTTGTTCTGTGCCACCGTCAGGAGCAAGGAGACTTAGTGAAATAATAAATGCAGCACTTAAAAGGCATGAAGCACTTTTTTCCCTTCTGTATGTAATTTAAATGATGACTCTCAATCCGCTAGGAGGTCAAAATTATAAATTGTATCAAAAGGTATTAAGCAAATTCATGAACAATAACGATATGAAATGCAATGGCCCAGATGTAACTTCCAACTTGAGGAGTCTCTAAACTACTGATTACTGTCATCTGTCAAGAGAAGGGTCATAACTATATGTACTTTATTCTTTCACAAGCATCAACTACTGCTCACTGTAAGAAAAAGAATCTGATCTGGAACAAGAAATATGCCCATTACTTTTGCTTAGGATTGAAAATTGATGTCCAGGAGTTTTTAAATAACATGGAAGAACTGGGAATTCAACTACAAATGCATTAATATCAAGAGAGATGAAGAATTATTTACAATGTTAAAAGGAAACATAAGTAGGAACAATAGATTAGAATCAAAACTCAGCTGAGGTGAAATTCTGAACAAAAAATGTATTTAGATTAGTTACTTCCTAAAGCTACTAGAAACACTTGAAAATGTACTCGCTTTGAAAGGGAATTCTGAACTGACATTCAGATGGCATAACTTAAATGCCACAGAGGTGAGTTTACTTCAGTGTGTGCTGGCTTTATCATGATACACACATCTGGTCTGTAGCTGTATGGGTCAAGTATGTTCTGATTTACATCTAATGTGACTGTATAGAATGTAAGACAAATTTCTTTACATCAAACAAATCTGATTTTGTAATACTGCAAACTTGTGTTTTAGCCTCAGGGATTTTTCCTTTCATTACTGAGAACAGATGTGGGCCCAACACTTCGAGTCTGAAAGATGTCTCCAGGAAAAGTTTCTTTCTGTTCTAGAACTTTTAGGGTGGTAAAAAACCAGTATTTACTTTAAAGGAATCTCAGGAGTCTTAAAAAGTTATGCAAAGCTTTTAATGACTAGCAGCATTTCCATAAAAGGGAGCATTATGAGAAACATTGTGTCTTAAAACCTTGTCTATCTTGGGCAATGCCATTATCTCCATTTCTTTCTGGAAAGTAGAATCACTGAGAGGCTGAAAAGCAAATCAATCAGGCAGAAGAGACCATGAGGAGAGGGGTCAGAAGAAGAGAGACAGATATTGTTCAGACTTGTAAGGTGCAAGCTAGACTTACACTCATTTTGTTCCACATGACAAATGCAGATATTTATACAACTAAAACATATTTTCCTAAGTTCTGTCAATTCAGTTAAAAAAAAATAACTTGTACAGTTTTATCCATAAATGAGACTGAAATACCTGCAGGGTCAACCTTTGCTCTTATTGTGTGTTTGGGAGTGAAACTTTATCATCACACAGTCTGTTTTCAACAAGGTAGATATTTATGGGCATGTAAATGATTCTACAAGCAGTGATTTAGAGGCTAAATTGGAGCCTATTTGAAATATTACCACATGAATTTATGATCTCTTTGCTCAATTCCTTTATCTAGTGATTTTTTTTAAAGTGTACAAAGGAGGTAACGTAAAATTTCTATTGTCTTCTAGTAATCGGGCCATCTTTAGAGAACACATTTGAAGGTTTTCCCGTTAGTATTACATCAAATATAAGATTATATTAGTTTTAGGAAAAGGTACTCTTTTGACAGAAGATGGCTTGAATTTGTAATGATCTCTGCAATTTTTGAAGACTAGGCAGATTGAAAGTCTAACTTTTTAGATCAAATGGCATCTGGAAGTTCCAAAGAAAACACAAACCTTAAAACTAACAAGCATGACATAAATGTGGTGGTACAATTCCTTGGTTAATAGATCATACTTTCTAACTAATGGGGTGTGTTGTGATAAATAAAATATCCTTTCAATAAACTAGGCATTACAGAGATTTAAGACTGAAGTTTAAGAACAATTAGCATTTAAACACAAAATATCCCAGAACACTATGATACATAATGGATGTAAATTAATATAACTGTAATGGATTTGAAATATAAAAAGAGATAATTCCAAAAAGAAACATTTCCAGAAACAGTTCCTGCCAGTGCTTATGGGATTTAAAAATATTTTGAAAGGCTCACTTAATTTTTTTCTTCATGCAACTTCATTGTAACCTGGTGGAGAAGAATTTACTGGAGGAAAAACTTCCCAAATCCAAGCTAAGACTGAGGCATAACTTAGGAAACTGCACAAGTCTATATGTGCATATATGCCTTTTCTTTTTCCCCTGTTCTCTACATGCCAGCATGAGCTATGCCTGCTTTATGCTGGCTGCTATTCAGACCATGGAGTTCAAACAGCAGGCTAGAAATCCTATACAGGATGGAGAAATGTCATAACCTTTCTTGCTTTCTTCCAACCGTGCATCCTGTTCTATTCAGTTGCTAGATTGGCAGAAGTTACACAGTGAAGTCTGTACTGACAGAAAAAGTGTTAATTAGAGTATAGATTTTAGCCTGGAGAATGGGATGGAACCTGTTAATGAAGAGCCGTGAACCTCTGACTGAATTGAACACATGCAAACCAAAAATCTAGGTGTCCCTTATAGGCAGTCAGTTCTGATTTCTTACAAAACCTGTGACAAACAGAAGAAGAGTGGCTACCTCTTGCTGAAGTCAGATTGAGAGATCTGACCATGAGAGATTAGAGAATACCCTGAAAAAAGGGGGATGGGGGACCTGATTTCCCACATTATTCTGTCTTGCTTATCTAGATCGAGTTTCCATCTTCAGGCTAGTATTGAGTTAAAAGGGACAGGGAGTGCATTTCTTCTTCCATAGACCTTTTTACTCTTTATGATCTTTAAATATTTAATAGTATTAAATATTATTTCCAATATTTTAGTACTCTGTGAAGCCTTTCTTGGTTTTGAACAGAATTGAAAAGCGAAAATCACCAGACCAATCTGACTGCCTTCTACAAAAAAATAATATTTTCTGTTGATATAGGGAGATCAGTGGATATTGTGTGCCTGGACCTTAGCAAGCATTCAACACTGTTTCCCAAAACCTTTTCCTGGACAAACTGGTGTAATACAGTTTGGAAAGGTAGTCTGCGAGATAGGTATGAAGTTGGCTTACAGGCTGCACCCAGAGTGTGGTAATCAATTTTCTTTTACTCAGACTGGCAGTCAGTCACAAATGGGATACCCCAGTGACCAATTCTGGACCACATGGTGTTCAACATCTTCATTAACCCTGAGATTAGCTCAGTTGGTTAGAGCATGGTGCTAATAACACCAAGGTCAAGGGTTAGACACCTGTACAGAGGTGTCTTAAGAGTTGGACTTGTTGGTCCTTGTGGGTCACTTCTAACTTAGAATATTCTTTGATTCTATGATCATGATATTGGAAGCACCTTCATGGAGTTTGCTAGTAACACAAAATCAGTGGTGAGGGGAACACATCAAAAGGGAGAGACAAGAAACCTGGACAGGCTAGAAGAGTGTGACAGCACTCTCAGGTACAGAGATGAAGGTACAGATGAAGCACCAAGCCTGCCAGAGTTCAAGAAGGTTTTGGACAACACTTTCAGACACATGGTCTGATTCCTGGTCCTGTCCTGTGGGGGACCAGGGGTTGAATCTGATGATCCTAGTGGGTCCCTTCCAGCTCAGGATATTCTATAATTTTATGATTCTAATTATGTCACCACAATTCTAGAAAGGCACAGAGAGATGGAAGAGGGTTCAAAGAAGGGCCATGGAGATAATTAAGGGTGGGTGCTTTAGGAAGAGATGGTATTTTAAAGCAGCTTAACCTCTCTTTAGGTATATAATCAAATACTAAAAAAGTTCCATTTCTTGGTGGACTGAAGTTGAAAAAAAGTGTTTTGAGGTATAATTCCTACCTTCTCAGCAACTTTTTTTCCCTATTTCTATCCCATTTCCAATTAATGAATTTTAAACATCAGTTGTCAGTGGCAGTAATAAATAGTCTTCCAGCATCTGAGACTGATAATCATGATTTTCTTAAACTTACCACATTAAGGGATTCCATACCACTGCATCTATCCAGCAGTATACAGTGTTCATCTGAGCAACCCAGCTAACATAATGAAACATAATTACTCTTTTCAATTGTTAATTTTAAATGTAATTGCATTTTTAAATTACTGTGCAATTTAATAAAATCATAGAATACAATTGTTTTCTTTCAGATTGTATATGTTATAGAATTTGAAGTTTTCTAAACTTCCATATATTCTTTTTTCTTCAAACTTACAATCAGCATGATTTGAATTTGTATCTATTTATTGCTCATTCTAAGTCATCTTGCTAATTTATTGATAATGTGTAGTCTTCAAATTTGTCGTAATTTCTGAAGTAACCCTGCTTGATGTCATGTGGACCTTAATATTAACAGTTTCCTAAATCTTCACAGATTAAACATAGATGCTTACTTGATTGTGACTAACAGTGTTCCCCAAAAGACAGTGCAGAGCTGCACCACAAATGGAGAACACAGAAGAAACTGAGAGAGGAGTCACAAGCATTTCCTGGCTCAAAATATTCTACAGATGGGAAATAAATTGATTAGAGTATTGGGTTTGCATATCAAGGTTTTGATAGTGGGAGGACTACAGGAGTGGCTTCTCTGATAAAGCACCAGAAGTTTCCCCCTATCTGAGAGAGCCAATGCCAGCTGGCTCCAAAATGGACCTACTGGTGACCAAGGATGAGCCCATCAGCAACGGTGGTAGCACTTCTGGGATAATACAGCTAAGAAGGGGAAAAAAATTATTTTACAGAAGTAATTGTGGCCAGAGAAGAGAAGAGTGAGAATATGTGAGAGGAACTGCCCTGCAGACCCCAAAGTCAGTGAAGAAGTGGGGAAGTAGGTGAGGTACTCCAGGTGCTAGAGCAGAGATGCCCCTGCAGATCATGGCAAAGACCATGACGAGTCAGGCTGTCCCTCTGCAGCCCATGGAGGTCTGTGGTGAGCAGAGATCCACCTGCAGTCTGTGGAGGACTCCACGCCGGAGCAGGCGGGTGCCCGAAGAAGGCTGTGACCCTGTGGGAAGTCCCCACAGCAGGCTCTGGGCAGGAGCTGTGGACCCCTGGAGAGAGGAGCCCACACTGGACCAGGTTAGGTGTCAAGCTTTGTGACTCCATGGGGGATCCATGCTGGAGCAGCCTGTTCTTGAAGGACTGCATCCCATGAGACAGATCCACACTGGAGCCGTTTGTGAAGAAGTCCTTCCTGTAGGAAGAACTCATGTTGGATAAGCTTGTGAGGACTGTCTTCCATGGGAGGGAGCCCATACTGGAGCAGTGGAAGGATGTGGAGAGTCCTCCCCCTGAGGAGGAAGCAGCAGCAGAAACATGCAATGAACTGATCATAATCCCTATTCCCCATATCCCCACATTACTGAGGGGGAAAGGGTAGACAACTGGAAATAAAGTTAAGCCCATGAAAGAGGGAGAGGTGAGAAGTAGGTGTTTTTAAGATTTGTTTTATGTCTAATTATCCTACTCTGACTTTTATTGGTAATAAATTCAACTAATTTCCCCAAGTCGAACCTGTTTTGTCCATGACAGTAATCAGTGAGTGACCTTTCTCTGCCCTTATCTCAGCTCATGAATCTTTTTTTATATTTTCTCTCCCCTGTCCAGTTGAGAAATGGAGTGATAGAATGTCTTTGGTGGGCACCTGGCACCCAGCCCAGGTCAAACCACCATACTTAGCTTCCGGACTGGCTTGTCTGAAGTGGATGGCAGCTTTACCCATGGAATTTAAAATAAGCATCAGTTCCCGTTGATTTTTTTCTGTGATTCTAGAGATGATGAAGTCTCTTCAGGTGAATTCTGTGTAACTTTACCAAAATATCTGTGGACAGAAGTAAGGGCTTCACGCAGTGAAGAGGGATCAGCAACAAACTTTCTTTGTCAGATACTGAGTTATTACTCTCAATGCATTTTTCTTTGAGTGGACAAAACCCACCATAAATCCATAATTTATTCTGCTTCAGAATCTTTACAACAGAGGAATTGAACTGCTGCTATAGAACTGAACTTTCAACAAACATGGGTATTTGTGCCTTGAAACTAGCCAAGAGCTAACATCCAGAAAGGGAAAGATTTGAAAGAGGTGCTCTATTTTGTTTCCAAAATAACCTTCAGAATATCATCTTGGAGATATTTCCCATGGATCGAAGTGATGCCAGACTATTGTCTTCACAGACACATGTACTGGCAGTAGCATTAAATTCTTGAATACTCCAGATTTCCTGAATGGTTCTGTCCTATAGCAAAATTATTCCATGTAATCTGTTAGAAAGAAGTGGTTCCAATTCTGTGAAATAGGAAAGAATCATGGCTGTGATTCTTCACCAGCTCAAGCAACGTCCATCTGGCAGCTTTTAAGACCCTCATCTCTGTAGTACATAAGACCTTCATGAAGATCAATTAATTCCTCCTAATAATACTCCAGGTGTTTTATCATCTCTACTTTACTCAGGCCATAGGAGATTAATAAAGATCATAAAAAATGATTTATGTATTGAACCACATTTTTAGAGGTCTGTGCTAATGATTTAACCAAGTTATCATTAACCAAGTCTTATCTCTCTTTGTTCTCTAGATTTCTGATTTATTTGATGAAAAAAATAAAGCAACCTTGTGATCTTTCTACAAATGCCAAGCATCAAACACTTTACAGTGTTTGATATATACCCTATATACCCTATAATCCTTTAAGAGAGAGGGAAAGAATGAAAACTGAGTGTAGAGCTGTCAGCTGATGTTTTCTGTCTCTAGCAGAAGCATAATTTTCTGAGATAAATATTGGCACAATATATATCACCAAATTCTAGAGTATAAACTGAGAAGATTCATCTCACTGAAGGGTTGCCAACCTGTAGCCCTTTTACTGCATCCAATCCTTATGCAGTTAAGACTTATTCCCTGGGAGGGGAATATCCCACAGCAGGGCTCTGAGGTGCAAGCATGCTTCAGGTCTCATGCATAGGTCCACATCACAGGGGAAAGTGTATCCAGGAGCCTTTCTGGCACTTCATGAGGTAAACTCCTGGTGTATTAGCGCAGTTGACCTTATGAAGACCTATCACTAAGCTTGGGAAGGCTTCTACTGATGCAGCCTGATCCCCCTTACCCAAACCCACTTTTTTGTTATATTTTTATCTAGGAACTTCAACACTGTCTCCAAAGCTGCTGGATTGTTGCCCCAAATAATGGGAAGTTCAGTCGCCAGGAGCGTTAGGTGTTGTGTGCCACTGGCAAAGAGAGCGAGATGTGAGCTTGAGACCTCTGCAATAGCAGGAAACTGATTAGGAGAGATGTGCCCAGATGATCATAGCAGGAAATTCATGACCTGTGCTGTGCAGAAAGATCAAAAAACCCTAAGATTTCTGTCCTCCCTTTAAAGTTACTTTTTAAGTGTACAAGAACTTCTTGACATGACTTTGTGCTGTGAACTCATGTTGAGGCAATTACTTATGATGACCTCTAATTGCTTATGATGACCCCTGAATTGCTTATTTCCAAGACAGAAACTTGTAAGACCTGCACTATGTCTTCCTAGCTATCTTGTGTTACATTTGACCATACAAAATGTACTTTTATTGCTTTGTGATCATTTACCAAATGATTCAGTTCTCCCTATAAGAGTAACCTGTCTATTACAGTACTCTTTAAACTTATCTGTTACTTTGCTAGTAAAATTTTTGTAGCTTTAGCTCAGATTCAGATAAAAATAGCGGTCAAGAAATAATTCCCTGTGACATTATGGCTAAAACTCTATTAATGACTATTTTCTCAGTGTGTTTTGCATTTTGAGATCCATCAGGGGACCAAGTTTTGATTCATTGTACTGTCTTTTACATCCAAGATCTTGAGATCGAGAATCAGAAACTGAATTGTCCTGAGTCTAGGAGAAATCCAAATATATAGCAATATAACTTGATTAGATCAATTAGACCTGAGTTCCTGACATAAAAAAAGGAGCAGTTGATTTGAAAAGGCCTACTTTCCATGAATTCACTGATGATGAACATTTCCATAGTCTCTACATTTAATTGGCAGTCTCAAATTGGGTCCATATTTTTGCCAGGAATTTACATCTAAATGCTTTAGAACTCCCACAGCCCCTCCTTTTATTTTTAATCCTGGCACTCCTCCAGTTCTTTGAAATTTCTATAGTTTTCAAATATCTGTTAATTATGAACAGTAGTAGATATGCTCATGGAGAACATTTCTCAGCAGCTTCCTCTAAGACAATTGGATTTTGTTTATTCTCTCCTGCTCAGTTTAATTTTTAAAGCTTTCATTTTACTGCAGTTTTTCTTCCATTTTTTTTGTTGTAAGTGGAGTTGAATGTTCAGTGCCCTTTACAATTGAGTAAGGGATGAATTTTCCTTGCTTATTATGAAAATTTACCAGCCCTTGCTATTCCTCCAGAATTCCTAACTGATGTTTCCTAACTTGTTACTTCTTCAGTCCTTGTTCTTTAGTTTTCTCCTTATGTGTACTTTAAATATAGATGGTATTATATTTTTGTTTCTATATGTCTTTTTAAAACACTGGAACTAGGTTATTTTTCTTGGTTTGAGCATAGTTTCCTGCACAGCCATTGCAGGTTGATATGTTTGTGAGATATGTTGTACCAGAAGAGGAAATAGTGCATCTCAGTGAACCTGTAACAAACCTGATCCTATCTAGACATAAACATGTTGTCTTTTTGTCAAGCAGAACATCTTATTAATTTCTGTTGATTATGCAACCAGATCACTAAAAATTTCTTGTTTAACCCGTCCCACTTGGTTTACCAATAAATTAACTTGGCAATGCTTTAAGACTACTTTTTTAAAGTCTTCTAAATACATATTCTAGTGGTCAATCCTACGTTCCTCATGCCTTATGTAAACCAGGCACAGAAGTCCTGAAGCTAATATTTGGAAAACTACTGATTTTACGTCCAATTTGAGTAACAGATAAAAAAAATCCCAAATTATTTGGTTTAGAATCTAAAAGGAAAATTTGGTCTTGACTCTTTCAAAGACGAGGAAATGTATTTTGTTCTTTCTATTTATTTATTTATATGAAATAGCTTTGGAATAGCTTGACTCTATTGTCCTTTGAGACAGTGGAACTTAAATTCACTTAAAGCTTCATTCAATACCACAAGGCCAGTGCATTGATCAAATAGCAGGCTTAGAAAACACACAATAAAAATTTTAACTGTACACTCTTGGTGCCAGTGGGTCAGAAGCACCCACTGTTAAGTGCTGCTGCATTTGGCATCACTGCTGAGGAGCCAACATCCAGGTGCCACAAAAGCTTATTAATTTAAAATGCCCAACTGCACTGTTTCTCGGCTGTAATGCTGCAGCCCCTAAGCTCATCACAGTGAATTTGTCATGAGGTTAATTCTGCTAGTTTAGATAAGAGTTTTTTGTCATAGCAGATCACTTTTTTGTTACTGGCAGACTTTTGCCTTATCACCCCTCCTCTATTTTTTTGTTTCCACTTTGCCCTTTTTTCGCCAAGCAGAGATAACAGCACCCTGGTCTCCCCCTGTGATTGAAGCACTTTCCCCTGGCATGGCAAATGCGACATTACAGACCCCTCTGCTGTCTCTGGGACACACGTACCAGAGGCGTCGATATTGCACCAAACCAAAACAGTGGGGCATCTAGATGTCAATCACAGTCTGAGATTCTTGTGATATCAAACTCACTGATGCTGTGGTAGATTTGACTGGAGACCCAGGAAGAAGTGCAGCAGATGTGACAGGATGAAGGGCTGACTGGTCCTGCACGTGGCTCGGGGCTACATCCCCACCTGGGGATGACACCACACAGCCTTTGCCTCCAGGACAGGGAGCAGGCCAAGTTTTAGACTGCCATTTTGTAGGCAGTTGTTTCCTTTTTTACTTCTCCATAAAGAAGTAAATTTCACAGCAAAATCTGGACTCTATCCAGCTGTACTCCATGAGCTGCCCAAGGCTGCATTTTTCTCCTTTATACAAAAAGGACTGGGTCTTAGTAAAAGTTGGGGAACAGATGAAGGAAAGGCAATTTAATACTGAATAACTAACTGAGTACCCAGAATTCCAGTGTTCAGTCCTTTGAAGATATTTGAGTCCTTAACTTTAAATATAGAGATGACTTTTCATACAAGTAATTTTACATATAGAGGTGAAGAGTGATATCAGCTGATAACAGCAAAGCAAACTGCAGCTGTGCAGGTTTCTGTGCAGTGCCACTGGCATCACAGCTTCACTGTGCTTCTTTGCTCTCCATTGAGCTCCTTTACTTCCCATCAGTCTTGAATTAGCTATCGTCAGAATCCATGAGGTCATTGAGGAGGTATCCTTGCTCTCAGTAAGGTATTAGGTTGTTTTACAATTAATATTTAATGGGAGAGAGCTTGGAATCTCCAGGAAGTCATTAATACTTGATCTGCTTAAAGGAGGGTTATTTGGGTTCATCCCATCTACAGTAATTGTAATACCCTTAAGGTTGTGGGCAGCAACCACACAGGATACTGTGTTTTGAACCCTGAGGGGAGCAAAAGCCTGTCTGAATGAGGAACAGGTGTCTCTGATTCATATAAGATGGGAAAAGTACTCTCTGAGAATAAATATTATGTATAAAATCATACCTAAAGCTATTAATCTTGGTGTTTAAACGTCTTAAAATAGAATTTATTTTCAACAGAAATCCTTTATTTAGAGATGCCTTCATTGCTGCCTTCTGAAGTACAAACAGGGTACAAATCTCAGGCAAAACCTGCCCACGATATAGATCATCAGACTCCAAAACAATTCCAAGAGTACTGGAACAGTACCACTAAAAAAAGACCCAAATAAATAAATAAATAAAATCCCCCTCAACCTTAGGCTTAAGCAATCAGTAGAGAACACCAATGGGTAATTTTTTATGAAAAGACAAATAGCTCATTTACGCAGAACTGTACTTTTTGATTGACCACAGCTGCTTGTGATGTTATGCCAAGTTTGGTAAATAGCTCCACCCCACCATAAATATAATTTTCCAAAAGGAAGTATTTCATTTTGACAGTTAATAAACCAGGTATTTTTATTTTTTGTTTTAAATCAACATTTTGAAACTATATATATATATATAGGAAACAATATATATATATATCAGATGTTTATAGAATTTTCTTTAGAAGCCACTTACGGTGGAATCAACTAGCAATTTTATTTTTTTAAGACAACTTATGGAGCTTTAGTTGTAATTTCTTCTAACAACCTGAAAATTCAGGCATTCATAGAGCAAGCACGGGATGACAAAACACTCTGATGGACCACCAAAAGTCTTCACTTCATCCTAGATACAGAAAAACTTGGGATCCTACCGTTTATAATCCAGATAAATTTATAAATTTGTAACAGGTCACAAGCTTTTCCTGCCCTTTGCAGTGTTCTTAGCAATCTTGGCTGCTACTGGGAAAACATGGATTCACTGAGTTGTTTATTGATTCAGGCAGACTCTGGGTACCAACCTCTTTGCGTGCTAGCTCTGATCCTAAGCAAGGAGAGGGAAGGCATTCTGTGCTTCAGTTAGCCCAAATTTTGTCTTTTAGTGATGTCCTTAATATTGTTAGCTCTTATAAATTTCCAGCTTCTTCTCTAAAGGAACTTAAAAGAGTGAGATTCAAGGAGTAGGCTCCAAGCCTGGACCAACAGTTCTTCTAGAGCAGATGACTGATTTCTGCTGGTCCAATGTGATTAGTTTTAGCTCTTGTTCTAATAGGATAGCTAAGAAAAGCTGTATTTCAGTAAAGAAATAAAGTCTTTAATCATCAAGAGAAATCAATCCTTTCTCTGTATTAGAATAGATGTAGACTCATCAAAAAACATAGTTCAAACTGATGCCCAGAAAGCCAAATTAGAAATTAATCTGATGACAATGATGCAGACTAAGAATTTTTGGGTTATTTTTTTAATTTTTGTTTGTTTGTTTGTTTGTTTTTTAATATGTTTAGCCAGCTCTGAAGATTCCAGGATATTGCTTTCTTATCACTATACTGTCTCTTGGTATATTGTTTTTGCAGCTTAAATTTCATTGTTACACCTTCACAAATTGGAATTTGTGGAACTGGTCTCATTTCACCACTAAGTTATGACAGTTTTGAAGTGTGTGTTAGTGACTACCTCTGCCAGCATTTGCTGAGCTGGAGGACCTGATTTTGTATATCCAAGGATGAAATAAGTGAAAATATACTACTATTGCTGCTGACAGAAATTGAACTTTGTGCTATGTAGTTTCTCAAGTCATCCAGTTCTGAAGCTGCTGATGTGCTCAGAGGGCACCAGAAACCTTGTGCTTTGGCTGAAGTTTCATCTGGATTACAAAGAAAATCTGCTAATCTGTGTCACTATACAACATATGAAAAGTGTCAGAAAATGTCGGTAATTGCTATGAACAACACATTTGATGAGAAACAAGTGAAACAAAAGAAACATGACTATAGATAGTCCTAGTAATTACTGTGACATTATGTTTAATACATGCTTTTAGATGATCTAACTGTACCTGGTAAATGTATCAGAAATGAAGTCCCTAAATGAAAGGAACCACAAGGTGACCTTGAACTCATTAGAATTGTGCATTTTCCTGGGTTTAGTCATAACTGTAGGTACTTAAAGTAAGATCCTGATGCAGTGACACAGTTCCACATTTGTAACCTCTTTCAGTGTGATCTCACAGTGTTTCAAAAAGGAAGAAGTGAAAACAGAGCTGGTACTGATTGATGTTACATGATCTCCAAAGCACCTTTCCCATACAGTTGGAAGATATATTTCTGTGACAGAGTTGTTTCAGTGCTGAAGGCAGGAATCTCAGGATTCCCCATCGACAAGGATACTTTAACCACTGTGCTCCTGCTTCTTCACCTCCTGGATCTTGCTTTACATACTACGAAAGAATGCTTTTGGAGAGAAGTGTTTTGCTGCTATTCAGAGATGAGAACAGTGGGTTTGAACAGCTCCTTTGGGCTCCAGACAAAGGCAGGCAGCCCTGATTTCTTGTTTACTCTTTTCTGACTTGGCATTAAGTCAGATATACTCAGCAACACCACCCATTTTATAGACTTTGTTTCAAAAAATAAGTGCTTCTGAGGACCCTGAGCCTGGAGATGATTCCTCAGGAGGAATCCATACAGCATGTCCACAGCACTGACAGCTCTACAGGCTTCTCTGATGCTCCCTCCAGGGACAGGGCAGGATCAGGCTATGTAGCTCTTTAGGCAAGGAATTGTCTTGGCTGCAATGCTGTGTTCTGGGTGTGTAGTAAATTTTCATGGAGACCAGACACAGAGTGAGCTTAGGCCAGGAGTTCTGTAGCTGGTGATCTTAATTTTCCCTTTCTGGTCTTCTGTAAGACTTTGGACACCCACAAAGCTGATTTCTCCTGTCTCTCTGCTTTCAGTTTGCATTGCACTGCAGTCCCTCAGCCTCCTGTCCCTGTCCTTCCAAGGACAGCCCATCTCCATGCCTGTCTAGGGGAATGTGAGCAAACCTTTTTGGACCTCTTTTTGGATTTAGAATTCCTAGTGTCCTCCTAAATCCTGTTTTATATTCCCATGTCTTTATTTGACTCTAAATCAAAAGAATATATATATATATATATATATATATATATATATATATATATATATATGAGCCTGAAAGGTTAAAGAATCTGATTCTTTCCCCTGGCAGTGAGCAATGTCTTGAGGTGATGTACAAGTCATATTTGAATAAGTCTTATTGAAGAGGGTAATCTTTCATTTGCCTTTGGTTTTCATGATTATTTGATAATTATAGATCAATTTTCCTCAGTTCCACAGGATTAGAAATATTTCTTCTACAGGATAAAACAAGAGAGCAACTGAGAAATGTGCGAAGTAGAGACCGGACTCAGGAGGAACACTTTTTCTAAGTAAGACTGACTCAGCCCTAGTGATCCCACAAAATCTGAGTGTTGACGCTTTTAAAATTTAATTTGCTGATAGGTCAGTAACATAAAAACTTGATCTTCACATTGATGATGCTAGTTTCACCCAGTGGGGAAAAGGCTTGTGACTTAGTTCTCATCTTTTGCAGTTTATTGTATGGGAAGGATGGTGTTTGCAACATGATGTAATATTATGGATATAAATACTCTTGCATAGAAACAATTATTCAGAGTAACTGATTGAGAATGATTGATAGGAATTGTAATCATAGAAGCATAGAATCATAGAATATTCTGAGTTGGAAGGGACCCACAAGGATCATCAAGTCCAGATCCTGGCCCTGCGCAGGACAGTCCCAAGAGTCACAACGTGATCAAGAATATTGTCCAGAACCTTCCTGAACTCTGGCAGTCTTGGTGTTCTGATCATTTCCCTGGGGATCCTGTTCCAAGTGCCCAAACACCCTTGAGGTGAAAAACCTTTTCCTAATATCAAACCTCCCTTGGCACAGTTCTATACCATTCACTTGGGTCCTCACTCCCCAGACTGAAGAGATAAGCATCTACCCCTCCCCATCCACTCATGAGAAGATTTTAGGCAGCTATGAGGTCTCCCCTCAATCTCCTCTTCTCCAGGCTGAACAAGCCAACTGTCCTCAGCCACTCCCCATGCAGCTTCCCCTCAAGGCCCTTTACAATCTCCATTGCCCTCCTTTGGACACTCTCTAATAGCTTGATATCCTTCTTAGATTATGGTGTCCAAAAACACAAACAGTACTAGAGGTGAGGCCACACCAATGTGGAGCAGAGTGGGAAAATCATCTCCTTTGCCCAGCTGGTAATGCTTTGCCTGATGCCCCCCAGGACACAGTTGGCCCTCCCGGCTGCCAGGGCACTGCTGACTCATAGAATCATAAAATCATAGAATCAACTGGGTTGGAAGAGACCTCTGAGATCATCAAGTCCAACCCTTGATCCAACACTGCTGTGGTTACTAGACCATCGCACTAAATGCCACATCCAGTCTCATCTTAAAAACCTCCAGGGATGGTGAATCCACCATCTCCATGGACAGTCCATTCCAATATCTGATTATTCTCTCTGTAAAAAATTTCTTCCTAATATCCAACCTAAACTTCCCCTGGCAGAGCTTAAGATTGTGCCCTCGTGTCCTACTCTTGGTTGCCTGGGAGAAGAGACCGACGCCCACCTGGCTACAACCTCCTTTCAGGCAGCTGTAGAGAGTGATGAGGTCTCCCCTGAGCCTCCTCTTCTCCAGCCTTCTCCATATTCAACTTGCCATCGACCAAGACCCCCAGGTCCCTTTCCACAGCACTGCTCTCCAGCCTCTCATTCCCCCATCTGCACAAACATCCAGGGTTGCCCAATCCCAGGTCCAGAACCCAGCACTTGCTCTTGTCAAATTTCATACAGTTGGTGTTTGGCTGTCTCTCTAATTTATTGAGATCTCTCTGCAGAACCTCTCTGCCCTCAGGGAAGCTGAGAGCTCCTCCTAATTTAGTATCATCAACCAACTTACTTAGTAGACCACTGAGTCCAAAGTCCAGGTCATTATTGAAGATGTTGAAGAGAACTGGTCTGAGAAGCTGTGAAGAACACAACTTTCATAGATGATCAGTAGGGTAGTACTTCCATAACCTGCAGTTTTCTTTTATCCCTTGTTTTCCATGCCATTTTCCATAGTACTGAAACTGTTCTCTAGTGGTTTCATTTAGTGTTCTATAACGACATAGAAAAGCAAAATATGTAAGATATTGACCAAAAAAACAAATCCAGCGCTCAGTGCGTTACTACTATTGGTTTTAGTTTTCAGACTTTGGATTTCTTATTTATATGGTTAAGTAGATTTGACTTTTTGTTTTAATAGCTGAAGTTTTCTGTCTTGTTGTTTAGATTTTTTTTCTTTCTCTTTTTTTTCTGGAAACAGGCCTTACAAGTGGAAAAATTGTATTTATTTTCCTCTTTCAGATATATCTGTGCCTGTGTATGTTTTGACCATCTCTCCAAAGAGCTGCCAGAAGGCAAATGCAGCACCTTTTCTCACGTCTCATGATGGGGAGGATGTACTGGTGATGGGGTGATCTGTGCAGAATTAAGCAGGCTCCTGTATATGACTCCCTTTTGCTTTCCCTGGTTTTCTGTTCCCACTTACCGCAGAGGATCTCAATGTGCAAAGGTAAAGATAAGAGAAAGATTTACATGAACACTTTCCTATCTCTTCTGGAAACAAAAGTCATGCTGTAGCACTAGAGCCACTCTTTTATTTTTGTTTACTCGTTTTTCAGTTATTATTTTTATATCTTCTTTTTAGATGGACAATAAAATTGATTTATCCTAAATCAAGGCTCTTCCACCTCTTTTCTCAGTGAAAAGTAGGAACCAATCCCTAGTGCAAAAGAGTAGAGATTTTTATTGCTGTAATCGCTGAGATTGTCCATTTCTCTTTCTCTACTCCACTTTATTTGGGGGCATTTTGTTTTAGCTTTATTTTCATTCAATACCATTTTCCCTGCTAAGTCACCAAGACCCTCTCAAGGGTCAGTAAACCTCTCTAAAGATCAATAAATGCTTTAAAATTATTTGGCTCCATTTTTAAGATGTTCATAACACAAAAAATTAGAGATGCCTCTGCAGACAGCTACAAAGGCTTGATAGAAAGAAATGAAGGCAGATTTTTTCAGGGAATTAATAGCTGAATCTGCTTCTATGTCATTCACATAATTTATAATGTAAGCATTTAGAGAAAACAGAATGCAACAGTATCTATTGGATGAGTCAAGTAATACTGGGCAGTGTTAGATGACAGAATGACAACAATTTGTGCCAAAGACCTCTGTGCAGAACTGATGCAAGAAAATTCATAATACTTTAACCAGACCTCATTTATCATAACCATATCATATATTTGCTTGTGGTCATAGAGGGTGTTTCTACGGAATGAAAATACTGTTTTATTTGCTTGTCTAGTGAACAGTTTTGGCTTTATTTGAACATTTGAAGAATCAGTAAGAATTTCCATCACGGGAATTACAAAGAAAAGTACATGTACCAAAGATAGAGAATTATAAGAAAAACTAAATAGTATACTGAGGGGGAAGAGAGAATATAGGGCCATGAAAAGTGATGCTATCTTACTTGAATAGCTAACTGAACACCCCAAGCAAAAAATGGGCAGCAACCCCCTTTTTTCATCTACCCAGAAGTGATAGCTGCAATTAATACATGAATAAATATGAAATTAATAAAATGTGCTGTTTTATTCTCCTTTTTAATTTTCATTATTCAGGAATATGCTTTAATGCTTCTGGTGGTATAATCCAGTTTTGATTATCCAGGATATGATGTATCTGCTCTCATATGTTACTATTAGTTGCAAAATTCTGTTCTGAACCACTGAGGTAGTACCTGTACGCAGCAGGTTAAAGGTAGCCTAGAAAATTGTTACTTAACACTTTAAGGACTTCACGCATTTGTTTCTTTATATATCATAAACACTGCTGAAAAGATGGACAGACAAATGAAAACACTTCTATTTTTTCAGGTAAAGGCAATATTACGTATGCAAGTGGTCTCTTTAACCTGAAAAATAGTAATGATGAGATTTTGGTTTCTCAAACATTCAGGACTAAAACATCAAAGAAATTGTACACTTCTTACATTAACATAGTGACTTCACATTTCAAATTCTGCCCAGACTGCCTGGTTGTTTTGTTTGCTGTAAATGAATTAAAATTGTAATGTTTTTATTGTTGTGAGAAATGTTTCCCTATTCAAATCTCTCTCTCTAAAAATGTTTCTTTAAATATTATACTCAAATCACTCAACATGTTATAATGAAGACTTGTATGCTTTTTCTCTCTCTTTGCTCTTCTCCTTTGATGTGTTATGAGGATAGGTTTTACTGTAGCATTTTTTATTGTGTTTTGTAATTCTGTTGTTAAGACTGAACTATGTGTTCAGTCACTTAGTGCAGAGACTTTATGAATATATTTATTATTCTCCTCCACATGGTAGTTTTCTTCAGGTCTTGTTCTCATTGCTTTTTGCATACCTCTAAGAACAGAGAGTATATGTTGATCTTTTCATGTTATTTCTTCTTCATGCAACATTGGAAAAAATGTACTGATGTGTTCAAAACTTTTTGTAATTAGGGAAATTTATTGACAGTAAAAATATCAAGACTGCAAAGTGGCAGCAGATCATGCTGTTACTCATGTGGAAAACAGAAAGATAGTTCCTGCTCTAGGAGATTCGTGGTCTGCTCACAGGATGAGACATCATGAAAGAAGAAAACATAGGGGAGCAGAAGATACTGGAGAAGTGGTTGTGAATACAAAGGTAAATAGTTTCTATGACCTACTTCTTGTCTGAATGTCAGTTTTGGTTTTGCCCAAGGAAAGGGCTGGACAAAGACACGTTGGCACTTTTGCATGTCCTGCCCTCCTGAAGCCTCCTGCTGAAAACCTCCTTGTGTACCTTTCTCCAACTGGCCAATGCAGCATCCGGGGCAGAAGAGAGTAGGGGTAGGACTCCTTTATCAGCACAAGCCACTCGTGGGAATAAAAGGTCACTGGTAGTAAGATTGTCATAATCAGGGTCCTCATTTTTAAAAGTTAATATATCTTATTATTAACTTTTCATTTCAGTAGGAATATGTGGAAATGTCTTCATGGCAATTACCTTTGTTACAAACAGCAGGCAGCTGGAACTGGAACAAGCTCTGAAATCTTTAGGCCCACTGAAGTCTGATATTTCTAAAAATCTTGTGGTGTTCACTTTGTTTCTTATTGTTTTAATAGCTAATACGTATTCAAAGAAGCACATAGGTCCTGCTTCCTTGGCACAGAACCTAAAATGTCATACAGAAACCATGGCAGAAGCATCTTTATTACAGTATGACTATATGTGAGCTTACTGTTTGTAGTCTACATATGTCTTTCATATGAGGTAGAGAGGAAACAGGTACAAAAGGGCCTGTCTATACCCTCTCCTTTCTCTGGGAATTGTAGTCAAAGACCATTACGAGAGTAGAATTCATATTGTTAATTAGATCAGTGGATCTGATTTTTGGTACTGTGAGGCCAGTTTATGTGTTTTGGGGGGTTTAGTCTAGGCATGACTTCTCCCACAGTTAATTCGTTCAGCTACCTTTCCATTAAAAACCTGTTCTGTGATTTTGCATTATGTCCTGTGGATCTGCTTTTGATCTTATATATATTATGACTTGAGACTCCAGAATTTCCATTCCATAAACAGTTAGATAAGTTGGTGAAAAGGATTTCTTTTTTTCCCAAACACAAAGCCAAGAGAAGAAAAATTAAACCAAACAGTACATCAACAGAATACCAGAAGCCAACAGCTACAGTGTGTGTCCAGAGAGCAGCATGGTGTTTGGGCAGTGCCTTGCAGAGGCAGTGGGGGGTTATGACTAATTCAGAGGTGTTAAAACACCACCTGGGTAAAACAGTTACCTAAGTGAGCACACAGAATCTTACAGCCTAACCAGCATCTGCTGCTGCCCAATTTCTCCTAGATCTTCCCTTTGTTTCCCCCCCTCACTGCCCCCATGCCTATAAAAACACAATATTTTCTGTAGCTAGTCTGGTTGTTGCATAGTTACTGCAGCAAAGTACACTTATCTGATTTTTGCATTTCTTGAGTTGGGAACAGAGACTCTTGGTCATCTGGCGTAGTTACTGCTCGGGACAGAAGTGCATAGTGCAAAGTGACAAGCAAAGCCTTAGCTGATCCTTACCATTTGATTTAAGTAGAGCTCTATTTAGGATGCTATATGGTATAGGAGTATACGTCATTCAATTTAATGCAAATATCTTCCATTTATTACACTTAGTGCAGAAATTTATGTTCATGCTCACCTGCTTCCCTGAATAAAGTGCTTTCCTAAGTTGGATCCTCACCTGACTTTCTGCAGACTCAGCTTCCTATTTGCTCCTGTGGATTCAGTGACATTTTCTGCTCTATCTTTTGACTTCAGACTCTTCTCCATCTATACCAGCTTTGCAAGCACATTGAGATCTACCAGGTTTCCCCTTTCTTAGCTTTGTGCTTTTGCTGCTGCTGCCTCTGATACCTAGAAAAGTTCTGTCTTGTCTTCAACAGGTTTGTTTTGGGGTGTTGGGGTTTTTTTTGTTGTTGTTGGTTTGTTGTTGTTGGTGGTGGTGTGTTTTTGTTTGTTTGTTTGGGTTTTTGGGGGGTTTTTTTGTTTGTTTTTTAAATTTGTAAACTTAATCCTTTACAATTCCCTTACAATACTACGCCTATGGGGTTTTTTTGCTTAGAACTATCACTACTCTATTCTCATTTATGTCAAAATAGTACATCCTCTCTTGTTTTTCTGTGTTATTATAGTACAGGATTTTCACGAGCAATGCTTTTCTCTTTTTCACAAATGTGACAGTGCGTGAGAGAGTTTAAGAAGCTTTGACTGAGGTTTGACAAATCTGGGGAGAAAAAAGACGCATAAGCATTCTTCAGGATTATACTTAGCTAGGGAATTTGCTATTTCTTATACAGACCCAAAGAAGAACTCATGAGCCTTTACCGTATTTTTCTCATTTTGTTGAATAAATGGTATTGTACCTCCCTACAAACCTTTACTTTAAGGATGTTCTATACAGACATAATGCTATTTCTGTGTCCGTATAGAAACTTACTGGACTCATCCCATTTCATTGTTACTTTTACCAGCAGTTGTTTTTTTTCATTTAGAGATAAATTGCCCACAAATGCTTTGTGGCATACAAAATACTTTGAGAATCTCAGATCAAGATATAGCTGAATTATTAGAAACACTGTGAGGATAGACAGACACTGTGCACACAGTTGCTCATTAAAAACCAAGCCTTTACAGAACTCCAAAACCATTTACAATTGTCAACATTTTCAATATCATAAATTTATAGTGGATTTTTTTGTCCTGATATTTTTTGCTTTCTCATCGTTTTTATTGACCTTTTTTCAAGCAGTTCTTATTGACAGGAGTGCATGTTTTCCTAGTGCTTTTTGTAAAAAAATATAATTAAGTACATGAGAATTCAAACAAAAATGGCAAAGGTAGCAGTTGTAATATTGTCAAAAATGACAACTAAAAATATTGTATAACTGAAAAAAAAATCTGTATTACATCACAAGGAGATAAAATTTTTCTTTTACTAGAGGTGAAATCACATCTGTAACTAAATGAGAAAGAAAAATGTCATGTAGTTTAAAGTTTTCTATTTGTTTTTATTATAAAGATATTATAAAGATAATTGAACATGGTTTTTGTACGTTATTTTCAATTGCTGCTTCCACCAACATTTTGATGTTGAAAAGCTATTGTTAATATGCTGAGATAAGGCTAAAAAGAGCTGGTAATAAGGTTTTTTGGCTGTTCTGAAGGCTTAGAAAAGGAAATAATATTTCAGGAGTTTCTGGGTGAATATACTCAGCAGGATGAGTTGTCTCCTGAGTAAGTAAGGATTTGTAGCCCAGATCTGCAGGAACTGGCTCTGTGGCTTTGTGTAGCTGAGAACTGAAACTTCTATTTTTCAGGCCATGTTCAGTTTCCCCAGTGAAAGTTCAGTTTCTCAAGTGTTCAGTATTGCAAGTTCCCTGCCTCTGATGGCATGAAGCACCCCTTAATAGAACAGGACATATTGTTTTAAGATTATTAGGTGAACGAGCTGCCTGCCAAAACTTGTTCTGAAGTCAAAAAACCTGCTGAATCAGCTTCAAAGCATTATTCTGCTTCTCCTCTCAGTTATATGCAACACTGTGGTTTTCCTTTCTTCCTTTTTCTGTATTCTGTCTGCATTGATCCCACAGGGTTTCTTAAATCTGAGCTAATATCAGAGGCTTAAAATATTATAATTAATTAAAATGATCCCTATTAGTGACAAAAGCAGTACATTACCGTATTAAAAACAGTAGTTTAATCCTTGGTTCAATGGTTCAATACACTCACAAATACAACACATTCCAATATTTGCCCACTAGCAGCTTTCCCTGGCAACAAGACAGTGGAGCTGAGGGGGCACTTATCCTGCACTGCCTTGGGTCCTGTCCTGCAGACACACAGAGACCAGCCCAGCCCAGGACTGAGAAAATGCAAAGGGAGCTCCAATCCCTGGCTATGGGACATGCCAAACTGCTGAACTGGGAAAGGGGGACCAAGGCTTTTGTGGTTTTCTCTTTCTGACCAAGAAATCTGTAACAACTCTGGTATTTGGCATGGTTTAAAGCAACCCTGCAAGCACGCATGTAAATTAATAAAATGGTAAATGTGATGTCATGCTAGGCAGACCAAATTGATTGTGAAATACATTCTCATGGAGAGAAAAACATAGAACTGTGTTTAAAAATTTGAGTAGACACAGCTAGTGTAAGTTGGGGTTCACTGTACAAAAGTATGATCTCATATCTTTAAAGGTACTTAGACCTTTTACTTAAATCTTCCTTAACTGGGATTTGGCACCTAAATACCACTAAAAATTTGAGCCATGGTCAATATTTCCTAAATCACTCAGAAAATCTTTTACCTGCTTAGAGAAACCTGAAAGTCCCATTCAGGTTCCTGTTCCAGGCCCAATGCCACCATAAAGCTCCAGAGGTTTCTAAGTATCTGAAAGTTTCAGATGTTGAAGCCAAAATTACATTTTATGTGACTCAAAGACCAATACATCATTTTTTTTCTTCAGTGGTGCTATTTCCTGAACTAACCTGCTAAAGCAGAATTGCATTGGGAAGAATGAAATACAAGCCCAGTGGAGAGGTTATATATTGCAAATAAGAAATATATTATATTCCTTTTCTTTTAAGAGCTGTCTGTTTTTAATAATCCTTATGTATACAAGTTCAGCATAATCCATTTATTTTCTTCACATACTTATTACTGAAAACTCGTTTTCTTCTACAATTTGTGTTAAATTCTAGAGAAAGAACTTGTCTTTGAAACACCTGGAAGTTTAGTAGTTTGTGACTTCTGAGCTCCGAACAACTCAGAAACAAAGCAGCAACTCATTACAAGCATTTGTTGCTCTTCTGTCTTATCTGAAGTTTCTCTTCTCTTGAATGACTTTAACAGCATTAAATCAACACCATCTACTCAAGACTTGCCAGTCTAGTACTTTCTGCCAGATGATCTCTCTTTTAATCTGATTCTGTGGAAAGAAGTAGGGTATTCCAGCTCTACGATTTATCTGCAGTAACAGCAACCAAAGCTATTATTTTTTTTTTTATTCTGTGACAGAGGTCTGCTTTATCTCATATTGTGGAATTTTTCTTCCCTGACTGACAATGGCATCTCAGGCCAAAAGCTGTGCAAATGGCAATAATGCAGAGAATGGTAACTTCTGATGACACTCTCTGACAGTACCATCGGAGAAACATAACGCTTCTCCAGGATAACAAATTTGGCCATTTAGCACTTGACATTGGGCAATCTCCTGAACATTCTGGTGGTGGAAGAGCTCTATTTCTTTTAGTTAAAATCAGCTAAAGGAAAATCCTCTAAGCTATAGATTCACTATAGCAAGCTGAATTTTTGAGTGTGATGGCAGCAGAGGCTCTGCGCAAGCCAGGGCTTGTAGACATCAAGGATAAAGGTAAGTGTAGCTGTAGTAAATTAAAACCCTTCTCTCTGCAACTGGTTGTCCTCCCTCTCTTCTGTGATTACTGCCCCCAAGGCTAGAAGCAGTAGGACAGAGCTTAGGTCTTCTGCAGTTATCAATTCAGTGTGTTAGCTTAAGCCACTGATGAGAATCTATAGAACCCCCCTAAAACCACACTAACACAGTGGACTAGAGCTATGATTATGGCATGCTGACACAAGGATAACAGAATTGTATAGAAAAGAGAGAGCAGACAACTCAGCACTGACATCTTAGCTACAACTAGGTTTGACATATTCCAGAAACTGCTTGTTCTGGGCATCACAAATGGAAAGACTTAGACTGCTGGCTGGGATTTACAGCTATGAGCTGGCCTTGTGAAATTTCATCCGAATCATCCAAACTGTGTAACTGAGGATGGCTTAACCAGTCAGCCAGCTAGGAGGAAAGGCTGAAGGCAGAGAGGAAGTTGTAATTCTCTTCCAGCTTTCAGCAGTCCAGAAAACTTGTAAAGTTGGTGTTTGTGAAAGACCAGCATTTACAACCTGAAAGGCTTCAGCGCTTTAGCTGCCGCTTTGAGTTTGGATGCTGTTTTCTAGTTGTCTTTCAAAATTCAGCTGAAAGGGAAGGTTTTAGTGTTGCTGTCTACCTTTTCTTTAATAGAGCACTTTCAGAGGAAGCTCAAAACGTCTTGCATATCCCAGAAATTGTGCCTTCATATCCTGGTTTACGGCAAGAATTATAGAACTGCTTTTCTGCTGAAGCTGAGCCACTGTGAAGAGAGAAAAACAAGATTGAAAGGGCCAGAGAGGGAGAAGAGAGTAAACAACTAGGAATGCAGCTCACAGCCCCATAACACGCAGCCTGGCCCAGGAAGAGGTCAGCTCAGATACTGCTTCTGTATTTTATTTGTGGATTTTTCAATACCAAAATTCATAAACAATCCTTGGGGCAGGGAGCAGAGTCTGGGGGAGGGACCACATCAGATCACTGAAGAATCTCTTTGTGTTCCCTTTGCTTACTGTTTCTGTGGGTTCTGAATCTTGTGCTCATTCTATAGCTGTTATGTCTACATGGTACTCTGCGTGCTGAAATCAGTAGGGGCCTGTCTACAGCATGAGCCAGCCAGAAGATATGAGATCAAGACAGTATGTTCATGAGCTAATTTACCTCTTCTCATCAGTATATAGTCTGTTATGTGCTATTCTCTAGTACATAGGCTATACACTGGCTTCTATATGATTTAAGCCTTAATTTACATGTCCAAAGTTTCCAGAACCCAAGGACTGACTGTCATATCAAAATCATATTGGGCCATGTGCTCCTAGTCTTAAGTCAAAGCTGCAAAGAGTTAAAACTAGCATAAAGTTGTCTTAATAATGTTTTACCTCACCTCTTCTTGGATAAGTTTCTATTCAGGGATCTGCGTAATCCTTGAGAAGTACCTCGTTTTGTCTATGAACTGTGTGATCACTATGACTTCCAGGCCAGCAATTTGCAGCACCAGAGGACAATAATATCCTGCTTTCCAGTGTTAGACATTCACCTTAGAGACCACTGAGGCAGTGACAGAAGTATCTGATAAACCAGAAATAGGCTGTCCATACCTCACAATCAGAAAGGAGTAACAAGGACAGCCCAGGAACAATAATCTTATCTTGCTAACTAGTCCTAAAATCTGTCTGCAAGTTGGAGTATTGGTTACCACGTCATTGCTCGCTCTGCAAAGTGATACTAGAACAATCATTGCAGCTAATAACAAGGGCACTACACTCAAGGTACAAACCACCTCAAATGCATTCTCTTCAACTATGTCATTGCTGAGCTTACTGTAGCTGGAGCAAATATTTGATGTGGTCAGAGCACGATTGCAGCATGGGCTCTTCAAAGCTCTTAAATATTTGAACTCTCACATTTTTCCACCCAAACTGTTTAAGCGTATGATGATTCTAGCTGACACAGTGATGTCTCTCTATGTGATCAGCTTCTGAACTTTAAGTTTAGTTGGGTGTCCAGTGAATTTAGTAGGGTTTTTAGCTATCACTCACTGTGGCAGAGGTGTTTTCATTCCATAGTCTCCACACCTGCAGCTTAGTCATCTGAATGAGTTTCTTTTCCTCAGGTGGTGATGGAAGAAGACTGACAACTATTAATGGTGAAATAATTACCTAAAGCTCCGAATTGATGAGGTCTTTCCTCTAACTTTAGAGATTACTTCTTACA
Organism: Chiroxiphia lanceolata; assembly: GCF_009829145.1. Taxonomy (NCBI): domain Eukaryota; kingdom Metazoa; phylum Chordata; class Aves; order Passeriformes; family Pipridae; genus Chiroxiphia; species Chiroxiphia lanceolata. The sequence goes on from NC_045640.1 coordinate 14,761,852, forward strand.
TCTACTTTTCTAACTTGAATATCTCATTTAAGCACTAAAGTTAGGAAGGACAAATCTGGGCCTAAATGAATTTTTGATTAACCAGATTAGCAATTAATCACTACTAACTACTATCTACCAACTAGTTGCTAACCATGTGTCCACTGCTAGCCTGGTGACACATAGTTGAGTTGTCTAATTCTATCTACACAGAAAGATTACAGTATTTAAAACATGATGACAGTTCTCCTTCAGGCTCTTGTGGACATCTGTGGATTTTCTCCATAATATATTTTCAGCTGTTTAGGTAATATAATTGGCAGTATTGTTGGTTTGAAAGACTGCATCTGTAATCTAGCATAAGCAGTGTTATGTAAGTGAACACTTAATGAGCTTTTGAAATTAAAGGGTGAGGTATAATTTAACATAACTTTCTTTGAATACATCAAAATTCTGATTTAATATGATATCATAGAAGAAACAATAGTACTGTACCTCTTGTATTTTGTGTATTTGAGGAGACATGCCCATGGCAAACTAAAGAACAACATGACCTTTCCATACAAAACTATAGTTAAGGCATGCTTGATGTGCTATTTTTCAATGATTGTCATTTAGTTTCTGTCTGATGTATAATGAAGCATGCAACTGGATTGCCGTCAGTGAGAATGCAGCTCATCAGAGCCTCAGAACTAGGACTCAGTGAAATGCTCTGCAGGTACCTTCTGGGCTAACACTATGTTATCCATGAGGCAGGTGTCTTGGAGGTTCTCCTGGTATGGTATGTCTTCTTTTTTTTGAAGAAAGCAGCCTTCAAAATGGTTTATGCTACCATAGAAGAAGGTGTCTGTTCAAGCAGAATGAAAAATTCATCATGTTGAATTTTGGTGTTATTTTAATATCTATTTTAATTACTTCAGGAGAAAGTAAAATTTCATCTTTGTGTGATCATTAATAACTTTTTCTTATCTTATCCATATTAAAATAATCCCCATAAAGACACCATACTGCATATACTGCATGACATAGGCAGTTGCTTCCAAGCTGAAGTTTAGACTTCTGCATGCTGTGTTTGTATCTGCCTGTTTTTACAGTGGGAAGCTCTGATTAGCTCTAAAGCCCAGGAATGGAGTGGCATCTGTTATTGCCTGTTTGCTGCAGCTAGCTTTTACAGCAGCCCACAATTTCAATAGTTTCATGGAAAGAGGTAAATATGCCTCTTCCAGGCTTGGCTGGATTCAAAATTAGCCACTGTTATTCCTTCAGCAGTTCATCTGTCTCTCATTAGCAGTTTCACATCATGAAGGGGGCCTGGTGTCACACATGCAGGGTTGTAATTTTTGTCGACTTGGTCATTATACTGCCCTTGTGGCAAAAAGTTCTCAACATCTGAGTTTTAAACTGTTCTCTGCTTGATGTACCTTGTGGCATATTTCTTTGGTTTCAGAAAGTAATAAGAATTTCAGTTCTAATTCAAATCTCACTTCTTATGAAGAGTCTCTATTTTCAACATAGCTTTTCTAAACATAACTTATTTTTAAAAGTGTCTTTAAATTTAAACCAAAAGACATGGCTTCTTATTAATAACTCTTGGAGAGACAACTTTTGTCTTTCTGAATTTGGCACAGAAATGGTGTAAGTATTGTCAGATAACAACTTCCCCAATTAACATAAATAGCATATGCTCAAGTGGCTTTTGTTCCTAGTAAGGAACTCGTGGAAGTTGTTTGATTTCTTGGATACATGAAACATTTTACTAGTTATCCAAAATGTTTATCTGGAAGTTGTTATTTCCAGATTAATACTATAAAGAGTGTTGGCAAGCACAGTTCTGAAAAGGGATGTGTCATCTTAAGCATTTCAAGAGAAACACATGATTAATGTGCTGAATTGAAAGAGGAGTTAGCTAAAAGCAAGCATTCAGGTTATGTATATAAAATATTTTCCCACCATTTCTGGTTTCCTCCATGTCTCTGGGGAATTATTAGTATATATAGATGTTTAATATGTAATTAACTCTTCATAGTATTAACCTAAGAATGTGTGGGGTTTTTACCTTGAAAAGAAGGATATGGAAAGGATGCTGTTTACTACTTCATTTTCTTGTTCTGATAATACACCCCTGCATTTCTCTTTTCTCTTCAGACATAATGCCCTGACATCACTTTTGATACAGCACCATATCATTCTAAAACAAACATTGCTTTCAAACCTCTTTTTTTTCTGAAGTAGCAATCATATCTTAAAAACAAATGTTTGGTACTTGAAGAAGGAATGCTCTTGGCAAAAGAAGCTGTTTTATATGTTGGTGAAATGCATATAAGCCTTACACTTTTTATCTAGAGATTTCTGGTATATGCTGCATATATTAAAAAGACAACTCTTAGCAGCTAACAAATATATTTATGAGAACATAATATAAAACATTGTAAAAAGTGAAGACAAAAGAGAAATTACTTAGCTGTTTTACGTGTGTATAGCCTTTGCATTAACCCAGAGAAGTGCTATCTCCTGGGCACTGCTCTTAGCCAAGCACTTGACAGAAAACAAAAGCCTGATGAAATTTCTTTAATTAGTTTGAATTCATTCCTCTGTTAAAAAAAAAAAAAAAAGGCAAAAAAAAAAAGCAGAGAAAACCTGGAACATCTTGATAGAAAAGTATTATTTTGAAATAAGTAGGCGGAGAAGTGCATTTATAGCAACCTGACTTTCTGAGAATAAATCATTAAAATACTGTTATTATCCATTTTTGTGTCAATCTCGACTTTCATTCTCTTTCTAGAACTGTGTAAAGTCGGTACTGACAGCCAAATGAATTCCTAGGAACATGGCTTTGACATGCTGAGGTCTTCCTTCTTCTAACTCTGCTATTCGGCTGCCTAACTACTCTTGATTTCTACTTAATTGATTTAAGAAAGAATACACTGTTTCTCTATTAACTAGGATTCTGAGAGTATTAGAACAAAATGGATAAACTTTAGATGATAACTGAAAATCAGAAGATGGAACTGAGAATTAACATCAAGTGCCCTTGCGCCTCCTGAAGCCTAACTGAACCAAATGATGCTTTCACTGAAATACACTGAAATACAGTGAGAGAATGCTTGCTGGTTGTTTTCCTAGCCACTCTTGGCTCCTGTGGTAGTTTAATTCCAAGCATTCTTTACTGAGATAATATTTTTCTGTTTTTTTGACACACAGAGTTGGTACCTCTGTCTGATATGAGAGAGTTATAGCTAAGCTCAAATCACTGTTGTTCATATCTGTATAGGAAACTTGGCTCTCAGAGTATACAACGGTATGTGCAGTCTCCTCCACATATGCCGTGTTGGGAAATGATGCATCGAAAAACAGCTACTACACATCTTTATTTTGCAATCAGCATCCATTAGTTTTCGTCACACATTTTGGTATTTTTGTTTGTGGTAATTCTGGTCATCGTATGTGAGTGAAGAGGAATAATTTCACATTCTTCATGAATTCATTACTGATGTGCGTTAATCACATATTATCACTCAAAAATACTTCTGCTGTATTTTTCTCAAGTTCCCCAGTAGTATTTTCAGACAGCTGCCTTTGTTATAAATGGATATTTTGTTTCCTAATGTAACAGAAGGCATATTTATAATTAAGAGTTGGGAGAACAATTTCTGCATCTTATTCTTGGACAATTTTCTACTAATTTAATTTGTTATTGAAGTTGTTGGAACACGGTATTCAAACGCAGCTAAGTCTGTAAAGAATTTTGGACAGCATTTAGTGGCTGCTGAAGCCGTGCACTGTTTTTGCTCTCTAAAACTGCATGATGCTCCTAGAGACATTGGTAGGGAGACATTGCAGTAGGGAGAAGAAATTTTCTTGTATGCACAAATTACTAATCTTCAGAGATGAATCATTTATTTCTATGATCAAAAGCTCTTTTATCAATACTTGCATTATTCCAAACCCATTTTTTACATCATTTATTTAGAATAACAGCAGCCAAAATCTTCATGAAATTCCTCACCTGGTAACTGTACAATATGAAAATATCTTGCAAAGTTTAATGAAAACATCAGCACATGAAGGATTATTATGAATTCAGATGTGTTTTAGTTGTCACATGTATGTTTGCTATAGAAGTACCAATGTTACACTCCTCTCTCTCTCTTCACCCCCACTCCCTGTATTTTCCCCTGTGCCTTCTTATTTAGAAGAGAATATGCAAAAAAAAAAAAAAAAAAACAAAAAAAAGAGTAGCCTTTATTTCATGTGATTTTCTGCAATTTTCCTTTAGATTCAAACCTCTAAATTATATAGGGAAATATGGTGCCACATTCACATGCAAACTATTTTTAGAGAACATGAATAATTACACCAGATGGTTGTTTAGTTCTCTTGGCATTATCTCTACTGTACGTTTATGGCTTAAAGTAATATTTCCTTACACTTTTCAATATCTATGGAAGGTCATGGGTAAGTCCTGTTTCATTATTTACTTCTGATCCCTTTTATAGACATATTTCAATGCTACAGCTGTTGGTGGGCTACAGAGATGCTGATCCACGGTCTTCTATTAAACTATTCAGCTCTTAGAACCAAAGAAGTGTGTTCATAAGAAAACATTACATCTTTGACAGCAGATTGTTGTTAGTGTTTTATATACAAAGGAGCCCTACTCATTCTATGATTGCCTTCATTTAATCTTCCAGGATTTACTAAAATTACCCCTTTCAATTGCGTCTTCATTTTATGCAGCAGTGAAAGCAGGAGAGGTGTTTCTTCACATTCCGTGTACCTTGACTGCTTTCTGAGTTGCAGAGGAAGTTTCTGCACTTCAGTCTGCTCAGTTGCTTAGTGAAATTACCTAGGCAATTACCCCCCTCTAAATTCCTAAACATTTGAACCAGTGTAAAAGACTTATTCTTTATTTCTGTTATTTCTGAAAGCCACAGATTTTTATGGTTCAAAGTCAACTGGACTGATATAGAAAGATTAAAAGCACATATTCTAAGAGAGTATCTGGCACTAGACTGTGAAGAATGAAAATTTTGTATCAGAAGAATTTTTGAATTGTATTTTTGTTCTGCTCTGGAGCAAAAATAAAATCTTTCAGACACTCACATAGGAAGGGAAATATATCAAAGTATCTGGGGCTGGCTCCAAAACTCAAGTAATTCTGTTTAATAAGTGTATTTATAACCCATGTTGCTTAGAGAGCTGGCCTTAGTCATGGAAGCCATCTGTTGTGCTTAATTCCTTAAATTTTGATTGGGTATTTCTCTGGAGAAGGAAGAATAAGCCTTTGCTTTGTTTCCCATGCATCAAACTAGTGTCCTAACTGTGGATTACAGGAACATTTGGCTCTAAGGAATATATTGGTGTATTTTCATTTTGTTAGAAAGGTCCTGCTAGTTCAGCTAAGTCTGGACTATGGAAGCATGCGAGAAAACAGAGAAATCCTCATGATTTTGACCTTCTTGAAGCTGGAAGCATTGGAGTAGCCCAGTAACTGGCTCACACTCAGACAAACTTGGCTATATTTAGCATAAAAAATATATATTTGGGCAATTTCTCCTTCTATGTATTTCTGTACACCTGCAAGTTAAGTGCAACAAGCAAAAAATTTTGCACTCCATGCAACAATTGACCTTTTATTATCGTCATACAGAACAGGGTGTCTGGGCTATGAAAAGAAACATAGTTTAGGACGGTTTAAGGTGGGAAGGGCAGGGCAGGGAAGGGAAGGGGTATTCCTCACTGTTTTGCTAATTTAGTATCAATATGAAGTTTCATATGTTCAGATAATTTATGCATTTTTTGATTATATTCATTAAAATTTCATCATTTACTAAATGTTTTTGTTCAAGGACTGCTCTGTTCAACAGGAATCTGACTAATTACATATTTGTATATTAGGTGACAAGAAATGAAAATACCTGGCATTGTTTCTGGTTTACAGTATACTTTTCTTCTTGTGAACAGCACAGAGCTGAGGGGTGTGTGTTAAGTCAGAGTTCAAGCAGCCTTTGGACACTGCTCTCAGACACACTGTGGGGTTGTCTATTCAGGGCCAGGAGTCGGACTCAATGATCCTTGTGGGTCCCTTCTAGCTCAGGATATTCGATGATTCTAACTCAGGACATATGAATGAAAGCATTAGTTCATTTCCAGGTTTTATTGCAAAAGAGTACTGAGTCTAGATTTGTTACACTAGTAACTAATCATACACTGTCTGCATGATTTATTCTCCTTGTGACATTACCTATCCTTATCTGTGTTACAGGACATGTGTCTCTTCCTATATAGATATTGAGTCTGGTGGGAGGACAAATCAAACATCTTCAGCAAATTCAGTGAAGGTGCAATCTCCAGGTGACCAGAGCATTCTCTGGACCATAAGGCAACAGTGGGTCCTCCCTTGGTGGAGAGAATAGATTTGGGGCAAATAAGGGAAAGTTCTGTAGTTGAATGTCAGCTGTGTAAATCTACTACCTGACCTTCCTTACACTTTCTGTGCATGTAACACATGTCTACAATTCCTCAAAGTTTGTTCTTTTTCTTATCTTGGTTGAGAGACATTGTTTCCACTCTAACCTAGAGTAACTTCCTAACTCACATCAAACCTGCCTATTTTATGCATTTGAGAAATATTAGAAAGAGAAAATACAAAATGTGGCAACATACATCAAGCTCACCAATTCTGAACCAATTGTAAATATACTGAGCAAGTGTGACATTTTGATTTAAAAGGAACTTATACTTGGCATATGGTGAAGAGAAATGCAGGACTCAGCCACAAATGTTGATGTGCAACACAGAAAACAAACGGCTGCTAGAAAATTATACCTGTCTCTTAAATAATAAATTCTCACCATCACTCAAAGCTAAAAGAAATTCCACATTGTTGTCATTACAAGTCCCATATATATAACTTTTTTATCACCTTATCTAAGAGAAGCTGTCATTTTAAATAGAAAGATGACGTATCCAGATAGATTTTTCTAATTAAGTTTGTAACTGTAATATAAACTACAGAATAGAAGGAAGAAATATGAGCTAAAAACTGGGGTTAATTGGTGTTTAGAGTTCTCAGGTAACAGAGTTGGACTGCTCACTTCTCAGGGTTGGTTTATCTTGCTGAGAGCTAGAAAAAGTCTCCGTGCAGTACACTGAGTTCTGCACTGTCAGGTCAGATGCTAATATCCTGTACATAGAAATCACTAGTGGAATTGTAATAACTCTCTTTTTTCATCAGAACTATGAACTTTAAACTAACAAAAATCTTAGTGTTTAAATATTTTTCAGCACTCCTTAGCAGAATTGTCAGGAATTGGATAAGCACCAGTGATGATATATTAAGATAGCAGATTAATAAAGAGTACATCACAAACTCTGTGTGTGTGGGTGTGCGTGTGGGGTGTGTGTGTGGACTTATCAGGTTGTTTTTTTCCTTTCACTAGCAAAACAAAGTTTACAAAATATTTAGAAGGTGCTGCAAACTTTATTACCTGAGTATACTAGCTCAGTTATACAAAAATTGAACTCATAATTGTGTTCCAATAGAAATTCTCTCTTCATTTAAATCTAACCAGGAATATGCTGTGATGAAAACATATTAGGCAAAAACACCTGAATACCAATAAATCTTGCAGTGTCTTCTTATAGTGGGGAACTCTAGGCAAGTAGTGCACTAAATGCATGTGTTCTTCTTTTAACAGTACTACTATTAAAGCAGGAATACTTCAAGCAATGCTATCCATCACCTCGAGACACTTCATCTTGAGGAAGGACCCTCTGACTTCAGATCTCTCTCTTCACCTATGGAAGAATCGTTCCTTGTCTGTTGCTTTGACTATTACGTCAGCTCCAAGAAACATTCCTGTTTGTTATGATATTTGAGCAGCTCAAGTGCAAAGCTTTCCCACCTACAAAGCACTGGGTTGTGCACACTGATTCTACTTTCTGCTTAATGACAGAGAACTATCACAAAATAAACTAGTAAGTGGCTATACGGTAGCTTAATGCTGAAGCTTGAAAGTGCTGTATCATAGCACAGTAATATTATTGCCTAGCAGTAAACAACAGAACTTAAAAGATGCTATATTTTTCTTCTCATAATGCATCTTTAATCAGTTTTATTGTTATTTCAGCATTTATTAAGGCAGTAATGCAATTATTAATAATTTAAACATGACTTTATAGTAAAAACTGTAATATTGGGCATACTGCTACCACAGTCACCTAGTTCAAATGGAGCCTGTATCACCCACAGTAGGAGGATCAATATGCATTATGCTTAAATTGTCAAAGTTAGTAAAGTAGCAAGTGATTTTCTATAGATAGGGCCAAACCCAGCTCTCCATATTGCTCCAGACAACTTAGGAAGAACTTCAAATAGCTGTATCAGATTTGGAATTGGACCAAATGGCACTGTGGGCAGGTGTCACTATCTTTTTTTAAAGGGATTTATTCAACTTCCCTAAAATTCATTTGAATAAAATCTGTTAATCTGCCTTGTAAGTGGTATCTGAAAATTTGATGGATGGATCACATTTTCTGATATTAGTAGAAAAGAAGACACTTCTCTCCACAGAAAAAGGTTATAAGATTTCTGTGGAAAATACCTTCTTCCTTAGTCAAGGTAGTTGAATTTACTATAAGAATGTTAGACTAGAGGCAAAGGATTACAAAGTGCATCCTTGACCCTCCTAGGCTGAGGGTAGTGCAGCATTTTGCATGGAAAGGACCGATGTTTTCATTTCATTACTGGTTAAACAGCGATCTTCACTGCAAACCAAGCCAAAACAGTCACACGAGCATACTGCTGGCAGTGACAACAAAACGGAGAAGTGACCTGACAGAAGCAGTACAGAAATGCTTATTCTTCCCCACTTCTTTCTTGTTACAACTTCAGGATACTGGGGGAAATTTACATCATTCTCATCCATGTTGGAACGCCAAAAATGTTGCATTAGGGGTTCATTACTGACCTGCACTGACTCTTTTACTGACCTGTGCAGTAGGGATGCTCTGCAAAAACGGTTATGGGATAAGTAGCAAAATCCTCTTCCTGGTAGATACTACCATATTCCCTCTGAGACATCTTTCTCTGTAGTTGCAATACATGACCTTGCATAAACACTTCTAATTCTAATTGTTTTTTTTAATTAGTTTGGCCCTGACACAGTAACATGCTTTTTAAAGGAATACACAGTATTCTAAAATTGTAATGCAGGGCTTTCTAATCTTATCAAGGATTAAAAGGAGTAAGTTGTCTAACCAGTCTTCATCTGTGTGCCTGATTTCTTTTGCAAGTCTTTTGTTCCTGCAGCATAATCCTAAAGTCAGCAAGGGTCCAGCAATGAGCAGCCCAACAAATGTGCAGATAGGTTCCAGTAGCAGAGTTTGTTTTCACATTGCAGGATAACTCAGACTGTTGCCAGCATTTTTCCAAATCTCAGTAGGCTGTCTCCAAGGGTCAGCTGAGCCAAACACCCCAACTGATTTTTTTTCCTATAACATCATGTCCACTTTCTGACAAGGGCTGGTAAAGGGACATATTCTTTGTCCTCATTTATGGATTTGCATGATGAACACACAGCTTTCTGCAAAAACTTAGGTGCTTAAATCTGTGATGAGAAGATGCAATCTGGAAAGACTCATTTATCTGCCAGAATGTGCTGCACTGCATCTGTAACTAGACAGATTTACAGTTAAAAACACATTCAGACTGGTGAAGCCTCAGTGGTAGAGTGGAGAATTTCAAAGGAATCTTTAAATGGAATGAAAAAACGCAATTTCTGTGAAACAAACCTATATTTCTCTAGGAGATGGGAGTTAAGAAATGAGCAGTTGGCTTAATTAAATCAGTCATCAGGACTGGAGATTGGAGAAAACTTTGAGGCAGAGTATTCACTTACTGGTGTAATTCTACATAAGAAAGAAAATATAAAATCAATATTTCAGTCTGTATTTACTTCAGAGAGGGGAAGCCAAGGATAGGATAGGTCAATGTCTGGGGTCAGCTAAGACAAAGTATGCCAGAAGATAATTTAACATGACTACCACTAACCAGAAAATCCCAGGAAGTAAAGCTGATGATTTTACATCATGACACATTATTGTTTTATTTATCTGTACCCATTTTCCAAGTATAGTCAGGAACTCGTTAAAGAATTCTGTTTTAATTTTTTCATCTTATTATTTAAGCATTGTTGAATTATTTCAGAGAGGTTCCACACTTTCTCTGTGCATGGCCATGAGGACTGACCCTGAAGATTTGGCATTTGCCTCTTAACATCCCACGTTTATCAATCAGAGGGTCAGGAAGATATCTTTCTGACAGATGTTGAGCATGGCAGGACAGTGAGGATAGAAGCTGAACCTGGCATATTATCGAGCACACTGAGAACAAGGGAGGAAAACAGTTGTGATGGTCCAGTAGCTGGATCATGTTATGCATGACCAGAACCTTTTCCTCATGCTCCTCTGAAATTCTAGTGCTAGGCTGAAAGTTCTTCCCACTCGACACAGATTCTTCCCCTGTTGACATGGCAATGCTGTTTGCATCATTCATTTGGCTAAGTTCAAGTAAATGAAGGCAATGGAATTATAAAAAATAATACATATGTGTACATATATGTACATGCACACACACACACACATAGAGGAATCTATTAGAGAATTAAGTATGTTGAAATACATGGCAAATCAAACTGGAAGGGATAAAATATTTAATACCTTCAGATGTCCAGTCTTCTCCCTTCCTAAGCTTTCTCTCCTTTTTTTGGCATGAGCAAGAAAATGGGACATGAATAAGTTCCCCTATATTGAGCTTAGACGCCACCATATCAAGAAAAACAAAATTGTCTCAGTTTATTTTAACATGGTACATTGCAACTGAGACTGTTCAGATGTTACTATGTATCCTGTTGCTGTATATCCTGTGTTAGGAATATACAAGTAACATTTCCAGTCATCAAAGGGCTGGCTGAACACAAAAGCATCATAACATATCATTGTGGTCAAAATTGCATTTAAGGCAAAAAGAAATTCCTTTGAGCTTCCCAAACAGAACACTGCCCAGAAGTCATCCACTTTTTCTGAACAAAGTATCCATGTGTGTTAGGTTATGTGATTAAGGGCTCATGTCCACAGAGAAAGGCAGAAAGGCACACTGTCGAGTGAGGGAAACTCGATAACCTTATCAGGGAAATGAGCCCTGACTCCTCCCAGGGCTGTCAGAGGACAGCCATCAGTGCTCTGGGGATGACACCCATCACTATTTGTCAATGAGAGAGCTTTCTGCACCACTTCACAGGTAGCGGTGGGGTGGTGAGGAGGTTACTGCCTACCAGATTTGGGGGTCACTGTGGGATGCTGCAGAAGAGTGTCTTGGGATTATACAAGACTTCATTATGAGATGTTTAGAGGAGGAACCAAAAGTAAAGAAATGGAGGGATCAGCGTGCTTTGCAGAGGAAGGCATGGAAACAGAGAGATGATGATAAAAAGGGCCAGTGGCACGTTAGCTGATCAGTACACATCTGACTATGTCCTGTGCATGATCACTGTAGACTGTCCTGCATTCTCATCAAACTCCATTTCTAACTATTTTACTGGGGGAGAGTGTGAACCTGTGTATGGAGTGTGTCTGGGTGCCAGCATACTGAGTCAGACACAGGTCCCAGGTCCCATGTGTCTGTGGTGAAACGTATCTTGTGTGGGGCTGTAGTTGGCATGTGACCCCCAGCAAACTTTGGTTTTGGAGTGATCTGGGACAAATAGCAGATAGATGAGTAGCTGGCAGTTGGCTACTGAAGGGAGCAGGGAGGATCCAAGTCAGACAGTTGGAGAGACTATGGGGACTGGTGAGCAGCTACTGGTGAGGTCCTGAGGCTGAAGACCCATTACTATGCCTGTGTCTGTGGACATGAGGCAACTGGGAGATCAAAGTCTCCAGAAACCAGTTAATGGGTAGATCGTCTAAGGACACTAACGGGAAGTATCTATAGTGCTTGTGTGTGTGTGTGTGTGTTTGTGGGGAGTGGCTGTCCTGTGGGTGTGCAAAGGCAGGGGCCTTTCTCTACCAATAACTGCAGTGGGGCTGCCAACTTCGGGGACCCTTGAGCCCAGGTGATGACAACTGGGGTCCAGGCTACTGGATAGACTGCGTGTCTAAGGCTTGCTTAGGCCCCTAGAGGGATCCACATTGTGTATGTCAATATGTATACATAATTTCCATTAGAAGGCTTTCATCCTGATCAGCCAGGTGGAAAAGTGAGGCCACTGGTGCTGTTGGCATTTGCATGACAGCAGTTTTCTCTCTGTGTTTTCCCGTGTGGCTGGTCATGTGTACACATATGTGTATTCCGTGTAAGTGTGCATGTGTGTGTGTATATGTACATGCCTGGACACGGAGACACAGAGCCACAGCAGCTTTGCCACTTTTGGGTTACTGGATTTGGCAAGTCCTAATGTCTGAATTTGAAAAGCAACTAAAAAGAACTTTACTATTAAGAGCTTCAGTGTCTCTGCAACCATCACAGTTATTGTATGTGGGTACTGGCCAAGTTTAACTAAGATAGTTCTGGAAGAAATCCCAAAAAGCAAAATAAAGAAAGTGTGATGGAAAATACTGTCCCATTGAGAGAGAATATATAAATTCTCTTGGCTTTCTAATGAATGTTTAATTGGCATGTCAACAATGCATTTTCTACCAAGGAACAAAGCCTGCATTACCAGCAAATAGAAAAATATCTTTTTGTGAGGCTATACAGTGTTTTGTCTGTAGATGGTACAGTTCCCCATGGCACAGTGGTGAACTCTTTTAGCTCTGGCTGTTTTGGAGCAAAAATAAAAGCCTAGAAATAGAAGTTGAGCATTACTATTTTGCAGCTACATTGTTGGGGCTTCTGTGAAAATTATGTGCATTATCCTCATTAATGTCTTGCAATTTCAATAAGTAATCATGTGTCCTTGTTACTCTCTGGGTCAAAATAATAAATGCAAAAAAAGGTGGAAAATTGCACTAAATTAATGTATTTTTGTGACAAAATAGTAATGAGAACTGAAAGTAATTTACAAAACAAGCAAAAATCTGTTTTGTTCTGCTTCCTTACAAGGAGTAATCACAGAAATGGATGAAGCAGTTTAAACTGAAATATCAGAAAGGAGCTGCCTCTCTTCATAAAGCAAATACTCCATTGATCCCTTGAAATTGTATATCACAAAAGGAAAAGCTTGCAGCCTTGAAGAAAACAAGTCTCATTTAAATGACTACACAAGTGAGACCAAGTCCTTCAAAGGCTTTATCTCTTTTATAAAGTTTTATTGACATTACTTTGTTGGTTCATGAGTCAGACATCCCAAGACAGTAAAGCCTGTAAAGTCTCAGAAAGAGGCAGTCATGGCAAGCAGAACAAATCCTTTGGCAGTGAGGTTTGGTAGTAGCAGACTGGTTTGACTCCCTGGCATTAAGCCTTCATCTGAAAACACTGATAAATTCATGTAACTGAAGTTTTGTAGCATAGCGTAAACATACCTTCCGTATTCCAGTTGGGTGTTCTTCCAAGATAACTATGGTGGAAATATAGATGTACCACAGAAGTTTATCCCAAGGAAAAAAGCAATCTTCAAAGTCAGTGTAAACATAGGAGAGTTAACTCATTTCTTGTTCCAGTCAGAGACCCTTCATGTCCTCCCAAAATAACGCTCAGATCATTGAGTACAAATGCCTATCCCTCACTTCTAATGTGCACTGAAAGAGACCCTTCATAAAGAAATCATGGAAAACACTATGTATTTTTTGACTTTTTTTCAGGGATCAAGCTGTTAAATTTTTCACAGGTGGTTGAATTGCATGTTTTCCTCATTTTTCTGGGCACACTCTGGAGTCTGATTTGCACAGGTGCAGAGTACACAGCTGTAAGTGAAGTCAACGAAAGCTGTGCTGTGGACACATGAAATGCTCTATAATTGTAAGCTGAAATTCATTTTTAGCATTGTAAAACCATATATTGAACTACTTAACTGCATTTTTCAGGGATAAGGAAATGATGAGCCATAGACACACACCTGGAGTAAAATCTTGCATGAAAAATTGTTGAAATTTGGCAAAATTATATGAAAGTGAAAACCCAGTTTTGCATAAATAGGAAGTATTAAGCTTACTTAAGGAAATGTGACATAGTCCCAGTCTGATTTATGATAACTGATTTCAGAATCCCTATTGTTCATTGTAAAAACCTTTGTACTGTAGCAGAAAAGGTTTAGAATCAACTAACATAAGCTTATTTTCAATTCAAAATTAATGGATGAGATGCTTTCTTCCAAATACTAAAAGCACTTACAACATAAGAGAGGCTAATTGACTGTCAAATTTACATCAGTTAATGGCATTTTGCAGGTACTTAAGTCTAAAGAGACCTACATTCATTTTGCTCTGTCCAGCTCTTTGGGAGCCTTATATTTTCTGCTAATAGAAATTGCATTAATTGAAGAGAGAAGAATATAACCTTTTGTAAAGTAAGAAGCAATCACCAGTATGTTTTAATTATGGAATGAAAGTTTTATTTTCATGTTTAATTACAATTTATACTTTTGAGCCTCCTTCAAAAGATCGACCATCTTCTTTGATGGTATGTCGTCTGATCTGTGGAACATCACCTAGCAAGCTGATTTATGCATGCTGTAAAATTTGGAAATATAGAATATTTTCACATAATGTCATCATTTCAGTGTTGCTAGCCATTGATAAAAAACAATAGATACAGTAAGAGCGTCACTTTGGGGAAAGAGGGAGCTAACAAAATGAGCTCTTGTAAAACAAACTACACAAAAGCATTTCTTTTAATTTACATGATTACTTTACAGTCTGTGGAAAATTGATTAATATGGAAGAAGTATGGAATTATGTAACAGAGAAGTATGGAACCCAATAATCCAAATTTCACAATGCAAAATCCCAGTTTAAGGTCCCTTGAGGTTGTAAAAGAAATTGAAGCTCTTTTTTCATGTTAAATGGAAGGTTGCTTAGATTTCATGGAATAAACTCACAAAGCAGGCACTGCTTAATCATAATGGCTGGTCTGGCAGCTATTTTGCTCTATAGTAAGTTGCATGGCAGGCATTCTTCGAGCAATAATCAAGACAATGGACCAAAAAGAAAATAAGAAAGAGGAATAAAAATTATCAGAGAAAAAATAGGCAAACTAATTCAAATTCAAATTAGTACCACTGGAACATGCTGGAAGTATCTGCAGTGCAGTAGATCTAAAACACTACAGCATTATTATAGTGGCATAGAATCCTGAAAGGCGTCTCTTATGTATCTGTGTCCAAAGAGAATTGAATCTAAAAGAAGTTGCCTGCTTGGGCAATTTTTACATCCAAATATTCAAGGCTAGACTGGATAGACAAGTTCCTTCAAGGCATACCCTTTTGTTACTTGTATGTAAACATGAGAGTTTTATGCTATGTATAAGCATAATGGCTTTGGAGCACATATTTTACATAGGAATAGTGCTCTGGTGCTGTTTGGAAGGGCATAAACTTTGATCAGATTCATTGTAAAGACTGTCAGAGAATCATCTATTTAAAACAAGGTTTGGAGATAACAAAATGAGTTTGTCAACAAATGAAAAGCTGTTTGCTACTCTTTCTAGTGTAACTCCTCTTTTTATATTTGGTCAAATTTCATGACAGTAAAGGTCATATAATCATAATCAATGTAGCAAGCTCAGGAGAGAGGAGGAAATATGGTGGGAAGGAAGAAGATATTTTCATTTTTTGTACATTCACTCCACTGATATGAAATCGTAGGTAGTAGTTTCTTCATTTTGGAAAATTGTTAAACTGGTCTCAAAAATATCTTTAAAAAATATATATTCATCAAAACTGTTTTTGTTGTAGCCTGGAGGTTTCTTAAAAGGAAATTATATAATAAGAGATATTATCATATCTCTTGGTGAAAATATTTAAGCAAATATTGGACCATATTGGAGTATCAGTGGAAAATACACACAAAATAATTTAAATTTTTTTCTGTTTCTTTCCTAATATTTTTAAGATAGCTTTATTTGAATCGAGAAAGTTCAGTGAAGTTTAAGGCAGCAAAGAAAAGGAGAAAGGCAATGTACTGTGCAGATACTGGGAAGAGTAAATTACAGGATGCTCTTATCTCAATAGATTTTCAGCTGATATAGTAATAGAAATGTTATCCTTCAAATGGAATCTAAAGGGACTGAGTTTTTAATGTAACTTTACCTTTTGCTCGTTTACAATCTCTGACAAGTAACAGTGCAACACCAGTTTGGGTAATTATACCCACTTTAGGAAAAATTCCCATTGAGTTTATTTTAGCTGGTGTGGTTATGGTGCTAAATCATAACATTACCCCTATGGGATTCAGGAAGTCTAAGGCTTATTTTGCCTTAAAAAGTAGAGGTGGAAAATACTCCTGCTGTCTTTCTCCATCGTCTGCTTCTATCTCTCCATGCCAAAATTGAAGTGTCATTTCCAGTGCTACCAAAGCCTTATCAGTGCCACTGACAACAGAGAGCTGCAACCTCTTCATCAGGTAGATATTAGATCTCCACACACAGCACAGACTTCTAATTATTTTTCCAAAGAAGTAATATTTGCAGCTCTCGAGCCTTCTGCCATTGCTTAGGGAGAGGGTGGAGGAAGAATTAACTCTGTAATCCTATAGTCATAGCTAATTGGAAGGAAAAACAACCAAAGAATGAAGAGTAGTTTCCCTGAATTCTTCCTTCCCCAAACACTGTGGTGTGGAGCCACAAAGAAGATTTTCACAAAAGGCACATTCTTCCTGGTTACAATGAGTAAATTAGGTATGTCTGAACTGCTTGAAAGCTTCTCGGCAGTGAGGTAGTGATACTGTGTCTGCTGCTCTGTTCTAGATCTGCATCATCTTTCTGTCCCGCAAGCGCTGTTTTGGCCTGTGGTTTAGGAATTCCTATATGCTCGTTCCATCTCTGAGACTAAGAACAGAGATCAGTCCTTCTCCTTTTCTTGTCCCTTTCTGCTGCCAAAAGCATCTTGAGAATCAGTTGGGCAGAAGCAGCACACACAATGTAAGATGGGGTGCAAAGCAGGTGCCAAACTTCCCCCACGTTATTTTTTTTTCCACCTGGCCCAGAACAACTTACTCCTTCCTTTGCTAGGAGATCTGTGAAGTTCTGTTTGGGCAGCATCAGTGATGATCTTCTTGAAAAGCCCAAGTCTCTTCCTCCAGTTCTTATTTTGCTCAGTCTCAGCCCATTGACTCCCCACCTCCCAGCCCCCAAATACAGACCATGACATCAACTGTCCAGATTCTACCAAATGTGAAGACAGGTGTGATATGTCAGATCATGGGAAGTAGCTCCAAATTTATATTATCCAGTTAGTGCTCCCATTTAAGAAAATGCCTTGAGAATACATTTCTGTGAATCCTACTCTTTCTGTATGGCCTCTCTTGAGACAATGGTACCCCACATTGCATCCCTCAGCTTGATGCTCTGCCTAATGCCACCACCTGCAGCTAGAACCCTTGGGTGTTTATGAGATCTATAATGATGCTTACAATGTTTGAGTAGTAGAACCTCAGTAGATCATTCTCTCAAATCTAAAACACAGGAAGTCATTGGAGTGAAAATACAGGGAATAAAATCTTTATTTTTTTTCAGAAGTGGTTGAACTGTCGACTCTGTTACCTATGAAATCATTGAGACCAAAAATGTGATAAGAAAAAAGTTGCAAAATTGCAACAGCAATAAGAACTATCTGAAGATTGTATAATTAATATGAACAAATTTTGGAAGGGACATTAGACATAGTGCTGTACTCTGGAGCACAGCAACAACTCTGCAGCAAGTGGTAAGCTTGTGGTAATATGTCTTAGGGATTACCCTATATTTTACTTTTGTTGGTTTGATTACTTCATTTTTGGAAACATGAAGTATATTAAGTCTAATCCTGTGATGTCAACTGTTACATTTCTTCACTGTGAACTTTTCTAGGATTTAGGTGTTCTCTTTTTACTCTCCTTTTGGATGGTTTGTAATGTTCCCTTTGGTCTTTTCCAGCGATTAGGAGACAGGTGCTTTCAGTAGCTACTGTTACTTTTCAGTGTTTGGAAGAAAGGACCCAGAGGATGAAGAGACTAGTGGGAAGGTGAGTTGGATCTTATTTTGTTTATTTGTTATCGCCCAGTAGTCCTGAATTCATCTTTTATGCATACTAACATCTGCTCTTCTCTCTTTAGAAAATGTTGGTACTCTGACACACATTTGAGTGATAAACCGAATATTTCTTCAGCTGTAAACATTATGTTAAATTGCTTGAAAAGGACTACTCTTAAAATGGTTTTGGCTCTTAAATATTTGAAGATGGTGCGGAATAAACAAAATCCAAAGAAACAAGAACAACAGCAACAGCAAACCTCTCCTCCTAAAAAAACAAACCAAAAAAATAAAGAAAAACAAACAAAACCCTAACACCCTCACTGTAAGAATTTCACTGGGCAGTTTTTCAAATTAGTGCAGTTTAACTATTGGATTAACTTAATGGCTATTTTCCCCTACTTTAACCATGTTAAATGTGCCGGCAATAATGAGCTTCTAATGCTGTCTCTTTCAAGTCTCAGAGGCATCTTTAGAGCTCTGCTTATCTCCTGGATCATAAAGCTGCATAATTTAGTATTCAAGCAATTAATTTAAAAATTAAACACTTTGAATTACCATAAAATTAATCAGAAAAAAAAGAGAAATCTTAACATGTCCATTTTGTTTATCTCTATTTAGCAAATTGGAAAGATAAATAAAACTTTACAATATTCTGTGTTCTACATATGAATCAGATGCTATAAGCATAAATATATCTAAAATTATAAGAGACATTTTCAAAACCTTTTGCAAAAAAGTTTCTCATTGCTATTAGACCCCGATGATCCTTTTGATGGAACAAACATTTTAGATTTTTCCATACCATTAACTTAAATAGAGACACCTCTAAAATAAATTGTCATTTCTAACTTTTCAGTTTTGCAATACACAGAGGTAGTTGGTGCATGTAATCAGAACTGTTGCCCTATTAAGTGTCTAAATTCCAATTATCGTGCAACTCACAACACTGTATCACTTAACACTTTAAAATATTTCTGCACTTTATTTAGTTCTTGTCTGCATCATCAGTGAGACCCGGATCTAATAAAAGGCTGAGATACCTAATGTCGTAGAGTACATTGTACAGGTACCAAAATGTCAATTTTAAATCTCAGATTTAGGCCCCTAGTACCACCACAATTTCCTGGGGACAGCTAGTTACCCAAGTAACTTCTCTCATCTTACTTGAGATGCCTTTATGTGATCTAGTGTCCATCTATAATCAAGAGAGTTCTGGGATACATCTGATGTAATCTGGTTTAGGAGGATTATAGGCAACTACATGTGGTCAAGTGAATCTCTGTTCAGAAATCTTTTCTCTTTATTGGGAGGACTGCTTGGTTACCAGGACACATAGGGATACAATTTAAATCCATTCCCTGTCCCTGAGAAAAGCTATGTTACTCATGGCAAGAGCAACTCTGTCGACTCTGAATCAGGCTCTGGATTTTCCTTTTCAAACTACTTTTTTCCAAAGAATTGAGTAGGATTTTTTTGTCTTTTGCCTTATTTTTTGTCAAACTTATCCAGTACTTGTTTCATATAACACAAGGAATCCCACTATTCCAGCCAAATACCCTTCCTAGCGCTAAACTGAAAAATCCTACCTTTTCTTTGTATCTTACACACGTGGTTCCTTTTCTCTGCTGCATTCTTTGCTGTGACTTTCCCAGAGTCTGTAGAGGATATTTTTTTCCTGGGCTGAACTATCCTTCTGGGAAGAGATGGGCACAGAAATCCTTCTGAGTTAGCTGAGTGTATATTTTGGGTCTCTCATTTCACAGGTGACTTCCCTAATCATTAGGCAGCTGTACAGTTAGTACCACTAGTATAATTCTCCTTTCTTTATGTTTTTAAAAAGGATCATAGCATAGAATCATAGCATATCCTGATTTGGCTCATTGAAGTCCAGCTCCTGGCTCTGCACTGGACAGCCCCAAGAATCACACCATGTGTTTGAGAGCACTGTTCAAAAGTTTCTTGAACTCTGTCAGTGCTGTGACCACTTCCCTGGATAGCCTTTTCCAGAGCTCAACCACTCTCTGAGTGAAAAATCTTTTTCTAATATCTAACCTATCCATCCCCTGACAAAGTTTCATGCCATTCCCTTGGGTCTTATCACTGGTCACCAAAGAGAAGAGATCGGCACCTGCTCCTCCACTATCCCTTGTGAGGAGGCTGCAAACTGCAATGAGGTCTCCTCTCACTCTCCTCTTCTCCAGGATGAAAAAGTCAAGTGACCTGATCTAATTCTGTGGCTTCCTCTCTAGACCCTTCACCATCTCCATAGCCCTCATTTGGATGTTTTCTAATAGCTTTATATGGCTCATGGCCATGATTTATTTAGCAGAACACATGCAAACATGGCAAACTGTCTGATTAAAATCAGCACACATTGAAATCCTGTAGGTCTAGTTAATAAGTGAGCAAACTTCTGGATTTCAATTTTGTGCATTTTATCACAAATGGTATTGATCATAGTACATTTTAGCCATCTAAAATTCTGGTATCTGACCAAAGATAAACATCTGTTGCTTCTCTACCATCCTACTTATCTTAGTGCTACTGAGCTCCAAGATCTCCTTTAAAAACAGTAATAACTAATCTAAAGACAATCATTTTAGAGCTCTTGCCTACTATTTCTCCTAAAACACCACCTTTTGACAGTGTCCATTTTTGATCTTTATAATTTCCTATAAAGAAATCAAGCAAAATGATAGAGGATAGATGCCATCTGAAACGTTATGATTTGCTGGAGCTTAATGGTTTCCATATGATCAGATCTCTGCTGGAGGGCAGATATCTACTATCTGTGTTATCTAACTGTGCTCTACGGATTAAGGTGTGTCACCCATGATCCACTATGGGCCTCCCCTACTCAAACTGCTGTAGTACACAAGCCTTAGCTTATTGCATTGCAAAAAGTGAGCACATGGGTACATGAACATATGTACTCCAGCTAAGAACTTGAAGGCAGTTACATCTGACATAGGCAGTGTTTGTACTGGCATTTTGGTGCAGAACAGTACTGAAGTTCATCTTCCTGTTGTATCCACTCAACTACACATTGATTTGGTCAGAGAAAGTTTTCAGTACACAGAAGGTGGACTCCTTCCAGAGGTCAGAGCTCTGTTCTAGGTGTGCAGAGATGGGCACCACTATTTGGTTCTTTACACAGTTTAAAAAATATTTGTGATGGGGACATTTGGGGTGTGTGGGACCCGAGGAAATTCAGTCCATAGTAATGGATGTGAATGTGAGGTCCTGAGTACCAATTGCTTTAATCTATTGATCTTTCTGCGTCTAGCTACTTGCTTATACAGACACAGCCATAGGGAAATCTCAATAACAAATGAAAACCAAACACGACGTTTCAATTTGGTGGAACAATACAAAGTGAGCCTTCTTTCCTTTATAGGTTCTTGTAGTACCCCCACTGTTATCATGTGAGAGCAGATTTGGGAAGATCATTAAGCACTTTAACTAATTTTGTTCATGTCTTATCCACCCTCTCTGTCATTTTCTCCTTAGGCAAAGAACTGTACATACAGTGCTTTGTTTTGGTTTCTTTTTTAGTTAATTTATTTTATTTAATTGCCTGTTCCACACTGTGTTTGTATTAGAGTGAGCAGGTTGAAGAAACTATATTTTGGGTTTTGGAAAAGAAGGATCAAACTTTTGATGGACTTTAGCTCCTGTGGGAATTTTTGACACTTTTTTCCTAGCAGAGGGAATTTTAACAATTAAAAGTAGGTATTAAAAAAAATTCCATTCTGTGAAAATCTGAATGTATTTTACCTTTCACTCCTATCTGGGACAAAATGAAGGAAGAAATATTGGAATATATAGTAGGGTTGAAATTGCAATTTGCATTCATCTTTAGTAACCAGAAAATATTGTTTACATAGTTTACTTGCTATTTTGTGTTCAGCACTATTATTTCTCAAGTCCTTTGCCTCAAGCTTATTTGTACAGATAGAATGTTAGAGATAATGAGAAAAACTCAAAAAACAAAGTGAAAAATGGGTCATTTTCTTAATGTTGAGATTCAGAACATGAGGGAGGAGAAGGACAAGCAGCAGTTCACCCACAACAGCCACTTTTCTTTCTTTACGAATATATAATTTTACCACAAAAAGTGGGGAACTGCATTTCTTTCTTTGTCATACAGATGCACAGTTAAAATGAAGCTTTACATTCATATGATATAGAGGAAGAAACACAGTTAGAAACCACAACTGACAAACAAAGTAAAACAAAATAAGAAAATGAAGTTTTTCTTATGGACTCTTGCATGTAAACAATGTCAGTATAGCAAGTTTCCTGGGTATCAAACATTTAATTATACAAAACTGTGTGGTTCCTTTAAAAGTAGTATTCCTATGTGAAGGATGTGGTTCCTCTTTTATGTTCTTCTACTAATTAAAAATAGAAAAAAAAAGAAGATAGAGTTCACTTGAATCCAACAACCTTTAAAACTAGTATTTAACTGTCCAAAACCAGTACTGATTTCCTTAATGAACCTGCTGCTACCATTGTTTACTACCTTGAATTTATGGGGGGGGGAAGAAAGAGCCAATCACTAAGCAAACCTCATGTTACTGTTTTCCCTACCTCTATAGTCCCATTATTATTTCTAATCACATACAATTAATCAATGTCAGTGTCTGAAAAAAAGCTTATTGAGTTTGAGTAAAAGAGTAGAGATTTAGGTTAGATTTTAGAAAGAAATTCTTTACTGTGAGTGTGATGAGGCACTGGAACGAGTTGGCCAGAGAAGTTGTGGATGCTCCATCCCTGGGGGTGTTCAAGGCCAGGCTGGATGGAGGCCTGAGCAACCTGGTCTAGTGGAAGGTGTTCCTGACCATGGTAGAGGGTTGAAACCACGTGATCTTGAAAATTCCTTCCAATTCGAGCCATTCTGTGATTCTATGACAGTTCAGGACCAAGGACAAGAAAAGACATAAAAACAGGGTCAAGGTCAGGGTGAGGCTGATGCAAGACCAGACACTACAACACTTACCTGCAGCAAGGTCCTGCTCTTGAGCTTGTGTGCAGCCTGCACTGTGCAGGGGGAGACCAAGGGGAGCCCTCTCATAGTCCCTTCACAGCAGCCTGATCCAAGGTCACACACCTGTGACATATCAGAGGTGACCTGCAGCATAGGCAGATAAAGCCCTTGGTGGTGGGACACTACTGAAGAGGTTCATTAGAGATAATGATAGTTACAGGCTGAACAGGGTGGCTGGAGCTTGTTGGTTTGCTCAAGACAGCAAAGAAATAAAAGAAAATGGAATCAAACATGCAGCTGAAAAATGTCAAACCATGTCTAGAAATGAGAAGGGAAAAAAGACATTTTGTTTGATTTAGTTGCCTGAATGTTATGTTTTGAAATTTTAATTAACTTTGCAAGATTTTGAATTTTCTTTCATAGTCAAGATGGGTACTGTTTTGGTTTGAGGTTTTGTCTTTGGCTGCTTTCTGATTTTTTTTTGTTTTGCTCTCTCTACCAAACTCCAGATAAACCTATGTATATTTTTATCTTTTCAGGGTAATTACACAGAAAATTCTGAATATGAATTTTTTTCTACAAAATTATTTTTTTCTAACAACTAATATGAGCTGATTCAATGAGTGAATTTCTACAAAACCTTACAAATACAGATAGCTTTGCTGTGAGTCATGAACTTTGGCTTTCAATTACTTAATTGCTGCATTTATAATTGTAGAGTAGATAATATAGTTATGAACTGCATTCTCACCTATAGCTCCTTTGTGGTTGTAATGACTGTAGAGGGATGTTTTTTCTCTTTAAACAAGATTTTTCAGTGCAATTCCAAAGTCTC
Source organism: Chiroxiphia lanceolata (assembly GCF_009829145.1). NCBI lineage: Eukaryota > Metazoa > Chordata > Aves > Passeriformes > Pipridae > Chiroxiphia > Chiroxiphia lanceolata. Next base: position 14,785,825 of record NC_045640.1, read on the forward strand.
TGTAGACAAAACTGCAATATAGTAACACAACCAAAGAAATATAGGTGTTTGGAAACTGTAGTTTGTATCTATATACACACTTATTTCTAATATTTTTAAGGTAAACCAAAACAATTTTCATCAAATGAAAAATATGGAAATTGTTCTGTATTTTGCTTTTTCTTTAATACCACAAAGTGAATACTAAGAAAAACGAGCAAAATTCAGTTCTAATGCTTGGGTTCACTGCATATTTACAATATAAAAAGTTTACTTTTGTGGGTTTGAATCTTTTGACTCTTTCTTTTTATGTATACAAAAATACATATGTATTTACTGCTTTGATAACATTTTGATTAAATCAAACTCAGAGAGAGAAATTAGTAGGTTATTACCAGTTCATATACAATAAAGAAATATTTCTTTTAAAATTTAAGTTCGCCTAATTTTGATGCTCCTTCTTTTGGTAATATATGTATAGGACTAAACTTGAAGAAAATGAACCAAGGTAAATGACTACATTAAAAATCTCCTTTTTAAGCCATGTAAATTCATTACATTTTCAAACTAATCAAAATTCAACAAATAATATGATTTCTCCAGTATTTTTGCTTTCAGGCCATACATTTGAAATAAATTAATTTAATTTTCTGGTGCCTATCAACTCTTTGCTCAAGGTAGTATTTTTTAAGCAATTTGTAGACATGAAAAATATTTTTCAAGTTTGTTTCAGAATTTAGGTTATAGTCAACACTGCAGCTGCTTTTTGGGAATCAGTGAGAATGATTTTCCAAATAATTCTTCAAGTGAGATTAAGCATACTTTTTTCTCTGGGAATAATGTGCTTCAGTATAATACAATTTAAGAGCTGAGATCCCCAACTGCTATTGAACCAAAGTTCCCCATGTTAGCCTGTAGCATACTATCATTTTAATCCTATTATAAAAATTACTAATAAAAAGGAAAATTATGGAATAGTAGGATCCATTTCCAGTATATTTCATTGGACTTAGAGAGAACAGCAAAAGGAATGTGTCTTCTTTATTCTGTATTTTATCTAATATGTCACATTACTCATATAAAACAGAACAGCAAGTTTCTTTAAAGCTGTAAATGTCAATGGCTCCACTGAAGTTTTGTTTGATACTTCTGATTAAGGACTCTGGATAAGACAGAATACAGACCACAGAGGCATAAATCTTTGTTTCACTGAACTGGCCCTCCACTTCGCGTGTTATCTCTCCTGGGTCAGAGCAGAGAAGGTCTACCCATGGCCTGAGCACTGTGTTGCAGCCCATGTTATATATTCCTAACAGGCAAACTCAGTTTCTAGCTTCAGGACCTGAGCCTATATAGGAGTTTCCTGAGATGTTATGTTCACCCAGTGCAAAGGTGGATGAGAAAGGCAAAACAAGAAAGGTCACTATAAAAAGCAAACTGCTGTAGGTTTTCTAAATATCACAAAGCAAAACATGTAGCTGAACTCAGAACAGACAAGCTTATCTGGGTCTTCAAAATAGAACTATTACGTGTTGCAAGGACAACTATATATAGTGGCAAGGACTGCATCCTTTTTCTGTCGCTACAAATACATTTACCATTCTTCCTGAGGGAAAACTGTGTTAAATTTGGGATTAGCGTGAAGGGAAGTCTAGGTGACAAACTGTTTATGTATACTTTCTTATAGCATAGATGCTCAAAGAATATCCAGTAGTGACAGTGAAACAGAGCTCAGTAAATAGCATATTTTCCTGACTGGCAGGAGAGGAGGAGAGGGAATAGGGGAACAGCAGTGAAGGTTTTTCATGCCATACATTGGCTCACACTTTCTCCATCTACTGGATAAACTGTGGAGAACATTTTCCTTTCCAACACCTGTGTCTCAAAGAGTGGTACAACACTGAAGTTACTCATATCTCAGACATCTCTCACAAGGCCTTTAAAACGCTGCCTTCACAGCTCCCAGAGTCCTCTGCTGATTTATACTGTTCTCTACTACTCCATCGCCAGACCCAAGGCTTCAGTGTTGTTTGTTACAGAGTGAGAAGAAATGAGGTTTCAAAATCCCTGCTTTCTTCAGTCCCTGCAGCTTACAGAGTACTAATGGAATCAGATTGAAAAAAAAAATCTTAATTCATATAGTTCAAAAACTTTAAAAATAGATTATTATGGTGAGGCAAAAGTGCCAGGAAGTTGATAACCTACACACTAAGTCTCAACTCAGCGTGAATCAAAATGACAGTTACGAAGTCTTGGAAAATGGCAACTGTGTAATGAAAACGTCTACTGACCCTTGACTAATAGTGTCAGCAACCCAGCAGTGCTTAATTATTAAAATCAACACATGTCTTACACTGACAGCCCAGTGTTTTGAACTGCACAGTTCTGCTGAAGAAGAGGAAACAATAAATAGCAGTGGCAAACCTCCCTTCTTTGTTCATTCTTCCTTTCTATTTCTGCTGATTCCCTTCCACAGCAGAGTTACAGGTCAGTATGACTATGTTCTCCAGGAATTTGTTAGGCTGTAAACTGCAACTGTCTGTTCATGGCTTAGGCAGGCATGCTCATCTCTGGGTCAGAAAGCGGCTGGATGGCTGAGCCCAGAGAGGGATGGTGAATGGTGCTACAGTCAGCTGGCAGCTGGTGACCTGTGGTGCTCCCCAGGGCTCAGTACTGGGGCTAGACCTGTTAAGCTGTATGAAGTTCAACAACGAGAAGTTCCAGGTCCTGCCCTTGGGTCACAACAGCCCCATAAAGCACTACAGGCTGGGAGCAGAGTGGCTGGAAAGCTGCCCAGAGGAAAAGCACCTGGGGGTACTGGTTCACAGCCAGCTGAATATGAGCCAGCAGTGTGCCCAGATGACCAAGAAGGACAAAAACACCCTGGATTGTATCAGAAATAATGTGACCAGCGGGACCAGGGCAGTGACTATCCCCCGTACTTGGCACTGGTGAGGTCACACCTTGAGTACTGTGCTGTTTTGGGCCCCTCACTGCAAGAAAGACATTGAGGTGCTGGAGCATGTTCAGAGAAGGGCAATGGAGCTGGTGAAGGGTCTTGAGCACAAGTTTGATGAGGAGAGGCTGAGGGAGCTGGAGGTGTTTAGCCTGGAGAAATGGAGTCTGGGGAGAGACCTTAGTGCTCTCTACAACTACTGAAAGGAGGTTGCAGACAGGTGAGAGTCGGCCTCTTCTTCCAGGCAACTAGAATTGGGATGACAGGACATAGTCTTAAACTGCTCCAGGAGAGATTTAGGTTGGACATTAAGAAGAATTCCTTCAGAGAAAAGGTGACTGGATTGCCCAGGGAGGTGGTGGAGTCACTGCCCCAAAAATGTTTAAGGAAAGACTGGATATGGCACTTAGTGCCGTGGTCTAGTTGACATAGTGGTGTTAGGTCATAGGTTGGACTTGATGATCTCAGAGCATTTTTCCAACCTAACTGATTCTGCGATTCTGTAGTGAGGTGGCAACACTCCAGAATTTATTGAGATGGATGTAGATGTGCTGGATCTCATGTGAGAGCAAGAGCTACGTGTAGGTGTCAAGACCAGAGTCCATACAAGAAGCACCAAAGCAGTTGTACTTGGGCAGTAGTAGTGGGGAAACTTTTCTATCTTGAACAAGAGAAGAGACCAGCTGGATCAGTGTCACCTAAATCAGGAGGCACCCTCCAGAGCAAGTGGGTTATGGAAGGAGACCACCCTAACCTCAATTCTGCACTATAGTTATTCCCACTTCTCTTTTAAGTTCCAATCCTCAAAAACTGAGAGAAGTTTAACTTAAATATATTAATTTTCTCAGTGAGGCTGATGAAAATTCAAACAAAAATAAAATTCCTGACAAATGAAATGCCAGGTCTGTTCACGCCTTATTCTGTTATGATATGGCTTCCTCATGACAGTAATTTGAGGATGAAACCTGCTTTGCCACTAACCCTCCTACAGGCTGTTTTTCTTTGATGGGAACCCAGCAGGGGTCCACACAGATCATCCAGCAGCACCCTGAGCTTGGTGATCAAAGAATCTCATTGCTGAGACTCTCAGTTCTGCAGAGAACAGTTATCTTGCAGTACAGATGCAATTCTTGAAACATGCTCAATAAAGTATCTTCTTGGAATTACAAAAGTCTTCTCAGAGAAGAGGACTTTAAAGACCAAATCACCTAGAAGTTTCTAAAAATGTCGTCATAGATTTAGGAAAAATTTAGAGAAACACTCTCCTGTGTTTCACTGTGTGTCTTTCTGCTTTTCTTGTAAAGTAGAGGATTCAAAATAAAATTCCCTTATAATTTTGTCAGTAAGTTTTAGAATGTTCTTCTGCATTTAGAATCTTGAATATCAACCTGAATAAGTAAAAAAAAATTTTGAAACATAATAGCAATCATTTTACCAATACAAGGAAAATGTATTCATTTATTATGCCTATAAAGCATATACCTTTGTTGGCAGAGATAATCAGAAATACTTTATGCTGCAAAAGCATAAAGCAAAAGTACAAGTGTAAAAGCATGTATTCTGAGAAATACTGTAAATATTATAAAACTGGAGAAAAATTGTCACTACAGCTCACAGATGCTTTTTTTTAATGCTATCTTTACTTAAAACATACTAATGCACTAAGCTCTCATTTAGTTCTGTCTTTACCCCTCAGAGCACAGTATGGTGTTTCAGCAGTGGGCTTTCTGGTGAGGTGAAGACTCTAATGTGACTTCTGTTTCAATAAATATTGTGCTTCATTTTTTAAACTTGTGCTCATTCTAATACCATAATCTACATTCCCTATAGATGGAAATGAAGAAGTATTGCAATGAATTAAAGTCTATTAATTCCAGTGTGAAAGGTCATCCATTACTCTTCTCTCTAGAGCAATACATTAAAAAAAATAATAAAAGAAAACTGAAAGGAAATCACTTTATCTTGATTTAGCATTCTTTTTAATATGTTATTGGCAACCTGTCTCTAACAGCAACATAGTACAGAGCAGGTATCTCCCCTCTAATTTTGTTTTAGGATAAATGTTAAAAGACTCAAAACACAAGGTGCTAAATTTACTGGGTTTGTGACTTCTCTGACTTCAGTGTGTTATTCCACAGCTGAATTTGGTGCATTTAGGAAGCTTTGTGGTTTGCTACTGTAGAGCTGAATCTCCTTTCTTAAACATTCTTCTGCAGCTGACACGCATACTAAGCAATACAGCTGCAGCCATTTGTAAAAGCTTGGAATTAATTTTCCTCTTTATTGCTACAGCTTATATCATTCTGCCTTTCCCTCTATATTTATAATATAGAAAATTTTCTCGTTCCTTGAGAAAGCATTAGAGTTAGTTTCCTTCCTTTTATTATTACTTGTCAGTAAAGTAATCAATGCAACTCTTATCATTGGTACACACACTAACTACAGTATGAGCATTGTCAGAAAAAATTTACTGAATGGTAAGTTAAATCAAGACATAAAACAAATCTTTTCTGTTTTGCTGATGAAAATCTGAGCCTAGGAAATAAAAATAAAAGAGACAGAACATTGCAGATGAGTATGTGGAGTAAAGGGATGAATAAGAAAAACAGGTTAAGGAAAATGAAAGCTACTATATAGAATAAGCAGAAGTCTTTGGGAAAAAATGCATCATTTTTTTTATCCTATTATGTTCTAAAATGCATATGTGACTACTTATCAAAATCCATTTTTTCAATTGAAAAAGTCACAGATGGGAAACATTTATGCAAAGAAAGCTGAGGAAAATATAAGAATTTTTTGTTTTGTTTTTTAAATCCTGATTTAGGACTAACACATCCATGATCGAAATATCACTTTCCCCAGGTTTCAAAAGAAGAATAACCCTAGAACAGGGAGGGGCTTAGGCTAACAGTTAAAAGTTCTTTCTGACTCAAATATTTAATTTTTACTGAACATGTATTAGTGTGGTGATTGGGTTAACTGAGTGAGTGATTGGATCAACTTGTGTTTTGGAGATCACATTAACACCACAACTGAATTCTATGGAGGAGTCTTCCCCACATGTATATATATACAAACATATATGTATCTCTGTGTTGTCCAATATCCATTTCACAGGGAGACAGATGAATGTCAGTCACTTGACTGAGGCTATATTCTCCTTCTGCTCTGACATCCTTGCATCCTTCCACTCGACAGAAGTGAGAGGAACAAGAATAATTAAGACTGTGCTTGGTGATGATTGCTATTTATCTCAGCTGTTTCTATTCATGTGGAGTTTTGGGCACTGCAATATAAGAAGGATATTAAGCTATTAGAGAGTGTCCAAAGGAGGGTGACACAGATGGTGAAGGGTTTTGAGGGGAAGCCATATGAGGAGTGGCTGAGGTCACTTGGTCTGTTCAGCCTGGAGGAGACTGAGACCTCATTGCAGTTACAACTTCCTCATGAGGGTGATGCCTCAGAGCCTTTTTTTTTTAACTTTTGTGGATTTTAGAAGTAGTTGTGTAGTGAATGTAAATTTTAATGTAGCTGTAGCATAATGTTTACGCATACTAAACTCTATTACCCCGTTCCATATCAATCCCTCTAAATTCCGTTAGCATATTTAGACTTCCTTCAAGGTAGGCCTTCTTTCTGTTTAAGAACATTTGCACCCTGGCTTGAACAACAAGATACATCATAGTTAAAGCATCCTTCAAAACCCAGAACTTTGGAGGAGATTCAAGGACTGGATGTGCCGTGACAAAGAGAAAGATGGGGAAAAGGGGGCCCCAGAGCCCCCCACCTCAGTTTCCAGAGGGGTGTGCCGGGGGGAGGACCTGAGGGGTGGATAGATCTGGGATTGGTTGGGATAATACCTTAAATTGTGGAACACCCTGGACACAGGCCTGAGATTAAAGGACTTACTCTCTTTATCTTATCTCCTACACTAAATTGGCCCGGAGTCCTTTTTTCTGTGGTCTCTTAAGGCAACAAGGGGAAGAGGAGGGGCAGGCACTGATCTCTTCTCTGTAGTGACCAGTGACAGAACCTGAGGGAATGGCCTGAAGTTGTGTTCAGGGGAAGTTTAGGATAGATATCAGAAAAAGGTTCTTTACTCAGGGAGCAGTTGAGCACCGGAAACAGGCTCCCCAGAGAAGTGGTCACAGCATCAAGACTGACAGAGTTCAAGAATGGTTTGGATGATACTCTCAGGTACATGGCGTGACTCTTAGTGATGATCCTGTGCAGGGCCAGGAGCTGGACTCGATGATCCTTTTGTGACCCTTCCAACTTGGCATATTCTCTTATTCTGTGATTTTGTGATTCCTTTAGTCTTCATAGCATCATTGACCATACTTGCTGTATCAGCCTTATGGCGTACAGGGTATTGCTGTGGATATTTTTAAGCTCTTTGCCTAGCATGCTGGCATCCCTGAATCCCATTCTTTAGGTGAATAATTCTTGCTTGTCATTGTATAGAGAGGCTTGGACTAGAATTACCCCTGAAATGATGTTTATGAATAAGTCCTAAGTGAGCTCACACATGAAAATTTTAACAAAGCAGAGAACTGAGTCAGCTCTTTTCATCCTGTGTCTGTACCTCATCTCCATTTCCACAGACATATCCTTGCAGCCTCATGCAGGCTGCTCAGCAATATGCAACACAGGCACTACCCTCTCCACTTCTGCATGCAGTGCTCCACTAAGTGAGCATTACCCTTTCTGTGAACAGACCTGAAAGAAGGTATTTTCTGTAACACAACATATTTCCTTACAAAATTGAAACTTCATAGTAGTTTAGTATTAAATATTTTAACTTAAGTATGCTGGAAGAAGGAAATGTTTCCTTGGGGTAGTGTTTCAAAATCATGTCTAAACTGTTCTTCCTTTCTGTGTTACGTGGAAAAGCATTATTCTCATTTCATTCTCTACCTAATGTTTTTTACACAACCAAGACTGAGTGAATTACTGGTGACTACATTTTCTGGAGCAAATACATTTTCTGCTTGATGTGGTAGATAATAATAAAAGTATTGAACATGTTTGCACCTTGTCCTTCAAAGGAGGATGAAAATCATTTCTACATTCTAATGCTGAAATATTTCAGAGTACTTCCAGTGATATAAAAGGCCATTCCTTTTATATAATATAGCCATCTTACAAATGAAATCTATCCAAGTGCTAAGAAATTGGAAATTAAATATTTCTTCATTAAAGTTATCATTGCTATATATATAACCACATGTTCTGTACCTGCAGTGGTGCAATAGGACTGTTTGTGGAGGCAGGGGAAAATAACATGGAAGGGATCAATGAATTGTATTAGGACAAGAGCAAACCAGCCTCTGAACAAGCCTAATATAATCCAATGCTTCCACTGATGTCCTCATATTGTGAAATCCCTGCAGACAGTGGTTGGCACTAACGGGGTGCTGAGGCGGGTCTCAAGACAAAGAAAATCAGAGTCTGATTACCAGACACTTTTTCCCAAAGAATATCTATCAGCCTATTCCTCAACTCCATGCTACGCTTTTCCATCTTGATTGCTGCCTTTAGCAGTGCATTCCATTGTTTTAGTTATCACAAAACTAAAAGATATTTAATTCTCTCATTATCCAACTGAAGCAAAAAGTGGCACTTGTATCTTGCAGTTCAAGCTGATAATTATCCCCTCTCTCAATTTCTGCTTGTCCCATGGGGGTAAGCAACCCTATCATCTCCCCTTTTGCTAACCTAACCTTCTGCTCTTCTCATGCCTGTCACATTTTTTCTCAAATTGTCTCATATTGTCTCAAATTTAACATAATCAAGAGAAACTCAGAGCAGTTGTCTGCAGCAAGTATTTAGCCTGAGGTGGTTGCATCTGTTCCAAATCTGGAGCAGGCCTTGTAAGCTTGCAAGCTTGTTTGTTTCCTACCAGCTGTATCAGTTGGCCTAATAAAGATTATTGCAGTTCCTACAAATATAGCTTCATTTATACACTTAGACAGTCTTGGCAGCAGCATAGCGACTCATCAACAAATGTGTACATAAATATGTGGAAAATTTGATGACTCACACGAATGCATGTATATATGTAGCTGAAGCGTTTTCAACAATGGATCAAACTAGAAAAAAAATCATTAATTTGGAGTTCAATTTATTTGCTTCATTCTCTGATTCAATATAATTTATTTAAAATATTATTTTAATTTACTTTGGATTGTTTTTACTGCTTCAAGATAAAACTAGCCATAGTCTCCAAAAACTTTAACTGCTTTGAGGTAAAAAGTATCAATGTTTCAAAATGAAATGTGTCAGCCTGAAGCTGGTTGATGAATGTTATCCAAATTAGCTTATTTGAACTAGGATTTTCAAAAGAAAAAAAACCTAGTTGCAGTCTAACAAAGATTTTTGGCAAACTTGCTGATGCTAAAAGAAAACAACTTCTGCTGATGTGTGTATAAAAGATGTTATAAAAAAGTAAGGAAATTGCAAAATCTTGTCATCAAAACAATATCTGGTTAGTAAGATGGGATTTTCCTGCTTCAGTACCCACCAGCTAAGCTTGAATGAAGGCTTTTTTTTAAAGAAATAGACCTTGTTTTCCATTTTGTCAACACTGAGGGTGATTTTGTTATGGGCTTACAGCTGGAATTTTTTCTTATATTTTGTAACTTCATCCTAAAATAAACAGTTATCAAATAAGCTAATGGTAGCTTCTAGTGGTTTTACATACAGGTGCTACAAAAATCTATACTCTTCAGTCACAGGTATGTAAAACTATTTGTCAGTGTTTTCATATGCATTTATGTGTCACATATACAGCCACAACAAAATGCATTTAAGAAACTAGGAGTTGGGAAAAAACTGAATTGATGAGATCAGAGAAATTTGTTGTTAGACTGAAGTTGTAGTAATGAGGATATATCAGTGAAGAGCAATGACATTTGAAATTAACTTTTTTCAAGGAAAGGACTTTTTTTTGAGCAAGATTGCAGTCAGAGTCTCAATTAAAATTCTTTGTCCTAGTTAAATAGCAGACATGAATGACAGCCAACTCCCAAGACATACAAGATATAATCAGTCAGTTCTGTCACTGTGTTCATTCATGCCTGTTTTTCTGACCAAGCAAGCTTATACTACATATGCAGCCCTCAATTAAACATACATAGTTTACTGGAATTATCTTGCTAATTGAACAATCATGAACATATAATAGCTTAGAACTCTTTGGAAGGTAGAAAAAAAGTAGGATTCATACTGTCTTTTGATCCTTGTTTTCTAGTGTCATAGAAGCTATGAGCCAAACAGTCACTGGATACTTACCACTTGAAAGCAAGTAAAAGTATAAAGAATAATGTACGTATTTAAATATTTGTATTATATTATGTTCTGTCATTTTTCAGGACAGCCCAGAAAGTCAGGTATGTGTGTATATGGCTCTTCAAAGGCACATAGAATTTACTACAATAGGGTACATGAAGTACTCTGTGCTAAACACCACAATACACATTTACTAATTATTAGAAGTATCTTCAAGGGAAATAAGATACTCTGCTTTTAAAATATATTAATAGCACACAAGAGGTAGCTGAGCAACATGCTTGGCTTTTGGCACTGGAGTCATCATAGCATCATGAAGCTTCACTTCATCTCTTTAGTCTACTTTTGCATAGATTAGACTAGACTAGGCTAGAATATTTCAATTGAAGGGGATTTACAACAATCTTCCAGTGCAACTGCCTGACCACTTCACGTCTGAGCAAAATTTAAAGCCTGTAATCAAGGACATTGTTCAAATGCCTCTTAAACACTTTAGATGCTTGGGGCATTGACCACCTCTCAAGAGCTTGTTCCAGTGTTTGATCACCCTCTTGGTAAAGAAATGCCTCCTGACGTCAAGCCTAAACTTCTTCTGGCACAGCTCTGAACCATTCCCACATGTCCTATCACTGGATCCCAAGCAGAAGAGATTGGCACCTGCTTTGTTGCCCTCCTCTGGATGCCTTCAGAGACCTGAATATCCTCCTTAAAGCATGGGGCCTAGCACAGAACACAGTATTCTAGATGAAGCCACACTAGCACTAAGCACAGCAGGACAGTCATTTGTGTTTTGACCACCTGGTAATGCTGTGTTTGATGCATCCCAGGATGGGGTTTGCCCTCTGGGCTGCCAGGGCCATTGTTGGCTCACACTGAGCTGCTGTTGGCCAGCACTCCCAGATCCTTCCTGCAGGACTGTTCTCCAGCCACTCCTCTCCCCATTTATACTTGTGCCTGGTGTTACTCTGTCCATTCTAGACTCAGAATTTAACATTTGGTCTTATTACATTTAATGCCACTGATGCAATTGACTGATACACTACTTTGTTTTGATTCAATGATGCAGTGATACGTTGCTTTGCTTTGATGTAAAGCAACTCAGTAATGTAAAGGCAAATGTTTAAGTAGAATATTTGTGGCTGGCTGGATGATCACTCTCTTGGCTGGGTTACACACTGTGTATTGAAGGTTCAAACTGGCAACCTTGACCATTAGTGCATAACATGCCTAGAGAGACCAGTGGGAACAAAGTGGTAGACCTCTGCAAACAATGCCTGCCAAATCTGGTGCCAAATGAGCATATAACGATGTGGCCCAATATGGGCCCAAAATAAACGTGTCATCTGACACTGAATTTACAGTTCCACAACAAGCCTCAGGTTTGCAGCACACACAGGTCTAAATCACTGCAGAAACTGTTAAGCAGACCTCCATCTAGACTGTGACTGCCTGTTCAGCTGGGAGCTATGACTGAGTTACAAGAGAGGCTGTTCTTTCTCTTTGGGTGGCAAAGTTTTCATGAGAGTACTGTCATAGGGTCAATAACTAGATGTAATTTTGGAAGGATGCAAAATGACAAATTAAAAAGTGGAATGACATCTGATGACTTGACATTAATTTCTCTAAGCATTTGAATGAGCAGACTATAGTGCAAGATTAGAAAACTTCCCAGGAAATACCATTCACAGTTTTCTCTGTTGTGTATTGCCCATTTAGACCTTTATTTAACAATAAAGACAATGTTAAATTAAATTGAAAATGTTGTCCTTCCTCTTGAGAAAACAAAGTTAAATACAATTATACTAATCTTTTAAAGCCAAAATTGAACATTGTACACACTAAAGGTAATTGTTTTGCATTACAGAAAAGGTCAGGCTTAGCTTCAAAAAGCATCAGCTGCCTTTCTCTTTCATTAATATAAAATATCTTTTTAACCTTTAAAAATTTAAGATCAAATTCTCAGGGTCCCAAATCTCATCGTTTCATGAAAGTGCTTGTGCCTCCTATGTACTTTTAGCAGGATCATGTTGGATTGATAAGGAAAGCAAGAGAAATACTTTGTAGCCACATGAACAGAAATGGGTTTTGGAAAGCAATACTACTACGCCTCACTGTCTTGCTATAATATTCTTTTTCTAGTCTATCACACATGTCATAAGGAAACCAGTGTTTAGGGAAGAAGAAAACACTGCCTTTTTTGTTGAATGTGTGCCTTCACATGGCCATATTAGAATGATCACTTTTTAGCTGGATCTCTTGAGCTGCCTAAAAATCAAGATGCAAAAGTAAAGAGCACTGTACTTTGTTGTTTGGAAACTTAAGGATGAAGATGTTTTCACTATGGGTATTGTCTTTTCTGGAATATTATAAATCACAGACCATCAAGTTGCCATCCAGAACCACTTAATTTTTGATTCCCTGATGCCTGCAGCCCTATCCTGATCCCGTGGATGCTGACAAGTAGTTCCCACCACAAGGTGGGATCAGACCTTTTGGTAGGTTTGACTTGATATGTGGGGTCTCCACATGTGATAGGACTGCTTTTGCCTGCACCTTGAGACTTTTGACATGGTATAAAAGACAGAGGACTGCCCAGACGATGAAGTATTGCATAAGCAGTGCTTTATAATGTAGGTCAATGTGTGATGTAAACTCTGTGGTCCAAATCATCAAAATTGCTCCTTGAAGGAGAAGAGGAAAAGGGTGCTGTAAAAGCCAATTGATGACCACATTTCCTCTTCTTGAGGTACTCTCAAGGTTAGGAAGTGGCCTCTCCAGTACAGGGGATGCTAAAGCAGTAGACAGTACTTTCTGAGCTCCATGTTCTCCTGCAGGGAATACCGGTTCTTCCCCGAGCAACATGAAATACCATAGTGCAGATTAATTACATTGCCTTTGCTGTTATTCCTGTTTTCCTGGAGATAGAGGTTTCAGTTTTCCAGAATTTTATACTTTTCATTTGTAACAAATGCAACAGAGCAGCAGCACATCATTCTGGATGGAAGAATCCACACAGGTGTCAGCACCTGTAGAAGGTATAATTATTCAGATTAGTCTTCTTTTAAATGAAAATTGCCAATATACAGTTGCTTGCTCTGAAATACAAGTTCATCATCACTAGAAGTAGCTGAAACTGTCAAAATTAATTATGAGTATGTTTTATTGATTTTAAAATATTTGCTTTGTAGAATGTTTTTGGGTTTTAACATTTTAAGATATTATGTTTCTTTCTGATTCATAAGAAAGTGTGTTTCACTTTAAGGAAAATATGAGGCAACAAAAAAAAATGTTTTCTGTCCTCCTCCAGCTTTGATGGTCTTCTGGTATGACATTTTATTCACCACTGCATAACTACAGCTAGCATGGCAGTGCCTGAATTCAAATTTATGGAATTACAGAGGTATAAAACTGAATCACTCTAGTGATTAATTAAACCCACTGAATTACAATGAAAGGTGAATCTAGGACTCTGGAAAGGACTTTTGTACAGGAATGCTGGCAGAAACACTTTTCAAGTAAAGATAGGTTTCATCTTCTAAATGCTTTATTTCAATTGATTGTGTCACACCCACAGAGGAGAAAGCACTTTACCTTTCAAGTTATCAGTTGCAACGCTCATAAGTTAAAGACCCAGCCTGCAATATACTGCCATCCCTATTGACTCATATATGCTGTTCTTTATGACATGTTATATGAAAATGTTCTGAATATTACATTCAGTGCTGCCAAGTTGGAATAAATTCACCCAAGTTGTTAATCTTTACTATAAGTTTTGAATAGCTTTTTCTTGGTGAGATTCTCCTTTCATGTTTTTTTTTTTTTGTTTTTTTTTTGCAGAGCTCTGCAATATTCTTAATTTCTTTCTGCTAACAACAGGAAATAATTACCTTCTAGCATTGCTATTTTATTCACTGAAAACTGACACTTCCTTCTGTTTTAGCATCAGTTCATTGTCATGCTTTAATTAACCTGGCATGATGATCTCAGTACAGCCCCAAATAAAATTAACATCAAACACTCATATGGAATTGTTCTATGAAATAGCTTCAGTGATGAACATATACCATATGGTAGTCTTTAAAAATAAAACCTGCCAAGGAGCATATTTAATGTGACTATCCTGGCATTCTCATAAGGACTGTAAAAACTGAAAATAATTCTGAGCACTGCTCACTTCAGAGGATCACAAAATATTTTATACAAACTATCTATCTTTCTAAAATCAGCTCACCTACCACTTAGAGCAGCCATTTCTGCAGTGAAATGCAGCAGCTCTTGCAGTAAAGCACAGCAAATTGGAACAGCAATTTTAGGGCAGGTAATGAAGACAAATTGTGTATCTTGTTTAAACTGCAGGGGCAGAAGGTAATTACCCAAATTTGGAGCCAGCTGAGATACCAGACCTTACACCTCTCTTGCAAGAAAGTGTCAGTCATGATTTTATAGGTGGGTAACATTAAAGAGCACATGAGCAAAACTTGGTATTTAACACCAATCTGGTAAACAAGTTGGATTCTGGGGGAGAAGAGTTCCTGCTCACATTTATGTGTGCAATAAAATCAGTCATGTCTTTACTGTACCACATTACTGGTTAGACGAGAATTTAGAATTGATTTTATGGGTATAATCTAAAGTCCACTGAAATCAGTAGAAAAACATTGACTAGCTTTGGATCAGGTCTTCTGTCAGCTCTGGTTTGTTAGAGAGGGGAATTGTACTCTAGTTTATTACCTTCTCGCAGTTGTATATTGAAATATGGGAATGGTAGGTTCGCAAGAGCAACACAGCCAATCAAGGCAGAAATTTTTTCTTTAATGATACTCATATTTTCCCTACTCATATTTTTCCAGCATCTTGCCGCACCAGCTGCTTGGCTGGACTATTCCAAGAGTTTTTGTGGCTGCTCCTAGCTAATGTACATAGCTCTCCGCAATGCATGTACTGTTAGGCTTACAAGATCCAACTTACAATGTTTTACATCCTTTCAAAACTCAGTAAAGACAGAGGAAAGTGGTTCATCCTATATAGGGTTTGAATTACGCTTTGGAGTTGCTCCTTTGTAATGACAAAGGAAGGAGCCACCACCACCCACTGTCCTAAATCAGCAGTTCAGTTCAGTTATCTGCCAGTCCTCAGATCTGTCAGCAGTATCGTGCAGCATATTGATCAGTCAAAGGTTGGACTCAATGATCTTGGAGGTCTTCTACAACCTAAATTATTCACTTCACCTTACTTTACAATATAAGAAACTTGCATCATCTATCTTACCAGTTTTGCTTGCATTGTCAAGCCCTGTAGTAGCATTACAACTACTATTGACAGTTTATCATCAAACATTTCATGCATTTCTTCTATTCTGATTAAAACATGAGCACAATGACCTTCTTCCTTTCTGAAAATATTCTTTCCTTTTTAGTTTTTTTTTTAAAAAATACACTTACCTGCTGGGAGAAAAAAGAGCTTAACCATTGCAAAACTACCTTTTGTAGCACGGTATTGTCCCCTTTAAGGAGATTCATGTTTATCTCAGTTACAAATCATTGGAGTCACCCACTTTAGCATTCTTCCATTTACCTGAAACATATTTTTTAACAAATCCTTTTAATTGGCGCAGCCAAGTTCCTGGTTGGATTTAAATAACAAAAACAGGAGCAAAATTTGGTGGTAATTTATGATTATTTTCCATCTTAATTCACCTCTGAATATAACCGAAGGAAAAAAACATGGTAAAAAAATCATCTCAACAAATTACAATTTAACAATTTAGCTTTAACAATTACAATTGTACTCCTAAAGGAGGATACAAAGTCAGTAAGGGGGAAAAACTCCTTGTGTTCCCTGAGATTAGCCTCATTAAAGTTGCTTTCCTGATTATTCAGGATTTCTGTAAGTACTTTCAACTTAAACATTTGAAGATCCCTGTAGCTGTCAAGACTCTGAAAGCTTTACTGATGCTCACCCCTGTGGAGAACTTAAATGTTTTCCTTCTTTTCAAATTCAAATGGTATTTCATAGCCAGACAGGATTCACCTTTAGCCATTCCCTTCTTTTATTTTAAAATCCAAGGTACCTAGACTGACACGTACATCTTCACGGAGCCTCACTGAAACCATGGGGCTGTGCAGATGTGGTGTTTCACTTGCAAGGAATTGGATCAGAATTGATCCATTGCTGTCTCTAATTACTCTCATTTATATACCATAGGTAATGGCAGAGCACATAACTTTTTGCCCTCCTGTTCTAAATGCCATCTCTTTAAGCCTGATTACATTAAGATTTTTGGTCTGGTTCTGTATCTACATGAACATAAGTATAATGCGAAGAAGACCACCCCTCTGAGGACAGTATCTGGCTTTTACATTAACTAGAGCAACTGATATTGATGTTAATTCATTCCCTATTTTAGCAAAGATTTTAGCAATTTAAGCATATACACACATATTTTCAAAGTATAGAGCAAATAGGATCATCTGGCAGGAGGATAACAGCAGTAGTGAATATCACATCAAGCTGCAAAAAAAGTAGGGGTTTGGGTTTCAGTTTAGTTTTATTTTACTTTTAAATAAATGACTGTACTTTCAACCCTTCATAAGGTCCAGTATGGACAACTGTAGGGCTCTAATTTATATTTGTGGTTACATTCTAAGACTAATTTTCAGGGATTGTCCACACTTTGCCACTTCTAAGCAATATTACAAGTTTGGATCTAAATCTCAGCCATACAGAAGTTTGAAAGTGGACAGGTTTAATTTGTAAAAAAGAGGTCTGAAATTAAACCTGATAGGAGCCAGATCCATCAGGCAAGGCTCTTCCCAAGTCTGAATCTTAATACGCCCATAGTCTTCACCAAGTGGGACTTGAGCCTCAGCCTCTTTTGATGAATAGAAAGAGGCAACTTCCTTTTTTGAGTAAATTTGGGATCTTGAATATCTAATGTTTGTGAAAGACTTGAAATGTAGTTTTTCAGAATTTAGTGGTAGAAGAAGAAAGGATCAGGTGTAGTGAAGATGCCTGGGGATTGTGTCTGTCCTACAATGTCATCTAACCGATAAATGTATTCCAGATAAGATGATGTGGGCCTTGCTGTTTTGTCTTAATGATTCCCAAGAATCCCAGAAAGCACTGGACCATGTAGGAGTCTAGCCAACATTGATTCCCCCTTGTCCATTTCTCTTAACCCAAGCAGCAGGCCTGTGAGGCAAACCAGAGCTTGTCAGTATTTGGTTGAAATCTATAAGTCAGATGTTTGAACTATGAACCTGCTGCAGCTTTTAAATATATCTTTACTGTGCATTCTCATCTCAATAAATATAAATATTTCACTCCCAGTGTAGGTGAAGTATCTTCATACTTTCTTGTACTTTTGTAGTAGATAAAAGAAGAGGAAAAAAGACCAAATATATGGTGGCAAAGAACAGAGAGTGTAGCTAAGCAGGCTTGCTAAAGAAAATTGTGAAACAAACTGCCTGAAGTACAAACACAGCCTGTATCTGAGCAGGAAAGGGACAGATATAGTCATAAAGAAAACAAAATGAAAGTTCTTTCATCCTTGTTCTTTACCTAACTATATCTAATCATGCTTTGGTTTGTTTTACAGAATGACAAATTAATTCCATGTTATTTCAAGTGCTGGCTTTTTTCCATTTTTATATTTATTTCACAAGAACTTGTATCTGTGGCTAGAAATATAGTTACCCAGTTGGAGCTTATTTTTAACTAGCTGTAGAGTGATAATGAATATGCTAACATATTCTAAGACTCCCTAGTTTTGATTTTCAGCCTTAGCATAAATGTAACCAAAAAAAAAATCATATAGAGCTGCTTACACTTCATTGTAACTGATGTAATTCTGCTAGAAATTACATCTGGTATAATAAAAATTGAAACCTTGGGGAAGATGGTTGATGAGTTACAGGTCAGCATACACTGACCTAAATTAGGACTGCCATAGTCCAGCCTTATGGGTGGTGAGTTGGTTATGGCAGCAGTGCTCCTGCAGGCACCCATTCAGGGGTAGATTCGGTTAAACCCAGACCTGCTGCAACAGCACTGGTTTTGCACCTGTGGGATTGCCATGCTAAATAGATCTTCAAAAGAATATCCTCTGAAAAGTTCAAAGAATGGTCCAGGAAAACTTCTGACAGGACTTTTGAATTGCATAGGGAGAAACATAGCATTTTAGTGATGCCTGAAAGGAAGTTTCTACATAGGTTTTCTATATGTTTTTAAAAGGACCTTTTAAATGCGCTCCGCAAGGGCCAAGGAATCTCAACCATCAGGTGAACTTAACATACCCTCAGCTCACAAAGCCCAGCCACCACAGCTGCAAGCCACAGTGTGGCCTTTCGGGAAATTTTCTGGAGTGGCTACTGGTGAGGAAGGTGCTGGAGCCTGAAGTGCTGGACCCTCCTCCCAGGTCTACTTCTGGGAACAGCAGTAAGGGGCACCGGCAAATGAAGTTTTCAATGGCCTGCTCCTGTGTGGAGGTCTTATGAAGTCACGGAATATCAGTCCAACAAATTCTTGGAGAGCTGTGCCAGCCTGGTCATGATCTGCTTTTTACACAAGAGAACTGTGTTCACGCATTGCAAATAGCTCTGAAACTGTGTAAACATCAACAAGCAATGTATTTGTCTTTGGGGATTTTTAACAACTAAGTGTTTTTTAAATGGTTGTGATTTTTCTGACTTATCAAATATTTAAATTGGTTGATGAAATTTTTTTGCATGTTTGCTTTTTTAGATAGCTAATAGACATCCAGAGAAGGAGGATGGAAAAAAGAAACCTCTCTGCCCTTCCATGAGGTTTCTGAAAATTACATCTGAGTTTATAAAAGACTAATGGTCTCCAGTTCTCTCAGAAGAAGGCCAAATTGCGGGTTCAGCTGCATAAATACCTACTATGCATATTGATCACAGTAATATAAAAACGATGCATCATTGAACATTTAAAATATTGTGGTTCTTATATTACACACATAAAAATAAACATACATGTTTTATCTATGTTATATTATAAAATTAATCATCTACATTTGCACATTAATTATATTATTAATAATAATATATGGTATTAATATGAAATAAATAATATGCAGATATTCTCTGCATAAAGCAGGCAAATATAAATCTCTTTGCTGGTTAGAAAATCAGACTTTTTTCATAAAAATATATTTCAGTTATGAAAAATTCAGACAAGGAGATGAGCCCACAGGGAACAGTGATGAAACGCAGTCAAAATATAACTCCAGTGATAAACAGCAGCAGCCCATCAGAATTGAAATATTTTTTATTTTCTAACCAAACTTTTTATCTGGAGGTTTTATTTGTTTTTTTGAGCAACTCCTTACTACCACTCACACTCTTTTCTGGAATAAATAGGAAATTGTTACATAAAATAACAGCATTTCAAATTTACCTCCGAAAAATTGGGTTAAATGACATTGCATAGTGATCTTAATGCATCAGATATTAGGGAGGAACACATGGGGTGGTGCAGGCTTACTGAGAGCCTGTGTTTTTGGTCTTCCATTTTGTAATTAGTCATGGAAAACACAGAGACCAGAAGAAGGAGGACATCCTGTTGGACTGGGCATATTGAGGAATATTGGTTGTGTAATGAAAGGGCTCTTATTTGAAGTGTTTCTCTACATGGGTCTTTTGAACGAGTAATAGTTTTTAAAAGCCCCATATCCACTCTAAGTGCAAAAGATAATTAGTGTTAAATATCACTTCTTTAAACTGCCAGTGATTAAGCACCATCAATGACAAGGAAATAAGAGGCCTCTATCCCAACCAAACACAAGTGTAAGTTCTGTGTTCTTTAACTAAGAAGAATATGGAAACATACAGGGCTGTTCCCCATCCGCTTGGAAAAAACCCACATGCCTTTGTATGTGAGAATACCACAAAGTAAAAATTCAGTGCTATCACATAGGCCCTTAAAATGCATTGTCAACTTTGAAAATTTAAGACAAAACAACAGACACAAATCATTGCAAAACTGAAATTGCCATGCAGCATTTTCAGTTTCATTTATATGTAAACAAAACATTAAGTTTACTCTAGTGACATGTATATGCTATAATTTAAAAAATGTTTTTGTAAAATCTTTTAATAAATATCCAGTCAATTAAGTATTCAAACCGTATGGAGGTTGGCAAAGTATTTATATATCATTTTTTTTGCAGTATAAAAGAAAATAAAGCAAAAATTCTGAAGGAGTAAAGGATTGCCAAAGAATTTATTTAAACATCAGTCTGCAGGAGAGCAGGGTCTTAAGTGTTTATATTAGAAGGTTGCTTACTGAACTGTAAGAAAGCTGTAACTAAAATGTAAAATGTAAAATGTAAAAAACTCACTCAACCTCAGCGGAAATTAAATGCTGTATTGAAACATCTCTGAATAAAGAAGAAATTATGTTGGAACTTTATTGCATGCCTAATAAACCAGCTACCAAAGAATTTAATGTATTTGTATTGGTGAGATAGGCTCAGGACAGCCCTTAGCAAGCAGTAACAGTCCTACATCAGAAACCCTCAGGACAAGAGGCTATAGTAGCAGCCAGGACAGACCATAAGGAAGCTTTGAGTGATCCCATATACTTTTGCATATGGTCAAGGTAGTGCCTTTACAGGTAGTATGACTGCTGTCTGCACACAAGCCTTTTTGGAGTGCTTTGATGCATCCCCAGCTTTCCCGAGAAAATTACGTTCCTTAGAAGAAGTGGATTATCTGTGCACGTGAAGAATGTGGTTCTCATCCACAGTTGGCTGATAACTCCAAGCTGTTATACTGGTTGTTTATGCAGCAACTCACCACACAGCGCTTGCTGGCCGAAGGCCCTCAGTACTCAGGGGGTCTTTAGGGCATGTTGAGGGCAATGAGGATTTCTGGGTGTATGGCGGGTACTGATGAAAGTTTTGATACTGCTGCAGAAGGTGCAAAAAAATACAAGGTGGTGCTGACTCACCACCTGAATAGACTTTCTATGTGGGGCCTATCAGAAAGAGAGATGTGTGGTGGCCTTACACCTGAAAAGCTTTTTATACCGTTTCCTGCCAGCTCAGTTCTTAGAAAATATTTTCTCATCTTTTTTAATACTTTTTTCATATGGAATGCATTACTGGGCCCCAAGTGTGATCTTTAAATCTGTCAGTTCATAATCTTGATAATTCAGAATAACAGCTTATCACAAGTTATAAAAGAATTAAACCTAAAAATTCTGCAGCTATTACACCAACTTGTCAATGCAAATGGAATGATGGATTTCTGTGCACTTCCTTCATACAAACTTAAATACGTAAAATTGGTATCAATTATCTCTGTTTGACACCATCATATTAATCTTCTTACTGAGTATCAAAATAGGCCATCCTAGACTAGTTATACATTTGTACTCCTTTCAAGTACGTGTATTGTGCAAGAGATTTCATTAACATTATCATGCCCCTTCAGCCCACTTCTCAGTAACTCAATACCACCCAATTACTGACATAAAAGTCTGCCACTTTATTTACAACTCAGGAGTCTCTGGAAAGGCAGTATTAGTTGTGCATAATGGAAACAATCTCAGGTCTAAATCAATAGGAATGGTGAACTGACCTTGTGGACATACAATTCTCGCAAACTATTCTTATACCTGTATTTCACCATCAAAGAGTCTAATTAGTCCTTCCTTTTTTTTCCCTTTTTGAGACATAAAAATTTCCTGCTCACTGAGTATAAAAAGTAACACTGTTCACAGGTCTAACAATATTCACTGTAAAGGTTTCTCTGCCATTCCATTAATTTGAGGAGATCTGCCCCATTTCCTTTGAAATGTCAAAGGAAAATTAAATGAAAAGCCTTGCAAGTTCCCATTTACAAGATCTCCATTTACTTCATAGTTTATCTATGACATGCACTTGCTTGATATGTAAAGTAAGTCTCTCAGAGAGCACAAGCAGCTGAATGAATTTCATTTTTATCCTTTTCAGATCAATAGGTAATGTGTTTGGATTGAATAAGCCAATGCTGTGACATAATCATGGAGTTGGCTGGAAAGGAAAAAAATAAAGGGAACTTGTGTCTCTGGATGGCTCAGAGAGAACAACAGATAACACTGACAAATGGGACAATATGCTAAAAAAAGAAATTCTGAATGAATACAGAAATTTGGTAGAGTGCTCTTTTAAAGGTAGAAATAATTCTAGCAATACTCAGCACACTGACAGATTTGATTATGAATTGCTGAAAACTCTATATAGAAAGATCATATTTCAGGTCTTGACCTAAAATACCTTTATTTATCCAAGAGAACTGTTATCTCCATAATTGCTTGCTCCATTTCTTTCTTATCTCTAGTCAAAACTATTAAACTTTCTTTGTCTTTTCCCATGTCCTGTCACCACTAGTTCTCTCTGCAACTTATGAAGCAAAACCAACCAATACTTTGCATGATATAATAATTCAACAGGTTGTAGGTTTGGAGTTGTTGCTGTCTTAGTTTTCTTGTTCCCTCTCCAAGATCATACCTCGTGTTATGGTCAAAGATATAAAAGTTATACAAACTCCACCATCCCAGTTGAGTTCAGAGCATGCTTAATTTGTCTTCACTTTTCAGCAGATCTAACAGTGGCTTGTTTCTATTTTGAGTCTTCAAGTTTAATAATCCACTTTATAATCAGGTAGCTTAAACACTTGAATGAATATGGTCTGGTTTGCTCATAGTCTGCTATTCAGTGAGACATTTTGCACCCATTCCAAATAGAATTTCCTAACTTTTTCCTTAGTTTTGTGGAAAAACCTTGGTATATTGTCATTTGAGGTGGTCTTCTTTACTCAAGCCACAACAAAGAAACATTCTCTTGGGTTTTTTTCCTCTGCTGTTTTGCCCACCATAGGGAACTGTATCCTCTAGCCTGTCTATTGAAATCAGTTTCCTCCTGGTCATTGTTTTTCTATTCGTAAAACTCATTAAAACTTGTGTTTTGATCCAAACCTGAGTAAAGTAAATGATTAGGTGAACTTAAGAATATATAACTATCTCATATTCTTCTTTGTTTTGACATAGGGAAAGGAAATAAATTGGTCCTAACAATAGATTAATTAATTTTTAACTCAGTGCAACTGGGGTGTGGTCTATATATCTGGTAAAACCTAGATGTTTCTAGACTAGATATTGTGTTTCCTTTTCAACTGTCTCTTTTCTTTTTTTTTTTCCTTAGCTGGATTTGTGTTCTTTATGCTTCATCAGCTTTACAGTTAAGTTGCTAGTAAGAAGCATCATCCCTTTAAATAGTGTCCTAGATGATTCAGGCGTTTGCCAATAAAAACCCAATAAATCAAAAGCAATCACCGTGAAAAAAAAAAGGTAGCTGGAGTACACCAGTGGGCACGTATCTTGTCTCATGGCTGAAATGAAGATGCAGACTCCGAGCATCTCCTACAGTCTGTATGAGGAAAGGCAATTTTAGTGACCAGTGATTAGTTATAAGACACCAACTGGTGTTCAGAAGGGCCTCTGGTATTTACAACTCTGCTGAATTCCTGTTTTTATGACAGCATCTCCTTTCACTCTTTTCTCAACGCACAAGGCAGTTAATACAGGCCAGTCAGATCCTGGAGCCCTCCTAAAGTTTATCTACAGCACAGGTCAATTGAATTTAATTTCACTTAGCCCTCTCCCTCAGGGCAGGGACTGAAGGTTTCATTCCTGTCCCGGAACAAAGACTGATGAAAAATCTGAAAATTGGTGATTGGGCCATGCCAAGAATTTCTCTTTCTCATGGAGGAGGTGAGGTCCATAAGTGAGGCTATAAGAAGCTCTCCTCACACTGTAGGACTAGCCACACACGACTGTTTAGCAGCAAAGCTAGCTGGGCTCTCGTGTAGAGGGGAGAGTAGATAGTCTTCTCATCCTGCCTCCTCAGTATGTAGAAGACTCAAACTTCTTGGGCCTTGTAGTGGCCCATGATCCATGTGGGAATGCAGGTGATCTGATATTTTCTGCATCTATAACCTTATTCCATGGAGCATGCAAGAATATGCTTTTTCTACAGTTTATATCAAAGCCATAGTCTAACCCAGAAGAACTGTTGGGCTTAGTGTACTGGTGCATAGGGAAGATGTGATGTCTTATGATGAAGGTCAGATAAACTAAGGGTCCTTTTGGCCTCAGCCTTTATGAGTCTATTATATCACACTCTTCATCATCATAGACCTAAAATATGTGAGTGCCCTACCATTGATAGATGTACTGAATGTTTTTATAACCTTGCACAAAGCATTTTGATTGCAGACAATTTGTGATTTTATTCCCTGTTAGTTCTGTTTCCATCAAATCGACTTTGATTTGACAAAATAGCTCTATTTATGTTGAAGGTCACCCCTTCATAAGCAGTGATTAGTGGAATCTTTTCTACAGTTAATCCTTCAAAGACCTTTATTTACTATTTTCTTGACTTTGCATCTTCAAAACTATTTATTATTTTGATCATTTAAAAGCACAGAACCAAATCCTGCTGTCCATAATGCAGAAAGCTGTTGCTTAAAAGACTGAGCTCTTTTAGAACTTCTGTGTGGTACTCAGATTACTTCTTTTTCAGTAACCCTTAAATCTGTTAATGTTTTCTTGTCAAATAGTAACATGCATAGAAAAAGAAAATCATCTTGCTCTAGCTACTTTTAGTTCACACATACAAAAGTTAATTGTAAAAAATGTTATTAACTTGACTGTTGATTGCTCTTGCATAACAAATATAGTTGTATTGACTTTTATCTTTCCAGTGCATTGCAGCACGATCACCATATCTGTCAATGCAGCAGGTTTTCATACTGGATAAACAAAGTATAGAGGGGTTAATCTCAGTATTTATGTAATACCTTATAATACATTCAGCAAAGAATCCTTAGAGCAAGAAAGCTCTTTTTCATTCACTTAATAAAGGGATGCCTAAAAATATGTCCTTACAGTGTTGCTCAGGTATTAACAATTCAAAGATAATGCATGATAACAAGAACATGGTCTGTGTTTACATGTGATTTGAAAAGGATTCTAATTTATTTTTAATGATTTTAAGGATTAAAATGACTCCTCTGCCCTTGCTGAATGTTGTGACTAACTGCAAAGATTTTGCTTCCCTCGGCCAGGCCACCTACATCAAGGGTTATGTTCTTGGGGTAAAGGCACCAACCTCTTACATGGTACCAACGACGGGAAAGGATTCCTGCGGGAGCAGATACCAGGCAGGAATAGCTCAGGAGCTGTGCATCAGGACTAAAGCTGTCCCCATTCCCTGTGCCTCTGCAACAAGCACTGCCAGAGATGGAAGTACAACTTAATGAACCCCAGCTTAGTCCTGGCCTCTTCTGGGACAAAATCCCTAAATGCATCTCCTAATGCTAATCCTGAGATAATGCCACAAGACATTCCATAGACGTGTGAAATAATTGATTACTTTCACTTAAAAAAATATATAGCTCCGCTTATTACCTTACAGATCATTTAGATATGCAAATTACCAAGATTTTAGTGCTAGATATTAAATGAAAGGAGTAAAAACACTATATTGTGATAAACTTTAGTATTTAAAATATCTTCATAAAATGAACTTCATCTGAGAAGTGTTTCTTGCATTTTGATGTAAAATTTTAATTATTTCATTCTGAATTAGCAGAACTTTTTAAAAGTGTCTAATCGTTATTTAGAACAGAGTGAGATATCAGGGTTTCTGGACATTCTTAAGCACATTCAGCTTAGTATTATAGTCCTTCCCTGGATGAACTGAAGATGCTTTACAACTACTAGTCCCTTACAGGTGGTTGAACACAGAAGTGAATGCTTTGCTATACAGAACTGCAGATATTACTTAACCAATAGAAGGGAAAAATCACAGCAGTAGCTGACAAAACCTGCAACCCCACTGTATCTGCCTTATAAAAACTGTTCTCCTCACGCAGTTCCAGCAAAAGAAAAATGTGGGCTACACTTCACCTCTAGCAGCCCTTTAGTTTTTCTCTCTGTAAATGTAAACATGATGAATATTGTGCTAAACAATTACTTTCAGTGACTGTATGAAAAACAGGAGTTGTTTGGGTTTTGGGCCTTTTTGTTTGTTTGTTTATTTGTTTTACTTTTTTTCCAGCAGGTACAAATCCAGAGCTTAGATCCCTAGTGTTATTACTGTCCTTAACAAATCAGGAGTGGGGGGTAGGGTGGTGAGTGATGTGCAGGATGAATCTCCCTGAGGTTCTGCTGAGACACAAAGACTTCGACCACTTGTTTCAACAAAACCCTAAACAGGGACAGAAAGACTTCAATTGTTCAGAGGCTCGTCTGTTCAAGTCCTCAGTGTCTCCAAGAATCTCCTCCTAAACAGAACCAGCCTGAGACCAATGCTGTGTTTCTATTTCTCATATACATTTGCTGCAGTTCTCCTGCAAATAGTCACATGAAAAGTGACATCTGGAGGCTGGGGATTGCTGGCGCTGGATGAAAAGGGCAAGAGAGGTGGCTGGTACAAATGCTAGAGCAAAGAAAGCCTGCCTGTGGTGTGAAGGTTGTGTCAACAGAGAGCGTCATGTGACAGGACAGAGGTGTTCAGGAAGAACCTTCATGTTTCTCCTCTCTGAGCTCCCTGCCTTCTGCCCGTGCTGTGCTAGCTTCTCCATGAGCATGGAGCTCATTTTCTTTGACACCTTGGGCCCAATACTCTGGTGTCCTAACCAGAAATGAGAGACCTTTATGCATCTATACACCTACTGTGTGCAGTTTTGGGTGCCACTAGATAAGAAGGACATAACGCTCTTAAGAGAGCATCCAAAGAAAGGCCCAAGAGATCGTGAAGAGTCTAGGGGGAGAATCACAGAAGGAATGGCTGAGATCACTTGGCTTGTTCAGCCTGGAGGAGACTGTGGGGAAACCTCATAGCAGTCTACAGCTTCCTCACAGGGAGAAGCAGTGGGTGAGGCACCAGTCTCTTCTCTCTGGACCAGCGATAGGACCTGAAGAAATGGTATGGGCCTGTGTCAGGGGAGATTTAGATTAGATATTAAGAAGAGATTCTCCACCCATGTAAGATCCCAGCCACATAGCCACAAGCTCAACCAGGAGTTTTACTTTTAAAAATATGCAAGGCTCCAGAAGTTCACCCACCAAACTTTTGCAGAGCCTTCAGTTCTTTAATACCTTGAGACAGCTAAAGAGAGAATGCTGCACATATTTTCCCTGGAGATAATTTCACTGACGAAATATGGGAGAAAATAAGGATCTCGGCAAAAATTTAAAAGGGTAACATACAACCAAAACAAAGCACTCCACAAAGCACCAATTTAGCACATGCTAACCCACACAAATTCACACAATCAACCCACTTGCTTTTCAGCTACCCAAAATATTAAGAAAGCAGTAAAGAAAGAAGGAGATTAAGAGGATAAAAAGGAGTGAAGATAGAGAAGAGTAAGAAGAGAGGAGAATAGGAGAAAAATAGATTATTAAATAGCTACTGCCAGAGTGTCCTATGGAAGTCCAGCTTCACGTAGTGGAGATAGGTCCCCAAAGAGAGAGTTGGAGACCATGTGCTGCTGTATTTATGTGCTTTCGCCCTCTATGGTCACCCTGCCCAGGTGGGACTTGTGGCTCACTGGCCACTCTGGGGCTCCAGGCCAGAGTGAGGGGTGATGTAGCCAGTCAGAGACTGGGTTAGGGGGGGAGTGGTGTGGATTTGCTCTCATGCTGCCTTTTTGATTGAGAGTTCTCAGGCACAAGATGTGACTCCTGGGGATTGTCCTGGGTAGGACCAGGAGTTGGACTTGATGATCCTTGTGGGTCCCTTCCAACTCAGGATATTCTACGATTCTGAGTATCTGCTAAAGTATATTTGCACAAATGCATATCCATATATATTTCACTGCTTCCCCAGGGTTTTTGCTGAGGAAGCAAAAACAGCCATTCCATGCTACTGAGTATGCAGAATAGATCTTGCTTGTGCAGATTGTGTCTGCTTCTTTCTCTCAACAGATTCTCTCCACCCCATAACTCCCAAATTATTATTTTTGAGTCTGTGATTTTTTTTAATGGTTTTGACAGTACATAGAGACATTTTAAAATATACAAGCTTCAAACTATGCAATTTGTGAAAAGGCATCATTCTGAAGATCACTTTTTATATTTTGAGTAGGAAAGAACAATATATGCTTGATACTACTGGGGGTTTTTTTACTTTTTTTTTTTTTTTTTTTTGCAAGGGGAATTCTTGGGGGGTTTGGTTGTTGCATTTTTATCCAGATTCTTAGCTGGGTCCACCTTGTGTCTTTATTACTTTCATTGGCCAACCCTACCTGACAGGTTCAGAAGGGAAAAAAGTAATTCAGATCCATTTCCCCCCAGTGTTTTCATGGGTGACTATCTGTAGCTTTAAATTTATCACATTTTTAATGATCTGGTCCTCAGAGGCCCCAGAGAGAAGCTCAGGTCTTTCACTGAAGACATGCAATAATCTGTTGTCAAATTTCTTATTGAAAATCCATGTGGGGCTCAGCAGAATATTATGCTTCAGAGGATAGTTATGTCATGCTCCAGTGGTGGTGAGAGAGATGCAAGGAATGAGGCAATGAAGCTATCAAAATGGTAATCCTTCTTTGTCTTCCAGTCTCTTGAGTAAAACTATTTCTTCTAAATGCAGGCAGTCCATGGCAATCTGTGCAAGTACTAATAGAACATGACCAGGGACATAGGTGGGAGCTGATCCACAAAGGCTGCAACAGTGGAGAAGATGGTGTTGAGGGCTCTGTGAGCTTGCGAGTGCTGCACAGTGACTGATCACATCATTTATGTGGCAATCTTAAAAGAGCTTAGATGCATAAAAAGCCTTTGTGTCTCTTTATCAATTCTCTGCCTCAGACTTTGTGTTAATATAAAAATGTAAATGCCCAGCAATTAACAGTTGTTTCTACATTAGCAGAGCTCCCAAGGTCCTGCTATCTCCATTTGTCTTTAAACATTTTATTAGAAATTTGACACCAGTGATGTTCTAATTAAAGTTCATTTTCTAGAATGAAGTACTTCTATACACAGCACTGTGGATTTATTCTTTCAAAACTGCCTCCAATTTCAAGCTTGCTTACAGCAAGTGTTACAAATGGTGTTATTTTCATTGTGAGAATCATCATAGACATGGTACTTAAGCTGTATTTCTGAAGCTTGTTGATTGTTGATTTCTCTTAAGATCTGGTAATTCTCAGTGGAGCTCGTTTAGGTACTGTGTTAACTGTGTGTCCAAATTTGTTTCTGACTTTGTGCAGAGAATTTATGGTCACATATCTGGATGGACACTGAAATGCAACTGCTGGGGTTGAAAAGATAATTTGCCACAAAATGAAACTAGAAAGCAGCTTGTATCTCTTGGATAACAACAGAAAAACAAACAAACAAACAAAATAAATCCCCCAACTTTATTTAAATGAGGTGTGCATTGTTCTCTAGCTGGAACAACAGTATGATTTGAGTGAAGTAAAAAGGAACATCTTGCTTTTAAAAATACCTTGAGGGTTAAAGGAATTTTGTTTCATGTTCTAACTTTCTATAGTTTGAACTACACTAAAAGAGAATGAGAGGCATTCTTGACTGGATTTGTAGTTAAAACAATTTAGGAGCAGAATTTCTATTCATCTAACTCTGAGATGCCAACTTTTTATCAGAGAAGTAATGTCTATACATTTCAGAGAATTTGAAGTTATGTGCTGTGTGGGAAAGGACTTCTTCCTGAACTTGTTAAGTGTAAATAATTTAAGATGGAAAAAAAGGTATCTCCTTTCATAAACAGTGAAAAGTAACAGTGACAGCCCTTGAGATCTATAGTTCATGGTCCCTAATCCAGAACTAAAGATATTCAGTTATCCCGTAAACAAATTTGAAAGACATTATAATAACAGTTTATATCTCTTATTAGATTTAGCTGTAATTCATCTCTGAGCTCCTCTATAATGAGGTTGCTGTGTGGGTTTTTTCGGTAAGATGTTTCACTACAAAGAGTCTCAGTCCATCAGGCACTTACATGCGCTGCACTGAGCTCTAAACGGATGCCAGATACTGCAAAATATCACTGTGGTATAATTCCACAAATTGTTTTTGGCTCAAATACAATTTTGTTCTTTGGTCATATCTTCATCACTAAGAATGTCTGAGATACTGAAAAAATCATTATGCCCACTGTGTTCGGGAGTTTTCACTGGTCCATGTTTTGGTAGAAACTGTGTTTCCCCAGCATTTTAACAGTCAAACCATGAAATTAGGCTGGCGATTAAACATACAGGTAATGTCATGGAAGCCCTCTGCTGGGCTTCCCCACTGGGATGACTACATTAAACACTGTTTCAGGTCTGGTAGATATATATCTGCATATTTTCAAGTTCTTTATAGGTGTTCCTGTGTGGTGGGTTGAGGACTTTGTATCTCTGATGTACGATGGAGTCTCCTCTGTGGAAAAAACACTGCTAAGTGTCAGGACAGTCGTCTGTGGTCCTTATAGTAAGAATTCATTTATGTATATTGAAAAAATACATGGAGATCTTGGAGAATTCTTCTGGCACAGCCCTTTGGCACTGTAATCATTTTAATTCTGGGAGTTTGCTTGATCTCAGCCTCACCCACTCGGTGGGTTATCTACTTTAGTACTTTTCCAAGCACGAAGAATTGTTTTTCTTTTCAGTTTGCTGGGATTTCAATAACTGTGTGAGTGCTACAAGGCATTCAGTCTTCCTTTGCACACAGGCATTAGTTAAGAGCACTGCCTTGAGGAGTAAAGTTCTTCTAAGTTCATTGGAGTAAATGCCCTAACTCGTTAATTAAAATATTCTACCTTATTCTATGTTTCATTTTAGATACAAATATGAATGTTTTCCACAACTAAAAGTGTGAAGGGCTTTTTCTCTTCCCCCCTCTCCCCTGTTAAAACCTGAACAGTGAATAACAAAATAATGCTGGACAAGTTCCTATTTAACTTAGCCTACTACAGCAGAGGGACTATGTGACTGTTTCAACCATTTTTTGTGTTTTGGTGTATCACCTAATTTGAGGAATTTTCTTTGTTTATATCCTTATGGGATTTTTATAGTCTTCTTTTAACAGAAAAGTGGACCTCTGAGCTTCCAAAATGAAACTCCTTTGGGATGTAAAACACAATTAGTATGAATTTTGTGTAACTTATAATATATGATTTGAAAAAAAAAAAAAACAACTTCTGTAGATAAATCTTAAGCAGATAAAAAATGGCTGTATTATTTCTTCTTGAGCATTTGTTCTTTACTTGCATCCATTTTCTTCATGCATAGCTGAGCTTCTGCAAATATATTTTCTTTCAGGTTAGCTATTATTACTTAGCACATTGATTTCTTGAAGATGAATGTTGGTTTCAGTACACAGATTTCTGTATGTGGCGTTTTCTGTAACATCATCTGTAACGCTGAATGATGAATGACATTTCATTATATCAGTATTCTGTTTTACCGTGTGCTTGTTTATCCAAAGAAGTTGAAATATTGGACAACTGAAATGTTGCTATGTGGAGAGAACTCTAAATATG
Source organism: Chiroxiphia lanceolata (assembly GCF_009829145.1). Classification (NCBI taxonomy): domain Eukaryota; kingdom Metazoa; phylum Chordata; class Aves; order Passeriformes; family Pipridae; genus Chiroxiphia; species Chiroxiphia lanceolata. Next base: position 14,817,612 of record NC_045640.1, read on the forward strand.
TCTATTGCACACTCTACCACCATGATATTAATGATGTATTCTCCCTCAGAAAAAAATCAAAAGGTTCGTGTGATCTTTTTTTTCAGAACATTACAGCAAAGGATAAGATATTGGCTCTACTGCATTCAACATGAGCTTTGTTGTTGCCTAAAATGAGCCTGTGATTTCAATCCAAAGGAGGAAAAGGAGGATGAGCGGATGGGATAGAACAGAGAGGCTTGCTGTAAGCCCTTGCTGTGATCCAGAGCCATGTGCCCCCTGCAGCACAGCAGACTATGAGGGACAATATAATCCACAGTGCCTAGCGTTGCAGTGTCTGATTAAATATTTGACATGTTCGGGAGAGAAAACAAGCTCCCTTCTTTTTCTAGGGAGTGAAGGACTTGCAGAGCTTCAATTTGTCTGTCATTGAATTATAGTGCCCTGGAGTTGATGAGCTGCTTTGAGATACAGGAGTGAAAGATCAACCTTCTCATTTTAATTATAATTCACTTCCCAATTTTTCTTAAATTTTACATGATTTTTTTTCAATTTTAATCCTATTTTGAAATGTGAAATCATGAAAATTATGAAGTAGTAGTTTAAAATTCTCTATATTAAGTTTTTTTAGGTGGGCAGGGTTTGATTTCCTACAAAATTTAAGTGTTTGTGCTCAAAGTCCTGTACACTATTATAAGAAGGCAAAGAACAATTATTTTGTGGATGATAAATGGTTTCTTGCTGTTGCCTGTGCTTTATGCTTTGCAGAGTGCCAAAGATAAGCCTGGAAGTATTCTCTTATTAGACGTTTTTGGCTATCTGTGTTGTTAATCAGGAAGCTTTAACATGCTCAGAATTCAGCCTTGTACAAATTATTTTATTTTAAATTGTTATCTGAGTACAGACAATGTGAGGCTGTCTGCACACCTGGCCTAGACTATTTTAATTTAGAAGGTTATTTCTCATTATAATGGTTGTGGATACACTCAGACAATGCAGAAAGCTCCATATTCTTACCTCCATGCTAACTACTAGACTGTTCTTCTCACAGTTATTTCCTACTTGTTGAAAATCAATATTGGATGAATGACTGGTGGGGGGTTGTCTTGTTTTGGTGCAAGGTATTTTTCTTTTAATATTACGCAAATGTTGTTCTCTAAGAAAGATTTTTCAGCAGCCTTGATTGCTTTGGACTTTTGAGCTTTATACTTATAGAAGTCTTGTCTGAATATTATTTGTAGAAGTCGCTGCAAAAGTTTAGGTAGAACACTACCAAAACTAATACCTGTAACTGTCCAGTGCAGAGCACATGTAAAAGGGTTAAGGTCTGTTATGATAACAGGCACCAAACAATAGCAGCTTTCCTCCAAAACACGTTACTGCCAAAAAAGCACAAGTGAATAGATTTTGCTTGGCTGAGAAAGGAGTAACAACTGTTCCAATGTATTGGGTAGCATCAAAACTAGCTATCTAGTATGAAGACATAACATTCTGGTCTTCTGCTCCTTAAATCAATGCATTCTAGTAAATGCCAGTTGTTACAACAGGAAAAAAAATACAGGCATAAGAAAATAATGCATCCAAGATCTCCATGCTAAATACAGGCTGAGAAGAACAAGGAGGTCAGAGCAGAACCAAAAAATATATTTGGCCTGCCATGAAGCCATGTTATTAAAAATATGTGCAGAAGGTATGTCCTCATACTCACAAACATATCTATTAAAATAACATTGACAAGTCATAAGGTGCTATTTAGAAATAATATGTAATTAAATATGGACTTCTTAATATTTTTCCATCCTTTTCCTATGAAAGTGATTTTAGTAGATGATAAATGTGCAGGTAATAACAGCCCACACAGCTAATAACAGGGCTGTCTGTCTGCCCAGTCCCTCTTGTGAACATAGTCTACCTGTTCCAGCAGCCATCACCCCAGGCGTACAGCAACTACTTACCTCCCTTCACCTGCCACAGATAAGGGTATTTGGTTCTTGTTTACATGCAAACTTTATAGAAATAATTTCTGCAAATTTTTATATTGGGTGTGGGTTTTGACTCTGCAGCCTAAATATGTTTGGTTTTCTTTCTAGTAGAAAACCAGTTAGAACAAATGAGAAAGAGCATGCTGTTTTCCTGATGTACTGAAAATATCGCAGGAAAACCACATTATAAATCTATTACAACTCAGAATCAAATTGATCTTTATTAGGACTACTCTAAACTACTCTAACCTCAGGAGTCACAAAAACAGCTGGAAAGAGATTTTTTAACACAGAGAAACAGACTGTCAGTAACAGTGGTATCAAAAGCAGTGCTTACACATAGCAAATGCAGAGTGTTGCTGCACTAAGTGCCAGTTCTAACACCTCCACTGTGACTACACAGGTATGGCTGCACTGTGCCAGTGCGACTATCTCAGTATGACTGTGATTATACATTCAAGTATAATTAGAATTAAACCAATAATAGAACTGAAGTAGTAGCGGGAGAAAATTTTAGAACTGAATCAGAATAATTAGAACCGAAGTAGCAGCGGGAGAAAATTTTGTGTGTTTTGTTTGGTCGGTTGTGATCTTGTCAAGTCCTCTTTTCATGAATACTTAAGTGTTCAACCTAGTATCAATACTTAAAACAGGCAAATGTTACAGCCCAATATATTTTTGTAGAACATTTTTGAATATTCCATTTAAAAGAACAGTTTCTAATTTAAGGTTCTAATTTAACCTTTCTTACATGGGTTACCCACTAAGGAAACAGAAAACCAAAGTTGTGCTTACTATAACTGATGTAGTGTAACAATATACTTTACAGTACAATCTTTGCTGTTCTCTCTTGCCATTGTCTTCAGACTGAGAGCTACTCGAAACTAACTTGGAATCTGGTTCTCAGAATGGAATGAGCTGCTCAAACAAGCTAGAAAAATTCCTAAATGTAAATTGTTAATTTTTCCACACTTCTACTGCCATCAGATATTAATTCCTCATTCCTCTTCTTCGTCAAATTTTTTTATGAACAGAAGCTATGGGTAAAGGCAAAGCCTACTTATCTGTATACAGTGACTACTGTGGGAATTTTTTGGACTTCATGCCTTGAATTTAATCACTCCACTCATGAGTTGTAGCTTGATGCTCAGATCCTCCTGGATGACACCCTTAGACTCCTTTTTCCTCACGTTATTAACACAGCAGAACAAAGATTTACAGTATTTCAATTCTTGTTACTGTTGTTTATTGTTATTACACTGAGCACAGAAGCCCTGGCTGCACAAAGGCATCTGTATCTTGTTATATGACATATGTGAAAGATAATCTCTGTGTCAAAGAACTTGTACCATAAAGTAAGATGGAAACAATAAGTAAAAAGGAAATACAAGTGACATACCCAAGGTCAAAAATGTTTTTATAGACCTTACTGTTTCTCTTCTTGAGTCTTATCTAAGGCAATTACTATATAAAACCTGGAATATTGTGTGCTACACATTACAGTTGCTATATTACAATTAATTTGAAAACGGAGGATGTTTCCACCCACACAGTAATGAAACATCCTTTCAGAGAGACTAATGAGATTGTGAATAAACCATCTGTTTCTTGCTTTCCATTAGATCAAACCTTTGTGAAAAATGCAGAAATCCCTGCTAGTAAAATAGAATTATAATAACAATGGTCATCTGTGAACGAGACGCCAAAAGCTAGAGTGGTAGACAAGTCTGATGCTGTTTTAAACATTTGCCACTGAAAAGATGTAGAAAAACCTGTTACATCAAACAAAGACTCCAAGGTTAAAGGAAGCAGCCTGCTATAAAAGATGGACTTGATACAAAGTTGATTTCCATTGTCAACGGGTTATGTTATACCCTTCTTATTGGAGACAACTTTGCCGCAGTTTCATGCAGAATTTCCCAAAAGCTCACAGAAACTGTGTTAGATAGTGTTCGACAGTACCTACTGAAGACCCAGGAAAAAGAAAACGACTGCTGAATGAAAGTACAGCCAAACACCTTCCTCTGTTCAGCAGACTCATGGTGCTAACATGGTTTGGGTAGTGTCTGTGACCAGTGATGTGCAAAGAAGGGATAAGTCCAGCATTCCGGGCAACTCTGATGAGCAGGCACCCCTTTGCAGAGGAATTGAATGGGCAATGCCTTTGGAATGAGCTTGGTTCAGGACTTGATTTCGTGTCCAGAGTCTGCCACAGGATCTGATAACAGCATCAGCTCTGCTTCTAATAAAATATGTTATTGTTCCACTGATGCTTATTTTCTCCTAAATGCTTCTTTTCTATTTTCTCTTAGAAGGAATGTAAAAATGTTGTTGCTGGAACAGCCTGTGAAATTAAATTATATTAATGTGATTTCATATTAGCTAACTGATTCTCACATAGGAATTTATACCTCTGAGATATTTTGGAAAATGACTGGAACCCTGATTTAGCAAAGTTTTTTTGGTTTGGTTTGGGTATTTTTCTAATAAATATGCAAGTAGTAGATTTTATTTTTATGAAATTCACTCATTTGGAGTATTTCTTATAAACTATCCTTAAAAATTATGCTAGCATTGAAATTATGTCTTTCAGCAGCTTTCTGATTAGTTCCCTAGTTTGTTCAATAATTACTGCTGAAGATGCTGTGATCTTAGGAACCCCTCTTCCTGTCTGACATTCTTTCCCTGTGACTAATTATTTGACAGACTATGCTTTAATTGCAGAGTGTAGGAGGTATTTTCTATAACTGCTAAATATTAGAAAGGGACATGCTCTGCAGATCATTAAATGTGCTACCAGGAATAAGCATGCTTCTGAGACCAATGATGTTTGTCAAAATTAGTCAATGTGTTTGTTGAGAGCAAGAGGCCATCTCCAGGAGATGTCTCCCAATAACTGCTGGTGTGGTGAATGCTGTTAATTATTTAGCATGATATGGAGACCATAGGTCTTCTCAGGAGAAATGCCTTCCTTTTTTCTTTTATTTACAATCAGGATGCATTAAAAACCCTGAGTTAATTATATTTGTTTTTTAAACAAACCCAGACTGATGATTTTCTTGGTAGCCTGCAAGCATTTCTAAAGAGGAGACAAGTTACAGACATCAAAATATTATGCATATTTCATGGCTTCCTATCAGAACATAAAGTGATGTAAAATAAAACTGTTAACAGTTTTGAACATCTATACTCAACTTAAACTAGGCCAACATCACTGTGTACTTTCAAAGTCATTCACTAATGAGACTACCCATAAAACTTAGGTCAGTGCTATCTCTTAATGCTTTTGTTTTCATTCTATCTGATTTTGGCAAAGCAAAGGCTCAAGTTTTCCATGAGTGCTCTAAGCCCCAGGTGACAAGAGCATGTCAGGAGTGATCAGGGGTCTGAAAACCTAGGAGCAAAGATTGAAGGAATTGGGACTTGTAGCCTAAGGAAAGGAAGATTGAAGAAGGGACATGGTGGCAACTTTGCTATGTAAAAGCCTTGGAAAGAGCTACTTCTCTTTGTCCAGGTTAGATAGGACAAGAAATAATGGGATTATAAAACAAGGTTCTGTTTAGAAAGAAAGGATTTCTAAAAAAAACCCCAAAACAATCAAAGCAATGCACTGGAATGGAGGCTGTCTAGTGTAATTTGAACTATTGCTTCTGGAAGGTAATTTAGGCATAATGGTTCTTGCCTTGAGGGATGTGGTTTCATCAAGCTCTATTCTAGACCTTTTTTTTGCAAGATGTTTACAAGGAAATCCACCTGGGGAAAAAAAAATAGCCTTTCCCAATAAAAGTTTAATCAAATCAGGTCTGATTCTAGCAGAAAGTTTCATTTTTGTCACATTTTAGAGTTTTCTCTTTGGGTTTTTATTTTGTCGTTGTTGTTCAGAAAAATCCTCAGAAGCAACTGAAGCCTTTTGTCCTTGGAAAGGTCCAATCCACTTGCTTCCATCATTAGAAAGGGGTTTGGCATTACAGTTCATTGCAGAAGGTCAGCAGTGCCGGGCACCCTGTGGTGTAGTTTGCAAGCACTGTGTACTCAGGAAATCCTACCTTGCTTACCCCAGTACTCCTGGATATTTTTTTCGTATCCAAGCTCATCGTTTGTCAACATTTACGTTGACAAACGTTGACAAATGTTTACGGTAGAGTAAAAGCAATAGTGTGGATTTCTACTTCCAAAGACATGGGCAAGGGGAACCCGTGAAGTACCCGGGCGAGGTGCTAGATGGCGGTGGAGCCCACTCCGACGGGGCTCCCAGGGAATTGAGGCACAGGCGGCTCCAGCTGCGAGTTTGGAGGAGGGAAAAACTGGAGATACTTTTTGTCTGCCCCGTTGTCTACATCACCTCCAATGGAAAGAACACCTCTTGGTTACTCAAAGGATGTTTTATTCAAATTTGCCCCAGATTACCGAGCTCGAATATTTTATGTATTTTTACAGTGTTTTCTATTTAAAGCAAGACTGACTAAATATATTTTGATCGGTAAGCAGTTTACTAAAAGCTGGCATTTTGGGAATACTGACATTATTCAGGAGGAAAAAAATAAAAAACCGCTAAAATACTTTATTTCAACATTTCCAGAGGGTGGTGGGGGTTTGGTGATTTTTAGGTTTTTTTGCAAAGAGCGTATTCGCTTAGATATTTCTACTTGCTTGTTTACTGCTACTTGTCTAATGTTTGACTGGAGTAAGGAGAAATAAAGTGAATAATATCTAAAAATGTAAAGTGAGGGTTACACCAAAAACAGGTGGAATGGTTCAGGTAAAATGAAGAAGGGCTGCTTTATCCTTTTCCTGGTTTCACAAAGCAAACAATGCAATTAAGCTAACATATTATATGGAATGTATTATAAACCAAAACTCACTTTCCTTTGGTTTTGGTTTCATAATGTTCTTTATTTGCACAGCTACTGTAACTACAATTTCCAACACGTTCTAATGTGGTTTAAGTTCATCCTTTGGTGTCTGCTGAGTGTTTTTTTAAGAGACCAGTGTAACTTTTAAGACATACTAAAGAAAAATGTTTTCTCAAGGGGCTACATTAAAAAGTCCTATAAAGCCTATGAAAAAATATAAGGAGGTATAATGCATTTCATACAGGAAAAGTTGTGTCAGAAAATAGGTATGAGTATTCAAGGCATAAAATTTATTCATAGATGAATAATTGAGTTATTTAAAATAAGAATATAATAATTATTTTGAGAGTTATTACGTATTGTTTGTATATTATGTGATTTTGAGAACTAGTTAAAATTTAAAAAAGCTGAAATCTAATTTGTTTGATGCCAATAAATGCTGGGAATGACAACATTTGTCTAAGCAGTTTGAGAGAATTTAACATTAATCAGGGTTTTAATTAAGAAAACAAAAATATTGCCTATAATTCTCTGGAGACAAGCTGTAACAAACTACCTCATAGGTCAGATTAAATTAACTTAGAGCCAAAAGGGTATGAAGCCACACTGTTATTTAACAAGACCAAAAGTATGCCTGAGTTTCATTCATAAAAGAAATTTATTAGTGTTTCCATCATCAGCATTATTAGGTAGCATCAATTGTGTTCTGAACTCTTTATTGATTAATTGTTTCCTTTTTGTGGGCATGTAAGTAGGTGGTCATTTTCGTCATGTCTCATGCACCACTGAAATTATCATTCCTGTCCCTCTATGATGTGGAGTATGTGTCAAAGATGAGACCATCTAAATAGTCACAAGAAGAAAGTTACTCAGAGAAATTCATATGATAAACGAACATTTACTGATATGACACTTTATCTTGACCTGGTGTTTTCCTATCACCGTGACATCTGAGAGAATGAAGAGTTAAACTCTGCCTATGCTACAACCTGACCAAACACCAGTTATCGATGGTTACCCGGGTTCCAAGCCCACACAAGGCTAATAAAGTCATGTTGGTTTTAGATTAGAATTGAATTGCAGAGCAGCATCAAGTCATGCTGCAGATATGCCTTTTAACAAACAAAAGTTTTAATCTCCTTGTGATTAATGAATTTATATTAGACTGTCTTCAACTGTGGTCATATTTAGTTCGTTGTGTCAGGAAACATGACTGCTCACATAAGTCATCGTATTCCAGTAAGGTCAATGAAAACCTTTCCTTATCTGTTTGATCACCACTTCAGTCAAAAGACTGTGCTCAGATAAGTAGAGAGGATTTTAAAAAGAATCTTGATTATTTTTAAAATTCCATAACAAAATAATTTTTAGCTTTTAACTGGGGAAAATACATGGGGTTTTTATCTTTTTTTTCTGTTCCTACTGAAAAAGCATGTTAGTTCTATATTATGTATTTGAGAAAGCATAGCATGTTAGCTTGAGCTCCTCAATACTACTCAGTCCCTTTTTTTGGCATGCTTTGCACCTCTTAATGTGAGCTTACACCTGAATCACTGTGTTATCTCCAGCTGATTGGACAACATTTCCTGAAACAATTATTTAAGCCACTCTCAGAAAAGCCCTTGGTAGAAAATAACTACTTCCCAGTGTGGACTTCTGTCTCACTGAGTATTTACAGATTAAACATAAGGAATGTATATACTCTGAGATTAGCTCAGTTGGTTAAAGCCTGGTGCTCAAACCCTGTATAGGCCATTCACTTAAAGAGTTGGACAAGATGATCTTGTCCCTTCCAACTGAGAATATTATCTGATTCTGTAATATTCTGAGATAAGCAAATATTCAGTAGAACAAGGACTAGGACATGATTCTCACTTACTACTGGCAAGCATACTACTATGTCTAACTATGTTAGACAAACATAGTTCTCATTTAAACACTGGATTTCTATATCAGACAGACACTTCAGTGAAAGGAGTCAAGAGCTGGGCTTGCCTTTGTCCTTTTCCGCACTAGCAGCAACTAGTTGGGATATTAGGATGCTTCCTCTGGTGTCTGGACATGAAGTGTCACGTTCTTAAAAGACACGTCTCAGAAGCAGAGGAAGATATTACCCCCAGGTCTGTCTCTTCTTGTACAACTGCACTGACTCCTGAGCTAATACCCACTGGGACCATGGAGGGAGAGCCCGCAGCAGAGGTTGGTGTACTCTCACACAGACAGCCCTGAGCCTACAGAGACCTGCAGAGCTTTAGCAGGAACCAGGTGCCAACTGCTCCTAATGGGCAGGTAAAACTGCTTCTGAGCAACTTCACATGCAGTAACTTGAATAAGAGTGAGTTGTCGTGCAGAGGTGGATGTGGGCTTTGACCCTTTCACAATCAGTGCAGCACCTAAGCTGGCATTCTTACAACCACAGTTTTTGACAGAAGAATTTTAGGTGTGTGTGGTTTGGTACATACCACCCTAGCCCACAAATGGTAATTCCCCAATGTGAGGAAAATCTTACTTGCTAAAGGTGATCTAGCTCTGGGTAATCTAGACCTTTCTCAAGAAATGTCTTGACTGACCTCAGAAAACATTAGTGTTTACAGACTTTCTTCTCAGCTGAGAAATTTTCGATAATGGCCTTTAAGGGTATATGTTTATCAGTCACTCTTTTGTTAGGGGTCAATGTGAGCCTTTGTGAAAAGGCCACATAATGACTCTTGATATTTACTGTTTCACAAAGGTTTCTGTGAACTCTGTATCTATTTGAAAAGTAAGAGTTCTCATGATAATTATTACTGTAAAAGTACCTGTGTTCAGAGTACCATACATATGAAGAAAGGAGATAAATTCTCTCTTTGGCACCCATAAAAATTCAAAATAGGTCCAGTGATAAAATGTACCATAGGTGAATAAAGATTAAGAAGAAATTCCCAGGTAAATGTATATATGCTAGCAATCAAGCTAGGTTACATATTACCACTTTAGAAAGTTTTACAGTGATGCTGTCCATCTCATCCTGTGACAAACCTTGTGGTTTAGTTTGTTTTGTTTTGTTTTTAATGTGTGTACCATTTCCGTTACTGGTGCACTGCAGATGTGTAAGTAATAATGAAGACCTCTATAAGTTTAACTTTCATTTCACAAGTGGGTGCCTGGAGCACATGCATTGACACATCCTTCCTGAAAAACAATTCCACAGAATTGAAATCTGCTCATCTCGTTCCTGTTCCAGCATGTATTTTAGCCCCACACTAAACTTGAAATCTCTAAAAGGAGAGGTTTGCTTGGTGTAGTTTTAGATGCTTTCTGTAGCAGGAAATGCAGTAAGCTGTTTGCAGAGCACACACAGTCTACCCGAAGAGCATAATATTAGAGCAGTAACATGCCTCATTTCAGAAGCTAAATCTATCAAGATCTGAAGAAATAGTGTTAAAAAGTCCTTCATCAGAAGGAAATGTAATCACCTCTGAAAGTGTAAGCCCCCTGAGCTGCTGAGACTAGGGAATTTCAGACTTTGATTGTAATCTCATTATGAACAAGACACATTATTTTCAGTGTTTGTAAAGTGAGCCTACTGACATGCATTTGGTTGCAAGATTGCCTCTTGCATGTTGTCAGAGAAAGAGGAATCAATAGAGGCACATAAGAGTTCAGCTCCAAGCAATACCAGAGAAAGCTGTAAAATTCACAGCTTATTTACATTAAAATATTTTTTGAAGAAGATATGCAAACAATGGTAAAACATGAAGAAAGTAAATGGGGAGCAGAAGGTGAGCAGTATGTTTGGGAGCTGTGAAGGAAAAGTAGGCTCTGGAAAGTAAAATAAAAGTAATCAGTCTAAACACTGAGAAATAGTAAGAGGAACTATTCCACAGAAGGAAAGTGTCCTGCAAGTGACCTTAGACTTGCTTGTGGAGGTCAGAATTGGATGGGGAGAGAGAGGGTTGGAAAGGGGAGAAATTATGATTTTTCTCCTACAATTTATTCATGGTAAAGTAAGAATGCTGCTTCAGAGACCACATATGTGAAGTGCTCCTTTCAAAGGGCCTGTCATTGGCAAGGTCAAATCTTGGAAGATGTTAAGCTTCTTTCAGCTTCTGTTGACTGCACAGCAGCTGGGCATGCAGCAGCCCTTTTTTGCAACTGGTCTCAGGGGAACTAAAAAAAAGGGTAAAAAACCCCAAGCCACACCAAACAATATCATAACAAAACAGGGCAAATGCAGAACAGGACAAACTCTGAGCAGACATTTCATAGCCCTTTCACAACTAGATATTCCAACCTGTCCTGAACAAATCAACCTCATTAATTAAGTAGAGAGTTCCTCAAAGACAGGAGTACTTGGATTTGATTCACAGCCAAAAAACTCAAGTCAAATTTTCTATATATTATAGTTTGCATTAGAACTCCAGTAGGAAAAAAGGAAGAAAACCCTCCACCACATGAATCACCTTGGGAAACTCCTGGTCTCTAAGGACATTTTTGGAAAACATGTGGTTGAACCAGGAAGTTCATAATCAGGTAGTTTTAGTGTAATCAGAATGACTATTTTTAAAAATGCTTAGCAACTGGAGCAAGAGAAGATCTTCCCAAAAACAAACTGATGATATTTTTCAGAAAGCATTGGTGGCTTTTTTGTATTTTAGAACTACAGCACTCCTTAAACAGAGAAACAGAGGAATTCAAAGACATTTTAACAAATAAACGTACAATTCATAAATGACTTCTTATCTAGGTATTGCCTGGATGAATGAATAGGTCAGCTGTGCCACCACTCACGATGCCCACAGGTTAGCAGGGAAGAGCATCTGTCTTCTCAGAAGTGTTAGCCATGGTGAAGGTCCAAGTGGCACCCTGCATGCCAGGTTGGACCTATAAGGACATTTCTGCCTATAAGTGATTTCCACATCCAGTTCACAGCAGTGGAGCTCAGATATCTAGAGTTCTGGTAGCAGCAGTTTGGATAACTGAATTAAATGTATAAGAAGCTGACTGCACTGTTCATTTGTGACTCTGCTAACTTTGAAGAAGTCGTGACATCCACAATGAAAAATTGCGCAACAGTGGTTGGGTAGTAACATCTAGTATTTGAGATCTGGATTCTTGCTTTATGTTGGACTGAAGAGCAATACTCTAAAAATGTTTTCGCAAAAGCAGAAGTGAGTTGAGACTTCTGATATGAGGGTTCCTGATTTCAATATATGTGACTGTAAAAGGCACAGAACTGTGTAAGGGAGAACTAATTCATTCCTCATAAGTGCTCTTGTTCAAGGCAACTGATAACAAATGTCCCAACATAAAGCCTGGTGTTCATAGACAACTTCATACAGATTGTCCCTGGCCAAGGCCACACCAGCAAGAATGCATGCAGGCTTCTGGCATTTAAAAAATTTTAGATTAAAAAACCAAAACAAACAAACAAACAAACAAACAAAACCCATAAAATCTGATGGAAGTTTTTCAAATGAAAATTCCTCAAATGAAACATTTCAAAACAAGGTATGCCCTTATATGTTGTAGTTTTTATTTCACTGCAAGCATTCCTACTGTGTCATTGGTGGTCAGGCAGGTGAAGGACTTAAACCGTTTCTGTCTTTGTACAGGAACAAAGCTGATACACAGAGTGGCCTCTCCCAGGCTTCTTTTTTTCTTTTTTTGTCTTACTGCTTGGCTGAATGGAAGCTTTCCAGTTTCAGATTTAGCAAAAACGTGTTAGTCAAATGAATTTCATCTAAAATAACCTAGTCAGCTTTAACAGCCAAGAAATTTTTTCAGTGTCTCCACTGTGCATTATTGTTCACAAGAAATGTAACTATACTTCAGCATATTTTAACTACACTTTTCAATATATAATTATTTTAGTTTGAAATATGTAAAATCAATGGCAGTGCTGAAAACAATTCTCATTGATCCAAAGGTAATATGTAGTACCTGATCATTAAAATGTAAGCAGCAGCTAAAAAGGGTGTCTACAAGATGAAATGGGGAATAACACATGGGGTTTATTTTCGAGTTAGCTCATGGCTTTAATTGTGATTTTTAGAGAAGTCTTTTCGAATAGGAAATTTGTTGCCTGAGTATGACCACCACATATTAGATTTAATAAAACGAAAACCAGTTTACTTTTTAATGTATGTAACAAAATACATCATCAGGAAACAGCACAAGATTTGTTTACCCTTTATGTCCTACTTCACCGACTTCTACTTTTCTCTAGCAATGCCTTATAGCCAATTGGGTTTTTTTTAATTCCTTTATAAACAGATAAGGAACCACATTTACATTTGGAACTTCCTGGCAATAAGTTTTTTAACAAAATCAAGTTTGATGGCAAGGCCCATTTCAGGAATGCATTATAAATTAACTAGTCTCTCTTGGTTCCATGTACAAGTTGTGGCTTCTCTCTAAAATGCATTATTTGTTGCGCAAGAGAATTGTAGGCAGCTGACGGAAAAGGTCTTGTAGTTCAATTTGTTTGGAGTTCAAGTTTTGCTTGCAGATTTGACTTTGGAAATCAAGGATCCTGGCTGAGAAAGTCAATGAAATTCAAAGGACTGCAAATAAAAATCTCTGAGCTCTCTGAAACAGTCCTCCGTTTTCCCAACCATACAGCACACCGCTATTAAGCAGTGTCTTTGATCTGCACTAAGCATATCTAATTTGAATTCACTTGAAATTACTGCTAGTATCAGCTAAGCCTTTGTGGGTCTTCCAGATTGCAGGAATACTATAATATAAGGAATATCTTCATCCCAAGGAGGGACGAATCATATGCTTTTTCTCTTCAGCAAATGTCATGTGCTCCAAATGACAGCACTTAAGTCACTTGGTTAGAGGATTATCACTAAACCAAAAATGAAATCTGTCGTTCACTCACCTGTTTTTGGTACAAAAAAAAAAAAAAGGAAACTAAACTGTTTTAAGGACCATATCTCCTGTGGTAAGAAATTTGCACAAAGTAAAATATTTTATAATTAAAATTTCCTCTGAAGGAAACGACTCAAACATATTTTTCCCCTCAACATTTGCATATAAATTTACTCCATAATGAATATTACCTTACCCAATACACCCAGATTATCAGGATTACTTGAAGATAGTCATGCATCTTAGTAAGTGACATGGAAGAAAAAGAGGAAACTGATAGAAATCTCCATACCTTTTTACTATTTTATCACACAATCTTTACAATTCTTTCAGGTTCATGCCACACTTTTTTCATCTCAATAACTAACTCTTAAATATTAACAGGCAAGGGTTACTCTAACACTTAAATATTAACAGGTAAGGTTTATTATTTCCCATCTCTTCTCTCTTTCCACTTAGGAGATTCTTACTGAGAACTTTGCTTCTCTATCTTGCTGTGATCTGCCATAATCATCTCAGTCTTCTGTTTTCAAAGGAATTAATTTCCATCTGTCACTGCACTAATGATCTCTTTCAAGCTTACTTACCCTTGAAAACAGTGATAACTGTTTGGTGCTCATATGTTAGAGACACACATTGCAATGTAGGGGCTGATCCAAAGTCTGTCACTGGTTCACCAAGGTGTTCTCAAGCTCTTCAAAAGATTTTGTTTGGGTCTCAGAGCTTTTACCTCTCTAAAAGCCTGTGCAGCACCAATGAGTAGCTCCTGTTAATAGAACTAGTACACACATTACTATACAGCAAACAAGACCAGAGAAGTGACTATGCTGGAACAGCTCATGTTGTTTAAGAATGGACAGGACTTTCTGTGTGCACCTTCCTTACTTTTGAGAGAAAATTAAGGATGAACCTTAACACTACAAAGCTGTGGCCAAGATCTTTGGCCTTGATGGGGAAGCCAGCACGCAAACAGCTCATGTAAACTCATGCGGTTATATAGCAATGCAGAATTTTCCTAAAAGTCCTTCCAGTTATTTAAAATGCAGCAGCTTAATGTCACAGAGGTCTTCTTCGGAGAGCAGCAGACATGTGTTGTCACACCATATGACAGGGAAGCAAGAGGAGTCTCGCCAAGACCAATCACTATTTCCAATCTTTCCTTACATGGCAAAAGAATATGTAATAGGGATATGACATGTCCAGTCTTAAAAGGCATTCCAGGTGGATGTGAATACTTGCCTGAAACATTCCTAGTATATAGTAGGAAATCATACAGATATTTTTAAAGAGTAATACTGTCCTGGATGAAAGTAGAGGATGCTGGATGCGAAAAGCTTTTCTACTCTGATGGAAGAAGAAATCTTATATCTTCTCGGTTTCCTAGATATAGTTTCATAAGAAAGATAAAAGAGGAACCAATTTTTTTCTATATACAACCACTTTGCAGGTCATTAGCTGGCTAACCGAACATCAAGCAGCAGCCTCCCATATTTTGTATAATTCAGAATGGGATATACCAGAATTGAGAACTTCCTTTAAAACCACAGACAGAGTAATGGAAGCTGGCAAGAAGCAATGTCTTAGGAATTATCTACTGTGGATTCAGGCAGGGCTAGAGGCTACATAGAGGCACTGAAAAAGCACTGTTAGCTGATTAACAAGCCGTGGATCTTCAGAAGGATCCCAAAATTTCAGTGCCCTAGACAGAGTACTTAGTGGTGGTAAATTTTTATAGTATCCATGACAGAAAAAGAGGATAGGTTCTTTTCTTAGGAAAATCTGTAATCATTCTGTTCTCTCTTCTGTTCTCTTATTATTTTATTTTTAAGAGATTTTTAACACAAAAATGTCACATGCTAATTCTGCAAGGGATGCAGGAAGTAGAGAAGCGGGGTAAACTAAATTTTGGTACATAAGTTCTGGTTCTGGTTCAAGCTGATTTAAGATTGCATACTCATGAAAAGTAATGTTTTCAATTTACTTACTCAGGGAATCCATGCGCAGACATTTTATATTCTTAATTCCCCCAAAACTTCCATTTTAATTTTTTTTATTATTATTATCATTTTTCTCTGGGACAAGCCATGCCATCCTCCAGAAACAATGACAGCACTTTCCCCTTCCTAGACCCAATCAAAGACCTTTCCACAGCAGTTGTTGTGCTTAAACATGTAAAAGGTTTTTGACTACTTTTTCAGTGCTATTCCTCTTCTAAGCTCTAGAACAGGTTTCTTCTATCTGATGACTAACCAGCAGGAGAATACAAAAAGGAGAAAAATTTACTGGGGTGATATATAATGCCCTTTCCTGTTGCTGTCAAGATTCCACAGGAAAAAGAAATTCCAAGCAGCATATTCCACATGTAGTATGGTGGAGGCCACCAGCAACTGGAGCTAAGAAAATTTTCAGTGGGTTTGTCTTACTATGGTGGCAGCAGGACTTTGGGTGCAGCTCATTACTCGTCTTCAGTATAGTAAAAGTGTGTCTTCACAGTAAAATATGTCCTTCCCCATACAGTCTTCAACAGACATTTCCAAGAGAAAATAATTTGATTTTCTCAAAATATTTGTTTCAGCTTTGAAATGTGGTCAACAACAAGACAGAGACCATGGAATATCATTACCAGTAATGAAGCATGTAAGGTAATGGAAGTGTGAATGATGCGGATTTTTTTTCTAAATATCACTCTTGAAAAGCTGTATTTTTTTATTTTTTGACATAAGAGATGTAGTGAGAAATACTAAATAGATTCTGCTGCCTATTTGGTGTTTTAGAAAGGCAGAAAGAAGTGAATAAATTCAGTAGTGGAGATGTGTGAGTTCAGATTTGAGACAGGCATATACCATTGAATCAAACAGAAGAAATAAATCCTTTGCCAGAATTCCTTCTCCAAAAAGAAAAAAAAGTAATAAGAGAAACCAAGGACCTAAGGAGACCTAGGTAGAGTGAAGGGTACAGATATTTGTTTGTCTTCATTGCTCCTACAAAGAATAGCTAAATCTGCAACAACCAACCTTCTCCAGCATCATGAATTGAAGAAGAGGAAGAGAATCCCCAGCTGATGTTGTCAGCAAGACAAATCTACCTGTACAACTGGAGACATCTGTCATTTTTGCTAAAAAAGAACTGCAGGATGTGCTTGATATAGTTGTGGCTTGTGACACATGGAGCTATGCTAACAAATCCTCCATTGCACATAGGATTCCAACATTTGTTTGAAATTGGTGGTGTTTCAATTTCAGATGAAAACTCAAGCACTGACAGTAGACTCTAAAGCAGATGAAAATTTCCAGCCAGTTTTAATAATACATAATGAAACTATTCTCAAGCTACACATCAGAGAGACAGCACACTATGTACTATGCTTTACAAGATCTTCTTTACTTCGTAATACTTGCTATAGGAAGATTTAAAATACAATCGATTCCTTCTTCTTAGAGTGCAGAACCTCTGAAAGAATTGCAGGGATCTCTTCTTCATGGAGGTGAGGTTGAATTTAAGGAAACAAATGAATAGTGAAATTTTCACCAAAGAGAGAGAACAACTTTGAAGTGCAGAGGATTTCTATGTCAGAATAGGAGGCAAAACCTTGAGTTCCTGCAACTTCTAATTCCTGACATGGAAGTAAATAACATAGTTGTTTATGCATAGCACTATACATATACATTGTACATAAATAATGATTCAGTGATAACCCAGAGGAAGTGGGCACTGAAGGAAGAAATCTCTGAGGCAAGAAAGAAGCAGTGCAATGAAGCTACCATTTAATTATCCTCTCTGCTGGAGTCCCTCACAAAACTCAATCAAAGAAGTTCCTCCACCTTGAATGACTTTCCTCTACCAGTAATATCAAAAATTGCCAGTAGGCAGAAAAACATATATATGTGTAAGAGAAAAGTAAAATTTAGTGGAGAAAGTACCTGTGTCAGATTATTGACAACAACAAATTTATAGAAATATCAAAACAAGAAATAAATAGGCAATATCTAGAAGGATCTTTTTTCCTCAGGGGAAAAAAAACAAACAAACAAACTGAATTTTGGCTTCAAAATATTTTTTTACTGACTCTTTTTCTTATTTATCTTCTAGTTCTTATCTGAACCTTCCTGAATGTTAGACAACTAAGTTCATGAAAAGTGTGACTTATTACAGGACCTACTTGTTGGAAGCATTATTTATGCTTTTTAGTCAGAGACAAAATTCATTTTTTTCTGATACAAATGAGACTTATTTCAGCAAAGAAATACTTATATAGTTGTCCAGCAACTTTACTGGGAGAGACAGGTTATAAATGGTCCAGTTTGGTTAGAACGCAGATCTTTCACCTGTAGGTAAATGCTTTCCTCTAGTATCTACCTGAAAAATAAAGATATCTCACTCCTAAGACTTTCCTGGACACATTTTAATTTGCCAGCAGCAAGCACAAAGGCACTTTTGGGAAGGCACTGTTATAAACACTAATGTAAGTAACCTACGTATATGTGAAGGGCATTTTTCTCTGTGGTGTTAACTTCTCTGTCCCCTGGGGATGTGACAGTCCCCAAGGGCTCAGCACTGGATCCTGAATACTGACGTTCCCTTCCAGGTGTAAAATTGCTCAAGGACTTTCACTTTAGCCCCTGTTACTGGGTGTGTATCAAAGAACTGCCAGAAACAAACTGAGGCTGTTCTCTGTTTGCAGGTACAACAGGAGCTCAGTACCAACTACATGAACCAGAAGATGTGATGAGCTCAGGAGCCCGGCAGCAATCACTCCAGATGTTGCTGTTCAGGTGGCCTCAGGACTAAAGTCTGTATTTCTTTATGCAGGCACAAGTGCAATAGCTCAACCTGCAGAGATATTTTCAGTCCTGGAATATATTGGTGTTTAGTAATCACAGTAGTGAAGGGAAAAATCAGAAAGAGGTTTGAAAGTGGATATTACACATTCAGGTGAGTTCTTTGAGAACCATAAAAATCATGGGCACAAATGTGACCTTTTCTTATGTGTGGCACAAATGAGTCTAGAGAATACTTACCGAATGAATCCCTGTGAAACTTACCAAGAGTATCTGTCCTGATTCATAAGTATATGCAAGGTATAAAGTGCTGCCAAGACTTTTGCTCTTTCACATGCACCCTGAAGCAAAAATGCAGATACAAAAAGCGATTTGGCACCTTCAAACTGAAATAGGAAATAAACAAAGTTTTTCAAGATATCAAATGCACCTAAAATCAGATTTCAATGTCCTAAGTGGGAATTAGGCAAGCAAACCACTGTGCAGACATACATTTAAACAGTCAAAGTGGAGGAACCCCTTCTTTTAATACAGTATGTTCTTGATAAACTTGCCAAAATGAGACCTTGCATAATTCCTTCAAAATGTTTCTAGCAAGAAGCACGAAGAGTCTTCAGAGCAATGCCAGTGATAGTGCAAGCCCTCCCAGGCTGTCCTGCTAATATCATTTGCTTTGTTCTGGAGGCTCTTGTAGGAGAGTGAGGGACACAAACCCTCACAGCAAAACAGGTGTAGATGTGAATGCACGTCCTGCCGTGACAGCTGTGTCAAACCTCTTCTGCAGAGGAAGTGCCAAGCAGAAGACTCTCCAGAAACAGGCACCCCACTTCACATTTAGCATATAGGGTAGCTGTGAGTTTTCCTTAGGCTTTCCCCAGCTTAGGCCCTGGATCTCCATGAGGGACCTTCCCTGTGCAGCGGAGATGTAAGTCTACATGGAGAAAATATAGAGGACACAGAGCTTCATTATTTTCTATCATGTCACTGATAGTACACTGTCTGTTATGTTTTCTGATCTCTGAGTAATATCCAGCAGCTTGGATTTACTCCTTTCAACTAAAACTGAAATAATTTCTATGGTGCTACTCCGTGTTTGAACTCATGCAAGTAGCTGAAAATCAAACCCTAGAGCTCAAGCCCTACTGTGTTTACTTCCATGTCCAAGTAACACCTGGTAGTCTTCACAAATAGCTGCAGGTTGTAGAACTGCCACATGTGTTCTGTTCTTCTCAATGGGCAATCCATTAACAACGCTGTCAAGCCACAGTTACAGTCTGGCAGCAGTGAAAGGCCTGAGATTGTAACCACAACCATGTACTTCATATTTATGAATGTAAAATCTAGTAAGGAAACATGAGTTTGTAAGATTAATGGAGTTTTCAATTTCCCGTGAGCTCCACAGGTAGGATAAATCTTGTTATCGAATCATAGAAAAGTTTTAATTGACTAAATGGACTATTACATTTTATAGAAAATTCCAGTAACTTTGGAACAAAGCACCACACTAAGTAGGCTGAGGAGGAAGATAAGCCTTTGCTGCCTATTCATTATTTATCTTTTTGATTATTTCTAAACTAAATATAGTGCTATAATGGAGCTCGATTATTACTGTGCTTTCCATATTCTCTTTACATTAAAAATGTAGAAAAGAAATCAATATAAAAGAATTTCAAATACAGTGCACTGGAAGAAAAAATAAAAACCCCTTTGTGAAGAAATGATGTTCTTCTTGAAGTGACTTCGTATGCTATGAATAGCAGTCTTTCAGTAAGCCACCTAACAGATTTTGATAGAATTATAATTTACGATGCAT
Organism: Chiroxiphia lanceolata; assembly: GCF_009829145.1. NCBI lineage: Eukaryota > Metazoa > Chordata > Aves > Passeriformes > Pipridae > Chiroxiphia > Chiroxiphia lanceolata. The sequence goes on from NC_045640.1 coordinate 14,837,875, forward strand.
TAGTTGGACAAAGTAATATTAATATTTTATCCCAAAAAAGGTTACTTCAAGCTTAGCAAAGTAGTATATTTCAACCTTTATTTTCCTACAATCCCAGGAAAAGAGGTGTTGTTTGTATTGTCAGTTGGAGAACAGCTCCTACCTAGTGAGTTTTCAAAGTACACTTCATTTCTTGGCAGAATTTAAACTCCTTCACTTTGAAACATATTTGTTGACTATGCTTTCTGAGAGAAAATATTTACTATTCATCATCTGAAACAGCCTTTTGACTTGTATAATACAAGGATTCTGCTTATAGCCTTCTAACAGTTTTACGAGAGATCAGTTTTGAAAGTATATTTACAGTTTTTAGTATATTTTCACTCACAACAGTTGAGAAAATAACGACATCATTACTAAAATTTATGTAGCAATTCATACACCACATTAAATGTCACTTTTTGCATTCCAGAATGTTATACAGATCATCATATGTACCTCAGAGGTTTTTTTACTGGGTATTGGAAAATATCTTAGTTTCCTTTCATTTAAAAAAAAAAAGAAAGCAGACTGTATTTCTTTTTATTTTAAATCACCAAAATCAATTAATTCAATGTGTCATTAGTTGAAAAAAAAAATCCAATAAACAAACAAAATCAAACACATTCTTTTATACATGCATAGCTCTGATAAAACAGCTAAGGAATACTATGTAAAGTGTCCCACAGAATACTTTAAGACAGGTTGTCATTCTTAAATCCTGATAATGAAATAAGCAGCATTCAAATAAGTTTCTCTACAGTCTGTAAGAACCTGTTTATATCCTAGAAATCCATCTATAACGCTGCTGCTTCCTTTGAGAACGCACGCAGGATCACCCTTGAGGAGAAAAGGCAACGCAGAAAGAATCGTGCCTTGCAGAATATACCATCTAAGGAGTCTTTCTGCTGTGCCTTTTGCAACCTGTCATGCTTATCTTGTATTGGCCTTTTCAGCCACCAACGCACTTGCAACAAATGTGGGTAGAGCCCTTCCCAAATCTTGGTTCACGAAGCCCAGCCATGATGATGATATTCTAGAAATAGCCTATGAAAAGCTTCTTTGCAATTAAGTCCATTTATTGTGCTCATAGGACACGAGCCTTTTTCAAAGGGAATGTCCCAGGCATAAATATATTTTCCTTTTGCTATAGCTGTGAATGGAACTTTAGTATTCAGCCTTACCTACTGTGCATACTCAAAAATATAGAGCCAGATCCTGTGAGTATCATAAGGAAAGACTAAAAGTATATCTCAAAGACCCACAGACATTTTGAGATTTTGCATTTGCCTTTTGGGGTTTTACCTTTTAGAATTCACAAAGTTTTTACTGTACCTCCGAGGACAAAGAAATTACTAAATATGCAAAGAGGGAGTTATAATCATATGACTTCAGGAGCTCTGGATTTTAAGAATACACCAAACATCTTTACCTTGCAGTGTAACTGGATTGATGGCAATGCCATCGGTACAACAGAGAACATAAATAGAGATATAAATGCAAGGAATTACCTAACTTCCTGTTTCTCTCTTTTCTATTTTAAAGCTCTAATATATCAGATCAGAGATCTTCTAGACTCGGGTGGATCTTCACCCCCCTGCTATGGGTATGTTTGTTTTCACCAACCCTTACTTCAGTTATGTCCTAAAAAATTATGTAGTACTGTCACAATAATAAAATCTTAATTATAGTGTTTGCAGTTTGGTTAAATTATTTGTTTCTCCTTGCACTAGTACCTGAAACAAAGCAGTTAATCAATCAAAACCAAACCCAAAAAAATCACAGATGAGTAAAAGAGCCACCTGTCTTCCATTTGCCCACTGCGATGTGAAATTGAACAAATGCAGGTTTTTGAGGGTTAACGCATTGTGTTAACATATTAAGTGATCAGGAATCACACAGAGAACGGAGTCTGTCTTTTTGTCCTGTGATATCAAAGGTGCCCATCCTGTTTACAAATACCAGTGGTGCACAGTCACTTTCTGTAACTGAGGAATTGATGAAAACACCTGGCAGCATTTAAGGTCCAGGGCACGATTTTCTTTAAAGTACACCATGAAGGTACAGAATTGCTTTTGTAGTTTGTCGCCTATCAAGTTTTAAAAGGGCATGGGTTGTTGTTCCTTTAATGCAACTCCCTACTGTGTAAGGCTTTTACCCCTGGAAATTTACCCGCTTTCTAATGGCAGATTTTTCTCTCACATCTGTAGGAATCAATTAACCTCCACAGATTTTACGTCAGTGTTTACAGGGTGGATGAGAAGGAGCAGTCAAGTGCTAGGTTTTATGTCCCTTGTGTGTCACTTGTCTTCTAATCTAGTTCAGAAAAATTAACTGAGATAAATTAACTAGGATTTACTGATGCTGCATGAAATAAAATCTCCTCCCCTACTTTTGCTTTTCAGTCTCTCGAATGGTCATATCTTACTCCTTTTCTTTTTTTTTTTAGTATTTGCTATAAAATCAGCAGAAATTTTGAAACAAGTTCAGTTCTTCTCAAGCCAGTTGTTAACATGTCCTGCCCTGCTCTGTCTAGAGCTAAGGGTCAGGAAAGCTTTTCTAGGACAAGTGAAAAAAACCCCTATGTGAGCTATAGTGAGATCAGAAGATGGGAAATAGAGAGTGCAGACAATGCCTTGTCAAACCCTTGGCCTCAGTTCCAGGATGACATGACTGCAACGCTTTGTTTGTTTACAGCTCAAGGTAGGAGAAAACAGCTTATTCTATGCATTTATGTCTTTGCATTCTTCAGTCAATGGGATGGAAGACAGAGATAGGCAGAAGATTTATGCTTTATTCAAACATTACCTTTAACCTTTAGTTTGTAAACAACTGAAATGTTAGGAAAATGACCAGTCCACTGATCAGACATTAGTGGGAATGAAAGGCCGTATTTACCTAATAAATTGTATTGAAGAACTGAGTAGGGACTTCCCCAAACCCCCAGTTTATATATTTCATTTAGAGGAAATACTAGGGCCCTTGGGATGTATTTATCTAGAGATAGCTAAATATCTTTTATATGCTGTTGCTTCCTTCTATTTTGTACAATAATTTCATTCAATTCTTTGTAGTCTCAACCAATTTCCTCCACCACAGAATTTTATTATTTGCTGATTGTCTCTAGGTGGCTTAATTACTAGTAAGAGGATAATGAAGTAAACCTGAAGCCAATATTTAAGTAGAGTGGAACTACTCGAGTGTAATGAGCATTTTAAATTTGCCTTTTAGTACTTTATAAAGACCTATAACAAAATGTCGCCTTACCTCCTGCCTTGCCTATTAAAAGGCTGTCGGGAGTTGGTGCACTGCAATTAACACTGAGGGCCAATGTGCCTGCCAGGAGGTGGGAGGCAGACGGGAAGGGGAGAGGTTTGCTGCAGGGCGGGCTCTTCTGGGGCTCTATTTGCATCGTGCTCTCATAGCATCTTCACTGAGATGGAAAAACAAGAACACTGGGGTCTTAAAAGGTATCCTGGTGTTTCTTTTTTTCCTCAAGGAGACTATTATGAGTTAGTGTTCATGTCCTCATGCATTCTAGCAAAGTTCATTATTTTCCATCTACTTAAATACTTTCCATAATTTCAATTACATCAGCTAGACTTCGCTCTTAAAAGTTTTGTTTTTCTGCTTCTTTTGCAAACAGGTTTCAAAACAGAGCTGGCTTCATTTCTAGTGACAAGAAAACTCCCTGTACTCTGACACACGTAATCTGAGTGATGTCAACTCCAGTAAGCAGGAATGGCCCTGGCACTGGCGTGTCCTTGCTCATGGCTGAATCGAGGGTGCACCCAGAGCATTCCTGAGTGGTTCTTATGTTGGGGGCAGGAGGCAGCACAAGTCAGGAGGGACTGGGTCTTCCTGGTTTGGACATATACAGGGTAGAGAGCGGAGGATTTAGCTCTGTGCTTTTGCCGCTTTATTTTCAGTTCAGAAAATGAATCCTGACCTGTTTCATTGACTGGTACAGCTGTAGCCCAAAGGACTATGCTGAAACTTGATAACTTCTCTTCTGAAATTTCTGTTCTTTGTGGTTTGCACGGAATGACCTAATCAACAATAGCCCGGTAGATGAAGCAAATGGTGCTTTATTTCCACTTAATCAGATGCTATGTAATATACATAACAAAGGCTGAAGCCTCAAACCATATTTATTGGTCTGAGCTTCACAGACTCCTCATGGGACCTGTAAAGATGTGATGTCCTAAGCCACATTTCTTGAGTGTTTGAAGTGTTATCATTTTACAGCTAGGGGACTTGGTATGTGAAAGTGCTCAATAAAGTATTACTTAGGGGTAGTCTTGTATGAACTAAATTTGCAATCTGTTCTTTTAAGCCATCAAACTCATTTTGATGCAATTTAAAAATTAAGTACTATTTCAGTCATGAAGGATTTTATTTCAATAAAAGTAATAAGGGAGCTTCAAGGGCTGCGATTATTACTGGATGCCCACATCCTTGGGGAAGTAAAACCATTTAGATACTTTTTCTGTTCAATTAAAATATGATACCATGGGATTAAATATTAGGATGTACACTAAAAGTAATGACTTCATGCCTTATTAGGTGCAAATAAATGTTAACGGAACAAGAAAGATAACAGACCAAATTTACTCTTGGGGCACGTGGGACAAGGATCTGTTGAATTCTGCACACTTTCTGTGCCCGATATGCCATGACTGGATTCAGTCAAGTATGCTTTTATGGCTGTGATATTTATGGTGCATACTGATTATGTTCTAGATGTATATTGCATCATAATTCAAGAAGATTTAGCTCACAGACTGAAGATCCATCCAGTGCTGACAACATTCATCTTGCTCGGCCTTGTTTTTACAGGAGTTGGCTGAGCAGCGTAGTCGGAGCTAATGGTCCCTGTGCTGTGGGTATGAGGTTCAACATCAGAGACATCTAATGCTCCTGTCTCTTAATGGTCCAGTGGATATGGGTTAAATCAGCTATAATTAGCACTGCAGCATTTCATTCTAGTCACCTTGCTTTCTAACAGTCTTGATACTCCATTCTAAAGAAAGGAAAGAACTAAAATTTTGCCAAGTGTCACTGGGTGACAAAACACGTGGTAGTAAAGATGAGGAGAGGAACTGAGACTCATTCTGACCTTTCAGAGGTGGTTCAGCTCTGGAGTCTAGTCTGGGGGGACACAATGAGCCATCAGCAGTCAGAACTCACCCTTAAAATCTGCAGTTGCCTGAACCTCACAATGATGGCAAAGGTTGCAGGACTGCGCTCTTCTCTCATCCTTCTTTAACCAGTGTACAGAATATCCCCCCCATATGGCAAGGGTAACAGAGATTGTCCTCTTCTCTCCAAAATGATTTAAATTCACAAAGGACCCCAAATGTTTCTTGGTCTATTCTGTAAATGAGTTTATTTCAATCCCTTTAGTTGACAGTTCTATTTTACAAGGAACAAGTAAATAATTGCTGTTGAAGAGCAAAGACCAGCTCTGTAGCCCAGGGCACATTTACTTGGGTAGAAGAGGGAGATCAGCCTGCAATGAACTTTAGGAACAAAGACTGGAATTCAGTCTCTCTTTCCATGGAAAGATCATAAAATCATACAGAATCATAGAATAGTTTCGGTTCAAAGGGACCTTAAAGATCATGTAGTTCCAACCCCACTGCCGTGGGCCAGGGCACTTTCCACTAGACCAGGTTGCTCAAAGCTCCATTCAACCTGGCCTTGAACACTTCCAAGGATGGGGCATCCATGACTTCTGTGGGCAACGTGTTCCAGCCCCTCACCACTCTCCCAGTAAAGAATTTCTCCCTAATAGCCAATCTAAACCTACCCTCATTCAGTTTAAAGCCATTCCCTCTCGTCCTAGCACTACATGCCCTTGTAAAAAGTCTCTCTCCGTCTTTCCTGTAACCCCCCCTTAGGTACTGGAAGGCCTCAATCAGGTCATCCTGAAGCTTTCTCTTCTCCAGGCTGAATGTTCCCAAATGTCTTAGCCTTTCTTCATAGTGATCCATACATCTAAGCAGGCTGTAACACCAATCTCCCTACTTTTCTTTGGACAAGTTAATATTTCTTGCATCTTTCACAGATTTCTCAGATACCTTCAGCTCAATAGAACTATGTGTATGCTTAAAGACAAACATGCAGTTGAGCTTATTACTTCATTTACAGACCAATTTATATAACTGTCCTTTATCTGAACTAGTTTCCCCCACCTTTGAATAAGAAACCATTATCATCATCCTTATACTACATTACCCTAAAGTATATATTATATATATAAAAATACATATTATACATAAAACATATATATATATATAAGAATATAATAGTTTTTAAAGCTTGGAATTGGTGTCATGTTACATATGCTCAAATTTAGTAATGTTATTCCCTAGGTTACATACTCATAACAAATCAGCTGGAGGCAAATTTTTAAGCAGCTTTTCTTTCCTTCAAACCTAGTCAAAACTTTTGGCCTCTCTCAAAAAAGGTGAAAATGGTGACCAATCCATATTATTTCTGAAAATTCATGCAGTTAGGAAAAGAGAGGATAAGCAAAGGCTACTAATCAAATCTCTCAAATGTAGCCCACAGTGTACCTACTGGACAGCAGTCCCTGGTTATGCAAAAAGGTATTGAATTTAAAATATAAACCTCTGTAAATGAGAAAAAGGTTACTATTTAAAAAAAAACTTTCTTGATTCTGCTATTTAATGAAAGAATGTGCCTTATGATTCATATCTCACTCACTCTGGTCACATTTCTAACTCTTCATTTTTATTAAGTAGTTATGAATTTCACTATATACCAATTCAAAGGGCATACTTATGCTGATCATGCTGGGCAAAATCCTTCTGCAGATTTTCCTCAAGTGACTGTTGTGACATTTCATAGTTCAGATGGATCACAACTGTGGGTTCAAAGCAAGCTGTGAAAGACTTGAAGTAATTTTCACTGCTTCACAAATCAATGCTGTCAAGAGCAAATCTTGACCTTTATGCAATTTTAATTAATTTGATAAAAACCTTCGGAATGGTGAAGTAATTTAGAGATGTATGGAAAAAGCTTGGCTGTGTAACTAGATTCTGTCAATTTTGACAAGCACCCATGATGGAAAGCAAGTAAAGGTCCATGAAAGTCTATCAAACATACCTAAAGCAGTCAGAAGATTTTTAAGTCCTATCCTGTTTATTCTGTTTTATACATCAAAGCCAGGCAAGGTGAACTGCAACCTACAGACTAGCATCACAGTTTACTTTGACTGCCTGAAGGTGATTTAACATTTAGCAGACTACATATGCGGTCTAAGGTTAATGAATAGATTTGCTGGATCTCTGCTGCGCTAGCAACTTCGTACTGGTAGTGCACTAGAGCAAGAATTTTTGGTGCTTGGAGGAATCATCTTCTGAGTCTGCAGACCTACTTGGACTGACTGAAATCTAAGAAGAAAAAAAAAATGTGCCGAGCAACTCCCTTCAAGAAACAGCTATCCATAGAAATGAACTTGTAGCATAAATTTGCACAACTTGAGAGTGTTTTGAATAATAAGTTAACATTTCTGGTTAGCTTCCATGCCTATAATTTAGCATGGTCTTCAACCGATTCATGAAGTGCACCAGTGAGGACCCTGGTCAGATCACCCGACTGAGTGTTATGTTTCACTTTCTCATCACTCACTGACCCAAGTGATATGACCAGATCTCAAGTGGTAAAATTCTGTAGTATGCTAACTGTCTGTCCTGTGGTATTAATAGTGATATGACAAGGGAGAGGGGGTTTAAATAAGAGAGATTTAGATAAGAAATTAGGAGGAAATTCTTTACTGTGAGTATGATGAGACACTGGAATATGTTGTCCAGATAAGCTGTGGATACTCCATCCCTGGAAGTGTTCAAGGCCAGGTTGGGTGGTGTAAGGCCCCAGTCTCGCTCAGCGAGTTTCTTAAAGAGGCTTTGTTATTCTTATACTCTGAGAGGGTGCAAGGGAAAAATGCAACAACGTTTTTCAGGAGGTTAAACAACAAACTTTTACTGGAAAACTTTAGAAAATAAGGGAACTTGGCAAATTTTAAAGGCAACATTCAATCACAATAAAACATTTCATGATGCATTGACTTGAAAAACTCCAGCCTATCCAACTTTTAAGCTACCTAGATTTCAAGAAGAGGAAATTAGGAGAAGAAAAAGAGAGAAGGAAAGAGAAAGAGAGAAAGCAGGAATATAGTTGCTGCCTTGATTCCAGCATGGTTTTAGCCAAGGACAATAGGGATGTGATGCATGTATACCTCGTGCAATGATTTTTGTCTGCTCTGGTCTCCTGTGGCCACCCACCCCTAGATGGGGCTTCAGGTCTGCCAGCCATTATGGGACTGGGTTGAGGGCTCCAGAGGTGTGGTGTGGGGCAGTGCTTCTGGTGTGCCAGTGACTGACAGATGCACCAGAGGTTCCCAAGGAGGCGAGGTTATGGGGGCAGAGCACCATCCCACCTTTGTAGAACTTGATCTGCCCCTTTTTCCCCTCACACACATTGGTTGTTTCTATTGGGTTATAATTTTTTTCAAGTCTCTCACAAATGGGGCTTTGAGTAACCTGGTCCAGAGGAAGGTGTCCGTGCCCATGGTAGGGGTGCTGGAACTGGATGATCTTTAAGGTCCTTTCTAACCCAAACCATTCTGAAATTCTATGATTAATGGCACAGGTGTGATAGGCCTGCTCTGTAATTTGGACACAAAAGACATGAATATTGGTTTTATGTGTTATGACTAAAATTTCTATGCTCTTAAGCCATATTTTTTTTTGCCTAAAAAAAAATCTTTAATGTGGATATGACTAAGTAAAATTCAGAATAGAAATGTTGTGTAGTTTGTTGCTGGTATGTATCATCTTTACAACATGTATGATGCAGATGGCTGGAAGTTCTGTATGCAAAGAATACAGAGCTGAATCAGAGAGAAAGAGTCACTTACACACTTAGGTTCGAGTTGGGAAAGTTAACAATGATTCAATGTTCTTACCTGCTCAAATTTGACACAGGGTTTTATAAGGAGTAGGATATTAGCTAGCATTTGACAACTAATAGTCCAAATTCCAGACCAGTGATTACAAAGCTTGCCATCACATAAGTTAAGAAGGAAGTGAAAGCCTGAGGAGTCATGAACCTTGCTCTTGGGGCAAAAGCATGTCTGAGCGTGGGATTATTCAAGAATATCTATTTCATATTAAATTTTCATTTCACCACACTGAAATGTCAGGTGTTGATGTTTCCTTATTTAAAGAATAACAAGTAAAGACTGGTGTTCTTTATAATGGGACCATTCAGTGAAAAAATCAAGAAACTGAAAGTCCACGACACCTAATTTGGCATGTATTCTGAGACCTGAGTTTCACTCAGTTCACAAGGAGCTATTTTGCTGAGAAAAGTGATGCTAATCACAATACAGGTTTGGGAGACTTTTTTTTCTTTTTTTTATCACACTGTGAAATCTCTGAATTCTCCTTGGCTTCATATAGCCATATAACTGTGTAATAAAAGCAAGGTTAAATTTTAGTTTAGATTGCATATCTCCAGATCAAGAATTTCACAGTACCTTGAGAAGTCTGATTGTATGTTGTTTGGTTCTAGGCTCAAAGATACATGCCACAGCACCTGCAATGGCACTGGTCATGGGAACAGGCTGTGGCTTCTATCACTCACCTAACAACTCTATGCTCCACATATACAGAGGCAGAAGCCATTCTTCAATTTGGAATGCTTTTATCTTACATCTTCAGGCACTGAAAGGGCCACCTGGGTTGGGGATTTTTTTAGATTTTTTAGAGAGATAAAGGAGTTTATATGTAGAAATATGCTCAAAGCAATCTTTAAAGTGACTTAGAAACTGTAATTTCATATTAAACTCTCAAATTTGAAAATGCCAAGAGCTCATGGCTAGTAAGAACCTTAAGGCAAGAAAATTTGCTTTCCAGTGTTCCCTGGCACATCTCTGAGCATGGGTGTGTGTATCTGTGCTCAATTCAGAAGTAAAATCCAGTATGAAATCTGGCAGTCTCAGAAAAGGCTAGAACATCTCCTGAAAGGAGTTTTTGAACCTAATGCAGCTGCCCTGAAAGGAAGAAAAACAATATGTAATTTTTAAAAAGGATTTTACTTTGCAGCTTAAGCCTTAAACTAAATTACAGAATCAAAATAGGAGAAAGGTGCTGATTCTGTCCTAATATATAACTACACAAAGCTGCTGTGATTCTACTGCAGCCTGTAGAGTGACATCTGTAAGACTAATAAGACACATGAAAGAGTAATACCTATCAGAATGAAGACTTCACTGAAGCTTTTTGGCACTACTAAAATGCTAATATAGAGTAAGGGTATGTTTGACTCTTTAGAAATGCATGTGAAAAACAATACCAAATGTATTAGATAATATCCTGGCTCTGCTCGAGTCAATGAGAAATTCCCTCTTAAACTTCAGTGGGTCCAGGATTTCATCCATTATATTCAGCAACAATGCAATGCAATTATTTCATTCCGATTTACATACTTTTGTATTAAAATTTCTCAAATGTAATAGGAATTTATAGCTAACTTAGAAATATTGTAACTTATGATTTTTTCAAAAATGAACTACCCTTACAAATATTATGAGTACTGCTACTTTAAAACATGTAGGTATTTTAATTGGATTGTATAAACTGAGTACACAGCACAGCTTCCAAGTAAGATGAGAAGAATGAATACAGAATAGTAATCCTTTACGCAATTGTACACATGATAGATTATATCTGGGTTTCTGGGAAGACAAAGGCTGTCATATACAGCTACTAGAGCTGAACACATTCTTTTCTCTACTTTTTTTTTATTTTATTTTTAGCAAAACACAGTACAAATTGAGAGAGTAAAATAATTCTCAAAAATTCTCATGAATAAAATATTCCAAAAAAATACCAAACCCCTGGGCCTGCCAAAACATTTTTTTAAACACTAATTCAAAAATCTTCTAACTGACAAACTAGCTGAAATGTTGAAATTAAAGAGCATGTTGATCTAAGCACACCATATTTTTCTAAATGTCAAACTTTAAAATGTCATATGTTTCCTTAAAATAAGGAAGAAATTCAGAAAACTTCTCAAAATTATTCTCTTTGAAAATTTACTCAATAAGAAAAAGAGATTAAAAACTTGGTGGATATGTCTAACGGGCTCCTTGGCGAGACAACTTAAAAATTAAATAAAAAGCAAGACTTTTGACACTTCCTCACATTAAAACCTCATTGAAAAGCTGATGAAGTACACACCAGGTAAATGAAGTACAAAATAGGTAAGTGGACAGTGGGGCGGATTGAAAGCTGACTGAATAGCCAGCCCAGAGGTTTGTGATCAGCAATGTGATTTCCAGCTGGAGACCAGTCCCTAGTGGTGAGCTCCAGGGGGCAGTACTTGTGCTAATACTGTTTAGCATCCTCGTCAGTGACATGGACACTGGGACAGAATGCGCCATCAGCAAGTCTGCTAATGATACAAACCAGGAAGGAGCAGCTGATTCACTACTTGGGTGTGCCACCATCCAGAGGGACCTTAACGAGCATGGAGGAACGGGAAGAGGGTAACTTCATGGAACTCACCGGGGAGGAATAACCCTGGGCACCAGCTTCAACTGGGGCAGGAATGCAGCTTGGCAAAGAAGGACTTGGGTGTTCTGGTGAGCAAAAAGTTGACTGTGAGCCAGCAATGTGCCTTTGCCACAAAGATGGCCAACTGCATCCTGGGCCGTGTTAGGAGGAGAGCTGCCAGCAGGTTGAAAGAGTCGACAATTTTCCTCTACTCCACACTGGTGAGGTCACATCTGCAGCGTGGTGCTTTGTAAAAGAAAATGGACCTGCTGGAGTGAGTCCAGTGAAGGGCCATGGAGATGATTAAAGAAGTGAAGCAACGTTCACACAAGGAGAGTCTGAGAGAGCTGGGATTGTTCAGCGCAGAGAAGAGAAGGCTTAGAGGGACCTTGTCCCTGCATATGAGTAAATGAAAGGGAGAGTAAAGAAAAGGGACACAGGCTTTTCCCAGTGCTGTCCAGTGACAGAACAAGAGGTAAAGGGTGGAAATTGAAATATATGAAAGTCTACTTAAAGATAAGAAAGTACCTTTTTATTGTAAAAGTTGTTGAAGAGGTAGCACTGACATGTTCTGGAGTATCTGTCCTAAGAGATATTCAGAACAACACAGGAAACAGTTCTGAGCAACCAGCGCTCACTAATCTTGCTTTTAGCCAAGGATTGGACCACAGGATTCCCAGAGGTGACCTCCCTCCTTAGCTGTTCTGTGATGTTGGCTTGCCTTCTGAGCTTAATCACTACTCTTAAAAAACATAACTTTCCCATGACTGAGGTCCAAATTCACCATTCTTGGAATGTAAAAAATTTCTATAGCTATTTCTACCCATACTGGGCATAAAGTGTGACCAGAAAGAGTAGTTCATGTTTATATGCAGTTTAGATTTGTGTACTTCATAATCTTGAACTATAAATGTTGGATTTACAGTAAAGAAATGGATGTTGCAATCAAGAGAACGTCTTAATTTGATCATACCATCAAGTAGTAAAACAGATCTTAAAACACTGAGACCATTATTACTCTAGATTTCCGGATAAATCACTACAATATGAGTCGTAAACTGTGACCTCATGGTAAACACTGTTTAGCAGGGCACTGACCAAAGTTCCACTGACCAAAGTACCAAATTAAGCCATGAATAGTCTTTAAATGTTAACCTTCCCACTTTCTCAAGTATCCAACCAACCTAGAGGTAGCCTTCAAAGATTAAGCTTTAATTTATTTAGTGTATTGTTCATGTATATTTTATTCAAATATTTCTTTTCTGCCAAGGATCTCACACCCACCTGAAATCTGACTTTGATTAAACAAAATTAACAAAAAAAAAAGACATTACTAACAAATCTATCTGGAAACAAACAAACAAACAAAGACTCACATGAGGATGATAATATTTTTATATTTGTATTTGCGTCACGTAAAAAATTCTGTATGTAGCTCTGTGGGAAAACAGCCTCTAAGGAGTCGCAAACTATTTCTCCTATAGAACATAAAGATGTTTTGATGGCAAACTTCAAGCAAGCAAAGGCATACTGCACGTCGGTAGCAAATGATGGTGGTAGGAGAGGAAGGGGACCAGAATCAGTTTGTCTGAGAAGAGCCATCAAGATCTGGCCCAGAATGGGAAGCACAGCAGGTAGGGCAGTGTGCCTGCTTATGCTGAATGGACCTGCCCTCCTAGTGGCATCATGACCTGCATTTGAACCCTTCAGAAATGGCAGCATTTGTCTTCCTCTAAATTCTCCAAGGGATGAAACATAAGAAACATTTCACTTGTCAGGACTGTTTACTATTTGTTGAAGTAAATGTAAGTCTGATGTTTCTCTAACAGGAGCTGACAGCTTTATTTTGCAATGACATATCCGTACACTTCTTGGCATTTCTTATTCCTATTTTGACACTAGAAGCTCTTTCCTGTGATTTAGTGTCAAAGCAGTAAGGTCATCTTGAGCTGTTTAAACATCTTCTAAATAGCAGACTTAAAAATAAGAAGCAATAACATTATAAGAAAGAAGTGTTTAAATCTCACCACAAGTACCTGTGACAAATTCTCTGAATCTACAGTGTCTCCACGTTAATATTTATTAAAGAAATATATTCCTAGCGATCCAGCGAGGATCCTATAGTGAAACTGTGCATTTTATTAAGCAACAGCTGCTTCTGTTAATGAATTTACAGTTTGAATAGGTCAAACATGTAAAAGCAAAGCATACAAAGCAACAGAGAAAGCAGAATAGCAAATACTTATCCTTCCATGATCAGTCTCTATGGTGTTTTAATTTCAACTCCTCTAACTTGAGTGGTTGCCCTTCTGACTCTAACAACTCCATATGGAAAGTTGCTGACTAACCAGAAAAGATCAGAAGGCTTCCAGAACAGTCCATATCAGTTCTGCCCCTGGAAGGACTGTCCTAGTTACCCTACATAACAGTCCTGCATCTGGTGATTGAAGCCTAACTTCTATTTAATAATTCTATTTTGGATTTTGATAGGGAATCGATTCAGTTTAATTACATGGTCAATTAGCTATTAATGTTTTAATTATAATAGAATTGTGAGTTGTCCTTAAAAAGTTATGCCCCTATGAAGACAATTATGCTTTAAGGGATAATTCACCACTACATTTGCAGAGGAAAGAAAGAGAAAAGCAAAATCTGTTGTGGGGAGTGCTTGGCCTAAAAGAAAATAAAATGATACGTAGGATCATGGGTTAACCTTCTGATTCTGCTAAACTCCCCCTTCAATGTGCTTTCCAAAGTTTAAGGCTGATTAGGGCACATTGGACCTCTAGAACAGCCAAGAGTAACTTCAGAGCAGCTCTAATCTGTATTTGGCTGTGGAAAAGTTTGTTTTAGCTCAGTTGTAATATTTGAGTCAATATGTGTCAAAGCTGTGGGACTGCTGTTGAAAGCACAAAAGTTGTCATAGACATTCATGTCTTGATTGATTTGAGATGTGGTGCTATTTTAAATGATTCAGAGTGTCACAAGGACATCAGTCCTGGAACTTCTTTGTTGCTGAGAGTTTGTATAATTTTATTCTTAATTGACTCTGTACAGTGTCTGCAATATCTCGTTTACGTCTGGTTTGACTCAAGTGACTGTCACATTAACTGAAAAAGCAATGTAAAAAATCAATAATTGCTACAACTCTTTATCACCACCACAAACTTTTAAGGTTTGGTCTCAAAACTTTCTTTCCGTGTGCAGTTTTAGGCATCAGTTGATATGGATTTTACCCTAAATCTTGTAACGTATACCACAAGATCTTTAGCTGAAGTGCACATTTAAGGTATAATAACAGCATACAAATGAATTTTATGACATTGGGTTGTTCCAGTCCCATATTTATGTGTGTGCATTCTCCACTATTGATATTTAACCTTTACATTCATCAGCTAAGCTATTTAGTTCTACAGTGGTACTCTTCTGTCACCTGCAGCTTATAGTCCTCTTTTTCTGCATCCCAGTTGGCAAGTGCTTTAATTCTTTCTATGTCCCCGTGCACTTTTTTCCTTTAATACTGTTCTGATAGTGGTGAGGGCTGTGAGTTTATAGCAAACAATTTTTTATTGACTACTATAGCTGTTGCATCAACTTGAGAAGGAAACTCCTTCCAGGTGTGGCATGCTGGGTGCACAGTTCTACATGGTGGCATGACCACTAACATAACACTGCTAATGCAGTTTGTCCTAGTTAGGACAGCTGAGACCAGTTCATCACTGGATGGGTGTAACCCAAAACTGTGTATTCTATAGCCTTGCATGCCATTTCCCAGAAACTGTTATCAATGAACCATTTACACTGTCTGCACATAGAGCCTGACTCCTCAGGCTATAAACTAGGCGCTAAGAGGCCTGAGAGATAGGAGTTGCTCTTGTCCTCACACCCATTAAGGAACCCCCCACCCGAGGGAGGTACTGAGCATTCCTGCCTGAACTGGAGGATATATAATCTTGGAGTCTTGGGACCTTTTTAACCACTCGTGGGATCCAGAGGAAGACTGCAGATCATCGCTCTCAACCAGACTGCAACCATCACTCTCGACTGGACTGCAACCATCACTTTTCAACAGGACTGCAACCATCACTCTCAACCGGACTGCAACCACCACTCTTGACCAAACTGCAACAGCACTCTCACCAACAGGTTTTCCCCTCTCTTTTTCCTTTGGACTCAGGGGGCCCAAAGAACACCACTCTGTTCATGCCCCAGGGTGCTGGGTTATATATTTAGATTTTGTGGATTAAAACCAATTGTTTGTCTGTATAATCGTACTTATTGTATTATTTTATTAAATTGTTATTCTGACTTATAATCTCTCTTTTGAGTTGAGTTCATTTCCCCTGCTGGTTTACCTTTAAACCAGCACACATACAGTGTTTGTTCTCTGTAAATATTTCAGATAATACTGTAAGGTATATGTTGTACATGTATAGAACCTTCTTTATTCTTTTCTCCAAAAAAAAATGAAATGGTCTCAGTACTGTTTGGAGATTCAGTGATATGTGAGCATGTTGCTTAGGTTTAGCAGACTAGAAGTTCTCATATTTGCCAAATGAGGTGGAAAACTCCTAAGTTTTCCAAGCTAATGGGTGTTGCAATGCCCCAAATCCTTGCATACACACCAGAAGTCAGTATAACTAAGCTCCTGTTGTGTTCTGTTTGAAAACATTCTTGTCCTTCTCAATTGTAGAGTTTTCTTCCAAAGGGCTTTCACTAATTGTTAGATGATTGCTATAATTTCTGGTGATGAAAATTTCTTAGGTACAAAAGTTATTAAATAAAAAAAGAGCTTGCTACTAATTGATGGTTTCTTGTTATATTATGAATACCCTTCATATCCTTTCAAGATCTCTGCCCTGAGTGTGGTATGTCCTGGAAGTGTCTCTGAAAGCCTCTACCAGCACACACAATATCAAGCCTTAACACATTTTAAACTGTTAACTGATGTAGAGGATAATCTTGTTTGATACATAGTCTTTGAAAGTCATATTGATGTCTGGCCATAAAGTATTGATATCCATCAAGAACTTCAATAAGAACATCAGAGAGATCACATCATGAGGCAAGGTTCACTTTATTTCCAAGGTATTTTATCAGGGTGGTTATCTTGCCTGATGATAGCTTGTTATTTTTAGAAAGAGATGGAGGATAACATTGGTTTTCATGAGGAAAGAAGTCTTGTAAGTCACCTTCTTTCTTCTGACAGGTAATGAGTAATTACGGTAATAAAAGAAAACAATTTTTAGAAAGGTTACTTGCTGGGTGTTTTGTGATGCAGTCATGAAGAAATCATATATGAAGAGATATTTCTGTGTATGAGCTCAGATCGTGTTTGTCTTCACAAGTGTTTTTGTCACAAAATCATTATATAGTGTAAGGTCAGCATATTTAATGATCTTTAGGTTTTCTGAAAATATGCAACATAGTCACATATTTTCCTGTCACATAATTAGCATACCTATGTGTGCACAGAACAACTTTCAGACCATTGCAGAGTATGACCCGAAGCAGGTGCTAACCAGACATGATTTTCTCATCCCAATCCCATTAGTATCTGTCCCAAAACTGTGTCTCTGCTGAATCACTTTAATTATCTGAATCTCTCACAGAGAAGGCTTATTAGCTACACTAGATCACATCAACTTTCTTTCTTCTTTCTCTGCACACTTCCTTGACTTCTTCCCTGCTGTCTGATTATCCTCTGCTTCCTAAGCATCATCATAATCCTGTGATCAAGCAGCTGTGGGCCATGTGTATAGAGCTATAAAAATCACTGCACATATATTACCAGAAACCCATCATATGCTTATTATCTAATTTTAGGAGGAATGAGGAGGAACGTTCATTACAACAAAAGTCTGCAGCATAATTAAGAAATTCCTTATTACATGTTTTCTTTATATTTGTTCTCACTTCATTGTTTTATTGGTATTAAGTCATCATAATTTTACAGATGTGGGGTGCATGCAGAAAAATTTGGGGACATATTTCATTCTATATAAGTTTGTTCCTGTATAAGTTTTCCAAAATTTACCAATCTCTATAGATGACAGCCAGTGTTATTCATGTCAAAACTTGTTCTATCTATTTCAAAATTCAGCACTCTTTTGTTACAGGATAGTGGTATTTTTCACTAAGCTTGTCTCTTTCTCTTGGTGACATTTTGTTTAAATAAGAAAATCTGTGTAAAGTGGCTTTGTGCCTATGGGTGAATTTATTTGAAGTGTAAAATGTCAAACTGGCAACAGTAATAATCCTGTAAATTAGGTATGTCAAATAATGTACATGTAGACTTGTGATTCATCTAAAAGTGGAAGAATTTCTATTTCAAGAAACCTGACTCATGAGTTCCCATTTCCTAATTGGTACTCTTGACAAAAGTGAAGAATATGCCAACATAAAAAATTTATAAATCATAAAATATTGAGTCCAGGGTAAAACTAACATCATCTCACAGTTCAGCAATTCTCAGCAAGAGAAAAGATGTCTCTATATGTGGAACAGAGTTCATAATCATCAAATAATTTTCTAATTATCAAACTGTGGAGATGCTACTAGGCAATGTGCAGGAGATTTCATGCAGTGGTCCGTGTATGCATGGGTTACACGGATTGTACTATATGAGCCAGTCTAGAACAGTCACAGCCTCTGAGATGATCTCATCACACACTATCACCTTTGAGGCCAGGCATATTCTCATTAGTAAGGCTGAAGAAGAAAAGATGTTTGGATCATGTGTGATCAAAACACAAATTGCCACATCTGTGGCTGCTGTAGCTGAAAGGTCACCATCTCATCCAAGATGCTCCCTTCTCCCTAATCTTTCCTGCCCTCTTTGCTGGGTAGTGCTGCCCCTTGGGTTCTCCAAGCTCACTGTTCAGGTAGGAACTTTCAGCTCTTTTTTGGTGAACATGAGACAGAACATCAAATATCAGTTTGAACTACTTAAATTTGGTTTGAAGGAACTGAATTACAAACCACTCACCTCAGCATTTTCCCAGTAATTCTCAAGGGCAGTAAGGAGTATTAGTAAACACTGAAGAGCACAATTTTTTCTAACTCTATGACTTCATCTAGAACATTTTAAAATTAGAGATTTTCTCTGTGAAAGAAGTAATTTTGTCCAAGTAATTAATTTAATTGCAGCTCTAAGTACAGTGCCAACAACTTTCCTTCTTCAGAGAAGATTTAACATTTCCCTGCAATACTGAAATGGACTGAGGCATACTTCAGTTCCTATTGAAGCTTTGCCTCTTACTTTTGCCTCTCACTCTTTGTCTCTTACTCTTTATTTGGCAGAGTTTCTCTTTGGTGTAACAGTGTCAACATGTATTTATACAGCTACCATGCACTCTATTATTTGCAAATATAGTATATAGAATACTATTGTATTGTGCTATGTTGACTATACAAAATGTAACATTGTACTGTGCAACATGTTTTGGAGGGCTTTACCTGCCTCTCTTTCTGCAAGTGGGAAAATCAGCAGTAATTATTCTCTCTTACAGAGAAAGAAATAACTTTGTTGGATTTATAGGGCACAAGGTAAATAAAAATGTTAGCATACCAAAAGGAAGAAGAAAAAAAATAATTTAAATTATTACTTATTATATGCACATCATGTTAATTCTGTGGTATACACAGCAAATAGGAGTTTTTTCCTTTTTATAAACTCTTGTGCTTCCTAAGGAATAGCACTGCTCTCAGGCATCACTAAGCAACTACTGCACAGTGAATTCTTGCCACTGCTTCTCTATGAACTTTCTCACAGATTTATGTAACTATTGTCATTCTCTGCATTTGAGAAGGTAGGCTAATTATATTAGGTGTATACACCTAAACTAATTGAGAATAAGCTACACTCAGCAACACTGCTACCATTTGGTAGCATCACATGGTAATGTCACTTCACACACATTAAAAGAAACTATGGAGGAATATTTTATCCTGAACTAACTGAAGACTGTCCATCCAATAGGTCTCTAGCCTCAAAATAGCTTAGTGCTCCTTTAAAGGATGGGACAGAGAGGATCAGCCCCCAAAACATCAGTAGTAAAAATTCATAACTGAACCTTATTAATCAATTTTATCTTTCATACATGATTTCCTGATGGAAATGCCAAAGGTAGAACTAATCTGTAATTCAAACACACTAGAAGAAGATTTCTGGAAAGGAGACCCGAAAAAATGTTGTGGTATCCCCAACCACCAGCATCAAAACAGGGACATGCAGGCACCAAAAGAATCCATTAAAGGAATCAGCATATATACCTCCCTCCTTCTTGGGTACAATGTAAATATTTTTCTTATCAACTTATTAATCTTATCATAGACTTTTTAATCATAAAATGAAATTACAGTACAAGGAAAAATAAAAAAACCTTGATGTCTGCAAACCTTCCAAGTGAGGTTTGCTGGTGAACGAAGATGTCCCAGCGTACATTTTTCCTCTTACCTTATAATGAATTCACTGCTTTGGACAGGCTTATTTCTGTTTATTTTCAGTGTAATTGTAAGTTTTTCAGCCTCTGTTAAAAACAAAAGAGTGTAACAGAACTAGAGATTAGGTATGTCTTTAAGTGACCCTTGTTGCCTACCCTCTTTCTTATGCATTAAGAAGCTGAAGCATTATTGAGAGTTGACTGTCAGCCACACTGCACTCGTATACCACTCTGAATTTATTTCTCAGATATTCCTCAGTGTTAAATGGTATAAAGTACATCACATTGTTTGTGAAGAAATCTCACCTTTATGATACTTTCATTTTGGCCTAATTGTCTAAGATAAGAATAGCTTACTGTGCCTGAGGGGGAAATTTTCCATTACTGCTGAAAAGATAAATGGTAGAAAGCAAAATGAACTTGGCTCACTACAACCTTCTGAAAAAAAGGCAAATTGGTCTTCAGAAATTATATAATAGAGCTGACACTTTTAATAGTCTGAAGTTCAAATGTGGCATTTTATATATTTTTTCTATAAAGTATAATGCAAACAATTACAGATGCTGGCAATAATGAATGGTACTTAGTTTCTTTTACTAGTTTTATTCTGTAAATTCCAGAATGAAGAAAATGGTTTTACCAATGACCATTTTAATGAGGGGAGAAAGGTTACTTTTAAAGAAACATAACATACATTTCAGTGTATTTCTAGTCTTAATCTCTATAATAATTACACTAATGCATTTTGATCTACTATGAAAGTGCATGAATGGCTTAGACTGCTGATAGCCAGACAGTTTATTTTATATTTTAAATATCTAATGAGCTTTGTAAGACAGAGCTGAAAAAAGATTTCTTTCTTACTACAGAACATGGTTCATAGTAGTGGTCAGGTTTTTTCCTAGGATTACTATTTAGATCAGTTACTTCTAAACATATTTTCATTAAGTTAACAGATAGACAGTGATTTGCTGGAGTACTGACTAATATCACACATTTACACCTGAGAGTGGAAGGGTTTGAGTATCTGTACAGCAGAACTATAGATCATTTAGTTGAGGTAATGGATGCAGTTAATCTTAAATATCCATACTGAAAAAAAAGGGAGAGCTTATCTGTTACCTGTGTCACATAAGTTTACTTTGGTATATTGTTCCAGACTGATGGAAAGGAGCTTGCAAACATATTGAATATATATATATATGTGCATATGTGTATGTGTATACATATATATTAAAAGACATGCATATTGCTGTCAATTCATGTACCAGTTCAGGAGCATCCCTAACTATTTACATAAACAATCTTGACTTCAACACAATTTAAAGTCTAGTTTAGGCAGGTTTTTAAAGCAGTGCTGAACAGAGGAGTTGACTTGAGGGTATGAGATTAAAATGATTTTTCTGACAGTTTAATTCCATTTGCTCACAGGTCTGTATGTGACAGTCATTTTTTATCAACCTCACTTTCCAAAAACAAACAAAGAAAAACATCCTGAAAGTGCTGTTTGCACGCAATGCTCTTGTGCATACAGCCAGACTTTTTGTTTTTTCAATGAAGATCAGGTTCATAGATTGACATTTGCCATGAACATTTTGATTGTACTGATTAGCATAATTTCAGCTTTGGGAAATCCCCAAATTTGTGTGTAGGCTCAGAAGAGCTTTACACATTGTAGGTACTACCTAAACAGAATGCAGTAGAATGAAAACAATAATAATAATTCACAGATATTAAATTATTGCTTAACACAATATTACACCCATTTTTATGGATACTTAAAACTAGAACAACACAAGCTCATTAGTAATGGGAGAAGTATTTTAAATTATTTTATCAAAATGATTAATGCTATTTTTCCAATCTTATTGAGGTCAAATGTGCCCAGGTATTTACGTGAATAAAACAATAGATGAATTCTGTACAAATAAACTTCTGTGTGTTACCTCACTTATTCAATTCTCCCTCTTCCCCACAAGCAACCTCTGTGCTGTAGGAGGAACAAGATCATACCCACTGAGTCTTAAAAACCCAATTTGCAATCCATCTATGTACATAGCTCTAATGGGAAGGGGAAGAATGTCCTGAGGACTGTGGAGTACATTTCTGCTTTCATGTCGTGCCAGCTCTCCAAACAAAGCAAACCTGAAGCTGCTCAGTGGCTCCAAATATGCCGGGTGCTCTTGTGTTTTCTCATATTCCAAACTACTAGCCTTTGATCTCAACTTCTTTATTTTTTCTTTATTTTTTCTTTCTTTCTTTCTTTCTTTCTTTCTTTCTTTCTTTCTTTCTTTCTTTCTTTCTTTCTTTCTTTCTTTCTTTCTTTCTTTCTTTCTTTCTTTCTTTCTTTCTTTCTTTCTTTCTTTTTCTTTTCTTTCTTTCTTTTTCTTTTCTTTCTTTCTTTCTTTTTCTTTCTTACCTTCTTTTTCTTTCTTTTTCTTCCTTTCTTTCTTTCTTTTTTCTTTCTTTCTATCTTTTCTTCTTTCTTTCTTTCCTTCTTTTCTTTCTTTCTTTCTTTCCTTCTTTTTTCTTTCCTCCTTTTCTTTTCTTTCTTTCCTTCTTTTCTTTCTTTCTTTCTGTCTGTCTTCTTCTTAATTTTCAATTTTTTCAATTTTTTTCTGCCCCAAAAGTACACATAACTTTTCTAGTTTCCATGTCCTTGTTACTTTCGGGAAGATTTTCATTTTTTCAAGGTGAGCTTTAACATTGTCTTGCAGGTAGAAACTTAGAGACACAGGAGCCAGAATAAGAAAAGCAAACACAAGAAACAGTGACTCCTCTGTATATTAAAGGAGGGGTTTTACATGCTCCACTCAGAAAGCTATGTCAGCACAAACCAAATGCCATTTCTTTCAAACGCTTCTTGAATTTGTACTCCCTTCAACAGCAGTGGTTCCATTACATCTACTGCAATAAGTCAGAAGACCTTACCACAGCCCCCGACAGATACTACAACATAACTGCTCACTAAGTAACTCTAGATATCACCCAGCACATTGATACAGCCGTATTAAAATCTGGCGGTTTTCTTTGGATAACCATATTTCTTGCATTTGCTTGACATACCTAATTGACATAGATTTTCCCCACACCGCTACCAGATTTCTGGAGCTCCAAAAGAGTATGTTTCTTTTGAGTCAGGAATCAACGTCTCAGTATTTATGTGCAAACTAAGTGTCCCCGCTGCAGTGAGATGTGTGACTGCAACTTGTATGTCCCCAGATCATCTTTCAGTAAACCACTTCGAACACAAGCAGCTGTGTACCCGAAGGATGGTTCTTCCTCTCTCACTCTCCTGAGCAGCTGGACACCGATCAGCTCTGAGCTGAATAATATAACACTGTTAGATTTGTACTATGCCTAAATCCTAAACTCTCCTGAAAGGCATTGTGTAATTAGTACAGGATCAATCACGTGACTAATACAGCTATCCAGTTTTCAGATTAAAGCTTGCTCCTTACTGCCAAGTGCCTCTCAACATTTCCATCTATACCTGCCCTAAATGCTTACCCAGTGTCACTGGCAGGTTTTACATGCTCCATGTTGAACCCTGTACTGCCAGCAGCTGCACTGCTATCAGACTGAACTAGCTGACAGCTACCAAGGGTACAGATGCAGGATGACAGTCACACATTTGGATTTCAGTGTAAGCATGACCTGGGCTGACAGAAGTGAGAGAGGAGGTGGCATATGGCAGAGGCCAAGAGCATTACTCCCTCCAAACCAGCTTTTACAGTGTGTGAAACTGGCCTAAAATAAAGTTTATTTTTCAAGGTGAGAGTCATATAAAGTGAACTTTTATGCTGATTCTACAATACCTTCAGTCTTCCTCAAGGCACAGACTTCAGTTCAAATAGTTTAGTGATACTATCCATCAGAGGGTTCAACCTTTGCAATATATTTCACAGTATTCCCAGTGACTTAGGTTTGACTCAGGCACAATATATCATTTTGGTATTGCTTTATAGCCTGTTGTCAGCTGTATATTTATCCTATTTATTTATTGGGAAGGAATGTGCGAAATTTCTAATAATTAATAGTATATTGAATGTAGCAAATAGGAACTAAAATAAACAGGCATATCAGTGAAAGGAATATCATCAAAGTTATCATCAAGAATTGCTAAAATTAGCTGTCAATCTTAACTCCAATTAACTTCAAGATAAATGGCAAAGTCAGAAATTGCTCATACACTTACTGATATGCCTAAAATTGGAAGTGCAACCAACACTCTGAGCAGGAAAACTGCCCACCATTTCCATAACCTTCAGGATCAATGATCTGCATGACAGATTCTCATTTTTCTTTTTGAAATTTAAATCATTAACTGTATATGTACTGCAGCCAATACTGTGCATATACATCTGCAAAAGCTTTAAAATATCCTATTAAAGGACCTGTAGTAGATCAGCCATAGCAGAGAGTAGATGCAGCTGGACCTCTGTGTGCACTATAAGCCTATAGGAGAAGCAAAATAAATTAGCAAGAAACCTGGTCCATACTGATGTCACACCATATATCCAGAACAGGACACTGCTGGTACTGAAACTTTACTAGAACAAATGTAGCTTGGGTTGCCCACAATCACTGGACTCCACAACGTGGCATAGGGACACCCTCATAAAGAGTCAAATACTGCGAATCTCCAACGGTTACTGAATAGGCTCCTGTACGGCCAGTCTTCGCGATTGAAGATTTGGGAAAGGTCTTTACCCTTCGAGCCTGCGCAGTGGATTTTTTTTTTTAGGTGAGACACAGTGTGCGCTGAGCTGAGCCCACCCTTTAATCCTAAGGTTCATCTGCCAGGGCCGAGCAAGCTTGGACAGTGGCAGTGAGGTCCTCAGGACGTAGGTTTGTTTAGAGTGACCTTCTCTTAGATGGATGGCCTTACAGGGCTGACGAGCTCCATCTGCCCGGGGGAGTTTCCCTGACCGGGAATTGAACCCGGGCCACAGCGGTGAGACTAAGCAAATGACAACACTGACAAAAGGAAGGATAGGATAAGATGTTAAGTGCTGTGTGGCATCATATCTACCTTGCTGTGAAGCTATGAAAGATCAAATACACCAGAACTATATCAAACATGATGGTTACTTGGCCAAAGCTCTTTTCTACTCTGATACAATAATAAAGGGTTAAGGTGAATAAAACCACTGAGCTGCCCAGCAGGAATCCACCTTTAGTTAAATAGGGGTAAGTGTGATGGTTTCTCATATAGCAGACTCCAGAGGCTTCCTAGGAACTTGCTTAGTAACATGATCAAATGAAACTTGAGAAAAACTAGGATTATAACTGAACAGGTAAATAAATATGTTTCTGTCTGGATAGAATCACTAGAGGAAAATTTTTCTAGAAATGTAACAGCTTTGGCCTGTACTCATAGCTGTGAACAGAGGGTATTCTTGATCTCTCAGAGGCACATATTGGCAACCCAGTAATCTCTGCCCCCTTCACCTCTTCCTCCTTTCGATCAGCATCCTGTAGAGGAAGATGGGCAAGTGTGTATTCATGTGATATAAACAGGATGGAGCTATAAGAGTAGGTTTTTTTTTCTGGGGAACAGCTTCTCATAGCTTAAAACTCAGATTTCTTTGTAAAATATCTAATATTAACGCTTAAAAAACTTTGATTCGGTCCCTTGTATATGAAACAGATGAAAAACTACCACAGTTGTATTTATATTGTTATTGTATAAGGTAAATAACTCTATAAACTAATACAGAAATGTAATAAATCTGTAAATTTTTCCATCACCACAACTGCACAAAAAACCCTTAAAAGTAAAAAGTAATATGAATTGTGATTCTTAATGAATAAGTGCTTTTACTCTAAACACATTATCCAGAAATTCATTTTTATTTTAACATTCTAAAGGTACTGTCCCTCCCCTGTTCTTAAGAGCAAAATCCATCCATCAAAAGAGTTTTGTGAGGAAAGATTCTTTTCTGCCAGCATAAATAACAAGAAAATCTAGTTTTTCTTTCTTCCCATTTCAGCAACCTGTTCTGAAATCTGAGATTTGAGGCAATCTCAAATGGAATGTTCCTTTACAAACTAGTTTTATTCTCTTGCAAATCCCCCTGATGGAGTGTTCCTGATGATGAAAGATGATAGGTAAGTAGTAAAGCTGACCGATTTTCTTTTTTCTTGCAAACAATAAATACCCAGAATTTTAGTTTTGTTTCAGTTGGCCTGAAATCTTCATAAGACGGTTTCTATTAGAAGGGCCAGTAAGGAGGAAATTCTAATTCACACAGGAGGCTATCTCTGTTCTCAATGGGGATATCACTGTTAGGATACTTGTGGATGCTCTGGTGTAGGGTTCCCTGAGGAGATAAAGATTTTGTGCCCAGTTCTGTTTCCTGAATGCCCAGTATTTGAACATTCATTTTCCAGTCATGTGCCTAAATCTCATGCTTAGAGCATTTGGGATCCTTCAAAATGTTGGACATCTTGTTCACTTTGCATAAAACACACACAATTGTCAGCAAAGAAGCGCGCTGAAGAGCTTTGTGGTGGAACCCAAGATGGAATAAACTTCCTGCCAGCCTGTATTCTGCTAAACATCCTGACCTATAGTGATACAGTGTCATGGTGCTTCTGGCAAAATAGTTAACTACTTCTTGTTAAATGGAACATTTGTAACAGCAGTACCTGCCTCAGTCCCAGGATATTTAAGGTGGAAAAAACATATGGCTGTGTTTTCTCATGGGAGGGACCACACCTCAGGGAAGGGAGGGAACAAAATAAGAGATTCTAATTTCCTCGAGTGAGTGCTCTCATGTTTCGTCACTGAGATAGCAGAGAAACATGATTAAGGCTTTTCTAGTTGTCTCATAATTTTATTTGACTCTACACTCTGAAGAAGGAACACTTTTGCCATGTTGAACTACATGACTTTGCTTGTTGTGGTTTAAAACAAATCAACACATTTTAAAAGCATTTTCATCTAGACTGATCTGGACTGTTGAACTAAAGAATTAAATATTCAGACAGCCCTAGTAGACAGATAGGCAGATTGAAACAAACTAAATTACCAGACCTTTATTATTTGTCAAATAGTAAAATTTTAAAAATATTTTGTTCCAGCATCTGTTCTTCTCCTTTTATGTATGTGCTCTCTAGCTGTCATCTTCCAGTTTCCACTAATTTGTCTACTTCTCCAATCACACCTATTCATACACTTTTATTTTTTACTTCTTAATACAAATCTAGCACATTAACACATTCATATATTGTAATTCACTTAAGTTTAATTTTGTCCCTCTTCATTTTACAGAAATACTAGTTCTGACTTTATTCATAGATGTCACAATGCACAGTTCTTTAGTATGGATAAATGTGAGTAAAACTGTGCAGAATCAGGTTCTAAGCAAGGATATCTCCTGCAAAGCTAAAGCTGTAGCAAACATGAAATACATTTGTAGTGCGTTGACCCTGGCCAGATACCAGGTACCCACTAAAGCCGCTCTCTCACTCTCCCTCAACAACTGGACAGAGGAGAGAGAAAAAACACCGGCTAAGGATTCATAAGTTGAGATAACAACTGGGAGAGGTGAGTTAATGATTACTTTCATGGGTAAAACAGACTTAAAGTGGGGATAGTACTTAAATTTATTACTGACAGGATCAGAGCCAAACAGTGAGAAATAAAACAGTCTTAAAAACATCTTCCCCCCACCCCTCCTTTCTTCCATGTTCTCCCTTCTCCCTCCCAGCAGTGCAGGGGGACAGGGAGTGGGGGTTGTGGTCAGTTGTTGTTTCTGCTGCTGCTCAGGGAGAGGAGTCCTTCCCCTGCTCCTGTGGGGTCCCTCTCACAGGAGACAGTCCCTGATGGACCTGTCCAGTGTGAGTCCATCCCTTATGCAGCAGTTCTTCCCAAACTGCTGTCCTGTTGGTCACTCCTCCATGGGGTGCAGTCCTTCATGAATGAGCTGTTCCAAGGTGGGTCCCTGACAGGGGCCACAAGTCTTACCTGAGGAAAACCTGCTCCAGCATCGGCTTCCCTCTCCACGGGCCACAGGTCTCCAGCAGGACCCCGCTCCATCTTGTGACTCCCTGCTCCAGCCATGGGCTCCTCCATGGGCTGCATGTGGGTCTCTGCACCCCGATGGTCCTCCATGGGCTGCAGGGGGGCACAGCTGCTCCCCCATGGTCTGCACCACGGGCTGCAGGGCCTCAGCTCCAGTGCCTGGAGGACCTCCTGCCCCTCCTTCTGCACTGACCTCGGTGTCTACCTTGTTCAAATGTTCTCACTCCGCTGACCTCGGTGTCTACCTTGTTCAAATGTTCTCACTCCGCTCTTCCCTGGCTGGAATTCTTCTGCACAACAACCTTCTGTTCTTAAATATGTTATCACAGAGGCGTTACTATTACTCCTAATTGGCTTGGCCTTGGTCAGCGGCAGGAAGTCCGTCCTGGGGCCGGTTGGCATTGGCTCCATGGGACAGGGGAAACTTCTGGCAGTTTCTAACAGAAGCCACCCCTGTAGCCCCCCTTTCCCCGCTACCAAAGCCCACCCATAGAAACCCACAACAACATTTCATGAGAGCGGAATGGAAAAAGTCATTTCAAGACCAGGAGTAAGAGGAATATAAAAAGTATACAAAAGGGAGGTAGCAACACTGAGGTGAAAACCTGGTTCCATGAAGAAAATATGAAAAATTATTTACTGTATGTCCATACAGAGATGAGTGATTTCTTTGAATTTTTTGTTTTAGATATCAATCAGGTTTACTGTTGCTCTTCAAATACAGCTGCATCCTGTGTATCTGTCGACATCACAAAACAGTTTTCAAATACCAAAGCTAAAACAAAAATCCCAATGTGGATACATAAGCAGGAAACAGCCAGATGTCACCTATGTTTATCCTTCATTTCTCCACTGCTTTTGTTCTTGTTAAAGTGTTTACAGTATATATACCAGACTGGGATCCATGAAAATAAAAGCCTATTAATCATCAAAAAGAGGACTCGATCTTATGCTACACACTCCTTGAGATGAAATTTCGTCTAAATTCTAAGAGCCAGTAGAATTTGGTCCCAAGAACTGTTCCCAAGAGAAACAACAGATTTCCACGTAGAAGTCCTTCAATTTCACTTTTGTACCCCAGAGAGGTAGAGCTAGCCCATTCATGCATTAGTTGGGGTTTTTTGTTATAAAATATATTATTTATTATATCATATAAATATATTATTTTTTCATTCTGTTTTGTCTTTTTCCTTTTTTTCCCCCTTCGTGATATATATTAAGAGTTGAAACCGCAGTTCTGCTGAGAAAACTTGGGGTGTTCACATCTCCCCGATGTACTTGAATGCACTCCAACCACGGGTCTTCATGCCCTGGTTTCCCTTCTAAGTTAAGATATGGAGACATGGTTACATAAAGGTGGCATGACTGTTTTTACACGTCATGTATTATCTCATACTATGGAGAATCAATGTCAGCTGGCCATTTCAACATCTTCACATTTCCAGAAAAGTGCGGAAGGACTTTACTGTTAATAATTGGAGTCCATTGGTAACTTGGGAAAGCATCAGAAACACAGTCTTGAACACATGGACCTGAATTCTGCATTCAGCGAGATTAGGGTGAAAGCTGTAGGTTTTTAGAGTAAATAATTGAGGAACAAGTAGATATTTTCTATGTATTTCAGCCTTGAATGACCTCCTGATTACCCTTCTGAAGACAGAATACACTAGATATTGTAGTAATGCCCAACTCAGGAGTCCTAGTGTAACCTGGAAGGCTGCAGGTGTTCCTACCTCAACTTGTCAGCATCACAGGACTACCTTAATCAAAAAAAGACTCCTTCACAGGAATTCTTCTGAACACTAGATTTCATCTGATTTGGTTTCATCAATAGTCAGAGAACACCTACTCATTGTTAATTTTTGCAGGCTTAACCTCCAATAAGAGCGAGAACCAAGGTCTTGCATTTACTTTTTACACCTTCCAAAATTAAGAATCTTAGAGTTGTTAATGTTAAAATTTTACATTTCCTATTTTTTTAATATAATTTAAAAAAATCACATGAATTTATATAAAAATATATGTATATGTCATCTGGAATAAAAGTAATGCTAAAAAGACTTCTTCAGTTATCTGGGTGGTATTTTTTTAAAAAAACAGGGGATACTTGTCCTTGTATTCATAAGGTAAAATAAAGTTATTGAAATCTCAAGCTGTTATATTGCCAGCATTAGCTTCTTCCAATATGAAAAATAGATTGACTCTGATTAAGAGTATTCTTGATTATAAGAATGTAGGTCAGTGGATACAGTTAACAAGCTTTGATGGATGATACAATACATATTTTTCTTACTAAAACACAGATAGAAATAAAGTCTCCAGGTTTAGTGTACCAGAGTGGTAGTTCATGGGGAACTTGTTTTCTCACATTAATTTTAAGCTGGCACGCTTCCATTATATAATGTTGACTTTGGAGTGAATTCCTCCTAAAGCTCTTTTGAAGGCATTAACATTGAATTTCAAAAGTACTGTAGAGGAAAAGAGATATTGGATCTCCTTGGAATATTTAGGCTGTGAGGGAAATGCTGTTATTGCTCCTGGGTTAGAAACTATCCTGAGAAGGCTCACAGTCTGTTGGGAACATTGTGCATTTTGACTGAGCTGACAGTATTCTCTACTTGGAAACTCTTGTAGAAAATGAATAGTGTATCAAAGATCTTCATCACTAATAGTCTCTCTACATAACTAGAAATACATGAGTGGAAAAAAATGTGAATGTGTTTACTACAAATAAATCAGTAATTAGAAGCAGAAATGTGAACTTTTTGCTTTAAAAATTTACACAATGAAATGATGACTATAACTTAATTTTTAATCATTTTAGGAAGTCTAATTTAACTGCTAAAGGAAGAGTCCAAAAGTAATCTTGAAGCTCATAAACTGTATTTTGAACCTTTTACTTGACATATTTGGGGTTTTGCAAATAGAAGACTGCAGATAGCATAACTGACACCAGACAGAGCAGCACTAGAATATGTGGATTCAGTACTGGCCTTACTCCAGTTCCTAGACTACACAGTATCTCCTCAGAACTACCTCTGGTGCATCAGCACTGGAGATAAAAGGTTGTGCAGAGCTCCCAAGGGTGATGTTTACTGAACTGGCTGTAGACCACGAGGCAGTCAGACCACACCACTATTCACCTTGAAAACTGCTAATTGGACCTCCTGAAGAAGTTTGGGTTCAGTCCTGGGCTACATATGTGTTTGCTGGGGCAGCCTGAGCTGCTGATACTCACGTATGGCACTGCACTACACACTTTACTAGTCTGGGTCTTGCTTGAAGGGTTCTTCATCCTGGTCCATGACATAAGTGATATGTTCTAGATGTGGATTTGTTGTAGTGGTTTGAAACTGAGAATGTTTTATTATAACTGT
Organism: Chiroxiphia lanceolata; assembly: GCF_009829145.1. Taxonomy (NCBI): domain Eukaryota; kingdom Metazoa; phylum Chordata; class Aves; order Passeriformes; family Pipridae; genus Chiroxiphia; species Chiroxiphia lanceolata. The sequence goes on from NC_045640.1 coordinate 14,869,334, forward strand.
AGTTAAAATGTGTATAAATATCAGACTTACAATTTTTTCTTATTCTTGAAGCCACTGAAGAGATTCAACTTTTATTTGAAATTAACCAGTACTTATGAAGTTTTGAATGAATTTAGTCCATCTCACATCTATGGTATTCTATTGCCTTATAAACTCATTTCATTGCAGAGGATAGTTTTCTGGTAAATCCTACTTATTTCCTAAACTTTTTTGAGTGACGGGATTTTAGCTGAAATACAAATGTTGAATTTGAAGCTTTGATTCTGATTATCTACTATTGCTATTAGATCTGTCAGGTTGGTACATTTGGATTACACAGCTGTTTACTTTGTTATTTAATATTAAGAATAATTAAATAATTACTGTAATTATCAGACACTATAAATTAGTGTCTAATTTATAGTAGACAGATAAAACAAACTTTGATGACATCTCACATCTACTTGGTATACATAGAGGCATCAGTTTAAGGGTCATGACAGCAAAGCTCTAGCAAATCTTACTGCATCATTTTGAGACACTGTCTCTTTCTTCCGCCTCTGTTGAAGTTCTGCCCTTAGTAAAGTCAGTAGAAGAGAAAATGGTCCTCATTATCCTACTCTGATTTGATTGGAAATAAATTAAATAATATAACTGATAAAATTAAATTAATAAAAATAATAAAATAAAAATAAATAAGTACAATTAATTTACTAATTTTTCCCCCAAGACAGGCTGTTTTGCCAATGACTGTAATTGGGGAGTGCTCTCTCCCTGTCCGTATTTCAACCTACAAGCCATTTGCTATATTCCCTCTCTACCATCCAGATGAGAGGAGCAATGGAGAAGCTTTGGTGGGCATCTGGAGTCCAGTCAGGGTTAACCCACCACAACCCTTTAGACTATTTGTGTCAAACATTAGCATCCATAAAGCATTGTATAACTCTTAAAATATCCTATATTAATATTTTCCAAATTAAACTTTCCAAACTTATGTAATAAGCTTTTTTCTTTCCTACTACAAGATATACCATAACAGGGTTCCCATGCAATCCCAAGTGATGGGCTACTGGTTAAAGCAATACAATACCACTTCCAATGGGACACTGAAAACATCAAGGCTTAAAGATGATAATGATGGGTACTAAAGTCTTCCCTTACTCTTTTTCCCTTTGTAGCTAACACTCAAGTTTGCAGCACAGCTAACCAGTAGAAAGTTGGAAGACCAGGGAAGCCTCTCCTGAAAACTCTTCTGTGTTATCGAACCACCTCAGAAATAAGTACTTTAATGACATCATATGCTACTTCAAGGGGTTACTAATAATATAGGAGTCAGATATTCTCTGCCAATGAAGTTAGTCAGGCTTTCTATCACAAATGCAGAAACTGAGAACAAGCCTGCTGTAGCTTGCCAGAGGACAAGTATGTACTTCCTGCAGGAAACCTACTGTGTGGATTCAGCACTGCAGAGAAGGAATTCTGAGACTGTGCTGAAGAAGGAGACAAGGGATAGATTCTTACAGAGACACAGAAAAAAAAGTTATATAAATAAATACTGTAATAAATAGGAACAAAGAAAGAAAGAAAAAAGAACAATCCAGTAGGGCATATATAAGAAACCTAGCACATATTTTAGACACAATCTGGCAGGAAAGGGAATACAAATGTGCCAAAATGAATATACTGCGGTAGAATGCCAGTTTTATTCTGCCCCTTCATCACTACATATGATTTCATATCCTTTTGATAAAAAATTATACTTTTGTGGGTTCAGTGATATTCCTTGAGACAAAGTTGCACTGGGGACAGGGAAGGTGGAATTCCCATGGGAGATGGGAACATTTGACAAGCGCATTTCCCATATGCTTGGAAGGACACAACAAACTGCAGGGGAAAACATTCTCAAAAAAAATTTGCTCATGACTGTCTCCAAAGGCTTTCCAGACAAGGTTGCCCTGTGCATAGGAAAAGACAGGACTGCAAACCCCAACTTGTCCTGCTCAGTCTGAACCTACACTGCCCTGTCCTGCTGTATCTTTGGTTGTGGACACACGCCATCCTCTGGCTCTCCCTCTTTCCCCTATAGTTCTCACTGCTCCCTGACATCTTTTACAGCTGATGTTGTGATTGATGGCTAACTCAGTTCAATTAAAATTAGTTTGCTTATATGGTTTGAAATAAAAGGTCTAGGATTATTCCTCTCTCTTTCTCTGCTTATTCCCAACATAGGGAGCAACAGGCAGGTGCATCAGATGGCAAACCTGAGGAGAAAATTACACTGGAAGGGGTCAGACCAGAAAGAGACAATTCAACTGAAGAAACCTATAAGCCATAGTCTCCCCAGGTAGTATAGGGGCAGTACAGCATCTTGGATTACATAAGCCCAAGAATTTCTCACCCAGTCAATCCTTTTGGTCGAGCTAATTCATTCTTTTGTGCACATCACAGATAACTGTCCTTCAGGTGCACTACATGACGCGAGATTTTTATCATGTATCAATGGCTCAGCACTGGGAACCATGTCAAGGTTAAAACCAAGGTATTTTCCATTTTTTTCCAGTCTTTTATTCTGCCTTTATCACCAAAGAGTATAGTGTGTAATAAGCCTTTAATTTTGTTGTTTAGAGGCAATTGCAGAAAATAATCTGTAGATGAGAGTGCCAATGTGAGGGATCAAACCTAGTGACATACCAGGATTTGATTTCAAGATGGAGAATCTCTAGACTTAAAATAACCACTAAAAACTGAACTTTTGGAAGGCAGAATTGAAGGTCTTGTCTGTGACCTTCTTGTTTTCTATCAGAATTACTCATAACAGTCACACAAGAGCACTCTTCAAACGAGCAGTTGGAAAAAAGTATCTAGAAAAGAAGTAGGAATCCAGTGAAGGTCTTTCCGATTGTCTGCTTTGCTACAAGGCAGTCTAAATTTGAGGCAGCCCACTACCAGGCTGTCTCTGTAGCACAAAAACTGGATTTTTTTTCTTGGGGAGACATTTGTGCATGTGCGCACATTCGTAGGTGGGTGTGTCCCCCAATCAGAATAAAACCGAATTTCAGAATATTGTTTATACAATGAAATTATTTTTCTCAGGATTCCTTTGGTATACAAACTCAGATGTCAAGATTCAAACAGTCCTACATGAACAGACTAGGACCTTGGCAGGAGAAATGGAACCACGGGAACCTCTTATGAAACGCATGTGGTAGCAAGTGTCAGAAATTGGTAATGGCTACTCTGAACACATCCTATATTCCCATTTCCTTAGAACTTATTGAGTAGAGATGCAGCACACCTCTGTACTTCCCATGTATACAAATATAGGTGCAATATCCTACCCAAAAATTTTGCATTAATTTTGCATTGCAAAAATTCTGACTTCTTTTTAGGGCATTCTCTGACATTAATTATACTCTTCTTGTATATCAATGACTCACACATCTGTAGGAAGAAAAGGATTAAATGCAGACCCCAGACTACAGTTCTGTCCTGAAAATATAACATTTAATAGCATAGTTAATATTATTTTAATATTATGTCAAATATATGACAGCAAATAAAGAAATGCTGAAAACTCCTTCCTCTCATAATGATACACCATCTCCTTTAGAAATAAAAGCAGTGTTTTAAACTTCCTGATAGTGTTTAAATCTATCCTGTCTAAGCTACACTACAATGTGAAAGAGACTAAAGTGAGGGCATCTTTCAACCATGATTTTGAAACAAAATAACTTCAGCTTAAATATGTCTTATTTCAACACTTACTTTAATAATGCAGGATTTATACTTTTAAAGTGGATCAAAACTTCATTAATTCATAATGGAATTCTGTAAATTAGAAAAATGAATTAGTAAAACGAAGTTTCAATTCAAGGTTCATAATAATTCTAATTTTATCTATCATAACTGGTAGGTGATCCATGGCGGGCTCAGAGGTCTGAGAGGTCTGATCATTTGTCCCATATGTTAAAATATTATCCCACAGGTTTTGCTAGTTGTCAGACCCTTTCTACTCTAGTACTATTCCTTTTGGTAACCCTTCTGGTGTTCTTACGGTGTTATTAGCATATGTGTATTTTAATTCCACTGAAAAACTAAGGTATCCATATGAATCTGATTGGCATTCAGCTAGTCTTTAATAACCTTATTAGCAGTCCTTTCTTCCCCTTCAACAGTGACTATTTAAATCAGAGACTTTCTGTTTTAATGGAGTAGTGTCAAAGAGATTTGAGGTCTTTGGGTTACCTGTCCAGAAGTACTTTGGGAAGACAGGTCACTACTACTGTAGCTACGTTGCAAAATTAGATACCTGTCAGCTCTTTAGTCACCCCAGCTGATAGCTTAGCATTATCTACTGCTGCTGAAGTAATTTTTTCAGCTACTCCTTCCATCAAGGCAATAGACTCTAAAGTATGACAGTGGATCAGTGAAGTATGCAACTCACAAGTTAGAATCACCTCAGTCTACTTGTTGGAACATGAATTAAGTGCAAGAACTAAGCAGTGGACCATATCAGTTCAGTTCAGCACTGTCTCTTTAACAGATGCAAACACTTTAAGTCTCACTCGATAAACTGCCAATCTCTAATCCAAAATTTGGATCCCCAAAACCTTTACTCATCCTCTGACTGGCTCTATGGACACATGCATGTCATAGAGAGAAAGAGTTTTCCCTCAGTGAAACTGTATATAGGTGCCTGAATGGAAGCTCCTGTACACGATAATGCTAAGCAGATAGTTGCAAAATCCATCACGATGCAAATAGCAGATGTTCCTCTCCCAGAGAAACACAACTACCAAACTACCTTGCATAGTTCTTGCACTAATCTCGCCAAAGTCTCTTGCCAAAGTCTCTCCTCTTTGTCCCTAGTTGGTGGCTAGATATTTATCCAGTAAATGAAGAACCAGAATCAATTCTGTTTGATAGCAGGTTTACTTCCAAAGTGACTTATCACACTACCAAGCATGACAGGTGATCCATCTAGTTTTCACAGTCCTGTCATAGAACAATTCAGTGTGAACTAAGGGAAACAGCAGAGCGACTAGAACCCAAAAATGTACTTTGAATATTACCCTAGAAACTCAGTCTTATTTTTTTAAGGTGTGTTGAAACCACTGAATAGATTAGGAGAAAGGGCTGTCAAAAGTGCTTCCAAATTTACACAAATTCTTGGCCAAATGCTCTACCAGTTGTGATTTTGGATATCATCCCTAGTGTAACAGGCAGCATTAAACTGAGACCAGAAATAGGAGAAGGAATATTTTGCATTCATGCAAGGTTGTCTTAGGCAGCTGGATTACTATTAATTGCTTTGGTCCACCCAGGGCACTGTAATTTCTGTCTGCCTCAGGAAAAACTATAGTTTCCTTCAGGCTGTGAATCAGTCCAAACCGCTTTAGTTTGTCCTTTTTTGCAGTTATTTTGCAGGACAAAAACTGCAGTGCTCCCCACCGTGAGCATGCTGCAACGTTTGTTAGCTTGAGGGTTGCAATGTGTGCTACCTGAAATGTATTAGCTGAAGTTACAGTTCCAAGGAAGACTGTCGTCTTTGCATAAATTTACAAGGGTTTTTTTCTAAATGTACTGTACAGAGAGACTTTGATAATATGGTCTGTTCTCAGTATTCACCTTTTTTTCAAAATGTCGAAGTGGAGGGAGGCCTTCATGGTTCAGAGTATGGCTACATTTGGACTGATTCTAAATGAATAATGTAGAGTATGTATCATATTGTCTGGGAAAAATGTCAAGCCCTGCAAACCAGGACTTCTGGTTCACAAGATTTTAGTGCTATTATTTAGTGACTAAGTGCCGGGGAGACAAAGAACATCTTCCAGCCAAATCTGGGTCACTGACTCCGGGGTGATAGGAGTGAAAGAGGCTGAAGCCAGCAAAGACAGCTCAGTGCAGCACAGTGCTTTAATCTATCTTTTACAACATTCACGAGAGAACTCTCAGTCTATAACACCACATCATTCCTGGATTCTTTATTTTCAGAACTGCCTAAAACACGCTGGCAGCCTAGACTACAGGGATCATTGAGTTTTGCTAACCTAGCTGAAGGTAACCTCCCTTTAGGCTACAGAATTAGACTACTAAATCAAAGAGCACTATGCTCTATACCTGCAAGTAACTTCATGTCCTTTATATAAGAATTTTCTAGGTTTTCTAAGTCAGAACATCTTGAGAAGTGATAACAATTATTTGTTGCCTGGAGAAGGCCAACAACAGGGTCTTTTCATGGTAGGCATTGTACAGATCCTTGGTAAGAGAGGTTGATCTAGCAAGTTTACAATAAAAATGTGGGATGAAAAATATCGTTTCTTGATTTGTAAAAATATTTGAGATTTTGAAGTAAATGTTGAAATAAAAAGAGAGCCTGATTTTGAAAATGGATCTGTTCAGTTCATCATACATCATAGTAGTTTTGAGAATTATATTTCTATTCTGACTTTTAAATATAAGTTATTAATATTTCAGTTACTAATATGTTGAAATCCAAGTCCTTCTCTGGTAAAGAATAGGATCATTACATTGAAACGTATCAGCATGGACTTCTCAAATTTTTAGCAACATTTCCCTGTATTTTAAGATTTGGGGCATTTACTAACATTAAAACTGTTTTCCAATTACTGTGGAAAGTTGCAAACTGCCTGTAGTTTAATATGCTGAATACTTGTATCTAGTTGAGAAACTGTCCCATCAAGAGTTTATCAGATGACTACTAGCTCTTACCAACACCATGTATTCTTGAAAGAATATCTATAAATTTTTCCACAAGCCAAGCCCACGCACAAAGAGTAATGAAAACCGAGAAGTGGATTTTAGAACAATTGGGTAATTTTCTAGATCTGACAGCAGAGCTGAGGCTGAGACTGCACAAGGGAATTTGGAGTCATTAACATCAGTAATGAAGCATCAGTTTGAGAAAGACATGGTTTTGGCAACCATTTCCATTTAAAAAGCCCAGTACTTGAGAATGAGCTTTATTCATAACAGCTGCCCTCTGAATTTATAAAACAGGCTTCCTAGGGTGATCAGCATTTTAATCTTTCCTGAATAAACATTGCTAAATAACACTGAGTGCTTCAACAGACTGTAGAGTGGCCTTGATTTTTCAGGAAATTAAATGAGATTGATAGACTCTTTTGTAGACACCTAGGAGAAAGACTGGTATGTCACAGCACTTGTGATAAGAGTGAGGTACAGTCTTCATAGCTTGACAAACACCATTATACAAAAAGCAAAAATGAATTACATATTTGGGGTAATTGATAAAAGAGTCCCCATTACCATTTATAATCTCTTCCAGTTGCATCTCAGCTCATTAGTGATAGAAAATAATAGCTCCAAAATGCCTATGAAATTATATGGTGATCTTAGTGCACCTTCTATAGTCAGTGTGGTGGTCAGAGAGTCCACCTTGCCTCTAGGCAGGTATGTCTTGGTGTGGTACAGCTCCTCAAGGTGGAGTAGGTCCCTCCCAAGGGCTACTCATGGCTGAGAAATAATGCAAACATTATTACCTTTCACAGTCTTTGTCAACTTTTAATTGAATGGTATTTTAGTAACCCCTTGAGAGACATCATACCAGTTTTTTAGATCAATCCAGGTGATATGTACTTCAAGGAAAGGTTCCTCTCCTTTCAAAATGTATAGTTTTTTGTATTGCACAGTCTAATCCCATGCTCATTGGATTTTACAAAATAAATTCTACTCAAAATGTACATTTCCAAATACAAACTACACCAGAATTTAGGCAACAATCTCATGCTATTCCTTCTTCACAGTGTTTAGGAGATTCAGAAATAATTTCTTTTATAAATCCTCAATTTAAGTGGGTTTTATTTAGTGTAAAAGGGAGTTGACATTTTTGAAGGGAGTTCAAATTTGACAAACTTTCTCACCTTGAGATTACTGATTTTATGTATGAAACAAAAATTCATGTATTTCATAAACGACAAATAGAGATCTAACTCCAGTTCTCTGTGAACAACTGTAATTCACTCAATTGGACCTTAGTTCAGAAACTGACAAGCAGAACTTCTCTTTACAGAATAATAATGGATATGTACAAGCTCAGCTGTCTATGTTGTATATATTAAATGTGATTTTACTTGCACATGGATATACTGGCACATTCAGTGCAGGAAATTGGACACAAGATACAATTGATCAATTTTGAAGTGTTTATGTAGTCATTGTCTCCTTGAACACCTTCAAAATATGTAAAGTGGTTTACAATGTCCTAGATTCTCAAAAAGGTGGTAAATGTTAAATTAACACCATTGAACTAATTTGACCGCAGACTTCATACATTAATTTTTTTAAAGTTAATTGTTTTACCCTTTATTTAATTTTGACAATTTCCTGTGTCTGCATAATATAGACACACACACACACACACACATGCACATGCACACACTCATTCTTTTCAAAGAATTTTGTTTCAGTTCAGCTGAAAGATTCCTGATCAGTTCCCTTGAAATAAAATGGCCAAACTGAGCTGAAAAATGTTTCCAACCAGCTCTAAAGCAGTTTGTAAAGCACACTTTGAACTGAGCCTGTACACCTCTGCCTTGGAACACCATTTTCCATGAATACAGGGCCCTGGGCACAAATCCCTGAAAATGTTGTCCTTAAAATTTATTCTGAAGTTCATTGTAGCAGCAGCATAATGCATTTACCGACATGCTTTAGTATAGTAAATGTCTTTTGGGCCATCTCATTCCATTCCATAATTGTTTTCTGGGGAAACCCTTACCCTCTACTTGATTTATGCAATACAGATGGTTGGTAAAACTTGAATTTTTATTGATGCATAGTAATATCTTTCTCAGCACCCTTAAAGAAAGTGACATAATTCTTTAAGACATAATATTACGCTAAGGAATTGCTCTAGAGGGTCATCAATCTTTTGTGAAACTCTTCCAGTACTCTGCTAGTGTTAAATAAACCATGACTAGAAATGAAATTCAAAATAGTTTGAGTGATTTCTGCAAAACGTTCTCCATTTGCCAATTATGTAGCACTATATTTCATCCTTTCAGTTATTCATTATTCTTTGCTAAAAATACAGCAATGGCAAGGGATTTTTGCAAATTCCAGAAGAATTACAGATGACCCATTTCATGAAAACCAGGCATTAGTTTATAAAACATGGGAAAGCTGATGAACTAAGTGAAGATGAAGCAGTATTTGTTTATAAGTGTTGTTTTCTTGAAAAGAAACAGTATTCAAGCCCAGTGGGAAGAGCCATTTTCTAAAAAGTTGGCTGAGTCTTTTGAGGTAATTCACACTCCATTCTGATGGTCCTTAGCTGGTAGGAGTTCCAAAAGAAATGTGTGTAATCTAAATATGTTGGTTTAATATCAAAAAAGGCTTTACCCACATCAATGTTCCTTCGTCACAAATCTGCTTGAAATACTTCCTTTGCTACCATGTTCATTACCTTGCTCTTTCCAACCTTTCCTTTAGATTTGTCGTTTTAGCTCAAATCCTGAGTTGTGACCCTTAAATACAGCCTGAGTTCAGCCAGCTAAAATTAATTTTAAAGCATTCTATGTATTTTTATTGCTGGGATATTTTGACTTAGATTCAAACCTCAAAGGAACTTCCTTTTAAGTCCCATATCATCAGGATCTCTGACCCAAGGATAGTGAAGTTCCCCCCACAGCCTGGCTCTGCATTTCAGAAGGTCTGAAGGCATCAGCCTGGACCTTGAAGAGCTCTTTACCCATAGAGAAACTCAGTAAGGAACTTGTTTAAGGCTCCAGTGTGATGTTTAATGTGGAAAATAAAAGCAAGCCCCTAAAATAAGATAATAAGATGGGTGCAGTGGGAAGGCAAAGGCTTGGCATTATTTTTTCTTTTTCATCATCTTTTCTGTCTCCACAGGCAATCTCGTCCCAGTTTAACAGAGAAAAAAAACCTTGATGTTGCTCACAATATAGTACGTTACATATCATTCTTATTACCACTGAAAATTAGAGCACACTGACATAGAAGAAGGTTATGTTTTGAAATATCTGTATTTTGTTCATACTTGCCTAACTGGTTGATGTCTCACTACTGTCTCTTTGGTATGAAGAGATAACAGTTATAAGAGGGGACATTTTCTTCCTCTAAAGTAAAAGATGGTGTGATCATTCACAGATATGATTAGGTGTTGTGCTTTGATTTCCATGCTCACATAAAGTCTTTTAGCTGTCCTCCCTAATACTAAAGCACTCAACAACAATGAATAAAATCTAGTTTCCTAAAGTATATGTACTATAAGAGACAAAAAATAAAGGAAACATCAGCAATAACTTTAGGTAGTTGCTTTAAATTGTGGAAAGCAGACAACAAAGTTTATCTCAAGTGAAAAAACCTGTTTCTGTTCTCTTCTTGTAGTAGTTTATGGCAAATCAGTTCAAAGTTTACCTTATGTGTTTTAAATAGTGATTTTTCCATTAGCAATGCATATGCAAGAAAAAATCCCAAAAGCACTAGCCCTTTAGTCCCCATTATCCAGTCTTTGATTCCCAGAATATATCCACATCACGCAGTGAAAAGCAGCTTAACATTTTAGAATAAGCCCCAGTGTAAGTGCTATGGTGCAGTGCTTGGTCAGGCTATTCCACACAGTGTGACTGAAGTGCTCTCAGGGCTCAGTTGACACTTCTGCCTATCATTTCATTGAGTGCCATCTCCTTCACATCCCAGCTGAGGCAGTTTTGCACCAGAATCCATTGAAAAAATTACGTTCATGCCTTTGGTGGCAGATAGGCAGGAGGACAAGAGAATGGCTATGGCAGGGAGACCATGACATGAACTCAGGTCTGACAAGAATCGTAGGGAAGGAGAGCTGATTAACAGACCATAGACCCCTGGGGAAGAAAAATAAGAGCCTTATCTGCCACTGTAAGTAAAACCTTTTATCCTAATGATTAAAGCAAATGGGGTCTCTGTCATGACATCCCTAACAGTTCATTAAAAAGCCTACAACACATGTAGAGCTGACCCTCTACTGCAATCCTAACATGTGACACTCGTGTGCCAGTCCACAAGACTGATGGGTTCTGGGAGAGATAATCTTTAATCTTACTGTGAGTAACAGAGTAAGGCATGCCTTGTCTGCCAGCACTGCAGAAGAGAAATTATTAAAAAGAATATTTATATGCTTAAATGTCTTAACCAGAGAGAGAAGGACTGTTCTCATTAGAAGTACAAAAAGTGACCAATAATTTATTAACCTATTATTCACAAGGGAAGCACTACTAGTTCACAGGTATATTTTCTTCTCTCTTAAGGAAATGAAAAATGATTATTTGTGATATTACTTTTGAAACTAACTGAGTTGAATTAAAAACCATTCAGAATCTCCCTTTCATAAGTGGCCAAGGGTTTTTGAAAGGAATTTTCTGAGAAGATGTTTGAAACTTTTCTCTTGTGTCTCCAAGTAATTCATCTACTTCACAAAAGAATATCCCTCTTCCCTCAAAGTCATCCCCTAATTAAAACTCACAGCACTGTGTCCTTTCTGGTTATGGCTGACTTTTTCCAAATTGCAAGGAAAAAACACTATATCGCTATATCTGTAGAGCAGCATTTTTTTACTCAGGAGATTTACCATCAAGGAGAAGTGTGAGGAGCTCATCTCACTAGATGTGTTCAAAGCCTGTTTGAAATACATGGGAATGGGAGACTGTCTGAATTTAGTGACTTTGGTTTAGTGCAGGTGCTCTTCCCGTCTTTTTATATCCTTGATTATTTTTAACATAATAACAATTTCGATGTAACACTCCTTATAAGAAGGTGAAATGCTGGTTAGAAAGTGAAAACAGTTTTAACAGAGATGAGCCTGATATATTTTCAGACAAGAGTAAAGCTGCTTAAGAACTACACTCAAATTTTCAGGTAGAGACTAACGAACTCATCACAACTGGAACAGATGGGACTGCCCATTTGCTAGTCTATTAAATTTTATGGAGCACTGAAAAATCACCATCAAAGGGACGTAATCCAGAAAACAGGAAAGACTCTTGAAATAGATTTAGGATGCTTTTGTCATTTTGGTTTGATTTAAAGGGTGTCTTAATTTTGTTACACAAAGGATAAGGATACATAAAGGTTCTATATATACACATATATATAGAATGCAGATTGAAAGTGGACAAGACAAATAATGCCGTAGTGTAGAAAATATTCATAAGCAGAGTATAAACAGTCCTAAACTGTGTGCATTTGAAATAATTTATGGAAGCTACAATTTGTAATTAAATGGTACTTTGAGGTTACTGAATTTCATCAAGAAATCATTTTCAAGTTCTTTAAACTACTTTGTAAAAATATGTAAACTACCTCTATAATGTTTTCAGAAAGGTTATTCCATTTTTCAATGGAGTCAAGGATAAAAGATTGTTGAACTTTCCTTTCAAAGAAAGAAAATTACTATTTTCTTCTGTGTAAAAAACATGACTAAGAAAAACTAGCTCACAAGGGGCTCACCATTGTGTAGTTCATGTTAAGTGTAATTCAAAGTCTCATTATAAATATTTGACTCAGGAGCTTTTGTTTCCACTCAGTTGATATTAATTCACTCAATGAGTCACCTGAAAGACAGTAATTTAAAAGCTTCAGTGGGATCCCTCACTGTACAATATATTGTAAATTAATTCTATTTGGAGACTCATCCTTTGTTGCTTTCAACAGGAAGAAAAGTTTATATGTAAGAATGTGTATAATTTCTAAGTCAAAAACTTCCATTTGTAAGGCAAAACACATCTCATGAAGCCAATTAAGCAGTCAAATAGAGGAATCATTGGTAAATTATCAGTAATTCATAAGTATTAACCATCCCAAATATTTTCATAATTTTTTGCAGTATTCAGTTACTAACTAACATATTTTTTTATTAAATCCAGTTAAACAGAATGACTAATAATATTTAATTTTTTTTCCGGCTCTTTAAGTGAAATTGAAACCATTGGTAAAACTAAATTAATATTATTCAGAATTTAAAAATTAGGAGTGAATTTCAAATTTTCTAGAAATTTAAAATGCATTTTGATTAGCTTATAATCACTTTGTATGGTCAAATCTAACATGATGCATGTGAAAAAAAGTGTTAATTTTAAATTGAATACAATTTTTTCTTTAGCTACTGTCATGGTTTTGGAATGGTACTTCCCAATTTATTTCTCCCCCTGAGTCTCCAAACCACACTGCCACTTCCTCTCTTCCCCCCCCCTCCACGTTGCCCTTTGCCTTCCCTCTCCAGCAAGATGGAGTTGTGAATTGGAGGCACGAAAGAGGAAACACATGGGCTGAGAGAAGAACAATTTACTGGAAACAGCAATGAGATAAGAAAGCAAACAGTAACAGCAACCATACTAACCAACCATATCAACAAAAGGGATAAGACAAGGAAATTATTTGGAAAGCCTTTGACATGTGGGCCTTAGCCATGCCCCCCTTCTGGCTACTGTAAAAATTTAACCCTGTCCTGGCTGAGACTAGGACACCTACACATATCTAAAACCTGCATCTGCTTATATAGGCAGTATCTGAATCTACCCCAAAAAACAACTCTAATGTGTGAACAGGTAACCCTAAGTCTTTTACCCTATTAGAAGAGAATTTTGTCCATTTTTCTTTTTTTTTTAGCCTAGTAGTAATACAATCAGAATTACACCACCAAGCACCCAACATTAGGCTTGACATAAAAACATACTTTAAAATATGTAATGAATTAAAAAAAAAAGAAAACTGTTTTCCTACTAGATCCTTTTATATTTAAACATACCATAATACCTTATAAAATTTTCCCCAGCTACTTACAACCTTACAATTCACCATATTAACTTAAAAATATTTATTATGAATTGCTACGTGAAACTTTAACTTTGAGGAATAAGCAGGTATTTTTTAATGTCCAAAAAAGGCAAGACTTGAAAATTGAAACTATGAGTTGAATCTAACCTATATAAAGTAAATAAAAATCTGCAAAAATTATAATACTAATCATAGAAATACAATTAAGTAGACAGATCCTAAGACAATAAAAGAAACAGCAGAAAAAACTTAGCAGGTGTAATTCTTAAACAGGAAAAAAATGACCTAAGGATTTGTGAAAATAGTGGGAAGCAGTGATTTATGAAAATATACAGTAAGTTTCTTGATGCCTGCATCTGTCTGGTCCACAACCATTATTGTAGCAACATAAGTGTTCTTAACTGAGGTCACAGTATATTCAAAACCAATAAAAACTGTAATCTGTACCATTTTGTGCTTGTTATTCAACATCTTCTAATTACCTCTCACCAAACTTGGTATTTTATAGAGTTTTACTTACATCTGTCCTACTTCTGTAAATTTGCACACTCAGTAACCTTTTCTCTGTAGTCAAGCAGCAGACGTGGGAGTCCCAGGTCATTCTCCAAGAGCAGTGTCTGCTTACAGTAGTGCTCCATCATGCACTTCAACAGAGAACTAGTGGGAGAGGAACCCTTGAGAAACGTGTGCTCTCCTTTGGTACTTCCCTCATCACTCCCCCAAACCCTTATTGTGGTCCCTGTCTGACTTTGGTGTATCACAAAGTTGGGCAATGGCCCAATTGGTTCAATGAAGGAATACATGGCCTGGGCATTTCGGATGGAGGAAGAGACCACATAAAAAATGGCAGAGGTGAGGTGCTCACTCACCTCATGAAACTTTTTGAAAGGGTATCTTGAGTGTTTCTATAGCAATCAAAGCCCCAAACCTGGCATTTGTGCAGACATAGTAGGATGTTATTGAAAGAAACTGCAACAAACTACAAGGTAGCTAGCAGGAGCAGTCTCAGGGCTGCATTGAGGAAGCAGAGTGAGAATTTGCCAATTCAAGTGCCATTGTCAACCATTCTAAGCAACAGCCTCCATAGAAAGAACCAGGTTTTCACCTTTCCTATGTTGGAACTGGGAAGTAAACAGTGAGTAGTGAGTTGTTTTCCATCCACTTTCTGAAACATCACTCCCAGGGATTGTTTAGGGAGTTATAGGAAGAATGAATGCCCTATCTGAACCCTCTTTGTTTGCAGCTTTGCTCTATACTGGGATGTTAGTAATATAAGCTTGTACATTAAAGTCACATTCAAACTTACTTTTCTCTTGATAGAAAGAAATTTTCTAAAAAGTATTTTTTTCCTAAAAATATGGCATACATATTACCACAGAAAGTAATAATATAATAATTCTTAATTCATTCATCAATTTATTTTATGCTTTTTCTACAGTACCAGACTTCACTTCATTATGGGGTTTTATAGCAATTTGATTCCTATCTGAAAATTTGAGGTTTTGCTTTTGAAACTCATTAGAACTCTAATGCTAAAAAACTAATGAAGTGAGTTAGAATATGATAAGTGTTACAACTGATCACAAATTGTTGTGATAATAAGGTTTCCAATGTTATAAATAGCCAGTATATGCACTAAATAGTTTTGAAATTGTATTCTTCATCACATATTACATATGACCACTCAAAATATTTCAAAGTGCAGGTCCACATCTGAGAGGCGGTGAGTTGGAAAATATTCTCACCATTAACAGAAGATAAGCATGTGGAGTGTCTTAAAATATCAGATCTTTTATTTCTTTGTGAAGTAGTTGCAGACTTTGTTCATTTCTAGACAGGTTGTTTCCTGTCTGGGTCATCTTAAACAGGTATCAATAGTTCCTATTTCATTCCTTCTTTACTTATTTAGAGCAACTTATGATTACCCACTGTGCTGGTTTTGGCTGGGATAAACTTCATTTTTTCATAGCAGCTTGTATGGGGTTATGTTTTGGCTTTGTGCTGGAAACTGTGTTGATAACTCAGGGATGTTTTAATTATTGCTGGACAGCACTTACAGAGCCAAGGCCTTTTCTGCTCCTCACCCCACCCCACTAGAAAGAGGCTGGGGGTGCACAAGGACCTGGGAGAGGTCACAACCAGAACAGCTGACTTCAAGTGACCGCAGGGATATTCTGTACCACATGGTGTCATTCTCAACAATAAAACTCTGGGGGAGGTTGATGGGGGCCTGCTACTCAGGGACTGGCTGGGAATCACTTTATCAGTGGTGAAAAACTTTTTTAATTTGCATCACTTGTACTTCTTGGGGTATATTTCTCTCTCTTTGTTTTTCTCTCTTTTTGTTTTTTTTTTGCTTTCATTCCAATTGTGATGTATTATTTTTTGTATTTTATTTCCATCGTTAAACTATTCTTATCTCAATCCATATATTTTCTCACTTTTGCGCCTCCACTTCTCTCCTCCACCCCAGTGCTGAGGAGTGAGGGAGTGAGTGGCTGCGTGGTGCTTAGTCGCCAGCTGGGATTAAACCACAACACCCATCTTCAGAAAGTATTATGAAGTTTATGAAAAAAATTTAATTTCTCATTTTCTGGACAACCGTAGGGTGTGAAAAGCTGGCTGGAAGCCTCACAAACTGTACCATGCTGTAATACACCGGCAGAGAGCAGGGAGAAACAGGAAAGAAATTTCAGAAAGCCACGTATTGTACTTCCCAAACCCAATGAACAAGCTGCATCGTTTAAAACAAAAACAAAGAAACAAACAAACAAAAAGTCATACTTAAGGCAAATAATTTCAGCATTAGAGCAAGGGAATCAGTTGTATTAGCACACACTTTAGAGCAGTAAAAGAATGAGAAAAGCAGGAGAAGAAAAACCCATTTTGCACTGGGCAAAAAGGGAATGGAAGGAATCTGAATTCTGATCTCAGAAAACAAAGCATTACTTTTCTTTTTAAGATAGCAAGTCTGAAGGAAATATGCCAGCCTCTTTGAGTACCTAAGCAGACCAGGAAAATGACAACAAAACACCACACAGCATGGTTCTAAAGAGACCTACCAAGGCAATTGATCAAGTGTAAAAAACAATATTGAAGCAGGTGCAGATCCTGGAAATCACAAACAAGATTAAGGGATGTAATATTGCTGATATCACCATACAAATCACAAAAACCCAAAATGAATGTAAGGCATCCATTGCCATAGTAAAGAACAGTAAGGACTGAACTTTTGACAGACAGTTATTTGTAAAACCCCAACATTTCTTACGCTGAACTTCAGGTAGTGGATTGAACTGGTTTGCAAACAAGTGGTATAACAAATATGTGCCGCTCTGACAGAAGCATTCAAATAGGGAAATGAGAAAAACAAGGCTATATTTAATGGAAAAAAAAAATCACAGGCTTAGAAAAAACAGCCTGAAAGTTGTTCATAGAAAAGAGAAGTTAAACTAGTTCGTCCTGCAGCTGTGAAGAAAAATCAATTGAAATAATAGTGGTATTTCAGAGAAAGTGTTTGCTATTTTCAGAAACACTACAAATATTTTTCAAAAAATATAGAAATAATCAAATATTGCTGTAAAATGGTCTGCAATGTTGTGAAAGCTGGATTGTTGGAAATGCCTCCAAAAGGACAAAGTCAGAATATGAGCATAAAGCAAGCTTATTTATTCTTGAAGTTGTGTTCCTTCAATGCAACTTTCACACCAGAGAGAGAGAACCGGTGACCTACTGCTACTGCCAGAGCAAGAACTTCAGGGTATTTGATCTAATGAAAACTTTTCAGAAGTGCTCAGAGTTTAAAAACAAGGGCTTTGAGGTAACATTTTCAGTCTCTGGCTTTTCATAATCACAAATGCAATTTTTGTGCAAGTATTTTTAAAAATATGACTGGTTTCCCATAATAGTGCCACGTGATACTTTTTGTGACATTTGATGGCTTCAAAATCTTAAACCAAATGTTTTCTGCAGCTTGGCCACAATATTTCAAAATGTTCACTGGATAAATATCAGAGAAGTGATCAACGTTACAATCCATAAGTGGCATAAGAAAAAGAGCATTTGAAGTTTGAAGAAATTATAATTTTTCATTAAAATTATATTACTCAATTGTACCTAGACATAGTTACAAAAATTTTTAAAATTTTAAAAAATTGCTTTTTCTTGCCTTTACAGTCCAAAAATGCAATTGGATTTGTTTTATGTGGTGGTACAAAATGAATCAAAGTTTGATTTTCACTGGCATTTTCATTGAGAGAGAAACTAATTTCATGATCAGCATTTCTTGTGATTGCTATTGATCCTATATAAGTACCAACTGGTCCTTTCCCAGCACTGAACACTCCTTTGTTTCAAAACAAAATTGCTACTGTGATTTATTTCCCCATCCTTTCATGTGCAATCAAGATCAGATATCAGGCTCAAGCTCAACAAATAAATAAATAGGTTACTGGCAGTGTCAATATCATGCATAACGTTTTTGAAGAATGCAAATATATCAGATGTGTTGTATTATTTGTAGAATGTTAGTCTTAATTTCTACATCAATAATTGTAGAAGAGAAGCAACATGAAACATTCCCGGTGTTTATTTTTGTTATCTTTTTGACTAAGAAGATTGATTGGAAATGTCCTAAAAGAAATTGGATGCTTTAAATGCCAATTTCAAAAATTACTTAGCTATTTTGATGGCTAAACCTCATAGAATATCAGCTACAAAAGGCATCAATTACTTGAAAAATCAAACCCATAAATTCCTCAAAAAATCACCCTATCTTCAATGAATTAGTATTTACCCATAATCTATAATCTGAGTATTCTAAATATTATAATTAATTGCTTGGAAATACAGGCAAATTCCAAATTCATCTACTCTTCATATCGCTTCAGAACAAATAAATTTTATTCTTTTCATTTTTTAATCAAAAATAGTTGTTCATTGATCACACTTGAAATATCCCATGAACATGAAATAATTTAGGCAATTGGCATACAATGATTTCTTAGAGGAAGAAAGGGCTGCACACGGTGTATATTTCACAGTTTTTAGTCACTATATCTTAAAATTCATGCTGGTAGTCTCCCACAAACCTGTTTAGAAATTTGTTCTGGCTGTTTGAAGTGTGATATGTAAGATATGTAGAAAAAAATTAAAAAATTAAAAAATCATGTAGTCTTAACATCAAGGAACATCGCTGCTTAAAATTGCAGCCACAATATGGCCTTTAGTGAAGGAACTTGTTACATCTGATAAGCAGCTGTCACTTCAAGAACCTTGAGTACACATGGAAGAAATAGCCTTGAGGAAAAAATTAGGTTAAAAGTTGTGTCCTTGTCCAGAAAAGAAAGACTTGCCTTGTACCTTCTTTATCTGTCTCTGCTATAACACATATTTTGACTCTTTACACTGTCCTGTCTGGCTGCATTAACCAGTTCCAATCAATCTAAATATTTTTCAGTGACATTATTAGTTCTGTTGTCATTGTCAGTCTGCAAATGCACTCCAATGCTTTTCCTTCATTCTTAGATAGCATGTATCATAAAAACAATTCAATTGTTCTAGTTCAATACCCTTGGCTTTATTGCCTACTGTTAGAGCTGGGTGAGAAATTTTTATTGAAACGAGCTTTTAGTGGAGAAAATCAAAGAGATATTTGCATCAGGATTTTAGTGAAAATGCTCTTTCAATCTCCAGCCAGTTTGTTTGGGTTTTTTTTTAATCTAAATGCTGGCTGTTATCATCCCTTGCAGAGCATGCTGGACATCGAAAATAAAGACTGCAGCAGCATCCCACTCTCAGAGTTGAGACCTCTGGCTCATTTAGATTCTTCTTCACAGTCCCACATCACCTTCCCTTCTTTCCTCATGATTCCAGCCATTTCTTGTGTCTTATCAAATCATGTACTAAACTGAAACTTTGCAGGACTTGAAATTAAGAGGAAAAGGTGCCAACGTTTATGAGAACTGATAGATATGGGTCACAGTGTTGGGAAAATAAGGAAATTACTCAAATCTCAATGCATCCAAATAAGAGAAGTGTGCCTCAACTTAGTTAAACATCTGTGCTTCAGAGAGATTTTTCTACCCACTGCAGAATGTGCACTTTCTAATTTGTTTTCAGAGATGAAGCATGGATTCTGCTTCTATGCCGAGGTAAATTGTGGATCTATACCAGTACAGTTCGACTGATTCATACTACCATGGTAAAAAGTCCTAGTGAAGGTTTGGTGAAACTTGAGTCTACCAGAGCATCTTATCTGGTACATAGCTTGTTCCCTCTCATACATTTTTTTTTTCCTGAAGGCCTTCCACCACGCAGTCTGCTTTGTACTTAACATTATAGCAAAATATAACCATCCCCTATATCCCTAATATGAAGTAAAAGATACTACTGTTTACCTCCATCTATCTTCACCCTCTCTTAAAAACTTGGTGTGAAAGAAAAGAGGGGAGATAACCCCATGTGATGAGGTTGCCCTGGTAGTTTAGCCACAGGCTCCCCCCTGTGGTAGGGGGGAAACTCCTAGATCAAAAGACCTTGTTTGAAGTTTTTTCTGATATATGCCAGGAAGCCCTATCTTTTGGCCTACTTATGAGGTGTAAAATTGGAAAAGACTGAAAATGATATGCAATTCTTTACTGGTCTGATCATAGTTCCAATGATGGAAACCAAGAGGAGGCTGATGGGAGGGAAGGGTTGTGCAGTATGTGCCTACTGGGAGGTTCTTTACCTCAACAGGATTACTGTCACACTGAGGATATTGGACAAGATTATAGCAAAATATGCTTCCAGTGTCCTAAGTATCTATAGTGGATCTTCCTTGAACAAAACCCAAACCCCAAAATTTTGAAGTTCGTTAATTGGGATACTTAGGCTGTGTTAATCACACCATATGAAGCGCTCAGCACCATAAGAAAACTCTTCAAAAATGGCTGCAATTACTCTAAAAGTCAAGCCTTCCACGCACAGTGTATGTGAGCCACTGATATTGCAATGGGCAGGATAAGGGTCTTGTGAACACATGCTGCTTTGCAAATTCCAAGAAAAACCCAGGTATATTCTTCATCCCCTAGAGTTCACAGCGTTGAAAATTATTTTGAAACAAAAAAGATTCAAACATTTGAGAAAAAGTCTTTCTGAGTGCACAAGCAAAAAGCAGGGTTTTTGCCCTTTCATATTTTTGTTTGCTTCCAAAGTTTCACAGACATTAGGAATATTTTGCCCCCTTGAGACTTTTGCTGGCTCTTGGCAGACTGGTATTTTCCCTACACAGCAGGCACTGACAGTGACAAGTGAGAGCACTGACTCTCTGCTTCTGGCTACCTGCTGCCTTTCTTCTCCTCTTTCCTCAGGAATAGAGTCTGATCTATGAAAATAAAGCAAGGGGAAATGATTCTGCAATTAATATTTTAAGCCCTGTGCTTTTATTTCCATTGCATTTTTAATATTTTCTCTTTTTTTTTTTTTTAAGAAAAATCCTTTTTTAAAGTAAGATACCATCTTGCTATTTTGCTTGCAGAAATGGGATAAGTGATTTCTCAAGGGAGTGTGGATAATGAATTATGACCTTTGTGCATTTGCTGGGCGTCTTAAACTTCATCAGCCAACCAAATGCCTCTACTCAGAATAACAGATTATTAACTTGCAATGGGCAGTGGCTTTTTCCTCTGCCAAGGGAACAGGTTAGACAAAAGAAAAAAAAAGCACAAAACCACCACAGTTTTTTCCCCTGACTCTCCTGCTTTTTCTGAACTGTGACTGCCCAGCACTTTGAATTTCTTTGCCCCTGTCCTAATGTCAGCCATCACTCTTTTTAAAGCTTGCTGGCTTCTCCCAAGCAAATCCTCCCTTTAATAAAGTAGGAGTTTACCTTAATACAATCTGTAACCTGACTTTTGTTTGAGGCTTTGGTGGTGTTTGCTATTTAGGTTCAACGAACAATGAAAACGCCAGCCACCCAGGAGAGTGCTGTAAGAACACCCAGTATACAAAGAGAAGGAAGCTTACAAGTTCAAACCTAGACCAAAATACCTGGCATAGTCTTCATTTGAAAAGTAGAACCAATTTTGAGCTTGTTTCCTCGAGAAGGTCAAACAAGTATGGTAAGTATTTATTAAGGAGTACAGGACAGGAGTTTTGGTTTGTTGTTGGGTTTCCTTTCTTTTTCTTTCTTTCTCTTTCTTTCTTTCTTTCTCTTTCTTTCTTTCTTTCTGTCTTTCTTTCTTTCTTTCTTTCTTTCTTTCTTTTCTTGTTAATTGGTTTTGGTTTTGTGGGATTTTTTTATTTGGTTTGGTTTGGTTATCCTTGTAATCCTGTTGTGAATCCTTTGCCTGTTAATATTTAAACCAGCAGTAACACCTCAGGAAGATTTTACTTCTGCTGCCTGTTGAGAACCTGGCTTGTGCCATCAATGTGGCACTTGTGAGTCACACAGTAACAACATTTTTGAAACCTGGTCGAAATCCTAGTGCTGTCTCACATATTCAAAATATTAATCACATGAACAGCAATGATCAAATTCACCTCAGGGTATGCAGGTAAGGCAGGAAATGATAATCTATGAAATGACAATCACAATGCAAGGAAAAATGCATCTGAAAAGTGAAGATATTATCAAACAACACTTTTCCCTTGTTTTTTCAATTTTCAGTGGCACTTCAGATTGGTTTTGCACAAAATGAACTGGGAAGCTGGGTAGCAGGCTGCAGTTGGCAAAATTGAGAAACAAAACAGTGGAAAATATTTGGAAAAGTAAGAAGTAAAAATCTATAAGAAATGAAGCAAAAAGAAAGATATATTAAAAGGTGAAATAGAGAGGACACAGCAGCAAAATCATGACCCTTTCCCTATGTCATTAAAAAATCCATGTAACAGGTTCCCAAACTCCACATGAAAAAACAAATCTTCAGTTTGAAACAGGTAACATTCCCTAAAAGACACTGTTGAAACACTGTTCCATTCATCTGCCTACTCTATCTAACCCTGTTGCTATTTTCTATTTTTTCTCTGTCACAAACAGTGTGCTATAACAAGAATTCTGTTATTGCAGAATTCCATATAAATTCAATATAATTACTTCCAAATGTTGCTGTGGTGTCAACTTCTTCTGCTCTCTCAGAGATAGCATTTTTGCCCTGTTCACAGCTCATCGTCTTTTTAATATCTGACTTCAGCCTACCCAAATTCCTACCTGCTGTCTCCCCTAATCTCAGAGCTTTTGAGTGATTTTCTTGTCCCTGGTTCCTTGCATCTTTCTTCTCCTTCAGTTTTGAAAATATTACCCTGTTCAAGGTGTGATATCTTGTGCTTGAGTCCTTCCCTCTTGCAGACTATGCTTATCTTCCAGCACATCCTGGGCGTGTGGTTTCTGACCTCAACAGAAGAAATTACAGTTCTCTCCTTGGTTTGGGAAATAGCAGGATTTCTTTATTAGACTCTTCTTCCTAAGGGAACAGGGCTTATGTTATTATGTTGTCTGCATCTACCAGAGTCATCCCTTCCCCCAGCCTTTGAATCTTTAAGCCTATTTCAGTCAAATTACCTCTTTCAGTCAAATTTTACACAGGGTAGATGTATTTAAAAAAATAATTTTTCACAGGTTTGCTAACGGGGAGTCTAGGGAGCCAAAGAACATCTTACAGATTCCTAAAACTGAAGGAAATCCTTCAGTGTAACCCTGCCTGCTGTTACACACTGTGGTTTCTACACTGGAGAGGGTGGTTTCTACACTGGAGAGAGTCTAATAAACAGGAGCTGGAGAGATACTTGAATTAGAACAGGTGCTTTTTAAACATCCACACCAATCAGTCCTAACAGACAAACCCATGCACCATTATGTTTTATTATGGTTATCAGTACTCAAAGAAATTCCTGTCCATCTTTAAAGAAAACAGTAAATTTCCAGCGTCAGCTCTTCCCTTTGTCCTGAGTGTCATGGGTGGAATTTGGGTAGAGGGTAAGAATCAGCCCAGGTCTCTGCTACATGGTAAATAAACTTGGGGAAAGTGGCCTGTAGTTTCAGATCTAGATCTGGACTATCTACTTGAATAAAAATAACAGTTTCTTACCAGGAAATAATTGTGCACATTGGGATTTTTTTTTTTTTATTTCCTTTTTTTTTTTTTTTAACTTACGAAGGACAAGTAGCTCAGCATATCTGTGTTCTCCCTGCAGCACATTTCACTTTTCCTTTCAAAAAAGCATCATATGTTTATGAAATTAGGGTACTGCCCCAAAGGGCCTTGAATAATGATAAGACATATGAAATAACTACTGTAGGCTTTGAAATCAGCATTGCAGAAGATAAGGATTTAGGTAGGATGTAGCTCAGTCAAACCTGATTAATTTGTGCTCCTTGTGCCCAAGCAACCAAAACATTTCACTGGCAGGCAGCGCGAATGACAAGCGCTCTATGTGCCACTGCTTTGGTAGTCTGGAGGTGATTCTTGTTAATATTTATGAAAACAGTCTGCAAACTGATTCTGTCTAACTAGTTCTGTCTGTACTACCATTATCTTATCACATCCCACAGGGATACAAAACCTCAATACTGAATTAATCGTACTATGACATTTGGAAGAAAGAAAAAGGAGAAACTATTCTGCTGGCTCAAACCACTGGAGACTACAAATTGTATTTATGACTGTTTGAGAAGATGACAAAGACATTTTAACAAGCATATGTCAATAAACATCAAACTATTTTTTACATTATTTGTCTGCCCTTTTTGTCAAACATTTAAAACGCTGGTCTCCACTGAAAACACAGAGTTTAGCGAGTAGTTACATTTAACAGTAGCTGACAAGATTATTTGTAGCAGTTTAAGATGAACAGTAAAAATGAGAGTGGAGATATGATCCCAGTCATCTCTTGCAGGATGAGAAATCTGCAGCATTACAGCAGTAAGTCGCATGTTACTTTACATAAAAAGATTCCATAGAATCTCTTTATCAGAGAAAATAAACATATTAATTATGTAATCAATATCTACAACCTGACACGAAGTGGAAACAAGACTTAGGAAACCACGTCCCTTTTCTGTGCACATGTGTACCTGTGCATGTGTGTTTTCCCACAAATTTCATGTTAACAGCTTTTAACCAAATCTGACAAAGGTGAAGACTTTTAAGACATTAATTCCTGACAGTATATTGAAATCAGGAAGTTAAGCAGAGGATAGAGGCTCTCTTGAGGATGGAGCTCATTCCTAAGTCAGCACTAAATAACCTGGAGATGTAAGAGCTTATCTCGGACCTTGGAGCAAAGGGGGAGGACTTGTGCAACTTGGACCTGAAAATCTACTCACAAAACAGAAATTCATTATCTCTTCTGGTCCTCGCAGAACAATCATGCACTGGTTTCATGGGGGTTTGTTTGTTTTCAAACCACTGGATGCTGACTGCTGTTTTTCATAGCACGGTTAGTGTTGTGAATAGGAGCTTTTTTTCCCATGGGTGTCCATGTCTGGTGCAGGTGAAAACTTGACTCAACACTGGAGTCACAGCATAATGAGGCTCCAGGATGTTTGGGCATGCGTCTATGTGTGTGCAGACTATTGAGGAATTTTCAGACCTCCTCAAAGATAGGTATTTATTTCAATAGTTTGCATTTTGCTAACACAGTGGAAGATAAATACACTAACGTCCGAAAAAAGGTTCCATGTAATGCAAACCAAAGAGATACAAGTTAGAATGAAAGCAAGAATATTCCAATGAAACTGAAATATATGGCAAAGAAATTCCTCTACAACCTTTTCACTTGATAGACAATGATATAGAGTTTATTAAGGTTTTAAATAATTTTGTGCAACTTAATTTCCCCCCTGCTGTAAAATGTAAAGGTTCGTTTAAAGTGACAATAGGGTGGCTATCATTTTCTACCCACTTCTATTCATTACTTAATGTCTCCAACTCAAGAATAAAAAAAAGAAATGTTCTTCCTAAAATTCACTCAAAATTATTTTACAATATTATACGAGATTTATGATGAAATGGAAAGGTTGGCTACTTTCCATAGATTCTTCTTCTTTTTTTTTTCCCCCATTAAAATGTTTTGGTTGAAAAGTTTAATTTGTTGATGAAAAGTGGAAGCTTTTGAGATGAAATATTAATGAAAATAGAAATGTATATAATTTTTATATTAGTTACCCTGGACGTACAGGACACCTCATACGTCTTACAGTCCTACTTTTTTGGATGAAATCTTAGTCCAATGGTAAAATTGAACAACAGAAGACAGTTTAGCATTGAATCAAAAGTGATGTTTTGCTGTTTTCATTTCCTGATAACAGTTCTAATTCTTTTCTGTATGTGATAAAATGTCTATTCTTTTTCTGGGTACTTTTGTGTCAGCATAAATATTATTTGTTAGCATGGTTTTTCTATATTCAAATTAAATTTTAAAAAAATATTAGATGTTTGTAAGGAGTGATATAAGGACTTCTTTCACATAAATTTAATAGCAATAATATCCATTCCCTCCATCAGCAGCCTAGGATATGACCCTTTACTATTTCAATGCAGCCTCTGCATTACTGAACCTTTTTACTTGTATAGGCTCATACTACCAAATGAACTTCCAAGCCAGGAAAGATGTCAGAATTTTGCCTCAGCTAGAGGCCATTTTGTAAAGCTTTAGTTGTTGAAAGCAGGAACTATATTTTTTATTGAAAAGAATGAGTGTAAATTCATATGCTGGCAGATGTGGAAGGGACGCTGAAAAAAAGAATCATTTTCCCACTGATGAAATATTTGTATACTTTTTGCACAGACTTCTTAATTTTCACTCATATATGGCAAAGACCAAAATCAGGTTTGTTTTGATCAAAATAGAAAATGATGAAGGACTTACTATAAAGCACTTTGATATTAAAGTGATAAGAGCACTCTCTAGGGAGATGGAAAAGCTTCAAATACTGACTTGTTGTTGGACCAGCTTGTATTCATTCCTTATAGGAAATCTGCCTTAAGTGTACACTTTCCTCAAAATACTAAAACTTTCTTGACTGAGAGCTGACTTCAAAGAACACAGAGGAAATACTTTTAAAAAAGCTTCAGATGAGAACAGAACAGATTTTGAAGGGTATATCATCAATGACTTCTGCTTGATGTTATGCATCAACTAATAAAAATTCAGGTGGCTATAAAAGGTCTGACCCTGGTTACTGGCTGCCAGCTACTTACTTAAATTGCAGTTGACTCTACTGCCAATATCTTCAAAGAGATCGAACCAGGAAACTTTGTTTTTCAGATAGGTTGAACAAAAATGCAGTCATCTTGAGAAGAGGAAAAGTAATGTTCAATGGACATCAAGGGATCCAGAACACAGTAGTAACCACAGTGTTACAGAAAGGCCTGATGCTCAAAGAACTAAGGTAATTATCATCCAATATAAAGTCATAGGAAAATGGGGTTTATTAAATAATAAATTGAATTTAATTTTTAGTTGATGGCTAGTCAAATGTAAGAATATATTGAATTTTCAAATTAAGGTCAAAATTTACTTGAATTTTTATCTTTTAAACTGTTTTCTTTTAGTATCAAAATTTATACTTCAAAAAGGTTAGGCAAACTAGCTCTCGTCTTAGCCGATCTAAAGCTTTTTTTTTTTCTTTTTCCTTTGGGTTAAAATATGAGTGTCTGTGTGTGAGTGAAGATAAAGGACTTCAGTTTTACTATATCATAGATTAGGAAGAGATGAAGTGCTGACCTGGTGAATCACCACCTTGCAGTATTACAATGTCTTCTCACTGTTTTGGTCACATTTATTTCTAATCACAGAGTATCTCAGACTTACTTCCAGTAAGAATTTAATGTTCTTTGGTGCTGAAATGAGCCTACAGGAACTCAAAGAGGTAAGAAGGATTTTACCTAATCTGAAACCTGGATCCAAAGTGCATTCAGTATTCAAAAGAGGATTTGGGACAACGGAGGTAGTATCTTAGTCACAGTGAGTTTTTTACAATAGCAAAAGGATTGTGAACAAAAGACAACAAAGGCTGATTGAGCAATGGATCAGGGAAACTGTGTGGGCAGGAAATAGAATAAAGAGTAATCCTAAGTATCAACATACATGAACTCTTGGTTGAGATATTCCTGGAGTGTAGTATGCTGTTTTGAATACTTAATCATCACCTCTGTTGAAAGCCCTAACAATAAAAAAAATGTAAAATCTAGATAAAGGTAAATTAGGTTAACCCATTATTGTAGACTAAGATAGTCTATTCATTTCTTTTATGCAAGACCTTCTGGGTTTTTTCCATGCAAGAAATAAAACAGAGATTTGTGTCATTATAACATCGTAAAAGTCTTATGTAAGCTTTTATATTTGTAGACCTGAGATCAAAAATTCTCCTTCTCCCTAGTAGTTTTACCACTAACAACTTCTTAGACTACTTTTTTTTCTTCATCTGGAGAGCACTTACCAGAGGACCAACAATTTACACTTAAGTAGTAGATGTTTGGACCATATTAATACATTTCTCTATGAATAAACTAATGAGCCAGCAGGTTTCCAGTGTCTTTTTTTTTTTACATGACTTAATAATGTCAAGAGTGGAATATCTTTTCCCCACAAGCACAATTCATGAAAGCCTTTCCCAGAAGAATAGCACCAGACCTGTGTTTTCACTTTGCAGGGTATGCTCAGATCCCACGTGTTCTGCAAGACTCAAGATTTCTAATTCTTCATGCAGTTTCTCTACAGAATTCTGATCATGGGGCATATTTTGCCACTGGGATTTATCTACGCTCTACCTGCAGCTCCCCCTCCAGGTTTCATTTTGCTCCTGGGTCTGAACAAGTCTGGGTTCACCATCACAGTTTGCTGCATTGCCTTCCTTTCTCAGGAAAACACTAGCAAAACCATGGCTTGCACTGACATCAAAACACAGGTTTCTCCCCAGATTATTCACAGATTCCCACTATTTAGCCACAGCCTGAGATCAGAATTTCTGACAAAATTCAAAGCTAAAAAAAAAATCACATGGTGTCATTTTTCTACTGAAAACATTCCTTTTAGCTTTGATAAACATAAACAAATCAATACAATCAGGACTTGGGCAAACAGCACTGAAAACAGTAGAGTTAAAAAAATTGGTCCAACATTAATTTTTAATACAAGTACATAAACAGAACCACCTACTCAGGGTCTTGCAAGTTCACCCTTTCCACAGGGACAGTGAAGAATCGCAGTTTTTAAAAGTGTCCTGCTGCTGCCATCTGGCCACCAGCCTCCAACTGAGCTGAATTGGCACTTCCAGAGGCAGCAGTCAGTCAGGGGAGGATCGCCTTCCACAAGTGCTGATTTAGTGCCTTAGGAGACAGATTGGCAGTGACATAAGGTAAAACCTTTTGGAAAGTACAGTAGAGTAAGAGAAGTGAAAAGAGGGGAAAGAAAAGTAGAAGGATAGTGGAGAGACCCGCAGGCAGGACACAGGAGAGGATAAGTGGAAGAGGCTACACTGAAAACAGTAATTTGGGAGGACTTTAAAACGGTATCAAAATTATTCTAAGATGGGAACAAGGGAAGGCAAAGTCTGAATTTCAATTTTCTTCAGTGCCTCTGGCTATAAAATGGTAACACATGAGGTTTTCCAGGCCAGTTGTGCTCTTTTTCAAATAAATTACCTTATCTTTAAATAAATATGCTGTTTTACATAAATGGTTTTGGCATCGCTGATTTGCATTTCCATCATGTGTATTATTAGGGCATGAGGGCAGCAATGAAGTAGTGAGGGTGGCCAAAGTCCAACATTTTAAGTGTGGCATCCATATAAATGTCAATTTGGTGAATTAGTTCAGTGCTAGAAGTTCTGTGTTCAGATGAGTCAAATGATGTGCCCCAGGTGATGCAGGTGAAGCTGTACATGCACAGAGAGGGCCTCTGAAATTGTGGCTATTAAGTTCTTGTTAAGCTTAATTCAGGTCACTGGTGAAAGTCATTTACAATTGTCAGCTGTTGAGAGTGTGAAAAAGCCACCCCACAATGTGACACTGTTAGTTATTTCTTCTAAGGGGAGAAGTCTTATTAAAACAGCAGGAATGCTGCAGTGTAATCAGATGTGAAGTGCTCCATGCCTGCGTAGCGTCAGCGGACTTACTTTGTGCTGTGCTAGGCATGGCTCTGCCTTCCTTCCCCAGCCCAGTGACATTTCTCTCTGCATGAAGCCTTGTGTCTAACTGAGAGAATACTGACATTAGGACAGTCGGAAAAGTTCAGTTAAAATGCAACAGACCACTGTGCGAAGGCTCTCTTAAAAGTGAAGAGGCTCCAGTTCCCTGCAGTTGAGCTTGTGAGCTTGCAACTGCTGTGCTTCATCCTGAAGGGTCCAAAAATATTATTCATAGGCTTAATTAGTCTTAACTCTTCGGAGACTGTAATGTCATAAGGGTTTAATCAGCAATATTAACATGAGGATTTCCTACCTGCCATTCCTACTTACTTATTTCTGGCCAAGACCACAGTATTTTGCTCACTTATGTGTGAAAAGCCAGGACCAGAACTGACAACTCCTTGCCTCAAGCCCCATTCTAGGAATTTCCATGAACTACTTCCCTTGATTTTAGATTTGCTTGCACCAGGGCTAAATCAAACACTAAAGTAAAAGCATTATCAGTGTTCTTGTCAGGTTTTTGAAGAGAAAAATCCTTCTTATGAAAAAGAAGCATTTCACATTCCAGAAAACAATTTTCTACCAGAAAAGACAGGACGAATTAAGCTGCCAAGAGCTCCGTGCTGTTGTGACCAGACTGTTGGTGTTAGAATAACTTGTTTAGAGCTAGCTCAGGTCTCTCTACATAACACTGCAGATTGCAACATACTTATATCAAGAGCAGTTATTGAAAAAGTAGTGTCCTCAAGCATACCTTCAGATAGCTGTTTACTTGGTTTTGTCCCATTTTATTGTTTGATGTTTTCTAGTTTTGTAGAGTGGACTAACTCCTTTGGTCTTTGAAAAGTTGGGTTGGCGGTTCTCTGTATGAGCACTTCTAGGTGGGGATACATATACTGAGTAAAGCAAGAACAGCACTCAAGTTTCTCCAATATCTGAACAAATGCTTTAATCACTAAACTCTTCTCTAAATTGTGGAAACTATGGACACTGCTATAACAAGTGAAGTTTGCACACTGATTTGAGGTTTCCTAAAGGAGCTGGCTACCTTGAAAAGTTGGTGCAGTTTTAGGCATGTACTCTCTTGGAGCACTTTGAATCACCTGATACATAGAAACTTCCCATTCAGTTAAAGTCCTGGAGATAGTCAGGTGCAGATGCTTGGCTTGCCCTGTGTGCAAGAAGGGGCTGGAAAGGACTGTAAGGGCTTTTATTCTACCCTGAATTCAGATCATGTTCCTGAATCAAGGATTACATCACCCTAAATAAAGGTAGATTTAACCATTTTGTTCCTGTTGTCATTTTCAAGGTCTTTCTTACTATTATGTGACAAGTGATTTAGAGCAATGTCTTACAACAAAAACAGTAAGCTGACTATGAAAACCATCTAAGTATACACCTTGTAAGCAACCTGCAAACTAAAGAGACTGTATTAAGAAAAGTCATATTGGGTCAATAATACTGTGGGCAATTGGCTTGAGGAGAAGAAAATTTAAGACATATTCATCTCTGGAGCACTTAAAAATATCTAGCAATAGGCAACTCCTTTTACAATGTCCAGACTGCATAGTTATGCATGCTAGGGTACCCCACAGTTCATGCTTAGGAGACCATTGTGCTGTATTGCATAAAAGCCCATGATATAAGAATTGTGCTATATTGCATAAGAACCCCATGATACAGGGTGTCATTTTGAGATAGAGTTTGTGAACCTTGTTAAAATTCATAAAATTACATTTCTTTTCACTAGAAGATTTTTTTTTAATTTCTTGTCTAATATTTACTATTTGATATCTTTCTTCATATACTTGTGTCTCCACTCATTCACACAATTACCACTAACACCAAAGAAATGTCTCCTGTAAATTTTAGGAGCTTTTAACAAAGATTGGTTTCAGTAGATATTTTGTCATCATATATGAGTTAAAATCCACCACAGGCACATTTGGCTGCAAAAGAGTAATATGAAAAGAGATTACAAATTTCATATCTTTAATCCCTTAGCTTCTTGCTTTTGAAAGATTTAAAGACAGTATTCAAGAATGTTGTGTGTTGTTTATCACAGTGCTGTGCCTTCTAAACAATAATTAGGATTCTTGATTCTTTCAAACGTATGCCCTGGGTGCCCAACTATTTGGCAAAATCTGTTTAAGTGTGGTGGGTTCATCATCATTGTCACATTGCAGTATCTGAAATAGGTTTCATATAGAAACATCCATCTGCTCCTCTGCTTTTTTTTATTCTTTTCTTATTTAGATCATAATTACAGCTGTGGGGTATCACGGTAACCACACTTCGATATTGATCCTATGTGTAGCATCTGTTGAGAGTGCCTGATCTAAATATAATTAGGTAGTTGTATTTTATTCTGAGATAGAGAATATTTGTGTGCAACAATTTTGTGTTCCTTGAAATGACACCAAATTCAGTTCCAGGAGGAGTTAGGGGTAACACTGTGATCATCCAGTCCGATTCCTGCTTTGCAGTCTACCTTTACTTACTGTACTAATTACCTCAGTAAAGGGAATTCTGCTCTTCCACTGAAGTGGAAATGCAGTAGTAACGTCATTGTAGCACAAGTGAGATATCAGCACAGGGAGAGATGAGGGGGAAATTCAGTTTTACACAGCTAAACGTTATTTCTCACAAAATGCTCCTGTCACACGGCTGGTAGGGACTTACAGAGCTTAAAACAGCATTATAATATCTAGAATACACCAGTTAGAAAGAATCTTCATGGAAACCTTTTATTTCAAAGCTTCATTCTTCACAGCATTTTCTCCATTGTTCACAGTAAAATATATTACAGTTGCATGGTATTTCTGCAGTGGAAATTGAGAAATTTAAGAAGAGTTACATAGAATATTAAGATTGTGGCCCAGGGTGGAAAAAGCATAGGAATACTTGTCAGGCCAACATTTCTTCTGTTCATCCTTTACTAAATTAGCACACAATTTTTGTCATTTTTTCTTCCTAAAAAAATTACCTCTTAAAAAATTGTAGTTCGCAGATAGTATACACATGGCACACAGATCTCACTTATCTGGTCTAGAGATCAGATTAAAATACCTGGAGGTCACATCGATCAGAACTGAAAGTTCTACAACACATTTGCACATCTCCAGCCAAGAATAAGCATATTTTTATTATGGACCATGGTTTTTTTCAAACAAGGCCTATTTCCATAATACCTTTACTATTAGTCTAATTAAAAACCATCCAAACAGAAAAACAAAAAAAATGTTGCAAAATATCTCTGTGTTCATCTTTGAACTGGAGCTGTTGACGTGCTGTTTCTTTCATGTCTAACCATGTACTCTTGGCTGTGGTTGCACTACTGCTATTAATAGCTTAGAGAACCATACATTATAATAAAATGACTGCAGAGCTTAAAGCCAGAGCTTTTTAATAATTAAGTATTTTTTTGCAGTCAAACTTTGCAGAGAAAGTTCCCTGATTTATTGGACATTTATGCAACACATTTGGTATCTCACGTTTATTTGGATTTTGCAAGACATTTGCCTTGCGACTGAGAAATGTAATTAGCACTCAGGAGAAGTGAATGCAGTTCCCATCTTTCCTGCGTGGAAGGCATTCCTGTGGATAGCACGAAGATATGAAGAGCCACATTTGTCTAGATGTGGTGTAGACACCTACTCTCCAGGGTTCCCAGACTTGCTGCAGAGTCAAAGAGAGACACCTAGGCCAACTGCTAGTAACAGTTGGTAGGCTGACTATAGATTCCCTTTCTGAGGGGACTTTGCTAGTAACAGCTGGTAGGCTGACTATAGATTCCCTTTCTGAGGGGACTTCTTCTTCAGGGTGTGCAGTCGCTCCAGTCCTAAGCCAAGAGATATTGTGTATATACATTGCATGTGCATTTTGGACCTCAACTCTTGATCTTTTTTGTGTAGTAATTGGTAGCAACAGTTTCTACAAACTGATAATTGAGATGTATTTATTACATAAATAAGGAATATTAGTTTAATTCATAAGAAGAAACGTGGAAAAATCTTTTTGACATACCCTTTTGATTGCTGTTTTTCCTGTTGCGAAAATAAGGCAGTGTGTTACTTTTGATGGATGTTGTGTTTTGTAGGGTGTGCCCTTTCTTCAAACGATTTTATATTTTTCTATTCACAGGTCTTGTTTCTTTCTCTTTTGCTGTCTGTTAGAGTAAATACATTTAGTACAAGAAGACAAATTGAACATTGGGAAATGTTATAAGTTCTGGGCAATATTTGGCCATTTATCAGTGAGACAAGAGATTGTATTTTTTAAAAATGTAATGGGAAATGATTGATTTGGAAAATGAAACTTCAGTCATCCTTCACTGTTTTAGTTATGCAGTGATCCAAAGTTCTCTATTGGATTAAAAATGGCTAAAAGGTTGTTCCCTCTATTTGTCAGATCTTTTGGCATTTGTTGCCGAGGGTTTTTTTTAAGCAGAATTGAAACCTCAGACTTGACTGTCCACATTGCTTTTATGCAGTTCAGTTTACTCCAAAAGGATGAGAGTAAGGCAGAATCAGAACAGCAGAGAAACTGGAGGACCAGTCATGCACCCTGGTGCTCCGTCGTCACCATTAAGATGTCTATACTTCATCAATGAGTGTAAAACTGACATATTTCAATGGAAAATGAATTCAGGAGTAACCTGATGTAGCTCTAATAAAATCAGCAAAATAAAGAAAGCTCTAAAAATCAATTGTGAATTCACTTCAATTGTGAATTCATTTTACTATATTTTAATAACTCTATTTTCTGAGGAAAGAGACACACAGCACATAGAGCCAGGTGGTTCTCTCTTCCTGATTTGTTTTCCTTATTCAGTTTAGTGAAGTGGAGGCAGCATCCATGGCTTCTGTGGATGGTTTGGACTGACTCACATATCACATGCATTTTATGCTAGATTTCAAACAGATTAAGTTAATCTATTTAGGGAAGGCATTTTGAAGGACTTTTCATGTGGTGAGTGGCCCATATCTCCTTTTTTGATGTGTCTTATCCCATAGCTGGTAGTAGATCAGTTACCCAAGTTATGGAAATTCAGGAATCTTTCTATAACATCTGTTTGTCACTAAGTACTAAAAACTGAAGAGGTATTTCCTTTTAATTTGGTGAGAAAAACAACAACAAAAAAAATAAAATCAGAAGGAAAAGTAATTTAGTCCTGAAATTCTTTGCCCAGATATGTGCAGAATATGTCAAGGTGACCCACTTTTCATCTACTCACCCATGGTCAGGGGACCAAATATCTCATAATGGTAAAGGTGTTAGATTGTAATGACTGCAACTGAATGAGTTGTGACAAACACATAGCTAAACATGCACCATTTATTATTTAATCTAAAACAGGGCTTCCTTTTGTATTTGCCTGAATGGCAACATGGTGTGAAAATGTAGAGAGTTGTAAGGAAGGCCTATAAAAATGTTCTGACAAAAGAGATTTTGTATTTTCATGGAAGTAGGGACAAATTTCCCAATGAATAAAACATAAGTAAAATACAACTCGGTTACTGAAACTGCACTACAGTGTTTGTAGAAGAGAGAATCACATTTTTCCACTCTAACAAATTGTCTAATAATAATAGCAGCTATCTTTTAAATGCTACAAATCAACCTGTCACTTCATATCATGCAATTTGACTGCTACATTTCCTTTTTCTTTAGAAGAGCCTCATGGGATTAGGGTGGAACAAGAACTGTCAATTTATGACAAGAAGAATTTCATATTCAAAGTCACAAAACTTGCTGTAGGTGATGAGATCTGGAAGAAAGCCCTCCATAGTATACCCCATGAGATTAACAAACAGTGGAATTGTTGATATCTCATATATTAAAATTTATATGACAAGGACAGTCCACAATATTAAAGCAAAACTGGAGCTTTCCAATAGTTTTGTTAAACTGAAACCAACTTCTCTTTCTTCAGTTATACAGGAGCTAGAGGGATTTGAGATTATATCCCTTTTTTAATGCATAAGAGCAACTAAATATGCAGTTACTGTCTTTTAAAGAATAGCTGGAGAAATAAGATTAACTTTTAAACACTGTACTCCTGGTATCTCTTTAATATGACCTTTTCTGCAGAGTCTTTGATACTGTCAACTGTAGAGAAAAATTCAGAATCATAAAACAATTTAGGCTGGAAGGAAGCTTTGAAGATCATCTGGTCCAACCTCTGACTTGAAGCAGAGCCAACTTTGAAGTCAGATTGAACTTCAAGGAATCCCCAAGTATTTTCAACAGTATATTCAGAAGTTGCTCACCTTTCCCATTTAAGCCGATTCCTATAAAAAGACAACTCTGTTTTGCAGCCTTGCAGTAGAAAATTAAAGTAGAAGCTAAAATATCCATATTACATCAACTTCCTTCATGTAGACAATAAAATACTCATATTATGTTCTATTTTCTACACAATAGTTTTTGAAATTTACTCGTTGACTATTGAATAACTTTTCTTGTTAGGGAACAAAAATCCTACGTAGATGGAGAAAATCAGGAAGGAAATTATCAAAGTGCTTTCAAGCTATTACCATTAAGAGGCCTTGATCACCATCCTTTCCTGCTCTTTCCTGGTAATTATTACTTCCTCCATAAGAAATATACATTATTATAACAGCTCTGTTTGTTATGGGATTGAGGGAGGAGTGTTTGTTTTCCTGTAGGTTTTTATTTCCAAAGTAGTTACCTTTGTACCACAAGAACAATGAATTTGTAGTTGAATTAAGCACTACGTTTGTTGTTTTTCAAAAACATTATTGACTGCAAATGTCAATGACCATGAGTTCCACTCTGAATTTATCCAATTTATTTTAGTTGTGCATTGCTTTGGAAATATTGATTACATTCAAAATTAAACTCTACTGTGCTGTTCAAGCATTTAATGAATCACCTGTAATAAATTTGATTGTAGAACTTGTTTAACTATAGTACCCAAAAAAAAAGAAATCAATGGCACATGCCAGTTGACCTTTAAGTTACCAAATGTAAAAAAGAAATATTGTTTAGTGACTTCAGACTTTGTGCAAGTGCTGCAACTATTCTTGAACACTAAAATGCAAAAAAAAACCCCAGAACCCACCAACATTTCAGCTTCTGTAAAACAAGAAATTCCTATTCAATTCACTGACTCAGAGCCTGCAAAGACTAA
This sequence comes from Chiroxiphia lanceolata, assembly GCF_009829145.1. Classification (NCBI taxonomy): domain Eukaryota; kingdom Metazoa; phylum Chordata; class Aves; order Passeriformes; family Pipridae; genus Chiroxiphia; species Chiroxiphia lanceolata. The sequence continues at coordinate 14,906,395 of NC_045640.1, forward strand.
GACTTCTTACCCAGACTGAGCATTTTTGGTTTGCATTTGAGTTTTTGGTAGGCTCTGTGTTAAAGGAAAGCCACCATTCAGTTAAATGTTCATTATACTGTTAAATATTTGTTTAAGACTTTACAGATTTTTCAGCTAAGTAAAATTTTGTGATTTTCTGATTAGATTTTACGTCTGGGTCTTTTATTTTCTCAGAGTTGAGGTTCAAGTAAACACATGTAAGAAATGGATATGTGAGGTAGAGTTACCAATTGCCTACTTCAGACAGCTGTGTTAAAAATGAGGTGACAATACTGACTGCAAAACCCCACTTCTTCTCAATTGTCCTCTTCGGTGTTGTGTACAAGTAGCATGAAAACACTTTACAATAGTAAAAACTTAGTATTTATTAAATCCAACATTTTGGCAAGCTTATTTTCCCTCCACATTCACTACACGTCCATGGGGTTTTTTCATATACATAGTGTGCAAGTCTAGATGCTTAAAAAAAGACACAATGGGGACAATTTTAAGAGCAGAACATACAGAAGAAAGTACATGAGGGTTCCTTACTCTTTAGAGGAGTGAGCTCATTTATATGCATGATTAAATAACAGGTCTTGTTTGTGAAATGAGCAGGTAAACAGTCAGAACCCTTGTCTGCACCTGCCTGCAAATGTCTTAAAACAGTGTGCATGGTATAAACAGAGAAGAAGGACAAAATTGGATGAGATTTGGTAACCAAGCTGCACTCAGCTAGAAGAACCTTTTGTCCATTGCCAAGCATAAAAAATTGTACTAGCTGTCTAGTTATCTTTTAAGATAAATTTTTATTGAAAACGGGCATTTTTTTTCCTACAGCAATAAGCCTATGCAATTTTGAGATTCCATGATGGCTTTCTGCAGCCTGTAATTTTCTAATAAAATTTAACACAGAAATTAAGTGTAAACCTGTTAATACGATCCAGTGCAGCACACTGATTATTTGGTAGCTACTAAATTCAGAAGTGGCAGGCTGCATATTGCACCTGCAATCCTCTCGCCAAGACCATACATTCTTGCATTGATCCTAACTAACTCAAGATAATTCCCCCGAAACCCATGGATCTGCTGCTGTGATGGACCTGGATGATGCATGACCAACCCATGTCACTCATTTTTCTGTGGTGGAGCAGACAAAATGCTAGAGATCTCAGACTTGATCCACAAGGGGAATAACTCAGATAATTGATAAAAAGCCTGACAGAAGCTCAGGAATATTTAGCTAAAGCATGTAAGACACTGAGTACTTCTTCTGTCCATTCTACTCCTCTGCAAGTCTGTCTCACTTCTTATAAATATTTTTGCAACTGTTCCTCCTTTGAGGTCCGTGCTGATGGACTACACGGCAAACAGGGCAGCTCATTCTGCTACCATGGCTACTAGGTTATTCAACACCACCATACATCATTGCTGGGGCATGGGTAAGGGACTTCCACTTACGAGGAGAAGGTTGTCCCTTCTGATGGGAGAAAACATGGTTAGAAAGATCTGGTTAGTATTTGTCCTGGGCTTTCCGTGTAAATAGTTTCTTTGTCTTACACCTTTTGTTATTAATATTATTGCTTTTAATGTTTGTTTTATTATCTCATTGCTTTTTCCAGTAAATTGTTTTTATCCCAACATGTGGTTTTCACATTTTGTGCCTCCAGTTCTCAACTCCAACCCTGGAACAGGAAGGGGAAGGGGAAGGTGAGAGTGAGAGAGCGGTGTCTGGTTTGGGAGGGTCTTGGTGGGGTCACTGAAGTGGGGAGTACTATTTCTAAGCCACGACAACATCCCAAAACAATTTATATACCAGAAGGTGACAGAAGGCATCTCTTGTCTCATGTGAGTGCAGTAACCATAACCACTATTACAGCTTCTACTGTGGTAGGCAATACAAACAGGTCCCTCAATGGCCACTCTCAGCAACCAGAGGCATATCCCAGTCAAGACTTTTGTATTTGCATACTTGCCCCATGGGGAAAAGACGTGTCCTCCCAGATCCAAAAACCTAAAAAAGATTCTGAGGATTTGCATTTTATACTTGTGCAGCTAGTGACAATTGAATTATTCCCACATTTTTTTTTAATTTATAACATTAATAACGTGTCATGTTAAATTTTCCAGTTCTGTGTACATACATTAAGTTCCAATACAGCAGATACTTTAAGGAGTTGTCAATTAGCCTCATAAAAGGAACAACCCTCAGAGCATTGTTTTCTTTTAATACCCTGCCCAAGATAGTTACAATTTTCTGCATTGAAATAGGACAGTGTAGAATAGCCTGCAAACCACACCTTTGAAAAAGTAGTTTCTGTTGTATAAGACAGCTGTTGTATGGGATAACTTCACCATCTCTGTTTGGAAGCAAAGCTTTTACAAATTATTCTTTCCTTAAAAAGCAATTATACCTCTACATATTTTTTGTATTACTTTACTTCACTCATATTTAAATTGTCAATCATTCACCTCACTCAGGGACAGTGAGTCAGATTATAAAAATTCACCAGAAAGTCATTCTCAGCATCAGGCTGTATGCAACAAAAAGGGCAGCTGTGCATGGGGAGCACTCATGAAAGAACATTTTGGCTTATTTGCCGTGTATAAGAGAAGAAAACATCTAGCTTAATAAACAGAAAAGAGAATTTAGGCTAAATATTAAATAGAGAAGCTAATTGTTAGGGTGGAAAAAAAGTAGAAGACCAAGAATATCAAACCCATCCTGATGACCTTTCAGCTTTACTGAAGTACTGTAATAGCAGTGGCTATACAGTCATTTGTTTGAAATCAGTGGGCAAAGCAGGTGACATCATGGATTGCAACGCTGTTCTCTGTGACAGCTTATTGGCAATTTACGCTCTGGGCATGAATGTGGTGCTTATCTATTTTAGTGTTTCAGAAAGCATTGTATATTTATGTATTGCTAAAATATGGTTTTGGTTTTTAAAACATATTTCATCTTCATAAACATACTTAGAAACTGGGGAGACAGGGAAGAGCATTGCCTGGGTTTACTTTCAAGTCCACTTGAAGCTAATCTCAGGAATCCTTAGGTCCTCTCCAGTGGCACAAAACAGCTGTAAACTAGCTTAACCAGTCTTTTGAGAGTGTCCTTACACAAGAGATTTGTCAAATAGGCAGCAGAGACCTGACACAGCAACTTACAAAAAATGCCTTCCTAAGCTTTCAGTGCCTGAGATGTTCCAGGTCATTTTACTGCGGCAGATTTTCGGCTTCTAGGTGTGCTGACACATAAAATAAACTAAAGTAACATTTGATTTGCTCCAAATGACTGGGGATTTAAAAAAAACCAACCAAAAATCCCTATGAGTAATGAAGCAAAACTGTGATTTTTAAGGCACTCCAAGCCCCATGCAGGAATAAATCATCAAATACAAGAAACATACAGCGTTTTAAAATAATGTTATTTCTGTATTTATTTTCATGTATGAAGAATAGAATCATGGATCACAGAATGGCTTGGTTTGGAGGGGACATTAAAGGTCATCTGGTTCCAACCCCCCTATCATGGACAGAGACACCTTCCCTTAGACCAGGCTGCTCAGAGGCCCATCCAACCTGGCCATGAACACTTCCAGGAATGGGGTATCCACAACTTCTACGAGCAACTGTTCCAGTGCCTCACCACCCTCACAGTAAAGGCTTTCTTCCCAATATCTAATCTAAATCTACTCTCTTTGATCTTAAAGACATTCCACCTTGTTCTACTACTCCATGTCCTTACAAAAAGGCCTTCCTGTAAGGCCCCTTTAGGTACTGGAAGGTGCTATAATGTCTCCCTGGAGCCCTCTCTTCTCCAGGCTAAACAGCCTCAACTGTCTCAGCCTGTCTTCACAGGAGACGTGCTCCAGTCCTCTGATCATCTTGGTGGCCTCCTCTGGACTTATTTCAACAGGTCAACATCTTCCTTGTGCTGGGGACCCCAGATCTGGACAAAGTACTCTAAGTGGTGTCTCACAAGAGCTGAGTAGAAGGGTAGAATCACCTCCCTCATCCTGCTGGCGACGCTGCTTTTGATGCAGCCCAGGATGTGATTGGGCTTCTGGACTATGAGCACACATTGCCAAGTCATATTGAACTTTCTGTCCAAAAATGCCCCCAAGTCTTTCTCCCCAGGACTAGTCTCAATCCATTCTCTACCCAGCCTGTACTTGTTCTTGGGATTGTCCTGGCCCATGTGCAGAACCTTACACATGGTTGAACTTCATGAGGTTTGCACAGGCCCACCTCTCAAGCCTGTCAAGGTTACTCTGGATGACATTCCTTCACTCCAGCGTGCCAACTGCACTACATAGATTGGCGTCATCAGCAAACTTGCTGAGGGTGCACTTGATCCCACTGTCCATGCTGCTAACAAAGATGTTAAAGATGCTGGTCCCAACACTGATCCCCAAGGAATGCCACTCATCACTTCTCTCCACTTGGACATTGAGCCATTGACCACAACTCTTTGATTGCATCCGTTCAGCCAATTCCTTATCCACCAAGTCATTCATCCCTCAAATACATGTCTCTCCAGTTTAGAGACAAGGATATCATGTGGGACAGTGTCAAATGCTTTTTAAAAGTCCAGGTAGAGATGTCTGTTGATCTTCCCTCACCCACCACTGCTGTAACCCCACAATAGAAGGCCTCCAAATTTGTCAGGTACAATTTACCTTTAGTGAAATCACCTCCTTATTTCCCATGTGCCTTAACACAGTTTCCAAGAGAATATGTTCCATGATCTTGACAGGCACCGAGGTGAGACAGACCTGCTTGTAGTTTCCTGGGTCTTCCTTATTTCCCTTTTTAAAAATGTCATGTATGTTTCCCCTTTTCCAGTCAGTGGGAATTTCACTGGACTGCCAGGACTTCTCAAATATGATGGAGAGTGGGTCTTAGCCACTTTCATGGCCAGGTTCCTCAGGACCCGTGGATGTATCTTGTCAGGTCCCATGGACTTGTGCACCTTTAGGTTCCTTAAATGGTCTCAGATCTGGTCTTCTCTGTAGAGAATAGATACTAACGCATGGCACCTGTGCAGAGTTGGAGGTAGACACTGCGATTTTGAATGTGTAGTTTCAGCTATTGACCAAAATACTATGTCCACCTTAAAAACTTTTGCTGTTCTCATCACTACTGCAACAATGACCCTTAACATAAGTCCCATGTCTAATTTGTCAGGTAAAGTGGTTCTTTCCTTACATTGTTCTGAAAAGAAAAGCCAATCAATTTAAGGGAACATTAAGAAACATAGGAACAAAATATTATAATTATATAATTTCTTCTCCTGTGGGCAGTAGTAGAGGAAAAGGGAACAATCTGTCCAGAAGAGATTTTATTGATAAATGGAACTACTGTCACTCACTGATTCCTGTTTCAAGCACATAATGATTTATGAGTATTATTTTAAGGAGCTGCAGTTTCTTGTAAAATCTGTCCGCATCTGCCCAACATCCTGTTTTCTTCAGGTCAGACAATGTTGACAACTTTGGTACAAGGAAAAGAACCAAACAAAACATAGCATAGGAGTCATAAGAATTTAACAGTATGTTTGAGCAGGTAAAGGTGGGAAGGTTTTGACACAACACCGACTGCCTCTACAGTGTGCAATGGAAGTAATTAATGAAAGTAATCTCAGCATGAAAACTCCATTTCCTTCTTTAAAGCTTATTATTAATTATTCCCTATTGCCCTTCCATTATTTGCCTTTGTTTTTCTAGGACTTGGATGGTAACGTCTTATGTTGAAACTATTTCTGGCATGCTTACCTCAAGTACCAAAATATTTGGTTCATCTACAAGCTTGCTCCTCCTTATAATGCTGAATTATAATATTCTACTTGTTGTTCATAAAATCACTTAATTAGGAGACATTAAATCCATTTTAGTACATATTACTGGTCAAGCAAGTGTGTGCCAGCCTTTTTATCTGCTCTCCATCCCATTGCTGAAAATGCCTATTCAGAAGAGAGAGGTAAAGCAATGTATTGAAAGTGATTTTTCACCTTAGTGTAGAGGCTTTGAACTTAAGCTTCAAAGTCTCTGTTTCCTCTATGAAGTAATAATCGCCTTCATTATTTATAGAGCTACTTACCAGCTGCTCTGACAGCATGGTACAAAAGAAGACAGTACTGTTTAGTCCAAGCAGAAAGATAAAGCATGTGGGGCATAAAAAATAAATAAATAAATAAATAAGGAAATTACATGCCAAATAACACTTACTAAGCCAGCCCCAGAAGCTTTCTCTGGTAGTGATCCTTAGCTGCCCTGCTCCAACACACTAATTACCTGCTAAACACAATGCTCGTTATTGAGATGCAATATATATTCTGTTGAAAAACATGAATGAGGACAAGGTACATGGGTAAAAAAGGGACATCTTCTGGGTTTGGGTTGCAGAAATGATTGTGTACCAAGGGAGTTAACTTGATATAAAATCCTAGTAGAGACAACACACAAGTAATTTGCATTTTATCATAGTCGTACACCTTTAAATCCAATTACTAAAGAAGGCCTTGGATAACTGCAGAGTTGTAAACTACCTATATACTGCCTATTAAGGGCATTCTCCATTAAGAATTTGTATTTATGGTAAATAGAATTGAGCTATTAATTGGTATATGAAAACAAAGAGTCTTTTTCCATCAAATCAAAACTCTTAAGTCCTAAAAAGTGACTAGGCAGATGATGAAAACCTAAACCCACTTCTTGGACATCTCACAAATGGCCAACAATTTCAGAAAGATAACATTACTGCTTGCTTTGCTTGGCACTAACTCTTGGTTCACATCGACTGAGGCCCAGCCTTCTAGAACCACTGAACATGTATTTTAAAAGCTAGAATGCAGAGAAGTGATTTTTTCCCAGCACTTTGAACTTAAGCCCTGTGATGCGTTACTCCATTTCAAATGGTAATTTTTCAGACTCAGAAACTCTGACTGCAAGAGAACATGTGAAAACCTGAAAATAAAGAGATAAATCAGTTTCAAGTGTGAGTCCCAAAGAGTGTAATATGTTAGGGCACAGGGCATGACCTGCAAAAGGCACATGGATGAAGGAACACAAGCTCTGCAGTGATTTCTAAAGTCAGTAGAAGAAAGGGGAGAATTAAAGGTCTTTTTTTTGCATTGTTTTTTTTGGGGGTTGTTTGTTTTGTTTGTTTGTTTGTTTTTATTTTTATTCCATTTATTTACTGTTTTCCTGCAATATGTTATGAAAGAAAAAGACCAGAAGAATGTGATTGCCACAGGTTATGAACCTTTCATTCCATACTCCTTAAAACTAATAACCATAGCGCTACACTTGTGAAATGTGTACTTCCAGTCCTAATCAGACAGTTCTGTCCTTAAATTAAATTAGTTATGGAAAACCACAAACTGATACGTATGGGAATAAAAAAATGAAATATCCTTTCATCCTTGCTGAGCTTAAACCAAACACAATAAACTTGGAAAAGACCTAGGGGTCACTGCAGACAGCACAGATCTACCAGAAGACAAGGCACTGACAAAAGGACAGACTGTAGCACTGTGGATTTTTCTGTGTGTTAATGGCACAATATCATGTACTCTTTGAAGCATTAAGTCATTAGTTTTTCTAGTACTTGTATATGTAATCATTATCTGACAGAAGCGGAAGCTAAAAGTCAATATTCAGTGCACTTGGGAAAAAAAGGGGATTTACAGTCAGTATATTTTTTTGTATTTGAAAGATAATTTAATACAACACCATGATTTAATCTGAATTATGGTAGCTGAACAACTTTGTTGTTCATGATCATATTATAGAGCAAGTCAAATGAATTTACAAAGCAGTTTAAAGTAAACAGGAACAAATCACTTCCTGAATAAGACTGGTCACACAATGAGGATGGCAACAGTTTATTCACTAATAACTAATCCAAGAACAACTTGATATATATATAGAATAAACCTTGATCTGGTAGCTCTTTTTTCCTACAATCTGTTCCTGTAAAAGACATTAATCTTGGCAACTTTCAGTCTCTAAGGAGAACAGTTGTCGTTCTCGTAAGTACTTTTAAATTATTTTCTTCCTGGTTAACCATAAACTAAACTATAAATACACAATTAAGGATTAACAACGCTATTTATTAGACATGACATACAAGCCTTCCTTGCTGTTGTGAGAAGTACTCAACCTAGTGTCTGTTTGGAACAAAAAAACTTCTACATGTTTTAAGCAGAAATCTTTCTGGTACAGAAGATTCTCATTAAAACTATAGGTGACGCAAGAGGTAGAACTGACAAGACTTTAAATAATTTTAGATAAAATAAGGTTAAAAGGGTTAGTATTCCTTCTTGGGGAAAAAAAAGAACACTTTCTCTGACAGCCAATATCCAAATGAGCTTTGTCTTGTCATCCGAGGATAACTGCTGTAAGAATTTTTAATGTTTTGTTACTCAATCCAATTAAAATAGAAAAATTTAAATATGCAAAGTTCTGCTGCTATTATTTTTCTGATGTTAAAAAAGAGAAAATAAATATTTTTATTAGGTTCTATTACTTGGAAATTACTAGATAAGCAACCAGATTCAACTAGAGAAAAATTGCTTGAGGATTAAGTTAGGTGACAAATGTATTGCTGTCACATCCTATCTCTGGTAGAGCTGCAAGACCTTCTGTGTAATCTCTCTGACTGCAGTGTACACTAACTTTGAGGAACAGGATGAAACTCCAAAAGTAATATATTCACATCTAACCACGTAGAAAATGTGTCAGTCACACATCCTGATGAACATAATATTAGGTCCCTGTTTTAAAACTTTGATAATCCATGCAGTATTCCTAGGATGCTGAAATAGCATCTACAGAGAGATGTGGTCCATGACCAGTTTTCTTCCTTTCCCCATATGTTTCTGGAATGCCAATAGAGCCCTGACTGCAGAAACCATTGAGCTGGGAAAGAAAATTTCAGGATGCTGGTCTAAAAAGGGCTGTGGGCAATAGACACACAGCTGCCATTTCTTGAATGCATCCCTGGGTAACAAACATCTCCGCCTGCAGAACAGGGATGTGCAGTTCTCCCTCTGTCTACCTTGTTCTTAACTTGATGGGATATAAGCCTGCATTTTCATGTTGCTGCAGTCATGAAGGTAGGGCTTGTTCAGAGGTCATTCTGTGAGATGACTTTGCACAGTGCATCTCCTCAAGGACAAAATTAAAGGGACTCTTAGCAAGTTGTCAGTATGGCTTGCAAACCACAGAATGGAGGCTAAATTGTAATTACCACTGAGCCTGCGTTTAAGTTTGGGGATACAACACTAAAAAAGCTTTTAAGAATGACTGGCATCTGGAACCTGATTTTTGAAGATGCTTGAAAGGTAATTTATAGCAATAATAACCATAAATTGAGAAGGAATGGAGGAGGTTATACTTCATGATGGTTCCAGTCTTTCCCAGATAATATAATCTGTAGGAAATAACCATCAGAAGTCCTGTAAAATACGTAAAGGAGTTACACACTGGTCTGCTCAGTGTACCTGGTCAAGGATGCTATTATGCCCAATGAATGTGAAGCAATTATCCGTGAATGTCTCCAAATGCAGGAGGTGCAATGTTGGCCACATTAAAAATAATGGAGTTTTTGTCTCTGCCTTCAGCAGGGCATGGATTTTGCTCCAAGAATAATTAGCTTTTCACTTTTTAATGAGTACTGCAGAACCTGTATCTACATACTTATTTTTCTCTCTTCTCACAGCTTCCTATATGGACCTGCTACAATTTGTCTTTGTGTTAGGCACGTACTGTATGAAACAGAGGAATTTATTGAAACATCCAATCCATCATTTGAAAAATAAAGAAGAGTTCTTAATTTTTTTCCATGATGAATCACTGAGCTTGCTGGGTTTTCACTCGCTACTAGTCTACTGGATTTCCAGCTAGCATTTTTGTCTCTTAATACTTATCAGGAAAGTAGCTGTACCAGGTTAATCCGGTAATGGAAAATAATATTTCACTTTTGCTTTAGGAAAAATTCTTGTGACAATTCATATCCTAAACATGATGACTACCTGCCATAATATTACCTACACCATTCTGCTATGGACTTGCTGTTTTAGTCCTTCATAGATCACATTCATTATCAACTGCTTATCAATAATTCAGAAAACTAAAGTGAAGAACCAATGCAAGTAAACTGTTTACCAGTAATGGAGTTTTCTCCTAATGAGAATCCTTCAGCTATAAACAAAGTTAAACAATGGCCTGTGCAAGCACTCTGTTCCTGTTCAACACCGGGTACCAAACAGAAGTTCACTATGCATGACTGCAGTTTCACTCATACAATCCCAAGAGCTCTTTAAAAACTTGGCATTTATATGAAGCTTAGCTCATTCAAAAATTTTGTTTAAAGTACAAACCAGAAATATTTTGCCTTAGATCCACATTTCATTTTGCAATGTAAGAGATTCACTCAAATATTATGTCCTGATTTGTTTTACTGGTATAATTTTTACATGAATAATTTTAAAACTCTGAGTAAGCATTAAGCTGTCAATTTTTTACTTCAGTAAAACAGATACTGGGATATTTCTGATCCTGGCTTACATGAATATGCCTGATTACAAGTAAAATTTCAGCATCATTTCCATTACAGTATCACAGAATACTCTGAGTTGGAAGGGACCCACAAGGATCATCGAGACCAATTCTTCAATGAATGGGCCATACAGGGATCAAACCCACAACCCTGATGTTATTTGCACCATGCTCTAACCAAGCTAATCTCGGGGTCAATATCTGTTTTACTGAAACAGTTAATATATAATATGATATAAAAATAATTTCTTGGCAGTGACTCTAAAAACAGTAATAGTTATTAGTTTTTCTTAGTTAGTTAAACTATAAAACACTTTCCTGTGTATATTACAGTTTAAAGAGTATGCTACTACTGTGTATGAAGTTCAGAAGGGAAAAAAATACATGAATGGCAAAAATTAAACATCCCCTTTCCTAAGACTTTTTTAAAAACTACATCAGTTCATAGTTTTGATTTCATAGGCTGATTACTCTCCATCTTTTATTTATAGAGCTATGATACCTATAGGTCAAACAAGAGATTGGACTGTGTTGTGCAACATATTTTATAACAAATGAAAACATGACAGATTTATCTCAAGAATCTCAGAATCATAAACTTTGAAAGCAGGCAACAAAATGTTTACCTTAATGGTCAAAAAGCTCTACATAACCAGTAGCCCACCATGTTATTTCAAAACTATCTCAGCAACAACTACAAAAACCACCATCATCATCTTTTGGAGTACCCCAAATGCACTTCACATTTGTAAGAGCTACAAATCAATTGGAAGAAATTAAAATTTTGAAAGAGGAAGTTTAATAAAACTAATCAAAATTATGTCTTCAGAGGTCAAGAGACTTTTAGAAGGAATCTTTCATGCAGAACACAGCAAGCACTCTGTCACTAGCGACACAACAATAGACACATACACATGTCCAGTTAGACACAAAGGAAAAACAAGTCAGAAGGAAAATACCCCAAGAAATCAGTGCATCCAAAAAAGTATGCAACCACCAAGCAATTTGGACTCTCTCTGTTTATATCTAGAAGGCTTTCAAATTTTGGCAGTTTTGATCTATTTTTCTGTGATCTTTGTACTGTTCTCAGACATGAACAGACACAGTTGCCAGTGTGAAGTCGATCTGTCACCTCAGCAGATTCCCATTAATCAAATCCAACATATATTTTACGGTAAAATTACAAGCAATTTAAAACTCCTTTCAAAGCTAGGATTCTAAATTATAGGGATATTTATTTATAAATATTTAACTTATTTATCTTTAAGACAGCTTAGAATAACCATTAAAGTATCACAGCCAGCAGAGAAAACTAAAATTCTGGCTCCACTTCCAAGTTTTCAGGTATTGGATTTTTAGAAATACCTCAATATTTTACGTTGTCAGCAAGTTCCTTCAGGTGCATATAAATATTAATTTCTAAGTTAAGAAAGGAAGCAGCAGCAATTGCTGACAAATTATCTGAGTAAACCTTTTGTCTTCTAAATAGATGAAGATGATATACTATGAATCAAGGTATCTTTGAGCAAGTAATCCAGTGAAAGATTCTCAGGGTTGAAACATTTCCTGAGAAAAAGAAAAAAAAATACTACTTGTTCATCCAGGGTATAACTAATAAGGACAAAAAATAAAAAACACCTTTAATCACATCTGCTATATTAAAATGCTTTTGGAGAGCTGCTTTGACTTCACACAGTGACAAAAACTATAATTAAAGGGTAATTCTTGAGTTTATACATTTAAAGGACCACATAAATCACAGTACCCAGTGTTTGAGCTTCCAGTTGTCCTCTCATAGGGAGTGTTAGTTGAAAGACTCACAACAATATATTGTAATTGCCATATCTTCAACTTTGACACTATCAATCCCTGTAAAGGGTAAAAATGAAGCTTAATATCCCAGTATTTAAACTAAGAATCCACAGCCTTGTTATTATTGTGGGCACAATAGAAAGTCTTCTTGGAATTGGCCATCCAAGCCATAGGGAGGCTTGGAGTTAATTACATCACTGCAGACAATAATTTGCTCTTTGTTGTGGTGGTTATCTCTTTCCACAGTTGGTTCTCTTTTTGTTGTTTTGTGATGTCTCATTAATCACGGTTACATTTAATCTGTGTCATATGATTCATCATCCTTTATCCCTGTAGCTGTTTCCATCCTGGACTCTGATAAACTGCTAATTTAAGTGGGTAATGTCCAACCTCGAATATCACAATGGCTTGTAGCACACCACCGAGGATCAGCTACTACATTCACACAGCTGAAGATTTTTAGTCAGCCAAATTACTCTACAGCCCCTGCTTGTATGTTGTGGTGGAGATCATCTCAAATGAGTGGATGGCATTTTTGATGTGGGCTTGACATGACAGGGCATAAAAATATGCAGAGCTTTTTCTGATGTGAGAGTATGCTGCTTCTTTTCTTCCCTCTTTCCCTTTCCTGTCTTTAAGTCTTTCAAATTTCTTCCTAACATGACATGAAGCTGACTATATTTAGTGGACTGTGGAGAGTGAGAAGATGGGAGAAAGGGTTTGCTATTTCACTGTTTTTCTAAACATTTTCCCACTGTCTTCCATCACCTTCTTCTATGATATGTGTAATACAGCAGGGAAGAGAAACATTCACATAAAAATAAAATGAGACCTAAAGTAGATGTAATATATAACACTATAATTTGGCAAATAAAGATATTTCAAAAACTAATATCCCTCAATTTATTTTTTAAATACAAGGATTTTTCTATGCTTCTTTTAATTTATACTAGTTTTAAAAGACAAGTAACAATAGTGTTCATTCAGAGATAACTGATAATTCACTAGTGTGGTGTGTGTGAAAGGAAATGCCAGAAAAAAGTAGTTAGATTTTTTTTTTCCTTGAGAAAGAGCCCAAGGGCAGGTGTAAGACACTGATTTGCCCTTACTATGTGAAAATTGTAGCTCATAATGGCTTTGCAAAAGTCTAGCTTCACCAGTCTGAACAATGCAATAGATTTCTATGCAGGAAGCAACAGCTTTTCTTCACAAGTTACTTCAGTCTACTGTCTGCAGCAGACAGAGGAGCAGGCAAGAGACAGCACCAGAAAGTGTGATGCTGTTGCTGAACTGATTATATGGCATTCATGGTAAGGTGTGATTGCCAAACTTTCCACCCATGTGGAGAGATTTATAATCCAATTTGGACATCTTAACAGATACATCAGGCAGAATATCTTTTCTTTAGATTTCTAAACAATATAAGTCAGCATGCTAGCTGATATAACTTCAGTTATTTAACGTTCAGTGAAGCTAAGACTTTAGAAACAGATCTTACTGCTGCTTAAAACTATATTTTGAAAATGTTTGGTTTAGTTTATTTTTACTATTCCTCAGGTGACACTTTGAATCTCAGTTAAACCAACATATTTCTAATGATCATCAAAATGAGTAAACTCCTGCAGAGGCCAAAGTTTCCACCATTTGATGATTCACTCAAGGAACAAGTTAGCAGCCTGTTAGAGAACCCTCTTTTACCTGTTTGGTAACTAGGGGGCAACATACCCAGTGCTGCACCACTCATAAAATTTTTATGTTGTAGCAGCCATGCTCTGCAATGAAGTCTCTTGTTAGTGGCTTTATTACTCACACTTCAAGAAATGGCATTCACATGACTAGCTAGCTATAACTTTGGGATGGAATATTAAATTAAAGAATTTGTCATTGCATTGCCTGTAGTGAAAAATACTGCTTCAAAAACATGCTCTTCATACGGGGCCTGCATGCACTTCACATGTATAATCTGCTATGGTTTTGTCCAAAGCTGTGTTGTATCTTCATAAAGGATTATTTTAGCTTAGTTCTCTCAAACCCTGAGGGCAGAGGAACAACACACAGTTTTAGGAATGAAATTTCCCCTTCAGTTTTCTAATGCAACCTCAGATTGACAGATCCACAAGAGCTAGTGCAACAGTTTCTGTTCCCTGCTAACCTCTTGACTGAATCACTTCTCCTGATGTCTTCTTAAAACAAGGACATTTTCTCTGCTATTTCACTGTGTGATACAACAAAGACAGAATATTTTATATGCAAGGTTTCACAAAACTTATCTCAGGCAACTGCACTTCAGAGCACCACCATCCACATCATCATTTTCCTCTGAGGCTTTGAGAGCTTCTCCAGAGACACCTGAGAGATGAAGGGAGGACTATGATAAAGGCATGTCAGCTTTCAGCATAATCTCTTCCAGATGGAACAGCTGGACTATCTTTGCTTTACCATTCCATTTAGTTTCAGAGGCTATAGTCCTTCTTTACTTTATTTTTTAAGGACCTCTAGCTTCTGAATTTTTTGGAAATGCCTACTGAAAAAAAAAATCAAGTTCCCTGTCATATACATGAACGATTTGGTCTTGTGTTGAAGGGCATTCTGTGCTTAAGATAGCCTTTCTGGGGTGGCCCAAAATCCTGCTTGAACCTTTATGGGAACAATTTGGAAAGTCTCTTTCATTTTATAACAATATGTCACAGTTGACAGTAGCACTGAACAAATCTTTGAGGCTGATATTATCAAGGGTTTCTCCTGTAATTGAGTCACTCATATGCATTCACTTTTAAAAGGCTTGTGCTGACTTAGAAATTTTTGTTCTAATTTCTCTGCATCTCACACTCCCTATGTTTAAAGAGGAGACATGCAGGTGCAAAACATTATTACCTTTCCCTGTATTAGAGCTAATAAAAAGTACCATGATTATATGACAATTTTTTTTAGTTTAATAACTGTTTGCATGAAAGACTAAGACTTTAGGTAGGCTATAAACATTACATCAATTATTTATCTGAAAATTCCATTATACTATTTTCTTATTCTAGCTACAACTACAAAGCAAAGAATCAAAACATGTAGAAGGAAGAATTTGGGTTAACATGATAGAGTAGGTAAGGTTTTATTTCTTGTCACATCTTCCACTAGTTAAATAAGATACCCGCCCCTGATTATGAGTGTAGAGGATTAACCACAAATGCTGAGCATCCTCCAACTAGACACACACCCTCCTGCACCTACCAGTCATTGTACAACTGATCAAAAGGAATGGGTGCATTTCGAGACATCTTCCTGCACTGTGGAAACCTGGTAATACTCCATACTTAACATGAAATTTCTAAATGAGTTCTCATTTTTAAAAGCCGTGTCACTGGCACATTATAAATGCATGTTGAAAGTCAAGGACAAATGTAATATAAATTGACGACATTCTCCACCGTGATTGATGCTTTTTATTTTGCATAATTTTTTTATTGTTTGGTGTGTTTGTTTTTTAGAATGTCTATACAAGCCAACCCCTTGAGGCATCAACATTAGCAGTCTAATCTCTCTAGGGACATATTTTATGCTATTGAAATCTCACAGAGAATAGCACTACAAAACCAACTACATTAAATGAGCACTGGAGTTTCCAGGACTGATGTAGGCTATACTCAAGCTTAAGCAACTGGCAACTGCCAATTAATATATATGTCCTTTATTAATAGTATATATACTAAAAAAAACCTCGCTACTAGCAACAAAATCACACTAAGAGAAATCTAAATTAATATATTAATATTTTGACAACAAGTCAAAAGAGTACAGGTTTGTAAAACCAATCAATTTGTGCATCTAGTTTTTGATTCCTAGAACTATTTTCTATAATCTAGACTAACAGGAGAGCACATGTTTAATTGAAAGGAAAGTCATAATCCTGTTATGTTGCCATCAAAGTGAGGGAGACAGCTCTTGATGTTCAGTTACAAGCCTTCAGTGTTCTGCATAGTCAGACCCAGAGTGCTTGGCACTTTGTAGGAGTGAGCCCTTGATTGCTCCTTGTCTTTTCTCTTCAAATACTGATATGAGGGAAAGTCGGTACATGATTATAAGGTCAATGTAAAGAAAAAACCCACAGTTTAGATTACTACACCTAGCAGTCATGCTATTTCAAAGCAGTAACAATTTGGCCACGTGAGACCCATCTTTAGTATTGGGTTCTTCATTTTGTCATTGGTTAAGATATTTTCTGCTTCACAGCTGTCTCTCAATCAATCAGAAAGTATTTTGTATTTCCATTCTCAGAGAATCTTAAATTTTGATATTAACAGACACATCAATATATATTATATAATTTTCGTGTCTTATTCATCTAAGAAGCAGATATGTGGAGGGAGTTGGATACTGACTTCAAAATAAAATTATTGCAAATTTTCTTTTATTTTCCAGTTACGGCAGAGAAAACATATTCTGCCAAGTTAGCTGAAAGTTGACCATATCATAAGAACTCACTATGTGCAACTGCTGTAAATGGGGAATATATGAATTTAGATGCAGATGACATTATACTGTGGTTCCTTTCAGTCTTATGATAATGACATACACAACCCAGCTTCTTACTTCTTTTTCTTTACATCCAATTATAATAGATCTGACTGAATTATGCATTTTTTACATAGTGCCTGCATTACTGCTTACAATACAAAACCTGAAGAATTCACTTAATGTTTTGGGTAATGTCTAGTTGCTGTTAATTTATAGATTTCTTACCAAAGAAGAGCCCTGTGACACTGGCAGGTAATTTTTGTAAGAAATGATAGGGAGTGATGAAAAAGAAGTTGACAAATTAAGCTCCTTCTGTTGTTGTTCTTGTTCTTTTGGATCTAAATATTCATTGTCTGGCTCCACCATGGACCCAAGTATTGTTATGCGCATATAGAAACCGATCCTGAAAAGTAGTGAATGCTTTATGAGTTAGGACATATGAAATTAATTATTC
The DNA here is from genome assembly GCF_009829145.1 of Chiroxiphia lanceolata. Lineage (NCBI taxonomy): Eukaryota > Metazoa > Chordata > Aves > Passeriformes > Pipridae > Chiroxiphia > Chiroxiphia lanceolata. The sequence goes on from NC_045640.1 coordinate 14,923,735, forward strand.
ATGTCTTGAAATGAACGAAAGACATTTTCTCAAGTGCAGTAATAAGTGTTAAATAATGAAGATATTTGCAAGATTTCAAGCAGAGGCACAGCTAATGATTGGTATTGCATGCCCCAAGTCCTGGCTAAAATGTTTGCAGGGCTGAGTTCAATCTAAGCGCCTTGCACTTAACAACCACGCTGCTTGATCTTTGTCAGTAATTAGTGTGAAGTGTGAGATGGACCTTATAACTGTGATAAACTATGAATAGAACACTCAGGGAAAACAATGCTATGGGTATTTGTTACGCATTTTTTGCAGTTGTATTTAAGCTAAAGGGCAACTGAGGTCCATGAAGGGGTCCTGATCCTGTAAGAGTCCACACAGGACTGTGTTAAGGAACACAGCTTAAATAATCCACATATCATTTCTAACCTGCTTGAATTTCTTACCTTCTCAGGCAACTAAGAAGAATATTTATATGTTAACCAGCTTTATCATGTGGATAGGATGGGATTCTTCTACAAGTGGCTAGTGACACAAAGCTATTAATAATATTGCAGGTGCTGAACTAATTTTAACCATGCTTCAGAAATGTCAGCATAAGAGGAAAACATAGTTCACATTGCTCTTTTCTCCCTGTTTGGGGCTAAGAAGGGAAAAAAAAGAGAGAAAAAAAGTGTCTGATGGTTCTCCGAGAACTAACAGAATGAAAGTATTGATCAAAGACTTTTAATTCTTTACTGACAACAGTTCAAACACCATTGTTTTATAAAAAGTGTGCAGGTGCTGTTTTCCCTCTCAGCGTATTTCCTCTAGATGTGCATCCCAGTGTACCAGGCTCTGAGACAGTAATTTTTGGATTCATATCTCATATTTCTTCTCCAAAAGCTAAACTCAGATCTGGTCACTCTGCCTTGAGAGAACACCTATTTTTCACTGCCGTTTTCTCATCCTGACATGGCTGGACTTTTGTGAGAAGAAACAAATTCTGTAGGCAAGGCTATGTAAGAAAGATGGAAAAAGCCCTTTCTATCACCTAGGCAACCATCATCTACATTGTAAGCATTTTTAATTTCATGCCTTTACACTCACACTTACAGCACAGTCTTCAAAGGTGTTTCATAACAATTATTTTCAGCCATTATACTCAGTGGAAGTCGCAAATGGCATAATTACTCATTTTAAGTTTGTCCTTTTGTTTTCAGCGGTGCCTTACACACTTCAGTGCTCAAGAAACAGTAACATAGGAGTAATATGGTATGAAAGTCAAACCTTACACTTGGTCATCCATTACTGATTTTTATATACTTAGGCACAAAACAGTGTCTGATTTAAGACATTGTTTAGCATTGAAATTCTCTTTTATTCAATTTGAGAAGAAAAACCCCACCCCCACAAAATTTCTTCTAGCAGTAATTTGCTTATCTTCTCCTGCACATTCACAGAATGACATGGTGATGTTAAAATAGAGACCCACATATTATTACTATAACTATATAATTATAACTATATTATAAAAAAATAACATTCATGGAAAAATCCACAGATGACTATCTTAGCAGTTGAAGGGTAATTCAGGACTGCACAAAGCAGCCTATAGTCTCAGCTCAAGTATTTTGGTTCTCAGTAGCACCTCTCACACAAGACTAAAAAGCACTTGTTAGGATTATCCTGGAACTACCTCTGCAGCAGACATTATCTTGGCTTCAGGTGTCATTTACACAACTTGGGACAGACAGGCTGTGCCAACTGCAATAGGCTTTCTCGACTGTTTAATTTCTAGTTGGCCAAATTATAGTTACCCTTTAAGTGCCTGAATTTTTCTTAGCTATGCTGTAGAGAGGAACTGTGACACCAGAAAACACCCAAAACATCCAAAAGGTCTTTCTTAGGTAAAGTATGTGGAAATGTATATTCTGAAAAGTCCTAATAATACCTTTGAAAGAGCATTAAAAGGCAGCCTATTGTGCTGATAGTCCATGTACTAACCAGTCCCTAAGTAATTATTGACACCACAGAGTGCAGAAGCTCTGAAAGGAAATTACCAGCACATAAGTTACTTCTACTAGAATCAGACTTAGCATTTAGAATATTTTAATTTTCACTTTCCAGCTCATTAACCTTTCTGCATCAGAAAAAATACTGATATCCAGCCAGGATGAACTCACGAATCATTTAGTTTGTTTCAAGTCTGCCCCTAAAATTCAGGAGACAAACCGGATGGAGGCAGATGTTTATTTTTAATTGACTATCTCTGGCATAAGTATAATGATGTTTTTTCTTTAATTTAGTGGTAATTATAAAATGTAATAAAATGACCTTACTAATTGAAGTGGAAACTTTACAGAGATACTAAGAGACAATACTTCCAACTTGTTGATCAGAGAGCAGTTCTCCGACATCAGTACCAAAGCGGAAAAAGTGGTAAGCATCATACCTGAATGAAAGCAAAAGACGTTTTACACATAGCAGATTAATTATTCACACGGGAATTTAGGAAGAACACCACCCTCTACTATGGCTGAAAGATACTCCTTCAGACATTTGAGCTCCCATGCGTAAGTAGGATGTGTGTGTCTGTTTGACAAAACACAAAACTGCAATAATACAGCGCTCTCAATGTCATGTTGGGCTTGTGACAGAGGGAACAGTGGTGCCAATTGAATTGTTGATACTACTTTTTGTACTGCAAATGTGTTCACTGAAACCTCATTAGCTAATTTTACACAGCCGCTATGTAATTTGTCTCACCATAATGCTCCAGGGATTTGTCCCAGGCAATAGAGGGGAAAACTCCACTGAACAACACTCTCAGTTCAGGTGGTTACAGCCAGGAGCAGGTGTATAATCTTCAAAGACATGCTCCTGGCTATGATAAAGATTATTCACTGTGACCTGTGGCTGAAAAGTAAAACTCTCAAGAAAGAACCAAACTAGCACATAAAGATGAGGTGAACATCAGAGGGCTGAGAAACCTCTTCAGTCTTTAATTGGGGAATCACTGTTGAAGTCTGGAGTGAAATGGCATGAAAACTTCCCTTTACAGGTGATGAGATACTCTTCAAGAATCTCTAGGAATTGTGGTATCTAAATATTCTCATCTTTATTAAATACAGAATTAAAATAGCTGTTGAAATTGAAGTGTTTCCTCCCAGTCAGTAGGTGCATGTTCAGCAGTTGGGCTTTTAAGAAACAAAATATTTTCCAAAACTTGCAGTGATAAGGGGTTAAACTCTTGTGGTGGGCGTCTATGCCCATGTTGCTTGAGACTCAGCAGTAGTGTCCTTCCTAAACTCTGCTGATCAAACTTCACAGTAAAGAACTTCTACCTGATGTCTTTTAAAAAGGTAGTAAATTTCTTTATTGTCTTTTTTTTTTCCCAATAGCCCAATCCCATTAATGTGCCTTGAGAAGATCTGCAGACAAGGTCTGCAAGTAGGACAGACAGACAAGGATGTACTTCAGTAAATGGACTGTGACAATGCTTTTAGGCAAACCAAACACTCCAACAGAGGTGTTCCTACGCGTGGGTGTGGGAAGATGGCTGGGGGGTAAAAAACAGAGGAAACTGAGAAGTTATATTCACATTCTAATAGAAGTTTTAATGGTATGGAAATTTTAGGGTAAAATGCAACTCCTACTCCCTGTATGGACTGCAGTTGGCATGCTCAAATCTATTCCGTGATGATTCCCCGTACACACAGTCTACAACCGTAAGCACCTGCCAAAGGAGGTTGGAATGGAGGGTGGAAGCAGAGTGGAGACACTGCGACCAGGCTCTGTGGAAATCCTGGCAGGGAGGGGAACTCAACGGTATTTTGCAGCTGATAAATTGCACCTGTCAATCAAGGGAGAGAGGAGATGATGTTTTTCTGCTGAGCTAACAATGGTGGCAAAACTGGGCAAAATCATTCTCATTAGATGAACTTGGTTAATTAAACTTAACTGTAATATTAACACACACCTCCATCCCAAAGTTACCCACCTCCAAGATACAATCTCTCCCCACCATCCCTGCCCTGGGCATATGCTCTATATTTTTTTGACTGTATCTTTAAAAGTGAAGCGAGAGAATTTTACACCAATCAGCAACAAAGGTTTTTATGAATAAAGTCACTCAAGCTCCATCTAAACATAAAGAAATAGTATAAAAGTAAGTCAAGAGTGGGAGAAAAGTTAGGGAAGACACCGTCGTAACTGCTGGGATCAGTTGATGGGCTGAACTTGTTTTCTACCCCGTTGGGACAACTTTGGATAAGAACTGTACTCTATATGTACTAAATATTTTTATTGGGGATTATAGCTTTTTTGCATATTGCTTTAAGTACGTTTTTGCAGTCAGATACTGTGACCGTCAATCTTCAAACCTTGACCTGTCACAATTTTATATTAATAAAGAATGTTATTCCGTAAACTGTTAGTCATGGTCCTTCCTGGGCACTAGCAGTTGCCAACAGTGGGTAACACGCTCAAATACAGTGGGAAGACCTGCTGAGGGGTCTCCCTTATGCTGTTGGTGTAGTTCCCTGAAAAGGACAATCAAATAGCCCTCTGATTCACCACAACAGATCAGTGAAGGGTTACCATTGTGGATGCTGACAGACTGGTCAGGCACAAGGGTCTCAGCTTTCCTGGGGTGATGACAAACAAATCAAACACTGAGGGCTGAGGAACTCTCCCCTTTTCACATGACAGTGGTTCAAAGCAAATTTTTCCAAAGAATCTCTGGTCACTCTAACCTCACACTTGCTTCCTTTAAACGATACACAGTGGTGTCTGGAATGGACAAAGAGTGGCATCCAGGTGACATCAGTCATGTCAGGTGAGATGACATGGAAAAATCCTTTCCTCACTTCACATGCATTGATGCAGAAATATTATCTAGCTGCAGGGATAAACTATCTAAAATTCAACAAGGGCAAATGCAGGGTCCTGCATCTGGGGAAGAATAATCCATGCACCAGTACAGTCTGAGTCCTGACCTGCTGGAAAGTAGCTCTGCAGAGAAGGACCTGAGCATCCTGGTGGATGACAAGCTGTCCATGAGCCAGCAGTGTGCCCTTGTGGCCAAGAAGGGCAATGGTATCCTGGGGTGCATTAGGGAAGTGATCCTGCCCCTCTGCTCAGCCCTGGTGAGGAACATCTGGAGAGCCGTGTCCAGTTCTGGGTTCCTGAGTATGAGAGAGACATGGAGCTCCTGGAGTGGGTCCAGCAAAGGACAACAAAGATGGTTAAGGAACTGGAGGATCTCTCATATGAGGAAAGGCTGAGGGAGCTGGGCCTGTTCAGCCTTGGGAAGAGACAACTGAGAGGAGACCTCATAACTTTCTATAAGTATCTGAAGGGATGGTGTCAAGAAGTGTTAACTGGGCTTTTCATGGTGGTGTCAAGCAATAGGACAAGAGACAGTGGACAGAAACTGATGCACAGGAAGTTGCATCTGAATATGAGGAAGAACTTCTTTACTGTGCAGGTGTTACGACCCACCCCAGAAAAAGGGAGGGGGGTAACTCAGGTTTTTATCAATAATTCCCTTGGGGTGGATTAGAGTGAAACGACACTGAATAATTGGTGTCTGAAAACATATACTGGCAAGGTTTATTTTAACAATTCTGTATCAACAAGCATGCTAGTAGTTTGGGTGTTGTCATAAAAAAATGCAACGTAGAGATAACTTTTGGGGGGGGAGAAACTATTTAGGGGAGAGGAAAACCAGGATGAGAGTAAGGGAAAAGAGAAGCTGAGAGTACAAAAGAAATGGACATAGTCACAGCCCACTGGATCCAGCGATACTTGAGAGCGATGGTCATGATTCGCAGGCAGCGGGGGAGAAGGGGAACTCCCCAATTCTCAAAGTCACCAGTCAGTTTATATACCCTCAGCATGCTTTTGCACCTCCCTGGGATGAGAAGTTGTTTGCCTTTTTAGGGCTTAGCACTGAAGGGAGGGATGGGCCCGATTGACCACTTGAGGTATCTTGCCTTTTAGGGTTTAGCCCATCTGAGGTACCTTCTTGCCTTTTTAGGGCTTAGCCCACCTGAGGCATCTTCTTGCCTTATTAGGGCAAAAGGCAAAGCCTGCAAACTCCTGGAATGCATAAATCATTAACTATTTCAGTCTCTGACAGCAGGTGATCAAGCACTGGAACAGACTGCCCAGATTGGTTGTAGAGTCTCCCTCACTGGAGATATTCAAGAACCATCTGGATGCAATCCTGTGCAATGTGCTCTAGGATGGCCCTACTTGAGCAGGGAGGTTGGACCAGATGACCCACTGTGGTGCCCTCCAACCTAACCCATTCTGTGATTTTGTGATAACATATGCTACTTGCAGGTTTTGATTTTACAGCATTACCACCAATCTGTCAAGTATCAAGAGAATAAAAAAGGAAAAGAAACAAGGGGATAAGTAATCCCCTTTTCTGTAAATAGTGCCAGGATTTGATTAGCTTGAAAGCTGAAGAAAACATACTCCAATATTTGCAAACCAGATATGTTTACATTTTGTGCTAGGAAACATGACCAGATTTCACTTTGCTGATCCTCTCTTAAGAAATGCTTTGTTTTGAGTCCATAAAGAAATTTACTGAATTTCAGAAAGTGTAAAGTGCTCAGAATTTTATTTTTTATTTTTTTTTCTCAGAAGACTCTTATTCTACATTCATAGCAAGAAAAGGCAGAGGAGTTGGATAGAAGAGACTGGAAAAAGCACTGAATGAGATTTAATTTTATGGGGATTTAGGTGTCTAGTTCCCATAGGTTTCTTTGAAAACTGTCTATTTAATAAACACATTCAGTAAGTTAAGTCCTCTGCATTAATATATTGTCAGACTATGGATCATTAGATCATCTAGCCTGTCCACTTGTATTATACCAGCTATAAAACTTCATCTAATAACTCCCCTTGTAAGCCAAATAGTTTGTGCTTCGTAAATAAATATTTCTGGGAAAAAAAAAAATTCCTTTCCGGAGTCAAAGACATTCACAGACAGAAGACCTACAGCTTCACTGGACAGGTATACTATTTATTACTCATTCCAATGGCTGAATTATGTCCTTGATTCCTCAACTGAATTTATGCATCATCTCGTTTTAGGCTTTTTACTACAAATTTTTTAAACAACTTTTAGACTCTAAGCTCTATCTTGGAGATATTATGTACTACTTATTTTTAAATTACCTATTGTTGTGTAATTTCTTGAATGAAACTGTTGATATGTTAAAAAAAATGAAAATATTTATGCAAGGAGATTTCAACCTACAGGTTTTTCACACTGTATTAAGAAAAGCCAGTACTTCTATTTTACATATTTTGCCCAAACCTGCTTATCCTTTCTGAATAAACAACTTCTAAACATGCAAGAGGCAGTGAAGATGCCTGTGTAAACATTTCTGGAATGGCTCTTGCTATTCACAGATGTAGCCAAAGCACTTTATCTCTATGAATATTCTTGCCAATAAAATGTTCTTAGTTGAGTTTTCAAAAATTATAAAAAAGAACAGAGAAGCACTGTGGACACTCTAAAAGTAATGTGTGGTATTTGTGTGCATGTATTTTACAAACTGTTTAAACACTCTACTGTTCGTTTAATTTTTCCTAAGGTGAGCACAGCTGTACATTTGCCATGACCATGTGAAAGTGTGTAGACACACTGTCCAAAGAGCTAATTTGGACTTGAGATACTACTAACACTAATTTGCTCTGAAATTATATACAAGTAGGACAATTCTGTCACTTGCTACTGGAAGCATCCCTTGCTTAATCAGCAAAAAGTTATTTTGCCACACTGAGACCCCATGTCTGCTTACTCAGGGGTAAATTGATTTTGTTGACTCTTTCCCTCTTGTAGCCATATCTTGACACCTTTCTTGTTCTTGTACAGGATATGTTACTAGAGCTACCATACTAAAAACCAGGAAGCATGCTAAGAAAATTGCAAAACCACATTGTGAGTATCTCAGCATTTCAAAATAGCATGATTCCCAGTTTCAGAGAGAGCTTAAACCATGTGTAAAAACATTTTTAGAAATGAAATTTAATCATGAGACAGTAAAGCATATAATTCAGCAATTTGCCAAGCTGCAAACTAAGTGCAAATTAGAGAATGTGTTGCACATTTATTTTCCTCTAATAAGTTACATGTTTTAGAAAGATCTTTTCTTCCATCCGCTGAAGAGCTATCAGATTTTGAAGTGCTATGGAAAATAACATGCACAATGGAAGAATTTCAGCCACAGACTTCTCTAATTACCTTCTCCAGTGGTCTTAAGTTTCTTCTTTCTCTTTTCCATCCTTAGCTGCCACCTGGCACTCTTCTGTTAGCACAAGAAAAGCAGGCCAAGCTTGCCAATAGCATCATTTGAGTGACAGGCTGTGAAAATTCAAACACTCCCCAAACACATTCTTTTCTTCTGAAAAAAAGGAATTTGACATCTCTATATTTCTTGGGGTTCTGATGTAAACTCTGCTCCATGGAGCACAAGGCCATGGGCAGCAATTTAGTCCAGCAGATCTAAAAGGGTTTTATTCACAATTTCTTACTTTGAAAAATTCAACTGGAATTCACTATACAGCCTTAAATGGGAAAAAAAACCAAAACAAAACAAAAACAAACAAACAAACAAAACAAAACAAAAAAAAACCCCAAAACAAAACACCAAACCACTTTCTGATATCAGCATCTCTTCAGTGTCTTTGGTTCTTTTAAAACCAAAGGCTCTCTTAAATCCCACATTACAGACATCTCCCTTGACATCTCCCTCATAAATTCGCAGGACCTAAACTGAGTTCAAGAATTCAGTGTAATCTGCCTGGATTTAACGGTAGCAGCCTATATCTATAATAGCAAAATATAACCAAATTTTCCCTTAGCTGTGATTAAAGGCTACAGTGACATTGAGCAGATTGCTTCTCCCTCACCCATTGACTTCAATCCCCTTGACAGATGTGTGCATCTGTCAGTAGCTTTCATAGATCTAGTTTGAAAAAACTGTTCATGTTAACATGAGGGGGAAAATTAGGTTAAAAATTCTGAAAAAAAAAAATACAGACACTGAGATCAGGAACACAAATATAAATTAGTCCAGAATAATTCAGGGCAGAAATTGACCTTCTGCATTCCCTAAGTGCTAAGTACTATTTCCATGAAACACTTAATTTCCAAACAGCTTGGGATTAGGTGCTACTTTAGAGACTTTATCCAAAATAATAACAGTGTTATGGGAGTTCAATATTTTCATTAAAGTACTGTTGAGGGGATAGGTGAGTCAATCCAAAACCACTGAATCCAAGGACAGTTTTTCTCCTGCACACAGAGCAGCACAGCCCAGCTCCCTTCAGGTGTGTGCACCTTAACAAGTAAGTACCATATTACTCCTTCTGCATGAAGTGCATCGATTCTTCCTTTTTGGTAACTCATGTAAAGTTTGGGGCAGTTGCCCTGGTGCTGGCTGAACTAGTTTAATAAGATTCTGCAGTGTTTATTAGCTGAGAGAAATCGTTATGTCTCCAGCATTCCCGGGAGTTTATTTTGCCAGGAATTCCTGCTCACACAACAGATTTCAACATTCTTCTTTTAAGACGGGAACAAACAACTGAACCTACTGAGAGTACCCTTTGTCAGAGCTTGGTACTATTTTTTCAATAAAACACGGATGATTTATAATATGTTCACATGGGAGACATATTTGGTGTATAGAGTAGTTTCAGCAAAAGATCTTTGGGTGCCAGAAAGAGTTTTCCTGTGATTTCACAACAAAGATCTTCTGTTACTGCTCAAAAAAGTCAGGGAACTTTTATTCACAACATTAAAACAGTAAGATATTCTCAGTGGTTAATAGCCATAACTTATTTCTCTGGGTGTGCAGCAAACCCAAAGTAACTGCAGTTGTTCTACCATGAGACAAATCCCTGAGAATTACCAGTGACTAAAGAGCAACAGGATACCTAGAGCTACATCCATGTTATGGCTGGAATAAATCATTTGTGTATCACTGATTTTATACACAAGGCTTTGGCACAGATTTGGGGAGCCAAAAATTATTACCTCCCCAGAGGAGGATCTGCCAGGATGGAGGGTACATTAGGCACCCTTGTTTTATCCCAGTCTCGCTATTAGTTCTCCACTACTTGACTCAGCAGCCACAGGTGTTTTTAAGCCTCTTTTCACCATGCAGACTGACAACATGCAGAGCCAACAGCCAATCAGCCACATTCAGGGATTCAGGTCAGGTGGAGGCAGGTGGCAGGAGGAGGCAGTCTTCAAACAAATATGCAGTAAAAAGAATCTCAAAGAAGCCTTACTTCTTAATTCTCTTCCTTTTTGAAAGACTTCCAATGTTACAGCAATAAATCCCCTCACACCTTTCTTTTCTTTTTTGTATATTTAACTCTTTCAATACCAATAGAACTGCATCAGGAAAGGAAATTACTGAGGCCCAGATGTCAAGCTAAGCATCCAGGTGAGTAGTTAATTTTTGCCCCCCTTCCCCAGTAAATTCTACTAGAATGAATAATTACAAAAACCCAATATGTTTGACATCACTGAGGTCTTGATCATTTTTATTTTATGGCTTACCTTTTCATTACTCACTAGAGCTTTTTATGAAATGAGCTTGAGGGAAAACACTTGTAATGCAGGTCACAGTCACATTTCTTAAATAAAACACAGACTAACAGAATAAGTGACTTTATGACAGATAAGAATCCATACCGAAAAAATTGCTTTTCCAATGTTCACTGGAGAGAATGGGGAAAAAAAATTCCCTTGGGATAAAATGTATTGATCATTTTAGCAAGTTTCATAAGCTATTTGTGTTACTCCCTCCTCTATATTTAGACACAAAACTTACACAGTAAAAAGAAAGCTCTTCCAACTTTCTGAAGAACAATAGTCAGGCCATATATTTTAAATATGAAATTTTAAAATTATATTCACTTCTGTTGTCTACAGGGCTGAATATGCTTTGCATGACATTTTGAAGCATGGCAACAAACCATTAGAAGCAAGCCAGTTACTAAAAAATGTAGTATAGATTAAATCAGAATAACAAGGAAATAATTTATTGCAGTACATTTAAGCTCTAATTACATTAAAACTTTGCCCTTTGTTACTTTTGAGTACTCAAATGGGAAGCAGTTACTTTTGCTGCACACAACAAAGCCACAGTGAAAGAAAACATCGGTCCATCTGATCTACAAAAGTTTGTCATCTGCAAAAGAAGTATTTAAACATGGCAGAATGACAGTTCAGCAGGTTCATATGTGAACCCACATCACTTATTTATTGCCCTGAGATAAATCACAAATCCTTCAGCAAGTCAGGTTTTAGTAAGAGTCCCACATTTACCAAATTACATGCTTGAAGCATGCAGAATACATGGTCTGCTATTTATAAAACACACAGCATCTAAAAAGTGGTTCTTTGCCAGCAATAAAAATAATGAATCACTGTGCTCTACCAGTTTGCCTCAGGCACCACCTCTTTGTCTCCTGTCATAGACACTCATAATGTCTTAGCCAAATAACATCTAAAAGCAAGACACAAATATTTCAGTTAAGGTCTTAATTCTAAGATTTCCCGTTAAAAATTAAGAGAAGATAAACGAAAACTGACTAGAGAATAAAGACTTTGCATAACTGAAGTTCAGAATAAGCATTTCACACAAAAGAATTCCCTGTGAGATTTCATATAAACTGTACATCATCTCTCAGGGTGGAAAATAAAGCTACATATTGTGTCTAGATTAGAACACAGCTCTAAGGTGTTGAGTCTATTGCCAAATGCCTTCAAATCTGAGCTACCAGAAAAACAGAGGAATCATTTAACGAGAAATTTAGAAGCTGCTACTTCACAGAGCAGTTTATGTCTTTCCTATTTCCTTTAAACAGAATTTTTTCCACAGTCCTTCTTTTATAAACCTAAGAAACATTCTCAAGCAGGTCTGTCATTGCATTTACTTGGAAACCAGGGTTTTAAGACAATAATAGGAAGGCAGTAAGGGTAATAAAGTTTTCATGTAACTATAATGGTAAATTTTGAGGTAAAAATTGTTTATTTGAAAAATACACAGTCCATTCCTTATTTTTAATGAACCCCAGAGTAAAAGTAGCTTTATCCCTCTCTGCTTCAGCACCATATTGACAGCTGATGCAAGCACCTCTCTGTGTCCATTTGATGGGACAGGGACTAATCACTTTTGAATCTAAATACGGGGGTTTGCATAGCATTAATAGGAATGGTTCTTGTCTAAGTTATTTCAAACACAGACTTGACTGTGGAAGGTTTAACACCTCTGTGATGTGCTAGCAAAATTCTAGGACACTTCTGTATCTGTCATGCTGCAACTTACTAAATTTCATCTCAGTTTTCTGTGGAACAACTTCAACTTCAGCTGAAAGTTATTCTGAAGAACACTCGTTTGGCTTAAAAAACATACTCAGTGGCACATTTGCATCAGTTAACATTCTCAGTGTGCTGCATGCCATTCCTAAAATACCACAAATGAATAAATTCATGGGAGAATCTTGGGGATTTTTGAGACCTAAATTTTAGATCATCTTCTACACTGTGAAATGCAGACCTTTCAAATTAGCCACCCTAGGGTGGGGACAGTTAAATGCTCGGCAACTGGGGGCTCAAAATTCCTTGAAGAAGGATTTAAATTGTCAGTACGGTAGATATCTCTGAAAGAGAGAGTAATTTAAGTTGCATTTCTTGTTAGTATCCTAATGTTCTCAGAGATTCACAACACTAAGCTCTTCTTTCAAATGCCTGGAAACCATCAAGTAGTTTCAAACAAAGCAGGAGCTGACAGTCAGTAGTCCAGCACTGGGATTACTCATCAGGAGTGTGGGAGCAGAATGCTGCAATGTCAGTTGAGCATGGGGAATTGCTCACTCCTTTCAGAGGTATTCCACTCCAACCACAACACAAGCTCAGGGCTCACCAGAAAGGCAGAGATGCAGCAATGACTCCTGCAGAGTACCTTCCTCCTTTAAAATGCTGATGTCTCACAGGTCTACACCTACACCTTCTACACTTGCCCATTGCAAGCCAGTTAGTCCTTCATTACTGTAAATGCAAATAATCCAGCTACACCTCCTTCACATCACAAATGGAAATAATATATTTTTTTCATGTGCCCCTTTCCCCTTCCTGCATCTACCCTCCCCACCAGTTTGGAAAGTACTGATTCCGTGAGTAGAAGATTTGTTGGCACAGAGGCAGGAAGCCAGCCCTCACACCTCCAAGTGATTATCTGAGTGAAAGCAATAAACTCATGTGAATTTTCATTTCTTGTTCTAGGCAAATACATTGTTAATTATTTCATGCCTGAGCACATCTGTTGGCTGGATAATTCCAGGTAAAGTAGGTGAAAATTTTGTGAACCTTGGCAGACTAAGGCCTTAATCACCTGCCAAGTATCTCAATGCTGTGAAGACTTTGCTGGCTAGAACAGTACACCAACAGCTTTCCCAGAGGAAAGCTGATGCAGAAGTTTAAGACACCTGCTGGGTTAGGCACAGATTTTGTTCATGACAGTGGGTGTCTGCAAAATTAACTAGCTCCCCTGTCAATCTGGCTCCCAACATCTCAATCAAGTACTTACAAATGAGACAGTAGGACACCGTTTTTGCTATTGGTGTACATGAAAGTTTCATTTAAATACTCATTTAAAGTTTCATTTAAAGCTTCATTTAAATACTCAAACATAACTAAGGAATGTTATTGTTATACCTTTTCCCTGAAGATCCACATGATCATTCTTCATCTGCATAATCTTCCTGCATTTCCCCAGTGACTGATGCAGGAGCTGTCCATACCAGAGTAGCACTCCTTGGAGCTGGGTAGACTTGTTTGGCAGTGATTGAGAAGTTTGGAATAAGAAAAAAAGACTGTCAGCATTACAATACTCATGATATGTTCTGTCTTCAGAACTTTTCCCCCCAAAGTCTTTCAGTGAACTATGCAATTAAAATTTTGGAATCGCAGGCATGGTGATTAAATGCTCAACTTCTCATTTTCTCTGGCAGTTACTCAACTTCTTTGTTCAATTATGGCAGGAACCAAATGAATTACAAGTGAAATAAAGTTACCTCCAGAGCATTTCCATTTTATCAATATATGCTTCAGGTTCTGAGGACACATTAACACCATTGTATGTTTCACGGACAGGATTTCAAATTATTGTGTTCTTCTGAAAACTGAGGGCTATCTAACTATACCCAAAGAAGCACAAAAGAAAGAAGCACAAAAGAAAGTAGCCTTGAACACAGTGTTCCTATCTCTCAAATATAAAAATTCGGAAAGAGCAACTGAATTGTGTTTACAGCACGGCAAAAATTTTGGATATTAACTTTACACTTTTAAGACTTACTTTTGTGATATAACTCGTACTCACTGGTCTTTCTCATTGTTTTGAAAATAGTTTAAATTAACTTCTCTTTTACAAAATAAGTCCAATATCACAGTCATTTTCACAAGTTGGTAGTTTATTCCAGTAGCATCATCTGTAACTTTTTTCAAAATTTGTAGGAATTATGTTTGTGTACAATTAAGTGTGCAGGCACAGAAGCTGGCATTGAAACCTTACTATAAATTCTGTTGAAAATGGTTTGAAATTAATTAGACATAGTCAAGCATCACAAAATAACAGTTTTAGGTTCTTTGTTGAACAGAAAGGTGGCATTTCTATGCATGTGAGAGACTGAAATGTTAATGGTTAATGAATCAAACAATCAGCCGCTTGCAAAAGCAGCAGAGTGCTTTGCTGAGGCCAGATTTGCACACACCCCCCCCCAGCTAGAGAGGAGGAGGAGAGTTTCTGGATGCGTGGTGGCAAAACCTCTGATCTGCCTAAAACCAGCCCGGGTGCAGAGGGGGTGAGCACTCATCATCAGAGGATGACCTTGACAAACCAACCTTTGTTTAGCAACAAGCTGGGTTTTGAGCCCTTTGCAGCCTGATGCTGCATGTGCCAAAGCTTTTGGTCTTCTAGGATGGAGATATTTGCCCATCACTTCCCTTTTTAAGTGCCTTAAGCTCTGCACTTTCTCCTCAAGTTATTATTTCCATCTCTTCTTTTCACCAGCCATTCTGCCTTTGCACCATTTCTGTCATCATCTTTAATTTGTGAAGAAGGACCTTCAGATCCTGGTGGGCAAAAAGCTGCCCATGAGCCAGAAGTATGTCCTTGTGGCCAAGAAGGTCAATGGGTCCACGTGAAGTAAGATAACATGCAGGGACCCCCAAAATGCTAGGTGTTGGAAGGAGTTCTGAAAAATTTATTCCAAAGTCGAGAACACTAGACTCACAATGGAAAACTTCTAGCTGTACTGCAAAAAGCACTGACTCAGAAAGACATGCCTCCTGTTCTCTTCTCTGCCCCCCACCCAGGCAGGCCTGTAAGATCTGTTTATCTCTCCTCATACCAGAGAGAGAGAGCCTGCAACCTTTCTCTGGAATGCAGAAGGAAAAAAAAAATAAATCCAACTATCTTGGAGAAAGGTACTTCTTAGGCAGGAAATACTTCCTAAGTGAAACAAGCCCTTATCTCCTCGTTACAAATCTTCCAGAAGGGTATCTGCAATTACAGTCTGTTAGGAAAAGTGTTGCCAGCAGCTCAAGAGAGGTGATCCTGCCCCTCTACTCAGCCCTGGTAGGGTGTATCTGGAGTGCTGTATCCAGTTCTGGGCTCCTCAATAAAAGAGAGACATGGAGTTCCTGGAGTGGGTCCAGTAGAGGGCTACAAAGATGATTAGAGGACAGGAGTAACTATCTTATGGTGAAAGGCTGAGGAGTTTGGGCCTGTTCAGCCTCAAGAAGAGACAATTGAGAGGGAATCTCATCAATGTCTATAAGTATAAAGGGAGAGTGCTGAGAGAATGGAGACAGACTTTTCATGGTGGTGCCAAGCAATAGGACAAGAGGCAATGGGCAGAAACTGATGCACAGGAATATGAGGAAGAACTTCTTTACTGTGCAGATGACTGAACACCAGAACAGATTGCCCAGAGAGGTTGTGAAGTCTTCCTCACTGGAGATATTCAAGAACCATCTGGATGGAATCCTGTGCAATGTGCTCTAGGATGGCCCTGCTTGAGCAGGGAGGTTAGACCAGATGACCCACTGTGGTGCCTTCCAGCCTGACCCATTCTATGATTCTGTGATTTCTCCACTTCTGGGGACAGCATTAGGTTGTTTTCAGTCTTGACTCCATCTTCGTGAGTTGTCTCATTTCTTTTCTTGTTCTCTTTTTGCCTCTCTTTATCCACTCCTTTATCAGTGGATAAAGGATCTCTTGATGCTCATCTGAATTTCCTGGAAAATTTTATATGAGCTATTTTTTATTATTATTATTATTATTATTATTATTATTATTATTATTATTATTATTTTGCTTTTAATGGTTGTTGAGGCAGCCCATTACTTCCTGATCCCAAATACTTTCTTTGCTAACCAGCAAATTCCCCTTTGTTTTCTGGGTCACTACCATTTGAATTATTTTAATGTTTAGCAATTATTCATTTGTCTTAGGTCTTCCTATGGGAATATTAAAGCAAACAGCATTATGGAAGTTTCTGAGCTGAGGATGAAACCTTAAGTAATGTATCACATCGAAAGAGTGCTAAAAAAGCTTACATAGGAAGCAATAGGTTTTCAATGGAAATTCTGCCACAGTATGTTTCTTAAACCATAGAAAAAGACAGAAGAGATGGACACAAAATTTTTAGACAAAATTTTGTCTATAAATCTGGATTTGAAATTTCAGTGTGGCCTGCATGTCAGCTGGTTTAGAGGCTGTATTCCTAATAAGGTTGAACAGGTTACATAGACATTTTGATTAAATTTTGAAAAAATTGTGTATGACATGGACTTTCTTTGTATTCGTGATATGTCTTAGAAGTCTCTACATCATCTATACATATATTGAATTGTTTCAATATATTTTGTTCTGTGTTAGTCCTTAATAGTTTTTCTTTGTCATAAATACTGCATTGTCTATATTGAAGAAGTAAGCCCAAAGGAATCTCATACTAAAGTGCTGCACCTCAACTGGGGAAACCTCCAGGCTGGGAGATGAACAGATCAAAAGCAGCCCTGCCAAGAAGGACTTGGGGTTGCAGGAGGATGAGAGGCTGGACATGAGCCGACAATGTGCACTCATAGCCCAGAAAGCCAAACATATTCTGGGCTGCATCAAAAGTAGAGTGGCCAACAGGTTGAGAGAGGTGACTGCCTCTCTACTCTGCTCTCCTGAGACCCCACCTAGAGTACTGAGTCCAGCTCTAGGGTCCCCAGCACAGGGAGGACATTGACCTCTTGGAGTAAGTCTAGAGGAGGGCCACAAAGATGATCAGAGGGTTGTAGCACCTTTCCTATGAATTGAAGCAGAGAGAGTTGGGACTGTTCAGCCTGGAGAAGGCTCCAGGGAGACGTTATAGCAACCTACCAGTACCTAAAGGGGGCCTCCAAGAGAGCTAGAGAGATTTTTCACAAGGGCATGTGGTGATAAGACAGGAAGGAATGGCTTTAAACTAAAAGAGAGGAGATTTAGATTAGATATTAGGAATAAATTCTTTACTGTGAGGGTGGTGAGGCACTGGTGCAGGTTTTCCAGAGAAGTTGCAAATGCTCCATCTCTGGAAGGCCTCAAGGCCAGGCTGGATGGAGCTCTGAGCAACCTGATCTAGTGGAAGGTGTCCCTGCCCTTAGCAGGTGGGTTGGAACTAGATGATCTTTAAGATCCCTTCCAACGCAAAATGTTCTATGACCTATGATTCTGTGATTCTATAAGAATTATGCAAACTTTTTTTAAATATAAAGAAATAAATAACATTCTCATTCATTATTAATGATTTCAAAACTAGACAGGTTATTTCTGAATCAATAGATGTGTTTGCAATAAAAACATGATCACTTGAGAGTTCTGTGCCTCATTCTACTAAACAGGCCTAAATTAAATTGGAATTAATAGTCAAAATCTGTATGCTAATAATGTCAATTACAACGTCATAGTGCTTCACAACTGTGAAAGATATTTAAAATGTCCACTATTTGTTATTTATTCCATACAATTTATGAAGGGCATATCCTAATGCTTAGATAAATGCTTAGTCTTGCTTACATAAACATACTATCAATACAGCTTTAATAAAGTATATAAATACCACATTCAAAACTGTCTAATACAGAAATCATATTGCTTTTTTCAACTAATGAGTGCAGATATAGAAACAGAAGACATGTATAATGATATAATCTAAATTTTTAAAAGGAAGCATTTAGATCAATATTTTATATTATTACAGTCATACTACCAGGAAAAGACTTTACAGCATGTTCTTTCCTTTTTCTAAGAGTATTCACTCATTTTCAAAAGGTTGAGTCTTTAAATGTATGAAAGACATTCAAAATATGTTTTACAAATCTACAGCTGACATTCTGATCCTCTTTTCCATCAACAGTCTTTATAATCTTAAAAAAAAAACAAAACCAAAACAAACAAAACAAAACAAAGCAAAAGCTCCTTTTTACGTTTTTAAAGCAAATTGCAAACTGGTCATTTTATGCTCTTACTGCTGGATTATGGCACACAAAAGGCCAAGAAATGTCTTACATATGTCAAGCTCTTTCCTGGATTCTCTGAAATAGCAAGAAAATAGTGCCATCTATAGACAGAATTTAATATTGAAAAGTTATAGGAAAAAAATTATAGGCTCCGCAGACCAGTCATATCAAACAAAGCTAAGATCATTCTACACTATAAAAATTAATAGAAAAGTGCCTCAGATCTGCTCATTTTTTCCTGTTTTTCTAGGAATCATTTTAGCAAAAGTGAAGATTTTAACCTATAACAAAGCACTTTAATTTTCCTTTAAGTAATCCTGTGGACTCACTTTAGCACACCCTTGTTTAAAGTAACCAAGCAGTGACACTGCTGAGTCATTTTACTTTTTATTGTTTCACTTCTCATTTGAGCTGCCTTCCATAGTTATTATAATGACTATTGCTACTTGCAAATCTAATCTTGCAAAGCTTAAGCATCTAAATCTCTTTAAATATATGAATAAGCCAATTAACTTCAAAAGTTATTCACATGTTTTGTCTTGCAGGAACATGCTCATAGACCATAAAATTTTCTGTTGTACGCATGTTGTTTCCTTTAGCTGAAAAGGTTGTCTACTGGTTTTGCATGAGTCTTAAAATTATATGCATTTACTGTAATGATAGTATTGCAAAATAAATAAAAAGGTATGTTGGTAACCAAAATCCACTTAAGTACCTTATGAGAATTAGAAAATTACCAGCAGAGTGGTACTTTGTAAATGGTATTAAATGCCCTAGTCTGTAATTTAGGTGGTGTAAACGTATGCATAAATCTGTCTTCTCTTAGCTTTCATATCTATAAAAAAAAAAGGTTTGTACATCTAATCCATTTTTCCAAGAAACACCTTTTTATTTAAGTTAGGTTTCAAATCAAAAACAATACAATCATGCCAGAAATAAAAGTGGGATACAATTTGTTGAAGTTATACAGAAGAAAAAGTATTGCTGTTATTGGCCATAAAGGATTGATATTTTCATTATTGTCAAAGGACCAACCCCCACTCCAAACCCCTTTGGGCAACCTCCTTTCATTAAATCTCTATTTCTATCTTGTGGGTGAAGAGGAGTATGAGGCTAGAAACACCTGGCAGAGGACTCTGTGTTCATGTAGGAGATGTGCAGAGCAGCAACAGGGCAAACAGGAACACGAGGTGTTCTGTGGTGTTTGCAAAGTGATATCTGCAAGCTCCCTAACTGCATAAAATACATCATGTGAAAAAAATACATCACATGAAATATCTAAATGGCTTTTTTGGAGTTGAAAGGTAAAGCCAGGAAACTGCATGTTGTAAGCGGAAAATTCAAATATCTAGAAGTGATTAAAAAAATAGAGACTTTCTTTTTAAGAAATTATCACATAATTGACATTATTATGCCAAAATTGTAAAATACAACTGAATTAACTTTGGCGCCTTCAAAGGTCATGCCTGTATATTATATTATTGCATTCAATTTCGTAGCTGATATCTTAGCAGCATTTCAATACTGCATTGAATACACCCATCCACACACATACTGATATAAATATATATAAAATGTCAGAAATAAAATTGCTTTAAAATGTCTACATTTTTGCTACTATTAAAAACATGAGTATGATAGTAAAATATGAACCATTGTAGTACACATTTAAATTCTTCTGTAGAGGCAAAACAATTTCACGAGGAGTTTTCTTTCTGTCCAACTCAGCACAATTGCAACTGTGGTAAAGAGTTTCTAGAAGGAATTAAGTTCCTTGAATTTGTTTGAGTGTGAGGCTTATATATTCTCTCTCTCCTTCCTTTTCTTCCCAGTGCATAGACAAATTTCCTTCTTTACTAACCTATTCAAAAGGCAGATTTGTCTATAAAAGTACTAAGCTTTGAATTTTCTTCATCTCATGTTAGTCAAAGAAAATGTCACAGTGACTCCTCAGATGTTAGCAAAGGTACATGTGGCAGAGTCATACATCTATTGTGACAAAGCTCTGCAAGCTGGAGATTAGCAAAGAAGGATGAATGAACAAGTGACTACAGGTGAAGCTAAAGGTAGTGCCATAAAGAAACAGAATCTCCTGAGAATCTGATTATTTCATTTATTATTTTGTCCTAAGCTTTTATGATGTTCACCTGCATCTACAGCTTCTTTTAGGTAAACTCTTAAGCAACTTTTATTTGCCATGTGTTTCAGAAAATAAAGATGGTGTATTTGAAATGGATAGACCTAGGTGGAATCTGGGGCAGCCTGATGAGAAAATTAAAAAAAATGGACAGTACCTGATACACTTACTGCTTCTAGGCAAAGAAATTTCTGTTTTGTCCCTCAGTTAACAGCTCTGTTTTAAGAAAAATTTAGAGAAAATGGCAGAAGTCCTAGGGATTTTACAACCTTTCTACTACATGGATGGTGTAAAAAATAATTCAGTACATTTCGTTCTTTATTCAAGCCTGGGAGATTCACAAATAAAGAATATTTGTCAAAGAATTGTCATATATTTTCAACAGATCTGAAAATCTGAAACCAATGTAAGTAACTTCCATCCCTTTATTTTTCATGTACAGCATGATTTGCAGTGAGTATACTGCTCACTAATGTCTACTTTAATTTCCTTTCAAAAGGAAAATGATAGATATATAACTTTTCAGTATGATTTTGCTAAACAAAAAAACATTTTTACTTTAAGTATTTATTTAGAAGGAAACAAGTTATCAAATTACACAGACACGGGATCCACAAGAAAAGATAGAATGTGGTGCTTATCAGTTTTTAGATGACTCAATCAACTAAAATCACAGTTTGACTTAAAGCTGCCTTATGAAGACCAAAATCAAGGAACTGAAGACCATGTTTAACACTTGCTGAGGCTAACGAGACATTGGGCATGGGATCAGGCCACAAAATGTCACATGTTTTTATGTACAGTTCTAAGATAAAAATCTCATATTTTGGAGGCCTTTTCTACGATCACAGCCACTTGGAACGCTATGAATAGCAGGAGAGCCAAGATTAACACAAAAAGAGGACACGTCAAATGAACCAGCTTCTTGATGAGAGTTATGAAAAATATTCAGAAAAACAATGCAATAAAAAATTTTCAATTGAATTTATATCTTTATATTTTTTTAACAGAAGTTCTTACAAATAGACCAAAAAGCACCTTATGGGCAATTGGGCCATCAAACATAAACATGAAGATAATCCAGAAATAATTCAGTAATATATACCTACAATAAATATGATCATGGAACAAAGACTTTCTTCCAGTACCATTGAATTACATTAATTAGGTTTGAATATTTCCCCATAAATTACTTGCATACCAGTAGAACCAAAGCTCATGCCATCCTAAATAATATGCTTTATAGAATATCTGTTGCCCTATAAAACCAATTTCAGATCTATGTGGATATATATACGTGTATAAGTAAGAGTGCTAAATGAGGAGATAAAATAATTTGATGAAGATATTAAAAAAAAAGCTAGGAAAAATATTCAGTGAAGAAATTAAATATAACCAAATAGTGGTTTAGAGGAAACAGCTTTTTTTTTTTTTTTAAAAGGAAAAAATGAACCAATATTGAAAGGCTGAGATATTTCCCTGCTGTGGTCTGGAGTCCTTGCAATATAAGTTTATTGACTCCTGTGCTGTTTTGAATTTGTATGAGGCCATTTACACCATTTATGAAATCTCATATATTACTGTGAAGCACATAATGTGGTTATGTAAAATGTGTTTTAGTTGCCAAGGAAAATAGAGAAGAAAAAAAACCACCTTGGTGTCTTTGGGAGATTTTTGTATGCACTGAGCTTTAGAGGATGAATACGAAGCCAAAGCCAACCTGAACACTTTGGGTTTGCCCTGAGGCCTAGAAAGAACCTTTTTCTTTATGTACTCTGCCTTCAATGGGAGATGGATGCTTATAGAATATTGAGAAGCTATACCTAAAAAAAAAGAAAAAAATCATCAACTACAGTTTTGTCCAACTTCAAAAATCAGACTGTTTCTACTGTCTCCCTATAAAAACTTTGGTTCCTTCTTACTAGAAAGTAACAACATTGACAGAAAGAATAGTGTAATGTGGAACAGTGTGTTATCAGATCATCCTTTCCTGTGGAAAGGGTTTCAGTCAGTCCTCTACAGCAAATGCTGTAGACTTTTTCTCAATATGAAAGTATCCTACTTTCAAGGTCTATAGTCATGTAAAAGGAAGTTAGAATTTGAAAACGCAAAGAGATGGAAGGAGATTAAGGATTATTCTGTGTCCCTTAAGTGAAAGAACTTTGCTGGAGTTGCAGCAAGGAAAGTAAATCTGTCTGGAAGTTCTATATTACCTAGAGGTAAATTGAATGTTAACTGGGTCAAACTCCACAGAGCTGTAATTCTGCTGTAGGAGAATTCAGGACAGTGTGTCAGCAACTCTGAAAGACTGAATCACCCATACCAGAGAACAGCAGCTTACCTACGGGGCATGAGAAATGAGATCCTGCAAGAAATTTCCTGATCAGCCCATTTGAGCATAAAAACAATGGAGAATCTAACCAATTTGCAATCTAAATAATTAAAATACTTTCTGGTGTTGTAGAACTCTGAGAAGGAAACCACTTACAGGAATGCTAATAATTACTGATGCTGCTCATAAAAACACAGACAGAGTAGTAATTATTTTCTCAGTTTAAATATGAGGAAAATAGTCCGTGTGATGACTAGTAGCAGGAGAGGACTTTTTTTTCTTCTCATACCAAGACAGAA
Source organism: Chiroxiphia lanceolata (assembly GCF_009829145.1). Taxonomy (NCBI): domain Eukaryota; kingdom Metazoa; phylum Chordata; class Aves; order Passeriformes; family Pipridae; genus Chiroxiphia; species Chiroxiphia lanceolata. The sequence goes on from NC_045640.1 coordinate 14,947,056, forward strand.
GATAAAATATGAATAATTACCAGGTAATATGTTTTACTCAGCAGATTATTGAAGTGAGTGGAAATAACTATTTTTCTGCTTTTACTGTATAGGAATATTGCACAATTTATAATAGAATTGTTTTGATGTGGCATTGCTAACATTAAACCTCTCAAAGATTGCCTCCAATTTTCTCTTAGAATCATAGAATATCACAGAATATTTCATGCTGGTAGAGGTCCAAAAGGACCATTGAGTCCCTGCACTTCAGAGGACAACTTAAAATTAAACCATGTAACCAAGAACATTCTCAAGATACTTCTTGAACTCTGACAGGCTTGGTTCTTCTTCCTAATACACCACAAAATGGTTTATGTTTTAAAGATCAGTGTTGTTCTGGACAGTGAATACCACTACTCTTTAGCAGGGCACAGTCTACAAAACTGGCAGGGCCAAACCAGGGCCAATGGAAAGTCTTCATCCAAGTTAAGTTGTGTTAATGGTCCACTGGCTTTGGCTGCTGAACTCAGTTCTACTGCTGGAAATTGAGAGTAATCCTACCAAAGATAATCTCTTGTAAAGTAATGTTATCAAACCAAAAAAGATTCATAGATCAAGTACTTTGGAGAAGTCACTTCATGGGGAAAAAAGATTTAGGGGGATTCAAGTAGCTGTAATGTCTTTTGTTATCACAAGGCAGTTGTCTTTTTTTTCCACAATAGAGAAGACTTCTTAGGAAAATGGACTCGATAAACCATTTAGGACCAAGTCCAAAGATGAATAATCTGTTTGCAACTCATGCAATTACTGTTTGGAAGTTATAATAAAGTTCAAGATTGTGAATTAAATGGAGAAAGAGGGATGCTCTTTAAATGATTATACCAAGTTTAGATGTCCCAGTATCTGTATCAAATGACTTACCAATTTCTAATGTATTACAGAATCACAGAATATGCTGAGTTGGAAGGCACCCACATTGAGTCCAATCCTTAGCCTGGTAAAGGACCAAGAATTATACCATGTGCCTTAGAGTATCATCCAGATGCTTCTTGAACTTTGTCAGGCTTGGCACTGTGTCCACTTCCCTGGGGAGACTGTTCCAGTGCCCAAATACCCTCTGGGGGAAGAGCCTTTTTCTAATATCTAACCTAAACCTCCCCTGAAACAAGTTCAGGCCATTTCCTAGGGTTCTGTCACTGGTAACCAAGAGAAGAGATCTGTGTCTGTTCCTCTTCTTCCCCTCACAAGGAAGTTGTAGACTGCTATGAGGTCTCCCCTCAGTCTCCTCCAGGCTGAACAGACCAAGTGTCCTCAGGCGTTTCTCATACAGCTTCCCCTCAAGGCCCTTCTCCATCTCTATTGCCCTTCTTTGGACACTCTCTAAGAGCTTAATATCTTTTTTGTATTGTGATACCCAAAGCTGCCACAATATTCAAAGTGAGGCTGCACCAGTGTGGGAGAAGAGTGGGACAATCTCCTCCCTCAATCGGCTGGCGATGCTTTGCCTGATGCCCCCCAGGACATGGTTGACCCTCCTGGCTGTCAGGGCACTGCTGACTCGTATTCAACTTGCCATCAACAGGGTCCCTTTCCATGGCACTGCTTCCCAGCATCTCATTCCCCAGTTTGTACATACCTCTGGGGTTACCCCATCCCAGGTGCAGAATCCAGCACTTTCCCTTGTTGAACTTCCTATGGTTGGTGATTGCTCAGTCCTCTGATTTGTTGAGGTCTCTCTGTGGGGCCTCCCTGCCCTTGAGGGAGGGAGTCAACAGAATAAAAGTAAACATGTTAAAGCTTTCTGAGCACTGATAACCAAACCCATATTTTTAATTTATATACTAGCAATGTGCATTATTAAAAATACTGAGAGCTGTAAGTCATCTCAAAAAGCAACCAAAGGCAGTACTGCTCTCTATTTCTGAAATTAGTTTTATTTAGAGTATCTATGCAATCATTTAGGCGTCTGCAATGACAGTGAAATACAGGCATTTGGGCTGTATCCACTATCGGGTGCATCCATATAAAATGGAATTTACCATGTATTCCAATGAACCTAACCTATGTATCTACCTGAGTGAAGGCAGGGACACTTCCTTTTGCATCTCAGATACAGGATGAATACTTGATGCAGCAGAACCAATGCAATTTCCCCTTCCTCTCTTCTCAGCAGTATCTTAGCTACTTTGTCCCTCTCTGTTGTGGTCTAGGCACTCAGCTCTTTTGTTTATGACCGCAACAATTCTTGGTTGTCTAGCTTTACACCAGTAAAATTTCCTTGTCTGGTTTATATATATTTTCAATGTACCTAAGGAATTTGATGAAGGACAGATAGCAAAAGAGGCCAGACCACCAGTCACTGTAAACTGGATAGCTCTGTGGATTTAAGCAAATTAAGACCAAATTGTACTGATTCACAGAATACGTTTTCCATGCTGGGACACTGCTTGAAACTCTGTTGCGGTTGCACAGATTCTCCATTTTTTGGATGCCTTTTTAAAAAGCAGACATTTCTATTTGGTGTGCATATTCATTTCAATATGTACTTAAAGCCAAAGAGATCATATGGATCCACAAATACAATGCCTGGAGTCATTCATGTCCACTCAAAAATACTACTGGGGTAACCAGAGGTGGAACCTATAATTTAGCTGTCAGGTTTTGTTAATGGATCCATAAAATAAAAATTACAGGCTGCCATCATCTTCTGTTAGGAAACTTGCCACTGAGATATTCTGAGTGAGAAAAATGCTTTTAATATGGTGGTGCTTTGGGGTAGATAGATTTCTTCCCAAATACTCTACGCTGCTCTCAAAGGGCAAATGCATGTGTTAATATCCTGTCTCCAAAGGACACGTGTAAATTTGGGAGGGGGCAAAAAATGATAGTTAAACACAGACACAACTTGCATAGGTATCTTCTTTATTCTTCATCATGAAGAATCTTGACATGAAACTTGAAAGCAGAATTTCTTGAAAATGTGCTGCAGTCTGGCTCTAGTTATGGTCTGACGGAGGGAGGCACTTGGTAAATCACAGAGGCAGTGTATGGAAAAGATATCCAAAATTCTTCCTATACTTGAAAATCTACCAAGATGTGCTTTACACCAAGCCAAGTATTTCCTAAGAAATGCTGTTGGGTTGCAGCAGCACGGTCCAAAACTGGGCCCAGCACCAGGACCTTCTGCCCTGCTGCATATATCATTCCTGGGCAGAGCAAGAGAAGTTTCCTCCTATAGTACAGGAGTTCATGGGCTTCCTTCCTTCTGCTTCTTGATAAAAGAAAGGTAGGGACATTCTGTTCATATAGAAATATTAGGTATATTTACACAAATATTTACATTACAGCTATCCATAACTCTACTTAAAAATTCTCTTCAGTGTGACACTAGGAACATTATATTTTCTCTGAATGTGGTAATTTTTTTTTCCAAACTTAATTGAAGAGGAGAAAGGGAAATTAACCCCATGCAGTTCAATTCTGTCAAGTGCTAAGGAGCAGTTAATAGCTGAAACTCCAGTCTTTGTCAATAGACCCTTCTGTGTGATCTCACAGGTAAGATACAGGGCTTGGAGGGGGTTGCAGAGCTCTGAATATAGAAAGAACATGGGCACTGTAATGGAATAAATTCCTATAGTCTTTAAAGGCTATAGCAGCAATCTCATCTTTATTCAATCTGAGTTTGAGAGAAAGAATATTCTTCAATCCATTTTTATTTCTACCAACCAAGGGCTTCTTCTAAGTTTCAGAATCAAATAAATGATCCCACATGGGATGAGTGGTACAATGACCTCTCTGCAGATGCAAATAACCCCCTCAAAGCTTCATCAGTCAGAGGCACAGTACCATAGCAAGTATCTTGTATTATTACATCCTTCTTTTCTCATTCATCTTCAGAAGTTCTGCTTTTTCGTTTTTCTCCTTTTTTTTTTTCTGTCTTCAATTCTCAGTTCTCCTTTTTTCCCCAACCATCTTCTATTTCTCTGTAGTTCTTATGTACCTGAGAAGCTGCATCACTGTTCTCAGTATAACAGAGTTACAAGCAAAGTACGCTTCTGAAGCGTGCTCACCTGGGGCCATTGAGGGATATAGAAGCTTCAAATGTTACTTAGTGGTATTTAGGTATCTAAATACTTACCACAACAGAAGTCTACATGATTTACGCATACACAGATTTTTCTAGGCAGTTCACTATAACTAGTATCCAAACCACCCACAACTATGCAGCAAAACTCCACATCGTTGTATAAACAAGTGCTCCGTGAAAAGCAATTTCTCCGTGAATCCTTAGGGCTTTGTGGGTTTTTGGTTATTTATTTATTTAAATGGCTTAACAAATGTACTCAGATACCACAGTGGAAGGCAAGATATACGAAGCAAAGTAGAATGTACACTGGAGAAAATAGAACAGTTTAAGATCAGATTCAATTAATCAGTTATAGATCGTCCTCTTCTTTCCATTTTATCTGGACTGGAATAGATGTGATCAAACAGTAGCACTCACATGGAAGAAAATCTCTTGTGAACTACAGGTAGAAGGACAGTGAACTGTTTTTTCTATTTACTTTTTGGGATTTGACAACTCTTTGCATATACTTCTTTAAACTTTCACCCGGAGCGTCTCTGAGTTGGTCAGCTTTTCCTGATGTCTGAGGGGACCTTACAAGAGCAAAACAAGAGAGTAAACACATTTAGTATGATCTCACAAGCTTAGCAAAAGGTAGGAATGCTATACTATACCGTTTTTTAAGTGTTTCATTTTAAAATTTGCAAGATTTCAGGTTTATAATATGTGTCTGAGGCAAGAAGGGACAACTTCCCCTGAATTTTCTTGAAATTTTCTTAAAAGATATCCTTAGAAAACTAGTGTTGTTTATCCAAATGACAAAGTGAAATGAAATACAACCACAGAAAAATAAAGAGGTTTTCTTATAGCAATTAGGAAAAAAAGTGGATACAAATAAGCAAATTATATAGAATTTGAGAGCAGCCTTTAAGAAAAACGATTGTCACCTATTGATTCTTAGTATCTTACCTCATTCTGTGTCCCCTAAATGCCGATTTTGAGGTGAATTGGAGGATTTTATACCCACTCCTGCTTTCGTGTAGGACTGCTGTGTTTTCCTCATAGCTGAATGAGTTGCACTCCATTTAACCAAAAACCCTACAATTTAAAGCCCTCATATGCTCTTTGGGCAGCAACTCCAATCACTGCACCATATGTGGGCTTGGAACCCATCAGTTGTAAGACAGAGCACTCTATAAATTCCAAATTACCCATACAAACAGAGAAGGAAAAGTTTTTGAGGGGAACATAATGGAGCTAAGACTTGCACTGCTCTGCTGCCTTGATGCTAACCACACATCTAAATGCATTGGTACATATCAAAATGTATAAATATGACAATATTCTGCTTACAATTCATCTCACAGCCAGTATAGGTGTCTAAACCTTCGCTCAAGATTTATCAGGTTCACTCATTTCTTGTTATCTGTAGAAGTCCTGCGCAGGCAAGGAGAAGACTCCCTATGGTCATGCCTGAGACCAAGATTCATGTGGTTAAGTGGGTCTAAACCAAAAAGTTCTCATGTGTGCATCAAGAGTCTTTAACAAATAAGGAAGCACCAAGATGTTTCACACCTATCCTGACCTGGAGGGTGGTGAAGTGTCTGAGTAAAGAGAGGAGTGTTTGTCTGCCTGGGGCCATTCAGATTAGGCATCAGGAGAACATGGACAGATAAGGAATGTCATTTGAAGTCCTGAAAAAAGATGGAGACTGGGCATGCAAACTCAGACTGGCAAGAATTGCATTGACAAATGGAGAAGCAGGCAGCATGTGAATGAAAATGATGGAGCAGATTTGAATTGGGCTTCTGTAGCAAGCCATCAAGCATACTCTCTAGGAGATGATTTCTGAGACCTCTACAGTCTCAAGGCCTTAGGGAAAGTAATGGTTGCTCTCAGGAAGTATTTAAAATAACCTGTCTGGTACAAACTTAGCCCTCAGGCTCAAAAGAAATCTTTTTAATTGGATGCTGGAGGCTTGAGGATATGGATGCTGTATGGATGCTGTATGGAAGCTGTCCCCTTCCACCTGAAGTGACTCCATTGGCTTCACCAGCAGGTATATCTACAGAATAGGAGGTGACCCCAGTGGCCACTGACACCTGTAACTCCTTGCTCACTGGAGGCTGCCCTTCCTGCCCACTGTAGGCAGGAGAATGCCACCATCAGCAGCACTTCCTCACACTGTCTCAGGAGAAAGATGAGGAGAGATCTGGGGTGGTGGAGGAAGGAGAATAATCTAAACAGAAAGCCTATGATAATACCATCACCCATGGATTTAGGGTACTCTTAGTGTCCTAAACCCATGAACATGGGTCATGAATGCCATTTGTGAGGAGAGAGATAACCCAAAGACAGGTTTCATCAGTCTGAAACAAAATCTCCTTATAAATCCATGGCAATTCTTATTCCTGGTGCTTGAGCCAAAACCTTTGCCTTACTGTTTTCTTGTTTCCTTTAGCAGAGAATCAACTTGGAAGAATTATTTACTGAGCAGACACTAAAAAATTAAGTCAAGAATCAAATCACATTTCTGTTCCCAATCCTGGCATTTAATTTAATCTGTGGCTTTTGCTAAATCACAAATTCCAAGTCCCTCAGTTTTATCCATTTTTGAAATGGGAATAACACTAATTTAATGACTGTAAAGCACTTTGAAAAACAGTGAACAAAATATGAAAAATAAGCCTAATTTTTTTTATTCCTTAGCCTTTACAATTAAGAGAATAATTCACAATGAATAACTTATGCAGTGACATGAACTCCTTTGTCTTTGAATGTTATTCACCCACAATATATATTTTTTTTTCTGAGTTACTTGTTATTCTACAGTGGTTAAATAATTTCCATAAATATTTATTCATTTATGGTCCATTCATGAAAAGTTTATTCAGAATATTTATTACATGAAATTTAATGAATTGGTTATTTTTGGTACATCCAGTTTCTGCCGCCTGACTAGATTCATGTAATTTGTTGAATCAGGTCTTTTATGCAAATTATTTTGCTTGTACATCAATTATATTTCCTGCACATATTACTACTTATAGTGGATGTTTGAGAACAACTCTCGTCATCAACTCATTCACCCAAAAAAAAAATGTAATTTTAAATCACAAATGCAGATAAAGAAAATTCAATATTTTAGTTAAGGTAGAAGCATCCATTTGCATTTGATCTTGCAGCATCTTATTCTTCATGTAAAAAGAATGAATACAAAGTTAAAATATATTCTCATCTTTTTTTTTTTTAATTTAAATTAAATTACCATTAACTTCTTTCACGTTAAAGTAATTTTACGTGATTAAAGAGAATACTCTGTGGATTTACATTTTCCAAATGGATTAGCAATAGTTCTCTTGGAATTCATCAGGTATAAGAATGAAGCTGTAAAACAGTAATTTAACTAAATGCAGAGAATACCAAGAGGATTAAAATGAGATCTCTAAGGTCGATAACATTGCAGTGTAGATTTTACTGTAACATCAAATCTTTTGAAACATTTACAGAGAAGAAATATACTTCAGCTCTGAGACAAACCATAGAACACAGAAGTTTGAGTAAGCTATGATTTACATTTTCACTTACCTAAGGGAATCACTAATTGCTAGAAACTGTTCATTATTTAAGAAGTCTTCAAGTAAAATGGAAATATGGAAAATTCTGGGTGACAAGCAGAGCCAGTTTTAAATACAGCTTTGTACCTCTGTTTGTGTTTTCTAAAAAAACCCCACCATGTAATCATATTTCAGTGCTAAAATAAATGCATTAAAATATTTTTATGTTGCAGCTCCATCTTAGTGTAAAACTTTGGAATAGCCAGCAAAGTAATTAACTGTAAGGACATTTATATTTTTAATGCTCAGAGTGTTCTGTAAGAATTTCTATTTTCATTAACAAGACTTTAAAGCAAATCAAGAAATAGCAATATCTCATGGGCCATAATCTCCAGAGTATTATCTTTCTGCATAACTGCTTTTCCCATGTCAGCACAGTCCTTTGAGGACAAATTTTATTTTTGGTCAGGTGAAAATCTCAGTTAGTGTCTTTCAGGGTAATGAACAAATGGATAAGCTCTTCAGAGTTTTACTCTGAAGTATTTGTGAAGTGTGCACACATTTGTATGCCTGTCAACCTAAGTGTCTTTCCATCCTCTCCCTCCAAACAAGCCTTCATCCCTGTAATTGCTACATTTGAACACACACAGAAATTCATACGCAAGCAGGGAATTTCTGCTATGAGAAACTACCAAGTATCAGGAGGTAAAAGCTATTTTAGTCTGATATCTGCTAAAAATTTAGCTTAAAATATTTGACTGAATATATCAATTACTGCAAAAAAAAAAATAGTTTTCCCTGATAAATTTTAGGCTCAGCTGTGTTTGGATTAGACCTTACAGTAACAGTACTGTCAAAGTTATTGGATGCTCATTTAATTGAGTACAAAGAAAGCTCCAAACATAACCTCCCATTTCAAGTGTTCATAACTTTTATCTAATATATTATCTCAGAGTAAAATTAGTTTTCTCATCTCTCCAATTAAATCTTAAACAAATCTGCATTCTCAGGCATATTTTTAAAATGAAAAAAAGATAAAAGACTGTTAACAGAAAGTATGGTTATGGATAAAGATCCAAATCTAACCTGTCCCACTAATTTTAAAATAAACCAGACTTGAAAGGCATATTCTGTTTAATATTTTCTGCTGCTTTATATTCACTGACACAAGGGTACTCTTTAGCAAGATGATGTTTCCTGAGGCATAATAAGTGCTGGCAAGCTCAAAAGAAAGAATAACTACAGAGAACACATATACTGATTGTTCCAGACAATAACACGAACATGCATTGTCTAATCTTTCTGCACTCTCATCCTCCTACACAAAGCATTATGGGCTAAAAAAAATCACTAGAAAATACAGAAACAAAATCTACCACAGACATCTCAATAGCTATGCATTGCCTGACTGTTTCATCCATTGGAAAACAAATCTTGGGAATTAGAGAAAGTTCCTAAATGTAACATTGATTTAACTATGAGCCTACTTAAACAGTATGTAAAGACCACTGGCTTTGAAAGCTACTGACCTGCTGCTTGTCGTGACTATGCCTATGGGCCATACATAGAGATAAATCATAAAATCACATTTTAGCACTGTGCAATGTTTTGTTTCTATTTCAGGTACAGTTCATCAGTGTCAGATAGAAAACACTACATCATGAAATTATATCCTGGTACTATGATTAGCTTATGAGACAACTGCATCATGGTAAGGAAAAAAACATTTTCCCTGAGTTCAGTCACCTGTGTTTAAAAACAAATGTAGTAAATCCAGCTGTATCTGGCCATTCCCAGAACAGCTACATGGCAGTTGTAACTAAAGCATCAGACAGTGATGGATAAATAGCCTGCTGTGGGTGATTTGGAAAAAAAAAAAAAAATTGAACTGTTAAGAGAGTTTACAAGACTCGTAAGGTTTGGGATTTTAGAAGCATAAAATCTTCCCAGCTGCACTCAGTGGAATTCCACAGCTCCTCCTGCTGCTCACAGTAATACATTATTTAACACATGCAGGGCACACGCTTTTTGAGAAAAAACAGGTTTTTACACACCAGATGCACCATTTCCTTGTATGTTTGTTTCCTCAGATTGACATGGACAACTTCTCACTAGTAAGGAATGGCAGCATTGTCAAAATGAAAAGACTTTGCAGAGAGCCTATTTGGCTGATCTCAGACTTCTCCAATACTTTCTGGTCCCCAGTACATTCAAGCTTTTTATTTTTGTCTTCAGAGTGCCTATATATGGGTACTCTGCCTATTCTTAATTACTATGTTCTACTGTATTTTCTGTGCTCCCTTTGTCTCCCCTATTTTAATGCACCTACTTTAACCTCCTTTTTCCTTCCAGTCCCTTTGGGACTTATTGTGGGCTGAGTAAAGCTTCTGATTTAGAGTCCTGGTTTGTTTTGGGTTTTTTTTTCCTTTATAAACCCTCCCAAATTTGATTTTCTTACTAGTCAACTGCTTTCCTCCATTATCATATTTAATGGGAATTTTTTTTATAATTTATTTTTTTTTAATTCAGTCAGTTCTCAACTGGATGTTAGTACGTTATGAGAGACAAATTAAGCATTCAAAAATCAAAGTCCTTGATAGTAAAAGCCACATAAAAGTTGGGCTGTGTGCATTTAAATTCAGAACTGTAGTAAGCATACTTTTGCAGATAGCTCCTTTAAAGGGCATCAGGAGACTGGCAAGCAGCACGTGCTCTGCCAAGCTCTGCAGGGCACTATGTTGCAGCAGGAAACCCAGAAATAGTGATCCACAGCTTGGATAATCCACCCCAAACTGCAGGGGATTCGACTGTGGACTGTTGAGTCCATAAAGCTTGTTGACAGAAGCTGGCTTTTAAAATACTGGACACATATGAAGTCAAAGCACTAATAAGCAACCGTGAAGAAACAGAAAGATTGGATTCTTAGGTATGTGGTGGGAAATTAGCGGACACATCTGATTTGCTACTCAAAAGGGAAAAACAAGCAAAGAACCATTTATCGGTAGTATTTATTTCATTATTTAAAAAAAAACAAAGACAATATTTTAAAGCAAGGGACTGAATCAACATCTTTATCTCTCTCTCTCTCTCTCTCTCTCTATCTCTATCTTTTACTGCATTACATTAATGTAGTGTTTTAGTCAATAGCAACTAGGAGCAGATAAACACCAAAATAAGTCTGAGTTGCGTTTCAGTGCAACCATGTTTGTGCCATTTCTGTAAGATCAGTTCCGGGCAATGACAGAGCAGTTTAAATCCTGGGATTTGCTTTTGGGCTGGACCTGCCATTGAGAATGTTCCTGCTGCCACTGAGAATCGTGAGTTAGATAGGAAGTGAACACAAGAAGACAGAGGAAGAAAAAGTGTAGCCCTCATCCACAAGCACTGACTCAAAAGAGGCTATACCTACTTGAAGAGGATGGTGAGGAAAGCAGTGGCACGGGGCCCAAAATCTGGAGATACAGATTGGCTCCCCTGTAGGTAGTAGGTGTACATCAGTGCCTTCTTTACCTTTCATCACAGGGTGAAGAAGAAGTGGTTGAACTCACTGGTGGGCAAGAAAGGAAAAAAAAGATAATTATTCCAACAAAAGTTACAACTCACACCTCTAAAAGCCCAGGATCATCATCCAACTCCACCTTTGCTAATCTTTCCCAGATCAGGTCCCTGTCAACCCTTCTCCCCCCCCATCTTTTGCTGAAATCTCGCTCACTCTCTCACTGAGCTTTCCTTTCATGGGACTTTTTACTCATCTTGGCAATAACCAAGAATGAATTTGGATTTGTGTTTGCTTACAGCACAGAAAAGGCTTGATTCAGCTTTTATGTAGCCACAGAAATGAACCACTAAACTCTGTGAGTTCCCAAGTATTACTACAGTGTGTACTGTAAGAAATCTTGGGGAGATCAGATATAAATGGCTCACACAGTACAAACCACCTAATTGCTGAGCAACTCGAGGAGCTGGGTAAGCAGTATCCCTGGTCAGCACCTCCTCATTTCTAAGCTGAAAAGCTACTTGTGGTAAGGAGCCATTCCTTTTGTTTAATTTTTGGTTTTTATCTTAAGCCCAAGCTTTCATCACCTTTTTTTCAGTCACAGCCTCTGGATTTCCAACTCTGTGGCTGTAAAACTGATACGAAACAGAATATTGGAAACAGACTAAAAAAAAATGGGAGTCCTTGATAACCAGCATTCTCTGGAGTTATTACAGAAGCTATCTGCACTTCTTGCTTTTAGTAAGAATTCATTTTTTTTTTTAATACACAGGAAAACTCTAGAGAAAAAGATACAGTGAACAGTCAGACTGATTGGCAACTTTGCAATTTCTTATTGCTGGAAAACTAGGCAGATTCTGAAATCCAACAGATTAAATCAGAGCAAGATGGTTTGTTAAGGATCAATGATTAATGCTGGATCTTTTATCTAAATAAATGATGCATAAAAATTAATGGACTCATAGGTAGCTTCTTGACTCAAGCCTTCATGACCTTCACTGTAAGTCATACAGAGCATTTCTACATTCCCAGACTATTTTAAAGGGACAAAAATCAGAGAAAACTTTATGGAAAGCAAGTAGAGTTTCCCTCAAGCTCTATAATTTTATTTTTTCAGAAAGGATCAAAGTTGTTGTCACCTCTTTACAAGAGATGACAAGAGCTATTCCTGACAACAAATTGTATGTGCACTTGGGTTCTTGGAGAGAGGAACCCATGCTTCTAAGAATCTCTCGTGTCAAACTAATCATGTAAGCCTTGTCTGGGGAGTAATCAAGAATGAGGGTAGAACCTCAGAAATTGATTGGCAATTGATATTTCATCAAGTGCAATATGCCATGGTGGCTCCAGTGGAAGTTGCGCTGGCGTTAGTGATGGCAAAATTTTGTCACACCTTTGACCTAAACACACTATATGGATTTGAAGCAATTCCTGCAAAAATGCTGAATGTGGAGCACAGTATGTCAGAGCTTAGTGAGCAGAGTCTGTGGAAATTTTTTCAATGTCAATAGTTTCAGGAAGAAAACAGATACTCTGAAACATTCACTCAAACAGGCCTTTCCAGCTCATTTAAACTACAACTTCTTTTATTTCCACAAGTCAAAATATTCCTTCATTGCAAGGAATTTCTGCTGCTTTACTTGCTTTACAACACAGTTGGTGTGACCTGAGAGATGTCACAATACAGTGTTGTGCCATATTCCTGGGTTGGGCTTTTTTCTTCTTCCATGAACATGAGACAGGCAGCTCATTCCAGCGTGAAATCAGTTGACTCAGACCGCAGCTGAGAGGTGGACCACACAGACACAGAAACTCTGCAGAATTTTTTTGTTCTGTACATCACCCTGTAAAATAATAAAGCCAAAGCCACACCATATTCCCTAATTCCCCATCATTCTTTATTTCCCACTCTTTTAGTTACAGGCAGAGATCAATGGTTTTCTATACATTCTTCAATGGCAATGTTCTCCATATACTGTAGTCTTGCAATCCACCACACAGTCAAAAGATACAAGGGATCCATTTGCCAGCTTTTTCCGTAATGAAAAGTATTCACAATAGGAAAAAAAAAAAGGCATTGCAAGCCAAAAAGAAACTATCACTTTAAGAATATTAATAATCTTTGAGATGCTTTGCCATTTTATGACTTGTCTAGTTTTAAACTAAGTCTCATTATTCACAGATATATTTACTAGACTTTTTTGTCTGGAATATGCATAGTTCATGCTTTACAAGGTTGTCAGTCACATCACTTACTTTATTCCTCATATGTAAACAAAATATTCCAAGGATGTTATTTCCTTAAAAAGCCTATAGAAGTTCCTTTAATTCATCCCTGAAAACAATAACTGAATAATAAATATGTATTTAATACAATGTATTCATTTTTTGTCATGTCCTCAAAGGACATTTGGGGGATGAAGGTTCCTATGCACTTGTAAAATAGAGCACTAAGTTTATAGTGTATAGTTTCAATATTCTTTGCTTAGATTAATATATGATAATCTAAAGTTCAAAATGCCACAAGAAAAAAGCAAACAACCTATGTGAACAAACGGTATCTACATAATTGCAAGTGTTAATCTAAATCAAAGATGAAACAGAAACATTTTCTAAATATTTGCATCAAATGCCTTTTTAGCAAGGAGAATGATCATCTGATATTTTCCTCACCTATTTTGACACATTTAGTTTTTCAGACATTTTGATTATCACAGTCTTTCCTCATCTGTAGATAGCCTGCTTGGCATGGGTAATCACTCTGAGTGTTAACAAGCTTTTCCTGATACAAAAATCTATAATGTCAAAGAAAATAATTCTAAGGTATCCAGACCTGGTGGATCTGGAGTGACAATAAGATAATTTATGAACTGCTATGATAATGAAGTCATTATGGGGTCAACTTGACACGAAGTTGTATGGAAAAAGGGACAGGAAAGAAAAGATATTGTTGATTTGCGTCTTCTCAAAACACTCTTCTGGAATTCACTTGTTAAAACTCCGAACTATCCATTTTAAGAGTCATGCCAACATCTTCAGGTGACCTAAAAGCTGTCTCCCAATTACCAGAACAGTAAAAATTCTGAGCAGAAGCAAAACTGAAAAAAGAGGAAGGCCCCCAAGAGTTAACAGTTGCCTGGGAGAAGCAAACTGGGGCAGCCAGCCTGCTGGCTACATGAAACAGAGCAAGCCCACCCCCAACACAGGCAGCACTTCCTTCGTTTCTTTCTTTAAACAAACAAGATAGGAAAAACGTTGTTTCCATATCTCAAGGGCTATTATTCTTGGAGACCAGGATATGAGGCAGATCTGGAGCTGTCATTTTAAAAGAGCTGATTTACAATGTTGAAAAGAAATAAGAAATTACAAGATTAAACTCAATTGCTCCACCTATTTCTACCCAAGCAAGATTTCATTAGAGATCTTTAATTCCTCTGCAGACACTAACTCTGAGAAATCCTGAGAATTTTAGTCGGTCTACTTCTTAGCGCAACTGTTAACATCTTGCCAGATGTGCCAGATCAATATAGGCATTCACTGTCATTCAAAGAAAATCAATACAGCCCAGTGTGTGAAGTGAGGAGGCAACTGAAGCAGAGTCAACTGTATGTACTTTATTGGTTGAGAATCAAGGTCAGACTTCAGTCTGAAGAAAAAAAAGTTTGCTCTCTTACATAAGGGAAAGACTTCAAAAATGTGATAAGAGGCAACTTGTACAGAATATAGAAAAGTTTCACACACAACAGTAGGACTTTTGTTTGGCTTCTGTGGGAAAAAAATAAATTAAGACCTAAATTGCATCAGTAGTCTTTTTGAAAGCATTTATTAAAATGGCAAGTGAGAAGTATCAAAGAAAGAGCAAAAGTATCTGTGGTATTTTATCTTTAAAAAGGAGTTACACATTTTGCAGGCAAAAATTTATGAAACTGGAGGGGGGAAAGTGAAATATTTCATTACCATAAATGTCAGACTGTCAAAAAACAATAATTAAAAAAAAGTCTCTGGAACAGTAGAATGAAATGCCTGTAAGGGGCAATAAAGTACAACTGGAACCACCTAAGAAGCAAGAACCCAAAAGGTACCTGAATTGGAACAGAACAGCCTCCAGATTCCTGCTCTGAAAAATCCATCTTGGTGTTATATTATCCATATTGACTTTACTGTCAGCTGCCATTAAACATGAAATCTGAAGGTGATACTTCTGCTCTTTTCCCTCACTTTCCAACTATTGTTTTCTTGTTCTCATTTCCAACATGCCACAGAGAAGCATTTTTCTGGGCCAATCTTTAGTGCTAGTTCAAATTAAGGATTTTTCATTCTTTAAAAATTAACTCAGAAATCTGTGCTGACACTTTTGTCCTGACTGGATGTAGACAAGGAGTTAAGAGACAATACATCTTGATGATGATATACAAGCTTTAAGGTACGGTGCTCATTTGGGTGTTTAATTTGTTTTCATTCAGGACAGGGTATTTTAATTGACAGGGTGCATTTTGATTGTCTTGTTTCCCTTGAAAGGATATTATTTTCATGGCCTTCTTTCATCTTTTCCAAAACCCATGCATTTAGATCAGCTTGGCTTGCATTTTTAAGGGTATTTCACTTGGGTTGGGTTACTCTGAACACACAGTTGGTTATAGCCTATTGAGAAATAATGTGAGTAATTTACTCCTTCTGAGTCATCATTTGCTAAAGAGAATACAAACCTGGAAGTGTTTTAACTTGAAAACATTGTAGGTAGATGTGGAAAGGACAGTACTGTCTTTCCAAAAGATGGTTGGCTCTGGGTATTGTTGTTGTGTGCTACCTACCCATATCAGTAACAATTACATTTAGGAAAGGGTTATTCCTGCCTGTGAGTGTTTTAGAGGAACGGAGGGATATGAACCACAAGAGGGTTTGTGAAGTGTGTGTCAGCAAGGAAGAATGGGAATATTTTTATGGAAGTGGAACCTAATATTGTTCTCTTATGATGTGAAAAATGTAAAAACTTTCAAGACAGGATTTGTCTTGGCATTACCTTGATCTTATAACATCTATATACTACACATACAGCAGTAAGGCATTCAACCTGTACCTCCCAAAATTCCCCTTAGCATTATTTTATATTTACTCAACTTTTTATCTTTCCAGACTACCGAAAAACTTTCTACTTTCAATAATTTATTGCAAGTTCTCACCACTATTTCTTTTCCTTGGCATCACATTTCATCAAAAATCCTCAAAAGAGAATTGCTTGTTCCTGGTGATTTATGCAATTTGACTTTCTTGAGTTATTTTATTCCTTCCTCGCCCTTCCAAAAAACCCCAAAACAAAACCAAAAAAGGTTCTGTTAATATGATATTCTAATTACTTGCATGAATTACCTTGAAACACAAGGGTCACACGCAGCTGTGCTATTGAACTAGTGTAGCTGCAAGGGTGACAGAGTCCTGGGCTTTATGCCCCACAACAGACAGTGTCAGCTTAGTGATGGAAAAGCAGGAGAGTAGGAAAATAAAATAAAATAAAATAAAATAAAATAAAACAAAATTAAATAAATAAAATAAAATAAATAATAAAGGCAACAGCTGTCATGTTTCCTAACACCTTCTCATACATCCATACCTGGCAACATAAATATTTCTCATTCTTTCAACACTAACAACTCTGGCAAAACTCTCATTAACTTCTCCATTACTCTGAATTTTTTGCTTTAATTTCCTTGTGAAGGCTACCAAAAAAAAAAACAAACACAAAACCAAAATCAAAAAAACAAACAAACAACAAAAAAAAACACAGCCACCTTCTCTTTAATATTTTTGAGCAATTTGTTATTCTTATAGATATTGAATCTGTGGTCTCTCACTCAGATCTATACAAATACAGTCCTTTCCGTAAACCTTTGGTTTAATAAGTTGTACCTGGTATAATTGACTGTAGACAGCAGTTTTTGGCACTAAGTGATTGTTTTCAACATCATCTCGCACCATGGATAGAAAGAGGCACAGATTTATTTAGATTTAATTTGGATGAGGATTTCTCTGTCCTTTGAACTGCCACCTGGAGGCAACTGTTCTTATGAATTAAATGGGCAGCACTGGGGAAGACGACGCTTCAGATAAGGGGCTAAACTTGGAGAGGGTGAATACAAGCCATGGTTGAACCCTAAGGACATGAGTGCCCAGAAATCCTGGTTTCCCTTTATCATTTGATAGTGAGCAAAAAGGTTTTGCTGGCTTGCTCCTGTGATGCAGCGGGAGTGACCAACTGAGCAGAGTAGGCCCCTTAGTGAGCAGTCTTTCCTTTCCCTGACACATCTGGGAGAGGAAATGATTTACAAATCCTCCCCTACAAGGGTCTTCACCTGTAGAGTTTCCACATAGATCCTCATTGAACTTTTTGGCCTTTTAATACCCAATGAGATTGATGAGACAGGGTACGAAAGAATGTGGCTCTAAGTGGTAAACATATCTTCTGCACTCAGTTGCATATTTTATTCTCAGTTTATGCAGCTGTTAACTCTTCAAATATCAGCATTTACATACACCTCTGGATGACAAACCACCAGTAGCTGGAAATGAGTGCTTATCAGGATGAAAAATCATCTCACACTTAGACTTGCCAAAAAATGTTCATCTTCATTTCCAAGGGAGGGCAACTCAATCTAACACTTACATTTGTCATTGCCAGGTTTGATTAGTTATTCACAGTAGTTGATGTTGAATGTGGTGAGGAACTGCAGGTTCTAGCTAATGTGCAATACATCTGCCTGCCTTTGCCATGGCTGAAACAACCACAATCAGGAATCATGAACACATTTTCTTTAGGGTTTTGTTCTAAGTTTCAAGTCCATTAGTGGACTAAGGCCCAATAGCACTAGAAGCTGAACACCAAGTTATGAAGCCAGCTAATTAGGTTCAACTAGAATAATGCAGAAAATTAAATTCATGATCATAGTCAGTCTCCAGAAGGAAATAAGATTAGTTGAGAATCTAAATATATTTGGGAAATGTTTCAAAGCCTTCTGTGTCTGGAAAACTCTTTCATCATAACTGATATATACCATGTGGATAAACATGATACAAACATTGACTACCTCTGTCTGCCACTTCCAAACGTGATCTTAGTTCTAGTTCCTCTTTAAAGAAACATTCTCCCACTGGTTTTTACCTAGTAGTTCCTTGGATAAATGGGAATAAACATCATAATAAAATGCAAGATATGTAGTTTTTCATCTCTACAGCATTAAACTTGCAACAACCATTACAGCCAACTTACTGATGGCACTAACTGGAAATCTTCATATGTACTTTCAGGATAAGCTTTGGTATGGAATATTTGCTCACTAAGATGGTAGCTATGTCCTCTGCCTAACGAGGAACACATCCCTACTACTCTTTCTTAAAAGGATTCTTGAGGTTTTATCCAGATAGCTTTACGTTCAACACTTAAACATGAAAACACATTTAAGACTTGTTAATATTTTCTACCAGTAAATTAAGGTGGTCAACAGGGAATAACATCTTCATATCAGGTGCTAATTACCTTCTAGTCTTTAATGCCAAGAGAGGTCCTTATAACAGATAATTTTTTGCTCTTTTATGGATTTTGATATTAACAAAAGGCTATGGAAAATATACCCTCAACACCTTTTCTTGGCAACAGCAAAGACAACTACATCATTGGTACTTTGTTACAAACGTTATTTTAGGTCTATAATATGCAACAGGTGAAAGTGAATATAAAAAAGTATTTACAAAAACAAAACAAAACCAAAACTAATTAACCAAAAAAAAAGACACCAGACAAAGTAGTGGTAATTGTCAACTGCTAAAATATTTACTTTGTCAGATTCCCGGTTAACTACTGTCTGCCAAATCTCTGCTGATTCAACAGTGGAAGCACTGACACTCTCAACAAAACCAACCAAACTGCATGGCAAAGGAATGCATAGAGCTGTTTTCCAACACTATACTGCTCAAACACACAGCCTAGAGCTCGGGCTTCACAGATACAGATGAAGGGAAAAAAAGAATAGGTGCATTTGACTTTCCTCCTCATGGACATCATTCAGAACATAGCAGCGACAAAATTTACTGCGGAAAAAATGTCCTTTTTTGCAACAACGGCCTAATAAAGATGTGAGGAAGAAATAAGCAGAATATATTTCCCTGCTTGATATCTTCAACTCAATATATTCTGAGGTCACTCAGTTCCTTGTGGAACACACTCCATCTGTATTACCTTGTCCTTCACAGTCTGTGTGGCAGATGGTGCAGTCCCACCTTGGGAATCTCCCGCTCAAAGAAGCAGAGGCATAACAAGATCAAAAGTCTTCATACAACACACTACAGTGTGGCTACGAGCAGCACTGAGAGAAAAGGCTGAGAAAACAATGATCCACTCTTATATTTATAGTCATTAAAACCAAATATCAGTACTTAACTACGTTATGTGAAGGGACCAATATTCATGGTGTATTCACCTTTCAGTGTTAATTCCAAATATGATACATTTTCAAAAAAAAACCCTTTTCCCCCCCAGTCTTACTTCTAATAAAAATCATAATGGAAATTATTGGTTCAGAGTGAAAACTTTCTCATCATTAAACAATATTATACACCTTAGAAAGAGCAGAAATATTTTTATAAACCTTACTCATTGAATTTTTATAAATCTTTTAACCAATAGAAGCAAGCTTCAGATGTGACTAAGACCTTTCTTATTTCATTACAAAAGCACTTGCTAAATCTTTGTCAAAGGCCCATTAATTTTAACATTAAAAGTTTATTGATTAATTGACATTGACAAACAGTGGCTACATTTTCAGTTTGGGTTTAAGAGTGCAGTAATTCTCAGTATCTGTTCTCTATCATAACAGTTAGTCAGTAAAGACCTTGATCCCATCGAAATGAATAGTAAATCTTTCACTACTTAATACAGAGAAACACACTACATATATTTTGTGAGGGAAGAAAGAGAATCTGCATCTAGTCAATAGCTGCTTAAAATAAAAACTGGAAAGATATTCTAAAGCATGAATTTAATCTCTTGAGCACCATCTAATGACCAAGTTGTAAAATCACAGTAACCAAGAAGTACATTGGCAACCGCATTGAAAAAGGATGAACTTTTTGACTCAAGCTGGCCAAGAATTTCCATCAGAAGTTTGAATGGAAACGTGCTTTTTGCTGAAATAGAAAACTCTATGAATAGCATTCATTTTGACAAAATGACTGAGGAAGTTCTCTATGAAAACGACACCTGTAAATGCTAACATTTTCTTTTCAGGCAATTTTTTTTTCGACATAACCAAAGTATTAGATGACTAAAAAGCCTTATTGTTTTTAGCTCTCCCCTGAAAGAGGAAAAAAACACTGTTTCCTGATCAGTTGCATCTAAGTGTCTTCATTCAGTATTTCCAAACTTTGCCTTGAACTAGGCTTACAAATGCACAGTTTCAGGTATATTACTGCCAGCATAGCATTTTACATTTATCATCAGTCCAAGCACGTTTAAAAAAAAAAAAATTACAAGTCTGTCCAAAAATCAAATTATTTAAGCATAGGGTAAAAAATCAGCACCTCCAAAAAGTAGTTATGAGGAAGTTAATACTAAGACTACTAGACTGCTTATACTTGGCATGTATAAATCCTTTATGTACCTGGAAAGGTCAGTCCTGAACAAAGATTAGATTGAAGATCAGGAAAGGTAAGAAAAAAATGATCAAAAGAATTGAAAGGAGGAAATAAGGAAAATATGAAAGAGCAGAAAAAGATGTAGATCAGAGGGGGAAAAAAAGAAAGATGGATAGAGCAGCAAAGGCATTCCACTGAAGGATGACAGCACACTGGCACTGCCACTGAAGGTTGGATAAAGGGCACATCATATATATTTAAGAATTTTTAGGCTACAATGGAAAGTCTGAGATGTTCAGAGCACAAAAAGGCCAAACTGAGGTGCAGATGGGGCATTCAACATGGCCTAAATATAGAAAGGTAATCTTCCTAATAGTCTTAGAGATATTCCGAAGGGTGGTTTAGTTCAGATCAGGAATGAACATTTCTCAAGGCAATCTTTTGGTGGCATCCATTCAAGTGTGCTTCAGTTCACATTGTGGAGCACCTCAGAGCACACAAACTGCATTTCTTTTGGATGAACATATGCAGCAGTGCTTTGAAGTTAAAGGCATAGAAGCCTCTGGGTCTGATTCTGCAAGAATTATACTGGCTTGGACTCCATTTCAGTGAAGGGGTGCCAGGAAATTCAGACTTTTCAGTAGACTAACACAGGCTCAGAAAACCCTGCAGAAACAGCATTTCACACCACTGTCATCAGGAATCACTGCTCCAGGTACACCTGCACCCGGGGATTTGTGGTTGCAAAAAAAGATGAGAGCTAACTCCTGGAAAAGTCCTAATCCTGAAAGCATCAGGATGTTTCCCAAGTCAGTATTGGTGGCAGCTCTCTAAAAAAGACACCTGTCACATCTTTGCAAAAAAATCTGTGACACTCCAGGAGCAAATAGTTGCAGAGCAGCTCTGGATTGCAGCTCTTGTTTGAGCCCAGTGCATCCTGGCAGGAGGCAGCATTCCCCTCATGGCAGCCAGCTGCGATGCTGAGCAGCCTTTCCTGGCCAGGAGCTCAGCTTTATGAATGCCACTTTCACTCCAAATACTGGCAGCCATCAGCCCGGTTTTCATGCCGATGCAAAAGTTTTTATTCAGTGAGAGTGGGATGAAACTAGGTAAAATAAGGGCTTGATTTACAATCAGTTTTTGACCCAGCTTCACCCACTGGCTGTGTGTGGCATGCAGGGCTTGCCTCAGAAGGTGTGAGCAGCCAGGAGCACTTGCATGGGTACATTTGGGGAGCAGGAGAGGCCGCCCCGAAAAGCAGGTGCTAATTGATGGATGTTAGTGCAGACACTTGGGGCAGAATGGCTCAGTGTTCTGCTCTCCTGGCGCACAGCAAGTGGGAACGGGCAGCAGCCGCCACCACGCACTTCATAAAAACACCACTCCGTCCATCACGAGGGCCCTGAGACCACAACCAGCCTGGACTGCAGGGCACTGCCTGAGCTGCGGTGGGAAGTTTGCACAGCACCTGCCTGTGTTATATCTGGCACATGTCCCCACAGGCAGGGCCCATCCTTCATAAACAAACAAAAAAATAATTAATGTAGACTTTTACATTTTTTAATATATATATATATATCTTGCATACAAGGAGAAGCGAGTGTTCGAGCTAATTCTGATTTCCCACTTCTACCTGCCCCAAAGTGTTTCTTGCCTCCTGTGAGCACACAGGGCTCTGCCATTTGCCCAGCAAACCTGTTCCAGCGGGAGCGGTAGGGGATGAGTGCTGCCACCAATTCAGAGGCTTTCAGTCAGGAGCACACAGAGAGCCGGGCTGCCCCTGCAATTTTGGGGGAAGGGCAGGCTAGGAAGGCTGCACCACTGGGTATGCTTTGCTGGGGTGCCTCGAGTCTCCCCCAAATCTCTGGGAGAGAACTCCAAATCTTACCTCGGAGTTCCAGAGAGGGGTAATAACAGTGGAGGGACACATGTGAGAAGATGATCTCTTTCAAGCCAAGGTTTTGTGCCAGATCTGGTTCTTTTCCTTCCTCTTCTTTCAAACATTTTCTAAATATCTGTCAAAAGGTGTGGGGAAGGTTTGAGGTGACCTGCACAGAGGAGAGGGTTTGCATTCGCTTCTGAAAGTGCTGACATCCTGCAATTCAGGAAGGGAGATGTCCCACTGAGAAAACTTTTCCTCCTCATCTTCAAAGTTTTCCTGACAGTGGGAGCCTTGCTTCCAAACATGCCAAGATTGCTACTGTCCAGGATAATGGGGTTTTGGGACCACACAGAGACAAACCTCCAATGGTGCTACTGCCTCCAGGTCCTAGCTGACTCACGATGCTTCTGGACAGGTTACACAGCTCTGCTGTGCAAGAGTTAGGGTGCCACAACAGCTCCCTTTTATGTTCAGAGTCCCAACACCACATGGTCAAGCAGATGAGTCCCTCTGAACTTACACTGGCTGGCAGAGAGACAGCTCTGATGCCTCAAGACTGGGTTAACATAGTCATTTTCCATGGAGAAATGAGTACCTGAGAGGCTCTTAGACTCCATTAGAGTTAATATTTGAAAAAGTTCCTGAGCAGCTCAGAAGACTGAGTTTCACAGAAGAACTGCTCCTGATAGTTGGATTCCATTGGCATTAAATTTAGGTCTGCTTAGCCCTGAAAGCAGTCTCCTAAGGCATGAAAATAGAGGGAAACTAAGGGAACAAGAGAAATGTATTTATCAGAAGTTGCACTTTAGAAATAGGTGTTTGGGTATCTCGGTCAAATCTGTTGCTTAACATAGTATTTCTCTCCAAAACACTACTACAGAAAGGACATTACAAAACATACCAGCTCTACCATTCTTACAGCATCTAATCACAAGAAAGTCATGAGTCTGTTTGTCCTTCAGGCAACTCCTTGAAGAAGACAATGAATGTTAAGGAAAAATAAATCTATCTTTTGGCTGTGCTATTAGCTTATTTAAAGTCATAGCATGAAGTATATAATGGAATAAAGCATCACACAGGTATTCTTTGATGGAACTCTCAAAGATTTATCAAGCCGTTACTTCAACAAGTACAGAAAAGCTACAGGAGAGCAGAAGTAAGATTTACAGTATGATGTACATTTTCCATGGTGGATGGCAGTTGTGTTCTTGCACATCCAGGGGTTATGCCAGGGCTTTTTTCTCCATGTTTCAATTATGTTACATACAATGTCATGGTAGCAATATGAGAATCTCTTAGTAAGATAGTCACATGCCCCTTGAAGTTCAGCAGCTCGTTTCATTACCTGCTACAGTGGTGCCTTGAAAGGCTTCTAAAATTAGATACTATTTTAAGGACTTTGTATGACTTTTTTCCCCCTGCATTGCAATACAAACTACACAGTAAGTAAATGAGATGGTCCTTCGTGGCTGCACTAGAAGCTTCATGTCAAAATCTGACCCTTTTTGAATATCTCTCTCTCACGCACACACACACACACACACACACACACACACACACACACAAATTAAAAAAAAAAAAATTCCATTCAATAAGAAAAACAAGGAAGGGACACAAGGCAGTGTTCAGTTTTTAAAGAGCAGACGTGCACAAAAGGCCGGTGTGAAAACCAAGACTAATCTCCCCATGCAACATACACTGTATTTTCAGAAGTCAAGTGCTCAGGTCTCTACACTGCCATGTGCATTAAGAGTGTTTGTAGTGTGCTGTAAAGCTAACAAGCTTAGTTAAGCAGAGGTGTGTGGTCTTTCAAAGTGTATTCCCAGGGTATAAGCTCCCCCCTCAAGAAACTCATTTATCACTGTGATGGTTTCACCTCATTTGAAGTCAAGTTATTGTCACCCTTAAAATAATGTAAAATGAAAAAATGAAATTCATGTGAAAAGTTATACAGTCATCACACTCTGGAGTCAAAATATAGCCTATCGTATCAAAACACAAAGCAGATGAAAACTTTTTCTGTGGATATGTTTAGGTGGTATTTGCTTGTACCACAGCCTTTTTCCTTTTTGTTTTCCTTCTTCTTTCATTATTTTTTTTTAAACTATATGTAAATATTTAGGTCATTTGAATATGTTCTGTGGTTCACTGTCTTTAAAGGCAGGTGTACATACTTCATAGCTGCCTCAGTATGGCAGCCCGGGCTTTTAAAATGTTAAGCTAGGCTGAGAAATGTGCAGATGTATTTAATAGGGAGTAACTGTTTAAATGATTGGTCATCCCCTAGTGCACAGCTATATTTCAGGTGTTATGAGTATGCTTAATCTTGTCCTGTCCTATTCTGCAACTGATGTTTGCACTCTGGAGTCTCTTAAATCTTTCTCTTCAACGCTTCATCCTCAAAAGTCGCCGAGGAACCAGGATGGACTAGACTAAATGGAGCTCCAAGTGGAAATGATTCCAGGTTAAACCACAGTTTCTTTAAGAAGCTCAGTTGTCAGATATGTATTTTCAAAACAGTGCAACATACGCAGTGTGTTCTGAAGGAGCTTTGCGGGAGCACTCTGTAAGTCTGTGCTTCTGTGCCTTTCTCAGACCATGCACTCTTTTTAGGCTTCTGCTTTTCATCTTTTGTCTCGGTTTTTTGGAGGGTTTTTGGTTTTACTGTCATCCTTTGGCAGAATATATTTTGAAGACTTTTTGGATTGTAATTTTTCTATCTGGCTTTGAATTCTTGTACTTATTATTATTTAATAAAAAACTAAAATCAATTTCTGAAAAAAAAATTTATGTCTTTATACAGCTGTTTTCACCTTTACTGTTTTTTCAAAATATTCTTGAAGTTTATCTGACTTCTCTGTGGACATACCATAGGGCATTCTCTGTGGGGTTGTACCTGTCAGGGTCAGCAGGTATTCCCTAAACTCTACATGACTTTTCTGTTTCCCCTCAGGAATTCTGCCTTTCGGCTCAAAGACAAACCCTCAAATCTATATTTAGGCTTACAGTTAAGCAGCATGAAAATTATAACTTTGTAGATCTCAGTGAAGTTGGAGGAAAGATCTGGCCAATTTTAGGGGACTGTAAATGAAGTTTGGATAGGGTGTGGAAGTGGCAGGTGGCATCAATTATGAGAGGTGAGATACACATGAGCAAAAAAGAAAAGGCTCAGGTGGATAAAAAAGCACAAAAAATTTTCGTATCAGAATGTTTCTCCTGACTTCCTTACCAGGATATTCTCTTTTGTTCATCTTTACCTTACCCCATCTGTTTTAGTGAATTATCAAGCATATAGAAAAACAACTAGGGGTTTTTTTTTATTTGAATACTAACACAATCAGAAGAAATATTTATTCAAGGGATGCAATGGAGGATGTTGTGTATAGAGGCTATCTCAAAAGCCAGACAACTCCTCTTTGCCTAAGGTTCAGCATAAAGGAAAATTATTTTAAAATCCAAAGCTTATTATTAAAAACTCTGCTGCAAATCCTGTATATGTAACATGCAATTTTGACAGAAACATCTTGTTTTGGTGGAATTTCATTCTGAAGAGAATAGCATTTTCAACAATTTGAAAACTTGCCTTGAAGCTACATTTACAATTTAATATTTTAATTTTTATTCTGACATAACTTTTCATTTATTTATTTCTTAATTTACCTCATGCTCATATAACATATGATCAAAATCCTACCCACACAAACCATAAGAAAATCAAATGTTTCCATTTTGTCAAATGAAGAACCATCAATCCAAAACAAGAAGATGTTTGGGAAGCCTGATTTCTGGAAAATGTTAAATGTTCCAGGTTTTGTGCCAGTTTAATACACAGCTAAATGTCAAAGTCATTGACAAAACAAAATGTTTCTATGTAACAAAATCAAGCAACATGAAGCCAGGTTAGGATAGAGGGTAGAGGAACCACATTTCTCTAAATACTGAGCTTAATTCTGATAAAGGAGTATGTTTTCAGAACTGGGTACTACTCATATTTAAAGGTCCATCCTAAAATGAATATGTGCATTTTTCTTCCTCCTTTACTCAAATTGTTCCTCCAGCTTCTCACACATGCACTCAACTTTTGGTGCCATTAATGGAAAAGAAAAACCCAACAGAAAATTTTTAAGGTAGTTTGTTTACGATGTGAGCAATTGTAATTTATTCATTTCCATGCAACAACAAATAAAATGATCAAGACATACACATACTATGCTAGTGATAAATGTCTGTTTCAATTTTCTAGCTGCCTCCCGCAAACAATTTTCTCTCACAAAGAAAATATTGATGTCCTCTTGGGAACAGTTCTGATACCTACTGAAGCAGATTCAAATTGGTCCTGAACTGTTTATCCATGTAAAATTTAATTACTAAAGAACTGGAAGCAGCTCTAATGAGCAACCTTAGGTGTGTCTTGAAACCTCCTAATGCTGCACAGGCTCTCACCAAACCTTGCATTTCTCCAGCACCACGTAATTGAAATCCTTTTTTTTTCCAGATGCCTTTTCTCTAGGTCTGTATAGAACTCACCTGGAGCTATTTTCCTTTGTTATATCCCATTACATAAGAACAATAGATAACTTAAAGCACTAAATATGTCAAAGGCGATTTCATAAGTTTGATCGGATAGCAAAAGTAGTACCAGTGGGTATAGAAACATTACACTCCAGAGGGTTGATGAAAACTCAAAATAAGGTGAAAATAGCATTGATAAAACAAAGGTTATTTGTATAATAGTCACTACTGACACTGAATTTCAGTGTTAAGCCTATTCTGGATGTCCTGAAACGATGAACAGATGAACAATTGGGCATACAAGAAAGCTATCAGACAGGATGAGCTGCTTCTACCGCTGAGAAAAAGATGAATCAACCCTTGAATAAAAGGCAGACATGGATAGAGGAGATTAACTAGGCTGTTAAACAAACTGCAAATAACACGAGGAGTGTTGACAAAAACAGTAGAAAGTATGTTCTGCAGTCACAGACTGCAAACGCTGATCAGGGAAAGGATTTGGTGATGACTGTTGACAGACACTTAAAACCAGCAACCTGATGTCTGGTAGCAGTTAGGAAAGCAAGCAAACATGGAGAAGTGTAAACAGAGGAACAGAGCGCACTTTTCAACAGATAACTGCTGCTGTGCCCACACCCAGAGCAATGCATGCTGCTCTGGGCAACACTTAACAGGAACCCAAAGGTAAGTACAAAGGAGCGATCAAAAACTTAAGCCTAGGAGCAGGGCCTTAGAACTGGGAACACCACTCTGATATGGGACAATCAACAGTAAAAAAAGTTGCCTGGCAAAAAGTATTTAAGGGAAAATACTAACTCAAATAGCATTAAATGTTGGGAAATTTAAGGGAACACAAGGCAATTCAGCAGAGGCAACACAGTGCTGTCCAGTGACAATTTTCAGAACATATACTGAAAATCCTTGCATGTAATATCGAAATTGGAAAAGCAATATTTCAGGAGGGAACTCTGCTTTAATTCTGTTACATGTTGGCCCTAGCTAGCTTATATTAATGTTGTGGTCTAGATCAGGAGAATTTTCTTTTAAGAGATTTATCTACTCACCCAGCCCCACTAACACACTGAAGTCAGATTATGGAATAACCTCAAGACACACAAACTGAATTCCTTTCAGATGAAATTAAACCTTGAGACCGCTATCAAATCTCAGCTACTCACAGGCTTTTGTTCCAGGGGTCAGAGCCTCTATTGAAGCTGAAGTAAACGCCCTGAAATGAGAACAGTATGGGTGTTAGGTCCTAATCAGCGATCCTTTTTGCCCACCAGATTTGCTCCCGATGGGCTACAGAAGTTGCTAATGTAGATGTAGCCTATCTCTATTTTGTAACAAGTGTGCAATTCCTGAGCACACTTTGGTGTTTTGTCCAGCAGTAGTCTTCTCCTGGAGTGGCTAGTAGACATCAGAGTTGACATATGAAAGACATATCCATCCCATGGGAATGGGACATTATGGAATAATCATCATTATCTTCATTGTCTTTTGAAGAAAAAATAAAAAGCCCCAAATACGGATTGGCAAAAAGAAACTATCTGTGTTAAGAACTAGGCACACAGGTCAAAGGAAACTGATAAGCCACAGAAATTCTTTTTCTCCCAAAATATTATTACTCTGTAAATACAAACCATGCAGATGGTTTGGCTATTTGCCAGTTCCACTTGGGTGTGAAAAGCAGCCTTCATGGTT
Source organism: Chiroxiphia lanceolata (assembly GCF_009829145.1). Classification (NCBI taxonomy): domain Eukaryota; kingdom Metazoa; phylum Chordata; class Aves; order Passeriformes; family Pipridae; genus Chiroxiphia; species Chiroxiphia lanceolata. The sequence continues at coordinate 14,975,873 of NC_045640.1, forward strand.
GAAAAGCTCTTTTTCTGAACCGCAAATGCCCATGGCCATGTGAGAGACATCTATTTAAGGTCTGGACCAAGTAGAACCAGACATAAAAGCCAAAATAGCTGGTAGGGCTCTGTACCACCCTTGAAGCTACCTTGTTTTTTAATAGTCCCTCATAGACTTGCTAGAGAACCATCTGAGACAAGCTCAACCCCTTAGCTGGCAGCTATTGTCTTTCCTACAAAATATGATTACTCAAGGATGTATTTTATTATGATGCACTTTCAAAAGTTCCTGTGCTTAAAGAAGTTTATTTTCAGCAGACTTTTTAGAGAGGTCTTATCCATTAATCAAAAAGACAAAACGCCCTGGAGTGGACTGTGTTCCTCCAAAGGAGCTGTAAGAGCAGGTTATTCAAGAACTCATTTGTGGTTATAAATACTCTGAAGTGCGGAGCAGGAGTATCGGCGGTGGAGAGCACATTAGGAGCTGATGGTGCAGCTGTGTGAATACATTTCCCTTGACTTGTGTGGCATGGGGCTTAGAAAGTATAAAGGGTAGGAAGTGAGGTGGAACTGGAATTCAGAGCGATCAGGGTCTCTCTGCACTGAGAGCACGTTGAAGAAACAGCTGAGTACATAAAACCTCATAAAGAAAACCAAAACAATGATATTCCCTATTGTGACTGTTTAGTCTTTCTGTAGAGACTCATGAGGTCTGGGCTATCATCTATTTTTAATATCACTTGACCTGAAAATTTATGCTACCATCTGGAGAATGTGAGGATTTCTGTCTTACAGACTTAATACTGTCAGAGAAAGAAAGAGGGGGGGCATCAAGGGAGGTATATTACAAAAATGTTTAAACATTATTCAGCAAATACCACTCGTTACTTTACCTTTTTTTCTAAAGAGAATTAAACAAAATGTAAAAATATAGATTGATATGTGAATTCATGTATATTATCTCAGATAATATTTGCTCTACATTTAGTTCTATTTCAAGACATTTACTACCTTAGGAAACTTAAGGTAAACCTTCCAGGATTCTGCTGTAAATTAATCTTTTTCATTATGAATTGGAAGTACTGAATGCAAGAGGAAAAACAAAAAACTATTCTAAACCTTTGTAATATCATTTTTGTTATTACATTTATGATGCTTTGTTTCTGGAGTCATCTCTGAATAGGGAGACTGATTTTTAAATAATGAGATTTAAGTATCAAAAATAAATACAGTTCAGATTTTTTTTTCATCTTTAAGAATTAAATGCTCATGCTTCAAACCTTCTAGGAAAACCCAACATCTGGAAACCCTGTAATAATTGCAATTTCTGCAATATCAACAAAACAGACTGTATCATTAGAATTGAAATAAAGTCACAAAAATTAGCTCTATAAAACAGTAAAGCCAAGCCCCATACCAGAGCAGGCTTAGTGTGGGAGGGGAGGATGCTGGACCTCGTCCACTGTAAGGGTCACTCCTGGTCCCAGGGTCACCTGCAGTGGTCACATAAAGCAGTATCTCTGTCTGGATACACAGGGCACCAAGGGAGTGATCATTATTCAGTGTGATGGGTGGCACGATTGACCCATGCCCACATCGCTTGGTGCAGGATCCCTCCAGTACTGGCCGCTGCCTCGCTACGTATTTGTTGGCCCTTGAGTTCCTCTGGGCCCATGTGGCCCTACACATACCTGAGTTTTTGGCAGAATGGGGGGGGAGGAGGTGCTATTTCAGTGCATCTGAAATAATGTGAGGATCAGGCTGTGTCCCACCAACGTGGTGCTTGCACAACATAAATCTGAAAGTATGTGCATATGTTCTAAAGTGTGAGGCTGTTTAGGGCACACAGACTGCTGTCATAGCATCTGTAAATGTGTGAGATGGAGAAAGCCAATCCTGATGCAGTCTTGTCTGTAATGCTGACTGGGAAGGATCTTAAGGTGAACCATGGTCTGAATCATGCTGAGGGTTTGCCTTGGATATGGCTCACTGGAGCACCCCAGGGAAGGGGTACCTGTGAAAATAAGTTCTAAAAAGGCAAACATTTAACATCAGTCTTAACATCAATCTTAAATTAATGCATTAGGACACAATAACATTTCTCTATTTGTCTGTTTTGTGTTAATGGTACCACTGAGCTGAGCTTCTGAACAGAGAAAAATATATGATTTTAAAAATGTGTATTTTTGCATGTTGGTTTTCATGATGTGTGAAACTGAAGAAAGAGTCTTAAACAAGCTCACCTCCAGAATCAAATCTAATCAAACCAAAATGAATTCAGACTTTCTTGATGAAAATTAGATGTGATGCATGAAGATCATGGCCAGTAAGAGAAGTACATTTGATTTTCTACAGTCAGGCTACATAAATCCTTCTCCACACACACCTATCACTGGAAATTGGCTTGATTTTTATCATTCATTGTAGCATCCTGCAAAAATGCAAGAGATACATTTCAGTACTTCTGGAAGTCAGAAAACATATTTAAAGGTCTGGCACTTGTAGCTAATAATTGGAAGATCAAGTAACTTGAGTTCTTCAACACCAAACTTTAAAATATTCATGAAATTATCCTGTTAAAATAATGGACTGCACAGCTTTGAAAAACTAACTCAAGAAACTAGCAAAGTGATCACTGATCTTTGAACAATCTCAACTGAAGTTCAGCTCAGCACCTACAATTCAATTGCCTCCCTGCTGTCTACAAACAGGCAGGTTAAGAAATCTCATTTTCTCTCTATATAGGTTTTAATTGGCCACAAACTAATCAGAAGCTATATCATTATCAATGGAGCCCCACGGGGTAAGAGAGAGGCAGCTTGAAACCCAAAGTGATCTTTTCCTTGGTTCTCTTTCTCAAATTCCTCCCAACTGTGGCTGCTTCCTGCCCTGCCTACTCCTGTTAACCTTCAGCTTTTCTTTCTTCACAGCAGCTGGTAGGATTTAGGTATATTTTCTCCCTTTTGCCATGCCCCTTTCACCCTGCTTTGCTGCAGCTCCAGCTCTTACGCCTAGATTAAAGGGTGAAAGAGGAGTGGCAAAGTGCTGTAATTGAACAAGAGGCTGTACATTATGAAACTCTTTGCTGACACAATCTAACCATGCGAGTTAAGCAGCTGATTCTCCTTATCTGAATAAATATGCTGGCTAGGAGAATGAGATCTTGTTTGCAGATGGACAGTGCTCTGGAATTGTGGCAAGTACAGTATTAAAACAATCTTGATGCCTGAAAAGAAATAAGGGGTTTAATATTTTTTAAATCTGGAGAAGCAAAGCTGTTTTGCTCATGCTGCTCATTGTAAACACTGCATCTGACACCTTCCTGCTAGTCCTGGGGTCATGGCTTTATAAAGCATAATCCTTAATATCATTATGTTGATTGCACATCTGACTCATAACCTCTAGAGGTTCTGGAAATTTGTGGCTAGATAGCCCAAGAGAATTCAAAGATACTAAAAGTTCTTACTGCTCTTTTTTCACAATGGAATCTAACACTTCTGTTTATCATTTTCCTTATATTCTGTTTCCTATTGCAAAGTAATGACACAGTACAGTACTGTTTTGTTATTTCACAAGGTAGAAGAATGAAGGCAGTTTAGAGCAGAGCTGCAATACACATAACTGCATAACAAGTTCGCATGTTTATTGATGGATTTTCCCTAACTATTCTCTTACAAAATATTGCAGAAGGGTTGCCGGTAAAGGACATGTACAACCAGGTCCTCCTATTGCTTATGCCAAGGTATGTGTCAGCATACACCAGAGACATTATTTCTTATTTCCACTCATAAAAACTGAGAAGAAAAGAATAACTGCATTATCTATAGACTGTGCACATCATAGTCCACTTGGAATATCAAGACACATTCCCAAGTGAACTTATTGGGAGTTATTAATGTGACTAATGTGTTTCTGTATCAGCTGTTTGTTTAACTGAGCACTGCCATTGCATTTTGCACTGGTTGCTCACTGCATACATAGATGTTCATTGTTCTGACTCCAGGCTTTGTTCCTTTCTTTCGCACATTGAGAAAGTTTTCCACAAACTGAGTGTTTATGTGTTGAGTGCAGTACTCCATGGACTTTAGGGTCTAATGGAGTGTGAGACGGGGCCTGTGGTTTTTCATCTTGTTTTCAGCTGTACAAACATCATGTACTTTTCCCTTCCTTTCAGAGGCCAGTCTACGGCCTGCTAAAACACCAGCACACAGCAACATAGTTGCTGAGACTTTACAAGTCAAACTGGGAGGACCTGATGCCATTCACCTTAACACCAAACATATTGACAATGTTTATTTTCTCTGCTCCAGCCTCAGCTATCAAATAAACATATCAGTGGCTGATTTTCAGTGCTCCTCTGAAGAAAAGCCTAAAAAAGTATCTTTCTCATTGTCAGTAACAAGTAGAAACTGCTCTCAGAATTAAAGTATGGAGTGAGGGGGTAGGGGGCCATCAGGAGCGCATAGAGAATGTATAAACAAAGGAAAATATTAGTTTCTCTCTTATAAGCCTTTTTAAAGACTGGTATTTATTTCAAGACAGTTTTTGATAAAAGTAGGGTCCTTATTTTGCTTTTACACCCTACACTTTTTGAAATCCCAAAGGGACTGGAACTAGGTTGATTGGTACTTTGTATATTTTTTAGCATGTGCACCTTCTCTCTGGGGAAAGCCATTCATTAAATTGCTATTCTGGGTTGATGACATACAGGTTTACTTTTCTCTTCATCAAGAAAATTCTGTAGCTGTCTAGAAAAAAAAATCTCTAATACAACACCTTCTAGATGCGTTTGAACCTTTAAATTAGCAGGGGAGAGTGATTACAAGAAGTTAGCATAGATGCAGTAATTTACAATTCTAGCTGGGAAGAGGAAAATCCAATTACAAGTCTGTACTCCTGGCACAAAGGCATGTCCAAAATCTGTCAGTGTTTTACAACATAAGCAGCAAGCTATTTAAAGCCCTTTTAAAAGGAAATGTTTACATGGGGGTTCAGAAATAGCTTAGTTAATGCAAAAGGAGTTCACATTCTTAATTGATAGAGAATGAGCATCCTTTTTAATGAATACTAATTTTAGTGCTTGTCCACACCATTTCATATCTCCATATCCTTCAGCATTATCTTTTCATCCTTTTGAACATGTCCATATAGTTATCCTGAATGGTTAGTATGAATAACATATGTATGTGGTTTTGATTGATTTTGGTATAGTTGTATAATTGCATGTGTAGGTTGAAAATGACAAAATGCAAAAAGTGTAAGCAGTTTGCCGTTTGATTATAGTTTCTTTATTCTTAGTTCTCCTTTACATATTTTCTTGGGACTATGATGTGGAAGCTGGTCAGAGTGATGACTGACTGTCACCACCATTTCTTCTGTCTCGATAAATATTTTCCCAAGTCTCACTAGACATATGTTAAAATTCTGTAAGCCCTTTTGAAACAACTCATTCTAAAATGAATTAGTTTATTTAAAAACTTAGACCTCAGTGTTATTTCTATGTGGCTAAACAAATGTATTGAAGAAGCAGGATCCCACCACACCAGACATCTGCATTAAGATAAGATTTTTGAGCCCACAAAACCACTAAGGATTTGGGAAGTGGTGCTACCAATCACAGAGATAGATTTCACAGCATTGTGTCATCCTATCAAGTCAGAATCAGAGTAACTCATAACCTGGTTCTACAATTCAGAAATTTTAAAAATAAGTGCAGTAAGGAAAAAAAAAACAATTCTGTAAAACTTGGGTCAAGTTTCTTCCTTGGGTCATGTGTGGTGCATTTGGCATACATGCAAATGCAGTTCTCAACAACTATTTTAACCCTTGCTTGTGGTATTTTGTCTCTTAGATTCTTTACTTAACTAGTCATGAAAAACATTTTTGGGACTGTATTTGTGGCAAGTACTTCTCAAACACTTCAGGAAGTCTGGCCTTACTCTGCAGGAAGCACAAACTGAGAACAGGCAAGTAGATGATATGGGAAAACTAAATGAAAATATAAAAAACCAAAAGAGGTCATCTTCTTCAGGCATTTATTTTAAAAAAAGTAAAAGCATAAAAAGCATGTTTATGTAAAAGCATAAACATGTTCATCTCTCTTCCTTTTCCCATAATCTCTTCTTCTATTTTAGTGCCTTTCCCTACTTTTTTTCCATTTTTAAAAATAGGAAAGCTAATAATAATTGCATTCAGATCAAAATCTTTCAAACACACTGAGTATTGACATGTTGGTGATTAAGGTCTCAGCTCTCCTGTTGTGACTTTTATTAAAGTCAATTTTTATCTGTCAGATCCTGGCAGCCTATGAGAATTCCCAGTGGGGATACTTGGGGCAGCTTTCCCCCATCATCATTAGCTGTGTGTCATTAATTTGCTAATGTATCACAAGCATTTGATAGCCCTAGAGCCTGGTACTTTCAATTCAGGGCTTCTGTAATTGGCAGGAGCTATTTAAGACAAAGCACATTTATCTAGACCCCAGGTGCACACACACAGCCCCACTGAACTACAGCCTAGCTTGAGGATTTACTCTCACACCAGGTTGATGTTTTCACTGTGTCTAAACTCAGGTACCTTTTGAAGATTACCATGAAATTTGGCTGGCATTTCAACTTGAATATTTTGGAGAATTTTAGGTAAGAATTCCAAAATGAGAGATGCACTGAAAAAGGTGTAACTGTGATACTAATACATTTAAAAAACAGTATTAAACCCCTAAGCTTTTCATAGACAAGTGAGGCAATGTTTTCCAAAAGCTCAGCTTGTTATTACTTCACATCAATCAAAGATGTAGCTTCTGTAACACCCTACAGTTGGCAGTGGCACTATGAAAAACCATGAAATAGTTGTAAAGCTAAACTCTTTTAATCTTTCATTGATTTGTTCATCCCTCATGTTCAAAGCTGAATGACTAAATATAATGCCTGCATGCAGTAAAAATAGTTTGAAAGCTGATTAGCTGCACAACAAGGGCTTCTTAATTTAAAAAGGTACATACTGTGCCCTCTTCCCAGTTAAGCCCCATACTGTGGGAAACTTTGATTTCACAAGCTGGAACAGCTCTAAGCAAGACAAGTTACAGGAGATTAGGATCTTCTTCTGCCACTGCCAGTGCAGAAGTGACCTTCAGTATAGTACGAGGTGAGCTTAAAATGAAAGCCTCTAATCTCAAAAGAAAGGTGGCATAGGAAATTACTACTTACTGAAGCTAAGAAGAAGGTAGAGAGTTTCAGTTTTATTATGCCTTTTAAATTCTTATGCGTGGTGTCCTTTGGATATATCCTCCTCCATCCTCACTTGCCTAACTGGGAGTGAGGAGAGAAGAGGTAGTGTTTCCTAGCATGTCTTGCTCCAGTGCCTGTAAGGCCTCACAGCAAGCAATCCTTTGAGCTTAAGCTTAGCCTCAACCCAAGAGCATTAAAAAGCTGAGCCTGGCCCAGACTATAAAGGGTAACTGTGCCCATTATAGGCAGAAATCAGACTTTATTGCACTTCTTATTCCAAGGAAGTAAATAGTACTTTCCATAAACAAATTCAAGATGTGCCTGATGTAAAAACTTCCTGAAGCCTTCTGTCCCTGCATTAAATTTTCTGTCTGTCCCAACAAAATCAATGGGAAGTATCTGACAAAGGGGATCATTCGCTTTTTCGGAAGGAAACTGTGGCACTAGCAGGGCTATTTGCTTTAAAGTTAATTAGGGATTCTGAGTGTCCTTTTGATTCTTGAAAAGCTCCACTCATCAGCAACTTAACACTGTTTTCCCCAAGGCCACTCAGAAAACAAATTTACTGGTTTTCTTCCCACTATTTCTATGGTTTCTTACTATGGACATAATTAATTTTCAAGTCCTCCGATGCCAGTGTGAATTGGTCTGTAGCTGAAAGATTTTTGAACCCAAATGCAAAGGAAGGAACTGATCCTACCCAAGGTAATATAAATTCTCATAAGCAATTCTCCTTTGCCTTCAAATCCTGCTGGGAGACACCAATCTGCAATGACACACATCTACTCATGGACTTGGTCCAGAATGAATGGGGATTGCACAGGGAGACGTGTAGTCTGGGACCTTCTCCGTGGGCATCATTACCCTTCCCAGGGGCTTCTGCAGCAGAACTCACACCTATTCCATATGAGCAACAAAATCCCACCACTGCCTCAACCTGAGGATCTGTTTAGCCAAAAGACAGAGGCACAGTTGGCTTTCCTGGGCATATATGCAGCATTCTGCTAGGATAAGACTCAAAGGCCATTTGGCAGCTTTCACCCTTCTAGTGCCTCAGTCCACTGCCTATTTCTGACCTTTTACTGGTAGCTCCCAGCCATAGCTGGACTCCACCACCACAAAGCAGAGGACCATTGTGCCAGTGGCCTTCTGTCCCACAGGCATTCTCTATCTCACTAGAAACTTCTCACACTTATTTTTTCCTAGATCGCTGGACATTTTATAGAAATATTTTATAGAAATTCAGGTGTTGTTGCTAATGGCATTAAGGATCAGACTGAGTTTCTGTTGCAGTTAACTGATATTAGAGATTTTAAATAATTCCTTAGGAAAAATGAAGAAAAATGAAAATTTTTTTTAGTGTGAGAGCTGGTATTCAGAGACTCAAACAGAAACAATTTATTTTTAATTGGTGTAAGACCATAATTGGGAAATATTTCATTGCAGGCAGAAAAAAACACAGCATATTGTTTTCATGACACGCTTTTCCTTCTCCTGCAGTTAGTAGATGCATTTATTTAATAGAGGGCAAGACTGCAACATGCTCTAATTGTTTGAAAGGAAAACTGGTTGATAATGTATGCTGGAGCTGTAAAACCAACTATGATCCACATGCACTCACTACTCTTTTGCAGAAGTGTTTAACATCCATTTACTGCCAAGGATTGACAGTAGGACCTCCTAATGGACATACTGAAGTTTCTTAACTACATAGTTTCTGGCTAAGCATCTTTTTTTAATATCTTGGCCTTAAATATAATGGATCATAATTCTTACATATTGAAAAGCTGATTCACATTCATATTCACATTTAGTGGGTTTGTTTTGGCCAGCTTATGGGCTTTTATAAGTATTGCAAAATCACACTGTGCATATAACTTTCACTGTGACAATAGGAGGCCTTAACTCTGGAGAGTGCAGGTCTGGTGTTATTCTACTGTACCCAGTGGAATGGCCAGAGTTGAGGGCAGCAGATATGATTTAAATTTTGAGAGGACACTAAATTAATTTCTGATTTGGTAAACCACCCTAAGTTGAATGTTGTTTTTTATAAAAAGTAGTCTGGGACATTATTATGAACAATGTGTTATACAGCAGAGCAATTACACTATATATAGCTATTATATTTTGCATTTCATATGAGACTACTGGTTATAGCAAGAAGTGAACTACATCATGTAGTTCAATGAGAAATGAGTTTATAACATACTTATCTCATGTTCAGACCCACCTGAACAACTTATTTTCTCCTATAAAGAGATCCTGAGATTTAGTTGCAACTTCAAATAATTCCTTACTCTATAGTGACTCTCCATCTCTGCTTTTCACAAACCTATAAGTATATTTTTAAAATGCAAATTACGTAGGTTTTGCCTTTTATTCTTGTGTCTAATGCAAGGTCAAACATATCACTGGCACTAAAATAAACATTCATAATAATAACAGGGGGGAAAATACTAACTGTTCAGTGGGACAAACAGAAATACTTTCATCTCTTGTTATACAGGGGATGCTCTATTGATACTCTTTAACTCATGTCATCAAAGGAAACCTATAGGTCTTAGAAAGCTGCTTCATGTTTCTAGATTATAATTCTCTTTGCTCCTCTGCACAGAGCTCCCAAAAGAAATTCATAGGAAAACATGACTATTTTTTTAAGATTTTGTTATGCCTATCACATTTACATAGTCCACTCTCATTTCTCATCATTTTGATGTAGGAGTTTCCCTGTGCGTCCATCATTTCAACCTGTAGAATTTCAAAGTAGGTTTCAAGACCATAATTCACATCATTGATTATTATAAAATAGCTGATGATGACCTGACCTTTTGGCTTGCCTATTACTTTCCATTGTCAAATACTGCAAGTCTCATTGTCTTTCCTTCTTGCTATTTGCAAGAGATTAAACTTAGATTAAAGTCATCTTCTCTTTACCAGACAAAATTCATTCTAGTCCTGTCTGCAGTGAAAGTTTCTTTTTTTTATTTTGAATCTTCAGGGGGAAAAAAAAAAAAAAGCATAACTAACGCATTTTCAGCCACTCTGAAACTGTACAAACCCCCAACAGATGATTTCCACTCTAAGGGTAATGACCATCTGTCACAAACTGATGTGGCAATATGCTTTGTTGTGTAAACGGCACAAACCCATGTTGTATCTCAAGGTCATGTTATAGTTGTAGCTGTGTTTCCTTCTTTAAAAAAGTCTCCAACACCACAAACCTCGGAAATTAGGGAAAAAAAAACCAAAACCAACCAACCAAAAAAAAAAATTACCCACCAAGCAAAAACCTATGTTAGAAGATGGGAATATTTTATCTGGAAAAATCAAGTACTTGAAAGTCAGGAAATGGCAGCTCACAGTTTCTCTGTCGTCTATCAATATCACAGACTGTTTCTCCATAAGATCCCTCCACATTCTCTAGAAGGGATTGACACACAGCAAAGTAGAGTCAAAGCTTCTTGCATAATTATATTGAAGAGCTTGGTTTTGCAAACAAAATAACATCCATACCTTGATAGTTCTTTGTTACTTTGTTAGGTTATACAAGATAAAATCCAAACCCCAGTGTTGTTCAAGAACATGTGATTGATGATTTGGACTGCGGAACAAAATTTAAGATGAACATTTTACAAGTGTGGGTTAAATGCCAAGGTATTAGTCCATTCAGGATCTGTGTCTGACCACCCCATGATAGCAGAGGAATGAGAATGGTGTTGCAGATGAGCATCCAGGAAGTAGGATCAAAAGAGATGTATAAAAATAAGGCTGCATGTGTGTTGCAGATGTTACTGGAGTCCTGGGTTCCTGATCCCCTTGTTTGTTTGCTTTTAAAATATCTATGACTTTCGTAGGGCATGAGCAAGCCACCTTAGTAGTGGAGATATGCATAATGGTTGCATCAGCTTCACCAAAATCAGTGAAATCCTGAGATTGCCTTTCAGATTAACAAAGAAAACTCACAAAGTAAGAGAATGAAACAGCTTTAAGAGGGACAGAGATTTCTTGTTCCCTGTATAACTTTTTTAAGAAAACACTAGGCAGCCTTATCCTTTAGCTGCTGTATATCAGCAGTAGAAACCTGCAGGCAGGGAGTTATGTATAAATATTTTAACTGTAGTTGCTGTAAATTTGGACATTTTGAGAGAGGTTTAAGTTATGTGTGTTGAAAGGAAATTAAAAGAGAACATTAAATATTGTATTTCTCATGTAGAAAAAATGTGCTTTTGGGTAAGAGCGTGAATGCAGCCATTTCCAAACACACTTTGCAGTATGCTACTTCTAAACATGGCTAGCAACAGCGAAATAAGGTGAGAGTGTAATAACTGTGATTACAAATACAAAGTATTGTTTCCCATCTGTATCCCTCAAATTCACCATAGCATTGGGTAATACATAGCAGATCATTATATTTAATAGCCTAAAGTGAAACTTTGCTGACTAAGTCAGAGTGAAAAGACACCTCAGGAGACTTTCTCCATTCCTCATTTACACTCATTTTAAAGTCTGAAATTCTGGTCTATTATATTACTTATTTTGAAATTTTATTCCATGATTTCATATCAGCATCTGTAAGAAGTCCTTGCTGGCAAACACAAAACTGTTAACATCATTCATCTATTTTTTTTTAGCAATGTCATGTAGAACACATATATCTGGTGGTGTGGGGGGGGAATAATATCTCCTCTAAGATTTTCCTTAAAGTTGGACTGGTTCAGAATAGCTAAGCAATGGGAAATTATTTCTTAGAACAATTCTGGATTTGCTTTCGTCCCACTGTTCTCCAGGTAGGTAACAATATTCTTATGCAATCTGATTGCTCAGAAGTATACACCTATACTGTGATCAGTAAAAGACAAAACAAGTCACTGGAAATTCCCTGTTAAAGAGACACCGGTGAGAAAAATCTTAATTAGCAAGAGATATGTAAATACTTCCTTTTTGAACTTAATGTTTTCGCTGAGCCTATTGCTGCCTCTGCTTGTTTCTGCTCTCCTTCTGCTTCGAAAAAGCACTTCCTGTGCAGTTGCAGTAAGTTTGACTGATACTTTGTTCATCCAGCAGCATTTTATGAATCTCTTCAACATAATGTTTGTTTGGTGAGCTCAGTTACCTTGAGTACAGAGTTTTCAGGAGCAAATATCAGTGTAGGGCCACACTGAAGGTAAATTCTCTAAGCATGAGTTTAAATCCCATTCAGCAAAATATTGAGCTTATTTCTTTTGATGGGATATAGCCATATTTCTATAAGTTCATGGAATTTATTTTTTAAAATAGGTACACTTTCTTTAAATTAAGATAATTTGAATTTTGGAATTGCATGTTTAGAACACCAAAATAAAATAAAATAAAATAATAAATAAATAAATAAATAAATAAAAAAGGCAAGTAAATTTTGTCTACTCTTTCTTGCTAGCTTGAATCAAGTAGTTTAAAATCAGCAATTCCAGAAAAAACTCCCTCAGATCATTCCACAAGAAATCCATTAAATTCAGTCACAAGTGAATTTTCATAGTACGCTGAAAAGAGAAATCTTGGCAAAGCTGAGAAGAAAACAGTATCGAGCTGGTACTTTTGTCTGAATCAAAGCAAAATTTCTCAAGACAAGTTTTGGGGAGTTATTTACTTTCTCGAGCAGACAGTCAAAATTGCAGCACTGCAGCAATTTCTATGTATTTCTTTCTTTTTGATTTACAATATAAATCGCATAAATTATGCTTCGCCAGATATCAAACATCATGTCATACAGACAGCCCTTAGCTGAGGAAAACTGGCATCCGCTTGTCCAACTCCACAAGTAAGAGAAAGTATAAATAAAGCATAAATGATTAATTTAACCTTCCCCCCCTGCCTCCCGTTAACAGCTCAAGGACCCACAGCACACTGTGCTCCTGTGATGTACCAGTGCGGTAGAGCCTTCAAGACTGTGGCTAACCCCTTTCCAAGTACAAACACCTGTAAAAACAAAATTAGCCCTGCCAATATGTCTAAGAAGAAATGCTTTCCAGTAGGTTATAGATATAATATTCACCCCATTCAGGGGAATCCAAACAAAACACAAATGTCTTATTGGGGCAAGAGGATATTAAGAATAATAGACAGATTATATGATAGTTTATTGAAGGCAAAGGAAGAGACATTAGTCATAGTTTTGTTATAAAATGAGACTTAATCAAAGAGGAATGGGTTAGAGGTCATGTGTTTTATTTGTGCTATTATTATTTTTAAATCATTGAGACTTCCATGAGTGGCAAAAGAAATGATCCTGAACAGTGCAAAACAAGACAGACCTCACTGGAGCACTTCAAGATGAGACAAAAGAATCCACTGCACGAGCCCTGCTGGCTGTATGCTAATCTTCTTTTTATGTCTTTTTAACAAGGGATGACTGGGATCTAGGATCACCTTTGCCAGAGAATTTTGTCTCAAAAAACCACTAAGCTGGCTGGGGTATTCTTAGTGATGTGTAGCAACTTGTGCAGGATATAACTTATCACAGAAACAACATTGTTCTTATATGCTGCTTCTTTTCCTTCCATTATAAATTTTTTAAGTCAACCAAAATAATTCTGGTATGTATGTGCAATTTTTCTTCTAATTTATTATGTATATTAACTTCCAGATGTCTGTTTTGATGCTGAAATGGCAGGGAGAGAGTCTCAAGACATTCTGTAACACTGAGTATTATGTGATTTACTGTAATAACTGTGCAATTATATGGATAATCAATTCTAAAAAGTGCAACCATAACTTCACCCATATATTTTGTATGCAGAACTAAAGTTTTGCATGCTTAGGCCTTAGAGATATAGGTCAGGATAAAATCTTTAATACCTTAAAAGTTGCAATATATTTGTTTATAGGTGAAAGACTGTTTCCTAAAATAACAGTATTAGAATTTCATTTCCAATCTAAGCCCATACGAAAATTTATACCAGAAAAACTGACATTTTAGGTGAGCATTCAGATGAATTTATAATGCTCTTGAAAATGGAGTACATTTGTTAAACAGCATTAACACTTAGGAGAGAAGAAAAAAGAAGAAAAAAACCCTTTTGTTTTCTTTGGCACTAATTGAGGCCTCAGTGATTTAAAAGCAAGAATTCTACAAAGATCTCAAAATGCCTAGTAGAGATCTCCTTTAATACTAAAACTAAATTCAAAGAGGAGATACTTCCTTACATACAGTGAAAAAATATTCAGATCTACCTTAACTCCTTGCCCATGTACCTTTTCCCACTAACATTTTAAAAATATCTTGAGAATTTGCACTGCTTTTTTATTTTTGACAATTTCTACAGCTAAATACACTTAGAAGGGTGAGTGGTTTTTCTGCTTGGCAGCCTATATTTTTTTCTTTCCTATTTTTATACTGTTACTCCAAACGACTTTCCACTGTAGCTGTAGCATACTTTGGTGTCAGTTATTTTAATTTATCCAGACTCTTTTTGCTGCACCCACTTTATCTGCTGGCTAATTATTGTGTCATGAAATTTAAGGATTATTTAGTTGTTTCATTCCGGAGTCATAGTCTTTGCTGACTTACTTTTCTTTCTATTCTGGATCAGAGTTGTTCAAGCTGCCTGATCTTATCTTCCATAGATTAAAGTCACCCTGCAACTGAGTACCATGAGGCACAAAGCGCCTACAAAGGAGCTCCTGGATCACTTCACACGCAGAAGGTGGCTGTGTTCCTCCAGTCCATCCAGTCTTCTGTGGAACACCATTAGTGTCAGTCCAAGTTATCTTAGCCCACTGCACCAACACAGCAGCACTTAGAACTCCATTTTTTTCATCACTCATCTTACCCAGGGCCGTTCTCTACGATGGCACTGTTCCATTGCCAGTCAAATAGCACAGCCTCACCTGACAGTCACACGTTTCTCCAACGAAACTTAGTGCAACCTTCGACCCATACAAAATGTCAAGCCCTTCTTGCAAGATGAAGCAGAATATGGAGCATTATGGTAGATTTTGTTTTATCCAGTATTGCAAAAGTTCTGGGTTTCACCTAAGGAGATAAGAAGCAAGTTCAAAATCCTGACAGGTTTGAGAGGATTTGACCTAACTTTGTTACTTGTTTAAAGGTCACAATTTATAGTCATAGACTCATTTAGGTTGGAAAAGACAAATGCTCTTTCTCAGCCCTTCAGACAATTGTTTTGTCCTTCATTTGGGCCCATCAACCTTTAGGAATCGGTTTTCTAGTATGAGAGTAAGGATCTTTAAACTACCTCTGCAGCTCTGATAAGCACAAAAAAAGCACTCGTGATCCACATCAAATATGAAGTTTGTACCCACACTTCTGCACTGTCCCCTTCCTGGCTTCATCACCTGCAGTCAGATTATCCCTCCACTGTACATATTTTTCATGCTCTTTGCTTCGTCATGACTTCAGCATTTTTAAAAAGTTATTCCCCCAGTTGGTACTTTAACTTGGCCTTCACACAGGGATGTTAGTGAGGCAAGAAAGCCTCTGACAGATACTTATTTCCCCAAGTCACAGATTATCAGGAGGGGACAGGAACCATTCAGCATATTACCAGGGGGAAGAGTGTTTGGAAGCAGCTAGAAGTTTCCTTTGGTTTGTCACCAGCTCCAGCATTTGAAGATGTAACACACCTCTGAGTCCATTCACCTCTGTCCTGTGGGGACCAGCTGAAGTGCTTCCTGTCAGGATCTGGTATCAATAGCACTCTGAGGGTTCTCAGTGACCCCTATAGCCTGTGCTCAAGTGGACAAGCAACCAGATGGTCACACATTTCTGCATTCTTTCACTGTGTTTTTCCAGCACTAGGTATACATGGTATCATCTTTGTCTTGCAGATCTAAAGGAAATAGAGCCCCTGCAGAACTTCTTGCTTACTGTACATGGCAGGAATCTACATGGAGAATCTGAAAATAATTAAATCAGTTATCAAGTTAAAAAAAAATCCAGAATGGCTTCAGGGTTTTTCTCTACATTTTAAACTCTTGTAAATACAAGCAGAAAAGCAGTTTAAAGACACTACCTTCAGAGAAATAGAAACATTCCCATTTATGTGTTACGCATTCTTAATAGTCACTTTAGAGTAAGCAATTAGTATAATCCTAATAATTACAAAAAAAAAAGTGCTATATTCCAGGGATTTTCAGTGTACCCAGTATTTGTTGAACAGGTTTGAATTTTGAGGACAAACTGTTAACTCCATTTAATGGCTCAAGGGTCATAAGAAGTTTCAAATGCCAAAAGGAAAGAATGAGACGGAGAGGAGGAGGAGAGGAGAGGAAAGAATGAGGAGAAGGGAGGAGAGGAAAGAATGAGAAGGGGGGAGGGGAGGGGAGGGGAGGGGAGGGGAGGGGAGGGGAGGGGAGGGGAGGGGAGGGGAGGGGAGGGGAGGGGAGGGGAGGGGAGGGGAGGGGACGGGAGGGGAGGGGAGGGGAGGAAAAAGTGCACTAGGATTCCCATCACTTCTAGCAAAGTCTGAGGCATAAATCTGAGAACTAACAAGATCAGACCACAGACACTGTCTACAGGCTAAATCCTTGCTTTATGGATTGCAGGCTACCATGATTAACCCTTCAAACATACAGTCGATTTCCCAGTGCTTACAGAGAGCAGATGAGGCATGCTCCAGTGCTTGTCAGAGGATGAGCAGTTAATCTCATAACCTCAGCCTCATCATAGTACTATTCAAAAATATGGAAAAGTGCGTGCAGCTCTAAATGCAGCAACTTCTGACTGCAGGAAAGATGACAGATTTATGGGGTCTCATATTTGAGTATGAGGAATAGATGGAGAAATAGCAATTTAGGATCCTGAGACAAGCCAGTGATCTATGAAGCAAGCATATAGAAGCATTTAACAGAAAGTAGCTTTTAATTATAGTGGCTAAGAGAAAGTATATAAAAATGTCAGCATGCATCACTGAGAAACAAAATCATACAGTTATCTGCTCTCTCCCATGACTAATTGTATATACAAAATCCACCCAAACTCCAGTGACGTGTAGATCCACTGGTGAACTACATAGAGTCCCCACCTGGTTTAGTTCTGGAATTGGCTAAACCAACTCCTCTACGGGACCTAGAACTATATTTTGAGGCTTAGACCTGTCAGTCTGAGAATTGCAGATATTTAAGTAATTCATCATGTTTAATTTTCAATTTTTCAAGTAATGTTACTTGTGTTTCTTCCCAGGGAGGATTCAGTTTAATTAGATGTTGCCTGACTTCTCCAGCCTTATGATCACACATATCATTTGCAGTGCCAAGCTCTACAGCAAGGAGACAGAGTGTAGTCTAACTTGTTCATTCTTGTCTTACTTTTAGTTCATAAATAGTCAAAAGCCTGAAAAAATATTTGTGAAACTATGCCTGATAAAATGTATTTGCAATATCTCCTTTCCTCGTGTCATGTTACACACACTCTCAGCCTTTGCTCACATCTGCTGAATGCATTTTATTAGCTGGAGGTGTGTACACATATCAGTTTTGGAGGGTCTGAATATCTCTTAAATGCTTCACTAAAACCCTGGCATAGTACATTTGCCAAATATTGTAGATTCATTACAAAGTTGGAGATGTCCAAGCTTGAGACATTTTCCTCCTTTTTCCACCATCATCTATGGGCTCCTTTCATCTCCTCCCTCCTCCTCCTCTGTGCTCCTCTACTCCTTTAATCTCTCTTCTGCTCTTCCTTTCCCCATCAGAACAGGAATGTGTGAACATTTATCTGTGTCTTTGCTAACATGAGCATTCTTCCACTCTCTCCAACCATTTCCTACCTCTCAAGGAACAAAAAAAAAAATCTCAGAAATTATCTCATTTTTGCTCAAAATCTTTGTATAAAATTCAGAACTGAATACAACTCACTGTTCTGAATTCTATATATGGCCGGAGGTTCAGAAGTGCAACGGTTTTCTAATAAAACGGAGAACTGGAGAGAAATAAGTTAAAAGGATACAAGAAACCTTCCTACTCTGGCATAGCCCCTCTTTGACCTAGCTGTCTGGTATTTGTAAATGTTTTCAATCAACTCCACTTTTTATCATGACCGCCCACATTACCTAGCTCCAGTTTTGCTCTGAGCAGCGGTACATCTGTGCACCACAGCATGCTGAGGCCTGAATATCTCTAATTAGGAACTTAACACCTCTAAAATGTTCCATATGGACTCATCGCAATTAGTTTGCTGCTATTTCCATCATGGTCACATTCAGCTGAGATGGCTTCATTGCGTGACCTGTGACTTTAAGGTGCCTATCTTGGTTTCCAGCTTCTTTTGGCTCCTGAGTGTTTCTTATAATATGATTATGTCCTTCTCTGCCTCTTTTAGTCTGTTCAGAAATGTTTCAAAGCAGTATAGTTTCTCCTCAATGACTATAACAACAATTTATAATAAAAAAAATTGTGTGATTTCAAATACACCTTAATGAAAAATCATGGCTAGGCTTTGCGAAAGAAGATTTGGGAAGGCACTATCCACATTTGTTACAGGCACGCTGGTGGCTTATGAGGCCAATACGTGACAGACATATCCGATTGCAAAAGGCGCAGCAGAAAGACTCCTTAGATGGTGTATTTTGCAAGATACGGTTCTTTCTGCGTTGCCTTTTTTCCTCGAGAGTGATCCTGTGTGCGTTCTCAAAGGAAACAGCAGCGTTATAGATGGTGTGTCTCCAGGCCTCCCGATTGGAGGCCAGAGTAGACCAGTTATGGTGATCAATATGGCCAAGGCTGAGATGTTGTTTCAGGGAGTCCTTGCATCTTTTCTTCGGGGCTCCTCTCATGCGGCAGCCAGTGGCAAGTTCACCATAAAGCAGAATCTTAGGGAGGCGGTGGTCCTTCATCCTGGAGACGTGGAGATTGGATATATGCAGCAGTTATGGCAGAAGGTGCTTCCCTTACTGTGGAATTCTGCACGTGTCCCTCTAGCCATGGCTCGCATCACCCGCAGCTGCCCAGCGGTTCCAGGGAGGTTCCCTCTCGCACTGCGCCGCGGCCCGAGCCACAGTTCCTGAGCTCTTCCCATCTCGGGGGGCTGCAAAGCCAAGCAGGGCTTCCCGCAGGTCTCTGGGAAAGCTGGTTGCACGCTTTCATCCTGGGGTATAAACTTGGGAAACCTTAACTGCGTCTGTGTGACCACTAGAGGGAAATGTTGCTCTGCTAACCAGACCGCTTTGGGGTTTGGTTGTTTGGTTTTTTTTAATTTATTTTTAGAGGAAATACGTAAAGCGTATGCTCTATCTTTTAATATTTTTTCTCTACTTATTGCAAGATAAAAATTCGGACTTATATATTAATTGTCTTAAAACAGTTATATATTTCACACAGTCCAATTAGAGTAAAATGAATTAAACTCACTGTCCTAAGTGCATGAATCTGTCTTTTCCCTCTAGATAATGACTGAACACCTTTTGCTGTCTGCTTTGGGGTTTTTGCTGAACGTTTACAAAAGGAATATAGTTTCAGTTCCCTCTCTCTTTTCCGAATAAAAAGGTTAAAACCTACAAAATGCCATTCTTTCTTTTTTTCACAGGTAAAAGTGGCCCCACACTGAGAAAGATTTCCATTAATTAAATTGTAGGATTTTCGATTAAGGATTGCAGCCCCTGTCTCTAAGTCATTAAGTAATTCATTGAATCATACCACAATAATAAATCATACTGTGATGTTCCAGTGTATACAGTCATTAAGTACTTTGGAGTGCATGACTTCCTGATATGATGTGTCTACATTTTTAAATAAACACATGCCTATATTCTCCTGTTGCTTGTGTACTGCAAGCACCTCCTGTTTGAGCGCCCAGTGTAGTGAGATGAATTGGCTAAACTTTTTGTTAAAGTATCGTCAGTAATAAAATGTCCAGAGAACAGCAATAAAATCAGGCATCCCCCAAAAAGGCAAAGACAAGAGAGTTTCTTCACATGAAACATGAAATACAATCAGGAGATTGTATTGCAGTGTCTGCATAAATATTTTTTTAAGTGCAAATACTTTAACTCAAGTATGTGGTAATATTTTAGACTTTTTGAAAATTAGGACTTGAAAATTATTATTCAAGGTGTTTCATAATGAGGAGAAGTAGTTTTTAAGAATGAACTAGTGTGCTTAAAACAACACTTTCATAGACAGTATTGAATTGAGTAAATTGACGAAAAGAGCAAGTAAACATAACGGAAGACTGGATAATTTCAAAGGGCTTATAGGTTTTTTGGGGGGTCCTTAATACTTATTATACATGTACTTGTATGTATTTTTGAGTTTGATCTTAAAAGCAAGAATTTGTGTTTATTATTTTCTGTTTTGTCCACTCTGTAAGGGATTCATATATTTTCTGGTCTCACTCAGACAGCAGTCCTAAATCATACCTCCACAAATTATTTCTGAGCTTGCCTAATGCTACAATAAAGCCATCCTAGGTTATGTTATGCCAAGATACTGCCAAGTATAATGAGAAGTTTTAGATGCAACATCCACAACTTATGAAAGCCCAGATTTTGTCTGATGCAGTATAGTTTGTGCCAGATTCATCCAAGACGCAATTTAATAAAATTTATGAAACTTGATGTTTACTACCACTAAGCAAATATTGTAACAGACAGTGGTAAGTGCTGATCACTCAGTAACAAGTAATGCTAGATGAGGGAAGCTGTTAATTATTGGTTGTAATGAAAGAAGGTGAAGGAATTTTATTCTTTTTTCATATGATTAATAGTTCATATTTATTATTGGATGAATACACGTGCAAAGTAACAAGCACATGAAAGTTCCATTGCTTCTCACTTTGAAAATATTACTGCTGATGTCTATGATAAATACTTCAGTTTTAAGAATATGCAGGATTAGGCAATATTCTAGGAGAGATGAAGTGAAAAGGTAAATGTTACCACAGGAATTCACCCCCTCAATTAAAACTGCTTTGCGGATGGTGCCTCCTGTACTACTCTGTGTGAGCCCCTGCCCTGCTTCCATCAGGCTGCCAGGTCCAGGGGACAGTCAGACCACACTGGTCCTTTTAAAAAGGCGAAATAAATCTCGTCTGCTGCATATTTGAGAAGTGTCAATACCTTGATTTTCATAGGCTTATTATTCACATTGCAGGTAGTTTCTGGAGAAAATCATACTGAAATAAGTGGCTCCATCACAGTGGGGGAGTTTGGTCTTTCATTTCCTGAGTTTGGATCTTAAATGCTTTTAGGTACTTACATACCCTGGAGACACTTTTTACACTGTTCTGATGGGCACAGTACAAACACTAAAATCAACAAACAGAATAAAAAGCAGTACTCCTAGTGTGTGTTATTTAAACTGCTATAAGGATAGAAACTTCAATTTGTTCCACAACAACACTGTATTGTTACTTACCTTTTCTTCTTACCAGTGTCATTTATTGTTTGTATTGGTCTGGTGTATTAACATCATTTTAGTGCAAATTCAGTACGGATCATTTCTATGAATAAAGTCATCTAACAACCTATATACAGCTGGAAATTCTGGACTACAGGGAGAATTTTGCTTATTCTTGGAAAAGAAATAAGTCAATAAAGTATTACTTAATGCATAAGTAAAATCTGATAAACCACTAAATAGCAATGGGGGGAGGAGGGGAAAGTGAGTCTTGCAACTCATACAGGGAGTATGACACAACATGAATTATCAGAAGCTGATGTGTTCAAACATTCAACCAGGCTGTTTCTTCCTACACATAATTCAGTTTAACGTTTTAAAATGTTTGTGTCAACACTAATTCAAAAGGACCTTTCTATGACAGGTTGACCCCGACAGTCCATCAAGCCACTTATGGTTTGGTCTCCATTAAGTCCATATCTGCATAAGCAGAAGAGATCATGTTTTAATTATTATTGCAAACTAAGTTAAACAACTGAGAATAAGTTGTAAATAGGTTCTGGTTACAAGAAAACATTCAAAAATTTTGTTCTTTGTTTTTCTAACTTGGGATACTGAAGGTAACAAAAATGCACTATGCACAACATTAAATTTTGCTACCTATTTCCTATTGAAAATTTGCAATTTAAGTTTGATCCATCCAATCACTTTCCTGCAAGACAGCCATCATTATCTAAAGGCCTGGTGTTAGGCAATAGAAAATAAATTGAAATGTAATATCATGAAAAGGAATATTTGATCATGTTTTCAGTAGGCTGTTCATATTACAAAAAGTACATTTTTCATTTTGGCTATATGAGCTACTCCCAGCTCTTTTCCCTGGACATTGCAAAGCAACCACCTAGAACACACTCTGAGACTGACAACTTTCTTCCATATATGGGTAACATTTTAATTTTCCCTAGACCGTATTTGAAGTCTGTTATAAAATGTGTAGGGATCAAAATCCCTCCTTCTGAGCCAAAACATTAAAAGCCAAGTGTTTTAAAACTTAAGATGACCGAATGCCAGGCAGATTACGCACCTAAAGTTCCATGCAGATGTAGTCCACAGGCAAAATTTAAACTCTGTTTGGGTATGACTGAGAGGTCGGAAGGAAATCTTTTGCCTGGAAGGAGAAACATGCAGAGTGCACCTACCTTCTGTATGTCCATTCATAAGCTCTGTGCCTGGATATGAAGAAATAGGAATACATAAATCAATTATAGAGTCTAGTGGAAAAAAAAAAACAACCTGCCTTAATTTCTCAAACCAAGGAAAAAAGCTAACATCTCATGTTATTTCCACCTTCTCAATGAAAACCACTGTAGTGTAGATTATATAGGTACTAAAGTATAGCTTACACATAGGAGTAGCTGAAAATTTCAGCAATTGCACAAATGACTAGAAAAGTGGCCTTCCTTTCATAACAACACAAAATAGTATTAAATCACTTCAAGTTAGAGAGCTCACATTCAAGTTAAACTAGTTTACGTGGCAGATGGTGTATTCATGACAGGGTATTCATGGGGCATTTTGGGGGGTGAAAGATATACTCAATTCAAAATGAGTTGTAATGATATATCATGGCTATGGACACTTCTCAAAAATATATTTTCAAACATTTCCTATGCAACTGTAAAATACAGTAGTTTCCAGAAGATTTGTCTTAAATGTACTGAACAGCTGCCCTTAATGAGTTAAATGCACTCCCATTAAGGAACTCAAAGTTGGCACAATGCGATCCTAGTGCTTCGAGGGAGGACTTGCCATGGCTCTACAACCTGGACTGAAAAAAAGGGAATTATGATCATCATATCCCAGCTCTTGAGGATGGACAGTAGTATGGATCCTTCCTGTACTTCTCAAAGTCACAATAGAAACCTACAAAGTGTTCTTCTAAGCTACCATTTCCTGATGAAGTACTTTGAACTTTATTTTGCCAATTTTGTGCTCAGCACATTATAAATATCAAATAAGCTTCATTAAAAGCTTGAGAAGTGAAGAAAACAGTGTAATTTCCCAAATGAGAAATAAAATCGAGGAGTTCGTAGTTCTAATTTCAATGTCTAAGCACTATGTCTTAGCAATCCATGTGTTAACTGAAAATGCTATTTATTTCAAAGAGGGTTGCTAGGTGAAAGAAATAAGATGGGAAATCTGCCATGACTCTTTTGGGAATGTCAGAACATGGGGCCAACCATGATCTTTGTTTTCCTTCTATTCTCTCTAGGATGAATGTGAGTTTCATGCACTTCTGTTTCTAAATGGCTAACTGGTCAGCTCAGTTGTTATCTCACAGCACACATTCCCTGGCAGATGTCAGCTGTAGACGCTCAGGTCGAGTCCACACATGCAGAGGCATTGAGGTCAGTGCATATCAGGTAGACTGAGCTTATTGTGTGTGCAGCAAAATCATTCTGCACCTGTGATATGAGGACCATGTTTGACATATCTCATATGGGCTTGACTTCTTAACGGGCACCAATTTCTAGATGGTTCAATGCATGTACCAGTAACCAATAAACCTCTCTTTCATAATGCTCTAATCCCTGTTTTGAGTTCTCTCATGCTTTTTACCACTACACTGTCACATGTCATTGAATATGTTGGCTGATTAGACTCATGTGTGAAAAGGACACTTTCACCTGGTTTAGGATTTTTGATTCATAAATGGTATACTTCACTTCTGCTGAGCTCTATCCTATCTATCCATTGTTGTATCTTACACAGAGGCAGGGAAGCCATTCCATACGGATGCTATCTTGAGTTGACCTCACTTTACCATGTCCATGAACAAAATCATTACATTCTGACACGTGCACTTTTTGAGTGATTACTGAGCCAAAGTTGATTTTCAGATTTCTGCATGAGCTTCCAGGACCAGCAATTAAAAAAGACATCTTTGAACACATTCAGTAAGAAGATTCAAGAAAAAACAAGTGTGGACATCATAATCTCATTTTTGCAAAGTATACACTACAGCTTAATTTTAAACTTAGAGATAGATTTATGGCAGAATTTTAAAAAGTGTAAAAGCATTTCAGGAATAAAATTCCCAGTGACTTTCAATGAATGTATGATCCAAAATCATAGGCCCTCAAACTTGTAAAAATTTTAGGTCCTTTTCAGCCTCAGGAAATTCTTCAATTATTCTACTAAAAATAGACTTGACCTTACACAGGAGGAACTTTGCTCCAATAGAGTCTTCTAAAACTAAAACTAAAACTAAACTTAACATATATTCACAAGAATGTTCAGAGAATCAAGAAGTCATTTTATATGTGTTCCACTACTTGCATATTAGTGTTAAATGTCAATGAACATTATATTAATGTCTTTCTTTGTGTGTATATATATGTACATGTGATATATATTTCATATTCATATTCCATGAAATCTGCAGTATTTCCATTGGATCAGAATATTCTTCTCAGGGATTTATGGTCGCTGGGAATATAAGCATATGTCTAACATTGTCCATCTGTCCCTGTAAAACAGCACAGGCAGAGTGCCAAATATGGCTGTTGGAGCAAAGAGTTATTCTCCTCAAAATGTTTCTGGAGACCCACTGTAACTGTGAACCCTCAAAATGAAATCTACCCTTGAAGATCCAGGGATTGACACAGCTGCTAACACACAGTCAGTCTGATCACCCTCACCTGAGTGTGGCCCAGCAATTGGCTGATCTGCCCTAGTGAGGACAGATGTGGGACTTCTTGATGCTAACAGAATCATAGAATATGCTGAGTTGGAAGGGACCCATCAGGATCATCAGGTCCAACACCTAACAGAGAAGCTGCATTGGTTGATTGACTTCTGCACTTCTTGAGTCACTATAAATAGCATGATTGAAGTTTCTGTTAGTTATGAGTATTGACAAAATGCAGTTAAAAGTAAGAAATCCAGCCATCCATGTAACTGGTTTCAAGACGTTGATATGTGGAACATACAAGGAACACGAGGATACCCACAACATCTCATAGGATACCTTATAGGGGTCTTCAAAGAAGTCGTATGAAAAGATTAGCCTTACTGTCTTTGGAGTGGATCAAGCTTGAGATGACCCAGACAGACAAAGTCATGTTGTTTTCCTTCAAAAGGTACCTCTGTGCTTTCGTGAGATGACATTTGAATTCCATTGCCATCCTAGTTGAAGCACTCTAATTTTTACAACTCACTGAACAGCAGCATGAATTGTGGTTACCACTTGCTGCTTTGTGTTCCCATGGAAGTTTGCACTAAGGTGCCTGTGCCACAAAAGCAGGAGTGGATAATGCTCTGTGCCTCAGAGAAGGTGCACACTGAAGACCCTCTATTGTCATTTGATCTCAAAGAAAGCAGGCTGTTCCATGAGAGGTGCTCATGAACGCTCCGTGAAATGGTGTCAAGATGTTGGATAGCTCTGAAACAGTCTCTTGTGTCACTGCATTGATACTATCTCAAGAGCAGCCATATCCTGTCAGCAATAAGATCTGCCATATATTTCAAATCATAACACTTAACTATTGTGAAAGTGTAAGCTAGCTGCAGACATCTGACTATCAGCTCAGACAAACAAAACAGCACTTCAGTGATTTGCTGACCTGTGCTGATAAGTTATAAACCATTTTTTTTAACCTTTCAAATCATTCTTCTACAAACTACTGTGAGCAACTTCCTCTCAAATCATGCTTTCAACACATCATTCTAATAGCATTCACCCACATCAATAAAATTATCTTCTCTGCAATAACTGAGGATATTAAGGATTAAGAAAAGAGAGAAAAAGAATTAGGTAGATGCATATTGAACAAAAAGCTCTTACTCACACAACTTTCCACCCAGAATCAAAGACATTTACTTTGAGTGAAATCCCACTAGGGACCATTACATTCCACATACACCTTGCATTTCTACTCTGCAGGAAGATACCTCAGTGCCATGAGACACACAACACCACAGGCAACAGTACTTACTTGTAAATGGGTTTTTGGGACTGGAATTAAAAGCAGAGGAGACCAAATTGTCATACTGCATGATTAATGTGCTCTAGCCTCAATTATTGGTGGAAATGTAGTGCAGAAGCTGCAGAGGAAAACGATGGTGTATTCTGCAGGGTTTTAAAACTAGATCTTTCTGGTAACTGACACTAGGCAAAAGGTCCCCTGAAGAATAAGGGCCTGGGAAACAGTACCTGAACGCGGTCATACCAGTAAATGACAACTTCTATCTTCCTGTCTAGAACTCCATATCAGGAATCCATGGTAGATAACTTTTTTCCCAAGTGGTTCTGCAAAGGTAAAAATTGCCAGAGGCAAGATTAGTCCTAAAAGTATGAATACTTATATTCACCAGAGAAGCCAAACTAGTTCCAAATTTTCCTATACCTTGAATGGACACAATCCACATACTTCTAGGATGTACTTTCTCTTTAAAGCTGCAGTTCTGTAAGTCAGTGAAACAAGTCTGCAACTCAAGCGTGTTGGTAGCTCTATGCAAGTCGATGGGCTACACTGTTACACTGAATTAGATGTAACTTGTTAAGCAAGCTGCTGAGTGGGCTGAAGACATGAATAATAACTGATCTTTCAGGGGCATTTCAGTGCAATAATCAGCTTGAGCACCAGCTGTGGCCCCTAGCTCTACAGGAATATAAGCAGAAACAGTGAACAAGAGATGAGGCCCAGTCATCCGGATCAGCACTGAACAGTGTAGTTTCAGATACTGTAACAGGGACTTCCATTTTCATTATTACTATCATTTTTGTGATATTAAACTATATTGGTTTTCTACACAAATGAGGTATATGTGTTACTGATGCTGCTGGGCTCATCCTAACAGTGTTTGAATGAAGTAACCATAAAAATACATCAGAGAGGTTCTCTTTTCCAAGCTTTCCAGTTCCTGAAAGTTTTGTTAAAATAAGCTTCTGAATAGAAGAGAGGGGCCATATTGATCCCACTCACACAACTCAATGTTATCCTCACCATTTGCTAGACACCAGTGAATCCGCACGGGAACTCAGCCTTCAGTATTAACTCTGCAGGAAACCAGGCTTCATTGCCCCTGCCACTCACACAACTATTTATACTTTGGCTCTTTCATTCACACATCACAATAAACAGTTTTGCCATGATTCCTTCTTTCACATGGCTGCACTTGACCCTGTTCAAACATATGCATGCATAAACACACAGTTTGTGTGTGGAGTCCAGTTCCCTTTTTCAATAAATAAATAGCTATATAGATGGATAGATGAAAACAACAAAAGAATCAGTGATACAGGACATGAGCTGAAGACCTGCATCGTGGACTGGAAGTCTCAGCACACACCTTGTGGTGAACTTTGTTGAAAACTGACTTCTTGCAAGCTCTTCCCACAACAAGTTAGTGAGATTTAAATCCCACAGTCTGATATGGCTTACTGTACTCATGTTTATTTGTGCAGTGAGAAGTCTACAGAGGCAGTATAAAGAGTTGTCAGCTTCACAGAATGCTTTAAGCTGTAACCCTCTTAAAAAGCACATTCCTACCTGGACTGCTGCCCCGCAGCCAGCATCCCTGGAGGCCCCTTCTATTGTTGCAGTGTTAGTGTCATCACTCCATTAGGGCCCACCAGAGTCTGTGTGCCTAATTCAGAGTGTGCACCTGTACAAGCATAAGAAGAATGATAATTCCTGGCTCTGCTTTGGTGTGAAGTGCTTTTTTGTAAAACAAAACAAACTATTCATGTCACGATGAAAAACAACTTCTGCTTTACTTGTCAAAGGATCAGCAGGTCTTTTCTAGTGAATGAATGAGCGGTGGTTGGTCTTTTTTAAAACAGTGAAAAAAAGAAAACAGCTCATGCAAGTAAATATGTATAACACAGGGCTAAAGTTTGCTGTCTTATGCCAGATAAACAACATTTTACAGATGATATAAGCCATGTTGCTTGTATGGAATATTCACAAAGAACAAGCTGAGGACACCATGAAATTGTGTGTGCCTAGAGAACTGGAGACACTTTTGCCCTTTTTCATCTCCATGAAACTCCCCATAGCTGCTCAGGGCTCATGACTTTTATACTAGCCTTTCATGATTTAGCTGACACACACACACACACACACACACACACCCCAACTACTGCTGTTTTTTAAATAAAAAGCAGCATATTTGTAACTGTCGGAATTACACTTTGGTCCCTGGTGTCCCCCAAGGAAGGGCAGCTCCATGTTACCCATGAATGCTGAACAGGAAGGCGATGCTATTGAGAGCAGAGTCCAGGCAAGTCAGTCCACTGGGGCTATCTGTCAATAGGGCTGGTAACATTTCTCATCCTAGTGCCAGCCAAATGTACAAGGTGATTCAGGTTCTTTCCAGTTAGGAGAAAAAAATAGGACACAATGAAATCAGGTATCTCTTTAATACAATCTTGTTTACAGAGATATCAAATCTTTTCTTCTCCAGGCTTTTGTCTTTGTGCTGTGTACTTGTGCCGGATAGGCATGATGCTGTCCCTATGCCCTCTTCAGCTTCTCTTGTGGAATTGTCTCACAGATTCACAAAAAAATATCCAGTAAAATACCACGTGCATATGTGTTACATGAGCCTTTGTTCTGGAAAATGGGGTGCAGTGAATGGATATTGCTAATTCAACAGAGTAGGAGGTCTCTATTTCAGGAAAATATGCCTTTTTAAAACTATCTTCAGTCGTGCAGTTACTCATAGTCTGAAATAGAATTTGCACACCAGAGCCTTGAGTTAAGATTGAGCAGACACTAAAATCTGAATTTCCTTTAAGATGGCATGTCTTATGGGGGCATCTAGAGTGTTATCTCATTTATTGTGACGTGGTTACAGTACGGATAGCAAAAGCCCTTCTCTAGTAATTAGGATAGCTTGTTTGACACCGTGTTTTAGATGCAGTGCTCTATAATCTCCTTATTTCCATACAGTAGGAAAACAAAGTAAAATGTTGGAATTGTAACCTATGATTGAAATCTTACAGCAGCTTCTCAAACAGTGCAAATATTTGCCTAGATTATTGTATTTACAATTCCAAAAATATTTCTTCTGTTGAAGGTCTGTGTACAAGACACTACTCCAAACCATTTTTAAGGGAGTTTTGACATAAATGAAACTTTATGCTGGCATGGCAAGTGAAGTACTTGATTAATAAAGAGTTTCACTGTTTTCAAACACATATTCCATGCAGGCTCATTTGAAGAAAACCGCAAGTGGAGAATGCTTTACTGCTTCCAGTCACAAGGGGGTTGTGTATTTCAATCCTGCTTACACAGTCAGCTTACTTTGGAGCTCTGGTAGGAAAGAAACATGACCAGGAGAAATAATGCTACATTCAGTGACCCTGCCCTTAGAATCAATTGGCCTGATGGGAGAACTTTTTTCTCTCTTTTGCTACTGTTTTCTTAGTTTTTAACCTTTTAATACTTAATACTTCTTGAAAGACCATCTTTAGAGAAATATCTACTGTCCATAGACTTAAAGTACTGACCAAAATAGGCTTCTGACAATGTGAACGGGAATGAGAGGTACATATCGACGGTTGATGTATCAGCAATGTACACATTCATAGTCTTTTAGAGATATTTTGGTGTGATTCAATATTTTCTGATTTAAATACTGAGTTTTAAGTATTTGCAACATCCTTCCTGCTACACAGCTCAGACATTTATGTTACAAACGGATTGTAACAACCACAGTGACAAGTGAAAGAAGAGAATTCCGCAGAGAATTCAAAAAGTTTTGAAAATACAGAAAATAAAAAAAAATTATATCAAGTTCTAATAGGCTGTGGAGTAGCTGTCTGCTAGGCTTGGATTTCTGGTTATAGCCCTATCTCTAGACTATTTTAAAATCTGATTGAACAAAGCACTAGAAGACATTCTGTGGTTAAAATGAAATGCAAAGTAAAGACCATTACTTATTTTTCTCTCCATCCTACAAACTCCTACTCTCAGGAAGGGAATGAATAAAACTGCTTCAGTCATTGGTGCTGGTTCCTGGTCAGCTGGCGTGTAGGCGAGACGGATTAGCTGGGGATGATCAATGACTGTTGGTGAGGCTGCCATCACCTCTATGGTATAATTAAAATGACAATTTGGGGGAGTGTTTTAAAAAACAGCTTTTAATTTTGTACACACACAGTAGCACTGATAATCATTTTGTCAAAACAGAAACTCATGAGTTTGTGCTATGAGTTATTATGGCAAGGTAAGCAGCTTGCTGTCTGTCCAAGCTTCATGTACAAAACCAGTCTGCCTTTACAAATGCTCCTGGTTTTGCTCCTCCCAGCCACATGTTGAAAGTCTGGGCAACTGTGCCCTTCACCTGCAGGTGAAGAAAACAGAACAGATGTACATAATTATATCTTATCCTCTCATGTAGGTACTTCATTCCACCCTTCTTTCAGCAAGGGCTAAATCTCTTAAGTCAAAATTCAAAAGCACAGAGCCTTCCTCTCCTAAACTAAGCAACGACTTGATATGTCTAAATCACATAGGTGTACCGAAGCAAACTGTTTACAAGCAATGACTAATTTCTGCTTTCAACCTCCTCTCTTTCTCAGTGTTCTCAAGTATTTACTGTTCCCCACAGTGATAACTTGTTTCTTTAGAAATGAATCATTAGCACTGAATTTGTCTCAAAAAACCATAGTTATAATGCACATTCTTTCCACCTTCAGATGTTCTTCTGAACCACAGTGCTCCAGAGACAGGTTCATATAACATAAAAAGAAAAATAAAATAAGAGAAAAAATTGGTGGGTTTTGTCCCCAAAAATATAGATATATTTTCATTATTTCTATGACTTAAGTTCAAAAATAAAAATGTCTAACCAAGTGTAGGATAAATTTTTGGTATTTCAGTTCTGAGGGAGATTTACTAAAGCTTTAACTGTTTGATTCTTGAGAACGGCTACAGGACTTCCAGCTATGTGGCAGTAACATCAGTTTTGTCTTCAAACACTCCTTCTAACCTTCTCCACATGGCAATACTTCAAAGAAAAAGATATTACCAGCATCATTAAAACATATCAGCTAAACAAAAGAAACAACCTATATCCAGCCTGTCAAAAACCAAAGCAAACCTGCAGCGGGAAGTTTCTCTATTATTTTGCTTGAATACATACCATCACAGCATCTAATCAGTGGCAGGTGCTTTATTTCAACGAAAAAAGTTTTTTCTTCCTGTTTGTCTACCAGCTGCCGCTACTGGGTTTACCTTGATAAAAATCTTTTCACTCAGTCCTCATGAGGTTGCATCTGGACGCTGCATGGCATTTTGGGCCTCCTCATGCAAGGCAAAAGTTGATAGCCTAAGAAACATTCAGCAGAAAAGCGCCTTGATAGTGGACACTTGTTCTAGGGTGAGAGGTTGGGGAGCCAGGCTTGTTCAGCCTGGGGAAGGGGCAGCGTCAGGGGGACCCACAGCAGCCCCTACCAGTGCCCACAGGGAGGGCTTTAAGGAGGATGAAGCTGACTGGGGAACAAGTACAGGTCATAAACTGAAAGTGAACAGATTCAGACTTGATGATAGGAAGATTTCCACATGATGGCAGCTAAGCAGTGAAGAAGGTTACTCAGAGAGGCTGTGTGGTCCCTACCTTCAGGGGTTTTCAAGATCCATCTGATAGAGCCCTGAGCAGTCTTCTTGATCATGAGCTGACCCTACCTTGAGCAGAAGGTTGGACTGGACACCTGGCCAGGTCCCTTCCCACCTGCATCATCCTTTGAGTCTGAGTCAAGCTTACCAATCTAACTCTCTGATTTGAGTCTGAATTCCTAGTTATCTGCCAAGTTAAACTCAGCATTTTTATAGAGAAAGCATGAGAATACAATAAACACAAGACATCATAATGCTCTTGTTAACAAGATACTTTTCAGACTACTGTCATTCGTGAAATGTGGACTTTGGAAGATCTGAATATTTCTGAAATAATACTCATGAAGTCATATATATTCTTATTTAAGGGACAGTTCTTCCTTGGAAGTTTTGCCATGAAAATAATGTTTCATTCCAGTGTTTTACATCATTGAAATTCCCTCTTTCTAAGAAACAATACTCAGGAGAGACCAGGAAAATGCTTATCTTCCTTTTTTTTCTTCTTTTTGGTGTCATCAAAATACTTCTCAATCACACTTTTCTTTGAATATTAGGAAAATCAAAGTGAATGTTCTCCAAAAGATTAAGGATCTTAGGGTTGTAATCAGTTGGCATGACTTGGCATGCTCTAAGATAGATCATGATGTGGACATTTGTTTTGCATGAGTACATTAAAACCATATGTGAGTTGCTGAGTCAGCTTTGATGCAGTAGCAGTATTATGCTTTCCAGGAAACAAATTATTACCATCCATAATTATATTCTCTAAAACCTAAGATAAGCAGCTGAAACCAGAAAAGGAAAAATGTGGACTTGTGTAGTTTCTGCTAGACATAGGAGATTAGCCTTATACCTGGTTAAAGCATATAGCTCTCAGCTTATCAAAGCACTTGCCCTTATAAAAGCTAAAGTGTCAGCAGAGGTCATATAGCCAACACTAACTGTATGATCTGATATCATATAAAATACCTGAAAGAGATTTCAGGAAGCAGTACCAACTGTGCCTGTGCCATTTTCTAGCAGATGTTTATCTACCCCTTCAGAAAAAATGTTATAAGAAATAGGCATTATTTTGTCTCCTAAGGAACTTTTTTCAGTATTTCAAGATTATCTCCTAAGCTTCCTGTGCTGTAATTTCAGTATGTTTTCTGTCTACTGCATCAAATATGCAGTAGACTTTAATCACTTCTTCTTTATGGTTGTCACTTATATCCAAATGTCCCTGTTATATCTGCCCTCAGCTTTATCTTTTCACTGTCAAGCAATCCTAATTCCTTCAACCTTTCCTAGTAGTAATCACAGAATCACAGAATTGTTTGTGTTGGAAGGGACTTTAGAGATCATCTAGCTCCAGCCCCCCCTGCCATGGGCAGGGACACCATCCTCTAGACCAGGTAGCTCAACGTGCCATCCAACCTGGCCTTCAACACTGTATTAATATTCCACTTTGCTGATCACTTCTTCTGACCAATTGTTGAAACAAAGTAGGGCCTGTGAGATCTTCTAATGAAGTGTGATGTTGAAATAGATCTAGTGAAAAGATATCTTTCCTGAAAACTCATGAAAGCTACAATGGAAAGGATAGGGTCATGTAACCGCAAAAGAAAAATTATAGAGTTTGTTCTTTCACTTCCTTACTAATATTAAAGGTATTTTTATGTCATTCTACTTTTCCTCTGATTTCAAGAGATGTATTTGCTGGGGAATATAATCTGGAAACAAAACTGGACGTCTAGAATCATGCTGTGGTAAAACTTGGTGGAAGATTTACAATGCAGACTTTTTGTCATTGCATAGAATGAAAACATACTCTGGTTTCTCATAGTTTATTCTTCCTGGTGTGAATTTTTGTTCAAGAGAAGAATAGGGACAGTAAAATATTTTTTATGTTTAGTACAAAATAAATAAATATATACATATATGTACGTATCTAGTAATTAATAAGAAAATGTTGAGGAAGGACAGAAATTAAGGTTGAGGAGAACAAAACAGGTGTATTGAGAAGTCTATATAGTGGGTTCCACCACTTAGGTCTTCATTATCTCACAGATCAATGTTACCTCAGACCAGGACTTAGCCAAAAATAATTTCCAAGCATAAAGCTACCTCTTCAGACACAGGGCTGTGCAAATAACTATTACTGACCATCAACTGCTGTTTCCACTTTTGGAGTTCTAACTAAAGTTTCGACTTAAAAAAATTAAATACTGCGTCAATATGAAAATAGGTAGATGACATTTTTATACCTTCCTCCAGGCCACCCAGGTATAGCTAGAATGACAAGTAAAGCATGCATAGCTCATAGATGAATAGAAACAACCACCTCAAAATAACAATTAACTCACAGATTAAGGCTGAACTCAGAGAGGAATTAGACTTTTAAAGTTGACATTTTGAATGAGAGAATAGAGGCTTGTTCCTAAGGTGTTTGTTCTATTTTAGGTGCTGCTCACAAGTCTGAGAAGGCAATGCTTTGCTGACCAAATTGGAGGAATAACTGGAGGCAGAGTCTCCGCAGTCAGGATAATACCCACCATTCGTGAAGATGTATTTTCCACTGGCAATTATTTGGTTTGTATAGTCTGAGATAGAACCACCACCATGTCACTTCCTTGAACCTGGAAGATATTATTAAGTAAGGTAAATATGCCTGCACAAATTAAACTAATTTCTCAATTTATGGCAAGATTTAGCCTCCAATCACAAAGCAGCAGGGTAACTGCCAGAATGGTCCCAAGATTTTCCCCATCTTAGGAAAGGAAACCTTTCTAGAATACCTAGTGTCTTCTCCAAGCAGACTGCATTTCCTTCTCTGTCTTTCCGATTCTCTGTCTTTAATAGTCAGTAGTAAGCTGATGAGTTGAATCAGGGTTTCTGGATGACTGCAGCTGTACAGCTGATGAACAAACAGATGTTCTTGATCAAACAGAATGTCCTTCTCTAACAACTTGGAAACTACCACTACTGCTTAAACTATGCCACATATAATAAAAGTCTCTTAAACCATACATACCTCAAGTATTCAGTAAATATTAAGCAGAAAAACAAAAACAAGAGGCCTACCGTATGTGGACCGTTCAGCATTTATTAGTAGAGAAACTTGTAGCAGGATTTAAAAGTAATTTATGAAAACAAGCGCAAAGGAAAACATTAGGTTGAGAACAGGGATTTAGACAAGGAGATACTGAGCTTTGTAACAAAGCCTCAGGCACCCTCTCACCAAATAGACTTGTTTAAACTCCCTCATACAACATGTGTGGACAGCAAAGTGCCTCAGGAGCCAATCAGAGACTGTAACAAGCAAGGTGAGAGAAAAAAACCTATTAATACAGTATAGACTTAAAATGGACACTAAGCAGCTCCTGGCTTTCCAATATGATCATACAAAACTCCTTCAGAAATGCAGGAATCAGGGCTCCTTATTAACAGATATTTCAGTTTATGTAAAGAAGGAGGTGCATGGGCTGGGGTCTTCAAGGGGATGGTACCTTGAAAGTTGGACAGTAGTGCGTAAAGAAACTACTGGTGTCCTACATATGTTGTCTATGAGATTCACTTGTCCTTAACTAATAAATTCTGTGTTCAAGTGCTATTTTTCATTTCTGATTTGAGCTATGAACTGCTATTTTTAGCTGATTGTTTCATGAGACGTTTGTTATCCGTGTTTTGTGACTTATTTTGTATTCAATCACATATCAGAGTTCAGTCACCTGGTAGGACATAGCCGTTATAAACTGGTCTGATATAAATGTGATTAAAATTAAACACATTCTTTATTCTGTGTGATTTTAAGCATTGCTTAGGTATGAATCTCCTTCCCAATGCAGAGTGAATTTCAGACTTCAGCTGTTGCCCAAAGTCTGACTAACAAGTTCAATAAACCTCAATAAAAATCTACTTTTGAATTCAGAAAGGTAATTATGAACAGAATGTTACCTGCTCCCACTGGCTCAAATCTTGTTTTGATTTCAGGTTTTAAAAAGTAAGGTGCGTGTATAAAGTGAAACTAGGAAGAAAATAGTCAAAAACTCCTGTAACAACATGTGCCCGGGATGTAATCTTGAGCACTATTAAGAAGACAACACTGCAACTTAACCCAACAGGAAAAAAAAAAAAAAGAGTGAAAGAAAAAACCTATTTAATTTGTTGTCACACCACGATTAGTCCCAGAACTGGCTGTCAGATTACCCAGACTGAGAGTCAAGCACTGAAGCCTAATGTAACTTGAACTAATCTTATACAGTGTTATGGAATAATCATAAATTACTGAGAGCCTGCAAACAGTCACCTCGTGAACTGCAAAGAGGTCTTTTAATTTCATTTTGGTTTTGTGTCTAAACTTCATTCCTTTAACATCCTGGGTTTTTTAATCTGTGCAAAAGAAAAAAGGGAGAATTATACCTTGCATATTTCACAAAGCTCATGACTCTATCATACCTGACCTGAGAATGACAACCCAGAGTCATACAAAAGGGGCAGCCAGATGCAGCAACACTTTGTTGCTGTTTGAAAAGATAGTTTATGACAGACCTAATATATTTAGGTGAATACTGTATCCTGGAAGAAAGAAGAATGTCACAAAAATATTTTTGTCTCAGAAGTAAATTAACTTCGTTTATCCTGATACTTGTAGCTGGCACACAGCCAGTGCACTACACAGTCCCACTGAATGTAGGTTTTGAAAAACTTCTCACATAAAACATAATTTTACATAATTTCAGGATATAGCTGCTTTTCTGAACATATTTTATCTTAAAAAATTATTACCTGGTTCTAGTCTCTCAACTGCTGTGTGTGCAGTGCTCTTGTCCTTTCCCTTGCTGAATTTCAGTGCCGATGAGTAGGAGGAGGCTGAACATGCCTTCAGATATCACCAGATAGAGGAGTGAACGAGCAACACACTCCGAGGCAGTGCTGCTGTTCAGAGGGACCCAGCCTGGCCATCTTTATGGAGGTGCAAAGCTAAGGAACAATAGACAGAGGTCATAAACAATGGTGGCCTTAGTCTTTCCTTCCATATACTTTTGTGACTTATTGTCAAAAGTCTTCAAGTCTAATCCAGTCTCCCTTGTTTTACTAAGCCTGCCCAAGCTCCTGACACTTTTCTAGTCTTTGTGTCCATTTGATCAGACGCTGGCTCTTTCAAACCTTAAGCCTTTAGCAGTCATCTAACCTTCCCACGGCTTGGTTCCCTTTGGCTAAGACCCAAGCTAAATTTCCAAATCATTCTTTGTAACCTACTGGCCCCAATAATTGCTTGCTAAAGATGTACTTCTATTCTACATGTGGTGATGTTGCACATGTGACTGTATTCGAAAGTCTCATTTTCCTTAAATGCCTCCTCTTCAGAGCCATGGAAGGATTTTCCTACAGAAGATAATAAAAAGTCAATCAGCCTTCAAAACAAGCCTCCTTTCTTTCTTCCAAGATAAATTCCACATTCATGTTTTGCTTAGTTACTTAACCTCTTCTCCTTGGAGTTTGTTTACCACTCTTACAGCTTTTCCTGTTTATTCCTCAGGCTCTTAGCATTTAAGAAAAAACTTCCTAGGGACTTCATTTGCCTTCTACTCAGGTTAGATTTGAGGTTTTCATATTATACCTTGGAATTACTTGGAAACAAAAAGCATAAACTCAACTTCAGAATTTAAACTGATTACTTATTCTTTGATACAAAATATTGCATGTTACTTTTTTTTTTCCAATTAATAGGCATGGATCTAGCTCTAGGTTAAAAAGAAAACAGTTCAAGTAGTGATAAAACCAAAGGTGTTACATGAAACTAGAATGCACTAGTGTGTCCTAAACCTAAACTCAGTTTTGAGAAAAGCCACTGAAAGGTTTAGACAAATGTAAAAACAGTGCCACAACTCAATCAATTTGGATTTAGTTTTTAAATCTACTGCTTTTAATAGCAACAGCCATAAGGGAGAAGGTTAAGCTATTGTAAAGCATACATCTGGGGATTAAAGTACCCACTAACGTCTCTACATTAATTATACAAATAGCTCAATAGAATTCCTTTTGGTCAGGCACATTGAGTGCTCTGGAGGTAAACCACTTAGGTATTATTGCAGCAAGCTTTATAGCCATCGCAATGTAATGCAAGCTTGCTCCCCTCATTAATTCAAGATATGACTTTTTTTCTGGATGGTTTACAGGTAAGTGGTGATATCAGCATGGCTATGCCACAAGCCACTCGAGGAATTACAAAAAAAATATTGCCACTCACCCCTTGTTAATTTTGCAACTTCCTTTTAAGCTGTTGTACTGCAACCTCATAGCAGCATGTGCTCCTTTTTTTTGTCCAGTTCAACTTTCTGTCTGGGCTGTGAGATCTTGGATGAGTAGAAAAGAGGTGGTCACTTCTGCATGAAAATTAGTGGGTTTTGCTCATCACTGAAATGCCAAATTTGCTCAGGAACACAAGAGTTTACATTTCCTAGGTAATGGCAACCAAAATCCCTGAAAACTTGGATACAATTTTATGCAACTTTTATGGTGCAGGCCTATGAAGCCATTTATAAAAATAAACTGGGTTTTATATGATTGGTAACAAAAATACATAAAAATGTTGTTTGCCCCATATATTGAGAAATATCCTGTCTTGGCACTCTGCAGCTGGTGAGTCATAATTTTACAGTTTTTACTAAAATAAAAATGAAATTAAAAAGTCCACATTTTCAAAGAAGTACAGAAACATAATATTTATAGAAGATCATAAACAAGTACTCTGTTAATAGCTGTTGAACTTTGTTTAAAGAATAACAGACTAACATTTCCAAAGTACTCTTTGCTGAGATTGAACAGGATTTTATTCAAACTGTTGCGGTAACTAATGAAAAACAAATGAGATTTCCAAACAGTTTTGACTGTTAGGGGTGTGATGGCAATATCATTGCTTTTTGCACTTACAGCTGCTGCTTACACTGAAACTACCTATTTAAAACATAGTGTCATTTTATACTTGAACTCTTGATCTGCAATACAGAAGGGCCAGGCATATAGAAGCCAGACTGGAACCAGTTTGACTCAACACCAGTTTTGTCCTTGTGTGTGAAGGCTCTTTGGCTTCTAAATTTACTCAAACCTACTGTGAGCTCTAGAGCTGCTTCTTGCTAAAAAAAGTATCATTATGTTCTTGAGAGGCCGATGCTCACAGCAATTATAGTCAGAGTGCTTCTTGTGCTTCTCTTGTGGTGGATGAGGGTGTGGGACACAGAGCGCTCAGCTCTCCAAGTCTGAAAAGCCATGGGAGTTATAGTTCAGCAAAAGAGGCCTGATTCATTAGAGAGAGGTAGATATAAGAAGCTGAACTAAACCTCTTGTAAGGCATTTCCTAATATAATGAAGAGAAATTAAAATGAAAACGGCATGTTTTTAATGACCAAAATATTAGTTTTGCTACTTAAGTCAGAAATTTCCACAAAATCTCCACATTTTGCCTAATGTTAACTTTTATTCAAACAAATGTTGGCATTTGCCACATATAAATAATTTTTATGTGGCCCAATGTTACAAAAATAGTGAATATCTTTGCAAACATTAAAGAAATTCAAAAGTAGATCAGTCACTGCTTTAGAAGAACTAAAATCTTTGTTATTAAAGTCAGTAGAAGTTTCTCTCTCACATTAATGGAGTCAAATTTCACCTATGACTTTGTTTACCTTTTAAAAAAACGAATAACAAACCCACCACCAGCAAAAAAAAAAAGTTAAAAAAAAGTAAAAAAGCCCACAACAAAACAAGAACAAATAAAAAAAATAAAACCAACAAAAACTATCCCAAGCAAACAAACAAAAAAACCAAGTAAAAGTGGAAAACAGATACCAAACTCAAATCATCTAAGACACTTTAAATATTTCAGACAAAGGTCAGGAGACAAACATCAAAAGCTATTGGAAGGACAAGTGATCCCTGAGATTAGCAAGGCTAATGCATTTTGACTGAGTCCGTTAAAGCTGCAGTAGGGAATTACCAACCTCATATAATATTTTTCACATATTCTGCAAATTAGGGCGCATTTAATTTTCATTTGTTCCATTGCAGATGTCACTTGATCATTCCAGATTCTCAAGTCAATCCCTGCCTTGATTTATATTTGCCGTAAATATTTTGAAGTAAGGCAGATGTGATCACACAGACCCTCACTACTATTTGGGGGCTGCATCTACTGCTGGAGACATTTGTGCTCGATTGGAAAATAATCTCAGTCATGTTACTGTACTAAACCTTGACATGATCTAAAGTTTCTTAGAACACCTGTTCTGCATAGCTCTAAGCAAACTTTTATTTAAAAATAACAGAAATCACATAGAGAAAAGGCTAAAAGATGTTGCAGCTTTACTCTTCCTTGGATACTAACAGCGAGCAGAGTGTTCAGCAGAACATGAAGTGTATTCATACCTCGAGTTTTTAAGTGTGTTTTTACTCCTCTACTGTTGCATCTGAATTTCCATTTAACCATTCAGAATGAAGAAATAATAACAACTTAGAAGAATTAGAGAGTGCAATTAGCCTGTTCTGCTTCAGCCTACTGAATATTTTGATGATACAGTGTTAATACCAATTGAATAGCGTATTTGTATGTAAGGGAGCTAAACTCAAAGTCTAATCCAAATTATAGCCAGGCTTATTATTTGAGTTATACTTGTGGACATGCTGCATACAGAAACGACTCTGTGAAACACCCAAGGCAAAGAAATCCTGCTTTATAGTGCATATAATCGGAAAAGTAAGGAAAGAAAATTTAAACTGTTATTTAAACAAGTCTCATTCCAATTACTACTTTCCTCTCTGTCAGGGCCAATTATTCTCACTTTAGACGTTACCAGCGTTTCTAGAGGCCTTTTTTTTTTTTTTTTACAATGTATAGAGTGCCATACAGTCACTTTGAAATGCCTGAAAAATAAATTAAAGTACACAGGAAAAGGAGACTTACTAAACTTAAAGATATCCTCTTATTTTGTCATACTGAGGCACATTAAAATACAGAAAGACTTTACAAGCAGTAAAGTGTTTTGGACATGCATTTGCTTTTGCGTCTTAAAGAAGCAGTGAGAGAAAATGGAAAACTGGAGCGTTTCTTCCTTAATATATATGTCAGACAAGAAAGCAAATCCAGGAATACTTCCTTTCTTGTTAAGAACAAACAAACAAACAAAATAGAATAGAGATAGTGGCTATGAAATTAATATGACATGCTAATAATAAAGTCAGACTACTGATAGTCTAGTTTAGAAGCCTCCATTACCCTTGCCATAAACAAATATAAATAAAACGAACAAAAAAAAATAAGCAGTCAAAACCTGAGAGTGTATTTTTGACCTTGTTAGTATGAGAGCAAGTCAATTTTTTCTTAACATGGCATAAAACAATTAGAAATTTGCATTGATTCCAAACTTACCAGAGAACAGGGGGTTTGCATTTTGGATGGCAGATCAGGAACTGCTCATTGGTTGTCCACAGCTTTCTCCTTTGCAGCAGACACAGTTGCCTGGTACTGATTTTAACCAACTAGAATAGAAAATTTCCAAAACCATACATAACTGGAGATCTTGTTTTGCTGTAAGTCTCTCAGTTGTCTGACTCACATAGACCAGACGTGAATAAATGAACCTGTGTTCCAAAGACTCCTTCATCACACTCCATCCTGCAGGCAAAAAACACAGCAGGAAGCGAGATTTACTATATTTTATTTTAATGAATAAAAAGCAGACTTAATGCTTGTTGCTGCAGGTTTTTGCCTGAAGGTCTCTGAAATATTTTGATCATATTTTTTAATAGCTTATTCATTTGCATTAATAGTGGAAGCACTGTCACTCATTAATTGTACGTCTGCTTTTACGTCTATCCTCATGGATATTGAAAAGCTGTGCAATCAGCAGAAGTTCATGCAAAATACTGATTTTACTTCTTGAATCATCTTAATATTCCCATCTCCTTTAATACCTTTTTCATTATCTATGTCAATACAGGTTGAGGTGCCAGCACTGTTGATTAGTTGGGTCAGGCACAACCTTCCTGTGGGTTTAAGAAAAACTTTGGTATGAAAAGCTAACAGTTTGGATGTAACTTGCATTCATATGCTTAATCCATAGTATTTTTATTATACTAGCTCAAGAAAATGTTTTACAACTAGTGACCACCATACTTTTTCAGATTAAGTTCATTGCATGTGCCTCAGAGCCTTGACTATATAATACTCACCTTAATGCTCTGTGCATTTGTTGCCTCAATTTATTTGCAAGCCTGTTTCTTAGTTTTCTCATGCATAACACCAGAACTGATTGCATAGAGTTGCATCCACAGAGCCAGTCAGAAATCTGAAACTAAGCAAAGTGCAAGCTTTAAAGAAAAATGATTTTTCTCCTAAAATCTATCCCCAACTGAAAGTAAAAAAAAAAAGCAAAACAAAAAAAAAAAGCAAAACAAAACAAAACAAAAACAAACAAAAACCAACAACAAAACAAACAAAAAACCAACAGAAACCAATAATATGCAAATGTAGGGCAAACTGGGGGACTGAAAAGTTAGTCTTATGGATAGTCATGAAAATTGGCTGGTTCAGGAAGCCCAGCTCCCCCATGAGAAAAATAATTTGTGCGATTATTTCACAAGCAACGGAAACCTGTAGTTATTCTGTCACCTTTTACATAGGGCTAATGTATTTGACCTCACAGTAACACAATTCCTTCCTGAGGTGGCTCCTAGCCTGTGTATGATTGATCTGAAGTGGTAACTTCATGATTTTGTCTTAAATTCCTTTCTTCAGCTGATTTCACCAGCGTATCCAGTTTCACATAAGGGATTTTCACTCATGACAAGTGACAGTCTTCTTTATCCACTTGATTCCAAAACCCAGTTCATACACATGCTTTCACTGAAGTCCAGAGCTGAATGTATTAGCAATTTTCCTCCTCACTTTTCATATCTGGAGAGCTCCAGATCCCTCTCAGATTCCATACACTGGGGGAAGGATTTTGTCCTTTCATAGGAAAGGCTCAGCTTTCTCAGCTCATCCTGGCTGCTGCAGAGCCCAGCAAACTCCGTGGTTTGGCATTCCTCCCATTTCTTAGTCTGGCAGGTACTGGAATTGCAAAGCTAAAACTAAACATATGACAACTTTATCTTCATGACTGAGGCAAAGAAAGCAGAGTGTACAAGTGCATAGTTCAATTTATAGAAAGAATTGTATCAAAATTGCAATAAATACAGTTCTGACTATCTTCACTAAAACGTAGCAAAGACATCTGCAAGTGCCATTTGTTAATCTGTTTTTGGAAGGGAGGATATACATGCAGAGACAGGCAAGTTCAGCTTTCTCAGCGTGCTGCCTATTGAGCCGCATAGATTGTAATCCTTCTACCACTTTGTCTTGATTGTGTGTTTTTTCCTCAATAGAAATAAATTTGAATAAATATGAAGCCAGGATGAAAGTATATATTCTTGTCTCTTTGTACATTGCCTTAGGATGGTCACAACACTGGTAATAAATAACTGCGCACTAAAGAAAAAATTCATCAGCACCAGCAAAAGGTAGAGACAGGGTAAACCCAAGGTCACATCCCTTAGGAGAAGCTGGCTGTGGTACGATGCTTTGGTCTACAGTGGGACATACACATCCACACACAACAATCAGCCAGGTATAATTTAGAACAGTGCAGAACACTGAAGAGTAAAAAAAGGGAAAATATTAGAGTCAGGATATTTTTACTTTTTTTAAAATAAGAAATAATTGCAGCTGAAGCACAAGCCATTCTACCAGGAGTTTCCTTAAACAATAAGAAGTTTACTGACACTTTAACAAGGGGAAGCATTTGTCTGAATTATAGCCTTATTTAAACATTACACAACAGACATAGTGTAAAGTGGGTAAGAGAGTTTCTGACAGTTCTTATAG
The DNA here is from genome assembly GCF_009829145.1 of Chiroxiphia lanceolata. Classification (NCBI taxonomy): domain Eukaryota; kingdom Metazoa; phylum Chordata; class Aves; order Passeriformes; family Pipridae; genus Chiroxiphia; species Chiroxiphia lanceolata. The sequence continues at coordinate 15,019,941 of NC_045640.1, forward strand.
GGCTACCAAGGTCTAAAGTCAATTAGAGTATTTCTTCTAACTGAAGTGATGAAATTATTTTTTTGCTGCCTTGAATAGTGTGTCCTGCTTTTACAACAAATATTTATAGGACAGATCATTCTGTTAGGAAAAGAAATGATTCATTCTGCCCTAGGTAGACATCAGTGTAATTGTAAATGTAAAATTCATAGTTACAAACACCAGTAAATATTTGCACAGTACCATTTCCTGTTCCATGACTACAAGAGATAAGTTTTGCTCAAGACCCAAGTAGTGTTGAAGACAAAGCTTGCTCACAATAACCATGCAAATATAGCTGCTGAGGTTAGGGGGCAATTTGCATGACCGAGATGAGCAGAATTTGACTGGTGATCAGAAGAACCTGAGCTTTGGCTTTGCAAACATGAAGACCCAGGACATTCAGACAAAAGGTCAGATGTCATACCCTCCATTTAATGGATTCTCACACCTACCTGTTTGGTGACTACTTCTATTATGATTCACCATCTTCTAGAATGTTCTGCCAGCTGCACAATAATATAGTTGCTGACCTTTTTTTCCTTTTTTTCCTATTTTTTATGGAATTATGGTTAAATAACCGTATCTATGTTTGCCTTTCTGTCAAGCACAGTATCTGCAGAGTTACAGGAGTTCAACCAAGCTGAGAAACAGAGAAAAACTCAGAGATAATGCTTTTATTTTGAGTACCATCTGATTTGCTTATTCCTGTTTACTTCTTGCTGATGGAACTGACAGCAAGGGATTTGTATTATTATTTTTTATGCTGATTGCTGAGGGAACAGGCTGACTGTGCCCTGAGTTCTCCTCTCTGCTTCCTTTCCATGTCCTTATTTCCTGGTAGTTTCTCCAACTTAAGAAACTGAAGGCAGCGGGATTTGATTCCAAATGTTCTCTTACATTTTTCTGTTTGTTTAAGTGTTTTTTTGGTACTGCTGGGTATAATTGTTTAGCGATAGATTCTCAGTGTAAACTGGCAAAGAACCTCCAAGTGCTGCATAGCCATGCCAATTTACACAGCAGAGAATTTGATACGGTCTCAGCAAAGGGAGCATAATGCTACGGGGAAAAGAAATTCAAAAGTCAGAGAGAAAAAAAAAAAAACAAACCCAAGAGAGCGAAAGAAAATAAAACATATCAGAAAATCTGGTTTAATAGCTCTGTAAGGGGCCAGCTGTAGGTAGTGGGGCAAAGACAGTGAAGTGTAGCAGGCTGAGTTAGTCAGTCTGTCCCTTTGCGTGTGTGTGCAGTGGGAGAGAGTGCATATGATTCAGCTTCCTTGCTAATGCTGAGAGACAATTAAACAAGGTATCAGTCATTGTCTCATGTACTGTGAATATAACAGCATTCCTGCCAAGCATTTCTGTTATGCCAAGTGTGAATTTATTTTACAGTATAAGTAGGAAAATAGTGCGATGAAAGGCTCAGCATGTCATGACTTCGCATAAATTCGGAGGCACAGTGAACCACATTCAGAAATACTTAGATTAGATTAGGCAGACCATTACCAACCTGGAGATCACTTGAGTCTGGTTTATACCTGCCATGTGTCCATTTAAATATTTACAGAGCAAAGCCAGTGTGGCCTTTTCTGTTTTGCTATATTTCTACAAGCAAAGCTAATAAAACTGTGGCACCAGAAAAAAAAAAATAGGAAACTCCCCCTATAGTAGCTGGTTAAGATCACTCAAATGTTTGCAAAGAAGGGAAAATCCTCATTAACAAGCCAGGCATCTCCATCCTCATCATCAAACTGCAGTCTGCTGCCTGGTTCCAGTAGCTCTTATTTGAAAAGTGTCAGGTGAGCCAAACTCTAAGCACAAAACCTGGCAGCCTTCAGTGATCAAAGGTGGAGGGCATGGGAGAGAAATAACAAATACTTTGCCCACCTGGAAAGCTTGACACTACAGAAGCTGAGCCAGAAGCTAAAGGAAAACTGTGCCATTCAGGAGAATCAAAGTACACTGTAATAATTAAACAACTCCTGGTCTTGCTAACTTAAAGAATAAGTAAGGTTCTGGGGAAAAGATGAACTATTTGAGGTATTTTTAAAACAAAATTTATTATATGTTTCAATACAAAACATCATTCCAATCCTCAATTTTTACCAGGATTTACTAAAAAAAACCCATCTGGTCAGTCACTGACCACTGGAAATAGAGTCATACATGTAGGGGCAGATAGAAGTGGATCCTCCCCTATGCCCAAATCTTGACTGGGCCACAAGTGTGACATTTCCATCCAGGAAATGCCAAGTAATCATTGCACAAACACTATCAGTAATGGCTCTTCAGTATATTGTGCAAGCCAATAGTTAGTTGCACAGCCCATCCCTATAACTTCTCCTATCTAGTATCGTCTGCACGACAAAACATCCACATTTGCTTGGCGTGCCAGTCACACTTTTTCATAAATACTTTAGAAATGCAGTGTAGGACAGATGAATGAATTAAAAAAAATGCGGAGAGAAAGCCATGCTTATCAGATTTGTGTACTTTTGAGAACAGGCCATATAAATTAATCTTTCACGTACAGATGCATTATAGAAGTTTCACAGGAAATATCACCTCCATTATATGGACCAGAGCCCACTATCAGTACATATATATTAATGTATCTATAGAGAAATATACATAACTCTGAAGCCTCCCTTTTCCCACTTTTGAGGAAAGCATGGTTTCTATAGTAATATGTTTGACCTCTCTGATGACTGAGATTAGCTCTGTTGGTTGGAAGGGTCCTAATAACACCAAGGTTTGGCTTTGATTCTCGTACGGGCCACTGATTTAAGTGGGTCCTTTCCAACTCAGAATATTCTGTAATTCTGTATTTACAAAATAACTATCCACTACCAAAGGCCACTGAAGTCCCTCATTGACTTCTATCAAAGAGAAGTGCTAATGTTCCTCTTATTTCAAATGTAGAAAACCATATAAAACTTTGGTTCATACCACTAGATTGCTCTTCCATGGTTGAACACTGCTTAATAGCAAAGGGACTTCTGAGCCACAGGCAGGATTACCACATAGGTAGGATTACCAAAGGATGAATGCTAAACTATAGAAAGAAAAACATGAAATTATGTTTCTGTTACCTTTTAATCATTAGGACATTTACACGAGCACAAAAGGACTTTTGAAAAGCTCACCAATTTAATTTGAAAGTCAATGATATAATGGCACTGGAATTATGTCCACACACTGGAAAATCCCAAGAGCTCCTCCCTCTGGTAGTAAATAAAGCATTGTGACCAGTACTACACAGTCTACACAATTTGTTTGCCATGACAGCCCAATTTAATTTTAAGTCTAGGAAAATAGATTTAAGGGGATACAGTGCTGGAAATACTGTCTACTGTTTTGTCTCATATCTAGAAATATTAAAATTCAAGCAGCAAAGTAACTAAATAACACTCTAATTGTGATCCTAAATAGTTGAGTACATATAAAACTTCCCTGGAGAAAATGGATAACATCTTCCCCTAGATACATAATCTCCCCTATTCCTGACTGCAGTCAGTCGACCATCTCTTGGCTGACATTTTGGTCATCAGAGGCTGAAGGAATGATGTGAGACAAGGTGTATCAGAAATATCAAGGCCAAGTTGGATGGGGCCATGGGCAACCTGATCTAGTGGATGGTATCCCTACCCATGACAGAGGGGTAGGAGCTAGATGATCTCTAAGGTCCTTTCCAATCCAAACCTTTCTACAATTCTACAGGCCCATGATTATTCACATGGCAATGAGAAGTGCTAAGAAATTAATAGTCACATTGTCTGGGAAGAGCTCTGTGTGTTCTTTTATTAGGAAACACCACAGGCTTTTAACTTCTTCCTTTTAATGGGAGAGCTCTGCCCAATTTCTTGCAACCATCCTGCAGACGCCCCTTCTGCTTATGCCCATAAACCCCGGGCTGTCTTAGTCAAGAGGAGAGGGAAACAGGCAAGTGGGGAGCAATATTCTGCATGGAAAGGTAAACTCACCTGGAGTTTTGTGTATTTACAGAAAATAAGCTTGAGATTTGTTTAATTTCTCTTAGAAGATAGCACATGTTTAGAGGGAGACCTTTTCTATAGGTTTCATGCTCTACTATCAATCATAATGAAACTGCAGAACTTCCTTGGTAAGATCTGAAGTTTAAGGGAGTATGAGGGAAACTCCCTTAGTTGCTGTCGTGTTGTAAGAGGAAGATACCAATCAGAAGATAGAAGTTTTCCTTAACTAAACAAAAAAAACCCAAAAAATACCCCCAAAAAAACCAACCTACACACCAAATGAATTTTTGTGCTTACTTCTTTTGCTTTTTCATTGTTTGTTTAAAATACTAAAATATATTTACTAAAATAAAGGTAGCACCTTTTTCAAAAAGATTTAGCTTTTAGTATTCAAAAGCATTTTACTGAACATTAGTATGTTGATGGAATTTTGTTAGAAAATGCTCATTTTGAGAAAAGCAGGCGTTTTTTAAATTTAGAAATTAAATAAATAATTCTCACACTTTCAAAATGCACGCCTTTAAGAAACTTCTATCATGTGAAAAACAAATGGCATTGATCTGTCTTTATTTAGTGTGGAAAAACACTACTATATTTATGTTAGTATTTCTAGAGTACAATGAAACATTTAAAAATGAACAGTAGCTTTCTTTTTGGAGCAGGGCTTCAAATCAATTGGAGGGCAGAATTTTTGTATTAATACGTGTCAATGAAGAGTTAGTGCTGTAAAACAAAACAAAATGTATATATTTTAAATTATCACCAGTACTGGAATATCAAGCACAGTTAAAATGCAGCCTTTATTGCTCTTTAAATTTCCCTAAATAAAAAACCAAATTCCATCCCAAAGATATTCAAGGATTAACTAGAGCTTTCCTGCAAGAAATAGTTTTGTGGGTTTATCTGAAATTATGATGGTTAAAATGCAGGACCTTTATGACCTGCTCAATGGCAGGTTTACATTGAAACTGTTATAAATTATTACAGAGGTGAAGCCAATCTAAACAGTCCAACATAAATATATCTGCAGACATACTGGCTACTACATATTCTAAACACTGTCTGTATATGAATAAACAGAGCTTTCTAAATCATTTAAGAAAATGTATTTATTCATAAAATCAATAATATTTATTTTTGTGTTTGACAAAAAAGGTCTATTATGCCTAACTTATTGGAGCTTGAAAACTTTTTTATGGATTCTTATGTGGTTTTCCTACATCTGATAATGGCTGAGAATTTTATTTTTAATTATGTGAATGTTTCTAATAGTTTTTGTGTTTGACTAATCCTTATCTCTTTAAATTGTTGTTTTATTAAATTTCACAAATTAAATACTTGAGTAAACATGCTGTACAGGGCTACATTTATTCAGTGCTCTGTCAACCAAAACTTTTATCAGACTATAAAACAGACACAGGTAATATTGGGAAACAAATCCATATTTGTGTGTTTCTACTTTCCTAACAGCAATAAAAATACATATTTCGGTTCATACTATTATAATAAGCAGCATTTGTGGCAGGAAAGGAAATGTGAGATGTTAACACATGACCAGACCCAGGGTATTCCATTTATATGCATGAAACCATACAGGAAAAATTGCAGACTCAAATAAAGTTATGTATAATAACACTGCTTGTGTTGCTTCCTAATTTCATAAAATATTTAAAATATTATATCACATTAAAATTCCTCCTGCTAGCTTCCCAAGAAGACTCACAAAGTCTTTTGAAAGAGGCAAATTCTGTGCTATATTGAAGAACAAAAAATATGTAAGTTACATATGCAAAATAGAGTCCTGAATAAAACAGCCATAAAACTATAGAAAATGGGGAGAGAGAAGCAGTCCTGAGATCTGTTACACTTGGTCTTACACTTGGTTTTAGAGAAACCTGACAGAAATATAAAGGTAGCTGTGAAATAATATAAATGCCAATTTCTTCCCCTAAATTCTGTCATGTAAAAATTGAGTTATATCCAGAACCCTGAAGTTTAATGGAGCCTTTGAAACTCCTGTCAGTTTTTGGTTTTTTTTTTAATGATTGCAATTTTTTGTTTTCTTTCCTTGTTTACTATACAATACCCTCTAACTGTATCCAATATTCATAGATGCAGCATTTAAATACCACTTTACTACTTATCTCCAGAACTTCCTTTAGAAAATTCCCCCTTGTACCTGCTGCATCATACAAAACAAATAAATAGAAAGAAATTAAAGCACCCTTTTTATTTTGACAACCATAGATTTCAATCCTTCATGTCCCACAGTTCTCAACTGTACTCATCTCTTTTACCATGAGGTGTTTATAATAGCCATATTATTTCAGAGTGCTCCCTGTGCCAACAGGAACTGGAAGCTCTATTCTTCTGTATATTGCCTTTGGATTTTCCTGTTGGGGAACTCCCCATCAATGATGTTGAATGTCTGTGAGGAAAAGAGCTTTTGATTCCATCTCAAAAGAATTAACTAGGGGTTTTCCATATTTTGCTGTATAGCCAGGAAAGGTCTAAGGAGGGTAATAGTCTTTTGAGTCAAAGTTGCAGTCCCTGAAGAACTGCTGAATCAAGTATGTTTGGGGTCAGATTTACTTTGATAAAGTAGAGCAGTTACAGGTAAGGTGTCACACTGAGAGCAGGAAAGAAGTGTTCAACAGGATAGGATCCCTTCGCTCCAGCCCCAGCTGTAGAGTCAGGATCCTGGTCTGAACGTCCTCCCTCCAGAACTCTCGTATTTCTGCCCAGGTTCCTCAGCCAGGGTGGTCAGTCTGGGTGAGTTCCTCAACACAGAGACAGCAACAGAGCTGGCACCATCGCTTCCCAAACTTCCTGCTCTACCTGGAACTGCCACATGCAGTCCTTGGACTTGATAAAATGATTAAATAAAATTGTGATTATAGTGGATCTTTGCCAGCCCACAATCTCTGGAAGGATCGGCAAACCAGGACGGTCAACTATTTCACACTGTTAACGGGAGGCAGCTCATGCTGGCTCCAGACAAAACCTCTGTGAGGGGAAGCAGCAGCTTTACCCACGGGCCGGCAGCAGGGAACGGATGGTCCCGCTTTCGGCAGGTATGATAAGTGGGGTGCTGAGCCATGAGTCACTGCTGGCTTCCCTTGCTACTGTAAGCACGGCTTCTTCAGGAAGCTGCCTTCTAAGATAGCACTGGCCATAGAATAAACAACTGACAGCATTCCTGCAGTTCTCACTCACTACTTCATTCCCACTGATGGAAAAAGAAGTGCAACTGGTGCTGTTAGGGGAAAAAAGGTGATTCATTTTAATTCAAGCTAACACAAGAAGAGCAAGAAGGTGGACGATGTGAAACAAAAAGATAAAACCAGCACCTAACCGCTTGTACTGAAGACCTTAAATTTAAATTTTAAAAAAATATGGAGTGGTGTTTAATTAAAAGAAAGAAAATTAATCAAAATTAATTGAAATAAGAAGAAAGTAATCTTAAAGGAATTGTATTTCTTAGTAACAATATTCTCCTATTGTTTAATGAGTTTATTTTGTGGATGCAATATATACAAGTGTCCCCTTAATGGAGGAAGAAACTCTTTTATAAAAGATAAATAGCAAGAAAAGCAAAGAGAAGCAAATAAAAAAATGTTCAGAGGCAATAAATAATCTTTTTTAAAGAAAGAAGAGTAAACGACAAAGAAACTTAAGCAAAAGTAAAACACTGGGTTTATCTCCTCTCTAAGGTTTTAAAAAGAGCACATTGTTAATAGCATTTGTTCTTAAATTGCCTGTGATGCTAATTTAGGGATTAGTTTCCTGCTCCTAGGCCACAGATACTCATGAGTGTTCTCTCAATCCCATGGCAAAAGCTGTGGTGTTCACACAGCTGGACAACTGTAATATTATCAGATTTCCAAGAACTAATTATGTATGTAATATAACCAGCTGCTGTTGGTGTTGAATCATGCAAATTATAAGATAGGCAGGAAACCCTATGTATAAATGATAAAAACAGTTTTGTTCATATTTCTGTAGCTGCTGTGCTGGTTGGTACTTTTCCCCTTCTGCTGTCCATTAAAATCAGCTCAGAGGTCAGCCATCAACTACAGGGACTTGTTAACAAGCTCCAAATGTGTCCATAGCTCCAGTGGCAGGAGCAGGATTTCAAAAAGCCCCAATTTTCACCGACTGTAAAAAGATTCTTTTCCTCTGAGTGAAATGTTGCATAATTTAAATGTACTCTGATAGGGAAAAAAAAAAATGTCCAAAAAAATAAGTCTGAATGTGAGCCAAGTGTAGGCTGGCAGGGAACTGTCTGACAGGGTAAATGCTCGTTTGTCATCTCAGGGGAATGTTAACTCAAGCACCTGGTTACAGTAATTTAAATGTCATCAAGGTAATTCTGTCATGGCTGATTTAAGGCTAATTAAAATCAGTTGTTAATCATGTTAGGTTTCATTCTGTAATGGAAATTTCTCAAAATACAGATTTTTCTGTAAAAATTAGTTGCCAGGGGATTTTTGTTTGAATGTTTTTGTAAAACAATATACTTCCAATTTTGGTTGATGTATCATTTTTTCTCTTTTGTCCTCCCTTTCTGTTCACTACATCTATCACATTCTCTGCAATGACTATGTGGTTGGTTTTTTTAAAATCATCACTACAGAGATCAGCACTTTATCACTCCGCGTCACAGTGTTTCTTGTTTAACAAACATGTAAAGAAGAGAAATCTAGAATGCTACTTTTTCATGGGCTTTTTCTTTTTTTTTTTTAAATGTAGTCCAAAGTAGAAATTCCACTTTAGTGAAAGGAAAACTTAAAGTACCAGGAACAAAAATGATTTTTTTTGCAGTAATATCCCTGTTGATACAGCAGTAAGATCAGTTGAAGGTGAAAGAAATAATATTTCTTGACCCCTGGAATACTAGCAGGTACGATTCTATTTAAATAGATCACAACTGTGTTTCAGTTACCTACTGGTGTTGAATGCACATCCTTTTCAATTCCACACTCTGACACAATAATATTTAATCACTCTACTTAGATAGAAGTGAGATTATTTACAAAAAAAAGGTCTGCCACCTCCATTAGTGAGTAGACCTCCTTCCCCTAACACTCAAGTAGGTCAGTTCAAAGGATCTTTGAACTGGTTACGTTTCCAAGGAAAAGGCAAGCACTGACACAGCAAATCATCAGTCTTAGCTAATGTGTTCCATCTCTGCATCAAATGGTACTCACAGATGATGCTTGTGTGACTTTAGACCAGACTGCTTGATTACAGCCTAGTTGCATCACAATGACCTTGAAAGCAGAATAAAATTTGGTCATCCAAGAATTGTTGCAATCAGGCTGCATTTATTCTTTGTTGGAAGGAGGAACCAAGTAGGTGGTCCCAGCAACAAGGGATAGATCTCTGCTTTCCTTGGCTAGAGAAATTGGCAATTTGAAGTCTACAATATCTAATTTGCTTTATGGGAAAACAAAGTTTTAGCTCTTCTGGAATGAGTGAGATTATACTGGCTCTGTGGTTCTTCATTTTATGGGGTTTTTTTCTGTATCCAGGAGCAACAGACATCAGTGCACCTGCTGTACATGTGCACATTCCCTTTAAGGGCCAATAATTTCTTATATTCCTTACAGTCAATCTGTGGAACTTCATTTCCAGTTTGATTTTTCCAAATCAGAACTTCAGTTTACTTAATTTTCTCACCACAGCCTTGCATTAAAAAGTGTAAATGAAAGATGGGAGAGACCAACCAATCCACACTTCTACATGTGTTCCTGAGACAATAGTCCTACTATGTCAAATGAAGCATGAAAACTTTACCCTCACTTTTCTCTACAGTATTACTATTTGAACTTTCAGTCAGTACTTGAAATAAGAACTGAACTTGCCAAAAAAAAAAAAAAGAAACCTTGATTTTGTCTTTTCAGAATTACCTGAAAATCAGCAGAATTCATAAGCTCTTCAATTAAAGGTGAGTTCTAAAAATCATGGAGTCTGAATGGTTGAGAAGTTCATCTAATTCAGCTAACGAAATCACATTGGGTCAGAGTGTATTCACTTGAACATAAGTCCAGTTTTACAAGGGTTCTTCCTTACCTGAGTTGGTCAAAAGATTGCATCAGATTTCTAACATAAAATGTGAATACTCTGCTTCATGTTTCAATTCACTACTAATCTTTACCAATAAATTAATGATGAAGTTATGCTGGAACTATGAGGATGCACCACTACCTTTGCTTTAAAGTAAAAGGTATTAACACGAACTTCTACATACATTAATATGAAATCAGTATTCTTATTTCATGAAGAGAGAGCAAAGAAACTAGAAAGGTAGAAATAATAAAGAGGTTGAAATAATGAAGAGGTAGAAATTATTTAGAAAGCTTATCTGTAATCAAACTGTATGACACAGAAATCAATCTCTAAACCACACGCATGAATATTTGCAGACAGTGCCATGAAGGCAGATGCTGATGTGGAAAATACTACATTTTTCCATAATTAGGCATCCCTAGACTATAATTATCATCCAAAGGAGTGGCCTGGTTCTGAGAAGTAAATGACACCCAACTAGACAAACCTGTCTAGCATTTCTGATTAATTAGTAAAAAAATATATTCAAAAAGTAAGCCTATTCACGTGTACTTGCATACTTATAAACACACAGAGGCTGGCACTGAATTAAAGGCGAGACAGACTTCTCCACATAAAAAAGCATAAACCCAAACTTTTCAGTGGAAATCTAGATTAATGCACTAAAAATTTGGTTTATTTATATTTTAAAGGAAAAAACTAAAAATCACTAGAGGGTATGCTAACACTATTTAGTAATAATCAAGCCTGGAAAACAGTAAAAGAAGCTACATTTTCAGTTCAGTCAGGTATTCTGAACACAATTCTTCACTGGTTCAGTCTTTTCATCGCCACGTCGAACTATCACAGGGACATAAATAGAATCATAGAATCGACCCGACTGGAAAAGACCTCCGAGATCATCAAGTTCAACCCTTGATCCAACACCACTGTGGTTACTAGACCATGGCACTAAGCACCACATTCAGTCTCATCTTAAAAACCTCCAGGGACGGTGAATCCACCACATCCCTGGGCAGCCCATTCCAATGTTTGATTATTCTCTCTGTAAAAAACTTTTTGCTAATATTCAACCTAGATCTCACCTGGCAGAGCTTAAGACCATGCCCTCTTGTCCTACTGCTGGCTGCCTGGGAGAAGAGACCGATGCTCACCCGGCTACAACCTCTTTTCAGGTCTTTGTAGGGAGCAATGAGGTCTCCCCTGAGCCTCTTCTTCTCCAGACTAAACAACCCCAGCTTCCTCAGCCTCTCCTCATGGCACTTGTGCTCAGGTTCCATCACCAGTCTCGTTACTCTTCTCTGGACCTCCTCCAGCACCTCAATATCCTTCCTGAGAGGCCATAAGAGCCCCCTTTGCAAGCTGAGGATCGATCCTTTCATCAAGAAGATGTCAAAGGATTAAGCTTTGACCTGAGCAAGACCTCTCCATGAAAGTAAGATTTAAAGGTTTGCTTGGCCTGCAGGTCTTGCAGGATAGCAGTCTGTAGAGACATCCCAGCCAGGACTGCAAACTGAGCACAGGCAAAGGAACATCAAAGTGGGTTTTATTTCAAACCTTGGAATAGGCAAGAGAAAATAGGAGCTTGTGACTGTGGGCTCTGTGCTCTTCTTCTCGATATCTCAGGACACAATGTTAGGGTTCAGTTTTGGGGTTCAAAACTCCAACAAGAGGGTTTGGCTTCAATGTACCCTTCTTCTTCTAATGAATGGAGCAGAGTATAAGGGAATCTCACTTCAGCTATACCTATAACTGTGGGGTTACTGGCTCTTCATTTTTCTTTGTCATGTTGGATCACAGCATTTTTCACACAATGCCTGGCAATACCCTTTGCCCAAGTGCATTTTCAAACAGTGGAAGGACTCAGTCCTACCAAATACTGAACACTTTAACTGACAAGCCAACACATGCAAAAGCCCATTCCCACTCAAGCATTCAAGAGACCCATTTACTTTAGGTACCTTTTTCTTAAAAAAATCATTGTGGAATTAAATGCTTTGCTGACCTGCGAGGAAGAACTAAACCTCATCCATGAGTGAAGCTTAAAAGGAACAAGTTTTAAGAAAAATACCTGTTACACACAATCCCAAATGCTCAGTGTTACACAGGAATTTTAGTGAACACAGTGAGAGGAATAAAATTTAATGCGAACTTGTAGCCAAATAACTTACCATTTTTCCAACATACAACTTATTTATATCAAGACTTCAAATCTTGAATCCAAATCTTCCATCACTGAAGCAGCTGAGTTGTATTTTCATTGTTTGGTTTTGTTAGTCAAATAAAGACCCATGGAAAAATCACAAAAAAACAAAAACAGACAAACAAAACCCCTGATATTTGTAGTCAAAGGATGTTTCTTTCCTATAAGACAAGTATTTTCACAAATGTATGTAGTATACGTTCTTTTTAGATTGGTATAGTGCCAGGGATTGTCCAAGTCTGTCTTGCCATAGTGAACTGTTCTTATTGGGGGAAGTTATAGTCAATGCCTGGGATCTGTAGGAAGAGTTGAAGTAAATATAAAAAGCTTAATTCAGTGTTTTTATTGAAGTATATGCTGTTTAATTAGTTTTTGTATTATATCTCTGATAGACAAGGTAGTATTTACTTGCACATTGCTTCCTCCTGTCTGTATACTATTAAATTTTATAGCTTTACATATATATGATGTATATGTTGCGTATAATGCTTATATCATATACAAGATTTATTATATATGTTGGAGTTACTGATATATTTTTAGTCTCGATATTTTAGTGCTGCTTTCATGTAATGAAAACCCTATAGATCTGTTAAAGAATTTAATTCACACCATCTGGAAAATTTTTGAACCTTACCCAGCAGCTCTTATTGATGAGGCCAGATCTTTAATTCAGTGGAACTATTGAGAAAAGGAAAGTTGGCTTAGATTTGGCCCTCTAAAATTTTGTACAGGACTCAATTTACACCAAGTCGTAAAGAGTTCTGGGATGGGTTTCTGTCATTTTCCCATAATATTGCAATTCTACTCTTTCAGGACTTTATTGTGGAGAGGAGAGAAAAACAGACTAGAGGTTACCGAAGAGCAGAAATGCATTTTCCTTCCATTTCAATAGAGTTCTAAGTTTATGTGATTAAACATATGTAATTAATTAATTATACATATAATAAATATGTAATTAAGTATATGTAGCTATTAGAGTTCTAAGCATATATATTTATGAAACAGTACAATAAATAGGGGGTGGGAAATATGTAGAAAAAGGAAACTCTGTTCAAACCAGTCATACAGGGAAGATCAAGGATTACTTGTTATACAGCCCCACACTGAAATGTCTGATTTACCTCTTCCTTAGAGACCATACCCTATATTCCCCTTTCACTTCAGCATCAGTTCAACCAGCATTTTAGAAAGGTCACCTCTGGCCCATTTTCAGCACCATAGCAGTACTAAAATGGCATTTTAATATGGTCCATCATTTTAGGCATATTACTGAATCCACGTGCCATCACTCCTGAGATGCATTTCTACATGATCTGCAGCTCCATTAGAAAACTGGTCTCAATATCTATTATTACAAAGTATATTGCAATTTTTTTCTGAAGGTCTATCAAATTATTGTACTAGCATAGTAAAATTTCCATTTTATTCTATAATAAAGGATATTCAGACACATTAAAATGGGAATTTAGAGTGGCATGATATTTGTCTTTAGCAATAGGGTTTGGATGCTATATACACATATAAGTAAACAATGAAGTTTTTCTTTACAGACCTCATAGTTAATGATGGTTTTCACAGATAACTGTTTTGTTTAAAGTAATGCTGCATTTTGGACTCTTTTCCAAAAATTATTTTTCTATTAAACCTACAAAGCTTTTGTGATGGTCAAAATATGTACATATTTGGAGCAGAAACAATTGTCAGGTTTATATTTGTTAAAAGTCTGAGCAATATCCCTGAGTGACATTCTGGGAAATATGCAAATGATTTTTCAAGTTATTTTAGAAATAATGGTATTTGACTTGGGAAGTTTATATTAAATACAATCTACAGTGGACTTACAGTGAGAACTTCACTTTGGTTGATGGAAGATAAGAATAAAGTCCTTCCCAGATGAATTGAGCTTTGTGTATATATTCACAAGCTATGCTCAGACAGCTTATTTCACATAAAATTCCTACATAATGCATGGTTTCATATTGATCCCAATCCAACTGGATCCTAGATTTTTAGGTCAGAGTTTTCAGCTGGAAAAATATAGAGGTAATATTTACAAATATTAACTTCGGGCTCTTGGAGCTAAAACATTTAGCTAAAAGATGTGACATGATACATAGAGATAACATGGGAGTTAGAGCTTCTTTCTGGAACATTCAGAGTTTGGTTTTTCTGCAGAGCACTGTTGTGTTTTTTTTAAACAGTAGTTTGTGTCAGAATGGGCAAATGTTGTTCATAAAGTGAATATTGACATTTATGAAGCAGAAAATACCCAAAAAAAGTTATCAGCAAAAGTGGGAAACCCAAATGTGGTGGTGTCAAAGTTAAAGTATTTCACTTCAGGTCTCAAAGCAAGACCCTGAGCAAGAGATATTTTCAACCCCCAAAAAAGTTTCAAATTATCAAAATTCTTCATATATAAATTTTAATAATTTAAAGCAAAGTTAATGGCAGAGTGAAGCTTGTGAAATCTGACCCAAAGGCATACAAAGACAAGACTTTCCAAGATCATTCTATTCTTTTTTTTCTGATTAATATATGTTATTAATTTCCCAAAGTAGGCTTTTAAAGTGCAGTATAAATTAATTTTAATGTTTTGTATAAGAGAAAACTGCTACTGCTTTTAAAAATAAAATAATGACAGAATTTTAGTCCTTACAAGCTTCCTGTTCATTGCAAGCTTGTAAATTTAAAAAAAAGAAATATGTATACATTCATATTCAATAACTCTATTGAACTGTTCATTTTTTTATCCCTCAGCAACAGAAATCAATGCTCTTTTGTGGGAAAAAGTGAACTCAATGGCTGCATTCGTGGATACATCTTTGTCTAGTACCATTGTGTTAGAAGGAGCTCGTTTTACAAGGAGCAAGTAGACAAAAAATAAGCACAATGGGATGGAAGACCAACCACAGATGATTTCTTCTTCTTCTTAAAGTATGAAATTGTTAAAATTCAAATTGCAGCAACTCAGAAATGGGCTTGGAATCCCCAAAATACCACTTAGCATCATGTGAATACCTGTGGTCTTTTGTTGGCTTGTCAGCTTTGTAGTCAGCCAGAAAAATGGCTGGCAGGGGAAGGGGAAGTGCAAGCAGGGACGTTCACTTGAGATAAACCCCAAACAAAATATTGCTTTAAAATTTCAATTAAACTGAAAGTTTAAAATTTTGCCTTGTTTGAGTCAACAGAGAATCTTATCTACATTTCCTGCTCAGTTTCTGGAGGAGACTATTGGGGCCCCATAAACATCTCCCACTCCAGGGTTTTGGCTGTGGGCATGGCTGTGATGTCCAGAAGGAAAGAGCCAGTCCTGCTCCACTCCCTTGCTGGAGCTATGGGGCAACGCTTACTTGGCTCCTGGCTTAATCAAAAAATAAAATACATTTACCATTCTCTCTGTTCAGAGGTTAAAACACTGACTTTTTAGACTTTTATAAGAAATTCTTTTCAGCTTTCCATTGAACCACCTTGCTGACATAAATGTGTTCACTAAAGCTTTTTCTGGGATAATATCAGTTTAAACAAGTCCTTCTCCCCCTGTCTATTTTTGTTTGCTTCCTCATTTGAGGCAGCATAACTCTTTGCATGGTGATGCAGCAAAAACAATTGAAACACTGAGGTCAGTAGTAAGACTCCAAAATAAAATCCTCCAAAGCCAATGAGTCAGAATGGCCACACAGACCATTTACACCAGCCCAAGAACAGGAGGGATGTGAGGACTGAGTACTAGCCATTTCCTACAGCAGTGGAGTCCCTTTTTTTTGTGATAGTAAGGTCACTTCTAAACTTGAGGTATTCATTTAGATACAGAAATAAGTACTTTCACCTTTTAATTCGAGGTATGCTTTTTGAAACCTTGGCCATAGTGCAAATTCAGTGAAATGAATAATTTAGAGTAATGCCAAACCACTAATTTTCTAGAACAATTTAATTAAACAATAGACTACAGAAGGAACCGAAGAGTGTTTCCTGCAAGATACTTTATATTTGAATTAATTCTGTGTGTGGGACAGTGCTTAATATATTCATTTATTATATCTGTTAGCAGCTATGTGTTGTCTTAAAAAACAAACTGTGGCATAGGATTTCAAAAGCAAGGGCTGCAGTTGGAATTTCTATGTAGAGGTTCTGAGTTGTTGAGTATAATTTTAAAAGGATTACTTATACCAAAATATTTTGTTAAAAGGGACCATTATGCAAAAAATTTTACCTGTGAAAGAGCCCTAGGAAGACAGCAACCAGGCTTGCTGCTCAACTGGTGAGCTTTGTACCTTGGCTGTGAGGGATGGAAGAGTACGAGTCATCCATGCATGCTTCACAGAAGTGTTTTTTTAATAATAGTGGTTGCCTTTCTGAATAACACATCTGGGTCTAAAGATGAATGATATTTGTCACTGCAGGAATAGACCTTAAACAGTTGTTTTCTCCCAGTTCAGTTTAGAAGGTCGGCTTAACTGAACATTCAAATGTACATTTCCTTTTGCCATGAAGCCTGAGGGCTGCTATCTAGTGGGGTTTGCTCAATTTATCAGTAGGGAGTGAAATTTGTTTATTAAAACAAACATAAGGAACTCTTCTACGATTTATGACCACATAATGGAACTTGTGAATGACTCTCTTGCCTCTTAGTAAATGGAATATGTGGCACAAAGATAGCCTTCATTTCTCCCATCTCTACAGTGTTTACTTCGAGTTGACTGACAACAGGGAAAAGTAATTCAGAATTGGGTTTTTTCATTCTTTTTATGTTTCTGTTTTTTGGGTTTGGGGGTTTTTGTTTGTTTGTTTGTTTGGGTTTTTTAAGTTTTTTGCTTTATTAACTGCATTTTGTAAGAGAATAGAGAATGCTCTTAAAGAAAAAAGCTTGTTTCTCTGTGGGTACCTGCTTATAGAGCAACTGTTTCTGAGTTTCTATAGGAGGGAGGGCACTTAAACTAAAAGAACTACAGAAGAAGAATATGGTGACATAGTATGGAGGGATAATATTCGTTTTACTACTTCCCTGTAGGAGTGAACTGCATACAGTGTTGTCAGGCAGTAATAAGTGAATGCAGTTATTAGTGTATTCACATTTCATTGCCCCCTCTTTTGCCTTTTCACAGAACTCCTTAGCTCATTTTCTCTGTACGCTAGATACTACTTTCCATCACCTCCCATGCCTTCTGTCTTGGTCCATCACCTTTCCTTACCTTCAACATTTCCTGCATTGCAAAAGTCAGGCATGGTCTGACCCCAGAAACAGTCCCTCCATCATACTGGCTGTAAATGCAGTGTAAAGGTTCAAGGAAAATTAACTGGGAAAGAAGAAAGTTTCAAGGCTTGGGAATGCTTCCATTTTGCAAGGAAAAAAAAGAGATGTGAGGATAAGAAGAAATAGTCTGACAAAGCAGAACACTGAATGGGGCAGAGAAATTGCATGGGCAACTGTTGTTCATCTTTTTTTCCAAATTAAATGCAGAACGGCAGTTGAAAAAAATGAAAGAAACCACACAGAATAAGGGAAATTCCTTTTCAAGAAATCCACAATTGTATAATTTGATTGCCAGAAAATATCACTGAGGACATTGGCTTACCAAGATTAAAAATATATGAATAATAAGAATATTAAATTATAGTGTTTAACTGGAAAAAAAGAAAAAATATCCATTGAAACCTCCACAGAAATTTCCTGCAGAAAATAATAAAAGTGTCCTCTTTCCAAAATTTTCTGTTTTTCTGAAGAAAATTTTAAAGTGAAAAAGTGAAAAAGAAGATTAATAGATATTTTCAGATTTTTTTTTATAATTATTTTAGCAGGAGTGAAATTTTTTATAGAAAACACATTCTATCTGTAGAATACCAAATTTCCCATTGTAAAGCAGAAGTCAGCCACTATGTGACAGCAGGACAGATTTTACGTCTGTCTGTTACACTCTCCTCTCTAACAGCTGAACACTATCAGAAATGAGACCATGTGGACCACTAAGCTATTTCAGTACTGTAGTTCCCATGGTCTGTATTTAGAAAGTTTCCTATTATTTAAACATACTCTGACTTCTATGCAAAAAGTACAATATATTGCACTTATTGTTCTAACATACACATTTTGTTTTAGAATCAAACACATTTTAACTCTCTACATAAATATCTGTTTTCTGTTACCATTTGCAGGAACAGACATTCACTTCCACCATTACAGACATAAATGAAGCTGAAAAAAACCTATACAGAGTTTGTGAAATTTTATAACTCTTTCCTCCGTTGCTCATCCATTCCTTAATATATTTCCAAATCTGTGCAATAGAATAAGATTTTCTCAGATTAGTGAACAAAACAGCTCACACATTTAAAGCAATAATTTGACAGAAAAAATTAGGAGGTTTTTTTCCGTAAAAATGTGTATTTATAAGGTTTTTCAGCTGAGCTTAGTATGCTCATGAGGCTTAGAACATAATTTTATACAAGAAAGAACTACCCAAGGTTTTGGGAGAGCAATATTTTCCATATTATTGGGTACAGTGGGACTAGCAAAATCAGGAAAGTCATGTTTTATGAGTTTAAACAAAAATCAAAGTTACATAGTGATGCTAAACATCCCCCTCTCTTTAGCGAGGTACTTCTAGTAAAAGGGTCTAAAATGTTTAACAACTATAACTTTAAACTTTGCATATCTTCTAAACTGTTATAAACTAAGCACCCGATTCAGGGAGAATAACTGGTTACAACTTTGTGCAAACCTCTTTAAATTGCTTTTCCTTAAGACATTTTAGAACCAAACACTTTATATACTAGGGGAAAAAAATTGTGTGTCCTATGTATTTATTGGTAATTCTGCAAACTAAAATCTCAAAGTACTGTCAAAATAATAAATTATATTTCAGTGAACTAGAGAAACAATTTAATTTCAAGATTATTTGCTGTATGACACAAAAAATGGATATTTAAGCTTTCAAATGACTACTGAAATGACTTACACAGTTTTCACTTACGTATATTCTGACAGGATTCGTCAAGTGGGAGCATGACTCAAAGCTTCTACAGTTGTCAAAGGAATCTTCCTTTCTATTGAAGTCTCAAGCTCCAATATCTCAGATTCCTTAGAAAAAAAATCTTTAATCTGTTCTTAAAATCTCTGACCTGACACATGTTTTAATCCAGAAGAAATGTGCATTATCCTGAATATACTTTCTTGGATGAAATGCAGTTCAGAATGCTCAAGATGTATAAGTTGCTGTGTTTTGGTGGCAATCAGTTCTGGCATCATTTGATTGACAGCAAATATTCAGTAAAGCAAAGTGTACCTCAGCAGTGTATGAAAATTGTAGTTTGACTAGAAGTGGCTTGAGAGGACATAAGAAATTGAAAAACTATTTCCTGTATCATTGAAATTCTGATAATTTTTTATACTTCTACAAATCAGTACTGTCAATGTGTAGCTGGGTATACTCTTCTCTTACATACAATATTGATGAAACCTTTAGAAAAAAATCCTTACTTGGTCTTTAAGAGTTAAGATATGCTTGTCCATTTGTTTGTTTATACTTAATTTAAAATTTACCTTTGGATCTTAAGAACCTATATTAAATTAAACCCAGCTTCTTTAATGTGTAAGTTAGTTATTCAGAAGTCATAAACAGCACTGGCAGAATTTTAGGAAATATTTTGATGTCACATAATAATAAAGGAGAAAATATTTCTTTTTGCCTACAAGGAAAATAAAAGTCATGTATAGCAATACATATCTTAAAGCATTACAATAATGGAAAGTTTCTGGAGGAAAACATGTATTGCAAACTAACAAACAACTCCACTAAAGTTACCAGAAAGAATTTTGTCTAATAAGTTTAGGCTAAATATACTAGGGCTTAAAAAATATTAAGTATACATGTTCTTGTATTCCTTTAAATCCTTTAGTACAGCTGGTGTCAAGATGACCTAATCTAACCATTTAGAAACAAAATATTGTGACACTTAGACATAAATGGAAAAACAGCATGATCCATTTGGGGCTGGGAAGCGTCCACAAACTTTATATGAACATCCTCATTAAATAGTCCCAATGTGGTTATCAACTTTAGCTTCAGAGCAAAGCTCCACAGATGAAGGATACACTTCTCCCCCTTTTATTGATCAATTATTACATACATGTAAATGAAGCATCATGAAAAGCCATTAAGATAGAAGTTTTAATCTGTTGTGCCAGTATTCCTCTAGCTGCTTGACTTGAAGTGTTTTATTATGACATACCACATGCTAGAGGGCACAAGAGACCGTTTTGATTGTGCAGTTAAAGGAACCTATTAGAAATATGAAATCATTATTTCTGGAGTACTTGAGATTTTTTTTTATTTTCCTGTGGACAGCTGCTGGCTATAGAACTGAGGGAAATTTAATTCAGGAAAATATCCTCAGTAATGGAGCCAGAGAGGCTAAATTGGAGTGGTAAATATTGCTAAGCCATCATTACTTGCTAAATAGATATTAGTCATCTCTATTTTTTTACTGCACGCTGAAAGTTCTAAAGAGTCATTGATTGTGATACCTTCTTAAACAAAACAGAAAAATCCATCCTCTAAAACCAGAGAAGTCTGCCAAGGTAGCCTTGAGGGTCTAGTTTAAAATCCTGAAATAAAAGAATTCCACACTTCAAGGATGTAAATGGAAATAAAATAAAATCCAGGCTCAGATTTTCCTCCAAGACTACAGTGGTGGAGAAACAGATAAATACAAAGAGAGAGGGAAGGGCTTGCTTAGAGGAGATAGCATGAGAAAAATATTTACAAGCAGTGTATAAAAAAAAAATTAAAAATCTAAACATCCAGTCATAAATGACTCATGATTGAGGACTTTTTACACCTCATAGAGTGTATATCTATGTAGGATTTAATCCATGGCATGGCTTGGCTGTCTGTACACGCTGCAGATGGGATATTGTAACTCTCATACTTTATATTGGTCTTTTTTTTTTTTTCCAGAAAGAGAAAGAATGGTCTTGTTTGGAATATTTGACTCTAGAGAAGTGCTATTTGATTAAAATTACCCAAGTATAAGTAGAAGAATCCTGGTGATTAACCATATGGAGGCAATAAAAGCTGAAACTATTATTAAAGAAAAACTAGTTGATGTCCTTTGTATTTCATTAGTTTGTGTATTTTGTATTTATAGTCTAAGAGAGGAACCCATCACACCCAAAAGCAATGAGTGTTATTTGGGAAGAAACAAGCTGGCTGTGAGTGGAAGATAAAGAAGTCTAAGAATGATGTTTGCCATCAAAAGAGGTCTCAGATTCCAACACTGGGAGAAAATATCTCCTGTCACCAGAATACCGACTTCTGGTAAATGACAACATGCACTCCAAGTTCACATATATCTTTACCATTGATTATAGAACAGTGTATATCTCTTTCCACTTAACTTTGGCAGCCATTGGTGTAAAGCACCAAAGCCACATGGTAGAACCAAGGCACAGTGACAAAGATGTGTCTCAAATGCATAATGTCTTCAAATGCATATAAGTCAAAAAATAACTGGGCAGATCAGATTTCTGCTTATTCCGAGTCCATTTCAGATGAAAATGAGGAACTGCTAATTAGGAGGCCAAACTGAAAACGCAATCCAGGGATTCAAAGAGTCTGAGTAAACACCAGTTACTCAAACTGAGGTGTAAGGAATCAATCCTGTCTCTTAAGAAGTTTATTCAGATAGAAAAATATGGACAAAGCACAATTCTAGTTGTAATTTTGACAAGTAAGAATCAGAAATTTTTCAACTGTGAGTTCTGAAAAAATCCAGATGATATATACAGCGTTCTGCAGACTAAGAAATGAGTTGTCAGGGATGACCCTGAGCAAAAATTATTGACATTTACATGCAAGCATATGAGCTAGAGTATAATGATCATGCTGAATAGGTATTAGAAATATGTTTTCTTTCATGCCTTCAATATGCATCTGTATATTAAGAACAGTAGAAGAAGTCTGATGGATTTACGTACAGGTACTGACGAATTTTAACGTTGTTTAATATTTCAGAATGAGTTCAGAGTACATGTATGTACTAAAGAAATACTTTTTAACAGTGCACTGATATAGTTTTTTCTATATGAACAAAATGATGTTAATAAATCTGCAAACCTTTAAAAACTATAATTAGGGGGATTTACCCTATGTGATTTTTTTTGGGTACAAGCTTTTTGTCATCATAAAGAAAGCACACGTTTAAATACAGGCTACCACATGCATTGACACACCTGGTCAGTAAGTGCTCAAAAATGAACACTATAGTATCCTTGATGGCTCTGACATTGTCATCTCTGCTATCTTAAGTTAAAAGAAATAAAGTTACCCCACTTAGAGAGATGAGAATCCAGGCTGCAAGCTCATATCGTGAAAATCCAGTAACACAGAAACAATATGTTGTAATGATCTATTTACTTAGAGTTCATTATTCAGCTGCCAGACCTCCCTGCACTGTCTTGATAGAGCTCCAGATGGAATGTGTATCCCAGCCAAGAGGCAAACTGAGCTGTGACTTCAGCTGTTAAGAGGACACTTTTGTTTGTGGAAGAATTGTTTTTCTCTGTCATTAAAAGGCACCTAAACAAAGAGCTTGTGATTCTGTAAGTGGTGATGTAATGTGGTGTGAGAAATACTTCTGGGACATAGTGACTGTTCTAATTACAATGGCATGCTGAATTGCTACTTCATCATCTTTTGTCTTCAACCAACCAATCCACAGCTAGACTGCAAAAAATTTATTTAAAAAAAATCCTTTTTTTGTTTGTTTTTAGCTACCTGTTCAAAAAAAGAAAGGTACCATCATAAAATTCCCTTGGCTTATGGCAGGAGCAAAGATGAAGAATTTGTGTTAGTAACCGACCACAGAGAAATTAGTTTATAGAAAATAAATTAGTTTATTATGCTGTGCTCTGATATATTCTAAGCATGAAAAGGCTACTTATACCACCTTTGGCCTGAAACCTCAGGCAAGTTCAAGCTCTGTCATCTTTTTGAGAAGAGTATGAAAGAGCACCCTGAATCCACAACTGCTATAGACACCTCTGAGCACTGCAGAACGTACATTTCAAATTGTATCTGATCACAAAGAAGGCAGCTGTGATGACACAACACTCAAATGCAATTAAAAACCAAATGAACACTCAGGAGTCTGCAGCAACATTTGAGAGAATCATTAAAAAATTGCAACCCATGTAAGAAAGGAACAGAACAAACCAACAGAGACAGCAGAACAAAGTAAGAGGTGTTCATTCTTGTATGAATGTTGCACTACAAACACAAATATTTTGCAATAATCTGGACAAACACAAATGGATGGCTTTTTCTGTGGACCTAATGAGAAAAAAAAAAAAGCCAAAAAAAAACCCAAAAAAACTTTTTTCTCCAGCGTATCTATTTCCTAACTGTATCTGAAAATATATCATCTTCCCATTTCTTTCTCTTGCAACACATTTCTAAGTGACGAACATAGGGCTACCTTCTGAAAATGTCCTTAAAGCAGACCACCCACCCCAGTGAACTAGTATTTCCTAGTCCAAAAGATGAAAACACCAAAGCAGCTGAAGAACTACTTGAAGTAAATACCATTCAATGGGAAAAAAAGTTATTAACCAGCTCATTTAATCTGGGAAATAAAAGACAGACTCTACATGTCAGAGGAGGATCTGGACCAGTTTTAAAACACAGACAGCATTTGCAGAAAAGATTTCTTTTTTTTGAAATGTTTAACCAATTCAGAAGTGGGACTTTTATGGTTACTTAGCATATAGGGGACTGGATGCTTGAAGTCCAAGTCAGTCTTCTGTTATGCAAGCCTGTGTTGTATGTAACTTTTTTTTCTCAGCCTTGAAATTGTTTTTCTCTTAGAGATGGAAGTATCCAGTAGAACTCTTATAAAATTTATAAGGAGCTGCTATGTATCAAAAGGTCTGGGAATCCTAAATGGACCTAAACTTGAAATGGGACTTGAAATAAAATGCAGCTCAAGTTTATTAGACAAGATGTTAATTTACTCATTTGAAGTAATGTATGATTCTCAACCAAGCAAAGTTTGGGCATCTCTCTTTTAAAGGTCAAAAGAAGGTTACATGGTCTCTTCAAAGCTCTCTTATTAACACAGATAGATTGACATTGAGGATAACCATGCACTCTATGTATTTTTATTCTTTATTTATCTGTTTTGACTTTTTTCCCTACTGGTGCCTTTCGGTTTCTATGAGCATATTAAAAGCATTGAAAGTACATATTTTAAACAAAACACATCAAAAGGATCATAAAAAAGACAGACCTCTTAAAAAATCTCCTCAAATGTATTGGACATTGTAAGCAGGGTGCATGAAAATCATATGAGGCCAGGGAAAATATTTCCTTTCCCTGGGAAAGTGAAATCTTCAGTTACCTCTTTCTTATGTTACTGAAGCACTGAACAGTACTCTCAATTTTAATTACGATAAATAAAATTTTTATGCGTTCACATTGATCTTATCTTCCTTATCAGGGTTCCAATGGTACTGATTATGCTTATGGCAAATTTCCGAGTGACTTCAGGGGGACCAGGATAAAACTCCATGGCCACTGTCACCTCCTTGGTTTGTATATGAACATCGGGAAGATTGTAATGGTCTAATGTGAGTGCAACATGAAAGTGTACAACCCTATATCTAATAACCTGGTTCAGGAGTTTAGAATCACATTTTGAAATATGATTTTGTGTGTGTATGTTTGCAGAGAGTGGGGGAATCCCTTACCTATCAAAATGTTCAGTGCAAATTAAACCAGCTGCATTGAAACCCAGATATTTCAGCCACGTCCTCCACATCTAACAATACTTTTTTCACATGTTGATAGTAGTGGAACTTCAGGGGACAATTATTAGTTCAAGCAATGTATAAGCAGAGTAAGAAACACACAACAGTTTGTTAAGTAAAGCCCAAGTGGGAAATTAGCCTGGACTTTAGAGCCACAAATGGGAAGACATACCAAATATAATATGAAATCATATTTTAATATCATGTTTTAAAATCCCAGACTGGACTGTCTTTCAGTTACCAAGTCTGTGGGGAAATATACAGTTACATTTCATTACAATGCTAGTCAGTAAGGCTATGTCTCCAAAAGAGGATTAAGTCCCCTCTCCCTCTCACACACCAGTTCATGTCTAATGAACACACAAATTGAGTCATTACAAGATGTTGCTGTTACTTTGTGGCCTGGCTACTTCAAGACCTTCCTGGGTTTTTGTGTTCATGGTAATGAGGGAAATTCAGAACCCAATAAAGAGTACAGAATTTCTTCTTCACTGAGGCCCATATTTCACCCACAGATACAGATACTTGCAACGTTTCCACATATAGCTCCCATTCCTTTCCCCAAGGCAAAACAAGTCCAGACTTAAGAGCAAATGTAAAACACTCCTCCTTACAAAAACCTTCCTATCTAGGGAATATGCCGTGGAGGGGAAAAAAAAAGGGGGGAAGGGACTTCTGAAAATTTTGGTATGGAAACCACCATGGCAAGGGAAATAGAAATGGGAAAATTGTAATTGTATTGATGTTTATGCTAGGGAGAAATCCTATGCAATGAGAAAAAAAGTCACTCAGAATATTATATACTCAAAAAAAAAATCTATATCACTAGAAGAGGAAGGAGTAAGGAGTTCTATGAGTACCATTCAATTTTGAAGTACTTAAAACAGGGTGGACTACAGAAATAGGAGGTGTTTTGGTTTGGTGTTCTCGAAATAGAAAAAAAACCCATGCTTGTTCCTCCATGTCATTTTCTGTTTTCCTTGCATTTTACTGTTTCTAAAATCTTTAAGATTGAACTAAAGTAAAATCCTTCCACTAGAAGTAACAAATGTGCAGCTACTGTATCTTTCTCCTTCCCCTTTGATGCTCTGATTTCCCTGTAAATGATAGTTTGTTTTTCTTACTTAAGCAATAAAGGAATTCTGCATACTTAATGCATTCTGGGAAACCTCCCATGTGGATCTGTGTTTTTGTGGGTATATGATGAAAAGGTAGCCTGGAACATATCATGAATTTATCAGAAACCCAGAGGGGTAATATGAAAACAAAAGGGTGGAATCCAAGGCAGGTGCAAGTGCAATGAACACTGGTTTGCTTTTCAGATCATTACTTGTTCTTTGTTTAAAACCACAGAACTTGGAAAGGAGTCAAACAAAATTAGAGGTATTATAGAAAGTTGAAAATAGTCTTGACTTCGGTTTGCTTTTTAATCATCAGTAATAAAGAGGAGAGTGAAATGAGGTCTTCTCCTTATAATTTACAATGATCTTTCCTGAAAACCAAACCCTATATTTCTCCAGAACACACTGTACCCATTACAAAACCATGGACAATTACAAATGTTTCCATAAAGCACATTAGCACTCGATAAGACGACTTGCAGTAAGCATTCAACTGAGGGAGAGAATAAACACCTTTAGGGCATCATTCAACTTTCTTTGAGCTGTGATCAGAAGGGCAAACCCTGCACTTCCAGCAGCGCAGGATGATGTGGGAGAGATTTTTTGTCAGTAAATGAGCCCTGAATCCATACCCCTTAGTGGCAAAAGAGAACAAACTCATTGCATAGGGTAAATGTTTTTATTGCCCCATCATCAAAAAAAGGTTTCACTCAAAGGTTGTCCTTCTGTCTGCTCCTGGCCATGCCCACCCTCACTCAGGCACACTGAAGAACTGTTCAGCATGTGAGTAAATAGGAGGTATACTGATTTGCAATTGCCTTGCCTGTCAGGAGCTCTTGCAAGTCAGAGGAACCTGGACAATAACATACAGAATGTAGCACTGTGTGTACGGAAAGGCTTGTTCAGTAAGACACAGCAGACCCAGTATATAGCATTATAAACTGATTTGTGCCACTGTTTTCTGACATACCTAAACAATAACAATGAATTCTATAGTCAAATTATATTTTAAAAAAATTATTTTAAATTATTCCTTCCCTATTTGTTTTGAACCTGACATGTGGGACTTCTAAATGACAAAATCTGTTTTGTTTATTCTGAGAGTGCCCTCGTAGTGTGCTCAATTGACACTGAGCAATCACTGTACTTCAGTTGCCTCTTTTCTGGGCTGAGAGGTCTTAGTGCACTTAATTTTTCTTCACATGGAAGCTATTCCTTATTTTTCAATATCCATTTTGTCATTTTCCCTATCTTTAGCATTTCTTCTACAGCCTCATTGAGGAGACAGGGGATGAACATGGACAAAAGGAGATTTCTTCTTTGATTCTCTATCTTTTTCTTTCTAATTCCTAATAACTGATTTACTCTTCCTATTACTACTGAATATGGAGCTGACTTTCTCCTGTGCTTGGAACTCCATAATCTTTGAATGTAGAATGTAGGCTGTTTCCTCACATGCAACTCTTCACATTGTCAGTGTTAAATTTCTTTTCTGAGTTTACTACACTAGTACTCAGTATCAAGAGAGTTTCTCTCATCCCAGTGTCAACTTTCTTTTTTAATTCTCCTGTTTAGTTCCATTGGCAAACTTTACCATCCATATCCCTACGCAACCTCTGCTCACTAGCTCTTTAGCTCACCCTTACATTTGAAGAGGAAGGTGAAATCTCTGTTTCAGCCATAAATCCTCAAAATAAAACTATATCCTGAGGGGAAGAAAAACTGAAGAAGAAGACCCTAAGAACTATCACAGACAACAGTGAAAGAATTTAATATATCAAGGCTGGGAAAGAAAGGAGATGGGAGTCAGCCAAAGCACTTGAGAAAGAGTAACACCTGGTCACTGACAGTAACTAAGAACTAACAAGCTGTAAAATGCAACAAATTTTAACTGTTGTATTCCTTGTCTAAGAAGAACAAATGACTTATAGATGAAGCCACTCATCCTCAGGGGAATTCTCCTCCCAACAATCAAATTGTGACAATTTCTTTCAAGTTTACAATTGCCTTAAAATTATTCTCTTACAACACTGATTTTGTCACTATCAAAAATTTAACACTGCAGTTTATTTGCTTTTCTTATGCAAACAGATTTTGAAATAGAGGTAGAGACGTAAAACTTGAAGGTTTTCTTACAAAAGTGTCGAAATATATCTTAAATTTGCCTTCTGATATTATGTTAATGTAAGCGTTATGAAGGAAAAAACCAGACTGTTACTTTGGAAACCAGCACAGACTTATCACTGGGTGTTCAATTCAATACCTATTAATGGTTAAACATATGGTATTAATTCTGCATTAATTCTGTCAAAAATGATATCATACTCCGAACGTCCAAATTATGACATCACTAAAACAACTTTGCTCTTCGTGGGTTTGGAGCATGACTGTGCCAGAGTTGACTAGAATTTATTCATGCAGCTGATTCTGACAAGTTCTTTTTAATTAGTTCATGCCCTCATAATGAACAAGAGTCTGTGTTTTTGAAGATTTGCCAGAATAGTTTCTATTCTCTTCGACTTAAGTGCCAAATGCATACACTCCATTATACTATTTATACCTTTGCCTATAATTACTGTTCCCTAAGGTGTGATTGTCCTATTTCATAAGAGTTTGTGCAGCTGCCAACATGAAGATGTAAATAAATTGTAATACCGTTGCTATGAGGTGTAAAAATCCCACAGCTCATATCCAGACCCTTGTATAATAAACTCAAGTAAACATTCCATTTCCTGTAAGCGATTGTGGTTTGTGACTAGATTTTAAAAAGCAGTGCAGCAAGTCATCACTTTTTTAATGATTTGCTGAAAACAAAGTCTGAATGTATGAAACAAAAAACAGGTATGTATAAACATCTATTTTTATGAAGGAGAAATATCTATATGCAAAGCTGAATGCTTTGCTGTTATTTGAGAGTTTTAGGAAGATGGTGTCATTTCTATTTGCTAAGAAAAATCCTGAGGTGCAACTGATATGCCAAAAGCTGAGGCCAAAAACTTCTGCATAAAGGTGGTCTGAAGGTCACCTCTGCACTATATTGAACTTGCTACAACCTTTGCAGAGATGCTCTCAGCTGTGTTTTTTTAAGATGTTGTAGCTTTTTGTATTACGAGTTGAACAACATGGCCAGAGGTGACCACAACAAAGATTTGTTCAGATCCATCATTCCAAAGCAGTGAAAAGTTGTAGAGCAGGAGGCCCTTCCTTTCAGTGCCATTCATACCTCATAGGCAAGGCAAGATGTTTTCTCCCTTGCTTTTATGAGGAAAACACCCATGCTGTACTGAAGAATATGGTTTGTTAGTTTTTCCTCAACTGATGGTGATTAAACAACCATTTTACTCCATTTTACTCCTCTTTTCTTGTGATGGGACATGTTTTGCTGTCTGTCCTCTAAACCAGGCTACACCTACAGTACAGACATACTGTTTGGTACAAGACGATTTACAGAAAAGGCAGGCACATTTAAGTAGGAGGCACTAGGCCAATACTGGTGACAGGCACACTGTAAAGTTTAAACGCAAAAACATATCAGCACTCACATCTTTGCAATAGAGAGGCTTTGCATATGTTAGCAGAGCAGATAAATGAAATGTTGGGTGAGGTGGGAATAAGATGAGCACACTAGTCACGTATGGCTGACTTCATGAGTTAAGTTGAACACCAAGCAGCAATAAAATCTTCAGGCCACTTTACACCAGCAGGTGTTTTACATCATGACACAAATAAGCTTTGGTTTACCCATGCTGCGCCTCTTTGCTGGAGTCACTTTTCTCAGTGTCTATAAAGACATATTGCCTAAAGATCACAAATTCACATGCCTCAGCTTCAACTGGAAAATGCAGCTAAAGCTACTATTTTTAGTTGAGGAGTTGATGCTTTCATGAGGTTTGGACAGTAGATCAGGAGCGGGGTCATAGCATTTGATTGCAGCTTGGCACTAACCTCTTTCAAGACTGTAGTTAACTCATTTCACCAACTCATCCTCCCTCCTTTGAACATGAAGTGCCCATGGTGAGGGCTGTCCTTGACCATGTGCTTCTGCAACAGCTTTTCGCTGGGGCCTCAGTTGCAGTTGCAGCTGTAGGTAGCAGCACAATATGAAATATTTTAGAACATTAACCAGCACCTACATAACTTTGACTTTTAAACTCTGGTATTTTGTATTCTAGCAAGTCTAGCATAGATAAAAAAAGGCCACATCCTGTCAGAAAAGGGGGAATCCCATCTCCACCATGTTGTAATCTATTTTTGGTCCTAACAAACTGCGGGTTATTGAAATTTAAACCAGTCATTAGCCCAGGACTGAACATTACATGTCCTGGGAATCAGTCCAATGTAATTTGGGGGTGGGAGGGTGGCTCAGAATTCCAGGTTTGTGAGGAAAGCAAGAAATATTTTCCTGGCAGGTTTGTTAAAAAAAAAAATGGCAGCTGTTCTTAATTGCTGGGAGGGTCAGATTGTTAAAAACAGTCTCAGTGGAAATGGATTAGTGT
The DNA here is from genome assembly GCF_009829145.1 of Chiroxiphia lanceolata. Classification (NCBI taxonomy): domain Eukaryota; kingdom Metazoa; phylum Chordata; class Aves; order Passeriformes; family Pipridae; genus Chiroxiphia; species Chiroxiphia lanceolata. Next base: position 15,050,653 of record NC_045640.1, read on the forward strand.
ATGGGAGGATGTCAAGGTGCAAGATAAATGGAATTTAGTCTCTAGTCTGACAGTTTATTATCTAGATAGGAACTCTATGTACTGCATGTATGTACATGCAAAACACCCATGTTATGGAATGGTGTAAAGGCACTATTGTTGACATGACTTTGGAATGACAGCATTATTCATGAAAACTAAAGTAAATTATGCAAGTTACAGAAACTGAGTGCAACTAAGCTCTTTCCATCAGCACCACAGACTGTATGTTTCCTTTAGGACATTATATTTTTCATGAAAATTAGTCTAAAAATGCATAAGTAATTTAAAATAGCCATGTGTTTTCTCTCTGGTTTATGTTCTTCTCTCTATAATGGCAGATTTTCTCTCAAAGTATATTACAAATCTCTATCCTTCAGAAGGCGGAATGAAATAAGGCTCATTCTTACAGATTAGATATCTCAAAAATATATAGGACTTGGAGTTTGCTCACATTGGAATATTATTATATCCTTCCAGCAGACACTCTTCAATTAATGTTGTTTTCATTATCAGACTTGTTTGACAAGGCCTTGGTGTATGTCACACCCAACCATTTAATTCAGATTTCAGTATCAGTTCTGTTGAAATAGGTCAGACTACTGCAGTGCAGAAGTCTGACTGAAGGGAAGGACTACATTTGTTTAGAAATAGGCACAGTATTTGCATAATGTAACTACGGTCTTACTGTGACACTATTCAGTTTTTGTTTCATCTTGTGCATAAGGACCATCAGGTACAATCAGAGGAGTTGTCTCTGTTAGAGATCGTCTTGTGTAAATGGTGAATGATACCAGGAGGTTAGCAAATGTGACCAGTGTAATGTATGCATTTGCAGCCAAAACCAGAGCCTGCTGGTAAGATCCTGCTGCATTCAAGTCAATGCTAAATCACTCACCAACTCAGCAGGGGTGAGGGGAAAGGGCAGATCTTCAGTCTGATGCTGCTAAACCTGTTCTTCATCCAGTGCCAGGCAGCAGATCCTGCCTCTTTTGCCACTTTCTGCTCCATTTCTTCTCTGTATCCATGCCATGTCAGTCCTTAGCCAGGGCTTCCTCATTTCCCCAGTAGCCTCTCATGTGGGGTTTGTTTCAGCTTTAAGAAAAGCAAAAAAGTTAGGAAAAAACAAGGAAAGCAACTTTATCATTTTTTCCAACTGATTATTCTAATGAATTCTTCCACTTACAGCCACCTGCAATTCTCTGAGTGACTCAAGTACTTTTTAAACATTTGCTGCTGTTTCACATTTCAGCTTAGAATCACAAATCACATGAAATTGTACGCTCCTACTAGCAGTTCAGCTACCCCTTTTTTCTGAGTTCTTAGAAGGCCTTGTGAACTGATGTTTTCCAGCTTATCTGTTTATTGACAATGAATTCCTTTGATGAATATTTTTTCAGATACCCCAGCCTCATTGAAGACTCCCGATACAAACACTGTTTATTTTTCTCTAATATCTGTATTATCCATAACTTCTCAAGGATGAAAAAATTAATCATCCAATTTTCCCACACAATTCCCAACTGAGATAGATACAAATATATTGTTGGTATTTTCAGTTGTATTTTTGATGACTCATCATCTTATACCTTACCTTTTACCTCCGTAATTCTCAAATTCCATAATATCTGGTCCTTTCCTTGAATTGGGCTAGATTTCTGTTTTCTGAAAGCTACCATTTTGTCTAAAGTAATATCTCGAACCTTGCAATCTCCCTATACTAGTTTTTAAATGGCTTTCTATTTTATTTTTTGTTAAGGTGCATTCATTCCTCTGTTACTCCTGGGATGCCTAAGAAGCCTCCATGCTGAGTGTAAGGATTTTAATTTCCTCACATTTGACTTTAGGGTTTTTTAACTAACTTTCCCCTTCAAAAAAATTTCATTACCAAAAGTTAAGTGTCACAGTCCCACATTTGGTCCAATCACTCCCCTGAGAATGTTGAACTTAATTATGCTCTGGTCACCATTAATTAGTGGCTCGGCAATAGTTACTTCTTGAACCAACACTTGAATATTACATAGGACAGAGTAACATTCCCTCATGTGTGCTGTAGAATCTACTGCTATAAAAATTACAGTCTGAGAGGTCAAGAAGTTCTCTTTTTAAATCGCCCTTTGGAAAGGATGAATTTCTATGCAGATATTTCAAATGCCCAATTGCAACCATATATTAGTCTTGGTTGCCCTACTTGTGCCTGCTCACACTTTACACCTCAACAATAATACATTTTTGAAATACAGGAAATTCTATCATAGGTTATTTTAACTGTAACGTGTTTTCATACTGAATTGAGTTGCAACATCAGAATTCTCTGCATGGCAAAAGGTTTGAAAGTGTTGCAAAAGAGTGTAATGTTGGTATGAAGTTCTCAAACAACATTGCTCAATATTATTTTGATTATTTGATGGTTAATAACTTTGAAACTGTACTAGTATTCTAACAAACAGAAATATTTTCCTGCATCTATTATATTAATTCTCCCTGTGTTTACTTCTGTATTACTGAATTCCTCTGCATTTTTTTGATATAGTGCTATTTCTTTATTGTTATATTAGGCTCCCCACAGCTGACAGATATCCTCTTACTCTGTAAGAACTTGTCATACTATACTAATGTGAAAAGAAATATCATTCATAGATGTTCAAAATACAGACATCTTACACTAACCTTTCCAGAGAGTTTTTTTAATTTTATACTCTATTTATTGAAAATGTATCTCCTTTTGCTAACTTTTATCTTACATTGTGTTAACAAGAAAAAAAACCTATGAGTTTTTTACTGTACACTTGTAACATGACTACAATTACATTTTAATTGTTTCCTGGACTTAAAGAGATTAAATTGTTTAGAAGTATTTCTGTACTGAAGAGTTTCTGTACTGAAGTACTGTTCGGAAGCATCTGATTTCAGTAGGTTTAGACACTTGCATATCTTTGAGAATCTGTCCCTGATCCCACTAGAGAGCAGTCAAATGCTCACAAACAACAGCAAAGATACTATTTTCAAAAGAGATGGCTGAAAGATCAAATGCTTAGAGGAGCTAGACTTCAACCAGACACATCCAACGCCACCATTCGTAATTTAAGGGGCTCCACCAGTTCTGGTAGTCAGTGTCTTTCCTGCAGAATTCAGCTCTGCAACTTCACATGGTCCAGCAAATGTGCTAAATTAGGGTCTTTCACCCCTCAGATATAATTGAAATATTCTGCAGCCCGGCACAATCTCTTTAAATAGAAGAAATGAGAGCAGTGTGAAGGCAATGGCCTCAGTGATGTCAGGAGAATCCAGCTGACTTACATGCTTATATGTAATGGTCTGTAATGCTCTATGTAGTATGTTTTTCTACTTTCACTGAAATTCTCCACATATAACAAGTCATACATGTCAAATAACTAGCATAAAGCCTTATAATGAGATTAAACTGCAGGAAATTGTCTCCTTACGGCTACTGTTTGATACCTAGTCAGTGAGAAAGCACAGGACTGCATTCTAGATTTTGATAACAAATGCCTCGGTTTGGGAATGTTTATACCTAAAAGACTCGTTCAGCCCTGGATATAGACACCTATGATTTAAATTTCAGACTGTGAAATTCCTTCCCAGAGTAAAATATACACACACCTCCCAAAAAGGAAAAAATAAAATAAAATACAGAGGTTTGACTATTAACATTGGATTTTAACAAGATAGCTTCCAAAGACAGAAAAGGGAAATAAGTCCAGTGATGGTGGAAATTCCAATGTCTCAGGTGAAAAAATGCTAATACAGCTTTTGGATATGGTTTTAAGCTTTGCCAAGGAGGAAATGGAAAACTAAGAGGTTCTTGGAAAATGAAGAGGTTTTGACAGAAGATCAAGACACTGACTCAAAAGAGCCTGAAATTCTACAAAGGCTATTGCCAGCTTGCGTCAGTGAGAACAAGTGGAAACAAACCATAGAAATTTATCTAGTTACATTGGCAGCTAAACCTAAAAGAGAAAGAAAAATGTGTTTATTCTTAAATTTTGTAGTTACAATGCCTCAGCAGCTTTTCTCTCTCACTGGGGCCCTGATTTTCTGTTTCTCTAAAGTATTTTTATTCTCTTTTTATTTTCTTTCCCTTAGTTTTTGCATTATCCAGGGAGTCCAAAAGTCTCTTTGTTATAATTTATGTAACAAAGGGGTTAATATTCCTGATGTTTTCTCTGCTGAGATGCCAAACAGGGTCACCAGATGTGATTCATAAGTTGTTCTTGCATGTGGCTTAGCAAAAGCACAGCTGTGGTTACACACTGGGGGTGGAGGGAAAGGGGAAGAGATCCTGACCCTGTTGGAGTCAACGGGAGTTTTACTATTTACTTCCACGAGACCAGAATTTCACCCCAGCTACCTATGTGGGTCTTGTTGTTTGTTTTCCTTTGTTCAAAAGGATCCTTACTGTCACCATTGCTAGATTTCATAGAGATTAGATGAGAATCAATAATGTTTTTAATTATTATTATAACCACCAATCTACAATATAGGATGACAAGTAAAACATTACTAAAAGTTTTACCTCATGGTGAAACCTTATTTGCTTAGAGAAAATGGGGAGTTCGTCCTTCTTTTCCTCAAACTATTTGCTTTCCTGGAAAACATATTTACATCCAAATATAGGTATTGGAGAAAAATAATTTATTCTAGTTTAAGTCTTCACACACCCCCAACCATGCTGTTTTCTGCTTCACGATTTTTCTATGTCTTGAAGAAAATAATCTAACTTTTTGATTAGCAGGAGCAAGGATTTTGTTGCCTCTAATACTCTCTGCAGAACCTTCACTGAATTTTGTTTCAAGTATGTTTCTGAAATAAGAAAAACTGCAAATTTAGGACAATCAAAGATCTAAGAGAATCTTTTGTTTTATCAATGCTTTCCCTCTAGTTGATTTTATGCGCATTTTTATTTGCTAAACAGACAAAAATTGAATTTAGCTAGAACTATGGCTAAACAAGCTTCAGAAAATGTTATTATAACTACATGAGTATATGAGGAACTTAATTTCAGATGAGAAAATCAGAACTAGGTTACATTAAGAAGGAACTTACATTTTTAAAAGCATCTTTCCTACATCAATTTCCAGCACTTACCACTTACATGTAAACTACTCTATGATGATCATTTGCTGTGGTCTTAGCTCTTCTTACTCTTCTCTCTACAAAAGGTAAGGCTTTGATATGAGATCATCTAATTCCTCAGCGGAAATGAGTGTTCCATGATCTCTGTATGTATTAGACAGGCACACACATGAGACTGGAAACAACTGTATAGGGACATACTCAGTTTGTCTTCAAGTCTTCTTGTACTTGAATTCATCTATGAGATGGTTGACTGCAAAGCAGTTAGTTATGTTTATCTGCTTATATAAACTACAGTGACATTTCTTTTGCTTCTGTTGCCTTGGTTTCAATGGCATCAAATGAGATTCATTTACAAGAAAGACAATTTTGTCTCAACAATCAAAATTTCCTGCTCACAAATGGTGATGGTTGCAGCCTGATGGGAAAAGCACAGCCTGTCTTGGAATAGCTTCGCAAAGCAATCATTACTACAGGTCAATAACTTTTATATATTCATTAATATACTCATTTTACATGCAACCATCAGTACAATGTTTTCACCTCAGAACTCGAGATGGTCTTTCTCTGAAAGACAGATACGAATGCAAACAACCCTCATTAGACAATTACTGAAGTAAGGGCAATCATATTGTGTTTCTCAATCACATACCAAGTAACTGCAATGACCTGAAGGCAGTTGCTGGCTGTTTCATCAAAGAGTGTGGAAATTGTAATATTTGCTTCCAAGGTTTGATTTTATAAGGTCATTGAAGAAATATGCACGTTTTATACATATTATGTCTTCATTAGTATATTAAACATGCATAGAACTGTTCTGACTCCACAGCACTAAACTTTTTTGCCTTTGAAAAAGAAATGACCAAATGCTGACTCCTGGCTAATGCTGTACCTTTACTAAATTCCAGGTTGAACCCAGGAACTGCTTGGGAAAGTGCATGCTGACCTGGGCCAAAAGCATCCAGGGACTGTTCCAGCAATTTAGCAGTGTAGATGTCTGAGTTACAGTATCCAGGAAGTTCCTTGGCTCTGTTTAATTTCATAAGAGAGGTGGAACTGGCATTTGCTTATGTACACGCACCTTTGCTGTGACATAATAATGTATCAGTTTCAATATTTCAGTAATACTCTGCAGCATAGTGAACATCAGACACAATCCAAACAGCCCTTACTCTGCAAACTACATAAAAGTTACTTCACAATGACCCAAAATCAAATCACTACTTAAACAGATGGGGTATTTTCAATGTTCTGAAGTTTGGTGAATAAAATAATCTTTGGCTCTTACATAGGACCATGCATCCAAGCTTTTCAAGGAACTTTGGAGGCACTAAATAAGGAAAAAGATTCCTTTGGGAGCAGCTGGAAGATTGTAAAAAGAAAGCAGTTCAAATCATTATAAAAGTTATTAACAACAAGGAAAAAACATGCTTCCAACAGAACTGTTAGGCTCTGGTGTATTGCATTCTTGTTATTACACTAGCTTTGTTGGGAAATAACAATTCACACTTCCTTCTTTATAAAAAGTATTTTTTCATCATGCAGGCAAACGTAAAATCTTAGTTGTTACTTTGCACTCTGAAAATTTATTGAACAATTAGGAGGGGACAGTGTAAAGGACTCTGAGGTGTTGTCCATCAGTCTAGTATCTGAGCTCACCACGGAGACCTGGAGTGCTGAAGGAGGAAATACTTCACCGTCCACTAATTTGGGGTAGATGAATCTGTTACACTGCCCAAAGGAGGGATTTTGAATGGTATTTGTATATGTTCTGATGTAAGATTTTATGGCTAAAACATTTTATTCTAGCTCTGGACTCTGTCAGCCTCCAGTTCAGTCTGACATTTTGTGGCAGGAAGGACCATGCTAAGATCCTGTCCAGGAAGCCTGAGTTTCCAGTGCCTGGTCATTGGCATCAGGGACCGACTAGATGCGTCATCCCTGAAGGAGTTATTGCTTGGCAGTGGGTGGAGCAGCAGGTAATCTCTGAGGACAGGAGGGAAGGTGACAAGTAAGCAGTAGTGTCACATTGCATCAACCCAGGAAGGCTTTCGACTCCGCTCCAGTGAGGTCATGCCAGTGGATAAGGGGTAGGAGCCTCAGTCCAGACAGCAGAAGCCAGATTTTATTTTCCGTTGAAGCTTTTACCTCACAAATCCATAGCAAGTCATCTCCTCATCAGGAATTTTTCCAAGGAGAGGACCAGAGAGCTGGTTCTCAACTTAACAAATGCCTGTGTCTGGCAACTCCTGCTGAATAGTTTATTTTCAATATTTCCATCCTACTATTCTATAGCAATGTCACTGTTATTGCCTCTCTGTGTGGACATTCATGCATTATTTATAAAACTTTTTTTTTTGGGTAGTGTCTCTCTCTTCAGCAGTGACAAACCTAGAAGCGCACAGGCACTAACTGCACACGGTGTTATCTGCACAGCACAGGGAGATGCTCCAATCAGCATTAAACAAAGCAACCTGGGCACTGGAGGCAACATATGTGTTCTGGCCTGAGAGACAGGAAGTTTAAATAAATTCAAAACATGTAATCACACACTACCTTCCTAAAATTCTCCCAGTTATTTCACTGGCTTCCAACATAGCATTTGCTTTTTCCATCTTAAATGGTTTCTTAGGGCTATTAAAAATGCAGCTGGTTTCTACCTTTCTAATGGTAGAAATCAATAAGGTGAAGCAAGTTCTACCAGTGCAGATTATAAACAGCTCAAAAATGTCACTAGTTTGGACTAGTTTTTCTGAGAAGAAAAAAATTATATAAATATAATATAAATAAATAATACCTAAAAATAATACTCTTTATTATTACCACCAGTATATTATTAATGTGAAAAACATAACAAAAATGTAGTCTATGATTTCAAGTTCCATTTGGCTTTCATTAAAAAGTATAGTTCATGTTCCATCCTCCTTTTTTTTTGTCATCTATTATTCCTTCAAATGTATGACATGGTTAAGTATTAAAATAAAGATTATGGAGTGATTTCCATTTTGATCTCCTGGTTTCACTTGTTTGTACAATTCTAGAAATTACAGCATGCATTTCCCAGATTTCCCAGCCCTGTTTTGTAACTGAATTTTACATTAATTTTATCAGCAATGGTCCAGCCTTTTTTTGTAAGATAAGAACAAAATAGATAAACATCACAGTGTGAGCGGCAACACACAAAGTAGAGTGCCACCACAACTCTTAGTTATCAAGTTTCACTTAGCAAAGAACTAAACAGTGGAAGATTTGAAGACAGGGCACTGTGAAGACCAAAGATTAAAAATGAGATAAAGGACTGAGACAATTTCCCAGAGGATCCATTTCTTGGGTAATCACCAGCTGACAGGATCTAAGACTGGATCAATTCATATTCACTTCTTCCCCTGTGGATTTGCTGTTGGCTACTGTCAGCATCAGTATACTTATAATTTAAAGGATTCTTTGAGGACTGAAGTGTTAAATTTGGCTTGAAAAGAGACATCATCTGGTAGTATGCCTATATAAGATAACTTCCATGGCTAAAAATATTTGCTCTGGAGAGAGCAGCTATGAAATACAATGAATAAGGGCAGGGTAATGGAAGACATAAATTCTAGAAGCAGACTTCATAAGTGAAGGATAAGGTTTAACAGGATAAAGTTTTATAGCAACCAACAAGCCTTTAAATGGCCTAAATACTTATGAATCATTTAAAATATCTGAGGCCAAGCATGAGGGTTCATTTCAAGCTCTGAAACTTCTCTGCCAGTAATTTTGTATGAAATTTTATAATCTATAACCACATTTGCTGAGTCCAACAAGTATGTTCCCAGGACCGTGGTTTTTCCATTGCACACTTCAGGTAGCCCTGTCTATATCAATCCAGATGGCTCACAAGGTAACCTGGACACACTCAGACTAAATACAGAATATTGAGTAAGGCCTATCAAGGCCATTAATTATTGTTAGGTGGTGTGACAACCCACATCACTCTACTAAGATGACCAAGAATTCGTCTTAGTTTTCCAAATCCATGGGGGAGTTTTGCCCCAAAGGACTTCCACATGATGGCAGGAGATATTAATGTACCCTAGGTGAGACAAGAGAAAACATCTTTTATGTGATACTTCATTGTTAGCTGTGTTGGAAGCAGCATGCTCATTGTAGTTCACTACTCAGGCAGAAATTAAGGTATGATAAATTAATTCCAAACAGGTGATCACACAGTACGTACCCAAAACAGTCCCAGCTATAGCTGTCAGCTATTTCTCCCTGGTTTTGGGAACATGGTTTAGTGGTGAACATGATGATGGTGCTAGGATGATAGTTGAACTTTAGGATCTCGGAGGTCTTTTCCAACCTTGAGTATTCTATGTTTCATGGTTTTATTACCTTAGGGAGGGGGAGCTTTAGACTTCATTATTCTTTTTTTATTTAATTTGTATATGTTTTCTCAACTTGTGTAAAATTTACCTCTTATTAGACCTATCAGTCATAAGAGCGATATGAAAACGGATGAACATAGGACTACTTGAGTTGTGCAAAAAAGAGCAGTGGAGAGATGGAAGAAAATGTTCATTATTGTTCGCTCACAGTTACATGATGAATCATAATCTCTATTACATACAATACACATAGGGACTGGTCATAGTTAATATATACAGTTTAAACCTCAGTGGAAAAATTTCCTTGATCTCAGAAACCTTAAAAGAGCTAAAAAAGGTTCCCATTCTATCTTTAAAATATTGTATAAAAATGTGACTATCATTATTTTTTCCTCGTGAAAACATGCAAATATGTGTCCATTCATATAGCAATATCATTTAACTTCAAGCAGGTATGTGAATACAAGTATTCTTGAATTTAAAAGATGTATTTGAGTCACTGCTTTTAACTACTGTTTTGGTGGATTGCTCTCAGTGACTCTTGCTGAAGCTATTTCACCTTCAAAGAAAACTAAATAACCCCTGCATTGGGGAACTGAACCTTGCTTTGTAACTTTCTGTGTGAGTACAAGTTGGTTATTTTTCTACAGCTGGTAAGTCTCTGTCTGATCTTGACACAAACATAATTGAAACTGAAAACATTTCAAATTTTGTTTTCCCTCTCACTTCCTTTTTGTTTTTTCTTATAAAGAGAAACACTTATTTGAACAGTATTTTTAAAATAGTCCCAGCAAATTCCAACCAACATGGTTCTCAAAATTTTAGTGGAGCTGAACCACAATCACAGATGAAAAAGAGAATGTTAATAAATAAACTGCTCTTGCAAATAATTCAATTGTTAAAAGAAGTAATCTTCCAAGAATCCCAGGTAAGGTATAAAAATACCAATAATTAATAAATAGTAGGGAGGAGAAGGAGGAGGGAATGCTGACCTACATGAATCTGAGAAAACATTTTCTATATGTATGAAATAAGGTGAGAAAAAAAGTAAGGAGTTTCCTACTTATGCCTTAAGTGAATGCGATAATATAGTATAGCAGTACTGAGGCTGAGAACTTCATTTTCACTTCAGGTCTAGAAGAGAGTTACTTTGGAGTGTTATTATTCCCAAATCTCTCAGGAGGACTGTGGCAGACAGGACTGGGCCTACAATCTTGAATGCCATTATTTGAATCTGTCTTTTCTGTGTCACACTAGTTTGAGTGTATATAGTATATTACCTTTAATTAATTGAGTGTTTATGTGTTAAAAAGTTATTCACTTGTGCACAGAGTGATTTGCCAGGATTTATGATGGGAACGTTTTATAACAGCAGCATGTGTTTCCCTGCAGTTTGTATAGGTTCATTCATTATAATTTTTCCTGATGTTTTGCCTACCATATTATTAAACTCCCCAAAGCAATGAAATAGCAGCTTGTCTTCTCACAGCAGAGAAACGAGAGGAATAATTATGAATGTGGAAATCCCAGTGAAAACATGCTTCTATTGAAAGGGCCTAGTGGTCCAAATAGAAGCCTGCTGGATTTATGAAGTCTATAAAAAAAGCAAACATACAGAAAAACAGATGCTTTTTTTCTTACAAAAAATCTTGGAAGTCCTACACTTAGGAAAAAAGGGGGAAGGGAGCAGAAGGAAAGAATGTTATATTTATCATTGAATCATAGAATCATTTAGGTTGGAAAAGACCTCTAAGATCATCAGGTCTAACTGTTAACCCAGCACTGCTAAGTCCAACACTAAACCATGTCCCTAATGTGGTTTATGCCACTATTAACAAAAATGTATATTTTACTATAGGCTATGGAGTCTGAATAAATCATAAAAATTTCAAATCCTTGCCCTGCATACCTATTTAATAATTTGGAAGTGTTCTTTTCAAAATGTAAGAGTTTGTGAGCATAGTGTTTGATTTGTTACTCCTTCAGTAGCAAAATCACCTTTGCTTCAAACGGATAACTCTTCAGAACTCTTTACATGCAAGAATTTACAATAATGGGAAAATGAATAGCACTCACTGACGGAGGTAGGGGAATTTTTTTCCAGATTGTCAGTGAGGAGGTAGGGGGAAAGCCTGTGAAATCAATTCCAGAAAGTGTTGTGGATCACTGGTTATTTTACGAAGATCCAAAGCTGACAGGACCACCACAGTCATTTGTGTTTATTGTTCATCAAGAGGGTGCTTTTTTGGACCATCCCTACCAAAACCAACCTCATTTAAGAAAAAAGAAAAGGGGGGTGGGTTGAGGGGACCAAAAAAGCAGGAGGCAGAGTAAGCAATGAGCCTTCTCCAAGCCCTGCTTGAGGATAGCCCACCACTGCCCCAGCCCTACCCCTCATTTAGGCACTTTGTATTATTACATGTGCACTCTTCATTGTTTTTTCTCACAACATCCCTGGTCTGCTTCTGCACTCTGTCGTCCGGGTGGCCACGCATAAAAAATGTGATTTACATTCTTGTTTCACTCCCACCACCTTTTCACTTCCTGTTGCTTCTGCAGCCCATGCTTTTCTTGCCTTTTCTGTTCTTTTAATCTGAAAACTGAATTTGTTTACATTTTATGTTTATTACTATTATATGTTTGTCAAAGTAGCAGAGGAAAAAATTGACTACTGTCATCGGAGTTGTCCTAGCTTTCTTTTTTAAATAATGTATAGATAATAAATTATTCAAAATATTAAAAAGAAAAAAATATTAATTTGCTGAAGGTGGCAAAGCAGTTTAAAACAAAAGAGAAGAATTTTATCTCAGTTGTTTCTCATCACATCTCAAAATTTTTCACACCTAAATATAATTACATCAAAAATATTATTACACTTGGGCTACAACAGCATCCTTTACAACAGGTTGAAACTCCTTTCAATGCCATTGAAAAGATGAGAAAAACAGTGCAAAAAAGCTAAAGATTGGAGGTGCCACATGGTGACAGTGACTTTCACAGATGAAGTCACAGAGCTTGAACACGTGCTCATCTTTTGCTGGGATCAAACCTCAAACAGTCAGATTCAAGTCCTTTGAAACAGTTAAGACAATTTACCCCTACTGAGGAGCTGCCCCTGTGAATATAAACCCATGCTACAGAGGAATAAAAGGGTCATTTGTGCTAATTCAGTCCCACTCAGCAGCAAAGGCTGAGAAGAAAGATCTGTCATCAAGTTGAAGCTCTCTGACTGGCCATACACTTTTTGCTGTAAATCTCACAGATTCTCATAAAGAATGCCCATCCTGAGTTCTCACTGGAGACTAGAAGTAGCCCTTAGCATTTGTAGAAACAGGCAGGAGATATGGCTGTTTGTTCTTTATTCCCCTGTCTGCCTTAAATTCAGGTCCTGTTTTCTCTATTAGGGGTAAAGAAAGAAAAGTGATTAACTGGAAGAACATATGAATAGATTCAGAGTTCAAGTATGCACAAAAGATTTGGCTGACCTCCTGGAATTTATGTAAATTTGTCTGATTTTTTTTTTCCAGAAGTAAAGAATGATACATTGTGCCCACAATCTTCCAGTAGGTAAAGCAATCTTCTTCTGTTCCCCACTCCCTAAAGGCAATCTGCTCTCTTACCTGAACATTTGTTTTTAAGGGGTAAACAGTTCCAACACCATCAGTCTTCCAGGCACACGCATTTTAACTGCACTGTGCTTTTTATCTGCCCTCAGTACCAGCAGAAAGGGAGCACAGTACCTGCAGCTTCAGTTGTCTGACAAGATTCAGAAAGGTGCCAACACCAGATCTGCTCCACATGTACCATACAAATGTTTCAATATTCTCACCTCATCATTACTTCTCTGCAAGATGATGAAAAAGTATACACCCGTTTCAGCGCACAACATTGACCAACTTTACCCAGGAGCCACACCATGAGCTAAGGGCTGGCAGCCAGTAACTTCTGGCTTCTTATCCCTGTTCTGACACAGATGTAAAGGATGGCACTGGAGTAGTGAATATGTAGAAAATCTGTCTCATTTTCCTAAGCTGCAAGATATAGTTCCTTGTCTTTCACAAATTTTTTGGGAATCAGTTACTTCTGCGGGAGGGAAGGGGAGAATTATATAGGTGATAACAGTTATTCCTTTATAATAGGAAGAAATGGGGGGAAATGAGCCAAAACCAGGAATAATAAATTTAAATATTTTTAGTATATCAATAAAAATAGTATTTGTGTGACTAAAAAAAAATCAATGTCATTAAAAGATATTTTTTAATCAGTTCTCACGCTTATTTTGTAAAACTGTAAAGTTTCCTGCTTAAACCTACTACAATGAGGTGATTAAATTAATTCCCAGGCAGCATGGGTAATATAATGACTATGTTCATTTGCATTACATCAAACGATTTGGTGCCCTTTAGCTGCTACTTTATTCGAAGTACAGAAACACTATAAAGAAATAGAACTGAAAAAGTCTGTCTGCGTAAACCAAGGCAAGGGAAGACAAAGAGGTTTAAATGCGCTCAGACAGAGAACATGACAGAGTTTCAAACCAAACTTAGGTTTCCTTACCTCCTGCCCAACCTTCTTAGCTCTAGAACAGCCTTGGTACAAAATGTTACTGCTGCTAAACTACTAGACTTAAGCTTTAGTGAGTATATTTGTGTCATGTTACACTTCTGCAAAACAGTGAGTGTCATTTAAAGGACTTTCTGCAAGTCAAGGTACAGCAAGTACATACACTTACAACCATAAGCCAGGGAACAAGGGCTCTTACTCTTAGTTAATGGCTCTAGTCATTGGACTGCAAAGCAGAGAAAAGTAAGTAAAATCTTCAGAAGGATACTAAAAGATTCATAAAATCGTGTAGGAAAGAAAGGGAAAACATTCAGAATCTCTCCATGGAGAAAGAGAAAAAAAAGGAAAAATAATCAGAAGCAGCAAGTTCAGTGGTTATCAGGACTAAAATGAACTTTTTCTTCTCTGCTTTTAAAAATGTTCAAATATAACAAATATTCCTCAGACTGAAACCTCTTTGATTTTAAATGTTTCCCAGTGTCTTTCTTAAGTGTTTTGTTTTAAATGATGAAGTCTTAATAAATAGTGGACACATAATAAGCTTCTGTGGGATTTGGACTTTATCCCACAAGTGAGAGGAAGACCTCATAACTCAAAGAGTGATGAAGCCGCAAGAGAGTTATGAAGGTTTTTCCGCACTAGTGGGATTAATTCCATATTCCACAGATGCCCATTATATAGAGGTTCTCTGTTTATACTGCAAGGAGGTAAAAAGCTTTTTTTTATTAGATTAAAATGTCAGGGTTGAATATAAATGTCTTAGTCAGAAGAGTAAAGAACAGCTGCTTTGTGGTGTCACAAAACATCCAGAAAACAGTGACTGAGTTAGTAGACAGACTTGTATTGAAAAGGGTTTGGGTAGCAAGGAGTCATCACTACAGATCACTTGGTCCCTATAAGGTGTTCTCACTTTGTGAAATAGGGAAAGAAGCCCTTATCTTTTGAAGAGGATCTGTGAATTGGTTTTCTTCATCATTTCCAGCATTCAAGACATACAAAATCTCCTGTTTCTACTGTTCTCGGGCTCTGATCCTTCATAACACTGACAGATCTCCCCAGCACACCAATATCCCTGACAAAGGAAAAGGTGAACTTACAGAAGAATAAGCTGTCCCACTTAGACTAAAATGAACCTTCAGTCCAACCCTTTGCAATTCTAGAAGACCACGGAAACTCAGCTGACCATGAGAATGAGAAGGAGTGCATTTCATATGAACCAGTGATGTATTTGCTTGGCAAAACCCAAAAACACTGCCTGTTCTTAAGTTAGATGACTGCTTTGCTGTCATGTGCCATTATTTTTATCTGGCAATTCTCCTCTCTGTCCTGAGTATTTCAAGACTGGATAACTCTTAGCATAAAAAAAAAATCAAACTCATGTATTTACATATTCTGTTTTCTTGGAGATATTTGCCTTTTAATGACACACTGTTCTGTTTATCTTCAGAACAGGAAAGGTCTAAAATACAAATTTTAAAACCAGATTTAGGCTTCGATCTTAAGGCCATAAGTTTTAATTAAGAGACTGAGTTCTCTGTAATACAAAGTAGTAAATTTAAATCCAAATCATTCACTGTTATTGTAGAATCCTCTGTATGTATTGTGACATTAAGTAAAACATTTTGTTTTCTGTGGGGCATAAACATTCAAAGTGTTTTCTGACTGCATGTGCATTGTAAGGTATAAACCCTGCAACAATGGATCTCTCTGGATTTCATTCAGCACAGAACAAGCTGCCTGCAGACACTCTGTCATTCTGCCCAGCTTTTAAATACCTGGGAAAATCTGTCCTCATTTATTAAATCCAGTTGCTGCTTATCGGTTCAACTGAAACCTACAGCTTGAAATATCCAAATAAGAGGGTCGTGCCTGAATTTCAAAAACCAAACAGCTATTTCAGGATGAAGTCTTGCCATAACCATAGAGCACAAACCTGCAATGAAGACTGGAGTCAGAGTCCATGTGGCACAGGGCTGCAGAAATCCAAATCATCCTACTGGTTAGTGTTGATAGTGCTGGGCATCTGGGAGAACACACCCTTCTTTAATACCCTGTCTGATGCTCCTTTCAGAAAAGCCTACTGAAGTGCCCAAGCTGTAGTCCAGTTCCTGTCACTCCATGGAAAACTGGTGAACCACATGCGGCTGGCTCCTTCCCTGCTGTGAAGGATTAAAGGAAACAAAAGAAAACAAAACAAACAAACCAAACAAAAAAACAAAACACAAAAAACCCTACACACAAAAAACCCCCAAAACAAACAAAAATAAAACACAAAAAAAAACCCAACAACAATAACAAAAAACTCTAGAAGAGTTGAATAGGAGTAAACAAATTCAAGAGAACAAACTGATGTCAGGGTTCATGCTTTTCAAAAGGGGAACATGCTTCTGTGCAAGTAAATTCACACCCATTTTGCTAATATTGTGCAAAAACATAGTTCCTGCCATGGCCACAACTGTGTACAAGGAAGTGATCACAGTAGCATCTCCTTTCAAAGGGTTATGACCCATAAGGCAGCCTTTGTGAACTGTATTATCTCACTAAGAACAGATTGAAACCCCCACGCTATGCTGAGACCTTCAACACCCATGCCAAGAGTACTAGAAACCTGAAAAATATCTGGCCCTTCCTATGATGCCAACTCAGGTGGCAGCTCAGTCTACATACTTAACCACAAGTTTGTAAATCTGAGGCTTATTCTGAGGCATCCTCTGGGTAGGATGCAAGTAAAAGATTCCTTTAAAGGTCCTTTTACACTCTGCTACTGATGGATCAGTATTTTGAGGTCAAGTATTTTTAAATATTTATTTTTAGTACTTTAGCCTATCTGCTTGCCTACTTAAAATAGCTTAAGAAATATTTTGGGCACAGAAACACAAACACTCACATCTTTAATGAAGTTCTGGGGTTACCTTCCCATCAATGACAGCAGTGTGGAGAGATGCTGTGGTAGGTTTCTAACAGGGTTCCGATACTCCTTCCCATGTCAGAGAGAAGAAAGTTAAAAATAGCAGAATTTGAAGGTGAGACAAAGAAAAGAAGACATGGACTAGAACATCAGCAGATTTCTTCCATTTCTCTTTGAAAATTTTATCTCAACTTTTAAGCCTAAATTTTAATATTCTGCCTCAAGGAAGCTAACACTTAGGTTAGTCAAGAGGGTATCCTTAAAGGATCTGCAGTGTGATGGAGAAAAACAATTAGGAACCCAATCAGAAATTAGAAACTGGATTGTGTTCTATCAACTGTATTTTAAAAATCACCTTCTGCACTCTGGTCCTGATCTCCTCTGGCATAAGTTTTTCGTATGAGGGTAATTCTACAGCTTCCTTATGGAGTTGTTCCAAATTTATACTAACACTGTGGAAGCCTCTACTAGTATTTCTCCATGCTTTCCTACTGGGAGGAGACAGGGAGTGGAAAGTTAGGTGCAAAGAGATCCACCACAATGAAATCATCCCTTCACAATGTGGAAAGATTTCTACACCTAACTCATGGTGATGCTATCCAATCTGTCCTACACAGAATCACACTACTTGCTGCATACCTTGGGAGTAGCTGGCAATTGAGATCATAAAATCATAAAATATGTAGTAAGGGAAACACAATGATCATCGAGACCATCTCCTGGACCTGAATGGCTGGCTCATCAGGTTAGCCATGCTGGGTGAATGAATTTGGAAGCAACAAACAGTGATCAACAGCAGCCTGTGGTACATCCTAGGAGGAGAAGGAGAGAGATTAGGAAGTGATGCCACCTTTTCTTAAGTACTGAGGGAAGTATCTCCTGCTTTCCAACAAGATAAGCCAGGGCTGCAATTCAGAGAGGGTGCAATGCCATGTGGTTCTTTTGCTATCAAAACCACTTCTGTCAGTGGAAAAAAAGTCATCATTCTGTAAAATCTCCTTCATTTGAATGGGAGGCAGGGAGGAGGGTGCAGGAAGATGACATCCTGGAGGTTGCAGCATCCTCCTCTTGATTGATGTAAGTGCTCCACTGGGGGTATGACTTCAATTCTTTCCTTGAAACATGAATTAAATGAGGCCATAAGCAAACATTTCACTTCCTGGAGACAGTTAAGAGCTAATGTGACATACTGCACACAGTTTATTTTCACTTTTGGCCCAGTAAATTGCTGTACTGTTTTCCAGGCCCTCAAACTTGGTTTGTGTTTGCTGAAAGAAGCATTGCAGACACACTGGCTGTGAGTCCAGAAGGATTTCTAGCTCACTGACTGATCCTAAGCGTTCAGCTGAGGAACTGAAAGGTTAGTAAACCAAACTTGGGCCAGAGATACCTGTGTTCCCCTTTACTTAAGACTTCAAAAGAGCAATTTCTCTCATGCTATCATACTTGTTGCATCATCTAGTTTGCCTTTTAACAAAACTAACAATTGATGCAATTGCCTGGCTCGTGCACACAGAAAACAGAAACTCAGAGAACACTCTTGTTCTGCCTTTTTATGTTCCCTGGCCAATAGACATTAAAAACCTGTGCAAATTCAAGCCTCAGAATAATTTCTTGGTGAGAAAAACAGGACACCAAGCAGTAAGCCTGCCTCACAGATATAATGGTAATATATGGCAGAGCTAGGAGTAGACCATGCTCTACAGACAACTGATGGGACCTGACTGTTCATTCACTGAAGTAAATGAAATCCGAATTTCATTGAATGAATTTTATGCTAAGTCTCCCTGTGGTATAGAAGGGAAGAAACATGCTGCAGAATCAGAAGTGATTTTGCTGCTTTTTGAGACAGAGATTGCCACCCACCTGGTAAAAGCTTAAAGTAGCTTTTCTTCTATGAACAGGCTTTGAACATCCACAGAACCAACAGCAGAGCAGCATGGTTATAATATAAAATAACCAGGACAAAGTTGTTGAGTGACTGGAAAGTCTGTCAGGGTTACCTGAATATTGTAAGTAGCAGTCTTCTGCCTGATAGTGGCTGGGATTATCATAGGGCATTCTGCTAGCATGGAAACACTAAAGAAACATTGGGATATTCCTGTTAATGTGACACTGTTCTCTTTTATAATAGGTGCCACCTTTGTTTTTGCTTTCTGTGGTACTAAAATGTAGCAAAATTTACAGAATAGACAGTTTTTGCAGCATTGAGGTTCCAGAGTAGTACAATAGAGGACAAAATACAGAGTTCAGTGGTAAAATAAAAATCAAGTATTCCATTTTTCTCTGACATCCATGCATTGACAAAAAAAGCTGATATAAAACAGTCCAAGAACTATGTGGTCTGGCCTTTGTTTTTGAGCAGCATCTCCAGCTCTGCACTGCCAGCTAATCACAATTGCCTTGTATGCATAATATATTGAAGAATTTTGCCCTTAGTAACCTTTTCATAAAAAAGTCATATATAAAAGCACATCATTCAAAACATGCAGACATAAAAACCAAAACTTTATAGAAGTACTGAAAATATTACTACTTATAACTGAGGTGGTTCAGTACCCCTAAAGATCTTCAAGAACTCTGCAAACAGCTCCTCTCATTCAGTCAACAGTTTGAACATATAACTAGGTCAGACACATCGTAGCAAAGAAATCACTTCTTGGTATTAATAGGGCCAATGCAAATTTTCCAACACAGAAATGCCAACATGCTTCAGACTTCACCTGGGGAGGAGAAGAGGAAGCAATTTGGTGTCTACAGTGGCACAGCCCTCGGCATCTTTGCAAAGACTACCTGTGATGCCAGCTGGGGCAGCAGTGGTGTTTATGATGTGGAAAACTGCTTGCCACAGAGAAATATCACGCTGCTGGCATTTCCCCCCTCTCTACCTTTCTGAAGTGCAGAGAAGGAGAAATGTCAGACACACTTTGGGATAAGAAACTGCCTGTTTGGCTGCCTTGCCTCTTTGTGTTTGACTGGTTTTTTCCTCCCACTCCACTCAGTGTTTCTTTCCACTCTCATGTGTTTTTTTAACACAGATATCCCTAGGTGCTTAGCTGCCTTCAGCTAGTAGCTGTCTAGTTGGAGGAAAAAATAAACTAGCATACACTTCTCTGAATCAATGTTTTAACTGTCACACTGCTAATGTTGACTTCCTTGTAGTTTTTGGTGTCAGTACCTCCTACTGGTTTAGAAGAATCTCTTTATTGCCTGAAAATACATAGTTTGATCCCTAAGTGCTTCTTAAAAGTTAACCTGACTTCTGATTTTTCCCTTTAGCTTCATATCTTTCATTTTTTTTCCTCTCTTCAAGGCATGATAAACATTATCTTACTTCATTTATGACCTAGCATTGGTAAAAAATGTCACACCTGAATCCAGACTTTGCTAGGTGAGTTAAACATAGATAGATTCCACTCCTGTCCTAAAGGACATTGTAATCTAAGACATCAAGAGGGTTGATATCAGATTCTCTATTTTAAAATTCTTAGCCAGCCAGTATTATGTCATGGTTGCACCAGCAGAAGTACATGTATCTTCACATCTAACACACAGATAACATATTTAGGCATATTTTTCTGAATACAGTAAATCGACAGACTCATTTATACATGTTTAATGTCTCCAGAAAAGACCATTTCATAACAGTCTTATTTTTTAATCCTAAATTCCAGCCTCCACATGAGTATTTTTTTGGCATTCATAAATTATGATTCAGTAACTACTGATGTAAGAATAGCAAATGGAAGTTTAGAGAGCCAATGGGGTATAAACTATGCCGGTAACAGAACAGTGCTCTTGACATCTCTACAATATAATAGGGAAGTACACATAAAACCAAATTAACCTCTTGGTATTTTCATGATCACAAAAGGATTTAATTAAGGAAGTCAAGATTCCCTTCCAGTTCCTTCTTCCAATAAATATGTTCAGGCTTTGATCTTTGACCTTTATTCGTAAAATTAATTCTACATCATATTTCTGCATATAGCTCTCTAAGGAGAATCAAGTTTACACTTCCCTCCCAATCCAAACCATAACAGTGCTTAATTAGGTGATAATTTATGTAGTACTTAGCATGAACTTTTGACACTTGCTGAAGTAGGTAGCATGAGTGCACATATGTTATCACCTGACTACATCAAGCAACAGAGCCTATGCACCGGTCAGGTATCTTGGGCTTTATAAGGTATCAAGTAACATTTATAACTCTCTTGTGCCTAAATTTCTAGTAGGTTGGATCTGTCTCCAGTGTACATTAATATATATACCTGTGTGTAGTTAAAGCACTGATCGCAAGATCTTCATAACAACTAGCAGATAAGCGAAAGAGATGTCAAGACAACCTGCAATGAGGCTGTCCAGAACTGGGTCACTCCAGTCAGTTTTAAGTGCACAGTTGACAAACATTTAATTTTTGCCCATGCAATCTGTTTAAAAACATGGAATTGAGCCCTTTTCCTATCAAAGTTAAACCTTGAATAATCATAACTATACTAGTCCAACTTATTAAAAAAAGTGTGCAGAGCACTTTTATACAAGGCTTTTATGTCTACCCATGGAGTCGTAGTGCTCTGTTAGGTTGAATAGCAACCTTCTGATGGAGCTGCTACCTTTTCTAAATAGTAAGGTGACTTTGACCACAGTTAGCTCATTTTGCTTTGGGCAGTCTAAACCTAACTCTCAAATTGCTCAATATTTGATAAGAAAACAGACATTGATTCATAAATTTTCTCTGTTGAGCAGCTCTAGCAAACAACATGTAATATTACATTCCTAGTTTGGAAGCAAAGATGCTCAGTTAACTTGAACATGTCTAAATAGAGATTTGTGCCTGCATTCTACTTATCAATCTTTCTCACTGAAACAATGGAAACAGGACTGTCATGAACATGTTCTCCATCACCCTATCACCTGGACTACTCTTAACACTGCATTTTTTGAATCCTGCAGCAAGGTTATAACAAAAGTCAGGCCTTCTGGACAGCAGGATAGAAACAGCTCTAGGCCATCAGAAAAGAAGGAAATGTAAGCATGCAAGCTATCTCAAAAAGATATATTTATTTCTAAAACCCAGTTTTCTAATTATATACTTTCATTCTTTCTACATCATATAAGTTAATGATATCTCACCCAGTGCTGTGAAAATAAAATCAGATCTTACAGAAGCTGTTCAGCATGTTATGCAAGTATATTTCAAAAAGGATTAAAATTAAATTAATGACTACTGATTAAATGTATTCTACTTTGCTTTACATTTATTTACTATGTTTCTTACATCAATTTTTATATTCTTATTTACATTTACTAATAGTCTCAATATTGTTTATGAGAATAGTAAAGACAGTATAATCCTTTGTACTCTTTTTCATGGATTTCAGGAATTCCTTTACAATACCAAGAAAATACAACAATCATCCTATTTCCTGTGTTCTTATGAGTTGTACCAGAGTGGCCACAGTCTGGTTAACATTTTGTTGATATTGTTTTCACAGACACATAGGTTAGCCTCTATAAAATTTTTGTCATCATGAAAAAAAATCTGAAATATAGTGAGAAAAATTGAAAACAAGATGTCTAGAGAATCAAAATAATGTGATGGTATCTTTTCTAAAACAGCTTTAAGTGTAGTTAAATCACCAGCAATCCTCTACTACTCCTCTAGTACAATATCTACGGACTTCACTGATTTGTTTTTCACCAACAAAACAGGGAGAATGAATGGGATATGACCTTGAACATGGCGAGATCATCATTGACACACACTTGATCTTGATTCTGAAATTCCTGCAACACCAGCTCTGCTCCAGATTGTCCCTAGGAGGGTCTGGCTCTCCAGCACCTTGAGGACAGCACAGTTTTTCACAGTTATGCAGAATGATGCCATATTTTTTTGACTCTAAAACAGACCCCTGTTCCATAAGCCAGAGTAATTTTAAAATATGCAAGGCAGCAGCTAATAAACACCAGTGTGTGTCCTCAAGTATCTTCTTCTTCACAAATCACAAATTACTGAGAGGACTAGCAAGCTACAGTTGTAGCACACCACAAAGACACTGTAAAGATACCTCCCAGGCCAGTTTGGTTTGCTCTGTTTGGTTACTAGCCAAAAGGCAAAAGATGAATCCAGCTACTGATGCAATGCAAGGCAGAGCAGATGTTCCCTGGTTATTTTAAATAGTTATTCTTGAAACTGATACTAATTTTGTAGAGTATCTGCAAAGAGAGGAAGATGGAGGCTTAACCTTTTTCACCAGCTATCACGCTTGTAAGGATCTCTTCTCCATACAGGCAAGAAAAGCTGGGCTATTCCTGGGTCTAGACACAGAGCCTGAATCTTAGGCTGGACCTCACCATATTAAAAAATAATACGAAAAATAATAATAATAATTAAAAAAAGAATAACAGCTACTGTCAAGAGTGTTGAGAAGCAATGGTTCATTTATATTCTGCCTTCAATTTAGCATAAGACCAGAAAGCATATAATTACAGAGGACTCAATTCAAAACAAAACGTTTAAGCTTCTGCACTGAAGAACTTTATGCATGGCCAGAGAAAACAGAGAACAACAACTTTCCACAGTGTTTAGCTGCTTTGCTTGTGCTTCCATGATACAGAGGCCAAACATACAGTAATTTTAACTGAACCAAGTCCAAGACTTGTCTAAGTGTATCCACTGAAAATGAAACCGACCTTGGGGAGGAAGAAGAAATGGCAGGGCAGTGAAAACATCTTGTGCCTTGAGGAGAAGCATAGAGAAAGTAGCAGCGGCTCATGCCACCTCTCAAAATAATAACTAGGGTTATTATTTACCAGACAGAAATGACCTTTCTCCTTGCACAGTAAGTCTTTGGTGCCAGCAGAGGCAGACAAGGTAACTAAATAAGTATTATGAGAGAAAACAGGAAGGAGTATTCAGGACGATGTTAATACGACAGAAAACAAGAGCAAGAGATTCTCTTGCTCCTCCTGAAGTGGAAGGGATGATTTATCATAGGCAACTAAATTAGAAAAACAGTGTATGTAAACAGAGAGCAAATGGCAGAATTTCTGGCAAGAGAAGGAACATTGAATCAATAATTATACTAATGGCTTTATTTTAGATTCCAAAATTATTCTTGTTGTCTTAAAAGTATCATTTATATAAAAAACATAAAATAATATATAAGAATCTATGGTCAAAATTCCCCTCAAGCCTACTTGGCCATTCCCAAATTTAAAAAAATAACTACAAGGCAACATGTAGAGCACACATTTTCCAA
This sequence comes from Chiroxiphia lanceolata, assembly GCF_009829145.1. NCBI lineage: Eukaryota > Metazoa > Chordata > Aves > Passeriformes > Pipridae > Chiroxiphia > Chiroxiphia lanceolata. The sequence continues at coordinate 15,074,868 of NC_045640.1, forward strand.
CATTTGTCTAACAAATGGACAGACGATATTACTCACCCAAGGAATCACCTCCCATGAGTTATGTCTCCTTCCATTCCAGTTTTTTTCTTCTTTTTATTTTTAGTGAGGAAGTCTTAAAGGTACCCCACGTTTTCTTCTTTTCCTCTCCTTTGTCAACCCCTCTTGCTCTCTGCCACATTCTCTTGCAGCAGGTTCATATAGCTTTCAGTTCACCTCTTCAGTCCCCTCCAGGAAGGGAAAGGGTGGAAGGGAGAGAAAAAACTTCCTTTATTACCTCTGTTCACATTGGTTTGGCTGGTAAGGGGGCAGTAGCATGTGCCATGAGCTACCACACTGTTCACACATCCTGATACCCATGAGGATGGAAGCGTACAGTCCCACCACAGTGTGCCACAGCAATTGAGCTCAGCTGTTGATAAAGGGTCTGATCTCCTGCAAAATTCTGAACACTTGAACAAATGCAAATATGTCTCATTTGCACAGGTGATTAAGTTTTCTCTATGCCTTTACTCCTAATTATTTTTTTGAAGCACACCAAATAGTAATTCTACATGACATTTTTATCACCTGCCTAACATTTCAAATGAAATGTTTTATTGCATTTGATGTTATTTAAACACTTACCATATACTCTTCAGTCCTACAATTTTCAATGTGTTCTGGCTATATTTAAAAAAATTTTAAAAAGAGTTGGGGTATGTGCTGTGTTTTTTCCATTTTTAAGTGTTTAAGCTGTAATAAACATGTAGTATGTTGCAAATATATTTCATATATGTATTTCTTTATGTGTTGTTACAAATATATTTGTTGCATTGCCTTAGTTAAGTTTGTCACATTTTCCATTACAAACTTTAATTCAGGGTTTATAACTTCTCCATAAAATGTGTCCTTCAGTAGGAAACCCAATATTTAATTCTCCAGTTGAAAAGAGGAGGTGGGGTTTTTCCTTACAAAAAACAGATTAATAAAATAATTGTTTAGCAAAAATTTATAGTACTCAGAAATGAAGTGACAAAAAAGTTTGCAGCTTGGATACCTTCTCTTAGACTGCTAAAAAGGCTTAATGTAAAAAAATTCCAACACTGAACTGGAATCTAAACGCAGTAAATATTAATTCTATAAAAAAATAAGAGCTTTCCAATATCAACTACTGCTGATTAGAGTTTGAAGCAACTTTTTCCTCCACCACAATGCAATGTAGTTCCTGATCCAGGAAAGTATAATTCCTGATGAAAGAAATAATTCCTGATCCAGATCTCAAGTTGCCATAATATAGTATATGTTCATTGTCTGTCTAGATCACTAATAATTTCAGCAGTCAAACATACTAGCCCAGACCAATTTTGATCTTACAAAATTAGGGCTTACAAAATAATGGCAGTCCATCCCTGATTGTATGATTTAAATTCTACTTCATATACCTTTTTGATATTCTACAACCCACAATAAAAGAGTATTTTTCCTCACCTCTAAAAATGTTATACTAAAGCAGACTGCTTGTCACTTTTTCTGTTTGTAATCAGAACAAGAAAATAGAGTAGAAGACAAATAATACAGGATAAAAGCATAGATGAAATTAAAAACTCAGATGGTTTCTTGATAATTTATAAGTAAATAAATATTTATGAAAAACAAATAAATTAATTCATAAAGCAAGAATCATTTGTGAGTGAGTCAAATATCAGAAGTCTAAGCTTATTGCAGCTATCAGGTTCAGGCCTATGCATGATGACTGCTATTTTTATAAAAATTATACAGCCTTATTTTTAATTTCTCACATACTGACTGCCAGCAGTTTTCCTCAACTACAGTACTTTTCAGATTAATCTATCTCTGCATTGCCAAATTTTATGACCTTTACTGCAAGTCACCCAACAAGAGTTTTCTTGAAGTTTTTTTTCCTGAGCAGTAAGACTCTTAGCTTTCATTCTTTCCAAACATAACATTATGGTTCACAACTTGGTTTAAAAAAAAAGTGGCTCAAAAATGCCCTGCTGTTGAGTCTCTAAAAGACAAAACAGGTCCTATATTTATTATATCAAAAAATTCCCCAAACTCATGACATTCCATACTTGACTGATGATTTGTGAATATTTTCAGGTTAGCAATGCTCTATTATATGTTCCTCAAATTCCTGTCTGACCACTACATCCACCAGCTTCTTGGTCTTTGATCTTTTTTTCTACAAATTTCACCCAACATTTTCAGGTTTATAACTTGAATGAAATGGTTTTTATTTGACCAAGGACTTCATTTTACCTGTTTTCTAGCTAAACTTTAAAATTACTCCCAAGGTGTATGGTCACTCCACCTCTCAGGGATTACTAGGCAGGAATTCTGGATTTTGTCTGTACTGAGCTTTAGCCTGTGGCTTCTAATTGCATTGTGTCATCCACTCTGTCTCTGGTAGTCTGGTATCCAGTTGCAGAAAGACAGTTTTTAAAAAAAATCATTAATACTAACATTTCTTCCATACTCAATAGCTTTGCATCATAACAGATGTGGTTGGCAGCCCAGAAAGACACCAAAAGCAACATGGCCAACAGCTCAAAGGAGATGATTCTACCTCTCTACTCCACTCTGATGAGACCTCACCTATAGTACTGTGTCCAGCTCTGGGGCCTCAACACAAGAAAGACATTGACCTGTTGGAACAAGTCCAGAGGAGACCACTAAGATGATAAGAGGGCTGGAGCACCTTTCCTATAAAGACAAGCTGAGACAGTTGGGATTGCTCAGCCTGGAGAGGAGAAGGCTCTGGGGAGACCTTATAGCACCTTCCAGTACCTAAAGAGGGCCTACAAGAAAGTTGGAGAGAGACTTTTTAAAAGGGCATATAGTGATAAAAAAAGGGGGAATGGCCTTAAACTAGAGGAGGGTAGATTTAGATTAGATATTATGAAGAAATTCTTTACTATAAGGCTGGGAGCTGGGGTTGTTTAGCCTGCAGAAGAGGAGGCTCAGGGGAGACCTCATCACTCTCTACAAAAGAGGTTGCAGCCAGGTGGGGGTTGGTCTCTTCTCCCAAGCAACCAGCAGTAGGACAAGAGGGTATGGTCTTAAGCTCTGCTAGGGGAAGTTTAGGTTGGATATTAGGAAGAAAGCTTTTACAGAGGTAGTAATCAGGCATTGGAATGGGCTGCCCAGGGATGTGATGGATTTACCCCCCTGGAGGTTTTTAAGATGAGACTGAATGTGGCACTTAGTGCCATGGTCTAGTAACCACGGCAGTGTTGGATCAAGGGTTGGACTTGATGATCTTGGATGTCTTTTCCAACCTGGTTGATTCTATGATTCTGTAATTGGTGAGACACTGGAACAATTTGCCCAGAGAGGTTGTGGACTCCCCATACCTGGAGGTGATCAAGGCCTTGCTGGGTGGGGTTCTGAGTTACCTGGTCTAGTAGAGGGTTCCCTGTCCATGGCAGGAGGGTTGGAACTAGATGATCTTTAAGGTCCATTCCAACCCATACCATTCTATGATTTTATGACTCTGTGCTATTCCATTGATCCTGTTTTCATTATTAAATTACAAAGAAATAATACATAAATTAACAGAGCTAGATCTGTGTTTTATTTATGTGGATGAACCTGGTTTTTCCGTTTTGTTTGCATCATGTTTTTCTTTAATTTCTTTTTCTCCCTGTGTGACATAACTCCAACTCCCACAGTATGTTTACATTCATTTTGCTTTCCAATGAATCTCCTTTTGGCCTCTTACACCAGACGATTATTTATTAATTTACTAACAAAAGTACAGGTTTTAAAACATCCACTAAGAAAATGAGAAACCTTCTAGGAAGCCAAGATTTGTCTATAATTTGATTTTACGCTGTTGCAGATCATCCTCATATGTGATATTGAATTATAATGAGACTTGACAAATATGAAGTGGAACACCAGAAAAGACTCACCCTACCAATTACAGATCAGAAGCCCTTAATTTCCAGATTTTCCACTATAGACTCTTTCCTGGGGCATGTTTTCCTTTGTAACCAACCATAGCAAGTGTATATCACTCTTGATTTAAAGTCAAATTTCTAAGAGCTGCCAAAGTTGCAGTTCAAACTAGCCATGTGGTCAATCAACAGTGTCTTATTTTAGTATTCTAAAAATTCTTTAGGGAACCAATTGTGTAGAAAAAAAAAGCAACAGCATACACTGGAAATGCCTGAAGGAAGATATCTGATGATGGGCAGACACCAAAACAGATGCCACAACACTAGTTGTAGACAATCTCTGTGTTTAAGAAATTCAGATCAACACCAGAATTAATACTTCTTACTTAGGACACCAAATTTAGTCCCTCAAACAGCTATATATTTGACTTTCCTTCACAGGAAAATTATTTGGACTAGTTCAAGTTACATGACCAAAATCCACCTCTGGGAGTTGGGATCAACACAGCTCCCACTTCTTGGACTATATCTTAAATTTACTGCTATTAAGAGAATTATAGGCAAAGTTGGAATTAGCAGCAATATTTTTTTCCATTTTTCCTAAAGCATTTGAAATACATAAGCCATAACAGTCCTGATCACATGTGAGTCTCTGCGAAGGTGTTTAAGAAAAAAATAAAATGAGATATTTTGGGTAATTCTAGGAAATAGTTAGTGTTTGAAAGTAGGAGGTCCAAACTGCTTTTTACAGTTACATCTCTGATGATAAAAACATCAATGACAGAGTACAGTCTCAGACCTAGAATTCTACTGTCCATTCTGATAGACTGCCCCTGGAATGGTGTCAACATCTCCCAGACACTGCTTGGGAATGGTTCAGAGAATAGCACTCACCACTTTTTCCCAGTGAGGCAATCTCCTTTTGAAGGCAGAATAGAGAAAGCTTAGCCTAAACCATTTTTTAAACTCCCTCTCTCTCCCCACCCCCACCCCCCACCCAAGCTTTGAAACCAGGGCTAAAACATCAATTGAGAAATTGGGGTTTTGGCTTTGAAATATCACATGCTAAATCAACACCTTGTGTAAAAACAGAAAAGAAATAACTTAAATAAAAAGAAAACAAAATCATCAATGTTTCATTAAATGGAACCATGTTGGCTTCCACCAAGTAAAGAAAGGATCTGTGAAATGATGTTATACAATCAAGGTGAGAAAGCTTACTATTATTAAATATAAAACATAGCATGATTGCACTTTTATGTCTTCAAGTGATCCATTTAACACAATCCAAACAGCTAAGTGTTAGGGTTGATCTATCACTAATTCTTTACAAACCACAGATCTAGCTTTGAGGATCAGAAGAAAATTTAGTCTCATTCCATACACAAAAACAGTTATTTGGCTTTTAAAAGACCGATGATGAATATAAGGAAATATTTGTTTTCTCTTTGTCTCTTTCTTCCCAGCACTATCATCTATCACAACAATGATGAAGATAATGAAGGCAAGTGTAAATGAAGTGAGAGAAAGGGCAGAACTTTTTGAAAAATAATTATTTTTACATTCACCAGGAGAAGTGTGAATCCAGGTTTTGTTTCCTATGAAAAGCATTAAAAGAACTTGTGGACATACAATATGATGTGAGCTGCAATAAATCATGCTCTTAACTGTGCTATTTGTCTTCCCTAATTTTCCATTTAGTGAACAAACGATTCGTTTTTCCTTTCAGAGAGCTACAAACTACAGAATTTACAACTATTTAAAGAAACACTAGAAAAAAAGAAATATCAGAGTTGTTTCACCTTCTCAAATAAAATTTTATCCAAATCTCATACTTATTTTCAGAAAAAACAAACAAACACACAAACAAACAAAAAACTGAAGTATTTTTGAGTGCCTCTGTAGTTTTTAGTCTTGTAAATTCCAACTGACTCAAGTGGAAGTTTCCCTGTATGAAGACTAGAGGGATACAGAGGGAGGACCTCTCCATTAGACTTCAAAAATGTTGGTCTTGCACATTCTTCCCCAAAAATGTAATGTGCAATACATTTATTTATATTAGTAACCAAGAAACAATATTTATTTTGGAAGACACTGAGTTTCATTGCTGTGAGCAGAAATGTGGTATTCACCCACAACCCTGGGCTGGGCACAGAGGGAAGGTAGTTTCAGGGCATTCTGAACTGGCACTCCCCCATGGAGTTGGCTGCGGTGTCATAATGTGGAGGCAACATAGAAACCTGTCTGCACAACCCCTCTGTCAGGCAAGCTTTGCCCCGTGAGACAGGATTAGAAGTCTGGGTCTGCCTTCAAGTTGTAGTTCCTTAGGAAAAAATAGTATTGAAAGGTCTTGTTTTGAGAGGCAACCCTCATTTTTCCCCCTCCTTCCATGCCTTATAGCCTCTTGACCTACAAATTTCTAGACGGAAAAAGTTATGCTTTTCTGAAGTTGAATTTTGATACAAAACATATTAGTACAATACTGCCAATCCCAAGCATTCAAAAATCATGACTCAGACACCAAAAGTTATGAGACTGGCTGGCACTTCATATTTAAGAAGAAAGTGTCTTTTGTTTTGTTATTCTTAGTCTACAGTATGGTCACATTTTTAAGCTTCTGTCTGCAACCATGAAAGCAGACACTCAACCAATAATTAATGCATTGTTTTATTTTTTTGAATGAAATCACGTTGTTATGTAATACTTGATTTTAGCAGCTCAAGCACTAAAAAACTAGATGTTGCATGACTAGTCATAAAAATCACCCAGTTTGGCAACGTTATCAATGGTTAGTTGTGTGGTTATAGTCTGAATATCGTGGCATCCATGAACTGGCGCTGATTTCAAAATGCGTAGTGATATTATAGAAATTATAAAGATATCACATTATGCTTCTGTTTCTTGGTGATATGAAAAGAGTTAATAGCAGTCTGTATCCCAGAAATGACAGCAAATCACACCTTTTACTCTTTGAAATGATCCAAAACCACATATCAAGTCAATATTCGCGCATATTTCTGAGTGGTTTCAACTGCAAGCCTTATGCCAAGAATATCCTTGTGATTTGGATTCTAGATTGAGTGAAAAATGCCTTATTCAGATCCAAACAAAATCTCAGAAAGATGTTTTTTTTCAGACTTGTAATCTTGTGATTTGTGCAAGAATGCTCGGGGTTTGGGTCATAAAACCAGGAAAGACAAGTTTATAGGTTTCTGTCCTACCATCAAAATCCTAAACAGAAATTCTTGACCAGATATAGCCACAAATCTGCAATATATAATTTTTATATTACGTATATAAATTACCACTCTTCTTCTGAACCACTCGCTACAGTGTAATGTTTCAAGATTCAGAACCGATCTTGAGAGTCAGATAACTGGATTCAATCCCTTCCTGTGTCTGAGAAGGCTCACTTTTCCAGTCCCATGACATTCCCCTAAGGGAGTGGGAGGCTGCCCAGATGTGATCAATCTTATTTTCAGAGCTGGGTAAGTGTTTGACAATGCCAGCTTTACAGTGATTTTACTGTCGCTGTTGATAGGTACAACATGGACTGTAGGACTACATCATAAAATTACATGATTCAAAGTGGCTTTGCTGTTGTGTGGGTACCCAGGCTCCACTAGAGGAGCCCCGCATTGGGCTGGTTGCAGAACTGGACTACATTATATGCTGTCGTTAAAAAAATACTGAGGAGTTTTGTTGCAAAAGTGGGAAGCTACCATGCAAAGTAACTATCTGACAAAGTAACTATCAGCATTTCCCATGGGACAGCTAGGGCCCAGCTCACCGAGTTGTGAGAAACACCCACAAAACTCAAGAAGTAAATGTGATGATGGTTGGATCTTGTATGCACTCAGTGCCGGTTGCAATGTCCTGCTACCAGCCTCTGAAAAAAACAAAAGTGTCATTTCTACTGTTTACATAATTAATAATGTAGATCATGCAGGTTTACTTAGGACTTTAAATTTGATTTAACTATCTTTTTATCACCTTATAAACACTGAAGCTGACAGTTAATCAGGCATTAAGCTGTGGTCAGGACTCTGTAATTGTTCTTTGGTCTCTCCTTTTTTTTTTCCCAGGAGTTATTTACTGAACTACTTGCTCTTTGGCCTTGAATCATTCAAGATCTCTCATTTGCCTGAACTCCTCTTATATACCTTCACCCAGGATCCTAGAGGTTGTCATCCTTTAGGTCAGAGAGGTAAGACAAATGGGTAAGAGGCATACTTTATCTCTGAGTTTTGAGCCTCTGTGAGACATAAGCCTCACAGGGATTCTTACAGTGGGTCCTGGCCTCTCCCTACCTTGTCTCATCCTTTATATCACTGACCCTGCCCTTCTTCCTAACACAGTTCTAGTAGCTCCTTTAACTCAAACCTTCTCAACTCTTCTCTTCTGTCCATTAATCTCTTTCTTTGACCTTGATTCCATGCCCTGGTCTGACCATTGCTCTCCGTCAATTTCCCAGTAGTTTTGTGGTTCCAGTGATCCTTGACCCCCTTATTCTCTCCTCCATCCCCCTTAATTAGGTCTCCCCTTACCACATATACCCAAATGTAGCCTGGCATCACCCTGTCAGCAGTCCAGACACACTTTTCATGACGGATAACAGAAGAGGAAGAACAGAAAGAACAAAACAGAGTTCACAGGTAACAACTTGTCACGGCAATCACCACCACCCACTCTCTACTGTGGCAGCTGCTACCCCTGCTCTGCCTGCATCAAGAGCAAATTAAATCCTCAGACTTCTCTATTTCAATGCAATTCAGGATACTCTACTTAAAATTCAATATAATTATTTAACATTTTGTTTTAAATTGGATTCTAATATTTTGATCTGACTATAAGTTCCTTAGAGCCTTTCCAGTCAAGTAATTAATGGAAGAACATTCCCCACTTAAAGTCTTTGTAGTTGTACTCTTATTCCTTGCTATGAAAAATTACTTTTGGATCAGAATCTAGACAATCTTTTTTGATTATTTATCTAAAACTAAAAGCAGGAAATGATTCATTTGATTTCTGCCAATACTGGAGTGTTGCCACTTTTAGCTCAGGAAGAGTAGGCTTCCTTTGGCAGTCTTTACTTGCATGATGATGAATGAAGTTCTATGTTTAGTGCTTGCTAAAATTTTATAGAGTCTAAAAAAGCAATCTAAACATGTTATAGGGAGTGGATAAGTTTTTTCAGATAACTATACCATAAGTTCTCATGCTGTGTCACAGCAATACCTTCAATATATACATAGAGGAGGGACTATTTCCAAAAAAAGATCTTTAAATACTTGAAAATGCACTATTTGTCATAATAAGCAAATAATTCCCCCAAAGTGAATGCACATTCACAGTTACATTGCATAGAGGAAAACATAAATGCCCCTCCTTGTCTTAATGATATAGCACCCAAATTGCATGCAGTCATTTGTCACGGAAAAGCATAGACCACCATGAAATGGGCAGTTAAACAGCACAATAAAACCTACTGTAGACCTAAGCAGCAACTGCTACCTACTGATGAACAGAAAAGTCTTAGAAGCCTTGAGAATATAAATATTTTTCTGTAGTAAGAGTTATAATAATTCAATCATGATACCGTAATTGTGGGGAGGGAATTGGACAGAAGTGATGCATTTATATCTGATGAAAGCATTCAAGTATCCTTTCAAAAATAACCATTAATTTTATGTAAATTGGTCTCACTGGATGGCACTTGTCATTCAGACAAACTTGTTTTCAAGGTCTGAATGTAAGCAGATACGTTTGAGTAATTCAGGAAGTTTTTACAAATATTTTGTACTCAACTGCATTGTCCTCAATTTTGTTCTCACCAGCATACTAATTACTTTTGTGATTTGCTAGACCATTTCTTTCAAGCATTGCTTTTGACAACTCCCTAATAGGTTTCTGAAGTGGCATGTTCAGGTGAGCCAGTTTTCATGCTGAGAACAGTCCCTTCATCTATGTACCTTCTCTACCTTCAACAATGTCCTCAGATCGGGATGGGGCTCTCAGAAGCTTTCCACCATTGTGAAAACTGTAGCTCATCTTGATGTTCTTTGTGCCTGGCATCAGACTTTAGTCAGGAAGATACTCTTGAAATAAAATATTTATATATATATATATAATTTTAACAGTATTTGGCATGTATTAGAACAAAAATAATGTTGGTTTAACACACAGTTACAGCTAACTGCTTCTTTGTTTGGAGGCCAAATTAATATTATCATTTACACTCTTCCATTTACAGTGAGTAAATAACTTTCTTTGGGAATATAAATGGTTTAGAATATTAGCCCATTTTTGTTATTTCATGAAATTCACCTAAATGTCTATGGTCAGTTAAAGATTTTGCCTTTACTGACCTCACCTGTGTTTGTTTTCCAAAAGTAGATTTACTTTACACTTTGCTTTAATGAAATACTTTCCAAAATTAAGGTATTGCCAGGACAAATAATGTGTAATGAGAGTGTCATTAATTCTGTGACTATGGCTCACTAGTTTTCATTCTCATGCAGAAAACTGGGGGAAAAAGAATGAAGACATACACAGAGACAGCGAATGATAACAGCTGCATCCTACTTTAAAAATGACTATGGAGCCTGGTAGGCTCCTTTGTGTAGTGTATAACTTTGAATAAATGGTCCTGTCTGATAAGCTACCTCAAAGGCACTTTGTGCCAAACACATTTGAGACACCCAGTTCAGAGAGGTTTTGTTATTCTACTTTCTTTTACACTACTCAAGAAGCATTTGCATTCCTGGAATTAACTGTAACTGGTAAGATCGTCTTTGAGCTGTGCTTCTGAGAGAGTTCATTAATTAAAAAAGGAAAGATACCAATGGAATATGCCAGGATTAGTAAAAAGATAATTCTGTGGAGAGTCAGGATGCAAACATGAGAAAATGGAGAGTTCAGCTAGGGCCAGAGGCAATGACTGTCTGGTGCATTGGTATTAGGAGGAAACAGCGATAGTGGGTCATTTTCACTATCATTCCACTTCAGATTTCATTCTGTTCTGCAACAGTCAGGTATAAAGAGTCTCAAAAGATTTGACTTTCCATTCAAAATGTACATCATCTGCAATTCTATACTCTCACAATTAATACACTTCTTCCATATGTTTTAAAAATATTGCCTACATGATAGAAGGAATTAGGGTCGTAAGGAAAATGGTAGATGAAGTAACTTGACCCATATATTACAGACAACAAGATCTCAGTTCCATATTTGTATTTTAGAGATTAGGTAAATAAAGGAATGGAGGCCTAAAAATGGGTGATAACAATGAAAAATATAGAGGACTATGTTTACAGTGTGAGGGCAGATAGCCTAACAGGACACCTTAGTGTTTAAATATCACTGTTTCTTCAACAGTTAAATTTATGTTTTAGATTTAGAATCTCTCCAACTGTATGAGAGTTTTGCATGTCTCATAAAGCAAGCTGTAAAGGGGTAAAAATTAAATTTTTAAGAAAGCCTCTGGTGTTCACCTTTATGACCCTCAGTCTCTCAGCTCTCCCCCCAGTGGAGAAGGCAAGCACTCTGCCAATGCATATATAAGACATTTATAAGTGAACTGCATCCAAAAGCCTTTGTCCATTTTCCCACTGTGTACGTTTTCAGATAGTGTGTGGGCTACATGGAATTTCCCTCTGTTCTGTTGCTGAAAATTAGAAATGCTCACCTCTGTGGCATGCAGACTGAAAATCATGCAGAGCTGACCAAAACTGCAGGTGGACTTATGGCCATTCCCCACTGATTGAAAAACATAAACAAAATGAATGCAGGGAAATCAATTGCTCCCCAAAGACTCTGCTTTCCTCTCACCTCTTAACCCCTTTCTCCTCTTTGGCTGCCAGTCACTTTGAGTTTTCTCCCTCCTAATTCAACTGCCACAGAAGAGAGTCTTAATAGTCTGGATGTGCATATTTCTTTCTCATATCCAGGGTTCCCAAATAGGACCTTCCTCAAGTTGTCTGCTATGCATCTGCTGTTAACTGTGCTCTCAAAGGAAAAGTCCTTCATATGTTTGTTTCCATCAGAGACCAGCCCACTGACATCTTCCACCTGAAGACCCAAGACTCAGGTATGATCCCATTTTTGAAGTTACCTCAGACTGCCTCATGCTAAGGAAACAGTGAGTGAAAAAAAAGCTCCATTCAAACCCTCTATTTTCTCTTCCAAACTCTCCCTAAGCACAACAGCACTTCTTGCTTCCTTACAGTTTCAGATTTGCTCACTCAAGGTGTTCCTCCACTCTCACTTCTATCTCCCAGCTGCCCACGCCAGTATTAGACTCATCTGTTTCTCAAGAAGACAGATTGGAAGAAAGGATATATTTTCTTTGTTGTTTTCCTCTTATATCACTCTGTAAGGACATAAGAGACTATACATATCAAAGCTGCAAGAGGCAAGCCCTGAGAAAAACCTTTACTGCTTTTCCTCAAAAACAGCTCTTCAGGCTATTCCTCAGCTATACAATATATATGCCAAAAACCTAATCAGGAAGTCCTGTAGCTCTCTGCAATAAAAAGAAATAAATAAAGAAAAAATCTGTGATCACCTGAAGCACCTGAGTTGCTCATGTCAGGTGGTGTCAATCACATTTTATAGTCACTTTTATTGACATTTAAGTGCAAATGAAATTCTTAGGAAACAATGGAACAAACACCGGAAATGTTGTGTGCAGAGGTACTTTACATGCTGTATTAATGAAAATTAATGTCTAACATCTTAGGTAAGCAGATTATTGGCAAATTTTCATGGATGTATACTAGTATGCATGACTATACCCAATGGCAGTGCATGAGGTGTATTAGAAGACAGATTCTTTGTGCTCTGTAGATACAACAGTTGAAGATAAAAACTGAGGAAATCAAATCATTTTCGGTTCCTTCAGGAATATTTTTTGGGGGTATAAAATATTTTCCTGAACAGAGGCTTAAACGGAGAGAAAAAGGGCAAGACTCAAACAGCTTATCAGAAACCTCATTCAGCTGTGTAGCGTTTTGAGAAGCAGCTTCCTTCTACAATCAGCAGCTATAGAAAGATCTTAAAAATAAATAGAGAAAGCATTTTTACACTGATGGCCTTGTCTGAGATTACATCATGTCTCAGTTGCTATGAATGCTGGCTACAGCCTTGGTTTCTGTCGTGTCTACTTGGAGATACATTTCTGTTCTGTATCAATAACATGCCATGTGTATTTGAGCCAAGGAAGATTTGCTTCTAACTTCCATATTTACTGTCAAAGCACTGAACCAGAAACCTGAATTTCAGAGAAACCATTTCCTTTGTTGATGATTCTATCACACCAAAACAACAGTTTTCTCAGCCTTAACAAAAGTACAGGATAAAGGTTATAATGGGCTATTTAGGCACGTATAACCAGTCCACCTAGGGATAAATGACACCTGCTCTCAGGGCATACTGTGTCTACAATGCCCTGTCTTTACACTGAACTTACCTCTATAGAAACAAATCTGGGTAGTATTTAGCTACTATCAATTACAGTATACTAGAATAATGAATCAAAAGAATAGAATAGAATAATGATCAAAAGAAATGCTATTCTTTTCTTATACACTTGTAATCTATCATCTCAACTTCATTAGGAGGTGGGTAGATATGCACAGCAGACTCCCAAATTCTGGATTTCTTTTGTTTCCTATTAGCTTCCTAAAGATGCGTTTCCATCAACGGGATGCAAATGTAGTATATCGGGAAAAAGAAGCAGATGGTAAAATTGTGCAACCCATAAAAACTATCCTGGGAAAACGGTGGCTATGACATCATATTCTTCTGCAATCAGCAGATGTTTCAGTAGTGTGAAAAATAATTACTCTAGCTGAGATCAGACGGTATCCATTTATTGCCCTCATTAAAACTTGACTGCATGTGTGTCTCTTTACACGCAAAACAAGTTCTCCAATGGACAAGACTGCAACCTGCCCTGTGAGTTTAATGCCTTTAAATGCACATCCTGCTATATAGATGCTGCAGTTTCACCAATGAACTTAGACTAGAAAAATACAGGACAAGGTCAAAAGACCAAGGAAAACTTGTATCTGGGAAGAGATAAACATTACCTCCATACCAGCACTTCACTGGAGGTGAACAGTCTTGTACTCTGGGAAAATGCTAGAAGACTGATCAATCATACATGGAGCCTGATATTGTTGTTTAACTCTGAAGTTTCCAAACTTCTCAAAGCCTGAAAATCTCTTTACTCGCCTTTTAAAGCAGTTTATGAAAACTCTTTTTTTCCTTTTTTTTTTTTTTTTTGGACTACAGAATCCAAGGAGGACAGTGAGGGTCAAAGAGCTCTTTTCTGCATCATTCTTTAATTAAGGAAATTCATTAAAATTGTTTAAGACATTCCAAGTTTATTCAAATCTGTTTCTCTATGTGAAGCCCTAAAATGGGGGATATGTGTTCCTAGTAAGAATGTCGATTGCAGCAGAGAATTTCTCTCTGTCACTTTGAAAGGGTGTTTTTTGGTCTCTAGTAGGGAGAGGAATCTCATATCCCTCTTCTAATCCCATGTAGAATTATTCATTGTGAATGATTTAACTTCTGTCTTTCTCATACACTGATTTTTTTTTCAAAAATGGTATTTTTACAGATTTATTTTTACACCCTTCCTCCAGAAAAACTGCCAGAGGCTATTGGTATTAGAATAAACTTAGTAATAATTCAACATCCCCATTGCACTCAGGTTTGTTACAACATAGAAGAAAAAGACCATCCCTATCACAAAATAGATGTTGTGTTTTGCTGGGTTGGTTTTTTTGTCTTTTTTTTTTTTTTTAAAGGGAAAGTATACCTCCATCCACATTTAAATTGTGATATGAAGAAAGCTTAATTCTTCGCTGTAATATTTAACTGTGATCATTGAGCCATCATTTTTACTGGAGGACAATCTGACAAATTCTACTTGCAGGGCACTGTCCCTTACTCAAATTTAGAGGGCTTCGTTTACGTAGCCAGCATTAAAAGTAGCACGGCTTCATTTCTCAGAAGGCTTCCCCCTCACTTTCTTTCCAAGAGAGTAATTTTTTTTCTACAAATTCAGTGCTACATTCCTACCATGGAGTCTTTCAATGCCAACTCAAAAGAGGTTAAAAAGTAGCACTTTGGCAAAAGCTCCCGTGCTGAGCATGCAGTGTATAGACAGAGAGGCATCTCTCCATTAAACGGCAGCAGGAAGGCTACTTTAGCATCAAAATAGGCCTAAATAGGATGTTTTGTTTGGGTTCCACTGCCTGTACAGGTGTGGATTTCATATATTGTGATAGAAAGGTAAAATTGGACAGAAATTCTTTAAAAAGCTCCAGCCTGTTCTTTAAATGTAAGTTCTGAAGAGTGGGAACATATGGAACTGCTTTGTCGACTCTTCAGGGCTAGACATCTGTTTGCTGGCTGCTATTGCAGTGAACTGGGTGTTCACTTCAAGCACTAGATAACTTAAATAAAATACAGAAATAAAGTACATTTCTTCAGTCAATATTGACTGTTACAATACCACAATCTCTAGGACTGCAGCCTGTAACACTCCTCCCCCATTCTCTGCTAAGTTCCTACTTTGTAATGAGCCTGACTTCTCTTTCCAACAAAAATGTGAAACTACTTATGCATGTTAAAATAGCCCTCCTCATTTGGGAATTTCAGTGGCTAGCATGGTATCACAGAGGCAATTCATGATTATGGGATTTACTGGCTTCAGTGTTTTCAGACATTTCCTTGAGAGGTAGCCTAGTCGTTGTAATTAAAAGTCTATATATTTACAAAAAGAGACCAGCACTAAGTGAAAATACCTGAGACTTTTGTAGGCAAAGCGCATCCTATGAAAAACTGCTCTTTAGCGGCGGAATAAGAATTCACATAAACGTATTTAACTTCAATATTGGCCTTATCCTCCTGGTGCTGCTGGCACATGATTATACTTCCTCTACCTCTGTACCTCTATACTTCATCAAGTGTAATCACTGTTAAAGTTACTCTGGAGATATGCTTGGCAGCTTTAGGATCCTGATGTGAAGGAGTATTATATATTTTCCAGCAGTAACACCTAGACTTGTGGGTTGGCTCCTAAAATGAATGTAGTGGCAATAGTCAGTTGTTTCTGTTGATAGATGCCTCAGAGGCAGCCTTACTGTTTGATTACACTCCATACTCGATTTATTCTTAAGTCATTTGGGTTTTTAAAATTTTCCTTCCAACTAAAATGTGAAACTAGAAATGTGAAACTTTGAATGCATATTGAAATGGCACTTCTTGTCTGGAAATTTTAGAGACTAGTATGTCATCCTACAAACATTTGCTTATAATTTGATTCAGCCAGATAATTATCCTCAAACAGTCTGAAAAAGATTATCAGTTGTACTAGAAGCTGACACGTTCCATTTTCCAAGTAATAAGACAGAGGAATAAACAAGTTCACAAGAGGTGTAAAATGTTGAATTATTCAGTAATAATTTTCCTAATGAAAAGAGCACTAGTTGGCTTTCTAGCAGGATACTGAGAAGCATTACTATTTCTCTTAAAGCTACAAAGTTACACTATTTAATCAGATTTCTCTTAATATGTAAATGTATGCTTGTATGTCTATCTCCTGATATGGAAAACATTTCCATTCTAAAACCACTAACTTTACCCAAGGCTATTACTTTAGAAATATAATTTATATCAAGCTACCTGATATCTTTGAAAAAATAAGTATTACACAAGCAAATATTGTCTTGCTATAATATTTAAAAGGCCGCAAAATTGAACACTGAAGTTAGGACAGGCAGAATTAAATTGATTATACAAATATTGTATTTGTCTCTACTTATTTACTTGAATACTCCTTTTTCAGAGAACCTGAGTTGATTGAGTACACATCTGGATGGTACAGATGGAATGTGCAAATTTTCAAAACTTTGTCTTGTTATCTAGTCACTTCAATCCTTGCTCAAAACGAGGTATACCAGTATCCTCAAAGGAATATCTCAGGAGATTTTTATTTTGCTAAAATGGATCTTGAATATCTAAATCTATCTTCAGTGTGTCTTCAGTATTCCCTGATTATGCATGAGCAACTCAGAACTGGGCAATCCTCACACCTCCCTCAGCTGGTGTGTGAAATCCGGGTATGACATGTACTGGCTCTGGCTGGGATGTAGTTAACTTTTTCCATAGCAGCCTGTATGGTGGTGTTTTGAAGGACTAAAGTTTTGCCTGTTGCTGAGCAGCACTTGCACAGCACTAAGGCTTTCTCTTTTTCCCAGGCTCCCCATATCTTGCCCAGCAACGGGGCTGCAGGAGCACAAGAGACTGAGAGTGGACACAGCCGGATATGCCAAGTCTAATTGAAAAAATGGGGTAGTCCAGACTGTGTAAAGTCATGCTCATCAATATCACTGGGATAGCAGAAGAAGGTGGAGGATTTTGTCTTCCACAGTAGCCATCATTTAGAGACCGTTTGGGCACTGGTCTGTTAGTAGGAGGTGGTGAATTATTGCCTTTGTGTCACTTGTGGGGCTTTTTTCTCTTACCTTCACTTATAAACCTGTCTTTATCTCAGCTCACAAGTTTTCTCACTTTCTCTCTCCCACTTGTCCTGTTAGGAGGAGGAAGTAAGTGAATGGTTGTGTGGGTGCTTGACTGCTGGCCAGGGACAACCCACCACATAAACACACTGGATGACATGAGACCTATCACAGGGCTGTATTTCCACATCTGGCCATAAGAACTATAGCAATAAAACCTGTATAATATTTCTCCCACACCATGTCCCACTCTCCTATTCCCTGTTTGACCCCATCAGGGACCCTTGAAGACATCATTGACCTCCTGTTGGTCACCTTATTTGACTTCCCTTTCCATAGAGTGAGGAACTCAACTCCTCTAAGTCATGAGAGAACAGTACAGAATTCATTCACTAAGAAGTGGAAGCACTCCAGGTTTCACAAACAGTCTGAGTTTCCACCTGTAAATTGAAAACAAGATTGTAATTAGAAGTCCATGAAAGTGAATAGGTAGTGCTATGAGTGCCTTCGAAAACAATAGTTTGAAAGAGTGCCTCTTTTAATTGAAACAAATATTCAAATTGAAGAGGAAAGAAAAGGCATTTATTTTCTTAGGAGTAAAATGAGCTTGAACTTAAAGACTGAATTCTATGAGCTGAACCCCTTAATACTCATGAGGTCTCTAAATCCAGGTATAGCTATGTCATTCCATTAAAAACGGGATTTTAGGTGTATAGCCACCACCAAACCTGGTGATGCTGGCTACTCTGCAGCACAAAGACATGGACCATCAGAGATGTACAGCAGGGTATCCTGTATGTCTAATTGGTATCAAAAACTTTTTTTTTTAACCAAAAACATGAAACTCTTGTTGAGAAAAGGTATTTCCAGCTCTCTAGACTTGACTGGAGCATTTGTTAATCATGACTTCTGTATTTTCAATTTAGTTGGAAAGTCACAACAGATTTTTAAAATACACTGACAATCCCAATAGTCTGATATGTAGCCACTAGATTTGACTCATATCTTAGCAATCATGAAAGACCCAAAAAAAAAACCTAGATGTAAATTGCATCAGTTCACATCACATCACATCACAGTGCTTTGCAGTGTTCAAACTTTTACAAACATTTCAAAACAAAGATCCTTCGTTCCCACCCTCTTTGTTTTAAAATAGAAATTAAGATACAAATTTTTTCTAAATTTCTTTCCCTGTATAATCATGAGGCTATAATTCTGAGAGATGCCTGATGCAACATGACTAACGTGCCTCCTAAACTACTCCAATGAGTGAACACAATTATAAAAACTGTGAACTACTGAAAGAAAATATATTGGCTTTTTTGTAATTACTAGCTCACCTGGGTTAATGCTGGGTGAAAGCTAACACTATGAAGACAATGTAGCTCTACATTGTGCTTTTTTATTTTTTTTTTTTATGAGGGAAACCCATATTCCAGGCTTATAGCTCTTTTTGCTTTTTTTTATGTTGCAAGTGGAACTGGAATCAAGAACACCTAACAGTGGTCTAATGGAAGTGATCTTGTCTCTGTCAAAGGACCTAATAAAGGAGCAAAGCTTGCAGGAGAAGGTGACGTCTTTTATTATACCAATATTTTCTCTTTCAATATGCCATGATTCTTTAACATCTTTAACTGCCATGGCTACAACAATGTTTATACAACAGAGGAAAGGCTTTGCTTATTGCATTGATACCTAAGATATACCAACATTATTGTTGAGGTGGGGGACAGATTCAGTATATGTACAACTATAATTTAATACAATATTCCCTATGGATTTCTGCATGCATATTGCCACTAGCACTTTTGCAAAACTGATATCAGGAAAAAAATAACAGTCATTGGTATAAGCAGAGAATAGTAGATTATTAAAAATTCCCCAGATCCAAACACTCGCTTCTTTGAGAGCTTAGTGATGTCACAGTTGGGAATATGTAGAGTTCCTTGACATTTTGCATAATTAATCTTATAAAGGAGATGGGGCATAAAAAGGCCTCCAGATCAGCAGCTTTTTAAAAAAGAAATAGTTGAAATTTCATAGTGCTGGCTTGGAGCACTTATTTGGGAATTGCTGTACAGCAACAGAGCTGGTTTGGGCAAGTAAACCAGTTATGAGGGAGGAAAAAAGGAGAACTGAGAACTCAAGCTGATGCTGAACAGCATGAGTGTAAAACTTTGGTCAGCGCATAGAGTGCTGCTGCTTCACATAAAGAAGAAACCAGCACAAGGGGAAACTCTCCTCTTTGCCCATCAAAGCACTTCATATAGTCACAGTGTGAATTTACACAAATATTTATGTAAAGAAGTACAGCAGAGCAGTAGCAGTTAATAATTGTTACATTCCAACAGCAAAAAGAAAAGGTAGCATGGACTGAAACCCGTCTCTTGTGTTCTAACCAGTCCCCTATCTTATTCCTATTTATTTTATTGTTATGGTTTTCATAATGTCCCAGGAATCTTTGATTTTTGTTTCTCCAGAACAATCAAAGAAAACATATAGAAAAAAAATCCACAATCTATGACTAGGAGGTAGTTTGGGGGTTTTTTGGCTCAGAAAAAAAATTATAAATGGAAAGTGAATGTTAGGTGATGCAAATGACTTTCAGGTATCACATTAGCTAATAAATTTCTTTAAAGTAAGTGCTGTGCTTTTTGTATCTGTTAAGAAATTCACCCTCTGTCATGGACCTGTGGTTCATTTTTCATTATCAAGGGGTATTATAATTTATTTTGCATGAACCTTTAAGAATTATACTATTTCCTGTTCAGTGGTTTTATTTTCAATTTGATAATGAAACACCCATAAATTTAAAGTTTTATTGGGGAGAGGGGATTTAGCACCTGGCAACTATATGGAATGCATACTCAACTAAGAATTAAAAATCGACATTCCTGGAATTTTTTTTGCTCTGTCATTTGTACATGGGGTCAGGGAGATCAACCTGTGCACAGGCAGAGGATGTGAGGGCGAGCAGGGAAAGGCTCCAAGAGCAATTGTTCAGGAAACCACCTTAGAGATGAAGGTAGTTGCAACCAAAGCTTACTACAAACTTCAGCAGCTCTGAGGTGAGAGCGCTCAGGTTTGTATTACTGAACCCTCTGAAGAAAAGCAAAACTAATAAGAAAAAATATTCATAAAACCTATATTCTAGCGGATGTGTGCTGAGATTTTAGTCAAATCATCCAAAGCCACATATTCAAAAGCAATGAGCACTGTTTCTTGCTACCTGTTCAGTGTGCTCTGTGCGTGCGTTTCGTTAGAGAACAGCTTTTCAGAGTGCTGGGACTAGGAGAGTTCTGAAGTTGTGGGTCCAGAAACAGCCTTGGAAAGTCTTGGATTTGGTCTTGAAAAATGATACCAGTGTCATTAACAGGGGATGTCATTCCAGAGGCAGTGAAACATCAGACTGTGAAAGCTTAAACACAAATATACTGTTGTCAGAGCATCTTTAAAATGAGCTTAGAAGCTATCCTGTCACAGATTTTATGAGGTTTAGATAGTAGTTATTTGTAAAACTCCAGGTACTTGAAATAAAAATGTGGTTTATTGCCATGTATTATTAACATTTTTGAAGAAATACAAAGAAAGAACAGCAATGACAGTTTCTTGCATGAGTTCAGAGACCATTTCTAAATTAGTTGTAATGATCTTTGCTCATTGACCAAAGAATAAACATTGCAAAACCTGGGATGTCTTCAGTTTACCTGTCCTAAATATTCAGTACACAAATTGATAGATTGCCCAACATTTCCTATGAGAAAGAAAAACCTAAATTAAAAATAATAAGAAACACAAACAGGAATGGGCAATTTTTAATAAGAAACACAAACAGGAATGGGCAATTTTTAAGCTTTTTATCACTTTAAAAACTTTTTTTTTTCCAGAGACACTGTGTAACTTACCTGTTTTCCAAGTCCCCAAGATCTCAGACTGATCTTTATCACAAACAGAAAACTGAGTTGTTTTCAAAAAACAAGGTGTACACTGACTCTTTCATGCTATACACCTTTCTACTCCTGTGGTCAAGTACCTTGCAGTTATTATCACTTATTTGTTCAAGTGGTGAGGAAATATTAAATATCACAAGTCCTCAGCAGAGATTGGACAATAATTATCAACAGATGGCTGGTAGTAGGTTTTTGAGAGAGAGAAAGAAATTGCCCTTCCTTCCAAAACAACCCTCTACGAGAAGCCGTAAGCAACTCATTGGTGAGAGTTTTGGTTAAAATCAGATTTACCTATCTGCTTTCTCAACATGGCTTTTGTGTTACTTTTACCCTTTCTTATTTAGCTGTGATAAGCAAGCATGAACACTGCATGTCTTGCCTTTTTCACAATGATGATATTTATATTTGAAAAACCTGAGAAGTTCTCATAATTTAGTCTCCTATTAAAAGTAATACAATTACCAGTAATTAGACATGTACAATTTTGCAAAACTGACTTAAGCTTCCATACTCATGATCTTAAATGACTCCACAGATGTGGAAATACACAGTGGGACAGAAGCTCCACTGAAGCTATTGACAAAGTTAAGGTAATTTATTCCAGGCTCCTTTTGTATATGATATGGTTTCTTTTCAGAATAAACATGTGGCTAATCAAACCGCTAAACCCTGAGATATTTGCTTCGCACATCAGCCCTTCCCTCAATATTTTTAAAGCATGACTGGTTTGCAAATACTGGGAAAAAGACAGTAGAAATTATCTTACCTTACCCATCACACGCCATTTTCTTTCGTCTTGCATGCCTGAAGGGCTCCATCTGGGTATTGCACTCCAGGTGCCTCAGTTTTA
The DNA here is from genome assembly GCF_009829145.1 of Chiroxiphia lanceolata. Taxonomy (NCBI): domain Eukaryota; kingdom Metazoa; phylum Chordata; class Aves; order Passeriformes; family Pipridae; genus Chiroxiphia; species Chiroxiphia lanceolata. The sequence continues at coordinate 15,097,102 of NC_045640.1, forward strand.
AAAGCTGTAGAAGCCCTAGCAAATTAATTCGTAAGGCTAAATCCCAGGGATCCCCATCAGATTTCTGCAGTGAAAAAAAATAGCATATGTATTTTCTCTTACTAAATCTGGTCTTTGTGGGCTTCTACAGGGAAAAGTGCTTTAGAGATCATTATAGGAAGATGATTTCTACACTTCTTACATTGCTATATTTTGTAGGGAGAACCCATACAAGAAGTCCCAAGTTACTGTAGCTTCTGAGGTGTATTCCTAGTGGTTCTCAGCTGCTTTGCTACACAGTATCACTCAAGGCTGCCTGGAAGGCTGCTGGAAGGAGGAGGAGTTTGTCTTCACCTGCCGCAGGTGCTCAGCCCTGTGCTTTATCACACCAGCAAGATCCTGTCCTGACAGAGACCCCAGTGTCATTGCTTACCACATGTGAAGCCTGACTGGAGTAACCGGTACTTGGTAAGACCAGAGTCCTAAATGCAAAGGGCTTTCGTGCCAGAAAACATGGCCAAAGAAGAGCTTTCAATTTACCCCAAGGTTAGTTACATCCTCCACCTATCTCTCCCACCCAGGGCAGATCTGAAGGACCCTTTTTTACAGAGCAGCCCCTGGTTTTCATTCTCTGGTGCATTTGCATTTGCATCACTTTTCTGGAATTATACAGTTTTTATTCCCTTCTCATTGCAACAGCAGCAAAATTAAAAAATAAATAAATAAAAAACAAACAAACAACAAACAAACACTGGACCATGAAATTTGTACTGAGTTATTGTGAGTTTATTTCATCAAAAATTGATGTTATTTTTTTTCAGAGTCAGTCTAGGGACATAAACACTATACAGCTCTTGGGCTGGCAGTCTGTTTACAGATGAATATAACTTTAAGAGACTATTTTAAATATAATGGCTAGAGTATGTTTTGATTAAAATCCACATAAAATTAATATCAAAGCTATAAACTAAAGCTCAAAGTCAAAGGCAAACCTGTACAGCTGGATAAAACTTTCTCCAATTGTTTCTTGCTTCTAAAACATGACTAATGAGACTCCCTTCTGTACCTCACTTTATGTGAAGTCACTGAAAACATAAAATCTGCCTGTTCTTCTAGTTTATGCTATTCTGCAAAACAATTTAAATGTCATATAATTATGATTTGCTACCAGGAAACTTGAAGTTCCTCTGAAGTTCTGTGATGGGACTAATTATCACAAAACAATAAGCAAGTAAGATCCAGCAAATTAAAATATTCAATCAATTTATGTACGGTATCATATGTTATTTTTCTGAAAGATCTCAGTAATTAATGTGCCTACACACAATAGTTATCAAACCAGAGTTTGGACAGATTTCTGAAAAAGGTCTCTCAATAATATTTTCTGTTAAATTGCATTAATTTAGTGTGTCACAGAAACATTTGTTCTTGCTTTTTTTCTAAGCATCATAAATCCAAATGAAATGTTAACAAAATTTTTAAAAATCAACACTTTTACCCTAGCTGATGTAATAAAAAATATTTTCATATTTTCATAAAAAAAATTCCTTTAATCACTTAGTTTGGTATTTTTACATGTGTTTTGATAAAAAAGAAAAAGGCCTATCCAATGAATTTCTCTGTAAAATTACGAGTAAGTTTGGAAGTTGAATGTCAGATAACTAAATAAAAGAAAGGCTTGTTGCAAAGACAGGACAGGGTGGAACAGGTAAATGTGAGCAGTAGCAGATAAAAAATTGCACATTCTGGACCTCATGCAAGCACCTTGCACATGTATGCACACACATACACTCAAACATGAATTTGGACTAAAATTTTCTAAAGTCCTACCCAAGACAAACCAGTCAGGCCAGGAAGGCTGTTCTCTTTAACACAAAAGTAGTAATAATGAATAAAAATACTTGGAAGTCCTCCAATCATAATTTCTGTTTCTCTTCCTCACATATCCATGCAGGTTTACTCCTGCTCTATGGTCCCTGTTCTCCCTGGTTTCTTTTGTTGCAAACAAAAAAGTAACATTCTGAATTATAAATGCAATGGAAATCTGTGCTCTTAAAATCTTCTTACCTTTTCTCAGGGTGCATTTTATGACCCCAACAAAGATCTCATTCAGGACAACCACACACTGGTCATGAGGCTTGGAGTTAGGTCACTTTTTTTTTCCCTTCCGTGTTTCCCCCATTGCCTCGTATGACCTTAGACAATTAATTCAGTATCTGGTGTCTCAGTTTCTCCTTGTGCTAAACCCTGGAGGAAACACTTCTATGCCAGCAAATTTTGAGATCAAAGAGTAGCTTACACAAAACAGGAGTTTAGTACCTAAATCCTAAATTGCATCTGAACAGGTTCTACTTTCTTCTAATCCTGGAGGCACCTAAATATTCCAGTTACACCTCTGTGTAACCTGGAAGCTCCCAAAGTGTGTAGAGGTCTGTCTTAACACATCCTCCAAGCTGAAGACTTGCATGGCTGTTTCCTGCCTCAGCTTGATCAGGATTCAGATTCCACCCTCCTAAATTTCTCGACCAGGACACCCTCCTGAGTGGGATAGAAAACTTGAGCTGGTACCCTCCAAGAGAGAGGAGAGCACTGGGTACAAACTCATTTGTACTTCAAAAGAAAGAAATCTACTTCTGCTTATTTGGTTTTAAAGGAGACACTAAGAAGAGGACTAGACAACTACTTGCAGCTTTCATGCTACAGTAAGACAGGATTTCAGGCTACCCTTCACCTCCATGTTTCTTGTTGCGTAGCTTCTATGTCTGCTGATGAGATGGAGAACCCATTCTCAGGTATTTCATAGAATGGTAGAATAGTTTAGGTTGGAAAATAAGATCATCGACATCAATTGTTAACCCATTGCTGCCAAGGCCACCACTAAATCATGTCCCTAAGTGCCCCATCTTCACATCTTTTAAATACCTCCAAGGGCGGTGACTCAACCACTTCCCTGGGCAGCCTGTTCCAGTGCTTGACAACACTTTCCTTGAAGAAATTTTTCCTAATATCTAATCTAAACCTCCCCTGGAACAACTTGAGGCCATTTCCATCCTATTACTTGTTACCTGGGAGAAGAGACTGAATCCCACCTGGATACAACCTTCTTTCAGGTAGTTGTAGAGAGCAATAAGATCCTCCCTGAGCCTCCCTTTTTCCAGGCTAAACTCAACTGCTCCTCCTAAGAATTGCACTCCAGACCCTTCACCATTTTCATTACCCCTCTTTGGACATGCTCCAGCACCTCAATGTCTTTCCTGTCATGAGGGACCCAAAACTTAACACAGGATTTGATATGCAGCCTCACCAGTGCCAAATGTGTGACTGTCTCCTCTGCCATCCTAACCCTAGTGACTTTAAGATTCTGCTACCTCAGTTTTATCTGTATAGCTACAACTTATTTGCAATCATAAGCACAATCTTGAGTTGTAACTGAGGAGCTATTGCTTCTTTAGCTTGTAGTGTTGCCGTGCTGGTTGATCTAATGGCTTAAAATATGATCACTTCCTCTACTGCATGTTAAACACAGGATAGTGACTGAATATTAAAAGTCCAACAAACCATTTTAAAAGACATTTTTAACATATAAAAGACAACACTCTGAACTAAAGATAAATTAGAACTCCTTACAGAAGCATTTTCAAGTTTGACTTAGACCACCTCCAAAGCTGTAAAATAGTTTTCACTGCTCTTCCATGACTCCAATCCTATGCCTGTGATTAACTATTAAAAAAAGGGCAAATTATTATGTGTATTAATGTCTTATGCTAGACAGAATCTCTGTTGCTTTGCCTTATTTCCAGACAAGCAGGTATTAACTAGATTGTCCTGTGTAGCTGAAATGTGGAATTAAGTTAGCTGCATTCTTCAACTTTAGGTACAACACAGCTCGCTGTGAAAACATGACAACCTAAGTGACTAAAAATGTGTTACAGTCTCCAGGGCCCTAAAATAAATCTTCATGTTTAAAATAGAATTAGCTATTCTTCAAACAGCCTTGAAAAATTATTCTCATCTAAGCAGGTACAAATGAACTATTAATGAGGCTTCTGTAGGAAAACAAAAAGAATAAATAATGTGAGAATAAACTTACTGCAACAAAACACATGTGCTGCTCTGACTTTAAAATTCTTCTGTGAACTTGTGACATATTCTCTTTAGATGCTTACATAAAGAAATATTGAGTGCTGTCCATGATTCTGTTTAGCTACCATTAAAAAGACATTATTCAATAACACAAACATCTTAGTTTCACCTCCTCTAAGGTTGGCGTTGTTCTCGGTGGGTTGTTTTTCTTTTTTAAGTCTGAAAAGAGGACAAGACACAGCTATACTGTGTGGCTGCTGGACAGGAGGTGCCATTGTGGCTACCAGAGTTTTATTTATCCTTAACCCTAAGAAGCAGCCCTTTAACCAATAGCCCTCTCTATTGCCTTTCCACTGGAAATTTAGCACTATACTTTGCTCTATTCCCAAGATGGTTTTTAATGGCTGTTTCTTACTACAGAGAAAAAGGTTCTTCTGAGTTGGGCATGTTCCAGTGCAACAAGTAACAGCACTTACTTACCAGAAACTTATACTGTAATCTTTTGATGCTCAGAGAAGATTCACTAGTAATGGCACGTCTTTATGGCAGCTTGCTGGTGTTGCTCAGATGAACGACTCATTTCTGAAAGAGTCAAGTGGGAAAAGAAAAAAAAGCAAGCTGGACATTGGGAAAGAAAAGAGGTTTTGCACTGGACACAGACATCTAACCTAATTTCCAATAAATGTATACAGTAGTAGATCTGACATGATTAGTAAAGTATCATAAAAACACAATTCCTGAGCAGTTGTAAACATATATGCACACAGATCTGGTAGTCACAACCTGTTGCTATCAGAATGAATAGCATCAATAATTTTTAATGGTCAATCTGTTAAAAAAAATTTCTAACCGATTACTGGTGTAAAAGAAAATAAACATTATGCATACAAATCTTATTTCCCAAAAACTGAATCACTTTTGTCAGGTATTTAACTTAAACCAGCAAAACAGACCATCAAGAAGGCAGCATTTAAATGGATGCCTGCAGCAATGGCCAGTCAATGGCCTCTTTATTTGTTAAAGATGGATTATTTTAAATAAATTACAGAGCACTTGCACTGAATAAACAGAGTCTCAGTGGCTGTGGCATGCTATACATGCTTAATTGAGCCACAGAAATCCTAAATGACTACTGAGCTGTGTAATCGCCTTTGATTTTGCTGATAGGACCTGATTCTTTAGGTAAAAACCAAGCTATTGAGGACTGAAAAGCAACTCTACCTTGAGGAAAATAGAAAGTTTAATCTGGAATATATACTTATAATATTTCGGAAACCACAGGGATGGAGTGTTCCAATAACTGAACACAAGGCAGCTTCAGAAGTGAACGATCTGCATGTCATTTTTATTTGAGCTTGATATGTTAAATGTCCCAAATGTTTATGTTGTATAAGCCCACTTAAACATTGCAAAGTGCAACAGATTCATTGGCAAAATAAAAAGTATAGCTTTCTTAGTCTTGCTTGCTGTCTTTTTTGCATTGATACAGGGCATTATGCGCACACATGTACCCAGGGGGTTTCTTAAGTAATCGTGTAATTTGACAGCTTTTGGGGAACCTGTTAATGTGATTTACTTTGAATGCTGCCTATGGCTTCCATAGGCTGAAGTAAAACACTAGGTCAGAAACCAGGAAAAGATGATTTAACCCCTACTGATCATGGTGTTCATTTTTAGATTGTGTGTTGTTAACTCTTTAAGTTCCAGTCTTCATGTCACTCAGCCAAGAAAAAAATCCCATTAAAATAGGGCTATACTTGGTATACAAGTCTTCCAGGATCAGACCCTTCCCTTGACATAAATGAATCCTGATCTAATGGCATATGGAATTCATTCTGACAGAAGCTATGACCTTAAATAATATTACTTCCATTTGTCAATATCTCTAGAAAATGATTTGACATTGAGAGGCAGTTTGAAAACTACGTTGAATAACAGCAATTAAAAGGGAGATTGATACTGTTGGGCACTTTAATAATGATTGCATACCTGGGTTTTCTCTAAAGAATTTCAACATCTACCACTTTCTTCACTAAGCAAGGGTAAAAATGCTCAGATCTGAAATTCTTCTCTCTCTAATGAAGCACAATGAGCTACATTTGCAGTTTCCACAATAACAATGTATATTTGGGGAAAAAAAAATGTCTCTTTAGCCATGTTGGTAAAGCAAATGCTTGCCAACATCCAACTATAATTGATAAGCATATAAAACGGAAAGTTAATCCATGCACAATGATGCTAGAAAATTAAACACATAGTATAGTCTAAAGTACTCTGATGAACTATGAAGTTTTTGAAAATAAGACTAGGGTGCTTCAAAGTGTCACACTGGTCAATCAAGAATGCTTATCAACCTGATAAGCTTTGTCCAAAGCAGCTGAACTGTTCCTGTATGACTTCAGAAACCCAGAGGAAGAGGCTTTAGAGGAATTTGAAGATGGTCTTGGTGCAGTTTTGGTTATTCTCTTGATATTTTTCATAATATGTAAGAGAAGATCCAACTGTCGCCAATGTCAGACCTTCCTGGAGGGAAAACACCTGGAGCTTGGCCTGCCTCCTGGGCCAGAGCAGCACACAGCAGGGAAGACACAGAGAGCAAATACAGCTGCCACAGCTCTGTTTAGCATCATGGCACTGTTTCCTCAGGGAAAGGGGAAAACACTTAATGTTCCCCCCAGTTAATTTCTTTATTGGAATTAATGAGCAAAGAAATCTGGAACTTATTGCTGTGTTGACTTGTGAACATAACAATAGGGAAAATCCCCCAAGTATATAAGAGAACTTTGCAAGGTCAGAAGGCTTTGCATGTTTTTTTCAGGCTGTTCATAACAACTCAGAACATAATTATATTTATGTTTTCTTTGGCAGTACTCTTTTTTCTTTAGCCACAGAGACATATTCTCAGGAGGCGACCAATTGTGCAGAAACCGTGTGGTAAAGTCAGGTGTAAAATTCAAATAGCCTGGTGCCATGCAGTTATTTGCTGCTCCAGCCTGGGGATTACACAGCAATGTGGCAGCAGGTGAAACCAAGTCTGTGAACTGTTTTTACTGGTAACTCTATGGGAATAGTAGATGTGCCCATGAACCCCAGAGCTGAAGTAGACACACTTCTGTTTCCTTGGTGGCCTAAAAGTAGAATCTCCTGTAAGCAATTTGGACTAGTTTCCCATAGGTCCTTTTAAATTTTTTTAAAATTTTTCTCTTAAATATGGCTCTGTGCTAGTCAGAAACCCTTCTGACTGTGTGTGCTGCTAACTCACAGACACATCTGGCTGGGTTCAAACATTCAAGTCCTTTTTATGGTTCCCTTTGGCCAGCGAGCTCAGCATCTTACAGTGACACTCATTGAGAAGATCCCCCTGCTCTCTCCACAAGCCAGACGAGCTCAAATAACGGAGACTCTGCCAACAAAACTGGTAAGGAAAACTTTGCAGAAACAGAATAGGAATTATTCTGTCTCACACAAGACAAGTCCAGGCAGACATAAAGGCTACATAAAATGGAGACCTGCACATGTGTGTAAGGAGAAATACATTGTAAATGGTTAACTTTACTAAATCAGGAAACAGGCTTCAACATTAAAATTCTAAGACACAGTTAATAGAAAAGACTCAATAGGACACAAGGGAAACAGCTATATGGGTGCAGAAGTATGCTAACCCCAGAAAAATAAATCCTATAGAAAGTATGACCGCTGCAGAAAAGGCAGCTGACACAGTGAAACAATCATAGGAAACTTACAGCCCTGAAGGGACCAGGCACAGAGATCACCAAAGGAGTCTGCAGAGAACAGTCTGTAACATGCTGAAATAAGGGATCAAAAGGCTACTTGGGTATCAGTTATCTTATAAGTGAGAGAACACTGGTAGAGTTGCTGCAGAACTTGGGATGTCCCAGATCCTGGATATAGTCCACAAACTCTGTTTAAAAAGCAAAAAAAGTCATGAAACAAAAATCAAGTTCTATACATAAAAGCAAAGAGGACAAATTCATTACTTCCTGGCACAGGAAAAGTTCTATTATATAGATTCTTCTCCTAAGCATGTATTTCCAGCAAATCCCCATCCATGTCCAAATATTGGGTTTTACAGGCTGAAGAATCCAACCCTGTGAGAGAATGCACTGCATATTTCACAAATCAAGTCTTAGAACAAATATTGTGAGATATATTAAGAAGGATATGCTACATTTATTTATATAATGACTTTCAGACCAAAACATTTCAAAGTGTTTAACTAATTATTGATCAGCACAGATGCCCCCATGAGTGTATTCACTCAGCAAAAGGTCACAGACATCCTTATGTGAGGAACAGCTATAATTAATTCCCAGGTGGGGGAGGAACACATAAGACGTCTGCAGAACAGGGACAATTGGTAAATGTTACACCTCCCTCACGCACCTTCTCTGCCAGTGTCAGGCCCTGCAGTGGTCACCTTTTTAAGTCAGTAGGGAATTAAGCTGCATAAAAATAAACAATTTGTGGAGGATGTGCTAGGATAAGAAGAACAGGAGCAGAGTTTTAAAAATTACACCAGGCAGTGAAGAAAAACACTTATTCAAATCTTATAGTCACTATAGCTACCTTGTAGTAGCCCTTGAAATAGGAAAGTTAAACTCTTCACTTTGCTATTGCATAAGATAAGTTATTCAGGTTTTTAAAAGTATTCAAAGACGTTTTCACATTGGTGTTTCCAATTTCAGCACCTGCTTTCACGTGTTGACTCCCAAAATCCCTTCTGTATGCTGACATATAGTGCTCTGAGTATGCTCTTCTGATTGGGACAATCTTGCAACAGTTTTACTTTAATCTCAAAAGGAAAGCAAAGGAACTACCACAAAACAACAACATCCAAAGGAGGGAGTTAAAGTAAGCCTTCTAGACACAGATTGCTCAGTCTCCTCTCAGGCTATTAGTAAGCAATATCTACAGTTATTTTTAATCTTTCTTATACCTTAATGGATCATAAGTCTAATTTATCTTTGACTGTCAATTGGTGCTATGTATATGTTTTATCTCCTTTTTCTATCTCCATTTCAACTATCAATGATATCAGAGCAACACTGCAGCCTACAGGTATAAATGGATTAGTAATTAGTGTAGATCCTTTTCCCTCCATGTAGGCTGCAGGTAGCATCCTGTTTCAGCCTTCAGCAATGCAAATAAGCTGATGTTGGCAGTATATCATGAACTGCTCACCAGTCACTTCCTTAATGACTTGCTAATTTTCCTCTCTATATCCTCCATGACACACTGGAACTTCATATGCTTGTGCAGACCAGTGCAACTGAGAATGCAGCCCATGCAGACAGCCCTATGATTTTGGTTTTATGCCAGCTCTTGTTTCGCTGTTTTCCCCTTAAGGAATCTTCTTGTAATTTTTAATTTATTCTCTGATGGTGGCACAAATATAATTATTTACATATTTAACTTCTCTATCTACTGTTCCTCCTGCTAATCTTCAGCTGCCTGAATTTTGTCATAAAACAGAGATTAATGTTTTTATTTTCTATTCAGCATTTCATTATTGTACATTTGATTCACTCAAGCAAACATCATACAGCTCTTAATGTAATCCTTTTTAATTTTTTTTTAAATTAAGAATAAAAGAAGTTGTATCCTTAATTTATTCCCAGAACATTGTTTAATACATGCAGAACACAATGTAATCTTTCTTGGATTTGGATACTACTCTCAATGAGTTTTAGAAGCATTGATAGCTGAAAAGTACCATTGTATCCCAAAGTATGGCAACCTCCTTAAACCTCCAGAAATAACAGGAACATTGTTTTTCTTTTGTATCATAACACTGGGATTTACCAGACTAATACAGTATGACCCTCATTCCGAAAATCATATTTTCCTATCTATTCACTGAAATAACTGCTGTGCAACCCCAGACTGAGGAACTCCAGTTTGTTTTGACTCAGTAATACCATATACTCTAGGTAGAAAGTCCTTAATGCTGTCCTCGTGGGGTGTGTGCCTATGAATTGCTTGCCCAGGAGTCACTGCTTTGTTGACAGCGTACTTACTAACAGCACGGCCTCAGGTTTCAGAAAGTGGAAGACTGAGGTCTTACCAGCTCAGGGCTGCACAATGGCTCAGCACCTTTCAGTGTGCAGAGCCTTGAAATGGAGCTGCCAACTGCACAGGGACTCCAATGTGTAAATGTCATACATGAGGGTTTAATAGTTACAGAATGCTTTTTCTTGGCCTGATGACCAAACTGAAGAATATTAGTAACAATGAATTATTAAAATACAAAGAAATATTTTACAACAAAACCTATGTGCTTGATCTCCCTTCATGCATACAATGACTGGCACTGTTACCTGGAAAAGAAGCAATTCAGATTAAAACCTTCTTTCTTTAAAGGCTCAGGAGAGCCTAGCTGGTTGAACTATGTGTTATCCCACATTTACATCTGCCTAGTGTAGACATTGCTTTTTGATTTTCACTGGCACTTATTATTAGCCTTGAATCAGCAGTGTGTTAACTACTCGTACTACATTGTACCTGGGCTGACTCTCATTTTACTAGCTTGGTTCTAGGGTTACAAGAGCAGCCTCCATTTTGGTGACTTCTGGCAATTTTTTCATATAATCTGAGACACAGCAGTACCATCAGCAAAGGACATACATTCACACTATGTATAGTAGCAATACTGCAGCAACCTTATCGCAGGGAATCATCCAGATGGTGTTCAATCAGTAATGGGGATTCAGGAAGAGAAAACAGTGACTTTCCTTATGGTTGAAGGGAACTAGAAATAGAAATCAGAACCTGTGTAAAAACTGAAGAAGTAAATAATTATAGCTACAATAAGAAGAGTAGGTAAGGGCTCAGAGCGAGAGAATAAGTCCAAAATATAAATTTTGAATAGAAGAAACAAGCCTTTTATATGTTCTCTTTGATTGTTTTTCTTAATTCGGAGTTTTAAGAACTAAACCATCTGATATATGAAATGCATTACTGAATTCCCCTGTGCTACTCAGATCACACAACAGTCTCTTACAAGCCAGTATTTGCTACTTAGTGTGTTTTTAAAGAAAACCCATCAGTGAAGCAAACCATATTCTGGTACATGTTCGACTGCTTTTGCAGTTCAGTTCATGAGCAGTCTTTTTTCTTTTTTCTTCTTTTTTTGAAGGTAACCTAAGGAGATGGAGCACAGCCAGGGAAACAGCCAAGAGAATGGACAAGAAACATAAGAGAAATAGAAAGACCTGGCAAAGACAAAACACAAAGGAAAAGAGTTGGTGAACAATAAATGAGAGCCAGAAATACAACAAGGATTTGGAATAGATGTTTATTTTATTTCAGATTAATAGCAAGAAAGAACCTATTACTGTGGTACAAATTGCTCAATGCCCCATGCAGTGCCAATATTATGCCATTCATTATACTTGCAGGTGTATTATTTCTAGTTCCCTAGATAAAAAAATGTTTTCCATGTATTCTTTTGTATTTTAAAATGTATTTTTTTTCACTGCTATATTGCCAAAGGTTTTTATTCTTCCAAACTCAATAGCAACTAATCATTTTCCTGGCTGCATACTAGGAGTATGGTTACTATTTTGTGCAGGTAATTCTTCCATCTTTATTAGGACCACTCTAAAATTTTGATCTGCCCATATTTCAAGTTCTTTCCTAAATGTTTGGTTTCCCCTGTGAGAAATGCCTTTTTATAAAACCTTATTCTTGTTCCTAAATACAAACCTGATTTCCCACTATTGTGATGGAAAGTTCCTTACTATCAATATTATGAACTTTCTTCTCAAAGAAAATTCGAAAAATAAATCAGCACATCAAAGTGAAATCTAACTTATCAACATCTTTCCCTACCCACTTGCAACTGCTGCAAACTTCCTACTATAGCCTGACTTCTTAATGTTGCTGCTCAACAGCAGCTGTGGAGAGGATTTAGATAGAGATAATAGTGTCCAAAATCCAGCAGGACAGCAAACAGTGCTGGAGGGAATTGCTCCATGGTCTCTGGTACTACTTTATACTACTGGTTCTATCAGACGCAGCCCAAGGAGCCTTTTCTGAGTTAGCAAGTGAGTGTCCCAGCTTTGATTAAAGACTTTCAGCACTAACTCCTGTATTTTACTTGGGTTTGACTTCTGTAAGTATAGACATTTAAGGTGGTGGTGATTAATGAGAGATCGCTCTTTCCTTTGGCATGTAATCCTCCAAACTGAGGGAAAAAAATAAAATTATGTTACTGCCTTATTCTTCCATTAGCATTTTAAAAGCACATGGCCATGACAGTATGAAGAAGTCCAATCCTCTTTTGAGAAGAAATGTTTTCCAAGGAAAAACAGGTTGTAATAAACCTCCATGTGCTTTACCTTTTCTAGAAATGAGAATTTATCTTCTATCATATAATCTACAATCATAGCCATGTCCAAGGAAGAGATGTTCTCCAGGCTCTATCCTGCAGAAGTGTAATAAGGCATTTATGGAGCAAACAAAATACATAATGAAATTTGATGCTGTGCTTTGGTACACCATAACATGCACTTTACAAGAAAGATCATTTTGGGGAAAAAAAAAAAAGCCATAATGTCAGTCCCTCTGCTGTTATTTTCTGTCTCTCATGTATGTTCGCACACCCACACAGATACACACGTGAATTGACTCGCTCTCATAGACCACAGACATCATCATCCCTTTTCCTCACTCATCCTGCCTCCATGCTGTCTTTGGTAGCTCAGTCTTCTGCCATGCCAATTTTATCCCTTTGATTCATTCAGTATTCTGAACAATGTTGCTTTTCCACAGCAGCTTTATATCCTACCATACGTCTGGCTACTGTGTTCTTAATCCTTATCTTACGTACCACTGGCCCCTTGCTTCCAGAGAACTTTATAACTCCACAGAACATTTTCATTTCTCAGTGAATGAATTTAACACATGCAACAGCAGCTAGAAACCAGAAATAAACCCCACAGATCAACCAGTCTACTCTCTGCAGACCACCAACAAATTCTCTATGAACTTGTGAATGGTTTGGATTTAGACCTTGTGAGTTGCTGCATAGAGAACACAAGGTTTGACAGTTGTTCTGTTTGTGTCCAGTAAGAAACTTGGCATTTACTCTAAAAGAAACTAGACCTGGAATAAAAATAATGTAATATGGTCAAGTTTTCAGAAAGATAATGGTTTTGAGGAAAAAGGTTGCTAGTGGTCGCTTTTGTAGTCAGGTCTACATGGGCACAGAACCTCATCCAGCTTTGCTTTTCCTGCATTCTGTGGTGTTATGATAATCAATATGTCCAAAAATAAATAAGACTCACTCTTTCTTCAGCTTCCAGAAATGTCTACTCTGGCTAACAGAGCGATGTAGAGTTGAAGGTCCCTTACACAAAGGTGTCTCCTAGAAGGCAATTTTGAATCTAATTTCAAGATCAGACACTCATTTCCCCTTTAAAACATGGAAAGAGAGAAGAAAATGTTTAAGCTTAGCAAATCAGTGCTACAAGTTTAAATCTGGCAGAGCTAATCTTCCTGTTTCCTAGGGGAGGATTAATTTGTTTCTTCTCCTTCTTTGCTCTTTATTATTTCCATTGGAGGATATAAAAGTGCTATTGAGAGTTTTGAAGGATAAACACTATATGTGGTAACTGCTTAAAATAAGAATAAAATTTATTGAGAGTGCAGACATTTTTATCACATTAATGTGACCTATTAATGATAAAGGAAATTCCCTTCATTGAACGAGTTTTATGTTTACAAATGTAACAAGAGATGTTTTAATTCTCACCATAAATCTAAGGAAGTTAAAATCTTAACCCCAAGGTACTTAACATAATTGATTCTGCTTTTAAAGGGAAAGTTGTTAACATTTATATTGTTTTTGTTACCTACAACATGGAGATCAGCTATTTCAATATTGATTTCATTTTATAGATAAGGTTTAACAGGTATTTCAAAGAAACCTACATGTTATAAAAGTAAGATAAAATTACACATGCTACAAAAGAAAAGGCTGCAAATGTCTCTATTCTCACAACATAAGTAAAACATGGAATTGCATATGAGCAGAAAATCAGTCTTTGAACATATATAAATTATCAGACACAATTAATTTGATTGTATTAATTTAATAAAGACAAATGAAGACAAGGCTCAAGCATTCTTCCTTTCTGACAATGTGTTTTGCTGCATTTTTAGTGCACTATTCATCATAGGTTTTTTTATTAAAGTAAGTCAAAATGTTCTCCAAAATTGAAAGATTGTTCACAATCAATGCGGAAAGAGTAGGGTGTGATGACGAGTGTATGGAGGGGTGCAGTGCTGTCACTAGGGACTGCCTTTATACCTTATACTAGTCAAGAACTTCTGCTATTGGGTATATCTCAAAGTTTCCTTAAAATACTAATTATTAACCACTTTGCTACAGTAAGGAAGTGCTCAAGGGCCCTTGTTGTCTCTTGTATGACCAAGAATGTGCCCATCAAGTGACAAAATGTAGACAGCATCTCGCAAAGGTCATGACAGATGGTTCTGTATCGTCCTAAGGATGCACCTATATATTTAGAGGATTTGGCCAGTCTGAGATGACCATCATTTCAAGACTTTCAGTCCTCTCTTCTAGTGTTTCAGATTTGTGAATATATGAAAAGTATACCTTTGGCAAGTACTGAGATACATTCTCTGATAATCACTTTACTAGTTAGCTCAACTAGAGTTTAAAACCAGTTCCTGCATTGTTGCATGAGTTAAACTTACACCTAAACCTATAATGCCATCATGCCTTTCAGGAAACCCTCAGAAACTGGAGCAGAAATTGCTTCTGCCAAAAGAGAACCACTTCAGACCCAGGAATCATGCCAGGTCAGTAATATTTGCTGGCATTGATAAATTCTACTAGGGAACATGAAAAGCAAAGAATATAGAACTTTTAAGAATGCAATGTCATATCCCCTCATCTAAAATTTCTTCCTCACTAGATAACACAGGCCACAATTTTAATATATTTCAAGATTCTCTCTCCACTTAAAAATTATAAGATTTCACACTTTTCCCTGTGCCACTTCAGACATTGTGACCCTTTTTTCTCCAAGAGCCTGTCAAATTAAATGAATGATACCTTTAAGCATCCACAGCAATTAAAGTGCATGGCCTGAAACCAAAATTTTCTGTGTTTCAGTTGCAAATATTTGTATAGTTTAAAAAGGAAAAAAATTACTTAGCAGTCAAAGTTTTATAAACAACTGGAAAAAATTATTGAAGAGAGTGCTTTATTTTTAATTCAAAGTCCAAATAAAGAATAAGTATACTCTGCATTGCTATATATGTGTATCTCAGCCATCTGTTAAAAAGAAATCAAGTTCAATAGTAATTGGCAGTGTAATAATCACATTCCTTCTGCCCTTTGCTCAGGCACGATGCCACATAAGTTTGATGCCATAAAATTTAATTTTTTCATTTTGAATGATTTACAGTGGAGTAGAACCTATAAATCAGAACAGTAACAGGGGTTATGAATAGGGATGTATGTTTTTCCAAAATGTCTAAATGAAATATTTTGAAACATGGTAAAAGAACTGCACAGTTCTCCACCTGGCAGCCATAATTGAAGTTAATAACACTTGTTTAGACATAAGGAAACTCTTTGACACCTAGACTTTTTTTTTTTTTTTAATAAAATGATCAAACAATCATCATCTAGTCTTAAGAAATCAAAGAAGTTAGTTCTGGCAATATGTCTTATGAAGACAGTCTTGCTTTCAGCTATGTTTCCAACTATGTCTAATAATTTTGAAAATACACACCAATTCCTTAGCACAATTTCTTATTTTAATCATACACTATATTATAAATCCTACTGCAGCACTTAGGAGCCATTACCATGATGCCAGTGATGGGCCATATGAAACACATCGTATGAAGAGGCTTTGATAACTTCAGCATGTACTAGATTTCAGATGCATGTTTAAATTTCCCGTATGTCACAGGTAGCAGATGATATGATACTACTTATTTCCCCACAGCCAGTTGCACCAAGCCTTGGAATATTCCTGTTCATGTCTATGATGGCATTCAGAAAGCACAATCCCATAACTGGATACAGTTCCTTTGTTCAAGGAAAAAGAAAAAAGAGAATGAAACCAAACTGGTAAAAGTTTTGAAGTTCCTTAAAAAATGGCTGAACATCAGAGTCCTGTAACAGCACTGAATCCCTCTGTTCACTCACTTATTTCCACTGGGCCTGGGTTTTTGGTGTTCTTGATAAACCTAAGATGGGTACAGAGAGATTAATGAAACTCTTGTCTTCTTGTCTTGAATCCTCAACCCACCAGACCTGCTCACTCCTGGAAATTGTGAAATACTTTGTCTTTATTCCTTGAAGTCCTCTATGACCAACCTCTCATTGGGTTCTCGGTAGGACAACATCTACACCTTTTGTTAGCTTCTCTAGTCTCTTACGTCCCCAAGAATCAGGAATTAAGCACATTTGCAGGCAGTCCTGTGGTGGAGAGCTACTTGCTTCCAACCACCTCTATCTCCACAGTGAGAGGGAGGAATCTTCCAGACCACCAAAGAACTGCTGAGTAAAATCTTTATGAACAGACACCTCACAAGTAGGGCTGGTGCAGTAAGAAAAGTAATAATCCTCATATTTGAGGTTCTTGTATCACACTTTCCTTATGTGTGTGCCTTCTACATTCCCTATTAAACTACACTATCTCAACCCCCGAGTTTTCTCACTTTTACTTTTCTGATTTACCCACTCTGAGGGTAGTGAGTGAGCTGCTGTGCAGGGTTGAGTTGCCAGCTGGGGTTAAACCATGACACCCATCTTTACATCATGCAAGCTTAAAATTCTCACTGTGAAGATTAATACTTCTTTTCCTAGGTTGTTAAATACCAATCACTTAAATGCTTCACAGACTGTACCAACTAAACCTAAGGTGAGACTATAAACACGTTAATTCAGAATAAATGGCTTGCCTTTTGAAACATAGCTTATTTGTAGGCAAATTTGAGTCACTTGGGAACAAAGTAACCTAACTAGTCACTCAATCAGAAATGTGTTTGCTCACTCAGGAATTTGCATTAAACCCAGGCTATTGCAAGCTCATGTGTCTTGCAAAGCCTGAAGCACATTTACACGGTAGAGGTCCACATGGATGCAACTTATGATCACCAGCAACGATGACCTATGACCATCATAAGAGATTTTTTAAGTGTTGTAAAGGATCTGATCCTTCATGGACTGTTCAGATAAAATTCTTGTAGATTTCAAAGGGAAAGGAGGATCTGCAGCATTCCAGCAGCCCAAGTGAGCACATGACAATATGAAAAGCCATCAGATGATGATGTCACATACCAGGGTCTGCCCTTACAAACCCAGGAAACACCTATCAACTTATATCTCATCATCTTAACCCTGAACTTCTAGGTAATAGTTTTACCCTGTATTCCCTCCTTTTCCAAAATGTTATCCTGTTGCCTCTTAACTTGATTTACTCTAGTTATTTCAGCTGCTGACTTTGGCACTTTATTCCCAGCTCTAACCAACTACAGCATAAAGACATATGACTGAGCTGCTCTGGTGCAGAGTGGCAGAGGACTCATTCACATCAGCTCCAATTCAGGTGAATAGGCTCGTCCTTGTAAACTGGGTTAGAAAGATTTAACAAAGAGCCTCAGACACCATTGGCAAAGATGTCCACACTCACTAAGCCCAGGGTGGAAAACAAGGCTAAAATACTATCAGTACTTGATTTAGTATTTGCATTTGGTTTAGCTGTTTTAAGTAGTAGAAAAATCAATCAAAGGAAAAGGCATATTTCATAACCTCACAAC
This sequence comes from Chiroxiphia lanceolata, assembly GCF_009829145.1. Taxonomy (NCBI): domain Eukaryota; kingdom Metazoa; phylum Chordata; class Aves; order Passeriformes; family Pipridae; genus Chiroxiphia; species Chiroxiphia lanceolata. Next base: position 15,114,991 of record NC_045640.1, read on the forward strand.
CCAAACAGTGCACTTACATGCAGCTGAGGGAAGTCCTGCATTTTGTCATTTGAAAAACTTCCTAAAATTTTATACATTTTTCACTCAAAAATCAAACACCAAGTGCATGTGCATGAAAGTCACAGATTCCCCAGCTGGGCAAATGGAGTTTGTTTTTCCGATTTCAACTACAGAAAACTCCTCCTCATATAATTCACTTCAAAGTCTAAAATTTGTTCCAGTGATAATTGCTGAATTTATGTGTATTTAGAACCCAGTACTCAAATAAAACAGCTACATTGGGCGATTATGTATAAACACTGTGCCAATTTCTTTGAATAGGAATGTAGTAAATTACTACTGATTACACAAATACTGATTAAAATTTGAGGGCAAATAAATAACGAAGAGGGATGTTATTTATTTGTCCAAATGCTCTTAAAAGTGTAGTCATGCCAAGCACAACTTCCAATGAAAGCAGTGGATGGAAATACAGCGTTACGTCGGTGGACAGCCTGGAATGAATCATTAGGACAGCAGTGATTGCTGTATTCAGGTTTGCTCTGTCTCCGTTTTTCCTTGTTATCTCTACAACACTATAAGCTGAGCTCATACTAGGAAAATTCTGACATTAACTTGCATTTGCAGGTCCTATTCAGCTTACTTGGGTTTTCCTTTTGTGCAAACTGATGGAAAAGTGAAGATGCAAGTCAAGGGAAATATTCTCAAACCTTATATATTGCTCTTTCACGTAAGATCTGCAAGTACCTCCTAAAACCTTTGGATCCAAATGCAAATCTGCTTCTTGAAATGGTTAATGCCTCTCCTAAACACTGTCTTCAATCTATTTTATGAAGAAGGCTATTGACAGATGGATAAGTTCTCTCTCTCAGACAGAGAATTACGATTTAGATGCTCAAGAGTAAAAATTTCATTTAAACTAACCTGATCCATGAGAGACTGTGGTAATAGTAGTTAGCATACACAGAGGATAAAATTATTGGAGATCCATGTAATTTATAGTGGATGTTTTATGCAGTGTCTGTGCATTAGCTGTGAAACTGATCCTTGTGAACTTGTCATAAACCGTGATGGCCCATACAGAGCTTTAGGGCTCTAGGCAGCGTTTCTGTATATCTCTCTATACCAACATCTTCTCATACAAGCTCAAAACAAGGCTTCATTGTGCTTTGCACCACAGGTGCATCTCTTCTTGGGTATATTTAGCCCCATTATGTCTATCCTTTTTAAAAGCAACTTAAAAGGGAACTCAGTGCTCCAAGCCAGAAGAAATAGGTACAGGATTTTTTGTGACCATGTTTCTAATGTGTGTGTATCAGGGGCAGGGGGGAATGGGTGTTTAATAAAATTTTGAAATTGAATAATCCAGAACACTCTAATTTGTTTTGGCAATTGAGAAAGAAAAGCTAAACCAGATGAAAACCTGTGGTTTAGACACCGATACCAAATTTCACTCACAGATTTTCATGCAGATTTTTATTAGAGACAGCATACATCTTAAATGAAATGAGCTGTTCCTGTCCATTAGCTATAGAACAGTAAGATTCAGCTCACCCTGGAGAAACCTTTCACCTTCACATGTGCTTGATATGGATATATATAACAAGCCCATAGACATTGCAGAAGCAAACCCTTTACTAATGACAAGAAAATTTATAAACACGCATACAGACTTGAATTATCGGATGTAACCATTAAAACCTGGAATTATTTATATGCTATTTCACATAAAATATACTAAGGTTACACACACAATTTCTTTATTCTTATCTGTTATTTTCTTATTCCACCAAGCATATTGTATAAACAGAAACAAGCTTAATGTCCCAAAACCAGAACTAAAAATAAAACTAAAGATTTAACTGAGAACTAACAGATTAATCTTTATTTGCTACTTCCCCTTAAATACTTCAGTGAGCCGGTATATGGCTATCTTATTTATAATTTGTAGGAAAAATAAAATATTAAATCAAATTTCTGCAGTAGTTTACATGTTTTTCAGCCCTGGAAATACTCACCATCCCCACTTTTTAACTACACCATTACTTAATCAAAATATTTTAAACATAGCCATAGGAATAAACAGAACTAAACTGAAATGTTATGGTGTCTAACTTTTCTGTAGCTTTCTTTGTCTTTTATTTAAAAAAAATGCTATGGTACAATACAGATAACAAAAATATGATGTCATTGGGGAAACATATGCTTATTTTTAAAGATTCTGCTGGGAGTCCTCTGTATATGTAAAACTGCTCGAACTGAAACTCAGGTCTTGTCCAGTTGATTTCTTGCAAACCATAAACCAGATTTCACTTGTCTCTGGTGTTATTTGTAGAAATACGTATCAGTGAGATCAGAAAAATATTCTACATTCTCTTTTTTAAACATGTCCCAATAAGCAATCTGTTATATTTCTAGTAGTGCAGCATATTAAGTTACCTTTTAAGTTCCTGCCAGTTGGGAGCTCCTTCATTCAAAGTAGAACCCCAGTTTAGCTTCAGGCTAGACCTTAGCAATAATCATGTTATTTTAAGGCTATAATTTCGACTTTCTATAAATTCAAAGCGTTGAGTTAAGCATGTTCTGTTTATTTGTGGAATATTTTCTGACACCTTGTTACACAATTAATCTACAACCTCAGTTTTGACCCTTGTCCTAAGAATAGAGGCCTGACATACATAGCCCATGCCACCTGTAGCATAATGTATTCTTTCACTCTTAGCCCACTCATAGATAACAGTCGTCTGAAACAAAAATGGTCAGACTGAAAATCAGCTGTTCAACACTGCCAGTAGAAACAAAAATGTACAGTAGTGTAAACAAGAGAAAAGAATGGATGAAAGAAATCATTAACAGCCACCCACATCTAAAGTCTCTGACTCTATTTAAGTGGGTAAGGATTTTGTCTTAGCCTTCAAGTGGGTCAGAATTCATCAACAGCCAAAGGCAAATTAGGATCTGCATATCACCCTGCCTGAATGATGTTATTAGTAGCTCCTGCAATCAGGAGTTATGGACCTTCAGCTCTTTCCTTGTCTCAAACAAGAAACAAAACCAAACAATTGAAAATCCAGTTTATGCTCTCAATAACACAACAGACCATTATCAAAATACAGACAATGAATGAATGTAAAAAACAAAGTGAGTAATTATGGAAATGTATAATTAATAAAAATATTAAAGAGGTATTGTTCCCTGCATTATTTTCACCATCCATTAAATTTGTGCTTTTATTTTTACCCGATAATGTAACCCAGTCCAAACAGATGAGATTAATGGTCCTGTCTTTCCAGGGGGATCCATTCTCAGCTGATGTTGCAATAAATGGCAATACTAACAGACAAAGAAACAGTACCTAGATGTTGCCCTCCACCATTTTCACCTAACCCCCTAAGTACAAGGCATTTTGGTAGCTATTTGTGGCGGTGTCAAAAAGGTACAAATAAGTTTTAATAAAGGGTTTATTGTAATTGCAAATAGTAAATAAAAGTTGATGCTTACAAGATCCTAGTAGTTGTCATACAATAGATTAATAAACCAATGGGGTAATAATTCTGGGAACATTCAAGATCATCCAGACAAATTAAAGAAATTGTTCAGTCAGTTGTAAATCCCAATCTCTTCATTCCCTTTAGCTACTTCACTAAACCCCATTCCCTTCTACTTTGTAGTAAACTTTCTAATATTTCATTTTCACTTTAGCTAGAACCACTAAGAGATCTCTATGAATAAGAAAACTATTCAAACTAAGTAGAAGCTCAATATTTACCTGTCAGAAAAAGGAACTAATCAAAGTCATCCCCACTTAGGGCACTCAAGAGCAGAACAGCATGGGCATAATAATGTATAGCAGCTTTTGTACATATATGACAAATGAAGCAAGATCTGATTAATTTTCCAGTAGTTCTAAAATGGTCTGTAATTTCCCTCACATGTCACTCCATTAGTTCTTAGCTCCTGAACTTACCACTTAGAAAAATTATTTGTGATTTGCTGAGTAATAAATGTGTATTTCTAGTCAGCAGAAAAGTTTCCATCTCCCAAATCTTGAAACGTGCAGAGTCTGAGATCCTATTATCGCTTCTAGATTGGCATTCTCTGTATGAAAATCAACATTTACAAATGTTAAGATTAACTCAGAAATGCAGAGAAAAAGCTCAGAGAAATTTCTCTGGAAGAACAGTGAAGTAAAATTTGATCTCATAAAGATTCCTAGCTTCAAGTTCAGAGAAAGACAAACATAGGCCACTGTTCTGGGATAAAAGTTTCAGAGGTATTATATAGGTGCAGCCCATATGAAACTTAGGCATTTTGAGATATATATATTTCCAAACCTTAATGACCTGGTTCAGCTGTCCTGCCTATGCTGTCTCTACACTGAAAGTTGAAAAACTTGTGGGTGCCCAGGTACCTTGTTTAGATGTTTAGAGCTGGAGTAGACAAACATGTCTCTGTACAATCCTAAACAAACATCCACTGGTCTGATTATGTGACTAATACATCTCTTCTAGAACAAGCAGCAGTCACTAGCATTGAGGTCATGTTGCTGAGAACACAGCTGCGTTGGGCAGGGCACATCTCAAGGATGAAAGATCACCACCTCCTTAAGATCTTGCTTTATGGTGAACTTGCCACTGGCTGCCGCAAGAGAGGAGCTCCAAAGAGGAGATACAAGGACTCCCTGAAACAACATCTCAGCCTTGGCCATATTGATCAATATAACTGGTCTACTCTGGCCTCCAGTCAGGAGGTCTGGAGACACACCATCTATAACACTGCTGTTTCCTTTGAGAACGCACCCAGGATCACTCTCGAGGAGAAAAGACAACGCAGAAAGAATCGTGTCTTGCAGAATACACCATCTAAGGAGTCTTTCTGCTGTGCCTTTTGCAATCAGACATGCCTGTCTCATATTGGCCTCATAAGCCACCAGCGTGTTTGCAACAAACGTGGATAGAGCCTTCCTAAATCTTCATTTGCGAAGCCCAGCCATGACGATGAGACAAACATGGGCCTTGGAGTTCAAATGAGCTGCTTGGGGTAGTACAGGCTGGTTTGAACAAAGTCAGAAATGGAAACAATTTGGCAAATCCTAGCTGTCTTGCAGTATGTCATAGAGTCGTAGAACCACTGAGGTTGTAAAAGACCTCTAAGATCACAGTGTCCAACTGTTAACCCAGCACCACTGTGTTCACCACTAAACCATATCCCCAGGTGCCACACTCACACGCCTTTTTGAACACTTCTAGGAAGGGTGATTCCACCACTTTCCTGAGCAGCCTATTCTAATACCCAGCCATCCTGTCAGTGAAAAAATCTTTTCTAACGTTCAAGCTAAACCTTCCCTGGCACAACCTGAGGTCATTTCCTCTTGTCCTGTCACTCATTACCTGGGAGAAGAGACTGACCCCCACCAGGCTACAATCTCTAATGATTCAGAGCCAGGATATTGCCCCAAATCTGTGTCTTAGAAATATGAACAGTTTCACTGTTTCAAATGCTGTGCTCTGCAGACATAGTCCTGAGGCCGCATCAGCAAACGCTGAGCAGAAATTCTGAGACTTGAGCATGCTTTGTGTAACACTGCACTTGAAATATAAACTGTTTGAGTGTCACAGACCGTGAGAAATCTTCTGGATGGTTAGGCTTTGTTTCTAATGTGCCCTTGAGAAGACCTACAAGACACTTGAATAGAATCATAGAATATCCTGAGTTGAAAGGGACTCACAAGGATCATAGAAATCCAGCTCCTGGCCCAAGAATCACACCATGTGCCCGAGAGTGTTGTCCAAAATTTTCTTGAACTCTGTCAGGCTTGTTGCTGTGATCACTTCCCTTGGGAGTCTGTTCCAGTGCCCAACCACCCTCTGGGTCAAGACTCTGGTCCTAACACCCAACCTAAATCTGTCCTGACACAACTTCAGGCCATTCGCTCAGGTTCTGTCACTGGTCACCACAGAGAAGAGATCAGCGCCTGCCCCTCCTCTTCCCCTCACAAGGAAGTTGTAACTGCAGTGAGGTCTCCCCTCAGTCTTCTCTTCTCCAGGCTGAACAGACCAAGTGACCTCAGCCGCTCCTCATACGGTTTCCCCTCAAGGCCCTTCACCATCTTTGTAGCCCTCCTCTGGACACTTTCTAACAGCTTTATATCTTACATTGTGATGCCCAAAACTGCATGTTAGTATCCCAGTCTGAAACCAAAGCCCTCCTAATAGATTAATTAATAAAATCTGCAATAAAAAAAATCAAGAAATGAAAATAAACCCCCTGGTGTTAACACAAGAAGGCAGCAAGGACCCCATGAAGTTCAATACAGATTTGTTGATTACTATTATTTTATACAAAAGATGTTTCCATTATAGTAAATAGCAACCTAAAACTAACATGGCTACGAGCTGGGCCCAAGAAGGGCAGTCACATTCGGTCTCTTGAATGCTAGAGCCCAAGTAAGGGTCGTTATTTGTGAAATGGTTTACGTGACCTGGGCAATCTGACATTTTAATGATCTAGCAGGTAGATTTTTGCCCAAGTTGTGAAAATAGGCTTTTTGGAGAGTGGTTATAGTGGCCCAGGAACAGCTGCTCCTCAGGGCTATAGGAAAGCTTTTATTCCGCAGACTGGCCTCTTTTCAGTGAGGCCCTCTCTTTAACCTGTAGGGATCATGCAGGAAACATAAAAGTTACTGAGGCCTCACTGACCTTGTCAAGGCCACGTGTGGGAATTTTTAATGTTTGAGTTGCTTCAAAATTATAGCAATTACTAGAAATATTCCAGGAAAATAGGACTTTTTTTTTTCCTTCTGCCAGTTCAGATTTCCCAACTGAAATTGTCATTTTCATCTGCTAGTCCTTTAAAAAAATAGAATTATAGACACTCTTTAGTCACTGGATAACAGATGTTATAAAACTTTGTGGTACTCAGTCATAATTAAGTCAGGCCTAATATGCATCTGTCAGAAACCATTGACCTTTTCTGATGATGGCAGGGAAAAGGCTTTGATACTCTACCATGCATTTAAGGATTTTTGAAGGAAAAATGTCAAAGGTTTGGGTGTTCTGGCAGGAAATTACCTCTTGCGTTCCTAATGACAAATGTTTTTAGCTTAATCTAAGTAAACAATGAAATGGTGTTGCTTCAGTTGGGATTTCTAATCCAAAATATCATCTTTCGTATGCTTCCCTAGCAAAGAATCAGGGAATTGTAGAATTTATACAATTTTTAAGGTGACAGTCTGTCAGAACAAAGGAGTAAAATGCAACTGACAGCTTTCACATACAAAAGGTGGAGATAAAGGAAAATTTGAAATGGAAATTTTTTAAAAAATTGGTTTTAAGCAGAATTTAAGCCCATAACTTACCTTTAATATTGTGGTTAGCACAAGGACAAGGTAATCACAAAGCAGTTTGAAAAATGTTCAGTAGCTCAGCAATAATCAGTTGAAACTTGTAACACAGTTAATTCTCTATATTATTCTTAGGTCTCCTATCATAACTTTTGGCTAAAATTGGATGTCAAGTACCTGATAGAGATCCTTGTTTGCAAAGTCAAGATACTGAGCTAGAGTTACCCTGAATGTACAAGTAGCTAAAAGGTCTCCCTGTTAATACAACCTAACCATGTAGGCATTCCATGAGCAAAAGCCTGTGAGGACTGTGAGGTGGACAGATAAAGAGGAGAAGGCAGCAGCCAGAAAAGCTGCCCTATGACTACAGCACTAATTTGACATTTCTGCAATCCTGGCTTCGCTTCAATTTCCTCCCTGACCAGGCTCGTGGTGTTTTCTTGGATGAAAGAATTTCAGCACAGATCATAGAAGTACCCAGGCATATAGGCATTCAAGTCCCCCTGATATCATTTTAATTGGAAAACTTATGCCATGACATCCCCTTATGAGCCCAGGCCTTAATATCTCCCTGAGTCAGGCCTCTACATATAAAATGGTAGTAATATTCCTTTTCCTCAGGGAGGTGTAGCAAGGATCAATGACTTAAAGATGAAGAAGATGTAAAGGAGGGTATTAGATGCTTTCAACAGAGAAAGGTAACATTGTTTTTCAAGTCCTATTTCTTTCAGAAAGCCACATGTGTGTACATGCATTGCTGTATTTATTTAACAGAATTTCTAAATCCTGTATTGAGGAGTTGCAAAGAACATTTTAAAGGTCTTATTTCAGTATTTTACATTCATTTCTTTCTTTTATCAAGTTATTTTTATTATCTTTCAAAGGTGTGTCCATCCACTTAGATTCCATGCTTCTAAATATCTTGTGGATTAACAGGCACACAGGAAAAAGGTGGTGTTTTCATAGCTTGATTCTTTTAAGCAGGTTACTGTGTTCTTTAGCTTCAAGGAGAACAAAAATTTACCTAAGCCCACACAGAAATTCAGGCTTGAAAGCTGTACAAAAGCCATGACAAACAAACAAAAAGCTTATTTCGGAGATGAAGGAACATAATCTTTTCCCAGTGCATCTGTAGTGTAGACTGCAAGACAAATGGCAGTGAGCAAAAGATCAAATAACATTCCTCATTGCCTAAAACAAATAAATAATCTAATACCAAGGATTAGAGATCAGATTGTTTAATATATATCTCTCCTTGGCCATTGGAGGAAATGTACATGGTAGTGTTTTATGTTTAGCCTCATGAAAATTTGCCCCAAATGCAGGGTGCGCTGCATAATCAGATTTCAGCTTTGAAATAGCTTTTGCTTTCCTACTCCAGAAAGAAAGCCAGTGCTTCCCAATGCTGCCCTGGGAATGCCATTACTGCACCTACCTAAACAACAAAAAGCAGAATGGAAAATAAACTCACATGGACAAGTGGGGAAGGGAGAAGTAGCAGCCCTTAGATAGGAAAATAAAAACACCCCAGACATTCAGATGTGGCGGTGCTTGAGTTAAAGAGACAGTGCCAGGTGATTCACGTTCTGTGGTTTCACAGCACATTCTCATTCGCACACTCATTCTTTTGTATTAAGAGGGCTTTAATGATGTTCAAACCTCTCATTGCCACACTGGCAACTTAAAATTTTGAAGCACGTTCCTAGTTTTTTTAGAAAGACAGTGAAAATCACTTCAATTAAGGAAGTGGTGTTCAGAAGGAAAACAATGACTTTGCTCCTGATTTGGTTTTTATGCAATGACATATAGATGTTTCCTTTAATCTTTTCCTTTTTTGGCTATTAAGCCCTACTGTAAAATTTACACTACCTTTATTATGAAGTACCAGACCTTTCTTCTTAAAGTTATTTTCCAATTAAAATAATGGGTATGGTAATTTCATTTGAAAGCAATTTCCTGCAATGAGATTCAAAAGAGTAACAGAGATAATATTTTCTCCAATTAAACATAAATATATTACATTTCTTGTTAATTCTCCAATTTCCAGTCTTAATTAAACATGACAATATTCATTAACAATATCTTATGTTTATATAAATCAGCCCCATCACTGAAATATAATGGTCTTCCAGTTAGACATATTCTGATTTTCTCCAACCACACACACCAAGGGCTTAAACTGGAAATTTCAGGAGTAGTCCCAGAGAAGAGATTTGAGCTACTCACGTTGACTTGGTTCAAGACCAGGGTCTCAGAGCTGCCACATTCTCATTTTCTTTCTCTGCCTCCAGAACCTGTAGTCAAAAGTTGTCAAAGAAGACATTAGTCTCACTTTTAACTCCAGGTGAGTAATCAAGACTTTATCACCTTCACTTTCACTATACCACTGGAAACTGTCTTCATTTTACCTTTGGTTTTAGTATTCCACTGTCCCCTGCCTGTCCTTTTTCTCTGTTCAGTGCTACTCCCTTCCTAATTTATGATGCCCAGGAACATGGATGGAAACTTCTTGGGTTTGTTCCATATTTTTCCTGTTCATTTAATTCCTTTATTAAACATTACTTTCTTTTCCCTCTACTTTTATGGCAGGCTCAAATCTCCACATTGATCTACAAACACAGCAGATGGTATGGAAATTTGGACCCAAGCCTTGTGAACAGCTTCTACTTCTCTTATGGTCCAAACTAAATGCCCTGATCTGGCAGGAATTCAGAAATCCAAACAAGAGTTCTGATCCCGCAAGACTACAGCACGTATCGCACTGCGAGAAAGCAAAAGGGCCATTTTGCTTCCATGGATTGGCTTCCACCTTCAAAGTTAAGCATGTATCTTAGCTGCCAAAGGGAAATTGCAGTCAGAGCCCTCTTTCACTCCTGCTAATCCCTTATTGCTGGAACAGCATTTCACTTTTTACCCAGAGACCATGTCCGCATACAGGTGTCACCACCTCTTGCCCATCTTTGCTCAGGTTGTACCTGGAGCCATTCAGCTGCAGAGAGAAGGATCAGGACCTACATATGCACAATCAGGACAGAACTGTGACAGCTGACAGGGAAGTATTGGATGGAGTTGACCTTACCTCCAAAGGTTGTTTTGATTTTTTTTCTCCATCTGGAGGGCAACGCTGGGATCTGATATTTATCTGAACATTCGGCGAACACTCGATGCTTTGTCAGGACTCGGTATGAATACTGAATTCTGAAAAACTTCAAGTGTACCATGAAACTGGAAAAATTCAGCTGCATGCTGAGAGGGGTGGCTGGGATGGAGGGTAAGGTCATAACCAGGAGTGATAGAAACTATAAATCTTGAAAAATTGTTATTTGACCAACAAATATTCTTCCCTTGATGTCCATTAAATTTTACAGTGCAGGCGGCGCTCAAAAACTCAGAAGTAATGTGTTACATGATGGTAGGTACTTGAGGGGGAAAAAAAACCTTCAAAAAAGATGATGAAAGGCTTAAGTCTAAACTGAGATGTTTCTTACTTAAAATCATGCAGATTCAGAAAGAACTGACCACTGTTGAAGGGAAGGAAAATTTCTCCAGAGAAGAAATCCCAAAGCTTCTTTGTCTGAGCCTGACCAACACTGGGTACCCAAAGCTGTCTGGAAGACTTCACTGGCCAAGCTGTGGTTTATATCCCACTCTGAAGGAGGAGAAGAGTATTTTAAAAGCTCTTAAATACCTCATTGAGGAAAGGCAAGCTCTTGATTTCCCGTAAAGTCAGTATGCTTAAGAAACCATCACTTCATTCAGACAATTCAAGTTTCCACTGTCCACAAAAGTAGCTGTGATGAGACAGCTCTCATAAAGCCTAATTGTCCATGTTCTATTTACCTGAATAGGGTAGAAGATATGATCTGGTCTGTTGGCATCTATCCTCATGGGTGTGGCTGAAACTTTACTGCTACAGCAGAGATTTCTTTTGCGAGCTGCAGTGCTGTTAGGAAGGTTACAAATCACAAGGAAAATCGTGAAAGTCTGTTCCTTTCCCAAAGCCAGTCAGAGGTAATCATTGTGCTCATTGTTGAGGATCTCATGGGAGACATGTTTTGTCCCAGACTCTTTCTCCACAGGTCCTCTGAAAGGGTCAGCGAGCTGCTCTGCTTTCACACCATGTCTCAGAAAGCAGATGGTACCAGGCAATTTCCCCACGTTTGCCCAGTCTGCATTAGCTGTCTTAGAGACATGGATGGGAACTAACAAGTAAAGCTCAGTGTTGAGCAATTTTGGCTGAAGAGAAGAAAGTAGCTAGAACACAATTGGATTTAGTGGTCTTTGACTACATTTACCTTCTATGACAACAGCTTGCAACCTATAGGGGTTTATATCTCCACCTGCTGCTCAAAGTTTATGTAGCACCAGCTACCTTTTTCTTTTCTTTTATTGTGTCAGAGCTGTGGCCCTTTCTTTCATAAATAAACATAGACTCCTGACCAATACATAGTCTACAAACATAACTGAGGGAAAACAGGTGTGAAAGTCAGACTAGATAGGTAAAGATGAACCCCAGTCCTACAAAAGGAAATCATTAATCAACTAAAGAACATAAGTTAACATGCAGCTTGCCTAAAGCATTTGAGATTTCCATTTGTCTCTAAATAATAAAAGGCTTCATAAGGTTCCCAATGCCATCACAACTATGTAAGTAAATTTCTACAAGTTGTTATAAAGTCTTCAGTTATGTCAACAAACATACAGCAGGCATGTTCCCATATCTCAGCAGATATAGGAAGCCCACTGTGCAATGAGCGTTACAGATACAGAGATAGAGCTGCCACTTCGATCTATCCAGAAACTGAGTTAGGCTGTGTTAGCATTCAGAAATGGAATCTGAGCAGTGGTTTTGGAATTGTGCTGACTGCTTACCAGTTTCCAGAGGGAGTCAAGGTGTGAATGATCCATGAGAGTCTCAGATTTCTGCCTTTGTCATGTTACTGGAGCTGTTGACAGCAGAGGTAACCCAAAAGAAAGTCCTACTCCACACAAACAAGAAAGGTTCTTTAGTTAACGGGACATCCTTTAATTTGCTTCTTGCCCTTGGACCAAGAGATCCAGTACCTTCACTGGGAAAAGACTAAGGTCTCTTTCTCAAAACTGTTACAGTTTTCCAAGTACAACTCAGATTTCTAGGTGTCTCCTGGTTTACATGTCCCTGAAAAAATCTCAGAAACAAGAACAAGCAGAAAACCAGCTGAAGTCTGAGAAATAAAAAAGAGGAACTTTTATAGCCCTCTTCAGTTAAGGTGCAGACAGCAGTTAACCCTAAGTTTCTCTCCCCTTGCACATAAGGGGTCATGGGTAATCACTTATGACTAATTGCACACTTGTGTCAGGGAGATGCCTTTTCACATCTGGTTCAGATAATCCCATAGTCCTGAAATGTTCCACCAAATGTTGCAAAAAAATACAACCTGTGCAGTATAACAGCTGGCGGATGACCTGAGCCTGCAGACTGACACCTAATAACACATTTGTACCCTGCAAGAAGATCTTATTACAGCACAGTCTTTATACATGATGAAGGATTATCATCTTCAGGATGAGAATTCCACCTTTAAAGTGGAGCCATAAATGTTCAAGGAAATGCTAACTGAAAAACTGACCAATGTGATGTAAAGCCAAATGCTAGACTTGGAGAGAGGTCATGACAGGGAAAAAGATCTTCATTATAAAGTTTGAGTAGCAGCTTCTCAGTCAGGGGTCTGAACTTTCTGACACATCCACAGCTTCAACCTGCCTCATGATTCTTTTTCATAAAGCATCTCCAACCCATCTCACATGCTTTCTTTCTAATCTCTCTCTAATTTTGTCAGAAAGATTAATAACAGTTAGATATGAAGTCCCAGATAAATGAAAATTGTGAAAATATTTTTTTTACTCCCAAGATATTAGTCAAATGGCTTCACCAAAATGTCCTATACTTCATTCACATATGCTGACAACACTTTTTCATCTACTCTCTTAGCGTTTTTAATTATTCATTAGTAGTGAAACAATTAGCCCTAATTAGTAATTAATTATAATTTTTTGTTTCAAAATTTCAATCCATGCATGACTTCTGTAGGTATAATACAACTTATATAAGAAACAGTATGCTGCCCCATCATAGACTGCTCAGGTCAGCTAATAGCACAATTTTTATTGCATGCATGACCTTCAAGAAAGTGGCTCTCTGCACCCAAAGTGCTCTTCCAGGACATTGAATTACTAATGTAGTTGCACCTTTTGAGGGAAGGTAGAATGATTTCCCTGATCTCCAGAGGCATAAGCAATTAGCCTTCTCAGTTTTGGAATACCTGTCTTCCAAGGTAAAACCATTTCTATAGACAGTATATTCAAACACATATGAAGATTTTGTACTTTATCAGAAAGATAAGTGAGAAAACTGATGGAAAGTATGATAACTGTGGGGTTTTTTTACCCTCAAGGTGTCTAATGTTCAGTCTAATGATGTGAGATTTGTATATTCAATAAATTATAACCCCAGTGGATGTCTACAACTGTAGCAGTAGCTCCAGAAATTTCAGTATATGGGGCTCTGCACTGAATGAGGCATAGTGAGCCATGCAGTTCAAAGCTGCTTCTACTTTGTTGGTGTGTTTTAAGACTAAATTCAAACTGACCTACAAAATTAATTGTTGACAAAACACTAGGTCTCACTGTTTTAAATACTTTAAAAAGAGAATGTAACAGCAGATATATAAATTCTGTACTAGTCAAGAATCACGGATTTTGTGGAAGTGAGAGAAAATAATGTGCAAACACTTTTGCACATTAATAATAAGGTAATGATAATGATGTTTTAATAATGTTGAAGTATAGGGAAAGACAAAAACTACATCCAATTCCAGAGAAAAAGTATAGTAGAGAGGAAATAGAAATTAAATAAATCATTAAAATTGAGAAAACATAGTATTATAGCCTTTAGATCCCTCTACTTTGCATTTCACAAAATAGTCCTGCTGGTTATAAAGGTTTAGCTTATGTTGCAGATTAGGAAGGCATGTATATAAAAATATAATAAAACCTGAAAGACAACCTTATCTGTCTTAAGGTACCCAAATTGCCAAACCGTTGTTCAGAGCACTGCATCCTCTATGCTACAAGGCCAGCCTTTACACTTTCTGCCTAAATATCCCATTTAGCTCCCTAGTATTCTTCTAGAAGGACTTCACATTCACTTTATCTGCCTGACATAGAATCATGAGAGTACCACAGGAGAGCTCTGATTGCAATGCACCTGACAGGTCCCTCCTCCAGAGAGGGACAAACTCACGTCTGTGCTGACACATGACAGTCCCAGGATGCCTCATCTGGCATGCACTGAGGCTTACTTAAGGTCACACCAATTTATGGCCTTATATTCACCCAGCAGTCTGAAAAAAAGACATATTCAGGTTTGACTATCAAAATACAAAGTCAATACAGTCAGCAAGACTGAAGTGAATATTGGAACAAGGTAAGATGTCCTACTCAAAGCTGGTTTCATTACTTAAATAGAAGTTAAAAAAATAAATACATATTAAAAAAAACACACACACCAAAATAGAGGCAAGATTCGATCTTTTCTGTAAAAGATATGGAATACAGGTACAAATTTTTGGTGCTATACTCTGTTTTCATGAGAGACCAATTACATTTAAATGCAAAACGTTTCTCTGCTGTGCCAGATACTGTTTCATGGAACTACAAGGCCAGTCCTTCTAACCAGAGGAGAGGGATCAATATATGGTGAATGATGCTTCCTTTATAAGAGCAACGATATGACCCTTGGAAAAAAAAATTGCTTTTTTTTTTCTATTAATATAATCAAGTATAAATTCCACCATTTCAAAAACTTAATGCTGCAGGAACCAAAATCATTGCAAAACCATTGTGCAATGTGGACAAAAGTAGATCTCCAACACACAACTGGAAACCCACGTTAATGAAACCAGCTGGGAGTTCCATACATCCCCCAGCACATGGGCTGTGTGTTCCACAAATCACAGACTGCAGATGTAGGCTAAGCCCTAAAAAGTTTATGTTAGGTGAGAGTCCACTTTATGGGTAGCACTGGCAAGACTCCACAAACCAAATCAGTTTTTCATAGTGAAATACACTCCTAGAAACTAAACCCAGCCTGAAAGTATAAACCAGTTTGTCAGAGCTACACAACATACACTAAGCTGAAGAGCAACACCTTGTACATTTTACAAAGTTAAAACTATAACAAAAAAATAACTTTTAGAAAACAATAAGGAAAAATTAGAAAAATATATGTAGTAATTACATAATGTAACAAAAATTCTTGTCGTTGGGACCCTATTCATAATCCCATTCCTTCAGCAGTTCTGCTAAGACAGAACACACTGGCAGTTGCAAAGAGCACACATGTTTATTCACATCATATTGTGCACTCTGCCTCTTATTCATGCTAAAATATTTTATGTCTCTGGCAAATAGAACCTGAAAGGCCGTGAAGGGGGCAGCTCTTTAGGTTTATTATAGCAGAAGGCTGCATGCAAACACACTAGACATGTTACTCGTACCTAGCTACTTCAGAGAGCTTTTCACATTGAAATATATCAGAGGTATAGGTACAACTTTGGTTTACAAAGTCTAAAAACACAACATATCACAAGATATACTAAAACACCATTTGCTTGACTAATGTAAAATATGATTTGCCTTTCTTCTGATCCTGGAAAGGCAATAAAAGGTAAAAATGAACTTGTAAAAATCATAGAACCATGGGAAGGTTTGGGTTGGAAAGGACTTTAGAGACCAACAAGTTCCAAACCCTCTGCCATGGACAGGGACACCTTCCACTAGACCAGGTTGCTCAAAGCTCCATCCAACCTAGCCTTGAGCACCTCCAGATACGGAGCATGCACAACTTTTCTGTGCAACCTGTTCCAGTGCCTCACCATCCTCACATTAAAGAATTTCTTTCTAATATGCAATTTAAACCTACCCTCTGTCAGTTTAAAGCCATTACTACGTGCCTATCACTACATGCCCTTGTAAACAGTCCCTCTCCAGCCTTCTTATAAGCTCTCTTCATGTACTAGAAGCGGCTCCAAGGTCTCCATGGAGCCTTCTCTTCTCCAGACTGATCAGCCTCAACTCTCTCTGCCTGTCTTCATAGGAGAGGTGCTCCAGCTCCCTGACCATCTTCATGGCCCTCCCCTATACTCGCTCCACAGGTCAGTGTCCTTCCTGTGCTGCGGACCCCAGAGATGGATGTCATACTCCAGGTGGGGTCTCACCAGAGCAGACTAGAGGGACAAAATCACCTCCCTTGATCTGCTGGACACGTGTCTTTTGATGCAGCTCAGGATACAACTGGCTTTCTGAGCTGTGAGCATATAGTGCTGGGCCGTGTTGAGCTTCGCATCAGCCAACACCCTCAGGTCTGTATCCCCAGAGCTGCTCTCTATCCATTCTACACCCAGCCTGTATTTCTGTTTGGGATTGCCCTGACTCTGCCGCAAGACCTTGCAGCTGGCGTTGTTGAACTTCATGAGGTTTGCACAGGCCCACTTCTCAAGCCTGTCAAGGTCCCTCTGGATGGCATCCCTTCACTCCAGCATGTCAACTGAACCACACAGCTTGGTATCTTCTGCAAACTTGTTGAGGGTGCACTCAATCCCACTGTCCATATTGATGATGAAAAAAATTATTTAAAGAAAAACCTAATGACAGTTTGATACCAGATTATTACAAATGTGTGTGAGGACTGTGATTCCTGTAATTTTCTGTAATTATACAAATACAAACAAGTAATTCCATCATTCTCTGTGGCCTCGTTATCCTGTGTCACTATAGCAAAGGCAGCATAAATCAACCTCTAGAAATTCCTAGAGTTCAGGAGTGGTAGACAGTAAGAACAGGCAGAGCCATGGTGACCTGCTGCATGGGCAAGCTGGGAGGATGCTGGTGAGAGCTGCCATTTCCTCAAATTGCTCTAATTTGTGCCCTGGAGTGCTCCACACTCTAGTACTGGCCTGAGGGGTTTTTTCTGTCATGCTCTGTCTCACTGGAAGTGAAGATCCTGAACCCTTAACTGCCGTTACCTGCATTTTAGTTTGAACTAGGAACAACATTTTGATCTCACCCGTGTTTTCCCAACTTGGATCCACAAAAGAAACTTTTAAGAACCCTTATGAAGACCAGAGACAGGTTGGAAAACTTTAAAAAATGCACCTTAGTCTCAATGAGTGTTCTCTTGTGTTGTCTACAACCATGATATACAACTACATAAATAGTAAACTACAGCTTTAAAAACCTCTCATCCGTAGGCTTTCTTGTGAGCTAATCAGGTAAAATACAGATCCAGGTTCATGTTCATCCTTCAAATTTTGTTCAGTGGTATTATTGAATAGGTTTAACATTGCTCCCCCACCCCTTGCCTGAAATTCTGGGTACTCTTGGCAGGTAGATTGGGTTGCTGGGGGAATATTTGCAGTGGAAGACAGAATTTTTTCCTATATATTCCTGTTGAGACCTTCAATAAATTAAATTGGTGGTTTTGAAGTTTTTCTGCCTACTTGCTACCATAAGTCTCTAAATAGAGCCTCTATAGTTTTTTCTGTATAACCCATCTTAGTGTTTATAAGGTGGTAGAAGTTGTGGAACTTACCTGCAGGCTTGCCAAGGTCAGTGTATGAGCATAGCTCTGCTTTATTAGACTTTGGAAACATTCCCATTTGGAGGTTCATTTTCAAATGTATAAATCTCAGTTGGTAAAATACCATGACCTTCTAGCAACTTCTAAGCAAAAACCTACACTCACCTCATACATCAGCATAAATCTAACTCATATCACCTTTTATTCCTCCTCCTTCCACAGCTGGTCCAGCACTCAGTGGGAAACTGCTGAGTTTCACATCTCAGGGGAGCACTTTGCTTTGCAGTGGTTGCCACTGTACCAGAGTGGCAAGAGCCATTTTTATCTCTGTGGGTTTTTGCCAGAAAATAAAAAGATCCTAAAATTACCCTGAGCTTCCAGAATAATTGCTATAGTAAATAATTCCGAGCTATAGAAAGTATGGTAAAGAATTGCTCTGCTTCTTCCCCTTACAACTGCAGGCAGCAAGACATTCATTTTCTTACATGATGTCTGCAGAGCTGCTACATGGACATTAAAAGAAACGTTAAAAAAAAAATAAATCTAAGGCCAGTTTTATTCCAGCAGGTGCAGGGAGAAACAGTTTGCACCTTCATGCATGATCAGGACTACTGTTCTCTGTGATGGCTCTTCTCTCTACCCAAGGAAAATCACACAGCACTTCTCCCCACACTTTAAAACTCCCCTGAACTCCAAATCATCCCCAAAGAAGCTCCAGAACTACTCATAAATCTTTCTAGGGATGTACAGAACAAGCCTTGTCTACTGGTACCAGCCAGCTTGGCTTAGATGATCCTTATCTGAGCCAATTTCACTAACTCCTTGGATTGTGGCGGTCCCCAGAGGAGGAAAGACTGCAGACATCTGCATACTTACTCAAAAATTCACATCATGCAGAGGTCCATGTTGGTGGGTGTTCCTGTCAGGGGCATGCTCAACCAATTCATATCAACTGTGACTGAAAATGTGGAAATTCTACCACGTTACCTCTTGGGCTTGGACTTGTTCCTCCTAAATCTAGAGGATGAGGTTAGAGCTTACCTCTAATGACTGATTCTTTTATACAGTCCAGTAAAAGCAGAAAGCTTGCACCTTTTTTACTTCCAGAAACAAGGAAACAAAAATAGAAGAAAAGAAGAAAAGAAAGGCTCATAAAAATGTTAGCTAAGAAATTTAACTCAAATGTCACATTTACAACCTCTTTATTGCCAGCTATAATGCAACATGCACTTCAGTCCTTGTGACTGAATCTGCTCATGACCTACTGTAGGCTACATTCACTCACAGCATTGCTCAGTTGAAAATATATTTTTTTATGATCAATACAACTGTGAAAGAGGGGCAAAGGACAAATATATTTATTGAATTTTCAATGTTAAAATAATTTTTATTCTATTTTTCCACTGTTTTCAATGTCGATGCCTGCATGTACTAAAAAGAAAAAAAAATGTTGGGGAATAAAAGAGGGAGACAGGAGTAAAAGAAATTTAAAAAAAAAAAAAAAGAAAAAGGAGGTAAAAGAGGTAAAGTAAGACAAAGTAAACAAAATTGAAAGTGCAGAAACCTACAAAACATAGGAAACCAAGTAAAGGAAAGCAAGAGGGAAAGGGGCAAGCATGGCACAGGAACTCTAACAGTCAGCGTAAAGACCGGTTAGTAAAAAGTGTCTGCAAAGATAATTCGAAATCTTTTGTGGGTGCAGGGAGAGTAACACTAAAAGTGGTATTGAGCTGGGAGAAAGCGACTCCAGCAGGAAGAGCTTTTGCTTCTCACAGTTGCAAAGTTAGGAGCAGGGACTGCTCTGCCCTCTGCACTGCAGCCTGGAGCCAGCCACCAGCTCTCCCAACCCAGTCACTGCTGGGGACCAGAGGAACCCTGTGCACAGTCACACACACATGAGCAGAGAGGGAAACCTATAGCCAAGGTTGTTCAAAGCATTCTTTTCTGAAAAGCTTTTATTTTTAAAAAGTGCCAGAAATTCAAGTCCCCTGCACTATTATATTCCTTCTTCCTCCCATGAACGCCAACATGTACTCAGTCAGCCTCGTGCTGAGGAGTGCACTCCTACTATCTTGAAGGAAAAGATTAATTTAAAGCCTCCAAAAATTCCCTAAGATCAAAATACTGTTACCCTGTCTGAAATATTACCGTCAACTTCTCAAGAGCAGATATAAATTTAACAATAGCATACGCTATTAATTAGTCTACAGAATGCCATGCACACTCTAGATGTTCAAAAAAGATAGTTTCCTACCCAAAGAATCTAGTTCATGGCATAATGACAGCTCACTGGATAGAAATGAAAGTAAATGGAGAAAGCAAACGGCAAGAGAGGCACCATTAAAACACAAGCAAGACATTCTACGTTGGCTAGGAATAAGTGGGAGACAAAATAATAGCCCTTCTAGCATTGAATCTACACAGCTATTAAAAGAAAGCTTTTAATTTAAAACCAGTTCGATTCACCACAGTTAAATCTAACTGAACTACAGAATCATACAAATCAGATATTTGTGTGCGTGCTGCCACTTGTGTAATTTACACTCCAGCCCTAAGTGATTACTGGATCAGCCAGCTGACATATGGGAAATATTTGCACAGAGCTGTGACACGGGGAAGTTTGTGGTTTAAAAAAAAAAAAGCGGGGGGGCGGTGGGGAAAGGTGCTGTTAGTATGGAGCCTGTGCCACTCCAGCTGAGTGAAGCCAAAGTTTCACTTGGAAGTTTTCCCACCAGAACTTCCATCCTCTCAACCGTGTTAGCTAGAAAAGTCTTTTGCATTCATAATGCTTTGCTTTCACAGGAAGAGAGACCTATTGCTGCAGAGCAGCAACTGCATCCCTCTCTAAAAATCTACCTATTCAAAGAGGTATTACCAGTTGAAATATTACCAAACGAAAATAAGAGTTGTCGGGGGAACTCAGATGTTTAGCTCTACTTATGTTTGCAAAGTCGATTTAAGAGGAGAAAACTCAGCCGCTCCTGCTAGTAATGCTGGTGACACATTCGAGTTTCTTTTCCTTTTGAGCTAACAACGCTACGCCACCACACTGCAGTGCCAGGGAGCGCCGCAGAACAGCAGTGCCGTCTAAACAGAGCCTCTAAGCCAGGCTCAGGTTCAAGATCATGGCCATCACCACCCCGGATAATTTTTGCCACAAGCCACCTCAAGTTGTATGTCCCGTCTAAATACACGCTGTGCAATTTAAATCTGCCCTCCTGCTGCTCTCCGGGCATTTTCAGCTGAAGATGTTTGCTGTGCTCAGTGCCTGCCATGTTGCAGCTTGTTGCTGCTGCAGGCTGTGGAACTGATGTCATGTTTCAGTCCATAAGTGGCTGGCTCTCAGTGGCAGGAGAAGCAATACACATAAACACATTCTATAAAAGAGCTAGGCTGTAAAGTCCTTTTAAATCCACCTGAATGATAATTTCTCATGTATCGAAGGAAAGCGAGTTCACATTTAGTTTGTCTTTGCTGCTGTTATTGCCCCAAATGCTGGGTTATGTTGCAGAAGATGCACAATTCTGTACCATGAAATACCAGCTCATTTACATGCTTTGGGCCTGATCCCGTCTCATTTAGTCAGCCTCCCCCAGCAGGACAGCCACAGACAGAGGGACTACCAGCCCTTCAGGCTACATCTCTGCCCAATAGGTTTTTGCCATTACTGAATTAGCTATAAGATATGGCTTCTACTGAAATAACTAGCTTTTAATAGCAAGAAAACTGCTCCAAATTCTTCCAATGTTCTTCATGCTTTCAAAAAAAAAAAAAAAAAAAGATTTGACACTTCATATATGAGATGAACCAAACCAATTCATGGAAATGTACATCCTATAACTAGGGAAAGTATTTTCTTACCATTGGCGTTAGTAGCTTATGAGAACTGACAAGATCACAGCCCACAGTGGTGTGGCTAAATGCCTGCAGAAAGAAAAAGGCTTTTGTAAGTTTGTTGGAAAGAACCTACTTGCAGCCCTGACTTCTGACTGAAATGGAAGAAATATTCCACTTTCAAATGTGAATCAAAAAAATATTGCTAACATATTTCTCACCATCACCCAAATGATTTGTCTGATAAATATGTTTTTTGCTAATTCCTCAGAGGATGAGAGCTGGGTGGTAGATTTATACAGCTAAGAAAAAATTTTGAGAGGAATCCAAGCATTTTGAGGTATCAGCTTTTCCAAACTTCCAGACCTTTAGAGCCTCATTCCTCACTACTGAACACACAGTAGATCCTCTAACAGTGTCATTACAGCTTACCATGACTAAAAACACCCAAACCCTACATCTTTAAACTGCTGGCAGTGGAAATCAATAATACCTTGCAATTTTATCTGGGGTAAGAGTTTAAAATGTATGATTTCTGAACATTCAATGATTATTATCAAGAATATTCTTTCCGGGTTCAAGAAAAATATGGGGAGGGGCTGAAAAAAGATAATCTTTGACACTCTCGTCCCCTTAATTTTTAAAAAATAAAAAGATGAGTTTTTTAACCTTCTTCCATTGGTTTCCTATAAGTAATGGAGGAGCCAATGATAAACATGATGGTGTGAGGCAACTCAGTACTAGAAAGTATAAAGTACTCAAATTCAATTTTTTATGTAGGATTCAGAACTTTGGAAAAGTTGTAAATTACTACTGATAAGAGAGTTTTAAAAAACAAACCAGGACATCTTCTTCCTATAAAATGAATAATTGAGATAGATATGCAAACAATATACACATGAGAAAGAGAAATAAAAATTAAGGAAATTATCACTACATCTCCAGCCTCACTGAAAGAAATATTATAGTTGTGGAAGAACCAAAAGATAACAAGGTCTTAAAGTAAAAACCATCTGCATTTATTCTGAACAAATGCAAACAAATACATTTGTATCACAGACATACTGAATAAAACTTTTTAAGTGGTAGCTCCAAGGTCCTGAAGAAGGGCTGACAGCTTGCAGTAACATCTGTAAATGAGCTCCAGACCTTAGGAGTGCTGAGTTGAAGAGTGTGCTCACAAGCATGATCATGTCAGAGCCCAGATGACTCCCATCAGCCTACCTTAGGTACCAAGAGAAGCTAAGTTCTGAAAGCACAGACTTCAGTGCAGGCTGTTCAAACACAGCTGGGGATCAGGATCTTTTCTGTGTTATTTGGACTTCCCGCACTTTGGTTTTTTTGCCATTGGTACCCAACTAAATTGATGAAATGAACAGATTTGGCCAATAGTGCTACAATTGCTTCTCCAGGTTTGGTCAGGTCCAACTATTGGTATGGATTACAGTGTAGTTATGCATAATGCAAATAGTTCATTATCAAAAATTAAAAAAAAAAAAAAAGTAGGGCAACCACAGAAGAGCAAGAGAAGTCCCTTGGCTAAGTGACTATGGATTGACAGTATAGCTGTTTTCTGCAAAATTATTTCATAGCTCTGAAGTCAAACAGCAATGACAGACATACCTCAAAAAAGACATAGTCCGTATTCAATAATGCTTATATTTTGCATCCTTAGAAATATCCTGTAGTTTTTACCACAAATATTAATTCCTGCCCTAAACACTCTGTAATTTTGCTATGTGCTTTTAAGCAGCAGCCATGTTTTGACACAGGATCGCTGTATTCCAAGGGTGAGAAAAATCAATGCGCTACTGTTTAAATGGTCTGTAGACTGCTTTGAGAACCAACCAGCAAAAGTGCCCTGCATTTATTTCATTATTTATTGTTATTGTGCAGAGGTGGCTATAAAGTCTGCTGGAATTCATTCCCCATGTGTGTTTGATCGCTGGGCTCTGTGCATGGACAGAGGGCACCTCTGTCCAATTAGGAGCTTTCCAAAGAAATATGGCAGAGGTATCCACTCCAGGGATTGAGTTTTATTTGCTTTGCTTCTTAAACAGAAATATCAACCAGTTTTCCAATGCAGGACCAGACCTGACAATCCTCATCATGTTGGAAGGCAAAAGAAGTCTTTTTTTTTATATACCCTAAAAGAAGAAGTAAAATGCATGAAATTTTGTCTCTGTCAATATCAGTAATACGTATTAAACAACTACATAAACCATGTGCATTTCATAAAAATAACTAATACTTGGTTTCCTTAATAAATACATATCTTTCAGATAAATCTGGTCATGGATATGTGATGCTCAGAACATCTCAGATCTTCTGGATTTATTCATAAATGATATATTCCTAATCCAGACTGAAAGAGAAACTCTACAACATGCAGAGATTGCACATACCCCATGACTAGTCCAAGTTCTTTGCTGGATTTTAAAGAGTTTTATCTTTAGCACAACCATGCATTGCTATTAAACCATGATCACTCATTTAGTACAGATTTTTAAGCCAGTGCAAGTCTAGACAATAACCCCAAACAAAACTATGAAATGAACATATGACTCATTCTTCCACAACTATTAATAAATGCTATTTAGTGGCAAAAAATTTCTTTATGGCTCTGGCAGGAAATTAACAATATTAAAATGAACACATTTATTAGAAAATATTTTTTTCGTTTAAAACAATTGATAGAATTCTCAAATAGGCATAAAGAAATCTGACATCATAATTCAGCTTGTTTGATGTGTTTTGTTACTCCATAAAAGTTTGTCAATATTTTGAATTCTTTTTCATCCCATCCCAGAACAAAAATTCAGATCAAGAGAATTTTGAAGAAACTATATAGATTAAAATTTCATAATAAAAATTTTTCTGAAAAAGGGATTAATTTGCTTCCAGAAAGGTCAGGAACACATATCAGCAATTCCATAACTCTTCTTTAAGAAAAATAACATTAGGAGACGTAGTTAAACTCTATTTGTCTTACAGACAACTTTTTTTTCCACAAGTTGGAATTTTCTATGCAATGTGTTTCACCAGAAAATGCCTGTCTTCACTACTTTAACTTTAGCATATTTCAGATTATCTAACTATTTCTAATGATCATGCTTAGAAAGAATTAATCATTTTAATCTTTTTTTCTTGAGGTTCTGGGGTGGTTGCTGTGCAAAAAGACTAATCTTTTAGGACCCAATAGATTCCCTAATCATGCCTGAGAGTGTAACACTGTGTAGCATAATTCAAAGTTACAGATTTGCAGCTAATCACTGGAATACAGGGACGAAATAGAGAGTGGCTTCACAACTCTCTCCAGGTGAGCTGTTAATGGGGTGTTTCCCCATTCCAGATCCTAGAGTAAAGCCTGGTGCAGGAGAATAATGACAATGAAGTACAGCAGAAATATCTACTGCGTAGGCTTGTTATTTCAGGCAAGATATTTTGCCATTGGCTAGAGCTCCTAAAACACTGAGTGGATCCAGGAACTTCCCAGACCCTTGTTCTCCACAATCCATTCATTAACTGAGAAGAGAGGGTGCAAAGGATTAAAGCTGTCACTAAAAATAGAGTGTCTGGAATGTTGAAAAGACTTAGTACAGTTTAAGCTTTTCCAGTGTGAATGGTAGTACCATGACAAAGACACTCGTCAACCTCTACACAAGTCATGGGACGCTCTTTCCATGCTTTTGGTTATGGTTAGGTTTTGATGGGGTGTTTGGTGTGGGGTTTTGTGGGGGTTTTGCTTTGTTGGGTTTTTCATTTTGTTTTTAACTAATAGTAAAATAAATTAACAGTCTCATATACATGGTTCTGGGTTTTATAGCCAAGTGTCCACCAATCAGTAGATATAATGGAAATTTGAATCACTCAGGAACACAATAATGATAATATATTATATCCCGCTTGTTCTCAGTAATTAAGCAATGTTTTTGCAGTGATAGGAATGTACAGAACAGAGCAGGGGCATTCTGACCGTGCAGTGCAAAAGATTGGTTGCCTTCCACCCTGGACATCAGTCATATGAACATAAAGTTTAAAACTCCATATTAAAGTCAAGTTAGGAATACCAAAGAGTTAGTAACCAGCCCAGGTCTCCATTATCTATTGTCTTTTTCTCTGACTCTTTTCTTCTACCTTCTTCCTCTTCTGTCTTCACATGGGCCTTTATATTCTTTTGCTATTTCCCTTCATTAGCACACAGCTGTTTATTAGCTTGCTACAAAGATGTTGCTTACATACAGTAGCAGGATATCAGATACTATAAATAATTATTTTCCTTTTACAATTGTCTTTTGTATAATTTCAGGTAATTCTTGAAGACAGACTTTCATTTGTACTGTGGGCTGTCCAAATTAAAGACACTACCTAAAAATATACACAGTTACTACTATATGTGATATATACCACTATATACTTCACTATCTGTTTTGAGTAACTTGTTCAAAATCTCAGCTTATATCTGTACTAGAAAACTAGCTAGGTTGTCCAAATTAAAGCCGAAGGATTTAGCTAAACTGATCAGCTTTCTTTTACAGTAATAAACAGATGGAAACCCCAGAACTGGATTCCATATGAAACTTTTAAGAGATCAGATCTTTAAATCTTCATTTTTCTATTTGCAAAGTGCAGCTGACAGAGAACATTTCATACAGACATGTTTTTCACAGCCTAGTACTCCAGAGAGTAGTGACAACTCTAGTGACAAACTGCTGTCATCTGACTGTCATCACCATCCTCTAGTATCTAAATATTAGCAAACTTCCTAGGAATTTGCCAAGAGGTGGGCCACACGTCAGAGGTAAAAAGACTTGAATGAAAGATTCTCTGATTGCCTACTTGCTATGTAGAGACCCTTTTAAAATGCAGGACTTCTGGAAAGAACTGCTGGACTCTTGCCTTTGGGCTGAATAAATCTGTAAATCCTCTGAAAGAAAGGGAGAGGCAGCAAGGGATAAACAGGGGTAGGAAATCTAAAGGTATTTTAAATTATTTCCTGTCCTTTTTTTCCTCAAGAAAGAGTCTTATATTCATGGATACAGATTTAAAAATAGCTGAGTGACTTCCTGGCTGAGGGAAACAGAAAGATACAATTCAGGTTTATTGGCTGCCTAGCAAATATTACATTCTAGTTTTCTCTGCACATTCACACAAGTAATTGCCTGTACATACATAGTCATAGAACAATAGAATCATAGAATCACAGAATATGCTGAACTGAAAGGGATTCATCAGGATCATCAAGTCTAGCTCCTGGCCCTACACAGGACCATCTCCAAGAATCACCCCATGTGCCTGACAGTGTTATCCAAACATTTCTTGAACTCTGTCAGGCTTGGTGCTGTGACTACTTCCCTGAGGAGCCTGGGGAGCCTGTTCCACTGCTCTAGCGCCCTTGAGGGGAAAAACTTTTTCCCACTATCCAACCTAAAATTCCCCTGACTCAGCTTCATGCCATTTCCTTGAGTCCTGGCACTGGTCACAAGAGTGCAGAGATTGGTACTTGCCTCTTCATTTCAAGAAGTTCAAGATATGAAAATTATCTTCAAATTCATGACAGGCTTGTTCAGTTATTTGGGTGTCCAATGGTTTTAGAAAGCCTCTGCATGCCCTATCGAATCATACCCAGCTCTTCAAACAAAACATTACTCCAAATATTCAGATACTTTGCCACTCACAAGGGCAGAGACTGAATCCACTGATTTCTGTTTCACTAGTATTCATTTATTACTGTATGATATACAACATTTTTAAAGAAAACGTAACTTCTCTTGTTTTGTTTTGTATTTTAATTTCAGAATCCCATTACCAGAGAACTTGGGAAAATGCTGAGTTCAATCCCATGCAACATCATGCAAAGAAATTAATGTATCTTCCAAGGGTGTTGGAAGAACACAACTGTAGAAAACCCAGAAGAGCAGACTATTTGAAACAAGCTGGAAGTGACAAACCTAGATGACTTCATGTTATGTACAAATGCCACACTGGCATGTGAAGGTTCTACTGCACGTGGCCATTGCTGATACTTGATGCATGGTGCATAATCCATGCAAAACCCCAGTGGGAGAGGGGACCAAATTGTTGTCTTCTCTTTTCTGTGCTGCTTAGGCATATTCACTTGGCTGGAAATAATCAAGTAAATTAAACAGACTCTTCATCTCTGCTTCTGCCGTAACTCTTCACTCCCAAAACTGTGCCCAAAGCCAATTATATAGAACCTTATAGGGTAAATATCCCCGTTGGTACAAAAACAAACTCCCTACATGTTGTTTATTTTTATGAACTCCTGAGAATCACAAGAAAAGCCATCTTCTCCAAACACACTCATATACAAAAAAATGGTTGTATGAAGGCATCAGCAAAAAGCTGATACAGAAAAGTAGAATCTAAATCAGTCACGACATTCACAAGGAAGCAGATTTGACTAAAATATTACCTAGTCAATGCTTAAGTTCTCAAAGTAGCAATGTAATTCTAATGTAATTCTTACAAGGAACTTTCATAAAAACAGTTTAAACAGAAGTTCCTTTGGTCACTCACAAACAAATATCCTACTTGAATTCTTAATTCCTCAATTTTAACTCAAAAAAAGGGCAAGGACATGGTTCACTCACTGAACCAATTTTGTAGGCTCTTATTCAAGAAATGTTTTCTGCAATGGACATTAAGGGTTTTGATAGACCTTTCAAGATCCCTGTTTCTCTCTTTTACCTCTGGAGGGAGGTACCTCAAGTAATATCCCACAGGCAGTGAATACCAGAAGTTGGATTGCAAAGATTTCACTTTGCTGTAGTAAGGCTGTGATGCTACACACATTTCCTCGAAGCAGGGCTCACAAGGGAAGCATGTGGGGGGCCCACCACAGCAAAGAAAAAATTAGAAAATCTCCAGTTGGAAGGCTCTGTATGGACTCTAGGATCTCACATCCCAGTGAACGCGTCCAAGTGATCAAACAAACTCACAGCTAGAAACAGTAACTCAATCCCCTCTTCCAAACACATTTTAGCAACATATGGAAGCCAGTAGATGGGTTGCAACAGATAAGTGACCACACATAACAGAATGAAACACATCAAAATAGTGTAACAGACTGAAAACAACAATAACAACAACAATAACAAAAAATTGGAGCAAATAAAAGAAACTAACAAAACTAACAGACTGAAAAGCAAGCATACTAGAACAGGCCAGGTAGGTTTGAGTGGAACCCCGTTCACCTTATGTATATAAAATTTTGTTTGAAAAAGGATGTCTGATATCAGCAGGTCCATCACCTTTCACATGATCATGGAAAGGGTTTACAGGAAACAAGTAGCATCCCTGTCTGGAGCTGGTATCGGAGAGCACAATATCAGAGTAGAAGTAATCTACCTACTTAGTACTAATAGGAGTTAGTACAAGAAAGCAGAGAATCAGGTGCATACCTTTCTGAATCCAAATTATTTTCAAAAGAAATACACCACACAAGAATTTATAGAAGTGAAAGGGTGACTCACTGCTTGCATTTAGGTTTGTTTAGGAAATTATTGTCTTACTTGTAGGGTTATACTTTAAGTAGGTGGTCTCTCATTTTTGAATGAACATTTGCTTCCTTTTTTTTAAGGCAGCTACACAGCCTATAAAATATTAAGACTTGTTTCAAAGTCTTGCCATTCTGTGCTGTTTAAATAGCACAGTTCTAGAAACCAACACATTTTGAACACATTACCCACCCACATTACTAGTCATTAAAAGAGCAGCTGTGTCCCAAGGTCTCATGCAGACTGGAGGAGTTTGGAGACCTCAACTTCAGTGTGGGATCTACTGACCCACATTGCTCCTCATCTGGTGCACTTACACAGGAGATGAGGCCACTGTTTCAAACACACCTCATCACCTCCCTTTGCTTCATTCTTTGTGCTTTTCACAGGGTGACCTTTTCAGTCACCTGCACATTTTAGTTTAGAGGTCTCTGTTTGTTTTCTGAATAGCTCATATTTGTGGGTCTCAAGCATGTGCCCTTTGACTCCATCTTCCCAAAGGACAGTCATTTTGGTCATACCTACTTGCTTTTCCTAAACCACAAAACAACACTCTGAACCTTATCATAAGGTGGTTACTTCTGCTGTTAACCTCCAGACACACAGCTCTTTACATCTGTTGCTGTTGTGTTAATTCTCTTTGATGATGTTTTACTTCCCAATGCTCCTTTTCTGTGAGCATAACCAAGATAGAGTTCCTCCAGATTTGGTCAAATCAAAATGACTTTTTTGCTTTATCTTCTCTTTAAGAATGTTTTCCTGATGGTTTTAACTGTAGGAAACAGTATAATCAATAAATGTCTGCTTGTATGATTTTGAGGTAAGAGAGTAACAGTGCTGAATGCCACCAGAGATACCTTTGGGTATCCCCTGCTCTACAATAAGAGAGATACACCTTTCCAGGGGTACATGAGTCCTTCAAAGCTTCTGTGTGATGCCTGCCAGTCCCACAGGCTAGGGAATTCTAATAACATGAGAGCCTATGGCTGGGCACAGAACTGAACTCTATCATTTATATCAGGCTCTCAATATGCCATGAAAATAAAATAGCCTGAGGATCCTTCATCCCAAAGAGCATACAGCACAAGAATTTAGAGGTTCAAGACAAAGGTGTAACATAATGTCTAAGCATATTTGT
This sequence comes from Chiroxiphia lanceolata, assembly GCF_009829145.1. Lineage (NCBI taxonomy): Eukaryota > Metazoa > Chordata > Aves > Passeriformes > Pipridae > Chiroxiphia > Chiroxiphia lanceolata. Next base: position 15,145,443 of record NC_045640.1, read on the forward strand.
ACCCTGAAGACTACTAAGGTTGTAAACTGGCCAGGAAACAGCAGTAAACACAAGCATTCAGGGACTGGAGACAGCAGGGTCTAAACCAGGGACTAAGGCAGTTCTTGACAAGGAGTGTGAATCTAAAGGAAAGCTAAAGGAAATTTGCAGAGGGGCTAGATGGAGAGATTTTTAATAATTTAGAGGAAAGGCAACAATAATCTGTGGTTAAAGAGGAGTTTGCAATAACAGCTTTCAGATTTAGAAATCTCCCTGTAACTTGTGGATACTTAAGATTTGAAAGAATTAATTAACAAAGATGAGGAGTTTCCAAGGTTCTATGTGTTCTGTGTTCTGTGTAAAGACACATACATAGAATGTCTTTCCTTCCTTGCCCTTCAGATTCTTTCTTCTTTCAATAGAAAGAAAAAGGGATATATATAACAAGCAGATAGTGGTTACAACTTAAAAGGATGGTTACCACATTTTACATTGAATAAACTCATAGTAGAACATGAAACTGAACCCAAAAGCCTGGATTCCAGGTCAGTAGTATTCCTAAGACTTAAACTAGAATAACCTATTTCCCTAATACTGTTTTGTGCATAAACACACATACAAAATACGTGTCTAAGACGTAGGATTGAAAAATCTAGACTCTGTTCTTAGCTATGCCAAAGCTTTTCCACTTGAAGCTAAACACTTCTTCCAGATTGCTTAAATCATCACGACTACATTGAAATCCTTAATCCTTGTTAGTGACTACATGTACAGTCTTCAGACATCAAAGCTATATTAAAGCATTCTAAACTACAAAAAAAAAATCCTCATGTTCTGTGTCTTTTTTTTTGACCAAATAACATGTAATAATACCTTTGCATTAAATAGTATTCTAGAGAATTTTTAAATTATTAGGTTTAAGACTGTCATCTATCACCCTTGATTTTTCAAACAAGCTGACCATCTTTGGCTCACACTGTTTTCAACCAGAGCTGCATTCCCTTAGTTTGGGTGAAAACTTCACACCCGTGTAAACACGGGAGTAACAGAGAAAATAAAGACAACATTAGACACGTAAAGGGACAGAAATGAAATATCTATATATTCCAGTAATCTAAATTTGATCTCCTTTGTATTCAAATTGACACTGAGGGAAATCTTGTCATGCTTTTGAAAACAACTCTATTGGTAGCTGTAGAAAAGCTGTCAGAGGTACCTGGCCTTCTGCTGCTGGGTCACTCTTGCGGAAGATTTTTAGCCAGTTCAGCCTCCCACTAATAACAAACAGATGTACTTAATGCTACTGAATGTAAATATTATTCTAACGCACTTTTGCCTAGTTTTCCATGAGGCCTTATTTTTAACCACACATGCTTGTGAATCCCCCTGCCCAAGGGTTCTGCAGGTGGCCTATCTCACAGTGCCATTAGAAAGTTAATTACCTACAAGGGAAGTTTAAACAAGTTGTTCCAAAAGCAGTGGAACTAATAAAGCCTGGTTTCCTAGAGATTTGTGGCTTGCATCATTCCCCTCTCTGTAATGCAAGAGTCCAAGCCCCTTTTCCATACTCCTTTGATAAATTCATCTCCCTGCGATGCATGCTGCCCCCCTCCATCCCTCCTGTATCCATCAGCTCCAGGTCAAGCAAGAGGCACTGTGCTTGTTTCTGAACACTGTTCATGCCAGTTGCTTGACCAGAATACGTGTGCTGAAACTTTTCCTTCCATAGGTGTACAAATGTCTCTCCCAGCTTTAGTTTTCTCACAACAAAGAGGAACTTCACAATTTTCAGAAAACAGTGGCACTTAAAATCAGTTAAAAAGGGTCCGAAATTTCAAAAGTTTCTTTGGAATAAAAATTATCTAATCATACTCATTAAATGATTTTTATTACATATGTTCCTTTAGAAAGTTAGTCTAAACTGTTCCTTCCTCTCATATCACCTATTTTCTCATTGATTAAAAGGACATTTTCTCTCTCATTCTTCTAACTACTATTAAATCTTTGAGACCATTCCAATCACTGTCTTCTTCATCTCAAAGGTAATGAGGACTAGAGAAAGATAACTGCACACCTTCCAAAATTTATTGAGTACCATACAGCACTAAAATTAAAATGAGAATTTTAATTTTTTTACTGCCACAGGGAATGAGATCACAATCTGAACCATTCTTCTTACTTGAACTCTTCAAGGACCAGAGTGTTTTATTTCCTTTTGATAAGCCTGTCCCACAGCTCTCACAGCATCTTTTCTTCACTAAGCAATGGTCTAAAAGTGTAATTTTCTTGGACTTTCTACTCACTCCTCCTTATGACTGTTTGTGAATGCCATGGATCTGTAATCTATACAGCACAGGTTTCCTAGCCCCTTACTCACAGAGAGATTAGACTTTTACAAGAGAGACCTTTCTTAACAGCAATAATAATAAATGTACCTCCTAAAATAACATCTGTGAGTCTGGCCCAACTCACCCAAAGATATTTTTCTATCACCCAGTAATTGTAATATGCATGCATATTACTATCCCTGAGCTCTCTGGGCCAGATTTGATTAATCTTTCCCCAGGACACAGAGCCTTCCAAGCCATGAATCACTTTGCTTGATTTTGTCTGCACTTTTCCATGTCAGCAGTTTTCCTGCCCCACCGCATGATGACAAGAGCAGCACGCAGAGTTTGTTGACTGCCAAGTGTTACACTGTCACACAAGTAGAAAAGGCAGTGGAAACAGATCTGCTTTGTTCAAGGACATGCCATGATTTTGTAGGCATCTCCCTGCTCTCTAGCTTCATCCACAGAAATACCAAACCTCTCTTCCCAAAACAATCCCCAAGATTTCCCACAGAGTATGTGAATGTTTGAGGCAAAATTGCTTTACCACGGGGTGGTATGACACAGCGTACAAAAGCTCAAGGGATGACGACACACTTGCAAGCCCCTGTGGTAACACCCATTTCTGTAGGCTGATTCCACCTGAAGAACCTGACCTATAACATCAGAAATTCCCCATGACATACTCGACCTCCCCAGCACACTTACATCGCCCTCTTCAATCAGCACAGAGCTCTTCAAGTTCTTTCCAATGTCCATTGGTTCCATATCAGCTTTGGCCTTTGAATCTCTCCCTCAGTTGCCCCTATTTTGATATGTTGCTGACTCCGCAGCAAAGCTACACCCTTCTTTTGATGGAGAATATGTTAAATACTTTTTCATGACAATAGCCATTAAATATCTATCATGAGTCAAGACTTCGGTCAGGACTTTGTTTATTCTGCATGAGAGTTCCAATGGAACTTGTTCCAACTGTGTGCATTCATCTTACAGCTGATGAGAGACATAGAGAGAATTTTGTTTTGACCTTCCCAAAATAAACACTTTCATGAAAAGAAATACAAAATAAATAGTAAAAAGACTGTAAAATATTAAGAGGAAACTTGGAATGTCTGAAGATTACAGAGTGTCTTCCCATTTAATGGGATTAGTTTCTTTTCAAAATCCTCTTTAAACTATAAATTATCAAATAAACATCTATTTCAGTAATTACTTAGACATTTAAAAGGATGAAGTTACTAAGAGAACTATCAAAGGAAGATGAAGTTCAGGTTCAAATTCATTTTAAAATCAGCAGAAATGTCCAGTAGGGTACTGTATGGAAACACAGCAGCAGCAGCAGTGGAATCAAACCCACTGCTCAGGGTTTGGAAGGAGAGGTCCTGAAGTGAGCTGCAAGACCCAGCCAGAGGAAGGTTTAATCTCCATGTCACAATGTCCTCCTCTTCTCTTGTGCTCAGGCAGTTCATCTGGTTCTGCCTCCTGTGGTTTGTGATCCAGCAAGGAAAAGGAGTGAAGGTGTTTTTCCTCACAGTTTTTTCCTTCCCCTTCCCACTTCTCCAAGGAACAGAGAGGCGGAGGAGAAGAGGAGGTGGGAAGAGAAATGAACGCCTAGTTGTTCTCTGCAAAGGCAGGGATGAAGAAATAAACAACTCACATTACTCACAGGAGGGGGTGAAAGGAAAGTGGAGCTGGTCTGCAGGAGCTGGATTTTCCTGGCTCCAGCAAACCTCTACTGGGGTAATATACTGAACCACCTCACACCCTTTTCTCCTTTATCTGAAACAACTGTCCACTTGCAAGCAGCGTTTTGCCTTCCCTCGTAGACCTGTCCCTAGCTGCTTCTTACAGGTAAAGGAACAGAGAAACCAAGAAGTCCAAGGCACAGAGTCAGCAGAGAAGGAAAATAGCCACAGGAGTCACAAAGACCTGGAAATTCCAGTACTGTCCAGGAAAGAGATGGGAATAACCTACACTATTTGCAGAGAGGTGTACTTTCCTTTTGAACTGTCACAGAGCTACTCATGTGGCCAATACACAGCAGGCTGGTATGCTGTACAGGGACTAAGAAAGTAAAAACAGCATTTCTGTTTACTACATCAGATCTGAGACTTGAATGTCAGAGTGGCAAGCTGCAAATGCATAGTGGAGACTCATTTAGCTTCTGCAGACAGAAATTGAATATGTTTAATCCAAAATACCTTGCCAATTCTGAGAGGAAACTAATAGGGGCAAAATACACACCTTCCTGAAGGCTTATATTTTAAATATACAATTTCATACACACCGAATATTCAGAACTCTCCATTTTTGCTTTGGGTTAGATAGTTCCCATGCTAGGGCTCTGCTCTTTAAAAAAAAAAAAAAAAAAAAGAAAAAGTTAAAACTTCCAATGTATTTTATCTTCTTCTGCACTCAGTACAACTTAAAATTACCTTTTCAACTCTCCCATGTTATCAGAAATACTATATATCACTATCTATTTCCTTATGCTCTCATTAACTCACAAAATTAGATCACAACCAATCTCAGAATTTTACATAACCCCTGAAAATTATGGAACATACTGTGAGTAGTGGAAACTTCTGGGAAACATTACTCTAATATGCAACCACTAGATGACTTCACAACAGATTTATAACTGTATTAGGAGGGTAAATTAAAATCTGAATATAACCATTGCAATGAATGATGATATTTGAGTTGTCTCAGAAGAGACAGATTCCTCTTCCACTGAAGATACATCAGAGGGGAACGATTTATGGAATTCACTTTTCATTCAACCCCAGTTTTTCTTAAAACAATCCACAGAAAGTAATACACAAACTCCAGGTCAGACCTGAAAAGACTGCAGCCCAAAGGTAAGCAGTGGGAATGCAAACTGAAGAGGACGTACTGGCATGAGCGTTGTGAGCAGCGTGCTTGGGCAGAGCACTGCCTGACCCACCTGCCCACAGGTCACCTTGGCCTCATGAGTACCACCAGCCTCCTACACATAACCTCATCAGAGAGTGCCAAATTAGGAATCCCACATCCAGCTCTCAGACAGGGACCAAAAGACAGCCTGACAGGCAAATGGAAAAACTCATTTCTCAGTCACCTTCTGAAAACCCATTCTTTGGCACCTTTATTCATTGCATGGTGTGGCTTCTGGCACCTACCTTGAATTGGAAAATTTCTCTTCCAAAGAGCAGATCCCAGAAGTCAGGCACAGGAATACTGTGTCACCTTTTCACCTTTGCTTCTCAGTAGATAGATGACTTTGGTGTCCAGCTCCATTTTTCTCAGTCACAAAAAGGCATTAGGAACCTCAAGATCCACTGGTCTGCAATAAAGTTAGATCTAAACACCACTGAATCTTTGGAAAACCTGTGTTAAGTTCCTCATTTCTGAGTTGACTTTTATAAATTGTTTCCTTCAAACCATTTTGGAGACAGGCACATGTCAGAGGACCAAACTGAACAAATTTGCATCAGCTGTGTGTCTCTCCCTCTGCAGAGGCATTATAAAACAAACCCTTATTCTGTTAGAGATCCACAGATTTAAAATCTCCTCTCCTGCACAATCCATTACCACTGCTAGTTTTGTTACAGCATTGTCAGATATCCCAATATTGACCAAGGCTCTTTGTTTAACATTAGGGTCTCACGCAGGAGCTTCCCACTTATTGGCCAAAATTTACAAGACAGCGTTTTGACCCAACTCAGTCTAATATAATCCACTGCCTAGCAAATGTTCAGACTTTATTACTGGGCCCCAGTCTTTCATCAAAATGTTGGTGTGCTTCAGCTAACCAGAGTCCATGCTAAGATCATCAACATTGTACTTTCCAGAAAGAAAATTTCTTGGGAGTCGTTTTGCAGTCTAGGGCCAGGATGAGGCAACTTGCAGTAGTAAAAAAGGAAAGCTTAAATGTAGCTCCACTGGAGCTGGCCAGTGACTGAAAACCTGAACATTCACAGACAAAATTCTGGCCCTGTTAAAGGCAATGAGCAAATTCTCACTGATTTCAGCAAGACCTGGATTTCTCCCAGATGCACTCAGAAAAGTGGTCAAAAAATCACCCTAAAGACAGCCAAGCATTCACATTCCTGCTCCTGTAATGAACCAAAATTCTCACAAGCCCTAGAGAATGAAAACCACCCCCATACCCAATGTAATTGCTTTTATCTTCAAAAGTAGAGCAACTAGTCCAGAAAATGGATCAAGAGGCTTGTTAAATGTTAAACAAGTTACACACTTCTGTCTCTCCCCTATGTTTCCTCCTGTTTATTTTAAAAGGGAGCTTTATAATCCAAGAACCTAATTCCCATCCTGCAATGTTTCAAGTGAGTGAGTTATGGGCATTACTAGGCCGATAAAATACTTACAGGATTTCAGAATTAGTTTTACCTTTTCTAAAATCATCAATTCTTAAAATAAAGTAAGAGGAATATCCGGTGGAAATGTGTTTTATCAAAAGGAGAAAGAGTGCACCTATATTTAGTCCCATTCAATACAGTCAGTTTCAAAGGAGTACTGTAAGTAAAACTCTTAGACAACACTATATAAACACATTATTTAAGCTACATTCTGGATCTGATTAATTATACCAGGAGATCAAATGTTAACAACTTAAGAATCTTCACTCACATCTACACATATGGAGTACTTTAAAAAGTACTATAATTTCAGAGTAATAAATAAGAGCTCTCACCTAAATTATACGAACATTACCTTTTGCTTTAAAGGTGAATGCGCAATACAGAGTTTTTATTGCAGACTCATTTGATAGAAGTTGCCCATATATGGCTGCTGAGAGAACCAGAGGAAAATTATGTCCTTTGTAAGAACATTTAATTCACATTCCTGTTCTGTTTTCTGTACAGCAGTTATGCTTATGACAGGTATGCATTCCTGCAGCACTTACAATGTGTTTTTATATGAAAAAGACATTCATATTCATTCTTAGCTGAGAACATGTCTTGCGTTGCTGTGACTGTTACAGTAATCCTCAGTTTCTTAAGAGCACAAGTCAGGCCAACTTTCTCAGTATTTAAAGTCCAAATTCAATTTGTATCCTTACCATTTTGCTTCCAGTTATTTTCTCAAACACTGGAAAACTTCCACTGAGCTCTACTTCTTACAAAAATATATTGAATGTTTATTGCCTGATAACAATTACAGCAATTTTCAGTATAATCAGAACTGCCACATCCTGTAGTCACCAATTTAAGAGAAAGGGAAAAACCATCTCCAGTCCAAACCATAACACAGATAGTCCAAGCTCATTCCAGATGAGAGAGAGCAGAAACACAAGCACGTGATCCCAAGCTACCAATACAGATTTTTTATACGCCACATATCACCTTATAAAATTCAGTAATGGAAGTGAATCCTTCATTTGAGGTTTCAGCTATTTTCCTTTTTCTTTCTCTTTTTCAGAAGAAGGTGTACTGGGCCAGAGTTTCATTTTGAATTAATAGCTAAAGCGATCAACCTTAAGATGGAAGACTTACAAGGAAAGAAAGCTCAGTATTTTGGAAGTATTATAGCTGTAAACCATGGTTGAAATCTACTTCCATGAATTTTCATGGTGCACAATCAGACTCTTGGGAGAAACACCTTTTGCTTAACACTTGTGAGTCTGGCATCAACCAGTAACCTACCCCTTTTGCAAGGGTTCAGCAAAATAGACCCTGAATTAGGCTAACTTCAGACTATGAAACATGGAAAGAGCAGATGAACAGACAGACAGCATTGCTTTTACTCTTGCTTCAGTGTCACATTTGAATGAGAAGTAGGCAGGATTTGTACCAAGTGTCACCATGGCATTTGGTTGACTCCAAAGATATGTTATGTTTGTTATGACACAGTATCCACCCTCCATTTACAAATAGACACCAGAAACCAAACTATGGTCTGACATATTCTGGTGGCTGCAATGTTCCAGAATTCAAAATGTCCACTTACCAATAATACCTGTCACATTTTTATCCCATTCACCACAGGTAATTTGAAGAAATTTTTTTGTTTACTTTTCTTCTTCAGAAAGCAGCAAATATGTACAAAGTCAGGAGCTCTCATGAAGATAGAATTGTCATTTCCAGAACTGATAAAGGAAGAACCTAGATATTTGATTGGTGTCAGAGTTCAAAAGAGCAGTGACTTGCCTTAACCAACTGCTACATCCTGAAATGAGCCTCAAGACATCACTTCTGTGTTATGCTTCCCTCCTTCTCCTCTAACCTCCCCAAAACCATCTCATTGCACAGTGATATCACCAGGCAATTACCACATCTGAAACATGACCTGTCATTTCAGCACCTCCATCATCTTTTTCGCTTCCTGAAATTTCCATTTCTCACCAATTCCCCTTGTGTCCATGGTCATGCACCATGTTTTCTTTAGACATCAACCTCATGTTTCCTCATAAACACAGTTCTGAGAAACCTTCAGAAAGAAAGACAGAAGATATGGTAAAACCCAGTGGGGGCTTTGTATGCTTTGTCTTAATGGTAGGGAAAACAACTTGCTGTAGGTCTGATGAGACACTGTATTATTTGTTGGCCTTGACCAGCTATGAGCATATAAATACTTCTGTATAATATCATTTCTTTCTAGCTTATGCTAGGTATTTAAAATGTAAATCACATGGTTAAGACGGTTTGTGTTGAGAACAGATACAAAATGCTGCAATTATGATGGCAGTATTGACTACTTGGAAAACTATCCATAAATTATTCTACATTAATTTTAATATTTTTCAATACTGTGTCATAATGACTTATCACTTCAAAATATCAAGTGAATTCTCCTGTGGATAACCACTTCAGATTTCAACTGCGTGATCTCCACAAGAAAAAAGCAGGCAGTAAACCTTCCAAAATGTTAGGTAATGTTTCTAAAAAATCTTAGTTTTTAAGGACTTTAAAAATGTATCTTTTGAAATTGAACTTAAGCAATTATTAAAAATGTTATAAGGAAAATATGAAGTGTTGGAGTCTTACACTTGAACTAGCTAGTATAAGCCCTGCATAATATGTTCACTCTTCTAAACTTAGCTCAGGATTAACAAGCAACACTAGTCAGAGCAAGGGTGAAATATGGAAACTGTCTTATTGGGAGATGAATGCATGGTACGAGCTTACAGAAACAGGTCTGGACTTTTTGCTTATGTAAGGGGTCAACCAGACAAAAGCTGTAGCTCTAGGTTAAAGATACATTTTTATGAAACAGGTGCCACCTTCCTCCTTTTCACCTGGTACCAGAGCATTTCAAACACAGAGGGGTTTCGTCTGCTGCTGGTTTTCACTGCTATGCACTGAAGTGATTTGAAGAAGGACGGGGCCTTAATTCTTTAACCTGATGCAGAAACCTCTGGAAAAGAACCAGCCCTCCAGTTGACTGCATATGTGATTCATAGCTAACAACAGTCCCCTGGTTTATTCTCCCTTCCCAATACTGCTCAGAAAGAGAGCATATTCTCTTTCAGCTAAGCCCCAAAAGAATTATGATCTCTTTGGCCTCCTTGAAACTAGGACAGAGCAAGGAGTCCTTTGGCTTTGAGAGTTTGTGAGTCCTGTCACAGAGATGATGAATCAGCTCAGAAGGCATAAGCAGTGGTGCTCCCTCTGCTGTGTTGTGTGTCCAGGACTGCGTGCCCGGCCCTGAGACACCCAAGCACATGACTGGCCCATGGTCCAGGACAGCCTTGGAGTGCTGGGCTCGCAGACTGGAAATTGTTCTGCAAGCTGCTGCACAGCCTCACCCCAGAAAGACATGAGAAGAGCAGGATCCCAGCCACGGTCAGCAGACACAGGCTCAGCCTTGTTCATTTCAGCTACAGCACATCATCGCAAATCTCATGCACTGTGTGCAGGTGGCCAAGTGCCTCTGAAGGCAGAACCTGCCAGAACCAGAAGGTAGTGCCCTGTCTGTAACTGGAAATGATGTCCCATGTGTCACAACTCAGCAACACTGAGTACAAGGAATTGGATGATGTGCGGTGACGAGTTTCCACCTTGGAGCACTTGCTTCTTCCAGTGTCCATGAAGGGTTTGAACAATGTTCAAACTTAAACACACGGTTTAAGTTTTAGGTTTCTCTCTGTGAAGACAGGATTTGGACCCGATGATCCTAAGGGGTCCCTTCCAACTCAGGATGTTATTAACCCAAGGAGCTGGGACTGGGTGGCTTCGTAGTAATGGAACAGATCTCGATCAGTGCTCTAGTCCAGTAAATGACCTTCATATCCCATAAACAATCCATTCATGACAGAGAGGATTGACACAGACTCTGCAAAGTCTGCAATCTTTAAAGGCTGCTGAAGGGAACAAACTGCTGAGTATTAGAATCAGCCGGGACAATCGTGCCTCAATATAAATATTTTGCTGTTATACATGTACTGTCACTAACTTCTGTATGAATGAAAGTTTCACAAATGAAGGCTCTGCCTCCTTCAAAAAATAAAAATAAACAACTATTGGGTGAGCCAGCGTAAAACTCACATGGTAAGCAACAGAGTTCAATGTGCTAAAAAACATTAATCATGCTGAGGTCAGCCAGTGCTTTACATATTCCTCCCAAAATCTGTCTTGTGGGTGATCTGTCTCCTAACAGGTTTTGTATTGCTGAGTTGTAAAGCATTCCTGATGAATTGGTTTTGGCACTCAATCCAAAGCCTTGAAAGCCCAAGTCCTTGAAAATAAAAAGCAGAGCCTTCTTTTAACATCAGTGTTGGACACAACACTGGAACACAGTCTGCACTGTGTGCATAACAGGAGAGGAGCCTATGGCCTGTGCATTGGTTTGCCTGTGATATCAGAGAGTCACAAGGCTATCAGCAGTGTGACAAAGCAGAGCCATTAGAGGAATGAGAGAACATTTGAAGGGAAGGCTATTAATATTAAATTTATTCCTCCTTCACTCTACCACAGTAACTGAGGGACTTGTTACTACCATTCTAACATCCACCATCAGACAGTGACCCAGTACATCCTTCCTGCTGCCCTGTTACTCTCCTTACCTTTCCTCAACCTCCCTTTCATTAGTTTCCTCACACTTCTGACAGAAATGTGCCTTACTCTCCTACACTCTTTGAAGAAGAAATGCAGAAAACCCACTCTGGCTTCCATCCTTTTATCCTGCCTTTTCAACAGTTGCCATGAACAGTCATACTGAATTCTTCCCCACTGACTTCATTCTTTACTCAGTCCATTCTGAATTCCTCCTTGAAATTACATCCTTCCAGATACAGTGAGGCACATTTCCTACCTGAATCCAGATGTTCTTGTTCCACCTTCACTGTCCCTTAACTTTCATCACTTTTCATGCTTCTCTTTACATCCAGTCTTCCTTTGCTTTTTTTTGTTTTGATTAGGCATTCAACACATCTCCTTCCTTTTCTTTTTCACTTTCAACACAGGATCCAAACACTTCATCTTCTGCCTGTGCCTTTTCTCCTTCAGCTTCCATACCTGTTTTTATCTGTCATTTTTATCTCCACACTCTCTCTTGAGTCCACAGCCCTGTAACGGATTTGCCTTTGGCTGCCCAAAAACATTTGCTGAATGGCCTTTCTCTGTGTGGGGAACCATAAATTTTGTATAATGTTCTCTCTATCAAGTTTCTACATCCTCTACCTGTTTGTATGAGTAACTTTCACTGTGGCCAGGTTATGCATGTAATAATGTATGTGTCCAAAGTATTCCTCTTGCTTTCTTCTTACATCCTCAAAATATTATTTGGTTTTTGATTCAACAAGAGCTGTCTTCAAATGTCCATCACGTCATGTCTTTACTGTGTCCACTAATTTTCTACCTCTTGTCAAATAGCCTTTGGTCAACACTTCTCTCCTAGAGCTGGTGCAGTCTTCGCCATGGGAACATGTCAGTTATATTGAAATTCTGCTTTCTGTCAATCAGAGCTGCAAGAGTTTTTTGTAGAAAATAAATATATGCAGGAAAATACTTTGTTTTCTAGCTAGAAATAAACATGCTTCAGAGAGATTGGTCAGAAAAAAAAACTATTTAGTATAAAATTACATCTCTTTCAGAAAACAGAAGAATGTAACTAATTGTAATCCACACAAATTTCTTGAGCAGAATAATTTTATCAGCTGTGTGTGAAAGAGGCAAATTCATTACATTCAAAACATTATAAGATTCTGTTGTTCTGTAAAAAAGCAATGCTCCTAGACTGCACAGGACACAGAACCATTCGTATTTATTTTCCTCATATCACATAAAATTATTTTCTGAGAAGCATTATGGTATTTTTAGGCAATAAGTAAAATAGCAGTACACAATTCACTGTCATATGGCACTGTTTCATGATATGCCATACAGTTATACCTCATCTACACATATTCCATCATAATTTATTTTGTCTTCCATTAGACCACATAGAACTTCCTAAATTACCCATATTCAATAACATAAAAGGACAACTCTTCTATTCTCAGACAAATGAAACTTCTTTTCAATTAATAACCCCTTTCAGGTGTAAAAATTATAGTACTATTGTGCCTCATGGCTGGGGGTTTATGCAGGTTTAACTATGCAGATTAATTTTTCATAAAGCCTGCAACTGGAATTGAAAGATCATTTCTCTTTTTGTTTTCACTATGGTCAATAGGAATCTATTCCTGGATTTCAGCAGAAGCTGGATCAGACACCTATTTTCTGTGATACTCAGCTTCATTCATCACTGTTATCTTCTATTTATTCTTCACCACTTGACTAGGGTTGTGATTAAAACACAACTAAACTAAACAACTCAAAGAAAGTTAAGAAACATTAAAAATCATGGCTGTTTTAATTAAATGAGATAATATATGCAAGTAACTGTGTATAACATAAGAAAAACATAGTCTGCATAAGAATTAACAAATTCTAATGAAGAAATCTAATAAAAATCTAATAAAATTCCGCAAAGTCTTCGCTCCAGCAGGATTTTGTTTAAATACAATACACAAACATTTTAAAAAACAGTTATGGATTGTTCATTGTAATTACAATTTCACCTATGATGATGAAAAAGCATATTAACATAGGGCTGTGAGGATCATCTCCTTCATTCATATAACTACATTCACTTAGTTATTCCACTTTTTATTTGGTTATTTTTCCATGTCATATCTTGTCCAGTTTTGCTATTAAATGCTCAGAAATGGAATTTTCTATTCCATGTTTATAAATAACCTAGCACAACAGGATCTCAATCCTAGCTATGCAATTCAGAAATAATTCAACTCCTAATTATAGTGGCTTCATAATTATTTATGGCTGGCCACAAGAACAGTCCCATTTAACTCCAGTTAAATAGGTCTGTAAACAACATTGCTGTCAGCCCCTTGTTTTAGTGATAGAAACTGGAATAAATGAATGCTTTAAGCATCATAGTTTTCTCTCCCAGGTACATGAGAACATGTTTTTATATAGCCTCTCCTGTCAATAAACTGAATGTACCATTTAATCCTTCATGGAAACCAGTGATCGATGTTCCACCTCAAAATTGCTAAAAGCACTATGTTAGCCTCTAACCTCAGCTGCCCCAGTATCTGCTGGGGGTAAGTGGATGTAGCAAAAAATTTCTTGGTCCTTCGAGCTTGCCAATGGTCTGATTTAGAGCAGCCCACGCCACATCTGGCTAGCTGTGACCCCAAAGGGCTGCCTGCCAGCTGGGATTTGCCAGAACATCGTGTGCTTTGGACATTCCCCTGTTCCCACAGTAACGTTCTTGTCAGGGGCTGCAGGGAATGTGCTAAGCAATGAGAATACCCAGCTGAGGAGACGCAGCAATTTTCCAGACATCTACACAGCAGAATAAAGAAGCTCAGACTGAAACACTCCGAAGCTGTTAGCAAAAGCAAACCCTCTTATTCCTCGACTGAGAGATCACACTACACTACACCAGCCCTGGCTTTGAAGGAGAGAAGGGGAAATGTTGCCTATGAAGGCACTTCTGTTTTAATTGATAAGATATCTAAGATAAGCAGCACTAAGCTGCAACTGTATTCAGACAGAAAGCACTAAAGTAAATCCAGAAAACAAGGCTTTGTACTTTCAGGGCACCATTCTATCTTGAAGCAGTACTATCTGTCTTGTGGACAATTTTACACGTCCATCATGTTTATAAAATCAATGTATATAAATAAATGAGATATCTTGTGTTAATGAAATATTTTTGCACTTCACCTGTCTTTGGAAGGTAAAATACATACTTGGGACAGGCCCGAACCAATACCCCATCAGCATGTCAAATTATGTGTTTCTCAAAAATAACTTTTTCTGAATGAGGATTAAAAGTGAGGCTCTAACTGCCAAGAACACTTAAAAATCCCAACCCATTTCAAATGAGGACCTAATCAACTACCTCAGATCATCATCTACTCGTTCACTTCCTGTCCCAATCCGCTACTCATGATTGCCCAACAGCTTTGGGTAGTTATTGAATTCCTCTCCCATCGATCATGGCACTCCAGTGCTGGGCTTCTGAAGCTGTGAATAGTTCTGCAAATCCCTGATGAAATGCATAAGGCACTTTGGGGGAAAGTTGATAAATGAAAGCTCCATAGAACTTTTTTGTTTAGCACAAGAGCTTAATGGAGCACGATCGTGGTGGGTGGTGTGCACCTTCCATGGGGGGCGAGAGGCAAGCCAGAAAACAATCTCACTCAGAAAAAGGAGGAGACAGAGACAGTACACACGAAGCCATGGACTTTGCAAGAGATGATTTCTTAAAGAAGCGTATTCCAATATGCAACACGTATTTTCTATTGCTTTGAAATTGCATCTGCTTTTTATAAGATTATGTAGGAAAAGCCTATTTGCCTGAGTATGTGGTTACACATTTTCTACTGACTTCACAAATTGCTCAAATTTCAGTATTTGTTGGCTTTATTATAGACCAATGTTATTACTGGCAGTTACTATAAGGTATTAAAAAAACATTTTTTATTGTTACTACAGTGCGGCATTAAGGATCAGAAACTCATCTGAAATAAGCGAAAGCTGAAAGGGCAGGAGTCAATTTACATTGTATTACATTTTAAAATCTTACTAAAATAAATTATATTTACCCAACAGGTCAAGGAACCAACAGATCCCCTAGATGTATAACGTCTTCTAAGGTCTCATCAATTAGAGCTCTCTGTTTCAAACCAAATACTGCCTGATTATTCTGCTCAGTTGAAGAGGCTCCCTTGGACTGGCCTTTGTACTTTGGCTTACTTCCTACCCAAGGCACTTTCTGGACTCATTTAGAGTTGATTTTTCCCCCATACTTCAATATTTTCTGCTAGTTTTGATCTCATACTAACTAAAAACAAATTTTCCACCACAATCACCCATAAACTTAAAGAAGTAAGGAGGGACCCACAGCGTGATGGGCCATGCATACTTATGCTGAAGCACTGGTATAGGTCAAATCAACAATAACCAGCCCTATTCGTGACAAGTTGCCCACTGTTGGGTGAGATGTTTCAGTGTCATATTTCTGCCAGTGTGGCACACTCAGACAGGCAGAGGAACCAATTGCTTATCTAAGTCTGCATGGTACCAAGCAACAGGCAGTCCTGTGACGGGAATGCAGGCTTTTTTGTAGCATCAGAGGGGGAACACGTGGATTCAGGTTTTCAAGGGAAAGAGGCTTGGAAAGACCATCCAGGTCATCAGATCCAGACCTAACTCTCACAAGCATCAATTCAGGCAATTGTTTTTTTACATAATTTGCCTCAGTGTGCACTTTGCACTGGGCAAAACTCATCTTGTCATGTCTGCTCTCAGGTCAAGACATTTAGAACAATCAGGTTTGAGGTCAAACATGGTGGGACAAAAGGACAGAAATCAAAGCAAAGAAGACCAGCAAAATGAAGTTTTCATCTCTATTTATGGTAGCACTACATGCAGCCTATTGGAAAGCTTAAGTCCAGTTTCCTAAGTATTACTGGGGGAGACAAAAAGGCAGTCAGAGAAATGCATGGCTTTGTGCAGCATCACTAACCCGGGTGAACTTCCAGCACCTACTGGTTTCACTGGATTTGACACAGCATCTCTAATACTGTTACCTACAGCATTGCCAAACTCTCAATAAATTGCCACAGCATCAGCTCTGTTCTTGGATAAGGACACAAGATACCATTGAGCCCAGCTCTTCATAAACCCTCCCCAAGAGGGAGAAAAGATGATCAGTCACCCATTGGTAACACACTGCAGTTGTACAAATGACAGGTTATTTTGACACCTACTGGCCAGCTCCACATACAGCATTGTTAAATTGTTAAATTCCCAAATTCCCAAGAGTAGGCAGATGTTTAAGACAGACCCAGTAAAGTTTAAACTATTTTTCTTTCCTTTTAGGGTTTGGTTTTTTTTCCTACTGGAAGTCAATGTATGATTGGAAGCTGGAAAGGCAAGACTGGCTGCTGAAAATCACAGGCTACTCTGTATCATAAGTATACTTTAAAATAATTTGAGGGGATAGGGACAGGGAGAGGAGAGAAAGAAAGAAGAACATAGGGACTGGGAAGCAGAATGCTGCTTGGAGAATGTAACATTTACATTTGTAAGCACTGGTGTGGTTAATGGCTCTAAAATAGCTCTTAGGCATTGATGCATGAAATCCATTGCCAGGTCCAGGTGTTGAAAAAAGACTTGACTGATAAGAAAAGGCTGGACAGAATTGAGAGCACTACCAATGATATAAACAACTGTCATTTGAGGAAAAATGGATTAATCACCACTGGAAGCTAATCAGAACACCATTGCCCTAAATACCGTTACAGGATTATAGTATCAGGATCCATACAGAGAGAGGGTGCTGTTATATTACAAGTCAGTTAAAATACATCAAGAAAGTAAAATCTAGGCATTCAGGATGAAAAGATTAATGAACCTTACATGATTTTGACACTGGGAGTCAAAAAGCATGCCTACTGTGAGCTCTCCTGACAGGTTGACACAGGTACAGAATCAGTAGGTGCAGACACAAAGTGATGATTCTGCCCAATTAGTTTGATCTACAAAATGGGGAAATTACTAAGGTCCAGAAACTATAATTTCTTTTGAGAGAGGAACTGAGTGTATTTGTTTAAGCATTAATCCCTGGATTTTCCAATCTTCTTTACAAGAGCTTCCACACTCCACATTTCCCTGGCTGTGCACCTGAACAGAAAAGGCATCACGCAGTGGAAAGCAAAGCAAAGTTAAGACACATGCTCAGCTTGAAGCAGAACAAATCTTCCAGTTTTCTGCTGTTCTCAGACAGTCCCTTGGATTTGGCTACACTGTAGACAGCTTAAGCACAAGTTATAACAAGTTTTGCAAATAAGGAATACCAGCAACATATTGCAAGAAAACAAGCAGAGCATACTTGCAAACTATTTTTTTACCAAGGAAATTTAGCCATTAGCACTAGAGTTGCCATATATCACATCATGCAGCAAGGAGAGGTGAGAAATAGGCAAAAGGTAGACTCTAAAGGAAATGTTGAAAGCCAGTACTATCCCACCTTAGCCAGACTTGGACATGCAGCAGCTGTTCAGTTGGAACACTGAAGAAATAAATTTATGATAAGAGGTGGAAAAGTTTTCCCAAGCTGAAAAGTTTGTGAAAAATCTTCCTCGTGAACTCTAGTAGTAAGAGGGATCAAAGTCTCCAAAATTTTTCTTTCTTGCCTCTTTTATTACGTTAGGGGCAATTTATTTTTTTAACTGTGCTGTTAAATGGAAACCTGTCCTTCATGAATAAGGAAACTGTTTTGGTTGCAGTACAGTGACTGCCCATATAGCATAGAGAGCACAGATGTTTTCATAGGAATTTCTGCCCTGTAAGAAGTGATATTAAAATTCATCCGTATGTAAAGCTAGTGTCAGTCTCTACTACCCAACAAAACAAGGAGAAAAATTCTTGAGTTCATGCCCTCCAGCAAATTCAGCTAAAGAACTAGAGGGAGCATCCACTGCATCTCATTGTAGCAGTGCAGAATCAAGGTTCTTGAAACTTTATACCATCAAATAATGAAGCTGAAAGTCCCTAGTAGCCATTGAGCCTGAGGTCAGGTATTCCACAGCTGCACTCCAAACACACAAAAAAAACTTTTATCTTAAGCCTCCCATGATACTTCAGATGCCTTAAGCAAAATTCTCCTCTTTCACATGCACACTGGGTTTCATCTCTGCTGCTATTTGCTCTCCTCCTGTGGGCAGAGCTGGTGGGATTCCCACTTGAGCAGAGTAGGCAGAATAGCACAGCTGAGGTCCTCTCTTGATTCCTCAGGGAAAGAAGTTGTAGTTTAACCAGACTGCCCAGGAAGATCAGAATGGATATTATCACTGAAACATTCAGTTCCCTCCAGCATGAAAAATGGATTTATCCCACTCCAGTCATATACATGGAAGAACAGGAGGATTGTGAACAAATTTCGTGGCTTCATTTCACCACCTCACCAAGATTTTATCAGGTTATTTTATCATTAACAAACAAACAAACACACAAACCACATTCCCCCTGGATAAGGAAAGATACTATCCTGTACCTTAACACATATCTGAGTATAATATCTCGGGTATGTATTAAGAGCAGCACCCAAAAGCACTTAATAATGCATAAGACTTTAGGAAAGGCCTTTGCTTCCAGTGATGAAGACTACATGCAGGTACTGAAGAGAATAAGCACAGGAATGGCAAGGCTAGTGTAACACAAGCATTAGTGTTGTGTGCTACTTGCTCTACAGATGTCATTTGTATGAGTAGAAAGAAGCCATGTGCCAAGAGAGGGGAGAGAACAGGGAGGCAGTAGTTGGCCAAACTAAGGCAATTTTGCAGCTGTATGGGTTATGGATATATAGGGGTAAAACAAAGTAAACTCCAAAGCCCATTTTTCCTTCCACTAACTATCTGGCCTCTGAACTCTGATCATCTGCTTTCCCTACAGCTATAGTTCTCCTGGCTTATTTGAGGATTTAATTTCAAATTATACATGCGCAAAACCAGACCGAAATCCCATTTTGCCACTGGTTTGATCACTACTGTCTGAACTATAATTCTAAAATACAGTGACTGTAATGTAGTTATGTTTCTTGTTTGGTCTTTGTAGTATAATAAGATACAGAAGCCAGGAAACCACTGTATCAAGCACTGTGCAAACACATCCCTGTACAATTCTTCCTTCATGAGTTTACAATTTAAATACACAAGGGTTGAACTATGTTACCACTACTGCTACTTCCTTTTTTTTTTTCCCTAGGCTCTGAGAGACCTAAACATCAAGTTGATTGTATATATTATAAATATTTTCTAAATATTATTTACCCAAGAGGCAGGATAGCAGCTTTGAAAGTATAAGTACAATGTAGAGTCACTTAAAACATACACAACTTTCCCATGCCTCTCCCTTGCAATCCATTTAACACAAACACTACTGTTCTCTCCTAACACCTTTATGTTAAGCATTTCCAAGAAAAAAATAGAGCTTGCCTTTACCTTCAAGGCACCTCTTACCAATAATCTCATTCCTTTGCCCAGACAGCAGTATCTTCTTGTTGCCCCATTTCTGACTGTGGTTTTTTTCCACACTATCATAAATTTAACAGAACTTCCAACTAGACAGGGCAGAATCCCTTAAATATATTTCTATTGCAAGCTAATTTCTCCTTGCTACATATAATTGCTAGCAGGTTTCTGTACTATGCTAAATTGCTTTTTTTGTCTTAGATTATACTCAAAGATGGCAGGTCCTGTAGGGCCTATAACTCTGAAGGGCTGGTCCAATGGACAGTTTGACACATGTTGTAAAAGAGAAACAAAGCTGGAGTTTATGATAAATATGATGCCATGTTCACTTCTGAATTAATTCCATCTTCTTCTGCCGAAAAATTAAACTTGAAAATTAATCCTTCCAGTGGGTTTCCCAATGCATATTCTCTTTCCATCTTTAAGTACTAAACTCAATGAGCAAGGGTCTGTTTCCATTTTGTATCTCACACAGGACTGAGCAGTTCTGTAATTTGTGAAGAATATGTGAAACTGAACAAGGGAATGTACCACCTGAACTTTCCATTGCAGACAACTGAGTAAATTCATCCCCAGCCATTAAATATTAATTTCCAGAACAGACTAGAATAGTTTCTGCTTTGTGATCCACTAACAGTGATTTAACTTTTTCTTTCAAGAATCATATTTAGACTGAAGGTTTAACTAACTGATTGAAGTTGCATAAATTTATGATCTGGATGGAAATTCTAACTTGTTTTAGAAATGTATCTTTTCTTCCCCTATTAGAGAAGCTACTACAGTCACAAATTATTTGGAAGTCATTATAATAAAAGAATACCTCAGAATCATCTTTCTGTCACATGTGCATTGCTCAGGAAAACCTCCCACATTTTAAGCAGTGGCAGGTTTACCCTTATTGCCATCAGTGGTTTCATCTTGATATATTGAATTTTAAATAATTTGTTCCGGTGATTAAAAAGATCAAGAAATTTACTTAATGGACATTTAATTGCTGAGGAGGCTACCTACCATTTTAAAGCTATTCATCATGTGTTAAGTAGTTTATTACACATAACTAGCCCATTCAAAATTCAAGGAGCTTTGATTTCACTAATATTAATATTTGTCCTAAGTTACTACTAATGATGGATACCAGTTTGAAATGATCTCTTTTCCTTTATGTATATGACCTGCAACCACCCAAGCTGTGAGCCCACTACAGATGCACCAAAGAATCCATCTTCTCGTTACAGTCATGTCTAGTTCTTCCTCTTTGCTCTATAACTTATCAAAACAGCTGTAGCAGTTTGGAGGGAAATGAGCAGTTTCATTTTATTGTGTATTCAAATAGTTGACTACTCAGCCAAAATAAACTTTGGCCTTCTATTAGCTTAAAGGCAGTATTTGCACATGTAAAACAAAACATATAACAATACATACCACGATGAGTGCCAGATGTTCATGGGAGAAAACACACAGCTGTTGGGCTTAGATCACCTGAACTCATTTAAAAGCCAAAGACACCGGTCACCTTTGTTGAGCTGTCAGATTAACAGAGGGACTGCAAAGACTGGAAGCAAGGATGGGTCGTCTCAGTTACACTGAAGAATGGCAATTTATGCCTCCTCAGCCAGCTGTCATGTAAAATTCCTTATGATAGACAGGAGTAGAAATAACTAATTGGTCTTAAATCTACCGTTATGCACATCAAAATAACCTAGTTATAGTTACTATTAGAAACTGAATGTTTCTCAAGTTTACTGCAAAACGCAATTGACAACAATTCTTCTGTTCTTCTATCCAGAAATATCCAGAGAGAAGTTATTCAGCAAGACTAAATATCATCATGCCCTGAGTTATAAACAAATGGATTGCCAACTCCTGAACTCTATAGAATAATAAAATAATAGCTAGGAATTATAGTATCCTGCATATACAATCACAAGACAAATATTGGATGATACATAACCCTGATATGGAGCTCCAACAAAGATTAATTTTGCTCAAAAGATGAAAATAGATTACAACAAATAATTAAACTATTAAAGTTGGAATTACCCTATTGCTGAAAGAAACTCTGGCAAAACTAGTCTCCAAAAGAGCACTTCCCTTAAAATGATATAGCTACAGGATTTTAAGTCATTTTGATGAAAAACAGTTGTAAGACTTAAAGACATTATTCCATTCCCAGTGCCGAATCACAGAAAAAGTAATAAATATTTTCCTCAGTTTTCTGAGCATTCAAACAGCAGGATCATGCATTCTTCTAGAAGGATTCAGGAGTTACAGTGTTTAGATCAGTCATCTAAAATTCTGCTAGTGTACACAGTCACAAACATAAACATACTATTTTTAAATCACAATATCCAACTGAATGATCTATTTTTAAGTCCATTTTTGTTGAGCTTTTATGCTATGTATGTATCCTGCAGAAGACACCTAACAGTCTGTTGTGTTTACACACATTGGTTTCAGTTCTTTTTCTGAAATTCAGCTGAGGCCAATTCCACAAGCATGTTTACCTGTTCACATCAAAATTCCTGTGCTAATTTACAGTAAAATTTGAAGATTAAATACTTCTAGATTCTTAGAAATCACTACGTTCTTCCGTGCTTCTCACATCTGCTCAGGACAACAGTTGTGTTCTCACTTTCTAGAGACCTCCAACAGAAACATACAGTTTTTGAATTAGCCAACCTGTGTTCATGGTGAATCTAGAATTTTACAGCTAAAAATCTTAAAGGCATTATTTCCAATATAATTTTATGGGGAAAAAAATTCACTAAGTAGATTGAGAGTATACAAAGAACAGCTTTACATTTTCTGCGTCCAATATAAATTTTCTGTGTTTGGTATAGCTGTAAAAACACCAGCAACAGTATAAATGAACACAGCCACAATGTGCAGGCATTACTGTAAGCAGTCTCATTCCATCTACTGGAACTATTCACATCCATGTATTAAGAAGTCAGGACAATTATCATTGTTGATTTTATTGTCTCATCTTCTCACTATTCAACACAACCCCCTTTTGATCTTTTTTTGTTGCAATAATATAAAAAATAAAACTCCTTTTGGTAACATATTCTTGCCCATAGTAAGTCAATATAAAAATGTACTTCTGATTAACACAAAGAAACAAAGTTCAAACACAAGCAATCCTTACAATAAGTTCTTTGTTCTCAGACTCCACATGCACATCCATGCTGAATTTCCCCAGGATAACTCTGTAAATGGCAAAATTATACACCTAAATTTTTACATTTTGTGAATCTTACTTAAAAGGACTTGCTCTGTCCTCACTTGGAACCAATATGCTTTAATATTTGTCTGATAAGCAAATTATGTCATGGCATAAAATTCAGGATGTATTAAACATCTGCTGAGAAGTTTAAATCAGCCTTTATGGAGAGACTTTATGCAAAGAGCCCATAAGGCCCATCTGCTTTCCATAGGGTACAAGAGCCCGTGAGATTCCTATAGTTTCATATTCTGCTATTAGTTAAGGACTTTATTGCTTCCTAAATAAATACAGCAATTCAATCCATAAACTCACCACTGTGTAACATATTTGGTACGACAGGCCTGACACTCCCCATCTGAACATGTGATTACCAAAAACAGGTGAACAATTTTTCAAAGCACTGTATTTCTACATGCGCTGAAAGAAACACTCAGAAAAGAAATGAAACCATCGTAATGAAACGTAACAAATATCTTAAATATTTTCGTTGCTGTAAAATCTCACGTGTGGTTTCATGGAAATACCCCCTTTTTATTAAGGCTAATAAATTCAATGCTTCCTAAAGTTGTTGCCTCAACTGAAGATTTTAATTGCTATAATAGCACAAAACATTTATTCACACATCTGGTTAGAATTCCTTTTTCTTGACAAATTTAATCAGTGTAATTATCTATTTGACAGACACATAGACAAGGAGAAACCTCAACAAGATGTAATTTACATGCTTCTTTCTAAAAATTTATATAATCTAACAGATGGATCAAACGTTATGCAAGTATTTGACCAAAGGCTATAAATCAACAGTGACATGTTTTCTTTCAGGGAGTAGCTTGAGAAATTAATATTGTTTCACAAAGTTAGACAAAGGAATTGCAAATCTTACAATAGTGCCCTTCCTCAAAACTACATAGAGAATATTAATGATACAGCATTCTTAACCATGGCAAAGAAAGGACAGGTTTAATATATGTTATTCTTATTAAATAATTTTCTTTTATTAATTTAAAGAACTTCATAGCTTTGCACTACTGCAAATTAATTCATATTAACACTGATGAGCAAACAGTGAAATTTCCCAAAAGGCAGACGTCACAGTTACCATCTAATCTCACAGCACACTGCTAGAGCAGAGACACTGTTCTGATTTCATATTTTCCATTAACACTCTAAAAAATGCAAAAAATTATGATACGAAAACAAAATCTGACCCAGGGATGTGGTGATATTCTAGGAAAGGCTCCAAGAGATGATTTGTGATGTACAGGAGAGAGGACTATGTCACTGCTGACCCTCCCTCTCACAGATGGCACCACAGTACTGCCTGCCCACGGAGGCAGCACCCCGGCCAGGGCACCTCTAGTGCTCCACGGTCTCTGGAACATTGGTACCACGGTACTGGAGCTCAGCACACCTGCAGTCGGCTATCTGAGAACAGCTCTGGGTGTACAGGCTGAAAGCCTCTCAGTTTAGATCAGCCTGGACCTCCCAGGCTGCCCTCAGAAGGAAAAGTAAACTCACTGCTTCACCCCCCACTAATCAAAACACACAGCAGCTGAAGTGCAGTGGTCTGCAGCAGGTCATCGTGTTACCACCGTCTTACTCGCAGCATCAACGAACGCCCACGTGGCCAAGATAAAGTGACACTCAGAGCTGCAGCACTCACAGGAGCTCCTTGCCATCCTCCTCCAGAGGTGTGAGACACTAGACAAAGGGCAAGTCTCACCAAAGAAGGGGGTCTCTTTCCAGCTGAGTGCCTGCAAACCTTACAGAAGTTATCAGGGCTGCTGCTGCCTTGTGCACAGTTGTTGCTGATCAGCTGAGTGACAGCATCTTCCTACAGACCAGCTTAAGCAACTTCAGGCAAAAAGGTGAATAAAACTTGCATCTCTCCCCTGTAATAGAATCAGTCCTGTTACGAGCATGGGCACCACATTAAGTGGGATGTCTAATCCATTACTATTTAGGCAACCTTTAAAATGAAGCCTTGTTCACTAGCAGAGTATGCTACCACACTGCTGTCACATATGCCTTAGGATTAGTAACCTCTGAGTGACGAGTAATACTTTTTATTCTGCTAAGCACAAGTAATAACCCACAAGAAGAAAGTTTGCCTGGTATAAAAACGTAGTCTCTCAGTTGCGCCCTTCAGCATTCTGCACTCTGAGAAGCAATACGAGCTTTGACAGCAATTATGGAGCCGGCAACATGCTGTGCAATCCAGACAGTGCAGTGGAAAATTGGGTGGGAGCAAGAATTTAATTGAAATCTTGCACTTGTTAAATACATCTTTCCATCTGTCTCTGAGTCAGCAGCATCCCCCTCAAGGGTGACACAAAGCTCAAGAGGAAACGAAACTGCTCCAAAACATTTTCAATCTTAACCTATCAAGCCAAAATTTAAAGCCATCTGAAGTTCACTCTGCTCTAAAAGAGAGGGTGGGGGTATTCCTTTCTGAACCATGAGTGTACTTCAAAGGTACGCTCTTTTCACTTCAATGTGAAAAGCAGACCTAGTGCTTTAAAGCTACAAAGCCCTAATGCCCTTGATGTCTCAAAGATTATTTCAAATCAAATAAAAATTAATAGCAGATGGGGAGGGGCAAGAAGGCCAGAGAAAGTGAAAAAAATTATTAACTTTCTGTTTTATCTGCAGTTGTTTTTGGCACTCCATATTGGTACTTTAATTTCTTTACCCTTCAGTCTGCTATGACTAACTAATTCCTAACTAACTGGTAGTGACTATTGGCAATTTTGCTCACTTGTCAGATAATCACAGCAGTTAATTTTTCCAGACTTTTTTTTTTTTAATAGTGCTAGACAAATACATAGAAGTTTATTTGCAAATACTATTCCCTTGTTGATTATGTCTTTTGCTTTTTCATTCCACTGGTCTCTGCAACCTATTTGTTTAATTACACCCTGGATCCTGCTGGAGCTTATGTCCAGAACTTACTGATCAAATGGAGCCAGCCAGTGGGACCATGCATGGATTGGAAGCTATCTCATGCAAACCATGGATACATTCAGGGGAAAAAAGGCTCTTACTTCACAGCATAGAAATAGCTATTACAAATTCAACTTGGAAACAGAGAATAAGATAGCACATTTTTCAGTCTTATGCTTTCCATAAGGAAACAAAAAGAATAATGTGCAAAACCAACAAATGATCCTGTGGCATGAAAAACTTGCAGCAACCACCATAAGAAAGAAACCCACAGACTAAAATTAATTTACATGGATTACTGATGGAACTTTAAGAACATGAACTCATTCCCAACACAACCTGTTTGTGGTAACTTGGAATAATCTTGAGGGATATATTTTAAGAAGATGAAAAGGTCCCTTTTTACAATGTTGCTAGTTCAATCTAACTGAAAACCCAACAAAAATATAAGATAATTTGCTTCAAAGTCTACTAAACTTCTCTTGGCAGCCTTGGTTCCACCATAGCTTATTTATTTATGTATGTATATTATATTCAACGTACATATTATATTCTATTATATTTATTATATAATATTCAAAAAAGCTATATGGTAAAATATTAAGGCTCCAAAGCCAAACACAGAAAAGTTAGCAAAGGGAACAGAGCTGAAGTTGCCTGTTCCACCATAGTGCTCTCTGCTCATGCCTATACATTTTGACACCATCTCCCCTCACACAACCACTTACTCTTTTCCCTAAAGAAACTGTCACCCAGATATTGCATATTTTCCCCCTCCATCACCCAGAAACGCAGTGCATTCTGTTATTTACTGCCTAAAAGCCTTGCTGTAAGGGCAAGATTCATTTCCTCAGTGGTGAATGTGGTGTTGCACATCCCCATAGTAACTGTGCTTCAACCACGCACGTATTTTCACAGCACTCCTGCCTCCCTCCTCCGCCTCTCCACTTGGTCCCAATCCCTTTGGCAGGCTGTTGCCTTCCACAGTTTCACAGCCCAGTCACCCAGTTCCTCATGCAATCTCAGTCTCAGCCACACCTAGAGAATGAGGTTTCCATCCAAGTCTTAACTCCAGCAAAAAAAATAGAAAAGGTGGCGTTTAACCCCAGGTCCCTTGAATTCCTTCTGATGAAGCTCCTCTCCAGCTCCTGCAGACCCACTCAAGAGGAGAAAATCAAACCCAACAGCCAAAGTTTAGTAAAATTTTTATAAACAGTGTGCAAGGAACGGGAAGGGATAATATAACGGGAGGGGGTTAAACTTGCACAAAATGTTACAACTTCTTGTCTCTACAGTAACTGGAAAAAATGTTCTTGGAAACTTCCTCCCATTAACACACATTTTGGTGGTCAAATCAGCACACTCCTGCATATTGAGGAACAACCTGCATTGATGAGCTGGTCACTCACAAACACAAATCCAGATTCTCATTATTAAGGTTGTGTTCCTCTGCATCCTTGTCTGTAGGCTCTCCTGGACACGACAAACATACCTGCATTACTGATCTGGACAACCCAGACAAACCAGCTGTGGATACACACCTCAGATCAAATATGTCTCTTCTGTAGTAATCCAAGTCTGAACTTTGTGGTCTTGGAGGTCTTTTCCAACCTCAATGATTCTGTGATTCCATGATCTCTGATCACCAGCTCCGAAGAGGAAACCAGAGAGCTTCATGGGGAATACTACACTAATTTAAATCTTTGCTGTCCTAAAACCCAGCACTCTGTTCTCTGTTGGCCTCTGAACAAATGCCTCTCAAACACTGAGTCAGAGGATGATCCTGGCACTGTCTCTGCATCTCAGAGTTCACAGTCTGAGTGCAGATGCTCAGGGCCAAGACTGGCATCCTTCGATCCAAGTGTTCAAGCTGGAGGCATCTGCACTCTATTGGTCACCGCTGTCCCTCTGCAACTCCCCCAAGGAGGACACCAGTGCAGCTGAGCTTCTTGTGAGCACTCACACAGTCAACAGCAAAATATTTTCATTTATGTAAACTGAAAAATGCCATGGTAGCATACAGGTACTGCCTTCCACTGTGCAGTATCAGCTCTGACAGCAAACCTCTGTTAGAGGTGTGAACAAAACTCACTTTTTCTTTTATCAAATAATTTATACAAGAATTGCCACTGCAATGCCATCTTCTAGAGATCTCGCAGCAACCAGGAGCATTCAGACTCCACAGAAAGCCTCCCCACCTCCAAATATCATAGAACAGGGCAGATAAATCTTTCCTCTTTGCAACTTTAAGACCGAGTACAATATCTAAAGAAAAAAAATTAGCAGCATCCTGACCAAAAAAAACCAAACCAAAACAAACCAAAAGAACAGATCAGGGTTTATTTCAGCTTTATCAAATCCTAGTAAATTTTTGGAACATTTATTCAGCTGGTCTGGATAAAAAGCAAAACCTTAAATATTTTGAAGTATCATCAGATGTAAGACTCTCTCATAAATTACAAATTGAAAGGTCATTGACTCTGTGAGTGTAAATGGTAACCAATTAGTAATCAAAGGCAGGAGTCCAACTATTATGAAATCCATCTTCTGAATCTATTAAATAGGAGATTAAGTACCATGTAGCTCCATGGATAAACTCTTATTCCTTTATGCATCTATTATTTATTAAAATTTAACAAATGTTTGAAGGCCACAACAACTTAGTGTAGAAACAACTTTGAATAAAGGAGCCTCTGCTTTTTGGCCATAATTACATGCATTGCTCCTGGTTTTAACACTTTCTAAAACAGGCACTCTGCATGTGAGGGACATAAACCCTCCTTAGCATGGTGCCAGCCACCTCCTTGGATTGTGATGTGTTGATCTGAAGGAATAGAAACCTTGTAATCTCACCAAACAACAGGCACAGATTTCCCGAGGTGTTACTGCATGTCTGTAATAGAACCAGAGAGAGAAGTCCAGACCTCCTGGCCCTGATCCAAGGGCTCTATCCATGGAAGCTGGCTCTCTTTTTAAATGCCTGATGAACAGCATTTAACCAGAATTCCCTTCTGATAGGGGATCTGGCTTAACATCACCACTTAGCACTGAAGTGGGAATTTTTCAGTCAATAACACAGAAGTTCCTGTACAGTTAACACATCCACTGATTCTAGCAGTGATGGCTCAGACAATGTCATCAAACATGAAAGTCATGTGCCCAGCTCTTTCCTCCTACTCAGAAGGTGTTGCAATGTCACCATGCAACTTCTTTCTGTAGCATACATATTGTAGGTATTAGTATTCACACTACACATGAATGTACCATTCTGAATAGTAGGAATTTAAAGACAGACTCCCTCTGGTCTCTCTGGGAATCCATGAGGTCTTGTTTGGCCTCCACCTTTAGAGCTGGAAACAGAAAGGCTACTCAGCCTTTACCATCTGGATGAGTACTTTTAATGAGCAAAATCAGTGTCACCAAGCATCATAGATCACAGAAGAGTGGGCTGTTGCCTTTGTCAAAATCCAACCTACAGAGCTTCTCATTTTCACCTCTAAAGGTGCACCTGAACCTCTCTTTACCCTTATCTTTCTGCATCCACATTTGGCTCCTGAGTCCTACTTACTACTGTCAGCTTTTTGCAACAAGGCCATCTTTCTGCATTTGAACAGCATCAGGATTTGGCAATTCCAGAACACAGGGTTTAGCACTTCTTCATAAAGATAACAGATACTCTCCCATTTCCCCTAGTAAACAAACAAAAACCTCCAAACCACAAAAGGGAGAGGAATGCCTAGATTTGATTGATTTGACCAAATGCATATGATTTACATGGCATCATCACTTGTACGGCATAAGCATTTACGTAAAGACATACTCACACTGCAAATATAAATAACCAGGCTATGCCTAGGGATTCTAGTTTCCATACAAGGGGGCGACCTCAGCTTTTGTGCACGTGGGCACAGTGACATTAGCAGCAGCCATATGCTAAACACACAGTTGTTCTTGATCCAGGAACAAAACTACACAACAAAGCTTCTAACCAGTATGGAGTCATCTATACCATTAAGTTACACTCCCTTCCTCAAGTCACTTATTCACCTTCAGATGGAAGAAGATAAAAGAAAGGTATGATGAAAACAGCAACTGCTCCTTTTGTGAAAAGAAAGTGCCAGAAAACCCAGGGAGGAATGCAAAGTATTTCTTTGGAACGGATTTCAGATGGGCTGAAAGGGCACTCTGTGCATTTCCTCTCTCTCTTCTCTGCTGTTTCAAGAAACCACTCTAGAGGTACAGAAAAGGGACAGGTCATTTTATGCTTAAGGTAATAATCTTCCTTCATTGAATGTTATATTAAAAAAAAAAAAGCCACAAATGATTTTATATAGAAAGAAGTTAAAGAGATCAAATTTCAAAACTCGGGGTTACCCTAGCCCTGCAATCAGATGTACTTGGTGTCTTATTTTAGGCATCACTGAAATATCCCCTATATGGAACACAGTCAGACCTGTCTTTTGGTGCCAGATGTTCTTTGATGAGGCAGCTGGTTTCACAAAATAAAAAAAATAAAAAAAGGGGGGGGGCATTATTATCTGCTGTGTTTCTGCCCTTAACAGTAACATGCAAGAAAAAAAAAAAAGTGAACAGAATATCTGCGAGCCCATGAAAAGATGTGTTTGCAGACTGATTTTCTGCAGGTGGAACCGATGCCAAGAGGAGGTCAGACAGTGATGAGCAGGATGAGAAAAAAGTCACTTTTCTTTACAAGTTCTGGATGGCCTGAGGATTGCAGGTCATAAAAAGCTACACATTTTCCTACATCTGTGATTCCATGAAAAGTTGTCTTCACCTAAACACTGACCAGGAATTCTTCTGTGCTCCAGCTCACTGTCACCTCAGCCGTGCTTAAAGAATGTGTGCAAGGTCACATCAATCCTGCCTTCTAATGAAAATTAATTCTCTTATGCTCCTTTTCCACATTTTCCCAGTCTAGATTATAACATATAAATAACTGTGCTGCCTTAGTGACAGTAAAGTGGAGGGAGGATTTGAACTACTGTAGGCTGATACTACTGGGAGCATTCAAGTGCTTTGATGAAATGACAATGAGAACTGGTTTGCACTCCTAATCTCCAGCCATCTTCCCATCGCCCTGCTTCCCACTGCAGCTCTTGCTGCACCATGTAATTAAAAGCAGAAGGTGAGCTCTTATCAGGCATGTCACTTTTGCACCACAGCACTGCAAGCAACAATGTTCCAGTGCTCTGCAGGGCTCCTTGGACCTGCTTAATTTACTGTATCAATGTAGTGTGTATCGGCATAGCTTAGGGACAGATATATTTAACATTTACCGCTAATAATTGCAGGCATTTCCAAGTTTTAGCCATGTAAGCTAATAGGTACTTCTAGCAGTACTGAAACCTTTGGCTTAAAACAGTAAATAGAGACAGGTGAGGAAAGAACCCAACATCTATCCAAAACTTTGCTAGCACTAACTACCAAGAGATGCATATATGCACAAGTGTATGGAGGCTTTATATATCTATAGACACACAGACATAGGTGTGTAGTGTGAGCAACATAACGTCCTACTACAGTAGTAGCAATAGAAGAAACAGTTACACTCAAAATTGTTGCTGTTGAGGATGACTGCAGTTGCCAAGTACTCAACAGAAACCACTGCTCTAATGAGTAGAACAGTTAAATAAAAATAAATAAATAATTTTTTTTAAAGTGGTTTTGGTACTTTTTTGGGTTTTGTATAATTAATTAGGAAAAGGAACAGACCAGAAAAAAAAAAAAAAAACCAACTAATTTTTTTTCTTTAATTCAAAAGAATCCCAAGGCTGACTAATGTAACTAGTTAGACAAAGCATTCATCTGTCCCCAGGTTTTGCCAGAATACCTTAGTGATCACCTGCATTAGCCTTCAGCTGTCAGTTGTGCATCTTCTGAGCAGAAATGAACAACATCTTTTAATGTCAATGGCTTGTACAATGTAAACAGTCAGCTAACCCTGCTGGGATAACTTTTATAAACTTGAGCCTATTTGTTACTTGAAATATACCCCGTCCAGGCCCATCCCAAGTATTTGGCTATAAGAGGGACACTGTCAGCCTGCACACTTGCACAATGGAAGCATTGACAAGACTCCTAGATAATACAGCTTGATGCCTCCCATGTCTGAACAAGGTATCAGTCAAAACTACCACTCCGCCACAGTACACAAGCACAGGACATTCCCACAAATATCCACAGCTGTCCCACTGGATGGAGTACTGTGGTCACCCTGCAAAGAGTTCCAAAACATGGGCAGCTTAAGTGGTTTATACAAATGCATACAGCTCCTCCAATTCAGAGCCAGAGATTCTGCCAATTTCCATTGAAAATGCCCATCTGCAATATGCAGTTCCAAAAAAACTTAAAAGACATGGTAATCTGAATTTCTTAGTGAATAGGTATGAATTAGACTAGTAAGGCCCTATAAACACGCAAAAAACAATTCAGCAATTCACCGTTTCTCATTACTCAGCACTTCTACCATGCTAGGGAATTAAGAATAGAGGAACAATCACATCCTCTTTGAATGGATACTGCAGCATCATAAGGAATACTACTCAAAGAGTCAGCTAATAAGGTCAGTGCCTGCAAGAGGATCTGAATTCAAACTTTCTCAAAGCTGAGTCAGAAACGTAGCCATGATCAGAATACCTTTCCTATTGGAGAATAATTCACTTCTTTATAGCAGGAAATTTGTAAGTCTGACAAACCTGCCATAGTAATAGATCTCTGGTTCTGTAAAATTCCAAAGAGAAATACAGGAAAGTTGCAAAGTGCAGTTTCCACATATAAACTGATCTCTGAAAAACACCTTTACCCTCCTTCTTTCTTCCCAGTTAAGTTCCCTGCTGATGATTCAAACCAGGTACAGCAAACTGCTTTAATTAACTTCATACTCAGAAACAAATAATGATGCTTCTAAGAACTTAGCTTGCTTGTAGCTTTCTGCAACATGACAGGAAAGTTATTTTTCATATGCTGAATGACAAAGAGGATTTTTACCAGTAGCAGATCATTGTTTATGACTGGGGAATCTTCATGGATTACAGTTGCCATAAACTACCATGTATCTGTTGGCAGCATAAATGTTTTGCCATAATAGGCAAATCCATAGTTGCAAATATCTGCACCATGGTTTAGTAAATTTGTGCCTCTTATACTGGTTTGCAGTTAGGTGCCAGAAAATGTTGAAAGTTGTTGAATTTACTTGCTAGACAAATACCTCAAAGCACACTTGGAGTGGTATTTGTATCACTGTTTCCTCCTCATATGAACAGACATTGGAATTAATATTCTTTTACTCCTTGGGGACGAAGTTTGACCTCATCTTGCTACTCCAGTCTAGGAAAATAGAAAATGCTAAGAATCTGACTCAGAAAACTCGAACTTTTTTTAACAAAAGTCGCTAAATGTGCCTTGACAGAGAAATTTGAATAATGGACGCTCATGTGCACAGAGGGTAGTAATGACTTATGAGTAGCCACTTTGAAGTATCTGGATACAAAAGGAGTTAAAGGACTTTATCATATTACAAAATACAGGGCCAACAGCCCACTTCTTGTGCTGAAATCATCTAGCATTTCTCTACCCTTCCACATGGCCACTCTACAGATCAATACAGGACTTGATACCGAACATCCTGCATGGACCCTGACCACAGTCTTCTTTCATGTGCATGATTTAGACTACTATGCACACAAACCCACCTTTATTTCGAAATTGTTGCATTTTACATGAGTGTGTTTTGTCTCTGGAGGGCATGGATTTCTCACTACTGGGTATCAATTATTCTGAGGGTTTCCCTCATATTTATTTTAGTGAAGATCTAGTAAGAGGGCTAAATCATATGGACTCATATATATCTTTTTGCAGTACATGCAAAGGTAGCAACAATAGAAAACAGAATTAGGTATAATACAACAGCACAAGTGTCATGTAGATAGTAGCTATATAGCAGCTGCAAGAATCTGGACTTGCTCTCCATGTGGAATGGGAACATTCACCTGATATTTTCAGACTTCCACAGCCTGGATAGTGCCCAACCTGAATCAGCATGGTTAGTGAGTCTGCACTGCAACAAGCTTCTCAACCAAAGAGGAAAGGACTGCCCACAGCAGGAGGATGCAGAAACATCCAACCTGTTGTCACAACTACAACAACTACAGTAAGTTTACACTCGCCTGAAAAAAATAATAATAGTAATTTAAAAAGTCAGTTGGTGCTTATCCAAAAGGCAATGGAAGACATTCAACTGCTGCTTGCATGTACAAATCAAACTAATTGTATCTCGGTCAATTAACTTACACTTCCCTGATTGCAAAATATGGCTGAACCTTCTCCAAGCCTGCTTAGCTGCACTTCAGCATCACCACTACCTGTCACCTCAGTCTCTGCTGCTGGGGACCTGGCTGGCACCAGGTGCCCTTGACAGCAGCAATTGGGAAGCCATTTTAGCAGCTCAGCTGCTGACCATATGGAGACAGAGTTAAACTCTTAACTTTCAAAGGTTGGCCATTTAGTCAGGAAGATTAGCAGAACCACAGGAAAAAAAAATAGGGAGCACACTTTCAAGACTCCTGATTATATTCAAGCTTAATCAGCTCAAACACAAGTTGTGTTTGAGAATGTGTAACCTGTTGAGCACAGGTTTATTTGCATCCCTAAATTTCTGGGTGATAAAACCAGGAAAAAGGTTAAACTGAAAGACTTCCATTTCCTTTCTTACATCAGTGTATGGTTCCTGGGGGATATGATCCGTTTTCTTGTAGTTTATGCTAGGTTGTGAGCTCATTCCCTGTTATAAATGGGTTGTCTGTATAATTGTTACCAATTAGATGCAAATTGCTCCTAAATGGCACAGACAGCCCATTTATGCCAAACATTGGTTTACACTTTGCTCTCTTTCCAAGACAGTGGGGAGATAAAAGAGCAATTGGATTGATGAGTGGGATGTCAAAATTTCTCTCCAGTTTCCATTATGCAGTTATACATTGCCTCACCATTCTTTGACAAATACTGGAATATATCCAGAAATCACACTTCATTTTTTCCAAGATGGTGATCAAATACCTCCCCAAATCTGAGCAAGAAGTACCAGCTCTTGTTTATCCTCCATGTCAGATCTGCAATTCAGACACTACAAATGGGAACTTGATATGTTTTCCTGCACTATCAGTCGGAATTCAGTTTGCAATGAGGCTTGCCAAGCACCTCCAGATTCTTTTCTGTTTCTGATTCATTATGGATCTGAGAAGCATTTGTTCCAAAAACAGCAACTTGCCCAATGTCAAGTACATTCTGATCACAAAACTGAACCATATTTCAACTTTTTTCAATTTTCATATCATTCATGCTAGAGAAAATATCAGAAAAGCAATTGAACATATGAGAAACACCTTTTTTCATTTTTTCTTTTTAACTTGGGAGTGGCTTTAGTTTATACTCTTCACAATGGGTAAAAAATTTAAGAAACAACACTGAAATTCCTGAAAGAACTTTAGCCTCAAAGGCATTTATTTCAATGCAGCCAGAATTTCTGTGTCAGCAAAGTATGACAGAACGTATTTAGCTTCAAGTGTGTACTTAAATAGCATAGACTTCAAGGGAACTTAAATACACGCTTAATTTTGAGCATATGCTTAAGTGCTTTTGGTGAACAGTATTGAACCACAGCATTCACTTCTTTTTTTAAAGGAGAGAATGCTTTCCAAAGCAACATTTACTTTTCAGGGCACGGTGTGTGTCTTTTAAATCCTCCTTTGATGTTTCTTAGTCTACTTTGTTTTTAAAAGCTCACCAGAAATCAAAAAGGATTAGTAGGTCATGATCCTCCAAGCTACCTGGTATGGATCAGCCCAGGAAAGGACAGAAACGGAGCTTAGTTAGCAAGGAAAAAATGTTTGCCTGAAGCAGTTTGCAGGACGTTTTCTGAGGCATGAATTAAGTAAAAACAGTTTAGTATTTTATTTTGCATTTATAATCATTCTCATTCTAAACAATATTTTAAATAAGAAAAGTGGAAAGCAGGATATGGGATATGTAGCAGATCGGAACAAGCAAATATTATTATTAATGTGTATTAAATTTCTTCAACTATGCCAGTGATATTTCATACAACATAAGCAGTTTTTTCCACTCAAAAGAAAAATTGTCCTAAACCAAAGTCTACTTACCATGTTTTGATTTTTAAATGGAGACTTGAATTAATATTTTTTTAAAAACATAGATTGCTAATATGGCATTAGAGAGTAGAAGTAGAGAAAGTCTTGAAAGCGGTATTAAAAAAAATTCTGGATTCCTACTTCCATCAGAATTCAGTACCCTAAATGTGGTATCCGAGCAAACACAAGCTCTTGACCTCAAGTCTATATTCTTCTCCAAGGTTCGTCCACCAGGATAAGGACTGCTGTGTAGCAGTTAAATACAAAACAAACCTGAAAATTGGTACCTTCTGAGATTTGGTTCTGACCAGCGTTTGAAACAAGATTGCTTTCAGTCAATCAGTTATTTCAGCACTTGACATCACCCCCACATAAAACAAGGCAAATGGCCAATTAGCTAACTGGAAGTTTTCCAGTTCAAAATGGTGCCAAAATGAATGAAGATGAAGTGGACTAGGAAAAAAAAAAAAGTTTAAATTGGCTGAACAGTCAGCTCTCTATGGGAAGCTGAAAATAGAAATCAGTTCATGGAACTCAGGAGCTTCACTATCTTCTATTTGGGGAAGATCAAACTTCGGCATTTGCAAGTTAAACAGGGATCCCCAAGGCTTCTAGAGAGTACTTTATAAAAAGAGGTTTTATACAGGACCTGTGTATTTTGCAAGTTAAACTTCAGCACATTAAATTCTAATCACATTCTATTCATAGTATGTGAATTCAGAGTATAAATTTGCTTCTTATGGATAATTATCTGGACTGGAGTTTTAATCTCATACGTATGCCATTACCCTTATGCAAACATGGATAAATTTTGGCTTTTTCTTTTCAGCAGCATTCAGCTTTTTTGACATTTTAAGTGGTTAGCAGTTGGTTTTAAAAAAAGATAGTCTAAAGAAATCAGATTATATGTTAAGCAGTAGTGCTTGAACTGAGAAAGAAAATAATACAGCACCATACAATAACCTCTTTGCTGGGGAACTAATGTGCAAATTCCAGAAAGAAAAGTAGTTAATCATGTAGCTTTGTAAATATAATTTTTATAAAAGTCAATGCTGCTTTAAATACATCTATCAGGTCTCTCATACAAACTGTTAAGCTACATCAGAAATGAATGCAAGTATTCTAAACAGGAAAAATTCCCCTGCAGAAAATTTCCCATTATTAAAATTTTTTCAATTATGTTAAAGAATAGCACTTTAGTCTTCTGTCAATGACAAAATGTAAGCAGTACAGTAAAGTTCTAGTTAGATATACCAACATTTACCTTCTAAACAGTGCTCTCTACTACAACTTTGTAAAAGTGTCATGAACATCATGAAACAAAGATTATAAACTTTTTGTGAAAAAACAACCATATTCCTAACATAAACGTAAAAAGGAAAAATACAACTGCAATTTATCTAAAATTGCCATCATCACAAAAAAGCAGAATAACCAACTTAAAATATTACTACGATATTTTTCATATTTTCCAGGCTATCAGGTTCATTACCAGGTGCACCTGCTGACAAGTAAATTAGCTCTGCATTTAAAAAAAATGCCTGATGCAAAAGCCCTTTACTTCCAGTGAAACCCAAGCAATGATATGAAGAAGAGAGGTTTTTTGGATGCCTAATTATGCAGATAGCACTGACAATTTTCAAATTCCTCAAAAGAGCACCCTTCACATAATGATCCTAGTGACCTCGCATGTGTCTAAAACTTTAAAAAAAACCAAGTTATTCTGGTTAAAAAGCAGCCTCATGTGGGTTTATGATCTGTATAAACTGTTAAAAGAACACTGTATTCAGAGAGATCATGAGCTCATCACAGGTTCTGGCACTCACAGCAGCTGGTGGTAAGGGAAAATACCTTCACACTGTTGTCTGTGAAAGATATTCAATCAGATTCCACCAAACTTTTGAACCACAAAAGACAGTAAGTTGCATGAGCCTAATAACACTTCATATCTGTGTTTGAAAAGCACTGGTATTCTAACACAGAGCCAGACACAACGTACCTACTGGTATCCACTGCCTCACACGAGACTGACCCAAGCAGCTGAACTTAGCAACAATCTTTAACTGTGGAGCTGTTACTGAGATGATTAGTTACAACAGCTCTGAGCAGGCAGATCATTTCACCAGTGTGGATCTGTGTAAGATCAGAGCCTCAACACGTTTCTTCCCTTCATCTGGCCTCAGCTTCAGGAAAAAACATGCTTCCCTCACCCCATCCCACTCCCCATGTCACTGGACATTAAGCATATGTCGCCTCACTTTTGGAAAGCATTGCATTATTTAACTTCATTACTGTTTGCTGAATGCTTTCAACCAGTTCTCACCTGGGAAAAAACTTTTAAGCGCATTAATATGGTACATGATTCAACTCCACCATATGTGAATCCTGTGAATCAGTAGCAGGATGTTACTTATGGAAGGCAACCGGACGCAGGGCAGTGGCTCGCTTGTCTTCCCCTACACACTTCTCTAACTAAATTTGCTTCTATCCCTCCAGTCACCAGAGAGCCCTTGCCTTCCCTGCAGAACAGTGTCTACTACCTCTCTCCATATTGCTTAATCCCCCAGAATTATCTCTGACCTTTCTGCTCAGCCTGGAGGAACTTGGGCTGTAGTGCCGGCAAAGGCACTGCTGAATCTTCAACCACAGCTGCTGCAGCACTTCAAAGGCAGCTACCACAGCTAAGGATTTAGGCTGCAGCTGGAATCCGGAGGCTTGACGTGGGGTCCCCAGGGCTGAGTGAAAAGAGCAAAGCTCATTTGTAAGGATTAAAACGTGGACAGGTAATGGATCTCAATGGGGCAGGAAGGGTAGGGAAAAGCAGAGAGAGTGGAAGTCAGTATACAATACAGAAAATCTGAGGAGGTTAAGAGGGGCAGCAAAAGGAGGGGCTGGGGGCATGGAAGACCCGAGATTCCTGGTTAGCGTAAATAATATACATGTACATTAGGGAGGAAGAATGAATGCAGTGTGGAAATGTAAACAAAAATATCTTCAGAGAAGGTAGGCCTTTAACATAGCAGTTGGTGAAAAGATCAATGGGAATGAAACACAAAAGGATGTACAAGTCAAAGACAGCCAGAAAAACAGGCACTGAGAATAAAAAATCGTGATGAGAGCGAGACATAAAATCCATCTATAAATGAGCTTGAAGTGGAACATGTGTAACATCTTTCATACTGCAGGGTTACCCCAAATGCAAAGTTTTTTACTATTCAGGGTAATAATGGGCTCACCATATCAACTCGTGAAAAAGCACTGTCTTTTGAAAAGTAAAATTACAGAAGTCTTTAAGACCATGCTACATATTACTTGAGAAGTAGGATTATGAAGCTGACAGACATGGACTAGAGAAAGACGGCTCCAGCCATCTGCCTGAGCCAGGTTGTGCTCAGCTCCTCAGAGAGGGGGCTGTTCTTGTCAAGAGTTGAACATATGGGCAGCTTTCAGGGCACAAACACACCAGAAAATCTGAAGGTTCAAAAAAACTTTCCACCTGCTTTGGACGCCATAAATTTGTGAAATTTACCAACTACTTTAGAAAAATTCTTTGAAGAGAAGTTCTCATCTGGTGGTAGTGGAAGAGAATTTACCTTACAGTTAACTACACGGTAAAGCCAGGCAGTGGGACATGAACTCCATGGGATAGGAGCAAGAACAGACTGTAAGCCCAGAATAAATAATTTACTGCAAATTCACACCTATCGTAGTGTAGGATAATTTCTCAATCTTAGCTGCTTTCTCAGAATTCCCACATATGAATGATAAAATATTACACACTAAGTCATACCATGGAGTTATAAAACCATGTGGCAAGCTAACAAATCACACTTTTTTGCCACCTGCAATCTTTTTTTAACATGGTTAAAACAGTTCAACTATTTTATTAAGCCACTAATTGTTTAATTGTTCCAGTTATTAAGCTTGAACAGTTTAAGAGGAACATTCACTTGAAGAACCTCGTAATTTTCACTTGTGATATATAAGCTTCCTTCACAGCCTCATTAATTTTCTGAATCTCCAAATGTTTTCTTGTAGTTATAAGAAAGCACAATCTAGAGTTTAAATAGGAAAAGAATTCTAGTTTGGAATTGAGATAGCTTAATTTTTTTTTCAGTCCTTAGCTTTCTGTTCAGATGTGCCAGCAGAGAACTGCATGCCTAAGAGACTGCTAGAAAAGGAACGGAGGAGAAGTGTACAGAGCAGACAGCTTTTTATTTGTCATTTACTCTGAATTAGAAAGAAAAGAGTACCAGGAGAAAAGCCATTCTGTTAACTATTTAAAGTGACCGATCCTAATTGATCTATCAACAGTTTCTAATGCATGTTGAATATATCACTCAACATTTACAGACCAAACTGTTGACTGAGATTCATCCATATTCATAGACATATGAGCTCATCTATTACTGTAAGAAGTGATGCTGCTGTAGCAATAAAAATACACAAAAACACTAGCATTTTTAGAGCATCCATAGAGACAACTTGAGACTTCAAAAAAGTAACTATTTTTATAATAACAACTTTATTTCAAGCACTGTTTGTCACTGGATACAATTTATACATTTTATGCTAGGTATATATACATATTAATGGAACACTTTAGAAATTATCCCTAGATAAAATATATTACATGATTAAAATTATTCCAGCAATAGTTTTTCCAAGTTACATTTTGCTGAGTCTTAGTTCAGATCACAGGAGAAAAAAATATTAAAAATGCTTTGGCAAAATACCCTTCCATAGTAATGTCTGTAAAAGCATTTTGAATGCAGGGTTGCTTCATCCATTTTTATTCTGGTATCAGTCAAACAGACAGGAGGAAACATATAAACAGTTATACCGTTATACAGTTTTATTTAAATATAATTTAAAAGAATATAGATCTTAATTTTTCAAAATATGTGTTCTCACATTTTAATTTCAGTCAGTCAAAAAACTGGCTGATGCTTCCTAATGGACAACGGTGCAACACCTTTCTGAAACCTCTAATTGCATTGTTGCACTGGTCACTGTTAAAACAAAATTCTGGGTAATCCCAGAGCCTGTGTCAAGGCAGGAGGACTGCAAAGGTATCAAACCAGAGAAGAACAGCATGGTCATTGAACTGCACACATGGAGCTTCTAGGAGGATTAACGGATCTCGTCACAGGTTCCTGACTGTAGTTGACAATATCTGCCTTCACCACCCTCTGTCACAAAAGAAAACACAGTAACAATCAGAAAATACTATCTTCGTGCTGGCAAAGCATTCAACAGATATTTTAATATGAAACATGAAGAAAAAATAACAGATAAAACAGGAGGTTTGTCCTTACCCTATAGAAAGTCTTATCAGGTGCTAATTCTCATTCTATCAGTTTGTCCATACTAAGCAAAAGCAATTGCCTTGGTAGGTTTTCACAACACTACAAATGGAATATGACTTTTTTGCCAAATAGTAAAGACAGTTCTACTTTCATGAAAATTCTTTTGTATGAAAATAATAAAACTATTTGTTTGCAAAGATGGTGCCATTTGTTCTTTAAGAATAACTGCTTAAATTGTAATTGGAAATTGTACCTAAGTTTTTGTTTTCGTCTTTAGTTAAAGCACTTCACCAGAAAATATGGACAGAATTCAAAGAATATTTCAAATACAGACATGTTTCACTAAAACCTTTGACAAGCATACTGGCTAAAGACTAAATTAACATAAAAAGAAGCTCTGCATACCATAAATATGTATTTTCCAATACAGATACAACAGATACTACCCATACTATTTACAAAGCTATTGATAAGACTAATGGTCTCTCCTACACGAGGAGAAGGAAATGAGAATATTTTCTGCCATCTCCATCTGAGACAGCTATGCAATACTTTGAATGCACAGCACTGAATACAGTAACACAAAGTATTTCAAGGTTTCTATGAACTATCTGGTTATTAGAAACACTGTGTAATTAATTGTACACAGAGTTCCAAATTAATATATTGAGTATTACAAGTGCTTACATATCTAAAACATAATTTTCCAATAGAACTTACTGTAACACTTGTTCCTTCACGTAACAGCAATGCACTTTATAAAAAGAAACCACCCAAGTTTTCCATCAATACCTGAACTACTGCATTGAGCAGATTTTGCTCTGGCAGTTGGAAGTGTTCTGAGGTTGGTTATCTTCTTCAGGATATTTCACTAGTTCTGCCCTGACAACATGCTGTTAACCATGTATCAACATGATGGATAGAGGGCAAGGAGAAGAATGTAAAAAGAAAAGAGAAGGAAAACAATGGAGAGATTAATCAGAAGTTGAAAAGTATGAATTAATAACATAAGAAGACTACGCAGAAGCAAAATGAATGCATTTTCTGGCCTCAGGCTGATATAAGAGCAACATGTCTGGCTGAAAGCGGCTCCAGGGCTGCTCCTCAAGCTTCTCCAAGGAGATGCCCTTTCAAAGCACCGAAGTGAAAGGTCCATGCAATCAACAAAAGTGTATTAAATAGCAAGAGAAGGGACAGAATTAAAAGGCAGGCGATTCAGTGGGAGAAAGATGACAATGGCCTATTCCTCCTTTAAGTCTAAGATAAATACTACATTGTCAGCTTGTAACAAGTGCAGTAGCCTTACACAAGCAACTTTTTAAGTAATGTAACAATTACATTATACCTAAATATATAATCCAAACCAGGGACATAAATTAAGAACCTCATATCGAAATGCTCCACGCTTTGATTTTGTCTTTACTTCATATAAAAGTAAAAGGTTCTCATTTTTCCCCTTAAAGACAAACAAAACTGTTAAAAGCTTTTCATTATTAATACAGTGTTCATGCAAAGGGAAGTAAAATTCATGTAACAATTTCAGCAAAGGAGTAGCAGAGGAGGTAGGACGGCTGTGAAAGATACAGTAAACCAGTTTAATATTTTTTTCCTAAATTCTTCAACTTTCATGCAACATTTCTTCAAGGTTAAAATGAACAAATGAATAAATACTATTATTTTAAAGGAAACAATGTATAAACTGGATTATATGAATATATAAACAGTATATGTTAAAGATTACCTCTGTAAATAAAACCTTTATGTCAAGCAAACAACAATAACTGAATTGTCTGGTAAGGGACCTGGATTTATTAGCTGCTGAAGTACTCTTCTCGAGTTTAATTGATCACATTCATATTATCTTATCTAGTGGACAACACTCATGATTTACTGGACTCCTGGCCCGATGTTATCAAGTGAAAGATTTCCAAATCCCATGTAAAGCAGTAAGTAGTAGTTTTAGCATTAAACAGTGTTATCTGACCTCACAGGACCTAGTTTCTTCATACCAACCTTTTGACTAGAGCTGAGAGGAAAAAAAAAAGAAAAAGAAAAAATAGTCTTGCAATCAGTAGGCAATTAAT
This sequence comes from Chiroxiphia lanceolata, assembly GCF_009829145.1. NCBI lineage: Eukaryota > Metazoa > Chordata > Aves > Passeriformes > Pipridae > Chiroxiphia > Chiroxiphia lanceolata. The sequence continues at coordinate 15,188,974 of NC_045640.1, forward strand.
TGTTCCTCAAAACATTGGTCTAAATCCCATCCTGTAAACACAGGCAGGTTAGTGACCCATGCTTAGGCACACTGTAGCAAGAAACTGACTATCATAAATGACTCGGATTTTCTAAAGGAATTTCATCCAAATAAGACTAAAAAAATACCACTGTAACATTTCTTTTATTAACGTCATGGTAATTAAAAAAGTGGGCCTCTTTGCATCAGTTTCTATGTGAGGCGTATCATTGCCATGGTTCAAATCACTGTCAATAATGAGAAATAACCTTTCTTGGTGCAGGTGCTCTGTATTCCAGGTCTGACTTATCTGCCAAACATTTTATTGTACAAAGCTGGCGCACACACACTAATTTGCTGAATTGGCATTTAGTTAGAGAGAAAACTACACATCGCTTACAAAAATGCTAGCTCTTGCCAATGCCAAGGAACAAAGCTGTACCCCATGCAGTTTTTACACTACAGTTGAAAGTAAAAAATATAGAAAGAAAAACATTTGATTAGTAAAGGAGCTATTTCCTCAAATTTCATCAGACCCTTGCAATTTAAAAGGGAGAGTATTTTGAGGACTGAAAATAAGTCAGAAACTGCAATTTTCTTACTTTGGAACCGTTCCATTTCAAAAAACATGCTCTGCTTTCCAGTCACGCATAAAGAGTAATCTAGTTCTTTGTTTCACCACAGTTTTGTCCAAATAAAGGTTTGATTAACAGTCATCTCAGCATGTTAACAGACAAGGGTTAGTAGCTCTAGCTGAGATAGTTTAAAAACTTACCACCCTCAAATGTCTGTCCTATTCCTCTGCTGGAGATCATTGCTGCCAAAGGAGAGTTGGTGGAATGTAATGTGTACTTGCACCTCATCCACTTCAGCACAAAATCTGGCAGCTTCACTTTGAAACAACTTTCAGCAGCAGTTTAAGCTAAACTGCTCAACTTCACCCTGATGTGGCCAAAGCACATGATCACCTTCCATTTTCTGATTCTGCTGTGGGAGCGATACATTCCAGCAAAAGGGCAGTAGCAAATAGCTTGGGTTGCATTAATATCTTAAACTGCTGCAGTTGCTTTCTAAAATGATGCAGGGTAAATATAACTCAATTTCTAAGGCTTCTTCTTGCAGTTAATTAACAGAAGTTGTGCTACTAATTTGAAAGGGACCAAGAACCCCACCCATTTTTCACAAGAGCTTCTGCAGTTCTGCCAGTCGTCAAAGCTCAAAAAGTCATGAGCCAAACTCCACTAATTCATTCGAGTTAAAATAATGGGATTCCTATTACTTTTTTCTATCCACCTATGAGTCACATCTAAGATCTTCCTAGTGACTGTGACAGTTATAATTGATTCTAAACATGACAAATATGATCTTCAGGCATAAAATCAAGAGTGGTCGAAATAATTTATAAAGCATATTCTCAATACGAGACAATAAAACATGATTCACACAAAGCATCTGACTGTTGGCATTTTACACAAACTCAGTATTTCATCTAATTCTTTATTACCACCTAGACCGAATGAACATATCCCCACATACTCTGACAGACACATTCAGGCAACAACCTTCTCAGTTTTCAAAATGAGGAAATCTCACATTACAAAAAATACAGAAAATTCAAATATATAATCCAGCATGTAAGTTGTGCACATTTATAAAAACTACAATGTCTTTTACTCTTTATTTAAAAATTAAATCCAAATCAACACTTGCATACTTTAAGGATGAGTCACACTGGGTATTGTGTTGTTTCTATTTGATTCTTTATAGCACTTATCTAGCATCCATCTATTTACCAATCGACTTTTACAGTCCAGTAGTCAGAGTATTCAACGCCTAAAAATTTTAAGGAACACATTTACATAACTGTTCCACAATTTAAGGAAGTCCTGTGCCCATTTTATCAATGGAATAGGGAAAAAAAAACCCATCACCACACTAAGGTACCTGTACCTGTCATATAAGAGTATATGGTAAACCAGAAATCTAGAATGGCAACATCATCTAACACCACATCCTTCCAGCCATGAGACCAGCTCCATGCCTTTGGGAAACAGCATCTGCATATTACTTTAATTAGGCTTTTGTACTGCAGACTAATGAATTTCTCTCAAGACATGCCCTTCTAGTCATCTCCTCAAGGATATGAACGTTAAAGTTTTCTTTCTCCAGTTTTATCTAGACATTTTCCCTTTTCTGTCTTAAGAAGTGATGTGAGTAGTTGGTTCCATATGAAAATGAGCCTTAAGATACAGCTAACAGACTCCAATACAATTCCCACTGGTTCCTGACTTAAACTGGGGAAATTCTTACAGCCCCCTCAAAATAACACTCTCAAAGGAAGCGAATATTTTACTGGTAACAAAGAGTTATTGCTTGTTTGGAGTAGATTGAAATTATGCTCAATTAACAGAACTTTGCAAATCAGGCAGTTGCTTCCCAGCTCTTACTCTGTAGCTACATGCACAGTGTTGCACTAGTGACTTCTGCTGCATCTGAAAGGCAACAGTGAAGTTTCTTTTCTGTCCAAGTCTATTTACTTGCTTTGTTTCTTCTTTCATTGTTTGTTGGTGGAGAGGGAGTTTGGATGGGTTTTGTTGTTTTGTTTTTTTTAATTGTTCTTGGTCTTGGGTTTTCAGGGATATTTTTACCTTTTTTTAATCACTAGAGCCTGGATTCACATTAACAGTAATGTGTGCCACAGTGAGTATTTAATTTATGCATATTAACCATTTATAGGTTATTGCTAATGCTACAAGTGTAATGTTTACTTTGATCCACATATTGCATATTCCATTCATCTGCTCAACAAAGTTAAAAATTATTACAATACTAAGGTAGAAGGAAGCCTATTTAAAGCTGATATCAATTTGACATAGAAAGTTATGCACTCTTGAGTCGAAGCCATGTAGAGGTTCTTACTTTAAAAAAAAACTAAACACAGGCACATTCTTTAGAAAGCAACAACTTTCTGTATAATCCTTTTTATCATAGTCTCCTTGAAATTTAAGGTATTTGCATACCTTTCTACAACCTTATACCTGTGTTACAGAACACAACACCACACAGCACAGAGAGGTCTAAAGCCGATCTTCCAGTGCTAGCTAAATGACCAAGGAATAATTAGAGAACTCTATATGCTCAACCATTTATATGCAAATAATCAGAGAGCTCAGAACAGATGGATGGTACCTTAGTAGTACTAGATCATTGAGAAGACACACTCAGTATTTCTCTACCTATAAATTACAGCTTTTTGAAGATACTTAGCTTGATGGGTATGCTCTGTAAGTATATTTTACAATTTTACTGTTTGCAATACAGTTTTCTAGTTAACCACTTCAACACAGATTGTAAACACTGCTGTGGCAAAACACTTTCAGAAATTACATATTTATTGTATATTTCAAAAAGCAGGAGACCAAGCTGCATAAAAGAAATGTTTGGCCTTCTTATTTTAAATAAACTTGTTGACTTAATTTTGTGGTACTTGTTTAATACTGGTAGTAACCAGCAGTTCCAGGATATTATGCCATTAAAACAGCAACCTTTTGGTTCAATGAGTAAATTTCAATAATTGCAATCTCAAACGTCATTATGCAGGATTGCCTCAGTAGCATAATCTTTGCTTTTGAGGTTTCTGAAACTGGGTTTGTAGAAAAACTTTTTGGTTTAAACCTATGCACACAGTCTCACTGGCAGAAAAGTTATTTTTAGAAGCAGAAACTAGAAAGAAGAAAGTGGCAAAGGAAAAGGGGTTATATTAGAAAATCTCTTGCTTGTTTGCTTATTTGAACAATTAACACATTTTTGATCTCCTAAATTTCACTGACAAAAACCAGTTGACTTCCAACTCTGGTACATACAGTTAAGCAAGTGTTCGCATTTTAAATCATATAGTTACAGTTCAAATTTTCAAAAATAGTGAAAACACCTTTTTCCAATTAATTTATATGGTGCTAAACCAATGCTCTCATTAGAGCCACTTTGCATACAGCAATTACTGAACAGCATGAACTGCAACAAAGCTCTGCTACGGTTTGGAGCAGGACATGCAGCAGGTTTGCCACATGTTTACAGTAGAATCCCTATATTTACATCCCTGCCTAACACAAACCAATGTAAAAGATGGGGGACAACCTTCCTGACAACTTTCCTACCCATCTCTGGGAAACATTCTCCCGTCTCTCAGCCCTTTCGTACAGAGGAAATGGTAGAAACCCCCTAAGATAACACTGATAATACAAAGAACAAAACACAAAACGCAAGGGCAGAAATTATACAGCTCCTCTAGGGGGAGATTATTTGGGACTGGTACAGTGAGAAATATCACTGCAGATGGAAGGGAGCCATAATAGCTACTCAAAAAGCATGATTCCACAAGTCTATCTGCTCTTGAGAATGGGTATACTGAACCAGAATAGGATTCTGGTTTCAAAATTTGCACTTCCGAATAAAAAGGGAAATAGTGACCTCACAAAGCCAACTGTCCTTCCCCAAGGCAGATGGTCACTACTGAGGTCCTGTATTACACAGGCACACAGTGAAGACTAAGACCTAAGATTAAGCAAACAAAGGATTTGACATAGTTAACTCCTGACTGACAAATAATAAATTTTGCTCTATGACTGCAATGAATATTGATTTACAACATTTCCACTCCCAGAAGCTCATGCCTTCTGTGACTTAAATTTGTAGTGTTCTAAAATGAGATTTGTTTTTAAATGCATATAGAATTAAAAAGGAATGATTGTCATTAAAACTGCATCTGACATGAATGTACAGTATTTAATGTATATATAAGAATATCTTCCTTGCTACCTGTAATGCATATATATACAGAGACTCAAGTGCTATTTCTAAAAAAAATCCCTAAAACTCAAGTTTTTCCTTAATTTTTTGAACATGTGTTTTGTTGTTTCAGCAAGTTTATCCTGATGGATAAATAAAGAATTATTTTATTTTTAAAAAGTTGTGAAATTAAATAATTATCTTCAGAACAACATATGAAGATTGATTTAAAGGACAGCAATTAATATGTAATTAGATTATTTTTAATTGTAAATAAAATACCAAGAAAAATTAAGTATTTGTGGAAAATCACCTGTGATTGTTCCAACTCTGCTTTGTTTAATTTGATGCCGAGTATGTCAGCAGCAATTCTCTGAAAACACAGGAAGACCTATGGAAAAAAAATAAATTGCATTTAAATGATTAAAACCAGACATCCTTGAGGTTCTTTCAAATATATCAAACCATACTTGAACTGTAAACAATGAGATATACAAAATTATGACCTGTGCAAAGCAGATCTGAAAATAACCTCATCTGGTACTTTCAATTTTGTTTAAAAATTTGAGAAAATAACTCAACAATGGTACAAGGAATGAACAGTATGCTGGATTGTTAAGCAACACTTCTACTCTGCCTCCAGAGACCTAAGTTTAAACAAGCTTTTACACAACCCACCTCTCAAATACTACTCTCAGTGCTATAAAATATGAATAAGGGTATTCACTAATGTTTAGCACAAAAATATATTACTAGTGTGTTGTGCAATAGAGGAGTTGATTTCTGAAATTGAGAACAACAGAACTGTGCATCAACATCACCAAAATCTCTACTACACACATTTTAAAAAATAGAATTATGAAAGAGTTCTGAAGAGTCTTACAAAACATTATTTACACTGAACAGAGGTATTTAGAACAAACAAGATGTGGTACAGCCTGCAGCAGCAACATCGCAGAGTTAGACTCTGGACATTTAATACATAATACTGGGTGGCAAAGCTATCTTAAATAACTCCTTTAATTCATCTCAAGGCAATCCACCTATCTTACTGTTTAGGCAACTGCATTTTAAATGAGATTAAAGAACACAACAGATGTTCAAGAGGAGCAGCTTAAGCTTGCACTGCTGCTGAACACTTATTGTCAAGCTACATATTATGTTTTATCTATTGGGCTGTTCATCTGAGCTGACGATCTAAACTACTAACAAACATTGGTTTTCATCATGCAGCTGCCACCCCCAAAAGGTAAAGGCTGTGTATGTGTTCTCAGGCATTTTCCAATTTTGAGAGAAAATTCTGTAAATAACAATCTCTTATACCCAAGACGGAAACCAGTAACAAATTAGTGGCACAATCAACAAACTCTGGTAGCTTCCAAAACAATTGCTCTTCCTCTGAACTACATGGTCTAGCACTGGTCTGTTCTGCTAACATCCACACAACATGAGAGGAAATACTGAATAGAGATTCTGCAGTCCAGACACCTCCTTTAACCCACACCAAGATCTCAGGTGTTCTGAGATACATCATCTGCCCTGAAGACATTTAGTGCACAAAACATCAGGCTCAAGTTCAGTGCTTTGGTTACACGATTTGATGGACAGTAAGACAGTTACCTATATACTAAACCTTTCATGAAATTTTTTCTCCCCCGAGGAGACTTTAGGGCTTTTATATGTACATAAAATCATTTTTTGCAAACAAATCTGTTGGAAAGATCTGAAGTAAACAAAAAAACCATTTATCTTAACTGAGCAAAACTCCTCTAGTCTATATTCACCTTAGCAATGGTTGGCCTCTTCTTAAATCAGAGTCTACGATAAAAACCCCATCCTTTCTACACAACTACCAAGACATATGAAAATTTTGAAAGTCAGTGTGCAGTAACAGTGAAAGGGCTAACTCAAATTTACACTGAAATTAAGCTTACATTGAAACTAAAAATGAGCTACTGTAAACTACTTCTTTTCTTAGTAGATATTTAGGCAGAGATTTCTGGTTAATGCTTTGTAGGTATGTTCGGATTTACTTTTGTTTTTAAACAGTAAGTTATGAAAAGTACAATAAGTATATATAGTGTAATGCTGCTGTAATTCATTAATCAATTAAAAAGATATAATGAAGATTCCTTTATAATTTGTAATGATAAATATGCCAATGTTATAAAATGAACTGATTTTTCTCCTTATCACCAAATCCCACAGAAAGGTTGTCTCCTTGAGAAAAGAATACATTTTATCAGATGCACATTTCATTGAGTGAAGTATTATAAAATTTTTCTCTGTTTCTAGCATAAAAATCTGTACTTTCCCACTTTAAACAAAAAATTATGCCAGACATTTAACACAAACAATACAGAGAATCACAACTCACTGCATTTATAACAGCAGTATTGTTATACTTTCCAGAAAAACTATTATCTTATAAAATTAGGCAGTCCACTGCAGAAGTTTCATCAAAGACCTTAAAACAACAAGTGATTCCATTTGTGTAACAGAACTATACTTCCATGTAATTGAACATGGTCTAACTCTTCAATAACGTAAAAATAAAGTAAATTTTGTTGTCAACAGTAATATTAAGGAGACAGATACAAGACTCTTTTATGGAAATGACAAACATATTAGGCAAGTGACATAAATCAAGTAAAACAATACAATATGATTTAATTTGACTGATGGTGTCAACTGAAAAGGAATGTTTTCTTTCGTATGCGTCCAACTAAAACAAATAACCCAGTTAGCTCAGAGTCAAAAGACTGTTCAAAAATGCACACTGCAAAGCATCTGCTACGAATGTCAGAATGTTCAAATTTCAATGGGCCTGCAGAGGGAGTGTTTCTCATGGCTCAGGACTCATATTAAAAACTTTGACTGCAATAGGGTCTTGTCACATTATTTAGCAATTGTTGGAAGTTTCTATAGATAGGATTCCACCTGGAATGAATATATTTAACTACAGGCTGACAGCAGAGATTTAGCTGGTCTCGGTTCTCAAACTGACGTGTAAGCTAGACCACTTCCATTAAAATCTGTATCTCAAACTGAAAATCAGACGAGAAGCCACTGTAATTTAATAAGGATAATATACACTCATAGAAAGATCTATTTTTCGTGCAACTAGGGAAGCAACAAAGAACCTGCAGCAGCCCAAATTCTCAAAGGTTTGTCATGTGAAGTACAATAAAACTGCTGCATCTTGAAAAAAAAAAAAGACATCTAGAAGTTTCTTTTTCTTACTTACAGAATCTCCTGTCTTGGCTGACACAAAATGGCTACTGAAATTGTTTTCCTGACAAAATCGCTGGTGCTTGTCAGATTTCACTGTGCGCATATGCTCCAAGTCAACTAAAAATAAGTTGAAGAAAGGAAAAATTATTACACTGGAGCCCATTTAGTTACCTGTCTTAGAAATGATTCATTGGAAACAACATCAGATGTAGTATTTTCCTTTACAGGTGTATGCAAATGCAAGCGTCTTTTTACAATCATTTGCCAAAATAAAGGTAATGAATTACATCAGATTAATTTTATTTGCAAAACTAAAATGAAAACACAATTAAAACTGTATGGACAAAAGCAACAAATTTATATCTCAAAAAAAGGACAACTTTGTTTCTGGATACACTAAAACAATTTGTAATAACTTTACTGCTAACGACATATGAAAATGAGACAGAAATAAATATTGCATATTCTGTTTGCAAGCATGATACATATTGGGGATTCCAATGTAAGGTAAAGACTTTTACAAAATAAAGTTCACTGAGCACATCTGAATCAACACATTTTTCCTAAGTAAAAAAATGTAAATGAGTTACAAAGAATTTTATTGAAGAACATGGCAAAGCAAAAGCATTCACTATAATAAAAAAATTAACTGAGTAAAAACAGTGATGCTTAGTTACCTATATATCAAACTTTAAATTCTATAAAGGTATGGTTCAGAAAATTTAAAAAAGTAAAATGCACATTTTGAGATGCACACATATTTCCATTTTTATCATTTTACAACCACTGAAAGCAGAGAAAAGTTTTCAAGCAGTATTTCATGTTGAAAAGCACTGGTTGCTTCCAAAACCTCATGGAACTCAAGTCTTGCACAGGTTTTATTGTGTACATTCCAGTTTCTCCAAACCTGATCCTAAGGTAATTGGAAACTATATTGAACAGTTTCTCTTTTTTTATTGCATTACGGTTTCTATAAGGCTGTTGACTCAATGCAGTCAAATTATAAGGCAAATATATTCAGAAGGATTTAAGGACAACCAGGCTCTTTGAGTCAATACAGGAAAAAAAAACTTAAACTGATTTCCTGAGGAAGGGACCCAACTGACTTGTAAAAACTTGTAAATTTGCAAATCTAGTAAGCCTGTATAATAGTGTCATTTGATTATCAGCTGAAAAAATGCTCTCCTACTACATAAAAGGTTTTATTTTTAAATGATATTGGAGGTCTTTAATTTGTAGGCTCTGGAGATTTTCTCGTGGAGATTTTTAGTCTAACAGCGGATTCCTACACTCTATTTATACTGCTTACCTTGGTTAATGTGGAGTTTTTGCCACATAGTACTGTTCCTTGCACATCAGTAAGGCCTTGTTCATAAGAACAGGCCTAAAATCATCCAGTTACCACAGACATTAATTTGTAAAGGACTAAAATACTAAGCTATTAACACTAACATATGTAGTATGGTTTTTCCATAATACTAAATGTTGAGCATATAATATAGTTTCATTTAAAAAAAAAGGAAGAATAAATACATTTACTAAAATAAAACTCTAAGTCAGTAACAATTTTGTTAAAAACTCCTGCAATCACTTAACTTTTTCCTCTGAAAAATAACTACCATGAGAGAGACTCTTTTGAAATGCTTTTAAGAATAAAATACAGCATACTGCCTAAAACATTTCATTGTTAACTATTATTTTTATGCTTCACATATTAGCTTCAAGTGCAGCTTGGAAAACACAACAGTGAGATTACTCCTTCGGGAAAAATAAATATATATTTTCTTTATTTTTATTTCATGAGCTTTTAAAGGAACTTTGACCCCACCTCCAGATTTTGCTCATTGTATTTCTTTGACTACACTTGAATTCCAAACACCTACACACAGTTATGATAAAAATAAATAGACAGATAGATAGATAGATAGACAGATAGATAGATAGATAGATAGATAGATAGATAGATAGACAGACAGACAGACAGTATTTACACTATATTCCTCTAACATACCATGACATGCTTACATAACTCCACAAAGACAAGCTCACAATTTACAATCTCTCAAACTCTCCTTCCCAGGAAGGGAAGAATGGAGAGTGGACGAACAAAACAGCAGGCTAAAAGGCTGACAAATTTTAAGGAAGAAAACGCCACTGCCATATTGGAAATCATATCCTCAAATGCCTCATCTTCTATGAAGAAACATCGAGAATACTATATGGTCAGGGGAGCACATACTTTACTACAGCAGAGAAATTAAAGCACACAAGATTGTAGAAACTAACAGACTGAAAGTGAAAAATCAAGGTGAAGTTATGTTTCTAAATTTTGTGTAGTTCTCAGTCCTTCTCCCACTTACAAATATTGCACCTTATGCCTCCTGACTTTCAGGCAGTCTGCTGTGAACTGTACAGTCATTGTTATGCCAGATGACTGCCAGGTGAGTGTCCATCGCACATTCTCAGCCCACAGTAATTCCAGGTAATTCATGTTACATCAGCTCTTGGTGAAAAAGGGCAGTTTTAGTACAAGAAAGAGTTTCAACTGTTAATAAATATTTAAATATACAAAACTGCAGTTTGCAGTCAACGAAGGGCAGTGATCCTAACTCCAATTCCTTTGCACTGCCCATAGGCCAAGGGCACAATCAGAGTTACTGAAGATCAGCTAAAAGATGTGAATAGTTACCCTCCAGTCCTTTTTTCTGAATATCTGACACTGGTCAGCTCGACAGGCAGAATTCTTAGCACACCAGGAGACAAGTCTTGTCCAGCTTTTATTTAGACATCACAGCAAAAAGACTTTAAAGAGAGCTCTGGAGGAGAAAAATTATTTTCTAAAAAAGATGTTTATAAGGAATGCAGGGATTTTATAGAAAGAAAACTAACAGTTGGCCAATAAGGACTCATATGATGAGCCAATTAACAGCAAGAATAGATATCTTGGGATGAAGGATGATATGAGGATACACTTAAACCATGAAAAGTTTAAAGGCAAGGACAATTAAATTTTGGACAGAAAGAAAGCGAGTAAGATACATAAATACAGTTTGATTTTACAAACCAGGAAAATGATCTTGCAGAATATTCTAAATGACTAGATAACATGTCACTGGCCAAGAAAAAAGGAATTACTGAAATTAAGATACAAAATGAGAACATTTTAACTGTGGTAATGGCTATGATAGGCCATATCTAACAAAGGTCTCAAAGAAAGCATCTGCAAGATTTGGCCACACATCAAACACAAACATTTAGAGAAAGGCCCAAAGTGAAGTTTAAGTGCCAGATGGTACAGTCATCCTCTTCATCTGAAGGGAATGAGAAAGAAGACAACAGCAGGGCAAAATTAATAGCTTCATTTTTACCAAGTAGAATATAAACTGAATAGCTAGAGATTCACAATGGGATGTATAAAGGACACAAGGTCACAACTTTGAAAAGTGAAAAGAGATTTAACTATTTGCAAACAGTGAATCTGAACAGCACACAAATGTTGCAAATCAGTAGTTTGGGTCAAGTGCTTGAATACAAGCTCTGCTATCTACATTAATAAATTATGTTTCCTGACCAGGAAAAGCTAAAGCAAGTCCAGGGTGTGTAAACTTTGGAGAATGCAGTGAGGGTATTTCTTTGATCTATCATTTCAAAAATTCTAAACTTCTTAAAAACAGGACCAACAGGTAGAAAGGGTAGTTAAAAGTATAAATTAGCAAAGCAATAGTTAAAAGGTCAAAGGATTACATTCCTAATTCCTTGGCTAGAAGGAACATTATATTATTATACTTATTATATACTTAGATTTGCATGAAATGCAATACTTCAACTCAAATCAGGAGAAGCAGAAGGACATCATGAGCAATGGAGGAAAGAGGGGGTCACAGTACTATTTCCCTGACTGGTCTGATGAGGACAGGAAAAAGGGGCTCATCAGCCCCGAAAGTACCTCTGAAATCCCTTTCTAAGAAAAGGCATCCACAATATGGACTGTTGTAGTTTTGCTCATCTTTATGCCTGAAATGCACACTAAAAATCTCGAGCAACAACTACAAAAAAACCCCCAGGCTTGCCAGATATTCTCCAAACATTATCTCCATTGCCTTACTTAACCTCTCCTGCAATCCGTCAAGAGCCCATCTTGTTGATTCTCTAAAATAAGACTAAACATTCACCTTTAAGCTTGTCTAGTACGAAGAGTCATTTCAATTAAAGCTAGTAAGATAAATTGCTGTTCCATACCTAACAGATCTATACACATCTGTGTGTACAGGTCTCCCATAAAGACATCGGCACAACAAAAATAGGTTAGAAAATTCAGGAATTCAGACAGGACTTTGACCAAGCCAAACAGATCCAAGTCAAACTCTCCCCTCCAAGAATAAACCAGCAGAGAACAGCAAAAGTAGGTAAGGCTTACTAAAATACTTTCTCCTCACGAATTCCGGAGAGTTCAATTTTGATTTATAGGTGAGATTAAACAGAGATCTAGTGAGGTAAAAAAAGAAAACAGAAAGAGGAGAGAAGTATGGAACTCCCACAGAAATCCCAAGGATACTCCCTTTAAGGCATTCCTGAAGATGTCCCGAAAATTCCTGCAAAGAAAACCAACTCTATCCCAGCCAAAACCAGCACAGCAGAAAAAAACCAGGTAAGAACAACACTGCAGAATTTAGGTAAGCAAAGAGATGCAAACACCATCACAGCCACCTTTGTGGAGAGCAAGTGGCATTTCAAAGAAGACAAGGACAAAACAGTAATTTTAAGTTAGAACCAGACAGACTTGATTAGGTTACATCTTCAGGTGACTGTTTATACAAACATTTTCACTACCGTTCAAATTGCTACTATACATCACTTATTTGCAGTGAAAAGCTGATAAGACAATGGTAAATCAAAATGGGAAAGGTAACTGTATTTTAAATTACTGCAAGGCTAGCTATCTATCCAATGATTAATAAATTCTGAGCAAACATTTGAGACAGCAAAAACTGTTCTTCAAAGTCAAAACTCCATATGAATTTACTTGAGAAATTAAGAGTAAGTCCCTGAAATTTCAGTTTATTGGGCAGCAGCAAGGGAACAAAAAAATCTTAGAAAGTGCTAGATAAAACACAAATGGGTGCTTTACAATCTACCCACACTCAGACATTCAACAGCAATTCAGTCTTGATTGAATAGTTCTGCTGCTTTTGACTTAAGACTCTGAAACCACTAATGGTAAATAAATTGATGTCAAATTTGTTTCTCTTACACTATTTAGATATATGTGAAATTCCGTAAGATAAAAAATGGCCTGCAATGAGCCACATAGTACCACTGGGCAGGAACAACCGTTTCCACTCCAATACACTCTATCTATGTGGAAAACTAATGGTGAGGCAGCTTAAATATTACTTTAACTCACCTGCTTTGCTAAATTAGCTAGAACAAATATAATCAGCTCACCAGAGTTTGCTTTGCAGAATGAAGTGTGATATCAAACCCCAGAACTACACTGTCTTAAAATTAAGGCAATAATAAAATACATGTAACAATTTACCAGAGTAATAAAACTGGTACAAACACAAAGCCAGTAAGCATTTTAAAATATGTATTTTCAGTTACAAGAATGATCAATGCTCTGGTTTTATAATCTTTCAAAATTACACAAATAAATAACTGCACATACTCTAAAAAGACAACAGAACATCATTTATGCAGAATGTAAAGGCTGCTACTCATTCTATTTATCTCCCTTTCCCACAGGACTGCCAGTCTCTTCTTTCATAACATCACTGGAGAAGAACTCCATGTAAAACTACAGGGGTTTTTTAAGTAAGAAAACATCCATTTTGCATGAATCTTCCTTTCATGTAATTCTGGAAGAAACACAAATAGATAACTTGTACAGGTACTTCCAAACACCTGAGAAAATAGTGACATTACTTGCTGAGAATGTCATGAACAGCTGAGTGCCACACATAACACATGTGAAGTAAGTCTGACTGTTTAAATTTGTTGGCATTCCTCCTGGATAGTGAGATTACACTTGCAAACTGTAAGCCCTTTCAAATGATTATACCAGTGATAACTAACCTAACCACTTTCTAAACCTTATGTATGAAAAGAACCATGACAGTTCAGAGTGTTTCAGTAAAGGGACGTCTCTCCACCCAAATCTTCCAGACCTTGAACTGTAATAACTGCAAGGGATTCTGTTGCAAAGGGGCAGTTCTGTTTAAGATGAACTTTTTTTTTATTGATAACAGTATTTTCCATTAAAACTGGTACTAGTACATAAATGAAGTTACAACTCTCTAGTTTGTTAGTTATCTTACATATTATAACTATTTCATATTTCAATATAATTAAGGGTAGTTTTAAAGTTATGAGTAAATATCTTTATTAATCAATGGTACCACACAAAAATATATTCTTTTATAGTATGCTGTGAAAAATGAAATACAAATCTTTCTGCAAAGCACTTGCAGCTGTGCACACAAGGTATACAATTACATAATGTTTAAATAATGAGCTATCACGATTAGCCCACACAGACATGACAAGTAAAATGCTCTAATAATTTATTAATTTGATTTACATGTGCTTAAAATTATGTACACATTTTCTCTTCTGAAAATACTCCAGGGTCATAAAAAAGGGAGCTATATACGTATGTGACAATGCCTTTTTCATCCTATTTTTTTGTATAATTTCAGACTGATTTCCGTAAGAACAAACCTACCTTGAGCAACTGAAGACCTAACAGACTGAAGACAACAATAGTGTTATACAGCATTAATACATGCTGTTCAACAAGTGCAGTCAGTTTAACTCCAGAGTGTGAAGGTTCTGCTTCCCCCATGCATAATCAAATGTGCGTGAAAAAAGGAATAAAAAGGGATTTCTCCAAGAGGTGACAAATATCCACTATTCTAAAGAATAAACCAGAAATCAAGCTGAACACTGAGAGCAGCATTCTAGGCAACAGGATTTACTTTCCAGATCATCAGACCTCTATGCTGTAGCATGTCAGCAGAGAATAGCTTAGCAGGTCCCACTGCTCTGGCCAGAAGGAACCCTCTCAGGCTTCTTCTACCATAAGCAACATTACCCGGTCTTAATCGAATTCTACCATCAATCCAAAGAAAAAAGTACAAAAAAAAAAGAGCAAGAAAAAAAAAAAAACCTCTCTAGCTTTTTATTGCATAGCTTACCAGTAAACCTACTGCTTTCCAATTAAAAGATGGAGCTATTTCATTATGTTTTAGTATTTAAAGAATATTTCAATAGGTTACTTAGAACTTAAAGCCGGTGCACTTTCATTTCCTATTTAGACACAGAGCTTCTTTCTGTGTAAATAAAAAAAAAAATCTAATTTCTGGTGGTATTAGTAATTATTATTATCCAATATAATAACATAAGAATAACCAGATTTATACAGAAATAACAATAAATTAATCTGCCAATAACTGAGTCTGCAGCACTATCAGACTTCATGTATTAGCTAGCTTTTTGAAAATCTATTTTGATCTGGTACTCTTAAATTACTACAGCACATGTTCTCAAATATTCAATCCCAAATGTCAGAGGGCAAACTGCAGCTTTTCGTAGTTAATTTTTTGTTAACACTTTCGATCTTTTTCTCACACTAAAATTGTATAACTGCCAAGAAAAGAAAACTCTTCCATGGAAGTCCTGAAAATTATGCCACTACTCTGATTTAAGGAAGCTCAAACTGAAATATAAATATAGTTTCCATACAGATTTTCTCAGTAATTTTTTTAGGTTATCAAGAAAACATCTAGAGTGTTGATCTGGTTATACTCATGTCAGACAAACTACATGTCACATTAACTACCTCCAGGAAGTTATTCCAAACACAAAATAAACTGTTTATGCCGCTTCTCAGATAGATAGCATGACAGAGTGTTATTAATTGAAGACAGATGAAATACATTAATTTGATTGCAAGCATGTGTTTACTTTATTACTGTCATGTACACTCTACTGCTGATGCTTCCCTATGAGGACACAGTAACAAATCAAACATTGTATTAGAAGACTTGCTAAGGCAGAATAATAGCTGGTGCTGCACTTTAATACTTAAAAAACTATACTTAACATTTCCAGCTACAACAGGAAATTACTGGTGTCAGAAAGCAAAAAAAAAAAAAAAAGGTAGCTTAAAAACTCATGTAATTTACACAAAACACTGTCACACTTCCTCCTCTAAAAAAAAAAATTGGAATTATCAGCAAATATGCTTCTCAATAACTAAAGAAAAATACAGCTTTCTAAATGTCAAATCTATGATCTGAGCTCCTTCCAAAAGGCAAATTCCTACAGACACAAGACATGAAAATGTATGCCTAATATGGGAAAGGAAAGGTGAACAATTCCTGGGTCCAGTTAAAAACAAAAAGACATCTTGCCTGTGAATGAGGTTTGCCTAGTTTTATGCACATCTCTCTTATAGGCCTCCACTTATTTGTACAAAGATATGTGGAATTCTCTGTTTTCTCAAGAAATGACATACAAAGACACAAAATCTGCCATAAGCTTCTTGGAATAAGGATATTTCACATAAAATCACATTGCTATAGCTAACAGTTTGTTCCAGCAAAGGAAACAAAGAATGACCAGTTCTACAATTTGCATGATCTCTGATTTATGAAAGTAGCTGTTATATTAAGTTTTTTACTTTATACTTTTATTTATAAAAATACCCCATATTAAATGAGACTTTCAAGTACTATTAAACAATAAACAATTACAGTACTTTTGCTGAAGCTATAAAACACAGTGGTTCTTGTGCATCTTAGGTTAATGAAGTTAACACTTCCAAGATCTAAAATAGGTTTCAACAGAAACCAAGAAAAGCAGCCAGAAGCAAATGCCTCCATCTCAGCACACCAAGTGCAGCTAACTAAAGAGGACACAATGTGACAGGATTCTTGCCTAATAACAAGCATGTTTAATGTCTGGTAGATGGTAGGTCATTTTTAAGATGATGTTAACCTTTACAAATACAAACAGCAGGCATCTTTTCATATGAGAGTAAATTTTCTTATGAAGAATAAAACAACACACCCAAGTTTCTTTTCAAAACTAGTATGACAGATGATTGGCTTACACAGCTTGAAAAGACAGTTAAAGAGAAAATAAGAATAATTTTTTCTAAGCTAGACATTTCTTGTTTTTATTTCTTAATAAATTCTTGCAACCATTTCTCATTTGACTGAACATACTACGACTACACTGACAATTGGAATCTGATCCTTTCTGATAGGTACCTGTACCCCTTATCCCTAACCCTAATGTTTCCACATTTTTGGAAACAAGTATTCAGAAAAGATTATATTATTAAACTAATACAAAATTGAGCCACCTTGAATATTATAATAATTGGAGCAACTCTACTTTTTTTTTTCCTTTTTAAAAGGATATCATAAGGCCACAGTAAGCAACAGAGGTGGATTAAAAGCATGTGTTGACTGTCTCCTCCCCACACCGCAACTCAAGTAACTAAGCAGGCTGAAGATCTATCCATGTAGAGACAGTGGCATAGCAAACATATGGCCAAGTTAACTCAGAGTGCATTAATCTGGGCACAAGGAGTTCAGACGTAGCACACAGACTTCTGTGCAGATGATTTTACCACATATCTCTGTTTACGGTCTGCAGTGTACAGACCTAAACAAATACGCCCTCAGGGTAAGTTTAACAAATTAAGTGGGGTTGTGAATGAAAGAACACGAAACACTTTTGTGCATTCTGGTACAGAGAATGAATAGCCTGGCTTCAAAAAATTAATGTCACTCTCAAAAGCATCATCTCACAGGACTTAAATGTTCTCTAATTTCACACCTTTGGTTAATTAGTTTTTACTTTCCACAGAGAAACATATCCTAAGATTACAAGCTCCTCCTGGAAAAGAAGACAGTTTGTTCACTGTAGCTTTTTATCCAGTCAGTCAGATTCTTACATGGCCCCAGTGCCAGTTTATAAGCCCTTTGCAATTAGTAATAGATCATTTACTGACTAATTCACTTCCCAATAAATTAGGTAAATATCATTCTTATTTTTACAAACAGAAAATGAAACATGTATGAAAAGATAAATTTAATGCCTTGCTAAGATCACAAGAACTTTCACTGAACCATCAATTTACTGCTTTGTAATTTACCGTGATGACTGCAATACATTTTTTAAAACGTTCATATGAACTACTATGAAAAAGTTAATTTCTATGAACCTAACTTCAAAAAACACATTTCTCTTTAGATTAGACAATGCTGGTTTTGACAGTAGCTCCCAAATTTTCCTATAATGAACTTCAATGACTGCCCTAGCGCTCTGAAACAAGACAGAAAAACGAGAGACTCTTCTTTGATTCAACATGAAATGAATTTTATCAGGATCACTGAAACTTTAAAAAAAAAATGTTTAAATTGATTTAGCTGAGCTACTACTGACAAATTGCTGGATCCAACAGCTTTTTTCACAAAATAAATTCCCTCCTTATAATAATGTATATAATAATAATGTATAATAATTAACATTTTATGTTTTAGGACAGAGGTTAAAAAAGTGTAAAAACCAAGAATCCTAATTTCTCACTAATGCAACTATAGACATCCTTTGTTTTGGTTGAATTTAACAATTTCCTAAGCTCAATAGAGTGTAAAAAAAGTTATAACAGTGATGCAATTACTGAAATTCAAAGTTAAGTGAATGTTTTTTAAAAGGTTCTTTAGTACATTAGTGAAGACGTAAAGTTGCAATGTACTAAATACTCAGAAGATGGTGCTAGTCCAATATATCCACAAGCTATGGGTGGATCAGCTTTTCTTCATCTCTTTCAAATGTTTTCTCCAATTTTGATGTACCTACTATATCATCACTGAATTTATCAATACCAGGAAAAGGTACAGTCATCTTCATTTAATATTAAAGAACACTACTAAATGATATATAATTCTAAAATTCACAAAGATTTAGTGGATTGACAGGCATAAAATATAAAGTTCACTGTATTTTCATAAACTCAAGGTCTTGGGATCTCAATAAAACTCATACAACATATCTTACATTCTGCCTTCAATCACTCACATCTGTCTCCTTTTGCAGTCAAAAGCAAAAGCTTCTGGTCACCCTTTCAAGACCTAACAATGCCAGCACCAAAGCTTGGAAAATCTCACCTGTCCCACTCCTGGTTCTTCATTCCTACCTTCATGTCACAGAGCACTATTCTCCCATCACCTACTTAGGAGGGCATGCAACTCCTACAAGCTTATGAGGCTCAATGAGCTGATCCATGTTAAAAATAACCATTTCTTTTTGCACCGTCCTGTTTAACCCAGATGAAGTCACAGATCCGACTTCCCATGGAGCAGTGGTGCCAACTTCAAGCTGCAAACTGGCTTCAGCACAAAACCTACCAGCTGTAGAACTGCAGCTTCCATTAGCTTGGAAGGGCTGAATTCCTTGTCAGCATTGAAAAGGGCTGGCAAGTTAACAAAGTCAGTCTCATTACTGCATTTGAAAAACTATTTTTTTCATATTATTAAAGGCAGATATCTACTTATTAAGATACTAGATGCAGTCTGTAGCTATAGACAGAAATCAAAACAAACTCCACCTACCTTTCCCCCACCAATTCCCTACAAAATCTTGAACACATTTGCAGTTCTGCCTATAATTCAACCATTCTACAGTGCTTTCCAGACTAGGTACAAGTTGTACAAGTAATTTCTTCCAAAAATAGTAAATCCGGACATACTTAAACATCAAGCAAAAAGTCTTATCCTTACCTAGCAGTTCCTAAAACAGTGTTTTCCAAATAATGCATAGGAACATATCTCAGAGTAATATATTTCATGAAGCCATGGAAAGAAACTATTAATACCAAACTTGCTCCTATAAAAAGCATTTACCTAATAAATAACAATTCCTCAGAGGACCCATGCCAGCATTCTTGATGGCCACTGCTGCATCCATCTCTGCAGACTGTTTCCACAGGTATGCTTCTGTTGACTTCACGCCAAACAGCCACGTTAAAAACTGGCTGTCCTCTCAAGTGTGATGCTTTTATCCAATACTCTGAATTACTTGCTTCTAATAAAGCCAACCCAGGTCAGCTCCAGGGCCCTTCCATGCCTGATTCCATTGTGCTTCCAGCAGATGTAATAAGGAGTTGGAGACACTTAGTGCTTCTCCTACATATCCCTCTGGGAACTCTCCCACAACAAAAATTATAAATAAACATTAAATCATTCACTGGGACATAAAAGCAAGCCTTAAATGTTCAAAGAGCAGGCCAAGTCCGTATTACTGTTATTACAATAAACCTCCAGCATTAAGCAATTTCAAACATCAGTTCTTCATCCAAACCTTTTTCAATGTAGAGGCAAGATTGGCACATATCTGAGCGAAATTACTCAGTTACTAGGCAATTTATTATTGCTTAACTGTTCCATGTGTATCAAATCCTGTTTAACAGAAGCCCAGTTTTCTTCCATTTGGAAGCTCTTGTAACTAATTATTACGAAGCCAAACTGATTTCAACTGGCAGTTAAAAAATTAATTGTACAACTCAACTTTATATTAAATTACTTTTTATATGAAAACGACTGCTTACCAAAGAAATATAACATACTTCAATTAACTATAAAAGGAGAAATCAAACCCAATCATATTCAGATCAGTGACAGTACATTTATCAGCTAATTCTTAATTGAGCCACAGCATTTCAAGGACTACAAGGAAATGAATTCAAAATGTTTATATTTCAACAACACGATGATTTCAGAGCAGACAGGAGAAGTGAAACTGTGCAAACCTCTTTTATATTTGACAAAACTCACAATTTCATTATCACTAATTATTCATCCAGGGGGAAAAAAAAAAACCAACTGAATTTTAATCAATATATCAGTCGGTTCATCATTGTCTTGAAGAACTGTTCTTGCCTCCAAGTAGAATGAGCATATAGCTCATTTCTCTCTGACAAATTTCTATCATGACGTGAACATGTGGTCCAAACTTCACTAACTTAATAGAAGGCTATTATTGTCTAAGATACTGAGGAAAAGCTACAAAAGCCTTTTCACAAACAAATTAAAAACATCAAATAGTGGACACACTAAGACAGAATATACTAAGATTGCAACTTTACAGTATTAACTAGTCTCAGATGAGCAAAAGGAATCAAGTCATCAGGCTAGCTACAAGGGACCGAACAAAAATCATTAGCAACCTTGTCTGAGACTCAAAAAGCAACATAATGCATAAAGGAACTAAGGGAAAAAGAAGAGTACAATTTGTTACAAGTCAGGGCCCATACTCTTCTCAGA
This sequence comes from Chiroxiphia lanceolata, assembly GCF_009829145.1. NCBI lineage: Eukaryota > Metazoa > Chordata > Aves > Passeriformes > Pipridae > Chiroxiphia > Chiroxiphia lanceolata. Next base: position 15,210,332 of record NC_045640.1, read on the forward strand.
GCTGATCTGTCCATCTGGCTGTGCAGAGAAGCCAATTCCCTCTTCTTGACTCTCTCACACACACAAACAGAAAAAAAATAAATTAACCAAATCAACCTCACACCAAAAAGACTTTCAACAAGAAAGTAGATGGTTCAGTGGAAGAGGTAGGCCTGAAATTAGGGTTAGAAAAGTGATCGTTTCTTTAGCAGCTTAAGCTACCATAACTGCAAATCAAATAGATGGTTCTGGCTTTCCCTGTGCTGTCAGCTGAGCATTTCCAAATCTTCTCATGTGACAGTACCACTACAGAACAAAAGGAACCCACAAGTTCATTTTAACAAGAACTCCTCCTTGTTCTGTTCACCTGAGGCTGGAATCAACTCTCTGTGCAGGGCTACCATGACTGCAGATGCTAAAAGCAAAATTGGGTTAAGTCAATCACGAAATCACCTCCTCAGGTTGGGCTGTGTTGTGGGGAATACATCACTGAGAACAGCTGAACTTGGACACATACATGTATCCTAATACATTTTTTGTCAGGATTCACTCTAATTTGAAAATATTAAGCACATAAGTTATAGTTCAGCTGGGATTTCTTTTTGTAAACTTTTTAACACTTTTTTTCTAAAACTTCCTAAAACCAAAGGTGATTTTAAGAGTTTCTGCTTCATCCCATTTTTGCTGAAGTTCAAGAAATCATCTATATCTGACTTAAAGCAGAACTTAGGTGCTGAAAGTGTATTTTCCCAGATCATTTGGTCAGTCATGACTTCAAACAGTTAAACAAACCCATTCTATGTTTTATAGTTGAGAGTCCTCAGGATCAGCAGCACTTTCTTTGCTAGGTTTGAAAAAGAAAGGTAGAATATGTGTCAAGAAGTTAACAAGTCCCTTATAAACAGCCTCAAGATATTATCTACTAAAAATTGAGCATGGCTATCATGATGACCTACTTTCTTTGTGACTTAGTACACTCCTCCTCTTCCAATATACATTAAGAGGGCATGGAGGCACAGGCACAATTTCCATGGGTAAAATTTTATGAATTAGGATAGTAAAGAGACTTTAGTTTATGGCCAAACATTTGTTTAGGCCATCATTGAGCACCCTTTTACAAATTTATGTCAACGTCATAACTCCATTTAAAACATATTTCTAAAATTATATTAACGTGTTAGATTTTTAGAAGTTTTCATCAACACAAATTTATTTAACACAGACTAGGCAAGAAGTGGGGTTTTCAGGAGTCTGTGAGATTCACACAGCTGAATTTGTTAAGAGTAGATACTGTAAAGAAAGACCTCGAGGGCCTAAAATTAATCGCCGAGATTACTCAAATACTCAGTACTTCACTATGTCCCACAGACTTCTTAATTATTTTATCCAAAGACTGTTGTATTGAAAAATAAATAAGACCGTAGAGCAACCACCAAAATTCAGCTCACATTCTCTCACCTGCACTGTTCGAACCAATCAGCTACAAAGTAATACACATAAAGACAGCTACACGACCTAAAGCTCTGAGGTCAAAATTGCAAGGGGTGGGTGTGTGCGTGGGGGGGGCGTTTGTTCACTGTTCTAGAGGGTTTTTTGGAGGTTGGAGTAGGGGAGAAGAAATTGTAACAGCTCGAGATCAGGAATTTGTTTTGGTTTGGGTTTTTTTTAAATCTGGTACTCGAAGGTCTGGTATAACCCACGCCAGCAACCTGCCTCAAGGAGCATTCGCTCAACAGCAGGTATTGAGGCGGGAAAATAAGAAACAGTACAACTACAGTGATCATTCCTTGATACACACCCCACTTTCAGGCAGCCTGTGTTCCTCAGCCTGACACTACATCTCCAGGTTCTCAGGAATACATCTGAAATGTTTCATTGCACTGGTGGACCAGCCCTTCACAAGTCTCTGTGGTTCCCTTCCCATGTGTACTTTTGGCTTCTACAATGAATAGGACTTCCACAAATTTACAGTGTGAAACAGTAATTTCATCTGTTTATTTTAAGCTACTTAATAAAAAAGCATGAGATTTCCTCGGGTTTGTACTGAAAAGATGCTGTATAATGGTTCTCTACTCTCTTCTCATGGTTTGTCTTTTGTCTGTTTGTCTGTTTGTCTTTTTCCTACTGCTAAGGAACTCCATCTATTTTGTCCCTCATATAAATGCTTTTTCATTCTTCTGTCATTATTGTTCTCCTCTTTACATTGTCTATATACATACATATCACCTAAACTTTTCCCAACTCTTCAGGATAATTCTGTGATTTTTCAGGATAATTCTGTGATTCCTACCCAAAATTCTAATCCCAATCTTACAAGAGCTTTACAGTTTGCCACCAGGGATACACACTGTGTCAGAACGAAACTACTCACTTGGCATTTTGTTTGTCCTACCTGTTCCTTCTTTTCATTTCAGAAATGATAGTGGGAAATTTTTAGGGAATTCTAACTGAACAACACAAAAACAAGACATGCAAGAAACTGGAGGAGATAAACTTTTTGGGTTCTTGTTTGCTAAATACGCTTGTTATGAAGTCATAACGTACTTACACGTATAAGCAGAAAACAATGACAAAATAACTTTAAAAGAATTTACATTGCAACCCAGCTCATCTTCACCAGTTGCCCATGCAAAGAAAACAAGGACATATTGCAGACAGATGTGTCTAATGGAAACCATACCAAACACTCAAAGCCATTTGGCTTCACACCACAGACTATACTGTTGGGGGCAAAAATGATACTGAAGGTATCCACAAGTGTGGAAACCCCAACACAGCAGCTGGAAGTGTAACAAAGCAACAAATATCAAGACCAAGATAGTGACAGCACCAGTTATGACATACTGTATTAAAAGCCTCAACAAACTCAATTAAAAAAAAAAAAAATGCAGCTTTGAAGAAACTTCAAAAGCATCTTTGATTATTAATTAACATTCTGCTGCCACACAAAACAGTCAAAGATTCCAACCATATATCTGCCAGGCTTCCAAACTGTATGAAGACAATTCCACATCCAAATGCATGCTCTGAAGGAGCATCAGTGCACACTGACACAGTAAGCTTGAGCTAAGTGAACTCAGTGTCCCCCTACCACAGGGTAACCTGGTGGGACAGGTCACACCTGCTCAGACTGCCACCATACATGTCACATCTGGGAAGGCCTTGCAGTGACAATGTCTCGCTTATGGAATAGACCAGCTAGGACAGGCTCAAAGGAAATTGCCCAAACTCCAGAGATACATATACATGGTCCTTAGGTCACAGAGCATTTTATATTCCAGCCCCACCACCACCAGCATCCGTAAAGACAAAATGTTCTTGAAGGAACTACTTTTTTTTCTCTGAAAGCTCCTTATAAAAGGTGGATTGAACAAGGAACGGCCTAAATCTTTCCTCTTTCTTTTAAATACTCAACATCTGATAAACTCTCTGCCTGTTTCTGTCCAACATATTAGTCAGATTTGGTCACCTGGACTAAAAAAAAGAAATCCTATGATTACCTCAAAATGCTTAAAACATGAGCAGGACTATAATGTCTGCAAAATATGGCACAAGGGAAGTATTATCCTTCTATGCTTAGTCTTAGAACTTGGGAATTTCAATGAACAAGATCCCTCATTAGAATCACATGGGGACAGATGTACTTACATGGTGGGTGGGCACGGGTGGACATCAGCCCCTCCAACCCCTATAATGAGCAATTTCCTCAGATTCAAAGAAAAATTTCATAAAAAGTTAAAGAGAAATGGCAAGTTGCCTCCTATTACCACTGGTCTAACTGCTTGGGCTGCTGGTTCTATAAAACAGGGGTTTTTTTCAAAGAAAATTATTGTTAAAACCATTTGGCTGAAAGTGAAGAGCTATTGAAAAGTAGAGTCAAACTGGCAGCTTGCTCTTAAAATTCCCCCCACCACTTTTATAAGTATCGTTTTGCTTGTGGCTTTTAACAGCTGTTCACACACGCCTAAGCTAGATGTGAACTTTTATTTTCCCAAAACTAAATGGGAAGCTTTAAACAGCATCTGATTTAATTTTTTTTTAATTAAAAGCAGAGGTTAAAAGGACCATGGAAATGGATGATGCAGCTGTGCTGATGCTAGGGAAAAGAATTCCAGAACAAGAAGTGAGGTAGAGTAAACATGAAGTAAGTTTCACAACACTATGCACACCATGTTAAGTGATTCTTTTTTAGCTAATGGCAATTTAACTCTATGTGTCTTCAGAAATGTTTTTCAAAATTAAACTAAATTGTATTTTGCAAATATAATACAATTTGGATATCTAGTACACTTTTCCCTCAGAGCAATTCTAAAATTAATTCCAGAATGAAGTGGCTTCACAGGTTCCAAATATTCCCATATTCCTTTAGAAACTCAGAAAACTCAGACACACAACTCAGAACTCGCTAATATTGCCATATATATTTACTGTTTGGTTCTCAAAAAAATTCAGCTTCCCCTGCATTTAAACATCTTAGAATAATTAAATGTTTAGAGTCAGATTTGCAATGGTACTGAGAGACTGAAAGATGCAAGCAGGTATTCATAGGAGCACTTTTAAAAGTACCAACTAGGTGATGGCTTAACTACCTTGGAAAGTCTCACCAGACAGCAGTCTACATTTTAAAGCACCAGTATACTCAAAAAATTCTTTCCTCTTGGCCTAATTACTTAACACATAGCACTAGATAAATTCAAACAAACAACCCACAGAAATAATAAAGGTTCCATGGTTTATTTCTACTTGTATACATAAGGTACAAAAGCACACAGTAACAATACAATAATTCTAGACAGATATTTAAAGGGTCTTTTCTACTAAAATTCTTATGAAAAACATAAAAGAATTTCTAAGGTAGAAAATTCATAGGATTATGAAGGAAATGCCACATTAATTCATGTGGATTATGTACCCTGTAGACTGTAACAACTCCAAAAGCAATCTTTTCCAGTGCACTAGTAGAGCTGCTATTGAAACCAAAAGACTTTGGTAGTTCATCCATCAAGCTTATTCAAAGAAGCTGCTAGAACTCCCATGACTAATATAGTACAAAAGTATGCAAAGTAAGCCACACTTCTCAAAATGTAATTATTAAAAAAAAAAAACAAAAAACAAAAAACACAACAACAACAAAAAAAGGCAAAAAAACCCCAAACAAACAAACCAAACCAAAACAAAACAAAACAAACAAAAAAGAAAAAAAAAAAAAAGGAAAACAAAACCTTTGTGTCCATATTGGGCTGATGAAGTGACACTCCCAGATCATCCATGGATGAAAAAGAAACCAAACAACATCAAGAGCATTCCCTCTGCACCAAGCACAGGGAACTAAGTGTAAAGAGAATGGAGAAGATGAAAAAGTGGAAGAAGAGAGACATCTAATCCAGCCTGGACAGCAGAGCCTAACAGAGAGAGGCAGGTGGAAAAGAAAATTATAGTGATCCAATCATTTGTTTGCCTCCCTTGTCCACCCACATACAAGAGACTCAAGACTGAGAAATAAACTACTCAGAATAAATCTGAAAATCTGAGCTAATCAAAACCAGGAATCCAGAATATTCTAATCAGGTCCAATAAAACACTACAACCTGGATCCCTGCCTAGGGTTCCCCTGGGACATTCCTCATCTTTGATGATGTGAAGCCTTGATTTCTGTTGGGTTAGTTCCTTGCTGAATCCAAGGTACAGTCAGACAAAAGAAATATAATTCACAAGTAAAATGTTTTATGCAGGTGCATATAAATTACATTTGTGCACTTTAACACATCAAAGGTAACAAATAAAAGTTCACTACAGGTAAACACACCGTCACAGCAAATACAGTATTAAAATTTCTGAATCTTCTACAAAAAAACCCACCATGACTTAAGAACCAAGATTAGTATACTGTACAACACTTGCAGACAAAATGATTCATAGTGCACCAATTCACACATTTCATTGTAGAAAGAGCAGAAGGAAACTCAATTTCCATAACGGCAAAGTGGTTATAAGTCGTTTTTTGTTTAGATTCTAATAGTACTATCCTCAGCACTACAAACATATATATAAATCAATTATACAATTATCACTCAATGAAAAGACAAAAGGAACTATCAATGATCAATATACATTTTGATACAGTTCCTTAATATTCCACTAATGAGCTGGAAAAAAACTGGCCAAGCAAACTCAGAAATGGATACACTCTACAAAAAGGACAGAGATGAACCCATACTATAAAATGCTCAAAAAAGGATAGCACAGAAAGACAAAATGCCTTGTTACTATATTTCTTTGTGAAGAGGATACCAAAAGTCCTTTCTTTTCCCTGCTGTCAGTGAGTCTGAGCTTAAATGTAAGAGAAGTTAGTTCCCAAAGGGAGCACAGATATTTTCCTGTCCTGAGAATTCTTAGCTGGAAGTGTTCCCCTCAGGTTAAACAATTATAAAAGCACATGGTTCTGCAACCTAACAAATAAAGCATAACACAGCAAAAGTAATCAAATTCAAATGGAAAGAAAGTGTAACCATTTTCATCAGTAAAGCAACATAATCTGCCCAAGACAAGAGAAGTGGTTTTATTGCATGTTTACTCAATGTTCCCTTTGATCCTTGGTTTCCTAATCACTGACTGGGTTTAGAACATCACTTCATTTAGAACCTGATTTTGTTTCCTTATGGCAGCAGGACTTAGAATGTTAGTAGAGTCTAACATGAGAGAAAAACTGACAGCATTTCAAAATGATCTGTTCTAGTTCAGTCTGAATTACTCAACACGAAGTAAGAGCTGGAAGACAAAATATTACGCCCTGTGCCATGCAGTTCATTATAAAACGAGGCTAAAATCTCCAAAAGAAATCTTGGTCACACTGATGTCAAAGGCAAAACAGTACTGCTGACAACAGAACTAGAAACACAGTTTTAAATTTATGATTTTTCAGTTCCCTCTCAAAGTAGATCAAATCCTAAAGCTTATCCTCACCTACTTATTTCAAAATTAAGATATGAGAAGAGTTAACAGTTGCTTTGGTGACTGCTAAAGACCAAAACAGTGGATTTGTAAGTATGCTTCAAATTTAGAGAAACCATGTACAAGATGGTTTTCTGTCCATTTTGCACTCTAGTTCCTGCTTCCATTATTACTTCATTGCCACGCTCTAAGCTTAAAAATATGAAGGAAACTTCAGTGTTCCTTCACTGCTTTTGAAGGCAGTGAGAGCGCTTGGAACAAGTGAGGACAAATGTATACGGTGGGACTGCGACGTTGCTCTAGTGCCCTTTCATGAATGGTAATTACTCTGCAAGTGTGTAAAGCAGACAGGCCCAGTTGCATAAGGCTCAATGCAGGTTTTATGAACTGCAGAAAAGCATGATTAGTGGGGGGGGAAAACATGTTTCACACTTTTATTGTAAAGAACATGAGAATCTCACAGAAAGTGCCAGAACAGATGTTCATAAATTGGGCCCTTAATCTGCAGCACTTTCCAGGTTTTAAGCTATATCCACTGGTCTGTAGAACATATTCCTCTCTTTTTAATATAATTCTTCTGTTTAGTTTTTTTAATAAATAAGTTTATGACTTTAGTAGTGTTGCCAGCTGTTCAATTTTGATTTACTGTCAGAGTCTGCTTTAATATATAGTGGCTTTTGTGGCTTACCCATATAGATTACATTTTAAGCTTCAAGATATCACTATAAAGCAGCTGGAAAAAGTACTGGCTGTGCTCAGAAACCAGCATTATTGCCCTAGTGATCAACCACTGAAACATGCAACTACACCAGTAACCATTCTCTAATAAACTTTTGTATACACCATTCCCAAAATAAAACTGCAAAACTTACGGTGTAAGAGGAGGTCATCTTAACACACGTAATTTAAAAAGCTAGACCAAGAAAATTGCTAAATTATTAATTAGGCTGTGTATTAGCTAGCAATAGAGATCTCTATAATGACTCTTCTTCATTCTTTCATTACATTGTTTCCCTTACTTTTACTGTTTAGCCTGAGACAACTTAAGAAATAAAAGATTTTAGAACTGCTTTATAGAATGGTTTCTAGAAATTTTCTTATAAGTGTTGTTTACTGAATATTACTATGAAAGAACTGTCAGCACTCTATGTTCATAGAGAACCATTTTTAATCTCACAGAATTACAATACAACCAGACTAGGCTTTTTTCCTTCATTATCTGCAAGTAGAGGGTAATGTTATTAAAATAAACTACCACAGCAGTATTCTTAGAATTGAACAACGAATCAAACTCAAAAACTCTGGATACTCTCTACAGCTGAACTAGTCCAGAATCATCAGTCAGAACTGAAAATTACTTTTTCTGACAAAATAGATTCCTTTTTCCATGTAAAACTAACTCTCTAAAAAAAATTCCAACCAAGGGAACCAAACAGTTTGATTCAGAAAGATCAGTATGGTGCCTCATGAGAGGGTTTTTTTGTTTGTCTTACACTGCTATTTTCTCTCAAGTTTCAATTTGCCAGTTGGACAGTATCCATGATGCATTATTCTCATGAAGTCCTATCACACCTAGGGGGAAGGCAGACCTACATCATGGAAGACATGAATGGAAAAATAAAATAAAAACAAAACCAGCCTTGCTACCCACAGCATCAGCAGCACAGCCTGTGGGAGAATGAATAATGAAGAGAAGCATCAGCACTGCACATCCCATGAGACATAACAGTGGCATCTCCAAACCAAAATACCTTCAAGCTTTTCCATAATGCTTTTGAAGGGGGACTGGGAAGTAGACTCTAAAATGCCATCATTTTCTATGACACGAGCAGAATATTTTTGAAACAGTTCAGCTTAGCAGCCTGACCAACAACTCCTATACACCGCTTTCTTGCTTCTGCATGCCTACAGCAAATTACATTTCAAAGTCTCCTGCTAATGTATAAAGTAAGTTTTTAGCAACTGAGGGTCTCTCTTCCTGTCCACAGTATCAAAGGTGTGCTATCTGTACAAATCTTGTTTTTTCCAGTCTTCATTTTAAATTATCTACCACAAAAAAAAATGCTTGACTGCAAAATCCAACAATCTAAAGTTGCTCTCAATATACACAATGATTATATCCCTGTGTTTTTCCAAAGCAAGCCTTTCTCAAGACATCTTATTATTCTGTATGTTCCATTCAACTATCTAGTCTGTAGCTTTTTTTGAATTGGTGTTTCTTTAGCATAAGAAACAAAAGTGCAATGGTCCTGATAGCAGTTTTCAAATGCTATTACATAGGAATGATTGAGTTCTCTAGTCAAAAGTCAGAAAAAGGTAATGTTATTCCTCTTTCTGTACACATATTTCAAAACTTTAGTGAATTCTACCATCACATACTAGTATTATACTAGTATGGTATATTTCTGTTATTACACATAATTAAGCAAAGATTGGACAATACTCACAAGCAAAAGAAAAACCACACAGTATACAGATTAATAAGTGTAATCCAAAAGAATACTATAATCTAGAGGCTAGTCATGAAAACATCAGAGTAATCTCAGAGGAGCTCACTAAACGTGCTCTAAATTCACATCCATGTAAACGACAAAATTTTTTATCTTAAGCATTACTTCTGCAAAAAAAATTAGAGTTGCAAAATCAAAATGTATCATGAAAATTTCACAGGGAGCTCAGTATTTTTTAAATAGAAACTATGTGCAATATACAAAAAGCTCTCCTCTCTTAAGACCTTTTCTTAAATAAATAATTTAGGTTACTAATTTATCATTCATCATCACTGTGCTCCCCCTCCTTAATCAACACATTTCAGTAAATCTTAATTGATTTTTAACTGATTTTAACTGAATTTAATGCTATAGAATCTTAGATCTCTCCTTTGAAAACAAACATATTTTGAGGTTATCCTCCAAATCATGAGGGCTGGAAGCACAGAGTGTAAATAACAACAATAACAATAATGCTGTCTGCATTTAAATTACCTGGCTTATCTCAGTGATCTGTTAAGATCAAAGTTTGATACTGGCTTAGTAGTTACCCCCATGGTAACACCTTCACAGGCTCAACTACACACATAAGTAATGAAATATCTTTTTATTTTTCTAAATACCATTTTTCCCCTCAAAAAAACATGACCTATAAAATACAGCAAAGTAGACAGTGGAAAGAAATGGCAGCACAATTAGTACCTCATCAAGACATACCATCTCAAATACTGGAACAGCGAAGAATTCATAACCATAAGTGCTTAATGTCTTGAAGGCTTTAATATGCTTAAAGCTCTATCAAAAAAGCCACACATTTAGCAGGGTATACATGTTCCTATACTGAAATGGGCGTAATAAACTCAGAATGTCTCATGTATGGAGCTGTAACTGTAGACTAAACTTTACACAGCACTATTCCACTTCTCTTGCAAATCCCCAATAAACATGGTGATGTCCTAACAGTTACACTATTTTAAAATACATATAAATGCATTTGCCATAACTTTTCTTCTTTGTTCTTAAATCTGCATGCACGTAGCTCGTACTATAGCACTAAGAGAGTGAAGATTATCCATTATGATTATTCCCCATATTAGCATAGACTATCCTTCATCCTCTAAATTGCACTGGAATAATTACTGGTTACCTCCAATAAAAGTCTTAAATTTTTGTGGTTCACTGAAATAAACAGAAAAGGCTTAAGTTTACCCTGCTGATCAGGAAGAAACTTCTCTTCCACACTTTCTGCACATATAGAGTAGTAAATATATTCAATTACTATATACATTTCAGTTGAAGTTGCAGAGTACATATAAATTCTGTACAACTGTTACTATATTTATCAGTCTGACTCTGAAACTGTGAAGCTTTACAAAAAGATTAGCTTACTGACTTCTCTAGCTTTTAAAAAGAAAATAGTGCTACAATAGCACTTGTCTTCTTCCTCACTTTGTCCAAAATCCTAATACTAATGCCCTATTCACACCCAAAATTTGGTTATCCTCTCTCATCAACTTTCTTCAATAATAATATATGAGAATATATTTCCACAGTAGCTAATGGAGACATTCCTACAAATCAATGTGCTGCAGTGATACAGAAATAAAAGCTTATTTCACTGTAATGATGCTTCCAGACTTCCCTCAAGTCAGGTGGTTACTTGCAGTTAATGATCTGTGACATACCACACAAGTAGTCCTAAAAAGACTTATTATCCACTGCATGTGCAACAATATTTGCTTTATGGATGGCTAAATGAATGAAGACATTCAATGTAACTGTAAAAGTAAAATCAAAAGAAAACTTACAAGTAACATGTTTTCTTTGAGTAAAAGAGCTGTGAACATTTTCCATTAATACTTAACCTTTTGCTGGAGCAGTGCAACCACATATAATGCTTGAATCCATAAAGCCCAAGAGCTGCTCAGGGTTAACACTGATTAACTGCCCCCAATCAAATGTTATAACTTTTAAAAATTTCAGAGAGCTTCCCTCCACTAATGAAATCAAATTGCATTTATGTCATATGGCAAAGGTGGGAGCAGGACAACTTGCAAAGAAAAGAAATTCTGTCCTGTCTTAAAAGCAGGAATTTTTTTCAATCCAATAAAAAACACATGAATTTGACTGGGGTTTAAAACTACATACTTTATGCTGCACTGACTTCCATTAATATACTGATAGAAAAGAACAGCGAATTAACTTAAAATAAACTACAATCCAAAAGCACAATATCTCCCATGACTCAGACTGTGCAGACATTCACACATTTTCTGTTTATAATTTTTTTCGTTTACTAGACTCAGCTTTTGTCCACCATATGTCCACCGTAGATTAACTATTCCCTTAGGTACAATTAAGGGCTTTCCATTTGTTGTAAGAAGACTTAAGTATGAAGGACGCAGCCAGAAAAAACATTTCTACCTAAACCAAAAACAGAAGCACATTCAGCCTGGACTATAGTTTATGCAGCATCTTTTTTATTGGACGTATGTCTACATTGCTAAATAAACTACAGACAAAATCCATGGAAACAGTAAGAGATCTCTCAGCATTTCATTTGTGTCTTATAAAAATACGATACATATACTGTTCTAACCTTTGTATTTAAACAGTTTACTTCTATTTCCATTTTTCAATGACATTTTTAAAGATTTTTCTGAATTTAGGCACAACTGTTAGGGAACGAGAATATATTATTTACCAGCACTTCTGTCACACTGGTGTTTGAGTTCCAACTACACTAACAGCAATCTACCAAGTCCTTGACCTTGGTCGTAGTAGTTCTTACTTGGTTCTCAGCGGGCAAAACGTACATGCACAAAACACAAACCTGGAGTGCAGCTCCAAGATTTTAAGTGCAGGAAGAAGAAACCAGTTTATTCATAGTCACTAAAATAAAAAAGCAAAACAAAAGAATTTTCCAGTAGTTGGAATGTGCATGACTATTCTCACTTTCTTGTTAAAGCACCATATGATCCAAATGAGAAAACAATTTCCACAGTTTGCATATATCTAAACTGTCCTGGTTCAAATGAATGCAAATTCACTGATTTTCATAGAATTACACCTGTTTATATCAGGGCTCTGTCTAGCTGTACAACTCTCAAACTCAGACAAGTCGTATAACAGTAACAGATCTTCTGTGTGCAAGCTTCAACCCTGTACTGAACCACCCCACAGTGCAGCAGAACACAAATCGAAAAGTAAGCTCACTACTAACTAATGCTATCTGGGCTTAATACAGGCAGGGCAGAAAACTATAATAAGGATTATTAATCATTTTTTGAGCAGCACGAGAGAAAAGATTTCCCCTTTCCACTCTTTTTTTTTTTGTTGTTGTGGGTACTCTGGCAGAGGCCACTTGGCTTTTGAGAGCCACCATCAAAACCTATCCTGTATACATGCTTCAGTAACAGCTGCAGCACTGGAAGAAAGTACAGAAGTCTACAACTCTGCCTTTAACGGGGTTACTTAGCAGTTTCTGTATCCACTGTGCCTTCCCATCCAAGAGATCATTTTATGAAGGATTCTGAAAGAAGGGTCCGAGTAAAACATGAGCTGATTTGTAATCAGATGCAACAAATACCTTTATCACAGCAGATCATATGAAGACTAGAACCAGAATGGAACACATGCACAGATCCTTGTGATCTTTCCTGCCAGGTATTTTTCCTTCTCAGCCAATGGAATATGGCAAGGTAAATACCACACAACAGCAATAAACCTTCCTTCTTTTGTTCTGTATAATTTTCTGTGAGCTCAGATCCTTTCTAAAAAAGAGTACCTGAGGCTCAGGCTCTGTCTACTAATCACAGTTTAGGAGGTTTGTCCACATTGGAATTTAACAGACATAATTACATAGATGTCTTCAGTATGGATGGCACCCAGCACCATTAATATTAAGCCAAGCATGATTAAGGATCAAAATCTTGCAAGACAGATGCTTTCTCAGACAAGTAAGGTGATTTTCTCATTGAAAAACTGCGTATGTTTCTAGGTCACCCCCACCACTAAAGTTACAGAGCACATTCAGGCACTGGGTTGGAAACATAATATTATGGTGAATAAAAGATCATTTTCACATGATTTTCCCTTTCATTAATTTAAGTTTCTTGTTAAAAATAACTTTTAATGAAGTTACCTAGCTATTGAAACAAAAAAATCCATAAGACTGCAATTTTCTATTAATCTTACAAGTTTGCTGAGACAAACATGCTATACATATTTTAAAACAGGGTATCATTCTACATTTATTCAAATCAGTTGGTAAACTGAGTGTAGCACAGGACAAGGTTTTCTTTCTGAAGGAGTCTCTACATGTAAGTAGTTTACCCTCCAATCCCAGGAGCATGTGTGAGGCTCAGGTGCCCAGACCCGCTGTCAGGCATACAGGAACTTCAGTTTAATCAGGCATAAGACTCAAAAGAACAGGGGTCTTTGCATTACCTGCTCAACTCTTTTCTTAACTACAGGTGAAATACCTAAAAAGTACAAACCCACAGGAAGCAAGAACAGAAAACAGCTGGGGGAGGCTGGGAGGGACAAGAGTGTGAATGCACAGCTCTGAATTTTAATAAGCCAGAATCTCAAAATGAGTATTAATGAAGAAATTTTCTGAGTACAGAAAATGTACTCAGAGACTAAGTATATAAGGCAGCAATAGAGTCCAAAAGCAGACTGGGCATGTCCCATTACCAGCCAGATTCACATTAGTACACAGTACACCAAATATTAACTCGTATCTGGGGTGGAAAATGTTTCTTTCTGCACTCAGATAAGATAGGTAAAAACATTTTAGGTTGCCTGTAAAGGCAAGTTAAAGGGTACACTAAAATGTAACCTTTAAACTTCACAATGTAACAGCACACCACTTCCTGTTCAGAGATAGCACTCCCAGATCAATTAATCATGGCTAAGACGAACAAATGGTCAACATTCTTAATTAGTGCTGATGCATTCTCCTCTGTGCCCTCATCTGTCATGAAGACTGTTTAAAAATCTGAGTTATTAGTCTTTATTGAGGAGTGGATCTGGTTAATATCTGTAAGAATAGAAATCATTCATCTAGCCACTATACACTGGTACCTGATAATTCCTACCCCCTATATAAGCTACAGATAACCACCGCCCTCAGACCATCTTGGTAGCTATAAATCAAAACGAGTGTGGCTCCCAAGCAACCTGGGTTAATTTTTGTTTACAATACATCCACTGAAAATGTTGGTAGGACACTTGAGGAGACTGCTTATAGATTAGTGCAGAAGAAAATATATAAAGTAGTCAAGGCAGAAAGGAAGGAAACACATCAGTCACATAAAACACAGTAAACCCTCTGTCATTCACACTTAATGACTAGAAGATCCATTGTGATCACTGAACTTTATCAATACCAAATTGAAGCAAAGATCCTAAGAGCACAAAACACAATTCATTCACTTGATAATTATAGCTTCATTTATATGAGCCAAAGTATTTGACAGTAACATATCTATAGAAGTTTTAAGCTATTGCATTGAAACTCAAAAGCATTTGTTTAAACTAAGGTTTACTCCCCAACTTCCAGTGCAAAGGAATTGGTATTAGCAACACTGAAAAAAGCACACTTCAAACATACTTTGTATTAAATAAAACGTAATAACACAAAGTAAATTACTAGGAAAAGCAAATATAAGATTCAATATCAGCTGTAAATTTAAGGATTATTAAGATCTTATGACTTATAATTAATAGGGAAAAAGAAGTTTTACATTAAATTTTACAATTTCTTCTGTTGTTCACCAAACACACAGACAAAAATCTATGGAAAGACAGAGAACTAACTGATAACACACGTGCAGAAAGCAGGTGTGGCCAAGATCTTGATTCAAATCAGTTTTCTGCTCTCTCTGACCACGCATGTAGATCAAGCTATGGAAAAAAAGGAAAGATGTACAGGAAGGAAGAAAGAATGAAAACTGAAACTAAGCATCCAGGAGTAAAGCCAGTAACCTTAAATAAAGTACTACTTTTACAACTAAGGTCTGCATGTCTGAAGTTCTTGTTTTACCAATTATTTTTAATAAATTAGCGGACAATCACAGTCCTTCATTTTAGCTACTACTGAATAAAAAAAAACAAAAAAAAAAAAACAAAAACCAAAAACAAAACAAACATCCAAAAAAAGAGGGGAAGGTCCAGAATTTAGATATCAATTCATACTGCTCTACTATTTTCAAATAAATTTCTGACAAATGAAAGACTTGTGACTGATTGGAGCTTTTAAAGTAGAAATTACCTTTCCACTGTTTCGTGACTAAATCTTAATCTCTTGCAATCACAATAAGACATTTTAATAGATCCACACCACTCCGAAGTTAATTATCATGCTTTAAACAGACACAGCAGTTTACTGTGTTCATGCTTCTAATCTATTTCAATGTACAAGGAAACAGAATAACACAAACAAAACTAGCACTGAACAATTTCTTCAAGTTTTGTGGAATACTAGAGAAATCCTTGCAAACTTAACATCTAACAGAATGACTACAAATTGATACTAGAAACCACTAATAAATTACCTCTAAAACTGCATGATTTAACAGCTAGTACCCAATTATGCACCATATACTGTTATAACTCAAGTAATTTACTTTCAATGACAAAATTACTCAAGGAAATTATTTTCCTCTAATAGCATTCAAGTATACAGTTTTCTACATTACATTGTGAAGAAAAATATTTTTGTTTTCTTCCAAGCTTTTTTCTTTTTAACTATAGCTTTACTCCTATTTCTGAAGCACTAGAGTAGAGATCCCAGGTGTATCTACCCCAAAATGGAAAAGTACGCATATATTTCATAAAGTATTACTATGTGAAAAAAAGACAAAGGACAGCCTAAGCCCAAGTTAAGTAACTAACTTTAGGACAAGGTTTCAAAATGGAAGGTTTCAGCTGAGCTCCCAAATTCTTATCTAGGTATCTAAATATTGTCCCAAAGCTTTCCAGTTGCTGTGAATGAAAATAACTGCATTCTTCGCAATTTTTAAACCCTTCTATCAGAAAGCAAGTGTTAGAATAACTTGCCTGTGTATATTGACATTTCCAATCTTTAGGTCAGCATACCTGGATATTTTCCTAAAAGGTATGTATAGCTCAAAAACCAAGTACAATCCTGTGACAGAAACTACTGCCTGAAAGTATTTCTCCTGTATGATGCAGGAGGTCAAGTGACTTCATCAGTTCATCAAATGGCTTTTCCTGGCTTTAAACCTGTTACTGCTCTTGCACTGTCAGTGTTTCATCACTTACTAAGTAAAGAAGTTGAACAAGTGATTCCTTCTCAATAGCTTGTTAGTACTGGTAGTTTTATCTTTTCATAATACACAAGAGTCAACACCGTGCTTCTGTGTAAACACCTTGTTTTCTCTTTATGTAACAACAGGAGCCTGGCTACAGTTTCCTCTCACAGGTCAATAATTTTTTAGTATTGGGGTGGAAGTCCTCCAAGATATTCTTCTCCTCCTACAGATCTCAGAAAAGCAATACACCTCTAAAATCTAATTTTTATCATGTCGAAACAAAAATAAAGCAAAAAAATACCTCTGTAAACAGTAACCCCTGCATAATCAACATGTACAACAGCAACAACCATCCTCAGCATTACGTGAAAGCACTATTTTGCTTCTTTTCTTTATATACAGCTTCTGAAAGAAAACAAGGTTGCAAGTACACTGTTCCTTCAGTTGCTATTTTCATAAAATGAAAGCCCTTTCACTAGCCAGTGTCAGTCACTATCTGAAAACTCATCCAGGAAACCAGATTGTACTTCCAGATGCTTCCAAGGAACACTTGGATATTAAAGATATGCAGGCATGCATACGTGAAAAATAACAGAAATAAAATTCCTCCAAATGGAAACTGCTGTCTGATTTTCTACCTTTATGGTGTCACTTCAGAAAAAAAAACATTTTTTATCCTATGTTACAGTGTATCTTACTGTAAATACTTCATAAGATTTGCAGAACTCCAGCAAAGAAATCATATTTTGGGGCAAAATATAAATCAGTGAAAAATATTTTTCATTTGAACTTCACAGAATCTGTATTATTGACTCCAGTCTGCTAGAGTACAACACTGTCTATGTTATACTTTCAGAAGTGCTATTTATATATTGTAACTCTAAGAGTTTCTTTGTTTTCTTCACAGGAAATTAGTCTTTCATAATTAATATCATAAAATGTTACAGCATCGCTGTAGTACAATTAATGGTTCTGAATTAAAATGTTTTGTCTCTGTATTGTTTTCAAATGCTTTTAAACAATTTTAACTTGCTG
The DNA here is from genome assembly GCF_009829145.1 of Chiroxiphia lanceolata. NCBI lineage: Eukaryota > Metazoa > Chordata > Aves > Passeriformes > Pipridae > Chiroxiphia > Chiroxiphia lanceolata. The sequence goes on from NC_045640.1 coordinate 15,228,066, forward strand.
GGTAAGGTCTTTTTTCATGTTTGCTCACGACATGGTCACTGTAACATGACAACAAATTACTTGGAAAGTGAAAAAAATCAAATCTTTTTCTGCTGTTCAAGTAAATATATTTATGATGCTTAAAAATTAGGTATCTGCTTCTACCATTTTGTTTCAAAAATTGCTAGATGTTGTTTTTATCATCTTCAATAGAAAAATGGTAGGAGAGCCAGGATGGTAATAAGGATGTTTCTGTAAGATTTCTTAGCTGGAAATAGGGGAATTTGGAATCCATCTAATTAGGAAACTAACTACATGATGATTATTTAAAGTTGCATATTTTGGTGGTTAGAATAAACCATTGTATGATACTTACACAATCAAAAAGAGGACAGGTTAAAAAAAATCCCAAAACAACATGAAGTTAGTCACTCCATGCAAAACTGCAGATAGCATAAAAAAAAGTCAAATAAACAACTCATAAGTATTACACCTAGGGAATAGTGCAGTTATTTTAAATATATACCAGTACTTAATCTAGCAGTCCTCTGACATACAGAATCATGAACTATACCTGTTACTACAAACAGGAATGCTTTCCAGATCTCCATTCCAGACACGTGCCATGGCTATATCCTGGGGCCGTGTCAAATTCAAGCATGGGCGAGTGATCTCTCCACTCCTGTGTGCTGCTCTCCAAGCAAAGAGAACACCGGGAGAGAGGCTGAAGGCTGGGCAAACAATGGTGCAGCAAGTCCTGTAACCTGTCTGCCTAGAGCCAGAATCCTGAGATGCACCCAAGTATGACTTCTGTACACAGCAACAACACACAAGATAGTATTTAGTTTCATTTTACTAAATACATATACCCTATGTAATTTCTTTAATAGCAAACCACATTGAGAGCATATAAAATAATATGTAATATGAGTAACTTACTTTTATTTCCAACCAAGGCCACAAGTGGCTGTGTTTCTGATTCTTCATTCACTTTTTTTACCACATTATACCAGTCTTCTAAATTTTCAAAACTCTGGCCATTGGTAATATCATAAACCAAGAGAACACCCTAAATAAAAAGATATATTTTAGATGTTACAGATTGTAAAAACACTTTAATACGGTAAAATTTGCATCAGTCTAAATTGTTATTATTATCATCATCATCATCATCATCATCATAAAATAGAGCATTAACAAACAATGGCATCATATCTTATGAGGATCAATTAAAGGGATTCTAAACCTTTGAGGTATACACATTTTATTACAGTATTTCTCCCAAATTCCATGTCTTTCAAATTCTACAATGGCAGAAAAAATATGGCAACACAGTAAAGAGCACAATCAGTTATATCAGAAATATTAAAAACTCCATTTGCTTTATGGGAAACTCAAAAAAGTATTTCACACGAATAGGAAGATAAAAATTGCACTGGAGAAGGACTTTTACCTAATATTAGTTGTAGTTTCACTTTTCCTATTTTTGAAAAAAAATAAAAAAAAAAAGACGTTCAATTTTACATTTCTGTGCATTGTCTGACTGTCATGTTTCTGCTGTCTGTCGGGGAGAAAGACCAGACTCCCCTTCTTCAGTGCTGTAGAAGACAAGCAAGAAGTACTGGTGAGCTTTAAACTTTCAAAAGAAAACTAAAGATATGGTCAGAACTCAAAAAGAAGGATGTCCCATATATTTCAGAGGTTTTGGGCCAAGCTGCAGGTATAAAATACTCAAAGCAGACATTACTGTGGATTACTCAGTAATATTACTCAGCCAATATTACAAAGCACAGCCTTCTAACAGCCCAAATGTCATCCCTGTCCCCTCCACAATTCTAAGATCAGCTCTCAGATCTCAATTATTGACTCTTCTGCCCCTTCCTTCCACTACACCCTAATAAAGTCAGTATCTTGTAAATGAGGAATAAAATCAGAATTTCAGTTGCAGTTGTTCTCATGGAGTTCACACCTAGGACAAAAAAACCCTGCAATTGCACACTGTTTCTCACATGAAATTTTCAAAAATACTTTGAAGAAATAATGTAATGCACACAAAAGTAGCTGGTTCAATGACCCACTATCAATAGAAAAGATTTTTCAAGTCAATTTTTTTCAGGCATTTGTCTGGGCCCAGCTTTAATTGATAGTTTCACAAGAAGTGTCTTAGATCACAACATAGAGTGTACACTTAACTAATTTCACATATGGTAAAAAACTGGTACAGACTGTAAGATTACTTGAGAATAGTTTAGATTATATGATGAGAAACAATCTAAAAATAATAGGATGCAATTCAATAAATACCATGACAAGTTCAAAGGAAGCAATAATCAAGTGCACAATAGGAAGCATCTGGCTTTGTAATAGGTTCCATACAATAGGATCAAGGTGTTACAGATCACAGTTGAACATGTCAGGCTTATTTTGCAAATATCACATTGGCATGAAACATTCCAGATGAAACAATGCATCCAGCTTTGGACACTGAGTATCAAAAAAAAAGGTAGACCAGAATTCTAGAGACCAGTAACAATATCAGAGGTTTAGAAACCATGGGAAAACATGAGAAAATTGGGAAAAAAAATGGACAGTTTAACAAACACAAGACTGATGGTAGGCATGATGATGCTGGTACAAGTTTCAAGAGAAGATAACAGTTTTCTTTGCATCTGATCTTACACATAGTTTGCAGATGCCACTAAACTGGGAGGACCAGCCAATATGCCTGACGGCAGGGCTATGCAGACATGCTCAGGGAATGGGTGAACAGAAATCTTTCAACATTCAAAAAGGATAAATGCAAAGCCCAGCAGCTGCGGAGGAATAAATAATAAAGGTTGGGGGGACTGACTGGCTGGGGAGCAACTGAAAATGACCTGGAGGTCCTGTCAGACAGAAGGCCAAATATGAGCCAGCAATGTTCCCTGGCAGCAAGGATGGCCAACTGGGCTGAATTAGCAGAAGCACAGCCACTAAACCAAGCAATTGTTCTACTCAGCACTTGTTAGGTCATATCTAAAAGAATGCATCCAGTCAGAATACATCCTAAGGCCCCTCGAGACATGAGTGGAGTAAGTTCAGCAGAGGGCCACCAAGATGATCAGAGGTTGGAGCATTTGTCCTACGAGGAAAAGATGAGTGAACCTGAGTTCTTCAGCATGGAAAGGAGGTAGCCCTGGGAGGACCCAAAAGCAGCCTTCTATACCCATGAGGAAGCTATGAAGGAGATGGAGCCAAGCTTTTCACAATAGTGCATGGCAGGGGGATGAAACACAATGGGCATAAGCTGAAACAAGAGAAATTCAAGCTACATATCATGAAAAGCCTTTTTACCATTACAAAAATCAAGTGGGTTTGATCCAAAGGTTGCCCAGTCTCCATCCTTAAAGGTTTTCAGGAAAGAACTGGATAAATCCTTGAGCAGTCTAGTTGCCTCCCACAGTTGACACTACTTAGGGCAGGAGGTTTGACTACAGACCTCCTGAAATCCCTCCCACCCTGAACGTTCTTACAAATCTGTGATCAATACGACATATAGCAATAGGTTTACAGCAATAAGATTATAGCAGGTGTAAAAACAAATGAACAACAAAAAAACACCCCATGGACACAGTATGAATGTCAAAGCTCTGAAATACACCACATATAACAAAGTCACCAACATTGGAAAATTTTTAAGGTTACCAAAAATTAAACAGACATTATACACGCAGCTCTGAAGGAGGGCAACAGATCCTACTGAGATCCCTTCAACTCCTACTTTCTTATGACAGCAGTACCAATCTATCTCTTTTCCTCCAATGTCAAAACCTTGGCAAAATAAGTTCTTGTCCCTTAAATTTATATAGCTGCTATTTTCTATGGAACAGCTTTTACCAATTCCTTTAAGGAAATTAAAAATTATGACACACAACTTTACCTTTATTATCTTTCCTTCTTTACCAACCAAATCTAATATTAAACATCCACTTCCCTCTTCCAACTTTGGTACAATTTATTCCTTAATATCTTGCATCTCAGTTACCTTCTCCTGTCTTTATAACTACCCAAATGCCTGTGCACATACATAACTGTCTTTCACTATCTAAGTCTTGCTCTAGGAAGGACGTACTTTTGTTATTAAATGCTCAATGTAAAAGAAGAAACTCAAGCTAAAGGACAGGTATGGTAAAGGTTAATAAAAAATACCAGCCATAAGGTTGAAGGCTTTAAATGAGGAAGAGCACATGGCAATGCTTCTTTCACCAGCAGTCAAGTTCTCTCACCAGCTTGCAGAAGAGCAGACTATCTAAATGATCTTCAGCACTAATCAGAGTTAGATGAAAGAAAAAGTTAAGAGAGTCTGAACATTTAAGGTTAGTCAACTCTAACTAATTCTTCAACAAAATTCTACTCTGCTATATGTCCTCTAGACAACTGAAGCTCACCTACTCCTTCAAAAGAAAAGGTATTCACAGTGGATTCACCACGAAAGAGATCATTGAACAAAGTTTGCAACTACAGTTCATCAATTTCCCTTTGGTCCCTTTCTCTGTGATCTGAAACACTGCCTCTAAAGCACATTCTTTTCTTATCTATTTTTTTTTTAACCTTGTCGATATCTGCTATACTTAAGAAACAAAGATGGCAGGCATGACATCTTAGAGATTCAAAAAAAGGCAGCATGGCATCCAGGTCATAAAGAATACTTTCTGATTAGATTTTTATCATAACAGCACTGTACAAGCAACTTACTATGATATAGATAATTAACAAAGGACTAGTCAGGACTTCATGGCTAAAATTTATTTTGCCTTTTTTTATTTAATAGAGAAATCCCATCATTGCTTTCAAAAAAATGTCATATTTTCCACAAACTTACAGTATATGAAGTATAGAACAATTAGACAGTGTAAAAGCTGTTTTTTCCCTATTATGTATGAGGAACTAAGGTGGAAAATTAACACTGGCCTTTTTACACAAAAGTAGTGTATTTCCCTGCAGTGAAAAAGGTTTGAAACACATGGTGGTTGACATGCCAAGAACAGCACGTTAATTCTCTAGTCTCCAGCAACGTGTCAAATAGTCCCTGCTTGCATAATTGCACTCTAGTAAGAGAGACATTTTGCCTACATTAGTGCATATGTGAGTGCTTTTTGTTTTGGAATTATAGAGCATTTTCAAAAACAGCTCACTTGAAACTAAGAATATTGCAGAAATTATTTGCTGATCCCTGGAGAAAGTAGAGTCTGCAGTACTCTTATTCTACTAACAAGCCAATTTATGAGGTAGCATATACTAGATCTTAAAGATTTAGGGGCAGCAATTACAGGTAAGAGATGGGAGCGGTTCTGGAAGATTTACCACACAAACAGCAGCAGTTACTTTACAGCAGAACTGCTATTACAGAAGTGTTTGTAACCAGCAATTTATCCTCATTACACAATCAACATTTAAAAGGTGTCAAGTTTACATCAAGATTTGTCACAATAAAAGGAAGCTACAGAAAACAGTAATTAAAACCATATGTTTTCTTCTTCAGATTTATCCTCAGCTACCCTCATCCTATGACTGACTTTAGTATGAAGGAACTAAATTAACTTCCAAATTTTCATTAATATTCATAAATATTCATAAATATTCATAAATAAGTCAGACCAAAATTCTAAAGTATTTTTTCTAGTCACAGAATATTCATTTAGTAAAAGCAACTGCATTATGACACCTTACACATTTCCAGAAATGCTACTTTTGCAAGTGAAAACAGTTTACAGTCGACATTTACTTAACCACTGTTGCCTTTGTTGATACTGAGGACATGGCCACTCAAATATATGTGACTGAGTTGCCATAATTGAATGAGCTACTGTCTATCGGTACAGCTGTGGCACCCGACTACACAATTACTCTTAGCCTCTCTCAATTCTGAGATAAACATGCCAGTTTTAAACAGCTTTCTGTCACTGTTGATTATTAACACCTTTTATTTATAAAGAACAAAGAGATCTTTTTTCCCCACAGCTTGCAGAGTTCTTCTGACTCACCACTGAAATTCAGCTACCAAGATGGGATGCATCAATTATAATGTTCTAAATGAGCAACATCAGAGAGGAAAAATGGGTTTAGGGAAAAGAACTGCTTCAAGCCAGCAGGTGAACTGCACTTTCTCCAACTGCAACTGCAAGCATGCAAGCAAATTACATAGGTTCTCATTCTCAAATCTGCCATTCTTATTTTAAAACATGGCACAAGAAGTTAGGGATCTCAGTCAAAATCTGGCATCTTAACAGTAACTTAACCAAAAGATCTATCCTAGAGAATTGATTCAGGTCTCATTTTTCAAAGAGAAGGAAACCTCCAGCGGGCAAGGTTCGCAGCAAAGTATAGATGAATGCTCCACTTACTCCCCCTGATATCCTGATCAAATTCCAACCAAGATCCAGTTGAACTGTAGATCACAGATAATCTTTTTGGTTGCTTCTTAGATTCTCAACACTTCCATCTCCAGCTGGTTATAGTATTTTATAAGTAGGTCTACCATACACTTAAGATTTCTGAGCATACAACCAAGAATTCTGCCACTTATGATTTCCAAATCTCACAATGATCAACCAGATGGAAGTCTACATGAAGCTATGGGCATCTGCAAATACTGGATAAAAGCATGACGCATATTGTAGGTATGCTACAAACAATTCCACACATGTTAATCAGAATTATGTAGATTTGGAGAATACACAGATGAACACAATTTTTGCAACAGATCCAAATCATCTACTCTATATGTATCTGTGCAGCTCATGTATTTTACAAACAAGATGTTTAAAATCCCAGTTGCACCACACATGCTGACCAAGTGCCACATATCATAGGCACACATACTTCTTTTGCAGCAACTTTCACTAGAGTTACTTCACTATTTTAAAGGCTTTCTTGTACTGGGGAACCCCAAACTGAATACAATACTCCAAATGCAGCCTCAAAAATGTCAGACAGTATGATAATCACTTTCCTTGATCTGACTACTTCATACTAACACAGCTCAGTATTCAGATAGCTTCTACTGTAGCAAAGGTACACTGTAAACTCCCATTCAACTGTTGGGTTTTTTTCCCCAACAGGACACCCATCCAAGGGCTTTTTACTACAAAGCCATTTCACAGAATGACTGAGGTTGGGAGGGACCTCTAGAAGTCATCTGGTTCAATGTTCCTGTCGAAGCACCTAAGCCAGCTGCCAAGGACCACGTCCAATTGGCTTCTGAATATCTCTGAGGATGGAGACTCTACAACCTCTTTCATCAACCTGTGCCAGTGCTCAGTCATTCTCATGGTGGAAAATGTGTTTCTTGATGTTCAGTAGGAACTCTCTGTGTTTCAGTTTGTACCCACTGGCTCTGGTCCTGTCAATAGACACTACAGAAAAGAGCCTGGTTCTGTCATCTTTGCATCCTTCCTTCATATATGTATGTATTTAGATAAGCCTTCTATTCTCTACCCTGAAGAGTTACTACTGCTCCTTCAGCCTCTCCTCATAGGAGAGATGCTCCAGTCCATTAACCAGACTCTTGGCCCTTCGCTACACACTCTCCAGCTCATTCCTAGACAGTTGATTGCCAGCCTGAATAAGATTATTCTGTACCAGGCGCAGGACTTGACATTTGTCATCCATTGAACCTCACAAGGTTTCTGTTAGTCCACTCCTTCAGTTGGTCATGGTCTTTCTCAATAGCAGCCCTACTCTTCAGCATAATGACCACTGTTCCCCAATTTGGTGCTACTCACTGTGTTTTGTTCCATTGTTCAAAGAATTAATAAAAGACACAAATCTGGTACCAACCCCTAAGGAATACAACTCATAATCAGGCACCAGTAAGATACTGAGCTAGGGACCATCTCCCTTTAAGTTCAGCTGTCCATTCAGATTTTCAGTCCACCCATCCCACCTCTATCTCTACATATGGTAATATTACGGGAGATTATGTCAGAGGCCTTGCTGAAGTCAAGATAAATGACATCCACTGCTCTGTTCTTACCACAGAAGGTAATCAAGTTGGCTGGGCACAGTTTACTCTTGCTAATTCCATGTTACCTCTTCCTCATTACTTTCCTGCTGTTTTGTTGTCTATTCACAAGAATTTTTATCCATATTTCGATTTTCCTTTATAAATACTCCTACTTGTTCTACTTTACCTTTCCCCTTTTTCTTATAAAAAGCTACAGATGTTCAACATGCATTAAGCTTCTGTCTAGAAATAAGCTGAAAGCAGTGGTTTTCCAAACTCTTCATGGCGCCTCATGAATAGATGAAAATGAAGATAGTTTTATGCGTCTTTAACAGGCACTGTTACAAAGCTAATAGAAAAGTGTGTTAGAAGTCAGCTTTGGTGATAAGAAGCCTATTACAGACATTGGCAATACATGCTGACATTGGGAGTAACTAGTCCATTAAAAAAATTAGGGTTACAATGAGAGTTGAGGGAGGATTAAAGTTGAAGAGATTGGACATAGGGGTTTTTTTGTTAATGTGTTCCGAATGACTAGAAAAATCAAACTTTAGTCTTACTGATATCAACTTTTTCACTACTTCTGGGCACTGGTATTAACTTTTTGACCTGTTATTTCTGATAAGAAACACCTAAGTTTATCACCAAATTCAATACCAACAAAGTTAATAGCCTTTTATTTCCTCTACTGAGTTTACTTTGGGCATATGGCAACAATTTGTGATTAATCAAATTTCCTCTGTCACGGAAGCCACTTTCTCCTATTGCTTGGTAACAGGCAGCAAATCGGTTTTTATTAAAAAAAAAGAAAATGCTATAAAAGAGCTGCAACAGCTAAAAACATTCAGACATTTTTTCTGAAAGTGACAGAATGTTACACTGACAAGTTTGACTTTATCCCATTAACTAACAGATCCTAATCTCTGTGTTACACTTATGAATATAAAGTTGCTGTCCAATAAGGGGTTTAGGATTCCATATTCCTATTGCTTAAAGTACTGGGACAAAATAAATAGGTGTGTTTGTTTTCTTTTCACATAAGTATAATATTATCTAATAAAATATGTTATGCCTATTGTTCTCATTACAAACTCCAAATTAAGGAACAGAATACATTTTAGGATCATTCATGCTAAGAAGTTTGGTTTATAATACAACTTTCTAAATCATCTCAAGCCCCAATATTATATATATATATATTAACATTATAATGTTATACTATTTAGCTCTTTCTTAATCCTACCATTCACTTCAAGTTTCTCAGTTAACCTCAAGATAAAATTAATTTGCACTGGATAGGAGTTCTGCAAAAATATTTAGCTACCTAGTTGCCTCCTTTTGTTTGCCTTCTTATAACCCCAGTTGCACGTATGAGTTTAACGGTGTAGGATTGCTCTTAATTTCCTCCTTCTACTTTTTCCCCCAGGAGGCAGCTGTTCTAAAAGCAGCCACTCTATCTACCATGTGGATATCCAAATAGCCTTTACTATTTACTATGATTGCTTTTCTTAATTCAAGACACAAAGCCTGGAAACAAACATCTGCTCTGGAGAGTTATTCAGATCTACAAATGCGTACTCTTGCTTTGCTTTTCATGTCACCTCTAAGAAATTAGCCATACATGAAAATTAAATTAGCATGTTAATATCAATTAAGTTTAGACAGAAGAAAGATTCAACATTTTTGAGATTTACAAAACAAACTAAAAGCTATGTACAATGTATCTATGCATGTATAATTTTAAGAACAAAGTTTCAATTAATTTAATATCATAACCATAGATACAATTATCAGCATTTATAGTTACCTGAGCTCCATAAAATTTTTGAGATTAATAACACAACAAACTAAAAGTTCTGCATAATGTATGTATAATTTTAAGAACAAAGTTTCAATTAATCATTACTATAAATACAATTATCAGCATTTATACTGTACCTGAGCTCCATAAATATATTTATCCAGCATTTTGCCTCCTATCGTTTGTCCCCCTACATCCCACACTTGAAGAGTAACATTCAAATTTCCTGGGGAAAAAAAATTACAGATATTGTGTAACCTGGAAAATTTAGATAATAAAGATATATTATCAGAGCAGGTAATACAGCTCTAGCATATCAACAGCAATAGCTTTTTACAAGTATACAATAAATAGGAAGTAAATTTCAACAGAAAGATGATTGTATCATTTTGAAAAAAGTCATTTGTGTCCAGCTAAGTCATTAAGATACTATTAAATATGTTAATATCTAGCTATGGTTTTACTGTAACAGAAAATAATTGGAACTGCATAAAGTATAACACTCCTGACTAGAAATTATATAACATACTCCACTGAAGAAACACATAAAACTTTACAGAGAACATTCTATAGCACAGTACTGGGAACTGAAAGGTAACACAATTAATACCAACTTAACCACATTTTTTCATACCGTGTGTCCCTTCCCCACCACAAATCATCTTTACAAATCCAGAAGAGAGGAAAACTTACCAGGTAACTTCATTTTGGTAGTGATGCTGATAGTAGCATACAGTTAAAGAATTATATAGCTGACAGATTAAAAAACCAGAAATACCAACACACATCTAAGTTGAGGATGCAAACTGTGATTACTTCCTCCACCCACCAGCCCAAAGCAGGAAGCTAAATTGGGCATGATTTACACAATTTCATCTTCAAAGAATCTGTACCAAGAACAGACCTTTCTTCCTACTCTAAACAGTTTTGAAGCTAGGTTGAAAGTGCTAACAGGTTTTTAAAAACAAATTAATAAAAAAATCAGGTTAAATACAAAATATTTAACATCCTACAAGTCTTACATATTCTGTAAGCTAACAACTCAGAAACTCAGATCAAAAATACACACGGAAAGGTATGTAACCATATACGTACAAATATATTAATTTGTCTCATTTTGCAAGGTAAGAACTGTTTTCAAAACTGTACTGATTACCTTGGAATACCACTCTAATAGAGTAAGGACTGACAAAACCTTTTCTGATCTAAATACAACTCACATGAATTACATGTTAATACCAATTCTACTTACGCACAAATAATCACAACTGCCTATTAACTTTATTCCTAGATTTTAAAAAAATGCAACGAATTACACAACACAACAATTGAGAGTTGAGTGAAAATGAACAATTTACTTTGGGTTGCTAAGAAAGATATATTCTTAATTCAAATATTTTATATAGTTAACAATCTTATTTTACACAAGGTTATCTATTCAGCTATCAATTTATAACTACCACACTCACATTGGTTACACAAGGGAGTGTGCTCCATGGAAACACATCACAGCACTGCGTGAAAATAACCAGCAAATTAGAACCATAGAGCTGGATATATCCTATTTGTAGTATTAAATATATCACATTATATTTTTATAATGTGCTTGGCTTTAATCTGGTTAACAGTGAAGATTTCCAAAACTACTACGTTGATGTCAAAAATATAGAGATGAGACAGCATTTTTAAGCTACACTGAGTTTTATGTAATACTAAGAGAATCTCTAAATGGAGCTTAGAAAATACATCATAAACACTCCAGTTCAATAAAGAAACACTTACAATTAGTAAAAAGATTATTTCTTTTGACAGTGCATATACTATGAATTAATCAATTTTTTAAAAAGTTTTAAACATAAATGACTGCGAACAATGCAGGAAAGTCTTCCATAAAGCATCTGGCATGGATAAACTGGTGAACTCACAGTCTAAAAGACTACACATCCTCAGTGGGTAAACAAACTATGACTGCTCAAAGGCTCACCATGCTGTAGTATTCTACCCCTATGTACTCTACTGAATGTCATCATGTCATTCATGCCAGCTGTTTTAAAAAAAAAAGTTTTATAAATATTATCACTTTCAAGCTCAACAATTTTCAGATGCCTAATTTTGTGTTCAACTGTTTTAAGAAGTTTCTAACTTCATCTTTCCTCCTACGACTAAAAATTATGAACAGCACACTGGGCTTAGTATCTGGATAACTGCATGGAATGACCTGAGAAATTTTAATGCAGTTAAGTTATATTAAATGGTCTAACAGTGACTGTTCAACTAAAAAAAATCTACTATTAGAAATTATTTACTTTCCTTCACTAACAATAGAAAAAAGAAACAGGGTAGAAAAAAAAAAGATTGGTATGTTCATTTAAGGTGAACTGGTTGTGAATTAGGGCCTCGTTAACTACTGAAATTCATGTTGATCCTCTCCTGGGCAAAATGTTTCATTTTCCCTTTTTTTTCAGTTAGATTCTGTAATATTTGGTTTGTGCTGTAATTGATTCTGGAGAAGAAAGAAGGATGTTAAGATTATTCAGACAAAATGAAAAACTCCAGATATTTGCCTACCCAATATTTAATTAACAACTATGACAGTAGCACACAAAGTTTTCTACAAAATTTTGAAATCTGTTTTTTCATAGATTTAAGTGGAACATACAAACTGGAGACTTACTAAAAAAACAAAAAGAAACCATGCACCATAAGACAGTTCTTAAAAACAGTCTTAACATACCAATAAAACTAACTGAAGAATCCCCTCAAAATAAGATTTTATACATCCATAAGGAACAAGAAAACCTCAGCACCTTACTCTGTAGAAAACACACACAAGTGCAAGTTAAAATAACTGAGGCAACACAGAGTAGGTATCTAGATTGTTTCTGGTATGAACTGAAGCCACTGGGCTGATGCAGCAGTGATCCCGCAGGAGCACACGTGGTGCACTGGTTAACCTGACTTACAGCGCTGCACACTCTGGATGGAACTAAAAACACAAGTCTGCCCACTTTTTGCACCAATGACTTTAAAAAAATCCTTTAAACAGAAGGATCCTGTCTACTGAACGGTGCTCACAACCTTCCAAAATGTATATGACTATGGCTCTTAGGAGTCTCTATCAGCAGACCCTCTGACTAACAGATACACTATTTAAGCACTAAAATCTACACCACGGTTGCATCCAGACTATACAAGATTCTGCACCAATAAATATAATGAAACTGATTTGCATTTGGAAAAAAAAAAAATTGACCAAATTGCATAAAGCGAATTTGTCAAGCTGAATACTAGAAGTCATTGTTCAAAATCAAAGGATTTATTATTTGTATTAAACTATATTGTTTTATATAAATGTTTCAGCATGTAAAATATTTACTATCTTCACTGAAAAACTGCATTAGTTGCTAAAACAACTGGAGACAAATGCCACTTTTATCTTACAAAACCCAAGAAACTCCCAGAAAAAGAGTACTTTATTTTACAACCTAAAATGTATTTCTACTGTGGCCTAATGTAAACTTCTGTGCAATTCTAGAAATAGGGAGTTTTAACTTCTGAAATCTTTGCTTACACTGAAGAAGGAAAAAATCAACTACTGAACCACAGTTATTCATTATTTCTCCTACTAGATAAGAGAAATTGAGGCTTTTTTCCTATTGATACACACATAATGTCTGTGCAGTGGTATCAACTAAACCTTTCAAGTAAACACAGCAGCTCTGCAAACCCAGAACTAATTGAGAAATTAGAAAAATCCGCTTACTAAAGTAATGTTTCCCATTCCAGTATTTAGAAATTTTACCACCTTCCCTCCCTCCCTCTCACTCCCCATGACCAGTCCAGCTTACCTATAGAACACAGAGAGCCATATATACCTAAACACGTATATAAGTATAAGCAAAACCAGAATGACAACCTACAGAAAAACATTATCTTCCTAAATACGAATACAAACATTACTGTTTTGTTAATGATGAGGAAAATAGATGTACAGACTTTTTGGTGCTATTTTCACCTACATTCTGATTTTATTACAAAATAAACTATGAATGAACGAAATTCACACACAAAATAAACTATGAACAAAAATGAATGAAGCAATAGTTGATAATTTTCCAAATTTTCTACTCAACAAGATTATTTAGAATCCCAGTAACGCACTAATAGCTTCTGTATGCTTAACAGCAGGAAAAAAACTTGCAAAATAAAAGTTCTCAGCATGCACACTGTATGATTTGTGGACACATTCCACTTGCAAGTACTGCTGCTAAGTAATATGTACACTGGTATTTTTAGAGGCAAGAGCAGGACAATAAAAAAATTATTCTGTTGATTTTATGAAGAAATAAGCACTGGAATTTGGTACTTTATCACTCACCAGATAGTAAAAAAGTACAGCAAAATGACCAAACCAAAATAGTGAATGCAGGAATAGTCTGAAAAGATTATTCTGTTTCACTTAAGAAAATATATAAATATAATCAGAAATTATTGGCAATATAATTTTTAAAAAATAAGTTCAAGAACTGCATATATTTCCTTATAACTACAGGTTATAGATAAAATGTTTAATTTCTGGGTTTGCTTTCCTCCCCACTCTTCACAAGGAAAAAAGACAGAACTACAGAACTTGAGTCAACTTTTAATAATTACACATACTTTTTCTAACTTCTTCTGATTTCTGAATCCAGAAGAAAACGCATTTAATTCAATACTTGCATACTTAGAATATGAGCAAACACAAATCAATAAAAAGACTTATTTCAAATCCCCAATTGTTCAAAGACAAACTTGTACCAGCAACTATTCTTTTTTAATTATTTCTTTGCATTTTCCATGCAGTGTGCTGCAACTGGCATCTAAATAGTTTCTTTGCCATCATGAAGTGAAACATCTTGAATGCTCAAACTGTATTTTTATGAGTGCCGAGGGACCCTAAATTTTAGTGGTCTATTAAATGCCAGCAATTTCATGCTGCCTTGCATAAACAGCATTCACATATTAGAGCACTGTGAGTCCATAGCTGCATTATTCTTCTCTCACACAACTCAAATAGAAGTTGTGTATTTCATTAAAAATATATATATATATTTATTTCAAAACACATACACTTTTTCAATTAATATATTTAAAGTTCCATTTCATTGTTGTGTGTTACACTACCCACATGGACAGCGAGTGCACTCAAGCAGGGATAATAAAATTCATCAATATAGACAGCATTCCTTTTATTTGAATTCAGTGTTTTACTTAGAGATGCAAGTTGCAGACGTAACTCTGTCACCTGGCAAGAACGTACTAACAAAATTTTCACTGAACAACCTAATTTACTTTGCCATAAAAATCACTGTACTAAGCTTATTAAGTACACATTACTTTGAAGAATCTGTTTCTGCAAGTCTTGCTGTCACCCAACCTTTCAGTGTTAGTTTTTATTCTCTTACCTGGCAATAATATCCTTTTCAAGAAGAAGTCCAGTCCTATGGTTTGTTTGTACTGCTTTCCAAATGTTTCTTGGGCAAAACGTGTAGCTAAGGATGTCTAAAACAGAACAGCATCAAATTAAGTTGTCATTTTGAACAGCAAAAAACTTCATGTTAAACCAGAAGTATGAAATACAGTTAACCACTTTTTAAATCAATGAATGCTAACAGTGTTCATGGATTTGGATTGACAAGCAGTCCAG
Source organism: Chiroxiphia lanceolata (assembly GCF_009829145.1). Classification (NCBI taxonomy): domain Eukaryota; kingdom Metazoa; phylum Chordata; class Aves; order Passeriformes; family Pipridae; genus Chiroxiphia; species Chiroxiphia lanceolata. The sequence goes on from NC_045640.1 coordinate 15,243,516, forward strand.
TCAGCTTCAACATAATAACAGGAGGCAGAGGTTACTAATTTATGCAAAAAGAAGCAAGGTGCGTATTTCCTGATTTCAAAAATACTGTAATAGTAACATTACAAAATAATACACAGATTTAGATGAGGAATCATTAATATGCTCAAACTGACACAAATCTAAGTAACACTCTCTGTATCTGAAGATTTTAATATTTTTTAAAAGCGTTCATTTCCAAAACAAGGGTCATCCCCTGGTACGGAACACCATGATCCCAAACCAACCTTCTGGGAGAGAACAGAGATCTGCACAGTGCAGAGTCCCACAGGAACTAAGGATGGCGAGATTCCTGCCACTGTACATCAGTTTCAGGATCAGGGACTACAGGAAGTCTAATATGGGGAGAATACTTTCCTGCACACGGAAAAAGAAAACTAAATTCACGTTAAGAATGTGCATTTGCAGACTCATCCCTTGCAGCAGAACTTGGAAACTTATTTCTTCAACTGATATTTTGTGCATTTATGAAAGCAGACCAATACATTATTGACCTAATAATCAGCTTTTACTACATACTGATAAAAGGATACACAACTAACCTAGATAAACTAAGACATTTATATTGTGTCAGTGGCAATTTAATAGCAATTTAAGGTCTCCATGTAAGGCAAGAAAAAAAAAACAAACAAAAAGGAGGGGGAAGAGAAAGGAAAAGAAAAAAAAGAAAGTCCAACAAAGAAGTAAAGAAGAAAAGTGTGGTACAATCCTAAAGAATACAAAAGTTTGTACTGCCAAAAAAATGAAATACTTTATTAAAAATCATCAAATACATCCTACATCAAATTAGTGCTGTACACTTACAAATCTCTTGTTGACATGACATTTGTAAATATAAATACAAATTACCTACATAAAAAAATCTAAATATGCTTTTACATACATAGGGAGGGAAAAAGACTAAGAGCCTCACAAAACCCTTACACCGTCTGAGAAAACTCAAAACAGGCAAGAAGGTTCTTCTTTTTTGCCAGTTTTCTGTTCATCAAGACCCAAAGAGATGAGTCACCCCAATTGTTATTAGAAATTGCGGTTAGAGCACATTTAGTCAAAAATTCAACAGCAAAATAATGCCAATAGTTCTGAAAAATGAGAATAGGTGAGGTCTAAGAATAGGATGGCTACAACAAAGATCTAAATTAGGCTAATGATGTCAAATGTACACAGGAAGAAAAGGTAACTTACTTTTTTTGCATTAAAACATGATCACCAGAGCTCCAGCATTAAAGCTCTAGAATGAACAGGCAAACATTTATTCAACCATTAAATTTCCTGTGAAGTAAATAAAATTATATACTGTTTTCATGTTTCTATATCATATCTATATTCTTATCACTGCTGTATATATAATGCATAACATTTTGATATCAGAAGATATGTTTAGGGAGTAACCCAAATTCTCAATTATAGACTATGGCAACATTTTCATTTACTTCACAGCACTCAAGCCCTGAGAGGATTAAAACTAAATAAATAAATGGGGGAAAATGCAAGTAAACTACAAATAGCAAGAGTATGGGTATACATTTACATCAGCGTGGAAAGGGGGAACACCACAGAGGATGAATCGTGAGAATATTGTTCTGCCTTCAGCTATGTGACAGTAACACTGACAACACACAAAATAAAATTCAACACAGATTCAGTCTGTAGAACAGAAAAAGTCAGTAGAGCTGATTCTTTTAATCACAGTAGTTAGCATGCCAAAATTACAAAGACATTATGTTTAATCTGTCATGACATTAAAGATGTAGATGAGAACAAGAAGACTGCAGAAATACACCCTTCAGCCTTTTCCCTGAAATTTTCCTTTTTTGGAAAAGTAACCAGTGCCTGCAGTACAGATTAAAGTATCATCTGACTATATCATGGTATTCTACATTCTCCAACACACTAATTTAGATCCTCATTAAATAAGTAACCACTCCCTTCTTGTTTTAAAGGCTCAGTAAATATTAGCTTATCACTCTGTGACACTAAATATTCCCTGAGAGCTTCTTGGGGTGTTAGTAAAAATAAACAACATACATTCAATTAACAGCCAACCAGTAAGAGCAGCAAGTAATCAACAGCATGGCAAAGTTCTCTTAAACTGTTTTTCTCTACTGCACTCTTGAATGCAAAGGAATTTATTGCAGAAAATCATTGACTAACTCCTTTCTAAATTTTTTCTAATAAATGTTAGAGCTCAAGAAGGTGCTGGATTACCAGACTAGAGTTCTATTTATTCACAGAACAAGCATTTATCCACAAAATACTAAGAGCAATAGTTGAAACTTCTCTACAACAACAAACAAAGAAGTTCTGTCAATGCATATTCAAGTGCCTCTACAATGCAAATACTCCTTTCAAATCCCAAAAGTGTTCTCTGCTGTGCTTGCCATAAAAGATTTTGCACAACAATTTTGCCTGAGAGGACATGTTGAGTATAATCCACGTAAAAACTAACAAAAGTTTAAAAAAGGTTCAGTAGAACTGTGGTTGTAAAAGTAAATGAGTGATCAGTGACCACGTTCTAAAAAGATTCTACTCCATACAATTTCATCCCTTAATGTAGAGATCAGAGAACAGCATGATAGTATGAAAGCCTTGATTCTTCACATCTCTACTAAGACAATCAGGCCACCAACTTGCACAGCAGAATCTCCATCAGAAATTCCATCAGTTTGGCAGGTTCACACACTTGTCTTAAATACCTCTAAGTGAATGACGACAAGCTATTCTAAATATCAGTACTCTGTTGAAGGTTGGCTTTACAAATTCCCTCCTTTCAGAAAAGAAAAGGTCTTTGAGCTCTAATATACAGCAACCAAGATACCAGTAAAATATCGTACATAAAATTTACAGTATTCTAGGTGCAAAATACAATGGGATATTTGGGACAGCTTTTTTTGAAAGAAGCTAGAATGGAATTTAACCTCATACACAAGGCATGACAGTTTCTTGCTTCCATTTTCCCATGTCAACAACTCAGTATAAACTGATGACATGCTGTTCCTAAACACCTACATTAATGAATAAATGGGAAAAAAGCAAACAATATCTAAGAAATAAATTGAAAAGTCAACAAATTGAAGTAAATTTTAAGTCAAATACAAGCAATGATAGCCAGCTCTGACACTGACTACACACCAGGGAAACACAGAAACTTTTAGAGAAAATTCCACCAATGACAATTCTTTGAGTAAAATCCTATAGAAGAAACCTTTGAGAAAGCAATGCCAAAGTGTATTGTCACAGCTGGAAGAAAGAAAACTCAACCCAAAATTCAAATGGATGCAAGCACAAAATTCCAACATCATGATTTTCCGTGCACATACCAACTTCACCAGCTAATTGAAATGCACTGTCCAAAAAGTAACATGTATCTATCTAGCCCTCCCCTCACTCCCTTCCAGAAGGTCAATGCCATTATCCAAGCACAGCAACACTCACCCCTGAGTCACGTCCTATACTACTGGGAAAAATGTTAGGACAGACTAAATGAAAAGAAACATGAGGCTAAATAATGAAATGTTTTAATTACCATAAAAACAAAGAACTGTCCAAGCTCATGTCTTTTCACCCCACTCCTAACTACTGAATGCAACTTTGTTCACTGAAAAAGAGAAAATTATCATGACTTTTTGATATTTGATGCTGATCTATTTGACATAGCTGGGCCAATCTGCATAGGACAGGTGATTCATTTTACAAGACTCAACAGTGACAACAGTATTTTTTACAACACTGATGAAGTTTTTGAGCCTAAGCGTAACAAGACAATCCAGAATTGGCTCAATGCTTAAAAATCTGATATCCTAAAAAATCCTAAAGCAAGCACCACTCTTTATGCCAGCCTATGTTTTAGCTCTGCAAATTCCCCTACCAGCTCAAGCATTCATTCTTCCATTTTCATCATCCATTGTTAACAGGAAAAGGTAGGATGTTTCTGCTACCATACTTTAGTCCCAGCTACAACAGACAGCAAATAGAGAGAACCTCAGTACACTATTCTTCAGCACCTCCCTTTCCACGAATAGCTCCAAGTCCAGAGGCCCAAAATCTTTTTCAACAGTAGCAGATCAAAGCAATCTACCTTAAATCAGTATCACTACATACTTCAGTATTAAGACAATCTCTGCATAAAAAGAGTAAAAATATCTGGATCATAATATTTTTTTCAATCCATACTAGTAATGTGGGTTTATTTTAATGGAAAATCATTTTGGCTCAGGAAGAATGGGTTGATTTAAAAGCTAGATACATAAGGCTGCTGTGTATACGTGATCCTTCCTGTAATCAAAATCAAAGAGCCAACTGATATTAATAATTGCTGTTTAACTTCATTTCACATTCTCCCTGCCTCTGAGTGCCTTTTAGATTGCTTTCCTAGTTTGTCTAGTTTGTTAAAGTCATTCTCTATTATCTTTTTCCTAACCAGTCATGCGTCCCTCAATTTTTCTATCAACAATTCACCATTTCCTTACTGTCTCTGTTTTACCCCAAATACTTTTACAGATTCTACTCTTACTCCTCTTATTCCTTCTTCCATTTTTACTCTTCTATACTTAGAGTTTGCTCCAGGAGTGCTTATTCCAATTCTTAAAATTCTAAGTATCCAGTTATTCATTTAAGCACTTCAAAATGAATGAATAGAAGCACAACACCCCTCCCTTGCCTCATGGATAGAGCAATTCCCAGCTAGTGGAAGTACATTACCCTTACCTTGAACTGGCACTGATTTGTTTTCAAGCTACTACCAATCCTTGCACAGAACCCGAGTCACGCTGCTTTTAAACAATGGGTGAGGAAAACAGAAAGCAAGTTTACACCTGACTCACAATAACATTTTTTTTTTTTTTCCTGGAGAAGCAAAGACCAGGCAACCCCAGATGGCCAGTCAGGAAGAAATAAAATCTTCCCCCCCTCCCCTTTTTTTTGGCAGGAGAGGGAGTAAAGGACAGAAGTCAAACATGAACATCTCACACTGAACACAAGATGCAATATTTTGGATATATGCCATTATTGTCTACTCTCCTCGTGTCTAATGATCCTAGCAACAGAGGAAGAGAAAAACCAACACCTTGCACAGTAAAAGAGAAGCTAAGTATGCATGTGTGTAAAGACCAGCTGTGAACCAGATGTGAGAGGCAGGATATTTAGAGTTGAAAACACATAGATATACACGTTTCAACAAGTAAGCAGAACGAGTAGCCAACGAAGGAGAGGAACCTCAACAATTTAGTCTTCTGAGGAGACTGAAATAGCACTAGGTACATTTTATCCTTCCATTCCATGACCCAATCGCTTCTTTATTTTTACAAGGCAAGGTCTTACAATAAACCTATTATTTCATGTGTGTGCTCCAGGCCATTAGGATGGCGGGAAGGAGCTTCTATTACAGCATCATCTAGGGGGGACGAGAGGAAAAGCAGCACACCAGAGCATTGCTGCTGCTCATGCCCAATAACCTGCACTGGAAGCACGGGATTCCTAGAGCCAGCGGGAGTTCCAGTGAGTGGCAGCTCTTATGAGGGAGGTAGGGACCAGCAGGAATATACATCAAAATTCAAGAACACTTGAAAATCCATGTTTGGTGAGAGGTCTTGCCACAAGTTGCTGAACAGCAGTAGGGAAAGGATTCCTCAGTTTGAATGGAAAACTCCTGGGGAATGCTACCAGTGAAGCAGCACTTCAGCTGTCAGTCCTCTGTATTTATTACACTCTCATCACACAGTTGCTTGGAATTGCCCATCTACTGACTCAGATGAACACAGTACCACTTCAGACTGCATTTAGAATCACTGGAGACAAAAAAATGTTTTGTTTCTTCATAGGGCTCTGAATAAGTAAGTGAGCAAAACCACACATGTACTTTCACTAATAAATGTCAGGCAGTACATTTAAACAGCTCTAATGACATTTCTCACTTTTCATATGAACTGTGAGGCAGGCAAACTTTCTACTCCCCATGGTTTCAGTTAATGACAGGAAAAAACTGTATAATTCAAGCATATAATAAATTTGCTATTTTCAGGTGTATCTCACAAAATTATTCAGGCTGCATATGGCAATAGATATATTCAAGAATATGGTAAACATCAGTGACTATTGTAATGGTAAGAAACCAGCCTTTCTTTTGCCTTCTTTGGTCTCTCCCTGTCAAAATTTCTCTTTTAAAAAGGCAGGTACTACTTGTTGATAAATAAACTTTTAGAAACTGTATTTCACTATGCTGATTATTAGATGGGGGGAGGGAAATAAAACTAAAACATGAAAGTCACAAACAAAAACCAAATGGACCCAGCAGTGCCTTTCCAAACTCTGAAACAGTAACTCCAATAGTCGCAAAGGGTTCTGTCCACCCCAGGAGGTTGGTGGCTTTGCAGCCGAAACGAGGGGCGCCTGGAGACCCAGCTAAGGAGCCTTCCCAGCTCGTCCTTTCGAGGGGAACCGTGCATGCTGTGCTCGGCCCCGACCCCGGCCCGGGTCACTGCGGCCACCGAGAGCAACGCTGGGCTATTCCTGCGACTCCAGCCCAGCAATTCCTGCCTCCGGCGCGCGACCAGCAGCGCACGGGGATCAGCGGGAAACTCCGTCAGCACTACAGGAATTACGTGATTCGCCGCTCTTTTCCTTACGGCTCAAGAAAATTGGATTAAAGTCGTGCACGTCTACTTGTTGATGATGCCTCTCCGGGTGCGGGAGCCCCGTCAGAGGGTTTGGCTGCCGAGCACGGCGCGGACATCGGCGGGGAGAGCCCGCGACTCCCGCGAAGGGCCAGGAGCTGAGGGGGAGCAGCCAGCCGGGTATCGCGACAGCGCGACAGACGGGAAGCCGCCGCGGGCTGCTCCCTCCCCTCCAGGGGAGAGCGCTGAGGGGGTAGGCCAGGAAGGGACACGGGGCACCGCGGCGAGGGAGAGGAGCTGCCGGCGGGGCCGGCACTGACCTTGCCAGTGGTGCCGTCCCCCAGCACCACCAGCTTGAGCTGGCGGTCCGGACTCTCCTCCTCCTCCGAGTCCGACATGGTCCCTACGGCCCCGGCGGGGAAGGAGAAAAGGCGGAGGGCAGCCGGGAGGAGCCGGGCACAGGAGCGAGAAGGGGACGGGGCACAGAGCGAGCGCGGCGCTCACGGAGCCGGCAGCAGCGCAGGGGCCCCAACCGCCATCTTCCTTCGGCGCGCCCGCCGTCGCTATGGCCCGCGCGGGGCGAGACCAACAGGAGCGCTAAGGGAAGGGGGGGGAGGCGATAGATCGCGGGCGGTAGCTACAGCAACAAGTCCAGCAGCTGCTGCGGGACGCCCCCACTGCAGCCCCCTCAGCGGCCAGGAGAATGGTTCAGCCCTCCTCCCCGCTGCACGCAGCGGTGGCTCGGCCCCACAGTGACGCCCCGCGCGGTAACCAAGCAACGGGGGGCGGGGCGGGGGCGAGGCTAAGGCCCCGCTGAAGGGCTGGATTCACCGCGTGTGGGGCTGCGCGGTGAGGCGGATGAGTTGTGGCAATTAAATAAATAGATGTGAAAACTGAATCATAGAGTCATTGAATGGTTTGGGTTGGACGGGAACTGAAAGATCATCTAGTTCCAACCCGTTCTGCCATGGCCAGGGACACCCCACCAACCCGGCCTTGAACACCTCCGGGGATAGGGCATCCACAACTTCTGTGAAAAACCTGTTCCGGTGCCTCACCACCCGCAAAGGAAAGAATTTCTTCCTAATATCTAATCCCAAACTATTCTCCTTCATCTTAAGGCCAACCCCCTTGTTCTATCACTACGTGCTCTTGTATAAAGTCCCTCTCCAGCCTCTTCATAACCCCCTTTAAATGCTGAAAGGCCCAATAAGGTCACTCCAGAGCCTTCTTTTCTGCAGACCGAACAATCCCAATTCTAGGGATGCCACTGCTTTCTTACACAATCTCAGAACTTTTCTATCCCTATAGGCAATCATTAAGAAAACTTGACATAGCCCAAGCTGAATTTTAGACCGTTTACTTTATCTTGTACCACGTCCACAGAGAACAGATTATAATCTCCTCTTTCGCCTTCCCCATATTTGAAAACTTCACTGTGCCTTCAGCCTGTCATCTTTCCCATAGACTAAACAACTCCTCTTCTGTCAGTCTTTCCCTGGGTTGTCTTTCCTAAACTTCTGATTATTCTTTTTGCTTTCCTTTGGCCTCTCTCCACTTTCTGGCCACGGTGTGCCAAAACCTGGATACAGTACTTCTGTTGAGGCCTTGGGAATACTGAGTAGAGTGGAAGTTTTACTTCATGCGTCTTACATATGAGACTCCTGTTTGTATATCCCAGTATGATGTTTGTTTTCTGACAGTATGACATTGCTGATTCATACTGATCCTGATTTACTAAAAAACTTCTGAATCCTCTCCTGTTATTGAAATTTCACCCACGTTGAAGCTTTATTCCTTTTTAACTGTAGTGCTTTCTGCTTTTCCCCATTGAATTCCATCCTATGTTTCAGGCACCATTTGTCAATATAACTTTATTTATAATCTTTTCCTCCAAAGTGCATGCCATCCCTTCCAACTTTTTATATCCACAACTTTAAGAACCATATTACCTATTCAAATGTCATTAATACCGATATTCAATAGTGCCAAATCTCTGCAAGCCCCTATTTGACATATTTTTCCAGTATGACGAGTAACAACAATTCTTTGGACACTATTTACATGACAATTTGAATATAGAGACAGCTAGAACTCTTTAAAGTATAAATGTACTTTAATGGATTTAAAGAATTTTTAGAACAACTTTGTGTAATGCCTGAATAGAAACCATACTTGTTTAAGTCTCTTTCAGGCTTTCTTCTTGAAATGTGTGTCTGAAATTTCCAATATTAAAAGTACACTGTTTTACTCAACTTTCAGCAGCATCAAGAAGGTTCCTTATTAGTCATGTATTCAAATGTTTGTGGCCAAATGCTTTCCCAATGACATTCTTGGAAAAAAAAAAAAAAAAAAGAAAAAAAAAGGGTGGGGGGAGCATAGAAGACTTAAATTTCTGATGGAAGACCAGAGATACTCATCCTTGTCACTCCATACTTAAAATCAAATTAAACATCTTATCAACTGTTTTCCACTTCAAATCATCTTTTAGCCTAATTACACTGCAAGTTCTCTCAACTAGGAACTTCAGCAAGATCAGCATCAGGACTCAGCTGAACAGCATTTTTTCAAAGGAAGAACAGCAGGGATAAGCATAAAATTTTCCTTTATGATTTGTGACATAATGAACAAATGTACAATTGTCATTAAACATTTAAAAACTCCACATCTCACACCAGGGCAGACGTGATTGATATACATCAATGTTGGTGGAACTGTTCATATCCCTGAGATTCTGCCTCAGTCAGAAAAAAACATAAAAGATTAATTCAAAGCTTCATGATGCTTTTGGAGAGAAGTAGCGCTTTATTCAAGCCCCAAGATGAAAGGCTAAGGGTGCAAAATCAGGATGATCAGAAACCAAGGTGCTCCAGGTGTCCAGGCTACATATATTTTCATTTGAAATACAACAAAGAAATGTGTGTTATAATACACATCCCCAAACTTAATTTTCTTCTGAAATTATTTTAATTTTTCCTCCTCAAATCACCGAAGCTCATTAAAAATTAACATCATCACCTAAATCAGTGAAAAATATAGAAATAACTGTTTTATCTTTAATGTGGCATTTATGGCCTTAAAGTTGTCTTGAGCCTGTATGTCTGATAAATTTAATTAAACAGTTATATATTAAGGCATAACTTTGGAAATACAAAGAATACTTGATATGGATACACACGCATGTTTGCTGTTGACTGCCAAGACAGATGAACCGAAACTACTCCAGGAGACAGCATAGTAATGTAATCACACAGCTTAGCCCGCAGAAGACTCATTTCACAAGTCTATGAATGACAGGGATGTACTAAAATCTCTTTTTAAAACCAGTACACAAGATTAAAGCTGCCCAGTGGAGTTAATGCTTTAATTAACAACAAAACTACCAAAGACTGTTGTTTACCATTATTTCACTTTACTGGTATAACAGGGCAAACAGTCTGACTACAGATCTTTATATGTCTTGCTTGCGATGTTCAGCAAGCACATTAACAGGGTGGTGTGGTAATTTTATGTGGAGTGGTACAGATTGTTGCTACCAGCACGTTCTGTCTAGGAAGGTTTTCAAATGGAAATGTTTTTGTCATTGCAATCTTTGTTGCTTGCTAAAATGAGTAGCATTTTATGGATGAAAAGAAACTAGTCTTGAACTTCTTGATACTTCACAGGTAAAGTAAAGTATTCTTTTTTCCCTGAAGCGTGTTGAAAAGCACTGGAATTAACAAACAGAACACTACAGTAAAAGAAAAAAAATAATGGATGGCAGTACACAAATAATTTGAAACTCTTCTGCATTTTTACAATACTAAGAAAAATCCTTGAGCAGTGCCTTTGAATAGAGCTTTCACTGAAAAATACCTGGGTCACCCAATGACACAGAAAATAAATATATATTCCTAAATAAATTTATATTGTTTGTTTGACATTCAGTCTGTATTTTATTATTTGCTCTTTTTTTTATTTTACTTTCTATATACTCTATATTATTTCTTTACGATGAAAATTCACTGCTAATCCACTGGTAACTCAGAATATTGTTAATGACAACTGATATGACAACAGTTTAAAAATTCCCATATTTCATTTAGACTACAAACTATAAAGTAATTGCATACTCATTCTTTGTCAGGTTTTGGCCTATTACTTTACTTGATCATTCTTTACTGAATTAAATCTACTTCTAAATATGTGAAACCAAATGGTGTAAACAGTTTTCTATGTCTATACTTGAGAAAAAGGGAGGGAAGAGCTATATGACATTTTTTGAGCTGGCAGTCAGAGAGAGTCTTTTTTTTTTTTTTTTTTGCTGTCATTTTGTTGCAGTTTAACTAGAAAACCATTTTTGGTAATCAGTTTCAGTTTAAAGAAGAAATAGCACAGTTCCAGTTTTAGTTCCTTTGCCCTGTTCTTAATTTACCCTGACTAAGTAATTGTGGCATACACAGTCAACTGTGTTTGCAAATGTGAACTTTACAAGTGCAAACTAGACCTTTTTGAATGTGGAAGGGTTTTTTTAGAATATAGTATAAGGTTACATTCCCTACATGCAAGTATCTTCAAAAGCACCAAAAATCATTACCTACATATGATGACATAGGAAATAGACATGTGCTTCTCTCAGGCTGAGAAAAGGTGGAAATTAGGCTGAATGAGGTGGAATTCTGGACTAACAGAAAAAGGAATAGCATGTGTGAGAGCCTGCAACCTTTTTGCCATCAGGCATCAGGAATGCAGGGTCATTAGATACCGAGTCATCTGTGCTATGGCCTTCAGTGCTTGATGGAAACAACACATTTCTCAGAGCAATTGACAGGAGCTGTGTCCTCTGTTACCAATACAAGCCATTCTTTTAACTGTTATTCTGCTTTTTCTTCCTGTGCTTATACAACAATACCCATTCCATTTTGTGTTTCGTATCAATTTTTCTATTTCACGTCTCTGTTGCTGGGATCCATACATGCTTCTCTTCTTCAAGATGGAAATTGCTATTACATCTGTTTGAATGAGGAAAGTGTCCTTTTTGAAAAGAAAAGCAAAATTGTTGCCAGAAAAGTGGAAAGAGCATTTAAAAAAAAAAAATAAATAATTTGTATTATTATGTTGATTTTGCCACTCATCTCTGGAGCATAGTAGAAGGCAACTGTTATGTTTAATTGCACTACAGATTTGCATGTAAAACCTAAACTGTTTCCTCTTCAGCAATATCATCTCTAATGTCTTTACCAGACAGTGTTTTCTTCTGCACTGCTTGATGACTGTGCCTTGAGTGAAACTCAGTGATTAATGAGGCTGACTAGACGGACAAGTGAGTGGAAATGGTAAATAATCACTTGTTTTTATACATGTAAGAACTGGTTCCTACTCAAGTTGGAAATCCTTGCTTTTGGAAGGGCGTTCTTCCATCTTGCTTCCTGCTAACCTAAGGTCACTTAAGGAGTAACAGTTTTAAATGCTTGTTGATTGCAGCAATGCAAATGTCTCTGGCCCAGACACTGCAGTGAACAACACTTTCCACACAGGAATATGGTTAAGCTGAAGGCCACAACTTTTATAAACTACATTGCCTAATAAAACAGGGAAGAACCGCTAGCCAGCTGCTCCCCACAAACTACCCAGTAAAACCAGACCAGTGAGGCTCACCAAGCACAAGACTATGGAGGCCAAGCTAAATGTTTAAGAGAAAGCTAACCACATCCTCCCTCCAGCAAAAGTGACCAAGGTATGTGGTCCCAAAGAAACTGTCTCCTCCTACATTGTCTGTGGTGGGGAGGGGAGAGAAGAGTAATATGAGTAGTAGTTTTTTAATTTTGTAAGGTGCTACCTTTTTCCCTGTGTTGTGGAAAGGGAAATAGCTAACTGACACCTGGCTAGTATTTAAGACATGAGCACTAATTCTACCCAGAGCTAACATGAAAAAAAATACATTGGAAACCTTCTCTTCAGTTGTGTGAATGGACAAACAAGTTCTCTGGTCTTTCCACTAGCTGAATCTACTAATAAAGCCACACCACATTTCCAGTGTGGTAAAACTCTTTTTCTCACTAAAGCACACTATGAAGCTCAGAGTAGAAAGTCCAGTAACAACCAGGCTAACAACAACAACAGTTGGAGAAAGAGAAGGGGTCAAAAATATCTTCAGAATAAGAATAAATTTATAAAAGAAGTACATCTAACTTCTAATGATAGGGTCATGCAAATTTGAAATTTCCCTCCTGAACACAGAGGATCATTGGGAACTCCTGTTTCTTGTCTCCAAACCACAATGCTTGTTGTAATAATGGCGAAAGCTGTCTTTCTCAGTCTTGACCTGTTATCAGTTTAATAAAAAGCCATTTTTTTTCCTTTTATAACAACATGAAAAATAATTCTAAAATTATTTTTTAGCGTGTAGTACTGCAGGTTTGGAAAAACTCACATGAATCAGTGGTATCTTATTGAATACCTCAATGAAAACACCAAGTTCCATCACACAAGCAGGAAAGTTATTTACCCTCACCACTCTTCCTGGAAGCTTTTTCTAGAGCCTGGTTGTTTAACTCCATATGGTGGGTTGACCCCATTTGCTGGTTTGGCTGAGGTAGAATTAATTTTCTTCACAGTGGCTAGTATGGGGCTGTGTTTTGGGTTTGTGCAGAACACAGTGATGATAAAAGAGATGCTTTTGTTATTGCTTAGCAGGGCTTACACAGAGCCAAGACCTTTTCTGGTTTTTGTTCTGCCATACTGGCAAGGAAGTTGGGAGAAGATGCAGCCAGGACAGGTGACCCAAACTGACTGAAGGAATATTCCATACCATACAACATCATGCTCAGTATATAAAGTGGGAGAAAATGAGGGAAGAGGAGACATCTGGAGTGATGATGTTTGTCTTCCCAAGTAACTGTTACATATGACGGGGCTCTGCTTTCCCAGAGAAGACTGAACACCTGCCTGCCCATGGGAAGCAGTGAATTAATTCCTTTTTCCGCTTTGCTTGTGGGCATGTCTTTTACTTTCCCTACTAAACTGTCTTTATCTCAGTCCACAAGTTTTCCAGCTTTTACCCTTCTGATTCTCTTCCCAGTCCTGCTGGTGGGGCAGTGAGCAAACGGCTGCATGGGGCTTGGTTGCTGGCTGGGGTGAAACCACAACACTCCACCTGACAGGCACTTGCTCACTCTCCCTCAGCAGGATCAAGGAAAGAATCAGAAGGACAAAACCAAGAAATGAAGATTGAAATAATGACAGTTTAATAAGTGAAACAAAGCTACACACAAAAGCAAAGAAAAAAAAAAAGAGGGAATTAATTCACTACTTTCCATCGGCAGGTAGATGTTTAGACACTTCCTGGAAGACAGAGCATCAGCATGCCTGCTTGGGAAGACAAATACAATAACCTCAAATTTTCTTCTTCCTCTTTCTCATCTTTTATTACTGAGCAAACAATTGCATCTGCTTTTTTCACAAATAAATCATGTTTCCGATGGATCTAGTAACCATCTCATTCTCCTCTTAAGCTGTTAGATATAATGTTTTATCTTCTTTTAAACATCTGGTTACTAGTTTCCAAGCCTGTGACTTTGCGCTTTTTATGGCTGAATCTTACCACGCATGAAGGGTTTCAGGCCACAGTTATACAGTTCTTTTGGCCCAGTATCTTGAGCCTCTGCTATAGCTTCCAAAAATCCCCTTACCAGTTAATCAGACTCATCCTGGCTTTTGTGGGCAGCTCATTAAGAAATGCACTGCACAATATTGCACCTGAAGCTTATTGTTTAGTTAGCCGATCCCCTGCAACCTGATACTTTTTTCAATAACATCCATCATGGTTTTCTCTTTAGGTAGTTCTCCCATCTTCACCTTGTCTACTGATTTCCACCTTTCTGACTTAATCTGTAGCTCCTGTCTATGAACAGGATGATATCCACCTGAGGTGGGTTGACCCTCACTTGGCACCAGATGCCCACCAAAGCCACTCTATCACTCTCTTCCTTAGCTGGACAGCAGCAAGAAAATACAATGAAAGGCTCATGGGTTGAGATAAGGGCAGGAAGAGATCACTCACCAATTACTGTCATGGGTAAAACTGACTCGACCTGCGAAAATTAGTTTTAATTATTGCCAACCAAATTAGAGTAGGAAAATGAGAAATAAACCCAAAACTTAAAACACCATTCCCCCACCCCTCCCTTCTTCCCAGGCTCATCTTCACTCCTGAATTCTCTACCTTCTTCTCCACAGCAGTGCAGGAGGATGGGGAATGGGAGCTGCGGTCAGTTGATCACGTATTGTCTCTACCACTCCTTCCTCTGATGGGGGAGACTCCTCACACTCTTCCCCTCCTTCAGCGTGGGGTTCCCACAGGGTCACAGCTTCCTTCAGGGATCCACCTGGTCCAGTTGGGGGTCCTCCAGGGGCTGCAGGTGGGTCTCTGCTCCACTGTGGACCTCCACAGGCTGCGGGAGGACAGCCTGACTCACCATGGTCTGCACCACGGGCTGCAGGGGAATAAATCTCTGCTCCAGTACCTGGAGCACCTCCTCCCCTTCCTTCTGCACTGACCTCAGTGTGTGCAAGGCTGTTCCTCTCACATATTCTCATTCCTGTCTTCAGATGCAGTTGTGCAGTTTTTTCCTCCCTCTTCTTAATTTTGTTATCCCAGAGGCACAAGCACTGTCGCTCTTGAACTTGGCCTTGGAAAGTGGCAGGACCATCTTGGAGCTGGCTGCTGTTGGCTTTGTCAGACATGGGGAAGTTCTGGCACCTTCTCACAGAAGCCACCCCTGTAGGTCCCCCCACTACAAAAAACTGACCACACAAAAGCAATACACTATCATGCCACCCTTGTCTAAAAAATCTTCCAGGAAATCAACTGGCACATTAATCTGACACATGAAATAAACCTGTGTCATAATGTATCCAATTTTTCACTTGCATAGAGGTCCTTATGAACTTTTTTTCAGGCTGAACTGTATGCCAGCAGAAATCCCTTGGAACTACATCAGTTAAAGCCTTTATATAACCTATCAGTCCGAAGTTATGATCTACTTATGAACAATTCACAAGAAGATAAACTCAATTTTCTAAAGAAATTGTTAATTGCAAATGATTTCTTAAGACTCCCATGACAGGGAATATATTCCTTTCAGCATTTTTATGATCAGCCTCCACAGCAATAATTATTCATTATTGATCTTCATCCAAGGAACTGCACACTTATGAGTTGAATGCATCTTGATGTGGGAAATCCACTGCAATTCCCTTTCTGCCAAGTCTAACTTACCTGTTCAAAGTCATATGTGATGTCAGCCTCAAAGGCAAGAATAGAGATCAGGATTTCCTACACTGACCTCTCCAAATACACATTTCTCTCCAACACTTATCTGCAGATGTTATAGTCATGACTTGCAGTTCTGTGTTCACTGCAGCACATACCAACCACGCTTTCAGTGTGCTCAAACCTAATTAGTTCTCCAGACTCCCAGCCTTTATTTCACTGATCTCTGTATAGCACAGAAGTGGTTTGTGATTTGAATCCCTGTTCCAGGAGCTTTTTTTCCAGAATGTGATCTCTCTAAACTTGGATATGCATCTGCATAGGTCTTCAAGAAGCTCCCATACTGTATGGGGAAAAACATTACCAGTCTGATTACACAGGGACTCACACGTGAAGAGGTGAGAGCCGCCTCCTCTGCTCCTTCACTGCTCAGCCTCATCTATGAGTACCTTGGCAGCTGGAATGTATCGATGATCCAGTGCAATTGTCTGCCATATTGTATAAAAATATCTCATTGTTCTTTGGTTGACCCCATGACTGTGGCAAATTTCTGTTTCTTTGGTTTTCCCTAGATTGCAGTTGGTAATTTTTAAGGATCAAATATTATCTATTGGCTATACCTGTGTACATCATCTGGTAAACTGAGATCCTCATGTCTGACTACAAATTTTAGCTGCTATGAATATTCCAACAATACAGTCAGGTGTACAGCTCGGTTTGGAATTATTGGATACACACTTTCCTGTAAAACTTTCATGGTAGAGGTAGGTTTGCACTGACTGCAGACACCCAAGACTGATTTTCTTGAGAAGACAACTATTCCAGTCTAAAATTAATTTGAAATACATGTAAAGTGTCATTTAGTAGCCTCTAACTCAGCTATGTACTACTGTTAGTCTATATAAGATACAGTACTAGAGAGGATGAAGCATAAGCCTGGCGTTACCTCCACAAGCCATCCAGCCATTCATCAGCTGTGCCATTTCAGTGCCACATGTCAACAAATTAAGGCAAACACTAACTACCCCACTGTGCTTTTACAGAAAATGATCCCCATTTTAATAGCTAAATGTAACATCTTAATCAGTTTTGAAATATCTGTTGTGCCCAACAGGCATTCGTATCACTGCCTGGTGTGGCAGAGGGCTTCGACTCGTATTCAGGGAGCAAACAGCTGCAGCAGTTCAGGATGTCACCATCTACACTCTCTCCATGATTTGCTGCCACCACAGCAAGAGATTTGGCAGCAGTGAACGTGCACCCACACTGCACCCACACCACAGCTTTGCCTGAGCTCATCTTCATCAGTGACTTAAGCCATGGCATGAGCAGAGACCTGAAGAGTCCCTTCAGGCTCTTCAGCTGCTGTGACATCCAGCAAACTGGAGAGCCAATGTCCTGGCTGGCAGCTGGGCACCTCAGTCTGTTTCATTAGCTGACCTCTCATAGCTCTAATAAACATACTCTCTTAGATATTACATTATTTAATCCAGTAAAGTTCACAGCTCACTGTCAAGGTGTCTCAGCTGGAATGACAAAGAGGTAATATTTCTGTCCATCTTTCTTATTGCACATGACAAACTAAAATCAGAACACTATCTCCTAATAATCCATAAGTGAATATGACCAGCAGAATTATATGTCTGGGATAACTGATTTCAAAACTCTACTTTGTATTGGTTTTATTCCAATGTGGTATCAAAATTTATGACTCACTCGAAATGCTTTTACTCAATACTAGCCCACGTGCTTGCAAATTACTGTCTTCCCAGGAAACTTTACATCTTTGAGGGCAGTTCTTTTACTGATGCCAAAACTGTAAGTGTTCTTTATGGAGATGGAGTAGCTTTATGGCATTATTATCTCAGATCTATGTTGAGCCAAACTATAGAGATGTATTAGCAACATGATAAATATAGAAAATACTAAGGAAGACATACTTTGGAGAAGCACACCAGAAAATACTGAAAGCAACAACAGTGACAGAATTTGCATATCTAATTTTGTGCTCAAGTAGACCAAGATGAAAATTTGAATTAAGATTTTCAGAACAAACAGTTATTACTACTGAGAAATTAAGGTATTATTTTCAGTTTCCTAAGAATTCCACCACATATCATTTTAGCATCTAATAGTAGATCATTTTCTGTTGTTTTTACCTTACTTTACTCAGGCAAAATTCTTGCTGGTTAGTAACACACTAAAATTTGTATTCACTTTGACAATATATTCAATGAATTGAGAGCTTACACATCTTATTGTATAGACCTGATGAAATAATTTTAAAAAGAATAAATCTAGACTATTATGAGAAATGAGATTTGGACTTACAATTAGATGTGCTGTCTCTTTAATATTTTTCACCATTTGGCACAATTTGAAATGTTTTGAGTCATTTCTATGGTTCCTTATGATTGGAGTACAGGTTTTTAGAAGAAAATGTGATATTTGAGTTGTTAGTGTTCCTTTTAAATGGACAAATATACAGACACAGACAGCAGGGAACACATCAAGTAAAGTGGCTGAATTTTAGATCCCCACTGGCAAACACAAACCTGTTGGATGCTGTGCAATTCTGTCACTTCACTTTAGTTCTTCAGTGGCAGCTGTAATCTTCTGAAAAAAAAATTGGGCTCATAAAAGTCTGAGCTGTTTGGCCAAGATCCTGCAATCCTTTGCCTACGCAAAACTGCCTTCTACTCAAGCTCTGTTATCCGGTAAAATGTTACCAGAGATCTCTACAGATCTCACTTTACCATGCAAGAACTTTTCCAAGATATTCCCTGCTAGATTTCAGCTTTAACTGATAGGCATTAGTATGTTTTGACTTGTCCTGAATCAGCCAATGTCTGTCCCAAGAATGAAACAAAGATCCTTGAGCCAGACACTTGCCTTGCACATACAAAGAAATTTTTTGGAGATCAAAGGAGAAAATCTGGCTGGTCTGAAGGGTGATATCACTGCTAATCCTGTTTTATTTTCTGCCTGCTGAGAATGAAGAGCAGAAATCTTTATGCAATATACAATGTAAACATAACAGAGGGCATGAGTCTGTCAACCTATCATTGACATGAGACATGCATACCTGGATCCTGACAAGGATATTTTGTGAGCAAAGGCAATAATGAGGTTTTCAAAAGCACACAAATTTAAGAGTGATGGATGCTTTAGAGCTGTGCTCCTACAAGCTGTGATTTAAAAGGCTGGAGGCTTCAATCTGAGTCACTAAAATTCAAAATGACAGAAACTTACAAAATTTTATTGCTCTGCATTTAGTAAAATTAACATTTACAAGCTGTCATTTTGAAATGCTGAATAACTCATAGTTTAAAACACCGAACACCAGTTTGAATTATGCTTTCAGTTCATTGCTTCCTACTCACAATCTTCCTGAGATATTCAGAATAATCCTTCCATCACACACTTTTGCTATCTCTCTTAATTCAGGTTTGGCCCCAAAAATGTACCGAATTTGCAGGAAGGTCAGGGAAAGAAATATGTCTTGTTGCCATAAAAAAGCCTAGGCATAATTAAAAACTCCCTTTCTGCTTGTTTAATGTGCTAATACGAGAACATTAAGGTCAATGTACCATCCACACCTTGGTTGCTCTGGCTGTCTGGGGTTTTTTGTTAATTTATGGACTCGATTATGTAGACTCTTAAATTCACAGCATTGTGGGTGGTAAGGTAGATGGTTAATGAAGAAACATAGAGGAAGAAACTTCTTTAATGCCTGTTTTATATGTATCTAGGGTAACATTTTTTGGAGGACAAGGATCAAAGCTTGTAACTTAAAGAAGCTCTCAAGACAGGAATAAATGTACATGGTTTTAAGGCACCCCTAAAAATTACGGAATGGCTAATATCCCCATGATTCTGTGGTCTGTTCTGAAACAAAAATATTAAGCCAAATGTTTGGCTCTGTATAATAAAAACAGATTATCTAATGGTTTCCAGTGGGAAATATGAGAAAAAGCATTCATAAAGACTCTGTAAGAGTTATGAATTATAAAGACTTCCTCATTTTCAGTATAAACTGACCCCAATAGAAACTGCTAGATATTTATTCACATCCCCTCAGAGGGACTGCATGTGGACATTTTTAATTAACATTATTTGCAACACCTTACTTAAGTTATTCATTATTAATTTCACATGTTTTGAAGTCCTGACCAGAAAGTTTTCATCACTTACTCTAATTACACCATTCTTACATTACTTTAATACTTCTAAAGGGATACAGTGATACTTATTTTAATTAAGAAAGAAAACAATGTTTAAGTAATCAAGGTCATAACATTAAAAAAAAAGTCAGGAAACATAAAATAAACTATGGGTCATTAACATGCCATTAGGCCTTCTCTGTAAGGAAAAAAAAAATAAAGGCACAATTTGACATTTCTGCATTTCCAGAGATGCCTCTGTTGTCACCACTTCACTCTCCTCTTTCTATATCCCCCAAAAGTTTTTGTGTTTATTATTGAGTATAAAACAGGCATATCACCCTCAGTTCACTTCCATCTGTCCTCACTGGCCAGATGTCTGTGCCTGTTGGTTCAAATTATTAAGACAGGGTAAAATTTCTTCATCTTGCCTCATTTGAATGATTTTCCTTAGCTTTTCACTTTTGGGAAGTTTTAGCTATTGAAGCCAAAACTGGATGGCAAGTCTGCAGAGATTTGTTTGAGGTTACGGTGGTGGTAGCAAAGGCAGAAAATACTCAGAAAACTTCTGACATGATCTTCCTGTTTGTGTCTACACAGGGTAAATAAACTCTGCTAGTTTCTTCCTATAGAATGGTGAACATGACTAGCAGAAAAGCGCCGCTGGAGAGACCTGAGAGATCAACAAAGCCTGAGTTATACCATGATAGACACAGAAAAGCCTGCTCATCCTTAAGAAGATCCGACAGGCTCAAATATGGTTTAACTTCGCTCTTTAGCTAGAAGCTAAAATGTTGAAATTTAGCGTTTTAAATAAAAGGGTTACTTGGCACCTCCCTTTGAGAGCATGTGTTAAACTCATGCCTCAGATACACCTTTTTGTTTGCAGATAACACTCTTTCGCTGCAACTGGTTTCGTAAATAATAACTGAAACTGTAGAACACAAGATGGCAGTGTCAGACACCGCGTACCAGCAGGGGACTGTGGGCTGGTCCAGCGGGATCTCTTGGCGGAGGGGACAAAAGCAAGAAGTACCGAGGTTTTCGTGCTTTCCTTGATACCCCTGTGGAACACTTGCTAGGAAGCTAAGAGACCTTTCTGTTCCAAGAATACCTAGAAAATACTCTGCAGAAAGGATAAAAAGACAGTACTCTCTGTAGAACAGATCTTGCTCCACACAATTCCCCGAGATCTCTAGGTTTAAGGTGGTGTGTTAAGACATAGAATAATATGTATCTTACAAAGTTATCAAGGAAATCAAGCAACCTTCTGTCGCTGGAACATTGCTTTTCTTTTCCTATCCTAGCAGAGAGTGGACATACACATCCTTTTTTTTCTCTCTCTCCCTTTTTTCCCCCCCCCAAATTCATGTATCACCAGTCTCTGTTGCTGGCTAGATTGATACATGCAGGAAGAGCCTAATTCTTGTCAAAGACATACAGAAAAATTTATTAGTTCTTGAATGGTATGCGGTTTTTTTCTGGCTTAGGAAGCTCACTATAATCAATGATGACGAGCGCGTGAAAGTCGGAGTGGAGAAAGTGCAAACGTGACCTAAAACGTGGCAAAACCCCCAGACTGAACCTGTCTGAAGCAGAGTTATCTGAGTCCAGACACCTGGCAGATCTGTGGGAAAATAAACTTTGAAGACCCTTTAATAACACCTATATGTCCACACCCAGTGAAGCTCATTGGCAATTATTGTTCTGCTGAATTTCGGGGATTCTTACCCGGGTGTCCTTTTTGACTGTCCTAGTACCACCAAGTGCCTGAGCCCCAGTCCTGCTCCCGCTGAAGAACGCGGGTCTATCTATTCCTTTGCATGATGCAGTTCGGATCCCCCAGTCTTGGAACTATCACCGGCCCCTGCGGTGTGTTTGGCCTGCTCCTCAGGACGGGCCGTTCCAGCCTAAATCGCCTTGCCCCACTCCCGGCAGTCAGTCAGTACCTGCTGACGGGCAGTGCTCTGATTTTTAGTATGTACTGGGCTGCTGGTTTTTTCCATCGTCTTCACCTCGAAATCGAGGGCTGAGAAAGTATTTTGTTTAATTCTTGGGGAAGCTGCAATAACACCTCAGACATGCCTTGGAAGTTTAACTAGAAATAAACCTCCTCATCAAAATACCTCGCCGGGAGCCGAGAAACCTCAGACAGGCAATCCCTCTAGTCCTTATTTTAAAGTATATTGATGGCTTAATCTTTCCACTTGCTCCATTAAAAAGGCTGTGAGAACCCATTTCCTGCACCCCAGCTGTCCAAAGCAGAGGTCGGTGTGTTTGCCCTTGGCGGGGCCGTTTGGTTGCGGCAGAAGGCGCGGAGGGGCCGGGGCGGGGGTCAGGTCGGATTCAGCACTTTCCCGCTGATGACAGTTCCCTTTCGCCGCTCCGAGCCGGGATTCGACGACAGTGTCCCGGTGGTGCCCCCCGCCCTCATCCCTGTCCCCCTGACACGGAGGTCCTCTCGCCCCACTGCCGCCGGCAGCCGCTATCCGAGTGCCCAGCGGAGAAACGAGTTCACCAGTGGGTTTTATAGAGGCACTCAGGGTTAGCAAATGGGGACGTATTTCACCAAGGGCACTGAGAAGGCCTGGGTAATGCCTCGACATGCTTGGACGCGTGACCCTCCCGCCGGTAATCACCAGCTCTCGGACAAATCTGTCTGTCCCACTGGAAACATGCGTGTCTGTGTGACCCTCTCTGGGCTTCTGTGTCACTGACTACTCATTGAGCTGCGTAGGTGAGCACTGCAATGCGGGGGAGAGCAGCACAACCTCAGAATCTGACTGGTTTTGCTCCCTTTCTGCCCTTCTTTGCAACTGTGACTGGAGTATCTACAATCAGTTATTCCTGCCGAAGGAAATGTTTCATGTGGCTCTTTAAACGTTAGTGCGGCAGAAGTACCCAGGGCTTGAAAAGCAGGCGATGCCTGCGCTCTATAGAAACGCGGAGTTTCTGCCTCGCAGCACTTGCAGGGATGTTGTGCCGTGGACGTTGCGGCGGAACTTCCGTGGTGCCGGAATTAAAGTCAAACGATGCGGTTTCGTTCGTTCATTCATTTATTAAATAAATAAATAAATAAATAAGCCCCAAAGAAATCACCCCTGGTGAATCCTCACCACTTGCTTTTCGCAAAACGTGACCCAGCGCCAGGGCACATCTGTCCAAGGAGCGGGTGGATGTCCCGACAGTCGGACTGAGCCGGGTGACCGAGGCTGGGGCTGGGGCTGGGGCGGCAGCGCAGAGCTGCTGTTCTGCTTCCATTGGCTGCATCAGGTGCTGCAGAGAGACCTCACATCGGATGCATCGGCTTTCCAGGGGAATTGAGGAGGTAAATACCCCAGGAAAAGTAATGGATGCGACGAAAAGGCACTGCACCCAGTTCGCAGCTGAAACTCCCCGTCACGCTTTTCTGTCTCTCCCACAGAGGACAGCTCAAGGCCATGGGTCCCCACGTCGAGGAGGATCAGACCACAAACACACACGCAGGTTACCCTGGCCGCGATGGTAATAGGGGCGGTGGGAAGGGAATATCCCACACGTACGCCCCTGGCTCCCAGATCAAGCCTCTTTTCCATCCGGGGTTCCTGTGAGGCACTACAAACGCCTCGAGGGCGAGCACAGCCCGGCTGCCCCAGGAGGGAAAGGAAGCGGCTGCTCCGCGTAGGACCCGCTCCTGTCCTCCCGACCGGTCTCAACACGGCCGCGGAGCTGCCGTCCGGGGCCTTGCGATGGCGAACAGCCCAGCTGGGGCGGCCTGGAGGAGGGTCGGGGGTGTTCGGGGGGTGGGTGGCACCCCAGGTGCCCCGCTCAGAGGAGAGAGGTTTGCTGCAAATGTCATCAGGACCTCGCTGCCGAGCCCGGCGCGTTTCAGCCACATATGGTGGGTGGATTTAGGTGTCAAAAGCCGGCGAATTAGAAATGGTAATTGTCCGTCATTATGGGTGAAACGCGATCTATCACAACAACTGGAACATGTCTGGGCGCTAGCAAAAATAATTTGAATGATTAGCGATCATTATGGATGTCAAGCCGCGTCCATTAAGTTGTATGAAGAAATTATCCTTGACGTGCGAAATCAAACTACAAATACACAGGCCTGGCATTGAGAAGACCCTCCCTGCCGGGCCGCGGGAGGCCGGGAGCAGCCCGGTGGGGCGCTGGCAGGGTCCAGGAGAGGCGCCGGTGCCGGGCCGCCGGACGCTCCCGCCCCGCTGCCCGCGGCGGCCGGGGACGAAGGCTCTGCCCCGAGCTGGTGTGGCCCTGCTCACGGTGAGGGGACAGGGAACAGGCGCTAGATTGGTCAGAGAAGGTTTTGCGGGCAGTGGGAGGCAAGAAGCAGAGGGTCGGGCGGCGATGGGCGTTGTCTCGAGCAGCAAGCAGGTACCTCCCGAAGGAGAGAGGGCAGGAGAGAAAAGATGGGGAGAGCTCCTGGAAGACGTCCTGTGCGAGGGAGATGTCTGCATCCCCCGTAGCTGATGCCGTTCTTGGCATGAGGGGATGTCCGGGGACCCGCTGCCCCGCTCCCGGTGGGGGTGCAGCGGCCCCGGCCCCACCGCCCTCCCCAGCCCGGAGCCCCCGCCCGCCGCTCCCCCCGCCGCGCCCGCCCGGCCGAGGGCTTTGCCACCCCTCTGAAAACGGCATTCTTCTCGAGGCGAGATCAGTTTACAAGTAATTTCCAAGTTGCAAATCTTGCATACAATTTTTTTTTCTAAGATAAAAGGCCGGGTTTTTTTTAATTTTAAAGTTCACCCCCTACGCCGAGGGCTTGTGATAGACTTTTTTTTCTTTCACCTTCGTTTCTGTTCCCTCCTTAGTGAAATAATTTTTCGCAAAAATGAAGTGGTTATTTCTTTTGGAGGTATTTCGGGTAAAACTACATCATTGTGATCCCACGGGCCGTGGCCTGACACGGACGTCTAAGCACGACTTCCCAGTGTCCGTGAGTCTACAACGCAGAAAAACCCAGAAACTTTTCCCCTAGAGAGAGGAAATCTGTCCGTTTCTTCCACACTTTTTTTTTTTTAATAAGGAAAATTAGTAAAATTTCAGACAATTTAAGGGAACCTTCACAGTCACTTCACAAAATCACAGCCTGCACCCCTTCGGAGTGGAATTTATAACCAGTGAATGAGCGCATGTGCTCTTCTCTTGTTGTGGTCGCTGGGAAGATGTACTACGTCCGTAGAAGTTCCCCGTTTGCGATAATTTTTTATTCTTAACTTAATAAAGAGAAGGACGAATATTCTATTATTATTATTGTTATTGTTATTATTATTATTATTATTATTAGCCATGTAAAGACTGTTTGTCTTATATGTTCTTTATGAAGTGTGGTACCACCATGCAGAACAGAGCGGCGACGCCGTCACCTCGGTGCATCCGCTCGGGACACGGGGGAAAACGTCCCTGCGGCTTCTCAAAGGGTATCTTTGGGGCTGCGCACCCCACCACCCGCCCTGTCGCCGCCCGGTACCGCAGGTCAGTGCCAAAAGGCAAGTCCCGGACACGACCCGTCCTTCGTTTTCGCCGTGCCGAGCAGGAGATCCTGGCGCAAGCCTCGCCACCGAGTCCAAGAGCTGCCGACAGCCGGCAGAACCACCTCCCCTCCCTTCCCTCCCAGCCTACCCAGCTTTATTCATACAGTTTGAAAATTTGGATTATTCTCGCACAAGCCAAAAATAATATTAGTCCTCTCCACGCACATTTCATCCCTAATTATCACTCGAGTCCTTTGCGACACAAAGAGTTTCCCTGGCCGGTTCAAGTGCAGCGCAGATCCATGGGCAGAGCCCTTTACCCCTACCCAGGAGATAAGCAGTGGGGGTCTCGTCGTCGGACGTCTTGAACGGGGAACAGATCATCGGTGCCGAGCGGAGTCCTCGGAGCGCCGGAGCCAAAAGGCAGGGTCAGGCTCTGAAGCCGAGGGCAGAGGAGACGGTGTTTTTCAGAGCCGTCACCGCCTGCAGGATTTGCTTTCCCCACAGAGTAATTTAGGAAACAACGCCGGAACGAGCGCCCCTCCGAGCAGCGGCTTCTGTCCCGTGGGCGCTCCCTGAGCGCCGGCCCCGGCCAGGCGGCCACCCTTCAATCCCCCCGTCCACCCCTCTGTCCGGCCGCCGACGCCCCTGCTCGCACGCTGATACCCTCCAGACTCCTGAAGCTGAAAATCAGACCCTTCTTTGCCTTCCCACCCGTTTTATGGTTTTCTGGCCATTCTCGCTCGGTGTGGAAGCACTGTTTTGGTTGTCAATCGGCCGTGCATGAAAAGACTGCGTGTGGCCTTTCCAACTTCTATGCTTCTTTTTTTTTCCTTTTCTTTTCTTTTTTCTTTTTCTTTTTTTTTTAAGAAAGAAAAAAAAAGTGTTTTAAATACTTAGGAGCCCTTTACCTATATATACTTTTTTTTTTTTAATTGCTCTGTCCCTACTTTAGTGGGGAGGACATCGGACGTCAGTCCTGGTGGCAACTTGCACCTCTTTCGAGACAGCAGGTAATTCCTGCGAGTTGCCTTCTGTCCGTCGGCAGCAGCGGGGAAGTCCCTTTTCGCCCCTTCTTGTCTCTGCCAGCGCCGACCCACTGTCGCGGGAAAGAAGAGGCTTCCCTGGCTCAGATGAGTTTCTGTTTCAGCGGAGGATGTGTTGTTGGCTGCCAGCAGTGTCCTTCGGGACCCCAAGCGCTGGCCTCTTCGCTACCGAGTCAGATTTTAGGCAAGAAGCCATGGGGGCCCCTGAGAGCCCCAAAACGGTTTAACCTGAGGCTCTGCAGCCACCACTCTCCGCTATAAATTTTTTCAAGGATCACCCCGACAATCAGCAGCATCATTTGGGATCAGCCCAGAGGTTAACATTTCTCCCAGCTCCGGTATGGGTCTGGGGAGACAGCGGGAAAAGAGCTCGGTATGGTTCTTTAGCCACCTCAAGAGCCCCAGACAGAGGCGTCAAAACCCTCATTCTCTGCCAGGGCTTTCCGCTGGGGGCTGTCGGACAGGAAGGTGCCTACGGCCGCGAGGGTGGGGGGGAGGGCAGCTCTCGGCCCTGGCCTGCCCCGAACACCGCGACACCCTCCTCACGTGTCGGCCCGGGAGTGAAGTCGCCCACTCGCTCCGCGCCTTACCTCCGGACTGCGTGCGGATTGTCGAAATTCTCTCCCTCCCTTAAAAAAACCCACAAAATCAAAAATAAATAAATAAATAAAAAACCCACAACAAAACCCCAAACCAAACAAAAAAAATCACACCACAAATATTGAACATGTTCTAGGAAAAGGACAAGCCCCCCTTGCGGGTAGGAGTCCGCCCGCTCCCGCGGTCCCTCGGTAAGGCACGGGCCCGCCGTGCGGAGCCGCCCCGGTGCGGGTCAGTGCGGCTGCCCGGGCACGGGGCGGTGCGGGGGTCCCGCAGACGGCAGCCCCCGCGGTGCCGGAGGCCTCCGCGCAGAGCCTCCTTAGCCCACTGGCGTCTCTGTTCGCCCCCGGAGGAGGGAGCACTGCCCGTCCCGGAGGAATGCGGGTTCCTGCGGGGACCGCCGTGACACTCGGCTGGGAAACCATTCATTTGCTCCCCGGTACACCTTGCTTCCCGGTTAATCATGGTGTTCGCTGCAGCAGCGGACAACGCGAAAGAATCCACTTTCACGCGGCTTTCGGACAGCTTGGGACCGGTAACATCCCCGATTATGTGGCCGGGGCAGAAAGATTTGCCCCTTATTTTTCCCATCACCTCGGGACAAGCCAGGCTGCTCGATGGAGCCACTACTGGCAATGCCCTGGGATCTCCGCAGGCCGCGGGGGTCCGGCTTTCCAGCCGCCCGGGTCAGCCCTGCTCCAGCAGGTCTCCCAGCACTCCCGACTGTCTGCGGACAGGAGCACCCCTGTTCTTGGGCTTCGGAGTCCTCCCAGCGGAGCGGCTTGCTCCGGCGGGTTGGTGCTGCAGACCCGAGAGAGCCACTGGGAGGGCGGTCGGGATTCCCCGTGCCCCCGACCTTCGGGGCGCGTCGCCGTCCCTCTGACAGGAGAAGCAGAGCGCAAAGAAAGCCTGCCAAAGCCTGCCGGGGAGAGGCCCTTAACCTCGGCCCACCTTTGGCCCCTGCTGCCGGGAGCCCCTGGGAGGCTGGGCAGGTGCTGCGCTGCCACAGGGGGCTGCCTGTGCTCCGGCATCTTCTGCCGCTTCTCCTTCTCCCGGAGAAGTGTCGCTTTCTACCTGTGTAGTAGTGTGTGTGTGTGTGTGTGTGTGTGTGTGCGCGTGTGTGTGTGTGTGTGCGTGGGGGAGAGAAAATCTACGTGGTTTCCTGTTTTATTACCCTGCGAGCGAGCGGGAGGTATCTAAATATAGGCAGCCTCCCGACTGCAGAGTTGGACTCTGCGCCTATGCGAGTGTTTAATACACAAACACAAGCGCCAGTGGAGACATATGCAAAGATATACACAATTTACATTATATTTCAACAATCGAATTTCTTGTAGCTGTGGTATTTTCCCTCTCTCCCTCTCGCCCTTGCGAGTGTTTTCTTTAAGACTAGAACTTGTTCATGGTCGGATGGAAAATGATTCCCACGGCTCCCGTACAGATTCGAGGTTTGGGAGAGAGGCCGAAATTGGGATATATCGTTAGGGAGATTATTTCACCTTGCAGCAGTGGATGTGCTGTTGAGATGAGTGTCTGTTTAGGGAGTGTGTGGAGAGAGCGTGTGAGAGCCTAGGTTTTGCAGATAACTTAAATGCCGAAAATCCAGAGTAATTCCTATGGCCTTGGTACCCTTTACTGGGGATTTTGTCATTAAGAAAAGATAAAAAGATGCAGAGTGTTTGCTCTATATTTCAAAACTCAAAATTATAAAGAAAAACAGGAATAGAAATGCCCCCAAATTCCGGTAAAAATATCGATTAAATTTTCCCTATATAAAATACTGACATTTCTCAAATATCGGATTTTGTCAATGTCAAACGAAGACACTGTCTATGCGTAAATGTTCGATATTAAACACAATCCTAAAATTCAAGGTAACTTCTTTCCCAGCAACTTCTGTCTTGAGTAAAATGCATCTTAGTTTTACGTGATTCAAAGAAAAATAGTTTGACGCTTTATTCTGTGTATTACCCAGCATTACAATCTGAGGAAGCTCTAATAACCATTGCTTCCCTTTCATATCAGGAGGTTCCCTACAGCACTACACCCATCAGCAAGCACGAATCAAAATAATATAACACGGTGATGGACAAAAAAAAAAAAAAAAAAAAAAGAAAGAAAGAAAGAAAGAAAGAAAAAGAAAGAAAAAGTTTAGAAATAGTTCTCTCCCTCGAACAGGGAGCCCGATAGGAACTATAACCAGTTTCGCTGAAAGCCACCCCCGCCGGGGTCAGAACCTCCGCTAGTGTCCCATCAAATGGGAGTCAGCTCGGTGTCTTGTACAAGGCTACCGGCAGAAAAACGCCTCCAGGGGCCAGAAAAAAAAACAAATTAAGGGGCAGCAGGGACTCCTCTTCACCTCCCCAAGTGCACGGGGGCCCTGATTCTGCCACCCAGAAGTTTCGTTTTCCCAGGAAGAAAAGTAGTGGGACCGGCGGAAGGAAATAGTTACAAAAAAAAAAAAAAGAAAAAGAAAAAAGGGACAAGAGCTTCAGGATCGGGCCAAATAAATGTCAGTCTTCTCACTTCCTCCAAGATCTTCGCTGTAGAGTACAGGACTGCTACATCTGGAGCGCTCCTTTCGCCAGCAGGACCGCCGACACGCCCGGCGTAGCAAAACCAAATCCAAAGCATTCCCCCCAGTGGCATGACATTCCCCCCATTGTCGGCTTTGGGAGCAGTGGGCTCACCCGAAGCCCGTGCTGGGGTGGGGAAGCCCACAGGGAGCCGAGTGCCGCCGGGATGCCAGCCCGGGCGTCTGCAGGGTGCCCGAGCCTGGGGAAAGCGAAATGACGGGACAGGGAAGGGCCGAGGTGAGGGGCTGACGGGGAAACAGCCCGGCTGCCTCTTGGGCGGATTGCAAGGACGGCGGCTGGGGATCGATGGGGCAGCAGAGGCTTCCTGCGAACCACTCCGTGCTCAACAGCCCGAGGGAAGCCCATGCGACCCAGTGGGGAAGGAAAGAAGCCGGCGGTGGTGAAGAATCGGCAGCGCCCAGGCAACGCGGCGGCCTCTGAGCGAGGTCCGGGCAGGGCTCCATCGGCGTAGGGAAACCACCGCAGCCGGTCCCTCCCAGTGCCACTGCCCAGCCCCAGTCCCCCGAGGGGAGCTGCCCACCTCACCGGAGGCTGCCCTCCCCTTCGGGCAGCGCTGGCCCTGCCGGCGACGCCCGAGACCGGCAGCCGGCGACGGGGATGAGCCGCCAGCACGGCCCCGAGGGCCCGGGTTCGCAGCGGAGGCTTGGAGGGGATTCGATCCAGGGCGGGACGCTGCCCCAAGCGGCTATCGCGGTTGTGTCGGGATACAGACGGCCTCGGCGGTTTCGTCGAGGACTACGAAGCCCCCTCCTGCAGCCCCATCCTAAACCTCCGGCGCCCACCCGCGGCTCGCGGCCCCGGCCTCCCCGCCAGGCTCCAGCAGAGAGAAAACGATCTGCCGACCCACGCACTTTCCCCAGGAACCGCCAAGGTTTCAAACCGGTACGGCCCGGGGAAGCGAGGCAGCAGCCCGCACGGTAAGGCCACCCTCGACCAAGAAAAACTGTTCGATGTCCCCCGTGGCTCCTTGGACCTCACTGCATCCTCACTACAACTGGCAGCCGAAAATTCAGCCAGCGATCCCAGCTCCCCGGCAGAAGAGTGATTGCTCCATCCAGGACAGGCATCACCAAAGAAGTGCTTAAAGCACTCAGCCCGAACCTCTGCGACCCCTCCGCCTCCCAGAGGGAACTGGCACCGGCTCTGCACGGTGAAGCTGGGCATGGCCCAAGGGTGCAGTGGGAGAGAACTCTGCCAGGCCCCATGATCCCCACCACTGGAGCTGCCAGTCCCAACCAGAGCCTGCCTCTGTGCGAGTGGGAAAAGGAGGGATGTGATCTGAGATATAGTCTGAAGTCTGCTGTGGGGAAAAATAATCGCTGGGGAAATCTGTGTCTGCTCTCAGAAACGACACAAGCAGCAGACTACGTGTTAAACTAAAGTTTATAAATTAAAAAAGAAACCAAGTACAGCGGGTAGCTTACAAACATTCACAATTCATTTGAAGTAAATAATCTAGTTGAGTGCACAGTGCCATTGAAAGAGAAATGGAGAGGGGAAAAAGAAGAAGGGATAAAAAAGCAACGAGTTACCTTGAAAAAATAGACTGTAATTATATTGCTGGGCAGATCAGAAATTCCCATCCCTGAAGGAAAGGTCTGCAGAAGAACTATAAAAGGCACTGATGGTATTAAAGTTTCCCATTACATCGATTTCTTAAAAAGCCTGACTAGAAATATTCACATTGAATATAAAAATAATAATAATAGTAACAACTTTAATACATCTGGAAAGTGCGAAAAATCCGTAACTCCTCCCTCCCCAAACATGGAAAGATCTCAGGAAAAAAAGGAAAAGAAGAAGTCAGGAGTTTCAGTATAAGTCTCACCCTTCTGTGACACATTTATCCTTTGCCAGGGATCATGGAGTACAGGAATAACATGGGCAACAAGAGCAGGGGGGATCTGAAAGAAGCTTCCTTACATTCAGCACCATACAAGGCACACTCAGTTTGCAACGAGTTGGAAGACCAAGGACTCAGACGACAAAAATAATCTTCCTTACAATCCACGAACGGAGTCCTTGATCTCCTCTTTTGAGCTGCATTTGGTTTTGCAGGTCGTACTTTTTTTCCTCTTCTTTTTTTCTCTCTTTCTATCTCTTCACACAAATCGAGTCTCTACCAATCCGAAGCGAAATAAAACAAACAAACAAGGAAGTCTACACCAAATACACTGACAACATGGATACCATGAACAAGTCGTGCCGAATCATGAGAGTCCTCAGCTGGCGGGGTGGGGATGGGGTGTGGGTCGGGTTGGGGTTGGACGAGAAGTCCTATGTTGAAAGAGGAGAGGGTGAGGAACCATCCAAAAATATTAATAATAAAAATAACAATAAAATAATAATAAATACTGTCCGAGGCACTGAGAGCTGCAGCTGGGGATCTGGATTTGAGAAGCTGAATGGATGGATTGATGGATGGGGAGGTGGCAGAGGGGAGATGGGTTTCCTGGCTGCCAGTGTGCATGGGAGGGGGGTCGGGGGCAGCGGGATATGTATGTGTGCCCCTCACTGTGTGCCAGCGGCTGCAGCACAGGTGGACAGAGCCCACCCGGGCAGGCAGTAGTAGGGGTAGTAGTAGGACGGCTGGAGGGAGAGCAGCGAGGGCGGTCGCAGCACCTCGCCGGGGTGGTACTGTCTCTGGTCGTCGCGCACCAGCACCTTGACGGCCACCTTCTTGGCGGCGGGGGCGGCTGCCAGGAGGTCGGCGGCCATCTGCCGCCGCTTGGTCTTGTAGCGCCGGTTCTGAAACCAGATCTTCACCTGCGTCTCGGTGAGCTTTAGTGAGGCGGCCAGGTCGGCCCTCTCGGGCCCCGACAAGTAGCGCTGGTGGTTGAAGCGCCGCTCCAGCTCGAAGACCTGCGCGTGGGAAAAGGCTGCGCGGGAGCGCTTCTTCCGCGGCTTCGGCGCTGCCGCCTCCTCCTCCCCCGGCATCAAATTCCCGCACTTGCCCGCTCCGTCCTCCTCGTCCGGGGGGCTGCGATCTGCGGGCAGGGCGAGAGCACGGCGATGAGGGCAAGCAGGCACCGGGACAGCCGCATCCCCGCTCCTCTCGGGGCCCGCACCCGCGGCCAGGCGCGCTCCCTGCGGCCGGTCCGCAGCGACCAGGCGAGGGGGGAGCCCACCGAGCCGCTGCCCGCCCCGACGCCGGGACAGCCCCGCGGGCAGCCGGGGCTCCTCGGTCTCCTTTAAACGCCGGGAACCCCGTCTGGCTGCGGGTTCAACCTGGTCAAGGACCCTCCCCGATCCGCCCTCCCTCCCCCCGCGGGACGCGTTTCAGGGGCATTTTCCCCCCCGGTACATCCCGAGCCCGTCGCACAACCCCCGCGGGGCCGGCGGCAAGCCAGGACCACCTCCCTCTCCCGGCCCTTTGAGACCCTCCCGCCCTCCCCACGCGGGTGTGGAGGGGCCGCAACGGGGCCGCCCCTACCTGAGACGGTGGCCGACATCTCGCTGTCGCTGAGGCCGGCGGCGTCCCGCTCCGCCGTCTCCGGGGGCTGCACCTCCTCCGCCGGCCGCCCCCCGACCGTGGCTTCCGCGGGGCGGGCGCTGCCACCGGCGCCCTCCTCCTCGGAGCGCCGCTCGCCCTCTGGGTCCTCGCTGAGCGCCGAGTCCGAATCCCAGCCCGCCGGCGTCCGCGGGGCCTGGGCGCGGGCGGCGGGCGCTGGGAGCGGCGGGTCCTCGGCGGCGCCGCACAGCCGCCAGCCGCCGGCAGCCCCCGGGGGCGGCGGCCGCCCCGCCGCGTGGCGGGCGCGCTCCTCCTTCTTGTTGAGGATGGCCTGGATGGAGAAAGGCGTCAGGGCGTTGCCGCCGCGAACGGCCATGGCCCGGCGGCGGGGCGGCCCCGCGGGCGAGCAGCGGAGCGCGCCGCGCCTTCAGCTGGGCGACCGCATCGCCGGCCGCCGCCGCCGCGCCGGTGCCGGGCCCTGTTCTGCCGCCGGGAGGGCGGGCGCCAGCGGGGGCAGCCTCTCTGCGCCACTGCCGGCCCGCCCGCCCATAGGGCCGGGGCCGCCGGGGCCACCGCGCTGCGCCGGGCGCCGCCGCGGGTCCCTGGCGGCGCGGGCGCTGCCTCCGCCCCGCTCTGTCCCGCCCCCGCCCGCCCTCCGCTTTTTCTGCCGGCGGCGCCGCCATCCCTCACGGCCGCCTGACAGCGCCGGCCCCGCGCCTCCCCATTGGGCAGCGCCCGCGCGGCCCGCCCGCCCATTGGCTCCCCGCCGCGCGGCGATGCGGCTCCGCGGGGCGCGCACCGCCCCTTAACCCCTTTGGGCCCGCGGGGCGGCCCGGCCCGGGCGGGCCTCGGCGGGACCGACCCGCTCCCGGCAAAGAGCGGCGGCCTCCCCCTGGAGGAGTGGAACTGTGTGGGAGCACAGCTCCAGCGTATTTCCCTCTCGCCGCGCCTCGGCCGAACCGGGCAGCGAGCGCTGAAGCCCAGCGACGGGGAAGGGTCCGATCCCAGTGGGAAACGTCGCGGGGACGGGACCAACGCCGCGGGCTTGCGGGCATTGCTGCGTCCTGCTGAGGAAGAGCCCCAGGAACCCGCTCTTTTGGGGTCTGTCGGGGGCCACGGCGCCGGGCCGGTGTGGGGCTGTGCGCGCTGCGGGGAGAGCGCCCAAGCCCCGGCCGCTCGCCGTGTCGGGGTGAACGCAAAACAGCCTCGTCCGGTTTTGGAAAATGGGCTTTTCACCATTGCGTTTATTTAAAAACATGGTCGGGTTTATATTAGGGACGCTCTTCTGTCCAGGGGGCTTTTAAAGCCCGTATTAGGAAGACAATTTCTCTCCGAATAAAGACTCCTTTCCCTGAAAAGATGCTTTCCCTGAAACGATGCTTTCCCTGAAAGAAAACGGCCCTACACAAGAAGCTTTTCGAAACTATTACACGCATGTGAAATTGTATGTATGCGACTCATTGCCAAAACAACACTATGCCCCCAAGCATCATGCTTTTCTTTATTTCAAATATTATTGGCATTCTCGGAACTAACCGAAAAATACCGGCAAGGTTATCAAGCAGGTACACGAGAAATTAAACGCCTGCCTTTCGCGAACGTGGGGTTTTGGTACTGGGAGAACGCGGCCACGTAAGGAGCTAGAGCATATGAAAGAGATTCCCGAAAATTAGGCTTTGCTTCATGAGCCAAATTCCCAGGGTGTCACTGTGCTTCTACACAGGCGTGTGGCCACCGCCACCACCTTCCTACTTAATGCCGCAGAGATGAGCGTCTGTTTGCAGTAGACTAAGAAGCGACGATAATTGATTATCAACGACTCTGGCACTAATTAAACGTTTTCAATCATAATTCTTACCCAAAAAATAAATTAATAAAATAAATAATCCCTCTTTCATACACGGCATGAAGCCGGAAAGCCCCTTTGCGGGACTGAGCGGGAACAGGCTTTATCCTCCTGAACAAATTCAGACTGTTTTAATAACTTTGTTTGGTCTCACTCATTATCCCTTTTTACCTACGTATTTCCCAAGAAAGCAGTCGCTTTGACACCCAAAATTTCGTGTCATGATACACTCAGAAAATATCCAAAGGGGATTTTTTTAAGGGCTGGAGGAAAACAAGGGGCATCCAGGGAAGCTGCGAGAAATCCCCTTACAAGAAGATGCTTAGGGTTGTAAGAAGGGTACCCTGTACGGGCATTTTAAGGGGTGTTTAACAGCCAAGAGATGAAATTTGGGGTGTCAGAAGAGATGCGTGGCCGCATACGTGGGGACAGAGGAAGGGTTTCCAAGGGGAGAGGCTGGAGATGCGGGTCGCGGCACCCGTGGTTTGGGTTGACGGCTGGAGAGGAGTTCGGGGCACGGCAGAGCCGGGGAGCTCCGGGCAGGGCTGGCCGCGACAGCGTCCCGTCGTGCCTGTCTTTTTTCGGGCTGTGTTCGGGTGCGGCAGAGCGCCGAGCAGGAGGCAGAACTGGCGGCTGCGGTGGCCAGGGAGCGGCGGGGAGGAGGACGAGGCGCTCTCCCGGTGCAGCCGAGCTTCGAGCTCCGGCACAGGCAGTTTGCAGCCCGCGAATACCCTGATTTACAAGGCTTCTTGCCCAAGCTGTTGAAAATACCTGCAGTTAGTTTACAGCGTCTGAAACTCTTTGCCAATTTATTCAGCTCTTCCCCCACCACCTCCTTTTTTTCTTAATTTTTTTTTCTCCTCCGCCTCCCGGTCGATCTCTGCGCCCTCTTTCCGATCAGAAAACCGCTGTTTGGGGGAGGAAATGCCTGGGGAAGAGGCCGGGAGGAGAGGAGAGCGAGCGGCAGCGGGGGTAAGGCGCAGGGGATCGGCGGAGGGAGGCCGGGCAGGGCCGGCGGGCCGGGGCCGCGGCAGCCGGGGACCAGCTGGGTGGTCCCGCCTCCCCCGGCCCCCAGCCCCGAGGAGGAGACGCGGGAGCGGGAGGGAGGGAGGGATAGGGGGAGAGTGGCGGCCCGGCGCTGCTCCACACTGGCCTCCTCCGTGGAGGAGCGCTGGTAGCCGGCTCCTGGCCGCCCTCCGCCGGGGCAGCAACCAGAGGGCAGGGGCTGCCCGGCCACGGCTTGCGGGGAGTACAGGGTCCTCTCCGACCCTGCGCGAGAGAAATCGGGCACAAACCCTCTTCGCTGAAAAAGGCTCCGAGGGGACGTAAGGAGGCAGCTGTGTAGGCAACCGAGAGCCAGGGTAGCACCTAAACCGAGGATGTCTGCGGGGGCACGATTCCCATCTTGCTTCCACCCCTAACAGGGGCTCCGCATTTCCCGTTTCTCGCCGCCTGGAAGCGGCCAAAAGCTGAAATATACCGCCTGGGATCCGCCGTTTCACAGTCGTGTGTTCTATCGAAGCGGAGAAAGCCCAAACCCCGCCGTGCCCCAAAAGTGCCTCTCCCCGCGCCCACCGGAGCCCCCCGGCTCGTTGCCCCTCTCCCTCCCGCTTCCCACCGGCGGAGCCGGCCCGGCGCTGCCGGCGGCCGGGCTGCCCCACCTAGAGGCGGTCCCGCCGCACTGCCCGGGCCGGGGCTGCCCTGGGGCTGGAGCTCGACCCCGTACTGTCGGGTCCGTCCTCGGGGCCGTGGTGACATGGGGGCTGGGATGATCGCGCCGTGTAGAGACACAGGTGCAGAGGCACAGCCCCGGTGCCCTGTCCCGGTGTCCAATGATAAAGCATGGTGTGAGCTGGACAGCGGGGCAGAGCCAGCCTGGCTGCAGCGTGAGGTGGCTTCTCGCAGCCACCTGAGCCGTTTGGCTCGCCAGGTGTGAGGGAGCTCACCCACAGAAGCACTGCATCTGGCATATGGAGTTATGAAACGGGGAAGGATGTGTCCTGCTCATGGCCAGCTCATGAAAGCCTCTTTATCATATATAAAAGCACAAACTTAAAAAAGCCATTCTGAAGAGCATGCACTTTTTACACAATATATAGCGTTGTATAAAAAGACCCAGATGGTCCCCTGGGTGGGAATGGATTGTGCTGGGAAAAGGAAGTGTTATAAACTTTCCTTCAGGGTAGGATTTGCCCAGTATGGGAAATTAATTAGTGGTGTAGCCTCCATGTGCCAGCTCTCCAGCAAAACCAGGCTAGCTTTGCCCTCCAAGCTCTTCTCAGTTCTGAGGCAGGCCAAGAAGTTTCATGACCAGGGGCTACCACACACTGTAGCCCTCTTGGCAGCACTTCCCAAAGCCTGCATGGTGGTAGGTAATACTTTTGCCATACCTCATTAGAGGTGATCTTTATTTTTCCTAGACAGAAGCTGTGTCCCCAGACTTGTTCCTAGTTTGCCTCCTGATATACTCAGAGCAATACAAATCCTTGCTGAGTT
This sequence comes from Chiroxiphia lanceolata, assembly GCF_009829145.1. Classification (NCBI taxonomy): domain Eukaryota; kingdom Metazoa; phylum Chordata; class Aves; order Passeriformes; family Pipridae; genus Chiroxiphia; species Chiroxiphia lanceolata. Next base: position 15,281,092 of record NC_045640.1, read on the forward strand.
TCCCATGGATCTTTCAGGGGCTTAGGTGGAAGATGGCAGTGGTGCAAACAGTGCTTCCTTCTACAAGGAATTTTAATCCCCTGTGACTCTGTTGGTGATGGGGAAGATTTTGTTCATGGCTTTTACTTTGGCTGTGCTGCTCTCTGACTGTGCAGCAAAGGCACATAAATGTGTCCTGGACAACTTGCTGGTTTTTCAGGAAAATCTCAGATAATATGCTTTTGAACAGATTTATGCTTTGACTCTATTTCTTAAATAACAACAATTTATCTCCAACCAAATGTAACTGTAACTGCACAGTAGGTGACAGCTGTACATCTCTAAAACACATCCCTACCAGGATTTCTCTGTGTATTTCATGAGGGAGCTCACGTAAGTAACTGCTGCAACACTCAGCCTTCAAATCGCTTTTTGCAGTTGACATCAGGATCCTGTGTTGCTGCTGAGTTGTCAACTCTAAGATGCTTCTGGACTTCAGTGAGAGAAGGATGTACTTTCTACAGTTAAGAGAAAAATTGGAATGACGTTAAGAATCCAACTGAATATGTGCAAATATAGTGCTGACAATGAGAACTTTAATCTCCCTAGACTGACAACCTTTTAGCGAATTAGCTCAGTAGGTTTTAATAGCTGCTTTATAATCCCCTTTTCTGCTCATACTCCTTATAAGGGGAAAAGCCCATGTCCTTTAAGGCTGGGAGGCTGAAACACAAATGCTCCTATAAGAGTTTACAACCAAACTGAAAGGAATGTTTGAATCTTGCTGGTTGCATATATACAGTGACACAATTTTATTACTCAGAGATGCTGTTTCTGGGAAAGCTAACCCAGATCTCCCTCTTGTTGCTTCATTTTTCCACTAAAAACTGAAGGGTTGGCATGCTGAGTACCAAGTATGAAAACAAACTACCAACATTTCATTTTGCTACATGGCAGTTTCTTCTGAATTATTCTGCCTTACAGACCCTGAACAGGAAAAGACATACAGACTTTCTCCCAGGAAGGAGTGAAGCTGTGTGGTTGTCTGATGCTTAGTGCCAGGAGGCAATGAGCTCTGTGCACACTGAGAGCCCTGTTCCACAGCCACCATCAGGCACGACCAGCTTTTGAAATAAATCTTCTCTTTGACCCTCTTCTTATTTTTATGCTAGGTTTCCTACTAGTACAGTACATGGCTATATATTCCTCATTTTCTGATGTAGTTATCTGTAGTATAGCAATACAACCTGGACAACATTAGCTTGTTTACTAACGAAAAGCAAACCAGCATATCCAAATGACTAGGTGCTTCTTATAGTCATTAATTAAAGCTTTTGTAGCTCCTGCATTTTGTATTTACCTTTTTATCTTTTTCATGCAATTTTAAAAGGAGGAGGTAGTCTATTTATTTGCAATCCCTGATAGAAAAATTGAAGTAGAAACAGATCAAATTACTTATGTCAAAGTCGTGTATGTGTGAATCTCCCATACAGTATCTGGTACATCTACTGGTTCTGAATTTTCCCTTATTATTTACTAGAACATTTTAATGACTATTCACTATAACACAGTAGATAAATTTGCTGTATGCAGGTCTTTAGGCTTTTAAGAACACTCCTAGCACAGATTAATCATTTGGTGTTTATTTGGTACAACATCATATGAAGTCCAGGTTTCCTTTACCATTGCTCTTCAATCTATATGTAAGTAATGACCTTTCCTATTTTGTTTGAAACAGCTGAGCTCACTTTTCATGTATGGTGGACTAACTTGATAATTAAATCAATGACTACGTTGGCTTAACATTTAAATATTTTTATTGCTTCTGAAGCTTAGGTAAACCACCTAAGCCTGACAGCCTCTCAGAATACTGGAACTGTTTACATTTCTAGAATGATTTCACATCTTTGTCTTAGAGTCACCTCTTTATTGCCAGCAAGTTGATAGCATTTTATATTAATTTTTCTATCTTTTTATTATTCATATCAGGAGCAGACACCCATCAAAGGTAAAATCTGGAAGTGTTTGGGACTTATCAGTTATAAATTTACACAGATCACCAATTACTCAAAAATTTCAGAATTTGAGATTAAGGACTCATTTTTTTCACATCCTCCTCACACTGATTAGGAAGCCTACTTTATAGAGATAGAATGTGACATTTCTGTGCATGTCTTGGGCAGCCTCCTGCCTGCAGTGCTGACTGTTGGGGTGCTGCTCGGAGAAGCAGATCTGACTCAGGAACTCCAGTACTGACTCAGGTGTCTCAAATGCAACGTGTTGCAGAGATGAGAATTGTGGAACATCCGTCCTGTTTTGGATCCAGGCCTATGTGATCGTGTGCATGTGTCTGAGGGGAAATCAGAGGTGTGAGTGCACCAGGCAGTTGCACAGGGTGATGGGCCTGGTCCCTGGGAGTACCCATCCTGTTGTTGAGCAGAGAAGGAAGCCAGGCAGCTTAGACCAAGCATCTCACTCTGTGGAAGCTCTGTTCTTTGAAGGCACCCCAGCCTCTCTGAGAGCTCTGTTGGAAAACAAGGCCCCCAGCTCTCCATGCTGTGTGACAGGGGGTCCACGCCTGCAGCTGCCTTGCAAGCTCACGGTGTTGTTTTGCCACAATCCATGCCTGATAACTTCTGGTGGAGCAGCCAAGCCAAGCAGTCTAAGCGTGGAGACCTTGGATCCAGCACTGAGTTTATGAAATTAGGGCAATTAGCAAGTTCACTGTGTGAGCTGTTTCCACTGGCAATGATTTTGTATGTACAGTGACCGTATGTTTCATCTGAACACGGCTTTTACATTAAATCACTAATTCTTTTGGCTTGCCCAGTCAGAATACAAATACTTACATAAACTTCACAAATAAATTAGTGACTCTGTTTTGTTCAGTACACCTGCGGATTTAATTGACTGCCCGAAAATAAGCAAACATGATGCAAGTTGTCTGCAGGTAATACAGGTATTGTTCATATTTTCTGTGTTCCTTAAAGAAAAGAGACTTTGAGCACGTGGGTTGTGAATGACTGCAAATAAGCACCCTGTCTTGTCCTTAAGATACTCAATTCTATCCTCTCAGAATTTCTTTCTTCATTAGTGTTTTTTGCCTAAATTCAGGCATTCTGAATTATAGGTTGTCTCCTGAGTAGGTTTTCAAGGCATTCCTGTCATAGAAGTAGCTATTTCTTGAATTTATTGTAGGCATATTTTGGGATTTACCTAACAAAAGAAAAAAATTATCAAGGCAGGTGCCAGGTGACAAATAAAAATGTGTAATATGAAAAAAGCAGTTTGCACCTTATCCCATCACATGAAGGATTGTTAATGAGTTGGTTGAAGAAGTCTCCAGTACTAAAGGATTCCTGTGACTTAGTTGAAAACTCTTGTGATGTGGGAAGGACCAGAAATGCAGGTGGACAAAATATCAGTTATGGATCCCTTGAAAGACCAAAAAAATCCTTTTATTTATCTAGACTTTTCACAACAAAAGAATGCAGAAATCTACCTGCAAGTAAAAGAGGGAAGTAGAGGAGTTCTGTCTGGAAGGACATTTTGGTAATACTTCCAAGACGGAAAGTTGTGATATCCTGCACTATGGCTGAGGTTATTTTTGGCAGGACAAATGAGAGATTTCTGCTCTCCCTGCTTTGGAAAGTGGTTAGTGTGTGGTGTAGCCTTCTGGTGCTTTATAGTATTGTCTGTATTTTACAAGAGCTGATTAACAACCCCATGCTTTTCTTCATGTACTCCTAGTGTTCCAGCCTTGTACAGGACCATGGCAAACTGCTGCCTGTAGGAAGCATTAAAATACAGACTTCAGTCAAAAATGTTGCTATCAACTGTCCTTTCATATCTCTGGAGGACTTATGGTGTGACTATATTTCTTTCACACAATGTACACTTTATGCAACACTTCTCTATCAAAGGCTGTTTTGCACCAGATATGCTCCCTCATGAGGAAATACAACTCCAAAAAATGAAGTGTTCTTCTACATAGCTCCAAAAAGATGTCTGCAGTACAGTTTTCTGCAAAATAAGCAACAAAGCCCTTGTAGTCCAACATCCTTGTACTGTTGATTGAACATCCCAAAGATGGATGGTGTATATACCTATGGATCAGTCATGCCCATATTGATACTCATATCTCTGACTGTGCCCATAGCTATCATGCAGGGGACAAAAATCTCCCAAAGGCAAAGGAGCTTCACATAGAGTAATATTTCATTCACAGGGCTTAATTTAGCTGTTTTAGTGTGTCCTCAACAGTTAACTCTAAGAAACCTCTGCTGCCATAAGGTGTGTTGACCCTGAAGCCCTGCGAACTGTTGACAGGCTCTGGAAGAGCAGTAACCTGCTGGAGAGATGAGTTGACACCCTGCAGTCTATGGAGGCTATGGAAGAACTTTCACCTTTCAACTCCAAATCCTTGCTCCTTGGTCTGCATATGGCCAGGTGCACTACTACAGCTCCTAGGGCTAATTCTGAATACGTGGTGACTTCAGAAGCAGGCCTGGGCAGCTTGTGTAACTGCTTTGGTATAAGGTAACAGCTGCTTTCACAGAGAGTATAATAAATGTCAGAACAACTGGATAATGAGATGGAGAGATCCTTTCAGTGAGGAGAAGAGAAGACTAGCAGCTATGGAACTGAAAAGTAGTTTGTCATCTACAAATCACTGTCATGACAGGGATCTGTGCATTGTTTTGTTCCAATAGCCCTAGCCCTTTGGACATGGTATATGGTACTGGTCCTTCTTGTGAGCATCACAGTGCTCTCCCATTTAATAAACTCCTTTTCAAAAAGTGTTGATTCTGAGACTCATGATAAGGATAACACCAGCCCATGAATATATTGGGATGTTATTGGCTGCAGCTCGCTTAGATATTTATCCTTTATCATGTGCCTTAGCATCTGGGCCCCAGCCAATACAGAGAAATCCCTTTGCATTTTCTCCAAGAGGAAGAGGATGTTCAATAATTTCCTAAAAGAACAGGCTTTATTTTCCCACCTGCTGGCTCAGCAGGTGTCTGATGTTGAGTCTGCCCCAGTTCTTGTATGCTAGGTCCTGGAAACCTGAAATGTAATTCCAGTCACATCAGAGATCTGCAAGAAATGAGGAATAAGGATGGCTGATGAAAAGGGGGTTATGATTGGTCTGCTTGATGTTTTCACAACTTCTCTCTTTGTCTTTACTCTCAGAGGCTAGTACAATTAAAGTAAAGGCCCCCTGGTTTGATGTCAGGACTTTTGTCATTCACAAAAGTTCTTGGTCATGGCAAGAAAACTGAGAGGAGGGAAGAATGGAGCTGAAGAAAGGACTTTTTAAGAAATAAAAAGGAGAACAAAGGCAGGAGATGTCATATATATCTGAGTATGCAGCAAACTGAGGAGGGAAAGGGAAAGGAAAAGGAAAAGGGGAGAGGGAAGGAAGGGAGATCTAAGAGGGACTCTGAGAGAACTGAAGTGCATGGCATGGGAACAAATGGACACTGAGCAGTGAAAGATAGGTCAGATGAGAAGTGAGGATAGAGGTAATTAGACTGGAAAAGTGCTACGAACAGTGGGCTGGAAAAATGAGAGAAATGAGAAGGGTCTGAGCAAGGAAACTGAATGCAATGGAATAGGTTGCTTCGATTAAACCACAGAATCTAACTTGTTACACTTGAGAAAAATGTTAAATGCACTGTTCCTCAGAAGTTTGGAGTGCCTATGAACATAGACCCATGTTATACGGAATTTAATATTGTATCTGTAAAAATAACACTAGGTTGATTTAGACTTATGAATGATATGCTACACAGCATACTGATGGATGTAGTGTTGAAAAAAGGTGTTCCTGCTGAAAGGTGAATCCTGCCTGTGCTGTGCAGTGCAGGAGCTCAGGAGGAGCTGTTGAATGGGCAGTTCAGGATGCCTGGGAGCAGTGGCCCCAGGACTATCGCGCGTCAGCCCCACCTTAGTCCTCTCTGGAGCCCTTGAGAATCTTGTCTAACCCACCCCAGGCTCTGGGTGTTCCAGGGGCAAGAGAGGGATCCTGCCCGTGCCTGCCTGTATACACTGTGCCCACTGTGCTACCTGGCAGGCACCCGTTGCCATCTAGTGGCTATTGTAGGACTATCTGTGCCCGGAAAACAGTTTTTTCCAAGGAAACTGCAACCTAGCAATGGCTTTTCTAGAGAAGATCTGCACAATTTGCCTCTGAAGCCTTGCGAGTGACTCGCACAGAAGCACAGGGTTTGAGACAGGGCGTACCTTCTCGTTGCACACAGGGTTTGGCCTTGCTTTGCAATCAGGCAGTTACTCACCTGCCTTCTGTGTGTGGATTTTACATGAGGAGAAGGCTAGGAAAGTCTCGAAAACAAAGGAGACCTCAGCCCTGCTGGGCTGGCTCCCTTACAGGCAAAGAGTTGCTCAGCAGCACCAGGATCTTCACCTCTCACTTTTAATGATTCTGGACAGATTATTGTAATAGGCTGAAAGTTTCTCCCTATCATATTTTAGTATATTCACCCTTGCCAAATCCCAACCAGACCAAGACAAAATACTCTACTTGGTGGGCAAGGAGAGAGCAAATATTGGTCCAATGGATATGTTGCACTGGCTTCAGATGACCCCTCTCCCCTGGTCCATGAGAATTGAAGAGATGGTGCAGATGGACAGTTTAAGATTGATGCTCTTGAGCAAAACCAAAAGTAACTGGATTTGTTTACTCTTTTAGAGACCTACCAGTCACTTTCTCACTCTTTTTTTTTTCCCTCAGAAGAAAAGAGTTGATAAAAGCTGAGCAAATTTGAGAAAGGTGTAAAAAGAGGGAAAGGAGTGAAGGAATGAGATCTATGAAGCATTGCCTGTGCTCATGGGTGTCTTTGAACAATCCTATTATCTCAAGAAACCAAATGGACAAATCTTAAGAGAAGAATTAGGTGAATGTACTTGGAAAACTGAAATACTGCCCCCCTCCATGCTACTTTTTTTGAAGGGAGAGCACTATGAAAGAATAGAAGACTTTTCCTTCTTTGTCTCATGGAATGCCTCAATACAGAACAGCCCCACATGCATTACTGTGGTAGCATTTACTTGTCTTTGTGTTCACTTGTGATGGATTATTCCATTTTGGATTATTGCCACTGTGGTATATAATGATAGTAGGAAATATTATCCAATTGTACTTTAAGTACTTAGCACTTACACCCTGAGCCTATTGCTATTTTCAGAGGAAAAACTTCCCCAGTTCTGAAAATACAACAAAACTGTGTGAACATTTATTACGAGGTTGTAGTGGTAACTGGACAGTGTTTTGTTCATGCAAGAAAAATGAAGGTCACTATAAGTCTGTAACAGCAAAGCTTTGTACATGTTTTATATGGCACAGCTGCCTTTCTCCTTTCTTGGATACATTTGAAGAGGCTCCTTGTGTCTGCTAGCTCCAGGCTAAGGCAAACTAATGTATACCTGCAAAACATGACTGCAGGGCAAAAAATCTGAAGCTTTTGTATGAAAAGAAAAAAAATCATAGATGTTTTAACAATGGAACCCCCTCTTTTATCTTAATGCAGAATTCTTTCCTTTTTTTATATATATTTATTTCAAAACAGAAGAAAACTTTGCTTTTTTTCTAAATTGAGGCTTTCATACTGTTCTTTTTTTTTTTTTTCCCACTGAGGAAGGAGGGAAGGAGAATATAGGAGGCACTGAAAGCTGAGAACAAAAATGGATTTGATCTTTGAAAACAGAAAAGTAACAAAACTAGATCAAGGAAAATGAAAGCCTTCAGGAGGTAGGACTGTGCTGTAAAGAGACACAGTCATAACAGGAAATTAAAGGTACAAGTTACAACAGAGAATTTCAGGTCAGGAAAATAATTACTTAAATCTAATCAGCAACAAGAGTTAGGTGACATGGGGGCAGTGTGTGTGTATGTGTGTGTTTTGCCATCACTGGAGATGTGTAGGATCTGGTTAGATGTCACATATTTGGAACAACCTGGAACAACCTGCCCGCTGGATCAGTCTTTACCTCCTCCCGTGCGAGTGGATATTGTGCAGGTGACTTACAGAGGTGCTGGTGCCAGACCTTCATAAGGAAATGAACCAACTCATCACAACCTCCAGCCCCCTCTCTGGCAGTCCCACTCCACCTAGTGCTGTAGGAAAGCAGGGTATGGGAAGGGCACAATCTCCAGTGCCTCCCTGGGCTCAGCAGACCTTCATACTTATATCTGGAGGCTCCTCTTTTCCACTTTCATGCCAGTCTTTGTCCCCCAGCTCTCCTCTGATCCAGAAAAGGAGCTGGCATCTCACTGGGAGTGCACGAGTCCCATTTTACTTTGATTAAAGCTTCCCCAAGAGAGTATTTCTTGTGCTCGAGGGCTGTATAGAGTTCTAAGTTCAAAATTAGCTGAAAGAAGTTTTATCATCAGTTTAATTTTTTTTTAAGTGGCCTTATATCGTCTATTTACTTAGCCTGAAAAATCCTGGATAAATAGAGTTAAATAAGCATTATATTACTGAGCAATTCTTAGTTCTTGTTTATATAAAAAGAGCAGAGTGAACCTATTATTGTCTGAAAGGAAAGTCACATTCCAGATCTCTGCTTGTTTTGGGCACCAAAGCGAGAATGACTATTTAATTTTAACATTTTTAAGTTTATATACTGGAACTGATGCTGGAGTATCATGAATGTGATCACAGAGCATTTTTCTTTTATGTATTCCTCTTTATTCATTCATCTTATATGTGATGACTTACATAAATCATTGCATACAGTGTGTGACATGTCACAACAAAATCTAGAAGAGGAAAGGACATCATTAGAGGGCTGAGTTGTCCAGTGAGTAGGACTGATAGCTTTGATACTGCTCTGTTATTCTCAGTTACATCCTCAGTACACGCACAGAGGCACATGCAGTGCCTGTGTTGTCTGGCTGTGTGATCAGCAAAGGAACTGTCTTTAAAACTATGGCTCAATTTTTGTCTATTCATGTGGTTCACTAGTGAGGGAGGGTCCAACTTATTCTGAAATACATTGTAGAGCTTTTTCTTCTTTAGCTGCATTCCCACCAGCTTGTTAAGGCAGGTTAAGAGCTGCCCTTTGTGTATGGCTTAGCTGGAGCCACATATAAACATTGTCCTTCCGTGAGGAAAAGCCCTGATCTGGGCTCTCCGGGACTGCAGTAGGTACATGATTTTCAAACCTAACTCATGACTGACAGAAAGGTTTACATTTCCCCTGTGGAAATCATAGTTATTTTCAGTGTATTTTGTGACATTAGGGATCAAGACTCTGAGCCAGCTTTTCTACATTACAGGGTAACTCAGTTGCTGATACGAGATGTTGATGGTGAGAGCAGAGGTGCACACCCACAGTACACCTACATCTTACATTCACTGTTAACTCTCAGCAGTTATGCAAAACAATAAATAAAAGCTAAGCTAACAGCAACCATGGGCGTGACATCATAGCCACCAATCCCAGCAAAGTAATTCCAATAATTCTTCAGTACTTGCTTTTCACCTCTGCCTTCTAGTCTGTGTCTGCTATGTCCATAGCATCCTGTAAACATAATTGTTTTATGTTGCACTAATAAAGATCTAGATCTCAGTGCTATCAGGGACCAGTAAAGTAGCCCAGTCTGTCCTCCTGCACAGTCTAGGACATTGGTTGCCTCTTTTGTAATTTCTACATCACATCCACACTGAAGTTGCAAATTTCATGAGTTATGGCTGACAGATGTTCAGAAAAATGCTACACCAAAAACCAGTAACACTTCCTCCCATGGCTTCCCCTTTACCTTTCAAGTGTCAGTATATCTTGTTGTCAACCCTAAACAAATACACAAAATAAAACATAAAACCTCATTGTTGGTGATGTTTTTTCTTTTCTATAAAGGTTTCCTTTATAATAACCTTCATTTAAACTGTTTTCCACCTGTTTCCCACCTAGTTGAAGATGTCCCTTTTCATTGTCAACCTCTAAAGGTCCTCCCTTCCAACCCAAACTATAATTCCCTGATTCTATGAAAACTGAGCTGCCCTGGCCTAGACCGAATCTCTAGAAAGCAGCAAGGGAAGAATTTCCACAATACTGAGGCCACAGAGAAACAAGAGGCCTGTGATTATAAAAGGATTTACATTAATAATAATTAATATTGTGATATCTTTCGTGGAGGTAGATATCCATTGGGTGTCACACCACATCAGCAGGAATCCTTCATGGTGCACGGGGAAGCAGTGAGGCCAACCAGGTGACTGGTGAAATGTCTGAGCTGGACAAACAAGCCTTCAAAGTCTGTTTAACACCTAACTTGGGGTGGAAGGGGATGGCTTCTCCTGTTCAGAAGCCACAGACATGAAGTCTACCTTGAAATTAAAAGCCTAAACATTCTTTTTTGACAAATATGGAATGAGGTGGTGGTACATGTATGCCCCTAACATCCATTTCCTCAATATGCTATGGAGTGGAACAGTCATCTGTAATGTGGACAGTGAGACCTGGTCCTGCTTCAGCAAGTAGGGCATGGCATGGGTTATGAAATATCCTAACAGAAGAGAAAGTAGTACCCACCTTTGGATACTGCACAGCCTCACCTTCCTGAGATGTGTGTGTTTAAGTCCCCCCATGCTCTAACCACAGTATAAAATAAGCCTTCTTTCTTTGTGTCTTTGGAAAAAAGGCTAACAAGGTTCCATCCTTGGTGAAACCTAAGCAGATAGATATCATCCTCCAGCACCACATGCTTGTCCTTGAGGAGCTAATCCTAAATGTTTCCTACAGGTCAGTGCTGTCAACTTCCAGGACAGCTTTGTGGATTCCATCTGAGGAGCTAAGCTTTGGTGCTTCATTTGGATTCCTAACTTCTTCAGGGAGCCAACTGGCTTATATTCAGATGTTTCAACATTGGACCCAATTTGAACTTTAAGCACAAACTCAACATTTATATCAGTTTTAGAAACGGGGTTCCAGTTCCTAAAGGACCTTGAAAAATCTTATCCCCTATCAGAATTTAAAGCATCCCTCTAGGGATGCTTTAGGGAGGAGCTGTAACACCCTTTCAAATCATTCCACTGTTAAACCCCCTTAACAGCTGAGAAGTGACATAGCATATTATAATTAGTTTAAATTTGTCTGGCTTCAGCTTTCAAAAGCTGCATGATCTCTTCTTGGTACATGGTAGATGGTAAGGATCCCTGAACAGTTAGATAATCCATCCTTCTTGCAAGAACCCTCCTTGTTTTGTCACTAGAAACGATAAACCCCACAAATTACCTCACTGTCCATTTATACACCAATAACTTGATACAGAGGTACCATAAATGAACAGGAGAGCTAATGGTGCACCTGGATGATCAACATAAGGGCACTCAAATCCATGGTACAAGGGTAGGGTGATTTCACAGCCCCTCTCTGCCACATAGCCATCTTCTTTTTGCAGGCAGCAATATTTGCACAGCTCTATCAGCAGCTGGTTTAGTAAAATTACCACATTAAAAACTAATCTGCAGTTTTGTTTTGTAGAGGTAATGTCAAGATTCATGGTTCAGCAGTCAGCTCAGCATTGGCATGAAGGAAGGTACTGGCCAAGGGGTAGAAGATGGAAGGTGAAAAGTGCCTTGCAGTCACAGCTTGACCATGAAACTCCACCCTAAGCTAATTAATTGCACAATCAGTGCCAAAAATCTATTCCTGCCCTACTAAGTTATGGCCATTTCAAACCATATTTTTCTTCCCCGGTTTTTGGCAAGAGTGCTATGTTCCTAGCTTTAAATACAGCTATCTAGGGACTTCCAGAGAGACATTTATTTTTATTATGTTTTTCTTTTGGACTTTATTCACAAAGTCAGCAAGGATAAGAACTAAAAAGCTGAGATTTGAAAGAGGAAGGGGGTTTAAATCAGAAATACCCTTTCAATTTTAGTGAAACATCAGAATCTTGAAACAAAGACTAGAATGTGTCTACATTTGAGTTTCCTTGGTGCATAAACTTTTGTGTTTTAGTAGAAAAAAACCCACCCAGTTTGAAACAGGCCCCAGATTTTTGAGAAGCTGATGGAAGTAATGAAGTGCGACGTACATAGCTGGGACAAGGAATATACTGGAAGAAGCGAGCACGGTATCTTTAAGAAGCTGCCAAGACCTGCAGAAGGTTGACATGGGCAATTTCCTCTGAATGAAGCTAGAAGCAAATGAAGCAGATGGAAGGCTGTTGAAATTGAAGGTATGAGTCTTCTGAGCTATAGACAAAATGAACAAGCAGGCAGTGTTGAGAATAGCAGTTATCAAGAGTTTGGAGTAGGTGTGTACTATCTGAATGTTCACATTACAATGTTCAAACTGAAAATTTTAATGGGAAGAGAACAAAAATATACTGGCTACATTCACTCTTTAAACAGGTAGCTTTAAGGAAATAAAATGCTGCTTTGGAAGTCACTCTGCATCCCAGCTTCAGAGCAGCAACTCTCTTCAGAGCAGTGACTCTCAGCATCACAGAGGTACCACTACCTTTTCCAAAAACAAGAGAGTGACAAAAGTCTGTGGTGGTAAATGATCTTTTCCTAACGCAAAACTTGATACAGGTATCAGACTTTGGCCACTTTTAGTGCAGACATCTAAGCTGGTGTTGGACTTGCATCACAGTGGACACCTGTTCAATGTCACTATGACCAGGAACACTTACTGCTCTTAGTTGCCAAGTTTTATGGGACAAATTTTTTTCTGGACAGATGGAGGCAGCTCACAACAGTGAGCAGCCTCTGAGGAATTGGGGCCAGAGGTTGTCCTGTACAGGATGGTCTCAGAACATAGGTTGAGAGAAAAGAAAGAGTAGATTCATGTTTGGGACGGATGTCAGAGATTAACCCCTGCCTCTCCCAACTGAGAACTAGATGTGTTACTAGAGAAGCTGTTGGAATAGAAAACTGAGGCATTCAGACATCTGCCAGCATCAGCAAAAACTTGCCCCAACTGCTGAGCACCCCTACTGACTTTGGATCAGGTTCTAGAGGGAAATTTCACCAGTTGCAAGAGTTACAAGCTTGCCAGACCCCATCAAAAAAATGAAAACTGCAAATAAACTTTCACTGGTGACTCTTTAGCTGGTTTCAAAAAACACCAACATGATGAAAAACAACTGAACAAAATCCATTTCTGTGATTTAAAAATCTATATAGTACATAGCCCCATAGTATTTTAGGTTGATAACAGTAAAGACATGTAAATAGCCTTATTCAAGTAGAATGCACTAGAAATATAAAGAGATACTGAGAGCTAGCCAACAGTCAGCTGGTAACAGGTAAGCAGGACTCAAGTTCCTGTTCTGTAAAACTCAGCAGGGGGGACTTCAACTCTCTCTCTCCTGAACTGATTTCAGGACATTCTGTTTCATCATGGTGCAGGACAGAATTTTTTTCCTGACCTCTCTAAATTTGCATGGGCTAGGAAAGTATCAGTGCTTTACACATGTATCAAGATTCAAGTTGGAGTAGGAGCCTAACTTCCAAACAAGAGGAATGTGCATGACTGTGGGGAGAGACAGTGGAGTCTTCCCACATATCCTCCTCCCCTCTCCTTCTTGCAATTGTCTTTGATGGGCCATATAATTTGTCCTAAGATAAGAGCACCAGGTGGGAATTGCAGGAGGAACTGTCTGGATGCTCACAAAATAAATGCATTCTAGAGACCAGGGAGCTGCGATGATGGTAACTGACTTTGGTACACCTGGGCTGCAAAAGGGTAGAAAATGCTGCCAGAGATGGGTGTCCTGGTTCCAGCCAGGACAGGGTTAATTTTTTGCAGTAGCCTTGAGGGGACATGGCTACGACCCAGAGCACGGGGAAGGGACTCCAGTCTGGGGAGAAGGGGCTCTTGTTGGTCATGGCATACATCAAACCTGAATATAGGGAACAATCCCTTCTGGATGTGTGCACAGGTAAAAGCACTAAGATCCAGTCACACGTGGAAATCAAATCCTAAAGTAGCTCCCATAGATGCTTTGTCACTTTGCCATTGCGCACTGGGCAAGGACAAAGACTGTGAATGTGTACATTTCTAGTTGGACCTGCTTACATTATAATGTTTTAGACCTGCTGATATTATACACTGCATTGGCATTATTTACATACCGTCTTGGCAATAAATTTAATCATCATCATCCACATAACCAGCATCGTACTTCTCATGCCTGATCGAGAGTCTTCTCTCTACTATGCCACAATGTGACTCCTGCTGCATCCAAGGGAAAAACAATTCTCCCCCTCCCTGTTTTCTGCTCAGAAAGGACTCTGGGAGACAGAAGGTATGAAAGACCTGAAACCTGTAAACATTCACTCATAGAATCATTAAGGTTGGAAAAGATCTCCAAGATCATTGAGTCCAACCTTTGACCAACCACCACATCAACTAAATCATCAAGGTATTTCTGGAGTGCTTCCTGTAATGGTGACTCCATCACCTCCCTGGGCAGCCCATTCCAATGTCTAACACTTTCAGAAAAGGAATTCTTCCCAGACATCCAGACTGAACCTCCCAAGTTATGCTTAACTACAGTAGACAACTACTGTCCCTGTAAAGTATAATAGTAATTTAGATGACACTTAGAAAGTACTTGTAATTTGAGACTACTGAACAAACAAACAAACAAAAACTCCAAACAGGGATTGACAGTGATTGTGGCCTGGTAGAAATGCCTATTTTGTTCATAAGGAAGAAGCTGCCAGTGAGTAAAACATGCGTAAGCTGAAAGTTTATGGAATCAGCAGTTTTTACCCTCCCTTTAAGGAAAAGTGGCTCCCCTGCTGAAAGATAATTCCTTTAATGCCTTCATATTACGGAATAACTCAATGAGATACACTGCCTAAACAAGATGTTCCTAAGTGTTATCCATCACTAAGGGGAAGGACAGTAGAAGATCTTCCAGGAGCTTAGCTTAAAGAAGCTGGCACTGATCTTCAGAGCTGTATTTCTCTACTGAAATCATCAGACAACAGCCAGTCAAAAGGATGTGCCACAAAACACACAAGTGCTTTGTCAATCACTATAATCCATCAGAAGAGCTGTGCCTGTGAAATAGGCAAACACAAACTGTACCACAGCAGGACAGGTACTACCAGTAGAGAGAATAAATCATAACAACGTACAGTGTGCAATGGGGGGCTTCCTTAGGAACCTCCTGAGCAATCTCAGTACCGAATTCAGAGTAAGGAAACAAATGAAACAGATGCAGGGAAGGACTCCAAATCCCATCTACAAGACAGTAGATGCACCCTTTGAAAAAACAAGCAGTTCTTGCTGAGCCTCAAAGAACAAAGGCTAAGATGAAATCTACAGCTTTGGTCTATGCATACTGCAGGGGGTGAAGGGAAAGAAAAACAGGAAAAAAAGAAAATATTCAACTTATCCTACAACTGCACACAAAAAAGAGTATACACATTAGTATCAGTTAATATACAGGAATGTATCAAGCAGTATGTTAACAAGGTATGTATTAGTATGGCAGCAGAGTTAAGGTAGAAAGCAACAGGAGTTATTTTTCAGAGCAAAGGTATTTTCTTTTTAGACTAATTTGCTTAGAAAAATATTACGTGAGCACTTTTACAGTGTGCTAAGCCAGGTAAACATGTTCCCTTACCGTTTATATACGTAAAATATAAGCACCTGTAAACATTTTTTAAAGACACTAACCAGGTAAAACTTATAGATATGACTCCAACCACACGCATTTGTAAAAACAAGTTCCACAGCAAAACAATCAAAGGAAAATAAAATATGGCAACTCAGGTTTTTGGCAAACATTTTATAATTTTTATATAAAAATCTCAGTAAGAAACCTAGCAGAATATCTGACGGAAACATCTGCCTTACAACAAGTTCAAAAAAACCTCACAAAAAAAAGAGAAATAAAGAAAAAAAAAAAGTAAAATTCCAACCCCCAAAATATTTTTTAATTATAAACCAGAATATCAACAAAACACTTAAAATAATCTCAGATTGTTTGGCAATTCATCACATCATAACAAGAGACACATTTGATCATATGAAAAGTTTAACTTTATATACAACTTCACTTGAACATTTGCTCTTACCAGAGTTAATATACATTAAAAAAAGATTCTGGCAATAATACCAGGTTCTGTTTTTAATACCTGTGTATAAAATGTAACATAAAATGCTGAAGCTCTATAGTTAGGAGAAGTGACATTTGATTTCAATGGGTCCCTCTTTGTTGAAAAAGACAAATACTGAAAGAACAGCTGTTTAGTTGCAAAATAAAACTGTTTCATTTTAGGGTGGTGTTGGCTGTGAATAAATCTAACCTAATACTATTTACTTCTTGAGGTCGGTAGTAAATTTACAAGTGAAAATATAATCTAGTTAGATTACATTTTAAATTTCATACTTTGTCACAAATGTGAACAGAAAGGAACCAAGTCCCCTTCACTATGCTAAACTACTTTAACGCATGCGAGAAAAATACTTTACCAACTGTCTGAGCATATTTTAGAGAACTTCAGACTTTAGACAGTCCTGGGGGAGCAGAGGGGAAGTTTCCTACTGACATCTGCATAGAATGTAAAATATATAATTAAAAAACCCTAAGGTATATACTAAAGTTTACAGACCAATGCTTTCCATATAATAAATAAAATGTCCATCATCGATTAGATTCATACACAGAGTAAAATACAACCTATTTTTACAAGTTTATGTACAAAGTGTATTAGTAGGCACATGTGTGCCTTATGGGTTGGAAGCATTTGCATTAGCATGTCACATTGGGAAACTCCAACTTTCCAAGTCAGTGATAAAATATATAACTACTTTGTTTTTCATTCAGATACAAAGTAAACTTATTTTTCATCTGAAATAAATGTACATAATATTCTGTATAAACAATAGTTTATAAAGCTGTTTAAAATGTAACTTAAAAGTACTGCATTGTTTAACTTAGAGCTCTGAAACAAGCACGTGCAAATCCCTTTGCTTTAAAAAAAATAGAAGCACAGATGTTTTTCTTCCTTTTGACTTTTTCAGGAAGAGTACTAGCTGGTAGAGATTATCGTTTTGCTTTCTTTACTGGTGTTTCCTCTGTTTTCTGCTGGCCTTTTCTCCGTACCACTGTTGGGCTGTCCTCCCTTTTACGCTTTGCAGACTGCGCCTTTAACCTGAAAGGCATTATTAATAATTATTTTAACAATGGTAGGGTCTGTAAAACAAAAGGAGTGGTCAGGCACAATTCTCTTTAGAGGACTAAACTAAATTGTCTATCTCTGATGAATTACAAGAATATATTATTTAAAAATACTACTAACACACTCACATGCTCCCATCACATCTTAACAGGACACCGTGTACTAATAATTCTGTATTTTGAAGAGTGCTCCATATGCAGAATTTGGGGCTAGAACTCTCCTTCCTTCTCTTCTTTGGAAAGATTTGTGGGTTATAACAGAATATAATGGACTACATTACCTTGTACCCTGTCTCACAAAGACAGAATAGCGGCAACAGCAGCTCAAGTCTTGCATACACAAGAGGGAGTAAAGGGTAGAGATCATATACCCTTACCTCTATTTAAGCATACATCTATAAGCTCACCATATTTCAGATGCAACTGGCTTAAACTCTTGGCCATTCTAACAATTCAAAGAACTGAACATGAGGTGAACTGTGACAGCCCATCAGTGCACGATACACGTGTCTCAGTTCAGTTTGAAGATACTGCCACATTTCACAGAGGATGACAGATACATTTGGCATATAACACATTAAAAAGTGTACCAGTAAAGGAGGGAAAGGGAGATATACTCAAAATTTGATATGAGGACTCTCAGAGTTTCTCCTCTTTTTATCAGCTAAACTTAAAAGACTTTTTTAAGCATTAGAATCATGTCATTATATTTGGCTTTAACCTGAACTATCGATGTTCTTCCCCCCCACCTGGGAAAGAATCACAGCTGAAGTTAAAATACTGAATAACACCATTTTCAGATTATCCCAGATTTCAGGTTTCTGAGGATGTAAAGAAAAAAAATCTAGTCTTCCAAATGTTAAAGAAAGGAAGAAAAAATAAAAACATAAACAGAAGAAAATCCTTTAAAAGCTTTTATATATGACAAGAGAACAGAACAAAACTAGACTGCTGTTCAGATTTTGAAACAGTGTATTACATATAAGGAAAGGATCAATGTAGTGGCTTCCAAAACAAATATTCGAAGTGGATTCAACTTTAATACTTACTGTGTCAATGGAGGAGATTTATTAATTTTTGTATCACTTGGAGATCTTTTTTTAGTTGCTAGTTTCTGTCGTTTTCTAGGAGAAACTGAACTTGGACTGCTGCCTTTAGAAGTTGCACGTGTGGTTGGCTTGCTGGGTTGTTTTCTGTAATACAAAAGAATGATGAATGCATATATAACAAGATACTTTTACCAAGTCACTTTCTTCTTCCAAGTGCAGCAAATTAAGACTACACAGCATTTGCAACTAGTATATAAAAGTTGCCAAAAGGAACAGTGAAAAAACTGTATTTGCTGCTTCAAGACAAACTTCAGTGCCAAGCTGTGTATTTTCAAATGGCTACTTTATTAACAATATTTAGCATTTAACTAAATAAAAATACTTATTCCAAGTCCGCAATAATTTTGGTACATAAGTGTCCATGTTTAAAAAAGCAATTTGTTATGAATTCACTCATATGAGCTTTGGTATCCACTACTTCAGAAACACGAAAAACTTGTTACTGGCCACTAACTTCATAGTTTGGAAAACAGGTTATTTAAGTCAGAGAAACTGTTAATCCAGCAATGCTGAAAATGAAGCATCATCCCCTTCTACAGAATTATTCCCAAATGCTGCTTATAAAATGCAGACTGTATATAGCACCTTAAGGTAGAGATGCTTTGTTACAACTGGAGCTAGAAAGGCAGCACTGGAAAACTGAGACACAAACCCAAATCTATAAAAAGTAGATGTTTCCACAAGCAATCAGAATAAAACCGCTAATATCTAAACCTTTATTACAATTTTAGAGTTAACAATTATTGGAGACTAACAGAAGTCCATCTGCCTTTACCAAAACAAAACTACTCTTTACTAAGTGGTAAACGTTCTGAGTTTTTATTTAAATGAAAATCACATAACTGCTTTCTGATTCAGCTCTGAAATTATCAGTTCAAGAGCATAGTGTGAACTGTGCTTCAAATAAGGCCCAAGGGCTAACATATAATATAACATATAATATCTTTATGACTGAAGTAAATCTGGTCAATTTAAAGAAATCTCACACTAACATAAAAAAAAAAAGCCTGGACTCCAATTCTGTCCTGGATGGCAGCAACATAAATCAGAACTTTCCAAAGCTGCTTTCCTTCATTGTTTCCCCAATAAAATCAAGAGGACAAGCTCTGCTAGAATTCTGTTTGCCTACAAAAAGGCAGACCTGTGTTAAGGGAGATGAGAACAGCTTCATAAAAGAGTTCTTGCTACCACACTAGTCTTTTACAGTAAAAGATCGCTCTCCAATCTTGCAGACAACCACACTAGAAATTAAATCCTCCAGCACTGCAGATTCATGTATTTAAAAACCAGAAACTTACATGGCTAATCATATTTTCACATTGTTCCAACTCCAAATACTAAACGGTGAATTGCAGAGTCAAGTCAGAGGTCCCATTTTTACCTATCAGAACTAAGTGTCCTTAGACTCAGCTTCTGAGGCATCACTTAGGATGAAGACTGCCAACAGGACCAATTCTTACTTTCTTACATACTCAAGTATGCCTTTATGAGATCCTAACAGTTTCCCCCCACCCTTCACCTTTTGTCTCTTCATCCCTACAAAAGCTGTACTAGAATTAGACTCATAATTATTTGGGAAGCTCTCATCAATTTAAAGCACATAAACAAAAAAAAGAGAAAAAAAGGAAGTAACAATCTTCCCTGAAACAAATCCCACAACAAATAAGACTAATGCAGAAAAAAGCTTGCTGTTGGTGTCTCTATGCAGTTACCTTTGAGCCTCTAATCTTGTGGCTGATCTAGTTGTGGCCCTGGAATATGCATCATCATCTTCCTCACCATCTTCTTCCTCAGCTTCCTCTTGCTCTTTGAGTTCATCTTCAGAAGACAATTTCTGACGTTTTTTCTCTGGCTCCAGTGTTTCTGTCCATGTAAAAGTTTACACGTGCTATAATTTTCCAAAAGCCCTCCAAAGCGACATGAACACTTAACTTAGAAAAGGTACTGTAGTCACAAATCCCGTTTTCAGTAATTTTCCATTTCCTTTATGCTTCAACATTTTTAATTCACACTTGTTTGACTTAATCTTGCTAACACATTCACCATAGTTTACTTACACAGCTCATAGCCAGTATTCATAGAAAATTCATGAGGCTTTACAGAAGCATCTGGGATGTAGCAATTCTGACATGAGATTACAGCAATTTACACATATTTACATAATATTTACACTAGCTGTAACTCAATGATTTTTCCTCAAGAAAGGAAAATTGAATAAAGCTTATCTTGTTGCTATTAGTAAACAGAAAGGCACAGTAATATCTTCTCATTCTTATGGAGTAGCACAGTTTCATGCTTTTACCAGTTTCCTCTGACTGAACCAGAGAACGTCTGGACTTTCTTCCCCTTTTACGCACAGCCATTTCTGCCTTCTCAGCTTCATCTTCCTGAAAAAACAAAATGGAAGCAAGTAAGTCAAGAACAATTCACTTTACATAGAAGACAGACATTTTTCGTTACATACAGCTTATAGATTTACAAATTAAAATGGTTGCACTTACATTTGTTGTTTCTTTCTTATCGGATACATCTGTACCTAAAAAAAAGGAAAGAAAAAAACTTAATCCTGAACTTCAAATCTTTCACCCATCAATTTGAAAGGGTGTTCTTTCATACTCTGTCAACTTTGCATAAACATCACAGAAGATCAGAAAACATTTAAAGTCTCTTTTTAATTTAGAATATGGCTTTCTTGTATTTTGTTATATACAAAGACTGGGACAATGATTAATTTTTTTTAAGTACTAAGGCTTTATATGACTGACAGTATTTATTGCTTTGTTGCGTATGCTGTTTTGTCTTCATGGAAAAGCAAAAGTTACTCACTCCCTTTTAATTACTGTCAACTAATGACAGAATCACAGAAAAATTTAGCTTGGAAAGGGCTTCCAGAGGTCATCTAGTCCAACCTCCTGTTCCAAAGCATGGTTAAATTAATCGATCTGATCAAGATCTTGTTCAGTCCAATTTTGAAAGTCTCCAAGTACATGGTTCCTCCATGTGTTCTAGGCAATCTGTTCTAGTGCTTAACTGTGCCCATGGTGAGGCACCAAGATGACTGTAGCTCAAAAAGACACTATCTAAAACCTGTCTAATACCTAGTATGCAAATTACATGACTCTCTTCTGAAGTACTTCTTACTTCCAAATCAGTAATTTTTGCTGACTGGCCTGTGCATGTTAAAACACATCTATAACTCTACAACTCGTGTCTCAACCCAGCCTGTGCCTGTGGTTACCATTTCTACCATGACTAACTCTATATCCCCATATCACCATTGGCGAATCAGAGCTCAAATCAGTCTGGCAGTTTAATTACCTAGGTAGCCTCATCTCCTCGGATGGTAAGATTGATGGAGAGATAGACAACGGGTTAGCAAAGGCATACAGTGCCTTTGGAAAGCTCCACAAAAGAGTTTGGAGAAATAAACACTTGAAGAAAAGTACCAAGATCAGTGTTTACAGAGCCATTGTGCTGTCTACTCTTTCATATGGATCCGAATTAAGGGTCATCTACCGCCAACACCTGCGACTCCTAGAACGCTTCCATCAACGCTGTCTCTGCACAATCCTAAACATCTGCTGGTCAGATTATGGGACCAATACATCTGGTCTCGAACAAGCAGCAGTCACAAGTATTGAGGTCATGTTGCTGAGAACACAGCTGCGCTGGGCAAGGCACGTCTCAAGGATGAAGGACCACCGCCTCCCTAAGATCTTGCTTTATGGTGAACTTGCCACCGGTGAACTGCTGCAAGAGAAGAGCCCCAAAGAGGAGATACAACATCCCTGAAACAACATTTGAACCTTGGCCATATTGACCAACATAACTGGTCTACTCTGGCCTCCAATCGGGAGGTCTGGAGACACACCATCTATAACGCTGCTGCCTCCTTTGAGAACGCACGCAGGATCACTCTTGAGGAGAAAAGACAACGCAGAAAGAATCGTGTCTTGCAGAATATACCACCTAAGGAGTCTTTCTGCTGTGCCTTTTGCAACCGGATGTGTCTTATCTCCTATTGGCCCTTTTAGCCACCAACACGCTTGTAACAAACATGGGTAGAGCCCTTCCCGAATCTTCGTTTGTGAAGCCCAGCCATGATGAATTAGTTTCAAGTTCAGTGTCTGTGCTATGGAAGAATGCTGCCCTCAGAAAACAGATGTCTCAACTTCATCTGCTGTACCGACCAAAAAGAAACTCTCTGCATCCCACTCCATATGTGAGTCTGTTCCTGCCACGAACACCCAGAAATCACCAGACTGAATGAACTGCATAGAGGGATTCTACTTTGCTTTCTCTTCACTGCCAGGGGTTTTCAAATCCTTTTGTCACATGAATGCTAACAGAGGATGAAAAGTTTAACAGTGTATTTCATCTACTTTATACACTCTTTTTAACATCGCTGTGACATTAACAGCCTTTTACCTGGAAAATGGAATTAAGCTTTAATTACACAGTCAAGTGACTGTCCTTGTCAATAAAAAGCAAACCAGAATGTAGTTTGACTCCTTTGTCACATTCCTTTTTTTTCTCTTTGTGTTGATAAAAGCCAAGTACCACACAACCAGCTAACCCTTCACAGACAATTATGAAGCAAATGGATTAAAGCTGACATTGTAACAAATGTGGAGAAAATAGGAAACAGTTCATATGTGCAGTGCAACCAGATTAATATCTCTGTAGAAACAAACTTTTGGAAACTCTAGAAGATTTGTTTTGAAGATTTGTTTTCCAGGTTTGTTGTATGTTTGTTTATATTTCTTTACAAACCACTTTTTAACCTGCCTTTCAGGTTCATCTGCTTCCTGCCATGGGTTTTAAAGTCTGTTTTATGAATGGTTGTAATTAAAATGATATGTTTAAACAACCAGTGCAGTTCAGACTCCACACACAAGAAAAATGAGGAAAGCAATAGCAAAGTATTTCACTGAATTTGATTTTATTTTGAAGCACCAAAAGTACATTTCTCAGTCAAGCTATGCAATCATCTTCTAAAGATCTTACAGCAGCTGTGAAAGGGGAAAGAAACATCCCCTCGAGATACCACTAAGCTCTTTAGGCACATATCCAAAGATAGGTCAATTAACTGAACAAAATTTAAAATTTTAAGAGTTAATGTAGTGTGATTAATAGTCACTGTATGAAAGAAAACCAGCAGAAATGGAAAACAGTCACTAAGAACCAGTCCGACGGGGTACCTACCTTCCTCTGAAACTCTGCCGTGTGGCCAACCACACAAATTAGTTATTAGGTGTATTCTGCTATGCATCAATCAGCACTTAACAGTGCTGCTGCATCTCTGAATTTAGTTCTTATCAAACTGCTCTTTTTCAAAATTAAAAACTTGGTAGCAATTAGGGACAAGTCTTCAATTCATCTGTTTACTCAGATGTTTTTGTTCATGAATAACACTGACTGCCAGAGATGATGTTTAGGAAGGACACGTGATTTTCTTTTTCTTGAAAACCCACCTCTGTTTCTTCTATCTTTTGTTTTATATGGTAGAGCAGATATAACTTTCTTACCTATTTGAGGTGTTTTCCCTCTACTTGCAAAGGTAGAAAACTGCAGCTGAAAATAAAAAGTGGGTTTCTTAATTTAAAGAAAACCAGAAAAATCCAGCATTGTATTACATAACCACAGAAACTTGCTTACATGCATTGTAGAACTTATCTGTCAATCTAGAAAACATGAACACTCTAACGAGCACCACAAAGTTTGTACCGAGTTTAACATAGGATACATTTTTCCATTTCTGATAAAAATCAGAAACAAGCCAAGTCAGCCCATAAACAAATAACAGCAGTTTCAGTAACCTAATTGACACTAAAGTCATTGCAATAAAAGACACAAAAGGTAAAAGCCCTTTCAGTCAAATACATTTCTGAAAATTTAACTATCAACAATACAAAAAAGTTTACTACAGTCACTTGATGTAATCACATAAACAGATTTACAGAATTACAAATCACCAGAATTTTTAATTTACTCAGAATGCAACAAAGCTAAGTATAATTACACAATCTCCTATGATGAGTGTCCAAAAAATCATATTCTTTCATCACTGAACAACTCCACTAGGACGCCTATGCTTCCTTTGAAGTAGCACCATGTTCCCAAAGCAGCCCTGAGGAAACTGTGATGCAAAGGTAGTATCTCACCTTACAGAACCCTCATCTCAGATGGGGGCAGGTAACACTCCTCCCAGAGCCAGCCTGTAACTGACTGACACCAATCACTCATCACTAAGAGGTACAGGACCTTTACAATAGTTGAACCAGAACAAGATGGTTCTGTTCCAGTACTGAGGCTGCCAAGTTACATCTATTTCTGAGTGTGATTTTAAAATTAGTTTTAATTCTTAACTGAACAAAAAACCCCCCAAAAATCAACCAAACAAAATCCAATCCAAAACATCAGAACAGAAAAACCAAATACCAAAACCCACACCAGTTCCAATTATATTTCATTAAATTAATATTCGGGGGAAAAAATCAATTAGGAAACATTAGGAATTTTGAAACAAAACTCCAGTAGACCTGTAGAAGGGACAGGACTCAAAGGGCTGCCTGAAATGCTGTGAGGAAAGAGCAAGCAGGGACAAGAACTCCTGCTATCCATATCTGAGGTGAATTTCCAAGATTTCTGACAGCCATGCCAGCCGGTGCCTCACCAGGCAAGCAGGCAGAAAACACATATTCCAACACACCTTCACTTTTAAAATCATCCCTTTTCTACACAATAACGTTGATTCTGATATACAAGAATTCCCAAGGGAGGAGCCTTCCACTAGAATAAATCCAGCTACTTGTACTCCACAAATATGCCTGATCCGTTACTACCCTGTGTTGTAATCCAACTGGATTGCAGAAACAATACCAACAGAACACTCTCTTAGCAATTAATGTACTTCAAAGGGTTAAGAAATTAAACTAAGACATGTTTCATGAGCTCTCATGTTACCAACCAGCATGTCTCAAGCTCTTGAATGAACTGTAATGTTGCAATACAGGTAATACAACTGCTTTACATAATATTTTATTTTACAGCTATTAAGAGATATTATGAGCTATTTTTATGATACATTCATTAGAGGAAAAAAAAATTCAAGTTTTTGAAACAAAGTCACCCTTGCTCTTCAGGACAAAATTAACTCTCAGCACAAATTAAAAGACACGTGTGCACACAATCAAAATTTCACCCTGCCCACAGGTATATATTGCCAGCTAGTGTAACAGTTGAGATTTCTACTAAGTGAACAAGTTTGAAGCTGATAGGTTATTTGCTACATTCTGACTTTTTGCTTAAAAGGTTCAGCTATATTAGGAGATACTATCAATAGTTTTTGTTTGCTTAGACTGAACTCAATGATCAAGTTTCCCATAAGATGTTTCTGAAATGCTGCTAACTATTAAACAGATAAATGGCTCTTGAATTACCATGTTTAAATGCACCCAAACAAAATAAAGGCACTTACATTCCCAGTGCTCATATCAGCTTTTGACTCCCCACCTGAGGGAAGAAATATGAGTTCAGAACTTGAATGTCACTATTTTCCTTGTTTTTCCACACAGGTATTAAGAACTACTTACCACCAGGTTGTACTGCTTCAAGAGGGTATTTACGAGGCCGTCCCCTTTTCCTTTTCACTATTACAGGCTGATTTTCCTATTAAAAGTAAAGGAAAAACATATTTTAGTTACTGAAAGTGACATTTAGCATTTGAGCAATACAATGCAAAGACTGCTGATAACCAAATTCATAATGTGATAGTGGCAGAAGTACTGACTGTCAGTTAAAAAATACAGATGAGGCAGGTTTCACAGGAAGAGGCACAGCTCCCAATTATGCAAAATTCTCTGTGGCTGAGCTCAGGTACAAAGCATGCCTGAAAATGCAGGACCTTCTTCTCCCTTCCCCACAATGGTCTCACAAATGCTGCTGCCTTACCCTATACAAGAACTCCAACCTTTGTATCTTGTCAGTCCTGTTCCCCAGTGTCACACAGCATAGGCTACATCCTATAACAGTTAAGCAGGTGCTATCAAACAGTTAATATCCCAGTTATCCCAACACACAGATTGCTGATATTCTCTATATAAACAGGGTCTTTAGCAAAAAAAGGTCCCTTATTTTGAAGTTTGAGCTTTGAAAGACAACTTTAAGTAATAAATATGGTCAGATGTTCAGACTGCAAAATCCCCAATAACAGACTTTCTCCTATTTACGAGGAAAGAAGATTAAATGCCTCATTCAGCATTTACTGAAGTCTAGCAGTATCTCCCTGAGAAGGGTTCTTAGTGACTCAAGCCTTGAGTGAACAAACAAAACCATATTCTTTAAGTTTTCTTCCACTTCCAAATCTGAGGCAAAATGACAAAACCCAATGCCTTTATGAGATCAGCATCAATTTTCACCTCTAGGGTTCAGACATTTATCTACAACCACCACTGCAGATTACCACAAGTGTATGCCTAAGTGATAACATATAGAGTTTTAAAACTGCTAAAAGATAATATTTTTGTAAAGCCAAGTCACATTTGTTAGTGACTAAACTGTCCACATCAATTACAGGATTTTCAGAGAACATGATCACCATACAATACAACTTTATAGAATTGCTTTTTAGACAATTTGTAAGTAGTATTAAGTGTATGAAGGGAGTTACTCCCACTTCAATAATCAGTCACTGATGCTTTATGGTCTGTGAGTTTATACTTTGTGACAAAGCACGACATGAGTCTTTGGTACTTTAGAGCACCAAACAAATTTCCACAACTATTTCTAAAGGTGAAGTCATAGTTTTAATATTGTTGTCAACAAAATTTAAAGTACTTATTTTCAGTGTGAACTTGCACTATCTCAGTTAGTTAACATGAATAAAACCACTCACCTCTGGAGAATTTTCATTTAGTTCTACACAGTGCTTTTTATTTTCAGACATTTCTTCTTCGATGCTAAATTCATCTTCACACATGCAAAAAAAAAAAAAAGTTGTACACCTTTGCTTTATTAGGCAAAGAAGGCAAAGAAAAAGGTACAAGCCACAACCTCTGCACTGAAAACATGATTTCTTTCCCTAGCCTAAAATTCCCTAAAAACATCCATCAGATGTTAATACTGTGGATATACCACCTTTTATTATTTATTTTAGTGCAATTCATAAGTCAACTACAACAGTGCAATTTGCATGCTCTTTCCTAGTTGGTTTCTCTACAGAAACAAACAGGATTGATGATGGTGAATATATAATAATTTTTACATGAAAGGACACCTCTTGCTTGTGCTCAAAGCTAGGAGAAATTCTTGTTACATAATCCTGACTGTGCTATTTTTCCATCTACCTGTTTTTTTCAAGTTTATTTCCACTTAGCTTTCCTACCCAAGGTAAATACTGAAGCAATAACGGAGCAAATGGGTGACAGCACAGTAGAAACATCATAACTTCTCTCACTATTAAAGAACTAAGATTAATGCATTACTTGATAGCAGTAATAGAACAGACACCAACTAGAGAATATATGCAAGTTTTTGCTGGGATCAAGTTCATAATTTTTCTCAAAATCATTCAAATGAAAAGAAATTAGCCTTTAGTATGGGTTCAGAAAATCTACCATAGTGTGCAGTTTCATTACCTTTTTCTTCTGCAGTACCTTTAGGAGGTGTACACATTACAACAATTTCTTTGGACACTTCTGCTGTATCACCTGAAATAACGTCCTACATTATTTTGAAACAAGAAAGAAAAGAGAATCTTACTACAAATTAAAGATCAGTCAGTTACTTACACTAAAAAACAACCACAGTCCAATACATGAGTATTGTACTCATCAAGATTCTGCAATGTCTCTAAAACACTTTGGTGCTGAGAAGCTTCATCAGAAATCAGTGTGTAAGCCAGTCTCAAAAATTTTCCATGTACTCCCAAAAAGAATACCCATTTTGTCCTGAATTCCTGTTTTTACTTAGTAGGAATCAGTGCAAACCCAGAACTCAGGTGAAGTCCAATACCCTCTTGAGGATCTCAGATCAGTATGACCATGTAGGTGCTGAACTGACTGGACAGCTGGGATCCAGCAAAGTTCCACACTACCCTAAGCTCCTAACTATTGTGCAAATCAGCCCACTACACCTTGAAGGGATACAACAGACACTCCTGCCTTTTTATTTATTTATTTATTTATTTTTTAAAATTGTCTCCTCCTTGAAAAAGTAACATTCTCCAGTCAGTTTGTATTCAAGACAAAGCAAAAGTAGTTCAGAGTTAATAATGAAAACAACCCCCAAAATAATCTCCTATAGAAATAAAGACTTAGATTTTAATCTTATTTACATTGTAGTTGCAGAACATTAACAAAAAAGTTCTTGAAAATACCTTCATGTTATCAGGTTTTGTTTTGGAACACTGACTTTGTTCATCTTTTTTTACATCCTGAGCAATCAGCTGGTTGCCTGCAAAACCAAGTAATAATTGAAGTGTTAAAAAAATGTCTTCTGCATTTGTCATATTTTCATGCTGCTTTTATATCCGTTCATCATTACTGAGTTTCAAAAGTCTGAAAAGCAGCATCTTAAAAACATAGGAACAGAAGTTATTCTAACCACTTTTCAAAAAAGAAGACAAAACAATTCCAAAAGAGAATTCCATGTTTCTTGTATGTTACAGGTGTGGTTTGCTTTGTTTGTTTGTTTTTAAAGATAAGTTCAAAATTGAAATTTGACCGGTACCACCTCAAGAAACAGAATGTCAACTTTAACTTCAACTCACCCAGAGACAGAGAAAGCAGTTAATGCTATGTGGGACACTAACGAATACATGACTTTTAATTACTCAATCAAATCAAAATTCTTAGAAGAAGAATAAAAACTGTCATAAAAAAATAATACTAATAATTTTACTATCTTTTTTTTTCCTAAATTGTTCTGATGGTGAAAAGACAAAAGCAGTTAAGGCCAGAGCTTAAACAGATATTACACAGTCAGTCTCAATTACTATGTCAGCGAAATGTGTAACTTATTTCTAAGTTAACTTCATCTAAATTTAACTTAAAAATGTTTATACCATTCAACGGACTGAATTCCTTCTCACTTTTTCCTTCTAGACAAATAAAAGGTTACACTAAAACTTAGTTCTTTCCAACCTAAGAGAAGGAAGCATCCAGCCCCAAAGTCTACTCAATGTTTAGATTTTCCTCTAATGATCAGCTTCCTTCCCTGTGTTTTATTTTAGAAGGATAAAATTAATAATTATTTTAAAGACTATACAAAAATTTTTGTTCACTTACAATTGAAAAAGTTATAATATTCTTCTGTGCAGTAATTAAATTTGTTATAATATGTTTTTCAAATATAGTAAGTGCAATATTAAAAAGCTGTTTTGGGAGGATAAATTGCTTTGCAGTTTGCAATGCCCTATATTCCATTCTTTCCTCCAAAATACCATTTTATGGCCTAATGGCAGTAGAACTTTGTTTTGCAGCAGAGAAGCTCTGCACAAATTCGTGTAGTTCTGCATCACTTACATTTTTCTTTACCTGTTGTTTCTGAAGATTTACATTGTATTCCTCTAGATCTATGTTCTTCAGTTATCTGGGTATCCACATTTTCCACCTACACATAAAACACAAAAAAAGATTAACTCCTTACCTTCTTTTAACTTTATAAACTTTTATAAAGTTTATAAACACAGACTGGAGAAACTTTTTCCTTCATGCTACTTTCAAGTACAACATGCATTAAAATGGAAAATAGCAGTTTACAAAAGGAATTTATTCCTAGAGCTCAAGTAACATTACTTCTACAGAATGGCACCATGAAAGAATTTCTAACTTGTAGTGTTTTCAGAATTTGATCAATATTTTTACAGAAAAAAAGGCTCAGAATTAATTAAGCACCCTACTAAGTGTTTTAAAAGCAGTTTATCACGGTAAATCACGCAAAATATTTCTGGATTTAAAAGGACACTCTCCTACATGCAGGAACAATAGAAGTATCTCACTAGCACCAAAAATGTGGCCAATCAGCATTACAATACAGTAATAAATAAATTTACTACTCAAGTTTAAGAAACCACAAACACATTTTCAGCTTCCTAGCTGCGTTAAATGTCTTGTTTCTGCTCCATAAGAAACTTTGCAACTTTCCCAGTTATCCCTTTTATATTTATGAGTTCCTCCGAAATCACAGCAGACTGCATTAAAACAGCATGTTTCTAGTCGTGATCAAAAGCTCCAAGAATAATCCCTACTTTTTTCCCCCCTCTATTCTCATGGAGGACAAGCAAGCTTATCTTTTCTGCCAGTTAACAGTCTTGAAATAGTCCTAGACTGTGGAGCAACAATACAAGATTTATTTACTGGCAGATTTGAAAGAATAATTAGACATCAACCTACACAGCTGCACAGTTTCAATATACATAGCATATACAAAAATATTATTTTCCTTTAGAGAATATTTAATGTAAATAGAAGTAAATGCAAGTATGAAAAAAGCAGCACAGAGAATAAATTTAAGAAACAAGAACTTACATGAGAAGTTTCTCTTTCTAAAGCAACATTCCTCTGCAGCAAATCTATTAAAAAATAATTACAACACAATCAGAAAAGCTAATCAAGAGCAAAGAATCACAGTATCCTCTACTTCACTCTCTGAAAGGATTCCAGAGAACCTGAAACTATATAAAACTTACTTTCAATGTTGGAAATAAGAGACATCCAATCATCTTCTCTTTAACAAATACACGAACAAAACAAAGAGTATGGATTTCTAAAGCACAGGATAACTGAGAATCACTTTATGACTGAAATACAGGCCATCAAGGGGCTTTCATCTTTGAAATGTATGGTGACTTTGACATTTCAAATATAGTTCTATCATTTGAATGAATCAGAATTTCATCCATCAGAACCTCAGATGCTGGATCATGGGATGAAGTAAAACATGATCGAAACTATGCTCTAACATGCTTTCAGAGAACTAAAGTTTGCATAATTGTACTAGTGAGACCTGTAGCTGATTGAGTGCACATAAGGAAATTGTCTGATTGCTAGACTGTAACTCTGACAAAGTAGAGCCTTAGCCTTCCATATCACAAAAATGGAGAAAATAATTATAAATGCTGATTAGTGGTTTGGAATTCTGAAAGAATTTCATAACTTCCAATACATAAAGAGAAACATAAAGAAGCTGCTCTATCGAGCGTTCTTAAAATCTGATTCATAAAAGCACTGAATTAATATTCTAATTAAAAAAAGCTGCTAAAGTATTCCAAGTAGCTTTCCTTTCAGCTGCAGTAAGAACATAAACCTATAACCCAATAAAAAACTCCTTTTTACATACAGTTTTATACAATTTGTAGCTTATTTCTTCCATCTACATGTTTTAGCAACAATTCTTCCACAGCTATACTGCTGAGTTGCACATCCTTCAATTTTTAAAGCAGTGTCAAATGAAGAGCTAGTTCCTACCCACTCAAACAGCAATGATTTGTTTACATTCCAAAGAATCTTGGACTACTAAACTACTGTGTCTGCTGTTCATACTCCTGACAGGACACACATTTGTCTTTTAAACAACTTCCTTTTACGTACGTTGAGTTGTATGTATATATGCATGCGTATATACATATAAGAGAGATTACTGTGGAGAAGAAAATGAAAAAAAACTCTCTACCAAGAGCTACAAAGCATTATTCTTCAGTCTGTGTCATATCCAACGTGATTTACACAACAAATGGATTTTTGTTAAACATTTTACAAGAAACAAGATTATCACAGCTAGTTCAATCTGCACATTTTAAATCTTAAGTACTGTCTGTCTGGGACACTGAGTGATGGAAAGTGGCACAGTATTACAGGCACTTCAAGAAACCTCAGAGTACAGAAAAACTGGTTCAAATTTTAGATTTGCTGTCCTGAAGTCCCCAGTCTTTTAACCCATTCTCAGGTTTACATTTTCTTTCTTGTGAATAGAGCATGTCTCTTATCACCCAGATGAATAGGGCACCACCATGAAACCAGGTATGTGAATCTGACCTACTCTGAGAGTAAAAAAGAATTCCAGAGTTTTATACCAATGCTCGTGTATCATATCCTCACAGGGCCCGTCACAACACCCAAAAAACCAGGATGTTCTAAATTCATAAGGAAGAAAGCCATTCTTTGGGGAAGGTTCTGTATCCTTCCTGGGCAAATGTTTTTCAGTATTTATTGATTTTAAATGGAATGTTAGCAGTCTACTTTTTTAAAATCCTAAATGCTTTCCACCTTTCTTTTACCACATCACTGGAAGAAAAGTCTGACCGTCCTTCTCTATCACAAACCAAATTCAAAGCCACCTGAACTCCTAGAAACATTTCAAGAAGATTCCTGAAGGCTTTCTTCAATTTCTCTACACATAGTATATAACAAATCTGCAACCCTCCCATCACAACTAATAGTTTTTTCAGCATGAAAAGTAAGTTGCTATCAGTATAAAAATCACCTTTTTGCAATTCTTTAGTAGGAAGATCCACACATCCCTCTTCACTTCTTGCACTTTCAGGCTGTTGTGACTAAATACAAAATCAGAAGAGACAAGTATAGCAAAGATTCAGAACAAGTATGTCTCACTCCCCTCCCTCATGTCATGATGAACATTGTCTTATCATGATCTACAGAGGTCTTCAATGATGTCTTCTACAGATGTCTTTAGTAAGACATCAGTACAAATATTAATAAGGAACATTATCACAGCTAAGTCACATTACTGTTCAACAGTGACCTTGGAGTTATCATCAGTACCAGAGATCAGTTTAAAAAAGCAGATCTCAAGAGAAATCTTAGGGAATCAAGGTGCAATGCAAGTTACAAATACAAACAATATTCTAGAAATGTTCACACACACAGAAAAAAAAAAAAGAATCTGCAATGTATAACGAGGTACAATGAACTCTTTTCAACTCGTGTTTTGGGTGGCTTGGTTTGTTTGCTTTAAAAAAAAATAAAGTTGCAGAGTAGCTCTAAGTTACTGCTGCATGGATAATGCTGTATGGAGCTAAATGTATTTAAGTCTGATCTGGACACTGTAAATTCAGCTACAGTTCCATATTACTTGGCTGTACTGACTCTAGAACCATGTTATGCTGGTAAGCAGTAAGCTGTTTGCAAGTGGAACTCAAGTCTAATCAATAAATCCCATCGGACTGACTTGGATTTTCCTGAAGCGCATCCCAGGCACCAAAACTGTGGTTCAGAAATACTCAGCTGGTCTAACAAGGACCTGCTGTCAGAAGCCCTGTGGAGACTCACCCTTCCACAGATGCTTGAGAGTCTCTGAACCATGTTATGCCTCAAAAAGCATATTTTTAGAGTCTGGCAAGATATGAATACATGGGTACACTCCTGTATCTGAATGAAGAATTAACCCATGTGGAATCCTGGCTACTATGGATCACAGCCCAGACAAACAAACAGACTCAGCTTTGGTCTTACAGAAGCTGTAGGTGACCATGAGCCCCAGTACCCTGGATTATCAAGGGTGCCCAACTCTTCTGTAACAGCAGATAACGGGGCTGTAGTTATCAGAACAGAACAGCAGCAAGTGTAGCTCAAACACAGAGAATGGCAAGGAATTGATGCAATGCAATGAAATGAAATGAACAGCAGTGTGTGTTTACTGTTTCAAAGCACTAAACTAATACCTCCCAGTTGTAAGAGCCAGGGCATTGATGACTGTTTTACAAGCACTATCACAGGTAACATGCAAATGGTACAACCAATTTTTAAAAAAAGCAAACTTGGATGTTGTGGTCACAGAAGGAGCATGGCTGAGGAAGGGAATTAGTTCTAACACAGAAGAACATGGACAGCCCACAGTTTAAATGCCAGCTGCCTAGAAAAGTACAGCTGAATAATCTGAAAAATGGCTCCTCTGAATTTTTGCAGTTCAAATGCCACTTTTGCTGCACAAAAATCAAAAGGTACAGTAAGAAACCATAAGAAGATGTATGATAATACAAGAAACAGTATAGTAAAAATTTTCAAAACAACAAATACCTTGTCAGTTCTCAAGTTACTTTCAAATTCTAGTTCTTCTGCCAACTTTGGTAAAGTTGCATTATTGCCTAATGAAATACAAATATGTTAAAATTATCAGGTTATATTATGCTGTGTTTATCTCATGAATGCTGTAGTAGAATGCTATTTCTCAGTACCACCTCATGAATACAGCACATGAATTGAAACCCTTCTTGTAGACAATGGAAACAATACCAAGTCTGTTTGCTGGAAAACAGCTCAATAAAACTCCGAATTGGCATTTGCAAGAACACAAGTACTTCTCTGTTTTCCTTAAATACAAAAGGCTTAGAAAATATGGGCTACCAGGATTTACCACAGCTTGCTTGTGAATTCTGATTTTGGCTTTTTTTTCTTGCTTTTCCTGTAAAAAGAAACTGTCAACAGCTTTTTCAGACCAAATAATAAACAGCAAACTACGTCTGTATTCATGAATGAACAGCTAAGAGTTAATACTAAGGAAAATATTTTGCTGTAAGTGACAATTAGACCTAAATCCATAAGCTCTAGAACCTTAACCACTGAAATCCCCCAATTTCTATAGAAATTGAAAACTCAGTAGCTCTTGTTAGCATCAATATAATTTCAGAAATATCTTAAACCCCTAACCATTTCATTCCCCAGAGGAACAGCTTTGTGTTTATAACATCTGAAAAACAGGCCATGGCAGACAACATCTTCACATGACTTCTACTTTTTTGAAACCTATTTCAGAAGCCTGTTTATACAGCTTTTCCTAAACAAAAAGAAACACTTATAACATGACAATTCATCAGTGACGCATGTGAAGTGATTAAATTGTGGTTGCAATCCACAGAATAAGTACCATTACCCCTGGTACTTACAGAGGCTACATCAATGGACAATAAGGATTGAGGCAAGCACCGAGACAGAAATACTTTACTGTGTGGCAGTTTACACTTTCATGGCTCATGCTTATCTCTTACGTAAACACCGAACAACATTTTTTAAGTTTACTAGATCAGCCTCTTTCCCCAACAAATTTGTAAGATCCCAAGATCTGCAGAGAGCTTTCCAAGCCGAACATCATTAAAACTAGAGAATAAAGCCAATTTTTGAGAAACTGGACCTAAAGTCAAGTTATAAAATGTTTTTGAAATAACAGAAAAAGACAGACATGAGAAGGAAAAAGCTTTACAAATAGAACTTGATCAGTACCATTCCATTTCCTGTGGTAGAAACAGATTCTTCTAGTATTTTTCCACAGTTTAATTTCTCTAAAATTTATAATGAAGTCATAATCTTGACTTGACTATAGCATCTACAGAATTTATAAATTTTCATAAACTTGGTGCTTCAGCTATTCTGGAAGGTCAAAGAGGAGAAAGTTTGAAAATAGCAGGATGTTCATTACACGGTATTTTAGGAACTAACAACCATGTAAGTTCATTTCTATTTTCTACAAATTTTCTATTTAAAATAGACATCTATTATCATTGCTCACTTAAAATGCTTGTTTAGGATAACTGTCTGATTCTTTTGTAACCTAAAGGAAGTCTATTCACAAGAAAAAATTTAGTGTAAGACAATGAATCTGAACATGACCATTAAATAACGATCCAGAGCAAATCTGCAGTTTTGATTACGAATGGTCATTCTTAACCTTCAAAATTGCTACAAAGTTACATTTCTAAAATGAACATACATCTAAATGAAATGCACTCTCTTTCCTAAAAAACCATTTTTGAATTTCACTACACATCAGTAACAAACCCATGTGTAGCTCCACAATAATTTCCCTTGCAAACCACTTCATATATTAGCTCACAATTTTAAGTCGATGTATTTTAGTAATTTCTTTGCATTCTTAATAATGTTTTCCAACACAACTCAGATAATTGTGTTCAGTGTATACCCCCAGAATCACATGCTTATTTAAATATTTGTCACCAATTCTTATATATATTATTAACAGTTATTTTGCAAACAAGAAAGCAACAAGGTACATTTGAACAGTGCACATTATTTCTAACTATAATAATGGCAAAATGCACCTACTTTTGACAGCTTTTAAACCAAAGAATGTAAAAAAAAAAAAAAAAAAAGAAATCCTCACCTGCATTACTTTTTTGAAAAGTAACTTCAATGGCAGTATCATCTATTTTGACCAAGTTCGTTTTATCACCACTGCCACATAGCTCTTCTACATGTAACAAAGGGAGGTCACTTCTCTGCCCTAATTCTGCTTCTATTGTTACTTCACCATGATCGGTGTTTACAGTCACTTTGTTTGCAGAAACTAAAGAAAGAGCCTGTGCCTTAGGCAGGGGAGTCCTTATTTCAGAAAAGTCACTTTCTAAAAGCAAGTTTGAGTTCAATTTACAGCTTACATTCTTCTGAGTTTCACTCTCTACCACTGCTTCTGAAATCACAGAAGAGAGTTCTGATGTAACATCCCCGTGCAAAACGTCTTCAGCTTGCTCACCATCCTCATGTGCCTCTGAAGAAGGACTCTCAGCAGTCTCTGTACTAATCTCCACACAAAGGGCTTCATCTACACTCATGAGGTTCACTGAATTTTCATCAGTTTCTGTGATTTCACTGTCTACTGTGGTCTGAGGCGCTGCCGACTCTGCACCCACACCACTCTCATGCGTCTCACTCTCCCCACCAATGGCAAGCAAAGAATTCCTGCTGGGAATCCTACAGGTCTCCTCTGGGCCTGTAGATGAAAGGATGCATTCAATCTGGTTAGTAGTATTAAAAATTTCTTCACTTTTGTCTTTTACTTCTGTACTCTCAGCAGCAAGTTGACTTTCTTCTATGACTGTGAAGGTGAAGAGACTATCACATTCTTCCATTGTGCTCAGGGTGATCACTGCTCCCTCCTCCTTGTCTCCTTCACTTGAAGCAGTGTGTTGATCTTCATTGTCGGTGGCGACCCTTAGCACAGGAGCTCCACATTCTCCCACAAAAATCACAGAACCTTTGTTTTTCCCATCTGCATCAAAAGCAGCTAGTCCAAACTGTTCATCTACAGCTGCAGTGGTCTCCACAATCTTACATTCCTCTGATGCATTTGGAGAAAGAATGGTATTTTCTTCTCCTGCTACAATGAGCTGACTTTCAGCTTGTGGTGCTGCACTGATCAGGACTATCTCACATTCTTCTGTCATGCTTGTAGTGATCATAGCAGCTTCGTATCTTCCCTCTGTTTCTGAAGCAGCGAGTTTGTTTTCATCTTGCATAGCTACACTTGACACAGGAGCTTCAAAACATTCTGTTGTACTTGTAGAGATGATTACTGTTTCATTTTTTGACTCTGTGTCTGACAGGTGTTGAATTGCCTCTTCTGTGACTTCACCTGACATTACAATTACCTGTTCTTCCATAACACTTGTGGAAATCATAGCACACTCATCTTTTTCTTCCTTACCACTAGCAGTTGGATGACTTTCATCATCATCATCATCTCCTCCTGTACTGGATTCACTAGGCATGGGAACCTCATATATTTCCATATCTACAGAAACCATAGCATTCTCATTTATTTCTTCTGTTTTCACAGAGGAGAGCTGACCATCACATTCAACAGCTGCACTTGACATAGGAGTCTCAAATTCCTCCACAATACTGGTGGAAATCATAGTGCACTCATCTTTCTCCAGCTTACTGCTAAAACTGTGCACACACTCTTTAAGCTCTGTAGCTGTACTGGGCATAGGCACCTCTGTGTCTTCAGGGTCTGTTAAGATCATAGAGCTTTCCCTGTTTTCATTTGCTCTTCCAATAGCAAGTGGACCTTCTTCAGCATCCACTGCTGAATGTAAGGGAGCATCTTCCACTGTACTAGTAGAGATGATATCACCTTTTACTTTTACTTCTCTATCACCAGGAATAAGAGTCTCATCTTCCTTTGGAACTACACTACTTACAGAGGCATCAAGTTCTCTGCTGTCAAAGGAAGTCAT
The DNA here is from genome assembly GCF_009829145.1 of Chiroxiphia lanceolata. Classification (NCBI taxonomy): domain Eukaryota; kingdom Metazoa; phylum Chordata; class Aves; order Passeriformes; family Pipridae; genus Chiroxiphia; species Chiroxiphia lanceolata. The sequence continues at coordinate 15,319,349 of NC_045640.1, forward strand.
GGCATTCTCATGTTTGTCTTCAGCACCAAACTGGGCCTTATCTTGCATGGCCATAGCACTCGTCATGGGACCCTCACATTCCTCAGCAACTACGGGAAGCAAGGTACCTTCATGCTTTGCTGTATGTGCTGCCAAGACACTCTCATTTGCAGCACCTGCACTGGTTATGCTGCTTTCAACAATCCCCTTATCATTTTTACAGCTCGTGCCAGAATTGGCTTCTTTCTCTGCACTTGTCATGCTGTCAATAGTAAGCTTATTTGTATTTGTGCCAGCCACTCCTGACTCAGCTTCCATTTGTTCGGCAACTATGCAGATAATGGAACTTTCACCTTCTTCGGCATCTATACAAATTAGTGCATTTTCACTTTCCATTCCTGTACAAGTAGAAGCATGCTCATTTTCTTCATTTCCTCTTCCCGTACTGGTCACAATGTCCTCACCCTCTTCATCCTCTTCTTTTGAGCCTGTACTAGTCACAAATCCCTCATCATCACATAGACCTACACTGACTGTAGTGATATTGGCTTCTTCCTTTGCCCTTATACTGTCCATTAGGCTTTCACATTTTTCAGCTTCTAAACAAACTGCAAATCCCTCATTGCTGTCTTCTAGCCCTGTGCAGACTGCATCATCTTCTGGAGTTATGCCTGTGCTGGTCACTGCGCTTTCACCATTTACAGTATCCTCGGATTTGTCACCACCAGTTCCAGTAGAGGCACTGTTGTTTGTGACCACTGCAGTACATGCACCAGTCACAGTGCTTTCTCCTTGGGTATCTGTACCACTCACAGCGCAGATTATGAAGTTATGACCTCTTTCTTCTGCACCTGTGCAAGTCACAGTACCTTCATGTTCTTTCACTTGGCCAGCTGTCACACTGCCCCTAAATTCACCTGAACTGTCACCACTGGTTGACCCTTCACCTGTTTCTGTTCCTGCACTAGTTACAGCTCCATCGCTCTCCACTTCACCTAAGCAGGATACAGAACTTTCAAGTTTGCCTGTGTCTACACAAGTTGAGGTCTTTCGCTTTTCTTCAGAGCCTGCGCTAGTCACAGCATCATCTTTTTCTTCTGCTCCAGCACTATTCACAGTGTCTTCAATTTCTACTCCGCTTGCATTGACTGAAACCTTATCACTTTCTTCAGCATCAACCATGGTACAGTCACCATTTTCTTCTCCTTCTGTGCTTGTTAGGAAACTTTCACTTTCTGCTAATCCTGTAGTGACAACACTGCTACCACCTTCTTCAGCTGCTGCAACAGTACAGTCACCAGCATCTGCTCCTGTGACAAAACTGCAGCTCTCACTACTTTTTACCCATATGCCTGTTGTAAAACCTTCATCAGCCTCTATGCTTGTGCAGATTGCCGCCACCTCACTTTCCTCTGAGCAAGTGGTTGTAGCATCACTGCCCTTTTCAGAATGTGATACACACTCAGTTCTTTCCTCTCCTGTACTAGTCGCCATTGCAGTGCTCTCAATGATCTTTTCTGTGCTAGTTCCTATCACAGTGGTTGGAGTTATTTGTAGGCTGCTAGGTTTACTACTTCCTGCACTGGTACCTACTCCATTGCTTTCATTTTTGTCTTCCACGCCAACCAGACTATTCCCTTCCTGCCCATTGGCTGTAACAGAGTCTTTGACACTTTCCTCAGGAACTCCTTCAGGCACTACTACAGAGGAAGACTGTATCAGATCATCGTCATGCATCTCATTCTTTTCCACATTATTCATCATTACGCTTCTTTCTCCCTTTGTGGAAGGCTCTCTATTCAAGTGCTCTCTTTCTTTTCTTCTAAGGGGAAGTTCTTTTGCTGTTACATCTCCACAATCTTCAGTTACATCAGACATCAAGTTTTCCTCTTTTATTTTCAACTCTCTGTCCTGAGAGCTTTCCGACTTTGCTGCTTCATTAGAATCTTCTTGACTAGGTAACCCAGCTGTACTGTCTTCCATTGCCTCTTCATCAGGCTGGGGGACCTTGCTATCTTTTCCTATACTGTTTGTCATGGTGTTGTTACCATCATCTTTCACGACAGAACTCGGCACTGCACTATCTTGCTCCATGTATACAACCTGTGCTTCATCATTTTTCAAAGTGGAAGTGTCTTTCAATGAAGAAGTCTCACCAGAATTACGGCATTCTTTAGACATACTACCTAGGGAATTTGTAAAATCTGAGACATCCATATCCATGGACTTTGCATCAGCAGCATCTTCTCTGGAAGAACTAATTGCTAAAGGAACATCATCTGAATTAGAATTTATCACAGTTTTTGAATTCTTTGGTCTTCTGCTATCTTTTGAAGCTTGATCTTTACTGGGCACATTGCGTAAGATTCTACCACTTGTTTCATACACAAGCCTCCTTTTAGAAGCCCCTTTTTTACTGGGTCCTTGATCCATGGAAGCTTGTTTGGACAAAGTTTCTAAGGCACCAACTTGTTTATTAGAAATAGCTTCTTGTTCAACAGTTTTTTCAGCTGCGGGTAGAAATCGCGATTCACGGGTTTCAGGATCTGCCAAGCTGTGTTTTATTCCCTTATTTGAAATAGAGCGAGATGCTTTTTGTTTTGCTGCATTCTTGACATCTGCGGCTTGGACTGAGTTTTGAATGTTTTTTCCTTCCATGTTGGATGTTTCCTGTACTTTTGTTTGTTTCAAATCAAGTTCCATCAGTTCTTCTGCATGACCAGAATCATTATTCATAGTTGCCTTTTGAGGGGCTGGAGCCTGGCTGCTTTCCGTTGTGCTGGCTGATTGCTTTTCCTCCTTAAGTAAATCTTGGTTTGATACACTGCCTTTTCTATTTTCACAGGATACCTTCTTGCTTTGTTTTTTATCCATTGTCACTGTGACATTCAATACTTTTTCATGCCCACTGTCCACTTCTTTAGCATCTTTATCTTCCGATTTGACGCTCTCTTCCTTCTTCTTTATTTCCTTGTTGCTGTGCTTTAAGTTCCTGCTTTTGTGACCTTCAGAAGAGAACCTTCTTTCTAGCTTGGAATTACTTAAATCTCTATCACCTCTATATTTTTCTTTTACGGATCCCTTTTCTCCAGAATGTAACTTAGCTCTGTGACTTAAGTCTTTTTGTGATCCCTGAGTTGACTGTGTGCCACTCACAAGCTCAGACTCAGCACCACTCTCCTCAAAACCTTTGTCGTCATTCTTGGATTTGTGTTGTTTATCTGAATCACTGTCTTCCAGGCTCTTATCTTTGTCTTTCTGTCCAATCTCTTGTTTTGTTAAATTTTCCTGTAATTCTGTTTCAGATACTTTGACCTGTTTACTATGACTCTTTGACTTGGACTTTAACAAAATCTTGTCTTCTACAAGGCTCTTAGATCTTCGTCTATCTTTATGAACGCCATCTTCATGTTTTAAATTACAATCAGAGTTAGTCGATTCTATTTCATGTTTATCTTCTGAGTAGCTTTCACTCCTTCTGTGTGATGCAGAAGCAAGTTGCTTTGAGGCACTTAGGGAATCCTTCTGTGGTTTAGAATCACTCAGGGACCTTTTCGTCTTGCATTCTGCTCTTGATTTTTCTGTTGAGAGATGTCTGTCTTTTTTATTTTCTTTCCGCAGCAATTCTTCAGCTTTTAGGGCTGATTCAGAAGTGGTTTTCCCATCTTTCCCTGTTACTGATATTTTCCGTTCACTTCGGTGTTTACTTTTCCTTTCAGATTTGTCATCTGAGGAAACCTTTACTTGTTGATTATGTTTCTGGCCACCATCCTCTCCTTTCGAACTTCTCTCAGATGAATGGAGTTCAACATCTTCATTTGATTTATGAATACCATCTCCTTTATGTTTGTGCTTTAAAGAAAGTTTATCTTCTAAAGCAGTTCTTTCCTTTTCATTTTTATCTCTGTAAGACTTGGTTTCTTTTTTGGCAGTATTTTTCGTATGTTGAATTTCTGTGTCAGTATCTTTTTTGGGGTGTTTTTCATTTTTAGATATGGATTTCTGCTTCTGTGGTTCTTCACTATTGACTTCTGCTCTATCTGATTGTCTTTTTGGATCTCTTGCTTCACTGTCCTGCTGGACTCCTTCGGCCTGAAGAGAAGTGGAGGGTTTTCTTCTGTGTTCTTTTTCTGCTTTAGAATCACTTTTGGTTTCCTCAGTTGAATGCCCCCACTCTGAAAGTCTTCTAAGTTGTTTAGGGGTTTCACTTTTCCCATGATTATGCTTCAATTCTTTGGAAGAATTTTTTTCACAAGTCTAAAAAAGAGATTTTTTTACATATATAAGTAAATGTTACACAGTTCCTTCACTATGTGACCAAACAGAACTGCTAAGGACAAGTTCTCCATAAAAACAGTACACCAGAGGATACACTTAACAATGTAATAAAAAAATCACCTAAAATATAGTTAGTAAAAAAATAAAACTTGCCATTTTCATTTCAACTATCTGCCATTGCGTAAAAATCCAAAGGAAGAGAAGTTAACCTTAAGCAGACTTTCTGAACTTTATTATCTTTTCTTTATAAGATGATTTTTCTTTCTAAAATGATTTAAACAGATTTTTGAATGGACAATCACAATTTCAAGTACTCCGTAAGACACTTTAAACAGCCATTATGCTGTCTGTTAAAAGAAAACCATAACTAAAAAAATCAAAACTAAACAACACACCAAAAACTAGACAAATCTAGACTTCCATTTGAACTTCCAACTGCTACTTTTTTTTTAAATAATGTTGTTTATAAAAATTCTTGCCATAAAAATTCTCTTTTAGCATTCAGACCACAGTCAGTTTTCCTTTAACTTTGCAGTGAGAAGTTTAAACAGATCAAACTCCTCAAGTCTTTGCACATAAGACCTTGCTCTTTTTTAAAACCCAACCTCCTTTACAGATTAGGGCTTAAAACTCATCTTGTGTTCTACTACAACATGCATTAGCACTGAATCTACTGGAATTCAGAAAGCACTACGACAGCAATGTCAAACCACTAATACAACAGAAAGAACTGTCAGGGAAAAACTAATTAATAAGAACGAATGCAATTATATGCAGTTTAGTGTGGACATATGAAAAAGTCTACTAGAATTAAAAAGGAAGACCATAAAGTTTATATTTGAGAAACAGATACCTCATTTGTCTTTTGGACTTCTTTAGAATCTTCTTCAGAGGGCTCATATTTCTTTCTGCAGCCATCTTCAGCACGCCTGAAACAGGTATTTGGACAATTTAATAAAGAAAAATTGCTATCAGCCTAAAATTACTTTATAAACTTTCTTCTTTCAAAGCTGAGAGAGAAATGCCTACTAAAAATACGGAACCAGAGCTTGATCACCCCACTTCTGACTAACCAATTTGCTCAGGTTTTTCTCTCTTGTAAAATTATGTGTATCAACTTAAAAAATATTCTCTGGATATCAGTGCTTCACGAGTATGACAATATTACTACTGCAGTTGTCCCTGTAAAATGGGTAAGAGCTCTCCTTGCCCCATATATACTTGTAGGTAGAGAGTTATGTACAGGTACTTATCTACATTAAAACATCAGTTTCAAGATGAAGCCAAGTTGACTTACATATCAGATGCACAAGCATGTAAAAGCTCTCTATTCTCATGCCTTTATTACCATTCTGTGTATGAAAAGTCAGTAAAGACTGCTACTGCAGTCTGAGTTGCAATATATTTAAGCAGCTATAATTTGACTTTCTGCCTGAACTTCATGTTTATTCGCAACAAAATTATGTGAATATTCTAACAGAAAACTGTTAAAAGTCAATAAGGCTAAGTACAAAGTTGAAAAGAACCTTTGAAATCTGCAAAAATGAATATTCAAAACTTTAATTCCTTTTGAGAAAATACATAAATACCTTGAATATCTTTTTCTTTTTCTGCTCAAGGCCACTTTTTTTTCTAAAATTTTCTGTTCTTTAAGCACATCCTTAATGCTGGTACCAGTAGCTTTTGACTCCAGACTTTTTGATGGCGGTTCTTCTAAGTGCAAGCCACTTTTTCCTAACATAATACACAAATGGTGAAATACATACGCATGTCATTATATTACTGTTTCAGCTATAAACATGACTGAAAGCAGTACAGACAGTACTAATGTGTCACAGAGAATACCTGTGTCTATGGGTATTCACTGAGTCTAAGTAGTGTAATGATACATGAAAAAGTGGAGATGAAATTTCATACAATTCATAATAATTTGCTTTATACATTTTTCCTTTACATCACTGCTGAAACACTGGGTTGTTAAGCAAAGGAAATTACTACAGACCTATGACCATTATTAAAAGCTGAAAGTTTTCTTTCTAGAGTGTAAGTTAGAGCAAGGTCGTAGGGGCTAATCATACCTTTAGCATTTTGATTTCCAGTTTTTAGGGATTTTGTTTTTTCTGCAGCCTTCTGTTTGCGTTTTTCTTCAAGTCTCTCTCTGTTAATTTGTCTTCTTAGGAGTCTCTCTTCTTTTTCTTTGGCCTAGAGACAAAAACCAAGGAAAACAATAATTATCATTAGGTCAAAGAGCATTCTTTGATTATAAATGTAAGTCTAAAACCCATAGAAACAGAGCATGCTAGCTTGTGATGTGAAATTAGCTGAGTTCCAGAGTTTCACTGCTGCCTAACACTGCAGACTGAAGCTATGAGACCTTCTCAAAGAACATATTTTTAATTATATATATATATATAAGTACTAATATATAATATATAAATAGTGTATATATACTAAGTATATATTATATATACAACTATAAGTATATTATATATATAAGTTTTTACCTGGCCAAAGGAGAAAATCTAAAAGAACTGCTGCTCCCTCTTCTGCGTATTGGCCCCTCTTCCACAGAACAGAGTGCACAGGCTTAAATCTCTTTCCATTCTCAGTGGCTGCAGACTCGCTACAAACTGATTTCATGGACAGCAAGAACTACATTTTTAAAGACTTGGTGTAAGGAAGTCGCCTGCAGTACTCAACACAAGCCTGACCTACTCAACATCCCACTGAAGGCAGAGGACAGGTAGATATGGGTTACTGTGTCCACCCGAATTGTCATCATGTACGTTAAATCTACTGACGACCAGATTTTTCGTAAGTGTAGCAGTTCTTACTCTCCCCATCAAATCACTCAGTTGAGAAAATTCACCCATTGCTGTGATTCTGTGAAGACGCTGCATGTAATTAGCAAATCCTCTGTCAACATCAAAAGACTGTTTATTTTGGAGGAGGAGAAAGACATAGAAAAGTGTGTCATTGCTTTCACCACCAGAAGCCTTCAAACTATAACCAGCAGAGTAGAGCACTGTGCTGCAGAGCACATCGTGCCATACTGATAGACACCTGAAGAAAGGGCAGTTGTAACACGAGGGAAAAAAAACCAAAGTGAGAAAGAACAGAGGACTCCACAACTCCCCCTCACAAACCACCATCACACCAGAAGTGGAATTCCTGCTCTATAAAGAGCAGTAACAAACCACAACACTTACAATGGACTGACGGAGCTGCTCCACAGTTCGTTCATCATCAGAGTCACTGAAGTATTTGGAGTACAGGAAAGGCTTGTGAACGTACGCGTTGCGAATGGGCTTGGCTTTCCCATCGCTCAGCTCGTGAGCGTGAGGCTTCGTCTTACTTTGACTCTTTTTCTCCTCTTCATCTAAAGAAAGGTTAGTGAGTATAGAAATATATTGATAAATTAGGGCAGTGCTTTCAACACGACTTTGAGGAGGCCAAGCTATTCAAAAATGTATTAATAATTATTTACTCTAAAAACATAAACAGTTAAAAAAATACTCTTTTACCATCAAAATATCACTAGATTATGAAAAAATTGAAAGGTGCATTCACGTGTTTGTGTACATCATTGAGCCAAAAATTTGCAAGACACAAACCCCAAAATAAACTGGGACAGAACAACTGGGCTTGTAATGCCATTGTCCTTGTACATATTTTGTAGTTAACTACGCGTAAGAAGTCAGAATGTAATTTCTGCTATGTGTTAAATTATGCTTCGCCCCACACCAAAAAAACTGTACAATACTTGAATACCTAAAAACTATATATGCTTAGTGAAATACATAAACAAAACACGCTGTTGTTTACACTCATGTAAGTATTAATCAAGTATAAATAAATAAGTAAATTTATTTCTGTTTTATCAGGATTATTAGAAATTGTGCAAAATCACTTGTGCTCCATACTGTACAGATTATTTCTATTCCCGTAACATACTTAAGGCTTGCTTTCTTTTCACAAATGTTCAGTCATAACTGAATATCATCTGTCATATTTCAAGGTAAGAGCAAAGGCAGAGAATATGCAAGTAATTCAATGCCTCTAAATCATATTCTTAGAGCAGAAAAAGTAAGCTGTGAGCATACTAGAGAGAACACATTCAGGTACTAAGGCACTCTGCATCATGAAGTGGGAAGTGTTACTAACTGCAGAAGTCACATCTGCAGAAATCAGAGTCTGAGGTCTGTACTGGACAGGGGGAACACAAAAAGGTAACCCAGTCAGTGAAATGATCTGGTGTTTCTGAATTTTTAAGGTTAGATCCATTCCTGTTCCCTCTAATGTGGCCAAGTAGAATCTAGACATTCCTGCAATCCTAAAGCTCTAAAACCAACCTGATCTGCAATGCCAGCTACAACCACTACCCCAAAGTCACAAAGCACTCCAATGTTACACCAAGCTCATGACAGCATGGAGGGGAAAAAGACTCAGAGAGACTGACATATCCACCTTTAAGTGCTTTTGTCATCTATAGAATACTGTAGCATAAATAAGATTTACAATGTTTAGAATACACCAAACTATTAAAAAATATTCAAAAAGTAAACGCAATACTCGTCTTTTTCAATTGCACACATACTATCCATTCCACAGTCAAGTTCTTTCCCACAGGTAAGTACAATAAAACACTGCAAACCCTAACACTTATGATATGATGCACTCAACAACAGCATTACATACTCCTTCTTGCTGCTTAACAATCTAATTATTTTACTACCTGATGTGATCTCCCCCTCTTCAGTACTGTCAGAAATTACAGGCTCCTCTTCACTCTCTTCTTCAAAGGAAGAAAGGTCACTGGTATGGACAGAGCTGACTGTGATGTCACTGAGTACATCCATATCTGAATCTATGAATGAATTTTCTTGCAAAGGAAAAAATTGAAACAAAGAGCTGTAATGCAGCACACCATATTTGTGAAACTTTTTTTACCAAAACAGCAATTTTATCACCGAGAACAAAATTATCTTAAGAAATAGGAATAAGAAAACAAAATTATACTACCTTAATGAAATGTTATTAGCCTAACTCTGGTTTACTAAAAACAAAAATCACCCTGAGGTACAACTATAAACTTTAAAATGAAGACTGGAATTGTACAGACAACTTGCCAGATTAAAGCAGATGACCAACCACACACTTGAAGAATCAAAGCTCATCTGATTCCTAATTCGGGTGCCTCAGTTAAGAGATATGGACAAGCCCAACTGTGGCTAGCAAGACAAATTTATCAGAAAACTTACATTCCAAATATACTTCTGATTCAACTTCTGAATACACTTAAAAAACCCACCTCATATTCGTATTTTGAAGAAGAGTATTGCCCACACCATACCTTCTTTAGTTTCTTTCGTGCTTTCAGTTGTTTTATGTTTATTGCTATTTTTTTCTGGAGCTAACTGTTTCACTGGTTCTGATTCTTTTGCTTGCTTTTCTTCTTTTGACTTCGCAGTATCATCGCTTTTCTTTGAATGGTCAGACTTCTTGTCAAGTTTTTCTTTCTTTTCTTTTCTTCTTTCACTTTTTTCACTGCTCTCTGGTTTCTTGTCACATTTATCCAATAATTTACTCTTTTGATCTTCACTTTCCTGTTGAATATCTTTACTTGTAAAAGTCCAAACATTAGTATCCTTTGCTGAATTTTTTATTTCTTCACTTTGGTAGGGAAGCTCATTTACATCTTCACACTTTGCAAGTGTTTCAGCCCCTTCTCCCGAAAGGTCACAAATTGCTTTCTCTCTGTCTGGCAAGTCCTCCATGTTTTTGTCTTTATCAGTGCTACCATCCACACTCTGCTGAGATGAGAGTTTTTTTGCAACTTTGTCATTGTTCTTGGAATTTGAGGTCTCTGTTGAAGCCCTGGCAGCACTTGCTTCTTGGTTAAGAGACGTAATTGTTTCCAAAATGGACATTGCATCACTAGCTACGTTAGCACTAGGAGTTGTAGCAGAGACACCTTCAAAAGTAAGAAAGAACAGAGTTTTACTTTACCCTAGTTTATGTAATTCTGTTCAGATAGAATGTTAAACAAGTGCAAAGAAACAGAACAATTACTGTCTATAAAATATGCACAATTAACTATTTGACTAATTTTGTATTGAGAGATTTTGGTTAAAAAAAAAAGACCAACCAGATAAAAAACTCCACGAAGCTGCATTCCTGCAGCAATTATCATGTTATTACCAGGGATTCATTCTGCTCTGTGACACACCTCTGTTCCTGAGGAATGTGGGGATTGTCAACGGGAAGGATGTTCTGAACACAATCCTTGTTCATCTTTACCAACATCCCAACTGGGATGATGACTCTGGATATATTTTATATATATATATATGCAAATAAAGAATTATATATACATTCTCTCTATATATATAGGTACACACACACACACATTGCAGTAGATAGTCTGCATCTCACACCTCTAGTATCTCCATAAAAGTCATGGAAAATGGACTCAGCATATTGATTATATAACAATGGGATGATCAGATATACCTTAACACTTTTCCACCCTCTTATAATCAACTCTGAAGATGGATAAGAAAGGGTTAAGTGGACTAGAATTAAGAGTTGCAGCTGGCTTGTTAACCCACTTTAAAGGAAGTGGGCCTCACAGGAAAAAACTTTGGATTTAAATACAGGGTCTGGTTACAAATAGATGTACTGCTGTGGAATGTCTTAGGATGTGAAAGAATGGACAGTTACCTGTAGGAGTGTTTAGAAGTTGACAACAGGCAACATAAATAAAAACTCTGAAGAAAAAGTGTTGTATTGATAAACAAACCAAAGATTGGTGACCTATAGCACAACTTAAGCTCCTAAGAGGACCTTAGCCATTCAAACTTTAAGGCACACAGCAACTGCACAAAGACAGGGAACTGTCTCTTAGGTAATTTTTTTCCGATCTACCAATGGATAGAAAAATTGAATTGTTCTTCTCTTATCTGTGTTTGAGGGCCAAACCCTGAGACCAACTTTTCTCTCTACAGTAAAGTGATTCTTCATAATCTCAAGCAGAAGTGACAGTGACATGGTCATAACAGGGTGACATCTCTTCTGCCTTCTACCTTTACACATACAGTAACAGGTAAGTGTTATGGTACTGCCTGGTGCTCAGCTTGCTAATTCTGATGCTAACAATGTTATGCCAGCAGCAAACCTAGTCAACGTTTCTGCTCTCTTAAACCCCACTTTTGTTAACAGACTGCTCAGAGAAATGGTAGAATACCTTGCACTGTAACAGAAGCATCTGCTTTTTCCTCACTCGGAGCTGTACTGGGCCCTGCCTCCTCTTTGTGATTCAATGTGGCTAAAAATTCATGGACAGCTTTTTCCACCTGAGGTCTAAATGTATGGTTGATCTTTGGGTCCACAACCTGAGAAATAATTCTGTCAATTCCAGATTCCAACATTCCAGACCTGGAACAAAGTTACAGGAATTAGTAAGGAAAATTACATTTCAATAACCTATTAATGAAGTATGACCATTTAGATGTGACGTAAACACTCGTAAGAAACTCCATGGAAGCATTAATGTTTTCTGAGCATCACTGCATGGATTTAGCCTGTGCCCTATCCATAAGAAAAAAAGTGCTAGAAAAAACAAACCAATCCAAGCACACGGAATTAACATAACAAACAGCCTGCTGTTGAATTATTACTGGTTACACCTACAATTGTTATTTAATCGCAAAACCCACTTGTGGAAAAAATTAAGAAGAAACCCGATATGATCAATTTCCATAACATAAAAGAGATGACTTATAGAAGGTATGAGGGACAAACAGTTACTAGACCACTCACTGCCACCCTAAGTTACTTACTGCCCAGTAGAGTGCAGCAAGTTCTGCAGCTTAAGAGAACACCTTTAATCTTCAGCAAAATAAAATACATGGCAATAGAAAGCTTTATATCTGTATCAATGTCTTTAGACCCCTGTGATCTTCTGTGGGAGCCTCTTGTCCTCACTGCTTCTTTAACAACAAACAACATCCACTCCCCTCCCTACAAACCAAACAGCTCCTCAGTACAAGTTATCAGTGGTACCACCACAGCATAACTAAGTTTGTTCCTATATCCCTGGTTTGATCCAATTCAATGACCAAGCTCAGTGTACTTGGAAGAAATGTCCTAACTTTTCTTATGACTCTTAAGATTTGAGAAGAAAAACTGGAGGAAACTTCATGAAATAATGTAATACCAGGTAAGCATTTGACATTTTAACATAACAGCAATTCTTAAAAGCCTCTTCTCTGTCCAGCTAGATTTACATTCAGGTTTTGCTATGTGACTTTCGCCTTGTACTCTGCAGAGCTTAGTTTGTCAAATATCTGTAATTTTCCTTCGCTCCAAACATGATAGGTGCAATTTTAATACCTCCCTTAGAAGAAAAAGTAAAGGTAGATTTTAGCCAGGGGGTTACATCCCAAGTTAAAATCAAGGTTTCCACCCCTGCACCATACTGGATCAGACAAAAAAATATCTGCAGTCTTATTCTAACTAATGTTGATGGCAAGTTCCTATCTGAAGTAATACTACATTTTACAGGTTATAAAAAACAAAATAATGAAAGAGCTTCTTCAGAAGTTTCTTTGAAGAAAGCAGATGCTTTACATTGACCCAGAGTCTCCATCACCTAGCATGGTAGAGAAGTACGTTTAGAGTAACCCCATGGCTGTCACTTACTTGAGAACCTGCTGCCTAATGTTATTTCTCAGCTGGTTCTTGTTGAGATGAGGACTCCAGGTATGAGTCGCCAAATGATTGGAAACAAAGTTGTCAACGCGCTGTCTCAGATTCTGGTAGGCAGGCTAGAAAGCAACAGCAGAGAGGTTGGACTGCAGGGGCTGGATAAGCGGTTGGTTATTCCCCCGGAGGCCGGGCTGGCACGTCGGACCCCCCCGGTCGCCTGAAGGCACTGCCGCCGCCGCTCCCGCTCCCTGGAGCGATGGCAGCGCGTTAAACGCCGTATCTATCGCCGACACGGCGCCGAGTCGGCCGTGTGTGCACCCTGCGCGCCCCGCCGGACACGCTGCGCTCCCGCCGAGCGCGGCCGCTCCGGCTCTGCCCCGGCCGGGCCCGGCCCTGACCTGCGCGAGCCCGGGGCGCCGGGACCCCCCCGAGACGCCAGTGCCGCCCGCCCGAACCTTGGTGTCCACGTCGGCCAGGCAGTCGCGGCGGAACTGGTCGAAGAGCCCCTGGCTCTTGAGGTGGTTCACGATCATGGAGACCAGCTCGGGTTCGGCCGCACCGCCCCCCGCTCCGGCCCCGGCCCCCGGCAGCGGCGGCGGCTGCTGAGGGGGCGGCGGCGGGGGTGGCGGGGGCTGCGGGTTGGTGGCCATGGGGGCGGCGGAGCGGCGGGTGCTGCCGGCGGTGCCGGGCGGGCCCCGGAACGGGGCTGCTCACCGAGCCGCGGCGGCGCTGGCCCCGGAAGCGGAAGGGGACGGCGGGAGGAAGCGGCGCGCGGCGCGGGGGGGGGCGGGGGCGCCGCCGCCGGGAGCGGCGCCATCGGCGCGGGGCGACACTGGCGGGACCGCGCGCAGCCGCCGCGGGGCCCGCGCGGGGGCGGGAGGGGGGCGGGGCCGCGCGCGGGCCCCGCGCCTGAAGGGCCCCGACCCGCCGGGCCGAGGCTGTGGGGGTTGGGGGGAGGGAGAGAGGAGCGGCCGCGGCGGCGTTCGGCCTCTGCCCGCCTCGTCCCCCGTCCCCGGCGCGGCGCGGCCGCCGCTGGGCGCTGCGGGCACGGCGGGGGCGCGGCGCCCGCCCCGGCCGCCCGGCGCCGCTGCTGCGCTCCCGGCGGCGCCCCCGCCGCCCCGCCCCGCGGCCCGCCCCTTCCTGCGCCCGCCGCCATCGCGGAGCAGGCCGTGCCGCGCGCTTCCTCCCGCGGGCGGGGGCGGGGCCGGGGCGGGGCGCGGGAGCCGCTGGTGGTGCGGCCCGAGGGGCGCTGAGGCACGGCCCGGTCTGTCTGCGCGATGTGCGACTTAGCGCTCCCGCCTCCGCCCCTGGGCGAGGCTGGCGGGGGAATTCTGTGACATTGGAAATACTTGAGTTTAAACATGCCGCCTTTACGTGTCAGTGCATTCTTGTGGTTTTTTGTGATACACAGGTTTTAAGGCTGTCTCCCGCTTGCTGGCTACTTTTTTCGTGTTTGTTGTTTGGTTTGTTTCTGGGGTTTTTGTTTGTTTGTTTTGTTTTGTGTGTGTTATGGTCATAACTGTCCACTGTGCTGAGATGGGAGATTTAGATTAGATATTAGAAAATTTTTTTTCACTGTGAGGGTGGTCAGGCATTCGATTGGGTTGCCCAGGGAGGTGGTGGAGTCACCACCTTTCCTGGAGGTGTTTAAGGGGTGTCTCGATCTGGCACTTGATGATGTGGCTTTAGTGGTTACAGTGATAGTGCTGGTTGATGGTTGGACTTGATCTGAAAGGTCTCTTCCAACCTTGATGATTCCATGATTGTATGTGCTGCCCTGGGGTCGTCACTCTTGAGTATCTGCTGTTTTCATCATCTTTGAAGATGAATTCAGTGCAGACTGTGGTCTGGTAATTCCCTTTATGACTAAAACAGGACCCCAGAGGCAGGAAACGAAATCTGGAAATAGAGAAATTTCATTATACCTGGAACAGTAGCTGTGGGACAGTGTCTGTCCTACTGCTGGTTTGGCTCTCCAGGCTCTTCTTGACTAGATCTTAAATCTTCTCTTGCCTAGAGAATCTCTTGCCTCTTAGATTCTTCTTGCCTCTTAGATTCTTCTTGCCTCTTAGATTCTTCTTGCCTCTTAGATTCTTCTTGCCTCTTAGATTCTTCTTGCCTCTTAGATTCTTCTTGCCTGAACTCCTGTCCTAACCAGGATGGGTAAGGATGAAAGGAAGTTCAAAAATGTACTTAAAAATAGAAAAAGTGGACTTGCCAGTAATAGTATTTTGGTTGTACAAATTTTGTGGCATGAATGTCTTGTCCAGGTACAAATGTTAAGAATTGCCCTTTTCAGTAATTATTAAAAATCAATTTGAGTGTAAAGGCAAGCGTGCCAGGATTGTCATTGCAGACTTAAATGCACGCTAGAAGTGTAAATCTTGCTGCTAGTTTTCCTCCTGTAAACTAAGTACTCCTAGACTGTTTAGAGCTCCACAGAAGGAAACAAATCTGAGAGGTGTTTTAAAAGTATTGCGAGATTTTAATCTCTGGATTTAAAAATTTAAAATCAGTGTTTTAAAACAATCTGGCCTCTATTTGTGTAGTTTCATATTTTCTACATGGACATCTAGAAGGAGTAAAGCACGAAAGCTTAAGAAGGGTGGGGAATCTGCAGCCTGCAGCCTGGTGCAACCCCTACTGGTATATCCTAGTGTGCTGTCTACTGACTCAGCTTCATTCTTCTCAATAAAAAAAGTTTCTTCACTGCTGACTAAAAATCACATAGCAGTAAACAAGACAGGGCAGAAGTGAAAGGCATAATTTTAGTAAATGCATCTGTTAATTTCAGGCTTTACTGAGAAGTTCACGTTTTCAGCATTTTGTGTTAAGCAAAGGCATTTTGGTCCCTCTCCCCCAATCAAAGGTGGTGCAGAAGATGTGGAAAAAAAAATATTGTTCTTTATTTTAACAGCACAAGCAGATCCCTGACTTGCAGAAGGATGTACCATTAATACACAAGGTATCACAGACAACCTGGAATAGCTGTGGCCTTTGACTACGTCAGTGAATGCACTCTGAAGGATACATATGAGAGAGCAGGAATCCATTAATGAGATTTGGGAATTTAAAGGCTATCAGGGATCAGTTATGCCCAGTGGTCTGAAAGTCTTGCAATGAGCAGTCCATAGTGAAATTGATTCAACAGCTGAATGTAAAAAATAGTTCTGTGCTCTGAATTAGGTCCCATCCTGTGTTCATGCAACTTACGGAGTGTTGCAGGCTTATGGGATATCTTATTTATCAGAGGAAATATCTTCATCCCAAGTGCTGAATGAAAATGGCTTTTTTATTTTTTTTTTATGTCTAGCTGTACCTTGTCCTGCAGGAAGCTGTTGCAAAGGAAACTAGAAGGTTCCTGAAAATAAACAAAACAGGAGTTCAAATTAAACAGCAATCAACCCTTTGTTGTTGATTTATTTTAAGGATGCTGAGATATGATTATATGAAGTCTTGTAAATAAATCAATACATTATTTATTGGTTGCACTGTAATATAGTTATACTAAGAATTATGAATGTATGGCTTACTGTTGTTATTACTGTTATTTGATGTAGTCACTTAGTGATGCCTGATATCCAGTGCTTGTAAAAAATATTTTTATTTGTGGGGTAACAGATTGAAAAAGACTCGATAGATAATTAACAGAAATGTTAGGAGTGAATATAAAGGACTTGAGATTTTTTTCAGTAATTTGTCATTCTGAGTTGAGTACTCTCCTTGCTTACTTTCATAGCCCCAGTTAATGTTAGTAAATTTTCACATGCTTCATAAATTTCCTTATGCTTGGAACAATTTTTTTTCCAGACAGACCCAAGAGTACTTCTCCTTTTGCTTTTTTCATTTTCACCTTGTTCCTCAATTTTCAGTTATATAAACAGTTGAATTACATATAGTTTATGTTTGGCTTATGTCTCACACTGCAGATTTTCTGGACATTGAATTATACTTTTTTAAAAGTAATTTGGAGTATTTCTGGTGTTAAAATCTGCGATCCCTAATCACAGTATGAGAATCTTCTTTTTATACACTGGGTTCTGACTGCGGTGCATTTTACTTTGGAACTTTTCGTGAAATGTTTTTGTTTTTAAAAAGTCATGTTACTGTTATTTATTCATTTTTTCATATACTGCAACCTGTAGCCCCTGCTATGCGTATTTACAAACTCGTGATGACTACAGTTGCTTTTACATTCTCTTTTAGGAGATAGTTTCGTTGTTAAATATTTTGACATATGTTTAATATGAGAAGTCTCAGCAAGTTTCTTAATATCATCTTACTTAATAAGGTAGATAATAGATATTTCTGAGTTCCATCTGCAGTTCCTAAATTTCAGGCAACATTTAAATTGCTGAAGAAATACTAAGATATGAGACAGAAAAAGGGAGATTCATATGATATTGTGGGAACAAAAATTTTTCATGGCTGCAAGAGGAGACTGGACAAGTACACAGGGAAAGTGCTTGTGGTCCAGAATGTACCTGTACTGTGTGCTCCCAGGGGCTGGGAGGGTATTTTGTTCTCTTCCTAGCTCTAGGCTTGCTTTTGGTCTCCCTGAATCCAACACAGGACTGTAAGGCTGGGCAGACTCATTTCAGCCATTGCTGTCATGACAGCAGAGCCACACAGCTTGTGATTGCAGATTAACATCTT
Source organism: Chiroxiphia lanceolata (assembly GCF_009829145.1). Classification (NCBI taxonomy): domain Eukaryota; kingdom Metazoa; phylum Chordata; class Aves; order Passeriformes; family Pipridae; genus Chiroxiphia; species Chiroxiphia lanceolata. The sequence continues at coordinate 15,336,971 of NC_045640.1, forward strand.
TTTGTCCCAGGTTATAGTTGAGTAATTGGGGACATAAATGGCATGATTCTGAAGCAGAAAATCTGTTCCTAAATATAATGTATGTAATAAAATACAGTGTTGAATTTGAAAATGGTGTTACTGGTGGTAGCATAAGTCAACTCATTCTCTACAGTGTTGCAGAAATCTTATTCTGTGGATGCCTAACGCAAGCATCAAATTCAGAGTGGCCAACATGCCCAACTGATTCTATGAGTGTTCATAGAATTAAACTCTCTTAAAGCCAGTTCATACCATAGTTGATAAAAGTGGTAACTTGGTGGCTGAACTTGACAGGTTAGCTAATGTTTTCCAAATTGGCTTTTTCTGTTTGGATTTTCTTCTTTTCTTTTTTTTTTTTTTTTTTCTTTTTTAGTTTAGTTTGGTTTGGTTTGTTTGTTTGTGTGTTTGGGTTTTTATTTGGTTGGTTAGGTTTTGGATTTGGTTTTTTTTTTGGTTGGTCTTTTTTTTCCCAGCGAAACACTTTCTTTGTGCAATTTTTTCCTCAAAAATTTTGCTCATGCCTTGTATGCTGATAATGAAACTAAATGTATGAAGTATCTGAAATCCAGATGGCTAGATTAAGAAAGTAAAAAAACTTTGCATAGATGTCAAGTACCAATCTGAACAAGTTTAATTTTGATAGGAGATGGCCTTCCTCTGTGATGAACTCTGTGGCAAAATTCTGTGCTCTCAGAAGGTAAAGTATTGCTGCCAACATTGAGCTTACAAGGGGGATGTTCCTTTTAAACCACTGTAGTCTTTTACAGAGGGGGATACACAGAAAGGGAAGCTATTTAGGAACAATATGAGTTTTCTAGGAAAAATAAAGACTTTTTACCAGGAATTACTGAAATGCCTGAGCAGATTCTTGGATAGTAAAAACTCTAACGCTGCCCAACACCAGCAAGAGATCTGTCCCAGAAGAATTACTCACTTTTTTCTTTACATATGTGGTAACATGTCTGTGTGTTGCACCATCTGTGTTGCTGCCATTCCTCCACTCTCTGAGGTTTATTTTCTTTTAGTGTGTAGCTCATTGGTATGCTGTTTATTATGGCACAATAAACCCCGGAACTGTGGATGATGAATTGATTTGTTGTATAAATGTGCATCACCTGATGCATATTTCACATTTGTTTCTCCCTGTGCATAAATAGGATACTTTTATGATCGTCTCTAATTAGAGAAAGCCTCAGATTTTCTGATGCTTGCTGTTATGGGATTTTTTCCAAAAAAGGCAAAATTGTTATGCCTAGGAGCAGCACTAGTAATCACAGTCCAGTCCACTCTGTTTTGGAACAGCAGAGAAATGGTGCCAGCATTGCTGAGGTTTTATGCTTCATCGATAACAGCATATGTGGCTTCAGCTGAGCTGCAGCATGAAATGCTGTAATTGCAAGACTGAAATGTAGCCAGGACATGGACTATACCTTCAGCTGTGATGTGCTCAGAGTGATGTCCATATCCTTACATGGGAATAGTCACGGGAGATGAAATGTTCTTGGACTTCCATGAATGGAGGATATGATTTTGTCGTCCTTTTTTCTTGTATGTAAATAAGAACATTTTGATAAACTGTTGTTTAATAAAGCATGCCTGAATTGCTCTTTCTGGCTTCACAACCATGTTTCTTTCCAGGTGTTAATCATGTATTTATTTGTTCAAGCACGTATACGTGTATATATTTTTTTTAATTTGGCACTGGTAACTAGGCCCTGTGTAAGTGGTGAAGCTTGGTGGCTTAAGTGAATTATCTGTGGAACGGCAAATATATTTTGATTCAATGAGAGGCTGCCTGTCCTAAGTGTTTTCCATATGCAAGCCTTTGGCAAGTTCAGAAATGAAAACAGTGACTGGACATCATGTATTAAAGTGATGAAAGGAAAGCTGTTGTTTAAAGTAGGCTGTCATGACCTTACGCTGACACCTCTAGAACTTTTCGGTCACTTCTAAAGAAAGTGAGCAAAAGTGAGATCCTTTTGCTCCTACTGGAGCTGAGCAGGGTGATTGTTGTCAGTGATGCTTAAGTTCAATAGACACAGCACATGGTGGCTCCTCAAAGTGGCTGGTCAAATAGATAGACTGACGTGCTCTTTAAAAATATTAAGGTTTTCATGTTCCGCAGCTAATGCTACTGGTTGTATTTGCTGGGAAGTTAAAGTTTCTATGTCACATTTCATCAACTCACATTTTCTGATATTTTTTCATAGATGTGCAGACAAAGGAACTCAACTTTGTTTAGCTTAATATGTAAGTTTAACATGTAAAAGCATTTAAAGTTACACATGGGAGTGTAACTTTATCTGAAGGCTTAGGATTATTTTTTTCCAATTTCAGAACTTCCATGTGACACCAAGTTTGCACATAGTGCTTTTAAAGTACGTTATTTTGAAGGTACAGCTATGCCTCTTCTCCCTTTTTTTATTTTATGTCTCTGTCAAGGGCAAGAAGTTGAGTTCCTTGATGCCCAAGTTCTGCAAGAAGATGAATAGGGCCTATTTAGTGAATGACATTTGAGAGCAAAAAGAGATTACTGTCACAAATAAATTTAATACACAGAGTTACTTGATTTGATTTTGTTTGTTTGTTTAGGGTTTTTTTGTTGTTGTTGGTTTATTTTTGGTGTAACCAAAAAGGAATCTTCAAGAGCAGATGGAGCCTTGACCTGTTGGTGAGAGGAAAGCCCATCTGTGTGGCCATGGCTGCAACTGGTGCGATCCGGTGCTTTGTGCTGTTCCCTCTCATGGTAATGAGAAGGGAGAGGTGCACTACAGCTTTCTTACCTCTTCACAAGCAATCAATGACTAATTGATGCAATATGGTCGGGATTGTTATTGGCATTTACGGGATTGGGAATCTAATTCCTGCTAAAGTGATTGATAATCTCAGCTTTTCTTTTTTTTCTTCTTTTTTTTTTCTTTTTTGAAATGTGGGTTCCTCTGTGCTGGAGAAATACCAGTTTATTTCTCCATGCAGATGAAAAATGTTAGAATGACTGACGGTGCTCCCCTTAATAGAGTTTTTACTTTGCTGGTTGTTTTTGACTGGAAAATACATGTTTTTGCTATTTGCGTCCAGGCAGTAGAGAAAAACTTAATGGAGACTTGTTCTCCAGAGAGAGCACAAGAGATCATACACTCTTTCTACACTCTTTCACTTTTGCCCAAATGTAATTTTAATGGTAAGGTAAAATGGTACAGCTTAAACATGAAAGCAGAGCAAGTGGATACACAAAAGCACGACACCTTTTATATCAGCATTCTTTGCTGACTACAGCAAGGTGAAGTCAAGGTGGAGGCATTGCTTAAATGGGATGCATGAAGCTTAAAGTAGAGCTGATGGACTGCATTTTGCTTTAATTTATACCTAGTGTAGTTCCATTGAAGTCAGCAGGGGGATGGATCAAAGCAGGACTTTGCTGCTAAATAATAGGGTGCTCAGAATTGCTCATGCCATCATTTCTGCAACCTTGGTTGTAATCCTCAAGTAAAAATGGGAATTATTGTATTTAGTGCAAAAATAGTCTTTTCTGTGGAGAATTTTTGAGGGTTTGTTTAGGAAAATAACAAAAATAAAAAAAAATTGGGCTTTTGACTTGTTCTTTTGTGTTGGGGGTGTCACAGGTTCAGAGGAAAAGGAATGATGAGGAGAAGGGGTGGTGAGTCACCTTTCAACAGCATTCTTTTAGGAGATGTGGGGTGGAGGAATGGGAATGAGATGGGTCATTTTTCTTCTGGTGACCTACTTTCTGTGCTTGGTTCCTGGTACCTCCGGGCAATTAAGAGAACTCTGGCCAAAGTCATTGGTAAGGCGAGAGCACGCGTAGAAAGGGCTGGTGTGAAGGAGTTGTAGGTGAAAGACCATCCCACTGGGTCCAGCTGTGAATCAGGGCAGTGGGTCAGGTGTAGTTAAGGATGTTCCCCATTCTCAGCCTGCTGCAGATCCCGGTGGATATCCCAGCAGCATGCCTGGCATCCTTGCCTGTCTCTCCATCAAGGGGGCAGAGAGTAGGAGAGTGTTGCCCACCTGAGGCTGGTCCCACTGTAAATTCGGGTGGTATGCCTGAATGGGAGTCTGGAGATTTACTACCTACCCAGAGGAGCACCTCCAAACTATTGCAATGGCAGCCCTTGGGACTTGTTCTGAAGAATGTGGAAAATGCAGGGAAAAAATCCTCAGTGAAACAGCAGAAATAATAATGATTGCTCAAAATCTTTCCTCCTCACCTATTGATTTGCACAAAGATGATAGGAATTTAATGTCTTTAAGATTTGTGCTTTTCTGCCAGATTTCATTAAAATTGGCCAACCTTTTCAAAAGTTATGGGGCAGGGATTGGAGAAAGACTGACAAATGGTGAAATAACTGTTTCCTGAGGAAAAAAAAATAATAGAAGCCTGGATCGACTATGATATATTGTATATGGAGATAACCAGTTCTGAATCTATTCAGAGACCAGCTGCTTTCTGAATAGGAACTGATATAAGAGGCAGACAAGGGAAACAATCCTAGACTCATGCTGGGGAGTGTGACAAATGCAAGGTTTTCTATTTACTTTGTTTAACTGGAGGAAAATGGAAAGTCGGGGAAAAGTATTAACAGTATTACCAATGCTAAGCCCAAACATTCAAGCATCCCAATTTTGATCCTACAGTAGGAAGAGTGCATTTTTAAAATTTATTCTTGTGAATGTGTATGTGAGTAAGAAATCTGAATGTATTGGGGTTTTTAGCTTTTCTTTGCTCTTTGCAAGGTTTGAAACCTTCCTGAAATGAAGAAGTGTCATGTTTGCTCCAGCAATGGGATTAGTAAAAACACATTTGTGCTTAGCAAGAAGGAGCAATTGAGGCTGTAAAAAGGGGAAAACAACCGCAAGAGCCTTTTTTTCCTGTTTTAAGGGTATGTTGTCTGGAAGGAAGATGGGTGGCTGAAGCACTACTGCTGTCACAGAGCTGTCGGATCCAACCGGTTCAGCTGCAGCCCCTTCTGAGAAGTTAGGGCAGGACTGCTATGTCTGCAGCCTCTTCTGCAGACGTTGCATCAGGTATCCTTTTTATATTTTACCCCATGGTCTTTGTTGGTTTGTGTTAGTGATCATCACCTGACTGGCTTTGTTAATGTCACACAGCTTGTTTTGTAGAAGGAATTCTTAAGAGAGCAGCGTTACACTTCAGCGGATTTATTTTGTAGTTAGAAATGTCTTAAAGCTGCCTTCTTTTGCCGCAGGCTCTTTCACCCAACTGTATGGTACGCTTTGCATAAAGGCAGTTCTAATTTCTTTCTCATTATAAACTGACTTGAAAGGCATATTCTTCACTTTTATCAGTAAGGTGCTGGGAAAATTTTGGGCAATGCCCCTCTGTCCTGTATGTTGCGTAACAGCGGATCAGTGGAGGGAAACCTGATCATCCAAAGTACCTGCTTGCTCAGGGTTCTTTGAAGTGTCTTACGGTTTAAACTTCAAGAAAAGAAGGGTTAGAAAAACAATGAAAGGCTTAGTGAATTAAAATACAAACTGTATGCCAGTAGCCCTCCTCTCTCTCCTCTGCAGCTTAAACTCTACTTCCTCATCTGTCCTAAGGACTCCTAAGCAAGAACCCACTCTCTGTCTTTCACAATAGCAGTAACACCAGTGTTTCCAGCTAGTGCCAGTAGATGTTTTGGTAGAGGGAAGGAAATGCTTCTGCATGCTGCAGGGGGACAAGGTGGTTTTTGGCTTGCTGAAAACATGTGTGTCAGGTTTGGAGGCTGGTACTTGGGGTGCCTAGCCTGAGAAAAGAGGACAACTCTCCTTGGACCGCAGACTGATCTGCTGCCCTCAAGTGACACAAGCAGTGGGATGTTTTGCAATGTTTATCACTGATAACAAAGTTTTCCAGTCCTGCCAAGGCTGCTGGCATCAAAGGAAATGATCTAAAGTAGTAATGATTTTCTCAGTCTGAATGTTGAGAATAGATGAAAATTTATTTCTTTGAGTCTCTGTAAGTCTGAATTCCTTTCCCAGGAATGTATGATTTCTCTTGTGAGAAAACAGTCTGGAAGTTTCCAGAGTTTTGATTGTATCTACTGCTGTCCATTAATGAAAAAAGCACCAGCTTCCAACCCTCCCTCCACTGAGACAGAATGAATAACCCTGGACAAGGATACTTTAGTAGTCTTTTCTTGATTTGCAAAGAAGGAAGGAGACCATGAGCTGTGCACCACTGAGAGTTCTAAAAAGGAAAGGAGCTTCTCAGGACTGGTGCCTCCAAGTCAGTCTGTTAGATTGTCCCACAGTCTGTCTATTCATATGAACAGCAAAACGCTCTTTATCCTGCTCCATGTGTCTCTCCTGGCATGAGTTTGGAAGGTATTTTTTTCAACTTCGATTACTGAGTGATTGTTAATATCATTTTTATATAAAAACTAATACAAAGATCTTCCTGGCAAGATTTGGAATTTTTTTCTGTACTTCTGTTTGTCCTTCTCAGCTTGCTTGTTTCAGACAAATTTATGATATACTGCCTGTTGAAAGAGTCTGAAGAGACAAGATTATAAAAAATATGATGTACACACACTCCCCATAAACTGAAATTCTATGCAGCATAATAGAACTTTCTTTATGAGCCTGCAATAAAATACGTCCAGAGAGAAAGGGAGTCAGGAGAAAGATACATGAACTTTCAGAACTCAATAAAGGCTGGTAATAGTGAAAGTTTGTGAAATTTGCCATTCCTAAAAAACATGTATAGTACTAGGTTATACCTTGACTTTTTCTGACACAGTTCCATTAGTTGTAGTGGTAGAGTACTGCATGTAAATTAGAGTGGGATTTTACCTTATATATAGCAGAGGAGGGAAGGACATTTGCCATATGCCAAATTTCTCACTTTGCCCGAGGGATGGATTAAAATAATTTACTAGACAAGTAATCCAAGCCTCTGGGACAGGTGAAAGTATTTCTAGATTCTCCTGGGATGTATATAATATATTACTTCTCTGATATTAAACGTGTCAGAGTAAATAGGGAAGGGGGGGACCTCCCATATCTGTTTCCTCTATAGAGCTATTCTCAAATTCTCTTCCTGTCAAAAAACAGCAAAGAGAGTCTGCTGTCTAGGAATTCCAATGAACCTTCCTTCCCTTCCTGCCTGCCTGCCTTCCTTCCTTCCCTTCCTGCCTGCCTGCCTTCCTTCCTTCCCTTCCTGCCTGCCTGCCTTCCTTCCTTCCCTTCCTGCCTGCCTGCCTTCCTTCCTTCCCTTCCTTCCTTCCTTCCTTCCTTCCCTTCCTTCCTTCCTTCCCTTCCTTTCCCTTCCTTTCCCTTCCTTTCCCTTCCTTTCCCTTCCTTTCCCTTCCTTTCCCTTCCTTTCCCTTCCTTTCCCTTCCTTTCCCTTCCTTTCCCTTCCTTTCCCTTCCTTTCCCTTCCTTTCCCTTCCTTTCCCTTCCTTTCCCTTCCTTTCCCTTCCTTTCCCTTCCTTTCCCTTCCTTTCCCTTCCTTTCCCTTCCTTTCCCTTCCTTTCCCTTCCTTTCCCTTCCTTTCCCTTCCTTTCCCTTCCTTTCCCTTCCTTCCTTTCTCTCTCTCCCTCCACTCCATATCTTTTTAAAATCCAGTTTAACTGCAGTTAGAACTTGCTTCTCACAATTACATTCTGTTGAAATACTGCTTTGTGTACTTGTGACACTATTTGAAATGGCTATTTGGACTAGCATATGAGCAGGCTAGAAAAATGTAAATAGTGCATTAAGTGAACAGGGTTTTTGGATAATTTTAAAATATTAATTTTATGCACTTTTGGATCCTTTTGCTCCTGGGCAGACAAAGGAAACTTAAGTTACGGATACCAGAATTATTCCATATACTTATCTAGGCTTATTCTTCTGTTGTTCAAACCAGCTCCCCACAGATACATTTGTAAAAACAGAAGCATGCTAATTAAAATTGCCAGAGACATGATCTCTTTAAAGTCTCAAAGCACAATTTAACTTTTAGCCTTCATATTGTGGTAGTGTAAAAGAGCAAAGTTTCTCTTCAAGATTAAACATAATGAAGTGAAAATTTTTGTTAAGTATGTGCTATTTGGCTGCATGCTGCTCTTATCTCTGCTAACATGCACCTGATTTCCTTTTCTATCTTGCCTTTGTTCGTTTGTAAATCTCCAGCCTTTCATGTTTTTTAAAGGACTGCAAAACTCATTAAAACTTTCTAATTGTTTATTTCCTTGTGCTTTCTCATTTAACTCTCTTTTCACAGTTCCTGCAGTTTGACATAAAGTAACAAACTTAAAACAGTTCAAGCATACTAATGTCTATACTGATAGTATTTCCAGGTCTATTTATAGTAAATGTTTATTTCTTCTTCCAACATATAGGCTTAGTTCTGTTGATTTGGGTTTTTTTCCGATCTAATATCCTAATTTCCCAAACAAGGACCATGTAATTCCGTTTCTTCTGGGCTGTAACAATGCCCTCTACTTTTTTTTTTCCAGGATGACTATTCTCTTATGGTTTTTCTCCTTGTGTCTTCTCCAAGATGCTGTGTCAAAATCTTCCACTGGAAACAGCCGTGTAACTCAATAGCTATGAAGAAGCTCTCCAGTGTTTATATAAAGAGGCACATTGCCACCTGTAGCCAGAAAACTTAAATTTGTTGTTGAGGAAAGTATTCCCACATTCGCTGTGACAAGAGACAGGCAGTAATCCACTGAGCTCATCCAACCTTTCTCTGCCCCAAATTCACCTTCACAACAAAGTGCTCTGTTTGTGCAGTGGTGTGTGACTTACACATTTTGGCTAGAGTCTCTGAAGCAGACAGAATTCTTAGGTCCTTATCAAAAACATGTATAATAGCCAGTTTGGGATTTATGTGCTACTTGCTGCAAAATGGCAATTCTGAGACAAACATCAACAGCTTGTTCAGTGGGTGATAAGTCTGTTGGCTGGAGGGGCAGGAGGAAACAAGAGAGTAGTTGAATGAATGGCCAATACATACTTGTACAAAATAAATAACTTGCTTAAAAGCCACAAACACAAGTTGGCAGTGGGAAACCTGCAGGTTCAGTATATATGCTTGTGCCTCTAGCACAGAAAAGTTCTTTTCACTTTGAACATTGTTGCAGCAACATTTTTTTTCACAATATATTTTCTGACAGTTTGGGAACTCCTGGTCTTGCTTAATGTATGGTTTTGATTAGAGTAGACTAGACTAAAACAGAATAGAATATTTCAGTTGGAAGGGACCTACAACAGCCATCTTGTCCAACTGGCTGACCACTGCTGGGCTGAGCAAAAGTTAAAGCGTGTTGTTAAAGACATTGTCCTAAGGCTATTTAAACACTGACATGCTTCAGGCATTGACCACCTCTCTGGGAAGCCTGTTCCAGTGTTTGACCACCCTCTCAGTAAAGAAATGCTTCCTAATGTCCAGTCTGAATCTCCCCTGATGCAGCTTTGAACCACTCTGACATATCCTGTCACTTGATCCCAAGAAGAGATCGGCACCTCCCTCTTTGCTTCCTCTACTCAGAAATCTGCAGAGAGCCATGAGGTCACCCTTCAGCCTCTTTTTCTTCAAACTGGAAAAGCCCAGAGTCCTCAGCCACTCCTCGCAGGTCATTCCTTCCAGCCTTTTCACTGGCTTTGTTGCCCTTCTCTGAACATCCTTCTTAAATTGTGGGGTCCAGCACAGCACACAGCACTCCAGGTGAGGCCACACCAGCACTGAGCACAGCAGGAGAGGCACCTGTTTTGACCATCTGGTCGTGCTGTGTTTGATGCACCCTCTGGGCTGCCAGGGCTACTGCTGACTCACATTGAGTCCTTCCTTCAGGGCTGCTCTCCAGCCACTCCTCTCCCCACTTATATTTGTGTTCTGACTTTGGCATCAAAGCTGACTTAAGAAATTTCAGGAGTGCCTACCAGCTGAGATTGCACATCTGCATCCCTGTTTTACCTGCCATCATGTAACTTTTAGCAGCTCTTTAGTGTAGGCCAAATCACTGAACTGATCCAGGTTAAAAAAGTTACCTCCCTCTGCAGGTAAAACACCTGGGTCAGTTTAATGAATCATTTTACAGTAGAGATCTGTACCAAACAAGGCTGCGTTGTGCTGCAGTCACAAGAAACATGAGGCTGAGTTGTGGGACAAAGGGAGAGACTCCTTAGGACAGTAGGGAGTTTGGCATAGTTCCTGCAGCGTGGTCTACTGGAGAGGTTGGATGCCAGTGACAAGCTGCTAGTCCACACAAGGTCTTTCGGGGCTGTACAAACATAATTTCTCTCCAGATGTGCTCTAACATTTTTTCTATGGTGTGATTGTGTTCTCGGAGCCAGGCAAACTCATATGGCCCCTGGCCAGTGTCCAGTGGCCTCTTGCAATTACGTTTGAGCACATCAGGCTGGATTTTCAGCCTGAAAAAATGTGACATTTTGATTTCAATTCAACTCTGAATGAAAAATTCATTTCCAAAATCTGAAAAAAAAGGAAGAGAATATAAAAATTTATATTTTTATATATATTTTTATATAAGTTTTATATTTTTACATATCTCTAGTAGTGTGTGCAATGCATGTCTTGTTGTAATAGACTGTTGTATTTCAGAAACAAAACAAAGCAAGCATTTCCTTGAGTATTTATTTTCTCTTGTCATTATGGAAAGGAATTAGCAGCATAACATAATGATGCCTGGTCTCCCTGGTAAAGTAAGAGGCACTGCTCTGATACAGTCTGATTTCCTCTAGATTTATAGAAGTGATTAACTTTGGTATTTGAGAGCTCTGATTTGAAGCTTCTTCTGTGATTGACGCATTTATAAGGTCCCCATTCTATGTGGATCCTTTGATAGCTCATGAGGGTGACAAGCTGCAGTCCCTCTAAGAGCAAAAAGGGGGAGGTGTCCCCCGTCCCCCTCTCCTCCCTCTTGCCCATTATTCATTCAGAAATGCAGTGCAGTCCAGGACTTGAATTTCCCAGTGCCTATGGCTATTCCAGCTGTGTTTGCAGCCCTCTTTCTGGTGTGATGAGGAGCCTCCACACTTGTACGAGACAGAGCAGCAACATACCCCTGACTGCAATCCAAGGCTGCCTCCTTGTCTCCACCAGCCATCTCATATGGGGCCCTCCTGCCACTGCAGGATCCCACTGATCACATGTTCCCCTTCACTTGATCAATTGGTAGATGAAAAATTGAACATGAGCTGGTAATAGGTGTTTGCAGCCCAGAAAATCAACCTGGGCTGCATCAAAAGCATTGTGGTCAGCAGTTCGAGGGAGGTGATTCTACCCCTCACTCTGCTCTTATGAGACCTCGCCTGGACTACTGCATCCAGCTCTGGGGTCTCCAGCACAAGAAAGATATGGACCTGTTGGAGAGGTCCAGAGAAGGGCAGTGCAAATGATCAGAGGGCTGGAGAACCTCTCCTATACAGACAGGCTGAGAGAGCTGGGGTTCAGCCTGGAGAAGAGAAGGCTCTGGGAAGGCTGTATAGCAGCCCTTCAATACATAAAAGAAATATAAGAAAGACAGACTTTTTACCAAGACCTGTAGTGACAGGACAAAGGGCAGTGGTTTTAAACTGGGAGAGTGTAGGTTTGGATTGGCCATAAGTAGGAAATTCTTTACAGTGAGGTTGGTGAGGCACAGGAACAGAGGGTGGATATCCCATCCCTGGACGTGTACAAGGCCGGGTTGGATGAGGCTTTGAACTACCTGATCTAGTGAAAAGATATCCCTGCCCATGGCAAGGGGGTTGGACTTTGGGATCTTTAAAGGTCTGTTCCACCCCAAGCCATTCTGTGGCTCTATGACAATATGACTCTATGACTCAACGATAATAGAAGCTCATCAGCTGAAGCTGATGGGACCAGAGACCTATTGTCCATATGATTTTCTTGTTCTGTCAGCTGTTTTCTTATGAAGATAAAGTAGATGGCTTTGGGTTTGCTTTGGTTTTGCTGTTGTGGTTTTTTTGTTGTTGTGGGGTTTTTTTGAGTTTTTGTTGTTGTTGTTTGTTTGGTTGGTTTGGTTTTGGAGTTTTTTTTGAGTATAAGACTTGATTTGGCTGGCAAGGCAAATTGAGGGCGAGGGTGGTTCAGCCGAAGTGAGCGTCAGAATTCCGATAATTTCGGCATAGCCTGGATTTCTTTGCGAGTCCTCGGTGCTGCCCTCGGTTTGGCCAGGAGGTGGCAATCTCTACTTTCCGTCCGAACTTTGGGAAAGTTGTGCCGACGCAGCACCAACTCTGTGTTCAAAGAGCTGCGTCTGTTCTGACTGGCAGCGGAGCGAGATCTCATTCCAAATCTCTCTTAGCATTTAAACGCTTACTTAGTCATCAAAGTATTTTTATAAACAGAACTTAGAAAGCCTATTGCTTTATAAGTCATAGTTGTTCCTTTCCCATTCTCTGCTCTCAATTACAGACAGAAACTCCTGCAACTCAAAACTCAGCCATATAAATCTGGTTGGGTGTATCATATCTATTACTGTGAACCATAGACATTAATTAATATGCCAGGACTCAGACCTCATAAACTTGCATGTTCAAACATCCAGACTTAATGTCACTTATTAATATTTTAAATTAATCTTGTAAACAGGCAATAGAATGAGAAAAAAATACAGGTAATTTCCATGCTGTTGTTAAATGCTTGCCTCGCTTATTAGGTCTAGGCAATCTAATGTTCTTTCCTTGTGGAATAATTGGCCAGTAACTTACCCAAGGTCAGCAAGTCCTTGAGCTCTCTGCCATGTAAGTGCAGCGTTGCAAAGCAGTTCTAAGGTTCTTTCAGTATTGACATCCCCTCTCCCTGCCCCATTCTGAGACCTCTTTACATACCAAAATGTACAGCAGTGCATGGTTTCATATAAAAATGAATGAGTACTGATTTTTTTTTGCCTAAGCTTTGTAGGAAATTTGAATTTCTCCTTGAATTTGGAATAGACATATGTATAAGTCTTTTCACAACAGGTATTTTGATTTTAGTCTTTCTGTCTGAGGCACATAAGCAAGCTAAAATACCATGATTGCTTGTCTATTGGCAGTGTCAAAAATAGGTTTTCCATTGTTTAACTGCCATCTGCTCTGGACTATTAATACCTAGAATCTGCTATTTAAATACAGTCTGTATTGTGGCAGCTTGAGGAAATTTGATGAGGATTATTAGGAATTTGAGTCAAGTTACAGTTAACTTAAACAATTACACTAAGGGCATGCAGTCCACCAGAATAAATAAACCTGCACAGATTCATTCTGTCTGTTGGTCAGAAGCAAAGTATGTAACATTACTTTTGTTCAATTAAAGAAGTACAGTGAGAGTTTTGTGGAGTTTGTGTAGTTACTGCAACAGATAGAGAAAAATGTGTAGGTCATTACATTTTCTAGTGTAATTTCTCAGAGAAAGTTGCTGTTTTTAAGAACCTCATGTGCTTTGTTTAGGACCTGCATGTATCTCTGTGCTGCTTGTGATGGTACCTGAGCATCTGCTGGCAGCTTGAGAACCGTTGCCTGTGTTTACCGCAGGTAGGCAGCTGGAGGTTTCATGAGGGAGCGCAGTCGCCCATGTTTAGAGGGAAATAAGAGTGTGCTGTTAGCCCTTGGCAGCCTGCAAATGCACTGGGTAGTGTGTTGTCCTTGAGTCCTCCTAGCTGTGCTGGGAGCTGCCTTGCAATTACGGTATTGTTCCTTAGGTGGTTGTTTCAGGTGCTTGGATGCCATGGTGACGACTTCTGTCAAGACAGATAAGTAGGAACGGTTGCTGACTTAAAACCAGTGGGATATTCAGGCTTGGAATAACTGCTGTTCTGAGGCAGCGCTTGAACAACAGATGTTTTAAATACGCATTTTGGCTGGAGAGGTTCTGTGGTCTCTGTCCTCAACGGTTTTCAAGACCCGAGTAGCTAAATCCCTGAGCAACCCAGTCTGATCTTACAGCTGACCCAGCTTTGATAAGCTTGGTCTGGAGCCTGCTGAAGGTCCCTTCCAACCTGAGTCATTGTGGTCATGCACATGGACCTCTGCAATGCCTCAAGCCCTGCACCTGGCCAAGCCCTGTTGTGCCTCTACGAGTCCTAAGAGTTACACCTCTGCAAGAACTATTCATTTCCAAGTTGTGCTTCAAATGACAACCTTCAGTAGTTCTAGGACCTGCTATCTCATATTACTGTTGGGGAAACCACAGGAAAGCTGACCTGGCTGAAGCCCCAGGGAGGGCTCCATGAGGGCTGAGATCAGGATTTGGTAATGGAGCTGGGGAAGGAACTCTTTTCCCTCCCCAAATTAGTTTTCTGTTTTGAACTAGGTTGAAACCAGGACATTTCAAAGAAAAGACAGAGAAAGACCTTTTTTTTTTCAGAAGAAAGAATAACCATTAACTAATTGAGACGTGCACTGATAGGACATATAAGAGCCTAGGTTACCAACTCTGGACCAATGAGACACACCACAGGTTTTTTGACCTTTAGATATTCTAGGTTTGCCTAGTCTTTTTGTAGAGGTTACTAGAAGCTTTTATAGCTTTTACAAACTTGTTTGGCTTCCTGGGCCCAGCGCCCCCTCTTTCCCCACCCCCAAATCTATATGTAGTCCTATTACATTTTTCCTTTGTTAATCTGGCTTTTTATCGGAATATACCTTTTGTTAAATTCCATAACCTTATCTAGTTGGGAAACACCAGCTCCTAATCATGAGCTGAAAGCATTAGACAGCATAGTCTCTTTCTTTTGGGAATGTTATTGTTTGAACCGAGTGGCTGATGTAGGTGGAAATCACAGTTCACTTGAACTAGCAACTCTGGTTATCAGTGAATGAAATCCACACTCCAGAGTCTAGCAGAGTTTGCATTTGGTTGAATTAACAATCCTTAAACTCAATTTTACAGACATTTAATGCTGTAATCATTTCCTCTGAGAGTAAAAAGACAAACCACACCTTTTCTTATTGGAGCAATTTGCCTGTAATGGAAAGCAGAACAACCCCCAAACAACTGCCCTTGACTTTTACACTTTTTTTTTCTTATTAGTTTTGTATTTTCCTTTTGAATGTATTCCTTGGTACAAGAAAATTCTTTCCAAAAATCAAATAAAATAATAATAATAATCCAGTCATCCTTGTTCCCAGCTATTTGTTAATGCACATATTCTGTCTAAGCAGTAGATCAGATTAAAAATCTAAGTAATAATGATGTTTCACTTTTGAAACAATGTCAGGCTCCACAAAGATGTTTCAGGACATTGTGAGCTCCTAAATGTGCAATAAATGGCCACAGATTTTTCTCTTGTATTCGTACCTAAGAAAGACAAAATGGGGTATGATAAAACAGGCTCATGAAGAACAGATTCTTCTGGACTTCTGTCATGTCACTGTTTGGTAAGATCAAACTTTTGGTTTAGCCCCAAAGTGAAAGTTGATGGAGCAGAGGCTCCCTGAGGGAACTGGAAGGCAGAGAACACAACAGTTATCAGTGCTGGGAAAGGAAGTATCAGAGAGAGAATCAAATATTGTTCAGGGGGCTTTTCCTATTCCATACCTTCATTAATACTTTATTTGAAACATAGGGAAGCATGCTGGGTTGGCTGGAGCTGGGGAACACTGTGCGTGCAGAAAAAGGCTGGGACATAATATGGAAATGAGGACTGGAGTAAGAGGAGTGAGAATAGATTCACTAGTTCAAAATAAAATATTATTTAGTTCTTCTGTACCCAAAGTAGTTATTGTGAGAAAATACCTGAGAGAGATAAAGATCTAGGCATACTATATTAATGGATTGTGAATCCAGTTTTCTAATATGATTAATCTGTAAATAAACCCACCTGTTGTGCATGAAAAAAAGGTTCTTCCAGGCTAGACAGGGAATCCTCCAGAAGAATTGAGTCCTGGAAAGGAATATGATTGTTCTCTATATCTTCGTGGTCATAAAAGTTCTGTGACTGGTTCGAAACACTGATGTAGTTTCCCTTTAAAAATTATGCCATTGAGACCTCAAGCCCCACGTTTTTGTGGAAAGCTTAAGGGAGCCAGTTGCCAGTGAAAAGGGGAGAGATTTGCTCCATGACTTACTAACAATTTTTTCTTTGGAGCATATTCAGGGAACTTTGCAAGATGAGCCTTGCAGAGTTTCATGAAAATTTCTGTCCCACAGGAGAAGAGCAGCTTGGCTAAGCATGAGGTTCATTAACTTTTGGGTGACCTTTTCACACTAGATACATGGCTGTTGCAGAAGCAGGTAATGAAATGGTGATAATTTTGCAGAAAACATTCCATAAACGTGGCTAGAAGCAGCAAAGTGGAATCCAAAGAAATAGGTTTCCTGCTTCTAACTTGGAGTTAAAAAAGAAGCTGAATTCAAAGACAAATCAAATTGTGCAAGATTATGAATATGATTTAAAGAGAACCAGTGTTGCTGGAGGTTTTGTTTTGTTCTTAGCATGGAGACACAGTATTTTCATTAAATGGATGAATAATAAACGGATTAACCTGTCAGGGAGGAAAATGACATACTATGCTCAAATTCTGCTGCTATTTTGGGGAAGTTGACAAATGCGTGAGTGGAGATTAAGCTGCTTTTCTTTTAACTCTTTCTTTCCCCTCCAGAAAATGCCCTGTAACTGCAAGTCGAAAAGACAAGGCAGGTGTGTGCGGAAGGGTGGGGGTAACTGTGGATATATATATATTTTCTTTTAATGGGAGAACTTCCTTGTAAACGGAAGGTTGCATATCGAGTAACCAGGGGTCCCAGGACCAAGGGAAGAGAGCGTTCAGTGCTATGGCACATCTGATTGTGTCCTCCTTGGGAAAAGTTACCCAGATTTCACCTTTTGGTGAACCTCACCAGTTACATGTATCTGTCAATGAACCACAATGATTAGTTTCGTCAAAAACCAAAAAACCTAAAGAAATGTCTACTAGTTTGTGTGATCAGCAAATGAGCCCAAATGAATCATTAAAATACATCAAATCTGCTGCCAAGTGTATTTTTTAATGCCATTTGTGTTACTTGTTTTTAAGTGGAGAGGTTATTACAAGTTGAAGAAGGTGAAACCTCAAGCCTATTTTTTGTTTGCAATGGGATTGGGAAAGGGCTGAGAAATTCCTGTCTGACTCATGAACATTTTTGTATACAGTTTCTTAGGAATTCAAGCAAAGTAATACATTTGTCATCCTGTAGTCCTATAACAAGAAGTTTTGAAGAGCTATCCTCCATCAGTGAAATTCCATTAAAGGCCTCATAAGTACATGTGAAGACTTTGTGGGTTTCAGGTTGTACTGTAGAGTTCAGAGATCTGCTCTAACATTCAGTGGAGAGATACACAGGTCCTTGGGGGATGGGTCTTTCTCTGTAAAGTCCACAGAATTATCATAAAAGAAGCTTGGTATTTCCACTACTGTAAAATGAAATGCCTACAGCCTCATTATAAAAAAATCAAATTACTATAATCAAAATATTGTTATTTCTGCTTTTAAAAGTTAGTCTAAAAGATAAAGCCAATAATCAGAGGTGGGACTGAGCTCACCCTGACCTCTGGAGAGAATTGGGCTGAAGGTCTGTGGATCAGCCTCCTCAACAGATGTTTTCAAGCATGAAGACAATGCTTTTAAGATGGGAGGGAGAGGAAAAGGGATTATGGAAATCCCTGTGAGCTCTCCTAGCTTTCACATTAGTTATTTGCTTTACTTTTCCGGAGTGTTTCTGTGGGGCATTGCAGGTGTCATCTTTTGTGACCAGACCATTAGCTATAGCTTGAATTAATTTTAGAATAAGTTATATAGCAATAATTGGTCCTTTATAACATTTTCTCTGACTTGCTGCTCTCCTAGGAACATTTTGGGTTGAATTGATTGCGAAGAGTTAGTAGCCTTACAGAGGGGTAGCTTGAAGCTTCCACTATTTCCTTCACAAGTGTTTTTCTTGTTATATTGAAGACTCATAAATTTTATAACCTCCTAATTTGGAGTTCTAAACTGCTATCTGAAAACAAACTGAATCACATCCAGTCCTTGTGTAAATGCACTCAGCCACAATTTAAGTAACTTGAATTTTCTTGGTGAAGTTCAGCAAGGGCAAGTCTATATAGATAAATTTAATAAACCTGAGCCTCTCTGCCCTCACAAGTGGGATATATGGCAATGTTAATATCTTGGCCATTGGTTGAAGTGCTTTAAGCTTTGTTGAGATGCTCTGTAGATCAGAGCTAGTTCACGTTCACACAATTTAAAGCTTTGCCGCTGAATTTCAGGGACTGGAAGGTAAACATGGGCCAAGTATTTAATTTGGGCTAAACCACAGTTTGGACTCTCAACTTTGGTCCAGCAGCATTGTTGAAGCACTGTTGTTATGTCCTCAGATACAAGTTTCAGCTGGAAGAGAACAGGTACCTACAATATATATTATGCAAATGTAGCTTTTAGTGTGCTAGAAAACTAGCTCTGTAGTGACTCCATGTTTATAGATTTGCAACTTGTTGTTTGCATTTGTTTCTTTTTCCTTCTTTACAACAGTAAACAATCACAGCAAAGGAGAGTATTTAATGAAACTAAGATGAATTATGACTGTATTGAGTTATTTGTCAGATTAGACCTCAGGGCAAGGACCTTGTCTGTACTGCAATGATAGGTAGGTGTTCAACCTTTTTCGGTTGCTTTTTTATTCTATAAAAATAATTCCTAATTACAACATAAAGAATGAGACTTTCGGAATATTCATTGTTAAATGTCTTCCTTAAAAGTTAAGAAAAAGATGTACAGGAGATGTTAATATGATGAGTTCTATATGCATATTTTATAAATGCTTTGAGATGACCTGTCAAATATCATTTGTGCATGGTGACAGATACTTCTTCACCTTTAGGATATGGTCACAGCCTCCTTAATGTGCCAGAGCAGGGAAGTGAAATTGAACTGGAAGTATAGATGAGTGAATGGAGAATACAAACTCATCAAATACTGTGTTGTCATACTGGACAGGAGGTGGAGAAGACAGAATAAAGCAGTAGGTGACTATAAGAAATATAAATCCTAGTTGGAAAAGGGTCGTGGAGCTCTGCCATGTGTGAAGGAGTGTGTGTGTCTTTTACAGTATTTGATTTGCAGCAAAGAATGGAGGGAATTTTCTTTTTACCAGCCATTACTTGTGTTAGGAACTGAGCAAATTAAGTTCATTTTCCACTTGGAAGTTACCTTTTCACAGCTGAGAATCCACCCTATGCCTCCCTCTTTGTTTCTGTTGCCCTCTGATTCTTGTGCTTCAGATTGCAGCCTAGTTGCCTGGCTGAAACTGGAATTAGTTTTCTAACCACAAATAATGTCAGAGAGAATGAGGTTTCACAGCGTAGTAAACTTACACAGGCAGTGCCAGATGGCTTTTACAGTCCAGTTTGGCCCATGAGCGTTTGCTCGTGTGACTGCATGTGTGTATTTAAAAAAACAACCCCAAAATCTAGTAGCTGCTGGTAACTGGACCATCTGGTAGCTGTTCCATCCAATATAATGTAATTTACTTTTTTGCTTTTCAAGCAGGTCTGTTTTTAAATGGCTTATTTTAATCACCAGAAACCACATATGTGCCAGTCAGTCGCCTAGTAGTTCCCAGCACTCTTCCCTCTATGCAGCCTCCTTCTGTCAGCTGGGGTTTTCCCCAAGATGCCACTCACACTGATATCAACTTTGTCTTTTCCCCTAGGCATCTTCCAGTTTTGCATATGCAGTGCATTTTTTTTCCAGCAGAAAGCAGTTTTTGTCTCTATCATTTCCTCTTTGTAAGGATGAAATCTATTCTTCCTAAATACTCATATCTTTTAGAAGCCATTGTTTGGTCTCATTCTCTCTTAGGATGAGATCTGATCTCGCCTAACCCCAAGGAATGCTTAAAAAATTTAAACAACAAAACCCAGGTTTCCCATAGCCTTCCCCCTGTGTAGCTGAACTGGTTACAGAGCTGTGCAAGTCCCCAAAGCAGGTGCATGGAAAATCATGCCTAACTGCCTTTATCAGTGGGGAAAAACATTTCAGTAAGCAGATCAGGAGGAAGGCATAAATGGCCGTTGGCTAAATAGCTTGTCCTATATCATCCCTGAGCAAGCTGAGAACCTGAGGCTTCAGTAGGTGCTATTATTTAACTACTTATGCCCTTACCTAATGGATTGAATTGGATCCAGGGTCAGGAAGGCAACAGCTAAACTCAGTGTGCTTTCCTGTTAATCAAACTATTTTCTTTAGCTTCACATACATGCATTTAGTGTCCACGAGATAGTTTTATGACATACACCTTCTGGTGGAAAAAGATTCCAAAATGGGGATTCTGCTGTGAATGCTTGTGTTCACCTTTCCCAAATATATGTAGGGAAAAGGACTCTGAAATAAGCTACCTGCTGTGTGTGCTGTACGCCTTAGCTCTCTCTCGTCTTTTGAAATCATGGCAGATTTCAGATTCTGCTTATCCTTGAAATAAACTACAGCTGTAGGAAATTTTGTTAATGTGGCATGGGTTAATCTATATTTTCTTTTTCTTTTCTGGCTGTAGTTTTTATTAGTGAAGTACTGTGAAGAGCTTGTAAACAAGGCTGTATCTTTGGTTCACACTCACCCTGCAGCATCCCTGCAGTCACGGCACTGGGCTGTGTGATGCAGAGGTTGTAATGCGCAGTGTTGCTCCTAAGATTTAACAACTCTGCACTACTAGCTCACCCATAGGCATGTGTGAACTATATCTGCCACTCCCATATATCTATCTCAAACTAAAAGTGATTTCTCAAAGTGAACAAGGTGGATGGTGGGTTGAAGAAGAAAAGCAAGAAAATAGAATCCTTCATTTTTAGACAGTCTCTGTAGGATAGCAGGTAATAATAATCTGAATTTGGTACTCTGCCAATATTTTCTCTCTTGTAATTTACGTAGTTTCATTTTAATATGTTAAATGAATTCTTTAGCTTAGTCAAGGGGTGAAGCTGTGTGCCATTTTGACATTTGTTCACATGAAATGCATTTCATAACACGTATTTTTAATTTATTCTTCCTCTGAAAAGCTAGCGTGACTGTGTATTCTGGCATTGCAAGCAAAACTGAAATACATGGTTGCAGTTCTGTGTTTTATTTTAAACTGCATAATATTGTATCTTTTCATGTGAAGACAAAGTTCATGTTGAATGAATACATGATTAGATAATTATAACTTGAAAAACGTATCCTAGGATGGAGCTGTTTGAAGTCAGTCTTATAAAGAGGATTCTCAGCAACAATCTTCACTGTCATTAAAGAACCATGGCATTACTATGAAATAGAAATGCTTTGTTTTCTTACTACTCACAGAATTGTCCAAGACAGTCAACTGTGATCAAGAAATTGGATTGGCAACATATTGTATCTATTACACTGTACCACTACTGAGGCTGAAAATTGTAGCTGATTGATTGACAGACAGGATTCATATGTACTCTCATTTATGAAATATAGTATATCAGTAACTCCAGCAAAAATACGCATGAACTGGTGCATTTACTGGTACCTGGAAGACATCTGTGTGCACATGTCCATTATTTTTTACAGATGTGAGCTCTTGGCTAGTAACTACATAAGTACATCGCTTTCATCAGAAATTAGTCCCAGTTATAGAAGAGAAAGCCAGTGGTGTGAGAAGCCACCAGTTTTAAAATGTGTTTCTATAAGTTTAATAATATAATACCACAAATATAATGTATTGTTAATACCAGTTTCAACAGATGAAACCAAACCTTCAACACCCACTTTAATGGGGAGAACTTAAAGGGAAAAGATGAAGTTTTCACTACCTCTTTTTGCAAAATATACAGGAAAAAAAGCTAAAGGTCTTAAATATGCTCTTAACAGCCAACAGCTCTCAAATGAAATAAAAGATCTCAAAGTAATGATCACATCATTATTTGTTCATCAAATACAACTTTTTCCAGAACTCAGAGAAGAAAACAGTATTTGGCTGATTTATCTATGCCTCCTTGCTGCTGCTTGTTTCATTTGCATTCAGGAACCCCAGAATAAATGCAGCACTGTGTAGCAGGATGTTATCTCTGAGAAATAGATAGGAAGTATTATAGTGACACTGTTTGCCAAAGAGGGGTAAAAACTTGTATATGTTTCAGTTCTCCTTAAGCAAAGTGTGAGCATGTATTGTGTACAGAATTTAACAGCATAAGCTCTGAGGACTATATCTGGGACCTGTCAGTGTTCTCCATGACACTCTTTTACTCACAGAGTCCCTGAAGAATAAATACTTTTTTTCTGCCTTATTTACTTATATTTGAAACCACTAGATGAGAGGTTGGACAATAGGCACCTGAGTGACAGCCAAATACATGGATTTCAAACAAGTTCTTGCACAGCAGTATAGTGGTATAGAATGCTTTCTCACATCTCCAGCTGTCCTGAGGACCCTCGCTCCATCTCAGAAACATCAACCCATCCCTCCTGACTGTGTTTTCCTGCAGTCAGTGGCAAATCTGCATGGAGAGGATTGGCACTCTGACCATTCAAGCAAGTTGCAGAAAACAACATGAACTCACACAAGCCATATCTTTTCCCCAAACCAACCCGTGGAACTCCAAAGAAAATTCAGTGCTTTGGAGCTCATGCTTCAGACCCCCGATGGCTGGGGTTCAGTTTACATATAATGCTAGCAAAAGCTTTGTGATAAAGGCTGTGCTCAAGGTTTCTATGTCTCTGGCATAACAGAACTTCCTACAGATAAAGGTTTTGTTTGACTGTGTTGCGAATAGAGGTTTCTTGGAAGCCTGTCTAAGATTAGACCAAACACCCATAGGAGAGGGGGATAATCCCAAACCTACTATCTTCCTCCTCAAGTGCAAGTCTTTGTACTTGTCTAAGTGGCATAATTAAATTTAGAGATGATGTATAAATTCCTACCAGAACCAAAAACTGAATACATATACACGTATGTGTATATGGTATTTCAGGGTATGTGTGATTACCACCTATCATATCATCCAGGATGCTTCTGGTTGGACCTCGTCTAGAACAGTTGGAGCAATACTGGCCTAGCCAGGCTGGAAGCAAGACTAGAGGGACTTAGCAAAGAATATTGTCAGTAATCAAGAGAATAAGAAAAATCCTTGAGGAAGAGAGACTGTAAGGAGTTGGCTGTACTTAAAAAGTAAGAAAATACTTTAAGAGAATAATACATGGTCTAGAAAAGAATACAGAGCAGGCAAGGCAGAAAACTCACCTCCATTCCCCAGAGAGTTCTTGTTACTTTTCCCACAACAGACCAAGCAATCATTTTGAAAAATATTTATTTATTGTAACAAGGACAGGTCCAGCAGAAGGTCAAAATACCTCAGTATGACTGGAGTATACAAGGCATAAGTGCTGGTGGGTTAATAAAGACCTCAGTGGAAACTGAAGCTACCTATTTCAGAAATGACACTTGGTACCAAAATTTTATTTTATTTTGCAAGCACCTAATCCCCACATTGCATGTGTCTATTAGTATGACAGTGTGTTGCTGGTAGCAATATCCCTGCTTTCCCCTGTACTCGTAGCAAATTCCTTCTCTTTTATCTCAGACCTCCTACCTCTCAGACACTTCATGCAGGATCCTGTTTTCCTACTGAGCTCCCATGTTTGCTCCATGTTTCCAGACTTGGCTTTCCTCCCCCAGGACCTCCCCACATCCCTCTGCTGCTGTGGTCCTCCCAGCCTGGCTCCCACTCTGTAGCCCCAGTGCTTCTGCTTTCCCTCACCCATGCTCTACAATAGCCCCTTGGCGCCCATTCCCTCTTGTCACTAAGCCAGAGCCTCCCTGCTTTCCCTGTCACCCCTCCTCAGGATTGCATCCCTGTAGATCACACAGAAACCTGGGGCACTGCTTGTGCCAGCAAATACATGGGAAAAAAAATAAACTGCTGAAGGAGGAGGTAGAAAGTAGCACACATTACCTGCTCCCCAGAACTACCCCTATGCAGGCTCTTGGTACACCCCCAGGATAGTGGTGATTTTAAATTCTTTTGTATTTCCAGTCAGGTTTCTGTCATAACACAGATGGCTAACCTGTTGTTAGCCTTCTCAGAGAAGAGCTTTCATTTTCAGATGATAAAAAATGCTGGAACAATTTATGATATTTCCATAATGAAGTATCATTCTGTTCCATGTCCTAAGGCAGTTTGAAAGAGGCAGACTATCAGTTATCATCTGGGGAAATCCTGTAGATATTGGTTCAGGGGTTTGTGTAACCATTTTGCATAGTCTTCTGAGATTTTTTCCCTGCTGAATCCCTCCTTGCAGCTTCATAAGGACTATGCTTTGCCTAGTTTTCTTCTTTCTGTAGTTTTTGTGTCAACAGAAAGAAATTAAAAAAAAAAACAAACTAGCCCAAAAGAAATGTAAAAGGAAGCTTCCTTTATCCTTTTGTGTGTAAAGAATACCATGCTTTAGAAATGTCTTAGTTTGAATTATGCAAGAAAGGGTTGATCTACCCCAGCAGTCACATCCCTGTTTCATCCATTCTTTGGATGGTTAGAACAAGGGGAGCTGAAATCAAGCCTTTCTTCCTGTGAATTATGACGAATGTCAGTTCTGAGCCAGCAAGCTATAAAAATGAGCAAAATGATATAAAAACCTATTAGTGGTAGCAAGAGATAATGATGATAATATCCATAATGTACTGTTTCTGCCACTTCATTCTGCATTACAGACTATTGTTGAGAATGATCTGCCTCACCAGGTTCCTGTCTGTCCTGCTTCTCGACTTGCCCAGCTCAATGTCCTGTTCACTGGCCAGACACGATAAATCAGAACCACTCCAGTGAATCCACAGCAGCACGAGCTGTAGGTAGATGGTACAAAACTATATTTTTTCATGCAGCACCTGCCAGACAAATGTTTGAAGAGAAGAACCTGTAGCAGGGTCAGTCCAGGTGCTGGTCCACAGGGCTTAGTTCTGCAAAGAACTATCCCCAGAAGAGAAAATGTCATCTGAAAGTGGTAATGGCAGCAGATACACCTACTTTGTTTATTTTCTTAAGGCCTAGAACCAATTGCCTTCCTATCTCATTGTTTCATACTCAGTATTTTTTAAGGGGCCCAGCTCCATAGAAGCTGGGCTACTTTTTTTCTCCTGGGCAAGGCTACAAGTGTATGTGCCATGTAGCATGCACACAGTGATTGTGGCTAATAGGAGAGGTTTTACATCTGTTGATGCATTGAGCACAGTAACACTGCAATCCAGGTATGCATGCAGAATGTCCAGTGCAGCAAAGACAGTGGATACCAGCAACAAAGCCAAAAAACGTCAAGCTTTCTATGCAGGCACCATAGAGTCAATACATGCAGCAGAAATTTGCATTTGTCCAGGATTTCCACATAGCTACAACTACCACTGCTGATTGAATTTGCTAGGCACTTTGTCAAAACTAATTTTTAATATATTTTTCCCCAAGGCTAGTGGCAGTTCTATTTATTAACGGCCAGGCATCTCTGGAGGAGACCATATAGCCCAGAGTGGCAACAGCCCCCAGACACTCAAGTAAGGGGCAGAAATAAGGGACAGAGACTCCCACTGCTACCCAGTTTTCCTCAAAAGGCAAACTTTGGTAGTAACTGAAAAATAGACCTTCAGGTTTGGTCATTCTCTTGTCTAACTTGGTATGAAACTCCTAGAGGTTCTGTTAGGTAAAAGACTGCTAGGACAGTGTTTTGGTGGTACAGACATGGAGGTTGTCTGAGATAACAGTTCAGTGACAGCACTGTATCTATAAAATAGGCTGGATGAGGGAGATGCACAAGTACTTCATCTTTCTAAGAGGCCATGAAGGTCCTAAATTGCTTTGTTAAGATAAATTGGAATTACGGAAGACATTTCAGGAGAATATATTTTTATTTCTTTAGAATAGTTGTTTTTCAGCCTATATTTCAATGTTTGTTGTATGTCAGACATCCATTAGTTTTATCTTATATGCTTATAACACCAAGCACATTAATTAAATTCCTGTTTTGCAACAGCATAACCATTCCAGTTCCTTTTGTAGCATTTTCTTTAGCAAACATTTCTAAGTGAAAATAATGATTTTTGGTGGTGCACATCTCCCTCATCTACTTTATGTTATGCAGGTAGCTCCAAGCCTAAGCTCATAAATCCTGCAGAAACTTGACACTATTCAAAAGTAACCTGTGACAACCTGAGAATAAGTGCAGTTGGTTAATACAATAGTCTCCATCTAGTCCACCTAGATACTTAGTAAAGAACATAATATGCAAAATAGCATTCCTTTTTTGCAAGCTCCCCAAAACATTAGGGTAGAATAGTGTTAAAACTTAATTGCAGCAAACAAACTACTACTAAAGGTATCTCAACACTGTAATGTTAAATACTACCATTATAATGATATTTATCTGAAGACAGCATGTGCTTACCTTTAGTTCTGACAGATTTTCATGTCGTAGTTCTCAAAAGTAACATCAGTTAAGACCTTATTTTCAGAAGACAGTAAAACAGAATGGGAAAGAAGCTTCTTTTCATCTCTGATTTGGCCAATTCTAGTTGAGGAAAAAAAGAGAAAAGGTTGACTAAATATGACCAGCTTTCTTCCTATTTATGTAAAGTTCCCTTTAAGTGAAATTTCAATGAATGTTTCTTTGCA
Organism: Chiroxiphia lanceolata; assembly: GCF_009829145.1. Lineage (NCBI taxonomy): Eukaryota > Metazoa > Chordata > Aves > Passeriformes > Pipridae > Chiroxiphia > Chiroxiphia lanceolata. Next base: position 15,363,582 of record NC_045640.1, read on the forward strand.
ACACAATTATTTCAAATCAAGCCCTATATTTGTACAGAATTTACTGGAATGTATTAAATTAAAAAAATATAATCAGCATTAAAAGGTATTTGACATTAGCACGAGTTCAGTCTGAAAGATAGTGATAGAGTGCATTCAAGTTTCATTTTGGTGTTATTTATTTTATAAGGGCCATTAAAAGTATCATTAAGGTATGTATCATTTAACTCTGGATTTATGTCCCCTAATTGTCTGTCTAAAAGGGTCCTCCTCACCTAATCTATGAATACAGGCTGTGTTTATATTATGATATGTAGTAATGCAATACACTCCATGTTGCTCATCCTCAGATGTCTACTCCAGCTGCAATCTAACTGCATCATAGGGTAAACTCAGTTTTTGCTGTCCCTCTGCGTGTCCTGGCTGTTTCTGCAGGAAAACTAGCCCATATGCAGAGGGGAGCCCCATGAGCCCCAGTATTCCTCTGGGCTGATGACATGGACAACAGGACACACCATGGATTGCACTGTGCTGCTGTACAGATGTATGCCCATTTGCTGAGGAAGACCCCTCTGACCCAAGGTGGGTGTCCAAGACACGTGGGATAAATTGCTCCCTGCAAGTGTCTTTCCTTATGTTAACAAGAACCCCTTGAATAGGAACTAAACTTTCAGGCACCTGAAATTAGAGAAGGTGAAACCCACCCTGACTAACCCACTGTGTTTGTTCAGTGCCCCAGTGAAAGCATGAAAGAGACAAGTGTGAAATATGTGACTCTGCTGAGATTTTGCCATGGATTTTTATTGCCAGTGACTCATCTCTGGGTGTCCTGGGACTGGATGGTCCTGCTCTGAGAAACAGGCTGTGTAACCGTCAGGAATTTGAGCACATTTCCCTTGAGAGCCCCTGTGAATGATCCAAAGGGTTCACTGTCTGCTGTGTTTGGGATACATATTGCCAGGATGTGTGGCCTTGTGGGACTAAACCATGGAGACAGACAAGGGACCTTACTGTGTCATTCCTGCTGGGAATTAAGCATGAGCTCACTGCTGAGCTCTTCATTTCTGAACATAGTTTTGCACCTATGTGGTATGTCTGGCTGAGCTGGAATTTATTTCCCCATAGTAGCTCTGCATTGGTAGCTAGAGGAGTGTTGATAACACACCCATGTTTTGGCTACTGCTGAGCACAGCACTGTGACATTCAATTGAGGGTGAGATCCTGGGAGGGGACACAAGTAGGCCAGCTGACCCACACTGACCAAGGGGATATTCCATACCATATGGCATCAACCCAGATATAAAAGCTGAGGCAAGGAGCAGGACCGCAGACACTCATTGTCTCTGATGGCTGCCTGCTGACAGCGTTGTGCGTGCTGGAGCCCTGCTTCTCAGAGAAGTGGCCGACCATCCCTGCTGATGGGAAGTAGAGATTAATTGCTGGCTTCAGCTTTGTGTGTGCACAGCTGCTTTTGCTTTCTTTTTTTTGCATAAACTGTCTTATTGCAACCCACGATTGTGTTGTTTTCTTTTCCCACCTTACTGTCTCCCCTGTCCTGCTGGGAAGGGGAGGGATAGAATGGCTGGGTGGGCACCTGGCGTTCAGCTAAGGTGAACCCACCACAACCTAGAAGCAAAATATTTCGTGCCTTGGGGACTTTACTACTTGTTCACAGCTAAAATGCCTCAGGACTAGACAAAAGCTTTGAATATCTGTGTTTTGGATGTACACAGTTCTCAGAGGCTGAAGCCCTCAGCTGCTTTTTGGGAAGCTCCTCCAAGACCAGTTATTCTCCATCTCTTATGTGCCTGCTCTGTCCCTATATAGTACCTGACATTACCATCTTCTCCCAGATCAGACCCGTAGAAACTTGCTAGAATCCTTATAATAACCTCTTTATATCTTTTTGTCACCTGAAAATGAGTACTGACACTGCCTTTCACTGCTTGCAGTCTGAAGCAATAAATCAAGCGCACTGTCACACACACAAATTCTCTTGGTTTTGTCACTGTCTGGCTTTTAATTCAGCTCAGACTTGATGTTGTTCCTGGTTTTAGACCAAGTACAACAATTAGATACTTGCCACATTGCTAATATTTAAAGACTTAGGGTAAGGGTTGCTCAGGGTAAATGTTACCCAGTATGGCCAATGCATGAATGACAACATTTTAAGGTGAAGCTACAAGGTAGAAAATAACATGTTTTATCACAGGAGAGACCAGCCACCAAAGGATGTCCAGACACAAATCAGCATCTAAAACTACTGTTGGTTACAGAGGATGACCTGATAAAACATGGATATTAGAAATGCCCTCAGTTGTTGTCCTGCTGGGTAAAGGCATTTCAAAAACCAAATCACTGTGTGATGAGTCAGGACTTCTGGCATTCTTTTACCCTGTACTATTCTGCTAATGCCTGGGAAAGGTAACAAGATAATGCCATGGTGTCTTCAGCTATTCTGGACCAAATCCTGCAGCAGTGAGAGCTTTCAGTGTGGCACTGTGCCAACGCAGTGTTTCCAACATGTAATATCCTACAGATGGGAGGCAACAACTGAAGAAGAATGCAGCTTACATATGTGAACTTTCTTTGTCCGATTGAATCACAGCCTTGGATGTGGCAGAGTATCTGGTACAGGCTGGAGGTTTTTTCATGCATTCTTTTCTGTCAAACATCTGTGGAACAAGATTAATATATTTAGCTGCTCTTCTATTTTTTTTTTTTTGAAGAAATGAATCCTTTCAACATGATTTCTGATAGAATCACATCGACTAATTTCCCATGTTTGAAGTGGCCTTTTCCTCTACTTCTCTCTAAATGAAATTACTGCAAATTCATTATTCATAGCATCAAGGCGGAGACCCAGTTGTAGAAAGTCATGAGTTTTCTTTCTTTGAAAGTCTTTTGAAATCCTCAGACTTAGCTTAAATATACCAATATCTCTTGATTTTGTCAGAAAATTTATTCTAGGAGAGTACAGTGTAGGCTAACTTGGGAAGACTGGGAAGCTAACCCATACAGATATGTATTTGTGACTAAGGTGATAACTTTTTCCTCTGCTATGATGAGTTCTTGATTAAAGTTTCTGGAAGCTGTGCACACTAGATAATCAACAAACATGCAAATCCTAGGCCATAAAAAATGCTAGCTTGTTGGTCTGTACACAGTTTTTTGCAATGACCCCCCTTTTCTGATGAAAATAATTCTCTGTATCTGTGAAGAAAATCCAAATAGTGATTTCAGATGACAAATTATCATAGCTTTCATCTAGATATAAATGTATTAATAATAGTTTATTAGTATTCTCAAGGAGTAATATTCTTCAGTTTCAAACAAATATATTCAAAGCTGCTTGTTTCATACAGCACACTGATGAAGAAAAGGAAATCTGACAAGTTTCAGGATTTAGCTGAGAAGTTTGTTTCACATGAACAGCCGCAGCCTTTGGATGAAGAATAGGCAAGCTTGTCTTCTTTTAATTTGTTTTCATCTCTTAGGAAATATTGGACCTGTGAGGATTTGAGTCAGACTAGTGTGATTGTTTCCAGTCTTCTAATAAGATAATGTATGTCCACGTATATATAAGTGTGAAGCTTGTGTGAAGCTTTTCTTGGACAATTTTGATGAAAAGTGCAGGAAAGTCCTCCAGATTTTTGTCCAGTGCAACACACTTTCTTATGTGTGTAATTTCATTTTTGCAGTTTCATTTTTGCAATTACAAAGTTAGAACTGTCTCATATGTGATTATTTGTTTAGGCTACATGTTTGGGCTGTCTGAATTATTGAGGTTGGTTTTTTTACAAGCTAAGAGATTTTTGTTCACTTTCTAAGAAATAAAAAAAGCCAACTTAGATTACCCACACACTAGATGAGCAGTCTAACCCTGAGTTAGTTGAAGAAGGGGCACCATGGCATCAACAGTCACTTCGGAAGTCCAGTACAGTGATTTTTCTGTCTAGCAGGTCTGAATCAGTTTTGTGAATGTTTGACAACAAATGAAACCAGTTGTTCATTAATTCAGTACTAGCTTAGTATTTTTACTTAGTTCTGTTACATTTTGGGGATTTCACCCTGACTGGATGCTGGATGACCATGAAAGCTGCTCTATCACTGCCCTCCTCAAGTGGACAGGGGAGAGAAAATATATGAAAGGTTTGTAAGTTGAGATAAAGGCAAGGAGAGATCACTCACCAATTACCATCACAGGGCAAAGCACTCTTGACTTGGGGAAATTAATTGCAGTTATTACTAATCAAAATTGGAGTAGGATAATGAGAAATAAAGCAAATCTTAAAAATGCCTTGCCCCCACCCTTCCCTCCTCCCCAGCTCTATCTCCTCCCCCCAGTGGTGCAGGGAGATGGGGAATGGGAATTATGATCAGTTCATCACAGGTTCTCTCTGCTGCTGCTCAGGGAGAGGAGTCCCTCCCCTTCTCTAGAGTGAGGTCCCTTCCATGTGAGACAGTCCTTCGCAAACTGCTCCAATGTGAGTCCTTCCCACAGGCTGCACTTCTTCACAAACTGCTCCAGTGTGGTAGGTCCCCTGCTGGGTCACAAGTCCCACCAGGAAACCTGCTCCAGTGCGGGCTCCTTTCTCCACAGATGTGCAGGTCCCTGCCAGGACCCTGCATGGACCTCCCACAGGATCACAGTCTCCTTTCAGTCATACACCTGCTTCAGTGGGGGCCTCCTCCATGGGCTGCAGGTGGATCTCTGCACCTCCATGGATGTCCATGGGCTGTAGGGGAACAGCTACCTTACCATGGTCTTTGCTATGGGCTGCAGGGGAATCTCATCTCCAGCACATGGAGCACCTCCTCCCCCTCCTTCTGCACTGACTTTGGTATGTGCAGGGCTGCTTCTCTCACATATTCCTGCTCCTCTCTTCTCTGGCTGCAATTAGTTCTGCACAACAACTTTCTTTTCCTTCTTAAATCTCTTATCCCAGAGGCGCTACCACCATTGCAGATGGCCTTGGCCTTGGCCAATGGTCAGTCCATCTTGGAGCTGGCTGGCATTGGCTCTATCAGACATGGGGGAATCTTCCAGAAGCTTCTCAGAGATGCCACTCCTACAGCCCTCTGGTATCAGAAACCTGCCCCATAAACAGAATTCATAGAAGTGAAGGTAACAGGACCTTTGCAATTTGGAACAAAACCACACAATTTATTCTTTTATTTGTTGCTTAACATGGTGGCTCTATGATAACTGTCACTCTTCTTACTTGTAGCATACACAAAGGTAGTAATATTATAATACAAAAAGAATTAAAACTGGTTTTGCATGCCAAAGAAGCGACTGCTCATTTTTAATAAGCCATCTGTTTCATTTAGAAATTGGCTGTTTATAATTTTCTTTTAGTCAGCAAAATATTGGCTTCTTCCACTAATATTGAGAAAAACCCACAGGATCCAACTAATAAAATGTATTCTATTTCCAATGTAAAACACATTCAACAAACCCACTGATTAAAAAAAAGTTACAATGTGAGGCACGGTGTTAAATATTTGTGGCCAGGTGAAGCCATGGGGAGTGGGTGAGGAAGGGAGGGCAGTACCTGTCCAACCCCATGGGCAAAACTCCCCTGCACCATGCTGGTCAGATGTATGGTTGGGAAAAGGAAAAGAGGAGTTCTAAGAGAATCTAAGTAGTTACAGTGATGTTCTGTATTTCCCAAGATACTTCAAAGTGCTCATAGAATGAGGTTTAAAACAGTACTGAAATTGCTGTGAAAGTTTCTCGTTCTCATGCCATTTTGGAGGGCAGGGGAGACACAGCAGAAGATCAGTGGTTAACAGCTGAGTTTCCGTGAGAGTTTTACTCGATAAAGTATACTGATGGTGTGTTTGGGAGGCCCCTGCTTTGTGTAGTTTGCAGCACAAGTGAGAGAACATATGCAAGGCAAGAGAGAAATATGATATAAAGGGCAGAAGCACAAGGGCTGGGAAGAGAGGCTGCAAACATGATCCCTCCTTATCAAAGGGAAAGTTGAGAGATGGTTTGAAGGAAGGGCTTAATGCATAACAAAGATGCTGAATGGTTCTTCAGCAAGGCTCTTGCTGAGGATTTTTCAATCTTGCTGAGAAAGGCACAAGATGGCTGCAAACTGAAGGTAGATAAAATGAATCCTGAAAGAAGATGCAGTTTCTTAGCAGGGAGAAAAGGAATAATTTATCAAGGAATGTGGTAAATTCAGCATCTCTTGATGTGTTTATGGCAAAAGTAAAGCACTTCTTTTAGGAGAATATTTAATCAAGCACTCAGAAGTTATACAACTTGCTTGTGCAATGGGTTATGCTGTGTGCTTGCGATTATTTTTCCTTGGCTCTGGAGCCAGTGAATATATGAAGTTCCCCATTTATTTTCTTTCACAGAAAGAGAATAAAAAACCCTGCATTGTCCCAGCATATTCATTGCCACTGCTGTTCTGCATTAAGAAATGCCTATAACAAAATCTCATTATTTAGAGTTTCTGACAGTTGCCGGCAGTGGTCAGACTTTATTCCCTTTCAGTACAGATTTGCTTGAAAATATTTTGTTTGGGACTGGTTGGGGGTGGCAACTCTTTGCTCTTGCAAGTTAATATCATTCTTTTTGGTTGTTCTGCACATTCTTTCCGCATGCTCATGGTCTCCTTGATGGTCATTTTCGGGGTCAGAACGAAGTTTCTATCCCACCTGGTGCCATGCTGCATCAACACTCATGGCTGATCCACTCCCACACGAGCCCCTGAAAGTACTCAGAAGTGTCGCCCTGGCCCACAGTGTGGCTCTGTCCTGCTCATTGGTGGCTGCTCACACCAGGAACCTGCACCTGCTGTGCTCTACTTGTGTTCTCCCATTGTTTGTAACATGCAGGGTGCTGGTATAGCCTGCCCATCCTTTGCCAGTCAACGCACTGCTCGCAAGGGCTGTGGGAGAACACGACCAGCCTGGGCTGGCTGGTAGGGCACAACAGCTGATTTTCTCACTCACTGAGAGACTTGAGGCCAAATGAAAGTACTGGACAAATCAGAATGAGCAAAATGCTTCCAGCTTTGGAAAGCTTAGAAAAGCAAATGAAATTATGTGTTTGTCTGTTCTGGCCACAATGAAGTGACAAGATATTCATAACATTTTAAGATGTGTGGCGGTCGCATAACAGAATATGTAATTCCAGTCCTCCTATAAAACTACCTAAGATGCAGCAAAACTTGTGGAAAGTAGATTAATCTGTTGCCTTTTATAGGTTTTGGAAGTAATTTCAATAAAATCCTTTTGGTTTCATTATTATACTAGACTTTTCCCTGAAGAAATTGATATTTTATTATGATGTTTGTCTTGGACTTTAAAGATTTGCAGTTTAATGTACTCAATTACTTTTGTTATTAGAAAAGTCAGAAAGCAACCTGATTAAGATGATAGAAATTCTGACTTTACTATCCAAACAATTCCATTTGGTTAGCAAAAAAATTTGGATCCAAATTTTGCTGGCAGCCAGAAGACTTGTAATTGGGCTAAAAATAAGCAGGGAATTAGTCTGAGAAAAATAAGAACTAAATAATTTACTCATGTCTCTTTACATTTTGTGCCTTAATATATTCTGATTTGAAGTTTTTTCTTTTGTTTTTGGTTTTTTTAAGAGAGGTTTTGATAACAGTCATATGGTAGGTTATAGCCTTGTTCTTCTGTTGTGGGAAAAGTGGGAAACCAAGTTCAAAATTCCCTTACTGCAATACTTCTTTGGAAAACAAGAAGTCAGGCAATACCAAAAATAAGATTTTGAATGCTACCTTAGTTTAGAGGTATGCTGTAACAAATACATCAATTTAAATACTTTCCATAATTCAATTGATTTCTTTGTTGAATGTGAATCTTAATAAATCATGCTTGCTAGCACAGTCTATTAAATGAAATATATAATGCAGCCAATTTAATGTTCTCCTAGGAACTGGATGGAATCTTGGCCCCATGGAAGTCAACGGGACTTGTGCCACTGGCTTCAGCAGGTCCAGTTTTTTCACATCAGTTTCGAATGTGCATGGCTAGTGTGCTTGATTTTGAACCTTAATGTTTGGTTTTACACTTACATTGGAAAAGAACATTTTAAATCCTATCAGGAAGGAAGCCAATGCATGTTCTTAAACCTTTGGTATTATTTCCTTTGGAAGAGCTAGACAGAGAATAAAATATATTTTTTCTTTATCTGATGGCGATATGCTGTACTGAAAGGAAAAGCATTTCAATCTAAATTCAATTTTGTGTTTTCATATGTGTGTGTATTTGAGTGTGTGTATCCTACAGACATTATTTCCTATTGGCTTAAGATACGATTAAATATGGGGACAGGCACCATAGAACTTTTCTTTGTAAACATTTGCCCGTTAGGAATTGAAGGCTGATAAGAAAATCAGTTCCTTTTTGGTATCTGGAAATTCACAGCAGATGGCCCCAGTTCTCTCATTTACACCATTCTGGTTTCACTGATTTATGTTGTAGTAAATCCTGATTATCCAGCTATGAAAGCGGGATCAGGACCAGCATTTTGGCAACTGGCTCCGACTATAAAAACAAGCACTCAGTACAAAGGAGCAGTTTGTGGCTTTGATAAAAAACGTTGAATTTTTCTTGCTTACTTCACTAGAATGTGGGTGTCACTAAAATGTAGTGGGGTTCTGCTGTAGTAGACTAAGTTAACTTTCTGGTAATGAGTGAGGGATGGAATATCCCAGAGAAACAAAAAATGAAAAAAGGTATCACTTGCCAGTTATAGAGCAACCTGGTGTAATTAGTGTTCGCAACGTTTGCAAAAGCAGGTTTTGTTTGTATGATTTTTCACTGCTACTGCAACTTCTGTGAGGGAAGAGCAGTGAAATCTATGCCCAATGTACTGTAGGCAAAGACCTGATCTGACAAAATATAATAGCAGATTTAATTTCCATTTTGTGTGAGAGATATTTAGCATCTCTGCTAAGCTGTAATATGGCACTGTGCTGAAATCCATAAATGCATAACTTTCCTAAACTGCAAATTTAGTTATACTGAATTTGCTAGGTTTCCATAAAATTGCTGTAGAAGCTTTGTGGCGACAAAATTCTGCATAAATGCAATTTGCAGGTTTGTCACTTTTTCAGCTATATTTTCCATCCTTCTCATCTTTGTGTTATGGAGAGATACTGACTTTGTGGAATCACTGCAGAAAGTTATAAATGATGTATGAAATGAGAAATCCCTGCTCAGAGCACAGCACTTAATCTATGCTATTTGCTGTGAAAGTCAGCTCAGCTGCAAGCAGAAAAGCCCACCAAATCCAGAAGCTACAGACTAAGAAAACTAAAGCACACTCTAAGTATTTTTTTTTCCACTTTGTACCTGGGATAAGCTAGGGCATGGTACTAGGGCTGCAGAAGGTGACAGAGGGGACAGGCTTTCACAGATTAGATGTGCTGAGATGTTCTGCACAGGCTGGGGGTTGAGGAGTCTGTCCTTATGAGAGAGAAGCTTCTGTGCCTGCACTTAAATGGGAAAGGGGGATACAGGGGTAGTGGCTGTGCTGCAGAAGAAAGGGGTGCACTTAATTCCCACGACACTGCATGCCCCAGGACTTTGCAAGTTGAATGCTCAGTGTCTTTGTGCGTGTAATGGTCACAGCACTTGTGTGGGATTGCTTGTCAGCATGACACAGTTTATCTCACCTTGTTGGATCAGCAGTGACATTGCAGCATGCACAGAATCCTCACCAACTGCTGCTATCCTGCAGAATCCAACCCCGTGGAGAAGTATGTGAGAAAGAGCAAAAAGTAATCCTGAAAGGATGCGGTGATTTCCCTCTCCTCACCCATTACAGATTTTTTTTTGGACTCCTGCATAAAAGCTGCAATTCTACACTGGGGTTAGGGAGGCTGCTGCTTGTTGGTTGTGTCTTTCTTTAAAGAAGGTGTTTTTTCAGTTGTTGTCTAAAATTCTGTTTTCCATGAAAATTGCTTGGGCAGGAAGGTAAATTAGCCCTGCCTATGAATAGGAACAATCAGCCACTTTGTGGTACAAGCAGCTTACAAATAACTTTAGTGGTTCCTAAGAAACAAACATCTCTGCCAGACATTTGCAGAGAGCAACACCATATACAGGTAACAGCAAGCTTTGGTTTATCATACTGTTTATTTCCCTTATTCTCTCTACTCTACTGTGGACTCCCTGTCCATTGTGGCTGGCTGCTGAGAAGGATCATGAGGGAAACTTCAGCTTCTGCAATCCCAGAGTTGAACCTGGGCAGGAGGAGAGAGCAGCTACCTCCCTGTCACAGGCAGAAGTGGTCAAATTCTAATCTTCACTTTGGTTATCAACTTTTCTGGGAAACTGCCTCTGCTGATGTCCCCAGTAGCTTATTGCAGAGCTGTCTGTGGCTGCAGACTCCTTCCTATAGCTGCTGTGCGTCCTGGGGCAGCCTTGAGTTCTGAAGGATGAAGTGTTTAAATGTGTGCAGAGGGTCAACTTGGAAAGACCAGGATTTATTTACAGGACAGTAGGCCTGCAGTCTAGCACACAGAGCTACTGCTTATATCCTACGTAAAATAGATGACTTGGCACTTGACAAGTGCTACAGGTATTGCTAAAGACATGTTTCTTGGCTCATCCATCTCTTGCAAGGTGCAGAGGAACTCTGGCAGCAATATAGAGAGTCTGGGGGAAAATAGAGGCACATGAGTAATGGAGTAGTAAAACTCAGTTCAGCTCCTTGGCACTGCAGACTCACAGCTAAGCCCTAGGGTCTTAACTTGGGAAAAAAAATTATCTGGAGAAGTCAAAGGGAGTTTTATCTTAGAAAGCCACTCAATTGCTTGCTTGTACTAGGAGTAGGTGTTCAGCTGTGAAGTTCCCTTTCTTTGGCTATATGGGCTGTGACTGGGGGCAAGTATCTCCTCCTAGTATCACAGATGATAAAAAATTAATCAGAAACACAATTCTAACAGCTAGAAAAATCTGCCATATTATTAGGAACAGCTTCTAAAATGCTGAAGAAAACTATAATCCACTGCTAAAGCACGTCTTGGGGAACTGAAGGAGTTTATAAATAATCATTAGAATAAACTGCTTCCTGCCGTGAGGCACATCTCTTATTATGTCTGCTATGTCCCTTTTGGCTTTCTCAGTGCATCATCAAGCATGGATTAAGGTCAAATAAATTTGGGATGAGTGAACACAACAATCTTGACTAAGTTTCCAAAAATGTGAAGGGCATGATCTTGTGAGTGAACAAGTGCAATCTATTAAATTCCACTAAAATACTCATATTTCAGCTCTTTCTCAAGAAAAATGTATTGACAACATCAATATGTCAATAAATACACACATATTATGTTTAGAATAATTATGATAGAAGTGAATATGCTTCATTCCTACTTTTAAAGTACTTTACTGCTCATATTATGTTCATGTTTGAAATAGTATGAGTTGTGGGGACACTCTAGATTTGAGCAAGCAAGCATTATATTACGTAATATTATTCTTATGTTTATTGACATTTCTCTTAAAAGAAGTTAGACTCCTAGACCATGTTTTTATTGTCTGTGTGTTTGGTTCCAGCTTGATGTGGTTTGTGCCTCCCTTAAAACCACGACAATAGTGCCAGTTCTAACTTTTAGCTTAAATAGATCTTCCTGCTGCTTATCCTTAGATGTGTTTCCAGAAAGCAGCAAGCTGCCAGTCACTGGCTTGCTAAGGCCAGACTTGTTCACCTCCTACTAAGAGAGGCTCTTGTCCCCTGGTGGGATGATGTGGAGCTGGCAGAGGATGCCTATGCATAGTACCTTCAGCAGCATCAGAGTTGAAGGAGAGATGGCCATCTTAGTTTCATCTCTGCAGTGAAAGAGGATAACAAACCTCACAACCATGTGGAGAGAATGCTGACCAACCCTGAAAAATGAAACTTCATCAGAAGATATAAGTAAATTGGGTGCAAGGAGTGCTGGTGGGAGCTTCCATAAACCTAGGCAGGGAGAAATAAGGGGAAAAAGAAATGAACGTGAGCAGGGGAAGGTGTCTGCTGCAAGCATAAGAAACACCCTGTTTCAGCATCTGCAGTAAAGAAGAATGCAGTTTCCCCAAAGAGCAAGCCTTCAGACAGCTCTCTGAGCTGCCTTAGCATGATTAGGGGGACACTTCCCTACAGCAGCCAGCTCTCCATGCAGAGATGAAATCACAGACCCCACAAGGAAGCCAGTTATTACTTGCAGCCTGTCTCTAGTCTTTGGCAGTGTGCCAAATGCATTCTCCATTCTGTGCTGTTTTTCCTCCTCACTTCTGAGCTTTATCTTCCAGATTTTTGTTGACCTCCTATGTATTTTGTGTTATCCTCTGGTTTCTCAACTACTGTTATTATTGATGTATCAGTTTGGTTTGGTTTTTTTTTTCAGAATAGAGTCTGTGTGTTTTTTATAGTTCTGCACACCAATCTTGCATTTTATGATTGGTACTGCAATGAGCAATTGTTAGCTATAGATGCTGTTGTCTGTTTGACAATTTGAAATATTTTTTCTTCAGTTTCTAGCAGCCAGAGTGATTAAGGTGTGTAGCTAAAATTTGTCCCATGCTATAGATAAAGTCCCATAATGTTTTAGGTTTGTTTGGACATTTTTTTGTTTTGTTTTGTTTTACACTAGCAAAATCTGCTTTATCATTTTGAGGATAGAAAGGGAAATGATTGCAGTAAAAGCAGAACAGGATTTATAATATGTTCTTATAAACAAAGCCACAGCGCTCTGCCAAATTATGTAAGACATGGCATGTTGCATTGTTCTGTTCTCATAATCTATGGTGCCATATGGACTTAAAAAAATAGGACTATTATATGGGTTTCTGCAGCATAATTGGCATTGACGTTTATATTGATTGAATAAATGAAATAACATGCACAGTTCTGACAATCTTAGCAGATTTGTAAGATTACAGCAGTGATGATTCCATGTCAGCAAAAAAGTCTTTAGGAATTCAAAATGAAGCCACAGCCAGTTCATTAATATACATACGTTTGAAATTGTAGCCCTAACAATTGAGTTCTCTGCACTGAACGCTATAATATATATTGTCATGAGCTATATGCCCTCAGATCGTTTCTGTGAATTACAAGAAAATTACAGAGAGGAGAACATTTTATTATTGTGCTTTTCATCCAGGGATACAGCCTTTTGCTGATGAAAATTGAAAACACTGAAAATTAAAATGTAAATGTATTTATCAAAAGAAGAGAAAAAAATCGAATCCTGAACTTTAACTGCTTTTGCATTTTACTTCTTCAAAAAGCAATTTTGATACTTACATCTCAAAAGGACAAGTAGTCAGGCTCTGTAATATCTATTTGGATTCTTACTAATAAGTGACTGGCTGTTTGTTGCTGTGGGTCTGAAGATTTGTTTTAGTAAAACAGCATGGAAAGCTGTGTGTGCATTTATTTGTGTGATTGCATACTCTGAGAGATAAACAAAATAATTATACATTTATTTAGTGTTTCTCTCCTTTCTGTTAAACATGTTCTTTTTTGTGCTTCTTACAGGTCAGGGCCACATTAGATAAGGTATGAGTCACTCGTAGGGAAGAAAGACAAGACAGAGAAACAGTGATGCACACTAGAAGATTCTTTCAGTGAAATTTTGCACTTCATAGACAGGAAAAATGCATAATTTAGGATTTGTTTAACATGGATTATTTTTCCCATTAGATTAAAATTTTTTTTTTTTTTGGTTTGCATCCTAACTTAACTGATGATATGTTAGCAACCCCTAAGAAGAAGCCCATCCATATGCTGAAGAAGACCATGGGCTCAATTTCCTGCAGAGGAAGAGTGTTGGACAAAGCATGGAAGCAGGTAGAGTGTGCAGCAAACTGGGACAATATGTGCCTCTGATGCTGCTGTGTAATGTAAAGCAATAAGAGGTTGATTGTATTATCTGGATGGAGAATGTGCCTGTTTGTGCAGTCTTTAGTGTATACACAGCCAGAATAGTTGACTCCCTGTAGCTAAAATTCATTCAAATCCTCTACAAGTGACAAAGGTAATGAGTAGGTAAATCCTTTGTATAGCATTTTTGATGCTTTTGTAATTATTTTTCTTTTTGTTAACATTAGAAACATATTTTTTATGGTGGTTATTTTCTGAACTCCTTCATGTTGGGTAACAGTGCTATTCCCCCTAGCTTTAAGTGACAAACCTAACAGAGTTAAGGGCCTGATGTCAAAACTCCCACCCATGTGTAAAAACAGAAGAGGCATCAGAAGAGCAAATGAGCACTGTTTTTCCTTCCCTGCCTTACAAACACCCCTAGTGACTCTGGCCACATAGTGGGATGCTGGTGTGGTCAGACACCACAAGTTTACAAGCTATTCTGTCCTTCTTCTCCCAGCTCTATGCCCAGGATTTCCAACCCCAGAAGGAAAGGGATCATTGCCAGGATCATGTTCCTGGATCATGTCCACCTCTGAGTGATACTTTAACACAAATCATACCTCCACATGGATAAACAGATTCCTTGACTGGCCAGTTTTAAAGGGGTTGGAGACATTTTGAGCATTCCCTTATACCAGCTGTTGGTTCCTCCTTCCATTGCTATGGGTAAAGCATCCCTAATCAGAATGGTGAAGAATGAGTGCCAGTTTTGATGTACCCTCCCACCACACTGTGATGGGAAGGCAGCCTTGGATGGGGATTGGTACTGCATTGAAGGAATTTATGTTTCTGCAGTTTTATCCTCTGTATGCCCTTGACTAAGTCCTCAGAAGAGGCCCATTATTCTCAGATCCTCTGTCTTTTCTGTGCTTAGTTTGGAAGAATTCAGAAGAACATACCAAACATACCAAATAAAGTAGATGTTTGTCTGTCTATTTTAGTGTTCCCCATTGTATTTGGAAGACAATTTTTACCTTTCCTTAATATTTTAAAATAACTTTCAATTTCTAAGGTGGTAAATAAGCATAAGAAACACACACAGTGCCATACATAGCATGATGACTACCATGGAGTCATTGGTACCAAACAAAAGTTACTGCCTTTTGGGATCTCAGATACTGAAATGGTTGAGAATTTTCTGGGTTCATATTTCAAAGAAAATAACTTGTCAAGTAAAGAGATTTAAAAATTAGTGTCTACTTATGCTAAAAATGTTCATAGCATTTTTTTAAAATAAAAGAAAGTAATTATCTTTATGTAAAATAAATTACTTAAAATTGTTCTATTTTTTTTTTGGTAGGAAAATCCTTTATTTTTAGTTCTATTAAAGTATCTGATACTTCTTTTTACTTTGAAAGGAAAATTACTTCAATGTTTCAGATGCTTCAGACAGTAGAATATCTTGGGCTATCAAAACAGAATACAACAGTCATGATCAGAAACATTTTACTTTAGCGTGTAAGCCATTATTTCTATAAAATCATTGATATTCTTAGGATTTAACAGGCATGTTTGGTGAATTTATTTGCATCTTTCCAATGTTTTATGCATTTCTTGTTCCAGTTTCATCTCTGTTATTTCTGTTCCCCTGTCTTTCTTGAATTTATGATTAATGTTTCTTTAGGCAACAAAACAATACATTCCAGACCAAGAGCTATGCAAAGACATAGCAATTTTTTAGAAATAAAACAAGTCAATAAAATACCAGTATATAACAAGTTTCCTCTCCACGCAAGAGATCTTGTAGGCAAAAGTTATGCTCAGACCAAAATAACAACTGTCCCGAAAGGAAAGAAAAATGGAACAGCAAGAGATGTTTGTGGAAAATTCCAGTCACTACCTGAATCTGGATACAATTGCTAAAGAGGACAAAAGAACTAATGGCATGGATTTAATGGATCAAGTTTCTCTTCTGCAGTTCATCTCTTTATTAATGGCCCATGAAAAGTGAAGACCAAGAGATTTGCACCAAAGAGCTGCCAGAGACTAAACCAACCATTACCTCTTGAAAGATCGCATCGTTGATGCTTTAAATTAAAACTTTATTGCCATTGTAAAACGTCCGTGAGTTATGAAATATATGGTTTTCAGAGAGTGGTCATTATTTTTTCAGCTAAAGAAGAAGTGTCCTTTCCCCTTGGGAGCAGTGTGAAATGGAGCCCTCTGTAGGTCTTCCTTAGCTGAGATTCCTGGCCAAAGACTATTCTACCTTTGCCATCCACATCTGGTTCTTTGTTCCTTTCGAAAGCGATGAACCAAGCTTTGGGTCACATCTGCAGGCCCTACTCTAACAGTGAAATAAAAAGAACCATATTTATTTACGGAAGAAAGATAAAAATTTTCCACTGATCTAAGACAAAGATGGGGGTTGTTTAGCCCAAAGTAGAGGAGACTCAGCGAGGACCTTATCGCTCTGTACAGCTACCTGAACGAATGTTATAGGCAGGTGGGTGTTGGTCTATTCTGCCATGTAACAAGCAATAGGAAAAGAGGAAATGGCCTCAAGCTGTGTCAGTTGAGGTTTAGATTGGATATTAGGAAACATTTCTTCACTTAAGGGGTGGTCAAGCTCTGGAACAGGCTGCCCAGGGAAGTGATGGAATCAACGTCCTGAGAAGTGTTCAAAAAACATGTGAATGCGGTGCTTCAGGACAGAGTTTAGTGGTGCAGTGCTGGCTTAATGGTTAGATTGGATGATCTGAGAGGTCTTTTCCAACCTTAATGATTCTATGATTCTATGATACTATGGTTTAGTGGTGAAAATGGCAGTAATAGGTTAGTGGTTGGACTTGATGGTCTTAAAGGTCTTTTCCAACCCAAACAATTCTGTGATTCTGTGATTCTATGGTACAGCCTCCTCCTGCATCTAGCACAGGAGTGCCTTGGGAAAAAACCTTCCCTGCCTCAGGCTGCTCTGTACCCACCTGATTTACACCTGAAGGGCAAATACTTTGAGACCTATATACCAGCATGGCCCACAGGGATTTGGATCAGCTGGTTTTGGGGTACAATTCACTAACAGGACTGTTAGTGGCTTAATGACCACAGTTGGATGGAGGAGCCAGAGAGATACCTGTGGAGAGCATTGACTGCCTGTTTGGCAACCAAATATTCTTTGTGCGAAGGAGAAGGTAATATTTTAATGAAGGTTCAGAAGTTTGGAGCTCCATACTGTGACTCAGGAGCATTCAGGCCTAGATTCAAAACATCACTGTGCGAGGGAAACACCTTAATAATTGCTGTGTGCAGAGGCAGAGCTTAGCTCCAAAGAACTACTTTATGCTAGACAAAATTGCTCTCACAGACACTCAATCACAAGACCTCCTGTTTCTGAATAACAGAAATATTCTCAGCTGAGAAATTTGGTCACTGATAGTATTGAGGTAGCTTGAGAAACAGCCACTTCTCTGTCAGTAGTGGGGAATGTAGCATTTGTAGTTCTTCTGCTCAGGAATTAATGGGGCTGCTTTCCAGGGCACAGTATAAAGATCTCCTGCAAAAATGATCAGGCAAACAGGCAAAATTAAAGTGCATATACTGAGAACTGTAATTTTGAAATAGTTTTCTTGAATCTCACTTACATATGGAGGAATCTAAACTCCACAGCTGCCTGATATTATATGATTGTGGGGGGTTTTAATTTTTTTTTATTTTTTTTTATTTTACAGTGAAAATTGGGTCACTTATGAAGAGTGTTAGAGACTCTGTCTCACCTTCCTGTCCTGCTGGAGATGGTTCAAACACAAATCTCTCACCTTTCCTCCATATGAGAGGCCCAGCCACTGTGATGCTGGTACAGGAGCTGGAGTGTGGTGTGAGTGGGCAGAAAGTGTCTGTTGTCTCTCTAACTGCAGCTGTTCCACTGAACAGAAAAACCTTCTCAAATAAACAGATCAACAAGACCTTGTATCCTCTAGCAGTTTTTACAGTCACCTAGCAGAAATCTGCATATCAACCCTTCACCAATATGCATTTGCATGCCTTTATATGGAAAAATCATTGGAAAATATATTAAAAAACCTGACCCTGTGATCTTTGTTTCCACTTTTTATTAATTGGATTGCGCATAAGTGCTCTGTGTAGGAGGAACATTTATCAGAAGTATGAAGCTTTTCTTGCTGAATGGAAAGAAGAAAACATGCTCAATAAGCTGGTGTATGTGTCTCATAAGCTAAGCTTCAAGTTGATCTTATGATCCCACAAAGCAAAGGGCTGCTTATAAAATATGTCTTAGTTTCAAAGTATGGAATCAAAACCAGTTGTTGGTGGCTATACCTTCTGTGCATCCCTGCTACTATCCACAGAGAAAGAAAGTACAGGCAGCCTGAGACACTCCCTGGTAGTCTATGCACAGCACAGAACTCTCAGAAAAAAACTCAGACAGAAATTTATAATGTTCTTTCTCCCTATCTCTGTGTTGTTCTCTGTCCAGCTGAGGCCTGACTGCACAGGCATCCTGGCTTATACAGCTGAGAAAGTCAGGTCTCAGTGCCTTCCTGGTTTTATGCAAAGATTTTATTTAGACTCTGCTCTGTTTCCTAAATTCGAGCCTTCTGTGCTTTACTGATGTGCATTTACGGCTGGACAATTCCCATTACTGAGCAGCAGTATGCAGAGCTTTTTGTGGGGTTAGAAAATGAACCTGAAACTAAACAAACCATTGTTTATCTCATTATATGCATCTTCAGAGAGCCAAGAGCAACCCACACAGTGCCACTGTTCTGTGGATTAATTCACAGCTGATGAAAGCAGATTGTTCTTTAAAGCAAAAGCTCTATCTTTGGAACGTGCCCTCATGAGCCTCACTGCCCTGCATTATCCAGTGCTTGTAGGAGTCACAAGACCTTCGAAGATGTGCCTGCCAGTGTAGCCTCAGTAAGCACGGTATGCTTTATGCCTGGATAACAAATTTACTTAAATGAGTGTTCACTTGTTGGCTGGCACTTTTTTCCCCCCGTTTTGTCAGATGGATGAATGTCATGGCAGCTAAGGACAGATGAAGGTTTGAAATATTACAAACAGAAACCTTTCACTAAGATAATATAAACCAAATTTTTGCAAGCATATCTCTGAGGGAGAAATAGGCTAGAGATTATAATGAGGATATTTTCTAGCTGTAAAATTTTGTTGAGATGCAAGCAAAAAATAAAACAATCCACCCGGTAAACCTATCAAACTTATCTTAATACTGAAACTCTGGTCTTTCTTAAGACAATACTGTTTGAAATCGCCACATTATTCAATTTTAAGTGATTTGCATACCAAATGCAAAAAAATTATTATCTGAAAACTTTCCCCCTCTACCCTCTGAGACATATGGTGAGACAGCAACAGAAATGATGGATGTAGTGGATGATTGCTTGCTGAACCAGTGTGTGAGAAACTATGCTAGGAATAATTCATGTCAAGACATGGTCTTAACTAAAAGACGTATTAAAAACAGCATCTTGACAGGTTTAATATCTTACAAGATACACATAATCCATGACTTCTAAGGCATGTATTATCTCAAAACATGATATTTTGGTATAACTTCAATTTTATGAAAAGATCTCAAGAGATGCTTGATCTAATGCTAAATCAACCTTTCACAAAATAAAGGAAACTTCGAGTCATTCTGATGTATGGTACAGCCTCATCTTTATCTAATACTGTTTCAAATCAGTAGTAATTCCTCAGGGAAAATGGAGTAACAATGGGAGGAAACAGGAGAAAGTGACCCAGTAAACAGGATAATGAGACATTTTGGATGAAAACGCAAAAGGATTTAATGCTTTTTCATGCTGAGAACCCACTGATGCCAAAAAATATGCTATGTCTGTTAATACAGCAGACATGTATTTCACATGTATTTCTGTCACCTGCATTTTATCAAACAGGAAATTTTACAATAATCAAAGTGACAAAAGATTAAGTTGGATGTTTAGCAAATAGGAAAATCAGATGACGTTAAAAAGTAAAACTGACATTTTTTACCACTGTGATTAATTCATGGTTGTGACAGATCAGTAACAGTGACACCATGAGCAAAGATCCTGGACGAGGGGACAGAGGACTGAGATGGGACATAGGGACAGGCTGAGTTAGCACTGCTTGTGGCCTAGCATGGAATCCTGGGCATGTCAGTTTTCCCATGTCATCTATTATTTGTCTCACAAGTTAAGGAAGCTGTCCTTGACCAAAGAAATTTTTAAGTATTTTGCACAGTCATTGACCAGTGAAATCAGTTAATAATGAGCAAAGGCTATAAATATCTTCTATTCCGTAGTGGTTTTTATTAAAGGACAGAATCCCCAAGAACTGAAATAAAGAGAACTGAGATCAGCATGCAGAAGGGCCAAAGAAATAATCAGCACAGGCATCTCCGAGGCTGGGTATAAAGAAGATTGTCTCTTTCACACTCATCTCTCTAAGATGTGTATCTGCCTGATTTTTGAAATTAAATTGGGTCAAATTTAGCAAATGCTAGAGGAAAAAATTCTTACACATCCTGTAGTGACACAGAGTTTAACAGATGCTGACCAGATGGAAACAGACATTTTTTTTTTCAAATGATCTAGTATTGTCAATTGAAAAGTATGCAGTTTTGTGGATTTATTGTGTTCCTCTCTGAAAAAAACTTGCTGGTTCTAACCAGTGGTGTTTTTATCTTTCCATAAATTAGGCAAAGGCTGAGATTTACCTCATCATGAAAGTATAACACACATTCCTGCAAACTAAGAAAGTCATAACATATACCCCGCAGTAATATTCAAAATACCCAGTCCTCTCTTATTGCTATTGTTTATCAGTTTACAAGTCTTGAAATAATAGAATCCAGATCATAAAATGGCAAATAAAAATTATTTCCTATCCATTATACTTCTATCTGGCAAGTAAAATCCCGGCTTCCTATATCTTACATGTGAAACAGGGATTTTTTTCTGCCAATGGCTGTATTGTCAGCAGCTTCTTATTAATACCTATAATCCTTTTCTTTGATGCCTTCTGACATCTCATAACTTAAGGAGCGTATATTTCTGTGCATAAGCAGTTAGACATAGCAATAGAAGGGAATACAGTTTTAGTGGCTCTGAGGAAAACAGTTTGATGGCCAACAGCCCCAGCTTTTGAAGGGTCTGACTTATCTGACTTTACCTGTAAATCAACCTTTAAACTTAACTAATTGGTGGAAAAATATGCGAGACCCCCAAAGAGTAATAGGCAAGGAATAATTGAAAAACAACAGACAGAAAAAAAAGTGAATCACTCTTTGAAGTGAAATAGTATCAGAATAACTGTAGATTTCTAAAGAAATCCAGACTTTTATTGAGGAGTCTCTAACTTGCTCACTGTCATATGAAGGAATAGTTAAATATTTGGTGTTAAAAATTTTGCTAAAATGACGTCTCTGCACACATGCAAGAGATGAAAATTATTTCCATTCAATTCTCAGAAGGAACTTAGACATTCAGAAATTAAATTTTGGAATCTGCCTTTGCAAGGAAAAATCAATATATTGTAATGTTGAAGAGGCTAATTCAGTCAAACCACCTTTTTGATGTTTTCCTTGGAACTTTGTGCACTGGAATCCTGGCGTGGTACGGAAACCCAGTGCTTGAGAAAAAGAGACATACAGAGTTCTCTGTTTTCAGCTGGTAGGTGTGTGGCATTGTCTTGGCTTCTTCCAAGTCCACAAAAAAAGTCACTTTATATTACCAAAGTATCTGACCCTAATTAGCCACCTGGGGAGATGATTAGGCTGTGGGCAAAGGCAAGCACAGAAAAAGGCAAAAGAACCATGGAGGATAAGGAAGGAAATTTTTGTTAGTTGAAAGTACAGAGGAACCTCAGTGATAAACACGGTTAAGTTCACGGGTTGGGGCAACATGTAAAGTAAGGATTAGGTAAAAGTTTGCTTCATCTTTGAATTTCACCTTTAAAATTATTCAGATCATTATTTCTTACATATTAAATAATTTGAGGGGTATCTGGATCAGTAAGTTTTCTATTCCAATGTGCAAATTTTTATAATATTTATTTATTTTATTTTATTTTATTTTATTTTATTTTATTTTATTTTATTTTATTTTATTTTATTATTTTATTTTATTTTATTTTATTTTATTTTATTTTATTTTTTCCTCCTCCTGAATTGTGCAAAATGACATGCAGGATGGTGAGATAATTAGATCCCACTGGTGAATTTTAATTCTTTTTAGGTCACCACATGAGCAAACTGCAGCACTTCTTATAAACAAAAGGCTAATAACCCAAAACAAAAAAGGAGACTCCATTCTCCCAGCTGGAACAGCAACGTTGATACCTTTTTGTTTAGGATCTTAATAAGTTGAGATGGCCCATTCTTCCAGAGGCACTTCTCTGTGTGTCAGACCGATTCAACGTATTAATGAATTTTTAGGTGAGCTGAGTCCAAGCTCAAATAAAATGGGAAATAGAAGTTCTGACAGCAAACATCTAAGCAGTGAGAAAGTACTTTCCTATTTTGTTTCTATTTCATGTGAGTTTAGAAGACAGGAACAAATAGCAAGAGGTGAAGAAGTAAAAAAAATGGTACTAGAGTAGTGAGTTCCCTGTTTAATGCACTCAGCAATAGCTTACAGACAGATTTCTTTGAGTGCAGTGGATGTATTTGTCTGAAATTAGAAAGGTATAAAACCAACCCATTGGTTTAGTCCCACAGGACAGGATACAAAGCTGAGGCACATCAATAAAAATTGAATTAGATTTACAGCTCTGCCCTATTACCTAATTATAGCATGGTTAGAGATATATGGTAATTTATCAATAAAGAGAGACCTATTGAACATGTTAGTCATAGGCTTCGTGCTGGAGACTATTTTCGTTAACCAAGCAGTTAGATAGTTACCCTCATCACCTTACTTTTAAAGAAAGGCGAGTTAAGTTTCTCCCGTAGAGTTGGTTCTGTCTCAGTGTCCAGACAGAATATAAACAAGTCAAGAAAAAAACATTCTTTGTTTACATGGAGACCATGTTTGCAGCTTGTGTTAGTCTAGTGGCTCCAGCGAGTTTACAGTAGACTGGAAGTTAGCTCTGCATGTTGTCATCATCATGGCCAGGCTTCGTGAACAAAGATTTGGGAAGGGCTCTACCCACGTTTGTTACAAGGGCCCTGGTGGCTAAAAAGGCCAGTATGAGACAGGCACATCCGGTTGCAAAAGGTGCAGCAGAGAGAGTCCTTAGGTGGTATATTCTGCAAGACACAATTCTTTCTGCGTTGTATTTTCTCCTCTAGAGTGATCCTGCATGCGTTCTCAAAAGCATCAGCAGTGTTATAGATGGTGTGTCTCCAGACCTCCCGATTTGAGGCCAGAGTAGACCAGTTATGGTGATCAATATGGCCAAGGCTGAGATGTTGTTTCAGGGAGTCCTTGTATCTTCTTTCGGGGCTCCTCTCTTGCGGCAGCCGGTGGCAAGTTCACCATAGAGCACCATCTTAGGGAGGTGGTGGTCCTTCATCCTTGAGATGTGTCCTGCCCAGCACAGCTGTGTTCTCTGTAACATGGCCTCAATTCTTGTGACTGCTGCTTGTTCTAGAACAGATGTATTGGTCACATAATCTGACCAGTGGATGTTTAGGGTTGTACGGGGGCAGTGTTGATGGAAGCGTTCTAGGAGATGCAGGTTGTGGCGGTAGATGACCCATGATTCGGAACCATATAAAAGAGTAGACAGCACTATGGCTCTGTAAACGTTGATCTTTGTAGTTTTCTTCAAGTGTTTATTTCACCAGACTCTTTTATGAAGATTTCCGAAGGCACTATATGCCTTTGCTAACCTGTTGTCTATCTCTCCATCAATCTTACCGTCCGAGGAGATGAGGCTACCTAGGTAATTAAACTGCCAGACTGATCTGAGCTCTGATTCACCAATGGTGATATGAGGATGAAGGAAGACTTCCTGAAGTGCTGGTTGATAGAGAACTTCTGTCTTCTTTAAGCTGACTTCCAGTCCAAAGAGCTCAGCAGTGTCTGCAAAGCAGGATGTTAAACGCTGCAGAGCTGCTTCTGTGTGGGCAACAAGGGCGGTGTCATCAGCATAGAGCAGCTCCTGGACAAGATGGTTTAAGGTCTTAGTATGGGTCTTCAGTCGCCTTAGGTCTACATGTTGTATCTTTTACCTATTTACAATGTGAGCAGCACCAACTCTACAAATAAAAAGCATTCCATAGGTTGCAAATAAATCCACCAGATTCTTAAAGATGGAGGAGAATAGATTGCCCAGGCATCTTTGCTTTTATCCCTTTGTTTGTGTTCTTTGATATAGTCTATAATTATGTGACTATACATAAAAAAGCACTGTGTGGCGAAGAGCACATGACCACATATTTATATACATCGACAGGCAAGATGATGTTTTTTTGGGTCAAACTTATTTGTGACTTTCTAAGTGGCTAATATCTCCATCAGTTTTCTACTCAAATGCTATTGTATTCTCTTGAAGACTTTTTTTCTGTGATCTGAGGACATGAGAGTACAGTTCAGCCAGATACACCGTGGCTACGTATCCTCTCTCTGCGATATGGAATGTGGGCTGCATCTGCTCATGGGCAGGTGCTCCTTGCCCCTATTTATTTTCCCCAGAAAATCCTCCAGTGGGCAGCCTTCCTTGTCAGCATGCTGTAGGCTGGCTAGTACACACCTGGACATTACCTCTGGTACTTCTGCCACAATGTTCCTCCAAAACCATCATTTTACTTTGACAGTGGCAATCTCAGAGCTTGTGGTCTGTGCCAGAGATACAGAATAAGAGAGCTATGCCAGCACTGGAAAGTGGTAGTGCAGCTGCTGCAAAAAGTGAGTGTAGGGATGATAGTGAAGAGAGTAAATTGTTTGGGACACAAAATTTACAACTGTAATGAGGATTTGGCTGTTGACTGTTGTATCATCCATCAGCTATTTCTGGCCTTAGGCAACACCCATGCTGTTAGCTGTTAACAACTTCAGTCTGCTTTGGTCTACTTTAGTTCATTACTTTATATTTGCTTCGCTAAGTTTCAGCACCTAAAAAAGTGAAGTTAAAAATGGATGCAAAGATTTTATTTGTGGGTGCTTCATACATGGGGATTCACCCAGAAAAGTGTAAAATGTCAACTGCTTATTTTTTTTCTTCTTGATGTGTAAGACTTGGTTACATTAATGAAGGATTTTTTTCCCTCATTTTTTTTAAGCCTGAAAAAGCATTGTCTTCTCAACTACCTACTCTAAGAGGTATTACACATCACGTTCCTCAGATCCAGACTAGTCAGTTGCCTCCAGAGCTCAAAATCTTGAGATCATCTTGGTTTTTGAATTTTCTTTCTGACTTATTTGTCTCCCATGAATGCAAACTTACTTACCACTGACTCTGCAATTGCTCATGGTCATGGCATGGTCTTTTTTGAAAGCCAACACACTTATTTAATTGGCAGTTGCTGTGTATGCCTCAGGCTGGCCCTCAGCATTCACTCAGTGCTCAGAAGACACCTGATGAGATGACCCAGCACCCTGTCTCCTGTGCCAAACCAGAGAGACCAAACCCCTGCTACTGTTTTGGATTTGGAGAGGAGTGGGGAGAGATGATGATTTCTTGTGCTGGAGATGAAGAAACCTTTCTTCACCCTTATCTTTGAAGAGATATAAGTTAATTAAACATTTAATTAGGTCAGAAGTAGAAGAGCTGCACCACCATGCACCACCATGGTCAGAGGTGCTCACATAGAATCATGAAATGGTTTGGGTTGGAAGGGACCTTAATGATCATCTAGTTCCACAACCCCCTGCCATTGGCAGAGACACCTTTCACTAGACCAGGTTGCTCAAAGCTCTATCCAGCCTGTCCTTGAACACTTCCAGGGATGAGGCATCCTGGCAACCTCTCTGGGCAACCTGTTCCAGTGCCTCACTACCCTCATTGTAAAAAACTTCTTCCTTTTATCTAATCTACTCTCTTTTAGTTTAAAGCCTATATCCCTTGTCCTGTCACAATGACCCCATGTAAAAAGTCCCTCTCTGCCTTTCTTGTAGGCCCCCTTTTGGTACTGAAAGGCTGCTATAAGGTCTCCCCCAAACCTTCTCTTCTCCAGATTAATAACCCCAACTCTCTCAGCTTGTCTTCATAGGAGAGGAACTCCATCCCTCTCTGATCATCTTAGTGGCTCCTCTCTGTACTTGCGACAGCAGGTCCATGTCCTTCTTATGTTGGGAGTCCTGGAGCTGGATGCCATATTCCAGGTGGTGTTGCGTGAGAGCAGAGTAGAGGGGCAGGATCACCTCCCTCCACACTTCTTCAAGCAGGATATATTTGGCTTTCTCGTCTCTGAGCACACATTGCCAGGTCGTGTCAAGCTTCTCATCCACCAACACCCCCAAGTCCTTCTCCCCAGGGCTGCTCTCAGTGCATTCTCCAGCCAGCCTGTACTAGTGCTTGGGATTGCCCCGGCCCAGGTGCAGGACCTTGCACTTGACCTTGCTGAATTTCATGAGGCTCACATGGGCCCAACTCTCCAGCCTGTCAGGGTCTCTCTGGGTGGCATCCCTTCCCTCCAGCATGTTGGCCGCACCACATAGCTTGGTATCATGGGCAAGCCTGCTGAGGGTGCACTCGATCCCACTGTCCATGTCACCAACAAAGATGTTAAACAGTGCCAGTCCCAATATCAGCCCTGAAGAATGTCACTGGTCTCCAAGAGAAAGGAAGCCTTTACACATGTTCCTCTTTCAAAGGCTTTTAAAAATACATTTCATCTGAAACAGCAGGTAGAGCAAGTCCACAAGCAGTCTGGCAGCTAGGGCTGAAGTGAAAAAACACTTAATTTTGCTTTGTTCTCTTATTTTGCAGTAGGAACTCTTCAAGGTGGGCATCTGAATAATGTTTTGATTGCAACTTGATAGATTTTTATTCTTTCATCATCATCCACTAGAAGAAAATGGTTGGGCAACTGAATGTAAATTTCTCTTGAAGGTGGCATTTGTTGGGGCTAAGCCTATAGCATTATGAGGCATGACTCTGTAGTTGCATAGAGAATTTCACATTCATTAGTTCCTGTTCTTTTCCTTCAACATTTATAGCTGAAATAATTTTTCCAGTAGCTCTAAGAAATCATTCTGCTTCTCCACTATCTGTAATGCTATTATTCTTCAATGAGAAAACCTTGCATATGTTGCAAGTTCTTAAATTCTTACCTGTGGAAAGTTGGGTTGTTATCCATTTGTAGTGCTCTTGAATTCTAGAGTTGGAAAGTATCTTATCCAGAGATGTGACAATGGTGCTGGCTATTTTCTATCATTTTATTTCCACCTGGAGAACTGTAAACACTCATCAGTAATGACTAAAGCAGAATGATAGAGATCCCTAAAGATTGAAATCTTCCACGGACTCCACAAGACTAAAACTAATAAGAATTAAATGAAAATTCTTCAAACTGTTTCTCCATTTAGAATGCCTAATGAATTCTAGTTTTGATACTCTAAGACCTTTAGGTTAAGTCTTGTTTCCATTTTTTTAATGCATTAAGCACATTTTTTCCTAATAGACAGTAACTGTAATTGAAAACACTAAAGAAGTTTTTTGTGCATGTACATTGCCATCTATCCATGGTCTGTAGTTTCATTTTTAAGAATGGATGCACAGATGAATGTCAGCTATAGCCCCTCAGCAGAACTAGCCTATGTCTTTGGGAGACTATGAAAGAAGAGTCTTAAATCTGGGTATTCTTGTTTTAAAAAAACTAAGATTAGTTTTAATTTTGGTCTTAGCTCGTAAAAATTTTTATTGGAGTTTTACAGTTTGTTCTCCTTTCCAATAATTTACAAATATTGATCAAAGGAAATCTCGTCCCATACAAACAAAAATGTTGTTAATTTTTGTCTCACTCCAAGAGTCTTTGTATTGCTTATTGCTAGGTTTATGAACTAAAACTGATTGATTGAGAGCATTGGGTGTAAGATGCTCCCTTTTACTTTGGAAAGTACTTTGTCATTCTGCTCTGGCAAGCTAATTGAGAAGTGAGCATTCTAGTCTTTTCAGCAGAGAATAACTCCTGTGTTTTGATTGGTTTTTTCCCTCAAATTGCTTTAATTAATTGAAATGCCAAGTATCAGAAAGTTGTGGTACACCAGCATTACTGGTTCCACAGATACAGCACACCAATCCCAGCCAGGGACACTAGAGCTTTGTGTCTTATCTCTGAAAATAGTGACATATCTAGGGAAAAATTTAACTGTTTCCTTCCAGGAAATACTTCCATATGCTTTCCTGGAATATTTTAGTAGCCTCTAACAGCTTTCTGCTCAGGAATTTCGTCAGGAAGAGCAGGTCAACTCTGTTGAATTGACCTCAACAAGATCTTCTTCTGTGAATGTATTGAAATGCATTTTGCACTAACTTCTATTGACTGCAACATCCCACAGCAAGTCAGACTCCAGATGAAGTGTTTAATTTTAATGATAAAAGACCTGTGCCATTTGATTTTCTTTGAGAATTTAATTTCTCTTATCATTTTGGTTTTCATTCTATTTTGGATTAGGACTTTTAATTAAAGAGTTTTCTGTACAAGAGAAATCAAGTGCACACAGAGCTGTATTTATGAGATTATTTTATTTGAGAAAAATAGGTAGTCTTATGATTACAGATAATTTGCTGTAATGCTCTTATTTTATAGCAATCATTGGGAATAAAAATGGAATAAAATAACAGGCAGAAAAATCCTGTGCTGTAATCCATATAATAGAGCAAATTGAAGGGAATTAATGTCTGAGTTTGCCATAAATTTGCTATTTCCCGATTTTTAAGTATTATTGTTTGCAACCTTGCTTACATTAATGTAAGTTTTTATATGTTAGTTACTCAGAATTTTATATGGCAGATTTTATAGCTACCTAATACCTCAGTCAGCACTAGTACAGAAGAATCTCAAAATGGGACAAAGTTAATACTATGTTTTAATGAGCACCACTCAGATGTCTAAAGACATCCCACACTGTTTCAGAGTTGGTCTGAAAGCGAAATTGAATACGTCACACAGACAAACTCTTTTTTCAAACTGCTGAGATTTCTCAATTTCTGAAGAAGCAGCCTTCTGTGATCTCAGAATTTTCTCTCCAAAGTTAGAAGACAAATGGAAATGCACAAAAATCTTAAAATAACAAAATATAAATTTAACAGAAAGTCTTTGGAGAGCTTGCACTTTTACAGAATGATTTTGTCTCTACTGCAGAGTTGTCATGTGAGTGCATTGAGTCATTGGTTATACCCTGTACAATGAAAATTCCTAACATGCCTCCAATGCCAGCTGATAATGACAAATAAGCAGCTCTGGTTCATGATGTAGATTTTTTTTTTTTTTTTGGCACAGGGAAAGTACTGAATTTGAATTTCAACATATGCCAGGGAGAAAATGCCCATCAGGATGCTAGGACAACACAGTGCCTGCTAACATTAAATGATTCAGTGAGGACCTGTAAACCATGATTCAAAGAGACATGAGATTATCTGTGGAATCACTCAAATTTAAAGGAGTAGGAGGACCATTTTTTTTGGCCCTGTTATCTTTTCCCACAAAATATATGTGTTGTTCTATCAGCACAACCTGTCTGTTTTTGTAAGTCTTCTTAGGCAGAAATGCATATCTGTCACTGCAACAGTACAGGAGGGAGAAAGCACCGGCGTTTTTACACTGATGTCACATTCGTCCACCTGCTTTGTCCTGAAAACCTGTAATCTTGAAATGACTGACAGCACCAGAAACCTTGGGGAATTGTATCATTACTGAGACAAGAATTTGATTTCTGTCCAATTCATTTGCTCTGTTTATTTGCTAGGCAGCAGACTAGTCTGGCCTGCACAGCAGGGCTAAATTCACACAGAATGTGGAAGGGGAGAGTGCGCTTGGGCACAGACACTCCATCACCTCACCTGGAACCCATCCCCTGCCCATGCAGGCCCACCTGGTGTTTTCTCAGAACAGCCATTCCCACACACTTTTTAACAACAGTGACCTGAGGCATTAGGGATGCAAAGATCACCTGTGACCTGTGTCTTGCAGCCCTTGCCCCCCAAAATGACCTAGTGCTTTCTGGGAAAGGGAAAGCCCTGACTCAAATTTCTATTTTCTAAGTAGACTTTGCAGTCTCATGCGCCAGAAAAATGGCTATCAGCCATTCTTCATGGGCATTGCCCCTGTTGGAGCTGTTTGGCTAGCTTTGATTCAGGTTAATTCTGTGTTAAATACTGATTGGTCTGACTGAGTCTATACCTCCTGATAAGTGTGCTCAGATGAGATCTAGGAAGCCGAGGTCTCAGTCCCTTCTAAATGTTTAATACTGTGTGCACAAAGAATAACTCCCACAGGAGGAATCCCCAGCATAGAAGAGGCAAAAATCAAATCATCCAGAAGAGTGGTTTGAACCTGGCTCTTTGACATTGCGGGGATACTCTAATTGGATTATCAGATCCTGTGAGGTGGAACCTCCCTCGCTTTTCTCTTTGCAAATGGGGTAGAAACATTTAGTTCCAGGTTTAGGAATTGGAGTCCCAGGCAAAAGGAGAAGCCTTAACAGCCCTCATTATAGCTGGATGAGCTGATGGTCAACATTGTGCTGGTTTTAGCTGTATTTTACTCCTGACTTCCTGTGTGGTGGCTTGCTCTAAAAAAGCCTGTATGTCCACAGGCTGGGGGCACTGGGCAGCATGTCACATAGCAAATGGAGAAAGCTTTCCTTTTTTCAGGAAAATCCTGGGGAATTTGACAAAGGAGGTACTGAGCAAAAGAACAAGTAAAGACTTCAGAGTTATCTTACTCTGGAAGTCAGTGTGAATCAACAAGAAGATGAAATTAAAATCAAATTTTCTTATTGTGCTGAGGAGAACATATTGGAAATAACTCTTACCAAACACTGCACTAAGTAACTCATTTCCACTTATTTGGCTATTTGGATTACCTAATATTTAAAATAATTTAAAAGATGCCTATCCTGGAACCTATACATCCTTTTACCTTGCATTTTCCAGCTGTTCCTATTTCAGACGCTTTGATTAATATCACAGAGTAGCCTCAAGCTATATAAAAATGGATTCCTTTGAAATGAAACTAAACTGGAAAGTGCTCTTCCAAAACACACTTTGTCCATTCTCACACTAGAGTTGAACATATAGGGTCAGTCTAGAGCCTGTTGAAGTCAAACACCGAGATGTGCACTGGCAGCACGGAGCAATTTACTCCGCAAATCCACTTCTGTTGCGCTCACAAAGCCATTTCAGACTTCATTCTTCCTGCACCCAGCTCACTAAGAACCTCCTTGTGCTGCTCTGAGCAGCATTAATTGACACTGTTTTGCAGAGGCATCTGGGGACACTGACCCCTTTATACTGCCATTGCCTGGAAGTGATGATCATTCTTCCAGTCAGCTACGGCTATTGAGGCTAGACATTTTTCTCCCTTGTTCCCTTTCCCTACACACAACACACAGTAACAGCCATTTCTGGAAAGATATCTACCATGATAGCAAGTTTGTTCGTGCTCAGAATTGCGTCACCTCTTCAAAACTCAGC
Organism: Chiroxiphia lanceolata; assembly: GCF_009829145.1. NCBI lineage: Eukaryota > Metazoa > Chordata > Aves > Passeriformes > Pipridae > Chiroxiphia > Chiroxiphia lanceolata. The sequence goes on from NC_045640.1 coordinate 15,395,029, forward strand.
CGTGCCAGCTGACTTGCTGCTTGGCTGCTGCAGTAGCTCACTCTGCTGGCTGACGACCTCCTGAGTGAACTTGACAATCTTCCTCTTTGTGTTAAGTTTAGATGCTGTTCAGTCAGACTTTTATTTCTTAACTGCTCTTTTCTTTTTCCTGAAGAAAGGCACAAGATAAGAAGGAGGAACTGATCAGCTTCCTTGATACCCTTCTTAATTGTATGAACCCAAATCAAATATCTTCCATTTTGTTTTTGCTTTTATCTAGTGCAGGTATTGAATGAATCAAGTTTAATCTTGAAGTGCTGAAACAAATTATTAGAGTGTTATTTAGCTATCAGGCACTCTTAGGGGGCATGGGATAATTAACTCATAATCTGACTGTAAGTAGCATTTTTAGTTATTGTATTGATATCTTTTATTCTTTTCATATTGGAAAAACTAAAAAGAACCTCCACTCCTCCCTTCTTTTGTGTTGTAGAGTAGCTACATGTACAGAGTGCTTTTGCGAAGCTGGGGAATTTTATGATCAATCCTAATGTGATATGCCATTGACGTAACTAAAGACTGTGAATGCAAGATGACATCTGGGTGGTATTAGCAGAATTTATATTACATTAGAAGAATATGAATATTTAGAATAATGTAATGTAGAATACTTAACCAGACTTTTGTGCAATAGTTGTATGGTTCTGCAATTCAACCACTTTATTAAGCAATGAAAAGTGGGTTAAAAAATAAATAAGAATGAAGCATTTCTTCACCTGCTACCGACATATAAAATTGTAAAATAGAAAATATTACATTATTATAGATCTTTCAAGAGACTGCATCAGCATTGGAACAATTGCTAACTGTTACATTTGGGCTGAATTCAAGAGGGCACTGTATTTTAGAACCTGATTATCTTTCCTAACTTGCTCTTTATCTCAGTGGGTAGAATAGAAGTAATAATTAGAGAATTAAGCTTTGCTCACTCAGTCATGAAGTGCACAAATTCACTTGCTGTTTCATATTTATTTTCCAGCTGGAGGAGTTTAATTTGTTTTGCTTTCTGCTGTGCCCACACCTGACCGACCAAAGCAGCTTCACTAGGGTCCCACTGATCTCTACTGTTTAACCCCTGTACCTCTTCTCAGTGCTTTGCAAAGCAAATAGCTTTCCTCTGAGGCTTGTGCCAGAGATCTTTAGATACAGCTCCAGTGACTGCCATTCCTGCTGACCCCTGAATGTGATAACACATCCATAGAGTACAATCACATTCCCTTCGAAAGGACATGAACCATGAAGAGGAACCTAGTACTGATGGCAAGGTCTGGTCTGCATTCAGCAACATGTAAATCTTAGACACTTTTGCCACCACAGTTTCCCATTCGTAGGTCAGGTTGATTTTACTTTAGAAATACAACAGTCTTGTTTCCAATGGGCAGAAATAGTAATATATCACTGAGCATATTGATGAACCACAATAATATGTTCCTTTTAATTATAATTTCCTGTCTGAATCCAGATGTTTTCTGTGGTCCCTGTAGGCAAAATGCTGTCTGTGAGAAAGTCCCTGCTGGCTGTCACAGTGCAATGTTATCTTGTGAATGGTTCCTTAAATATCTGCAAGGTCAGAGAGTTTAAATGATCTCCTGGGAAACTCAGGAAAAGTAGAATGTCAGCATCACCTTTCGTCCAAGTGAAAAGTTAAATGACATTTCTAGTGATATTGATTAGAGCATCTTTGAGTGTGAAAACAGAATGGAGATTTCAATATCTGCAATGAAATACAGACGTTGCAGTAGAAGACTGTGAGAGTAGACAGCATTTCATTTCAGAAGTCTGGGAATCAGGAAATCTCAGAGTGCTTGGGTCTTGTTATTGGGGAGCTGAATATTTTCACTTTCCATTTGCACAGACAAAATTGTGGACTGAGGGGACCATGTGCAATGCTGCCATGCTACAACGCTTTCCTTGTCTGAGGTACCTTGTACCCTTGCTTGTCTTCCAGGCTGTAGTTCTGGGGCAGAGCACTTCATCTGGATTGTTCCTGTACTGCATTGTCAAAAAGGATGTTCCAAGCTGTTGTGAAAGTCACTCCTTTTGATACCTTCATCTCATGTCAATTCATAATGTAAGACAAGTCACTCGTGGCCCCACAAAGCTGGGTGTCTGTCTGTCAACACAAGTGAGCTGCTATTGTGTTAGACAGCTGACTTCTGAATACTCTCTACAGTAGCCACTTTCACTGACTCAGGGGTATATGTATGGAAGGAAGGGCATTGTCACTATCTTGACTGTTTAGCATATAATTTGTTTCACATCACGTATTTCATACAAACAGTGTCCCTCCAATGCTTCTTGAATTAAATAGAGCAGCAGAGTGAAAGGGAATGGGGAATGGCAATTTTGATCTGGGATAAACTGATAGTCAGCTGCACTGAAGCCAATGGACGTATCCTGAGTCCTGTTGCAGATTCCCCAGAGAAGAATCCATCCTTTTAAATTTTTTCAGAGAAGATTAAAAAAATGCTGAAATAGGGAGTTACAGACAGACTATTCTAACTTGCAGAGCTGCAGATGAGATTTTGGCACCAGAAAGGGTGGGGGTTTTGCCGACTCACAATGAAGATGACAGTACTAGGAAAAGAGAAATGGAGAAAAATGGGCAGAGAGAAATCTGAAGCAAGTCAAGGGAGCGCATTATTTCAGAAGTGCTTTGAGTGTGCCCCTGTCATATAATTAATAAAAATCTATCTATTCTTTTTGAAATAAATTTCTACTGCAATTCTGAAGCAGTAAAATTGAAACAAGCCATTTAACAATACAAAGAAATCATCTTCACATTCTAACTTATTATAACTCAATTTGACTTCATTATTAATAAAGTAATAAAATAATCTTAATTAATGCTCTGATTTTCTATATCTTTGCATAATTGGTAGATGATCTTTTGTGCACTGAGCATTTTTCAGTTTCAACATTATCTCCAGGTTCAGCTCCCAGCCTCTCACTTGATCTTTTGTTGTCCTTCTTGACCTCAGTCTTCACAATCAAATGGCCATTTAGATTCTTATGATTGCAGCCTGAGAAAGAGAAGGAAGGGAAGGTTTATCTTTAGCCTGGCCCTTCGGTAAACCCATATTGTTTCTTTGCTATTATAGAAAGAAATTGGGGTTGTAAAAGTCTGCATTACATTGATCGTCTGCTAGGGTTCAGAGACATAATGGGTTTTATTTGATTTCACTTACACCAATGTAAATTAGAAGGAGCTGCATTAAAGCTATCAAAGGAAGCAGCTGCATTATACTGGTGCAAGTGAAATAATCAGACCCCTTGACTCTCCCACAGCAGCAACTTTTCCCCCATTGCTCTACCCTTTTCTCTGTTGTTGAGTTAGAATAAAGCAAGATTGTTGCACAAAAATAGCTTTTCACATTCTTGTATGAGTATTCAGCAAAATTTAGTCTAGCAAACTATCAGGGTGATTACTTAAATTTTATGCAGGGATCACTGCAGCAGAGGGATGTGTTCTTGCCAAAAGCAAAAGCTTGGGAACAAACAGAGAAGGGAACTGACAGCCTGGCAAGATGCCATTTTTGTCTTCCTTGATTTTCTAGGACTTCAGTAGTGAGGCAAGCTGGGTTTTTTTTTTAGAAGCCTAGATATCCTATTTGTGACATACAAGATCCTGCCCAGAAAAACATTGATTGCAAGGGCTTTGATTTCCCAGGGTGCTATTGGCAGGTAGCAGGGGGAGAGGTTCCAGAGCTGCACAAGAGGCACTGCCTGGCACTGTTGAGTGGCAATGGGAGACAGTGTCTTTCAGCTCTATTTTACTGGTGGCATTAGAAACAGAAATGGGTCTCACCTAAGTCTATGGACCTGTACCCTCAGCTCTGAGGAGGTTTAAAATCTGACTGTAGTTCTAATGGCTGAATTAAACTCTTTGTGTCTACAGGCAGGACAAGCCCTCTGTGGGTCACAGAGAGCAGCTGTTGAAGGAACTGGTAGGAGGGTAGTTCAGAGGGTTTGCTTGGAGACTAAGGGTCTGTGTGTTCTATTGATTATGAAATATAAATAACATTGAAACTTTTTTGTTAGAAAATTCTGCATGGAGCTTCTTTTGATTTCAGTACTGCAGAATGAGAAGCCAAGGAAATATGGGAATGTGGGCTCATGCCAAGGTTTTACACCAGTTTCTAATATTTGTAGCAATGTGAAAATGCAAGGTAGGGTTAGTTTGGATTTTGTTGTTGTTGTTGCCTTTTGTAAGGCATCCAGAATGTGAGTCATGTCACCTAAATTTAACTATCAAAAACCTCTGTATCTGGTCTAAGGCAGTCACCTCATCAATGAAGAGGGAAAGACATTCCCAGACAGAAATTAATCTAATTCTAAACTTGGGGCCTGAGATAAGTGATCTAAATACCACTCTAGAGTGACAAAAGACAGAGCACAGACATGGACTGTAGACAAAAGGCTTAATTTCAGACCCATGAAGTTAGGGGAGACAAATCCATTTGGGGTCACTGATGATCACAAATATATCACAGGTGTGGAAAATACGGATAGACCTGGAGGTTATTCTACGTAAGAACAATTGCAATTACAGTGCAAGCTGGTGAACATAAAGAACCAATATGCTGTGGGCACATTGTGGAAAGCTTCCTGAATGCTTTGGCATATTAGAATAGTTTATTGTCCTTGACTGACCTGGATACCATAGTAGTGGTTAGAGAAAAGATACCTGTCTCGGTTTTTGATACAAAAGAAAGCGGAAAGAACTCTAAAACAGAAGTGGAGAGCCATCTTCACAGAACCTAAAGCACAGATGCCGAGGAACTCTTTGCTACCAGGTGTTGTAAGGGCCAAAAGTGTCTCCCAGAGATTAGACTAATTCCTGGAGATTCAAGCAAGTCTTGAACAAAACTAATTGTACGGGAAAGACAGTGCCAAGGTCCAGCTCCAAAAGGCCTTATAAACTGTAAATCTGTGAAAGATAACTTCAAATATTTTTCTTTCCTAACCGACTCTACCCTAACTGTACACTATGATTGCAGTCAGGATACTAAAGCAGCTGGGCTTTCACTTTCCAGCTCTATGACTCTTCTCATGTCCTTGGTATAGCTTAGACCCCAGTGGATCACCTATACCAGCAAAAGTGTTTGGTTTCAGACCCTCAGCCTCCAAGAAGGTTCCAAGTGAAATTGGACATCAGTGTGTCACGCAGCATTAGCAGCTCACAGAAGTATCATACAAAGAAAAGGATTTTGATAGTTTATAAAAATATCTCCTCTGGACAACTTTTTGCAGGGAATCACAGAATGTGTTTCAGGGATCTTCTTTTGTTGGTAAAATATTGCTGTATTTGTTGCAAAAAAAGGTGATCTCTACTATAACCTGTTCTGATACTGAAAAACATTGGATTTTTAATGTTGAGTAGTGACAAAAAGGAAATTAATCTAATTACAAATATTTTATATCATTCATCATACTCTGAATTTCTTGATATCCAGGTGTGGTCACTAGGGTTTCCTAGCATTGCTTTTGCTTACTGATTTGTTTATATGGCACATTACAGGTTCTTTTAGCAATAGGCATTGGTGTTTGTGTTGTAAAGTGGATTTCCTCTATCTATTGAAACAGAATTCCCTTTTTGGTAAATATCAACACTTGAGATAAAATGTTTTTGTCAGATCTTCATAAACAATGAAACCAATGAAACTTTAATTGGATTATTCCTCAATTTGTCACTACCTGGTGTTTCTCTTTTTCCTAAAAGAATCTTAATTTTTGCTTGGAGGAAACCAACCTATTTTAGTATCCCATCTTCCTCCTCACATAATAGCTATTTTCTATGACTAGCAGTATTTATTGATTCTTCTTTAACTGAAGCTTATTAATTAGAGTGGTACTTGTGAAGTAGCTGCCCTTAAGCAAGATTAGTGTGATCTACAAGTTATTTTTCCTACTAGATTTAATCACAATTAATTATATATAACCGTTTCTTATAATTCTCTACACGCTCTAAGACTGATCACACGGTTTCATCCAGTACTTACTTTTCTCATGTGGGGAAATGACAAACCAGAAAAGATTAAAACCAAGGTATTAATGAGTGACTTATTTTTTCGGACTTTTCAACTAGATTTTCTTTACTCTCCAGCTACACATGAAGCACCCTCATGGGGGTCAGCAAGTGACTGTTGGCAAGTTGCCAGAAAGGAGGCTGATAAAAACAGCTAAAGCAGCCAGAAAAATGACTGTATGACCTTTCAGCTTGCATATTGTGTCTATCTTCTACCTTTTATAAAATATGAAACCGCGGTCTGTAAAGTATTTGTAAAGATGTAAAACTTGGAAAGCCATATGCTTAAATCTGTAAAAATATGTAGATGCCTAACACTGGATCACAATAGATGTTCAATTCTTACTGAGTTCAATTATTGTCTAATGGGATTCTAGCCCAAAAAACATTTAACCACCTAACTCTTAGTTACTTTTAGATGTTGAGGCTTATCTGCATTTAAAAGCATTGAAATAGCTTTAGAAGTGCATCTTCTGTGTGGTGCTGAGAAACTGAATCATGGGATATGATGGGCATCCCTGAGAGAGATGAGCCTGCACCCTGCCTTGCTCCAGCACTGGTGCTACTCTGACCAACGCCTATTCTGTATGTGGGGAAAATCCCTTTTTGTGTACGTGTTTGCGTTGGCAGGAGTTGAGTTAGTCTTGTGCTGGCTGGGAGAGCTCAACTGGCTCCCTGGAAGGTCTAATAGCTCCTCAGGACTCAGACAAGCTCTAGAGGAGGTACAGAGTAGAACTTCAGAGTGTTCAGGGGACTGTGGCAATTTAAATTACTATGAATTTAAACTACAAGGATAAGAGTTCAGTCTTGAGTTTAGAGAATTAGAGCAATTTTTTTTCATTTAGCTTTACATCTTTGGGGCATAAGCCCAGGATCACATGCAGCCATCTGCTCCGTGATGTGTTGAGGCTGGGTATCTTCACTGCCTGCGTGGAGAGCCCTGCGTGACAAGCTCAGGTACAGGCATCTGCTCTGCAGATGTCTGCATTTTGTCAAATGAATCTTGAGCTCTGGCTTGGTGTTAGGTGGCTAAAGTCATTACTTGGATCACCTCCACGAACACCAGTCATGTACTGTAAATATAATGCAGATTTCAAGATAAAAGAACTTGACAAGGAGAATAATGTGCACAGAACTTGGCTTTCATTTGCACTAAGCCTGACTTACATTGCACAGATGTTAATAAAGGTGCCTTACACATCTATTAAAGGAAATTAATCACAATTTAAAACAACCTGACATGGCCTGAGTGATGTATGGTGGCTTTAATGTAAAGGAGTAAGAAAGGTGCCACTCTGGCATGCTTGTCTTTTCAGAACAACAACCTGTTCATATGGCAGCCTGCCTTGTTGAATCTGATTACAGGATATCTCCACACCCTCTACTTAATACAAAGTGTGATCCAGCGCACTATGAAACTGGCATATTTGCTCCCTGTCTCGGATGAGTAAGTTAAAGAATGACCATTATCTGTGAATGTGGGATAAGTGGAGGAAAATGGTGTGAGGCTGAGCAGCACTCAGACACTTATCCTCCACCTGTAGCTGTAGTGGGAAACAAAATCTGGTAATGAGAAAAAACAGCTGCTGGAGACCTTGCAATGACCAAGTCATTGGCTCAAAGACAGGTCTAGGGAACAAAAGCTGGAATATGTATACAGTGCTGAAAGGATGTCTTTTCTGCTCTCTTTTCCAAATTTGGATAGGCTTTTTGGTTACTAAAAATAGGAAAACTAGGATAAACTGGGAATGTAATTTGTAACTGGAGCTTGTAAGTAGAAGATGATTAGCACTAAACTGTAGTTTTACAGAAGAGGGTTTATTTATTCCCACTGACTACATTAAAAATATGCAGTGCACACAGAAGCCAAACTTCAGATTTTGTCATGCTTAATAAAATATTGAATTAAGCAGAAGTGAAACTACCTGCCATATCTAAAAGATAGTCTCAGTGCCCTTTCAGTGCTTTATTTTAAGGCCAAGTACAAAAGGTTTTCACCTTACATAATTAACTTTTTATCATTAGGATTCAGAAAAATTGAATTGTGTTGGACACAGGTCATCATAATGAGAATTTAATGGATCTGTATTACTATGCAAGTTAAGCTTTGAATATGTGCTAAATGCATTACATTACCATTGACCTATGCAAATTTCCATCTCTGTGACTCTTTTTTTTCCACTGCTGCCACATTAAGACCCCCTCTCTCTCCTCATCTCCTTAAACAATGATTTCCTCATTTTCATATTAATTGCATCAGTTAACTGAGATAATGCTCCCACTGAAATGAGCAATAGGATGAATCACTGAAATAGTGCAGTTATTCTTTTTGCTTAACCAATTTCACAGGACCTTCACAAAGAACTGCCTTAATTTGACTTTATATAATTGCTTATCATTAGGCACAGCAGCCCCATGAAGTACCTTTATTTATTTAAGTCTCATCTCTGATTGATGGAAAATTAGTCACTTGCATATCTGAGGAACACAGATTGTTCTGCTACCAGGCAACTTCGATGTAGAATACCCTGGAGAACTTCAAAACAAGCAGCTGCTAATGCATGCTGAATATAAAATACAGGGAAACAAAGTGCAACAGCTAATGACATCCAGGAGTTCCTGTATAACAACTGTGATGTCACAGAACTGCCTTACCTGCTCCTCACTAAATTTTCTCTGTGAAAGAGGGAAGACAGGCAGATGTTGTTCCAGAAGAGATAATACATCTGGCTGCAGCCACAGATATACTCTACCTGTTTTTAACACTGATGATGCCTGTCTATCACAGTGTGAACACTGAAGGTTATAACATCCCTCCTTTTAAAATTAGCAAAGAGCCCTACATGGTTTGGAATTCACTCAGAAAGCTTTATTCCACTTCTCATTTTTAATATTCTTAAAGTATTTATTCAGGACAGCTCAAAGGAATTGTTCATCCTTTTCTTCTTTGTAAGGAAAAGGGTGTGTGTGTGGGGAATTAAAATTTCTAAGGCAAATTATGCTGTTATCATCAACTGACATACTCAGAAGGGATCTAGAAAGGATGCCACCTCCAGCATAAAAGAAGCCATAGCATATTATCCTATCATGGGATTTGAGTTGAAGGATTGCCTCCAGGTCTCCTCGAAGCACACTATGTACTTTTGTCCCTGTGGATGAGACTACCTGTCACTGAATTAGATATCAGCAGTCATTAAATCCATACAGTCATAATATTGTTCTTTCCAGACAGCAATACTGTGATTCATTTCTCCCCTTTTGTTTGCTCCTACTCTAATTCTACATGCCAGTCTGCCATCTCCCTCCCCAACAGAAGCCTCAGTTAACCTTTCTCATCTTTCCAGGCTGTTGTGGCTCCCAAAGAGCACAGTACCCGAATTGCCCCTCAGATTGATGCCTCAAATCATCCTCAGCCACTGGCGCTTGAATCAGAAAAAAACTCCTAATGAGCTGAAAGCAACAGCAAAGAATTATACTGATTATTTCTTCAATGTGCTGCTCTTGGAGCTGTATCAAATACAAACTGAAGACAATATTGCCCTGTGGACTTGCAGTCAGAAGCATTAACCTTGGAGTAAAGGCTGTTTGCAATTGTTTGGTAGGGTTAAATTTTGGTTGCATTCTGTTTCTGTGAAACCCCAGGTAAATGAAGAACAGTTTTGTTTTGCTTTGCTTCTGCTACTTTATCTCTACCTAGAACACCTGCAGGAAAGAAACTGGTCCTTTCCTTGGCCTGGCATTATACACATGATCAAGAAAATTATACTGTCTTTTGTGGAAAGACAGAGACCTGAAAAAATAGCTTTTCATATTAGCAGTGAAAAACAAGTGCAACTTTATAAACATTATGTGATATTTTGGTTGAACTAGAGGTTTGCAGGATTTCATGCTACATTACAAAACAAGACATGTCCTGAGAAATCCAGATATGTGTTTGAGTTCATTTCAAAGTCTGGAATAACCCCTGATCTCAAAGCTGGCAAACCCTCAGTACTGACCACCTACAGGTAAGTTTGATAACTAATGCCAAGGAAAAAGGCTCGTGTGTTTCCTTCCCAAATGCTGTTTTGTTCAAAGTTTAATTGAGCTGAATAATTTTTTTCCTTGTTATTTGGCACAGTTTTTGCCTTGTACCACTGATGGTTTCGTACATCAGGGCTATAAAGTCATACATGTCAGTGTAACCACAACCTGGTGGCCACCCCAAGGCCAGGGCTGGACCTGCACATGCCTTGTATGAGGATGATGTCCTTATCAACACTTCCAAGGAGTCTTTGTGCTAGTTAAGCTGTCCACATCCTGGCTGCCAGGGAATGTTATGCAAATCTTTGCCTTCCTCTTGAGTTTTCATAGCTCATCCTTGCTTGTAAAATAATTTGCTGTAAGAACTTAGGAGAGTATTTCCCTAATGGAGTGCAAAACATGGAGCTATTCCAAGAGACAAGTATTTGTAATTAGGAGACAACATAGTCTTAGGTATGCTTAAGTATCCCACTGTATACTGTCATTTATCTGTAGCTGCTTATTTTAGTCTAAAATGGCTAAAATTAATACAGTTTCAGGAATCTTTCCACCACAAACCCTTAACAGCAGCAATAATGACTGTGTTAAATCAGACCTCATTGCAATGTAATGAAGCCTGACTGACATATTGCAGGTATGATACTAAGTAATTTCATAAATTATTAAACTGTAATTGAAAGTAATAGTGCAGATTACTTTTCGACACGCTTAAAAAAAGACCTTGGCAGGAAAATAAGGACTGTAGCATGACTGATTGGAAATAATGATCAATACCTTAATTTTAAGAATAGCCACAAGTTCCAAGCTTAAAATTAGAACAGAAAAAAAAATTGAATTTTCTATCACTCACACTACTCTTGACACTTTGGCTTCTGTTTAACTTTTAAGTAAAGGGGATAAATGGAGATATATTTTATTGCACAGAATGGGAGGCTTTAAAAACTTGGGGTCAGAAATGTTGAAATACTTATGGAAACTTCAAAATTTAGAGGAAAAAACCCCTTCCCTAGATAATTTTAAATATTTAGAAGTGCTTTTTTTCTCTGCAAGCAACCTCAGAGAAACTAAGTTTTAAGTTTCACTTAAAAGCTTGGTATTATATAAACTGTACAATTTTATGCCTCTGGACATTTTGTATTTCCTGTTTCATCCCGGTAAAAGGTTAGTTACCATAATACACATTTATTTGTGCACATACCGTATGAAACCAGCCATACCCTTGCACCTCTGCTCACTTAATTATATTTACTCCAGATCCAGTGGCTTGATGCATTTAGGAAGGGGTTTGAAAACAAGGTCAGCAAACCTCAGGATGTATTTTTAGATTGTTTAGCTTGGGATATTGTGGCCATGAACTGCATGAGAATAAAGGTATTTATTAGATTAACCTGATTGTCAGTACATTTCATGTGGTACTTGCAGGGATTTCTCTGACAAAGCACTTGTTGTTTAAAAATCAAATGTTTTACAGGAAAAAGTCAGATTCAGCAACACTTTTATTGACATGCTGAAATGTCAGGGAACTCATGCATGAGGGGGAAAGGAGAGAGGTGCACTGCAACCCAATGGTGGGGATGCCTGGACAGACACAGAAGGCCCCAGCTTAAACCTCCACTCCCACTGAAATTAATTTTTCTCATCAGGAGATGGAGTTCTACTTTTCAGTAGGACACAGTGAGCTAAAACTACTGTCTTCATAATTGCATGGAGACCTATGGTATAAAATACCCAAGTCATCCCACTGAAGACACAAAAAAATATTACCTATTTCAATGCAACCATGCTTCACAGTTTCTTGCTCACTTTATTGGGTTTCCTAAAGTGAAGCACTTCCAGTTCAAGGACATCTTCATCTTTAGCTCTTGTTTATTTTTCTTGTCACTGGTCTATTGCTCTCCGGAGGAACATTAAACATCTCAGTGGCATGGCTTACATGTGAAATATACAGTTAGTTCAGCACACAGGGCTTCATTTTAGGGCTCATATTAGTGGGTCCCTTGTGAGTTGATATTATGCCATTTTTGTCCTTAGATCTTATGAGGAAAGCTATCATCCAGTAAATTGCCTTAGTCAGATAAACATTACCAAATAGATCTCTTCCTGCCTCTCTCAGCAATGGGCTTTGCAGAAGGAAAGGTCATTGTTCATTCTCTTTCACTTTATCCTGCTCAGTTTTTTCTCGTTGTCTCAAGACAGAGTCAGTTAGTTTTTACCAAGGTGAACTTAATCCTTAGGAAAGGATTATTACTATTATTAGGAAATAATAGTAGCATAAACACATAGCTTAAGCAAACCAAAATATTTGAAGAGTGCATTGACTCTTCTAGGAATTTTCTTCATTCACTTTGATTATGTCCAGTGTCACCAGTGTGTAAACCTTTTCCAGCCTCTTGGTTTTCTACTTTTGCTCTTCAAGGGCTGTAGAACAATTTTGCCCTGTTCCTATAATTTGGAAGTGGCTTTGCTCCATGTCTGCCAAGGGGTAAATCATATTTAATTGTCTTGCGGCTTAAGAAAAAGATAAAGGGTTTCACAAAGGCAAAGGGACTAGAGTTATCAGTGTTTAGCTGTGTCTAGTTTGTCTGTCCATAGACAGAGTAACAACTATTAGTGTGGCAAATATCATGACTTGGTCTCTACCAGGAGTAGCTGGGCTGGAATGGGACAGTAATTTTTCCTCTCTGCTCTAGTACTACCATCACCTGGTCATGCTACATCTCCAGCTTACTGCTGTCCTGGCCATGAAGGCTTCAGCACTGCCCCTCTCTAAGGCATTTCTAACTGGCTAGTCTAAAATACTCCCTGCCTGACCTGCTGAATTAATGAATATTTCAAATTCTTCAAGATGGTGCAGAAAGTTCAGGTCATTACTGGTTTCTGGACTGTGATGGTGGAAATCCACTGTACTTCAATACAATAAAAACTTAGAACATTTTTTTTCATTGAATTCCCTACAAATGCATCTTGGTGCACCTCATTTGAGGTGAAATCAGCATCAAGCAGGGCATTTTTAAAGAAGCTGGCAAGAACAGTTCCTTTATGGTAGGCATTATTTCAATTTATTCATTTGTACTGAAGCCAAGGGTTGTGTATTTCAATCCGTTTAAATGTAATTTGGATTGGATCAGTTTAACCCAGAGACCATACAGGGTAGACTGATACTGATGCTTTCATATAATCAGTGAGTCATCTAAGGATTGAAGCCATCCCTAAATATCTCAAATAAAGCTTGAGATTGCAGTGTATATTTGAGTAACAGATGATGTGACCAAGGGGCAGCTGTTAGCATTTACCCAAATGAGATAGATCACACCTCAATAGGGTTTGTGAGTGCTGATGGGCAGGAACTATAGGAACAGCTCCAGACCAGGTTTTGAGCATGTGCTGAAGGCTATTCAACTCTTCTCCCTGATCTTACAGGGATTAGGCTAATGAAGAGAGCAAGAACTTCTAGATGCCGGTTTTCTGGTAACCTCTCTTTTTGATAAAATCCTTCCTTTTCTTTGGATGTGAAGGGAGGACCATAGTCACAAAGCTCAGGTTCATTGCAAAGGTTGGACATACATTTCACCCTGGAGGCTCCCTAGAGTCTCCTCTACAGGCCAAGTTTGGTTTTCTGATACTAAAATGGGAGAACCACGAGAACCATGAGACCATTTGGCATTTCTGTTTTTGCGTTCCATTGAGCATGACTGAGAGAAGTGGTCTAGAAATTCTGATTGGAAAAACCTTCATTTTTCTTTTCCTTTCTAACAGCACAAACATCTCAGACTTTTAGGTCTACAGTTTGTTGGACCTGTGTTAGACTTTGCTATTTCTGCGTTTGGAAATCCAAGCCTTTCAGAATATACTTGCTGCACGTTTTAGTATCTTCTGCACATATACAAGAGCAAGCAATTAATCTGTGATGCTGCAAAAGTTGTTCCCACAGGCAAATTGATCTCTCTGTGCTGAAAATCCTGTCTTCCACCCTTTAAAAAATAGAACACATTCAACTGTTTCACTGGCAACTATCAGGTGTTCATTGGTAAGCCAGTCACACTGCGGGAACTGACCTTGAGCAAACCTGGTTTACTTTGTGCTCTAGCAACTACAGTAACCCACCTTTTCTGATATTTTTCTTCTAAAAACCAGAGGGAAGCTAAATAACAAAAAGGCCTATGCAAACGCTCAGCTCAAACCAATACATACTGCACTCTGTGTGCCTGGTAGCAGTGCTATTTATCTGTAGGAGAGGTGCACAGCAAAGTTGCCTGCAGAATTGCTCCCGTGTTGGCAAACAAGTCCATCACTGTTCTGTTTTGTGGTTCTCTTTCAAGCTCCTGTGACAGAGTATGTACAGAGCAGAATGTTGCTAACCATTACCAACATTCATATGAATCTGCCCGCCCTGCAGCATGTTTCAAATGCAGGAGAGATGCAAAACTCAATCATTCTGAGGATTTACTATTCTGATATTCTGACACTGGTTGAAACCAGTTGCTCTGGAAGACATAGCTGTGCAATAACCTAGAAGTTAGGTAGGTTGGGGATGGCTTCTCTATCCCCCATTCTGATTTTTCTCACAAAATACCATTTTCCTCCTATAGGAAGCAAACAGACTTTTTCTTCCCAGCATCAGGTTGGAAAGCTCTCATCTATGTCTAGAGTTCAAGGTGGATATTATTCATCTCTTTCCTCTCTGGATGACTCAGAGTTTCCCTCAGACATCATTACTGGGAAAAAATAAGTTATTGGAACACTTGTTGTCTGGGTCCAGAGCTGAAATGAAATTTTCTCTCATCACTATAACACAAGGTAATTGCATTGCATGCACTTGTGTTGTGTTGCAAAAGGTCAGTCAGATTCTTGTGCACCTCCTTCAATTGTCTCTTGCCAAGCCTGCGACAGAGTTGTGGGAAGTCTCTCTTGGAGTGCTCAGCTATTGTTCCAAAGCAGAGAAAATACAGCTGCTTCACTGAGTCTTGTAGCCTGCAAATTTCACTCTCAAACTTGCATCCTTAAATATCACCTCTGTGCTCACTGTGCTTCTTCAGCTGAGAAGGATCTTGGCCTTGCTCATTTAATTGCTTTGGTACCAAAATCTCAGAGATTTTTTCAGATGTGATGACTGCTGTTCCTGTCCTCGTTTGCCATCACTGTAGCAAGAAAGACAAATAGCAGGAGAAGAGACAGAGTTCCGTCTTCTGAATGGACATCTTTAGGGTTCACGTATCAGAACCACTGCACAGGGTATGTAGAGCTTTTTCACAGCTCTGCTGTTGACCACAGATCCCTAAAAGCTGCCACACAAGGCTCACACTGCCATGAGCTCAGTCCAGAACGTGACAAATGGCTGGTTAGTGTGTGTCTTTTGAGGACACTGGATGGAAAGGGGAGCTCAGCTTCTGCCAACATATGCCTAAGTGCTTCTGAATGAAAGCCATTGCCACAAGTCTCTGTGTTTTAGATCTTTTTTCTCCATGCTGATTGGCAAGTAGTGGGACAGAGAGGTTGCCTAGAGGAGCTGTGCAGTCACCACTGGAAATTTTTGAGATCCAGATGGGTCAATCCAGGGCCAATATTGTAACTCTGAGCTCAGCTTTACCTCAGATTCTCTAAGCAGAACAACCCTGGTGTGTGCAACCCCAAGCAGAGCAGAAGGTGCAGCCCGTTGCTTGGTTTCTTCAGCAGGTGCTAAAGGATGCATCTTCCACTGAGGGCACATTCCCATGAGCCATTGACTGTCATCTCTGCTCTCACAGCTCTGTAATGAGCTAGAGCAGCGTGTGACTGCTTACGTACTGAAGCACTGCTCGGTGTCTGCATGGAAAGCATGGGGTATAAACAATTTATACTGTTTTCCATCAGTAGATGCATAAGAAAGGTAATGAAAACAAAATTCTGTGCAGTTTTGCTATTTACTTTATTCCCCTTGACATAAAAGATTGATTTTGGGTTTTTTTTTTACCTAAATCAAAGAACAAAACCCAAGCAAGATTACACAAAATTCAGTCCAGTATAATCTTTGGATCAAATTTCAGATTCATCATTTTTGAGAAAAGCAGAAACATTTGTCAGGCATTTTTTTTTTTTTTTCTGATTTGCTGGAATGGAAACTGGGTATGTTAGGAGATAATGCAGGTACAACTAGTTGGCCCAGCTCACATGCAGTGGTAAAGAATGCCAATTGAATTGCTCTGAAGCTTCTTTTATAATATCACCACTCTATGTGCATGTAGAGCATGAACCCTAGGGTATGTGCATCAGTCTCCATAGGCACAGACAGGCACAGGGTAGAGAAGTTTGAAAGAGAGATAAAACAGACAACCTTTTGAAATTTATCTGCTTAGAGCACAAGGTAATACATAAAAGAAAAATTCATTTTCTGTGTTTACAGTTTATGCTAAATGCCACTGTAGATAGAATCTCAGTTACAAAGGCAGATGGTTTGGTTCAGGGTGATTTGATTACTAGCTTTTTTAATGAAAATGTCACTGGTTCAAAGCAGCAATGCTGAGTATTAACTTCAGGCATGTCATGTGGCAACAAGTTGGACTAATCTCTCTTCTGTCACAACGGGTTCAGTTCCTCCTTTTCTTCATTTTGGGGTTAAATAAGACTAATAAAAAACATCTCAGCGGTTCTGCACAAATAGCAGATGGGGCAGGAAGCCTGTGCCTGCCCTAGCTCAGTGACAAGAGAGGGCAGGCACAGGTGACAGAAGCGCATCAGCATGATACGACAGATCATCATCGTTGCTCCACCAAGGGTTTTGTAAGTCCCTAGTGGCAGGTTTAGGGCAGCCAACTCGCAATCACCTGAGAACTTGCTATGCTTCAATCATTTGAAAGTCTAGAGGCAAGCACAAGAAAATAGTTGGACCCATACAATCAGTGGACCCAATAAATAGCTGGACCCATATAATTTTCACAATGGACCTAAAACCAGTGATTGATTCAGTTCTCATTTGGTCTAAGAAAAATTCTCTGATATATATTTTTGTGAGGGAAATTACCTTTTTGGTCTAAGTGTTTACATCCCATGTGTCAACTCTGAACATTCATTTATAGCCTAAAAAAGCAAAGTTGCAACAGAATTGAAAGACATAGTTCATTTGAATATTTGCTTCTATGACAAAGCTACTGGAAAGGAACTTTAAAATGACCTTTTTCTTCTGGGTAATAATATCTACCATTGGTAATTGTGTAGTTTATTTCCATTAAATGACTTGAGATTTTGAGTTTCATTTAGGAGCACATGAAGTTAACTTGTGTAGGAGGATTTCACAGGCCTGTCACTGTGCTGGCTCAGTCACAAGGTGAAGGAGTGAGTAAGGAGCTTGTGGGGTCAGATGCTCCACCTGACCTCTAAGACTTTACACAGCTGTTATACCCCAGGAACATTCTTTGGTCCCTTGCAATGTAATCTCTGCTCAAAAATTACCGTACAGGACCAGGCTGTTGTTGGTATAAACATGTTTTAAGAGCACTTTTGTACAGTTATTTTGTAACTCTTATCTGTAAATCCCTTCAATGAAATATCAGAGAGTTATTCAGCTGTGAAACTACGCAGAAGGGACATTTTCCTTATTCTGGGTCAGCATTTTTTGACTTTCTGTAAACACTCTCTCACATGATGCTTGTTAATAGGCTTCCTCATGCAGAAAATTCTTGGCAGCCGCTGGAAAAGTTCTCCAAAAGACTGATTACTTTCCCTTTGCCTGAGGCCAGTTGCTGATCATGGCCCTTACGTAGCATGACAAACACAGTTAATATCAGAACATGCAGCCAGGACTGTGAAACACTCAGTCATGCACCAGTTAAAACTTGGCCTACCAACACCTCAGGAGGTCTATTAATATGCCGCAACCTGTTGGTACTAGTTCCCAAGAGTTTTAAAAGAGGTGGGAGGGATGGAAGGTGGAGAGACTGAAGGATAAATTTAGCTGGAGTTCGCCCAAGGGCAGACTGCCGTGGCCTGAGGACACTAATGGGTTGGGACTGTCCCTGCCGGCCTCTCCTGGGGTATTTCCAACCCTTCCCAGGGCCCAGGACCACATTTCAGCCCAACTGACCCACACTTGCAGGCTGACATCTCATCCTGCCCTCACCCTGTCCCCAGAGACATGCCTGATGCCTGGGCTGGGGGTTCCCATGACCACTCCCCAGGTGCCCTATTCCTGCTGAGGTGATGGAATGGGCTTCAGCTGGCAAAACCCTGCCCTGCCACCTGCCTGGAGCCCTGACACCATTTATATTTAGGAAGCTCCTGGGCTGACTTCCCAGAATCCATCACTTTTTTACCCTGACCTAAGAACAAAATGCATGCTTGTATCATGACAAATTATACAAATTGTGCCATCTTATTTCCCGAAGATGGGCTCTAGACAAAATAAATATAGGTATTTCTGGGAGGAATCAGAATGTTACTAATTTTTAGTGGTGGTAAAGGTCCTGCATGTCTACCATGCTTGCAGATGGATCCCTAAGCACTTAGCAAATGTTGCTACTTGTGTTAACATAAGAGAGAGTTCAGTAAAGATGCAGAAAAAGATGAAATGCAGTAATTGTAACAGTGGGCAGCAGCACTACAATAACTCAAGACAAATGAAATGTTAAGTGACTCTTTCGAGTATATGGGGGACAGGACAGAGGGAGAAAGTCATTTAGAAAAGCCTGGTGGAATTTGGCTCAGACAGCTATACTAGGTAAAAGAAATTGTTTTGCAACAGTTGTTGCAAAATAATTCTCTTTGCCTGAGCTGTCACATTTAAACTTTGTCACAAAGCTGTTTTATAGTGGAAGTACTTTATCTGGAGCCAAAATGTAGGGAAAATAAGTATGCGTACAACACTGAGAAATAAACCTCCAACATACCTTTCCCAGGTCTTTTGGGTGACACACTGAATGTTTACGAGAAAAAAAAAAAGAAAAAAATATGTAAGTGTTAATATCCTTGCATGTAACACTTAAAATTAGAACCAGAAACCAAATCATGCTTTCAAACAGAATTCGAATCATAGAATTTGTCTGCATGATCCAAATTGCAGTGAGTTTACACAAACTTATAAAACTGTAATATGACAATATCACTTCACAAAACTTTGACTAAACAAGTTTCAGATCTCTGTCCTGTGTATTCCCTAGTGTTTTTCTAGTCTTTGTTTATTGTGGCTGAACAAAATTCCAATTTAGTCTTGTGTAATAAACACTTCCTCTAATCTCAATAAAAGACACTATCAAGTTTTACAAGGAAAGCAGTGGCGAGGGCTAGATATGTCCAGAGGAAACTTTACTATAAGGATCCTAAGCCTTTAAATTTTTTCCTCTTTTTCATTTCCAGACCTTAGACAAGACCTCCATGTGCACACACAGATGCTGAATTTTACCTTTACCATTATAAAACAACTGAACAAGTTACAATTTAGAGTCCCAAAAAGAGGTGCATTATTAATAACTGACAGAGAGAAAGTTCTTTCAGCTTCATTCTTGTATCTCCCTGACTAAATTTTTTTCCTGGGACTTCGTGTCTCATCTTTGCTCACACTGACATTTCAGTAGGACACCTCAATTTGGAGGTGTCCTACTGAATGGAGGATTGGAGAAACCAGCTTCCCTGTGCAGGCTCAGGTACATTGTGCTCCTGGCAGCTATTGAAGCATTGCTAAGAATGGAACATAACTGAAAAGACAGATCTGAATGAAAATATAGCTCTGCAAAACCTGAATAGATGGTGAAATTAAATGTGTGTCAAAGTAAAGTGATGCCTGTAGGAAAGCCATCACCCAAATTTCATTTGTAAAATGAGGGGTTCTGACCTAACCTTTGCCAGTTTAGAGGAAGATTTGGGGGAAAAATTGATAATTCCATGAAAATGACAGCACAGTTCTCAGCAACAACAACAAAACTGCAAATGTTAGGAACTATTGGTAAAGCAATAGAGAACAAAACAGAGTTCATTATGCCTATATATAAATGCTTGACACGTCTGTGTCTTTATGCTGTTCTGTTCTTTTCATCTCAGAAAGCATATAGTAGAACTGGAAAAAGGTTCAATTGTCCTTGATTGTCAAGGGCTATCAATATATGGGATGTGTGCTGTGCAAGGAATAGCTAAGTAAGCTAAGATTCTTCTTTCTGGAAAAGAGACAAATTACAGTGGACATACTAGAAGGCTATAAAATCAGGAGTGAGGTGGAGAGAATGGATGAGAGTTGATGGTTCACTGTCTCTTCCACTATAAGTACTAGGGATCATCAAAGTAAGATAGTAGGAATAAGCTTCAAAACAAGCAGAAGTAGGTTATTCTTCATGCAGCAGGTAATACATCAGTGATACTGCCTGCCAAAGGACGCAGTGAATACTAAAGGTTTAGGGGGAAACAAGGAGAGACTAGAGAGGTTAATGGAAGAGAAGTACATTGGGGAATACCAACTACACAGAAGCCACACTTAACCCAGGAAGTCCCTGAGCTGAAAATTGGTGGTGACTAGCAAAGTGTCATGGAGGGGTTCAGTCTGTTCTTGCCTTTTGCTCAGTCCTCCCTAGTTAAGCCCCTTAGGGCAGCTGTAACCTCAAACCCTGTCTTTTGTCAGCCTTGGGTCTCACCAATAGCAGCTATTCTTATGTTCATTCAGAAGCAATGACTTAGTAAAGGGAGGATTCTGCAAGTTTGATGGACTTGGACGTGCTAGGCTAATGGTTGGACTTATGACATTAAGGGTCTTTTCCCCACCCTAAATGATTCTATGTTTTGGGGTTTTTTTACGTTACTGCAGTAGTTAGACTCTATTTAACTCCTATGGACCTATGTGCTAACTAATGTGCCTTTATATATCAGGCCCATCCAGTTCTTATTCCAGAGATGTTCTTGTGTCCATCAGTATAAATGTGTCCTTTATGTTCACGGTCCAATTCCTCTCTTTTGTCTTTTTCCTATCTGTGTTTTTCATGCCTGTGCTATGTCATTTCTATTGCAAAACAAAGGAAAGGCCTTTGTATTACACAAGGAAATCTAATTTGCTTTTCACAATGGACCTAAAACCAGTGATTGATGTGTTTCAGTAATTAAATTCTGCTACCTGCAAGTTACTGAATGTAAGATTTAGGAAGACAGGGAGAATGGGTGAAAATGGAAATATATTAACAACTTTCGTGTCTTGTGCTACAGTGTTCAATATTCCACCTATTTATGTTTGAACAGGTGAACAACTTTCTAATACATGAAGATAATCCTATACATTGAGGAGGAAAGGACTGATAATTATCCTGCCTATTGAGAGAGGAATGACTGAGCACTGAATGCCAGTATGCATTGTCTCAGGAGAAGAAAGAAGCAAAAATTGTGGTTATTGGACAAGTCAGAAGTTATTAGGAAGATAGAATCCTTTGACAATAATGGTATATTTTAACTCCACATTGTTGTTAGATCTCATGCCATTCTCAGAGTACCTCTACACAGCACAGGGCCTCACTGTACATAGGTGAATGTGAATTTGGCAGATGCTCACATGCAGTGGAAAGCTTAACCCCAAGACTGTGCTGCTATGTGACCACCAGCAGATTTCATTTCTCAGATTTCTGTTGAAGCTTTCTGTGTCTCTGTTTAGAAGACTGCTCAGTACCCAGCAGACTTACCTTCATATTAAGCAAGGCAAATGATATACATTATCTAAGGTTCATTCTTTTTCTCAGCCTGTCTGCAGGGAAGAAATACTGTATACTAGGTGGTATTTTATTTACATATTTGCACCTTAGACTGGTCTTTGGTAGGTGGACTTCTTCCATTTGAAGTCTTTCAAGAGAGCTATATGTCCTGAATTGTATGTTAGAGCTAGAAGTCACCTGGAAGGTACAGCCTTCGTGCTGTACCTTGACCTCATCAATATTGTGGTTGTCAACTAAACAAACAGGGAAATACCTTCTGGTCTTAAAATCTACGAATAGCTGAATCACTTAACTGGCTGAAAAAGTCTCGATGGCCAAAACAAATGTCAGTATGCAAGGTAAATTTGTAAGCATTCCACTGCTGAGCTGCATTATAGCTTGGTGGGCTTTCTAGCTTTTGTTTCTATGTTCCCCTGAAAAAACATCATCTGTAGAGCCCAAAGATCTTTGGTACCTGGGACAGTTAGTGAATATTCAACTTGCTTTTGTAGGGATCCATATCCTTGTCTACTGGAAACAGGCATGTGAAGCCAGACTGGAGACTGAATCCAAGAACAAAGTGGTGGGATACACTCTGCAAGCAGGATTCTTCCCACTGTGTTGATGTTTCTTTTGTGGTAGCTTAATTTCCTAGCTGATGTTCTGGTCTAATTAAGGCCCTTGTCATTAAATTAAAAGGTCATGATGATGTGACTGCCTTTAGGAGGCATAAAAACTAAAATGTTTGACCTATCGGGATATTCATGCCATAGGAATTTGGTGTTTTATGAAAAGTAGAAGTAACAGTCAGGCTTTTGTTACGGTTTGAGGAAAGGAGACATCAAAACCATCTCAGATTTACTCAGAGCTGTGACACAACCTTAACATCTTGTAACTTGTGCAATTATTTTGAGATAAAAAAGCGATGCAATGTTTCCTTACTCAGCTCTCTGTTTTGAAGGTGAAGTTCATCCATACAAAGGATACTACAAAGCCATTGCTTTTTGTCAGTCATCAAACAGCAGGCTAGTGAGGTGAAGACCTCACACTGACTTTTGCACACAAACAGTGGTCAAAAGAAGACTTCAAGTGTACAAGTATGGATATGTGTTACCTGTATGGAAAGAAAAAGTCCCAATATTCTGCTATCTGTCCTGTGTCCTGCTGATGAATCCAGGGACATTTTGGTCACTGTAGCAAGATTTGTTGCAGTTACGTGAGAAAATACATGTGGAGGACAAACATTATGAAATGATAACCTTCCAAGTTGTGAGTGGTATTTTAAGGGTGGTTATAACATTAATATCAGAGCGGTCTTTTTAAGGGTGGTTTCAATTTTAGAGACTCTGCTCTTCTTATTCAAAACACAGGCGTTGTTTCTCATCAAAAGTCCTCAAATCTCTCATACTTGCAGCTAACAGCTTCCAAGTAAGGTATTGACCAAAAGCTGCAGTATAAAACTAGCCAATGAATGATTAAGAATGACATATATAGTACAAAAATTTAAAATCTGCTTTCAGGGATTTCTCAAACTTTCTTCTTTCCTTTCCCTTCCCACGCTAATGATAAACAGCTTTGTGAAAACCTAGTTTTGTTTTATAGCTCACAGAGAGAAGTTACATTTCTCTCCTTTTGCTATGTAGAGTTTCTAACCCTGCTTTAACAAGAACGTAGCAATAGAGGACTCAAACCTCAGTGCTTTCTCCTGCTGGCTCATAAGACCATTTGATTTTCTTTAGCTACTCTTTTTTCATATTGCCTTCTGGGTGTCCCCACACTTTAATTGGTTCAGTATAAGATATCTGATGGACACCAAGAGCAAAGGTACAACTTTGGAAGAAAAAAGGTCAGTTCTAAAATACATATTGAAACAAGAAATACTCATCTGTTCACACATTTGCTGTAAAGGAACTCTTTTTCTTTATACTTGCAGCAGCCGTTTGACATTGTTACTACCTTCTGCCTATTTTGTTATTAAATAATGGTTACAGCTGTCACAAGTGGTATTGCAGTAATCATGATTATTCAAAGGAGAGAAAAAATGTTTTTGGTTTCACAAGACAAAAAACCACAAGCAAACAAAAGAAAATAATATGGAAAGCAGTCTTGATTCCCTTCCCAATGAAATGCTTATTTGCATTGCATAAGTGCTCAGGCAGGTTACTGTGTGCTTTTGATAGTTTTGCTCAGAAATAATCTTCTGCCCAAATGTATTTTATGTCATTTGATAAACAGAGTGACAAAAAGTGGTCTTTTCTTTGCAACGGGTTATTTCTTCAAGGACTATAGAGACTGGTGTAGACTGGCTTAAGTTTCAAAAAGTGTGGGTTTTATGTCGAACCATGAAAGTCCAGAACACAGCATTGAAAGGATGAGGATGAGGGCCAGGGCCAGGATATGGCAACGTGCCATGTCACGTTAGGGACTTCAGCCTACATCCATTTCTAGCCAGTATAGACACATTTATTCTGGTGTCAACATTGTTACTTTAACTAGCTTTTCTCTTTCAGCCATACTGGCCCATCTCCCAAGACATATTTATTAAACGTGATGTTGTTGAATTTCATTTCAGACTCTCTTTTGCCAAGGCAAAACAAACCAAAATTCCATTTCTCTTCGTGTATGGTTTATCTCAACTCCCTGTCCTACAGCACTCTAGATGGTTCCACCTGCAGTCAATCTGATAGTGCTGCACCTGCAGTGCAATACGCTTGTGTAAACTCTCCCAATAACTTTGAACCCTTGGGTGAGTCTGAGGACACCTGACTGAGAGACAGAAAACTCAGAGGGATGTGGAAAACAGAAGTTTTGAGTTTATAGTTCAGGTTTTTCAGATTTTTCTTTTCCAAATCATGAAAGTCAGTTTTTGATAAAAATTGGATT
This sequence comes from Chiroxiphia lanceolata, assembly GCF_009829145.1. Taxonomy (NCBI): domain Eukaryota; kingdom Metazoa; phylum Chordata; class Aves; order Passeriformes; family Pipridae; genus Chiroxiphia; species Chiroxiphia lanceolata. The sequence continues at coordinate 15,419,629 of NC_045640.1, forward strand.
TGATTAATAAACGTAGTCAATAAACAGAAATATAAGAGCCTTATAGAGATACATGTATAAAAAATAAGAGAAAATTTCAAAGTTCTCCAAATGAGCTGGCTAGAAATGTATCACAGAAACCCAGGCAAAAGACAGATGGCTGGAAGAATGGTAAATTTATGGTAATACTAAAAAAAAAAGGAGACGGATAGCATAGAGTATATAGATAATGGCTAACCTACTCTCAGAACAAGGTGGAAAGGCAGAAAATCTGATGAAAGATTAAATCTGAAAAGAAATAAAAGATAAAATATGTGAATATGAAAAAATATAATTTTATGACAAAGAGGTCTTATGAAAAAATTCCTCTTTTTTTTTTAATTTTTAATTTAAACTTGGTTTATCAAGATGGATGGATAGACTTTGCCTTAGCACTGCATTTGAAAATTATTAAAAAAATTGCTTCTTTTAATATCTGTATTGAATACGTGACATGGAATTAAACATTAGCTAAATGATAGATCTCAAGGAATTAATGCACAGAGGGAAATGTCACTAAGTGGGATTCTTCGGTTGATCTAAGGGTTATAAAATCCTGATTCCAAAACTGCTTTCAAAATATGCCAAGAATTGCCACCGTGGGATGTATACAGTGGGGATCACTGATGAAAAATGGGGAAATTATTTTAATGTCCATGTGATAGAATAAGATTAATGCTAAATAGAACCTTTTGTTCTGGCACCTTCATTTTAAAAAATGTTGTTGAGAAATTGGAGACAATGATAGACATTATAAAAGAAGCAGAGGAAATGCTTCACAAAAGAGAAGCAAAAGAAATTCTTCACAAAGAAACCCCCCCCAAACTCAGTCAGTTTATCAGCCACAAGACTTGGTGACAGTGTATAAGTATCTTAATGAAGAAAAAAAAAATCTTAAAAAGCTCCTCTGGAATCAATGTCTGGGAGCCCGAAGCAGGCAAACTAGTCTGAAAAACAGTGCAGTTTTTTAGTAGTGATTTCCATTACAGCTGATTATTCTCGGGAGAGGTGGATTTTTTTACATTGCTTAGTATGTTCATCAAGATTTGATACCTTTGTAGAAGCTACGTTTTTGTCAGAAACAAGTCTTTAGGCTCTGTATAAAAGTGATATATGACTGACCTGTGATATCAAGACTACACAATCTAATGTCCTTTCTGAGTTTAAATTTAATGAATCTCTAGACAATTTTTAGAGAATTCTTGCACATGTAATACTGAGATAGGTATAAGTTAGTCGGCTGCAAAAAAAGTATAAAAGGGCTGTACACAATTCAACCAAGAAATGAAGTGCCCTGAACTCTCAAGAGGACCCTTTTGTAGAAACAGCAAGAAACATCATCCTCTCTTTCAGCAGTTGAATAAAGGCCAGCTATTCAAAAAGATGAAAAACTAACACCTTCTGTTGCTGTCAGTAGGTCAGTATAACACTTGTAGCCCAGTGAGTGCTTACCTGTGAGTCACTTTAAAAGACTTCAGGGCAAACAAAGGCTGCGCCTCAGAAAACCGTGAAATGTTACTGAGATGGCCAATCCCAAATGTACATAGAGATTTGGTAGGAAAAAAGTGGGGAAAAGAATAATCAGATGAAAAGGGAAATGTCTCTGGAACCATGAAATGACTGACTAGTACAAAACCTTGTGTTCGTCTTGCAAGGATATTGAATTTAGCGGGAGAATTAGTGAGAGTTAAACAAACTTGTATTTATACAAAGACATACATCTCAGTGAGTGAAAGAACATTTCTTTAAAATAATTTATTGATTTATTTTCCATCTTTCACCAGGAAACTCATCCCTATTAAAAAAGAAAAATGTGAGTGTTTTGTAAAATCTCAGATCCATTCAATATCCACTCCCTCCAAGAAAGTCTTGTCACACTTTTTTCCTATTAATCAATGATCTTAGGATGGCCAAGCTTTAATCAAAGGAAATGTTATTATTCTGCAAGTAAAAGTGCTTGCAATATGGCAGGGGGTGTTTGTTTAAACTTTAATGAATAAGGTGCACAGTGCAAGTTTCATTAGTGTACAGAAAAAATACATTTATTTATCATTTAGTGTGAAGTCAAGAGTTCTGTAAGTTTGCTCACAATTCTGATGATTTTCAGATAAAATTATAGAAATTATCATAAATACCCTGAAGCTTTAGCATATTACCTGTAAGGAAGGGAGACACTCTTTCTGTCTGTAAAAAAAACCCAAACATGAACAAAAAAAGCCCAAAGTCTAGCATTCAGATTCAAGTTAAATAAAGGTCTTAAGCAATATAGACTCTTCTGTGGGCAGAAGAAATTCACTGTGAGATTTCACCCTTTGTGATCAAGGCCTAGGGGTCAGGAGAAACAGAACAATTATGCCCCCAACCTGCTGTTTACTGCAACAGTAACTGGATTATCTGAAGGTCCCAGTTCCAGCAAGGCAGGTTGGAAATTCTGGATGAAAGGCCTTTCTCCTGAGATTTCAGAAACTTTCACTGTAGATTGCAGCTTTATCACTGACAATTCTATTTTCACAAATATTTTGGTGGTCCCAGATGGTAAGTGCAAAGAAGTCAAAATCCTTTACCCCTCAGTTTATGAATTTTATAAAAAGTTATATTACACCAGCAGATAAGGTACAGAGGTTGAGAGGAATGAGAGATGAGAAGAAAGAAGCATATATCACACCAGAATGCTAGTATGTGATATGATGAATCATGGTTTCAGGGACCAGCTTTATGATTTGAAAGTTCACAAGTCTATGGGGCCTGATGGAATTCATCCCAGAGTACTGAAGGAGCAAGTGTATGTTATGGCAGGACCCCTCTGAATCATCTACCAAAGATCTTGGGTGTCTGGGGATGTCACCACTGACTGGAAGCTAGCCAGTGTGTGTTCCAATTTACAGGGAGGGCATGAGGGAAGATCCAGGAAACTACAGACCTGTTAGTTTATCCTCAGTTCCTGGAAAAATTATGGAGGAGATTATACTGGGAATTATTGAAAGGCATTTAAAGAACAATAAAGTCATCAGCCACTGTCAGCATGGGCTCACCAAAAGAAAGTCCTGTTTAAGTGATTTGATAACTCTGGAATGAGCAGCTTTATGTTGTTCCCAGTGAAGAACTGGTTGAAGATCTCAAAGGATTTTAGTGAATGGAGTTACACCTGGCTGGTGACTGGTCTATAGTGAGGTTGACTCAGACTTCAATTCTAGGACCAGTTCTGTTCAATATCAATGATCTGGATACAGGAGTTGAATGTGCCATTAGTAAGCTTGCTAATAAGGCCAAACTGGGAGGTGCTGATGATTCTCTTGAGGGACAAGATGCCTTGCCGAGGGATCTAGATAAATTGGAGCATCGGGCTGTGATTAATGGCATGAAATTTAGGGGTTATTTAGTCTAATTTGGAGAAAAAGAGGTTGAAAGGCAACCTCATTTCTCTCTGCAGCTTTCTGAGGGGAAATGGAAAGGCAAGTGTTAAGCTCTTCTTCCTGGGATCCAACAACAGGACATGTGGGAATTGTTCAAAGCTGCACTAGAGAAGGTTCAGACTGGCCATTAGAAAGCATTTCTTTACTGAGAAGGTGGTCTCAGACTTCCCTGAGAGGTGATCAATGCCCCAAGCCTGTCAGTGTTTAAGAGGCATTTCCCTTCCCTTCCCTTCCCTTCCCTTCCCTTCCCTTCCCTTCCCTTCCCTTCCCTTCCCTTCCCTTCCCTTCCCTTCCCTTCCCTTCCCAAACCTTCCCTTCCCTTCCCAAACCTTCCCAAACCTTCCCAAACCTTCCCTTCCCAAACCTTCCCTCCCCTCCCCTCCCCTCCCCTCCCCTCCCCTCCCCTCCCCTCCCCTCCCCTTCCCTTCCCTTCCCTTCCCTTCCCTTCCCTTCCCTTCCCTTCCCTTCCCTTCCCTTCCCTTCCCTTCCCTTCCCTTCCCTTCCCTTCCCTTCCCTTCCCTTCCCTTCCCTTCCCTTCCCTTCCAGAACCTTCCCTTCCAGAACCTTCCAGAACCTTCCCTTCCAGAACCTTCCCTTCCCTTCCAGAACCTTCCCTTCCCTTCCAGAACCTTCCCTTCCCTTCCAGAACCTTCCCTTCCAGAACCTTCCCTTCCAGAACCTTCCCTTCCCTTCCAGAACCTTCCCTTCCAGAACCTTCCCTTCCAGAACCTTCCCTTCCAGAACCTTCCAGAACCTTCCCTTCCAGAACCTTCCCTTCCCTTCATTATTCAAAGCAGTATATTACTCTGATTTTGCAAATGAAGACCTTAAGTATGTAGAGAGCTGAAGGGCTTGTTTTTAATACCACTGTTAATGCTTTTCATTTGTGTGGGTTCATGTGGGGCCAAGCCTGGTTTGGCATATACTGAATAACTATTCCAGCATCTCATTAACACACAATCAGCCCTGCTTACACTGAATTGCTATTCAGTACCTCTTTATTTCCCATTTCTTTCAGAAAAATCACCCGCCCTATCACCTGAGCCAGGATATTGTCATCTAATCCTGTCACACACAGCTCCTACAGCAGAACAGGGAACTGAACCCCGACTCAATCCCTGAGTAGTTCCTCACTCACAAGGTCATTTTTCCATATGGCTGGTAATGGAGACAAAATGGTCATGGTAATGGTGACTAAAGATAATAACATTGGCTGCCTTTGGCCAGCTTTGCTTTTAACTAAAACATAATTGAATTCATCTCCCATGCTCAGTTCACCTGCAATTAGTCAGCTTCACACAAGTATTTACATGACACATATCCTGACATGTTTTTTATTCCCCTGCCATAGCAAAGGCCAAAATGACAAACTTTCATTTGCTTTAACCTGAATCCAATCCGACACTTCCTGGCTGATCGAGCTCCTTGTGCATTTCTGCTGAAATCCCACATGTACATGTGCTCTATTGCAAATGCTGAGTAAGCAACCATGATTTAGATGAAATACTGGGCCTGGGGCTACAGAAAATGGCATGGATTATCTAGTCCAACTGCAAATTTGCTTTCAAAGGTATATCTATAGCTGCCAGCCATACAGCAGCTTCTATTCTCTTGACTACATTTCCTCTAGTTCATGTATTAACAGTTGGTTGCTTACCAAACTATACTCTTCAAGGAAAATATGTCTGTTAATGTCTCAGTGGAGTCGTGACCAGGGTAATGAAAATCGTTATTCAGGAATACATTATACAATGACTGAAAAAAAAAAATCTATCAAATTAATACAATTGTCAAAGAACATTTGTTCCTTAATAAAAACAGCAATAAGCAAAAGTACTGCACTTCAGCCTAGAAAGGTGGATGAAACTTTATCAAACTGAAGGTTTTGCTTCAATATTATTTATTATATTAATTGAAATTTGCTCAGTTTTGAGTTCTGAAGGTGAACAAAGGTTGCTCCCAAGTTAAGATGGTGTCAAAGGGTTTTTAAGAGGCTGGTAACAAGGAGCTGAATAATCATCACAGGCAGCTTCTAATGGTGATAACACTGAAACTGTATTCATTTCAGGATCATACTCACCACTGAGCAGAAACAGTGTGGACTAGGGAAGGGATTGTCCCTCTGTGTTCAGTACTGGTGAGGTCATACCTTGAGTCCTGTCTCTCACTGCAAGAGAGACACAGAGGTGCTGGAGAGTGTCCAGAGAAGGACAGTGAAGCTGGTGAAGGGTCTGGAGCACAGGTCTTATGAGGAGCAGCTGAGGGAGCTGGGATTATTTAACCTGCAGGAAAGGAGGCTCAGCAGGGACCTTATTGCTCTACAACTCCCCAAAAGGAGGCTGTACCCAGGTGGGAGTCGGTCTCTTCTCCCAGGTAATGAGTTACAGGATGAAAGGAAATATCCTCAAATTGTGCCAGGGCAGGTTTAGATTAGATAGATTTATATTAGAAAGAATTTTTTCACAGGGAGGGTTGTCAAGAGGAAGAGGCTGCCTGGGGGAGTGGTGGAGTCACCATCCCTGGAAGTATTTAAAAGACATGTAGATGTGGTGTTTAGGGACGTGGTTTAGTGGTGGACTTGGCAGTGCTGAGTTAACAATTGGAGTCAGTGATCTTAAAGTCCTTTCCAACCTAAGTGATTCAATGATTCTATGAATCTGTGATTTAAATTACAAGGCATACTCACTAGGCCAATATCCTGATGTGTTGGGTGCTCTATAGCGTAAATGTAACAATTGAATCCAAAGGCATAAATATAGAAAATAAAAGATAAAAATAAATAAATGGGGAGAAAATCTGAGTAGATTAGTTGGAAAAGGAGTAAGAAATGGCATAACCAAATAAAAGCAACTGTGAAATTCACTGTTCCTTTCTTTGGACTTATTAAATTTTACAAAAGTAATCTTACAAATAAGCTATCTGAGAGGGAAAGCTGTTAAATAAAATAAAACCTATTCCTCATATGAATAATTTAACATATTTTTGATAGTTCCTTTCTTTTAGTTTTTCAGTCCATTAGATTTATCAGCCCTGCTGGTAAAGAAAGATCTTTAATGAAAGAGCAAGGAACCAAGTAAGTTTTACATAAATTAGAAAAAAACAAAACTGTGGTAAATTTTTGTCAACCTTGTGTTGCCTGCCATCAACTTTATTGCCCTGACAACATTAACAATGGGAGCCAGCAGTCTATATCCTGACATGTAATTAAAATACACACAAAGCTCTGGGCCTGTATACAAAGTACACTGAGAAATTCATGAAAATCAGGAAAAATTTGATACTTCATTCTGAAAAAGCTTATTCATACCTCTAGTCCTCCTACAGAGGAGCTTTATTCTTAATTTTCTCTCACAAAATTACTGGAGAATGGGCTTTTGTGAAAAAATCTGAAGGTCATGCTACCAAGGCAATATTAAACTAGGGGGAAAATGTGTTCCAGAAATGAAGGCATTAGCATTTAAAGCAACCTGATTTAGATGATACAGATGTAAAACTTGATCTTTTCATACAGTAAAGCCTCTTTTATTGTTACCAGCTGTAGCACTGCATCTTTCTGTTATAAATGCTGTGTTTACTCCATTTGTCTGTGAGTTAAGTTCCTGCTTGGCTTAGAGCTGGAATTACTGTCCTTATTGTCCCTTTTTCCAACAGTCACCTATGTTCATGCTGGGACAGGAAAATGAAGTGTCCAAACTGGATTCTGGTTTGTCCTGGGTAGAGGATGACTCCTTTACTGACGTAACCTAAGCTAGATCTAGGGTAAAGAAGAGTCAGTTATCTGTGCTCAGAGCTGGGACAGCTTCTGCTCCACCAATCCAAAGTACAGGGTGCAGGACAAAAATGCCTTAGAGAATAGGGGTAAAAACAGCTCCTTATGCACATTTTCCTATTCATTGCCAGGAAAGAGAGAACTGTGTGGCAGGAGAAAGAAAGGGTGATGTTTTGCCTACTGGCACTGGTGATCCCTTCAGGCTGCCCAGATACTCATAAAACCCCAGCCTGATGCACTGAGGCTGCCAGCACTTAGCTTCCTCCTCACTAATATTTCGGTGTTATCCCATGGCATTACCTCACTGCATTTTTGTCTCTGGTCTGATACATTAAAGCCTTGTGCTAAACTTTGTCCAAAAGAATCTGCTTCACAGTGTGAAAACAGTCTGTCAGGGCAAAAGTACTCATGCCAGCTCAGTACAAAATACCTCTTTTAACACAGATGTGTCTTCTGATGATTTAAGCTCCAGAATTCAAAGTCATTCTTTATTTCTCTAAAACAAACAAAAAAATCTCAGTTGTGGCTTAAATGACCCTTAATTTAATAGCTGGCAAACTGGGAAAATGCCAGATTTTATTACAGATCCTAAATGACTGTTGTTAATTTGTGCCAAGATATTCTTTCTATCATCTCCCTTGAGCATTATCAGAGTTATCTGAGTTCACTGCCTTATTTGGTTGTAGTTTATAAGCTATAATGTTATTTTAGCTTGAAAATAGGGAGAAGAAAAATGACCATAACAATCTGGGTATGAGTATAATTTACCAGCTGCTCTGCAGATAAGATAGGTAATACTGGCAACCTTTGGCTTCCTGTGACCACATTTTAAAGTGAAAGATATCTACTGTAAAATGCACATATCTCTGACAAAGTGTAGTTTTGAGGGAACAAAGAAGGTCAGATGTAATTTGATGTCATATTATGCCATGTGTTGACTTAAGAAATCAGAAGTGCAAATCACTTAATAAGACTCCTGTGAGATGTACAAGAGCAGGATATTTCACCATGAAAAGAGTGCAGGAAGCTTGAAGATGCATTACCAGAGTGAATATTGATGCACATTTAAAATGCTTTTTAAAGAAGTTTGCTCTAAGTATTAGCTAAAGAAACAACCATTTGCACAGGAAAGCACCATGAAAAGTTGTTTGAGGTAACAAAAAGATCTAGTTAGGAGAAAATTTCCCTTTCTTTTTTTTTCTCTTTTTTTTTCCAGTTAAATTGAAAGAACTAAACCCTAAGACTCCAAAAGCAAGTACCTACAAGACATGAAAATCACAGTAAGTCAGGTAGATAGCTGGAATGGTAATGGCTTATTCAGTATCATCAAAAGAGTGCTGTTGCCTATGGAACTTGATGGTTATGACAGCTGGCCTTCAAGACACGTTTATTGAAAGTATTTTTGGAACGGTTGGTGATGTATGAGGCATGTTTTACTCTCTACCCCTGTGGTGACATTCAAGAAGATGTGAGCAGTGGTGGTGGTGGAGAAGCTGGGAGTAGCACAGTCCAAGGTCTCTTATGGAAATAGTTCTGGCCCATGCTGAAGGCCCAAGTCTCTGTGAGCAACTGGTTTTATCTATTCATACTCTATACATGCATATATATATTTTTATTCTGGATCAGACAGAATCACACTTTTCTGGACAGGAAGAATCATTTCATTGCAGTTCCTTTAAGATATGCATCACAAAGTAATATTCAGTTACCCATTCCCTGAGACCAGTAACTTGTTTTTTGTTAGCAGATATGTTACATGAAAGTATCAAGCTTGAATTTCAAGACACATGTAGAGCAATAATACATGAATTTCCTTAATAGTTTGTTATATTTTTGCTTCAAAAAAAATTAAAAAATAAAAAAAAATTATCACTTTAGTTTTTCATCACAGGCCTAGATTTTATTTTTTCTGCATTGAAGAACACTTCAATGCAGGTATTTCCTGCACCTCTGCAGAAATACACTCATACATTCATATGACAAACATCAAAGCTGAGTATTTGGTTGCCTGTCTTCCCTGGGGGAGCAAGGCTGGGTTTGAGGTCTGAAACATTCTTAGGTGACAACAGTAGCTTTTCACTTGCTGGGTTGAGGTCCTATAGCTAGATGTATATGCAAATAGCCTATATTTATTATGTACTCTCCAAATTCTGAAAATGACCTGACTGAAGGACGAGACTGCAGTCATGATCAGTGCTGCAGTCTTTGCAAGAAGCAGAGCTGCTGAGGGAAGTGAGAGGAGATTAGTAAAAAGACACATTTCGTAACCATAGTGTGAACCTAATTTTTTATCAGTTTTCCATCCCTCAACCTACCTTCAGTGTCTCCTTAAGAAAAAAACCCAGCACTTACTGACAGACACACCAGATTGACATCCCTTAAAGCTTTCTTTAAGCACTGAGCTGTTTCTCTTCTAACAGTAAGAGTCAGGTGGGTTTTTTGAGGTCTTGCTTATTGTTTGGCTCATGAGAATGAAACAAGTCCAGATGCTGCTGACCATGCAGGGCTTTGTGTCACAGTCTGAAGTGTAAGTACAGTTAAAAAAAAAAAAGAGTGTATAATTTGGATAGGGTTTAAAATATACTTTTTAATGCAGCACTTGACTTGTCTTTTGCCTTATTTTTTTGGCCAGTCATAATATGTGAAGAGTATCAGCAGTGAAACTGCACTCTGTGTACACATAGAGGGATGGGCAACTTACCAAATGAAGCAAGTCTAACAAAACAGATTTGCTTGGCTGCGTGTTAATTTTAAATACATGAAAGAGGTTTCCTGATTGTCATGGTTTGAGATAGCCCAAATTCCAATTCCCTAGCTCCATCCCCCCTCCCACATCTCAACTCAATGTGAGATGGGTTTTTTCCAGACAAAACACAACCAGACTCAGAATGGGGAAAGGGAATATATTACAATGACTGTACAAATAAATACTACAATACATTATACACACGACTACAACTATCTCTACCATGACATAAGTATTTACAATGGATCAGATCTCTTCTCCCCTCCAAATAAAAGTCCAGGAGGGAAAGAAGGACAGATCCCTTCCAGTCTCTCAGGGCAGCAGCTTCTTCAGAGTAGCAGTCACTAAGCAGCAGCATCTTCTAAGGCAGCAGGCTCTCTCTGTCTCTTCTGTTTCTTGTAGCAGTTGATAGCTGGATCTCTGCCAGCACACACGAGGGGGTATCCCCCTCGGCCACTCGTCTCTCCAAACGAGTGGTCTTCCGTGGGCTTCGTCACCCCAGACAAGGTCGTATCACCACGTCATATCACGAAGCACAGGGGGTCTTCGTGACGGTCTGGTATCTTCAGGAGATTCAAGCTCCTTGCAGGGCCTCTGTGCCCTGTCTCAGGCTGCGAGCTTCTTTGTAGCTTGCAGCAAGGGAGGGCCTCAAGGCCAACCTCCCACACCGTCCCGGCTGAGCTCTCAGGATGTCCGAGCTTCTCAGCTCCTCTCTGCAGTGCATGTTGCACTTCAAGGCTCTTTCAAGTAAGAGTCTATCAACTTCCTCCTTCCAGGAGGTCTCAAAGGAGTTTTGGGGGGTCTGGTATCAGTTCTTACCCCCAAGAACTCTGTAGAACTCAGCTGCTGACTCTCCTTCCCTCAGGTCTCCTTCCAGGAGTCCCTTCTCTGGTGCTGCATGTCTTTGTTGCTTCTTCGGTTCAGTTCTGGCTGCTGCTTTCTCCGGCCACTGCCACGGCCACTGCCCACGATGGAGAAAACATCTCCCAGCATAACTATAGGCACCTAGCCCAGCATTATGCTGTTCCAGGTCCCCACAGGCTCCAGCTGGGGCTGGGGGGCCAAAGCCCCCCCTGTGGGGCTCAGAGCCCCTTCCTCGTGGCTCACAACATGGCCACCTTCTTCTAACCTCAAACTACAACTCTTCTCTTCCATTTGGTTGTGGTATGTTTACATTTTCGCAGGAGCGCTCATTGGACAGAATTTCAAAACTTCCAGGGGTTTCCACCCCTTGGGGTCTACCACTTTTCTTATCCTCTGGGGGAAAACAAAGGTCCAAACCACTACACTGATATTTAAAATATCCTTTAGAGATATACAACAGTGTTGGGCTGTGAGTGGGTGCCACCTGAGCAATTCCCGCTCAGGATCCCTGATCCATTGCAGATGAGCAGAGGTGTCCCCAGCCCAACTTTCCTGTGCCGGTGAGTGAAGGTTACACTAGCAGATGGAACTCTGCAGTAGTGCCTGGCAGTCCTAGAACTTACCTTCTGGTCACAGAAATCTTGCTTCATAGGCACACATTTAAAAAAATAGATATTTCAATGAGACTCTCCAGTCACCCAGTGCTTAGTTTCTAGTTCTTTACTTTGCCTGTATATAATACCTTTCTCTTAAGCTCACGTACAGCAGCCACAAATCTAGTTAGGGTGAAGGTTTGCAGGTGGCCTAAAGTTTCTCCAATCTGTACAGCACACACACATTTTAACATATACTAACACAAATTGTATATAAATTTTATGTATGCATACATATATATACATGTGTTAATGTGAAGGTTCATCCTTAAATTCTTAGACGACTTTGAAGTGTATTTGTTACAGAGATGGAAGAAATTGGGGAAATTATTTTTCACACTTTCTGTTGCTGTCTGGTTGCAGTGTTTAGTATTCAATCCTCAGAGAGGAGATCCTGTCTGACACAGGGCCAGTTACCCTGTGTGCACTCAGGTTGCTTGTTACAGGACCCACATTTTCATAAGCCAGTCTGATTCCAGAGCTGATTGCTAAGTTTCAGGGTAAAATTTCAGCCTGTAGGGTTTGATCTATAACTATGCAGAGCTATATTAATTAAGATTGTAAAAAAATTCCTATCCTTAATGTAAAGGTCCTGCATTTTCCCCTATGCTTTTCCTGAAAGATTCACTGAGGAACTGGGAAATTATTGGACCTGTGATGTGTTTGCCGTGAAGGTGACTTGCACCTGAAACATCTGTCTGAGACATCCTAGGCACTGATTATTCTCCTATAAAGCATGTCCATATGCAGGCTCAGTGACCCAGGTTTTTCAGATACAGAGAACTAGCTCTGACATGTCTGCTAGACATCTGTAAATCCTGGACACCTGACTGGACTTCAAATTCAACCTGGCTAAAATAACCAGTGAAAAATGAAGGTTTGTCTGAGAAACATGGATGTACAACATCTGCCTTGATATAGCTTTACCATAAGAAATCAAAGAGTAAAACAGAAATATGTAAACAGGAATACAGAAACTCACATTTTTTTGACATGTGAAAATTATTCCTCCTGCGAGAAGGCTTATCTTCCTCAAGAAACTCATATAAACTGTGCTGTGATTCCCCAAGGGGTCTACTGATATCAGCAAATCCACACAAAAACAGTCACTTAAGAAGTTCTGAGACATTTTCCAGAGTCATTTGAGCTTCTGGGATTTTCAGTTTGAAATCCTGTTTCCAGACATCTGACCCCTGGATACTGTACAGCCCTCGAAAATGTTTATTTTGAACTCTGAGACCCTCTTTACTAAGGCTACTAGAGGACTCCTGTACAACAACAGTAATCACCATTTCTCTCAGAGTGGAATCAAAGACTGCCCAATTAGTCTGGGGCAAGGCAGTGTTTGTGTATGAATTATAACTAATGCAGAATTGAAAGGGAATTGTTCCATTCCCAGGTTAAGCACTGCTGGTGAAATTAGCAAATGAGATTCCTTTTTTCCCTCAAGGCATGAAGCTGGAGAAAAAAGCAAGACGAGAAGGAAGCAGCTTCTGCATTTTTCTTCTAATCAACCATGCGTATTAGCGTATAAGGCAAGACAGGAAGGTAATATGAGAATCAGGCAAGCAGCCAGATGACATTGTGTAAAGCATCTTTGTATAACTGCCAGCTAGTGTCTTATAATATTGAACACTGAAGTTTCTATTTAGCAGTGTTGATTGAATGGTGGGAAAAAAAAAGTCCAGGCAAGGATAATGTCTGTAATCAGCACTGCACAATTGCTATTGTCTATGCTTGGTATACTTAATGGAGAAGCTAATTACCATGTGTTCATTTTTTATTACGTTTACTATATTGCACAGAGAAGTAATATGATTTTTTTTACCCCTCCATGGGTTTACAGAAAACAAACAACACAAACAAAACCACGATGGATCCCCCCTCCCCACCTCAACCCTAATTAATTCTCATTAGGGCCACCGTTTTTATTTCCAAGAGGAAGTCAGAAGGCGAGGATAGCATGCCTGATGAGCTTGCTAACCTAGCCCAGTGTGTGCTTGGCTTGGGCTGCTGATGGGTTTGAATGTGACAGGAAGGAAACTGCACAAGCCCAATGCACAGTCGTTTCATTTAACTTCTCTGAGAAACATTCATTTACCTACCACTTCCCATGCAACTTTACAAAAATAAAAGGGCAAAGTACTCCTGAAAAGTCGTGGACTGACAATTTCTTTCTACATGGTTGGAGAAGAGCAATGCCATGGAAGCACACCCCAAGAATGACATGACAGTGCCCTAAAAATGTTTAACACAGTCCTACAGTAGTTAGGTGTGAGACTGCTGATCCCTCTCTGATCCTCAGACCATCCTCTGTGCCTATCTAGTTCAAGCCATGTGGCTGAGTTCACACTGGTTCTGATTGCTGTTGTGGGGCATCTGCCACTGCCAGCACAGGCAAAGGTCCCTGCAGGACACTGCCTGCAGCAATGCACCCTTTTAACCCATGGTCTCTTAGGTGGAGCCCACCCTTGGGTCAAAGCTTTCTGCTCCTGGAGGGGAGTGGGTGCCCACATCCTCAGTGGGCACCCCAGCCTCCAGGCTTGGACACAAATCAAAGGCTCTCAGTCTTCCTTGGTAGGGCTTTTCTTTGTGTAAAATGCTTGAACAGCTGCTGTGAGAGGGACTGAAACTTCTCCCTGAAGGCGAGTCTACTGGGAGCATGTCTACTGACTCCTTCTCCCCCTCTTGTCTTGCCAATGAATAATTATTCCATGAAAAGTGAGTGTGTAGGGCCTTCTTTGAATCAGGTCCCTGTGAATTTATATCTCACCTAAAGGCGGTGTATGACTTTCAGTGAGAACTCTGCCCCTAGGGGCCCTATTTTTAAGTGTGTTTGGGAACCATAAGATGCTGATGGTGATACCAAGTAGGATCTTTTTGAAGTGCCTTTGTGTCCCTAGCTTGCATTGGAAAACAGTTCTGTATAACTCTGAGAAATATCTGATTTGCATTGACTGTACTTGGAGAGTTAATGCAGGCATTAGCATAACCACTGCCAAACTAGAGTCCCATGAATTGCTGTGTAGCCCCTGGGAGAGGTTAGGATCCTGCTCAGGTCCTGTTACTTTTCCTGGAAGGATCGAGTTCCACATTCATGCTGTGTTTAGAGAATGCACAATGTACGATGTCCCCAGGGACCTGAGCAGCAATTGTCAGATGCTGATTAAACCAATATTAACACCGAGGCATAGCTAAAAAAATGTCAATCAAACTGAAATGAGTGCTGATTTTAACAAGCAGGTTCACTAAGTCTGGGCCTCCCACGCTGAAGTAAATAGGAAGATGTTACAGTATTTATAGACTGGATTTCAGAAAGCAGAAGCAGCTAATGCACTCTCTTTATTAGGCATGCTCCCTAGTGCCTGCAAATTGCTGTATATTTCAAGTCTTATTTAATTTTTAATAGAGCAACCTGTTACGTAATCAGATATATTTTCAGGGAAACTTATTATTGCATCTTGTAGTCTGACTGGTTTCCCTGTAAGAGTTCAGCAAGCTGTTGCATGTGGTTTCTATGGGCAGGAACTCCTCTAGTTTTCTCCTGCCGAAACTGAAATTAGAATATCCTACTCGATATATGTGGTATATTAAGAACAAAGAGGCAGTGCCTGACAGAGTGGTCGGTAAGGAGACAGATTGCTTCTATACTACATGGAGTGAAGACTTCTTCATCTAATAATGAAGATTTTGCTGTAAAAAATCGGCTGTTCCCCCATATGGTCCTCTGTTGCTTCCACAGAGTTAGGCAAAGTAAGAAGGAAAGACCAGATGAAGATAAAGCATGAGACGTGACTAGAAGGTCTCTAAGGAGTTTGATTACTCCTAGGTTCATAAATCTTAAAAACATGAAACTGAGATCACAGAATCACAGAATAACAGAACATGCTCAGATGGAAAGAACCCACAGAGTCATGCTCAGAACATGCTCAGAACATGCTCATAACAGAACATGCTCAGATGGAAAGACCCACTAAGAGTCCAGCTCTTAGCCCTGTATAGGACCATCCATCCCCAAGAGTCACATCATTGTCCAAACGCTTCTTGAATTCTGTCAGGCTTGGTGCTGTGATAACTTCCCTGGGGAACCTGTTCCAGTGCCCAGCACCCTCCAGGGGAAGAACCTTTCTCTAATATCACATATAAACCTCCCCTGACAAAACTTCAGGCCGTTCCCTTGGGTCCTGTCACTGGTCACCACAGAGAAGAGATCAGTGTCTGCTCCTCCTCTTCCCCTCACAAGGAAGTTGTAACTGCAGTGAGATCTCCCCTCAGTCTCTTCTTCTCCAGGCTCAACAGACCAAGTGCTCTCAGCCACTCCTCATATGGATTCCCCTCAAGGTCCTTCACCATCTTCATTGCCCTCCTTTGGACATTCTCAAATGGCTTAATATCTTTCTTATACTGTGGTGGCCAAAACTACCACAATATTCAAGGTGAGGCTGCACCAGTGCAGAGCAAAGCAGGACAATCCCCTCCCTTGACTGGCTGGTGATGCTTGGCCTGATGCCCCCAGGACATGGTTGGCCCTCCTGGCTGCCAGGGCACTGTTGACTCATATTCAACTTGCCTCGACCAGGGCCCCCAGCTCCCTTTTCATGGCTCTACTTTCCAGCATCTCATTCCTCAGTCTGTACATACATCTAGGATTGCCCCATCCCGGTTGCAGAAGCTGGCACTTGCACTTGTTGAATTTCATATGGTTGGTGATGTGTAAGACAGACCTGGCTCGGGATCCTATATTTCTGGTCTGCCTTCTTCTGTTATGGGAGACAGGATGTTGGAGCAACGGATTTGAAAGTAATCTGTGTTGGAGGTGCAGTTCCATTTACATTCATTATAAGTAAATTTCCTCAGAAAATTGGGAATTAAATATTTGAGAGAAACTTTCAGTAGGCTTCTGTCTCTGAATAAGCGTGTGGTGCTGAACAGAATGTAAACCTTACCAGAGCTCAACCTTATCCATCCAGAGAGGATGAGCAGAGATCACAAGCTTCCAAAGAGGGAGGTAAATCTTTATGATTGCAAGGCACCTTCTCTGGGATGGCGGGACCTGTAAGGCAACAAACTCTCCTGCTTTTTCCTAGACTTCCATTGGACTTTTGGATCTCTCTTAAGGAAGAATGAAGGTTTTCTTTGAGCTCTCTTAGATGTATGATTTACAGACTACTTACAGATCTTCTTGCTTAAACCCTCTGCCTGTGTAACCTAGTCAGTATCTACAGATAAGATTCAGTCTCAACCTGAGGTCTGGCCCCATTTTATACTCTGAATGTAATCTTCTGCTTCCTAAATACTTTAATGATAAAAAGAATCAATTGAAATGTTCTTTCTGCAGATGGAATTTAGAGTTCTTGAAATAATAGACATTTTTCCATACAAACGATCTGCTTTTACTGAAAAAGATTTATTCAAAGAAAAAAAAATTAAAACAGCAGGGGAAACAATCTCATCATTCTGTAGATCTCTATCACAAAACATCAGCAACTTAATTGTGTGTTTGGACTGCAGTGATAACAAAGGACATATTGAAGAAAACAGTGACTAAAATTATAGAAGCAGATGTGTTTGGGCCTCTTTGGCAGGAATAAGCTTTTTGATTGCCCCTGTAGTCACATTTCCATGTTTGTTGTCAGAAACATGCTCTTAGCCTATCTTCTGAGCTCTTCTGCAAGGTGTAGGAGGGAAAGAAATGAAGAAAATGCTTAAGGAAATATCCTACATGGCCTATTTAGGCATGGTGGTAGGGAACTTAGGGGAACTCAGCCTGAACTACATTGACAGAACTTGCCATATTCGATACAATTTTACAGTTGGTTCTCTTTAACTATATCACAGTATGCAATGCATGAGCACCAATTCAGTATAGGCTCCTTACTGAATTCGTATCTGTGTCTTTTCTTATCCTCATCAATTTTAGACAGTGTTTTCATCAAGATATTCAGCTCAATGTAGCCAAACCTTTTAGCACCACCCATAGATATTGATAAATGTTTTGCATTCAAAAGCAGATATAAGTGGTTTGCATCACTTTCCCTATACTCTTTCCCTTTATGAGGTAGTTCTATAATGTAGTATGATATGCAGGAAAATACTGAAATAGCAAGAGGACATTTAGTGATTTATTGTGACATATCTAGCAGGGAATCTGGAGACCACAGACCTCAGTTTGAGTCTCCATTCAGTCCATCAGATTGCCAATAGACTGGACCATTGTAGGTAGACTAAGGACTTGAATGAAGAATGAGTTTACCTTGGTTTTTTGTCATCACCTTTACCCATCATTAGCTCTGGTAACTCTTCACAGGTAGGTTCTTAGCTCATGGCACGTGTTTCTTAAATCCCCTTTCACTAAGGGCTAAGCTTGATATGCTTGATAAGCTTGATATGGCACTTGGCATGGGCTAAGAGCACACAAGCAAGCTGCGCTGACACAATCATTTATTAAGATGTGGTGACATTTTGGACTAAAGATCACTCATCATCATCTCTGATATGTAGAGCCCAGCACAGACACACTCGGGAGGATGGCTTCTTCTTTGTTACCACAGACAGGAAGGCTTGCCTCATACAAGGCATTAAAGGGATAACAGGCTCTGATAGAAAAAGAAAAAAAAAGCAAACAACAAAACAGCAAGAACCCCTTCCTCAATAAGAAAAAAACCCTCAGCATTCCAGTTACAGGTGATCTGGCCATTTGATCTCTTATGGCCCACACTACATTTGATTTCCTCCTTTCTAAGGTCTTGCTAATGCTGCAAGACATGTTTTTAATCAGATTCCAAAACAAATACAGTTTATGATAGAGCTGGTACCTTGGAAAGGATTAGTTCTGCTCCGTCACTTCTGTATCTATTAAATTTTATTCAGTCATCATACATCCAAGAACACTGTATCTTATGGATATATTTTAAGGCAGTAAAGTGGTACACACTAGTGGTCCCATTAGTGGAAAGTGTCGAATCTAGTGCATTTCTAAGCACTCCACTCTAATCTTTCTACCTCTATATTGTATAGAAGACATTAATGTGTTGTTTTAATTTCAGACTCAGACACTCAAAAAGCTCTCATCAAGAACAATTTCCAGGCCTTGCAAGATAGAGGAGATAAAATAAAGTACTAAAAATAAATAATTCAAGACAAATTTTATTCATTATGCTGTGTTTTCTGTGGGCAATGGTTTGTGTAATTTCTCCTACAGTGCCAAACTGAGCAGCATCTCCTTATGAAGGAGAAGCTTAGCTTTTTGTTTCACATAAAATATTTGATTTATGTACTTGGATCCTTTTATCAAGTTAAGTATAAATCTGTCTGTCTCTCCTTGTTTTTAACACCTTAAAAAATGTGGAAAAAAACACCCCCTGCCAGGTAGACTCAAATTCTGAAGCCTCTCTTAGGAAAGCAATGCTCCATTTCTTTGCTGTTTAATCAAACATATTTGGTCAACTCTGTTTTCATTGCTTATAAGGAATTTGGGAAAACAGCTTTGTTGCCAGTGTGAAATACTGAGTTTCTTTGAAATTGTAAACTTCTGGCCTAGTCTGACCTTCTTTTCACGTGACATTTACCTTGCAGGGATCTTATATACCCTCCTTTGGGCAGGGAAATTTCATGTGTTTTAAAACCTGCTGGTTAGCACAGTGTTGATTTTTATAAGTTAATATGAATACTAATCATATTAAATCATAAATTATTAACCCACAGAGTATAAAGTAAGTCTGTCTTTTCCAATCAGGGTTCTGAGTACCCCAAATAAAAAATATTCAGAGATGCCAAATTTCTTCCACCTACTTGTGGTTTCCTTTTTTCTTTCCTCAAATATTGTCGCCAGGTAGGCAAGTCTCTGGCATCAAAGGCCATCTGAAGCTTGCTCAGATATGGGAAAGTTTGACAGGGTAAGTCTTTAGCCTACAATATATTTCTTACTAGCTAGGTAGAAAAAAGTGGCCCTCCACAAAGATAGAGCTGGAAATATTTAGAGTCAATAGCAAGTTCAAGGCATATGAGTTAGGGCTTGTCAGAGCCAGAGCAATACATGGTCCAGGGGGCTGAGCACTGTTTGAGAAAGAAAGTCAGAGAAACCAGTCAAGTGACTGAACAACAGAAAGCATGATGAACTCGAGTTCATCATTATAGTCAGGTGCAGCTAGCAAACAAAGTTTCTTTTGGTCCCAGTGGTGGATGATGGGACCTGGATTTCTACCCAAGGCTGTGACTCTGGCTGTTGATTTCCAATATGTTCTGAGAAACAGACCTCAATATTAGTTACATACACCAAAAAGAAGAAATAATGGCAAAGAGATGGGGCTTTGTCTTAATGAGACAAAGAATAGGATGAAAGAGATGACTCTTTTCTTTGTGGTCAATGCCACAATAATGAGTTTGCTGCAAAGTAAAAGGAAAGTGGGAATCTATAACTTCTACTCAAAAAAACCTTCTCAAAGACAATTCCATCCTCATTACAGTTTCAATAAAACTGTAACTTTCACTGTCTGTCCACATAGAGAAAAACAAGCACTTCAAAAGGCTTATCTGTAGCAGGCAAAATGGCATCTTACCAAATCCTGAGGTCACACTTAGGAAACAATTAAAGTGCTTTAGCTGTAAGTCCATGGCCTTGCATCAGACTGGATTGATATGGTGAAAATGTGTCTCTGCCCTGATACGCACTCTCTGCGGAACTGACCCAGGGAAAAATTCTGACATCTGGGTCAGGATAGAAACAGATAACAGTTTGTGCTGTTACATCCAACTTCTCAAGAGTATTTTTGCTGTATTCAGTCACTTGTCATCTTTGAGGAAATGTTACGTTGTTGGAGTTTTTTTATAAAGGTTGTAACACAAGAACAGCCTCAGGATAGTTTTTTCTTTGCCTTAATCTTTAACTCAGCCTCTTTAACACCAACCAATACCTTGAGCATGACTGCTCCCTTGATACTCTGACTGAACCTGCATGTGTGCTGTCTTACAGTGTCTCTTGGTGAACTAGTATTTAGAGTGGAAATAAACTCAGTAGAGAACTATGTAGCCCTTCAGAAGGACCTAAAGAAGTTGGAGAGATGGGCAGAGAAGAAATGTCTGAAGTTGAGCAAAGGGAAATGCAGTGTCCTTCACCTGGGGAAGAATAATCCCATGCCACGGTACAGGTTAGGGGCTGACCTGCGGGAAAGCAACTCTGTGGAGAAGGATCTGGGGGTCCTAGTGGATGACAAGCTGTCCATGAGCCAGCAGTGTGCTCTTGTGGCCAAGAGAGCCAATGGTATCCTGGGGGGCATTAGGAAGAGCATTGCCAGCAGATTGAGAGAGGTGATCCTGCTCCTTTACTCAGCCCTGGTGAGGCCACATCTGGAGTGCTGTGTCTAGTTCTGGGCTCCTCAGTAAAAGAGAGACGTAGAGCTCCTGGAGTGAGTCCAACAGAGGACAACAAAGGTGGTTGAGGAATGGGAGCGTCTCTCATATGAGGAAAGGCTGAAAGAGCTGGGCCTGTTCAGGCTTGAGAAGAGACGACTGAGAGGGAACCTCATCAATGTCTATCAGTATCTGAAGGGAGAATGGCAAGAGGATGGAACTGGGCTTTTCTCAGTGATGCCAAGCAATAGAACAAGAGGTAATTGGCAGAAACTGATGCACAGGAAGTTTACCTGAATATGACAAAGAACTTCTTTACTGTGAAGATGACTGCACACTGGAACAGATTGCCCAGAGAGGTTGTGGAGTCTCCCTCGCTGGAGATATTCAAGAACTCTATGGACACAATCCTGTGCAATGTGCTCTAGGATGACCCTGCTTGAGCAGGGAGGTTGGGCCAAATGATCCATTGTGGTCCTTTCCATCCCCATCCATTATGTGATTTTGTGAGAGAAATTCTGCATTAGTTTCCTCTCTCAGTGTAGAAAAGAGATGAATGTGCAACACTTTGCTCATAACACTTTCTCTCCTGGAGGACTAGAAGAGGGCTGGCAACTTTTGGATGTCATGTCTATTACTGACCATCTTTGCTGACTCATTGCTTTCTGTCATATCTAGTCCTTAAAGGCATGGATGTTCACCTTCTCAATGACATTGTGTTCTGAGAGCTACCAATACTGACTTTATGAGACACGTGTTCACCATGGGATGAGATCTGCTGCTGTTGATGACAGAGTTCAGCACCCTTGTCTTTTGTTAAACAAGTCAAACAATAGTAATAGAAAGAGCTTTTCCTAAAATCCTAAACCACAGGATTTCTCCCATGGCATTTTGAGAATTACTGTAATTTTCATGGAGGCTGTAAGGATAACAATGACATAGTTGGGATTTCCCAACACTCTTGAAAATAGGCCTACAGGGTACAAGTTCAGATTTTGGTTTATTCTAGGATTAAACTGAAAGAAATGTCTTAAGACAGAGGCTGGAAACACAGTGTGGAAGAGCAGCATTTACATATTGGACATTGTAATCATAGGACTGTTATGTTAAGTTTGTCATACAGAAGACAGGAGACATCTATTCTCTTCCATTTGTCTTGGGAAATTTTTGACTGGAATAATGTGACGATTAAAAAAACCCTGTTGCTAGAAAGTCAAAAAAAAAGGACAGTAAAATTATAAGATAATCAGTTAATATGTCCTGTGAATACATTAAAAGAATTTGGTTTATATAGGTTGGAAAAGTAGGATAGATGTGTGACAAGGTAGCAGTCTTCAACTAAGTAAAAACGTTATTACGAAAAGAGGACAACTGCCTGCTATGCCTGTTGAGTAATTTGGCAGCAAAGAAGATTTAAATTGAATGAAGAAATAAAACTGAAGAGGTTTCTGAGAGAATCCTGTTCAGTGGGGGAATGTAAAAGCAGGCCATCCACACTTAGTCTTGTCAAAGTGTAAACTTAAACCTGTTTCTGAGCAGGGAGTAGGTGGCCACTTGAGGTCCCTTCTTCTTGGCAGGTTTATGAGTCATAGTGGCAGCTGGAGAACTGAATTAACAGGCACCTGCCAAAATTACCTCCAGGAAGTGCTTCTCTTATCAATCATCTAGAAATATTGTTGCAGTTGTATCACACTGGTGTGGCATTTTCTTTCTGTAGTGACTCAAACTTCATGATCACTCCTAGAAAAGTGGGTTCTTGGAGGACAATTATGTTATTATTTCAGAAATCCAAAGGAAGGTCTTGTTTTAAATTCCATAAATGCTTGTAGCTTGTTTTAATCCAGCTTTTGAACCAGCTGAGAAATGCCTCTTGCAGGAGTTATTCAGCAAAGGATGAACAAGACTGATGGGCATTCAGCAGAAAAACAAAGCAACTGGTATTGATTGCCATCACTTAGCAGGAGGAAACGTCCCAGGCTCAGATATGGTGGGCTAATATCTTACAGTCACAAGTAGGTGCTTCTGATGAGAAATCTGTAGTGTAATGAGAAATATGGAGTCTCCTCGTTTTCATCCAGGCCCAACATTGGGTAACACTGACGACAACGATATTAAGCCATAGCTGATCACAATGATGCATTTACACCAGCAGATTTTTTCTTACCAGTGTTTCCCACTGCAAATCTCTGCAGAACTTCATAAAGAAATTAGCATTTTGCAGGCTTTTGAAGCTGGTAAGCCTTTTGCACACACCTCTGTATAATCATATACGTCCTGTAACCATTGCTGCATTTATATGGAGTCTTAGGCAAGGTATATAAGAGATAAGGTTTTATTAGGCCAACCATTACAATTTGTAGAAATTGTTCTCATAGGCAGAAAATTCTTTCAGGCTGACAAGCCCTCAGCTGGTTCTGAGGAATTAGGACCATTTCCTTCAGATAAAACACAGAAATTCAGAAGTATCTTTAGGCTTATTAGTCACCATTTTGAAAGTGATGCCAAGGCATTATTTTAAAGGCATTATTTTTTGCTTTCCCAGCTAGCGGTTTTCTTTATCTGAAGGTTACTCAGACTGATAACATATGCTTGACCTGTGGTTGGGGAAGGGAGAAAATAGGCCCAATACTATCAGTATTTGCTTCTCCATTAGCATTTCTTTTCTTCATAAATCACTCACAGGTCTAATGCTACCCTAGCTGTTGAGAAAAGACAAGCTGGAGAAATCAGCAGATGATCAAGGAAGCACTTAAAGGTGATGGGCTGCTACTTCAAAAAGCACTTGCATAAATAAATCTGCATCGGAGGGCAGAAGGGAAACGAAGCTCAAAATCTGGCTGGCTGCCTGCACTCCCTGTTACTCCCTGAGTTACTGCTAAGTGAGAACAGGCGGAAGTGATTGCACATTTTTGCTTTCCTCTCTTCTCTTTGGACATGCAAAGGGAAACCAATGAGTCCATTCGATAGAAAAACTGGTGAACACTGGCAGCAAGAGGCTGCCTTTCTCCCAGGAGATCCCAAATACTGCAAGCACAGACAAACTTAACTACCCCTCAAGCCCTGCTGATGTCAGAGGAGCTCTCCTCCCTTCATCAAAGTCACTGCTCAGCTCAGCCTCTGGCACGTAAAGCACTTTGCAGGAAGACTGTTTCAACATACCTTTTCATATTCTTTACAAAGCTGGGTTGTTCAGACAGAAGAACAATGCCTTGAGGTCTCTGATTGCATGAAGGCATCACTCCTTCTCTGAGGCTAAAGCTACGGATAGAGGCAAGGGCACTTGGGAGTCGCTATATACAGAGCAAAAAACTCTACAGAAGATGCAAATGATGTGAGAAATATGATTTGCCAGGCACAGTTCAAATATACATGACAACAACATTATTATTAGAGTAAAAGCCAAGTGAAGGAAGCTGATTAATAATAAGTGTGGTGTGCAAAGGGAAGAGCAATAGGAAGCAGAAGGTGCAAAGGACTAAGGGAAAAAGATTAGAATGGCTATAAAAGCTGGCACAGTGATGGAAGAAAAGAAGTACACTGTAGACAGCAGAATGATAAAAGTAAAAAAAAAAGTAAGGGAAAGATTTTAAGAAGATCTGGACTGGAAAAAGCAAGTCTGATTTGGAGAGCACCAGGAAATTAATTAAACAGGTAACAGTGCTGCTGTAAGCATGCCATTGACTAGACGTGGCATTGATATCATACCGAACACCATCACAGAGCGGATTTCAGTTCTCTGACTTCCGAAAATATTTCCTTTAGGCTGTACATGATGTCGCATTTAAAGAAGAAAAAGAGCAGGTTTTCTTTTTTTTTTTCTTTTTCCCTTTCCTGAGCTTTGAAGTAAGGTAAAATCACTTCATTTAGTTTCTCTCCCATGGCTCCCTTCTGGACAGCTTTTAAAAGATACTTTCAAAAGTACTGAGGTTTAATGATCTGACTCTGCTCCCACTGAAGTCACTGTTGAAATTCCCATTGACTTCAGGTTCTAAACAAGCTAATGAATAGGGTGAAAAATAAGTACAAGATACGTGAAACTGAAGCTATAACCAAGGGGAATTTTCATTTTGGTTCCAGTAGAATAAGGTTTAAAATAAAAATAGAAGCCAAGATACCCATTTCTGAGATGAATGCCTGGATGCTCAGACTCCTGGTCATTCTGGGTATCAGCATTGTGACCACTTATTTGCTCTCCACCAATCAATCAAATACAGAAGAAAATGTCTTGATTTCAGTTCAGAAGAGAATGAGAAATTTTTGTAATAACAAAAAAATTGCAGTGCTGAGCAAACCGCCTCAACCAGCTGCCTTTATATTTTGGTCTACTTTTGTTTGCACATGTCCTTGCAGATATAAGCACAATTTTGTGGGGCAGAAAATACATCAAAATAACAAATATTTGATCAAAATAATATTCCATCATGCAGCAATCTTTATAGCATAGGTTTCCTTCCCTGTTGTCTTCATGCCATGACCTACACAACACTGATAGTAAAAAATGTGAGGTATGTTAAAACAGAGAAAATGGAATAAAAATCCCAAAACTTCTAAAAGCTCTAGATTTCTAATTTTCAAGATAAGTGATGCATTTCCCTGAAGAACAGATGAAACAAAGTGTACAGACAGGTTTATTATTACCTTGATTTTCAGTCCCTGTTAAAACCACCTGATTAGTACCCTCTCTTTCAGGCAGTTATCTCATTTACTAGGGTTCATGGTTGATTGTGTGGCCAGCTTTTATAACTATAATGAGATGCCTACCCCCTATTTTCAAGTGAATTTTCTTTAATTACTCAGAGGCAGACAGCAAGTTTGTGATGCTTATGGGCCATTGCATATGGGCATTTAAAGATACAAGTAATGATTAGTACCTTTCAAATGTTTATTGACATAAGTTAGATTCTGCGGCTCTGCTCTTTTTAGCTATTTGTGTCTATCAACCTGACTAAGAAAACACATATTCTTAATTAAAAATGTCATCTGTCTGCTGTGAACCATGAATTAAGAAAGAGGAAGACAGCCTTCTGCTATCACAGTGGGCTAGTGAGTCAAGGAAAGGAGAAGCCTGAAAACATGCAAGAGCATGATACTAAACAAGAGAAGTGTGCTATATGATTTTTTTTTTAAAATGCATGCAAGGAACTACAAAAAGTCAATAATGAATAGGCTGAATAAGTAGTTGCACGCAGGATTCACGCCATAGCCTTTTTAAGGCATCTGCTGCTATTTACTAGTTCACATTAGCACAGTTAATGCAAACTGTGTAATTTCTTTCCATGTTACCCTTCCAAATAATAGACATTACTCTTAATAGGAATATCACAGAAATGAAAAGCCAATGGTAAGTGAAAATTTCACTGTATTATGGTGTGAAAGCAGTTTCAGGACCAATTTAAGAGTTTCCATTTAAAATTTAATGAATATGGACAGACATTGGAAAACAGCATAAATTCTGTGCTGGTCAAGCAATGTCCGCTTTTCTTAATTGGATTCAGACCCTGATTTAAATTCTGTCCAATTCAATGGGAGTCCTTCCATTCACTTCACTGGATGGTACCTCTGGTCCTCAATGCTCCAGTGATATGAGTCTAGGAAATATATTAAATTTGTGATAGAAGTTGTCATGTATCCAAGGGGTCATTTACTTCTCTCTCATGTAAAGAGAGTGATTTTCTGAACATGAATAGACTGGCTTTGTGCATATTAAAAATTACTGTTATGTGCTCCATAATTTATCACTCAAATTGCACCTTCAGCTATATAAGGTATGCTCAAGGATCCTTGAAGACTGTGTGATTAAGTACTCAGTAAGTTAACTAAGAGCCTGGCTTCTCATTTCCTCACATCTGGAGGGATCATTTACATTTGTCAGACTTATTACTTATTTCTAGAATATTTGCAATGTCATAGTACCTAGGAGTCTGAAGTTACACACCTGGACCTAAACTACTTAGTATGTCATAGGCACAGAACAAAAAAAAAAAAAAAAAGCATCCTTAGCTCAAGGAACTTCTAGTCCAAGAAGAAAAAGAAGGGAGCTGATGGGTGGATACAGCAGGTCCAAAAGTGTGTTGCTGGCTGATATAACAGGCAGTAGCCTCAGCACTCCAGAAATATACCCATTTCCCAAATTGCTGGTTTGTTTTAATGTTGCTGACATCATGGCAAAGGTGCTTTTCAATGAGGGTTTGAGGAAGATCAATGAAGGAGCTTTAGGATTGTGTGCAGGGAACATCTCCCATGCCTGAGAATGACAGCTCTGGTTTGAAAGTCTACTAAGAGATGGATTGCAGGCTGGCAGCTGGGGTGATCTGAGCGGGGAGCAAACCTTCCAGCACCGAACGAGCAATGAGAGATTAAATTGTTTTTAAACCATTTGAGACCCTCAGGTGAACGACACCATATGAATACAAATAATCCTGAAAAGGTAAATGCTGAATATAAAGCTGGCAGTGGTGTTTCTGGAGAAGGTAGGAGGTAGGGCATGCACCACAGCTTCCACTGATGCAAGTTTGTTCATCTTGTTCATCCTGTGCGTTTCCTTTCCTGTCCTACTTCTTGTTATCTTTAAAATTCAGAAAAACAAATAGAATTACTATAGTGAATGTATTATTTTTTAAGAAAATGGACTTTCTTCTGAACAGTACTGACAGTTATTACACTTTCAATTTGAACCTGTCTTGATTTTATTTCTCTGATGTTTATTTGATCATTAAAATGTAGGCTAGTGTGAATGTGAAGTAAAATCAGTAATGTAACTTGAATTTAAATATATCTTCTGTTTTTAAGAATAGTTTTTATTTGTGACCGTGGGAAAAAGGTAACCTAGAAGTCACAGCATGAGTCCTATTGTGCACAATGTGTCTGAAAAGCACAGATTATGTATTTCAAAAGTTCCTGTGCAAATCTTGCCCATTTTGATCTCTAAAATCCTCAGGAAAACACATTCACTACACATATTCTCAGAACCAAATTGTTCCAGATGATTCCACTCCCAATCCCAGTAAACTCTGTGCCGTACCTTCTCTATACCTTAGGACAAACCTAAACCAAATTGCTCTGAGCCTTATGGGAAATGAACCTGACTCATGGTTATTCACTCTATAAATAGGCCATTAACTCCAAGGCAAGGGTCTAACATAGATATATGCAGTCATTATTATGTTTTTGGCATTATAATTCATATGCCTGCTATGTAAGCAAATGTGCAGAAAAATGCGTGGGCATATTTGTGGAAATCTTTACCCTCCTAAAATGAATGGAATCTTACTGAAGATTTTAGTAGAAATAGGTCTCTCATTATTCCTTAAGCTGATTACCACCAGTCATACTGGTGACAGTTTGACACCCTCCTAGTTTCCCTAGAAAAGCAAGGCTGATAAATAGCTCTTCCATTACCAACAACATCACACTTCTGGTGTGGTTTTAAATGCATTTAGCCATAATTTCCTTCTTCTGGTAAGATCCTGGGTGCAAGATAAAAGGAGTTAAATGTTTAATGAGTTTGAGAGAATGATGTATTTGGCAGGGTTTCAGGTATCAAGCTTTGAGCTGTATAGAGAGGGTCTAGTTCTGAGAGAAAATATATACCTGTAACTTGCTAATGACTTAGTGGAAGTTGTGGGTGCTTGATCTCTTACACAGCTTGATCTCTTACACAGCTTGATCTCTTGTAGCTGTCCCTGGGAAAGTACCAACTTGGCAGGGCTGAGAGAGCAAGTAGTTTGTGTAAACCATTACCTGTGCAAACTTGTCATTTTGGCTGACAATAAGAGACAGTGGGAAGAAAATAATTAGACTAACCATGCTGAGTGTCCTCATCAAAGAGAGAGAAAAAATCACACCTAGAAATACGAGTTGGGTTTTTTTATTAATTTTTTTTTCAGTTGTAATCTTCAGGCTAACAGAAAAGAGGAACCAGAAAGTAGAGATTTGTGTCAGACTGGAAGTCCTCATTATCAACCCTCTACCTCGAGATGGAAAAAAGAATTCCTGCAACTCGATTCTTCACAAGTAAACTCTGATTGCTAATTATTTGCTAAATTTCCTGCTGATGTTCCCTGAGTGTAGTCAGGCTTGATGAAAGTTTCTGACAATTGTCTTGTCAGCAGGAGAGAAGAAAAAGTGCGCCAGCTTAGTTCAGAAAGGACCCTCACTGTTCATCACTTACATTTTCACTGAACATGCATTGACACTTGTCTACCACCAGTTCACAGCATCCTATCCACCTTCCTTCATCGTGGACATTTGAAGTACAGCTGTTCAACTTCTCTAAAAATGTATAGCAACAAAAAACTCGAAAGACAACAAAAACTGATATCACGTTACCTGTCTTCTACAGTCTCCAGAAGAGAGGAGAACTTGCATGTCAGAAAACTGTTGTGATAGGAATTATTGCAGTGACTTTTACCTATCGCCTCTCCTTGCACTCATAAGCCAAACTAAAAGTAATAAATTATGACTGTCATGTGTTATTTAACCTTTAGTATTCAGATGTTTCATGGCATGTTGTTATCTGGGGAACTGCTAGGACTGTATTTCCAATACTTATCAGAAAGTATGATACACCTGTATATAGAGAGGCCTGTGATATCAGAGAGAGGTCAGTTTTTCAATGTCACTGAATGATAACTGCAAAATTGCATAGGAGGAAATTGCAGAGGAGGAGCAGGGACTGGAATCTGGGTTCTCTGTGCCACAGGGAGGCCTCTGTACAGTCATAATCACACCTGGTCTCCTCTTCCCTCCTAATGACTATTATTCCATGGTATGTGGAAGGGTTTTAATGGGAGCAAATCAGAGGGCATTTCTTGTCTTCTTCTCATTGTACGTCATTTATCATAATTAGAGCATAGTCTTACAGATATCCCTTCTTGGAAAAAAAGAATCAGTATTTTGGGAGTTATACAAGAGGTTGGCTAGGCAGAATTAACAACCATAAATCCATGGACCCTTATGGGATGCACCCATGGGTGCTGAGGGAGCTGGCAGATGTTACTCTACCGCTCTCCATTATCTTTGAGAAATCATGGAGAAGAGGAGAGGTGCCTGATGACTGGAGGAAGTCCAATGTTACTCCCATCTTCAAAAAGGGCAAGAAGGAGGATCTGGAAAACTACTGGATAGTCAGTCTCACCTCCGTACTTGGAAAGGCTATAAAACAGGTCATTATGGAGGTCATGAACAAGCATATAAAAGAAAATAAGGTCATCAGGAGTAGTCAGTATGGATTCACCAAGGGGAAATCTTGCTTGACTGATCTGATAGCCTTCTATGATGACATGGCAGGATGGGTTGATGAGGCGAGAGCACGGGGTGTTGTCTGCCCTGACTTCAGCAAGGATTTTCACACTGTTTCCTCATAGGTAAGCTTAGGAAATGTGGGTTAGATGAATTGACAGTGAGGTGGGTGCATCAAGAACTGATTGAATGGCAGAGCTCAGAGGGTCGTGATCAGCAGAGTAGAATCCAGTTGGAGGGCTGTAGTCAGTGGCGTTGCCCAGGGAGCAATAATAGGTCCAGTCTTATTCAATTTGTTTATCAAGGACCTGGTAGAAGGGATAGAATGTACCCTCAGCAAGTTTGCTGATGATACCAAATTGGGGGGGAGTGTCTGATACACCTGAAGGCTGTGCTGCCATTCAGGGGGACCTTGACAGACTGGAGAGTTCAGTGGGAAAAAACCTAATGAGGTTCAACAAGGACACGTGTAGGGTCCTGCACCTTGGGAGGAATAACCCCAAGCACCAGTACAAGTTGAGGGCTGACCTTCTAGGAGCTGAGAGTATTGATGGATGACAAGTTGACCATGAGCCAACAGTGTGCCCTTGTGGCCAAGAGGGCCAATGGTATCCTGGGGTATATTGGGAAGAGTGTGGCTACCAGGTTGAGGGAGGTGATTCTTCTCCTCTGCTCAGCCCTAGTGAGGCCACATCTGGAGTATTGTCCAGTTCTGGGCTCCTCAGTACAAGAAAGACAAGGAACTACTGGAGAGGGTCCAGAGGAGGCCACGAAAATTATGAGAGGTCTGGAACATCTCTCATGAGAAGAGACTGTGAGAGTGGGCCTTATTTAGTCTAGAGAAGAGAAGACTGAGAGGGGATCTTATTAATTCATATAAATATCTCAGAAGCAGGTGCCAAGAGGATGGTGACAGACTGTTTTCAGAGTGCTCAGCAACAAGATAAGGAGCAATGGTCATAAACTAGAACACAAAAAGTTCCATCTCAGTATGAGGAAAAACTTTATACTGAGAGTGACAGAGCACTGGAATAGGCTCCCCAGGGAGGTTGTGGAGTCTCCTTCTCTGGAGACATTCAAAACCCATCTGGACACATTCCTGTGCAACCTACTTTGGGTGACCTTGCCTTGGCAGGGGGCTTGGACTTGATGATCTCCAGAGGTCCTTCCAAACCTTACAATTCTTTTATTCTGTGGTTCTGTACCTCAGAACCCTGCAAATGTTTTAACTGCAGATGAAAAGGGCTACCCTCTCTTACTCTGGTTATATTTTAGAGAAAAGTCTTGTCCATTACTCATTTAAAAAATTGGCAATACAGCAGTTAGAACCACAACAACTGTATCACACAAGATAAAGATTCATCCCCAAATACAGAATTATTGCATAATATATTTCAACTGAATTACAACTGAGAGATTTCTGTTCCCATAAGCAACATTTGTGGTTACCTTTGAGAAAGTACAAATCAGGACACCCTTAGGATGTTTGATCCTGTTTTCTTTTGGAAGCAAGTGGTCAAACAGTCCAGACAATGGATATGTGACACTAATCAGTGGTCATTCCAGAGTGCCTTGTTCCTAAGAGTAATCTAGTGACCTGCAGCCTAGGGCTGAATAAAAGCCACCATCTTTCCAATTCAAATAGCATTGCATCTTCACTGTACCTCAGAAATAGTCATATACCCAGTTATACTATCCAGAAATATTTGAAGGGCAAATAGAACCCATGTGAAAGGAAGTTTGGCATCTGATCCAAGAACAGATTTTTATCCTTTTTAAACAGATAAACTGATTGCTTGTGAGTTTGTAAGGAACTTCTTATAGTTATATGAAAACTTCTGAAAATCTGACCCCACCCTTGTAGTTTTTTACGCCAATGAGATTCGTTGGGACAGATAAAACAAACAACAAAGATTTATAGCACTAAGAAAGTGTTGATGATGCAGTGAATTAATGACTTACTTTATTTTATTTTATTTCTGTATTACCTTGCATTAGAGGAGCTAGCTCTATAGACACAATTGTATTCAGATCATACAATGTTAAGTGCATTAGGTCTAATGGACCTACTTCAAATGAGATTAAAGAAGTCATATTCACCACAAAAAAAGAAGTATGCTGGAATGGCTAAAAATACCTAACTTATTTTTATTTTCCTTAACTTTTATGTCTAGGATTTCTTCTGGCATGAGAATTGGAAGAGTTACCTTTTTTCCCCTACTTAGATTAATTTTTGGGACTTTAGAATGCTGTACTTTCTTTAAAAGAAACATATCACGTATTTTGACCCTTTCGAATTATTCAGAATTCAGTCTCCTTCAGTGCCATTACTTGTTTCTGGGGTATCAGATTACCTCCAAGTACCATACCATGAAGTAAAAATCTGTAACCCTGTTCAGTATATAAACTTAGTGACATTAGGAGTGAAAGAATCAGGAGTGCAGGTAAACAAATAAATAATGAAAACCTGTAACTATCTCACAATGACCTGTTCCTGTGTTAGGTTAAACCGCAACTTCTTGGCAAGCTCCTTCTGCATCTCATTCATCTTTGTTTTGGAGGCCACATTTAAGACTAACATAATTTTCACAGCATCAGAAAGTTACATGGATGATTTCCAATGTTTAGCTCTGCATGTGGCAGATGGTACTTACATTTATGATTAAAGACCTTTCTTATGGAAAGATTCCCTTGAAAACTTGAAGCAAGAAACTGCTGCAACTTTGAGGAGGTGAGAACAAAAGAAGAGGAATTAGTTATTTTAGAAGTTTGCTTACAACGTGCAGGCTTTCACTGTCATGTAACTGAAATTCAAGCACTAAAATTCAGTCAGGTTTTGCCTTTACTTTCTGCAGCAAGATCTCTAACAGAACACCTGTGACCGAAGTCTTGGGCAAAGAAAGAGCATTATTATGATCTCACATCTTGTCAGCTATTGCATTTTTGAATGCACAATTGAGAATCTGTGTAAAGTACTGTAGATGAGCAGCCCAGCTCAATATTTACAAGGGCATTATGGAAATGTCACTAAAACCACTGCTTGAAAAAGCCTATTTACAACATCACATGTTATAGTGCACCTGCATATAAAGACTTGTAGCACAGTGCCCCGGATAATTATGTATGCTTGAGAAATTGTCAGTAGTTTTTCAGATCCTCAGAACACATGCATTTTTAAGTTAAGACCAAGAAAACCAATAAAATTTTATATATTCTCATGCAAAACTAGTCATACCCTTATATACTTTGTTGATCATTCCTGTAGAGGAAAAACTTATTCTCTCCTATGCACAAAAGACAATATGTTGAGTGGGTGTCCCTCCACACTGTCCAGAAAGTGCTGAAGGGAGAATAAATATTTAGCTCATTTTCCCAGCCATCTCTTTGAGGTGTAGGTAAGGTCCTGTAAGTGCACTAGTTCTCTAACAGTGACCACAGTCTAACTTGGACGGCTCTCAGGAGCACCTGGGGGACCACATCCACCCACTGTACGGTGTGACACACCTCATCAGGTATTCTGTGTAAATGTCTGCATCCAAGTGTGTGGCTCAATCTGACCTGTTTTGTATTGTGTTTTTCTATCAGGGTAAGTCTTGGTCTCACCTACCATATAAAGATTTTGTAGTCAATCCTGCAGAGAAATTGGATGGAAGTTAATTCTTTCACTACTACAACTACCTTTAAGTTTGTTTCCATTGCTGCCTGGGGGAGGTTTTGTTTCAAGCTAAGAAAGATCTCAGATCCCATTATTTTTTCCCTCCATTTTTCCCTCAGGATTGACCAAAAGTTCAGTGCCTCAGATGAGGAAACACACAGGGTTCTTGGCAGAACTGGCCCACTGCACAACAGCAAAGTGAGGGGCATGCATTTGCCAATTGCTTGGTTCATTGCATACCAAGTCATGCCACATCACAACTAGAGAACTATTACTGATCTAAAAGGAGAAAGAAATGGCTTCTTAATTTAAAAATTACTTTTCTGTGTTAGGGATTTGACAGGGAGGGTGAAGGACTAGAGGAGATAAAGCGTCGCTCTGCTGAAAAAAAATCGTTTTTTAAACATGGAATATTGATCTGGCATGTATTGTGTGAGTGCTTGCTATATGTTTATATTGAGTTCCAAATGTTGCACATTCAGAAAAGCTAAGTTAGAAAAGTCACTCACAGGAATATACGCACAGAGGTTCACAATCTGTGCTGTCTGGAAAAGCTGGAAATGTTTATCTAGACAGGAAGAAAATTCTCTCCCATATTGCTGAATAAGGTTTTTGTGGCCACTAGTTTCGCACGAGGATTTAATGCCATCTAAAGTATCCTTAATCTGTGTTTTTATGGTTAATTAATAGAGCCGATCTGACAAGTGCTTTCATTAGAATCTGTCTTCTTTTCTACTTCTTTTTTGCTTGACTTCAGTAGAAATTTCTTTTGCAGCCCTGAAAATGGGGACATTTATACCCGTCTCCTTTTATAGCTCCATAATTTACGGGTACTGCCTCTAATTGTCATTGCTTTCTGGCCTCTTTGCAACATCTTCAAGACTTCCCTATATTACCAGACTTACATGAAATGGTCATAGTCTAAACGTACATCAGACTCAGAAGAGCTTAATTATAGATATGCCATTAAGAGCACATTGATTTTCACTTAAGGGGATTAATTCCTTGTTTTTTATAGATAAAGTGGTGCAACTTGCTCAAATTTACAGTTCTACCTGTATCTCTCACCACTATAATAAGATTTAAAAAAACAGTCTAAGGTCTCTCTCTTTTGAGCTCTAGTGTTTTTGCTTTCATGCTCTTCTTTCCAATCTCAAGGCCTAGAAAAAGATAAGAATGTTTCAGATTCTGAAGGAATAAAATAACTCAAGAACTAATAATTTGAGAAAACAAGTGTTACAAGACTTATGGAAAAGAAGAGAGAGCTGTCAATGTACAGGTTAAATACAATTAATATGTTCAGGTAAATCTTCTAATTCATTAAAAAATAAAGATTTTCTAACAGACCATATGAATTTTTCATGGGGAGGGTACAGTGTTGTCAACATTGTACAAACACTGATATATGTTAATATAACAGTTATGTATGGTTTATATTCAAATAAGGTAAGCATTAACAAAACAGATTAACGATACAGTCACAATGACACCAGAATCAATACATTAAAACAATTCTGAAAATGTCTTTATTAATTCTCTTTAAAAACTTAGCTATTTTTTTTAATAGCTGGATAAAAAACTGGAATGATGGCTATCTAGCAATTAAGACAGAGCTTTATCATAAAAAACCCTGTATCATCCAAAAAGAATAATCAAAGCTATAACAATGACAGTCAAGCTAAGGAAATGTTCTGATCATGGTTGGGAAGAAGAAAGAGGTGGGTAAAGAAAGGAATCCCAGTTCAGTGCTTCTCACCTCTAAACAAGAATTACTCTTTCCCCAAAAACTGTCATGCAGATCTCAGCATCATCCATTTAATTGTTTGCACAATTGTTTGCCAAAGCATTATTAAACTTTTCATTCGTGAAAATAAAGGAATGATTGCAAAAGTACTAAAGATGATAGCAGCTCCTGTTCATGATGGTGGAAAGGACTGTGACAGTGATGGGGTCATGACAGTTCAAGGAAAATTCCCTCAAGGATGCAGAATATTTCTTCACATAAGATGCCAGGATGCAGAGGCTGTATAAGCACGAATGATCTTTGGAAAGATAAAACCACCATCTCTCACTGAGGAGTGGCCTGTTCTGCTGGGGAGAGGGGCCACGTGGACAGTGTGGGTTCATGATGGCCTCTGTACCCTTACTCTTGTTGCTGTCAGTGAGATGAAGGCATTTGCACCTCCCTCTGCCACAGTGATCACTGCTGATGCGCATCCATGAGCCAGGAACTTCAGGCAGGTATTTCCATCCTGCAGACAGAGCCTTTGTGCTGCTTGCCTGAAGGTGGCACAGATCCTATCCAGGCACAAAAAGAGTGCCTCGTTCACTCCCCTGGGAAGACCAGGCGGAATATGACCCTAAGATACTTCCTCTCTCCTGTTTTACAATTAAAGTGAAGATCTGGAGTGGAGAGGCAGCAGTCAAATTACTAATTAGCACTCTGATGACTACATCTGCATTTTTCAGATTTCATTTTGATTTGCAAGGGCCTGCAGAGTCAGCTGTTAAGTTGTAATTCAGCTGAGTTAAGTGTTTACTTGTTGTTTTTTTAGAAGAGGGAGAGAAAAGATCTAACAGAATTGGATCTTTGTCATTAGACCTAGAAAGAAATGGGAGCCTGAAGGCTTCATTTGTTAGTGAAGTGTTGGGGCCAACACTACCAAAAGAAAGGAAAAATCTTTTACAAGTGGGAAAGGAGCAAAAAAATGCTCCTCATAAGTGACACACAGAGGAATGATGCACATTGACCTTTCACACATTCACAATAAGGAGGAAATTGGGCCTGAGGTGCATCTCTTCTTGGTTGCTCTTTGGACATCACTAAACAGAGCAGAGCACTTCTACCTAATTAACGTATGATATAACTTCATCATAGATTTGGAGGAAATGGTATTTATGATTGAAAACAGAAAATATGCTGTCCACTTTATGGGTGTTTACTACTGTTGTTGAAATATGTATGGTGCTTTAAGTAAGGATATTCTGACGCCTTCTCTTTCCAGTTTTTGATTCCAGATTGCCTCCCACCCACCCCTCATCCTTCTGGATGCAAAGCACTATGGTGTTGCCTGAGAGTTCCATTTTGAAAGTGAACTCCTCTGACCAACACTGTTAAACCTGGGACAGAGCACCCTGCCCATTGCTGTCTTAAAAGACATGTTTACAAGCATACTTTTAACTCCTTTCTGTAGTTAGCTGACTTCAAAATCAGAAGTGAAGACTAGAAGAACCTCTCAATTGAAAGCCAAAGCAGGTTTCCCCTGACATTTGGAAATGGGAAAGTCCTTCTGCATTGTCTCAAAATTGTACTATTGTGTACTATTGCAATACAAGTCACATGTGTAACTATAGTGTTTCCCCTCATATTAACAGGGCAAAATCTGGAACATTCATGATTAGAATCTGGGAGACTGCCATTAATTTCTGAATTTATATAGACTCTTTATATTCTTGGATGAAATTTATAATGTCTGCTCACTCCCATATCTGATTCAAAATTTGGGATAATGGTGGATTCCTACCTCTGAGTGGTGATGTTTAAAGTAGTTAAACAAAATTTTTTTGTGGATAAAACTGAAAAAAAGAAATTTTTTCCAGGAATATGTCCATGTCTTTATTGCATTATGCAAATGTTTCACCAAACATTTTATCAAGTTGATCCAGACAGTATTGTTAAAATACACCAAAAAAATCATAGAATCATCAAATCATTCAGGTTAGAAAAGACATTTAAGGTCATCAGATCCAACGGTAAACCAAACATTGACAAGTCCAGCACTAAACCATGCCCCTAAGTGCCACATCTACATGTCCTTTAAATACCTCCAGGGATCACAACTCAGCCCCTTCCCTGGGCAACCTGTTCCAGAGCTTGATAACCTTTTTGGTCCATCAGTCCTACCTGTTCAGATTCCTCTGCAGAGCCTTCGTACCCTCCAGCAGATCAACACTCCTACCCAAATTGGCTGAAGGTGCATTTGATGCCTTTGTTCAGGTCATTGAAGAAGATATTAAACAGGACTGAACCCAACACTGGGCCCTGGGGAACACCACTGGTGACCAGCCACCAACTGGATGTATCTCCATTTACCACCACTCTCTGGGCCTGGAAATCCAAGGAGTTTTCTTCCCTGCAAAGAGTACATCCATCCAAGCCATGAGCAGTCAGTTTCTCCAGGAGAATGCTGTGGACACTCACTTCAGCTATGGCATTCAGTCACAGGATACAGAAGTTCCAGGAAAAAAAAAAAAAGGTTCTGCACCTGATGAATTCACTCGAACCTCTGGGATATTCCAAAGTGATTCTATCTGATTTTTCATGAATTGGATACGTTTCTTCCTGATCTGGAATGAGAAAACTTGGAAATCCCAACATTTTGCAAAAAGAGAAGTTGTCTCATACCAGGCTATAGTCATAAGGATAGCAGTATCAGTTACTGTAATATGCTCAGATACTGTGGAAATAAAGATTCCTAAGAGCAAAGATGAATTTGAAACTGCACCATGAATAAACTCTTTCATTAAAAATACAAAGTTTTCAGTATAAGTATCATAACAGGGACTTGCATGGACCAATTACATCCTCATACTTAGATGCAGCATCACATTGCTAATTTACATCGAAATGAATCAGTTTTACTCCCAAATCCTTAACTTCAGCACTGATTCCTAACAATACACCATTGATTTTTCCATACTGAACCGAGCTTAGGCATTAAAATCCTCAGATACTTGAATATACAATTCATATATGTACAGCACTTTTGATGAACATCATTAAAATGCTTGTTCTTTTTAATCAATTGCTCAAAAATCAGAATGCTTGAGCTGTAACACTCCGTTCCCCTTTACTTAGGCAGATAAAACTACAAGGGACAGAGAGTATGTAATTATTTACATGCTTATACCAGAAATAATTTTCTAAAGAGGTTACTGTGTTATGAGAGTATTTAATGAAGTACTTTCAGCTTTTGTGTAATTAATGCAAATTTATTTGATGATCTACTATTTTACCAATCACTGACTGTGTGCATTTTAATTTTCTATCATTTCTTTTTTACTGAAAAAAGTTGTTTGCATTATAGCCTTGACTGAGTTTAAATACAGTTGCTTTGAAATTTGCAGTTTGTGTTCTGTGGGAGGACCTACAATTCCAAAATAACAAAAAGAAATTCAGAATGAAAGGGAGAACTTATCCAAATATCCCTTGGAAAGGAAACCTGGATGAGGAGCGATGACTGAGATCTCTTTCTTTAGTTGACTGAATGACAGGGCTGCCTTGACCACAGGTATTTGTTCCCTTTTGGTTTATCGCACATCAGCAGACCCTGGTGTCAGTGACTCTGAATGAGAAGGTTCTTGTGAAAGGAACCCCAGTGCTGTGACAGAGTTGGTGACTACACTGTGCAGCAGGTGCAGTATGGGCATGGCACAGGTCACCTGCTCTGGCCTCATGAGCCACCAGTGCTCTCTCCCATGGAAAACGGGTGGCTTGTAATGTGTGCGCTATGAATGCTGTTCAGTGGCCTCAGATGGTAAAGAATATCAGCATTTATACCCTTGCACAGGGATCTAAATGCAAAAATGAACAAGGTCTCGATCATAGAGCTGAAATACCTTTTAGTGGCAGTACATTTAAGTTGACTTTAGGTCTGTACTCACCGCGACATGACCTCAGTATTTTCTATTAAGGAAAAAAAAAAGGTACATATTTTTGTCCACTTTTTCTTCATATTGCTTAACCTGGAGTATTTCCATTTAAATGGGATTACAATCCAAGCCTCCTTACATTTTTTCTTAGTATTTTATTGGTCCCTCCATTCTTCTACCTCAGACACATGAAGCAAGCCTACCTTCACATACAGTCAAAACCACTTTTTGCAAGATTAGCTTACTTCCCACAGCTATATCATTACTCAGGATACAAACTGATAATCATAACGTTTTTTTCCATTTCTAACATTTTTCCTCTGTATACCAACCAGATCTGGAGAACTTTTACCAAGAGTCAATGCCTTGACCAACCAGAGCAGTACTTTACTGTCATTTTGGGGTTATGGAGACTAATGGATAGTGCATTGGATCAGTTGCCTTCTGCGTACAGGCCTAAATTACCATATTGAAATCCACTAGCCAAATAAATCCATCTTTCTTTAGGTATTTGTCAAAGACCAGAAACTCCCATGACAATATCAAAACTGTGCATCAACTGGGATAGAATTTTACAGATTCTAAGTACTTGCATCTCGCTTACTGCAAGTTCTTTCTTTTGTTTTCTCTTCAGTGCAGAAATGTGAAGCAAAGATAATTAATTTTCTTTACTGCTAATTCAGCCACTTCCTTTATCTGTGGGGTGAAAGCAAGCCACTTGTCTCACCTGACATCCTCCCATCACTTGTGCTTCCTTTGGTACTTTTAATTGCATCAGCATGTTGCTGCCCGTCTCCAGCTATCCAACTCCCTGTACCTTTCATATATTTCTTAACTGCCTCATGTATATTTTATCCCCTGTGCCCCTTACACCGGGGTATTTACATAGTGAAATCCTTGGACTTTTTCAGATCCTTCCTTAAAAGATCTCTCTTCGCTGCAAGGCTTACATTATTTCTTACTAGTCTGGCCAGAAGCAGACTGAGGTCACTTCCTATTATCTAGGCCAAAAGTATCTTATCTCTTTCATGCATTTCCCTTTGGTTTTCTATTCTTTATTTCATCTTTTTCAATTAAAATGCAAACTTAAAAGTGTGGGAGAGGTTTTTGTTCTCTGTTTGTGTAGCATTAAGTACAAGGCATTTGGGACGTGAAAATTCCTAGACCCTGCAGTAATAAAAGAATAAACACTTACAGAGAGGGTAAAATATGACAGGGAAGGTAGAATTATCACTCAAACAAACATTTTACATCCCAGAAACTTAGGGCCCTCTGCTTCAGAAAAATGCAGCAATATTAAGTCACCAAACAATATCTGTCTGTTTAGACAACCTTAGTCCTGATGTGACACTGTGTAATAACAATCTGATTATGGCATTATAGGGATTTAAGCTGTCATTGATTCAAACTGATTCTTTTTTTTCTGTCCCCTGAGAACGGTCAGAGCAAGAACAATGTCCAGCAGTAGTTAAGGAGAAGAGAACTCCCCAGGAACCTCCCAAACCCAATCTCCCTTCTCTCACTGATGAATTAGAAACTCCCAGCTCTGATGAATAGCGGCAAAAAGGGACATAATTCCTAAAATAATTACTTTGAAAATGTCCTGTGGAAGGGCTTCAAAGAATTCTGATGATATATGAATAATGAAGAGTCTGTATTTTGTAACAGAAGTCATTAGAGGTAAATAAATGTCTGACAGAAGGTCCAAAAGGACCTATTTTCAATTAACTCTAACTCAAAATAAATAATGGATTTACTTGTAAATTCTCAGAAAATCCATTTTGTACTCTGTAAGTGCTGTAATTTTAGGAACAATGGAGTATTCTTTGTGCATAGCAAAGTGACTGCATCCCCCCTTTAAGTCCAAATTTCACTTCAGCCTCAACTTTGGAGAAGTGCTGGGCACCTTCATAATTCTCTTGCTTCACTCTATCCACAGAATGAAAATAGAAAATTAATAGAGAACTACAAGGAAACCTGATATATCTTCAGGGAAAAACTTGACACATAAAGAAACCCATGAATCATGAAAACACATTTCAATAACTAAACTAGAAGGAAAAAAACCCTAACCTTGATTGGCCAATTATAAAGTAAAAATGACTCCACTTTTGAGAATGCTCCTACTGCATCAGTGAAAGTTTTTAACTAAGCCTGGTGAAATCCTGTCCTGCTTGTGCTAGTATTTCAGCACAGACTTTCCATGCTGTTTGACGTTGCTCTCATACTGCTGCTTAAAAATTTGCATTAAAAATTCTTCTGGAAATGTACATGGTTTAACTAAACAAAATGAAGAAACAATTTGATAAACACCATGTATGGCAATCCTTCAGATTTCCTCCCCACTTATTTCCTTTTCAGAACAGTCTTTCAAAAACATTTTCATCAGGAACAGGAAGAAATCATATGCAACCATAAAACTGGATATCTTGCAGTTTTAATATGTCTCTGGATTTTTGATGGGTTCTGCATATTCTAAGCAGTTATTTAGTATTTCTAAATACAAACTGTATAAATTCTAGTGTTTTTTCATTATTGCACATTTATTGCATTTTAAGGTATGTGCTTAACAACATGGATGGAACTACGATAGACTACAGACTTCACAGATTTAAACAAAGACTATGCTGGGTATGTAGCAAAGGACAGTGTTTCTGTAGGAATTATAATGTTATCATTTCCTGCTCTTTCAACTATGTAGCCCTAATTTTTCCTTAGTGTATTGCCTGGGTGAGCTTTTTTATTGTTTTAGCTGGCTTCATTGGATGACGTAGCAAAACTCTGTCCTTGCGCTGTGGGTCTGCTCGTGTGTTCTTCTTGCCTCTCTCAAAAATTCTCATCTGAACAGGAAAGCCACTGAGATAATTGCAACCCAACCCCTGATGATACACAAGAAGCAGTGTCTGAGCTGCAGGAAGACATCCAGAGTGGTACCAATGAAAAGGCAGGCTGGAGGAGGTGATGGTGCATCTTGTTTTTCAGCGCCCACGGTAACAACAATGGGCCACCTCACGGATGTCCTCTGCAAGCAAGGCATACCACAAGGGGCCTGAAGGGGTGGAGTGGGAGGGCAAGACTGGTGGGCAAACACTTTGGGTGAAACCATGTTTCATTGTTCTTGTGCCCACTGAGTGAACTGTTGAGTTTTGTTATGTCAGCTCCACAGGGACAGTGGTACTCAATAAGACCTTCAGCTTGTCCCAAAAGCATCAAGGGTTCTTTTGATATCTCCCACCCAAGGAATTGCTAGATCCAAAACCTCACAACTGGCAAGACCAGAGGATACCAAAGGCATGAAGTCCTTTGGTATCTGTATATCCATGGCTGTGGGCTATTTTCTGCTCTCAGTAAAGGTAAATATGCATGTAATTTGGAGCTGAATTTTTGTTGATTATGAAAGGGTTAAAAAGAAACACATTTACAGCACAGAGGCAGAACGACCTTGTGGGGAGCATTCTGACCTGTGCCAGCAGTTCTTTTTTCCTTTCCACACAGCTTCTAATGGAAAAGTACTGCCTGCCCTCTGTAAATTATTAATTTCTTCATGTTATCAGATACCGTTGATAAAAAGACAAGTGGCCCCTGTACTGACTGTCTGGGGTAAAATGAATAATTGCTGATGCCCTTTAAACTCTGTATAGGTTTTCATCTACTTTCTACTGAGCTCGGCTTTGCACTGTGCAATGGACTGTTACACACTTTTAGCTGCTCACGAGTAACTCCCTATGGAATAAACCATTACTGCTTTCATTTTAGGTGCTGACTTAGATGAATGACTTTAAATTACTTACAACCTTCAGCTGATCTAAGATGTCAAACAAACTTTAAACTAGTATATGTTCAAGGATGTGTGAACCTGAAAACAAGAAAAGGCGGAGGCGCTTTTTCATTAGCCGCTACTTCGTGTGTGATAGAAGGTCAGCCCCTGGAGCACCTGGGCATGGAGGCAGCAGACACCATTGCTCCAAGTCGGTGCTCTTAACTGTTATTAATACAAACAACACAAAGCAGTACCTCTGATAAAAGCTCGATAAAAGCTACTGAGATTGGGGATCTTGTTAA
Organism: Chiroxiphia lanceolata; assembly: GCF_009829145.1. Taxonomy (NCBI): domain Eukaryota; kingdom Metazoa; phylum Chordata; class Aves; order Passeriformes; family Pipridae; genus Chiroxiphia; species Chiroxiphia lanceolata. Next base: position 15,463,049 of record NC_045640.1, read on the forward strand.
CTGGTGACGATAGCATAAATTATCAAGTGGAACAGCTCCAAATTATAGCACAAAGGGCCCCATTTAAGAGGGATTACAGACCAGCTTCGAAAAGAATGAGGAACTGACAAGAATAAAAGCACATAGAAGTTCCAACAAGTGGTACTTTTTCCAGGACTGCTGTACTTCACAAAACTATATTTAACTTTTCATGATAGTCAGTGGAAAGGAAACTGAAATAGGCACAACAATAAGGGTGAGCAGCTGTCTAAAAAGCTGTAATGTACTGAAAATGGCACTTAACACATATTCATGAGGGGCAGCAGAGTGCTCTATACTGCAGTTAAATGCATTAGGACCAGCAGCAGACAGTCTAACTACCAAGGATTGTCTCCATAGTATTTACTTTAGTTCTTCAGCATCTCTTTGGAGATTATACCATCTCATTATTTGTTATCCTATTGCTGAAAGGTAGGGGCCATTTCCAGACTGGATTAAGCCCTTGCTCCTCTGCAGAAGAAGACAAATATCAGGTAGCTAGGTTTCACTCATGTCTTCCAAAGGAGCTTTTAAAATGAATGGCAAATCAAAAGTGTGAATTGAATTAAACTTCTACTTGGATTTCCCTATACATATACATAAAAGATGAGGGACTAGGGCAATGGCTGTTTGACCATACCCTATGCCATGAGGGTTTGCAGTGCTCTTTATAAAGTTACCATTCTCCCTTTTAATCATGATAGGTTTCTGTGAAGCAACATCTTGCACGACTTAATGACTTGTCGTAGCCTTACTCAGCTATTAGTTCCCATGGATTTTCATAAGCCCTTGGCAGAAGTGGATGATTGACTTTTCTGGAACCACTTCAAACTGTGAAAAAAATGAGCCATTTGAATATCACTGTGGAGGAGAAAGATCTGCAGACATAGTCATCATAAAAATGAGCATCAAATCTAGTTGACATCTATAACACTAATTTATCCACTTTACTAACCAGATACATATTCTGGCAAATTGAGTGTGCTTGTTAACAACTTGTACTTGTAGGAAACTCAGAGCTAAAATGGGGCTTTCTGTAGATGGACAAATGTTCTTTTGGTGGAACTATGGGGCATAGCTTGTGGAATTCTCACAATGTCTGGTCCTACATCATACCATTAAACCCTGTAGTTAACTAACTAATTAATTATATTTATCCTCAAAATACTATTGTTGCTGAGTTCAAACCATCAGACAGTAAAAAGAGACAAATTCCTCTAAACAACAACATTTGAAGAAGATCACAACCGTGAAGGTCAGTGGATTTGTTGAGTATTGCTTTGGTGTATGGCTAGAAGGAGTCAGCAAAACAGAAAGTAAAAGTGTGCTCAGAAATGTGGTGCTCTGGACAGATGATTGGTTGTGGTCTTTTGAGTTAAAAAATGCCTGATTTAGACCTGGAGCAAAAGCCTTTCAAGTTGCTTGGCTCCAGGTATGCTCAGAGAAACAAGGTTTTACGTGTTTTTCTTGTAAGTAATTACCATAACATCAGCTACATCAGAATTAAATTCTTGAGCACTTAGACACAGTACCAGAGCTTTGATTTTCAACCACAAGTTCACTCAGATGAAAAAAGAGATAATGATAACACATAGCACTGTTGTAAGTGTATTCCTCTTTGCAGGGAGGTCCAAAAATTAAATGGATATGTAAAATGCCTTGGCTTTTCTATATTTTAGTTAGTCTGTCCAGTGATGTTTGAGGGAAATTCAGACCATGTTGTTGCACTGGTTCAATATCTAAACTGAAGTTTTCTATACTTTATCTTGGACTTCTCAAGAACACTAAAATTCTTTAAATGGTTATTTGTCAGTCTGGGCTGATAATGTTGCAAGTGGAGGTGTGCGTTGACCAACCTTCCGACAAACTGGTTCAGTGTTTACTGCAGGGAGCAAACATTACAGTTCAGGCAAACCATACAAAACCAGACTATTGTTACCTTAATAAACCCCAGAAAAATCCTAACCTGTCTCTGAAGGAGATTCCTTAAAATCAGGAAGATGAGAAGCTGAGCAAGTTAGTGGATATATCACATAATAAATGGGCTGGAAGCTACCTTCACCTAGAAATGTTAGAAACTTGTATCCACCTTCTCCATTACTTGTCTGCACTAATCAAAGAACCAATTAGTGATGAGATGATTGAACCAGGTGCTGTCACTGCTATCCATTAGATTCTTTACCCTTTGATATGAACAAATGTAAGACAAATGAGAAAGCAAAAGAGACCCTGTTGGATTGCAGCACCACTGTCATAAAACATTATTCTTAAATTGTTTATTGAGTATAGAAAAAGAAAAATATTTAACAGGAAGGAATAAATGCTGACAACATTGATTGTTTCACATTTCAAGGGCAAATTTGAAACTGCATTTTCATAGTGATTATACATATATCATCAGAGAGGTGTTCTCATGAACACCTGCGAGAGATATGAAATTCTGGTTGGTGGTATAATACAAAAATAATCTAGATATACCCACATGCTGCATGTGGGAGTATGTGGTGTGCACGGATGGTGTGAAAGAAAGATAAAGAAAAGCAAAATGGGCAAAAATGAGCATGAGGACTAATAAGCCAGCAGAGAAAATAAAAATTGCCATAGCAGTCAGTAGAATTTTCTTTTGGAAAGAGGATTGGCGAGAGAGACCTCTCTGTAGAAGTTCTGGCTGATAAACTGGGAGCAGAATTGTGACATTACATAGTCCCATAAATGAAGACAATCCCCTGGTCCAAACATGTGAACCCTTCCCTGCCCTTGCCAAATTACTTCAGGTGCATCCCTGCTCCCAGTTTGTGGAGCTGCTTTCTTGTCCACATGGATGATCTTTTTTATCATGACACAGAAAAGATGACAGAATCGATCTACTTTTCCATTTTCTATTCCTCTGTCAGTTGTATTCCTAACTCTAAGACTTTGTTTTCTCCCATGGAAAGCCTCACAGTCTTCCCCTGCTCCTGGTGCTCCTCTGCACTCACCCTGCCATGCTGTTGCTGCTATTTACAGCTCTTCTAGTTTTCTTTTGCCAAACATCTAGATAAAATAGAGGTTTCCATGTGTGAACAATGTGATGTATTAAAGGAAAAATCAACATTAATAAAGGGTATGAGATCACTGAAAAGAAAAATAATGGATTAGGAGAGAGGAAGGAAAGAAAAACTAGACTTAGCATTTTTTCTCTCTGAAAAGAGAGAACCATCTACTGAAAAAAAGAGAAAACCACAAACTGTTCATAAATTAAAAAATAGATTAATTATCCATTGTAGACTCCGTGTCATCTTTACTGAAAATATACTACTACTTGTAGTATACACATTTCCATAATTGCTGTCTTTTTTTTTTTCTGTTTGTCTTCTTACAAATCTACTGAAAAACTTCTCCTCAAATATGAAGTTTGCTATGGAAGATTTCCTGGCTCAACATGCCTAATCTGCCAGCACTTATACAGGAAGCCTTTGTGAGTTAGTTGTTCCAGGTGGCTTAATTCTTCATGACAAAGAATAGAAAGGTAGAAAAACACCTATTACTTTTGCAACCTTACAAAAGTAAGAAACTTACAGAAACTTAACAGTTGGCTGCATTAAGTGTTGTGTGGCTTTTTGGAGATTGCACACACTTGCATGCCCAGAAGTAATCTAGTTTATAGCCCAACGAAGCTACCGAGACAATCCTTACTTTGAAATCAACAACAAAGCTCTCTTTGAGTTTCTTGCTCAGCTGAAGCTCCTCCAGTGGCTCAGTCCTGCAGTTCAGAGGTTGTTTGGTCAAATTCCCCCATAAACAGTAAACGGGTCCTGTGCGAGCATCACTTTGTGACCAGCGGTTCTCTGACTGTGCAGCCCAGAGGGAACAGTGTTCATCTGGCTGTTTGCATCAGAGCCAGCCCACATTTTGTGATATGTGTAGAGATAAGTCCTACAGAAGCTCTACAGCTCCAAAGGAAGAGGAGGACACAGCTGTTCATGGAGATACTTGTTTATCAGTCTTATACCTGAGTACGTGACTTCAATACGCACACCAGTGCTATGAGGTAGAGAAGGACGATCCTATCTTAAAAATGAGATTCAAAGACAGAGCAGCTGCTCATCACGTGTATTTGAATGATTAACTTCTGAAAGCATAAAGAATTCAGTGCTTAGGTGTTTCTACACATTTAGATCTAACCAAACTGCTGAGTCTTTCCTTTCTCCCTCCGATTTTTTCTAGGGATAATATTATGTTTGACCATCAAGAAGGTTACAAAAATTGTGATTCATCACTTCATAATTCATCACAGACAGTTTTCAATAGAGCACTTGTTTGCTCTGATATTTTTATTACATTATTGCTCACTTTATTAATGTTGCTTTTAATGTAGACAATTTATATTTGGATTAATAATAGTAAGCAAAAAAGTGACACTACTGTAATGTTTCAGAATAAAGTTGACCTCGCAAGTTGACAATGTCTGAGATTCTCAAGATGAAATGCCCTAATGTCAGTTTGGCAGAAATATTTGTTTGTAGTTGTGCTGTGCATAATTGTTTATTAAAAAGATTTCATGAACTGAGAAGATCTGAGGTACTCAGTGCCACTGTATTATGTAGGAGAGGCTGCAGCACTTCAGATCCTGAAGAAGGATAGGGACCTTAAACTACACAGAATGACAGAATATGCTGAGTTGGAAGGGACCCACAAGGATTATCAAGTCCAACCCTTAGCCGTGCACAGGGCACCCCAAGAGTCACACCAGGTGCCAGACACTATCGTCCAAATGCTTCTTGAACTCTGTCAGGCTTGGTGCTGTGACCACTTCCCTGGGGAGACTGTTCCAGCACCCAACCACCCTCTGGGTGAAGAACTTTTTTCTAATATCTAACCTAAACCTCCCCTGAAAAAACTTCAGATCATTCCCTTGGGTCCTGTCACTGGTCACCACAGAGAAGAGATCAGTGTCTTCCACTCCTCTTCCTCTCACGACGAAGTTGTAGACTGCCATGAGATGTCTCTTCAGACTCCTCCAGCTGAACAGACCAAGTGACCTCAGCCACTCCTCACATGGTTTCCCCTCAAGTCCCTTCTCCATCTTTGTTGCCCTCCTCTGGACACTCTCCAAGAGCTTAATACCTTTTTTATATTGTGGCACCCAAAACTGCACACAGTATTCAAGGTGAGGCCACACCAGTGCTGAGCAGAGAGGGACAATCCCCTCCCTTGACCTGCTGGTGATGCTTTGCCTGATGATCCCCAGGGCACTGTTGACTCATATTCAACTTGCCTTGACCAGGACCTCCAGGTCCCCTTCTGCAGCGCTGCTTCCCAGCATCGCATTCCCCAGTCTGTACATACGTTCAGGGTTACCCCATCCCAGGTGCAGTATCCGGCACTTGCTCTTGTTGAAATTCATACGGTTGGTGATTGCCCAGTCCTCTGATTTACTGAGGTCCCTCTGCAGGGATTCCCTGCCTTCAAGGGAGTCAACAGCCCCTCCGTTTTGTGTCATCTGCAAACTTTCTTAGTATCCCTTCCAGTCCTGTGTCCAAGTCATTTATGAAGATGTTGAAGAGCACAGGGCCTAAGGTGGAGCCCTGTGGAACCCCACTAGTGACAGGTGGCCGGTGTGATGTCACCCTATTCACTATTACCCTCTGTGCTCGACCCATGAGCCAATTGTTTACCTGCCACATGATGTGTTTATCCAGCTGTGTGCTGGACATTTTGTCCAGAAGGATCCTGTGAGAGACTATCAAAAGCTTTACTGAAACCCAGAAAGATTACATCAACTGGCTTCAGATGGGGGGTTATCTTGTCACAAAAGGAAATCGGGTTTGTTAAACAGGACTTTCCTCTCATGAAGTTGTGATGGCTGTGACCAGTGACTGTGTTGTCTTTGAGGTGTTTTTAAATACTTTCCAGAATAATCTTCTCCATAACCTTACCAGGCACTGAAGTGAGACTGACAGGTCTGTAGTTTCCGGAATCCTCCTTCTTGCCCTTCTTGAAAATCAGGACAATATTTGCCAGCTTCCAGTCATCTGAGACCTCTCTGGATTCCCAATATGGCACAAAAATCATTGAGAGGGGTTTTGTAATGACATCGAAAACTCTTTGAGGGTTCTGGAATGAAGCCCATCAGGTGCCATAGATTTTTAGAGATCCAGCTGGAGGAGCAGATGCTGCAAAATTTCGGGATTGACTGGGAGTTGATCATTCTCACCATGACTGTGAGAATGGTCTTCCAGCCCAAAGCACTGAGACCCTTGGTCCTTCATCCATGTTGAAGGCTGAGGCAAAGAAAACATTAAACACCTTTGCCTTGTTCTCTGTCCCTATTTGTGAGGTGGCCATCCTCATCCTGTAACAAGTTGATGATATTTCTATACTGGGAACAACTCAAAATATAATAAAATTATACTTGTGCATAATAGTAATTGACATAAAAAGGAAATTTTAGTGATAACCAGTTATAATCCCTCTCATCATGAAAGTCTATAAACTAGTCAGTACATGAATTTTGGGTAGGACAAACCAGTTTTTCTGTCAGCAAAATTCCCATACAAATTTCGCTAACTCAACAAATGCTTAGGGCTGAAACTGGGCAATTTCCTTCCTCTGCTGAGTCGAAAACCATGCTAGATGCTTGTTAGGAGAAAACCACATAATTTTTATCATGACTACAATGACTCTTATTGTCACTGTGTCCTGTTTACCACGGTTGCTGAGCTCCTCACAGCCCAAAGAAAAGATTTGTACACTACTTGCTAAAATAATTGTAATGTGCAGAGCTCTTTGGAGGCAAATCTAGATGCCAGATGACATATAGTATGTAATGATTTATACTCAGTGGGAGTTATGCCTCTCTATTAGAGGTAGACACAGGCCAGGGATGCAGTTCAGAGTTTTCTACTTAAGTTTGTACAAAGAAGTCAACACTTGTCAGACTGGTGCTTGCAGCAAATGTAGGGAACAATTAACACTAAAATGCTATACACAACGCCAGAGAAAATTCAGATGCCCAAGTCAATGCTAAAATAATCTCACCTCAACCATTGCATAGGGCTACAAGTCTAGTATTCTCTATCCAAAATCATTTATGTGGTATAATTGTTCTGCATAATTCCGGTTGAATTTGTTTGGGTTTTGTTTGTTTCTCTTTTCCTAATGACTCCGGTATTCATGAATAGTCTAACACTTCTGTCAGAGATCCTTGTAGCCCTAAGAGACTATTATTATATTACAAGTGTATAGGTAAATGTTGCATTGTTTAGGTCTCGGTCAAGGTCTTGGTCTGGGAAAATTCAAGCTCTTAAATGCCCTACAATTCTACCAATGTACTTGACAAACTGACCTGGCAAATCAATAGTGTGCAAGTACTTCAGCTCCACTCACATTTATTCATGTAAAACCTATTGTAAGTCCTAATGTTCACTTGGTCACTAATCATTAACTTGGAAACAGAGTCACATGAAAATTCAGATTGGAAGGGACCTCAAGAGGTTTCCAGTTCAACCTGCTCAGATTAGACTCAGCTGTGAGACTAGACTGAGTTGCTCAGGGCTTTATCAGATGGGTCTTGAAAACCCCCAAGAATGGAGACTGAGGAATGTCTGTGTCCGACTTGTGCCACTGCTGGACTGTTATGGGTAAAACATTTCCTATGACACCCATTCTGAATTTCTCATTTCAAAGTGTGCTGTTCCTCATCCTCCAACCATGCATGTTATGAACAATCTGGATCCATTTCCTTGATGTTGTGCCCATAGGTACCAGGCTGCTGTTGGCTCCCCCCAAAAACAGCCTTTCTCCAGGCTGAATCAGCTCAGATGCCCCCGTCTCTCTCTGGAGGGCAAGCACTCTTGCCCCTATGCTGCCCTATGCTGGGCTTGCTCTACTTCATTAACATTTTTCTTTTATTGAGAGTAGGACAAACATAAGACACAGCTATCAAAGGTGTTTATAACTGCGGAGCTGATCTCCAACACTACTGGGGGGATACTTATACTAAAGCAGTCAGAATTGGTCACGTGGTCATGTGACCTCCTAAGTCAGTGCTCAAACTTGCTCTCATTTGATTCACAAACTAAGATTTGAAAAGTGACAGTGGTGGTTCTGTCACCATAAAACAATCCTCTTCTGGAGTTTCTGTACAGTATCAGAAATGGAAACCAGAGCTCCCCACTATGTATTGCAGTGACAGCTCAAAAAGCCCTCAGTTCAGTGGTAAAAAACCTTTTCAAACACTTGTCAATAAAACTCCTTAAAAGCTTTCCTAATAAACTCTTGAGGGTTTCCTTGCATAGAATACAACACTTTTTTTTTTCCTGTAAGTTAGCTTTCTAATGGGTGGCCTACTTGCTGTACTTCTAAACATTGAAGTCAGTGAAAACTAGGGGGACAGAGGGGCAAGGCATTACACGCACTGGAGAACAGGATTATCTGAGGGTAGTTCTGTATTAGAAACCACTAGCTCAGAAGTATATAGATTTGGTAGAAGGAACAAACAAAGCAAAAAAAGAAAAACTACATTTTAAATTGTTTTTACATTCAGGTAGCTCTATGATGGTAGTAAAAAATGATACAGCTCCCTGTCTGACCTTTCAAATGTCTCCACTTCAGCTCAGGGTTTATCCCACTTATGTTTTCTTTTTATGGAAATTCCAGAAGGTGCTTTTGTTGGTAAGAAAGTTTGCCAAAAGAATAAACTTCATAGGTGGAAATTTAACTCCAGGAAATCAATGGGGCCTCATTTTTGACATTCCTAGGTGCCTGAGACGAACAGGTTGAAAGTCATGATCAGTATTCGCACACAAAACTTGAGTTGAAGAGTAATACTATCCAATGAGAAACAGAAATGGTATCATATGCCCTATGTGAGTAATAAAACCAGTTCCATCTTCAATGATAAAAACATAGTAAACTCAGGTAACTAACAGTGTATTTCTAAGCTGCACATTTTGCAGACAGTTCTCACTATAAGCTGTATATCCTACAAGATATCAAGGGTGAAGACACCTTCACCTTTGCAGACTATTTTGGATTTCACATCGGAGCTGTGCTTCCTTTTTTCCAAAGCATTTTTTTCTTAATCTTAAATTTTCTCTGAGTTGTTCTGGGTTCTCTGGTTACCTTGTTCTTTCTGGGTTTGATTTTGGAGAGAAAGTAGAGTTCATTCTATCTATGCCTTTCCTTTGTTTTCATAGTAAGCTTTACTTTTTTGAGTTTTGTTTGTTCTTTCTAGCATTGTTTCTATTTACTTGGGATATATTTTTCCTTTGGACTGTTTTTTCCCCCTTCTCAATTATATCTTTCTCTTTCATGCTGTTTTTCTTTGCCCTGGCTTTCCATTTCATTCCCCTGCTAGTATGTTTGTTTTTCAGATTCTGCAAGTTCTTTAGGCTATGACTTCTATCAGCTGCTGGTAGTGAGAGGAGTGATGCACAAAGGATGGGTCCTCTGAGACCACTGTTTCAATGCACTGAGAATGCACCAAGGACTCAGGCAGACCTAATCATATCACACAGTTTGATTGCAGTATGATTACCCCTGGAAGAAGGGTTGTTTTCTTTCTCCCACCACAGAGAGGTAGGTAGTCAGCACTGAATAGGAGAAAATCTGAATGACATCAGACAATTGAAATACTTTCTAAATAATAGATCCACATCCTGGCTATGCAAGCTAAGAATGCATTCCTATTTTTGCTCATCTCCTCGGGACCTATACCAAGCCCTCAGAAAGGCCCTTTCACATGGGACCAGATGTGCAAGAGAAAGCATTTAAAGGAAATTAACTTTTCCTCCCAGAGTTCTAGAGAGAAGATGTAAAATGGCAACATGGAACATACACTGTAGTAGCTGCTTCAACTCAGACATTTGTTTTATATAGATGCAGTCAGAAGAACAGATGCTTAGAAATAAATGCATGGGTTATATCTTATCCCTATTTTAACATGAAGCAAGCTGATATCCCTGCTTCTTTCCAGGAACACAGAAGTTAAGAGGAGAAAAACTACCGTTAGAAAAAGGTTGTTATTTGTTTTAGCTGCAAAGATTTCTTTTAAGGATGGTTTTCGCTTGAACTCCAACTGCACATGCATATTTAGACCTTCGGTCTCCAGCCTAAACATGGGGATAAAAACCCATGGAAAAAGTAAGAAGACACAGATCATTCCCCTACCAGGACCAGTGGCAGGTGCCCTGGGCTACTGCTCTTCCATGAGAAGAGAGGAGAGGAAGGTAACAACCAGGCAGGGAGGTGCTGGTAGGATTAGGGTAATCTTGATAAAACCATATATTGTTACACATGGTGGGAGAATGGTCCAGTAGCTAATGAAGTAACACAGAAGTTAAAATACCTGAGTTTAATTCTCTACTCTATTACCCACTACTGCAGTGACGCTGAGAAAACTACAAGATTCTGTGTTTTGACAAAATTCTGATGCCTGACTGCTACTATTTCAAAGGAAATGAAACACATATTTTTCCGATATCTCAAACTTGGTACTGAACCTTTCCACTTCTGGGACACAGGCTGCTCTGCTTCCTCCTATGGGTGTTTGAGGATGAATGTGTCAGGGAGACATCATGGAGCTGCTCAGCACACAGCTGGTGGAGATTGTGTTTGGCATCTTAGATGTCATGTAGAAAGTACAGTCATGTGTGTAGTTACTAGGCATGAATGTGCAGAGATGGCCTTAAGCACCAAGCTCTCCCCAGGCATCCTCCCACACACCTATCTTGCTTATAAGCACATGTTGACCAGGTTCAATCTACCTAACAAATGCAAACTGCCTTCAGCAGATGACTTCTAGGGTCTTCCAGGAAAAATTATAGATTATTTATTTCTTCTGGCTGGTATCAGTCAAACCATCCTGTAAGGATTCCTGCATACAGGGAGCTGACAGTTCCAGCAGGATGTGCTGGGGACTGTCATTGCTGCCTCTGCTGTACCTTATATCATGGTGTGCATGCAGAAAGCCCTGATCTTCCAACTATAGTTTAAAGAAGGGTCACTCAGCAGAAAGCAACATAAGTGTTTGTATCATCTGGCTTTGAATTTATTCAAATCTAGAAGCATATATGTAGTCCATGCAGCCAGGCAGGCTGAGGGAAAGCCAAATATTTTTCTCACTAATAAGTTTGTGGGCTACTGAAGTAATACCCAATTCTTATTTCATCTGGTTCCAGTCTCATAAATGTCATAGTTTTTGAGGAGAAACTGAAGGAAAAGAGCAGCTTGGGCAATACTTGTGGTGAAAACTTATGAGATTGTTTGGTAAGCTTACCATTCAATGCAGGAGATGGACATGGTTAGGGGAGCTGATGGGACATATCCCATAAAAGACAAAAGGAGCGTGGTGGAGCTCTGCAGGGTGCTAAGGTGAGAGGTCAGGTTCTCTGACACAGGAAGGACAGTGGTAGTCCAAAGGATTGCTCCAGTTGAGGGCCTGGAAGGTGACAGGGGGACCATGTTGAGGGATGAGGGAAAGAGGTCACCACCAGGGAAACAAGGCTACACCAATCAGAATGAGACAGAAGATCCATCCATGTCTTCTACACAGTTTTCTTGTGTCTGTCCCATGGAGATAATGTAATCTTGGTGTATGCTGTGATTTATGTGAAATTTGGGGCCAAGGGGGCTGTCACAAATTTGACACTTTGATATCATTATGACTTTTTTAGGAGCAAGGAGATTATAAAGAAAAAGCACAACTCTGCTCTCAAATGCAGTAGCTATGGCAAATTAGGAAACAAAATAAGACACAGATAAAATCTATACAACAAATAAGTGTGTATTTCTATGACAGTGTCCAAAAGAATTTTCTTTGTAAAAAAGATAATCTTTAGATGACCATGCTGGGGATTGTGACTTAAAATAAATAGTAATAAAATTTAGAATTTATTTATGAACATCAAAGTGTTTTATACTTTTTCATAAACACTGCAATCACAAAAAATGAGAGTTCATTCATTTTACAAGTATTTTATTATTGCTTTTGTAGAACACCTGGGTTATTTTCTCATTCCATTTAAGACCTTTCATCATCTCTTTATCTAATCTCAGAACCGCATGGGATCCTACTTCCACTAATCCATTGTACGTGTTTAGTGAAAGCTGATAGCAAGATAGAGAGAAGAGTTAAAGACATGACTTTAATGAAAAGCAGTGATCAAAATATTTGGTGCACTATTTGGAGTACAAAATGAAGGGTACAATTTAAAATGCTTCACTAGCATTCTGTATGCTGGTGACTAGATAATGTCTACATAATAATGTACATTATTTTCTTGGCCACCAAAGTGGCAGTTTGCCACAGGGATGCTATTGTTCAGTTGTTTCAGCAAGATCCCAGAATCATGAACTACAAGAAACCCAGAATAGCATTTCTTACAAGTTAGTCCTACAACATAAGACTACACATACTGATTTCTTTTAAAATGGTTTTGGGTTGCCTCTGGTTGTACAAAGAGATTGATTCCTATGAAAAGAGAAAGCTCTGCTGTATCACTTTGTATGACTGACATGACAATAGGACAGACATATGAACATGTTGCTTATTAGATTACGAGCAAAGCTGAACATTGCAGCGATATGTTCAAATGCAGAACATGCCTCCTCTCTAAAAAAAACCCCGGTCATGCTGGGGAGCAGCAAGAGAGATCCCCCTTCCACAGGAGTGATACACAGGGGCTCTAGGTGAGGATTTTCCTCCCTTGTTGTGTTTGTCCATATTTTTTCATTTTTTAATTTTTTTTTTTTTCATTCAAAGATTTCAAAAATCGGTTTAGGTTAGTGAGGATAACTTACCCCTTTGATAGTTAAAAAAGGCTAATACAATGAAGGACAAAGATACTCACAAGTCAGCTCCTCCTCTTCGAAGGGAAACTGGAAGTCTGTGAAAGAAACATATGACCTTGTGACATTGTGACATTACTACCTTGCAACAAAATCACCTTGAATATTGTGTACAGTTTTTTGGTCACCACAATATAAGAAAGATATCAACTTATTAGAGAGTGTCCAAAGGAGGGCAATGAAGATGGAGAAGGGCCTCGAGGGGAAGCTGTATGAAGAGTGGCTGAGGGCACTTGATCTGTTCCACTGGAGGAGACTGAGGGGAGAGCTCACTGCAGTTACAGCTTCCTTGTGAGGGGAAGATGAGGGGCAGACACTGATCTCTTCTCTGTGGTGACCAGTGACAGGACCCAAGGGAACGATCTGAAGTTGTGTCAAGGGAGATTTAGATTGTATATTTGGAAAACGTTCTTCACCCAGAGGGTGGTTGGGTGCTGGAACAGTCTCCCCAGGGAAGTGGTCACAGCACCAAGCCTGGCAGAGTTCGAGAAGCATTTGGACAATAGTGTCTGGCACCTGGTGTGACTCTTGGGGTGCCCTGTGCACGGCTAAGGGTTGGACTTGATAATCCTTGTGGGTCCCTTCCAACTCAGCATATTCTGTAATTCTGTGATTCTGTGATATATTTCATGTCAAAGCCCTGGAGATAATTAATTCATAAAATTAGTGATTCAGAAAACCAGCTGAGCAGAAAACATTTTAGTACTAGATAAAAAGAAATGTTGCACGAAGTATGTTATAAATCCTACCTTTTTCTGAAACTGAAACTAGTAGCCCTTGCAGGTGTCTCCACTCCCATGAGACCTGAGGGCAGGGCTTTGCTGCACTATCTGCACCACTACTCCCTGCCTGGGGACAGATTTTGCATACGCCTTGGCAGAACGCTGCTCCCTCATTCTAATTGTCTGGCACCAGAGTAGTCGTGGTGTTACATTTTCTTTTAGATTGCCTTTTTGGGCATAACACCTAAAGCCCATCTAGCAGCAGTTAGAGGCATAGCTACACCGCCATGAACATGTCTGTGCCATCTAATTGAGTTAATTAACTGAAGCACTGTGTCACTTTGATGTGGCTATGTTGCTTCTTGGTCCATAGTTCACAATCTTGCAGTTATTTATGATCCCTGCGTTCCATTCCATTCTGAAGGTAGACTAGTCTGAACCAAAGCTTTTGCTTCTGCAGCTTACTTAAGTTAGTTTTCCTATTATTTATTAGAAATAGAAATATATGTGCACTGAGGTTCACGTCCTCATGACTATACATCCTCATCATTGTTCTGTCCTTGTAAAAAACCTCCAGCAAGATTTCTCTGCTACTTATAGATTGTATAAAGGATTCCTTAGTGTTGAATAACTGATCAGCTGATTTCTGAGCTTACTCTGAAGTGAGTAACTAACAGCAGAGCCACTGTTTACATAACTAATGAGAGTGAGAGCTGTCTTCTGGGTCTCATTTGCGCTCCCATATAGTTTACCCTTATTGCCATCGGTGTGTTTGAAATAGGATTTTATTGTAGTGACTCCAATACTGTCAAACTCACCACTAGCACCGCCACTGCCACCACCTTTGAATAACTAGCTTTGAGAACTGCAGATGGGATAATTCACTAAATTGTCCCTTATTTTCTCTGAGTATTTGTTATTCATGGGTATTTTCTGAATAATCTGGATGAGTAACATTTGAGCTATAGACTGCTCACAAACCATCTACTCATGCTATCAGCGTTCATTACTCCTGTTGTGTGACTTGACCGCCTAAGTTTCTGCTCTTTGATTTTTAATAGAAGAATAACAACAAGGAAATATGACCAGTAATTTTCACATAGAGCATCATTTTTACTAGAATTCATTATTTCAAAACGTGTTGTTCAGATACCTGAAAACATCTATGTTTTTTTCTGAAAAGACTTTCACCCTACTCAGCCCTCCCAGAGATCTTATATTCACAATCCCCCCAGGTTTACCATTCAGTGGTGGTCTTTCACTTCCTTCAGGTTTGAAGACATTTCTTGATGAGAAGCAGCTAAGTAATTGTTATGGTTATATGTTAGGAGCACACATGCAGCTGTCTCTCCAAAGTGAAGTAAAACTTCTGTGCTCTCAAGCTCCTCTGTGTTTTTCTTCTCACTCCATTAATCTAATAAAATATGCTGTCTCTCCTCATAAACTCCATTCACTTTCTGAGGGAACAGAAGGAAGCTGGGACATTTGCATATCGAACAGAATAGAAGTTGTTGCATGAAGCTCCCCAAAGAGCAGATGAAAATAGGAGCATTTATTTGCAGCTGCCAGTGGAACACATTGATATGAAACTTTGTTAATATTTTGTCAGAAACTGGAAATCAGTGGGGATCAAGACCTCTGAGAGGTCTTCCTGACACATGGAACAAATGAATGGAGGAGGTAATAGGTTTAGAGAAGCCATGAAATGTTTGGAAATGCCAAGAAAATAGCAGACGTTACAGGTCAACACTCTGGACTACCAAATATCCTCGAGAAGGGGAAATGACAAATAGTCATTAGTGAGTGGAGCTAAGCTGTAAGAAATCATGGAGTTATGGGGTTTTTCCAATTCATTGTGTTTCCAGTGAAGTAAAATCAGAGTAAAAATGAGCATGTAGCCAAAACTGTTAACAGAAAATAAAATTATCCCGATTAAAAATCTGCATCAGATTCTGGATTTGAAGGTGTTTAAGAGGAAAGAAATCTCATCCCAGCCCCTCAGAGCAAGAAGAATACTAAGAGTGTGTGAAAAAGTGGCTCAGTAATGCATCTTTGCAACTGGAATTGATTTGGTACTGAAAATGTGTCTGTGGCTCAGCATCACTGGCAGAGAGCTGCTTCTGTTGCTCACATGCTCCTTCCTCTTCTTCAGCCAACACTACAGTCAGTGACTGCTCCTTGATTTCCATGCAGGTCAGCCATGAAGTCCTCCTATCATTACCCTTCACTGCTGTGGGGACAGTGTTCCTGTGTCAACTGAAAAATGAATCACCATCAAATTTCAGAAACTTCGCAGTAAGTGACCAACTATCCACACTTTTGCTGTGATCACATGCAACACAGGAGGTTTTAAAGAACCTCATCTTGTTTTCGAGATATGAGAATCTATTCTTTGTAGAAAGGTTTTTCTTTCTACCTGGGAACGTAACATAAGACTTTATAGCTGATTACAACTCCAGACCAAACAAAGGACCTTATTTCTCTCGGGCATGTCTCAACTAAAAAATATGGCATATTTCAGTTTGTATTTACCTAAATTTGATGGCAACTTTAGAGATGCCAGTGTAAAGACTGTCTTAATATAGCTTCATGTCACCATCTAAATAATCTTAAAAGAAAACTGTACATATACAAGCAAAACCTGAGTGGAAAAGATGTGCAGAAAAAATGCTCAATGATGTTGTCATGACAACAATGAAAGTCATTGAAAATAGATTATCAGTTAAAATCATCAGTAATTTAAAGCTTCTCCTGGAAAAAAATAGAAGATGACTGCTTTGACATGTGATGAGTTTATAAGAGTGAAATATGATGCCTTTCTGGAAGAGCTTGTACCATATTTAAAAAATTTTCTGCTGATATATTTGAAGACTAAAAGTGGCAGGTTGATGCATTGCATCACAACTAAAGGACTCACATGCACAGCAATTAGACTGAAATACATTTTCTAGAAACATAATGTCCCATATAAAATGAAAAGTTTTCAAGAGAACTCTCACTGAATGCATTATAAAAAAGTAAAAGAATTATCTTAGAACTGAGCGGTTCAGAATTCTTCAAAATCAGTTTATTCAAAAGTGCAGTGGTTTCAAACAGCCAAAAATATTCAGTAATTTAGTGATCTGATATCAGATAAACATGGAAAGCAGAAAGTGATTTTAGCCAGAACTCACTTGAAATGAAGACTGTGCAGGAGACAGACCTTTCATTTCACAAAGGATTTTGTACTTTTTCAGTCTTGCCTTGGTTCTGAATCTAAATGAAATATAATAAAATATAGAAAGGAAAACACTGACAAATTTTCATTTCAGATTTATAAAAACATTTCCAATTTCTTTTACCCATTTTTGTTTCCCTTTGCAATCATGGGTTATCTCTCTCCCCCATCCTTGGCTATGTCCATATCAGTGATCTATCTTAACTCCTGGCCATTCATTTTCTCTCCCTAATCTCTCTATTTAACTACTCACTCACCAATTCAGTTATTGCTCTTCTTACTCTACTGAGACCATTTTTGTCAAAGCTCTTATAGACTTTTATATATCTTGTTCCATCACCAGATCTCCGTTCTCGTTCTCCGAAGTCTGGCAGCTACTTTGACCCTGTCAACTGCACCCTTCTTCTCCAGAGTTTGTGCTTTCTTCACTTTGCCTTACAGCAAAAAAAGTCCTCTGTGGTTACAGCAAGTTCTGCTTTCCTTATTGCCATCTATAACTGGTCTCTCTGTCTAAATCACAAATATAATTGCCATGTTAAATTGACTCATTACACCTAGTGCTCTAATAAAGCCCACTCTCTCCAACTACACCAACAGGGCTGACCTATCTTTGTGCCCATTGATATCTCTGTGACTCACCCTGTGACACAGTTTTCATCACAACAAAATGGAAAAGATCTACCAAAATACAGCACAAATTTCACTTCCTTAGTTCCATAGTTTTCCAAAGGCACATTTTATTCTAAAGTTGTCACTTGACCATTTTCAGGTTCTGGATGAACGGAAGATTATACAAGGATAAGAATCTCATCAGTTTTGCTTGGAACACTCTTGAGTACTGTGCTACGGCCAAGAGTTGCAGCACAACACTCTTAGAACATAAATTTGCAAAATAGAGAGAAAAAGGAGTATAGAAAGAAGACACTTATCTACAGTCACACAGCAGCTCTGTAGCAAATTGCTTTAAACTCTGCCAGAGTCCTGAACTACTGACTCAAACATAAACAAGGAACATAGCTCTGTGTGCATTGATTAATGCATTGTCCTATCACCTCTCTACAAAGCTAAAGAGAATAAAAAAATAATATTTTTAACCTTCCATAATCCATTGCCAAAAGCATTCTTGGAAATAACTCCTTTTTTAGCATTTATTTTATGCCACAGCTCCTTCAGGAGCAGATTTGTAAAAATGGCCAGGCACCTAATGATGTTGACAGGTTTCCAATTACATTTCTAAAAGGCAGAATGTCTATAAAATCTGTCATGCAGTTCTCTGCAGCATTAAGGGCCTACATTAATTTTCTTTACTCTAGTCTTCATTTCTTCAGTGTTATTTTTTAAATTTGTCTATTCAGGTTTTTTTCCAAATATTATGTGACTCTTGAGAGCAAAGTAGTCTTATAAAATTCAACTGGATTTTCAGAATCTCAGAAAACCTGAGAAGAAATATGTACATTGGTCCCTTCCCTATCAGAAGAAAGAAACCTAACCCCACAAAATAATACTGATAGTCTAAGGATTGAGGGTGTAAAGTTCACTTCTGCGGCAGGGCTCTGGAGTAATGAGTTCCCTAAATTAGAGATGTAGGTGATCAAAATTATGAACAAGTCCCCAGCATACCTGCTGTAGAAGGTTTGTATGCAATTTCCTACCATGGTGCATTATGTGTGGTTGTGCTGCCTTCTTAAGCAAAGGCATTCTGGCTGCACAGTGTCAAAACTCAGCACTGTGATGTGATAACTAGTGGTCCGAGTCTTCAGTCCTAATTGCTGAGAACTGCATGGCTCAAAGGAAGTATCTCGGCTTCCCACAGCACTGAGAACCCAGTGGCTTCAAAAGAAGGTGCCTCTGGTTTACTTGGTGTTGATGTTAGCTCTCTTGGGGACTCAGAAAGCTGTAACACGGTGCAGCTGCCTAGCCTGCATGTCAATGATATTGTACGGTTTATGCATTATATGAGATGCTGGAAAAAGGTATATTCTTTGAAACCTTCAGATGAAAGCTTCTCCACGAATGCAGGGAATGATGATGAGTATTCCTGCCCCCATCAGAGCCACTGCTTTGCTCTGAAACACTGCAATGCTGGTTTGGGCTGTGCTGTCTCCCTGTGCACAAGCTATTTAACAATAGCTTCTGGTTGCAGATAGCAGGAAAAAAAAGCTTGTAATGGGACTGTTTCGACATTCAGTGGGCAACCTAAATGAAGAGATAATTTCTTGCCTGTGCAGAGAGGAAAGGGAAAGTAAACCAACTCCGAGCCCAAACCCATGCCATTGTCTTGATGGTGGCAGCACTGGCATTGTATTTGTGCTGCTCATTTAGCATAAGTAGAAGCATGTCCTGGCTGGACACTTTAGCAGTGAGGATTGGATTAAACAGTGTCATACAAGCACTGCTGCCCACAGCATCTGATGGCTTTGAAGTAAATGATACAGGAAGCCGTTGCTCTCCACAGTGAGCTGATTGTGCAGGGAAAAGTGAGATCTGTAGAGATGGGATTCAATTGTGGGAACTTTGTGGGTGTTAAATGAACCTGCTTTGGAAGGCTGCCAAGAGAGGAGATGCAAGAAATCTGATGAGAGATACCAGGCTGAGAGTTAATTGTGTTTGGAGGTTGGTAAAAAAGCTAAAATTAAACCATTATCAAAGAAAGCTTTGGACAGTTTGTTTTAAAACAGAGTTAATGGCTAGAGCCTGCAGAAAAACTAATTAAAAGAGAAAAGAAAACAAATGGGGTTTAGGACTGTGGCAATGTATTCAGAAACAGGTTTATATATGGATTTTCTCCTGTTCTCTTTTGTGACTAAAAGAACCATTTTGGTGAGGCACATTAAAAAGGGGTTTGTAAGTATGTAAGAGCAAGGTATTTGGATAGGACCTGCAGCATGAAACCCCATTGTTTATTTCCATCATGATAAGGACAGGTAGAAAACAGACTTTATCTCAGTGGTGATTCTGAAGAAAAGGTCCCGCTCCTTTGAGCTTCGGGTCCCCAGGGCTGCAGCAAGATCAGGGCTGCCAAAAGAACCAGAGCAAAATGTAAACACTTCAACTGCCTTGAGATGGAATATATAGACCATCCTTTCCTAAGCTCTGTGACTATGGGTTACTTGTCTGTACTCCAGATGTTTACATCCTAACACATCACCATGACTTAATTTACATCTAAATAGAAGACATTAGTGTTTTCAAGCTGGTCTAGTTAGATACCTACCTTAGGGTGACATGAATCCCACCCTGAACAGGCTTGTCTCCACCACTTATGGAAGGAATCTAGAGAATAGTGTGGTGCAATTATATTTACAGTCAATCAGATTTAACACAATGCTGTGAATCACCTGGAAGGGAGATTAGCATTATTTGAGATAGTTTCTCTTCTGACTTCCTCAGGTATACAACTTCTACAGAAAAGCAAGGATTGCTTTTTCTTACCACTGTACTTTTCACTTTCTGTGCTCAGTGGGAGAGGAAACAGTTTTCAGCAAAAGTTTAGCCAAAATTTGAGATTTTTGAGTTCCTCAGTTGCCTAGAAATATCTCCCATGTGAAAAAACCTGCCTGCCTTCCTGTCCTGGCTCTGCATAAGGCTCACCCTGCAACTTATGTGCTTCACAAATTCAGCCTTTATACAATTGGCATCCACACTTCACCCTTCTGGACACAATGTTTGATACCTCAGCTTCAGCCCCCAGCTGTCATTATGGTTAGGGTTCAGAGAGCCATCAAGCTACAGCTCCAGGAAGTCTGGGCCTGAAAAGGCATGCCAATGGGGGCATGGCACTGCACCAACACTGGTCTCAATACCATCCCATGTGGGCCCACAGTGGTGCTGGGGACCTCAGCCCCGAGCTTTCGTTAGGATTAGGGTTGGGTTCAGAGAGGCACAGAGGCTGCAGCTCCAGGGGCCCTGGGAATGCAAAAGGCATACCATGGGGAGCTTTCTACAAGATTGTTGGCAAGTCCCAGTTTTCTGTTGCTGTCCCAAGGAAACATCTTTTAACAGCATGACTGGTGCCTGGGCGCAAAGTCCTTCAAGGGACTTGTCCAGAATGGCTGTGGTAACTGACTGCTGTGGCAAAGGTGTTTTTTGGGTATGCATGGTGAGGTGATGGGCTCCTTATGGCTGCCTGCTGCTGCTCTCCCTGGCACTACCATGGGTTAGAGAAACCTGGAGTCTACTGGAGTGTTTGGCAGCTCCTTCTCAAGAAGGTTGGGACCCACTGACCCCTCTTTTCCAGTGTCTGGTCTCCAACTGTGTGGTGCAGTGGGTGCCTTGGGGGAAATAAAAGTACAGGTTGTGCCAGAGATGCTCCCCCATGGTGGTGTCCTGGCCTCAGGACACATCAGGCTCAGGAACCTGAGGGATGAGAGGAACTGTGTGCATAGTTGGAAACCCCTGAGAGATTTTTCTCCTGTTATTATTTTGACAGTATCCTAGTAAACTAAAAACATCTACAAGATGCAAATGATGCTTAAAGACTGCTCAAACTATGCTCTTCAAACCTTTGCCTGTCCCTTTCTGTGTCTTTGTACCTTTAACTGCTGTAAGAGGGGACAATGAAGAGCTGCTTTACAGCACAGTTAGGACCATACCCACCAGGGATGCGTGGGGAAGTTTCCATGGATTTCTGTAGCCCAGGAGCTTGATGCCAGTGTTCACAGTCCCGAAGTGTTCATCCTGGTCACCATTCTTTAAAACCTATTGTGCATTTTCTTTAACAATGAGCTGACTGTTCTTTGTGAAAGCTCTATCAATATATTGTGCATATATCTGGCTGGCTGTCACAGGTAATCTCCTCTTTTTGCTAATGGCTATAGTTCTCTGAAATGGTTTTGCATCTCTAGAGTCTCTGAATAGAAGTGTTGTTTGCAGTGTGCTCATTTTCCATTTTATTACTGGTGTAATGATTCCTTTGCAAAGATTAACTGAGTCACAGGGCCTCTTAATATAAGCAACCTCATAGCAGAAGAAAGAGAAATTGATATAGTTTATCCTAGATCTAAAAATACTTCAGATGTTTATTTAGTAAACAGTGGCATGAATAACTTAAGAATACCCAAAAGAGCACCAGAAAGGTCACAATAAAAAAAAACCAAAACCCAGATCCTACTAGAAATCATTCTTATAATATAAAATTACATCTTTTTCTGTTGTTATATGCAATTTAATTTGCTTTTTGCAGACAAAAATCTTTCCCGGTTTGTACAGTATTAGAATCAAGTATGCCTGGCCAAGTAAACTGTAATGAAAAGTACTGTTCCTGTTCCTAAGAAGCCACAGGACTTCCTGATGTTTTTAAGCTGTCCTGATGGCTGACACAATAGCAGAAAAGGGAAGGTGGTAAGTATAAAATCAATTAGAGTAGATATGCCTGAGATGGCTCTCTTTGCAGTTGAACATGGCATTTACAGATTGTACTTCACATGAGCCTAGGCTGAGTCCAAAATAATAATTATAATCCTTGCTATACGCAAAAGCAAGTGGGTCCCCGTGAGACTTTGTATCACACTGCTGTGTGTGTTGACATGCTTCCAGTTGCCTGAAATGAGGATTTCCAGAAAGCCTCAGGTCTTCATTATAAAACACCTGCAAGAGAATGAATGTTATTACACAGTGCTCTGTTACTCCTCCAACCTGACTTTCCCATGCCCTCCATGAGTGGTCATCCCTAAGTGAAGAGGGCTATCCTATCACTGCAAAAAATCCCCATCAGTGGTTTGTGTTGGTCCCAATCCTCCGTGACTGATATAGAAATAAGATAGCAGAGGAGTTCTAGCTGAGAATATTGTGCAGCTCTGCAGTGTCAGGCACCAGAATGCTGGCATTAACTTGGGTCCTTAGAGGAGGAATCTTGTAAGGCAGCTGATGAGAAACTGGTGTGATGCTTAAATATTCAGACTTGGGGTACTAAAGCAAAAAATAGACTCAAAGGCTTATTCAAACACTTATTGTTATTCCCATATGGACAAACTACATACACACCACACAGTATGTATCTGATATAATGTGATTACGCTGCTATATTTAGTTTACCTGTTTTTAGGCATTTCATAATGTTGCACATCTTTCTGTAAAAGCTAATAAGCAAAATCTGTGGAATTGCTCAGAAAGCATTGAGATCCTA
Organism: Chiroxiphia lanceolata; assembly: GCF_009829145.1. Classification (NCBI taxonomy): domain Eukaryota; kingdom Metazoa; phylum Chordata; class Aves; order Passeriformes; family Pipridae; genus Chiroxiphia; species Chiroxiphia lanceolata. The sequence continues at coordinate 15,485,961 of NC_045640.1, forward strand.
ATTATCTCACTAGTAGGCTTCAAAAATTGCATTTTTTGGAAGAGGACTGTAAGATTTGATATGCCATGATAAGCAGGTTCAAATTTTTTTCCAAATTTCAATGATCCTTGTGTTGCTGGAGCTGAATTGAAACTGATCTATTAAAGAGATCAAAAAAAAGTTCATATTCACTTCTAATCCCTACTTTCATCAGGCTGGTGAAGGTTGGATGAGAAGCTGAAAGTAGTATCCACGTGTAACATCAGTTGACATTTTTATGCCTAGGAACTCCACCTAGCCATCAGCTATTTGTCTCAGAGTTCCTGCAAGCTGTATTACCTTTGTTTGCCTGCCCTGTATATTAGTAGTATGATGATACATCTTAATTATGTGTTCATTACATACCAGTGTTCCATCTACTGTGCCTTCTCTCCTAAACCTGTGACTCGTACACAGAGAGGATGAGGCTACCTTTAGACAGTAGTTATACAATACTTTTTAATCTTTCTTCTTTGTAGTGGCTCCTACTTTGTTTACCATGCAGTTTCAAACCCTCTTCTACAAACAGAATCATTAATTTTTCATAGAGTTTTTTTAGTGGGGTTTATTTGTACAGACTTTTAACTTTCACACTCTTTTCTTTATTTTCACAATGCTTTTGAGAGATAAGTAGTGTCAGCTGCATTTGCAGTTGTCAAACAAAGGTGTGGATAGAATAAGCAAACGAAAGAATAATTTGGTGGGGTTTCTTCAAGTATAACATGATATGGTATTTTACATGTTTGGAGTTCTTTTAACATCCACTGCAGCTGTGAATCTTCAGTTTCTCACCTTCCTGCCAAATTTCAAGTGCCTTCTCTAAGGACAAGAGCTTATGAAAGAAGAGGTCATCAGCACTGCTAACATAGACAAAATGTAGCCTCACTCAGAGAGAGACTGTGCACAGTTAGAGGCAAAATGCTCCAAAAAACTTCAGCCAGGGCAGTCATGGGGCATATAATATTTCAGTCTATATTACTAGGGTTTGACAATTCACATGCAAACAATAACATTTTACTGCAGTGTTTAGCAACCATAGTAACAGCTGATGCTTTCAGACAAAGAGCACTCCTCTAAAAACCTGTGCATGATAACCTAAGGGTTGTGCAGGCTTCTATTTCAGTCCTGAAAAGAAAAGCTTGTGCTGTGAATGCTTCTCTGTTCCTTACAACTAAAAAATATTGCCTCTCAAATCTGTAACAAGATGGTTTTTGATACGAACTTTCAGTTTTAGCCACAGATTTGGAAATCTTATTGCTTGAAATATTTCTGAATCTGTTCCTGAAACTCAGATGTTTCAGTGAGAAATTTCAGTGGACTTAAATTCCTCCAAAATTTTGTTGTGAGTCTGGAAAAGATGAAATGTTAGGTCTTGCACATGGAGTCATATCTTTGCATTCTCTATACAATATTCTCCTAATGTGATCTCCTTTTTTGAGCTGAAGAGTGAACTTGTAGTTAAGGCAGTCAAGGGGGATTCAGAGCACTGAATTCATTTCCCATGCCTTCTTGGAAAATGCTCCATGTGGTGGATTTGTTCTGTCTCTAGTGCATCTTCCTATCAGTCAGATGGCTACCACAGTGTAAAGCCTGCCACCTGGCAAATTCCTAACTAGCTGACATGGCTTTATTCTCATCCTGCCAGCTGCTCGTAAGGTAACTCAACCTGCCAGTTCCGTACCATCTCGGATGTGATGGGCTCAATGGACGTGTGTCAATGGCAGGTGACCTGTTAGTGCATCACAACTGCAATAGATGCCAAATGCATCAGGTTTATCTCTCCTGCACAGAGCAAAATGCACACACAGTCTCTCCAACACATCCCAGGCCCACTGGAGACAATCACAAGTGCCGTACGTGTAGCCTCTAACAATTTCTTAAAGGATCTGGGTATGATTTGGCACTGGGTCCAAAGTTATTGCAGTTCCTGATGCCAGTATGAGCCTCCTTGCTTCTAAGAGAAATAAAATTAAATAGAAAAATCAGTTTATTTTCAGTCTTAAATGCCTTCATGTTCTTAGAGACAGATTATTTGAAGAGGCAACAACACTTGCTGTATCTACAAATACTTGCACACTCAAGATACTCTTAGTTAATGGGCTAAAGGAAATAATGAGGAGTTTAGGCAATATTAATCACTGAATTACAGAATGGCTAGGGTTGCAAGGGCCTCTGGAAATCATCTGGTCCAATCCCCCCTAAAGCAGGTTCACCTAGAGGAGGTTGCACAGGATTGTGTCCAAGTGGGTTTGAATATCGCCAGAGGTGGAAACTTCACAACCTCTCTGGGCAACTTGCTTCAGTGCTCAGTTACCCTCACAGTAAAGAAGTTTTCCCTCATATGCAGATTTGTGCCCCTTGCCTCTTATCTTATCACTGGGTATCACTAAAAAAGAGTCTGAGAAAGATGTTGTTAAAGAAAAAGTGGTCTCTCTAGCATTCTTGAATTCCAGAATCTTAATATCAATGAGAATATTTATCCTTGTTACAAAGAACATGGATCAAATTACCAGTTAAAACTTATGCACCCTCATGTTAACTTGTATTCTTTTCTTTTTACTAAAATATCTCTTCAGCACCATTTTTAGAGTGATTTTAAATACATCTATACCGCTTTCCTATGTACTGTACTGTTATGTTACTCTAACTAATCTTGATAGAACTATCAGAAAGTGAGTTAGCTGTTCACTCTTTTGTATTTAATGGATCCCAAGCTACATTTTTCTAGATAATGGAAATGCAATGAGTATTCTGACAAATTCTCTTTATATGAATCTTTCTTCATTTTCACACTAGAAATAATGGCAAACATTTATACAATCCTACATCTGAACTAAGTGAATTAATTCAAGGTTTCCACACTGAATTTCTGCTTATGAAGCCATGAATATATTTCCTGTTCTCTTTATTTCTCCAAAGGGACATCATCCATTCTATCACCATAAAAGCTGTAATCTAAAGACTGTTGATAGCAGTGTGATTGGCAGTATAATGCTATTTTATTGGCATATTGGGTTAGAAAAGTAACATGAAAGTGAATAGATTTTGAATATATTTGGTTGTTTGATGTCCATCACTTAGAAGGACCGATCCTAATGTTAGCAATTATGGACTTTTTTTCTTCGCTGTCCCACAAAGCATATTTGATTTTTCTTTCATTTATCCTAGCTGTATCCTGTCACTTCACTAAAGTTACACTGATTTTTATTGTTTAAGAATTAGATTCAATTTCATTTTGCCAGACTAAGTTACTCTCAAGGGACATGACTGAAATTTAGAGAAAAAGAATATTGAAAGACTGTCCCTCTATATGTGCTGGATCAGGCTTATCACAAAATTTACAGTGCTTCTCCACAGCAGTCTTTAGAAAGCCTTTGACAGAGATTTTGATGGAGTCTGAGGAAGTCTACTGAAAAGACCTGGAATACCATACAAGGTTGTAAAAGTCCTCAAATTCGTGTATGATATAAAAAGGAGGACCAGTGCAGAAAAAGTAACATGGGGATGAGTTGCTGATTTGCAAGGAGACTGAATTAGGAAAAAGGAGGGCTAAATAACTGGAAAAGGGATAATATACTGCAAATTAGATAATCCTGCCAGGGCCCAATGCTTGATCTCTGCAGCCTAACTGGGAGAAGAAATGATACTGTTTTTCTTACTGTGTGACACATAGGAAACCATGGCCACAGTCAGGATGAGGGTGGGGACAAGGTGAATTCTCTTGTGTTTAGAGGGTCAGATCCTAGATGAGCAGACTGAGATGTGTCAGTGCCACCCCATACCTGATGGCATCAACATCTACTCAACACTTCCCATCATTAATATTTTAATATATTATGTTCAGACAGTGAAATATTTATTGAAGACTTTGATGGCATTAGGATTGCAAAGCTCAAGGTGCTGCACACATCCAGACATTCCCATGGTCAGTGAACACCACCAATTATCACTTGCTCTAACACTACTTGGGTACCTTATGCTTGGTCTACTCCAGCCAAGCCATAGTTCATCACAGAGTGTCAGATAGCACTTAATGATGAAGTTTATAAAATTATTTTTAATTCAGCCTACAGTGCAAGTAATTATGTCTAAAACTTGGCCTTTTAAAAGATGGCTACCCAATAATATGCCCTTCTCAGTTTATGTATCGATATTGAAAGATTCACTGTCCTGTAGCCAAGAATTTTTAAATATTTGAAAAATAATTCTGAAATCACTACTCTACAGGTTTTTAGTTCCTTTGGAAGCACCTAATCATCCAGTAGAGGGAGCACAAACCACCTTAAAATGATTAAAGACTAGTTGAATCATATTGGTTGAATAATTTATTGTACAATTCTTATGTCTTTCAAATAAATTATTCAGAAAATATATTTTTCCATTATTCAGCAGTGTCTACTGCTCCTGGAATAATTCACACCTATATTAATCACAAATTTTACTCAGTAAATTCAATTATTATTTAAAATAAAACATCCATACCTGGAACTTTCTGTGTGCAAACCACAGAAAGGGTTGTTGAAGGCAAATAAAGACATCATCATCTAACTATTTAGATGATTTATTTGATCCTTAGAATATCACCACTAGATATTCTTTTTAATGATGGGACACTGGATCAAGACAAACATATAATGAAAATAATTGCCAAAAATGCAAAAAAAAAAGAGAATAGCACTGCTTCTAACATTGACTGTGACCTACCATCCTTAGGCAGGACTAGAAGAGATACTCTACATCCAAGACCAAGACAATGGCATGGTATGTCAGTGAATACAAAATACTTAAAAAAAACTATTAAATGATGTTGATGTTAGGAAGAAAAGTTTCATTCACTGTAGTTAGAAATTAATCAAAATAGTACAGGTTTTGTCTCAGATTTTCACAAACCCTTAGTCTTGGACTGCTACTGCAATGAGAGCAGGATATTAATCCCAGTAGGAGAGAGAAGGAGAACCACAAAAGAGGGGAAAATCATACCCCTTCCTCAGAGTGTAATGTGGCAGAAAGAGCTGTCATTTCACAATGAATCATAGAACTCTTTAGGTTGGAAAAGCCCTCTAGGACCATCGAGTCCAACTGTTAATTCAGCACTGCAAAGTCCACCACTGAACTATGTCCAAAAGTGCCACAATGAGGAATAGGGCAAGCCTCAGTCCAAACCGAAGGCCTATTCCTGTAGAATCTCTGGAAGCAAACCACATGCTTTGAGGGTATTTAATTTCCACTGCAAATGCTGTCAGCAATCTACTTCCATAACAGATCTATGTCATCAGGACTCTGCACATCAACAAAGTTGTTGATAAGTTGTAAATAAGTTACATGTATTTAAATTTTGTTGTACGTTGTGGCAGAGGTCATGAAAACTATAGTTGATCAATCTTTTAGGGTTTTATAGATAACTTTCAATCACTAAGCATCATGTCACTGCGAGAAACAACATCAACGGCAATTGCTGTTGAAGTAGAAGCTTCAGGAGAGACTACAAAGGCAAAAAAAAAGAGGCAGATGGTTTCTTTTCTGATTTTGTATATAGTAAGGTTATTGTGTTGTGACATAGTCTGGCTGAGTTAAACGGGAGTATTAACTGCTGAATGAAAGTTCTCAAACATGTTTTGGTTGTTCTCAAATCTCCAAGTTGTATGAGGAACAGATTTTAGGCTGCATAGAGATCTTTTTTTTTTCAGTATCACAAGCCTAGCCTTACTTTTCATCTGTGTCTAATAAAATCCTGCCCACCTCTGTACTTAATTTACTACCTATGCTACATCATTAAACTCAAAATTATTAATAGTGTCATCGGCCTACTTTCCTTTTTATGTTGCATTCGGAACAGGCTAAGAAGCAGAGTATTTACTGTTGTAAGTTATGCAGGCAATTTTTGTTGTATAACACCCTTGCCCACCCCTACACTGCACATGCTCAAGTTTCACTTTTCCTGGATAACACCCTGGTGCTGATCATACTCACCTTGGTCTTGCAGCCCTTCCTCCAGCTGGTATCTGTGAAGCTTGTGAAACCAGGCTCAGAAATTACAAACACAAGATACTGTCCTTAAAAAGGCTTTACAGAGGGGGCTGACACGCTTGGTGCATTCCAGCTACAGTGCCCCTGTGGTAGGGTGGGCATGGAACTGATGAACGAAAGCTTTGTATTTCAGGCTATTGCATACTGCCCCCTCCCTTTTAGTTTCAAAGGGAGATTTGTATTCTAAATGAAGCAATGACCTTTGATCTTGCTTTTTAATTAAACACCTAGCTAAAGGTTTCACAGGCCATGTTATTACCTGTGGGTTTTATTAGATATTAAGATAAAGGATTCAGAGTATGTGGTCCTGGCCATTTATCGTTTCTCACAATGCCCTAAATTTCACTTTCTTTCTGCAATTTTAAAGATTTTATGTCAGCAATAAAATCCAAATCAGGAAAATAATGACTCAACCTTATAAAGAGGTTGGGCCAGGTAGTATCAGTGACTTCTCTGCAGATGGTACACTGAATTTGTCCTGTGGTATCTCAAAGAAATAGATGTATTAGAAAAGGGCTAGTCATTGAAAAAAACTCATGTTAAACAAGACACCAAAGCTGACTCTAACCTGCAAAACCCCTTCCCACATGGAAGCTTTGAAGTGGAATAAAAAGGCTAAGTGAAGCCATAATTACATCTTGTTTAACTTGGCCCTTTAAACAGCTAACCCTTTAACTTGCTTTTCTTTTCATGTGTCTGTATATGACATAGAGTCTAACCAAAATGATTAAAAAACAAATCTATACTTTATGCTTCTGCTTTGCTGAACATTACACATGTACTTAAAGTTAAGCATATGTTTAATGGCTTTAAAGAATCAGGATTTATCTCATTTTTCTTCAAAATGTCTTTATTTTTCTTTTGAAAAGGTGGTTGAAGTCATGTACATATGTGCTTTTGTGGGAAAGAATTAATCTTGGACTGGAATGTGTAGGGATCATTGTCCTAATAGGATTTAAGTTATTTTTTCCCCTTACTTTTCAGTATTCACAGTGGCTGGGAAGAAATGGATTTGTGTGGCTATTTCCCATATTAGTTTCTGTTAGAAAGGTGCCCTAATGTCCATTTAATTTGTGGTGATTACCGAAGTGATGAAAATAGGATTAGTACCTTTGACTACCTTTTGAAAGATAACTGACTGTCTTCATATTTTGGTGCTGGGTGTTCTATTTTTTTCTTTCTTTATATCCTACACTAAACCTCTGTAAATCTCAAAAATAAGCAGACTAGTTAGTGGAAGTCCCTGACTTATTTTATTCCAATCACTCAGAAGGGATTTATTTGCGCCGTAACTATCTGAATCTTGCTACTTTGAAATAGTGTTAATATAGTGCTGGAGGAGGGAGAATGATGTGAAATTAGCCTCCAAGAAACACAACTTGATATTTTGCTCACAGCTGTATAGAAATCTCTTAAGAAGAGAGTGGCATGATGGATATATAGTCTGGTTACATAAGTCTTGTTCTGCTGGTGGTTGCTCTCATCCGCTCTTTACACTTGGCTGTTGCTTTACCATTGCTCTGCTCCATTCCTAGAGTCATCAGAGCTGTTTCTCTTGCTCAAATGAAGCATCTGCAACATGAGATCTGCCTATAGTCTGAATAGCACTGACAGCGGGCTCCCAAAAATTAATGAAATTACTTCACAACATTCCCATACTAAAGTCTCTTCTCACTGAAACTAATCTAAAAAAATCTGCTCATCATGTGGCATTCTAGTCTTCCCTCTTTACAAATTCAACTAATTTCTTTCCCAAGAAAGATTTGGAAAAATTTAAGTGACACAATATCAAGAGGAGACTTGATACTTCAGATTTCCTCCTGGAGAGAGGCTCTGGGTTAGATACACTGAAATATGATGCTTGCAGTATACCCAGATTACATAAACATGCATGACCTGTATAAAAAGTAATTCAGAACGTCAGAAAATATATTCCTTTTCTTACTCACCATTTCTTTGCCATCAATGTCGCTTGCAGAGGTGAGAAGAGTCAGTGAATTAATTTTATTCTGAGAGGATTTTAAAAGCATGAGAGTTTTAAAAGCCCTCTCTCATTCTGGTTACTCCTACTGACTTCATTAGCTTTTGATCCCGGCAAGTCACAGGTCAATCTCATATTGAAAACTTGCTCCTACACTGTTAAGTAACGTCCTTGGTGAGAATCTGCAATTAATAAATAACAAACAGTAACATCTGCAAGACAATGCATATCCTGAAAGAAGAGAGCCTGATTTTGTAAGCAGCTGCACAATATATTTCCAGATTCTAGAGGAGAAACTAAGACAGATCGCCTCTATCCTATGTAGCAGTATATTGCTCCACAAATTTATTCAAGAAGTTGTTTTTTCCCCTCTGTAAACAATTCAGATAGATGTGAACAACTTCCAAAGAGCAACATAAGTTTAATTCATCTGTCTCAAGTGACATAACATATGTCACTCGTGTCTGTTGCAGAAGCAAGGAAGTCTGCTACATCATGTAGTATTATACTTTATAGCCTTGCAAGCCCTGTTAGTACTACAGCATTTTGAAAGAGAAATATATGTGGCAACTATGGCAAGTCTTTCTGCATACACCTCCCTTCTGCAGGAGGTAAAATTTTTCCTTTTTTTGTGAGGGGCTTGGTAGGAAACTACAAATTCTTAGGAGGGAATTGGTTACTGTACCTTTTCTAGGGGAAAAATTCTTTTTGAGGCTAAAAGACGGTGTTTTCTTTCTTCCTCTTTTGATTTTTTATTTCCTGTAAATGTAAAGTGACATCTGAATGAGAACAGTTAGGTGAAGTCATTGATTCACTAAAATGCTGAGTCTCCTCTCTGGAAAATGAAACACTTTTTAATATAAATTGTCCCTCTTTACTAGTCTGTGTAGTATAGTTTGGTATTTGACAATGTAATAGTTTCAATTAAAAAACATAAAATCTGCATTAGACACAAGACTATGTTAGTCCAGTGGAGACATTTTTCAATAGACTCCATGAGTGACGCTGACCAATTGCATTTCTACCATAAGAAATATCACAGAAACTCGGTTCTGTAGTCAGCAAAGCACAAACTCTAGACTTCTGTGAAAACAGTGGCCAACCTAAACCATCTCTTTTCAGAGAAACCTGAAGCCAGACAGGTAGGAAGACCTTGGGCATCTCTGATAACATTCCCAGTTCCAAATCTGTTTTTTAAAAGTTATGTTAGTATGCTTAACCAAGAACCTGAACCTGTTCTGCCCTAGAAACAACACAGCCTTCTTAAATTTGTACAGAATTTCAGGGTCTGTGTGTGTAGATAACTAACTCTTTAGAAACATCATGCCAAAAGACTTAGTACTGAGATAGAGTCATGGCATGTGGCATCTGTTATCTATTAAACTGACCATAATATTTTAATGTGAAAAGCTTTTCAAACAATTCAAAAATATTGAGATCCAGGAGTGGAAAAGAGCCTGAGGACATGATAGTTGCACTTTTAAGAGTCAAATAAGACATTGAAAAAGTAAACTCTCCATTTAGCCATTTCTATACAGCGGGAGCCCCCAAACTATTTATCAGCCAGAAATGACAAAAACAACTACAAAGAATAATACAACCCTCCACACTGAACAGATGTTTTACCACTTACATGTTGCAGTCCTGAAATTTTTAGAATTACTCAGACGCTGCAGAAGCTGTGAGGCCTCACTGTTTATTGCTCCTAGTGGATATAAAATCAAATAATGATTTGTTTGCCATTTTATTTTATTGAAAGTTTTGCACTGTCTAGTCCAGAACAACTGTGTTGATCTTTCCAATGAGACATAAAACTTGAGGTTTTAACCACTTCTGTTCATTAATATCCCTTGAGGGTGTGAGGGGATTTTTTTTTTTTTTTTGGTAAGATTAGAAGTATTAGCATCCTGACTAAATTACTGCTCTGGTAATTACATTTTTTCTTATCTACATATCCCCCTGCAGCTTCAATGGAAAATAGTTTGTTTCTCCTGATGTGTTGTGCAGTGCTGTTATGTGCTGTTAAATGGTTTGCTTAAGTGTGCCCAAAAGCTGCCACTGGAAACACATAGCATAAATGTGCCTATTAGGCCCTCTCTGTCCCTTCTCTTTCTGACTCTTTGAGCTGGAGTTTGGGACATTTGAAAGATGGGCATGGAGGGCAGTGGCCTCCTCCTTAGATGTAAGCAGTGCCTTCCTTGGGCAAAGCCTTAGGAATGAGCATTATTTTACCATTTGTGGAGAAGGAACAAATTTCACTTCTCATACCATATGCTTTCCACAGGTTTCAGAAAGAACCACAAGGGCAAAGGAAAACTAAGGACAAAAGCTGATGGAAGCACATAGGAAAATCCTCAGCTCACTAGTATTTCCTGTGCTGCACAGTGGCTGCTTTTTACAGTTTCTCTCTTTCCTAGAAACAGTATGAGAAGGGTCTTTCAAAACAGCTTAAAGGACGAAATGCAAAATTTACATTCAATTTCTGTGAGAGTAAAGCACCTAAACCAAAAAGTCCCTTGAAATCCTAGCTATGAATATAATAGCAGGGAGCAGAGCCAGAGGCTCCATGCAGTCTTCTGGGAATTAAACTATTGCCAAATTTTTATGTCTAAAACACTCAGATGTTGCGATGACAGGAGCAATACAAATCTTAAGTAGACAAATAATAAACCATGATTAAATATGAACTACTGTCCTTTCTTTCCCAAAATAAATGGAGCTGACTTTACTAGATTTGAAGGATGCTCTTTGGCTTTGCTCTTGGGACAATGGAAACTGATCATAAGACAAGAAATACAACAAGCAAAAAAGGTGACATTGGACGGATTAGAGAGAGAGACCTTGGCGCACACAGCCCTGCCTAGTCAGTGGATCATGGTTCTTATGAAGTTAAAGTACATGCAAGGAGAGACTGTTTTGGGGTTGTGATTAAGCCCATTATGACTAAGTAGGTAGTCAAGCCACTTCTGCCTCCATTTGGGGTGAAATGATCACCAGGGACAACCTATCACTGCTATATCTCAGACCTTAAAAGTGTCATGCATTAGAACAAACTACCAATATGTGCAAACCTTGCTGGAGGGCTGTGTAGCTGTAACAGTGATGTATTCTGTGAATACCTACAGGTCTTTTTTGTAAGTTGCTCTGTTTAGATGAATTTTAACGATATAAACTTGATTAACAAACAAGTGCTGATTTCTCTATTGGCGGTTTCAGTTTCTTCAACTGCAATTGGCAGGGATGAATCCCTTTATCTGAGTTCATTGTGAACCTATAAATGTATACTTATAGCTGATAAAAAGAGGGAAAATAGTGTAGTCATATCCGGTCAGCTTTATCTTCAGAAATTATACATTTTGCAATAGTGTAAGTAGTATTATTGGCAATAAAAGTAATTTTATTCTTAAAACAAATAGTAGGAAAACAGTTGGCTATACAGTATTATTTCATTTGACTTGGCTGGCTTTTGATGAAATCATTAACCTCTAAGTTAGAAGGATAAGAATGTAAGACAATATTCCTGGCAAATTAAACATTATTGACGTTGGAGTGCAAATAAAAAAAGTTAAAACCACAGCCATCATTCATCTTCCCTGCAAGTAAAAGCAAAATAAACCATGTTTTGTGTTAATAGAGTTTGGATAAATTTTGAGGAACTGTCTGCAAGTGAGTGATCCAGAGTTCTTTGAACTTTGTCCTAGGAATGAGGATCATAAGGTCCCAGACAGTGTGGAACACTAAACTGATAACCACTGAATGGAAACAGGATAGAGCGAGAACCTTTGCTGGAGAATGACATGAACAAATATTGCCAATGCTTTGTCCAACAAGGTCCAGTGTGTTTGTTAGCAAAAGCAGGAATGTGAAGAAGGAGGGGAGTTGGTTAGGTGAGGACACCACGCCATTGGGTCTCTGCTGGGATTCTTGGGAAGTTAGAAGGAACTCTGAGAACTGTGACAATGATTTAAAAATCTGAGAGCAAAGAATTCCAGAAGCTAATTTAGTTTAATTTATAAAAAACAAGGTTCTTGGCAAGCTGAACGGAATCTCTAATGGATATGCAGGGAAGATAATTAGCTCTTTAATTTAAGAAGCAATATTAGAACTAAAACAAAGTGCTGGAAGATAAGGCTAAGGCAAATATTTGATATTTTCTATAAAATACCCTATATTTAAATTAAATAAATTAAGACTGCTATATAGCATATGTTAAACCGAGCAGCATGGCACAAGTGCTCCTTCTGGCTCAATTAAGCAATTAGGAGTCTCAGAAATCAACAGCAATATCCCAGCAGAAAGTGATAGGGCCCAGCACGCATTCCTTTCCACTCCTGGGAGCCCCTAACTATTGAAAGAATTTCAGAGTTGGTGCTAAAATTTGGCTCTCAATGCTCTGATGCTGTCAGTGGACAGCAACTCCTTGTTCTTATGCATGATCAGTCCAGAAAGTAAATCCCGCTGTTCCTGGCACTTTGGTTAATAGCCTTAGTCTCTGAAGCAGAAAATATGTGAGCAGAGACAGATTTACCTGTACCCACACAGGAACCACTTTCAAATTTGTTAAGATGCAGATAAGAGATGAGTAGGGTGTTCAAAAACCAGAAGCAGGTTTCAACCTAAGCACATCACTCAAAGTGCTGTTTTGAACTTGGCCCTTGAGACAGTGCAAGTAAGCAGCAGATAAACCTCATCTGCTCAGCCTGTTGGCTGAATTGATTTTCCCCAGAAAACATTCACAGAACAAACACTATTGGAGATACCAGTGTATGTGCTTGGCTGGGCATATTTTTTTGGAAGTATTGGCTGTTTGAGAAAGGTTTGTATTTATTAACCTGCAACAGAAAATTTTTGGTGGTTTGGGAGTATCTGTGAGGCTTTGCACAAAGTTGCTGGCACAGCAACTACCCGTCCAACCCAAAAAAGCACGTCTAGAACAGTAACGATTTCTCAGAAGGTCAGTTAAGCAAGGTGGGAGTGGTAGCTGTTCAGATTTTGGCAATCATTCTCTACTGAGTAGCTAAAAGCATATAGAAGTCTTCTGCACTGAGATATTTTTTGTGTTTAAAATAAAAGAAATAATTCTGCTTGCAAGAGCTAGGGCTACATCTACTGTATGCAGAAAATAAACAGTGTTTTCTTAACATTACCCTGAATCTATATGAGCTTCATAAATCATTCAAAATGATTCTCAATAATATCCTTATAATGAACAAATATACGGATCTGAGAAATGAAGTCTTACAGCTACTTACTGTACACACTAAATACTTGAGATTTATCTGGATATTTTGTTTGGTGTCTGCAAAACTCACTGGTTGTGAATTTTATGGTATTTCCTGAAGCATGTTTTCTATCGATACAGTGGGATCAGAAAATCATTATAGAGAGTTAGCTAGTAAAATTAAAACACATCAACTGCTGTATTTTAAGGACCACATGTATAATGTCCCAATGCAGGGAAGTAGCAAGAATCAAATCTAAAAAGGACTTTGATGCCAAATATGGGATTTAGGCAGAATTTAGGAACCTAAGCAGAAAAGTGTAGTCTTGAAGATCTTTTTTAAACTTCTGTTTAACCCAAGAGATATTAAAACTCCCTTGGAAGCTTGTTATTTTGGTTTTGAATAATGCACTACTGAGAACTGCTGCACTAGCAGACCTCATCCATAAGTTAATTAGCATTTTGGCATGTCATTCATTGCTGCATCCAGCCACAGTTTGTAAACCGTATTCCCTTACCTTAATCCTTGAAGGGCTCTCAGGACACTAGAAAAGCCTGACCAGACCAGAAGTTGTGATTATCCTTTCTATTTAAACAAGACCACTGAGTCCTTTTTTTTTTTTCTACTGGTTTAACGGCCGCAGTAATCTTGCAGAAAGTTGCCAATCCAGGTTCTGCTCTCTCCTCAGCCTCTCTAAGAGGCTGAAAATCAGGAAGAGTCAGGGATTTGTTGGTGACTCAAGACAGTCCAAGACCATGAAACTTCAGTCTTTTAGGGAGTTGATGTGCTCCACTAATCCTACTGAAACAGGAACACAAGACAGAGGAGAGTTCAGGATTGACTAGGAGATACAAAGAGCAAAACAAGTCTTGTTTTTTTCTACAGGGTATGGACATTCACCTGAGTCTTTCCTCTAGAGACATTGTAGAGTCCTCAGGAGTTCTAAGGAAGTGTGGATCAAGCCCTTAAATGTTAATTATAATAGCAGCTAAATGTTAAATGCTTTGGTTTATAATACTGTCTCCTCTCAACCAACAGGTTTGGGTGTATGTTCAAGACATTCAGCGCAGAGTTCCTGATGTAACACTGCAACTCATGTAAGTGTTGTGTAAGGGAACTGCTCCACCAACTGCTCTGTTCAGTTGTGAAGTGTGAGGCTTCCACTGTTAGGTTTCTAGCTTACCTGTGGACTCTCCTATGAATTACTCTGAAATAAATTAATTTCACACAGGTATTTGTTCCAATTTTTAATAGTAAAGCCAACAATTAGTAGTCATGTACACTGCTCTTTACATTTTCAAAGTGCTGAACAAATATTAATTCAGTTTCTTCATAAAACCTTAGGCTCTTTGTGATACTAATAAGCTGGCTGAGTCATACCTTCATATTCATAAGCCATAGTTTTTTTCCCAGTATGTTTCAGAATTTATACAAATTGATTTTTCAGCCATTTGCTTAAAAGAATTACAGCATCTCCAAATCACAGGTTTACATTATTGTACTTCCTGTACGAAATTAAATTTGCAACATAAAACTAAGATTTTTTTTTATTTTTTATAAGGTTGGAACATCTTAGAAAAATAGGTTTTACATTTAATGTCATTAAGTGCTGAAAATGTATCTTTCTCAGCTGAAAATGTATCTTTTACGGTATATTTTTTGACAGATATGGAAAAATTCAATTCAATTTAAAAACTTCCTGAAACCCTATGCAATAGACTAACCCTCTGTTAAAAATCCCCCCAAACAAAACACACAATAACTTAGAAAAAACCAGAAACCTTGCCAGCCTGTTGTTGCATCCTTTCATTTCAACTGATAACTAGAAGAGCAGAAATATGTGCTTTGAAGATGGTTTTCCTTGAACAAATGACTTGCAAATGCAATACATTTATTTTTAACCTGAAATGTGTGAAAACATATATGGTTTATTAATATGAAAGTATGACTCAGACAATCTTCTAGTGTCACAAAGAGCCTGAGGTTTTATGAAAAAATGAGGCAACTTATTTAATCCTTTTCCAGTTCAAGGCCAACTTCAGCTCTCAGATGTGCAGTGTATACAAAAGGGACATGATCTGAAATCCCAAACAGCTATGCCTTTGTATGCAAGTAGGGTGGGTTTTCAAGCTGTATTGTTATCTATCCATTATACTCTTGAGACTAGAATCTAGCACTTTGGGAAAGCTACTTTTAAAATAAAACATATCAATTGCTTATTGGTTTTAATGTAGCACAACTGCTGGCTTTCAGAACAAGTAATGCATATCACCTATTCTGACAGGGCTGAATGATTGCTCTATATCACATCAGAGTTTTTTATTCAAGAAATTCAAAGGTGTAAAATTGGTAGAAGAAAATGTTCATCTCACTTGCACCCTCTGCACTGAACCTTAAAGTGCTCCTACCCCCACCCCAAAAGCTGTTAAATGTTCATTGCCATGGGTGGGGGAAGTCCATGTTTGAATTCAGGTTATACACCCAAAGCTATTTATGTATTTTATTCAATGGTTTTAAAAATGAAAGTCATAAACAGTGTCTAATACCCAGATATTCCTCATTCTTCTAGTGCAGTACCTCAGCAGAGGCAGAGATCATCAGGCTCCTTATTACTATATTTTATCTGAGCTCTAGCATTTTGGTTGTCCGGGGTCATGCTCATCGGACAGATGATGGAGAGCCCCTGACTGTGTGTTATTGCTAAAGCTCCCCTGGTGGAGGACTTCCAAGAAGACTAGGGAATATGCTAAATACTAACTGCCTCACGATCCATCGGCTCAGTCCTACCCCCCTCATCTCGTCTGGCTGACCGCTCTTTCCTCCTTAGGTCATTTGCTGGAAGTCTGAAGGAACAACCCCACAACCACTGCTTTTCCCCTTCCAACCACTACTTCTTTCCCTAATAACTCCAGAAGGAATGGATGAACGCACCTCGTGATTCTTAACCCTTTTGGTGTGTGGCTTAATGGATTCACAGCGCTCAAAGGCAGCCCTAGCTCCCAAAATGATGGATTGGTAAGCATGCATCAAAACTATCTGCTAAGTCAGATTGCCAAAAGGTCATATATTGTGCAGGACGACAAATACGGGACTAAGCAGGTCCCTTAGACCTGGATTGAATAGTACTGCTCCCAGGCTCGCTGCTGGAGTCGGCTTCGCAGTTGGGTGCCTAGCCTTTCTTTCAGAAGCTACCACTGAGTCCCAAAGTTTGGAATACAGAAAAGAAGTCCATGACCCTTGTTACCCAGTAAAAGTTACTCAGCTATATTATTCACACTAGATGAATGAAACCTGCCTTCTTCCCAAGGAAAGTGAAACCACAACTACCACTACCAGGGGAAATCTGGTGATGGAGGCATTCTTGGTCCTTTGCCCTGGAACTATCCCAGATTGTACTGGTATAATTAAATATCCATTGAGCAGATAAGAAAAAAATCATAAACTTGTACTCAAGTCTCCAGCTTTCTGGCTAGGACATTCACCTTAAAGGAAGGAATCTTCCCGATGTATGCAATGTAAATTAGGGAAACTGTCCTTTGAAGTAGAGCCTAGCAGACTAGTTCTTTTCCTGGGTGAATACCTTCACTATTAGCTCAGGAGCTGATCTCTCCCCATGCTTGGCCAAGTCAATGCTACTTTTTTATTCCCACCTTAATATAAAAGCTTCAGAGAGAAGTTTAAGGAATTTACCTGCAAATTCCATTTGTCAGGGTGATTTTTCAAAAGTAATCCATTGACTTAGCAGTCTCAATTCTGCTAGGTTTTCTAATTAGAAACTATTTCTAGGGGGTGTTGAATTGACTGTTACTACTCCCAAGAATAAAATAGAGTTGACAATGCTAGGATTTCCAAAGGATGGGTTCTTGATAAAATGTTTATGATTAGGCCTCCAGAATATTGTGTGAAGAAGAGATGTGTCACAAGACATGACACAGCTGGCAGGTGCAGGGGCTCTGTATGAGCTTGTAAGATACAAAGTAATCCAAGCCTATCAAGTTGAGAAGAAGGTAGAGGAATGCTGTGACTCATGGGAATCACGTGAACAGCCCTTCCACAAACTCAGTTATGCAGCAGTGTTTTGTGGAGTTACTGCATCCCCCCTCTGTCTCAGGGCTTTTCAAAGAGTACCTTGGATGCACTACTGTCAGGCACTGTAATAGGTAAAATCCAGAGAGTATGCGATTTAAACGATCATGTAACTTGCTAAGAAGAGATAACAACATAGAAAGGCATACAACATTAAATACCAAAATTAATGAAGCATTTGGCAATAAGTGGTGGCCAGTAGTTGTAACTCATGCTTATTACATCTGTCAGGATTATCTTGCTGTTACCTCTCAGTGATCCATCTCAGGCCTCAAGGTGCTGCCACACTGTATATAGCTGGTACTGATTCCAACAGACCAGTTTTTGCCAAAGAAGGGATCATGATTCCCTACCAGGTTGTTAAGCTAATAGTGACACATGTTCACCTACTGTTGATGCTTATAGATGGACTACTTGAAAATGTTTGATCTACAAGAGGAATAAGAAAAAGGTGGATAATTGCTGCATTAAACATATGCTCTGGAGATGTATGCTGCTGACATTTTCTTTTCGACATTTGATATTTCATATCTTTCTTTCTCTTCAATATCTTCTTTTAACAACAGAATGCCAGAGTAGTCCAAAATCTCTTGTCTTTCACTGGTTATCAAACAATGCTTATTTTAGAAGACATCTACTTAGGCCCCATTTTGTCAGGAAACATTTCCATCTCCCTTTTTATGTACTCATCTTCAATATTCCTTGAAGCACAAAAAAGTCTTCCCTATTGACTTTGCCTTTTTTAAACACTTTGCTATAGAAGTTCTCTGTTAATGTCAATAAACCAACTTAGATCAGAGGGAATCACTGCAGTGTCTAGAAACTGGCTCTGAGAGGAATGTGCACTTGACAATTGTGAATTTATTATGCTAGCATATATACAACTCTCAGTGCTGCAAAGAAAACTTTCTACAGCTTCTTCTCTCATTTAGAGGACCAAAAGTGATAAAATTTTATTCTAATAAGTGTGGTGTGTTGCAGCTGGGAGTGGGGTAAAATCAAGCATGCAAATAAAATAGACATTAAAAGCGCAATATAACAGATGGGTACAAAAGTGAATTTTTATCATGACGATCCATTAGTTTTTTGCAGCCAGGCAGAGAAAAACAGTGACCTGGAACAAATCAAGAAGAATGATGCTTGACTTATGCTTCCTTCTGCAAAGTGTGACCTATATACATAGTTTTTAATTAGAAATGTATTTTCTTTATGGGATGATTTCTGTCCATTTTGTAATTTGTTAAGTACCTAGGTTAAATTACAAGTAAGTGGGGAAAGAATGGGCTGGTGTTTGGATCAGCTACAAAAAATTCCCTGTAAGAGAAATCAATCAGCACATAGCTATGTGCTGACTGGTTGCATAAGCCACCATTATCCTCAGACAACCTTGACTAAATCTTGCCATCAATATTTAAAATAAGTCTAGCACAAGCCATGTTTTTAAAATCCTAAGCGAGTCATCTAGAAGACTGATTTTTTTTGTCCCATAAATGACCTCTGGAAGAAAAAACACACGCACAGCACTTTCTTCCACTATTGGAAAGATGTTCACCACATATAGGACTGGCAAGCAGTGCACAGGAAAGTACATTTACTTAAAAGCACTTTAAGTGAACTTCTGAATGAATGCAGCAGTGCTGTCTGGAGGGATAAGTCCATGGGGCCAGGTCCTTCTCCAAATTGAAAAAGACCCTGCCACTGCTAATTACTGTGTCTGACAACAGACACATAAATCACTCTGCATGTGTGTTTCTATTAGCTGATCTGCTCAAATGCAGTGTCACAGGCAGTGAGATGGAGCTCTTCAGGCTGACTTTGGTGGCATGTAGCTCTCTGTTGCACAAAAAGTAAACCTCAAACCTAACTCAACACTTTCCCACAAGCCCTTACATTGCATTGATTAGATCAGAAGACTGAACACTACATCAAATGTGCAATAACACCGTTGCACACGCTGGGAGCCTGGTCTTGTGCATAAACACATGATTACTCAGAGTTCATGACTGAGCAGAAAAGTACCATGTATGTTCAGAGCTTTTGAAAACCCCCAACAGCAACTGCAATCATTGTTGATTTATACCTGTGAAGTCAGGAAAGATTTACTGAATTGCAGAATCGTTCAGGTTGGAAGGGACCTCTGGACACCTCCTAGACCAAACCCCCTGACAAGGCAGGGTCACCTAGAGCAGATTACACAGGATTCTGCAATTGTGTTTTCATCAGTGTTCATGCCAAGTTTCCACTTTCAGTGTCATCTACTGCAGAGCTGGAAGCAGCAAACTGATATAAATGATCCTTTTTGTCACTTAGATTGTTTGAAAATTTTGACACTTAAATATGGCTTGTTGTTCTTATTAAGGGCTGAAAGGACTCATGCATTTTTGACAAGAATGTGGATATCCAAAAAAACCATTTCAAGTTCCATCAATTTCTGTCTCTAAAGCTTTGAAATATCAACTAGTAGCGTCTTATCAGCAGATGGTTGGAGCAGATAAGCCTTGATATGTCCGAAACATTCAAATACTGATCTGGACTCATGTTAGAGCAATACCCAGCCACTCAGCTAGCTGGTTAAAGGAGAGCAGATGAGACTTTTGCTTCCCAAGTGAGGTTGGCTGAAGAAGTACCCTTCCATCATGTGAAACTAAGGTGGTGTGTAGGGTTTGGTTGACCCTGACCTGTATGCACGCCATGTCTGAGAAAAACAGGTCCCTCTAATTATCAGCAGAGTGAATCATTACCATTTAATCATAATTCCCTTGAAATGGCAGCTTTGATTTCATGGTAGTGTTTACTGTTCTAGACTCACCAGTTGTGTCAGAAATCCAAGCTTGGGTGAGCAAACCCTCTAAGCTTGACTGTAAAATGCTTTTGAACTCACTGTTTTCTGCTCAAGAGGATGAAAAACAAACCTTAAAGCTGCCAATATTAGTTTTGGGGAAACCAGTTGAAAAGAGAAAGATTTTCTGAGCTCAGAATAAAATAGAGCATTAAAAAAAGCTTATTTTGTTTTCTCCCTTTGAAAATTCCCTTTTCATTTTAATTAAGCTCTCACAGGATTCATGGGTTTGGAGAGTTTTCAAAGAAACAGAGAACTTGCTTGCCAGGTTTTTTGTCTTTTTTTCCCCCCTTCTATTAACTCACACAGTTCTACTTGTTGCAAATATTTGTTTGCTCTGAGAAAAGCAGCTGAAGCAGAGGAATTGCCGGGAGTGTTCAGGAAACCTAAATACAATAATATTAGTGAAAACTTCTACGTATTATAGAGAGAAAAGTGCACAAGATTTTTCTGTGTACTGGAAAAAATATGCTCTAGTTTAAACTTCCTATTACCTTACAATTGTAAACCAGAGTCACAGAGGCCTGATTTTTTACGAGGAGTAGAAAGATATGGCTGTTGCAATAATACATTGATTTGCAGTAAATTCTATGCAGTTTTGGCATCCATCCCACAAATATCAAGCTGGTCATTTCAGACATGGATTTCCTGAGGGGCTGACAAAGACTTTATCTCTTTCCCAGTATCTCTGATAGCTACTGTTTTCCTCAGATCATGACTTCTCTCTACATTTGAGAATTGGGAATTGGGTATCCAGAGAGGCTCAGCACAACTACTCAGCAGCTGCAGGGCAGGAGATTTTCTTTGACTCCGTCCAAGAGTGCTGTGTTTGCTGGGCTCTGAGCAGGGCTGCCAGGTGACATCTCCTCCTCTGCCCTCAGGTCACAGTATGAGCAGATCCCACAGCCTTACTGGGCATAAAACTACAGATATAAAATTTTGAGGCCTCTAGAAGAGTGACTTTCATATTAAAGTACAAAGTAGAAATTAAATACAAGAATAGAATAGAATAGTTTCTGTTGGAAAAGACCATTAAGTCATCGAGTCCAACTGTTGACCTAACACTGACAAGTCCAGCACTAAACCATATCCCTAAGTGCCTCTCCTACAAGTCTTTCAAATACATTCAGGGATGATGATTCAACCACTTACCTGGGCAGCCTGTTCCAATGGTTGACAACCTTTTCTGTGAAGAAATTTTTCCTAATATCCAATCTAAACCTCCCCTGGCACAACTTGAGGCTATTTCCTCTCATCCTGTCATTTGCTACCTGGCAGAAGACACTGGATGCAACCTCCTTTCAGGGAGCTGTAGAGAGTGATAAGGTCCCCACTGAGCCTTCTTTTCTCCAGGCTAAACAATCTCAGCTCACTTGTAAGATTTGTGCTCCAGACTCTTCACCAGCTCCATTGCCTCTCTCTGGACATGCTTCAGCACTTCAATGTCTCTCTTGAAGTGAGAGGCCCAAAATTGAGCACAGGATTCAAGGTGTGGCCTTACCAGTTCCCAGTACAGGGGATGATCACTGCCCTAGTCATGCTGGTCACACTATTCCTGATACAGGCCAGGATGCCACTGGCCTCCTTGGTTGCCTGGGCACACTGTTGGCTCATGTTCAGCTGCTGTCAAACAGCACTTCCATATCCTTTTCCACTGGACAGCTTTCCAGACACTCTTTCTCCAGCCTATCACGCTTCATGGTGATGTGGTGACTCAAGAGCAGGACCTGGCGCTTGGCCTTGTTGAACCTCATACAATTGGCCTCAGCCCGTTGATCTAGCCTGTCCAGATCCCTCTGCAGAGCCTTCCTGCCCTCCAGCAGATCAACACTCCCACCCAGTTTGGTGTCATCTCTGAACTGACTGAGGTGGTACTTGGTCTCCTAGTTCATGTCGTTGAAAATATGAGACAGGACTGGCCCCAGTAGTGAGCCTTGGGGGACACCACTGGTGACCGGCTGCAAACTGGGTGAAATTTATTCACCACTCTCTGGGCCTGGACACCCAGACAATTTTTCACAGAGTGAAGAGTGCACCTGTCCAAGCCATGGGCTGCCAGCTTCTCCAGGAGAACGGGAGACAGTATCGAAGGCTTTATTGAAGTTCACGGAGATGACATCCTTTCCCTCATCCATTAGGCAGGTCACTTGGTCATAGAAGGAGATCAGGTTGGTCAGTCAGGACCTGCCTTTCACAAACCCATACTGTCTGGACTTTATCCCTTAGTAGTCCTTCCTTGGCATTGAGGTCAGACTGACAGGCCTGTAGTTTCCTGAATCCAATTTCTGATCCTTCTGCTAGATGGACATCATATTGTCTAACCTCGAGTCAACTTGGACCCAACCTGGTTAGCTGACTAATGATGGAAATGTGGTTCAGTGAGCACTTCTACCAGCACCCTCAATGCCCTTGATCCCTCACATTCCATCTGACCCACAGACCTGTGTGTGTCTAAGTGATGTAGCAGGTCACTGTTCATTTCCCCTTGGATTATGGGGCCTTCATTCTGCTCCCCTTCCCTGTCTTCCAGCTCAGGGGACTGCATACCCTGAGAATAATTGGTCTTACTATTAAAGACTGAGGCAAAGAAGGCATGAAATACCTCAGCCATTTCCTCATCTTATGTTTCACCCTGCGTCCAATAAAGGATGGAGATTCTCCATCAAAATTCAGTCTGTCAGGATGCTTCAGGTTAAGTATTACTCATATCTAAAAATATTTGTTAAACAGCTTTAAAACTGATTTGTCTATGTATAAACATTCTTTCTTACATCCTCTGACATTCTGCTGAATTTAACAGGAGTCATATTTGTATATGTAGGAGTAGAATTTGACCTAATTAGATATTGGAAATGTGCTTGTACTTGACACTTATACAAGGCTCCAGTTACTCTCAGATCTCAAGGCACTTTACAAGGCAATAAAATAGTACCATCACCCTCTGATGAAGAGAGGAAAGGACAGAAGAAAAGGTAAGGTGATTACCCAGGCCTTCAGTGCACTGTCAATGGGAACCAGAGTAACTTCATTTTTGATTTGGGGAAAATCAGTATGACGTGAGTCCATTTATGAAAAACTAGGACAAAAAAATGGCTGCTGGGTTCAGAAATTATTTTCTAAAAAATATGTACTTCTATTTATGTCTTGGAAAAAAAATGTATAAAGGGGTTTTTTATTACATATACAATGTTCCCAAACAATATAGTATATTTTTGCATGGTATTTTTTCTTTTCTCCTCATTCTTTCCAAAGGTCACCAATGGATAAAGAAGTTTGACTTAACAGGCAAATTCCAAGTGCTTAATCTATTTGAATTTACAACACCACGATAAGTCTTTTTTTGGAAAAACGTTTATTTACAACAATGGAAAGACCTGGCCTTAAGGATGGCAATAAAGCGTGTGCTCAGGTCTCTTTTCTCCACAAACACATGCATACATGCACATACATCCAAGGGTATTGTCAAAGGCTTTTGTCAATTTGAATTGCTATTAATGGTTGCAATCTAAAGAGAAAACGTTGTGGGCCAGGACTGAATGATCTTCAGGCACTACTGAGTAATTCACTGTGTGCTGCAGCATATAAGTAATGACTGAAGAGTGTGAAACTCTGAACAGAGCTTTGCATTAAGATGAATGAACCTGCACACTACACTCACTGAAAGGTTTCTGTATGGATGAACACAACAGTATGTTTGAAACATATCAGAACAAACTGTTGCATATTTCACACTTAACAGTGAGGGCAAAATGCCCTCATTGCATGTGGTACCACACAGGTAAGACGAAAAAGGATGCAAAATAAAATGCCTCTGAATATTAAAACTAGGTTCAGAAAATGCAGCTATACTTTTGGCAACTGCCTGATATGCCAGCTGAAATTAGCTCCCATCTCTGCTAATATCTTTTCTATAATTAGGTCCCAGATTTTTCCCTTTTGTTTGTTATTTAGCAGTTCATTCCAACAAATATCAGTTCTTACAGAGCATTCATAAATGATTACAGCCCTTTGTCTGAGCATTTGCTGTTTGGGATTTGCTCACTGAGCGTGATGGTTGGTCACCTAAGGACACATCTACATTACACAATGCTGTGTCATGGGAGAGATAGCCAAGATAGCCCAGGAAGAAGGACAGTATGTCTGCATGGCGTGGTGCCACACAGAGTACTCATTCGGCTCCCAGGGGCTGTATAAATGAGTCAGCTCGATTCAGTTGGCACAGCTCTGTGCTGACCTGGCTGTCCTGATCCCAGGACTGCAACTGGTTTGTTTGGAGGTAGGTCAGTCTAGATAGACTTTATTTTCCTCTTTTGGCTGACCTCAAATTTTCTTCTGCACTTAATTTCTCATAAACACATTATTTTCGCATTAATTTATTTTTTGTTTCATAATTAAACAACAATCAGGCCTAAAAGTTACTTTTTGTGTACACTTCCATAAGAAAATCTTTCCTCAGTTGACTAGATGGAAGAAGTGAATAAAAACTGTGTAAAAATATTCATGTAAAATACAATTAAGCATTCACAAACATTCTTGTAAATACATTTTCCCTGTGTTTACCCAACAATAAATCTTATGCTTGGCAAAGCTTGTTTACATCTTTCATTATTAAATATGCTACTAGTAAACAACATAAGATAATTCTTCTAGTTAAAGAGTAATGATCAACCACTACATTGCACACATCTGAATTTCTTGCATTTTCCTTTTGGGTTACAAGGCTTTGATAATCTAATCACTCTAAACTATTCAGAATAATTTTTTATGACATAAATGAATCTGAACAAGAAAACAAGGGTGAATTCTTTGAATGATCCATAAATCATCCTACGACAAAACTGTTCTGATTTTTTACTGCTTCTGGTTTAAACTATTTCCGTGGATTTCCAACTATTTTCATGGTTTATCAGATGGCAAGGGACCATATGATAACTGTGAAAAAAAAATTGAGGCAAACTTCATAACACTGGTTTGCTCAATGGTATTGTCAAAGTGTGAATTTTGGTGGACTTGAAGCATTTGGTAAAGAGGGTGGCCCTTTTCATTGCCAGAAAACAATTCAGGTGGGATGAGAAGAGTTCAGACCCTATGCAGTAATTACTGACAAGTTGGGTGTGTAAAGATGTCATCTCAAAACCACCAGGAGCTTTCTTTGTACCCATCATCTCTGCTGTTTCATTAAGGGCATTTTGCAAATGAACCAACACCCAACACGACCATTTGCCAGAAAAAAACCACTGAAAATTACGTGGGAAAAAATATTGCAAAATACATTTTTTCTTGTCATATTCTGTGATTTTCAGCATAGAAAATGAGAAGCATAGGGCAAAAATGTAAGAATATAGCCATTGTAAGGAGAGGAAGATTGCATAAAATTTGAATGGAACAAAAAAAACTTCTCACAGAAAGCACTTAGGAAGAAAATTCCTTCACAATCTCCCGAGAAAACCTTACAGAGAAGCATATTTAATGGTGCACATCACAACAGTCTTTTGCCACAGGCTAGGGAGAAGTCAGTCAAATAGACAAGAGAAATTTGTGTCCTAGAAAGGAAGGATATTTGTATCCTCCCTGCAATCTGATGCTGTAAAGGTTCCTTGAAGGGGTGTTATTGGATAGTATAATAAGCAGCAAACCCAGGAGCGCTCCATCCCTGCTCCATTCCAGGCACAGTGATGCGCATGTGATTAAACTGGAGACTTCAGGAAAATTTGTACATGCAAGAAGTGTTGCTATTACTCCTGACTTCACCTGGCAGATGTACGGACGCTATAGTAACAAGTAGCTGTACAAGTTGGTGTGTGTTTTTACATGGCATGAGCCCTACTTCCCTCAGCCCTAATAACCAAAATGAATACAATACATATGCAATGGATTAAAACCGTGGCATACACTAATGGGCTAATATAAGCTACTCTTTCTAACGAGTATGTACTAAATCAGCTGAAAAGTAAAGGGTGCCAGATTCACCCCTGGATTAGCTTCATTGCTTGTATTGAATGTTGAATCACATTGGCAGTGAATTTAGCCCTTTTACAAACACTTCAGCTGCATCACAGTCAGCATTTTCTCATCACTCTTTCCTGCAGTAAGGCCTAAAACAAACAACAAAAAATGGTGGTAGACAAAGAAAACACCTTTTCTCATACAGAGCTCGGCAGGCACAAATAGCTAGGCATCAGCTAGCAGTTCTCTTGGCTTCCATCTGCCAATTTCCTCCCTTGTAACATCAGCCTTTTCTTTGTTCACTCCAAGATTTGTGACCTCTGAGCAAGTGTTCCAGGGTCCAGACTCTAATCAAACCAAACTTTCTCTGACTAGCATGGGAATTGGTGTGTTCATGTGTTTGTTTTCCTAAAAAAAAGTGTGTCCCAGTGGCTTATTTTATGCCACTGGGAAAGAAGTGTCTGTACCATAACTTGGTTATTATTCTCAGAAAAAAAAAAAAGGAAATAAAGAACAACAACAAACCAACCATCCCAAAAGGGCTGTCATGTCTCGTGGTTGCTGAGACTCCTGCAGCCTTGCTAGCAGTGATTGAATGACAGCTCCTCTCTCTGTGTGGATTAACCTTCATTGTGATGGGCTTCAGCTCTTGCTAAGCACATCACCTTACCTTAGATACTAAGTGGAATATTTGTCAAGCATAAATACCATTTCATCTATGGGAAGCCACACAGCATGAGAGGGTAAATAAAATGTAGGTTTTATTGCAGCTGGTGAGCTCTATTTCAGGACAATAATAAGACCATTATTAAATACCCTTATGACTGCACTATATAATTCTAGATCACAAATAAAAAACCCACCACAGAGGAGATTCAGCATTTTGCCCATCGGAAACAGCTAGCAGTACACAACAGCTGAAAATGGTCTATTTTTACATCCCTATCAATAGAATTATGAGTAGCTGCTAACAGTGTTCCATCCATGGGTTTACAGCTGCAGTTATTAAGACAAAATTTCACCTATCACTATTATTTGTAACTCTAAAAGATCTGTCAGTGCAATATCTCAAAGTTTAGGTCTTTTTAGTTTACTCACATGATGCACATATATTCCCACCCAGCTTTTCCCAGGCGGGGAACACAACTCATTCATTTATTACGGTGAATTTGGCAGCAACCCCTGTATCTAAGTTGCTCAGCAGTACTGATTATAATGGGATTGTTGTGGCCTTTCCATTCCTCCACTACTTGAATCCAGCCTTCTGCTGACATGAATGCCTCCAGGCTACATCAGTGTCTTTTCCACATTCTGTGATATTTTCTTAATCTTATGTTTTTGTTGTTTAATATATTTAAATAGCTAAAATATTCATTTCCCTTCTGTGTGTTGCTGACTTAGGACAACTGAGTCAAAACAAGAAAACAACTGACTGAATGTGTGAATATCCTGTAACTAGCTTTCAAGGCTACAGATACTTTAAAGCTGTGTTGTGTTTTTTGTCCAAGGCCAAAGCACATTACACAGAACATTCATCCCTCAAAAGACGTGCTTCTCATCACCACTTTGTAAGAATACTTGTTGCATATTCAGTTCTCCTGCCAACGTGCATCCTCATCTGACAAGAGAGCCTTTAATTTTCTTTCTTGATTTTAGAGAATCTCAGTCCAAAAGTTAAGATTTTATTTAGTTTCTTTTCAAAGTTTTTTTTGTACTTTTTGGCTGCTGGGGAAAAAAAAAAGAGATGTTACACTCCTTAAAAATCTCAGTTTCACCCAACGTGTGACACATACTCTTTAACATATCCGCCCCTGGAAATATGTCTTTTAGCCATAATATTTGCTGTTCAAATAAACATGATGGGGCCTCATGTGCAAACAGAAATAGAAGCAAAATAAATATTTATTAACCAGATGCTGAAGCATAGCATTTTCCAGCTCAGAAAAAGCTTAATAATCCCTGCTGATTTTTATCCTTGTGGAGCTCTAAAAATCATTTGTATCCTCTCTCTGTCAGCATGAGTGGAAGATCAAGATGATGTATGATAGAAAGGGAGAAAGTTTTCTCGGGGAAAAAAAATAAAATGAAATAAAAAAACTATTATTTCCAGCACAGTCAGGTGTATATTTTTTTCAATATAAAAACCAACCTGCATTTTGCTTACATGTTTCTCATTACAGGTCAATATTTACAGATATCTGGTCATCACGACATTGTCTTTATCATTCAGTAAAGCACCAAATGCAGCACCCATTGCAAGGACCTAATCTACCGCTGCAGTATTGCAGATTTATAAAAGGTAAAACCAATCCTGATAAGGGGTATAAAAAGGGTCTGGTAAATTACCCCAAGTTTCTGTTCTCAGAATGGATGTCAGTCTCAGAGATGGTCTCATCAACCAAAGTAACAACTGTGCTCTTTAAATAATCGATGCTCAATTACAGTGATGACACCCTCACTGCACAGCTTTATGCTGTCCTCCTGCACAAAACCCATGAATCAATGAACATGGATAGAAAAGAAAGAGGGATTTAAAACAGACAAGCTTGTGGGCACAGAGAAGGAAGATGAACGTTCCAGGGCCTCTGGGGAACAAAAAAATTGTTGAAAAATGAATACTTTACTGTTTATCATAGACTTGAAAAGAGGTAAAAGTACTGGCACTGCTGTACCACACTCTCAAGTCCTTCTCTACATTATTATCCAGAGTTTTGGTCAACTAACTACAGGAAAGGTGATTTAAAACTACAGTGAAGGGAAAAGTGTTTTTAGGACATGACCTATCATCTTTATAATTTGGCTTCAGGCAGAAATGTTCTTGAAAATGCTAAATGGTTTCCTTCTGGGATAAGGAAATCTTGGCTGAATTAGGAAAAAGAATTGATAACCACGAGGGCACTGCCGTTCTAGACCAGTGGGAGAGGAGAACCTAATTGTTTCATGATGCAGCTTAATAATTTTGTGAAAAGGATGATTCAACTCAGTCATCCATGGTAGAAGTTACTGAAAAATTTTGTTTTGGACCACTCAATGGTCTTCACTAAGTTTCTGGATGGTTATGTTTGTGAATGCTGTGATAAAAACTCCTTTCACTTTATATTATTGTCCTAATTTTGTAGACCCTTATGGATATGATGTTAGACTTCTAAAATCAGATGGGAGGTCTAAAGCCACACATGACATATAAACCTGGGATAAGTAACTAAGACGTGTAAGACAGAGCTCTTCCTAGAGAGATGACTGTTGTGAGGCCATGTACAGAAATCAGAGCTCTTCATTTTGCAAGCAGCTGTGTTAGCTGAAGAGTTACCAACTTCGTGGTCTGCGATTGCTGCACTGTTGTTATTCACACGTTTGCCCTTTGAAGGGGTCTGTTAACTGTATCTTGTCTGGCAAAGTCAGCCAGCGACTTTGACCTGCCACTGAAGATGAGGGAGGTGGCTTTACCTGCAGCACTGGAAGTGCCCTCAGCCAGCAGAGCTGTGGGGGCAATGTCTTCTGGTTGGGGAGGCAGAGAACTGGGAAACAGCATCTGCCTACAGCCTTGGCAAACCACTTGAATGCCCAGACACAGCGTGGCTTGCTGTGTGCCCTGCAGAAAACAACTGCTGAAAATACTTTGACTTGTATGAACATTCACAACCTGTGCTTCCTTTCCTAGAAAGGCAATGAATTTTAAACAAAATGCCTCTAGTATTACACTGCACACTCAACCACTGCAAAACCCCTACTCAGCTGCCTCTGTATTTCACCACATGCTTTTCTACATTACCATGGCAAGGACTTATCTTCTGAACAGATTTAAGAACAGCAGCACAACTGGCTGGTGACGAAATTTATAAATCCAAGATATAACACCTAGGGCATGCCTAGACTTGCTCAAACATATTTCAGCAAGCCTGGAGCTGTGATCTTGAAACAGATAGTTTTTTTCAGTCATGTTACTTAGTAAAACTTCTGTGGTAGGCTCAAAGACTTTTGCTTACCCTTCACTGCAGTAGTGTTTCTTTATCCCAACATACTCGTTCAAAGCTATTATACAATGCAGTCCTAAAGAATAAATTTATTTAAAGTAAAAGTTTAATACTCAATATTAAAAAAAAACAACAAAACAAACCCAAACTAAATTGTATACATCTTATACTGAGAAAACTTTCTCCAGGTTTCAGATTTTAAAGGAGAAGGCAGGGAAGAGCAGAAATGATCTCAAATCCAGTCCAATGTCTTTATAATGACTTTTCGGATGTTCCAAAAGTGCATATTTTGTTACATTTAGTTAAGATATATTTAATTGAAACAGGGCATTTTTGCAAAACTTTACAAGATTTAGGTGTGAAAAGAGCTTGGATAATACTCTACCCCAAACTGAGTAAACTGAAATCATTAACAACTTTATGCACAAAACCTCATTTAGCATTCTAAGAAATATATTTGAGATCAGCCCAGTGTAGTTAGTAGTACTTCAGCATTTCCTTCTCTTGTAATATTTATTTACACTTCCCAATACTTCTTGGACAACAGAATTGCAGTTACTTGGCATTCTTTGAATTTGGCAGTCGTGTTTCTCCTGCTCTGCAGAGGCACATTCAATTTTTTTTTGTGTGGATCATCCTGCCTCACACATATCAGGTATCTAAAAAGCACTGGGGTGAGAGGTTTGGCTTTTATGCATTCAGCTGAAGCTGTTCTTTGCAGATTGTTCTCTGTTTCAGTATCCTGGAGGTGAGAGTGCCTGTGGCTCTGGTATTTTCCTCTGCAAGTCACATGGCCTTAATTACCCCTGCAGGTGTCTGGGTCGCGGGCACTGTTCTCCATGCTTCACCACTGGCTGGTCAAAAGCCCTGTTATCAGAAGGACAGCAAGAATCAACAGGCCTGATCTAGCCCCTGTTAGATTCTGCAAAAGAGGTTTTATTTTTAAAGAACTTGTTTGTTTTTTGGTGGTGTTTTTTTTTTTTGGTTGGTTAGTTTGGTTTTTGTGGGGGTTTTTTTTGGGGTTTTTTTTTTTGGTTTTTTTTTTTTTGTTGTTTTTTGTTTTTTTTTTTTCAAATGAATGTGCTTTCTTTTAAGACACCAAGAGCTTTTTGTGAGTTGGTCACTACTTAAATCACTACTTGAATGACCAGGAGTCAAATGCCATGGGTCTTATAGGGCCTTGATACAGAGCTGTAAAAGAGGCATATTCTCATTTCTCAATCAAGTTGTGTTTTCAGGGACCCAGGAGCTGCCAACAAAGATGTTCTTGCTTTTGATATTCCATTGTTGATTTTTTCAAAGCCTCAACTGCTAGCTGGCCTGAAGGGAGTAACTCAGTTCTTAAGCCCTAAATGTCTCAGTTCTGCCACAGAAAAACCAGCTCATTGGTATCACCTTCAGAAGCTTCTTGAGAGAACTCAAGATTGACAGGTTCACTCACTGATCGGGGTTGTGATATCCACCTTGTTTCTAAGGATTTTTAAAAGCCAAGTACCCGCTGTGCTCAGCTTTTTCTTTTCCTACCCTGGCTATATATGTTCTGATCTATGGATATGATACTCATACACAAACAATTAAGTCCCTTCTGAATTGCATTTCAAAAGCAGCATCCATCAAAGTCACATACAATTAATCACATTTCACACACTGAGTGCAAACAATTGTCTTCCATAAAAGCACTCCATAAACTGAAAAAAAGGCTTTTGAAAATGGTTCATTAAGACAAGATTACTGGAGATTACAATGTGTGATACTATATTTCCAGTCTGCAATAACGGTAGGTTGATATTTTCTAACTTTTTTCTCTGTAAAGAAAAGTTTCACATAGTTACTTAACCCTCAAAAATGTCTGAAAAGAATGCATACAGGAGAAGTCCTTTAAGTTTCTATCAGCAATCTTCTGTTCCTGATATGGGCTGGCTGTTGGGTGGTTATGTCTTTACACTGGTCCTGTGGATGGTCTAAGCAACAGACATAAGCTTTCAAATTTTCAAAGTTGACATTTTCACTAGCCTCTTTAGACACAATACAGCCTTCAGTTTTCATGCAGGCCATTCAGTCTTCCTCCTTTGCTCACCCTGTTGACATAGTTTTTCTGATCTGACAGAATATAGCCATCAGATTCTCTCCATAAGGAGAGGTTCACAGATATCACAAAAGCCATGTGAGTGTTCAGACACTCTTCCTGTAACAGCTGTAACAGATTGCCTGTGTCTGGATGTATATGGATAACATGAGAGCAGCCCTGAGAAAAGAGTCCTTCCAAAAACTTTCTCGCACTTACCTTCCAAATATGTTAAACTATTAGCAAGAAGTCTTGGAATGCAGCTAAAAAAGCCATATTCAGAGCAGTCATTCATAAGGGCAGTCTCTAACATGTTTGGTCCCTATCTAGATTTTACCACTAAGGAATTCAGAAGCAGTTTGGTAGAATTTTTTAACAGACAATGCCATTATAACTTAATACCTTATTTCTTACAGGAATAGCCTATGCATTATCCTTGTTCACTAAACAGGAAACTTTGACCTTTCCTGCCTTCACTGAAGATCTACTTTGATGCTCTTGGCCAGCAGCTGACTGGCCGAAAGAACAAACCTTGAGACTTTGCAGACTGTTTCTCAGTTTTGTAATCACATTTGGTTCCAGATGTGTCTTAAGTTTACAGTGACCTTCTCTCAGAAAATATATTGTGTAGGTGTGTGAGATGGAAGGCACTGTGAAAAGCAGCCCTCATAGCATCTAGTAACTCTAGAAGTTGCACAAAGACTCAGGAGAAAGTCAGGGTTCTCAGAGCAGATTACAAGGTGTCCAGGATAGCATGGCTTAGTTTTATCTCCAGACATGTTCAAACATGCAAAATCACAGCTATAAATTTCCTTCCTGGCCTCGACTTTGTTACACAGAAAAATCGTATTATCTCTGTCCAAAAGGATCTCCATGATACCAGCAAGTTCAGGTCATACTCCAGCCTTCCAGTCATGCTCACACAGATTAACATTTGAGTAAAACCTGTATTTCTTGGTAGCTCTCAAAGGTAATAAAACTAAAAGCAGGAACCCAAACTGCATTAGTACTTTGATAGAATTGATAATGCATCCACGGCAGAATAAAACTAGTAGTTAAATTCAATAAGTCTGACTTTACCAGTGAAGACCACTTGAAAGTAGGGACTGCTTGATATTCAAGCAGCAAACACTAGCAAATGCACAGTGAATGTTTACAGCATGTAAATAGCAGCCTCCAAATAGCCTGGGTGGAATCTTCCTTTTTCTGCTTGAGGTGATTATCTAGTGAGAAAAGCTTCCTGGTTGAAGGGATAAAAAATTTAAATCTAAGGCCAGCATGGAAAGTATCTAAGTCCAAAGAAAACCTTCAGCTTGTTTTCTAACTCCCACTGTCACAGCCATTTCTTTCATTGCTTTTTGTAGAGGATGTAGGCTTCTTTCAACATTTTTGCATCCTGTTGGCTGCAATGAGCCAACTCTTCTTGGAGGTCAAAGATGCTATTTTGAATAGCTTAACACCTCCCCATAAAACCTGCCTTCTCCCCACACATCATACAGTTAATAGCATCCAGGTCTACTTCAGGCATGCTCCCAATATGCTTTTGGCTTTTCAAAGTGTTAAAAATGTGGAAAGTAGCCTTTGGGCCTCTCAAAATGCATAATTTGCAATATCTTCCTGAATTTCATGGGATTTAATTCATCAACAAAATCTCAGATTTATAAGTTTACCTTTGCAAGGTCTGGAGCTAACATTCAGGTTTTGCATCCATGTCTTCATGGTAAAGTACACACCATAGCCACTGGCATGGTGAAGTCTCATATCCAAACCAGGTTTTTTATAAATGTTTTCACAAAATTCGAAACACATTCTTCACTCTTAACTTTTCATGCAATCTTACTTGCACCTACACAACGGAATTAGTGAGTTCATGCTACTTTCCTACATATGCTCGACATCTGGATAAAGAATACACTTTCTAGTGATTTTTGGATGCCTTCTGCTTCTGTAACCTTAAAGTTTGTCTTTCTGCAGTGGCATATAAGTGTTTGAAGATCCATATTCTTCCTCTATTGCTATTTTATGCTGTTTCTGTTTTATCAACTTAAGAACAGTGTAAGAAATGTTCGAACAGTTATGTCCCAGAATATTACCTTCTCCTGTGGTTTTTGACAGAGCTTTTTTGCCCAGCTTGAAAATTCAGGTTGTTCCATAATGCTCCAGAGATTAGCTCAGTTGGCTAGACCAGGGTACTAGTAACACCAAGGTTGTGGGTTTTATCCCTGTACAGATCATTCACTTAAGAGCTGGACTTGGTGATCCTTGTGGGTCCCTTCCAACTCAGAATATTCTGTGATAATGACCTTACTCAACATTGCTAATCACTTAAGATCTGGTTTTGCCTCAAAATATTTATTAATAACATTTATTTATATTTATTTATACTATTTATACACTATTATAATAATATTTATGTATCTTATATATTTTTTTAATCACAGCTGACCACTATAGAGTCATTACAAAAGTTAAGGTACAATAATTTTGCAACGAAAAAAAAAAGAAGGAAAAAGTAGTATTAATGTGTTCTGTCTTGCAACTGTAATGTCTTTTTAGGTGGAATCATATCTACCTTCTTCTAGGGATGTATTAACCCTTTCTCTTCGCAAAAGGAAAGCGTATATTATATGGATATGTATGCCAAAAAATCAAAGAATCTATCCATTAGGATTAACTTTGAAACTTCGAAAGAGCCTATGTTACAGAAAAATTTGGAGAATAAAAGCAGAATTGTACATAATAAGAATGTTTCAAAAAGTTATTAATCATAGTCACAGTTAGATTTTTAACTTGATGTGTTAAGTTTTATCTTGAGATTGTTTATTCCCTGATAAAGCAAGAACAATGCAATGGACATGTAGCATCACCAGCAAAGAAGATGGTTCAAGAGAGAAAGAATGGTGTGTGTTCATACTGAAAGCTGTAAAACAAAGCTGAAACTTCATATTGCCATAGCAGTAGCCACTCTTCCAGAATGCTTTTAGCTATAAAAGTCTCAAGAAATAACTAAGAAAACACCTAAGCAAAAGGGAAAAAAATCAGATAGGACAAAACCAGACAGGACTAAAGTCCTATCTGTTTCCCTTTTATTCCCCATAATCCAACCACTGTCTGCAGCTGACTTCCAAATACCTATACTCTCTATGTGTTGGTACACAAATTTTACCTTCTCTCTAATTTAGGAACCAAAGTAAGCAAATTGAATCTTGCACAATATCTTGAAGTCATACAGGAGATTAGATCTCTGTTAATATTTACATAATCCTTCCAAGACAAGAAGACATTTTGATGTGATATGCTCTGATAACTGAACCGCAGATCTTCCATTTCGGTCAAAGGGGTTTGAATTTGTGCTACAGTTCTCAGATAACAAACAGGAAGGCACTTTCAGCCAATCATTTTAAAGACTGTCATGGCTCCCTTTGCTGAAACTGTCATGGCTCCCTTTGCTGAACCATCACATTGATGCAGCTACATATCAAACTTTTGCTTTATTTGAAATCTAAGTATATCATTTCTACCAAAATTATTTACACATATGCTAGACACTTAAAATTCAAAGCAGATTTGTAACTTTAAAGACAACATTGACATTGTTATATAAAACCCCCAAAACTTGAATACTACATGGTATGTGTCTTCAAAAATAAATGATATATTTTATGTAAGACCCATATCAGAGAAAAAAAAACCCTGTACAAAGACACTGAAAAATTAGGCATGTATGTAATTCTACACTGACCACATTTTATGATAGTTTTTATTCTATACTTCTGCACTGGCCATATTTTTTCTTAAATTTTTCATCCTTGTTAGGATAGACTTTTAAAATAAGCTACATCCTGTCGGGCTGGGATGTACCACTACTCACTTGCTCCCTGCTAGTTATACTTTTACCTGGACATTTAACCCTGGCTATGCTCAATGACCTCTGTTCTGATCTAGAATATCTCTTGTGCTTTCGTGTTCACTGCCTCCTTTTCCCACTTCAAAGGATAGGTACTACATTTGCTCTTTTACTGTCTGCTGGTGCCTCACCTGCTTCATGAAGTCTCAGAGATAACCAGTACTGGCTCTAAGATTTCTTTAGTCATGCTAGCATAACATTTATCAAATCTAACCAATCTGAGAGCATCCTCTTTATCTATGCACTATGAGTTCTCCCTTTGCTATTCCAGGCTGAGATAGAATCCTTTTAGCTGCAAGTATTAATTGTGCTAGTCCTGTACTTGCAGTTGACCTTTTTAGTGAGAACTGAGTAATAGAACTACTAAACACTTCAGGCTTGTCAGTGTCCTTCAGTGTCCCTCTCTGTTGAGCAAATGAGAATATACCTTCCTGGTCTTATCTATCCACTACTCGTAAGATGTTTTCTTGTGATTTCTGTGTTTCTTTCTCTTCACATCTCCATTTGTGCCATATACACTGACACTTATTTCTCATGAGATCTACCAGATCTCTGAGTTTATTGAAGTCAGTCTTCCTCAAATGCCAAATGGTTTTGGTTTGCTACTCTCTTCCTTCTTTCCTATGAATCACAAGCTCTCCAGTTTTATGGTAACTCCCTCTAAGTAATTTCTCTGTCATGTTCTTAATCAGTTCTCCCTTATTACTTGGAAAAGTAAACCTTTTCTTTGTTTTTTTATACATTAAAAAAATGCTCACAATGAACTCAAAGCACTTGCTGGTCACTTCTTGTCCTCCTTTCTCATTAGATGAAAGGGTGATTGAGTTGCCCTTGTATCAATTCATGTACTTCAGATGATTATTTTGTTGCTCACAGAAAGTCCTGTACAGCTGGCATTTCTGGCTAGGATGTTTACTCCCACTATTAATTCACATTTCAATTCTTTTATCTTCTAAAGTAGATCTCGAATTGTAAATTGCTGAGATGTCATTAACATAATTTTGTCAGGGCTGACTATTAACTCCGCCCTTTTTGCAAGACTAGGTAGGCTTCCATCCTCCCA
Organism: Chiroxiphia lanceolata; assembly: GCF_009829145.1. Lineage (NCBI taxonomy): Eukaryota > Metazoa > Chordata > Aves > Passeriformes > Pipridae > Chiroxiphia > Chiroxiphia lanceolata. Next base: position 15,523,089 of record NC_045640.1, read on the forward strand.
AGTTGAGTGTGATTTTATTTAGAAGGGCTAAACTATAATCCAAAGCCAGATACTCTAGGGCATTATGTCTGATGTCTATGCCTATGTCTTTACATAGTACCAAACTGTTGGCAATGTCAAGAACACAGAGTGATGGAACAGATAATTCTCTTACAGCAGTTGTCTATATTTTAGGTGGTTCTTTCCAGTTGCATTTACTTCAACTGGGAAACTCTTCTTTTAAAATAAAGCTCTGATGGTGTTAACTATGTTGGTTGGCTTGGAATAACATTTTAGAATGAATCACAGTGAATGTTGCCAAAATTTGCTTGAAACCTATGAAATTTCTGAGTGTTTTTTGACACTTAATGGCTATCTTTGAATATATCCTAACCTGGACACCTGGTCAGCATTTAATTTGAAATACAAACTCCTCTGCAATGGGGTTCAGCTTAACTGCTTTCTTTGTTCCAGTTATAATTGTTCTGTGGAAGACTTTGTTACTGAAAGCAATTTCACATTGTACAGTGTAAACTGAAAAATTGTCCTTGCTTAATGAAGTTTTTGCTTCAGTTGCTATGGTTCCCATCATCGTTAATTCATTACCAGAGAACAGAAAAGCAGATAAATTAGAATTTTGTTGTCTTGGCATAGGTAACAAGAATCTAATGAGAATAAAAAACTGACAGAAAAGAAGAACAAATAAAGAGCTATCATTCTTGGTCTCAGGTTGCTCAAATATTTCAGAATAACAAGGTATCAAAATTGTTATAAAAGAAACATAAAGGAATAGTCTAAATAATTACTCAGGTAGACTATAAGAAAATTATCTCAATTTTATTGATTAATACACTCAACTTTACTTGATGAATAATGTCTGAGAAAAATAATCCTTTCTTTTTCTCCAGAATGTTTTGCAGGCATTTCTGTGTTTCTCTAGGGCCCTACATTATGTATTAATAACAAATGGAAGAGAATATAGTATATTCTGTTTTCCATGAAGCTTTGTATATCTGAGACTGACTTTAAGGCATAAATATGATAAAAGATTAGAAATAAAAATAGAAAGGAGTCTTGTTGGTGGAATATTAATTAGTCATGAAGGTGATACTGTATCTGTGCTTGTGATCTACTTGCTCTCTGTAACACCTAGATGAGGCTGGTCATCATGGAATGATGTATCCACACAACACAAACTGTGGGATAGTTTCTCTAAACGATTTTATTTATTTATTAAAAGAGGCAAAGTTTGCCTGGTGAAAGGCAAAAGAAAGTCAAGCAATGCGATTAGCTCAGTACCATGTGGCTGCTGGGTGGTGCCAGACTGTAGAAGAGGTCTCCTGTCTCAGTCCAGTAGGAAACATTTGAAATGTGAAAGTTGAAATGAAACTCCACTTTAAACTTCACCTTTGGTGATTGCCTCATCCCCACTGGCCTTTTTTTTAGTGGAAAATTTTCTCTTAAAAGTTGGGCTTTTTTCCCCTGGATTATTTTGAGTAAGTCATAAACATAAATTAATAACCCTTAGATGAGCAACTGGTCTATATTTTTGTCACCAACACATGAACTTACATTAAATTTTTCCTGTAAGACTTCACTCAGGATTTATGGAAACATCATTTAAAACTTCTGGACATAGACGCTTTTTTTCCTTGCTCAACTGATCCTGAGATACAGAAAAACTTCCCTATAGCCTCTACACGTTTTCTCCACAGATTAGATATCCATTTTCCCTGAGATATTAACTTCTTGATGCAAATTGGGCACTGCCTGTAGCCTGCTCATACCTCGTGCTTGTTAGTCTTTATCTAGCCTCTGCTGCTCTCATGGAAACCCAAGCAAATCTCTTCAGAGATAGTACAGACCAGAAAACTGTTCTTTAGGGCCTGGTAAACATCACTGGCTCAGAAACTCTTCTGTAAATAAGTAACCATCTTGCTTAAGGAGTATATTTACTTATTGGAATGAAGTGAAGAACTCTGTAGCATTTCATTAATCCTTTATGAGGTATGAAATATTACTTGTCACCAACAGAAACCTGTAAAGAAAACTATTACTGCAATGATGCTCCTGCACAAGGAGGAGACAGTAGTAATCCCAGACATGGAGACATGAGAATCCAACTGGGAGAGCTGTGGAAGTCAACCGTGGCTTCAAAACCTTGTCAGAAGACATTTGTCTGTCTTTTCAGGGACAGTGAGCAATCATTCATTTTATACTTTCCTCTCAACTTCCACAGTTTTATAGACTCTAGACATGTATTTTTTCCAGGCTGAGGAATCCTACTCTATTTGAATCTTCTAAGAAAAAAATAATGTCAAACTGTTTCAACTGATTGAGGGATAAGGAAGAAACCATAGAGGTCATATATCTTACAAAGCCTTTTGATACAGCTTGGCATAAAACTTTCATAAGCAAGTCAAGAAAAGTTAACAAGTGAAACTGCTACAGGGTGGATACAAAACTCTATTTACTTTAATGTCAGAATAAAAGGATGTATAAATACATTTCAGCCAGTATGTCCTGTGCCTAGCCAATATTTTCACTTATGGCTTGGGTAAAAGAATATAATATGAGTTTATTAAATCCATAGATGATCCAGAACTTGCCAGGCTGTAATGAGACTGATGAACAGGATTAAAGTGCAAAATAATCTTGAAAAATTGAAGAAATGTTCTGAAAAAATGGGATTCAATTCAACAAGGACAAGTACAAAGTTATATATTTTATCAAAAATTATGAACTGCACAAATACAGAATGAGGAACGACTTGCCAGGAAGTTTGAGAGAGGAGGACCTGGCAAGAATAGTGAGTCACAAACCCAAAATGCCATATTACCATTGAAAAGCAATATCACTGGGGTTTATAAGGTACTCAGGGAAATGTCATATAGGAATGAATCTTTCTATTCTACTCAGCATTGATAAAGCTGTCTTTCTTATGGTCCAAGAAAGACAGAAAAGAGCAAAGCAGCGAGCTGGAATTAAGGTATGACCAATGAGGAAGGATTTTGAGAAATGGGACTGTTAAGCCTAGAGGAAACTGGAGAGAAGTACAGTAGTGTTTAAATAGAGAAAATAACTCTCAAGGAGAGAATAATCCCTTCCTTATGTTTCCTGTGAATGGTCTACTGCATTTAGAGAGAAAAGAACTCTCTGAGACACTCTGAAGCAAAGAAAGTTCAGTATAAATGTTAGTTAAGACTTTACGACATGGAGGGTAGTTAAAAACTGCAATAGTTTGAGACACTAAAATCTCTATCACTTGAGCTTTTTTACAAAGAAATTTAATCAATGTATTTGTTAGACAGAGATCTATTAGGGTACTTTTGATATTCTTTATCCTTCCTTTTATGGATGGATGGGTTGTGATGACTATCTGATGTTATTCTCACCCCTGTTTCCTTGATGATTTATATACATAGGTGAAAACATGCAAGGGAACAAAAAATGCAGACTACAAGCTGGCAAGATGTTGGCTGCATTTTTCTGCTTAGATAGGATATGGTAATCAAACATCTGTAGCTCTGAAGCATCAACTCAAACAATATTTCATCTTGAGCAGAAAATGGATATGAAAGATGATGATCTACTCAATAAGCAAACAAGGACCTCTGTATATATCCTCTTCAATATCTAACGCATTTAATGGATTAGATACTACAACTGATGTCAGTAATGAGCTACAGCAAAGGTAATAGCCTCTTGCTGAACACCTACTTAGTACCATAGAGAAGTCATCTAATTTCAAGAAGAGAGAACTACATCTGGATCTCAAACAGACTCTTGGATAAGATGCTGCATTGATGTTATCGCAGTGATCACTTTAACTTGATAACCACTAAACTAAGCAGGTCTGAGGACTGCACTTTCATTTACTACATTCAAATGAAGAATGTCAACCACAAGATTACTAAGTTTTTGAGGAATAAGCATGCACACAGGCAAGAAACTGTCAGCAGGCCTCTTCCCTTTCTTCAAGAGACATACTCGCTCTGAGAATGCACCTCTCGATTAGGTCTTGGGCATATGCAGTGTGAGACATTGCTTCTTTCCTTTGTGCAAATCACTATCACATGACCTCAAAACTTCCACATTTTCTTTGTTCCAAATTTCCTTTGGACAGTTCCTTGTGTTGACAGAACTGCTGTCTCCTAAGTAGACAAGATGCTAAGGGAACAGTGAGGTCAGTAGGACAGGGAACCTTTAGTGTGTCCCATGACACAGAGTCATGAAGCGGGGTCCTGCAGATCCCAAAACAGTAGCTTTCTCAGTTGAGCTGACAGAAAAATATACATATAAGATTATTAAGATATTTAAAGGCTCTGAGAAAATATTTCAATAACAAGTACACTTTTCTTTAAAGAGAAGCCAAAGTTCCATCATCAATCAAATCAGCATACATAGTAAGTAGTCAATACTTGTGCCAAGTACCACCTGCCTACAAACAAACAAATCATATCTCTAGCCTATCACACAAGAATGCACTTGAATCTAATGAATGCAGAAACCGAGGAAAAGGCATGAAGTAAGAGTAGAACCTCTGCAAAAAAGAATGAAAAGTATGTTAGCCAAGAATTCTGTCCCATCAATACAAAAGCATACATTTAAAAGGATTTATACATTTGTTCAAGGTTGGAGAAAAAAATCATTAGAACTTAAAAAAAACTTTGAGGCTTTGGACAGCTGTTTTCTAAACTCTTCAAGAAGTCTAGTTCTCCTAAAAGAGACAGTGAGATAAGGAGAATTGACTTGTAGTGATCCTGTAGAGACTAATGTTTTTGCTTTCTAAATTTTACACAGATAGCAGGATTTCAATGCTGTAAAAACTTACCCCAGATCCCTACAGAATGTTGTCTATAGGATTTTCCTGAATGAACTCCTCATTCAGACCACTAGCTACAGATGAAATAGGGATACCTCTTGGAAAAAAACATATAGTCACTCTGACATCACCACACCACACACTCCCATTGAAACATCAACCATAACTTCTGGTCGATTGTTCCAATCATCGGTTTATGGTTAAACTTTAAATCCTTTTTCTAGTCTGAATCTGTCTATCTGACAGCTAGAGAGCTTCATGATGATTTGTCTGATACATTGATTGGCACTCTATTTTCAAAGTTTTCTCAAGATAGGTTTTTGTAGGCTATGATGAAATCAGGCTGAGCCAGCTCATATTTTCCATATAGCAAATTGTTTGGCTAAGATTGCAAATACACAGGGTTTGTTCTGTTTACACAGAACAAATGCAACAAAGTCAGTCACTTGGCACTCAGTACACTCCAGCTTTCAAATCTCTAGTTGTTGCATTTTTATCTTCCTTTTTGGATTTCAGAATGTTCACTTTTAAAATTAAAAATTTTCCAAGGACACGTCAGCAATGTCAAAGTTGATAATTTATCACACCTGAGTGAAGCTGACACCCCCACCACAACGTGCATTTTTGTCACACATACAATATTATAGAAAGAATCTGAAAGTCTTCCTCTGGTGTTCCATAGTGTGATCTAGTGATCTATATCAGACCTTAACTATTACTCCACTCAATGATTTTTGAAATTTTAATAGGTATTTAGGATCATTTACTCTATCAGGAAGTTATGGAGAGGTCATGATAATCTTCCTTCTCCTTTTCCTGCAACATCCTCCCAACATAAAACAAAATTTACAGTTTTAAAATTCTAGTCAAATCTTGCAGTTTCAGTACCAGTAACTAAACAGGTATATGGTCCTAATCAAGAAATTCAAATTCTTCCTGATTATTACAAAGAATCCTGATATTGATGTATAGATATATTGATGTATAAAGAATGTCTTTTTGTTCTGTCCTTTGAAAGAGTATTTAATTTGGGGAATTTGGCATAAAATGGATACTACTTGTTCTGTTCTTGTCCTCTCTGAACTGTTAGACTTTTGGAAGTTTTTTGGTTTTATAATCCAGCCTCTTCCTCGGCATAAAGCTTCTTCTGTACTGCAGTGGACACAATTTTTCTTGCTTTCTCTACTATTGGCATCACTGCTTTATATCTAACATCATACACCTATGCAGCTATTCAGTATGAGACTCTTCAAGGATAGAAGGTCACAGTGAATTGCATCACTACCAGTCCTGTTCAAACTCTCCATGTGTTATCACGTACAGAAGTGTCATTTCTGCTAATATGCAATTTCACTAGTGGAAATCTTCCTGCCAAACTCAAAATGCCTTCCCTGAATGATGTCATGAGACTTGGCTCCAAGAAGACAGCACAGTTTGTTACTGTCTAGTTTCCTTTACAAGCTGTTCTTTCCATTCTTTTTGGCATAGTAGTCTTGGACTGAAGGGTCCTTTTTGGACCCAGCTTTAGCATCTTGCAGGTGGCCCTGAAAGACAACCTCATGTTTCTGTTGTGCAGTTCCCAGCTCCATTTGACCAGATGAATCTGCAGAGATCTTCTGCAGTTTCCACTTGGAACTCAGCAGTACCTGGATATTTCTAAACGTATTCAGCTCTTTGCTATCTCCTTCTTAGTGTCTGCAAGCTTTCTACTTTCATGCACTTCCATGGTACTCAGTGTCACCCATTTTATCTTCAGTACTTGTGAATTCCTCCTTTTGTTTTGGTATCCTCTCTTCAAATTCTTTGTTCACTTTGATTGTGGCTAACCACATAGTATCTAGCCTTTCTTTGATTTCCTAATGTTTATTAATGTCTCTGAGGTTTCATGGTAGAGTCAGCAACTTTTATTACATATGGGAGGAACAACTTCTAGTCTCAGGAAGCAAAGCAAGCACAGCACTAATTCCATCTCTTTTCACCATGGTAATAAATATTACCTGTATGCAGGGCAAAATCTGCTTAAATAATTTCTAGAACTCTTTCTAAATACTCCCACCTGCTGCCCTTGTCCATCCAATCACAAAGTCCATCAGACTTCATAAAGCAGTTGACAAACACACCAAAGTTCACAGTTTAGCTTAACCTGCCATTTACTTCCAGTGATTAAGAATTTAAAAATTTAAATCCAGTGATTGATATTATACCTGTAGAATGCAGCAGCATAATCCTTAGAGAGAAACCCACACAAACACGTATGCTTTTTCCATCCTTTTTAGGATCTGTGTAACCTTCATAGATGGCAAACAACTCTTGCTATTTCACTTGAAGGGTGAAAGTATTTCACTCGTGGGTAGATTAATTATTTCTCATAAAAACAACACTTAAGAACACTTTTTTCTCCCCAAGATATATGTTCATGTTCTCAAATGCATCATTATGTGACATAAAGACTGTGCATATGTACATAGGTATAGCTATGAGAACCATGAATATATAAAACAAATGCACATAACTATAGTATTTCTGTAGGTGTAAGTAGTTAGCTGTTCTCTGAAGGTTTGTCTCATAACTCATAGCATTTAAGGCAGGTTTTTTTCTCCCCTGGATTGAAAAATAGGTATAATTATCATAAAAGGCACCACTATTTCCAATGCACCTCTGTGGATAAATATCAATTAATTCATGCATCATGGAATGATAATGAAATATTATAACTTCATCTGTGATAACAGTGTAACTTTTCATGCCAGTTCACTTGCAATCATCCTCTCTAGATTGCTAATTATATGCCTGAAGCTGTATTTAGTGGAAAAGATTGAACCATTTGTTCTTTGTATATTTTGTCAGAATAAGAATAAGCCCGTATGAAGCATCTTTGGACTTGTTCACACAGAAAAAAATCCCAGTACTCAAATCTAATTCATTGTTTACTTGGTCTAACCAAAATATCCCAATTCTGTGCACAAAAGCACTCCTTGGAGCACACGGGTCCTCTAACCACACACTGGACTATTCTTTCAAGTCTTTTGGCTATTATGCTGTTATTATGCTATGGCACGCGTGCCAAACACACTGTGGCAACACTGCTGAAGAAATAGCATTATGCACAGATCTCACAGGTGTCCATGCAATTTTTCCTGGATCAGTGTCATTGGCTCTGTGGTCTGCCATGCCCCACAGAACAGATTTATAAGAATACATCTTTCCTTAAAAAAAAATTACAAAAGCAATATCCTTTCACCCCTTTACTTGTGCACAGGATAGAGCTTATCTGTGCTATCTCTTTAACATTGAGTAAAACCTTCTACCTCCATAATCTTATTTCTGCTTAGCTCCAGGCTAGTTTTGTCATCCCCTCATTGCAGAAGTTAAAGCTTCCAGATTCAGGGTTCAGGTTTGATGTATCAAGGTTTGACTGCAGAGATGAGGCTCTGGATTTAGTGGAGGATCTGTCTCTATGGAGACTCCTATAGAAATTGTGTTATTTGTGTTACCTGCACTGATGGAACAAAATTGAGGCTAGACAACGAAGGTCAATTTGTCAGGGGAGATGGCAGAAGCAGTGACAAAATGCTGGGGCCGTGGTTATAAGAAAGGCACAAGAGACCTGATGATCATAATTTTCCCCACTGACTCTAAAACCTGTGAAATCACACCATCGTTAGTGATATATTTAGCTGAGACCAGTTTCAGGGATATTTGACAGTCTCTCTGTATTCTGAGGGATGGACTTGGTTGTAGAGGGAAGCATTTAAAGACTACTTTATGAGGTACCTACACTTATGACATATCAGCCAGAAATGTGAAATCCGTAAGAGAATAGATATCTTTCAGGTATTTTTTTTTTAGTAACAAAATCTTACAAAGTTAGGCACTCCTAAAATCTTCCAAAATATCTGCTGTTTTAATCTCAGTGGAAATGTGCAAGGACAGCGACGTGGCTGCGCAGGTAACAATATTTAAGGGAGGCTGAGCTTCTACATCAGTCTTCTTACAGTGGAATTCATGCATTCATGCCTCATAACATAATTTTCCCTGCACCAGAGATACTCTCAGCATGCATAAATGTATATTCAGTATCTCTTGTTGATCGATATAAACCAGCTTCTGCAATATGACAATGATGCATGCATAATTCCTAAATAAAGGGCAGGCGGCTGGATCACTTATGTGCACAGTTTACAGGATTTGGTCTTCACTTCTCAGCAATGTGTTTTGAAGCCAATCATGTCAGGAACAACTGAAAAGACTTGTCATCTGTCATGAATCTGGAAGCCTGTAGGGAAGAAGTCTGTGATCTTTGCCCAGTGTCTAATGATTTCACATTACAACTGGTACTAAGCAGAGCATCTGGTGATGTTGCTGCCACCTCACCCTACGTATGGTGAAGCGCAGTAGGGATCTGTATGGCCAGTCTTCACGAACGAAGATTTTTTGGGAAAGGTCTTTACCCTTCGAGCCTGTGCAGTGGACTTTTTAGGTGAGACACAGTGTGCGCTGAGCTGAGCCCACCCTTTAATCCTAAGGTTCATCTGCCGGGGCCGAGCAAGCTTGGACGGTAGCAGTGAGGTCCTCAGGACGTAGGTTTGTTTAGAGTGACCTTCTCTTAGATGGATGGCCTTACAGGGCTGACGAGCTCCATCTGCCCGGGGGACTTCTCTGACCGGGAACCGAACCCGGGCCGCGGCGGTGAAAGCGCCGCATCCTAACCACTAGACCACCAGGAGGTACCCCTTCTTGCTGGGCTCACAGCATCAGGATGAGAAGGTTTAAGAAAGTTTATGGTCTCCTCCTGCTGCCTTAGCATTGTAAACAGACAGTATTGCTCTCCAGCCCAACTTTCTACGTGAGTTCTACTGGGTCTGAAAGGAAGGGTAATAGTATTAAACACAATCACCAAGATATGTGCAAAGGGAAACTGTGCAACAATTTAGTTTGCAGTTCTAAAGGAAAAGGAAAGAAAACCCAATCTCGTTGCAACAGCAGACCTCTTTTAAAGACTTTTTTTACTTTTACCTGCTGATTTTAAGCAAATAATTTTATTCTGGACAGCCTGTTCCTGGAAGTGGCCTCATAATTGCTAACTTTATCTTCTGCTGCCAGTGTCTATTTAATCACCTCCTTGTTGCATTCACAGCCCACACACTGACGCAAAATCTCCTCCTGTTCTGATTCTTCACCTATTAGAGCCTTGGCCCAAATACCTCTCTAATACTGAATGAGCAAACACCAAGTCAATGTGAAAGTCAACCAGGCATAACTTGCTGCAGAGAGTATTTCTCTGCATGTTCCCCCTTTGCAACTCAAATATAATATAGCCTAACAATGTGGCCTGAAAGATGCTGGAATTCAATAGTGTCAGACAGTTAGGTACAATGTAAAAGCAAATGCTTTTGCTGTATCTTAAAATATTCTTGTTGAAGTTACTGCACTGATTTACTGACAATGTAAACAAGACTTTAAATTTAGTAACTTAAAAAAAAGAGGAGTCAGAACCCAGTGTCAGATTTCATGCCCCCCTGCCTGGGACTGCTGGCCACCAGCAGTTTTGGTGCTGCAATCCAACAACACCATTGAAAATTTGTCTGTTTTTTCCAGTGTTAAACTGTAAGGTCAGGGTTTCTGAGACCTGAGTTGGGTACTGTCATATCCACTTATGCCAACTCTGGAACTACATTGGCACTGCAAACCCAGCTTTAGACACATGGGGACTTCGATAAAGTAAAGCATCTCTGGACCTCGGGCATCTCTAGGCTTGGAAAATAGACTAATAGCAGCATTCCGCAACTGGGTTGTGACCGTTTTGTACTCGGGTGCCTGAATTCCATCTAAGGCCCACTTTGGGTACCTAAGCCCTTTTTTAGATATGACCTGGAAGCTCAGTTTTAGGCATCCAGGCATTTTGGCATAATGCCAGTATTTTGAAGCAGTGGAAGAATTTCTGTACCTAATCCAGGAGATAAGGCTGTAATATGTGTCCTGGAATTTACAGAGACATGCCCAGTGCCAGTGCAAGACAGTTGTGCAGCTCTCTGCAAAGACATGTATCTTCCATGCACTGTGGGAATAAGCATGGGGCAAGACACCTTTATCGGACTCAGAAGCTGTGTGGGAGGTAGCATAACAGGAGTTAGATTATATGTCTGCCAAAAAAAAAAAAAAAAAAAAAAGACTAGTAGGAGTCATTTTGGTGCGCATCTGTGCGAAACTGAAGCAATGCAGAGGAAAAGCAGGCTGTTGTGTTTACCACGTGTGTACTTTAACGGTGTATGAACAAGCTGCCTGCTATTTTCTTGTTGCAGAATATGTTATTTCTCCAGGAAAAGGGTAAATACTATATTTCCACACGGGGAAGCAATAGTTTGCTGAATAGGAAGGGACAGCTGGCGTGTGTCTGTTGTGGCACTTTCCCTCTGCACAGTTGTCAGGATGCAGCACAATACTGGCTACTGGAGTAAAACAGAATTTTAATGAACAAGCTGCAGGGAGAGAAATAAAACAAATTTGTCTCTATCCAAGTAATCAGCCACCAAACATGCACATAAAATTCAGATATGGCAGAATAGCAAGTAAGCGTCTCTGATCAGTTTGGATATTTCTTTTCATCGGTTTTTTCATATAAAATCTAACCCAGTGCATCTATGTGAATGTAAATCTACCTTGAAACTGAAATCTCAGCCTGTTAGTAACTATCTTGTTATTGCTGCTAGTACTGTCTATTGCTGTTGCACACCTTACCTTTTTTGCTGTTACTTAAAAAAGCTCATTTTATGTATACAATCAATTTATCTGGCATTTTTGCCTCCAATCCAGGCCAGATTTATAGACAGTTTGTTACACTGTGGTTTCCACTGCTCACACAAAAAATTAGCTCACAGTGTTTCCTTGGAGAAAGTGATGAAGCCTAAGGTTGTGTTTTCTTTTCTGTATAGTCCAACTGTGCCAAGGAACAACTCTTTCAGGGGGGCCTCAGGAAAATTGCACCTGATGGCACATTGGTGAGAAATGGGTTCTTTAGATCCAGTGTTGAGGCAAAATCTTGCTGCCAAACAGACCATTTCTGCTTTTAAATCAAATGATGACATTTCAAAATAATTCAAGCATTAGATAAATTAATTTTTGATACTAATTTTTTTTTGGCAATATACAAAAGAGAGAGACAGAGTGGGGGGCACAGTGCTTGTGCTGTCAGCTCTGCCTTGTACCTGCTACAGCAGTAGGACTGTAGGGACCAAAGACCAATGTGTGGTATGGCTTCTAGAGACACTGATGAGAAGACAAGTTTGAACAGAGAAGCCCAAACAGGAAATTTTAGTGCTTCCCTCTACTGTTTTGACATTATGAGTTCAAAATGCCCAGTCCTACAAAGACAAAATGGGAACAAAGCTGAGTCAAAGTAGGAACCCAAGAGTGAAATCCCCCACTGGCAAATTTTTCATGGACTAAGGGCAACCACTAATTTGCTGCAGATATGTCTCTTTGTGGAGGCTAAAGCAGCACTATTCACCTACAAGCAAGGAAAAGTAGGTAGGAAACTGCAAATTTTCCTTCGATAATGACAGGGAACTCCCTAAACTAAGCTGAGCTGAGAAGCCAAAATAAAGGATGGGGAAAGTGTACTGCATTATTCAGTGCCGAGAGCGGGACTGGTTAGTTACTTTTCCTGACTCCAATAGACTTTGTAACAGGCACTAAGTGTCAGACCAGGCCTCAGACTTCTATTCCTGCCTTTCAAAACCACAACTGTGGCCATACAAAAATAAGTAAATAACATTTATCCTTCTCAGGTCCCTACCTCTACCTTGAGCCTTTTCCTAGGAATACCTATCTCAGCCCTTTGGATCTCATGACTTTCATTTCCTGCACTCTGTATGCACTTTCCCAGGAACACTCAAAGGCAATGAGAAAGTATTGACATTTTGATAAGGAAAGTGCAGAGATACAACATGCCCTACAGAGCAATATGCTGTCAGCCGACTGCCTGGCAAAGGGGCCAAGCAGCCTCCTACAAGAGTGAGTCACTTTTATTTCCACTACTTCTTGCTCAGTGCAGTGAACAAAGGGGAAATGAAGGGCCTGATCCAGAGTTTATTGATGAAACACAGAATCTCCCTGCCAGATTTGGCTTTATCATGGGTTTTGGCAGCAGTTCAGCCTTTAACTTTTCCACTCTTGAAGAGACACTAGCTGCTATTAGCCCTGCTGATAGGTTCTTCTCTTTCCTTTTTAACCTGTAATTCTTTTTAAATTGGAGTTGTCTGTAGGGTAACTAAGTTAGCACTTCGCTCTGGGATGACATTTTCATTTCCAGTGTACAATCTTGTAATGAAAGTAGCTTACAGAGACTTTTCCTTCCTTATGCCTCTGACTCTTGTGGAGGCTTCATAACTACTCCATGAAGTGCTGCATGTCTGAACTCTACCCTATGCCCTTCTGCACTGTCTCATCATAATCCAGTGTCATTTCAACTCTTCTGTGTTTTATTTAGTGTGTGTAGATTGATAGACAGGAACACTTCAAAGCCTTGGTCAGGAATGAGCCCCACTGACCCCAGCAGATAGTCTTTGCTCTGAAAGACATGCCTCTCAAAACAACTGTGGCTGCATTTTGTGATGTTGCATGTTGCACCAGCTGCTGTTGGCACAGGGGAGATCAAGACCTTTTAATATGCCTCTATTTCTTCCTATAAGTCCTATGTGGAAACCACAGTCCCACCTAGGGTAAGTTCTAAGAGGAGACAGTAGCAAACTACAGAAGGAAAAAGAAGAAGTGCTCTTTTCAGGTTACATGGGCTCGGAAGAAGACTTGGTCAAAAGCACTGTAGGGATTTCACTTCTAATGTCAATAGCCTTTTTACCAGGACCTAAATTAACTTCTCCTCCTTTTTGTCAAGCTGTGAATCGTATATCATAAGATACCAATTCTGCCTTGGGATAGGACACTGTTGGGAGCCAAGGGTCATCCCTATTCTTTGTGCAGCTGTCCACAAGAAAGGAGGTGAGCAGTTGAAGGTTTGATGAATAAGAGATTATGATTTGTTTTCAAGAAGTGGCATTTATTCACGGATGTACAAAGAGAATGGATTTTTTTCTTGCACCATCCGTCTCCCCTGAGGCCTCCTATGTATCTTGGCCTAAACTTAGCAAATAAGTATGTTTTGCTCAGCACTTGGAGAATGCAAAGGTTGCCCAAACAGCAGGACTCCAAGAAAACAACAAGAAAGTAAATGAGAAGAAAAGGACAGGAAAAAGAGAAGCCTATGGCTTTGTACCTCTATGAAAGGCACTGAACTCCAATGCTTCCTCTCTGTTGTTCATGTCTTGCTGTGCTATCTTTAATGCAGTTTATAAACTCCTCAGTGCAGACACCTACTTGTTTTATTTGCAATCATAAGATGTTCTTTGAATAAATTGCTAACAACTGGAACAATAATAATATTGAGCAACAGTGGTATTTACCATAGCTAAAGCAGACAATGGGGAGTTCCCTAACCCAGAGCAAAGAGGTAAGAAGGAGCTTACAAACGCAGCAAAATTAAAAGCTGCTAATATTGTTAATTATTATTAACACTTGTATTTCTGTAGCAGAAGGAGCTACAAGCAGATTCAGATCCCAGAGCTGCACAGTGTTGTTCAAAAGCATAATAAGATCATTCCTGCCCTGTAAAAGAATATGTTCAAAGGCTTTTCTCTTGAAGAACATTCACAGATGAGGGAATATTACAAGTCTGAAGAGCAGCTTGCAGGACTCCTAGGCAATGCAGACAGAGGAATAATAATGTTCCCATTATACAGATGGGGAACATGGATATTTGCATCCGCTCACAAAAAAAGATCTGAAGCACTGCAGTGAATCCAAATCTCATGATGTCTAGTTCTGCACCTTAACTACAAGTTTGTCCTTAAGTTACTGCTTTTCATTATTGAGCATTTCTAAAAGTGTTGAATCTTATAGCTTTTCAAAACCAAGCAATCTAAATTTAATTCTCTTGAACTGATGCTGGATTCAATTTCCTAAAAGTCCGAGATATAAAACATAATGCTATGTGTATAGGGAGAATAAAAGAAGAGTCTTCAAGATAAAATTAATAAGACGTAGATAGAAAATTGTAGTACAAACTTTTAACTGCCATCTTAATAAAGGCTAATATTACAGCACACTGAAATTTGCACTAGAAAACTTTTATTGCATCAAATACTATATGACTGCAGGGCATAACCAACTCTTCAGGTGACAAGAGTTATTGGTTTTAGGGAACTCTTTTCTAGAACTATCTCACTTAACATACATGTTTTTATGTTGTTTATATTTATAACTCTTCAAATGTAGATTTTTTTTTTCTATTTAACTTTTATATTTCTGGATCCTAACATTTGCCATTGATATTCTCTGATAATATTATCTGGAAAAAAATAGAGTGCAATTTCTCAACAATATAAGATCCGTACATGTGAGAGACTTCATGTTTTGTATAAGCCAGGAAAAAAATAGTTAACTCCAGAATTAATTTCCTCCATTTTAAGCTCCTGTTGGGGTACCACTAAAATGAAAATCTGAACAGGTCATTTTTTTTCTATACTTTGATATTGCTAAATGCACCAAAATTGTAATATGGTCCTTGCACTCCAAATACCCTTCTCTGTCTGATCTCTGAAGATGCAAATTTATTTCTTGGATGACTTCTTATTGCCAACTCTGTCTGAACAAACTCAGATTTTAATTTCAGGAGATTCCTGATTTAATCTCTGGTGGGTTAATCAAGATGACCATCAGCATATTAATACGTGATATGCGTATACTTCTTAATATGACAAAATGTATCAAAATGCTGCGCTCTTCAGATTGTAAATCAAACACTCCAAAGATTGTAAGGGCTAGTATTAATATAAATTTTGAAAAGAGTAATACTCTGTGGTTGTCTTTCCCTTGATTTCTGTGGTTAGACCAATAGCAATGGAGAATCTAGTTATGGTCTGTTGACTTCATGATGTCCTCCTAGGGACAACAGGTAACTGTGCCTTGAAAGGTGCAAGGTCTCTGACCTTTGAGAGGTGTGAAGAAATACCCCCTACATAATGGCAGGGTGCATTGCAAAGAGGTTCAACCCTACATTCAGGAGTGCCTTCTGGGAACTCTCAGTTGTGTCATCTAGGTCTTGATTCTCTTAGTGTTGACTCTAATTTTTGAATTCAGAGGCAGTACCTTCAGGAGAGATGCCTTGTGCTCGCTGCCACATTTGATATGTACCTTCAGTGTACTGTGGCTTAGTATCTGAACACGATGGGGAAGGTATGCTTCTGCATAATGTATTTGCAGCCTCTTGATGACAGATCTTAAAGTGTCCTAGAGACAATACATCCTCACAGAAATAGTGCGATTCCATAGTGTGAATATGACATTAAAATAAAAAAGACCTCTTCTAGTCTTTTTCCAAAGTTGGGCTACAATTTCAAAAATTTTCTTCTTGCTGGGGAAGGGACGGGCCTTTTCCTAGTTCTCACTGTTCTCTCCAAACTCAGACACTAAAGTAGTTTTATTTCACTTGTACATTTATCCATCTCATGGTGGAAACTCTTAAATCTGCTCACGTTTCTGCTTGCTTCACACTGCAGTCATCCTACACTCGGTAGGGATGAATTTTTTTCTATAGCACTCAGTCTTTGCAATCTAGTGAATTCTGGAGTGCAAGTTCTCTTTCTGCTGTATTCTCATTGGCATTCACTCACCTTCCAGAAAGGTCTATGTACAGCACAAAAACAGATTGTGAGATTTATCTAAGTAATGCAGATGTCTGCTATGCAGAGAGTTACTCCATGTCAGAATTAGTCCCTTTAAGGTTGTCTTATTGGAGAGAAACAGGAACTCTTACATCACAGTACAATTCCTCTTAGACAGGTAAAATAGGTCAGATGAATCACTACTTAAAAGTGTCTATTTTTGACCATAGAATATAAATTGAGTCCTAGGTGACTTGCCTAGCTGCTGGCATCTGCATTATAGGTGCATTTAAATGAGATGAAACCCTCTCCCTGAGCCTGTCTCAAGTGCTGACTCTCCTGATCACTGGTTCAGCTCTTACAGCATGGGAGACCTGGTGGTGCCCATTAGCGTGCTTGGAATGCAGCATGCAGTGGTTTCCTTATGAAGATTTGCAATGACTCATCATCATCCTACATATTGTCCTGACCCCCAAATTAAACTGATGAATATACCTTTTCTTTAAAAAACCACAGCAAATAACTCTTTTTGTAAAAGAGTCAATCTTCTACATCTAAGAAATCCACTAGTAAGTCATTTAGCATTCTGGTTTCTGGACATCTTCAGCTGGGACCAGGCCTGCTTCTGAAGTTGGGGTCCCTTTGTAGAAGAAATGCAAGTATTCTGTGGCCAAAGTGATAATAAGTGGAAAGACTAGTTCTGTCACCAATAGGGTTACACAACAGCAAGCGGTGGTTACAGATGCAAGAGCATGTCTCCTTTCTTCCCCAGATGAGCTTTGTGACCCCCCTTTGGGTGATGTCTGCCAAGTCAAATTTCAGCTTCAACAGTTGAAGCTTGGCAGAGAGTAAGCAACAGAAAGTGGGATCTCTTCAGGGCAAGGACTAGATAACATTAATAATAGACACTGCTACCAGCTCTTTCCTAGTTGCTCACTGACAGTACTTTATTTTTGGTATCTCCTGTGCTTAATTTAAAATGAGAAAATCCTCATAATCCTTTGTGATTTTCTTGGATTGGTTAGATTGATGTGGTTACACTGAAATACTTTCTTAACTTGCAGAGTCATGCTCTTAGCAATGGAGAGACAGAGGCAGGCTCCATCCTTGTAGTCATAAAGGGGAAATTCCAAAATTCTGCCTCTCCTGTTAAGACCCTGAGCAGGTGAATCATCCTGAAGCACTGCAGCAGGACCTATATGGTGCACAGAGCTTGGGCCGTCCCTTCAAAGTACCCAGGTTCTTTTATCCTTACAGACCTAGGATTGATAAGTCTTTTCTTGGAGGATGGAAAAAACCAATTTAGTCCCCAGTTCCTATTCTGACTTTCAGCAATGCAAAAAAAACCTCCAACCTGCTAAAGTCTTTGAAAAATCCTTTACTAATCCTGACATTTTTTTTTCAGTTTGCAGTTATCTGACTGATTTATAACAGTTTCAAAGGGAACTGAACACTTCATCTATTATCAATCAAACCTCACCTCTTGCTAAACTGTAGAAAGAGTATTCCAGCTGTATGGCTGTTACTCACCAGGCACCATCTACTAGCAGAGATATTAGAGGTCTTGAACTTTACAGAGAGCATTCTCATAGCACTCACTGAGTTATGTACTGTTGCCACAACTTCCCCATGCATAATGATGAGAGTATGCTACAATCATGCAGGACCATGTTATTTTCAATCAAATTTGTGTCAGGTGGGGATATGATAATATATATTTTATGCCAGTCTGTTACATGGAACACTGAGTGTTTCAAGCAGTTGGAAGAAGCTTCAGAAACTCAGGATTCCCAGACTAGCTGGTTTCCTCAAGTGACTGAGGGTGGAATTAATTTTAATCTAATTTAATTTCAGACTTTAATCTAAAAAACACTTAGATTCATTCCTAATGTTTAGATAGCTGAAATCAGGCGAGATGAATCCCATCCTAATTCTGTGGTGAGACTCCTAAGTTCCTAATTTATGGAAGCCAAAAATGGCACTGTCAGAGTAAATGAGCAGTTCAGCAATCCCATGTTTCTGTCTCTGATAGTGACCAGCATCATACCTATGTGTAGTCTTTGAAAAAATGGATCATCATATCTTGGTTATTTATCCAGGTTGGTTTTTTTTTTTCTGCATTTTGTTTAATGTGCTCAACAAACCTATAAGGACAACTTTCTTTCTGGGAACAATGCAAGTAATGAACATTGCTTAAAAAATCCAGGATGTTTGTATCTCCAATAGATTGTACTCAACTGCTTTATCCTCACAGCAGCTGGTATGCTACAGGCAATACAATTCAGCTGAATTGGTACCATGGCTGCAGTAGAGTCCTGTACCTCCTGTGAGTGAGCCAAAGACAAAGACCTCACTGAGACAAAGGATTTGACTAGACTGAAAAAAATTCAATTAGGTAATTTTGATACTTGCAAATCAAGGGTTTTTTTCCATATAAAGTATTAGATCATTGGGAAAAATTATAAATTTAACTTCTTATTTCACTTTGGAATAAAAAACTCTATAAAATGCTAGATTACTTTTTTTAGGAGGAAAATTTCCAACTTCGATCACCCCAGATTCTGACATTTCATCCTGAAATGTTCTAAGATGGAAGCACTTAATTGCTCAGGATTAACTGTTCACTGTTTTGTTTGCATGCTTGAACCTATGCAAACTCAAGTCCTGGAGCACTTTATAAGCAGGGAGTCCCACAGTCCAGTTTCTGAGAAATGACTGTGAAGAGGCTGACTGGGCTTTCTGCCTCCCCCCTGTACACAACAGGTGGAACTTGAGTAGCAAAGTTTATCTTAACCTTGTACGCTGCATTCAAATGCAATGTGGAAGCTTACTTTTTGCTGTGGGATAAATCCTGTTCACTTGTTCTAGTGGTGAATTTTGTTGCCTTCATGATTTGTCATGTGGAAAACTTACTGGATGACAACAGCACTGGCCCAAGAGCAAACTGTTGCCCTTCTCACTACTAAAAGATTCATTTTTGAAAGCAATCAAAGGTTTCAATGACACTTAACTCTAAGTTCGTGTGTAGCAAAACAAACCTATAAAACCCCACTTGTCCCCTCTACTTCCGTTTTGATTTACAAAGGTGGAAACTTTCGGGATATCTTAACTGTAGACAATAAAACACTTTCAAAAACACATTAAGAGTGTCAAAACCCACCTTTGAGATGAGTAACATCTTTTAAAGTAATGGGCTAAATCAAACCGAAACCTTTGCTGACATTTTGATTACATTTCTCTTAGTTGGCATAATGAAAAATTAACTTTACACATAAAAAATTTATTGAAGCTTCTTTTATTACCTAGGAAGAAAAGTTTAGTGTAGCCAACTGAATGATGCTTCTTCATGGATTGTCACTTTATACACTTTATTATTGTAACTTATGGGGATGTTTGTAAGCAAAGGAGTGTTATTTATTCTGTAGTACTTCCATTTGCTCACTCGTTATGCTCATCATGGGTCTATGTAATAAACTTCATAATATCACACATTAATGGGGTTATTTAAACTATAACTGCTATAAGTTAATGTGCAAGTACCTTGCAGTTTTCCCATGTTTACTCGCAATTTTGAAATAATGTTCAAGACATGCTCTGAGTCTGGGAAGAATCACACACTTTAGTGCAATAATGTATGGGGAAATGTACAGTTATTTAATAAATATAGAGGAATTGACATTAATGTCTGTGTATCATTTGGTATACCTATTCATTAAAATGATTGCTTGATACTTATTTGTAGGAGATAAAACATATTTAGTACCATTTCATGCAAATGGAAAACACTTGCCCAAAGCAGTACAAACTTTGGAAAAAGTTAGAATACTGTTGAAGTCTCCCTAGTTTTCCTAAGAGATAAAAAACCTGAGAAGTAGCTAAACTGCAGTTATCCAAAGGCAAGAACTCTGGTGATTAACTATATTATTGCTTATTATGTATTTTCTTTTGCATGCTGACCAGATCTATATATCTATAACTCTTCTCCATGCTTTCTGCTTGAAGGCTTTTTTAAAAGAAAAGCTTGAGAACTTCAGAAGTAATTCCTAATAATTTTTATAAGAAACTATTATTTTCTGACTACCTTAAAAGCTGCTGAATAATTTTTCCTTTGTTCTCAAAACCAGAATGTGCATGTCTGATCAATAATGTCACAAGTCTCTGAGTATTGAAAACACAGATTTTTATATTGCCAAGTAGAAGTAATCAAACTTCCCAGGATGCTGTGATTTTATGTTGAAATTGATAAACTTTAACCTGACTATTCAGATGATAATTATTTTATTCTATGAGTTTCATGTACTGTCACTTTTCTTTAAGTCAATTTTTAGCCATCTAACAGAGTACAAACAGCATGTATCAAAAAGTTGATCTGATGAAATTACATCACTTGCAAAAGCAGATGTTCCCATTATTCAGAGGAAGCAATTGATTTTTCAGAGTACTTCCTGATCCTCCCGAGAATGACAGCTAGTGATGAGGAAACCTCTCGGTAAAAGTCAGTGAGGTAAATTTGAAACACCATTTTACATGACAGATGATAGCTATTAATTTGCGAAGAGATGTGCGTGCTGTAGGACAAATGCCTGTAAGTGAGAAGTCCACATCTGAACACCCCAAGCTTAAATAAAGAAATAACTGGATGGAGGTGATACTTAGTGCACCTTGAAGGTTAATTCCTCTCCATTTTACATGAGCTATCCCTGGCTTGCTCTCTACAGCCACTCTCAGATTTCATTTCCAACCCCTCCCCCCCCTTCATTATAACAGATAAAAGGACAGGATCTTCTGTTCCAAAGTGACCCTGAAAAGTTCAGGCCAAAGCCCTTTTAAATTGCATTATCTGAAATGCAGAAATCCTCTATGAAATGCTGCCAAGCATTACCATGGCAACATGATGTCACCTGGTGACAGAACAAGCATTGTAGCATTTAGCTGAGACCATGCTGCTTTCTCCACAAGGAAAAAGGTGATTCTGAAAGTGGGGGCCCATCTGATCAAAGGAATATCTGCAATCTAAACATTTCCACTCACCTTCAGGGAGAGAAACCACTTTCATTTCTCATCTCTGAACATGGGGCAGGGTCTAAATCACACAGGTAGGAAACTTGAGAACTTGCAGTATCAAAAAGTGAGAGCGAATGGAGAACAAACCATTATCTGTCAGTATATGCCCTACAGGCAAGTGGGAAAGGGAGTAGCTGGGAACCTGACTCTGCAGACTGGCTGGTCCCCAGGAGTCATGGATAAAACACACAGCTGCTGCTCAGGGACTCAGCCTGGGCACCATGAGTGTGGCTCACCTGTCACATCACACACAAAAATGATATTTCACTATATTTAGCTATTTACATGTAATTCTGACGTGCTTTAAATGCTGTGCTTTTCCTTTGGGTGACTGGCAGATTTTAGACTGAGCTTTAAACTTGTGAGGGTGGATCCTGATTACGTGGGTGCACTACTTCGCTATTATGGGCCTCAGCTGAGAAAAACCTCATAGTCAATATGCTTTTCCTCAAAGTTTTTAATAGACTCAAGAGCAAGAGAAGTACAGAAATGACCCATGAAATCTGCTACAGGATGAGAAAAATAAGATATTTTGGCACAGATTGGAGGTGAAGAAAACAGAAAGGGGGCAGCTGGAAATCTTGGCCATCAGCAGTCACACACAGGAGCAATTTCATTATCCTCTGGAGAAGTTTAATTTTAATTTTTTACATTCTCCCCTTTTTTCTCAAATGTGTTTCTGGCTTCTTTACTGTTTCCAAATTCTGGAACCCATGACGCTTCTCAGAGGTGCAAGGCAGAGCCAAAACTGCATTATACTGCACTGAAGATCTTTTGCAAATGTGCGTGTCAAAGTTCTCCCTAATTTTAATCTGAGTTCATAGTCTTTGCAACATCAGTGAAAGTAACACCTCATAATGAAACCCAGAAAAAGCTGCAAGACAAACGTGATTTCAATATTTACAGCAAATCTGAAGCACATTTAAAAGCTGTGAGCCAGTCCGTCTCTGTTGGGTTTTATTTGGATTTACACCAAGAACACTTAAAAAAGTTATAACTGGGATATTAATATCTCCCATTTTCTTCTAAATAGGTTAGATTGCTGGACATCAGTTGTAGTATAAATAAGAGAATATTTGAATGGAGAGAAACTCTAAAAATCACATTTAGGAATGCTTGAAATCATACAAGATTTTAAAGTATTTTTATTTGTGCTGATATTCTTAAGGTTTTGTTTTCTAGAAAGAACTCAAAATAGGAAACTGAAATACATTTATTCTGGCCTTTCACAGCGCTTGCTGTTGTGATATATGAAGACCAATATCTTCAAATCTCCCATCACTCTTCTCTTGTTGATTTAAAACCAACTTAATTTAGTTGTACATCTTCTCCTCACAATGGATGAAAACCAGTCTCTGAGGTCTCTGAGTCCAGCACCTCACCATATCATTCCACTCCATGTCATTTATCTTTTAGACCTACTGAGCTTTATTTTAGATTCCACTACAGTGATTTGGAGACCTTTACAGAATCCAGGTTTTCTGATAATTAGTAATTGTGTCCTAATTTCTAGCCTGTGTATATTCACGTTTTTCTGCTAAGTGCCATTGAGTTTTCTCATCAAGGCAGATGGAAGTCAAAACCTGCTCTACCCCTGTTATTCATAATCTGCCTTTCCTTGTTATCTCTATAACTATTTTTTGATATGTAATTTTGCTGCTGTACCTTTTAACAAAGGATCACCCTTACCTCTCTAAGAAGTGTGGGTGATTCTATGCTGTACTTCAGTGGCAATTTTTTACAGCTAAACTGAGTTGTTTTCCACGGTTTACTATAATTCCCTACCACAATCATCTGGGATGAAGCCAGTAAAGAGTAACCTGGGTTGTCACAGTTTTTCACTTTGGAGGGCACTCATTTTCTTTGAAATCAATGATGATTACTCCTTACTTCTTGAGGATTTAGCTGAGATCAATTAGTGTTCAGCATCTATCAAGTGTAGGTTTTGTATGAAGGTGCTGAACCTTGGATTCAGGCAACCCACCTGTAAGGACTCTTATTTAGAAACACTTGCAATGGGGATCTAGTTCAGGAGTACCTCAGATGGTATATGTAGGGCTATGTTCAGTAACAGTGACAAATCTGAAGGCATTGGGCACCAAGATCAGGGGGTTTACCCCGTCCAGCTCATGCTAATGGTCTGTTGCAAGTCCTATTTCACTGGGCATGAGTTAACTGTTTAGCTGCAGTCATATTTCACAAGATTGTTGAGTTAACATTACATGAATTATACACAGTTTATAAAATGATTATTTAATCAGTGGAAAATTAAGTTCATAGATGCTTTCAAAATCTGAACTAGCACATTCATCAGCAGAACTGCTAAATTTTTAATCGAGTCTGCTGTGCTTGATGTAGCTATCATTCTAAATTGCCCTCTCTCTGCTGGTCCTCTTACTGCAATATATATCTTTGTGCTATCCTTTCTTCATTGCTAATTGATTTTTTCAGCTCATATTTAAGGCAGAGTGACATATCATTCAGAATTTTCATCAAAGGACAGTCTTACTTACTTTTAACACAAGAAATGCTTTAGGATGAGTGATTTCAAATACTGTCCAAAGTTCTGTGGTTCCTTCTTACTTAGAGATATCCTTTAAAAGGAAACATGGCAGAGGCGTAATGAGGAGGGAGTTTTGTTTGTCTTGAAAATGAGGAACAATTTGAAATACTCTGGCCTGGATTTGTTCTGGGATTTGATTGCTTCAGTCATTTCTAGAAAAGGTCTAGATCAGGAGAAGCAATGAGCAATACAGTTTCTCCAGGTATTAACCATTTCCCACCCCAATTAAGAATTCAGTTGCAATCCCAGTTTTTCCTGTTCTATAAAAACTTTTAGAAACTCTTTTTTCATTAAAACCATGAAAAAAATATGTCCAAAGAGGAGAACAGCTCTAGAGAATTTACCATTTGTATAACCTGAAAATCTAGATACCCACCCAGGTAAGGGAGAGAGCATAATGTCTTCTCAGGCCTGGTTTCTCACATCCCACCGAGTAAACTTTTCAGGAGGGTCAGTACCTGAAGATGGGAAGCTTTTTCTGGTAGAGATACATTCGCTTCATCCTACCAACTGTACCTGTGACCCAGTCTGTTTCTAAAGGAAGTTGGGATTCATGTAGGAAGCCAAGCAGCCTTGTCTTTACTCACCTGAACAAACACACAGCTAAATCTCCTTGTGAGCATTAGCTCTCTGCACAAACATATTATGAAGTTCACTGTGCATTTTCAAGCATCTTCAATTTGCTTATCATCAGAATAGGTTTCACCCCTGCTTGGTACTTCCTATTACTATTACCTATTACTTATTATTTCTGAATGGCATGACTTGTCATACTAGTCCTGCAGTCTAAAGCTCAGGGTCATTTCTTAAGGACAGCCACACCTTGAATCTGTCAGCCAAGTTCAATGCAAGTAAGAGATTTTTACATATAGGCATAATATAAATAAAAAGCATGCACAATTGTCCATGTGGTAAATTTCTTTTCATCTTGGATTTCAAAGTTTACCAAAGGTTGGCTATAAGCCTATGTACCTCCATAGTCCTGAACGATGGTAGAAATTGGATCTAAAATGTGCTACAAGATGAATATACATTTCATACATTAAAAGATGGAGAGACAACTATAAATACATACATACATACATATATAAAAATGTTATTTATAACAAAGAGTTTGATGATTTTTGATGTTCACCATGATAAAAGAGATTAATTAATTGACATGAGCTAATAATACAGTGTCAGCTCTCTAGTTTCTTTAACAGAAACAGGTCTTACACAAAGTGAAAGGAGAAATATTATTTAAAGTACTAAAACACTGATTATCTAGCTGGGAAATGAGGCTAGTCCTTCACATGTTTGTTTTGAGTGCACTCTGAAAGTGCCTGTGTGAAACTTACCTAAGAGTGTCTATTATTTCCAGAACAATTTGAGAGCTAGATATTTGGGATAGCACTCCATAAAGCCACATGAAACCATCAAGGAGCATGCTAACTAGTGGATTTACACACTTTCTTGCCTTACTGTCCAAATATCTGCAGTTCACTCAGATACAAGTGCATTCAGGGTGAGGGTTGTCCCCAGCACATGCTGAAGTCCCAGACACATATATGTGTCTGCTGGAGGGAAGGTGTCCCAGTTGCCATCAAGATGCTCCTGGAACATGTTTTGGCTACATCTATGGCCACACACAGCTTCCTTCAGCAGAAAACCAGGACCCCAGGGGGACATTGAGCAACAAGGACAGAGCTGGGCTTGGCCAGCATATGGAGAGCAGATCACCACGTGGAGCAGACTGACTTCATGTAGACTCAGCTGATAGCACTTGGCATTGAACCTAAATAGGATGTGAGGGACTCAGATAGGAATTAATGTGCAATTTAATAAACTCATTCATGAATTATAGTTATAGAAATGCTCCTAAAAGCCCATTAAAATTTTGAAGGTTTTTCACAGGCACTTTCAGCTTCCAATACCCTTCCTGACATACTGAGAATCTTCCTGGTCTTGAGAGGGGCAAGTTCAGGGGCAATTCAGAATCTGCAAGGAAGTACAGGTGAAGTACCAGAAGTCCCTGTATCCCCTATAGATTGTTAGGCAGGGTTGGGATGGGGCTCAATATGTTACCCCTTTTGCATATATCCCTCCTTATGCTGAGTTGTACCTGAGAAGCCAGGTATGTAACTGGTCTGTTACTCTGAGGTGCCTGAGTCCTCTCTTGCCCCTTACTCTAGAAATTTGGGCTGCATAATGTCTGCATTTTACTCAATATTGATATTGCATACTCAAGTTATGTTTTTCATCCTCCCCCCATGTGAGGCCATGGTTCTGATGAGAGAAACTGCTGCTGGGCCATTGCCATGTCAGGGAAGCACTAGTTGCTTAGAAAGACAGGTAGGTTCACCTCTCCTGCTTCCTTGGTTCTGCATTTCAGGTGTCCTCAACCTATGCCAAGGAACATTAAAAGGGGAAGTTAACTTTTTAGCCAAATATTTTGCAGCCCATTTATAGTTTCTTTTTCTAGTTGCTGGCCAACAGCAGCTCAGTGTGAGCCAGCTGTAGTTGTGACAGCCCAGAAGGCAAAACCCATCCTAGGATGCATCACATACAGCACAACCAGATGGTCAAAACAGGAGACTGTTCTGCTGTGCTCAGTGCTGGTGTGGCCTCACCTGGAATGCTGTGTGCTGTGTTGGTCCCCACAATTTAAGAAAGATGTTCAGGTTTCCGAATACATCCAGAGGAGGGCAACCAAGCTGGTGAAAGGGCTGGGAGGAATCTCCTGTGAGGAGTGGCTGAGGACTCTGGGCTGATCTAGTTTGGAGAAAAGGAGGCTGAGGGGCAACCTCATTGCTCTCTGCAGCTTCCTGAGGAGGGGAAGTGGAGAGTGAGGTGCTGATCTCTTCTCTCTGGGATCAAGTGACAAGATACATGGGAACAGTTCAAAGCTGTGCTAGGAGAGGTTTAAGCTGGACATTTGGTCAGCCATTTCTTTACTGAGAGAGTGGTCAAACACTGGAACAGGCTTTCCAGGGAAGCTTCCCAGGCCCAAAGCCTGTCAGTGTTTAAAGGGCTTTGCCCTTAACAACATGCTTTGCTCAGCCCTGAAGTGGTCAGGAAGTTGGACAATGTGGTCATAGGTCACTTCCTACTGTTATTTTCTATTCTATTCTATTCTATTCTATTCTATTCTATTCTATTCTATTCTATTCTATTCTATTCATGTGCAACAGAAAGTGCTGTATTAGTTAAGAATTTCTAAGTCACATGATGTATTTTTGTAGAAACAAGTTTTATTCTGGAAGTTAGAGAGGATGTGATGCATGTAAATTTCACTCTCAGCTTCCTTCCAGATGCTTTATACTTCTCAAGTTCTCCCATTTGTCCCTATTCTCCTAAATTTTTGTATGTCTAACATAGCAAAATAGAAAAAGGGTAATCTAGCATCTGTTTTGAAACAATTCTTCTCCAGCAATATATTTTGAATACCATGTTCATTTTATGAACATATTTCTTCACAGTTTTGTTATTAATTCTGTTAATATAAAACAAGTGAAGACAAGGACCAGATGCTGGAATAAAATTTACACCAGCTGAAGATCTATTCAGAGTTACAAAAACCTCCTATGGTGAAACACAGCTCAAAGTGTTAAGCCACAAACTGTTATTTCATATCTGAAGCCATGCAGAAAAATAAAGATCTGCATGGGTTCAATGGAGAATTATAAATAAACCTTCATTTACTCAAGATATTTCATGAACCATTTTTGATATCCTGACAAATCTGAGATGATTTTTAAGTTGCTAACAAAACCATACTGGTTTGAGGTTTTGTAACAAAAGTTTTGCCTTGTTTTTGTTTTTTTTTTTACAGATAATGGACCAAGATTAATTTTACTGATTCTTAGCCACTTCCCTCCACTTTGAGTTTATTCTGCACACAGTCACAGAATGTATATATATATATGCACACACATACATACACATATATATATATGAAAAGTACTGTTTATTCATACTGCACATCTAAGATCAGATGCATCCAAAGTATGAAAAGGTTTTCAAATTAAATGGCTTAATCACTTCCGTATTCTGCAGGTCTATTTTTGGCAATACTGCTAGCCTCTGGTTTGCACATGCATTTATTTAATGATGTCTCTGTTCCTTAAATTGCCAATTGTATTGCTGATTTTCTTTTCATAGTAATAGCCCATTTCTTTCAGACTCTTTGTATTAGCTTGTTGTCAAGGTTGTTGTTTTCTGTGTTGGTAGTGGGGTGCCTTCTGGTTTTTCCATGAGGTGTTTTCCATTTTTCATCATGCTGGAGAGCAGGTAGTTATTATAGAGATTTTAAATTTTTACAATTAAGCCTCACTCCTGCAAAGTCTTAGTCATGTTTCTTACTTTAAACATGTGATCTCTTCCACTGAGCCCAGAGGATTAGCATTAAGCACATGTGTAAATCTTAGCACTTTCAGAGCCTAGATAACATTTGGTTTTTTATATTTCTGAATCTAAAGGAATTGATCTGTTGATAATTAGACTCTAAGCAGACAGTTTCAAAGTGCATTGCCAATTACAAGGGGATTCATCCTGCAGCAAAGTTCTGATTTGGGACTTACAAAGTCTGGGTCAGGACCTGGCTTTTTCACAGTCTCATGGAAAGCTTTGGATAAGTCAGTGAAGTTCAGATACCTGAAGTCCTTCATCTTCCTAATTCCCGAGTTTGAAATGTCTCAGATTTAGGTGCCTTGATGGTCTTGCATATACAGACAAAAAAACTTGCAGCAGATTGAAATAAGGCAGGGTGCTACTCCCATAAACAATGAATGTGTAAATGTCCCCATCTATCCAAATGTCCCCATGATGTTACCCCTGTACCCTTGCCTCAGTTCATTACCTGAGTCTTGGTCTTTTTTCTGATGCCACTGATTACACTTTAGTCTGGTCACTAGGTGCTGTAGTCATGAAAATTCATAACAAAAAATATAGATGAATAACAGTGAAACGAGTATTTAGCTAATCTTTAAACATATGCTTATAAGTATGTAGAGGCTGTGCTCTACAGCTCCCTACATTCATATATATTCAGCAACACTGGGTTAATTATACCATTTGTATTCCACAGAATTATGGGAGTCTACGGTAAAGTTTCCTGTGTTCTCCTCACATATCTCTTCAGTCGAACATGAGTCAGACCTGCACTGTTTATTACAATACTATTAGCATAAGTTGTTTTAGTAAAGTAGTAAATAATTCATAAGGAAATCTGCAAAAGCAAATATGTTTACCATTTCCCCCACTTTCATTGGGTTTGAAGAGAATTGTTCACTTTCTTCAAATATTTGGTTTAAAAATTTGGTAAGAGTACATTGTTTTCCACTCCAGATGATCTGTGCATTTTTTATTTTTCCAGTAAAACATTCAAAAAACTGGTGCCATGGTGAAAGCAAGGAAAACATACAGACAACCAAGGTTCTTAATCTGTTCTTAAAAGACAGCAGAGCATATGAGATACAGTGGATCTCAGCTTGCGAGTACTAGAGGCCAGGTCTGCAAGGTGTTTAAACTGCTAATTTCCACCAAAGATTAATCATATGCCTGCACACTGTATTAAATAGAAACAGCACTGTGACACCTAGGCTGCAATCACACGAAGTGATGTAAGTAAGAGCGAATCCGCATTGCAGTGGGCACTACAGAAATTAAAGGGAGACATTGTTCACCAGAGCATTTACAGTTTTATCCTATTTCTTTTAGTTTAATCTCTGTTGGTACTTAGTATTCCAGGCAAGTACACAACTATGGAATAAACACTGTCATGACAACATAGGAGAGGTTTGGACCTTCTAATGGTACCATAGCCCTTTATAAAAAAGGTTTCAAAAGGTTATAGTATTTCCAAAGAGTAGGATGCCTCCAGACCAGTAAGTTTGACAGGCTAACATATGCCCAGACTGCCTGCAAGCCCCACACAGCATGTCATCCTTCTGTGAAGAAAGAGGCAAGCGGCACAAGCAAACCTTGAGCAAGTACAGTGTGAGCAGATGGTGTTAATTCCAAAGTCAACTCATGCACCTAAATTTGGTTTATCTCAGGAGGGACAAACACACAAGATGGTTGTGTGAGTTTGAACTGTCACTTCCTAGAGCTGGTTTGCCCAAACAGGGATGAACCTTTCAGCTGTTGTTCAAAATGTCAAGTTCAGCTACACCATCAGGTTTAAAGCTTGACATAACTGAATTCAGGTAGAAGCTAGAAGACAAATTTGTTCTGCCAATGAGACAACAAGTATCAGATTGACTTTTATTTACCAAATCCTCACAGACAACAGAAACACCAAGAACTTGGGGGGAGAAGGAAAAATAAATTGAGTATTTTAAAAGACTTATGTTCATATTGCCTCTGAGAGGAGAGCAAACTTCTAAAGGTTACTAAAGAAAAAATAGCTCATTGGAGAGTATTTCTTAATCAAAAAGAATATTTCCATAATTTGAGCAGTTTAAAAGTAGCCAAGGAGGTCAGTAGTCAAGGGATAACTCATCTCCTCTGCTGAGCCCACCTTAGTCTGGGTGTCCAAGATCCCATGATGATGAACAGTGTCTCTAGAGGCAATGCGCTTCACTCAAAACATGACTTTGGACCCACTGCTACTGGTAAAGTTTATTTCTCTTCCTATTGACTCTGAAAGGGAACTTAAGTACTGTCTTGTTTGAGAATTTAGCTTTTACATGGCTAAAACCAAGTTAAAGTACATATAGAAAATTTATATCCTAATTAATAAAACAGAGTTTTAAAAATACAATTACCTTTCTGGTATGTTCTTAGCTGAAGCCTTGTGGTGGTCTGAGCCAAACTTCATGGCATGAAATTTTTACAGCTTCTCTTCTGTTGTGAGTTTGTACAGCACCAAGCACACTGCTATCAGACAAATAAAAAGAATAATAAAACTCAATCATGCTTGTATATATAGAAGGCCAATCAATGTAAACACAGGGTCTCTCTAAACAGAAGAAAAGCGGAAGCCAGATGGCATGAAATCATTGATAGCTGTTTCATAAACTTTTCCTGCAATCAAATCTAATTGAAATAACACTAGATTGTAGGCTTGAGCAGGTGGGCAGCACACACAGCTGTTTCTGCTAGATGATTTCCAAAGAATACATACATAAAACATTTCACAGGGACTGACATACGTGAAAAAGGGTTACCCCAGATGGAATGCTCTCTTTCAGACCTTATTTCATCGACAGATTTCTGAACCTGCCTCTTTAAATATACGGGCAGAAGTGTTTTTCTGGTATTGTTGAGCCAATTACGGTCATTTAGAATGCTGTTGGGAGCTATGGCCTGGTGACTCGGTGTCTTCAACGTCAATTTGTATTTCAAGGCAGAGCAGAGCGGGACCTCCTAGTGTCCAGTTTATTGCTTTGCAGTTAGGTAGAGTAACAAAAAAACCTCTGACAGACATTTCTGTTTCATAGAAATTTGGCAAGGAAAGATTCGACCAGTTTCCTCAGTAGATTACTTGCATTTTCCCTTCAGTAATAGCTAGATCTTTCCTAACCTCTAAGACACTTTTTAATACAATTAAGCTAATGGCCACATATGGTTAAGGAGAGGAAACAGTTAATGTCTTTTTCTGTTTCAATATCTTATATGTTGATGGATTTCTAGTGTCCTCTCTCCTCCTTCTGTCCTTTTCTGTAGACAAATATCTCACGGTAGAATTCCTAAAGGCTCACATATGAACCAGAAGAACTAGGTAGATCCAGCACCCAGTGTAGGCTTGACAGTTTGGACTGAATTTTACTTTGAATTTTTGTTTGGACTAGAAACTAAGACTCAAAACAAAATATGGAGAAAGGAAGGAAAATGAGAAAAAGCAATTTAGGTAGATCAAATGAGGGCCTGAAATGAGTGAACTGTGTAGGTCCACTACCTAGTGTCTTCTGGCTAGATGACGTCATAAGGCTTCTACTCTTTCTTATCTTTATATAAATGTAATGCAAAAGGATCAACATGGTGGTTTTAACACTTCAGTCTAAAGGATTAGAATCTGTCACAGTATCAGAAAGGGTGATCCAGAAGCAATTGCATAAGTGAACTCTGGTTTCTCTTTAGATTCTGTAAATCTCTTGCTTTTTACTAAAGATTTCCATGGGGAGGAACAATTTATTTCTAATAGATTTCTAGTACTTAAGGGGGTCTCCAGGAAAAATAGGGAAGTGTTCTATCAGGAAATGTAATGATAGGATGAGGGATAATGATTCCAAGATGAAGGTTAGTAGATTTAGATTAGATATTGGGAATAAATTCTTCACTTTGGGGGTGGTGAGACACTGGAACAATTTTCCCAGAGAAGTTGTGGATGCTCCATTCCTGGAAGCATTCAAGGACAGGTTGAATGGGGCTTTGAGCCACCTAGTCTAGTGAAAGTTGTCCCTTCCCATGGCAGAGAGTTTGAAACTAGTGGACCTTAATGTCCCTTCCAACCCCAATCATTCTATAATTCTAACAATAGAATTACATGCAAACTCTACTATTTAATAACAAGTATAGTTGGACTGCAGGAGTCTTTTTGGATACCGCTCTGAAATATAAGTTCTGAGGTTAATGGCAGGAAGCCTTTCTTCCCTGTCCCCCATATATTATAAATATAATATTTACTAACATTAGAGGAGGGGAGAGAAAACATCATTACACCACTACAAAAAATCCTACTTCTAAATAATAGGTGTAACTGTGGCTCCCCAGTCCAGAAAAGAAAAGGCAAAATGAAGGGTAACAAGAAATATCAGAGATATGAAATGGGTTCTGTCCAAAGTGATATTAAACAGGATGGCAATTTTCAGCACAGAATAAAAAGGAGTTTGTGGTTTATAAAATGATGAATGGTAAGGAGAAATGATGGGAATGATGGTTATTGTATCTCATAAGAAAAGAACATGGAGACACCAAGTGAAACTATCAGACTGCAGACTGTACACAAAATGTACTTTTTCACATAATCCATAACTTCAAATGCCATTGCCACAGGATGCTTTGGAAGCCAAAATTATAAATAGGTTCAAAAACATCTAGAGAAACTCATGGAATAAATATCTGCTGTGGGCCGACTAGCACATTGATATGGGTCAGAAAGTCCTGACCTGCAGAGGCATCCCAGGGGGGTGCCACCCTGTGAGCAGTCTCCTTGGGGTCATTTGGCTGCCCCTCTCAGAGAGTGGGCATGGTGCAATGCAGCCCTTTGCTCCTTCTCATGCAGATGCAGATCCAGCCCTCGGTTTCTTCAGAAATCAGGTGCAGTTCTCAAAACCCACACTCCTCAGAGAAAAAGCAGGAAGAAATCATCGGTAGCCCCAAGTAGTGGGAGCAACCATTTGCAAAAGACAGAGAGAATCAAGCCCTGGGGTTATATGACTCCGCAAGAAATAAATGAGTGTGAAGCAAATGCTTTCAAAAGCACCCATCTCAGCTCTGTGGCAGAGAAAACAGGAACACACAAAAAGAATCAGCGACAAAAGATCCAAAAGAGGCAGTTGATTCCCTGCAGGGGAGGAAACAAAGTGTTTACAAAGATGCAGAACAGTAAATCATCAAAGTGTTCTTCTGAAAATGTTTCAAATGTAGTGTTCATTCCTACATTTATGTGTAACGCACAATAAAGAGAGAAAAAAGATACAGCCCTTGCCTTTAAGGGCATTTGGACTCAAGCAGGTGTAGCATATCAAGTAAGAACAATAGCAAAACAACAAAGAGGGAAAGAGGAAGGACTGCAGGAGGAGTGGGAGCACAAGGATCATATGTAAGTTTATATAATTGTTTTGGATTACTGGGAAAAATCAACAGCTTGTTTATTGGCTCGTTCTCTTTTGCTTTACTTGCCTTAAACTGAAGTAGTTATTTCAGGCTGCTGAAGGGGTCTATTTTGACTGCAGTCTCATGAAGGTTGATTATGGGAAGGGGTTTGTGGGAGGCAAAGGAGTGAAGACAAAAGAAGACATGAAGATAAAGAACAATAGATGCAGAAACAGAGGGGACCTGGTGCAGATCCTAGCACTGCTTTCAATAATAGCTGGTATTCATATAGAGCTTTTCAAGCATAGATTTTGAAGTGTTTTAAATCGAAATCTGAGTCATCTTATTCGTATTATAACAGGACAAATTATGTGTTCAAGGTCACTCAGTGGAAAAAAAATACACTGTAGCCAGGCAGAGGATTCACAGCCCCTGAATTCTAGTGCCATGCTTCCCACAAGCCATGCTGCCCCTCCATCAGCTTGGACTGTCTCCTGCAACACAGAGGTGATGTATTAGAAATTAATTTGTCAGCTGCTTTCTCTCTAAATTATATGCTGAAGCGCCGTATCAGCCCATTTTCAGACAGAAATGACCTTGGTGGGAACAGGTACACAAGGCAGGGATTTACTGGGGGATTAAAGTGGGTTTAAGCTCTCTTCTCCTCCTCATTGGGAACTTACGAGTCCCCAGTATAAAATGTACCCAGCTATGTAAACAGTCACAGCTACTGGAGACATATTAACACAGACATGTGTGTTCAGGGCCACAGGCAGGCCACCCTCAAGGTCAGATACAGTCTGCTCAAGTAACGCTTTGCAATACACCCCAAGAGGACACGTAATGTCCAAAGTCCAGACATTTACCAGCATGCTTTTTTGTAAGGGAGATCAGAAAATGTCATGCTCGTGGATGCTCTGGAAAGTGCTCTCTTGGCGTTATGGAAGTGCCAACATGTTGATACATATATGACCTTTTTTTGGCATTTGAAATGCACAAATTCTGCTGACTTCCAAACCATTCAGAAAGTCTCTTGACCTAGAACTGTTTCAGACTCATAGAATCCCAGAATGACAGAATATCTCAAGTTGGAAGGGACCTATAAGTGTTGTTTGAATTATTCTACTTTTAATTATCTGATCACATGTTAGTTTATACACTAAGCAGATGTGGTAGTGCATTCCCCCCCAGGCTCTGCTCCCTGGGCCTCACTATGATCAGAGAAATGCTCATTAGGCCTTGGCCTTGACTAACAGCAGCTGAGCTAAACTCCTCTCGATCTTATCAGAAAAACTGTCTGCTTCCAGGGACTTATGCTAACGAGCTCCTGTTTTTTAACCACCACCCTTGGAAATTTATTTTTCTTGCCTGAATAGCATCTCAAGTGGAGTAACATTTTTGTCATCAAACTTTCAAAGGTTACCAACCCAAATTGCTGGATGAGAAATTGTTATGACTAAAGCCAACTCTCCTATGACCCTTCAAACAGCAGTCCAAAGTGAGACCCTTTGAGCTCTCCTGGACTGCAGTGGGCTGTGACCAGCAATCTCTCTCTGACTGGGCTGCCTGTCAGAGCCAGCGAACTCTCAAGTTTGCTATACTTTAAGGACCACCTCTGAACAATGATAAGGGACCCTGGGCCGACATCCCCCACTCCCCAAGACTCGACCTCTCGCCCATTTAGAAGGTGCAAAGGCATCCAGCGTGAGTACTTCACTGAATTGAGCAGAATTATTCACAAGTATACCTTTTACATAGTCTTTAGGTCTGTGCACATGCAATTGTGAATAGGCTATGGTAAATGTACTATTGATGTTACCCTCCTAAATTTTTAAGCACTCTAGATTTGTAAGTTAGGCCTGTGAGTGCTATAGTAAATTCTATATGAATATTTTGTTAAATTGTTTAACTTAAACTATTGATTAAGTGCTGTTAAGTTTAAGTGCTTTTAAACCTTTAGGCTAAAACTCTTGGTCAAGTCCAGGGCTCAGTTTAGCAAGGAGGTCTACTCTGCACCTTATGACTCAACAGGAGAGTCTTCCTTGCTCTTTGTTATTCTTACTCTTTCCCCCCCACGCTCCACAGCATCCACATAGATAATTTTTGGGTTGTATTTAGTTTTAAATTGATTGATTTTAGATTTTACTTTGCTTTTTCTCTGTGTACTTTAACCATCTAATAAGTAGTAGAGTGAATTTTGCCAAGGAACTTCAGTTTTATATTAAACCTTGTTTTGCCAATACCTTTGCCAGTGATTCTTTAAGCTACCTCAAAACACTCATTTGCAACAGCAGAGATATAATTTAATTACACAGAGTAGCATTCTTTTTTTTTAATGCAATTTTTTATCACAGATGTAGTTCAAGAAATCTTTCAAATGACAAAAAGTCTGTAATGACAATACTTAATTGTCAGCACAAGATGTTATCTATTTAATGAACCACCTAGTATTGCTGGTCATTTATTTGTCCTTCCTTCCAATTAACACATTTATATTATATTTTAAAATGCAACATTTTCAAAGATTAAATGAAATTTTTATGTGACTGGACCATGCACATTCATGGTAACAGTATTGTCTTAACTCATTGCCATACTACAACGGAATTTCTGCTTGCCTGGTTCCTTGCAAACCCCTCTCAACAGCTGTGTTGCAGATGTAGTCACACATTCATGTCCAATTGCTTTGTTTCAGCACTGTCTGATCTTCCATAATTTAGAAGATGTTCCTGTTTGGTTTTAGAATGAAATCTTGCCTATATTGCATCTACCAATTCAAAATTAACCCAGCATCATTTATATGAATAGATTTACAACTAGTAGCAGGCATTACTCAAGGTACACTCCTTACACACACAAAAAAAGAGAAATAAAAAAGTTGTAAAGATCACAGTAACAATTTTAATGTTTATATCTCTTTTTGCTGTTGATGCTAGTCTTACCATGGAGCAGTTTTAGAGAGGATTTTTTATAAATGTGAAATGGCTTGAAAGATTTTGGATTACATTTGCTTTGACCTCTTGAACTAGTGGTAGGAATTTTCTCTGCTGAACTAATTATCACTTGAAATTGTTTTGAGCAACTGTATATCATCATCATCATGATTCATTGCTAATCAGAAAGCAAGTGCTGCACAATATAGCAGACATGAAATACACAAACTGTAGGACATCTATTGCACGGAGCAACAATTATTTTTACTCTTTGTGTTTATCGAAAGGTGACTCCAATGTGTTGGCTAATGAATTCCACCCCAGCTGTGCATGATCTTATAATTACATGGTTCAGGCTCCACATCAGCTAATCAAATGTTTTCTTCAGCTGAATTTTGCTGTGATTCAGACCCTAACTCACTGAAGTATTCACCTAAAATCAGGTTTATTCAGTGGCCAGTGGAACTAACTTCACTGAGTTAAATGGATGGATACAAGTTGTTTTTTTTAGGTGGACTCTGACACTATGATGAATAAAGATCATACTGTGCAACCAGTTGCTGTATTTGGAATGAACATATTGATTTCTGCTAGAAATTATTATTTAACATATAGTGTTGGTAGCATAAGATTGTATTTCAATACATCCAACATATAATCTAAAACTAAAGAAATCCAATGGATAAATTCCCCAGAGCTGGTAGTCCCATATATATTATATATATATATATATATAATATATATATATATATAATATATATAATATATATAAAATATGCATATGTATATCCCTTATATACATATTTCCAGTCAATAACTAATTTTTCTCTAAAATCTGTGGATTATCATATTTTTCTAGTTTCTTGCTTTAATGTTTTGTTTCCAGCAAAAGATCTCTCTCTGCAAGAAAACACAGGAATAATGCGTACCCGTGCATCAACCATTTAGCTGTTAACAAACAGAGATAATGGCCATTGGGAATGTAAAAGCTAGACTACTTGGCTGCTCTGACAAATGAAATCCAGGAGTAATGAGTCACACTAGATGTGATCCTTTAAAAAGAAACATTGGCAAACTCTCAGATTTTAAAATAACTTTGCTGAGATCAAGTGGAGCTGTCTTCAACCATGATGAAAAAGCTAAAAATGAGTATCTGACTGTGCAGATAATTCCAGCAGCCTGGCAGCATTCATTTGCAAGGCAGCCCAGGCTGATAAGACACCCATGCTGATGCTAATGCGAACTGGACGGTGTGGATACGTGTTGAATAATCACTGCATACACGGCACCTTCATTCATACACTGCTGCCTGTGGTTATCAGCTTAGAGAGATGATAATGCACATGCCTGTGAGCCAGCCTCTGCTCTGGGTTTTGTTTTGCTCTGCATTGCTAGGCAGGTGGCAGAACGCTCACTTTCCTGAGCAAGGGAGGCTGAGCACATCTTCCCCTGCAATTTTAGCAATTTTAGTCAAAGGGAAGAGTGCAAGTACATCACCCACCAGAAATGGTTGAGGGTCGATCCTCTTCAGGATATGTAAAATACCCAGGTCTTGAGCTGGCTTGCAAGATGGATGTTAACTCAAAAATCACCTGAGTAGTTTGGCTTTTTGTAGTTATGTGCTGTTTGCATCCCTTAGTCAGAAGTAAAAGGCAAGATTTTCATTGAGCTTTGCCTGTTTGCTCCACATGAACATGACCCAAACCCATCCACTGCTCTGCAATTTTTGAAAACAAACTTTTGTCTGGTGCTTGTTGCTGAAGGAAAAGCTGTTTGCCATTTCTCTGCACCTGATGATGGACCATCTCCAAATTGTTTGTGATTCAGGTACATTTAAAAAAAAATTAGAATAATATAATATCTCTCATCTGTCTGAAAAAATAGTACATGCAGAAGTTCACTGTCAGAGAAAGGCCTGCTTAACTTTCTGGTTCAGCAAGAAAATCTCAAAGAAACAAAGTTCAGGGCTATAGGAAAAAAGTCTGCTTGTCAGCATATATCTTTTAGGCTTTGAGGAACCACACATTAATCAGTGGAAGCAAGGCAGTGAGCAGAAAGAAGCAAGGTGAAAACTCCCAGACACATTCCAGTTTTGTCAAAGTGGATTTCTTACAGATATCTTTTCAGGTAGACTTCTTTTGACTCCTAACTAAATGATCCTTGCTAGATGAAATCAAACCCTGCATTTCAGTGCTCCGGTTTGGAAGCATATAATGCAAACCACTGACACTGCTGACTGAAATAATTTTATTAGGCAGCAGAGAATTTTTTAAATGCTTAAATTAGAATTGCAGCTATTCATACTTTTTCAGCATTATATTTTTTTTTTTTTGTGTTTGTGTGTATCAGTAAAGAAATTCTAGGCATACAGTAGTGCTGGGCAGTGTTCTGTAAAATACTGGTATTTTACAGATACGTCAGACTACAGAAATGGATTTAGGAAATACAGAAATGAATGATGTATAAAACGCAAAGCAGAAATGTCACTGATCACTGATATAACTATTATATTCAGAAGGAGGTAAAAATTCAGTTTTAATGTCAGGCAAGTTTGCAATACTTTCATTTTATCTAGGCTACTTGTGCTTTCCCAGCAGAAATTTCACATTAAATAACATTAAGCTAAGAAGAAGAGACTACACAATAGTGGAGTGTCTGTGTAAAGGTTTTATCACCAGGAGATTGGGTTGCCTGAGTTATTCATGAGTTGGTACATGGCAGATATTTCAAAGGGAAGTAAAAGAAGGCTCAAGCAGCATTCTTAAAACGTCCTTGCATTGTTTCTTTGTACATATTTCACTAGATTCTTTTGTTATTATGAGACCAAATGAACTGATTACAAGGGTACATTAACCTCTGGATGTTGTCTGTAAAGGATCTGATTCAAGCCTGCTGAAATCAGTAAGACCCTCTCCTTTGATTGCATAGATTTTTATATTTTTGTGTTTCATCCTAATTTATTGAAAATGTTTTTTTCAAACTGATAGTTGAGGTCATTACCCAAGTAGAAAAAATTCTCTGCATGCTTTTGTAAAGACAGGAATGACCCCTGGCATGAGCATAAAGATAACAGCACAATCACCAGCTGTCGGAGTGAACATTTTAATGGCAGATTGGGAACGAATGAGTATCTTGCATCACTCTACTTGAGATGCTACCTGTTGTCCTCAGGGGAGAAGAAGGAAGAGAAGATATATTTCCATAATGAGAGGTCTTTTCTCTGTGTGCCTGCTGGATACAGATACCTTTTGGTAACTGTTTGAACTTGTTTGCATGAAAGAAATGACCCGGAGAAACTGATAAGGAAACTGATGGCAGAGTGGAGGTGAAATGGCTAAAAGGGTGAATTTATCAAGTGTACTTGCGGTTTTTCACACAGTTTTATAATTTATCTGGATAAAAATTGGATAACATGGTCCTGTGATATGTCACACACATGCCAGATGAGATAGTTCTTTTGTTTTGGTTGACAGTTTGTCAGAAAGAGTGACTGATCATTGTGCCTTAAGCACAGAAAAATTAGAAGTCAAGTGTAGGACCATCTCAGCCATAGGAATATATGCATGGTCAACACTGAAGACAAATTTGGAATTATAGGAAATTAAACCAGAAAATAACTGAAGGAGTCATCCAGTCATTTCTCCACTCTGAGATTGGATGAGCCATTCTTATGCCACTCCTGATGGATATTTGTCAAAACTGCTTTTATGAATTTCTCAGGTGGGATTTCCAATGCTCTCCCAGACTCTCTACTCTAGTAGTTCATTATTATAGAATAATAGAATCATAGAATCAGCCACGTTGGAAAAGACCTCTGAGATCATCAAGTCTAACCCTTGATCCACTACCACCGTAGTTACTAGACCATGGCACTAATTGCCACATCCAATCTCATCCTTCTTCCTGGAAAAAAATTTCCTTATGTCCAATCTGTATTTACCTTGCCATAATTTAAGATAATTTGTTCTTATCTGACAGGCAGACAAAGGGAAGAGTTCATTTCCCTTCTCAGCTAAGATCTCTGCTATTTAAACTTCCAGTATTTGGACCAAAAATATCCGACACCTTCACTTTTTTCCCAAATGTCCCCTCCTAATCTTTATCATTCTCGTTACTGTCCTTTGGTCTCTCTCCAGCTAATCTACAACTTTCATGTTCTCTGTCAACCAAGATGGCCACAGGACACATACTGAAGACATAACCTCACTCAGAAATCATACTGTTATAACAGAAGAGACATTTACCGAGTAAGCACACATGTATCTGTGTCTTTTTTTGCAGCCAATGGTATTTTTGGTGACTCATTTCAAACCTGAATTTCCTTCTGAAGATCTGCTGCAATACCTTCCAGCTTATGTGTGGTTTTCTATTCCTGCAAAAAAGCAGAGCTTTGCATTTTTTGGCTTATTGAATTACATTCTATTTTTCCAGGCTATTTGTCCAATTTATCAACACTGTTGTAGTTCTAATCCTGTCTTGTCATACGTATGTTGCCCAGCTGGGCAATACATTGTCTCTGTGAACTTAATAAATGCGTTCTTCATCCTGTCCTGAAAATCACAAATGGAAGCACTGGATGCCATTCAGGATAATTACCATAAACACCCACTCAAACCATCCTTCTGATTTGATCACGAATTAGTGATACCTACTCTCTTAATACACATCTCTCCAATCAGTAATGCATTCACTTAATAACTTTTTTCATCTAGTCCATGTTTCCTAAACTTGTACATAAGAGTCCAAAGGTGTACTGAGGTCACAATATATGACATCTACCAATTTTTTTTTCTAAACACAAGGCCTGTTATCCTCTCATCATACAATCCTTCCTTCAATTATCAAAGTTCATGTTTCATAGAGAAAAAAATGTATGTGTCTAAAATTAAGTTCTGAGGTAACCTGTAGAATGGCAATCCAGAACAACAAGGTAGCATAGCAAGGGTCTCTGTTATCTAAGTTCATGATGCACTTCACTGTAAACATACTTTCAGAATATTTGCAGGCACTGGGTTATATTATCTCATCAATGAACACACTTTCTGCTGGTCAGACCAGAGGATATGCCTTCTTAGCACCTTTCAGGATGAAAAACACTTAGAAGATCACACATTGGTCTAGAAGACTCCTGAAAGACTATCACCTAAACAAAGTGATGAACCAACTGCTAGTTTTAAAACAATAAATTCCTGGTACAGTTAGCTTTATAAAAGGGGCACTAGGTGCCCAAAGCATGAGTATGAAGAATTCCCCAGAAAAATGCTGTTAACGATGCCAGCCTCAATACAGTTCAGTGTCCACAACAGTCAAGTTTCCTCTGAATGTCAAGCAGACATTTCCGTAAGGGAAGAGAAATATTTTTGCTCCCCACCAACATGTTGAAACTTCATATGAACAGGCAAGCTAAGGGGTTGTAGATATCTTTGAACTGTATCAGTTTCCAAACAAATAAGCAAAAATCAGCAGCTGATTACAAGCTCATGAAAGGAAATGCCTGTGGTAAGAAAAGAATGGTGCTTTGCAGTTTTGGACTTCAGTCAGGTGGGTGAAGGTCCAAATGGCTGAAACACTACTTCAGTTTTGAAGTTCTATTCAAAGCTTCTCTAGACCTTTTGCAAAAATGGACAGAAATCCTAATGAGTAGATGTTTTGATGAATTTATTTTTACAAGCATTTTTCCTACCTGATTAAAACAAGAAGAGCATCAATACTTCTGATACCTGCCTTAATGGTAGCATTAAGTGATACTGGTGGTGATGATGAAATAAAAATATTATTTAAACCATTTCAAAACTTTAAAAAAGTTTGACTTCAGTGTAAGGTCCAAAGTTACAAAGGTTAAACAGGAGGCTGTGCACAAGTCTCATTTCATTGTTATAGCATGAATGATGTAAAACTGGAACCAGTTGAACCATACTTTTTCCCCTACAAGCAATGGATCCACAGTGGTTAAACAAACAAATCTCCTGGGGAGGGACTGAGAGCGCAAAGAGGTAAACCAGCACTTGCTGATGAAAAAAGTAAAGTAGGAGTACACCTTGTTGGTAGGTGTTGTCCTCTCTCTGGCTGCAGTGGAGAGCTCTGAGTTTTCCTTCCATTGCATGTTACTTGTTGGAGCACTTGTGTTTGAAATAGCTTTTGGAAAATCCTACTCAAAATCCACCATTTGTGACAACAGCCCTTGCATTTTCCCTTGAAGTTGGATCCTTGAGGATCTTAAAAATGTCTTGGAGTCTTTCAGGATACCTGCATATGTCAAAATATTTGTGATGATCCCTTTCCTACACCCTAGCAGCAACAATCTGTCATGAAGGTGAGACAAATCTGCATCTTAGATGTCTTAAAAGGATTGCATGCTCTACCTCTATCCTTGACAAAGTGTTTACAGCTTTGGTGATGAGTCAACAGGTTTTTACTGGTATTCCTCCACAACCTCTTGGCCTCTTTAGCGTGAGTTACCAACAAGTCCCCAAAGCTGCCTCTCTACCACTTCATCTCTGCTCAACATGAGCAGGGACTCTGCTGTACTCCTAATCTCGGAAAGACCTTGCCAGCATGTCCCATCCTTAACACAGCCACAAGAACAAATCCTGTTCACAGGGCTATTCTCACAGCTGGAGGAAACTCTTTTTCCCACACGTCTTCTCACAAATGCAGGTTGCTGTGCTCCCTCTTATGAAGGTAACCTCTTCAGCTAAGTACAGTATTTGTTTCTTCATTTGTTATCAAGGAGGAAGAATACAATACAATGTAATTCAGTCAGCTAAGGGGTTCAAAAAGAGTAAGGAAAAGAAAAACGTAGCTATGGACACCATGGTGTATAACCACTCCAAGTGAATAATGAGGAATAGAAATATTTTAAAGATATTTGCAGTCATCAAATGACTTTGATCCATATAGGAGATATAAATCAGCCCAGGTATCAGAAAAGCTTACTATTTCCTCTTATGTCTGATGCTTAACTCCATTACTTGTTCAGCACTTGTGATTAAAACCTTTCCCTTAGTCTTTTCTCAAATTATTTTCCACTGTCATGAACTGAGAGTAGTGCTACAAGTCATATCTAGAATTTGTCCATAATATTTCATCAACACATTTTTGAATTAAATTTCTGTTACACTT
The DNA here is from genome assembly GCF_009829145.1 of Chiroxiphia lanceolata. Lineage (NCBI taxonomy): Eukaryota > Metazoa > Chordata > Aves > Passeriformes > Pipridae > Chiroxiphia > Chiroxiphia lanceolata. The sequence continues at coordinate 15,567,033 of NC_045640.1, forward strand.
CCTAACCCCTCACCCCTCCCCATGGGAAATACCCATTGCCCAGGGAAAGTGCTGATCTTTCACAGAACAGAAAGCCTGAAATCGAAGATATTTTGATTTAGGGGAACTACTGTGTTGTCACAGACTTTTCTCATACACCCCTTTCTCCTCTAGAAACCAAGTAGTTTAGCTAAACACAAAGTCCCCTGTGCAGCAGTTGCTGGCTTTGAAGGTACCACACCTCCACAGCTCCACCATACCCTCCGGGACACTGAAGGATGATTCCACATGACAGCCCCGTCAGGTGAGCAAAAGGGGTGAGTAAAGTGAGTGAATTACTGTGTAAAACCAATACTGCACTGCAATGTCACAGTCATATATTCAGCATTTCTTTATTTAATTTTGTTTTACAGACAAAGATCTGGTTTTCCCAAAAAGAATATCAACAACGCTAACGATGTAGAAAAGACCCTCCACTTTCTGACAAGATTGATGGTAATTATAACAGTGGTTCACATACCATGGAGACCCTGCAGAAAGGAAATGGTGTCCCTCCTTCTCACTCAAGTTATTTTAGATAAATAATCATACATATCTACAAGTAATGATGGCAGAGTAGAAGTTATACCAGTTGAAAGGAGGTTCATTGTGCCACCATTAGTGTTATTCTACATTTTGTTGGTAGTAAAGGCATCCTTGTTTTTTTTGATGTTTTTCTATGAGAAAGAATATATGGAAGTCATCATTAGGTCTGTCATTGCTGGTTATTGTACCACCAGCATGGCATTTCAAAATAGACATATTAAATATCCTCTTTTTTTTTTTCCCTCAGGGGAGTAGCATAGCTGAAAACAACTTTTCATATATCAGCAGTTGACTCCTGTGGGAATATGAAGATTTTAGCATTCAGTGTGCCAAGCTAAGAAGTGAATTTATGCTTGTGGATTTATACTGTGAAGACTCAAGGAAGTGAGACATTACTCACTCTAAGTTTGTGTGGGTAATATGAGACTATTATTCAAAAAGGCAAAAACATATGTCTAAGCTGGTGTATCATGACAAATTAGAAGGCAAGGAATGTGTTCAGGAGTGCTTGTTATTTTTCCTTCTAGCCAGTTTCAAAGTCTTTGTACTTTATTCTAAGAATCACAATCAAACTTTACTCCTCTTAATTCTTTCTCAAATGATTCTTCTCTGCAGAAATACGAGATACATTTTTCAGTTTTGTTTGGGCTGCCAATTTCCTTTCACTCTTGACAACAACAACAAATCTCTAAAACAATTCTCCCACATTCACTATTTGGCTGACCAGCCCCTGAGGAACACAGAAGAAGAATCAAGAATACAAAGTGGTTTGGCAACATAACAGCAGCTCTGGATCTATTTGCATCTGAGCCTGTTTTACAAGGTGCTCTGTGTAGGGTTTACAACAGGCCCTGCAATATGAGGAAAGAGTCTCTGTACACCTATATTCAATTTGCACAGGGTGTCTAGTTGTCATGACTTTGGAAAACAGATATCACAGAAAGGGAGACAATGGCTACAGTGTCCCTTTAGGGCCAGCTATGATCTGGAGAATCCTACCGAGAGAAAAAGTGAAAAATAATTAAGTCCTCTTGTGTCTGAGTTTCCTTTTCATACATATTTAAAGTGTTATTTATGGCTCCATCCTCTCAACTTCTGTATTTGTTTGCAAATTACTTCTGGGTCTTTCAGCTGGCACCGTCTGCTACCTTGCTTAAGGTTATATCAAGAGTCTGAAAGAGAAATGCACAATGCTAAGTGCCAATGCCCCTTCTTGGCATATTCAGATTTCCTTAGGATTAAGTCATCCCAGAAACTTTAGTTGGCATTACTTCAGGCAAAGTTTAAAGATATCTGCAAGAGCGTTAGGAAAGGTTCTAAGATAGAACTAAATGACATTGCCAGAAATGTTGTTGAAAGCAGAAAATTAAAGATTATTCTCAGAGGTATATCCGACTTGTTAAAGATGGAGAACATCTGAAGTGGCGATTTTTATTTTGGGTGAAAAAGGACCATAGGCTTTTTGGTTAAAAATTCAGCCCAGCTCACTATCTCAGCCTGCAGGCTGTTAAGAGTTCTGGGTAGTGTAGTCCAAAGGGCCAATGCCTGGACTAACTTTAGATTTTCTCACAGACAGGACTGGAAACCATACTGACAAAAAGCTCCCATGAAGAGAGTGAAAAAGAAGATCCTGTATAGCAGCTGATGGGTATTGCAGAAAGCTCTGCTGACTTTTTTGTGGTGGTGCATCCTCATCCTCCCCCCCACAGGCCACACTATGGTCTGAGCAATGCTCATTGGGCTCGGGCTTGACAACACCTGGACAGAGCTCCTCTGAGCTTATCAGAAACACTACCTGTTCCCTGGAATCAGTGTTGTCTAATGAGTCCCTCACTTTTTTTAGTGAACAACCTTGGAAACATTTTTTTTTTGCTTGAATAACAATCTGAGTGAAATAGTACTTTTTGTTCTCGCACTTTCAAAGTGCGAGAACAAAAAGTTCGTCCAAGATGAAAGGTTATTATGATTAAAGCCCACTCTCTTGCAAACCTGTAAACAGTGGTCCAAGGGAGACCAGTTGAGCTTTCCTGGGCCACAGCAGGTTGCAATCAGCATCTCCCTCTGAGTCGGGACACCTTTCAGTGTTAGTGACTCTCATGTTCGCTATTTCTTGGAGGAAAAGAGCCCAGGACTGATGGATTCTGGGCTGACATCTCTCTCCCCAGGACTCAGTCCTTCACCTGTTGAGAAGAATGCAAAAAACATTCGAAGTGAGTATTTCATGGAACTTGAGGGAAATTTTCGGAGGTACATTGTATGGGCTCTTTGTCTGTGTGCATATGCTGTATCAAATGTGCTAGGGATACTGTTTTCCTAAATTCTTAAGTACTTTAGATTTTTAAGTTACTGTTATAATATAGTAAACTGTATTGGATCCTTTGTTAAATTCTTTAAGTTAAGTCATTTGTTGAGTTAGTTAAGTGTCGACAGGCCTTTAGGCCATATCCTTTTCTGTCCTTACTCTTGCTGTCTTTTTGTCTTTCCTCCCTCCTTTCATCCCTGTCCCAGCCTCCACATAGATGGTCTTGCATTTATTTTGGTGCAGATTGATATTGATTTTAAATTTCTGTATGCTTTTTCTTGGTATATTTTAGCTATCTAGTAAGTAGTGGAGTGAACATTGCCAAGAATTCTGTCATGCCATTGCTTTTATATGAAACCTGCTTTCGCTGATACCTTTGCTGGTGATTTTTAAAGCAACGTTAAAACACTCATTTCACAACACTTGTACAGCCAAAAGTAGTACAAGACTCAACATAGAATACAAATATTTGTAAATGAAATTTTAAAGACTACTAGAGTTAAGAAAAATGTATTTTCCTGACATCTGTTACTTCCCACATTAAAAATGTTTTTAAAGGTCTGAATGGTTTTCATAGTGCCTTTTACAAGAGGCAATGCAAACATTATTATGTAACTTCAGTTTAAATCCTCTCCTTCTCAGGTAACTTCAGACTGCTCATCAACATAAATCACAAAGGTCTGTGACAAAGATACCCTTACCAAGTGTTCTAAGTTTTGTTTCATGATGGGTCAATGGCCTCAGAATTTTTTTTAAGTGTCAAAGAAATAGTTTAAAGAACAGTGCCTCTGTCATTTCGTATTAGATATCTGCAACAGGTTTAGCAGCTGAAAGTCATGGGATTATCCAGCTTTACAAACCCCGCTGAGTAAGCTGAACTATAAGAAAGCTTTGTTTCTGATGGAAAAGGTGTCACCATGGCCTAGCAAATCAAACATATAAGAATTTACGTTCCTGCCTCTGAGCTATAATGGTCACTTGCAGCACAACACAAACAACAAGGAAAATACTTTTTTGGCAGATGCCCTAACCTGCATGAGTGGAAGCCTACACAAAAGCTTCAGAGAAAGGCCTGATTAAAGCTGATCACAGAGAAATTTTCCCTTGGAGCCTGTTGGTGTCAGCAGCTTTGGATAATCTCTGTCATATTAGTGGCATTTGTACTGCATAAGTGATTTACATAGTTTAGTACAACATTAAAAATTCTAGCACAATGCAAGTGATTAGTGTTTTACATATGATATCTCTACCCACAACAAACTTTTAAAAATCACTAATAGAAATGGTTAATATTTAAAAATTTATTCAGAAAAAGAAAGGAGGGTTAAAAAATATTGGAAGTTTTCAAAAGAGTACCAAAATCAAGGAAGTCTCAGATATATTTAGAAAAGTAAACTTTTTCCGTAGTTGAGCAGTACGTAGGAGCAGAGGCTTTTGTCAAATTGTCTGCTGATTTCTTTCAGTCTTCTGAAAGCCTATAAAAGTGTATGTAATATGACCTGAGTTTGGAATGGAACATACATTTATTAAATTTGCAGTTGACATGAAGCTAGGAAGGACTGTGAATAAATTGGAGAGTAGGATTCAGATTCAAAAATAATCTTGACAGTTTGGGAGAATGGGCTGAAAAAAGCAAGATGAAATTCAATAGAGACACATGCAACAAATGCAACAAAGGACTCTACCTGGAGCACTGTGTCCACCTCTGGGGCTCCCAAAATAAGAAAGACAGAGGATGTGGACATGGATGTGTCCCAGAGGAGGGCCACAAAGATGATCAGAAGGCTGGAGAACCTCTCCTATGAAGACAGGATGAGATAGTTGTAATTGTTCAGCTTGGAGAACAGAAGGCTCAGGGGAAACCTTATAGCAGCCTTTTAATATCTGAAGGGAGCTTACAAGAAAGCCAGAGAGGGACTTTTTAGGGTCATGTAGTGATAGGACAAGGGAGAATGGCTTTAAACTGAAAGAGAGATACAGATTAGATGTTGAGAAGAAATTCTTTACTCAGAGGGTGTTGAGGCACTGGAACAGGCTACCCAGAGAAGCTGTGGATGCCCCAACGCTGGAAGTGTTCAAGGCCAGGCTGAACGGGGCCCCAAGCAACCAGGTCTGGAGGAAGATGTTCCTGCATATGGTGGGGAGGTAGGAAACAGATGATGTTTAAGGTAATTTTGAACCTAAACCATTCTATATTTCTATGATTCTATGAGCTCTCAGACAGACTGTAAGATAAAAATTATCAGCCATAGGAACTGAAGATAAGGAACAACTAGTGAGGCAGCAGTCCTGCAGCTGAACAGATGGGTTTATTGTGAACTGCAGGTGGTGGTCAGGTCTCCCCCAGGCATGCCTCAGGTTTGGTTCAGGCAATAATCTTCTAGAAAGTTGCAGACCAGCCAGAGAAGTATTGCAGAGACACAATAACAGGTAGAAGTCAGGGAAATGTGACCCTGAGATCAAAGGGGTGTAAAGCAGAGTAGGCGGAGGAGCATGATAACAGTTTTCAAGTGTGTGAAAGCTTGTTATGAAAAGATGAGGAGGAATATCTGATGCCCATGGCTACGAAGCGTGGAATGAGAAGCAGTAGTTTTAAATTACAAGAAACATATAGATCAGACTTTATGAAAAGTACTAAAAAATTTAGGAATAGAAAATCATTGGAAAGCTTTTACAGATGGAGGCCAGGAGATCTCTAATATTAGAGATCTTTAAGGACATCATACCGCTGAAAAACTGCCTGTCCTAACAGATATCTCTCAGGAATGACTAATCTGGGGAAATGGACCACATGTCCTCCTGATGTCCTTCGTGGTCATGTCCTTTTGTGGGTCTGTGAATTACAAGAGACAATACAACTGTTGAGTAGGTAATGTGGCATTTCTTTAAGGAAAGGGCAGTATGTTTCAGCATTCAGGAAGGAAAATATTTATCAGTCTCTTCTGAATGATACATACTGATTTAGAAGTACATAATACCAGAATTTCTGACATCTTTTCATCACTGACTATGCAGTCATTCCCTCCATGAAAATAATCCAGAGGATATACTGCATCCAGAAAATTCTAGATGAAAGGAATATAAAATAATAAATTTTTATTATTGCCATGGTTTGATAGATGCTAGTTGGTTCCAGTTTTCTTGAGAAGCACCAGTTCCTTTAAATTAAGAATTTGACTTCTGGAGGAATTTTCAAACAAAATTCAACTCTTTTTGAACTTAAGATAAAAAAATGTGATCAGCATTATAATTTCCAGGCTACTGCATGAAAGACTTTGTTTGCAATAATAAGCAGCATGTAGACCAGAGAGCTGGAGATCCCTGACCTCTGCAGGGATGGAGCCATAACTCCTTGCTTGCCTGTTGCCTCCTCTCCTGTAACAACCTTCCACCTACAGCAAACACAAGCCACAGTGCACATTTGAGCAGCTGTGACCTGTGCTGGATGTCAGCTGCATTCCCAGGAGCTCCCAACCCATGAGAATTAAAAGGCAGTGTGATATCATCCAACAGAGTGGTCTTGTGAGCCCTAACACCACCCCATCATTCTGCTATCCATTGACACTACTGTCTTGTTGTACATCTGCAGGAGTTCTATTCCCTCCATAGATTCAAGTAGTCATGACTGTGATAAACTGTTTATTTTCTTTAGCTGTCAGTCTTAAAGCTGTAAAAGTACTCCTAATTTGTATTCTAAATGATGTACAGCTTTCAGTTACTTTTGTGATATTTATAGCTAAAAGCCTTGATCTTTAAAATAAGCAAAACCAGGTAGAATTCTCATTCAAGTTGGCACCCATGTGCTTTGACAGAGAAAGTGATACTTTAGCCTTCCTGGGGCTGAAATCCAGAGCACTCAGGCAGGTTCCTCAGTTTCTTACATAGTGTTTGAGAGGAATAACTACATCATAGGTATCCTCAAAAGAATCTTGAAAATAATATCCACTTTCTTCATGGGAAATGGCCAAGGCTGAGTAGGGAATTGCTTGTAACTATTTACCAGGAAAATTCTGGGAATAGAGTCATCTCCTAAATAAAGCCCTTTTCAGATGCCTACACCTGTACAGAATTCATTAAAGCAAAGGCCCTGTGACCCATTCTGAAAGAAGCTGAATGGAAATGGCTTCCTTTTTTTTCTTTTTTTCTGTTTTTAAACCTACATAGTGACAATATTCCTCTGTTTTTGGTTTCCTCAGGGCAGCCCAGTACAGATGCACAAGTAAGGCAGTGATATCAAGGTAGCGCAGAGTGGTCTCCTCTCCCTTGTGCAGCATAGAAAATAGCTATTCCAAATCCCTCTTGCACCTGAAGTTACGCCTCTGTGTTACCCTAGCGATCTAAACTAATCCCTCTGAGCAGGGAACCTGGCCAATGTTGGACTGGCTCAACCTTCTAGGTTGAAAATGCAAACAATATCCAATATGATCAGCTGGGTAAAAGGATGATAGTTGTCTTCTAATGAAGGGTGGAGAGCCTGAGGGGCTACTCTTCTGCTAGCCAACCTCTCCCATAGCATTCTTGCAGATCATGTAACTCTTGAAATACTGAGAGCAGTTAGAGGGTACATTGCCTAGATTCTGTCTCAATCTCCTCTACCTCCCTAGGTATCAGGTTAAAACTGTCTCTAAGATGGACGTGAGTCTGCATTTTTTGCTCAAGTGTGAAGGGAAATATTCAAAATTTGGTCAAAATATTGGATGTATTTTCAGTGTAAACCAATTTGATATGCCTATAGCCAGGCCTCAGAGGAGAAATAGATAAATCTGATTTCTGGACTGTGATGAATTTAAATATGATCAATATGCCTTGTCTCAAACCTGAGGTGCTTCTGGGCTCAAAAGAGCTGTGGATGTCCAGCAGATGGCAAGTGGACTTCCAATCTCCTTCAGGGATATGTAGCAACTGAAGGGAGGACTCAAGGTCATAGTTTTACAACAGAGACTACTGTTGTAGATCTACACCTGATTTTATGCGGTCGAATCTTTATTGAGTCTGCTCTTAGTCACTTACTTTTAATTATCTTTATTTGTCAGACTGGAGAATCAAGGCAAATGTGGGTAAGCAGCTTTCCCAACACAAAGTATTCAGCTCCCTAAGTCAGCTGAAGACAAGAAAGAGTCATTGGATTCACATTTTTTATTTAGGGATTTAGGTCTAAGGAACTTGATGAACAAATCTCAGAATAGTAAAGAAGCTCCCCCTACCTGGCCCAGCATCCTACTACCCTCTTGACACCAGTGTTCCCATTGGTATGATGGAGAAAGATCACTCCAGTGAAACGTTTGTGGGAATTTGAGCTATTAGAGCAGTTTCACTACTTAATTTCAAGGAACAGCCACCGAAATTAAAGCAGAAACAAAAAAACCCCTGTCTTTTCTCATGTGATTCCCATGAGAAAGCAATTGGTCCCCCATGGTCATCCTTACATGGATTGCACATGACAATACCAACACGCACAAATTAAGTAGGTGCTTGGTATTTCCTCTTTCAGGAAATTAATTTTTCATAAGTTATTATAAAGTATTTTATTGAATCAAATCTTAAGTATCTTCCTTGCAGTGCCCCAGCCCTCGCCACTTTCTTTCGCCTGAGCACTTTGCTCTCAGCCCATGAATAATGAAACTGAGCAATTACGTACAAGCAATGCCTCCTGCTGCAAAGCCCAGAAACTAATCCGATGGGGCCTTTCTCTTCTGCTTGTGAAAGTCTGGGCACCCCTGAGGGGAAGAAGGTGATACTTGCCCTTGGTAATCTGGGTAAAAGGCACAGTGGACTTTTCATAATGCTCTAGTTGCTCACTTTACTTAACCTTGTCAAAATTTTATAGTCGCCTAATGGGGTTGAAACCCCCCTGAATTTATTTTTTTTTTACCCACCACTATTGTAGTTACTATGTTGGCATTTATTTATGACACCACAATGCTATATGGTTCCTTCATGAGCTGTATAATTCTGATACTTTTCACCTCATTTAAAAACTTGTTTCAAAGAGACCTTGGATAAATTTCGCAGCGCTACAGTTGTGAACACAGAGGTGAATCTACTGACACAGCTTCAGCAGATGCTTTTACTACTGTTCATTAACTTTAGCTCTGCTGCCGTCAGAATTATATAAGGAACATAAAGGAAATTAAAAAAAATGACTCATGCAATTTGATTTCTGCTGTGTCATTTCCCACTGTTTTGCTCTTAGTACCTCAACAGGCTGGCAATCAAACAGACTATTGAGGTCACAGCACAGAAATGAATAGCAAGGGTTCAAAGTTGAAAATGCAGTTCTCTCTTCCACTTCCAAACAGAATTGTAAAATTAACATACTGAGTCTATATCAGAAAACTCCTTTCATCTTTTATACTGGTTTGATTAGGCAAAGATTTTTGCCTTTCCTTTTCCCTATTCCTTCCCCCTTTGCACCGCTCTTCCTCTTCCTTTTCCCCTACTCTTTTCAACTTAGTGGTGAGGTTTAGAAACATTTATTTTAGAGAAGCGGTATATTTCATGTGTTCAGTTTGAAAACAATTAATCCCTCATTTTATGTTCATGTCACATAGGGTACTTGATTCTTCAAATATTTGTCGTCTTTGGTTTTATGGATACTCGCTTAATCTAAAGCCACAGTCAAACTTTCTGTTCTTCTACAGATATATACAGATCAAACATGGTAAAATGAGCAATTAAGAAAACATTTTTTTTTCTTTTCTGCTGCAATTTATGAGCTTAGGAAGGGGAGGAAGTGAAGAAATGGGGGAAATGAAAGTACAAATCCTTATTCACCCAATTTTAATCTATATGCAAAAGCACTACCTAACAAGTGCTTGGTTTTATCTGAATAACAAAATAGTCATTTTCCATACGTCTCTCGGGTTGTCATGAAAGAATGCAAACTGAAGCTTGCAGGTGCTTCTCTAAGTGCATTTTTAGTGGAGGAAGCCTACCAATTGTTCAGGATGATCCAAATAAGCTGATAATAGAAGACATAAGAGAATGTCTTTTTTGACTCTTCCCAGAAAATACATTTCAGAAAAAAAATATCGTTCTTGACTTTCAAATGCACTTCTTCATTACTGTCTTTACATCGATGAGTTTTCTTATTATTTTCCTCCCCTAATTTATGTTTTCCCATTTGTTTTCTAGTGAATCTATTTCTAGTGCACTTACATTCCTACATTATGTCTCTCCAATATTCATTAGTTATTAAATTGCGTTTCCTAGATTAATCAGGTGCTAATTGCACTTACTATGAACGACCTAATCCAACACTACTGATAATGCTATTGTACCACCATAACTCCATTGAACTTAGTGGGATACTTTCTTATTTATTCCAGTGAAATCACAAGAACAAGCAGCCATATGACCTCTTTTGGATCAGGTTCATTAAGGAATGTGAGTGCTATCAGGTCAGATGTTACAAAACGTAAATCCTAGGCAAAATATTCCATTTAGAATCCATGTGTTAGGACATAAAACTCTCTGTGTGAGCACACTGCTTGAGAAGAATGATTGAAAAAAAGAAAAGGTTACTGGATTAGAAGCTGTTTTAATAGGAAACACTAAGTACAGAGGTATCACCTTTTCTTTAAAACTCAGACTCCTCAGTTAAATTAGGATGCAGAACCAGATATCCTCTCTAGGAAAAAAACCCCCTCACTTTGAAATAATCTCAAAAGTCTTAAAATGTGGGTATTAGAGGAGAATTCTTTACATAATAGACCTTTTCACAACAGCCCAGTAATCAGGGTACGAGTCTCTCAAAGACTTTGTTCAGTTCCTTCCTCCACTAGAAAATTAAAATCAAAATTCACATACCAGAAAAATGTGTGAACCACAAGCTAATAGTTAGTTTATTTTTCAATAAAGAATATTCAACACTTTACAGAAATTGTATATGCATATTTCAACATATACTATTAAATGGTCATATTTAGAACAATTATCTTTGGCAATCTTACTGGCAACAGGAAAATTCCTTAGGAATTTTGAACACCAAATTATGTGGGTCACCTCTCAGAACCTAACTAACACAGTTAGTTTAATAAGATAATAAGACTAATATTATTCACAGAATCACAGAATTTTCTGAGTTGGAAGAGACCCACAAGAATCATCGAGTCACAGTGCTCATGTAAAAATTTGTGCATTTACAGGTATTGCTATCTGTTGCAAACTCAGTGCCGCTGAGTTTCAGAACTTTATGTTCAGTTAAACCATTAGCCATCGCCTTGGTTTTAACTGTGTTGCTGCCTGTGTGGCAGAATAGAGACATATCAAATAAATCACCATATCTTTCAATCTTTGCTCTCAGGTTCTTAGGGGACACACAGATTGAAAATGAACAAGTAAAAGGAAAGAAGGAGAAATAAAAAATTCAGGTCTGTTAACACTCATAAATCCCCAGGCTTTTCTACAGATTAAAGGCTCAAGCTAAGGGGATAAAGTTAATCTTAAATTTAAGACAAGTCACTTTTCCACATCACAGTATTTTTTGTAGCAAGAAGTAAACATTCTCTCATTTGTTCTCTAAAAATTTTCTATGTTGAGCAATCTTTGCAGAGCATTTCTCAAAAAACTTTTAAAACTATACTCAAATTCCCAGTAGAAACGTTGCAATAAGTAGAAGATAAACAGATAGATAAATAAATTATTTAATAGGAACAAACATGTACTAGTGCTGCTCAAACTTCGGCAAAGCCGGATGTGACATAACTGTAACACAGACTGCACGGTTCATCAAGATTCTGATAGCTGAGGAAAACTTAATAAACAGAGAAAGTGAGTTATAACCTTGAAAGTGTTTGGTATAAAAATCTTCAATGAATCAAAATATGAATAACAGAGTTAATTTGTGGACATGGAAAATGCTTAGAAGAACATGTAATTTCTTGGTACAGCTTTCCCTTTTATTTGTGTGGCTTTAAAAGTTATCTTACCCATAATGAAATACATTTTACCTGTTATATTTAAATTTACCTCATCTAAAATGGTTTTAAATTGGATATTAGTTTAGACTGAAAAACACATATCTGAGTTTTGAACCACCATACAGATCTAATTTTAGGTTTAAATTGTATTTCCCAAAAGCCTGAGAGTGTTAAATTCTGAGATATTAGTGTTAGCATGCCTGCAGCCTTTTCACACTAGAGAATTTCAGGAAAAAATTCCCAGCTGTGTTAACATTGGTTCAGCTGTGTCAGCAGGAACTTGATGATTTGATCATCTTTCCACTTTTAACACAGAAGTGAACTGTGTGAATCCACATTCATTATTTTTTTTTTCCAGTTCAAAAACTAAATGTCTTGAAGAATAGCAAATATTCAAATGCCCTCTTAAAAATTACCTGAAATCCCCAAATATGTTCTCATATAATCCAGACATCTTCTTAAAGAAATATTGCCATTTTCTTCACCATACTATCATTTTTATGACTTCACATCACATTTTGTCACTGAGTCCCATCTTTGCTATGATGCCTCATGATTTCCTTTTCAAAGAAGTAGTCCATCATAGGAGCTCTTGGCAAAAGAGAATTACCATAGACAAGGTAGATAATGAAATTTCAGACATTTTCCCAAGACCGACCATATTCAAGAGTTGGAACTTGATTATCTTTATGATCCTTTTCGACCCAAATCATTCCATGATTCTATGACATTTGAAGTGCAAGTATTCAGAAGAGGAGATTTATGACTTTCTGAAATCCCTTCCCCAATAAAAATATAAAAATGTAGAAATAACCTTATTGAAAACAGTTTTGATGGCTAATTTTTAGCCTCTCTGAAAGTCTCTACTCTCTGTCCTAGCACAGGTAAAATGGTGATAGAAGACTTTTTTTTTACAATTTCTTCATATACCCAAAGCCAGTGATATAAACTGTAACTGAAAACACTTTACAGTGTTAAATAATACAGACTCACATCTGCTTTCTTTTTTTAACTCAGCCTCACTACATAGCTTTACAGAAAGAAAGAAAGAAAGAACAACTATGTTCTGAAATATTATTTCCCAAACTATATTGAATGGACCAAGGGGAGGAGTCAAAAATGGTGGCCAAGAACTGAGGTACTGGAAGGGTAAAAGCTCTGTTCTGCTGCTGCTTTGCAGTCTCTTGAAGCCAAGAAGTCTTGACATGAGTCCATTTTATGCACGGATGTGATGAAATGCCTCCATTCAGCATTGCATAATGCAAACCTCAGCAAAGGAACTGCTGCCAGTGAGAGCCTTGTAAAGATACCTCTTCGTGCAATGGTAAAGCAGACAGTAGCCTGGGAGACTTCACTGCCTATGTGGCCCACCTCACTTCTCAGTCTGATGTTTGTTTCCTGGTCGTGAATGCACACAGGGACCTTGACTGACAGCATAGGACAAACCTGAATTAAAGACTGAGTGAGAAAGTTTTGTCACCGTTCAAGGAAATTTGCAGGAGAGGTCTTTAATTCCCAGACTGTGCCATTGCCATTGACTGCAATGGAACACTGCAGTAAGGCCAGACAATCCTAAATGATATGGTGGATGCATTTTCATCAAATGATGACAACTTCATGCTGAGAGTCCCTGGTTATTTTCTTGCACTGAGGATCTCTGTGCAAGACATTTGAGGATAAATAATTCTCTCTTTTCCTCTGTGTTTCTCTTAACATAGGTCATCATGTATACAGGCCAAAACCCATCAGCCAGTGGAGACAACTGGATGAAAGGACAGCACATTAACAGCAGATGTAAGGAAAAACTGGTGTCTGTTACTTTTGGTGGTAACATTCTTTGCAACTTTAAGTAAAATACTACTTATGCAATTTGTTTCTGTGACCATTTTCCAGACACTTACCCAAAAAAATTTTTTCCTCAAGAGTGAATAGTTCCCTAAAAGACAACTGAATAATTTGAAATCAAATATATGTTTGCTGGAGAGGATGGGTCTTGAACTTCCATTGATTGTGAAATGTATTTATTGCTGTATATTTCTATATGGAGTCAGTAGATTTTGCTGTACTCCAAACACGTAAAAAAATAATAAGCCAATAAAGAAAACCATATCTAAGATTCAAAAAAGGTGCAAACTTTATGACCATCCCATTCCATACCAGCAGAGTGACATTGGTAGGGGTTTTTCTATGTCTAATGGTCATATCCAGGCTCCTGCCAAAGATGCTACACGCCACATGAGTTGCTGCCAGCTTATAAACTTTGAAGGACTTGTTATCCAGTGGAATAAAAGAGTTTGCTTTCGGGTTACATTTTATGATTTTATCAGTAGATTCATTGCTACCTTACAGAGTAGCTTCATAAGTCAAAGAGCACCTTCAGTGCTGTCCAAACATCAGAGATGGATCTAAGTGTCCCTGATTATGTAAAGTTCTCATTTTGACCTCAGATGGCTCTGGACAACCTCAGCATTCTCTTTTGGATCCAGCAAAACACCACGGTTTCACTTGGATGATGTGATAGTTGTGAGCACAGGGAACAAGGCACGATATAGTTTGACAGAACAAAAGGGGAGAAATGCAATTTTCTGTGGCTATGTGATTTAGAATTTAATCAGAGATACAAAATATAAAGCAAAAAGACAATATATTGCTTGGACTTGGATCAGCTCAGGAAAGCTTTTCAAAACATGCCCCCTACTTGAAACGGATACTTATATTCTCTCCTTACTAGAGATATCTTTATGAACCAAGGCAGTAAAGCACTCAGACAACCATTAATAGTCATTGAATTTGAGAGTCAGAGACTCTGCCTCAAAATGTGAAGAGTAATTCTGCAAAGAATGTCCTAAAAAATACAAGGAGACAAAAGTGCAGTATATTTACAGTCAGCAACAAGTTATTTTCAGGAAAGAAGAATTCTGAAAAAAATTATTTCAACTTTCCTTTTAATTTAGCTCTGCATTTCAGTTAAGTTAAAGAAAAAAAATCATGACAATTTTAAGTTTTTTTAAACAATTTTTAAAAAGAGTTTTGAAAGGAAGATGGAGAACTTTGATTTACAAATTGACAAGTATGGTGATTGTTTTCTAATGCATTTTCCAGTATGTGCCTTTTGGCAAAACATACATGAATTTATAAAACAGTGTAGTTTCATATCTTCAATTTTCTGTAAAAAAAGTTTTAACCCTACTTCATTCAGAAGCATCAGTATATATAACCAATATGAAAACTACTTCATCAGTTTTGCCTCATATCAGGTTTTTATGAAGTAGATCTTTAAAAAACAGGTTTAGAGTGTATTCATTGAAGTCTCATTAATGTTTCTGCTTTAAGTGATGTTTTTACTTATATCTATCCCTTGAACAACTGTTCTTTAACCCTGTTAATCTTCTCAGGGCTATATTAAATATTCTTTTATAAATACTGTTTTTTGCTATATACTATTATTTGTATGTGTAAAGGCTCCATCAACTGTGTTATTTCAGCAGTCTAAAAAATAGGTGGGAGATACTGCTTTGATACTACTCCCCTCTGGGATCTGGAGCAAATCACTGTGCAATGCTGCTTTTCTGCTTACAATGTCAAGTCTTTGAAAAGAAATTGTCTTTCACGTTGTATTTGTATATTGCCTCTCAGCTGAAACCTCCAGACGCTACTATAATACAAAGATTAAATAGCAGTGCTATCTGTTAAATAATGAATACTGCAAGCATACCGATGAGACGTCCGTTTGGGATGGGATATTAAATAACTTTCCCCCAGTCATGAGATTCATTATTTCCAGAGAAAGCATGAAGAGTGCAAGAGCCCTGTGTCTAGAAAAGGGGTGCATGAGGACTCTTACAGGGTCTCTGCTGGGGTAGTACACTTCTGCCATGTTTGACCAGGTATTAAGCAAAGCGACTCCAAAGATAATGACACCGCTCAGCCAAGGGGAAAAGTGTTAGGATCTAAGAGCCATCTGAGAAGGACACAAGGGGATTTGGGATGCCACCGCTCCACAGATGAAAAACTGGACTAGAAATACAGAGAAAGTAGTACCTTGGGCTGTTCCTGTACTTATAAAATAGCTTCAGGGAGCATTCCTGGGCCCTGGAGAGCAGTCATACGTACCAACTGAACAACCCTGGCTGTACAACAATCCAGGGCTGACCAGCGGTCTCTCAAAGGCTCTCTGATCATGATTCATGAGATCAGGAGCTGTTTATGGATCAGGAGCCATTCCTAGTTAACCATTTGCCTCCTGGTAAATGGAGGTACATGTATGGACATATGGCATCTCCTGCCAGCTCTGCCCAAAGCCAGAGGTTGGTCCTAGGCGTGTTAAACTCTCCTCATACCTCCAATAGCACTTGCAGAACCTCTTAGCTCAGTCCTGCATTTAGGACACTTTGAAGGTCAGACCATATTTGACAGGAAGGAGATTTCCTTTTTATGTTCATTGTGCTGGTCAGAGGATTGCTATTCCACTCTCCTCCAGTTTACCTTCACTGTCTGTCAGAGACACCTCATGGCCAGAAAGGAGCTACGTGTTCCTCCAGGACAGAACCAGCCACCCTGTTAATCACCTGCTGTGGCACATAATGGTGAATGGAGCCGACCTTCGCTGTACAGGACTCCTCTAACAGAGTCCTCATGTGCGCTCTGACCACTGCCATCCTCAGGCAGTTGCTTGGCAACACCAGCATCCTCGATATTCACTTTACAGGCGTTAGGTAATAAACTCACCAATGAGACTACAGCTGCCTAGTTTCCTCTGCTGTTTG
Organism: Chiroxiphia lanceolata; assembly: GCF_009829145.1. Lineage (NCBI taxonomy): Eukaryota > Metazoa > Chordata > Aves > Passeriformes > Pipridae > Chiroxiphia > Chiroxiphia lanceolata. Next base: position 15,583,586 of record NC_045640.1, read on the forward strand.
CGGCAGAGGATAAAGTGAATCTGTGGTATCTTAGTGATGTGTCTAAACAACTGCCTGAAGACATTCTTTTGTTACAAATTTAATTCGTCTGTTTCAACTGACAGGTCCTTTACCCCTAGTTGGCTGCCTCATGTTTGGAAATAAGGAGAGAGACAGAGCACCTGAGGAACTGCTGTTTCTCTCTGTGCATTAGTATACCAAACAGTGCACTATCCGATTATCAGCAACAGCATGCCTGGCTGTGCTGCAGGGTGCAAACTACAGCCAGCAGTTGCTGGACACAGACAGGCAGTACAAACTGAACTCTGCAAGAGGATAGATAACTATCACATTTCTTGACTGGAATGATGATACCAGTGGAAAAGGTGAAACACTGAGGTATCTCCATCTAATGAGTAAAAGGAGGGTCTGGGTTAGCACACCCTCCCTTCCTCCTTTCTCATGGAAAACAGCATGGTTTTGCAGGGAAAAGACAGGGCAGCCCATCAGCAGCCCAGGACCCATCCATTCTTCACTAGTTTGCCTGAGCTGGTAAAATGAACTAATTGATTGTCTTCTATTTGCCAAGAAATTGCTTAAACCTACCCAGAGGGCTCTGTGACTTCTCACGGTAGATTTGACCAGAAAGCCTTCATGATGCGTGACTGGGATTTTGTGTTTGATGCCACTATTGGATAAGCAAATATCTTGAATTTCTAAATGTGCTTGATGCACATACACACAAAAAAAAGATCCAAACTCTCCTGTAACACAAAATAAATGAACTGAATGAGAAATAGAGTGGAAGAAATTAATGTAACCTATTATTATGTCATCAAAAATTAGGCATCTAGCCTGAGTTACTCTCTGTGCTGCTTCATGAATCAGTGGAGAAGGTGAATGGTGTGCCTTAGAGAGGAGGAACCTGTCTGTCCTTCCTGACTGCAGAGAGGGTCTAAAGGAGGACTTGAGATTGAACACCTAACCTTAAATAGATAATGTTGAGTTGAATCCTATCTAAATTTCTATAGATAGTGTACGGCTCTTTAGTTGGGTCAAATGAACTTTTCCCGAGAAAAGTTAGAGGAGAAAAAGACTACTTAGATAGCTGTTACACAAGATAACTCTCACACAGTCAAATGAGCAATCTGTTACCTGCCTCTGATTTTGTGACTCCACTATAAACAGACATCTGGAATTTTGGGGGAGAATACATTTAAATTGAGTAGAATAAATCAATACTACCTCCAGAGAAGAAGTTCTACTGGATCAAATTAAGCATCTATCCCTGTTTCCCTCTCCAGCAGTGGCCAAGGGCAGATGTCTAGAAAAAAGATGTAGCAATAGGATACAGTTTTAATGCTTGATAGCCAGAAATTCAAGGACCTGTTTGTCAGAGGCTGTATCAATATGTCTTTTTCTTAGGAATCCTGTATGGCCTTTTCTTTCAGAGTAGGTTTGGTCAAAAAGCCATTTGGGATTTCCCAATTTTGATTGCTACCCAGAGGAATGAGAGAAGTGGCCATGGATTCTGATAGAAAAGGCACTGGACTCCTTTCAGGAATTGTGTCCATCCTGAAGGATGGAACCAAGGTGAGCTCTGTGCTGCTGGCTCTGTGTGTCTTAGTGTAGCAGGTTTTCGTTTCATAGTCTGAGTTCATAAGAGACACCTATTCCTCCTCTCTGTTACATAATTCTAAGAAAAAATTTAAGGATGCAGGTTGCTGTGTAAATGTCAGATATTATTTTTGCAAACATCAACGTATCATTGAGGCAGCTGTTTGCAACTCGGACTAATCACAAGGAAAATGCACTGCCTGGGATTTCACTAACTGTGCTTAGCAGGGATTCCCCATCGCATAAATGAGAGTATAGAATGCAGGCTTGAAAAGCTGAGGTGATGAAAAGAAAGATAACACCTTCAAATACTGATGCTGGGGCACATGTTGCTAGCACAGCATTTCTCTCCTGACATTCAAAGAGCACATTTCAAGTCCTGAGAGGTGCCGAGCATGAAAGCCTCAGCTATTTCTGACTGAAGAGTACTTCAGAGCTCTGAGATTGTTGATGCTCTCTCCTTGCAACCCAGAGCAGGAAGAAAGTATGCCCCTCCTAATGCAGTGTATATCCAGAGAGATCTGTAAAAGAAACAACTTTCATAGACAGCCCCAGTGGTGGATGACTGAGCATCATACTTTGTAGCATATGAAGGGAAATGTCAAGCCCTGTCAGTTCTCTGCTTATGAGGATGGACAGCAACCTGTGTCTGTGCAGCCCAGCAGAAATAAAGTGTCATTTAAATTGCTTAGGTACAGAAATGAGCAATGCTGTTGGCAGCTATATCTTACCTTTTAAGTATTCTACCACTTTTGGAAACCAAGAATCTTATTTGACAATGGATTTAACACCATAGTTTATAATTGCTTGCCAAGCACCTGCAGTTGCACACAAATTTGTCTCCCGCAAAACCTGCCCTGGTGAGTCTGTGGGTTCATATGAGCACAGTGAGAGTCACTGAGATGGTAAGATAAGAATTTTTAATTTATTGAACTCAAATTCTGGCATCAAAAAAAATCTTACTTGACAAAACTTGAATCTAGAAGAGCAGAAAATTAAAATTATTCTTTAAAGAGCAAAAGGAAGGCAGAAGGACAAGGAGAATGAGACATTCTGGATGTTCTTGTTGGTGGAAAAATATAATCATGAGGGGCACAATATTTGAGGCCAGGCTGGAAATGAAAGCAAGGACAAAGTCATTCAAGATCTCAAAAGCAGGGACAGAAATACCAAACTAGTGCATGAAAGTCAGCGCCAGCAGTGAAATTTTATGCCCTAATTTATGGGGAAGAAACACCATTGTACTATTTACAGTTTGAATGGAAGGGAGTGGCTAACATTACTCACGGCAGCGTTATCGTCTGTTTCTACAGTTGCCATGTTTTCCTTTCACTTCAAATTGACTCTTCACTTCTTTCTAGTGACACCATGAATGACATTTTTTCCACAGTGAAATCAATAATAGGCAATATTAAGTGACACAAGCCATAACCGTTCTTGGAAAACTACAAACAGGTGAAAATATAGTTTAATTTACATTATACACTTTGATAACTTATCTGCCCTGATAATAGGACAAAACACAACATAACATAGCATGTGACAGAAGAATGAGAAGCCCATCCTGTAGAATCAGTTTCTGAAGGCAGCATAGTCTCCATTCTAGGTGCAATACCGTGACTCTCAATCTTGGTTTTGAGATGACACTTAATCTTGGTTTTGAGAGATGACAAGGTCTGCAAACATTGTATGGTCCCCTCTTTATTCGTGCTTGCACATGGCCCAAACACAAGTTGCTCTCACAGTTTGCACCATAATAAAATAAGCAAAATGGACAAGTTCTCCATCTCTACCACCTTCTCTCATGGGAAGGAGTGTCAATTTAAGGACTGGCAAAGGGGTCTGAGTTTTAGAAGTTGCTGGGCATGTCTCCCTGAAATCACACTTTCCTGATGTTTTCCCCTGGAGAAACCAAAACTGTACAGTCTAAGACCCCTACTTACATCTGTTGCAGTCTTTTCACCTTTAGATTTTGTACAAGGACGCAAATGTCACAGTTGCTCTGTAGTAACTTTGTAGTCCCTTCATCACCCTAAGATCTTCCTGAGTTAATAAATGGGGGCAGAGTGCATTGCCTATCACTGCAGCAGGACTGTTGGGTCAGAGTGTGGACATTTGCTGTGCTGCTCTTTTGGGGTCTTGCCATTCTGTTTCTCATTTTGGTTTTGTGGTCCAGAAAGTGCCTTCTTCCACTCCCACAGACTGTGCCTCACTGATATCAAGAGCTGAAATTATTAAGGTTGGATGCCACCAAGGATTTTATACTCTTACACTTGAGATTTCTATAATCATCATAATGTGCCACAGCCCTTATATGCTATCTCATATATATTGCAAAAATGCACTTATCATGCAGAAAATCACTAATACATGAGTTCAAGCAGAGTGTGAAACATGGAATGATGATGATTAGATAATACTCCATTATCTGCATAAATGCAATGTTACTGCAGTAGGTCATAATAAAATATCTGACATCTGCAGTTGAGATTTTGTCTAGGGGTACACAGTCATCATTAATGTTAATGTTTCTATGTCCCCTCCATCACTTAAAAAATTTCAATCTGTGTTTCGAGATAAAACAATATGCTAAGTACAAGATAATTTCAAGTTTGAAGGTCATAGATTTCACAAGGGATTCATGATGGCCTTTACTGCAGTAAAATATCAGGCACAGATGCTTTCGTGGGAAACTTGTTCCACCTCAAATTAAAAATTAAATCAGTAGCTTCAAAATTTCTTATGAAAGGAACTGTGGGGGAAAAATAATTTATCAACAGTTTCGTTGTAGTATTTTTATTTATTATTCTGAGATGTTTTTGCTGAGAAGCCTCTTTGTACATTATTTTTAGTGTAGTCATTACAGAATGGAACAGTACTCTTATTGATGTGAGATAAGAACATGTAAGAGCTGAAGTATTTTCTTCTGGAAAGTTTTTACATTAATTAGCTAGCATTGATAGAAAGGGCTTTCTTTTCTGAATTAAGATGTCACCTACAATGAAATAATAGAAACTTCAAAAAGATAAAAATAATATAAAATGCAAAGAATTAATAAATGCAATTTATTTTTTTAATAAAAAATAAAATAAAGAAAAGATAGAAACAAACACAATTTTTTCCCCCAAGTGATTTTTTTCCTCATATGAAATGATTTTATAAAAATATCCCAAAAGTTAGACTTGGAACAACTACTTTGCAGACAAAACATTTCCTGAGGTGGGCTTGGAACTGTCAATATCATTTAAAATTTAAAAATATGACATAAAATTAAAATATGGCATAAATGTATATTAAAATACTTAAAATTAAAATATTACATAAATGAAAGTGAACCATTAACTCAATTTATACATTGGCAGATCATATATATTCACACATACATTGTTTAAAAATAAGTTCAATATAGTATATAGCTCAGCAATCAAGGGAGAGCTGATTTAGATATAATGTGATACCCTATTGGAATGGCAGCTGTGTATTCAGCTCTACTGCCCTCTATCAAAGACTTGCAAATAGAGGTGCAAAATGATTTTGTGTCAGTCACTACAAAAGGAATCTCTCCATATGCTTATGATGGGAAATTCTTTTACTGCAGACATATTACAAGTGAGTATACCCATTCAGTAATGTGAAACACAAAAATTAAAGAAAGAAAATAGATGGTTTTTCCAGGTATGCTGAGCATTTTTGAACAATGTCAAATTATGCAAAATCACTGCGTGCCTACAAAAACACACACAACTTCATGGCTCCTGCTTCTATTATTTAGCTTGTTAATTGAAAGACTTGGTAAATTCAAGTAAATTAAATATCCAATGAAGGATGAGTCATAGACAACATTCCTCTACCTTCAGAAAAATGATATTGATGAACTGACGATGAAGATTAAGTTCATAGATGCCAAAGTAAGAAAAAAAAATGAAAAAAGTTTTTCAACTTTGTAAGTTACTTTGGAGATCTTAAACACACTTGTATGCAGAAACAGTAAAATATTTCTTGATGATAGTCTGCCTCACAGTTCATTTGCCTGAAAATCTCTTGGCAGCCATCTGGATCAGGTTTAAATACAATGTAATACTAAGCCCCTAATCTGACAGTGATAAGCTGGTGACAATGATTATTCATGAGTTTAGAGAGAGAGTAGACCTTGAGAGGCAGATGTAAGTCCCTTCTTTCAGGCCCAATTTCAGTGCTTTGAATGTATTGGAACCACTTCAGAACATAAGGTTTGTTTCATACGAAGAAAAAAATGCTACTTTAATTAGCTTGACATCTAATTGTTTCCTAATTGTCAGACGTTGCCCTAAAGAAAAAGAAAGAAACAAATTTATTTCACAAGGTTTGCTGCATGCGAACCCTCGCACAAAAATAAAAAAAAAGTTGTTTGTGTTAAATTGATGATTCAAAGTTGATGAATGTCTGGCCTTGTTTCAGAGAGCAACTGCTCGAAAGTAGGGGGATACCACCTCGCTCTTTTATTGAAACAGAAAACTTTGGGGGGTGTTTCAAAAGCACTTAACTTTGACTGAACTTTACTCTCATGAATTAATCTAAAAGGCTCAGACAATATAGAAAGCCCTTTAATCATCATGGGCCTAATCCAATGTCTTTTTAAGTCAACAGGCAGTTTTCCTTTGGCTTCCCTGCACTTTGGAACAACCTTAAAATTTAGTCAAGCTGAGATGGGAATTCAGGGAATAGGTTTTATAGGGAGCTCTCTGTTTTAATTTCATGAAAGCTAAGGAGCCTTCCCAGGTAAAGTTTTGTATCCACTAGTCTGTGGCTTTTTCTCTGTGTGCAATGTTAATACAGAAGTGTGATACAAGTAGGAAGGAGTTGTTTAATATCATCACTCATGCAGAGAAAACAGCTCATTCATCCTTGCAAATGTGACATCTGCATCTAGGATCTTCCCTCATGAATTCCATATTTCTGCTGCAAGCCATGCACAGCCACAGAAGCTGTGCCATACTGTGAATATCTTGATGGGTACACAGTTCACTGGCTAGAAAACTGTCTGGAAGTCCGGGCTCAGAGAATGGTGGTGAATGGAGTTACATCCAGCTGGCAGCCAGTCACCAGTGATGTTCCCTGGGGCTCACTATTGGGGTTGGTCCTGTGTAATATCTGTATCCACACTCTGGATGAGGTATTCAAGCGCACCCTCAGCAAGTTTGCAGATAGCACAAAACTGGGCATGAATATTGATCTGCTGGAGGGAAGGAGGGTTCTACAGAGCTGTACTACAGGCTGGGGCAGAGTGTCTGGAAAGCTGTCCAGTGGAAAAGAACCTGGAGGTGCTGGTTTGGCTGAACACGAGCCAACAGTGTGTCCAGGTGGCCAAGAGGGTCAAGGGCATCCTGGCCTGTGCCAGAAATAGTGTGGCCAGCAAGATGAAGGCAGCAATTGTCCCCATGTGCTCAGCACTGATGAGGCCATACCTTGAATCCTGTGTCCGGTTTCAAGCCCCTCACAACAAGAAAGACATGGACATGCTGGAGCAGAGAAAGGCAACAGAACTGGTAAAGGGTTTGGAGCACAAGTCTTGCGAGGAGCGACTGAGGGAGCCAGGGCTGAGCCTGGAGAAAAGGAGGCTCAGAGGGGACCTTATTGCTCTCTACAACTACCTGGAAGATTGTAGACAGGTGGGTATGTTGGTCTCTTCTCCCAAGGAGCAAGCAACAGGACAAGAGGAAAGGACCTTGGGTTGTGCCAGAGGAGGTTTAGATTGGATATTAAGAAAAATGTCTTCACTGAAAGGGCGGTCAAGCACTGGAATAGGCTGCCCATGGAAGCCATGGATTCACTAGCCCTGGAGTTATTTAAATGATCCGTAGTTGTGGCACAAAGGGATAAGGTTTATTGGTGGACTTGGCAGTCGTATGTTAATCATTGGACTTGATAATCTTAAAGGTCTTTTCCAAGCTGATTCTTTTAGAAGTTCATGCTTAATGTAGTAAAGCACTTGGTTTTCTGCCTGCTCCCAATGGAGAACCGAAATTGCTTCTTAAAAGTGAGAGACATGGAAAGCTCCAGCCCAAGAGCAGTTGCTGTATTTGCAGACACCCCTGTTTGACCCCATTGCATTCTAATGCACAAACTTTATTCCCCATGGTACAACCTACTTGACAAACAGTTGGGTCCTTCATGGATAATTCAAGTGCCAGCAGTTCAAGGGAGAAATTTGGAACAAACTAAGAAAAGGAATATTCATTTTGGTTAGATAAATCCTCATAGCATAATACATCTTCTCAGAATCAAAGCCATGCATACCATTATCTAACTCTAAGTATTGGTGCTGGTAATAATTATTTATTTATTTGTAGTACAATGGCATCTAGGTATTCCAGCTAAGAGTGGGAACCTGTAGAAAGAAACTCGTTGTCCAAAGATCTGCTCCAAGAAACTCCAAGCCTAAACTGATGTGAGCTGTAAAGGTAAGGCAGTCAGATTACTGTCATCTATTTGGGCTAGGATAGCCTCTGATAGGAACAAAATGACTCATTTCCATTTTATGCTCCACCCACCATCCTACACTGCTTTTCATCTATGCTGATCTTTTTTCACTCTCTTAATCATCCTTTCTCCCTTCCTTCTTCTTTTCTTTGCACACAGGGTTAACAGGCAATAGCTAAGCTAAACATTCAGAGTTGTTGAACATACATCCAAAGTTATTCTCTCTGCTGTTTGCAGATGTGAGGATAAGGGGTTACAGAGTCACAGGCACTAAATGCTCTCCTGGGATTCAGGAAAATATGGCAACATGGCTGAATCCATGGTGGATATTTTCCTCTGTCAAAAAAAATAATCGTCACACCATGAGGCTAGAACTACTCATTGGAACTAACAAGAGACAACAGCCCTTTTGGCCTCCCTACCAAGTACACACACAATGGAGAACTGCTCCTTCCTCTCCAGCACCACAGGATGTGGCTTGAGATATTAAGTTTTAATCTTACTCTGATGCATGAGGTTGGAACAAATTCTGCCCTCAGCCCTCTTCGAGTATTAAAAACACTAATGAAATTACTCTGGGGCTGTCATTTTTCATCTTGATATTCTTATGTTGCTGATCTGCATTGCAGCACTTTTCTTTGCTCCCAAGGACTCAAACTTTGCTTTGTAGTTATAAGACTGTTCAGGAATGACCTGAAGGTTCAGTCAAACCAGAATCAGCAGGGGACTGACCTTTAACACCCTGGGAAAAGGAGAAACCAAAATTAATCTTCAAACCAAGTTTCCTTCTTTAACACAGAGAGCCAGTAGGGAATTTATTTGTGGTTGCTAAGGGAGCTTAGTTAAGTCTAACCAGAGTTCTCCTCTGAGCAAATTCTCGGCACAGATAGCCATGAACTTGGAAGTCAGTTTGAGAGAGATTCAGCTGGAACCAGTGCTCACAGCAAGGTGGTTTTGAGACTAGTGACTACACAAAACCACAGTAATCAATTCAACTAGTATAAAACAAGACTGATAAAAATAACTAAAGGGTGGGAAACTGATATTCTAGGTGGCTTATGGAGACTTTCCTACTCCTGCGTAACACTTTCCGGTTTCACAAGCCTCCTGTTTCCAAGAATGTGAGAGTGATGACGGAGTTGTGCTATCCCCATTATCTGGACTAAGAAGAAGTAGTTGCTGTCCTTGGCAAAAGAATGCAACTTTTGACTACAGTATCATTTCAGTCATGTAGCCCCATTCTCAGATCTAGTCCTTCTGCAAGGATCCATGGCACAGGCAGCCCTAGGAAAGCTATAGCTGTGGCAGAAATTGCCCATTAGACCTCAGAATTGTTGTAGCACACTTTTTATATGCAGCAAATAAATTGCAGAACAAAAAATAAATTAAGAACATGAGCCAGAATGGGATGACAGTGAGAATAGGCTACAGTAGGATGTAAAAAGGAAAGAGTACAATCATCAGAAACAAAGGGAAAAATTATAAGTAAATCCATGACAGGAGGTTAAATATTTGAATGTTGTAGCTTTCCCAGAATTTTTCTTCAAATAATTAGAAAAATTCCTCAAAGCATAGAGAGAAATTTCTCAGTAAGGAAGTGATTGTTTCTGCAGTACACACTACAGTGCACTCCCATTTTTTAACCCTAAGCACATTGTGTGCCCTGCCATGCTTCATGCCAGAGAAAATCCGCCTGCCTTAATGTTGTAGATAAAGAAAATATTTCTCTCTCTTCCAGAGAGAGAAATTATTTGGCACTAATATGTTATGACTTGATTTTATCAGAAGTCCTCTACAAAGGAGTTTTTGGTTCTGACCACCACCCGGTATAAGTCCCACCTACCAGCTCATAAACACATCTCTGAAGCCTGAAGTAGCTGTGGTCATATTCTGGGGACATCTTGGAGTCAAAAGACAGCAGAAATCATACAATGTTACAAGTAGATCTTGCTGCAGGTAATTAAACAACTGTGAGACCTTCTTTTCAGATGGATCCACAGTTAGAAACAAGCGCTTTGGAATTGGTTTTATAGGATAGAGATTGGTAAACTAGTTCTGCCATGTTTTCAACAAAGCACAAGGAGAGTGGTGGCAGAAGGCAGCTGTCATTGCAGGAACAGCCAGCTCAGTCAGTTACTGTGAATGGGGTAACAGATAGAAACAGTTGTTTCGCTGGGTTTTCCTTAAACTGACAGGTTACTAATCCTTGTTCTATGATAATATATACGTAGAATGTATTTGGTTGCAGTCTTTTGATTCTTTTGAATCAAATCCTAATGGTTACAAGTCAGTCACGTAAAAATGTATGTAGTGTCTAATTATGTGCCATGGTGACGGGCCTGCACCCTCCAAGAAGGGTCCTGATTGTTACCAAAATCCTTGCAAAAAAAAAAAAAAAAAAAGAACATCTACATCTAATTTTCCTGTCCTCTCTCTACTTCTACACTGGCACACTTCCAAGGATCACTTGGAACCAATGGAGCTGGCTATGATTCAAGAGCCCATACACATATACACAAACAAAAACCGGATTACACAGCAGAGCAACAAGACCAAAGACCATTTGAAATGGATTGCTTGCTCAAAAGGAGCTGTTTCTTGGAAGGGACACGGCTGTGCTAGTTAATCAGTGATGTCGAAATAGATGTCTTTATCACACCCTGTTATTTATTTTGCACCAAGAAAGCAACAGTGTCTGGTGAAGTTTGGGAAGAAAGCACAACATTGCAAATTGCTTTTCTAGAACTGAAGAGAACAGATTTATGAAGGAGATTGCTCCAAAAATGTACTGCAATATAACATTGGGGGTGAAGGGAAAAAGAGATATATGTGTAATATTGCTGACTACACTGCTGACAAGGCAATTGTTCTGGAGGAAATAATTTTTACAGTGCAACTGAAAAAAAAAGCCACCAACCATATACTGAGATCAGATTGGTTAGAATAAAAGGTCTTTAACACATAAATACAAAAGAAACTTTCCTCTGGTAACAAAGAAAAAACCAGAGAAAACCCTCTGATTAAAAATTAAATAATACACCTCCATTATTGAGCCTCAGGTCAAGTGCGTGACAGTGCATCACTGATGAAGAACACTAGGCTCCTTGCAGCTATAGGTCTGCCAAAAGAGCAGTCTGGGGACCATAGAGTTTCATTTCTGTGGCAGAAATTGGTGTTTCAACTTACTCTTCCTTACTGAGCTGTGAAACACAAGGGAGTAGATCAGACCTCATCTGGGAGGGGTAGTTAGTTATGCTTAAACTCCATCACGTGTTACAAATATGACTAGGGAGTAATTCTTTTTGGAACCTAGAATTTTAAGTTACCACAAGTAAAATATTATCAATTCAATATATGCATTGAATACATATTTAGCCATGGTTTTTTCCAACTGAAAAAGCTACTAGTTTCTTCAATGTATAGAAATGGATAAATATGTTCTGATTAGCTGTGTTTTGAACTTAAATTTTTCATTTTAACACTTCAGAATTTGAGGTCCTATGAAATGAGAATGAAATGAAGCATATTTTAAACAAAATTAGAGACAGGATAAGGAAAAGATGAAATATTAGAAAGGGGTTTCTCAACATTGGGCCACTTGTTACAATCAGTGATGAAAATCCTTTTTAGGCTGATGACCAAACCTACAAGTAGACAAAGAAGAAAAAAATTCTTTAGCATAAAAGTATTGATGTCACCAAGTTTGTTACTATTCCAGTGGATTTCCCCCTCTATTACAGGGGGAAAACACAACACTTTGGCAAAATATCAAATATCAAAGCTAAGATTCTAGTACTGAAGTCAGATAGAGTGGAGATTTGACAAAGAATTTCTCAAACTCTTCTTGTAAGAGTCTTTTGACAAAATGAATGCTCATTGAAATATAGCTTGAAAGGTGACCTCAGTCTTCCAAAACTCAGATGAACATCTATAAAGGTATCAATGAATCTTTTCCATGAGTTTGGAAAACAAGACTTATCTGGTCCTGGAAAACCTGCATAAAATACCTGTCAATACAAATACAGTAGTATAATCTGAAAGAAGGGCATTTTAGAAATAACATTCAGTCCATCTCATAGTTTACACCTTGATGGCATGAATGTCCTGGATATTTCACATTCTCTACTCGTTGTTGCTTATGAAATTCCAGATTCAGTAATTTCGCAGCTCAATTTTTAACTAATGAAACATCTAGACTTGAGTACATGCATTTTTTCCCCCCAAATCTACTTATTGGTGTAAAATTGCTTTCTCAGAACGACAGAATTATTGCTTAATGTAATGGTTACAGATCAGACAAACAGCTAGGTATTAATTTTTTGAAGTTTATCTTTTTTCGTTTCCACTGCCTACTTCTAATATTCATATTAAAAAACCCAAAGTGTTGTTTTCTCATTTAGATATGAGCTTTTCTTGAAAATGTCTGTGGTTTAACCCCAGCTGGCAACTCAGCCCAACACAACCACTCGCTAACTGCCCCCACAGAGGGATGGGGGAGAGAATTGAAAGAGTAAAAGAAAAAAGCTCATGAGTTGAGATGAAGAGAGTTTAACAGGCAAAGCAAAATCCATGCACACATGCAAAGGAAACCAAGGAATTCATTTGCCACTTGCCATGGGCAGGCAGGTGTTTAGCCATCCCCAGAAAAGCAGGGCTCCATCATGACCTGCAGTGAAAAGCACCATCACTCCAAACATACCTCACTTCCTTCTTTTTTCCCAGCTTTATGTGCTGAGCACAAAGCTATATGGTCTGGAATATCCCTGAGGTCAGCAGGGGTCAGTTGTCCCAGCTGTGTCTCCTCCCAGCTCCCTGTGCCCCCCAGCCTCCTCACTGGTGGGGTTTGGTGAGAGGTAGAAAAGGCCTTGACTCTGTGTAAGTGCTGCTCAGCAATAGTGAAATCATCCCTGTGTTAACAACATTGTTTCCAGTGCAAATTCAAAACATAGTCCCAATGCTATGAAAAAAATTAACTCTATCCCAGCCCAAATAAGCACAAATATAATACATATAACAAGCACAAAGATTAATTCATCCATACTCCCCCCTCACCCCAAATTTCAGTTCTGCAAGCACAGTAAGAGAGTAAATTTCTATCTTCCCTGTGATTCACAATATCCTTATTCCTCTTTGCTATGTTTTGCTACGTCCTTGTGATAGCAACTCAAATACTCTTGTCTTCATATTATAATGAAAAGAAGCAGAAGGCCCTTATTCAGTATAAGCTCTATTTTCAATAAAATCAAAAGAAGCAGAAAATAACTCAGATCATTTGTTGCATTTCAGCTTTCTTTGGCCTTTCAACAAGGGCCATGACCTTGAACATGTACCACTGGCATGTCAGAGAATAGCTCAAGGAACATGTATCACCTAGAGATCTTCTAGTATTGTGGAGTGAGAACAAAAACCAAGGTTAAACTCTCAAATATTTACAGAATAAGCTGAGAAAAAAAAGAAATGCAGCCAAAATCAAAAGCATTTATGAAACAAAAATTGAAAATACCCTTTAATTTCTCATTAAGAGGCCACAACCAATATCTCAATTAGAAGCACGACTTAATTCCTGGCATGTCTGAGATTTGGTTGGAAAGTTGTATTTCACAAATTTCTTGAATTCTTTATAGGTAGAAATAAAGCTTACAGTTTGTATATTCTCAGACTCAGTTTGACATATTTATTGTTTTGAACAATTCAGTCATTTGTTAACTCTTTCCTTTGTTTCTAAACCTACAGTTCATGGACTGGGTCACAGGTGCAAACTGCAGCCAAACCACAGCAAAGGAAGAAGGTAATGGCAGCACAGGATGGAAAACAGCCATGAAGCTCCTCAATCCAGGTCTCCCAAACATGTCATTGCACTCTAGCACCTGTCTATATTCAGAAAGGCTCCCATTAAGGCAGGGTCTTGCTGAGGAGTTTGGGTGCTTTGGGCAAAGAGGTTTGGCCTGGATTTTTTTTTTTTTTTTGGAAAAGGAGATGAGAAAGCATAAAAGCTGTTGGATAAGAAAACTTTATATACCTTGGGAAAAAAGCATCCTACAGTGCTTCCAGAAAAATGGTTTTGAGAAAGGAATTGAGAAGGTGTTATTTAGAAGGTATTTGCTGCTTTTAGCAGGAAAACTGCCTCTGGATTGTTTGAATCTTCATGTTTTCAGGGATGGAGCTCTTTTCTAAATATCTATTATTTCTGACCATAGGAAATACTATAAACTTCACTATTTATAACCTATTCCTTCTCTTCCTGGTGCCACTAGATCTCAGCACTGATAACTATCTTGTCTGTGTCCCACCTGTTCCCCCAGACTTCTCCTACAGCACACGGATCTTGCTCACCCTTCTTGAGGGAATCCAGGGAGCCCTCACTCATCCTTCCTCCAGCTTCTCACAGCTGACATTCTGCCCATTTTTAAATGGGGTTTAAAACACAGCATTGATTTCCTATGAAAGCTAGTGAGGAAAGAAGCACCAGTGGTTTTCTAGACACAGTGATTTTCTTCTGTTGGATACTTGTAAACTACTTACCTTTTTTTAAAAAAAATTGTTTTAATATCTGCTTCTATGAGAACATTTATGTCTTCTGTTATTGTGAAAAACAGAATCATAGCTTAACTTAGACTAAAGCTTGGTGAAAGTTTTTGGCTAAAATACCTCTGGCAGAAATTATTCAATGAACAGCAAAATATAACAGCTAGTCACACTGAATTTACTGAACAGTTTGAGCCACAAAATGATTAAAGTAGTCTGCCTTCAAAAAAAAATATGTTTAAAGACAATTGTGTGTTGATATTTTCTCATTCAAAATTTGTTTTCATTTAGAAAATTTCAAAAAACTTGTTTTAAAACTAAAAAAAGCAAAAAGGAAAAAAGGAAAAAAAATAAGTAATGCATTTTGCAAGAAATCTGGCCAAAGAAATTAAGTTACCTTAAAAATGTTTCCTTTACGCGCTCAACCAAAAATAATTTTTTCTTTATTTTCAGAAATACCAGCAAAACAAAAGATTCACTATTTACACAGCTGTTTTCCTGACACATATGCCTCAGTCTCAGGGCTACATTTCTTATTCCTGGCTGGGCTTCCCAAGAACATTCCACTAGTTAATAGCAGTAACATGGGTCCATTCAGGTTTGAGGTAGGTAGGTGGTGTTTAGAGGATTTTTGCCCACTGTTATTCAGTCTGAATAGATTTCATTTTATTATTTTACCAGTTTCTCAAAAATTTTATGCTGTAATCTGTTCTTTGATTTGAATGGAAGGTTCAAGATTCTAATAAATGTACTGATACATGTGCTAATACAAGTTTCCTCCTTCAGAAGGTTTTATCACCTCCTTACCATTCCCATTATTATTTTTTTTTTAATTAACATTCTTGTAGAAATCTTGTTCGTGGCCTAGTGTTTCTTACACATGCTAATTTTTGAATATCTACTTTTGGGCTGCTCTAAGCTTTGCCCACAAACTTTGGTTTGGTTACTCTGGTAAAATATTTCAAGTTGTTTCTCAGTCTTGGAAATTACTTCTGCTGAAGCTAGGGGGTTGTCAGGTTTCACTAGGTTTAGTCTTACATGAAAAATAGCGACCCAGCATTTTCTTTAGCATTTAATCAATGTCATATCAAAAAGGTCTTACTCTTTACACCCTCACAGCTTGTCTGAAATTTATTGGTTTTTCTCTTTTACATCTTCCCATTTTAAGTTCTGTGAACACTAGGCTTATACTCTAGTTAAGTCTTACTTTTCACTGCTCTACTCACCTTCTCTCACTTTATTTCACCATTTTCTCCTTATTTTTTGACTCTATATCCTTTATGTAGGAGTTATACAATGCTTCCCTCCTAACCCATTCCAGCTGCACGTACACTAACATCATCCTTTTAATGAAAGTTAACTTTAAAGTTAACTTCATTCAAAGGCATGACAGATTTGAGTAACCACAGCAACTAGGTCCTTGCCTGCCTTTGTTCACTGTATTGGATACCTGTCATCTTAGACTTTTTTGGATACTTGTCATCTTAGACTTTTTTTTCTCAAAACCATTTTATTGAGCTTGTATGTATGATCAGAATGGTGGGTTCCAAAGTACTGAAAAGGCATTTTTGATAATATTTACAGTTTAACTTAAAGGTATCCTTCTTGCTTCTCATCAAAAATCTTGCTCACTTTTGCTTCCTCAAGGAGATCATGCTTAGCAAATGGATCACTGCTCCCAGTCAGAGTTCACACTCTCCATGCTTAGCCAGATCAATCCCTGGGTTTCTGTCCAGAGAATTTTTACATACTGGTGGAACAAGGACCATTGAGTAATCAGAGATCTAACAACAGAAGTAGCAAAGTAACGTAACCATAACTTAATCATTGCTAAGAATAAATTTTTATTTACGGGGTAACCAGACAAAAGAGGAACTTGCTGTATCACTTTAAAAGGAGAAAAAAAAATAAAAATACAAAAAAGAAGATATTACTACACTATCTTCCATCTGTTCAGACATGGAAGGAGGTCTTCATATGACATTTAGAGCAAATATGATATTCGTTTATCCAAAACAGATGATGGAATTCTGCAGCCCATTCCTCAGGCGCATCTTGCTGAGAGTGCCTGAGCTGCAGGATACCACTCCAAAGGTGATCTCATTGTGAAAGCTGACTCCAAATGAATACAAAAAGTATTTGTTTATTGAAATATGTTGTAGCAGTTTTCAAATAGTGATATGGTGAGACTTGCAGCAGGGTAGAAAGGGTCTATTTTTGTTACTGCTCAGCTTGGTATATTATGCATCAACATAGGTCTTCTTTTGCCAAGGCTCTTAAATTGTTTCAGAGAAAAACAGAATGAATAAAATAATATATACTACTTCTACATAACCATTTTTTTCCTCTCGGTTACATCAGGATAAATTAAGAGTAGATCCAGTGAAGTCAATGGTTTTCTAATAGTGTAAAAGCAAACAAATTGAGCTCTGAAGCTTTTCATGTTTTATTTGCCAAGTGTTTTCATGTTATGCTGGCAAATGGACAGTGACAGGACGTACAGGTTTCAGGAGCCCTTTGGCAGGCACCAAAGAAGCCCTATTATACCCCATGACAATGCAGCCATTTGCAAGTGCTACCAGGACCGTACTTCCTAGCCAGAAGCATAGCAGTTCCTCTATGTTTGTTGTCCTCACATGCTTACTTGTTAAACTGTAAGGAAAACCGCATCCTGAATGTTTCCTTGAGGTGGCAGTTGGGACTGAATGAGATTATTTTTTTCACTAAACCCCAAATATGAAGGAAGAACATTAAAAAGTAAACAATTGTCATCTACTCTTTTCCTCCTTTATTCAAACATGGGCTCAAAGTCTCTCCACATTCTCAGAGTACCCAGGATCATGGTTCTTTTATTCAGTCAGAACAAATCATCTCCTTTTGGAGATAAGCTTTCAACCTTGCATTAAATTGCTTACATTATTTATTAACAACTTATGTTTGCTGAAAGAATATGAAGTCATTTATCATAATTAATTTCATTTATGCTTAAAAATTGAGGGGCAGATCAAAAGAAAACTTTGAGCTCGGTAAATGCAGCTTCTTAAAAAGCTGGGCTCTGAAATCTCATTTTTCAACCCTGCAAGTATTCTCCAAGTGGTCACTCCACACAACAGTGTTGCGGCTACTGAACCCCGACCCTCCAAGGGTCAGAAAGCCCTGGCTACCAGGCTGTCCCTCCAGCGACAGCGGAGAGCCAGCACATCAGCAGAGCTGCCTGGAGGCTTCAGTGGAAGAGCAGTAGTTGTATCAGGCTTGTGTAGAAATATTTTGGTGGCAGGGAGGCTGCAAGGGTGGCTTCTGTGAGAAGCTGCCCGCAGTTTCTCCCATGTTCAGCAGAGCCAATGCCAGCTGGCTCCAAGATGGACTGACCAGCGGTAAAGGCCAAGTCCATTAGCAACAGTGGTAGAGCCTCTGGGATAAAAGAATTAAGGGGAAGGGGGAAATGTGATTGCACAGGAGCCATTACTGCTAGAAAAAGGAGTGAGAATATGTGAGAGAAACAGCCCTGAAGACACTAAAGTCAGTGCAGAAGTAGGGGGAGAAGGTGCTCCAGGTACCAGGGCAAAGACATCTGTGCAGACCGTGGTGCAGACCATGGGGAGTCAGGCTGTACCCCTTCAGCCTGTGGAGGACCATGGTGGAGCAGAAATCCACCTACAGCCTCTGGACAACCCTGCTCTGGAGCAGGTGGATGCCTGAAGTAGGCTGTGACCTTATGGGAAGCCCACACTAAGCAGGCTGTGGGAAGGACCTGTGAAAAGAGGGGCCCAGGCTAGAGCAGGTATTTCTGGCAGGACTTGAGACCCTGTGGGGGACCCACGCTGGAGCCATCTGTTCCTGAAGGACTGCACTCCATGGAAGGGATCCACACTGCAGAACTGTAGCCTATGGGAGGGACTCACACTGGAGAAGTTCATGGAGGACTGTCTCCTGTGGGAGGGACCCCATGCTGGAGCAGAGGAAGGGTGTGAGCAGTCCTTCCTCTGAGGAGAAAGGAGCAGCAGGAACGTGTGATGAAATTACCACAACCCCCATTCCTTCTCTCCCCTACACCAAGTGGGAAGAGATGGAGAAAATCATGAGTAAAGTTGTGTCTGGGAGGAAGGGAAGGGTGGGGGAAAGTTATTTTTAAGACTTGGTTTTATTTCTCATTAGCATATTCTGATTTGATTGGTAATAATGATTTCCCCAAGTCAAGTCTGTTTTGCCCACGACAGTACCTGGTGAGTGACGTCTCCCTGTCCTTATCTCAATCCATGAACCTTTTGTTATACTTTCTTTCCCCTTCGTAGTTGAGCAGGGGGAATGACAGAGCAGGTTTGGTGGGCACCTGATGTCCAGCCAAGGTCAAACCAACACATAGTTTATTCCTCAGTAGGATTAAATGCAGATGTAGGACTCTGCTCCTGGCTAAATATAGCAGTGACTGCCACTTTCTTCTAAGACAGCTGCAGAGGTGTAAGCACTCACTTTTAGACAAACCTATCTGCTGGAGAAACTGGTTTCACCTCTTCCTCTTTTAATATCCCAAATGACTCAAGCACAGACATGTTCACTTCTCTTTTTGAACCAAGAGCAAGAGAACAGCCACACAGGAAATAAGTATAAGCATGACTGAGACCAAATGGTTGCAACTGGTATGGAGAAGGAAGTCCTGAGTCTGGGTTTCACCTTGAAGCATTCAAACAGCTGAAATTTACACAAATGCTATCCTTGCAGGTTTTTGCCAACATCCACATCATAATAACCTTGTTTTCCCCTGACTCTTGTGATTTCATGTGACACATAACCCTAGAACTGGGTGAAAGGCAGTTCACTGCAAGATACATATGGCCAAGTTGCTGCCCAAGAAACCCTGCCAGCTGGATACTCACAAAATTAAGAGAAAACTGTGGTTCAACCAGGCTGACTAGGAGGAAGAGTCCTAAACTAGTTTTCATAGTATGGAAACAGACTTATTCAGTTCAGCCTCTGCTGTCTTCGAAGCTCATGTCCTCTGCTGGTGTTGACTGAAGTTGGTCAACAAGGCTTAGAAGTTATCAGAGGGAAGATCAGCAGTTTGCTTACCTACAGTTGTATAAAATCTCACACCACCTAAATAATGCTGAGCCACTTGCAGGCAGCAAGACCTTTTCTGTTACTGAGACAGTAGAGCACAGTCAATGATCTCCACTACATCAAAGAAAGTCTTCAGCTCTATTGTTCATCACTGTTCTGTACACACTGGACACGGTCCTTCCTCACTTAGCGCTCCATCTCTTTCCCCAAGTGAAGTTAGAATGGGGATTCAAGAGAAAGTCTAAAAGGAGGGGGATTATTAGCATTGACTCTTGTTAGCATATCTGGGCATCAGCCTATCACCTGCTGTTAGTGTACTGAAACACAGAATAAAGCTGCATTTCTGTAAAAGACATTAGGAGCAAAATTGGACAGAAGAGTGTCAGACTGCAGTTATTCCATTCTTTCACACAAAATGTGAAATAACATGTTAACTGCCTTCTGGCCATACAGAAAGCATCCATTAAAATAATTACCATATGGCTTTTTTGGGGAAATGGTAACTTTCATGTTATTTCACAATCCATTCACATGAACAATTTCACAATGGACCCTACAGGACCTTGAAAGGATTTTATCAGGTTACTGGATTAAGGCTTTGATAGAGATTCTGAGAAAAAAGCAGGTGGAAATAACAGCTCATGGAGTGCTTCTGCAGAGTGATTACTGGGCTATATTCTCTGTTCAAATGGGAAAAGGAAATCCCTTGAAATAAAAAGTCTGGCTGCTGCTGATTAGCTGACAAGAAGGAAATTGAACACTATGCACATAAAACTCTATATGTGCTACCAACAGATCCATCATGTCAGCAATTCATTTTCTTATGGTAGCATGGGCTTGGAGAGGAATCCATTAAGGCCCAAATAAATTAACAGCACAAAAGAGAAGTAGCCCCTGCATTACATGGTTTTCTATACACTTGGCTTACAAGTCTAGTTCTGTGTAGTTATTTTTTTTACATTTATCCCTTCCTCACTCATTAAATTTATTATGTTATATAGTCAGGGACCCAAATATTTTGCTTTTTGCTGCTATCTGCATATAACTTACATCAGTTTCTCCAGCTGCAGGAATATTTTAGTAAGAGTATTTTATATATCTATAGATAACTTTTAATATTTGAGTGGTTCCATTTGTACCTGGAGCTTATAACAAGGACTAAAGGCACAAAAGGTTGAGGGTGAACTCTGGTTAACACTCATCTAAAACATCATTACATCAGTAAGTATTTTTTTTTTGAGCAGCCTATATTATCTCTATCTTTTTCTCCAGTTTTACTTCTTGTAGAGTGTTGAAATTCGTTGTTTGTTGGAGAACTCCAGTTGTGGTGGTGATGGTACGTTAGGTGGCAAGTCCCATGAAGCATGCTAATATGCACTAATCTTTTAATGATGATGAATATTTGACTCTTTGTAATGGGGGTATTTTTTTTAAAGAGGTTTTCCAGAAAAAAAAAAAATCATCACAATGGTTGTCACAAGTAAGCTTCCCTCCCCTTTGAAAGAACTGACTGTAGTGTAAAAGATAATTACTTAGTTCCTTTATCTCCGAATTATTTGTAATAAAACCTGAAATCGCACCACAAGGTCTTTCATGAGGATGTCATAAATTAAGATGCATCGATGTATTTGGTGCATCTGTTCAGCTCTGCGCTCCTTTGTCTTCTGCAAATAGCGCAGCAGCTTCAATACCCAGCAGACAGCATTTACGCAAATGATGTCGTGGTCTGTATCATTAATATTCAGCGATTGTCTGTCATAGACACCTTACTGTACATCTGTTATGCAAATTTATGTTAATTTTTGCTCACTGACAGCTGCCTTGGTTCCCTCCCTAAAATGATCTTTTCCATTTTGAAGTTTGCAATCTGTTCCCAAAAATGTTAATCTAACAATTAACTGAAATTGCTAAACAGAAATTTTACATGTTATGTCCAAAATAGAAACCAATGTTTTTAAATAGATGGTGAATCTTCTCTTCACATCATTTGTTTTATATGTGATTCAGAGAAGGGTAAACATTGATCTTTGCACAGCCTGTGTTGGGATAAGTGACAATCTCCCTATACAGTAATAGGTTTTGCAGGAAATGATGCCATCTTGTTTTCACATAGGCTATGGGCATAAAACTGACTTTCCCATTAAAAACTGCTCTTTGTACAATTGTTTTCTACTTAGACTTTTGGAAATGGAAAGGTCAGTCTTTTTTAACCCATTATTCATTTAAACCATTTATTTTAAATAATATGACTATATATCAAATAGAGGCAGCAAGCATTTTAAAAATGTTTCAGAGCAATTACATTGTGCTAGTCTAATGAATCAGGAAAAGTGAGGTACAGAGGTGTAGTAAGTTAAGTTCAGACTGCTGGGGAAAATGTTTTGACCCAGTGTGCTTGCAACTTTTTTTTTTGCTTCCAGAGCCAGGAACCAGACAAGTTACATCAGGTATCTCACACAGAATCAGTGAACATCTGGACAGACAGTGTACAGGGAGGGTTTAAGTCTGTTAGACATTAGTGGAGGTGCGCAAGGAAAGCCTAGACATAAAAATGGTCTCCACCTTAAACCAAAATGCAAGCAGATTGCTGGCACAGACACCCTCCAAGTTCTCAGACATCACTTAGATGTGGAGCAGGGGAAACATTGACAGGAGCCAGGGAGAGCTTTGGTCAGTCAGACACCTGCAAAAGGTGTCAGAAATGCAAGGGTAGGTAGCTCTTTGCTTTAGAGAGGACAGCTCTAGAACTGGGATGAGATGGAAAGGGACAGGTTGTAGTCACAGATCAGGCTGCTAGGAGAGGGAATTAAATAAGACTATGTGTATTGCCCATATTGGGAAAGAAGCCCCTAAGTGTCCATATACTGAGGACAACAGCTTCAAAGAGTGTAATAGGATCCTGATGTAACAGATTTTTCAGAAACATATGACCAAATCAGAATTTGATAGAATAACACAGAACCTGTCTATAAACCATAGAGAAAGACAGACTAAAAGAAGTTAAGTTGTAGATATTAGGAACAGCATTACAGTGCCCCACAGATTCAATATCAGTCTTCACCATTAAAAATACATCCAAGATACCTATCCAAGCCGTATCCTTATCAGGAAATTAAGAGCACATTATGTCAGGCTGATCTGTCAAAATAAGAAGAGTAGGAAAATTAAACTGATAAATTAAAGAGCAGCATGTCACCTGACTGATGGCATCCCTCCAGGAGATCTCTTAGAAGCATAGCTGCTGTTTCTAACAAAGAATGCAGAATAGCTCATTAAAAAACACAGAATGGCAGGGTAGCAAACATTGCTCTTTCCTTCCAAAAAGGGAAACCAGGGAATTCTCAGAGTTACAAACTATGAATACTCACAAAAGTAGAAAATCACCAAAATGAGAATGCTACAAGGCCAAGCTAACAGAGCTTCTACTAAGGGAAATTGTTCTTCTCTAGTTTATTGTAATGCATCAAGAGTGTTAAACAACAGATGATGAAGACCATTTCATAAATAAGTTACTTGAAAGCCCATGTATTTAATTGAAAAAGTATTTCCCGAGGAACCAATTAGGAAAACAAAGTAATCATGAAAGAAAAGTGAATATTCTGCTGTACTTCAATAAGTAATTGACAAAACTGCAGCAAACAGATGTATGTAACTTAGTCTCAAATTAGAAACTTATAGTGAAAAATTACTGAGCTATTTACAAACTGCAATTAATAAGATTGTTTAGAAAAGAGCTAAACAGCCATATCAGTATTTGCAGGTGACAACACTTTGTCTAAATGCCTAGACAAAGAAGTGTTTGACAGACTTAGGAAGGCCTTTAAAATAAATCAGAAGGCAACACTTGAAAAAGAAATTCAAGATAAAGTTAAGGACGTGGGAGAGTACATTTCAAGAAACAATCGGAAGTATCAGGTTCTACCATTTACTATTAGGTGCAAACATATCATATAACTCTCCATCATAAGTTTATCAAGTTCCAAAATTTTTTTCTAAAAATTCATATACATTTTTTTTGTAAACAATCCCCTCATAAAAGTTTGAATTGTTTGTTGCAATACTCAAGCGTATGACAGAGGCTACAGTGAACAGAATGACTTACAAAAATTAAAACTGACTTTGAATCTTCGCTTGCTTTTTCATAAAGCACTTTTTTAGTTAAAGTAGAACTTGTAATACAGTTCCAATAACACTGTACTATCCTAATATAGGGAAAATAAAACCACAATAAGAATAATTTTTTTTCATATTAACTGACATTGTTGGGGATAAGCCATTTTACAGTAATCTTTTTTTTTTTTCTTTTTTTTTAGGTAGTGGCAGAGAATGGAAGGACCCTCCTTGTGGTCGTTTCCATATTGTCTCCTGTGCCTGTATTTCAGCACCTCATGGATAGATTTCCTAATTAATTACAACAACCTGAAACACCTTCTTATGGAAGTTTTGGGGTTTTTAATTACAGGGAATTGGCAGGGGACGCAGGAGAGCATACCAAAGGTTGTCCATCTAGTGTCACCTGCAATGTTGGAGTAAAGTGGTGGGATGACAGTAGGAGAGTGGTGCAGGCAGAAAGCTATTAAGAGCAGTGAACCAGCCCAAGGTTACTGCATCCACCTGGCACCCCAGCAAGCACGTCTCTGCCTGCTGGATGCTGTTCATCAGTCCCAAAGCTCAGGGCTCTGTCTTTGCAGTGTTAGCTTAGTTTTGAAGTTATTTCAAACATCCAAAATCCAGAGGCTGCTCTTAAATTGAGGTCCACAGAAAGATACAGTTTTCATTGTTTGAAATAGTTCAGTCACAGTAGCTGGAAGAACAAAATGCCAAAGCACAAAATGCCAAAGAGCAGCTACAACATAAGTAATCTCAGAGATTAAATTGGATATCTCTTTGGTGACTCAGATCTTCCAGAAATTATTTTTTCCCCTTGATGATGTTAAGATTACACGGTGCCTTTTATTATTATTATTTTTTTTTTAACACATTTGCATTTTACTGTCAAATGTCTGAAACAAGGAAAAAGAATGAGCCAAAACACTTTATTTAGTGTCCTTAAAACCTTGACAGTATTTTTGTACCATATAAGCCTCAAGTTACTGACTACAACCTCAGCAGGAGCTCAGGGGCTATGCCAGGAATGTTCACATATAGGAATGAGCTAGGACAAAGACAATTTTGCCATTTTGATTTTTTCCTTCTTGTCATTTTGGGATGGAAACAAATATTTCAATGTTTCCTGATTAAAAAATATTAAAGCTGTCAGAAAGTTGTGAAAACTGATTAGGATATTTTACTTCCAGAAAACAAATACTGTAGCGTACTTTTCAGGTTTCTGAACACCTTTAATATATAGACAAAACAAATTTCATCAGAAATGGCCCCTTAAAAAGGAAAAAATACCCCCAAACCAAAACATTGCTCCAAAATTAATGAAGCACTTCAATTTAATTGTTTTAAAATGGTGTTTTGTCCAGACTGATTAAAGAAGTCTTAATGAACCATATTTAATTTGAAGTGATGAAAGAGAATTTCAGAGACACCTTTGACAGAAATTTCCTGAACAGCTCTTTCCTGAGATGATGTGCAAGAAACTGAGTTTTGAACTGCCTGTAACGAAAATCCTGAATGAGATGGACAGCAATTCTTAGAAAAACTCTGCAGGTATGAAAGCTGTTTGCGGCTCACTCTTTCCATGGCTGGTGGGGCACAGCTCCTGCTCACCCGTGTCCCCCAGCACCCACCATCATCCATGTGTCCCAGCACCCCTCACTGCTGCCCTGACAGTGTCATCCTGCCGCCAGGCTGTCACTGCACAGCGGCTTTTGGAGATGGTATCTGCAGCCACAAGGACGAAAGGGTTTTCTTTGTTTTAGGAATGCTGCTGAACCAGACAAAATCACTGTTATTTTCGCTTTTACTGTTCTTTATCTTGACATCTACCTCCCCAAGACAGAATGCACACCTAAAAAGACAGACTTAATTAGATTTCTCGTTTCTGACAGCCACATGCAATAATATTCTTGTCTCCCTACCCACATAGGTCACAGAAAATAACATTGGAGGGATCTGAAGAGATTGGAAGTTTTCTAAATTACTCACAAAAACAGAGTTTAGGTCCACCTGTGAAGAATTGCATTTCTTTATGGGACTTAGTGACTTTCAGCACTCATTTTATTGACCAGCATAGAAAAATATAAGTGCTTGTGGAGAAAACCCTCACCAAAAACACATGAAATCCGCTCCAACATCACTTTTCTGACTGATGTTAATTAGTAATAGGATCATGGGGTTATAATAGGTAATTTCATGAATCTATCACCTCATTGATTAATAATAATCAAGCAAATCAGCTAAATAGTAGGAATAATTAGGTGAGGAGTAGAGAACAAGAAGAGTACAAGAAGAGTATGTAGAAAATCCTGCTGAATAAATCCGCTGTTTGCCTGCGTATTTTATTTTACACTTGTCTCTAGTTCCTAAAAAGAAGATTACAAAACCAGGAAACATTTTGAGAAAAACATAATGAAAAATCACTTCTCTGTAAGGAATGTCTAAATAGACTAGGTGTCTTCAGCCTGTAGAGTATAATAATGTTTACAATCGTTACTGGTATGGGTGTTTAGGAAGTGACTGTTCACTCTTTATTCCACTGCAAGTGTCCAGGAGCAATGAGAATCTGAATTTAACACAAAGGAGGTGGATCTTCATTCCCTAGGTGACAAATTGCAGAGCCCTCAGAGAAGCCAGATCTGGTTCCGAAAGCCTCCTAGGTAGTAAGTGTTGGAAACCAAGAGTGGGCAGAGAGGACAGGACCATCTATCCTACTGCTTTCTAGGTCATCCCTTTCTCTCAAGTGCAGACACAAGGCATTAGTCAAGAGAAATGTTAGAGGCTTAGGCATCAGATAAATAAAAGATCTCCATGCTATCCACAAGAGGCATGAGTGTGTAAATTAGCAAAAAACCCAAACACAAAGTATTTTTAAGTTTTCAGCCCTTCTTAGACCACAAAAAATTCCTGAAAACAATCAGCCAAACTGCCCTTCAGATACAGGACTACTTTTTCCCCATATGAAAACACAGCTCCTCACTTTCCCCTGCTCAGCAAGTCCCAGCATTAAATGAGCCTCCGTGTACCTTCACTCTCACCTTAATAGGCTGCAGCTACATTCTGTGACCAGCTAAAGGCTGACAATCACCATCCCAAAGACCTCTGTCTCCCCTTCTCAACTCTCCAAAAACCCACTTAGGAATGAAAAACCTTTAGTCTAGAGTGTCATCACACAAACCACTTCACCTGAGAAAAGCACTCCTACCAGCTGTGGTGCTGCTGGGAACTCTCAGCTCTTGCAGTGCCTCTGCCTTGTACATCATTCCTATAATTTTCAAAGACAAGTCTTTATCAGAATGCGACTTCAAGTATAGGAAAATTAAACTCACGTGTTTCAAAGCAGATTTAGCAACTCAGCAACTAGAGTTAATACTGAAAAAAAATCTAAGGAGATTGCTCATAAATAGTGATCTAAAAGATTTTTGATCACTAGATTGTATTAACCTTTTCCTTTCAGTCTCACTGATTCTAAATCTAATTAAATAATGGCATATGCCTTGTATTTAGATAAAACTGCTGCTTGTCTAACAAGTGTCAATGACTTGTGAACCGCTGCTACTTGTATTTAGTTGTTTTGGTCCTTTAAAAATGCAATACTGATACAGAGGAACAGAAACAAAATAAAATTTGAATAATTAATTAATTAATATGTGGCTGGAAAGTGAGATAGCCTAAATTCATGAGTGTGTGTATGCTGAAACTTCCTGAGGTCTTACTGCAAATGTCACTATATCAGAAGTAATGTCAAAGGGAAAATGATTCAAAATGAATTCATTGTCCTGAGGAAGTTATGAGTATCTGCTGACGATATATCACTAATGCTGAACTTTCTGTGGCTGTAACTGTAAATAATTGTGATGACTAATGGAAAAGGATACCTCTAATATCAGAATAATGCAGCTTTAGAAGGTCTGAGTGTTTTTTTTCTTATACTTACATATATATATATATAAGCCTATATAT
Organism: Chiroxiphia lanceolata; assembly: GCF_009829145.1. Lineage (NCBI taxonomy): Eukaryota > Metazoa > Chordata > Aves > Passeriformes > Pipridae > Chiroxiphia > Chiroxiphia lanceolata. The sequence continues at coordinate 15,611,294 of NC_045640.1, forward strand.
ACGTATATATATAGATTTAAAACAACATCTCCCTTGACTCTTTGGAAAAACTTTTATAAACCTGCACACAAAAAAAAGTCAAGCTCACAGTTGAGTAGGAATAGGTGACATTTTGATCTATGTAATATGAGGATATATAAAGCATAAATTGAGTTAATTCAGCAGCGCAGCAGTGTATGTAAACTTAGAATTTTGCCCAGAAATTTTTATTAAATTGAAGTCCTTCTCAAATGCCAAATATTCCTTGGGGATAAGTAGAAGTACCAATGAAAAGAACAAATAAACTCAGATAAACTTTTAAGATGGAATTACTTAAGCAGGTGTGCAGGTTAGAGAAACTCACAAAGAAATTCCCCCTGAGAAAAGGCATATATTCACCTCATTAACTGCCTGGGTTTCTACACTCTGATATCTTTGACCTTTGTTTTCCATTAATTCTAGTAAATGAAGTTATTTGTAGCCAGTCAAAGAAAAATATGAATTTAAGCAAAAAGAATATCTCTGAAAAAAACCCAATTTGCAGTATTTCAAGCTCATTTGGGGATTTCTACCAAGATGTGAATCCTAGAAGCTGTGCTCAGAACTTAGGAGAGGGAGCACTTTGGCAAGCTATGCCTCTGTGAAGAGCACTGTTGAGCCATGTGCATGTTCCTTAAGCACTGCAATTTTCATGAAACTCATCAAACTACCAGCTGAAAGTAAAATGACTGAATTCAAGGTGTAATGTAGATGTCTTGTACATTTCCATTGCGTCTTATTTACATTGGAAAGGTCACAAGCTGAACTTTGTAAAACATAGTAGATCCAGTGTGGTGAATCATCATAGTGTTGGCTAATAATTTTTACATATAAATACACCGAGCTTCCTTCAACTATATTTTAATACAAGCCTGGAGTTAACATCCATGTGGCACCCTGTCTGCTGAGACTAAATCAGCTGCAATAAAGAGAAGTATAGTAATTTATTCCCAGGACCTTTTCGTTTAGACATCAATTCTATAAGGAACAAATAAGCACTTTCACGAGGATATCTTCAATCTACTCCATTCTGCAAATTTTTAGGCTTAGTTCTCTGTGGTCCTGGCTGCTACAGTCTCCCATGTAGACTGGTTCAGGCAACCCCACAGCAAAGAATAAGGAATAGGATTACTGAAAAGACATTCTTGAGAGTTTTTTTTCTCATCCTGTATTTGCACTGCAAATTAATATGAATTTTCTGTGTTTCCCTGGCACTCATTACTGTGACACCCAAACATCTGGATACAGGCAATACACTATGACATGGTTGGTTACTGCAAAGTAAATCTTCCTGTAAAATCAAACTGTTAAGGTGGGCAGCTTCTACTGTATAATTAATTGCATTATCATTATTATTATTATTATTATTCGTTTACTGCTCAATATCAGAACCTCAGTATTCTCTGTAACTGACTTCTTTCCTTGGTTCTCAGCTGCCTCAAATGAAACACCTACAACCATTGCAAATAACTACTGGAAAACAAATTTGAAGGCAAAAGCCCCCCCGAATCAGAACACAGTAAAAATTCTTCAGAGGACTGCAATAAACATCACTTTTGCACAATCATTATGATTCTGTGTAGTCTAAATCTGCAAGGTAAAATCAAGTCCACATGACCCTCTGGTTATAATGTGAAGACTTTTACAGCCTGTAGTCAATTCTGGAGAGGTATCCAACAGACGAGCCGTACAAAAAAACTTGCTTTCCATGAGGAGTCTTTCTACTGTCAGCTCTATTTACTGCCACTGTAACATTATCCATCATGCCATGGAAAGTGTCAGACATAAAAATAAAGTGGAAATCTATAAAATTGGGTTTGAGCCAGTAAAAAATGTCAATTTCTTGGCAGTCTTTATTAATCCTATTAACTACAGGACTTTAGAATCCATAGGATTTCGTAAGTCTCATAATGCAAGTAGCATTCAGATAAAAGAAGACACACAGAAATCCCACGTGCTCATATGCAGAGAAACTTAAAGAAACAACGCAGTGGCCGACATCCAGTTATGTCAGTAATGTCAAAGGTGGTATGACTGAGAAGGCTATGCAGTCTTATTAAGCTGGTTATCCTCTCCATGTCCCACCACGGGAAATTTTATTGATGCAGTTTAGAGATGTAGCTTCATACCACTGACTTGAACAGTATCCTCTTCCTCACCTTTGGGCTGAGCTGTCACGCTGAATGAACCATGTCCCTGCCTACGTATCATGTCACTCCTCTCTTCTTAAAAAAAGAGGAGGTTACGGGTAGTTACAAGACCATTGTAAAAAGTGTGTGAAACAGTTTTTCAAATATTTTTTCCTGCTATCAGAATCACTCTTTTATTGTTTCACTTTATTTTTTACATTCAGATTTACTATTTTTCCTAAATAACTTTGCTACATGCATAACTGGCCCGGAGGGTATAGAATTAAATATTTTACAATTAGAAATTCTTCAGGAAAAGAGAAAAAGATTCTTTCTCTTCAGCAATGTACTTCACTCTAAGCACGTATGATAAACTAGAAGTCTGACTGTGAACCTTTTCTTCCCTTTGGAGAACATTTTTTCACATAAGTAAACTCATTTATTTACACTGGGAGAAGTACACTACAGATTCCACAACCAAGTGTCAGAAGAGAGCGGTCCAGCTGGAGCTGCACATGAGATGACAGGCTGTGAACTGTAGTTTATTAATTAATTTTGGCAATGTGACCCAATAAGTGCAAAATAACAGTAATGTGAAATATGATACATAAAATGTGGCTAACAGCAGTTATTCTAACTGTGAATCTAATCTCAGGGAAAGCAGCAATGAGGGATGCTCAGCATCCCAGGACATGTGTGGTTAACCTCAGCTAGCCAGGTCAACCTTCCTATGCTCTCTGTTATGTTAATGGGGAAGGATAAGCTCATTCAGACCATTAATCTAGAGCAAAGGCCCAATTTTTATTTTTTTTTTTTATTCCTGAAGACCCTCTGTGTCTGTTTCCCTCTTGTTGCACACATTGCAGGAGGACACTTAAACTTAGGAAAGTGTCTTCTGTAAATACACATCATAGAACTGTGGCTGAAAGCAAATTCCAGTGCATAAATTAATCTGTGCTACATAACAATCTACATGTTGAAAGTCAAGATATAACATATAGATCACCAGTAATGGTTCAAAAGAGGATGCAAATAAAGTACAGCTTCAGTGGCTTTTTTTATTGGCAAATAGTAAACAAATGCAGAAATCAATATCCAGTACTTTGGAAAGTCCAAAATAATTATATCAGCACATGGAAGAGGGCCAAGGGTCCAGGCATGAGGTTGTCAGAGGCTGCCCATTGCTCTCCAGGGCCGGCACTACACTGACCTGGGATTTGGCCCAGGCAATTCTGGGGGGGAGAAGGGGAGAGGGGAACCTGAAGCCCAGGAAAGGTACTTGGTGGCCACCCTATTCTGCAATAGTCAAAGTGCCAGCCATGCAGACGAGTTACACCAGGCTCTTTGCCCTAAGCGGTAGAGGATAAGATGTGGCCAACTTCATTTAATACTATAAAAGCAGACTTGATAAGACTGCAGCACAGCTGCATAATGTGACATCAATTCCCATCCTTGGGCCTGTTTCCATGTCCATCTTCACAGGCAATACAAACTCCTGTTTCAACATGTCTATACACAAGTTCACAACCAACATGAAAAAATCCACCTTCACCTCAGTCCTGTCCTTGACACAGGCATGTTTTGTTAGTACCATGACTGAAATATTCCCTTATCCATGATATATTCCTATTAATAATATTCTGCTCTGACTAACAAACAGCTTTATTTTATTTCCATGATTTCTGATTTTTTCACAGTTTTTAAAAATAAGAACAAAACCACTGGCTCCAAGAGTGGTCAAAACAAATTACTATTTCAATACAATATTGCAGGTAGTAAACCTTTTCACATATGAAAATTAATCTCTCTTCTTATTTAGAGAGATACATATTGCAAAATAAAATCACAACAGTAACTGATAGGAAAACCTAGCCAGCTGATACCCCTGCCTGCTTTCAACTGATAACAGAGGTACCTCATGTACGGAAATCCGCTGATTTCATACAAATATTAACCACAGTAAAGCTGACGTTGCTGGGATGCAGCACATCAGCAGAGAGAAGAGAGAATCTTCGTTAACAGCCTCCCAGTGGGTAGCCCCATGTGAACCTCAGGAAGCTCAACAAGGCCAAGTGCAAGGTGTTGCACCTGGGTCAGGGAAATCCCAAACACAAATACTGACAGAGAAGAAAAGATTGAGAGCAACCCTGAGGTGAAAGATTTGAGTGTGGATAGGTGGGTGGTACTAGTAGCACAAGTAGTGGCAGAAATAGTAGTAGTAGTAGTAGCATATGAGTGGGTGGATAAGAGGCTGGATATGACCCAGCAGTGTGCTCAGAGCCCAGAAAACCAACTACATCCCAGGCTGCGTCAAAGGAGAGTGATCAACAAGTTGAGGGAAGTGATTTTGCCCTTCTACTCCACTCTGATGAGAGCCCACCAGCAATGCCGCATCCAGCTTGGGAGTCCTCAATACAAGAAGTACATTGACTATTGGAGCGAGTCCAGAAGAGGGCCATGAAGATGATCACTGGAACACCTCTCCAGTGAAGACTGGCTGAGAGAAGTGGGGTTGTTCAGCTTAGAGAAAAGAAGGCTCTTGTAGCTTAAAGCACCTTCCAATACTTAAATGGAGCTGAAAATACATCTGGATAGGGACTTCATGCAAGGGCATGTAGTGATAGGACAAGAGGGAATGGCTTTAAATTGAAAGAGGGTAGGTTTAGACTAGATATTAAGAAGAAATTCTTTATTTTGAGGGTGATGGAACATAGAAGTTTTGATACTCCATCCTGGAACTGTTCAAGGCCAGGTTGGATGGAGCTTTGAGTAACCTGATCTAGTGGAAGGTGTCCCTGCCAGCAGCAGGGCATTGAAACTAGATGATCTTTAAGATTTCTTCCAACCCCAAACAATCTATGTTTCTATGATTCAATTAATTGGGATAGGCAGGGTTGATTCTGGGAGTACTGACTTCATTTGTGATGCTTGCTTTGTACAAACTTCAGAGAGAAAGGCAGCTCTGACAACAGCTCTGCTCTCCTGACGGAGCAGAACTTTCTCTGAGGAGGCAAAGATTATCTGGGCAAGAACTTCTTTGAAGCTTAGTCTGAGACAGTCAAGACACATAAAGTCTCTAAGGTCTACAGTAAATGGCAACACATTCAGCTTCAAGTGCAAGGTGTAAATCTTTCCATCTGCCTTCTCTAACAAGAATGCAAAATAACATGCACACTTGAAGAAAGGGAAAAAAATAGTCTCACGTACTTTTCAGCCCACATAGATCTAACTGAAGTACTTGGACAGTCTGGCAGGTAATGTTGATAGAATCCTAGTGAAGTCAGAGGGACTGCAGCTCAGGGTCAGGCTGTGCTCCATGGGTACATGGCCACACCAGTGGTACCCTCAGATACCGTCCTAGGTGTCTGGGGACACCTCCTGCCCTGAGAAGCCCTTACACATTGGGCAGTCTTCCCTCTCTGAGCCAGGACGTACTAAGTTCACAAGTCAAGCTCAAAAAATTATGCCTTTGGAGGAACCAGTCATCTTGAGGCTTATAATAGCTTGATTACATTCTAGAAACCCTAAAAATTATTTTCCTAGTTTCCTCTGCAGTATCATTATCGTTGATTTGGATCATAGGATTGACTACTTGGGCAAATGAAGGTGACAAATCAATTCTAGGAGTAACAGACATCCTCTACTGTATTCCTGGTAACCACCTCTCAGAATGGAATTCACACTGAGTGAACTCATACAGCTCCAAACAGAAGATAAATCTATGCACACAAAAAACCAAAACCAAACTGCAAAAAAACCCCACATCCCTGACCCCAGTTTGCAGTATTTTAATCAAGATGGGAAGGAACAGAGGGTCCTTTATGGAAAATAAACCAATCACACTTCGTAGCTTTCAGGGAAGCCAACAGGGAGATGGATACTGGCAGCTTCAAAATCCCATCTCTTGAGTTGATACAGTAATTTATTTGGAAGATTTTGTTTGGAGAAGTATCATTATTTGCTTATTTGTTTCTATTCACATAAACACACCAAAACTCAAGAAAAGATTCTTATTAGAATCAGCTCTCTGTTCTGCAGCACGTTCTTGACTTTGCTGCTCTGGTGCACAAGTATGATCCCAGTTTCAATATGTTACAGCAGTAGGTCATTTAAATGGTACCTTATCAATTCTCCTACCCGCTTGAGAAGGGGGATTGATAAAATTGCATACTATACAATCTAAATAAAAGTAATCATTTTTTATTAAGTTGAAACTTACCATCAGGAAAGAAAGTAAAAGTGAAGAAAGCAAAGCAAGCTATCACACAAAGCATTTCACTGCCATGGCCAGTTGAGCTTAAGGCCATGCATGCTTTCACTGGTTTGGTATGTTCTGAAGGAGGAAGAAATTTAAAAGTTTGTCCTGCTCACCCTGTGACCCGGTGCAGGATGCTCCACCCTGTCTCGCAGCAACATAGAGCTCTGCCAAGCCTGATGCTCAAATTCCCTCACCAGCTCCTCCAGGACCAAGAGCACAACACAGCTATCCTATTTCTCTCCTCTGTAGTCACGATAAAGCGTTTTGGGGGTTAGTTTCTTTTTTTCTCCTTTTTCTCTCTGTTCTGAGTTACTTCTCGTTCTTTCTTAGGTGATATATAAATCCAGTTTTAATGGTTTATTCCTCAAGCACAAGGGACTACCAGATAAAATAACACAAACTAAGGAACATAAGCCAAGTATCTGTCCCCGTAGTCAAAGTGAGTTTCACCATAGACTGCAAAGGGCTCAGATTTGGACCTATTTCTGCAGATATGGAAAACATTAGTGAAGCTTTAGAACATGCCTGAGGCTCTGTCCTAACCTCTGTTGAGCAGCTATAGGAAAAATGTAGGAAACATAAATTTCTCCTCTGCTTGTGAGCCAGGGCAAGAGACTTGTCCAATGAACCATCTCTGACAGCATATTTTAAAGGTGTCGTACATTTTCCAAGTTATCACAACGTGTAATATGAATGCAGCCCCCAGAAGCTGTTATAGCCAGTAGGGAAGGGTGAGCTTCTCATGGAGGAGCACAACACATCCCATAAGGGGTTGCAGCCAAGTCACACAGTCCTGGTGGGAGCTGACAGTGTCTCCAAAGCACAGGAAACATTAGGCTCTGTTCTTGTTCTGTTCTGCTGTACAAGCTAGACAATTTGCTTGTACTTCATAATTACCAGAGGTGATTTATTCTCTCATTATAATCACAGCAGCTTAATAAAGAGAAAGGTCACAAAAAAGGTCCAAACTTCTACACATTGCAAAAGTCTGGCTTGGGTATTCTGCTACGTATTAGGAGTAGAGCTTCTTTGTTCCATAGTCTGAGCAGAAATGGGCTGGGCAAAGGAGAGAGTCTAATGAACTTCATTTGTACTTTGCCTTCTCTCACAAAAACCGGGTACATATGTGAAATCAAGCAACCACAGAAGTGTTCAGGATCACGGCTTTCATTTTTCTGGAAGCATAAAACAGATGGAAGGCCAAGAAACCACATTTAATAATTTTTCTGATTTTCTATCATGGGTGTGTAAGAGGTTAAATGTTATCTTCCTATTGTTGTTTACCAGTTCAAATTTAAGGAGTTTGATATGATATTATTCTTACAGAACTGTGCATGAGACTGAAAACTCAGCTAAGCAATAGGTAAAGAAACACTGCAGAGTGTTTGGGCACATAACTGCAGTAACTGCAAGAGAATTACAGTGGTGTAATGCAATTATGCTATGGGAGGGAGGTTAAAATCTCTCCATATATTTTGGTCTTATTTTAGAGAGTGATGCACATAGACATCATAATTTCATACACAACAAATGAAAAGAGTGATTTCTGCATAACAATATGTCACTTCCTTCTATCCCAGGTTGTTCTGTATTCTGACCATTCTGGCATGACCTTTCTGGTGCTGAAAGCAAGCAGCTCCCTGATAGCATGCATGAAGGGTTTAGTTGTGTTTGGTGTTCAATATAAAGATCCAGGCGTGTCATTTTGCCATGGCAAATTTAGGGAGAAAGAATGGATTAGTCATGGCAAAAATGCTAAGTATAGGTGAAACTCAGCAAAAGCTATGGGCTTGTTTTCCGGTGGTTCTGTGAGGCTTGTGTCATTCCATTTCTCAGAGGGGGTTTTACCTATGATTGGTTTTCTGTGGGTCTTGCTTTTAAACATCAGGGTAGGTAAGAGTTCGATGGATAAGGTAATGCTGGATCTGAAGATGAGCAAAGACCACAATAAGATTAGTGTCTTTCTGTAAAGATAAAAGACATTTATTATTTACATCCATATTGTCTCAAAATTTTAGCTGGGGACCAGAAATTCATAACATTTAGTGATGGACATGGCAAAGAACCTCAAAAGCTTAGAAATGAGGGGTAAGAGGAGATGGAGCACATGGCTTTAGGCAGAGAGTCGCAGGAGTATGAAGAAGCAGTGGCATGGACCCTCAGAAGCATTTCCAGCAGACCAGCAGTCTACTCTTCAAAACTGTTGGTGGCACAGAAAAAGAAAATGAGAAGGAAGATTTTAAAGGAGATAAACAAAGTAAAATGCTGTGAATGCTTCTAGTTCAAAGCATTAATTAGTCAGAAATAACTCCATATATATGCAGGCCACAGTCAGTGATTTACAGCCTGTGACCCAGGACGTGGCATGGACTGAGACTCCAGCAGCCACAATTGTCTTCAGTTGATATGAGGCAGGAGTTATTTTCAACTTCTTGGGTAAAGGTCAAGAGTCTCCAAGGCAAGTGACACTGAGATCAGTGAAACCATTGAATTTAGTGTTGAGAATAAACACAAGATTCACATTTTCCTGTTGTGAAATTTGCTTTCTATTTGGGAACTCCATGCACAAAGCAAACTCCATGAAGTTCATTGTTATTACCAGAGCAAGTGGAACTACATACACCAATTAAAGACTGCAAATGTAACAACCACACAGAGTAATATCAGTTCTTATGTCAGGAGACTCCATTATGGTTGAAAAGAATCTTTTATGCTTATAAATATGTGTGTTTATGTGAATAGAAAAAAATATGCAAATAATGATACTTCTCCAAACAAAAGTCTTCGAAATAAATTACTGTATCAACTTTTTATTGTAGAATTTTCTACTTTGCTTGCTACATTATCCTTGATTTTGGACTTTGCAGATAATAGTCACTTTTCCCAAAAGCTGAAAATCTAAACATAAGACAAAAAGAACATTTCATCTTCAATATTAAATGAGATAATTTAGATTCTAATTACCTGTGGTTTAGTTCATCAAATCTGATTGAAGAACTAGTGTAGCACTGAAAATTTAAAAAGTTTGTCTTCTTCTTAGAGTGAACTTTTATATCTAGAAGAAGTAACACTGGGCTGATTAATTGTTTCATAGTGGTTGTCATCAATTTATCATCCTGCACCTAGAAATGTTAGACAGCTATGATTAGAAGAAATTACTTCTATCTCAAAAATTGGAATACAATTTTTTTGACAAAGAAACATTTACAAGACTTGTCTTATTAAATCAGCCTCTGGAAGAGCATAGAAGGATCCACTGACGATAGAAGGATCTTGCTGACAGCCTGGGACCAGAAGCCTAACATTTACCAATTAAATTTAGGTGAGAGTAGTTATTTTTTTAAGGATGATGAATTTTTTTTCTTACATTGGAAGCAAGGTCTGCATGAAAGTGATCCCTGAGATTGGCCTCTTCTTGCAACCCCGGGAGAGCTGATGGGCTTTAAAGAAGGATGAAGCCACAGGAACATTATGAGAACCCTCAACAAGTGGGCATTTGAAGTTCCCATTACCTGCCCTATAAACTGTGAAGGGAAAAAAATGTTCAATTTTCAAGACCTTTAAGTTAATAACATGGTCACGACAGGCATGACAGGAGGTGTATGTTTGTGAAGAGGTGACACACTAAGAATCACCTAGTTCACTTCCAGTGTTGTGATGTCCCCACATGGTGCTTTGTAGGTTACTCAGGCCACATGGTTCATTAGCAGTTTATACTGCTTCTTTTTGTCTGTGTATATACACTTTGTTGCATGGGGAGATACAGGCCATGGCTGAGCAATTAGAGGTGCTGAAGACGACAGGCTTCACTGTAATAGTTCTGAGTTTTGCTCTGTCATAACTGAAGGAGAAAAGTGGGCTTTATAATGAGAAGCTTTGATAAATAATAAATGTTAACATTTCAAAGAAAATTATCAGTCCAAGGAAGCAATGTGTCCAGGTTTCAAGCACAAAATATTAACAGATTTCAAGAACAGGAATGTACTTCTGAAAATGATGGAATTTGGCATCCATCAAAATTTCATCCAATTTGTCCTTTAAAAATGTTTCATCTTTGTTTACCATGAACTGATATAGGAAATCAAAACCCTATACAATAGCTGCAGCTTTGTAAAATTTGCTAACATTCATCCATTGCTTCCTGGATTTATGGTTCATCACATCTACTCAGTTTCTAGTAACATGTTTATTTATACTCCTTGGGAAAACACTTGTGCCTCCTGATCAAATAAATCCAATGAAATCAATTTCACATGTAAATCACAGAAATTATGGAAGCCATTTCACTTCTAAACCATCTGAACCCTTAAGGCACCGTGCATCAAGATGGCAGTTTGTGCTTTGAAGTATTACTCATGAGATTTCCAAGGCGATGATCCTCTGGATGGATATTCAGCAGTATCCAAAAGCTGGCAGTGATACCTGTTGCTGATACCTGAAATGTCATTTCCTCTGAATCCCCTTTTTGTGGTTATCCTGGAGCAAAAGAAAATCAAACAAACAAAACCACACACAGAGAGTAGCCATGCAAACACATAAAGAGAGACTGTAAGATAACACTCATATTGTGTTTAAACTGTGCCCATGTTTTATCTCTTCCATCACCTACACTTTTTCTCTCATGCAGATGCACACCTGAGGATAGGAGTCATCACACTTATCTTCACTCATCTAAAAATTGTCTAGTCTAAACTGGTTATTTAGGTTCCCTCTAGAGTTTGTGCAGGGAGAAGAAGCGAGCGACAGGCACTTCCAGAGGGCAATTTACTCACCTGCATTAAACACTCGGAATGGGATGAATCAGCTTTTAGAAACACTCCTCTCTCTACTTTGGCTGTAGATGGAACATAGACAATTTATCAAGAAAAGAGAATCAACTGAAAAATTAGGTGAGGTGATTCCCAATTCATAGGTAGGTATACCCTGCTTCTGTAGACTATGTTGTCTTTTGCAGGGATTTATCATGCTAGCAGAAGAGACAAATCTTCCACTAAGACAAATGAGCAGAGAGGTTGGAATCTAATCTGAGCTCAGACTGCACCTTTTTGTTAGTGAGAAAGTGTTTGGAAAGCATCCTCAAATTTTCATGTACCAACATGTTTTCCATTTCAGGTTAGAACTTGAAGTGGTGAAATAGCACAGGAAAACTAACCTTGGCTCTGTTGCAAAGCAGATCCCATGAGACTTCTTCCCGGGCTGAAAAAGTAAAGAATGTTGGAATAGATCAGTCAAATTTTGGGCAACTGTCCACACTTTGAGGTGCAGCAAACTGGGCAGAGCACTTGTGAGATTCTTCATGGTAAAAGGCTGCCTAAACGTTTTTTTGAAACTACAGAGTGGTATAGTAAATAACAGTCCAGCTACAATGCAAGGCAAGGTATACAGAGAACACAAGCCTCAGTGCATTAACTGTATAATTCATGGACTTAATCATTATTTACTACAGCTCTAAAGAGGCTACCAATAGCCCCCTCAGGAATTAGCACTCAGTCTGCACTCACAGCAGTAGCATTCATCCAGTTAAAGCCCAATATACCTCTCAGAGAAGATGAAGCAGTGTTATGGAGATGGAGAGTTTTTTAATATGTGGCCCCACGCTGCACACTATTCAAACACTTTCTGGAGAGAGGACTGCTCCTTTCTGCCTGTAATTCCAGCCAGTGCTCAGTACTGGGTAGCTAAACACGCTGACAGAGCAGCACAGAGGTATAGAGGTCAAAATCTTCACCAACCTTTAGTGCCCATTCTAAGGCACCTAACACTTGATATTTTCAGAAGATGCAGCACTATATATAGCATTTGCCATGTACAAAACAGATTTTGTCAATTTAACTCACGACAGTGAATCCACAGAACTTTCATAAAGCAAACCTCTGATGCTTTACCACAACTAATGTTTCAAAAATGGGGGGGAAAATGAATTTTTTTTTAAATTCATAAGTTACCGTAAAAGGTTGGTTTGAGTGTCTTGCTTAGCATGAAAAGGGAATGTAGTGAAAGAGACAGACAGAGATTCTTTGTATCAGTAGATAAGTGCCTTAATTTCATATCTTTCTTCTTACTGCAGTTTATGCTTTGTTTCTTCTCATTTCTGCCAAGGTCCTACAGAAAAAAATTCATTAAACAAACCTTTTAGATTTCACTCCTTTGACTATTCACTACATTTCTTATGTGAAGCTGAAGAACGGTTCAAAACCTCGCCTATAATACTTTGAAATTCTGCTCCACAAAGCTTCATGAAACAACTGTCTTGCAGTTGTTTTTTCTTATGTCTTCTTTTCCAAACAGAGAAAACACTCTAAATTTGAGTATCTAGCTTTTCAAAATTATTCATTGTCCCTTTCTTCTTTCACTCTTCAAAATCCTTCCATAATTCAGGTTGTCCTTCTCCCCAATTCAATACTATCTAGACTTTTCCTCATTAGGTTAGGAAAAATCCATCTTCATTTAAGAGCAAAAGTTAAGTTTCTCAACACAATTGGTTAGGGAGTCACAGCCATCAGTGCTGCAATTTAATATCAATGCTACCTTAAAATAAATTCTCATTGCAGCTTTTGGGTTAAGAGGTTCAGAGGTTGAGCTGTACACTTCACATTGTCCAGTTTTACCTTTGAGCGAATTTGCAAGGTGGAACTTAAAGGTGCAAAGGCTGCCTTGTCCCAGTCCAATGGAAAAGCACTTGGACTGATGGTAATTCATATTTTGTAGGAGAAGAGGACTATAGACATTAATGAGAAGCAAGGTGTCCATACTTTGATCACTTTTCTATTAACAAAGCTAGCCTATGCCCTCAGCGGGTATCATCACTACCAATGACCCAATCGGAAGAAAAGCTGGAAATTGATTTCTATCTTCAGTTCTGTTTTCTAAAGAAAGGATATTTCTAGCCTCTTTCTTTGTGATTAAAGCCTTCGACGTGCAAGCTGCTAGAAAACTGATGTAACCAGATTGTCAGGATGGAAAGAAACAAGCAGCTGGGATCCCCATCTGCTGCAGTAAGAAGCTAAACTAAAAATCCTCCCAACATACTCATCTGAGGTAAAATGAGTCAATAAAACTGTATTTTTATCCATAGAAGCACCCTAAAAATTCCCTCCTTTTTCTCTGCTTCCCTTTTCCCTATCCCTTTACAACACACTCAAAGCAGTATCATCCAATATGGACAAGGTTTTTAGCGAATTCCACTGTCTGCTATAAGAAAAAAATGCACAGCATGTAATTTATGTTTAATGTCAAGGGCATAATTTGCCTCATTGTCTTCAATAATACTACAGAAACGTGTCAATTGTGGTGTTTCTTCTAGTCTGTCGATAATTCCCTCAATTGCCACTCCAGGATGATGGAGTCATTGGTGTTACTGAAGAAGCATTAGGGCATTCAGTACAGTCCCTTTCTCTCAAATGCTAGTCAGAAGTACAAAAAACGATAACAAACTGTTCAACTGACTATGACTTTGAAAACTGAGAAACAGAGAACGCTATTTTAAACCATAGTTTAAAATATAATACAAGATTGATTCAGAGGGGAGATATCATTTCATTGTAAGATAGAAAAAAAAAAAACAAGAGGGAATTGAGAGTTTTAAATACGTATGATTTAAAAAAACCAAGGTAACTCAATACATAATATCAATAAATTTAAAACTGAAATCATGTGATCTTCCTGGCTTTGTTATTTTAATTACTTTATTTTTTAATATAAATAATACATTTAGCTTCTTTTCCTGGTCTTTTAAAATGTTTTTCTTTTTACATATCTTTATTATTCTCTTCCCTCTATGTTATTTTTCATCATATTTTTCTTAACTAGAATATTTTATCGTGTAAGTATAAACTATTTCAGCTTTTATACTTCTTGATCTTGTTTTAGTATTCTTTCTCTCTTCTTATTTCAGCTCATATTTTTGAATATTTGAAATTCCAGGACAACTCAGGGAATGCTGTCTGAGATTTAGACTGTTCAACTTTATTTTTTTTAAATGGAAGCTTAGAATGGAAGATATTTCATTTAAAATCAGGTAAGAATTTTAAGATATTAACCATAACGGTTATTTGATTATATGTTTATGTAAGGTTACATAAAAAAGCTTATAACAAAGAAAAAATACAAACTGTTCTCCAGGTAAGACATTTTCTTATGCAAAGCATTATTATTTTAACATTTTAATTGAAGCGACTGTAATCTACAAAGACACGCACCTGGCTCCTTAGCTCTCAAAAAATTTTTTCATTTATTTTGTAAACAGAGAAAAGCAGAGAAAGAATACAAGGGAGGAAAGTGCAGTGTGCAGCTTCAGGGAATGTGCACATTTATAAAACTAACAAGAGAAAACCAAGGTACCTGGGCCATCCTGGTTAGAGAAGCCTTGGATGCAAAGACATTCTCCTTTTTTGACCAAAAAAAAGGTCATTATTCACATGTATTATCCTATCAGTCTGCACGTCATAAAAGATACAATGTCTTAAGATTGTGGCATTATTTTTAAGTTCATAAGCATCAGACCAACATAGTTCCATGCATAGACATTGGTGCCATGATTTCAAAATAGTTGTTCAAAGTACAGCTGTATTCCTGGTCTTTTGTGTATTCCTCATGACAATCTTCCCATGGGGGTGGCATTCCCCCTGTTTCATGCCCGTATCCAACAGCTTCAGCTAAACACCTTGTTCAAGTACTTTATCTTTGAAGTAGAGTTTAAGGGTCGGCACTTTTGTATGTATTCATCAATACTGAGACAAAGCACCAACAGGCATCCCCTGTGTAAAGCCTTAGTAAGTACTACAGGCCTGTGTTTTGCCAGGCACCAGCAGCACCGTGCTCTGCCCAGAGGCCCCGTGGTCGGGTGGGGCAGTGTGCCTGTCTCCACTGCAGCACACTTCGTGGTGACACACAGCCTGCCAGCCAACAGCCCCTCGACAAAACCTTCAGCAACAACCTGAAGGACAAAATGACCAAAAAAAAAAAAAGAAATTACCAAAGAGGCAGAGCACTATAGCATGGCTTATTTGCTACGGTAAAAGCAAGTTTAAGGGGTGTAAATAGCATGCAGAACTCTTCTCTCCAGTGCTGCTGGAGCACTGAGGGTTTTGGTTTTTTCTTTCTTTTTTTTTTTTTTTTTTAAGATCTCTTCAGATTTGGTGCATGAATCATCACTTCTAATAGCTGATAATTAAACCACTTCAGCAAAGCTGTGAAATAGAGAGGACTAGCAATAAAATCTCAATCTCACCTGGCAATTATTTTGAAACTATGCTCCAAATAACCAGATAAATGTCTGTCTACGTCACAGGCAATTCTCAGCAGACTGACAATTCCATAAATAAACACACACAGATGCACATATCCATAGCCACATCTATATGTATAGCCTTCAGTGAAATATGGAATAGGTTTTAAAATTAATTGCACAAACAAGGAGAATATGATAAAAGTAGAAACTTACTGAGTAACCTCTCCTGAACACTCTGTAACTGATTCAAGAACAAGATACAAAAGCTAGATTAAAAAAAAAAAAAGAGCTAATAAGCAGATATTTTTCATTTATGGAATCTGAAAAGCTATCTGGCAATCCTGCTCATTGTTTTGTTTTAGAAGTAAAACAAACTGTTCTAGGGACAAGTATCGATTTCACCATTAAAAGAAAACCATCCGTTCATAAATATTAATTGATGATATTATCTCTTTCCATGACTGCTTTCTTATAGGCAACAAAAGAAACATAATCCACATCCAGGAAAACAATAAATAGCTTTAGGAGCTGCAGAATCTGCTCATCCCACACATTTCTTAAATGGAAAACTGGAAGGACATTTGGGAAACTACCCCACTACAGAATAAAGTAAAAGCACCCTATAAAAGACTCCAATACCAGAGAAAAACTTGAATGGACACAGAAGTGACCGTATGAAGTGTTTTAATCCTTTGATTGGATGAAAAATACCCTCTGTGTTTCTTGTCTTCTAAAAATGAAAGTCTTATACTCTACGATTGAAGAATAAAACAAAACAAAACAAAAAAGCACCTCATACAGTAGTGTGACAACCTTTGTGTTCATTAGGAAGCTTAACATTTAGAATCTTGTAATGAAATGATGGGTTAAAGCTCAGAATTTCCCTACACTGATCCTTTCTTCGAAACCAGTAGGTTTGGAGTTAAGAGTCCCTTTAGGGAAGGAAGTAAAATACTGGAAAATTCTTGATGGTTGACCGTTCAGTTGTAACAGTTACTTTGTAATCAGGTCCAAGGATCTCTTTCAATATCTTCACCCACTTCTCAAAATTATGAAATTTGCTTTATAATTGTGTTTCCAAAACCTGCTGACTTTCAAAAACAGTTGGGAGTTTTGACATTTCAAGATGTACCTGAATTATGTTTCCATTTCTTCTCTCCAGGTGACTGATTAAAAATTTTGCTTTTTATTTACACAAAAGATATCTTCCTGTAGCCACATAATCCAGGAATTGAAACTGCAAGAAAAATGCTAAGTGTGGAATCACGCAAAAAGAGACAGTGAAAGAGAACACATTAGGTCCACATGAAGGAGCAAATTAAGAGGGGAGATAAAGATCTCCATTGTTAGAAACATGATATTCACAGTGCAGAAATATTTGAAAACATCCTCTGAAAACTTTATCATCAACATTGGAAAAAAAAAATCACTACAGAACAGGGAAGATGAGGTAGAATCAATCCTATGTAGAAGCTCAGTACCACTGAGCTTTTACACAGCTGATTTCCCACTGGAAAATGCTGTTTGTAGAGGAGAGCGATTTAGAGTAGAATGAAATGTAGATCTACTTTACCTCCATATGAGACTGCTCTCTCTCCTTGATGTAGTGTTACATATTTTTTCCTAGAAGTACTTGAGATAATTACTTTTTGCTAGTTATAGGCATACAAAATTGCCCCAAGTTGAATTGTAGTGGGGAGTAAAAACAAGAAAGGAAGAAAAAAATCATTAGAATGAGAATATGCATGAAGACAGAGAGATAAATTAGGATTATATTGGTTTCATGTAGTTCTCTTGAGTTATTCTTAATTTCTCATACAGAAGAATATCAGGCCCCACAATTCATAGCTATTTTTTGATTCAGAAATATCAGTGCAAAAGCAAGGAAACAGTGTCAGTGAATAAAGTATTTTCCCTATTGAATGCATAAATATAATTAGAATTGAACTCTTTATTTTATAATCAGTACAGTCACTAAAATTAAATATAAAACCAAACGCCGCAGATAATGCCATCATCAATTTTGATAGTCATGTTTCATGCAGCAGCTTTCATTATAGTGTAGGCAAGCAATGACTTTGTTTTTGCAGTACCAAAACTTCCCACTCTGTAATCTACATCAGAATCAAGGAGATAGAATTTTTCAAAATTTCTCCAGAGCTGACAAGGAAAGAACAGCAGCAAGAACAGCAAACAAGGAACATTTCAGTTTTGAAAAACTCCTGCAAATTTTGATTTTTTATGAATAGCAGATTTCAGACAAATCATAGTTCATCAGGAAGAAGGTTTTTTGACTCAAAAAATCATATTCTCACAGAATTCGAATATATTCACAATTTTGAATTCAAAGTTATAGTTCAAGAAGCTGCTTGTTCATGGGGGGAATGAAGCAAACGCTTCTGTTATGTACCATTATGCAGGTTCTGAGGAATTTTTTTGTCTGTGAATTTTTTTGTCTGGAGCTTGTTTTCTCTTCTTCAACTTTGGTGCCAGGAGTAGTATATGGAAGACACTTTGGTGTCATCTTTAGTTGCTTTCTGACAAACAGTCTATCATCATTTAACTCACTTTCCTCTTTATTAAATGCTCTAACCATTTCATGAATTATTGGATTTTACACCCATATTATTATTTTATATTTCGTGGTACTGTCTCATAAAATGTCAACTCAGGATTTAAAATAAAGGAGAATGAGGAAAAAAAAAAAGAAAGAAAATTACTGAAAGAAAAAAATGTTCAAACAGGTCTTCCGATTCCTGTCCTGATCTCAGAAGACTAAGCGTACACAATGATGGGAAAGTCACAATGTAAAGCAAGATACGTTAAAGGAATCCCTGAAGCAATTTACACCAAGACCTCAGATAAGCCATGCTAATAAAAAAATTAACTGCACTGGTAAATTAGACAGAGATTGATAAGTTTTACAGATGGAGCAGTGAAAAACAACAAGGACAGTGAGATGGCAAAGTCAGTCTTTAGTGGATTGTGAGAAGCTGCAGCTACATCTCACAGCACCAACCACCCAAGTGGTTAAACATGAGATTAAATTTGTTGCCACTAAGTTCAGTGCATGTGAGAAAAACAATTTTAACTGAATGTATACTTCAAGAACCTCTATATTACCTAATAAGCCTCAGGAAAGAGATTTTAGACTCATTGCGAATGCTCTTGGAAAATGTCAGCTCAGTGCCTAGTGACAGTTACAAGAGCAAAAAGCATCATCTGAGTTGTCAGAACAGGAATGAAGAGCAAAGCAGTGCAGAAATTATTATGTCACTGTAGAAATCAATGGCACAATCATTTCTTGGGTCCTATGTGCATTTTTGGTCCCACTATTACAAAAATTATATAACAGAGCTAGAAAACATACAGAAAAGGGCAATGAAAATCAGTTTATCAAATTACTTTTTTGGAAAGAGAAACTAAATAAGGTATGACTCTTCAAGCAATGAGTAAGGGGAAATATAATAGAGGTCTATAAAATCAGGTTTTACCAGGCAAAAGTTGCAGAGGTAATACATATTGACAATGTGTCATACAAAATGTTATTAGGCACAGACTTAAACCTAACAAAAGGAAGTACTTTTCTGAATAACACATAAATTGTAAAAATCATGGCTGAAGGAAGTCCTGAGAGCCAAAAATTTAAATTCATGAAGGATTAGACTGGCTTTTAAATGCAGCAGTATAGGTGTGATCTCCAGCTTAGACTCCAACTGACTACTGAGAAGCAGGAAGGCAAGGCTGGAGAGCATAATTTCCAGTATAACTTTTAAGATTAGAATATTCAGAGGGTGATATTTTTCTTTCTAGCTTTTATTATTATGCATTTTAATTCTCTTTCTGGTAACAGTGTTCATTAAAATATTCCTGTTCCCTTTAAGTCAGAAGAGCTAAATATTCAGTTCTTTCAGAAGAAATAAATATTCAGTTCTTTAATAGTGTTTCAGGCTGAAACTGTCTCACATTACTACCTCTCACAGAATAGTAACAGAGGAGTGAAAAGACCTTTTGGTTTTTAAGTTCTTGCTAAATATCTAGTAAAACAAGGCCCAAAGAATCACAGCTTCCTTACTTGTTTTTTAACAAATACTGAAGGGAAAGTAACATCTACTGTGCAGTGAAGTACAACTTTCTGAAAGTATCATGTAAGAGTTTTCTTACTTGTCATGTCAGCTTCACCAGTTTTTTTATCACTTACAGAAGCTTTATATCAGTCACAGAAAACACATCTGAACTATATAACTCAGAATTCTTTGGCATTATATAATAGATAAGTCTAAACTCAAGTGATAGAGAAAAGGACAGCAAAGAAGTATAGTATCTTCCTTAATGGTATCATCAGGTAGTTTTACTTCAAGGGTCCTGTAATATCTTGGGTTTGTCTGACGTATAGTTGCAGAGCCAGAAATGCCTTCAGAAATCGTGTCAGAAAAACATTTTTTTAGCTTTCCTGTTACGAAAAGAACAATAAATTTCTTATGATTTCTATTTCTGGAAGTGTATGGTACTGCCCATGCTGTTCATAACATCAAGTAAGTAACAGTTCCTCTGCCATTTCTTTAGTCCTCTCAATATGATGGAGACCCTAATGGATCCTAACTGTACTTGTGCAATAAATACATCGTACTAGCTATCTTGCTTTAAGATCTTACTGCACTTTTTCAAGTCCAGCAGCTTTAAAATCTGGACACCAACTCAGCTGAGTGTGGTGCCTGCAGTAAGTCTGGAGAACTCATTAGGCAAAGCTTGCAGTGAAACCATTGGAACTGACTGCAAAAACATTTGTTTCCAGGCTGTGGCTTGAACCCAGCCCCTTTTATAGCAGTGAAGGCTGTTGTGCACACCGGTCTACACGTAAATAAATTGTGTTAACTTAAAAAAATGTGTACTGAAGTGCTGTTTTGCTTAGAAGCTGTCTTTATGTTTTAAAGGGAGTTTTTTATTATATAATATTCAAGAAGGAATTATATGCTTTTCTGTTGTTTTGTTTTCCTCTCTATACAGTTTGCAGAGGTGGAGGTACTGAGTAAATGATAATGAAGATGAGCATTAAAGTTTCTGGAGAAATGCCGGGTTAGTTTCCGATTTCCTCCATACCTACCTATGGAGAGCTGAATGGGGAAGCACTACCCTTCTGGGGGCAGTGCAGTGTCAGTCTCTTGCTCCTGCTGTCCCTCTGAAACCTCATGGGCTGATCCATACTTCAATATACGGTGTGCACAGCCTCATCTGAGCAACGCTGCATGGTTAAAGCAGAGAAACAGACACTTCTGGGGTACAATTAATCTCAGACATTTTAGTCGTTTACTTGAAGTTAAGATGAATTACACTCTAAAAGAAACTATTTATTTCTACTGACTTTAAAGGGAGTCTGGATAACTTACTCAAATATAGCTATATGTAGTGTAGTGCCCGCAGTTATGTGAGATGAACCCCCCCAAATTTCTCTTGCTTGCTTTCTTGCCAAGGCTATATCCACCAAATCCCTACTTCAGTTTCCTTTGTTCATATTATCTTCCCTCGGTGAAAATTAAGCATACTAACCCTGTTTTTGCTGTGGATCTTGCCTTGAGACACAAAACATCAGTAGCTATGTCCTCGCTTTCACTCTCAGCTCTGCAAACACTAAGACATAATCTTCACCTGCTAGTCTGAACTCGGCTACATTAGATTTGATGACAGTTGCATTGGGTCCTTCACATGTTTTCCAGGTGGCTGCCTATGTCCATAAACCAAGAGAAAACAGCATGCCCTGTAATCATACCCATTTCCCCTGGAGGGCTGGTTAGACAGGCTCTGCTTTTTACTTTCCTTAGAGCATAATTCTTCTGTCCTTAGCCATGGACACAGTCCCAGTAGTGTCCAGGAGAATTACTCCCTTGAGTTAATACCCCTGAACCCCTGTTTCATTTCTCTTTAATCATGCTAATCTTCATCTTTTATTCACTAACTGATAACAATAGAATTGTAAGCTCTGCCTTACCTTCATCTACATTTTAGGCAATCACATTTAGAAATTCTAGAAAAGATGGGAGATTTAACTCTTCGCTCGATGCCGTAGGTGAGTTAGTCATCTGATCATTCATAAATCAATAAAGAAAAATCTGATAGGCGAAGCATTTTCTTTTTTCTCCCCTGTTAGCATATTATTTTTCTGTCTTGGAAGTAATTTCTTGTCCTGCTTTGTACAATACTATAGGAAAAACTGATGGCCAGACATCACTGGGTGGTAGAAACAAACAGGTTGATTTTTAAACTGCTTCTATGGCCATTCTGATGGTCTGTCAGGAAGCCAATACTGTTCAACACCTATATGACTGATTATACCTCAATCTCTCACCAGACAACCAAACAGATGTCACTACCAAGGATGCCCAGTGGCTGCTGAATAACATTTCTGCTGCAATGACACGGCCTCAATCAGGACAAGAGGGGATTTTCTCAGGGAGGGAATTACTAGTTACTGATATGAAATCTGGATGCTGAAAATAGTGAGACTCCTGAACAGTGCAGTAGAGGAAACAAATTCAAAAAGAATAGAGGCATCCAATATTACCCACAAATAGTGAATATGAGCCTAGCAATAAATATTTTGCAGAACTAGGCTGAACTCTATTTGAGCAAATATCTTCTCAAAGTGTCGGGGATGACAAACACTGTATTCTTGACTGCACTAACACATTATTCAGTCAACACAACATATTCAAGTGAAGAAATGCTCTTTGCTTTGGACTGAGCTGTAGAAATGCTACCAAGACTCAGGCATGGCATTCAAATGTATTTCTATTATGCTTTGCGTAAGCCAATTCTAAGGAGAAAAAAAACTTGTGAAATATGAAATTTACACTAAAAACAATAAGTAAGTTGATGGTTTCATGACTTATTTCAGAATTAGAACAGTATCCTGTGTGTTTTTCTGCCTTCTTGAAATGCACTGTGATAAACATGCTGAGTTACTGTTAATGATAGTGATATGTAGCCTATTCACACAAGAAGAAATATATCCCAGATACACATCTATCACAGCTTTAGTAAGCTCTGGAAATAAAGAGGCATTCTTACCGCTGTGTAGTCAGGTTTCTTGCTAGAGACAAGAGTAGCATTTTAACTATCTACTGAGTCTCTATTTCGTTTCTCCGTATTGCAACTTTGCAGCCTCTTTTTCTCTGTCTGGCCTAGCATGGATTTTTGTTTTACGGGGATGTTTTCCTTCATTTTTAGCCTCTCAGTAAGCTCAGTACGGTCAATAGTTAAATGTGTAAAGTTTATTTATTTATTTAGTACTTTGGCTGAGTCCCAGGTAGCTCTTAAAATGTAAGTTTTACTACTTCAGTTATACTCTAAACAACTATTATTATTTACAAGGATTTGGGCTAGAGCTGTTTAATGTGAATGCCTAAAACATCATGTACAAATCCATACTGAGACCCCCCATAAAGAGACTGACTCAGAGGAGGAAAACTTCCTCTGAAGGCAAAGGCAGTGATCAAGTCCTGTCCATAGGAGTAAGCACATAATCTCATTTCAACTACACCGGACTGAATCATCTCACCATATCCCAAACACCTGTGACAGAACATGAATAAAGCATTTCAAGCCTTAGAAATTCCTGGTTCCTGCACCATGTTTTACAGAAAGCTAGATTTTTAAAAAAATATCTTCCATATGAATTGCAAAACTTAAAGTCCCCGAGGTACAGGGTATATCTGCAGAGCACCATGGAGACTTCTGCATTGTTGAAGAAACCTGTGTCTATATAGCACGTGAAGGCTGTTGTTGCTTTAGGCCCCTCTGTTGTCTGTGCAGCCCTTTGGGCTCCCTTGAAGGTTAGGGTCCTCAGTCTGAGCCAGGGTGACAGGACCTGATAGTCAAGCAAGGAGCAAGAGACTGCCTCCAGACACTGGGAACAACACGGATTGCTGAACCCTCAGCTCCACTTTCTGAAACTAATAAATCCATTTGCTGGGGCCCTCCAGGATTGCTTTCACCATGGAGAGGTTAAGCCATGATTTGTTCCCTTTTCTTCTAGTTGCTTCCAGGTTGTGTTGGTCATTTCTGTAGGTGGCCTCTGCTCAGTGCATTTTATATTATGAACACACCAACTACAGCACTTGGTCTACCTCTATCTCAGGAAAATAAGTGATAAAGGAGTCCTTAAAAACTAGGCTCTCAATAGGACCAGAAAGCCTATTAGGGGAACTTTTTACCTCAAAAACACTGAAGGACCAAGAAACTGAGACATGGGAAAAGGAGGCCTGAAGCAGAGTATATAAAGGCCTGCTTTGCTTTAGTGTTGACTTAAACTGATTTTGCACCAGGCTGTTCTATGAATCAGATACTTAAACAAAGCCGACTGAGAGGACCTAAAGAGACTACACGCAGGACACATCGCCACATTCCACGCATACGGCAAAGTGTGAAGTTACGAGGCCAAATGTTTCTTCAGAAAAAAAATGGTTTATAGAAAATACGCAGAGTAAAACCGATCTGTGTTACATGCTAAGCACGAATATTTTGCTTGACTAGCGCAGAGGAAACCTACATCTATCTAATTGCAGATCTCTGAGCTCATCTGCTCTGATTAAGTGATAAGTGATAAGCGACAAGTGATAAGACAGGGGCAAAAGACTGGTCTTTCAGCTAACACGTGAGAGATTGTGTGCCTTCCTGCTAGGCTTACATGATCTCTGATGTTGTGATGGAGAGGAGCAAGGAGCATCTGTCAGCTCAGATTGCACGTCCAGGCACACAAATAGTACAAATATTGAACTATGACTAAGACAACAGGGGAGGCTGAGTCCTGCTATTACCTCCTTGCTTTAGGCCCAAAGGAATGTCATGTTACCTTTTCCAGGTTTTTTTTTTAAAGTGTTTCACAGCTCCTCCTCAAATCCCTTAGAAGCATGTCCTGACACCCTGTTCTGAAGGTCCCACAAAGGGGTCACACTAGGTCACTCTCAGACATATGTTAGTGTGGGGCTGGCTACTGATGCTGAGTGTGGGGAGAGGAAGGTCTATGCAGCTTTGGGATCATCAGTGTCTGGAGACCACAACTTGGTCGGCTTGTCAGTGTGCAGGAGTCATGGTAGACTTAGATATTTTACTAACATATCATGTCACCAAAGTTTATTTTGCACTAACTGTGGACATACTGTCATATACATACTTCAGTAAGTATGTATATACTTGTAATAAAGATATGTTTTGGTAAACATCTACAGCAGATTTCTATAGTGAATGCCATTATGATAGTAGTGAATCAGTGAAACACAGTTTTTACTGCTTCTACTACAAGCCTGGTAATGAAACACGTTGATTTTAGAGATATCAGCATAGGAAGTGTGTTGAAGAGTTGATAATGAACTTTTAGTCTTTATGACTAATAAAGAAATTATAACTTGATAGGAAGGGTCAGTAGGCACTACTTAAAATTAGAAGCTGCATCTCCAGAAGACCTTTTCACTTTGTGAGCAGAACTATTTTAGGTTTTATGCAACACTGTTTAAGACCTGGAGGGTAGATGCTTAGCCCAACACAGCCCTTTTTAAGACCTGGGGGATAAAACGTTTCAAACTGTGAATAGGTCTTAAGAACTTTGTACCTAGGCAAGAATCTCTTACAGACTTCAAGACCTGTTGGTAAAGCTCCCGTTGGAGCTTAACCTCAAATCTCAGGTGTAAAAAGACTGAAAAGGACACACTGACTTTCTAATGGTCTTGAGTTCAAAAAAACACACAGAGGCACCACTTACACATTGTCTAAATTCCACATGGGGCCTCTGCAGCCCAGCAAAGGACCCAGGGTATGATCAGGAAAGAAAAATTGTTTGGTAAAGAACCTCACTATGCTGCAGTACAACTGTGCATCTTAATACGTCTTCTTCTGAAGTAAACTTGTATTTTTTCAAACTAAGTCATTTGTTGTTGTAGATTAAGTAAAACAATTATCATAAATACAGAAAACACCAAGTCTTTATGAGATATCATGGTTGTTTTGCAAGAAAGACTTAAAATCTTGAGCAGTAACAGCACTGTTACCCCTGCACACAGGAATACACTAATGTATACAATGAAATTGCCATTGCTAAGCTGACAGAGCTAAAACCTCACATGATGATAGCTGGTTTGACTGAAACTCCAGTTTGGACAGATTCCAGTAAAGAACATTAAAATTATGGCTCAATTATTTCCATTCTTTCAATTCTTCTGAAAAAAAAAATAATTTCCTTCTGGCTTTTACCAAAAAATAAAATCAATTATTCAAAGCAGGTATTTCCAGTAGAGAGAGAATATATGGAAGCCAACATTAAAAGGTGCTGGTAAAAGGTCATCTGATTAAACATATGTTTGTTCAAAAACATTAATTTATACTGAAATAGGTGCTAGGAAATGCACTAGGATGAAGGCAAAGGAACTGTAAAATTTCCTGACTGTTCTTCTTCTTGAAAAGACAAAGATGATGCAAAAAGAACAAGACATTCAAGGGATTGTAAGGGGTTAAAGAACGTTTGCAGTACAGATCAGGATGACAACATCTGTGAAAACTTTGTTTTGCCTGAGTACTAGAACGAGTAATCAAAAAACAACTAGATGAACTGAGGAGGCTTTCTGCCTGTTATTACTATTCTTTATTATTTTCTGCATGCTGACAGGGCAATCTTGACTGTTCATGACACAAAACCAGCCCCTTTCCTACCAAGTAGAGGGGGCCTGTAAGATTTACATCTGTAATGTGTAATTGATACTCATACACTGTTATTAACTCTATTCTTATAAGCTTTGCATACAATAGAGAGTTATTAGGAGGGCTTTGAAAGAGAAGTTGTGGGTAATTTGGCAAACTCTAAATGGGAATTTGGCTTCCTGCATGTTTTCCATGCATATATTTTCTGTCCATGTCTAGTCTTTTCCTCGTTAATCTAATTTCTCTCTGATTGTTCTTTGCTTCAGAGTTTAAAAAAAATAAATTCAAAGATATATTTAAAATTAATTCCATCTCATCACAAAGAAACCAGAAAAATATTCCACACTACCCATAAGTTCTGTTTTTCAAAAAAATAGTCTTAAAAAGCTGCCAAAACTTCCCAGCTTCATTTTTTTTCATAGAGCCACTGTTTAATTTACAGTAAGTCAAGAGCCAGGAGGGATGATAGAGTTAAGCTCATGCTGTTGAGAACAATTATCCTGGCGCAGAGACATATGTAGCCCCAGAAGGTTGAACAGACCACCATAGCTTAGAGGCACTAAGATAAAAGGGCACGTGCTGCGTGGGCCCAGTGGGAGCAAGGCTATAGCCTGCAAACAGAGCCCACTCAGCTTCATTTGATTTGTGCCTCTCTCCCTCCCCCACTTTTTTTTCTTTAATTTTGATTTATTTAATAAGAGACTGGTGCATTCATTGGAAAGAAAAAGAGAATGGTGGCTGGGACAGTATGGCAACATCAATCTAATGTTTGCTACAGACAAAAATAGCTGGGCCAGGAATCACGGCAGCCTCTCTTTCTAAAAGATTGAAGACATTCCAGCAAGATGTAAAGTAAAATAAATGAAGTCAGAGGACATTTAGATTCTGCACATACTGAATGCCAGCAACTATTCTTTTTTTTCCCTGTCTCATTAATCCTGCTGGTTAATTGTTGGGATAACGATTTCACAAGTTCATGTAGTACACAAAAGGATTGTCCTCGAACTGTGCATTGAGCCTGGCATTTGCTTCTGCATATGCCAGTATTGCTGCATTAAAATGTGAGGATGTTTTTAATTTTCCTTTTTCCTATTGTCCAATTTTCCTAGAAAATTAATTGTATGTTGTTGTCAAGGATGAAAATAAATGAAGAGAGAAAACTTAAGACAGCAATTAATAAAAGACATCTCATATTTTTTTTTAAAGGAAAACAGAGTAGGCCATAAAGATAGAAACACAAGGAAAACATTTCTGTAGTTTAAGTGGCTATTTCATACCTTTAAAAAAGGATTCAATCTTTTGTTAAGGTCTAAGTACTTCCTTAATTTTTTAAAAAGAAAAAATAATGGAATTTTTAATAACTCATGGCAGCTGAGTTTGGATTTCTAAAAAATAAAAAGACCCATTTCTGTGATTTCAATCCTCACTGTCCAGAAAATTGTGATACCTATCTGTCATTAAGGCTAAAGGGAAATTTCTTATGGATGCCTGTAAGAAGCCTACCTGAATTCTTAAGCACTTAGTGCTTACTGATTAAAAAACCTACATGTTTTTTTCAAGTTGAGAGATCAATTAAATTCTGTGTTAGGCATTTCATTTTTTTTTTTGATTCATAATATTTTATTACTGTTTTAATCTAGTGCTTCTTCCCATATGCATGTAGAATTAAAATATGTTCTTTTTTCTGTCTCTTTTTTTTTTTTTTTTGGAACTCTGCAAACCCATTCTAAATATTGCTGATTCCCATCTCCAAACTGAAAGGAAGATACATCAGGTTTCTGTGTACTATTTGGATCCTTCAAAACTTTGCAGTTTCTCAGCAAGGTGACTTGCAAGGCATTATTTTTTCCAATGTAATCATCCAGAGAAACACTGATTCTGTACTTTGGCAGTGCCAAACGTTCCCCTTTTAATTCTGAAAACTACCCACCAAAAGAACAGCAGATAAAATATAATTTGATTTCTCATTTTTGTACTCATTTTCCTTACAAATTGATGTTAAGAAGATAAACAGCAAGTTGTTGCCATAGTAATATTTTATGATGTCAAATATATACAGCTTGCTCTTCTCTTATTCTCATTGGAAAAGGAGCTCTGCAGTAATCTTCACAGCTTACTTCTGCGTGCTTTGAGCTGCAGTATGGGAAACTATTTTGGGACATTTTCGTAGCTAAATTTTTGTAACTCCTTATGACAAAAAATTGTGTCTGTCTGAGGCAAAGCCAACAATCTCTCAGAGAAAGATCATAGCTACGTGTTTTACCAGAGCAAGGACTGGAAGACTGACAAAAAACATAACTCAAAGTGACCCGTCTTTGTAGTAGAGGCATCAGGAAATCCTTTACTTTCCTCATTGACATAAAGGTCCATTTCACAGTGCAATGCAAAAGGTGAAATTTATTTTGGAAGAGGTCTCAGAGTGCCTGTTTCCAAGTGTCCCCTCTAAATGCAAACCCTGGAGCAAGTCAGAATTACAGACTCAGTCAGAAATAGTGTTGTCTGTTTCTCCTAGTAACTCCATGTCAACCTTCCCACGCAAAAAAACATCAAGATGTTAATCTTTTCAAAAGGAGAAATTCAGGTTTCATCTCAAAATGACTGGTTTCACTTTGTGTCCTCACCATCCTGCTGCAACCATCAGATCAAGGAGGATAAGTAATACCTTGAGATCATTTGGGAGTGTCATATCACACTGGTACATCACAATAATAAATATCTCCAACTTCCCTTCACCCCTAAAAGTTGCATGATCATGAATTACAAATAAGTTTGCTACAACCAGCACATGGGGACTCCATGAGCAGGGATGAAGGTTAAATTCAAAGGCTAAATTATTTATTGCAAACTATTTGCTTAGTTCTGGCACTGAAGAACAGTGGAACAAATGGAATTTTTAGATGCAACACGTATTAAGAACAAAGACTGAAATCCCATTTCTAGTACTCCATGCTTAAATTTCCCCTGTGCTTTAAAAACTGCAGTGTTCGCTTTTCTCTCTCATTAAACTGCCTCTCTTCTATATTGAACCTAACTTGTATTTTTTTTCCATTTTCTGTTTACCTAAAAATTACATGTTCTAAAACATTCAATAGGTATAATGAATGAAAACAAAAATGTTCCATGAGGCAGTGTGTACAGTTGTACTGTTCAGGGAGGGCATCTCATTGCTACCATGACAATATACTACAGAAGCTATAACTTATCCAAAATGTAGAAGGTCCATCTGCTTGCCATGTTGCAGGAAAACTGCAGTGAGCATGGATACAACACCTGGAAAGGTGGCAAGCAGTGATCTGGGATCCCTCCACATACATGGTCCATCCCACTCTTCTCCATACAAGGTGTCAGCAAAGCCTGTTTGGTCAGCAGGGGAACTGCTGTTGGTTTCTGACCATGGCACCTTCCCCAACCATGCACCCTCACCTCTGAGTTGGTCTGTGTACTCCAGCTAAACAAGACCAGCTGAAGGTGCAGAAACCTTTCTGCAGGCCCCCCCTGGAAGGAGGAGACACGCTAGGTTACCTCAGACCCCCCTTTCTGCTTCTTATGAAGTTTTCATGCTCTGTGTTATTTTTATATACTACCTTGGCATCTCACAGCCAAGGGAGCATAGCGGTTTAGTCATTTAGAGCCAAGCTCTGCCCTCACTTACACCCATGCAACTCACGGCCCTGGGAGACCAATATATCTGCCAACAAATCATTGTTTAAAGTTCTTAAAAAAAACCCAAACAAACGCAAAACAAATAAAAGAATTTTGCAGCTAATGAAATGTGTTCAGCCAAGTAATACTGAGCTGAGCTTTGAGTGACTTATGAGTTAATTTGCTGTGATACAGTGTATTATGAACCTGTGTAGTGGGTTGACCCTGGCCGAATGCCAGGTACCCACTAAAGCCGCTCTCTCACTCCCCTCTGCAATTGGACAGAGGAGAGAGAAAAAGCAGCTAGGGATTCATGAGTTAAGAACTAGGAGAGGTCACTTACTGATCACCATCACAGACAAAACAGACTCAAAGTGGGGATATCACTTAAATTTATTACTAAGAGGATCAGAGCAAAAGAGTGAGAAGTAAAATAAACTTAAAAACACCTTCCCCCCACCCCTCCTTCCTTCAGTGTTCTCCCCCCAGCAGTGCAGGGGGACGGGGGATGGGGGTTATGGTCGGTTGTTGTTTCTGCTGCTGTCAGGGAGAGGAGTCCTTCCCCTGCTCCCGTGGGGGTCCCTCCCACAGGAGACAGTCCTCGATGGACCTCTTTGGCATAAGTCCATCCCTCAGGCAGCAGCTCTTCCCAAACTGCTGTCCCGTGGGTCACTCCTCCATGGGGTGCAGACCTTCACAAATGAGTTGTACTGGCATGGGTCTCCCACAGGGGCCACAAGTCCTACCCAGGAAAAACCTGCTCCAGTGTGGGCTCCCTTCTCCACGGGTTGCAGGTCCCCAGCAGGACCCTGCTCCACCTTGGGCCTCCCATGGGATCACAGCCTCCTTCATGCATCCACCTGCTCCAGCATGGGCTCCTCCATGGGCTGCAGGTGGGTCTCTGCACCCCGATGGTCCTCCATGGACTGCAGGGGCACAGCTGCTCCCCCATGATCTGCACCACGGGCTGCAGAGCCTCAGCTCCAGTGCCTGGAGCACCTCCTGCCCCTCCTTCTGCACTGACCTCGGTGTCTACCTTGGTGTTCAAATGTTCTCACTCTGCTCTTCCTTGGCTGGAATTCTTTCTGTGTAATACCTTTCTGTTCATAAATATGTTGTCACAGAGGCGTTACTATTACTCCTGATAGGCTTGACCTTGGTCATTGTCAGGAAGCCCATCCTGGAGCCCAGGGGAAGCTTCTAGCAGCTTCCAACAGAAGCCACTCCTGTAGCCCCCTCCCCCCCCCCCCCCAAATCCAACCACAGAAACCCACTACAGTGTGGTAGACTAAAGAAGCTTCAGCAAGCTGGGTGATTTTTGTAGTTACTCCAAATTCATGAAAATAAACGACCTTATTCCACTTTTACATGTAAATGGATTCCATCTTCCTCCGATTCTCTCTAAGTAGTAAGTAGTCATAGTTACAAAGCTAAATTTCGAGAGGAATAGCACATGAGTATTACCAAACATCATCTCAGTTAAGGCATCTGAAATCCTATCCTGAGGATCCTCAGTAACACCAATGCTTTTAAAGATAAAGCTCTCAGATGTCCTGCACCATCCATCCTTCCAGCTTTCTGCTTAGGAAAACATCCCATTGACCTCAATAGACTATTTTTTTTTTTTTACACATTGATCAAACGGTAAAGATTCTAAGACTTACAGGACACAATAAAGCAGTTTGAAGTCCCACTTACAAATTTATTTTCCTACCATTTTTAGAGTAGGCTTCTTTGCTAAAGAAAAACCTCAAACATTGACATTGCTGCTCTAGGCTATGAGTTTGTTACAAAACCATGATTTGGCTCATATAAAAGCAATCATTGGAAATGTCCTTAGCTCTGTTTTCAGGACATTCTTACTGCAAAGAAGTGTTGCGTATCCAAAGGCTTGAATAAACCCTCAGATCAAAGTTCTTTAGCTCTTCCCAAGACTAAGACATTCACATCCATTTTCTAAACAATTGCTGCAGGTTTATGCTGCAGAACAAAGGTGATGAGAAGGGTGGCCGTTCTCCTCTGAGAGCTACCAGGAGCTCACACCAAACTCCATAGGTATGAAGCCAAACACCTTCTGCTTCAGATTAGCAGATGTGTGCATGGAAAAACTGTATTTTTCAGCTCACTGGTTATTGCTGATCTCTGGTTGCATACTGATGTGGCCAAAAAGCAGAGATGTCTGTTTCCTTCTAGAGCTACTGATGCAAACCCCTAAAAATGCTAAACTGAGTTAATTATACTGTTGCTGTGTTGCTATCATCCCCCATTTATTCAGTTATGTTGCAATCTGGCATAGTACTGACATTCATCCTAAATTATGACAGCGTTTACTTTCATTTTGGTCTAAAATTCCTAGTTTCAAAAAAAAGGTTTGTAAATGTGGTAGTTTTTCATGGAAATGTCTTCTGTGAGTCAGACATTTATTTTCAGGGTTTTCAAACACTTCATAGCACAAGAATAAATTCACAAGAAATTGAAAACAGTCAGAATTCCCCGGCTGGAATTATTATAATATTTTAACAAGTTTGGGGTGTTTTTTCCCAGTACTTGGAGTGTTTGTAGCACAAGTCAAACATATTTATGGAATCCCAGAAACTGTGTCTATAAGGGACCTCTCTGGGTGTTCAAGACCATTTTTCTGCTCTGAACAAGTCTCTTACCAGCCTGAGAGCAGGATGGCTCTGCTGCTGCCTAGCTAAGCCCTGCAAACCTCCACAGATGGAGACTACATAGCTTTTTTGGGTAACTTGCTTTGGTCTCAAACTACAGAGTTTGTAGCAGAAGTCAGACATATTTATACTGTGACAGAAAAGTGATAATCATTTCCCAAATTTAGATGGAGACACTTGGCTGTTTCATGTCTTCAGGAAACTGCAATCAGAAGGAATAAAAAAAACAACCAACGCCCCAAATAAGCTAGATAGTGGGGTTCACATTTAAGTGCAAAACTCTCAGCAGTTCTGCTTGTTTTATTTTGATTTAACATCCAGCCCAGACTAACCGCAAAAATCTGCAATACAGAGATAGATTTTTCTCATGCAGAACTGTAATCTCAAATAAAACTAAGAAACTGGACTGTGTCAGTCTCTTTGTAACTACATTGACATTTCTGCAGTACTTTGACCATAGCAGTCTATCTTTTTTCAGTGTAACATTCTGCCTTTTCCTTGGCTCAATAGTGAATTCCTCTCTTTCTGAATGCTTTTTGTGCAGCTGTAATAGAAAATTAATTCCAACATAGAACTGTCTGTATTTAGTGATGAAAAAATGCAATTCTCATGGATTCTAAGAATGCACACATTTATATCCACGTATCTTTGTGTATATAGAATATATAAACATGGATCTGTGGATAAAATTGATAATATACAGATAGATATAAGTAGAGATAATTATAATTACTATGTAATTTCATATTTGTAACAGAAAATATATATTCATTCATAAAAAATATTTAAATATTTAATTATTGAAGGATTTACTTATATTGCCATTTTAAAATACTCTCTTCCAGCAGCCACAGTTATTCTTTCTAATTGCTTCCTGCTTTTTTTTTTAGCTCCTCTTTCCTTCTCCATTTTTTCGTAGTCTTCTCAGATATAGGAGAGCTGTTCATGCCTCCCGAATGCATTGAGCCACATTTTGAAATCACCCACAAACTTATATTAGGTATCCATAGTCATTAGGTGCCTCTGATGGAACTATAATGAGATGGCACTAACTGATGGATTAGACCTTCTACTCAAGATGAAGTGAATGCAGCAATCTTTGAGGTGAAATGTGCCACAAAATAACACAACACAAATGATATTTCAAGATTAAATGTGTCTTTGTGCCCCACTGAGCAAAATATACTGATTCATTAATAACAAACCAGATTGCTACCAAATGCATGCTATCAGCACAGAGTTTATATTGCTTATTCAGTATTCATATGTTTGAGAAGATATGCTTTTGAAGAGATTTTAGGTAATTTATGTTATTCATGATGGAATTACTCTTTATAACTCAAAAAGCTGAAGGACTCTTCCCTCTGAACAGTGTTAACACCTCCCATGCAGTTTCCATAGCTTCCAGAAGACCTTATAAGGACAAAATTTTTTATACAAATATTATTTTGTAAAGCAGTATCCCAGATTTCCATCTTGTTTGGGGTGCTTCCTTGGGGACCTCAACAAGAAGCATTTTACAAGCTGAATCTATACTGCCAAGTGTGACTGGGGCCTGATGGACAAGCAGAAGGTTGAGCCCCACTGCTTGGAGGTACATGCCTCTAGAGCAGACTGGCCATGTGTCTATCAAGTAGTACTTACACTGGGTCTCCTCTGGGCCCTCACTGTGTAAAATGAAAATATCGTTAGAGAGAAACAGGCTTCAGCTCAAAGTTCTTTTACAGCCTTCTATGGAGGTGGTGAAGAGTAGATATGGGCATCCTGGAGTGAGGGAATGTGTGGGGTGATGGAGTATGTAAAGACTTCTGCAACACTGTTGGAGGGCCATATAGGCTACACAGAACTAAATCAGGTGCAGTCTCATCCATGCTGCCTTTATGAGAGTGAATTGTCCCCAAAACTACATTTTTACTTTTTTTCAGATAAAACTAGTTGGTTCACTACAAAAAGAAGGCAAGAGCAAACAAACATTTATATAAAATAGAACATCTCTCAAAGAAAAAAGCTGGAGACAAGGAACACCTGACATACTTTTCGTGATTCACAACAGTTAGGAACTTTGATTGGGAGAGATGGACAGATCCTGGAAGTACTAGTTAAGGTTTTTTTGATATCCCAAGCAGAACATGTTCAGTGTTTCAGCAATAAATAGACTGCTGGCATATGGGTTCATTGTGACAAACACTAATCAAAGCAAAAAATTACCTCAGTGAATATACACACCATCAAACCCACACTTCTGCTCAAAGTGAAGGTTACAGAAATGTAGATTCAGAACCTCAATTTGGTGACTGGAGAGAAAAGTTTCTTTCTGAGAAAGACGTACTGAGATTCAGTGTGGCAATAGCATATCCACAGAGGTTTTTTAAACAGTATTTTTTAAAACAACTTAATTATGGGAATATGACCTTAAGACTTCTACAAGCACATTCTGCACTAGTGCTGACCTGGAAACCTTGGGATTCCCATCTCCATAACCAAATCCAACAGCTGCTCAAGAGAGTGAGAGCATCATATATCTTTCCTGTAGGGTCGTATTTGTCCTTTGTATGAAAATCCTGTGACATCACACTCAAAAGGCCATAACCTTACACAGTGTATGATGGGAGAAGTAACAGCTACAAGGATAGCAGTATTAATTTTCTTGTACTATATTTTCATTTCTTTCAAGATCTTACTGTGAGCAATCTGAAACTTAATGTCACACATAACCTAAATGCAACTGCATTATCTGTTCAACACATTGTAACACAGAAGTTCTGCTTATTTCTATGGCTATTGCTCATTAAGTCTGTCCTTTTAAGAGGTAAATGCTGTTCTGCTACACCTTACCTGATCCCTGAATGCATATTTTGACCTAAGTGCTACAGGCTTCACACTGACAAAGTTTTTTCACTGGCAGAGCTTTTACAAAGAGCTTTTGGGTCAGGTTTTATGCTTGTGACTCATGAATAAAAGCTCTCAGTCTTTCCTGTAACATTTCATTCAAGGTTAATCATTATATAATATGGAGACACCTGAAAAATAAGACTCCTCTGTCTATAGACTCTCCAGAATACTTAAAATTCTAAAATCGTTGTATTTTTCATCAAACTCTCTAATTACTTAATTAAAACTGTAGAATGTGTCTAAAAAGTTACTGCAGAGATTTAGCTTGCAGTAATTAAAACACAGTGAAGCCTTTATAACCTGTTACACCTTAAAATATCTTCTTTTCCATCCCTTTTCTTAACTCAAAAGTCTTCCTGTCTTTCATTTTGCTTCATCACAATATCTCAGTTTCTCCAATGTTACCTGCTGCCTCGACAGGCACCAAATTTACATAATGCTTGCCTATGTCACCTAAATCTCAGTGCACAGTGCTATCCAGGGCTAGCACAGGGTCCAGGCTGCCAGCATCACCCGGTCAGCAGGAGCAGGACACTGCCAGGCATTTTCAAACCTAGCTAGAAACAGATAAGAAAATTATTAGCTGGAGGCTTGCTCTCTACCCATCTCTCTTCCCAGTCTTACAGTAGATTTCTTCCTCAAAATCTGAGAATCCCCTACTCTTGACAGCCAATTCAGGAAAGCCCTGCCTGGGCTTCACACCTGTGGCAGGCACTGACCACCAGGAAAATGAGACCACTTCCAATTCCCCTGCTCCCTGCTGAGATTAGTGCAAGCCAGCACCCCAACATATACTGAGATAATTACCAATCTACAGGAACAAAGAGTTAATTGAAAATCATAGGCTCTTTCAGATGGTATCAAGCCTGCAATTCTCTAGAGGATCCTGAAATGGTAATTACTCAGTGAGCACTTTTCCCTATGTTCTCACCCCCTGAGGGTGACCTTACTCTACAAAAAATCCACCAGTCTCTTGCGTGCTTTATGGATCTTCCCCATGGAGTATGCATTTTATGTAACAGGATGATTAATTCTTCAACTCCATGTCAGGGAAAAAGAGTTCCTTGAAGAGGCAAAGCAAAAGAATTGGAGTGATGCAGTCCTCGCTGAAACAGACTTTCATGAGGCTTTACTTTGCTTTTGTGCTTTGAAATATTGTTATTTAAATGGACTTGTTGCTGGTAAGTGAGAACAGAGTGGTTTTGTGCATGCTATTTGAAGACAATTGTTTTTCAACTTGTCCCCCTCAGTATTTAGTGCCTGCTGGGCATTACATGTTAGACTGTACCCTGTATCTGCTCTTCATATCACTTTTACCTGTTTATAATGCTAGTGTACCTGTACTCTGGTATCAAAAGATAGTCAGCATGACTGATGCATGGGAAATTCAGCCCCAGGTAAGCTTTATCTGTTGCATTGTAATTACTGCCACTGAAGAGATTATCTTCTTGTGTGCCCTCAGCTCATCTTCCACTTTTTCTGAACATTTAGTCAAGAGTTTCAATCATGCACGTTACCACTTTCAGTCAGAGCTCTGTATCAATATGGAAGCACTATCTATAACCTTTTCCCATACACTTAAAGGAGCATATAAAATTAGGCACCTAAATTTGCATATTTATAAGTACCCCAAATGTCAAGGTC
The DNA here is from genome assembly GCF_009829145.1 of Chiroxiphia lanceolata. Lineage (NCBI taxonomy): Eukaryota > Metazoa > Chordata > Aves > Passeriformes > Pipridae > Chiroxiphia > Chiroxiphia lanceolata. The sequence continues at coordinate 15,648,461 of NC_045640.1, forward strand.
AATGTCTTTTTCTGTCTTTGAACAGCAAAGAATTTGCAGGTTCCATCTTGGCATTGAAAATGCTGATTCCGTACAGAGCAACAGGTGAATCAACCCAGCTGGTGCTTTCCCTGCATGGTCCCAGAAAACTATCCTTTCTTTCATAGTGCTTAAAATACAATCAATTGTTTATCCTGGAGTCACACCCTGCTGTAATCAATAGACCCTTCTTTTCTTACCCTTCTCCAGCAAACAATACATATTTTGTGACTCTTAGTAGACTCACAAACCCCAGAAGCTTCCTGGTTCAGCACTACAAAAGTTCTGATGAATGTTGCTGAAAGGAGGTCCTACAGATAACCATTCATTGTAAAGATATCAAAGACACTTCTTCTAAACAAGTACTTCTGCAGGTGCTATCACAGCTAGACTGTCTGCAATATCTTTTCAGACTTATTGGCATCCCCAAACTACAGCCCTCAATGCTGAGATGTCTAAAAAATACAAAGACTTTTTGAAGTAACTGGGGAAATCCATGGCAGACCAAGAGCTTAAGTATAGTTCTTCTGATCCTCATTGCAGCCCATTAACTATCATTCCTGTTAAAAAAAAAAAAAAAAAGAAAAAAGAAGAAACAAACAAAGAAACCAAAAAAAAAGAAAAGCAATGAACAGGCAGAGGAGTAAATGCACTATGAGAGAATTCTCAGTGTATGGTAAATTCGTTGGAAATGTGCTGTGCTAAGTCAAGTAACTTAGCTCATTAAACCCTGGGGTCTGTTCACTTACTTGTCCTTAGACTATACTACCCTTCTTTTCTGCCTTATTTTGATGCAGTTTATTTTTTTATATAATTCTGGTTAAAACTTGCTAGCAGGTTGCTAGTGCATTTATGTATGCATTACAGGCAACAGAGGTGCCACATCTGTTCTATCTCCTTGTCACCACATCTGGGAAATCTCTGCATTCTTCACCTGGCATGACTTACCACATGACACAGCTCAGTGCAGATAAACACACAGAAATGGGAGAAAAGTTCTTGCTTTGTCACATCAACTCAGTGTCAGCATTTCATACAGCCAGGACCTACTCTGAATAGATTCTTCCCATTACACTTGAATCAGGCATCTCCGAGCAGTACTTACTTCAGTTATTGAAAGAGACCACTCATTATTACCCAAGAACACTAAAGCCACACTTGGTAATGTGCCCCCCCCAGTTATGTGTCCATCACGCAATGCCAGCAAAGTCAAGTGCAGGTCACATCTCACCATGAAAACCTCATTGTATTTAAAGCTTGTTCAGAGCACTACATTTTCTAGATTTTTCATTAAAACATAAGTTGAATAAATAAATATGAAATTTTGAAATCAGATTTCAAAATTTTGGATGGGAATGCACAGATGCTGTTGCATTTTACTTGAAAATTTATTGAAACAGATTATTTCAACCTTATAATCTTCACTTTCACAAGACAACCTAAAGCAGATAAAACAGTGACTACTGAGCAAATCATATTTGTGGCACTGAAATAATTTTTGAGGGGATATAGTTAAGTAAAAAAACCTGTGAGATTTCAGATTTCATTAAATTCACAAACTCATGAGCTGTATTGAAATATGGTACCCTTGTGTGATAGGAATTCTAATTTTTTTCTGCCAGTTCTCGTATGGAAACTACACTGAAAAATTACAGTAAGAAAAATATGAAGGTGACTTTTTAAGAAAGGAATGTTCTGAAAGAAAAACATTGTTATGAGTGTATTATGGGGAGAATATCTGCTGCAAGGGTCAATTTGAGGAAGCTCATGGTCATCATTATTGTAGTCTGGCCAAAAAGCTGCTGTAAAACCTATGTACCTAGCACATCAAGTTGTGCTCATAAGGTGGGTATTTCTGTAGGTACAATAGAAAACGAGTCTCCTGAGGAAAAACAGGAGCTGAGTAGCAGTTTGAGCCACTTTCATGGGGAGCTATGAGCAAGGAGTGCATCAAATTGACTTGGGTCCCATTTTCAAAGAGAAGTCAGGAAACGGCCAAAGTGCCCCTGGCAACACTATTTGCTTGGGGACCCAAAATGGCAGACACCTCAGCACAGGCTTAGCTTTGATAGATCAAGTAATTTAAAGGCAAGCCTGAAGACAAGTATATATGCAGGCTTTTGCAGACATACATTTAAGATGCCTGTGCTACTGTATTGTGGACCAGACATAGACCTTCCAAGAGCAGATGCAGTTTTATAGTGGGAATGCTCATAAAGAAGTCAAATTTATGGGAACATTATTAGCTGAAAGGATGAGACATAATCTACCTTATTGTTGTGATACTTCGCTAAGGCTGCAGTGACCTAAAAGAGTATAGCAGTTTTATTCTTGAAGCTTGAATTTAGTGGCAGGGTAGTCTTTGTCCTCCAAGTGGGATTCTGCATTGCAGAGCGAAAGGTAAATTTTCTTACCTAGAAGATTTTAATATGATGTATTCAGAGTCATAAAGCTTTATTTTGTTTTGTTGGCTGCAAAGTTGGCTTTAAAACTGTCTTTCTTCCAAAAAAACCCAATATAAGATGTGGTCTTACGAGTCTGTGGGACATCATTATTTTATCCAAAGAGGAGTCATGAAAGTTCAAACTGAGGTCCTACACCTAATAAGTCTCATGGCTGTTAAATAATTCCCAGTAGACAGTTGTGAACATTATTAATGAGGCCCCATTAATAGTTTAGAAAACCCTTAGTTGAACTCTACTTGCAGTTCCAGTCATTAATTGCAGTAATTAACATTAAGGACTGTAAAATCTTAATAAACAGCTTTTCCGTTAATGCATATGATGCTTACAGTGGAGTCAGGTACTTATAGAGCCTTAACTGTGGATTGCATTTGAAGCAACAGCAGCTTTCAAATAGAACAAAAGCCTTGCATGTTATTCTTTGATGTTTGCAGAAAAAGAAATTAAAACTGTGAGACTAAAGAGGCTTCCTGGCACACTGGCGCAATTTATCTTTCCATCTGTTCCTGTCTGTGGTGCTATACCATTTTTTTTTAGCTAATACAATGTGTGAGCTTCTGGGACGACGTGGTTGTCCTTCATTTCAGCAAATAATCACAATAATGGTGATGACTGTAATGTGAATTGAATTCATTGAACAGAATACAAAGCCAGGGCAGAAAACAGCTCAACTGAGAAAAACAAAACAAAACAAAACAAACCCCAAACAAAAACAAAACAAAAAGCAACCAAATTAAAAAACAAAAACAAAAACAAAAACAAAAAAAAACAAACAAAAAAACCAACCAACCAAACAAAACCAAACCCAAAACAAAACAATGAACAAAAAAACCAAACCAAGAAACAACCCCAAACTTGCTGTACAGGTTAGACAAAAGTCTTCAAAGAGATATGGCAAGAACTTAAGGATGGAGAGTATCTTATCAGCCATCACTACCTTTAAAAAAGCATAGCAAAACACCAAAGAAACCACAAACCACATTAAATGAATAGGCATAATCAGCTTAGTCTACTTACTTACAAGAGCATACAAAACTTAGAAATAGTCCACTGTGGAAAATAAAAACAACGGACAGTATTACCACAAGAAAGAACAGGTAGTGTGTCATTTTGGCCTGTTCTTGCTTAAGAGAAATGCTTAAATATCCATGAGAACATGATTACAGAACCCATAGGATGATATTAGTAATACAAATTTAGAAGTAAAGGTACTAGGAGTGAATTTTCAAGTTGTTTATCAACCAATCCTTCTTCCAAGTGAGAAAAGTTGGTTTATTTCAATGGAAGCAAAGCAAAAGCCCTTATGCAGCAAGTGTCTTTCTAGTTTCCTCTGTAAAATGTAAATTGCCCCTTTCCTTTAGAGAAACAATTATGTTATTTATATTTTCCGTCTCACATTCCAACTGGATAATTGCATTTTTTTTCTACTTACATCATGATACAGCAGTGACAGGAGGAAGTTTGATTCACCTATTATCTCAAATTATCATGTATTTTTACTATTAATTGCTTGTTACATCTCACTGCAGAAACACCTTCATTTCACAAGTGGATTTAAAAGACTCCTGGACATTCTTTGCACATATATATGTATAGAAGTTATAGAAGTGCTTTGATCTTTAAATTATATAGCTGTAAGATAATTTTAGTTAGCTCATAGTTCTGAAAAAATATTGGTCTGGCCCTTTGGAAACTGGGATGACTTGGGAAGTGGAATCTTTTCCTTCTTTAAAAATCTGAGTAAAGTACCATATGCAATAGGATAGAAAAATGAAGTATGCAGTCTTGCTTTTATTCAGTTTCTGTGAGAAAAATATGGAAACAAAAGTCTTTTTATATAGGTTTAGTTCTCAAACTCATGTTCAATAGAAAGACATAGCACATTTTTTACTCCATTAGAATGACATTTTTTCCTTCAGGCCTGGAGGGTTAAATATTTCCAGATTCATCACTGCAAAACAAAGCAAGTATATCCTTCATTAAAATTGATTCACACAGTGTCAGAATGTAATGTCATAAAATCATCTTTTCCCTACTCTCTAGAGAATGTTGTGTTCTGGGTCTTCCAGGTGGCATTGTCATCTTTACCTTGACATCTGACAGCTACCTAGAAATCATCTTGCTTAAGTGGAGCACTTTTGTGCCATTCAGAAATCTTACTGACTGTAAATTAGAGATGAAATGGACATAGAAACCAGCAGTCCAGATTGATACAGCCATTATTACATACTTCAGCTAAGTACTAGTCATCTATATTATTCCCACATAGGGATTGCTGTCTATACAGGGAACTCACTTCCTTCTTAGCTGTGTTTGTAACAGAATTTTAAATACTGAAGCTAATAGCAACAGAACTCTATTTCCCTGCAATTTACAGAGCAAGGTGTGAAGGCCTTTGTGTTGGGAAAATCTTGACCATGATCTGGTAACAGGGTAACATCTAGTTTCAGTGCATTCTTTCAGAAGCCAAGATTCAAATGAAAGCACATGAAAGGAAGGTTTCTTTCATTACTGCCTCAGGTTATACCATGATATAGTATCAGTTGAATTTTTTTTCTGATAAACCACGAGAGTTTTGCCTTGGGCCAGCCTACAGACATGATGAATCTCATGTGTTCTGCACAATATGGGTATAACCAGGCACTAGCAGTTCCCCATGTACCTATCACTCACTGTGGATTAAGGCACTGCTGTCATTTGTCTGTCTTGGCCTAGGAAAAAAAAGCAAGACCTTGCAATCTTTCTGCTCTGACTATATCAATTATTTCACTGACTTTGGGATCATGTGCTTTGAAGAGCTATGGGAACCCTAAGTTTAGAGAGGATCTGACTTTCCAGATATCCAGAAGATCTATGGAATCAATCTGGGTTGCAACCTGAATTAAAGCCATTCCTATATCTACACAGATACAGGTCACAGATATAGGTCAAACACCACCTCAGGTACAAGACCTATAATGGTGGGCATTGATTTAAATTTTTCAGGTCATGTTCAAACAGATGGTGTGTAAAAGCCAGTATCCATATGGTGCTAACCTGGACATATAGCTGCTAAAAATATGGGTGTGCCAGTATTAGCAAGGAATGTGATACAACAGGACCAAGTCTGCAGAGCAAAAGTTTTGATGATGCAGAGCAGCATCCACAAACACTTTAACTATGGTTTATTTTGGAGTAGTTCTACTCTAGCCCTGTGGACTGAGTATCAATTAGTACTTAGAGCACATGCAGGACCTTCCCCAAGCCCACCTTTTGGTTTTGTTTGACCCATATTACATCCAGTTCATGTGCTCCAAAACCACTCCTTGATGTGATTACAAGTGCAAAAAAATGAGAGGCAATCAGAAAATTTGCTTACAAATTTGTTTCTTACACCCTAAAATGAAAATAAAATGCTAATGCAGATGCACCCACCATTGATGTCTAAGCAGAAGACGACTATTTCTATCTATGTATTTAGGTCAAACCCTAAAAGTTAGTATCTTTGACAGCCTAGCAAAAGGTTCCTTTGCTATTGATGCCATTGAAAAGCCACACCTTCAAAGGCATCTTTGGTTTTTTTCTGATCCATGAGCCTGAGAGGTAAAATCCTGTTCCCATCAAAGCCAGCAGAACTGATATTCATGCAGTCAGGATTTTGCCCAGGATTTGTGCACACTGAAGGTAAAATCTCCTTCAGTGCACAAAGAACTAGAAAGGACAAGTTCATGAAGCTGTGCTTGTTCTATGTGATGGGTGGCTGGCTGGCTGAGGACATCCCAGACACCCCAGCAGGAAGATGCTGTAGGTCTAGCAAAGGTTGTGCTCTTGGGGTTTACCTTAGACCTTAGCTGTAATTCACATCCCAGTTATCACAGTCAGGGACAGCAAACAGCACTGTGTTGAGAGTCCCAGAGCCTCAATTCAATCCCACTTGTGATAGGTATTCAAGCAAGTCATCTCAGCCTCTGCTTCATTCGCTGCCCACTTCCTATCTCTGTTATTTCAGCTGTAAGATCAACTGTGTAAGGTCACTTTCCATGCTTCTGTGCGAGAGCTTTGCACAGCAGGGAGCTCTGAGCTTGACTGGTGCTGGCCTGGAACAAATACCAGCATCGAAATAGATTGTTCTCTGAGAGAATTGCTGTTCCTGCCTCTTCTCTGAGCTTCCTCTGAAGTTTCTCATCCCACAAGAAATAAAAGATTAATGTCATGAAGGAAAATAACCTGTCACCCAGGAGAATCATGTTTTGTAAGCCTTATCTCTTCCATATCAGTGCTGGCTCTTAACTTATGTTAACTGAGAACTGATCAAGGGTACTGGAACTTCATGGGAGCTGCAAGTTACATAGCACTATTTTACTTCAAAAGTTTTTTGGAGTTATATTTACTTGATATCCTACTTTTCTCTTCTTTTTCCTTAACAGCTTTTATCCACATGTGAGTTTCTGGCAGTTCCAATATGTTAAAACCCATTTAGACAACATTAAAACAGTGAATTCTCCACTGTATAAATTTAATTCCAATTGCTCTTATTCCCTTGTTATCTGCTGGTTATAATGTGAAGTACTTTCAAAATTGGCATATTAAAGAAGCTATAATTTGCTCAACAGCTGTAGAAACTGTGATAATTAAAGGCAAAATTAATTGGTTTTATTTTGATGTTTCTTTTATTATATTGCAAGTATAAGAATTTTCTTTTCAAGGTAAGAAGTCATCAATTCTCACCTGTCCGTCTATCTATATATATACTGCAGCATCACACTTCTTTGAGTACCTTCCCAAAATGAAAATATGGAAATAATCTTTATCTCTTTCTTCTCTCCTCAGCCTGTAGAAGAAATAGATTGCCTGATTTTAAAGTCAACAAGGACCACTAGGTTATTTAGCAGGAGATCCTTGATCAAGCATTACATCTAGGCATACCTTTATTGAACACAAGGATGTGATTTCAACTCAGGCAATTCCAGACAGGCAGTCAGTTTTGATATGAAAGCTTCAAGAAATGAAAAATTCAGCACTTTCTTCAGCAGTCTCTTCCCATGCATGCTGAACACCTGTGTGCCTTCCTTCTAGTTGGATCTGCAGATTTAACTGTTAGTTCACACAGGGCCTTTCTCCAGCAGATTAGAAAACTTTACTATTTTCTCTTCAGAATGGAGTGAATTCCATCAAATCAAAGCTTATATTGGTATCCTCTGGAAAAATTAATGAGATGCAAATTCCTATGTTTTCTATGGTAAAAGAACTTTTGGACCACAGGTGAGATGCATCGAATTTCTTTAGCTCTTTTTTTTAAATTACAAGATCCAAAACCAAACTCAGCAGCTCAATTTGGCACAATTAGTACAAGGTGAAGTGGCAAAAGCACCTTCCAGCTCCTAATACCTGCTCCTTTTTTGCACATTCAAGGGCACTAGGGCTTTGCCCTGGCTTTAGCCAGTGGAACATGTGGAACTGCTTTGCCAGCACAATCCTTAAAGCAATTGCAGTCTATTTGCACAGTCATTTCCTCAGCTTTAGCTGTGAAGGACAGATATCTGCTATTCCAGACACTAATTTTTAGTAAATGTTCTAGCAAGTCTAGTTCTCATGAAAGATGTCTTATATATTGATTCTTACTAGGCAGGGCACTTCAGTCTCTAGAGGAAAGATACAAAGAAACTCAGTTCAGGCAAACGTAGCTCTTGAGATACTCACAGAGATGAGCATAGTTTAAGCCTATGTGACTAGATTAATGACTGGAACAGATCACTTCACTTTTTAAAAAAAGTGATGCAAATCCCTCCAAAATAATAATTAAAGAAACATTGACTGGTCTTGCAGATATCAGACTGAGCCTTTCTCCTCCTTAAACTTTCAATCAATATATTGAGTATATAAATATTTATCTTTACTAGTACTTTTCAGTAAAAGCTAATTATAGTATACTTCCGCAACTAATAGCTGTTTTAAGTAGATATCTTACAATATTATACTAAATAAAGAGAATCAGTCGTTCTTAGCAGAGTGCAAGTTAGGGAATGACTTAAAAGTTTAATTCCAGTTAAACAAGACGTACTGCGAATGTTCCCTTAAACATTCATCTCACATCCCAGTCTCTGGAGAACTTTTTTCTCTTTTTCTGCTTTGCTCTGCCTCCGTTTTACTTCCCTTCTGGTCATCCATTACAAAGAAGAATTGGGTTGCTGTGCTCAGGCATCACTGCTGCAGCACTACCCTGAGCTATCTGATTCTTTAGTGTGCAGGTTCAGTTCTGGGCGTTTATTGACTTGCTCCAGGTTTCTCAGAACACTTCCTTATGGCCCATTGCAGGCTGACTGCATGGTCAGCTGAAGATCTGGGTCTGGAAAGGGCAGGAGAAAACCTGTCCCTGAGGGTAAGAAGCCCAGCAACATCACAATTACATTAGATTCCACTGTGAATAATTAACAATTCCATGAATAGTTAATAATAGGCATTTCTTTCCCTAGTTGGATCATGAATATTAACAGAACAGTATATAGCAAAAAAGCCACATACAAGGGTGAATTATTGTTGGTGTCTTTGTTATCCCAGTAGAGAAAAGAAAATATGAAAGCTGCCTATATCTTTCTCCAAGTTGCAAACTTGCAGGTTGGAAGCTTTTTACCTCCGGAAAAGTTCAGTACAAGATACTATTTTCCACCTAATAGGAATACCAGTACTGAAGGAAACCTAATGCAAATGAGGTTAACATCTCCTTACCACCAGATAATTTATCCTTAAAGGGTTAGAAAAGATGGTGGTTGCAATGCTTAGGCATGCCTAAATTACAGGAAAGGAGACAGAAGTTCCATTTTTGTGCAACTGCTGATAAGATCCAAGAGAATTAGTCTGTGGAGAGACATAAGAATATCTCACCTTCCAAAGGCAATTACTTCCACTGAGAAAAGTTGTTATAACTAGAGTTTTCTACTTTCAAAGTGTGAAATCTGCCTTCTACTGCACATATCTACAAAAGAAAAAAAATAAAAATCAATGAATTACCAGATTTGTGTTACTGATTTAATATAACAAAATCTACATTTGATTTTAAATAGTGCAGAATAATTTCCGTAATTAATCATGTAAGTCTTGCTTCAGTTGCTAAATCAATGTACAATTCTTCGCACAGCTTTGCACACAGTATTTTTTAGGTCTCACATGCAATTCATTGAAATTGAAGGGCCCTTGCAGGTTTTTCACTGAGATTTTAGATATAACCTTATAGATACACCTTGAAATGAAACTATAATCCCAAAGCAAAAAGAGAAGTCATAAAGAAACCAAGACATTTTCTTGATGACTGTTCAGCCTTTCCTGGAGACTTGGAAACAAGTCCTGGAAGATTTTCTTTCAGCAGTTTGATTCTTTGCTGCAAGGTAATGGTATTAAGGTGTTAAGGGCAAAGGAACAAATGGAAAAAAAACACAATAAAAATGATCCATTTTCAGGAGGACACCATACATTCTTTCCATTTTGTTCCTGACATTTTTATATATTTTTTTATGGTAGCAAACTCTTTTACTGTTTCAGAATCTGAAGGAGGAGATGCAGTAGGGTTGGCTGCTCAGAGGATTGAGGGGACCTCATCTACCAGGCTGTGCTGTGACCATTGGCTTGTGCAAAAAAACCTGCAAAGCAGTTGTAAAGCTGTTACACTCCTGTTGATAGTATTGTGCACTGATTTTACATTCCCTTTACTCTTTGACTAAGCAAAGAGCTGTAAACAGTATCAATCAAATCCTAGACTTTCTTTCACCACATTGCATATCTCTAGCAGGAGAAACTAAAAAAACTATCTTATGAAAAGATAAGCAGTTGTGGAATTGTGGGGGTCTTTTTTCATGAACTCTAAAAATATTCAGAAGTGGTTTGCCTACTATCCTCTGAAAAAAAAAAAATCGTTGAAACACTGATTTGAAGAATGTAAACCATGTAGATATAAGTCCAGAGGCAGCAGTATAAGTGAGATTTCTTCAATGATTACATGGACAGTTGAAAGAGAAACATTTAATTATGCCTCATTATTCATTTAAAGCAAAGAATGAGCTCTTCTACGTTAAAACCATGCAATAAAGTTAAGACTTTCTATTGTTTTAATGAATATCACTGTATGTGTTATAAGGTCATTGGCTTTTATGTCAATGGATTTGTTTACCAGTAATGAATTATATGTTAAGGTGCCTGAAGTCTGTTGAAAAGCAATAGTGGCCAAAAAGAACATTTATATGCTCTCAGTCCAACATATCCATGAAACAGATCAAATTCACATAATAGACTTTGTAAAATAGGGTTTTTACTCATTAACGTAAAAGAAACCACTTCTGACATATAAAAGTGCCATTTCCATGTCTCTTGCTTAAGATGTGTAAACAACAAAGTAATCCTGAATTGTACACTGTTTCTGGTAGAAATGAAAGCCAAGTGGCCAATTTGAGTCATTTTATGTCTTTCAGTTGAATAGCTGTGAGGAACATCCTTTGAGGCAGACAAATGATCTGAGGCAGTTCCCAAAAGGTATGATCATATATAAGCACCTTCTTGCTATTATGATGATTCAGTCAAGAACAATTGTGAATGCTTTTGAGTTCTGCAAAGCTATTAACCTCAGCAGAGTGCAAACTCTTTTTATTAAGTGTCATAGTTCTGAAAACCCTTCAGCAAGTCTTGTATATAATATGATGAGCAAGTCTTTGTATATTGGACCACATAGCCCAGAAGGACAAAACTTCAGACTGATGGACTACAAGGACAGGAGCAAACAGTGAACCTCTACATGGTGAAACAGGTGAAACAGTTTGGAAACTGAAATGAGTCTAAATTTAATGACAATTCAGCCTTTGAAAGGCCTTTTCTAGTTCTCTGGGCTATCTGAACTGGTGAAACAATGTAGTGTCATATTCTGGCAGAGGTTCTTAGTCACCTCGGGATGCAGATTCAGATGTTCAGTTTTCTGCAACAAAGTAGGCAAGGACTGTGTAGCATGAAGTTCAGCTTTAATTCAGACTTGGTCACAGGGGCACAAAAATTGGCAAAGGACAGTGAGACTATCATTACACCAAGAGGAACATCAAGGAAAGGCTCTTGCCTTGCATAAGGGCATGAGTCAATGATGATTAAACAACAGGGAATGTAAAAGAGGCGGACCAGGAGAAAGTAAATGCAGTTGCTGTCTGTATGCAAGACAGACTATTAGGAAGGTTTAAAATGTCACAATGTAATAGCATAAGCTGCTTTCATTGTGTCTCTCATAGAAATCAAAAACAAGAAAAAGAGAAAAGACAGCATCGTGTGTGGGAGCATGAATAATGGACTTAGTGAAGACAGAGATCATGAACCTATCACAAGCTTGGAGTTTCTTAACAGAAGACACTTATGGAAATAAATATGGCTTAACAACAGTCCACATTAAAATGTCATGTGGCAAATATTATACAGAATAGCTAAAATAATATGTGTATATATTTTTATATATATATATATATATATAATGGATATAAAAGTATAATTATGCACATAGTTTAATGACACATTTATTTCAAAGCCAGTGAGCAGGCACAAAATTAGATATCATCATGAGTATCACTAGCCCATGTGAACGAGAAGAGTTCCCCCCTGACCAGAACTCCTGAGAACATGACAGTGGTGCCATAACCCTCTCCTAACTGAAGAGAAACGTAATAGTTAAGGCCATGAACTTCTGTTCTGTGATCAGTGATCTCCAGATTCATTATGAAACTTTGAGGAGATTCAGATGTCAGACACGTGAACAAGAAGGATTTATACATATATATTCTGCTATATTTTTCTCCTTCACACAAGTTAGGGCTATGAAGGGTACAGCCATCTTAACTCTAAATATTCACCTATGTTACAAAAACTTTCTCATGTTAGGCCTGTGTCATTGATAGCTATGCATATAATTAATCTTGAAAAATAATTTTCCCATAGGCCTCATCAAAAATAGTCCCTGTCTACAGAAAAGCATGACCTAAGTGGGGACAGACTTAAATAGGGAGAACATTTCTATCCAACTTGCTACCATGTCAGCATATTGATAAAGCCCAATAAGCTCAGTGAAGAGCACCCAGTCTCCCAGCCCCAGTGAATGAGTGAATAGTGATTAGGAAAAAGACACAACTGGTGTCTTCCCATATCATTTCTTTGCCTCTTTGGCCTCATTGAAGTGGCTGAAGCTGGGGCCTGCAAAGCCACAACCCTTTTTCCCTCCTTCCCAGTTCTTACTGCTCTCTTCAAACCTGGTGGAACAAAGATTGATGCTAGCTTCACCCAGATCAATGACACTTTTCAAAGAGACCGAGTCGAGCATGTAAAATTTCTCCTGTCAGTCTGCACTTTGTGGCTTACATAACCTTGACTGACATATGTGAAGTGGTTCGGTGAGCTGTGATCAACTAGGGATTAGTCTGATCTTCAGTTTCATGTACAGATGAAGGGGTTGGATAAGGAAAATAATTTTTTTTCTGCTTATTTGTGCTTTTTATGAGTGGAAATATCTGTCTTGTTTGCAAAGACTGTTGGTAGAGAGATGTATATTCTCCAGTTCTCCTCAGCTGCATAAGAGGCATGGAATAAAAGCTTCAGTTGCCTGTATTTTACTGCTCTTCCAGTCTGAGGCTTTGCTTGACTGGTATATTAACCCAGACATTCAACCAATTAGATCCTTCCAGCCAGAAACAGCTCACACACCAAACCCACGCACGTAGAGCAATGTCTGTTCTCACTGCAGTGTGAATAAATATATAAAATATAGTTGTATATCTTGGTGGTTTGTGTTCTGGTGCAGCAAAGATGTGTTTACACAAAGATGCATTCAGCTCCCCAAGAGCTGAGACTTTCTGGAAGGCTTGCTCAGGATTTCTGAAATTCATGCCACCATCCCTTCACTTATTGGCCTGTGCAGTTAGACTGAATCCAGCTTGGTGGTGCACCAGAAAACAGTGCATTCATTACACCTGTTGCCATGTAAGTTTACTCCTGCAGGATAGAAGTACTTTCAACCTGAGCAACTAGCTCATTTGAGGTTTATCTCATAGAATCGTGGAATGTTAAGGGTTGGAATGGACCATAAAGATCATCTAGTCCCAGTCCCCCCTGCCATGAGCAGGGACACCTTCTACCAGACGAGGTTGCTCAAAGCCCCATCCAGTCTGGCCTTAAACACTACCAGGGTTGGGGCATCCACAACCTTCTTGGGCAACCTGTTCAAGTGTCTCAGCATCCTCACAGCAAAGAATTTCTTCCAAATATTTAACCTAAATTTCCTCTCTTTCAATTTGTACCTGTTACTCCTTATCCTGTCACTACAGTTCCTGTCAAGGACTCCCTCTCTGGCTTCCCTATAGGTCCCTTTCAGATATTGGAAGGTTGCTGTGAGGACTCCACGCAACCTTCTCTTCTCCAGGCTGAACCTGGTTCAACTTAATAAGTGTTAAGAATGACTGGGCGTGGCTGTCTCACATGAAGGATACACCTCCATTTTGGACACACAAAGTTTTCTGCAAAAACTTTGCTGTAGACCTACCTACTTGCTAATATCAGCTCTTGAGTTCCTGCCTAAAATCAGGCTTTGGTTCCAATATCATGAACACAGAGCCAGTGAGAAATCACTTTGCTTAGTCAAAGTGTAAAGGGAATGTAAAATATTTTTTCAGCAACTGTTGGTTTACTAAGATGTTTGAAAAAGGTTGTGAGGTACAACAAAACATTTCCCAAGAAATCTCTTAAACACATCGTATCTGGTTAGAACAAAGTTCCAGATTCAAGTCTTGTCTGTGCCCTAACAAGATAGTTGTTTTGCAGAGCGTATTTCTTCAATATCATTTGCCAAATGCAAAATATCTGAAATAATCATAATTTTCGTAGGCTAAGAATGCTGTCTCCTATTGAGTAGGAAACACATGCAGGTGCAAAAGGTTGGAGAGGTTCACAACATCTGATTTTAGCCTTTTTAAAAAAATATATTTTTGAGGACACAAGCTCTAAATAATCCCAGATTTTATGTCCAAGACTTTTTAAGAGACAAACATAATTGCAGTTTTTCAGTGAAATTTATTTTATACTCAGAAGCTTTAACCTTCACTTCATTTGCTGAATGGGTGGGTCATGACTCATTGACATAATCTCTTCCAAGTCTGCCAGCCTGGGTGCCTTCCCTAATGATACTGCTTGTTTTGTGCATTGATACAGTGACAGTTGAGAAAAATGCTTATTCTTTGAAAGGTCAGTGTACAGCTTAATCTACATCAGAGCAATTGGTTTCTGTACAGCCTTTTGCTGAAACACAGTTTTTAACCTTTTTACATCTCAGCTTTTCAGTCCTCTTTTCACTTATGTGCTCTGGACTGACACACCAGCTATTTGACATTAAAGTTTGAATCTTCTCTCCAAAATGCTAAATTTGGTAAGGTCAGGAGTATATCCGCTCTTCCTTATCCTCTAGGGTATTTTAATGAAAGACCAGCATTACACAGCTCAGTGCTAACAGGATTATAGAAATTGCAGAGCACAGCACTACCAACTCTGTTTTATGCAGAGAATCAAAGCCAAAAGCGTTAGTTGTTTTTTTTTTAATTTTCACTACAAATACTCTTTGCAACCCATCATGACTGAACAGAACCCCAAGAGGTCTATCTATCTACCCACCTGCAGTATTGTTTTCCTGCCATTTGCCATCAAGCTGTGGTCAATAAGAGACTCCAGGAAGAACAGAACTTCCTTAGTGCAGAGCACACAATCAGCACTGAAAGCAACCACATTAACATCCCTCCGCCTTAAGGCCTTCAAAACAGTGCTGTGCTTTTTAGAATGTTTCCTGCTGTACCTGCACACACACACCAGAGGAATACACACTGTTGGAAAAACATAGTATTTTGCTATTGCAAGTTTACTCAAGACAGCTACAGAAATCATTTAGGTGGGCCAGACATAGATGTGCAAACATCTAATGAGACGATCACTATAAAGGCATGAACCACATAGAACTCTACCACATGACTCTACTTGAAATTTATTATGTGAATTAAATAATACAGTTCAAAACCTTTTTACATCACTTTGCTGTTCTCCCCTGGTGCAAGCGAATGAATTAGACAGCTGTCACCTTGTCTGTAAATAATGTTCAAAGCTAATTTCTTTGAAGATGTTCCTTTATGTGCGTTTCAGTAAGATGAATGTAGTTAATTAAATATTAAGATATTTAAATCAAATTGAATATAGTCAGTAGCTGAAGTAAATTACTATGTTTTACTGAATCTTTATCACATAAATCTGCTTGTTTTGTTTTGTTTTGTCTTATTCTATTCAGAAAGAAATACCGGTGAATTGCATTTAGTGCTAGGTAATGTGTTCAGATGACAACCTCTTCTTCATCAAATAGGGACAATTTTTTCTGTGGTTTGTGTCCTGCTAGAAATGGCATAAAGTGAGGAATGTGAGGATCATATTCTGAGGTGAG
Organism: Chiroxiphia lanceolata; assembly: GCF_009829145.1. Lineage (NCBI taxonomy): Eukaryota > Metazoa > Chordata > Aves > Passeriformes > Pipridae > Chiroxiphia > Chiroxiphia lanceolata. The sequence continues at coordinate 15,664,400 of NC_045640.1, forward strand.
ATTGTATTCTGTGCTCTGTACTTGGAGTAAGTTACTGAGCAAAACTGTGGAGTTAAATTCCCTCTGAGGTCAGGGGAAATAGCAAGAAGGAACACTGTGTACAAAGAGTAATACCAAAGAGAAAGATGACCAGAAGGTCAAAGAGAAACATCAGATGCCCGTGGAGAGGCAATCAGGGCATTGGTGTTTAATATTCTATTTTGACATCATCAGTGTCAAAGAGAGCTTTGTCATTGGGCTTTGCCTGATGCATTAAGACTTGACGCACTATGGATTTTCCTTGGCAGGAGGAGGCACTGATCTAGCTGCACAGGAACTGAGCCTGTGCTCCCTGGTCTAATATGCCATTAAGCTGTGTTTGCTGGATTTATTGCTTAGATTTGTCAAATATGTTTATCACATGACAAGCAATATGAAGCACTAACTGACTGGGAAATGGTTCAGTATGAACTCAGCAAAGTAAATATGGTTACTTTGTACTCCATGAATTCTATTCTACGCACTTGAGCATTCACAGAATAAGGTATTTTAGAGACACAAATCACTTGCAGTCATCATCCATAGCCCATCAGTGTGACCTCAGTCTACAGAAAACCAGGTATGTCTCACTAACTAAAATAAAATTTAATTGATACTTATTGACACTGGTACTAAAATAGAGAGAGGAAGATGGACATGTGTATAAACTCTCAATTGAAGCAGAGCTATATAGAGGTTAGAATGGAAGAGCTGTCCAAAAATGGCACTGTTTCTTCCTTACTTCCAAGCTTTTTTGTGTATCATATGTTGTTATGTCAAGTCATGCCACATGCACTCTGATTTGGTTTGATTTTTTAAGAGTCTCACACTCCATGGGTCAGGAGAACACTGCCAAAAAGATGCATTTAACAGTCACAGGATGGCGACTCTTCTCCATTTGCATCCCCTTTCTGCTACCTGCAGCCCATATTTTAATGGAGGAAAATTAAAGTGGGTAATGTAGGGGTATGGTAAAAAATAAATGATTGTATGGAAACAAGAAATTTTCTGTGCTCTTTAGCAGCTCATTTCTATGCAACCTAATAATACAGTATTTCTTCAAGCATATATTTTTCTTGTAAGGAAGATGTAGTCTGGTTTTAGAACAGCACTACTGCACGGCAACACATTTGCAGGCTTTACATTTCAGTAATTAAGTAATTTATTGGAGAACTACTCTATAAATTCACCCCAACAGGCAGTAAAAATAAACATATACATGCATAGTGCATGGTTGATTTATAGGGACTAGTCTCCTTTAAGCTAAATAATAATTCCTTCAAGTTGGATGACTAGTTTTGGTGGTGTGTACTAAACTGTTGTGTAATACCTCCCTGTAAACAGATACACTACAAGTTGCCATTGCTCTTTGCAGTATAAAAATTGCAACAAATATATTGAAAGAGGGACCTGTTTTCTCTTTTAGCTGGTTGTCCTAAAATTGTGAGGAGAATAACAAGCATGTTTATAATTAAAGATAACACACAAATAACACACAATTCTTCTGTGCTATCATTTTGTCTATAAAACCCAAGGGTAAAACAGCTTTAGTATAAAAAGAAACACATATGGATCTGCTGATGGGATATGCCCTGACTGAAGTGCAGCTTAGAGACAGCAAAAATTTTGAGCATGGATCCTAACAAAAAATAAATAAGATTCCATTTTCTGCTGCTGTCTGCTCAGTACTCTTGTAAAGTAGCTGTCAGCTAAAAAGTGCAGAAATAAACTGGACAACCATTACCTGCTATTATCATCTAGGAAAATGGGATGGTCTGTAATCTCCACTCACGGTCCACAGTGGTCGGCAAACCCTCCTAGAGCGTGAAGATCTTCCACAAAGCCAAGCCAAGGGCGTGACAAGGTCTCCTGCTGATTCCTGTGAGCACATGGATGAGAAGGACCCAACAGGAAGATGTCTGCTTTTCATAAAACATAAGGCTTGCACATAAAACATGAAAATTAGTCCTAAGAAGCAGCAGGGAGGTGTTAATATCTTTCAGAGAGAAGGAAGAAAGGATACATGCTATCATTAAATTTTTACTGAAGATAAGGTTTTTAAGAAAGATCCGCTCTTTCACATAAACTATTGGAATTTCTTGTGTATTTTTCAGCAAATCTCCCTGCTATGACCACACCCTCCTCATTAGAGCATGCAGAAGTGCAAATGGCTTGATGAAGCTCTCAAGTGTATCCCACTATGTCAGCCCTTGATCGGGCTTTGGTCCAGATATTGTCCAGTCTTCAGGCTGGTTATGTATACAGGCTTGTGAGACCCCATTGTCTTTTGTAGAGCCAAGACTGCACAACATGTCTCAGGAACGACTCCTTGGGATCCAACTCAGAAAACAGACTAGTTCTTATTAAAAAGAATCATCTTACCATTGTCATCTCTCACTTTTCCCATGTTAAAAAATCACAGTTGCCCTTTCTGGTTTTAAAATCTACTAACTTATGACCCTGGATTTAAAATTTGTAAAATCTTTGGAACATTTAGATCAAGGATTTTTCTTGTGTTCAGTCTTTGTATTTTAATATGATGCACACAGTTTTTCCAGTTCTGTCAGGAAGGAACCCCCATACCTATTGTTTAACTGGAAAAAATGAGCACCAGTTCATTACACTCCAATTTATTAACAGCCCCTAGTAACTCCCAGTGGGAACCCAGCATGGGTTTTCACAGGAGCACAATAACACTCTGGTATGTAACATCTTTTAGACACTATAATGGAAAAGACCATGGCAATTTTATGTGGACTTTATGGAAAATAATGACATACAGAAAATGTATAAGTAGAGCAATGTCAATGAAACTCTGCAATCAGATTATTTTTCTACCAAGCTCTAGCTCCTGCTTCATGATGCATAGCGTATCTCACAACCTAGTATTTCCCAGTAGAGCTCATAACAGTGAGAACTATTGATTAAATGCTAACCCCTTGACTCAGAAAGTTGAAATTTCACAAAGTGCATCCCATTACTAGCAATGGTAATGTGTTGAGAAAGGTTCACAATTCCAAACAGCTGCTGTAATATGCATTTTTATCTGTAGATTTGAATTTATATTTAAATAGTTCAAACATTTTTTGCTGTATATAGTTGTAAAATAAATACATTTTAAAATATAGTATAACTTACTATAGTAAAATCTAGTGTAACTTCTACAAGCACACACACTTATTTGTACAGTAGGGACAAAATATTGTTTGCAAATTAGCAAATAGAAAAATAAATATCAATCTACCTATGGATTTCAACATACTGTTACACTAACATGTGTATGCATGTTTTCAACTACTCACCACATTAACATTTGTAGTTTCTAACATTTGGTTATTTCCACATATAATTATGGGAATTGCACAGACTCTCTAAGTATATAAATGTTCATACCATGTATTTTTTTAACCTTAAAGCAAGTTAGTTTACTCTTAATTTCTTCACTGGTTTTCTTTCTGAAAACACCTCCCTGGCAATTTTTTTTCCTAAAAGCTTGACACCTTATCTGTAAAACAAGCTCACATGTTTTCATTTTTCTAATGAAATATTTATGAGGTAGGATTTTCTTTATCTGAAGAAAATATATAATTTAAGTCAGAAAATGTTCAGCTCCTACAAGCATAATTGGTAAGTTTAGAATAGGCAATTCTCAAAATATTCATTCAGATTAAAATCTCTGGGGCTCACACAGCAGAGCAAAACCTCAAGGCAAAAAATACCGTGTTTCTCTGTTACGCTTTCTCTGGGAGGATACTTTTGATTTCATGATGCAACAATGATTCTATTCACATTGCCTTATACTAATAATGCTGTCAGCAGAGATGACTTCAAGTAAAAAAACCTAAATTGTAAAAATTATAGAACTGGGTCAAAACACTGTGGTCTTGTCCCCTTTCTTTTTTTAGTTATTTTTATTTAATTGCATAAGAAAGTAGTATCACTGACTAAGCATTCCAATTAGTTTCATTAAGGCTCTAGACACCAGTAGTCAAAGACATTTAAATGCCTGCTTGCACTAGAAGTTACCTCTTAAATATGTCAGGGGATAGATGTTCTACATTTCCAGTGTCACTGAATCAAGACACAACATAATGAGTCAGTGTGTAATACACTGTTGCATCTGCCTCAGAAATATTTGTAGGACATCCTAAAAACATCTTCAGTAACACAGTGTTGCAGTCGGGGGCTCTATACATGAAATCTATGTTTGTGCAGTAACCTGTAAGGTTACTCCTTTGGAAAGCCCTTACCAAAGTGTAGTCCATGGCAACAATATGATGGTTTTCATTTGTCAGGAGCAGTGTAAAACCCAAGCAATGTACTAAATAACGAGGGAGAGTACGAGAAGTCCTGCAGAGTTTTACCTTTCATTACAGGGGACTTCCACCGTAGTGGAGTTTATGGAGTTGTCATTTTATGAAATGTGCCTTTGATTTCTTATTTTTTATCTCTATGTCTTCAATCAATTTCTTTAATTTACTCTCTGGGCACACTACAAGTTATTGTGTATGAGTTTTCAGTTCTTGCAAACAGTACAGGGCAATATTCATCATAGAGAATAGCTGTGCCTGTAAATACTTTCTGAGATCTTTTGTGTGTCTTTCTGTGCATGTCTGTGTCTCAGCATTTCTTTGGGCTGAGAGGTTCCTTTTGGCACAATGCCAAAAGAAAGAGATAGTGGTCAGAGGTCATTTTATGTTTTTACAAGTCTTGTTATGTCATTCATAAGCATACTGCAATTTTTGGACATTACAAAGGTCCAGTTGACTTGACACACAAATTGCAATGAATAGCAAATCTATAGGCAAAACCATAATTTGATGTCACTGCACAATTACAACCTGAGGTTTTGTTAGAGGTGGTATCACAACAAAGAGCTAGCATTTCTTACTGAATTCCTTTAAAACCTAAGCTATCTGGACAGCATTGCACAAACAGGGAAACCAGGTATACAGTGCCTCAGTTCTGGGAAATCCACCACAGCTTTTGTCCTCAGTAAGTTCACTGTGCACAGGGAAAGGTCAAAAGCAAGGCATGGGAAGAAGGTTGCTGGGTGCAGTTCTCAGTGTGGACACACTTTTTTGGTTTGAGCCTGGGTAGATCAGCCTTGCCAGAACTTCACTGTCTCATAAGGTGGTGCCATGGCTCTCCCTCTCCTTGCTTTAGACTGCCCGGAGGATAGCCACCTGCAGCTCTCTCCTTACATCTAATAAGTAAGGGTTAAAATATGTACACAAAAAGTGGGAAGACTGGGATTTTAGGTCCCTTACAGTCATTGGACAAAGTGCCTTTTCCATTTCCCTGGGAAATGTCAAGACATGTCCAGAAATGTCCCTGGAAAGTTCCTTGACTGTCAGGCTGTGATTCAGCTGGGATACTTGGTTCTCCCACTGAAATTGTGATCCTTGAGGAAGGCATGGAAAATTGACAGAGCTGGAAAGAGAAGGTAATATGCAGGAAGGAGTCCAGCACTCTGAACTCTCTGCTGTTATGCTGCAGAGAGAGAAAATACAAATGCATTCCAGAAAAGAGTAGCCTAATAGAATGATAGGTCCATCAGGAGCTATTCAGTACAAAGGCAGGAACAACCTTGCTCTTCAAAATCATTGACTGCTTGGGGAAGATGCATTGATATGCATCTTAGGATACATGGGCAGAAGGATATTTCCATATTTGCATTCTTTATCATGCTTTTCCCTGGACTTTGACTCAGAACAGGATGCTGAATTATGCACACTCCAGGTTTGAACTAGAAGGGCTGTTCTAACTCTTCTTCTGCAGAGGAGTTGGCTCCAACTTCCAAATTTCTTTGAGTATTTTATATTAAATAGTTATTGATGGACAGAAGTGAAGGACATCAAGCAGCATAAATAATCCTACAATCAAGGTCAACCTCAAGGAAAAGTAGGAAATATGTTCAAGAGAAACAACCATGAATGAGGGGAGTCAGTTCATCCTCAACACTACAGGAGGGCTTAGTGGTCCTCCAGATGTCCTCTGAAACGTGCCAATTCATGCCACTTTAGCTGGCTGCAGTTGTGTGTTGTATATGTTTCTCACAGGCAACAGAGGACAACATTCATTTGACGTAGACCACTAAAGAGCTGAGAGATGATAATGACTTCATGTCACAGGTGACCCAAAGGTGAAGGCCTCCATATCTCATTGCACAGCCCCTTAGCTGTCCAGTAATCCCAAGTACTTTTTGTCAGGCCCACACTTTTATGTGTGGAAAGAAAGAATTCAATCACGCACACAATTTCTCTCCCTTTGCCAGATCCTTCCTTCAGGATGGGAAGCCCCTCAGGCTTTTGAGGACAGAGATACCATATTTAGAAGGTTATTTTCACCAGCTTGTAAAGCTTGAAGCAAGCATCACTACTCCCAATCACACAGAGCTCTAATTGAAACCGTTCCCAGTAGTTCTGTATCTACATATACACATCCTGATTATAACAAAGCTCATGAATAATCACTGGTATGAACTTGTTCCTCATTGTCACAAGTTCAGGAAAGCAATGGGGATCCAATTGCATCACCCGATCCCTTTGCATGGCAAAGATGACAAAGTTCCTATTTTCTAAAAATAATTACATAGCCCAGTGTGAATTTGTGCTGCAAAGGACACCAGGATGACTCACAAGAATAGTGATTATGAAAATGTATTCATGCTGCAGCATTAGGATTAACACAGAGTGAAGTTGTAAATATTCAGCTTCACTTCAGGTTTCACCTCAGCACTTCAAACTTCTGGCTAACTCCATTTGCAGAATTAAATCAGCATTGTTATTTCCTTAAGCACGCCAAAATACTCCCTTGTAAAATCTTCTAAATGCGATGCAGCAAATTCTTCCGCTTTTAGTGCTGTGCTCTCCCTCCCTGGTTGATATATGGGGTTTTCAAAAGGGGGAAAATATGTCAGGCAATTTCTCTTTTCTGACCCTATGAATGAGATGGCTTCATTGTCCTTCTTTATCCACACTGTAATTGCTGTTCCTGGTCTATTTCCAGAATGCAACTCTCTGGGGATCCACACACAATCAGACTATATTAGAACATTTCAATGCTTTTGTTTTCTTCATGGCTTTTTTAATGCTTTCTTTCATATTCCTGATCCTCACTGGCATATACTGGGGTACCTCCACTGAAGTCAATGAAATGTCATTTATTTATGCCTGCTGAAGATTTGACCTGAGACCTTTATCTTTATCTGTGTTGTACCACAGCTAAACATTTACTGTATATTTTGATTTTTTGAAGAGCATAAATATATATAGTTCTATATGCAAACTTCCTATCAAACATTCAAGTAAAAATCATGAAAGTTATTATACAATGTGAAGGGAGTATAAATAATGCTAAGAAAATTATTTTCAACATCCTAAACAGACACAGGTAGTAAAAGTTACAGAGTGTCTCAAGAGAGCACGAAGTTCAAGATCAGTAACATTTATGGTATTTTACAAGAAAACTGAGGTTCTTTCTATTTGTTACTTCGATCTTCCACATAAGCGCTATTTGAAAGCATCAGCAGGTAGAATTTAGGATTAGATTTGGTCAAACTGGATGTTTTAAGAGAAATTTAGGTTTTTTTCTTCTGTTATCAGTAGAAAAGAATGCTTTAGCGACATTGCTATAACAGAAACAGTATTTTTTATAAAATACAGATATTTTTACCTGCTCATTATACAGTTACAATTTTGGACCATTTTACTTCATTATACTCAGTAGCTGGTCTATATAAATGTCATATCATGTAATGCCTAAAACTGACATACTGTGGGGAAAAAAGCATATGTGCGTATATAAAGATATACAGATATATAGATATATAGATATATACACAACATTCAATATGTAACTCTGATCTCTTTCAGTGATAATAACTCCAAAACAAAATGCTTTCAACCTCAAGTCTTTTCCTTGATGACTTTGATTTAAATGGCTACACATTTCAAAATGTCCTAGTGCTTCTCTATACTATTTTCCAAGATATTGTTTTGACAAAGTTCTGGACCAAAGGTGTTCAAACTGCAGAAGAGGTAGCTGATAAATGTGACTGGAATAATATCAAAAGGACTGTATTTTTTTGCCCCATGAAGACATCCAAGCAGTGGCGCAGGCTGTCCAGAGAGACTGTGACATCCCTGGAGGCTGTGAAAACCTGACTAGATAAAGTCCTGAACACCCTGATCTGATCTCACAGCTGCCCAGGTTTGGGCAAGAGATTGCACTGTAGACCTCCTGTGGTCCCTTCTAACCTAGACTATCCTACTATCCTCCAGTCCTAGGAAACGCAAATTATGTTGTAGAGCTTTCCAGTGTAATTGAGGAGTTAATGTGGTACAGATCAAACTTTTCTATTCTTGGTTACTCACAGAATGTTGTTTCTTTACCGGAGTCTCCAGTAGGCACTACTTTAACTGGATGGATATATTAATGACACTCTTCTGAGAAAGGTAGAAACTCAAATCAGTGACTACAAAGTCTAACTACAACCTTCAACTTAGAAATTCTAGCAGACTCTTGAAATACCACAATCTGTAACAGGGATACTGAAAGGTTAGAAAAAAACCAAGAAGGTAGATAGATATGCCATTAGGGGAGAAAATATAGGTAGGCCAGGAGCTACTGGCCAGGTATAGTTCTCACTGAATCATGTGCTTCACAGCTATAGATTAGGCTATAGTAATGTAGCCTTCTAAAGCCAGGTTCACTGTCAGGATTGTAGTATTAAAAGTGAACCATCATAAACAAATATCACATATTTATTATTTTCAGCTTCAAAAATACCCAGCTATTTTGTGTTCCATCTTATCTAATATGTATAGCAAGATCACATGAACACCTTGGAATTATTTAATACAATCTTAGTGACTGTCCATGATACTCGAGTTCATTGGACTTAGCAGCTTTTTAATCTTTACAAAATGTTGTGTGCAAAACAATACAAACCAATAACTATTGAAGGTTATGTAACAGATTTGTATTATCCCCAACCATAATCACAGTCCTATTATGCTCAGTGCTTTAAACACACACACAAACACACGTAAATTCTTCATGTCTAAAGAACTTGCAGTCTAGTGACTACAGATCAGATCATCACAGAGATTTTGGTACCTGCAGATGTATGGGGGCGCCCATCGCAAATTTCAAAAGGAAAGAGAAGTGGAAAACACACCTTCTAACTTCATCTCTTTAAAGGATAACTGACTTGCCTAAACTAGTTTTCTGGACTGCTCTCCTTCCACGGACAGAAGGAGATATATAGGCATGTCTCAAGGCAGACTCACTGCATCCTTAAACAAGTAGCATGAATCACTTCCTGCAACACCTACCATGTATACAGGTATTTAAATTCTGAGGCCAAATGCAGAGATATTTCTCATGATTTTGAGGGAAAGCATCTAAAATTAAAATGAATTTTTCATCAAAATATCCCATCTGATTTTTTTTAATAATAAAACTAAATATTAATATTAAATTCTGAAATAAGAGAAGAAATAATTCCCCCTTCATACCCTTTCCCTCTTTTCTTTATTCTTTTGTGAAACTTTTTAGTAGCAGAACTGAAATCTCTAATTTTTTTAGATTGAAATTTATTTCATTTTTTCTGCCTCTCCAGCTTTTAAGAACTAATAAAAGTTTTAAATTTCCCAAAAGTATAACATTCTGAAATCTAGTATTGGACTTTATAACAGTGCCTACAAGTACACCTGCAGCATAACAATTTCCAGAAAGAAGAGAGTCAGGGAAGATAGAGGAAGAAGTGGAAGGGAAAGGCACAGATTATTCCCACAGAAGAAAGTGATGAAATGCTACTCATTCCATTTTGATATATAAGAAAAAAAGAAGAGGATAAAAGTTTGGAAATATAAAATGTTTAGCTTCAGACCTTTTTCTTTCAGTCTGAAACCCTGAATAAACCTTACTTAGGTAGATAAGTCTCTCTGGTTCACAATCAGAATAGATTCAAGTAACTTTTTTTTTAAATTTACTGTTCATAGCTAATATGAGATACTTGTAAGGATTTCTAGAGACAGTAAAGAATTTTCCCACCCAAACCCCCAGCTAGTCAAAGAGGTGTGTGGGACCTTAGCGAGCTGGTCTACCACACATCCCTTACAGGCTACCAGCAGATGTCTGGCGCAAAAACTAATCTCCCAGAAAAGACCAGGAGAGCAGACTAGGCTCATGCTGCTATTGATCTACAGTAAACAACTCTGCTGTTTGACAAGGTTCTCTGCAACAAAATAAGCCACAATCAGAGTATTTGAGTAGACATTTAGATTAAGGCACTGGCCCTAGCGTTAACAAGGTTGTGTTAAGGTTACATTAAAGTCATTGCCACCACTTGCTGTTTTAGCAAGTCCTGTGTTATGCCCTTAATAATCAGGCACTGTGTAGATAAGGTGGTGTTCAAAGCCACAACTGATAGTTATAAATTGGAAGGATAAATCTTTGAGTAAAGAGCTGAACATAATTGTACGTAATTTATAATGGGCCTTCTGCAGTGAATATAAGGAATTTTGAAGACTTGATAAGCCAGGAAAATGGCAGTGTGGGGGACAATATGTCATCTCAAACACTACAGGGTCCCCTGTGATTTGAAGGGATTGTGAATGAGGCATCCCTGATACATTTTGTCTTTTTTGGTTCTAAATCTGTGCTCCCTCCCACTGTTAAGCAAAGGCAAATGCTAATATAGCCCAAGTAGTGCAGGGTTTCCTCACAGAACGTAAAGGGTAATTGAGGTAAACCAGTATTGGGACACGCACTATTTCTTGGCTACAGCATTCATTTTAAACGTCTTACTCCTTCCACCTCAGTTCAGACTGAATGTTCATCAGTGTACTGCTTCTTGACCTTGTTCTCATGTACTGAACCTAAGCACTATATTACCACAGACCTTTTCCTTGTCTTTACTGTGATCATAACATACTTTGCGAAGTCCATATCTCGTTAGAGGCTGTAATGCCTTAACACATTGTAAGGAGGGGGGAAGCCTATAAACAAAGCACTCAAGAGTTGTGGAATTAAGAACATTCACAAAGAGTTAAGTTTAAAAATACATTTTGGACATCACAAAAAAAAGCCCCTTTGCATCATGTTGTTTCTTTCTCTGAATAATGGCAATAAAAATTCAGAGCCATTTCAGTAAAGCACATTTCTAATACCATAGTCCACTGAGCTCCATAACACCTCCATGACTTGATTTCTCGTGTTCCACATTCAGTAATCATCACGGGTTTTTTGGTGGGTAATAGGAATAGTATTTATGGGTGAGAAAGACTCCAAACAGCTCCTGTTCTTGAGAAGCCGTTTACTATACTTGAATTCCTCATACACTATGCTTTGTCATATTTAAGAAGCTGCTCACAGGTACAATACTGTAGTTTCAATTCCAGGGGTAAAAAGCTTTCCTTTTTCAAAGAGAAAACATGTTATACCTATATATTACTGAATAATTTTAAGAAAACATTTTGCTGAGCAGTTCTGGGTTGTGAGTGCACGGTCACATCTTCAGTATTGGACAAACATATAAGAGATGCTTAAAGGATTGGGAAAATGTGCTATAGAAACAGTTACCTGTAGGGTTAAGTATTACAGTGGTTGGTACAGAGAAATAGATAACGGTTCCACAAGAGATTGTGTTTCTATCTGTGTGGCACCACTGCAAAGAGGCATTTAAAAATATTTGGCCTAGCAGACTCCCACCATGGAAGAAAATTGTTCAGTCAAGATCTTACATCTATGAGAACCTTGGCTGTTTTTCCTTTCTCATTCTTTCCTCAGTCCAGATGCTCCCTTGACATGCTGCTAAACTTCTTTATTTTCTTTGAGTTTGGGTGAAAAGAAGTCAAACCCAGGAGTAAGATATTGCTCAAGAATACTAGGATACAGAGTGGTAGAAGGCAGAGAACTGAATAGTAGCAAGTTGAGTACATAAATTGCAAGTCAAACACAGCTTGTGAATCATGGTGCAAAAATATTTGGAACTTGATACATATAAGAAAAAGGGAGTTATTCCTCATTACCTCGCCTTTCTAACATAGTGTTAAGGTGCTGTCTTTACAAGAGGTTGAATATTTTTCAGGAATTTTTGAGCTGGATAATATGTTCTTTATGAACATCTGTAGACAAAATTGATCTACACATTCTTTTGAAAATGTTCTTGTCTTTTGTAGTATGGTCTCTGCTCCTCCTTCCCAATCATGCAGAGTTGTTCTGTGACTCGTTAACATTTAGGAGTTAGAGTGTGAATAAGTCATGCCCTCTGCATATTCTCACACCAGAGAGACGGTAGTGCCAAATCACCAGAAAGTGTCTTGACTTTGCTTTTCCAGGAACACCTGCTATTCCACTTAGTTGCTTTGAGAAACTCCAAGGAGTGCAGATACTTCTACAACAAAATGGGAAACACCCCCAAAATAAACCTTTTCTTTTAATTTTATAAAGTGAGACATCTGTACAGAAAATCAAATGGTGTATCTATGTTTCAAAAAGTAAACATACCCTGATGAGGGCACAACTGCTACTCCCCATTCAGTAGATCCATGGGTCTCCAGAATCCAGAACACAAATGCATAGGGTTTTGTTAAAAAAAAAATAAGAACTGAGTATTTTGCACTTCTATTATTACTGAAAACTCCTTGCAGAAAGCTACATATAAAACAGGTAACGTCATATAAGCCTAAAGCAAGCAGCTGAATACTCTAGCTGTAGAAATCCTGTGACCATCCCTTATAGAGCAAGTTCCATTAGAATACAGATTATATCAGAGAAGAGATGTAACTTTGTACTTTAAAACCTGCCTATTGTGCAAAAGGCATTAGGCTTATATCAATCTAGCTGAGGTTTTTATGGCAATTTAGATGATGGCAAATTATTAATGTAGAAGTACCTGTTTTATCGAGAATATCACTTTGCTTTTTTGTCTGATTTTCATCATGTGCCATATGTACAGCACTTGATCAAAGGCTGTGAAGGCATTATCTCTTGCCTCACTTATCATTTCTGAGAAAAGATGAGAAGGAGGAGAAAGGAGGGAGAGAAGATGATGAACAGAAATAGAAAAGTTTCAAAGTAGATCAAATAAGGCTGTCCATAATAGTTTCCTTTTAATGAAAGTCATCATTAATCAGTTGTAATGGTGGCTAAGAGTGTTGGTGAAAGAGTAAATAAGCTGAAAAAAGCAGTTTCCATGAATAAATGTACGCTGCATTGCAGCAGACATGCTTCTCATTAGTTTAACTCAAATGTCACTAGTTAATGCGGAAAACAATTTAGCAACTGTCCTACATGGTAGCACTCTAGTTTCTTCATCAGCCTCCCTCTAGGCACCTGACTAGTGTACATGTGCAACATGAGAACAACAGATATGTATTTATGAATACTTTCCAGACCTTATTTTACACTCCCTCCCAAAAACAAACAAACCAAATACCCCTAAAACAACCAAAACAAAAAAACCCAAACCCAAGACCCCAACAAACCAACAAACAAACAAAAAACCCACACACACAAAATAAAGAAAAAGGAGGGGGTTACATGGAGCTCTGCTCCTGCCCGTGAATAAAGAATTGCCTTGCTTGAAGCCCTGCCAGAAGGGTTTACACTGCAGCAGAGAGAGGGAACAGCTGGGAGACAAGCGGATCGATAGCATCAGTGGTGTTGGTGCAGTGCCTGTGCGAGTCAGAGCACCTATGCCTGGCACCCGACTGAAGCCACACACACTGCAGTCATTCCCTGGCCTGCAGCAACCTGTCCCACCCCACACCTGGCTGACTTGTGTCCTCACACCAAGTGAAGACTGCCAGGGGTCTTAAACAGAGAAACTGGCTTAGCTTTTCAGTAGACCCTTTTAAAAGTTCCTTTGACAGCGTCCCCTTAAGAGTATCATATACATATAATGATAGTGGAAGTTTTGTGTCATCTTCTTCTGCTGGTTTGCAAAAGTAAATCACAGAGCTGCTAATAACCTGCCTTGTGGTTCCTGTGTGGGCCAGTGAAGTGGGCTAGAGCTGAAACAGAGACACTCCAAGAGCACAGGCTCAACATCTGGAAAAGTCACTAAAGCCAGACCAGGAATTAGAAAGATTTTACAGCTGTCCTAAGTTTGTCACTGCCAAAGTCCAGAGACAGGACCAAGGAGAGTCATCCCACAGCTCTGTTTTACATGTCTTCTATATCTGCAACATCAAACAAGCTCATATTAATTTTTAAGAGGATTTTATTTTAAACATAAATGACAACACTAGATAGAGTTATTTTGCATTTATTTGAATATTAAAAATAAGAGACATTCTATTCAGGTGATTCTAGCAGTCTGAAAACTTATGGTAGTGCAACAACAGGAAACCCTCAATATCAAATATTCAACTACAAAATAAGGACTTTATTTCATTCAACCAGCAGTATTACATTTTCATATGCAGATAAAGTTGAAAGGCAATAGTAGGTATAGTGTATAGGTGATAGGTGCTTTTCACCCAAAAATATGCTTTTTGAAAGGCACAGATAAGTTTTAGGAAGCCTAAGAGGTAAAAAACCAAACACACACAAAACCAAAAAAAAAAACCCCAAGCAGGTGAGTGACGATAAATTAAACTTTGACTTAATTATTAAATTACTGGGTTTGCTCCACTATTAAGCTCTTTCAGAGTTTTCTCACACAGATGAGAAGGACCATTTACTGAGGAGATTTAAGACCCCAGGTTTGGGTGATTCCTCTTGCTTTGGCTATTACTGCTGGAACTTCAGTGAATTGACACCATCTCCACTGAAATTGCTACTCTGTGGATGAAAGGGAAGCAAGAAAATACTTCAACACACTAATTAACAGGCATCAGCTAGAACCTTTTCCTCCCTTCCTTCAACAGCAGAAGTTGCTTTTAGCAATACTGAAACTGAAAGACCAAAAGTGTATTCAGATCAAAACTTGGCATTAATGTATAAGGAAAGAATATTGAAATAACACAAGCACACCTGGATACTCTCCCTAATGTATCCTCTCACCTGTCATAAATCACAGTATCCTAAGCAAGTTACTGTGTCTTCCTCTGTGTTTAACAGCTATCAAGGATCTTTTTTTCCCCATTAACTCCATGAATTGCCTTTTGCAGCCATTTACACTTTTAACATGCATAATATCATGTGGTAAAAAGGCAAAAACTTCTCCAGATAGGCTAAAGTCATGTAAGCATTAAAAGACAGTTAGTGAAACTGTGACAAATCATAAATAATTTTTTCCATGTTTGCTTTTTTCTGTCCTTTGCACATTTTTGTAGTTTCCTTCATTAACTCTTTTTCCAAGCTGTGACATGCTGATCCAATTTATCTTCACAAGGAGGCAGGCACCTTTACTAGAAGGGTTTGCTGCTTTTACATAATGTTAGTCATTTTGCTACTTGCCTAGAGAATTCTAGGGAAAATGGGATTATCCAGTTGTATTATTTTTGCTCTATGACTTAGTTCCCTTTAATATTCCCTTTATTCCATTCATATTTTGTTTGATCATTTTTTTGGTTTGGTTTGTTTGGTGGTTTTTATTTTTTTGTTGGTTTGATTTGGTTTTTTTGTTGTTGTTTTTTTTGCTGTAAATAAGAGAAAAGTACAGGCTGAGGGAGTTGGAGTGTTTCAGCCTTGAGAAGAGAAGGCTCCAGGAAAACTTAAAGCACATTCCAGTACCTAAAAGGAGCCTTCCTGAGAGCTGGAGAGGGACTTTTTACAAGGGCGTGTAGTGATAGGACAAGGGGGAATGTCTTTAAACTGAAAGAGGTAAAGTTGAGATTAGATATTAGGAAGAAATTCTTTACTGTGAGGATAGTGAGGCACTGGAACAGGTTTTCCAAAGAAGTTGTGGATGCTCCATCCCTCAAAGCATTCAAGGTCAAGTTGGATGAAGCTTTGAACAGCTTGGTCTCTTGGAAGGTGTCCCTGCCCATGACAGGGGTTCAGAACTAGGTAACTTAAAGCTCATCTTTGCTGTCTTCCAACCCAAACCATTCAAGGCTTCTATGTTTTTATGAAAGTGAGAAGACTAATTTGTTATCCCAGACCTCTGCATCTGCCTGCCAAGCCTCTGGGTGCCTGTGCTTCCGCAAGGACCTTGTTGATGCTGAAACAAGATGTAAGCATCACACAGTCCACAAAACCACAACATTTCTGTTCAGTGTCTTATATTAATATAATATATATTAATAATATTCAACAGCTCGGTATCAAATTACTCAGCTACTTTTTAAAAGCACTTTTAGATAAGGGCAAAGGAGACGCAGTTCTAGCCGCCTTTACAGATATTTCTAATTACCCAACAACTTTTCCTATGAGAACAAGCTCTGCTAGAACAGTGAAGTGGCTGAAATTCAGTCATTCCATGTGCTGAAGGAAAAATGTACCCTTTCACCTCTAGCACTAGGGAACAGTTGGTTTTCACAGAGAACACACAAAGTCATGTCCTGCTGATTTGGTTTACTAACTGCAAAACTAAAAATATTCTTTTTGGCCTGTCAGAACAGCTGATCTTGTAATTCACTTCAAGACCCAAGTGACTCGCACGAAACATGTCTGCTTTGTTTTTTACCTCACGAATCTCAATAAGCCAGTACACTGAACAAGTGAAGAAAATATCTGACTGAGCTGCTGCTGGAGAATACAGCTTGCACATTGAAAGGAGAAGTCTGTCGATATTTACAATTGGAACCATATTTTCGCAATGTGCTAATGGTAAATACATGTAGCAAATGAGAGTTTCTGCCTGCACACAGGACAGTTGTCAGGCTGCCAGTATCTGAACTTAGAAACTAAGGTGAACTCCTTGCACTCAGATGTCTGCCTTTATCTAGCTTCATACTTTCTCTTAAGTACTCTGGGTTAAAACCCTGAAGAAACCTTTAACAATATGTCAAATAGGAGGAGTTATTACTCCACTTTGAAAAGACTCTTTGAATTTTTTTAACTCTTTCCATTCTTTGCCTGTGAGAACTGGTAGTGAGCTCGAACTCAACTGCAAATCTTTACCAAGTAGCACAGAGCTGAAGCCTGGCAATTTGAGTTGGTGAGCACTCCAACAAGGTCAGGAGCTGGGCAGTTGCTAGAAGCATCACCTAAAGCATCAGAAATGGTACTGTAGTCCTACCTATTTACATGCCATTTTATTCTGGGTCTATTAATTTTCTTCACCTCTGCTATATATACTGGACCAGCAGACTGCTTTGAGAGCTATTAAGAAACAGAGGAGTTAAAACTACAAAGGCAGGAGTCTGAAACCCAAATTGCCCCAAAAACAGCTGTTTACAAACACAGTAGGGAAATATCCCAGAAACCAGTTAACTATGTGAGAGGTTACAACATGGTCATCCTTCCTATGACTAACGAATGTTTGCACTTGAGTCATGAGATCCTCCTCTTTCTGTCCATTTTTGGGCTGCTCCAGTGCATTCATCAACACATCACAGTCTGTCAGGAAAGATCAGCCTGAACTGCAAAGCACACCTGCTATATAGCATTTGTCTCCATTTAGTTCTTCCAATAAAAGAGCCTTGGTTTTTGTTTAATTTGGTAGAATTCAAATCTAGCATTGTCATTTGCCAGAGACTGAGCCCAAAGTGTAACATTTCCATTTAAACATTTCAAATGCTGTGTACAGACTTATCTAGATGCTTACTTGCTTTTTTTTTTTTTTTCCCTGTTTAGAAGGAGAGAGATGCTTAGCTCTATCAGTTTATGATAGCAGAGAAGAAAAGGCATAGTGCCAAAATATTTCAAATCAGATCACCATCATGAGCTCTGCTATCTCGGAAGAGAAAAAAATATTAATGTTGCCTACAGGTGGGCAAAATTCAATGCTGCCAACAAAAGTGCAAGCAAAACTGCTTTTACCTCTAAGAAAAGTGTCTCCAGCTGCTGCATTATGGTACCAAACAAGCTCCACATGTCAAATGAGGAATGTAGTGTGGTGCTGAAAAAAAAGAAATGGCAGGCACCATCTGTATTCTTATAAGTTCAGCAGTTGCCTAGAGTTGCTGCCATTGAAAGAAGCAAGATTGCTTCTCTTCTATTAATAAGGAAACTTGACAAGACTGAAAAGGTCTTGAAGGAGCTGTCATTAGAGAAGCTTACATTCCACAGCATCTCTCAGCAAAGAAAATGCAGCACTGAAACATGTAGGTACTCACTATCCTGTGACTGCAAAAAAATTCTAGTAAATAGACACAGTTCTTGAAGAGAAAAGGGTTGGGGCAGTAGCAAATCTACATCTTTTTAAAGCGCTATTAGGTACAGTATGGCTTCGCTTCTTATGAAGACTTCAGAGCAGCTCTGTTGGTGAATAGGGGGATCAAATGTACACTGGGCAACCCTGAATGCAGCAGCCTTGAAAACTGTTCCATGAAGTTAGGAAAGACTTGTCCACAGCTTTGCTGTCAGTACATGCGAGATCTTCCAAGGCAGGGAGCACCTGTCTGTGTCCACACTCCTCCAGCCGACAGCAAGTGGCGTGAAATGAAAGAAGGATTAAAAGGATTGGTAGGGAAATCTGCATCAAGCACAAGATGCAGCATTTTGCATTGGTAGATATATATTTGCTTGTGGATGTGAGGGAGGAGAAGGGGGCGGATGTCATGTTCAGTGAACTCTGGGGCTTTCATCTGCCTGGGCTCCCTACCTGCCCTCATGTCACTGCCTTCTCTACACACAGGTGTGGTGGGTATGTGAAAGTGAAGGAACCTCTGCAAAGTGGCATGGAAGTGAATATGCCAAGCAGCTCATTAGCACAATGCTGGTGCATTGCTCGTTGTTAAGATGCCAATTCCCATTTTGAGCCTGGAGGGTATGCAAAGGGCAGGTAAACAGTTAATGAGCACAGTTCTTTGAACTGAGCAGCTGAATCTGTGCTGAACTTTTAAATCTTTTATAGCTGTGATATTTCAAAGTCCTAAAAATGAATCAGAACATCTGACAGGTATGCCATGAAGTTCCATATACACACTGTGCCAAGATTTAGCACTGAGCATTTACCTTCTGATATGCTGACAAAGGGAAAATGTTTTATGCAGAGGTTTGTAGACTGTTTTGCACCTAAAATAAAATGGTAAAATTGAGCTTTTTACTGTTTCTTTTCTCACATAGAAAAATTCCATTGAAATATATGTAGTGGTTTCCCAGTATTACCACAAGCAAAAGGTTACTTCATTAATAAAATAATGTTGGTGCTCAAAGGCTTAATATATACATTACTGAGGAGGTGGTGCTCAAGGTCAATATTGCAATACAGTCAGCAGTGTGCTAAACGTTAAACTAATCCTCTATACTTACTTACATTGCCCAGATCATCTCAAAGCTTCTTCCTCTCTGAACAAACAGGGAACCATTAACTAGCCTGAGTAATAGCTACAATCGCAATGCAGACCCTTTGCGGTATCTATTTACCATCCTGCAGTAAAACTGCATGCTTTTGTTCATCAGAAAATCAGAAAAGGAAGTAGCAAGTTTTCCAAGGAAATTCTCATGTTTTCCCCTGCCAAAGAAAAGTGAGAATCATAGAATATGCAGAGCTGGAAGGGACCCATCAGGATCATCAAGTCCAACTCCTGGCCCTGTGCAGGACACCCCAAGAGTCACATCATCTGCCTGAGAGTGTTGTTGAAATGCTTTTTGAACTCAGGCAGGCTTAGTGCTGAGACCACTTCCCTGGGGAGCCTGTTCCAGCCCTCTACCGTGCTCCAGGTGAAAAGCCTCTTCCCAGTATCCAACCCAACCCCTCAGCCTGACTCAGTTTCATGCTGTTTCCTCAAGTTCCAGCACTGGTCACAACAGTGAAGAGATTTGTTCCTGCCTCTTCGCTTTCCCACATGAGGATGTCGAAGACTGCAGTGAGGTGCCCCCTCAGTCTTCTCTTCTCGAGGTTGAACAAACCATGTCACTTCAGCTGCTTCTTATAGGGTTTCCTCTCCAGATCCCTCACCATCCTGTGGCCCTCTCCTAAATGCTCTCCAACAGCTTAATGTGTAATGTATGATTTTGATATAAAGCAGCACTTCCGCTTAGGTTTCTGCCTTTCAGTTTACAGATTCCCAAAGCTGTGTCTGAGTCTGTTACTGACAACACATGTGTTTTCAGGACTGCCCCTCTCTACCCCCTTTGCCACAGACACATATAGATGCTCTGAGCTTTGCTGTTCCTGTACTGAACTTTGAGCAACCAGCTGCTATCATCACCACATTACCAAACTGATCAACCAGATAGATGATGCCCTGAGCAACCTAGTTGAACCTCATGGCTGACCCTGCTTTGAGAGGAGGCTGAACTAGAGACCTCCTGAGGTCCCTTCAAGCCTGAGTTAACCTGTGACCCCACCTACCTATCTGCTGGAGTGCACAGACTGTGATGCTGGAACATAAGCAAGGGTATAAGGACAGGAGAATGAAAAGTAACTGCAGCAGGATAGATTTGCTTTCAGAAGGCTTTTGAGGTACAGGAAGAAAAATTTCCAGAATTTCCCACTCCAGAGGTTAGCCTTTAAAATATTGTTGGGACAGTAGATTTTTTTTTCTTAATTCCTCTCTGGAATATTATTACGTACAGAACAGGAAGTGGTGGCAGACATGCAGGTGCATTGAGCCGAGGCAGGATGTGCTCCTTTTTCCACGTATGTGCCATGAATTGTTTTTTATGATATGGTATTGAGAAATCCTGAATCTCACCTAGACACCTTCAGCTGCACCCCAAACCCTGTTTCTGCAGCCTGAGTTCAAGAAGCATTTCGACAACACTCTTTCCTTCAGTGTACAGAGATATTCTGACTCTCAGGCAGACATTTCTGTTAAAATCCATATTCATAAGAAGTATCCAAAAGAGAAAATAAAAGAAAAATAAAAGAAAAAGTAGACATTCACAACAAAGAGAAAATAAATATTTCTGCCCCTTCCTTGATTTGAGTAAATATACACAGAGAAGCAATTAAAAAAGGCTTAACTTAAATTGGTTTTCCAGATGAACAACAGTTTGGATAGCAGTGATTGCATGTATAACATTTATCCCTTGGGTTAATGATACTCTTTTCCAATTTTCCTTAATCCCATTACAAAGTCAATAAATATTTCTTTTTTTGAGGAGAGGAGAAGAGAGGAGAGGAGAGACTAAATTTAGAACTTGAGTTTGAGTAAGCTACTGTCTCTGGAAAATCTTTGCATTAAAATTTCTCATGTGATCTCAAACTTCCTCTCTCAATGGCATTTCAGCATTTCACTCCAAGTGTCAGAGCCCACATGATATGTTGCACCTCACTGAGGGACTTTTGGCATAAAGGACCTAAAAATATATGGAAAAACTTCCAGTAGTGTCCTCTGTATCCTACCACCACACAAATGTTACTCATAAGCAGAGCTTCTATCGTTCTTAGATTTGGGTTACCTGTTACTGTATTCAATTATAAACCATTTTGCAATCTCCTCCTAAAGATTTCCAGCTTCTCATTTTTCAGCTGCTGGTCTTTGAAATATGACAGGAAGAAAGTCCTGTGGTCATCAGGTGCCTTTCTTTGATTATATCTACAATTTGCATATATAGATATATACATGGTCTTTTTGACCATACATATACATATATACATATATATATATATACACACACACAAATACATGTAGCAGTTCTTTTCAAAGCTACTTAGTGATACACTAATTATGTAAATTTTAAGTCAGGTGCACTTATAGCCATAATTACAGCACAGACAACTGAATAGACTGGACTGAAAAAAAAAATCTGTCTGATCTCTTTTATCTTAAGGATTTTCATTTCTTTTGTTGTTCCAACTGTAATTTGTACATTTAGAAAATGTTTATCCAAAACAGCACAGTCAAATTTTTGTACATTTTTTAAAGAACATCTCTGTTAAAATATCATCAGAACACAATCTGGGTTTGTTATGCCCATTGACAATCAACAATGCTTTTTTTATTCTTTGAACTGTGCTTATCAGCTAAACCACAAGTGGGAAGCACAACAAATGCTTCAGAACAATGCTATCAGATACAGAAACTTTATGATTGCTCCTGTCCAACCAGCTCTTTATGAAAACTGCCGGTCACGAAAGATTAAAATTCTGTCTTGACTGGGTTCATTTTTTAATAAAAAGGGGAAAGGGGGCAGAGAGCCTTGGGAGGATCAGAAGAACAGATTAGCTGTCTACAGAAACACTAGTTAAGTATCATTAACTCCACTGAAGCTATTCATAGTTAGAGCCGAAAAATGCCCAAGCCGACATTCTTTCCTCCCATGCTGTCAGGAGGGAGGCCAGAGACAAGATTTTCCACTTCATCTCCCAGTTTCCTTTTATGTACAGGCTCTCAGCAAACTGCTCATGTTGCCACAACAGAGACCTTGAACCTTCAAAGCTATCTACAGAGACAGACCCTTATCCCTGATCAATATGGATCAGCAAAGAGGCACAGACTACCCAGGCATATCTCTTTGCAGGACTGGGACTTGTATTTTCAGTGACTGAATTTACTTTTCTAAAAGGGCAAAATGTCACTGCCAATTGCTGTCTGCAAAGTGAGCTAAAAATGTCTCATTTTCATAGAACAATAAGAATGGGGAGATGCTTTCATTGGAGAGCCAGTCATCACTGTGACAGAGAAAAGTCAGCTGTACATCCGTCCCTGAATCATTTTATGCACCAGGAAGTAAGATCCAACTAATGGCAGAGGAGGTGATTTCTCTCCAGGAGAGAGAGTTCTGCCTTAGGTCCAGTCTCAATATCAACATAAATGACCTAAAGAAGGAAAAGCTACCTTAGTTTATTTTTCTAATAATGTTATGCAGCGATGAGGGACAAGAATATTGTACAAATCAGCACAGGTGAAGAGGTCAAGAAAATAGAAATTTGCTTGAAAATGTGCCATCCATGAGAAAAATCACTCATTTTGTAGGCACTGATGATGAGAAGCAGAAAATCTGAAAAGGATGACCCTGGAAATTAACATTGGAAGGTGGAAGTTAGGCACAAGTAAGATGCTTAAAATAATGCTTAAGACCAAAGACACTTGGCTGGAATGCTCTCATCAACTTTTTCATCAAATATTTTTCTTTAAGGGAGGATCTTAGTCCATGTGTGTCTTCTCCACTGGCCAGAGAAGCTACCTCCAACAGATATAGCTACAGAAGGCAGCAGAGGCAAGACTGTGTTTTCAATTCAGCACTGCCTCCGAGCTCTACTATGCAACCCAGATAATTTTTTCATAGATGACAGATATCATTGTTTAGGGGTACCAGTTAGTTCTTCTTTTTACACATATGCTTTTGCCATGTGACACTCCACCACTATAAGACAAGTCTCTGCCCAACACATACTGATGCATAATGCCTTCTTTAGAAGATCAAAGTGTCATTTTTAGAAATTAAGAATTAAGGAGTTCATGATGTTCCCAGGATATTTTTCTCTAAAATAATTTGGTTTCCAAGGGTATGCCTCCACGTTGTATTCAGGGAAGATGTAAACTTGTTCTGGTGAGGGTGCTGAAAGAACTACTACCTTCTTCAGAGGAGTTTTCTGTATTAAATATGTATAGGCTGCCTAAACAAGATCTATAGGGAATATTAAAGTGTTATAATAACTAGAGTGTAAGGACAAAGAAGAGGAAGGGATGTAGGTGCATATTAACAGCAAAATCAAAATGAAATAACATCATAGAACATCTTTGACATTCAAATGCTTGTGACACGATATTAATACTAGACCTGAAGACAGTCAGCAGCGAAAAATTCTGCATAGGCTAAGTGCTCCCTACGAAATTCCCTAGCCACAGAACTGTAACACACTCCTCTCAGCTTCTTTCTCTGTATTTGCATTTGCAAAACCAATATAAGATTCAGAGACCTGTACGAAAACTCAGTTGTTCAGGTGTGATCCATGAAACATCAACAGCTGTGAATATAGCCTAATATGAGGCAAGCTAGAGCATGCTTCTGCTGTATCATCTATACTGAAAGGTTATGGTCATGGGGGGAAATGGGGTCAGTATCCACATGGTTAAGAATGAAATATAAATCGAATCCATTCATATTGCCTATTCAGCAAGGCCACTCTTTGTGTTTGGTTTCATGAAAAATCACTCAGTGTTGATTATAAACACTGCAGCATTGATTATCCATACTACAGGCAAGAGGCAAGCTGTTTAAAGCTGAAGGGATGAGAAAGAAACTCCTAAAACCAGACAAAGACAACAAACAGCTATCCAGTTCTTGGGGACACACCTTGTACCACACCATCATATGTGAGTGGGACATGGGGCTCAGTCAAGATAATATTTCTGTTCTCATTACATAGGAAGTAAGTTCAGATTTTGTCTCGTTGCTATGCCAGATGGATTTTACTCAACCTAAAAAAGGTAGAGGCAGATCTGTCCCCTTAAGTGCCTTTAGGAAGAGCATAAATAAAATTCTGGAACAAAGTCCTTGCAAAGTCCCCTTCATGTTTCCTTCATGGAGATGGAAAATTCTGCTCTCTGCATACATACACACAGTCTCATATGTGAATAAACCAGTGAACCACCAGTGAACCAGGCAACCTGGGTGCTGGGATCCCTTCCAGAAAGACAGACCATCAGTCTCTCATGGCCAGTGCTGGACTCTTGGGCCTAGAGTCAAGCCATCCTTCATTTTTAGAACTGCACAAGCTTGGATGTCTTAGCTTTCAAAGCCAGGCATCACCGAGAGGCCACTGCTTCACTGCAGACACAGAAACTTTCTTACACACTTATTCTTGCATGGTGGAGAGACCCATCTCTTCCATAACTCTGTATTGCTGGGCATACATCTCATGGGTATAAAAAGATATCCTCAGTTCCCAACAGAAGCAATAAAGGTGTGAGCTAGTAAACCTCCCAGGAAGGCAAGATCAAGCAGGAATACTATCTATTTTAATTTTATTTTAAACATCACAGACTGGAGATTTTCTTAACTTGTGTTTCTATCTTCATTATAAACAACCACAAACAGCCTCCAGTAATCCCAGTTACACATTACTAAAAAGTTTTCTTTACTCTGTTTCATGTTGGCTGTTCCCAATGCAGTGTATGTTAATCTTTTCAAAACAAGCCTTGAGCTTACTCTAGAGTATACAAAGGTTTGGGGTTTTTTTAAGGAAGAAATGCAGAATATCTCTTTACAAGTAGAAATCAATCATCTTTAAAGAAATTCTGTATTGGATTGTTCCCTCTTTTTGCTTAGTTTTCCTTTGAAATAAGCAAGGAATATATCAATTTGAATGTTATTTCAGTGATTGCCTCACATTAAAACCACAACTCAATAACTATGGAATAAGGCAGTCAGGAACAGGCTTTCAAACAAATAAAAAAAAAAAACAGTAAAAAAAATAACCAAGAAAAACCCCCCAAAAACCTCAGAGTTTGTTGTGTTCTCACTCTCAAAGAGAAAGAGAAGAAAGTTCTGGAGAAAAAAAGTCATGAACAACTTTTCACTGTAGGTCTTCTCTCTTCCTTTTAGGAAGCAATTAAAATTCTCTAGCAATGTTTAGTCCAAAATCGCAGTCAAGTCCTTCAGAGCATCACTTGTAGTCTGTGCCTCCCTCCTATGTCTGGGAGGGTTCCTCAGCTGGTGATGCTGGTTTCAGATCTCTTCTGACTGAAGTCATGGGGGGTTCGATCTGAGCATCACCAGAGCAGGCAATGGGAGCCAAGGGCTCCCACAAATAAAAAACTATAGAACAGCATGTGAGACCTTTCAAGTGTCTCAGGCACTACCAAACACCCATTGGCATTGGTGGAGTTTCCTAACTTCCCATACTATTACTGTGTCTACAGTCCTTATATTAAGGTAGAAGAAGAGGGCTAGACAACTTTCCCAATACTGTGAAGATCTATCTGCCACTCAGATCTATCTGAGCAAGTTCTTGGTTTCTTAGAATCATAGAATAGTTTATGTGGGAAGGGACCTTTAAAGGTCTTCTAGTCCAATTCCCCATGCAATGAACAGGGACATCTTCAACCAGTGCCCCATCCAACTTGACCTTGAGTGTTTCCAGGATTGGGGCACTGACCACCTCTCAGGACAACCTGTTCCAGGTTTTCACCACCTGCATCGTAAAAAATTTCTTTCTTATATCTAACCTAAATCTACTCTATTTTAGTTTAAAACCATTATCCCTTGTCCTATTGCAACAGGCCCTACTAAAAAGTCTTTATAAAACTATCTTTCTTTTAAGCACTTCCTGTAAGTATTGAAAGGTCACAGTAAGGTCTCCCTGGAGCCTTCCCTTATTCAGGCTGAACAACCCCAACTCTCTCAACCTGTCCTCACACAAGAGGTGCTCCAACCCTCTGATTATTTTTCTGGCCCTCCCCTGCTCCAACAGGTCCACCTCTTTTCTGTGCTGAGGGCTCCAGAGTTGGATGCTATAATCCAGATGGCCTCACAAGAGCAGAGGGGCACACTGACCTGCTAGCCACACTTCCTTTGATGCAGCCCAGGATGTGGTTGTCTTTCTGAGCTGCAAGTGCACATTGTCAGCTCACAGCACCCCCAAGTCCTTCTCAGCAGAGCTGCTCTCGATCTGTTCATCCCCCAGCCTGTGTTGATGCTGGGGGTTGCCCCAACCCAGGTGCGACACCTTGTACTTGGCCCTGTTGAACCTCGTGATGTTCACAGAAGCCCACTTCTCAAGCTTGTCCTGGTCCCTCTGGATGGCATCCCATCCCTCAGGTGAGACCAGGTTTCTGATACATTCACCTTGTTTGGCTAAATTTGGCATTGTAGCTGCCATTTCTTGGTGTTCTTACCCAGCAGGCTGTCCATGGCATGTAGAGATGAAAAGCCTGAAGCCCACTGCTCTCACAGCCCAGGAGACAGGCTGATAAGAACTAGTCAGACAAGCTGGCAAGAAACAGAGGCTTTTTTCCTGAGATTCTTTCCATCATTAACTACATATTAAAGCGCTCAGAATCAAGATGTAAACATGCAGTAGGGGTCCAAAATTAATCTCCTGTATATACCATATGGAAGACTTGTAAAATTTATAGAAATAAGTCTTGTGTTAAACTGAAACAGGTGGGTGTTGAAATGACTAGGCTCTGCATATGATTCAGTCTCGTAGAAGTAAAAAACATTCCCAGCAAGCTATCATTGCTGTATGTCAGGGTAGATCTTCCCTGAATGCCAGACGGAGTCTTTGTGCAGCGTCTGACTACAGAACAAGCACGACCAGCCCGGAGCAATTCCTGCGGGCACACAGCTTCTGCCTTTCCCATCAGCAGTGCAGCACGGCAAGCGTGGGGCTGCCGGGGACACATCTGTGCTGTGCCCCTGGCCCCAGCCCCATTTGCAGCCACTGGTCTTCTCCATTAGAGCAGCCCCAAAGCTACAGAGGTTGCCTTTGGGCACAACAGCTTCCCAAGAAAGGCTGAGCTGTGCCCACCTGCACCACTCTGCACCCCATCTCTGACTTGCCTGGCTGGACCTTCCTTTATGGCAGTCCCTGCCTTTTTCAGGAGCTCTACGCTCTCCCCCACCAACCTCTTTGTCCTGATGTTCTTGAAGTCAATTTTATTATGCAACTTTCCAAAGCTCTTGGGCAATCTGCTTTCATTCTCCCACTTTCCTTTCCTTATCAGTATTTATACTCTTAACTCCAGTACCTCATTCTTTACACATGGCATGTCCCTCTCTCTAATGCTTGATTACTTTTTGCATTCACTTATTCAGAGTGACCTTTTTCACTCCTAGAGTATTTATCGCTAGATGGCTCTCATAACCCTTGGGCATATTGTCATTTATCTTTCAACCCATTCAATTCCCTCCCCATCCCGTTCAGCTCTGCTTAGTATCCTTTTTGTTCCTCCAAATATTGTGCTACCGAAAGCAGAACGTTTTAAAGACTAAAAAAAAAAAAAAAAAAAAAAAAAAAAAAATTAATTGTTGCCTAGCTGCTTTGCTGCTTTTATATTTCCAGTGGTTGTATTTCCATAAAGAAAGAACAGTCAGATACTTTCAATATGAATTACCTAAATGTTAGACTGGGGAAACCAGCAGCAAGACAGGAATTAGAGGATGACACAGCAGAGGGGCTGGGAGGACAGCATGGCTGTCATCCAGCTGCCAGTGCAGTAGATGGCATAGAAACGTCAAATATGGTTTCAGGCCACATAGAATTCACCTGTCGTATTTTGTAAGGCAAGAACTGCCTCACTCTAGAGAGTCTGAACACAACTTTTGGATCTTAATAATCTATGATGTTTCTGAAGTAAAGCTTCACAAAATGATGCAATCCTTAAATCTACTCCTCGCTTCTCCTCTTATGAATTATGAAGGAAATTAGTGACACCCTACATAGGAAACCATATGTTCAGTTTGTTATTACAAGTTGTTCTATTTACATCTATCTAAATCTGCTGCTAACACACTGTTTTCAAAGTTATTTCATAAAAAATGGACTAGATTTTTAATAATGATGGACAAACATCTTTTCAACCATAAACAGGGCCCCCGAACCAAACTTGCTGGCATTTTTAGTACCTTCAGTACTTTTCTGGCCATGACAGACAATGCTTTTTGAAATCCATTTGCAAAAGATGACTACAGGATGGATTCCAAGAGCTGGCAGTCTTCTCCCTTGTATTATAAGTCAGTCAATTTGGTTTCTTTGCTTTGTACAGAAAGGTAAAACGAAATCTCCTTTTCTTCCCACTATAAGATATAACCCTAGCAGTCAGTTACTAAGGATTTTCCTGCTCAACTAAGACAACAAATGCAAAAGGGAAGCTTTGGGAATAAAGCATCAGCCAGCTATATTGACTCAACTGTAGTGCAATAACCCATCCATTGCACAGAAAATGCATTTTCATCACTGGTAAACGGCACAGTCTCAAAATATCCATCAGTTTGAGTGTACTGTTACATATTTACTTTAGATAGTTTAATTCCTGAAAGCAAGCCTTAAAATTTAGACACACAATAAAACAGATATACTTGCACAGTGACTGACATCTGTCACCAGGATTTTCGTCTATTAGGATAAAACTGTAAGGATCAGTGGAGAATGTACCCACTTTTCGACATTTTGTCAGGACTATAAATAGTTCTGCAACTCCCTACCTAGAAAACCAGCAGTACTTAGTGTGTGTGGCAGCTTATTGCCACCAAATATTGCTCCTACTGAGTAGCCAAAGCAATCCAGAAGTAATACCACGCTTCAGGTCTCCTTTCATTTCAAGAGGCAAAGAGTGCACTTTACCTCCTCCCAGCCCTGAGAGCAGAGCTTGCCATCTTGTCCTTCCTGCAGGCAATATTTGGGAGGCTTCCTATGCTTAAATAAGCAACATAGGTTAGTGTAAGCCTCCTGTGTTCTGTTTCTGTTTCTGTTTGAGTGATGCTAGCTGAGCTTCACGAAACATTGACTCCTGAATTAGCACTCCAGCGTTGTGTGCTCCTCTCAGGGCTGACGTTTCAGGCTGCCAGCAGACTCCAGCGTGCACCTGCTTGCAATTACATTCATCTCGTCAAGTTTTCCCTTGCAACTATAGCTGATAGAAACTTGTATTTTATCATGAATATAAGTTTAAATGGTGATCTAATCTGAGCCAGGTCTTTAAGCATGTACTACCTGTGGTTTAGCCAGCAGAGACAGCTGTGCAGCACGGAGGCAACACCAAGTCCCATGGCTGTTAGTTACATTTTCCTGCTCTTACCCTAACATAACAGTTTCACTTTAGTTGGACAGCAGCAGAGAGGAATTCACATGACATTTTCTCTAAAGCACAGTGAACAATGACAAGCTACAGGCTTCACTGGACTGCAACTCTGGATGAAATGTTTCAGCAGTTCTATAAAAAAAATTATTTGTCAGTTTTTTGCCATTCTCATTAAGTGTGAATTTTACCCATTTCATATATGTGGGTTGGATCAAAAGTGTTAAAGCCTTGTACTGCGCTTCAATGTCTAAAATAATACGGTGCAAACAAAGCATCAGTGTAAAATAATGAAATATTAATATCCTGTTTGGAAACTCTGTGATTCAATCAGTGCTGCACTCATCCTCTGAGTTACATGTAAAGAATCCAACATCCTCAGATGAACTTGTTTCATTCTCTATCTCCTGCTTTTTTTTTTTTTTTTTTGAAAGAAACTATACCCCATCAGTATCCATTGCTTTTGATCATGGTGTGATGAGGTAGGTTAAACTAAGGGAGAAAATATCATGCTTTCCTTCCTTCTGTTTGGTTCTTCCTTTGCTCTGTGATTTTCATAAATGTGCTCACTCTAGGATCTTTCCTTTATTCACCTATTCTTTCTAAGAGGAAAAAAAAGAAAGGAGGAACAAAGAAACACTATTAAGAAGTAGTTCCTCAAGCTCAAAAGAGGGGACTAAATTTAGAAGCCCATGTGAGTGACCCTGTTTTAGCTGCACCCAAACCCAAATATCACTCTGTGGCCTCAGGAGCAGCTGGTTATACCAAGTCTTTGATTCCAGTAGCTAAAGGAAGACACACGAGTCTAACTGGAGGTAACTCCAGAGCCATCAGTTCCTACACTTCAGAGTGACAGTCACACACTTGTTGTCCCAAGCCTTCACATGGGGTCTGATATGAGACATATTTCCCACCACA
The DNA here is from genome assembly GCF_009829145.1 of Chiroxiphia lanceolata. Classification (NCBI taxonomy): domain Eukaryota; kingdom Metazoa; phylum Chordata; class Aves; order Passeriformes; family Pipridae; genus Chiroxiphia; species Chiroxiphia lanceolata. The sequence continues at coordinate 15,695,041 of NC_045640.1, forward strand.
GCATCTGGTGATATATGTGCCAGCAGAGCCAAACCCACCTTGTGACATAACCTGACTCTGGACAGGCTCAAAGAAACTTAATTTGCATGTTATAGGTTCATAGCGGTAGGAGAAGCAAACTACAGATAAACTATCTTCATATCCAAAATACCGAGTTTCCTTGTCTTCAGAGAAAAAAACCTGGATCATAAAGACCAAGGGTGGCAGGTGCACAGGGACAAGAACAGTGGCAAAGCAGTGATTAAATCAGGATTTGAAGCAGTTCAAGCTTCAAGAGCCGTAGGAATTTCATATGTGTTTTAAATGTAAACTTATTGAGGAATTCCCAAACTAATTTTTATAGGTTGAATTATTTAGAAAATAATTTTTCCTCTCAAGGATTCTTCCCTTAGGTAATTGATAAATATTCATAAGCCAGACTACCTGTTAATGAAGATTTTTACCTGGGAATAACAATTAGGAGTCTTTATCAAAATCCCAAGTTGAAAATAACTGTCATTCAAATGTTATTGTTTTTGCATATGTGTAAAATATTGCTTTCCAAGATCCAAAGAAAAATCTTTGCCGGCAAGTTGTTTGAAACAATGCCTAACTAAATGTGAAGGGGCTTGTCTTAACAGAATACCAATGAAGTGTAAGTGGCAATCAGGTGTGACTTGTTTAACAAATTAACAATATGTTTCTCTAATAGGAAATTTGTTGCTCCATATTCAGCATTGAAGATTTGCAGGTACTTAAAAAATCTACAGAGACTTTCAACATAATTAAGGTTAAATTTACTTTGAAATTCATGACAGCCATATAAAAGCAAACTAGCAATATTGTACATCTGGAAAACCACACTTTCATGAAATTCTTTACCCTTTTGTTAAGGGTACCTCAGTTGCTCCTAACAAATAAATGAGAATTCATCAAACTATCAGCAACACCCATTTCTAATTCTGAGGGTGTTTTGTGTTAGAAACGTCAGATGTCTTAACCTCATCCTTACTTTGTTTTTAAAAGTTTCTGAAGACTAGAAGGGAGGAATTTGAGGTTATACTGATAATCATAATTAATTCCGTGCTGATGTGTTCCTGTTGCTAATTTTACAAATTACTGCAGCATTTATCAAATTTGCTGGAAGTGACCGTTTCTGAGCAAGGTTGGTCTATTCATAGACTTCTATACTTCCACTAATTAAACAGATGCTTCTCTCCCTCCCATCCAAGCAGCTGAGATGTGATGGCCTCTGTATCAACAGGCTACCTGTTTTCAAAACCATGCATCTGCTCCAAAGTATCACAAAGCTGCAGAAATATTTAATGAAAAAGCATATTCTTCATCAGAAGAGGTTTTCATGGAATCTTATTACTTTACAAGCCCTTCACAATGCTTCTGTTTTTCTTGCTATTGATTTTCTTTTCTCCAAAGAGAAACATCTCTATGCTATAGGGTGCTGAAAGATACCTAAATACATCTCCTAACTTTTTAGCAAAGATGGGCATCATACGGTATACACCTAAACACATTCAGAGAAAACATGACAAGTGTTCATAAAACACACCCATAAAAGAACCATCTTCCAACTCTAATTTTCAAACCTACAAGTGTTAAATTTCATAGAATCCTAGAATGGTTTGCATTGGAAAGGTCTTTAAAGATCATCTACTTCCAACCCCTCTGAAACAGGCAGGGACACCTTCCACAAGACCAGATTGTTCAAAGCCCCATCCAGCCTGGCCTCGAACACTTCCAAGGATGGGGGATTCACAACTTCTCTGGGCAAACTATTCTACACTCTCTTGACAAAGAATTTCTTCCTAATTTATCCTTTTTCTTATCAAAACTAGCTATCCAAATGGATGTAGATCACTGAAAAAGCCACCTCCATAGCAACAGATGCTTTAGCTGTTTAGAGAAAGGCAATAAAGCCTAAAAGAAATCTTTGAAAAATCCACATTATGGAACAAAAGAATAATCAGAAGAAACTGAAAGGAAATCCTAGTTTGGAGCACACCATCATAATGGGTCTCCTGAGGAGGAGAGGATTTCTGATGAAGAACTCTAAATGCATCCTCCACAGAATGAGAAAGTCTTATAAATGCATTTCTACTAATGATTATTTTAATTTTGTTAGTCTTTACATGGAAAAACACAGATTAGTAAAGGAATTCAATCCCTCCTCTGTGCTGTCTAGGTTTTTCTCCGAGATGGCTTGTACTTCTAAATCTCCTAAACAACAAACCAGCTACAACCTCCCTTGAGAGAAGCTTCTCACCCTACATTTATTTATTGTTTACAATATGAAAATATTTCATGAGGTGTGTCCTAAACATTCCTTTCTCTTGCTGAATAGGAAGTCTCCCTTTTTCTCCTTTCATCCCCTTTGTGTTATCACACCCTCCTTAGCATGTTGATTCCTTCTAACGCCTTTCTCCATAACATCTCTCCTCAGTACTCTTTAAATCCTTTCCAGCTCTTTAGTATCAATTACTACAGGGATAAGGCTCATCTCACTTCTCTTAGAATAGCTGAAGCTGTAATGATTAGCTAAAACAAGACCCCCACCTTAAAGGTGGTAAAATTTAGGTTAGTTACTCCTAGCATAGGTGATCAGAAAAGATCTCAACATTATCAGCATTGAAACTTCCTTCCCCCTTTTAGTAAGATAAAACATGATATGTTTAGTGTGCATTGAAGAATCCTGTAAGTCACAGTGGACTTAATAATAGCCTTGTTTTATGTGAATACTTTTTATTTCAGAGGAGAGTGAAAGATCATATAATTACCTCATTGGCCTAGAATCAAACATTTGCAGGGAAAAAGTTGTAGGAAGTGTGGACAGTTTTCAGGCTTCCAACAAAAACAGAGAAATTAATATTTCTCAGACATCTCACTAAGAGTCAAAAGGAATTTTCTGTTTAACTCAACCAAGGCTGAAGAGCTCTTAGTACTTAGGATACCATATGAATACATAATAAATCAAAAAATGTATGCAGCATAATGCACATTTTTCTTTCAAGTCAGCTTTCTTTAATTTGAGATGTTTTATTTTTTCAAAGCTAATTTTTAAAGCCAAATTCCATAACAATGAAAGCAACATGGACTGAAACAAAAACATTTATATCTTATCATAAAGCCAAAGACAGTGTACAACAGTCTCCTATTTCTGATTCCAACAATGATTGCTAAAAGTTTACAGGGGCACAGCATGGCAGAATACTTAGCAGTATAAATGAAAAGGTAATATTTAGATGCAATTCTATTCTTATTGAATACTATTCTAATTAATCCATGCATACAGAGAGCAAACCTGAAATCACTTGAAATATTTTTAAAAGTTGTTCCTCTGATTCATTTCCACAGAAGAAAAAAGGTCTTTTTTTATAAATCATATGAAATATTCAGAGCAAAACCAGTCTCTGTGGGTTCTTTTTGTATGGAAAAGACAAAGGCTTATTCTAATCTCATGAACATCTAGCAGAGTTGAAATCATATCATAAGTTATTAATTCCTACTGTTCTGCTAAGTGTAGGAGATCTCCTAATTACAGTATTCTACTGTTACTATTAACTTTTATGAATTTAAGACCAAGTTTGGCTTTTGGGTATATCCAAGTAACTCCAATGTCATTTGTGGGAGCTCTATAAATGAAAGACAAGATTTTAGTCATATCACTGATTTCTGACCATATTGCCATATCTCTCTTGAAAATTCACTCACAGAGAAGGTTAGACAAGCCCATATATATAGTAAGAGGGATACACAGACTTGTAGATAAATATAATTTTCTTAGAACTCCTAAGAAGCGCGTATCAGAGTTACACAAACAAGATGTTCTGGAGGTCTTGGTATGAAGAGATTCAAACCCAGAAGAATCCGAGTGTCCTGTTCATCCACTGTAATAATCCCCCATCAGTCCTGGAGGTGGCCCAGTCAGTCAGAAGGACTGCATGAGTGTGTAGTTGGAGTTTTTTGTTTCTTTTTCAAGTCTTGATCCTCAGAGGTTCGATTTGACACGGTGCCATGTAGCTCCAGACTTATGTTGTCTTGGCAGAGATGTACTGACAAAGTTTTGTGTAATGTTGGCTTCTTCTTATCTCCTCCATAAACTGGAAGTGTGACTTGACTCTTGTTATCTGAAGATATTTTTTTATAGCTTTACAGTGACAATTTTGTTTAATCTAAGTACATTCCCCATGTTTTTTAAGGACAATGCCATATAATCAGTGAGATACAAATGCCTCCTCAGGGAGGAAGGTGTGTATATTTCTGTGTGTGAATATATTCACAAGTGTGTACATGTCTGTGTGTATCTACACATGTACACACATGTGCATGTATCTTATGCGATCACAATGTCATAAATATTTTAATAAAAAAAGTAAAAAGGAAAATTTTTGTACTTTCCACTCTCTCTTTATTGTTTCCCTCTGTGTGAATGAAAGAAAAAGCACAGCTATTGTATTTCCTCTGGAGGTTTCTAAATCTAAATTAATAAAGACTCTTCGCAAAACATGTCTGAGGTCATCCTCAAGTAGACAGTGTTGAGACTTCAATACCAGATTAATACCCAGGCCAAATGGATCAATTCTTCAAGCTTGTCAGAGATTGTTGCTGTCATAGATCATGATTGATGTCAATCAATCTTTATACATTTCAGTTAGAAAGAGAGCAGGGAAAAGGACTCTTCCAGAAATACTGCATATGGGAAATTCTGTAGGAAGTTACATGGCAAGTCAAAAGGATAATTCCTGTGTACATGAACAAGTACATTACAAGTACTGAATCCTAAGTACATTAACAAAATGTATTACACTACAAAATTTCAACTACGTAGTATCATAAGAGGAAACAGTTTGAGGAGGGCATGTCCCTGCTGATCACTGCAATTCTCTCTGTTATGACTTTGATATTGCTTCATTTCTAAACTCTTTTCAGCCCATAGCACTTACACTCTTCTCATTCAAAAATCAAAAAACCAATTTGCCATGGAAAAGGCAGAGGGGCCTGAAAGCTGAGCTGACCATTTCTGTCCTCATCACAGCACAGTGGGTCAGCTGAGCAATGCAGAGCATGCTGGTAGGAGACACGGTGTTAGTAATGAGCCAAATGAATCCCTGGTGTGACTTCACTCACTTCATTTGAGTTATCCCCAGGATAAATTTGTCCCAGCACACTGAAGATTCTAAAAGTTTTGAGCTAAAAAGAATTGCAGTGCATGGGAAAATGGCAGTCCTTCCCTGAACATTTGAACTGGAATCCAGCGAATATGATTCCAAATTATGTTTGCAGCTTGGTTTTGATAGAGTCTCCTGAATCACTTTTACAGTTCCAGAAAGTGTTGCATGATCCAGCCAGCAACACAGTGAATTAATAAGCAATGACCTATGCAGTCCTGTCAAAGCAAGCTCATTAGTAAGTTGGCTGCTGTTTTTTTGCAACCGCTAGCTAAACTTTGGCAATATAAACAGGGGCACCTACAGGGAGGTCCCCCAAGCTCTCTGTACTTTATAAGATTTAAGGACTTATTTTTGAACATATAAATAGGACCCAGCATCCATTTTCAGCAGGGCAAGTACAAAATAATTTTCTGAAAGTCTCACAAAAGGTTTATTGCAATGATTAGGTAGAAAGTTTCTTCTCATGTGATTAAAAAAAAAATCATTTAATATAAACAAAAAAGGATGCTTCCTGATATATTGTCAGACTCATAAAACCTGACTCTGGTTTTTCAGGACTGTAAATAAAGTAAGACACTTTGACGCTCTGATGATTGGATGGTAATTAGAGGGCCACACAAGTTCATAATATAGATGAAGAGCATAATACATTAAAAGTCCCTGTTTATGAATAGCTCACTGATGGCTTCTCCAGTGACTCAGCCAAGCTTGTCCATGAAAATTAAAGGGTACTGTGCCTAGCCTTTCTTTGCAAGACTTATAAGGACCTGCCCAGACCATTGTCCTGTCAGACACTTCAGGCAACAAAAGAACTTCTAGAAATGAACATGAAGAAATACCTTCCATGGTAGAAGTTCTGAATCTATTTATTTGGTTTTGCATAAATATATGCATATTTTTAAAATCTATATTTGAAGAAAGTTGTTAAATTCTATTTATCACCAGTCTTTGAATTTCAGAGGCCATAGTTACCCCACTCAGGGGCAGCATCCACCCACTGACACCGCCTTCCCACTCTTTGCATCTAAGGGTAGCGTCCCAACTTTTTCTACATCTTCGGTGAACAGCATCAGTAACCTGGATTGCTTTTGAAACTGCCTGCTTGGCCAGGAGGCAGGTGGGTATTTTTCTTGCCTGCAGACTCTGCCTCCACAGCTGCAGCCTTTGCCACCTGAAAGCTGTAGTGCCCATGTTCCAGCTATAACCTGCTGGAAAAGAGCTCTTTCTCAGCATCACCTCCACTGGTCAGTACCTCACCACGAGAATGCAGTACTTGTGCCCTGTGAGTAGACATGGCTTTTCTGAATAAATTACCTTTGACCTGTGAAGCTCTAATTACTTTGTTACCTGCCTGCTGTGAAAATCACCTCTCTCCAACAAAAAAAAAAAAAAAAAAAAAGAAAAAAACACTGCTTCAGCCTCATTACTTCCATTATGTATTTTAGAATGCAATGTTTTTCATATATAGACAACAGACATACCTCTCCGCAATAAGAAAATGTTGGTGTCTAATTAATTCCTGAGCCCTTTTCCACACTGTGCATTTTCAGAAGGTCAATGTAAGGACCACTGGGGTGAGAAGAATGGGTAAAAATCATCAGCAGCAGAGGTCAGGCTCTGGGCTTCTATCTAAATATTGTACTTTAGTGTCTACTTCCTAGGACAGTTAGCTGTAGGAAAAGGGACTGAACCCTATCATTTTCACTGAAGTACTCAGATTCAGAAGTAGCAATATTCATTTTGAAAACAAAAATTAAAAGCACCCTTTTTGAGAAAGACAGGGACTATTAATATTACTTTCTTTCTGCAGTCCTGGCTGTAACACTGTGATGCCAGCAGTTTTTATCTAATGTCCAAACTGTGTAAATGCATTTTTTTTTCCAAAGGCGAGTAGTATAAAATCTTGTATTTTGTTTTATTATGTAAACTTTTCCATTTGTGTGACAGGCAATTTATTGCAGCACTTCGATGGATTGTAATGGCTGTAGTAACTGTGTAGTTAAGTGCTGTTTCTGAAAAGTAGAAGTGGCAAAATATTTAATGAAGCATTTGGCTTTCTGTGCGACGAGATGAGAGCACCCTGTTGTATGCCAAATCAATCTGATTTTGCACAATATATCCATTCAAGCAGCAATTCTGGAGACTGGAGAGCCAGAGGAGCTGAGAGACTAGATTTTCTAGGCTGTATAGAAAATAGTACTTCCAGATGTAATTTCCAAGTACTAAGAAGTGCCATTTACTCTGGGAGACATGGATTTGCAGCATGATTTGGACAAATTCTGTGCAAGCTCTTCAATCTTTGCTGAAAGTCAGCAAGAATTTTCTTGAATGTTACTGCTGCTGCTATGGATTTAACACTGTAATATCAATATTTAACACTGCTAACTCCCTAGAAAATAAATATCCTGCAATCATACTCTGCAACGAGACACACAGATTGGGTAAGTGCTGAGAATGAGCAGCTAGTTCCACATTAAATGTGCAAGAGGGATTAAAAGATTTTTTTTATTATTGTTATTTTTTTTTTGTAAGTGGGAGTGTTTCAATGTTGTTCAGTTTTCTCTTTTTAGCCAATTTTCACTCCATGTTCAATTTCAAGGCAATTCATTTCCATGCACTTCAAGAATACAGAACTGGACAGGGATGATCTTTCACCTGGTGTTTTTAAGGAAAATATTACAATTATCACTTCATGCAGACACAAAAAGCATTGCTAAATTTCTTCCATAAATAGCTGTAAGAAAGAGTAGAAACTCATAAAACTCTCAGCACATACCATTCTATTGAAATAAGAGCTGATCCCAGTGGGTCCTGGATCCCACAATTATCTCAGATTTCTGGCCCTGAATTAACATCTCAAGACAGTCTTTCTTCAAGTTTCTTCATACCAGACTTCACTGCGCATCGTAGATATGCCTGGAAAACACTTGCAGAGTTCTCAAAATCTGCTCTGCTGAATGGACAAGAAATGAGAGAGCAGATGAGCTCTGACATGGCCATGTTCTTACTCTGAGAGAAGAGTAATAAACTATTCGTTTTAGAGGCAGCACTGTTGCCACCTGTAACTAGTACTTTTACCACCCTCAGAAGTCTCTCTTTGGCCAAAAAATTATTAAACTATATCACGGAATTGATATTTTTAGATGGTGTCTCAATCCCTTCCATGATGCTGGAAAATCAGCATCAGTTTGGGCACTGATATCAAACTGGATATCTCCAGAGACTGGAGTCTGAGAAGAACAGGTGTCCACAGTTTGAAGTCGTAAACTGTGCTCCATTGCCAATGGACCAGGCAGGATCATTTCCTCTGGCAGGCAGGCAGTGAGTAGTATAGGCAGAGAACAACATCCCCAACCTTGAAGATTGAGTATGGGAATTTAGAAATCCCGTTAGATCATGCCTGAGGAACACAGTCATGCTATGGAAAGGGCCAGTGTGACAACAGCAGCCACCAAGGCTACAATGAGGTGAGTGGGCAGTGTACTGCCTTTCTGTGCTGTAGTCACAAATGACAGAGGTAACAAGCACTTAGAGCAGGAGGAAATCCAGCAGCCACTTCCCTGCAAGCAAAAACGACTCATAGGTATGCTCCCATCAACAGATCATGCTGCTAACTCAATGCATTTTTTTATCACAAAGGTTATAAAAAGTGACCGAAACTCTGTGAGGCCACCCAGAATTGAAGATATGACCCCTCTCCAAGGAATTTTCAAGCCAGACAACTGCTGTGATGAGTACTAATAAATCACCTTTCAGCTTCAGAGCATCGTGGGAACATGACTGGGACAAGAAGGCTGCTTTGAGATCACACAGACACTCTGCAGCGGCAGCAGTGTCGCAAGCAAGATGGACTTCGGGTTTTGGGGGAATGACTGAGGCTGCCATAGGGCTGAGTCAACTCCCAGATCCCTTTAAGGAAACAAATAAAGCAAAAAAAATTTTCTTAGTGTTGCTACCTCTTGCTCTTTCACAGCTAGTAGGATCCTTTTTTGTTGGTAGTGGTTTCCTTTTAATTGGGAAAGAGCTGGTATTTTTCATAGGCTCATAAATTTTTAAATAACCCCTGAGCTTAATAAAGTCTTTTCTTCTGCTCCATGTTCATAACACCTGCATTTAATCAAGCCAAACAGTCCCTTTTTCCATCTTTTGCACTTCTTTCCTGCATATGTTCAAAAGGACTTGCAGTACCCTACCTTTGACTCATTCCTTTATAATTGTTCTTTGCAGATGCCACTAGTTCAATGGCTGTCACCCAAGATAAAAACATTTCTGGATTTTAATTCTCAATAACAAGACATTAAAGAAATAGCCATGGCAAGGAGAAGGATGGAAAAAAAGAAGATAAAATACAAAATATCCTGCAATAATTAAACATTCACTTTATTGGAGAGAAGACATGGAATTAAAAAGAAATTAAATATGTCTTGCATTTGAATCCAACTAGTTAACTCTATTTTTTGGAGGTTTAAGATTCTTCTGCATTTGGAAAAGTGACTTCTTATACTTCTTATAAACACTGCTAAACATACTGAAATGTCCACAAATTGAATCAGAACTGCTTTATCACTTCTGCAGAGTACATTGTAGTGGCACAACACAGGCATTTCACTTCAGTGGGGGCATATCACACATCATAAAAAAATTCATGTAGAAGTGGACAAAGAAGAGTTCTCAGAGAAAAAAATGGGATTTGATCTTCTAATCAATTACACTAAAAATCAATTTATTGAATTATTTTGCATACTGAAGCAGATACTAAAGTAGAGATGCATAAGATTCCAGGGATAATTGGCATGGGAGGGAGCTCATTTCCTCTTTCTGGTACAATTTTAGCAGGAAGGTTAGACACAACATAATAAATCTACAGGTGAGTATAAAATAAAAGATGAGGCAAACGGTAACTCCTTAGAGAAGAAAGATCAAGAGGAAGCAAATGACAATAATATAGAGCACTGTAAGAATAAAATTTTTGGTTACTCTATAAAACATGAATGGAACTGAAAAACTGGAATTAAATGCAAAACAAAATAGTGACAATCTGAATTAGTCTCTGTTCTCCAGAAAAGATGTTTCTCAAGCTCCTGTGAGCTGTAGGCAAGCAACACTTGGCACACAGGAAAGTTAACAAGTTGCCACAAAAACTGCAAATATTTCAGGAGGAACAAAATGGATAAAAGTAAAAAGACAAAATTTAAGAGATGCATCACAAAAAAATAGGCTACGGCATTTCCTCAGTCCTGCTTCATTCAGTCCAGATCTGACAACTGAGCTAAATTCAGATTTACCTTATGTAAAATCAATAGGTCAAGTAAGGGAACAAGGTGAACCTCATCATGACTGAACGTCTCTGAATTTGACCTCTATGCTTTATTTCTGGCACCTAACAACCTCTGCCTTCAGTAATAACAGTTTTCTCACAAATGCAATTGAAGTGCTTTAGGAATTTGTTTCATAACTGAATGAATTATTATTGCATAAAACAAACTATGCATTTCTGTACAGTCTTACATATTTCTCAATCACCTATTTCAGCATTGGCAACCTTCAATTTAAAGCTAATATTGTCATAAATCATTCAAGAGAGATCTGAGGCTCTTCTAATTGGCAAAACAGTTTTTCTCAGATTATCTATTTTTTAAAAAATTTTATTATTTTTATTCATGTATTTAAAAAACCTTCATTGCAAAGAAAAGTAAAACACATGAACAAAAGATTTAGATTCTATTCCATTTTTTCCCACAAGCAATGAAATTGAAACAATGAAATTTGAATTTCATTTTCGTTTGACTAGTATGGTTCCCATTGAATCATGATATACTACGGTGTGAAATCAAAGAACGCCTGTAACAGGTAACACAGCCAGAGGATACTAGAGAAACTTTAAAAACTTAATATCCATTGCTCATTTCAGTTCATCACTTGCATTATTAGCAGCAGCTGTTCTACTACAAACCACATTTTCCTACCCTTTGGGTATGCAGTGCTGCATCTCTAAATAGCTGCAAAATGTTGATGTAGCCTGTTAACAACAGACTGCTATCAAAGATTGCTGAGGAATCTTGGCAAGATCTATTTCATCCTCTTTCTTCCAGAGGAGGTTGCAAGTCTATCCACCTATTTATTCACAAATTACTTTAAAAATATTCTCTTCAAATGCTAATAGAGCTGCTTCTTCACACCATAGCTCTAGTTAAAATCTTCTTTATTCTTATGCCATATAGCTTGAGGGCCATAGGAACGTATTTTTCAAAACATATGTCTATTCTATGTTATAACCATTAGTAAGAAATCCTTACTGATATTTCCCACAGCTGAAACAACAAGATGTCTTCCAATCATTGTACTATTTTCACTACAAAAAGTGACATGCAGAAAGAACAAGGGAAGCAAGAAAAGGAGCTGCAGACCAGTGCTCTTCTAAGAGTCTCCTGAAAAGCTTTCAGTAAAGGGAAAGGAGAAAGATAATTGAATTCAATTCAGTTTGGGGAAGAAGGTTTGGCAGGTTGTTAGAAGAGATTATATTTAAATAATTTTGCTTTGTCCATTCTTAAACTAAGTATTTTCATATCATGAAAGAAAAATACTCATTGTTTTCTTGAGACATTTCTATTTTCATTTCTATTCAAAGAAATATTATGCCATGAGCCACAGATGAATCATAATTAAAGAAGGGAGTTCTAAAACTGCATGGACCCCAAAAATACTCGCTAATAATATGTATGGCCAGTCTTCACGAACGAAGATTTGGGAAAGGTCTTTACCCTTCGAGCCTGCGCAGTGGATTTTTTAGGTGAGACACAGTGTGCGCTGAGCTGAGCCCACCCTTTAATCCTAAGGTTCATCTGCTGAGGCCGAGCAAGCTTGGACAGTGGCAGTGAGGTCCTCAGTATGTAGGTTTGTTTAGAGTGACCTTCTCTTAGATGGATGGCCTTACAGGGCTGACGAGCTCCATCTGCCCAGGGGAGTTTCCCTGACTGGGAATCGAACCCGGGCCGCAGTGGTGAGAGTGCTGTGCTGCATCCTAACCACTAGACCACCAGGGGTCCCTGGCTAATAATAAGCCACATATAATAAGTATATACTCAGATGATTAAAACCACTGTCATACTTCCCATCTCTGTCATTATGCAAACTAACATTTCCTTTCAACTTTTTTTCAAGCAATGTCTTTCCCTTCCTCAGCAGAAGGGACTTGCTACGCTAGCCCTAAAATTACGAGTAACATTGCAGTGGAAGGAGACTCCCAGATGACCCAGTGAAAATTCCTGCTGTCATAGATAATTGTCTGATAATCTCAACCACAAATTGTGACAGTTCCACCTTATTCTTACTTGAAGGCTTTTCCACAACCTCACAGTTCTCACGGTCAGAAACTTTCGTCCAGTTTCCAGATTGAATTTTTATTCCTCCATGGTGCCTTCCCACCCAGATGTATTTGCAGACAGTGTTCATAAATCCTTTCTCAGTTTTCATTGTGTCAGATTAAATAATCCTAGCTCTACCAGTGCAAAATAATATTTTTTGATCACACCGGGAGGATCATTTTAGACAAAAGTTCCTTGACCTAAGTTTCCTATAGCTAAACAAACCTTTTTCCTCTATTCATTTTAATATCCTTTCCCAGTTCTAACTTTGCAAAAGCTAGCTTTATTTACTCATTAGTTTTCTTCCTCAATATAGGTTCTCCACTTATTTCTAACCTTTTTACTGATCTGTAGGGACTGAGTCTAGCTTAGATAGTTTGCATTCTTCTGACAGAAAGATACTCCCAGAGCCCTTTGCCTTTAGTTCCCAAGTTCCTCAATCTGGGATGACTACATTCACTTACTCCTTTAGTATGTTGGGTTCTCTCTTGAGATTTGGAATCTTGGCCAGAAAGTTACCTTTGCACCACTTTCTTTGTTTATGTCTGAAGGATTTTGACCAAAAGTGCTCCTGAGACTTTCCAGCCCATCACAGACAGAGTAGTTAAGATTAATTATTTCAATATCTGTCCTCTCTGAACAATAATGTACATCAATCCTAGTACTTCAGACATGACTGGTATGCCAGCAGGTTTCTGTAGCCTCTGAACCTTCAATGTCCCATACTGCACAGCAGTGTAAGTCCCTCCCTTTTTTTTTCCAGACTCTGGCATTTAACCTTACCTTGAGATGTAGCTGGGACTCACCATTCCCAACAATTCACACCAAGTAACATTTCTACCTGCTAGAGAGTAGTTACATGCCCTTACAGCTGCCATTTTCCTGTCCTCCTGTAGAAGCTTCATGAGGGGTGACTATGAACCTCTTCCAGCTTTGTTTCCTCCTGCTTCCTAGTTATCTACATTTTTCTTGTCAGCTGCAGGAGTCTTGATATTGGAATATAATTTAATCAGACTTTTAAGGAATGGAAAGTCTGTTTCCAGTGATTCCACAGAGAATACAAAATACATTTCTCTACAGTAGCAGGGATTGGATTTGTTGATCCAAAGGTCCACTCCAATCTAATATTGCAATGACCAAGACCTTGTAGCATCTGCCTTGGGCTCTCTGTTTAACTGCATTATCTTCTCAAAACCTCACCCCCTTCCCAGGGCTAAAAATTACCTGAGGTATCACTTCCTTGGTCCCAAGATCATCTGGTAATATCATCTGTCCTGATGTAAAGGTGAGCCGTGAATTGTTCCCGCTCCCTTGCACACTCCTTCTGAGCTTTAGTCTATAGCTCTGGACCTCAGGGAGCTGCCACCTTCAAAGAAAATTTAATTTTATTGAACACTGAGCAAGTGTCACATCACTTACCTTCCTTTGTACTGATTCACTGTGCTCTCTTCACCCATTCATCTGTTTGTACTCTCTGTTTTTTGTTCAGTCATCTTGTTCTCTCCTGGAGTCTTTATCCCTAGTTATTTCTATTTTCTTTTCCTCTCTCCTTGTGAAACTGGCTTCTATTCTTGTTTTCACTCCTGCCATGTTGTTTTCTCTTTCTGCTTCCTTATTCTACTTCTTCCAAGCTCTATTTCTCGTCGGCCTTAAGGGTAAGTACTTCTATGAAGCATCTCTTCAGGGGGCGTTTGGCTGTCCAGCACACTACATACCCACAAATTTCGACCTGCTTTGCAGTTTTCCTCTACATTTTTCTCCTTGCTGTTTCCAAACTCTTTTGATTTACATTGTTATCCATAGTCTCGAATTTTCTCAGCACTACAGGCTGGGGGAAGAGTGGCTGGAAATGGCCCAGTGGAAAAGGATCTGAGGGTGCTGGTCAACAGCAGCTGAACATGAGCCAGTGCATGCCCAGGTGGCAAAGAAGGCCAATGGCATCCTGGTCTGCATCACAAACAGTGTGGTCAGAAGGACTAGGGCAGCGATTGTCCCCCTGTACTCAGCACTGCTGAGGCCACACCTTGAGTCCTGTGTCCAGTTCTGGGCCCCTCACCCTAAGAAGGACATTGAGGTGCTAGAATGTGTCCAGAGAAGGGCAGTGGAGCTGGTGAAGGGTCTGGAGCACAAGTCTGATGAGGAGCAGCTGAGGGAGCTGGAGGTGTTTAGCCTAAATAAAAGGAGGCTCAGGGGAGACCTTATCACTCTCTACAACTACCTGAATGGAGGTTGGAGCCAGTTGGCAACCAGCAACAGGACAAGAAGACATAGCCTTAATTTGGGCCAGGGGAGGTTTAGCTCAAACATAAGGAAGAATTTCTTCATGGGAAAGGTGACTACCTAGGGAAGTGGTGGAGTCACCTTCCCTGGATGTGTTTAAGATGTTTAAGAAAAGACTGAATGTGGCACTTAGTGCCATGTTCTAGTTGACATGGTGGTGTTCAGACATATTTTGGACTCAATTATCTCAGAGGTCTTTTCCAACCTAATTGATTCTGTAACTATTTCAGATATCATTTAACGAAAAAAAGTTATTTCCTCAGGTAACCCTTTATGAACATCACAAGCCTGCTGCTTATTCACATGGCTAATATATAAAAACCCAAGCATATTGGTCTCCAGATAAGTTCTGTAGCTTGCTATTCTTTGGGCTCTCTCATTCACTAGTCACTTGGATTTCTAATACTTTTCTGTCCCTTTCAGCAGCTGAATATTCATTAGCAGCAATTAAAGACAGGAAACCTAACTCCCTGAGCTACAAGGCTTTTGACCTCTCAACCCACACAAATACAAAACTACCTTTAAACCACAAATGACAACTAGAACTTCTCATTAAGAACTGCAATCAAACCAGTGTACCTACAAATGATTAAGTGCAATGTAATAAACCACTAACCAACAAAAAATGACAGCTAACTTAACCCCAAAATACAAGAATTTCTTTATCCTCTGCCAAGGCCAAGTCCCACTCAGAGATCCCTGTTCACTGTGCTTCCATCAGTGGGGTCTTTTATGACATTGAAAACCAAAGTTCAGTACAGAATGGCCAAAACTGTAGGGGTTTTATGGGTTTTTTTAGTGCGTTGATTCATTAGATGGGTAGATACACACTTCTGTCTAAATTTTCAACTACATCTCAACAGCAAGCACAAGAGATACTGTGGATTCAGCAGTGCAACCATATAATAAAAAATATTAGGAAGATGATAACAACTGACTTTTATGACAACTATATTTTAAACAAGGACTGTGTTACCATTACAAAGAGAAAACAGGCAACTTTTGTGACATCTTTGTGCATACAAATGAGAAAAAAAATAGCTTTAACAACCATTTTGTTTATTTATTATTGCCATCTAAGCCATTATGAGATGCTATGACTTTCCATAGCAGAGCCACATAGTGCAAATGTCATTAATTCCTTTTCCTTTCTAATTCAAAATTAAGAACATTAAAATGCATTAAAGTCAAGACATTATAATTTAAAGGGAGATTTTATAAAGTCTCTTTGGTAGTCAAGGCTGTATTGGTATTTCCATTCTATGGTTTAAGTGCTTATAAATCAGCCATAAATGCTGTTCATTTTGGAACCTGCTATCCAAGTTTTCAAGCCACAACCAATCATTCATTATATCTTTTCCTGAAAATATGAAGCAGATCAATCTTTCATCTAGGTGAGGTGAATTTTTGGATGTTGGTGATCGGAAGCAGTGTGCGAGGATAGAAAAAATGCTTTATAATGAAGTTTTAATGTAAAGGAGAATTCCATTAAAATAATGTTCTTTGTAGTCTGCAAGAAAACAAAACCAGAACCCAAATCAATTACTATAGTTTCTGAAGTTATAATATATATTTGTAGGGTTTGGAAACAAATTATGAGCCAAACCAGTAAAGTGGTCTTTAGCTTGCATAACTACTACTCAGCTTCCTAGCTGCTGGATCCTGCAGCTGCTACAGCTGCTACATCTCCTACAGCTACATGGGGAGCTCTGTATCTGACAAAGCTGGAAGCATGCAGGCTATGCATGCTCAGAGCACTCTTGTTCTGCATTTTGTTGTCCTAAATTTAACAAAGCAATCACCAATGCCACTTGTCAGTGGCTGATCACTTCCTAACCAGACGTCTTCATATTTTGAAGCACCCTAGTGTGTGGAGGAAAAGAGTGGCATGAAGACTTGTCTTTACAAGATTTTTCAAGTTTGTTTTTGGTTTTTTTCGAGTTTTTTTTCCAAACATACTGTTACAGCAGATCCAGAAGTAAAACTGTGTTGAATGTATTCAAAAGCATCTAACAGAGGCTGGGAGAGGAGAGGGTTAGGGCCAGCTGCAGCACCCTCATCTCTTTGACTGTGCTGCTCACAGACCTGCTCAGGCATATGGGAAAGGCTATCTTATTGGAACATGAAAAGCAAAAGTCACTGGACCCATAGATATATCTGCAGCTGGGAAGAGGACATTTATATCGCCCAACTCAGCTTAGAAACACATTTTGCAGAAGGATAAACACATTAATTCTTAGGAAATCCTGTTTGGTTCTTACAGAGGACTTCAGGTCAAAAATCACAGAAAAAGTAAGAGACAGAAATCAAAAATATCTCCTGTCTCACTAAAACTTATATGCTTATTAATATTCTTTCTATAATTACTATGTAATGCTATTGGTATTAAGAGGCCTCCAAATGAGTTTGGTCTCCATTGTACTCAGCACTGCCTGAACATAATGAAAATAAGGGCCATGGCCAAAGAGCTTACCTTTCAAATCCACTGATCAAAGTATACACCACTAACAATATTCAAACTTTTAAGGTTTATTAACATCAGAAACAAAAAATTAAAAAACCTTTCAGAACTGAACCAGATGATCTTTTGACTCTGAATTTGGATTAGCGTTCAGTTTGGAAGAAGAAATGTATTTTAACAAAGTCAAGAACACTTTCTGCTCCCTATGAAGGCATGCATTAAAGTGATTAAAGAATGGCTCTGTGGGATAGCTAGCTTTCAGCTGAATAGGTGAATAATCTTATTCTGAAATCTTTTGAAATGGAACAGCAGCTTGGAGAAATTGATATCTCTCAACAAAATATAACACCATAGTTAACTAACAGATTCTGACATAAAAAAAAATAACAGGCACGACAAATAATACAATTTCAGGGCAACTTTCAGAGTTTTTTTAATATATAAATATGTCAATATGGCCCTAAGAAATGCTGAACTCTAGAGCTTGTCAAATTATTAAAGAGGATCACAGAATTACAGTATATACCGAATTGAAAGGGAACCATAAGGATCATCGAGTCCAGCTCTTAGGCCTGCACTCATTCCCAGGATATACTACCTTGTTTATTGCCCTTTTTTCCTGTTTGTAGTTTATTCTTGATAGTAGTTTTAGTAGATAGTGGTTGACTATGTACATTTCATAAACTATTTACTTTGTATTTAGATCACTTGATGTATTAAGTTGTTTACAATAATTGTTTCTATTTCTTGCCCTGATAACTGTTTGCTTGTTTGTTTGTTTTAAACCGAGCATTGTACAGTTTTACTATTACCTTGCAGCTATGAAGTAAGTTTTCAAGGTTAGAGAAGTGGTTATATTGAGAAAAGTAAATCAGCTTCCTGTGGATTTTTTTTTCAGAAGAACAAAACTAAATTCATATGTCACAGAAAGGTGGAAGAGCTGCTTAGACCATAGAATCCTCTTTGTCTATGCAAATTCCTTCAAATTCCTTCAGGTCCAAGGATTAGTGTGTGCCCAATTTGTTTAAATATTCTCTGCCCTACTCCTCTTTCAGAGGATAAAGTTTCCTTGTTCTTCTTGTTCATCCATGCAGGCCTTCTGCCAATTTTGCTTGCTTTCCTACTTGTTAGGATGGACCATTCTTGAGCTTGGAGAAGGGAATCTTGAAAATCAGCCCTCTGAGAGGGACTGCTCATCTATTCAGGGCTAGATCCGATGGGATTCTTCCAAACAGGCCTTTGAACAAGACAAAATCTGTTCTGAAGTTCAGAACTGTGATACTGATCTTTGCGCTGCTTCCACCTGAACTCTACATCTGATGGTCACTGAAGCCAAGGCTGCCCACAACCTTCATAGCCTGGACCATAAGTATTGGGTCTGCCTGAGTGTCTCCCTTTGTTGGCTCTTCTATCACCTGTGTCAGGAAGTTACCATCAGCATGTTCCAGAAACCTTCTGGATCACTCATGTCCTGCTCTGTCACATCCAGCAAATATCGGGGTGGTTGGAGCCACCCATGTGGACCAGGGCTTCCAAACAGGAGGCTTCCAACTGTCTGCAGAAGGGTTCATCTACTTCTTCCCAATCAAGCTGTCAGTACCAGGCACCCAATATAAAGTTACCCACGTTGTTACTTCCCCTAATCACAACCTGCAAGTTTTGAACTGTCTCATCATCCATCCCAGGGCAGAGCTCTAAGCATCCCTGCTGCTCTCAGATAGCACTCCCTGCATTCCCCTGGATGGTCCTTCCTGAAGAACCCCTATCCATCCATGGCAGCACTCCAGCCTGACACTCTGGTTCAGCCCAGAGCTATGCTTGTGTGAACACAAACATGTCGTTAAACAACTGAGTCATTCCCAGGGTTAAGGCACCATAAATTTTTGTCTAAGATTTATGTCTCTTCATGAATTAGGGCAATTCAGACAGCAGACAGCATTCTTGATAACAGTTCTTTTTCTCTTCTCTCTCAATCTCCTGTTAGGAAAGAGCTTACAGGTCTTCCTGATGATCCTCTAGAAGAAATCATAGTTACACAGAGAATTTTAAAGACAATAAATTCCTGGGGAATGAAAAAAAACCAAAACCCCAAACCAACAAAAAAAACAAGATCAAACCAAACCAAAATGAAATGAAACACTACCGCAGAACATGAAGTCAACAAATAGGAAATTTTATTGCTGTACAAGCACCCTCATTTATTGTCTTTCTTGATCCTGGAATAACAGTGGTAGAGTGAAATAAGCGCTGTTTACACACTTTCACAATCACAGCTTGGCCCAGTTCTCTGTTTCTGGAGGATAAGTGCTCTTTGGGAGCTGTTTAATTCACTGCTAGCTGAGTCATGGTCATTTGGCTGCATAACCTCTATGTGAGCACAGCATGCTCAAGAAATGTGTCCTGGCTACTTCCTGCATCCACACGTGGAATATGGACTCTGGTGACTTCATATTTCAAATTATGTACTCAAAAATCTGAAGATATTTATGACTGAATGGCCTTCGGGTGAGATTAAATACACATTGTTGCACAGTTAAACTGTTAAGTACTGACTGTCCCAAGAAAATATGGGAGTAAATATTCAGCCTATACAGTCTCCCTCCTCATACATCAAAGCAAGCCATAAAAGTCGACCTGCAAAACACCTATAAGTTAGTTAGAAAAGGCTGGATAAGTGCAAATAGCCAGCTAACAGAAAAGCACTTGCCTATGTAGAGTGTTCCCAGCTTATCCTTCACTACAAGGCACTACAAGGTTACTCTCTTCACCTGGACGAGAGTAACCTCTTGACTCCTGAAGGGATGGGTTGTACAGACTCCACTCACTCACCCACAACATCAGCAAAGGAACATCTTCTCAAAGCTAAGAGCAATGACAGCCTCATCCAGCCCTGCAGTCATTGCACTTGTTCACTGTTAACCACCTTGTGTGCATGTATTTTAGCCAGGATTATAGTTGTCTTGATTACTGTACAGGAAATACACCTTCCTGGACCTTTTTCTATTGAAATATATCAAATTCACCAGTGATCATAAACATGGAAATCAGCAAGGAGTGTTGCAATTATCACAGTGAAAGAGAACATAATTTCTTTGATCCCAGCATCCAGCCATCTGCTGCCACCAGGGTACGGTGCTTCAGAGAGGAGAGAGACACTGTTCTTCTTTGCCCCCCACTGCTTATTAACTTGCAATCTAAACCCCAAGTTTGGCAATCCTCATCACAACAAAGCTTGCTGCAAGAATCTCAAACTTTCCTAATTTAGCATGAGAGCTCTAGCAGTGATATACACAATAAACTTCAGAAAATACATATTCCAAAATTGCTCTGGACTCTTTCAAGCTCTGAACCTCTGACACTGGCTTGAAAAGGAAACAGAAAAGCAGTATTAATAAGTGAGCAACAGGTAATTTGTACACAATGATGGAATAAAGCCTATCTGGTAACATAATTTGCTTACAGAATGATCCTCTGAAGACAAGCCAAAACACTCAAAATAAATGTTTAATATTTCCTTATTAATGTCTACAGCTTTTTCCTGACTGACTACAAAGAGATGCCTTTTAAAGTAGATATACCCAATGAGCTCAACTCTGCAACTCTTCTGGTTTCTTGTACAGTGTGAAATAATCCTAAACTGCAGTTTTTTTCTTGTTTGATCTTCAAGTTTTGAGCAAGAAAAAGGATTATGAAAGCATTTTCAAGCATTTTTCAGTCTTTTAATTCAGTCACACTTTCTGCTCCCTATGGTTTAAATTATTCATAGCAAATCATGCAGATTCAGATGTCAGCAAGTCATTGGCTAAATAACAAATTCGAAAAGGACTCTGCAGCCTCGTAGCATATCAGAGACATCCTACACCCAGAGAGGAGTGATCATTCCTTTTCAAGTAACATTTGCAGCTGAACTCATCTCATTCTTTAATGACTTTAAAGATACTTGGTGTTCCAAATGCACAGGTATTAGATGGGCATGTTCTATTTAAAAAGGTCTAAATCTGATTTATTGTTATTCCCAGCTGAAATCATTCAACTTAAGAATACATGGAACTCCATCCCAACAGTACACTGTGTCAAAAAGTCCCTTCATAAGGAGTGAAAAAGAGTCTTCAAGTATTGTCTTCATTTTGATTTTTTTTTCAACCAACCTAATCTAAACTAATCTCAGCCTGTGAACCTCCTTGGAGTGGCTTCTCAGTTCACAAATGACTCCCTCTTTTCGACATCCATTATAACAGTCAATACCCAGTAGTCCTCAGTGTCTTCTCCCCATGATAAACAACAAATAGCGTAAATGAAGCAAAATTTTGGCCAGAAAATTCAAACAGATAGACCAGCAGAGATTCTTCTCATTCCTCTTGAAGGCACTTTGGGCATGGTATCTGCATTGGTAGAGCAAGCTACCAGTGGTTCTGAGGCCATCCAGTCATGTAAGCAGTTCAGATAGGGGACATAGAAGCACAGCTCAACATGTGGGATTATAACCTCTGCACACCCTCTGAGGACAAAGCTTCTTGGGACACCTCCAGGCACCAGCAGGCTGTGTGCAGGCTGACTCTATGGCAACCCTGGAGACAGGTGATGGGCTGGCACGTGAAGTTCATGGCCCTGGACCCTGGCCTTGCTTAGAAGTATAGGCATGTGCTCAAGCACCTCTCTAATGCCTGAGAGTACACCAGGCTCATATGAGAAAACATGGAAAGCAAACCTCCTGCCCAGAGGAATTTATGATCTAAAAGATTGGGTGGATCTGTCAAAGTGTTTTATGTCCTGAGAGAGGCTGGAGGGAGATGGGAGAATGTGAAACAAATAAAAGTTGAAAAAAAATTTTCCCCTTAATCTGTTTAAGGGTATACAGTTACATCCACATATCATGGATGCCTAATGCTTGTCTCTAAATAAGATATTTGTATGGGAACATGGCCAGTTGGGCAGCTACCTGGTCAGCCATGGATGAGAGCAACTGATTCATGTGGTCACATTGTGCATTTACACATATATATTACACATTTGCTCACATGGTACACGTCTGGGTTTGAAAGCCCAGGTCCAAGTTTCCAAAAAGTGGGGGAGGCCTCTGAACAAACAACTGATAAACTAAAATCCTTTTGATGTCAGATGGGCTGGGAATGCCCTGCATAACTGTAGGAGGTGCCTCACAGGCAGTTCAGAGAGGACCTGGCTCCAGATAGCCTAGTACTGTTCCCAACATTGACTGCATAAGGCACACAAAGAGAAGCAGAGCATCAGGTTTGCTCCATGTATCAGTCTTTTTCTGTGTCCCATAGGTCCATGTTTTCCTCACAGCCTTGTCTAGTTTTGAATAAAACACAAAATGATCTCTAAAATTAGACCAATCGATGCACAGAAAGCACTCTGAGCACACTGTTTGAACCTGACCTGTGCCTGAATGCTCACCATATATTTAGCTCAACCATTTGCAAGTCTGTGATGTTGAACAAATGCTCTACTTTCCACTAGTTTTGCAAAGTGCACCTAAATTTAACTCTGAGTCAACACTGTATGGCTGCACATTTAAGTTAACCTGCATAGTCAGCTTATAAATTTTTAAGAAGCTTTTCCTTCTCTACAAGTAAATGTAAATGCTAGTTGTTTGAACAAAGACACTAATTTATCGGTTATAACAAGGAATGCTCCTCTTTGTCTTCTTCTGACTGCCTGAAATATGCATTTGTCATTGACATTAATGGAGATTAATGACAAAAATTATGTGCAAAATGCAGAATAAAAATCAGAAGGCCAGGACAGGCTGGTATAAATTGCCATAGCTCCAGAATCTTCAGCAGTGTTATGCCCATTATTCGTAGCTGAAGATCTGGGTGTTAGCTTCTAACTTCTCAAGATACTTTTGTGATTGGCGATGCTTATAAACCTTTCACCTAGTGTTAACTTTCTTTTAAATTGAAAGAATGATAACACCTTGTTTATGCTTTCATTCTGTCTGCAGGTATGTCTCCTGTGCAGTCAACAAGTTTCGAACAGTGCTTATTGGCATTAAAATTATTTATGAGTCTTCGCAAGCATAGGCTTGCATTAGAAAAAAAAAAGACCATCATCATTGCATCTAGTCTTGACCTACAATGCAGAAAAAAAAGAGAAGAGCTTTATTTAAGAAAAATTTGGGGGAAAAAAGGCAGAATTAAGTAAATCAAATAATAGATATTCCATGAAAGTCCTGGTTGGAAGAAAAGGGAAGGGGAAAAAACATGTAAAAGAAAGAGTTTAGGACAATGACACCACAATTTCATAAAATAATCATTTACTCAAAGTCAACTTGCATGTGCTTTGCACAAGGTCACATTCAGAATCACAGAAAAATGAGCAAATACTGCATCTGTGAGAGCCTTCTCTCTTGCAGTAGTAGTAATAGTAGCACTGTGTACTGAGCAGGTTTATGGGATCTCTGATATAAATTAAGGCCCCCACTGAACCAAATGCTGTATAACAATGACCCCTCACCAGGGGTTTTGCAGTGAAAGAGTCAGAATGGACATACCACTACACCCAGCACATGAATCATGGCTGACGAATGCAAAGTCCACCACAAGTTTTCTCAACTCCTACACTTCCTGCCTTACTTCCAGCATTTGGTGGGTGCAACAACTGCAAAAAGTAGACTCTGCCCTTGCTTTCAATCTTATTTCAAATAATTATTCCTGTCAAATAAGTGAAGCATTTCTTCAAATACAATATTACTTGTCAACTGTCTCGGCCACACCTACTCTTGCTTAATGTGTAGGATCTTTCAATAAACTCCAGTCATCTATTTTAAATTTACACACACTGACAGAATTTAATTAAATCCTCCTTTTTATTATTATTAGTTATTTTTATTATTATTAATTAATTAATTAGATGCACAGTCCAAGATGAGAGATCCATGGACTTCAGCAACACAGATCAAGTTCTTTGATATATACAAAAAAGCAGAGGGAGAGGAAGTGTAGGTGCATGTAATTATTCACTTTTTCATGTCCAAATTTAAGGCTAAGGAAATAAAAAAGGGTCCAACCATCTTGAAGAGGTAGAAGGGACAAGAGGACCCACCTGTTTTAGTTTTGAGATGATCCGCTGAAGTCAGCTGGATATCACACCGAGATACTTCCACAGGAATAAACCAAGATTACCCTTTGTCAGGATGCACATGATGAGAAAAAGAGCATTTGTCCTCTGCTAAATGAGCACAGGATTTATTTGTAGAAAAATTACAAAAATAATTTCACCTACCTTTTGATCCAGAACCCAGGGAAACCCTAGGGATCCTGTCTTGCTTTAGACCAGCTGAGGCAGTGCTACACTGGTTACAGCAGCAAGCAGCAAAGGTACTTTCATCAGTATTTTTAAATCTCCCAACTGTCTTCCCCTCACTGTGCTTTGATTTGCACAACAGGCGTGTCTCAGAGCACACAAATCAGACCTCTTTCAGCTGAAGATAAACCCAAAGATGCGCTTCGGCCACTAACGAGCACTCAGTCTACAGGACCAGAATGCAGCTAGCACGAAGTCCCCAAAACTACACATAGCGCAGAGGTCAGGGCAGGTTATTTCACTCAGCAGATCCACTCCTAATGGAGCACACTACTTGCTAATGTATAAAGAGTCATGTTCAACCACTGCACAAAGGGACAATGACAAGTGGGGACAAGGCTGATTATAGTCAGCCAAAATCAACTGTCAGGCCCTAACAAGCTTGTGATGAAGTACAGCTAATGTAATTATCACCTTAGGGTCCACAGAGAAGTGCACTGATAGAGTAGAAGACAAATGGGCTAGTAAGCAAGGATCAGAGTAAAAAGGAAGGATTTCCAAACTGAAGGCTGTGATCAGTTCAGCTGTATGGTGACAGTGAGAAAAAGTGCAGTTAGTCAAAATACAAGGTAGTGCATCCCACAGATTGTAAGAGAGCAGTTACTTGAATAAGGAACACAAAGTCCCCTGTTTATGCTAAAAAAACTTAAACAGAAACTGGTAGTTCCTTAACTACTTTGACAGAAATAACTATTAGGAGACCCATCTTTCTTTAACTTCATCTCTTTTCTGTCTTTCCACTGACCTCATATTACATTTTTGTCATGAAGGCTACAAGTTTTTCTACAATTCTCAAGACAGGGATGATGGGTTTTGCTGTTGACATTACTAGTGAACCACACATGAATTCATAACAGCTCCCACATCCAAAGCAGACCACATAAGAAATTACCCTCACACAAACATCTTTTTTTCCTTGTTATCTGAAACCATAAACTTGTTATTTCCCTCATGGATCAGAGGCCTTTGGGGAAAAACAAAGTGGACAAGAATTTCTATGGAAAGAAAAAATGTACAGTTTCTACAGAAGAACTTTGTAGACTCTTTTATTACATTATAAAGAAGACAACAAAAAAATTCCCCTAAAGCATTGTATTTGTAGGTCACCTTTAAAGAGTAAATAACAATTATACATACTTTATCGTACTGAGTTCCGCATATCATGCTGATGTTCCTCAGTTCACCTGTCTTCCATACTGAGGGGACTCATCCATCAGCTAGTCATCCACAAGTCTGTCATATGGGGGTGATAGAAGTTATCTTCAAGGTAACTCACTGACATTACTTAATTAAATATCTTGAAATATTGCTATTATTTTCCTGTACCACCGCTGGAGACAATGGTAATTACATGGTGATTCCCAGAAACACTTTATGAATCCTCAGTTATTGTGCTATTAGCCAGATTTGACATTATTGCTGCTAGACTACTATGAATTATTTGTAATAAAATATTTGAAATATTCAGCCACCTTTTCTGAATTATCCAAGACTGTCCATGCTTCAAAGTTACTCAGATTTTTTTTGCAAAATATCCAATTACTCGGTGTTGAAAAATTACTGATGATTTTGACTGGGTGATTTCCAAGGTAACAACAAGAGACAACACAAGTCTAAAACTCGGCCATCCTAAATTAATAAGTGTTTGATCTTATAAACATTCATAAGATGTGTGGACTCAGAGACAGGAATTCTTCACATTTCTATTAGCTTCCTCACCAAAAGGCACATAGACGTAACAAGTGTTGCTTTATTGTTTCTCAGCATCCAGAGCCTGCCAGCAGATTCATAAATTTCTAGATTTTGAAGTATGAGAGTGGTTCACTGTTCTGCCTGTCCAATTCCTTCATGAAGTTTCAGTGCAAACCAGAACCTTCTTCAAGACAGCTGACAGCCATAAAGCATTTTTGAAAATATAAATACTCTCGTACCACTGCAAATCAGAGCATTTGATGAGCATTGTGTAATAAGCTCATTCCAGTTGCCACATCCTATTTATATGTTGGCTATTTCTGACCATGCAATTTATTAATATTGTATTATGTCTGTTACAAATGGATCTTGCAAGTTCTCCAGAATTTTCTTTCTGCTGTGTCTTCCACCAATGACTACAGTTCATCCCAGGGTGCATCACAGACAAGGTGCTTTCTGGGAAGACTAGTAAAGCAGACAAGGACAACATACAACTTACTTTAAAACTTGGAAATAGTTCTGTGCTCCTGAAAATTCAAAATCTCATTTTATCCCCTCATTTTCACTAATTATAATTGCAGGACATAAATCCACACTAGTGTCCCCCAGGGTCTCCTCCAGATATTTTGCTTCCATGTACTGTGAGGCTATTTTCTCCTTTCAGTTTCCATCTCTCTTATTCTGTCTAACTCCCACTATTTGCTTTACCACTTCTCTGCTAAGCTCCAGGTCCCAGCAGACTCTCCCCCTCCAGTGTTTTATTTGCTTTAATATGCTCCTTGCCTGAAAAAATGTTATCTGGTTTTCTCTACTTCCACTAATTTTCTTCTTCTCTTCATCCTAAACATCACTATTTTCTGAATCACATTAAGCCAGCTGAATATTTAACTACCACAGTACAGCCTCACCCATGTACTTCATTTTTCTTTTCATTCTCTTTTTCAAACCTTCCAGTGTTTTTCTACTTCATGTCTGAATTACCAGTTTAAATACACTGCAACTACTGTTGACCCTGGCAAGAAGGAATATTGAAACCCTTCTGCATTGTCCTTGGATGCTCTGCCCTGGTTACTCATCCAGCAATCATGAAGTCCAACCTCTGTACTCCACCAGACCCTGAACACAGCTTATGGGGCTCCCTCTGACATTTATCAATATTGCCCATCCCTGGAAATCTTTAAGAGACAACAGACATTTTTTACAAGGTATTTTCTAGATGTTTCTTCTGCTAGAGCAGTCACACTCTGTGTTCCTAATCCCAGTACCTTTGCCACAGTGTCTGCTTTTACTTTACGTAGTGCACCATGGTTTACTTCAGGGAGTACAGGCAGGGAATACTTATCACCTGCAGAAGTGTTATGATCATTTCCTCCTGACATTTTATGCAATCAAGTGGTATAAACTATGATGAAATGCCATCATTCAAATACAGCAACAAAACAAAGCTGACTCCAAACATGAGCTAACTACAGAGTACGCGGAAAACACCCCCACTTTATCAGCAAATAGTGGAAAAGTAGTTGATAATTTATGTCATAGCATTCAAAGTCTCTGAAGTCATACATTATTCATGGAAAAAGTCATCTACTTGTGTCTTTAAAAAAGACACATTAAAAAGTACAATGTTAAAAATAGATGGCATTTTATTGGAGATCATAATTATTTTAAAAGTCGGCAACAGGGCTTTTTAGTTCCTAAAATGACCTTTCAAGATGAAATGAGGAAAAGAAAAGCTTCTCTGAGGAAGAGCTATGAAAAACTCCAGTGCATAAAGAAGGCATTCATCTTTAATCTGAATTTTAGTATATTCTCCAATGAGAACAGAGGCCAGTAAAATCACATTCAGAAGTATTACTAAGTAACAGCATAGGTCTGCTGAATGAAAGAATTTGGTACCTTGTTGTGTCAAAAATTGTCATGATACATCTGTAATTTCGAAATGCAAATTTGCCTGGGCAGTAAATGAGAAATGCACAAATATATTGAAGATCATAAACATGAGCAGAAATCAATCCCTGAGTACCATTTACTTGTCTCAGTGTTGCTACATACATTATCACTAAAGAGATTTGCTTTCATTTCCTTTAATCAGTGTTCAGTTTGCTGCTTACTTTCCACCCAAGCAAAGACCATGCAAAAATACTGGTAGTGTTACAATTTAAATCATCAGTAAAAGCGTAATTAGAACTGGACAAATAACTGGCCAAAATTATGCAGGAAAGCAGTTAGTAACTCTGAATTACCTTTTGCCTGACCCCTCCCTGCACTTGCTTCCTTTTTTCTGCAGTATGCTGTGTGTGGTCAGTCTCTGGTGCAGGTGCTCGGACCCCAAGTGTGACGTTCTGCATCATTTACCAGGTAAGATCCAAGGGAAGATGAATGAGAGAAACCACCAGCCATGGGACAATAAGGGTGACATGCAAAGATATGATGCCAACCAATTACTTAGCCCTTTACCTTTATTCTTTTCCTGCATAAAGCAGAGTCAGCTCCTCAGACGTGTTGCAAGAAAGGTAGAACTCAAAGAGCATTAGAATGCATAGCAAAAGGAAGTAGTGAGTTCCCTTGTTAAGGTCAACTCCAGGAAAGTAGCCTTGTTCAGAAAGGATGTTAAGTATCTTGTTAAAGCCTGTTGAGGCTGATGGAAATGAAAAAAACTAATCTTAAAGTTAAGCAAATTGTTAAATGCTTTCTAGACTTAAGCTATTACTGCCTTTCTGACTAGTGTTGTGTTCTTGGAGGCCATTTCATTCCTTGGAGGCAGTGTAAAAAGAAGTACAAGGCTCTTGTCTCTTCAAGGAAACGATAAGTCTTTGCCCCAGTGCACTTCTCCACTGTGTTAAGCAAGTTCCAGAGGACAAACCAAGTATTCTGTATTTCACCTTTATTTACATTTATTCCCATGTTTATATTAAACAAATTTAAATCAATGTGTTAATTACACAACTGCTTTCCTCTGGAGCAGTTGCCTCCTGTTTACAGCTGCCTAAATGGGAACTGGGAACTCCGTAACACAACATCTTCAAAAATGGATGAGAAGAACAGAGGTGCAATGAGCAACCCACCAGCTCCAAAGAGAGAGGACTTAAAGCAAGATAAATGTGGGACACAATCAGTATGTTCACAAAATCTCCTGCTGGATAGCTAACAGCAACTCTATTATCTAGCGAATGTCTAATATCCCTACTAACAGCAGTGATCAGGGTTGCAAAATCTGCAGGCAGTAGAGACAATATGCAGGCAGTAGACACAGCATGTGTGGCTACAAAGAGATATTACAACACTAGAATAATAACTTTAACCTCTGCCTTCAAAAAATACCACAAATTCTGTATTTTGTTATTCACAGGAAACATTCTGCATGAAAAAGTATAAACATAGCTTTAATGCTACAGTATGGCCTTGTCAGCTCTTGGTAATAGGTTTAATTTTAACTCAGGAAAGCCACAAAAACAAATCAAGCTTTTTGTGTCCCTTTGCATTCTTATGGTTACAAATGAGATTTCCAGCAGCTTAAATTCCAGTGTATGGTGGCTGCACACTGAATCATTAATTACCTACCTTCTGGTAGAAAAAAAAAATAAATCAGATTGAAACCCTAAGCTGCGGTTTGTATCTTTTTAAAGAAATCCATCTGTTAGTTTCCACTCCAGAACATTCAGAAATGCTTGCCCGAGGGGAAAAACCCCTAAAACTAAAAATGTCATTGCAGTAGTAGGAGATGGGCTTACCTCCCACTATGTTTTAAATTCAGTGCTGCAGTTCTGGCCCTCAACCCCATCTTGTGCAGTGACAGGTCTGAGCTGCAATACTGAACTTAACACAGGTTTGGGGAGCCAAAACTTTACTTTCCCCAGCATAGGTCAGAGCACAGATAAAAAAGATACCTGTAGGGAGTGGTTAGGAAAAAAGGGCAGATGAAAGAAAAAGGGTACTTAAGCTCTATGAGAGAACATGAGGCTTTGGAAGTATAAAGAAAACATTATCATTTTAGAACAAAGAAAGTTTTTCTTGCTATTTATGTTAGTGTCTGTGCCAGGGAGAGCACTGAGCACTCAAGGGTCTTTGTGTTAAGCACTGTGTAAGCACACAAGAAGATAGTCCCATCTTTGGAAAGTTTTCAGTCTGGGCCCTTTCCTCCTCTGCCTTTTGCAAATGTTGTAAAGCTATGCCTCCTCATCTAATGGCAAAGAAATGCTGTCAAACCAGATAAAGCAAAATGCCTGCTGTGCTTACCATCCCTTTCAGAATACATTTTATAATCCACAACAATAAAGTATAATTTATGCATTTTTATCAAACCCTGCATTATTTTAATAACATCTGCAAAGATCGGATTGCAATATGTTCTGGGAGATATTGTTTTGCCCTGAGTTCATAAAATGTTATACTTTTCAGTTAAATCTCCTGCCACAATTTCATCTGCAGTTATGAGTAATTTTTTATCTATCTTGCCAGATCTTGTTTTGAGTAGTAAGAGTTCTCAAAGCCAGATGATTTGCAAAACTTTCTTCAGTTGTCTGTGTATAGGAGTTTAAAGCAGGAAGGAATCAATGACCATGGCTCATTTATTGGGCATCTTTCTTAAAAAGGCATATATAAAAGAGGCATCAAGAAAAACAGTCTTTTCATAAGCTTTTAATTTATTTAAGTAAATCTTGCCACGATGGAGGACTGTGCTCAAACAAAAGCCTTTTCAACTTTTCTACACAGTGTGCTAAAAAGGATTTCCTACTGAAAGATAGTCTATCCATTGTTCTCAGGAGCATTTGCTTCTCTCTCAAGGAAAAAGCAGGTACCTAACCACTTGAGTCAGTTCAACAGTGAGTAGGTGAATCCTTCATCCCTGTCCAAATTACTGCTGTATCTCAGCAGTTTCTCTCACTTTCATCCACTGATCAGGGACTATCCCTTGTTTCTCTGTGCTGCTGCTCAAGGGCTTTGCTCTTCCTTGATGGATTTGGGAGAAATTCACCTGTTCTTCTGAGCTCCTGAAGCAGACTGTGAAAAGTGGCTGAAGTCAATGGTTGTTAGCAAAGTGGCCAAGTCATTTCCATGAAAGAAAGAGACGCTGGTAGTCTTTAGTTCTGCTTGGATGAAACCATCTGGGACTAAAAGAATGTTTGCTCTTGGGTCAATACTTCAGGCAATGCAACTTTCAGCAAAAACTCTGTAGAAGCCAAAGTTGGTTTTGCAATGAAAACCTGCCCAGGGCAAGGAGCCCGCCTCTCATTTCCTGAGCAAAATCCACTGTCTTTAGGCTGAACTTCCAGGGAATGCTCAGAACTGGACAGATTCATCCTGTATTTGGAGCTATTTAGCCTGAGCTACAGAGTGAACCTATCAGGATTTTTCTTCTGATAAGTCAGTCAGGACTCTACCAGAGCACCAGCATAAGAGGCCTGTGGTATGCTAGAATAACAATAATGTATTCAATTTGTCAGTTCACTCCTGTCTCACTTCCCCCACTCCCCATCACAAATCTGACACTGCAGCAACCCTGAACCCTACTCAAGAGACTAGGTGTTGTCTCCACACTAATGTGTATACATTGAATACAAATGCTGCAATTAAGGAAGGATTTACTGGTAGTTTGCATAGCTTCTGAGACAACTTCAGAAAAAAAGGCTCTTTATTAAAGAGGTAGTTAAAACAGCTGCTTTGCTTTATGATTCATACACAAACAAGTATAGGAGTCTTTATTGTAATAGAAACTGTAAGAATTTTAGAGCTAATGTTATCTTCAAGGAAATTATACTAGGAATTTTTGAACCACTGGGAATACAAAAATGAAACATTTTTTTTGCTCTTTAAGATATTTTGTCCACACTTCTTTCATTCTTCTGAATAATAAAAGTCCACACATAAATATGTTCATAAAGAGGTAATTCCATCCCTGGGTTCTGAGACCTATAAAACAAGGCAACTCTTCTTTCCTGGCTACAAATATCTTAAGATCAAGTTATACAACTAGACATGGTTGAACATATATTTGTGGTTAAGTCCATTTAAAATTATTTGGGTATAGGAAAATATATTTGGAATGTACTGCTGGTATCCAAAAATGTAAAGTTACAATATCCCAGTGGTATAAACAGAGAGTAGGAATTTATATAAGGCAGTATACTGCAACAAGGTCTCACAGGCAAAGAGCAGGAGTAGGTTAAAAGTGGAATAGTGCTAGGGGAGGCGAGGTGGAAGACGAGTTTATGAGGTGATGGCTCTATTTTGCCTAAGCTCCTCTAGAGGTGAATGGAAAAAAGAGCTCTCTTTCAAAGGAGGCTTCAGTATATCAAAATGTGTTTGTGCTCCTAACTGGGTTTTACCTTTCCATTGTCAAGAAGGCAAGCCTGGCTCCAGGGTAAGGAGCATTAGCTGCCTCAGAGAGAAGATCCTGTAGAAACACCTACCAGGAGAACATCGGAATTCAAGGGAGACGGGGTAAAACTGAACAGATACAGGTATAAATGCACATACACACACTGCCAACTGTAAATGGCCTCCATTGTTCCTGATCCCACTCCTTTATTCCCTCCATAAAAAAATTATGAGACCCAACTATTCATACAGCATTTCCAGAAATTTAATAGACCGTATAGATTAAACTCTGAGGGCCAAGCGCTGGTGTCAGATACACCCAATGAAACCCCATCTGAGAACAGAATTTGGCTCAGATTCAGCAGGCAAATGAAAGGTTTTTTTCCACTTTCAGAAGAAACCCAAGTATGTAAAGTTTATAGGCACTAGTAGGAGAATAAATCAATTTAAGTCCGTGTCACACCATTCTTTACAGTTTTGTAACAAGGTGTACTTTGTTAGATTTTAATCTGCATACATTTGAGACAGCAAAGCTCTTCAAAATCATCTTTTAATGGCATCGCAATTTATAGACAGTAACTAATTTCAAACTTCATAGCACTTGGCTTTTATGATTATTTCAAATCATTTAAATGCAAATGAATTTCCAGAGAGAGAAAACATCAAATGCCCTTGAGTGGCAACATGTAATAGAACTGCGAGCAGAAATCACAGTAGGAATTTGAAGCAGTGTGATAGGGTTTGACGGGAGGTCTGTATAAAAGTGTTTGCCTAAATCCAATTTACATTTCATTTCACATTATATTCTATTTACCCATTTTGTCATTTTAATATGACTTATTTACTTAATCCTGCTCTGAAATCCAATCTACTATCAAGAGTAAATGTGGAATTCTGGTCAGGATAGGACTTACGGCTATTTTGCATTTTAGGACAATGGGAATATAGTTTCTAAAATAGAGCTAGCTTGCTTTTCCCCCACAGTTAATAATGTTACAGCACCATGCAGCCAAAAACATTTGTGCATGCCTTAAATAATTACACTTCTTTCAAGCTAAGCAATTGTTTGCCTACTGACAGAGTAATATTTCCTGGGAGGCATTGCTAAGCTACAGTACATACAAAATATTTGGACACAGACTGCTGAGAAAGATTTGAACTATTCTTAATGTGATTGCACTCAGAAGGATGAGAACTGTCCTGGAACTCCCCATTCAGCAGCAGTTACAACGAAGCACAATGGGTTTTTTAACAGCCAACTGGATTTGCAGAAGGCAGCAAGAGCTGGTCTACCTTTAGTGCTTCCTGGAATAAGCAGTGCAGGGAAGGACCCAGCAGCATACCAGATCTTGGTATCATCCATCCCTCTGTCAACATCCAACCTTTAGGTTAAGAAATGCACGTATGCCAATTTGTTTTTCCTCTGAGAAAAAAAATTATCTGTCCATTTGCCATCGCAAAGTGACCAAATGCATTCTGGCTTGCCCTACTCCAGTGCAAATTCTGCACTAGAAACTGCAGCAAGCTAAGCCATGGCATTTAGCATGGCAGAGATGATGATGCAGTTTGCACAGCTTGTGAGGGGATTTGGCTACGGCACGGGTCAGACTTACATGTGAAAATAAGGTATATGTGTCTGTTCTGAGGAAAGAAGAACTCTAGTGACCGAGAAGTCCCTAATTTCTCCAAACACCTGTTTTCCAGGCCCAGTATTTGAACGAAAATGGAAAACTACTCCTGAAACTCACTAATTCGAGCAAACGTATCCTGAAGACCTCCTATTCTACAGGAGAGGAGAATGGGACAACATGAGTTTGTGCTGCTGCTGGCATCTGAATATTTTTTTTATTTCCTAAAGATGAACTGCACTACTTAAGACTACTGTAACAGAGCAAAAAATTTGGATCTCACGTGTTTCCAAAATCTGTCTTTTTAAAGATAACAGAAGACATAAATGCCTTCAGATATTCAGGGCTATTCATCATTCTGTGCCACACTTCCAGCACATAGTTTGCGCACAGAAATCCATGAATATTTTCATTTCTTATCAGATATAAATTACTGATACTTTTGGTACAATGTTTGTTGGTAGAAATTCCTATAGTCAAGAAAACTGAGTGATGGATTTGAAGGAAAATAGAAGTAAAATATTGTGCTTGGGATAGAGAGATTACTAAAATTGTGCTATTCCAACAGAAGCCAATTTCACAATCAAGATGTCTTTTCTATTGCAAAGGCAATTTTTATATGCCTCTGCACATAAATGTCACTCTTTTGTTTATTTTATGTTTCTTTTTCATTTATTTCATTAATTTTGTACACATTTTCTGTGAAGAGACATCTAAGGAAGTACATTTGTCCTCTGTTTAGACCCATTTGTCTTTTGCAAGGGTGATGTAACTGTGCGAAAGCAATAATACGAGGCCTTTTATCAAAAACTTATCAGCACTGTTCAAACAACTAGGCAGTTCATTAGATTTGAATAAGCTAACTGTTGGGTTAGCTTTGGACCTACTGTTTGTCAGGTTAGATTCTGGCTATTTTATTTTTTCATTTTTCAAACTTCTTGGAAAGAGTTACTCAGATAAAGACTGGTACATTGACTAGCTGTGATCAAACAGTAACAAATCTCTAATAAAGGTCTTGAGTCTTTATTGCTACTAGGTACACCTCTACCATCAACTAGTACAGCTCCCCAGTTGGCTTCCAGGTCTTGGTGACTGATCGCCCCTGTTTCATCAGTGGAGGGTTTGCTCACAAGCTCTGTCTGGGGAATTTCCCTTTGAAAAACTGAGGATGAGGTCTAGGGGAACAGTCCCTTCCAGAGGCCACCCTCATAAAGCTGAATGGCCAGGCTTCAGAGGGTTTTATTTCAAAAACCTCGGTCTTTCCCCAGTGCTCTCTGCCCACCTTTTTCCCCTCCATGCCCTCCAGCTGCACACCTGGACATGCAGATTGGAGGATCTGGCTCTGAGCAGCACAAACCCAAGGCAGTCAGTGCCACTTATAGTGGCAGCATACACCACACAGAGGGTGGAAAATCACACACTGCAGACAAAGTCATTATTTGCTGAGATCACTAAATCACAATTTGCTGAGATTTGCACAGGGCAGTTCTCAGTAAGGAGATGTCAGTCCCTTCGCCGTGAGGTTATGCTGTTCAAAGGCCATAGAGGGTATCTCCTCAAGGACACCTCTGGATCCTGACCTCAGTTTCTCTGCCTGGAAATAGTTTCAGGTTTCACTCAGTCCTGTGGTGGTGTACCACTTGCATACCAGTACCACTCAGCCGACTTCAGCAAAGCTGAATACCTTCAGCCTGAGGTATTTACTATGTGCATATAGCCAGGTCCCTCACAGGCAGGTGAAGTTTCTCAGTGTAGAACTGAAATCCACAACCATAAACCTTTATAACAGTAGAAAACAGTCTTAATACACAAAGTAGGTGGAACCTAAATCAAACCCCAAATCTGTCAGGAGGCAACATAACTCATCTTTCCTTATTTACACACAATGCCGAATTCTCGTTTTAATTTCTTGCTCTTTCTACTACTTTTCTTTCCATGGAGCAGTAGGATGCTTTTGGTAATACCTGAAAGTCTCTCTCTCTTTTCTTTAAGAAAATATAGTTTTTTCTTCGTTAAACTGTTTATAATGTTTTCTGAATTTAGATGTGGCTAAATGGCTATATGATAAAAATAATAATAGATTTTTTCACTGTGAATTAGAAAGTGCAAAAAACCCTTAGACTTTAGGTAATAAACTTTATGCTCTTACAGTACACTTCAAAGCCAGGAAGCACTAGTGTTAACATAAGAACAGTTGCTTTGCAGACATTTGATACAGTTTTTCCAAATCTGCTGAGTGTGCTGCTTTTTTTCCTATATTTGTAAAACACCTCCTTCCCCGGATATATCAGTATTGATAGGTCATTTTACCCACAACATAACCACTTTGAACAAGTTCTATGTTTTTAGAGCAAATACTTCAGTGTCTTTCATACTACAAGAAAGAAGGGAGAAAACTCAACAATAATGCAATTGAACTATAATCTTAAAAAGCAGAGTGGCTGAGAGACAGAGCTCTAATTTTATGACTGGACAAACAACAGAATGAGAGGGGAAGATGTGACAGTCCCATTTCTATCCCACAGATTAAATATGATTTGATAATAACAAAGATTGAGGGGAGATATATCATACCAGGGCCAGAACTGAGCAAGTATCCTACCTCACCACAATATAAAAATAAGGGCCAGACTTCCATGCATGATATATACATGTCCTATATTTATATTACGTTATTTACAAAATATTCATTAACATTTCAAGCTGACATGAAAATAATTAAGTTGATAAAAATATCAGTTTACTGCTCTTCATAAAGATTTTGGCAATCAAAAGACTACTGAGATTATGAGGAACTCAAAAAGTAGTTATTCATCTAGAAAAAAAAGACATTTAACAGTTAAAAAAATACATTATATACAAAATCTAGCTCTGTGTATATACATGTGTGACTACACACATAAAACTATGTATTTAGGATAAGAAATTAACATTCAGTGTCTGGCAAAATATTCAACATTTTCCTCCAGTGTAATCATCTTTTTAAACATGGTAGGACCTTTTTGCAGGTCAATCACAGTTTTCAGGCAAGCTGTAATTTAAATCAGCTCGATTCTGCACCTAACGTGGATGTTTCACTGAAAAATAATTAAAACTAACCACACTTCTTGCAATTCTTTGCCTGTCAGACACAGACCACTGTTGTGCATGCACATTGCTAATCTCAGTAAAGGAAACCTTGCAGAAAAGACATGGAGGTGACAAAGTAATTTCCCGCAGTGGGTGATTCGAAGAGTTGTAATAAAGAGGCGTTCCGTGCTCATGCCACCTTCATCTCACCTGAACTCCTATTCAGTGACTCACTTCATTGCCTATACCACCCTTTAGACTAATAATGCAAACAGATAGCTCTACTGGCAAGCAACAGTGTATCAGAGCTATTGACTATATCTCTACTTTTTCAGCAGCAAGATGGTTCAGTTTGTTCATCAAAAGGGTCTCAGCTTGTTTAATCTCCTTTATCAGCTCTGCTTCCCTCTCAGGCTTGCAAAAGCTCCTGCTCCTTAAATTGCTGCCTTCATCTGAGCCAATGCAGTGCATATTTCCCCCTTCTACAGAATGATGTTTTGATGCCAAAGAGAGGGAGCATGAGAGAGAGAAATAATCTTGGCACTTGTTCAGGTTGTTGTGAAGAAAAAGGGAAAAAAAATCCAGACTGCCAATGGGGATTTCCTCTGTAATAAGCCAGATGGCATCATAGGATGCTTGGGGAGACTGTTTCTGTCTAATTCTCTTCACTGGCAGAAACTGCCAAGGCCTGGCCTTTGTGGTAAAACTAGTGACTAGCTGTTTTATATTCTTTCTCTTTGCTGTGCATGCTGTCCCCACCTGTCACTAATGCCTTTCTAATGCAGCCAGTGCCTGACACAAGCTCCTTCCCTTCCTTTCTCTCCCTCGCTTCTGGACTCCAAATAACATTTCCCTTTCACCTATACCAGTAACACGGCTGCAACATTTGCTTTACATCCCAGTGATGTACAAGATAATTTCTTTCTTCAAGTGTAAAATGTTTCACATAAAGTGTGGAAAACCAGCTGTGCAATTTCTAAAGGTTGCCATCCTGGCAAGAGACCAAAGAAGGGGTCGACGCACGGAAACAGGGAGTTGTGCTTTGTAAAGCACAGGTGCTCAGGAGCTCAAATGTCAAGATGGACAATCTACTCTAAATGCTGGCTAGGGTTACAAAGATTTTTTTAATCTATAAATATTATATATGTATATATATTTACTTCTATTTTTTTTTTTAATATCTGTGAACTTTGGTGTTTCTGGTGCATTCTGAAATATAAGCTCAATCTCTCTTTACACCAAAGTGATAGTAGAGACTGTGTATTCCAAAAAGATGGAAAACCTTACAGAAATCTTGTGTGTGATTGCTGTGGGTTTTCTGGTTCCTTAGAGTCAGATCCATAAGCTGTCTGCTTACCTTAAGGGCTTGTATATCCACCGTATGGACTAAACTGTTTTTCCTCTCCAGAAGCAGTCCTATCTTGTATTCAACATGGAGCAGTTAGATATTTTAAACTCAATCTTTGCTGAGAGCGAAGTTGCATTTTTCCACAACTTTCTGAAGCTGCTTCTTCATTTTTGACATGATTCTTTGTCTCCAAGTAGTCATCATGTGCAGACATCTCTGCAGCGGGGTAAAGAAATACATCCTAGAGTATCATTTCATACGGGCAATAAAGCTGCTAACAGCTGCTGTAGCAAAGGCACTTACAAAACTTTGCATCCAGTGTGCTGGTAAGGAAGGCACAGAGCTAATGCAGAGATGTAAGTTGAGATACAGGCAGTGCTGGTTGGCAAAAACAGGACTGCAAGAGTCACAAAAATCACAGCATTTATAATCTGATAATGACATGTTCATTGATATACTGTCAACTTGGATAATCTAAAGAGAATCAGAAGTTATTTTCTTTATCTAGGTATAAAATAACAGAAGTCAGGGGCTTACAGGATTTTTCTAAGATGTAATATTTCATGACTTCTTGGAAGTAAAGCCATGCAGATAGCTGTCTGATTGAGTTGATAAATGTCTCAAGATATAAATGTTGGTACTTTTTCAAATTAAACAAAGATGTACCATTTCCAATCACATTTTTGGATGAATAACAATAGTCTATATCACAGTGGGTTTACTTTTTCAATGTATGAGGAGAAATCGGAGGACTGGCAACTGAGAAATGAGAATCAACCTTCCTCTCCCCAGCAGCTTTCCATACCTCTGACAGAGAGCAGAAACCAAACCCTGAAACCAAACCCTGAATGGTGGCAGATCTGGTCCCAAAGCATCCTGGGGAGCCTCCATCAATCTGCAGCTGAGACCAGGGGCAGAGATTTGTCAGAAGGTTTCTCAGTAGCACCCAGCAGGGCAGGTTTGGCCATGGGGGAGCTAAATGCTGCCCTGTGCAGTGAAGCAGAACAATGGGCTCCCCCACCAACCAGCACTTTGTCCCCTCAGGAGGAGAGACCAAAAACCCCCACCAGTTCCCTGTACACCCCTTGTGCCCTCAACACTGCTTCTCTCTGCTCCAGTACTGCCACATTACTTGCTGTACACACCCCGCAGATGCCTGGGCTCCTCTTCTGCCTGGCTCTCTGCCCACAGCATAGCAGATTACAGTTCCCAGAACTGTTCTCCAGGGCCAGGATGAGCTGGAAAGCAGGATTTCTTGACGCTGGTCTAATGCTGGAAGAGAGACTGGCCAGGCAGAACTGATAGGGCCTAAAGATAGCTTAACATCAGC
The DNA here is from genome assembly GCF_009829145.1 of Chiroxiphia lanceolata. Classification (NCBI taxonomy): domain Eukaryota; kingdom Metazoa; phylum Chordata; class Aves; order Passeriformes; family Pipridae; genus Chiroxiphia; species Chiroxiphia lanceolata. Next base: position 15,735,025 of record NC_045640.1, read on the forward strand.
TCTTGCCGAGTGCCTTCCTCAGTTACAAAGCTTTGCAGCCGAAGCACAACCCAAAATCCAAGCCAGTACATTTGAATAGGGTAATAACAACAAAGCCATTTTTTTCATTCCCACCTGTGTGTTGAGTGTTGTTTCATGTTTATGACCCAATCACTATTCAGTACAGATTGCTCATCCCCATGGTTAGCAATGCCTGCTGTGGTCCCAAGGGCTGGTGCGAGTTGGTGCTGCCAGCAGCCTGTGCTGGCCTCTGCAGGGACTTTCCTGGGCTCCAAGTGATCCCATGTAGTGCCTTGGGAGCATATCCAAAGGGAAGGAAAATAAATCCTTCCCCCCAGCCAACAAGAAACGTTTGGGCAGTACTCTTGGGCACATGGTGTGACTCTTGGGAATTGGTGCAGGGTCAGGAGTTGGACTCAAAGATCCTTGTGGGTCCCTTCCAACACAGCATATTCTGTGGTTATGTGATTTTAAAACACAGTATAGAACACACTAGACTGACCTTAACTTTAAGTGAGAAATTTATTTCCATTCTGGCGAGCTTTACCCTAAAAAGCAATGTCCAAATTTGCCCTAACTCCGGTTTGCTTGGGTTAGAAGTTACAGGCGACAGCTGCGCAGACTTCAGCAGAATGATGTGTTTGTTCATTCTCACAGAGTTTTGGTTAATTAGGCAATGAAAGATATAGTTTAGAATCAGGATAATAGGAATAGCTATATCACAGTAAATTAGAGGGTTACTCCTGGGATATTAATGGAATAAGATGCCAATATCTGTGTTAGTTTAGGAAAGCTTTCTGGTTTGCCTCCAAAAAGATCCTTTGCTAATAACAGTAAAGTTCATGTTGTCAGTGTCATAAGACAACATCTGTCTTCTAAATATATGCATTTCTACTAATGTCCCCAATACTACTGAACAGTTATTATTCCTTCCATACTCCAGGCATTTGTGTGTCCTCCTCTATAAAAACAATGCTGATTTTGGAGGCAGTGACCATCAAAAGTAAAAACAAACCCTCTCTTGTGGTAGTTTTCTGTTTCAGCTACATGGTTATAAAAGTAACCTTTCAGGAAATTTGGAAGTACATTGTCTCTGAGGCAAGAGAAACCCTTTGTGGAACTCGGGGATTTTGAAAAGGTGTATAAATGGCAAAGTCTACCCTTTCATTGTATTTTTTCATTATATTTTTTCATTTTCATTTATTTGGGCTTGCCTATGGGTACTCATGCATTAAAGGATATTCAGTAGAGCTCTGATTTTGCTAGCAACTGCCAGATACCTGGGAAACACAAAGTGTCTCATAGAAGCCCTAATGTGGTGAGGGGAAGGAGCTCAGGTTGAAGCTGCGTTATCACAATTTTTAAACTGCAGCCTCACTGCTCTGACAGTGAGCATAATTTTGATATGTGAACATAGTACCATGAGGCCTCTTATCAATATGTTCACTATGCAAGTGGAAGCTTAGAAAACTTCAAAGCAAGCTGATAAATTTCAATAAAAGTGTTGCCAGCCCATAATCAGATGGCCAGGAGTTCCCAGTTGCACCAAAGATAAAAACTGATGATATTAATTTGTCCTTGTTTGAACCAAACAGTCATACTCAAATCAGCAGTACCCATATGTACTAATATCATTCCTTTGCCTGCAAGTGCTGTTTTTCTGCCAGTCCACAGATTTAGGGATTTTCTTCATTTCTGTTTCAAAGAATAAAAATGAAAAGATAACATAAAACAAAAACTCAAAGGACTCCATGCCATTTAGATTGGAGTTATTTTTCTTTGGCAAGCTGAAACCTGCCTTTGGCCTTTATCTGACTTTCTCAGAGTCATAGTCTACTGTTTCCTCTTCTAAAAGCCAAAGGCAGTGCCTATTGGTGAGATACTATGCTCTTACTCAGTTGCTTCTAAAGCAACTCTGCAAAAAATACTCTGCAATTCTTCCAAATCTGGAAACTGAACATTTGTTTTATGACTTGTTCCCACCAGGAAGGATCCAAATCAAAACCTTCCTCCCACCTCAATTTTGTGTTTTTCCTTTTCCATGACTGCTTCACAAGTGGGGCAGCTGCAAGTCTGAGAACACAGACATTTAATGTAACTCTATTTTTTTAAACTCAAAAGGTTTACACCATAGGAGAGCTAATTAAAGTTACTTTGTAGTGAAAAAGAATGTCATAGAAACATCCAATTTAACTGTGGATATGGAGAAACACAAAGACAAAGTCTCTTTCTAAGCTTCCTTTATAGAGAAACTTACCAATAAGATTCAGAAGTTTTCTGCAGTTTCATCTAGTTCCCTTTCCCCTCCCTCCCCCATGAATTATTAAATTGAGGGCCAGAAACACTCGCTTTGCTGGCTTTGTTCATCTTAGTTGATTAATGCATTTCAGAAAGCCCTTCACCTTGACAGGAGGACACCTAGGAATGAAGAATCCATCTTCATCCTCAGCAGCTTGCTGCCAACCATCCCCTGGTAGCAGTGTATGTCCTTCCCCCAGATTCCACCCTCAGATGAGGAGAGCTGGAGCTCCATGTCAGTCAGGACTTGAGAAGTGATATGGCAATAGCATCACTGCACAGCACCTGCCTGGCATCATTCGGGCACAGGACGGAACCAATGTGTCCCACCACAACACCGTGTAGATGAAATTGCTGTTCCTCCTGCCCTAACCTGAGGATGAAGGTAACACCACTATGTCAGACAGCTGCTACAGCAGACCCTGAAGTTCCTATAAGCCCCATGTAGTGGTTTAATTTTCACAGTTGTTTACTTAAAGGCTTCACTTTTAATAACTCTGAGAAAAAAAATCAAAGCAAAGCAGTGGACCCTCTAGCATTTTCTCCTGCTTCCTTTCTGTACTGGCACACAGAGGAAGAAGGTATTTCCGCAAAGTCCTGACTCAGGTATAAAAATAAAATTTACATTTATCATATTTGAAGACAGCCAAGGAAAACTGACCTCATGGTATGAGCTCTAAGAAAGTTCAGGAAGGAGAAATTAAAACAATTAGTAGCAATTACTACCAAATTTATGGTACTGAATAGGACGGTGCCAAATAATGAGAGGTCACAATTACTGACATGCCCTTCTGTATGTTCATTTGTTTTCTCAGTATTGTAGTCATTTGTGTTGTCCTTTCACACAGCAGGATCCCCAGTGCCACACTCCTTTCCCTTTTATGAGAAGTTAACGATAAACAAGGGTTCAACATGTTCAGAGCAGAAGTTTGTGCATTTGGTGGACTTGAAATGATATGGGCTTTTCTTTCAGTCTCTTTGTAAAAGAAACTTTACTGCATCTGGACTTCATTGTCTTTCACTTTATCATGTTACAAGGGAATAAGGCTAAAAAATGAGCAAAACCGCATTAATTTATATTTTCACCCAAATAAATGGAACCAGAATCAAACTTTCTGTCCTTGTTCAGGCACAGAGGCTTTGGGCACATTTAGGAAGGTTTGTCAGTGGATTTTATAGATGGAGTAAATTCATAGAATGATTGGGATTGGAAGGGACCTTAAAAACCTAGTTGGACCTAGTTCCAACACCCTGCCCTGGGCAGGGACATCTTCCACTAGACCAGGTTGCTCCAAGCCCTATCCAATCAGGCCTTGAACTCTTCCAGGGATGAGGCATCTACCACCTCTCTGGGGAACCTCTTCCAGGGCCTCACTACCCCATTGTTAAAAATTTCTTCCTTCTATCTAATCTAAACCTGGTCTCTTTCAGTTCAAAGCCGTCACCCCTTGTCCTATCACTATATGCCCTTGCAAAAAGTCCCTCTCTGGCTTTCTTGTAGGCCCCTTTATTCAAGTTACTAATGGAGCCAATATAGCTATGACGACGAGAAAGTAATTTAATGACATCACAGCATAAAAATGCTTGCACAACAGAATCCACATAAGAATTTTTATCAAAGTATCCATCCTGATAAATTAATGTATTCATTTTTGGGACTTGAAACTCAAGACTGCCTAGAGAGGTCACCTACACTATCTGCCTACTCTGATACATTGCTACAGATGTATAGTAACTCTGCAATTTGTAATACTGGTCCAACAGCAAATCAGCAAAAAGCCATTTTGTTACTTGGAACTTCTTAATCAAAAAAAGGCATTTTGGGTCAACCCACATCTCCTTAATCAAAATGTTTTCTTCCAGCACAAATATGAAAGTAAACTCCAAAAAGTGATATTAAAATGATAAATTACATTATTCTATTCCAGAAAATTCATAACACATTATACCAACTCTATTTAAGTCATTTTTCACAGCCAGGTCTCATTCAAATCAATATTGTCTTGAAGGACATGAGGACAAGTATTAAAAAAAAAAAAAGTGTTACCATATTAACTATTTCTTGCTTTAGCTGAAAGTGGACATAGCATTAAAAAAAACCACAGTAAGCATAGTGCATTATGTTGTTTATAATCTGGAGATAACAACAAAGCTTTTAAAAAAATCTAGAAGTCCAATGCAAGCTATTCCCAGGCAAAATTACTGCCTGATACAGACTAGACAAACAGCAAACTTCCTTCCTTTCTGCAGGGGACAGATAGTAGTCCTCCTATAGATCCATATGTGCCTGCTCAATCGCTCCTCTTCTGGAAGCTACAGCCTCCACCAGAGGACTGGGAAATCAGGCTGTCGGAGCACTCTAATTTACTTCAGGAAAAATCAATTAAGATAGCCTAAGTGACTTTAACTGGGAAATTGCTGGTGACAGTAATCACCACTGCAGTCAGTGGCGACTACACGAGAACGGCAATTTTTTCCATCAACACATTTGTACCAAAGTGGGCATCTCTCCATTTCTTCAGCATCTGAGCCAAAGCCCACTCAAGTCAAAGAGATTCCCAGAATTAAAAAAGTATAATCTAACTCATGTCCAATATTTGGCTAGGAAACAATGCTTCTCAAAGCATTTCTTTATCATGCTTTTATATATAATATATATATATTGTTGCCTGGGCACTCTTGTGATCGAGTAATCTAGACTGAAAGAGATTGTCTTGATAAAGTCAACATTGCATGTCTAAATTAGTACTACAGAAAAAAACAAATGTTACTCTGCTGCTTCTGCCACTTCAGCACCATTTCAAAGGTCACTAATTCCTTGAGAAGCTGCCATAAATAGCCTGCATCTCATACAGAAATGTTCTGCCAAAATATTAACTCAGAGTTGTCTTATATTTTCACCTTCAGTCATCAATACTTTTTGACAATCCTTTGCTAGAACACGCTTTCCATCTTAACACCTTATTAATTCCATGGCTACATCTTTCCCTGTACTCCCACAGTAATGGCAGGACTCCCACTCAAGTTTCACTGACACCGAGAAGTGGAAAACACTCTTACCAGATGGGAAACTCTCTTTGTAGTGATGTAGCTCCTGTTGACAGAGCTGTGCTTCTGCCTATTCCTCCCCAAAAGTTAAACTACAACAGCAAAGACTTTTTTGTTAGTTTAAAATGAGTCCACACTAGTACTTTTGACAGTATTGAAATGGTGGAGAGGAAAAATACTTACACCCAAACTCAGTAGTTCAATACAACAGAGACTTCACGGCCTCGGTTAAGCAGCAGCTTTAATTCTGCTTCTCTTTCACAAGTACCCTTGATGGTAAACACAAAAAATGTCTCCTATGAGCATCAATACAAATAGGGCACCTTGTAGTATCATTTGCTACACACAACAGCCTATGTACATGAGGAAACAACCTCAGGAGAGAAAAGGCTGGTCCTTTTGCACATATACCAGCTGAACTACCTGCTTCAACAGAAAGTGCACATGTGTATGTACCTGCAAGAACCAGAGAGAGAGAAAGCACGAGGGAGAAAATATCATCTCTTCGAGCATTACTGCAGTCAGGCAGTAAGTACTGCAGAGGTTGAAGCACTGGAATCCAGCTAGACATCCCCAGATGTAGAAACCTCCCTCATCTGCTGCCTGGTGGGACTGCTATACAAATAGAAGGGCTGTCTTCTGCACATTACTTCTTTCTGACCTTTGTGGGTAAAGATGACTTTACCACAGCCAGCACAAGCTTCCAAAGATTATGGAGGATATTTTCAGAGAAACAAAATGAGCACAGTAATCCTAACAAACGCTGGAAAATATTACTGGGCAGCACAGTAAACACTGAGCTGGAATAAGTGAAGAGCTTTGCTTCAGGGAAAATACTGTAAAAGAAAAGTAAGAAGAAAGCAGCCATTTAGAAACTGCATTATTAGATGCAGACATATCTTCAGAATGTAATGAAACAAGTACATAAGTCCTACATCCTGTACCTCACTTGAGCAAATGTGAACCTTGTTGTTTCAGAAATGTAAAAGCTTAGAAGGAATTGGAGGATCTCACTGGATGAAGCAGGTATATAAGACCAAATAATTATACTCGAAAAAAGCATTGAAGATGCTTCTTTGAAACATTTCATACAGTCTTTTCATACTCTAAAAAATTCCTACCACTAGAAATAATCTAGGGGATAAAATTGAACACATAAACCCTAAAAAGTATGCTACCCAAGAGATGAATACTGTAATTATCTAAAACCTGTTATGGTACTTAATAATGTGTGGCCTACCTGGAATCAATAGGACTAACCCAGCAGGCAGAGAGTAAAATCTGTACCTTTATTTCTTTTCTTACTTAAATTAAAAGGCTTATTTTCTGTATGATTTTCAAGGTCCTTGCAATCTTCCAACTTACCCTTGAATTTTTCACTTTTTTCAGCTACTGAACAAAGTCTTGTTTTCAAATTGGCAGCTTTGTTCTGTTGCCTCAATGAATGATTGCAGCAACTTAAAGCCTGCAATGAGCACAGCAGCAGTTTAGGCAGAAAGCAAAATACAAGTAACGAATAAATGTATCGTGTAATTTCTACTGCCATATTGCCCCTCCCTTACTAAAGGCCCTTTTCCACACCCTTCATCCCACAATTAATGAGGTATTTTCTTCTTATTTCTCCTTCTTCGAGGAATGTAGTTAAGGTTCAAGGTGCTTTTGGGGACAGCAATATCACAGTGGAAAGATTTTCACTTATTTCTCAAAATGACCGAGATCATATTAAAAATATCCTCACATGCATCTATTTAGCCTATATTTCTATTGTTTTCTGTTCTATTTCCCCTGTTGAAGCTGGTTAAGGTACTGAAAAGTTAGTTGAACAAGTGGAAAAGATTGAAAGTATTTCTTTAAAGTTCATCTCTGTATTCAGCCTTTGTATCTGAGTTTTGCTGACTCAGGTTTGCTGATTGAGTGGCTAAATTGAAGCTTTTCAGCTACTGATTAGTCACAGGTAAGACTTTTATACAGTTAAGTCAGCTTTCACTTACCAAAAGATTTGAAGCAAGAACTATGAGCTATGCTTAGAAAGCAACACAGACATCTTGTGTTCAGATTAGACCCAACATCCCTGAGCCAGGCAGCTAAGCCCGTGGTGCAATATGGTAAATACTTTGGACTGGCATCCACAGCTCTACTGCAGCTGCCAGCCAGAAGAAAAAGTTAAAAATATGTCTTAAATCTCACCTTTAAGGTGCTCATGACAGACAGAGCATCATAGACATTTTATTAATTTAGATATTTTTGTGTTTCCTTGTGCAGATAGACACAGGTGGGAATGCTCTGTCATTTCCATAGACACACCAGAAGAAAAACGACCACAGCTGGTGACCTAGCTTGGTGGTAGAATTATCCACCAAGGATACTGAAGATCTATGCTCCAATTTCCTAACTCAGAATTTTTCATGTGTTGCATAAAGAAGTAGGAAGCAAGCCCGTGTGTCCCTTCACCCAAACAAATATAAGTCTTGGGCAAGAGAATCACATTGAGGCTTGCTTTCTTTTTGGTTCAATAACTGTTGAATTAATCCTTGAGCAGTGGCACAGCTTCCAAAGGAGGTGGGGATGATGCCAGTTCTGCAGAGTTACCCATAGATCTAATCCTCTCAAGGTGGTAGGAGCTGGAGTCCAAGGAGGAGACCATCAAGACCGTGCAAACATTGCTGACGCTTCCCCAACTCACATAAGTGCTTCTGAGAACCCAGCACAAGGCCCTGAAAATTGACTCAGAGATCATTAGGGAGCCAGCAAAGTGCCTGGTACATGGATTGATGTTTTCTGAGAACTACTGCTAAGGAAGCAGGTGCTGCATTTGCCAGCTGCAGCTTTTCCAGATTCTGCTTTCAAGCCAGGATGAATGTTGTTCCAATAATCGAGTATGCAGGCAGCAGAGATATCTGACTAGGATGGGTCCTAACTGGAAATGATGGGCTGCATTGCTTTCTGCAAGTAGTGGATCCAATGTCATCTGGGCCTATAGGCAATCATATCTCTTGCAGGCTCCTCTGAAGTGCAGTGCAATTAATATTGCAAATAAACTGGAATTCTGGTCGCACAGCAAGAGGAATGTGTCCAACTGGCAGGGAGAATAAATACTTCTCCAAACAGGCATTAATCAGTTAACATTACCCTAAAACAAACATTGAGAAAGCAGAGCACTTTAGCAATTAAAGGTCCAAATTTGCAAAATTAATTAGTGTTTCCCACAGCATAGCGCTCTACTTATGAACAGCTCTATTGTAAATGTATGATGCTCTAATATGAAAAGAGAGCATTCTCATGTTAATTATCTAATTAACTAATCTGGGCACAATTAGCAGCTGAAACAGCACAGCATTACACTCTCTTCCTTCTTCCCTTCCGGATTCAAGATTGCCTTTAAATATGTACTTTCAAGTGGCAGGGGACCCTGGTGATAGGGCTTGCTACCACATTAACCAGACCTTGGTGCCAGCAGAAGTTCCAATGACTGGGCACTGAAACAGGAGAGGTAGTAATATCTTTGGCACATTACTTAGGAAGGGTAAAGTCAGCTATTTAATCTCACCCCTAAAGCTAGCCAGCCCTCCAGGGAAGCCGTCCTTGTCACTTCACAGAAAGTCAGCATGAAATGCTCAAGAATACAGTTGTCTGTTTCTCTGTCCCTTTGGAAATCCAACACCACTTCACCAGACCTCCCTGACAGTGGTGTTTTCCAAAGGATGGTTCAGTGGCTATTTTAGAGCTCTGAAAATAGAGAGTCTCATTCATTTCTACTTTGCTGCCAGAGTAGCTATTGACTTCACTAAAGTTTACTGTGTCATGAGGAGAATTAGAGAACTCCGTGCAGATTTCAGACAAAAACTTACCAGGGAGAAGAACATTTGCTGAAACAGTCTAAATCAGCCTGAGAGGATGGCTTAGATAATGCCTCAAAGTCCTGCCTAAGTTTCCATCACAGTGATCCTAAAACAGGTATAGAAATATAAAGTAAAATATTTATTTCAATATTTTCATGTCTGTACATTTCTCTATCCGCATTAAATGGCATTTTTAATGTAGGAAACTGGTTCTATGTTTGGTAATTAAAAAGGGCAGAAAAAGGTAACATAACCTGAGACTAACAAGTTCTATACTGAATTGTACAAAATGTTGATCAATTTAAAGTATTTTTGCTTTATCTTCCTTTTGGGAGTTTTTTGCTTTTAGAGTTCTATTTGTTTGTTAGTTTAGGTTCTTCCATTAAAGAAAGAGTTTGGGTAGATCTACTGTAATATTTTGCCTCTCCTACTTTTTCAGTGGTCTCTGAGAAGGCAGTAGTAGTCATACACCTTTGTCTATGCAGTGCAAGGCTGTTTTTGAGACAATGTTGATCTACTGTGAGAATTACAGTAGATCACAAATAGAATTACAAAATAACTTATGTTGGAAAGAACTGGAGTAGTTAATCTAATCCAATATCACCAAGATCAGTTGCACTAAATCGGCTTACATTGGACTTGTCCTCTTGAGTTCTGAGCATCTCCAAGGATGGAGGCTCTGGCACCTCTACCAGCCAATCTGCTCCACCTTTTCCTGCTCTTAAAGTGAAAAAATTTCTTCATAGCTAACTGGAACTTTCCATCTTCCAAACTGTGTGTTTTGCCTTTTACCTTTTCACTGTGCATCTCTCATAAGAGTCTGGATTCATTTTCTCTACAGCCTCACAATAGGTAGCTGCAGGCAGCCAGGAGACCTCCTTTCAGCTGTTCCTTCTCTGGGCTAAAATAAACCAGCTGCCTCAGCTTCTCCTTCTACATCACTTGCTTCAGTCCAGCCCCCATTCTGATGGCCCCTCCACTGGACTTGCTCCAGGGGGTTGGTGTTTTTCTTGTGCTGAGAAAGACAGAACTGGATTCAGTGCTCCAACTGACCTCTGCCCAGTGCCAAGTTACAGGGAGTGATCACATCCTGTGGGCCTCTGGCTGCACTTCTGCCCGTGCAGCTTCACAGAGATGCTCTGGGTTTAGAAGGTTACAATGCAGCACTTTGGTGGACAGGTACTGAGAAATCTGAGCTAGTATTGATATTGGCCTGGCCTTCACAAAGCAGGAGTGTAGTAGGTTCACTCCAGATGTCCCTCCAGTTTTAGTTGGCAGGTAGGTCTGTGCGGCTCCTCAGTGGGCTGCACCCAGGTACCCACAGGCACCCACCTCCAGCACAGGACCCAGCCCCTGAACACAAGAGCCCAGAAAGTTGATCTATATGGACTAGCACAGACTTTGTCCAAAGTCTGAGCACTCCAGACTGATCCCTGCTTCATCCCAGGGGCAACAGCATACCCCACACGAATAAATCCCATGGGGAGAAAGAATGAATCATTCCAGCAGAAGCACTGCAATAATGAAACTCTTAACACAGCCAGTTGAAAGCTGCCTTGCATGCCCTCAGGTCCAAGGAGAGACACTTGCATTTGCCCATACTCTGAATAGTCATAACCAGAGCCTGAGACTATAAGCAGCCCATGTGAAATGCAGGAGGGAGGGGAAAAAGGCTAAACAAGGAAAAAAAATAGAGAGAAGACTATTCCCAGACACTGTCACTAGGTCAGGCATCCCCCAGCATCTATTGTGTAAGTCAGCTCTTATTTAAAGCTCTCTCTTACTTCATACGTTAACTTGTTCATAGAGGGTAAACCTATGAATGATGTTCTTCTGGTATAACAGCTAACCTAGGAAAGGACTTACCATGTTACATTTCCTTGTGGAAGGAGGCTGATTCTTCCAGGACCTTAAAATATGGTGCTGGGCACCTATTTTATTTTATTAATAACTTTCGTCAAAGTGAACCATTATCCTTGACTCTTAAAAAATTACTCATGAATTAACCACACAAATAATTGCATCTAATGACCTCTATAAGCAAAAAAAACCCAAAAAACCCAAAAAACAACAAAACTATATAAATATATAAATCATATAAAGTTCCACCATATCAAGAATTAACCATAACTGACTAATAGGATGACAAAGAAAACTGCCTGCCTTTGCTGTGTAATAAATCAGCACACTTAATATGTGTTACCAAATGCCACCACATTTCCATGTGTTTTATTTGAGCCTTGTATGATTTGTATAAGCCCATAAGAACCCTTCTGAAGCTCTCCAGCTGCCTCAGAATGTACCATGAGATATTCTGGATACCCTTACTACACTATTTCTAAAGTAAAATATTTGGGTTTGTAGAGCCTTCTTTTACAAGGTACAACGAGCCTAGACACCTACCAGGTCTCTAGACAAATAAAGAAGTCAAAACCTCAGATCCTGACTCTTTTAGAACCCACTCGGGCTCAAATGTTCATGGTGGCCTCCAAACACCACGTGAATAATTGTCCTACTTACTCATAATTACTGTACCAAGAATCTCAGAAAATGCTTTATAATATGCCTTCATTTCAGGAAAATTCTCTCCTCTTTTGGGGAAACACAGCCACCGCTGCTTTAGGGGCACAACCCTCAAATTTCAGTCATATCTACAAGAATTTGCCAAACCAGGCTTTCAAGACAATGGCACTAGAATACAGCTGTATGCCTTAGTATGGATTTTACCACTGTATAGAGTCTCTTGAGCTCCACTAAGGAGTTACAAGGACACCATGGCATCCAGTAAGGCAGCTGTTTATGGACAGAAAGCCTGTTTCTAGTCTAGAAATGGTCATTTCAAAATTTCTTCTTTATCCATGCAATTACAGAAAATATGTAGAAAAAAAGCACCCTGTGACTTACATTACAAATTGCTATTAAGCAACAATCTTTGAATTTTGCTATGCTGAGTGCAAACTTTTATCATCAAACCAGAGGAAAAGTATTTATCATATATACACAAGGGACATTCGTGACCTGCTTATGGATATCCCACTAGCTGGAAAAAAAAGACAACATGCAGCATTAATCAAACATACAATTTTCTGGTTTATTTCTTGAGCACGAGACTTGACTTGATGTTTTTTTGGTAAAGATCTTCTTTGAAATAAGTCATGAAAATACTGGAATTCATCCTCTTTTGGGACATCTAAGTGAATGTTTCCAAATTCCTTACGTTAACACATCCATACAATTTGTTACAAATATTACTAGTTGATGCCAGAAAGTTTATAACAAGATGCTGGCTGGCTACCAAACCACTAACCCTCTAGGACTGGCTTAGGGACAATTCAGTATGTTATTTAATGGAAGAGAGTATATGGCCTATGAAGGCCTGGAAGACTTATTTCACAACGTGGCTTGCTTACTCAGTGATCTCCCTTGGCAGCTCCCTGCTCAGAGTGGGACCCCACCCAGGCGAGCTATGCTGAGCCCAGACTGTCATCTGAGCCATTGACCCTCCTATTTGGCTCAGATTGTCTCAAATTGCATTCAGACTCTCCATTTTGAAATAAAGGCAAACGATGTGCACAGACATCCCCTTTATATAGGATGGAGTGCTGATGTCCTGCTCCCATTCAGCAAGAAATTATAAAGGCTGCATTTAGTGGTAAAACTGAACTTCTGGTAATGCTCACTGACACTTTATTTTAGGGTTTGGGTACTTCTCCTTTTTCCTGAGAGGAAGATCAATACCACACTTTCCTCTTCCGTACTGTCTTTAATGCCAAAATACTTCCCAGTTTAAACATATGTTTACAGTAATTTTTTTTAATATGTTCCTGAGCCATGGGAATAACAGAAGCATTGTGGTGTAATGTGCAGAGCATCAGTGCTTTTAAACTGAAGCTGGGAAGCAGTGAATATTGCCTTTACCTGGAACTACAGAGGTAGTTAAAATAACTGGAACATCAGGTTAATTAAAAACCCTCTTTGACCTAGGAAGCTTGTTACTGAGTCCAAATGATCAGATCCCTCTTTTAAGATCATCCACATAAAGAATTTTTTTATAAAAAGACACCAGTATTTTTCAAATTTAAGGAAAAAAAAGTGTGCAGATTCTTGCAAGATGCTTCTGAACTCAAAGGAGATGTCTGTGCATACAGATTCTTCATGCAAGCTAACAATTGGGTTTTTTACAGAATTCTGTTTCCTTGAACTATTACCCCTCCTCTCCATCTCCCAAGTGTTCTCCTTTGATTTAAGATTAAAACTGAGTTAGTTTTGGGATTATCTTACAGCACAGAACAAAACCAGTGTCAAGGAGGCTTTAATTGATGAGTTAACATGTAATCACCGTAAAGAGGCTGTGCATCCTGCCTTTTCCTCCAACCTTTGAATGTTGATGTATCTTTGGCTTCTCAGGGGTTTAATGGAACTTTAAAAATTATCCTCTTAATTTTTCTTTAACATCTGCCATATGCTTGTGCCCAGGACTCTCCTGATTGACAATACCTGCAAGCCTAATGAAGACTTTCTAGAAATCTTCATATTTGAGACGTAAGTCAGGGACATCGTGGACTGAAATGAGCAAAATGACTACCAAGACCTCAACGTACCTAGCATTCAACATGGCAACCTTCAGCAACCAGAGGGGAGAAAATTCAGCTCTCCTCCTTCAGCAATCTACATTCAGAGTAGTCACTTGCCTCTTTTGTCTCTGCTGTTAAATCAAATTTACTGTTATTCTTCTAGTATAGATGCTACTGGAATAACTAACTTTAATATACACATGCTCTCAAGAGTTGTTCACCACTAAATCTTTTTTGTCCCTATTTCACTAACTGAAATCTGTGAAATAGAAATGAACCAACACTTGTACAACAGATTAAGTCATCCATGGATTTGTGTTCTGCTTTACTGGTGTTTAAGTCATATTTTGATATTAGTACTTTGGAATCAAAATAAGGCAATAAGCAAGACTGAATATATTTCAGCTCATCTTAGAGCAGTGACTCTCAGTCCCTAACAATGTGGGCTAATACCTCTTAAAGAAGAAGAGAAGCCTCAAAAACACTGCTCCCACCTTGTTCATCTCCACTGTTGAATGCTTTCGCCATTCTGATAGCCATGGGAGGAGAGTGGTGTTTATTTTATGTCAGTAGGAACATGGATGAGATAGGGTAGATGGGAAAGGGTCGAAAGGCAGTATCTGCTTGCATGGTGACAATTATCTGATTGATTTGATTAATCCTCTTTCTCATGCCTGGGCAATGGTCAGCTGAACTGTTGCAAGCAGCTGAATTTGTGCAACCATGCCAGAACTGCAGAAAAGTCTGCTTTTTCTCTTTGTGCAGTTGTCCAGGCCCATAAGCTCAGGTGAGGTCATTTTTAGACCTAAACTTGAGAAGCTGGTTTATGAGGGAAAAAAGATTTCTGCAGTTAGAAACAGCACAGAGATCAGGGCAATCATGCCTGGGAGAGAGGCAGGTTCTGAACACAGACATCATGAGCAAGCTTGGCTCAACAGGTGCTGCAACCCCCCACTAGAAGATATTTGCAGGATTCAGCAGTGGACCAGGCCAACTTTAGTGGAGCTTGTTCCCAGGATAACAGGAGGGAGAACAAAGCAGACCAAAGTGTTTGGCTCTGTGGAAGCCAAGGGACTACAGACGGGGCAGAACAAGAGCGTTGACAGGGTGTAGAAAACCAGCAGAATGGAGTCAGAAGTATTACACCAAGCAGCAAGGGGCAGGTCGACATCACGTGAAATGCAGAAGATGCTAACTCTGAAAGTCACAGTGTATGTCTGGCAAGAGTGCTTTCAAGGCACTGGCTTCAGGGATGTTCTTTAAGTCCACTCTTATGCAATGGACATTCATACCTTATTCAAATATTCCTTCCTCATTGTCTACTTAAAATCCGTTGTTTTTTCCCTAACAGACATGAAAAATTGGAAAATATTCTTCTGGTGTGAATCCAGCAATCTTATACTTTCTCCAGCTATTTTACTTTCTCGAGCTATTTTGATAATGAGGAAACAGCAGTAGGGACGTGCCTGTGACAAGTGCTGCCTCATGTGATGTAGGGCACACAAGTTGTACAAGGCTGTGCCTACATTTTTTTCCCCACTTTTTTGGTCCTGATGCCTCGTAAATCTGCATCTGAGAGAAACAGATGAAGTACTGCTGTAAAAACATCTCTCAGTACCAGAGTGATACAGAAATCACTGGAACACCTATTTTTCTTCTCATTCTTTCCATCTTTATGTCCAATAAAAAATAAAGAAAATTTTTAAAATACCTTTGAAATTAATGAAGTTTTTCTTATCCAGTTCAGCCTGGAAACAGTTAAATTGATATTTATCCAATTCATCCTGACTCTGCAGACTACCATCACCCAAAGAAAACTTTTCCTTATATAAGAGGGGAAGTTTATGTAGCTGCAGTCTTGGATTACATTGATTCAGTCCTGAGGCAATACAGATGCCAATTATATGATACACATACCATACATCTTAAATTCTCTGTAAAACAATCCCTGAGAAATAATTGCTACTGTCATTCTAGTCAGGCCCTGAAAATACAGCCAGCACACCTCCGTACCTATGGGTACAAAACCAAACTTTTCTTATGTTTGGTAACAGGTTCATTCTTCTGTGTATATCAGCTATGGTACAGCAATGGATTTACCCAGGTCTGTAAAAATACTTTAATTCCTTTGCTAAGTACCAGTCACCCTACATGCTTCCATATTACCTGAAGCGTTAAAGCAAGTGCTCATCTTTCTCCTCCTCCCCTCTTTACATCAGGGTTTCATTTGACCCTCTGGGTTTTCACTAAATTTTTTGTCATCAGTAAGTGCCAATTAATCTTATCCAAAGAGCTAAACAAATAAAACCTTTAATTTCACTATAAAAATAACAGGATTTTTTTTTAATCCAAATAATTTTCAAAAAAGCAGAAAAATTCTTGTCCTTCAGTCTGTAGGGTCTGATCATTCAATGACTAACCAAGGCAATTGCAGTTGGGTGAGGCTTTTTTTATAATATGACCAAAGAGGTTTTTCAAACTTTGCTATCCAACTGCAGATGACTTATCAGTTTTAAAAAGTACCATTTTGCCTCACCTATTAATTGTGTAGGCAAATCTGCATGATATTTTAGTAAATTCACGTTCACATTAATGTCATCCTTGCCACCAGGGATGTCACCAGTCTATATGCCTGTACCCCTCCCCAAGGCGGCATCATAGCCTCTTCTACTACACCAAGAGAACATAACCACTAACCAGAATTTCAGCTTTTCCATGTGATTTAGCTCCCAACAAACTTTAATTAAACAGCATTCTTCATAGAACTGTCTCTAAATCTCTAAGTCTTCGTATAATCATCATAAGGAGTGGTAGCCTACAAACTCCTTCATGTTAGGAAAAAAAATATTAGTAGAGCACTAAACCCACCCAAATGAAATTAGTAGACACATGAGAAAAAATTATGTACAGCCATACTCAATTCCCTTCCATTGTTTTCTAAAGATAACAGTCAAAATATACACATTAATGAACTTAAAAAGACTTCGAACCTTGCCAAAACATTACCCTGAAAGCTTGCTTCTCATTTTAACTTAAGACCAATACTGGTAACTAGCTGTAAAACAACCCTATTCTAATGAAAATTTCTCTAACTTCCCTGCCCAGCAGCATCCAAACTTTTTAAAGTCATCTCAGATGTAAACTTCTACAAACCAGGAACCTGACCATGCCTGAGGAATAAACGCAGGACCAGACAGCACATCTCCACAGCCATTAGCGTGGATCCCACAAACAGAGACCCTAGGAGGTGTATGACCATGGAATACGTCTTCTCCCCTCACTGAAACCAAGTAATCACTGTTCCCCAGAGCAAACTCAGAAGTAAAACAATACAGGACACTAACATTCAGATACCAGTAGGAGAACACTTTTCATCCCCAAAAATATTACACCATTGGTCTCTTAATACTGTTGCTCAAGAGAGATATCACCAGTCAACACAGGCCTGGAAATAAAAACTCATTGTTCTACTGACTACTTGAAAAGCATGGATTCACTAGAGCTACAAGGTTTATATCACATTATAACTTTCCTTGCTGCCTACCACACACTCACGATTGCTTCTTACCGTGGACAACCCTGATTCTCTATTGCCAGCCTCAGTATATCTTCTTAGTGATTGCTGAAACAATGGTAACCTCACCTGAAAATTACGCTGCCTACAAGAAGACAGGCTGAAGTTTGATTTAAACACACCTTTATGCAAATAACTACCTACAAGAGAGGCAAAGAAGACATCCACATTAGTAAAGCTTCCTGTACTATGGCTCTGAATAAAAGCCATGGGCATAATATACTGAAAAAAAAATTGGGAACTTTGAAAAAAGAAATCACTTAATTTAAAGCTTCATGATATTAATGAGCAAGGGGTTTTTATTGCATTCAGGGTAAGAGAACTTTTATAGTCTTTGAAAAGTAAGAAGTTATTTTCATAATCTTCATAATCTTCTTCACCAAAAGAAAATATATTTGCTAAGTGTTTATGCAAAAAGGAAGGTAACAGTAGCAGAGCTGGATAAAAGGGATCATCAACACATAATAGGCTTTCTAAAAAAAGTCCATCTTACTGTTATACATAGGATATCTGATCTGAAAAATATCGTAGGATAAAACCCAAAGGTTAGTCCATGCTAGGCAACTGAAGAAATAACACAGAGTGAAAAACACCAACAGAAAACAGAGCTATATTCCAAAGCAGTCTGTTAAAAATGACACAAGCTCATTCACACTTTGAAATCTAATCATTTGGTTCATTCCTTCTGTTCTATTTCAGCCAGGATATCTGTAAGACGTTTACCCACCGTTAAATTGGTAGCCTTCTTTAAGCAAAATTGATCATTGTCATGACTACTACTTTTCCTTTATCATTCAGGGAGCAAGTAATTTCAAACTGTATTAGGGTAGGCTTTCTGATTTGAATTTTATTTTCTGGTTCTCTTTGCTCTTCATCTGCTGTCATGTCTTTTCCTGGGGATATATTTTGCCACTTGGGAAATTCTGAGAAGATAAAACACTGTGTGATTCAAAATTCTTAACTGTCCAAAGCATGTGTGTTTGCATTTGTGGAGGTTCTGTATTTATTCTCTGTCTCCCTGGAAAAGCTCCTAGCTTTTTCTTTCTAGCTCATCTCTGGCACCTCATTTGTAACATGCTACAGGCTTCCAAAGAGAGATGCAACACAAAAAGAGAAAGGGAGAAGGAAAATGCTGAGTTCATCACCATAAATTATTGATGTTTCTTCTACTTAACTTACTCATCAGGATTCATTGTTAATGAGGTGTGGATTTTAGTTTTAAATTTACCATGAAACCAGATGATCTTTAAGATTGCTTCCAACCCAAAACATTCTGTGATTCTGTGTAGCACTGCAGGCATTCAATTTGAAGCACTGCATTAAAGAAGATTTCTCCCACTGTGTGTCTCTGGTTCCATTTTCTGCAGTAGGTCTCTGCAACTGTGATTTGGCAAGCACTGGTGGTATTTATCCACAGCACGGAATGCAATAGGAAACAGAAAGACAGGAGGAAGATTTTTATTATGTAACTGATCAAATACAGAAACAGATGCTGTTCAATTGCTCTGGAATTAGTTGATTTATTTAAAGGGTTAATTGACTCATTGTATTCCTATAGGGTAAACTGGAATTCAGATGAACTGAAGTGATCCAGTGTCTGGGAGCAGCAGGAAATCTGCCAGTATATATTACTGAATTTCCATCTTCCAGTTTGCAACTACTTTAAATTAGGGTCAGATGCTGCTGCTATTGTTGTTCCTGATGCTAGGCTAACACTGCCTGTAACAGAAACAGAAGCTGTCTTTTAGGCTGGGGTAAGTCCTGGGATATTCTCAGTTAGCCCAAATGAAAACTGGAAGGGAGGTGGGAGTGAGACGGCTGGGGTTTACCCCAGAGGGAGTTCCCACCAAAGCATGCTAAAAAAATAAAACAGGAATAAAAAATTGTTTCGTTTTACGGTTTTTCTAGAGAGCTTCAGCAGTGGAACCATCTGAACTGAAAGCAGTGGGAGCTTTATCAGTGGCTGTAGCAGGATCAGTCATAAACCAGTGCAGCATTTCTTTGAAAACTCCACTTGGACAGTTGGTGCCATGAGGCTCCACAGGATTGGGTGTCACTTTCAGGGATCCACGTGGCCCCTGCATAACTCCTGATGTAGGTACTGGCCCCAGACAACCGCACAGGAAGAACTGTCCAAGGCTGAGAGGTTGAATTTCAAAATCCTGGTTCATCACCTACTACCCCTGGGACCTTGGGAAACCTGCACTGTCCGACTGTGCCACAGCTCTTTATCTGTACATTAATACCAGCAGGTCACTGCCCTAAAGATCTATTGCAGAGATAAATACATTATAGCTTATACAATGAGCACAAGATCAAATGAGTAGCTAAGACAGGCAGCCATGAACATCCTGGGGGTTTTTCATTCTAAATCAGGCAAACTAGCAATTAAAGTGGCCTTTTTCTGATACACAGTAAAAAGCAGTAGAGAAAAAAAAAGCCACTTAAAGAGCTGCTCCTAAAAATATAAAATGTATTTTAATTATGAGGGGAATTAATTTTAGATTGACTGAGGAAAATCTCGTGGGGCATCCAGCCAACTCATCCATCTCCTATCACCAGAGAATTTCAGCTTTCCAAACAGACCTGTAACATACCACTTCTTGGGATCTTCTCTGAATACCGAGCTTATTATCTTTTGACTCCTTCATTATCTGTCACTGACATAAAATGCAGCATATACTCCTAAGGAAATTAAACACTGAAGAAAAAAAAATGTATTAGGCTATCTAATCACCCTTCCCCTCCCCTTTCCAGGGCTTTTCCCTTCTGTATCATCTTTGCCCTTCAGCCACACACAAAACCTTGTCAGCTCTACCACTGCTCTTTCTCTTTCTGTCCCCCCATTTCCTGCCACTTTGTTCCTTAATTTAAAATATGTAGCAACATCTGAATGCAAGTGTCTGGGACAGAGTCAGGTGCGTGGAGACATGATGCTATTCAGACAGTGTATGGTCACCATTAGCCAACAGGGCTGAGTGTTCTTTGTCTTGGTCTCCAGAAGGCTGATTAAACTCATAGTCCAGGCCACCAAAAAACCCATGTATGGCTCCTTGGTGCTCTGTCCCAGTGCCAATGTCAGCACTGAGGCGCAGGCAGTGCCTGGCCTCGCTCAGAGGAGTGGGACCTTGTGCTTACAGCAATGGAGAGCTTTTGGAGAGTGAGATGTACCCCTGGTTTTACCACTGATCTGGAAGGTGCCCTTGAGCAACTCTACCTACCCTAGTATCTTATCCTGTGTGAGGAGATGCCCTTTATCAGCAACCACTGCATGAAGTTCTCGCTGCTGGTAGCAGTGGTAACACCCATAGTACAAAACATTCCAGTCCAATCCTGGTAACTTCATGTCTGCAAAATGCCCTTATCCACCTTAGTTTCCTCTTATTTTCCACAGCACCAATATTTGCATTACTTGTTCCAAATCAGGCATCTCCCTGTATTCTAAACCACCTCAAACTCTACTGCTGCCTTCACCTGCACACCCACCTCCTGCTGCTTCACCAGCTGCTTCATGAGTAGCACTGCTCCAACAGCCACCAGATTCATGGGCAGGAAGTTCACTTATTTTTGCTTTTTTAATACATATGACAGTTCATATCTTCCAATGGCATGATCCCACAACACTTGCCTCCTGTGGCTGTACCCCTCTCACTATATTGCATTGTCCCCAGGGACTTCTCCACACTCTTCAGATATTGTATAGTGCCCTGTGCTGAATGTGACAGTGCTGTCTAGTGGAAAATGAATTGAAAAATGTGAATTTTGAGATTTTTTTGAACAGCAGTCTGGAAGAATTTAAACTATTTTTTATTTAAAGTATTTTTTAAAATATATTAAAAATTTCAGCAACTGCAGATAGCAACAGCAATAGGAAAAATAAAAAAAAAATCAAAACCATTAGCACACTTACTAACTAAAGTTAAAATATTTTAAAATAGTACTGTGAAGAGTATA
The DNA here is from genome assembly GCF_009829145.1 of Chiroxiphia lanceolata. NCBI lineage: Eukaryota > Metazoa > Chordata > Aves > Passeriformes > Pipridae > Chiroxiphia > Chiroxiphia lanceolata. The sequence goes on from NC_045640.1 coordinate 15,756,312, forward strand.
GGGGATTTTTCTTTACTGGAAAAGAGGATTGGATTTTAGAACAAAAAAAAAGCATACGAAAAAGAAAACAAAATCTATGAAATCAAAGAAAAGGAACTAGGACAAAAATGCACCAAGAAACAGAACTTTAAATGCCTTCCAAAAATTGCACCAAATGACCTTCCAAAATTTGAAATAAACTTGACCCACTCCAGCTGTGGGATGGCTGTTGACTCCTGCCAGCTGATCTGGCCCAGAATATCTCAGCTTTCTGATAAAACTATAAGCAGAGTAGAAAAGGACAGATTATTCCGTTCTCCCAAATAACACAAGAAATCTTTCACAGGGGTCATAAGAAACTGTATCTAAAAACATGAGATGTAGAAAGTGCAAAATAGTGGTTGGGAACCTGTGCTTCTCTTCTTTTCCAACACAAGGCTGCTGAGGTGCCTCACAGCCCAAAAATCAAAGCCCTACATTATGCTCACGTCCTATTCAGCAAACTTTGCTGCCAGTGCCTGGCTCAAAGTGGGACAAGATCCACATCAGCAGAGCCACTGAAATAATAAGCTTTGGGTTCTCACATCATGCTGATGCGAGTAAGTTGAAAAATATATGGGATATTTGGGAACAGTTTTTATGGATATCCTTGTCTTGATTAAATGAATATTTTTGTTAATGTAATAATTGTTTATTAAATACTTAAGAACTGCAGGTTTAGGGTACAGTCATGCAGTGATTAATTAGGTTAAAAAAACTTTGTTCTGTGGTTGGGATGGCTTATAAATTGTCATTTCAAGGTCCTTTGTTTTTTCTTTTCCTTTTATTTTTTGAAGCACTGTTTGCAGGGATTCTATTCAAAGTAGAGTAACAAAACTTTTTTGTTGACATGCATAGCCAATCCCAAATTCTTCTGCTTTTAAATACTTTTTAATTATTTGTGTTTCTGCTCAGAGTTGTTGTCCAGTCTGCTAAGATCTGCTGATCCTCTCTTGAGAGTATTTTAATTTATTAATGTGAAGAGATCTTATAAATTCACAGTTAGTGATTATTAATTTCCTTTTGTTCCAGACGCTTCTGTCTAGGGTGTCTCATTTGAAGACTTTTTTTTAATCTCCGTTCATCTCATAGTATTAGCTGCTGTCTTTGCCATGCAAGGACAGCTGTCAAAACAGACAAATCTTGCTATAAGGATCTTGCTATAAGGGGGCCCAGAGCTTATGCTTGAGGTGGTACTTCATAGAATTGACAAACTCCAACACAGTTCCCTGGAAAGAGAACATGCACCAAAAAAAAAGTAGATTGAGCTGTATGATATTGGCTGGTTATCCAAAATGTATAAATACTGATGTAATGGGCTGAGCAATATGGAGGGAAACTGTGATCAGAAATTCAGAAATTCACAGAAAGTTGCTTTAGAGCCGAAATCCTACTTAGGTAATGAATATGCTGCCATTATACTCTCCTGTTTTCACTCTCATTCAGTTATCCCTGACTATCAACCAAAATAAATGGCACAATTCTTGTGAAATCACACCTACGTTAACTTAATTTTTTTTCACTATTTTCAAATTGTCTTATATATATTAGAGCTCTTTAATTAGACATGCAAACAATACAGCAACAGATCAAACTGTTGGATTGGTTCTGAGACTCCTGCTGCTTATGTCAGTGTAATTTTCATTTCCTCAAACTCCTTTTTGCAATTTTATTTTTGGATTAACTTTCTGAGGCTCCCTACTACCAAAGCATTCATCCTTAACACTACTTCCCCAGTGAAATAAACTTATGGTGATACAGCAGCCTCTATGTCATGCTTGCAGTCTTGCAATTATGGCTGACACTGCTCTCAAAATGGAAACATGTTTAGAAATTTTTTAGAGAACAGAAAAAAATCTGTAAAACTATTCATTTCTTTCACAAGAAATATGCATTAAAAGCCTGCTCAGTTCTCAAAATGGCAAACTATGATTAAAAACATATTGTTTCTACATTGGCCCAGATGACAGGGGGGGAAAAGAAGAAGGAAAGCAAAGAACCAGAAATTAAAATTTACTAGCCAGTAGCATTCTATTTTAGACAATATAGTATTATTAAAAAAAACCCCAAACCATTCTCAAAAACATAACTTCCAAGCTGAAAAGTTTCAAAACAAAAACCCAGTTCCATCTCTTTCTACCCAGCCAGTTTTTGCCCTTTGCTCATTCTCAGCTTCTACCATTCTGTGTCCACCTTAAATTGCAAAATGCCAACAGCAGAGATTTGCTTTGTCCTGATTGTTCTTAAACACAATGTCAAATATAAAAATATATAGCAATAACAGCTTGCTGGTCATGGACATTATGACAAGGTAACTCACCTAGCTGATATCAGTAAAGCTTTCAATACAGCCTCTCACAGGATCCTTCTGCACAAAATATCCAGCACACAGCTGGATAAACATATCATGTGGTGGGTGAGCAATTGGCTCATGGGTCGAGCACAGAGGGTAATAGGGAATGGGGTAACATCACACCGGCCATCTGCCACTAGTGGGATTCCACAGGGCTCCATCTTGGGCCCTGTGCTCTTCAACATCTTCATAAATAACTTGGACACAGATCTGGAAGGGATACTAAGCAAGTTTGCAGACAACACAAAACTGGGAGGAGCTGTTGACTCCCTCCCTGCAGAGGGAAAGTGCCGAATTCTGCACCTGAGATGGGGCAACCATGGATGTTCATATGGACTGGGGAATAAGATGCTGGATAGTAGTGCCATGGAAAGGTACTTGAGGGTCCTGGTCAACAGCAAACTGAATATGAGTCAGCATACTGGCATAGTGGCAATATTGGAATATTGGCAATTGGAATATCGGCAGCCAGGAGGGCCAACCATGTCCTGGGGGGCTTCAGGCAAAACGTTGCCAGCTGGTTGAGGGAGGGGATTATCCCCCTCTGCTCTGCACTGGGGTGGCCTCACCTTGAATACTGTGTGCAGTTTTGGGTGCCACAATATAAGAGAGATATTAAGCTGTTAGAGATTGTCCAAAGGAGGGCAACGATGATGGAGAAGGGCCTCGAGGGGAAGCCGTGTGAGGAGGGGCTGGGGTCACTTGATCTGTTCAGCCTGGAGAAGAGAAGACTGAGGGGAGACCTCTTTGCAGTTGCAACTTCCTCATGAGGGGAAGAGAAGGGCCAGGCACTGATCTCTTCTCTGTGGTGACCAGTGATAGGACCCAAGGGAATGGCCTGAAGTTGTGTCAGAAGAGGTTTAGGTAGATATTAGAGAGAGATTCTTCACCCAGAGGGTGGTTGGGTGCTGGAACAGTCTCCCCAGGGAAGTGGTCACAGCACCAACCCTGGCAGAGTTCAAGAAACATTTGGATGATACTCTCAGGCACATGGTGTGACTCTTGGGATGATCCTGTGCAGGACTAAGGGTTGGATGAGAGGATCCTTTTGAGTCCCTACCAACTCAGCATATTCTGTGATTCTTTGAAATGTTGTATCTTTGACTGAGACAGAGTGGACCAGAAGTGTAAGATCACCATGGAAAGCAAAGCCTTGAGTCTAGGAAAACAGAAGGACCAGTGTAGCTTAAAGTTATCTAAAAATATGTTTTGTTTTGGGTTTGGTTTTTCCAGATTTGTTTGCAAGCCAGAGGCAGTCAAATAGTTTTACATCATTAAATCAGACCTTTGAAAACCAAAATAACTCATAAAGGACTTAAAGGCCACAAATTTGTTTGATGAGTTCTCATCAAGGAGAGCAAAGGTTAAATCCATAGAGTTTGCTTTGCTGATTTTTGCTTTTTTTGATGACAGAACTGAAGAGTCCTGTTGAATTTCATGATTGAATGAATACATAAGTCAATGTAGTATTATAGTCCAATGAAATATTATATGCAGCTGAAAACAAAGTAAGTGCCAATGTCAAGTTCATCTCTGGCCTGCCTCCCCTCTGCTTCCTACGAGAAGTCATTACCTAGTATTTATTTACAAGATTGGAGAAAAAAAATCTTGGAAAAATAAAGACTTTGTGCTCAGATTTCAGACATGAAATGGTGTCCCACTGTGTCATTTTGGATTTGCCATTTAAAGGCTTACAGTGTGTTTGCTTGAACAGTCCTGTTTTTTAAGAAGAGGAATTTAGTTCTTTGGAATCTGACAGTCTCAGAAGAGCTGCTCAGATGTTTTTATTAATTAGTTAATATTTGTGCAATGCTTAAAGTATCAAGCACTGTATAAATGTTAAGCTATGGAATTTGGTCCTACAATTAAATGGCAATTATAAACAATGAAAAATACATATTTATATATTTGCTAGGAATTTACATGAGCATGACATATTTGATATCTTAGCAGAGAGCTCCTAATCTAGTCAAAGCCATATAAAGTTTAGGGATATGGCTAACAGCCTATTTAAATAACATAGCAAAAGTCATATTTTCCCCAGTGTTTCCATGTTAGCCTTTAAGGCTCCAATTAAAAGCAATTTAGGAACAGAACTTTCACATCTGATTTTCCCATGCAGTTGCCATCTACTAGACCTCTTTCACGTGCAAAACAAAAATTTGCCCCTGAAATAACATTAAGTGTGCAAATTAAAAAAAAAAATCTTGCACACACTCAGGTTTGGCTTAAAACCTGCAACGCTGAAAGCTTCTGGTTCATCTGTTGACATTACAAAAGATAAAAGTACCAAAGAAACAGCAGAAAATGCTGAGTGCCTTGTTACTTTCCTTGGATTTTTCTTCTACATTAAACTATCAGACTGTTAATAAAAAGACTCTTAAAGAATCAACACTCTCACAACAGTGTCACTAATGATCTACTGGTAGCTAGAAAAGGAGGCTAAAAATACTATGGCTCCCTTTAGTGAAGAGTTATCTTATCAATATGCTGCAGTCAGAACTGCTAGGCTGAGAAATGCATTTACTTAAGAAAATAACACGATGAAGAAGGACCAGGGTAACAATAGTTCTGTTGCCAGAACGCACTTGTAGTTGGGGGGTGGCTTGTATAGCTTGAGTGCTTAATTAAGTGTATTTTTCCAATAAATAGGTTGGACATTAATTTTTACTGATGGTTAAATATCTTCTAAGTAGCTACCCTGTCTCTTAGGCAACCAGGCTAAATTTTAATAACTTGCAGGACAAAAGAGCAACAGGCCCATAGAGTCTGGTAGGGATGTCAGCATTTCCATTATAAACCCCATTTTAGCACTGGGGACGGTACTCTAATTTGAACATTAAAACATTCTGGGGATAGCTTTTATCCAGGAGTGATTTTCTGGTTTCTGTTTTTCTAATAAGAGCCATTTGCATCCATTTGGAAGAAACTTAAATGTATTGAGCTTGCAGGGGGGAGAAAAAAAGCTTAAACAGAGAATAATAAAAAGAAAAAGAAGGAAGCCCTAAAACAGAATGGACTTTGGAGTGCAAATGTAGTATTGAGCCTCAATGTTTGACTCAGAGAGGCTGATGCCAGCAACTAGGAAGCTGAACAAGGATGGGTCCAAGGTCATATGGGACCTTCAGGATACAGGTCTGTGCTGCATAATCTGGAGATGATGATTGACAGCAATGCCATTGTTGGGTCAGGAAACAAGAAGCACAGCATGCTGCTTGTGATGGTGGGGAAATATGGTCCTTTGGAAGTAGAAAATTGAATCGAATCCCTGATCAATCTGTAAATCCTAAGAATATGATACTCTCTCTCTCTCTGTCAGAGTTTGTGTGTTAAGTTCTACTGTTGTAGGCACTTTCTAATTCCAGCTCAACATAAATTTAAAATAGCCTTCACTTCCTTTGCTAAATATATTTTCAGGAGTTTTATATGTGCTTTGGATCAGCTATGAATCAGCCACTCTACGTAAGAGTATTTAAGGTATAGGTGGAAATGGTTCTTATATATTCAGTAGTTTGATATATATTTTAAGCTTGTAAAGTTGTCTATAACAAAAGCTGGTTTATAACTAAACTACATTATTACTATGGACCAGGCCAATAATATGTGTTTTAAAGCTACCTGGATACAAGTTTACATCAGTGGCTCAGTCACCATCTATATCTGTAAAAAATGAAACAATAAAAAGTAAATAATTTATATAGGAACTGTTGTCAAAATTCATTCAGGCAGTTCCATTTTATACACATTTCACTTCCTAGATTTTAAATACTGAAATATTGATTTATGTTGTCAAGGCATCCCAAACTTACCTAGAAAATAGGTGTCAGAGACCTTACAGACTTTCAAATACTCTCAAACAGTGCAAATAAAGTAGCTCCTATACAGACTTTCTTACTTTCAGGTTTTTCCTTTTTTTTCTTTTTTTTTTTTTTTTGCTTCTGAGATTTTCCGCATAGTCTTTGTCATTCTGTCCCAGGCATTCAGTAGTCTTTCAGGGTCACATCTGAAATTAGAAAGCCAAGCAATTACTTGTCACCTAACCTCCCAAGGGGGGCATGTGAAAGAACTATCCATAAAAAAAAGAAGTTCTCTCCTATAAGAGACTGTGTCTACAGACCTTGTAGTCAAAAGTAAGTCCACTAACACATATGAAAGGTCCAGTTCTTTGTCCATCACTAGAAAAAGCCAGGCACCACAACAAAAGAGGAACTGAAAATCAGAATTTTCTATTTAATTTTTATTCTAAATTTCCTACTCTTTCTCAAAAAGGCAGGAAAATGACTGGAAATATTTCAAGTGGTAAGTCTATCCAGTCCCCAGCAAGTCCATCCATTGCCTTCTCTAAAAGAAGATTGCTGCTTCTCAGGGGCACTGACTGCCTTCAGCATCATTTATAGACACACGGTAGGGCTCAGCTGCAGAACGTGTGTGGTGGTTCAGAAGGCATTATGTCTTTATTTTCATATGTTGCTGGAAAACAGAGTCATATTATTCTCATTTCGGAGGAGAGGAGCTGAGGCACTGGGACTGAGGGCTTGAATCAGACACTGGTGACAGCGGCCAGAAGACTGGCAAGTATTCAGCAGGAACGCACCTCTGGAGGGCCATCTTCTGCCCTCAGCCAAACCTGCCTTGCAGACTAAAAAGCAGAGAGAGCCACTGGGGAGTAACATTCACGTGGTTACAGCTTTAATTTTGCCAGCCCTGTCTAGAGCCACAGCGAGCAAAGCTCCCCGAAGCTTAGTTGCCAAGTGGAGGTTGTGATGAAGCCTGTACAGCCATCCAAAATTTGCCATGCAGCTGTGCATTGCACTGGTCTTCCCCAAAGCAGGCCTTGGTACATGTGTATGCCAACTTGAGAAACAGTTAAACACTTCCCTGGCTACTCACTTAGTAATGAGAAATTTCATCTTATTTGGCCACACTTTTTGCGGTGTTTCTGTCTACTTCATTTTACTGTCAGAGAGTTGATGGCCAATTATATCCCTAAACAGTGAATTGGAACACTGTTCACCATGTCTACTTTCCCTATCAGCACTTAGATAAAAAACCTGATATATGTATAAGGGAGAAGAGAGTAAGTTCCATCAAAAATGACACGCTGGGATTTCAGGAGGATTCAACTTCTCAAAATGAAATTTCAACAGCTGCTGGATGATATAACCTGAATAAAAGTAATTAAAAGAAAATGAGTTCTGCCCTCTTGTATCCTCCTGACTCATGCCTCATTTTCTACTTCAGGATTTAGGAAAGCAAATGTCTATTTCTGTGTCCATCACCAGAGCGACATCACAGCAAGTTAATTAGAGCACATGACAGAGAGGTGCTATTTTTGCCTTCAAATAAAGATCTTTCTGTTGCTTATGAACATTTTTCTTTCTGAAATAGGGAGAGAAACTTCTTAGCTACCAGGAAAGGATCCTCTCTCCCAAAAGTGTATAAAAATTATTCTCTTTCTACAGCTTGCAAACTTCATGATTAGAGTTGTCGACCGTGGTGTATTAAAGAGGATACAGTCAGACTTGACTGATCAAGCTTAATTTAGCCTTATGTTTGTGTTTCTGAAACATGGTAAACAATTTTTTAGCATGTACATGCTTACTGCATTTCAAACAAGAAACATTTTTCCTTATCTGAATAAAAATGAAATCTACAAATTCATGACCTGTGTGTTAATTCTGATTTTTATATTTCAAACTGTATTGCTTCAAGGAGAGGCCTAAATACTATATATTTATATGCCCTGATAAAGAATATTCCAGGCGTTTACCGCAGATAAACACTACTGAAGCTAAAAGCCATATTTCCCCCTCAGTTTGGTGTCTGTGTCATCATGTGGAAACAGCAGTTTTTATTATGTGGGGACTGCTCTTGACTGCAGAATTCAGGCTCTGAAACATCTGAAATGTTTGTTTCCCAGACTCTGACTGTGTTTCTAAAGCTGGATGCCCAAATTTATATTTAACAATTTGAAACCTATGAGTGAAAATATTATTCGAAAGCTGATGACATTAATCATATCTGATTTCATTTTCCTGTGGCCTTTCCTTACCTTTCTCTCCATCCTCAGAAAGAATGGACAACTGCACCTGAGAAAATAGATCTTCACGATAGTTTAATTAGACGCCTCGGGCCATTAGGGGATTCAGAGCAAACAAATAATCATCAGTCATTTATAAAAGGATCTGTGCATAAGCAGACACAGGTTCAGGCAGATTGTCAATTTTTTTATGGAGATAATGGCCCACAGTACTCCATCAGTTAGCATTCAGGAGGACTCAGCTCGAGCTTTTATCCTTATGCTTTACTTATAACCAAGTAGAAGTACTCAAAGGAGGCCTTGGATTATGGTTTGTGTCTGTATCTTGAAGTTTAGAAACCCTAGACCAGGTGACGGGTACAAGCAAAGGCCCACATTTCTCTGGCCAGTGATCCAAAAACCTCCAAAAAGCCCTTTCCAGCTGGAAGACCACATTTAAAAAAATAGGGTTAGAGAAACAGTGTATGGAGAAATGCTGTTAAAGTACATGACCAGATGAGGAGAAAAAACAGAACCATTATGATGGTTTTATGGACTTTCTGAATATATTCCTAAGTGTCACACAATTTTAACATTGCTCTGACAGGTTAATATGTGCAACTTGTCTCCAGGGGCTAAGATTAAGTAGCAACAAAGCTGAAGGGAAAAGCATTGCCAATAAATGGTGAGAAATTTTTTTGTAAGCACTCTTTCTCTAGGGGAATACTTTCTTTAAATAAAAAGAAAAAAATGCAACATGTACATGATTTAATAATTAAAGCAAACTTTAATTATTATTTTAACAATGTGACATACATCATCAGTAATTTTCTTTCCAAATGCAACATGGTTTAAAAAACCCTCCAGCACTTCTGTGCTTGATCTCCATGTGGCTACCACCCAAGCCATGGAGCATGCCTACAACACATACAGGGCATGGTCACGGTCAGGAGAAAAGGAATTCAGGGAGCAGGGCCTGCAGTGAGGTCCCAGTGAAAGGCACAAGGCATAGCTGGTATTTGGGTTCTCCTAATGGCAGAAGGACTGTGTGCTCCACTCCCTCCAAACTGAGCAGTGACGGGGCTGTTCCTGAGGGAACTGAGCAATGGAAAGAGTGAAAGGCAAGAAATGAGCAATGCCAGAACTTGTACAGATCCGTAGTGTTGGCAAGGATGCTGTGAGCAAAGACCAGGACTGAAAAGCAGGAGGAAGAATATCAGCAACCCACTGTGAAGGCACAGAGTAGAATCATGCCCACAATCACACAAGGACCACTGGAGGTGGCAGTGCAGGAGCCATCCAAGAAACTCACTCCTTTAGTAAGCTATCATCACTGCTGTTGAATGCATACAGCTACTCCGAAACAGTGTCCAGAGCAAACTGCTTTCATCAGCTGAGGAGGCATATTTTCCAGGTTCTCCCGGTCAAGCCAGCTCATCTTTATTTCACTCTTTGATGTAAGGGCAATGTGTTTTTAAGAGACATTTCTCAAAGACGGAAAAGCAGTCATTCAGCACATGAAAGAGAGCAGTGCCATGAGAATAAGGGACCGCAGAGCACAACGTGTAGCAAGAGCAAAAGCAGCAAAAATAGAAGGCACCTCAGAGTAGAGAAAACAATAAACAGCAGAAATCCATAGACAAGGACCCCAGCAAGGGGCCAGGAAACACTCTGGAAGCACTGGAGGAAGTAATAGAGAAGGACAAGAGCATCAGCCATGGGGTGGCTACATCGGCTGTGAAAAAAGTATAGCACTGCCAAAAAGAAAGCTGCTGAGTGGCCACTGGGTCTCGGAGAGAAAGGTGGGCTTGCAGGCAAGGGCATTGCCCCCGTGCAAAACACAGGGCAGCCCTTGTCCTTCACCAAGCTCGGGTGGTGGGCAACAAGTCTGAGCTGAACTGATGCCAGGACTGTATTTGTAATGTTGAATTTAGATGTGAACATAATGAAAAACAGGAGGAAAACATTTTAGTACCATTAATTAATTGGTTTCCATATTATATATAAAGTTCTTGGATGTTTTTTACAAAGTCAATTAACTCAGCTTTATGTTTCTAGTAAATAAAACCCTCCATTTTGAAGCAGCCCTTTTTAAACTGAGTAGAAGAGGAAATCAGATCCCTAATTCTGACCCCTACTCTGAAAATCACCAATTTTTTCTACAGCAAGATTAAATGCACCGTTGTTGTTCTGCCAGCCCTTAACGCAAATTAATGACTTAAATTACCTTTCATCTCACCTTATAAATTCTACCTTGAAGCAGCAGAAAGCCCAAGGGCTCTTGCATAACCAGATGAAGACAAGTTCACTGCCTCAAATCCTTCCCTTCTTTTCCACTTTACATCAATTCTTTATAAGAAGAGGTCTCCAGGGCTAACAAAGAAGCTGGCCACGCAGCAGAAGGTGCCGTGGGACTTTCAGAGGTAAAAGCCCATCTCGTGGTGACTCAGTGCACTCCATTAGTCCTAGGAAACACAGGGCACATCGAATGCAGCAGATGTGCCCTCACTTGCCAGGCTTCAGACAAATGCAATCAAATCTATTTTAATCATCTATGAAATGCAAATGTGTTCCACTTGCGCACCCGCAAGATCCATTGTCTTCCTCACTGAAGCATGCGATAATGCCAATTAAACGCTGTTGCTAACTTAATAGGTGTTCTGATTGCCTATGGGAAATTATCTTTACTTTTTTATTAGTAGTAATATTATTATTATTATTTCAAATCGTGAAGATTTTTAAATGTTTTAATAATTGTGCTGGGGTTTATTTGTGTTCTCCCTTTCCCCAGCAATGTGGCCTGCACCCATCCAGACTGAGCAGAGAAACTCGTGTTTGCACTCAGAAGAACAACACTATGTAATTCCCAGTTTTAAAAATACCCTTCCCAACTTCTGAACAGGCCCTATGCAGAACTGGCAGTTGCATTAATCTACTGGCAATTTTGTTCACACACACAGGCTCCCCGTACATGCACACAGCCCCTTTGTTATTCTGCTTAGAAATGGCCAGACAGCTGTAAAGACGTTTATTCTCAGGCCCACATGAAAAATGTTTGCAGTATGTATGTAGCCTACAAAGTCAAGAATGATAAGCATTTAAATCAGACTTGCCATGCAAAGTCAATATTTCGATATCAGAGGAATTGATTCTTGATCTAGTGCCAGCACTGTGTACTCAATGTACTGCAGAAAAATCCTTGCCCAGCCTTCCTGCCAGCACACTGTTAGGGATGACAAGCATGCAGTTATCTGATAGAGCAGATATTTGTTCCAAAAGACGATTTTCATTTCAAAGACAAAACATGAAAAGAGCTTACTTGTGGGGAAACCAAATACTGTATTCTCCTCTTCATAAATCAAGCTTTAGAGAAATAATACCAAAAAGAGTAGGATTCTGAAAAGAACTTCTGTAGCTCTTTTCATTCTTTTTCAGCTACTCAGCTGGCTTAACTCTGCCAACTAATAATCTTGTGTTTTCCTCAGATGTGTTCAGAAAGAGTTTATTTGCAAATAATTATTTGGTGATAAGGATACATGTCTGTTTACTTTTAAACAGATCCTACAAAGCTAATTAGGGGGTTTATCATAGAACACAGGGTTCTATATGGTTTTTACCTTAAGCTGCTAATTGTGGGATTTTGAACAGCATCTCTTTCTTTCCTTTGCAGAGGACTAAGACAGTATTACGTGACAATAAAAGCCCTGTTTCAGTGTAAAAGGTGAAATTTCCTCATGTCACAGTCTTGTCAGCTCTCCTCATCACTGGATTTACATAGAAGTAACCAAGTATGAGTAATAACAGGCAGGAGAGGGAAACGTCTTCATACCCTCTGAGACCAGGGATGAGCACAATAGTCCTTTGATACTCTGCAAAGACATCTTCGCTGTTTGGCCACAGACCTCCAGATACACTGTCTAATTACAGTTAGCGAGCAGTATGCCCTTGACACAACACAGAATAAATATAACCTGCCCTTTCAAGCGTGTCACTGTGCTCAACGCTTACTTTATGTCTTCACACTACTAACCAGACCTTATACAAAGAAACTTAACCGTGCTTGTACCAGCAAAAATTAAATAGTATCACATTTAATGCTACTTTATTTTAGCACAACATCAAGAGGGATTGATATCAAATCACTACCATCCAACTACATTAGCAAAGGGTCTACTTCACCCACTGCTCTTCCTCAGGGCATAATAATTACCTACATGCTTTATTTCATTGCCAGTCTTTTATGCATGTGCAAATATGGAGTGTCTGTCCAGTTTCAAAGAGAAGTTAAAAGTAGACTGTAGAGAAAATTAATCATAAGCATATCAGGACCTTACTGGGATGCAGCCCAATTAAATTCAATACACACATCCACTGTGGAGGCCATTAATAAGCCGCTAACAATTTCTGTATGTCCCTGCTGGGCTTCATACAAAATTTTGCCCCTATAATGAACTCTGTAGGCTTTACAGGTGGGATTTTCAGAAGTGTTCAACACTGACCCAGATCTACTCTCCTTGAAGTCAGCAGGAATTTTAACCACCGGCTTTAGGGGGGAGGTAAGGAAAGGTCAGCCTTGACCACTTTTCAAAATCCCACCTCACCAGTCTGCTTAAGCCCCACGCAACTCTGAGGAGAGAGTTTTGCTGCATTTATTGCACAGAGTAAGGAGTCTTTGTGTATGATGAACAACAGATTATGTGCTGCAGAAGCACAGAATATTTTTGCATTGTTTATCTGTCAAAAGAACAAACCTTCAAAACAACACATAAGCCTACACGAATAAACAAATCATTCCCACCCAGGGAGGGTAACTTTGTTTGCTCTCACTTGTATAGCCTAGAGACCCAATACAGCTATTGATCTGGTCCCTTAAACAGAAAAGCTTTCAAAAAACAGAGTTATACGTAAGACTAATACACTACACAAAATGCAAATTTAACAGCAAAAGGCACTGAAATTTCCAAAACCGCTTGTGAGGATCAAACTCTCTGACAGACTGTGGGAACCCAGAGGAAGTAATAGCAGCTCCACTAGTAAGTTGTTGATTCAGGCTTCAAATTAATTATAAATTCATAATTAATTATGAAGTGCTACCCCTTGCTCTGTTTTCCTGTGGCCTGAGGAAGAGACAGATTCTCAAAAGCTCAGAGCCAATTTCCGTTTTATTTTTAGCCAGTCAATCTCACAAAAGGTCTTACCTACAACTTGGGGACTTGCTCTTTTATATTCTATTCATGTATAGGCTAATCAGCTGGTGCAGTGATCTGTGACACTTAAATAGGAAAGATGCATTATAAAAAGCAAAGGCAGAGCAGAAGGGACACAAATACTCTGCCAGGGCCATGGCAAGGACAAAGCAAGAAAGGCGTCCACGCTCAGCAGCTCCTGCTACTGTTGTGCCCTGAGAAGTGGGACTAGTCCATGCCTGTGGATGAAGGAGGATATGGCAGGGGTCTGAGGGGTGGGAAGCCTCTGGATGTCAGAGTGTTCTGCAGAGATGGGTGCTCATGACCTTGTTTCTCCCAGAAGCATCCACCTCCAGTTGGGAAGTAAAGGACTCCACAGTGCAAATCTGATGCCCTCAGAGCCAAATCCTCACAGAATCATAGAATGGTTTGGGTTGGAAGGGACCTTAAAGATCATGGGCAGGGACACTTTCCTCTAGACCAGATTGTACAGAGTCTCATCAAGCCTGGCCTTGATGGCTCTTCCATCCTTGCACAGCTACCGTACTAGGAATGGCAAAGTTCCTTTTGTTTCTCTCTGCTAAATTTCCAGCTCTGTGAGTTTAACAGGGATTCATATTAGTGTTGGGTTTGTATGTTTGTTTATTTTCTAGTCTTTCCGCTAGTGTACATCTCACTTAGAAGTATCTGCAAGAGTAAAGGGTGGTATATGCAGCTCAGCAGATTGAAATGATCTTTTGCTTCAGTCACTACTGAAGGATGGAGTGGTTACAGAACAGTTTTTGCTTACAATTACAAAATCAACATACAGTATGTAATTAACCTTAAAAACTTTCAGTGTCCAGTAAACATTGATCTCTAATCCATTAAGTTTGTTCATTTCAGGACTGAGCAGCCTGAAATAAAATACTGTTCTGTGAATCAGCAGCCTTTTATTAGATAACAGGAAGAAAAAGTATCCAAACATATGGTATTCCCAGTTCAGCTGGCATAGATTAGGAGTAATTCTGAAGAATAAATCGGTTTGGGTAAGTAACACCCCAGATGGGTGCTGAGTCTGAAGAAAGGGGCATTCATTTGCTAGGTCTGTCACCACTTTCCTGTGTAATCTCAGGCAAATCACTTATCTTGTTTTAATTTTCTAGTTAAAAAGGAGTATATGGAGCCTCTCACGTTTGCCTGGTCTTCCGAGTAGAAACTTCTGAGTCTAAACATATATGTGTACAGCACTAACCACAACACAGTGCTGGTCCTGATTGGAGCTGGTAGCTGTTATCATAACAAAAATCAGTAAATAAATCAGGATGTGTAAGAAAGTCATGTGGTCTGAACCCAATGGCACGTGACCAGAAGATGGCAATATTCAAAACGGAGTGCACGTGTACTTATGGGTCATATGTGTTGCAGTTCCCCCAGGTTACCCCCACCTCCTTCTGTCAGCAATATGAAACCTCCACAACCGGCTGAAATCACCTTCTGAGCCAGGAGTAGGAGTAGGTAATTTAGTTTCCATGGTAATGCAGTTCTGGACCATTCTTAAACAGAAGCTGCCAAGTATGACAAATGGTAGGTGCTGATTTTTTTATGTGAACAGCTATTCACTATGAATTGAAATGAGATTGCCAAATTCACTTTCCTTTGGACTGGAGCTAGGGTCAAAAGCTATTGTTACATTCAAGTCATAGTCCAAAACTAGCACTTTGGCCACCCATTTCTAGCTGCAATATAGAAATTTTTAAGTCATAGAATAAAAACGAATGACTCAATATCAGAGTTGTCAAATAGATGAGACAGATTTACATCAAGCAATTCTGAAATGCTCTGTAGCCATGAATTAAAGGAAACATATGACAAATTACTCTTATTCATTCCCTCATGGGGAAGAAATTCTGTTTTAAACATTGCTGACTGTTGTGCAATTCCTATTATATACATGTATATATGAAACCTGCATTGGGATAAACACATGAAATGATAAGGGTTTGAATTCAGCTACTTTTCTTCCATGAGTCACCACTGTATAATATGCCACAGTAGGTTTTGCACTCTGCTAATCTCACCGAATGGTATTTAATTGGTCTTGGAAAATGCTATAATACCTCAATTAGTAAAATGACAAATAAAAAAGGGAAAAGCCTTTTTATTTGAGTTTTGTTTTCCTTCAAAATGAAGCAGTAGGAAAACAGGTTGCCAAATCAACTGATATTTAACACCATCTCTGCTACAAAAGCAGCCCAGAAAGCATCTCTGTTGTGTTCAGATGGGGGAAATGCAGGGAGAATGGTCATACCAGTCACTGCCCAGCTGAAGGTAGATTAGCGGGGTGCTGCTGGGCTAGCTGCAGTGGCTGCATGGTTGGGGCTGGATAGACTCCCCAAAACTGCCTCAGTGACCCCAGCAGCCATATGGCATTGAAGAATCATGAGGATTTAGGTACTGGTCCATCAAGAGCTACCTGTGGCCTATTTGTGAACCAGCAGGCTCTGCATGGCAAACCTATGGAAAAGTGACCCCT
Organism: Chiroxiphia lanceolata; assembly: GCF_009829145.1. NCBI lineage: Eukaryota > Metazoa > Chordata > Aves > Passeriformes > Pipridae > Chiroxiphia > Chiroxiphia lanceolata. The sequence goes on from NC_045640.1 coordinate 15,772,403, forward strand.
AGGAAGGTTCTTCTTCATATTAGCAACTCCTCCCATTTGCAATGTTACCTTTGACAAACACAAAAAAGGGGAAAAAGCATTGTAAGTGCTGGCAGAAAACAGAGACATTCCCAGCTCATTCAGTCCCGAAAAGAGAAGAAACACAGTCAAGAAACATTTTCTGCCTTTATAGCACTCTTACTCACCCTGGTACTCAAAGCCATTTGTAAACATTCATTAAGCTGCATTAAATGTGCATTAAAAGAGTAGTTGTCCCTGACATACCCTATTCGCTGTTTCTTCTCTGTGAAATGCCTGGAATAAAGGGCAGTCCCCCATTGTTCGTATTTTTAGGCATTTACACAGACACGGTTGATAGCAGCTGGAATTCAGACATGGGAGGTGAATGGGTTTGTTTGGGGTGACACCACAAGTTGCTTGCAGAAGCAGGGAAAGAAACTCCGTGTGTGAAAGGGGCACAGTGGCTCTTGCAACCAATCCCAGAGCTTGCATGGACTCAGTACATCCAGCTGAGCCTGCCAACTTCCCTGGCAGTGCCTGACCCTGCACCACAGTCCCCCGAGCCTGCCCAGACCTTCACAGCCTGTTGCCCATGCCTTGCCAGTGGCTGCCAGAGCCATGTGAGCAGCAGCAGAGACACTTCAGTACTCATTTCTGACTCTCAGGAAGCAGCAGCAGGTCTCACGGGGGACCAGAATCCTAACGTGGTGGAGTGGAGACACCTGTTATGAGATTTTATTAGTAGTGATTCCCAAAAAGTGGGATGTCACTCTCGGTCAGCAGATAGCTAGTGCTGAAAGGGAGCTTGCTTTGTCGTTGTAGTGCTAAGAGGATGAGTGGTGGCTTTGGGTCTGAACACAACAACTTCCTTAGGGATCGCTCTGACCAGGGGTGGACAAAACTTAAGGGACATAACATTATTTCAGAGCAGGCTGTTACTGTTATTTAGCAACTAATCTCTGCAAAGAACAGCAAGTTTTTGGCCAGTTGGCTCAACACCAGACACTTGAAAGAGCTGCATAAATGGACATCTAGAAGGCAAGAAACAGTGTGGGTTACACCACTGGCAGGGAGTTTAACTAACATATATGAACTAAGAGATACTGAGAGACAGGACTTCCTAAATTGCACTGGGGCCACTGCTGGTCTTCATGTCTTCTCCAAGGGATGCCAGAACCTCTTAGTCCCTGGCATTCCAGGTTAGTATTAGGCAAACATTCTTCAGATAACTCATATTGATGCAAAGTGTTGTACAACCTTTAGTTTTACTCTTTTCAAAAGTGATGACTCTGTTTTCCTATTAATTTTATGGTTAAAAATGGGATGTCTGTGCCCCAGTGTGCCCCAGACATTTTGGGTAGTGCTAAACAGGAAACCGGGGAAAGCACTTACAGCCCACTATGTAATTCTTTCCTTGCACACAAAGATGGAAAATTTGTGGCCTGCTGACACATAGCACTTCAGAAAGTCAGGAAAACTTGTAAGACAGGGTGTAGACATTGGAAATCTTTGCTGAGGAACCTTATTGACTATCACAAGTTTCTTCCCTATGAAATGCTCTTACAACTTCATACACTACATCTCCCTTGCCTCATCTAGACACTTCAGCAAGAAAGAGGGAGCAGTAGGGAGCTGCAAACTGCTTTTTTTAGTGGACCTTTTTATTTAAGTTAGCCACTGGGCTTTAATAATGCAGCCTGCTTGGGACAATGCACTAATAGTCTCATTCTACCAGTGTGACAGAACAAGAAAAAGCCCAGTATGTGCTGAAATATGCACTTCCCTTGCTAAGCCTGTAATCCCAGCTTTGATATTTTTTGTTTAAGTAATCAGCACAAACTTTGTGAGAATGAATCAGAAATTGCACACTTTATTTCACCTTCTGCTTGGCTTCCATCTTTGATCAGAGATTGAAGAGGATGGGCTGAGGGAAGCACATGGATTGCTCCACTAGATGATGTTAAAGGACAGAGTAGCCTCTACGGTAATTATTTTCTTGGTCAGAACTACAAAATTCCTCCTACCTTTCATGTAATTTCTTCTAGAAGGACACAAAAAGTGCAGATACATTTTCCTAATTTGGACTGCTTCTGCCATTCTGCTCCAGAGCTGCTGTGCCACCTGCCGTCATCTTTCTTCTAGCTGCAAACAAATATCCAAATTATGGTCCCCAAATGGGTGACCACGACACAAGACCTGCTGCAGAGGGGTTTCAGTGCCCTTGCTCACAGCACCACCACCAGGGATCTCCTCTGCCAGCATCCTCCAGCCTAGGAGTCAGTGTGCCCTTGCTCATTTACCTGACACTCACCTTGGGGACACTGCTGCCGCTGCAGCTGTGAGCACCCATTCAAGCTCTCCTGTCCCTTTGGCAGAGCCTCAAAGAGTTGCCAGACTACAGCTGCCATTTTCCATTCTTTGATTTTTAGAAGCTGTTTGCTAACTTTTTAATGAGCTTCTGATGCTGATCACACAGTCCCCACCTTCTCTGACTCTGCAGGATGCCAGCAGACAGACAGAGGGTCATAGCCCTGGAGGTGGTTAATCAGCACCTTTGTGAGACCCTCTGGCCAGCGCAGCATCCTGATTAAGTGAGATGAGGCTGAGGTGAACCAATTACTGTAAAAATGAGAGAGATCATGTGGAAATAAGGGTTAAAGGCTGAAGAGTGCACAGCTTTAGTGATGAGGGGAGCAGAAAGGGTGGAAAACGCAGACCCAGAGGACTGAGGGGCTGTAAAATCTGATCACTATTCTGCTTGAAAGACCTTCACGTTGCAAGGTAAAGAACTGCAGTGAACACCAATCTGGGTAAGCAAGCTTACCTTCAAAGTGCCTATGAGCTTATCTCCCTGCTAAGGTCAACAGAAAATTCCCATCGATCTCATGAGGGCTTGGATTTTCAATTAATGCAAGGCTACTGGACTTCATGTGCAGTTATGCAGCATTTGTACTTATTAATTTATCTCTTCTCTGACTTCCAGTTGACTTCTGAAAGGAGATAATATATTATATCAGTGCTTAAGACTGAATGTATATTTGTTCTTTAAAGCACTATTTTCAGTGAGAGAAGCCCATGAATCGACATACCATACTCTGCTGGGCCAGTTTAAGAAGCACGAAAATAATCTTATTGTACATTTATAAAACGAACTGCGAGTCTGCATGCTTGAATCTAGTTACTGTTACCATTTTACTTCTTGTAGACCTAATGCCTTTTCCTGGTGTTAATACATGACAGTAACAGTCTCTCCAAAGACAAGATGCTAGGAGTTGGGGTTTTCTCCTATTCTTCTAAAAATTTTGTTTTACAAGCAAGATTCAGATAGTCTGCACCTGCTGTTTCTAGAACCCTGAGAGTTGCAAAACTCCCTGGTGTGTCTCAACGAGCTTCTTTTTACAGCACTGTTGGGTATTCAGAAGTTAGCTGTTCAACTTCTCCTATCATTCTCTTTTAAATCCTTACACAGAAAGTCTGTTAAATTCCTGTGTGAACATTTGTGCATATGTATTGAGTTACAGAAGTCACTAGGTGCTGTGGTGAAGTAGAAACTATTCTAGCATGGAAAGCTGGATACAAGGCTACAAGTGAAGAACAGTTTTGTTCCCCTTTGGAACATACCGCTTGATGCCAGACACAGAAACAAAAGAGGTATGGAGGCTCCCTGGAAATCAATGTGTCTCTAAAAGCAGGATTCCTAGAAGATCTCTGGACTATGTAATATTTTCAAAGTTGAACCATGAATATTGTCAAAGGTCAAAGAAATACTTGAGGAAGCAGCTATGCACATTCCAGGGCACCAGCCGCGGAGGCTGGAGGTAGTCAAGAAGGGAGGTGCAAGCTTGGGACAGGAGGAGGAGTCAGAGGGAAAGGCAAGTACTGGAGATAAGACAACCTGGCAGCACATTTGGCACTGCTGATAAGTTGAGCCAAGGAGAGATGGAGATCAGAAAAGAGTGTGCCGGGAGGCTGGGAGGCAATGTTCAGATACAAGTCTGAGTCAGCTGTGTCACAGAGTGAACACAGACAAGGGCTTGGCAGCAGTCTTTTGGATCACTTCAAGGAAAAACTGTGAGAAGTTGGAAAGGCCAGGTAAAGAAAAGTCTGCAGTAGTCAAGATGAGGAGTAGGAGCACCAGCCAGCATCACAAGCAAGAGAACAGGAACCACTCTCTGAGACCACTTGGAGAAAGACCCATCAGTTTTGAGCAGTTGCCCAAGAGTACAGGGAAGGAAGAGAAGGTGTTAGAGTATTAAAAACTGAAAAGGAGACAGTCATTTATTCAATTCTAAACCTGTTTCCTCTGCAGCATTCCTCACACAAGTATTAAGCACTACAGCAATATAAACCATTACCTCTTTTTTATAGGTGGGACCATCGCATACAGGAAGATGAAAAAATTTCCCTAAAGTTGCCCAGCAAGTCAGTGGACTTGAATGAAGTGGACAAATGAACTCAAGGATTACAAATCCCTGTCCAGTCCAGGTTTTGAACCTTGTTCTCCACTTCCAATCAGTTTAATGAAAGAAAAAAACTCAGCAAGTTGGTTGTAATTGCCCCAAAACCATAGATACAATAATCTTTAACTGATGAACATTTTCCCTACCCTTGGTTTATGCTGGTTATTTGCTAGTGATCATTCGTGGTGTGAGAAGTCAATGCTACAGCATTATTTTTCTTCATACCATGATTGGGTACAAATTTTCTTGAATAAATAGCTAAAAAAGATTGTACATTCCCCAAATACATCAAAGTGAAATCTGTATTCTGCACAGATACTTTTGACCAGTCATCAGAAAGCACATACAGCTGTGAGCTAAACACTCAAAATCCAACAATTATTTGCAATGCCTATTTTGCCATGTTTAGACTATTAGGCTGAAAGATACAGACAAAAGAAGAGGCTGTTCATGTGCTGTAATGGGGAAAATGGAAAGTGGATGGCAATCACTCTAAAATACAGAGATTTTTCTTGTATCGTGCTGGATTATGTAGACTCTTGAGCAGTGGCCCTACTCTCTAAATAGCCACTTTAAAAGGATGTATCTTGAAACTAATGCATTAGTTATGCTGTGCAAGAAAGCAGTTATTTAGGAAAGAAAGAAAAACAAAACATCAGAACATTAGACAGTAGATGAAAAGGCAAACTCGAGACTCCATTCTGCCACCTAAATACAGGTCACCTCATGCCATTGGAATGCCCTGCAGTGTCCTCCATGACATCCCAGCCATCTCTCCATAAAGGCACAGCTTCTCTCATGGGTTCCCTGCTTTCTGTGTGTACAATGCTTTGCATCACATCAGGGCATTTAAGGGCCTGATTCAAAGTCATTGATTTCATTTCAGTGTCCCAAATTAAATCTGGAATAAACACATTCATAAATTCCTTCCTTGCTTCACCCTGAATTTCTTGCATGCTCTGCCCACCAGCCAGCCTAGAAATGACAAACTGCTGCCTATAACACTAATATTTTGTCCACAGAACCAATGCGATCAGTCTTCATTGTCTCCCCAGTAGAAGTTTTGATATTTCCATTTCTTTTACAAACAAAATGAACATATAATTTATGTTTGTGAGCAAAGTGATTTTATGGTATTTCTCTTTGTTGACAGAATGATTGGAATAAAATTACATTCTGTTGACAAAAAATGCGATGAAATGTTGTTTGTGAATGTTATGAACAAAGGAATTTGACAAAAAACACAGTTTGGCAATGGGATGTAGTAAACGCTTTAACAAAATGAATTCTGTCTATCTCCTATTTGTCCTAGGAATGACATATGAAGCTTTTCAAAATCCACCATGTCAAAATAATGTAAAAATTTTACCTATAAAAAGACTAAATACTGCTTTTACAGAAGCCATTCCTTCTAGTGCTTTAAACTACACTGCTCTAGGTCACCTCTGTTTTTTCCAGAATTCTGTAATTTCGAAAAGAGATATGCTGGATTCACATGTTTTGGTGCATATCCATCCTACACTCCGTCATTAATTAACAGTCCTAGGCTTTCACATTTTTCTTCAGTAAATTGAACAATGAGGTAAAACTTTGTGATTTTCAGGAATACTAGATATGTTTAAAGATAACAATGTTTGTTATTGGAAGTCATCAAGCCTCTGACAGCAACATGAGTACTCACATAATTTAATTTTTTCAGAGCCTAAGAAACAGTCTGACAGCATCTGGGAAACGTGTGCCAAGATATTTTCTCTTTGAACTTTGATGCTTGACATCTTTACATGGACATGAGCTCATATGAGGATGGACAGAATGGGAGGAGAATCTCTCTTTGGTGGGCTCAAGTGAATGAGCTTAGACAAGGCTGATTTACCCCTGGTGGCAGAGGGCCCTTAGGTTAAAAGAAATTTGATGGCTCTACAGGGAGTGGGATATGAAAGTACAAGGCCTGGAACAAAGGCAATAGACTTAATTACAGGAAGAAGTCACCATCATTAAATGGTTGAGCACAAAGCAAAAAAAGAGCTGCTTCGAAATGTTAAAGTACAAAAGAACAAAAGCAAAGGTCGAACAATATTATGTAAGCATCAACACATTAACAACAAATAGAACAAAAAATAAAAATCACAGCATAAACAGAGCCGGCTGCGTTTATCCTTCCTGCATTGGTCACTAGGCCCAAAGGTTATAAATCAGAACAGTACAAGTGATGGTTTCTGGGCAGGATGATGACGAAGAGCATGAGATTTCTATAGAGCCAGTGTGCAGGACAAGCTAGAGGGACAGATTTGACCAGGTTGAGCCCTGAGCTCTCCATACAAGGTTGCTTCCAGGGCTCCAGAGGGCAGCGAAAGAAGTCAGCTTTCCCTCCAGATAGACAAAAGTGAAAGAAAAACATTATAATCCCATTAGCACTGGTGGATTTCAGTCTGATCTTCCATCATGCAGAGGAATACCATCACCCCTGAAAACACTGGTGGGATTTTGGCCCTACCCCACAGAAGATCAGGTAGCCAGGGCATGAAGCACTCTTACAACTCTTATATCGCCCTGTGGCTAAGTGGGGAGATACAGAAAGAACACAGAAAGAATGTGGTTAGATCCTACTCTGCAGACACATTTTTGAATGTTCACAAGTTTGAGCTTTTCAAGTCACTGGGGCTTCACACAGTCAGAAGGACTGCAGACCTGAGTCCTGGACTTTAATGTCAGCAGGCTAAAGAAATCTGTGAGCTTGGGGCCACCAAAGATCTTGTCAGACCTGCTTCTGGCACTCCAAGGTCATGGGTAAGGTAAATGATGTTTAGCTCAACTCTGTATGGGTTAAAGATCTGGAGAGACCCATCCCTGTATGGACTGGCCAGTCTCTGTACAAATATTAACATAAAAGTAGTGACAGATATTTACATTTATCAGTAAATGCCTCTCACAGCTAAAAATATAATTAATTGCACTGCTCACTCCAACATTTTTATTCTTTTCTCCTCTCCCTCTTCCTCACCCTTCCCCCCAAGAGTGAGGGAGAAGAAAGGAGCTAATGTGGTAAATAGCTTTCCCCCTGATTTTTCCCTTACAAAAGAATAAATGATATTAAAAGGTAAGAAATGTTCAAACATAATCAACACACACATACATTCTAAAGAAAATAGCAAATTAAATGCAAAGCTTATGCTAATGCATCATCCAGGTTGAGATTTTAATTGCAAAAAGTCAGGAAATGTAAAGTTATGGTTCTCGCAGTAATTATCACTCAGCCCCTTGAACATGGTTAGGATTTGTATTCCAGGCAGTGTGGTGCGTTAACTCAAACACCAGCGTATATATGTGTTCTCTGCCTTCATTACAGTTGCTGAGGGAACCATAATTCTGCATTTGCTGACTTTTGCTCAATTAATTTTTTTCCTTACTGCTGTGCTACAAGATTCTTGCATTTAATGTCACTGTATTAAAAAAAAAAAAGAAAAAAAAAAAAACAACAAAAAAACCCACCAAAAAAAACCACATAAAACAATGAAAAGAAACTGGAAATTTCCATCACCTGTTAAAGTTAGGAGATATTCCATTCTGTCTCTGCATCCTAAGGCTCATGTAGGACCATGCAGTCATTTTAGGGCACAGGTACAGGATTAATAATAGTAATAGTAACAATAGTTAATAATAATAGCAATAAATGCACATACCTGGAGCTTCACCTCATTGGGAAGCAAGTGTAAAAAATCAGGGAACTGGTATGCTGTGGACAGTGCCTTTTTTCAACCCACTCTGGTAACTACTTATATTACACTTCTTTGCAGTGAAGGCAATGCTGAGGTCCTGTGCTCCCATCAAGCCTGTCTCAGAAGTGTTTCACCACAGAAGTAAATCCTTCTTGTGCCCCCACGACCTTCTCAGGACTCCAGTTCCTCTGAGGATAATTTTTTCTGTAATTCTCCAACAACACATGGGATATACCTTCCTGGAATTTTGCCTGATTGATCTGCAGGAGCAGCCATAAAAGTAATTAATTCTAGTGATCTGAGAAATCAGTTGGAAAACAATGCTTAGAGCAGGTATTTTCCTACTCTGAAAAAAAGGAGTCATCAATCTTATGCATATTTGAAGGCACATCTGCAGACAGACACTGAGCCTCACTACCATTACTGACGTGGTCTCTTCGTACCAGCAGAGCCCAGCACCATTGTGACTTGCCCTTACCCACCTTTCATCCTCCTCTGGATGAGAGGATGGCTCCTGAAATGTGCCCACAAGTATGCACTGGATGCTTCAAGGTCACATTTCCAAAGTGGCTGCAGGATATGAAGACGAATACAAGCCCACTGAGAGTTTAAATAACTGAGCACTTGGGTAAATCCCACTAATCCCACTTTTCTGTTAAAGCTCATACACATGTAAAATCTATTCCTAGGAAAAACCATCCCCCAGAAGTCACCATTCTCATGCAAACTGTCATGCCAGGGGGTCTCTTTCTCTTATAGCAGTGGGCTCGAAAGTCAGGTGAAACCATCAGCCCTGCCTGAAACAGCCCTCACTCAGAAGATGCATACATATAAGTCTCCTGAGCTGAGAAGATATCAGTAGTGTCTCATTGATAAATCTTGGCATTTTCTTCTAAAATTATTCCATCGTTTACAGCTTTATATTAGCTAATGTGCAAATGGGAAATACCAGTGCCTCCTGTCCTCTGCAAGGTCTCTTATAAACTCTCCTTTCACCATGGAAAGAGTGGGTTTTGTGCTGTTAGACCAGCACAGCCACAGGTGAGCCCTGACCTCTAATTTATAAAGACCTATCAGACCTACATGGTGTGATCTCATACTGTGTTCGTTGCAGACAAACATATTTTTTTTTTTTACCTTGCAAATACATGAAATACTTTCTAAATATAGCTCTCAGTCATATTTCATTGTTAAAAAAAATGGGGAGTCACAAATTTCTCACTGAAAAATTGTACTTTTCAAAAGCATAAGCAAATCTTGGCAGAAACTTTGTATATTTTTTCCAGTATGTCTTTCATCTCCTAAAAACATCCTAGTTAAAAACCACCACTTTTGCTATTCATATTTTTCCTCCTTCTCTTTTACCTTTTTTCCATTGTAAAGAGAAGGGAAATAGAATTTTTGAGAAGGTATAGAAAGAATTATGAAGAAAAATTCTCATGGATTTTTAAAAAATCTAAGGGGGTTTTTGGGTTTTTTTTGGTTGGTTGGTTGGTTTGGTTTTGTTGTTGGGGGTTTTTTGGTTTGTTTTGGGGTTTTGTTTGGGTTTGGGTTTTTTGTTTGGTTTTGTTTGGTTTTTGTTTGCTTCTTTTTTACTCCTTCCCTGTAATACATTTATTTGATTTATCTTTAAGCCTCTAAGTCAGCCTGTTCTTTGGACTTTGAATGCAAAGAGCACATCCAGCCAGAGGTAAGCATCCAAGGTACCTGGCAGAAAACAACATCAGACACAACAGATGGCAGCTCCTGACCATGCCAGAGAGAAGAAATGGTGTTGCCAAAAGTGCAAAGAGTTCATTCAGCTCTGTTTAATGCTTTGTGCCAATTTTCCCAAACCATAGTCAAAAGAGTCCAAATTCTCTGCATAGTCATGTCAAGCCTACAGCTGACCACAGCATTGTACCACTCCTTCCACTCATTTCAATTAAAAGCATGATGGTCACACAGTCACACAGTGAAAAGAGGTGACAGAAGTCCACTGATCTAAAAGATGCAGGTGTCATTGCTTTAAGGGATACGCAGCATGAAAATAAGACAGTGAGCCATAGAAATAGGTCTAACATAGATCATGAGGACAAACACTGGTTAGCAATCATGCCGACTTTAGACATGGTGCCATGAAGGGCTCATTTCAAGGGTAAGGAACCAGCTATAGAGGACTCAGGGCTGTTCCACCACAGCAAGGAACAAGTGCCACTCTCCTGCTCTCCCTACTGAGGAAAGAAGATGAATTAGCTGAAACATGTCACCAAGTAGAAAATCTAGATCATAAGTGGAGTTGAGCAAGCTGGATTCTAGTATGTAGTACAGAAACCAGCTCTTGCACATATCTATGGTCATTAGGACCACCAACAGCCTTAGGACTGTTAAAGAAGAGATTATGGAATTCAGTATTAGGTGCTGCCTGGAGTATGATGCCTCCTTTGTAACTCAAAAGAAGGAGGCAGAAAAAAAAGAAATAAAGAGTGCAGAGATGTGAGATGGGTGAGAGCAGAGGAGGCTGTAGATAAGGTGGTCTCTTAGGCTGGGTGGAGGCAACCACCAGCAGACATGAGCAACGTGCCATAAATGGATAGGTGAGGGCAGCAACCAAGTTCTGGTTTATATTCTCAGGACAGCAGAAGATTTTCACCAAAAGCAAATGGAAGTCACTAATCAGTAACAATGACATTGTGGACAACTTAGGACAGCTGGTGCATCCCCAAAAGATGAGATATATAGGGAATACAGACTTACATGTTAAGAGGCAGAAATATGAGGGAGACACTAGGCAGCTCCTTCAGCAACCTCCTTATGAATAATATTGTACTCTTACTACTGGTTGTACCTATTTTCATTTAGACTGTCCAAGATCAGGTAGTACCTACCTCTGGTGAAATAAAGTTACTTGGAAACTTTCCTATTCAATTTCTGCTTCAGATTTCACTTTGAAAATTTAGCAATTTAAAAAGAAACAAAAGCATACCACAGAATGATACCAAAGGACAAAGTTATTTTAGGAATACAATTTTAATCAGTGCAGTACCAGCATTTAAATCTACTGCTGTACTGACATCAGTGGGGAAAAAGAATAATTAAAAACAAGGAGTCCAGAGGGACTGGCAGTTTTGAAAATGAATCTACACCTGTGTCACCTTAATGTGGGATTACTGCAATTCATTCCTGATGCAGAAATCATGGGGGGAGCAAGAGCTGCCAGCTCACTTGTGAGGATGAGTTTCACAGTGAGAGCATGACACCTCTGCTCTCTGATATATAATGGCTAACAACCAATTTCCATCTGACTCCCTGCATTAAGGACTCAGCAAATTAGTCATCTCACTTTTTATTTTCATGTGAGTCCATGGTATCCAGATTACCGTGCTGAGAAGACAAATGTTCCCAAACAGATTTACTATCGAAATACAGTGGCAAGGGAAGAGAAAAGGTACAGCAAACAAGGGTGACTGCTCGCCAGACATGGGTGACATGCTGAGTACAATTCCTCGTCACCCAGGGACAGGAAACGAACTCCTCTGAAGCACACTACTATCTTACCTGTGCGTCCCCAGCGTTTCCCCGCCTGAGGCACAGACAACACCCCAGGCTTAGGCTCAACATCAAGACAGAGCCATGGGCAGACACATTACTGGGACTATCCTGTGGATCTCCAGGCAGGGAAGTATCCCTTCAAAAGCATCTCCCATCCCACAACAGCCCCCTGTTGCCCTGTGGCTCCCAGGGAGGGAGCAACCACCCTTCTAGCCAGGCTAGAAGGATCTACAGGAATCACTTGGACATCAAACCTGCAAAGGTACTACCAAATTGCAGTGTGGGCAGCTCAGGGGATGACAATCACACCCTTTGCTACCATTTATGTCGATGCTTCCTAATCAGCTATGCAAATCGGGGTACTGCTTGGGTAAGTTTCAGAAGTTTATTTGTCTAAAACACTGGCTTTCCACAAGATAAAAATCACTCTGAAAGTATGAGGACATTTGCACTTGTCAGAAGTTTTTTCTCATTTCTTATTGCTGCATGTTGTGAGGAAAGGAATTCTTCATCCCTCTTCCTTTATCCTTTTTCCTTTATCCTCTTTCCTTTATCCTCATCCCACAACTTTGCAGTAAAAGCTTGGTGACGTTTTCCTATCTAAATCTACTGTTCATTGGTATTTCAAATAAATTGGATTTGAAACCAAACCTGAACATATCCCCACCCTTAAATTCCTAAAATTTTCAAATCTTTTCTTTGACACTTCAAAATGAAACATTTCTCTAAAAAAATCCTTCTGAGACACCTACCCATTTCTAAAAGGCTTGAACAAACCACAAGTGAAGTAAAAAGTTGCACTTTGGATCAAAAAAAAAAAAAGATAATATTGCAACAAAACCAATTTTTCTATCCTGTTTTTCAGCAGGGCCATCACTCAACCCTGAGATATGGCTATATTTTCTTCAGGGCATAAAAGAGCTGAGCTGTATCTAGTAGAAGCAAGGTGACAAAGTAACACCATCTCTATGAGTGAAATGAGCCGTGTCAGTAGAAGTATAGGCTGAGCCTTAAAAGCTGCTGCCAGAAGAGCTGTAGCACTTTGGGCCCTGGCAGCACACTGCAAACTGGAAAACACTTTGCATCCCCCAGGCAGGTGATGGGATGACTGAAAATATATAATTGTGAACAGTCAGGTGAACCACCACTGCAGCTGATGGGAGCAAAGTCGTGTCTACGTGGGTTTTCTTTCAGCAATGCTCCTGGCCCTGAAGGTCTCTGCTGCCCAGGTAGAGAGCAGTACTCAAGCTCATCAGTAAGTTTTCTTCTTGGAGAGATGCAAACATCTACAAGCACAGCCTCTATTGACAAAATGCTCTTGCACAGACCAGCTCAAAGTCCTCTTTCCCTGCTGGAAGAGTTGGAGGCATTTTTGTTTTTGCAGGATCCTTGGAAGAGATAATTGTAAGAGGCTTCCTTGCTGCCAAGTACAATATTGCTGCAGAAAATAATCATACTCGGGCAGTTTTTAACAGAGCTCATCATCACTTTAAGCACAAACCTGTCTTCACAAAACCCCTCTGGATGAGAAGGGAAAGGTGGAGACAGCAAAGCTAAGTGAGCTGGTGGAGGACACTGAGGCAGGCCAGGCCACCCTGTGCCGTGAGAGAGTAGGTGGGAGAGCACACCCGCTGAACACCTATGCCTTATCCATAATGTCACACAGCGGCTTTTGTAAACCAAGGAAAATCCCCACTACTCTGATTCTAGGCACATGATCAACTAGTGATTGACCCATTTGTTAACTCAATTTTTGTTCAAGCTAACAGGTTCTTCAGAGGGTGCTTGAGTATTCAACCATCTTGTATATAGTACTTTCATGCAGGTATATAAAGCAAAGGCTGGGAGAAAATGGCAATTGTTAGAAGCCTTTGGCCCATCATATACATGGAGAAGTCAAAGAGGAGAGCCAGTGGTTTTCCATAACCTAACATCTCTCCATCCAGACTGACCTCTCCAGTTCCTGATCAGCCAGAGCAGCTGTCAGGAGACAGACTCTGAAGCTACAAACTACACACACATACAGACATGTGTAAACAACAAGATAGGGACAAGTCAGATAGGTACCCTTTCTGCACAAGCACAGGATGCAACCAAAAGCTGAAGGAAGAGCCAGCATTACTTACAATTCACAGGCACCTGGATAGCTGTTACCAATCTGGTTTCTTTTATGTGAACTTCTGCTAAATTGCCCCATTGGCACCAGCTAACACCAGAAATTTCACCTGCCATTTGAACAAAAAGAGAGACTCAAAAGTCAGCCAGCAGAGCTGATGAAAAGCAAATCACCAAGTCAGTTTACTACCAATGAGCTCTATTAAGTGACTATAATGCAATTCATAGCCCTGGAGTAGTCACTGTCCCTCACTAATCTAATGGTAGTATTGACAAGGATCATTTACACAGTTTCCCTTAAAGGTTACTGCTATTTGTCAGGGACTCTCTGTGCTCCGGATGTGTGTGCAGTCCTCGTTCTGATCCCAGCTTGCCCATCCTCACTGCAGAGCTGTTATCCCAGACAGCACTGACTCCTCTCCTCACAAGGTCACGGTGCCGCAGCCAGGTGCCGGGTGTCCACATCCTTTAAACATCTGCTAGGGATTAACAGAAGACAGCACAAACCTATCCTAAGGGCTGAACTAATACAGAGAAATTGGTTGTTTGACAGCAGTACCTTGCCACCAGGTAGCAGCTAATCTGCATTAAGCCTACCCAGCTGTTTCTCGTGGTCAGTGGATATACTCCCCTAATGATCAGCCATATCACAGAGTTGTAGTTTTATGTCTTTGATCATTAAGTGCAACCACAGCTTCATTTTACATCTTCTATGTAGAAAGAAAAAAATAAAAATCAGGAGTCTCTCAGGCATCATCTCTGAGCTTTAACAAGCAAGAACTAGCCTCAGGATTTAAAATACATGGATCTTTCTGGCTAAAATATCTGCTTTTCAGCCCCATTCCTTCTCTGTTTTATAATGATGATCTGAATTGTCCAAACATCACTGCTCTATTTGGATGAAATCTCATCTCTTCAACATACAGCTCTGTCCAGAAAATGAAGGAAAACCACAGCAACAAAGCCCTCCTGATGAGGATGAGAGGAAAGACAAGGAGAGCTAATGTGGATAATGGGATCTTTAAACCCTATCTGCACTTACAACGTAAATAGATAAATCACAGAAACACTGCGTGAAGTATAGAATGATCTTGGTCTTTAAAAAATAGCTTAAACTGCTTTTTTTTTTAAAAAAAAAAAAGGTTGTTGAAGTTCTACTTAACTTCCCACCTCACTTCACAGATACAGCC
The DNA here is from genome assembly GCF_009829145.1 of Chiroxiphia lanceolata. Lineage (NCBI taxonomy): Eukaryota > Metazoa > Chordata > Aves > Passeriformes > Pipridae > Chiroxiphia > Chiroxiphia lanceolata. Next base: position 15,787,415 of record NC_045640.1, read on the forward strand.
AGATGCTCCAAAGTGGTGGGGGCCACTTCTTGAGATAGTCTTGCTTTGAGGGAGAATCAAAGGATCAGGGCAGTCCTTGGGATGTAATCCACAGCAAAGAGGAATGAGATTACGAGAGAGGCAAGGAGGGAAGGTCTCACACCTCTGACTCTCTCCAGCCTCTCAACATTGCTCCATGTTCTCCAGTGGGCATACAGTTTGAGACACTTCTCTGAGCAGAAATAGGCCAGATTTGCCCCTTGTTTGGAGGTGTTTGCTGGAGGACCTCTAGAGCCACTTTGGCATGGAGCTTGCTCATTCCTTCCCTCAAACAGTTGTCATGTACCTGCTCCTGCCCAGCTCTGAGGCCACCAGCTGCTTCTGCAGCTCCAGGTTCACAGGCGACCTCATGGTGGAGCTAAACCAGCTTCCTGGTGTTCAGTGTTTTTGAGCAACCAAATATCACAGAGCAGACATGAGTATGAAGTTTCAAGCCAGGCTGGCTGAGTAGAGGAACTCACCTGCCTGCTTGGGGCGGTGCATGGTTGGCATCCCTACTTACAGGGGGATCTAAACCTCTCCACATCTTCTGCTCAGCCCTGGGGAACAGACCAGGTCCTAGACCCACACTAGGCCCAGCAGTCCCTGGTTGCTCCTTCCCAACGGGTGAAGGAATGTTATAATTTTCCTGTTATTTTTCTTTTTTCTCTCCCATGCCACAAGAAGCCTGCAGGATCACACCAAGATTTCCACAGCAAGCTGAGGAAATCCACTCAGACTCAGTTACCCTAGTGGAAGTCGGTTAGTGCTGATTCTTCTCCTATTGAGTAGTACATAGGAATAGCCATTAAGTTCAATAGAGCAAGACCACACAATTAAAGAAAAAAAGATTACCTCCCTTTTGCATTTTCTTCTGCTAACACAGAAAAAGATAAAAAGAAATAATTTTCTCGCTATTCCCAGCATTTGCATAGATGTGTGCTCTAATGATCAAAGCATGGACCTGTTATGCAAAAGCTTTTGGGCCAAATCCAACAATTAATCAAACCTTCGCAGCCCAGATGAGGATCCCCACCAGAAGAAGAGGTCATCTGATCCTACAAATTGGGACAGCTGCTGCAATGCAATCCCAGCCCCCCTCCACAGAGAAAAACAGGGCAGGAGATCCCACCTGCCCTTCACTGAGAGTAAAACCTCTGCTTCATGGCAGAAACTGAGAAGCTTTTGGATACCTAGCACCTCCAGGAGCAGGGAACTGTTTGTGTGTCCCTTAAGTACTGAAAACACAAGCTGAGCACAGCTGAGAAGCCAGCTTTCGGCTTCCAGGCACTATATCAACCCACACTCTTTTCCTCCTCTCTAAAAAGAGGGTACTTGCCTACTTACATCACATGAAGTTTGGGCTGTTAGTTTCAGGAACATAAATACATCCACATCCCTCTCCAAATATCCTCTACCTAATCTACCAGTACATTTATAAATTATTGCACAACAGACATGATGAGACTGCCAAGTCAAACTCTCCAAAGACAGGAAATGCAGAATTAAAGCTGGTCACTTCAGCTGTTTTATTTCAAATACAACTGGTACTTCAATTGGTGCACCTGGAAAGAGCTGGTTTATGCAGTGAATTCAAATGTTCTCTGTGGCATGTTTCCCACATTTGCTGCAGAAACTGGGAGGGGAAAATGCAGATTAGAGAAAGAAGAGAAAATACTTTCATTGCTTAAAAAGAAATGTCATGTAGAGATATTATTCTCTCTGAGCATATGCCAGAAGGACCCCTTCTGATACTAGACAGTGTTTTCAGACCAAGTTGCATTTGAATGGTTGGTAACCCATTGCACCTTCCTAGTTTCCCATAGGTCAGACACAGGTGAATATTCAGCAGTGGCTTTGGGGTGGATATGCAGCAGTGAGGAGGCTCCTGGTTGTGGGTGAAGATGCCTGGAATATGTTCTGCGTCCCAGGGTCTCAGTGCCTCAGAAAATACAAGAAGCATCTGAAGGTATTTTCAGCAAGCTTGTGCTTATTTTCTCACTGGTAAAATGGAAATCATAAGATCACCCAAAACTCACAGCAAAGCTGTGAAGATAATAGATTAGTGCCCGTAATGTTTTTGGTGACATCAAAAAATGTCCAAACAGCAAAAGAACCCCGCTCTTCACCAAGCGAAACAAGAGCCCTGTGGAAACTGTAATGTACAGTCAAGTATTCCAGCCTTGAAAGCCAGAGTATCCAGGACTGGAGCTTTGGAGGCTCCCCCAGTCACAGGCCCAGTACAAGCACTCATGCGCTGGCTGGATCAGCTCCCCCTGCTTCCAGCTGCTGCTGCCATCCCTCCCGGGATGGCCATCCCAGGCATCCAGCAACAGTGCCTGAGCAGCTGTGCCAAACATTCCCTGGGCCTGATTCAGGCTGTGGGCCAGAGCTTAGGCTGCACCGAGGTACACGATGCTGCTAAATCAGGCAGCAGTTCTATATATTCATGAATGCAATATACATTAAGCACCACCAAGCTTACAGTTCAAGACTAATGTACCTAAACCCATCCATTCATTCTCTCCAAAGTGCTTGAAGATGAAAAACGAGTGTATTATTTTGGCAAATACCAGGATCCCAAATGCACCTCTATTTTTTCCTACTTCATGCTGAAGTTGTTAAAATTCTCTGAATATTAAATGTCCAGCCCCACTTTCAGGGTTGACTTAAATGCGGTTTCCAAAAAATGTGCTGAATATTATTCATTTCTCAGAAAATCAAAAAGCTAGAGGCCCTTTGATGGGGTTGCTTACATTTTTAAATCACATGCACACACACTGGTTAGAAGATTTTGGCAATTAAGGTTATATATGTCAGATCTCAGAAAAAACACATGATGCAAATGCAAAATTCTAGATGTTTATAATTTTCTTTATTATATTTTTGTGTCTTTAACCTGAATCTCCCCTACATTACACAGCATTATACTATTGGCTGAAGAAATGCATAAATGAAGCCCAGAATAACCAAAAAGTGCAGAGAACTGCAGTCTGCTACCTTCCAAAAACCAACTTCCATTACACTCATTAATGAAAACAAGGAAATAATTTTTTCCAAGTGCTAAATATAGACCTTATCTTGTATCTGGGTCTCAGAAAAAGGATTCAGCAACTTCTTGGAGGAACGTTTATGCTTCAGTTTTTATGGTCTGAGTTGATGTTACTGAACTAAACTTTTAGGAGCTAATGTGGAATAAACTCTGAATGAGTCAGAACACTTGCTCCTGGAAACAACATATTTGAAGATAAAAGACAAATCTGAACAAAAGCTGTGATACAAGCTTATGTGTTGAAGTATTTATTCACCATTCAAATGACAGTCAGGCTTCCCACTGAGAAAGCTAGATTGCTAGTGGCCCCAGATCACAGCATCCACAGTAGAAGATTTCCCATGTTCTGAAGGTCTCAATGCAGTCTTTAGACCAGCTCAGCTCAAATCTGGCTCTCCTGGTCAATTAGAAACTAAACATGCTAAAGTACAGCAAATAACACTACACTGCATAACACTTTGGCACCCAGACTCCATAGAGAAAGTGAAGAGCACTAATTTATATCGCATTTATACAGGTAGGGTGGGCTCTCGGCTGGCTGGATGTAAGCTAGTCATGGTTCAGAAGCTGTTTAGCTGTGTTGCACCTGAGCAAATATGCCCTGCCTTTCAGCCAGATGTATTGATTCAAGTCCAGCAACATATTAATATCACATATACAACTGCTGGATCACACCTGGCTCTCATCTGGCCAGCTCAGGCCACAGGCAGAACTGATATTGTCTGTCTTCCCTTGTCTTCAGAGGCATCCTCTAGTTTGTGTGGTGGACAGGGAGCCACCTAAATTATCTCAGACAAGTCAAAGAGAGATGCAAAGTTTAAGTGTTTAAGGGAGCCTAGATGATCCCATGCCAGAGGACCTTCACTACTTCTGCTAACAGTGCTCCTGATCACTGTTTTGGCATTCAACACTCAAGACAGGCTTTTCCCACAAAATACATCAAGAATGTGATGATCCCTCCTTCCCCACACTGCCTTTAATCCTATAATCTTGTGATTAAAGACTTCATGATAGAGGTAAAAGAGCTCTTTTTGCCCAAAGTCTTTTAACCCAGCTTCTAACATTCAGCATAGCAGTCTAGCCACAAAAGTGTGCAGTGGGTATTTGGAGGGCTCACTCTGTTTCTCATCTTAAAATTGCTCCACTTTTCTTGAAGCAATTACATACCTACTGGGGCAAAGCAGAAGCAGTTTAGTTAGGTTAAGAGCTTTCACACTCAGCTGAGGGTAGGGGCAACAAATACTTAGCCAAAAATGAAAAATCTAAATGAGAGATTTCGAGAACACTTGTCCCAAAATACCCTGAGGTGGAGTAATTAGGCTTTTCTGAGAGAGAGACAGGCAAGTCTGAGTGCCAGCCAGCAAGGAAGGGATTTGGATGCAAGTTTCTCGTATGTCAGACAAGTGTTTCAGACTAATGTGACAGTCTCCCGGTGCAGGAGAGTGTGGTTATGATTTGCTGCTCTCCTGCACATGGGGAGAGGAAGACTCTTGCAGTGTTGGGGGGCAGGACTCCCAGGCTAGAAGGAAGCAGAGCATCTCGCTTTTCAACTCAGCAAAGCCCCAGCATGCATTGGGATTCAGAATTTTAGCTCCCCTCTGAGTCTGCTGCAGCCTCCCACATGCCAGCCCTGCCACCATCCAGCCAAGACCCAGCAGCACAGAGACCTCTCCTTATGCAAACTCCCTCCCTCAATGCTTGCTTGCCCAGTGCCCTGATACTGCCCGTCTGTCACGGAAACAAGCAACACCTAATGATAAACTTGGGTTCTACCTGGCAGGGAGGGACCACAGCAGCTTTCAGATACAATCCACACTGTTGGGATAACCTTGCTTTTGGTAGAGTAAGAAGGACAACCTTTCTCCTATGCCAGAGACCTGTGTATGTGGCTGCCTGGCTCAGGGAGATTGCAATCCAGCACTCCCACTTACTCAAAAAAAATGTGTTTTGGGGTACAGGCCCCAGCCCTCTGCAATGCTGGGCACATTTGGCCTGAGTACAGATATGAGGGAGGATATTGTTTCAGGCCAGCACTGCAGGCAATCCCTTGAGGTCCAAAACTCTGTGTGCATGTTTACATTAAACATCATCAGATAAAGTGTGCTGCTTTTCCTCCCTCCTGTGCTCTCTCTCTTTTCTCTCTAGCCCGTGAATTTTGTACCCCTCCCGCTCAGTGTCTGTCTGAGCAGCAACAGGAGGCACCAAGAATAGCCCTCTAATCTCTACCCACTTCTTATACCCCTGATACCTTCGGAGAGAACAGAGGATGGCTTTGCATTCCTTTCATCCTCTGCCTAGACATACTCATATGAGGCAGCATCTCTGTTCTGAAGGAGAAAATGTTAATAGCCTGTTTTGTTTTCTTTTCCCATAGTGACAGAATTTTGTCATATGATGGTGTAGGTCATATTCTTCAGTTTTGGTAGCATCTTCCATTCAGGTCCACAGGGTCACTCATTGTGTTGGTTGTTTCGAATTTTTGAGTTTAAGGTACTTCTTCTGCAACTTTAGCAGTTTTCATTTTAAGACGCTTGTTTCCAGGGATTTGAGTAATTTGCAAGGGAACAAAAGAAGCAGCCAGGAACATGGAATTTGGCATTGACCCAGCCCTTCATTCATGATAAACCTTTTAAAAAAACCAGCAATGACTCAGCACAGGCATAATTCAGAAACTAGAAAGGCCTGCTTCCCTACCTTACAATTGCATTCGTAGGTACTTAATCACAGCAAATAACATAGTGGATATTTTATTTTTGAAAGCATATGCTGTTACGTTCATCTCTTGAAATTGCTGTAACACATGGCCTCTCATCTAAAATATCCTTGTCAGATATAATTGGCAAAAGTCATCTGATGAGGTTCATGTCATATAATTAGATGTATTATATTAGGCTGAACTGGTTACTTTAATAGTAATGTCACAACATATGCTAACAAGATGTTTTAAAATACAAACAACTTCCATGACCTTCTTGAGGCAATAACTCTGATTCTCTTTCATTTAGTTTTGGTAATAATCTATTAAAAATATGTTGGGCAATTTGTTTGGGCCCTTCTAAGCCTCCTCTTCCAAACACACCTGCTGTTGCAGATCCCCACACCCACACAGCTCAGCTCAGCCCCCTGCTCAGGCACCTCCTCTGGCATGGGACAAGAAGGGGCTGGAGGGGAGAGTCTCTGGCCCTGCTCCCCACTGGGCATTTGCAGTATCATGTAGTGAAGCCACTGCATAGACTTGCAATTCTTACGAGCTCCCCAGTTCTTACCAGCCAAGGATCCAGCCCTCAAACCCCCTGGATGCTCACCCATTACGTTAGCAACCAAGTTATTTTCCTTCTTGCCATTATGCACAGTAGTACTGCTAATAAACATAAAATGGCTTTTGCTTCTACAGTGGTACCAGGTACTTTGTCTAAGGGGAAGAGGAAGCCTAAATTTTACATTCGGGAAACACCTTAACGAAAAAAAGGCAATGGCCACACAGTGACTCACTGCTTCCTGATGATATTCTGGTTTTTGAATAACACTGTGGGTGTGGGTGTCTGGTTTTTGGGTGGCTTTTTTTAAGTTAACGATCTGAAGACGCCCCTTGGTTTACCCTGTGATGCTCCTGGCTTCCTGTCAGTGTCAGAGAAGAGATGAGTTTATGTCTTATGTGCCTCAGTTTCTCTAGCACCTGTGTTGCAACATCAGTACTAGGAACTGAATTGAAATACTGGATGGAAAAATACAGCCATCTGTTTTTTTATTTTTTATACATTTGCTGGGCTGTATCCACACACAGGATTTTTAGCACTGAAAATATATAAGCCATCTCCTTTGGCCTCCACTTTACCAGAGTAAAGGTATTATTAATCTGCTAGTTCACTCCCCAGGAAAGACGTGCCTATTCACAAGGCTAATTGTTAGAGTAAACAATCACACCCCTCCCTGACCCAGTTACACTGTTGGAGAAGCTGGGGGTAATTTCTTACGCACACCAGTTCACCTGCATACACACTGGCCCTGCTCTCTGTTGCTGCCCAGGAGGTGCAAGTCCAAGCAGGTGCAGGTACTGGAGGTCGACCCCACAGCTGCCCTCCACTGCAGCTGCCTACAGGACATTTCCAGGATGCACCCACAGATGCTATTATATTATATGCACATGATAAGGCAGGGGAAGAATTCTAAGTTTTGTCACACTCCTTCAAAGCTGAATGTACTGCCAAGCTCTGCTTACAGTTTAGGTTTTGACAGCTAGACACATATTCAGGTGTCAAATTACTGCCTGCAGCTTGTATTCAGGTAAGCAATGCTATCACACAGGGTCAAAAATATTACACATAAGGTTGTGTGGCTTCAGAGAGAAAATAATTTACTTCTAAAGACAAACTTACTGAGAAATCACAGTAAGTTTTCAAGACAGCCTGGTTCCATCCTCAATGCAAATTAGACTGATTCATGTCAGAGATATAAGAATTACACAAAATTAGGATGCTTTGTCCCACAGGAAATTCTAATTCATCTTGATCTGATTTTATTAAATCAGTAAGCAAATCTGAATTTCCAAAATGAAAACTTGGATACAGAAATATGGAAGTGGCAGATCCCAAAATGGGTGAGCTGGAAGGTGTGATCTGCTGTACTGGCCCACTCCTGTCTCCTTTGGCTGTGGCTGATGCTTGTGGGGGGATACACTGAACACAAGAACTCAGTGACTCCCCTCCCTGGTCCACCTTCCCCTGGTCCAGCCATCTGTGACTTAGACTTCCACACCTGAAGGATGCAATGTGTTTATTTGCTACTGAGAGACTGACCTTCCCTTTTTCATTTAGTACATTTGAGACCATTTACATTCTTTATCTCCACGTCATTCAGTAACAATGAATTCTACATAATTACATAGTATATGAAACAGATTTTCCTTGTGTTTATATTGCATTTCTATTTAATAATTTCTGTGGGTGTCTCTGAATCTGTTGAACTAAGAGAACAGCATGCAATCTGCATAAATTTCTCTCTCATACCGCTAAGATTTTATAAAAATAATACAGTGTTCTATTCACAATACTTTATCTTTTCTAGGCCAAAGAGTGCCAAATTACTGTTAATGCCTTATATTTTTTTTTATTTGAGTTGGTTTTTTGTTTGTTTGCTTGTTTTCCCAATTTTGCTGTATCTTTTCTTGAATTGGACCAACCAGAACTACACCTAGTATATGGGATATGATATTATTATTATATTCCTCCATTCCTTTTCTCATCATTTGTAAAGTGCTACTTATCTTTATAATCCTTCTGAATAGTAATGTGAGATTTGTCTGAAAATTATCCACAATATTTGCAAGATTTTTTTTTGTCTGAATGCTAATAACTGAAATAGACCTCCTCCTTAAAACTAAGGGTGGGTTTTTTAAGTTCTAGTTTCCTCTATCCTAAACAACTGTGTATTATCTGGAAAACCTGTCACCTTGCTATTCACCTGCCCTTTCCTGATTATTTATGATTGTATCTAACACAAATCCTAGCATAAGTTGAGTGAAAATTAAACTAATGATAGTTTCAAAAAAGCCTCTTTTCATTCATGCAATGTTTCATGATTGCATTTCTGTGCTTTGATAATAAGCTTGGTGATTTTCTCAAATTATATTTAATGTTTGTGAAATTTAGCCAACCCAAACCCTTGTCTAGTTGCTGGTCAGTGTCAAACTGCGTGTGTAACACAGCGCCCTGTTGCTCTGTGGTACATGTGGTTTAGCAGCCTGACCCTTCCCAAACACAACCAAATGTCCAGTGATACTGAGGGCTTTGTTAAAGGTTTGTTGTTTCACATTTCTGTTGTGAGCCAAGTCCAACCCTGTGGTTATCACTCTTGGACATACTCAAATACAAAAAGCTAAAGTGAAACTAAAAGGATAATAAACCCTTGTCAAACAAAACTCACAAAAAAAAAAAAAAAGGTTTTCAGAGTCTCATACATGCAGAAACTTTTTAACTCTCACATGCAATGTGATGTCTTACTCTTTAGCCCCTGTCCTTTCTGGAACAACCTGCCTATGTGGAAAAAACCACCCATCCAGACAAGCACACTAATTATTTCATGTATGCTCATTTGAAACTAGCACTGCTTTCTTAATTCATGGTGAATTGTTTCATTTTCCAGCAACATGAATGAGTAGAAGTCACAAGAAAAGCTCATGACCCCACAGCAGTGGCAAGGCACTTCTGGACCCTGCTAGCCAGGGATGTGATCAGCAGCTCCCTCACTGCCAGGAATGGAGCCGTGCTCTGTGCGCAAAATAAAAAATAATTTAAAAAATAAAAATAAATTAAAAAAATTAAAAACCAACCAAACAAAAACAAAAATCAAACAAACAACAAAAAGAAATCCAGCAGAAACCAAATTTCTAATGCAACTGCATCTCTGCTTATGCTAAGTGAAGGGTAAAAGGTATTAAATATTTACTTTTTTGATTATGATGAACTGAGCAATTTTCTGGCAAGTTAACAGCTCAGCAACTATGGGAGGTGAACTGAAATGTAATGGGGCCATATGACACTGCAACTTTTGACCATGCAGAGCCTTTTAACATGTGATGATATCAGCCACTGGTTTGGACTCTTATTATTTTTCTTAAATAAAACTTAATGTTAACTTTATGTACAAGGGATTGCTTGGAAGTGCTAATAATGTATAGCTGAATCACTGTACAAGGTAATTCGCTTATTCCCGGACACTTTTCCTCCCTTCAGTCAATGTTATTCCTTCTTCAAGAAGAGTGACATCCTGGCCCAGATGAAGTGAATGCAAGAACATCCTGTGGTTTCAACAGGAGTGAACTTCACCTTGCCCAGGATCTGGGAGAGAGTTGGCACCAGCCCTCAGATTAAAATTCAGGAGTTCCTGGCTCTCCTTTAAAGTGCATATTATTATCCTGCTCCCTTGCCCACAGCCATCCATCAGCTCTGGATGCTGCTTATCCCACAAGTGCTCTGTAAAGGCTTCTTTTTTTGAAGTTAAATTCTGTCTCCTCATTCAGCCTCCCCATTTGGAGTATTTGAACACCTTTAGCAGGTTTCTGTCCAACTTTGGCAGCCTCTCTTGGAAGCCACAGAGAGTTAGCCACCTGCCAAGGAGAAATTAATCACTTGTTGCTGCCTCCCTCATGCGTGATGGCAGACATTCAAGCCTTTGGCTCCACCAGCGGCAACCACGTGCCTGTTTCAGACCTCTTCAACTCTCCTGCGTCACCTCTCCCACCTTCCCTCTGCTTGCAGCTAAGCTCAGGTTATTATTAGTTGGTATTAGTGACGGAATAGGCTTGCTTTTCCCCCTGCCCTTTCTGCCAACAAGATGCACTGTGACTAATACTGCCTGCAGCTCCAGGCTGAATTACTGCAACTGAACTACATGGGAAGCTAAGCCAAGGCTTCAGCTTCAGTGCCATGGGATAGCTCCACCTCAGGGAGAGGGGAAAGTACCCTGGGGGCCTACTTACTGCTTCCTCATTTATTTCCAGTCCAATTCAAAAACTAGGAACTTATCGGCAAAGTTAAGCTGTAACAGAGACCACATCTCCAGCTGCAACTCAGCTGGCAAAGGATGTTCCACCAGCAAACAGAGTTCAGTTGCAAAACAAAATACTGAACAAGATAAGAAAAACCTAGAATTTTCAGGAAAATTTTTCTCTTTGCCAGAAAATACTTCATTGCCACAAGTTGATGAGTCCTTATTGTATATCCGTTTTTTCTAACTAGTTCACATACTCCACATACTGTTAGAATCTCTATTGTTTTGTTATGGTGGTTTTTGGTTTGTTTTTTTTACATAAGGGGTCTGTGAGAGTGTCTAGGAAAAGTTTCAGCTAAAAGGATTCATACTTCAGCATGAAAATTTACAATGACATATAAAATTGAAAGGTTTGAAACCCCTTAATATATACCCCATGTACACAAATCAATGTAAGCATATTATATATTTAGCATTCAAAAATCATAATGTACTGGAACAGATGTTTCCTGTGTCATCTTTATTCAGTTTCCTTGTGTGCTTCACGCAACTTTTTAATTATATAATCACTTTTTTTTCCCTGCACAAAGCTGCCATTTTAAAAATATACAAAATTAATCAATTCTGAAGTTGAATTGAAGGTGTGTAAGGATGCTGACTATCATCCACAGGATAATTCCTGATTTTTTTGTTGAAGAAATCAGGAGGTACATAGTGAATGAAATGAAACTGGGTTTGTGGAACTTCATCTTACCTTGAAGTGAGACATGGATTGGCAGAGTTCAGGCCACCCCCACCTCAGCAGAAGTGACTTTCCAGGTTCCTTGCTGACTAGATCAAAGAACATGATGCTAACAAAAAGAAGGAAATCAAAGGAGGAATAAAAGCATATTTTCAGCTCAAGAAGGATGTTAGAAACAAAATAAATTTTGTCACTACAACAGCTGGGGAAGAGTTCTCACTGGCCTCTGCTCCAGTTGTATGAGCATGGGCCACAGATAAAAGTGAATGAGACCACTCATCGGCTCACAGATTCACCCCAGTTTATCTTGTTGAAATCTGATAAAGAGGTCCTCATAGTAAGAACTTGAAAATCCTGATTAACTTCTCATTTAGGAAGGTTTCAATGAGCACAAATTTCAGCAAGTGATGCTCTGTCATTCTCCATTCCTGGATCATGGGCAACTGAGGAGCAGATGCCTTGAATACCAACTGCATAAGCACAAGAAGCGGTAACAGGCAGCCTGGGCAATCACAACAGAGTAGAGGATGCCTGTTTCCTCAGGCATCCGCCCAACTGTACAAAAAGCTGCACTGATAGGCTGCAGAGTGAAATGTGCTGGGTGTCTCTTGGTGCCAAGGCCAAAGTGTCCTGAAGACATTTTATGTGTCAGTTTTCACACTCAGAATGAATTGTATCCACATGAAAGGAATTCTTCCTTACAGTCTGCTACAGAAGAACTGATCAGAGAGTAGAAATTGACTGTTGCTTAGGTCATTTAACAGATGTAATTATGCGCAACCAGAATTACAGGCTTGGCTCTATGGAAGTCCTAAGTTCACAAAGATAGGAATAGTTATTCACAGAATCACCTGGAAGAGAAAATTTAAATAGAAAAATTTCAACTATAGCTGGGAAACATTGAAGAAAAGTGGTGAAAAAGACCATAATAAATAAGCTGTATTACGTATAAATATATATACTGTATATAATAATAATAAACCAAATAAACAGTGTGATTAACATGTCAACCTGCTTTAAAAGAAAAGATAAAACAACCATTAGTATATGGATAATAATTTTAAAAGTCTGAAAGCTGAGAGCAAGAAATACATATCAGCTAACTGTTAAGAACTGTAGGAAGGTCAGCAGCAGAGGCAGAAATACTCAAGAAGAAGTGAGATCAAGGTACAAAAGGTTAAACATATGGAAATTAACTGGTCCAGGTAACTTGTATTCTCAAAGTGTTAAAAGCTGGTGAAGAAGGTCATCAGACCTTTAATATTGGTTTTCAGTAAAGCAGTCATTGAGTCGTATCTACCTGGCAGAGAACTGATGCTACCCCAGTGACTGCAAGAACAAATGGCCCATCCTCCTCCTCTGACAGAGATCCCAGGCACACAGCAGAAGAGCAGATAAAAGACCTGAGTTTAAGGCTAATAGAAGTAGAAGGAAACAACAGGTTTACGGAAAGCAGATAATGACTTTTAAAAATTAGAAGTTTTGTTGATAGAGGTGCAACCACTGGGATAATAACTCTGAACTTCTCTAAGATATTCAGTATTGAGTCACATAAGAAGAATGAAATCAAACTCAGCTTCACATAAATTGAGAAGGGAAGTTAGTTCTCTGACAGTTTAAAAAGTTATATGGAAACTGAGAGACAGCAATGCTTTTAGTGACTTTCCTCTGGTGCTAGGTCACGGTTCTGTGCCATTTATTATTTTAGCAAAACGAAAAAAAGCTAAAATAATTTAAGAGAAATTACAGAAATATTAGAAGAATATTGTATAATACAGAGTAACTCTTCCTCAGTAGAGGACTGTGCAGATAAAGGCACAGATAAATAACCATTTTTTAAAGGAAAGGGAATCATCAGTGGGATAAAAATGAGAGGGAGCATATGTTCAGTGAAGAGCTGATGAGAAGGAGATCAACAATATCTTCCCAGGACAAGGACTTCAGTTCTCAAGAGAACTGGAAGAGCAGTCAGCTGGCAATTCACCTTGGAGCAACTTCTCTTTCTTCCAGGCCAAAGCAGGAGGAGGTGCTAAATAGATGAAGGTAAGAAAAAAACAATTTTTAATCCGGGGCCACTGCAAGAGAAACAGAATAATGGCTTAGAAGGAAATATATAAATTTTTAAAAAGTGAATTTATCCCATCCACAGGGAACACCATTCTGGAGAGAAGACTGGTGCCGGGCACTGGTCTCATGTAGTAGAGCACCAGCAGGGCTCTGGTAGGTGGTCCTTGGAAAACCAGCTGACATTTCTACATGTTCAGCACTCCCACAGGGAGACCCTGTCTCCGCAAACTCTTACCTGGCAAACAATTATTTCACTTGAAAAAGGCAAGAAATTTGGATGGTATAAGAAGGTGCATGATTCATGAACAGAGAGAGAGAAGCTAAGAGAATCTAAGCAGTATTGGAAAGAGGTGCTAGGCTACATAAAAGAAAGGCAATTAAAAAGAATATAATATCTTGGAGGAAAAAAAAAAGACAACCCAACATTAAATTGTGCACAGAACGACCACAGCAATGATACAGCCATCTGCTGCATACCTTCTCCAGCATGGATGAGTACAAGAATACCTTAGGATCCTGGAGTAAGAGAAAATCACTATCCATAATCCAGGTGTCTAAAGCAACAAGTTTGTGAAAAGTGTCAAATGGACATAACATAAAGTATCTGTTAAGAGTTTTAACAGCCAAATACAGAGCTCTAAAATTGAGCGACTGCAAGAGTGGGTGGAAAACACAGTTGTTGACAGATGTCCTGAAGGATGGTATTGGCACAGTTGTTTTACAATCACTTAGCCAAAACTAGAAACCAGGGATCTCTCCACTTCTCTGCAGGTGTTATTTAAAAAAAAAAAAAAAAAGGGAAAAAAACCAAAAAACAACACCCTTGCACTGATCCACTCATCTAGGGAAGGCAGCTGTGCTCTCAGTGAGGGCACCCAAAGGTTCACATGCTGACTGCAGCCCATGCTGACTGAAACAAACCACAAAACATTGTTGTCGTTTCTGAAGGGGCCTGGCAAACCTCACCATACCACAAAAATACGGAACTTATTTTTCAGCTTCAGATGTACAATTTGCAAATTGAATGCAAACCTCAGAAAGACTCAGTTGTTGCACATACGCTCTAAAGAATTAGAAATACGCTGCGGAGAATAGGCAAGAGATAGATATCAATCAGTTCAAAACCAACAACTGCTGCAGGTCAGATTTCATGAGAACTCTGATTTCGAAAGCTACTGCTAAAGGTACAACCCTCTAGACAGGGTTTAGGACTTTTGACCCAATTTTCAGTTCAAAGAATTAATCTCATAATCTGAAAAGAAACAAAAAAAGCATGAAGATGGTTCACTGAGACACCATGGTATTGTACAAGTATGAATCTCTTTGGAGATTAAGCAATCTAAGAAAGACAAAGAGTTACTACGATGAAGATGGTCAGGTTTGTTGCCTTAAACAAGTAAAGCAAAAGAGTAATTTACTGTTAGTGCCCTTTTAGTTGTTTTTTTTTTTTTTCTGCTGTAGTGTCCTCATCCCAAATTCAACTCTTCTCTCTTCTTCAGTCTTCCTAAGCAGCTGCTCCCACATCGAGAGTCTGAAGTTAATGAGGAGGGGGACATGAGGTGGGCAGAACAGCAATGATGGGAAGGTGGGCAGGATGGGCTCTCTAGGCTCGGTTCAGGTGTCTCATCAGACACACACTGAGCACATGCAGATTCATCCACTAGCCTTGCATAAATCTCCACCAAGTCTGTTAGGTTTTCAAAAATATTGTAACTTCCAGAGTCTTGAAAAAATACCTCTGCACATACTACTTTTTCATCAGCAACAAAAATTGTTTTCTGTTCTTTTTTATCTTCCCTCATCCTGACAAGAGTATGGACTGAAACATGTCTCCTGGAAAGCACCTGATGAGAACAGCAAGCCTGATGCACAGCAGCAGCATGAAGAAGGTCAGCCCAAAATGCCAGATCTCAGCATGGTTCCTTCCAGCCAAAACCACCCTGGAGAGTAAAATGTCCAACCTGCTTACAGAAAAGTTTCTCTTTACAAGCAGTTGTAATACAAAATAGAGTGCCATAGAGGGAAGGAATAAATTTACAAAAAAAGTACATTGACTTGTGAAATTTATTTAGGTCGACCCAAGTAGGAGTTTCTTAGAGGGAAGGAAACTTTTTGAGTTTTAAATGTTTACCTCCTTTGTGGTAGCAGAAAATTAGGTATTTACCCCTTCAAACAGCAACAGAATCAAATACAACTGTTCCTTCCAGACTGCCCCTACTTTTTTTTTGGCATGCGATATCCTGAAAATGGCTCCAGTGATCTGCTGCAAGAGGGTCAGGAAGTTTGCTGAAACAGGTTGAAGCATTTGTTTCATAAGCACTAAAATAAAACCAAAACAGGCAAAGGTTGTGCTGGCTAAAAGGATATAATGCTCATTGCTGCATTTTATTATTTATGGTACCAGTCCCGCAGAATACTGAAATTAGACTAAAATGAAAACTGACAAAATGTGGGTAAAAATAACTATGCTGCATATATTTATGGAAAAGCCATGAATCCTATACGGCTGTACCTTTCCTCATGGAGTAAGAGATGGGTTCAAAGAAGCATTATCCATGGCTTGCTCTATCACTGCCCTGTAGATCACCCAGTTCCAGTTCCCACCCCTGGGGATGACAGGTGAAGGGCATCTAAAATCCCATTCCTCATCTGCCAAATGTAAACTCATGCATACTCCCCACACAAAAACAGAAGGGAAGGACTGAAGGGTGGAGATGGTGTGAGCATGAAACCCCCATTTGAGCATCTGCATTTCTTCAGTGGTGCCTTGCATCAGCTGTCACCAAGTCACCAAGGACTGGCAGGTGACATTTATATTTAAGTCCCTATGATCATGCTCTATGGTGAATTTGCTGCCGCAAGAGAAGAGCCCCGAAGAGAAGATACAAGGACTCCCTGAAACAACATCTCAGCCTTGGCCATATTGATCTTCATCACTGGTCTACTCTGGCCTCCAATCAGGAGGCCTGGAGACACACTATCTATAATGCTGCTGCTTCTTTTGAGAACACACGCAGGATCACTCTAGAGGAGAAAAGACAACGCAGAAAGAATTGTGTCTTGCCAATACCATCCAAGGAGTCTTTCTGCTGTGCCTTTTGCAACTGGATTTGTCTCTCTTGCACTGGCCTCTTTAGCCACCAGCGTGCTTGTAAGCAAGTGTGGGTAGAGTCCTTTCCAAATCTTCGTTTGCAAAGCCTGGCCATGAATGAATGAATGATATGGAAAGTCACAGCTGGATTCAAACAATTTTGCCTGTGAAAATGATGGGCTGAGAGAGTGGAACATTAAAACCTGATGGTTTAATTCACAGTCCTGTGAAAAGATCACTGCTTTTCTCATATCAGTCCAAAAATGCCTTCAGTGTCAGAAATGGTGCTGGGGTGTGCAGGCATTCCAGCTCAGCCCTGGCCAACAAATCTGCAGAATAAAGATACATACTTAAAAACATATAGGGATTATGCAAAAGATCCAGATTGAAAGGTGGATTGAAATTCCCTTTTGACCCTGCAGTCATCACAAGCCTCCATTAATCCCTTTGGAGCATCAAGGGCCTCAGCCCTCACCTGCGAGGCGGAAAACGGTAGCTCGTCCTCTGGGCACACCAGCACCCAATGGAGGTATAGCACTGGCCCTGCCACAGCCAACACCCTGCAAGAGAAACAGCTTATACCAGCAAAAAAAAGTGGTTTTGCTGGTAGGAATTAAACCACTTTGCTGAACAGCTTACATTATAACAACAGAAAGGCCTTTTGATGGCAGGACTGAACTCCCAGTAGGGATTTTACCATCGTAATTATACCATTGCCATGCCAGCAAAACTTTTTAAGTATAGACCAACTCCCTACATTTTTATCTTTTCAGTTAAAAAGGTTACACAGAGGCAGAAATTATGAAATGAGTTGGCAGCTGGCGTGGGGAACTGTCTTGGCCCCTTAGAAAGCACCTCGTCTTGCAATGGAGAAGTCTCATGGAGGCAATTTCCCCAAGGAATCACAGTCATATGCCAGCTCCTGAGGCATGCCAGGGCACTGGAAATTGTGGTCCAAGGAGTGTGCTCAGATTACTAATTTATTTTTTTTTTAATGAAGATTTAGGTTGGGGCTTTTTGTAGAATACCTATTTTTAAATGTTTGCAGCTGCTGTGTTAATAAAGCTCGGGGAGGTTTAATTGTATGGAAGAGATTTTGCAGTGATGAAATGGTGTACATATGCAGATCGAATCAAATCATAATCCTTTGGGAAAATCTGGTGTTTAAGTGTTGCCTATTCTGGATGTGCCAATTCAATAGCATACATGTTTTTTATACATGCAAGACTAAGATACTTAAGACACATTTAAAAAGGAAAAAAGAGGGTGGAACTCCTTGGCAACAGCTTTAATCCCTTTGAAGGCTCCGGCATCTGCTGAGTCAGGCACTCCCTCTCTATGTTGTAGTTTACAATCAGCCACTGAGTCACAGCAAGTTCCCAGCTTCACTGTTTCATGAACTACAGTTGCATATTTTTCGGGATTGAGTCCTTCTATCTAATTCCTTTTGTTGTTGTTTCTGTTGTTGCTCAATTAAAAATAAACAAATACAAATTGAATAAATAAATTGAAAAGAAGCAAAAATAAAGGAGCTCTTATCTCTCAGCTCTGAGTCCAGCTGCAAGAAACTTGTTCTCAAAAATGCTGTCCTTGAGCTGCAAAACAGACTTCACTCCTTGTGAAGTCCTCTTAGCTGGGGAAGTGTTTTGCAGACCAGCCATGGGATCTCCACATTAGGTGTCTGGAAGCAGGATTGCATTAGCAGAGCTCTCTGCCCTGCTGGATAGACCTTGCTCCCCAGCAGCAGGCTAATTAGCTAGGGTGGAGCCCCATTCTGATATAGATCCGTGCCAGTCTCGGTGTCTTTTTACACTTCCCAGTGACACACAGATGCAGGGATGTGGCCTGGAGCCAGTCACCAATCCTGCCTTATTTCCTCATCCAAAAATTGATGATGCAGCCTGCCTGCCAGCAGAAACTCCCATTGTGAAACTGAGTTTGCTGATATTTGCAAAGCATTTAAAGGTGTGTCTAAGTAGGAAAAAGCCTGTTCGAACTCCAGGTAGGTCATAGGAGTAAACCCGTTTCTGATTTTAGCAGGCAAAACAGCAGTGAGCAGCATTTCACATGCACAGAGTTGAGCTAGGATTCCTCTTTAATCAAGTTAAGTCAGGTTTCATTCCTGCCCCTGCCAATTATTTAAATCCCATCTACCCACAAAAGCCTCCAACCCTGCTGTGGTGGAGCTGTTGACTCACGTGTCTGGTCAAACAGAAGAACCGACCTGCAGTCATCATTGGCATGGATAGGGAGTAGCTCCATGGGAATGTGGCAGTGTGTCCTCTGGCACAACTCTGTGCTGCCATGGCACACGCCAAGCCCACAGAGAGATCCCAGAGAAGTTTCCTGGGAATAATTAGCGTGGTGGGTCAGACAAAAGCTTCTCCATCCACCATGGGATGTGCCACTAGAAACCTCAGGAGAGCAAGGTGCAGGTACAGACACTGAGGCACTTGGGTTCACCAAGAGGCACTGTGATCACCCTTAGGCTTGCCCAATGCAAGGGGCTTATCTCCAGGCAATTCTTCCTCAAAATATGCTCTGCATTAACCTGAGCCAGGGAACTGAAACCAAGACCCTGTCTCTCTGCTTCGTGAGAACGTTAGAGGGGAAATACCGAGGAAATGCAATGTGACTGTTCATGGAAGAATGATTTCTGTCTTTCCTTCAAAATGTTTCTAGAGTTAATATAAGCGTCAACAAACTTAGCTATTAAGATCCCCTTTGCCCATCAGCAGTGTTTCTATCTCTAGGCAGAACTTGATATCTGCTTAACAGTGCAGAGCAAATTTATAGGACAGCTTAAGGTAGGAAATAATGAAATCCACTTCAGCAACTGATAGCACATAATTGTGTGTAGCTACAGTTTGTCACACTGAAATGCATGATAATATGTAAACTCTGAGTTTCAGTTCTTATTTGCCTCTTATTGTTTAAAGAAATAGAAAAATTAGAAATATTAAAAAATGGAAAGAAGTTCCATTAATTAAGTCACTTCCACTTCAGTGAGATTCCCTGTTATTTTTTAAAAGTGCTCTTAACCTGTATTTCTTAAAATGTAATTTTGTATGCTTACTTCCCATTTTTCTCTCATGTTCTTATTGTATTTTTTCTTTTATTTCTATGTACATTACATGATAAAAATCCATATCTTTAATCACATTATTTTCTGCAACTTTTCAACATTTCTCCAGCTTTGGAAACACTATAGAATGTAAAAAAAAAAAAAAAAAAAAATAATAAAAAAGTATGTTTAAAAAAACCTCTAAACTTTAAAATTGCGTAGTGCCTTTTAGTGATAGAAAAGCTCAAAGGAAGAAAGTGGAATTTATAAAAGCTAATATTTTACCACCAGTTTTATATTTTGATTACAATCCCCAGACATGAAAAAGCCCAGCATTTCATTTAAGGTTTTGAACTATAAAACCTTATATTTTCATTGAAAAAAAAAATCTAAAAGAAGCATTGCACTTGCACTGAAAACAATGATGTTTATTGCTGAGGGGATGGAAATTAAATGCAGTCATGTTACTGAGGATCTGACTGTAAGGGGGCAAGGTCGTAATTTACACATAATTACTGGTTTGCACTATCGTTTAACCACTACTGAGATAAATATGTTTTTCTTCCTTCCCTCTTCCGGTGCAGAAGTAGTGTTCAGCACACTTCTTATGCATTAGCAAATCACTGCTTTCTGTGGTTTGTGATTCAATAGCAAACACTGCTGTCACAGACAAGGTCTGCATCTAGAGATAGCTCTGTATTTTTTGATAATATTTTCAGTTTGTAGGAATGTGCCATGAGCACATAATTACAGACATGCATGCTATGACAAACAAACATGGAAATATGATTGACTACAGTAAACCAGGAATATTTTAAATATGGGGTGTGCCTTTGACTGTGCTTTGTATAGTATGTACAGTCACACCAGACTTCTTTGCACCAGTTCACACAAAAAATATCCAGCCAAGTATTTTGGGTGAGCCTATAAATAATATTGTATCTCAAAGCTGAGAAATACATGCTTCCTGGATAACTTTGGAAGAATTTGAGTCAAGATTTTCAGAACTGGCCAAGGCTTTTTCTTGCTTTGTTAGTGCCCCCTTTGAAAACACGGTGTCCAGGAAGAGGTAAGCATCTCCACTCTGGGAATTGGTCCTTAGCTGAGTAAGAAGTCTGGTGCCAAGAAACAGAGGGGCTCAAACTCACTAAGCATGCTAGAACTTTGTCCTTTACATCAAAGCTATTTTAAAAGTAACAAGATTTTGTGTTAGCAGCATTTGATGGTGGCATACCAAGCATGCCAGCTAGAATAAAGCCATATGTATTGGTATCAGGTTTTGATGTGCCCAGAGGTGAGTTATTGCCAGCCACCTATTCAGTGACAGCTCTTCCTGGCACAGCCATAACTCACATTAACCGTGATGGTCTGTTGACACATATTTCGGTCTATGACCCATAGCACTGCAA
The DNA here is from genome assembly GCF_009829145.1 of Chiroxiphia lanceolata. Classification (NCBI taxonomy): domain Eukaryota; kingdom Metazoa; phylum Chordata; class Aves; order Passeriformes; family Pipridae; genus Chiroxiphia; species Chiroxiphia lanceolata. Next base: position 15,808,346 of record NC_045640.1, read on the forward strand.
CCAGTTTGAAAAATACCAGCAAAATGTTTGCTGCCTCATTGATATCTTCAACCTTTGTTCAAAACTCTTGCTTTCAAGAAGAGTGCAAGGTTTGAAATGGACATGGATTCTTGGGACTGTACCCGCTCCTCCTTGACAGTTTGTGTGGTGATCCTGATATCACACCCAAAGCCTGAGCTTCACACTCAAAGCCACCTACACCTCCAAGTTTACAGGGGAGGTACTTGGCCTGGGCTACCCAACCTTCTTGGTGCAACAGTCAACATTTTAATCACTCCTCCAACTTGCATTTATACAGAATTTCTAGAGATGGGATTAGTTCCAAGCTGGGATGAAATAAATTTCCAGTTTCTCCACAAGACAGAACGCTATTCTCTGCCTGGATCTGAGAAGCTGATTGTGGGTGAGCTGGTGTAACCCTCCCATTCTTCTCCAGCTGCCTGTGCCGAGGGCAGAGTACTGTGGGGGTTATTCACACACTGCACTCCAGAGATCTCCCTGCACAGAGGCTGGTGAGATAGGAGGGTGGGTGGCTATTCATAGAATCATAGAATTATTGAGGTTGGAAAGGACCTCTAAGATCATCAAATCCAGCTATTAACACAGCACTGCCAAGTCCACCACTAAACCACGTCCCTAAGCACCACAGCTGCATCTCTTTCAAATACCTCCAGGGATGGTTTCATAGGTTGAGATTGGCCCCCACCTGAGATGCTGGGGGGCTCAGAGGTGATTGGGTGCCAGGACAGTGTTCCCTGGAGAGCCAATCACCAGTGGCCACCAATGTGGCTCAAACTGCCACAAATGGTGACTCCACCACTTTCCTGGGCAATCTGTTCCAATGCTTGATAAACCTTTCAGTGAAGACATTTTTCCAAATAACCAATCTGATGATCCCATGGTGCACCTTGAGGCCATTTCCTCTTGTCCTATCACTTTTTATCTGAGAGAAGAAGTCAACCCCCACCTGGCTACAACATCCTTTCAGGGAGTGGTAGAGAGTGATAAGGTCTCCTCTGAGCCTCTTCTTCTCCAGGTTAAACACCCCCTCAGCTGCTCCTCATAAGACTTCTGCTCCTGACTCTTCACCAGCTTCATTGCCCTTCTGTGGACTTGCTCCAGCACCTCAATGTCTATCTTGTTATGAGGGGCCCAAAACTGAACACAGGATTTGAGGTGCGGCCTCACCAGGCCAAGTAAAGGAGTACAATCACTGCCCTGTTCGTGCTAGCCACATTATTTCTGATACAAGCCACGATGCCACTGGCCTGGCTCATGTTCAGCTGGCACCCCCAGGTCCTTTTCCACTGGGCAGCTTTTCAGCCGCTCTGCCCCCAGTCTGCAGCATTGCACAGGGATAAGCAGGACCCAGCACTTGGCCTTGTTGAACCTCATACAATTGGCCTCAGCCCATTCATCCAACCTTTTAAAATCCCCAAATCCTTCCTACACTCCAGCAGATCAACACTCTTGCTGAAATTAGAATTGTCTGAGAATTGACTGAGGGTGCATTTGATCCCCTTGTCCAGGTTTTAAGATATTAAACAGGACTGGCCCCAGTACTGAGCCCTGGGGACACCACTGGTGACCAGTCACCGACTGAATGTAGCTCCATTCATCACCACTCTCAGGGCCTGGACATACAGACAGCTTTTTACCCAGCAAAGAATAAGCCCAACAATGCCGGTTTGCAGGAGAAAGCTGTGGGAAACAGTGTCAAACACTTTACTCAAGTCCGGGGAGACACATCCACAGCCTTTCCCTCCTGTGCTAAGTGGATCTCCTTGTTATAGAAGGAGATCAGGTTGGTCCAGCAGGACCTGCCTGTCATAAGTGCATGCTGGTTGGGCCTGATCCCCTGGTTGTCCGGATCTTTGATGCTGGAAAGGCATTGTGCAACCTTAATTTAGCCCTCTTCTAATCTTCAGTTACAAAATCACGTACTGTATTTTCCACGGGACCCTGCCTCATTCAGTTCACGGAATAGCTGGTGTTCACTTAATGAGCAACTATTCAATATTTTATTTTCTTCTCACTCAGTGTGTTGCCCTAGGCATGATTTACTAGATGTAATTCAAACCTAGCTGTGCAGCCAAAGTTATTAATTTTAGCACAGCTTTTTTTCCTTTGGTACTTATCCTCACAGCACTCCCGAGTGCTACACAAACAGTAAATACTGTATTTTCATAATACCACAGTGAGGGTGTTTTCACAGTACCCCAGTGTGATTAAATGGGGAGGAGGGATGGAATTATCCTCTGTGTTTCACAGGTGCATATAAAAGGCATAGAAATGCAGAGGAGATATCGCAGTCCAAAGAATCAAAATTTGTGACACTCTCTTGACAGTTTGAGTCCTGACTTTTGAGAATTGTTCTTATAATTCCCATTGAGTCAACTTATATCCATCAGTGCTCAGAGACAGAGGGGACCTTCTAAGCTATAGACTAGTTCCCTCCTAACACAGGCAGCTTTTTAATAATCTTATCATACTGGACTGAATAGGAATTGGGTTTCTTGAGTTCCTATTAAAAAGCTGAGAATTCACTCCTCTGATAGTTAAAAACCATTTTCTAATTTTCAGCCTAAATTTATTCATAGCCAGATTGCACTCATTTGTTCTTAGGCCAACATTGTCCTTCACCTTAAATAGTTCCTCTCCCTCTCTGGCATTTGCTTCTGCTGATAAATTTAGAGTGAGCAATCACATCTTTTTCTCTCTCAGCATTTGTCTTGAGGAGCTAAATGAGCTAACTCTCTAAGCTGTCTCTCTCAAATTAAGCTGCCAGGTCCCCTGCTCATCCAAGGAACCACTTTCCTCACCTGCTCCAGCTTGTGCTTATCTGCTATAGGAATGGCTGACCGAGCTTGTAGGCAGCACCAGCCTGCCTGTATTCACCCAGAGGAGGGTCAAGAGGCAAAAGGGTAACTGGCAGTAACCACAGGAGTTAAAAATACTTCTCTCTCTGCCCTGGAAATGGTGTGTCTTAGAATTAGCCTGGGATTTCCACAGCTACAGCACATCAGCAGCACCCCGATGACTGCAGTCTACCAGCACATCCCAATTTTGCTCCTTTTCAGTTTCCAGCAGAAATTCTCAGCGTCAGTTGAACACATGCAGTATTTTGTACCACTGAATTTCACCTTGCTCCTCTCCTCTCAATCCTCTGGATCATCACTGCATACCTCTGTTTCCAACCTGTGACAGTAATGATGCCCACACAATGTCAGTGTCTGTCTTCACTGACAGACTTGAAAATGTATATATGCACACACGATGTATATGAAGTTGCTTTTTGAATGTGTCTGCTCCTGAGAACAATTTTAAAGGACCCACCAGAAAAAAAAAAAATCAGAGCAACTGAAAAGCACACAGGTCAGATACAAAAGCTCAGAACATTAGACATCCTTCTGAAAAATTCCTGTACTCAGTGGCTGTCAAATGTTGGTCCCCTATTTGGCATGAAATAAATTATATTTTGATTTCTGAGAAGATTACACTCATCATTAAATGTAAGACTGCTTCAGTTATGACTTATATATGCACCTTTTGGGGATTCATGTGTTTTTCTTTAAGGTGTGATTTGATGTATGCAAGGCCATTTGTAGTCATCTTTTTTCAGTCAAACATCTATCTTACAGTCATGTACTAAAATATCTGGTAAATAATGACTAGACAAATTGAACGCAACTGGAGAAACATAATACAAATCTGACAGCAAAAGAGAATGCCTAGGCAAGAAATCCAAGGAGAATAAAAGAAAGGTAGTAAGTGTGTGACACCATGACTTAGCTGAAATAAATCACCTCCAGTTGCACAGACTGCTTGTTTTTCTGGCTAAAAAAATCTGCCTATTTCAGTCAGAATACAACAATGAGGAGGATGCTCCCTGCCCAGTTGTTGATGGCAGAACCACACAAGGGAGACCACAGTTTGGGACCAACCCAACAACCATCACTGCCACCCAGCCACAACCCAAACCTTGGAGAGTGGCCCTAGCAGGTCATGGTGGAACTCAGTGAGCAGCTGATGGCAGTAGATCAACAATCCTCTGACCATGTCAGACTTTTTATCACCATGCTATCTGCAGATAGACCTGGGCAAGCTGAGAAGGGGTAGAGGCATATACTGTCAGATTTAAGCCACTTTATGCATGCTCTTGGGTGTATATTACCTGCAAAATAACCCAGAGACTGTTGTAAGCAAGAAGAACTTTCCAAGCCAACAAATTATGGTGATATCAGTATAATTTAGATAACCTCCAAGGTGTAGGAGGGATCAGATTTGAGCTGTAATGATCCAACAAGGCAGTGAATAAACACTATGTCTGACCTCAGGAGGGCTCAACCCAGATACACAGAAAAAGTTGCAAAATACCCTTTGGTAATACATGAAGCTTTCTGTGAAAGGGCTGCAGTCACATGTACTTGGGAAAAGAGAGAAGGCTCTTTCTAGAATGCAGGGAAGAAAAGCAACACCCATAAGAGAGGCTTGGGCAGAGCAGCGGGCAGGTACAAGCGTGTAGGAGTTGGTGAGAGAAGAGAGTTTGTGCAGGCACTGCAGGTAGGAGGAGGCAAGACACGCACTGGAGAAGGGGGACCCTCCGCTTATGGCTTCTGCACTGCTCCCTGAGAACAGTGGAGTTAATTTTGGTACCTGTGCAAACACAAACCGAACAGATCCAATTAGTTCCTTTAAAGGAGACACTTTTGTTTGCAGTCTGCACAGAGGTGCACCAATTTCACTAGATCGGTTTTCCCATTTTAGTTAAACTGCTGCTGCTTGGCTGAGAAGGTCTGGGGAGGTAAGGAGGGAAAACCTTTGGTCCTGTGTTTCTCCAGTGTATCTGACAGAAATGTATTTAGTCTCTTCCCAGTGAATAACACCTATTTTTGGGGCAGAAAAAAAAACCTGTCTGACAAAGTCACACTTCTTGTGCTCCTTATTTTTCCTTGAGAAGTATCTTCAGCTGTGAACATGTATATATACTCTAATGACAGTCAGCTGTCACGTCTGTAAACACACATTTACCTCCCATTAAGGGTTATTTGCCCCTTCTTATGACCTTTCACCAGCTTTCCATACCCTGGCCATGTGGCACAGATGGTATAATCCTGTCAGGCTAAGGCAGGTGACAGTGCTGCTCAGTGTTTAGTAATCAGTGACTGTAATTAGCCAGACTGGACGCAGGCTCAGATAATAGGGCAGTCAAACAGCTGCCAGTCATGAGGCTTTTCCTGTGGACTGCAAGAGATGGAAGAGAGGATGATATAAAGAGGCCATGCATTTTCTAGCACACTTTATACAGAATCAGTGATAATGCTATATATGGTGGTTTTTAATTAAAAAAAAAACTCCTTCCAGAGTGACTGATAAAGTGTGTTTCATATCACCAGGGCATACAGGAACTTTTAGTTGGTTTTTAAATCTGATGGAGGTGTCTGGAGAGTGTTTAGCAGCACCAGAGCTTTTTCCTATTTGGAGACTACTTTGTCATGCTTTCCTTTCACAGATATATTCACATACACACACAGCATGGATGGATAGACAAAGCGCTTCAGGTTTGTGATTCCTAAACCAACTCCTTTAACACAGGAAAGTGCTGTCACTAAACTACTACTTCTTTGCATTCAGAGATCAGGATTTAGACAAATAAAATTAAACTTACTTATAGTGAAAGTAGAGAAAAACATAAATTAATTTTAATTAAAGTGATTATTAAAAAATAAGAGAGGTATTGAAAATACGGACTATAGGAAGTTATCAGAAGAAACTTTTACTGATTTTAGTTCTTTTTACTGATTTTAGTTCTTTTTAGAGAGTTCAGTGATTGTCTTCATTTCTCATCTTGTGTTACACTACACATTTAGATGATATGTAAGCTGCACGTGCGGTACTTAAGAGAAGTAAGCAGTGTGCTGATGCAACTGTATTTTCATGTGAGAGATGACTCACGGTCTCTTGGATGGTAGAAAATTCTCCATCCTGAGCAGATGCTAATGCTTACAGTTTGTGACGGTGAAAGGGGCTTTATTACCAAAGAGGCAACCAGTCTTCTCTTGTAGAGGAAAGACTAGCATTCATTGCCAGGAGACCTTTTTTTTCTTACTTCAACATTTCTTTCCTATTTTTAAATACGTGCCTATTATTACAAAAACACTAATAATGAAATGTATTTAATTTTTTTCAAAAATGCACACATCACAATTAATCAACTCCTTGTCCTTTTTTGCATATATTTCAACAGCTTTTCTCCCTCTTCCCCGACAAAATTATGCTATTTATCTGTATGGAACAGATACCTTAATCTTTTGGGGGAAAAGCAGAGAATAATTTCAATTTCCATGCATTTATGGAAAGACATCCTTAAATAGGCCAGTGAAAGAGATATTGCATCTATAAATAAATTATTCCAAGGCGGGCAGTGGGATGGGGTTACACATCGCCATTGTGCTGGGAGGCTGCAAAGCCTGACCCGGGAGTGCAGCTGTTGTCTTTGTGCCGGGCACTCTGCCTCTGCCATTGTTCCCTTGATTACAACAGGCACGTCGGGGGCGCGGGGAGGGCAGGCGGGGGTGAAAGGATGGCTGTGCATTGATAACGCCTGGCACTATCACAGAGGGCGAGGATAGGCTGCTCAGCTGCGGCGCTATCGGGGTGCGGGGCTTTTAAGCGTGTTCATGTGTGTGTGCCCCCTTCCCCCCCCCCCCCCCGCCTACCCTCCCTGAATCAGCAATTTCAGGAGATGTGAATGTGTTCACATCCTGCGTGTGCCAGCTGGATCTTACCCAGACACATACATGGGATTGTGTCAACAGATGGTGTAAAAGGGGACAAAAAGGACAGTATTTCCAAACTGAATATGTAATATCAAACAGGTGTGGAGGTAAGGAGATGGTAATGAATAAGGAACACTGAGAAGTATGTCTGTGCTGCTCACAGCAGAGCAGTAGGGAGGGAACTCATAGCTCTTACCATGCTCTACTCAACAGGAGGGGAAAACAACCATGATCTCTCTGCCACAGCCATTGTCCCCCATAACACAGGAACAGCTCAGCTGCTGGATGGCCTGGCCCCAAGGAGCCTGCAGGGGTGGTGTCCCTGCTGTCCTTTCATCCCTTGCATTGCTGCCTTGTTTCCAGCAGCACCTCCCAAAGTCCTACAGAAAGATGCTTGGCCTGTCAGCATCCTAAAAGCCATGCTCACCCACTCCTCCAGCTGGGGCAGAGGCAGGCCAAGAGGACAGGGCATCAATATCAGTGTGCTCCCAGCTCCTGTTATCGGCCCATCTGTGTTGGAGGGGAGAAATAGCCCAGGAGAGAAAAAAACCAAACCAACTGTGCTAATCTAGGATTGTGCTGTCATCACAGATGCACTGGGGACATATGACTTGGGATTACTGAGCATCAGCATGAAAGGCATCCATGTAACGGGAGGCGTTGTGTGGCCCATACCTTGCTACAACACTGCCATCGATTTCCCTTTCCCTCTGCAGACCTGCTGGTATGTGGGACTGTCACTCACACCATCACTAACCTTTAGGGCTGCATAGCACATGTGGTACCATGAGCCTGACCACGGGGATGGATGCACCTTCCCTGCACCCTCCAGGAGAAGCCTGCCTGGCACACAAACCCAACAGGGCTATTAACCCCCAAAAGATGACAAAGCAGCCAGGCCCAACTCCAACCATGGAGTCCATCATGGCCAGGTTGCCTGTCCATTTGTGCCCCAAGATGCACACCGAAGTTCATAAGACAATGAGAGGGGGAAAAAAGCCATGCTGTGCTTTCTCTGACACAACGGCTCACCATTGCTTTGTTGATTTCCCTCTTCCTCAAACCCAGAGGAAATCCTCCCATTTCTCAGCAAACTGCTATCTGGTCACTCTGAGCTCCCTCAAGTGCTGAAAAGAAGTATACATCTTAAACCTACTTTAACTTAATTTTTATATCTCTGTCTGGTTTTTCCATTTATTTCCAATTACTGTAGGTCTCACTGTCAGGGATAGGATCACACATCTGTCTCACTGTTAAAACTGCTAACAGAGACCAGGAGTAAGGGATTTCTTATGTGAAAGTGATGATCACCCAGCACAAGCAGGGGTAGAAACTAAGACGCCTGTTAGTGTGGCACTGGGTCTGATTCACCTGATTCTGCTTTGATGCTTATAGTTGCTGTCAGGCAGTGTATGGTTACTTTGTAAACTTGTTTTCAGATTGTGTTGTTGTAGATACCTAACTTGTATATTCTAAATTCTTTCTTTGGCTTATCCCAAAGTTTTAGTGCGTTGTGTACAAATCCACCTTATAGATATTCATATCTTTTACTTGCAATCTGGTACACATCTGTTATGTGTAGATGAGCTTCCTGCTCTCATGCCTTTCAAATTATTCTCTCCAGAACAGTGTTCAGACAAAACTGAGTATTGCTATTTCTCCATCCTCTGTGATTCATTAGCTGCATTCAACACAATTAACTCTCTTGTTCATCATGCAATCCTGCCCTCACTTACCTGGCTTGGTCATTTTCTCCTTCCTCTCCCCTAACCAGGCCAGCAAGCGGATCTTCCTCATTCCTCCTCCAGTGTTCCACTGAGGTACCAGCAGGGCCTCACCAGGTTCCCATTCTGTTTCCAGATTCATGGTACCAGCCTCCATCACAGGCACCTGTGTTTCAATCAGCTTTTTCCCAAGACTCTTGTTTAACATCTCTCTGTAATTCAGTAATCAAATTTAAGTTACTGGAGAACCCACCTTAATCCTCTTTTCTTCTAATGTGGCTCCAAAAAGATGTAAGAAGATACTAATATACACAAACTACCACCCGGTACACTGATCAATACTGTATCAGTTTTAACTTGTATGCTCTCACACATCCCTCTCTTGTCTGACATATGAAGGCCTCTGTTTGTATATCACAGCTGGGGCCTCTGTCCCCCATTGTCTTAATTATGGACTCAATGTGCTGCAGATATATAAATCATGGAAATTTAATCAGGCTTATTGCATTCTTCATCTGGCAGCACAGACTGAAATGAAAGCCATGGTGAAATAAAGGCTATTCCAAATGAGAGGGAGAAGCAATGCTACATTTTGCTTTTGAGCATTTTCTCAAGATAGAGAATCTCTGGGGACCCTCTTCCCCAACATACACAGAGGTGCAAACCTCAACTCATGCTAAGTCTTTTATTTAAAAGTTACAGTCAACATATAAGACACAATATCCAGCTTGACAAGCACCATGGTTTGTTTCCATGGAAGACAGGAAGAGAGGAAAGCTCATGAGATGGTCCTGGGGATGTTCACAGGGTCTTTCAAAGGTGGAAAAAACCCCAACCAAACAGGGTGAGAACATTGGTCAGGTGAGCACAGCATGGTGCATGGAGCAAGCAGGCTGGATTTCTGTCCTGCCCAGCTCCCCATGCCCCTTCCTTTCCAGGCTGCTGGGATCCCTGGCTCCTTACCAGTCCCTCCACGGTGCTCCCTTTCACATCCTTTGCTCACCCACTCCTTGCTGATGGCATAAAGAGAAGAGTGAGTCTCTGCATTCAAACCCATCTCAATAAAAGACCAACCAGGAAACAGCAAACTGCCACCTCCACAGCCAGATCTACCAGTCAGGGCACGTTAAATACTACCATGGAGTAAGTGTTTAAGCAGACATGTGGGACAACTTGTCAGGTCATTTCCATTTGCTTAATCAGATCCTGTAATAGGTGTTAAATCGTAACATCTCCTTACAGTGCTGAGAACCTCACTTATCCACAGGCTATTCCCTAGTAGGAAATTGAGGCTGACAAAATGGGGTACAGCTATAGGAAAACCAAACACTTATTCAAATTGGGACTGGGGAAAAATCTCATCTTGATAGGAGAATTTGGGTGAAGTGCAATACACATTTGCTGTCAAAGGGGCAGGGCACGCTGAAGTTTTTCATCAATGTGCATTGCCAGAGCCTGCATGATTAGCACCTATTCAAATCAATTAGTTTAATCACAGTAATATCCTCCAGGTCTGGATGGTTTTGTAAGACGAGCCCCAAAACCTTGTCTCTACTGTGAAAATTACCCACTACTGAAATTGGCTACACCCTAACAGATGCAGATGAATAAGTAAACACATTAAGCTGCTGAGGTAGACTGGGACAAACAGCACTTGGCACTGCTTAGTAACCACTCGGTGTTACTCATCTGCCAATGTGTTGACTGCTGTTTAACTTGTTATGTCCTGATTGACACTTGGAGCTAAGCAGCATTCAGCCTTTGTTCCTTTGGTGAGCAAGGTATGAAGCCTGAGTATCTGTGGTTTTCAAAACAGCATTTAAAAACAAAGATGAAAGAGTTATGATAATATTGCAGAGAATAAAATCGATGCTGGAAAATTATTTTAACTTCAAAATGCTCCTATGAGCATTGCTGTATGGGATGGAATATAACACAGACTCTAGCCAGTATTAATAAGTAAGGATGAAAGCAGATATTGTGCAAAAATTTGAGGGATAAAAAAACCCAGAATTAAGTACTAAATCAGACCAGCAGAACTGTCAAATGTGTTAGACTATATTCACAAGCACTCATGTGTGACATGCAGGCACAAAACATAAACATTTGTTTAGCTTGAGTAATTTTGCTTTTTAGAGTACAAGGTTTTTTTGCTTTTTGGGGGTTTTTTTAGGAGGAGGCCTTTTATCTACAGTCTGGAATTTTAAAAGTCTTATATCTTTGCAAGGACTGTTTGAAGCAGTTCCAGAAGAACTGCTTTTCATTAGCAAGTGCTGACTCAACGATCTGTAGAAATGTATTGAGTTCATCAAAAAAATTAAAGAAAATTATTTGGGTTTACTTCTAAAAGGTTACATAATTTCATTTGGACCTCATCACTTAAATCACTATATACTGTGTTTCAAATGTGTTATCACTTGAAAATTGGAATCATAAAGGCAAAACAAACTGGTTTGATTTCAGTGAAGCCTTTGATAAAGAGTTCTTTTGATGACTTCAAGTAAAGCAACTCCCAAATGTAATTTCTCTGTAAATTTTGAAATTTCAAGGTTTTGTTTAAATTTGAGAAAAAGCAAAAATTAAGTGATAGCATTTCTTAAGGAACGTAAATGTTGAACTTAGGCAAATGCTGATATAATTGTGCTCAGCAGCCAAGGGATTTATTTCAAGTGAGCAAGTGCTTGCTTAGTTATACATGATATAAGCTTGGACATATGTGGTCTAAGTTTCGACATAAAGTCTAGAGGGCTGCCAGGGCAGAGCAGCTTTTCAAGCTGCTCTAATGTAAACCAGAATCACAGTTATTACTTTTCTGCAAAATAAGCGAGTCCACACTTACACTCTTTCCCACTCTTGCCAGTTGGCTAAAAGAACACTAAAGAGACACTAAAAAGGCACTCTGGCTATACCTACACTGATAAATAGCAGGCTCAGGCACATTAACTGGCCTCAAGGCTCTCCAGTATGGCTATCTTCCATGCTCTTGGCCTTTCTCACCCATCTAAAGGGGATGGTGTGCGAAACAGGCATCAATTTGTATCAGATGGCAAGTAAAAGGTAGCATTTTTTACATTTCATAGCAAGTCACTGTGGTGTAGACATCAGTTTTTATGCACTCTTTCAAGACACGTGATTATCAAGTTACGAGTAAGGAGTTAAAATCATGTCCATTCACCACAAACTAAGAGAGAGTTTGAAGCCAGCAGTTATCTCTTTCGGAGAAGTTTATCCACATCATTTTCTTGCCCATGTCCCAGTTCTGTTCAGCAACCCTGCAGCAATATCCCTCAGAAGCACAGATTTCTTCCTTTCATCCCATATTCATCCTCAGTTCTTTAGATTTAGTTCATATCAAGCATCAACATCTGAAAGCGTAAGCTTATCCTACACTCACAAACTCTTCTAACTCAAGAAGTGTCACCTGCTCTCAGTAAAACAATCTGAACAGCCCAGCTCCTTCACTGATAAATTCTTCCAGTGCTGCTACACATCATAGGAGTGGTCAGACTCAGACCAAAGGCCTACCTGGCCCAGGAGCCTGTCTCCAACAGTAGTCAACAGCAGATGCCTAGGGAAGGGTATGAAAACACACACTGATGGCTTTCTCAGAAGATGTGTTTGCGATCTCCTGTGCCAGCACTGATGTCTTTGTATTCAGTTTTTCACAATGGGATTGATCTTCTTCCGTGGATTTTTTTTTGCATAGTTTAGCTTGTGCTATCTCACAGCATTCATAACACACAACAACAAGTTCTACACCTAAATACACACTACATAAGGAAAAACATAAGTAGTTCTGAACTGCTTACATGCTGGGCTCATAAACACCTAGATCTTGTTGGAAAGAGGTAAGGAACCAGAAGTCTCTACATTCTTTTTCTTCAAAAGTGAAAAAAAACATATAACTCGAATTTGGTGTAGCATTCCCATACGTTTCTTATTTCATTTCTCTGAACTTTCTCGAGTCCTCCACTACAGTTTTTTAAGAAGAGGGGACACGAACTCTGTAGGGATTTATGCAGTCTCTTTTGTTCTCTATTTCTTTTCTAATAATTCCTAACATTCAATTTACATTTTTATTGCTACTGAGCATTAAATTGGTGGTTTCATAAAAACTATTCATTATAATTCCAAGATCTCATTCCTAAGTGGTAACGTTCAATTCAGAGCCCATCACTCGATATGGAGAGTTAAGATTGCTTTTTTCTAGGGTATCACTTATATTTATCTACATTGAACTGGTGATACCAAAATTTGCAACCCAGTCAAAACTTCAAGTTCAGCAATAAAATAAATATTTTCAAAAATATTAAAATCAGCTTTTATTATGAATTACTCATTTGAATCTAATTCACTGAAGAATTTTCCAACAATGACATCACGACAGCGTAGCATAAAGAGACCTCTATGCTTCATTTGGTACCACTTTCTTTTGAGCAATATCACTATCTCTCTTGATATTCTAATGAGTCATCATGCTATCTTAGAGCCACAATTCCTAGAGATAAGGGAATAGAAGAAAATCCCACCTTTCATTAACTAAAATCAAGTACATTTCAAGGTATCCTGGGTGTAAAAGTTAAAGCTTTAAAATGTGATACAATTGCAGTGTCAAGAACAAGAGTAAACAGACAAAAAGAATTTATCTTTTTTCAGTTTTACATCCATTTTAAACCTATTTCACACTTCGTGAAGCACAGTTTTTAACTGGATAACAGAATTACCATGGTGAACAAGAGACACATATATATGTACAGTCGATCAAACTTATTTACAATGGCAATGTGTGATATATTACTGAACTAGCCTAAAGATAATCCAGTTGGTTTGGGGTTTTTTTTAAGAAATCTGGAAATGTTGTCAAATTAATCATATCATCAAGACCATACTAGTTCTTGAGGACAAAAAGATTTAATGCATTCAGGAAAACACCAAACAGATCACAACAATTTAATAGCAAGGAATGTGATGGTGAAGACTCTGATGTTGGAGGCTTCTATTTAAGACCTGATGGTGATATTATTTTATTATCCAAATGAGTGTTCTGCCCCACAAGCTCTCAACTAGTCTAGGAAGGGTTGCTCACAGTCTCTGTTCATGGAGCTGTTCCACAATCAGATACTGAGGTTCTGATCTGAAGCACTCTGAGTTACAAAAAGAAAGCATGAAAAATACAAGCATTAGGGGAAAAAACATTTTCTACATTTCTATATTATGGCATATATCTACAGATATCCATAATAATTTGTGAATTATTTGTTGTCTTTTGTGGTTTTTGGTTTTAATATAGTCAGAGGTGTGAGCAAATATATGCAGATCAGAAATGTAAATACTATGATTTATAGTAGAAAGTAATTACTTGTTAGAAAGTAATTACCTTGCAATATGTATATTAGTTTTAACAGTTTTTAGGGCAAGTCCTAGTCTCATCTAAGTATGCACAACTAGCTAAAAAAGAACCCCCCCAAAAATTGTTTATTGTTTTAGAAACTCTTAATTTTCTAAGTTCTTTGGAAGTACCATTTTATTAAAGAGTATTCAAAACAATTAATATTTTAAAGTCATCTTAAGAATAAACAGTTCATCTTCTACATCCTCATAGGTGGTAAGCATTATAAAATAATATATAAGCACACAGACAGTGTTCACAAAATCCTTTATTTCCATATTTTCCCTGACACAATAAGATCTGTTTTTAAATCACGACAAAGGAAAGATTTCTTAGAGGTCATTACATCATGTAGCATACGATAAATATAAATCATCTTATATGCCTCCAACATTTATGTATGACATCATCAGCATTGGATAGGATCTTATTCAATACAAACACAAGAATTCATGTTTCAGGTCTTTTATTTCTAGTAAAAGGCAGATTACCTCTTACCATGCTGTACTCTTCATTTTCATTTTATAAAAGCAACCCTTCTTTAATCTCGCTGTCAATTTAATGATGAAGTGTGAATTGTCACATTTCTAGTACATGGTATGGTCCCTGCTCTGATAGCTTCGTGATTTGCACTTTTAATCGAGTATCACTGGAGAGAGGTTGGCATGAAGACCAGTAAACCCTGGCAAAGCATGCATTCACTCCTTACTTTGGGACAAAGTGCTGGGTAATATCTGAGCTTGATAACCAGAAAAATTAGTGAAGGCAAACACTTCCCATCCCTTTCACACAGTGAGATCTGCCTGCTGGACACCTGTCTGTCACCCGAAAGAGGAGACACATGGCTTGCTGCATGGGGGTAAGGAATAAGGACAACAATCCTGTCCATATTGTCAGGCTAAAATCTTATGTTGGTGAAGTTCTTTGCAATTATCTCTTATAATTGTCCCACCCCATGAGTCCTGTACGCTTCTGTTCAAATACCAGTGTGTGGAGATATATTAAATGACTTCTGCAAATACCTTGTTTGACAGAAGTCTCTTTAGCAAGTCAACCTGAAACTCACTGTTGTAATATTTTCATTAACTGTTTTGTTGCTAGGAGTTTAGTTAGACTGGTTAAGTGGGTAAATGTGAGAAACTTCTTGACTTTGATTTGCCCCAGCTACCTCATTTGTTCTTAGATGGCTCCTGGTTCACCCAGCTGACAACATCCTCTGTGGTGGGCTCATGAAGCTCTATCACCAGTCAGGCACATATAATGTACATTATTTATACAACTCTGATCTGATCAGTCAGTGCCTCCTGTTCTCCTGTGTCACTTCAGCTATCCTCCAAATTATAGAGCCATCAGTAGAGTATATTTAAACTTATAACAAGTTCTCAGCTATTTCCTCTCAGGATGAGAGGATGCTTTGAGATCAGTTGAGGTTGTTTTGAGATTTCTAGTGTTGGGCAGATGATTAGTGAAATTTAAATGGCCCCATGGATTTTAGATTTTGGACTTTCTGACCCTTCCAATTACACTAAGTACCCAAAACTGAGAAACAGGAGAAGCTTGGAAGCGTAAAACCTCAAATATTCATTTCCACTTTGTATTTTGACAGAAGCTTCAGTCATTTTGTATTTTGCCTGAATCACTGTGTGTATACAGTACAGATGGTCAATGAGTAAAATAAAGTTCTAACTTTATTTGAAGTCCCAGCCTTATACTGAAGGTGCAAAAGCAACACTAGCAAGAAAGCAGGGATGATAATGCCTCAGATAGAGAGATAACACCCTGCAGTTCTGTAGATGTAAAAAGGATTCTGCTGTAACATGATCAATATTTGGCAGTAAATGTGAACACCAGCACTGCTAGCTGGTGAGATGGATGGGAAGGGTCACCACCATTGCCTATCCCTCCCATTTCAAGAATCCTAAGAATTTTCACAGTGGCACATGCCAAGTGGCAGAAAGAAAAGGCTCCGTTTAAAGTGAATAATCAGCTCCTACAAAATAAAGATATGTTTATCCTCAGATTTTAGAGAGAATCTTCACATAGTCATACAGCTCCGAGATCTAAGTGATACCAATGCTAGAGTGTTCAAAAAGCAAGCTAGAACACTCTTCCCTTCTTTCAGAAGATCCTGACCTTACCTGTGGAGGTGAACCTTGTGTTTCTGTGAAGTGAAAGTTTACTGTATTGTCAGCTTGAAATTACCTGCCATACAGCTGTTGGAGTTTTCCACAAGTGAATTCCACATGTGGCTGTGGAAAGGTTTTACACAGGATAGGAAACAACTTGTAAAGTATTTTGACAGAAATTCCAGATTTGGGAATGTGTCTTAAGTTCTGCATGACACTATATAGAATAGGCAGAAAAATAAAGTACTTTTTTCTATAATATATGCAAGTGTACAATTAAGGAATGACAAAAACTACCTTTGCCTTTTGGGATGAAGTAAGAGAATTAATCTTTTACTTACCACGAGACAGTGTTACAGAGCTGAAAGGCACAGAAGTATTAAACGTGTTAGGCAATAATTGCAAGCTAGAAATCGTGTAGAATATGCAGCCAGACATGATCGTCTGTTTTAAAACTTACCTTGGTGCAAGCTACACCTAACTAATACAAACGCATAAGATCTTCAAGTCTACACTTCATTAATGGAGTGCTTAGGTTTTACCTATTTGGATTTATACACAACCCAAGTGCAACAATCTGGTGCTCTTGGCACCTATGCCATAAAGATACAGTTCTTAGAACAAGTTGCCCACAATTCATTGTTTCCATATTACATGGCAAAGTTTAAACTAATGAAATAAACCTGCCCCGTTTTCAAATGGAATACACAAATGGAGCTCATCTCCTAGGATGCATGATAACAGACAATGATCTTTGTCCTGGCAATCAACTAACTCAAATTGTTTCAGCCTTGGTGAAGGAAATTAAAGCTTCAAAACTGTGGTGCCTCCACATATCAAAGTAAAAGACCTGTGGTTGAACATACTTCATATAGAGTGGGAAAAACAGCTTCTGCAGCCAGCTGCTAGTAAGCTAGGGCGATAGAGGTCAAAGCAGCTGACAGTCAATGCCAAAACATAGAACCAGTTTCTACTAAACAGCAGTGGGGTAGGAGGTAGCATCTTGAGGAGCAGTGAGGTCAAAAGCAATCCTGCCACAAGCACCATGATGCCCTGAGCTTGCCCTTGTTGTTCGGCCACATCAGTTGTAACCAGGGAGCAGAGGGAAGGAGGGCTGCATCTGCACTATAAAATCGCAAGGATGTCTGTTTCCTTCCCTGATTCTGACCCCATTTGCAGTTTGATTAGAGAACAGCCAAGTTGCAATCTCATAGCACTCTATGTATCAATCAAGAGGAAAAAAATTGCCCAAAACTAACTCCTAAAATAATTCAGCAGGAAAATAAAGGCCACATAGAAGCAGCACCTAATGTCGCAAGTGTGTATTTTTGAAGTCTTTGTTTAGAGTTTGTGACTTTGGTCTTATGAAAACAAAATGCACTCTCCCTTTTTTCCAGTCATTGCAATTTCTAGACCAGATGAAGCATAAGCAAACAAAAAGTCTACGGTGGAGCGATTTGTCAGCTCAGTCTGTGCTCCAGGAGCACTCTTGCATTCCTCAGAGCTAGGAAGCTCTTGCACAGCAACATCCATGGGTAAGGCTCTCTCCTGACTCAGGTGGCACACAAGACTCCCTGTCAGGCCAACAATCAATGACTGACTGTGGTTGTTCACGTCAGCACTATCCTTGACCCCAGCTACAGGACATACCCTGAGCAAGAGACCTGCTTCCCTTGGCAGGTCCAGTGCAACAAGGGCACAGCAGAGCACTTCCTCTGCATGAGCAGCTATCATAAGCAAACCCTCTGTTTTCTGGATTTCTAGCCCAACTCCCTACAGAATGATGAATGCTTCAAGTCTCACCCTGTAAGACATTTCGTGGACAGGGACCAAGGCTTATAAATTTCCAGAGAAAGCACCATGGTCAACGGTCACATAATGAAGGCTACACAGTAAAATTAAAACTCACTGGGGGGAGAAGAGTTTTGGGGCTCTCTTGAGGACCAGTCCTGATGATCTAATAAAAATTAGGAAAGTGCTTGACCACCTTTTATCTCCAATGCAAAACATATTTCTTCATTTACATACACATTTGCATATCACACTAGATGTCATCATTGGAAACAAATCAGCAAAACAATCCCACATTGTTCTAATATGTACATTTATTTCTCTGCTGAGTGGATAATTAAAAAAATAAAAGACAGATGAGAAGTCATGCTTCGCTTATTACCTTCACGATAAGGTTTTCAGATACTGTGGTAGTAAACCTATTTTGAATAGCAAGCATTTACCAGATCCTATTATTCTACAATTTCTGTGGGAGATTTCTTGTCACCTTGGAAATTATATGTTTGGTTCTAGGAAGAAAAATTAGCTTTACTCAGAGGTCTAAGTAATTCAGATATATGGCATGCAGCATGTAAAACAAAAGTCTAATATCAATGTACCCAAAAGTAGATTTTATGACTGTTAAATATACATGTTGCAAAAGATTAGATTTACTGTTTTGCTCATATTGTGTTAGTCATTTATAACATTTGGGCACTGAGCAACATAAACTTATTTTACGGTTCTTTTATCCTTTCAAAAGCATTGCAGGCTCCTAGATAGGCAAATTCAACACAAGGGTTTCTGGGATATAGCAGTGATAAATATACAAAGGTATTATTTCTGATGGATAACATTCTTTTAAGGTCTTTTCATGATCCATTAATTTATGAATTACACAGCAGAGTAGACATTGCAAAGGGCTTAATTTTGGTTATATGTTGATCTTTGTTCCTTGAAGCAGCTTTTATCCAAAAAGTAAGTAGGACTAAAAATAACATGTTCTCTTGGATTGACTCCGACAGGTTTGATCATAGAATTTAACTATTTTATTCTTTATTTATCAAAAGGTGGGCAGTTGGGCCCATCCTTATTTATAAACAGGAATATGCACCCCCAAAAAAAATCAAAATAGAAAAAAATAATTCTATGGCTCACTTCATTCACAGCACAGTTACAAAAAGCAATGAAATTGTCATGGAATAAAATTTACAGTAAGGAATGAAGTATGGAAATAAATGCTGCACAGAGATTAAGACAAAAAACCAACTCGATAAAACTTTTTGACAATGTACTGGCAAACTGACTTCATGGGAGCCAGATTTCCATCAAAGCATCCTATCTCCACCTTGCCAGACCTGATCCATTTCAGGTAAACCAGAAGTAAGTTACTTCAGACAAGTTATTTATAGGTCAATGAGAAATTAGTCTTAAGATCCCTCTTACTTGAAAAGAATATCTGGGCTTTTGCTCATGGCTCAAAAAAGAGACCAAAAAATGATGGGCATAATTATGGAAGTATCCTTACCCCCTATATGCTGCTTCCCCCCAGGACTGAAGTACAGGGAAATTTCATGAGCCATCATAAATGAGTTTTATAGATAATACCTCAGTCTTTAGAGCTGTTACTTATTTCTCTTTTCTCTCTCTTTTTCTTACAGCAATAATAATAATTAAAAAAAAAAAAAAACAAACTCAAAACTGACAGGGAGAATCTGTTAGTAAGCTAATGAAGTGATGATAAAATTCTGATCTCAGGAGTTTTCGATCCAAGCAGCAACTGTGAACATTGCTGCTGAACAGAATTTGGCCATGTGCTTGCAGTACAGTATTTCAAGCAATCCAGATTAGCAGCAGTTAAGAGATCTGTTTATTACTGACAGGGTGTGGCAACATGTAAGAAACTCATGGTATCCTGAGAGGGAGTTTCTTAACTTCCTTTTCATTATATTCAATGGTTTCTGTTTCACAATGAAAAAGTGTGAAAAAATGCTGACAATATTTACATTCAGATTTCTCTTGCAAATAATTATGGTCCTCAGTATCACCTAAAATGAAGTTAACACAAACCTTAATATGAACACAATCTTTTTTTGATTTTGAAAGAGCAGAACCCTCTTTTTGTTCCATATGCTACCCTAGAGGCATTACCTGATGATGTGTAGTCAGATCTTGGTTTCCTGAAGTTCCCACAACCTTTTCAGGCATTACAATTGATGGTAATGTTCTTGCCATAAACTTAGTTGTTATCAAGAGATGAGATATCCATTGAAACATTAATTTAAGTATAGCAATTCTTTTATCTCTTTTAATAAAACTTACAAAACAAAGAGTAGGGTTTTGTTCAGAATTAAACCTAGACTTAGTTGTTTTGTTCCACAGCGTTGTAGTTTGGCTCTCCAAAGAAGCTTCTTTACAAGTCAGTAAATCTGCGACAGGTTGAAAAAATAAGAAAGGATATTCATTATGAAGGTAAAATTGTCTGAAGTCCAAAAAATCACGCAATTTTCTTGAAACAAGTATAAACATGAAATTCTAGGGATAAATGGGAAAAGGCTGTCTAAGCACACCTGGAAACATTTCAAATGGAAATCATGGATTCTAAGTTACCTCTGAAAATATCCAGTCACCAGCATACAAGTGCACCAAATGCAGTCACTAAAGGTCTTACTTAACAGTATATAGGACAGACTCATTTCTTATATACATTTCCAGTCCCCAATCACCAAATTAAAGCTAATCTAGTTAAATTATTTCAAAATTCTAATTTGTTGATCAGTCACAAGATCAACTTACTGCTGCTTAATATCATCTTGGTCTTCAGCTGAGCATAGTAATAGATTGTGTGTGTGTTCTTCGACTACAAACAGACATGAGAAAAAAATAAAATCTTTAAAACCTCTGAAAAATGGAGCTGTTTGATCTAATGATTTCTGTCTTGTGTTGGTGATGGGCTACTGGCTTGCATACAAATTCGTCTCCACTGACATGTGGTAGCCCATTAAGCCACTGTAACTCAATTTCATGTCTGACTACATAGGAAGAATTGAACTGATAGAGTTGAAGCAAAGTTTCACGTTATTAAGGTGACTGTTTCCTAAGGTAATAGATACTTTTCCAAAATGGAGAACAGACTGAGCATTTCTCTGCTTTAAGGCTTTATATACACATAAATGTTACACTGCCCATTTAACAGTACAAAGATAGTTAGAATGGTACATCTGGTATTGTGTGTCGCAGCAATGCTGATATGAGCACAGCCATTCTGGCATAGTTACTTCTATACAGATGAAGAACTACTTCATTATTAGGGATCTTCAGCCCTGTGTAATTATATCCAACTTTACGAGCTATAGCATTTGTCAAATAGTTGGACCAGGATAAAAAAAAAAATATCTGTTAATTTAGGAAGGTCATTTTAGATCAATCAGTGATAATTTTCAGGTAGCATGTAATGTAGCTTTCTCCGCCAAAGCCCAACACACTTAGAAGCCTCTTTATGTGTAAGGAAGGTGTGGGTGAGCAGCTGTTTCACTTGCAGACAGCAGGCAGAATCATGCTGTTACAAATGCAGGAAAAACATGTGGAAGGTAACAGAGAAAAGTCAGCTAACAGGCTTTGTCTGAACTCCAAAATGCACAGATGAGTCACCTCCACAGAGCACACCATGATGACATGAACTAACACTACAAGAAAGTGCTGACCTAGTGTGGGAAACAAGAATTGCCTTGTACTTGATTGCTTAAATTCTAGTTGTTTCAAGAATTGCATATTGACAGCTTACTTTTTGCCTGCACTGAAAGAGTCGTCATGTTTTTGCTGTTCTCAAATTAAGTCCAAATAGTTATTTTGAATAAAGACCTAAAACAGTCAACAATTTGCTGAAAACATGGAAAAAGCAGATTCACGTTGCTGCTCTTTTCTTCTAGAATAACACCTAGTCTTTGTGTTGTTTGAAGGCATGTATCTATTTGAAGACCTGCATGTTGCTGACATAACAAGGAGGATTTTTAAAGCAGTGCAGTAGTTATCACCTGTCATTGGCTCTAGTGCCACTGCTAATCGCTTTTGAAATAATCCAGTGCATCAGACATTGAGGCCATCAATGTTCTTCCCATTACCACAGTGTAGAGGCCATTTGGATAATGACCACTGCCCCAGAAGAGCAATGACAGATTTCTGTGCCATCACACTTTGACTAGAAGCATCATGTGCACTGTACATCATTTGGTGCTCTGAACTGCAGCAGGATCAGGACTGCTCTCTGTTCAACTAGCAACCATTGGCAAGCAGTGAGGTTGAAGGACTGGGTCTTTTTCAGCTGTTGTTAAGCTTTCCCCTTCTCTACAAGGAGCAGAGACAAAATTCAGATGGAGGCAACGACAGAAAATCCAGTAGGTGCTTTGGGGAAAAGAGAGGAACTAGCTGAGATTTCACAATCAAGCAAAGAGAAAGGGTTAGGATGGTCACCACCAGCCATCAACTTGATACATGTCAGTGATAAGCTGCATCCAATTTTTCTCTAAATAAAGTGCACTTTTCATTCCCCTCCCAGGATATCTATTAGTCCATGATGTCTTATATAAGTGAGGGAAGACTAGCAGAAATTACCTGGTATTACCTACGGGTCTGAAGAATTTCCGGCAGCAAAACAGTGAACAGGTAGCAGAAACACCATAAGAGTCATGATAAGCAAAGGTCAACCTAAATTAACTATATTCTCTTGAGAAGAGGTGTGAAGTTTACATTGGAGGTTGAAGAAGTAGAAGCACCTCTTTGAACATCATGAGGATTTCCACTGAAGCTCTTCACACCTCCAAAGAGGGCAGGAAGGAATTGCCCAAGAGTAACACATAACAGACTAAGACACAGTTTCATTCAATTGACACTCAGGAACTGTCTTCAACAGGATTTTATACTTTAAATTTCAAATAGGATGCAACATGAGACCTGGACATATCAGCCACCTACAACTTAATCTTTGTAACTTCTGCTAATGGCACAAAAAGGGACGGCTGGGGGGAGCAGGCCATTCTTCTAGACTGGGTGGATCATCTAAAGGAATAATTTAGTCTCTGTGATATCTAAATCACGGCCTATTTATTTTAAATTCCAGTAAAGGGCTAATTAGTGTTAATTACAGTAGCAGGGCTAGTGATGTGGCTATTCACACACAAAGAACTTGGCAGAGACTGAACTCCACTTACACATAGGTCAGCAAAAAGAAAAGAGCGCGCTGCACTTTGTCACATCTCATTTGGATTGCCTTCAAAATGCTGAGCTAGAGGCAAAAGATACCACGGTTCATTTCCAATTCCCTGTCTAATCCTCTCACCTTTAATTTATTTTAAAAGTTTAATCAGAAGTTCATAAAGCTCAGATATCAATTTTTTAATTAAAAAAATTAAGCACCTGCAGGTAAGCTTTTTAGGAACTCATGGCTGGCACAAGTTTCATTATGAATAGGTACTTCCACAGTTCACCTTTCTGAAAACACTACTGTGATAAAATGTAACTTTCATTCCCTCACTATTGCTTCAGGGATGTGTCATTTAGGGAAAATAAACAGAAGACTTCTATCGCAAAGAAACCATGCTCCATGCGGGGTCAGTGAAAAGCTGCACCTTTCTCTGGAATTTCTGGCAGTATAGTAATAACTTTTCTGCAGAAATTGTCACTAACTGCTAGAAACCTTAGTACTTGAGTAAAAGGACTTGAGATATTATTAGCACATAAATAATGTAATATTTGCAAATAGAGAAACCTTACTAAATTTTTGGGATTTAATTTACTGTTAGTTGATGAAAATTATGATATTAATAGTTCTTTAAAGATGTCAGCCAGCTTTGCAATGCCAATTGTTATAGTATTCTTGGATTTTCAGAAGTCAAAGTGTTTTGACAAGATCTTTCTCTAAAGGCTCTTAAAGACTCTAAGTTATCAGAAGGATGAAAATTCTTTAGTAGATTAATGATGTGTTGGAGCATAGTAATAAATTGTTTTCACCACAGAAGAGAAGCAATCAGATATCTGCACTAAAACTTGTCCTCTTCAGTATATTCATAAATGATCTGGAAAAATGAATTAATAATGAGATGGCAAAGTTTGCTGATGATACAAATTACTCAGAACAGTCAATACCTCAAAAGGTGTCATTATACTGAACACTGACTGATTCAGCAACAAAAAATGTAGACGTTATTTAATATCAATAGATGCAAAGCAATACACACAGGGGGGAAAAGCCCAACTTCACACACAGAGGGGCAAATAATAAATAAATAAATAAATAATTTAGTATCACTTCAACAAGAATCTTGGACTCCTTGTCGAGAACTGTCTGAAAACATTTGTCCAGTGCTCACTGGCAGACAGAAGATGCAAACTGAATGTTACAAATCACTATGTAAGGACGAAAAGTCAAAAGACAAAATATTACACCACTGTATAAACCCAGACTTCATCCACATCCCAAATACTTCACCTAAGTCTGAATGATCCATGTCCAAAGGTTTATTAGAAGTAGGAATGGTGTACGCTAGACAACACAGATGAGTAGCAGTATACTATTGTAACTGTATGAGGATGGATGAAAGTACTTTTCAACTTGGAAAAGAGATAACAAAGAGGAAACAATTGTATATAGAATTGAAACTAACTTAGATGATCAGTAAGGAACAATGGTTCACTATTCCTCTTACCATAAGACTTAAAAAGCACCAAGTATCACAGTTTTAATCAAACAGAAATGATTTTCCACACAATTCATAGCTACACTGTATAGTTTATTCTTACAAGAATACTAACAAATACTAACAAAAATACAAATGGGTATAATAAATAATTAGAACAATCTATAGAGAAAGGATTCGGCAAGGGCTAATAAATATACAATGCACTTAAACCTACAGTTTAAGTAATGTGCACATTGTGCACAATTGGAAACTGGGGAAAGTATCTCTGTGCTTGTCCTATTCTCAAGCCTAGTTAAGACACCATACCCTGTTCTGATTTAGTGTGGCCATTCTTGTCCTATTATTTAGACCCAAAAGCTTCATGATCTAATTATATTCTGCCTTCAAGAAACAACTTAAATTTGGCTTCTATTTTCAGCACCAGGCAGAAAAGACATTAATTCTCTTTTGCAATAAATAGGGGCTGAGCATTGCTGACACAATTATTAAGTCCTTCCTCCAGCAAGCCTATTCTGTACTGCTGCAGCAATCCCTTCTGACTGTAGAACAAACTCCACTCCTTACTTACTCTACTTCATCTGATTGTGTATCCAATTGATCTCTCATCTTGTTCTTCATTATATTTGTCATATTGTACTTTACTGATTCTTGCATATAGAGGAAACTTCTGTGTTCTCTTAGACACCTGAAAGAATATTACATGTAATCTTTAGTCACATTGCATCATATTTAAAAGCAACATATCCAATTCTTTTACATTCTGCAGTATAATTTTATTTTCTTCACTGGCTTTTATTCAGTTTTGTCTCCCTGGAATGTTCAGAGTGTGAAAAAGTACAAATCATTTTAAGGATGTCATACACATATATATATATATTTTCAACATCATATTCACCAAACTATTTATATGAACAGTTTTATTGATCAGATACTTAGATTCATTTTTACAGTTAGGAAAATGAGGTTTAATTATAAAATCAGTAGCTGGGTGGGTATATGAAACTGCAGTTAAAAATGGAAGAGCTGAGTGAACTGCAGCATGCTCAAGCTCTAAGGTAGGGCTGTGCCTCAGCATTAACAAGAAGGCAAGGTGAGCAAAACCAGCCCTGTCTACTTCTCTCCCCTAAGCAGGCTTATGCACAAATTAAATTGGAGAAAAAAACCAAGAGCTATAGATAATGACTGAGCTTTTTAATAGAGTTTATATGCTTCACTTCCACAGCATTTTAATGAAATTTGAATGCCTAATTCTTCTGGGTTCTTTTAAAAACCCCAGTCCACATCACCAGATGCATAAACT
The DNA here is from genome assembly GCF_009829145.1 of Chiroxiphia lanceolata. NCBI lineage: Eukaryota > Metazoa > Chordata > Aves > Passeriformes > Pipridae > Chiroxiphia > Chiroxiphia lanceolata. The sequence continues at coordinate 15,834,129 of NC_045640.1, forward strand.
ATGACTGAATGCTTTCTTTTAACGTTTCCTAGTCACAGGGCAGATGAACCATTCTTTATGAATTATAAACTGCATTTACAACAACCAAGTAAAGTGCAGGAAGGCCTGGATTAACCCAAAATACAAGGGATGATTTGTAAAAGCTGTAGTTCCCAACTGGCCTTCAGAATGTAGAAGGCAAATGAATAAGCACCAGAAGGCTGGTCTCAAAATAAATCAAAAATCCATTTCCAGAAACTTTAGAGCCTTTAAAATACTGACCTTACAGCAATAGAAACAGTGATACAAGAAATGCATATTTAACTTCTTCATCCTTTTGCATCAATGAATCCAAAACTGCTCTGCAAAGCATGTGTAGATATTTTTGTCACAGGACAGAAGCTCTGTGAGCAACAACAGCCAAGAGGAAGAAGGGCTGGTGGGAGAGACCTTGCAGAGTAGCAGTCCTCCAGAGATGCACCAGAAACATAGGCACTCCGAACACCATCACCATAATTCAGGCTGACCTAGTTCAATTTACTCACTCTGAATAAACAACCTTAAAAGACAGAGGTTCTCTGACACCTAAGAAAGAAAATTCTCCTTCTGAGTTCTGTGTATCCTGTGGAGTTTCGGTATAGGAGGGTGATTTTTAGGGTTGGAGGCTGTTACAACAAGGCCAGATGCAGAAACTCAACAGGAACACCATTCAGTGCACAAATCTGATGTGTTTTATGCATTTTTTTTAGCACTTCTATTTTTTGAGAAATTGATTCTGATGGTTTGAATCAACACTCTATTAGCACACTCTGCTTCTTCATTTTGATAATTAATGGAAAGCTTCTCAAATGTTGGCTGAAACTTTTCCTAGGCAGATTTTTTTTTTTTTTAGCTTGGCTTCGTGAGAAAATGAAGCTTGCGTGCATCACACTGTCTCCCTGTCATGTTTGTTCAGTTTCAACTGAACTGAACGGCATAGTCATTTTTAAAACAGGAAAATCTTACAACAGAGCTGTGCAACATTCAGCACATCATAGAAGGCAGCTCCCAAAGTCATTAATTTTGTTGCCAGTAGAGGAGAAGGGCAGTCGATTAGGTTCAGCTGGTAGCAGCTGCTGACCATGCCAGACACATACGGGTTGGCCACCTTGCATGCATGCATCTCCAGCATCTGCTGGGTCATTCCCAGTTGTTAGGCCAAGCAACAGTAGGCTAAAGGCCATGGAATAAAGAGGAGCTAAGGGAAAGTGAGGCATCTCACTATGAAGACACAGAGAGATTGGAGGGTACCACAGAAGAGGGCACTTCAGTGGGGCGAACATGAATGTATCACACCCCAAAAGAGACAAAACCAGAGCAAAACAGTTCTCATTAGTTCTGTCATTCAAGGAATGATCTGGATCTCCTGGGTTTTTCCCTTCACCTGTCTCAATCTATCTGCCTCCAGTTCTCCAGCTGGACTTATCTTTGCTTGCAGCTCCTATGCACAAACCCCTATACAGGCGCAAAGAGTTACAGCTAAGTATTTAATCACCTGTGAAGTGATGGGTACAGGATAAGTCCATGATTAAACATATATGTATCATAAGCCAATGTAATATGTGATGCAAACTGATGACTTATGATAAATCATAGAATAGATGGTTTATCGTAGGTAAATATGCAATTTGTCAATATGTTTATTTACATAAGCAAGTGCCAGTTCCACTTGCACACAAGTAGCAATTGAAAATGCGTCCCTTCGTTGGACCTACCAAAAGAATACATAAGGGCTCACATCAGAAGGAGGCTGCCTTTCCTTCACATGCTTAAGAAGAAAACATTTTGATGTTGATGAAACAGCAGGTCTCTTTTCACAACTTTGCAGGATGACAATAGGTGTTTGCTGACAGCTTCCTGTAGAGAAAGGAGGACCTTTGTGAAGCACATGAGTACTTTCACACCTGTGCAACAGATAGTACTGTAAGACCAGACACCTGCCAGCACAGCCACAGGGCAGAACCTGGCAGACCTGTTTGCCTCTTAGGAGATGACAATATGGAGCCTGGTTTCCAGTACCTCCTGACATCCCTCTTTCCACTCAATGCCATTTGCAATTCAAAACAATAAGAAAACCAATTGTATCCTCCCTCTCTGATACTGCAATGTTAGTAAGGTTTCTTATTTTTCTTTGGAGTGGCAGTTTTTTTAAACAAAAAGTGGGGATTGCTGTAGAAGGAAAGTCAGGCTCGCAGGCAACGCTGCTGCAAGCACAACAAACCCTTTGTTAGCTGCTGCATGCAGCCGGCAAAGCAGCATTTGAGAAGCCTGCGTGGCAGCTCTGCAACTCCATCAAGCATCCCCACTGGCATCAGCCCATTTTAAAAAAAAGAAACAGTATTTGTGACCTATAACACTTACTGCAGCAAAATTAAGCTACAATTCAGAATTTAAACCAGAACAGACAACCTGCTGTTTTGTATGGTGCATAATGGTTCAGCCATTTACCATTGCTTTTCTCCTTGAGTTGGGTTATTAAAAAAAAAAAAAAATCATGTTGAAGAAATTAAACTACTAAGAATTCCAAAAATCTCTGATGCCTCTGCCCCAAGCTCCAGTGAGTTGATTATATCAGATGATCACAGATATGCCTAGATGCTGTAATGAACAGGAAAGAAGAAAGAGCTCAAAGCCCTTGCTACCCTAACTTAGGGAGGAAATTATCTGATCCCCCAGTCAGATGGAAGATAGCAGCTACATAAAAGAGAGGACTTCCCAGCAGAGAAGTGGCCCAGTCTCTCCAAGATTTTATAACTAGCCATGCCTGCCCCTAAGGCTTCAGAGAAAAATGAAATTAAAAACCCCAGAAATAACCTAGGGAATAAGCTTCTCTCCTTCTGTGGGCAGCCAGCTGTAGCCCTGAAGCATAAGATTGGGGTTTTTTTAGTCACTGTCTTAAAGCAAAGCTGAGCATGTGGAACATGTTGAGGGCAATGAGAGCTCTCTGTTCCGTTCAACAGTTTATAAAAGAAGGGAGTGACAAAGCACAAATACAAATTCACAGATGTAAAGATTGCACAGAACAAATTACCTCTGCTGCCATCCACAGAGATGCTTCCAAGCCTTTTCCCAGAGTCAGATTAAAGTGTATCCAATTGGATTAAATTCCTAGCAATGGCAAATTTACCACCTACCTACACTGGGAAATTATTTCTACATGTAATCACCCTTACTGCATCTTTATAGTGATTGAATTTTCTGAGCTTTGATTTCCAACCATTGGATCTGTTCTGGGTTTTTTTCTGCAAGACTGAAATCTATACTTGATTTAGTTATTCTTTTGTTCCTAATACATTATTGTCATAAGCTCTACTGACCAGTAATAATTCCTTATTACCTTTATTTTCTTTAAAAGTAATTTACATTGTGTAGATTCAATTTTCATTCCCAGTTATGCCCCTCTTTTCCATACTTAACATTGATTTCTTGTTTAATTATCACCTTTGTGCCTTCTTTACTAGGCTAGCTTTCCTCTCCAAGGTAACTAACTTGTCTGCTCATTAAAGTACAGCCTTCCGAATACCCAGCAGGATTTCCTTGAGAAGTCCCACTTTCTATTAAAACTCTCCCTTTTAGCACTCAGTTAGAGAAACAAGTTGTTCTGATGAACCAATCGGTTTTATGTTTCACATAATTCTGCATGGCGCAAAAAGTTTGTTTCCACAAAGTAGAGGTACTGTAGTATCTCTGACTTTTTGGCAATCAGCAACTGACACTGCTTGATGCATCACAAAGTCCAACACCAATTTATTTCATGCTTGATGCAGACATTTCCATATAGTGACAATATCCTTGGGATTTTCCTAAGATTATATTTTTAGAAAATTTAAGGGGTTATTTTTCCAAATGTTGTTCAGAAGAAGTCCTCATTTTGGATTTACTGATGGCAATACATCTTTTCCTCACACATTGTGAACAAGTCCTAGAAAGAGGTGCCCTCCCATTGCATTAGAATGTGTCCCTGTGTACTTGTTCCAAATGCCCACCAGTCTACGTTCTGCTTTGCTGTTAGTGTAATGGATGCAAAAATTGTCCCATTTTCATTCTAGACCAGAAATTTGAAATTAATTACCCTCATTTAAAATTTTGAAATTGTTGGGGTTTTTTTTGAAATCATCTTTAAAAGATTATATGGAAATATTATTCCCCTTTAACATATTAATTAAATTAAAGTTATCATTGTTTTTCATCCTTTGAAATCTGCAATATACTGATATGAGTTCATACAAGAAATGAACTGCACAATTTGTATTGTGCACGTAAACTGCCAGTTGCCAGTGGTTTTGTGTGGCGGTTTGTTTGGGTTTTTTCATTCTGGTACTTGGATTGCAAATCAAATAAGAGTAGCAACGAATATTGATCCACTTTTTATTACCCAGTACATCAAACATTATACACAAGTTGCTTTTGTTAAAAAAACTGCATTACTTTAAAATATTTTTAGATACTTCCTACATTATACCCAAGTTGCTTTTGTTAAAAAACTGTGGTACTTTAAAATATTTTTAGATATTTCCTGGCTCCTCTAAAACAAAACAAATAGATTCAGTCTTACCACAAGTTACTATATTGTATAGATAAAGCTCTATGAAGTACAAAAAGAATAAAGAGGCCCATGTGCCTTTTCAATGCAAAAAGTATTACAGTAAGTACCTTTAAAAAAATTAAATTCAGGTAGCCCCACTTACTCACCAACACTGCCAAGGTGGAGCCATTCAGGCCATGACTAATCACTTAATTCCAGGCAAGTTCATTCACATCAAAGGAAAGTACCCAAATATAAAGACCTTGTATGTCATAAGAATCACACTGGAGTTGGACAAACAGTTTTTTCTCAAAGGTTTTGGGGAATGTTTGTGGACTTTTGCATTTCTGTATGGAGGGGAGGGGAGGGGAGGGAAGGGGAGGGGAGAGGAGAGGATGGGACGGATGAACCCCAAGGAGGTCTGACATCTGTAGTCCCTAGTGTAAGAAACATCAGAAGTATATTAAACAAAAATATTACTGTGGCAAGATGGGAATTTGAAGGAACCCCAGAATATGTTGTAGCTTGTTACAGCCTCCTCCTGAGAGCACAGCTCAGGGTTGTGAGCACCACAGGTCCAACTCTTCAAAAGACAGAAAAAACTGAAACCAGGTCTCCCATAGTGAGGGTGAAGGCTGAAGTCATTGAGCTTTAGGGTAAAACCCTTTTCTTCCAGAAGCTTTTTGAACTTCTGTGCCTTGCTTTCATTATATGTAGTCAAAAATGAAATTGTATTATTGGGGGTAAAAGGATCACAAGCTGAATACAAGCCAGCCTAATGCTCCTGTAGCAATGAAGGCAGATGATGGTGTGGGCTGCCTCAGGAAGTCTGCAGCCAGCAAAAAAAAGGACATGGTAATTCCACTCTTCTCAGCACTTACTAGGCCACATATGGAATATTATATCCCATCTTAGACCCCTTACCAAAAAGGAGATATTAAAAAATTGGAGATATTCCAGCAGAGGGCCATCAGGTTGATTAGAGGATTGGCATATAAGAACTCCATCACGATAGCAACCAAACCTTGAACAGGTTGCCCAGAGAAATGGGGAAACTCCCTGGAAATCACCAGGCTTGATGGGCTCCTGATCAGCTCATCCTAAAGTCCTGGTTTCAACAGCAGCCTGGGGCAGATCACCTCCAGAACTCCCTTCCAACTCAGGATTTTCTATGATTCCATAACTATCAAAGTTTTGTTCTGACTAAAAACCTCAAACCAAACAAGAAATACTCAATGCTACTATAAATACATAATTTTCAGTTAGGACTTCAGACTGAAAATCAGACTTGCTGTATAGTTTTAGTTTAGTTTCATTAATGTGTTCTGTCTCCACTAAGGGCTTTCTAAGATACTGATATAAACTTTGTCAGTAAACATAAATATAAACAACTCACTCATTTTTGATGTCTCGTATGTTATGCCTTGAATTGTTGATAGATATTTATTCAATGCAATCCTATTTACATACAAACACTATATATTATATGCTGTTTCCTTGAACACAGTAGGAAGCAAACAGCAGGAGACAGTTTCCTTACTCACAGCTTCAAGCACCTTGTTCTCAGGGTCACATTACAAGCAGACCTCAGGCTGATGAGCTTCCTTGCTCCCTTTTCTGTGCATGTCTACAGTGCTCTGCCCCTTGCACACATCCACACAACCACAATAAAATTGATCTTACTATTTTCAAGACATCAAAAAAGTTCCTCAGATAGTCTAGTTAAGGCTTTACCATGACTAGTGCACTGTCTGCTTTGGAGAGAACATCCGAGGACTGGAAAACTATTTCTAACTAAAAGGAAATTTCAATATTTTGGTTTAGTGTGCTTGCACAGTAGGCCTGAAACAGTTTCAGAATGATGGAGTACAACTGCAAAACCACATACTTGTACTCTTAAAACACCTAACCATTGCATGACACTCTGCGAAGACCTCTGTATTCTGCAGCAATTACAAAATAGATAACTTACAGAGTTCTACTGGTAGCCAAAACCAGACTCATTCTTCCACTTACAATGTTTCAACAGTGAGCTCACATGAAACAGTTTTTGGACTAATTCTACTCATTACCTTGGGTTAATATATTGGGTGAACATACAGGGCCACGCTTTGATGAAAACAAAGAATCGGTACCAGGATATTTTACAGGTGAAAAGTAGGAAATTAAGAAAATGGCACAGTCATGCTTCCTCATAACCTGCTTTACTTTAATTCATGCCCACATAACTGATGTATGCCTCATTAATGATAAAAAAATTGGTTACACATGTTGAAACAAAAAGTAAACAATATTTACAAGAATGGAGACTGTATTTTCAACTCTAAAAGAAATCTTCACAGATAGAAAGAATATGAAGCAGGAGAGTAGCACTACCATTGCATGCAACACTACCCAAGGCAAACTCAAGTATTCTGGTTATCACAGCAATGTATCACCTTGCTGCATCTCTCTAGTAAGCCTGCCTTGAAAAAGCATAACATTCAATGAAGGTCCTGGCCCTTATAAGGTATTTCTTATAAAGGGCTTGTGACAAGAAATATGAAAACCAAAATTTCTCCATGCTTCAAAAGCAGCAAGGGGAGATCGTGCTTTTGTTCAGTTCATGCTGTAATTCTCTCATTGCTGACAGCCCTAATGTCCTTACTCATGAAGGATGTTTGAAAACTTGAAAGAAATTACAGGAAAAACTGGTGATACAGAAATCCTGCCTTACGGTTAGAAACTAAAGCACTTCAATGAGATTTGCTTAACAACTAAAGAGGGCTGAGGTGCCTTGATCCCAGCCTTTAAGTATTTTCATTGAATACTGTCCAGTGCTAAAGGCTTTTTTAATTCAGCAAAGATTGAACAAGTTAAGTCAAAGCTAAATTCAGACCACAAATAAAACACTTCATCTGAACAGTGATGTTGATATAGATGTGGTGGACTCTTTGTTCTCTGAACTCTTTAAATATAAATGAGACATCTTTCTAATGAAGTTCACCTTAGTCTTCAAGCAAGACACACAGAGCGATGCTCTGTGGTCAGTGCTATGGCTGGACTGGATTATATCAGCAAAATGATTGAGCTCTTTTTGTCTTGAAGTCTATGCAGCAATTACATTGAGACATGCTTGTAATTCACTCGAAGCACATTTAGAAAATAATTATTAGTGTTACTACATCCTTACTGACATACTGAAAGTTATTTTCATGTAAATGAGCTGCTTTTGTAGACAACATTTTGACTACTGTCCTAGGACTCACATATTTAAGGAACTACAGTTTAACTGGGATATAGGAAAATTCACATATAGAAAATTCAATGGCTTATCTGCTTGGTGCTAGCTGTAGAAGTCACACCAGGACTAAAAAGTATTCAACTAATTCTCCAGTGTCCTATTTGCCTGAAACCCCATCTACTTTTATGGGAGCTAAGAATCTCTAATATTCTACCAGTGTTTAGCTATTGGGCATATTAGTTTATGAGGCTCAGAAAAGAACAAACCTTGTTTCTTAACCTTTCACTAAACTCCTCACAAACTCAAGCACTGGCGAGAGAATAAGAACAAAAATGCACATGAGTGTTATCAGGAAATGTATATATTTATTACTTTCCAATTTCCCCAACTCTTGGCAACCATTGAATTTTCATTATTTTCATTGATTTGATCAACTCCTTTTAGTTTAGAACATGAATAAGCTGAAAAGTGAAGAGCCAAAATAAAGTGCCCTTTCATAAAGCATTTGTCTCCATACAGAATTCACCAGCATAATTACACTCCTGTAGTTCTGATGGGATAACTCCTCATGTGGATGCTTAAATTCTACAGGCATTCACAAAAGATTTAAAAGCATCCAAAAGGTATAATTATACCACTATAATCTCTGGTAAATTTCCTCATATAAAGAAGACCTTTCAATGTTGAAAAAAAAAGTTTATTTGGGAGGAAAAAAAAGAAAGGAAAAGTCCCTCAATTTCCTAATGTAGAAATATTATGAGGGTTTCTGCTCTTCAGTTACAACATTTTATATAAGCATGTACAAAAAAAAGGATTAAAACTATGAAAACAAAGGTTCCTTGGATGATTCATTTTGACTGACCAGTGGTCAAAGAACATTGACCTGAAATGATATCACAGTTATTCAAGGTTATTTACCAAGGTTTGGGAATTTTTAAAGATCTGGGTAATTTTCCCTTTTAATATCATGGGTACAATTGATTTGTGGCATATCAGTTCTGCAAAGCAGCTTCTGTAAGCTATACTTAAGCAGCAAACTGGTTTGTGCCACTGCATAAAAATGGATCTGAGCACTCAATGCCATAATGAGAGATGAAATGACAGAATTACAGCAGGTTTTGTACTCAATGCATAACAGATGAACATAATAGATCTGCTTTTACTCTAGTTCCTTCACCTTGTAGCTATACGGTTAGAAAGCACAACTTGCAGCGCTCAGATCTAGAATCCAGTTAGATTTTGTAAGTTTCATCTAACTTACAAAAAAACTAAACATATGAAGATAGAGGAGCTAATGGTTAAGGCATCCAAACAACCATAATTCTTTTAAGTAAAACTGTGCATAAAGGGTTAAAAAACTTAGAGTCTGCTGAAATAAATTAAATTTAACTCCACAGTTCCCTCAGGTTCTCATTATAGAAGTAAATTAAGGTTGTCTGGATGACTTTTAATGTGTGTTTTCTTTTTTAATGTACTTCATTGTATTGAAGTGTAATATTTTCACTACATTTTCTCAGTTTCAATTTATTATTTTTTTATAGCTAATGCACTTCTAAAATATTTTAACATTAATATTCTAATACATTTAGCTTTTACATGGTTTCTTGGCAGGGATTTTTCTTGGATTTCTTTTCTTTACAATTATTAAACATGTTATACATGTACATTAAGAAAGAACTACATGGTTTATATGGTTTAGTAACCAAAATATACAGGGTAAAATCAGCGTATTGCTCTTCAGTGTCTTTGTATCATCATAATAGCATGCACGGTCAAAAGTCATGAAGCTTAACATTGATTTACAACTGATCATTAGATCAGAGATGTAAATTATTATAAGAGGACTCAAGACTTCTTGTTTCTGAGTCCCAGCTATAGCTAAGAATATTTAGGAGGAAGGAGACCAGCAGGAAAATAAGTGAAAGTTTCAGTACAGTCACTCTGCACTGATCCGAAGTGTAACATAGTAGATTAAAAAAATCCAGAACAGACAAAAAGTCGGGGGGGGGAAGGTAGCTGGGACATTAAAACCAGCTAAGTATTGAGAGAGCCTTAATTTGTTGTATGGCAGAGCCGAGTTCAACTCCTGGCCTGCCCCTTCTCCCCCCCAGAGGCAGAGCCTTATCGCTGGGACAGTCTCATCATTCCAGCTATGGATGCTGGCTTAAAAGATGCCACACACTCCCAGCAAAGGGGAAGGAGAGCATCCTACCCTCAAGCAAGCTGGCTGCTCCCTGACCAGCTGACATCTGATATCTCAAATGGCCAGCCCAGAGTTGTTGACCCCACCTTAGTTACTAGACATATCATCATAATTAGTCACAATGATATAGTTAATGGATTTTTTAATTTTAATCTGCATTTCTTCAACTCTAGACCGATTAATTTTAGTTCTATGCTGAATCTGAAGTCTGTACTGCTAATTTCTGAGATAATTCCATCTTAATTAAAGCAGCAAATTTCTTACAGAATCTGTTTAAAATAATTTTATTGAAACAGTGGGGGGTGGTGTAAAATTAGTGAGCATCCATCTTACAGTCAAAGAGAAAATAAGGTCAAGTACCAGAGAATATATTTTCACATATAAATCAGATAAGTTGCCTTTTCTTCTCATATAACACAGATGCTATGGCTCAGAAGGGGAACCTCTTCCTCTATCACCTTTTAGAATTTAAAAAGTATACTTTAATAAACCTTCTTGTAGCAATTTAAAGCACTATTTTTAATAGACTACTAGGGTACAAACATATACTCCTCTGTAGAGTCCTGCAGAGGGGCAGACACATTTGCTTCCTCCTGCTGCATCTGCGATAAGGGCTACCTACAGGATTCAATGAACGCTACTTCAAAGCCTCCTTGCTCAAAAATTTCCAGAGTCTCTCTGGGTCTCCTACCTTGTCTGCTACATACAGTCAGATTAGAGCATGCAACCCTTCAGAACAGATTATTCCATCACTGGAAGCACCATACAGTTATTCTTAGCACAAGTCAGTTACACGAGTTTCTGGAGACCTACCCAATGATCACTGAGATCATTCCTTAAAATTTCAACGTGCCTCCTACATCACAATATTCAGGTACATAAATATACACTGAACATTCATGCAATTAGTAGAGATGTCTCATGCATTCTTTAAAGAAGAACCCAAACTTACTCCCAGAGCTGTGAACAACACCTTCATGTTTGGTAAATAGCAGCAGCTGCATCTGCACAGTGCACAGAAAACGGGATGAGAAAATACTGGGTTCTGTTATAGCTGCACAAACTGCTGCACAAACTCTTCTGCTCACAATACATGGGAAAAACAGCAGTAAAACCTTAGCATCCTCTATCCTTAGAATATTAGTTATATTCTAGTAATGTAATCAAATTAACCGGCCATATTATAAGGCCTGATAAAGACACTATCTGATATGCAAGTGCACCAGAAACAATGCAAGCTTTAAAACCTTAAAAGCCATTTTGAGAATCAAACAGAGATTGACAGTATCCCTATTTTGTAGTGCCAACTTTTTGATTTTGCATTTGTCATGAAACATATGATGGTGTTGGCAGCAGTTCCCAGTTAGCACTGGTCCCCTTTGTGAAAACCACTGCCTAAACAAAGAACTAGATATGGTCTCATCCTCAGCAAATTTGAAGTGTCTCTTTTCCACTGGTGAATTACTGCTATCCTGGACAGTAGGTGGAAAGTGTACAGGATTCTGAGGCACACAGAAAATAAGCTCTTCACAGTTTTTTAGGCTGTACACATGAGCCATTCTATCACTTTTCAGCAACTCCAGCTTATATTATATCTACAGACTTAGAGTAAGATGAGATAGTCACAGTATTTAAACCTTCAAACAATCTATGCTGCAAATCTGCCAGCCTCCTGTTCCTCAGAACGTTTCATCTCAGCTAAAAATTATCAGTTCAGAGGGATAAGAGCATAGAGGTATACAGCTGACTGTAATGCATTCCACCAGACAGCCTTTATGAATTTTTTAGCTGAACTTTCTTCTGTCCTTGTTGTTCTTGCCAACCACATGCAGAACATTTTAGAGCCAACAGCAATTCCTCGGAGGTTTACATGCACTATTCAATTCCCGACAATAAAAAATAAAAGAAAACCCTTTTTCTCAACTCAGTTTCATCCATATTTTCCTTCATCCTAAATTACAACTAACATTCAGCACTTGCACTGCATAGCTGAGAAGCTAGCAGAAATTGCCACATTCAATTAGCACAGCAGAAGTAGCAAACTAGAAATAGGATTTCATTCACTTTAATTCACTAGTTGGTTGCCATAAATACTCGTCTGTAAAACATGGAATTCTGAATACTCCACAGACATTATTTTCCTTTCATGAAGATGTTTGTTTACTTTGGCAGTGATTCTCTTGGGAGAAACTCTAATGACTTCCACTACCAAAAAAACCCCCAAACAAAAAGAAACAGAAACTGCCACTAGCAAGCAAGAAAATATTAGTCTAATGTGCTGGTTAAACTCCAGGGCACAAAGGAGAAAAAACAGAGTAAATCACTGCTTCGCATTCTTGTGACCAGAACCCATATCCTTCAAGTCCAGCAGGCAGCACAGCTCTCAGGATGGAAGCCAGGCTTTGAATAAAGGAAGAAAGCTGCCCATCTCCTGTGAATTTTAAGATTTTAAGATTTTTAGCCTTAAAAATAAACAAACAAAAACATAACATGGGAGTGAGAATAAGAGAACAAAGCAAACCATCTCAATCCCTGGTGTTAATTTTCCCCCCTGCTTTTAATTTCATTTCAACACACAGTAATCTAACAGAAGTTTTTTTACCCAGTTTTGCTATATTTGGATGATTCACATTTTTTCTTTTAATGAGAAAAAACACTAGGAGAAAAGATAACTACTGTGATTCAATGGACTGCTCACTGCTGAAAAAGACTTACCTACCTCCTTCCTAAGGATGCATGATTATTATTTTCAGAGTTTAAAAAAATCAAGAAAAAAAAACAACAGTGAATGAAGCACATTGATATAAATCTACAGACCTCTTTTTCCTGTGAAATGTCAAACCTCATAATCTGCTTTTCTATATGAATAACCTGTAGTCTCAGACTATTTACCATGTTTCCATGGGAGGAAGAAGTCATTAACAAAAATCAACTTTAAGGTTAAGAGGAAGCAGCTCTAGCAAAAGTAGGAGAATCATGTATTTTAGTTACCAGTTAGAACAATGTGCTGTTCCTGGAATGCATATGCAAGCCCATTTCAAAGTTTAAACTAAGGAACAAAGTAGATACATGTCAAAAAACACAAGACAGCAGACTGTGTACTTCCCTAAACAGCCTGATCATAGGGAAGACTGGGCAGATCTCTTAGCAGAGTCCTTGCAAGCAGTGCAGGACAGACACAGCTACCTAAACACAGATGGCTGACAAAGAGCCCAGGAAAAGGAGAAGACATGGAAAGGGAGAAGGAGAGGTAAAACAGCAAAGAGAAAACAAGAAACTGATTTTTAAAATGCTGATTTCATTTTTGTTTGGGGGGGGGGTGTTTGTTTGTTTGTTTGCTTGTTGGGGTTTTGGTGGTGGTGGTGGTGGTTGTTGTTGGGTTTGGGGTTTTTTGTTTTGTAGCTGTAGAGCTTTGGAAAAGAGGTCAAACAGAGCAGTAAATCACTGTAAATGGTGAAAGGCCTATAAATACTGTGGGCTGTGGAAAGAGCAATTTGTTGCATTACAAGCAGCCAATGAGTCTCTGTGCTGAGCCTCTCCACAAAAGGTTTTTTGAAGTTAGTACTATCTGTAACCACATTTACTTTTAACTGTAACATAAAAAAAAAATCATCAAAAAAGCTGGTTTTAGTATTGGAATGAAAACAAAGATACTTTTCATGTGTACATCTAATTGCAGCCCATATTCAAAATCACAGCCACTGTGATTTTCCAACTAGCTAATAGGAGGGAAACAGCAGATTCTAGCAGTAGTCAGAGCTATTTTCTTTTGTATATGTTAGGCTCCTGATATTCTGATGTTCACAAAATTCAGCACTCAGTAGATGATGCAGAACACCAGACAAATCAGATGATCATTGTCTTTCAGGCACCAACGAAGCCAGGAAACCTGTCAGCCCCAGGTTGGTCACAGGTGGAGGCCTCCCAGGTGAAGTTGGATGTCTGACACGTTTATTGGAACGTATACACAGAAGCAGGTTGATTAATGGCTGCAAACCCCATAACTTATGTATATTTGGTTCTACTTTACTGACAGCAACATCTGTTTTTTTCAATTTACATATTATGTACAGTGATATTGCATATGGCTTGGCATTTGTAATGTTTGTTGTCTAGGCTTAGGAACTCATCAACAGCTCCACAACTCTCTGGCTTCTTCAAGTCATTCAGATGAGGTAGGGCTCTGCCAGCATCCTCTCTTCCTTAAGCAGTTTCTTTTCAGTGACTTTTAGGGAAATGAAGACCAATCATCCCAGGATGCCCTAAGGTCTGGAAAGGCATATTGAAGGAGTTCTTGTGTTGTAAATGGTTGAGGTACCTGAAAGAAGCATTATACATGCTTAGCTTGTTCTTACATATTCATTTAGGCATCTGTTTTTAGATGCTATTAGCTTACAACTAGCCTAATCCAAAAAAGCTCTCAAGCTTTCCTTAGAAAGGGGCAGCTAAGATAAATGAAAGCAGGAAGGAATCAAAGGATTACAGGAGAGAATAAAACATTAAAGCAAGAGGGTGTGAAGGCAAAATGGTCAAAAATCAAGAAACTTGGGAGTGGAGAGAGAAAGCAAACTGCCAAGGACAGGCCTCAGCACTTCTTGATGGTACCAACGTACCAGTTAAGAGACTTCATTTGGTGGTGGAGAAGCCAGAAGCTGTGGCCTCAGCATACAGCAAGGGGTCTCATATCTGAGGCAGAAGAGCCTGAAGGATTCTTGGTTTGACTCATTCTTGCTTGTATCCAAAGTCAAGAAGTGTATGCCACAAGACCAAGAAGCACGAAAAACCTAGTGGATTTTGCACCAAGATAGCCAGAACCTTTCCTCATAATCAGCAGAGAGAGAGATCAGGTTTCTCTCTCTAAAAGTACCTGCATCAGGATAGGCTGATTCATCCTTTGGTAGCACCTGTCCTGTGTTTGAAGAAGATTAGGTAGCTAATGCAAAGCGGGCACTTCCTTTTCACATGGTTAAAAATAGATGAGATTCACCCCATGAAAGTTGTTTTAACAAACACACTGATTGGGGTAGGTGGCTACCATGATAGAGATAAGCTGGCATGAAGGATGTGAGCTCTCCTGTCTTTCAGTCAATTTAAAAAGACTACTCATATGTGCCAAGATGGCTGTTTTGAAGGAAGAATTGCTAGAATTTGGGCTTGATTTAAACATGAGGGACGGAAAAGCTGACTACTCACAAAAAAACCCTCAAATGAATGATTTCCTACACACTTTGTAGGAATGGGCACCTGGTTATAGAACAGACACAGAGAAGCATTGCTTCCACTCTTGCTAGACGCCTGAGAACGGCCCAAGTAGAGGACAGCTTCTGTTCAGGCTTGCACACAACCGAATGTCAGGTGTTTGACATGGACACAAAGGGAAGCCAGATGCTACCAGTTCTGCAGCTCACCAAGCTAATGTTTATGAGGACTGTGCTGTGAAGCAACTCACTACCCAGAGAGGAACCATTACTTGGCCAGTAACATTTAATCAGCATGTGATCATCTGCAGGGCCTTGGTCTCCACTCTGGATTTTTTTTAACCCTTGTAAAACAGACGGCTGCAGAGTTCCTGAAACAGATGCCAATATCATGAATAATTCTGGAGTGTTAAGTCATAATACAGCAAAGATAAACATATATCAATTATTTTTCTATGCTGCAAATGTATTTTCATCCTAACTCTGCAAGATGGCATGGATACCCCAATACATATACCCACGCAGGTTCACAATCACATCAGAGATGACTGCAAACGCCGAACTGGTTCTTTTCCCCCTCTACATTTTTTATGTATATAGCAAACACACACAGATTTAACAAATACGAATTGTTACACTGAGTGAGACCAAAGGTCCATGGGGCAGACAAGAACTCAGCCATCCAGCCACTGACATTGGGCATGGATGGATGCCTAGAGAAAAGTACAACAGGTCAAGCACATAATGACACTTCCCTTGTGTACTCACACATTCAACAGCTGTTTACAAATTCTTTCACTACTGAGCTACAGCTTCTCCAGAGCACAAAGGGAGCTTGCTTGTTTTAGTCTTTTCAGGGGTATATTAATCTGTATCAACAGTATATTTGCATGTGCCAAATTATTTATTCGTTTGTGCTTCCAGTGGATGGAAAGGGTAAACCCCCACCTTTGACACTGGAATATCTCAGAAGGCACCATCTCGTGCCACCACACCCCAATACGGGCTGTGTCCCAGCTCGCGTGGGTGTCAGACGAGCCCAAGAAACAAGGCTTGCTGGCAGACCCAGGGCGGGTGGGGACAAAGGGGCGACCAACCCAGGTGCCCGGGAGCTCTGACACCCCTCACTGCCCCACGGGCAGTGGCCCGGGTCCCGCACGCCCGACGCCGGAGCAATATTGGCAACACGGGCACAAGGCGGGGCCGGACTGGGGGGCGGGGCCGAGCGCGGAGGGGGCGGGACCTCGACACCCGGCCCGTCTCGTGCCGCCGCGCTCGCGCTGCACCCGCCCCGCCCCGTCCCGCCCCGCCCGCCCGTGGCGCGCGGCCGTGCGTCAATGCAAATGAGCGGTGCGCGAGGCGAAGGGGTGGGCGCTCCCTCCCCGCCCGAACGAGCGCCTGATGGGATCGCAGGCGGCGGGAGAAACCAGCGTCCCGGCTTCCCCCCGCACTATCTGTAGGGATGAAAGCCAGTGGCGCCCGCCGGCGCAAAACGAAATAAAATCGCTTTGTTTCAGGTGTGTCTCGCTTAACGATACAAAGGTCGCCGAAGCCCAGTGATTGCCTTGCTCGCCCATAAGGCTCGCAGAGCTGCCACCTCCCTTTCGCTTGCAGTGGTAGCGCCCACACAGCTCGTCGTCGCCGGGGATGAAGGAGGGGAGGGGCGAGTCCCGGAGCTGATGCATTATTCATGAGGAGGCGGGGCCGCAGGGCTCATTACCAAGGTCGGGCGGACAGGGGCCGGGCCTGTGACGTCACTGTGACGAGTGTTCCGGCGCTCTTAAGGGCGCCGCGGCGGCCCCCGGCCGGCAGCGGGGCGGGGGCGGTGGCCGGGCTGGGGGCAGCAGCCTCGCTGAAGAGAACGGGTCGCCTGCCCTGCGGAGGTACCGGCGGCCTCCTCGCCTTCCCTCCCTCCCTCCCCGCCAGTGCCAGGCCCGGGAACGCCCCGCTCTCCCCCTGCGTCGCGGTGTGGCGGCTGGGGGGTCGGACGGAGGAGTTGGTGTCCGGGGACAGTGACCTGTCCGGGCGGATTCCTGACCTAAGCGGATTCCCTGTGGGTGCGACTGTAAGCGGGAAGGGCCGCCCTACCGGGGGTCCCGATAAATGAAAACGAAAAAGAAAATATCTGATAAAAATGGGCTCGTTATCGAAAAGCTGCGGTATTTTTAAAGCAGTACAGTGGCGCTGATGGCAAAGAAGAGGGCTTTATTCTATAAATTAGCTATTTTCGGAGTTACACAGTGGCTTGCGATAGGCGGGTATTTAAACACCCACCCCCTGCCCCATTTCTCCCCAAAGATTATTAATTATCTTTGTCTCTTTGGTGTGCCGGGGTGGGGGCTCACCCCTGCGCCGAGCCGGTGTCAGGGGAGCTCCCGCAGGCGGCCGCCCCCAGCCCCTGCCCCCTATCCTGCCCTCCCCGGAGCGGCCGCAGCCGCCTCGTTCCTCCTTCTCGTCCTGCCCCTCGCCGCCCGCTGTAGCCGGTTCCCCTGGCAGCGTGTCCGCCGGGTCGCCCCTGCCCTCTCTGTTTTCCCTCAGCGGCCGCTGCTGCGCATCATCAAAACATGCAGGATGAGCTGCTCCTGGGGGTGACACAGCAGCAGCAGCCAGGCAGCGAGAGGCTGAGCAGCAGCCCCGCGTCGGGACACCCCCCTTTCGGCCACCCCTCCTCTGACTTTAAACCCTGTCTCAGCCCCCACCAGGATTTAAACAAGCAGCAAGCGCAGCAGCCACAGCCGCCGCCTCCTCAGCTGAGCCAGAAGAGGAAAGAGTTTAAGCAGCAGCAGCTCAGCAGCCCAGCCCAGCTCGGCAGCAGCCACCCCCTGAATAACCACCACCCCCCAGACTATCATCACCACCCCCCTCAGCAGCAGCAGCAGTTCAGCCACCCCACTGACAAGTACCAGCAGCAGGAGCACAGGCAACAGCAGCAGCTCCAGCTCCTCAGCGCTCACCCCCTGGAGCCGCCGCGGACGGGGGATCACCCGCACCACCGGCCCCTCGGCCCCGCCGAGCACCAGGGCGGTGTGGACAGGGGGGGTTCGGAGCGGCTCGCCCCTTCCTGCCCGGGGGGATCGGCGTCCGCGGACCCCAATGTGGGGGTGGCCGCCGCCTCCTGCGTGAATCCGCCTCCGTCTCCTCATCTGCAGGCGAGAGCCAAGCTGCCCCCCATGGAGTCCCCCCCGAACAGCCACTTACTGGGCAGCCCCGGGAACCTCCTGCCCGGCGGGCTCGGCTCTGGCTTCAGCAGCCTGCAGAGCCCGGAGATCCCCAGCCCCCATCACCAGAGCGGGGGCGGCTCCTCCTCGGCGGCTTCCCCTCCTCCTCCGCCGCTGCCCGGCTTCGGCACCCCCTGGTCGGTGCAGACCTCGTCGCCGCCTCCGCAGCAGACGCAGCAGCCTCCGGTCTCCAGCGGCGGCGGCGGCGGCGGGCAGATCAGCGCGATGCCGCCCCCGAGCCCGGAGTCTGAGACCAGCTTCTATCCGGGGATCCCGTCATCGATCAACCCCGCTTTCTTCCAGAGCTTCTCGCCGGTGTCTCCTCACAACCCCTGCGCCGGGCCCTTCAGCAGCCCCTTCTCGGCTGCCGCCCCCCCGCCACCGCCGCAGATGAATTTACCTCAGCAACAGCAACAGCAGCAGCAGAACCGGAGATCCCCTGTGAGCCCCCAGCTCCAGCACCAACACCAGGCGGCGGCGGCCGCCGCCGCCTTCTTACAGCAGAGAAACTCCTACAACCATCACCAGGTATCGGGCGGGGAGCGCAGGGCGATTGGGAGCCCCGAGGCGGGGAGGGGGACGCGAGGACAGGACGGGGACGCCGCTGCCCTCGTTTCGCTGGTCGTGGGAGCCGGGCGACTTCGCCGCCGGCGCCGGGCGAGGCTGCGCGGCGGTGACAGCCCGGCGGGACCGCGGTGGCGGCGGCAGGGCGGGGCCGGCCCAGCGGGAGGGTGGGGGGAAGGGCACCTGCGCCCCCCGCCCGGTGCGGGCCCGGGCGGCCGGAGGGGTCGAGCCGGAGAAGTCTGCGGGCAGCGTCCGCTCCGCGCCCGGCCGCGCTCCCCGGCCGCTCCGGCTGGCAGGTGCCGGAACGGCCCTTCGGCCCCGTTCCCTGCGCTACTGCCGGCACTCTTCAGTGCGCCGTCGGCTGTCCAGCGACGCCGGTTTTTTCGGGACGAGGGAAGAATGATCTTTTAAAAGAGCCCAAACGCTCCTGTTGGTGTCAGGGAGTCTCGCCGTGAAAACGCCCCCTCGTCCCCCGCGGCGGGCGGGCTGTCCCCGAACAATGAGCCTGACAGCTCCGGCCGGCGCCGCCCCCGCGCAGCCCCTTCCCCGGCCTCGCACCGGCCCTCGGCCGGACGGGCGCAGGTCGCCGGGAAGAGGTTTAGGTGCGAGAGCTGTCGCTGTGCTGCCCTTTCAGCGGTTTTGGCTGACGTTGCTTGAATGTGTATCCGAGGACAGCGCTGTGTTTCAGGTTCCCGTACTTCTGTGACCGATTTTTATCAAGTTGTGTAGCGATCCCGTGTTAAAAATGGAAGTTTATGTTTCTTTCTGGAACAAAATACTGTAGGATATCAGAGAGAAGCAAATATGTGGTAATATCACCAGCAATTGCATTATAAACCCATCTTTATTTGCTGAATTATGAAAGGCTGGAGTCGTATAGGCCTCCTCTTATTTTTTTTTTTTGTTCTAGTGTTAAATTCTGTCAGTTTTAATCGGTAGAGATCAATTTATATTAGAACTAGAATAGCACAGTAAGTATGCCTATCCAACTACTGATTCCAGTGCATCACCATTAGAAGCTAGTTGTCCTTAACGTCTATAATAACGTTCTTCAAACAAATTCCAAAGCAATTCTCCAGCAGTGAGGTGTACAGGAATTTTCTCTCACTTCCAAGTTGTAGGTATACTTAAACAGTGCCATGACAGCATAGCTAGCAATATTAGAGGCTTGTTAACATTTGGCATTATCTCTTAAGGTTTGTTTCACAATAGAGTGCCTGCCTCTCCCAAAATTCCAACCCAAGTATTCAAGTTTTACAACATAATTATCTATAATTATATAGAATGGGATGTTTTCCTGATTACTTGACCAAGAATGGCCTTAGTAGTTTTTTAGTTTGTTTTCTGGGGTTGGGAGTAAGAGAGATGTTGTTATAACTTTAGCTTTCTATCTTCATGAAGTTCTGTTTTATCTAATGCATAATGTATTGACATGCTTTACATTTTGAAGTTATTAGAATGGCAAACTGAGGGTTGCTTGCTGCTAAGCTTAGAGATAAAAGTACTGTATTTTCACTTAACGGAACTGAATTTAGATTTATCGCACGCCCCCATTCCATTTCTATGTTTGAGGAAAAAACCTTTCCAAGAACAGTCAGATTTGAGAATGCTAAAGATAAATACAGTTCTTCACTGTCAGTCAGGCTCAGTGGGTCCACCTCTTGGTAGTATGACAATCACTATAGGTCACTTTCTAGTACAAGTTGTGGCTTAGGAATAAGAAGTTATTATCTTGTAAAAACCTTCCATCTAAAAACTGCTTCCGTTTTCATGTTGGAGAATATAGGGTACTTGTTAGATACATGTGCATCTAGGTAAGTGTAAGATAGACCGCCTGTAGACAAAAAAAAAAAAAATCTCCAAAAAAAAAATTGCAGACTACATCCTGCAGAATACCACAGATTCACTACTCCAGAAATTACTCCATTTATTACTCCAGAAATATTAGAGCAGGGGCTTCAGAATAATGCGTTTTAATGTGGAAATGTTAAGATAGCTTCTTCAAGCTGATTCTCTGTACAATAGTCAGTGCTGGTTTTGCTCTTATATGGTAATACTGAGACAATGATATTCAAAATACAGGAGGGGGGATTAAATCTGTCATTTGAATTGTAATTTTTAAATTTCCGCTAACTAGTGCAGTAGTATTCACTGAGTAGAAATAATTCTTATTAGTAGAAATATAAATCGTGCTTTAATAATAATTTTTAAGTTAATCTCTTTGAATTTCTTATGTTATTTTAATGTATGATAAATTGGTCTCAGGGTTTTTTGTAAGTTGGTTTTACACCCTGGAATTGTTCTTTTACGTATTTTTAAGGAATGCTGCCAGTTACTAAAATGATAATCTAAATTGCTTGCACAAGTACTGTGGGGTTTACTGGGGGGATGTATGAAGAAGTAGGAATTACTTCTTTTTCTTTCGTTAATGAAGCTGTGTTTTCTTCCTTGCCTCAGGAATTAATTTACATGTTGTCAGGAAAGAATGGTTAATAGAAATCTCTGCACATTGCTTGCATGGTGGTTGGTTGTTTTGGAGTTTGTTGGGGGTTTTTTGGGGTTTTTTTGGTTTTTCGTGGGAAAACAGGTATTTTCAAAATAATGTAAATTAATCTTTTTTTATATTATTTTTTTTTTAGCCTCTTCTGAAGCAGTCACCTTGGAGCAATCAGAGCAGCGGCTGGAGCACAGGAAATATATCTTGGGGAGGAATGCATGGCAGAGACCATCGTAGAACTGGAAACATAGGAATTCCAGGAACTATGAACCAGATCTCTCCTTTGAAGAAGCCCTTTTCTGGTAATGTCATAGCTCCTCCTAAATTTACTCGCTCCACTCCATCACTGACACCAAAATCGTGGATTGAAGATAATGTTTTCCGAACTGACACCAACAGTAATACTCTCCTTCCTTTGCAGGTAAGGATGGTATGTAGCCAGTGTGTTCATAGTCTTGCATAGCATTTTGACTTGGTTCATTTTTAATGAGAATTAAACAGTAGTTGCAGCTCTGCTACTTGGTTTGGAAATTGTATGTTTCTATATTATTTTTAGTCTTAAATTTTAACTAATCCCCATGTTTTCAGTCTATTCAGCAGTATATGATTCTCACCTTTAAATAAGAATATTGACTGTCAAGAAAGATAGAAACTGTAGGCAGTGATGAAGCAATAAAACAAAATATATTTAATCCAGCAAGTATTTTCTGACTATGGTAATGCTCATATTCTTATAAATCCCTTTAGACCTCGGTATTTTTTTTGTTTACTTGTCCTTGTACATAGATTTTCTTACTTCCGTAGATGACTCTTGAGTCTTTGACATGTTCATCCTTTGCTGGTGTTCTAGGCTGACATTTGCATGTTAGTGAGATCTTTTTCCTCCACATTTTAGCACCTTTTATGTTTTCTTTTATCTGGAAGCCCTGTGACTTAGACATGTTAAACAGGAGGATGTGTCTTAGAACTAAAGATCTGGGTTCACCTGAATTTTTCCAGTGACATCTGATGTGACTTTAGGTAAGTCACTTAGCTCCAGCCTCAGTAACCTCCTGGTAAAATGTAAGAATGGGAAAAATAACCTATATTGATTTAGTCGTTCCTTGTTAGCAGAGGCCTTTCATTCGTGACCACATTTGAATTGATAAAGCTGTATTTGTATGAATTAGCAATCTACTCCTTATGTAGCTGTAGTGGCAAAAGGATGCTCCTTGGGACCAGATGTCCCACTAGAGTTCCTGTTTCTCTTGGCATTTTGCTGGCAGAGGTCCATATGGGACAGAAGGCCATGTCTCAGCTCTGTCCAGGTGAGCTCAGTTACTGGCAGTGTTCTTGAAGTTAACATGACTTTTGAACGTGCCAAAGTCCTGCTCCAAGTGTATGTGTTTGGACTTGAAACTCAAGAGGATTTGCCCATACTGTGAATACTGGTTTCATTAAGTAGCCTTGCTAGCTGGAATATCATAGTTAAATAATCTTTTGTGTGGGTTGAAAGATGGGGGCAAAATGTGGCATTCTTCAGGTATTATGTTCTGTTAAGGAAAACAGATTACAGACAGATAATGCTTTGCAATGCAGGGCTTTGAGAATAGTAGAAAGTAAACCCTGAAATGTGTCCCAAAGATGTTAGCCTAAGGAACAGGTTTAAAAATATTAATGCTATCATATGTTGAAGCTGCAGTGACATATACATTGGAATTCATATGCAGCTAAGCACAATTTGTGAATATATTTGCTCATTCAATAGACCTTAGAAGTCCGTATGACCATTACTTTCAACTTCCAGGAGCTTCTATAGTGGTTGTTTTCTATAGATTAACTCATTTTATGTCTAAACAAATGTCTTGTGCATTCAGACTATAATAACTTCTATGTAGTAGCGTAGGGAAGAAATCCTTGTAGTTTAACTTCATAATACATTAATGTTTCTACTTAAGGGATAGGGGATTTTTTTAAGAGATGGTGTCAAAGTGACACTTTGGACACTTTGTTGTTGTTGATCATACCTGTGAGCACCAGAGCCACCAATTAAATGGCTGTGTTTACGCTGTAGATCTGTCTATGCTTAAATCTCCCTGGCATGTATAAAGTCATGGTTGAAGAACACAGTAAAAATAATCCTCTTTGAAGGGTTGCAGTGTTATCTACTGCTATTGTGGAAACACTAGATGTTTCCATAAATTGTTTTGCTACACTGAAATCGTGTTCTTATTTTTCAGTTAGTACACTATTGTTATATGATTAATTCCTTGTGATGACTATTACATTTTGGAAGTCATAATGAAAAAGTTAAATAGAGCTTGGAGCTCGTGCTTCTTTTCATCAGGACTTGTGTTGGCAATTGCGATGCTGTCAAACACCCATCTTGCTAATTCGTACTGTGCTTGTTTCCTTCCATAAAAGGTTGTGGTATTTAGATTGAAGAATCTTAAAGATACAGTAGCAGTTTCCGAAGATACCAAAAAATAGTACTAATTAAATTTTGTGCTGTCTGGAAAGTCTAACACAAAAGTGTTTGTATGTGTAGAAGTTACCTATTTCTTCCAAGCTTCCACAGAACCAATACACCTTAGCGTGCATGTTGGATACCCACGCTGCATCACTCACACTTTTGCAGTATACCTTTTTCCTTTGTTTTAACTGCAGTAATCATTTTGTGTGGGACAAAGCACCTTTCATCTGAACTTAAGCTAGTTCAGACTTAGCAAATAAACACCAGTGCCCTCAGTGACGAACTTTGTGTAGATTGTTAATGTTCAGATACCATTTTTAAAATGCTTTATATTTTTTCAAAGTCCAGATAGCCTTCAGCAGTGTCAGCTGCTCATCCATTTTCTGAAGAACATATATCTCATGCAAACAAGACAAGCCACAGAGGAATTATATGCAAATTTAAAGCTCTGCCCTTCCATCAAGCTTCTTTATTCTTTGGTCTTTGCATTGATGGTGGTCCCCAGTATAGAACTGACATCAGTTCTGGTGAAAATAATGTTTGCTGACATTTAAACTAACATACCAGTGACAATGAATGTCATTACTGATAACTGAATAAATAATTATATGTATTACAGGGATGAAAGCAGATTTTCTGTACTTCCTAGTTAAAACTGAAATATGTCCCATGTGAAATTGAACTCACAGTGGCCACATTAGTTGCAGCAAAGTTGCTTTTGCTTACAGAAATTGTGAAGGATATCTCTTGGGATTTTTGAAAAGTTCAACAGGTTTTGAAGGAAGAATTGCTAGAATTTGGGCTTGATTTAAAGGCGAGGCAACGCTGATTTAAACGTGAACAACTTAAGCCTATAACCAAGTTTTCTTATGGGAGTCACTGTAAGAAGCTATTTCTGCCTTCCTCAGGTTTTTAAGTTAATATAAACTGCATCAGATAAAGTTCTTCCATAGACAAAATCATGTCTACAAGTTTTAAGTTCTGCCATACTGCTTGCGCCATTATAGGTACTTCATATAGGGAAGGGATTGTTGCTTTGTACCAGAATTATTAAAGGAACAGTCTGAAACCTTGTCAGATATTGACACCATACAACTTAAGCATTTAATTGAGCAGTCTATTTCTCTCTCCTTAGAGAGAATGTAGGCTCCTTATTTAGATAATCTAATTCTCTAGAAGAACATATCTGGCACCACTGACCTTACACAGCCCCTGGGATTCCAGTTTAGGCACTTACATTGCATTTCAAGAAGTCAGATAATATGAATATTCCCTCTTATTCCCTGACCCAAAGTAAAAAAAAAAATAGGGTACAAAACTAAAAATATATTTTTTTAACACCTGATACTGTTGTTTTTCCCGAAAAAACATACTTCAGGCATTTATGTGGCCAGCATGCAAGCACAGAAATCAATGTTTTGTGTATCCATTTTTCTTGATTTACGTTCCTTGCATGAGGACAGTAATTAACTGTTTCTAAATTTTAGTTTTTCTTACTGTCTTGCAAATGAGCTTACTAAAACCTGTTAAAACAGTTTAATAATACACTGCAGTGTTCAACTATTTTCATTCTAGTAAAAACACTGCATTCTATGAATAAGAATTTAGTTTCTGTGTCTCTTTTGAATTACAGAAATACATGCATGTCTGGGTGTTTTTCACCTTGATTTGTCCTTCCTGTTTATTCAAACAAACAATATGTGTAATGTTCATGGTCCTAAAAGCTGAGCTTTATTATTCTGTGTTGGAATTTAGGTCTCCAGCTGGGGATTTGTGTTGTAAGGTAGCATCTTGTACAAATGCATATTTTTCTTTTGCTATTTATTTTTTAAATACGCTCAAGTTTTCAAAGATAGCAAATCACTTGAAATAAGACTGTATGTCACAACAGATGTTAGTTTTAGATATTTAATTTAAGCTGCTGTCATGTTGCTTCTGCCTTACAATCACTTCCATTCAGAGAATTTCAGACTTTCACTATGATAGTTTTAGTACAATTTAATATAGCATAACAGTTTAAATGGCTAATCTAGATGATACAGATAGCAGTGAATATTAGGTGAAGAACAAGTTGATAAAGTTGGATTCTTAATGCCATGTTTAGACTGCATAATATGTGGCCTGTTTCTTCAGAAGTGCTGAGTGTTTGTCAGCTGATGTTAAATTTTAAGGCATTGGGAGTACAGCTGCGAAGTTCTCTTAGTCTTTAGACTAGTGTAATTGTCCTAACAGTAATTTATAAGCCAGACTTTACCACTTTATTTTTACTAAGGCAGTGCTGCCACAGAGCAGTTTTGGGATTTTTAATGCAGTAGATTGATTGCCTGGGACTGATTAAATAACACACAAAACCAGATATTTGTGTTTGAGGACCATACAGGGGATATCTCTAACTGGGGAAAGCAGTCTGCTGCCATGCTTTTAACATCAGGATCATAACCTTTGAATAAATAGTATTAGAAGCGGTAGAGATTAATGATTCAAAGGAATTAATTAGTGGGAAGTTGGTGGGGCTTACCATACAAGTATTTTTATGACTTCATGTGAACTAAGACGTTTTTCCTACTATTTAAATTTACTTCAGTTATACAACTCATTCTATTAACGCAATACAAAATCAGCGTTAGGAAAATTCAGCAAAATATTTAACAGTGTAGAAGTATAGCAGTGATGTGTGTGCTGAGTACAGTATCTCACCTCGTTCTGCCAAAGCACGGTTCTTCTGAGGTAAAATGAATATGTTCTCACCTAAGATCTATCCAAAGTACATTTACCATATGTGCTGATGTATTTACTTAAGTACCGAAGGCAGTATAGATATTTCTCGGTGGGGGGGGGCAGGGTGTGAGGAACCCAAAACTTGAATAACAACTTCCCATTCAAATGTCTTAATTGTCCCTTTAGTTATTCCATTGAAAATATCAGTACAGAAATTTTCTAGATTTTCCTCGTAAGTCAAGATTGCCCAGTCTTTAATGATCTCCATGATGTGTCTGGTTGTTTCCAGTTATGAATATGTATTCTTGAGCTGAAGTATTCCAGTATAGATACAGTACATGCTGTTGGGATTTTTTTGTTTGTTTTTAAATGCTTATGTAGTTGGGAAGTAGGTGTGTCTTTGCCACGGGACCTGTTCTGGTGCATTTTAGGCTCAGTTGAGCTAGCTTACATAGCTGATTGTGTCATTTTAACTTCAAAACACTTTGTTGTCAGGTTGACTGTTCAGAGATGTCTACCAGACATCTTTAGTTCAACTCTACCACTAACAACACCATGAAAAGTAACCAAACAACTTCTTGTGTCTATTTAAACCTTCCTTCTTGCCTTTTTTATAGAGCTCAAATTGTAATTGTCGTAGGTTTTCATATTAAGTTTTTCATTTACACTAGTTATGGTTTCAGCAAGGGGATTATGATTATAGTATGTTCTCACTAAAATGAGAATGACTTGAAGTTCAGATTTTAGCAGGTAGTTTAGAATATGTAATGTACTTAATTGTTAGGTTATTACTGATAAGGTTAATACTGAATACTATATTCGTGTGCTTTTTAAAGTCTGGATACTTTATTACTAAATCAGTTGTTGCTGTCTAGTCTTAGAGCACATTTTTATTCAGGGATCAGTTTTAATTTAATTTTTCTTTATTTTAGCTTCTAACAAACTCAGTTAATTCATCAAGGTCAAAGCTACAGAGTCTTTTTTGCAGCCAACTAAGACCATACTTGAAACTGAGTACAAGCTTTATGACTTTTGTTTTCAGCCCCCATTGCATGCTATAATCCTGTAGAATATGAAGGGACATGTAAATGGTCATATCTTAAAAGATACTACCACTTAATGATTTTAATACCTGTGTTAGAAGGCTAATTCTTTACTTGAACTAGTTCTGCAGATCAGTAGTTCAAAGCATATGTTCAAAATTAAAAGTTGTCAAACTTATTAACTATGAGCATCTATTTTTAATGTTCGTAATTAAAGAGTAGCAAAACTATTCACCATAATGGCTTCTGTTGTTGCATTTGCCTTATGTATAAATGACAATATATGAGCTTTGAGATGTGACTGCACTGAGTTTCTGCAAATGCTCAAACAGGATAATCTTTGCATAAATTGCATGGGTATATTTAGAAGTCCTAAATAGTCTGCCAAGAAAAATTATTTGTTCAGCAGTTTAGCGTTGAAACTTGTTCTTCAGAGAAAGCTGCCCTCCCCCCATCCCTGCGCATTCAGATGCACGGCTTGGGGACTTCTGAAAAGTGCACTCTATAGATGTGTTTTACATGACATTGTCAAAAGGTCCTTCTAACACTCCTCCGTGGGAAGGATACTTTGTGCTTCTCCTATATTGTTTAAATTTGTAAAAATTCAGAAAATAATTATCACTTTTCTGTAAAATTTCTTACACAGTCCTAACTTTAAGTGGAGATGACAACTTGTCACTTAGCCATATAGCTCTGGATCTGTAGGCAGTTACACCAAACCCACACTTTCAATTCTGTTGTGTATGAACACAGTTGTGATTCTGGTATTGGAAAGGTGGGTTAAGCAACATTCAAATGCTTATACAATTAAAAGGAAGTAAAAAGCTATTTTGAGTATTTGTAGTGCTTGGGAGAAGTTAACTATCAGCTGGGGGGGGAAAAAAACTGGCATTATGTTGTGACATTCCACTGAGATACAGACCTCCTGTATCTCACAGCAAGAGTCACTTGCTTCTTAGCATAGAACTGATGAGCCAGAGCTGAGGGAAATGCAAAATATTTTACAGGAATTCAGCCTTCACAAAAGGTGCTTTTGGAGTCAGGATGATAGAAAGCATGTATTAACATACACACTCATGTATCAATGCCTTTGTACTACTGATTATCTTTAGTTTCATTATTTCAACACGGTTGAGAAGCAGTTATCTTCTAAAACAACCTGGAACTGCTTTTAAAACAACATGGAAAAAGTCCCAAGAATTAGAACTATTTCCATGTTGTTTTAAAGGTAGTTCCAGATTGTTTTAGAAGATAACTGCTTATCAGCTGTGTTGAAATAATGGAACTAAAGGTAGTCCCAATTCTTGGGTCTATTTCCACATGCATGGAGAACTATGTAGAACAATCATGTTCAGAGGTGGTACTTTTTGTGCTTGTCCCAAAAGTTGACCAAAATCATAATGGAAGTTTTCTGATGTAGTAGAGGAGGCTGTAGCAGAATCATCCCCTTTCAACAGAGCTTTCCAGAAAATGTTTGCTGATGTGTCACCAACATTATTGAAATACTTTTAAGTTCAGCTTTGAAATGAAAGCTCCATATTTGCATAGATGATAACTATTCTCTTTAAAGATATGATGTACGTATTTAGGGAACTCAAAGCAGTGTTTTAGCATTATAAAGCCTAGTTGCACAAAGATCTAAAATGACCCTTGTACCCAAAGAATGACTTACTGCTTTTGAGATAGTTAAATTTCAAGTAAATTTCAAGTGATTTATAGCATGCAGTGTGAATTGAAATAGAGATTAAAATTTTGAAGCGCCGATTGCCAAGATATTATCAAAACTCACAAGTGAATAGTGTGATGTGTGAGTAATGGGATAGTAGAATGCAATTCCTCTACTTAAATCCTGCTTTAGTGTGTTCCCAACATTTTTATAGTGTGAGGTGCCTACCTATTGTATGTTTCCACTACCAGAAAATATGTAATACAATTCAAGGAAACAGACCTCTTTATTTTTTTAGCTTTGTAGACATGAACTTTTTAAGGTGTAAAGAGGATGGGAAAAGTTTATTATTTCTCTGCTTCTAGCAGCGCAAGACCTTTCACTTGAGATACACAGAACTTGCAAAATAGAATGATGCAAGGGTGAAATTAGACTCATTTCACCATGTCACCCAGTGGAGCAGTTTACAAATTAATTGCAAACACATGTTCTGTGTTTTATTTTTCCATTCCTCTGTAAGATCTAGGACCAAGTGGGCCAGTTTTAGGAACTAAGCATGGTGGATCTTTTTCGTACAGGCTTCTGCTCTCCAGAGCACTGTTAAGTCTGTAATAGTGATAATCATACGTTATCTTATATGTTTTCCAGATAGTCATACATTATCTCAACATATATGTATGTAATAATGATCAAAAAAAAAAATAAAATCTGTAGTGAGCCTGTAACAAAGATAAAATGTCGCGCATACAGTTCAGTCAAGTTTTCATCAATACTAGTTCTTTTCCCCTCTCAGCTGCAGAGGTAACAAAGCATGTTTTCTGTTTACTCAGCATTGTATTTTGCAAGAGCACTTACTACTTACCAAGTACTGCCTTAAGCTGAATGTAAGACTTCATTGAAAATCCTGATGAGATACCTTTTGAATGTTAGGCGACGGTAGGGAACAGATCCAGCTCTGCCACTGCTCACACCTTCTATAGAAAGCAGGTTTGCAGTGGTAAGCAGGTTCTTTTCATTGTCCTATCGAGAAACAAACCTGTAAGGGCATGGAAGCAGATTAGTCACTTCAGTTTCATTCTAATGCTTCTCAGGACAGCTAGAGAAGTGAATGAAAGCCAACCAGTCCCGAAGTAGAGGCTGTTGTGAACTAAAATAGTGCTGGTGACTTGTTGGCACTCAAAACAGGTTGAAGATTGCCTAAAAAAGTGTCACTGGCATTTGATCTGGGATGTGGCAGGAGACAGAAGAACAGAACAGAAACCTACTTTTTTAATTTATTGTTAAAATTGTCTAAGGGCTTCCAGAAAGAAAGTAAAGGGTCTGATCGAATGACTGTAACAGATTGCTTACCCAATAGGAAGCCATTACTCTTTATAGTTGTTTGAGGGAGAGAGAGCTGGAAAAAAAGGCTTCTCCCTCTTCATGCCAACACTGAACTCTCTAAGAAAGATGAAAGTAAAATCTAAATTTCGTCATGGCTTGTCTTGCAAAGCTGATCATAAGTCACAGTTTCTGACTCGTAGAAGACCTCTATTTCAAAGCTTGAGTTTTTATTCCTCCAGTCTAAAGAATACCTGCTTTCTGAGGGATGTAGTTGGAAATAAGTCTATGTTCTGCTGAACTGTCATGGAAAGTCAGTGAATGTGGATCAGATACCTTCTGTGTCCATTATATACATGCTAAGCGGGTGGCTGCATCTTTAGGGAGTTTTAACAGTCATGGAATGTGTGTGGTGTAGTTCATACTACTCTGTGGAATTATTACAGTGCAGACAGAAGACAACAGTAAAACTAAGGCATGATTATAGTCCTTAAGTTCATTAAGTGCAGTACAGTCTAGCCAGAAGCTTGCAAGTAGGAAGAGATTATGATTTTACACAAAGTATTTTCAGTTTCTGAAGGTATCCCAGAAAGACTAAAGGACTTAGTCATCTTTCTTCTGTTTCTGTTTATTGGAAAACATGGGAGAAAGTGTCATAGGTAAACAAAATCATGGAAAACGTTTACGGTTCATTTTATTGGTAATAAATTTTATTATCTTCAGTGAAAATATTTGTAAGACAGTAAGGTAACTTCTTCATGTTTATATGAAAAAAAAATTATCCTCTGTAAAACTGAATATCTGTTAGTAGGCTTTGTGACATTTCTTCTTTGTAGTTTAGCTTTAATTTTTCCATCCTTTAACCATTTAGTGCTGACCATTTGTGACTCAAGTCTTTGTATGCAAAACATCTCAACTAAATCACCCTGAAGGGCAGTCTCAGCAGGGGCTGTGGGACCATGCCAGGCACTTAACCAAGCACCAGGAAAGTGCTTTCTTTTATGTGAGGTGACTGTCCTTCTTGTCTAGTAGTTCCCTACCTTACTTACTATTTAACGTGTGCACGAAATGAAATTGAGCTCTTAAAGGCATTAGTCCCCTTCATTAATCAGCCTAATGCATAACTGCTGTGGATCACTAGAACTGATTCAAGCAGTTCTGAAGGAAACAGGCAATCACAGGCTGTCAAAGTGCATACGCAGCAGAGTTCTACACGCTGCATCTCTAATTTTATATTTGGATGCTGTTAAACTTACTGTTAATAATATCAGATCTTACTTGGTGTCGTTGTCCATATCCAGAGTGTCTGAGTGTACAGCCTTTGGAAGGAACCTTTGTTTTCCTTTCAAGTTTCTTGTTAAAAACTACAGGATTTGTATTCCAGTATTAACAATTCTGTTCTCTTTTAGGATCGAAATAGAATGTATGACAGTCTGAATATGCACTCTTTGGAAAACTCCCTTATTGACATTATGAGAGCAGAGCATGATCCACTTAAAGGTATGTTATTATGCTAAATAAAGAAAAAAGGGTCATCCATTCTGCATATTTGAATTAATATTGATTGCTAATTTCGATTCTACGTTCATATTAAAATAGCAAATGAATTATTTTCTCACACATGAAAAGCTAATCTTAAGCTGTATTTTAATGAAGACATTGGTTTATAGTTGTTTAAAACAAGTTTTACTGTCTTCATAGGTTTTTTTCTCATTTCCCCCTCCATCCTTCCATCCTTTCCCCAAGAAATTTCTAGTTTGTTTTATTTAAAATTTTCTTGATTGCTGTAGAAAATTCTACCTCAATTTATGAAGACACAGTATTCTGCTAGAGGTAACCAAGAGAGTGTGGGAGGGGAATCAAACCACTACCAGTGTTAGCTAGTTAATTTTCCATTTCGCTGCAGTGGAATCTGGAAAGAAAATTAAGTCCATTGATGAAATCAGGTTTTGTCCTTTCAGATATTTTTTTCAAAGCTCCTGAAGGATAATGCATCCAATCTGAAAAAGTCTAGCAATATACTTGGCTTTAGAATGCTGGTTCTTCTTGCTGCTTTGGGCTCTGTTAAGTCACTTGGCCACAGCAGTAAGCATGCAGCTAGCATATATGGGCTTCAATTTTAACTCCTCTGTTCCCTGTATGTTTACTCACTTGTGTGAATTCTGTTTTTCCCCACTTCCTCCGGTGCCGTTTACTGTTGAATTGTGCGGCAGGGAACCCAAGCCATTTTATTTGGCATGGTCAAATGTTACGTCATTTGTGGTGTTCTAATTAGATTTAACACGATCTAACTTCAGAATTATCCCGGACTTCAGGCTTGCTTTATAGAAATTAAATCTCCAGATTGAAGCAACTGAAAAAATAATCAAAAATTATTTATTTCTTTTTTGCATGATTATTTACTCCCATCCGTTCTCTATTCACTAGAGGCTTCTAGACTTAATATATGTTGCATTAGTACATAAGGGCCTGTGTTCTCTAATTTGAAGGACACCTTGCCAGAATCTGCTCATGGTTCTATTAAGATCTGTGTAATCAATTGTATGACCTGTAGCACTCAGGTAGCATGTAATAGTATCTAAAGATTTACAATATTCAGCCAAAAGTTTAGAGTTTTTTCCCCAAACTGAAAAATCTCTAAAAAGCATCTGTAAGTATGTAGCATCTACTTGGGCAGTTAAATTTCCTCCACCTTAAAGTGGAAGCTGAAATTAAATTTTCGTAAGTGTTCTTAAATCTGATGTCCTGTTTCTTACTACCTACAGAGATTTAATTCCAGTTTTAGCAAATTTGTCATTTAAGTCCGTTATTAAATTCAGTTTCTGTCTGTTCTGCATGTTAGCTAAATATTATTAACACAAGGGGTTTCAAACAGCGAACAGCTGGCCCCAGTGGTAATTGCTGTGGACTAAAAACATGCGTATCTCATCAAAGGTGAGGTGGCTACATGCACCATCCCTGTTCCAAAGCGTTGTTGCTTCTATTTGCCGCACT
This sequence comes from Chiroxiphia lanceolata, assembly GCF_009829145.1. Lineage (NCBI taxonomy): Eukaryota > Metazoa > Chordata > Aves > Passeriformes > Pipridae > Chiroxiphia > Chiroxiphia lanceolata. The sequence goes on from NC_045640.1 coordinate 15,867,768, forward strand.
CGGGTGGTGACTAATATTTCTTTGGTTGTCTGAAAGCTACTGTTAGGAATAAAGTTAGAGAACGCAGATCTTCTGTTGCAGTGAACTGTCATTGGCACCTCTCACAGGCCTGAAAACCAGTCTGTTATTTCTTCTTTCTGTGCATGCTGACATGACAAATGGAAATGGTTGCTCTGTTCCCCCTGTCATCTTGCTGTTTTCATTTTGGCTTTATAATGCAGAAGGGCTTTCAGAGGCACAGTGAGCGCAGAAAAAAATTTTAATTTTGTTCATCTCTTCATGTTTTGTTATGATGCAATGGATGAAAATGATGTATTTCCAATAATAATTTTCTGTGGAGAATAAGATAAGACAAAGCTTTCAGATTTTAAAGTGAATTTGGTTCATACATAGGCACTTTGAAACGCTCAGTAGTTTCCATCTGTGCTTTCTAGGGACATGAGTATAGGGTGTCAGTCTACAGTTAAGAGGTTTGATTTTTTTTTTACCAGTTTCACCATCATCCTCTTGCAGTGAAAACTGTGTTAAGTTTTATGTTTGAGCTAGAACAGATGGAAGCCATAGATAGTGATGAATTCAAAGGAAACCCATTTTTCTGTTTGAGTGCCAGAGAACAATGCACACGCCAACTGAATTTAAATAGAGTAATTGTGTGCTGTTATTTAAATTGATTGAATAAGATATTTTTTCTCTGTGGAAGTCATTTCAGCTGAAACAGCTATGTTATTAACAGTAAGGCATGAGAAATGTTCGTTATGGACTGAAAATGGGAAGAAGAGATCTCATGCTAGAAGAGCCTTTTAGTTCTTCTCTGCTCTCTGTTTAATCACCATTAGTTGGCATTTCTGTAATTTCTGAGCAACTTTAATTTTTTTTTCTGTCAACCATAAAACACTAATTTGGTTATATCAGTCTCAGTGGTTTTTCTTTTCACCACAGAAAATCTAACATTTACTTAAGAACCCAGCATATTTGCTTGCATAATGCACAGGATTAAGAATATTATTACTTATTTGTTGTTCTTATTAATATATAACATACTTTATTGTCACTAGAGAGTATTTTGTAAGTAGAGAATATTTTTATGACAAGTTTTCAAGTAAATTGAAGCACACTGAAACAATGCATCTTTTATATCTGATCACAGCAGTAAAGTGAAAGTCCCTGGAATTTTAAGCACGTGTTTTGGATTTAGCTGCTTACAATATCTGGAGTATGACTAAGCATCTTGTCTCAGATTTTGCACAATGCAGAACAGACACCCCGTGTACTAGCTACAGTTTTGCATGTCAAGATCCATTTTAGAAGGAAGTCAAGTTTCACCACTTTTGCTTTCATGAACTTGGAAAAACTTTGTCTCAAATATGATTCACTGAAAACTAAGTTTATGCCTGCCAAAAAACTGTTTATAGATGCATAGTTTTGGCTTCACTTAGACAAAGTTTAGTCATTGCAACAGACATGATCAAAAGAAAAGTAATTTTTAGCTTTCAGTAAGATATTTTCAAGGTAGGGTAATAGGGAGTAGATGTTTGACTTAACTAATCATTGCAGCAGAAATACTGATCATATTAAAACTAATCTTTCCCATGCAGCCTTCTTGAAATACTTTTCATAACAAGATCTTAACCATTCCAAAGGAATATAAACTGAAGTTAAATTAATTCATTTTTATAATGTTGTTCTTAAATACCCTTTTTATTCTTCTAATAGCCCTTAAAACAATTTTGAGTACTGATAGCCTGAAATACAATATTGCTAGTATAACTCTTCAGACATACCACTTGTGTACTTGCATTTTTTTCCCCTACTCCTCCCCCAGATACCAATGCACCTTCATGTGAAGAAACAGGAAAGTCAAAGCATTTGGGCTAAACCAGATTATGGAGAAAGCTTAGAAGTGGTGGTTATATTTTGTATGCAGTATCTAACAGTATTGAGTTGGTTTAGTGGAATTTTTTATTTACTGTTTTAAACATCTTTCTAGTAAGGACTGTGGCATTTTCCATGTAATTTAAGGGCTTATGTTTTGGAATGCAAGAGTATCCATACTGTACTTCATTTACAACTAATTTCTGTGTTCTGACCGACTGACCCTGGGATTAGCTCAGTTGGTCAGAGCACAGTGCTACGAACGCCAGGGTTGTGGCTTCAGTCCTGTATGGGCCATTAACTTATGAGTTGGGCTTGATCCTTGGGCTTGGTCCTTTCCAATTCAGAATAGTCTGTGATTCTTACATTTTTGCAAGCTAGATGTAAGATAATACTGAATTTGAATTAACCATAGCTATACTATACTAGTACCAAGAAGGAATATTGTATTTGTTGATTTTTTTGTTTTTTCATGAAGGTCAAAAAAAAATTTTAGCAGTTACACAAACATATTTTTTGTATAGCTGTTAATAAATAAAGTGGAATGCTATTATTTTTCATATCTGTGGGAAAAATAATTTACTGCACTTGGAAGTCTGCCTTGTACTTTCCTGGGTTTATTTTCCCTTTAAACTTGTTTAGTTGAGTTTTTCAGCTGTTAGACATCCTTCTTTCAAAAGCAATCTACTGGTGCATGCTCAGTGAAGTAAAAAAAAAAAGCATTGGTGACTCAGCAACACAGTAGAGAGTGTTCTCTTTTTTGCATATGGAAACCTTTTTACAAAGACATTTGTTTTATATTTTACATTATGGAGCTCTAAGGTTTCAAGCTGCACAGTTTATTCCTAGAGTAATTCAAATTGTCCTCAGAAAATAGTTTCTGAGGATAAAAAAACCGTGAAGGAAAAAATTCACTCTTAGTCATATAAAAAGCTTTGAAATTGTACATAGAGATTGTTTCTTCTTTCTGCCATAGAAACCTTTTCTGATAAAAGAATATATTTAAGACTGACAGACTGAATTGTCTAAATAGATGGACTATCAAAGACAACCCATTTGGCCTCATTATGACTTGCATAATTCATACACAGTCGTTGGAAAATGTAGCAGCTAGACTTTCTGTAACTAGGTGTTGTCCAAACACGGCTTTGTGCTGTTGTCTTAACTACGCTGATTCCAAAAACTGTGCTTTCTGAAACTGCTGTGATCCTCAACCATTCACTGTTACTTGGAAAAGCTTAACTTGGAAGCTTTTACTCTTCTAGTCAGGGGATCTCTGGAAAAGAAGGAAATCCGGAAAGGAATTTGTGATTCCCAGTCTCTTCATACAACCAGTTAAGACTTTTTTTTTTTTTTTTTTTAAAGGAGGGGAGTATTCATGGCACTTGTAAATCTGTGAGTCAACAATGTTCAAAGCAGTCATCATACTTAAATCTGTCCCAAATGTTTTAATATATAGCGGATTCCTCCAACAATTTAGTTAAATAGGAGTAGAAAATATGCATTTCTAAAATATGTGAATTTGCCTTAAAATGAGAATTAAGCACGACTACATCTGTATGCTGAGAAATTTACAAAAATTTAAATTTCCATTGCCTGTATTAGTAAAATGAGATGACAGAAATGGAGCTAAAACTAAGTTTGTTACTCTTTCCTCATGGTTCGGATTAGCAAGACTTTTAATTGGATTTAGTGGATAAACTGGCCCACCAAAATTTATTTGCAAGCATCTTATTTTTTGTCCTTACAGAAGAATGCCTTGTGAGAAGTACACACCTGGCAGTTCTGTTAACATTAATTACATTTAGATAAGGAAGAGGGGGCTAAATTTAAAAGAACTGTAATTGCATAAGAATGTCAAACCTACCTTCTTATCCTTAGCAATACTAGTTTGAATTTAGACATTATATATGAGAATTGTTAATTAGCAGTAACATGATGAAGTTGCAAGTTCAAGTTTGCACAAAGAAAATTTTAGTAATGATTTTAGTGATGATCTTTATGGTACCAAATGGTACCATATTAGGCATTGTGTTTGTTCTAGATAGCACATTACAAATTTTGGATGCTGTAGACAGAATCTGTAGACAGATAGTGAATTGATTACTTTTTATTTCTCGGGAATGGAATAAGTTGAATATGTCTTATTTAAATATTAGATATTTTCTAATTCATAGTTAATTTTAAACTAGCAAAATATCTTTATTATTAAAACTTTTTTAAAGGAAGTGGAGGCCACTGGAACTTCTGGAATATCATTGACTGGTTTTTACGATTCTAGATTACTGACATTGAAGTAGAATGGGATTAGATAGGATTTGTGCCTTGTTCTTAAAATGATGTCTTTTTTTTAATGCATCAAATGACATACAATGAAAATAGCCAGCTAGAAATATGTACGAGATAGAAGCAAAGTAAATTGTTGTAAGATGGTGCTCCCATCTTCTATATTTCATATACTGATATTTTAAGTGAGATTGAATATAGTAAGTGTCCATTTAACTAGAATAATCTGTTAAAAATAGGGTGATTGAGCTCTGTGTAAAACTGACCTTGAACCCAGTTCCATGTGTTAAGTGTTCTGAATTTATGTACATCTTGAAATTCAGATGGACACTCCAGAAAACAGTTTTGCTTCAGCAGAATAATCTGAGGGATAAGAACCTAAGTTAATGTGCCAAACAGCAGTGATTGTATTTTGAAAAAGGAAACATTCTGTGTTAAAAATGTTTTTAAAAGTGTAAGTTGAAGACCAGATGTTAAGTTCATCAGAATGCAATAATATAAAGTGTGATTTCATTGTAATAACCACATAAATACGACTTAGACGTGTCAGTACAACAGTACATATACTGAATACTATGTTACTCATTTTCCTTTCTAACCTTCCAGTCATTCATTATCTGATTTAGCAATTCATCTCCCTCACAGCAAGAATGGGTTTTATGCTGCAGTGGTAGGCCCAGCTCCCTGGTGCACTCTCTCCCTGCCACTTACAGAGAAGTGCTTCATTATTTCAGCTTGACATCTGTGTTTCAGATGCAGTTTATTCGTGGAGCTATAAGGGGGGAAAAAAACAACAGAATGCAAAACCAGAGTTGTAAACCTAGATTTTTCTATCTTTTCAGAAGTTTTCCTCTCCAGGTATTGACACTAGTGGGCTTCTCTCTCCTGCTAGGCCTTAAATCTGACCTCCCTTTATGTAGTAGATACAGAAGAAAAAATTTATATTTTGTCTCTTGCTGAATACGAAAAGGAGATGATTGTGTACAGACAGGGAGAAAGACTGTCACCACAGACTTGAGAAGATTCAAGATAATGTCTCACAATTTCTTTTGTTATTTTTGATGCAGCATTCTGATTTGCAAGAAAGAGCTCTTAGTGTTGCAGGTATTTCTCCAGCACCATATAGGAACATGACAGAGTGATTTGGTGAAATCTTTGCTGTTAGTCAAATGAGTATTAGCCTTTATAGGCCAAACAACTAAGGAGTATAGCCAAGTGACTTGTTATATACCAGACTGAGCAAACCAGTGGCAGCTCCCAGGTTGCAATTTAAGGATGCCTGTTTCCCGGTTCTTTCCCATTTTAAAAACATACATTGCTAGAAGGGCAGAATTCTTATAGTTCCAAGAAGCATTAGATGTAGCTGTAAATGTACAATATGACAGAAAAAATGGCTTGTGTATTAAAAGTAGACATCCTGAAGACAAGGAATGTGAAAACAGAGGTTCCTACAAAGATTTTTGTTTACTGTCTTGCTTGAGCCTACTCAAAGATTCTGTAGAAGTTAAAGACAGCAGAGTCCTTTTAGGTGGCATGCATCTGCCCTTTGCCAGGGGCACGCCCTAGCATTTCAGTGCTTTCTCTGCACTTCCAAATTCCACAGCAAATAGTTTGTACCTAATCTTCAAGTGTTCTGATACCGTCCAGTCTTACAGTAATGAAATCTAGGAAGAGAAATAGTACATAGCTGTATAAAGGTTTTTTTGCCACAATGCCTGTAAATAACAGGGCTGGCCAAAATTTCCAAAATCATCTTAGTCTTATTATTTTGAAGTTTTAAGAGCTCACAATGGGTATTTTTTCAAATTGATTTTTTTTTTTGACAAAAAATTACCATGTTTTTTTTAAAGGAGAACAGAAAAACTTAAACCCTATTATTTACAAATTTTCAACAAAAATGGTTTTTATTTAACCTCAAAGGTGTCCCCTGGGACTTTGAACTGCTATTTCAAGAAATTTCTAGTTTGCTGCTAAGCTCATGGGTTTACCAACAGTAGAGGAAAAACAGTGTATGATAGGAATTGCTAGACAGCCTTAATATATACATTGTTAATTTGATTTTCTTTTCTTTCCACTCTGGGTTCTTTTTCTTGCAAGCCATCTGCATATATATTACCTTTGAAACCTGTGTGAGTTCTAAACGCCCATTGCTTCCCGACTGGATTCTTCTTCATGCCTCCACAAACATTCTCATTTCCTCCAAAATACTTAAATGTTTAAGTCACAGTATTTTTATATATATACTTCAGATTATAAGCAAACAAGTATGTTTGAATAGCGAGATAGATGGCAATGTAGTCTTTTGCACATTAAAACACAGTTCTTCCAAACACAGCAGCTATTGTAAATGTCTCTCTAGGTCAGTGTGCACTACTGGTATGTTCGCTACTTCCTGTAAACAGAAAGTCTCCTTTAATGAAAAGGAATTTGTAGTGAACAGACATCTCAGCTGTGCATTTTAAACCATTCATTTAACTACTGAGGTATAGCATGCCACCAATGTAGTAAAATGCAATTGTTGAAAAATTCTGATGTCAGGATATAAGATTTTCATGTACTTTTTATTCAGTTTAAAATGCTGGAAATGTTATCTGTCATATTCTTTAATTTTTTTTGACTCTGTAGATAAATGAGGGGTTTTTTAAATCTAGTTTTACTAGATTTACTGAAAAATATTACACACGAGGGTTATACAAAATACACCAAGATGCAGTCATAAAACAGTTAATAAAATTTTAATGCCTTAATTGCTATTAACATGATTTTTCTGAAATTGATTCAGTGGAGAAGCACTAAAGTGTAGAAATGCTACTCTGTTAAGCAGTGTGCATAGTACAGTTATTCACAGTCACTGTGAAAGAGAAGACTAAAGCAGTCAGCACTATTTCTGGGTGTCATGAAACAAAAAGTGGCTTTATCCTATTGGAGCTGATCCCAAAGCACACTGCAGATCTTATGACCAGAGAATTAAGGTTAAGAAGTCTGTTCTTGTCAGCTTTAACTTGGGTCAAGGGTATTGTTGGTTAATGTGCTTGGAGTTAAATATTAGCTCTTTATTTCCCTTAGGCAAACTGGAAATAGTGTTTAGATCTAAATTCTAAGCTGTGATTTTTTTCATTATTTTTTCTAGCATAATAGCGAAAACCTCTGCATTTGTTGTGTCCTTTGGTTTTTGTTTTCTTTTAAGGTCGCTTGAGTTATCCGCATCCGGGGACTGACAATCTTCTGATGTTAAATGGTAAGTGCTAATCTTATAACAGTTTCTAATTATCTGTAGCTTAGCTTAAATCTGACATGTTGGTATAAAATTATACTATTATATTCTGTTATTGAATTACTTGCCTCTAGTCTTCAACACTGGTGGGACTGTTGCCATTTTTCAGAGTTGAATGGCAAGAACTAATCTTGCAGCAACCTTTCATTATATCTAGCTTATTGGAAATCTGAAATGCTCGTAATGATGCACTATTCCTTTTTGTTGTCAAGCAAACCAGTGATACGTTCCCTGAAGAGCTGTTAGAAATCTATTTTTCTGAAATGGGAATTAGAAAAATAAGAAGGCCAGAAACATGCGGTTTTTTCTGTCTTGGGTAAATAAAGAGTGAACAACACTTTGTATTAGACTCCTGTGAAAATACATTTTATTTTTGTTGGGGTTTTTGGAAGTGGCTTTGTCAAGTACGTGTCTAACTGTGAAATATGCTGAAGTTAGAGTTCACGTTCACGTTCTTCTCACAGTAGGTCAAACTTCATGAACATCTGCTACTCAGTGAAGGCATGAACTTTAGCCTTTGTTCAAGCCTAAAGAAGGAAGCAGAGCTTGGTAATCCATCTAAGTCAATAATAAATCAGGGGTTTTGCACACAAATGTTTTCTACGCTGGGGAAAAATCAGAGCTGTAGTGCCACAGCTTCTCTAGATTAGAAAACATGGAAGCTGTTGTACACAAAGGAAGTACACTTTTGTTATTGACTTGATGGGTCTAAACAATAGTGAGGTAAAGATCTCAGTATTAAAAAATGCAGTCAGAATACTTCTTTAGGTTTGAGATTAAAACAAACAAAAAAAACCCTCTCCATGTAAATTGCCTTAACCCTTCTGCACAGTCATTTACACTTGTTCAAATGGATATAAAATGTAAAAAAAAAAAGAAAAATCTGTTTTCCCTTGTGTAACACTGAGTAAATGTTTTAAATTTTAAGGAAATTCAGGTTTAACTTTATACCCACTAAAGAAAAATAGTGCACAATTAACGTAAGTCAATTTGAAGTAAGTCCTTTGCTATTGAATAGTTAACTTAAGATAATGGAGTATCTTGAAAAGAAAAAATAGCTACTTAACTACTGAAACAAGATCAGTGTTTAGCCCACACAGGCCATAATCCTGATTCATCTACCCTGAATATCAATGTGCTTTATATTACAACATTTACAAAATTTAACTTTCTGTATTTAACCGCAGCTTTAAGACTTTTTCTGCAAACTGGCTTGTTCAGGCAAAATATGTGCAACTGTCATTATCTACTGGTTTATAATGAAGTGTTAGATGGGAAGGTATTAAGAGAAACTGAAATATTTCAATACAATGTGTGTAAGAAACTAATATAATTTTAATTCATTTTATTAATACTTAGAATTATGAGCTTCTCTTCTTAGAGTTTTGCGTGCTAAAAAAGCACATTGTTACCCTGTGGAATATCTAGGAAAAAAGGGGTTTGTTATTATCATGAACAGTGGAAAAATGCATCTCAGTGGTACGAGTCTACCCTAAAATCTTACCACAGAACTAGAATATGCACTGAAGAATATCTTGCTTTTAATGCTGGTATGGTTTCTATTGTACTTTGTAGGACTCAGGGTGACTGCTGCCCTCTTTAAAAGCTGTAGTATTATTTTCAGCCTTCAGCAGATGAGATAAAAATAGCAGTTTGAGTATCTACAAGGTGCTGCCATACCTAACTTTTATGTGTGCCATTTGGAATTTAATTCAGAGCCTTGCTTTAGGCACCTAAAGTCTCTACCATGTAGCTGGAGTCTGATGTAGCCATTGATGCAGGCCAGTGCCATCATGTACATGGTTCAGAGCTCCTTCAGGTTGGATTGTCTGACCTGCAGCTCCTTTACAGCTCGAGAACAGCAGCACTGAGAACAGCTTCTGGGAAGCCCCAGCTGCTCAGACTCTGCACAACCTTTCTTTCTTAGCAGGAATTGAGGGGCTTCCTCCAAATGTGCAGTAATGAGAATTACAGCTTGAACACTTGTCAGTGAACTTGTAGACTTTGGCTTCCTTCTCTTCTGAAGTGGGTTCAAATTAACATTTCCCTCTATCCCTGTACCTGGTGCCTTGGAGGGAGAATAGGGAAAAGGAGATTTGATAATCCAAAGACTCACATTTGTCCCTTACTTTCTCAGTAAGTTCTGTAATAGCTACAAGGAGGAGCAGGAATACCAGACCTTCATGAAAGCAAAGCACAAATATATTTAAGGATCATGGGCCCATCTCTGTGTGCACTAACACAAACACTAGATCATGACCCTCACTGGATTTTGGTTGAATTGATTTTAGTGAACTGGTATCTCTGAATCCCAGTAAGGTTCTTGCATGAGCCAGGCTGAAATTCCTTAGCCCTTTTAAGACTAAGCACTTCTAGATAAAATTTATTTTTAGGTAGTTTTTCCTCTTCTTAAATGATGGATCTTTTCCAACTCATTTGAAGTGTACTTACTGAACTGTTGCTAATATTAATATTTACAGTTTTCATTATTTAAATTAATGAAATGAACCAAAGAAAATCTGATTTATGTGTTTTAATAAATTATATATATTATAATTATATCTCTCTTTTGGCTTAAGCTGTAAAAAAAGCAATGCATTTTTAATGACTATCTCTCAAAAGTCAAAAAAAGATACTTAAGAATGGGTTTACCTGAGTACATCTTGTCAACTTAGAGAGAACCTTTCTGAAGAAAATAATAATGCAAGAGTCCAATTTACTGGGGTGTAGGGTGTTTTCTCCCATTACAGGTTTTATAGTTTTAATGTATTGAATTTTTTTCATGGCTATGGAAACATAATTCACTATTTGCTTAGTTTAGACTTCTTAGAGATACTATAGATGGTTGTATATCTAAGAAAAAAGCTGTTTTACTTCAAACAGAAATTAATAAACTTGTTATACAGGAATTGCTAAATGAGTTGCTGTAGTCTTTTAGGCATGCCAGGCCTGAATGGCCATAATGATGTCTTTCAGACTTAAAATATGAAGGTGTTACTTCTAAAGAAATCTAGATAGAACTTGAGCACCCAAATCCAAAATAATGAAATGAGAATTAGGCACCTACCTCCTTTAGTCTAGACTTTTGGGAAATTATTGCTATAATTGTTTATGAATTTCTTTAAATGACAAATATTAATGAAAAGGCTTCATTACATCCTTGTCACCAATTGAACACTGTCAGGACTGTTAGCAATAAATAGCATTTTATCTTTCTATCATAAATTTCAGAGTTATCTGTATAGCAAGTTTGCTAGTAGTTTTTCCTGTTATACAACATATTTTAATTCAGCTCAGTCATTCACTTGAATTATTTAAATATGTGTATATTTGAGCTGTGGTATATATTTGAAATATGTGTCTGAGTAAAATAAAACTATACATTTGCTATCTTTGTGATAGCATTGCTCACATAATGTTCATTTATATTGTCTCAATGTCAGATAAGTGGACAAAAAACTTATCATATGTCTGTTTTACAGATCCCAGGCTCTGTAAGAGTGCATGCTCTGTAAGGTGTAAAACGTTGTTCAAGTTATTTTAATACAGAAATACTGTATTTTTCTAGATGCAAAGATGCAGAAAATCCCTGCCCAGACTAGTTTGCAATCTAAATGGGCAAGACAGATAAATTTTAAAGGTTTACCATGCAAGTAAAGTAAATTATGTGGCAACATCAAGTACAGTTTTTATCCTGTTTCCTCTGATTTCATTGTTTTGCAAGGAATACACAGATAACTTTGGTACACCGTTGCAATTTCCACGTATATAAAACACTGCAGCATCTACTCGTTCAAGTTGAATTGCATTGTTTGGAGTTTTCTTATCGTTTTAATAACCCTTTTGTGTTTCTCCTCAAAATTACCGTTGCTTCTTTTTGAATGCACAAAGAAAAACACTTCAGGTGTTCTGTAACAAAACACTTCTCTGCATATCAGCTTATCTTAACTATAAAAATGTAACAAAACAGCTGAGCTGGTTTGGTGGGCAGAAAGGGGCAGAAGAGAAGAAAAACAGTATGATGAGGCTTGTGCCAAAAGGTGTAGATTAGTATGCATTTTGAGAAGAGAACATGGCACTGCAGACATTGCTGTGGATATGATGCACATGAATTTTCCCTGGTTACTCTAGTTTTATTTGTGGATGGAATTAAAAAAAAAAAAGGCATATGGGGGTTACACGAAGGCTTAGTGATGCTACTGCTAATGCTATGTGGGAGTCACTTTGGCCAGGAGTCAGAAAAGATTTGTACATGCTGCAGCACTGACATAGAACTGTGTGTCTTGAGTGCCTGGCTTCAGAGGAGAAACAAGTTTGCAGCTCAAGCATTAGTTTCCCCATGCAGCAGCATCTCGTGAGAGAACTGATGACACAGAGGAATACACTATGTTTTGTGGATTTAGATCTATGGATTCAGATGGACGTCAGAAATCTGAATTAAGATACTCCTACTTGGTTAGATACCCAGACCTCTTTCAGAAAGTTTTTTCTATTTTAGCTTACTGGTAGATAGTTGGAGGATCTGAAAAACTGTTCTCATCAATAATAATTATTTCAAGTGAAAGAGAATAAATCTGAAAGAGAGTTCAGTGCAGGCTGGATGGAAAGATGATGACTGTTGTGTGAAAATAACTGTTCTAAGGGAGGAAAAACAAAGATTTTCAGAATTCCATAAATAGTCTACTGAATTTCTAGAAGGAAGGGATCAAGATAACAAAGGAAAAAAAATCATTGTACCTACTAAAATTTTTGAAGACCCCTGATCAAGTAGGAGGTACCAGGATATAAGTACTTCATAATGTTAGAATGGAACAATGAGTGACAGTTATGAATCACTGATTTTGAGACTGTGCATATTTCAGTTGCCCAGAACAACAGTTGCTTTTTAGGAGAGATGTATGTATAGATGGCTAGTAAAATGAAAGCAATAATGCCAAGACACAGCAGTCTGTTTGCAAATGTTGCTGTAACATTGTGATTTATAGTAACATTATCCATTTGGATACTTAACTACAATGCATAATGATTAAAGTAATTTTTCTCAGATACTAAGGCTGTGAAATAGGAATAGAAAATACTTTGTGGAAATTTAACTAAGAAGTTATACACAGCTTAATAGTTTCTATATTAGTAATCTGTCTATTTTTAATTTCCTAGCCTTCAGGCAAAGAAGCAGTCAGTATGGTCTTCTGAACTGTAGCTATAAGTATGATCTCTTTAAGAATCTTGCAAAACTCAAAAGTTAGGAAAATCTTGGATTTACTTACAGTCTGTCAGAAATTGTTGCTTTGCCTTTATACAGTGTTTTTGATACAATGCTATTTCTTGTGACTTGTGCCCTGATTTCATTTGCTACCACAAGGCATCTTTTGTTTCAAACAAAACCTTGCGGTTAATTTTCTGCTAGGTCTTTTCATGAAAAAGGAAGGTCATGGCTTACAGCATTTGCATTGTCACTGCAAAGGACTGTACAAACTGTTCCATGGACCAGGATGTTTCTGTGATTAATTTAACACTTGCTACATGCTTTTTAAAGAAATATTTTCCTTTCTACAATTTCAGTACTCTGTGTGTTATTTAGACACTTAGGTAAGATACAAGTCACTTTGAGGATGAATTGCAAAGTTCTCATTCATTATTCATCCCTAATTAACATGAAGTTAAGATCAAGTTTAAAGACAGGTTGAAATACTTGAAAGAGTGGTTTTTACAATTGGTACTAACATAAATTTTGTAGTAAAATGGTATGATATTTAAGTGAGACTTCAGTTTAATGCATTCTCATCTACAATTATCAGTACCAAGTATCAATGCAGATTTTTGCTTACTGCTTACCCACATAGTTCTTTGTATCTTAAATATTTTAGTATGTGGGCATGATACAGTTATTTGACATTTTACAATTTGTCCTTTGTTTGCATGCAGCGAGGAGTTATGGGCGAAGACGAGGTAATTCACTTCTGTTTGTTACAGTACAATTAATTCTGATCTGTTACTGATCATTATGATTAATTAATCCAGAATGTTGATTTTAAATGTTTATCTTCATGTTGTCTCAGTTTGGGGAAGATGGAGAGTGTGAGGAAAGGAGGAATGCGGTCTGGATTGTTATGATCATTGATCTCTTAGAGTTTGTATTACAAATCCTTTAATCAGTTAAAAACTGTAATTCTAATCATAATTTAGTTCATGCTAATGGCTTCTGCTTGCAGTCATTGTCCCCTTTAAAAGTACACAGTTTACTAGTTGTCCTAACTAATCTCCTTTTGCTTCTGTAGAAGCGGTAGTGTGCAGAGTAAAAACTAAAAGCCTGTCATGAACTTAGAAAGAAATCTAGTAGACTGCTCTTAGAAATAGCAAGCAGATCTTCATAGTGTAAGCCAATACATGTTCACTGACCTTGGAAAAACTGTACTGGTTTTACTATACCAGGATGTGACCCATAGTTGTTATAAACACTATGTAAAACATGCAGAAAAAACCAAGATCTTTGGTAGCTTCCAGTACTCACCAGGTACACACCAGTTCATGTGTCTCTTTGGATCTCTGCATTGATTCATAACTGAATTATTGCTTGGTAGCCATAATGTAGAGAGGAATGATCTTGTAGATCATGGCCAAAGGATGTAACAGTGCAATTGTTTTGACAATTCCTGGCAGATTCTGCTTACTTTTTCACTGTCGTAAAACAAAAAAGTGTTTAGAAGAGTTTATAATTTTTATTCACAGTCATCAGAAGAAATGTGAAGGCCGATGGAAATGTGAAAGCAAATTACCTTTTTACTTTCTTTGTCTGAGAGACTTCATTTAAAAGTGAAGAGGATGGAGAAGAAAGTATTAGGGGTCGTATAGACCATATTATTCTAAAAGTGTTGATCCATTGTCCTCCATGTAATCTTAGGTCTCTGAGAAGTGCTTTTGGTAAACCATAACCCACATTAAAGTAAAACTGAGCTGTCTGGTATCACTTCAGAATGTGTTCTCATGATTTTATTTATAAAGAATAATTGTCATTGTTCTTAGATTTTAACATTGGTCTGTGGGTACAAAATAAATTATTCTGAGTATTAGTCTTTGACCGTTTTTCCCCCATATGTATTGTAAGTTGGAATTGTTGAAGAAGTACTTCTTATAAACGAAGCTAAATTATAGTCACTTTAGATTTAAGATGTTAAGATTAACTCCCATATATTAGTGAAAAGTCCTAAGATTTCCACTTTGCAGTTTCCTTCAGGTTCTTGCAATATAAGTCTTATTTCTTCCATTATCCCCTTTTTCCTGTCACTGTCGCTATGATAACAGCTCCATCTTCTCCATCATTCACATTAGCGATGCAGAAATTTGTTGTTGTATCTCCCTTCTTGGTTGTGCAAGCAAATATTATTCATATACATCTTTAAGATCTGATCATTCTTACTAGTCTTCATAACTGAAATTCATATCCACATTACTCAGCTGGAACAGTCTTCATAGCATGACCTTCTTCCTCTTATGCCTAAGTGGTTGGTTTACAAGAAGAATCTGCCTGACTGCTTCTTCCAGTTGTGTTAGCCTTGTTTCTCCCTTGCTTCCTCACTTTTCTGCCCCATTGAGCACCATCAGGGATGCCATCACTTGCACCCTGCTAGTTATTCCCAAACATCCTATCCCCAATCTTAATGAAAAGGGAAGAATCCTGCTGCATCTTTCTGCATTTGCTGTACTCATCTCCATCATATGCCTGCTGAAGACATAGATATACCATCATAAAAATGATGTAGTTTACAGTCTTTGTTATTTGATACAGTCCTGTAGTCCTGATTTTATTTTGTGCTCCTCATGACATTTTATGATGTTTTGTTGTTTTATATCGTCCTGTGTTTTCATTCAGTATTTTTGATGAGACACAACATCAGGGGCAATAGGCATCACCGTAACATAGGTTTTTGGTCATAGCGGTTGCTGTCTGTTCTCCAGCCTTGTCTTTAGGCACCTGTTTCTCAGGTGGTCTTCTGGAAATGAGGGCTTCCATAATGCTCTCACCCTTAGCTGGTCAGCATTGGGTCTGCAAGTGTTCCTACCAGGCTTTCCTGGCACTGTTCCCCTGACTGGGGTGAAGAATTAGGAGACTGCAGAATTGCTTACAGCTAAGGTACTGCAGACTGAGCTGTCAGGAACCTACTGGTCCTGCCTATAGATTTGCCAGTGAGTGAATCTGGAATAAGTTGACTATTTGAGACGGAAAACTAACTTGCTTCCCAAAAGCGTGCTAGGTTGTTTTTTGGTTTGGTTTTCTTGCTTCTTTTGGGAAAACAGCTGAATTATTAATAATTATTTTTTAAATGAGTGAGAAACAGGGAAAATTGCATTTTAGAAGAAATGGTGATGTGGGCTATGTTTTGCTTCATGAAATTGTTTCTTTTTCGTCTTTTTTCAGTTAACGGACTGACTTCTGAATTTGAAGCTGTCATTAATCTTTATGTTGCTGATCTAAAGCAATGAAAGACTGAATAAGCTAAGATGAATATTTTGGCCTTCCAAAATTTTTTTGTTGTTGTTCTTTAAAATTTGTAAGAATGAAACAGGGAGGAAATACATGGGGCAGAATTACCACGTTTTTACTTCCCTCTGTTTTGATCAGATTGCATTTGCAGAGCCATCCTGTGAACTTCTCAGATTTTACACTTCCATTTCAGGGTAACTATAATCTCACTGCAGATTACTACGTGTTAGGAGCCACCACAAGGCTTTGCTCCAAAACTGTGGTAAATTGAGAGCAAGGAGCATAAATCAGCACTGTGACTCATTTTTCAAGTGTTACATTTTGCACGTGTATTAAAATTATTTATTTTCTTAGAAATCAAATCTGTCCTTATGTTATCAGCATCAGATACTTTTAGAAGAGAAACATACCTGTTTGAAACTTGTTACTGTGCCCATGATTTTTCTGTTTCGTTTTGTTCAATTAAAATGTAAGATTTTTAGACATGTAGTAGTCATTCAGGTGGAGGAAGTTACCACAACTTGAAGCTAAACCAAAGGCAGACTAATGAAACTCACTTAAGCAGGCAATAATATTTTTCTCTTCATAAGACCCTTTATTTAAAACCAAATTACCACCTTCCTACTGGATGCAGCAGAGTAACTACAATATAATATAATATGAAGTATTACACTTAGAGTGATGTCAGCTTGCAATCTCGAAATTCCTTTTTGAAGTTTAATACATCTTTCATTTTCTTAATTTTTCTTTAAACTAATATGTACTTTTCTGATACCTTGGTATTTTCATTTTGACTTTCCAGACTGCTATTTCCCCATTCCCTAAAATTACATAATGATGTACTGCCACAAAATTATTTTAATGTATATTATTATCTTTTCTTTTTAAGGCCGTTCTTCCCTCTTCCCAATAGATGATGGTTTGCTGGATGATGGTCACAATGATCAAGTTGGAGTCTTGAATTCACCTACCTGCTATTCAGCTCATCAGAATGGAGAACGAATTGAGCGTTTTTCTCGGAAAGTGTTTGTTGGGGGTCTTCCACCAGATATTGATGAAGGTGAGCTGCCTGAAAACTGAGCAGACTAAGTTTGGAGGGAGAGACAAAGAGAGATCTGGAAAAACCTGAATGAAGTAGTAGAAATAATCCACTCAGCAAAATAATGTTATGATGTGAAAGGCTACAGCTGTATGTTCTTTGAGAGTTAATGGGTGCATTGAGCTTAATATCATCTCTTCTGGCTTTGAGATGATTCAGTTGTTTCTGATTCTGCACTTGCAGATTGTGGAGTTCCACATGATGCATGGAGTTTGTGCTCCTGCTTGTCTTGTATACTCCTTTCAAATACATCTTAGCCATCCTCTATGTCTGCTTTATTCTGTATTCATAGAAAGCTTCCCTTTGTAAATGAATTTCATATTCTATTTTACTACTACCTGAAGATCTCAGCAGTGGTATAGAAAGGTTAATATTATTCCTGTTCAGAAACAGAGAAACTAAGGCAGAGGAAGGTCAAGTGGCAGAGTGGTCTGATGCTTTGGACACAAAGGTTTTACCACAGAAACTCAGACTGTTCAGCAATGCAGTTGGAATTGCTTTGTATCATAGTGCTGATTGGTAGTAATCGTGCTGTTTAATATTCGGGTTCTTCTGTGCAGACAGATGTAAATTGCATGCTAGCTTTGTAATGTAAACAGAAGTCCCTTTACAAGGTTCATTGTAATCCTCGAGTAACTTGCAAACCAAATAGGCTGACTGTGTTTAATTAACTTTCAAACATGGAAGGACCATATTTTGGTTCCATCTTTATTGAGATGCTCTGTTACAATGTACTAAGGGATTTATTTTAATATGCTTCAGCACAGTTGCCTCTAATGCAAATGCTAAAGAAGAACACGTGGAAATACATTTTTCTTTCTTTCCTACCTGTTTATATGCTGATGGTAGATACAACTGAGAGAAATGATGGAGCATGTTTGTGTTTGAGTTACTGCTTTTGTATATAGTTTAAGGTATTTTTTCCTCATGGCCAAGGCTATTCCAGTCAATAACAGGAAGGATAGAAAGACATCACAAAGTTGTGCAAGGGGCACAGTAGATCTCATAACAGGATTATTCATGCTTGTGTTAGAAGCACCTTTAAATAGACATTTTTAAGTTTCTGTGTCTGATACATGCATAGTCTGGAAACTGCTAATGTGTTCATTCTGGTAGTACTTGGTATATGAATATCTGCTTACAAAGCTCTGACTGTACTAAATCAGTAAACAATAAATTGATTTGATTACATTCAAACCAGATTTTGAATTAAGGGAAGTACCACACAGGTTTTCACCATTGCCTTCAGTTGCTAATATGATTCTGAAGTGCTGCTGTTATTAAGTAATAACAAACAAATATAAGCTTAAAATCACCAGAAATACATTGTGTGAATATTAACTCTTTGGAAGATGTGTCTATTTAAGTTTTTTGTTCATGAAAGTTGTAAATTTTGTTCTTTCTTTTCCTTGAAATGTCAGCCTTTGCTAGAAACAAAGGTCTTGCTTGATAGTTCTTTTTCATTGAGTTATGTCATTAATTTTAACTGTTGTACCTGTTTTTAGATGAAATTACTGCTAGCTTCAGACGATTTGGGCCTTTGGTAGTAGACTGGCCTCACAAAGCAGAGAGCAAGTCCTATTTTCCACCAAAAGGTAAGAGAGTTGGAAGGTTTTGACCTGTCACTGAGTGCAAATCTTACTCTGGGTAACTGTCTCATTTTTTTTCCAGTCCCTGTGAAGTTAATATGTCATTTCATTGCAGGTTCAGGCATGGTTCCTTTACATACCAAGTCTAAAACCTGTTGTTTTGGTATTGTGCCTGATCAGATCAGCATTAAGTAGTTGCATGTGCCACAGCTCTGTATTTGCATTTCTGTCTAGTTTCCAAAACTGAAATTTGGTCAATTTTTATAAGACTAGATCTTAGATAAAAATTTTCCTAGGAAGTTAAAGACAGGATTCAGAACAGCGCATTTGGGTACCTGATCAAGATAATCAAATATTATGCTTCTTTCACTTCTAGGATGTGAAATCTGATTGAAGCACTAGTCTTTCTTGATAAATGATTAAATATTGATATTTAACAATTTCTAGTGTTGCTGTTAGACTAGACTTTTTAGTGTCACAAAGTGTTGGAAAAACCATTATGTAGGTTAAGTAATTAAATTATGTAGCATATCTCTCTACGTGTACAATGATGTATTGTTACATATAAAATAAATGCAAAGGTCTGATCCGGATATGAAAGCAATGCAAAGGTTAGTGATTTTTTTGTAGAGACTGTAGCAATTCATTCCTTCCATGGAAGTGACAGAAGGGTAGGTATAGTTCCTTTGTAAACTGATTCTTCATTTGTCTGAACATCTATACTGGGGGAAAAACAGGATTATTATCCCTGATGGGTTCTCTAAAGAGTGGGAAATAGAATTGAAATTACTTGAATAGCATTTATGAATGCTACATGGAAATTCTAAGACAAACAAAGAGACTTTGACTTTTTTGATTGTTAGCCTGACACACAAAACTACTGTCAAGTTAAATTTGATTATCTTATGGAGTGCATTTTTCTTCATAAATTACCAAGAGAAATTCCCAAGGAACTCTTTAAGGAAGATGCATCTCACAGAGTCTGTGATGAATATATAGAAGATGGAAGATGTAATATATTCTTACCTGAAAGGAATGGATTCTCGCATTCGTTTCCAAGGAGATGTTCCTGTCTCAACATCTGAACATCTTAAGGATATATTTCTAGACTTCCTCATTTAATAAAGCTTTTTTATATAGTTGGGTTATTTATAGTTACCACCGTAAGAAAAAAATTAAAATAAATCTATATTGTAAGCAGAGCTTCTTAAAGGGAGAGGATAAAAATGGAAGAACTTCAGTGTGTTAATCTAATTAATTCAGGAAACACTTGCAAACTAAGTGCTAAGTTGATTTCCCATGATTAACTGACTTATTTGAAATTTAATAGCAGTTACTGTTCTTCAGTCTTAAAACTTTAGCCTAATTTTCAGTTTGCTGCATTACTCAAATTTATTTTTTTTTTGTAACGTAGCCTAACACAGTTAAAATACAGTGTAGTTTTCTCTTTGTAAATACTCTGGAAACATTTAACTGCTGACTGTTATTGTGTATATATCTGTTTTCTTCAATGCAATACATATGACCCATGATTATTTTGTAGAAGAATTTCTTAAAAATTTGTCTGTCTTTACTACTACTTGAGTGTACAGGCAAGAACCATGTATACATATATTTAATAAGATGTCTGAAACTGCTAAGGATAGGCAAAATAATTACCAGTTGAGAAATATATACTATATTAGTTTTTATTGGTTTCAGTCTCCATTTTCTAATTTGTCACTCCACAATGGATCAATTCAGTGTGTGTATTTTTCTTTGTTCAGTCTTGTTAGAGATTTGCCATACTATTACTTTCCAAAGACATCTCAGAATTATCCCATTCTGGACAGATTCACAGAAATCTTCTCGGCAGTGCAGAGATACAGCCTGTTTGATTTTTTATTATTTTATTTTTTTTTTAATTTTTTTTACTGTTGTTCAGTTTTCCAGGCTGCAGTTCCTTCCAGGCTCTCTGCTTACAGAAGGTCCTGAGGGAAGGCCAAGTTCATAATAAGTGTTTCTTTGCCGAAAGAAATGCAAGTAGTGTCTTAATCCATCAAGGCTGCCTCCTGAGAAACACCAACTGCTTGTTCTTAAATAATTATATTTTGTATTGGTTCACCAGAAAATTAGACCCAAAGAAAATAGGATTTTTTAAAATTTCACACTGATCTTACAAGGAGACTCTGCTCTGAAAAAAAAATTCTGTTGAGCTCAAAGTACAAAGTCTATGATCTGCCAACTGTAATGGAGAATTCCTTCCTTTCTGACTTGCAACTGTTTATCATAACTCATGTTATTACGTAGTTGGCAAACACACTTACTTATGAAACAATACACATGTCCAAAGTAACTTGCTGGATTGAGGACTCCTCCTTGTGATAATGAAGCTCTAAAAGAAGTGGGGCCATGAGGATATGCAAATCTAAAGAAGGAGTTTTAATTTGTGTCGGGTTGTTTGTATCCTCTGTACTATTTTAGTCTGTATCAAACAGAGGATAATCTGATTTAAACAGGACAGTATCCCCAGCCTTTTCTCATTGGTTGTTTCTGCTGCCTTGTATCACAGCAGTTGTGTGGTAGCTTTTTTCAAGATTTTTAATTTGCAATTCAGAGCTGACTGAATAAATCAGGTTGAAAATGTATTTTTCTTCTTTAAGAAACAAAACCCCAGGTCTGTACAAGTTGTGTTGAACTTGTTACCAGCTAATTTGATCACACTCGGTAGGATCAAACTGGATTCAGGCAAGTAGCTGTAGGTGTCTTCATGTGTGATTAGTGTCTAAGCTTCCTTTAATCAATGGGAATCTCGCCAGCCAGTGGAGTATAGAGGGCTATTCAGGTCACTGTAACATAAGCACATCGAGCTTCATTCGTTTACCCAAACTGACTAACTACACAGGTATCATAAATGTGACACAGCACCATGTTTTTTCACTTAAAGTGTATTTTAGAGTTAATTCTCCCTTTGTCATATGTCGATCCATTGTCTGTATTAACCTGCATTTTACACTGTTTTTTTTTTTTTTTATTTAAGCTAAGATGCAGCATTCTCTAGGCAAGAATTGCCATTTAGTCTTCTCTGGGAAGAGCCTGTCAGAACAGTAGAGGAACCAACTGCAGAACAAAACACTGATGTAGTGACTGACATGGGCAGCACCATGCTGGCTTGCACTGATTTTCTTGACATCCCCTCTAAAACACTAGTGACAAGAGTTAGCTGGAGGTTGATAGAACTTAAGAGCTGGTCTCTGGTTTCTACAGAGTGTGCATAGCAGAAGTGTCCTTTCTCCTTTTGGTAAATTTCCGTATTACTGTGAAATAAAGAAATTTTCTTCCTTTCTCAGAAAATAGTGTGAATCTAGTCTAGAATGCTTTGCTTTTGATTTTTTCTTTATATAATAAATAAAAAAAAAAAAGAAATGGGCTAATTTGGTAGTACAGCTAGGACTCTTCAAACTTACCTGATGGACCAAATATGTTAAAAAAATACATAATTTCTTGGTCTTGTTTTATTAAAAGAAATGTCAGCTCATGACTATAACCACTGCAGTATCTTTAGGTATCAGGGAACGTAACTCTAAAGCTAGTTATCTTCAGAAAGATTTATGTATTATTTAAGGTAATTTTCTAAGGATGAGTATATTACGAAAGTTACCTACACTGATTCCCTTTGAAAATAGGAGTATAGTTAGTGTTAGGAGTAATAGTTACAGTATTATGCAGAGGAATGTAGTCAAGTGATAAACACTAACAGGGTTACCTAGACCTCGACTCCCACAGGAGGTATAAATTCTGGTAGAGATGCACATGAGCAACAAATTTTTATAAAACTGTTTCATTTAATACTTTTTGCCTTGTGAAATATGGACAGAACATACAATCTTTGTTTCTTGGTCTGTAATACCTGAAATGTACATATCACCCAAAGGTATGAAGCAGATTCCTTTGAAAAAACTATTAGAGTAGCTTTGCTTTTTCATTGTAAACATGCTTAAATGGCTATTGGGTGTGAAGCTGTTCAAGTTAAATGACTGTGTTACCCCCAAAAAAACAAGAAACTAGGGAGTTAAAGTGTTTTGTAGTACAGTGGAACACCTCATACTCTTCAGGCTACCTTCCCAGCATGTTTCAATGTGACATGTACTTTCTATCACACATGGTAGTTGTAGTTCACAAAAAGAGTAGTTAGGTACCTTTTTAATCACATGTGGCTTTTACCGCTATTCTGGCTTTTCAGATGTTAAACATCCCCAATACTTAATGGGTTATGGATGTTAGGGTGAAAAAAAATTCCAATAAAAAAATACTGAGAAGCAGAAATGGGTAAGAATAATGTTTGTGACATGCAGTTGTTTGCATGTTGTAGCCATAGTAACAAGAATAGCCCTAATTTATGATTTCTAAATGAAATATGGAAGATAAGAGTGTAATTTCCCTTTGCAGGCACTTTCTAGCTAATGTCTATAGGGTGCTGTCCTGCGTAACTGGTGTTCTTCAGAGAAGTCAGTGGTTAATTTATAATCAGGCAAGTGATGGAGAGTAGGTTGTATGCAGACTGTGCAAGTCTAGGGTTCTTTGGGAGGGATTGTCTCTCTCTGTATATGGCAATAGAATCATTAGGGTTGGAAAAGGCCCTTAAGATCATCAAGTCCAACCATTAACATAACACTGCCAGGTCCACCACTAACCCTAAACACCACATTACTTGTATTTTGAACACTTCCAGAGACAGTGATTCCAGTGCTTGTCTATCCAGTGAAGAAATTTTTCCTAATGCCCAATCTAAACCTCCCCTGGCACAACTTGAGGGTGTTTCCTGTTGTCTTATCATTTGTTACCTGGGAGAAAAGATGAATCTACCCCCTGACTACAGTCTCCTTTCAGGTAGTTGTAGAGCAATAAGGTCCTCCCCAAGCCTCCATTTCTCCAGGCTAAACACCCCCAGCTCTCTCAACTGCTGCTCATCAGATTTGTGCTCCAGACCCTTCACCAGCTCCATTGCCCTTCTCTGGACTCACTCCAGCACTTCAATGTCCTCCTTGTAGTGAGGGGCCCAGAACTTGACACAGGACTTGAAGTTTGGCCTCCTTGTCAAGTACAGAGGGACAATCACTGCCCTGGTCCTTCTGGCAACATCGTTTCTGATACAAGCCAGGATACCACTGGCCTTCTTGGCCCCCTGGGCACACTGCTAGCTCATGTTTAGCTGGCTGTCAAACAGCACCCCTAGGTCCTTTTCCACTGGGCAGTTTTCTAGCCACTCTTCTACCCAGCCTGTAGTGCTGCCCGGGGTTGTTGTGACCCAAGTGCAGGAGCCAGAACTTGGCCTTGTTGAACTTCATACCATTGGCATTGGCCTATTGATCCAGGCCCTTGATTTGCTTTAGGATAAGAACTGATGGAAAACCAGCATCCGGCAAAATCTTACTTCGTATGTCTGATCCCTTAGTCGCTACCATGTTCAATTAACACTTGCTTTGATTAATCCAGTTTTTGCACTCCCATCGTTCTTCTGCTGAGCTCTGCATTCAAACAGAAATGTGTGTGCCTGCCTTCTGCCCAAGTAAAGACAGTTACATGGGTCTGATCTCACCCATACCAGTCTGCATGTGTCCTCATTCAGTGAGTTTTGCATGGGTAATATGTGGATTTAAAATTTTAAGATATGTAGCGAAAGATAGCCTCATTAAATGGATTTTGAATCTAAATAATTACTAATTAAGCTTAAACTAAAGAGGTTGTCACTAAAAAAATTGCTAAGAAATGAAGAATAGACTTTACTAGGAAATGCTTCAGCCCAAGCCCAGATTTTCCCTATGACATGTTTTTTAAGAAACTAAATAAGATTTACATAAAAATATAGAATACATAAAACCCTGTAACGTGTCCCTTGTAGGTAGCTCAGATGGGGCTGTTATGAGGAGTAAGAAATGAGCTACAAGTTATTAGAAAGACCAGAATAGGCCTTACAGCTTTTTTTTTAAATCCTACTTTTTTTCCCATACATTTAAAATCAACTGTGCATTTGTTTCTCAAATCTCACGTTGGTAAGGGATTGATTCATTAGTGGTCTCCAAGATGTGCACCCCACCATTTTTACCTTGGTGACCTGTAGTGTCTGGTTGCAGTAAGAAATGGCTGGTGGTTAACTACCTTCTCTCAGAAATAGAGCATCATTTCCATAAGGCTTGCTAAATGTACCCATGTTCTGTTTTCCCAAGCCCAGTTGCTTCAGCGTTTATTTTGCCATCCAAGTAGTAAAACATAACCTTGTGTGAAAATTCCGTACTTGGTAGTAATCTCAGAAGGAAATGTGATTTATGGTCCTTTAAAAGTTTGGTTTAGAATACAACTCTAATTGTGCTATTGGGTATTTGTAAAGTAACAGATTTAGTATATATCATACTGTAATGTTAAAGTATTCTAACGTGAGGTTCTTTGCGTGTCTGACTTTTTACTGTAGCATTAAATAAGCATTTTAATGCCTATTTTTGTAGTGTTTGGAAGGTTTGCTGGGTCACTTATGTAATAAAGTACTTTGATCTAATCTCTAGAATAGAGATTAGTCCTTTGTGCCAAGTCGGATTTTCATTGTATAATGTTCATTGCAGCCAATGAATATGTTCAGCCTAGACTTCAGTACATGATAGAGCAGACATATTTGCTTTGATTTGGTCATTAGTCTCTTCTGACAATTATTTACAGTTAGAAGTTCTGTTTAATTATGGTAAGGTAGTACATAGTTAAGATGACTGATAAGGAACACTTGTTTTGACTTTCTTTTACTTTAGTATGGAAAAGTCACTGGCAAAGATAATTATGTAAAAAAAAAGATAAAATATATCAGTTGGTTTGGCTTTTTTTCCAGGTTATGCATTCCTCCTGTTCCAAGAAGAGAGTTCAGTTCAGGCCCTGATTGACGCCTGCATTGAAGAAGACGGAAAGCTCTATCTGTGTGTTTCCAGCCCTACTATCAAGGACAAGCCAGTGAGTGCACAGTGGATGGCCTGCAGGCTATAGCTGCCATCTGTCTAAAGCTGCATTGGAAATCATGACGAGGAAAATAATCAAAAGTAAACTACTGTTGGCAGAGCTCAACATCTGGAACATGTGGATTACTTTAAAGTTGTAGTGTTTTTAATTAATAACATTAAAACAGAGCACCTAGACATGCTAAACTAATGAGGTTATGACTGTTTGACAGTTACATAGGCTGATGAACATAAATCCATGTTGCAGTGAAATTTAAAGTAGGATACTATTTTCTTTCTCAATTTAATAGGTTCAGATACGTCCCTGGAATCTAAGTGATAGTGACTTCGTGATGGATGGTTCACAGCCACTTGATCCTCGAAAAACAATTTTTGTTGGAGGAGTCCCTAGACCACTGAGAGCCGGTGAGTATAATCTGTGGCAATTTTTAAAAGTAGGAAATCATTGGAAATAATTTGACCCGTACATGCTTTATGTATGGATAGATATATACATATAGAAATAGAACACTGTCGTGATGGTTATAACCACACTACAATATTTGTGTATTCTTACATTTCGCTACTAACTGTTTTTGTCTGGCTTCGGCCATAAATCACAGTTCATCATTGAGATTTTCTGGAAACTGTTACCTGTCTAAAGCTGTAGAAAAAATTTTCATCATATTAGCAAAACTGTAGTGTAAAGTATGTCAAGTAAGACGTAAAGAGTTTTTTTTTAAAATAATGCTACAGAAACATCTCTGCCCTGCTCCATGACTATCTGGAGCTGTATTTGTACCTGCTTGTCATTGTGCGTTAGCTACTCTTTTACTGCTGTCAGGTTGCAGTTACTCTTAGTGCACTCAAAACCACAGGTGATGGAGTACTTGAATGAGTAGGAATAGAGGAAAAAGGGAAGAAATTCAGAGAGCTAACACAATCTGTGTGGCACAACACTGTATGAAATTGCAGGGCTTTTTCTAGACTCTTGCCGGAGATGTGAAGGAAAAAATAAATGTTTCTGTAGTAGTGGAATGGTTGATCTGCGACCTGGACAGTCTGTATTTTGAGATTGGCTGCAGTAGCCTTTAACAGTGTTTTAGGTGGCTTTCTAGTAAGTAGGTTGCAGTGAATGTTGGAAGTAGAAGCATAACACACAGTGGTTCAAATCCCATTTTTTATTAGAATGACTGCTGGATTTCATTAGTCTTTCGGAGTTTGTAATGCATTTTATTCGTAGAGAAAGATGAGCTTTTAGATGAAAGATGCAGGAAAACCAAGAAGCAATAGTGCAAATTTGGTATATAAAGGATCTTAAAATTTTTCTATCTTGGACCTGCAATGCTCAAACTTTTCTGTTATTTTACTTTTAGGACTCTACTTTCAGTTGTAGTACAAACTCTGTAAATGAGCATAAACACAGTATGTTCAAACTGCAGATTAATTTTTCTTTAAATTTAGTTCAGTGCTCCAGATTACTGTGCTGAATGTCCATCAGAAGTTTAATGGATGAATTCTTATGCTTAGCTTTCGAATGTCTTGTGTATGGGAAAATGAAACTTTTATGGCATTGTGAAACAGGAATAATGAATTCACTAAAGCAGTAAAACTTTAGGAGACTTCAAATATTGAACATCAGTAACTGCTGACATCTTTAAAACAGAGGATACTAATTCTGAAAAAACAGTATTTTCCACCT
This sequence comes from Chiroxiphia lanceolata, assembly GCF_009829145.1. Taxonomy (NCBI): domain Eukaryota; kingdom Metazoa; phylum Chordata; class Aves; order Passeriformes; family Pipridae; genus Chiroxiphia; species Chiroxiphia lanceolata. The sequence continues at coordinate 15,895,028 of NC_045640.1, forward strand.
GAATGAATTGCAAAACTGATTTCAGTATAATCTGGCAATCAGATTATAAATTTAAATTTTTTGTTTCTCTGAACTTCTGTATGTGTTGTAAGTGTAGCACTGTAGATATAATCAAGCCCTGTTGGCTGATGAAAAGACACTAACTACATCTTTAAATTCCAGTAGGACATAGAGCATTAGGACAGCCAGAGAACATGTACCAAGGAATCGGTGGCATGTGGATCTATTTTATACAATTTATATTCTCTGCCTGCTCAAAAAATCTTTTACTGTAATCCCCTGAAGAAAACTGCCCTGGAATTCCAGTTCCAGGTTGTCAAGGACTTACAGTTCCATTGTTCCTTGGATGTATGTACCCACAGCGTGAAAGATCTGTCTGCTGAATATTTAGTAGCTTATTTAATATTTTTTATGTTGTTATTACTGTTACACTTGCTATTGCAAAATTAATAATTAAAATTAACTTCTCTGGTATTTTTAAACATGAGCATATTAAGTTTGTACTGTAAGAACAGTTTAAATGAACACTCTTCCATTTCTTAATAGTGGAATTGGCCATGATCATGGACCGTCTCTATGGTGGAGTTTGCTACGCAGGAATTGATACTGACCCTGAGCTGAAATACCCAAAAGGTGCTGGACGTGTTGCTTTTTCCAATCAGCAGAGTTACATTGCTGCCATCAGTGCTCGGTTTGTTCAACTTCAGCATGGCGATATTGATAAACGAGTAAGTTACGCAAAAATTAAGAAAAAAAAAAAAAGACTAATGACCTATAAAGAAATTTCTCGGGAGTGTGGTAACATTGCATTTGATTGGCTTTCGTGCCATCTTTTACATCTCTTGTAACATTCATCTAACTCCACTACTTTCAAGAGTATGCTGTGAATGCCCCAAACGAACAACGTGCTTTCCACAGAGCAGCAGCTTGTTCCTTTGACATATGTTGGACCATATGTTCTTCCCATTCTGGAGCTCCTGGTTTTGTTTTGTATGGGCAAAGGGCTTGGAAGTCTTTCTCTCCCTTGTTCTGATGAAACCAAATACTGTGATAATTAGTCTGTCATTCATAGGAAACTCTAGTATTCATTGGCTTCAAATTAGCTTTATATTTGCAGCTTCCCTTAATTTCAGCCATAACTGTCAGTGCTCAGAAAGTTGATAGAGTTCAACGCCTAAAATACAAAATGTTTTATTCTTTCTGAGAGTCTTCTTAGTATTTACCAATGCACATTTCTGTTTGCTTATTGCTAGTTAAAGCAAAACTGACTTACATTAAGAAGACTAGTCAACTTCATTACTCCTAATTAAAACTATAAGAGTATCAAAGAAAATTGGCATCTAAATTATGTCAGTTTTAAGGGTCACTAGTTTTGATGTCAAGAACTGCAAAGGTAGTCTGGCATTAATAGGTGTTCTTAAAAAAAATAAGGTCTTACAGGAGGAAGGATTGAGTAAGTAAAGTAGTTCAAGGTCCAGTCTCCTCTACAGATCAAAGACTTGGGAAAAAGAAAGTAGTGCAGTTAACTGAGGTCTGCTCTAGGGATGCAGCATGTGCTTCTTTCCTTTCAAATAGGCAGAGTAATACAGCTTTTACACGTGTGTTTCAAATATTGCTTGCCTTGTGAACTGAAGTCTCCAAACATGCTCCTTCCCAGAGGATGAGTGGGTCTGGATGTGGGTAGTGAAGTAGGCTTCATGTTAAGGTGTGATGGCTGTATTTTGGTTGTGGGATTGCTGTCCTTGTGACTTGCAGCTGACATTGACTAATAGCTTTACCTTTTGGATAGTTATGTAACAGAAAAAATGGCCTTTATACTTTGTCTGTGTGAGGGGAAATAAAACTGTTACTCATCTTGCATTTGAATATTTGGAAAAAAATGGGAGTAAGGACCAGAATCCAGAACTCCTTCTAAACAATACTAATTGGGTCATTTAGCTTCAGAATTGGGTATTTTTTAGTGTGTTTCAGGAACTCTCTGAAGGGTATTTGGCCGTGACGTCACCTGATTTTAAAACTGAGATGTGGACGGTTGGGTCCCACCCAGACTAGTTCACCCCCAAACGTAGGAGGCATGGACTTGAAATGTGTAAACTAGGGGACACTTTTGTCTTGTTTTTCCTCTTCCCATGGGAGTGTCCTTTGTGGTAGAGAAGTATATGGTAGACTGGCAGTGTCATCTCGTAGGAGAAAGGAAGGCATGAACCTGACTCTGAAGGCTGCGCTTCCACGTATGTTTTTTTTGTTGTTTTGGGTTTCTTATGATAGGTCAGCAGAGATCTTAAGGGCTCTTTGGATGCTGAGGAAGTATCTGAAATGGCAGTGCTTGCTGTTTGCAGAGAAAGGGATGTAGCTTGTTAATCTGTGATATAACGTTGCAATTTTTAAGGGGGAGATGGACTGCAGGCCTCTTGGAGCACGGAGTGGAGGAAAAAAAACCCATAGATCTACCCCAAATACTAGATATGAAAAATACAACATTTGTCTTATATCCATTGAGACTTAATTTATAAAAACAGTACTCAAATCATTTCTTCAATCACTATTACAAAAAAACCAATCCCCCAAATAAACAAACAAAACACCTACAAATCAAAAACCACCAAGTAGAGTTAGTATCTGTAGATAGCTGTTCATGGGCTGGAGAGATTGGGGGGAGAAGTAAGGAATATCTAGGCTTTCTCTTTAAAGATCTGAATTCTCATGGTTTCTTTTTCTGATATAATTTATTTTCTTTCTTTAGTTCTTTTCTAATACCTGAAAATTAATTTTTTGACCCAAGTGTTCTTTTAAGTCTTGAATTTCTGAATTTTTATTAGTGTTCTCGTTTTTTCTTATTTTAAACTTGTGTGCTACTTTTGAGGGGTATTGCAAAATACAACAGTGCCAAATCTTAAGAGTTATAATAAATTTGTCTTTAAACACCATGATGGGGAGGGTTTATTAACTTCTTTTTTTATTTAAGAGGGGTTTTAGTCTTTATTTTTTTAATCATCTAACTAAATCATACATTGAGACCTTATTTATATAATTATATATATTAATTACCACGAAGTTATTTGTGTTACTGAGGAGCAATAGAGAAGAGGTTCTTTTTAGGGAACACTTTAAATCTTAGCTGTTTCTGAAAGTGTGAAAAAAGCTTTTTTCAGAAATAGGTTTTTCCTCCATGGAGTTTTTACACTAATGTCTTTTCAGGCTCTGAAGATATTCTGAAATCAGTATTGCTGCTGATTTAGGGATGAGTAAATAGTTTATATAAATCTTTAAGACTGATTTTGTAAATGAAGAAGATAGTCCTACTTTGGGTACTCCCTTCCCCCGAGATGTTTATGTATGCTGGCCAGGAAGGTAATACAGTCAGTATATATTTCACTGAAGTCCTAGAAGGCAGGCTGTTCTACCCTTCACCTCAACATAGCCTTTCTGTACCAGTTATATCCAGTTTCGGTAGGTCTGCTGTCCTTCCACATTGTTTTCATAGCCAGTTTTATCTCTGTAAAAGTCTTTTTTCACTGCTAAATTTTGTGGTTCACCTGTTTATCCTTCTGAACTTCAGTTCAAAGAATTTGTAGTTTGGTTTTTTTTTTTTTGCACATACCTTTTCCTACCTTAATTGGAAATCTTAGTGTCACAGTCACTTGACAGACATGGTCTGCGATCTTAACTTCTTCCTTACCTAAGTACTCTGTAGCTTCTCTCCACTCCTTTTGATGTGTAGATATATTTAGTTTCTCTAACAGATGTTTTTCTTCAGTAAAGTACTCCTCATCCTGTTTTATCATATATGAAAGCTCAGCTCCAAATATTTCTTTGAAACTCGTTTGGAGTTTCAACTCCAAGCAGTTCCTTAAAATTTTGTTAACTTTCATATGCCAGCGGTCTGTATCCACTTCATGTAATACTTCCATTCCCCAAAGTGTTTCTCTAATATATTCTAAATCATCTTCGTACCGATCTTGGTGCATTAGTGCACTGAAGCTTGAAATACATGCTGCTTCATGTTTTCAGTAATTCTGAACCACGAACACAGTTACTGCATAAGGTACCTGTTTATTGGAAAGTTTGAGTGTAATTTGTGATAAGGCAGGTCATTTTAGTGAAATAAGAAGTAGATCTCATACTGAATATAGATTACTGGAAGAAGCATACTCTGTTTGACATTTCTAGTATGGCCTCTACTTCTGAAGACTATTTGGCTGTCAGACTTCAGGGTGGGTAGCTGCATGTGTAAATTTTTTCTCTGGAGATAAAATGAGAAAAAGTAGCATTTAAAAGTTCTTAATATTTCAAACGTGCAGTCGATATCTAAATGTAGTGTTCTTCTTAGGTATCAGTAGCTACAAAAAAAATCTCTTGCATCAGTGAGGAAAATATGGAAGACAGCAATACATTCCTTAATGATGGAGTCAACTAATTTTGTGTTTTATTATGAAGTTCTTCTTCCTGTCTGATCGCAGCCTGTAGCAACTCAGTTACACAAAGTCAAAACGCAAATTTACCACTGGACTCCTGCCACTTTTCCACTCTGGCAGTCAGATGAGTTTGGGAGAGAGAAGCTGTGTAAGACAGGTGTTTGTGGCAGTCTGTAGACTTGGAAAGTGGTTTTTTAACAAATATTTTCAGAAATACATTAAATACAAATTTCTGTACGTCTCGAAACCACAAAAAGGGAAAATAACAGATCACCAAAATTGGTAGGTCAAAATCTGGCCATATATTAAAAATAGGGACTGAATTTACAGAGAACAGCACTGCTATAAGATCTGTATTACAGCATGAAGGAAATACTTTTAATTTACACACAGAAGCAGTACATGCAGAGGCTTTTTGTTTTAAAAAAGGTTCTACATTACAGGACTACAGTCTCATATGTTCAGTTATTTTTTTGCTAAACAGTGTAGAATTGGATGTTTTGTTGAGGTGCACTTGGGAGCTGATGAGATTAGTTGGGAGACCTTTTAGCTGGTTTGGGTTTTTTTCTACACATACTTCGATATTATCATTTGCAAAGAACACTCTCCCAAAATAAACTAAAGGATGTTTCTGAAGTAGCTATTTATTTCATATGCAGTGTACTTCTAAAGATCTGCATTGAAGTGTTCTGCAGTACAGTTAATCTGTAGCTAATAAATGATAATGAGTAATAACTGATTAGTTAGATTAAGGCTTTAATATGACTGATTTCAGACTTTTGGTTTGGGTTTTGAGGTTTTTTTAAACCGGAGGAAGATGAGTGGCCTCATACAACTTCAAGTAGATCCAGTTATTAACTGGAATTGTTCCTGTTTCACTCCAACAGGTGGAGGTAAAGCCATACGTGTTGGATGACCAGATGTGTGACGAGTGCCAGGGTGCGCGGTGCGGTGGGAAGTTTGCTCCTTTCTTTTGTGCCAATGTCACTTGCCTGCAGTATTACTGTGAGTTTTGTTGGGCAAATATCCACTCTCGTGCAGGACGTGAATTCCATAAGCCATTGGTAAAGGAGGGGGCTGACCGCCCACGTCAGATCCACTTCCGCTGGAATTAAACATGGTGAACCAGCATCTACATAAGGAGAGAAGGGTGCATGTGGCTTACTGTGTTTGAAGATACTGACATGCAGAAGAAATAAGTGCATTCTTCTGCTTTTCACCCCAGCTATCAATACATGCATCTTTATCAGCAGCCAAAACACTACAAGCCTCTTGTTTTTCACCAAAACCCTACATCTCAGGCTTACTAATTTTTGTGATATTTTCATGTTAAAATAAAATGTTTTTTTGTATTTTCTCCAAGTTATTTTTATATGTAAAGTTAAAACTAGATATGAGAATGTTTTTGCGTAGGGGCACACAGTCTGCTGCTATATTTAGTGGGTGAAGCGTGCACTTATTTCTAAACATGGGTTTTTAACTTCAAGATCTGCCCCAGTAATTTACCAAAGGTAGCAAAATAGTGAAGATGGAATATGTCTGCTACAAAAAGCTTATTTTTATTGTTGTTGCTATTTTCAGTGTATACATAAACTAAAAATTAGGGTTGATTTTTTGCTCTCCATTTTGACTTGCAAGAAATAATACCTCAAGATAATCTGATTTATTAGCTATTTTTAAACATTTTTAATCACAAGCTGTATTAGCTTTGCTGCTATATAGGTGTTATGTGTAATGCCACCTATTAATACGGGATTGAAACGTTTAAGACACACTGCATTACAAATTAAATGCAGGCAGCACAATATGGCCTAAACTGCCATAGTTTTAGAATGTGAAAAAATTGCATGTTTACTTACCTGTATACACCATATGCATGCACTAGTACTATTAATTAACAAGAGGTGATTTATTGCAAATGTTCAAAAAAGGCTCTCTTGAAACTAGGTAGCATGAGCAAATTTACAAAATTTCTTACGAAAAACAAACTTGCATGCATTATTGTGACTGAAGTAAAAAAATGTCCTACATGTGTACAATATGCAAATTAGTTTTAGACTAGAAAGTGCAGCCATTTTGTGACCTGGTCAGTAGTGGAATTCAATTTTATGCAGACTGGATGTAATATTGTAATCCCTGTGCAATTTTGTGATGTGTGCTTCTACTTAATGTGGCGTGATGTAGTATAGATACAAGTTTGAGTAAAAAGCTAGCATTTAAAAAGTTCTTTTAAGCCCCCTTGATTGTTCATGGTTAAGATTTCCTCTACAAACCAAAGATGGCCAGCACACTGCTAACCAGTCACCAAATGTGAAACCCATGACAAATGCATACAAAACTAGGCATATATGAGAATGCGTAATGCTTTAGAAATTAAATCCTAAGTAAAGTCAAAATGGAGAAGGTGTAATATACAGACGGCTAGTTGCATAACAAACTAAATTTTACCTTTAAGACAACAGTGAAATTCGGCTTAAAAAAGCCTTGCTTACATGTTTGACCTGTGTGCATTGTGGTCTTCTGTCAAACCGGGGTCACTGTTGCATGAGTGCAAGTAGCTACTTGACAGTCAAGGACAGTCTTTTTATTTTAATGAAGGAGTTCTACTAATAACATTGCTTGCAGGTTTTGAAAAATAAATGTAGTTAGGACAGAGGCAATATTTAACCGAACACTAAAAGAAAATCTTAGCAGTGTTTTTGTCTATCTCAGAGCATTTTTAATGCAACTAGCCCCTACTTTTTAATGGAACAAACAGTTATTCTGCAGCCTAAGCAAACACTCAGCAGTAAATGCTGTAATGCAGAATTAAGAGCCTGATGCTAGAGTTGAAATTACAAGGGTATTGTTCTTTGCAATCCCTTGGGACAATCCTTCATGTAAGCAAAGTGTTGATCTTATGTTGGTTGTCTACAGTGTGCTTTTTTGTACTGTACAATATGTGGTTCATGTCTAACTGCTGTTTTATTGTGGCTGTGGTTCAAGTTTTTAATGTTTA